>NC_069680.1:33744065-38744065 GCF_023699985.2 Odocoileus virginianus
TAATCACTTCCCTATGTGCTCTCCACAGTCTCGATCCCTCAGAGATGTTCACGGATTTACACAGAGAAAAGAAGAGGAAGGAGACAGAGGTGGCCAGAAGGATAAAAGGGGGAATCAAGAGGAGAGAGACAGATCCAGCCAGTAATCAATTCCCTAAGTGTTCTCCGCTGCCTGGAACACTCAAAGAGATTCACCGAGTTGGGTAGAGAAGAAAAGGGGGAGGGGGGAGATAGAGGCAACATGGTGGAGGAAAAGGAGTGTCAAAAGGGGGAGAGAGCAATCAGGCCAGTGATCTCGCTCTCGCTCCCAAGTAAAAATGGGTACGAAAGACTGGGTTCTTAAAGGTACAAAGTTGATAGCAAATACCAGAAAGCAATGATTAAAAATCTAGGGTAGAGGTTAGATTCTCAAAAATACAATACTAAAAAACAACAACAAAAATACCAAAAAACAAACACCAACAACAAACCAAAGTTACAAAAATTATAAAATATATATATATGAAATTTGCTTTAAAAATAGGATTTTTTTTGCAAAGTGATAGTAGGTTATAAAAATGAAAATTAAAGGAGTAAGGGGGACTTAAAAATAAAAAATAAAATTAAAAAAATTTTTAATTTAAAAAATGATAATCGAAAAAATATATCTAAAACTTTCTCTGGAGCTGTTGTGGACAGTGTGGGGTCAGTTCATTTTCAGATAGTTCCTTGGTCCAGCTTGTACTTCTCAAGGTCTATAGGCCCCTTCCTATGTAGTCGGTGCTAACTACAGGGTTTTAATCTATTGCACCTGTCACTTCCAAAGCGGTTCCCTCTGTTTATTTTAGCTTCTTCTGTTTGTTGGTCTCTTCAGTGTCTAATTTCCGCCCTGACACAAGGGGGCGGAGGTGGTCACTTTTTTTAGGCTCGTTTGTTCAGTCGTGCTGTGGGGAGGGAGGAACACTGCGAACAAATATCACTGGCATGTGCTCACAGTGTCTCAGCCACACTGGGTTTGGCCCCGCTCACGGCCTGTGTGCTTTCCCAGTCTACACTGCTCAGGCTCTAGGTTGCTCAGCTGGGAACTGTCTGATGTGGGCCCGGGTTTGCAGGCCCGTCCCAGGTCTAAGCCACTCAGGTTCAGATTCTCGGGTACTCCACAGAGGTGCAGACTTGGTTGGGCCTGCGTTTTGCGCCCGTCCCAGGTCCGAGCAGCTCAGGTGACCAGGTGCTTGGCACGCGGAGTCTCCCCAGGGTGGAGGCTGCGACTTATCCCCTCCCCCGTCCCAGCCGCTCGGTTTTCTGGGTGTCCAATAGGCGCGCCTTCTCAGGTGGGCCGTGTGTTTCTTCTGGGAGCTGATCTCTGGCTGCGACCCTCCTGGCAGATGTCAACCATCCAGAATCCCAAGAAGTCTTGGTTAGCAATGAAGTCTGCTTGCAGTTTGGTATCTGATGCCTCTCTGGGGCCACGATTGCCCCCTTCCGGCTCTGGCTGCCCTCGCCTGCCTGTCTCCAGTGGGCGATGGGCCGGTCCGCAGCCGGCTAGCTCTGCTCAGTGCTTTCTTCTGTGAGCGTGCCTGGCAGTGTGTTAGGTTAGGGCTTTTCATGGATAGCTACCCCACAGTCTGGGTTACTATCTCAAGCTAGTTCCCTCAGATTGCCCTCATGGGATTCAGGCCCGGTCCTTACCCTAAGCAGTGCAGCCGGCGCCTCCCTGTCCTTCCCTCGCTTGCTAGTGGGGGGATGGGCGTGTCTGGGCGACTGCTCCGATGGGAGTTGCTGTTAGGCATGTAATCAGTGGGTTTTAATTATTTATTTATAATAAATAATTATAAATTATTAATTTATAATAATAAATTTATAATAAATAATTCCTCCCCGTTATTTTGCCCTCTGAGATTCCAAGGCTTACCACAGACCCGCCAGAGAGAGTGTCTCCTGGTGTTTGGAAACCTCTCTCGATCTTTTTTTTTTAAAGACTCCCTTCCCGGGAGGGATCTCCGTCCCTACTTTTCTTGTCTCTCTTATCTTTTATATTTTGTCCTACCTCCTTTCAAAGACCATGGGCTGCCTTTCTGGGTGCCTGATGTCCTCTGCCAGCATTCAGAAGTTGTTTTGTGGAATTTGCTCGTCATTCTATTGTTCTTTTGATGAATTTGTGGGGGAGAAAGTGGTCTCCCTGTCCTATTTCTCTGCCATCTTAGGACCGCCCTCACTGGCTATTTCTATCTGAAGAATATTTTTGTTGCCCTCGTCAATCATCTTGAAAAATACGATGTCTTCCTCTTTCACACATCTTCCTGTTTCAAGAAGAAAAGGAAACACTAGTTGCTTTCTGTGACATATCTAACCTGTCCAGGTTCTCTCTCTCTCTTTTTTTCTCCCAATTATTTTTATTAGTTGGAGGCTAATTACTTTACAATATTGTAGTGGTTTTTGACATACATTGACATGAATCAGCCATGGATTTACATGTGTTCCCCATCCTGAACACCCCTCCCACCTCCCTGCCCATCCCATGCCTCTGCATCATCCCAGTGAACCAGCCCTGAGCCCTTGTCTCATACATCCAACCTAGACTGGCGATCTGTTTCACACTTGATAATATACATGTTTCGATGCTGTTCTCTCATATCATCCCACCCTTGCCTTCTTCCATAGAGTTCAAAAGTCTGTTCTATACATCTTTTTTCTGTCTTGCATATAGGATTATCATTACCATCTTTCTAAATTCCATATATATGCATTAGTATACTGTATTGGTGTTTATCTTTCTGGCTTACTTCACTCTGTATAATGGGCTCCAGTTTTAAAGAATCTGTAAAGTGGGTTTTGAATTTCTTCAAGATACAGACAAGGAGAATGCGATGCAAGACTCACTGTGAAGAAAGTGTGAAAGTGAAAGTGTTAGTCATTCAGTTGAGCCTGACTCTTGGCAAGCCCGGGGACTGTAGCCCATCAGGCTCCTCTGTCCATGGGATTTTCCAGGCAAGAATACTGGAGTGGGTAGCCATTCCCTTCTTCAGAGGATCTTCCCAACCCAGGAGTCGAACCTAGTTCTCCTGCATTGCAGGCAGGTTCTTTGTCATTTGAGCCAACAGGAAGCTGTTGCCATAGTAATCACTGACTTGGAAGGCTACTTTTCTTACAGGGTACCTCACTTGGGCTATTGTGGCCTGAGTGACAATTTTTCTGTGGCCTCTGGCCTCAAAAGCATAGTGAGGTATCAGTTCACAGGTGTCAGAATGACTATCATCAAAAGGTCTACAAATAACAAATTTTGGAAAGGATGTGAAGAAAAGAGAACCCTCATACACTGTTGATAGGACTGTAAATAGGTGTATCCACTATGGAAAACAGTACGGAGGTTCCTTAAAAAACTAAAATAGAATGACCAAGAAAGTGAAAGTCACTCAGTTGTGTCTGACTCTTTGCAACCCCGTGGACTAGACAGTCCGTGGAATTCTCCAGGCCAGAATACTGGAGTGGGTAGGCTTTCCTTTCTTCAGGGGATCTTCCCAACCCAGGGATCAAACCCAGGTCTTCCGCATTGCAGGCAGATTCTCTACCAGCTGAGCCACAAAGGAAGCCTGAGAATATTGGAGTGGATAGACTAATCCTTCTCCAGGGGATCTTCCTGACCCAGGAATCAACCCAGAGTCTCCTGCACTGCAGGCATTTTCTTTACCAACTGAGATATCAGGGAAACCAAAGTGAAAGTCACTCAGTCATGTCTGATTCTTTGTGACCCCATGGACTATACAGTCCATGGAATTCTCCAGACCAGAATACTGGAGTGGGTGGCCTTTCCCTTCTCCGGGGGATCTTCCCAACCCAGAGACCAAACGCAGGTCTCCTGCATTGCAGGTGGATTCTTTACCAACTGAGCTATCAGGCTAGCTCAGAATGACCATATGATCCAGTAATTCCACTCCTGGTATATATCCAAAAAAACCTGATATAACTAATTTGAAAACATACATGCACTCCAATGTTTACAGCAACACTATTTACAATAATCAAGACATGAGAGCAAACCAGTTGCCCATCAACAGATGCATGGATTAGGAAGATGTAGTATATATACAATGAAATATTAGCCATAAAAAGAATGAAATACTGCCATTTGCAGGAACTTGAATGGACCTAGAGAATATTATGCTTAATGAAATGTCAGAGAAAGCCAAATACTATATAATATCACTTACATGTGGAATCTAAAAAATAATACAAATGAATGTATATGCACAAGAAAAACAGACTCACAGATGAGAAAACAAACTTGTGGTTGTCAAAGGGGAAAGGAAAGCATGTAGGGCAAAATTAGGGTTATGGGACTACCAGATACAAATTCCTATAAAAAATAGATAAGCAATATGGATATACTGAATAGCATCAGAAGTTATATCCATTGTCTTGTAATAACCTACAATGGAATATAATCTACAAAATATTGAATGACTTTGCTATACATCTGAAACTAACAGAATATAATAGTTTTAAATCAACTATACTTAAGGAAAAACAACTTACAAGATCAAGCATTTGGGCAAACGTGTAACAGCTCCATTTATCATGCATCATTCCTGAGAGCCCTACACCAAATTTTGGAAACACTATAATCTCTTATAGTGTTAAGAACTATCCTATAATTAATTTAGTATCTGCACCCCAAGTTATATACTCAGAAGAAAATGAATGGTATAACTTCAAAAAGACTTATGTAAAAATATTTATAACAGCTTTATTCATAGTAGCCCTTAACTGGAAAGAAAACAAGTGGCCTTCAATGGAGGCATGGAAAGCTGTGGTGTACATATACCCAAAGTTTGCAGTGGACTACTACATAGCAATGGAAAAGGATGTTATTGATACATGAAATAGTGTGGATAACTCCTAGAAACATGTTGAGGAAAAAGAGCAGACAAAAGGAACACACACTGTGTTCAATTTATGTGATCTTCTAGAACAGACAAAAGTAAGTTTTGATGATAGTAATCAAAGATGTTTTCTCTTGATGTGGACTAGTGACTCAGAAGGGGCAAAGCAAACTTTTGATGAGATGGAAATGTTTGTAGTTAGATTCATTGGTGGTCAAATGGCTGTTTACATATGAAAAATGACTAATCTGTACAGTGAAATGTGGGATTCCCTGGTGGCTCAGCAGTAAAGAATCCGCTTGCAATGTAGAAGTTGCAGGAGATGCAGGTGCGATCCCTGGGTGGGGAAGATTTCCCGGAGGAAGGCATTGCAACCCACTCCAGTATTCTTGGCTGGAGAATCCCATGGACTGAGGAGCCTGGTGGACTTCAGTCCATAGGGTTGCAAAGAGTTGGACAAGACTGAGGCGACTTAGCTTGCACGAATGCAGTTAAATGTGGTGCATTTTATAGAATGCAAATAATACCTCAATAAGCAAAATACCAGGTTAAAAAAATAAAAAAGTAAAGATAATTCTAATGTTATAAAGTGTTTCTGTTGTTTAAGCCTTTCTTGACATATGTAATTTGTGATTCTGTAAATTTTACAACTGTGGTGTTGGAGAAGAATCTTGAGAGTCCCTTGGACTGCAAGGAGATCCAGGCAGTCCATCCTAAAGATCAGTCCTGGGTGTTCATTGGAAAGACTGATGAAGCTGAAACTCCAGTACTTTGGCCACCTCATGCGAAGAGTTGACTCATTGGAAAAGACCCTGATGCTGGGAGGGATTGGGGGCATGAGGAGAAGGGGATGACAGAGGATGAGATGGCTGGATGGCATCACCAACTCGATGGGCATGAGTTTGAGTAAACTCCGAGAGTTGGTGATGGACAGGAAGGCCTGGCGTTCTGCGATTCATGCGGTCTCAAAGAGTCAGACACGACTGAGTGACTGAACTGAACTGACTGAAATTTTACAACTCTAGGGCAGTTGTGCAAAATCTACCTTTAAGGACTTTCACAGAGGACTGTGCAGCCTATTGAGAAAGATAGTAGATATGTAGTGAAAGGGTAATTATAACATATGTCAGCTGGAATTTTCCATTTCCAAATATGAAGCAATGAAATGTCCTCTGGGACTCTGTTGTGATTTTAGCTCCTATTCCATTAAAAAAAAATTCCCCTCTAATGAATTTGAAAGCTCCAAAGATGTGTCCATTGGACCCCAAGCATCCTCACTGGTGATGTTAAATAAGCCTGTGATAATTATATCATAAGGGCATTTGAATGTGTTCTCGCTTATGACTGCTGTGATCCTTCCCTATATGAAGTGGGTGTCTGGTTGATGGAAAAGTGACTGATAACAGGGTCATTAAACAAGAAATTGTCCTTTGTTGTTTCATCTTTTTGACTCTCTTCTGGGATGGATACACAACCAAAGCAGTTTGATGTTCATGATACATTGTAAAATGGCAATAATTATGTCCAGGTATTCCAAACACAGAAAGTCCTAGTGGATGATTGGGGCAGCTTGTATGGTCTTAACGGTTCAGAATTTATCAGATTGTCATGGAGAAAAACTATGACTGTAGGTTACTCCGGAGTTTGGAAATGTGTCTTTTAAAAAAGTGAAGCCTTAGTAATTTCCTATTAATTTAAGACATAGGCATCCATTAATTTTGTATGAGGTCCAAGAAAGGTATATCTCAACTAAAAGTGTTTTTACCCTTTTCCATCAGCCTCGGAAAAACATCCTGGATTGTTTTAAGAAGAGAAGCACATTGTCAACTAAACACTGTTTCCTGTGAGCTGCTTCATGGTGAGTGCTTGATCATGGGGCTAGCTTGCAATCTAACAGGTCAGATATTTTAACCAGAGACTGGCTCTGTTTAAGTTTCTAATGTGGATCATGCATAGTTAAAGTAATAGATTTGGCCAAAAGGAATTAAGTAAAATACAATTAAATTATGGTTACTTATTTTTTCAAGCACTCACCCCTTCCCGAAAGATTATATCAATATACTTGGATTCTAGTTAGGTATCAGGTTTAATTGTGCCATACTGAATACTTACAATGTAAAAAAAAATATTCCCAGAAAAAGGAATGTTGAAGAGTAATCTATAACTAATAGCAGAATGAAACACTACCATTCTGCTAGTTGGTAGAGTGTGGGGGAATCTGATTCACTCATTATATGTGTGTTCATTGAATCTGAATAAGCAAGTCATGAAACCATTTCCCTCTCAAATTTAGATATGGTTTCTCTAAATCCACAGACGAGGTGGTTATGATAGTATAATATGTTACCCTTATTTGGAGAAGGCAGTGGCAACCCACTCCAGTACTCTTGCCTGGAAAATCCCACGGACGGAGGAGCCTGGTAGGCTGCAGTCCATGGGGTCGTGAAGAGTTGGACACGACTGAGCGACTTCACTCTCACTTTTCACTTTCATGCATTGGAGAAGGAAATGGCAACCCACCCCAGTGTTCTTGCCTGGAGAATCCCAGGGACGGGGGAGCCTGGTGGGCTGCTGTGTATGGGGTCCCACAGAGTCAGCCACGACTGAAGCGACTTAGCAGCTGCAGCAGCAGCTACCTCTATTGCTCACCCTAGGGTCTTGAGAAAAGAACTCAGGATGAACAGACTTCAGGAAAATAACTGATTTGAAACATGGTAATAAGAAAATGGCCCTTTCACATTTTCTATTTTTGAAGAGCTAAAATCAGTGCATAGAAGGGTTCCTACATTGTGTCTTGTGAAACATAGAATGAATAAAGTGAGTCCATGAGATGTATTTCTGCAGGATGATAGCTTTCGTTGTTGAACCATTAATTCTGTATGTGTCTGCAAAAATTCATTTTTATTTTGTGTTCTTTACCTTGTGGACTGTTGTTTACTGATATTATTTTCCAGAAGAGTTAAGTGACACATTAAAATTTATTAGCAAAAACAAAAATAAATATTTAATGTTATAATTTAATGACTATCATTACTATTAATATAATAATGTGATGATATTATATATCATTTCCATAGTAAAATATTTTAAAATATGAAATGATCTCATTCAAAAATGTAGCATAAAGTAGTGTTTTTATATTATTTAATAGTTGACATCATTTAAATTCTTTACTCTTCAGTGATAGTATTTTCTGCTTTACAGATTGGGCAGAGAATGATGAGAGTCAGAGAAACAGAGATAACTGTGGGGGTAAAAAATGAGTCTACCATCCAGGAGTTCATTCTGGAGGCGTTTCCTGCCATCCAGCACTTGGGGAACCTCCTCTTCCTGGTGCACCTGCTGGCATACCTGGCCTCTATCGTGGGAAACATGGTCATAATCATCATCACCTGGGCTGACCATCGCCTCCAGACGCCGATGTATGTTTTACTGAGCACTTTCTCCTTCTGCGAATGCTGTTTCATCACCACAGTTATTCCTAAACTGCTGTCCATCTTCCTTTCAGGAAGGCAAACAATTGCCTTTTCTGCTTGTCTCACACAAGCCTTTTTCTTTTTATTTCTTGGTGCAGTGATTTTCTTTCTCATGGCTGTGATGTCGTTGGATCGATACCTGGCCATTTGCAAGCCTCTGCACTATGCATCCATCATGAACCTGAGGGTTAGTTTCCTTCTGATTTTCTTGTGCTATTCTTTGTCCTTCATCTTAATCACTTGTCTGATGCTCAAGGTGTCCCAGTTACTGTTCTGTGGCCCTAATGTGCTTTCTCATTTCTTCTGTGACCTTATCGCCTTAATTCATCTCTCCTGCTCTGACACCAGCTCTGTTGAAATATATTTCTTCTTTGTTACTTCATTTGTCATTCTGTTATCCCTCATTGTAACCATCATTACATACAGCAACATAGTAGTCACAATCCTGCGACTGCCATCAGCCAAGGAGCGACAGAAAGCTTTCTCCACCTGCTCCTCTCACCTCATTGTCCTCTCTCTGATGTATGGCAGCTGTGTGTTTATATACATGAAACCAAAGCAGGTGAACAGGCTGGACTCCAACAAGGAGGCTGCCCTTGTGAACACAGTGGTGACCCCGCTGCTGAACCCTGTCATCTACACTCTGAGGAACAAGCAGGTCCACCAGGCTCTGAGGGACACACTGTCTGGGATGAGGTTGCAGAAATAGAGCTTTGGAGTCTAAGCAGATGGGCTTGATCCTCTAGGTCAAGTTCCCACCATTGGCAAAATCTATTCTTGAGAAGCTCTATGTATGGCAATCTAGCTTGTGCTACTTTTAGCTGGATGAGCAGTGTCTTATTTGGCAATTCAGTTCCTTCTTCTAGTTGAAATTTTCATTTGTTCTCTATATTCTGCTAAAGCTATCTTCCTTAACTTTTCTACTTATTTTTATGTCTTAAGTAAATTAAATTCAAAATTTCATTTGTTCTCTATATTCTGCCAAAGCTATCTTCCTTCACTTTTCTACTTATTTTTATAAGTCTTTAGTAAATTAAATTCAAATTAAGTACATTAAGTAAATTAAATTCAAATAATATTTATGGAGCCAACTATTCTATAAAAGTCATAATATACAAAGTCATTAATGTAAAGATAAAAATGTTTCCAGATTTTATAATTTCTGTCCATGATGCATTTTTAGGCTTGAAGTTTATGATACTTCAGAAAAAATAAATAGAAACCCCTCTTTACCATTTAATATTTAATGTGTGAAATTCCAGAAACAAATTATTTCTGAAAATTATATAAAGTCATAGTACAACTTAATGGTGTTTCACTATTTGAATCTACTTATGTGAATGAATCAGTTTTATTCTCACTAGTTCTTCCTTGGGTCTATTGGTTTTACTGTACAAACAGCTCAGTGGAACTCCAGATTTTTATATGGGCTCTTTCAGTGTATCATCTTCCAGATGTATCAAATGTTTTCAATAAAGTTTTCTTTATTAATTATTTCTTGAAATATAAACCAACTGTAAAACTCTAAAATTTGTAGTTTTTTTTTTTTTCCCCCCTCCTGTAATTGATGTTGCCAGGTCCTGGAACCAACAAATTGCTCGAAGTTAGGTGATCCCAGTAGCAAATTCTTTCCTCCCATCTAAGAGGTATTTTCACCTTAGTGTGATCTTAGGTGTAGGAGTTGCCAGTGTCCTCCATGTTAAGCTAAATGCGGTTGACATTTTATGTAGCAAAAACTAATTGAACTTATAATTAGAAAAATATGAAAGGAAAATGAGTGAATGAAAAATAAAAAAAGGGGATCAAAATGAACTCATTTGCTGTATTTGAAGGTTCATTGAGGAAGTGGCTCCCACCTGAAGATAATTGGCCCTAATGGGACATAGGTCATGTCACATCTAACACTGCATGTGCATAACGTGCATTTGATCTTTACTATGTCTGGTATGAGTGTATTTCCCTTTTAGCTTGATTTGAAAATTGCTTGTAATTTAAGAGATAATCTTAATAGGAAGAATTTTACATTGTTGATATTACTCAGGGATAGATTTTTATGTTTGGTAGTGATCTAATTATAAGTTATCCTAGAAATTATGGTTTTCCAAGGACATCTCTGCCTTTGTCTCTCTCCTTTCCAAAATAGAAGTTAAATGAATAATTTTTGAACCTGAAAAAATCTGGGAAGTCTGAGAGTCCTCTATTTTGGTTTTGTGTATTAGATAAAAGAGCCAGTCTTCACAGCCTGGAGTCCTGGAGTCCTAGTCTAGGCTAATGCAGGAGATGGACATCACCAGTCAACCAAAATGAGCCAAACCTTGTGCTCATACAAGCCACTCTTTGCTGTTAGTGTGTATCAAGAGACTAAGTTTTGTCAAGCTCTAGTATCTCAGCCCCGATAGAAGCCAAACCCTCTTGTAGCAACTGGAAAAGTTGGGGTGCTGGAAATGTTGTCTAATTCCTTGTATTTGTAGTTGTTCAGTTGATAAGCTGTGTCCGACTTTGCAACTTCATGGACTGCAGCACACTAGGCTTCCCTTTCCTTCACTGTCTCCCAGAGTTTGCTCAAAGTCATGGCCATTGCGTCAATGATGCTCTCTAACCATCTGCTCCTCCGTTGCCCTCTTCTCCTTTTCCCTTCAACTTTTTTCAGCATCAGGGTCTTTTCCAATGAGTTGGCTCATTGCATCAGGTAGCCAAAGTATTGGAGCATCAGCTTTAACATCAGTCTTTCCAGTGAATATTCTGGGTTGATTTCCTTTAGGATTGGTTGGATCTCCTTGCAGTCCAAGGCTCTCAAGAGTCTTCTTCAACACTATAATTCAAAAGCATCAGTTCTTCAGTGCTCAGCCTTCTTCATGGGCCCAATGTCACATCCATATATGATTGCTGGGAAAACCATAGCTTTGAGTATACGGACCTTTGTCAGCAAAGTGGTCTTTGCTTTTTAACATGCTGTCTATATTCGTCATAGCTTTCCTTCCAAGGAGCATGTGTCTTTGAATTTCATTACTGTAGTCACTGTCTGCAGTCATTTTGGAGCCCCCCAAAATAAAATCTGTCACTGCTTCTATATTTTCCACTTCTATTTGCCATGAAGTGATGGAACTAGATTGCCATGATCTTAGCTTTTTTTAATATTGTCTTTTAAGCCAAGTTTTTCACTCTTCTCTTTCATCCTCATCAAGAGGTTCTTTAGTGCCTCTTCACTTTCTGCCATTAGAGTGATATTATCTGCACATCTGAGGTTGTTGATATTTCTTCCAGCAATCTTGATTGCAGCTTGTGATTCATCCAACCCAACATTTTACATGATATACTCTGCATATTAGGTAAATAAACAGGGTGATGATAAACAGCCTTGTCATATTCCTTTCCCAATCTTGATCCAGTCCATTGTTCCATGTCTGGTTCTAACTATTGCTTCTTCACCTGCATACAGGTTTGTCTGGAGACAGCTATGGTGGTCTGGTATTCCCATCACTGTAAGAATTTTTCACAGTTTGTTGTGATCCACACAGTCAAAGACTTTCCGTAGTCCAGAAGCATAAGTAGATGCTTTTCTGGAATTCCCTTGCTTTCTCTATGATCCAACAAATGTTGGCAATTTGATCTCTAGTTCCTTTACCTTTTCTAAAGCCAGCTTGTACATCTGGAAGTTCTCGGTTCGTGTACTACCGAAGCCTAGCTTGAAGGATTTTGAGTATAACCTTGCTTGCATATGAAATGAGCACAATTATCTGGAGATTTGATCGTTCTTTTGCACTGCCCTTCTTTGGGATTGGAATAAAACCTGACCTTTTCCAGTCATCTGACCACTGCTGAGTTTTCCAGATTTGCTGGCATATTGAATGCAGCACTTTCACAGCATCATCTTTTAGGATTTGAAATAGCTCAGCTGGAATTCGATCACCTCCACTAATTTATTTGTAGCAATTCTTCTTAAGGCCCACTTGACTTCACGTTCCAGGATGTCTGGCTCTAGGTGAGTCACCATACCATCATGGTTATCCCAGTCATTAAGATCTGTTTTGTATAGTTCTTCTCTTTATTCTTTCCACCTCTTCTTAATCTCTTCTGCCTCTCTTAGGTCCATACCAGTTGATTGTATTCTTTATATTATATTCAGATTGATTATATTCTTTGCAGCTAAAGATGGAGAAACTCTGTCAGTCAGTAAAAACAAGATCTGTAGCTGACTGTGGGTCAGATCATCAGCTCCTTATTGCAAAATTCAGGATCAAATTGAAGAAAGTAGGGAAAACTTCTTGGCCATTCAGGTATGACCTAAATCAAATTCCTTATGATTTTACAATGGACGTGACAAATAGATTCAAGGGATTATATCTGGTAGACAGGGTACTTGAAGAACTATGGACAGAGGTTCATAACATTGTGCAGAAGTCAATGACTAAAGCCATCCCAAAGAAAAAGAAATCCCTTCTATATCTAGGGAGAAACTGAGAGCTGGTATATTTGCCTACTACACGCTACTGACTCAGGGGAAAGAACTGCAGGAAGTGACCCTTTACTCCTTAGAAGAAACTGAGAGTTGGGGGTTCCCTCCTGGTTATAAGGTGCTGTGTTGGTTGGGGACTCACAGTCTCCTTCCCTAAGACTAGTTTGCTTTGACCCAGCCCATATGGACCAGAATAGGTCAGAATGAATATGTTCAGGAGTTCCATCAGTAACTTTAAGTCACCAGTGTGATGAGTTTAGGCTGTGTTTTCTGTGTATGAGCCCTGTTAGCCAAGACTTTCATAGTAATAAAACTTTGGCATCCTCGTGTGTTAGAAAGCCCCAAGTTCACAAAAACAGAGGTATTTGTTATTTTGGGATCTTTGAGGCTATTATCTGAATATAGAATTTCAAGTTGAAACAAAGATAGAAACCTCTCCAGTTAAAAAATTTCCACTTCATCAGTTTAAAATGACATTTTATTATTTTAGAGAGGAAAAAAAAGCAGAACAAAGTTCAAATTCTTTGAAATAGATCTAGCTGAGTATGTGACTTCAATTTGATTGATCAACTAATGGTGTTATTAACTAAAACCAGCTTTGCATGAAACAAATCGGTTGGGCAATGAGTTTGGCCGCATCAGATGACTTGTTTAGACAGCTAAGCCCTGTGCTTAGATCACTCAGTCATGTCCAACTCTCTGCGACCCCATGGACTGTAGCTCGCCAGGCTCCTCTGTCCATGGGATTCTCCAGACAAGAGCACTGGAGTGGGTTGCCATGTCCTTCTCTAACTAAGCCCTAAAGAGCAGTAATTTCCATGATACTAAGGAAGACTTTAAATGGAAAAAGAAGAGAAGCTTTTCATTTTTTGCCTAGGTCCAAGAGAGGGATGAGAATCAGAGATATCAATGATTTGAAAAAAAATTATGGGAAAGCACAAAGTAACTCAAGAAGAAAGAATAAATACAAATAAGTAAATAACAATTGAAAAACCTATTAATGATCAGAAACTTCCCACAAATAAGCTCAGGAAGAGATGTCTTTACTAATGATTTCTGTGGAACATTTAAAGAAGAATTAGCTCCAATTATTCACAGACTTCTAAAAATATAAGTGAAACGTTCACTTTTCAGCTCTTTCCATGAGATCAGTATTACCATAGTATCAAGACTAAATGAAAGTATCATAAGAAAAGAAAACTAAAAAAAAAAAAAAAAAGGAAAACAAAACTACACATGGATTTCTGTGATGAAAAGAGGTACATAAGAATAACCAAGATAATGCTGACAAACCTAAATCAGGAACACATTACAAAGGATAACACACAATCACCAAGTGCAGTTTATCCCATAAATGTGAGGGTACTGTAACATATAAAAATCAATCAATATTATACACCATATTAATAAAACAAAGGACATCAAACACATGATGATCACAATAGTTGCAGAAACACCATTTGACAAAGCGAAGAATTGATACTTTTGAACTGTGGTGTTGGAGAGGACTCTTGAGTGTCCCTTGGACTTAAAGGAGATCAAGCCAGTCAGTCCTAAAGGAAATCAGTCCTGAATATTCATTGGAAGGACTGATGCTGAAGCTGAAACTCCAATACTTTGGCCACCTGATATGAAGAGCTGACTCTTTGGAAAAGACCCTGATGCTGGGAAAGATTGAAGGCAGGAGGAGAAGGGGAAGACAGAGGATGAGATGGTTGGATGGCATCACTGACTTGATGGACGTGAGTTTGAGCAAGCTCTGGGAGTTCATGATGGATGGGGAAGCCTGGTGTGCTGCAGTCCATGGGGTCACAGAGTTGGACACGACTGAGAGACTGAACTGAACTGAAACTTCCCATGACAAAAACATTTGGAAAGCTAAATACAAAAGGGAAATTCCTCAACCTGATGAAGTGTACATATTAAAAATCACTGAATAATAGTATCCTTGACAAGGAAAGACTGAACAGTTCTTCCTATCAAAAAGAAGAGGATGTCTCTATTTAACACTGTCCTAGAGGTTGTTACAAGAGCAAAAATAAATAAAGGACCTTCAGATTGGAAAGGAGGAAAAAGATTACCTTATTCACAGATGCCATAATTTTGTACATAGAAAATTCTAAGGCATAGACAGTAAAATTTTCAGAGCTATTAAATGGGTCAAACAAGGTTTCAGAATTAAAATATTTAAAGTTTTTTTTTTTAATTTTAGTTTTTATTTATTTTTATTACAGTAGAGTTGGAATACAATAGTATGCAATTTCAGAGGTACAACATAGTGATTTTCATTTTTAAAAAAGTAATTTTCTTTTTATTTTACTTATTCATTTTTATTTTTGGCTACACTGGTCTTCCTTGCTGTGTGCAGGCGTTCTCTAGCTGTGGCAGGTGGGGGTTACTCTGCGTTGTAGTGTTTGGGTTTCTTATTGTGGTGTCTTCTCTTGCTGCAGACCAGAGGCTCTAGGCACGTGGGCGTCAGTATTTTCGGCACACAGGCTTAGTTCTCCAAGGTATGTGAGATCTCCCAAGTCCAGGGATCTAACCTGTGCCCCTGTATTGACAAGAGGATTCTTAACCACTGGAACATCAAGGAAGTCCTAGTGGGTCACATTTTTAAATATTCTACTCCATTTATAGTTATTTTGGCTATATTTTCTTTTTTGTACAATGCATCACTGTGGCTTATTTATTTTATATATAGTAGTATGTATCTCTTGTCCTCAACCCCTATCTTGCCGCTCCCCACTTCCCTCTCTCCACTGGAAACTACTAGTTTGTTTTCTATATCTATGAGTCATTTTATCTTTTTGGTTTTTTTGGTTTGTTTGTTTTATATTCACTAGTGTGTTTCATTTTTAGAGTCCACATATAAGAGATAACATATGTGCGCTTAAGTGCTCTGTCATGTCTGACATTTTGCAACCCTTAGGACTGTAACCCACCAGGCTTCTCTGTATATGGGATTCTCCCCTTAAGAATCCTGGTGTGGGTTTCCATTTTCTTCTCCAGGGAATCTTCCTGACCCCGAGATCAGACCTGGGTCTCTCGTATTGACAGGCAACTTCTTTACCAACTGAGCCACTGGGGAAGCTGGGGCACACATAAAGGCTCCTGAAAATTTCTATGAAATTTGCCTTGACTTTGAAGATTAGTGAGGAGATATTCAGACAGATCTCCAGACAACTACTGTATTCCCCAGTGTTGCCAGAAAACAGACTCTAGGAGGTTAGCCACGTGGCTTTCAATGGGAAGCTAGAGGTCAAAGAAAAATGGGTAACTTCCTGTGTCAGCAGCCCAGCTGCGATACCCCAGGAGGAGAAGCAGCCTTCCAAAGAATGGTTGCTATGGCAACAGCTTCTCCTCACTGGGAGTCATGTCTCAAACTTTCCTGTGTTTTGAAGAAGTCTGGCATCCACTTTACAGCTTTCATTTCAAAAGAGAGAGGCTGGCCATGTGAATACGTTAAAGAAACCACCTAGCGTTCCCTTTTCTGCCCTGAAGAGAAATAAATTTGTGCTTCCCCTTTTTCAAAGAGATTGAGGAAGGCAACAAAAATATTCTCCAGACATAAATATCTGATGAAAAAAAATCATAATGTTGGTGGAGACATGAAGAATGATTGAGTGAGGATGGTGGCTTTCATCTCCGTCCTCAGAATCCAGTGTCTTCCCCAAAGTCTGACAATATCCAGTGTGTGATCCATCCCTTCTGCCTGATATACTCTATTCTTAAACCTCAGTGCTCTGGCCTCAGTGCACACAACCCATATAGACAATTTTAATCTGCACTTTACCTCAAACAGATATACATTCCAATTGGGTTTTTAGGATCCCTTGGGAAGTCATCATATAATTTCTTGGACAAATCTTAGCAGAAAACAACATGGGCCTCTGGGAGCCAATCACTGTGCAGGCAATGGGAAGAGAAATATAAAGGTGTGCTAGGGATGCTTGTTTTCAACAGTGATCAATTAGCTTCCCTCAGTCCTGTCTCTGCTTTCTGTCTATGTCCTTTCAGTTCCTCGTGCAGTTTGGAAGCCTGCACTCTCTGCTCATTGGCTGGGTACATCCTGCTTGGTGTCTAAACGCCGTCATCTGGGAAAACTATTACAGAGGCCTCAGATGTGCATGTCAGAAGCATGCGGCAGTAATAGAGTGGGACAAGGATGCTTCTCCATGTGGAAAGATGAGCATATGATGGAGGAACATAGAGCAGTATGTGTCTAGGAGCAGATGGATTACCACAGTGGTGTGCTTCAGTAGAAGAGGACTCATCACAGCAGCTCTCAGGGCTGAATTCAGAAGAAGCTGCCTGTTCCCATTAGTTGGTATATCAGGTGGACAATTTTGCATGTTAGGCTAGGCTATTACCAGCTGGGGAGTCTGAACTTTCATCAGAACCCTAAGTAGTCCTGCACCCAAATTTTCACCAAGGATGGGGCCAGTGGATTGTGATTGCTTTATTCTGTCTGCTCTTTTCTGGGGTTTCTGAGGTCGAAGTTGAGAAGAAGCTTTGTGGTATGAAAAATTCTGCCTCTGGAATCAGGGCTCTGTCAACCAGGAACACTGGGAACATGGGATGTATAGTCACCCGATTTGAAGATAACAGACTGTGACCGATGTGTTTCCTTTTCCATACCCATTTTCCTATCCCAGAGAGATCTCTTGATTTCTTGGAAGAGAATAACTCCAGGAGGAGAATGCCCTGTTCTCCATGAAAACGCTTGTGCCTGCCTGTGTCAGGAACAGCAGTGAACTGTAACAGGGACTGCTGTAACTGGGACAGAAGCAGAGGCACCTTGAGTGTCATTCTGAGGTGAGCAGTTTGGTTGCATAAGCATTGCTTCAGAGAACTTGGCCCAAGGCAGGTTAGTCACACACCCACCCACACACACACACTCCACATTGCAGACCTTCAGTTTAGTATTGAGATGCTAGAGTCAAACACTATTACCTTAGGAAGTGTTTTATTAAGAGGACTGAAGAGGAAAATGTTCATTGAGCTTTGGTGTAAGAGTGAGTAGGAGGCAAGTACCAAGTTCTAGAATACTGTGTTGCTATTTGGTTAATCTTATGTACTACTGTCATTCCCCATATCCCTCACCTGCGAGCATGGAGCCTCAGAAAGTTGGAGTAATTCCTGGATTTATAACTTTTATTATGTTGTTGAGGAACCCCTGTCTCTGGTCTCTATTGTCTTCTGTAAAATGGTTGTGCTAAAGGAGATGATCTCTAAGGCCTGTATTGTATCACAGGTCTGTATTTCATGAAAAGGGCTTCCCTGGTGGTTTGTCAGTAAAGAATCTGCCTGCAATGTGGGAGACCTGGGTTCGATCCCTGGATTGGGAAGATCCCCTGGAGGAGGGCATGGCAACCCACTCCAGTATTCTTGGCTGGAGAATCCCATGGACAAAGGAGCCTGAGGGGCTGTAGTCATGGGGTCACAACGAAGTCAGACACGACTGAGTGACTAAGCATAACACATTTCATGAAAAGGTGTTAACAGAAGGGTAGAAAGAATTAAAGCTGAACTTTCACTTAAGTCTGAGAGATAATCAACAATGTATTTCTTCCTATTGAAAGATATTTTGTCACAACATTTGGAACTAACAGGAGCTTTGGATGCTGGCAGATCTAACTGCAGTCTCAGCTATGTGACTTAACTTCTCTGGAATTTCTCCAAGCCTCGTTGTCTCCTTTTGGAGAAGGGTTTGGGACTACCTAGGTAACACTCTTCATTATTGTGGAGAATAGTAGAAAGACTGAATCTTGATGAATAGCAAAGTAATAGACATTCATAAAGTCCTCATAAATGATGGTGGTGATTGTGATGATTTGGACCATATTGTATATTTTCAAATGGATATTCAAAAGGAATATTAATAATATCACTGTTAAGTTTACTTATAAGCTGATAATAATGTAAAACACAATGATTTATTTTATAAATGTGCAAATGTAAATAACTCTGTCTACTGGTCATGCTGTATTTAAGAGTATGTTAATGACCCTAATATTATAATTAGACTTCGAGGAACACAAAGAAAACACTGACATGACATGTCAAGTGAGTTAATGCTTATTTTACTTCGTCCTCAGGGGAACATGAACAAATAGATCCTTACATCTTCATTTTACAGAAGATGAAAGTGAAATTTAGGAAATTTAACTAACTTTTCAAAGATGACCCATGTCTCCAGGATTAGAACTCAGTGTTGACATAGTATTGAACTCAAATCCTACTAGTTCAAGAACCAACTCAGCAAGAGTCTGCTATCTGCCCAGCTACCTTGTGAAGGAGTCGAATAACTTGATCTCAGGC
This sequence comes from Odocoileus virginianus, assembly GCF_023699985.2. Classification (NCBI taxonomy): domain Eukaryota; kingdom Metazoa; phylum Chordata; class Mammalia; order Artiodactyla; family Cervidae; genus Odocoileus; species Odocoileus virginianus. The sequence goes on from NC_069680.1 coordinate 33,763,177, forward strand.
TCCCCTAAGACTCTTTTTGCTTGTTGTAACATCTTCATTCTAGGTTAAGAGCATCAGGTGAGGATATTGTGGGAAAAAAAGCCTCTGGCAGTGAAGAATGGGACAAGTGTCCAAGAATTCACCTTGGAGGACTTTCCTGCTGTCCAGCAGCTGGGAAAGGTCCCCTTTCTGGTGCACCTGCTGGCATACCTGGCGTCCTTTGCAGGCAATGCAGTCATAGTTGCCATCACCTCTGCTGTCTCCAGGCTAAAGACACCTATGTACTTTTTCCTCAGCATTTTCTCCTTCACTGAGTCTTGTGTCATAAGTGCTATTATTCCTAAGTTGCTGGTCATCTTTCTTTTTGGCAAGCAAACGATTTCCTTTGCTGCCTGTTTCACACAAGCCTTTGTCTTTGTATTTCTGGGAGCAGCAGGGTTCCTCCTCATAGCAGTGATGTCTCTGGATCGGTACCTGGCCATTTGCAAGCCTCTTCATTACACGACCATCATGAACCTGAGGACTTGCTGTCTCCTGGTCACAGCCTGCTTTGCTTTGGGCTTCACTCTCATGGCTGGTCTGGTGGTGAAGGTGTCCCAGTTATCCTTCTGTGGCCCCCATGTCATACCTCACTTCTTCTGTGACCTCGGCCCCCTGATCCATCTCTCCTGCTCTGACACCAGGTCAGTTGAAACATTGCTCTTTGTCCTTGCTTTGTGTGTCCTTTTGACATCCCTCATCATAACCATCACTGCATACAGCCACATAGGCCTCACAATCATTGGACTCCCATCAGCCAAAGAGTGACAGAAAGCTTTCTCCACCTGCTCCTCTCACCTCATTGTCCTCTCTCTGATGTACGGCAGTAGCATCTTTATATACATGAAACCAAAGCAGGTGAACAGGACTTGTTGGACTCCAACAAGGCGGCTGCCCTTGTGAACATGGTAGTGAGTCCTCTGCTGAACCCTGTCATCTACACTCTACGGAACAAGCAGGTCCACCAGGCTCTGAGGGAGACTGTGTGCAGAATGAAACTATCAAGATAAAGAAGTCACACTGTCTTAGAAGTATGAGGTGATAGCTCATTGTGGTTTTGATTTGCATTTCTCTTAGTGATGTTTGAATTATTTCCATTACTGATTCTGAGCACATTTTCATGTACTGACTATTTATTTGTATGTCTATTTGGAAAAATGTTGGCTAGTTTCTCTTTGTTTTAAGTGAAGTATAGTGGAATCATAATGTTGTGTTAGTTTCTGTGTACAGCAAAGTGATTCAGACATATATATTCAGATTCTTTTCCATTATAGATTCAGTTCAGTTCAGTCACTTAGTCGTGTCTGACTCATTGTGACCCCATGAACTGCAGCACGCCAGGCTTCTCTGTCCATCACCAATTCCCAGAGATTGCTCAAACTCATGTCCATCATGTCAGTGATGCCATCCAACCATCTCATCCTCTGCCATCCCCTTCTCCTCCTGCCTTCAGTCTTTCCCAGTATCAGGGTCTTTTCCAATGAATTCATTCTCCATATCAGGTGGTGAAAGTATTGGAACTTCAGCTTCAGCCTCAGTCTTTCCAATGAAAATTCAGGACTGATTATAGGTTATTAGAAGTTACTGAATATAGTTACTTTTAGCATATAGTTGGACCTTGTTGTTTATCTATTTTATATATAGTAGTATAAATCTGTTAATCCTAAACTCCTAATTCACCCACTGTTCATAAATTAAATGTAGTCATAAGTTTTTTTTCTATGCCTGTGAATCTGTTTCTGTTTTGTAAATAAGTTCATTTGTATAATTTTTTATGTTTCCATACATAAGTGATATTATAGGTATTTGTTTTTCTCTGTCTGACTTAATTCATTTAGTTTGAAGTAGGTCCATCCACATTGCTACAAATAGCATTATTTCAATCTTTTTACGGCTGAATAATATTTCATCACACACACATACACCATATCTTCTTTATCTATTTATCTGTTGATAGACACTTAGATTTCTTCTATATCTGGGCTGTTGCAGAGAGTACTGCTGAGAACATTGGAGTGCATGTATGTTTTCAAATTAGAGTTTTTGTCTTTTCCAGTTATATGCCTGGGGATGGGATTGATGGGTTATATGGCAACTTTATTTTTAGTTTTTTAAGGAACCTCTATACTGTTCTCTATAGTGGCTTTATCAGTTTACATTCTAATCAACAGTGTAGGAGGATTCCTTTTCTCCACACGCTCTCAAGCATATATTATTTGTAGAATATTTTTTGAGAGGGGAAAAAAAGTTTATTAAAGTGGGAGATGCAGTTAGAACAGCAGCAGCTCAAGGGAAAAACGATGTTGAACAGGGGTCCTTAGGCCACTATTATACCCAGGGTGCAAGAAGTGGGATAGGGGTCATGCGGGCCATTTGCTAATTGGATGAGGCATGTATACTGGGTGGGGGAAGAGTAGGGCAAACATCTTCTCCCTGTGCAGTAGGAGGGGAGACAGGTTGTACTGTTTCATTGATAGCTACAACATGGGGAGGGAAGGACGATAAGGGATGGTTTTTCTGTTCCTGCATTCCAATACCCTCCTTGGTTTTATCTGCTCTTTCATCCTTGGCTCACCACATTCTTCCCTCTCTTTATTTTTAGGGCCAATTCTTTGGCCCCCTTTGATACCCTGCTCCTGTCTAGCTATCTACCTATTTCCCATCTCAGGCACTTGGAAACCCAATCTAAAAGATTTGTAGACTTTTGATGATGGCCATTCTAACTGGTTCTACCTTATTGCAGTTTTGATGTGCATTTGTCTATTAATAAATGATGTTGAGCATCTTTTCATGTGCTTGTTAGCTGTCTGGATGTCCTCTTTGGAGAAATGTGTATTTAGGTCTTCTGCCAATTTATTGATTGGGTGGTCTGTTTTTTTTTTTTTGATATTGAGCTCTATGAGCTATTTGTATATTTTGAAAATTCAACCCTTATAATTCAGTTGGGTAGATGCCAAATGTATATGTGTCTGAGGAAGTGCACTGGTTGTTGTAGAAAACATAAAAGTGTCAAATTACCAATGAATGAATTGCATGAACTGTAATGAAAATTGTGTAAAATATGCCCTCCAAAATCTATATTGTCCTTGTAACACCTTCAAAGGAAATTAGTCATAATTACCCTAGAGTGTACAAAATACCAGGTAACACTATGTGAGAAAAGGTACAATTAAATGTTTTATGAACCTTGTGTTTGCTTTGAAATGAAACATCTTTGCATAAATATTTTTAATGACAAAAACCAACAATGAAAAAAAAATCAATAATGAAATGTGGGGAGCACGATCAAGATGGCAGAGTAGGAGAATGCAAAACTTTACCTCCCTCCACGAATCAGTCAAAAATGCATGTACATGCGGAACAATTCTCACTGAAAACTGCTAATAGCTGGAGACTGACAGAAAGACTGCTCCAGAATCAAGGCTGTTAGATAGAGCCACGTGGTGTTTCACTGGGAGGGAAGCTAAACATCAGGTTGGGATCTGTGCCTCTGGAAGGGGACTCGGTGAAGAAGGGAGATTACAAGGGCAGAGGACCTCTCTGGGGGGCTAGGAGTTCAAGCTACATTGAGTGTTGCTGCCCTGGGGTCTGACACAGTGAAGATGGGTACCCCGGGTGGAAAGAGGACTGGTGAGACTAAAAGGAGTGGTGTGTGAAGGCTGGGCTTCATTCATGAGGATGAGCACATGCTTGCATGCACACAAAACAGGGTGTAGAGGGCAGATTGAAACTGCATGGGTGGCTGGCCTGTTTTACCCGGTCACCCTGGAATGCACCCTAACCTGAGTGTAGCAACTGCTCTGGCCCCGCCTGCTTCAGGATGCAGCTCCACAGTAGGTCATGAATGCTTGTGCTGGTTGGGGGAGAGAGCATACTTGAAAGGAATGAAAGCAGTTCAGACCCAATAGTTTAAAATAATTTTAATATCTGATTTTCTAGAGTGAGTGCTCAGTTGCTAAGTGATGTCTGACTCTTTGCAACCCCATGGACCGTAGCCCATCAAATTTCTCTGTCCATGGAATTCTCCAGGCAAGAATACTGGAGTGGGTTGCCATTTCCTTCTCCAAGGGATCTTCCTGACCTAGGGATCCAACCGTGTCTTCTGCATTGCAGGCACCTAGGAAGCCCTATAGAGTTCACGTTCACTATTAAAAATGTACAAAAACTAGAAACTAGCAAGAGTTTTGTAAAGAATACTTTGCTTGGCAACTTAAAACCTTCCTGTACAACTTCAAGGCTCCTAGGTGGCGCAGTGGTAACAAGTCCCCCTGCCCATGCAGGAGATGCCAGAGACGTGGGTTCCATCCCTGAATCAGAAACATTCCCTGGAGTAGGAACTGGCAATCCACTCTAGGATTCTTACCTGCGAAATCCTATGGATAGAAGAACTTGGCAGGCTATAGTCTATGGGGTTGCAAAGAGCTGGGAGCGACTGAGCATGCATGCACAATACAACTACAAAGATCTACTTGAAATTGCTGCTTTAGAAAATTGAACATTTTAATCTTCAAGGATTTAACCTCTGGAATTTCTCATTGCTCCTTCCCTTTTATATTGCTTTGGATATACTCTTTATTTGTCTTTAAAAAAAAAAACTCATATGATTTCTATATTGAAAATCACACAAAGCTGAAATGTTTCATTTTGCCTTCTGATATCAAAAGCTGATGTATTAGAAAAACAATTTTCAGTCATTGGCAGAAAATATCATTAAAAGCGGAATCAGGCAAACTTGTACAATTAAAGATTTTTTTGTTTAAAAAAAAGCAATTCACATTGAAAGATAAAAACCATATGATTATCTCAATAGATGAAGAAAAAGCCTTTGACAAAATTCAACATCCATTTATGATTAAAACTCTCCAGAAAGCAGGAATAGAAGGAACATACCTCAACATAATAAAAGCTATATATGACAAACCCACAGCAAGCATCACCCTCAATGGTGAAAAATTGAAAGCATTTCCCCTGAAATCAGGAACAAGACAAGGGTGCCCACTCTCACCACTACTATTCAACATAGTTTTGGAAGTGTTGGCCACAGCAATCAGGGCAGAAAAAGAAGTAAAAGGAATCCAGATAGGAAAAGAAGAAGTGAAACTCTCTCTGTTTGCAGATGACATGATCCTCTACATAGAAAACCCTAAAGACTCTACCAGAAAATTACTAGAGCTAATCAACGAATACAGTAAAGTTGCAGGATATAAAATTAACACATAGAAATCTCTTGCATTCCTATACACTAACAATGAGAAAACAGAAAGAGAAATTAAGGAAACAATACCATTCACCATTGCAACAAAAAGAATAAAATACTTAGGAGTATATCTACCTAAAGAGACAAAAGACCTATACATAGAAAACTATAAAACACTGATGAAAGAAATCAAAGAGGACACAAACAGATGGAGAAATATACCGTGTTCATGAATTGGAAGAATCAATATTGTCAAAATGGCTGTAGTACCCAAAGCAATCTATAGATTCAATGCAATCCCTATCAAACTACCAACGGTATTTTTCACAGAACTAGAACAAATAATTTCACAATTTGTATGGAAATACAAAAGACCTCGAATAGCCAAAGTAATCCTGAGAAAGAAGAATGGAACTGGAGGAATCAACCTGCCTGACTTCAGACTCTACTACAAAGCCACAGTCATCAAGACAGTATGGTACTGGCACAAAGACAGAAATATAGATCAATGGAACAAAATAGAAAGCCCAGAGATAAATCCACGAACCTATGATCACCTTATCTTCGACAAAGGAGGCAAGGATATACAATGGAAAACAGACAACCTCTTTTTAAGAAGTGGTGCTGGGAAAACTGGTCAACCACTTGTAAAAGAATGAAACTAGAACACTTTCTAACACCATACACAAAAATAAACTCAAAATGGATTAAAGATCTAAATGTAAGACCAGAAACTATAAAACTCCTAGAGGAGAACATAGGCAAAACACTCTCCGACATAAATCACAGCAAGATCCTCTATGACCCACATCCCAGAATTTTAGAAATAAAAGCAAAAATAAACAAATGGGACCTAATGAAACTTAAAAGCTTTTCCACAACAAAAGAAACTATAAGCAAGGTGAAAAGACAGCCCTCAGATTGGGAGAAAATAATAGCAAACGAAGCAACAGACAAAGGATTAATCTCCAAAATATACAAGCAACTCCTCCAGCTCAACTCCAGAAAAATAAATGACCCAATCAAAAAATGGGCCAAAGAACTCAACAGACATTTCTCCAAGGAAGACATACAGATGGCTAACAAACACATGAAAAGATGCTCCACATCACTCATTATCAGAGAAATGCAAATCAAAACCACAATGAGGTACCATTATACACCAGTCAGGATGGCTGCTATCCAAAAGTCTACAAGCAATAAATGCTGGAGAGGGTGTGGAGAAAAGGGAACCCTCTTACACTGCCGGTGGGAATGCAAATTAGTACAGCCACTATGGAAAACAGTGTGGAGATTTCTTAAAAAGCTGGAAATAGAACTGCCATATGACCCAGCAATCCCACTTCTGGGCATACACACCGAGGAAACCAGATCTGAAAGAGACACATGCACCCCAATGTTCATCGCAGCACTGTTTATAATAGCCAGGACATGGAAGCAACTTAGATGCCCATCAGCAGACGAATGGATGAGGAAGCTGTGGTACATATACACCATGGAATATTACTCAGCCATTAAAAAGAATTCATTTGAATCAGTTATATTGAGATGGATGAAACTGGAGCCCATTATACAGAGCGAAGTAAGCCAGAAAGATAAAGACCATTACAGTATACTAACACATATATATGGACTTTAGAAAGATGGTAACGATAACCCTATATGCAAAACAGAAAAAGAGACTCAGATGTATAGAACAGACTTGTGGACTCTGGGAGAAGGTGAGGGTGGGATGTTTCAAGAGAACAGCATTGAAACATGTATATTATCTAGGGTGTAACAGATCACCAGCCCAGGTTGGGTGCATGAGACAAGTGCTCGGGCCTGGTGGACTGGGAAGACCCAGAGAGATCGGGTGGAGAGGGAGGTGGGAGGGAGGACCGGGATGGGGCATACATGTAAATCCATGGCTAATTCATTTCAATGTATGACAAAAACCACTGCAATGATGTAAAGTAATTAGCCTCCAACTAATAAAAATAAATGGAAAAAAAAATAAAAGAAATAAAAAAAAGCAATTCACAGCTGGGGTAAAATATTCTCAGTCCTGTCATGACAAATATGTAGAATGATAATCTTTGGGGTAAAAAGGCAAAACAAAATGAATAAAAGCCTTGACAATTAAAAACGAGCAAGACTTTTTAACAGGCACTTCACAAAAAAGGATTTCTATTTGTCACAAGTATATTAAAAAAGTGTTCATCATAAGTAGTCATTAGAAAAATGTAAATCAAAATGAAATACTACTAGAATGTCTCCAGTTTTTAAAAGTTGAACTATACTTGACATTATATATGCTTAATGTGGTCGTGTTGATATGTACATGTATGAATGCAACATGATTACCATTGTAGCATTAAATAAGATCTTGAGCATGTCATGTAATCATTTCTTTTCTTTTAGTCAGAATAAATGAGATATAATCTCTTAGCAAGTTTGATATTTATAATGCAATATTGCCTTTATAATCAATATGTTAGATTTCCAGGACTTATTTATCTACTAGTTGCAAGTTTGTGCCCTTAATCAAAATCTCTCCTACATTCCTTCCCCTACCCCTCAGCAACCACTATTTTACTCTAACTTTGTGAGTTTACCTTTTTTAGATTCTACATGTAAGTAATATACAACATTTGTCTTTCTCTGACTTGGCATAATGCCATGAAGTTCGTCCATCAATGTTGGCACAAATGACAGGATTTTGATTTTCCGGTAATTGAATAATATTCCATTGTATATGCATGTATATACATATATTTCACATCTTCTTTACCAATTCATCCCTAGCAGAAATTTAGGTTGAATTTATGTGATAGCTATTTTGAATATGCTGCAATAAACATAGGAGTGCCAATATGTCTCCCATATTCTGTTTTCATTTACTTTGGGTATATAATCAGAAGTCAATTGCTCTAACATATATTAGTTCTATTTTTAGTTTTTTGAGAAACCTCCATATTGTTTTCCATAGTGGCTGAATGAATTTACAGAAATGTACCAATTAAATGACTTAGAGACTAAGTGTTGGTGAGAAAGTGGAGCAGCTTGAATCCTCATGCATTGATGCTGAGAGCTTAAATCCAGTTTTGGAAACTGTTTTACAATTTTGTAGTGTTAAGACCTGTCTTATAATTAATTCAGTACTTTTACTCCAAGTTATGTACTCAGTAGAAATAAATGCTATATCTTCAAAAAGACTTTTACAAGAATATTCATAGCAGCTTTATTCATGGTAGCCCTGAACTAGAAAGGATGCAAATGACCTTCAGTGAAATGGCCTTCAGTGGAGGAATGGAAAGCTGTGGGGTACCTATACAATGGACTACTACAAAACAATATAAAAGAGTAAATCATTCACCTGAAACAGCATGGATAATGCCTACAGACATGTTGAGGAAAAAAGGCAGACAAAGGAATACATGCTATTTTGGATTTCTATGATTTTCAATAAACTGGCAAAAGTAAATTTTCATGATTGAAATCAGTGTATTTCTTTGGTGTGGGTTATTGATTTGAAAAGGGAAAAAGCAAACTTATGAAATTAGATGGAAAAATGTCATCACTTGATTTCAATAGACGTTACATGACTGTTACATACACAAATTATTGATCTGTACAATTAAATTTTGTGTATTTTATAGAATGCAAGTAATAATTCAATAAAGAAAAATGGACAGAGGAGCCTGGCAGACTACAGTCTATGGGGTCACAAAAGAGTCAACAAAACTTAGTGACTAAACAACAACAGGGCAGTTGTGCAAAATCTGCCTTTGAAGATGTTCACAGAGGACTGTGTAGCCTATTGAGAATGATAGTGTTTTACCATATGCAGTGAAAGGGCAATTATGATATATGCCACCTGGAATTTCCTCTTTCCAAATATGAAGCAATTAAATGTACTCTGGGACTCTGTTGTGATTTTAGTTCTTATTCCATTAAAAAAACCCTCTTCTAATGAATTTGAAAACTCCAAAGATGCATCCATTGGACCCAATGCGTCCTCACTGGTGATGATAAATAAGCCTGTGATAATTATATCATAAGGGCATTTGAATGTGTTCTCACTTATGACTGCTGTGATCCTTCCCTATATGAGTTGGGGTGACTGGTTGATGGAAAAGTGACTGATAACAGGGTCATTAAATAAGGGAATTGACCTTTATTGTCTCTTCTTTTTGACTCTCTTCTGGGATAGATACACAACCAACCACATTTGTTGTTCACGATGCACTGTAGAATGGTAATAATTATGTCCAGGTATTCCAAATGGCAACACAGAAAGTGCTAGTACATGATTGGGGCAACTTGTGTTGTCTTAATGGTCCAGGATTTATCGCCAGATTTCCATGGAAAAAACTATGCCCGTTAATCCTCCAGAGTTTGAAGATTTTCTTTTTTTTTAAATTGAACCTTAACAATTTCATACTAATTTAGGACATAAGGCATCCATTATTTTTTTTATTAGGTCAATGAAATGTGTATCTCAACAAAGTGTTTTCCTCCCTTTCTGTTAACCTAGGAGAAAGATCCTGGTTTGTTTTAAGAAGAGAAGGAAGCACATTGTTAAAGGAACACTGTTTCTTCATGGTAAGTACTTGACCATGGGACTAACTTGCAATCTAAAAGGTCAGATGTTTTAACCAGAGCCTCATTATGTTTAAGCTTCTAATGTGGATCATACATAGGCAAAGTAATAGTTTGGCCAAAAGAAATTAAATAAAATACAATCAAATTATGATTTCTTATTTACTAGAGCACTGATATGCAGGAGATGCCCAGATCCCTTCCCCAAAGATTGTTTCAGTATACTTGGTTTACTTGGCTTCTAGTTAGGCATTGGCATTTTTTTTTAAAGAAAAAAAGAAAGGTCCTCTAGTGATTGCAATGGAAATACAGGTTTAATTATGACACACCAAATACTTCCAATGTAAAAAATTATTCCCCGAGAAAGGAAGATTGAAGAGTAATCTATGAAATAATTGGGTGGCAGAATGAAGGACTACCATTCTGCTAGGTTGGTATAGTATGAGGGAATTTGATCCACCCATTAAACGTGTATTCATTGAATTTGAACAACCAAGTCATGAAACCATTTCCCCCCACCTCCAGTTTTAGGTATGGTTTCTCTTAAACCCACAGACTGTGTGGTTATGATACTATAATATACTAGCTTTACTGTTCACACTGGTAGTGTCAGTGTGTGTATGTGTGCAATGTTGCTTTAGTCATGTCTGACTCTTTGTGACCCTACTGACTCTAGCCCACCCCCACCCCCCACCTCCTCTGTCCATGGGCTTCTCCAGGCAAGAATACTGGAGTAGATTGTTATGCCTTTCTCCAGGGAATCTTCTTGACCCAGGTATCGAACCTGCATCTCTTATGTCTCCTGCGTTGGCAGATGGGTTCCTTACCACTAGCACACACAGGTCTTGAAGAAAGAACTCAGGCTGAACAGACTTCAGGAAAATACCTGATTTGGAACCTGGTAATAAAAAAACAGCTCTTTCACACCTTCTATTACCAAAGGGTTAAAGTTAGAAGGCTTCCTACATTGCATGGCATCCCTGAAACATAGAAATTACCACTGTGACCCCATGAAAAATATTTTTTGCGGGATGACAACCTTCACTCTTTTTTTTTAAGCCTATGACACATATTTAATTATTTATTTATTTATTTCCATTTATTTTTATTCGCTGGAGGCTAATTACTTTACAATATTGTAGTGGTTTTTTGTCATACATTGACATGAATCAGCCATGGATTTACATGTGTTCCCCAACCCGATCCCCCCTTCCACCTCCCTTCCCATCCCATCCCTCTGGGTCTTCCCAGTGCACCAGCCCTGAGCACCTGTCTCACGCATCCAACCTGGGCTGGTGATCTGTTTCACACTTGATAGTATACTTGTTTCAATGCTGTTCTCTCTGAACACCCCACCCTCACCTTCTCCCACAGAGTCTAAAAGTCTGTTCTGTACATCTGTGTCTCTTTTTCTGTTTTGCATATAGGGTTATCATTACCATCCTTTTAAATTCCATATATATGTGTTAGTATACTGTATTGGTCTTTATCTTTCTGGCTTACTTCACTGTGTATAATGGGCTCCAGTTTCACCCATCTCATTAGAACTGATTCAAATGAATTCTTTTTAATGGCTGAATAATATTCCATAGTGTATATGTACCACAGCTTTCTTATCCATTCATCTGCTGATGGGCATCTAGGTTACTTCCATGTCCTGGCTATTATAAACAGTGCTGCGATGAACATTGGGGTACACGTGTCTCTTTCAGTTCTGGTTTCCTTGGTGTGTATGCCCAGGAGTGGGATTGCTGGGTCATATGGCAGTTCTATTTCCAGTTTTTTAAGGAATCTCCACACTGTTCTCCATAGTGGCTGTACTAGTTTGCATTCCCACCAACAGTGTAAGAGGGTTCCCTTTTCTCCACACCCTCTCCAGCATTTATTGCTTGTAGACTTTTGGATTGAAGCCATTCTGACTGGCGTGTAATGGTACCTTATTGAGGTTTTGATTTGCATTTCTCTGATAATGAGTGATGTTGAGCATCTTTTCATGTGTTTGTTATCCATCTGTTTGTCTTCTTTGGAGAAATGTCTGTTCAGATCTTTGGCCCATTTTTTGATTGGGTCATTTATATTTCTGGCATTGAGCTGCAGGAGTTGCTTATATATTTCTGAGATTAATTCTTTGTCTGTTTCTTCATTTGCTGTTATTTTCTCCCATTCTGAAGGCTGTCTTTTCACTTTGCTTATAGTTTCCTTTGTTTTGCAAAAGGCTTTAAGTTTCATTAGGTCCCATTTGTTTATTTTTGCTTTTATTTTATTATAAAATAAAATCCTCATAGAGGATCCTGCTGTGATTTATGTTGGAGAGTATTTTCCCTATGTTCTCCTCTAGGAGTTTTATAGTTTCTGGTCTTACATTTAGATCTTTAATCCATTTTGAGTTTATTTTTGTGTATGGGGTTAGAAAGTGTTCTAGTTTCATTCTTTTACAAGTGGTTGACCAGTTTTCCCAGAACCACTTGTTAAAGAGGTTGTCTTTTTTCCATTGTATATTCTTGCCTCCTTTGTCGAAGATAAGGTGTCCGTAGGTAGGTGGATTTATCTCTGGGCTTTCTGTTCTGTTCCATTGATCTATATTTCTGTCTTTTTGCCAGTACCATATTGTCTTGATGACTGTGACAGCCTTCACTCTTAACTGTTTGCTGTGTATGTGTCTGCAGTCAGTTTTGTTTTGTATTGTTTACCTTGTGGATTATTATTCATAGATATTATTTTCCAAAAAAGTTAGGTGACACATTAAAAATTGTTATAAAAATAAAAACAAATCTTTAATTTTACAATTTAAAAATAACTGTTATAATTAGTACAATAATGTTATAATAGTAAAATGTTTGTCATTTATTGCAAAATATTTTCAAAATATAAAATGATCCCTCATTCACAAATATACCTGAAAGCAGTGTTTTTGTTTTGTTTTGTTTTGTTTTGTTTTAAGTTGCTATCATTTAAATTCTTTATTCTTCAGTGATAGTATTTCCTGATTCACCGATTAGGCAGAGAATGATGAAAAACAGAGAAACAGAGATAAACACGGAGGTAAAAAATGAGTCTACCATCCAGGAGTTCATTCTGGAGGCGTTTCCTGCCGTCCAGCACTTGGGGAACCTCCTCTTCCTGGTGCACCTGCTGGCATACCTGGCTTCTATCATGGGAAACATGGTCATAATCATCATCACCTGGGCTGACCATCGCCTCCAGACACCGATGTATGTTTTACTGAGTGCTTTCTCCTTCTGTGAATGCTGTTTCATCACCACAGTTATTCCTAAACTGCTGTCCATCTTCCTTTCAGGAAGGCAAACAATTGCCTTTTCTGCTTGTCTCACACAAGCCTTCTTCTTTTTATTTCTTGGTGCAGTGATTTTCTATCTCATGGCAGTGATGTCGTTGGATCGATACCTGGCCATTTGCCAGCCTCTGCAGTATGCATCCATCATGAACCTGAGGGTTAGCTTCCTCCTGATTTCCTTGTGCTATTTTTTGTCCTTCATCTTAATCACTTGTCTGATGCTCAAGGTGTCCCAGTTACTGTTCTGTGGCCCTAATGTCGTTTCTCATTTCTTCTGTGACCTTATCGCCTTAATTCATCTCTCCTGCTCTGACACCAGATCTGTTGAAATATATTTCTTCTTTGTTACTTCATTTGTCATTCTACTATCCCTCGTTGTAACCATCATTGCATACAGCAACATAGTAGTCACAATCCTGCGACTGCCATCAGCCAAGGAGCGACAGAAAGCTTTCTCCACCTGCTCCTCTCACCTCATTGTCCTCGCTCTGATGTATGGCAGCTGTGTGTTTATTTACCTGAAACCAAAGCAGGTGAACAGGCTGGACTCCAACAGGGAGGCTGCCCTTGTGAACACGGTGGTGACCCCGCTGCTGAACCCTGTCATCTACACCCTACGGAACAAGCAGGTCCACCAGGCTCTGAGGGACACACTGTCTAGGGTGAGGTTGCAGAAATAGAGTTTGGAGGCTAAGTGGATCCTCTTGATCCTCTAGTTCAGTTTCCCACCATTGGCAAAATCTATTCTAGAGAAGCCGTCCACATGACGACCTAGCTTGTGCTACTTTCCAGCGGAATGGGCCCTGTCTTTATCTTGCAATTCAGTCTTGTGCCTGTGCTCAGCCGCTCAGTCATGCTGTTTGTGACCCAATGGACTGTAGCCCACCAGGCTCGTCTGTCCCTGGGATTTCCTGGGCAAGAATACTGGAGTAAGTTGCCATTTCCTCCTCTATGGCTTTCCAACCCAGGGATCAAATCTGTGTCTCCCGAGTCTCCTGCATTGGCACGCAGATTCTTTCCCACTGGGCCACCTGTGAAGGCTTGTTCCTTTCTTTGAAAATTTCATTCGTTCTCCAGGTTGCACTGATGGTATCTTCCTTGATTTTCTACTGGTTGGTCTTATACAAATTCAATTCAAACAACATTTATGGAGCAACTGTTTTACATAAATTATAAGATACAGTATCTTTAAGGTAATAATTAAAGTGTTGCCAATCAGATTTAATAAATGTCATTCATGATACATTCTGATGCTTTAATTTTCTGATACCTATGAAAAATAGATAGAACTGTTCTTTACCATTAGATATTCAGGTTTGAATTTTAAGAAAGAAATTTGTTTCTGAAAACTATGAAAAGTCATAGTACAAATTAATGTTATTTCATTAACTGAATTTGTTTATGTAAATGAATCTGCTATATGCTCACTGGCTCTTCTCTGGGTCTGTTGCTGTTAGTGTAGTAACAAATCAGTGTATTTCCAGGTGGTTAAGATGAGCTCTTCAGTTTATCATCTTTGGCTGTGTCAAACATTACTAATAAAATTTTCTTTAACTTCTTAAAACACAGACAAAAGCACATTTTTTTTCATATTTCTGTAACTTTATTATTTACAGCAGCAACTGAGAGAGTGTTTTATGGGATTTCCTAGCATAATAATTCTGGATGTTTGGTTAAAATCTACCCTGGCTGAAAAGGAAATAAAAAATGGTAATGTTAATGACATATGTAATTACTAAATAAGTCTAGTTCATATGGTTGGAAAAGCTTTTTAAAACCTGAAGATCAAAGGGGAACAATTAGGAAAATGCATGGAACTGCATTCTCTGGTGGGAAACTTTGGTCTACAATCCTGAGTGGCCACCTGCCCTATTACAGGAGAGGTAGGAGAATTAAGGTAAGCAAGTTTAAACCTGTGCACTTATTTTTCTCTAACTGATGTTGCCAAGTTCTGTATTCAACCGTTTGTTGAAAGGCAGATGATCCCAGTAGCAAATGCTTTCTTCTCATCTAAGAGATATTTTCTCTTTAGTGTGACCTTAAGGTGTGGGAGCTGCTTCCCTTAACATGTCCTCCATGTTAAGGTAAATTCTGGTTGACATTTTAGGTAGCAAAAACTAATAGAACTCATACTTAGAAAACTGTAAAAGGAAAATGAGTGCATTAATAATTAAAAAGTGAATTAAAATGGAGTCAGTTATTGTGTTTACAGGTTCACTGAGGAAGTGACTCCCATCAGAAAACAATAGGCCCTAGTGGAATTTAGGTTCAGTCACATCTGATACTGCATGTGCATGATCCACACTGGAATTTTAGTATGTCTGACTTGAGGGCATATCTTCCTTTTAGTTTGTTCTGAGGAAAAAAATTATATTTAAGGTGTAATCTCATTAGGAAGAATTTTAGACTGTCAAAAGAGTGTTCAGTGATTTAGATTTTTAAGTTTGGGAATGGTTTGATTATAAGCAGTCCTGGATGATGGTTTTCCAAGAACAGGTATGTCTATGTCACTCCTTTCTCCAAAGTAGAAATTAGATGGGTAATTTTTGAGCCTGATCTAAAGGTAGGGAACTCCTGTGAGTTCTCTGTACTGTTTTCTGTGCATTAGATAAAAGAGCCATTTCTACCAGTCTTCACAGATTTGATGTGGTCTAATTCACCAGTTTATCATCTTATAGATCATATGTTTGATATCAAGCCTAAGAGCTGCTTAGCCCTAGATTCCAAAAAATTTCCTCTTTTATTTCCTAAAAAAATTATTTTTGTGTTTTAAGTTTGTAATCCATTTTGAGTTAGTATTTGTATAAGCTGTCAGGCTTAGACTGAAGTTTTCTTTTGCCTGTGAATGTCTAATTGATCCATTACCATTTGTTGAAAAATTATCCTTCCTCCATTGAACTACTTATATATCTTTGTCAAAAATCAGTTGGGCTTATTGTTAAAGGTCTATTTCTGGTTTATCTATTCTGTTCCACCAATCTGTGTGTTTATGTCCCTACCAATATCACTGTCTTGATTTCTGTACCTACACAATAAAAATTAATACTGAATAATCACTCCTATTTTCTTTATTTTTCAAGATTAAAAAACTTATCATATGGCCCAGGCATTTCAATATAATTTTTAGAGTAAGTTTGTCTATGTCTACAAAGACTTTTCTGAGATTTTGTTGAAAACTGCCTAAAACCTGTTGATCAATTTAGAAAGATCTTATATCATCACTATGTTGAATCTCCTAATTCATAAACACTGTATGTTTCCTCATTTATTTAGGCTTCTTTGATTTCTTTCATCACAGTAGTCTAGTTTTCCACACATAGATTATGTACATATTTTGTTAGATTTATACCTAAGTATTTTATTTCCTTTGGAGCTATTATAAATGGCAATGTGTTTTACTTTGTTTCCACAATTTTATTGTTATTATATAAATATGTAGTTTTTCTTTTGTGTGTTGATCTTGCACCCTGTGACCATGCTGAAATCACTTACTAGTTCCAGTAATACTTTTGTAGTTTGCCTAGGGTTGTCCATGTAGATATTCATATAATTTCCCAACATAAACTGTTTTCTCTCTTTCTTTCCAGTCTTTATGCATTTTACTTCTTTTTCTTGCCTTACTGCAGTGGCTAGAACTTCCAGAGTTGTCATGTTCTCTATCTCAGAGAGGAAGCATTTAGTCTTTTAGCATTAAGTATGATGTCACCTCCATCTTTTTCGTAGATTTTTTTTGTCAAGTTGAGATGGTTTCTCTCTGCTACTAGCTTGCTGAGAATTTATTTATGTTTATTTTTTATCACAAATATGTGGGGAAGCACAAATCACTTCTCAACTTTGATGAAGAAGGTGTGGTTTTTCCTTTGGCATTCAGTTGGAGTAAGATTGGTACTGACAAAAATTCATTTTCTATTAGGCCACTGTCTTCTCAGTCTTTTGGCACAGGCTTTTTTTTTTTTCTTGAAATATTTTTAAAAATCTACCTATTGGCGATTCTATGCTGGAGGATTCTGCTGCACCCTGTCTGGGAAATATGAGAGGCAATAAGGAAACCCAGGGAAAGGACTGGCATGCTGTTCATCAAGACTGTCCCTAGGCAGTCCACTGCCTTCTTTCTACTCTTCCAGAATCTTTCTATGGTTCTTTGTTGTGTTATGTCCAGGGTATTTTAATTAAAGAAAGAGAACCTGGGAGAAATGGGTTACTTTACCTTGGTGAAAAAGTCCTTGATGAACTTCTGATAAATCAGTTATTTTGATGTGAAAGACATTACTCGTGCAGAAACCCATGTAAATTTAGATAAGGGATTGATTCACAGAAGAACCTTCATATTAGTGTGTGTGTGTGTGTGTGTGTGTGTGCACGCGCGCATGCGCGTGAGCACTCTGTTGCCCAGCCATGTCCAACTCTTTGTGACCCTCTGGACTGTAGCCTGTCAGGCTCCTCTGTCCATGGGATTTCCCAGGCAAGATTACTGGAATGGGTTGCCATTCCCTTCTCCAGATGATCTTCCCGACCCAGGGCTGGAACTGGAGTCTCCTGAGCCACCTGCATTGGCAGGCGGATTCTTTACCACTGAGCCACCAGGAAGCCATATTATTACTATGTACATGGGCATGCTTGGTCGCACAGTTGTGTCTCACCCTTTGTGACCCCATGGACTGTGGTCCACCAGACTCCTCTGTCTATGGGATTTTTCCAGGCAGGAATACTGGAGTGGGTTGCCATTCCCTCCTCCAGGGGATCTTCCCAACCCAGGGATCGAACGTGAGTCTCCTACATTGACAAGCAGATTCTTTATCACTGAGCCACCTGTGAAGCACCTATTGTGTATATAAATATGGACAAAAGCTTTGAATTTCTTCTAACTATACCACATGTTATAATCATTAAAGCTTTGTTTTGAAACTAGTAAAAAAGTTGTGAATTTTTGAAGAAATGAACTAGGTAGTAGAAGAAATTCAGTGTCTGATTTGAATTAGTCAGAAGTAGACCTGTAAGCAAGGATTTGAAGATGATTAGCTTATTTGAATGTTGATTCTATGAAACACCAGTCAGGTGGAGAGAAAGTGACATAGTGAGAACTGTGCTTCATCAAGCCAGTTACCATTCTAGGAAACTGAAATTCAGTCTCACTGTGGACTTCTGGGTGGTAGGATAGAACACCCTTCAGAGTTATTCAAACCAAGAGGAAAATAAGACAGAGTATGTATATAGCAAGTCTCCACCCAACATTGACTGAAGATTACTCATAAAAATAGTTAATCTCCTGCATTTCTGGCTTGTCCTGTGCATGAGAAATGTACCCCCACAGCCAGAAGATAGTGCTCTGGCAGAGTCTGCAGGATTTTTGCAGTAAAGAATCCATAGGATGCCAGTCAGGTTGAATACCAAGGTAAAATTTGTGGGGTTCTACTGGTGTCTTCAATTCATCCATCACACTACTTATATTCACTTGCCTACCACAGTGCAAGTAAGTGTAACCTGCCTATTACTTATTCTCCAATGTAATGGTTGGCCATGTTTTAAAAAAAAAATAAACCAGACTTACAGTAGGAAGATAAATATGTAAACTATGTTTCATGCTGCTGTCATTGGTCTCTTGGTCAAATAAATGTTACATCATGTCTTTCCATGATCATCCATATTAGATTTTTCCTTCATCCTTGACCAGCACAACTGCTGGCTTAATTTGCTTGCCCTTTAAATTAACATAGACTTTCATACCTGAGAGCTCCGAGTCCCTAGTCACCAAGTCCTTAACAGATCATAAGCATGACTGCTGTAGTTAAATTTACAATGTTATTACCATGGAAATAATGAGGAACATCCTAATGAATCCTATTAGTTTCAGGTATATTTCTTACTTCCTTTGTTATATCATAGAAGACTTTCTCTTTGTGCTTAAAAGGCCAATTATTATTGCTTATGTATGCTAACTGTTTTTTGCATGCTAGCCTATTGTCATGAGATATACTAAGTGAACTAGGTTTAGTGGACCTCTTCCTGGGTTTCCTTGTAGAAGCATTCCACAGCTCCCCCATCTAGAGAAATAGAACCTCTGTTACAGTAGAGCTTAAACTTGTGATTTTTGGAGACACAAACATCCCCAAGTAAAAATAAATGACCCAATCAAAAAATGGGCCAAAGAACTAAACAGACATTTCTGCAAAGGAGACATACAGATGGCTAACACATACATGAAAAGATGTTCAACATCACTCATTATCTGAGAAATGCAAATCAAAACCTCAATGAGGTACCACTTCACACCAGGCACAATGGCTGCAATCAAAAAGTCTACAAACAATAAATATTGGAGAAGGTGTGGAGAAAAGGGAACCCTCTTACACTGCAGGTGGGAATGTAAACTAGTAAAGCCACTATGGAGAACAGTGTGGAGATTCCTTAAAAATCTGGAAATAGAACTGCCATATGACCCAGCAATCCCACTCCTGGGCATACACACCAAGGAAACCAGATCTGAAAGAGACACGTGTACCCCAATGTTCATTGCAGCACTGTTTACAATAGCCAGGACATGGAAGCAACCTAAATGTTCATCAGCAGACAAATGGATAAGAAAGCTGTGGTACATATACACAATGGAATATTACTCAGCTATTAAAAAAGAAAGCATTTGAATCAGTTCTAATGAGGTGGATGAAACTGGAGCCTATTATACAGACTTAAGTAAGTCAGAAAGAAAAACACCAATACAGTATACTAACACATATATATGGAATTTAGAAAGATGCTAACAATGACCCTATATGCGAGACAGCAAAAGAGACACAGATGTAAAGAACAGTCTTTTGGACTCTGCGAGAAGGTGAGGGTGGGATGACTTGAGAGAATAGCATTGAAACATGTATATTATCATATGTGAAACAGATCGCTAGTCCAGGTTTGATGCATGAGACAGGGTGCTCAAGGCTGATGCACTGGGATAACCCTGAGGGATGGAATGGGGAGGGAGGTGGGAGGGGGGTTCAGGATGGGGAACACATGTATACCAATGGTTGATTCACGTCAATGTATGGCAAAAACCACTACAACATTGTAAAGTAATTAGCCTCCAATTAAAATAAATAAATTAATTTAAAAAATCCCCAAGTCAGTAAATTAATGAAATGGTAAGAATGGGCACTGCTTCTACCTCCTTGGTTTCAGATTCACACATTTTACCCTCAAGAGCCAGAATGTTATAGTGGTCAATGGTTCCAATGGTTTTGTATGCAAGGGAGGGTGTCATTCTCAAGCTAGCAAATGATATAGCCTTGATGCAGAATCTGAAGGTTGAATGCTGTATCTTTCCTATTGTGACCTGCTCATATTTCACCTGGTGTT
This sequence comes from Odocoileus virginianus, assembly GCF_023699985.2. Taxonomy (NCBI): domain Eukaryota; kingdom Metazoa; phylum Chordata; class Mammalia; order Artiodactyla; family Cervidae; genus Odocoileus; species Odocoileus virginianus. Next base: position 33,783,618 of record NC_069680.1, read on the forward strand.
GTCTCCCTAATGCACAGCTTGAGAGTCACGAGTAAAGTTTTATCTGGGTCAAAATGAGGACTGCAGCCCAGGAGACATCATCTCAGATAGCTCTGAGAAGCTGCTCCCAAAGAGGCAGGAGCAAGGTCAGTATATATGTGATTTTAGTGAAGGGAGAGTACATTCAGTCAAGCACATATTTTTCCAGAAGCTTTTTGTTAGTCTTGTGAAGTTTTCTGCTAGTTACAAGGAATAGTCATCAGGAATTAATAGCAGGAATTAACACAACATAGTAAATAAACTATACTTCAATGAAAAATCCATTATTGTCAATTAATGTAAAATCTATGGAGAAGATAGTTATGCATAACAAGGTAAATGTAACTTTGAGAAAACAGAGATTTTATTTTCCTGGAGCTGTGTAAACAGAGGTCATATGAGGTTGGCCACAGACTCTCCACCAGGAACCCTGTGGACTTCTACATTGGCTGGATGGAAACACATGGTTTTCTGAAACCGTCCACTCCTACTCTGCCATATTTATCTTTTTTGTGAATGCAATATTGTCTTAAAGCAAACTGTACTATGTTTTTCATTTAGATTTTGCTGGGAAGGAGGTAGCAGCATTTATTTTCACCCCCCTTTATCTTCTCTTCCAGATTATAGCAGCTGGAATCTGGGAAACTATATTTAAGGGCACCCCTTGCCATCAGGGATTTAATTCCTCTAATGAAAGGCATCAATGGATAGCTAGCAAGAAGGAGAAAGAGAAGTAGAGCCATTATTATTCCCATAGAAATTGTTGGTATGTGGGCAGCAAGGAAAATGGTACCCAAGATTCAAGGCTGAAGAATACTGTGTGCTTGTGATTCAACATTTAGCAAAATTAAAAACTCCAATTAGGGCTTCCCTGTTTCTCAGCTGGTAAAGAATCTGCCTGCAATGTGGAAGACCTGGGTTTGATCCCTGTGTTGGGAAGATCCCCTGGAGAAGGGAAAGGCTACCCACTCCTGTATTTTTGCCTGGAGAATTCCATGGATAGAGGAGCCTGGCAAACTACAGTCCCTGGGGTTGCAAATTGTCAGATGAGACTTTTACTTCACTTGCTAAGCTCCAATTAATCAGAATACCACTCAATCCCAAAATCAGCCCCAGTGATTTTGTGAATATATGGTCATAACATTTCAGTTAAAAACACTACTATCTTCTAGTGCCCTCAGGTAAACTTATTGATAAGTGGCATATATACATGTCTTACTATGTGCTATACATAACTGATCTAATGTTTCACTTAAAGCTGATGCTCCCTTGTGAGGTTTCTCTTTGTATGATCTACCCATTAATGTAAATGGGGTATTAAAATCTCCTGCTATTATCATGTTGCTGTCAATTTCTCCATTTAGGTCTGTTAATAATTACTATGTGTATTTTGATGCTCCTGTGTTAGGTGCACGTATATATTATAAATGTTATTTCTTTATGGATTGTCCTCTTCATTACAATATATTTTCCATCTTTGTCTCTTGTTGCATTCTTTGACTTGAAGTCTATTTCATCTGATATGAGTATGATTATAGCTGCTTTCTTTTGCTGCTCTTTGCTTGGAGTATCATCTTCCATACCTTCATTTTCAGCCTGTATTTATCTTTAGAGCTGAGAAGAGTCTCCTGGAGGCAGTTATCATTGGTTTTATTGTTTAATCCATCCAGCCACTCTGTGTCTTTTGATTGATGAATTAAATCCATTTACATTTAGGATAATTGTAATATGAGAACTTAATGCTTCAATTTTGTCTTGTTTTCTGATTATTCTGACTCCATTGTTTATTTTTCCTTGTGATTCTATTTGCCATTTCAGTTTGATGGTTTCTATGATGTTTTTCTCAGTTTTTATTTTTTCATGTTTCATGATTCTGTTCTTGATTTTTGTCTTGTGGTTACCCTAAGGCTTATATAAAAAGGTTTCAAAGATAAATTACAATAAATCACCTATTAGAGTTCCATTCTAAGAGTGCATTCATAAGTCCAATTTGTTCTTAAGTTTAACAAGTTTAACCAGGTACCCAAGTAACACAATCGGCTATATAATAGTGTACTGTAATAGACTTATAAGGCTTTCTCCACAAATAATTCATAACAAACAGACAAGCACAAAAAGTAAAGAAAACATTTTTCTTCATTTATTTTTATTCATTGGAGGCTAATTACTTTACAATATTGTAGTGGTTTTTTGCCATACATTGACATGAATCAGCCATGGATTTACATGTGTTCCCCATCCAGAGCCCCCCTCCCACCACCCTCTCCATCCCATCCCTCTGGGTCTTCCCAGTGCACCAGCCCTGAGCACCTGTCTTATGCATCCAACCTGGGCTGGTGATCTGTTTCACCCTTGATAGTATATTTGTTTCAATGCTGTTCTCTCCGAACACCCCACCTCACCTTCTCCCACAGAGTCTAAAAGTCTGTTCTGTACATCTGTGTCTCTTTTTCTGTTTTGCATATGGGGTTATCATTACCATCCTTTTAAATTCCATATATATGTGTTAGTATACTGTATTGGTCTTTATCTTTCTGGCTTACTTCACTCTGTATAATGGGCTCCAGTTTCACCCATCTCATTAGAACAGATTCAAATGCTTTCTTTTTAACAGCTGAATAATATTCCATAGTGTATATGTACCACAGCTTCCTTATCCATTCGTCTGCTGATGGGCATCTAGGTTGCTTCCATGTCCTGGCTATTATAAACAGTGCTGCAATGAACATTGGGGTACACGTGTCTCTTTCAGATCTGGTTTCCTTGGTGTGTATGCCCAGGAGTGGGATTGCTGGGTCATATGGCAGTTCTATTTCCAGATTTTTAAGGAATCTCCACACTGTTCTCCATAGTGGCTGTACTAGTTTACATTCCCACCAACAGTGTAAGAGGGTTCCCTTTTCTCCACACCCTCTCCAGCATTTATTGCTTGTAGACTTTTGGATTGAAGCCATTCTGACTGGCGTGTAATGGTACCTTATTGAGGTTTTGATTTGCATTTCTCTGATAATGAGTGATGTTGAGCATCTTTTCATGTGCTTGTTAGCCATCTGTATGTCTTCTTTGGAGAAATGTCTGTTTAGTATTACTTTACATCATTACAGTAGTTTTTGTTATACATTGAAATGAATTAGCCATGGATTTACATGTATTTCCCATCCCAGTCCCCCCTCCCACCTCCCTCTCCACCCGATACCTCTGGGTCTTCCCAGTAGTTCTTTGGCCCATTTCTTGATTGGGTCATTTATTTTTCTGGAGTTGAGCTGGAGGAGTTGCTTGTATATTTTTGAGATTAACCCTTTGCCTGTTTCTTCATTTACTATTATTTTCTCCAATTCTGAAGGCTGTCTTTTCACCTTGCTTATAGTTTCCTTTGTTTTGCAAAAGCCTTTAAGTTTCATTAGGTCCCATTTGTTTATTTTTGCTTTTATTTCCAATATTCTGGGAGGTGGGTCATAGAGGATCCTGCTGTGATTTATGTCAGAGAGTGTTTTGCCTCTAGGAGTGTTCTCCTCTAGGAGTTTTATAGTTTCTGGTCTTACATTTAGATCTCTAATCCATTTTGAGTTTATTTTTGTGTATGGTGTTAGAAAGTGTTCTAATTTCATTCTTTTACAAGTGGTTGACCAGTTTTCCCAGCACCACTTGTTAAAGAGTTTGTCTTTTTTCCATTGTATATTCTTGTCTCCTTTGTCAAAGATAAGGTGTCCGTAGGTACGTAGATTTATCTCTGGGCTTTCTATTTTGTTCCATTGATCTATATTTCTGTCTTTCTGCCAGTACCATACTGTCTTGATGACTGTGGCTTTGTAGCAGACCCTGAAGTCAGGCAGGTTGATTCCTCCAGTTCCATTCTTCTTTCTCAAAATTGCTTTGGCTATTCAAGGTTTTTTGTATTTCCATACAAATTGTGAAATTATTTGTTCTAGTTCTGTGAAAAATACCGTTGGTAGCTTGATAGGGATTGCATTGAATCTATAGATTACTTTGGTCGTATACTCATTTTCACAATATTGATTCTTCCAATCCATGAACACAGTGTATTTCTCCATCTGTTTGTGTTCTCTTTGGTTTCTTTCATCAGTGTTTTATAGTTTTCTATGTATAGGTCTTTTGTTTCTTTAGGTAGATATACTCCTAAGTATTTTATTCTTCTTGTTGCAATGGTGAATGGTATTGTTTCCTTAATTTCTCTTTCTGTTTTCTCATTGTTAGTGTATAGGAATGCAAGGGATTTCTGTGTGTTAATTTTATATCCTGAAACTTTACTATATTCACGGATTAGCTCAGGTAATTTTCTTGTAGACTTTTTAGGGTTTTCCATGTAGAGGATCATGTCATCTGCAAACAGTGAGAGTTTCACTTCTTCTTTTCCTATCTGGATTCCTTTTACTTCTTTTTCTGCTCTGATTGCTGTGGCCAAAACTTCCAAAACTATGTTGAAGAGTAGTGGTGAGAGTGGGCACCCTCGTCTTGTTCCTGATTTTAGGGGAAATGCTTTCAATTTTTCACCATTGGGGATAATGTTTGCTGTGGGTTTGTCATATATAGCTTTTATTATGTTGAGGTATGTTCCTTCTATTCCTGCTTTCTGGAGAATTTTTATCATAAATGGGTGTTGAATTTTGTCAAAGGCTTTTTCTGCATCTATTGAGATAATCATATGGTTTTTCTCTTTCAATTTGTTAATGTGGTGTATTACATTGATTGATTTGTGGATATTAAAGAATCCTTGCATTCCTGGGATAAAGCCCACTTGGTCATGATGTATGATTTTTTTAATATGTTGTTGGATTCTGTTTGCCAGAATTTGATAAGGATTTTGCATCTATGCACATCAGTGATATTGGCCTGTAGTTTTCTTTTTTTGTGGCATCTTTGTCTGGTTTTGGAATTAGGGTGATGGTGGCCTTATAGAATGAGTTTGGAAGTTTACTTTCTTCTGCAATTTTCTCGAAGAGTTTGAGTAGGATAGGTGTTAGCTCTTCTCTAAATTTTTGGTAGAATTCAGCTGCGAAACCATCTGGTCCTGGGCTTTTGTTTGCTGGAAGATTTCTGACTACAGTTTTGATTTCAGTGCTTGTGATGGGTCTGTTAAGATCTTCTATTTCTTCCTGGTTCAGTTTTAGAAAGTTATCCTTTTCTAGGAATTTGTCCATTTCTTCCAAGTTGTCCATTTTATTGGCACAGAGCTGCTGGTAGTAATCTCTTATGGTCCTTTGTATTTCTGTGTTGTCTGTTGTGATCTCTCCATTTTCATTTCTAATTTTGTTAATTTGGTTCTTCTCCCTTTGTTTCTTAATGAGCCTTGCTAACGGTTTGTCAATTTTGTTTATCTTTTCAAAAAAACCAGCTTTTAACTTTTTTGATTTTTCCTATGGTCTCTTTTGTTTCTTTTGCATTTATTTCTGCCCTAATTTTTAAGATTTCTTTCCTTATACTAACCCTGGGTTTCTTAATTTCTTTCTTCTCTAGTTGCTTTAGGTGTAGAGCTAGGTTATTTATTTGACTTTTTTCTTGTTTCTTGAGGTAAGCCTGTAATGCTATGAACCTTCCCCTTAGCACTGCTTTTACAGTGTCCCATAGGTTTTGGGTTGTTGTGTTTTCATTTTCATTTGTTTCTATGCATATTTTGATTTCTTTTTTGATTTCTTCTATGATTTGTTGGTTATTCAGAAGCGTGTTATTTAGCCTCCATATGTTTGAATTTTTGATAGCTTTTTTCCTGCAATTGAGATCTAGTGTTACTGCATTGTGGTCAGAAAAGATGACTGGAATGATTTCAATTTTTTTGAATTTACCAAGACTAGATTTATGGCCCAGGATGTGATCTATTCTAGAGAAGTTTCCGTGTGCAATTGAGAAAAAGGTGAAATTGATTGTTTTGGGGTGAAATGTCCTATAGATATCAATTAGGTCTAGCTGGTCCATTGTGTCATTTAAAGTTTGTGTTTCCTTGTTAATTTTCTGTTTAGTTGATCTATCCATAGGTGTTATGGGGCATTAAAGTCTCCCACTATTATTGTATTATTGTTAATTTCCCCTTTCATACTCTTTAGCATTTGCCTTACATATGGCGATGCTCCTATGTTAGGTGCATATATATTTATAATTGTTATATCTTCTTCTTGGACTGATCCTTTGATCACTATGTAGTGTCCTTCTTTGTCTCTTTTCACAGCCTTTATTTTAAAGTCTATTTTATCTGATATGAGTTTTGCGACTCCTGCTTTCTTTTGGTCTCCATTTGGGTGAAATATTTTTTTCCAGCCCTTCACTTTCAGTCTGTATGTGTCCCTTGTTTTGAGGTGGGTCTCTTGTAGACAGCATATATAGGGGTCTTGTTTTTGTATCCATTCAGCCAGTCTTTGTGTTTTGGTTGGGGCATTCAACCCATTTACATTTAAGGTAATTATTGATAGATATGATCCCGTTGCCATTTACTTTGTTGTTTCGGATTCACGTTTATACAACCTTCCTGTGTTTTCTGTCTAGAGAAGATCCTTTAGCATTTGTTGAAGAGCTGGTTTGGTGGTGCTGACTTCTTCAGCTTTTAAAGAAAACGTTTTTAATCTTAAAGTATGGTACTTTGAAAAGTACAGTGGTACAGTATAACAGTTGGCATACAGGAGCTGGCATTGAGTGAACAGGCAAGAAGAGTTACTGACTGGAGGAGGGAGAGGAGATGGGAGATGGTAGAGCTGAAGGATCATCAGTAATAGGAGATGGAGGGAAAGCTGCAATTTCACTCACACCTGTCATTGATGGCACAAGTTCTGGTTCCTTGCTGGATTCAATTCTGTCTACCTTTTTGAAAAAAGAAATCCAGCGATGTCTGGGGAATAGCTCTTTTTTTTCTCATCATAGATGACCCAGTACCATGAGATTGCATTCTAAACAGCTGCTGTAAACTTCATGTACCATTCTAGGTTTGGTTCCTGTGCCCCAGAAACTAACAGTGCCTCCTCATATAAAGAAATCCTCTTACCATTTCCTGCACTGTGAATCTCTTTGGTTCTTCAGTTATTTCTTCTTCCTCTTTTCTCTCTTTGTCCTTTCAGCTTCCAATTCCATCTGGTTTTCATTAGTAAGTACCACGTTCACATCTTTGAACCTTCACAACTTGAAGCTTCATAGGTAGGGGATACTGTAGTCCTTTTTCTGCTGATAGCATCTTATCTTCATTTGCCTATACATGTTCCATCCTTTTTCTCTTTGTTTATCCATTTTTTAGATTGTGAGTTCATTACAGAGTTGAATTATCTATTATTTGTAATGATTTTTCCTTTTGATTTTTATGCTATAATTGTATTTAACAAACTATTCTGATATATATTTGCAATTTTCTGATTCTATTTATCACCTACTCAAAGTTTTATGTATCTTTGCCTTTTGTAGAAAAGCTCCTTTCAACACTCTTTGTAAGGCAAATCTAGTGGTTACGAATTCCCTCAGCTTTCATTTGTCTGGAAAAGTCTTTATACTCCATATCTGAAGAATAGCTTTGCTGGATAGAATATACTTGGCTAACAGCTTTTATGTTTGCAATATTTTGACTATGTCATTTTTAAATTTCTATTTTTTAATTTTTTATTGAAGAATAATTGCTTTACAGAATTTTGTTTTCTGTCAAACCTCAACATTAATCAGCCATAGGTATACATATATGCCCTCCCTTTTGAACCTCGCTCCCGTCTCCCTCCCCGTCCCACCCCTCTAGGTTGATACGGAGCCCCTGTTTGAGTTTCCTGAGCCATACAGAAAATTCCCGTTGGCTATCTATTTTACATACGGTAATGTAAGTTTCCATGTTACTCTTTCCATACATCTCACTCTCTTCTCCCCTCTCCCCATGTCCATAAGTCTATTCTCTATGTCTGTTTCTCCATTGCTGCCCTGTAATTAAATTCTTCAGTACCATTTTTCTTGATTCGGTATATATGCATTAGAATATGATATTTACCTTTCTCTTTATGACTTACTTCACTCTGTGTAATAGGTTCTAGATTCATACACCTCATTAAAACAGACTCAAATGTGTTCCTTTCTACAGCTAATATTCCATTGTGTATATGTACCACAACTTTTTTATCCATTCCTCTCTCAGTGGACATCTAGGTTGCTTCCGTGTTCTAGCTATTGTAAATAGTACTGCAATGAACAATGGGATACATGTGTCTCTTTCAATTTTGGTTTCCTCAGGGTATATGCCTAGGAGTGGGATTGCTAGGTCATATGGTGGTTTTATTCCTAGTCTTTTTACGGAATCTCCATACTGTCTTCCATAGTGGCTGTATCAGTTTACATTCCCACCAATAGTGTAAGAGCATCCCCTTTTCTCCACACCCTCTCCAGCATTTATTGTTTGTAGTCTTTTTGATGAGGGCCATTCTGACCAGTGTGAGGTCACTGTAGTTTTGATTTGCATTTCTCTAATAATGAGTGATGTTGAGCATCTTTTCATGTGTTAACCATCTGTATGTCTTCTTTGGAGAAATGTCTGTTTAGCCCCTTTTCCCACTTTTTGATTGGGTTGTTTATTTTTCTGGTATTGAGTTGTATGAGCTGCTTGTATATTTTGGAAATTAATCTTTGTCAGTTGTTTCATTTGCTATTATTTTCTCCCATTCTGAGGGTTGTCTTTTCACCTTGCTTATAGTTTCCTTTGCTGTGCAAAATCTTTTAAGTTTAATCAGGTGCCACTTGTTTACTTTTGTTTTTATTTCTATGACTCTAGGAGGTGGGTCATAGAGGATCTTGCTTTGATTTATGTCATCGAGTGTTCTGCCTATGTTTTCCTCTAAGAGTTTCATAGTTTCTGGTCTTACAGTTAGGTCTTTAATCCATTTTGAGTTTATCTTTGTGTATGGAGTTAAGAAGTGTTCTAATTTCATTCTTTTACATGTAGCTGTCCAGTTTTCCCAGCACCATTCACTGAAGAAGCTGTCTTTGCCCCATTGTATATTCTTGCCTCTTTTGTAAAAAATAAGGTATCCATAGGTGCATGGGTTTATTTCTGGGCTTTCTATCTTGTTCCATTGGTCTATATTTCTGTTTTGGTCCCAGTACCATACAGTCTTGATTACTGTAGCTTTGCAGTATAATCTGAAGTCAGGAAGCTTGATTCCTCTAGCTCCATTCTTCTTTATCAAGACCACTTTGGCTGTTTGGGGTCTTTTGTGTTTCCATATGAATTGTGAAAATTTTTGTTCTGGTTCTATGAAAAATGCCATTGGTAATTTGATAGGGATGGCATTGAATCTGTAGATTGTGTTTGGTAGTATAGTCATTTTCACAATATTGATTCTTCCTACCCAGGAACGTGGATTATCTTTCCATCTGTTTATGTCATCTTTGATTTCTTTCATTAGTGTCTTATAATTTTCTGTGTACAGTTCTTTTATCTCCTTATGTAAGCTTGTTCCTAGGTATTTAATTCTTTTTGTTGCAACGGTGAATGGGATTGATTCCTTAATTGCTTTTTCTGATTTTTCATTGTTAGTTTATAGAAATGCAAGTGATTTCTGTGTATTGATTTTGTATCCTGCAACTTTGCCAAATTCATTGATTAGCTCTAGTAATTTTCTGATACTGTCTTTAGGGTTTTCTATGTACAGTATCATGTCATCTGCAAACAGTGACAGCTTTACTTATTCTTTTCCAATCTGGATTCCTTTTATTTCTTTTTCTACTCTGATTGCTATAGCTAGGACTTCCAGAGCTATGTTGAACAATAGTGGTGAAAATGGACAGGCTTTTCTTGTTCTTGATCTTAGTGGGTGTGCTTTCAGTTTTTCACCATTGAGAATGATGCTTGCTGTAGGCTTTCCATACATGGCCTTTATTACGTTGAGGTAGGTTCCTTCTATGCCCATTTTTTGAAGAATTTTAGTCATAAATCGGTGTTGAATTTTGTCAAAAGCTTTTTCTGCATCTATTGAGATTATCATATGGTTTTTATCTTTAAATTTGTTAATATGGTGTATCACATTGATCTATTTGAGTATATTGAAGAATCTTTGCATCCCTGGAATAAACCCAACTTGATCATGGTATATGAGCTTTTTGATGTGTTGCTGAATTCTATTTGCTAAAATTTTGTTGCAGATTTTTGAATCTATATTCATCAGTGATATTGGCCTGTAGTTTTCTTTTTTGTGCGTTGCCTTTATCTTGTTTTGGTATCAGTGTGATGGTGGTCTCATAGAATGAGTTTGAGAGTGTTCCTTCCTTTGCAATTTTTGGAAAGAGTTTTAGAAGTATAGGCACCAGCTCTTATCTAGATGCTTGATACAATTCTCCTGTGAAGCCATCTGGTCCTGGGTTTTTGTTTTTTGGGAGAATTTTGATCACAGCTTCAATTTCAGTGCTTGTAGTTGGGTTGTGCACAATTTCTATTTCTTCCAGGTTCAGTTGTGGAAAATTGAACTTGTCTAAGAATCTGTGCATTTCTTCCCAGCTATCCATTTTATTGCCATAATGTTGTTCATAATAGTCTCTTACAATCCTTTGTATTTCTGAATTGTCTGTTTTAACTTCTCTTTTTCATTTCTAATTTTGTTGATTTCATTTTTCTCTCTTTCTTTCTTGATGAGTCTGGTGAAACGTTTGTCAATATTATCTTCTCAAAGAACCAGCTTTTAGTTTTATTAATCTTTACTATTGTTTCTTTCATTCCTTTTTCATTTATTTCTGCTCTGATTTTTTTTATTTCTTTCCTTCTTATTTTGGGTTTTTTTTTTGTTGTTGTTCTTCTTTTTCCAATTGTTTTAGATGTAAAGTTAGGTTGTCTATTTGATGTTTTTCTTGTTTTTTGAGGTAGAATTGTATTGCTATAAACTTCCCTCTTAGAATTGCTTTTGCTGCATCCCATAGGTTTTGAGTTGTTGTGTTTTCATTGTCATTTGTTTCTAGAAATTTTTTGATTTCTTCAGTAACCTGTCGGTTATTTAGAAAAGTATTGTTTAATCTCCATGTGTTTGTGTTTCTTACAGTTTTTTTCTTGTAATTGTTATCTAGTTGTTATCTAATTGTTATCTAGTCTCACAGTGTTGTGGTCAGAGAAGATGCTTGATACAATTTCAATTTTCTTAAGTTTACTGAGGTTTGATTTGTGACCCAAGATGTGGTCTATCCTGGAGAATGTTCCATGTGCACTTGAGAAGGTGTATTCTGCATTTGGATGGAATGTCCTAAAGATATCAATGAGATCAATCTCATCTAATGTATCAATTAAGGCTTGTGTTTCCTTATTAATTTTCTGTTTTGATGATCTGTCCATTGGTGTGAGTGGGGTGTTAAAGCCTTCTACTATTATTGTGTTGCTGCCAATTTCTCCTTTTACATCTGTTAGTGTTTGTCTTATGTATTGAGGTGCTCCTATGTTGGCTGCATAGATATTTACAATTGTTATGTCTTCCTCTTGGAATAATCCCTTGGCCATTATGTAGTGTCCTTCCTTATCTCTTGTAATATTCTTTATTTTAAGGTCTATTTTGTCTGATATGATGATTGCTACTCCAGCTTTCTTTTGCTTCCCATTTGCATGGAATATATTTTCCCATCCTCTCACTTTCAGTCTCTATGTGTCTTTATGTCTGAAGTGGGTCTCTTGTATGTATATGGGTGTTGTTTTTGCATCCATTCAGCCAGTCTGTGTCTTTTGGTTGGAGCATTAAACCATTTACATTTAAAGTAATGATTGATATATATGTCTCTATTGCCATTTTCTTAATTGTTTGGGGTTGATTTTGTAGATCTTTTTTCTTCTCTTGTATTTCTTGACCACATAAATCCTTTTCACATTTGTTGTAAAGCTGGTTTGGTGGTACTGAATTCTCTTAAATTTAGCTTGTCTGAAAAGCTTTTTATTTCTCCATCAATTATGAATGAGATCCTTGCTGGATACAGTAATCTTGGTTGTAGATTTTTCCCTTTCAGTACTTTAAATATATCCTGCCATTCCCTTCTGGCCTGCAGAATTTCTGCTGAAAGATCAGCTGTTAAGCATATGGGGTTTCCACTTGTATGTTACTTCTTGATTTTCCCTTGGTTCTTTTGATATTCTTTCTTTTGTTTAGTCTTTGTTAGTTTGATTAGTGTGTGTCTTGGCATGTTTCTCCTTGGGTTTATCCTGTATGGGACTCTTTGTGCCTCTTGAACTTGATTGACTATTTCCTTTTACATATTGGGGAAATTTTCAACTATAATCTCTTCAAAAATTTTCTCATACCCTTTCTTTTTCTCTTCTTCTTTGGGACCGCTATAATTTCCCAGAGGTCTCTGAGACTATCCTCAGTTCTTTTCATTCTTTTTACTTTATTCTGGTCTTCAGAAGTTATTTCCACCATTTTATCTTCCAGCTCACTGATTCATTCTTCTACTTCAGATATTCTGCTATTGATTCCTTCTAGAGTATTTTTAATTTCAGTAATTGTGTTGTTTGTCTCTGTATGTTTTTTCTTTAATTCTTATAGGTCTTTGTTAATTGATTCTTGTATTTTCTCCATTTTGTTTTCAAAGTTTTTGATCATCTTTACTATCATTATTCTGAATTCTTTTTCAGGTACTTTGCCTACTTCCTCTTCATTTATTTGGGCTTCTGTGTTTCTAGTTTGTTCCTTCATTTGTGTAGTATTTCTCTGCTTTTTCCATTATTTTTTAAAACTTATTTGTTTGAGGTCTCCTTTTCCCAGGCTACAAGGAAAGTGGAATTCTTTCCTCGAAGAAGGTTGAATTCTCTCTTCCTTTTTGTTTCTGCACTCCTAAGGTTGGTCCAGTGGTTTGTTTGAGCTTTGTATAGGGTCGTATTTGTGCTGAGTTTTTGTTTGTTTTTCCTCTGATGGGCAAGGCTGAGTGAGGTGGCAATCCTGTATGCTGATGACTGGGTTTGTATTTTTGTTGTTTGTTGTTTAGATGAAGCATCCTGCACAGGGTGCTACTGGTCATTGGGTGATTCTGGGTCTTGTATTCAAGTCATTTCCTTTGTGTGAGTTCTCACTATTTGATACTCCCTAGGGTTAGTTCTCTGAAGTCTAGGATCTTGGAGTCAGTGCACCCACTCCAAAGGCTCAGGGCTTGATCTCTGGTCAGGAACAAAGATTTCACAAGCGGTTTGTTACGGCATTAAGTGTGATTAAGACAAATATCCCAAAATGAGAAGCCAAAGATGAACCCCAGGCAAATAGCTGTTACAAAATCAGGCAAATAATAATTAAAATAATGCAATATACACATATACATATACACCCATGAGCAAAGTCAAAACAGTCCAAAAAATAAAGTACAGAAAATTGACCTGGCTAACAAAGAAAATAAAAAATTATATTTTCCAGTTAAGCACAAACTGGAAAACAAAACTAAAGCAAGGTGCATAGTGGGAAATAAAGCAATGAAAACCAAACTAACAAATATTTTGAGAGAAAAGGAAAGAAAGAAAAGAAAGAAAGAATAGATATGCAAAGTTAAATAGAGGTAGATAACGATGATTTAGATTTGTTAAATATTAACTGGAAGGGGAAAAGAACAGTAGGAAAAGCAAACAAAGGAATAAATGTAGAAAAAAATAATAATAGGTTTAGAAATTAAAATTCAAATTAGAAAAGAGAGAGAGAGAAAAGGGAAACTCCACAGAACTGCAAAGTCCAATGTAGAGACAGAGGTTTATAGCAATAAAATATGTGACTGAGGAAAAAAAAACCAACTCAAAAACGTAACTGGATTTCATAATGCAAATAAAATTGACAACTACAATATGGCGGGGGAGGGGGGAGGGAAGGAAAAAAAGGAAAAAAGAAGAAGAAGAAGAGAAGAAGAAGAAGAAGAAGAAGAAGAAGAAAGAAGGAAGAAGGAAGAAGGAAGAAAGAAGAAAGAAGGAAGAAGGAAGAAGAAAGATGAAAGATGAAAGAAGAAAGATGAAAAGAAAAAGAAAAAGAAGAAGAAGAAGAAGAAGAAGAAGAAGAAGAAGAAAGAAGGAAGAAGAAAGAAGAAAGATGAAAGAAGAAAGATGAAAGGAGAAAGAAGAAGAAGAAAGAAAGAAAAATAAGAAGAAGAAGAAGAAGGAAGAAGAAGAAGAAGAAGAAGAAGACCCCAAAGGATCCATAGAACAAGTCAAAAAACAAGAATAATAAACGTTTTTCTTGAGTTAACTGCTGTCAGAGTCCTTTCCCTCACTGGGAGTCACAGCCCACCTCCTTACCTCATAGGATGCCCTCCACCGCGGTGCTGATCTCTGGACATGCTGTGGGGGCAGTTCAGATTCGAATCTGGTTCTACTCCTTCCTGTGTGTTCTTACCTCCAATGTCCACAGCTATCAGAACGAGTGCATTTTCTTTTGTGGGAGCTCTCAATGATCTTTTATATAATCCATAGATACGGAGTCTTCCTAGTTGATTGTGTGGATTTAATCTGCAGTTTGTACAGCTGGTGGGAAGGTTTTGGGTCTTCTTCCTTAGCCACACTGTGTCTGGGTTTCAACTCAGGGTTGAGACTACCTTTACAAGTGGGTTATCCACTGGGATTTGCTCCTGAGGCTTCCCTGGAGGACTTGGTTTGCCCCTGTGAGGGCAGATGTGGAAGTGGAAGGGCTGCTTGGGTCTCAGGGGTTCTGGCAGCAGCAGGTACTCAGGAGAGTTGGCAGCTAGGGTAGCAGGAAATATAGTGCTCTAGAAGGGTATGGCAACAAGTATTGGCCAATATGCTCCAGTATTCTTGCCTGGAGAACCCCTCTTCCTGACAGAGAAGCCTGGCAGGCCATAGCCTACAGGGTTGCAAAGAGTTGGACATGACCAAAGTGACCCTGTGCACATAGATGCAAGACGTTTTTGCCTGTGGCAACTCTGCCCCAGTGAGAGTTGAGCGTAAAGGTGGCACACCTGCCTGGCTTGTGGGGACCCTAGTGGTGCCAAGTGTGCAGGGACATGAACTGCCTCTGCCCCAGGAGTTATGGCCCTATCAGAGTCTTTCTCTGAGCCTCTTGTAGCTGGTGATCAGAATGCCTCTTTAACCAGTCTTTCTCTATTGCTCTGCCCATTCTGACACTTAGAAGGCTCCCTTGCCTGGGGGTCCTTCTCTGTGGTTTGGCACATCAGGCACATAGAGGGACCCCCCTGACTGGAGTCCTACTCTGTAGATCAGCGTGTCAGTCATTTGATGGGCCAGCCTCTCTATTGTTCAGCTGCTGATGCTGGCATGTGGGGAGAGGGAGGCTGTGGTGATGGCTCCACCCCTACACGTGACTTAGCAGTATCGCTTTGCTTCCATGGGTGCCTGGCTTTCCTCCACTGGCATTTCCCACCAGGATCTCCTCCCTCACATCCCCTCAATCCATCTGTCTGTAATCAACAGCAGCCCTCGCCCTGGGATTGCTCCACAATCCCTTAACTCCAGCTCCCAGCCGCTGTGCCTTCCAGGGGACCAGAGTTCCTGTCTACGATGTGTATGGTTGCGGCAAGGACTGTCTGATTCTCATTCCATTTAGGCTGCCACAGATCAGCTGTTTCACTCTCAGCCTTAAATGTTTCTCCGCTGACTCAGACAATTGCCCTGATGTGGGGATCAGACCCCTGCTTCAGTTTCCCCACCCACCGAGGGCAGGTCCAGTCCTACTAACACTCCTGTTTTCCCCCCTAGTTCCTTCATCCTACTGAGTTTTGTGTGGTTCTATATATTCTTTTCCACTGGTCAGGTACTCCTGTCTGCTCTCAGCTGGTGTTCTGCATGCACTTCTGTGTCTGAAGGTGTATTCCTGATGTATCCATGGAGAGAGATGTACCCCATGTCCACATACTCCTCCGCCATCTTCTAGATTTCTATTTTTGAGTTTGCTAATTCTCTCTTCCATATGGTCTGCTCTATTTCCAGAGTTTCCTAATGAACTCTTTATCTCATTTATCAAGTTCTTCAGCTCCAGAACTTTTGTTTGGTTGTTTTTAGAGTTTCAATCTCTTTGGTAAAGATTTTCTTCTTTCATTAATTTTATTCCCAAGCTCACTGAACTGCCTTTCTGAGTTTTCTTACAGCTAATTGAGTTTTTTTTTATGACCACTATTTTGAATTCTCTATCAGTTACATCACAGTCTTCCATGACCTTAAGTTTGGTTTCTGAAGAATATTCATCTTCTTTTTGTGATACTGTTACTGTGGTTTTTCATGGTGTTTAATGAGTTATTCCTCAGTTAGTCCACATCACGTAATGAACACCATTCTCATTTAGGCAAAGATGTGTTTACTTTGATTCTAACAAGTCAACAGATTGGTAATTAGAGACCTTTTTTTTTTTTTGTTTTTCAGTAGGTGGCAATATAGCACAAGTTTTTGGTTTTTCTTACCTGTGTTGCCTCTGGCTATATTTGAGAATCTGCACTTTCTACCTTCCATTGTCTGTGTCAGAAGTGTTGCTCATACCCTCACCGATACTACTTGAGCCCCTGGGGTCTCTGGGGCCTTGAAGCTGCCAGTAGCACTGCTGTCACTAGTGTTGGTACAGAGATGATATGACAATTGCGTATATATATATATAATGTAAATTATATATATAATAATCATATATATATATATATGCTTCATATGTACCAAACATCGAAGCACCTAAACATATTAAGCAAATACTAACAGAACTGAGGGAGAAATAGACAATAATACAATACAAGTAGTGATTTCAACACCCCACTCTCATCATCACGATGATTTCATCAAATTCATGCAGACTGAAAATCAACCAGGAAACACGACTTGAAACATATGCTAGATCAAATGAACCTAACAGACATTTAAAAACATTCCATCCAGCCAGCCAGCAGCAGCAGAATACATATTATTCTTAAGTGTGTACAGATCATTCTCCAGATATACCATAAGATCAAAAAACAGGTCTTAGAAAAATTAAAGACTGAAATAATATCAACTATATTTTCTGATCACCATTGTTTGAAACTAGAAATCAAGAACATGAGGAAAATCTACAAATATGTGAAAAATAACCAACATATTCCTGAACAGTCATAGTCAAGGATAAGTCAAAAGAGAAATAAAAAATATTTTGAAGCAAATGGAAATGAAAACACAACATACCAAAACTTATGACTTGTTGGGAAAACAATTCTGAGAGGGAAATGTATAATGGTGAATGAATATGTTAAAAAAAAAGAGACAAAGATATCAAATAATCAACCTAACTCTTAACCTAGCTTAAGAAACTAGAAATGAATAGACTAAGTTGAAAGTCAATAGAAGGAAGGAAATAACAAAGATCAAAGCTGAAATAAATGAAATAAACAAAAGAATGGAAAAGTTAAGCAAAACTAAGAGATTTTTTTTTTTTTTGAATGATAAACAAGGGAAGTCTGGCGTGCTTGTAGTCTATGGGGTTGCAGAGAAACAGACATGACTGAGTTACTGAACTGAACTGAAACAAGGGAAAAAGAGGGAACACTCTTCCTGGGTGGCACTGTGCTAAAGAATCTGTCTGCCAATGTAAGAGATGCAAGTTTGATCCATGGGTCTGGAAGATCCCCTGTAGGAGGAAATGGCAACCCACTCCAGTATTCTTGCCTGGAAAATTCCATGGGCAGAGGAACCTGGCCGTCTACAGTCCATGGGGTTGCAAAGAGTCAGACATGACTGAGCACACACAAGCCTGAGCACTTAAGTAAATTTTATTCAGCCTTAAAGTAAAAAGATGACAATCCTGCCATTTGTGACAACATGGATGTACCTGGGGACATTATTCCAAGTAAGATAAGCAAGACACAAGAAGGAGCAACACTGTATGATTTCACATATGTGTGGAGTTTAACCAAATCCATAGAAGCTGAGAATAGAATGGTGATGGTCAGGGCTTGGATGAGGGAGGAGTAGGGAGGTATTGATCAAAGGATACAAAGATTCAGTTATACGAAATAAATAATTTCTGGAGATATGTGCAACATAGGGCCTATGATATATAATACGGTATTGTCTACGAACAAAGATGGCAAGAAGAAGCCTTTGGAGCTGATTTGTTAGTGATGATTTCACAGATGTCTATGTCTCTCCAAACACATGAAATAACATACATTAAACATCTATAGCTTCTCTGTCAGTCATACTTCAGTAAAATTATTTTAATGTTTTAAAAGAATGGAAATATTATTTTAAATTAATGGAAATATCTTTGATGCAGAATTAGGTTAGGGGACTTGTCTCAATAAAATGTTTTATAGCACCAGAATCTAGTGCATTAATCTTCACATTAGAGTTTGTCCTCATTGGGTACCACCTGTAGCTAGCAATGACCAGGCTAGATTCATAAATTAAATTTTGGCTTTCTGGGGTTCATTTTTCTATTTACCAAGTTCATTTTCTATTTACCAAGATCAATTCAATCATATTCTATCTTAAGTAACATAAAGTACATCTGAATAGTTTAAGTATAATAAATTATAATCAAATCTTAATTAAACCTAAGAAGTCTTCCTGTCATTTCTTGATTCCTCAACTTATTAATAAAATACTAAACATCAACAACTTCAATACACTTTTCAGTAGTTTATCTCTCAAGGTGGAACATTATTTCCATGCTCCTATGACATCTTGAGTCATTTTCAAGTGGACTTGAGATTATCTGGCTCAATCTCCACGTTCTATGGATAACATGGCTTAAGCATTTTAGGAAGTTTACCAGTTAGAGGAAGGCAGCACCAGGCTTAGAACTCAGGGCTTCCAATGCAAACTGTTTCAGAATCTATTAGAGGTCCCTTTGTATTCCATTTCTACTACCAGTTCTCTAAGTCATCATTCTCTTTCTCTTCATTTCTGCAACAGTCTTTGTATCCACTTTTCTCCTTTGATCTTGGTTTTTCCAATGTCTTTTTCATACAACATCCACAGCTATGAATTATAATACACAGCTAATCAGAACATACCTGTTATTTTTTTAGAATGCATCTGATACTACTTCATTGTCAGTAAGATGAAATCTGAACTTTGTAATATGACCTTCAAGGCCAAGTATGATTCAACCACAGTGTAGGACGTATTTCATAAAATTCATTTGTGATTATTTAATCTCAGAGTTTGGGTTAAAAAGCAAACAAGAGAGAAGAAAAACGGTATTAATCTTTCAGAGGTATTTCTTCTGGAAAGGAAACAGACACATTTCTATCCTGGAAATAGGACCTAAAAGCACACAAAGGATGAGAATTGAGATAATAGAAATGTTGGTTTTAAAAGAAGTTATCATTCAGAAGATAACCTTGTAGTTGACAACACAAGTCTACCAGAAAAAATTGTTTAAATTATTTTCATTAGTAACATGAAGTAGGTTGATAAGCAAATAACTTAGATTTCATTGCCTTGTGACTTTGGAAGCGATCAGACAAATGTGGATTAAGTGCCCCTTTTCAATGATGAGCACACCCATTCTGTAGTAACAATTTTAGGATAAGAACCAATCATAAGTATACATTGTGCAACTGGAGTTGGAATAAATTATTTAGAAAATAGAAGCACTGATCAGCTGTGGAATACTGTGGTTAATCCCCTTCCTCAGAGGATGGTCTGAGAGCTAACACAGTTCTATTTCTTTCAGCATTAAAGTGATTCATACACGTGTAGCTAAGTTATCTAAAAACAGCAATTAAGAGCATATCAGGTGCAAGCCATTTATATCCCAATATGAAGGGTACAATAACCATTATTCGGAGAAGGCAATGGCACCCCACTCCAGTACTCTTGCCTGGAAAATCCCATGGACGGAGGAGCCTGGTAGGCTGCAGTCCATGGGGTCATGAAGAATCAGACATGACTGAGCGACTTCACTTTCACTTTTCACTTTTATGCATTGGAGAAGGAAATGGCAACCCACTCCAGTGTTCTTGCCTGGAAAATCCCAAGGATGGAGTCGCACAGACTCGGACACGACTGAAGTGACTTAGCAGTAGCAGTAGCATAACCATTATTTCCTTGAGGTAGACATGAAGGGCATGTAGACCTGGGCACTGGTACTATAGTTATCATTTCCTTTATTGTTTTAATTATATGGATGCTTGGAATGAGTTGCCATGCCCTTCTCCAGGAAATCTTCCCAACCTGAGGATCAAACCCGTGTCTCCTACATCTCCTGCATTGCAGGTGGATTCCTTACCCACGCGGAGCCACCTGAGAAGCCCCAAATAATTGTTAATTCAGTTGAATGATGTTTACGCCAGATGGTGCATGCGTGCTAAGTCATTTCAGTCATGTCCAACTCTGCAACACTATGGACTGTAGCTGTAGCCCACCAGGCTACTCCATCCGTGACTTTCTTCAGGCAGGAATACTGGAGTGGGTTGCCATTGTAAAATAAAAAGAGTATAAGTTACTAAATTTCAGAAATTTCAAAACATGGTTTATATCAGAGGGAAGAATGAAAATGTATTAAGGGATTTTGCAGTCAATGTCAAATGTCATCAGTATGTGGCATATTTAGGGAGAAAATATTCATGCACACCAAGGTGAAAAGTGGCTTTGAGAAAACAGATCTTCACTGATGGGGATGAGTTAACAGAGATCGGGTGAGGTCTGCCACAGACTTCCCGCTACAGCTCTGGGGACTGCTACAGTGTCTGGAATGAAGACAAATGGTTTTCTGAAGCCTTCCACTCCAAGACCATATGATTTTTTTTTTAGCTTGATATTTTCATCCTGAACATCATTTTTCTCAGAGCCTGGTGGACCTGCTTGTTCCTCAGAGTGTAGATGACAGGGTTCAGCAGTGGGGTCACCACCATGTTCACAAGGGGAGCCTCCTTGTTGGAATCCAGCCTGTTCACTTGCTTTGGTTTCACATATATACAGATGCTGCTGCTGTACATCAGGGAGAGGACAATGAGGTGAGAGGAGTAGGTGGAGAAAGCTCTCTGTTGCTCCTTGGCTGATGGGAGATGCATGATTGTGGCTGCTATGTTGCTTACGCGATGATGGTTATGATGAGGGATGTCAAAAGGACACACAAAGCAAGGATAAAGGCATATATTTCAAGTTTGGTGTCAGAGGAGGAGAGATGGATCAGGGGGCCAAGGTCACAGAAGAAATAAGGGATGACTTGGGGGCCACAGAAAGATAACTGGGACACCTTCACCACCAGACCAGACATAACAGTGAACCCCAAAGCACAGCAGGCTGTGACCAGGACACAGCAAGTGCTCAGGGTCATGATGGTCGTGTAATTCAGAAGCTTGTAAATGGCCAAGTACTGGTCCGGAGATAACACTGCTATGAGGAGGAAGACTGCTGCTCCCAGAAATACTAACACAAAGGCTTGTGTGAGACAGGCAGCAAAGGAAATTGTTTGTTTGCTTAAAAGAAAGATGACCAACAATTTAGGAATAACTGTACTTGTGAAGCAACACTCAAAGAAGGAGAACATGCTGAGGAAAAAGTACACAGTTGTCTGTAGCCTGGAGTCAGCACAGGTGATGGTGACTATGAGTGTATTGCCTGCTATGGGTGCCAGGTATGCCAGCAAGTGCACCAAGAAGAGGAATTTGCCCAGGTACTGGGCACCAGGAAAGCCCTCCAAGGTGAATTCTTGGACAGCTGTCCCATTCCTCATTTCCATCAGCATCTCTTTCCACAGCAGCAGCATCTGTGGATGTTAGCCTACAATAGAGACATCACAGCGAGAACAAAGGTTTTAGAAGAGCACAAGATCAAGCTTCTTAACTACCCAAGAAGGCAGCTACATGGAGAGCAAAGTAGTCCTGTTCACTGGTTATTGGATCAAAAAGACACGACTTCAATACTAGTTCAAAACTGAGTTCTAATCCCTTGAGAGAGTGATTCTTTTGGAAAGTTATTAGTGCTTAACATTTGTGAACTTCATTTTTACTCTGTGTAAAAAGAAGACAGGATCTACAGTTCACGTACTGGTGAGAATTAAATAAAATAAAGCAAGTAATTCACTTGTCATGTGATATAATGATTCTTACTTGTTCCTCAAGGTCTAATTTTAGTATTGAAATCACTAGTGTATTCTTAAATATGGCATGATGAATAGGCAGCATTATTCACATCTGCAAGTTATAAAATATTTTACAGTATTACCAATTTATATTTAAATAAAGACAGTAGTAGAATAATAATATTCCCTTCGAATATGTCTTTTACTGCTGTTGCTGCTGCTAAGTTGCTTCAGTCGTGTCCGACTCTTAGCGACCCCATGGACTCTGCAGCCCACCAGGCTCCTCCGTCCATGGGATTTTCCAGGCAAAAGTACTGGAGTGGAGTGCCAAGGCCTTTTACAATATGCAACAAATTCTATGGTTCAAATTATAATAATCATTGTTGAGGACTTTACTAATGCTTGATATTATGCTGGTCACTGAAATTCAGTGTTTCTCTTACTCTAGACAATAATTATGAGTGTTAGATTTCCCTCACTCCTTCTACACAAGGAGAATTAGAGACACAGAGAAGTTCCAGAGAGGTTAGGCCACACAGCTGGGACTTTAGCGACTTCTGTCCGAAAGGCCTTACTACTTCCAAATGCTGTGACAAAATATTAAAATAGAAACAAATCTCTCGGTGATGTTCTCTTAACCTTAAGTGAAAGTTTAGCTTTATTTATCTTAATTGTTCATCATTCAGTTAATATCATTGATGAATTACTGACCCACAGTATGACAGGTTTTAGTTTAGTATAACCAGTTCTAGTTTAGTATAATCATTTCACAGAACAGATTGGAGACCAGGGATGTTGGGGAACTGCTCAACAACATGGCACAAATTATCAGTCCAGGATTTGCGCTGCCCTTTTAAGTCTCCATGATGGCAGGTAAGAGAGATGGGAATGACAGCAATTCACAGAATTAGCATCCTTAGGAAAGTAACCTGGCAACGTGGCACTTGCACACTCACTTTTGCATCAAAGCTCATTCCTTCAGCCTGCTCAATAAATCACTTCTCTTGTGATGATGCTTGGCTCTAGAATCTCAATACTAAGCTAAAGATCTGTTGTTATTTAGTTGCTCAGTCACATCTGACTCTTTTGTGACTCCATGGACTGTAGCCCACCAGAGGACTGTAGCTCCTCTGTCCATGAGATTTCCCAGACAAGAATACTGAAGAAGAAAAAAAAAACAGGAATACTGGAGTGGGTTGCCATTTCCTTCTCCAGGGGATCTTCCCAACCCAGGATTGAGTCCATATCTCCTGCATTGGGAGGCAGATTCTTTAACACTGAGCTACCAGGGAAGCCCAAGGTCTGTAGCAGGGAGTAAATCTTTCTGTCCTGCTGAGGGGCTAAGTTCTCTTTAGTGATGCTCAGGCAACCAAACTGTTTGCTCACCCCAGAGTGACACTGCTCCCAGGGCAGCCTAAAGGTGCCTCTGCTTCTGTTTCAGTTACAGTAGCTAGTCCTCAAAGCTACCGTGGTCCCTGACCCAGGGACACAGGAGTCACCTCATTGTGGGGTGGGGGGGGGTGGGGTTTCCTTCCTCTTACAGTCATTCTCTTTCAAGAAATTAAGAACTTTCTCTGTGCTGAGGAAAAAGGAGAGGAGAAGGAAACTTGTCACAGCCTGCTGTTCAGTGTTGGGGGAGTGCACATCCCATGTTCTCTGTGTCCCTGGCTGGCAAAACCCAATTTCTATACCCCGTAATTTTTTACACCACAACAAGTCTACATGGCAGCCTTGACCACTGAAATCCCAGAAAGGAGCACATGGAATAAAACAATCACAAATTGCTGCCTCCAATTCTAAGTGAAAGCTTGATTCTAGGACTACTGAGGATTCTGATGAAAGTTTGGGCTCTGCTTCCCTTAGTTGGTAATTGCCCAGCCTAACATGAAACACTGCCATCCACCTCCTATACCAGCTAATGAGAATAGGCAGCTTCTTTTGAGTCCAGCTCTGGGAGCCGCTGAGACAAGTCTTCTGCTGAAGTACACTGTGGTCATGGGCACCTCTGCTCCAAGACATCTTCTATTGACCTACACTCCTCCATGATATCCTCACCTTTCTATGTGAAGAAGCATCCTTGTTCCACTGAGTTAATGATGAGAAGCTCCAGATGTGCAGGTCTGGGGCCTCTGTGATAGTTTTCCCATAAGATTGTATTTGGTTACCAAGCAAGATGGACCCAGTTGGCGAGCAGAGTGCAGGCTCTCAAACCTCATTAGCAGCCAGAGGGACAGGTTCAGAAAGTAAAGGCAGGGTTGGTGCCTTGGGGATAGCTAATGGGTCACTGTGGAGAATAAGATTTACTGGCACAATGCTTATGTTTATCTTTCCATTGTTGTCGTTACAATGGCTCCCAAATTTCCACGGTGTTCTCTGCCAAGATTTTCAAAGAAATTAAATGACTTAATTTCCCATGGGTTTTTAAAATCCCAATTTGAATGTTGCTACTTATTCCAGGTAAAAGTCCAGACTACAACTTTCTACATGTAATGTGTACCCTGAAACCAGATCACAGAGGTTAAAAGAACATATTTTGTCATGAAAAATAGCTGGCTTACTGGTTTTTATCAGGCTTTGGGGAAGATCGTTTCTGAGAAAGGAAATGTGGGGAATCTACCTTCTTCTCTCAGCTATTCTTCAAGCCTCCACCAACATTTAAATTTTTTTTCTGGTTTTATTTGTCTGAAGAATATTTTTGTTGCCCTCCCTAACCCCCTTGATAAAAGGGAAGTATGTGCTTCTTCTTTAGAGAAAAGAAGGGAACTGTGGGTGTTTTCTGTGACATCTCTAACCTGGCCTGTCTCTCTCTTTTTAAAAGAATATATAAAGTGGATCCCTAGATTACTTCTAATGCAGAGCAGGAAGAAAGAGATGTGAGCCCCGTGGCAGAAAAACTATTGCCATAGCAACCACTCCCTTGGAAGTTTGCTTCTCTTCCTCGGTACCCTAGCTGGGTTGCTGTGGCAAGACTGGCCCATTTTTTTGTGGCCCCTGGCTTCCTGTTGAAAGCCAAGGAAGGGAACTAAACTCCCAAGGTGTATCTGGAGGAAACCTTGAGGTATACAGTGTCTGTCTGCAGATCTGTTCTGCCTATGTCTTCCCTTACCTGTGTTGATCTTACAAGGTCAAGGCAAATATCATAGAAGTTTTCATGAATATTCATGTGGGTCCCATGTTCCTACAAACAGTCAAAATCAGTTTTGAAACATCCATCCATCACTTTGCTGTCAGTCAAGTCCAAACCAAACCTGGACTTCATTTTCACACTTTCAGTTAGAAGGTAGGGAAAATAAAGAATAATAGATGAGTAACAGAAGCTGGAACAAATTGAGACTAGTCGTAGTAATGCCCTAAGTTTTATTTGGGCTCCCCTGGTGGCTCCCACCAGTAAAGAATCTGCCTGCAATGCAGGAGACCTGGGTTCAATTTCTGGGTGGGGAAGATCCCTTGGAGAAGGACATGGAAACCCATTCCAATATCCTTGCCTGGAGAATCCTATGGACAGAGGATCCTGGTGGGTTACAGACCATGGGGTCACAAAGTCGAACACAACAGAGTGGCTAAGAATGCGAGGCTTATTTGCATGTGGTTGTTTTAATTTTTTTGGTACCAGCACCGTGGTTCAGGAGTACCTATCTCATCTGAACAAGTCCCAGTGATAACATGATGGTGTGAAGGTGGGAAGAGGTCTAGCATGTGACTGGATAAAAAAAAGCTTACAAAGGTAATACTCATATAGAAATGGGGTAAACTAACCATAAGCAGGAGATGAGGGTTCAATTCCTGGATTGGGAAGATCCCCTGGATGGACAGAGAAGCCTGGTGGGCTATAGTCCATGGGGTAGCAAAAGAGTTGGATGTGGACTCAGCGACTAAACAATAACAGCAAAATTAACTATACTATGCACCTAGCTTAAGGGGTAGAGCCTGGCACCAAGAAATGTTTCAAAATTTTCTTGGTCTATGCTTCTCTTTTATGGATAGTGTCTTCACTGCTCTCCAATAATCTCCAATTGCTTTTGATGATACCTTGAGTCTTATGTATCTTTGAAGTTTTTCTGAATTCCTGTTGTTTGAGGATCTAATTAGCCAGGTAGGGTAAAGAAAGGGATAATTCTTAAAACTGTATTTGTGAAAATCTAAACATGGAAGGGTAAAGCAAACATTGCTATGTGGATTTTCCTTTACAGAATATTGTTTTGTTTATCAGTCTGTGAGCCAGTCTTGAAAAAATTAAGCTGCACCAATATTTGGGATCTAGATAATAAGAATATTTTGGTTTAAAATGTATATGATTAATATAATCTATTCATAGAAAGGTTTTGATTTTGAGGGGTTTATCCCTGAGTAAGAAGTCTATGTGGGCTTCCCAGGTAGTTCAGTGGTAAAGAATCCACCTGCCAAGCACGAGGTACAGGTTCAATCCCTGAGTCAGTAAGATGCCTGGAGAAGGTAAGGGCAACCCACGCTGGTATTCTTGCCTGGAGAATCCCACGGACAGAGGGGCCTGGCGGGCTACAGTGCACAGGGTCACAAAGTCAGACACCACTTAGCGCTAAACAACAAGCAAGAAGGCTGTGTAAGGACTGTAGAAAGGTAAATCCTATCAACCATGATACTGTGGGAGAGGGACTAGGGGATGATGTGTTGAACAGGAAATGGTGGTTTGGATGGGAGAAAGCACTCTAGCAGGCTGAAACCCAGTCTGAGGGTGGACTTGGTGTAATGCTAATAATAATTTGAGAACCAAACTGTCCCTTCCTGGAACTTCCATTAAAATAAGCCATTATCCAATCCCAAGGGGGACCCAGAACACATCAGTTCTGATCCAGTTCAGTTCAGTTCAGTTCAGTCGCTCAGTCGTGTCCGACTTTTTGCAACCCCGTGGACTGCAGCACGCCAGGCCTCCCTGTCCATCACCAACTCCCGGAGCTTACTCAAACTCATGTCCATTGAGTCGGTGATGCCATCCAACCATATCATCCTCTGTCGTCCCATTCTCCTTCTGCCTTCAGTCTTTCCCAGCATCAGGGTCTTTTCAAATGAGTCAGCTCTTCACATCAGGTGGCCAAAGTATTGAAGTTTCAGCTTCAACACCAGCCCTTCCAATGAACACCCAAAACTGATTTCCTTTAGGATGGACTGGTTGGATCTCCTTGCAGACCAAGGGACTCTCAAACACAATTCCTTTAAAATGGGGACAAGGTTCACATTCACAGTTTATCACATGATATAGTTTTACCATTTTGGGAGGGGAACCTACTAGGAGGAAAAGATGAAAGATGTGCAATGGAGAGAGAAAATGAAGTTATATAATCCCCTTTTAGAAAATGTGGTCCTTCTGACTGGGCTTAAGACATCACCTCACCAACTAATATTATACAGGTGTGTGTCATATAGTCAGTTTCTAAAATTCTGTGAACCAGATAGATCTCTTTCCACACGTGGAACTATGTGGATCACAGGGTTCAGAGTTGTTTGTAAAGATGTTGGGGAGATATTCCCCAGAACAATAACATAATCAAATTCTGTCTTATTTAGTCATTGCTTAAAGGCAAAATTTCTGAGAAGAATTCTCAGGAACTAGAGGAGATGTACTAGGATTCTTCAACATCCTAATATGACTGGACTGCTCCACTTTGGGTGGAGGTAGCTATGTGCCTCTCTCTACTACTTGGGAGGTGAGGCCAGCCACAAAGCAGTGAAAGAAAAGGGCCAGGGCCGGCATATTGGGGAACCTGTGCTCAGGATTACGGGGAGACACGCTTCCAGGGCAAGCATGTGCTATACTGTCAGAAGGCTGGCTTCTCCTGGCAGTGTGCCTCTCCTTCATACATCGTGTCTAAGAAGGAGAAAGGCATATACAGGCAAATGTAAAGAGCTGGGTGGGCACAGCTCTGCTTTCTCCATGTATCTATTTTAGTTTGACTCTGTTTTGAAAAGAAGAGAAATCTAATCAACCTTGGTCAATTGAAGGGGTTTTATTTCATGAGTGGCATTTCATTCATAGAAATTAAAAAAAAAAAAGATCTCACAATAGCCTTGGTCCTCATGGATGCTAAAGGTGGAGAAAGGCCCTAAGTTTAAGGCAATTCTAGAAATTTCAGCATCTGTGTTTTTGGATCATCTTCCAATGCTCTCTCCAAAGCACTCTAGCCACATTCTTTGTCTGCCTCTTTATGGCCTTCTACCAATGGTATTTCTGTACTCTTAATTTTTATCTCTTTAACACTTCAGTGACACAGGGTCCATAGCAGCTGTGATGCTTTCTTGTGGTACATCTCAGTGCTTTAATTAGGGGAGAAGAGATGTAAATCCTAAGCACTCTTGCAAAAAGTATGAAAAGAATTTAGATAGTAAAATTTCTAAAATACAGATTATCATTCCCCTGCTGCCGGGTTTATGCAGATGCAATTTACACATAATATATATGTTTAAGGTATATATAGTAGTGATTTGACACATGTATATATTACAAAATGTTTTCCAAAATAAGATTAGTTAACCCATCCTTCACCTCATATGATTACTGTTTTTTTGTTCTTATGGTAATAACATTAAAGATCTACTCTCACAGCAACTTTCAAGTATGCAATGCAGTTTTTTGACGACAGTCACCATGGTGTACCTCAGGTCCTAGGAACTTACTCATCTTTTATGAGTAAGTTATAGATAAATAAATTACAGTGGAAAATCTGACCATTTGACCAACCTCTTTTCATTTCCTTTACTCAGCCCCTGACAACCATCATTCCAATCTGAGGTCAGTGTTTCAGGTTCCATATATAATTGAGAACAAAAAGTATTTGTCATTCTCTGTCTGACTTGTTTTATTTAGCAAAATGCCCTCAAGGTCCATTCATATTGTTAAAATGACAGGATTTCCTCCTTTATAAGGCTAAACAGTGTCCCACTCTGTTCCATTCCATATATCACATTTTATTTTTTTTCTTCTTCTTTAATTAATAGTAGTCACCCTGCTATAAAATACATTCCCAGGACTATTTATTTTATAACTGTAATTAATTCTGTGCCTTAACCTCCTTCATCCATTTGCCTACCTTAAACATCACACCCTGCTTTCAGCAACCACCAATTTGTCTGCTGTATCTATGCGTTCTTTTTTTGTTTGTTTGTTTTTTGTTTTAGTTTAGATTCCACATATAAATGAGATCATGCAGTGTTTGTCTTTCTCTGTCTGACTTACTTCACTTACCATAATGCACTCAAGATCCATCCATGTTTTCTTACATGGCAGGATATCTTTTTAAAATAGCTGAATACTGTTCTATTGTATTTGTCTATCACATATCTTTATCCACTCATCTGTTTCCATATCTTAACTATTGTAAATAATGTTGCAAAGAACATGATGATGCAGGCATATGTTGGAGTTAGTGATTTCATTTTCATTGGACATATACCTAGAAGTAGGATTGCTGAACCATATAGTAGTTCTAGATATAATTCCTTGAGGAGTCTCATACTGTTTTCCATAGGACTGGACCAATTTACATTCCTATCAATAATGTACAAGTGTTCCCTTTTCTCCATATCTTTGTCAGCACTCATTATTTCTTGTCTTTTTGATAATCGCCATTCCAATGGGTGTGAGGTGAAAGATCATTGTGGTTTCTGTTTGCATTTTCCTGATAATTGGTTGTACTGAGTAACTTTTTATGTATCTGTTATGCATTTGTGCTACTTCTTTAGAGAGATATCTATTCAATTCCTTTCCCCATTTTTAAAATGGGTTGTTTGTTTTGGCAGTAGGTTGTATGAGTTCCTTATATGTTTTAGAGGTTAATTCTTTATCAGATATGTGGTTTACAAATATTTTCTCCCATTACTTAGGTTACCTTTTCATTTTGCTGATAGTTTCTTTTGTTATGCAGGAACACAGCAAAAACACTGAAATTAAAAAGTTTATTGTTTAGAAACACAATCTTCTAAAACAAAGTTGACCTTGAACAATATGGATTTTAACTACACAGGTGCACTTATTCAGGGATTTTTTTTTTCAGCAGTAAATACTACAGTACAAAATGATTCAAGGTTGGTTGTATCTGTGGATGTAAAACCACGTATATGGAGAAGCCAAGTATGTGGAGGGCCAACTATAAGTTATACACAGATTTTTGACTGTAAGGAGGGTCAGCATCCCTAACTCCTGCATTGTTCAGAGGCCGACTATAATCATCTTTGAGCTGTGAGTGTATTTTTCTGCAAAACTTAAGTGTTGTAAAACTCTTTCTGATTTTGTTTTAATGATATTTTAATGATTAATGCTTTAATTATTAAAGTTTTAATGGTATTTATGAGTAAAGTACAAAAACTTTCCTCTGACTCTAATGTTCACATCACTTCATATCTTGTGTGCTGACTTTGAGGAAACTTTTAGAAAATATGAGTTTTTTTAGGTGCCAGTGTTTCTATTGGTAGTGAATTGTAGAGTATTTAAAAATACGTATACCTTCCTATTTCTTCAGTGGCTCAGCAGTAAAGAATCTGCCTGCAATACAGGAGATGTGCGTTCAATTCCTGGGTCAGGAAGATCCCCTGGAGGAGGGCATGGCAACCCACTCCAGTACTTTTGCCTGGAGAATCCCATGGACAGAGGAGCCTGATGGGCTACAGTTCAAGGGGTCACAAAGGGTTGGACACAACTGAAGCAACTTAGTTCACTCTGCACATACTTTCCTACTCTTTATTTTCATGATGCTTAGATGGAAATGCCAGCGTAGGATCACCAGGATCAGTTTCAGTATTGCCATGGACATATTCTACTTGCTCAAAATTTCTCTGAAGAAAGAATATTTTTTATAACAGAAGTTTTGTTTAACCAATCACCATGTCCTTATTTCCCTTGTAGACTACAGTGATGTAGAGGAATGCTTCATAAAAAAGGACAGATTTTGTTCAATTATAAATTCTAGTGCAGCATATAATTATGTGTCCACCACAAGACATAGTGATTCAGATTTCAGATTATTTATAATATTTAAATAATTGTATTATGTTAACAAAAACCAGGTTTGGCTGAATAAAAAGTTTATGTGATGTTAAGAACTGTAAAAGCCAGCCAAGAAGTCTCAGTGGGTTATTGAAGTAATACACAGAGAAGACAATAAGGCCATATTTGTGACTTCTGATTATTAAAAATGTGCTTGTCAAGTGCTCCCAGGACCTTTGAAGGAGAAAAAACCTAGCAGAACAATGAGTGGGTTTCTATTAGAAAAGTGCCACTTGGGATAACTGCCAAAGTGTTTACAGCCGCCATAGAGATTACTGTGGAAACCAGTAGATGGAGCAGGGAGAGATGAGATGAAGACTTTTGGCATTGTCAACCCATCTTGTCCAACATTTATACTTTGTCTCCTCTCCCCACTCCGCCCAGCCACTTGTTAGCAACAAGCCACCTTCCAAGCATTGTTGAGTAACCAGTTCAATAGGCCTTAACAAGTTGACAAAAAGTCCACATCAGGAGCACACTTTTCTTCCTCCCTCTGCCAGTCCCAGGCAATGATTAAATCAACACTTGCAATAGTGCCCAAGTTTTGAATGCATCAGTGTCACTTGGCCTGTTAAAACACAGACTGTTGGACTACAACCCAAGAGTGTCTGGTTCTATAGGTGGGACCCAAGAGTTTGAATTTGTAACAAGTTATCAAGCAATATATTGCTACTGGTGTAGAACCAATGAAATACTTTATTCCTTTAACATCATCTCACTTCTAGTTAAGTGTAAGTTAGTCTTTCAAGAAGATTAGCAGTGAGCGAAATGAAACTGAGGGAAAAATAAGCTGTTTTATGTCCAGGAACAAAGTGGAGTATAAGCAAATCGATGTAGTGGGGAATAAGCCTCAAGTGTGTTAGTTGCTCAGTCGTGGTCTGACTCTTTGCGACCCCATGGACTGTAGCCCGCCAGGCTCCTCTGTCTGTGGAATTCTCTAGGCAAGGATACTGGAGTGGGTAGCCATTCTCTTCTCCAGGGTTTCCTCTTGACCCAGGGATCGAACTGGGGTCTCCTGCATTGCAGGCAGATTCTTTACCATCTGAGCCACCGGGGAAGCCCTAAAGCCTGAAACTAGGGGCTTCTTGAAATTGAGCTCTTTGTAGGAAGTGGGGACAGAAAGAATGAAGAGGCAAAAGAAAGAAAAATGGATTTTACTTTTTTATTTATATTCACCTATTTTGTGTGTCAACTGACTCTGAGATTCATGAGCAAAACCAGTTAGTGGTAACTGAGATAGAGCATTGTCAAGGAAGGGCTTCCCAGGTGGCGCTAGTGGGGAAGAATCTGCCTGCCAATGCAGGAGACGCAAGTTTTGATACCTGGGTAGGGAAGATACCCTGATGCAGGAAATGGCTACCCACTCCTCTATGCTTGCCTGGAGAACCCCATGGACAGAGGACCCTGGCGGGTTACAGTCCATGAGGCTGCAAAGAGTTGGACATGACTGAGCCCAAGCCCACATTTTCAGGGAATTCTCCTGGACTCCACAGGACTCTTGTCATCATTGAACACCAGGAGTAAGGAGCCACCTAAGGGAATTTCTCCATATATTTGAACTTAAGACAGAAAGTAATAAATTTATTTCCTAGCTTGCCAGTCACTCCAGTGGTGATAAATCAGCAGAGAGTTAATTTGTTAGGGAATACGTTTTTTCATTGTTTAGCTCAACTTGGAAATGTTTTCCGTGAAACTTATACCCCTATGGGAAATCATAAAATATTTCATTCTTGCTGATGTTCTAATTAATTAATACAGGAAAGTGGTTATCAGGCATCCCCTCCCCCCATACAACCAAAACTCAGTAAGTCTGCTCTTTGAACCCAGAGCAAAGCTAGACAAAGCAGTTATGACATAAAAGGCATTAATGTCATTTAATGACACTGAGACTGTGTCCTTTGACTGGGGGAGAAGGGAAATGAATCAGGATCAGAAGTATTCAGAAACTGGCCAGACAGGATGGGATGTAGGTGATATGCAGAAATAAAGAGTAAATTAGTAATTCTAGGAATTATTCCAAGTAAGTTGGAGAAAACATGTTCCACCCTATCTCTAGAGAGGCCGCCGTGCAGCTCTGAAGCAGAATGGATGGAGCAGCTATCAGAGGACTCTGCAGAGTGAACAGCAGCAGGAGGATTGGAGAGAAGACCAGAGTTTACAGTATCATCAAATCAGTGGTGAATTTACACAGTCTTTATCCTCTGGTCCTCTTGCTGCTTATGCTATGCCACAGGTGAAAGCAGCAAAAGTGAGCAGCAGAGAAGAGTAACTAAGGCCCCATGTTCCTGGATACGGAAACTAAAAGAGGCATTTCAAGGAAATGAAATATACTTAAGCGATTATGATGAGCCAGGAAACTCAGGAAAGAAATCCTGTTAAACTGTTAAATAATTCTAAGAATTACTCCCAAACTGTGCGTGACTAGATATGAATGATCCTAATTAGTATAATAAAGATTTTGAAAACTGAATTTCCAGAAAAATCTCTGGCCAGAACCCAGACTACCATTGGATGCACATGTGGGACAGTTCTGAATAGCTCTGCAAAGCTTTTAAAACTGAACTGACATTGAAACCACAGCCTATAGAAGATGGGAGGGGGGACTTATGGCCTGAGTTTAATCTGGTCAATTTTTTGGTAAAATAAACATATCAATATTTTTCAAAGGATTAAAAAAAAAACCATAAAGAGTCGAAAACATGATATCCCAGTCCAAAATTACTCAGCAGATGAAGAAACTGGAAAATTTCAGTTCTTATGAGAAACAGCAATCAACAGACATCAATACTGACAGGACAAAGATGTTAGAATTATCTGACAAACATTTTAAATTGGTTATTTAAAATATTCTATCAAGCAATTGCAAGCACTTTTAAAATTAACAGATAGGTAGAAGGACTCAGAAATGATGTGTAAAGAAAAATCAAATGGAAATGTTAGAACTGAAAAATATAATAACTGAAATATAAAACTCATTGAATGAGCTTAAAAACATAATGAAGATAGGAAAACTGAAAATTTATCAATAGAAATTACCTAACCTGGAAAATAAAGAGAAAAAATATTTAAAGCAAATTAACAAAGCCTCAGCAACCTGTAGGAAAACAACAAAAAGTATAACATTCTTGTCATCAGAGTCTGAGGACAGAAGAAGATTCAGGGCTGAAAAATATTTTATATACTTATTTATTTTATTTGGCTGCACTGGGTCTTAGTTGCAGTGTGTGGGATCTAGTTCTCTGACCAAGATTGAACCTGGGCTCCTTGCATTGGGAATGTGGAGTCTTAGCCACTGGGACCACCAGGGAAGTCCTGTAAATATATTTTATTTATTTATTTTATTTGGCTGCACTGGGTCTTAGTTGCAGCATGAGTGCTGAAAAAATATATTCCAAGATATAATGCCTGAAAACTTCTAAGTTTGGCAAACCACCTAAGCCTACAGATTCAAGAAGCTGAACAAATCTGAAACAGAATAAGCCCAAAGAAATTCCATGCTCAGATCAATCATAATAAACTATTGAAATGAAAGACAAACAAAAACCTTGAAATCACAGGAAAAAATGGCACAGTATGTGTAGGGGAAGGACAATTTGAATAACTTCATTTTTAACCAGAAACTACAGAAGGAAGTGGCATGACATTTTCAATTGCTGAAAGAAAAGAACTGTTAGCTTGAAAATTTATATTTAGTAAGAAGGGCCTTAGGAAGGAAGGTGAAATGAAGGTTTTCTCAGATGAAGGAAAACTAAGAAAACTTGCTGCCAGCAAATCTGTCGTAAAGGCATTGTTAAAGGAAGTTTAACAATTCCCCTTCAGATAGAAGGGGAATGATATCAGAAAAAAATAGTACATCAGGGATAACAGGCAAGAGAAATGGTAAATATCATGGTACATATAATAGATTATTCTATCCTTGAATTCTTTAAAATATGTTTGATGATTGAAAGCAAAATATAAAACACCATCTGCAAGTTAAAAAAAAATTAAATATAAGACAACCATAACATATAGGGGATAAAGGTTGTCAGACAAAATATCAGTTGTAAGACAGTTGTAAGACAAAATGTCACTTATGAGGTAAAGTATTAATTCTATTAGGCTGTGAAAAGTTAAATATATAAATTGTAATTTTCAAAGTAATCACCAAAAACAATCTATACAAAGATATATACTTAAGCACACTTTGCCAATTAAAGTAGATTAATAAAAATATACCAATAATTCAAATAAAGGCAAAATTTAAGGAAACAAAGGAAGGGAAACAGGAAAACCACATAAATCATATAATAAATGGTAGACCAAAATCCAAGCATATCAATAATTACATTAAATTGAAATGACCTATACTCACCAATGAAAAGATAGATTGTGACAACAAATACTATAAGATTTTACTTATACAAGGAATCTAGAGGAGTCACTCTCTCAGGAAAAGAAAGTAAAATAGTGGGTGCCAGGAGCCGGAAAGAAGGGAGTTTTTTAATGGATATAGACTTTGAGTTTCATAAGAATAAAAATTCTAGAGATCTGTTACACAATGATGTACATAGAGTTAACACTTTTGTTCACTTAAAATGGTTAAGATGGTAAATTGTATGTTTTTTTTAACCACAATAAAAAGTTGAAAAAATTCTTTAAATCTAATAAAAATTCTTTAAACAGCAAAAAAAAAAAAAGTTGAAAGTATCAGATTAATTTTAAAAATACAAATAAACAAATAAAACATGACCAAACTGTATGTGATTTACAAGACACTAATTTCAAATATGATATCAGTTGTTATAAGCAAAAGAACAGAAAATAACATAGTATGTGAACATTCATCAAAATAATGCTGGAGTGGCTGTATTAATATCAGAAAAAGTTATACTAGAAAACCAGGAAAATTAGCAAGAATTAAGAGGAACATTATATACTGACAAACATTAATTCACCGAGATGCAAAATTCCTAAATGTATGTATCAAAGAACCTCAGATGCATGGAACAAAAGGGGCAGAATTAGTGAGAAATAAATCCACAAATATAATTGGATACTTCAAGACTCCTCTATTTATAATTAATTCAGCTAGGAAAAAGAAAGTCAGCAAGTATGTGGAAGAACTGAACACCACCATTAACTAAATATATACAATTGAGGATTACAGAATGCTTTTACTGGCTAAAGAGCAGAATATATATTATAAAATACTGTGTGCAAAATATACAAAGAACTTTTAAAACTCAACAATAATAATCTGATTAAAACTGGACAACGATATGAACAGATATCTCACTGAAGATTTTCAGAAAGCAAAAAAGCATGTGAAAAGATGTTCAACATCATTCATCACTAGGGGGCTGAAAACTCAACAGCGAGTTACGTTAAATGACTAAACCGTAAACTGATAATACCAGTTGCCAGTGAGGATGCAGAGTAACAGGAACTCTCATTCAATGCTGCTGGAAATGGAAAATGGTACAGCCACCTTGGAAGATAATTTGGGAATGTCTTTCAAAGTTTGCAATACTACCATAAAATTCAGCAATTGCACTCCTGGGTATTTAATGATTTGAAAGCCATATCCACACAAAATCCAGCACATAAATGTTTATAGTAGCTTTATTCAATATTGGCAAAAACTTGAAGCAACCAACATGTCCTTGAGTGTGTCAATGCACAAACAAACTGTGGTATATCCATACAATGGAACACTATTCACTGAGAAAAAAAGCAATGAGCCATCATGCTATGAAAACACATGGATAAATCTTAAATGCATATTATTAAGTTAAACCCATCTGAAAACGCTACATATTGTGTGGTTCCTGTTATATGACACTCTGAATAAGACAAAACTATAAATATTATAAACAGATCGGTGGTTGCAAGGAGTTCAGAGGAAAAGTGGAAGGGATCAGTTTACCAGGTGAAGCTCAGAGGATTTCTTAGCATGGTAAAACTAATTTATATGATACTGTAAATGGAGGTACATGACACACATACGTCAAAACCCATAGCACTTTATAGTACAAACAATAAATCTTGATGTATGCAATTTAAGAATCATTAGGAAGTCAGAGTATCCCAGAATGGAGTGTAGAATGTGACTAAAGAATCTAATTGTATACAAATGTATATAAAAACTTCACAGAGGGGAAAAAGTTGCTGACCTGAGAAACTGTGATGTGAGTATAATCTGTGAGAATAAAGGCTAAAGAAACTACATAGCACTATGCTCTAGTTGATAAAGTTGTCTGCCTCGTGGGTATAGGTTAACAATTCTGAAAGCACTACATATATTTAATGGAATTGAACAGTTGAGTAAATGATTGGCAGATG
Source organism: Odocoileus virginianus (assembly GCF_023699985.2). Lineage (NCBI taxonomy): Eukaryota > Metazoa > Chordata > Mammalia > Artiodactyla > Cervidae > Odocoileus > Odocoileus virginianus. The sequence continues at coordinate 33,820,893 of NC_069680.1, forward strand.
GCAGGAACCAGGTTATCTATTGTTGGAGTTGGAGATACAGACAATCAAGGGAAGAAAGCTAAAATGATCCATGTAGTCATGAATTAGAGTTGAAGACATCCATATGAACTAAAGTTTAGCTTAATGTAGATATATGTGGTTATAAATAGAAATATTTGTTTGTTTATAGGATATTAAATATGTTTCCTTAATCTGTCAGTTGAGAAGGCTTAGAAGCAGTGACAACCCAGTAGCAATTAACAGACCTAGCATTCCCAGATCATGGTTCCTACTACTGTTTTCAATAGAAGTCACCAGGGTTCCTTGGAGAAATGGCTGATTGTAATATTGGTACAGGAAATATACAAGATAAGCATAGAACATCTTGTAGTGTAAGAAAAAAGGATGTAAGAAAAAAGGACATGCTAAAAAAAAAAAAAATCTCCAAATGATAGAGATGTGGCAAAGGGAAACAGAAGCCAACTGAAAGAGCTCTCAAAGAACAATGCTGGAACAATCTGCGTAATGAAATAAGTGAAACAGTGTTGGATAATAAGCCATGCTTGAGACAGAAAGCATGTTTGAGGAACATCCACTACAGCTGAGTATAAACTCAGAACTGGGATGAGAACCTCCAATGGTGAAGAGCTAAAGACAAAACGGTAAGGGATACAGCTCAGAAGAGGCAATGTTCATCTGAAATACGTGGGTAATCAAAAACTGCAAAGTAAATAATAGATAATATTGAAATAGCATTTTATCTCATATTGGCCAACACTTAAAAGAATAGTAACAGTAAGTGTAAGCAAAGGATATTGGGAAAAGGCCCATTCCTCTGCTGTGGATGTGTGAATTGCTACAGCCTTCATGGATTTCTTGAAATAGAACTTGGCAGTACCTAGTGACATTTAGAACATGGTCCAACAATCACACCTGGGAGAGCCATCCTATAAAAATTAAGGCCCAGTATGTACAAACCTATGGGCAAAGATCTGTATCTCAGACACAGCCTCCACACTGGTAAATTGTTGATGATGATGTGCAGTTGAAGACATTGGAAGGGTGTAGGCTAATACATAGGAAACACATTTTGCAAATTAGGTATCAATATTAAAACACACAGCAATGTGGAAACACTGTGAGACCTCCGCAAGAGGACCTCAGCTTCCCTGCTGTGATTGCTCAGAGATCACCCTCTGCACTCTCCCACAGCCCAGCACTCAGTGAAGCAGCAAGGGAAACAGCAGACACGAACGTGACAGTGTAGGAGAGAAGCCTGTGTATCCCCAGCCCAAAACAGATTCACCCTGGAGGCCTGCCCCCTGGACCTCTGGCTCCGAAGTTTACTGATGTTTCTCTCGAGTATTAATTACTCCCAGAAAGTGTGAGTTGAGAGCCAAAAAGAAGTCTCTGGATCTTGGAGACAGAGACTGAGCCCTGGCCATGTCTTTAGGGATCCTGGGATCCAGCCATTATCTGCTTGTCTCTGCGGGCTTTGTTATCTCACGGAAGCAGGTCTCCCAGTGGGTGCTTCCAGGGAGCACAGAGGCTCTGGGACAAGTTTTCAGGGACTGTTTCTGGCCAGAGATGACTCTAGGAACCTTTGTTAAACTTCCTCCAGTAGATCAGAGACAGATGGGTTCCAGGAGAATTATTATAGTTAAGAGAAAAGTCTATAGGCTGGAGTGAGTGCACACTAGGAGAAATGGAGGCCCCAAAGAACTCCTTGCTTGGGGAATCATTTACCTTTGTGTTAATGATGCCCCAAGTTAGTGAGCAGGCTTTTGCAAAAGCCTGATCTGCAGGGGTTAGAATGCTCACTGCTGACTAAATGGAGATGTGTAGGGCTTATAAGGGTCTTCTTCCTTGACCCTTAACTAAAATGTATTCCTCTTAGCCCAACTCCCATGTCTTTCTACCACCTCTCTGGCTATTAGAATGCCATGGCCCTTTAAAAACAGTAAATGTTTTGAAGCTAGTGTGACGAGGTGAGGTAAATAGAACTCAGCTGGAATCAACTTTATAAGATCCTGTGTTTGTACAGAGAGTCAGAAAGATGCAGTGGATGTGAAGTAGGACGACTGAGAACACTTCTCTAACTGCTTGTCATGTGTGTGTCACAAGTGGCTTTGCCTCTGAAATCTCTCTCTTTTATAAAGTGGCGTGAAACCACAGAGGAGCCCAGCATGCATTTGTTCCCTTTACTTTTGAAATAAAAGCTGTGCTTTTGAAAGCTGGAATGATAGGCTTTGAGCTTCCCAGCTGGCGCTAATGGTAAAGAACTTGCCTGTCAATGCAGGAGATGTTAAGAGATGCAGGCTCAATCCCTGGGCTGGGAAAAGCCCCTGGAGTAGGGCATGGCAACCTACTCCAGTATTCTTTTTTTTGTTTTTTTTAGTTTCTTTTTTTTTTTTTTCCATTTATTTTTATTAGTTGGAGGCTAATTACTTTACATCATTGCAGTGGTTTTTCTCATACATTCAAATGAATTAGCCATGGATTTACATGTATTCCCCATCCCGGTCCCCCCTCCCACCTCCCTCTCCACCCGATCCCTCTGGGTCTTCCCAGTGCACCAGGCCCGAGCACTTGTCTCATGCACCCAACCTGGGCTGGTGATCTGTTTCACCCTAGATAATATACATGTTTCGATGCTGTTCTCTTGAAACATCCCACCCTCGCCTTCTCCCAGAGTCCACAAGTCTGTTCTATACATCTGAGTCTCTTTTTCTGTTTTGCATATAGGGTTATCGTTACCATCTTTCTAAATTCCATATATATGTGTTAGTATACTGTAATGGTCTTTATCTTTCTGGCTTACTTCGCTCTGTATAATGGGCTCCAGTTTCATCCATCTCATTACAACTGATTCAAATGAATTCTTTTTAATGGCTGAGTAATATTCCATGGTGTATATGTACCACAGCTTCCTCATCCATTCGTCTGCTGATGGGCATCTAGGTTGCTTCCATGTCCTGGCTATTATAAACAGTGCTTCGATGAACATTGGGGTGCACGTGTCTCTTTCAGATCTGGTTTCCTTGGTGTGTATGCCCAGAAGTGGGATTGCTGGGTCATATGGCAGTTCTATTTCCAGCTTTTTAAGAAATCTCCACACTGTTTTCCATAGTGGCTGTACTAGTTTGCATTCCCACCAACAGTGTAAGAGGGTTCCCTTTTCTCCACACCCTCTCCAGCATTTATTGCTTGTAGACTTTTGGATAGCAGCCATCCTGACTGGCGTATAATGGTACCTCATTGTGGTTTTGATTTGCATTTCTCTGATAATGAGTGATGTTGAGCATCTTTTCATGTGTTTGTTAGCCATCTGTATGTCTTCCTTGGAGAAATGTCTATTTAGTTCTTTGGCCCATTTTTTGATTGGGTCATTTATTTTTCTCTACTCCAGTATTCTTGCATGGAGAATTCTATGGACAGAGGATCCTGGCAGGCTACAGTGAATGGGGTTGCCAAGAGTCGGACACGACTGAAGCAACTTAACATGCACATACGCATGATCAGCTGGATATGCCTTCCAGTAGTCATGTATGGATGTACGGGTTGGATCATAAAGAAAACTGAGCATGAAGAATTGATGCTTTTGAACTGTGGTGTTAGAGAAGACTCTCGAGAGTCCCTTGGACAGCAAGGCTATCCAATCAGTCAATCCGAAAGGAAATCACTCCTGAATATTCATTGGAAGGACTCATGATGAAGTTGAAGCTCCAACACCGTGGCCACCTGATGTGAAGAACTGACTCATTGGAAAAGACCCTGATGCTGGGAAAGACTGAAGGCAGGAGGAGAAGGGGACGACAGAAGATGAAATGGTTGGATGGTATCACCAACTCGATGGACATGAGTTTGAGCAAGTTCTGGGAGTTGGTGATGAACAGGGAAGCCTGGTGTGCTGCAGTCCATGGCGTCACAAAGAGTCAGACACGACTGAGTGACTGAACTGAACGAATGGTTTCCAAATAAAATTATTATAATTTAATATAACAGAAAAGTAGCCTTCAAACAAACTATAAATATTTAATAAATTAATATGCAGCACATATAGCTTCACAAGTAAGTAAGTGTTGGTGTTTGAAGTATTTATAAAAATAGGTACTCAGTTCACAATGTAACAGTAAATCAATTCTATTTGAATTAAAGAGTTAAACATGGGAAATGAAACCATGGAAAGGTATGATGTCTATTTAATTAATCTCTTAATGGCAAATGGGCTTCCCTGGTAGCTCAGACAGTAAAGAATCTGCCTGCAACGTGGGAGACCTGGGTTTGATCCCTGGGTTGGAAAGATTCCCTGGGGATGGGAACGGCTACCCACTCCAGTACTCTGGCCTGGAGAATTCCATGGATAGAGGAAACTGGCAGGCTATAATCCATGGGGTTTCAAAGAGTCAGACACAACTGAGTGACTTTCACTTCACTTCACTTAATGGCAAATAACTTAAGCACAAAACTGAAGAAGGAGAAGGAAAATTAGTGAGATAACAGATTTAACTATGTAAAAATTTAAACCTTTGTATATTGAAAACTATTGGGACTATACGAGAGAAAGAATTAATATTATTAATATGTAAAAAGACCATCCAAGTCAGTAAATAAAATATAAACACTCTAGAAGAAATGTGGTCAAAGGATAGGAGCAGATAACAACAAAAGAAATTCAAGTGATAATACACAAGTGAAAAATTCATCTCATTGTACATCATTTAAAAGAGCAAGATCCAGATGTTGCCTATACAATGGCAAAGGCCCAGATGTGCATTAACTCATGTTTTAGAGTGTTTATATTTTATTTACTGACTTGAATGATCTTTTTACATGTTAATAATATTAATTCTTTCTCTAATATAGTCCCAATAGTTTTCAATATACAAAGGTTTAAATTTTTACATAGTTAAATCTATTATCTCACTAATTTTCCTTCTTCTTCAGCACTGGTGATGGTGCAGACAAATGGGCCCTATAACACACCTTTGAAGTTGGGGACACAAGTGACCCCACATAGTGGAACTGCCACTGGAGAAATAAGGATTGTGGGGCAGCTCGCTTCTAAGAGGAAAGGGAAAGAAAAGGACTGGGACACACCTGCTCAGTTTTTCCTTCAAAATTCACCAATAACGTAGGTCATCCCTAACCCACACCTCTGTGGGAGAAGATTGAATAAGATCGGAAGAAAGCAAATGTGCTACAGTTGCAGGCGCTTTGCATGGATAGAAGCATCAAGAACTGAGAGGAAGTTCCTCCTTTCAACAACAAGCATAGCCTGTGTTTTTCAATTGTTTAATTACTCGGGTTAATTTTCTATTGCTGAGTAACAAATTATCACAAAGTAAAAAACTTAAAGCAACACACAGTAATTATCTTAAAGTTTTTTTGTGGGTCAGGAGTCTGGGCATAGCTTAGCTGGATTCTAAGATTCCAGTCAAGGTGTTGGCCCGGATTTGGTTCTCATCCAGAAACTTGACTGGTCATGTATCCACTCCCAGACTTACTCAGGTTGTTGGCAGAATTCACTTCCTTGTCACTATTAAGACTAAGGCCTGGCTTCTTGCTGACTTTTAGCTAGAGGCCACCCTGAACTCCTAAAGGTTATTTGTGGTTCTTTCACTTGTGACTCTCTCTATAGGTCCTCTCACAATGTGGCAGCTTGCTTCTTAGAAGCCAGTATGGAAAAGAAAGAAGTACTAGTAAGATAAAGTCTTGTACAATGTAATGTAATCACAAGAGTGACAACCATCATCTTTGCCACATTCTGTTGGTCACAAGCAAGTCAGAAGGGTCATCTGCACTCAAAGTTAGATCACACAGGGCCTGAACACCAGGAGGAGGTTCATGTGGACCATGCTGGAAAACAGGTGCATTCTTTGGAAGACAGTCTGACTAAACACTCTTATGTAATCCAGCAATTGTACTTCTGAGTATTTACCCAAAGAAGTTGAAAATTATGTCTACACAAAAACACAGACATACATTTTCAACTTCATCAGGAAGATCCCCTGGAAGAGGGCATGGCAATCCACTCCAGTATTCTTGCCTGGAGAATCCCCACGGACAGACAAGCCTGGCAGGCTACACAGTCCATAGGGTCACAAAGAGTCAGACATAACTGAAACGACTTAGCCCACACACACAATAAAACCTACATGCAGATATTCGAAGCAGCTTTACTCATAATTGCCCAAACCTGGAAGCAACGAAGATGTCGTTTAATAGGTGAATGGAAAATAAATTGTGTTATATCCAGGGGAATATTCAGTTCAGTTCAGTTCAGTCGCTCAATCATGTCTGACTCTTTGCGACCCCACGAATCGCAGCACGCCAGGCCTCCCTGTCTATCACCAACTCCCGGAGTTTACCCAAACTCATGTCCATGGAATCGGTGATGCCATCCAGCCATCTCATCCTCTGTCATCCCTTTCTCCTCCTGCCCCCAATCCCTCCTAGCATCAGGGTCTTTTCCAATGAGTCAACTCTTTGCATGAGGTGGCCAAAGTATTGGAGTTTCAGCTTCAGCATCAGGGGAGTATTATTCAGCACTAAAAAGAAATGAGCTACCAAGCCACGGAGGAATTTTAAATGCATATTACTAAGTGAAAGAAGCCAATCTGAATAATAGATTGATGACAGAATAGCCTATTCACGTGTTGAGGAATATGAGCAATCTCAGTACATTCCCGCTAGTTCTGCTGTGTGAACCCACAATTGTTCTAAAGTCATAGTCTTAATTTAAAAATGTAATAGAAAAATTTAACAAAGCCAAAGTTAACTTTTTTGATAGATGAATAAAGCTGACACATTTCTAGCAACATTGATAGATTACTAGAAAGGAAAACAGATGCGAAAATAGATTGCAAAGAAAGACTGAGATCAGAGACTGCGGCTCACTGTCAAGCACACATTGTTGTTTTTCAGTCTCTAAGTTGTGTCCAACTCTTTGCTACCTCATGAACTGCAGCACGCCAGGCTTCTCTGTTTTTCACTGTCTCCTGGAGTCTTTTCAAATTCATGTCCACTGTGTCTATGATGCCATCCAACCATCTCATCCTCTGTTGTCCCCTTCTCCTCCCGCCCTCAGTCTTTCCCAGCATCTTTTCTAATGAATTGGCTCTTTGAATCAGGTGGTCAAAGTATTGGAGTTTCAGTTTTAGCACCAGTCCTTCCAATGAATATTCAGGGTTGATTTCCTTTAGAATTGACTGGTTTGACCTCCTTGCAGTCCAAGGGACTCTCAAGAGTCTTCTCCAGCACCACGGTTCAAAAGCATCAATTCTTCGGTGCTCAACCTTCTTCATGGTCCAACTCTCACATCCATACATGACTACTGGAAAAACCACAGCTTTGACTAGACAGACTTTGCAAAATGATATCTCTGCTTCTTAATATGCTGCTAGGTTTGTCATATCTTTTCTTCCAATGAGCAAATGTCTTTTAATTTCATGGCTGTAGTAACCATGTGCAGTGATTTGGAATCCAAGAAAATAAAGTCAGTCACTGTTTCCATTGTTTTCTCATCTATTTGCCATGAAGTGATGGGACCAGATGCCATGATCATCATTTTTTGAATGTTGAGTGTTAAGCCAGCTTTTTCACTTTCCTCTTTCACCTTCATCAAGAGGCTCTTTAGTTCCTCTTTGCTTTCTGCCATTAGGGTGGACGTCATCTGCATATCCGAGGTTATTGATATTTCTCCTCGCAATCTTGATTTCAGCTTGAGCTGCATCCAGCCTGGCATTTTGCATGATGTACTATGTATACAAGTTAAATAAGCAGGGTGACAATATACAGCCTTGACGTACTCCTTCCCCAATGTCGAACCAGTCCGTTGTTCCATGTCCAGTTCTGACTGTTGCTTCTTGACCTGCATACAGATTTCTCAGGAGGCAGGTAAGGTGATCTGGTATTCCCATCATTTTAAGAATTTTCCACAGTTTGTCCTGATCCACACGGTCAAAGGCTTTAGCACAGTCAATGAAGCAGATGTTTTTTCTGGAATTCCCTTGCTTTTTCTATGATACAACAGATGCTGGCAACTTGATCTCTGGTCCCTCTGCCTTTTTTAAATCCAGCTTTACATCTGGAAGTTCTTGGTTCATGTACTGTTGAAGCCTAGCTTGAAGGATTTTGAACATTACCTTGCTAGCATGTGAAATGTGTGCTGTTGTGCAGTAGTTTGAACATTCTTTGGCATTGCCCTTTTTTTGGGATTGGCATAAAACTGACCTTTTCCAGTCCTGTGGCCACTGCTGAGTTTTCCAAATTTTCTGGCATATTGAGTGCAGCACTTTCACAACATCATTTTTTAGGATTTGAAATAGTTCAGCTGGAATTTCATCACCTCCACTAGCTTTGTAGTAATGCTCCCGAAGGCCAACTTGACTTCACTGGATTTTTCTTTAGTTGGCCAAATCAGTTTCAGCGACTTACAACCACAGAATCATAAATGAAACAACTGGTTTAACTGCCAAACTCGTCTTTATTTGCTAGATGAGCAGATTTAGGACCAGAGAGGAAAAATGAATTGCCCAAGGGCACATGGGTTTTCTACAGAAATGGATCTAGAACTCAGAACTAATCATTTCAACTCAGAGATATTTCTCTATGTTACATTGCCTCACCGCCTCTTATATTCAATAGTCCCTTTCTCCCTGCCCCACCACAGATGCACACAACCACTGAATACAAAGTTTCCCCACATGTAGGCCCTGTGATATAATTCAGCCTTGTAGAAGTGGGGGAAAATAAAAGTACCAGGAAAAGGATGAGAGGAATAAACTCTAGATGAGGTGGTGAGTTTATGAAGTGCAATGCTACTTAAGACTCCTCATCCACCAGGCAGAAGTGATACAGTGCCTGGGCACTGCTCTGGGAGCACACTGCCTATTTCCCAGACTGTTCCCCATCTCCATCTTGCTATAGGAATGTAACTGGCTTCACATTTATATTTAAATTGTAAGTATAATGCATTCACAAGGTAAAAAGTTCAAATAGTTGTACTGAATCAAAGGTTCAAACTGTGGAGAGCAAACTAACTGTTCACTGAACTCTAAAACATTCTCTAACGTTAGTCTCTTCAACTGCATTCTACCCTGCTAGGGTTCTAGCTTTACCTTTGAACCTTCCTCTTAGTGGGCCTGAGCCACTGTTCTGAATGAATTTTCAGAGAATCCTTGGAAACAGTTTTTCTGAGCAGAGAAGTGTTGAAAGCCTGATGGATTTTAACATGGAATGGGCTAAGGAAAGAATGTCAGGTATGTAAAGGGGGAAATATAAACAAATCAAGGAGTAGGCTGTAGAGGAGCGCAAAGAAAGAGGGGAGCACAGAAAATAGCTACGATTTTTTAAAAAAAACACTTTACATGATTTACTTTCCTACCAAATTAAGAAAGGTACTTGCTTATACCCCTGTGCTTTGTATATATTTAATATCTAAGTTACAGTGGAAATGGAAATGACATCCAGGTAATTTGACTAAAATATGCTCAATTTAAAAAATTAAGTTTGCATCCTCAAAGACATTTTACTAAATCCTAGCTGACTGTAAAGAGTGGCCTCAAATTTGTTAGCATTTTGAGTATGGTACTTTCAAGGGAAAATACAAGTTCAATGTAGAGAGGCTGGTTTCCATTTTATTTCCTTTGCTGCCATCTAGTGACTATTTCAGGTAATGTAAATAAATGAAGGAGTCCTGCATCCCAGATGGAGAAGGAAATGGCAACCCTCTCCAGTGTTCTTGCCTGGAGAATCCCAGGGACAGAGGATCCTGGTGGGCTGCCGTCTATGGGGTCGCACAGAGTCGGACACGACTGAAGCGACTTAGCAGCAGCAGCGGCCAGCATCCCAGAAGAATGAAGACTTCAGGAACTGAGTACATTCCGTTTCTTTTGCCCATGCAGTGGAGTGGTTGCCCATTGGCCTGGAGTGTTTCTGATTGAGTCTTGGAATCTGATCTGCTGATTTGCAACAGTGGTGACACTTAACTCCTCAAGAGCACTTACTAAACGTGTTTCTGGGTCCTCTATAAAGGCAAGCAGACCCCTGAAAATGAGAAGTGGGATTCAACTAAAGCGTTGAGAAGTGGGATTCAACTAAAGCGTAAGCAAATAGCCATGAGGACATCACAAAAAACAAACCCATCACTGAACAGATGAATATATGATTACACTGAAGCTAAATGTTTTACAGTGAGAAATGAGCCTTTTCTATAAGAATTTGCTGCCATGTATGTACTACATTCGTTATTTTATATTTGGGACCAGTTTCTCCAAAGCATAATTTCTAGGTCAAACAGTAAACCCATATATAAATCTGCTAGATATTGCCAAATTCCCCTCTGTAGAGGTTCCAATATTTTGTATCCCCACCAACAAGATGTGAGTTTGGCTGGTTCTCCTTAGCTTCGCCAGCAGAGCAGGGTAATACCAAATATTTTTTGATAATATCAGTCTGGTAGGTAGAAAATGATAAGATTCTTGTACTTTCGGTTTGCTTCTGTTTTTACTATTGTTTTCAATCAAATTCTAGTGAGGAAAAGAAAACTATAACAAATAATATAGAAAACTAAATGCAGGTAAAAGGTTAAAACAAAAATTGGACTAAAAAGGCAAAAAGAAAGCATGAGGAAATAGAGAAAGAGTGCAAGCTAAATCAACTAAATCAACTATATTAAAACACTTCATATTTGGAATATAGAGAGTGACTTTGACCTTCAACTGAACCTTGACTTTTCTCCGTGACTGTTGCCCCCAAATCATCAATGACGTCTCTGACTTACCTGGTCAAATTTTGACACTTAGCCTTTTAATCTCACTGAATTTAGAGGGGCTTCTTATGTGCCAGAAGATTGCCTTGAAGTCATAAAGATATGACTGGGAGGGTTCTCTGAGATCTGAGAAAAATACTCATCTCAGAAGCTTTATTTAAGTCAACATGCCCATCCCCAATTTCTGAATTTTTAAAAATCTGTGCCTGAGAGGTCTCTTGAAAAACTAGGGGGCAGAATGGCACATTAAACAAACCACTATAATCTTGGCCCAGTTTCTCAAAAAACTATGACATGGAGTAATCAATAGCAATGTATTTTACAACAAAGATAACACTTAAGAAAAAACAACAAGGTTAATTTATGTATGCTGATGCAAAAACTCTGAATAAAATACTATCAGATATTATAACGCTAATAATAAAATAGCACTAGTAACAAAATCCTATTACTTAGTAGGTATATTTTCTAGAATTTATTCAGTACATTACCAAATAAATGGATCAAAGGAGAAAAATATAAATCACTACCTCATAAAATAATCACAAAAGATTTAATGCTACTTATATTTAAATTTTAGATAACACTGCTATGTGTACTGGGTTTTTCTCCAAGGAATGCAACCAAGGATTATATCTTTGTAGTTTGCATCTTTTCTCATCCTTCAGTAGCAAAATTTATGTTTCAAACTGGAGTGGATTATTTTGCACTTATTACGAAAAACGAAGCAAAGCTAATTATTTTACCAGATAAGCCCCTGTGCTTTATCTAAAACTGACAGAAAAGAATTTCTGGGTTATGAGTTTTATTATAGAACTCTGAATTTAAGAAAGAGCTTAATACATTTTTAAAAAAGGGGGGGGGGGGGGGACGGATAGCCCCTTTCGTCCCTAGGGTGGTGAAAAATCTAGTCTCAATCCTGTTTCGTATTCCCCTCAGCCCCTCTAGAGTTGCATCACAACCTAGGGCCCTATGTGGTACCTGGACTTCAGAGGAACGTTGTCTAGTCTTCACCATGGCTGTGGTTGGGATGTTCACTGTCCAAGATGACTCATCTATTTGAAATCAAGGTGAGGTAGCAGATCCATCCCCTGTGCACTAAAGGATCTTGCTCTTACAGGTGGGTCCTCCTGGTGCCTATGCAGTATGCTGTCACTGGTCCTGTCATACACACTCTGCATGTAAGAGGGATGCACACCCCTTTCTCCCATGTCTGAAGAAAGTGTGTAGGTCTCAGGACCAATTTTCTAATTCCAGGGGTGATGTCAGCAATCCTGGATTTTCAGATTGCCTTAGTGACTATATGAGATTTAGGATCAAGTTCCCTGGATGAGTGTATTGTCTGGAGGAACGAGGATAAGAAAGGAATGCCTCTGGATCACTGGTATATCAGGTCTGGCCTATCTCTCACTGGTCCAGAGGCCCCTGTACATGTGCTCAGTCATGTCTGACTCTGCGACCCCACAGACTGTAGCCCACCAGGCTCCTCTGTCCATGACATTTCCCAGGCAAGAATACTGGAGTGGGGTACCATTTCTTTCTCTGGGGGGATCTTCCTGACCCAGGGATCGAACCCATGTCTCTTGCATCTCCTGCATTGGCAGGCAGATTCTTTACCACTAGCAAGGTCCAGAGCCCTACCAGCCAAAAAAGATTCAATATCTGCACCCCACCCCCACCCACTCCAAAACGTGGTTCAGGGACAGAGCACTGCATCACACTGTACTCTCAGGGACACCAACTGTCAATAAAGCAGCCACTTGCTGTTCTCTGAGCAGATTCTTGTGCTATGCAGCTTCCACTCCGTCATGTACCTCTACCTCTCACCATGCCAGGCTGTCCACCTCCACCGCCAACACAGCCAGCCACACACAGCGCCTTGAAAAGAGTTCAGGTGTGGTAAACTGGTAAGTACTGTGAATTTTAAAATCTGGATTTCTGGTTTCTCTTGAAAATATCAAGATGTGGCGTACCTGGGCCTGATTCTCTGCATGGCAACAGCTAAAATCGAGTCAGGTTATCCTTTTAGATGGGCATGCACACTTCAGGTTACAGCACTCTTCTCACTTCACTCATTTGCACTAGCTACCTCACCTCTACAGACTTCTAGGTTTCCATTCCTTGAGTGTACATGTCATCTGTTCTAAGAGCCCTTCCTTCTTCCCTGTACCTGATGAAAATTCTCCCAATTTGAATGGCAATCAGACGGTATATTCATTACCTGCTTTTTACTTTCACTTAAAAAAAATTTACCTTTTCTACCAGTCTTTGGTAGAAATAGACATAGGCAGTACTTAACAAATATTTTATTTTCTCAACAGAATGATAGCACTTTCCTTCCCTATTATGGGGCCTAAATACCGTTTGTAGCTATGTATTTTTATTTTGAAGACATACTCCCACTACCTGTCAAAAGTTCAAATGAATACTTCAATTTCCCTTAGGAACTTACTAGAAGGTTCTTGTCCCTTTATAACTTTCTTTCAAGAGTACTGAGTCAGTCAAAATAAAATTGAACTCACCTTTAAATCTGTGGGGGTAATACTTTTGCTGCTGACAATTTTAGATTTAATTCAATAGCTTTCTGCCTCCGAAGACCTAATAAGTCAATCAGTAAAATCTAAGTAATGTCTTTTGTAAAAGATAACTGTGATCACTTTGTAAAGCATACCTTATTATGCTTTATTGCTTAAAAAAAAAATTAAGGTTTGTGGCAACCCTGCATCAAGTGTTTATCAGTGCCATCTTTCCAACAGAACTTGTTCACTTTGTTTCTGTGTCATATTTTGGCAACCCTTGCAACATTTCAAACTTTTTCATATTTGTTACATGGTAGGTGATGTTTCATGTTACTGCTATGATTCACTGAAAGCTCAGATGATGGTTAGCATTTTCAACAATAAAGTATTTTTAATTACACTATTACATTGTTTTTTAGACATAATGCTACTGCAGTTAATAGACTACAATATAGTGTAAACACAACTTCACTATACACTGGGAAACCAAAAAATTCATGTGACTCACTTTATTGTGATATTTGCTTTATTGTGGTACTCTAAGGCATGCCTGTACTCACACAACACTGTGAATATCCTATTGGATCAAACTGCTGTTGACAAAGCCATCTTCCATGACTTGGAACTCAAATACAAGGCCATGAGGGAGGCAACGTTCAAGTTTGAGGCAATCAAAGACAGGCAAGGCAAGTGATTCTTCCAAGGCTGTGATTTTAGATGCTGCCTATATCATCAAAGCAAGTTCCCAGGAGAAAAATAAACAGAAGGTAGTAATATGCAAAATACCCTTTAAAAAAAATTTTTTATGGGTAACTGTCATTAATATAGCAGGATCAGATATGATTATGAAAGGTACAAAAAAAAAAAAATCAGAAGAATGTTAGCATTTAATAGAAATTAAAACCTGAGCTGAAGGCTAATCAAAATGTTTGATACTTGGCACTGTTCTCATGAAAGATAAGAAACTTGTTTGGTCTTATAAATAAGACAGGTAACTCGGAAAAAGTTAAACTTAGATTTCAAAAAAGCTACAATGCAGTAACACTTGACTTTTTAAAAACTTCACTATGCTACTGGCAAACATTTAAGATAACCAGGGTTATATGAAGCTCTTGAAGGGGGAGGCAGGGAAGCATATAAATTATAGATTTTTAATTTGCAAGTTGAGATTATTTTGAAGAAATAATTTTGGTTTATTTATTCATTTAGCTCTAAAAGGCTGGCTCAGCTTGTCAGAGCACAAGAGAGAGCTGAAAGAAGTCAAAGACATGGGTATGTGCTAACATAAAGCCATTCCAACTTCTAAAAACAAGTGACACACTGTAATACCATCACAAAGGACAGCATTAGCAGGAATAGGACACCTGTGATCTAATTCACTTCTCTCTTTGGCTTCCAGAGTATCACTTACTAAGAATTTGATGAAAAATAGGGAAATTCTACTCCTTTAATTAGTAACTATCATTAAACAGGAGAAACAAACAAAAAAGCTAACACAAAGTGATGTGCTTCACTGACTAAAAATCTGTGAACATGAATTCATTTTAGTATGTTGAATCTTGAGACAAACTTACAAAACAATGGTTAATATACTACAAAACTTTAAAAACATAAAATCTCATCTACAGCAGAACTCCAAAACTGATGGAATTAATTTCTCCCTTTTAATTATTCCTTCTGAGGAAAGTCCTGAAACTGAGCAGTCACTGGAATTTCTACACTTTTACACATCATCAAAACATGATTTTTTTTTGTCAAAATGATGCAGGAAGCAATTTCGAATGAGATCAAGGAGCTTATGTTCTCTAGAAACACATTTTCTGTTTTTTGTACTGCAGGTTACATAAAAAATAAGGAAGGTTGGACTCATAACTTCTCTGAGCCCAATGTCATTAAACTCCCAATGTCCTCATGCTAGGAAAGGATATGGTATTTAAGTACACTACTAAATTTAAAAAATATCTCCAGTTCCAAAAGAAGCACTTTTTATTTTTTAAAAAAGGGCTGATGCAGTGCCCTTACTTAGCGGAGACCAGCCACTGACTTTCTTCCTTTACCAGCTTTCCAAGATGATACCAAGTGAGTTTTTGCCCTAATATTTTTGCCTCGGGTTTTACGGGGCTTCTCTTCTTTGTGTACCTTCATGTGCTGCCTAAGGTGAGAGCTCTGGCTGAAGCATTTGCCACATTCACTGCACTGGTAGGGTTTCTCCCCAGTGTGGGTTCTCTGATGCTGAATGAGGTGGGAACTCTGGCTGAAGCATCGGCCACATTCATCACACTGATAGGGTTTTTCTCCAGTATGAATTCTCTGGTGCTGAATGAGATTTGAGCTCTGTTTAAACCTCTCTCCACACTCATCGCATTTATAGGGCTTTTCCCCGGTGTGGATGCGGCGATGCTGAATGAGATTAGAACTCTGAAAGAAACTTTTCCCACAATCCGCACATTTATGGGATTTCTTTCCAGTATGGATCTTCTGGTGTTGAAAAAGAGTTGAACTCTGACTGAAGCTCTTTTCACATTCAACACATTTATAAGGCTTCTCATCCAAGCTTCTTCTCAGTCTACTCAAGCTTGAGTCAAATCGGACAGTCATCCCCCATCTCTGCCGCTGCCGGCCTGTTTTGCGCTGGTTCTCATAGACTTTTCCTTGGCTTGAGCTCCGAGATATACCTCCTTTAGGTTTTCCTAACCGCATGGTGAAGAGTCAAATGTATTCTTAAGAGAGTCTATGTTCTTCTTCTGAACGAGTGTTCCACTTCCTAGAGATACACAGCTCAGAATTTTCTGTATAAAAGAAAAAAATAAAAAACAAATTATAGATGATTTGTTATTCAACTTTAACACCTCTTCAGCCCATCAAAATTGATCTATTTTAAAATTACGAATGTATTCAATATATATATGAAAACAAATATAATTTAGGGAAAAATATGTGCAAAATAATTCTAATAATTTCAGTGAAAGTTGCTCAGTCCTGTCCGACTCTTTGCGATCTCATGGACTATACAGTCCACGGAATTCTCCAGGCCAGAATACTGGAGTGGATAGCTGTTCCCTTCTCCAGGGGAATCTTCCCAACTCAGGGATTGAACCCAGGTCTCCCATATTGCAGGCAGATTCTTTAAAAGCTGAGACACAAGGGAAGCCCAATAATTTCAGAGTCTAAACTTAATAAATACAACCAAATTTACCTCTGGAGTGCTTGTCTGTTGGGACAGGACAAAAAAAAGTGATAATATATAATACAAATTTTTGTTGGGCAATAACAAATAAGTATGTCATTCTGAAAGATTAAAAAGTAGAGACAACATAATATTTAATGGGAATAAAAAATAGCTCCGAAAGACAATCAAATTTGGGTGACAGATTATCATTATGTTTTAATATTTGCTCCCATATTAAGCTGACAGTCATTTATGGGTGGCTAATTAGGGTGTCCAAATTAGATAGAAATGACAAATCATACTAATTTATTAAATATTTGTTTATCCTTATTTGCTTAGCCATTCTACTTTCACAGCTGTGGAAGACAATTTAGTTCTAACTTTGTAACATAAACTGTTTTGAATGTAAGAACTATTCGATAAGGAGTGGAAAGTTTCTGTAATCTATTCAATAATACTGGGTGAGGAAAATGTCAACAAAGAAATGTCTCCTTATTATTTCTTCTACATTCCAATGATCCAAGAAAGGACACTTGTTTGAAAGCTTGATACAAGGCGATTTTTTTCTGGGAGGCAAAAATTTCCAACGAACTTTATTTGATAGTGTAATGTAACAGAATAAAAGGTGGTAGGTAAAATGCAAGAAGAAGAGAAGAAAGTAAGTTTACATGCAAAAATAGGGAGGAACTTTAAAAATACCTAAATGCTGCAAGAATTCAAAATTTCAAATAAAGTAATTAATTTAATTACTTACAAGGTTATTTAAAATTATGGCCACAAACAAGCACAAACTCCAAATAGGTGAGAAATGTGGGAGAGCCTAAGACTGCAATGGTAATACCATTATTGGAACTAACTTCCACCTCCTGTGTCAGCAAGTAGACTTTAAAATGGGAATAATCACCTTGGTCTTTGCATACAAGCTTACCAAGCAAATAACTGAAAACAAAAATTATTTCATGGTTACTGCTTTTCCTTCATTATATTGTATAACTGAGACTCTAGACCTGATAGTGCTGAGATTTTAACTGTGTATTTAACAGTTACATCTGCTGTAATTAAGGTAAGTGCCAGAGAGAGAAAACTGTGTACAAGACAAAATTAGAGAGCACTGCTCATTTCTTAACTTGGTAAATATTTGTGGAACATCTATTTCAAGGAGACATCTGTTAGGTACATGATGTTGGTGTTCAAAAATAGCTATAATGGTAATTATGTTAAAAAAAAACATTTATTTTTCAATACTATAGAAGGCAGTTCTAGTAGGAAATTCTAATTCAGCTAGAACACTACAGACGAGGAAATCATACAGGTAGCCTGCGTCACCGTGCTATTTCATTCTCAGAGCAGGTTTATGGGATTATCTTCATTCTATTTCCATTTCTAAGGAAAGGGTTGGCATACTTTGGCCAGGTTCCCAGCCCCTAGCAGCCTGACCCCAGAGCCTGTACTCGCAGTGGCAGAACTGACTGCAACCCCAACTTGCAATGTCAAGTCCAGCGCTCCGACTGGTGCTGTGCCAAACTCCACGGCAGTCGCGGGCATTACGGTAAACTTGAGTGAATGGAGCGAATAAGCTGAATGTGCTTGCTTTCTCGCCAATAAAAATTGGGATGACAATAAGCCACAAGATTATCAGGGTGTTAGAAATTTACATGAGTCAAGGTCTGTAAATTGCTCAGAACAGCCCTGCGCTACCCAAGCGTTTATTCAATCTGTTTAATCCGGACACGCGCCTGATGGATGGCGAAAGGAATGCGGCTCAGAAACCCAGGCCAGTCCTCTGGCCTCAATTCGCCCGGACTCCGGTTAAGGCCTCCGCCCTGCCGAGGCCTCCGACTGCCGGGCCCACCCCACCCTCTTCACCCCCGGCCGGCGGGGAGCCCTTGGGGCCTCCCGGTAGCGGAGGCCCGAAGCCGCGCCCCCCACGCCGTTCCCGGGTCGGCGCCGCCCAACCGCGGCCAGCTCGCGCCCCTGCGGGCTCGGCCCACTCACCGCCGCCGCCCTCGCTCGCTTGCCCCGAGCCCTTCGCGCTGCCGGAAGTGCAGGCCGCGCGGTTAGTCTGCGCCACGCGGTCGCTCTAGGATCCTGGCGGAGTGACCCTCTATGGTCGCGAGCCCACCGGAAAAAACCGCTCTTCGTTTCTTCCTGTGCTTTTGTTTTCATCTCCTATCCCTCGAAAGGCGCCGTGTGGCCTCCCAGGAGCACAAGATCTGTGGTTATCTCCCTCTGTGATGAAGGAGCCACCAACAGGCCGGGAACTGCAGCCGGTGTTTCAGGGCTTTTGAACTCAATACCAGCCCATTCGACCCCGAGACTTTGTTGTACAAATATTGATTACTGATTTTATAGAGGTGCTTCTGAAGAGCCCAAACTATTCCTGATACTTTTGAGTCACCTTATTTAATTATACCAAAAAGCCCCTACAAAATGGGAATGATCATAACTCTCTTTTTTTTTTTTCTTAAATGTTTTTATTGGAGTATAGTTGCTTTTTGGGAGGTTTTCCTGATGGCTCAGCGGGTAAAGAATCCGCCTGCAAAGCAGGAGACATAAGAGATGTGGGTTCAGCCCCTGGGTCGGGAAGACGCCCCTGGATGAGAAAATGGCAACCCACTTCAGTGTTCTTGCCTGGAGAATCCCGTGGACAGAGGAGCCTGGCAGACTACAGTCCATGGGGTAACAGAATTGGACAGGACTGCGAGACTAAGCGCACACACGTAGTTGCCTTACAGTGTTGTGTTAATTGATTGAACTCATTTTACAGTTAAGGAAACCAAGGCTTAGAGTAGCAGTTTGCTCAAGTTCAGACAGTGTGTAAGTAGATGGCCACATATTGGAATGTGTCTTTTTGACTCCCAAGTCTGGTGATTTTCAACACACCACCTGTTTTTCTTTAGTAATGATCTCTCCTTGTTTTCATCTCTTGCAGCCAATCGCCTTCTTGTGCTGGGTCACCTGATCCCTCTTCTCCCTGGGCCCTCCTTTGCCTACAGAACGCCTCCAATCTAATGGCTTCAGATACTATCTGTATCTGCTGAAGACTCTTGAACTGCTAACTCCAGTCTGAAGTTGGGATGCGAGTATTACTGAGCTCTAGACTTGTATATACAGTTACTCAGTGCCCATTTGCATGTGTGGTATACCCCCAGATGAACTTACTATATTCACCGAACATGTTACTTCAGCAGTCTTCATCCTGACAGTTGATGGCAACTCCAACTTTCCAGTTGCTCAGGTCAAAAATCTTGATGTCACTGTGGTCTCTTTTTTTCACCCCAAACCCAATTCCAAGCCATCTATAATTCTGTTGGCTCAATCTTCAAAATATATCCAGAATTGAACCACTTTCAACACCTCCACTGCTATTAATGCCATCAGGCTGCTATTACTTCCTATCTGGATTATTGCATTAGCTTCCTCTCTGGTCGTCCTACATCTACTCACAGCCCCAGAGTGGTCCTCTGAAAAACCCAACTCAGATCATGTCATTCGTTTTGTTGAAAATCCTCCAAAGGCTTCCTAAATTCTCAAAAGACTTTGCTCTTATTAGAGCAAAAGCCCCCCATGTTTCTAGAACAAGAGCTCATGACTTCACAGGGGCACCAAAGCTTTTATAATCTATTTCCTGTTCTTTGTCATATCTGTGGTGCTCAGAACAGTGCTCAGAAGGTAGCAGGCACTCAGAAAATATTTGTTGAATAAATGAATTTATAAGATGTCTCATTGTTCACAAAGTGCTTTTACATCTGTTCTCTGGTCATTCATCTTTACTATAGTCTCACGAAGCAGGGATCCTAGTATCTGTCTTAAAGAGCAATAAAATAAGGCTGAGAGGGAAACTTGCCTGGAATACATAGTGGGTTAATGGAAGAAGGTTCTGATCTCAAGATGGAGCCTTCTGCTCTGCAGATGGAAAAGCGTGAAACTGACTAAGTCCTGGACAGGGACTGTCAACTCAGTAACCTAGATGATAGCCAGACTGTTAAGATTAAATAAGATAATGGAAGGCACTTAGCACAATGCCTACCACATAGGAAATATGAGGCATGGTTTGTTGTTGTTCAGTTGCTAAGTTGTGTCCGACTCTTTGTGACCCCATGGGCTGGAGCATGCCAGGCACTGTTATTTTACTATTAAATTATTATTACAAGTGGTTGATTCTGGTGGTTGGATGGGGGTAGGGGTATGGGACAGTGGCCAAAGATAGTTTAGGTAAAGTTACAAGAACAAAAGTGACCTGCTGGAACTGTTTGCTTTATGTGCATTAAAATAGTAAACATTTATTTAAAAAATTTTACTAGTAAGAGAAGCGTTACTCACTCAGTTGTGTCTGACTCTTCTGCAACTCCATGGACTGTATCCTGCCAGGCTCCTCTGTCCATGGAATTTTCCAGGCAAGAATACTGGAGTGAGTTGCCATGTCCTTCTCCAGGGATCTTCTCAACCCAGGGATCGAACCCAGGCCTCCTGCACTGCAGATTCTTTACCATTTGAGCTACCTGGGAAGCCCAGTTAAAACTACACAGCCCACGTAAAGGTGGATTATCCCTTTTGCCTGTACCTAAAAACAGTTGGGCCAGCTACAGAAGGCCCAGAGATGTGTAGATGAGAGGAGTAGAGAACTGGATGAAGGAAGATGAATCTTAAAAAGGAGAGAACAGCAGTCAGGAAATAAAGGGCTGTGGGTAGCCAAGAGTGAACAGAGTAGGAGGTAAGGATGGAGAGAGGCAAGAGATAGAAAAGGATACGGGGTGGAGAGGAGGGGAAGGAGTAAAGAAGAAAAGGAAGAAGAGAGGGAGAGAAAGTAGGCAGGGTTTTATGCTCTCAATTTATGTCAGTATGATAATAGCCAACACCTATTGAGTGCTTACTAGGTTCCAGGTACTGTTGGAAGCACTGGCAGTTCCTCATTCAGTATTCCCATGGTGTGATGGTTCCTGAGCATTTGCTCCACCCTTCTTGAGTTTTACATCCCTGCTTAAAGCTGTGTGACTTTCATTGTCTCCTAGTGAATGACTGCCCATTCCACTGATATTAACTTTATATGAGTAGCATTGGCCAGCTGCATGTGTGTGCATGCAATGTGTAGCCCATTCCAGAAGAAGCTTTGGGTCACTCTGTTTCTGCCACCATTCTTTTTTCCCTCTGCTTCAAGAATAATATGTCCCAAGTAGTGGCTGCTCCAGGATGAGAGGACATGTGGAGTGGACCCACTTGTAGCCACCTGCAGTCACATGTAAAAGGCCAGAGGAATAAACTCTCTTGTAACCACTCTTAAGAGATAAGAATTGTTATAATCCTGTAACAATGAGAAAATGGAGGCATGTCGCTTGCCTAAGGTTACATGTTCATAAGTGGCAGACAGTTTGGCCTCAGAGCCTATGCTCTTCGCCTCTACCTAGCAGTATCTGTCAAATAGAATTCCAGGTTACTTTTAAACAGAGTAAATGCTTGAAATTGGTCACACTGGATATTTACAGATCCAGTGTAAATATTTACAGATCTAGGGGATCTTCCCAACCCAGGGATTAAACCCAGGTCTAATGCACTGCAGGCAGATTCCTTACCAGCTAAGCCACAAGGAAGGCCTGGATATTTACAAAGCAGAAAGGAAAAAGAGGGGGAAGTGAGAGGGAGGACTGTACAGCCAGGGCCACAGAGATAGGCTGTGTTCTCCTAACAGAACATCTTTCTGAGAAAATTGGGTCAAGACAGGCCAGCTCTCTCAGTGGTTAGGGCTTCTCTGGGAAACTGCTCACAGCAGGGGCCAGAGTGTCCTTGGGTCCAGTTGTATCTGAAGGGCTCATTCTAGGAAGAAGAGGCTTCTGGGCTGAGAACAGGTTTTTTTTTTTTTTTTTTTTTAGTATAATTGCTATAGAGTGTTGTGTTACAGACTGAGAACTGTCTTGGCAAGACAGCTTCTTTTTACTCTAGTTTTGTTCCTTGCACCCCCAACTCCCTTGCAGACAGAGACACACACCAGAAAGCACTGCCTTGACAGGGAGCGCTGCTGCCTGGGGTCTGCACTGGCAACAATGCAAAGGAGGCTGGTCACACGTGTGGCCCAGGGACCAAGTGCAGTAACAGGGGCCGTCTGTCTCCCATAAAGGGCCCCCGAACAATGGTTCTGCCCTCCAAGCCTGAGACTTTGCTTTCTGTTTCCTTTGGGAAAGGAAACTCTGGGAATTCCCATTCCTGAGTTTGCAGAAAACATCTCTGTTAAAAGCCCAGCCAGGAGGGAGCAGAGTCCAAGGGCGGATCAGCAGCTGGCTTTCTCCCAGATAATCACAGCTCCTGGGACCTGAAGACAGCATGTGCACTTGCTGTTTTTACATTTGGAAAGGCTTGAGTCTGGACTGCCTTTCCTGGGAGGCAGGGGCAGGGCACCTGACAAAAATATCCCACTGCTGCCTTGCAGCTGTGGGCACCTGGATCCTGCCCACATGGGCACATTGTGTATTGCTAGCTTCTCCACAATCACCCGATCTGACAGGGTAAGCCTTGTGCTTTATTTCCCTAGGACTAACGGGCCAGGTGTGTCCTTGGTGAACCAATGGCTTTATTTTAACAGTGGGAAGGTCTTTAATCCATCTTCTGGTAAACATTCTCAGCTGGTAGCAAATGGTTATCACCACAGGAAAAACAAGCTTTTTTTTTTTAAATTCCTTCTGCTCATTTGCTCTGGGCAAATTACCCTGTTTTTCCTGAGTTCAGATCTTTTGCAATCATGTTGATTTTATCTTGTGTTTATTATTTTCCCTGGTTCCTGAGGTCTGACCTGGGAAGACCGTCCTGATCTAGGAGAGGACGCTCATCACCGCAATCTTCACTTTACCTTTGGATACATTTTTCTACCTGAGATACTAGTGGGTGAAGCAAGGTATGACAAACTCTCTAAAAGCTCTATGGAGAGAGGTACATGGAACTCCCACATAAACCAGCAAGAAACCGCAGAGCCTAGGAGAAAGTCTGAAATTGTGGGGTCCTAGTGAGCTGGATTAGCATCTTTTCAAATTGCCTCTGAAAAGCAAGTATTGTTGATAGAAAACTGTAATCCTCAAATGGTTGTAGAAGTGTACAGGCATACTTCGTTTTATTGTTCTTTGCAAACATTGCGTTTTTTAAAAATTGAAGGTTTGTGGCAACCTTGCATTGAATAAGTCTATTGGTGCCATTTTTCCAATAGCCTTTGCTCACTTCACATCTCTGTGTCACATTTTGGTAATTCTCACTACAGACAAAAAAATGTCGCATGTTGCCAGCCATTTCTGTAAACAAGAAATGTTGCCTGCTATCAAGCCATCAGTCACTGCAGCTGCTCCAAGGGTGTACCCCAAGGGGAATTCAGAATAGAGAAAAACAGGATACTGGCCCTCCATAATTAAGATGCATATCTAAGGAGTAATTTTAATGACCCAGACTCTTGTATCTTCGTACACAAAAGGCAGTAAAATCATTAACTTGAGATGTCTGTTTTTTTGTGATTAGCATTAATCTTTTGATGTTTGACTACATGTTTTTTTGTTCTGTTTTTAAGCGAAAACTCCATATCTTGTTTCCTCCCTTACCTCTTTGGAACAGTTCTTCAGAGCTGTCTAACAGGCTCTCCCATGGGCGTTGGTCCTCAGTAAGTTCCTCAAATAAAACATAACTCAGGAGGGGGGTTCCAGAGAGAGGGGACATATGTAAACAAATGCCAATTCATGTTGATGTATGGCAAAAATCATCACAATATTGTGATTATTCTCTAATTTAAAAAAACTCGCAAATTTTAGGCTGTTTTTTTTTTTTTTTTAGTTGATATCACAATTTTCAAGCCTGTGGCTCAGATGGTAAAGCATCTGTCTACAATGTGGGAGACCCAGGTTCGATCCCTGGGTTGGGAAGATCCCCTGGAGAAGGAAATAGCAACCCACTCCAGTACTCTTGCCTGGAAAATTCCATGGATGGAGGAGTGTTGTAGGCTACAGTCCATGGGATCGCAAAGAGTCGGACACAACTGGGCGACTTCACTTGTCACTTGTCATTATTATTTTTATTACAGTGATCTATGATCAATAATCTTTGATGTCATTGTTGCAAAAGATTATGACTTGCCAAAGGCTCAGAGAATGGTTAGCATTTTTTAGCAATAAAGTATTTTTAAATTAAGGTATGTGCATTGTTTTTTAGACAATGCTATTGTATACTTCATAGATAATAGTAGGGCTTAAACATAACTTTGCTATACAATGGGAAACCAATTTGTGTGACTCACTTTATTGTCATATGTACTTTATTGCAGTGCTCTGGAACCAAATATGCAGTATCTGAGGTTTGTCTGTACCTTTTCCCCTTGTTAGAGATTTCTTAGCTATGTTATTCAGAAGTTAGTTTTGATAACTTTTCTATTTCACAAGTGACCCTTATCAAGACAGGCCTTAAATGAAGTAATATTGTAACAACTGGAAAGAAAAGAAAAGAAAACCAACCAACCAACCCCCAAAAACAAAACTGGGGAATGTTTACAGAGGGTTTCCTTCATCTGATGGCTCTTCATGTGTCAGGCCCTGTCTGGTCCAAGGTTAGCTGGCGTCTTCAGGCTGGAAGGCTGACACATGCTGTCTTAGGCAAATTGGGCTCAGCCTTGGGCCTCCTTTCAGGGAGCCTCACCATCTCTCTGCTCTGCAGATCCCCTGACCCTCCAGGGTGTGTGGCCTGTTCTCCCAATTAGGAGACCTCTGAATGCAGGGTGCAGCATGACTGTCTTTGTCCCTTCGGAGCTGAGCTCAGGTCTGGCACAAGGCAGTAGTCCCTCGATTACTGCTGAACGATGGTCAGCAGTTGTCCTTGACCTGAACTTATAAATATGGTCTGGGAAGCTGGTGGTGGTTTTATTCATCATGTCTGACTCTTGTGACCCATGGACTGTAGCCCGCCGGGCTTCTCTGTCCATGGGATTTTCTAGGCAAGAATACCGGAGTGGGTTGCCATTTCCTTCTCCAGGGGATCTTCCCAACCCAAGGACTGAACCCAGGTCTCCTGCACTGCAGGCAGATTCTTTATTGTCTGAGCCACCAGGGAAGCCCTCTGGGTAGCTATTTCACTATTTCACTGGGGAGCCCTTTTTGACTAGTTCTTTACCGTCTCCTAGACCTGTTGCATCCCCCTGAGCCCTGGAAGATTCCCGGGGTGCTCCTGAAGCTAGAACTCTGCAATTCAGGGTGACTCTGACGCTTACTGTCCAGGCTGCCCACAGACCTCCTCCTCTGCACCCAACAGCTGTCGCTGTCCTCAGGCCCCACACCAATCCCAAGGATGTGCATGGAAAGGAAGGAGTCATGTCAGCATCAAGAGTGGTGGGCTGTGGTTCAGCGTTAGCTCCTCTACCAAACTTGGCCACATGTACTGTAGGACAAAAGTTTCAGAGGTCAGAGCAGAGGGTCAGGGTAGACACACACAAGTGAAGAAAAAAAGCTTGGGCCTAACTCCTTTGGTTCCATGTAGCTACACCTTTATTGAGTACCTAGGAAACTCTGCTAACAAAGGAGAGGGGAAACTGCGGCACACCTCCCCTGGGTATCTCTGCACTTGCCTCTGTGATCATGGTGCCAGGTTGGGACAATCCTGGTGTGGGGTTCACCCTGAACAGTGGACTCAAATGGCGAAGCTGCTCCCAAGCTCTGTTCTTTATGGGTGCTGGTGAGGAGCTGCTGAATGCGGCAGAGTTGGAATCTCACTCATATTGACTTTCTAGTTTTGGGAAACTTTATAGTTTTTCCCTTTAAATCCATAATCCATGGGCCCCATGGGGAGAATCTGGTCTTGTTTGCTGTTTTGGACAGACACCTCACATGACTGCTATAAACTGTTGTGTAATTTTTGCAAAGGCCTTCTTGTTCATTCTAGAATTTTTCCATCAGTTGGCAGGCCCAAATTGTTCTGGATTTGACCCCAAGGGATTCAAAGCCCTTTCTCCTCAAACAGTTTTTCCCAGTGGCGGCCCTTTGATGGGAGTATTGATGCACACCCAGAGAGGGCAGGAGGCATACAAATGTCCGAGGAGAGCGGTGATGGGCAAAGCGTGGTCTTCCCAAGCTGTTGCCGGCAGTCCCTCGATATCTCCTGGCCTCTCACCCACCCTGGAAGCATCCTTTCAGTGTCCTATGGGTCACCTCCTCATTGTGATACAATCGACATGTTTCTTGCAGCGAGCTCCTTATAAGAATCCCTGCAGGTGTTCAGGTGAAGTTCAGAGTGAGTGCCGCTGAGAGAAGATGGGCCACTGATGCTCTTATTCTTCGTCTGACCTCTGCCAGCAGGGCACTGAGCTATGCGAGGCTCATGGAGTGACATCAGAGGCTTGAGGACATCAGAGTCTTTACCTGGCACCCCGTCACGGTAAAGTGACAGCTGGGGGCACTGTACGTCCCATGCCCGCTGGCAGTTCTTGCTTTTCCCAGCAGAGTTTCTGAGTGGCGGCATGAGGTGAGGGTGGATAGGGTCTAGTGGTTCACGTGTTTGATGAGGATAATGGCTTGTGGTTCTGCAGTAGCTCTGGGCCAGGCACTGGAAAAGCAGATGGAGTCCACGCTCTGGAAGCAAGACCGTGTTCTGCTCCCCTGAGTTGGAGAGGTGTGGCATGAACAGGACTGGCCATGCCATCTATTTCCTTAACTGGGCTCAGGTCACAGCTTCAGGGCTGTTCAAAGCCCAGGCCCGTCTCACATGCAGACCCCATCCAGCAAGTTCCTGGGTCCTCAGGCTTAGGACTGGGCCCCGAGAGTGCTCAGCTTGGAGCCAAGGGCCAGGGCCATGGGACTCATGCTACCTAGGCAGGTGGCCAGGCAGAAGCACAGATGCTGGATTCCTCGGCCGTGTGACCAATCTGGGTGACCAATCAGGGCCTGGCCGCCGGCACTCCGTGTGCACTGGCTGCTGGGGGCTTTGGAAGAGGCAGGCACTGGTGGGCTACTTGGCCTCCACCAGCTGCTCCAGGCGCTGTAGCATTGTCAGACGCAGGGCTTGGAACCTGGAGGGAGACACAGGCGAGAGGACACACTGGTACCAGAGGGGACAGGGAGCGAGGAGCGCAGCAAGGGAGCCCAGAGATGCTGGGCCTGGAGACCCATGGCTCCTGACCGGCTGATTAGCGGCCACCATCTCTCCTCTGCCAAGGAGAAGGAAGAGTCAGGATCCGCATCCTGCGAGGCCACTGGCTTCGAGGAGCAGTCACACAGAGTTGCAGACTCTGTCAAGCTTCACAGGAGAATGCTCTTTCTATTCCAAAGATTCTCCAGTATGGACAGGAGTGTGCTGGATTAGATAGGATGGCAACGGGGGGTCAGGAAGCCTGTGTTCGAGCCCTGACTCTCCAGTCACGTGGTGTGGACTCCTTCCTCATCTTGGGCTGCTCTTCCCTCTCAGCACACCGAGCAGACCCAGGCCAGGCGACCCCCAGGTCTTTTCTCGCTGCTATGCCACAGTTCCTGCTGATGAGGTCTCCGCTGCCTGCCTGAGTGGGGCCTGACTGTACACATAGAAGCCTTTTTAAGAACCATTCAGCCAGAAGCCAGGATTTACACAGTCCCCCGACCGCAGATTGTCACAGTGAGCGGCCTCCCTCCTTCCCATCCTAAGAGGGACTCTGGGACTGAGTTTCCCTTGCAGAGGGAGAGACAGACCATTGGGGTTTGTGACCTGACCTCACACAGCCAGGTCCTGCCGGAGCTTCCCCCTAGAAGCCAGCAGCTGACACCCACTCACCTGCCCATTGAACTGGTCCACTGCACTTGCAACCATCAGGGGTACAGGCAATCCCAATAACTACTGCTTTGGGGCAGGCTCAGCACTCCCGCTAGTGTGAACGGGCACTTCTCAGGCCAGGCTGAATGTGCACGGGCAGGCCCCCTCGGCGGCACCTCTAGGGCAGCCTCTCCAGTAGAACGCTCAGCCCTGGGCCAGGGCCTGCCCGCGCTGTTGCCCGACTCTCCTGCCCAGTTTTCAGCAGCTTGTGTCTGTCCCGTGACAGTCAGGCTGCCAAGGCTCGATGGGCGGCCTGGGCTGCAGGCCCCCATTTTGGAAGGCTGTCACCCCAGTCTGGTATCACTGTGGAGCAAGCGGCCAGAGGGAGGTCCTGGGGAACTAGGGTTAGCAGGCATCCCTGAACTGCGTGAGGACATCTGGCACAACTGGAGGGAGAGCTCTCCCAGCCCTGGGCCTGATGCTCTGACTGCAGGCTTGCCCTGATGTTCCAGACCCACCACTGGCTATTTAAGTGCTGCTTACTTCATGGTCAGTTTGATTATTTCTCTTTCCTCCTCTTCTTTTAATTTTTCAACAAAACTGTCCAGCACCGGCATTTCAAACTTAATGTACTGAGCGACCTAGAAAATCCAAGAACATTTTAATGTGCTTTAAATTAGAGGCCAAAAGTGTTTTCTTTTCCTTGTGGCCAATTCAGCGGGATCTTGTCTCCAAGGAAGAGGCTGCCTGTCTTCTTCCCACCCCCCGACACAGCTCTGTGTATACCAGGATGGGAGGATGGAGCCCATTCCGACCCCAAAGGCAACTGTGATCCCTGGGAGGAAAGATTAAACTGAATTTTAGGAAGACCATTCAGTAGTGAGTGGAGTCACTCTGGGTATTCTCTGGGGTTGGGGTGGAGATGGTGGGAATGCCATTGTTTCTAACAATGGAATGAAACTCACTAGTCTGCAAATGGCCCCAGGGACACAGGGTCACAGGCCTTCTTCTTGGGGTCCACACCCTATAGGCCTATTCTGTGTAGCAGAGTTTGGAAATGTGCTCGTCGCCCATTCAGGACTCAAGATGTCCTGAGAAACTTGGTCCGTTCCATAAAGTGCAGTTAGACCCTAGGTAAGGAGCTTTTGCTGTTTTTTTTTTTTTTTAACGTAAATAACAACAAACACACTCCAGTGAAGGAAAAGATTCTATCTGTCTGGAAAGAATGGAAAAGGCCAGGCCATGGTTTTCTAAGACCCAACTTCTTATTTCCCTGAGCCAGCTGATGGATCTGGTGGTGGCTGATAGGAACAAGACGGGGTGAAACCATCAAGATGGGATGGACCTTTGTGATGGCCATGGGGGGCCCTGGAAGCAATGCCCAAGGGGGCTCTGCCCAAGGTCACAGGAGTCCGCCATGCTGTCCCCCAGCCCCTCCCTCAGGAGAGGCCTCGAGATGCCTCAACCCCACTCACATCGTGGGGGACCTCCTCGCCCAAGTCAGCTTCCATCAGGAATATCCTGGCGATCTTCTCACAGGGCCCATGTAGGATTCTGGAAATCAGTGGGTACTCACAGTCTTTTAATTTTGTCCGCTCTGAAAAAGAACGTGGTAGACAAAATTCACGGGGCGGTAGGACCGTGTCTCTTTGTTCCAGGATGGGAATGGGATGGAAGACAGATGTCCAGAGGCCCCAGCAATGCTGCCAGATGTTATGGGATGGACACTGCCTTGATGATGTGGATTGTGTCCTTCAGCGAAGGCCCCGCTCAGAGAGGAACAGTGGCTGGAGGAGCAGGGCATGGGAAGCGGACTTGGGGAGGCCAGGCCACGCAGCGCTGGACAGAGGGCTGTGTGGTACAAATTCTGCAACAGCAGTTCTCAGTGGGGGCGGGGCTTCTCATCCATCCTGAAAACCCAGAAGCAAAGTCCTCCCTACCCCTCACTGAACTTACTGGAGAGATCGGCTCACCATGTGGTTCTGGTGGGATGAAAGGGATGTGTGCCTGGATATAAGCCTGGGAGGGTTACTCGTGGTGTGTGCACAGTGTGTCCCAAGGCCAGGGGGCACCTGCTCTGTGCCCGCTGCACAAGCCAGCTCAGCCCTCAGAGAAGGAGCTCAGTCGGTGAGCTTGCCAAATGGATGGGGACTTTAGTTTTTATGATCAGGAATCAAAGGCAGACACTTACCCCCAGACTCATGAACGATGTAGAGTGCAAACTCACTGGGGCCGTTTTCTACCTGCACAGATAGTGACAGGAAGTCAGACCATGGCTTTTCAAGACAGGAGAGAGAGAAAAGGACCCCTGGCAGTAACCACATCTCCAATGCCCCCCACACAAATCCCCAGGGACCCTCCTCTCCCCTCTCTCTGCTTAAATTCCCAGAGCATTTCTCCCGCCAGCTCAGCAGAGGAAACCTCGCTCAGCCTTCTACTAGGAGCCATGGCTTTTGCCATGGCTTTTTCTTGGGAGGGGTCCCAAGAAAACTGCAAACCACCAGCATCTGGGGCGAGGCTGCCCACAGCCAGACTTACTCGGAACTTGTTCAGCAGCAGAGTGAGCACCTGCAGGGTCGTCATGGTGCTGTTGACTCTCACGTTGGTCATGGACCCATAGGCAGGAGTGAACACGGAGGTCTGCACAGGAAGGGGGAGGCGGTTCAGGGTGAGGCCAGAGGGGACACAGGGCTGACAGCAGGCAGAGTGTGGGCATGCTGTCAGCCAGCTGGCACTGAGCAGCCTGGGACAGCAGGCAAACCTGGGCTCTGCAATCACCTGTGTCTGTCCATCCATACAGATCCACACACGAGCTGCGCCCAGATCCAGGCATGAGCAGGGAAGCTTTGACAGCTCACATCCTACAGAGGCCTCTAAGAAAGATGCCTGCAGATCTATAAGAGCCAGATTCTTTTTTCTAGGAACCAGGGCCATGGGAAGCTTGGTGTGCTGCAGTGCATGGGGTCGCAATTGTACATAACTGAGTGACTGAACAATAACAAGGGCCATGAGACTCATTCACCAGGGGTTGGGGAACGAGCCTCTCTACTCTGTCTAGAATCAAATCACCACGTGTCTGCTAATTCTAAGGCTAAAGGTTCTCAAATCTGTCCACTTTGCTCTATTCTCCCAGCTTGCCTGCAGTGAGGCCCTCTGTTTACACTGCATCAGCTTCCCAACTTTTCCCTTCCAGTCTCAGCCCTTTCAATCCATTTTCCACCCTATTGCCCAAAGGAACAACCTTTCAAACATTTTGCAACTCAAAGTGTGTTCTGGACCAGCTGTGTCAGTATACAGTCTCAGGCCCCCTGGTGCAGACTCCCGGATCAACATCCGCATTTGAGGAAAACATCCTGTGATGCTATTTGTAGGGTAACTTTGAGCAGTACTGTATCACAGCACGTGCTACAGCCTAGACAGTGACGTCTGCAGCTCCTCCCACATTGTGCACGTGTGACACATGGTTCCCTCCCAAGCATCCCATGCTCCAACCACACTGCTTCTGCACAGTTTTGGGGGCCTGTGATATTCTTGCATGTATCCCACCTTTGTTCATGAGACACTATACATGAAGTCAACCAGGGAATTTCCAGGGAATAAGCTTAAAGCTTATTAAGCCCTTAATGATCACTAATCAGGTAATAAACCTGCTAACTACTTTATATATACTTTGATTTAATCCTCACAACAGTCCTTAGGAGTACATGGAGCTTGGGGAAGTTAGTAGCTCATCAGAGTCACCCATCTAGAAAGGGCAGAGCTGCCCCAAGCCCCATCTTCACCAGCATGGCACAGGATCCTCCCTTCATATCTGACTTCCCTGTGGGCAAGCTCCTCCTTGTTTTCTTTTTTTTTTTAACCTTTGTGTCTTGTGATTTATACCATGCTTTCATATGTACTATAACTTTTAATCTACTCAATAACCTTCAAAATTAGTTTTGATATCTTAAGTACTGTAACTAGTTGGCTAAAATATAGTTTTATTGTAGCAAGTTTAACGACCATTGAGAAACAAAAAGAATAAATTTGAAATGATCTGTAATTCAACTATCAAGTGATAACTGTTGTTAAAACTTTAATGTTCCATTCTTATCTTTATACCTATAAAGACATATGTTTTTATAAAAATGGAATCATGTTGCACATAATCTGCTAACATAATATAAATGTATCATGAATATGTTTTTGTGTCATTAAGTGTATTCCTCTTAAACCATGATCTTAATCCTTTTGTAATTGGACCTCTTGAAGAATCTAATGAAAGCTATGTTCCTAAGTCCCAGAAAAAGCAGCTATACAAATATCCAAGTAATATGTATCAGTTAACAAAAGGAGGAGGGTTTAGGATTCCTCCTTGCTTTCTGAAACCAAATTCCAGTTTACACATTCCTCCTGCATGGTCCTAGCCCTGCTTTTCCCAGGATGTTCTGGGGCTCAGGGTACATGAGGGCTCTGTTCAGTGTCCCCAGCTGATCTCCAAGTACTAGAGCCAGCCTCAAACCCAAACCTGCTTTCTCCACAGTTGAGATGTAGAATGACTCTGGGTGATACAGAAAGTCCAACTAGACTTTCAGTTTCTAAGAAATATGAAACAGAGGAGTCAGGCTATCTCTAGGAGAAGAAAGGTCATGTCAACAAGACACAGTGTTTCTTCAGCCTGAACTCTTTTCTCAAGAGAGACGACCAGCTCCAAGTAGGAACAGAAGTCCTGTGGCTCTTTTCCTGTCTCTAACCACAGTGGTTTCTCCCTCATAGAACACACTTGAGTCCGACAGGCAAAGAACTGAAAACAGGTACCAAGTTTACCCACTCTGGAAATCAAGCCAACAGTACTGTGAGTAAGAACTCTTTTAGAAAATAATTAAGTGGAGCAATAGTGTACAGTTCTAAGAAATAAAACCTGGAATAACAACTCCAGGAAGTTAATTCTAGGAATTTATTATTATTTTTTAATTGTTGCCTGTGACTCAAGTACTTTGTTACCTGATTTCCAAGGACACTGATTCTGAATGGATGTGGAGTGAGGAGAAAAAGAGGGAGCCCCTTGCTCCTCCAGGAGATGTGAATCAGCTGTCCAACATGCCTAAGACACTAGTTCATGTCCCGGAAGGTACCCAGTTTGCCTGGAAGAATGGATCCACGTTTCGCAGGTAAATCTCTGACTTGGGGTAAAGCACCCTGACTGGTGTGTCGAGTGTAGGACTGGCTGGCTAAGAAGCCCTTCTTGGCAGGATGGCACCACGGGACGTGAAAGACTGTGATGAAAGCCCTGACTGTTCACTTCAGTTCATTTCAAAGGCTACAGGGTGTTCAGACTTCTTGTCCCTGTGACGTTTGCAACGACTAATGTAAGGTTTAAAGTGCCCAACACACCTCTTAGAGGAGAGGTGAATGTACTGAAGATAAAGCCCACGATTCAGTACCCTGAGTCATAAAAACCTCCTTTTTTTTTTTTTTAGGAATGTAGAATTAGAATGAGCCTAAATCCATGCAAAGAATCTTTCTAAATTTTCAAATAATCTCTTAAAATAGCATATCAATATTTATTCAAATATTAGCAAATGGTGCTTACTTAACACTTTGCAGACTAAACCCCTTTGGAACAGTATTTAAAGAATACCCAAGTCAGGGACTTCCCTGGCAGTCCAGTGTTTAAGACTTTGCCTTCCACTACAAGGGGCCGGGTTTGACCCCTGGGCAGGCAGCTAAGATCCCACATGCCTTGTGGACAAAAAACACCAAACATAAAACAGAAGCAATATGGCAACGAATTCAATAAAGACTAAAAATGGTCCACGTTAAAAAAAAAAAAGAATACCCAAGTTAGATGGCTGGTCCTTTGGCTAATCCAGACATTCTTAATCTCTGTTTAACTTCAGCCCTGCCTTCCCCTCCCCCTCTGAGGAAACTGCTCTCAGATACTCCTGGTTTTCCTAGATTTGGACTTCCCTTGGTGGCTCAGATGGTAAAGAAACTGCCTGCAGTGCAGGAGACCTGGGTTTAATCCCTGGGCCATGAAGATCTCTTGGAGAAGGAAATGGCTGCCCACTCCAGTATTTTTGCCTGGTAAATCACATGGACAGAGAAGCCTGGCAGAGTATAGTCCATGGGGTCACAAAGAGTTGGACATGACTGAGTGACTCAGGCATTCACCCTCCTAGATTCAGTGAAGATAACCTATTGTTCCTCATTAAGACTCACTGCAAACCTAGTGTGAAGTGGAGGGAGGTCCTGATGATGGAGCAGGGTCCCTTCAGCCTGCCTTGTTGAATTCTTCATACCCAAGTGCAGGGTACCCCAAGATAAGCTTGAATGGCTCTGAGCAGACCTCAGACCTCACTTATGTGACTGTGCTTTAGATCTGACCCAAGACCTCCCTTTGCCCAGCTCCCCCCATCCCATGAGTCACCCACCACCTATCAGGAAGGGCAGCTGCTGAGCCTGGAAACCCTGGCTTCCAGCTTCCCAGCGCTGCAGGATGTGTTCTATGACAGGACGCTCCATTCAGGGCCTCACCCACACTGCCATGTGTGCCATTTATAGTAACAATCCACTTCTCCTTTTTACAGTTGGGTTTGTTTATGGAATGATGTCATCAGGGGAAGGAGATCTTTTTTTCCTGAGGTCAGTACAATACATACTTGGACAAAAGGCTAGGACAAAAGGCTGAGTGCTGGGAATCAGGAGCTGTGAGAGTTCTCTGGGACCCATCACACCTGCTCCAGGGCACACCTCGACCTAGCTGGCTTAAGTGACATGGCAGTAGGGGACATGACATTCCCATGAAACAATGAACTGACCTTGGGTAGAAACCTTATAGAAAATCGACTTGTTAAAGACAAATTTAGCATCACCCTCCAAATATTCATGCAATTTGTGAGAATGAATTTACAGTGACCGTGTGATGCAAAAAATACAAGCTTTGTGGTCATGAACTGAAATGTTATTTGGGGCAAGACAACTGTCTTCCTGAGCCTGTTTCTCCATCAGGACACAGGCACAGCCCCACCTGTATACCAGGGCTGTGTATGCATGCTAAGTCGCTTCAGTTGTGTCTGACTCTTTGCGACCCCTTGGACTGTAGCTCCCCAGGCTTCTGTGTCCATGGGATTTCCCAGGCAAGAATACTGGAGTGGGCTGCCAAGCTCTCCTCCAGGGGATATTCCTGACCCAGGGATCCAGCCTGCGTCTCTTACGTCTTCTGCATTGGCAGGTGGATTCTTTACCATCAGCACCACCTGGGAAGCCCACCAGGGCTTTGCTGAGGATGAATTCAGGGATGACCCCTCGAGGGGCCCCCACTCCAGAAGGTCCAACGACTGCATGGTGCTTGGGGCTGGTTCCCTATGCCTCAGCTTCAGGGCCCAGGGGAGAGGCCAGACTGGGACTTCACCTTGTGGTTGTAAAAGTGCCCGTTGATGGAGAAGCGGTGTCGCCGGATCCTCTGGGCCTCACCGGGCGCTCGGCTCCTGGGCCGCCTCTGGATCACACAGGCTGCGTCACTCTTGGTCCGCATCAGCTGTGGGGTCTCCTCCTCCTCCTCCACTGGCTCTGTGGCGAGAATGGACAAGGGGGTCAGGCTCAGGGCAGGGGGGGTGCCGCAGCGACAGAACAGCCTCCGGGGTGGTGCTGCGTGTGACGTGTGGCTCCCTGGCACGCTGGGATGCAGGAGACAGCAGTGTGAACGCTGTCCCTGGGATGGAGGCTGGGGTCCAGCCAGTGTGATACCCATTTTGCAGACAGGGAAGGTGACCCCAGACAGGATAACCTGTGTCACCAAACCACATGGCCATAGCCTCTGGGCCTCCAACTCCAGGAACCCAGAGCAGGACTTTGACAGCCCCAGCCCTGCTCTCTGGGACAAGTCCTTCACTGAGTCCAAGAGGAGGGTGCAGAGAGGACAGACACCCAGGTATGGATCCTGGCAGGTGGGGAAGAGGTCCCAGAGGCCTGCAGGGCCAGGTGAGAGCCGTGTTCTCTGCAGACGCTCTCCTTTTCAGAAGGCAGCACGTTGTAGGGACTCAGACAACCACATCATCTCTGGAAGCCTCCACTTCCTTGTCCTTGGGTGAGAAGTCAGTAAGAATGCCGCGGGCTAAGGAGAGATTTAGCAGGTGCTGGGCTTCCCTGGTGGCTCACTGGTAAAGAATCTGCCTGCAGTGCAGGAATTATAGATGTGGGTTTTAGCCCTGGGTCAGGAAGATCCCTTGGAGAAGGCAATGGCAACCCACTCCAGAATTCCACGGACAGAGAAGCCTGGCAGGCTACAGTCCATAGTGTCGCAGAGTCGAACATGACCAAAGCAACTTAGCACACACGCTCTTGAAGGCAAACAAAGCCACTCTTTGCTACTCCACAAAGCTGACCTCCAGAGGTGGCAGTCATGAGCCAGCCCCACCACCACCCCAGAGAAGTGAGACTGGGTCCTGGGCTGCTCGAGGCCCCACCGACCTGAGCTGTCTCTGGAACTCTCCTCCCGGGGCCCAGCCTGAGCGCTGGGTTCCTGGGCAGTGACTCTGCCATCTTGAACAGGTAGCTCCTTCCTGAAAAGAGACAATCATGATGCTCAGAGGGCTGCTGGCAAAGAAAGGGAGCTCAGATCAAAGAAAAGGAGGCTGGCTGCCTCTGTGGGCCAGACACAGGCCAGAAGCAGGACAGGCCGAGTTGAGGCCAGGATTTCACACGTGGTCAATGTAAAAGATGAAAAGAAAAGCAAAAGATTGCCAGTGTCTGCTGGAAGGAGAGGGAGTCTGCCCTGCAGACCTGAGTGGAATGTCCTAGGCCCTGGGGTAGGACAGAGGAACACACACAGTAATCATGCTGGGCGCCAGGCCGAGGCGGTTGGCTTCCGTGGCTACGTGCCGAGTGGGCTCTCCTGGGCTGCCCTCTGGCCTGGGGGAGTAGGGCAGCAGCATCCTTGAGTGGCCTAACCTCCAGGCCTCTGAGAAAGGTGGACTCCAAGCCAGGGTGGCCAGGGCTGGACCGGAGGAGGGATGGGCGTAATGGGAAGTAGGCACACCGAGAAAGAGAATGTGGGAGGAGTAGACAGAGGAGCCAGCACTGAGGGGCCTCTGAGGGTCCTTGTCTGAGACTGTTCGTGTGACCACTTTTACCCTCTTTTCTAAGGAGCCCATCCAAACGCGAAGCTCTAAGGCTCAAAATCCACTCTGGGTAACTAGGGACACCTGGAGATACACCACAGGTGTCAATGTGCAAAGGGCCATGAGAGCAGCAACTTTCCTTGAATTTTTGAAGGGGAAAATGTTTTGAGTTTCTGACTCTTAGAAGGATTTATTACGTGTAGAAGCAAGCATAACTCAGCAGCTTATTGCCCGTCTTTGGGTGTGAAGTGGGAAGAGGCAAACATCTGTTAAGACAGGTAGAAAACCATTTTATCCTGATCAAAATGTTCTTAATATATTCAAATAAATCTAATACAAATAAATTCTGATAAATTTGTAAAAATAAATTCTGATATTGAAATAAAAGCAGAGCCACTGGAGGCTAAACTTGTGTGTTTTAGGATAGAACAGGAGATGCTGAGAGGCTTGGCTTGCAGGCAGTGTTGGGGGGCCTCTTTCTCTTACAGATAAGGAATGTTTGAGAATCACAAGTGGAGGGGAGGGCAGCCTGGATCGCTCTCCAGGAGCGAGGGTGACTTGGTTGTCATGGAGAAGAACCACTTGGGGATGAGGCTTCAGGTTGGCAGCTGAGGTCCTGGGCTGAGGCAGTCAAGGGGTGACAGGAGTGACCGGGTTGAGGGTGGGTTACCCTCCCACCTCCCGCCCCAAACAGAAATGGGGCTTCCACGCAGAGGCAGAGATCAACCTCCTGGCCCCACACACTCCAAGCAGCACTTTCAGGTTGTCATGGAGACAAGCTGGCCCCGCCCCATCCAGCGGGTCACTCACGAATGGCAGCTGGACTGTCCGGTTGTCCAGGAGAGGTGCACGCGCTCCCTGTCATCCTGTATCTGGAGCCGGATGGGCCGCTTCAGTCCCCAGGAGATGTTGAGGAGCCCCTCGATGATCAGAGCCCCTTCTTCCTGTGGGGACCCACACGCTTAGCCTGTCCTCTCAGAGCAGCTGCACTCAGGGGTCACTGACCACCCTCACACCCCCCTCAGAAGTCAGCCCCGGCCCAGGGGACTCCCCAGTGCACTCAGGCCCCCAAATGCAGCCTCTTATCCCTGGGGTCCCGTCTTCCTCTAGGGGAAGGCTCACGGATTTCTCTGTGCTCTAAGGCACGAGGCCCGGGCTGGAGAGGAAGCCTGAAGCGTGCCCTTCCACCGCTCGGGCGCAGGGGCTGGGACAGGGCGCTGAGTCAGGTATCCCACAGGAACGCAGCTGCTGTCCGGCAGGCACGTCCACACAGGGCAAGGAAGCATGCTCCAGGGAAGCACAGCTGTGCAGACACCGGTGCAACACAGGGCGGCTCTCCGCCCAGCGCTGCGCCTGCTCAGGGGGCCCACGGTCACCTGGCCCTTCTGGGAATGTGCCAAGGGCACTGGATCCCATGCTCACTAGAACTGAGCGGGACTAGCATGGTCCCCACCCCCAGATTTCCAAGCTGGCCTCTTTCCTGAGGGCCAGTCTTGCCTTCCTCACCACCTGGGATATGGCCAGTCCCACATCCCACCAGTGGCACACACACTCAGAGTGTCTACAACAGCTCCTAGCCTGCATCCCTGACCAGCCCCAATTCTCCAAGGTCTGCAGATGGCACAGCCACTCACCTGCTGCCAAACCCTGAGGTCCTAATCAACAGAGTCCTCCAGAAGCACTCTCAGCCAGCTCCTACTTGCTCCCCTTGGGTCCTTGATTCTGTTTCTTGACCTATTTCAGGTTTCTGTCTGCACACAACCACCTCCAACTTCCCTGTGCCAAGCTAATCAAGCCCACACGTGCTCCTGGCCAGGCTGCTTTGTCTGTACCCTCAGAGCATCTGCCAGAAACCTTCTTTGCCTCACCCTTCAGCAGAGTCAGATCTCCCCAGCTACATGCTCCTAATCTGCTGATACTGGTCTTTCGGCAATAAACTTAAAACATCATTCTCCCAGTGCTATCTCAAGCACCATTCTATTATAGATTCATCAAAGCCATTTCTTTCTCCTTGTTAGCACTGAAAACTGTGAGAACAGGGACCTTGTGGAAGTCTCATATCCCTGGCAACACTTACAGGGGTGTCCTGCAGTATTGATTTCATGGTTAGTTCGTAATAGTTTAAAAACACCCTGCCATCCACAAAGAAAATAGTTCTCTTCTGTACAAGGTTATCAAAAATACACATAGCTTTCTGGAATGGCTTTGCACCATCTGCTAAAAAGAAAACAGGTAACAACAACAACAAAAGAAACACCCAGAGTCACTGATAACCACTGATGCTACACAGGCACAAATAGGTAACTATCTGTAAAGTAAAGACTTGATGGATTCAATGAGTTAAAGGTCCCGTGAGGATAATAAGAAAACCCAAAGTGGGTGGTGAAGGAGGTCCCACTCCTCTGCTGTGGGTTTCCTCTGATAAGATCAGAGAAAGCTGCAGGCTGAGAGGGTGTTCCCTCCATCCAGGGTAGGGGAGCTCAGACTGGGGGCACCCCCGCTGTCTTTTCAGGGACACCAGACATGAGTCGCACAAGGCAGCTGGTCCCCAGCATGGCTTAGCCCTAACCTCAGAAGCAGCAGCTCTGCCCCAACCCCTCGCTTCCCCAGAGCAAGCCCCACCTCTTTCTTCACAGTGGGGTCCCCAGAGCCGTCTTTGAAGGCCTGGCCTCAGCATGTCCAGCCTCATGGACCCCACCTCAGCCTTGCCCCAGAGCATCAGCTTGTCTGCAGCTGTTTTTTTTTTTTTCCATGTTCCTCCACCCAGAGTCCACTGTGGGGCGGGTATCAATGGATAATCATGTCTGCAAGTGGACATGAGATGTTCCTGGTGGAGCGGAGGCTCTCTCCAGCAATGCGTCAACATCTGACAGTGGTGTCTGAAGCCAAGTCTGAAAACCAAGACCTGAACCGCATTTTGGGTGAAGGACGTAACGACTGGTCCATTGCTACGTTCTCTGTACCTAGAATAGTCACTGGTGCAGAGAAGTACTAGTTAGATACCCAGGAACAAATACACAAGCCAGTTCTCATCTGATAGCTCCTCCTCTGTGAAGCGGTAAGACCAGGACCCCTCAGGCTGCCTCTGGTCCCGAGGACCAGAGGAAGGTGGGCATAGCCCAAGTCTCAGCAAGCCCAGGAAGCCCAGCCTTGGCCACCTCCAGGCTGAGTTCTGCATTGCTGTGTCTGATGGGGTCCCTTGCAGGTGCAGGCTGGGGGCTCAGCCAGAGCCAGCACTGGGCCAGAGTGATGTGGGATGTCGGCGTGCTGGTGTAAGATGTATCGAAGAATGCTTCCAGGCAGAGATGGCAGAGTCTAGGGCTGCTGTGGAAGTCCACTGGAGGCCCCTGCCCCTCCCAGTGCCCTGAGATGGCCAGGAGCTGTGGCTACCCCAACCCTGCCCTGCGGAATAAACATTCCCAGAACCTCCCAGGAGTGCAAACACTTGCTCCGAGCTGGCAGCTGGGCCAGACCCCGCCCAGCCAAGCTGTTTTCCTCTGAGAGCCTTCCTGAGTGCTGCTATTTTTGGCCCCGTGTGACAGTAATTGATTGCTGGTGGAAAGGTATAAAAGCAGTGGCCAGGCCCCAAGGTTTGCCAGACAGCTCAGGGAGGCTTTCACTCTGGATAGCAGCACAGTGGACAGAGGCCTGGCATATGGTCCTTGTTGTCCTTCTCGCAGCAATCTGGCTCCGGACACCGGCTCCAACTCCTCGACTCTGAGCCCTTGGCCCTGAGTTTCCTGGGCGCTTCCTGAGGACTTCCTTGCTCATCCATCTCCCCTGATACCCCCAGACTTTCTCAGCTACAGGTAAGGGAGGGCTACTGCTCTCTGGTTTGAGGTAAAACAAAAATGCATTGGGTATGTTTGAGGGCAGTTCTCAGCCTGGGACGTGCCCTGCCTCACTGGGTTAAAGACCAGGATGCAGCTAAGAGTGGTGACGACAGCTGCAGAGGGGCTTCATATTCATAGAGGCGTTACCCCTGAGGAAAACGTTCCATATGTTTTCCCGACACCCTTGAGAGGTGTATTTATAACCCTATTTTATGGAGAAGTGGAGGCTTGGAGAGGTGACTTTTCCAAAGAACCTTGGTCTTTAAACCCAGGTTTGGTTTTAAACCCAGGTTTCCTCGGACTCCCGTCCATGAAGCTGGGCTCTCTGATTTGTATAGGTTCTTGAACCACAGTAATATTAAGAGTCTTAAGTGATGTTAGCAGAAAGAGCCCAGGAGTTCGAGCCTGGTCTTGGATCTGCAGACTTTAAATTGCTCTCAGGCTTCTGATTCTCCCAGGGGACCTCAGATGGGGGAGGGGACATGGGAGGGGTGTCAGGATGGCCAGCGGTCCCTCACCCCGAGTTCTCTGTCAACCAACAGGTCGCTGCCTCCCCTTCACCGGCAGCTATGAGGTCCCGGCTTTTGCTTTCTGTGGCCCTCCTGCCCACAATTCGGGAGACCTCGGAGGAGATGCTACCCGGAGGGGCTGGAGAGGAGCCCCCCGCCTCCCCCAGCCTGGATGACTACGTGAGGTCCATTTGTCAGTTGGCACAGCCCACCTCAGTGCTGGATGAGGCTGCAGCGAGGGTGCGAACCAGCAGACCCCACCGGCCAGCCCGTTCCTGTGCGAAGAGCTGCCCCACTGGGTCTCTACAGGACATCACCACTCGCTTCACTGGCCAGCAGCCCTCCCTGCCTGGGACTGGCACTGTGGACCCCCTGGACTGGCTCTTTGGGGAGTCTCAGGAGAAGCAGCCAAGTAGAAGGGATGTGCCAAGGAGGACTGGACCCTCCGCTGATCCCTGGGCTTCTCGCAGACAGATGGACAGTGGCAAGGCCCCAGCGACCCCCAGAGGGAGGCTGAGTGATGCCAAGGATCCAGGGCACTCCCTGCAGAGAACGTCGAGGGACTGGCACCGGTGCTCCCAGGCTTCTGGGCAGCCTGGGCAGGATGCGGGCTCCCCCACAAGCCCCCGCCCCAGCAGCATCCTCAGAACTCTCTATTTGCACCTCCCGGTGATCCATGAACTCTGACATCTCCCCAATAAAGACTTCTGTAAACAGCACACAGATCTGCGTCTCCGCCACACCTCCCCTTCCTATCCACCCCCCCCAGTCCAGGTGGGCACTGCCCTGGCAGGTCTGTGGGAGGGAACCACCTCTCT
Source organism: Odocoileus virginianus (assembly GCF_023699985.2). Taxonomy (NCBI): domain Eukaryota; kingdom Metazoa; phylum Chordata; class Mammalia; order Artiodactyla; family Cervidae; genus Odocoileus; species Odocoileus virginianus. Next base: position 33,863,322 of record NC_069680.1, read on the forward strand.
GCAGGGGCTCTCTGCTTTGGCAAGTCCTAGTGAGACCCCATCTTTGAATAACAGCCTGTCCCACTTGTGGTTCTCCTAACTGGCTGATCACCTTTGGCAAGTTATTTAACATGTCTGTTCCTCAGTTTTCTCCTGGATAAGCTGTGATTAATGAGACCTGCCTCCTAGGTTGTGCTAAAACCTGCACACATTTGGGGGCGCAGGTTACGAGCCCACACGTGGAGCAGCTGCTGCCTCTCTGGCGGCCTCACAGGTGGGGGAAACAAGGAAGTTTGGGGGAGAAGAGAAACGAAGGTCTTGGCCCCAGTGGTTTCAGAGCCCAGCCCTGGGCACTCCCAAGTCCCCCCACGGGGCCCATGAGCAAACAGAGGGGCTCCGCAAACACAGCTGCTGTGCTTCAGGGGGTCTGTCCCTGGGGCTTCCCAGGTGCCTCAGGGGTCCCACCGCGCAAGTCCTGCTGTGGCCTCAGGAGCATTCCCCCACGCTGACGGCCAAGACAAAACCTGCATCGGTCAGCCTGCAGGGCACTGCTCACCAGACCACATGGTTCTGTCTCCACTCATTCCCACCCCCCACCGCCTCATCCAGGGGGTGAACGGCACGGTTTAGGTGCCCCGCTCTTGGGTACGTTCAGGGACCACAGCTTCATTCCACATGTCCATGGGTGCCCCCCCGCCCCGCCCAGCCCTGGGTCTCCACAGCCTGGCAAACCCAGTTCCCAGAGGCGTCTGGCAAGCAAGGGGGTGAGGGTGAGGAGTAGGGGAGGGGGCAGACTCCATTCCTCAGGGAGGAGGTGGGGCATCAGAGCACCGAGAAGACACAGGCCTGAGACCCGCTGCTGGGTTCTCCTGGGCCTGGCCAGGGCTGGCTGCCCTCATCTGGCTGGGAAGGACAGAGGAGCAAAGGATAGAGCTGGGGCCACAGGAGGGCTCACGGCCTGCTTCAGTTTCCCCGACCTCCTTGCTCTGTGGACTAGCAAATTAGTTTCCCTCCCTCTCTTTTGCCCTTTCTTTCCTTCAACTTTAAAATATTTACAAAAATCACTTTGGATGCTTACAGTGCTTATCAGTCTTCTTTAATGTGTGTTCTCTGAGGAGGCAGAATGTAAACCGTACATTAAAAAAAATTATTAGCATGATGATAATTTTAATTTTAAAAGAAAACATTTCAGACAAGTGGTTAGTTTCCTGATCTGTAAAATGGGGACAGCAAGGCCCATCCTTCACATTCTACAGTGATTGGGGAAACAGTACAAGTGAACTTGGAGATGGAATTATGAACACTGTATACAAATTCCCAGCCGTCACTAACTGCTGTGCCTCTGGGTTTCTGACCTTCTGCAGCAAATATGTGTGGAACAGGCATGGGTTGGAACATCCTTAGGAGGTGATGATGAGGGCTGACCTACTGGGTGGGTGTGTGGCTGGTGATGGGATGTGCTGGGCTCACTGGGCAGCCTTACAGAGAAGCAGCGGAAACTAGGATGACGTTGCTAATCCCGCAAGCTCAGAAATCACACTGCTGCACTTTGGGAGATCAGACAGGGCCAAGGAGAGCCCTGGGCTCCAGACTTCTCTATTTCCTGGATGTAAAAGAAGCTAATGGCACCTTCAGAAGGTACCCCCTAAAAAGAAAACAGAAAAGAATAAAGGTCTGGGAGAAGTGGTCTCCAGCGGTGTCCCAAGCGCCTGAGGACAGAAGAGCCTAACAAAGTGTTCGGTGTGGCCCTAGTGAGCAGCCTCATTCTTCTCCCACCCTCGGCTGAGACAGGGAAGCGAACCAAAGGCCCCTCCCACCTGGAGAGGCAGGCTGGAAAGCACTCAGCAACTCCCAGGGAACACGGGTGGTCTGTCAACGCCTGTCATTCCTGGCTTCAGGCCTTAGGGGAAGGGGGATCATTCTAAGAGGGAAGGGGACCCCTGGTGGAGGAAGGTCCTTCCGATACTGAAGCACGCTCCAGTGGCTCAGAGGCTGAGGTCCTACACTGGGTGTGATATGCGCTCAGGCCACCAGGGGGAGCTCTGTATCCATTTAGAGCTGAGCGCTGGGCAAGGTGGGAGGCTGGCTTTGGAAGTTGGCCGCACACCACACCCAGTGACCCCAGGGCCCTAAGGCCTCTAGCTCATAATGTCAGCAGTGATATAGTTGCCCACTGGCATTTCCTGGTGGTCCATTATTCTCTAGAGGCACCAACCAGCCTGGTTAAAATGTTTTGCTATTTTTCCAAAAGGCTCAGATTGCTCCTGGTTATTCACACTTTTCATTGTAAAACAAGCAGAATTATCCTATCCTAAAGGCAAGGTTTTCAATGAAGGAAGCTAGTGCTTCAGCCTATTGAGCTGGGAATCCTATGCTCCTAGCCCTTTAGAAGCTGGGGAAAGTTCACAGGGAAACGCTTGCTCCAGGTGCGGCCCCTGCCCATTGACATATTTCATCTCTCCAAGTTCAAGGGACTGCAGATGAGACAGTGGAAGAGAAGGTCCCCAACCGTAGCAGCCAGGCTGAGGTTGCTCCATGGGTACCCGATGCTGAGCGCCCTCTGCTTAGGTTAGGGATAGAGCCTGGGGAACAAAGGTAATGAACAGCTCTCTGAGTCTCTAAGATCTGGTGAGTCATCCTCAATAGAGACCTCCAAAGCCCTCCAGAGCTTAATGCTGACCATGCTATCACTCTATTAAACACTTCTCTGCTCAGGTCTTGGAGCCACACCAGCATCTTTGACTTACTTCAGTGTCATCTTGGACCAGAGATTTGAAGAGTCTTGGTTTCTTTGTTGGAAAATGGCCCCTCCTCCCTCATCAAGTTCTAGGACTACAATGAATAGAGTTGAGGCCTCGCTCCTCCTGTCTGTCCTGCCCTTGGGGTCTGCAGGGTCAGGAGAGGCCAGTCTCAGGTGGCCCTGTAGCAAGTTCTGAGGACAGCGAGTCTCTGAGGCCCAGAAGGTCCCAGGTGAGCCATCTGAGGCCCCGACACTGGGTGGTGGGTGAGTCACTCTGAGACGTGGTGCTCTAGGAACCAGTCATGCATTTCAGTATTAGAACTCCCTGCCTCCCAAGCCAGTGACCTGTCTCGATGGTGGCGGTCACCTCCAAAGACATACACTCCCTCAGGCTGGCACACCTGGATGGTTAAAGCTGCAGAAGTTTCATGAAAAGTACTTTCCAGCTCCAAGGAGATCCGCACCTGCTTTAGGGTTAGAAAAATGAAAATCTCTGCCTGTGGGATGTTAACTTCCTGCCTCTGGGGAACGTCAGGAGCTCCTCTTCCTGATGCAGGGTCCTCTAGTCCTCCACGGGGACTGTCCTATCACACAAACAGGGTTGGGGCTTCCCAGTCCCTCTTCCCACTCAGCTTTTCCTACAGAGGGGAATGCTCTGGGGAATCCCAAGTGCCAAGATCAAGCTCTTAGATCAGCTGTTCTCAAACTTGGCCATCACCAGAATTCCCTGGAGGACTTGTCAAAACAGCTGTGAGGTTGAAAGAGTTTCTGATTCAGCAGGCCCGAGGAAAGGAGGGTGGGAAGAGTCTGCTGGCCTTTCTCAGACACTGATGGGCTGCAGAAAGTCCAAGAGCCAACACGATCTCAACCTTGTGTTCAGTCTCTCTGTCATGTCCAACTCTTTGTGACTGTATGGACTATGGCCCGCCATGTAACTCCTCTGTCCATGGCATTTTTCAGGTGTGAATGCTGGAGTGGATTGCCATTTCCTTGTCCAGGGGATCTCAACCGTGGTAACCCCCAAAATAAAGCTTAATCATGATAAGACTTCCCATTTGGCCTTTCAAATTATCCCAATATCCTGACCAGGGCTCCCCTGTGACAGATCTGGAAGTTCTGGATTGTGGTAAGACCACCTCTACTTAATCTGCCTGGTAAGTGGTTCCCTGAGCCTTGGCCATGCTGGTCACTCCCTGGAGTCCAGCTGGTGCCCATGGGCTATGTTCAGCTTCCAGATGTGCTTTGTTTAGCTCACATAGTGTTTCAAGGTTTGGAAATTCCACATGAAATTCCAGATATTTAGCTTCTTTTGAAAAATCAGCAAGGGTTTGGGTGTCCCAGTCTCATAACTCCATGGAGCCACCCTGGGTTGGATCTGACAGGCAGCAGTGGCCTGCCAGTGGACTGATGTCCTCTTCGAGGTCCTCTCTCCCCACGCCCACCCTGCCTTTCACGCTTGGACCTGCCTGGCCCTCTGAGCATCATCTGGGGAGATCTCCTCCACTGCAAGGCTCTCCTCTTGGTTGAAAAGCAGAGTGGCTCTGCTTTTATTCCTGGATTGCTGTGAATTTGGGCAAACCAGGGCCCTGTGATGGAGAATGGGCTGAGGAAGGACTGGGCTGGGTGGAATCTCAAAAGATTTCAAACACCAGAATCCTGACCTTCACTGAGACAGAACTCCCAGGAGGAAGGAGAAGACCCATGTCGTGAAATACATCGGCTCTGCATTCTTTCGGGGATGGTCCGACCCTCAGCACACTTGCAGGGACCTCAAAGGAGATAATTTGGTCCCCAACTCAGAGAATGGGAGACCTTACAATTCATTATCGTTACCGGACACTTAAAGTGAAGGAAATATTCTTTCACTTGGTTAAAAGGTATAAAGAATTACCCTTGGTTAACAGATATAAAGCAGTTGCCAAGAAAAAGACTTGCCAAAGTCTTTTTTGGCAAGCCAGGATATATGGTGACCTTATGAAAAAGAAGAGAAATGGGCCTTACCTCTCTGTGTCTCAGCTGAAAGCTTCTGCCCTCATGGTAGCAGTTGTAGGTTTTCAGCAGGCTTAAGAGCTCTGACCTAAAAAGGTAAAGACACACATGTGATCCTGGAATGTGATCGGCCCTTAGATAAGGCATTTGGCTTTGGTGGCCTCAGTTTCCTCATTTGTAAAATGGGCATAATGTACACATTTTGCCAACAGTATATATTCCATTGAGAGGCTAGACTTTGCCATCAGACACATGCCTTTCAATCTTCTAGGGAGTTTCACATGCCATCACTCCTAGAAAGCCTGAGGTGGGGCTGAGAAGGAAGCAAAACTCACAGAGGGGCCCAGGTCACATTGTGGTACTTCGAGGGTATTTGCACAATTTCACTGTTATAGATAAGAGTTCCTGACAATCTCTCTATACTTTACTTCTGAGTCACCTCCTCAGAATAAATCACTTGGACTTGGATAATTGGCAGCTTGCTTTTTTCCACCATATGACTTCCTATAAGGGTCTGGGGTGGCTGCTCTGGGAGTCCCACCAGAGATGTCTGTCTCTTCCTCCTCCTGACTTTCTGAATGTGGTCAAGGGATGAGGGTGACAGCTCCAAGAGTAAGATCCTGAAGGCCCCAGGAAGGCGACTGTATCCAAACGCTTTCTCCCCAGAATGAAGGGAAAGCACAGCTTATGTCCTGGCTGAGGTGTGGCACAGAGAAGCTGACTCCAGTTTGCTGCACCCAAGCTGGGCTCTGCAGGCAGTGCAGTCCAATAGACATGAAATGAAAGCTACACACATGATTTTAAATTGTCCGGTAGCCATATCGGGCTTCCCTGGTGGTCAAGTGGTAAAGAATCTGCCTGCCTGCCTGTAGGCAGGAGATGCGCAGGAGACCCGGGTTCAATCCCTGGCTTGGGGAGACCCGCTGGAGAAGAAAATGGCAACCCACTCCAGTATTCTTGCCTGGGAAATCCCATGGACAGAGGAGTCTGGTCAGCTATAGTCCATGGGATCGCAAAAGAGTTGGACACAACTCATGGATTAAATCACCACACTAGTCATATTACCAAGGACATAAAATAGGGGAAATTATTTTTAATAACACATTTTATTGAACCCAATGTATCTAAAATATTATCATGTAATCTATGTAAAAACTATTAATGAGACTTTGTTCACTGTTTTATTTTGTAAGAAATGTTTGCCACTTGGAGCTTCTTTTATATTCACTACACCTTTTCAGCCTAGGCTATGTGCTTGACAGCCTGTGGCTGGTGGCTCCCTGTTGGAAAGAGAGGCTCTAGAACCTCTCAGGCAGTGCTTTCACCCACACTCAAGCAATCTAGGGCCTGGATGAGCAAAACACACTCTGCTGCTCTGGTGTGCAGCCCTGTGTGATGACGGTAACTGGCAAGGTTTTACAACTTAATGGCGTTAACAATGCAGGATTCAATATTGCATGTTCATTGTGCTTCTAAGGGCGTAAACACTGAATATAATTTCGTTAGAATGTATATATAGCACATACTTAATAGGATATATATGTATATATATGCATAACATATAAGTGGGCTTCCCAGGTGGCACTAGTGGTGAAGAACCCGCCTGTCAATGCAGGAGATGTAAGAGATGGGGGTTCGATCTCTGACTGAAGTGACTTAGAATGCACGCAACATATAATTCATCACATTAGGGTTATTATTATGACTTTCCCAAAATGACATTAATATTGTTACATTGTTCTTATTAACAAATCTAAATAAGGAAAATGATCTTGTAGGCAGCACTGTTTTTTCAGGGTCTCCAGTAGGAGGATCCTAGGGGCCAGGTCCTCAGTAAAAGCTAATGCATTTTAAGGAGACTTGGTTTGACTTCAGGACAACAGACAGGAACTGCCCAAGTTTAGAAAATATTTGGACTCAGGACTCGGAAAGCAAGATAAAATGGAAAAAAAAAAATGATTTTTTTCTCTTTAGTTCAGCAGTGAACTTGGAAGTTTCCCAAACAGTTTTTCTTTTTTTAATTATGAGACACGCAGGGAGTAAATAAAATAAAAAGAAGCAGAACTAAATCATAATGTGAATAAAATATACTTTTTCAATAAAAACTTAACATCAGTTTTGAGGGTTCTTTCCATGAACTGTTTAACACAATAAGAGTTTAGGATTGCTTTAGTTTTTAAATAAATTAAATGCCACCTCTGCAGAGTCACAGTAGGCAGTCACACTTTCCTGCTTTCCTGGGCCCTAGGAGGTGGGGGTCAAATGTATACCTTGATCCTTGATCTCCAAAGAGAAAGACTTCAAAAAGAAGTGCCCCCATCACTGTCCCTGGGGCAGGCCCATCATCATACCTATTAAATGTGCCCAAAATCCTTTCCCACAAAGGCAGGGGCGTGGCCACGGGGATGGCAGGCCTGGAGGCCCCTCTCTGCGTACAGTGACTTACTTCAGAATGGACTTGCTGTCGCTGATGGGCACATGAGAACTGGGGGGACAATCTTCCTTCATCTTCTCCTTTTGTCTGCAGACTTGGAAGTTACCTGCTAGGTAGAAAAGGAAGGGCCCACAGACAAGTAAGCCAGGAGGAGCAACAGCCAGCGTGGGGCCAAAGCTTTGGTGTAGAGGCCTGAGACCATGTTCCTACTCCTACTTCACCTCAGCCCCCATCCCCAGGCAGGAGTGCATAAAGTGTCAGACCCAGAGGACTTAACGGGACCCCGCACCCACATGTGCCAGCCCAGGCAGGGCAAGATCAGAACTACCGATCAGCCCCCTCCCCCACACCTCTTCACAATCCCTAGAAACCAGATCAATCTCCTGTTTCAGGTTATGTTCTCTTTTCCTTTTAAGGACACCTTGAATGATGTCTTCTACCTTGACGGCTCCCTCAAACCTCTAAGTCACCCCAAGCCTTTCTTGTCCATCCCCAAGGATCCTGGGGTGGTTGCCCCATTGCTGCCTTTGGAGTCAGCACACCTGGGCCAGCCCTCTTAGTGACAGGCTGATTGGTACCATATTCACTACATGCTGGAGGCTGTTGAGCGTATTCTATGAATTATTTATTCCTGACAGTACAATTATGAGGTAAGGACCATCGTATACCCATTTCACGGATGGGAAAACAGGGACAGAAGTTACATAGCTTCACATAAGATTCCCAGTGAGTAAATGGCAAAGTCACTGATCACAAGCATCTAGCGCCTCGATTCTGGTCTTTTAGCCCCTTCTCTATACTGATCTTGACAGTGACTTAAACCCTCAGACCCTTCATTTTCTCTTTGGTGAATGAAGTAACTTCTGACCTATAGAGTTGTTCATAGACTCATCCATGAAACTGTCTCTTCTCATTCACAACCTGGAAATGTTTGTGGAGCTTCCCAAGCCCTCCGGGATTCCTTTCATGGAGGGTAAACCTGCTAGAGCTTTCTCTATCCTGTTGGCATCCTGCACATAGATTCCTGCTCTTTTCTGTCTCTGCATCATTCTGGCCAAGTGCTCTTTTATCAACGCCCCCTGTGCTTTGGGCTCTAAGGCAGCTTCACACACACACACACACACACACACACACACACACGCTCTAACCTCGATTGTGCTTCTGTACCCCTTCTCCCAAGTTGCAGCTAGGAATGAGGGGTTTAGTGACCCTGGGAGGTGGCACAGACCTGGGAGGGCACACAGCATGTCTTTCACAGTGTGGAGCTCCTTTGGCTTCTTCACACACACAGACAAAACCCAACATCTGTTCACACAAGCCTGGTTCAGCCACATCTTCCTGACCTGTGTGTGTGCCAGTGCTGCTGTGGGGCCTAGATCCCGTTCAGCTGCTGTCTCATGGAGGACCTCACTGCACAGTGCCCTAGGTGCTGACCCCAGCTAGCCCAGCACACTGTCTTCCTGCTGGCTTGATCCTCCCACAAACAAGAAGAGCTAGCCTTCTTGTGGCCCCATCAGCCCTGAGCATCGTTGCCGGAGGCAGGGGATACACAGTTGGCATGGAGACGGAGAATGATTTGAGGGTGGTGAGCTTCCCAGTGACATCAGAATCATCCCCTAAACCGCTCCCCTCTGCCTTGGTCTTGCCAGTGTGGCAAACTGGCCCACAGATGGGGCAGGCTCCCAGCTGTGGCCAACAGCCGGCCCTGCATCCGTAGGGCACAGGGCATTGGCACCGTGGGGGCCTGGAGCTGGGGGCCTCCAGTGGCATTCTCCTTGGCCTATTTAAAAATAGGGTTTCAGTTCCTCAGCACTTCAGCCCTCCTGTGGAAAAAGTGATCTGCCAGATTCTCTCTCCGGGTACTTCCTTAAATGCTACCAACACAGAAGCTGGCTTCAGCCCAGGGCAAGGCTGAGTCTCTCAGTCAAACCTGTTTCTGCTGGGTCAGTGACCCAACTGTCTTGTTTTAAGCAAGCTCATAGTGGGAAGGGCGGATTTACCCAGAAATAACCCGAGGAGCTTTTTCTTCCTCATGCCTTGCTCTGCAGCCAGCTTCTCTCACTCCTCCCCACTTCCTGCTCTTGCTCCAGCCTGCCTGAGCTGCTCTCAGGTCCCCTAATGGGTCCGAGGCTTTGTCCTCCCTTTGGGCTTTTATGGCCATTCTGTCTCAGAAGCCAGCATCATCCTCATCCTAGACCCTAACCTTAGCTGCCCAGGAAGCCCTTCCTAGAGCAGGCCCCTCCTCCAGCCATCAGCTCCTCTCTGGCCCAGCACCCGTGCCCCGCTCTCCTCCGCAGGACCTGCCTCTCGCTTTGACTCTCCCAGGAGGGCAGGAGCCTGATGTGGCAGAGATGCTGCTTTTATGCCTCACCGCTTGTTTCCAGTACAGATCACAAAAACTGGATGCTGCAGGAGATCCATAAATGGCTGTTAAATTATTGAATGAGTACAGAAAGCCTCATGAGGTTCCCCCAAAGTCAGCTTTCCCAGAGTTGTGTATACACAGCCGGAATAAATCATGTAAAGGTCTCTAGTGGTCAGGGACGTGACTTGGCTGAGGGACATTGGTCAGTGGAGCCTATGGGGGCTTGGGGACACGTTCTTCTTCCGGCAGGGCAGCTTTTCTGGTGTTTCATGAGAAGTCAGAAATCTGGATTTTTACAGACCATAGTTCACATTTAAAGTTGGGTGACTGTGGTGGAGACAATTACTGCCCCTGGAATGACCGCGTGATAGCTCCCACTCCCCAGCCCCTTGCAGCCATGGGGCCATGTGACTAGCTCTGCAAATAGAAGTGTTGTGTGTCACTCCCGGGCCAGCGCATCTGGGCCAGTGTGTGACCCTGCAGCTCTCCTGCTTCCTGCCATGGTGACCCAGAAAGCCACATAACCCAGTTAGTATAGCTTCCTGATGGTCAGCCTGGGTCCCAGAGTATCTCGGGGGGACCAGAGGCCTCTGCCAATCCACAACAGATGTGGATGGGGGAAGAGAAATAAACCTCTCTGTTTCAGGGATTTGTTACTGCAGGGTAATCTAGTTTATTATAATGCAGTAAATAATTCAATTAAATTGAATATGCATGTCAATGTATGGCAAAAACCACTACAATATTGTAAAGTAATTAGCTTCTAATTAAAATAAATAAATTAATTAAAAATGAATATATACATATATTTTAACTTCCCAGGTGGTGCTAGTGGTAAAGAACCAGGCTGCCAATGCAGGAGACACAAGAGATGCGAGTTTGATCCCTGGGTTGGGAAGATCCCCTGGAGGAGGGCATACTCCATATTCTTGCCTAGAGAATCCCCATGGATAGAGGAGCCTGGTTGGCTACAGTCCATAGGGTTGCAAAGAGTTAGACATGACTGAAGCAACTTAGCACACATGCATGTATACATACATGTAAAACTTGCAGATACATGACAGTTATAACACTTCGTGCTTTCATTCTCCCACAGCATGTGAGGAATGTGCCCATTTTGCTCTATTTAGTAGGGACACTTATAAGTGGAATTCTCTTCTAAAAGAATTATCTTATAAATAGGATTAGTTATTAATAGAAGATGCTTCTTAAAGTGTTCTGGGCTGGGAGCTGCTAAAAACCCATATAGCTTAGTTGCATGCTTTTTCCTCTCTGGGTCTTGATTTTTCCATCTGTACAATGAGAATATTGATTTCCATTGAGTTAGAAATTTTCTCAGCTGTGGAACTCTTCATTCAAATGGAATATTTATGCAGATTAGATTGAGGGGTGGGGGTGTTCTGGCTGAAGGTGAGGTGGGTGGCAGGGAGCCTCCATCCATGGTGTTGTCCACGTGTGTGCTCATTGCTAAGTCGTGTCTGACTCTTTGGGACCTTCAAGGACTGTAGCCCACTGGGATCCTCTGTCCATGGGATGCTCCAGGCATGAATACTAGAGTGGGTTGCCTTGCCCTCCTCCAGGGGGTCTTCCATCTCTGGATATTACTGTGCTGCATGACAAAGGAGATGCTGTGTGCACTGGGCTTCTGGAATACACTTTACCCTAGAGAGCCTGCTTATTTAAAGGACACAATCAACAAGCTGAGGGTTTCCAGCTGGAGTTGGGTGACATCAGCTGGGGTTGGCAGCTCAGAGGGAATCAGGAGGAAATTGCAGAAGGATCCTAGATGACATAGAATGAAGTGAAAGGAGAAGGTGGCTTGTTGAGTAAACAGCATCTGTGTCAGAGAAAGAGAATGGAGGACACCATCCCAAGTAAGGGGAGGAGGGAAGTGAGGAAGGCTGGGGAAGCAACAAAGCTGCTTCCAAACTGCCAGGCGAGGCCTGAGCCTTACAGGGCAGGAAGCTCTACCCCAGGGAAAAACAATCTTCTCTTCTTTGAGAGAACCAGATACTGCTGGGTCCTCTGACATCCATCATGCATATGGCCTGAAGCCAGTCTCATGGTCTCTGATTCTTACATGTCTCATCCCCTGACTCCCAAGTTGGCAAATCTCATCTCCTTGCATTCCAGACCTGAGCTCTGGGGTCACTTTCAGAATTCCACTCCAAATGTTGATACCACGTTTGTGCCTCATTTACCCGACTGGAGGTTGAGACAGTTTTCATTCCCAGTGTCTTCTCCAGTTCGCAAGTGAGCTGCTTGGGTACCTAAGAGGCATCCTATAGATAACTTGAATAAGAGCTTTGAGAGAGAGTAGGGACACATGCCTAGGAAGAAAGTCAATGGAGATGTCTCTCTATTTGGAACAAGTTCCTGAAGCCTCCCCTTAAACACTCACTCTCCTCATGCATTGGGCAGGACTTAATGAATCTCCAATGGAATGTTTTTCTACCTTTTATAAAAAGCATGATCTTATCTTTAAATAAAACCCTAGGAGAAGCCTAATACACAAACGGATTAAAGCGGGCCACTGTGGTCGAGGATGGAGTCGGGGAGAGGATGGGTTGGCTCGCCACCCTGGCGCAGTCTGCAAAGCGCAGAGTGACAGATGCAGCTGGTCAGGCCAAGCTCTGTGGCTCTGGGGAGTCCAGCTTTCTTTGTCCTGGCTGGCTCCCCTCCCCCAGGCCCCAGGGCACACAGAACGGGCCTCTACTCTTGCTTCCCTGGCTGGAGGAGGCTCCGTCCCCAATCCAAGGACTCAGGCTGCTGCCAGGGTTCCCTGTCCCCAGAGGAAGGGCCCCAGGGCAGCAAGCCAGCCATGGTTACCTGTCCCAGTGAACAGGCAGTGAATTGTTTTCGTTTTGCACTTCAGTGGTTGCTCTGCCAGCCGTGAGGAGGGGCTGTGAGGACAGTGGGCCGGCTGCCTGCCCTCCCCATTGTCCCTGGCCTTTCATTTGGGACAAAGGACACTGAAGGTTTTCAGCTGCCTGGTTTGGACCACTTTCCTCTTTGGGAGTTGTGGAGCCGGTTATCACGAGGGAAGGCAGATGGCTCTTCAGGCCATCACCATAGCCCACTTCCTATGGGCCAAGGTCTGAAGCAGAAAAAGAAGGCTAATGCAGTGGTGTTTTCCTGAGGCTAAACCCACTACATTTGAAAGCCTTTTATTTCAAGATGATGCGCTGCCCACAATGCCCCCTCTTTCATAAACTTTTGGCAACAACAGATGGTCATTGTTGTCCTCACTTGGCAGAATGGAAAATGTTATCAGTGTCCAAATTAAAATGTTCTGAGGATGTTTGTGAAATCTGAATGCTTGGTAACCTCTGTTCCTACATCTTATAAAATTTTGACTCTGATGTTCCTCTTTGTGTGTGTGCTCAGTTGTGTTTGACTCTTTGCAACCCCACGGACTAGCCTACCAGGTTGCTCTGTCCATAGAGTTTTCCAGGCAAGAATACAGGAGCGGGAAGGCAGGATGAGCCAAAGAAAAAGGACAGGGAGTGAGGGGCACGACTGGGAGCCTCTGAGCCCAGGCTGCTCAGACCAGAAGGAGGAAGGAGGTTCTCAGGAAGACAGCAGGTGCTGGGACACTGCCATGCATTCCTGGGAAGCCCGAGTCCCATGTCCTGCAGCCCAAGGCTACAACTTTCGATCACCAGCCAGGGCCAGCAGGAAGGTGGCAGGGAAAACAATGAACCTTTAAATGGGCCCTGGAGAGCACCTGTTAGCCAGCAAATGGCAGGAAGTTGGCCAAGGAAGAAGCTGTAGTGCCTACTGGTACCAGCTGCCCCTGATAGGGGGTCTGGCCAGACACAGGCCACTCCCAAGCAACAGATTTTTGCCAAGAGAGTCAGCTGTTGGGATGCAGGTGGTGAGCAGGAACACAGCAGCTGCAGCTCCCATTCCCTTCCACACTGATGTCTTGGCTCTTCCTCTCTCCTCCATCCCCACCCCCAGCCTGGGCTTGACCACACTCTCCCCGCCCCAAGCCTGGTGGACGGGAAGCCCAGGGGGACACTGTGCAGTCCAGCTGGAGTCGAGCAGAGCAGGAGCGTCCACTGCAGAGTCACTGGCACCTCTACTCACTGCCTTCTCCTGGTCCATCCTCTGACCCTGGCTCACCTTCACTGTATCCTCTCATCCCCCAAACCTTGGGCTTCCCCTAGCTCTCTCCCTCAGACCATCCCAACACGCGGGCCTCCGTGACACCATTGCCCTTCCTCTGAAGAGCCGAACCCTCTGCACTTGGGCAGCCTGGCCCTCCTCATAAGCTTTCTGGTAGCTCCCACCTACAAGTGGTGCTACACCCAGACTCCTGCAGCCAGATCTCTGGTTTCTGTCCTTGCTTTCAAAACATGGCAACCTGGGGCAAGAAAGCACTTCCAATCCTCCTGCTCCCTCTCACACATACATACTCCCTGGCCAAAGTCCTTACACACACCTCTCCCTCCTCAAACTGGACCCACCCCTGGCCTATGGAGGAAGAAATCTAAGGAAACAAGAGGACTTCCCAGGTGGCGTTAGTGGTAAAGAACCTGCCTGCCAATGTAGGAGACATGAGAATTCAATCCCTAGGTAGGGAAGATCCCCTGAAGGAGGAAGGAGGAAATGGCAGCCCACTCTAGTATTCTACCCTGGAGAATCCCATGGACAGAGGAGCCTGGTGGGCTACAGTCCATATCGTCACAAAGGGTCAGACACAACTGAGCACGCACTCATAGAAACAGGAATCCTTGCAGCCGTGTTTTTGGGCCAAATAGCTACTCAGAATGATCACTGACCAATATCCCGCTGGCCTGGGGTTAGAGGGCCAGGCCCTCCGATTATTAAGTGCCAAGTGCTGTGGGGCAGCACTGATGCTCTCTGTTGCTGCCCCCACCCCCGGCTCCCTGATTCGCCCTTCCTCCCCAGCCAGTGCTACACACTGCACCACACCTGTGTACCGCATGCAGCTGCTGAAGGCGGCTTCCTGCAAGACACGGTTCAGCTCAGAACCATGGGTCATGGAGCCCTTTGGAGTCTCTTGAAAGCTTAACACACTCTCTCCAGAAAAATGCCCAGTGTGCGTGAGTGTGCACACAGGCACACACGAGATTTGCATACCATTGCAGGGGATCTGTAAACCCTTACCCATGTGCCCCTGGATCCCTAGGTCCCATGTTAAGAACTTCTTCCGAAATGTGTCACAACAAGAGAGAGGAGACAAGGGGGCATCCCAGAGAGAAGGCAGGTGTGAGCTTTGCTGGGGCATCAGCTTGGTACATGATTTCAGCACGCTGCTGCATCTCTTGGGCCTTAGCTCAGCCAGGATTGTAGCCAGGCAGCTGGAAAAGAGTGTCTTTAGGTCTCTTCCCAGCTCTGCAGCTATGGGGCTGTATGACACCTTCACTTCTACCCCCCAGGGTCAGGCAAGGCTGTTACTGTTGTTCTTGTTGGGTCACTAATATTGTGTTCAACTCTTTTGTGAACTCAAAGATTATAGCCCACCATGCTCCTCTGTTCATGGGATTTTCCAGGCAAGAACACTGGACTGGGTTGCCATTTCTTCCTCCAGGGATTTTCCCAACCTAGGGATCGAGCCAGCGTCTCTAAAACCACAGGCATATTCTTTATCACTGAGCCACCTGAGAAGCCCAAGGTAAGGGGAAGGGGCTCCAAATCTCTTTCAGCAGTGCATCCTGGGGAAGGAGGTCAGAAGCCAAAAAAGGGAGGGAACCAACTGCAAGTTCCCCTTTAACAAGAGTGAGAAATCTGCTGAAGCTTCAGGAAGTGCAGCCACTTCCTATTTGATTTTGATTTACCTTAAAACAATTTGAAAATGTTTTCTTCAGTGTCCTCTGCGGCAGGATAACCACCAGCCTTTGCAAGGATCTGGATTTAGAGCTCTGCTCTGGGATTCTGATGCTGAAACTGAAACTCCAATACTTTGGCCACCTGATGAGAAAGAACTGACTCATTCAAACAGACCCTGATGCTGGGAATAATTGAAGGCGGGAGGAGAAGGGGACGACAGAGGATGAGATGGTTGGATGGCATCACCGATTCAATGGACATGAGTTTGAATAAGCTCTGGGAGTTGGTGACGGACAAGGAAGCCTGGCGTACTGCAGTCCATGGGGTCACAAAGAGTTGAACATGACTGAATGATTGAACTGAACTGAACTGGGATTCTGTAGCTGTGTGACCTTAGGCAAATCCCTTTCCTTCTCTGACCTTCAGATTCCTCAGCTGAATCACTGACTGCTGTGAAGGTGAATGAGGGAACAGGTAAGATGGGCTTCATATGGGCTTCACCCATGATAAACATAAGTTCCCAGTAGAAGTTTGAATGGGAGTCCAGGGCTCCAGAGGGACAACGAGGCTCTGATATGGGAACATGGTACTCAGAGAGGATGACGGTCCTCAGCAGGAGCATCTATGAGCCACAGTATTTAGCTGAACTCACTCTCAAAACAGGGCCCAGTCCAGAGTGCTTTCTGGTAGCTCCCATAGTCAGAGCCTCCCCTTTGAGCCTCTGCATTTATAGAACCTGAACTGTAACACATGCCTGAGTTCTGTTTATATTCTGTTGTCACGGGTCATTGTCCAGCTGACCCTGACCCAGGGGGACTCTGGACCTTCACTCTGTTCTCCAGGCCACCTGATGGAGTCTCATGGTGGAAATACAGCTCCACCCCCCTCACCCCCAGCCCCCCACCCCCTCACCTCCCCTCATTGCCCCTCCCCCCCAACCCTTGCTTCCACACTGACACTTTAATCTGTGGTCTCAATCTTACTTTCCTTGCAAAGTTTTGAACCACCAGCATTATGCACAGAGGGGATAATGACAAAAACTAATGAAAATGTACTGACAGCGGTGAAACACACCCCATAACAACTTCTGGGCAGCAATTTTTTGACCTAGGGCTAAGGCATTCATCTTCTCTTTTCTTTTCCCTTCTTCCCCTCTCCCTCCCATCCCCCCCCCCCCCTTCATCCCTCCTCTCCTTAGCACCTCCCACCCTGCTGGCATCAGCTGAGGAATTACTCAAGGGAGTTGGAGGCAGGCGGATCTGCGTTTTAGTTGTTGTTATTGTTTACTCATGGCTTCTGCCAACAAATCTTGATCGTGCTGTGAGCAGTTAAACTACAGAGAAGCCTGGTAGGGTCCTTCTTGCAAGTGCAAGCACATGGCTTTAGAGTCCAAATTGTTGTTCAGTCACTAAGTCAAGTTCCACTCTGCAACCCCATAGACTGCAGCGTGCCAGACTTCCCTGTCCTTCACCATTTCTGGGCTCAAATTCCAGAATCCCAGCCCTCACCTGTTCTGATCCTACTTAATTCCTCTGTGAAGTGGGGTTATTAAAGCTTTTTCAGTGTTTTAAGAAAACACTGTCACTGGCCTGGCACTGATCCTGGTGCGAGAGATCACACACAGCCCTCCCCTAGGGCTGTTGCAGATTAATAAAACAAAGGCATCTGTCCAGAGTGGGAAGTGCAGGACAGAGTCAGGAGCACGGGGCAACAGGGTGGCTGAACTCAGTGGGGGAAATGAAAGAAATCTGGCATAATAAACCCTGGCTAAAAATCCTGACCCTACCCCTGACTCATCTCGGTAAAACCAGACAACACTGTAACTTTTCAAACTTCAGTTTTCTCATCTGAAGATGGGGACACTGAAAGTATCAAGACTGTGAGAAGTGTGAGAAGCATATTGTGCTAAAACTATTAGCACAGGTCTGACAACAGGCAAATCCTCTGTAAATAGCGATTGTGAGGCCCTGATGCTGCTATTATCTCGGTGTTCATGGTCTTCCATCCATGAAATCTGAGGGTTGTGCCAGAGGCACTTCAAGCCTCTCCCCCCAATTCTAAGATCAATGATGCTAGGATATCGGCCAAGATAAGAGACAAGGTGGGCAAAGATGTAGCCGGCGGCCACGCGCGCACCTGCTTTGCTCAGGTTTTAGCTCCTTAAATGTCCTCTCATTGGAGCGGGTGCCTGGCGCAGTGCCCACTCTCAGCGGTGGACCCGAGGCCCAGAAAGTGCCAGGCTGGCAGAGGGAGGGGACTTAGCACGAGGCAGCCAAGGGCACAAGTGCCTAGACTCCAGAGCCCCTGGCTGGGCCAGGTCCTGGGCTCGCGCGGTGGAGGGAGATCGGAGCTTCGCGGGGCCGGGTGCCCAGTGCATCACTCACCGACCACTCATCGCGCAGTGCAGAGCCCGCAGCCGGTGTCTTGCCCTCGAAGTCACCCGAGATGCCTCCGCAGCGCCTACTGCCCGGTTCTCCAGGACTTGGAGGGTCAGGCCCGCCCCTCGCCAGCCTCCCCGCCCCTCGCCTCGCTCCAGCCAATGGCACAGCCTCATTACTCCCTCTTCGCCCCGCCCCCGCCTCTTCCCGCCCCTCCCCGCCTCTCGTCCAACTCTGGCCAATGGCGTCTTGTCACCTTGACGGACCCGCCCAGCCCCTGGCACGCCCGGGAGGGTAGGGGAGGTGCCGAGGGGCCTCGGGGAAGGTTTGGGGGCATTAGCTGGGCGGGCTGTCCCGGGACCACCCCGAGGGCACCTTGAGGGAGACTCACGAAAGGAGCAGCCCCGACTGCACCGGCAGGATCAAGCATGCTGGCCAAGGTCAGGACCCCTGCGGGAATAGACACTCGGGTTTCCAACAAAGGTCGCTGTGCAAGCCCCTCAATTACTAGTGTGCCTGTCATGAGAGAGGAGGTAATCAGCAGAACCCGAACGACGTTAGTTCTTACTCAAAGGGCCACCTGTTTGCAGTTTGGCTGCAACGTTGGCGTTGCCTCTCAGAACTTCACCGCCTTTAAGAAATCAGATCCTCAGATGATGAGGAGGAGATAACTTCTCTGCCAGTTACCCACTCCAGTACTCTTGCCTGGAGGATCCCGTGGACAGAGGAGCCTGGTGGGCTGCAGTCCATGGGGTCGCGAAGAGTCGAACACGACTGAGCGACTTCACTTTCACTTTTCACTTTCATGCACTGGAGAAGGAAATGGCAACCCACTCCAGTGTTCTTGCCTGGAGAATCCCAGGGACGGCGTAGCCTGGTGGGCTGCCGTCTATGGGGTCGCACAGAGTTGGACACAACTGAAGCTACTTAGCAGCAGCAGCAGCAGCAGGAGGATTTACCTGCGTGGGGGTAGAGTGAACGGAAGACCATGGCCTTTTGGGGAACTCGGAACAGTTCCGTAATTCTGGGGTGTGGGGGTGGAAGGGATGGAGAAGGGGTTGACAAAAACAATTCTGATTTCTGTTTTATACCACCATCCCAACCCTGACCTTGGGACTTCCCCTTCCCTCCCCTCAGCATGAATCATTTTATTTTCGTCTCAATCTGTGGTTCCTAATATTTTTAGAGTCATATGGCCAGTTTAGAATGTGATGTGGACCTTTTAGAAAACTGCAGGTGCCCACATAGGTAAAAATCAGCCTGGGATTTGAATCTATGAGCCTCTGGATCCCATTTGAGGGAGGCTGTACTAATCCTTGTAGTTTGGGCTGCTGGTTATGGGGTAAAGAGATTGGGCTTTACCATCGACTTCTTGCATAACCTTGCCCTGCTGCAATGGCTCTTGGCTTCAGTTTCCCCATCTGTAAAAATGATGGAGCTAAAGATGACCAGGCCAAGGATCTTTCAGCTCTGTCTTTGCACGACTTCATGAAGAGTAGCCCATTCTCTGCCAATTCAAGACACCCCTGTGGTCAGGGACCTCTGTTCCTGCAGAGCCCAGAGGTCTGATCACCAAAACTGCGGACAATAATTGGGTGCTTCAGAAGCTGTTTTTAAAATTTTTTTACAAACAGTAAGTAAAATCCAATATAACCCTTAACCTCTGAGCATTCATTCATGCTCAGTAGGATAAGTGGACAGAGCACCCAGGTAAGATACAATTTCCCTTGGGCCTTCCAGCACTTGAGAGTGCTGATCAAGCTGATGCTATCTTCAGGGCCAGGACTAGCTTGGAGTGATGATTGGCTTTAAGGAACAGCTTGATGTGACCTTCACTCCCACTGTGTGCCAGGCACTCTGTAGGTGCTTTACAGTAGGGATCCCATCCAGTTCCCACAACCTTCCCGGGAATGGTTGTTACTAACCATATTTTACATAGAACACAAGTGTCCATCCTCAAGGACTTTAAGAAGGAGAATTACCTTTTCCTTCAGTATTCAATGGCACCATATTTGGCCCCCAGATCACTTATGGTGAGTGTTGTGTATACTGTTAGTTGCCAACCCAGTACCCTTTCTCTACTTTGGAAAAAATAAAGAGAAGAAAAGAAAAGAAAGGAAAATTGATGCAGCCACTATGGAGAATGGTAAGGAGGTTTGTCAAAAAACTAAAAATAGAGTTGCCATATGATCCAGCAATCCCACTCCTTGGCATATATTTGGAAAAAACTCTAATTCAAAAAGATACATGGACCCCAGTGTTCATAGCAGCACCATTTACAATAGCCAAGACATGGAAACAGTCTAAATATCCATTGACAGAGGGATGGATAAAGAAGATATGGCAAATATATACAATGGAATATTGGTCATAAAAAAGAATGAAATAATGCCATTTGCAGCTACATGGGTGGACCTAGAAATTATCATACTAAGAGATGTAAATCAGAAAGAGAAAGGCAAATATCCTATGATATCACTTATATGTAGAATCTAAACTGTGACACAAATGAACTTATCTACTAAACAGAAACAGACCCACAGACATAGAGAACAGACTTGTGGTTGCCAAGGGGGAGGGGGTATAGAGGAGGGATAAATTGGGAGTTTGGCATTAGCAACTACAAAACTATTATATAGTGGATAAACAACAAGGTCCTACTATATAGCACACAGAACTATATTCATTATCCTGTGATAAGCCATAATGGAAAAGAATAAGAAAAAGGAATATAACTGAATCACATTGCTATAAACCAAAAACTAACACAACATCGTGAATCAACAGTACTTCAAAAAAAAAGTTGAGAGGGAGACAGAGAGAAACAGAGAAGGTGACAGCAAGAGTGAGCAACTTGTTTGGAGCAGCAATGTGCCACTCCCTAGTAATGGATCGTGACAATTTGTATTTTTCATACCGTACATACAGCTCAACAGCTGTGTCATGCAATCAAGTTAGTATGTGATTTGACTAGTATTTTAAAAATGGAAAATATAAATGTAAAGCACACATAGTAAATGAAAGTTGTGTCTTACAAAATTTTGTTTATCTTATGATTCATTTATGTGTATTAGGCTGTTATATAAAATATATTTCTCACTGTGGGCCTCAGTTAAGGTTGAAAGTTACTGTCTAAGTCAATCTTGACAATCTTTTACATAGTTTTCTCAGCTTCCTTTGAAGCTATAAGTGGTCATGTGACCCACTTCTGTGCTAAGAGATAGGGAAAACTGTGCTGGAGGGTGAAGACAACTTTTGCTTTTCTGATAGAAGGAACAGATAGATTCCCCTTTCCCCTGCCTTTCTGTCTCAAATGTGGATAATGTGTAATGTCTGGAACATTGGCAACCATTTTGAGGTTATGATGCAACATGTCCACATGCTAAAGCTGGTGGAACACAAAGATAAAAGTAGTCTGGGCCTTTAGTAACTTTACGGAGTTGCTGCACAATGCCTTCACTGCCTTCTCTAGACCTCCAGGCAGATTCTTTTCTTTCTGAACCACCAGGAAAGGCCCCTCAATAAGCTACTATTTGTTTAAGCCAGAGGTTGGTAAGTCTTTTCTGTAAAGGGCCAGATATTCAATATTTTAGGCTTTGTGGGCTAAGTGATCTCTGTCAGTCAGTTCAGTTCAGTCGCTCAGTCATGTCCGACTCTTTGCGACCCCATGAATAGCAGCACGCCAGGCTTCCCTGTCCATCACCAATACCCGGAGTTTACTCAAACTCATGTCCATCAAGTCAGTGATGCCATCCAGCCATCTCATCCTCTGTCATCCCCTTCTCCTCCTGCCCCCAATCCCTCCCAGCATCAGGGTCTTTTCCAATGAGTTGACTCTTCGCATGAGGTGGCCAAAGTATTGGAGTTTCAGTTTCAGCATCAGTCCTTCCAATGAACACCCAGGACTGGTGTAAAACACCCTTTAGGATGGACTGGTTGGATCTCCTTGCAGTCCAAGGGACTCTCAAGAGTCTTCTCTAACACCACGGTTCAAAAGCATCAATTCTTCTGTGCTCAGTTTTCTTTATAGTCCAACTCTCACATCCATACATGACCACTGGAAAAACTATAGCCTTGACTAGATGGACCTTTGTTGGCAAAGTAATGTCTCTGCTTTTTAATATGCTGTCTAGGTTGGTCATAACAACTACTTAATTCTGCTGTTGTGGTTTGTAAGTATCCATAGATAGCAGGCAAATCAAAGGACACTAGTGAAGTTCCAATAAAACTTAACAAAACAGGTGGCAGGCCACATGTGACCCCTGGGTTGTAGTTTGCTAGCTTTCCCTGGATGATCTTGCTCTTTTTATTGCCTCTCTGACCTCATCTCCTCCCACTTCCCCTCCCTCTCTCTGTTCTTTTTCCCACACACCTGGCCCACTCCCACCTCATGGATTTTGTGCTTGCTGTTGCCCCAGCCTGGAAGGCTCTTCTCCCAAATATCTGCAGGACTCGTTCCTTCACCTCCTTCAGGTTTTACACACAAACTGCTCTTCTCTGCAGTCTTCTCTTGCCCACTATCTAAAAGGCCAGTCCCTGGCCTGGACATATTACTCTCTGGCATGCTGTGTATTTCATTTCTTTATCATGAGATCCTTGAGAGAGGGAGATTTTATCTGTTTCCTTAGATACTAACTCTGCCTGGAATGTGAAGGTGTTTAATCAATATTTGGTGTAGGATTGATTTTTTTTTTTCCTGCCTGTCAGATTCGGGTAAGAAAACGGACATAAGGAGGCTCATTACCCCATCCAAGGGGACAAAGTGAGTAAAGTCATAGAATCTGAGTTTGCCTCCTAATTGCCCTGATGGTCATATTTGTGCCACCAGGGAATGAGAGTGGAACAATATCTACCTCTATAGGGGGCTTCCCTGGTGACTCGGTGGGTAAAAAAACTGAGCGACTAAGCATGTACCTCTATTGGAAGATTGGGGCTCAGGGAAGCAGGGGCCACAGAATTTTCTGGAAGACTTCTTTCTCCAGGGAATTGTTCCAATAAAGGGGACCTTTGGGAGTCAATAAGGAAATAGGGCATTATCCTGTTATCTTGGGCAGTCTCATTTTTTATAACATTCCTGCTTCAGAAAATCATTAGGAAAAAAAATCTTTATTTTGTGAACAGTCCAGACTGACTTGTAAGATCCATAAAATGCCAAAGGGAAGCACTCATGATCCAACATTTTTAGCCAAGAAGGAGCCACAGAGAATAAGCTTATGTTTGACTTGTAAGTGTGGAAACATAAAGGAGCCCAAGTCTGATCAAACACATATGATTTCTTGCATCAGATAAGGCTGCCCCTGGGGCAGTGCACTGTGCTTGGCTTTTCTTGAAGCTTCTTGGCACCAGGGCACCATTCCAAGAAGATGGAGAAACTACCTTCTCCCTCCCGTGTTTTGAGAGGCAAGTCATGAAAATGCCTGGGTATAATCACACACTGTTAAGATTCAATTTAGATTTCTCTGAGCCTTGAAAGAAAATAGATGTATATTTTAACATAAAATTAACAATGAAGATGATTTTCAAGGCCATTCTTTTAAAACAGTAAAGTGGAGTTTGAATTAAAATTGCTGGGTTATTTCCTAAGGCCTTTTGTGGGTGACTTTGTATGATTTTTCCCTTTTACTTTCTCTGATAGAAGATTCTGGACAAGTGAGTTCTTAAAGCAAATTTTCAAAAATTCGGCAGATTTTGAATGTATATCTTTGGAAAACTACTGGATGATTGTACTTGATTGAGACTGGTAAGATCTAGTTTCGAGTAGATTTTCTTTACTTTAATGGGTTCTGTTTTATTGAACCCATTAGCAGGAAGAGTCCACTTATAGAATACTTCTTGTACTATTCAGTTTGGTGGAATCCTTGAGTAGCAAGATCATCCCATTGTGTGATCTTAATGTGTAGCAGGATTTGCCAGTTTTCAGATGATGTCTCAAATAATTTGCATACCATCTATGTTTCTTTCCTATATGAAATAGTTTGCATTAGCTCCATTTATTAGCACATAAATAATAACTTCAGGTTAATATATGGAACTCTGCAACCCATTCCAGAGGCAGACTGAGAATGAGAATTTATTCTACAAATGGACATAAATTTCAATGATGTTTACCATATTAGAGCCTTCTCCTTAAATGGGCACACACTCAACATATTATTTGTCCTTTAAGTTATGCTTTGGAGAAACATCCATTCCATGCTGCAGATCTAATAAGGCACTGGGTTTCTTAGAAGGATGAGAGTTTGCTTTAAAAGGTGATATATTAATTGCTAAAGATTGCTGCTGAAATTTCCTTTGGGGAAAAATAACTGCTTAGCTCAAGCCCTTTCTCCACTTGGCCCCAAGAAGAGGGTGTAAATGTACCCAGAACTGCTCAAAAAACATATGTGAGGACAATGATGGCATGAACATCTCTAGGCAGAGAGCATACACAGGTCTGGTTGGTTGATCAGTTAAGATCTTTCTCTTCACACTCTCCTTCCTGTCTTCCTGACACTGGACATATAGACTTTTTTTTTTTTTTTTGTTGTTCATCCAACAGTACAAATCAGAAAGTTAGGGAAGGTATATCTCTCCACGTCCTTGGATTCTCCCTACCTTCCCATGCCTCCCCCAGACCTGTGTCACCTCCCCACTCACCACATCTCATATGTTCTTCCACCGTCTATGTGGCTGTGCCTCTGGAGGATGCTGATAACATGGGGCTGCTAGAAAGTTGATTATTATGAATGGATATTGTAATGATCAGGAGTTAATAAGATCTTAACAATAGGATGAAAACAACTGGCAATGCAAAACTCTGGAACAAACTGCATTTTCATTGTAACTATAATTTTAATAAAAATAACTTTAAGTTGTTTAATATTTTGATTCATTTAACAAAAAGCAAGACTATTTACTGAACACAATGGCTGGACATGAAAGAGTATAAGGGCAGGAGGATTTATGGGACAATGTGCTTCAAAGGAGAATGTCTTAAGTAAGGTTTCCCCCCACACAGAGTCTGTGTTGCTTGGAAGCCAGAATCTCTATGCATAATACAATACTGACTGATACTCAAGGCTGAGAACTAAGGAGTGTCAGGACCTTCCCTGAAGCCAGGATATTAAGCAGCCAAAGGAAGTGGAGATCTTCTAGATGAAAAATAAAACATTTGACAAACAAGGGCCGTTTGTCCAGCTCCTAGGCTGTGAATTTCAAAATGATCCTCCTCAGGCACTTTGGGGAGACTCCCCAGCATAGAGAATGTGGCTGCTACTGTGTCCTGGAGGGAAGAGTGGCCTCCTCTACCTTGTCTTCTAAGCACGCAGCTTCCTGAGGAATGTAAAACATCCCCAGTGGGGAAGGGGCAAGTTGGCCAGACTTGACCTGTTAACCCTGGGTTTAAAAAGATGTTTCAGCTGAATTGACCTTACCTCTGAACCTGCTATCAAAGCCACCTCTGTTTTGCCCCTGGTGTGACAGAAGCTGCCCATTCCCAAGCTTCCTTCTCAAACTTTGTAAACTAAGGACCTGACTGTTTAAGAAAGGATGTGTGTATGTGTGTTAGTTGCTCAGTCGTGTCAACTCTTTGCGACCCCGTGGACGGTAGCCCCCCAGGCTCCTCTGTCCATGGGATTTTCCAGGCAATACTGGAGTGGGTTGCCATTCCCTTCTCCAGGGGATCTTCCTGACCCAGGGACTGAACCCTGGTCTCCTGCATTGCAGGCAGATGCTTTATCATCTGAGCTACCAGGGAAGTCTCAGGATTGAATGAGACCCAACCACATTCTGGCTTCTCTGGTGGCTCAGATGTTAAAGCATCTGCCTGCAATGCAGGAGACCTGGGTTCAATCCCTGGGTCAGGAAGATCCCCTGGAGAAGGAAATAGCAACCCACTCCAGTACTCTTGCCTGGAAAATTCCATGAACTGAGGAGCCTCGTAGGCTACAGTCCATGGGATCGCAAAGAGTCAGACACGACTGAGCGACTTCACTTTCAACCACATTCCAGAGGGAAATATGCTTTACTGAAAGTCTACTGATGTAGATCTTAAAAAAAAAAAATACCTTCACAGGAGCATCTAGATTTGAGTTTGATCAGACAGCTGGGCACCATGACTTAGCCAAGTGGACACAGAAAATGAATCATGTCCCTCTCAGAACAGGCTCAGTGGCCAGGTGTGGCCTGATGCTTGGAATTTCAAGACCCTGAAATATGACAGTGCCTCCTTTCTCAGGGATTTCCCATTTTAATGTACCCATATAATCTGGGACAATTTTTGAGCAACTTTTGCTTCTCCATTGGCCTACTGAGTCTAACTTAGGAGTTGGATAGATAGTAAAAATTTTCTTATTTGTGGCCTGTGCCATCTCTCTTGCTACTTCTCAAGCAGAAGCAGTCACAGACGATCTGTCAATGAATGATATGGCTGTGTTCCGATTAAACTTTATTTACCAAAACAGGATGAGGACCCAATTTGGTCCATGAGTAAAGAGAGAGGTGGGATTGATACAGGACATTTTCTTTATGCAAAACCTAGCAAAGGGTGTAGGTAAGTTACACTCTAGCATGGGATGCTTTCATCTGTAAGGAACAAAAAACCTAAACAAAGGGGATTTTATTATCTTACACCATAAAAAGCCCCAGAAATGGGTGGTTCCACTGTTGTCTAAGTCAGGGTCTCAGAGACCTTTTCAAGGACCCAGGTTCTTTCCATCTCTGCACTCATCCTCACACTTTTAGTTCCCCCTTACATTTGGAAATGGTTCTTATATTTCTCAGCAGCCATGACCACATTGAGTGGAAGGAGAGGAAGGGTGTGATCGAGTGAGGCTCATGTTAATAGCAGGGAAACCTTTTCCAGAAGATATTGGGCCACACCTACCACCTCTCACTTGTTGTCCAGGAGTGGCATATGGGTGCCCTGCAGAGGATGGACCCAGGTGACTGGACCCAAGTGACCCAGTATATGACTGGCAGAGGGGAGGAAGGTAGATCAGCTATGAAAATTCAGGCTCTACCAGCAAGCGAGGGGTCAACAGTGCCCTTGGAAAGAAGCCTGTCCAGGCCTGAGGTAACTGCAGAGTCACGGCAGGCAAGGAGAGCCCACTGTGGGGTCAAAGTCACTGCATTGGGGTGAGTGGACTGGGTCTGAGCGAGAAGGGAGGACAACAGCTGGAGAAAAGTTGAGGAGAGCACTGTCCACTGTGGAGCATCCAGGAGGTGGGGAGGAAGCTCTCAGTAATTGGGAAAGGACCGTGGGAGAGAGAAGTGGCCTGGCTGCGAGCACAGGGACCTGCCCAAACCTGGGAACTGGGAAGAGCGGCCATGGGGTCCTGAGGCCCGAAAGACTCCCATCAGCACCTGGGGTCTTTGGCCATGGGCTCAGGGCTCAAGGGAGCAAGAGGCCTTTGAGAGGCGGGCTGGCTGGCCTCACTCTGCTAACCATTTTTATAAATCCTAGAGGCTGGAACACAGCAAGTTCAGTTCAGTCACTCAGTCATGTCTGACTCTTTGTGACCCCATGGACTGCCGCATACCAGGCCTCCCTGTCCATCACCAACTCTTGGAGCTTACTCAAACTCAGGTCCATAGAGTTGGTGATGCCATCCAACCATCTCATCCTCTGGTGTCCACTTCTCCTCCTGCCCTCAATCTTTCCCAGCATCAGGGTCTGTTCAGATGAGTCAGTTCTTCACATCAGGTGGCTAAAGTATTGGAGCTTCAGCTTCAGCATCAGTCCTTCCAATGAATATTCAGGACTGATTTCCTTTAGGATGGACTCGTTGGATCTCCTTGCAGTCCAAGGGACTCTCAAGAGTCTCTCCAACACCACAGTTGAAAAGCATCAATTCTTCAGTGCTCAACTTTCTTTACAGACCAACTCTCACATCCATACATGACTACTGGAAAAACCATAGCCTTGAGCAGATGGACCTTTGTTGCAAAGTAATGTTTCTGCTTTTTAATATGCCGTCTAGGTTGGTCATAACTTTCCTTCTAATGAGCAAGCGTCCTTTTTTTTTCTTTTAATTAGTTGGAGGCTAATTACTTTACAATATTGTAGTGGTTTTTGCTGTACATTGACATAAATCAGCCATGGATTTACATGTGTTCCCCATCCCAATCCCCCCTCCCGCCTCCCTCCCCATTCCATCCCTCTGGGTCTTCCCAGTGCACCAGCCCTGAGCACCTGTCTCGTGCATCCAACTTGGGCTGGTGATCTGTTTCACCCTTGATAGTATACTTGTTTCAATGCTATTCTCTCAGAACATCTCACCCTCACCTTCTCCCACAGAGTCTAAAAGTCTGTTCTGTACATCTGTGTCTCTTTTTCTGTTTTGCATATTGGGTTATCATTATCATCTTTTTAAATTCCATATATATGCTTTAGTATACTGTATTGGTCTTTATCTTTCTGGCTTACTTCACTCTGTATAATGGGCTCCAGTTTCATCCATCTCATTAGAACTGATTCAAATGAATTCTTTTTAATGGCTGAGTGATATTCCATTGTGTATATGTACCATAGCTTCCTTATCCGTTCGTCTGCTGAGCAAGCATCTTTTAATTTCATGGCTTCAGTCACCATCTGCAGTGATTTTGGAGCCCAAGAAAATAAAGTCAGCCACTGTTTCCATTGTTTCCCCATCTATTTGCCATGAAGTGATGGGACTGGATGCCATGATCTTAGTTTCCTGAATGTTGAGTTTTAAGTCAAGTTTTTCACTCTCCTCTTTCATTTTCATCAAGAGGCTCTTTAGTTCTTCTTCACTTTCTGCCACAAGGGTGGTGTCATCTGCATATCTGAGATTATTGATATTTCTCCCAGCAATCTTGATTCCAGCTTGTGCTTTATCCAGCCCAGCATTTCTCATAATGTACTCTGTTGCTGCTGCTGCTAAGTCACTTCAGTCGTGTCCGACTCTGTGCGACCCCATAGACGGCAGCCCACCAGGCTCCTATCCCTGGGATTCTCCAGGCAAGAATACTGGAGTGGGTTGCCATTTCCTTCTCCAGTGTTTGAAGGTGAAAAGTGAAAGTGAAGTCGCTCAGTCATGTCCAGCTCTTCAAGATCCCATGGACTGTAGCCTCTCAGGCTCCTCCGTCCACGAGATTTCCCAGGCAAAAGTACTGGAGTGGGTTGCCACTGCCTTCTCCGGATGTACTCTGCATATAAGTTAAATAAGCAGGGTGACAATGTACAGCCTTGATGTACTCCTTTCCCAGTTTGGAACCAGACTGTTGTTCCATGTCCAGTTCTAACTGTTGCTTAGTGACCTGCATACAGATTTCTCAGGAGGCAGGTCAGGTGGTCTGGTATTCCCATTTCTTTAAGGATTTTCGACAGTTTGTTTTGATCCACACAAAGGCTTTGGCATAGTCAATAAAGCAGAAGTAGATGTTTTTCTGGAACTCTCTTGCTTTTTCGATGATCCAGTGGATGTTGGCAATTTGATCTCTGGTTCCTCCACCTTTTCTAAATCCAGCTTGAACATCTGGAAATTCATGGTGCATGTACTGTTGAAGCCTGGCTTAGAGAATTTTGAGCATTACTTTGCTAGTGTGCGAGATGAGTACAATTGTGCGGTAGTGTGAGCATTCTTTGGGAACATATTAAGCAGGAGCAGAAAGAGACCTGGGCCTCTAGAAGGAAACCAGAGCATAGCCTAGGGATTGATGCATCTCTGTAAATGTCAGAGAGCTGTTTACTTAGCTACTGCTTACTTACCTACTGCATGGAGCAGGGAAGACCCTGGTGAGGCTGCGATTCTGTTCTGAGCTTGAATGTAGGCCATGTGGGAAGGCTTGGCACAGCTCCCAGTCTCTGCTCAGGCCCATCAGCCACCAGGGAAAATCTCAAAGGTGCCAGGCCTCTAGCAGGATGAGCAACTCAGCACTGATTGTGCCTCGAGCAGGAGTCAGGCCTTGCTCAGGTTGTGCATTGAAGTGGGAGGGTTTAGTGCTCAGAATAGAAACTGCTCCCAGGCATGCAAACACAGAGAAAAATGATATAAGCACAGTCAAGGCCTCAGTGGGGGGTTGGTCTTCTGCCTCTTCCCACCCAAACTCCCTAAACTTTCCTTATCCCTCCCTGTTCCTTTCCTCCTCTCAATCCACCCCTCAGAAAAATGAGTCTCAGAGGACTTGGATGGAAAGGACCTTAGAGTTTTCTGGATAACACCCTTCTCACTCAAAACACAGGGGAGACAGGTCCAGAGGATGGAGCAAGGTCAAGGTCCTGGGCCGATGAGGTCTGCAGCCAATCTAAGACTTTGTTCTCCTGATGGCTTGAAGAATTTCAGCTCTGGAGCCTACGATGAATACTGGCTCTACTACTTTTTAGCTTGAGCCAGTGTTTTCGTTCAGTCACTTAGTTGTGCCCAACTCTTTGTGACCCTATGAACTGAAGCACGCTAGGCTTCCCTGTCCTTCACCATCTCCCGAGCCAGTGTGCAAGTTACTAAATTCTCCGTGCTATGATTTCCCATTTGTAATGTGTAATTGTAAAGACCCTGCCTCATAGACTTCAAGAATTAGAGAAAACGGACTTGCAGAACACTGAATGCCCCGCACACACTCAGGTCTCATTTCTACCCATTGTTGTTGCCTTGTTGTTGATAGGGCTCTTTGCCTTGAGCTCTTTCTACTGCACAAAAACCTTCTTTGTTGTGTATGGAGAACATATCTTCTGCCCGTGCTTCTCTTGTCCCAGAAGAGATGATGATGTACCTGGTAATATGCTAGTGCTTTTGAAGCTCAACATGAATCTTCCTTCCTAGGTCTCCCTCTGAATTCATCTCTCATGGAATATTGTCTGCAGTTTCATTATTATGCTTATATCTGCCTCATGTTGGCCACACATCCATCTGTGGGATGAGACAGTAAGCCGGACTCATCCCTTTAGCCCAGCACTTCGCATGGTGCCTAGCCAACTAGGAGGAGCTTACTGGATATTTGTTGCTTAAATGGCCTCTTGTCCCTAGCTACCTGATCTCTAAGTTTATAATGGTGCTGCTGGCCAAAAAGAAAGATGTAGTTCATTTTGAGAAGGGGAACCAGAGACCTGGAACCTGTAAACATCTCACTGGGTCTCCTGTAAACTGAAGCAATAGTGGGCTTGTGGCAGCCTCAGCCCCACTCTGGACGGCATGCAGCCTTAGTCAGAAGCAGTTGTTTAGGGACAAATGAATCATCACAGGCATTGCCTATTTACTTTACTTGTCATCTTCTCTTTAAAGGGGAATTTGATTTGAGACGCACAGAGGCTTTCAATATCCATTAGTTGGTAAACATTTCATTGGATTGGCTCTTGCACCTGCCTCAGGACATGTCAGAGCATTTCTGCTGCTCTGACACTCCCACTGCCCCAGATCTCCATTCTCTATCTTCATAGACTCTATGAATTTCCCAGAAGATCTAGCTTTTAAAAAAACAAACAAACTACACAGCCTATCTATAGACTCAAAATTGGATTTTCCTTGGCCCTGCTTTGAATCTGGGCAAATATTCCCTGTTAATGTGCCCAGCTGGGCATTGCTGAAGCTTAGAGCTGGCAGAAACTTTACAAATGACCTCATTTCTCAGCAGAGCCCAGTGGGACCATGCTCCTGGCTTCCTGGAAGCTTCCTTTTATAAAGGCTGTTTTCACTTTTGTTATAATATGAAACTCACAGCATAATGTTCCCCTTAAATGAAACTTGGCTTCTCAGAAATCCACTTCCCTCTTATGCAAAGGTCTTTACTAATCAATTCTTTCTTCTTCTCCAGACAATGAGAAAATAACCAGCCAGACAAATCCCGGGGGAGCAGCCCTCATCCAGCCAATGGGGACACTACTTCTTTGTCTCCCAAGAATGTTAGTTTTTCCTCCCCTCTCCAAGTGGCTAAACAGCTGGGTTTCCATTGACAGGGCAGCAGCTCAAACCTCCAGCGGATCCCAGGGCTTTGAGGGAAAGATGCAGGCTAGATGACTGACCAGTTTGCAGAAAAAGACTGACATTCTGTGCAGGCAGTGGATGGTGCAAGATATTCTCCCATTTGGACACACCAAATAATACATTTCCTTTGAGAGAACAGTAAGGTGTGGAAGGGGTAGAACTCCAGAAAAAGAGGTTCAAGTCGGTTCCTGGGACTTATATGTCTTTGGCAAGGTTTGGACTCCTCGCTGAGCTGAAAGGGGTAGGTGGGACTTTGAGACAGTAACACGAAGCCTGCAGAAAGAGAGCTACATTTCAGCAAAGCTGACCAGGGAGCCAGCAAAATGTTCCAGAATGGCCATAGACACTCATGTTCTTAAAAAAAGGAACATTCAGAGGCTGGAGGCTTATGTTTGGTAAGTCCCTGCCAGCAACCAGGTGCTTTACTTCATTTAAATCCTTATATTTAACTATCAGTCAGTTCTTAGAGGTAGGTACTCTCATTATTTCCTTTTTCCAAGTGCAGAAATGGAGGTTCAGAGGGATTACATGAGCTCTGACCACATAGCTGGTGAAAAGCAGATGTAGGCTTCCAGACTACACTTTGTGCACCTGATGGTCAACATTCCCATCAACGTATGCCATGTCTTCATGTCTGTGCCACAAGTAATTAGGAGCAAGATTTATGGACTGGCAGTGTAAGGAGCTCGAGGGACACTCTCCCTACAAACCAACTATTTACCAGGAGGAATTAAAAGTATCAGTTATTTAAGATCTCTGGAAATTGTCCTAAGGGCATACAGCAAACGGAGAAATGTTGATTCAAGAAAATCTATTAAATCCTGGTGAGAACAGAGAGGGTATATATGGCATTTGAACCACGACCCATTGGCTTACTCCCTCTCAGTTCTCTCTCTTGGAAATTATTCCAGGTACAAGGATAGCTAATAACACAGAGGATCCCTCACCCTACAGTTTTCACTTTAGATTACAGTTTTCCCTCAAGCATTTGATAAATCCACTAACCTTTCATGATAAAATCACTCAACGACTTGGAAATAGAAAGAAACTTCTTCAACCTCGTAAAGACATCAACAAAAAACTGAGTTAACATCATATTCAATGGTGAAAGATTGCTTTCTCTGAGACTTAGAAATAAGATAAAGAAGTCTGCTCTTATTCTAGTCAATGTTGTACTGGTGGTGGTAGCTAGGAAAATCAGGCAAGAAAGAGAAATGGCTTCAAAAGACTCTTCAAGAAAGAGAAAAGGCAACCCACAGAATAGGAGAAAATATTTGACATTTCATACCTGGTAAAAGTCTAGTATCCATAATATATTAAAAGCTCTTTTCTTACAATAAAAAGACAAACAGTCCAATTTAAAAAAGGGCAAACCATTTGAATGGGGGTTTCTCAAGAAGGTATAGAAATGGTCAATAATTACATGGAAAGTTGCCCCAACTCACTAGTCATTAAGTAAATGCATATCATAACCATAATTATGAATGACTATAATAAAAAATCAGACAATAACAAATGTTGGTGAGAATATGGAGAAATCAGAACTCTCATACACTGTTGATGGTAGGGTAAAATGATGCAGCCCCTTTGCAAGACAGTTTTGCAGTTTCTCAAAGTGTTAAACATTGATTTACCACTTAACCAAGCAATTCCACAGCTACGTATATATCAGGGAAATGAAAATACATGTTCACCCTAAAACTTGTACATGAGGATGTTCATAGCAGCATTATTCATAATAGGCACAAAATGGAAATAACCCAAAAGCCCATCAAGAGATGAATGGATAAACACAAGTTGTATATCCATATAGGAGTGTTCAGCCATGGAAAGGAATAAAGTAAAATATGTGTTACGACATGGATGAACCTTGAGAACATTATGCTAAGTGAATAAGGCAACTCACAAAAGACCACATATCATATGATTCAATTTACATGGAATGTCCAGAATAGGAAAACCTAAAAACACAGAAAGTAGATCATGGTTGCTTAGGGTAGGAGTGGAGTAGGGTGGGGAATAATTGCTAATGAGTAACAGACATTTTGTAGGGGTGATAAAAATATATTATCTTAGGTTGTAGTAAACCCGATTGTGAATATAACAAAGAGCATTCAATTATACACTTTGGTGAATTGTGTGATACTTGAACCATATCTCAATAAAGCTATTTTAAAAATTAAAAAATAATCCTTTAGTACTAATAGGAGAGACTAGAATACTAGGTCACCTCCCATTCCCACTGACCCTAGAGCATGGCTCCGCGTTACTGGGGTTCTGCTTTGGCTTTCTGTCGAAGCTGGAGCATGGTGTCTACACCCTCTCCAGGCTCAAGCCCTGGAATCTGGAGTTGAGATCTGCGTTGGCTGTGCCCCGGAGACAAGCCTTGCTGATGTTTTCTCACTGCGGGACCCACAGTAACAAGCACTCACACCGACTTGGGCGATGTGTAATCTGAAAAAGCACTTTCCCCATTTTCTGGGAAGACTTTGCACCTATTCTGAGAGAAGTGCTGTTATTCCTACTTAATAGGGGATCCTGGAACCCAGGGAGGTGAAGGGGCTTGGCAGAGGTCAGTCAACGTGTTAAGGGCAGATTTAAGAACACTGCCTCCCAACCCCCCCTGCTCCCCCCACCTCAGCCCAGTGCTGCATGTCCAATAGTTCTATTCTGCATCTACACTATGTCTGCTCTGCCTTCTGCTGAGAAAGTGGGGCAGGCTACCAAAAGGTCAGCCCTTCTAGTCTTTGTTTCTCAGTGAGATGGAAGTCAGGACATCTTCGTAAGGACAGCAGTAGATAAGGATGTGGTTTAGTGTTTTGGATTGAGAATCAGATGGAGACGTGGTGCTTGCCTGCATTTGAGGGAAGTGCTACTTTCTTGCCTGGTCCGTTGACAGAGATGAGGGCTCTGGTCTATTGAATGACCTCATCCAAGCCTGTTTTGAAGGGTAGGGTGGGGTCAGCAAGAAGAGTGTTGAAGAACTTTAGCTTGTTAACCTAGGTAAGTTCATAATCACCTAAGCCTCTAATGTTTCATACGCAGCAGACTCCCTTTACTGATAGCAGGCACCAGGAAGCCTTAGTGTGGAGTTGCTAGTGTTGAGTGGCTCAGTCACGTCTGACTCTTTGCAACCCCATGGACTGTAGCCTG
This sequence comes from Odocoileus virginianus, assembly GCF_023699985.2. Classification (NCBI taxonomy): domain Eukaryota; kingdom Metazoa; phylum Chordata; class Mammalia; order Artiodactyla; family Cervidae; genus Odocoileus; species Odocoileus virginianus. The sequence goes on from NC_069680.1 coordinate 33,898,078, forward strand.
CTAGGCTCCTCTGTTCGTGGAATTCTCCAGGCAAGAGTACTGGAGTGGGTAGCCATTCCCTTCTCCAGGGGATCTTCCTGACCCAGAAATCAAATCCAGGTGTCCTGCATTGCATGAAGATTCTTTACAGAGAAGCCCACCAGGAAACCTAGAGGTCTCAGAATATCACCCGGAACTCCCAGTGCCCACCTCACGAACAATGCCATAGCAGATGTTTATTAAACATCTCTTAATAAACTGAGATGTTTGCTAATGGGGTCTGAAATCTCTGAGATTGTGCTTCCCAGATGCTTACTGAGACCGAGTCATCCATCTAGCTCAGTTGACTTGGGCTGAGAACGGGGTAGGAGCATCGTGTTCTCTAGAGGCCTGTGCAGTGAGGATGTCTCTGCCCATCACCTCTGCCCCCACCCCCCATGACAGGTGGGGACCTTAACTCCTTCCCACTTGGGCTCCCTGGGTGCACAGCAGGCCAGCCTGAGAACCCTGGCCCATTACGAATCCAGCACAATCCTTGCCTACACATACCCATGATCCATATTACTCATTCTCCCCGGACGGTGACTCCTGAAGTTCCTCCTTGGTGGCGGCTAAAGAAACAACTCTGCAGCTTCCACCTTTGAGGGCTTATGAGAGAATCCTTTCTCACTTGGTTTTATAGAAGAACTGTCCCCCCACCCCTGTCCCCAGGAAGGAGTCTGCTTGTTTGGGACACCTGCTGCGTGTAGGCACCACACTGATACCAGCTTCTGGTTGGCTATTTCCATTCATTTGCGAAATAACTTGTAGGGAATATGGAAAAGTGTACAAGAATAAGCAAATGTTTCTTACCTAAACCTCAAAGCATGTGCTCTAAGATTTATTCTGCAGAACCCTAGTGTTTGCTCACACACATGAATGGGAAGCATTATATAATATAATTGCTCATTAATTAAGATTACTTATGAAGAATAACACATCTGTTCTGCCTTGCAACCACCTGAAGGATCAGAGAACACTTTTTAGAAACATATATTGCAGTTTCCTTAACTGAATATTTGATTCAACTTTATTTGTTCATTCTGGGTTAACTGTCACTTCCATGGCTCTGTGGCACAGGGCTGGCCTGTTTCCTGCCCACTTTCCTATCTTCCCTCTTTCCCCTGCTCTTCCTTCCTTCTCTCCCATTTTGAACAAACATACATTTCTCACCTCTTCTGCTACTAGTCACCAAGCAGCCCAGAGCCGTGTCTCCAGCCTGTGTGAGTCCCCAAGGCACCGCCCCGTGGCCCCTGCACACAGCAGGCGCCTAGTCATGTATGTTGGCATTCACGGCCGAAGATTGTCGGCTCACAGTCTCTTTTAGTTTACATCATCTGCTTGGAATCTTGAGAACCCTTGTGGTGGGGATACAGGGAGCCCTCAGCGATGCTTCTGGAATGAACATCACTGTCCCAGCCCCGCTCTCCCTGAAGCGAGCACAGAGCCGCATTGTCTCCCTGAGTGGCTCTGTGACTCCCTGCCTGGCGCCAGCCCTGGAGCACGCAGAGAATGCGGCCTACTGCTCGGCACCGCTCCCACCCTGGGGGTTCGCCACCTTGGCTTCCTTCCCTGCTTCCCGTCCTGAACACTCTCAGTTGGAGTTCGGGACCATGGCGGTCGTCAACACCTGCCTTTGAGATGCATAAGCTGCCGGAGCACCGCTGGGCCTGCGGAGCTATGTTACATCAGAGAGGAGATGGGCTGTGACGGTGTAGAGTGTAGGATCCGGGCTCAGGAGCCGAAAAAGCCCCAGGACTTCTGGGCTGATGCCTTGTGTGAGGTGGGAGTGATGATCTCCTTCAGGGAAGCACAAGGACTTCTCCAGTCTGGGTCCAGGAGGGAGGAACCTGTGAGGGCTCGAGGCAGCGTGAGCTTCACCTGTGCCACCCTCATGGTCTCCACAGGACCTGTCCTGCTGCCCAATGGCCCCAGAGGCCCAGCCACCATGGGGATGTCTGGTAACCCCTGAAGAGCTGACCTGTGAAGACTCTGAGCTCCCCAGAGGGGCCCTGGACACCAGAGAATTCCTGGCAGGACCATATATCTATACAGACTCCTTGCTGAGCATCCCCCAGCCTGGAAAGAGCAGCTCAGAAGAGGCCAGGGCTCGAGAGGGAAGAGAGGAAGAGTGGGGCCTCGGGGGGCGGGATGATGGGGGTGGTGTCAGAGGTGGTCTCCTCCGGCTCGCTGTCCCCATCGTCCGGGCCTTCTGCCAGGGCCGGGATGATTTTCACCACGCTGTCCTCAAAGTGCACCTGCTTCTTCTTGGCCAGCGAGTCAGCCGGCTCCAAAGTCAGCTCCGTCAGGGTGTCTGGGCGTCGGAGGGCGTTGGGCTTCCTTGTCCCCTTCAGGATGCTCTTCACATGGATGAAGAGGGAGCCAGGTCCCTCCTTGAGGGCTCCGTGGAAGGTGTAGGTCTGCTCGGTGTCCCCAGAGCCGGTGGTGCTGACCACACTGCTGGAGGGGTCTGTGTACTGCTCTGGGGGGGCCAGCGCCTCTGCTGCAGCTTTGCTCTTTTTCCGCTTGCTCAGCAGGAAGTAGGCCAGACCGGTGATGATGAGCATAGAGCCTGGGAGAGATCTGGGAGGTCAGGATGCTGGACACATCCTCGAGAAAAGCCAGATGCCCACCGTCCCTGTGCAGGCGGCCTGTGCAGCCACACTTAGGCCCCCAGTGCTCCAGCCTGCACACCTAACTTGTCCTCACACACCCACATCAGACCCTGTGGCAGGCTAATGCCTGGCCAGCAGGAGATGTCAGCAGGGCCAGTCTATCCTGGGGTCTTCACCACGACCATTAGCCAGGAGACCCTGTGCCTGAGACCCGCTTTGTGTAGGAAGCTGACCCTTGTGTTGTTCCTGCCTGTTCTCCCTTCACTGTGCTCAGCCTCCCTCTCAGGGATGGCTTGCTGTGTCTGGACCTGCAATGCCTTCAGCAAACTGGACTCTACGTTGGATATCAGGATCCGACTGCTGAGCAGAGCTTCCTTCTATTTCCTGGGAATAGAAGGAGTGGGGACAACCTCCTTTACTACCACCCGCCTCCAGTAAACACAGAGGAAGTTGCAAATCCCTTTGGGTGCAGCCGGCACAGTGTTCACTCCCCTCCTGGCCCCTCATGCAGCCTCCAACTAGAGGCCCCTCTGTCTCCTGCTGGGAGCACCCCCTAGTCCAGAGGAAGGGGTGAAGGTGGCTCTCCTGCCTGCCGGGGCCGGAACCTCCTGTGTATCTCACTCTCTCTAAAGGTAGGAGGTTGTGGCTCACTTTGACCTTGGCCATGCTGAGTCTGACTCTACTGAATGTTGCCTGGAGTGGCCCTGAGAGGTGAGGATAGATCTGAGAGGCTAGGGTAGAAACTACAGGGAAGAAGAGGAGGCTCTGCCTTTGAACCTCATTTCCAAAGGCGGTCAGCTTTCTGGCATTTTAGATGGGTATTGAGGAGGGGTGCAGTTTTCACAGCTAGGGAGGAGAGAGAAGTGTCCCAGCAGAAAAAGGCTTCATTGAAACGCAGGAGGTAGAGGCATCCATTTCCAAATTCTGAAATCAGAAAACTGGGCTGGCTAACAGGGTGAGTAGAGGGGGATGGATAGAGGGGGATAATTAGAGGGGTTTTGAGGGCCTTTGGGGGTCCCATTTAGTGTGCCTTTCAAACCAGCTGAGGAGTCCTGACCTGAATGGGCAGGAGCTAAGGAGACACAAAGGTTTGGATGGATAAGTGATCATCTCGCTCTCTCTGAAAGGTCAGATCACACATAAGAATGGGAGAAAAGGTCAGTTTGCTTTTGTGGGTATAACCTCTGGACATTTACAGGAAAAGTGCATTTCCTGGGATGTTCCTGCCTCTTGATAAATTCTTCATCCCTACAATCTATGCCAGGAAGGGACCAGTGGGGCCCTAGAGCCGGCATCACTGGAGGCCCATGAGAGGGCGATTCAGACTCTCGTGCTCAGAGCCCACCCTCGGCCAGAGCCTGCCTGCCTCCACTACCTCCTGGAGCTCCTACCTGGGATGGTCACGTGCCAGACCAGGACAGGGTGGAGGAAGCAGGCCACCGACAGCAGCATGTAGGCCAGGAACCTCTGGAAGCAGCCCAGCCAGTGGGCCTTCTCTCTTGCTCTGTAGGCCAGGGACCCTGGCTGACACCTGCGGAGAGGAAGTCCAGGATTGGCAGGAAGTAGGGAGGCGCCCGGAAAAGTCCCAGCAATGTAAAAAGCCCTCAGAGTCTGGGATTGGGTTCCATTATGGCCATGTTCTCTGCAGTGGCCTCTGGTTGAACTCCTCCCAGGAGGCAAACTCCTCACTGTGGGTTTCACAGTTAGGGGGCCTTGCCCGAGCCTCTCCAGAGGGTCTCCAACAGTTTTTTGGAAAGGCCGTGCAGCCACAGCTGTCTGGTCTAGGCGGAGGAAGGTAAATGCTCTCAGGATGCTGCAAAGGCGGTGGGAAGAAGAGTAGGAGACCCAGGGGCACCTTGTGAGTCCACAGTGCAGTGAAGGTGTGCAGCACGGGGGACACTTGGATGGGACAGTTGTGAGGGTTGTGCATTGTACAAAGGGCCTGGACACATGGGCGACAGGGCTGGAATCCAGCTGTACCCCGCTCAAAGGGGCCTTGCCTAGACATGAGATGGCATCGGCCTAGAGGGGCTTCTATGTAAACTGGCACGCAAGGACCAACAGGTGGGCCTGATGCTGAGCAGGTTTCCTTAAGGATGCTTCCTCCAAGTTGCAAAGGAAGTTAGTGTTTGCATTTAGATCCCCCTCCTTCACCCTGTGAATTGGCCTGAAGCGGACTTTGGACACAGCCCAGGCTTACTTTGCAGGAACGTCTGGCTGGGTTATGTGGGACCAGAGCCTTCTACCGTGGTCCATTGGTGCCCCCTGGTGGTCATTATTTTGTGACAAGCCCAGGGTGGGAACGGAGGAAGTCGAGAGGGTAAAATGCCCCTTTAGGGTGAGGGCAGCACCCTCCCCTGCCCTGAGAAGCTGCAAGGGTCCCTCAGCAGTGGTGTTCAGCAGAAATGGGGGAAGACTTCTGTCTCACGTTGGTGACCCTGGGAGGCAGCCAGTGGCCTTGCAAGATACCAGGACAGCTGGATTTGAAGTCTGACTCTTCATGCTGACCGCCTAGAGACCCAACTGTGTAGGTTCTGAGAATGTGGCCCAGGACGAGTCCTTGGCCACACTGATGACAGCTTCTGTGAGCTGAACACGAGTGGGCAGAGGTACAGGCCTCTGGCCATGTGGCCTCCCAAGACCCTGCAAGGTCTGCAGTCCTGCCCCACAAATGGGCCTGGAGGCCAAGGCCCTGACTCATCCTTGCATCCTGGCAGGAGGCAGAGTCAGTTCTCAAACCCAGCTCCGCATGGTCCAAGCTGGCCTTCTGTGGGGTTCTGCCCCTTGGTGGCCGACTCAGATGGCAGGTACGGTGACTGGGTGTTTCTGGAGGGTGAGGATGACTCTGCAAGTAGACTCTGGGTGGAGTCAGGCCCTGATGGATGTGTCAGTCCACTTCCAAGTCTGGGCTGGGGCTCACTGTGGGGTCGGGAGGGGAACCCATCCACTGCTGCTTCGGGAGTATAACACTTCGCAGTCGTGTGCTCATGGGTGGAGGCATCTGGGGTGCCTGGGACTGGGGGTATTGGGGGAGCTCCAGAGGCTACTTACTGGAAGCAGATGGACAGCAGCTGAGCCACAAAGTAGGCCCCTTCGCTCACAGAGACGGCAGCTCCTGTAAACCTGTGTGGAGACAAGTGAAGGAGACCAGACACACTCTTCACATTCCTTGGGAGTTTTCCCACAGCACCTTGGCCTCCTGGGCTTCTGTGTATAGCTGAACAACTGACCGGGAGTTTCTTGACCGAATCCTGCCATCCAGCCAACAGCCACTAGGAGCTTCCTGGATGCCAGGCCCTGTGCTGGGCTGGGCTGAGCCTTGGTAGTGGGGGTGGGGTGGAGGCTGGGGCCCAGAGGTAGGTGAGGGACCTACAGGCCAGCAGTGAAGACCACCTTGACCCCACACACTGCTGCTTGGACACTGGCAGGCATATCCATCTACCCAGGGTCACCAGGACTGTGGACTAACTAGGCAGCCATGGGGGAGAGGGAAGGCCTGCCCTGCTTCCGGGTTCCAGGAAGACAGTGCACAGTGGCCGGGCACAGGCTCAGTAAGACATGAAGGGCCTTCGGAGCCAGGAAAAGTCACTTCTGTCTGGCGGGGGCTCCAGGCTCGGGAGGCACGCAGGGCAAAACGTCAGGCTCTGGGGATGCTGGAGTGACTGGGAAGGCTCTCTTGCACTCTACAGGATGGAGTAATGGCTTAGAGGGGAGGTGACATGGGTGAGTTTGAGAAAGAGTCAGAAGTTCCTGGGGTATAAACTGAGGGATAAGAAATAAGACAGAGGCCAGAGGATGACAAAGGAGTGTAGGCTGGAGGCTGTGGGATTCACTGAAGATTGTCAGAAGGACCTAGTTTTAAGTGGCTAAAGTGGTAGAGTGGAAATGGACCGGAAGGGGAGAATGGGATTGGGAGCTAATGGGTGTGATCCATGTATTAACAGCAAACCAAGGAGGTTGCTCTGAGGAGCAGCCCTGGGGAGGCACAGTGATGCGGGCGGGTGTGGACAGGAGCAGGTGTGGGTGGAGGATGCAGCCTGGTGATGCTGCAGGCAGATTGGTGGTCCCTCAAGGTGGCCTGCTGAGAAGCTGGGTTGTCAGAACCCGCAGGGAAGGGAAACCAGGCTCTCCTCACCGCTGCACAGGTTCCCCCCCCCCCCCCCCACTAGAGGGCGTTTGCAGAGGCAGCTGGCAGATGAGAAAGAGAGGTTGAGAAACTAAAGGGACCCAGGTGGATGAATCTGGGCCCTGCTGGTCTTGGGCTTGGTGATGTGGGCTGAGCTGCTTACTCCTCTGTATTCTTTTAATTTGCAAAACAGACTATGTAATGTGCACTTCTCCTATAACTCTGTCAAAGGTAATGGACATAATGTAAACAAAACATTTAACTGTGCTTGGCATACAGAGGAGCTCAAATAGAGAATTCTTTGAACTGATTCCCATCTCTCTAAAAAAGAGCTTGCTTAATGTTTGATGAATAAAGAAATGATTGATGAGATGGATAGATGGGTGTATGGATGGGTAGGTGGAGGAGTGGGTGGGTGGATAGATGGATGGGTAGGTGGAAGGGTGGGTGGATGGATGGATGGATGAGTGGATGGATGGATGGATGGAATGCTGATTGGTCGGTTTGTGGGATGATCTGTCTAAAGTCCTTTCCAAACAAGAGGATATTCTAGAAGCCCCTGCTATTCCTTTCACCTTTGGGACAGAACAGAGCTCGCATAGGATGTGGGGAGGTGCTGTGGGTGAATCTCAGCAGAAGGATTGGGGTAAGCTGGAATAGAACATACTGGCAGGGAGGGGCCCATGCACACATACTCACAGCAGATAGAAAGCCAGACTTTTGAACTGTCCCCGGAGGAAGGTCTCAGTGCCCACGCCGATCAGCACTAAGGGAGGAAGAAGAGGAGGGAAGGATGGGTCCGGGTGCTCCAGCCATGGCAGTGCCTTGTGGAAGCTCCTTGTCCATGGAGTGAGCCATCCTCTGGGCACTGGGAGCCAGGGGAACTCTTCTCCATGTGGCACAGGGAGCTGTGGCCGGGAAGGAGGGCAAGGAAACTTCTGGATTGGTCTCTGGGAACTGGAGGGGATTTATGCAGAAGCCCAGAGACCTTTTAATCCAGCCTCCCCAGAGAAGATATCTGTCCTCTTCCACATTGGTCATGCTGCCACCCTGAGTGCCCCCGGAAACAGCCCACAGACAGGCCCTGAGCCCCAGGCTCCACAGCTATCCTCAACGTGGGTTGGCTTCAAGGGCCCTCATCATCCTGTAGGCCTATGGGTGCTGTGTGTCTGGGCCTCAGTGCTTGGCCGTGGGACCTGCCCTCACCCCCTTCCCTTGCCCAGATTGCTGTTCTTGCTGTTTCCATATCCTCGTTTTCACTTGCTGGCTTGGCGGTTGCATCGAACACTCTTGGCTCATCGTTTTGGACCCAGTGCTGATGAAGTCTGTGGGGTTTTGCTCAGAAACAAGATGCGGCTCAGCCTCATCTCGCCTCCTATCTTTTCTTGGCAGCTGGTGTTTGGGCTCAAATACTTGAACTCCCATTTGTCCGGGGTGAATCCATCTCAGACCCAGCTCTGCAGACTTGCTGGGTCCTGGCTGTCTCCTCACTCTCATGGCTTCACTCAACCAGCCGTGTCTCCAACCCATTTGCCCGAGGAAGAAACGCCACAGACAGCATGCAGGTTGTCTGGAAATGTTCTTCCCACCGTAGGGACCCATGAATCAGATCTCTTTCTGGCCCTACCTGATTACAGTCCATGCACCCTACATTACAGTCCTTGCATCCTATGTTACAGACCATGCACCCTACATTTCTCTCGGTAGGCTCTGATGACCCACACTGGTATTTGCCAAATGGTGACTTCACCTCGTCTGCTCCCCGGAGAGTTAGGGCTGGGCTGTTCTCAGCTGCCGGTGCGTGGCCGTTTGTCTCTGCTGCACTGGGGGCTGCTTCCCTGGGCAGTGATGCCTCCCCTTTTCACTGGTGGATTCCCTGTGTAAGCTCCCATACTTGGGTGACCTGAGCTCTTGATCCACTGCAGAAATTCTGACTTTTGACATGCAGGGTTCAGTCCCTCACTTAGCCGCCAGCACTTCCACCCCTTACTTCGTGGTGGGATGCAGAAGTACTTTAGGGAGAAGGGGACAGAGCTCTTCCATCTAGGAAGGGGATAGCAATGTATCCTTAGGGATTGGGTTCTAGTGCGCCCTGTGCTTGAGGGCTAGAGTGCCTCTGTCCTCGTCAAGTTCTAGCTGCCTTCTGGCTTGTCCCAGGTTAAGAGTCAGGGATACCCTGCAGCTTCATGCCCTCTGCAGTGTTAACATAACCTATAGAGCACTCAGTGGATTACACACAATGGTTGTACGTGTCCTGGTCCTGCCAGCAGCCCCGCGACTCAGGGAGTTCTGTATGCCCCCTTTTACAGGGATGGAGATGAGGCTCAGCGACCTTGTGTAGTTCTCCCAAGGACACATCTAGAAAGTAAAGGATCTACAAAACAAAATTGAGAAGTCTACCTCCAGGCAATGGACCATTTCCTGGTTTCCACTGTGGACCTGTGTGTGTGTGTGTGTGTGTGTGTGTGTGTTATGCAGGCAAATATTCGTGTGTTTAGTTTTCACTATGTTTTCTGTCCTGTTTTCAGCATTTAGCATTTATTAACTTATTTAAGGGGCTTCCAAAGTGCCTCTAGGTCAGGAAAATCCCTTGGAGAAGGGAATGACAACCCACTCCAGTATTCTTGCCTGGAGAATCCCATGGACAGAGGAGCCTGGGGGGCTACAGTCCATTGGGTCACAAAGAGTTGGACATGACTGAAGCGACTTAGCATACCACACAACTTGTTTAGTCCTTACAACAGTTTTATGTGAAAGTACTATGTTACCCTTATTTTATGCAAGAGGTGATGGAGTCATAGAGAGTGTAAGTAAAACCAACCAATCAGCCAACCAATCGTGGATGTCTAAGTCAGATCCTGCATTTCAGTTTCACATTTGCCAGCTAATCGTTCTGCTGATCTCTCTGAGGACTCAATGAGTTAATTAATGCCAAGCACATCACAGGGGCTCAATGAAATCACCAATTTCTGGCACAAGAATACAGCCCAGCCCAGGTAAGGATCTTCCCACCCAGGGCCTGGGGGAAGGGACCGTCTGTCCAAGGCGATGCTTCTGGTTGTTCACCTCTGGGGTGAAGCAGGGCCTTCATTCACCTCCGTAGTCTTTGTACATTTGCACTGGCTCCTGGTGGATGACCAGCAGATGGCAGGAGAGGTTCTTGGGAACTCAGTCCCTTTCCTTAACTTGTAACCCTTTGGCACATGGAGAGCTATTTTGATGTCTTTAAACAGAGCATCAGTAGTCAAAGGGGCGTTTCAGGAACACTCTAGAGGCAGTGCGAAGAAGGCAATGGCTCTCCACTCCAGTACTCTTGCCTAGAAAACCCCATGGACAGAGGAGCCTGGTAGGCTGCAGTCCATGCGGTCACTAAGAGTCAGACACAACTGAGCAACTTCCCTTTCGTTTTTCACTTTCATGCATTGGAGAAGGAAACGGCAACCCACTCCAGGGCTCTTCCCTGGAGAATCCCAGGGACGGGGGAGCCTGGTGGGCTTCCATCTATGGGGTCACACAGAGTCAGACACGACTGAAGTGACTTAGCAGCAGCAGCAGCTAGAGGCAGTGCTTGTTTATAGCTTAAAAAATGAGAATAACCAAAAAAAAAAAAAAAAAAAAGGAGAGAATAACAGGGACTTTCCTGACGGCTTAGCAGTTAAGATTCTGCACTTCCAGTGCAGGGGGCATGGGTTTGAGAACTGGTTGCAGAACTAAGGTCTGCATGGTGAGGCCAAAACAGAAAAAGAAAATTTAAAAAATGAGAATAACAATAGGAAAAAGAGTTGGGTTGTAATTCTGGTTCTGAGTGGGTAATTGTGGACAGGTAATTAACCCATGGGGCTTCCCAGGTGGCACTAGTGATAAAGAACCTGCTTGTCAATGCAGGAGACATAAAAGATGAAGGTTTGATCCCTGGGTTGGAAAGATCCCCTGGAGGAGCACACGGCAACCCACTCCAGTATTCTCGCCTGGAGAATCCCATGGACAGAGGAGCCTGGTGGGCTAGATCCATAGGGTCACAAAGAGTCAGACGTGACTGAAGAGATTTAGTACACATGCCCGCACTTAGCCCATCTGATCTGGGTTTGCCATGTGTAGAATGTGTAGAGTTAGTTATATCTCCCAGAGTTGTTTCTTGGATTTGGAAAATAATGGGTTTTGTGCTGAGAGACGTCAGGTGGTCCAGACACACCAGCGTCTTCCTCCCTCTAACTCAGGCCTGTTCAGCTCTCCCAGCCTCCAGGTAGCCCATTTTGGAGCAAGGGAAGTGAGGTCGCCCTTCCAAGAGCTCTCAACCAACAATAAGCATGCTAGTTCTTCCAGCCCAGTGACAGAGGAACGTCCTTTGGTTGGAGGAGTAGGCAGGGGGCTGGAGTTGGGAGCACGACCCCTCAGGCCAAGAGGTCCGTAGCGGATTCTCACGGGAGGCTTATGAGGCCCTTTGACACTGGGGCCAAGGGTTCCCCTGATTGATTCTCTTAGTTTTGGGGCTCATGTTCTCAAAGGCAGACCATTGACACCGAGGCAACGCTGATCAATGTGAAGTTTTTCCTTTCCTCTGTACCAGTCTGTCTGCTTGTGGTCTTGACCCTGCTTCTGCCTGGCCGCTGCCTGCCCAGGCTGCATGGTGTCTCCCAGCAGCTATTCCTAGACTGTGCTTCCATCGCATCTTCTGTGGTTTTGCAGGCTCTGGCTCTGAGTAAATGGGCCAACTTACATCAGCCATTCACCCCAACAAATGATGCTGTGGCTCTCGCCATGAGCTGGGGATGGGGACAGAAGAGCTCACGATTTGAGAATGAATATGGGGGACAAATGCCATCATGTCTCCTGAATCAAGACTTCATTATAATAACATCTCTATAAGAAAAACCTGTCCCAAAACAGTTGATTCTGAGTTGCATCGTCCTTTGTGCTGCAGATGGTAGCGGTGCTGGGCAGAGTGGTATGTGGGCTTTTACATTCCCACTGAGGGGCCTTAGACTCCTTCCATCCCTTCCAGTCACCCATCCTGTAGGATCTTCTTGCCCTGGTCCCAGCCCAACAGAACCACTTTACAAGCCCACCCCGACACAGCCCATCCCACCCCTCCATCTCACTTCCTCTCACAGTCTCTTGGGAGGCATCTTTCCTGGAGTCTTGTTATAATCAGCATCTGTGGACAAGCCTGGCCTCTTCTTCTCATCCCCTGGCCTCTGGTTTCTTTCACTCTTGTCTGGGCTGTGTCCAACCACAGTACAGTATTTTCTTTTCCCAGAGGCCAGGGCTTTCTTCTGAGTTGCTGTCCTGAGCTGTTTGTTCTAATCAGCCTTAGCAGGGATCAGAGATTCTAGACCTGTGGTGCAGGCCTGGGCCAGACACACAGCAGAGCATCTTTCCAGGCATTTCAAAGCCCTGGTCCCAGAGTGTGGTTGGACAGAATTGTGGGTGCGTGTGCTAGGCTGCGGCAAAGAGAATGGGAGGCTTGATCAGAAAAGCAGAATCCGGTTCCTCACACAAATGGTAACTCCCTTGTCTGCTTCCTATTCCAGAAAATGAGGATCATAAAACATGCATAACTGGCTATGAGCCTCAGTCTTAGTAAATTATAGAGTGTTGTGCAAATGTAGTTGATGGTTAATAGCATTATTAGGAGAGGCAGGGCATTCCCATCTGTAGCCATGGGGAAAGGGGAGGGTTTATTCTCATCCTTTCCTTCCATTAATACATGTTTTTATTGTGGCTCAAGAGCTCTTCTCTGTATACTAATGTTGCTCATTGATTTTCGTGTCTCGCAGATCCCTTCTGCAGTCTCAATTGATATAAATGGTCCAAAGCCCCATCTACCTTTACATCTCACGTGTAAGCCTCTCTGTGCATCCTGCTAACTGTCCATGTGCTCCTGAGGACGGGGCCTGTCTGGGTTAGGGTTAAGGCTAAGAGGCTGTCTCCACAAATTCTGATCTCTGCTTCCTTTGCTTCAGGGCCAGCGTCATGGCGGGTTGAAGCTTATCTGTTTTGACTCAGCCACTGGGTTGAGTTTTGACTCCTGTCTTGCATTCAATGCAAGCTTCCCTGGTGGCTCAGACAGTAAAGGATCTGCCTGCAATGCAGGAGACCTGTGTTTAATCCCTGGGCTGGGAAGATCCTCTGGAGAAGGGAAAGGCAACCCACTCCAGTATTCTGGCCTGGAGAATCCTGTGGACAGAGGAGCCTGGTGAGCTACAGTCCATGGGGTCACAGAGGTTTGGACACGGCTGAGTGATTGACACTTTCACTTGTATTTGCATTCAGTGTGGTGTCCTGGTGAGAACAGAGGACACTTCTCAGAGGTCACTAGGGACCGTGCTCACTGACTTTCCATGCCAGGCAGTGGTCTTGGCCCTGGATGGCCGGGGAGTTGAGGGAGAAGGTCATACTCACTGCTGCTGAAGGTACCTCTTAACACCCCACGTTGTATTTATTGATTTTCTTCATCCACAGCTATGGCATATCTCCTGCTGTCTGTCTTAATGTCTGTAGGGACATCTCTGGTAGGGGAACACTGATCTGATGACAATGGCTGGGGATGGTTCAGAAGGGGTCACAGCTGACTGTAGACCTGAAAGCTAAATCTGCACCATTTCTAAGAACCCAGAGATGCAGGAACTAGCTGCTGAGAATCCAGTGAGACAGTAAGGTAGTGGTTGCAAGCTTCTTAACTTAGAAGGAGTTGTGGCAGATTCTAAGTATGGTGGGGGAGTTTACTTGGGTGGTTGAGAGCCATTCAACAGACACCTAGGAACCAGGGTTCAGAGACACTATGAGAAGAGGCCAAGATTTTATAGAAGAAAATTTTAGATATTCAGTTAGAAGAGATTAGAGTATAGGGTGGTCCTTAGAGCCCTCCATCAGCATCCACATGCCTGTTTAGGGAGAATGTCCTGAAGGCAAGAGGGTCCTCTTTCTCCACCAGATTCTCTGTCTTAGACTATAGTGGACCATCCAAGAGAGTATATTTTGTCTGGCTTTGTAGATTGACCAAAGTGCCTTGGCAGGTTGCAGTGATGCCTACCCAGTCTTCATCCTCTTGGTATCCACACCCTTTGTTATATGCCAATGCTGTCCCTTGCACTAAAGAGAAGTCTGTTTCCTCACCCCTTGAATCTGGGCTCAGCAGTGTGACTTGCTTTGGACAACAGGATTGTCAGGTAACAGGCAAGCACAGATGTGAAACGGACTTGGGAACTGGACCTACCCTCCCGTGTCCCTGCCATTATCATAGGCATGTGTCTATGCCAGCCTGCTGGAGCACGAGGGGCCTTATCAACCAAGCGAAGGCGAGTCTAGATGAACCAACAGCTGTCTGATCCTCAGATAGGTGAGTGCACTCAGTCTACATAAGCAGAGCCTCCTAGCCTACTCACCCAGATGTGTGAACCATAAAAGCTTATTTCTGGGGACTTCTCTTGCCGTCTAGTGGTTAAGACTATGCTTCCACTGCGGGGGATGTGGGTTTGATCTCTGGTCCAAGAACTAAGATTCTGCATGCCTTGCAGACACACACACAAAAAGCTTATGCTGTATGTCTAAGGTTTTGAAGTAACAGCATTATTTTAGCAATAGATAGCTGACACATCTACTACTAAAAACAGCCTTATTGTGGTGTAATTAACATGAAATGAACTGCATGTATTTAAAATGTGCAATTGCTAAGTATTAATATATGTATATACCAGGGAAACTATTATTCTGCTCAAGATATTGAACATATTTTTCACCCCCAAAGTTTCCTTGTGTCCTTGTAATCCTATCCTCCCACCTTTGTATCCACTCCCTTGCATACATTCTGGCTAAGTCGCTTCAGTTGTGTCTGACTCTTTGAGACCCTATGGAACGTAGCCTACTTCCATCTCCTCTGTCCATGGAATTCTCCAGGCAAGAATACTAGAGTGGATTGCCGTGCCCTCCTCCAGGGGATCTTCCAAACCCAGGGATCAAACTTGTGTCTCTTATGTCTCCTGCAGTGGCAAGTGGGTTCTTAATCACTAGTGCCACCTGGGCACCCTTGTTCCCACTCCCAGGGATCCACTAATCTGTTTTCTGTCACTCGATATTAGTTTGCATTTTATGGAAGTTTATACAAATGGGATCATACAAGATGTACTCCTTTTTTGCTATCTACTTTTATTCATCATAATTATTCTGAGATTTATTCATATTGTAGTATCAATTGTTCATGCCTTTCTATTGCTGAGTGGTGTGGATATACACTTTGGTTTATAACTTATTTGTTGATTGGTACTTGGGTTGTTTCTAGTTTGGGCTATTACAAATAAAGATATTATGAGTTTTTTTGTACAATCTTTGTATGAACATAGACTTTCTTTTCTCTTGGATAAATACCTGGAAGCAAAATGCCTGGATCATGCAGTAGATGTATGTTTAAATTTTAAAGAACCTGCCAAACCATTTCCACAGTGAGTATACCATCTTAAATTCCCATCAGTAGTGTATGAGAGTTCCACATCCTTGCCAACACTTCAGCATTTGTTATAGTAAGTCTTTTTAATTCTAGCCTTTCCAATAGGTATGTGATAGTATCTCATTGCGGTTTTGATTTGCAGTTTCCTAATGACTACTGATGTGGAATATTTTTTCATGTGCTTATTTATCATCGTGTCTCTGTTGATTTATTTTTCATTCTTTTAACATTATATTTTCAAGAGTGATGTTTTTAAGTTTGAAGTTATGCAATTTATCAATTTGTTCTTCTATGAATTGAACTTTCGATATTGTACCTAAAAACATCTCTGCCTAACACATTACTAAGGTTTTATCGTATTGTCTGGAGGTTTTATAGTCTTGGGTTTTACATTTAAGTCTAACCTGTTTTGAATCATTTTCTTTGTGGGTATCCTTAAAAAAAATTTTTTTTTTTGGCTACACCATGTGGCATCTGCCTTGTCAGGGAATGAACACGTGCCCCCTGCACTGGAAGTACAGAGTCTTAACCACTGGGCCACCAGTGGTCTTGTGATTTCTTTGTCTAGTTTTGATAACACAATAATGCTAGTTCGTAGAATGACTTGAGAACCATCTCCTCCTTTTCAAATTTCTGGAAGGGCTATGTAGCATAGTATTAATTCTTCCTTCAGGGTTATAAGATTCAAGGTTAAGAAACCACCTGGGACAGTATACTGCCTTTTGCTGATGACATCCTTTACATGGAAGGACCCTACAGACTTTCACTGATACTGCTGACGATATTGACCTTGATGCAGAATAACATCCTTCTAGTAGAAACCCACAAAAGAAATTTCTTCTAGGTCTTGGTTTCAAGTCAAATTATTTGGTTCAAGTGTTTGATTCTTATGCTTTCTTGTATTCAAAGAGAATTTATCTGCTCTCTCACTCTTCCATATGGCAGCTTACTCCTTGGAAGGAAAGTTATGACCAAACTAGACAGCATATTAAAAAGCAGAGACGTTACTTTGCCAACAAAAATCTGTCTAGTCAAACTATGGTTTTTCCAGTGGTCATGTATGGATGTGAGAGTTGGACTATGAAGAAAGCTGAATGCCAAAGAATTGATGCTTTTGAACTGAGGTGTTGGAGAAGACTCTTGAGAGTCCCTTGGACTGCGTGGAGATCCAACCAGTCCATCCTAAAGGAGATCAGTTCTGAGTGTTCGTTGGAAGGACTGATGCTGAAGCTAAAACTCCAATACTTTGGCCACCTCATGCGAAGAGCTGACTCATTGGAAAAGACCCTGATGTTGGGAAAGATTGAGGGCAGGAAGAGAAGTGGATGACAGAGAATGAGATGGCTGGATGGCATCACTGACTCGATGGACATGGGTTTGGGTCAACTCCGGGAGTTGGTGATGGACAGGGAGGCCTGGAGTGCTGCCGTTCATGGGGTCTCAAAGAGTCGGACACGACTGAGCAACTGAACTGAACTGAGTGAGAATCTATGTGCCATGAATTTTGCTGCTTTAGTCATTGTTTCATTGGATGCTCGTGACCCCAGAAGGCAGATGAACTTGTTATCCTTATTTCATAGGTGAGAAAACTGACATTTAAAATGATTAGGTGACATGCCTAAGGTCATATGTCTAGTAAGTGGTAGAGAGGGACACAGATTCACCCTCCCAAATACTATGCTTCAGAGCTAGGCACTGGGATATGTATTTACTAGCTTGTCTCCCTGGTCAGATCATAGAGGTCTCTAAGTTAGAGGTCATACCATTCTAATCTATGTGTCCACATTGTGCAAAGTGGGAACTCAGCCAATATTTTCCAGATAAAAGAGTCTTAGGTGGATTTCTAAATTTTTTGTTCTAACTCTATGAAGGAGGAAAGTGACGTGAAAGTGTCTATTGCTCAGTCATGTCTGATTCTTTGTGACCCCATGGACTATAGCCCACCAGGCTCCTCTGTCCATGGAATTCTTCAGGCAAGAATACTGCAGTGGGTAACCATTCTCTTCTCCAGGGAATCTTCCCAACTCAGGGATCGAGCCTGGGTATCCTTCTTTGCAGGAGGATTCTTTACTGTCTGACCCACCAGGGAAGCCCCTAATAAGGAGGTCACAGGCATGAAGAAGTAAAGAGAGAAATACTTGAATCAAATTTATTATCTCCCAATGGTAGGAGGGTGGAACAAAGATGGGAATATTTCATTTGCTCACTGGAATAATCAGAGTGGAAAACAGTTTACATCCACTTAGAAGATCTGAAAACAATAAGGTCTTGCTTGGGTAATAAATCCACCTGCAGATTGTTGGAGTGCATGAAGCTTCCCTAGGTGGCAGGAGAAAGTCACAGGGACATACATTTAAGAAGAGCGGATATTAGTATGAAGGGCCCAAGATGATTGTCTCAGAAGCATCAGTTGTCTTTCTTCCAAAGGTTTTAAATAGGACTAAAGTCAGACTATGCATTTGCTGTACTCTTTAAAAAATAATGAGAACATCTAGGTTTAAATGCTTCCTTTATCCTGGTCTATATTAATAAGCCAAGTCTCCATTTGAATGGGCTGTGCAAGGCATGGGGCTGTCAGGAATGCAGCTCTGTCGTTTACGTAGAGAAGAGGTTAATGGGTCACAAAATTCCTAAGTGACCCCAGGTTGATCCCACATTGATTTGTGATAAGCAAGATTTGCTTAAAATGGCTTTATCTCAAGTCCAGCTCATTTTCTTGTTGGCTGTGTGGTGTCTTCTTGGGAGATGTGTGCTGACAGCCCCTAGACGTACTTCTCTAGGCTAGAGGCCATACCGTCCTAATCCACGTGCCTACATTGCACAAAGTGGGAACTCAGTCAGTGTTTGCCAGTTAAATGAATCCTAGATGGACTTCCAGATCTTTTGTTCCACTGCATCACTGCCCTGTGACTGGGCAGACCGGGTCTCCAACCCCAGGCCTGCTCTTTGCTTGTGTGTTCAGTTGCTAAGTCATGCCCGACTCTTTGCAACTCCATGGACTGTAGCCCACCAGGCTCCTCTGTCCATAGGATTTTCCTGGAAAGAATACTGGAGTGGGCTGTTGTGTCCTCCTCTAAGGGATCTTCCTGAGCCAGGGATCAGACCCATGTTTCCTGAATTACAGGCGGATTCTTTACCACTGTGCCATCTGGGAAGACCAGACCTGCTATTCACTGGCTGTTTAACCAAACTACCTGAACATTCTAATCCTTCACTTCCTTATTTGTAAAATGAGATTTAGCTCAGCGCTTGGTCCTCATGGACACTGGTAAGTCTGTGGCAGTGACTTTAATTAATAATTGACTTTCGAGTTTGTTGTCAGTCACGTATCTCTGGACACATACATGGAAGGTCCTACTGTGATAATTCCCTCTGGAAGTGTGTGCAGATTTCTCTGTCCCCAGATGAGGTCCAGGAGTGAGTTTGGCTGGAGATAGTCATGGTGGTGCTGATCAAAGCATGCTTGGTAATCATTCAAAGACAGAGCATGAGTAGTTGGATTAAATATCGGTGACTTTACAGATACAGAGAACGAATGAGTGGTTACCAGTGGGGAGACAGAAGGGTGAAGAAACACAAAGGGTTATTGTGGAACTATATGAAATCATGTGTGTGAAACTTTTGAAAGTTGTTAAGTACTGTAGAATTTAATGAATCTTTGATTCAATAAAATCGATCATATAATTCTGCAGATAAAAAGAATGCCAGTCTTTAGATTTAGGAAGTGTTTGGTCAACCTTCCTTTGTTTCAGTGTAACTCTATCCACTCTCGCCATGACCCCACCTGCCTGAGGCTGTGCCTGGTCAGGATGGACCGATGGTGGGGGCACTTGACTGACAGGGTGGTCTCAATCAGTCACATGTGTGTCTGTGTGTCTGGTGACACATCTCAGCAAAAGAGGGACTCCCAATGCCTTCCCTGGCCAGGAAAGGGGTACAAATGAATGATGCTAGCCAAGTGTATGGTAAATGAGGAGGAACGGGTCTGTGATGATCTGGCAACTTTATGACTGATCCAAAGGCAAGAATAGTCTCATTTTCTAAATTTAAAAACACTTCTATTTGGGGGGAAATCTGCGAAGCCTGTGTACCCTTGTTTGGCAGTGGCAATACTCTGTGTCCACTTGTGGTGTGGGCTGGTTGTGGGGGTGGGACAGCAGTGGCCTGTGGGATCCCTGGACATCCTAGTGGAGCTTCATTTAGAGGGGCTGAATGGGGAAAAAGAGTTGAGCTTAGCCAAGAAGCATCTGCACAGGGCATGCTTTGGCCACATCTTCTGGGCTTGCCATCCTGGTGTGTGTCCCCAGGGCCTGGTGCCTTCTGAGCTGCTGACAGCCTCAGATTCTTCTGCAGAGGGAAAGGGAAACCTGGGAAGGGCTGCTGGATCAGGAGTTGCCTGGTCCCTGCAGGTGACACTCTGGGTGACCTGGGTCATACGCTTTTCCTAGTTTCTAGGATACCCACACTCCTCCACACAGGGGGACCAGGGTTATTTTACGTTTCCCAGGGTTTCTGCAAAGTGACAGCCTCTGTCTCAAGTCTGATTTCCCCTCCAGCAGCAATGCCCCTATTCACAAGGCCTGGACTTTTCAACAGAGGATTTTAGGGGAAAAAAAAAAAGGCTTAAGGGAATAAGGAATTTGTAAATCTTACACGTTGGAAATAGGCCAGCAGTTCAGGGATGCTGAAAGAAACTCGAGATTTTCCTAAGATGACTAACACCCCTCTTTCTAGCTTCCCACCTACTCCTAGCACTCTAGAAAGCCCCAAAACACCATTTCTGGAAAGCCTGGTCATTAGAAAGCAATATAGTGGCCTGTATTTAACCTGGACCCTATATCAAAACCAAGCGGGAGGTCCGTTCTCTGCATTAACAGTGACCTTCTGCAAGAAATAAGGGTTGTGGTTCAGAGGCACAGTTTGTATGTGTGTAGTATGTATGTGTGTGTGTGCGGGGGGGGGTGCTATGTGTGTGTAGCTGCAGACCCTTCCCCTCCAGGCAGAGTATGACAGGGAGAAGTGTCACTGTGATTTCTGACAAATGAAATGGGTGCATTTTACATATTTGGAAACCAAGAGTTAGAGGATGGCAGGGTAAAGTCCAGATCAGTAGTGGTAGAGGGTTGAACCCCAGACATAGAAACCCTTAGGGCTAACCTCCCTCCCCCAGGCTGGATGGTAAGGTGGCTTGGCACTCTTTCCTCCAGGTGCAGGCCACGTGGTGGTTCTAACAGAGGTTGGAGCTGAGGCCTCCATTTGTACATTTACCCAGAACCCTCAGCAGAGCAATTCCAGACCCTCTAGTGCCCCTGCAGCATTGGGCTTCTTACCCTGGGAAGAGGGAGCTCTTTGGCCAGAGTCCTGGCCTTTTAAAAATCGAGGGATCAGGGTTCCAGGTCGGCTGTCCCCCTGACTTGTAGCATGACCTTGGGCAAGGTCACTACCCCTATTTGAACTTCAGTGCTCCGTTTTGTAACAGGATGGGTTGGATTAGACCACTGACGACAGCCCTCCGTGTGCTAACTCAGGGTTAAGAAAAGTCTGTTTGCTAGCATATTACCTTGGGAATGACACAGATCCCCTTGGAGCTCTGAAGTATGTCCTGGGGCTTCTCTCAAGAGGCTTACATCCTCAGTTCCACTTAGCTACGCTCAGTTCATGCATCCTTGATCTTCCAAAACACCTGGCCAGCAGGTCCAGTTATCTTTATCCTGAAGACCAGAAAGCATGAGCCCAGAGCACCCAGGTGGCTTTGCCCAGGCCATGCATCGCCGGGTGACAGGGCCAGGACTAGCCCTGTTTGAGATCAGCTGGGGGCCATCTCCCATTTGCCAAGATGAATATGGAAGATTGTGAGTAGCAGTAGGAAGGCAAGGACTTGATCAGCAGAGGGTGTCTCTTCCTGGTCCTTAAAGTTCAGTGGGGCCCAGAGCTAAGGGTTCAGAGTGCTGCCTGCTCACTTTCCCAACAGAGGTCCTGACCACACGGGGGGCACAGGGCTCAGGACCGGGTTCGAGCAGGGGAAGTGAGCAGGCAGAACTCAGGGTCACAGCTGCTCAGGTTCTTTTGTAACCACCCATCGTCCCAGCAAGTCAAGCAGCCCCCAAATCAGGCTGGGTGAGAAAGAGCAGTCCAGCACGGGGAACTCTGTCTTCCCCTAACCCATAGTGCTTTAAGGGAAGCCTGGGATCCCCGAGTGCAGCTTCCCTCCATGAAGTGGGTTGTGGTTTGAACAAAACAAGGTGCACTCCATTGACCATTTCCATGTCCATACAGAGAGGAATCCATTTCTTACATTTGCCCGGCCCTTTACACTTTCACCTTCAGGTCTCCCCCATCCACCTCGCAACAGTCCCCAAGAAGGCAGGGGTACCCCTCAACTAATTTCACAGATGACGATGCTAAGGGTCCCCAAAGTCACATGGAATGTGGGTGGCCAAGCAGAGATTCTGTACCATGTCCCTGCATCCCAGCCCCAGGCTCATCCCACTGCACCTGCCACTGCCCTGAAGAGCCGTGTTTCTGGGGTTTGGGGGACGAAAGTGAAGAAGATGTGGCCAGATGTTTCTGCCCATCCCCCACTGGCTGGTGCCCACCCCCTGGGCAGCCCTGTCTGCTGAGCCCAGCACACAGGGGACCAGAGCTGGGAGGCAGGGTCTTACCTGCAGCGGTGGTGATGCCCAGGAGCCGACAGGTGTATTCCAGCCCCGTCCAGAACACCTGCTGCTTCATGGTGCCGGGGGCGAGGCAGGGTCCCAGCAGGGCAGGCAGCAGAAGCTCTGGCCCGAGAGGTTCCAGGCCGTCTGTGTGCAGCGGGAGGCTGCGGCTGCCAGCTCTGGGCTTGTGCACGCTGGGGCCCTGCCTTCCCAAACCAGTCCAGGCCACCTCAGCCTGGCCAAGGTGTGAATAGGGCTCACCTTCCCAGCTTGCCAGGTGCTCGGCTTAATCATTACCTTGGAAGAATGCCTTCACTGCTCAGCACAGCCAGGGCCTGGTCTGGAGCTGCCGCGCGGCCCCAGCGTGGCCGCCTGAGATCTGGCCGATTAGGGCTGGGCTGGAGGCAGCCTGGAGCTGGCAATTAACTGTTTCTGGCTGGGAGGAGGGAATCAGCCCAGGAGCCAGCCCAGGCTGTTCCTTACTGGGCAGCAGAAAGGCCCAGAGAGTCACACCTGGGCCTCAAGCCTCAGAGTCTGAGAGTCAGTGTCTGCTGGTGACAATGTGCACGCAGCTTTGTGTGTGTGTGTGTATGGGAGAGAGGCATGTGTCTTTAAATCACAGAAACAACTTTTGAAATGAGTTCCAAGCTTCTATTCTTCTGCGCATAGGTGGATTAGAAAGCTTTCAAGTCTATGGCACGTTTGGACTCATGATCATACATGCTTAGCTCAGGCCCATGCCACATACAGAATTTTCTTCATCCCTGATATGCATCCCTGACAGGTGATGTCGGAAATTACTATGATTCTTTGGGAGGTGAATTTCTATGTCAATAATTAACTGGGTGACCTTGGGGAAACCCAAAGATATGCGTGTGCCTTGGTAACTTTTGCAGAAAACAAATGAGAGGGTTTGCCTGGATTGATGGTCCTCAAAGCATGTTCTGAGGGAGGCTTGGAGGAGACTGTCCTCTAAAATTGGACAATGGTGGGCTTTTACTAATTTTTAATTTACTAACTGACATAGATCAAATTATATCAAATCTTAGTTTTCCTTCCAGACATTTTCCTGAAATTTTTTATGCCTCTGCCCTGTGGGATAGACAACAAAAACAAGCACTAAATTATGAGGGAAAAAATCCTCAGACCAATGGTCTGTGGTGACCTAAATTGGAAGGAAATAAAAAAAAAAAAGGAGATATATATATATTTGTAGAGCTGATTCACTTTGCTGTACAGCAGAAACTAACACAACATATAAAGCAACTATACTCAAAAAAAAAAAAAAAAAAAAACCCAGACCAAATTCTAGTAACAATAGAAAACTTAGGCATAGTATGGTTTGTTTTTCTCTTTGTTGAAAATATATATACCCTCATATAATAAATATTCTTTCTATTAAATTATTTTAATTTAATTAACTTGACCAAGATTTCATAAAGAATTCTAGAACTCGTATTTTTCACACTTCCTTCCCACTTTGAATGAGTTTAAGAACATCTGTGTTCATGTGATTTTTAAGACTGAGGTTAAAAAAATGTATGATTTGACATATATATTTATTTTTTTGTTTACTTGACTGTGTTTTAGTAGCAGACAACTCCGAACTTCCCAATTTAAACAGATCTTGGCACTCGCATGGCCCTCCTGATGTGATACCTGGCTCTCTATGGCACATGCTGAATTGCACAGGTGGAGATGCTGGGGGCTGGGGTCAGCACCCTGTGGCTCATGTCCTTGAGGAACCTGTTCTCCATGAGCTCCTTGGGAAGCTTTGGCTGGCCCCACAGCACATCTTGCTTCTTCCTTGATAAGAGCAGTGATGTTGTAAATCTGGTGCCTCCATACTCAGAAGACATGGAGTCCTTCCAGGCCTTGGTGGGCAGGGTCTGTTCAGCCCACTGGTCCCAGTTATAGCCTCCCCTTCCTAGAGGCTGAGGAATGAATATGGAAGCCAAGTCTGGTCAAATAGCTTGGAAGGGGCATGTACTGATGAGCTGCTGGGAAAGTCCCCCTCACTTTAACCCGGGGCTTGACGGTCTTGACTCTCTCCTTTGGATATGCCTGTGTTGGTTGGGCAGGTAGCTGGTGATGAGGAGGTAAGGCAAAGGGCAGACCCAGCAGAACAGGGCATCAAACATCTTTATGGAGCTGCTGAATTTACCTGTTCCTTGTTGGTAGCTGGTTGACTTAGGTTTCATGGCTCTTCAAGCCTTCTATTGGGATGCTCTTTGTTTGTGAGCTGGGCTTAGATTGGGAGAGATTGAAAATTAATGGTGCTGAGCATTAGGAATGTTCTTCCATCCCTGAAGGTTCTCTTCTTCACTGGGTTTTGCCCCCTTAGAGGGATGGAGGAGGTGGTTATGGTTTAGGGAGAAATCTGGTTGGGCCAGATTAGAACTCTATGAATTTAGAGAAAAGATTGCCAGGAGCCAGGGGTCAGAGACACTAAAATAGAAGTTGGCTGAGATGGCAGAGACATCCGAGTCTGACCTGGTAGTCCCAAATGGACCCAGAGGACAAGGAGAAGGGGCAATTCCTGGGGAAATAGTGGGACGACCCTGGGAGCCTGTGAAAAGCCAAGAAGGGGATGGGACAGAAGGAAGAACAGAGAACTGTGGAGGGCTGAGGAACATGCATAAAGAGTGTGGAAAAGTACTGGGAGCAACAAAGAGGGAGTCTCAGATTACAGAGGTCTAAGAAGCATCGTGCTAGGGACCCCGCTGCTCCTAACAATGGTGTGACCCGGGTCTTGCACAGAGAAAACATTGTTTTGCCTGTTATTGCATCCTGGAGAGTCCAAACTTGCACTAGCAGATGGAAATTTTGTGGGGAAGCTTTCAGCTCCAAGTAGGGGAAGGTGTTCTAACCATCCTTACCCCATCTGTAGGATGAATTGCTGCAGGAGATAATGGGCTCCTTGGAGCCTCATGACTACTTGGTGGGGGGAGGTGCCATAGTGGGAAGTTCTCAAGCACTGACTGGATGATTCAGACCCAGGGGTCTGTGATTCTAGAAGGCTGTGATGCCTGAAAGAATAAAGACAGGGACTGTACGAAGTGACATCACCTAGGATTCAAAGGAACAGAGCTGGGGTTTTCTACCTTGCTTAGCTCCTCTTCTGCTCACCTACCTGTGGGCTCTGAAAGCCTGGCCAGGGAAGAGAATCAGTGTGGGGACTAGCCAGGATAGTTTCCAAGCTCATTTCTGCCCTTGACAGCTGTGTAGCCTGGAACATTCCTTACCCTCTTGACTTCCTTATCTGTAAAATGGGTCTTACTAGGGGATCAGAAGTGCCGTGTCAGAAGGACCTGTCCAGATCAGATGCCAGGAAATGGAGGCTAATGCATAAGTGAACAAAGTAAACTGCACCACGGCCAACCCTATGTAGGCTCATTAACATGGGATCCTACCCAATGAACCAATGATACCCCAGATTGGGGCACAGCCTGGCCCTGACATCATGCAGAACCAGGGTAAAAGGAGAAACTGTTCTTTGAGATAACAGGGCTCACCCAGGGCTTCGCATACTATATTGTTTCATTTCATGCTACATCAACCAGAGCCCCCGTGTATTGCAGCCATAGGAAGGCTAGTTGACTCAAGAAAGTTACCATGGGATTTCCCTGGTGGTCCAGGGGTTAAGATTCTGTGCAGGTTTGATCCCTGTTTGGAGAACTAAGATCCCTCGTGCCATATGGCATGGCCAAAAAAAAAAAAAAAAAAAAAAAAGGAATTTACCATAATTCATGTCCTGACTCCAGGGCTGTGAAAACCAGTGATGATGTCAGTGACAATTATTATAACTAACATTTGCTTAGTATTGACAGTATTCCAGGTAGTGTGCTAAATGCTATATACACAACCTTATTATTATGCTTCACATTTTACAGACAAGGAAGCAGAGGCATGTTGGGTTAAGTGCATTTGCTCAAGTCTACAGAGAACAGAAATGAGGGGAATTTTAGTCCACTTGTCTCAGCTTGGGCCCCTTCTGTTGCCCTCTCTGGTTTTACAGTTGCCTCTGTCACAAAGCTGCCGATGAGAGAAGACCATCCCAGGACCCTTGGGCAGATCTTTCAGGAGGGCTTTGGGTGGAAGATGGGTGTTAATTTCCTCACTGCTCCTGGATCCTAGGAAACAGCGGTGGGTGTGGTGAAGCTGTCCATGCTGTCTTCCCAGTGGCAGTCCATGGGAATGAATGTCTCCAGTGCTGGACTGCAGCTCTCCCTGGGTCTCATCTAGAGCTTCTGTGTGTTGCTATAAATGGTTGCTTCACAGGACTCCCCATCATGCAGGATAGCCATAAATTGTGTACCATTAATAGCAGCACAAAAATTCCAGATGCTTGGGATGGCTCTGGGGAGCATGAGAAGTCAAGAAAAGATGAAATGTGGGTGTATACGAATCTTCATCTGTCAAGATTGCAGAAGCTTCAGCAAAACACTAGGAGGCTCACGGGCATAACTCAAGTGAGTGCCTGGCCCTGGAGACAACTCTCTGGAGCTGATCTAAGCCTTTGACCTCGTCAGTTGCCCTGTCACCTCACCCCTCATTTCAGCGTCTGCAGAAGAAAATAGGTCCTCAGACTTGCACCCCTGAACCCCTTGCATTCCTCTTAACCGCATCCTCCCCCTCACCTGTTCTTTCCTTCCAGCGGAGGCACAAGGGTTAATCCTCACACTTGTGCTGTCAATCATTGTCCTCATTTGTCCCCTGGGACCTCAGACCTGTATCTTCCTCTTTTGCCTCCACCTTTCCCATCTACTCATCTACAGCCAAGAACAAAGCTATCCTATAAGATGCTGTTTTCCCCTGCAAACCACATGCATCCTTTCCTCCCTGCACCACCTAGACTTTTGAGAGTGGCCTAAAGTTACCACTCCCTCCGATTATTTCTCTGTGTTTTGTTCCCTTGTCCGCCTACTAAAATGTGGCTTCCACCTGGGTACATGTCACTGCCACTGTGCCGGCCTGGCAGCTGACCACCAGATCCAGTGGCCTAATGGCTGTGTTCTATCAGCTCCACCTCTTGGATTTTTTCAGCATTTGAAGCTATTAACATCCTTCCTTCTGGGAATGCTGCCTATGACATTAGCCTTTGGCAATCATCCTTCATGCATTAGGGCTTGTGTTCTTTCTTTTTCTTGTGTGTCCTTTGCTAAGTCCTCTTTTCTGTTTCCCTGGTGGTGATCTGTGGTTGGTAGCTTCCAAACGGTTCCAGTGATCTCCCCTCCTGGTTTTCACGCCTTGGAGTGTGTCCTCCTGCATTGGGAAGGTTGGTCTGTGTGACTGGATATGGCAGAAGTGGTAGTATGTCAGCCTGAGGTTAGGTTATAAGAGCCACTACCTTGGCCACTTTCTCCATCTCAGGGAAGACAGTTGTTGCATCTTGAGGAGATAGACTTGAGAGGCCACATGTTGGGTAACCTACACCTCTTCAGCAGCAGCCACATGAGTGAGCCTAGAAGCAATCCCCTGCCCTAGTTGAACCTTCAGATGACTGTGGCCCCAGCTGACAGCTTGACTAAAATCTTAAGAGGTTCCTAGCTAGACTCACCCAGCTAAGTGTGTTGTTTCAAGTTGCTAAGTTTTAGGATAATCTTTGACTTACCAAGAGTTAACTAATACATTCTTTGGAACCCACTTCTCTCTCATCTACTCTCCATTCTCTCTAATTTCATAGCTTGTGTGTTACCAGTATGAGATTAATCCCAGGGAGGGCCTTTGGCCCAAGCCTCTTTTCCTTAGCTAAACTTCGGCCTGTATATTGGTCACCTATGTGTCAAACTTGCTATATCCCAAGTTGAACTTAGTATTTCCACTCCATTATTTTCCTGTGTCCCTATTTTTACATCCTGGCTACTAGCCTTGTTATTATGCTAGTCACCAAAGCTAGACACATCTGTTTTGAGACTCTCTCCCTCTATCTCCAGTTCTTCCAGTTTTACACCACAATTGCTTTTCATCCGCATCCTCTTGTCTGCTGCTCCTAGCCCTATTTGAGCTCAGCTCTCACTCTCTCTTGCTCAGATAATTGTCATTGTCTGGACTTCCAGCCTCCATCCTGCGCCTGAGTTGTTGGTAGAGACTGCATATCTTACAAGCTATGACTTTGCTTAATGTCGTCAAAATTTTTTACTGCCTAACGAATAAAGTCTGAACTCCTTAGGCCAGTATCTCAGGCCTTCTGTAAGCTGCCTCATGCCATCTCTTGAGTCTTTGGCCCATCCCTTCTTCTCTTTCTCCAGACAGTCTGGGGTCTCAGCCTCAGCCCCACCAGACACACACTTTCGTGTTGTCTTTCCTTGTGCTGTTCTCTCTGTAACATGTTTCCTTTTGCAACAGTCTCTCCTCCTCACCATTATACTCATCCTTGAAAGTCCATGTGACTAGAAACTGCCTGATGAATGAATTGTTTTTGATCTCTGCAGCCCCTGCTCCCATCAAAGCACAGTGTGAGAATTTCAGAAGTGTTCCTTCTGGGGTTTCCCTGGTGGTCAAGTGGCTAAGACTCGACGCTCCCAGTGCAGCGAACCCAGATTCCATCCCTGGTCAGGGAACTAGATCCCATTAGCCACAACTAAAAGATCCTTCAAGGCTCAGCCAGATAAATAAATGTTTAAAAAAAAGTGTTCACTTCAAGTACAGCAGAGAGGGGGATTCAAGTGAAGGATGGAGGCATGGTGGCTGATTTTTCAGGACATGGAAAGGTTCGAGCTACTTGCCTGCAGTGGGTTTTTCCTATCAACAGTGTATCTTTTATCCTGCAAATCCCTGAGGGGCTCAGCACCCAGAGACACCAAGAACCAAAGAGCAGGGCTCAGGAGTGGGCCCAAAGATGGGTGGATAGCTGAAATTCTGTAAATCGAGCAGTTGTCTTGGGTCCTTCCCCTGTCATCTGGGGACCCCCATCCCTCTGTTCTGTCCTGCCCTTCTCCTATTTCTCCATCCAACAGAAACCAGAGGCCTATTCTCCAGATGAACTGGATGGTGGCAATGTGTCAGGCCCTGGAAGGCTAGGCAAAGCGGAGGACAGAAGACAGACTTGTGCTGAGCTGTGGGGCTCTTCAGCCCTTTTCTCCTCTCTGACTCCAGAACAGCAGCAGGCAGACCTATACGCCCAGGCAGGCAGCTGGAGGGCTCTTTCTGGAGAGTACAAATAGCCTCAGGGAAGGCCTGGGCACTAACTTTCAGGGAACCAAAAATCTAATGATCTTCTGGTGGAACCCACAAGTCCCTGAAATCTCCATAGAAAACTTCCAGTCAGTGTTGCAGGACCTTGTCCCAGATATAAGGACAGCACAGGGCCATGAGTTATCTGAGGAAGGCTCCAAAGTGACAGAGAGGGCCCAAGGCAAATGGAAACAGAAGACTCAGAGGGAAGGTGCCAACAATGCAGGAAGCTAAAACCAATAAGCCCTGTGATTACATCTTAAAAGATATGTGGGAAGATGATACATCCATGAAACAAGGACAGAACACAATGAAAAAATAGCCAGAGCACAGAATTTTGAAAAGAAAAGAAAACAGAATCAAATGAAATAAAGCAAATGGAATGAAATGATAGAACAGTTGGAAACTAAAATCAATAGAACAAAAGAGAGAGGAGAAAGGCTAAGGCTAAGCAGATAACTACTTCTCCACAGAAGTTCCAGAAATACAGACCAAAGGGGGAAGAGGACTGAAGAAACAGCACAGGAGAATTTCTCAGAAATGAAGAAAACAAGTGTCTAATGATTGTGTTTTAGGAAGATGGGAGGAGAGATAGTGATGAGGATGTCAAAAGTTCATGTCTACAGCTGATTAATGAGAAGCTGCAAGAAGAATATTACCAAAAATTTGAAAGTGGCTATCAGAGGAATTTGCTAGAAGAGTTGACAGCCTTTGTTTTGGGGCAGTGGAATTGGGGAGAGGAATTAGAGAAACAAATCACTGTTTGTTACTATTGCTTTTATTTGCAGCTCTAAGACTGATTATTTCATGCCCTTATTAAGCTTGGGGCTCTACAGCATTGAACTTTACTTCCGTCACCAGTCACATTCACAACTGGGCCCTGTTTTCACTTTGGCTCTGTCCTTCAATTCTTTATGGAGTTATCTCTCCACTCTTCTCCAGTAGCATATTGAGCACCTATTAACCTTGAGAGTTCATCTTTCAGTATCATATATTTTGCTTTTCATACTGCTAGTGGGATTATCAAGGCAAGAATATTGAAGTGGTTTGTCATTCCCCTCTCCAGTGGACCACATTTTGTCAGAACTTTCTACTATGACCTGTCCATCTTGGGTGGCCCTACACGGCATGGCTCATAGTTTCATTGTATTAGACAAGGGTGTGGTCCATGTGATAAGTTTGATTAGTTTTCTGTGATTGTGGTTTTCATTCTGTCTGTCCTCTGATGAGATAAGAGGCTTACGGAAGCTTCCTGATGCGGAGAGACTGACTGGGGGGGAAACTGGGTCTTGTTCTGATAGGCAGGGCCGTGCTCAGTAAATCTTTTTTAAAATTGATTCTTTCAAACTGTGTGTTGGAGAAGACTCTTGAGAGTTCCTTGGACTGCAAGGAGATCCAACCAGTCCATCCTAAAGGAAATCACTCCTGAATATTCATTGGAAGGACTGACACTGAAGCTGAAACTCTAGTACTTTGGCCACCTGATGCGAAGAACTGACTCATTAGAAAAGATCCTGATACTGGGAAAGATAGAAGTCAGGAGGACAGAGAGACAACAGAGGATGAGATGGTTGGATGGCATCACCATCTCGATGGACGTGAATTTGAGCAAGCTCCGGGAGTTGGTGATGGACAGGGAAGCCTGGTGTGCTGCAGTCCATGGGGTCACGAAGAATCAGACATGACTGAGCGACTGAACTGAACTGAATTGAATTAAGCCTGGTTACTTTTTTAAACTTGGACAAAAATAAAAATGCATTTTGAAAAAAGAAATAAGGATAACAATTAAGAAAGTATCTCCTTCCAGATTGTTTAGTCTAACATACTAGAGTAAATCCTTCAAGTTATATAGTTATGCGTATACAGAAAAACATTTTTTCACCACAGTATGCATGTTGCTAAATAATTGATTCTTTAACCCAAAAGTATACTGGAATTATGTACCTGCCAATAAAATATATAGAAAGCCTATATATAGAAGGCCCACTGCTAGGTGGTACAGAAGAGAATGAAGTTGTATACAGTTAACAATTATAAAAGCTGCATGATCTGAGTGCCCTGGGAGAGAAATGAAAGGGCTGGTCTTATTCAGGGAGACTCCTTAGAAGAAGTGGTTTCCAGGAAGCGCTGTAAGTCACAGATGTGGAGGCCTTGGTGAGCGAGGACACAGTGTCCTGAATGGTGCCAGCCCCACATCATACACAACCAGTGATGTGCGTGTCTGAGACTTGCTGGGCCCACATCAGTCACGGCTGGCCAAGGGACAGGAAATTCCTTGCTGGCTCCAGGGGGCTCTGTCCTTGGCTGGGAAGGAGGCCGGGTGGGGCCAGACCCCTTCCTCCTCTTGATGATGGTATTCACCACATGCCTCACCACGCTAGATCCACAAGTCTCTTTCCAGGCTGGCTTAATAAGCCCTGCGGGTGGCTCTGCTGAGACCTGAGCTCCAGCTCAGCCATCCTTCCCAGCCTTGCTGTGCCCCTGGGCTGGACTCTCTCTGCCTTGTGCATGATGGCCAGTGAGGGTCTCATGGGATGCCAGTGCTTCCCAGTCACTCTGGGGACTCCTTGGAGGACTGAGTGCTTCATTTCCTCAGAAGTCAGGCTCCTGATGCCTTGAATAAGTAACACAACCCAGAAAATTGGCTAGAAGGAATTGAAAAGCCTCTGGCAGGGTCTTCTGGGATGCCAGCTGGGCTCACGACTCAGGGACGTGGGAACTGAGATGCAGGGGAAGAGCCTTGGATGGGGCTCCGGGGAATGACACAGGCTGGCGAAGCTCTGCAGTGCTGCCTGCAGGGTTCTCTGTGTGAAAGGGTGTCTGAGGAACAGGTGAAACCAGAGACTTTGATCCTGGGGAATAGGGTGGGCAGAACCCTACAGCGTTAAGCACCCAGGCAATGGGATCCTTGAACTTCTTGAGAAACCCGGACTCTTTTCCCCTAAGTATCACTTAAGACATTGGATCTTATACTTGACTGCACAGAGGAATCATCTAGAGGAGCTTTTACACATCCTGATGCCCAGGTCACCTCATGTCAATTCAAGCAGAATATAGGGAGGTCAGGGGTGGGAGGGACTCAGGCTCAGCACCTTTTTTAGTTTTAAGCTTCTTGGGTAACGTTAATGTGCAGGTAACGTCGAGAACTGATGGTCTAACAGTGGCTCTCTATCTTAACACTGAAGTGTTAGCTGCTCAGGCATGTCTGACTCTTTGTGACCTCGTAGACTGTAGAATTCTCCAGGCAAGAATACTGGAGTGGGTAGCCATTTCCTTCTCTAGGGGATCTTCCTGACTCAAGGATCAAACGTGGGTCTCCCACATTGCAGGCAGTTTCTTTACCATCTGAGCCAACAGGAAAGCCCAATCCTGACTGCACACTAAAATCAATTGGGAAGGAAAAGAACAACAACAGCAACAACAAAATGAGCAGGCTGCCTCAGCGCCCTAAACCCAAGGAGATCAGCCTGGACTTTTTGGCATTAGAAATCAGCCAGGGTTGGAGGCCGGGCCTAATGGGCACAGAGCTGTTTCTGTCAGCTGTGTGTGGTCTCAAGATTCAGCTCCAACCTCCATCTGTGGGGAGGGAGGCCCCTCACCTTTTAATTTCAAGACATGAAGCCCCCCAGCCCAGCCCTGGCATGGGACAGTACTCGGTGAATATTTCTTTGTCTTCTGTTAAACTGGCTCTTATTCTTGTCCAAACCAAGGAAACCTGTAGCAGAAGAAAGGCTCTGGGACACCCCAGTATGAGAGCTGGGAGAGATCCCCAAACACAGGTCACTCGGGGAGCAGAGGTGCAGCTGCTCCTCAGGACAGCTGTGGGTCTCCCCAGTGGGCTGGCTCCGTCTCTCTGGTCCAGGAGCTTTTGGGGGTGTGTGCGCGCCTCTAGGGAGCTGGCTCTGCCATTCCGAGACAGTTTCTCCTGTCTTGCAGCGGGAGTTTCAGTTTCCAGTTGCTTTATGATCAGCATTTGGCTTTTCGCCTTTGGGGCCCGCCATGGCGTGATGATGTATTCCATGCTTCCAGGGAAGCGGTCTCACGTTCAAGCCCAACCCTTGGCATGTCAGTGTTTTGCTCTTGAAAAAAGAATCAGCTGGGTCTCAGATGTCAGAAAAAAAACAAAACAGATTTGTCAACAATGATCTCAAAGCTGCCCATTTGAGGAAGGGCAGGTGCTGCCCTTAGTAGATACTGGAGGACGTATTGAAGCTGAGAGGCTGGCCTGTGAGTGACAGGCTTGGGGCTGCTTACTTCACAGAAACCTGGGCCTCAATGATCTCATCTGTGTGATGAGGCGAGAGGGTCTGAGGATCATCAACATCCCCCAGCTTTGTTACCCTGAGACTGTGAAACGAGGTGAAAACCTGCAGAACGGGAAGACGATCTGTAGCCAAGGACATGGACATATCCCCCCCAGTCACTGCCTTGTTCTTGACAAAGTCCCTGGAAGCGCTCCTCCCTGGGAGTTCAAGACCTGGCCGTGTGTAGCTCTTACCCAGGAAAGCACCTTCTTGCTCATTGTATTTTTTCAGACCATGGAATGTCAGTGTATGAATGAGTTGGGATTTATATCTGTAGGCTTGGCTGCTGTTTGGAACTCGCTTGGATTTTGAGATATAAATTACACTTGTGTGTTCTGGTCCAGGACACGTGTTATTTATTGTTTGAGCTTGAGGATCACAGAGGATCAGATCTGGGGGACATAGAGTGTCTGTTTCAAGGCTCTATATTTTGCCTGTTCCTTATCCTCTCACACTGGTTTCAGTTGTTTTGAAATAGAGCACCATAAATATGAGTGTGACGCCTGGGGGAGCTGCCCTTGTCCTTGCCTTCCTCCTGGGCGCTGGGTTTACTGTGCCCACGAGGGGTGGGGGCAGGGCGGAGGAGAGAGCTGGAACTGGCTCTTACACACCCTAGGTCTGACCGTGACACCGTACCAAGCTCTCTACACAGGCTGCCAGTCCTCTGTTACCTCTTTCTCTATGGAAGGAAACAGAGACAGTTATACATTTGGGATTACCTTTGACAATGCCTTAAATGACCCATAAGGTACAAAGTGTAGAGACTGCTGGATACAGACAGCCCTGTACAAAAATGTGTACTATAAATGAATGATGCTCAGAGCAGTGCAGGCATGTTGTGAACATAAATGCGGGGAGCATTCTGACAGTATTTATTGTGATAATGTAAAAGAGAGCAAAAGAACACTTCACACCCACTTGAATGGCTATTACTAAAAAATAAAAAAATAAAAAGGAAAATAATAGGCATAGGCTGTATGCAGAGAAATCTGAACCCTTGTGCACTGCTGATGGGAATGGAAAATAGTGCTGCCACTTTGGAAAAGAGAGCTCCCTCAAAAAGCCAAACACAGAATTACTGTATCATGCAACGATTCCTTTTCTAGGTGAAGCTAAGTGAAATCTTAGACATGAAAGGGCAAATTCTAGGATTGATTCCACTCTCAAGAGGTCCTACAACAAACAAATTCATAGAGACAGTTAAATAGAGGTTGCTGGGTTGCAAGAAGGAGTGTGGAGTTGTTTAATGGTTTCAGTTTCTGTGGGATGATGAAAACATTCTGGGGATGGATGGTGCTGATGGTTGTACAACACTGTGAATGTACTTGATGCTATGTAAAAATGTTTACAGCGGTGAGTTTTGTATATATTGGTCACAGCAAAAAGAGCCAGAGCAACGGGTTGAAGTTGCATCACTTGCCCTGCCTCCTCTTGGGGGGCGTGGACCCCAGCACATCCCACCTCTGCTTCAGCATGGCCCTACTGGGGAGACATCAGTCCCATTTTAGAGGTGAGTAAATAGAGTGCAGGGAATCTGCCAGGTCTGTTATTCTCCTTTTGTTTCTTCCTAACACAGACATACATATTCTCATTTGTATGCCTGCTTACTGTCTGTCTCGCCTCCACTGGGATACACATTCTCTCAAGGCAAGGACTTTGTGGGGTCACTCACCCCCGTATTCCCTGTGTCTGCAGTGGTGCCTAGTACCCATGGATGCTGATGCCAAGTGAAGATACATGTAATAGTCGTCTGAGATGGCAGGGAGCAGACACGGAACAAGTGCCTCTCATCGTTCCGATTCTGCTCCCTGTGTTCTGTCTGGGTGGTTGAGGAGGGACCCCCTGAATGTGAAATCTTTCATGCTCCAAACCAGGATAAACATCCTCTGGAGAGCTGCCCATGAGTAACAGCACCCTCCTGCTAGCTGCAGGGCCTCCCTCTTGGAGTCACCCTCTTCCGGAGCTGGAAGTCTTCCTAGCCTAGCCTCCTGCTTCCCCTTTTCCTGACCCAACCCCAGTTCACCTCGCGACCTAGACAGGGGAGCCCTCTTCTTTTGCTTTGCTCCTGCTGGTTGCAAGCTCTTCTGCCTCCCAGTTCTGGGCCAGCGTGAAAGCTCTCCCTGTCTCTCTCAGGGTGGCTGAGAGCCAGGGCCTGGGGTTCTCTGGGCAGGAGGTGAAAGCTGGCTCCACCTTCAGCCCCTGCACTGGCTTTCTTCTCCCTTCTGTGCTTCTTCTCATCCTTGTAGCTCCCCGGGGCTGAGGTTTTACCTTCACTTTCACTCCTATCTCCAACATAAGGGCCTGTCCTATCAAAGTTGACGGCAAATCAAATTGTCCCCTGCTGAACAGGAAAAGGCTGTGCCTCACAGACCCCATCCAACCCCTGGTTTTGGGGTGTGTTAGGGGTGGTAGGGCCGGCCTGGGAGGGACAGGTTTGGGATCTGCTTACCTCCTAATGATCTCATCTGTTCAATGAGGTGAGAGGGTCTGAGGGTCACAAACATTCTTCCAGCTCTGACACTCAGGTCGTAAAACAAGGTGACAACATGCTGAGCAAGGGGAAATGATCTGTTAGCAAAGGATTCGAACACCTTTCCTCCAGTCTCTGCTTGGCTGACACCCTGTGTGCATGGTCACGGGTACCGCCCATTTCTCTGGCTGCTGATACGTAGTCTGTTAGCCGTGTCCGACTCTTTGCGACTCCATAGACTGCAGTCCACCAGGCTCCCCTGTCCATGGAATTCTCCAGGCAAGAATACTAGAGTGAGTTGTCATTAGTTCTGTTTTAAAACAGCTCAAAGGTGATTTTGGATGCACGCAGTAGTAAGCAGGCAGCTTACAGCAAGAAGCAGCGAGCAGTAGCTGGAAGCAAGACCTTAGTTTTCTGAAATGGGAGTTCTAACTCCTGGACCACAGGGGCCAAGGCCAGCAGCAGTTAGGGTCTGAGTCCCTAGTCCTTGCCTATTGAGTCAAGAATGAATTCAGGTGAGGAGGCAGAAGGTGAAGGGTAAAGCAAAAAGTTTATTGAAAAGAAAGTACATGTGAAAGGGCCTCAGGTGAACTCAGAAAGAGTTTGTGAAGTTTAAATCCTTTATAAGGGGTCAGTTCTCCAAGTCTTTGTCTTTCCTCAGGCCAATCATCTTGCTTTGTAACCCCCTGGCTATTTGTCTCAGTATCCTCCCCTAAGGTGGCACCCACCCCTCAGCCAAAATGGATCTCCAAGGGAAGTCTTCTGGGAGGAGCAAGACTCATTAGGGCCTGGCTTTATCCCCTGATTTGACCCCAAGGAGTCTTTCTGCACATGTGTCTTCCTTGTCCCAAAAGTGTGTGTGTGTGTGTGTGTGTGTGTGTGTGTGTTTGGAGGGGGGTGGGGTGGGATGGGGTGGGGGTGGGGAAGACTTAAAGCTTTACGCAAACAGGGTTTTGCCCCTCTTTGTTCTTGCCACGACTATTATCTTAAGATGTTTACAAGAGACAAAGACTGGCTATTTACCCTGTTTCTGTTGTTACTTCCATTTTGGAGGCAAACAGAAGGCTGACTGTAAATGCCTGGACTGGAGCCCACCTATCTCTTGTCTCAGGAAATGCAAACAGGAGGCCAGTTGTAAACGTCTAACCTGGAGTCCATCTATCTCCTTCCTCAAAGGGACTCATCTTTTCTCAGTCCTGGTCCCCGATTTAATCTCCTTCTATGACAACAAAACCTCAGAGCAGACTGTGCTCTAGTTTTCCTTCAGTCCTTCTTGGGTCAGCATGAGCCCTGCCGTTCCCACTTCCCAGCATTGCCCTCATCTGCCCACTTCTTACCACCCCCGTGGTTGTGCAGACCCCAGGGCTGCCCGATTACCCTCTGGTGTGTGCCGTTGACTGCCAGCTGAGCACCCTGCCTCATCTGCCTCCTGCTGACACTCCAGATGTCAGGATGTACAGCTGCAAGGTCGTTCAGACACAAAAGGAACCACACACCACTCTGCAATGTAAAGATCAACAATTCTTACAGGTACACAGGGCTCTGGGGCAATAGTGTGGCTAGCAGGTAAATGATTAAAAACAGCTTTTCAGTAGGACGGCACTTATTTGTAGTATTTGCCAATTTCTGTAGTGTAAATACTCCCACAGTGGATGATTTCAATCTACCGACAAGATGTTACTGATGGCAGTGCTAGGAAGAGATACACACAGCACACTATTATATGTGCACTAAATGATTTCAAGAGCAGAGGTAAGAGTAAAATGTAATATATTAATTAGGCCCTGATGAGTTTTGAATATTTATTACATTTTACTATATGATTTATTTACTTGATGGTTTTGTTTAATGACGAGCTCTTAAAATACTTGAAAATTGAATAACCAGCTCTCACAAGACTACATGCATTGATTCCAGCACATAACTGGAAACTATATTAAAAGTAAAAATGAAAACTAACCAAACAAAAGAATCCTTGAGCGCAGCAAGGTGATTGATGTGCACAGCAGTTACACTGTTTCCTGGGAGTGCAGGGCATTAGAAGAGGCATGGGAGACTGATGAGTAGAAGAAACGGAAGAAAGAGCGAGTGGTCTGTCCCTCCTCCACTCATTTTCTTTTGAAGTCTGTATCCAGGAGTGCTGTGCTGTTCACAGAATCAGAATAGGCTGGTGACCTTCATACCCACTCGGAGCTCAAGCAGGATTGTTGTTCAGTTGCCATGTCATATCTGACGCTTTGAGGACACGGACATGGACACGGAGTTTGTGCAAGCTCATGTTCATTGACTCAGTGATGCTATCCAACCATCTCATCCTCTGTCACCCCCTTCTCCTTTTGCCTTCAATCTTTCCCAGCATCAGGGTCTTTTCCAGTGAGTAAGCTCTTCGAATCAGGTGACCAAGCATTGGAGCTCCAGCTTCAGCATCAGTCCTTACAATGAATATTCAGGGTTGATTTCCTTTAGGATTGACTGGTTTGATCTCCTTGCTGTCCAAGGGACAAGAGTCTTCTCCAGCACCGAAATTCTTCACTGCTCAGCCTCCTTTATGGTCCAACTCACATCCTAGAAAAGTCATAGCTTTGATTAGACTGACCTTTATTGGCAAAGTGAAGTTTCTGCTTTTTAATATGCTGTCTACGTTTGTCATAGCTTTCCTTCCAAGGAGCAAGGGTTTTTTAATTTTATGGCTGCAGTCACCATCTGCAGTGATTTTGGAGCCCAGGAAAATAAAATCTCTGAATGGAAATCACTTCATATCTCACAAGGAGGGCCTTGTGCACACTTGGTAAAGCTGTGCTCCGATTTGGATCCAGAGGGAAGTAAGTGCTGGAGGCACCAGAGGCACCCTATTCAGAGTCTGCGTGGGAACACACCCTTAGCAAGTCTCTGGCAAAGAATTCAACTCTGAGACCGAGGGTTGGGGATGTAGGAATAGACATGGACCCCACTTTGTACCTTACAACCCAGGCCCCCTCTTCCTAGGCTTCCCAGGTGGTGCTGGTGGTAAAGAATCCACCTGCCAGTGCAGGAGATGCAAGAGATGTGGGTTTGATCCCTGGGTTGGGAAGATCCCCTAGAGAAGGAAATGGCACCCCACTCTAGTATTCTTGTCTGGAAAATTGCCATGGACAGAGCAGCCTGGTGAGCTCTAGTCCTTGAGGCCACAGAGGGTCAGACACGACTTAATGACAGACCACATCCTCTTCCCACCCAGATAAAGAACTCCATTCAGTTCCTAGGCCCATGATCCTTGTAGACAGAGCTATAAAAGATTTCTTTAGATTGAGGCACAACCAATATACAGTAAAATGGAAGATTTTAAGTTTTCAGTTTGGAGAATTTTGATAGTCAAAAGTATTTGTGTAACCATCACCTAAAACAAAGGGTAGAACATTTTCAATTTTCAAGAGAGCTCCCTTTACCTCCCCACTCAACCACCCAACCACTGTGTTTATAGAGATTGTCCATAGAGATTAGTTTGCCTGCAAAAATTAGTTTTGATTATTCTGGATTCATAAGGTATGTATCTTTTTGTGTCTGGCTTCTTAAAAATTTAAGATTCATCTGTTTGGATTTTTATATCCATTTTTATTATACCAGCACTCATTTATTCAACTACCTGTAATTTCCAGATTTTTTTTTCTATTAGGAAGAAAGCTACAATGAACATTTAAATACAGTTCTCTTTTGTAGATATAGGTATTTATTTCTTGTGGTAAATACCCAAGTGGAATAGCTGAGTCATGGGGTAGATGTATCTTTAACTTTATAGAAACTAACAAACAATTCTTTTTAGTGGGTGTGGCAATCTACACTTACAGCTTTGTAGGAGAAATCTGGATGGGTCTGATTTTAGTCACACTTTGGGGAGTGGTCTTCCCTGGTGGCTCAGATAGTAAAGAATCTGCCTGCACTGTGGCAGACTTGGGATAGATCCCTGGGTTGGGAAGATCTCCTGGAGAAGGACGTGGCAACCCACTCCAGTATTCTTGCCTGGAGAATCCCCATGGATACAGGAGTTTGGAGGGCTACTGTCCATGGGGTCGAAAACAGTCGGTCATGACTGAGTGACTAAACACAGCACTGCACATCACAGCATGGGGTGTGAAATAGAATGTCATTGTGGAGAGTTTTAACTTGTACTTGTTTGGCATTTTCACATTTTCTTCCTGAAGCTCACAACCTCCTCTACCTTTAAGTTTGAGGATGTCTTGGGGGTGTTTGGGCTTCGTCGGTGGCTCAGATGGTAAAGAATCTGCCTGCGAAGCAGTAGACCGTGGTTTGGTCCCTGGATCGGGAAGATATCGTAGAGAAGGGAATGGCTGACCACTCCAGTATTCTTGCCTGGGGAATTCCATGGACAGAGGAGCCTTGGCAGGCTATAGTCCATGGGATCTGAGCTATTCACATCTGAGTGACTAACACTTCTCTTCTTTTTGGGAGTGTTTATAGACCAGGAACCAGGTGGTCATAGACAGTACTTTGCTCAGGTGATACTTGACAGTGTAGGTTTTCAAGCCTGGCTCTGACTGTGTTTACAATCAAAAATAGACTTGATCTTTGTCCCTGGCTCCTGGCACAGAGCTCCTAAAACCTTAGAAATTTCCTTAGTGATAGGAGTGCTTAGTCGCTCTGTTGTGTCCAACTCTTTGCAACCTCATGGACTATAGCCCGCCAGGCTTCTCTGTCCATGGGGATTCTCCAGGCAAGAATACTGGAGTAGGTTGCCATGTCCTCCTCCAGGGGATCTTCCCAACCCAAGGATCGAACCCAGGTCTCCTGCATTGCAAGCAGATTCTTTACTGTCTAAACTACCAGGGAAGCCCCTTAGTGGTGAAAGTGAAGTTGCTCAGTCGTGTCCAACTCTTTGCGACCCCGTGGACTGTAGCCTACCAGGCTCCTCTGTCCATGGGATTTTCCAGGCAAGAGTACTGGAGTGGGTTGCCATTTCCTTCTTCAG
The DNA here is from genome assembly GCF_023699985.2 of Odocoileus virginianus. NCBI lineage: Eukaryota > Metazoa > Chordata > Mammalia > Artiodactyla > Cervidae > Odocoileus > Odocoileus virginianus. Next base: position 33,938,849 of record NC_069680.1, read on the forward strand.
GGGATCTTCCCAACCCAGGGATTGAACCCAGGTCTCCCGCATTGTAGGCAGTGGTAGAAGTATCTTATTATTCATAACAAGGTGGCCCTTTTGGCCACCCCTGAGTTTATGCTAATTAATTGATTCTTGGTTGGCTCCAGAGAGCTTCAAGATGGTGACTGGTTGCCAGAGGAAACAACCACGTGATTATAGGAGTAAATTCCTAACCTCACCTTCTGACCTTTGAGTAGGGGAGAGGATCTGGGGGTTGACTTCAATCAGTGATGACCACAATTTAATCAATCATACCCACATGAAAAAAAAACAAGTTGGATTAAAAACTCTGAAGAAATGAGGTTAAAAGATCTTCTGGGTTGGTGAACACATCTGGGTGCGGGGAAGGTGGCACACCCAGAAAAGGTGTGGGAGCTCAGTACAGCCTCCACCCCACACCTTGCCTATGCCTCTCTTCTGGTCAGTTATTCATTTGTATCTTTTTAAATAAAGTTGTACTTGTAAGTAGAGTTACTTTCCTGAGTTTGGAGACTCCTTCTAGCAAATTATAAACCCGAGGGTGTCAGGGGGACCCTGATCCGTAGTTGGCCAGGTAGAAGGGTGGGTCTGGGGACTTCATTTGCAGCTGGCATCTAACATGGGGACAGTCTTGTGGGATGTCCCTTGACATCCCTTGACATGTGGGATCAGCATCAGGTCTGGGTTGTTAGTGTCAGAATTGAGTTGAATTGTTGGACTCTCAGTTGGTATCAACCAATCAGAGACCTGGTGTTGGAAGGATGTACATGACATCAGTAAAAACCCCGTACAGGCTGACTCTTGGCTACCTGCTGCTGCTGCCCCTCCATTTTTGGTGGGCATATTGTACTAGAGTGCAGTGGGACTTGTTGGTATTAGAACCAAAGAGTGACAAGACTGCCCTCCTCTGAGCCATGTGAACGTGCTGATGCTTGTGTTAAAACAGCAGAATCGTGACATCCCTGGGGATTTTCCAGACACTATTTATCAGGCTTCTCAGGACAGACTCTAACCAAGACTGAATTCCAGAACGTGTCACAGAGTTCAGAAGGGGAAGCAGACAGCATAAATTATCAACTGTGAGTTGAGGGAGATGACATGGAGAAGTCTTCTAAGAGTACTTTAATGGAAATAGAAATTTCATCAGTGAACAAGACTAATGGCAGTAGAGTCATTATTAGGGACATTTAATGAATTTTATTATGTTTTGTGCATTTTAAAATACTAAGAACAGGAAAAGAGGGATACAATTTTTTGTCTCTCATTATTAGTTGTACATAATAAAAATATCCATTAATGTTGTTGGGACTATTTGCTAGCTTTATCAGAAGTGATGTTTTCCCAGAGTGTCTAAGACTTTTTCTTTCATACTGTGTGGTCGAACCTGGAGTACACTGCAGTTTAGACTCTGAAGCTGACTTTATCACGAGGATATCTGGGTACTAACACTAACCTGTGAAGACAGTCCTTGCCATTATCTGTCCATGAAAACCTCTGGGGAACTCCTGAGACCTTGAGACCACCCAGCTACGTGAGCACAGACTGTAGAGAGCCAAGCGGTAGAGAACTTTCAGTTCCATGTGGTTTTATAAGAAGTGGCCCCACACATCCTCTCTTTTCACCACAAGTTAGGAGATGAGGGGCTCGGTCCTGGAGAGGTGCAGCACCTGCATAAGTCCAGCTGGTCCCTGGCAGGAGGAGAACGCCATCTCCTTGGACTTTAGGTTGCAGGGCAATGCCTCACTTCTGGAGAGAAAGGAAGGGGAGAGAGAGAGAGATGGAAAATATAAGCTCCGGTCCACTGAGCCTTTACCATGCGTCAGTGCTCTGTCAATACTTCGTGCATCCATAGCCCTAAGGAGAGAAGGCTGAGCCTGGGAAAGGTGAAGCGAGCTCTCCAGTGTCAAAGGTCAAGCAAGTGGGCATCTGCCGTGTGATCTGACTGTACAGCAACCCAGTGTTGTAAATGTTGCCCTCCTCCTTGTTCAGAGTCTCACTTAGCCCCATTGTTCAGATGATGATGTGATTTTGGGATCTTCTTGGTCTCAGTATTACAGAATCCACTGGCAGCTCATTTTTAGGCTGGTCCCTGGTTACCCAGGTGGTACTAGTGGTAAAGAACCCACCTGCCAATGCAGGAGATGTAAGCAATGTGGGTTCAGTCGATTCCTGGGTGAGGAAGATACCCTGGAGGAGGACATGGCAACTTACTCCAGTATTCTTGCCTGGAGAATTCCATGGACAGAGGAGCTTGGCAGGCTGTGGTTCATAGGGTTGGACATGACTGAAGTGACTTAGCACTGGTCACCCAAAGACTGCTTCCCAGTTGTCTTTGTGGGGGACACCCAGGCTCACCCTGAATCAAATGCTTCCATTTTCTTTGGTCTTCACTGTAGCTCTGAAGAGGGGACACATATACACAGTCACTACTAGGGTGGCCTTGTCCAATCCCACCTGTTAGGCACCTCCAGCATCAGCAGCTTCCCCTTGGTCTGGTCAGTGGCTGTTTTCCAGTGGCTGAAGAAATAGGTGTTGTCTGCTTTATCACATGTTCTGTGTCTTCCCAGATTTCCTGTGCCGCTCATGGGCCTGGGAACTGTGCAGTCACCCAGACCCAGAGAAGTCTTCCAGCTTCAGGCAGACAGCAAGGAAGAAAACATCCCTGGACCATCATTGAGCCTTTCTGGCTCCTGGACCCTGGCATCAGAGCAAACCTGCATTTTACAAGACTTTCCTCGCTTTGGCCTTAAACCTGCAAATCTAGGGAGAGAAACCGTGGATCCACATGGACTTGGAGGCCAGAGCAAGTAGTAGGTGAAGTTTTCACATTTCACACTTGCTTTCTTTGCTCAACTTTTGTCTAACACCCTGACCAGGAGCCTGGTGGTGGGCTCATCTTCCACACCCAGTTCTTTCCTGGCTGCCTTATTCTTTATTTTTTTTCATTTTTTAATTGGATTTGTAAAAAACTGTTTGGTTATCTTTTTCCTTGGTCAAGCCACACAGCACGTGGGATGTTACTTTCCCAACCAGGGATAGAACCCACAATCCCTTTATTGGAAGTGGCCTTAACCACTGTATCATCAGGGAAGTAACTTTCCTGGCCTTCTTAATAGCCTTTGATCCAACCCCTTCTCAGCACAGTCAGCTGCTCCTGCTTCAGCTCAGGCAGTAATCATTTCTCACTGTGGCAACTGGAACAGCCTCAGACAGGGTCCCCTGTGGCCCGTGGCCCTGTGCTCCAACACAGGGCCTGGGTGTGTCTTGGGTGTCCTGGGTGTCTTGCCCTCTCTCACTCATGTGGCGAGAGTTCTGTGGTTGGAAGTAACAGAGACCTATTCTAGTAACTTAAACAGAAGAAGATGCATAGGAGGGGTGTGGGTTTGCCCATGGGATGGAAGGGAGGGCTCGCGGAGCAGGCCTGGAGCAGGCAGATGTCCAGGGTCTCAATGGAGAGAATTAATCACTGCTCTCTACTTTACTTTTGCAAATCAAATGTTCACCACAGTTGCCAACTTTCAGAGAGTGTCTGGGGGAGGGAGTGGAGCATGGCTGAAGGCACCCAGGGCCCTGAGAGAAGGATCTGGGAGTAAAGAATGAGGTGATGAGTGTATCTTTGGGAGTAAAATAAAATCAAAGCTCAGAGGGCCATGCAAATCAGTCATCACTTCGAAGAAGAAGAAGAAGGGAGGCAGGGAGGAAGAGGGAGGGACGGAGGAAGGACAGGGAAGAGAGAGGGGAGACAAAGAAGGCAAAAAGATAAATGCAAAAGAAAGGGAATAGGGGGAGGAGAGTGGAGAAAAGAGGATCTCCGAGACTTGAGACAGGGGTCAGAACCCAGGAAACCAGCCAGGTGTCAGAGATTTGAGGCTGGGAGGTGGCTCCTGGGGAAATTCCTTGAGCTGCAGAAATGGGCCTCTGGAGCTCTGGGTGGGGTATTTGGGGCCTCAGGGGTGGTTAGGAAGAGATTGTCTAAGGCCACCTGCCGGAGGCCATGCTGGGCATAAGTAGGGCAGGAGGTGAGTCACAGCCCTGTCCTCAGTGCCCACAGGGAAGCAGGACCCCGAGATCAGCTGAGAGAGTAACCAGGGACAGGAGAGGATGCAAACAGCTAAGTCTTGGAGCATGAGGCTGTCGTTGGTCCTCGGCAAGGTGGGTGTCCCCTGACCTCCTCACAGAGGAGAGCGATCAGATTTAGAGATCAAGAGCCATCATCAGCACCACACAGTGGCGCCCCTGGGATCTGGAATCTGGATGCAGGGTGTCTGCTCCCACAGCCCATGTGCTCTCCTCTGCATCTCACCTGCAGCCTCACCTGCAGCCTACCTGAGACCCAGGGAGGCGAACAGCGTGACTTCTTGGTTAAGGGGTGTTTGTGCTAGGCAGGGGTGCACTGCACAAAGGCAGCTATCCCTACCCCACTCAGATGCACCCGGGCTCCTTCTCAGATGTTCCTTCTCTGCAGTTAAGTGCGCAACATGGAAAATGGTGGGGGCATCCCTAACTCCGCCAAGCTGGCCTTTCAATGTCACCAGGCTGCTCCCTCCCAAGTTTCAGTACATTTTCCAGCTGTTGATTGCTCCAGGGCTTGCAGGAGTGGGTCCTGTGACCTGGCTGTTTTCTCAACCCAGCAGGATCACAAGGGCTTGTTTTGTTTTTCTGCTGCTGCTAGGAACTCAAACCTTGCTGTGGGGCATCTTATTTTGCCTTCCAAGCACACTTGTTTTCTCCCGTCCCCAGGCCTGCTTCCACTCTCATACCTTTCAGTATGCCATCTGGAAATCCTTGAACCATTCTAAAAGACAAGGGACCTCCTTCCCTGGAATTCGCTGCTTGTTTCCTAATTAGGAGTCAGTGGCTTGAATATAAACGAATCATTAGATCCATTAGAAACGCCAAGTTCAGATGGTTGTGAGTTTTCATTTAGATATTTTCTGCTTCTTGGCCCAGCCCAAACAAGCACTCCAGCATTCCCCAGTTACTTTGTTTCTCATGGTCAGATAGATGACTTTTCTCCTATAATTCATAAATCAGGCCTCACTGGGGTTTCAGTGAATTCTTTGACTATTGCTCTGATTAATCAGGGAATTGTATGCTTTTCTTTCTTTTGGAGTGATCCTTTCTGAGGACCGAATTTTCGTATGTCCTTGAATATAAAAATGAACCTAGACTTGAAGACACAGGGCATGAGCATTCCCGCAGCTGGGGAGGGTCTCCTTTCCCTGCAGGAGAGCTGAAGCTCTGGGGACTAGAGCCAGGAGCAGTCACCCTGGTGGTCATGCACTCACTGGGGGTGGCAATTTGAGCAAAGCCTTTCCACCTGGAAGATGACCATGACCTGCAGTGGGCAGGGCAACAGCAGCAGAAGCAGCAGCAGCAACAACAACAAACAGCAAGACCACGTCACAGGTCCTTGAAGTTACTTGATCAAGCACTCCCTTAATGTAAGTAGATGTTCAAAAACAAGAGCAAGACAACCAACCAGGCAGAACTCCCTCCACACACGGGGTGGACAAAATGTGGGTGAAAATAGGATACAAACGATGACCTCTGTGTCCCTGGAGATGCTGCCACGGTGCGGACTGGTGGAACACACAGCCCCTCTGGGTCAGGGATGACTCCCCCAGCCTGCAGGGTCTCTCTGTGTCCCCGACCCTAGACAACAATTCAGGATCCTTTCTTTCCCCATTCACTAGACCACTGTAAGTGAGATAGAGGAATGGTTATGAACACTTTATGCCATATTTTTACCTTTGTGACATATTACATCATCCATGCCAGTTGAGTCTGAGATTTCTTTGGATCACACGTCCTATGCGTATTGAACAGTGTGAGAAGTTCCATCTTAATAACCCCCTGCAAAGCCCCCTGTGGGGCACACAGGGACAGGAATGTCAGTCCTATTTCCTGATGAAGAAATAAAGGTTCAAATGGGTGATTTGACCTCTCCAAATCACAGATTCCTCCAAGAGCCGAGCCTGTTCTTAAACTTGGATCTTCTGCCTCCAAGTTTAAGGCCATGTCCATTCATTAATCACCAGAAAGAGAGTTAGTCTGAATCTTAGAGTTGATTTTTGAGTCTTTGATCATTGGATACAATGGGAATTATAGCTTCATGGGGAAGGCATGTAGTTCTGTTTTGCTGAATAAGCTGGCCATGTTTCCAGCAGTAACACTGGCTGAGGGACAAGTGGGGGCCAGGTTGAGAGTGGGGGTGGGGAGCTGCCTTTGAGACTATGCCAGTGACCCTTATTATACTTATGCGTATGAGCCCACCCAAAAGAACACTGCCTTCTAGCCACCCTAGTCAGAACCCGCTAAGACGGGGCTTCCTTGGTGGCTCAGCCAGTAAAGAATCTGCCTGCAATGCAGGAGGCCTGGGTTTGATCCCTGGGTGAGGAAGATGCCCTGGCGAAGGAAATGGCTACGCACTCTAGTATGCTTGCTTGGGAAATCCCATGGACAGAGGAACCTGGTGGGCTACAGTTCATGGGCTCAAAACAGTTGCACACAACATAGAAACTAAACCACCAGCCACCAAGACTACTGGTTCCTTAGCACCCAAAGCAGCTTTTCTTGGTGGAATGCAAGCAGTTCCCTGCCTGGGGCCCTGCCAAGGCTTGGCAGAATTAAATGTGACATTCAGTTCCAGATTAAACAAGTTGGAACAGTTTTGCTGAAGGTGTAGATTTTTATTTGTTTTTTTGTTTGTTCACTTACTTACTGAGACCTTACTTTAATGACCTGGTTTTGGATTTCTGCATGAAAGATGCATAAGCACAATGAGTATTATTTTTATAATGGATGTTCATAATGATTATACTAACAATGGCACCTTCTATCTCTTTAAAGTTTGTTTCTTCCTTTTAAGCTTCATGCCAGGAATCTGGGATGGAATTCAGGGTTTCCTAGAACTTCACAGAGTGAAGAGAGTGTCTTAGCTGCTCCCTGAATCCTCTCTATGAAATTCCTACCAAAAGTCCTGCAGCTTGGACTCCCCCAACTCATGAGGAATTTTCTACTTTACAGAGCAGCCCATTTCCCCCTCCAGCTGCGCTGTCTGAATGTCTGTCTTGAACAGATTCAACAGATGTAAAAACTTGAGTGGAAGTGTTATTAGGTTTGTGTTTTCACAAGCCTGTCAAGTGATTCCCAAGCAGGCTAAAGTTTGAGACCCACTTCTCTACAGCACACTGTCTTTCTGATAATAACTGTGATAGTTACTTTTATGTGGCAACTTGGCCGAGCCATGGTACTTAGTTGTTTGGTTAAAAATGAATCTAGATTTTGCTGTGAAAGTTATCTTAATCAGTAGACTTCGGGTAGATAAGACTGTTGTTCAGTCGCTAAGTTGAGTCTGACTCTTTGTGACCCCGTGGGCTGTAGAACACCAGCTTCTTGTCCCCCACTCTCTCCCAGAGTTTGCTCAGATTAATATCCATTAAGTTAGTGATACCATCTAACCATCTCATCCTCTGCCACCCCCTTCTCCTTTTGCCTCCAATCCTTCCCAGTATCTGTCTTTTCTAGTGAGTTGGCTCTTCACATCAGGTGGTCAAAGTTTGGCTTCAGGATCAGTCCTCCCAGTGAATATTCAGGGTTGATTTCATTTAGGATTGACTGGTTTGCTCTCCTTGCTGTCCAAGGGACTCTCAAGAGTCTTCCCCAGCACCACAGTTTCAAAGCATCAGTTCTTTGGCTCTTTGCCTTCTTTATGGTCCAACTCTCACATCTGTACTTGGCTACTAGAAAAACCATAGCTTTGACTATATGGACCTTTGTTGGCAAAGTGATGTCTCTGCTTTTAATATGCTGTTTAGGTTTGTCATAACTTTTCCTCCAAGGAGCAAATGTCTTTGAATTTCATGGCTACAGTCACCATCTGCAGTGATTTTGGAGCCCAAGAAAATCTGTCACTGCTTTCACTTTATTCCCTTCTATTTGCCATGAAGTGATGGGACCTGATGCCATGATCTTAGTTTTTTGAATGTAGAATTTCAAGCCAGCCTTTTCACTCTCCTCTTTCACTTTCACCTAGAGGCTCTTCAGTTCCTCTTCACTTTCTACACTCTTCATAATGTGTGTGGGTCTCATCCAATCACTTGAAGGGCTTACGTCCCCCAGGCTTCCCAGGTGGTGCCAGTGGTGAAGAACCCTCCTGCCAATGCAGGAGACTCAAGAGATGTGGGTTCAATCCCTGGGTTGGGAAGATCCCCTGGAGAAGGGAATGGCAGCCCATTCCAGTATTCACATCTGGAGAATCCCATGGACAGAAGATCCTAGTGGGCTACAGTCCATGGGGTCACAAAGAGTTGGACAAGACTGAAGTGACATGGCACACAGCATGCATGTCCCCTGGGTAGGAAGGAATTCTGCCTCTGGAGCTCAACTGCAGCATGAACTCCTGCCAGAATTTCTCCTCTGCCAGCCTGCCTTGTAAATTTCGAACCTGACAGCACCCACAATCATGTGAACCAATTGCTTAAAAACCCCTTCTCTCCTCCCCTCCTCTGCCCCTTTCCCTTCCCTTCTCTTCCTCTCTCTCATTTTCTCTCTTTGTCCAGCCTATCGGTTCTATTTCTCTGGAGAATCCCAACCAACACAAACTGCGTTAGAATCCACTGTGCAGTCTTTCTCTCTTAGCCCAAACTCGGTGGCAGTCTTCCTCACTGTAAGACTTGGGACAGCCTTTTTATTAGGCAGGAGTTACTACAGGCATGGAATTTAATAGCGATCCAGGATTTAAAATATTAACTAGAAACTTAAACTTTTGTGGGTAGATTTGGCAGAAACCATTTGATTTTGGGTCATTCCTTGGAAGCTTCTTTATTGAAAAAAAAATTCTAGCTTTCAGTGAGGACTTTAAAACCAGATGGATATAAATTGGAATCCCCACCATTACTATTCACTAAACACCTCAGGCAAGTCACTTAACATATGTGAGTCACATTTTCCTCATCAGTGAAACAAGGTTACTAAGGTTATTTTTTTCCTTCTGTGGCTTTAATGAAGCTTCTAGGTAGCATATCCAAAGTGCCAATTTATGTCAAGCTTATGGTTGGCTTTCAGGGTGAGTGGGAGCTATTACACTTTTAGCTTGTTGCTTCTAACAGTGGAGGTAAACTAGAAAGACATTACAGTCGACTGGGAGTTTAGGTATACTGTTCTCTGGTTAATCCTGGATTTATTGAAATGTAATTTATTTCTCTTACCTTGCTGCATTTACTAGAACCTCCAAAGAAATGAGAAGTTATAAGAACAGACATTCTTGTCTTGATCTTGATCTTAGAGGGAAAACATTGAGACTTCCACCACTAATTGTAATACGAACAGTAGGTTTATCAGAGAGATCCTCTATGGATTGAGGAAGTTCCTTCTGTTTCTGGTTTTCTTAGAGGAGTTATGAGGAATGGAAGTTGGACTTTTGAAAATGATTTTACCACATCTATTGAGATGCTTATTTTTTTTGAAATTAAATTTAAAAATATGGTGAATTATATGGATTGGCTTTTTAAATCATAAACTAACCTTGCATTCCTGGAATATACTTCACTTGGTCAGGACGGATTATCTTTTTATGGATTTTAACGGATTTGATTCATTAAAGTGTTGTTTGACTTAAAATTATTTTTTTCTTTCATTTTATTATCTTTCTCTTTTGTATTCATAAGGATATCATTGGTTTGTAGTTTTCTTTTCTTTTTTTTTTATTGTACCATTTTTATTTTATTTTTTTCCATTTATTTTTATTAGTTGGAGGCTAATTACTTTACATCATTGCAGTGGTTTTTGTCATACATTGAAATGAATTAGCCATGGATTTACATGTATTCCCCATCCCAGTCCCCCCTCCCACCTCCCTCTCCACCCGATCCCTCTGGGTCTTCCCAGTGCACCAGACCCGAGCACTTGTCTCATGCACCCAACCTGGGCTGGTGATCTGTTTCACCCTAGATAATATACATGTTTCGATGCTGTTCTCTTGAAACATCCCACCCTCACCTTCTCCCAGAGTCCACAAGTCTGTTCTATACATCTGAGTCTCTTTTTCTGTTTTGCATATAGGGTTATCGTTACCATCTTTCTAAATTCCATATATATGTGTTAGTATACTGTAATGGTCTTTATCTTTCTGGCTTACTTCGCTCTGTATAATGGGCTCCAGTTTCATCCATCTCATTAGAAGTGATTCAAATGAATTCTTTTTAATGGCTGAGTAATATTCCATGGTGTATATGTCCCACAGCTTCCTCATCCATTCGTCTGCTGATGGGCATCTAGGTTGCTTCCATGTCCTGGCTATTATAAACAGAGCTGCGATGAACATTGGGGTGCATGTGTCTCTTTCAGATCTGGTTTCCTCTGTGTGTATGCCCAGAAGTGGGATTGCTGGGTCATATGGCAGTTCTATTTCCAGCTTTTTAAGAAATCTCCACACTGTTTTCCATAGCGGCTGTACTAGTTTGCATTCCCACCAACAGTGTAAGAGGGTTCCCTTTTCTCCACAGCCTCTCCAGCATTTATTGCTTGTAGACTTTTGGATAGCAGCCATCCTGACTGGCATGTAATGGTACCTCATTGTGGTTTTGATTTGCATTTCTCTGATAATGAGTGATGTTGAGCATCTTTTCATGTGTTTTTGTGCCATCTGTATGTCTTCCTTGGAGAAATGTCTGTTTAGTTCTTTGGCCCATTTTTTGATTGGGTCATTTATTTTTCTGGAGTTGAGCTGGAGGAGTTGCTTGTATATTTTTGAGATTAATCCTTTGTCTGTTGCTTCATTTGCTATTATTTTCTCCCAATCTGAGGGCTGTCTTTTCACCTTGCTTATAGTTTCCTTTGTTGTGCAAAAGCTTTTAAGTTTCATTAGGTCCCATTTGTTTATTTTTGCTTTTGTTTCTAAAATTCTGGGATGTGGGTCATAGAGGATCCTGCTGTGATTTAGTTTTCTTTTCTTAAAATGTCCCTGTCTGCATAATACTGGCTTTTTAGAATGACCTGCCTCTTGAGAAACTTATATGCAGGTCAGGAAGCAACAGTTAGAACTGGACATGGAACAACAGACTGGTTCCAAATAGGAAAAGGAGGACGTCAAGGCTGTATAATGTGACCCTGCTTATTTAACTTATATGCAGAGTACATCATGAGAAACGCTGGGCTGGAAGAAGCACAAGCTGGAATCAAGATTGTCAGGAGAAATATCAATAACCTCAGATATGCAGATGACACCACCCTTATGGCAGAAAGTGAAGACGAACTAAAAAGCCTCTTGATGAAAGTGAAACAGGAGTGTGAAAATTTGGCTTAAAGCTCAACATTCAGAAAACTAAGATCATGGCATCTGGTCCCATCACTTCATGGGAAATAGATGGGGAAACAGTGGAAACAGTGTCAGACTTTATTTTTTTGGGCTCCAAAATCACTGCAGATGGTGATTGCAGCCATGAAATTAAAAGACACTTACTCCTTGGAAGGAAAGTTATGACCAACCTAGATAGCATATTAAAAAGCAGAAACATTACTTTGCCAACAAAGGTCCGTCTAGTCAAGGCTATGGTTTTTCCTGTGGTCATGTACGGATGTGAGAGTTGGACTATAAAGAAAGCTGAACACTGAAGAATTGATGCTTTTGATCTGTGATGTTGCAGAAGACTCTTGAGAGTCCCTTGGACTGCAAGGAGATCCAACCAGTCCATCCTAAAGGAGATCAGTCCTGGGTGTTCATTGGAAGGGCTGATGTTGAAGCTGAAACTCCAATACTTTGGCCACCTCATGCGAAGAGTAGACTCATTAGAAAAGGCCCTGATGCTGGGAGGGATTGGGGGGCAGGAGGAGAAGGGTATGGCAGAGGATGAGATGGCTGGATGGCATCACCGACTCGATGGACATGAGTTTGAGTCATCTCCGGGAGTTGGTGATGGACAAGGAGGCCTGGCGTGCTGCCATTCATGGGTTCTCAAAGAGTCGGACACCACTGAGCGACTGAACTGAACTCAACTGAGAATGGGTTGAGACGTGTTTTCTCCTCGGCAGGTCCCAGTTTCAGGCAGCTCTAGGCTTCTGTGCTCTCAGCAGAGGGTGTGATGTGGCTAGTGTCCACTAGAGGGCAGAAGAGGTCCAGTATTATTTGAAGAAACACGGTGGCTTCTCCCCGCTGTGGCTCCTTTCTCTTGATCTTGTTCTTGGCTCCTATTTTGTCACTGCTTTTGAGTTCACTCCTGGTGATTTCTTAGCTTTAAGCTTTGTTGCCTCACAACCTTGCTTCCTGGATGGCTGAGAGGAAGCCCCAGAGCCACTGCCCTGAGGACAGCAGTTTACAGAGCCCCTGGGCCAGGGTGTGAGCTGAGAGGCAGCTGCCTGAGGCCAACCACGGAGGACACGTGGTGTGGAAAGCTGGATTTCCCGTCACTCTCCAGCCTAACTCCTACAGAATGGAATGGGGTTTAAAAACGCGTTTACGGCTTTCACGGCTAAAGTCTGGCTACAGCCTCACGTGGGCTTGGCCGACCAGTGGTTCTCAGGCTCCGTTTCTTCACGCTCATGGTGATGACAAGGTGGAACAGTTACTGTGCTTAGTAAAAAAAAAGTTTGCTTTACTAGACGTTGATGAAATATAGAAAAACGGTTAAGTGCTGTAAACTCATTCTTTATGCAGTCTGTTCAAGGAACTGATATCAGTTGGCTCTTCTTGTTGAAAGTTTTGGAACTTACGTGAGTCATCTGCTGAGTGCAGAGTCAGTCTTCCTGATGTCTGGGAGTGGGCTCCTTCCTGTCACTGCCTTTTCTCCAGGCACAAGGACAGACCCTAGAGGACAAAGGGACGCAGATGCCACTGGTCATTAACTGCATTAACAGAATGCAACCTCACAGAGACCAACTGGCATTTACCCCTCTTGGATCTGAACACCTGCTGGACTCACCTTTCACCTCCTGGAGCCCACCCAGATCAGAGCCAGTGCCGATATGCATTCTTGATCAAACAGTGTGTTGAGAGACACATATTCTCTTATCTCTTTCCCGATATCTATGGCTTCATAACTTCAAAGACTTTTCAACGTTTATTTACTTATTCATTAATGCAAATATATTTATAAACCCTGTGCCGGTATAATGGTGTGCAAAACAGACATCACTGCTGTGTTTATAGAGTTTGACATCAAGCAGGAGGATGGATGCGTGGGAAGTACGGGGCGTGAAACCAGGAGGCCTACCGGTCAGATCAGGCTGAGGTCAGGAAAGGCTCGCTGGAGAAATGAGTGAGAAGCCTGCAGGTGGGGAGCACAGTGTGGGCAGCAGGGAGGAGCCTGGTGTGAGCAGACAGCTCCTGCAGAGGGTGTGTGGAGAGGAGCATGGATGGCCTGCCAATCAGCAGTGCCTGGGATCCTGTGAACTTCTGCTGAGGGACTTTGCTGAGGGAAGCAGAACCGAACCGCTGGAGGCATTTGGAGCAGAGAGAGCTTGCTATGGGCAATTGGGGGCTTTTCAAATCATGGGAGAGACTTGGGGAGTGGAGGTCAATAAGACTACCTTAGGGCATCCAGGACAGATACCCAGCCCATCATCACCAGTGACCCTGGAGCCTGCATCCCGAAACAGGTGTGGTCAGGACACTGGGAGAGCTGAGAGCTGCCTGCCTGTGGGTGTCACCGACTTGGGGCACCCAGAGGGCAATTCTCAGGAGAAGCCGGAGGAGGCAGAGTGGTGCCCATGAAGGCAGTTACAGGACAAGACACACGCCATGTCTCCGCTTCTGCATCAGAACCTAGCTCCTGTGCTCACCGACTGAGTCTAACCTCTACCCAGTGGGCCAGTGAATCTGTGGTTCCAGGCATATCCCTGAGAAGCAGAGGACAGTGTATCAGAGACAAGGAGACCCTGCTGACAACTGACCATCCAGAAAAATCAGTCTGGGAGAAGGAAGTGGCCTTGTCTCCTTTGCCACTAGCCAGCAGTGTATGTATTTCCAGGTCTCAGCTTCCTCCTCTGTACAGTGGGTTGGCAATACTACCTGCTTAATATGTGTCATAAAACAGCAAACAAGGTGAGATAAATTCTCAGCACAGTGCTGGACATGTAGGTTTCAATGATTTCTAGTTATTATTATTTTTGTTAGTGATATTTTTGTTATTAAGAGCACTGAAGAATTGATGCTTGCAAACTGTGGTGTCGGAGAAGACTCTTGAGAGTCGATTGGACTGCAAGGAGATCAAACGAGTGAATGGTAAAGGAAGTCAACCATGAGTATTCATTGGAAAGACTGATGCTGAAGATGACGCTCCAATACTTTGTTTGGCCATCTCATGTGAAGAGCCAACTCACTGGAAAAGACTCTGATGCTGGGAAAGATAGAAGGCAGGAGGAGAAGGGGACGACAGCGGAGGAGATGATTGGATGGCATTACCGACTCAATGGACATGACTTTGAGCAAGCTCCAGGAGATGGTGAAGGGAAGCCTAGTGTGCTGCAGTCCACGGGGTCACAAAGAGTTGGACCCTATTGAGCAATTGAGCAACAACAACAACAAAGACTAATGTGTTTTAAAAAGCTGAGGGATTTCCCTGGCAGTCCAGTGGTTAAGACTTCATCTTCCAATGCAGGGGATGTGGATTCTATTCCTGGCTGGGGAGCTAAGATCCCACATGGTTTTGGCCCCAATACCAAACGGAAAACAGAAACAATATTGTGACAAATTCAATATAGGCTTTTAAAATGGTCCACATGAAATTTAAAACAACAACAAAAAGTTGAAAGCCAGTAAAGATTTTAAAAGCAAAATAGAAATAGGCTCATCTTTTTAAAAAGTTGCAGTAGTTTTAGGGTGTCTCTGGTATTGACAGTCACAAGTACCAAGCTGACTAGCCCTGTGGCCGGGGCACCAGGGTGAGACCCAGAGCATATCCTGTGGGGGGCGCCCAGTTCCCACAGCCCATCATGTGTTTGTGAGTCTCCACATGCTCAAATGGGCCATGTGCGTGATGCATATGGGGTGAGTGGGATTATTTCCCCCCTCTTGGCACAATGAGAATTTGCTTTTCTCCAGGGGCCACTGTTTCTAAAACTCTGCCCAGTGGAGTTCAAACCGTGTAGTATGGTTAGTCTCTGAACTGTTTCAAAGGTTGCTCTGGTTTACTTCTTTCTGCACCTAGTGGGTTGAGTGAGGCCACAGGAGCCTCAGAACTGGATTTGTGTGCCTAGTTTGGCAGATGGGGAATTATTTTGGAGAAACAGCTGCTGAACCAGGGCGGAGACGGGTGGACCCCTGAACAGGGCAGATATGGAGTCAAGGCTGAGCCTGATGAGCAGGGGTCCAAAGGCAAGGTTCATGGGCCCAATGGGGAGGTTTTAGTTAAAAAACTAAAAAGGAACCAGCTCCCAGGGGCCCAACTACAAAGAAATGAAAGACTCAGATAACTGAAGGCTCCGGATTCAGTCTGGATTGTGGCTGCTGGTGGGTTTGTAGGTCCTGGGGTTCTGAACCTGCAGGAGAAAGGTCTGGAATTCCTGCCTTACGATGGGAAAGATGCTGCTCTAAACCCTGATCTGTTGTGACCAGTTAACCCCCGCACCAACTCTAGGAATCAGGTGCTGTCATTATCACCAGCTACAAAGGAAGAGACTGAGGTTCAGAGAGGTTAAGGTGCTTGTCTCAGGTCACACAGCTGGTGAGCTGGATGGCTGGCATCCTAGTCCCCTGGTTCTGGAGGATGCATTGGGCACCATGCTTCCCCGCAGACATGTTTGGGCACTTTCCAATCTGTGTGCTCTAAAGCTCATCCTGAGGGCAGCGCTATCAAAGGCCCATCTGTGGAATCTATGGGCCTTCAAGCCATTCATTAATCATAAAGGATAATCAGCCGGGAGAGAAGGCAAGGTTGTTCTGCAGGAAAGAAAGTGCCTAAGACAGGGACACATATAGCTCAGTACAGATGTGCTGAGTGTGTGCATGAGTGTGAGTGTATGTGAGCACACACTTGTGTCTGCAAAGCACCAACACTGTCAAAGGCTGGAAGCTAAGAATGCAAACATACCAGAGATCTTCCTGACAAATCCAGTTTTTTTCTGTGCATTCATTTGTTCTTTATCATTTACTTCAGACAGTATTGGCCCTGAGAGAATGAGTTTAGAAATGAAGCCTCTGTGTTCTGTAATTTTACTGGCATTTAGTAAAAGCAGGCAGAAACAGACACACACACACACAAAGCGTCAGAGATAAAGGCAAGTGGAATCACAGAACTTCACATCAAACTTGCAAAATACCTGAATGACTTTTCCTGTTAATAAGCTCAACAGTGTCTTCCTGAATCATCCATGTGTTGGGCCGGCTCCTGGTTCCAAGCCTTTGCTTCCTTATCTGCTCCTCATAGATGTATTGAGGGCCAGTGAAAGAGCAGGTGTGACCATTTAGTGGGCTTTGGGATCCTTGGAAGGCCATGTCAACTCACTTTACCCTCTGTGATTCCCCAACCAGCACCTGGCTCTGTGTGTGTGTGTGTGTGTGTGTGTGTGTGTGTGTGTGTGTGCGCGCGCGAGAGAGAGAGAGAGAGAGAGAGAGAGAGAGAGAGAGAGAGAGAGAGAGAGAGAGAGAGATTTTCCAGGACACTGTGAGAAGCCTGAATGCACTATAATATAGGGCACAGTCTCTTAGTTGTGTCTGTTTCTTTGCAACCCTATAGACTATAGCCCACTAGGCTTCTCTGTCCAAGGGATTCTCCAGGCAAGAATACTGGAGTGGGTGGCCATGCCTTCCTCCAGGGGATCTTCCAGACCCAGGGATCGAACTCACATCTCTTGCATCTTCTGCATTGGGAGGCAGATTCTTTACCACTGGTGCCACCTGGGAAGCCCCATGTATGTACAGGCACCTTGCTAGTTATCTCCAAGTTAAGAGTGGTTCACACATTCTGCTATCGTTTATCCTTGGGACTCCTATTCTGAGGAAAGATTTATTCAGCTTGCATTTATAACCTTATTGCAGAATGTTGCCAAGGGCATCTGAGATGATGTGAACAAAAAGCACAAAGGGCAGCCTCTCCCTGCCACTTCCTGCCAGCCACCAGGAAGGGAGGGAGAGCCCAGAGAGAGATTGGCAAGCCCTTGCTACTCTGATCTTTGATCTGTTGCCCCAAGTTTAGCCAGTCCTGGACTGTGACTTTAGTTCCTATGGTCTGAATGGGTCCCTTGGCCCCTAGAAAGACAGTGGGCAGGACCAGTCTCCTTGGAGTGTCCATGTAGCAGGTACTGGGCAATGGCATAGCCTGAACATGTCAAACTGAACATAACATAATCTGATCACTGAATTTCATTTTATAGATGAGCAAACTGGGACCTAGCCATCACGACTTCCACTCTGGAGTGGGTAAAATGTTACCATAAAGTGGCAGAGATGAAGGTCACTGCAGTCCAGTCTCACCACATGCAAGAGCTGGGGAGCTTTCCATTGTACCCCATCTCTGCCCTCTGGGCATCAAGGATGTATCCTTTGTCTCAAGGAACTGGTGAGAGTGGGGAAAGATGCTTGGGGGTTGGGACAGTCTGGGTGGGGAGCTGCAAAGCCCCCGTGGATTGGTGGAATCAAGTCTGCATGCAGCATGGGCACCGCTGCCCCTGGGTGGACCTCACATGTCAGCAGTGAAAACAGCAGCTGGCTTAGCTTTTCAACCCAGGTGATGTCTGATCAGTGGCTCCCCGGTGCTGGGTGGAAGGTTCAATACTGACCCTTTGTGACCTTCTCCCCTAGCCCCCCTCCTCCTTCCTTGTAGTCCAAGTGCTGATGCTCATCTGTTCTCCCTGGATCTAGACCGGCCTCTTTCTTCTCTCTAATCTGTTGTTATGGGAAGAAAGTTATCCCTCAGGGAAGTCCTCTTTAGAGGCCTGAATTGTCTTAGCAGGACTGGACTCTTGAAAATCAGCTTTTTGTCTTTTCTCATTACTGTCTGATATGTGAGTTTTGAGACAGTTTAGGAGGGCAACAAACTGAATATTGACTATTTGATTTTCTTGTGTTCCTGCTACACTGGTCCTGGTTCTCCTCCCAGCAAGGCAGACTGGAGGAAGGGCAGCTACAAAAAATGATGGAGAATAGGTACACAAAAGTAACATTTCTATCTTACTTACATAGCATCTTACTTCTCCTTTTACTTCATCCTTCCTTCTCCGAAGGAAGAGGCCTGTGTCTGTTAGCTGGCTGACCAGCCCCTTTGGGAAGTGGGTTTGCAGCCATCTCCCTGCAGACAGTGGTGTGAACTCAGTGTAATGAACTCTACCTCATGATTCATCTGGTTCTTCCCATTGTTTCCAGGGATGTGTTAATAAGACAACATAGGCTGATGATAGCTCTGTAAAAACCTCAGGAAGAATCCTCACAATCTACCCATAACCTCTGATTCACAGATAGTAAAGTCCCCAGAAGGCAGTGTGGTGGAGTGGGGATGGTGCCCGCCCGAGGAGCTGCCAGCCTGCCTTGACGCCTCCCTACCCAGACTCCGGAGCCATGCAGACTGCACAGTGTTTAAGCTTCAGTGTCTTCCTATGGAATATTCTGTAATGACCTATTGGGAATAGACTCTAGAAGAGAGGACATGTGTGTAACTGACTCACTTTGCTATATAGCAGAAACTAACACAATATGGTAAATCAAGTCTACTTCAATAAAAATTAACTAAAAAATACATTTACTACAGAAGTAAAACAGAAATACACCCCTCTGTTTTGAAGATTGGTGAAGTGAAAGCGTTAGTCTCTCAGTTGTGTCTGACTCTTTGTGACTCTATGGACTGTAGCCCTCCAGGCTCCTCTGTCCATGGGATTCTCCAGGAAAGAACGCTGAAGTGGGTTGCCATTTCCTTCTCCAGGGGATCTTTCTGACCCAGAGATAGAGCTCAAGTCTCTCACTTGGCAGGCAGATTTCTTTACTGACAGAGCTATCAGGGAAGCCCCTGTATTGTAGATTAACTCAATACAAAAGTATATACAGTCAAATGTGAAAAGCATTTTCTTACACTTATACGCAGTTACAAATGTCATGTTTTGTATAAATACTATTATACGATTGTATTTTTCAGAAACATTGTTTTATAACTAAAAGTGTCTTAGAGATTTTTATAGGTCTTCTACTTTTTAAAGGCTCTCAAATCTTCCCTAGTGTGTCTGTAGTACAC
Organism: Odocoileus virginianus; assembly: GCF_023699985.2. NCBI lineage: Eukaryota > Metazoa > Chordata > Mammalia > Artiodactyla > Cervidae > Odocoileus > Odocoileus virginianus. Next base: position 33,958,018 of record NC_069680.1, read on the forward strand.
ACTAAATTAAAATATATTTAATCTCTTCCTTATCAATAGACATTTTGGCTGTTCATATTTTTCTTGTTCTTACACTGCATGCTCAGTTGCTCCAGTTGCATCTGACTCTTTGTGACCCACTAGACTGTAGCACGCCAGGATCCATTCTCCATGTGCACTGTGTAGATATCTTTGTCTGCGTAAGGAAGTATTTCTTGTGGTATCTGACACAAGTATGTGACGAGAAGTAAAAGTAGTTTACTTTTAAACATTTAAAATGTTGGGTGATAGCAACAAAACATGTATAAGAATATTTGATTCTCTGCATTCTTGCCAACACTTAACTAAACATCAAACAACTCGTTAAATCTTGTTAATTGGGTATGCAGAATGTCTCATTTGAATATGTATTATTTCCATTTGTAGAATAAACATCATTTTATTTTATTTTATTATTATTTTTATTTATTTATTTTTTTTTGCAAGCAAGTAGTCCCTTTTATTTTTTTTATTTTTATTTTATTTAATTTTTTTTTTCTCCATTTATTTTTATTAGTTGGAGGCTAATTACTTTACAACATTGCAGTGGTTTTTGTCATACATTGAAATGAATTAGCCATGGATTTACATGTATTCCCCATCCCGGTCCCCCCTCCCACCTCCCTCTCCACCCCATCCCTCTGGGTCTTTCCAGTGCGCCAGGCCTGAGCACTTGTCTCATGCATCCAACCTGGGCTGGTGATCTGTTTCACCCTAGATATACATGTTTCGATGCTGTTCTCTTGAAACATCCCACCCTCGCCTTCTCCCAGAGTCCACAAGTCTGTTCTATACATCTGAGTCTCTTTTTCTGTTTTGCATATAGGGTTATCGTTACCATCTTTCTAAATTCCATATATATGTGTTAGTATACTGTAATGGTCTTTATCTTTCTGGCTTACTTCACTCTGTATAATGGGCTCCAGTTTCATCCATCTCATTAGAACTGATTCACATGAATTCTTTTTAATGGCTGAGTAATATTCCGTGGTGTATATGTCCCACAGCTTCCTCATCCATTCGTCTGCTGATGGGCATCTAGGTTGCTTCCATGTCCTGGCTATTATAAACAGTGCTGCGATGAACATTGGGGTGCATGTGTCTCTTTCAGATCTGGTTTCCTCAGTGTGTATGCCTAGAAGTGGTATTGCTGGGTCATATGGCAGATCTATTTCCAGCTTTTTAAGGAATCTCCACACTGTTTTCCATAGTGGCTGTACTAGTTTGCATTCCCACCAACAGTGTAAGAGGGTTCCCTTTTCTCCACACCCTCTCCAGCATTTATTGCTTGTAGACTTTTGGATAGCAGCCATCCTGACTGGCGTGTAATGGTACCTCACTGTGGTTTTGATTTGCATTTCTCTGATAATGAGTGATGTTGAGCATCTTTTCATGTGTTTGTTATCTATCTGTATGTCTTCTTTGGAGAAATGTCTGTTTAGTTTTTTGGCCCATTTTTGATTGGGTCATTTATTTTTCTGGAATTGAGCTGGAGGAGTTGCTTGTATATTTTTGAGATTAATCCTTTGTCTGTTGCTTCGTTTGCTATTATTTTCTCCCAATCTGAGGGCTGTCTTTTCACCTTGCTTATAGTTTCCTTTGTTGTGCAAAAGCTTTTAAGTTTCATTAGGTCCCATTTGTTTATTTTTGCTTTTGTTTCTAAAAGTCTGGGATGTGGGTCATAGAGGATCCTGCTGTGATTTATGTCGGAGAGTGTTTTGCCTATGTTCTCCTCTAGGAGTTTTATAGTTTCTGGTCTTACATTTAGATCTTTAATCCATTTTGAGTTTATTTTTGTGTATGGTGTTAGAAAGTGTTCTAGTTTCATTCTTTTACAGGTGGTTGACCAGTTTTCCCAGCACCACTTGTTAAAGAGGTTGTCTTTTTTCCATTGTATATCCTTGCCTCCTTTGTCGAAGATAAGGTGACCATAGGTTCATGGATTTATCTCTGGGCTTTCTATTCTGTTCCATTGATCTATATTTCTGTCTTTGTGCCCGTACCATACTGTCTTGATGACTGTGGCTTTGTAGTATAGTCTGAAGTCAGGCAGGTTGATTCCTCCACGTCCATTCTTCTTTCTCAAGGTTACTTTGGCTATTCGAGGTTTTTTGTATTTCCATACAAACTGTGAACTTGTTTGTTCTAGTTCTGTGAAAAATACCGTTGGTAGCTTGATAGGGATTGCATTGAATCCATAGATTGCTTTGGGTAGTATAGCCATTTTGACAATAATGATTCTTCCAATCCATGAACACGGTATATTTCTCCATCTGTTTGTGTCCTCTTTGATTTCTTTCATCAGTGTTTTATAGTTTTCTATGTATAGGTCTTTTGTTTCTTTAGGTAGATATACTCCTAAGTATTTTATTCTTTTTGTTGCAATGGTGAATGGTATTGTTTCCTTAATTTCTCTTTCTGTTCTCTCATTGTTAGTGTATAGGAATGCAAGAGATTTCTGTGTGTTAATTTTATATCCTGCAACTTTACTGTATTCATTGATTAGCTCTAGTAATTTTCTGGTAGAGTCTTTAGGGTTTTCTATGTAGAGGATCATGTCATCTGCAAACAGAGAGAGTTTCACTTCTTTTCCTATCTGGATTCCTTTTACTTCTTTTTCTGCCCTGATTGCTGTGGCCAACACTTCCAAAACTATGTTGAATAGTAGTGGTGAGAGTGGGCACCCTTGTCTTGTTCCTGATTTCAGGGGAAATGCTTTCAATTTTTCACCATTGAGGGTGATGCTTGCTGTGGGTTTGTCATATATAGCTTTTATTATGTTGAGGTATGTTCGTTCTATTCCTGCTTTCTGGAGAGTTTTAATCATAAATGGATGTTGAATTTTGTCAAAGGCTTTTTCTGCATCTATTGAGATAATCATATGGTTTTTATCTTTCAATTTGTTAATGTGGTGTATCACATTGATTGATTTGCAGATATTAAAGAATCCTTGCATTCCTGGGATAAAGCCCACTTGGTCATGGTGTATGATTTTTTTTAATATGTTGTTGGATTCTGTTTGCTAGAATTTTGTTAAGGATTTTTGCATCTATGTTCATCAGTGATATTGGCCTGTAGTTCTCTTTTTTTGTGGCATCTTTCTCTGGTTTTGGAATTAGGGTGATGGTGGCCTCATAGAATGAGTTTGGAAGTTTACCTTCTTCTGCAATTTTCTGGAAGAGTTTGAGTAAGATAGGTGTTAGCTCTTCCCTAAATTTTTGGTAGAATTCAGCTGTGAAGCCATCTGGTCCTGGGCTTTTGTTTGCTGGAAGATTTCTGATTACAGTTTCGATTTCCTTGCTTGTGATGGGTTTGTTAAGATCTTCTATTTTCTATTTAGTAAAAAAAATAACTTTGCTCTGCTGTGTTTACAGGATTGTTTTAAGAATCCAATCATTACAGATGAATGGGTCTTGGTACACAGAACAACACTGGGCCACTTGCTCTTTTATTCACTATCTCCTGGCCACAGTTGAAAGACTGGGGGCCTCCTTTCCCTTTCCAGGGCATCTCCCTCTCCACGTAGCTCTCTCTCCTGCCTACAGGGGGCAGTACGCCCCCTTGGATCCATCCCAGGAGCAACCTGAGGCACAGGCCGGTTCTGGGCTGAGGCTGAGCTCAGAACGCTAGTTAATTAGCTGAACAATTTGCAGTCTTGCTCAGCAAAGCCACCCTGGGGGAGCGCGGAGTGTGACTCACATTCCAGCTTCTCATAAAGGAGAATGTTTTGAGAGTCATCCTAGCGCTGCAGCCCGGGGTCACATAATCCAGACACTTGGCTTCTCTTCCTTCCCTAGCATTCCTTCAGACTTTTCTCTTTATCCCCCTCCCCACCCCCACGCACCAATGGGCTTAGTCAGAGTGGCAGATCAAGAGTCCATCAGAATAAAGGCTCCTCTGTGTCCACAAGGACCCATGTCAGGCTTCCTTGCAGCAAGCAGTCCTGGGTGGACCCAGGGTCTTTCTTACAGACCTGTGAATAGCAGCACCCAAAGGGCCTGGCAGAGCATCTCTTGTCTGATGGCTCTGTTTGTAAAGGGGTCAAGGTGCCCAGAAGGAAGGGAGTGGGTAACAGATGTGTCTTGGTGACCTGTCGAGTGCAAGCTTTGTGTGAGAATCATGTAATTTCCTCAACAGCCCTGGAGAAGGGAAGTCCTGCACATCGCAGAGAAGAGGGAAATGGACCTCAGAAAGGAGATATGGCTGCCTGTGACCACGCAGCTTCAAGAAGAGACGTCTCTGCTGGCTCATGAGTTTATTCTTTGGATAAACCTAGGATGTTTATCTAGGACCAAGAAGCAACAGAAAAGGCATTAGTGGTTATGAACCCACCTGCCAATGCAGGAGACACAAGAGATGCAGGTTTGATCCCTGGGTCCAGAAGATCCCCCCGGGCAGCGGGAGGGACAGGAGCCTGGTCGGCTACAGTCCATAGGGTCACAAAGAGCCGGACATGACTGAGTGGGCACAAGAAGCGGTGGAAAGAGCCAGCTTGGCTTCAGAGACTGTCTGTCCCTCTGGGGCTATCATCAAGGTGGAGAAAGTCATGCTGTCTCCTGTGTGGGATCATGAAGAAGAGAGAGATTCCCACATACAAGATATCTCCTTCCACAAAGTGCTCAGGAAATGTGTTCATGATTCTCCGGATTTCACCATTCCCTTTTCATTCACAGGCAGGTTCTTCTGATTCTGACTTTGAATCCTCAGCCCCAGCCTGTCTTCCCAGCCCAGAGCTGGTGCCAGCAGGGCCCCCATGGCCTTGGCCAATCTGACAAGGTCCTGACCGTTTGGCCACAGGACTAGTTCCAGTGGGCCAGGAAAGATGGGTGGCTGCCTGGTGATGCCTATGGTGTGGGAGGACTCAAGGAAGGAGGTCTCTTGCAGATGCCACCCCTGCAGATGCGGAAGCATCGCTGAGCCCTCCGGGACATCTGTGCTGCTGACTATCTCCTTGGCTTGAGCAAGTTTTTCCCCTGGGGAAACAGTGTCCGCTGGTAACATGGTTATCTCAAGGCTGAAAGACAGATAGCTCCAATGTTTTTCAGGAGGCTCCTGGTCCCATGAAGATCATGGCAGTGACTGGCTGAGCAGAGGCATTGCCAAATCCCACGTGTCTCAGCTGGGGTGCAGACTCATTCAGGGTCCACCCCAAACAAGGTGCTTTTCACGTCGCAGCTGCCCAATAAAAGGGAGCCTGCATGAGTGTCTCTTGAAACAAAGACTCTGTAGAGTTGGAAGGGACCTGGGAGGGATCTAGTCTAGTTTTTGATGGAACTTTGCTGTTGTTGTCTAGTAGTTCAGTTGGGTCTGACTTTTTTGGGACCCCGTGTACTGTGTAGCTCTCCAGGTTCCTCTGTCCTTGGGATTTCCCAGGCAAGAATACTGGAGTGGGTTGCCACCTGCTTCTCCAGGGGATATTCCTGACCCAGAGATCGAACCTGCATCTCTTGCACTGGTTCTTTACCACTGAGCCACCTGGAAAACCCCAATGGAACTTTAGGCATCAGACTGACAGGGCATGCCTGGGGCAAAGGGAGCTCTCCGTTTACCTCCCAGAGAGACACTGGCCTCCTTTTAACTTGTATGCATTCATTCATTCAGTTTTTAATGTTATTGGTGGAACTCAAGATGAAATCACAAACTGGAAATAGTTTAAAGAGCAAAACCAGGCATGGACCCTGACCTTGAAGAAGGTAATTAGTAATTAGAAGGCTGAGAGGCCATCTTAGACCACATACGGCCTCCTGGGCCCTGGGAAGGATTTGGGTCTGTAGCTTAAAAATAATGGGAAATTTAAAAAGGGATTTTTTGGTAGGGGGTGAGTGACGCAATCAGGTTTGGTTTTTTTTTTTAATTTAATTAAAAAAAATTTACTTATTTATTTGGCTTTGCCAGGCAGCTTGTGGTACCTGGGGTCTTTTTTAGTTGCGGCATGCAAACTCTTAGTTGTGACATGTGGGATCTAGTTCCCTGACCACAGATCAAACCTGGGACCCCTGCACTGGGAGCATGGAATCTTAGCCACTGGACCATCAGAGAAGTCCCACTAATTTTTTTTTTTTTTAAGTGAATGAATTGGAGCAGGTCAGGAAGGGAAGCCTGGGGAATATTGCAGTGATCCAGGCAAGGAGGATGACAGCTGTGAATGAAATGAATGGTGTGGGTGAAAATGGAAGGAGTAGGAAGATGTAAGGGATGTTTGCTGTTGTTGTTCAGTCACCCAGTCGTGTCCAGCTCTTTGCGACACCATCGACTGCAGCACGCCAAAGCCTCCCTGTCCTTCACCATCTCCCAGAGTTTGCTCAAGTTCATGTTCATTGCATTGGTGATGCGTCCAGCCATCTCATCCTCTGACGCCCTCTTCTCCTTGTTCAGGAGGCTAAAAACACAAACCTGCTCCTGCTAGAGGATTTAGTCAACCAACTGCTAGTCATCAACTCAGAGAAGTGAATGCTGGCCCTGGGATCATCCATTCACACCTCCTCAGGGTACAGGAGCTAGACCTACAGGTCCAAGGGTGAGAGGCCTTGTCCGAGGCACACAGCAAATTAGATGCAGAGCCTGGTGTAAGCCATGGGGACCACATGGTATTCTCACATCCATGCCCATCCATGGACCAGGTATGTCCTCAGGGCTGTGGGCTTGCACCAGGGAGGAGAGGGGAGGAATGCTGTCTCCAGCCCCCAAGGCCATTGAAGAGCTGGGGTTTTTCAATGATGAAGGGGTCTGGGGACAGGAGGAAGAAGAGAGGAGGGGGACAGGAGTGGGGGTCTCCATTCAGTTCCTCTCCTGTGGTCACTGTGCCTTCAACGCGTGCTTCAGTCAAGGATATGGAAGGCAGCAGGGCAGGGAATCCGAGAACAACAGGCATTTGATGCCTCTGGGGGCAGGACAGATAATGAGATGCAGGGCTGCGCCCGATCCTGAGCCACGAGGTGGTGTTGGCAGTCCAGCCTGCTTCTCTTTGTGGCATTGAGGGCTGACTTAAAGGTCAGGAGGCCAGACTGCAGTCCCTTCCTTCCAGCTCCTTGGACATCGGACCCTCTCGTGTGAATTCTCCTGGCTGCCCCCTCCCTCTGGGCTCTCCTCCCCGCTCCACGACAGTCTTCTGCCACATCCCCTTCAATGGCTCCATTGTGGCAGCAGCTGCAGCCCTGGGGGTTCTGTCTCCCTCCTTCCCTCCCCCAGGCCCCCCTGGGAGGAGCCTGGTCCCTTGGGTGGAGAGCTGGGCAGCTTCTTCCTGTGTTCTCTGCCTCTAGGTACTGATCTCAGGGTTTCTGGTCTCCCCTTCCCATTTAGGGCAGGCGCTGCAAGTGACCCTGTTCCCTCTCCTGTCTTTTCTGGGAGGATGCTGTGAGTGAGGCAGGAAATCTGGTCCTGCAGCAGGTGAACACATGGGGCCACCAGGATCCACCTTCTCCCCCTTCACAAAAGCTTCTTGCCTGTGCAACCTTGGCTTTTTTGCAGGATCCACGGCAGAGGGAATATGATAGGCTTTGAGGAAGAGTGCTGTGCTTTTGGTTACAGCTTTTGGAATCAAAGATAGAGATGGAGAGAGAGAGAGGCAGACAGACAGAAAACCACCTTTATTCTTTAATTCTCCAGTGAGCTATAACAATCCTAGTAAAATGTAACTTTGTTGTCATTGGTTTAAACTGACAAGCCGTTCACTTTGGTGTAGAATTTAATCTCCCTTCTTTTCTTTATCTGCTAGCAGGGTCTCAGATCACTGACACCCTGTGGGCTGTGGGATTCCAGGAGACCTGGGAGCAAATGCTGGGTGAATGACAGGGGCCATGCAGGAAATGGCTCAGGTCTCTCTGCTGGAACTCCCCACCTTTCATTAAAATGATATAATTTTAAGCTCCTGTGATAAGTGAAAAAGCAGAATGAAAGAAAACAATGATAATTTCATGAAGAACTGGGCATTTGAGCTGGATCAGGGAGGTTGCCCCACATCCTGGCAGCCTTGTAAGCCCAACCAGCTGACTACCCAGACATGCTAAATTATGGCAAGTTAACATGATGGAAGGAGAGTCTGCTCTTTATCCCCTGCTCTGCAAACTCCCGGAGCCAGTGAGTGTGTAGAGCAGGGTTAGGAGCCTCGTTGAAGATTCCAGAGCCCCAGGCCTCAGTGCGCACCTAAGGAGGCTGGGCAGCTCCTCCCACTGGGCATAGGATGGGCTCTTGAAGAGGCCTAGAAAGAAGAGCCTGCACTGGCCAAATCCAGCTCTTGGATTCCCTTCCCCATCCCCCAATCTCTTCTACTGCCTGCACCCATGAGGCCACCCCTCACCACTTGGTGAGGAGAGACACTCCCTGGGAAGGTCCCCCTTGACTTAATTATTACCCAGAAGCATCAGGGACGTTAGCCCATCTGGAGGACCAGGGGGTACCCGCACTCCCTGTGGTCAGGCAGCCTCTGTTTTCTGTAAAGAGCGCTTCATGCCCAGAGACCATACTGACCTCCAGTGTCTATGGGCTCAGGGTCCCCCTGGAGCTGTGGGGAGCCAGTGAACCCATCCAGTCCTATGAATTAGGAGCCCCAGCTGAGGGAGGGACTGGGGAATCATGGCACTGCCTCACCCCAGTCCATCATAGGAGGGGAGTCTCCCAAGAGGTCCTTCTGCCCCCATTTTCCTCCTTGTGTGTGAGCTCAGTGAAAAGGCTGGGTGATGGGGGTCCACATGTGATGAGTGGTTGTGAAGGGGCTGTGGGTGGCTGGGGAAGGTGCTGACCCAGGGTGCAGGGTTGGAGTGTTGGGGCTGAATGTGTGCTTAATAACTATCTATGGATACACAGAAATGGGAGGGTCACAGCATGAACTGGATACTCAGAGGGCTACTGTGCAGCAGAGGGAAGTGGATTCACCTCCCGGAGGTGGTGAGACAGTGGGATCGGATCTGGGGTTCTTTCTTCCAGGTGAAGAGGGTCTGTGGAAGAGTCGCGCTTCCTGTCCTGGGCCACACACATAGAGGATGCTCGACAGCTTGTTTCTAAGCTCCAGTGGCCCCATCTTTAATAAGGCTTTCATGCGCACCCCCCGCCCCTTGCCCCGTCTCTGCTTCTACAAGCGCAGATCCTCCCTGCAAGCTCTGACCCTGCCCTGAGTGGGCAGCGTGCACTCAGCACTCACCATACTGTGTGTGAGCACTCACCTTTAGCTTTCCTCTGGGGGGTCCAGAAGCTCCTCAAAGAGCCTAACCCTCTTGGTCCTGGTGCCCAGAGGGTCCTAGGCAAACAGTGATTACTCAGCGCAATTTTGCTGATTGACTGGTTGGTGCCAGGACTGCTAGCCAACAAGATGCAAACTGAAGTATATGCATAATAAATCGAGAGCTGCCTCTTGGTTTGGGGGCCTTTCCTCTGGACCCTAGTGGTCCCTAGAGGACCAGCCTCTTTGCTCCCACCCCACTGACTCCACCACATCCCTCATAGCCAGTGAATTCCCTCAGCATCCACCAAGGAGCACAGCAGTTTTCTTCCAATGACAAGCTCTCTGTAAGATGTCTTGTTTATGTGTGTGGGGGGAACTGGATGCTGCTTTAATGCCCAGACAGAGAAGATGTGAATAAAGCTGTACTGCTATTTCTCTCTTATTGACCCTTGACTCTGGGCTCCAATGCACAGTCCCTGACCTTTGGTTCTCCCAACACAGGTAGCCTCTCCAGGGCTGGAGACAGCTTCATCCTCTCCGCCTCTGTGTGAGGTTGCCTCACAGTGTGCAGACAGACACCTAGTAAAAGGTGCTACCTCTGTCTCTCCAGCCCCTGCTGGGCCTCCAGGGTCCTTTACGCAAACAGAACCAAGTGTCCTACAAAGAGGTCCCATTCCCAGGAGCCTGTGGCAGTTAACTGAGCCCAGCCCAGTGTCTCACATCTGTATGAGAAGGCAGAGGCTGCTTAGGTGAGGCCACATGGTGGGACAGAGATGCTTCCCTCCCCATCTCCTGCTTCTCCTGGGAGCGCTCAGCCAGCTAACACAGATCACATATTCTCCTGGGAGCGCTCAGCCAGCTAACACAGACCACATATCCTCTAGGGAGTACTCAGCCAGCAGACACAGACCAGGTGTCCTCAAGTTGGGCAGAGGACACGGCACTGGCCAGGCAGTCGACACGACATTGGCCAGGCAGGCAGAAAGCTGGAGTCTGAGCAGGAGCTCCATTTCATCTCAGGGCAACATTGACCAAACATTGCCCCCTGGGGCTTCATTTCCAAATATAGAAATGAGAAGTTGGAACAGGGAGCTTTCTGGTCCAGTTATCTATTGATGTGTGATAAAGCACTCCCAAACTTAGTAGATTCAATCAACAACTTTTCATTTGCTCATGAATCTGCAGTTTGGCCCTGACTCAGCTTGTTCAGCTCCTATCTGCTCCATGTCTATGAGCACCATTCGGGGAGATTGCACAGCCCAGGCCTGAAACTGTTGGAGGGCTCTCTCCCGCACACCCACCTGTGGCTTTTCCATGTGGTTGCTGGGCTTCTGGGTGCCAGGTGCCAGCATCCTTACAGAGAGGAAGAGAGGAGAAGGGAGAGAGGGGGAGGGGAGAAGAGAGAGAGAGAGAGAGAGAGAGAGAGAGAATCAGGTAGAAGGTGTATATCAACTTTTCCGATTTAGCCTTTCAAGTTACTTCTGGTATACTCTAATTGCTAGAAGTTAGTCACTAAGACTGACCCATATTCGGGGGAGGGAGTAGACTCCACTTTTTGACAATGTTGTTTTTCACTCACTAAGTTGTGTCTGACCCTTTGCAACCCTATGGACTGCAGCATGCCAGGCTTCTCTTTCTCTGTCCTTCACTGTCTTCTTGGAGTTTACTCAAACTCATGTCCATTGGGTCAGTGAGGCTATCCAAACATCTCTGTCATCCACTTTTCCTCCTGCCTTCAATTTTTCCTAGCATCAGGGTCTTTTCCAATGAGTTGGCTCTTCGCATCAGGTGGCCAGAATATTGGAACTTCAGCTTCATCATCAGTCCTTCTAATGAATATTCAGGATTTATTTCCTTTTGGATTGACTGGTTTGGTCTCCTTTACGGGGGATTTCAAAGAATTTGTGTATTTGTGAACAGGTTTCAATACCACCTCACTTTCCAAGCCCCTTCCAGCTCTAAAGAGGCAATGGTATAACTGGGGTGTAAGAGCACTCTGAGGGCCAGGCTTCCCCCCAAAGCCCTACTCTACCAGCCCTGCCTCCTCAATTTTACTGCCGCCCTTCCAGGTAACTCTATACGCTCCATGGGACAGGAAATTGTAACAGTCTAGAGATAGCATCATAGCCTAGCATCTCTGTTTGGGTAACTCTAGCATGAAACTAGATCAGTGCAAGTGCATAAAGATCTGAATTGGGGAGTATCTGAAAGGTCTATTTCTGAAGCTCTCCAGTTGGCAATGTACCAGCTAGCTCACTCCTTCCTTTTCTTTGAAGGTTTCCCAGAGTGGCTCCAGCCCAAATCAAGGAACTGCCCCCGCTGTCTTTAAGCTGACTTCTCCAGCTCAGCTCACAGTTACCATTGGCTGAGAGCTTTTGCCTGGCATGGGACCTAGGACTGGACACCTCCACGTGGCTTATGTGTCTCTCTTCTCCTTTTTACTGGCTTCTCCATCAACAAGGTTTTCATTGCTTTCCAAGAATCTGAGCCTCTCCTGTTCCCCTTCTTAGGAAGAGTGCGTGTCTAAAGCTGGGTTTGCTGTCAGCCACTGTACCATGGTGATGGATTCCACTGGGGATGGATGGGGTCTGCTGTTCTGCACTTGGTGGTTGCCAGGCAACTCCAGAAGGGGGATATAAAGGGTCACACTGGGCCCACGCTGCTTCTTCAGTGATAAGAGCCACATTTTCTGTCCTGGACTTATAGTCTTCCTATAGTTTTCCTGTCACATGGCCCCTAGGTGGCAGCAGCAGAGAATTGGAGGACAGAGGACGAGCAAAGTGGGAGGGAGACGTGGTTTTAGAATAAGAAAAGAAACAGCAGGTCACTTCTGATTCCTCCCCCTGCCCAGGTAATTTCTGTTGCTGAAGAAGATATGGTTCTCTTCCCCTGACACTGGGCATCTTCGTTCCCTGAGATGGGAGACCTTTGGTGCCATTTCTGGTCATTTCTTTGCATCCTCATGAACTCCCAACATGGCAGCACTGATGCCCAAAAGAAGCTACCACTGGAAACCTGTGGCCCTTTCAGTGGTGAAGTTTTAGTGCAGTGGGCATGACACACAGCGCTGAGGGGAGCCTGGGGACGGGTCCACCCACAGAGAATGAGCTGCATAAGCCATGAAAAGCAGCTAACCAAGGAGGCCAGGTCAGCCATGAAGGGACCTGGATGCAGATTTCAGCTCCACCCACACTTAGATGGGTGACAAGTGGTAGGTCATTTCCCTTCTCTGGCCTTCAATCTCCCATCTGCACCAAGACAGCTTAGTTACAGCTAAGCTATACCTGTCAATGTTTCAATGTTCTATCAGCCCAGCTGTGGAGAAAGATTATGAATGTTGAATTAATGACAAAGTAAAAGAGAGGCTCTTTTGGCTAGTAGTTCTGGGATAGTTCCTGAAGAGGAGACATAGGGCTGGAGTAGACCCCACAAACATGTGCAAGATATTGGGAGCTATTTACAAACAGAAACCAGAAAACAGCAGCAGGCGGAGCCTAAGAGGGCTGTAGGCCTGGGCCCATCGGCAAACCTGCTGGGGCCCCTCTACGGAGCTTTTCTCCAGTCGCCACCCTCCACGTGCTTCATCTTACCTGGGTCTCCTATGTGCCACCTCTGTACCTGCCAGCCTACAAGCCACTCTTCAAGACTCAGTTTACTCATCAGCTTCTCCAAGAAGATTTCACTGGACTCTACATCTGTGTCATGTGCCTGCCTCTGAACAACTTCTGGACTCTGTGCTCCTCACTCTAGAGAGTGTTTATTTTTCACACGCACACACTCAGTGGTCATAGTGCTTTATTTTTATAAAATCAATTATAATTGGCTTTAAGCCCCAATTCTGCTAAGGCTGGCAGAAAAATCTATCTTCTCTACCTCTAGGGTTTATTCCACCCACTCCAAAATTCCATGAAGGCTTGTGGGGACCTTACTTTCAACAGAACATCTGGGAAGATTCTTCTTGTTCATCATGTGCACTTTGATTCATTCCTTGCCCAAGTCCATTTGGGCTCTTTTCTGCCTCCTGGGTAGCAGACAGTACTGGGCTTCCATGCCAGGCTTGAGGTGGGGGCTCTTTGCTGAGGGTGAGAATCCAGTCTCCCTGAGGCTGCCACACTGCTGCCCCTTGTGAGGGCTTGCTCCTTCCTGGGGTGCCCCAAGTGGGTCATTGCCCACCTGCAGCTTACATAAATCTGCCTGATGTGCCCTTTTTAGTGTTGGGGGACCTCTTTCTCCGTTTTTGCCCTTGTCATGTCGCTTCTCCTCTGTACACAGCTTCTCTCTTCCTCTGGAGAATCCATGTCCTACTCTCAATGATCCATAAGTCTGTATCTTATCAAATTATTTACCATATGAGATGGAAGATCTGTGTGTGTGTTTACCCAATTAGCAACAAGCTTCAGGAGGGCAAGAGTTGTGTCATATTAATCTTTACAATTCCAGTAACTAGAAAAGTGCATGTGAGCACTCAAGACATTATTATTGAATTAAATTGACTTGACTGTCCCCATTGTCTAGACTAGTCCAAGATAAATCTGAATCAGGATTACCTTCTCCTTTTCTGTGAGTGCAGAAAAGTCAAGAATTTCTGTGTCATGGCATTCTGAAAACATGAGCTTGACTCTTTAACTGTCAACATTGAAAATCAGGTGAATGATAACATCTTGAGTTGTCAGTGGCTGGGGGGTAAAGGAGTCAGGTTTCAGCCCTTGTAGAAAAAGAGGCCTGGACAGCCAGAAAAATCTGGGTCACAGCCAAATGGGGACTAGAATACAAAAATCAGAGACAGAGCAGAAATCCAGTCATAGAGACTGGACATATTTGGTAGTGATTTGGAGCAAAACAGTGGATGGGTGGGGTGCCAAATAGAGTATGTGATGCTAAGATTTAGGACAACATCCTATCACCTGGCAGGGATGGCTTTCCAACACCCGCTGTGTCTAGTTCTCTTTGACCCAGGACACAGTGGGCTCAACCTAGTCTAATTTTTAGATATGGAAATTGTCAAATTTTATGGCTTCATTTCGAAATAGAGAACTGTCTTTTCTCTGGGTGGAAATAAGCCCTTTAGGGGACCACTGGATGGATTAAAGATCATTCCTAGGGAAAAACAAAAAACTAACAACCATTAAAGGAAACTCAAGAAGATGGAAAAGCACTTGATTGGGGATCAAGGCTCCAGATCTACAGAGCATAGAAGTTATGGTATCTGTCTAGGGTTTTAAGCTTTGAGTTTCATCAGCTGGTGAGCCTTAGGATTTCTGACTTTGTTTCTGTCTGAGATTGACAGGTTATATGGACTACAAAATGGCCCCTCAGTAGATGTAATGGAGTCTACAGATTCATTGAGAAGAATGGTGTGGAATGTCTGCCAAGAGCAACAGCAACCCTCAGCCTACTTAATGCTTTATTCCTCTTTCTAAGCTTAATTAGCCCACAGGGTAGCTGTTTGTGAAGGTCACTCCTGACTCACAGTAGTAAATCTTGTCATTAGCAGGGGGTGGGGGAGGGGACTCATTTTCCTATGTGCTGTGCATGTGGGCACATATACAGCTTGTCTAGAACCTGAATCAAGGTATTAGATGGAAGTGAAAGCAAAAGGGACTCTTACTGAGTTTAGGTTTGAAAACTGAGCCACTGAGAGACGGTTCCTTCCCATTTTCATTTTGGTAATAATATCGTAGTAGGGGTTTTCAACAAACATTTCTAAAGAATAAATCTTGTTTCCAATAAAGTTTTGTTGAGTTGAATTAGATTATTCTAATGATCAGTAGTGAAATAATTATGTCTAAAGACTCCTTGCTTCAGGCCTTAAGAATTTATAAGATAAAAAAGTGATTGAACTTTGAAAAAGAAAGAGGTGAATTGGATAAAATGTGCAGTTTATTGAGTTGGATGGTGATAATGCCACTTTGATTCCATCTTTAGGATAAGGAGATTATTTGAGTAGAGTTGAAAGTCTCTATTCAGGACAGACTCTGAGGAGTTCTTGCAAGACAACTTGTAGTGAAAAGAATTAATGGAGTTCATTTATTCATTAATTCATTTTGTTCTGTTTCCATTTGCCTATAGGTAAGGTAATACTTCAAAATTTGTTAATTAAACTTTTATTCTGAGATAAATGTAGGTTCACAAGAAGTTGTAAGGGATAATACACAGTGTGCACACTACTCAGTTTTCTCCTGTGGATAAACAGATTGTGTGGTACATCTATACCATAAATCTATGGTATAATATCCCACCCACCTAGAAGCCTGACATTGATACAGTAAAGACACAGCATTTCCATCACCACAAGGATGCTTTGTGTTGCCTCTTAATCATGCCCACTCCCTCCTACCTCCAACGCTCCTTTACCCCCAGAAACCACTATTTTGTTCTCTATAATTTTTTCATCACAAGAATGTTATATAAATGGAATCATAAAGTATGTTATCTTTTGGGATTGGCATTTTTCACTCCTCATAATTCTCTGGCTATTCTTCCAGGTTTCTGTGTGTATCAACAGTTTTTTTTTTTTTTTATTGCTGAGTAGAATTTCACGGTATGGATATACCTTATGTATTTAACTGTTTACCTGCTATAGGACATCTGGATTGTTTGTAGTTTTTAGCTGTTATGAACAAAGCTGCTGGAAATATTTGTGATCAAGTTTTTTTTAAAAAATTGAAGTATAGTTGATTTAAAATGCTGTGTTAATTACTGCTATATAGTAAAGTGATTCAGTTATATATATATATATATGTATATATATATATATACATACATACATATATGTACATTCTTTTAAAAATGTTCTTTTTCCATTATGGTTTATCATAGGATATTGAATAGAATTCTCTGTGCTGTATAGTAAGACCTTGTTGTTTATCCATTCTATATAAAAGCTTACATTTGCTAACCTCAAGCTCCCATTCCCTCCCTTCCCCAACCCCATGTCCCCTTGGCAGATGCCAGTTAGTTCTCTATGTCCTTGATTTTGTTTCTGTTTCATAGATAGGCTTGTTTGTGCCACATTTTAGATTCCACATATAAGTGATATCATACGGTATCTGTCTTTCTCTTTCTGACTTACTTCACTTGGTATGATAATCTCTAGTTGTATTGTGGACAAGTTTTTATGTGAACATTAGTCTTCATTGCTCCAGGTGTCAGCCTTTAATCAATTAATTTAATTCAACTCCATAATTACTGGGTCATATCGTAGTTGCATCCTGAAGAGGCAATGGCAACCTACTCCTATATTCTTGCCTGGAAAATTCCATGGACAGAGAAGCCTGGTGGGCTACAGTCTATGGGGTTGTAAAGAGTTGGACATGACTAAGCAACTGAGTGTACGTGACTGAAGTTAAATTTTAGTTTTTTAAGAAATTGCCAAATTGTTCTCCAAAGTGTCTTGACTATTTTACATTCCTACCAGCAATATATGAATGATCCAGTTTCTCTGCATCCAAGCCAGCGTTTTGTGGTGTTACTACTTTTAATTCTAGTCATTCTGATGAGTATGTGGTGATATCTCATGTGGTTTTAACTTGCATTTCCCTAAAGGCTAATGATCTTAAATATCATTTCACATGCTTATTTGCAATCTGTATATCCTCTTTGTTAAAATGCTTCTGTGTCTCTTGTGCATTTTCTAATTCAACTATTATTATTATTGTTATTGTTGAGTTTTCAGACTTCTTTATATATTCTAGATATTAGTCCTTTGTTGTATATGTGATTTATGACTCTTTTCTCATACCCTAAAGCTTTTGTTATCATTTTCTTAATAGAAGTTTAAAATTTTGGTGAAATTTTCCCTCCTCTTCTATTTTCTGGAAAGTTCAGTTAGTTCAGTTCAGTTGCTCAGTCATGTCCGACTCTTTGTCACCCAATGGACTGCAGCACACCAGGCTTCCTGTCTGTCACCACCTCCTCGAGCTTACTCAAACTCATGTCCATAAAGTCAGTGATGCCATCCAACCATCTCATTCTCTGTTGTCCCCTTCTGCTCCCATCTTCAATCTTTCCCAGCATCAGGGTCTTTTCCAATGAGTCAGTTCTTCGCATCGGGTGGACAAAGTATTGGAGTTTCAGCTTCAGCATCAGTCCTTCCAATGAATATTCAGGACTGATCTCCTTTAGGATAGACTGTTCGGATCTTGTTTCAGTCCAAGGGACTCTCAAGAGTCTTCTCCAACACCACAGTTCCAAAGCATCAATTCTTCGGCCCTCAGCTTTCTTTATAGTCCAACTGTCACATCCATACGTGACTACTGGAAAAACCATAGCTTTGACTAGATGGACCTTTGTTGGCAAAGTAATGTCTCTGCTTTTTAATATGCTGTCTAGATTGGTCATAGCTTTTCTTCCAAGGAGCAAGTGTCTTTTAATTTCATGGCTGTAGCCACCATCTGCAGTGATTTTGGAGCCCAAGAAAATAAAGTCTCTCACTGTTTCCATTGTTTCCCCATCTGTTTGCTGTGAAGTGATGGGACCAGTTGGAAGGACTGATGTTGAAGCTGAAACTCCAATACTTTGGCCACCTCATGCGAAGAGTTGACTCATTGGAAAAGACTCTAATGCTGGGAAGGATTGGGGGCAGGAGGAGAAGGGGATGACAGAGAATGAGATGGCTGGATGGCATCACCGACTCGATGGACATGAGTTTGAGTCATCTCCGGGAGTTGGTGATGGACAAGGAGGCCTGGTGTGCTGCGATTCATGGGGTCGCAAAGAGTCACACATGACTGAGCAACTGAACTGAACTGAACTGAACTGATGGGACCAGATGTCATGATCTTAGTTTTCTGAATGTTGAGTTGTAAGCCAACTTTTCCACTCTCCTCTTTCACTTTCATCAAGAAGCTTTTCAGTTTTTCTTTGCTTTCTGCCATAAGGGTGGTATCATCTGCCTATCTGAGATTATTGTTATTTCTCCTGACAATCTTGATTCCAGCTTGTGCTTCATCCAGCCCAGTGTTTCTCATGATGTACTCTGCATATAAGTTAAATAAACAGGTGACAATATACAGCCTTGATGTACTCCTTTCCTGATTTAGAACCAGTCTGTTGTTTCATGTCCAGTTCTAACTGTTGCTTCTTGACCTGCATACAGATTTCTTAGGAGGCAGATAGGTGGACTGGTATTCCCATCTCTCGAAGAACTTTTACAGTTTGTTGTGATCCACACAGTCAAAGGCTTTGGTGTAGTCAATAAAGCAGAAATAGATGTTTCTCTGGAACTCTCTTGCTTTTTCTATGATTCAAAGGATTTTGGCAATTTAATCTCTGGTTCCTCTGCCTTTTCTAAATCCAGGTTGAACTTCTGGAAGTTCACAGTTCATGTACTGTTGAAGCCTGGCTTGGAGAATTTTGAGCATTGCTTTGCTAGTGTGTGAGATGAGTGCAATTGTATAGTAGTCTGAACATTCTTTGGCATTGCCTTTCTTTGGGATTGGAATGAAAACTGACCTTTTCCAGTCCTGTGGCCACTGCTGAGTTTTCCAAATTTGCTGACATATTGAGTGCAGCACTTTCACAGCATCATCTTTTAGGATTTGAAACAGCTCAACTGGAATTCCATTGCCTCCACTAACTTTGTTCGTAGTGATGCTTCCTAAGGCTCACCTGACTTCACATTCCAGGATGTCTGGCCCTAGGTGAGTGATCACATCATCATGGTTATCTGGGTCATGAAGATCTTTTTTGTATAGTTCTTCTGTGTATTGTTGCCACCTCTTCTTAATATCTTCTGCTTCTATTAGGTCCATACTATTTGTGTCATTTATTGAGCCCATCTTTGCATGAAATTTTCCCTTGGTATCTCTAATTTTCTTGAAGAGATCTCTAGTCATTCCCATTCTATTGTTTTCCTCTATTTCTTTGCATTGATCACTGGGGAAGGCTTTCTCCTCTCTTCTTGCTATTCTTTGGAACTCTGCATTCAAATGGGTATATCTTTCCTTTCCTCCTTTGCCTTTAACTTCTCTTCTTTTCTCAGCTATTTGTAAGGCCGCCTCAGACAACCATTCTGCCTTTTTGAACTTCTTTTTCTTGGGGATGGTCTTGATCTCTGTCTCCTGTACAATGCCACAAACTTCTGTTCATAGTTCTTCAGGCACTTTGTTGATAAGATCTGATCCCTTGAATCAGTTTGTTACTTCTACTGTATAATCATAAAGGATTTGATTTAGGTCATACCTGAATGTTCTAGTGGTTTTCCCTACTTTCTTCAATTTAAGTCTGAATTTAACAAGAAGGAGTTCATGATCTGAGCCACAGTCAGCTCTCAGTCTTATTTTTGTTGGGTGCTTCTCCATCTTTGGTTGCAAAGAATATAATCAATCTGATTTGGGTATTGACCATCTGGTGATGTCCATATGTAGTCTTCTCTTGTGTTGTTGGAAGAGGGTGTTTGCTATGACCAGTGTGTTCTCTTGGCAAAACTCTATTAGCTTTTGCCCTGCTTCATTTTGTACTCCAAGGCCAAATTTGCCTGTTACTCCGGATGTTTCTTGACTTCCTACTTTTGCATTCCAGTCCCCTGTGATGAAAAGGACATCTTTTTTGGGTGTTAGTTCTAGAAGGTCTTATAGGTCTTCATAAAACTGTTCAACTTCAGCTTCTTCAGCGGGTTGGGGCATAGACTTGGATTACTGTGATATTGAATGATTTGCCTTAGAAATGAACAAAGATCATTCTGTCATTTTTGTGATTGCATCCAAGTACTGCATTTCTGACTCTTGTTGACTATGAGGGCTACTCCATTTATTCTAAGGGATTCTTTTTTTTAAGGGATTTTCTGGAAGAGATGTATAGAATTACTGCTATTTCTTTAAACATTTGGTAGAATTTTC
This sequence comes from Odocoileus virginianus, assembly GCF_023699985.2. Taxonomy (NCBI): domain Eukaryota; kingdom Metazoa; phylum Chordata; class Mammalia; order Artiodactyla; family Cervidae; genus Odocoileus; species Odocoileus virginianus. The sequence goes on from NC_069680.1 coordinate 33,978,031, forward strand.
CAGTGGTACCATGTGTACTTGGCAATTTCTTGTGGGGGATTTTTAAATTAGAAATTAAATTTCCTGAATATCTATAGGCCAGTCAAACTATTTATTTATACTGGGTAAGCTGTGATAATTTGTCCTTTTCAAGGACTTGGTCCATTTTATCTAACTATCCAAATTTATGTGTGTTGAATTGTTCATAGTATTTCTTTATTACCCTCTCATGTGTATGAAATGTCTATAGTAATGTCCCCTGTTATGTTTCTGATATTGGAAATTTGTGTCTTATCTCTTTCTAATTTGTCCATCTTGCTAGATAGTTATTTGTCAATTTCATCAGTCTTTCCAAAGCACTTTGTTTCATTGTTTTCCCCATTGATTTTCTGTTTTCAATTTCACTGATTTCTGTTCTTATCTTTATTACTTCCAGAAACTTGCTTTGGATTTATTTTGGTCTTCTTTTTCCAGGATCTTTAGGGGGTGAGGGAGCTTAAATTACTCAAAGTTTTTCTCTTTTCTAATATATGCATTTAGTGCTATATTTCCCCCTCAGCATTGCTTTTAGCTGTGTCACACAAATTTTGATGTTATATGCTTGCTTTCATTTAGTTGAGTATAGTTTTGGTCTCCACTGAGATGTGCTCTTTGACTCATATGATTATTTAGAAGTGTGCTGTTTAGTTTCTGAGTGTTTGGAGATTTTCTTGGGAACTTTCTGTCATTGATTTCTAGTTTGATTTTATTGTAGTCAGAGAATACGTTCTCTGTGATTTTAATTCTTAAACCCAGTTTCAAAGCCGAAGATAGTATCTACTTGGCATATGTTCTGTAGGCACTTGAAAAGAATGTATATTCTGCTGTTGAGTAAAGTGTTCTATAAATGCCCATTAGTTCCTATTGGTTGACAGTGTCCTTGTCCATTTTCTGTCTTGTTATTTTATCATTTTTGAAATGGGTTTTTAAGTTTCCAATTGTAATTACTGATTTGTTTTTCTCCTTTCAGGTCTATCACTTTTTAGTTTACATATTTTGCAGCTTCATTGTTTGGCACATACACACTTAGGATTACTATGTCTTCTTGGTAGATCAACTCTTTTTACCATTAAATAATGCCTCTCTGTGTTTCTGGTAATTATGTTTGCTCTGAAAATCTACTTTATCTGATATTAATAAAGCTTCTTCTGTTTCTCTATTGTTTGCATGATAAATCTTTTTCCTTCTTTTACTTTCAATCTGTCTGTATTGTTATAGTTGAAGTGACTATCTTATGGACCACATATATTTGATTTCTTTTTTAAAAAAAAATGTACTCTGCCAATCTCACTTTTAGCAGGTGTATATAGTCCATTTACAGAATTTACTCAATTCTATTTCAAATTAAAATGTAAAAAGTCATCTGATTGGCAGAAACTAAATGATCCAGACCCCTACTTGTTATGGAGTTGAATAAAGCTGCTTTTAACTTTCCAAACTCTGTTTTCCTGACAGACACATGAGAAGCTATAAGAGAGTGGGGTGTCTACTCATTTCTCTGAAATGTCCCACCTTCTATTGAGGGATCCCTGGATTTCTCTGATTTCTGGAACTGCCATTTTCATATGGTAATCACAACATACCTGCTAGGAATCAGAGGGGTGCAGTGAGTTCAAGCTAAGCCAGAAGCAGCCATGCCCAGTCTACTTTCTTTGACTTTTTCCTCATCAGGTCTCCCATAATAAGGCACAAAGTGAGAAGTGATGTAGGAGAGAATTTGATGATTGTGCTACTAACGTATTGGATAGTGAAGGATGCAGCACTAGTTTATCCTACAATCCATGCCTACTGAAATTCAGACATAATTCTTTGGCCAAATTTTCTGAACAAGAATCCTAAGGGGTGTCATAGAAAATGGAGTAGATCAGAGAGTTATGGGGCCTCCGTCCACTCAGGATAAAGCTAAGGGGCCTTGTGGAAGACAGTGATGGATTCAAGCCATATGAAAAAACATATATCAAGTATGTCGACCTCGTCCCTATCTTTGGAGGATGTATGTAATTTATAGAGTGTTTAAATTAGACAAATGGCTCAATCGATTTAGAATAAGGGACAGGAAACACATGTTTCTTTTGCATTAAACTGAACTTCACCAGAGCAGAAATGCTTATGATCTCCTGAGTTATAGAGCTTGAGTTCTCCATCAAAGTGCTCCTAATTACAGGGATTGCACTTTTCCACAAAGGCGATCCATTATGGAACATGCTGTCTCCATAAAGACCAAGGATACACTACACAGCTCAAGCTAAGTGGTAATTTATATCCTTGTTTATAGGAAGAAAGAACAAGAATTAGCAGGAGGGTGAGGATGAGAACAAGAGAATGAGGGAGAAAGCAACCTGAAGAAAGGATGTTTTAGTGAAGATGGAAATGGACAAGAAAAAGGATTAAATATATCACAGAAATGACATCAGCCTTCTTTTCAAAAGAGTTGAGCTGTGGGATAAGGAAAGAGATGACTGTGGAGAGCTAAGTTCACTTGTTTTTAAATTTCCTACACTTGGGTAGGTGACCAAAGTGAATGCTCTGCTAGCCAAGGGTATAGATCTCTCTTAGGGTCTTTTGTGGGGAGCAGCACAGTTCACTGAAAAATATTTTGCCAATGGTTAGTTCATTGAGAATCAAGTGATGGAATTCCAAATCACAGAATGACCTGCTCTCTGATTGTGGATTTTGCAGCAAAGTTTAGTTCTCTCTTCTTTTGCACACATCATTTTATACATGAGTGGGTGGCTTTGCCCTTAAATACAGCTTACCATCATGCCCCTTTGGTGACTCTATGACCCGACCTTCTACATGGCACTGCCTTGGCCAAGGCGTCTACCCCTGCCTCTGCTTTTATCAGCAAAGCAGCTGCAGCAATCTTCTTCACTGTGTTTAAGATATTCATCTGATATGCCTTATAAATTGGCTTTTGGAAAATTGATTTTTAGCAAATTGATCAATAACGCTTCCTTTACAATTGCCAAGATATGAAAGCAAGCTAAGTGTCCATCCACAGGTGAATGTGTAAAGATGTGGTGTGTGCATGTCTGTATAATGAAATACTCCTCAGCTGTAAAAAGTAAATTTTTTCATTTACAAGGATGGACTGCAAGGTATTTCGCTAAGTGAAACAAATCAAACAGAGAAAGACAAATACAGTATGATATCACTTATATGTGGAATCTAAGAAATAAACTAGTAAATATAACAAAAAGGAAACAGACTTACAGATAAAGAGAACAAACTAGTGGCTACCAATGGAGAGAGGAAAACAGGGAGGGTCATTATAGGAGCAGGGGATTAAGAGGTACAAACTAGCATGTATGAAATAAGCTACAAGGATATGTTGTACAACATAGGGAATATAGCTAATATTTTATATTAACTATAAATGGAATATAACTTTTAAAAATTGCGAATCACCAGCATTGTTAATCAGCTATGACTGAAGTCGCTCAGTCGTGTCCGACTCTTTGAGACCCCACAGACTGACTGTAGCCTCCCAAGCTCCTCGGTCCATGGGATTTTCCAGGCAAGAATACTGGAGTGGGTTGCCATTTCCTAATCAGCTATACCCCAATACAAAACAAAAAGTTCAAGATAAAATAATTGTGAACCACTATATTATACACCTATAACATATAACATTGTACATCAACTATACTTCAATTTTAAAAAAATTAAAAAATGGTGAAGGCAGTACTTTGCAACTTAAGAACTAACTTTGTGTTGAGCATGTAGCATGTTAGAAGCTTAGAAGACACTTAGAAGCTTTGGAACCAAATCCTAGTTCTTACACTTAGGAGGAGAAAAAAAAAATCAAAGCCTTAGTTTTTTTGTTCAAAAATGGGAATGCTATTCTTATCCTAGATGATGAGAGTTTAGATTAATCCATTCAGCCAGTATTTCTCGGGGGCTCCGGTGATCCAGGCGCTAATGAAGACTGCAGGACAGTCACTGTCCTCATGCATGAAACAGCAGGTGGGAGGGATATGAAACCGTGGGGGGGTGGGAGGCGCAGACTCTGTGAACGTGGAGCTGGTCTGGGCTGAAGACGCGGTGAAGGCAGGAGTTTGGCTCATCAAAATTTTGAAAGATGGACTCTGTGGATGGAAATATGAGCACAGTGCTACACATGAAAGAGTTCTGTGAGCTCGTCTCATTGCTCTGGCCACACAGCCTTCCTTTCTCTGTGGCCCCAAGGCTATCATTTTTACTTCTGCTCCTTCCTGACATATCCAAATGAATGGTACCAGTCAGAGATTTGGGGGCAGCAAGGCTGATGTTTTGGTTTATCTTGATCCACACGAAGCCTGGAGATTTCTTCCTTCCCAGCAGGTCCCTGGTTCAGCTCTGGGTACTATGTTCGTGTCTGCTGCTCACATTTGTGGCATCACCGTGGATGAGGCCTCCCCCACTCAGGTTTCAGGTGTCAGATGAAGGGATGCACCTGATGGCCTTTACCTTTTTGCCTCTGACATTCTGTGAGTTACAAAATTTTAAATTTGCTACACAGCAGTTAAAACAGTCCACATTCATATTTATGTTTTCTCTGCCTTTGGGAGGAGGTAGGTCAACTGAGCCAATTTTTATGTTTTTAATTCACATATTGAAAAATAAAAAACAAAAAAACTTTCCATACTCCAATAGAGAAAGGATTTTTTTCCCCTTTCTCCTCCCCTTCCCACTCCCTAATGATCAGAGTTTGGCCAGCTTTCTCTTTATTCTGAAGACCTGTTGTCTGGAGATGCAGGCCTGGATCCTTGTCCACTCATAGATTCCTTCCTTCTCTCAGGGAAGGAGGCCAGATGTTCTCCTTTAACTCAGCCCTGAGCACAGATGCTTCCAGAAGCTGCAGATAAGAAGCGTTCTCCTTACAGAACCAGATAATAGCTGAATCAGGGGGTGGCTGTCACTGACCTGAGCTGAGGGAGAATATCTACTCAATAATAGTCGTTATAACCAGTTATACCTTTGGTTTTATTTCTACAGTCTAATTTTATGACTTGTGTTTAATAGACTGTGTTGAGGGAAAACCGGTAGAGCATAGTAGCTAAGGATATGGGCTCTGGGGTCAAATTCCATCTCCTAAAGCTACTAGAGGAGTCCCCATGAGAAAGCCACTTACTTTTCCTGAGTCTAAGGTTTATCTTCTTCAAAACTTATAACTCATGGAACTGTGAAAATTCAAATGGTCTAATATTACTGCTATTTAACATACTAACATTAATATTAGTATAAAAAGCATTTAGAATAGCACTTGACCTAGAGTAAATCCTCCCTCAGCTATTATTACTATTTTACTCTTTTCTCAAATTTTGCAACATTTCTTAAATTTTGACTATTTTTTGTTTGTTTGTGTTTTACTCTCAGAATGGTTTGGAAGCTTTACCTTTCATTAAGGCCATTTATTTTTAATTAGTATACATTCATTTAATATTCAGTATACTGTGAATTTTCCTGTTAATTAAATAGTAATCTCTAGACACTGAGGTTTGTGACTTAAAGATGCTTTGAATACTACTGAAATAACAACAAAATCTAAGAAGGGAAAGTGAAGAAAATGAGCAATTTTAATGAAACAACAAATTGTCACAACTTCAAACCAGAAAAGGGGTAAAACATCTGCCAAATACCATGTCTTTGGGTCAACACAAGATGAAGACTGCTCAGGAGGGAGCCTGCACCCCTCCTGGGACCACAGGGTGTACACAAGACCACCTAGCTCTTATTACCATCTAGAAGTGCCTACAGTGAGCCTTAGACTAGCAACCATCTAATCCATGGATGTTTTATTGATGGAACCACTTGGCCACAGCTGACTCCACTCATGTGCAAGGACGCTTTGAAATCTGTGGAATCCTGCAGGAGGTCAAGATTACCATGTCTTTTTTCCTGCTGATGCTTTGGCTGGTAAAATCCCAGCGCTCCACTTTAAGGACTTCCTTTACGTGCTGAGAGAAAAGCCAACACATTGCCTTTCTTTCTGACAGGTCACTGCAGTTGAAATGTGTTTGTTAGGGATCAATTTAATGTGTCCTTTGTCTTTGCAGGAAGTGTTTTCCTGGTGCTGTCTTCCTGAGTGGTGGTGCCTCCTGCAGACTGTGGCACAGCAGAGATATTATTGTCTTTCATTGAAACGAATGGATGCCCCTCTGGGAGTCTGGATATTATCAAGATGAAAAAGGTTTGGCCCTTTTTTTTCAGGAGCAGTAAATCAGATCCTTTGTGAGGTGTACATTCAATCTCCTTAACAAGCTTTCTTCTAGAAGTAGCTAAGCCAGCCTGAAGCCTTTGTCTTTGCTACTGTGGATGGAGGTGAAGAAAGAGGTCTGTGTCACCCAAGCCCTCCTCCAGGCCCGCAGATCTGCTGGTTCCCATTTCCCTTCCAAGTGCTCATACATGCGAGGCTATCCCTTGCCTTCAGAGTCCCTCACATATCCTTCCATCCCCTCTGGAGCCCACTGGCTTCCTATGGCTTCATCTCCACATCTCAGTGCTTTAGGGTCTTCTTTGCTCTGTTTTACTAGGAATAAGTGAGACCTTATTGGTGAGCTGGGTAATGTTGATACTTTGCCTTTTGATATGTTCTCCCATCTCAGGCAACATACCTGGACCCACCATGACACATTTCTTTAGGGAGGTCTTCCAGTGTCCTTAGGAGGTCCATGAGTAGGAGCTAAATTTGTGTTAACTGCAGAGACAAAATGAACAGTGACAACATAAAATATCTTTCATTTGGAAGTTAATTGGGTAAGTATCAGGTGGTGAATGTTTTGGAGTTTAGGTGTCATACGGCTTCAGTGGGAGCCAGCGTCACCACGTGTTGCTAAGAAGGAAAACTTGGACTATATCAGTGGAGGAACAGAGTGTGGATCAGAGGAACAGAGAGTTCTCCTGTCCTCTGTGCTGGCTACTTGGTCTGGAACTTAGTATTCTAATTGTCCTTTGCATTAGAGGAAGAACCTTGAAAATAAATGCAAGAGATAGATGAACATCTCAGGGAATCTAGAAACCATGTTGTATAAAGATGTGTGGAAACACTGTGGAATCCAATAGGGCTGTCTAGTCTGAAAAAAATAAAAGACTTGGGAGAAAAATTATGTCTGTCTTCAGATATTTAAAAAGCTACAGTGTGGTAGAGAAAACAAATGGGTTCTGAGCAGTCACTATAGGGTAGAACTTTGATCTGTAGGTAGAAGTTGCAGGGGATAGATTTCATCTCACTCTGCGTTAGCAACCCCAGCAGGAGCCCTGTGGGAAAGCAGTCACCATGTCACCCTGGGTGCGTGAGCCGAGGCTGGCTCCGTTTCTCCAGGAGTCAGGTGGGCACATGCTGGGTCTCCTGCCTCCGAGCACGAATGTCTGTTTAGGAGCGTTGGCTATGGTGCCTCACGAATGGCTCTGAGGCGTGGAAGGAGGGCGGCAAAACCATGCTGTGCTCACGGAGGGTGCTGAGCCTGGCCTTGGTCGGCAGAGGATGTTTGTTCAGCTTTAAGTCTCAAGCTGATGAACCAGGCGTGGAGTTTCACCTGCAGCCCCTCCTGCATTCCTAACATTGGAAGGGAAGGCTCCAATCCCTATTCAGACAGTCCCACCCATGCCCTGAAGACAAGGGCATGTGACCCATGTTGGGTTGGCCTGAGGATGAAAAGCAGGGGTTGGAGCTCTGAGTCGGGGGCTGGACTATAGCATGCTGTGTGGGGTTTTCTCTTTTCTGGTGTTCGTCCCTGTTTGTGAAGCCCGTTCCCAAGAACATCTCAGGCGTTGTCCTTCTCAGCAGGTTAAAACTTAGGCTGGTCTGTAGGAAGTAGGTCCAGTGTTTGCTCAAGTCCAGTGGAATCATTTGCTCCGCCCACATCCAGCTGAAGGATGCTCAGGCCAGTGGGTTGGAACTGGCCCTTGTCTGCCCATTGATAAGAAATTCATCTGAAAAGTGGTGTGCTGGTTTGATGCCACTGAGCAGGCCTTTGGGGACCAACATACCACTGCATCCTATGTACCTACAGCCTTTTCAGGCAGACACTCAGGAATAAGGATTTTCTCCTCCACCTTAAACATGCAGTTTCTACTTTTCATAGGAAAGAGAAGAGCAGAAGTAAAGACAAACTATGTTGAATTTATTAAGAAAATCAAGTTTAGAGGGAATCCTGAGGTTGGATCTCATTCTTTCTAATTAAGCTGTACTTTTTCTTTGCTTACATTTGTTAATTTATATTTTAATGTAATTTTATATATATTAATATGGTCAGAACCTGCCTGCAATGTGGGAGACCTGGATTTGATCTCTAGGTCAGGAAGATCCCCTGGAGGAGGGCATGGCAATCCATTCCAGTATTCTTGTCTGGAGAATCCCATGAAAAGATGAGCCTGGCAAGCTACAGTTCGTGGGGTTGCAAAGAGTCAGACATGACTAAGCATCTAACATTTATATATTTTAATATGATTTTATATTATAAAAGTGTGCAAAAATTGTACACAGAATTTCTGTACTTTTTGCCCAACCCAGATGTTACATCTAATATGTTGTTTAGTCACTCAGTCGTGTCCAACTCTTTCGCAACCCTACTGATTGCAGCCTGCCAGGCTCCTCTATTCATGAGCTTCCCTAGGCAAGAATACTAGAGTCAGTTGCCATTTCCTTCTCCAGGGGACCTTTCATCTTTCCAACCCAGGGATTGAACCTACGTCCCCTACATTGGTAAGTGGGTTCTTTACCACTGAGCCACCTGGGAATCTCTATATCTAATATGACATGAGTACAAAGATCAAAATCATGAAATTACCTTGATGTGGCACTCATCTGCTCTATAGACCTTATGCCAACCTCACCAATTGTCTCACAAATGCCCCTTTTCTGGTCCAGGATCCAAACCAGACTCAGAGATTGTGTTTAGCCTCCTTTAATCTTGAGTAGTCTTACCTACATCTTTGATAAGTTCAATTCCAGAGTGATAGAGTATATCCATTGGGATATACTATCTATTTGCCCTCTACTGTGTCAGCTAGGAGTGAGGGAACATCACATTAAAAAGGCAGGATAGACAAGGTCCTTATGATCTGAGGGCTCTTGGTCCAGTGTTGAACACAGACAAGATCACAGAGGAAGTCAATTAGTGTAAGACGGAGGGAAGGGGGCACACAGGGTGGCAGGGCAGACACCTAAACCAAGTAGGGAGGAGGCAAGAAAGGACTCCTGGAGGAGATAATATCGGAGGTGAGGTTCACAGGTGACTTATTCAGGCTGAGAGAAGAATATTGCTGGCTTGAGATGGTAAGGCAGTGGCAATGGTATTAGTGAAAGCACTTTCCTCTGCTCCATGCCTCTTGAGAGCAAGTGGAAACCCAGGTCCAGTCTGGGAAACTGTAAAAACTGTCCCGATGTGGGAGGCATGGAATATCTGAATGGAAGGATCAAAGAGAAATTTGATAGCTGCAATCCTGAAGTAGTCACCGGTAGCATACAAAGCCCTGGCCATTGTCAGGAGAAGCCCTTCCCTAAGAGGAGAGAGACCTGTGCATGCGTGCTAAGTTGTTTCAGTTGTGCCTAACTCTTAGCAACCCTATGGAACCATCAGTTTCTTCTGTCCATGGAATTTTCCAGGCAAGAACACTGGAGTGGGTTGCCATGCCTTCCTCTAGGGGATTTTCCCGACCCAGGGTTCGAACCCGTGTCTCTTCAAGTCTCCTGCATTGGCAGGCGAGTTCTTTATCACTAGCGCCAACTGGCAAGCCCAGAGAGACCTGGATAAGGCCTAATTCTGGGAATGGGGTTGAGATTATAGTAGGAAGGACAGTCCCACAGCACTGGGAACAAGCTGGCCTCGGGAGAGGAGAACCCAGCCAGGGCAGTGATATGTCAGCTGGCCTGATTTGCTATGTGGCTCAGCCTGGATGCTCAGCACTCAGCTCCAATTTAGGATCTTATTCTTGACCCAATGCCAGACTAATCTCCAGTTAAAGCTGGTCTGGAGGTGCAAGGTTCCAGCCTTGGCATTAGCTCCAGAGGCTATTCCTTCCTTTCTGACCCTTGTTCACTCCTGTTTGCAGACCTGCTCTCTCCAGACTGGCTGGGCTGGAAGCACTTAAGAAGAAGAGATCTCAGCTGGACTCATCTGCTCCTTCCAACACTTGGAGAGATGTAAGTCTGCTCCCGCCCTGCAGTCATCCTGTCTCTTGGCCCCTTGGCTGGAGAGGGATGTCCAAGCGGCAGGGTGGTGTGGTGGTGGTTGGGGAAGGGGGGTGGTGCAATTTAACTTAACTAAATCCTCCAGGGCGAGGTGAAGGGAAGGGAGCAGGACTGGAATGTGAGGATGGGGGTGGGAATGACTTTCCCTGACCCAGTTTAGTTTCTCAATGCCAGGATTGTAACTGAGGAGCTAGTTGCTATCAGGTAGCATTGATTAACATCCAAGGTCACCAGCCCATCTTCTCAGCACTGTGTCTCCTTCTCCATGCCTGGACAAACCCAGTGTCCACAGATTGGCACCAAGTCTGTACTCACACATTGATTTTAGAGTTGGGGGGCAGAAATGATGGTTAGTCTAGAAAACGATGTGGCCGGGTGCAAGGTTTCTCCTGCTATCAGGATGTCCCGAGAATTCCATTACAAGGAGATTTTAGGCAATGGAGAAAACACAGGCAAGTAGAAACAATTGGAGATTTATTTATGGGCCAGTGCAGCCCACCACAAATAGTTGGACAGTGTCTCTGAAAAACACCTGGGGGTCTCCTGTGTGGAAGTGAGTGATGTGATTTTTTTGGTATTAAAACTTACTTTATGTCTTGGGAAGAGAACCTCAAGCTTCTTCGATCCCCTTCTATCATATAGCCTTGGCAGCTCTGGGAGATTATTGTCCCAGTTAAACACACCAGCAGCTGCTGATTTTGGCTACAGTTTGCCTTGCTTATTTCTTGGGAGGAAAGAAGATGCTCTGCCGTCCTCGAAAGCTACCAGTGGAAATCAAGACAAAAACACAAAACAGATGGGCCAGGAGGACGGAAATCCCAGGGCACGCTCTGGGTTTCTATCCTCAGCAGAAAGCTGCAACACCCAGCGGTTATAGACTCTCCTGCCAGGCCTGGGGCTGCATGGAGTTCCTTAAGTCTTCTCCCACCTGACATTTCAGGATAAGAGATGGAGGTGGAGTGGCAGGTTTCAATGAGGGGGACAGTGAGCAAGGCACTTGGACATCTCCTATTTATCAAAATATTTCATCCATCATCCGCATTACCAGTTCTACTGTAAGTGACTCCGTTCTTTGGAGGTCAACTTCTCCCACTCCTGGGTTCTGACTTGAACCAACTGAAACACCAGTTAACATTTGTGCTATTGTTTACTATTGCCAGGCACTAGTGTATAGATTTGCAAGGTTATACTTAATCCTAATCTTATTTTTATGCTGTACCCATTTTTTCTGATTAGAAAGTTGAGTATCAGAAAAGACAAATAATTTACTCAAAGTCAAATAGTTAATAATTGGCATTGCTGGTTAGTCGATCACCCAAAATACATGAAATATTAAATACCAGAATAGACTGTCTTCCTGGGAAGACATATGCCATTTCTTCAATATGTATCTATCTATATATATATGTTTAGTTCAGTTCAGTTTAGTCACACAGTTGTGTCCAGTTCTTTATGATCCCATGGACTGCAGCAGGCCAGGCTTCCCTGTCCATCACCAACTCCCGGAGCTTCCTCAAACTCATGTCCATCGAGGCAGTGATGCCATCCAACCATCTCATCCTCTGTCATCCCCTTCTCCTCCCACCTTCAATATTTCCCAGTGCTAGAGTCTTTTCTTTGAGTCAGTTTTTTGCATCAGGTGACCAAAGTATTGGAGTTTCAGCTTCAGCATCAGTCCCTCCAATGAATATTCAGGACTGATTTCCTTTAGGATTGACTGGTTGGATCTCTTTGCAGTCTAAGGGAGCCTCAAGAGTCTTCTCCAATACCACAATTCAAAAGCATCAGTTCTTTGGCGCTCAGCTTTCTTTAATCCAACTCTCACATCCATACATGACTACTGGAAAAACTACAGATTTGACTAGATGGACCTTTGTTGGCAAAGTAATGTCTCTGCTTTTTATTATGCTGTCTAGGTTGATCAGGGAAGCTTTTCTTCCAAGGGGCAAGCATCTTTCAATTTCAAGGCTGCAGTCACCATCTGCAGTGATTTTGGAGCCCCCCCAACATAAAGTCTCTCACTGTTTTCATTGTTTCCCCATCTATTTGCCGTGAAGTGATGGGACTGGTTGCCATGATCTTAGTTTTCTGAATGTTGAGTTTTAAGCTAACTTTTTCACTCTCCTCTTTCACTTTCATCAAGAGGCTCTTTAGTTCTTCAATTTCTGCCATAAGGGTGGTGTCATCTGCCTATCTGAGATTATTTGTGTTTCTCCCAGAAATCTTGATTCCAGCTTGTGCTTCATCCAGCCCATCATTTCTCATGATGTACTCTGCATATAAGTTAAATAAGCAGAGTGACAATATACAGCCTTGACGTACTCCTTTCCCTATATGGAACCGGTCTGTTGTTTCAGGTCCAGTTCTAACTGTTGTTTCTTGACCTGCATACAGATTTCTCAGCAGGCAGGTCAGGTAGTCTGGTATTCCCATCTCTTTCAGAATTTTCCAGTTTGTTGAGATCCACACAGTCAAAGGCTTTGCATAGTCAATAAAGCAGTAGGTGTTTTGCTGGAACTTTCTTGCTTTTTGATGATCCAATGGATGTTGGCAATTTGATCTCTGATTCCTCTGCCTTTTCTAAATCCAGCATATATCTATATCTACATATCTGGCAATCCTAACTCAGCAGTAATATGTATCCATCTATTTCATAGTCAAGGAAACAAACATAAAGAACCTAAAAACACTGGAAGAAAATCAGCATCTTTAGAATGATATGTAAAATTACTTTGAAAGTACACTGAAATTAAAAATAACATGAAAAAGATATTGCCTCAGGAAATAAACTTTAAAAGCATCAAAACATTCCTTAGAATAAGTATAATTAACATTAGTAAATGATATAATAGTGTAAAAATGGATGAGAGTATTTTCTAAATAAATTATTTCAAAGCTCAGAGATCTGGAGAAAAAAAAATAAAGTCAATGATATAAAAAACTGGGTTAAAGGGCAGAATTAATGTAGTGGAAAATTGAATTTGTAAGCTGGAAGATGTCAACAAAGAATTCTTCCAAAATATAGCCCCAAAGACAAGGAAACAGAATGTATTAAAGGAGCATAGTGAGACAGAGAGACTTATCATATTATTCCAAATTCTGCCTAATTCAATTTGTAAGAGGGAAAAAAGAAAGAAAACAAAGCAGAGAAGTGAAGCGAGGAATAAATAACAGAGGACAAAATTTTCAGAAATGAAGACATGAGTCCTCAAATCTAAATAGCCCACTAGGTGTTAAGTAGGTCAAATGTAATGAACAAACCACATGTACACACTATGGTGATATTGCAGGAAAAAAGTTTCCTAAAGGCTAATAAAGCAAAACAAGAGAGAATGTAATTTCTCTATAAAGGAATAAGAACAGATTGGAGTTATAGTTCTTAAAAGCAAGAGAGGATTTCTGAAAGCAATAGAGCAATTTCTTCAAAATTGTCGCCATGTGACTTTTTAACTGGAATTCTATCCCAAGCAATATAAAAACAAATAAATACTAGGGAAAAATAGTTTCTTAAAGCCTTTTAAGAACTCTGGAAGTTTACCAGTGAGAGGCCTTACCAGAAAATTTGGAGACTCTATTCCAGCAAAATAAAGCAAAAATATTGATAATTAAACTTGAAGAAGACTTGGAATACAGGGAATAGTGGTCAGCCAAAACACAATTAATTCTAAATAAGTATTTATTTTTAAAATAAGTAATGACAATTAATACAAACTTGAATTTATAGTTCTAAATGATTTCAGGAGAGGTCATATCATGGAAGAAGGGAAAAGCTTTATATTTAAGAACTTTTGACAGCATTTTTCCCAGCTGTTGAACAAGGGGAACCACATTTTAATTTTGCACTTGGTGCCACAATCTATATAGCCACCTCTGTCACCCAAAGTGAATGCTTGAGATTTCTTTTGCTAAAGAAATGGGAACAAAGAGGTTCTGTATTTGAAGACATCAAGCAAACAAAATTGGGTGAGAAAAGGAAAATTAAATTAGTTGCTAACAGATTTAGAGACATCCTTAGACTTCCACTGTCAACATAGGAAATTGTAGGGTTTTTCATGTAACAACCGAACCACTCAGAGAAAAGGACTACATGTCCTGGCATTTCAGGGTCACTAGTATCATTGTTGGTCAGCCATCCCACCAAACTGCAGTGAAACTATTCAAAGTATATGCTCTTCCATGCACAAACGGCCAGTTTCAAAACCTTGTCATCCCTCCAAAGATGACCCTGTATCCAGGGATTAATGCACTCCTTCCTATTTCCCTTTCTGACTTTTAATTTAGGAATCACACCCATATGCATTCATAGAATTACTAACACATTGCGTCTTAGGTTCTATTTGTGTTCTTCACGTTTATCACAACATCCTGGACTTAAGACCTTTCTTCATGCCTGTCTCTGTACTAGGCTGCGAGCTCCCTGAGGACACAGCCATCTGTCTCTTGTTCACTGTTAGAGCCCAGAGTCCCCCCTTGGTGCTTTCTCCACATTGTAAACTGATTTGAGTGAACAAATGTGAAATAACTTAGTAAACTGTATGTGAACAAAATGACAGCTTCTGATTACAGAATAGATAGAGAGCAGATTCCAAGGAGGCCCGGGATCACATGCAGTTGATTCTAAGACAGTGTGAATGATAAATATGCTACCTCGGTCACTACATTCCCATCAATATCCCGAGCCTGCTGAGGCAGGTGTTGGGCAGGATGGAACAGTGTATGGTTTCCTAGCTGGAGTGGAGGAGAAGCAAGGCAGGAACATCTTCCTTTTCTCTTCTTCCCTCCTCAATTCCCCTACCAACCACAAAAAGAGCTTATGAAGTTCAACATGATTCTTATTCTCCTTTGCCTTCCCAGACCCTTCCTTGGTCTCTGGTTTCAGGCCTGAGAATAAATCTCTTGGTCACCCTACTCAATCAGTTTCTCCCAGAGAAAGGACCCGGCTGCAAGGATGACAGGAACCAGACTTCAAATGGTTTTCCAGGAGCAGAGGGAAGCGAAACCTTTTCCTGCCGTTTCTTCAGCCAAGGAATTAAGGGAAGGATGTGGGTCACAGGGCTACAGCAGTGCAAGGAGGAATTCCAGCACTTTCTTGAGAACTCACGGGAAGATCTGTTTCCCTTCAGTAGAAGCTGCCCTTTGCTTTCCAGGCGGTGCCTGGCTCACCTCATCAGAGGCTCTGTGCTGGGAAACCAGTGCCCTGGCTGGCTTGGGTGGCTTCTACTAAGATATGCAGGAAGGAAATGAAGCCTTTTATTTCTATTATCCCTCCCTGGGCAATGGCAAGAAATTTTTGCCTTGAGAGCTTTTATTTTTGTAGGAGAACTGCCTTTTCCCTTTAGGAGAGATTCCTACCTCTCTAAGTAGCTGTTGCTCTAAGTAAGCATCTCCTTCCCAGTAATCTCAGTCTGAAGGTGTCCTATGGCACGGGCATCCTGTTTGCCTGGTCATGATCAATGCAGAAATAAAGAGCATGACAGCAGGAACACACTCCCTTGTCAGCCTGCTTTCCACATTATAAAGTTTAAGGATAGCTTCCTGCCACCCACATGGGGAAGAAGCATGGTTTCTAGAATTGAGGTACAATATGTGTGGTACCTAGGATCAGCTGCATAAAGTTTCAAAAAGAAATTCTGTGTCTTGCAACAGGGCAAGCAACTCAAATTTAGATTCAAGATAAAAACTGAAAATGGAGAAAAACCAGGGAAGACCTACTGCTCAGTGGGCAGATGGTACCCTCCCCACAAACTTCAGCCATCATCTGCCTCGAGTGGATGCTTCACAGAGCCCTGCTTCTGCAGAGCATCTCTGTTATCATATCTCCATGAATTCAGAGCTAGAGGAAACCCGACTTCCTGGGCTTCCCTCGCAAGTGTCATCACCAGTCAGGGGCGAGTGGTTCCCTCCCTCTGGTTTCTCAAAGCAGTTTCTCTGGGGATCCTTTTCTTGCCACCTTGTATTTTTTTCTCTATGTTCTCTTTATTGTGTGTGTTTGTTTCTTAGCCCTTTTGAGTTCTTTTACCTGCTAAAAACTAACATATCATTTATCTCCTTCCTGACAGACTCCACATGGTACATTTTATTATATCTTGACTATGTCTAGACGAAGCTTAGCTCATGGGAGGCATGAAATACATATGCATAAATGAATGCGGACTTCCACATACCAGTATTATGTGTCCAACTCTATCTCTGACCATTCAAGGCCACTAAAAAGATTGCTGAAACTCCTTTTGTGAGGGGGAAATGACACCCATGTATTCAGGCTCTCGGGGTTCCTCACTGGATAGAGCAAAGCCTGAGTCTTGGTTTAAAAATTAAAATTTTAAGGATTCTCAAAAGAACTGTGCTATAAAGCAATTCACTTTTCTACAAAATTACTCTGAGGTTATGCTGATCAACTTAGTGAGTTAGTACAGGTTTAGGAGAAAACATTCATTCTCAAGCTTTTGTTCACCTGGCTTGTTTTGCACTACTTTAAAGCCCTCAAATGGGTTACATTTATTTAAATTTAAAATGTCTTTCCCCATGCATGGTAAATTATACTGAATAAAAATGATACTTGATTTTCAATATCTTGAGCTTAGCTAAGAAATTGCTCTCTCTTTTCTTCAACATGTATTGAAAGGTAGAGAAAGTTGCCTTAGTGGACATTATTAACTGAGGGCTTCCCTGGTGGCTCAAATGGTAAAGAATCCTCCTGCAACCCATCCCTGGGTTGGGAAGATCCCCTGGAGAAAGCCATGGCTACCCACTCCAGTATTCTTGCCTGGAGAATGCCACCGACAGAGGAGCCTGGCGGGCTATAGTCCGTGGGGTGGTTGCAAAGAGTCTGACATGACTGAGTGACTAACACTTCATTTTCACTTGTATGTCAAAGCTTGGCTAAATGGTTGCATTATAGATGAGCCATACATGGTGGGTCTGTGGTGGCCTGGTGACATTCAGGGTGCTCCACCAGGTTTAGTACACAGGATGTGTTTCCTGGTGTATGCTAACAGTTTGCCTTCTCTAAATATTTAACATAACCAATTCCAAATCTTCCAGCTTCTGGAGAAGGGTGATATCTTTTTGAATTTTCTCCAACTTGTTGTTTTTCTAGTCATATTTCAGTTGCTGCTTATTCTTTCAAGGTTCAGTTGTTTGTGGGTCTCCTTTAGGATCTTGAATTTTTCATCTGTCTCACGGTCTCCAGATGTTAATGGAGACAGAGTTTTCTGTGGGGTGCTCTGGGGGGGCAGGGGTGGGTGCCAAGTCTTGGTTTTAGTCACTTCCTGCTTTGCAGCTTTCTTAGTCTCATATTTCCTTTGATTTTTAAAGACTGCTCTTGGTAATGGCTTATCATTTCCTGGTTGTGGTTTCTTATTCTGGAGTAGCTTCTTAGGCAGCTTGGAATTGATGATTAGTTTATTTCTTAAAGCTGAGAATCTATCAACCATTGCAAATTTCTGTTCCTAATTGGGTACTTCACTTAAAACTACTTGGGAAGCAGTTGTTTTCACTGGAAATAGTCCATCCAAAAATAGTTGCCAGGATAAAGCTGGCATAATACCAAAGCGTGTACCCATTATTAACACGCAAGCTGGGAGCATGCAGGCTGATAAAAATGTGTTCCCCATCTGGACACCAAGCAAAATATGTAGCATCAAAGGCTAGTGGCTTAGAAATAGTGTTGCATTTTAGAATATCTCATGACTGCCTTTGTCCCTCAGATTTCTAAATCTAACTAGCATTAATATATGGCCATGAGAACTGAATAAGCTGCATTAGAACACCAGTTCCAAAGTCAAACACTGTATCACATTTCAAGTTGAAAACCATCTCTTTGGCAGGCATAAATCCATAAATAGTGTAAAACTCAGTTGACCTAGAATTCCAAATTACACCGTAACTGGGGCTATATGCTTTGGTAATTGAACAGATTACAACATTTTCTCCATTTGTTGTGAAGTAACACATCATTTGTTCTCTGTCGCAGGAAGTTCCTGTCTTAAAAATTGTTCTAGCCATCCCAACACAGCAGTGACTTTTTTATTCCATAGCATCATAACCTTATCAACCTTACAGGGATGATTGTTGGCTAAACCTACATGAGGTACACCAAAGTTGGGGTATAGACAAAATTTAACAAACGCACGTGCACCTTTACCCCCTGGAACATAGACAGTACCCATATGTGACTGGAATCCAAGTGATGACACACAGTAATCATACAACTATTATGTGCAATAGGTGCTCGGTATACATTTGTTAAATGAATTGATTGCTGTCTCTCCCCTTGCCCTCAGTTCCCAACATACTCAGAAAATAGCATTTAATTAAAGAATAAATAGATGAATGAATGATAAATACCTATTTCAATTGCTTATTGTGCTGCAAATGCCCTCCAAGCATGGCAAAGCAGCCCCTAGGCACGAGAACACCTCTTTCCCAATTGTCCTTCTGGTTTTATTCTTGTGGCATTGTTTTTTATAAGCAGATTTCCTTTGATCATTTCCAGGACGAGACTGAATCATGTGTAGGTGGAAGTCATCATAACTGTGTAACCTTGAAATATCTCCCAGCTTGGTTTTTTATTAAAAAAAAACTATTGCTCCCAACTTGAATCCTATTCACTAATCTTTCTTTTCTTTTTTTTTTTTCTTTTGGTTGCCCTGTGAGGCTTGCAGGATCTTAGTTTCCCGACCAGGGATCAGAGCATGCTCTCTGCAGTGAGAGTGCAGAGTCCTAACACGTGGACCACCAAGGAATTCCCTCAACTTGACTTTTTCTTTTCCTAGATGGGGGACCCTGAATGAAAGAAAGCTCTAATTTTCCTTGTCTGTGGTTTAGACTAGAACCAAAGTCAATCCCTGACCTGGTCTTCCCTCTGACTAGGTCTCCTTCTCCTGTGCGTTTTCTCCAGTTGGAGAACTCTGTGAATCAGTGGGTCTCAGGCCAGATCAGAATCACCTGGAAGCTTGTAGAACGGTCATCTGGGGAAGACATGTGGCAGTAGGAACGGCCTGAAGATGAAGCAAGGGGACACATCACAACAGCCACCGAGACTTGCCTCCAGACTGGTCTTTTGTCTTCCTTTCCAGGGACCTTGGTCTCTAACTCTGGCCATTCTTGCCCTCCTTTGGAGAAGCCTCCTTCTAAGACTGGCTGTAAAGGGGCATGTGTCCCTCCTGAACTGACTCCCACCTCTCAGGTCCCAGAGACCAGTGTAAATGGGAATAAGCATGCTCCCCAACTTTCCAGAGCTTCCTCTCCCCAAGCTAGGCTGGACCTTTCCACGGAAGGAGCCGTCTGGGAGCTCCAGGAAGGGTGGATAATCACAATACAGTTGTTCTGTCCAATAACTGAAGCAAGGCTCCTACGTGGGAACCCACCCTCACATGCCTGTCCTCCCTTGCCTGGCTCTGAGGGGGACCCGCTCTCTCCACCAAGGGTCAGACTCCTGGTCTGTGCCCTGAAGTTTCACATGTTCATACTTTTGGCTCCTTTGGTTGCTGGTGAAAACTTGGCACACTTCATGTTTCTATTCCAATAACTTATTTGTTTTAAAATTTGGAATGTCTGAAAAATCAAGAGTGTTCAAGTCTGTGTGTGCGTGTGAGTGTGTTTGATAGAGCATATGGGAAAATCCCTTCCCCCTGGCTATTTATAACCCTTCCCAGGCACTGAAAGCACAATGGCCATAACTCTCATCCATTCAAAAAAGTGCCGAGTGCAGCACTTTCTTATTTTATATACCTCCTTGCTCTTAAGTGCTCACTGTTTGGATTTCTGATCTGATAACTTTATTTAAAAATTGAGTTTTACTGATGAGTTCCAGCAATGAAATATGCAGTGTTGGGAATATAATTAATAATAATGTAATATCTTTGTATGATGACAGAGGTGATCAAAAGGTACAAACTTCTAGTTATAAGATAAATAAATGCTAGGGGTGTAATATACACTATGATTAACATAATTAATACTGCTATATGTTTTATATGAAAGTTATTAGAGCCTTTTGTAAGAGTGCTCATCTCAAGGAAAATATTATTTTTTTCTTTTCCTGTTCTTTTGTGTCTGTAAGAGATGAAGAATGTTTACTAAATGTATTATGGTAATCATTTCATGAGATATATAAGTCAAATCAGTATGCTGTACACCTTAAACATTTGTGGTGCTATATGTTAATTATATCTCAATAAAACTGGAAGAAAAGTTTTAAAAAATATTTAAAAAATTGGGTTTTACTGGAACTTTGCACTCATTTGAACTCTTTCTTCTTGCCAAGGGCTTCATTTCTGTGGCTGCCCCTCTCACTCCATGAAGCTAGACTAGTATGGTGCCTGCTCCCAGTGATACTACAGGGTCTGGTTAGGGACTTCAATCATCACATGATAAGAAAATCCTAATACCACAGAAGAAATATCACGTGGATCTGCCAAAGTCCTGCACCTTCTGGCCCCTGGCTGTCCCTTTCACTTCCTCCCCTGCGACTTTGCAGAAACCTGGCACCTGGAAGGCATTCTGTAAATGCTTATTAAACAAATGTTCCCACTGTCCTCTGCTCTTTCCATTTATGTTCCTAAGATTCTCTGGCTACATCATGCCCTTCCCTGGGTCTGTCTTTGAACAAGTTCTTCTGTCTTCCCTTGATGATTTGAGAATCCACATTTTCCAGTTTCACATTTTCAAGTTGGGCCCATGTGTTTATCTTTGAAGAGGAGAAATTAAGGAAATGTCTGCAAAGCCGTTGGAAGATGGAAAGTGATTCCGTAAATGGCCCTGAGACATCAAGGAAGTTTTGGATGATAGGAAGCCGACAGCATTGGAGCCAGCGATTTCCAGATTTTCAGGATCTCAGAGGGAAGGGATAGGCTGCTGCAGAGAGCCTGTAATACACTCAACATGCAGAAAGCAGGGTCGGAGGGAAGGACTTTGGAGACCCTGCTAATGGCTTGCTGAGCTTCATCTTGCTCAGCCTGTGTGTGAATGAGAAAGATGTGCCTGCAAGCTCTGAACCCCTGTGAGCAGGGGCGCAGGGAACCTTGGCTGACTCTGGCCTACACCATAAACCAGGAAACACCAACCCGATGACTCAGCCCTGCAGTGAACTCCTAATTCACTTGGCAGATGAAGCAGGATGAGTTAATCTACATCTATGCAGAGGGAGGATGAGCAAAATCTACTAAGTGAAAAAAAATGAGTCAAAAAATTATAAGTACATACAAATAGTGCATGCACACTTACGCTTGGCATCCCTGGTGGCTCAGTGGTAAAGAATCCGCCTGCTAATGCAGGAGACTTGGGTTCAATCCCTGGGTTGGGAAGATCCCCTGGGAAGGAAATGGCAAGGCTCTTCAGTATTCTTGCCTGGAGAAGTCCGTGGGCTGAGAAGCCTGATGGTGCTACACTTCACAAGGTCACAAAAGAGTTGGACAATGACTTAGACACTAAACAACAACAATACAAACACTCATACACATCCCTTGAAGAATAATCACCACCACACTAACACAGAATGCTCGGTTTTAGTAGGACATTTTCTTACAGGTGCTGTCTTTTTTCTTGTTCTGTGTGGTGGTGGGTTCTTGATTACTGAGGGGCTGGCTGATTCTGATTGCCCTGGTGGGTTATGGTTCCAGGAGACTGATCCTCAGTCCTCTGCCAGCACATTCCTTGTCCTCATTTCATTTCCAGGTTGGTTCCATTTCTGCTCTGCATCTAGTCTGCTTGCTAAGTTGACTAGGGTCTGGCAAAAGAATTAGTCGAGTCTTTGTAGGATATTTGCACTTCCTTGGGCTTTATCATGCTTAGTTGCTCGGTTGTGTCTGACTCCTTGCAACCCCATGGACTGTACTTTGCCAGGTTCCTCTATCCATGGGATTGGTTTGATGTAAAAACGTTTGACAATTGATTTTTAAGTAAAGTATTGTGTCAGTATAAGCCTCTGGGTTTTTTTTCTCATTTCTTAAGGGCCTGTAGAAAGACAACTGGATTTTCTTTTATTGTTAAAAAGGATGGATCTCAGTTACTCCATCTCTAACTTTTTTCTCTTGGCTTTTGCATAACCCCAGCCCGTTCTGTTCCAGGGCTGGGAAGGCAGTCTCACCTGCCTGGCTCTGGGCCACAGGGAATACCAGGCTCTGAGGATTCAACCAGAGGTCCCCAATTACCCCCAGGGAGACCAGCACCCAGCCAGCCCTGCCTGACTTGGCTGTAGCCTAGCCTACCTTCAAGGTATTAGAGAGTGCAGCATGAATGCCCCAGTTGTGGGAAAATAAAATGCATGTGTGTGTGATTAAAATTATACAAGAAAGTTTGGTTCTAGAATGTTAATGGTGAAGATCTTAGGATATTGGGAATTCAGGTGATGCTAACTTCTTTATAGAAAACAGAACAAAATCACTTTCTTGTTGTCCATGTGTCCTGTCAAATCTTTTCGGTCTTGTGATGCTACCCTAATTCTGCTTCTTCAATTGTTAAAAAAAAAAAAAAAAGGCTTTTCTTGGCGAGCCCTTGTTTTCTGTACCTATTGGCATTTTCAGGTCGTTGTCTTCCCTAGCACCTAATCTAGAACATATGAATTCAAAAGAAAATCCCAGGAACTCACCACCATATTATGGCTTCAGGTCTGAGGCCCCTGCTCAGTCTGCCTTTTCCTCTCTACTTTGCAGCAGGAGGTAATAGGAAATATATCTCCTCTATCATTGTGGAGGTTATGCTCCTCCATAATTTTGCTTTTGATGTCAGTTTTTGTTATCTAGATGGTTTGATGCACAATTTTAACCCTATGCTACCGGAATATCTTCACATTTGGATAAGGAAATTCAGCCCTTACACACTGACTTCAGATGTAGATACTGAGCAATTCATTTCTTCCATTTTGTTTACTACCTTTGTAATAAACATCACTTGGTCTAGATTTTTTTCCTTCCTTAGTGTGTTGATCTAGTCAGGTACAATTTTATTTCTCTTCCCAGTGATCTTGTTTGTCTAATGCAGATATTCTATTATGCATTACCTTTGCACTCAAGTGGCTTCTCATTTTAAGGTTCTCACAGCTAATAAGTGCAGAGTTCTTTCCATTGCTCCTCTGAGTATTTTGAGGTCCTGGGGCAGATTTCATCTGGAAACACAGAAGCTGTATTTTCCCAATCGGTTCCTTGGAGCAGGCCCCATTATTACGCCTCTCTGAAAGGACATTGGAAAGCTAGGTTGTAGAGGCCAGACACTGAGGAGGTGGCCATGTTGACTCCAGGACTATCTGAATATAGCTCTCTTTTCTGGGTAGGACGATAATTCCTATCATTTAAGGGAGAGGCAGCACTAAAACCTCACACCATCATCATTTGCTTTTGCTTCCTATTAAATGAATAGCCCAACAGGAGCCTGCAGGGTCCACTTGGGACAGGGAACAGAATTTCAAAGAAGGTCCCCCTGCTTCAAGCTGGTTCTTTTTAAAAGGTGACATGAGGGCATGACCTAGAATCTCAAAGAATCTCAAATGTCTGTCTTTGGGGGACTGGCCTTCTTTATCCATCATAATGGTTTGGGGGATGGAGATGGAGTGTCTAGGCCAGAGCCACCTGGGCTGATAGAATTTTGGGTTAATTGTTTCCACCTGGTACTTGTCTGTCATTCCTGTTGTCTTCTAAAGGGCCCTGGTATTTAGGCCACAGTTTGGTGAAGAAGAGCAAAGACTTGTGGCACTTATTTATTTTCTTCTGAAGCAGCATGACCTCCCAAAAGGCTGTGCCTTTTGAGTCCAATATTCACTCAAGTTAGGTCAAGATTTTATAGAGGGTTGAATATTAGCTGGGCATGTAGCCTCTCTTACACTGAATACTTGCTTAGGCCTTCTGTGCCCCAGTGTCCCACTTGATAAGTTGGTGTCAGCAATCCAAGATTAGAAAATCATATAGAACAGTATTCTAACCTCAACAAAGGGTTCTCAATATCAGTCTTGCTGGTCTGACACGGCGATCACTTCTCTGTTGTATGCTAATACCAAGAGAATGCTATCAAAACATGCTTTCATGCAACAAATCTGCTTGGAGTCCATTTTCCAAATAGAAATATCTCAATTATACATATTGAATTCATTTCCTGAAGAATTTTAGAATCTTTTAGTGTTTTATGGTATTGGCCCTCTAATTTCACAGTAGGAAAATCTCAGACCCAGGGCATAGCTATAACTGGCCCGGGGTCTCCTGGCCCCAGCCCAGAGTGCTTTTATCCACACCCAGGAAGTCACTAGCCTTTTGTGCTAATTGGCTGATCACAGAGCTGTGAATGGGACGCTCATATGGAAGGATAAAAATAAGATTCACATAAGAAAAATGCCATTTTCCCTGATTCTTCTCTGAGCTGTCTCATACAATGATTTGTCCTTGACCAGAACTTTATCCTTTGAACCATTTTATGTGTCCTCATTCAGTGGTTAAGCACACTGTGTGGAAAATTTACTTATTTATTATTTATTTCTCGCCACCTCTTCCTTCTACCTGTCCCCGCCGCCCCCCATATGTATATATAGTCTAGTTCAGAAATACTGCAGTGAACAGCACAGACCAAACTCCTCTCCTCATGAAGCCTTGTATTCTCGTTTGGGGACACATAGTACGAAGGACTAAATGGGGAAAATATAAAGTCATGAAATTCAAGGCAAAACTGGCCAAAGACAAATAAACCGGGAGTGCTGTCCTAGGCACAAAGGGCCAAGGTGCCATATCCCATTGTCCAGAATTTCAACCTGTTGGTCCAATCAGACTGCAGAGGAGATCTGGAAACCCACATTTCCCTGATGCTCAGAGAGAGGAAATGTTGTGGAGAACCTGTGACATGATTCTGTATGAACAGCTTAGTAAAACATTGCAAGTGCAGATGAGGGAGAACCACACTGCTCTCAGAGAAGTATGTTCCCCAGGGGCTTCCCTGGTGGTCCAGAGGTTAAGGATCCACTTGCCAATGCAGGGGACACGGGTTCTATCCCTGATCTGGGACGATCTCCCATGCCGCAGAGCAACTAAGCCCTTGCGCCACCACTACTGAGCCAGTGCTCCAGAGCCAGGTAGCCACAACTTCTGAGCCCATGTGCTGCAATGACTGAAGCTTGCATGCCTAGAGTCTGTGCTCCACAAGAGAAGCCACCACCACGAGATGCCTGTGCACCACACGGAGAGTCGCCTCTGCTTGCTGCTGCTAGAAAAAGCCCATGCACAGCAACCAAGACCCCTCACAGCCAAAAATAAGCAAATGAATAATTAAAGAAAAAACCCAGTATGCTCCCCAGGCTTTTCTGTCCCCTCATCAGTAACGGCGGATGGCAGATGGCAAATGAAAGCAGCATGGATCTAAGAGTCTCTGCTTGGGGGAAAACTGCCTGGAGATGTTCAACATATATTAGACTTTAAGTAAGAAATAAAGTTCAGTTGTGTCGAGATGGTGAAATTTCAAACTTTACTTAGTGTATACTTTGCACAGCTTAGTGTGTACTAGTGCATCACCACATTTATTTCATAGCTGAGTTCGTTTTAAATTTCTTTATTTGAAAATAAAGCTTCAGTGGACATGTTAAAGCATGTATCTTTTTGTATCTCTAAGATCCTTGAATATGTTCTGATTTTTGGAAAATGTGCACCAATAAATCTCCCCCACCCCCGCCACACACAAAGTAGTGTAAGAGAGTATTTATTAGAACATGGCCTTATGGAAACTGTCATTATCAGTTAAAACTTTGTTAATTTTATAGACTGGAAATAGCACCTCATTGTTTTAAATTGCATGGTTTTGATTTCTGCTATGGTGGAGAGTTGAACTGATTCTTTCCTAAGGCTGTCTCTGGGAGAGAGGGTGGGTACCACTGGATGGGCGGAGGTGCTGGACAAGAGCATCCATTCTCCTGTCTGGCATTCTTGCATCTTCAGTATTGATGAACTGGGAACTTTTTAGTTGAATTCTGCCCACAAGAAGCAGTGCCTTTGGATCTGTCTTACAATTATAGGCAGACCTCATTTTATTGTGCTTTTCTTTATTGTGTTTCATACATTGTTCCTGTTTTTAAAGACCTACAAGGTACTTCCTTGGCCGTCCGGTGGTTAAGACTCTGAGCTCCCAATGCAGGGGACACGGGTTCAGTCCCTGGTGGGGGAAATAAGATCTTGCATGTAGCATGGCATGACCAAAAAAAAATTAATTAATAAAAACAAAAAAATAAAGACCTGCAAGATTCAGCCTTCCATCCTGCCTGTATGCCCCCAGGTCCAATATCCCCAACCAAACCAAACAGCTATTTTTCTTTTTTTGTTTGTTTGTTTTAAATTGAAGGTTTGTGACAACCCTGCATCAAGCAAGTCTATCAGCACCGTTTTTTCCAACAGCATTTACTCACTTCATGTCTCTGTGTCCCATTTTGGTATTTCTCACATTATTGCAAACTTTTTCTTTATTATACTTGTGATGGCGATCTGTGATCTTTGATGTTACTATTGTAAAAAGATTATGACTTACCAAGGACTCAGATGGTTGTTAACATTTTTAGCAATAAAATATATTTTAGTGGAGATATGTACACTTTTTAAAAAACATGATCCTGTATTGCACATTTAATAGACTACAGTATAGTATAAACATAACTTTATGATACTGAGGGACCAAAAAATTCTTGGGACTTGTTTTAGGTTTGCTGTGTTGTCTGCTTTGTTGTTGTTTCTGGAAATGAACCTGTAACATCTTCACGGTTTGCCTGAGATGATGTTGTCAGTAGCCTGGATGAGCACTGCTTTGTTTGGATGAAAAGGAAGGTACTGATTCTTCCCGTTTTACGTCTGTTTAAAAGAAAGAGAAGTTCTCTCGGCTTTCCAGGGAAAAGCCCTTAGTGATTCAGAAAAAGCTTAATGGGCTCCCAATGAAATAACAAGGAACTCACAAGCTATTGCATGAGGTGGACAGACGCACACATCACCACACACCCCACAATGTGCTGCAAGAGTCGGCCATGAGGCTGCAGGAACATAGAAACCAAGGGACCTTTCCTGGGGGCCTGGGACATTCCAGCCGAATCTCGGGAGTGATGTTTCAGGTGATATCCGAGCTTGATCTCTGCTCTGGGTCCCAGGCTGGGCCTTGTCTCCCATGATAGTCCCCACAGCAGCCCCTCTAATGGAGTGTACAAGCCAGGTTTTCCTGTGCTGAAAGGTGATCAAATCAGACAAATTGTAAATCTACAGCTGTTGTTTTGTCAGCATGTATATTTTTATAGAAAGGAGCAAATCTCTGCCGGGCTGGTCGGATAATCATCTCTGCTTTTCCTTACTTGTTCAGAACTGTGAAAGAACACCCTTGGCAAGGACCTGGTTTTAATCACTTTTGGTTAACACAGAAGCTTTTGAAGGAGAAGGTGCTTTTTGTAAACTGTGGCAGGGTCCCAAGGCATTAACATTTCAGACCTCTTCCCAGTATGAGAAATGTCTAGAGCAGGGCCAAGGTATCAAGCCTGTGGAGACAGTCCCCTGCACAAGGAGTTACTTTAATGCCTCTGACTCATTCCTCAAAGACATGCGTTTTTTATTGTGTTTTTTTTTTTTTTTTTCATTCTTGAAAAATTGCAGGCCATGCAAAGCTAGAGACTTCTGGGTCCAGGGAATGTGTCAGCTTGCTTTCATTTAGCACAAAAGGAAGGCTTTTAAGAGAGATTTAGAGAAGCCAGAGGCCTTCTTGGGAATGGTCCTAAAGATGATGAAGAGGCTGGAAAGATGGAGCTTAGGAAAAAAACAGGAGAGTTTTTGGTGACTTCACTGGGGACAATGGGAAACGTTACTTTCCCTCAAGAAAACTGAGAATTAAAACACAAATTGTGTTCCCCTGCCCAGAGATTTCATTAAGAGCTGCCTGGTTTGTTTGGGGATATAGTGACCTGGGGCATTCAGGCAGGATGTAAAGCTGAATCTTGCAGGTCTTTATTTTTAAACTTTTATTTGTTTATTTATTTTTTGGCCATGCCATGCCACATGCAGGAACTTAGTTCCCTGACCAGGGATTGAACCCGTGTCCTCTGCACTCTGAGCTCAGAATCTTAACTACCAGATGGTCAGGGAAGTCCCTTTCAGGTTGTCAAAGCTAAGAACAACATGCATCCTTTGACCTGGTTTAAGTATTAACTACTTCACAGGCAATGTGGGTTGCTGGTACCTGACTTCAGGGGATGGGAGTCTGAGGATTATAGGAGGCATAAGAATGAGATGGCAAAAGCTTGTGATATCTTGCTTTCAGAATCTCTCACTTGGAGCATTAATCTCAGATTGCAAAGGACATGAGTGAATACTGAGTGAAATAGGTTCATGGAACCTGGCCGTGGCTGAGAAAGTCATGGTGGATAAATTCTGTCCATTCCTTCTTAGGTCAGTACCAGGACCATACTGACTGATGGAGCTGCCAACTCTCTCACTTCAGGGGAAGGCATTCCCCTTGGAAAATGCAGCCATTGCTTGGAGTTCATCTTTGACTTGGGCTTCCTAGAGCTCCCAAGTTTATGACGCTCATCAGATATGGGGTCTTGATGAGGAATCTTGACTCTCTGATTTGTCTTATATCAATGGATTTGGCTGGGCCTGGGAGATTCTGCAGCATCCAGCCCACTCAGGATGGTTCAGGAATGCCATTTCACAACTTAGAGTTTTCCACAGAGCAGAAAGCTTCCCTTTAAAACAGAACATATTAGAAGTTACCCCACTGGTAAGAAGTAGGAGAAAATAAAAGGAGGAGTCCATGAAAGTCATTGAGAACCTAAGGATGTCTGTGTTCCCTGTAGAGTATGCTTCCTCCCAGGATCACTTGGTCTCAAAGTATTATTTGCAGAAGAAGAGCTAAGAGGGAAAGAGAAGGCCCCTGCCCACTACCCACATCCCTGGATGTGGTTCTGAGATGATGCTTCTTATTTGGTAATATTTATCATCCCAAGATTTGGAAAATCAAAGACACCTGAAATGAGACAAATTCTGCTTCACATTCAAATATGTAATTCTTCTTCACTTGTGGGCTGGCATCTGTGTTCAGTGGAAAAGTCCAGCCAGCAATGTTTAGACCACAGCCTGGTGGGAGGAGCTAAGTGTTCTCCGAGATTATGGCCTGTGACAATAAGAGCTTGAGACCAACAGCTGGTGTATCAAGTTTGACTCATGGACACTTGGAGATTCCGGCACACTGGACGCTCATTTCCCCTGACCCTCCTGTGGGTCTGGCAGCCACTGCCCATACGGCAGCCACGTTTGTGCTTTTGTTTACTTCTGTCTGCTTCTGGCATCTCTGCATGTGCTCTGAGCCTGGGCCTGTGGGCTGCCTGTTTATGCTCTTGAACAACTTAAGTTTCCATTCTCAGTGGTAATGTTTAAAATTTTATTTCATATACTTTACTTTACTAAAGTAATATAACCACATAATAAAGTATTTTGGAAAATAGAGGCAAGATGAAATTATTCTAAATCTCATTACTATAAACACTGTTATTTCTTCTGAGAATATTTCTTATTATAGTTGATATTATGTCTGACCATTAGCTTTATGACTTTGATTTTACTTAATATTAAATTATATTTTTCACCTTGCAGTATAGTTTTGTTGATCAATACTTGGTTACTCCCTAATATTTCATATATTGCTGTTGTTGTTTAGCTACTAAGTTATGTCTGACTCTTTTGCAATCCCATCAATTGTAGCCCTCTAGGCTCCTCTATTCACGGGATTTCCCAGGCAAGAATACTGAAGTGGGTTGCTATTCTCTTCCCCAGGGGAACTTTCTGACCCAGGGATCGAATCTTTGTCTCCTGCTTGGCAGGTGGATTCTTCACCACTGAGCTACCATGGAAATCCAGTATTTCATATAGCATATGTCATTATTAGCCTTTTCATCATGCAACAAGAAATACTGCTATGATGAGCTACATGTGAATGTTTTTTTTTTCATATTTATGTTAGATATTAAGGCCAGTATAAACCTTTGCATTTAATTTAATACATTTTACAAATTTATTTTGGAAAACATCATACTGATTACAATACTACCAGAAAATATTAGTTCACAAAGCTCAGAGCCAGTTTAGGGTTCATTTATGTACTAATTAATTTATTAGGCTAATTTGGGACTTCCTTGGTGGCTCAGATGGTAAAGAATCTGCCTGCCTTGCCGGAGACCCAGGTTTAATTCCTGGATTGGGAAGATCCCCTGGAGAAGGAAATGTCAACCCATTCCAGTATTCTCACCTGGGAAATTCCATGAACAGAGGAGCCTGGCAGTCTACATACAGTCCAGGGGGTTGAAAAGAGTCAGACACAACTGAGTGATTAATACTTTCGGTCTAATTTAACCAGAAAAATGGCACATCTGGGGTCTGTAACATTTGAAAACCCCTTCAAACATGACATCTTGAAGGTCAGAAACAAAATCAGACGGTTTGCCCTCTAGGCCCTGGTCTAGGCATTTACCTTCATCATCGCTGTGCTGAGCTGTGTCTTGTGTTGTGGGAAGGGTGTTTGCCATTGACCAGCAGTGAACCCTCCAGTACATTTTCACTCTGCCTCTTCAGCTGTTGGTCCACATTTCCACCCATCTTCCCATATCTGTCATGCTTCAGGAAGGGTCAAAAGTTGTCATATAGCATAACAAAACACCACACATTCCAAATAAGTGTGATAATGAAACAAGGGAAAAATAGGCAGGTGGCGTTCCATAGACCTCTAGGGAGGGTCACAGAGCTGGTGCCAAGTCCTCTAGTGGCCAAGAGGTGAGGTGATCACAAACAGTTAGTAATGTAAGAGCTGCAGTGTCTGTGAGGCAAAGCCATGGCATCCGCTCATGAAGCACAATGATGCTGGGAACAAATCAGGAGTGACATTCCCCTGGGACCAGCGATGAGGCTGCTTCACACAGTGCACCCTCAGAGGACGTTTCCTGCAGGGCCCTGGATGTGCGTGACGGCCCAGCTCAATGCACAGGTCACTAACCCAGTGTCTCTCACGGCCTTGTGCCGAGGAGGACATACTAGGGGGCCAGGTGGGACCAGGTGGGGGATATCAGCTGGTTTGCCTCAATACAGTAATGAGTCTTTGGGGGTATTTGGAGAAAAGGATGAGCAAGAGTCTCTAAATTCTCCATAAACTTTGCTTTCCTTAGCCATGTTTTGAACAATTCTGAAAGGCAGTGAGGCTGTAACAGTGGGGTTTGACAAGCACCCACGTGGCAAACCTCTTTAGTCAGTGGTAAAAGCTTAAAGAACCAAGCAGCCCCTCCATATGACCACAATTGCAGGTCTTGTTGTCAATGTCAAGAAATAAGGGATGGTCCTTATATGGAAGACACCTGTCTCTGCTCAAAGGTGAGTCAAGGCAGAAAACACAGGTAGGGCCAAGTTTCTTCTCAAAGAAGGTGACAAGAAATGGGCACAAGAACACAGGTGGACGAGTCAGCCCACATCAGTGGTTTTCAGCCTGTTGGTCCCCGGAGCAGCAGCATCAGGAACTTGTTAGAAATGCAGATTCTCAAGCTCACCCTAGACCTGCTGGGTCAGAAACTCTGCAGGCAGGGCCAAAACCCTCCTCTTTAACAAAAGCTTTGTGATTCTGATGTTTGCCAAATTTGGGAACCACCAGCCAAGGTTCTGAGGGAGAATCAATTAACTTGGCACCTGGTGAGTTGCTGGAGAGAGCAGAGTAGTGGAGTTGAAAGTACAATGAACGAGAGACCTGCTGTCTGGATTCCATCCTAGCCTCAATGGGATTTTGTGGTATAGCCCTGAGTGAGTTGGATTCTGTTGGCTTATATGAATAAGGGTCTATCGATCGCCATTTTCCTACTCCACTGTGTTTTTATGAGAAATGAGAAAGCCCTTTGGAGCCTATAAGATGCTATCTAAGTATAATTTATGTTTCAATTATGTGTTTAAAACTACTAAGAATCAAGGCAACAGAAATCAGCAATGTACTAGTAGGCACTCGATTAATATTTATCAAGAGAATGAGTGGATGAAGTGTATCAATAAATCAACAGTGTGAGGAGCTGGTTGCAACTTTATAGCCCAAGAGTTCCTTTTGCTGTTGCAGGTAGGTAGGTGATACTTGGTGAAGGTTGTGTCTGGAGAGGCAGTGGGCAAATCAGGTGATGAGGGGAGGCCTATGCCTTGCAGAAGTGGGTGGGTGGTGCTGCCATTCGTGGAGAAAGAGGACGTTGATTAGCAGGGTGGGGGATGTTGCCTTCTTTTTTATTTTTAAAGGGGGGATGTAAAATCTGGAAATAGAACTGCCATATGACCCAGCAATCCCTTTTCTGGGCATACACACGGAGGAAACCAGATCTGAAAGAGACACATGCACCCCAATGTTCATCGCAGCACTGTTTATCATAGCCAGGACATGGAAGCAACCTAGATGCCCATCAGCAGATGAATGGATGAGGAAGCTGTGGGACATATACACCATGGAATATTACTCAGCCATTAAAAAGAATTCATTTGAATCACTTCTAATGAGATGGATGAAACTGGAGCCCATTATACAGAGCGAAGTAAGCCAGAAAGATAAAGACCATTACAGTATACTAACACATGTATATGGAATTTAGAAAGATGGTAACAATAACCCTATATGCAAAATAGAAAAAGAGACTCAGATGTATAGAACAGACTTGTGGACTCTGGGAGAAGGTGAGGGTGGGATGTTTCAAGAGAACAGCATCGAAACATGTATATTATCTAGGGTGAAACAGATCACCAGACCAGGTTGGGTGCATGAGACAAGTGCTCGGGCCTGGTGCACTGGGAAGACCCAGAGGGATTGGGTGGAGAGGGAGGTGGGAGGGGGGACCGGGATGGGGAATACATGTAAATCCATGGCTAGTTCATTTCAATGTATGACAAAAACCACTGCAATGTTGTAAAGTAATTAGCCTCCAACTAATAAAATAAATGGAAAAAATAAAAAAAATAAAAATAAAGGGGGGATGCCTCCTTGCTATTTTTTTTTTTTAATTGTTTTTAATTTTGGGCTGTGCTGGGTCTTCATTGCTGCACATGGCTTTTTCTAGTTGCAGCAAGAAGCTACTCCTCATTGTGGAGCACAGGCTCTAGGCATGCAGCTTCAGTAGTTGCGACTTGAAGGCTCTAGAGTGCTAGCTTAGTAGTTGTGGTGCACGGACTTAGTTGTACTTCCGCATGTGGAATATTCCTGGATCAGGGATTGAACCCATGTCCCCTGCATTGGCAAGCAAATTCCCAAACACTGGGCCACAGGGAAGTCTGGATGTCACCTTTAGTCTTGGAAGTGCTGATTTGATAGTTCCTGGGTCACCTAGGAAGAAGCGGCAAGTTGGTTATGCAATATCCACATCCAGAGCTCAGAGAAGGGGCCTGGCTGGAGGTACACATGTGTGCGTCACCTGATTGCGGGTGGGAAGTGACGCTGAGGACCTGGGTGGCATCACTCGGGACAAGACCATGGAGTGACAAGAGAAGTCACCAAGGGCTGCTCCTGAGCAACGCTGCATTGAATGTGGGCACAGGAGGCTGACTGCACAGAAGGGAAAAAAATGGCAAAGCTAGGTTCATCTAATCCTTGCCAGCAACACTTTGAACAGGCAAGTTGTCTTTGTGTTAAACCGAAATTGGACCAGAGGACTGAGAAATTGTTCAAGGTCTCACAGGCATAATGCAGTGCTGGCACGATTGAGACACAAGTTTCTCCAACTCCTAAATCTGTGACTGTGAATAACATTCAATGTTGAGGATATTTAGGGACCAGCCATGGGCATGGGGACCTGCACATGGGAGCACCATCTCAGAAAAAGATGCTCTGGCCAAGGTTTTCATCTGAACCCCAGATGAACTAGTGAGGGCTTTCTCTAAACAACAAGCATCACCAAAATAATACGTTATGAGTATTTATGGACATACAACAGAGGATAGATCCAGAGAAGCCCTGTGTGTGTGTGTGTGTGTGTGTGTGTATTGCAAAGGTGTTAGGTAAGAAGGTAGAACTAAGTCCTACGTAAGAAAACTGTAATAAGACTGGATGATATGGGAATTAGAGAACTGGATGAAAACATGGTGCTAGATGAAGGAGGCTCAGGGCTGAGGCCGTGGACAAAGAAATAGCTTCTGAGACTCCCTTTCATGAGAAACTGACCATGAGCTGGGTGACCCCTCTGGAATGGCATGGGTGGTATTGAACTTTTGATAATCTGAGGCAGTGATCATCACACTAAGGATGTCAACAAGTCCTTTACATTTTTTTTAAAGTGACATTTTGAATAAGAATTTCAAGGAGAGTATGAGCCCATGGCTGGAGGTGAAGAGGTCAATTTTGACAGATGACATTACTTTGCCAACAAAGGTCTTTCTGGTCAAGGCTGTGGTTTTTCCAGTGGTCATGTATGGATGTGAGAGTTGGACTGTGAAGAAGGCTGAGCACCGAAAAATTGATGCTTTTGAACTATGGTGTTGGAGAAGACTCTTGAGAGTCCTTTGGACTGCAAGGAGATCCAACCAGTCCATCCTGAAGGAAATCAGTCCTGGGTGTTCATTGGAAGGACTGATGCTGAAGCTGAAATTCCAGTACTTTAGCCACCTCATGCGAAGAGTTGACTCATTGGAAAAGACCCTGATGCTGGGGCGGATTGGGGGCAGGAGGAGAAGGGGACGACAGAGGATGAGATGGTTGGATGGCATCACCGACTCGATGGACATGGGTTTGAGTAAACTCTGGGTGTTGGTGATGGACAGGGAGGCCTGGCGATTCATGGGGTCACAAAGAGTCAGACACGACTGAGCGACTGAACTGAATTGAACTGAACTGAGGCAGAAAGCAGGACTCCTCAGATGTAATGCTTCTCTTTCTTCATCAAGAGACATTAGACTGGATGAAAGAACATTAAGCTGAAGCTGGTGGGACTTTTATAATAGGGCTCAGTGTGCTCCGTGTGCGTGCTGGTCACAAGGCTCAGAAGGACGCTTTCTTGGATCTTCAAGGACTGGACTTCAAGAACTGGACTGGAACTGCCCAGTTCACTAAGTCGCCCTCTTCCTATGCTCTGGACATGGAGGAAGGCAGGAGCGTGGCTGGAGCCAGATAGAGCACTGTGTTCTTTGTCATCTGTACCAAGGCATGATCGAAGCTATATTTCACATCAGATCACTCTGGCACTGCAAACATCGAGGGCTTTTGCAAAGTATTGGATAACCAGTAATTACAGCCAAGTGTTGACTTTTCTCTAAACAGTTCTTCCACTGTGAAAAGATCCAGGTGCCCAAGGCTATTTTTTTTTCTGTACACAATTATGCAGTTCCAGAAGTCTATTAATTTGACTAGTTTGTATTTTCTTAAAGTAGAATGAACCTGCTCAGTCTTACTTGTATTCTCCCTTTGGTCTTAAAGGTTTTCATCAGCTCACTGGAAAGGATAGTTCTCCCATTGGGCTAATCTTAAAATAGACTAGTTAGATGCCCATCTCTCAGCTAGACATCTAACTAGCTGAAATCCTCTCTGGTTTCCTTAGTGCTAGAAATTTGCTCATTTTTTTGCTGATTCAATCATAGATGTTCATAGGGTAGATTGGCTATTGAGCTCCATTAAGTATATTATGCTTAAGACCCCCAGATTAGAAGGTGCAGTGGTTTTTAAACCCAGGACCCTGAGTCTCAGCTTTGTCCTTAATTTCCCCTGGAGCCTCACTTATCTTACCTGGATGATGGATTGCTGAGAAGGTGGTCCCAGGGCTGTTGTTAGAATAATATGTAAGGCTTAAGAGAATTCACGGTTACCATTATAAAATAAATAAGTCGTGGGAATGTCCTGTCCAGTATGGTGACCACAGTGAATAATACTGTGTTGTATATTTGAAAGTTGCTAAAAGAGTAGGTCTTAAAAGTTCTTATCACAAGAAAAAAATTTGTAATAGTGTGTGGTGACAGATGTTAACTAGATTTGCTGTGTTGATCATTTCACAATACAAACAAATATTGAATCCTTATGTTGTGCACCTGAAACTAATATAATATGTCAATTACACCTCAGTAAAATATCAAAAAATAGAATTCATGGAGAATTTTCAAAGACTAAATCTCTGGACAAAGTGAGATGTTCAAGCCACTATTGTATTTTTTGTCTGAATAAAAAATTAATACCTGAGAGAGAAATATGTCTGTGAAAAGCCCTAGAAAGTGGAAGTAGAATAATAATAATGTTCTCTGCAAGAGCCCAAAGGAAGTCATACACTGAGTCTCAACAAGATAGGGCAGGCTGATGAAGCTATAATGGATCTTTGCTCTCAGACGGACTCAGACCTACTGTGTGAGGTAAGATGGGGCTTCCCTGGTAGCTCAGCTGGTAAAGAATCCTCCTGCAAAGCAGGAGACCCTGATTTGATTCTCGGGTCCAGAAGGTCCCCTGGAGAAGGGATAGGCCACCCACTCCAGTATTCTTGGGCTTCCCTGGTGTCTCAGATGGTAATTCGCCTGCAATGGGGGAAACCTGGGTTCGATCCCTGAGTCAGGAAGATCCCCTGGAGGAGGGCAAGGCAACCCACTCTTGTGTTCTAGCCTGGAGAATCCCAAGGACAGAGGAGCCTGGCAGGCTACAGTCCATGGGGTCGCAAAGAGTCAGACACAACTCAACACTAAGCACAGCCCGCCACAGAGGTGAGATGATTACTATCTGCTGGTTAGAACAGAAAGAGAAATGGCACTTGTTTGTTAAACAAATCTTCAAAAGAAAATATGAGAAGGA
This sequence comes from Odocoileus virginianus, assembly GCF_023699985.2. NCBI lineage: Eukaryota > Metazoa > Chordata > Mammalia > Artiodactyla > Cervidae > Odocoileus > Odocoileus virginianus. Next base: position 34,014,971 of record NC_069680.1, read on the forward strand.
GATCCTGGAGACGAGCAGGTTATGAAAGTTGGACTTCAATTGTTTTCTGCCTGCTCCGTAGCAACTTCCAGCTGAGAGAAAGGAACTCAGCATCAGAAAAGCCACATTTACAAATGTCACAATTTTCCTAAGGTCTTGGCTCCCTCCAAGGACATTCTTTCTAATGCTCCCAGAAACCAAATCAGTGGTTTCACAAGGACAGTTACAAATTTCATCTGTCATGGAGAGTTAGAGTCAGGCAATTTATTGCATCCAATTCAAAGGTTGTGAAGGAATCCTTCAGATTTGGGTGCCTTCCACAATCTTTTAGGTAAGTTGAACACATCCTTTGGTTCTAAGAAAAACAGCTTGTAAAATGTTTGGGAGCTCTTGGGACATCAAACAGCTCTTAGAGGAGTGCATTTTAACGGTTTACTTGTAAAAGAATCAGTAAAAGAAGCATAAACATATGGTTTGAATTCCTCTGAATAATACGAGGTATTTTTGTAGGCGTCTTTTTTTTCTTCCTGAGGGTCTCACATCTTTGTGTGCTTATCCTAAAAATACTCAAAATAACCCTTAGATATACTGACAAGAGGAGAGGACAGCAGGCCTGTAACACTGGCTTCTTGTTGGACCTGATGCCCGGGTTCTAGCAGACCCTGGGTTCACCAAGAGATGTCAGGGAGGAAAGGGATGAGAACATCGGTGGAGTCACATGTAATTAGGGTACAGTGGTAGCTGGCCCAGGAGTTCAGGTTTAAAAGCTTACAAACTCCAAGCAGATGACATTAAGGCTTCACTGTGAATATTTGTCCAGATTTCACATTTCTCTGCCTGGCTCCATCTGTTGCTGCAGAGTCCTGGCCAGTGCTTTGTTTGTCTTGGTCCTTACTGCTATGACCACACCCCAGGTGTCATCTGGGGCTCTGTCCCCTCCCATCTCTTCACCAGGAAATGATACCCAGCACTCTGATACTCGTTTGGGCAAAATCTTTGTTTGCATGCAACAGAAACTGACTCTGGCTGATTACACTAAGAAAAGGGATTTGTGGAAAGGCTGCTGGATAATTCAAAGCACCACTAGGAAGACCATGAAGCAGTGTTAGACACTGATCAGGCACCAGGGAAGCTAGGCGCCAGGTAGGACATTGTCCAAAATCAACACTCAGGGCTGGTTTGGTGTAACTTCTGTGGCCATACCTGCCCCACCTAAGGGCCCCACCTGCCCTGCACCCTCAGCAACACTGGCCATGCTCAAAGGGGCTGAACTCCACTGCTGTTGCCCAGAGGAACTCAGCCTTGTTGGCACCGGGGCAAACTGGGAAAAGGATGACTTGCTTGCCAAGCCCATGGGAAAGTATCAGAGGTTTATGCTTTCAGAATAGGAGGCAGATGCTGTTGACTGTGAAGAAGGCAATGGCAACCCACTCCAGTACTCTTGCCTGGAAAATCCCATGGACAGAGGAGCCTGGTAGGCTGCAGTCCATGGGGTTGCGAAGAGTCGGACCCAACTGAGCAACTTCACTTTCACTTTTCACTTTCATGCATTGGAGGAGGAAATGGCAACCCACTCCAGTGTTCTTGCCTGGAGAGTCCCAGGGACGGGGGAGCCTGGTGGGCTGCCATCTATGGACACAACTGAAGTTGAAGCAGCAGCTGTTGACTGACTAAGTCTTAGTTCCAAAACACAGAGATAAGACAACCTAAGGCCTCTTTCTGACTCAATTCTGAGTTGTCCTAAAATGGACAGGGCTTAGAGATTGACTCAGTGATGAAGAATGAACTGGGGCGGAGGAGGGTGGGGGTAGGGAGGAGAATGATGCCTGTATTTTGGCTAAGACCCTGGGGTGATGATGGTGGTGTTTACTCAGATGGACATACAAAAGAAGACAAGGTTCAAGGCAGTCATGGATCTGAGATACCAGTAGGATATTAAGTAGATTATTGAATTTGTATCATACTTGGTACATAGTATAATAGATTCTCAATAAATGCTTGCCAAATGAATATAATGACCTGAAGGCTGTTTGGAAGATGGAGACTACAATTAATGAATAGCCATGCATTTATGCAGGCTAGAGACATTGCCATTTCCATCAGCACAATGGCCCCATTTTAGGGAGACTACTTAACAGAGTTCATGCTACAACATCTCACAGGCCCCAGCTGGGGTCTAGACTTTTCCCTAGAGCTTCCTGAGGTCACAGTCTGGCTGTTAGTGTCAAGTGTTGCTGTTTCCAAGTAGAGACAAGATCCTGGGGCCTCCATCAGTATCTCTTTTCCGGATTGAGCTGTTTGGTTATCACTTTCCTGTTCCTCTTTCTATGGGTACTTTCCAAGTTTTCCACAGAAGGAAAGCTAACAGAAAAGGAGCAGATCATGTAGGTTCTTGGGAGCAGAGCAGGTTGGAAAAGCACTAGATTTCCTTGAACTGCCTTAGTTTTAAAATATCATGTAAATGCATTTTTCTTTTTCTCCTACCCTGTTTTAATGTGAAAGCCCAAGGCTTTACATTTTTATGAACCACTGAAGAAAATCAACATTCCTAAGACAAGTGTATTCTTAGCTTCAAATACTGCAGCGTTCCTCCAAAACAGCTCCAGGGTGAGAAGGGGGCCTGAAAGCGTTTCTCCTTTTAACTTTCCTGCACCTCTCCAGTGAGGACCAGCTCTTATGAGCCTCCACGTTTTCATGTCCTGTGATGTCCTGTATGCATGACTGTCCAGGAGGACTTATGTTAATGAGGCTGTTGAATTTAGACAAGAACAAAGGGGTAGATTTATATGGCCACAAGTGTCATAACTTAAAGGGAACTTAGTGGTTTCTTAGATTTAGGAGACTGAAGATGCCAGCATTCTGATCTTCTGTGTCCAAATTGGGTCGACTTCAGGAATTAGCACAGACTCCTTCCCTTAAGCTGTAGAATCCTTCCCAACACAGTGTTCCAGGGAGCTATGGCCACGTGTATAAAACTGGCATGGGAATTAAAATCTACTCATCATCCTCCAAATGGTCAAACCCTCTCCATTTTACTGAGAGAGATATTGAGGCTCAGGAAGCCTTGGATTTACAAGAGCTTCTTGTAGCAGGGTCTGGATTGGAGCCTGGTCCTCTGGTGTCCAGTTTAGTCTACTCTGAGCTGTATACCTCAAGGAAAGGGCCCTTCTACTGGTCCGTGGGGCAGGGATCGCTCTTTCCTGCTTGTCAATCCCCCTTAAGGAAATTGGACTTAAACACAGTCCTGTGTTTAAAATTCAAATTGAAGTGATTTAAACCTCTTGCTGAAGCTCTTAAGACATGCAACTACCATAAATGGCCCAATAAACTGAAAGAATAAACTGTCCATTAAGGATAAGGGGACAAGACTTCATGCTACCTCATATTGACTGCTAGTGTTTCTCAAGACCTTTATTTTCTTCACCACAAATGAAATCTAGATGCGCTCCCATAGTTGAGATTCAAGGGGCAGCATAGTAGAAAGAATATTAACTTTAGAGAAAGTCCTATCTGGTCTGTATCCCTATTCTACCATTTATAAGCTGAGTGATCTTAGACTGGGCTTCCCTGGTGGCTCAGTGGTAAAGAATCCACCCGCCAATGCAGGAGACATGGGTTCAATTACTGGGTTGGGAAAAATCCCCTGGAAAAGGAAATGGCAACCCACTTCAGTATTCTTGCCTGGGAAATTGCATGGACAGTGGAGACTGGCAGCCTGTAGCCCATCCTGTCACAGAGTCAAGCACAACTTAGCAACTAAAGAACAACAACGATCTTGGATCTTTAAGTTACTTAACCTCTCTGACCTTAGTATTCATCATCTGTAAAATGGAAATAACACCCGTCTCAGAGAAACTGTAGGATCATTAAATGAAATAATACTTAAAATGCCTAGTATATGAAGGACATTTAACTATAAAGAGTTTGTCTTATTCATTTTTTAAGGGGAACAGTTTCCCTAAGACACTGGGGCTTAGTTCTAAAAGTGCCTGTGCATTCTAAATCACTTAATGGGATATTCCTGGACACCCACAAACTATGATAATGAGTTAAGACATGCTAGAGATAATGGTATAAGACAAAATGAGTGGTAAATTTTGAATTGAAATGGGTCAAAAGGGGAAAGTGATATGAAACAAATGTGTGGTTGGAAATAAATGCGGAATGTAATGCCGTCAAGCAAAGGACTAGACAGTTACCATGGGCCTCAGCTCCTGGCTGGCTTCCACCTATGGGAAATGCAGTGTCTCTCTTTCTCTTTTTTTTTTTTTGGCCACACTGTGCAGCGTGTAATTTTAGTTTCCTGACCAGGGACCGGAGACGGGACCCACATCCATTGTTGTGGAAGTGTGGAGTCTTAGCTACTGGACCACTTAGCCACTTAGTTTAGCTGCTTCAGCTTAGCCACTTAGCCAGGAAAGTCCCAGTGCAAAGTTTCATCCACACAAAGCCCAGCTGGTTCTCCAGGCTCTGCTGAGATGAGCCACACATACAAGAGCCCACTCTTGGTTTTTTGAATATTGACAGGGAAGATAAAGCTGGGGGACAGGAAAGCAGCCTCAGGGACTGGGCCAAGAGTTAAACTGTGGCCATGAGAGCAAATGTGAGCTAGTTCCCCAGGCCAGACAGCCACGTATCAGGGTGCAAAGGCCTTCTCATAGTAATGAGCAAGATCTGAGGACAGCAGCAGAACTGTGCTACTTTATACTGCCCACAGTGTCTTTTTGGTTTTTAATAAGTTCTCAGTGAAAATGCTACTCAAATCCATGGTACAAACGAAACAAAGGAAAGGGTCTGCTATCAAAAAAATTAAATGGATGTCCCATATGCAGTGGGGGGTGAAAGTCTGAGGATTGCACTGGAGTTAGGTGAAGGCTCCATAGGGAAGAAAGATTCAGGATACAGGATATAGAGGGTAATTTCTGATCACTGTCATCAGCAAGACTTTTTATTCTGGAGCATGTCTTCCTTGTGTTGTTTAGAGCATGGGGTTTGGATTTTAAAGAAAAGACCATTTCCTTACAATTTCTCCCCAGCGTTGGCTTCATACTCCTCTGGGCCTTTGTTGCTATTCATTTTACAAGAAAATTTATTTCTTCTATTTATAAAGTGATCATTGGGTTTACTACTTTGCCACTTGAGAAAAGTAGGATTCTTATCTCACAACTTACATTTATATTTCATATAGACTAAAATAACTGTTTCTAAAAGCACATTAGAATCAAATATGTAGAAAATAAATTACACAGATTATCTGAGCAGAAACTACAAATGAAAAAAATGATAAATATGACTGCATAAAAAGTGAAATTTCTGTGGAAGTCGGTCTACCAATATGCGGTTTAGAAACAAAGAACAAACCTAGAGGAAAAAATACAATATATAAGAAACACAGTGAGCTATATTTAAAATGGATAACTACCAATGACCTATTGTACAGCACAAGGAAATCTGCTAAATGCTATGTGGCAGACTGGATGGGAGGGGATGTTGGGGGAGAATGGATACATGTATATATATGAATGGCTGAGCCCCTTCCCTTGTTCACCTGAAACTATCACAACATTGTTAATTAACTGTACCCCAATATAAAATTAAAAGTTCAAAAAGGAAAAAAAAAGAAAAACAGTGTATTATTAGGCAGGCCTTAAAGTAGAGTGCTCAGGGTAACATGAGCAGATCCACCTGGGTTTGATATCTAGTCACTGGCTGTCACCATCTCTGTGCTTCAGTATATCATCTGTATAATGGGATTAATAATCCTCAAAGAGTTCTTGGCAGAATGAGAATCAGCATGCAAAATTCTTAGAAAAGTTCCTGGGCATGTAGTAAATGCTACCTAGCATTAACTAATCTTATCATAATTATCATTGTTATTCTCAACATGGGGCTATAAATTGATGTAAACTTTCTGAAAAATAATTGATGATTATATATACATTTATTTATTTATTTAAATGTTCTTGCACTTCAGTTCATCAATTATTTATTTATATATGATTATATAGTATATTTGATTATTTATATATAAAAATGTATATACATACAAATATATAGTTTTAAATGCATATGTACTTTAGCTTATCAATTGTTCTAGTATCTTATCCAAACATATATGTGCAAAGATTCCATCACTGTGTTATTAAGAGTAGCAAAATATTTGCAAACAAGTTAAATATTTAACAAGAAGAGAATTTTTGCATGAATAAAAGTCAGGTCAGTTTGATGAACTGTTATGTATCAATCAAAATAAAATTTCAGACTGAAATATTACATATTGACATTTGGGTACCTATATGTATCTTAATGAAATAAATACAGGTTTACTTTGAATCTATACATTCACATTTATTTTGAATACATCTAAATCTGGAATGAAAAACAGAAAATACATATAGATACTATCTCTATTTGGGGACTGTCTTGGTGATTTTTATTTTTGTATTTCTCATTTATTTTCTGAATTTTTAACCATAAGTGCATTCAAATGAAAACAGCTTTATTATTTTTAATTATAGCTGTAACAAATAGTCTGAGATCTCAAATAATTGAAAGCACCAAAATAAGTGGAATTACTTGCAGTTTTAGTAGACATGCTTATGGAATTTTGTTTTCAGTTCATTTTCATTGTTCATTACTTATATGTATCAATGAGATACACTTACAAACACAAGCCCACATATATATATATATAGCATAAGGAATTCAGTATTTGCACTATTTCTAAATTAAAAATAATTTAAAAATTATTTTTCTCTCACATCAGAATATAACAAGCACTATTCTCTTTGAATAAATATAGACCTAATTCATTAGAGTCGATTAATTCATCATTAGAGTTGGTGAAAATTTAATCATATGGATATGAAAGTATTATTCATGCGTATTTGTCCAAGTTCCTAGGTTCCTAGAAGTAGAAATAATGCACTAAAAATAAATGGGATGTTTAAGACTCTTGATGGATATTTCAGGTTACTTTCCAGAAAGATTATACCAATTTATAACAGAGCTGGCAAAGTTTAGAACTATCTTAAGGTAACTTCATTTAAATTTTTGTTAATTTGGCTGTTGAAAATATTGTCTCTTTGGTCTTAATTGGCACCCAGAGGAAATTTCCACTTCAAAGCCTGACATGAAGGAACAGTGGAGACTTTTCTGAAAAGTAAAAACTTTACTAATTCAAATGACAAGCATTTCAAGCCTTCATATGTGTAGACAATTTCTAAATGTCAAGAAAAATGGAGATCTGAACTCACATAGCTTGTGAATATATAAGGAACAGATTTTCTGAGTGATGTCCAATTCTAGTGGAGTGTCATGTTTTATCTCTCATCTCTTTATTTGTGGCATCTTTTGCCAGCTGGAAATGAGCTACGAATATTCAATTAGAATAAATTTTTGGCACTACTTTTTCTTTTTCTCTTGCATTCCCCAAGTATTTACTTCTGATTACATTCTTACTTTGTAAAATATCTCTCTTATCTTTACATATTCATTTATACATATTGATCTTGCAACCACAACTATACAAAATATTTATGTTTTTCACTTTTACAAAGTCTGTTGAGTTAGTCAAACTTAATGCATGCTGAAGGGAAACATAGGTGAATTGTGTACAAATGGCACATATGTGCAGCAGCATGTGTACACTTGGAGTGGATGCATAGAGTAGAATAAGGCCAAAAAAAAAGAAAAATATCTAGGATGTTCCCAATATCTCTGGAACTGCATCCCATTGTGAGGACCTAGAGTTGCAGTGTGGCCATCATAGCTCCGGGGAGCTGATCAATGCTTATAGCACTAGATTGGAGAAGACTCCTGAGAGTCCCTTGGGCCACGAGGAGATCCAACCAGTCCATCCTAAAGGAAATTGGTCCTGAATATTCATTGGAAGGACTGATGCAGAAGCTAAAACTCCGATACTTTGGCCACCTGATGCAAAGAACTGACTCACTGGAAAAGACCCTGATGCTGGGGAAGATTGAAGGCAGGAGGAGAGGGGGACAACAGAAGATAAGATGGTTGGATGGCATCACCACTCAGTGGACGTGAATTTGAGTAAGCTTCAGGAGTTGATGATGGAAAGGGAGGCCTGGCATGCTGCATTCCATGGGGTCACAAAGAGTTGGACACAACTAAGCAACTGAACTGAACTAGGGTAGGCAAACAAATTGTTTTCTTCCTAAAGTTAAAGCTTAGCAGAGTCGATGACCTGCATTCAAGGCCCTTAGCCAGAGATAGGAAGGACCCAGATTGCCCATGATCTTACCCTTCCAAACTGCTGCCTCACCTTCTTTGTTGTTCTGTTGCTCAGTCATGTCTGACTCTTTGCAACCCCGTGGACTGCAGCACGCCAGGCTTTCCTGTCCTTCACCATCTCCCAGAGCTAGCTCAAACTCATGTCCATTGAGTTAGTGATATCATTCAAACATCTTGTCCTCTGTCGTCCCCCTTTCCTCATGCCTTCAATCTTTCCCAGCATCAGGGTCTTTTCAAATGAGTCAGCTCTTTGTATCAGGTGGCCGAAGTTTTGGAGCTTCAACTTCAGCATCAGTCCTTCCAGAGAATATTCAGAACTGATTTCCTTTAGGATGGACTGGTTTGATCTCCTTGCAGTCCAAGGGACACTCAAGAGTCTTCTCCAACACCACAGTTCAAAAGCATCAATTCTTTGGAGCTCAGGTTTCTTTATGGAAAGAAAGGTTTTTGGGTGGGAATCAACTCTCACATTCACACATGACTACTCAAAAAACCATGGCTTTGATTAGATGGAACTTTGTTGGCAAAGTAATGTCTCTGTTTTTCAATATGCTGTCTAGATTGGTCATAGCTTTTCTTCCTAGGAGCAAACATCTTAATTTCATGGCTGTAGTCACCATCTGTAGTGATTTTGAAGTCAAGAAAATAAAGTCTCTCACTGTTTTCATTGTTTCCTCATCTATTTGCCATGAAATGATGGGACTGGATGCCATGATATTAGTTTTTTGAATGTTGAGTTTTAAGCCAGCTTTTTCACTCTATTCTTTCACTTCATCAAGAGGCTCTTTAGTTCTTCACTTTCTGCCATAAGGGTGGTATCACCTATGTATCTGAGGTTATTGATATTTCTCCTGGAAATCTTGATTCCAACTTGTGCTTCATCGAGCCCAGCATTTCTCATGATGTGTTCTACATATAAGTTAAATAAGCAGGGTGACCATTTATAGCCTTGACATACTCCTTTCCCAATTTGGAACCAGTCCGTTGTCCCATGTCCGGTTCTAACTGTTGCTTCATAACCTGTATACAGGTTTCTCAAGAGGCAGGTAAGGTGGTCCGGTATTCCTATCTCTTCAAGAATTTTTGACAGTTTGTTGTGATCCACACAGTCAAAGGCTTTGGCATACTCAATGAAGCAGATGTTTTTCTGGAATTCTCTTGCTTTTTCTATGATCCAACGGATGTTGACAATTTGATCTCTGATTCCTCTGCTTTTTCTACATCCAGCTGGAACATCTGGAAGTTCTTGGTTCATGAACTGTTGAAGCCTAGCTTGGAGAATTTTGAGCATTACTTTGCTAGCGTGAGACGAGTGCAATTGTGCAGTAGTTTGAACATTCTTTGGCTTTGCTTCTCTCGGTTTCAATTCTTCTTCCTTCTGTTCCCCAAACCTAAAGCACTAATGAAATCCGGCAGGGATGAGCCAGGAAAGGTGAGTCTGGTCCCACCTTCTTAGTCAGCTGTCTCATTCTAATACACTCCCTGCATCCTCCTCTGGTGCTTCCTTGTGATTTGTGGCCCTTCTGGTCATAGTTCCCCTACCTCTCCCACCTGTGAGGAGCCCAGAGCTCTGAGGACACTATCCGTGGGTGCTCTGTGCTATTTTCCCCGCTACTGAGCTCACTTGCTCATCCTCATGATCTGATCTCTTTGTCTTCTTGCAGTGAGCCTCCCACCATGCTTACCATTGGGTCAGGTTAATCAGATCTGGGCATGGAAAGAGTTACCCAAAGGCCCATAAGTACCAGCCTCAGACGGATTGGTGGACTCTGAAAAAAAATCCATTCTTTGGAGGCAGTTTTTGTGGAAGATGTCAATCACAGAAATACCCTTTCTGTGGTTCTGCTCAGTTGAGTAGTTCAGATGTTTTCCAGCCTCGCTGATGGGCAAAATGGTTCCTGGTTTTCATCTTAGCTGCCAGCGGGGCACCATAAACAAGAAACCATTTGACCAAAGAGCAAGGTTTGGCCTGTTCTCAGCAGTCTTGATTCCCATCCAAAAACCTTATATCTGGTGAAATGACTCCTCAGGTTAGCCCAGAATTCCTCTTTTGTTGGGAGACCAGCTTGTATAAAAGGGTTTAACAGCAAATATTGTGGTCGTGTTCTGTTTGCAATGGACATGTCAAATTACCCTAACTTCGGAGTACCTCAGAGAAAGTCACTACTTCAGATCCTTCAGAGCCCTGGACCCTGGAACAAACTTGTCTCGAAGTCTATCAGCCTCCCCATCCTCTACCTTCTCTGATGTGCCATCAGCTGGCCCAGGATCTTATGTTGGCTGGCGCTTATAAACTTACCCAAAATACTCAAGATGTCCTCCTTTCCTCATAAGCATAGACACCTTCTGAGTTTTGAGGTGAAATATAGAAGATCTCCAGACAAAATCTTTGCCACTAGAGATTGGGGTGGCTACTCACAATGCTTGATGCTGTGGGAGGATTTGAAGAAGAGTTAATGAAAATGTTCAGAATTGATTGCCCATCAGTGATCAACTCACTGGAAACATGTCATTATTGAATTGCTTTTTGAAAAAGACTTAGGGCCCAAATTTGAGCCCTTCAGTGTTGTAATGGATTAAATACAGTCTCCGAGAAATTCCAAAGTATCTCCAGGAAGCCAAGTGCTATGTGAACCAGATTCCTCACAAATTCTGGTCTTTTATTCAAGGTGCAACACAGCATGCAGCCATGGGTTGAAACATGGTAGTGACTGACCCACCAAGACTATTTTTGGACAGTAAGTAAATATGGACTTGATCTGGATACTAGCTGGTGTGAAGAAATTACTGTTAACTCTGTTAAGTTGGAATTATGGATTTGACTTCGTAGAAAAATGCTTACAGAACATGTTTACAGATTCATATGAAATTCTTTAGGGATGGAATATCAGATTGTCTGTAATTTACAGTAAAAGGAGTTACTTTGGTAAAAAAAAATTGTTCTAATCATGTTTGAAATATGCGTTTGGGGGCCAATAGACCTGGATTGCTTTTTTTTTTTTTTTTCAAGAGAGAAATATCAGCTACAATTGAGCCCGTGTATTTCCAGCTCTCAGGGAAGTAACACAATTTTCCTACCTTCCTAATAGTCTAGGGAGAGAGCATGAGAGTCTGGGGAAAGAATACTCTGCTGAGAAAAGACAGGGTGAAAAGCTGGGGTTATCAGAACTGGAAGCCACCTAGACGGGGCAGAGTTTGGGAAAGAAGGAGTGCAAGTAAGGGACTCCTAATCTACCGGGAGCTCATCTCTTTTTTTTTAAATTTATTTTTTAATTGGAGGAAAATTGCTTTACAATGTTGTGCTGGTTTCTGCCACACAAGAACACAAATCAGCTGTAATTATGCATATGTCACCTCCCTCTTGAGCTGCCCTTCCCTCCCCACAACCTACCTCTCTATGTCATCACAGAACTCCAGGCTGGGCTCTCTATGTCATACAGTAACTTCTCACCAGCTATCTATTTTATATATGGTAGTGTATGTATGTCGATGCTACTTTCTCCATTCACCTCACTCTTTCCTCCCCCTACTGTGTCCTACTGGGCTTCCCTGGTAGCTCAGATGGTAAAGCATCTGCCTACAATGCTGGAGACCCGGGTTCGATCCCTGGGTTGGGAAGATCCCTTGGAGAAGGAAATGGCAACCCACTCCAGTATTCTTGCCTGGAAAATCCCATGGACTGAGTATTCTGGTAGGCTACAATCCATGGGGTTGCAAAGAGTCGGACACAACTGAGCAACTTCACTTCACTTCACTGCATCCACATGTCCGTTCTCTGTATCTGCATCTCCATTTCTGCCCTACAAATGGGTTCATCAATATCATTTTTCTAGATTCCATATATATGCATTAATATTTGCACCTCATTTTTGCCCCTCCCCTGGGGCTCCAAGCCCTGTGTCTCAATCCTGAGCATCCACCCCAACCTGGCTTGCCTGCCATTCCCTGGCTCCTGCTTCCCAGGACCCACTGCATCTGCTTGCTGCACCCTTACACTGCCCGCTTTCCAAAAGTGGTTCCTTTGTGTGAGAAACCCAGGAGATCCCTCCTCAGACAGATGATCTAGATAACGTACTGCCATTAGGATACATTACATGAAACCTGACCACGTAATGGATATCTTTAGTTGACTTGTAAATAAAACCGAGGCACACAGTTACTTGTTTTAAGATGTAACCATCTCACTTTTCATTAGCATCATGAACTTTTTATAATATGTCACATTGGGTGATATGGTGGGCACAAGAATACCCTCAAAGATGTCCATGTCCTAATTCTGAGAACCTGTGAATATATTATCTTAGTGGCCAAAGGACATTTCAGATGTGATAAGGATCTCGAGATGGGGAGATATTATCATAGGAGTCCTAAAATTGGAGAACCTCATGGCTGTGGCCAGAGAAAAAGATGTGATGATAGGAACAGGATGAGGTAAAATGTGTCAAAAGTGAAATATTATAAACTTTGAAGATGGAGAAAGGGCCCACTAGCCAGGGGCATCCTCCAGAAGCTGGAAAATGGATCCAATGCAAGGAAATAGTCTTATTAGAGCCTGCAGGAGGAATACAGTCCTGCTGACACCTGGGTTTTAGCCCAGTGAGACCTATGTCAGACTTCCACCCTACAATACAGTAAGATGACGAATTTGTGTTGTTCATGGCAATGTGTTATGGTAGGCATAGAAGTCTAGGGCAAATCACATGGAATCTGCCCTAGGTAGATTCAAGGTATGATTCCTTGAATTGAGGCTGGTCTCCCATGTGTTCTGGTGGCACTAGTGGTAACAAACCCGCCTGCCAATGTCAGTTTAGTTCAGTCGCTCGGTCGTGTCCAACTCTTTGTGATGTCATGTACTGCAACACAGCCAGGCTTCCCTGTCCATCACCAATTACCAGAGCGCGCTCAAACTCAGGTCTATTGAGTTGGTGATGCCATCCAACCATCTCATCCTCTGTTGTCCCCCTATGCCAATATAGGAGACATAAGTGATCTGGGTTCATTCCCTGGGTCAGGAAGATCCCCTGGAGGAGGAAATGGCAACCCACTCTAGTATTCTTGCCTGGATAATCCCATGGACATAGGAGCCTGGTGGGCTACAGTACATAGGATTGCAGAGTCAGATATGACTGAAGCAACTTAGCATGCACGCACATGTAAAAGTTATCTCTCTGTTTGCTGTGGAATTGTGCTCCTTCTAATCTGTCTCCTTTTTGGATTCTTAAACTCATGGCATGCAGTCATCTTTCAGTTTGCCTTTACCTTAAGGTAGGCAGTGGCTCTTTTGAAATGTCCTGCCTCCAAAGAAAAGAGAGCCTTTCTCACTTTTCTCAGCCTATTAGACAGCAGCAATGTCATATGGGTTGTAGGAAAATTGCTTCTTTATCCTACCATTTCCAGGAGTTGGAAGTTGTATTTTGAAGGAACAGAGCAAGATGGGACTATAATTCCAGAATTATAGATCCCAAGTCACTGGTTTACCTAGCATTGCTCAAGAGGGACATTAACCATACTGAAAAACATTCACTCTGCCACTCAGTCCCGTGCACCATTCTGTTCTTGTGCCTTAGTTTTTGCTGCTCTGAGGGCTGTCTGGGTTTTTGGAATTGCACCCAGAGCCCTTCAGAGTGAATTTCAAAGGCTTCACCCAACTTAGAATTTAGGCAAACTACCTTATATGTGTCCTCCCATGTCAGAAAAGCTGGCTATTTTCCTAAGGTATTATGTAATAGATGCAGAGGAAAAACAGATTCCACATATATAGATTCCCTTCACAGCATCTCCAGAAGGGAAAGCTGAATTTAATAAATTGAAATAAATCATCCTTCCAGAGGACCTGGGTCTTAAAAAGGTCTCTTGTTGCTCAATGTGATATGTGTTTTCTAATGGAGTCCTTACTCTAATTCCCTTATTTGAGAGGTTACAGAGAGTCTTGTCCTCTTTATAAAGTCAGCTGATCCTCAAGTGATGGTTTGCTCTGCCCAGTCTCTTTCATTCTGAAACCTCCTTAATTTCTCTCAAATAATGCAATTAAAATGTCTAGCCCAGTGCTGACACACAGCAAATGTTCAACAAAGGTTATCTATTATTATAACTCCTTCTATTAAGAGTTATTACAATTAGAGAGAACTTTTTATAATTGGAGAACTTTTAGAAAACACGGGTTAAGTATAGAATGTTCTTGTCAAATGTATGTAGAGGAAATCCCAATTTCCTTTTGATTTCTGTTCCATTACAAGAGACATACCACATGAGGGAATTTCCCCAGAAAACATTTGAATTGAAAGTGAATTTTAAAGACAAATGTTAAAATTGCATTCTTTATACCCATCAGTAAGCTTATTCATAATTTCCTACACTTGCACCACATTAGAGAATTCATTTTAAGCCTATGAACATTTTTTTAAAAAATTCTATGACTCTATCCCAGAGATATAAGAAATGTTCTGGTTCTAGCATCAGTGATGGCTGTCCTTTACAGGCCAGATTGATGATAGAAGATGCTGCTAGGAAACTGTGATGCCTAGTAATGATGGTGATTATAGATTTAAAAAACATTAGAGGCCAGCTGACAACTGGTCTGATGACATCAGAGTCAAAGTAGGCACAGATATCATAATGATCAGGAAGATCAGAGTGGCCCTGGGGCTCTAAAAAGCAAAAAGAGATATGGTTGACGGATAATGGTACTCTAGAGACAAGATATAGAGTAGCTAGCAAGTGTATTGCTTAATGTATGCAATCGAAATAAGTCAGAAGACTGAAAGCATACACCTAAGTGAACAGTCACAATCCCTTGTGTAGTGCATTAAAGCCCCACTTAGCATGCACACGCACACAGAGTAGTCTTGAGTGATGAGAGAAGAGCCTCGAAATGCACAGTTTGGGCAGTGTACCTTATTGCATGGGCTTCTCAATTGTGACACTATTGGTAAAGAACATGCCGGCCAGTGCAGGAAATATAAGAGACATGGGTTCGATCCCTGGGTTGAGAAGATCCTTTGGAGGAGGGCATGGCAACCCACTCCAGTATTCTTGCCTGGAGAATCCCATGCACAGAGGAGCCTGGTAGGCTACAACCCATAGGGTTGCAAAGAGTTGGACATGACTGAAGCAATTTAGCATACAAGAATACACCTTATTGCATAATTATGTGCAGAAAGAGAAAATATTCTAAGCAAGGTTAAAAGTAAACTTATGAGCATTTCAAATTCCTTGGCTTGTTCATCAAGGCCCTTGATGGAGAAAGCCTGAAAAACTGGAAACGAGAAAGTGTGAGGAACATGCATGTGTATGGAATGATGGAAAGGGAAAGTGTGAAGACCTTTGTATCACATGTTAATGTCCACTGAGACCACTCACAATAGAAATGGCACAAACAACCAAGTGGTGAGAATGACTCAACCAGCTGAGTTCAGACAGCTTACATCTTTGACAACCCTAGTGCTGGCACAATTGGTACATGAGCACAGTTGCTATGGTAACAAGGATGGAGGTTCTGGAGGAATGGGCTTTCTCAAAAGTAGGGGCTCCTACTTGCCAGGTCTGATCTATCTAATGCTAACCTACTTGGAACAGAGTAACACCTAACCTACAATGTGGTATCAGCACCCTCCATCACAAAGACCTTCTAGCCACCTGGTGGCAAGTTGATTACATCAAACCTGATGCTTCACTCTGGCAGGGGCATAGCATCACCCTGACCTTGACTAACATGTATCCTAGGTGTAGGTTTGTCTTTTCTGCCTTCAGAAAAGACATTACCACCTAAGGTTTAGACTGTTAGATCCACCTATGGGGGATTCCACACAACATCACTTCAGATAAGCAACCCACTTCACAATGAAGAGAATCCTTTCATATATCACATCCTGCAGAAACCATTTTCACAGCAAACAGAGAAATAATTCTTAAAAATATAGCTGAGACATCAGTCTGGACACAGTTCATTGTGAAAATGGGACACTTGCAAGATGTAATATTTACCTTAAATATTTACCATGAATGACCACATTACAGTGCTATGCCCCAAGTTGGAATACAATGATTTAGAAACTGTGGGTAAAATCTGTGGGTACCACACTTGCCATCAGTCTTTTTTTTTTTTTATTACTTTTTTTTCCATTTATTTTTATTAGTTGGAGGCTAATTACTTTACATCATTGCAGTGGTTTTTGTCATACATTGAAATGAATTAGCCATGGATTTACATGTATTCCCCATCCCGGTCCCCCCTCCCACCTCCCTCTCCACCCGATCCCTCTGGGTCTTCCCAGTGCACCAGGCTCAAGCACTTGTCTCATGCATCCAACCTGGGCTGGTGATCTGTTTCACCCTAGATAATATACATGTTTCGATGCTGTTCTCTTGAAACATCCCACCCTCTCCTTCTCCCAGAGTCCACAAGTCTGTTCTATACATCTGAGTCTCTTTTTCTGTTTTACATATAGGGTTACCGTTACCATTTTTCTAAATTCCATATATATGTGTTAGTATACTATAATGGTCTTTATCTTTCTGGCTTACTTCACTCTGTATAATGGGCTCCAGTTTCATCCATCTCATTAGAACTGATTCAAATGAATTCTTTTTAATGGCTGAGTAATATTCCATGGTGTATATGTCCCACAGCTTCCTCATCCATTCGTCTGCTGATGGGCATCTAGGTTGCTTCCATGTCCTGGCTATTATAAACAGTGCTATGATGAACATTGGGGTGCATGTGTCTCTTTCAGATCTGGTTTCCTTGGTGTGTATGCCCAGAAGTGGGATTGCTGGGTCATATGGCAGTTCTATTTCCAGCTTTTTAAGAAATCTCCACACTGTTCTCCATAGCTGGCTGTACTAGTTTGCATTCCCACCAACAGTGTAAGAGGGTTCCCTTTTCTCCACACCCTCTCCAGCATTTATTGCTTGTAGACTTTTGGATAGCAGCCATCCTGACTGGCGTGTAATGGTACCTCATTGTGGTTTTGATTTGCATTTCTCTGATAATGAGTGATGTTGAGCATCTTTTCATGTGTTTGTTAGCCATCTGTCGATACCTTCTTAAGACATCTATAATTTCAATTCAACACTCATTAGAATGTTACAGTGTCTTTTTACGAATTATAAAATTCTAGTTCTGATTCCTATCTCCAAAGTAATTTGAAGAAGGAACAGAAGTAACAATTTTCCTTATTGTCTATCATAATTTAATATAAAGAAAAGGAATGTATTAATAAAACAATGTTCAAGAATAGACAGACTTATTAAAGTATAGAATGTATAGGCATGTTCACATAGATGTGGGTTAGTTAACATAGGAAAATAATAAGATTTAAAGTCAATTGAGAGAAATGGGCTATCTAGTTATAATTCTGTTAAATAAACATTAAAAAAGAGGTTAGCTCTTTACTTCATGTATCATTCATAAAAATAAGTTCCAGATGGGTTATAGAATTAAACAATAGTAATTTTAAAAGTAAAAAATAATTTAGGAGAGAGGATGTTTATGATTTAGGAGTAAAAAGACCTAAAATAAGAAATACATACTAAACTCATAAAGACTGACAAATATGATGACAACATTTAAAACTGTAAAATCAAAAACATTTTTAAAATGTTGTAAAAGTATAGATATTACCTTAAAAAGTTGAAAAAATTATAAGTAAATATTAAAACATATGTAATAAGTATAAGACCAATATTCTAAATACATGAAAACCTCCTTTATTCATAAATGATGAACACAAATAGAAAAATCATCAAAATATTTAAAGTGGCTTTTCACATTAAAGGAGATAAAAATTTTCAGCAATTTGTATTGACATAATCAATTTCTTATCTAGAAGTAACCATTTGAAGCAGTAATGATATCATTTAAAACCATGAGCGTGGTGAAATTTTCAAAGTTTGATAAAATTAGCAATGAAAAGGGAAGGGATTAAAGCAACTGCACATTGATATAGCTGCTTTAAAGGGCAATTTTTAGTAATGGTAATACCTGAAATGGACATAAGTTTTGACTCAGAATTCTGCTTCTTAGAAATTCTTTTAACTCTTCTAGGAAAATAATCACTTAGATTCATACAAAGGCGGGTACAGGGATGTACAAGGATGTTAGTTGTCACCTCACTTGTAATTGCAAGCATTAAATAAAATAAAATGGAACAATCTAAACTCAATCAATATAGAAATGGCAGGTGCTAAAAGGACATGGGCATTATACACACAGTGGCATTAAAAAATCAGTAAGATATTACTTACTGACAAAAATACTTAAAACACGAATGTGCCATGCCATAAATTTATGTAAAAAGAAAAACAGGTACACATCACATAAGCACAGAGACAAAAATTTTTACAGATCCAGTGCTGTCCAACAGAATTTTCAGTGATACAAATGTCCTGTCAGTTCAGTTCAGTCTCTCAGTCATGTCTGACTTTTTGTGACCCCATGGACTGCAGCACGCCAGGCCTCCCTGTCCATCACCAACTCCTGGAATTTACTCAAACTCATGTCCATTGAGTCAGTGATGCCATCCAACCATCTCATCCTCTGTCATCCCCTTCTCCTCCCACCTTCAATCTTTCCCAGTATCAGGGTCTTAAATGAGTCAGTTCTTCGCATCATGTGGCCAAAGTATTGGACCTTCAGCTTCAGCATCAGGTCTTCCAATGAATATTCAGGACTGATTTCCTTTAGGATAGACTGGCTGGATCTCCTTGCAGTCCAAGAGACTCTCAAGAGTCTTTTCCAACACCACAGTTCAAAAGCATCAATTCTTCTGTGCTCAACTTTCTTTATAGTCCAACTCTCACATCCATACATGACCACTGGAAAAACCATAGCCTTGAGTGGATGGACCTTTGTTGGCAAAGTAATGTCTCTGCTTTTTAATATGCTGTCTACGTTGGTCATAACTTTCCTTCCAAGGAGTAAGCGTCTTTTAATTTCATGGCTGCAGTCACCATCTGCAGTGATTTTGGAGACCCTCAAAATAAAGTCTGTCACTGTTTCCACTGTTTCCCCATCTATTTGCCATGAAGTGATGGGACTGATGCCATGGTATTAGTCTTCTGAATATTGAGTTTTAAGCCAGCTTTTTCACTCTCCTCTTTTACTTTCATCAAGAGGCTCTTTAGTTCTTCTTCACTTTCTGCCATAAGGGTGGCGTCATCTGCCTATCTGAGGTTATTGATATTTCTCCTGGCAGTCTTGATTCCAGCTTGTGCTTCATCCAGCCCAGCATTTCTCATGGTGTATTCTGCATATAAGTTAAATAAGCAGGGTGACAGTATACAGCCTTGATGTACTCCTTTCCTGATTTGGAACCAGTCTGTTGTTCCATGTCCAGTTCTAACTGTTGCTTTCTGACCTAAATACAAATTTCTCAAGAGGCAGGTCAGGTGGTCTGGTATTCCCATCTCTTGAAGAATTTTCCACAGTTTGTTGTGATCCACAAAGTCAAAGACTTTGGCATAGTCAACAAAGCAGAAATAGATGTTTTTCTGGAACTCTCTTGCTTTTTCGATGATCCAGCAGATGTTGGCAATTTGATCTATGGTCCCTCTGCCTTTTTAAATCCACCTTGAACACCTGGAAGTTCACAGTTCATGTATTGTTGAAGCTTAGCTTAGATAATTTTGAGCATTACTTTACTAGTGTGTGAGATGAGTTCAATTGTGCAGTAGTTTGAGCATCCTTTGGCATTGCCTCTCTTTGGGATTGGAATGAAAATTGACCTTTTCCAGTCCTGTGGCCACTGCTGAGTTTTCCAAATTTGCTGGCATATTGAGTGCAGCACATTCACAGCATCATTTTTTAAGATTTGAAATAGCTCAAATGGAATTCCATCACCTCACTAGTTTTGTTTGTAGTGATGCTTCCTAAGGCCCACTTGACTTCACATTCAAGGATGTCTGGCTCTGGGTGAGTGATCACACCATCAGAATCATCTGGGTCATGAAGATTTTTTTATATAGTTCTGTGTATTCTTGCCACCTCTTCTTAATAACTTCTGCTTCTGTTAGAAGAAGAATTTCTGTACTTTATTGAGCCCATCTTTGCATGAAATGTTCCCTTGGTACTTCTAATTTTCTTGAAGAGATCTCTAGTCTTTCCCATTCTGTTGTTTTCCTCTATTTGTTTGTGCTGACCATTGAGGAAGGGTTTCTTATCTCTCTGTGCTATTCTTTGGAACTCTGTATTCAAATGTGTAAATCTTTCCTTTTCTCCTTTGTTTTTCACCTCTCTTCTTTTCACAGCTATTTGTAAGGCCTCCTCAGACAGCCATTTTGCTTTTTTGCATTTCTTTTTCTTGGAGATGGTCTTGATCCCTGTCTCCTGTACAATGTCACGAACTTCCGTCCATAGTTCATCAGGCACTCTATCTATCAGATTTAGTCCCTTAAATCTATTTCCCATTTATACTGTATAATCATAAGAGATTTGATTTAGGTCATACCCGAATGGTGTAGTGTTTTTACCTACTTTCTTCAATTTAAGTCTGAATTTGGCAATAAGGAGTTCACGACCTGAGCCACAGTCAGCTCCCAGTCTTGTTTTTGCTGACTGTATAGAGCTTCTCCATCTTTGGCTGCAAATATAATCAATCTGATTTCGGTGTTGACCATCTGGTGATGTGCATGTGTAGAGTCTTCTCTTGTGTTGTTGGAAGAAGCTGTTTGCTATGATCAGTGCATTCTCTTAGCAAAACTCTTATTAGCCTTTGCCCTGCTTCATTTTGTACTCCAAGGCCAAATTTGCCTGTTACTCCAGGGGTTTCTTGACTTCCTATTTTTGTATTCCAGTCCCCTATGATGAAAAGAACATCTTTTTTTGGGGTGTTAGTTTTAAAAGTTCTTGTAGGTCTTCATAGAACCATTCAACTTCAGCTTCTTCAGCATGAAGTTCAACCATTGGACACTCCCCCATATGTGTCCAATGGTCAGACTGGTCGGGGCACAGACTTGGATTACCATGATATTGAATGGTTTGCCTTGGAAATGAACAGATATCATTCTTTCAATTTTGAGACTGCATCCAAGTACTGCATTTCAGAGTTTTTTTTTTTTTTTTTTTACTGTGATGGCTACTCCATTTCTTCTAAGGGATTCTTGCCCACAGTAGTAGATATGATGTCATCTGAGTTAAATTCACCTATTCCAGTCCATTTTAGTTCACTGATTCCTAAAATGTCATCTCTTGTTTGACTACTTCCAATGTTTTTGATTCATGGACCTAACATTCCAGGTCCCTATGCAATATTGCTCTTTACAGCATCAGACCTTGTTTGCATCACCAGTGACATCCACAACTGGGTGTTGTTTTGTTTTGGCTCTGTCTCTTCATTCTTTCTGGAGTTATTACTCTACTGATCTCCAGTAGCATATGGGCACCTACTGACCTGTGGAGTTCATCTTTCAGTGTCCTATCTTTTTACCTTTTCATACTGTTCATGGGGTTCTCAAGGCAAAAATACTGAAGTGGTTTGCCATTCCCTTTTCCACTGGACCACATTTTGTCAGAACTCTCCACCATCACCCGTCTGTCTTGGGTGGCCCTACATGGCATGGCTCATAGTTTCATTGAGTTAGAAAAGGCTGTGGTCCATGTGATTAGTTAGTTTTTAGTTAGATGGTTAGTATTCTGTGATCGTGGTTTCAGTCTGTCTGCCTTCTGATGCCATCTCTCAGTGCCTATCATCTTACTGGGGTTTTTCTGACCTTAGACGTGGGGTATATCCTCTCAGCAGCTCGCTGCTCCAGCGCTGCACAGCCACTGCTCGCTGCCGCTCCAGCATCAATCTCTACTTATATGGCAGCCACTAGTCACATGTCGCTTTGAACAGTAAATTGAAATGTGGCAAGTATGACTAAGGAGCTGAATATCAAATTTTATTTAATTTGAAATCACGTACATTTGAAAAGCTCTATGTGGCTAGTGGCTTCCTAATGGACAACATAGCTAAAAATTCATATGTATGCATGGTAAATCATTGATGAAGGATTATATTCAGGTGTGGAGATGTAACACACAAGCATTTTCCTATATTCCTTTTCTCATTGAAAGGTAATATTTAAAGAGCAAAATGAAAACAATAGCTTCTTAAAAGATATATAAAACCTGTTGTAAAAAAAAAAAAGAATTACCAGTCAAATCACACTTCCTTAGTAATGGGATGCTCCTGGAGTCATGCGGGAGAGTCCAATGGTCAACCCCTCCCTAGGGAAAGGCATGGCCAAGAAGGCTATTGCTGCTGTTTGCGCTGGGGTCCCATTCTAGGTGGCAGAGCAGGAAAGGCAGAGGTCTCTGAGGTTTAGGGGCTGAACTGGAAAGACCTACATCAGCAGCCAAAGAAAACAGTGGGACTAGGAACAGAAAAAAGAAGGGCAAGCAGTGTTAGGGTCAGGAGCATGAAATAACTGGGTCAGCCTGGGTGAGTTAGTATAGGGTGTTGGGAGAACAAAGGGTACCTCTCTTTACCAGGTACCTTCTTGTCATGGAAGCCCACAGGCATCTCAGTTTGAAGATGGGCTGTGCTGGGTGGAACCACACATAGTCACAATGGACACTCCCATTATGGCACTTACTTAAACGAGTGGCATCCATTCAGCCCATTCTTTTCATCAACAGACCGTGTCCTCTCTTGATGGATTGTTAATGTGCACAGTGGGAATGGATCCAGCATAGAATTAAGGCAAAGGAGCAGTTCCCCTTCGGAGCCTCTATTGTTGTGGCCTGCAGACCCAGTGGGTAGAATTGAGCAGTTTGATTTAATGATGAAGAAATGCTTCACTGCTTCCTAAGTATCTCAGAGTAAAAGAAGGATTGCTGATGGGCTGTTTTATAGACACCAGCTATCCAGCTCTGAGTAGGAACAGGCATGTGTTTGTTTATTCATTTCCAGCTTTCTAAAGATAATAAAAGATTAGATTAGTGGGCCAAAGACCATAGATAATGAAATCCAACATCCTGAATTCCTCATCTTTCTCAAGAACAAGATCTGGCTTCGGGGAATAAGCTTAAAAGCTGGATATTCTTCATCAGAATATTGTGAACAAGGTGCTAAGTGCTTTCCGCTGCACTGCTGCTGTTTATGTGACTAGATAATGAAGATGGGTAATAAGGAAAGAGCTCTGGTTAAGAATGATTGATTGCTGACAGTGGTGAGTGAGTGGTCACCAATTCTTCAGACTCAGACAAAGCAAGGTGGGGCTGGTGAGCAGCAGAACCTGTCCAGGGAACAAGCTGATGGGCATGAGATGGATAAATGGGACCTGGCCAGTCTGATGGGGTCTAGGATTGGATACCTGACTGTTGACAGTCATCTCAAATGGCTCATAGTGTGAATTAGTTGGCTGGGTATCACAAGCTGAGTGACTGAAGCAACAGGAATGTAGTGTGTCACAGTTCTAGAGACTGGAACTCTGAAATCCAAGTGCTGACAGGGTGGCTTCCTTCTGAGAACTGTTTTGGAGAATCTTTTTCAGGTCCCACTTCCTTGACCAACAGATGGCCATTTTTGTGTTCATGTGGTATTCTCCCTATGGCTCTCTCTGTCCAAATGTCCCCTTCTTGTGAGGATATTGGGCATATCTGCTTAGAGCTCACCCTAATGACTTCACTTTAACTTATTACTTTTTTGAAGATCCCATCTCCAAATAGTTGCATTCTGATATACTAGGTTAGGACTCCAACAGATGTGTTTTGGAGCAGCACAATTCAACCCATAACAAGCTGGCGATATTTCTTTTCACAATGCCCATCTTGCTTTTCTTTTTTTGTCCCAGTTTTAGTCATCCTGGGCAAACTTCCTTTTAAACAAAAAAATTTTTTGGCTGTGCTGCATCTTTGTTGTTGCACATGGGCTTTCTCTAGTTGCAATGGGTGGGGCTATTTTCCAGTTATGGTGCATGGGTTTCTCTTTGCAGTGTCTTATCGTCACAGAGCTCTAGACGCACTGGCTCAATTGTTAGGATGCATGGGCTTTGTTGTCCCACAGCATGTGGAACTGGAGAAGGAAATGGCAACCCACTCCAGTATTCTTGCCAGGAGAATCCTGTGGACAGAGGAGCCTGGTGGGCTGCTGTCCATGGGGTCGCACAGAGTCGGACACGACTGAAGTGACTTAGCGTGCATGCATGCATTGGAGAAGGAAATGGCAACCCACTCCAGTATTCTTGCTTGGAGAATCCCAGGGATGGAGGAGCCTGGTGGGCTGCCATCTATGGGCATGACCCAAGCAACTTAGCAACAGCAGCAGCAGCATGTGGAATCTTCCTGGACCAGGGATCGAACCTGAGTCCTCTGTATTGGCCTGTGGATTCTTAACCACTAGACCACCAATGAAGTCCAAAACTCACTTTTGGTGTTACTTCTCCCAGACAGTACTCCCAAACTTCCAGGTTGGACTAAATGCTTTTTCTCCCTCTATGCCTTAAGTATATCACAAGTTTCTCTATTTTTACACATATGGTGTCATGGTGAGAGTCATTTATGTGTCCTATAGTAACTGTGAGACCATGTGCTGTACATTGCTGTATTCACAGGACCCAGTGAGCCATAGAATGCAGAATAAGCCCTGTGCTAAATACTTTCTGCACTCAGTCTCCCAAGACACCCTGACCACATGGCTTGATGGGCAGTCCCCTCACCACCACACTGCCCCCACCTCCATGTGGTTTTCCAGGGCATATTGACACCCCAGAGTGCCTGGAAGTCATGTGCTATGGGCTGTGTCCTTACCTTCCCAAATTACCTACACTTCCCAAATTCATATGTTGAAGCCTAATCACCAAAGTGATGGTACTGGAGTCAGGCCTGTGGGGGACAATTAGGTCATGAGGATGTAGTCCCCATAAATGAGATTAATGCTCTTCTAGAAAGAGGAGGAGATATCGAGTCTCTCTCTTTGCTCTCAACTGTGTGAAGATACAGTGAAAGATGGCCACCTACAAACCAGGAGGTAGGCTCTCACCGGTTTCTGGATCTGTCAGTGCTTTGGTCTTGGACTTCTTAACCTCCAGAACTCTGAGAAATAAATTCCTGTTGTTTAAGCCACCTGATCTATGGTACGTGTTATAGCAGCCACACTAACTAAGAACACCCTGAAACTTTCAAACCAACACTTAAATATATTTACTTATTAATTTATTTGACTGCCTTGGGTCTTAGTTGTGGTATGTGGGATCTTTATTGCAGCATGCAGGGTTAGTTGCTCAGAGGTGTGTGGGATTGTAATCTTCTGACCAGGGGTTGAATCCATATCCCCTGCATTGACAGGGAAATTCTTAATCACTGGGTCATCAGGGAAGTCTCCAAAACACCACTTTTAGTCAGTGTGAGGACTTTTCTATACAAATTCCATGTCTTCTAATTGCTTTGCACTGGAAGATGAGGCAGGCCAAATATCAGCGCATTGGCCGGAAATACCAGGATAAGGCAGACACAGAGCATCACTGGATAAACAAGAGTCCTTATCCTTAAGTAAGCTGACTATGCAAAGTGCCTACAGTATAAGGAGGATAAAGTTACCACTCAAAGAGTATACAGTGTCAGAGCAGCCAAAGGATCCAGCAGCATCCCGAAAGAGGTGAGTTTGGCCTGGGCCTTTATGATAGGGTTTCCACAGGCAGCAGAAGAATGGGGGAGGATGCAGATGCTATGAGAGATATAGGTTTCCCCACGAGGCCTGCTGGGCTTGAGGAGCAAGCTGGACAAAGCGCATCTAGAATTAAGAGAACATTTCTGGATATGGGTTTGTCTCCTACCCATAGAGGAGATACCCAATAATTCGTATCACAGTTTTGAAGAGGGCATGATGGTCCAGAGTGGTGCTGGTGTCTCATGAGCTTTATTGAGATAATAAGTGTGAAAGCTACAGTATCAGGAATCTCTGGGCATAGGCAATGGGCTTGTGGTAAAGTTATATTTCCATAATCTGACCTACAGTGGAGGGAACTGGGCCCAGGATGTAGAGAAGGTCAGCATTGGAAAGGCACCTCGACACCTGATAAAATGACCTCATAAGTCAAGAGAGAGTTCTAATATCACTGGGGGAATTTGACTCTAATCTAGAAACAAAAGCATAAGAGCTGGACAAACAGGCTAAGGTGAAATCTGCACAACATGGAAGAAAGGCAGTAGATATAGAGCTCAGGACAGCAGGACCAAATTCAACGGCTTCTGCTGGTGTCAAGGAGCCGCTCACTGGGGTTTTTGTAACCTCAGCCCTTGATGGTCCTACAGATGAGCTCTAGATTGTATTAGCCCAGAGCTGGTCAGGCCTGAAACAGTCAAAGGATAACATGGGTCACAGGGTGAACTTAAAGGAGTTTATGGTGGTTTTTTAACAAGAATGTCTAGAAAATAACTGCCTGTTTGCACAGTTAGAACACTTGATAGTCAAATAAGACAGAAGGAAAGAATTGACCTTATAAGTAAACTGATTATGAAAATGTTGAGTGTCTATAGACACAGTCGAAGTGCCTAGGAGTGCATTATGAAGTCAAATATTCCCTAAATTCATGGCGCCTAGTGAAATTTTTAGGTGATTTGGGAGTCTTCATTAGCTTCAGGCTGTTATGTATATAGTGCAGTGTTAGCCGCTCAGTCGTGTCTGGCTCTTTGTGACCCCATGGTCTGTCCATGAAATTCTCTAGCAAGAATACTGGAGTGGGTTGCCATTCTCCTCTCCAGGGGATCTTCCTAACCCAAGGATTGAACCCAGGTCTCCTGCATCACAAGCAGATTCTTTACCATCTGAGCTATCAGGGAAGCCCAAGTTGTTAGCCATATAATTATTTGGCAAAGCCATGAAAATAAATGGCAATCAGATATACTTACTAAGAATAAGGCTGAGATTTTACTGAAAAGTGAGATTCTCTGTCTGCTCTTTTCGTCCTGTTTTGTCTTGTTTTAAAATGATTCAGACTTGGGGGAACTGTAAGAAGCCTCAAAATATAAATACACAAAGTCTAGGGACCAGATTATGAAATGGAAGGAAAGAATAGATAAGAAAAGGAAAAACATGCTAAATGGTAAGGATTTTATTGTTTTCTTAAAGCAGAAATATTTGAGGTTCAATTGCACCATCTACTTGTGCTTTGATCTCGACAGGCGATGACCTAACAAGTATATCCAGCCACATGGGGCAACTGTCTTAACAGGGATGACACTAAGCAAATGAGCCCCCACTTCTGAATTTCAGGTTCCACATCTGCAAAAGGGAACGCTTATAAAGCCCTGTCCAATTCAATGAATTGTGACAAATGTCAAATGAGGTAGTTACTTGAGCCACAAGCCAACGTATAGGTAAATTTTAATATTATATCCCAGAACTGGAACAGACCCATTGAGCTCCCCCAGCTGTAATAAGAACCTCAGATGGCTGCCTTCATGCTGTTGTAATTCAATACAGAAATAAGGAAATCACATGTGAACCAAACACTCTGGGAATTTTTGAACATTGACTACACACAACCCCTTGAGAACACTTCACAAGATTTTATACCAGTCCCCTGTACTAGGGAGGTCCATGTGGACTCAGATTATCTTGACCTCTGTTCATCTACTATTTCTCAAGTGGAGTTCCTGAGAAGTATGATGCTGACCCTTTGCATGAAATGTGTCCAGCAGCTCAGATTGCCCAACAAAAACACAAAGGCACTTAGTGCTCCATCATTCTCCAAACAACCACTTTCCTAACTTCAGTGTGTGCAGTTGCTGGGTCTGTTTCCAATTATCCTGGGAAGCTGCAACCATGGCCTCACCCTTTGCTCAGAATACCGCTGGGCTCCCAAGGAGGGCAAGGCACAGAGAGCAGCAAGGCTCACCAAGAAAGGCTATTTCCATTTAGATGACATCGGCACCTTCGCAAGTTTGGCCACATGGTATGAGAAGTGGGGCCCAAGGGAACAATACTCCTTCAACATGTACTTTGATATTTTGGAAACTATGGAAGTCACTAGGGAGAGAAAAGTGGGAGAAGATAAAGTGCCTGTCCCTGCAAAGCTATTATTTTAGTGGAGCAAACAAATGTCTATATCTGTATCTAAACCTATATATCAATATCCATCTGCATTTCTTCTCTACTGTGTGTATACAATTTAATTACACATGGCAATAATTTTTATAAGGTCAAATAAAACAGGAGTAAGGACTAGAGGCTGAGAGTGTGGTTGGAGGGAGGTTATTTCTTTTGAATAAGTGGTCAGTGAATGGCCCTTTGGAAAAGGTGGTACTTGAATGCTTTGAGGACTTGAATGGAGTTAGCCAAAGACAGATTTGAGAAAACAAGTCTTCCAGATCAAGGGAATGGCAAGGGTAAAAAGAGTGTCAATGAACTGGTGTGAGTTACCGGAGGATAGTGGCTGAGAGGTCACGGCCCTTTGCCGAGGCTCTTGTGCAAACCGCAGGACAACAGTGGGTCAGCTCCTCCCCTCCTTTCCACATCCTATCCTAACCTCTCTCTCTATCACTTGGAAAAGGTATTCTTCTCTCGGGTACCCAGGCTTGCGTTTATCTCGCTCCTTTCTTCTCCTTCCCATCTTTCCTACTTCCTCCACCGTATTAGCTAAATGTTTCATTAATCTACACTTAAATCTTTTCTTGAAGTATAATAGATACACAGAAAAGGGCACAGAGAGGTACATCTGGATGGATTTCCAGGGACTGCACAACCTCAGATGGAAACACTGAACCTGACCGTACCCTGAAGCCATTGCACTCTCTTTCCCCAAATACTTCCCTAGAGTATCCAATGACTTAGTTAATTTGGCCAGTTTTCATACTTTATATAAATGGAATCATAAAGTATGTGCTATTTATGTCTGGCTTCTTTCATTTCATTTCACATGATATTTGTGAGATTCATCTGCATCGTTGTGTGTAGCTAAGCATCATTCATTCTTTCTGTTTATGGTACTCTATTGTGGGAATATACCACTATTTATCAATTTGTTCTATTGCTAATGGCTGTTTGGGACAGTTTCCAGTTTAGGGGGTGTTATAAATAGTGTTGCTATGAATGCTATAAGATATAAAATTTGGTGAACATATGTATGCATTGTTGTATCTGCCTAGGAGTGGAATTGCTCAGTCATAGAATAAGGGCATGTTAAGATGGAGTAGACATTATGGAAGGATTTTTCAATGTTGATTCATTTTAAAATAATATTTATTTTTATGATGATAGAGTAATGCACATTCATTGCTGGGGATTTGGAAAAGAGTAAAGTAAAGCAAAATAAAACTACACATTAATTTGTTTTTATACAATCAGCCCCCCTACCCCTTAAACCCATGAGTAGGGAGGGCTGACAATACTATGCCATTTTACACCATAAGGGACTTGAGCATCTGTGGACTTTGGTACCCACAGGGGTCTTGGAACCTATTTCTCCATGCATAGGAGGACCAGTTGTAGAACTGGATTATGGAACTGGAATCATGCTATATATCCTCCATTTTCATTTTCCATTGTAGCATTTTCAATATTGCTAAGAGTGTTCAAATCAAAAGTTTTAATGGCAGCATTTGGATGTATCAAAACAAATTTAGTGATTTAAATTTTTTTAACATTTTAATATTGTAAACAGTGCTTCACTGAACATTGCATATGCTTCACTGAACTCTATGCATATTATGGAGACTTCTTATTGTTTCTTCAGAATGTATTTTGAGGAGTGGAATTTCTGACTCAAAGGACTTATTACATTTAAACTTTATTTTTAAACTTTTAAATTTATGTTGGTGTATAGCCAATTGACAATGTTGTGATAGTTTCAGGTGAACAACAAAGGGACTCAACCATACATATACATGTCTCCAATTCTCCCCCAACTTCCCTCCCATCCAGGCTGCTACATTACATTAAGCAGATTTCCCTGTGTTATACAGTAGGACCTTGTAAATTATCCATTTCAAATACAGCAGTGTGTACACCTAAGATTCTTGCTTTATATTCCTGTGCTTTGCAGTAGGACCTTGTTGGTTATCCATTTCATAAACAGCAGTGTGTACATGTAATATTCTTGCTTTCTATTACTTAATTTCTCTATGAAAATTAAAAACAGAACTAATTTATAGTTCTACCTGTATTTGGCTGATTTACTTCACTGATGACAGGGATATATTATTTTATGAATTAGCACTTATGTTAGAGCTATTAAAATATTTATTTGTTAATTGACTATTTGCATCTTTGGTAACTTCCCAGTTCAAATGTTTTGCTCATTTTCTGGAATATTCAACTTTTTTAATTGATTGGGAAGTAGCTATGGGTTTTCCAATTATTAACTGCATTTTATTGTGTTCTTATCATTTAACCTATATTTTGCAATTGCTAATGTGTGTAAAAGAAGGCTTGAGAGCTATAATTTATGTTCCATAAAAGAAAAGTGAATATCTGTTTTAGATATATTAATACATCTGTATCACTTGTATCATTTCTACTTATGGTGATCTATGAATTGCTGAGGATTTGTAATTGACAATGCCATTGGAAGCATGACTCTTTTCCAATGTTCTTTTTGTTGTTCAATTGCTGAGTCATATCTGACTCTTTTGTGACCCCATGGACTGTAGCCCACCAGGCCCCTGTCCATGGGATTTCCCAGACAAAAATACTGGAGTGGGTTGCCATTTCCTTCTCCAGCGGACCTCCCTGACCCAGGGATTGAGCCTGTGTCTCCTGTATTGGCAGGTGGATTCTTTTCCAATGAGCCCCCAGGGAAGCCCCTCTTCCAATATTCTTAAGTCCAAATAAATGAAAGAACTAGAAGTTATCTAAAGGGCTGCTTTATCCAGTGCCTTCTTTGTACAGAAAGGAAAATTGAGGTACAGAGGTTGTAAGAGACTTGCTGAAGGTCATTACCATAGTCTGGTACCCAGGAATTAAAACTCAGGTAGCTTTCCATCTATCAACTAACTGGCTCTTGAAGAACAATCATACCCTCTGTCTCTGAGTCTCTATTTGATGTTATGTGCACATAGATATGCATATTATATTCCTTGTTTTCTCTGATGACCACGATCCGTTTCTGGGGTCTCTGGCTGCATGGAGTTCCTGAATACCAGCACCTGAGAGCCACAGCTGAACATCTGGCTCTTCCCTCCTGGGGGCCCAGGACAAGGTCCCTGCGTCCAACCTGGCTTCCCAGGTCACTCTGTAAACCAACGCGGCGAATGCACGTGTCCCCTCCATCTCCTCCTGGTTTCTTCTGCAGCTCCGTTTCCCAAGGCCGGTGTCTTCCATGATTCCTTCCTGGTGCTCTGATCCATATGCAGAAGCAGAGCCTAAATAAGGTCCTGGAGCTTTTCCAGAGCCTTTTGGGAAAGCTGGGATACAACTGGTGCCAAACGGGCCTGTGCGCTAGTTGGAGAAGATCCAGAGATGGAACGATGTCTGAATTCCTCTGAGCGCATCCTTTCAGTGGATGTTTCGCAAAGCGAGTCAGGCCCTTAAGGAGGACGTTTCATCAGAGCTCAGCTTCTTGGCACTGCTCTTTGTAAATATATAAGGAAATTCGCTTCAGAACTGAAAATCTGGACTGTATCTCTCGTCGTAAAGTCAGGCTTGCGGAAAATTTCAAAGTGGCATGTGAAATGCAGGTTTAGGTTTAGTAATCACAGGGAGCCACACTTCATGGTTGGCTATTTATGACAGTGGGATGGGCTTACCACCCTGCCCAGCTTGAAATCATCTGGCCCCATGGTGTGAATCAGGAACTGCCAGGTAATTCAAGAAAAAATCGTGCAGAAATTTCTGAACTGTAATACTTACAGGATTCCTAACTAAATGAGCATTAAGCAGTTCATATATTTTAGCCCTTTTCAGATTGCAAAAGTAAATATGTAAAACATTCATTTGCACAAATATATAGGCATTCCAAGGTTAGAATGCATAATATGTGACTAGCAATCATTTCATATGTCCTGCTTCAAGAAACTTAAAAATGTGGATAAGCCAGAGAACACTAGCTAATGTCTAGATTAAAGCAATCTGTAAGCCACGCATAGTTTTTTCATTTTATAATTCAGGTAAAACACACAGTTTCATTTCTTGAGAGTCTCTTATTTTTAGATTCTGTGTCTATTAACAAAATAATTTCAAATTTCATGTTTTCTATTTAATCAAGAGGATGAATACTTCCAAATGGAAGATAACATTAATCAATAGGAAAAGCATGATTTAAACCAATTGCCATCAGATTTGAGCAGCAAAAAAGAAAATTCTCTCATGTGTCTGCTATTCTTCCCTACAGTGAACATTGCTTATGTTTTGTTTTTAGAGTATACCAAGGGAGATGCAGCAGGAAATAAATCACAGCTGGCAGATCTCTTCCTTGCAGCTGTCTGCATAGTCAGTACTGATAACTGCAAAAATAGCTGTGGTTCATGCTGACTTGTCCACACAGTGCTCACTGAAACAGTGCCCTTCCTTCCAGAGCTTCTCCACAGGAAATTGAGGGAAGGTCATGGGCTGAATACACTGTGCCTTGTCCCCTCCAAAGCGCTTACGGACAGGCATTTCTTTACCACAGCAGCCTGGATATCAGACTCATTGAAATGGGGATGCTGAGGTCCTGATTCAGGCAAAATACCTGGATGTGTTTTGGAACAATGAGTAACCAGCAATAAGGCTGAGAACTGTGAGATTGCTGCTGCTCAAACTTTATGTAGCAAACATATGAAATCATGCATGGTTCCGTGTTCAAAGTCTACTGTGGGATCTTATCCTTGTGTCTTTGTTTCTACTGGTTTAGTTTTGATGGTGAGTTCATTGTTTTTCCCCAGCTTTACTGAAGTGTGATTGACAAATATCACTGTATGCATTTTGGTTACACAATGTGATTCTTTAAAGCTGTATAGGGTGATGATTTGATATATATACATAGGTACATTGTGAAATGATTACCATTTTTGAGTTAAGTAATACATCCATCACCTCACCCAGTTACTTTTTTGAGTGTAATGGGAACACTTAAGACCTGCTTTCTTAGTAAATTTTAAGTATACAATGTTTCTTTGTTAACTATAATCACAGTGTTGTATATTAGATCCTCAGAACTTATTCATCTTATAACTGGAAGCTTGCACCCTGTTACCATCATCTCCCCTTCTCTGGGGAGAATTGCCAGAGAAGTACGATCACCATCCTACTGGCCCCAGCCCTGGCAATCACTGGTGTACTCTGGTCCTATGAGCTTGACTTTTTAGATTCCACACACAAATGAGATCACATAGTATTAGAGTGGGCATCCTTGTCTTAAGTTTCTGATTGTAGAGAAAAAACTTTTAGCTTGTCATCATTATGATGTTAGCTGTGTGCTTGTCAGATATGGATTTCATTATGCTGAGGTACATTTTCTTCTATACTTAATTTGTTGAGAGCTTTTGTCATGAAAGGATGTTGAACTCTGTCAAATGTTTTTTTCTGCATTTATAGAGATGACTATATGATTTTCATCTTTAATTCTATATCTGATGCATGTCACATTTATTTATTTGTGTTATAGTGAACCACACTTGCACCATGGTGTATGATCCTCTTAATATGCTGTTGAATTCAGTTTTCTAGTACTTTGCATCTATGTACATTAGGGATATCACCTTCTAGTTTTCTTTCCTTGCAGTGGCCTTGCCTGATTTAGGTGTCAGGATAATGCTGGGCTTATAGAATGAGCTTGGAAGTATTGCTTCATTGTTAAAGGGAGGACTCAGTGAAATCACAGAGGATAATAGGCATTTACAGGCTGCAGAATGAGCATGGGGTAAGCATTAGAACAGAACATCTCTTCTTTATTGCCCATATAGTAAGGTCACATCACCAAAACCCTCTGAGCCTCAGTGAGCATGTCAGTGCAATTGAAATCAAAATACCTGCCTCATCTTGATATGAGAGACTAATGAAGATCATGATTGATGACACACTCTCTGAAATAGAATAGTGAAACACAATGGAAAACCCACAAAAAGACCCACACAAACATGCCCAGCTAATTTCTGATCAATGTGAAAAGACAATTCAATGGAGGAAATAACATCTTTTCAATAAATGAATAAATGGTGTTGGGACAGCCAGGGATCCACAGGCAAAAAAATAAATAAACAAAATTTACCTTGACCTAAACCTCATACCTTACACAAAGATTAACTCAAAATGCATCACATATTTATTTGTAAAACTTTTTTGATAATGCTTTATTAGTAGTAGCCTCAAACTGGAAACAATTCAAAGATCTTTCTTTCACTGGGTGAATGATCATTGGGCTAGGTGAGGAATTCTTAGACTAGGCAGGATCTCTAAAAGGAGAAATTGATAAACTAAACATCATCAAAACTAAAATCTTTTTCTCTGTGACTCTTTGAAGAGGATGAAAAGACAAGCTGAAAACTGGGAGAAAGTATTTGCAAACTGCATATCGAACAAAAACTTCTACTTAGAGTATATACAGAATAAAGACTTGTGTTTAGAATATATAAAGAACCTCCCTTTCTATCACCAACCCCCGGAGTTTACTCAAACTCATGTCCATTGAGTCAGTGATGCCATCCAGCCATCTCATCTTCTGTCTTCCCCTTCTCCTCCTGCCCCCAATCCCTCCCAGCATCAGGGTCTTTTCCAATGAGTCAACTCTTCGCATCAGATGGCCAAAGTACTAGAGTTTCAGCTTCAGCATCAGTCCTTCCAACGAACACCCAGGACTGACCTCCTTTAGGATGGACTGGTTGAATCTCCTTACAGTCCAAGGGACTCTCAAGAGTCTTTTCCAACACCACAGTTCAAATTAGGAACGTGTATATCAAAATCACAAGATATCACTATAAACCAAATAGTTTAAATGGGTAAAATAAAAAAGTACCAACACCAAGTGCTGATGAGGATATAGAAAAACCAGATCACTCCTACATTGCTGGTGGGGATATAAAATGATATAGTCACTCTAGAACCAGAAGTTTGTAACAAAAGTGAAAAACACACTTATCACATGGTCTAGCAATTTCTTTTTAGGCATTTATCCCGAAGAAATGGAAACATACAAATATCTGTCCCTGAATATTCTTAGAAACTTTGTTGTAACAGCCCACATTGGAAATAACCAAATGTCCTTCAGTGGATGGTCAGTAAAACTGTGATTCATCCATGCCATGGAATAAGAAACAATAAAAAAGAGCTATTGATCCACACAATTGGGTCTTTTTAAAAGAACAGAAAAGGTCATCATAGGTTACATACTGTATAGTCCTACTTAAAAAGCATTTTAAAAGTACTATATTATTTATTGAAATGCTATATTTAAAATTATAGTGATGGAAAACAGATTAGTGCTTGTCAGATGCTAAGTGGGGAGGAAAAAGAAGGTGTTGGTAAATAATATTCCTAACAATGCAGGAGATGCAAGAGATACAGTTTTGATCCTTGGGTCGGGAAGATTCCCTGGAGTAGGAAATGGAAACACACTCCAGTATCCTCTCTCGGAAAATTCCATGAACAGAGGAGCCTGGTATACTACAGTCCATGGGGTCACAAACAGTCAGACATGACTGAGCAACTCACCATACATGCATGCATGCATGCACGCACACACGCATGAGCTTGTAAAAGAGTATCAAGGATCTTGTGATGGAACTGTTCTTTGTCTTGGTTGCAGCAGTGGTCATGTAAATCAACACACACAGTAAAACTGCCTAGAACTAATGCATACATACATAAACAAACAAGTACATATCAAGCTGGTGAAATACTTTTATGGTTGGTAGGTTTTATTAATGTCAATTTCCTGATAGTTCTATTGTATGATAATTATGCAAGATAGTATCATAAGTGAGAAACTGGTAATACATAAGATCTCTATTATTTCTTACAACTGCATGTGAATCTACAATGATCTCAAAATAAAAAGCTTTTTAAAATGCAAAAAAATATGTTGGAAGATAGAGTAAATCTCAAGATGTAGTAGAAAAAGGACAAAAAGGCAGATAATATGAGACAAAATATGTGAGACAGAAAAAACATCTGAATAGCAGTCATATACAGAGAGAACTGAGGGAAAAGTTGGTGGCTAATGTTGCTTGAAGATTATACTCCAACAAAATGAGAAGCCAGAAACAAAGAAGCAAAAATAGAAATGGGATCTTCAGAACAGCCTGGAGACCCAGAGATGTAGTAAATAAAAGTCTTGGGATGACAGCTCTGCAGCTTACCAAGACAGCAGGCTTTGAGATTGTAGCAGCAAATCAGAAAACTCCAAAAAGGATCTCTCTGGAGAAAAAATAGAGTATTTCATGCCATAGACATTATAATTGAGGATTTGGATGAAATTGAAGTTATGTTGAAGGCATATTATTCTTCTTACAAAGGAAAAACAAGAAAGACAATTAGAAAATCCAAGAAAAACAGAGAGCTTGAAAACTGTGGCCCAAATGTGAAACAAAGTCAAATGTGCTGTATTTCAAGCAATTGATGCAGAATAAGAAAACCAAATATATTTTATCTCAGTGCTATGAAAATGTGCTGTCCAGGGATGGTATCATGAGACCATACAGAGATATAATTCTAGCAGACCACTTTACCATGAAATGAACAATATTTTTAGTAAAAACAATGTAAATATCATTTCTTACCTTTTGAATTCAACCATAGACAAAGTATGGAAAATGTAATTATCATCATAAAACAAAAAGCAGAGACTTTTAAAACCTTGACAACATAAAACTGACAGAAATTAGAAAGTAGAAATGAGAGAAAAAGAGACTAACATTTTTATCTTTCGTGAGGGGAAACAGAACAAGCAACAGTAATATACATGTATGATAAATGAACAAATAACCTGATATACCAACGAAGAGAGGTGACAGAGATGAATGTTTTCAAGTCTACAGTCTTCTGTCAGCTATTAAGTTCAAACCTGAGCTCTGGCGGTAACTGCTTTAGTACCTTGAGTAAATAAGTTAGACTCTTTGCACCTTTCCTTTCTCATCTGTAAAATACAGCTAGAAATGACATTAACCTCAAAGTCATTATGAAGATGGAATAAGTAAGTATTTAAAAAGCACTTAGAGAGTAGCTGGCAATGGTAAGGACTACAAAAATATTTGATAAATAAACAGTGAGGTTTGAAAAAGGCTCATATGAGCAAAGTGGGTGTATGAAGAAAGCTGAGTCATCACATTCATTGTGAACGCTAGCCCAGCACTGCAAAAGAAGGAATGGAAATATTTTCATGTTTTCTAATATATGAAGAGATAAACCAAAGCCAGAAAAGGTGAAAGGAATAGCTTCAGGAACAAGGACTGGGCACAGAGAAGGATGAGGTGTGACAGTGTCTCTTTTTTTTTTTTTCCAGTGTCTCTTTTTTATTTAAAACATACACATTGTCAAGCATAAGGAAAAGGTTAAGGTCTGATAGATTCAACTGGTAAAGGGACACAATCATTGTCAGATAAAGACAGTTTATTGCCTACACTAATATCAGAAGGAAGGATAGCCAAAGGTGCCAGTTCCCTGAGGCTCCTTCCCAGGGTGACACCCAAACAGAAGTGGACAGATCACTGCAACTTGCATGATAAGACTCCCTTCGCTGAGGAGCCAACTCTAGCTCAGGTGCTTTTTATTCTGCTGCTGTATCCTGAGTGGGGAGCCTGAAGCCTTCTTACTTCATCAGAACTTGGGAGGAGATGAGAAAATCGCATGACAGCTTCGCCAGGGAGGCAGGGAGAGAGGGAGGAGAAAGAAAGATGGCCTCCCATGCTCTTGCATTCTAGAACCATCACAGGCATTCAGCCAAGACCTGGATCAGTGTTTCAAGCCTTACCTGTGAGCATGACCTACGTGGATTCATGCAAGATTGCCATGGTAATGATATAAAACATGAGTACATGTATATGTAAATACACATATACATGAAACGTTATGACTGAAAATACTGTTCATTTAATGGTAAAGCAGTCTTCTATATGTGCATGTGTGTATGGTACACAGTAATGTCATATATAGAACATAGTGTATGGTATCATTCACAGTACAGACCATTTGGAAGGAAGGCATTCATATCTAGGCTGAGTCGCTCAGCAGGAACAAGGCCAGGGGACTCTCATCAGGTGGGGAGAGTGACTGGGACTGATCAGTGTCTAAGAAAGAGAAACGGTTACAG
This sequence comes from Odocoileus virginianus, assembly GCF_023699985.2. Taxonomy (NCBI): domain Eukaryota; kingdom Metazoa; phylum Chordata; class Mammalia; order Artiodactyla; family Cervidae; genus Odocoileus; species Odocoileus virginianus. The sequence continues at coordinate 34,053,350 of NC_069680.1, forward strand.
CCTCACATCTTGACCGATTAGAAAACTGTCCTCAGACGTGAAACTTACTCAAAAGTTCAGAAAAAAGTAATGTGTGTATTTCCCTTGTGTGTGTGCTCAGTCATGCCTGACTCTTTCCAACCCCATGGACTGTAGCCCACCAGGCTCCTCTGCCCATGGAATTTTCCAGGCAAGAACACTGGAGTGGGTTGCCATTTCCTACTCCAGGAGATCTTCCCCACCCAGGGACTGAACCCATGTCTCTTGAGTCTCCTGTATTGGCAGGCAGATTCTTTACCACTTGTGGGCCCAGAAAGCCCATACAGCTGTAGGGTGGAAAATGAATAACAGAAAAGACTAAGCTAACCTGAAAATGAATAATTGAAAATGAATAATGGAAATGACTAAACTAATTTGGTTCACTTAAAAAAAATGTACTTTCTCCCTTGAAAGGGTCATTGAAAATGATAACAGTGAAGTCAGTGCAGTGAAAGAATCAGCAGGGGTTCGTTACTTAACTTAAGTCTTATTCCAAACCCTCAAAATAAAAATATTTCACATAGAACAGAAACTGGCAGCAGGATGACTCTTTAGGATAGGAGAGAAGAGATATCAAATGAAAACTTTCTAAGCCTGAGTTTTTCCATCTCTAAAACTAGTATTAGAAATTGTGCCCTTTTTATGTCATAGATTGTTGTGGAGGAAAAATGAGAGGATAAGATGAGTCAAGGCTAGCCTGCCTCGTACCGTGTGTCCACATCCCTCCTCAGATAGGTCACTGCCTAGAGGTATGCATCGGTGAGAGGGGTTGCGTAGGTAACGGGATGTGCTACAAAATATTAAAAGATATCCAAAAGTTGAGTTCAAGAGTTTGTAAACTTTTCTTACTCTTGGGTAAGGTTTTTCAGTTCAAAGATTATAATCAGCCTTGTTTCTTTGTGAAGGGCTGTGCTGGAGTTAAGGCTTTCACCATAGTCAGTTGTGGAAACTTACACATGTATTTTACTGCCTTAAACCTTAAGTACCTCAGATGTAAATTGTGGTTGATGACACAGTCCTTGCTGAGTTGTGAGAATTAAGCGAGACAAAGCATTTAAACATTTGGCACCGTGCTTAGTACCTGGCGGACTTCCCCAGTGGCTTAGAAGGTAAAGAACCCGCCTGCATTGGAGGAGGCGCAAGACATGGGTTTGATCCTTGGGTCAGGAAGATCCCCTGGAGAAGGGAATGGCAACCCACTCCAGTGTTCTTGCCTGGAGAATCCCACGGACAGAGGAGTCTGGTGGGCTGCAGTCCATGGGGTCGCAAAGTGTCAAACACAACTGAGCAAATTTCACTTTCACTTTAGTATCTGGCTGATAATAAATGGAGCTGTTAGAATTACTATTCTTAGGATTAGAATGATTATTTTTATACACGATGGTCCCAGTAAAGATGGAAACTGGGATATGGAGTCTCTATGGGCTGAATTGAACAAACTCTCTTTTGACGCTACAAAGAATTCACGTTCAGTATTTTCTCTTTATAATAGCATGTCTTCACTCATGAGCTTCATTAGCCCCTCCTGTCAAGGTGAGGCAGGTGTGTGGCTCCAGTTTCCCTGATGCAGACACTGAACTTAAGTACATTTCAGTGATGTGTCCTGGGCTTAGGGTCAGTGAAGAAGGGGGAAACCATTCCTCAGCCTTATTTTCGTTCTGCAACACACAAAGACCTCTAAGACCTCTAGTCTTTTGATACTTACTACTTCTCCACTGAAAACTTTTTTTTCTTGTGATGGCCTTATGTTTTTCTATGATAAAAGAAATTTGCTTCGAATTTTAAAAAGTTATCTTAGTTATCAGGCCTCAATTATAGCTTAGAGGCCAGCTCTTCAAATGCCTTTACATATCAGGCTGAAAACAAGTTTCCCTAAGAATAGGAGACTTTCAAAGTCACAATGCTAGTAAATACTGATAGTAGAATCCAGATGTCCTTGTTGCATGGAAATACCTGTTAAACATACCGCGTGGCTTCTCAGATAGACCCATTAGTTTGTTTTAGTGTTTGTGTGATTGTATTTTGCATACTAGTAAACATGTCACACAGATCCACCTGTCTCTCCCATCAGAGTGGATGGAAGTGAGAGTGAAATTGCTCAGTCATGTCTGACTCTTTGCAAACCCATGGACTATACAATCCATGGAATTCTCCAGGCCAGAATACTAGAGTGAGTAGCCGTTCCCTTCTCCATGGGATCTTCCCAACCCAGGGATTAAACCCAGGTCTCCCACATTGCAGGTGGATTCTTTAGCAACTGAGCCACCAGGCAAGCCCAAGAATACTGGAGTTTGTAGCCTATCTCTTCTCCAGGGGATCTTCCTGACCCCAGGAATCAAACTGGGGTCTCAGAGTGGATAAGGGCTTCCTTATGATGCATACAGAGTATATCCAGTGTCCCTGGGGAGTTGATATTCACCATGCTGTGATATACTCTTGTGATAAAACACACTTTATAGCCAGAGTAGCTGCAGCCATTAGAATTTCCAGCTCATTAAAAAGGTGCAGCAGGAATTTTCTGCACTCTCCTGCCAAATTGGCACAGAACATATAGATGCCCCAGACCCTAGATGTTGCTCCTCAGGGGAGCTGAAGAATATATTGTTGAAGTGAGAACTTTAGTCCAATCGTGTTAAACAAATAGTGGCAACACCAACCCATCAGTAGAGGTCATCAGGCTCATGAGAAATGAAATATTGTCCAATTCATCAATCTAAATAACCATGGCCATGGCTGGGCAGATTGTATAAACAGTCTCTCTCAGATTGTATAAAACCTCTCTCCTCCAAGAAATATTCACCTGTTGTCTGCTGCCAAAACTAATAAACCACCTTCTTGGCTGAATCATCTAAACATTTCCTTTGACAGCAGCAGTTTTCAACTCCAAATACAAGGCCAAGTTGCATGACAAATATACCATTGACCCTGTGTTTGGATATGAATACTGTTTTCTACCAACCCATTAAAAACATACCGTGCTCTTGTAGATGAAGTGTCTATGGTCCTTGGAAAACACATTGGCAAAAACAATGGATCTTTTCTCCATGGCTCTGAAACGTGAAGATAGATTTTATTAAAATGACTTAGATAGTGTCATAAAGCGATGAAATAAACCTTTCTTCTCTCCTCATGAACACCCCTTCCATATGTATGTACACAGGCACAGGACATCTCTCCTCAAATTCTTTGCAGGACATTTGGTCTTGTCCAAAATGTCCATAAGACATTTGATCCATGCCCAAAGTTCCCTGATATTTGCAAGATCATTTTGTCCCATTCAAAATGCCCATAAGACGTTTGGTTCACACCATAGCCTTCTTGGTATTTACAGGACCATTTTGTCCTGTCCAAATGTTCATAAGACATTCAGTTCATGCCAAAAAGTTCTTGATATTTACAAGACCATTTGGTCCTGTCCAAATGTCCTTGAAGACATTTGTCTATGCCAAAAGGTTCTTGAAATTTGAGCAAATGTCTTATGGACATATTTGTCAGCACCAAATGTATGCTAATGCTATAAACTATACACTGGAGATGGGATTAAATTCCACAAGACCTGCCCCATGATGATTTTGAGGACTGCAAAATACCCCCTTTCTCCTATGACTCCTACAGTAAAATGATCTATAATTTATAGATTGTAAATTACCAGAAGTTTACATGGCATTTTTTTAGATTATCTGAGCAATGGCTCTATACAAGTTTGACAGATTTCTAAATCCATCCTCTGTGGGTGTGATATATCCACATTCAGCACAATTACATTTTCCATGTATCTGAACTGTGTAGAGAGTATCAAGTACAGAGTTAGCATGACTAGGACTCACTAGTAGAAAACATTTGTTTCAGTTTCAAACATGTAAAGTGGCCAGGTTGTGTCTTACCTTTGTTACATAAAATATATTTATAATACTTACAGTATTTAAAGTAGAACTTTTTGCAAAAAAAAATACGTCTTTTAACAAAATCCCATATTCATTCATGATAAAAGTATTCTGCTAACAACAAACAATAGAAATTTGAATTTTTTAAAAATCAATACATTAGCACAAAAAATATAGCACTGAGGGATAAATCTAAAAAAAAAAAATTGAACAGGGTCTATATGCATACAGAACACTAAAAAAATGTTTAAAAATGATCCAAAGAAATGGAAAGCTCTTCCGTGTTCATGGACTGAAAAATTCAATGTTGTCAACGTGTCATTCCTTCCCAGATTGATTTATAGATCGAGATTCAACACTGCACTGCTTAGTTGCTCGGTTGTGTCTGACTCTCTGTGACCCCAGGGACTGTAGCCTACCAGGTTCCTCTGTCCATGGGGATTCTCCAGGCATGGAGTGGGTTGCCGTGTCCTTCCCAGGGGATCTTCCCAACCCAGGGACTAAACCCAGGTCTCCCGCATTGCAGGCGGATTCTTTACCATCTGAGCCAAGGTCCAGATTCAACACAACCCCAATCAAAATACAGCAAGCCATTTTGTAGACATTGATAAACTAATTCTAATACTGAAGTGGTAAGGCGAAGGTGTGGGGTGGCTAAAACACTTTTAAAAGAATAATAAAGTGGAGAAACTAGTCAACTTGATATTAAGACTGCCTTGTAGCTTCAGTAATCAGGACAATGACTTCAGCAGAAGAATAAATCAACAGAACAAAATACAGATAACCAGAAAAAGTCTGACATAAATATGCCCAATTGATTTTTTATAAAGATTAAAAAGGAATTCAATTCAGGATAACTTTTTCAGTAAAGGGTACTGAAACAACTGAACACTGACCTGAACCTCACATTTTTTACAAAAATTAGCTCAGAACAGATCATACACTTAAATGTTAAATGCAAAACTATGAAATTATTAGAGTTAAATATATGAGAAAATCTTTGGGATTTGAAGGTAGGGAGTTACTAGACTTGACATCAGAGGCACAATCCATGAAAGAAAAAATTGAAAATAGGATCTTATCAAAATTAAAAGCTTTTGCCATATTAAGATGAAAAGGCAAGCTGTAAAATGGGAGTAAATACTTTTTAACTACATATTTAATGGAATATTATTATCTAGAATATATAAGGAACTTTCAAATTAAACAGTTAAAAAAATCAATGAATCCAATCAGAAAAATGGATTTCACTGAGTAATCTTATATATACAGAAAACAAGCACATGAAAAGAGGTTCAACATATGTGGCCATAAGGGATATGCCAATTAAAACCCCAGTGAGATATCACCTATAGAATGGCTAAAATAAAAGTGATAACCACAACAAAAGCTGGCAATCTGCATCACTCTAACATTGCTGGTAGGGGTGTGAAATGGTTTTGGGAAATCCGTTTCTTAGAAAATTAAATGCAATCACCATATGATTCAATAGCAATTGTCTCTTGGGATTTTCTCCCAGGGAAATAAAAATTTACATTCTCATAAAAATAGTCTATATGGATGTTCATACCAGCTTCATTCACAGTAGCTCAAAACTGGAAATAACCCAGATGCATTTCTGTGGGTGAGTGCTGAAAAACATTGGCACATCCACGCCACAGGCTACTACTCAATAATGAGAAAGTACAAAGAGAATTGCAAAAGACCAAAAGCATCTTTTTTTGCAAAATTCCTTTTTTTTAAAAAAAAAGATTTGTTTTAGATTACAAATGATTTGCTTTTGATTATAAACACTGTGTAAGATGATGCCTTCTCTTGCAAAACTAATAAACACAAGAACAAATTTTAAACATATGTGATTTGTCCAAGATATTTGAAAAAATAAGAACCTGATTCTTCACTTAGTATTTTAAAAAATTAGCATTCCCTAACCTTTCAAAGAAGAAGTTTGAACGTATGACTCAGTTGGAGAAAGAGAGAGTAAGACCATCTATATATATCTATATCTATCTATATATCTGTTCTAAATAGCTTCAAATAAGGCTTCCCATGATACCTTTCCTTTCTGGATCACATATCTTCACAAAATAGCTACTTTTAAAAAATTAAAATGAACTGTTTAACAGGGGAAAAGAAATATGTGTTGAATACATATATGTCAACTTTACCATAAACAATTATGCTTATCAAATGACATTATTTTTTATAGCTTGACATATAGATGCTTTTTTTCCTTTTTTTAATCTGTTTTTTTTTCCATTTATTTTTATTAGTTGGAGGCTAATTACTTTACAATATTGTAGTGGTTTTTGCCATACATTGACATGAATCAGCCATGGATTTACATGTCTTCCCCATTCCAATCCCTCCTCCTGGATAAATGTTTTTTTAATGAATTTTTTTGAAGTATAGTTGCTTTACAATGTTGTGTAGGTTTCTGTTGTACAGCAAAGTGAATCAGTTATACTTACACATGTCGATATATCCCCTCTTTGTGTGATTTTCTTCCCATTTAGGTTACCACAGAGCATCAAGTGGAGTTCCCTGGGCTGCACAGTAGGTTCTTATTAGTTACCTGTTTTATACATAGTAGTGCATGGTAGTGTATATACATCAATCCTATTCTTTCAATGCATCCCCTCTCCCCTTTCCTCCTGTTATGCATATGTCTATTCTCTACATCTGGGTCTCTATTTCTGCTTTGCAAATAAGATCATCTGCATCATATTTCTTGGAGAAGGTAATGGCAACCCACTCCAGTACTCTTGCCTGGAAAATCCCATGGATGGAGGAGCCTGGTAGGCTGCAGTCCATGGGGTCACTAAGAGTCGGACACGACTGAGTAACTTCACTTTCACTTTTCCTTTCATGCATTGGAGAAGGAAATGGCAACCCACTCCAGTGCTCTTGCCTGGAGAATCCCAGGGACGGGGGAGCCTGGTGGGCTGCTGTGTATGGGGTCCCACAGAGTCGGACACAACTGAAGCGACTTAGCAGCAGCAGCAGCAGCATATTTCTAGAATTCACATCTAAGCAACATTATATGATATTTGTTTTTTCTTTTCCTGGTTTACTTCACTCTCTCTGACAGTCTCTAGGTCTATCCACATCCCTGCAAATTACAGGATTTCGTTTCTTTTTGTGGCTGAGTAGTAGTCGACTAACTTTAAAAAATTTACCCCACAAAGTAAGGGACAAACTTGAATTTCAGAAAAGAAAGTCAAATTTATCTAAAGAAAAACTCGAATTAATAAAAATTAGCAAATACACACACAGAGAAAATACATCAGGGCAGCAGCACTGTGAACTAGCGGAAAAGCAGTGATCTGACACCACTCAGCATGGCTTGTTTGTTAAAGAAAAAAACCCAAACATGCACACACTTACACACACACACACACACACACACACAGATGCATGTACACAAGCTGTGGATATCTGCTACAACTTGGTTGAATCTACAGAATATTATGCTGAAAAAAAAAACCAACTCTGATGGTTACATACTATATGATTCTATTTAAATAACATTTTGAAATGGCAAAACTATAGAAATGGAGAACCAATTGGTGGTTGTCAGAAGTTAGGGACAGGAAGGAGGAGTGCAGAAGGGAGACCGACATGCTTACAAAAAAGACACAAGGAAGGTCCTTGTGGAGCTGCAATTATTTTATATGTAAGCTTTTGTGGGTACACAAACCTACACTTATGTTAAAATTTCACAGAACTCAATTCATGCACATATAAACAGAGAAATGAATACAGGTAAAGCTGGGGAATTTTGAATAAGATTAGTAGATTTTATCAAGGTCAATGTTCTGGTTGTCATTTTGTGCTATAGTTTTGCCTCATGTCACCATGGGGAGAAACTGCATAAAGGGTACACAGGCTCTATCTTATTTTTCACAACTGCATGTGAATCTATAATTCCTTAAAAATAAGAAGTACATTAAAATTATTATTGAGCTTTGCTCTGAAATGTAGTTCAGTTGTGTGGAAACAGTTTTGCTTAGTTACTCACTCATGTCATGGCATCCGGTCCCATCACTTCATGGCAAATAGATGGGGAAACAGTGGAAACAGTGGCTGACTTTATTTTTCTAGGCTCCAAAATCACTGCAGATGGTGATTACAGCCATGAAATTAAAAGACGCTTACTCCTTGGAAGGTAAGTTATGACCAACCTAGACAGCATATTAAAAAGCAGAGACATTACTTTGTCGACAAAAGTCTGTGTAGTCAAGGCCATGGTTTTTCCAGTAGTCATGTGTGGATGTGAGAGTTGGACTATAAAGAAAGCTGAGCGCTGAAGAATTGATGCTTTTGAACTGAGGTGTTGGAGAAGACTCTTGAGAGTCCCTTGGACTGCAAGGAGATCCAACCAGTCCATCCTAAAGGAGATCAGTCCTAGGTGTTCATTGGAAGGACTGATGCTGAAGCTGAAACTCCAATATTTTGGCCATCTGATGCGAAGAGCTGACTCATTAGAAAAGACCCTGATGCTGGGAAAGATTGAAGGCAGGAGGAGAAGGTGATGACAGAGGATGAGACAGTTAGACAGTATCACCGACTCAATGGAGGTGAGTTTGAATAAACTCCAAGAGTTGGTGATGGACAGGAAGGCCTGGCGTGCTGCAGTTCATGGGGTCGCAAAGAGTAGGACACGACTGAGCAACTGAACTGAAATGAACATGTCCGACTGTTTTGCAACCTCATGGACTGTAGACCATCAGGGTTCTCTGTCCATGGGATTTCCCAGACAGGAGTACTGAAGTGGGTTGCCATTTCCTTCTCCAGGGGATCTTTCCAACCCAGGGATCAAACCTGTGTCTCCTCTGTCTCCTGCATTGGCAGATTCTTTATCACTGAGCCATTTGATTTTTTAGACTTTGCTTTAAATTTTGTTAGGTTGGTCTTTGAAGCTAATTTTGTCCCTTTGCTTCTGAATATTCTACTTAATCCCCCATGCATTACGGGAGTTTTTTACTTTGACCAGGGGGAACATGGTTTCAATCCTGGTCACTGATCATTTTAACACAGGTGAGCTGATCAGCCTTAGCTAAAGACTTAAGTGACTGTCTGCTGATCTCTGGGGCCCTCTCTGTAAAGCAGTCGTCCCAGAAAACTCTAGCTGCCTTGGTCAGCTGGAGCTCCCAGCTCTGTCTCCTAAGCTCACGGAGACTGCCATGCTCTTCCTGTTTTTTTCCTTCCTCCACTGCAGCTCAGAACATCTAGCATCTTTAAGCCATTTGGCAACTTGGAGCAATTATAGACTTAGAGCTTTTGTCCTAGGATGCCTGCTGTCCAGTGTCTAAACATTGTTAGTTCATATAAATTGTCTTTTTTCAAAAAATTTGTTATAATGTGAAGGCTAAATCTAGCTCCTCTTACTCCATCTTATTTGGAAAATGGGCATGGACCCAAAGATATTTTTAATAAAATTTTTAAATTAGAAAGGTCTATGAAAAAGTTAATAAAATGTAGTAAAAGTTTAGAAATCATAGCAGGTGACTGGGGAAGAATGTTAAATAGACAATGTTGAGAGGAACTGAGAACATTCAGAGAGTATTATGTAACAGGGGATCAGTTGTCTTGAAAGAGGGTAGACTGTTAGGTTGGTTGGTAAGATAAGGAAGTTACAAGTCACTGAACTAAGATAATACACATATGGAATGACAGACTAAACTAGAAAGAGAAGTCTGTAAGATATTTGGAAATTTGGAAAGTGGTCTAAGAGCCCCCTTCTTCTCCATCTCATGTTGAACACACATGAATAGAAGAAAGTCAAAGGAACAAGGAGGGAAGCAATTCAGAGTCAGTGAGAAGCACAGGGTTGTATCATGAGAAAAACATTGAGATACAAAATGTACTACCTAAAAAAAAAAAAAAACCCACAAAATGTATTACCTTTAACCAGAAGCTAAAAGCATGAAAATGTTATATTGAGTTAATAAAGGATGCATAAAGGGAAAAATTAATATAAAGATGCAAATTCTCTTACATCTCACAGTATTTTAGAAACAAGTAGACACATAAAAGAGAGAATGAAACCAAGAAACCTCTTCTAAGAAGCAAAGCAAGTGAAACACAGAAGGATCAGCCTAACTCCAACTGCTGCCACAAAATAGTCTGGAAAATGAGCACATAAGTCCACTTATTAGTATGACATAATGGAAAGAACTGAAGTGCAGGCTTTACAGATATCAAGAGTGAGGAGTAGTCTAAGGCAATGCCAAGGGAGGCATGGGGGAGGACCCTGGCTGAAAGTAAAGGCGAAGGGGTCTCTAGTTTTGTTTAAGTGTGTTTGGAGACTTCATGGGTACCTCAGTCTATTTGTGTCTCCTCCTGACTCTAGTCATAGTCAGCCCCCACCCGGCCACACATAATGATATATGTGTCTTCCAATTCTCTTGGCTGAGCATTTGGGGTTGCCTGACTTTCTGTCTCACAGATGGCCCTGATTTCCAGCGTCTGTTCTCTTTTCGCGTGATGATGCTTCTTTGGATGTTACTACGATCCCTTTATTCTTAAAGGTGGTGCCACCTGAAGGCTATGTGTAGAGGATTATATGTGAGAAAAGTACACTAAACAACTCAGACCTGAAGGTAGACTTCCCTATTCTTAAATGTCCTTCCTACAGACATTTCCATCCCTGAGAAACTTTCAGTGGTGGTCTTTTCCCCTAGGCCCTGCCTCCCACCATGCTGGTGACCTTAAGCACCGTGTGTGACCTCCTAAAACCTCCATCTCTGTGTCCATAGTTTGGTTGTCTTTGACTCCAAAGAGCTATGTTCGTTACAGAGAACAATAATCAGTCTAATCTCTCTGCCTGGAACCATATTCAAATGAAGCCATCGAGGGTTTCACGCAATTCCCCACCGTAGGCAATTATAGTTTGTTTCTTCATGTTTATCTCTCAAAGTAGACTTTTCATTAAAATAGGGCTTGCATCGTTTTTGTTTGCCACTTTATACCACGAACTTGCTCAATCTCCAGCAAAGAAAATAAATGAATAAATGACCAGTGACTCATTTTCATAATCAAATACATCCACCAAAGTGTATTCATAAGTAATACACTTCTGTCCCTGGGAAAATTCTTCTTTTGTCTGTTAACAGATACTTTTCTCCCCATATATATTTGTGGTTGAGGAATGTATTTTGAAAATTGTAGGTTTGCACAATGGCAATCTGAAGTTTTCTCAATTGGTTCTACAGCTCTGATTCAAAGAAGTGACCAGATTTTTTATGATTCCTCAGGCACCAGAGTGGATCACAATCAGAAAGAGAAAGGATATACCATAGGAGGTGGACTTGGGAAAATATTCAAATTCAGATGCTACTTGGGGTCTCCTTAACTAAGTGTTTTGTTAATATTTTAGGGAAAGTAAATGGTTTATTCTGGATGTATGATATCTTCTTTTGTGTTATAATATGTATTTCATTGTAAATTTGAGAACATATTTATGCTTTAGTTAACTTTTTTGTAAGTAGTAGATAGCTCATCCTAAACCATGTTTCTCTCTTTTCTTTTTGTTAAGTGCTTTTGGGTTCTGATCACAAAATTAACATATACGTATTTTGGAAAAAAGTAGACTATAATGAAAAAGAATATAAAGATCTCCTGTAATCATAACATCCTGTAAAATATATTGCCTTTGTGTGTTTTCTTGGTACCATGTTCTATATGCTACTTTATGCTTTACTTTTTAAATACTTCATCTTTTATTGAAAATATGATGTTTAAGGGTTATTTATTTTATAATTTCATATGAAGAATTGATGCTTTTGAACTGTGGTGTTGGAGAAGACTCTTGAGAGTTCCTTGGACTGCAAGGAGATCAAACCAGTCCATCCTAAAGGAAATCCGTCCTGGATATTCATTGGAAGGACTGATGCTGAAGCTGAAACTCCAATACTTTGGCCACCTGATGCGAAGAACTGACTCCTTAGAAAAAGACCCTGATGCTGGGAAAGATTGAAGGCAGGAGGGAAGGGAACAACAGAAGATGAGATGTTTTGATGGCATCACTGACTTGATGGACATAAATTTGAGCAAGCTCCAGGAGTTGGTGATAGACATGGAAGCCTGATGTGCTGCAGCCCATGGGGCCACAAAGAGTTGGACACCTCTGAGCAACTGAATTGAACTGAACTGATTCTGCTGCTGCTGCTAAGTTGCTTCAGTCGTGTCCAACTCTGTGCGACCCCATAGACAGCAGCCCACCAGGCTCCCCCGTCCCTGGGATTCTCCAGGCAAGAGCACTGGAGTGGGTTGCCATTTCCTTCTCCAATGCATGAAAGTAAAAAGTGAAAGTGAAGTCACTCGGTTGTGTCCGACTCATAGTGACCCCATGGACTGCAGCCCACCAGGCTCCTCCATCCATGGGATTTTCCAGGCAAGAGTACTGGAATGGGTTGCCATTACCTTCTCCAGAACTGATTCTAGCATAGAATTAATTGCTTATTCCATTACTATTCAAAATATTCTTTGAGTTGACTTTTTCCAGAGCAGGCAGAGGAAATTTCTTATACATGGACCAAAATAAAGTCTCAGAGAAATTCTAGTCCTTTGCTGAATTCCAGTTCTTGCTCACCATTTTAGAACTGCTGAGCTAGGACTAACTTAATTGTCTAGGGCGTGCATGTAAGCTAGGTCACTTCAGTTGTGTCTGACTCCTTGTGACCCTCTGGACTGTAGCCTGCCAGTTTCTTCTGTCCATGGGATTCTCCAGGCAAGAATACTGGGGTGGGTTGCCATGCCCTCCTCCAGGAGATCTTCCCAACCCAGGGACAGAACCCGTGTCTCCTGCAACTCCTGCATTGCAAGTGGCTTCTATACTGCTGAACCATGGGGGAAGGCCCAAATAATTTAGGGCAATGCTCCCTAAACTATTTGATCTTCATGCAATAAGACTGATAAACAGAAAATTCTTGCTTTTCTGGCCAGGTTCATAGCTTCCTCTGAGTACAGAGAGACAACTCAAAATATTGGTTCTGTTTTACCCAGAGGTGAAGCAGGAGGGCGAAAAGTCTTGCTTTACTGGTAAAGCCACCCTTAGAAGAAGGAGAGTCTGTCTGGTGGTCAAGGAAGGTGGTCAGTAGGAGGATGCCAGCACTGGGTTCAAAATTGATTATGGCCGGAGGAGGAATAGAGCATCTGACAAACTTCTTCATGTTTCATGGTTTTCTTATGGCCTTGAGATTGCTGACTTTTGTATTCCAATTAGTTGGATGTTTAACACATTTTCCTTACATGTCCCTCTATCCCAACTAAAGTAACAATGTCCTAAAAGGGAAATACTGTGCTTTTGTAATTTCACACCGCCAGTTACATACTGTACATGCTAAATGTTTAACAAATAAAGATTTTAAAAATTTTCTTGTTCAAAGACATGCCACAGTTTTTCCCTTATACCTCAATATTCAATAAGAAATAGCCAGACATCTTCCCAACCTCCATATCACATCATAGTTTTGGGGAAAACTAACCAATACATCTGTCATGTTAGATCTGTCTGTGTATATGTGTGTGTGTACACACATGAATAGATATGTGTGTGCCATGCCCCTGGAGGAGGCCCACTCCAGTATTCTTGCCTGGATATTCTCTGTATTAAGAAAGGAGGCTGGTGGAGTGCTTTATGACAACACAATCTCATCTATATTTCATTAGTGGAATAAATATCTGACAGCATTTTTTGTAGCTTTAATGTTTCCAGGAGTGAAATGGAGAGAAGGCACCCATTTTGATGTGTTCCTTTCTTAGCCTTGGACAGAACAATCGTTCTCTCCATTTTTTTTTTTTTTCCCTACAAGCAGCCCCAGTGAGAATCTCATCTAACTTGGGTGGTGGAAAAACATTTACAAATGTTTTCCTTTTGCCCCTGAGGAGATGCTCTGGGCTATTTCCATATTCCTTCATATGAGTTTGGCTGGAGGAGGAGAGGGAAGGCTTTTCACACATAGCTTTGAATTGTATGTTAAATTGTCTGCAGGAATGGAGAGTGCTTGGGTCATCATTAAAGCAGTCCTCAAGAACTCTAAGCCAAGCAGCCCAGTAGTTTTGATGTTCCTAAATATTCTCTTTCCAAAAACCTTGCACTGAAGTTTGCCAATGCATAGAATTTATTATGTATTCTGGAGTTCACTAAAGTTGCAAATTGCTTTCTGGATAATTTCATTTTCATACTACTTAGAGGCACACTAAGGTCTAATCTGAAGTTCATCTATTTTGAAAATGTCTTTCACACTGTACATTTTCACTGCTCTTGGTAGTCCATGAAGGATATTGGAGGGAAAGTGACTTGTGGTGCCCCAGGCATACGTGTTCTCTGCATGTGAACAATTGTTGGAGTCAAGGCAGATACAGCAAAGTGCAATTGAACTATATTCCATATTTTGCTGAATCACCACCTCATGGTTGGGGATATTTATGTTTCATGTCCATATTTTATGAGTCAATGGCAGAACAAGAGGTGACCAGGAGAAAGAACAAATTTTCCTCACAGAGACAGCTATAAAGCAGTCATGTACAGCTATTGCCTGATGTATGTAACTCTTTAGACTTCCTGTTGAAAAATTATCACGACACTTGCTAAAGATAGGAAGAAAGACTTTATTTAAGGAGCGTTACAGTGATGGAGTTTTGTGTTAGGGGGAGAGAGATCAGACTCAATTGTGAATACAATATGGAAAAGTGGGGATTTTTAGCTAAGGATCAAGGTGGAGGCAGTGTCCATAGATGGAATTGAAGGAGGAAACAGACAGAACAGGCTCCATCTTGAAAGCAGGACTCCATCTTGGGCCAGACTGTGGGCTTTGAGCTATTGCCCAGTATCTGTGGAAATGACATACCAACTGGAAAACCAGGCCCCCGGAAGGAAGAGCCCAGGGCTTGTACCTAGACTCTCCAATTGCCTAAAAGAATACCCTAATTATCTGTGTAACCGAAAAGAATCATACATTCTATTATGCATATTGGGATATGACCAGAGGCCTATTGATAATTGTCCACTGTTAACTACCTAGGCCTATGGCATATGAATCACGGGTTAACTTCAATTGTATCTCTCTTTTCCTTTGTTCAGACTAGTTTCAGGGAATTTGGGGAGGTGGGTTTGAGCATGTACACTTAGGATATATGATGTTTTCACAAAAACTGGTCGGGGTACTTGGCTAAGAGGAGATTCTGTCTTGGGCCCACCACTGTAATAAACTGCAGTCCACTATCTGCATGGTCCCTCTGAGTGAGTTTGTTTCCCAGATCATGTGGCTAAAACAGAATTACTAAGAGGTAGGTAATTCTTGGCTAAACTAACTTAGGATTTTAGGCAGGCCAGGATGATATGGTATCAAGGGTGATTTTCAGTAAACTGATTAAGCAAGATTCATGTTAAAGTTGGAATAAACTGGCCAAGAACAGAGCCCAAGGTAAACAACTAATCAGAAAGAAGACTCATAGTAGCTTGACTTAAATTTAGTCACGGAGAGAGTCTGCTCTCCATGGTGTCTGACTCTTTCAATCTAATTATCATTCAAATACTGATGACATTCAGTGGCTAATCAAGAAGTCAGTTATCCTAAATTTCAAAATATTATTTTGGAAAAATGTCTTTCCTTAAATCTAGGTTTTAGATAGTGTTATTTTCTTACCTTTGTTATGGCATGGGTTTCATGGTCTAAAATTTTACTTCAATAATTTAAATTTTTATTATAAATGTCAACTAATTAATTAAAAGGAAATGCAGAATTCGTTTAGGAAAGTCATTGAATAAGCAGAAACAAGGGAAAAAAAAAAACAACAACAACATAAAAAATTACCCAGCAACAAACCACAACAACAAATATTAAGAGGTGGGTGGAAATATCTGAATTGTACCAGAATTGTTAGAACATGATATCTAAAATATTCAGTTTTCAACAAAAAGAATTATAAGGTATGCAAAGAAACAGGTAAATATATCATATTCCCAGTAACAAAACAGGCAGGCAATAGAAAATGTCCCTCAAAGACTTAGTTGAAAAATATTTAAAATCAGCTATTATAAATATTGCCAAAGAATTAAAGGAAACCATATCTAAAGAACTAAAGAAAAGTGTGACAATAACATCTAACCAAATACAAGGTAAAGTCAGGATATTGGTAAAAATATAGAAATTATTTAAAAAGAACTAGATAGAAATTCTGGAGTTGAACAATCTTAATAATAGAAAAAAAATCACTACAAGGGTCTTAAAGACAGATTTGAACTGAAAACAAAAAATTAATAACCTAGAAGACAGGTCTATAGAGATAGTAAAATCTGTGGAGTAGGGAAAAAAAGAAAATAAACAAAAACAGAACCTCACTGGCCTGTAGAACACCATCAAGAGTAGTAATGTATGCATGATGGGAAGCTCAGAAGAGCCAGCTTCCAAGCAATAAAAACCAAGACTAGAATTTTATATTTGGCTACTGGAAGAAAATACCATAAAGATCTGAGCAAACAACTTCAAGAGGATACTGCCCAACTTAAGCTGGAGTGGACCAGAGAGCCCTATCTGGCGACATCAAGACCTCTGCCTTCATCAGCCTGGTGCTCCAGGACTGTCTCCATCTCCCAGGCTTTCCATTAAGCCGCTGTAAGCACGCTTGTGACTTCATTGGGCCCAACTCTTCTCCTATAGTTGGCAACTTTCTCTACCTCTGATAGAGTGCCCAGTAGAGTCTCAACCTCCCTGGTTTTGTATATCCTTCCTCCTACCTCAGCAGACTTTCTGTGAGTTGTTGCCTAGGACAGATCTTCTTTTTCCTTTTCATGGAAGAAAACCATACTTTTCACATACTCTGTTGAAAAAATTTTGCCCTTATACAAGGATAAGCTAATCTTCCCTTTTGTACACGAAACAGCAAATCTTCTCTGATCTTGAACATTATCATTGTCCTGAAGTTACCACAATTTAAACCATCTGTAGATGTGGCTCAAAAATAATTAGGTGAAAATGATTCTCCATATCCAATGCAATGTGGGTGTCCTCAGATGTTCAGGCTAAGAGGTAAGATCACAGTAATTAAGGCGCCAAGTCTGAGGGGGTCACTGGCCATTCCTAGGGTGACTCAAGCCATATCTCATCTAGTTTAAAGGATTATTATAAAAGTTAAAGCTGAATTGTTCTTCTGCATTTTGTAGTACCTTAGGAATCACACAAATATTAATAGCTCAAGAACTTCCATAGGACTGCTTGTACGTGTCCTTTCCCACTCCACCCACCACCTCAGGGCTTTCTTATAAGAACACTTTCAACCAAGAACTGAGTTTGGCAGCTATTAGGTCATAAGCCCCCTTTGAAGGAGGACATGGTGACTGTTCTGTGATTTCTGGCCTGAAGAGTTCAGTTTGTAATAAATGAGGTATTTGGTAAAAGCTTCAGGGAAAAGAGAAATGAGTAAATGGGCTCTGGGCTGCACTTCCTGACACTCTTTACTTGACCAACTGGGCCTGTGGTTGATGTGGAGTTTTCACTCCAGTGGCTCCAGCATTTTCTAATTGCCTGTGGATTTGGAGCATCTTTGATATATGTCACATACTCTCACATTGTAATAGCAAAATTCACTTCTACAGTACATCTCTACTTTGAATAATGCTATCCCAAGTGGGAAAAGATTATTTAAATTAAACAAAAAAGATTATTTTTCTCTACTTCTTGAGCTTCAAGCCAAGGTCTCCACAAGCCAAAAAAAAACTCTCACTAAGATGTAAAATGAAATAACAGGCAGATCTGGGATATTTTATTGTATGAGATTTGAAGAGAAGTCAAGTATTATCAAAGTAGAGGGTTCAAGTGATTTTCAAGCAACAAAAACTAATGATTATTACCTGTTAGAAGGAAAAAGAGGTAATCTTATGTTCATAATACATACAACAGAGAGTTGGACTGTGAAGAAAGCTGAGCACTGAAGAATTGATGCTTTTGATGGTGTTGGAGAAGACTCTTGAGAGTCCCTTGAACTACAAGGAGATCCAACCAGTCCATCTTAAAGGAGATCAGTCCTGGGTGTTCATTGGAAGGACTGATGTTGAAACTGAAACTCCAATACTTCGGCCACCTCATGCGAAGAGTTAACTCATTGAAAAAGACCCTGATGCTGGGAGGGATTGGGGGCAGGAGGAGAAGGTGATGACAGAGGATGAGATGGCTGGATGGTATCACCAACTTGATGGACATGAGTTTGGATAAACTCCAGGAGTTGGTGATGGACAGGGAGGCCTGGCGTGCTGCGATTCATGGGGTCACAAAGAGTCAGACATGACTGAGTGACCAAACTGAACTGAACTGAAAGGATATTTGGGTGAGGTTGCTGGAGCAAAAGAGACAGTTTGAGAGATGAACTCAAAATAGGAAATCTCAAAGTAAAGAGGAAGGTCTGAGAAGTAGGGCATCAGAAAGAATGAGCTAGAGCCCCGAAAAAGAAACAGGTGAAAAGCTCTAATGTCTGTCAGATAGGAATGCAAGTCAGTATAACTTTGAGAAAATTCCCTATTTATTGGAAGATTTGAGACTTTTGTGACCATTAATATTTTATAGTTAGGCAGACAAAATTGTGAATAAATGGTGATGTTTAGAACTCACTGTTTTTAAAAATAAGTTGTTTTCTAAGATGTGAACGTGAGAGTTGGACTATAAAGAAATCTGAGCACTGAAGAACTGATACTTTTGAACTGTGGTGTTGGAGAAGACTCTTAAGAGTCCCTTGGACTGCAAGGAGATCCAAACAGTCCATCCTAAAGGAAATCAGTCCTGAATATTCATTGGAAGGACTGATGCTGAAGCTGAAGCTCCAATACTTTGGCCACCTGATGGGAAGAACTGACTCACTGGAAAAGACCCTGATGCTGGGAAAATTGAAGGGAGGAGGAGAAGGGGATGACAGAGGATGAGATGGTTGGATGGCATCATCAACTCAATGGACACGAGTTTGAGTAAGCTCCGGGAGTTGGTTATGGACAGGCAAGCCTGGCGTGCTGCAGTCTGTGGGGTCACAAAGGGTCGAACATAACTGAGCGACTAAACTGAACTGACTGTTTTCTAAGATTTCATTTGGCACAGTAATAGTAGTGATCATTTATTTATTTATTTATTTATTTATATCTTTGGCTGTGCTGGGTCTTCATTGCTGCACAAACTTTTCTCTAGTTGTGGCGAATCGGGGCTACTCTTTAGTGGTGGTGAGCAGGCTTTTCATTGCAGTGGCATCTCTTGCCATGGAGCATGAGTTCTAGGGCTTGAGGGCTTCAGCAGTTGTGGCTCCAAGGTGCTAGAGCACAGGCTCAGTAGTTGTGGCACAAGGGCTTAGCTGCACCTTGGAATGTGGAATCTTCCAGATCAGGGATTAAACCTGTGTCTCCTGCACTGGCAAGTGTATTCTTTACCACTGAGCCACCAGGGAAGCCCAGTGATCATTTAATAAATATTTAAGTTGCTTCCTCATCCATAAGATGATAATTACACTCTATCTCATGGGGGTATCATGAGAATTGAATTAGATTATGTATACTACCTATAAACATTCATGATGCTTGTCATTTTGCATGAAACATAACAAAGCACAAAAAATGGCAATTAGCATCACCAAACTCATCATTATATAGTCTATAATATTTATTACTTCAAGAGGAACATTGATAATGTAGGGAAGAACCAACAGTTTGCAAAATAGATAGTGGTGGATACTACACTAGTTTTTAAAACATTGCTTTGCAACAAAATGAATTATAGGAAATCCAAGCAGTATCAGTAGAAGAAATTCTCAGAGACGTATGGGTGGTAAGCAGAATAATGCCCTTCCCAAGGAGGAGTGCACCAAGGCTGTATATGGTCACCCTGTTTATTTAACTTCTATGCAGAGTACATTATGCAAAATGCTAGGCTGGATGAATCCTAAGCTGGAATCAAGATTGCCAGAAGAAATATCAGCAACCTCAGATACGCAGATTGCAACTTTAATGGCAGAAAGTAAAGGAGAACTGAAGAGCCATTTGATGATAGTGAAGGAAGACAGTGAAAAAGCTGGCTTAAAACTCAACATACAAAAAACTAAGACCATGGCATCTCTTCCCATTGTTTCATAGCAATAGATGTGGGAAAAGTGGAAACAGTGACATATTTTCTTTTCTTGGACTCCAAAATTAACTGTGGACAGTAACTGCAGCCATGAAATTAAAAGATGCTTTCTCCCTGGAAGGAAAGCTATGACAAACCTAGTCAGTGTATTAAAAAGCAGAGATATCACTTTGCCAACAAAGGTCTGTCTAGTCAAAGCTAGTCAAAACTGGAAAAACTTCCAGTAGTCATGTATGGGTGTGAGAGTTGGACCATAAAGCAGGCTGAGTGCCTGCCCCAATGCAGGAGACGCAGGAGATGCTGGTTTGATTTCTGGGTCAGGAGGTTGTGCTGGAGGAGGGCATGACAATCCATTCCAGTATTCTTGCCTGGCGAATTCCATGGACAGAGGAGCCTGGCAGGCTACAGCCCATATGGTCACAAAAAGTTGGGCACAACTGAAGAAATTTAGCATGCATGCACTATTGTATAAATGCTGACTTTGTCTTAAAAGCTTAAAAAATTTTTATATAGTTTCCCAAAGTATGGTAGTTATGTCCCTAGTGAACCTCAAGTAGACTACAATTGGTATTCAAATTCATACTTTTCTCTTAATAATTATGATGTTATTTTAGTATATATACTTATTTTAATATGTGTAATAACAATTTAATTACCATATTGAAATAACAATTTAGGTGATATTTCTGGAATAAGTTAAAAGGAGCTTGAGTTAAAAGAAAAATCTTCTGTATTTATCCACGAAGTGACTTCTGTTAATTATGCAGTTTTAAAAAGCTGGGAAAAATATATGAGATGTCTGCTTTTAGACACTGGACAATAGGCAGAACCAGACTATGACATCTGAGAAAAGAGAAACAATGAAGGCAAGTCTGATGAGCCATCTGACCTTCTGCCTGGAAGTAAATTCTAGACCACAGTATAGGATGGAGGAACTCAAATAGAGCTTAGTGGTCTCTTGAGTTTATGAGTCATAGCTCAGAGTTCAGGAAGACTCAGTCAGCTAGAATTTGTTGAACAAAATACCATAAAATAATGAGTTACACTGTGAAAGAGCTCCAGAAAAGCTGAGCTGAGTCTTTGGCTGAATACTAATCTAAATGTGTGTGTGGCAAAACTTTTGACTCCAGGCAAGAAACAATTGCCAGAAAAGAACAACTATAGACAACTTGTAAGATAAACAATTCCTTACAGCTTTCACAGGGCTTGGAAATCACCCCATTTCCCACCTCCCAGAGTGGAAAATCTCACTGAATAGATGGGTCAGTTAATAGAGATCTCAAAAGTGTCAACTCCTAGAAATGGGACTAAAGCATTCTTTGAGTACACTAAGTTCCTCAAACCTCGTCCTAGACAATCTTAAAAAATAAGACTTGAAGGGATTGAGCTACTCTATAAGTAGTTTAACTGCCTTACAGGAAAAAGCCAACACTCATTAAAGGAATACAAGAAAATCTGGAGAACTAAAAAGCAAAATCCACAATGTCTGACATCTAATAAAAAATTACTATACATGTACAGAAACAGAAAAATATAACTCATCATTAGAAGAAAAATTAATCAATGCATGTAATCATTGAGAAATGATAACAGAAATGATAGAATTAGCAGTCAAGGATATTAAAGCAAGTATTATAAATATATGTTCAAATGTTTAAAGAAAATATGATCATGATGTGGGATATGGCAGATATAAAAAAACCAACTGGAAATTCTAGGCATGAAAAATACAACATTTGAAATGAAAATTTCACTAGGTGGGAATAGTTGCATATTTGACACTACAAAAGAAAAGTAGATTTGAAGACAAAGCAATATAAAAACTACAAGTAAGCACCCAGAGGATACAAAGACTGATAAAAACAGTGATTCAGTGAACCACGGTACAATATGAAATGCTCTAACATGTGAGTCCCAGAAGGGAAGGATTTAGAAGGAGGAAGAGAAAAATATTTGAAAACATAAATGACAGACCATTTTACAGATTTGATGAAAACCACAAACCCAGAAGTCCTATAAAAATCAATGAACCCTAACTAAGCAGGAGAATCAGAAGGAAAATCACATGAAGACATATAATAATCAAATCACAGATTTTACAACTAGATTGTTATAACCAGGTACAAAGAAAAATTCCTAAAAGTAACCAGGTGGGAGGAAAACATTATATCCATAAGACCAACAATAAAAATAATAGCAGATCTCTTGTCTGAAACCATACAGGCCAAAATACAATAAAATAACATTTTGTGTGTGTGTGTGTGCAATAAAGGAAAAAAAAACTGTCCAGTTAAAATGCTACGCCCAGTGCAATTATCTTTGTAAAGCATAAAAGTCTACCCACCCTTGAAAATTACCTAAATTGAGATGAGTATAAGTGTAGCATATAGTAGAAAATACTGAAAAAAGAATGCAAAGTATTTGATGATAATTCTATATTGACTATGTGTTGAAATGATAATATTTTAGATATTGGACCAAATAAAGTATAGTAACATTAATTTCACTTGTTTATTTTTAGTTTTTAAAATATTTGTTTTTGTTGTTGTTCAGTTGCTAAGTCTTTGCGACCCCATGGACTGCAGCACGCCAGGCTCGCTCGTCCTTCACTATCTTTCGGTGTTTGCTCAAATTCATATCCATTAAGTTGGTAATGCTCTCTAACATCTCATTCTCTGCCATTCCCTTCTCCTTTTGCTTTCAATCTTTGCCAGAATCAGAATCTTTTCCAAAGAGTTGGCTCTTCACATTAGGTGGCCAAAGTATTGGAACTTCAGCTTCAGCATCAGTCCTTCCAATGAATATTCAAAATTGATTTCCTTTAGGATTTTTAAAATAAGGCTGCTACTAAGTATGGAAAACTAGTTAATTTTAACTAATTTTTTATTGGAAAAGTAGTTAATGTTCACTTCCTCACTAAACAACTATAATGCAGGGTCAATTCTACTGGTCTACTCTACTCTATAGCCTTCCCAATCAGTTTAGAACCTCAAGGACAGGTTCTAGAAAATCAGAGTTTTTAATGAGTATTTAATAAATTTATATTTGGTTACATAAAGAGGAGAATATAGAAGTCATTAAGTATTAATGTTATTACTGCTATTGCTATATTAAGTGCAAGGAAGTATGGTTACCTGTGCTTCAGGAAAAGTGGCAATCGTCTAACCTACTCATGTAGCTGATGTGTCTCTGGATTCAGTGGTGAGCACTGCACTCAGGGAGGACGGTGGTTGAGCTGGCTGGTCCTGGAGGCAGCATGGCCAGCAGTAGGGTTGTGGAGCATCTGCCCAGGTCCAGCAGTGGCATCCTATATGACCCCCTCTAACTCTGCAGTGCTGCAGCCAGTCTGCAGATGAGAGATTTGTGGATTGCTGACTTGAGTGATGCATGGAATGGAGGTTTGTGTAAGGACTCTGGGGATGCCTGTGCTTTCGCCACATTCCCTGAGAACTGACTTGCTTTTCTACCCCATATCTCACCCCCCCACCAAGGTTTCCAGGGACCAAAGTGTCTCCTTGTGAGGTGCAGACCACTGATGATTTATTTGAGGTTCTCCTGCCAAATACTCTCAGTGTTTAGCAGGTTTCCACCAGAGCATCTCATTTTCCTTCCCCCCTTCCCTCAGTTTCTTTACTTCTCAGTATTAGATGCTAAATAGATTCAAATGGACAATTTGGCTCACTCTGCTCTTCCTGGCCGCTGCCTGTGTTAGCTCCCATGAATAAAACTGAGCTGACAGCAGTGAAATTTATGAAGACTAGGAAGAAATGAGGTATGCAGAGCCACGGCGCTTACACACAGCTGACCCTAGAAGTGCTGAGGTCTCTATTTCCAGGCGAAATTGCACAAATAGCAAGGCTCAGACCTTTGCAATTGCAAATACCAAATATGCCAAGGTAATTCAAGGAAAAATAGTTTGTCTCTTGAAACCTAAATTTGGAAGGATGCTGTGAGACTCATCTGCCCCTTCACCCCCACAGTCTCAGAGTTCCCAGTTACCTCCAGGGCTGCCTTCAGTTGGGTGTGATTACTCAAATTCCACCCTAGGAACTTTGCTGTGTCTTGAGCTCCAAAGAGAATACAGCCAGAGGTTACCTTCTATGGTTTTCCTTCTGATGCCTGAACTGTGGAGGAGAATAGAATCGATAAAAGCTTGGTAACAATTTCCAGATCTCAAAAAAAGGCATCCTTTTTCCTATTGCATGGGCAACCTCCTCCCCTAAAGTAGGGTGTGGACACTGTATCCAGGGACAGGACAGAGCTCCATGGAGTTTATATCTCACTAATACAATGTGGTGCCCTTGGGAGTCAAAAGAAACTGATCACAAGAGGCGAATATGCTTTCTCAATCAAATGCACTTGCCTCAGAGTTATGTGTTCATGAGTTCCATGGAGTCCTTTGGCACATAGGATTGGAAACATGCTCTTTCCGGCCTTGAAACATAAAGGAAATATATTAATACTCCAAACAAGCATCTGATTTGTGTTAAATACAAACACCCTCTAATTATATATACATACGCATGCAGGGGGCTTCCCTGGTGGCTCTGTGGTAAAGAATATGCCTGCAATGCAGGAGCCACTGGAGATTCGGGTTTGATCCCTAGGTCGGGAAGATCCCCAGGAGGAGGAAATGACAACCTACTCCAGTATTCTTGCTGGGAAATCCCATGGATAGAGGAGAGTGGTAAGCTACAGTCCATGGGGTCACAGAATATTTGGACACTTCTAAAGTGACTGAGCACACATGCATGCAGACATATATACGTAAACACATATTTATATATGTGTATACAGATGCATAGATGTACATGTGTGCATCTACACATACACATGAAAGATGCATGTGTTCATATGCACACATGCATATGCATGTACATGTATATATATGTATGTATATATACATGTATGTATATACACACATATCACTTATTTCAGAACCACTATAGATATACTGGCAATGGCTGATTCATACTGAAATCTGGATGAAAAGTTTGCAAACTGATTCCTCATGATGTGACAACTTGGCTTTGAGGACCAGACACTGAAGTTCCAACAACTTTGGAGCTGGGTTGTGGCAGAGGCCTTTGCTGTGTTAAGTATGTGCCAAGGAGATTGCTTCCTCCCCCTGGGAGGGCACCGCCCCTTGCTGGCCTACGTCCCTGGTGGTTTGAGTGGAGGGAAGCAAACCCCTCCATCCCTCATGTCAGATGCAGAGCTGACCCTCAAATAAAGTTAGTCACACTTCACTACAAAACACATTTTTGTTTCAGACATGTAATTTAGGGCTACTCAAAAGCTGTACCTGTAAGTAAACCCATCTGAGGAGAGGTTGTCATGACAGGAAGAGATGGGAACAAGCATCCAGAAGGACTACCTGCTTCTGCCCTGCCTCATTGTCAAAATGGCAAGCATCAAAGCTGGAAGCTTCATGTTGGACACTGAGGGATATTAATACTAAAAAGTAAGTTCAAGGAAAGAAAGAAAAATGGATATGTCCCAAACAATTTTATAAATATCATCAAGAAAAACTGGAAGTGGTATTTGGAAATAACTCAGTTTGTCCAGCTCACCAATCTCTGCTTCTGGAATAGAATACCTCCACCAGTCCGGACAACGGGCACTTCACATGTAGGTGGATTGTTATCCTCCAAGTTCTAGCCAAGGGAGGCCTCAAGTTTCATTTCTTCCCCCAGTCTCTCCCTGTTTGACCAACAACTGTCCCCAGGAAAATTAGATAAGAACAATGCCAATGATTATTAAAACAACAATGTTGCTTAAATAGTCACCTGAGATTGTTTGACTCTATCCAGCTCTTAAAGACACAGGCATGTCCTTAAATGAACGTATTAAGGCTTTGAAAAAAAAATTCATTTATGTGCTATAATCCAGAGACTGAATTTAATGTGCGGTAGTTCAGATTCTGGTCTGCGGACATCAATTGCACTGGTAATGAAGTAGAGCAGACAGCAGCCTGGCTGTCTTGGAATATTATATTTACACCTCCTAGAGGACAGTCAGCATCTGAAACCTGACTTTTATGTGGGGTTAATCCTTGTTTTGACCATTGCTCCCTCTTCAGAGTATTTTAAAGAAGATGAAACAATAGCATTAGCATGACTCAAAGTGAATGTTGTGTGGATATATGCGTGAAACAGATTCAAGCTGTATCATTCGCATGCCTCAACTTAAGGTAGCTCAGCCTACAACATATGGCGTGGGTAAAAAAAATCAGCCTCAAAATGAGTGCATAGAAACTGTCAGATGACTTCATTTCTTTTAAATCAAGCTCAATTTTACCTCCGGGTGAAAGGAATTTTAGTCTGCATTGTTATTGGCAGGGATGTGTACTATTTACAGCAATTGCATTTCCCTGACTCTTGAAGTTAGCCTGGGGCCATTTGAATAGATCTGGCCAGTGAACCACAGCAAGAGAGATGTGCACCATTTCCGAACTAAGGTTGTATAAAGTCTTGACTTCTCTTTTCAGCTCTCTCTTTCCTATTCAGCAAGCTTCAAAATCACATTTCCAGATGGTTTTGCTCCATAAAAAAAAGAGGCCATCAGATTCAAATGTAACTTTCTGGAAGCAACATAGAAATATTCATTAAGCCAGGAGCATTTAGGAGTTAATTTGTTGTCATCTTAGAGCTCAGTATTACCTGACTGGGCTTCCTTGGTGGCTCAGAAAGTAAAGAATCTTCCTGCAATGCAACAGGAAACCTGAATTTGATCCCTGGGTTGGGAAGATCTCCTGGAGAAGGGAATGGCTACCCACTCCAATATTCTTATCTGGAGAATTCCAAGGACAGAGGAGCCTGGTGGGCTCTATAGGGTCACAAAGAGTAGGACACGACTGAGCTACTAACTCTTTTGCACACGTTACCTGACTAATTTTGTTCTCTAGTCTCACACAGGATGGAAAAGACTTACATCATGACAAGAAAATGGAGAGAAGAGCCCTTCCAATGTCACTGTGTCAGAGTGGCCACAGATTTGCACGCTGTCTGAGCTCAAAAGACCCATTTAAAGCTGGTGCCTTTATTGATTCCTCACCATACTTAGGGGACAGAAGTTTGTCTTGCCATGAGAAGAAAGGGATGAAATGCAGCTTAGACCCTACCTCACCTGGGATTATGATTGATATGGCAGAGATGAGGCGATGCCACTCTAGATGCAGGTCACTCACAGGCACCCTGCAGTTGGGGCAGAGAGATGGGGAGGTTACAGGAAAGTGTTGCTTCTGCCCTTAGGATCCAGGGCTACCCTGGCCAGCCCACTCCCAGCTCAGAATGAAGTAGTAGCAGAACATTCTCATGGTGTAGAATAGGCTCTACTCCTTCTGCTCACTCTGTGCCCCAGCATTAAAGCTCTGAAGGAAGGATAATAGGAACTGGAGGGAAATGCAGAAAAATGAAAGCCCTAACCCAAACTGAGATATAAGTCCAATGTAATTCCTAACAGAATCACAGCAATATTTTTTGTAAACATAGAGAATTTTATTCTAAAATTCACACAGAAAGGTACAGGCCTTATAAGAACAAAAACAATCTTGAAGAAAAAAAAAAAACTACTTGAAGAATAACCCAGTAACCAAGAGCGTGCTATACTGGTGAATGAATATCAATGGGACAGAAAAGAGAATCCAGAAATAGCCACACAAATAAGTTCAACTGATCTTTAACAAAGATGTCAAAGCAATTCAGTGATAAGAAGATAGACTTTTTCATGCTTGGTGCTGGTATAATTGTACATCCATCAGCAAAAAAAATGAATCCTAGCCTAAATCTCATACCTTTTATATAAATTAACCCAAAGTGAATTGTAGACTTAAAAATAGAAGGTAAAACTTTTAAACTTTTAGGAAAAAACCTTAGGAGAAAATTCTCTGGACCTAGGGCCAGTTGAAGACTTTTTAGACTTGGCACTAAAGCATGACTCATAAAAGGAAAAATTCATAACCTGTACATCATAAAAATTTTAAAAATTCATTCAACGAAAGAGCATATGAAGATGGTAGAAAAAACAAGTTAAAGACTGGGAGAAAATATCTGTCAACAATGTATCTGACAAAAGACTAGTTTCTAGAATATATAAAGAAATTTCAAAATCCAACACTGAAAGAAAAGAAAAACCCAGTTAGAATACGGGCAAAAGACATGAATGGACACTTCACTGAAGAGGATATACGGATGGCAAATAAGTATATGACATTATGTTCAAACTCATTAGCCATTCAATTCAGTTCAGTCTCTCAGTCGTGTCCAACTCTTTGCGATCCCCTGAACCACAGCACGCCAGGCTTGCCTGTCCATCACCAACTCTTGGAGTCCACCCAAACCCATGTCCACTGAGTCGGTGATGCCATCCGACCATCTCATCCTCTGTCATCCCCTTCTCCTCCTGCCCTCAATCCTTCCCATCATCAGGGTCTTTTCCAATAAGTCAGGTTTTTGCATCAGGTGGCCAAAGTATTGTAGTTTCAGCTTCAACATCAGTCCTTCCAATGAACACTAAGGACTGATTTCC
The DNA here is from genome assembly GCF_023699985.2 of Odocoileus virginianus. Lineage (NCBI taxonomy): Eukaryota > Metazoa > Chordata > Mammalia > Artiodactyla > Cervidae > Odocoileus > Odocoileus virginianus. The sequence continues at coordinate 34,081,884 of NC_069680.1, forward strand.
TTTAAGATGGACTGGTTGGATCTCCTTGCAGTCCAAGGGACTGCCAAGAGTTCTCCAACACCACAGTTCAAAAGCATCAATTCTTTGGTGCTCAGCTTTCTTTATAGTCCAACTCTCACATCCACACATTACCACTGGAAAAACCATAGCCTTGACCAGACGGACCTTTGTTGACAAAGTAATATCTCTGCTTTTTAATATGCTATCTAGTTTGGTCATAACTTGCCTTCCAAGGAGGAAGTGTCTTTTAATTTCATGGCTGAAATCACCATCTGCAGTGATTTTTGGAGCTCAGAAAAACTAAGTCAGTCACTGTTTCCACTGTTTCCCCATCTATTTGCCATGAAGTGATGGGACTAGATGCCATGACCTTACTTTTCTTAATGCTGAGCTTTAAGCCAACTTTTTCACTCTCTTCTTTCACTTTCATCAAGAGGCTCTTTAGTTCTTCTTCACTTTCTGCCACAAGGGTGGTGTCATCTGCATATCTGAGGTTATTGATATTTCTCCCGGCAATCTTGATTCCAGCTTGTGCTTTCTCCAGCCCAGTATTTCTCATGATGTAGATGCTAAAACTAAGTCATGCCGTGTGGCGTAGACAAGCCAGATGGGTCATGTTGGAGAGGTCTGACAGAATGTGGTTCACTGGAGAAGAGAATGGCAAACCACTTCAGTATTCTTGCCTTGAGAACCCCATTAGCCATTAAGAAAATGCAAATCAAAATCATATTTATATATAACTACACATCTATTGAAATTGGCTCAGTTGTGTCTGACTCTTTGTGACTCCATGGCCTATATAGTCCATGGAATTCTCCAGGCTAGAATACTGGAGTGGGTAGCCTTTCCCTTCTCCAGGGGATCTTTGCAACCCAGAGATCGAACCCAGGTCTCCCACATTGCAGGCAGATTCTTTACCAGCTGAGTCACAAGGGAAGTCCACATATCTATTAGAAAGGTTGAAATAAAAAAAATAGTGAATGGATAAAGAAGTTGTAGTACATATACACAATGGAATATTACTCAACCATAAAAAGGAACACATTTGGGTCAGTTCTGATGAGGTGGATGAATCTAGAACCTACAATAAAGAGTAAAGTGAGCCAGAAAGAGAAAGATAAATATCGTATTCTGATGCATATATACAGAATCTAGAAAAATGGTACTGAAGAATTTATTTACAGGGCAGCAGTGGAGAAAGAGACACAGAGAATAGACTTATGGACATGGGGAGAGGGGAGGAAGGGTGAGATGCATGGAAAGAGTAACATGGAAACTTATATTACCATATGTAAAATAGATAGCCAATGGGACTTTGCTATATGGCCCAGGAAGCTCAACAGGGGCTCTGTATCAATCTAGAGGGGTGGAAAGGGGTAGGAGATGGAAGGGAGGTACAAAAGGGAGGGGATATAGGTATACCTATGGCTGATTCATTGGAAGGAGTGATGCTGAAACTGAAACTCCAATACTTTGGCCACCTCATGTGAAGAGTTGACTCATTGAAAAAGACCCTGATGCTGGGAGAGATTGGGGGCAGGAGGAGAAGGGGACGACAGAGGATGAGATAGCTGGATGGTATTACCGACTCGATGAACTTGAGTTTGAGTCAACTCTGGGAGTTGGTGATGGACAGGGAGGCCTGGCGCGCTGAGATTCATGGGGTCGCAAAAAGTCAGACACGACTGAGTGACTGAACTGAATTGAACCGAACTGATGGCTAATGTTAATGTTTGGCAGAAAACAACATAATTCTGTAAAGCACATCCTTCAATTAAAAAAAAATAAATTAAAAAAGAAATAGCGACAATGTCCAATGCCAGAGAGGGTGAGGAGATACTGGATCATGAACGCTGAGCTAATGGGAAGTTAGAATGCTGCAGTCACTCTGGAAAACAGTTTGGTAGTTTCTTGAAAACAGTCAATGCTCAACTATCATATGATCTAGCAGTTGTACTTCTGGATTTTTAATTTCGAAGAATTGAAGTCTTATGGTTGGGAGGTGGGAGAGGGGATTGGGATGGGGAATACATGTAAATCCATGGCTGATTCATGTCAATGTATGACAGAACCCACTACAGTGTTGTAAAGTAATTGGCCTCCAACTAGTAAAAATAAATGAAAAAAATAAAATAAAATAAAACAGGTGAACTATAAGATATGTGGCTTATATCTCAATAAAACTTTCATTAAAAAAAAAAAGAATTGAAGTCTTATGGTCACACAAGAACCTGCACATGAGTTTATAGCTGCTTTATTGTCATAGCCAAAACGAAACAACCAAATACCCTTTGTGGAGTGATTGGTTAAATAAAATTGGTTCATCTACACCATGGAGTGCTATCTTAGCAATAAAAACAGATACATTTTCAGTACATACAACAACTTGAATGATCTCACAAGAATAATGATGGGTGATAAAAGCCAATCTCAAATGGTTGCATATTGTACAGTTCCATTTATATAACATTCTTGAAATAACATTTTAGAGATGGAGAGCAGATTGATGGTTGCCAGGGGTTAGGGATGGAGAGAGGGATGAATGGGGCTACAAAGAAATGATACACAGAGAAGCATTGTGGTGATGGGACGTTTCTGAATATTGTGGTGGTGGTTACTGTAATCTGCCTAGTGAAAGTGAAAGTGTTAGTTGCTCAGTCATGTCTGACTCTTTTGTGACCTCATGGACTATAGCCTGCCAGGCTCCTCTGCCTATGCAATTCTTCAGGCAAGAACACCAGAGTGGGTAGCCATTCCCTTCTCCAGGAGATCTTCACAACCCAGAGAACCACCAGGGAAGCCCCATAAGCTGCCTAGGGTGGTAAAATCATGTAGAATACACAGGTACACACACAAATAAAAGTATGCAAAGGTGGGACTTCCCTGGTGGCCCAGTGGCTAAAACTACATGCTCTCATTGCAGAGGCCTGGGTTCTATCCCTGGTCAGGGAACTAGATCCCACATATCACTACTAAGAGTTTGAATGCTGCAACTAAAGATCCCGCATGCCACAAGGAAGATCAAAGATCCTGTGTGCTGCAGCTAATTCCTGATGCAGCCAAATAAATAAATAAATAAGAAAAAAAAGGATGCCAAACTGGTAAAAATCTAAATAAGATTAATGAACTCTCCAATGTCATTTCCCTGTTTTGATATTGTACTGTAGTTACACAAGATGCTGCTACTGGGAGAACCGGATGAAGGGCATCCAGGACATCCCTATACATTCTATACAACTGCCTGTAGCTTTATATCAATTTCAAAAATAAAAGTTAAAGAAAAAGCCTCTGGTTGTAGACTATGCACTTGGACTTTTTGTTTTCTGAACTGAAGCAGAATTCCTGCCAGCAGGACGCTGCCCTATCTTTGAGCCTCTCATTATCCTCAGATGAGGACTCTAGTTAAGGGAGGAAGTGTAGTTTTCTTAACACAATTAAGTAGGGACTCTGGGGTCCTGGACTTGATACAGAGTGTGGAATTCACTCATGTTTGCACCATGTGTTCATTAAGTACTTGTCAAGAGAATACCTGCTATGTGCCAGGCCTATGCTAAGACTTGGGTCATTCTAACACCTGGACCCTGCTTGCAAGGAGGACTCCAATCTCTCCCTTATTGTCAAGCTGCAACATGATGGAATCTGACAAGTGGACAGTGTGGGTGAACATGGGGCAGTGTGGGATCCCATGCAGGGCCAGCAACCCAGCTCACAGGTTCAGATGCTGAGGCCAAAGAGAAATTGAAATTGAGTCAAGAGAAGGTAGAATATTCCAGAGAGAGAGAGTTTCATGTAGAGAAGGGACCACAGGCAAAGGTGAAGACTGGGAGACCATATTGCAATCAGGTACATGGAAGATGTACTTGTGAGAGGCCTCAGGCAGGAGATGGGCTATAGTCTGGGGCAGAGGCATGCATGTTAAGAACGCTGCCTCCAGGTGGAGCCAACCAAAAGCCATTCAAGGCCAGTCAAGAAAGATCACCCATCAGAAGGAGGCTAAAGAAAGAAAGTCAGACCTCAGATGCAGGCCTCAGAGAAAGAAAGTCAGGCTGAGAAGAAAGGGAGTTCAGGATGAAGGGTAAGAAGCAGGACCTGAACAGTGCTAGGGGCCAGAAGGACACAACAGCTTTTTCTCAAATGCTAATGGGCACAGCCAGATGAGTCCGACTCACAGCTGGCAAGCTGGCATCAACATACATCACAGCACTAGCACCAACATCCTGCCCTGGGGAGAGCTTTACCATTTACAACAGAGTTTGCATAGCTCATTTATTAGTGGTATTAATTACCCAGCAGCAGTACACTATGGGGCTTGAAGCCTCTTGTTCTGAATTTAGCTGGTAAATTCTGGCTTTGCTAGTTACAAAAAAAGATGATCTTAAGCTAGCTACTGATTTTTCAGATTTTCAGTTTTTCTGCCAAGACATTAAATGTAATGTTAACCTATGTTGTAATATCATTGTGAGGATTACATAAGATCATGGCTTATCAGATTGCCAGGTGCAGAACAAATAATAATTACTTACAGTTATTACTACAATTACCACTACACTATTATTACTACTCCTTGACTCAATAATCCCTGAAATGTCTTCCACTGCGTCTACAGTGCAAGGTGAGCTTTCCCAGATCAGGCCATTAATCCTATGAATCCCTCCAGATAAATCAGGGAGCTGAAGAGCCAGGCTTTGATGCAGACACATTACAGAGAACATTCCAAACTCTGCCGTGCAGGATTGGGGCGGCAAGATCTATCTGTTTCTGGTGGAAGCTATTCTTTCCCTCAGCCTTTTTATGGGCTTGGGTACAAGTCAAGTCCTTCATCCCCATTTCCTCCTGTAGCCCCTTCCTCACTCTTTGGAAGTGAGATGCCATAAAGAGACATCCCCCACACCCCCCCCCAGACTCACTGAATTACAAAAAGAAAGGCATTTCACAAATTGGAGAGCATCCTTTGATTTTTTCCAGGACCACATTTTTTCCTCCAGTTTGCTTTGTCTCCTGGTTGAAGGATTAAAAAAAAATCACACAAAAGGCTCCATGTATCTTTTGAAAGGTAAAATAAAACCAGCTGAGCCTAATCAACCCACAGAGGTGCCATAAATACCTGCCAGGCCATAAAAGCATGATCTCTCTGATATGGCAAAGGAGAAGTGAGAGTTACAGTGGGAATATGGCCCCCCGATTAGAGGATAAACACTTCTCAAACTTGCTTTGTGTTCATGCCTGTCAGAGCCTAGTGGCTGGGCTGAGGATTAGAAAGAGAGCCTTGCATGAGAGGCTTAGAAAGAGCCTTGCTCCAAGAGAGCCCACACCTTGGTCAGATGCTCTCTGAGGATTGGAGCTGCCATTGCAGCTGGAGGGAAATGATAGCCTATCAAAGCCAGGCAGCCTAGTGTAGGGATGTTGAGGGTGATGCCATGGAAGGTTATTTCCTTTTCTGCTTGGACAATAAAGGTCTTAATTACCTATCTAGTCTCATCACATTAATTTCAGCCGATTGTGATGACTCACTGGCTCCTGCTTGTGTCTTCATTATAGTTCAAGAATATTCTTTGGCCTCCAAGCAAACACACTTCTGTTTAGTGTGCTGGGCATCACTTTAGTCTGCTGGGCATCAACAGATATGTTGAGAATTAAAGTCAGGCTGCAAACCCCAAACGTGGAAATAATAACTTGAAAAGCAATAGAAAGTTTGGCCTTGACGTGAATGTACTGAGATGTGGACCTTCCTGAATGGTGGGTGGTGTGATGAGCATATAGTTGGCACCCTTGCAATCTCTGAATATCTAGCATCTTAAAGGGAGAGGAACTGGATCCTGATGGCAATCACATAAGTGCATAGAATTCTCATTTTTATTTTCAAGAGATAATTTTCGCACTCAAACGAAGTGACTTGCCCCAAATCAAACAGCTTATAAATGCTGATGTTTGAATCTTATTTCAAGCCCTTCCCCAACTTCCTTAACTAATATAGAAAATAACAATCTCTTGCTGTAAGCCTGAGGGCTTGGGTCCCAGCATGCCCACTGATTTGCCCTGTGAGCTATTTCATGAGAAATAGCATGCCAAGTGCTGCCCACTTGTTCATAGTATGCTCATGGCCGGGAACATGGTAAATGGTTAGAGCCAGCTCTAGTGGGATTAAATCTTAGCTCATCACTTACTCTCTAAGATTTCATATCTTCAGCTGTAAAATGATCTCTAATAAGACCAATCTTAAGAATCTGTTGTAAAGATTATAAACAATGATTACACAGTAGTGGGGACACGGTAGACCCAGTAGACCACTATAGAAAGTAGTTGTTTCACAGCTTGAAGCCAGGAGCAAGAATAATGTTCTGATTTCATTTCTCCACTGTGAGTTGGATGATTGCAGAACTCAGCCATTAAGTCTAGAAGCCATTAAGAAGAGAAGCCCATGGATGCATGTGGGGTCCTGGGTCTCTGTCAGCCCACAGAAGGGGATTCTAAGTGAACCTGAGGACTGCAAACATTGACACATGCTAAGAGATGTCCTTGGTGGTAAGCAAACTCTTTAGAATTAGGGGACCCAAAAAACTCTGCTCCAACCACAGTGGTTCATTATGAACAAAACATGACAACTTCACTTTAATGGGGGCTAATGTTGAACAGATGGGCTGGCAAGGCAAGGACCACACAATTCTGTCTCCAAAAACAGAGTTATGTTCTATAACCCTCAAGTCCTGTTTCTACTTTTCAGTCCCTGTGATAGCTGAGACTAAAAAAACATGGCCAGAGAAGGCATTTATGCTTCTGGGACACTAAGATATTGCCACTAGCTGTCCCCAACAGGATCAAAGTGAGGTGGATGGAAAGAGAAAAGGAGTCAGGACATGGCCTTTGAAACTTATCTAAGAGGAATAACTTATCTAAGGGAATGGGTTCTTAAAATTGATTCTCATATTGCTATAAGGTGATGACCCAACAAGGAAGAAAAAGTGAACATTTGCTATAACTAGTGTCTGGACATTCACTGTGCTGATATTGACACATACACATAATATATACACATGACATTTCATAATGACAATCAGCTTCCAAGGTGATTTTAATTTTATTTTTTTGATTTTGCCTGTTTTGTTTATTTTTGTTGGCACCGATGTGCTATTGAGTTTCTGGGCCAATCCTTGTGGTATGAAGTTTGGAGTAGAGTTTAAACACTAGAGAATCAGCAAAAATGGCAGAAGACAGTGCACTTGAGCCCTGCCTAAATTTTTATAAAATTCATCATGACCCAACTGTATGGAAATTCATAAATAATTGCAAGTTCATGTTTGGGTTTATGTGAGGACAAAGTAGACAGCACAATAGGAACAGAGCATAGGAGAACTATGCAAGTTTAAATTTAAAGCATCAGCAGAAATTGTGGGGATGGATTGATGTCCAAGGGTGTGGAATTGGGGGTTTAAGTAAAGCCAAATTGACTTTGATTTACATTATTTTGTTTCATTAAAACTGACAAAAATCCTAGGGATAGAGATTATTGATCTCATGCTATTGGAAAATAGAAGATCAAAAGAATAAAGGAAAGGAATTCGTTAGTGGTCCAGTGGTTACGACTCTGTGCTCCCAAAGCAGTAGTTACAGGTTTGATCCCTAATAGGGGAACTAATCATGGACAGAGGAGCCTGGGGCTACAGTCTGTGGGGCTGCGAAGAGAGACACGACTGAATACACGCACAAGGGGGAACTAAGATCCGCTTGTACTGGGATTTTGGCCACACTGGGGCGTGGCCAAAAAAAAAAGTCAGTGGAGGAACCAGCATTTGAATCCAATTTTTCTTAATTAGAAAAACTGTGGCTTATCAGAACCACAAAACTGCCTACTCTCTATTGGTCTGGGAACATTGCCACCACAGTGCAGAAGAACTGATCACATGTACGTATTCTACCCTCATCACAGAGGTCACTGATCCTGAATTAGTCTAATTTCTAAGTCACTTTCTCGTTAACACATTTTTTAAAATAACTATTTTTTTTCTTTTAAAATTGGACACCTACTCACTATAATAATAAGATGAAAAAACTCTTAAAATGTAAAAAAAAAAACATTAAAATATGTTAGTCAAAGTCTATAAACGACATTGTTGTTATTAAGAGTTGATGATCATCATTATTGATATCTTCCTATGCATGCTCCAACTAGTTAGGGAGAATGCTATAAAACTGATATTAAAATTTAAATCAATATATTTATTTTGAAAATAAAATTTTTCCTAAGATTAATTTATAGATAATGCAACTGCATTAGGAAGTCCAACAAGACTTATTACAGACTTGATAAACTGTCTTTTAAGTTTATGTGCAAGAGCATGCAGCCAAAAATAGCCAAAGAGGACAAAATAAGGTAGAGAATGAACTCCATCATGACTTGTAAAGATGTTAGCAAAATAAAGACCATGTTGATTGGCCCAGAGGTATGCCAGCATAAAATAATTCCTCCATAAACAAAAAGTGCAATTAGAACCTATGCCATACCCTACACAATAGTTAATTCCAAGTGAATGAAAAATTAAATTAATAAAGAAAAGTACATTTAGAAGAAATATGAGAGGTCATATTTAACATCCAAGGGAGAGAGGGAAGGATTTCTTTAAAAAACATCCCACAAGATTATAAATCATAAGGAAATTTTAGTAAATGTATCTATATTATAAATGAAAATGGTTGGGACTTCTGGCTATGGAATGAAAGAGGAGAGTGAAAAAGTTGGCTTACAGCTTAACATTCAGAAAACTAAGACCATGGCATCTGGTCCCATTACCTCATGGGAAATAGATGGGGAGACAGGGGAAACAGTGTCAGACTTTATTTTTTTGGGCTCCAAAATCACTGCAGATGGTGACTACAGCCATGAAATTAAAAGACGCTTGCTCCTTGGAAGGAAAGATATGACCAACCTAGATAGCATATTAAAAAGCAGAGACATTACTTAGCCAACAAAGATCCGTCTAGTCAAGGCTATGGTTTTTCCAGTGGTCATGTATGGATGTGAGAGTTGGACTGTGAAGAAAACTGAGCACCGAAAAATTGATGCTTTTGAACTGTGGTGTTGGAGAAGACCTTTAGAGTCCCTTGGACTGCAAGGAGATCCAACCATTCCATCCTGAAGGAGATAAGTCCTGGGTGTTCATTGGAAGGACTGATGCTGAAGCTGAAACTCCAATACTTTGGCCACCTCATGAAAAGAGTTGACTCATTGGAAAAGACCCTGATGCTGAGAGGGATTGGGGGCAGGAGGAGAAGGGGACGACAGAGGATGAGATGGCTGGATGGCATCACCGACTGGATGGGCATGAGTTCGAGTAAACTCCGGGAGTCTGTGATGGACAGGGAGGCCTGGCGTGCTGCGATTCATGGGGTCACAAAGAGTTGGACACGACTGAGTGACTGAACTGAACTGAACTCTGGCTATGGAAAAGTGGATGGCAAACTCTGTACCCCACAAAACCAAATTTAAAATGAAACAAAATTATCAAAAGCAAGTATTTCAGGCTTCTGGAGATTGACCAGAAGCATATAGCAAATTAAGCATTTACTCATAAAGAGCTGCCGAAGCTTGGGTAAAAACTGTGGGTAAGTGAAAATCCCTTAGTCATATTTGACTCTTTGTGACCCCATGGACTGTATAGTGGGTGGTAGCCTATCCTTTCTCCAATGGATCTTCCCAAGTCAGGGATTGAATCAGGGTCTCCTGGATTTCAGGTGGATTCTTCACCAACTGAGCCACAAATTCAGTTCAGTTCAGTTCACTTCACTACCTCAGTCCTGTCCAACCTTTGTGACCTCATGGACTGCAGTATGTCAGGCTTCCCTGTCCATAACTAACTCCAGAGCTTATTCAAACTCACGTCCATAGAGTGGTGATGCCATCCAACCATCTTATCCTCTGTCCTCCCCTTCTCCTCCTGCCTTCAATCTTTCCCAGCATCAGGGTCTTTTCAAATGAGTCAGTTCTTCACATAAGCTGGCCAAAACATTGGAGTTTCAGCTTCAGCATCAGTCCTTCCAATGAATATTTGGGACTGATTTCCTTTAGGATGGACTGGTTGGATCTCTTTGCAGTCCAAGGGATTCTCAAGAGTCTTCTTCAACACCACAGCTCAAAAGCATCAGTTCTTCGGCCCTCAGCTTTCTTTCTTTCTTCTTAAAGCTGAGCCACAAGAAAGTCCCCCCCACCGCCCCCCAAAAAAACTGTGGGAGCCTGAGGCTGTTTGCCTGAATCTTCTGCTAATCTTCCTACCACCAACTCAGCTGTGGTAGTTTTTACAAGGCAGTACTAGCTGTGAAAACCAGTAACCTTGCTGCCATGAGTGGTTAACTTGATTTGGAGTAAAGGGTGAAAACTCATGGCTTATGGTGTCAATAAAAGTATAATTAAAAAAATATGGAAAATCCATAGCTCTGCTAACCTGTTAGTCCTGTTTGCATTGAGTGGCAGATCAGCTAGAAATTTAAGGGTAATATTTTGAAAATTAGAGAGCCATAGAAGAGTTAAATACTTTTTACACATCCTTGGAAGACAGGAAATCTATGTATGCAGGTCATGGAAGATATAAGAAGGTCCTGGGGAAAGTAAAAGCCAGGGCAAATCTGAAACTGCCTAAACTTTGAAAGTGCCCCCCTTTCCACACTGCTCTAGTTGCAGAGTGGAAGCCTTACATTTTGAGCATAGACTTACACTTGAGCACACACTCGTCTCCATTGTTGGCTGATTCCTACGTTACTCAGACACTGGGGAAGCTGATAGGAAATCGTCAGTGGCCCCATTATTGTCAGGGAGGCAGAGACTACAGCCAAGTCTAGGCAAGTTAGTGCAAAACAAACCAAACCCTCTTAAGACCAAAAAGTTTCAGAATCCAGACTTTTTACAATCTATTATTTCATTACTCCATTTTTGAACTACAAAAAATATGACATGCAAAGAAATGGAAAAGTATGACCCAGACTCAGGGGGGAAAAAAAAGCAGTCAGTAGAAACTAATTCCATGTTTAGTTTAAGACCCCTGATGTTGCTTTGTACCAACAAAGACTTCTAGGTCTCATATGTTAAAAGATTTTTTTTTTAAATTATGTTTAAAGAATTAAAGGAAAATATAATGACAGTAGTTACACAAATAAGACAGCTCTATAAATAAATAATCATTATAAAAAATAAGCTAAGCTAATGGAAATTTTAATAGCTGACATGAAAAATCTATTAAATTATTTTAAACAGTTTATGAAATAGAATAACTAGTGAATTTGATTTGTTGAAATTATCTGATATAAAAAATAAATTTAAAAATCTTGATAAAAATGGATAGAGCCTCAGAAACGTGTGGGACAACATGAAAATTCCATCTGGGCATCTGTTAGGCCCTTCTTAACATTCAGAAAAATGTGGTTCTCTTCCTGACTATGTTGCTGCTGCTGAGTTGCTTCAGTCATGTCTGACTCTGTGCGACCCCATAGACGGCAGCCCACCAGGCTCTCCTGTCCCTGGGATTCTCCAGGCAAGAACACTGCAGTGGGTTGCCATTTTCTTCTCCAATACAGGAAAGTGAAAGTGAAGTTGCTCAGTTGGGTTCAACTCTGCGACCCCATGTACTACAGCCTACCAGGCTCCCTGTTCATGGGATTTTCCAGACAAGAGTACTGGAGTGGGTTGCCATTGTCGTCTCTGTCCTGACTACGTTAGAGGCCACTTATCAGACATGGCCGCTGATTTCCAGATGACTTCTACTGCAAGCCCTTCATCTTTTTGTGGTTATTTTAAAAGGAAGTTTAAAAATATGTTGCTATATTGATGCATTATTTAGAATTCCTTTTTAATGATCATTGTGTAAAAGTCTCACCATATGTTATTTCTCATCAAACCACATTTACATTGCTTTTGCTTCACTTTGCCTCTGTTTTCAAAGGATATTTTAATTTTAGAGCAATTTTAGGCAAAGTTGACAGGAGGGTACACAGGTGTCCTATATACCTTCTGCTTTCACACAAGCATAATTTCCCACGTTATCAATATCATCAATATTCCCCACAAGAGTTGTGTATTTGTTTCAGTTGATGAATCTACATTGACATGGCCTAATCACCCAAAGTCCATGGTTTACATTATGGTTTACTCTTGAAGTTTTACATTCTATTGATTTGGACAAGTGTATCAATAATTATAGTATAAAAAGAGTATTTTCAGTGTCCTAAAATCCCTCTGTGCTTCACTAATTTTCCCCTCCACAACTCCTGGAAACCACGAATTTCTTTTTTCTTGTCTCCATAGTCTTATCTTTTCCAGAACGTCATGTAGTTGGAATCATACAGTATGTGTAGCCTATTGGTTTCATTCACTTAGAAATGTGCATTTAAGTTTCTTCCATATTTTTTCATGGCTCAATAGACCATTTCTTTTTAGCACTGAATAATATTCAGTACTGTGTTTTCCTGGTGGCTCAATGGCAGGGAATTCTCCTGCCAGTGCAGGAGACGTGGTTTGATTCCTGAGTTGGACAGATATACTAGAGAAGGAAATGACAACCCATTCTTACATTCTTGCTTGGGAAATCTCACGGACAGAGGAGGCTGTCAGGCTACAGTCCATGAGATTGCAAAAGAACTGGGCACAACTTAGCAACTAAACAACAACGATAATATTCAATACTACCCTTCCTGGATGTACTAAAATTTATTTATCCATTAACTTATTGAAGGACATTTTCATTGCTTTCAAGTTCTGACAACATTGAGTAAAGTTGCTATAAATATTCATGTATAAGTTTTTGTAGGTACATAAGTTTTTCAGCTCTTTTGTGTCGTTGCTGAGGAATGCAATTGCTCGATCATATAAGAATATGTTTAGTTTCTTTTCTGGTGCCTTGAGAAAGGAGAGTGGACAAAAGAGGGTATTTACCAAAAGGGCAGCCACAGATCAATTTGAAACGACTGTGGTTGGGGAAAGGCTATATAAAGGGAGTGGAAACTATTTTTCCTATTTCTTTCCTAATAGGAATGTAACTTTTCTGTTTTACTGTATGTAGTGTTTGCCTTCCTAAGTTTTTAAATCACCTGGAGAAAGGAAAATATCCATAGAATTAAAATATTTAATAATATATTGTTTACTGAATATAAAATATACAATGTTAATTTTGTGTAGAAAGTTTTGAATTAGTATGCAAATAGCATTATAACCAGGAATTTAATGTTGCTTTTAAAAAATAAAGGAGAAGATTCTTTCCATCATGTTATGCAAGGAGGCACCAAATGAACTTTATTACAAAGTTTTCCTGTGGTCAAATTCGTGCTTAGCTTCCAGAAGTTCAACTTGCATATAAATAATAAACATAAAGTTTATTCTTTTTAAAAAAAATTCCACACTTATAAGATCAACAAAAATATTTTAAAGTCTGACAACATGAAATATTAGAAAATAAACATTTCAAAAAAGAGCACTCATGCTCTACTTTAGGAATGTAAACAGTTATAAGCACTTGAAAAACAATAAGGCAATATCTAATTAATGAAAAAAAAAATCATTTACAGTGTTTTATAACCCAGCGATTCCTCTCTGGGCTATGTAACTTGAAAAAACACCATATGCAGAGTCAGTAGGAATAGAAAATACTGGCACCAGCATTTCTGAGAGCACAAAATTGGAGCTAGCTAAAAATCATATCTGCAAAAGAAATTATGATCAAATTTTGATGAATTCCTTCTCATGTAACATGTTCCAGTAATGAAAATAAATTCATTAGACCTGCAAATATCAACAACCTTAGAGCTTACAAACATAACAGTGAGTGAAAATGCAAGTTTCAGTAATACACATACAGAACAATTCCATTTGCAAAATGTTTAAAAATATGCAAAACAGAATATAACACATTTTGGAGACATGCACATATGTGTGATAAAATGTAAAAGAAAAAAGGGAATGAAAAATAGCATGTTTGGAAGAGAAGTTACCTCTAGGAGAAGGGAAAAAGCATGGGAGTGAGAATGGGCGCACAGAAAGCTTCAACAATATTTGTTTTGCTTTGTTTATTAATCTGAATGGTTAATATGCAAATGTGTATTTTATTATTTTTATCTTTTGTAGACTGAAAGCAATTTATAAAATTTTTATGAAAGAAAAACTCTCTAACGTAGTCCAATCACACTAGGCCAATTTGAAACAGAGCTTACTTAAAATTACTAATAAAATTTCAGTTTATGTACAAAATTGAAAGTATTTTGAGGAACCCAAAGTTTTCATGAAAGTAGAAAATTAAAATAATTTCTAATCTAGGGGGCGCCAAACACATAGCAAACTATTTTTACTTTATTGTTTCTTAGCAGCGCTGCTTTAGCTGATAAATGGAAATTCCCACCACTCTCTTTCAGACCTCACAGAACTTCTGTGAGAAATTTAGTGATATAGATGATCTTATTAAATATTTAGTGTTACTAGAATATGACCTATTTTTTGTATCTTATAACATATCTTTTGTGACTTTATTAACTGATAGGTGCTACTGAAGTCCTGAAAACCGTGTACTAACAATGAGTAACTTTGGAACAGAATCTGGATGTAGTAAAAGATTCTAAAGGAGACCAAGAATTGCTGTGATACTATTAAGAGGGTATGTTTCAAATTATTAGAGATAATGAGAAAATTAAAATTTAGCACTAATCTGTATACCATTTAGTTTACTAAAAATATTGTAGAGAAATACAATAGAAGATATCAGTAGCTTCCAAATTGCCATATGCGTCTTAATTCTTACAGTCATCCTCCCCTTCCACTTGACATTGACACCCCTCCACTTCCACGACATTCGAATCCTAAGAAAAAGAAGGTCTGGCCCCATTAGACCTTCATTCCAGTAAGGTAATGAGCAGTTCCATCTGGGTAGAGGGAGTGTGCATCATGCATTCATGACACTACCAATTCTTACTGCTTAAATCAGGGGTACTCAAATCTTAACTTGAATCAGAATTACCTACAAGGCTTGTTAAGACATAGATTGCAGGTGCCACCCCCAATGTTTTGATTTATTAGTCCAGGGAAAGAGAAGTTGCATTTCTAAGAAGTTCTAGATGATACTGCACTGCTGCTTTAACCAAGGCCCACAGCTATTCGTTCCATTCATCTACCTTTTCTGCACAATTTCTCTTGGCATTCAGGTTTGTGACTTCCAGTCCAGACTATCCAGAAAATGCAAAAATTTATAAATAGTTTACCTTTTTATTTTAATAGAACAGTTATCTCCATAGTAATGCTATTTCTGTTTATAAGCATTTTAATATACTTTCCATTATTCCCTATAATTCTGAGTAACAATCTGGGAGCAGGTTGCATAGGCTGTACATTACCTAGGTATGCAAGGAGGAGGAGGAAAGAATTAAGAACCCTTGGCTTAACAACGCTATTACTCTATAAGCGACAAGGGTCGGGTTGTATTTGGGAATTTGAACAAGTAATTGAAGTTCTTTTCCTCATGGGCAATTGGGGATAATAATACACCCTGTGTACACCACTGAAGAGATTAAAGGAGATTGTATGTACCCTTATTGGAACTCAGTACATTAGTTCCCATTCCCCACCTCTCCTCTTCTCTGGGTGAAGTGAAGGGAATTTGGGAAAAAATCATAGACAGTATAATAGTTAAGTGGTATTTGGTCTTAGAGGACAAGGAGGATTGGGATTTGCCAATGTATTTATTTCCAAAATTTACATTGTACAGCTGCCTTCTGATATAAATGAGGTACCCCCACCCCTGCGTCCCATGCCTCCAACCCCAAGATAAGTGAGGAGATTTGGAGACAAATGGTGACTCTCTTTAGGTTGCAGTAGTCTCCAAGAAATGGAGTATGTTCTAGTTCAGGACTGTCTGATAAAGCTATCAGTGATGCTGGAGAGGGTTTATACTTATACTGTTAATATAGTCACAGGGGCTTCAAGCAGTTTTTGAGCACTTGAAATGTGGCTAGTGTGACTGAAGAACTGAATTTTAAGTAAATTTAAATTTAAGTATCTACATAGGGCATAGCAGCTGTATTGAAAGTGCAGATCTAGAGGTTAAATTAAATTGGTTATGTCTAGAATCAAATCCTGGTTCTTCTAGATCTAGGAGCTCATGCAAATTATTCCTTGAGTGCAACCCTACTCTACCCCCACCCCAACTTTCATGATTATCATGAGGAAGAAATAAGGTCATTAATGGAAAGTGTCAAGCTGAGTTACTATTAAGAAATGAGTTTATTAATGCAAAGTGTTGAGCAGGCTGTCTAGCACACAGGAAGTGCTCAATAAATATTGTCATCTAATCCCAATTGTTAGTTTGGATACAGATAAAGTTTCTTCTTCAAAGCTTTCTATGAAAGAAAAGTAAATAAATTCTGTGGAACTTTTTATTACCCAATAAGTTCTTTAGATTATAGGCAGTTGTCTGTGTGTGAAGATTTGAAGACTATCTGAGAACTTCATCATCTAGACATTTTATAGATAATTAGAATAATTTTAAACAATTTGATTCAGCACTTGGTGATTGATTCGAAAAAAATACTTGTATTAATATCTATAGATTTATGACAGAGGTTGATTCATGCCATAAAGCAGATTTTGCATGAATTAATTTGAAGACAAGCCTGTTGACTCATAACTGCTGAGCTAGTGCCCTGCTAGGAAACATATATTGATTGCATAATATGAATCTGTGTTTTCTGTCTTTTGATTCTATGCATATGCGATCATATTTGACATTGAAGTGGATGGAGCAACTGTCCTGAGAGCAAGAGATGCTGAAGGGGATTTATCTCAGATCGCTTGGATCATGTGGAGAGAAGTAACTGTCAGTCTGTGTGTCTTGGTTTCCTTATCTATCTCATGGAGAGACAAAATATACCACAGTGCTGTCTGCTTTTGAGAAATATGGAGGACATTAAATAAATCATGAGAAAGAGGTATGTGGAGCCTTAATGAAAATCAAGTGTATAATAGGAAAATAAGGTGCAACATATTTTATTCCGCTCTCCCGTGTGGCCATATGGACGGATTCTTCCCAAGAGAGAACATAATCGTAGAGCATTTTAGTTGCAGATGTGAAACGAATGTAGCTCCTAGCTGAATATTTTCCCTGGCTTTGTCCATATGAAGCACAGATGTTTTACAAATCATCTTTATAATAAGGCTAAGATAACCCAACTAGGTTTAAAAGTGATCACGTTTTTCAAATTAGGCAATTTCCCAAGCAGTGTACTCTGGAAAGAGTTGGCTTCAGAAGGTGATTCCTGGCATAGACCCTGGGGCTCCCAATGAGCAATCTCAGAGAACCTGAGTGTAGCAGAGTCCATCTCCTGATATGCAGAAAGCAGGTATGGTTCCCACACTTGGTGCCAGAGTTTCCTGAGTGGTGGCATGTCCTTTCACACGGGGAAAAGCAGCAGATTTGGTGATGGGCAGTTCAGTATATTAACACACCTATATGGAATCTAGAAAAATAGTACTGATGAATCACTTTGCAGGGAAAGAATGGAGATGCAGATGAAAAGAACAGACTTGTGGACACAGCGGGGAAAGGAGAGTGTGGAACAAATTGAGAAAGTAGCATTGACATGTAGACATTTTCATGTGTAAAGTAAATAGCTAGTGAGAAGCGACTGTGTAACACTGGGAGCCCAGCCTGGGGCTCTGTGACGACCTACAGGGGGGGGATGGGGTGCGAGGAGAGGAGGGAGGCACAACCCCACACAATATTGTAAAGCAATTTTCCTCCAATTAAAAAAACAAAACCCTATTAACAATTTCTAGCTCCTGTTTTCCTGAGTCATACATGTACTAAGACCTGGGGTTTCTAGGTCCAGCTATGGAGGGCCTCCACTGAACCAGCCACACTTGGGATTATTGGTGCCATGCAGATGTGCAGGAGTTAAAGCACCTTATCAATCCATCTTCCCAGCAGCATCTTAACTCCCAAGAATGTAGTCTGGTGTTGGCGTAAGGAGTAGCCGCAGCCTGAGCTCAGGGTCAGGTTACTCTGGTACCACTGACTTTTACAGTATTACACCTTCCTCCTGGGCTCTTGGTATCACAGTCCCATTTCCATTAAATAAGCAACTCCCTTGCACTTGAGAAAGGAGCACAGATTGGTTAAAATGATTGGTGCTAAGAATATCTATACTTTGGAAACAGAAGTTTTCTCCCTTGACAACAAGAATGTGATCTTGTACCAGCATACTAAGAACCTAACAGTCCCAAAACAACATATTTGGAATCACTCAGTAGTAACTTTACCTGCAGACTGATGCTAGTCCAGTCTGAGTGTGGTTTGGCGAATCGGGTGCATCTATTCTGACCCCCTGGCTGGATCAAATATGGTGCCCAGGCCAGCATATCCAATCATGTGGTCCACTTCCCCAGGTTTTCTGGGGCTGACTGCTTGAACATAAGCACGTGATCACTGAAGTGTGTGCACACAGACATACACTTGCCTACTTGCTAAAAAAGAGAAGCCATACACTTGCAGTTTTGAGAACCATAGGAAAAAAAATCCACCCCCCGCCAAGTTAAAGGTCTTCAAAAAGGCAGCAGCAGGTCTCTGCCAAATAGGAACCTGCACAGGAACTTGTCTCAAGATCTACATGCAAGTTAATGGTGAATCTAGGTTCACCCCAAACTGAGGACTTTCCCAAACAAAAGAGTAAACTCTCATGGGCATTTAGGAAGCAGGAAGCAAATTTGAACTTAAATGAATTTCAGGTCTCAACTTGTTCACTTTGCAAAAGGTCTTGTAGTTAGTTTCACACCTTCACATAATTCATGTACATGATTGAATCGATAAACCAAATTTGCTCAAGGTCATCTAGCTTTGGGCAGAAACAAGTCATTTGACTCCAAATCCAAAGAGCTTTTCCCCCCACTTTGCAACATGCCTTGTAGATTGTGCTGATCACTTGTCTGATTTCCTCATTAAGATTCATGATCTGATGATGTCAGAGCTGGAAGGTCCTAACTGAATCTCCTTCCAGCTTCCCCTCATTTTATAGAGAGGACTAGAGTCCCAAGGGGATCCTGTGGTTTGGGCAAGTTCACAGAAGAATGGCTAGATTGCTGGTCCAGGAACCCAGAGTTCAGGTCTCTGACTTGTCTTAAGCCATCTCTACTCATAGTCATTTTAACTTTTATTTTCTGGAAAAATACAATAAGGTCAAACTTGCCAAAAGTCTATCCCTTCAGGGGAACTTTGTTTCTCCAAAGTGATAAGAGTATCAGTTTGCAACAGGCATTTGACATGCAGAGGCCCTGAAGATCCAGTGAGATTATTAGAGAACATGAAATTTTATTTCTTGTTAAGAATTCTTTTTTTAAATCTTACCAACAGGAAATTAAATTTTGCTGACCAGTTCAGGGTCCCAAACCAGACAGACTCCCTTAACAAGAGGAATGTGAGTGAACAATGATGCTAAAGCATATGATCAGTCCAAGTTCAATGCATGAAGCAGAGAACTCAAAACCAGTGCACTGGACAACCCAGAGGGATGGGATGGGGATATAGGTATGAGGGGGCTCAGGACGGGGGGACACGTATACAACTGTGGCTGATTCATGTCAATGTATGGCAAAAACTACCACAATATTGTAAAGTAATTAGCCTCCAGTTAAAATTAATAAGTTAATTTTAAAAAGATGCTATAGATAATGTTAAAAATACATAGTAAGGGATCTCTCTGTTCAGTCTGGTGGTTAAGACTGTGCAGTCTTAATGCTGGGAGCATGTGTTCGATACCTGATCGGGGAACTAAGATCCCACATGACTCATGGGGTGAACAACAACAAAAAAAAGTTAAAATCATACTGCTTTCCTTTAGTTAGAAACTTCTATAGGCTTAGGTGAGAAAAAAGGGACTGGAGCAAAGGAATAAACTCTCTACGGTCTGGCTGGACTTACGTGTGGCAGTTCTGTGCTTTCAAAGTATCTGACAAGTGACAAAAAGTACACCACTCAGTAGGTGAGGCACTGGCCTGGGTATCTTCAAAAGTTCACCCCTGTGAAGTTCACATGCAGCCAATGTGGACATTCACCTGGCCAGACTCCCCTCTGTAGTTTTGATTTATCACACTTGCTATGGGTCCTGCTACAGGCTGGGATCTGTGGTGCTTGATGAAGACAGAGAGATGAACCCCACAAGGTTACAACAGGTTGCTGTGATTGAACAAATGATGTAGTTTATAGGACAGAAAGAGATGGTTGTGACAATTTCTCAAATCCACTCTTCCAGGCTTGAGGTCTACTGAGTCATCTGTCTATTGTATTTGGCTCCTAGAACCAGGGCTTTGCAGTTATTTCCTTTCCCTGTTCTGCCACAAGAAGGTGCCCTAGCATCAGCTAGACCCGTGTCCAACAACTGACTCGGCTGCCTTAGTTCCCTCTTTTGTAAATTATGGCACTACTAGTATCAGTATTGAGGTTTCTTGTGGGGATGAAAGTGCCCAGCCAACTGCTAGTGAATGAAAGAAAACATGCTCAAACATCAGCTAATTTTAATCCAGAGGTCTCGTTAAATGGTCCCGTTCTCCTCACTGCTCAGAAGGATCCAGAACACACTAAGTCACCTTCCTTTCTATAGTTTGACTTTCTCTTCTTTAAGGGATCCATTAGGATCCTTGTTCAACTGTGTCATCCTCTTGGATGAGAACATCGTCTGGTTTCTGAAAGCTCCACAAATCTGGAGACTTTTCCAGTTTAAAGTCTGGAGGCCTGGACGTTTGCATGGAGGGCAGGGGTAGGAGGCGGGGTTGGAATTACAGCAGATTGTATTATCTTCTTCTTAATCACAAGCATCATAGTTTGAAGGAGCCTTGATGTCACATTTCAATGCCCCACCACACAGAGTTCTCTATGACAAATGGTTAAATGATTTCCTTTCAAAATTAACAGGAAAGATTGCTTACTTCACAAAGTAAACTCATGCCATGGTTGAGCAATTCTAATTGTTCTTTTTTTTTAAAAAAGTCCTTTGTGTTGAGTAAAATCTGTCCCTCCATAGAATTTCTCCTTTGATATTAGTTCTTCCCTCTTACTTCCAAAGATAATGCTGACCTCAGACTAACAAATGAGCTCTGTCTTGGTTTCTACTGATTTGGCAATGATTGTCAGGAGTGTGATGAAGAAGGCAAGGAGGCTACTCGTGGCTCTGAGGGAGACAGAAACGCGGGCCCTGCATCTCTTCTGGCCACAAGGGTAGGGGAGGGTGGGGCACGAACGTGATTCACTGGCTAATCGTGGTCTAACTCCCCTGCCATGGAGCAATACTTTGGCTATCTGTCCTCATATTTTCAAAGTTAAACATTTAGATTTTCTTCATGCCCTGTTTCTATGCATTTATCAGCTTATTGGGTTTTTTTTGGGGGGGTGGATTAACATATCAATCTCAGCCTAGGTCTGGCTAGTGCAGGTAAAAAGCAGTTGTTTTGTCTTCCTTTTCTTCAGGGAAGTCCTCATCCATAATATTTGACACTCTGTGTTGGGAGGGGTTTCCCTGGTGGGGTCGCAAAGGCGGACAAAACTGAGTGACTAAGACATTGTTTCTGCGTTGGAAGAGTCCCACTACCTCATGGAATTCCACCATCTTGTATTCAGACTCAGTTCAGTCCTCGGACCCCATCTTGTACCAGTTCTGTCATCAGCTGTGTCGTCTCCCACCCGCTCCCACTTTGAGGTGTCTGCAGCCTGGTGTCAGCATTCTTGCCCAAGCCACTGAGAAGTTGCAAGGTTTATCTTCTGGGCTTTCCAACAGCACCTCCTCCTCACACCATACATTTCACAAAACTCTTACAGTCCGAACTAACATCATCTGAAGATTCCAGTCAATGTCTTGGTACATTCTAACCCCTCTTGTGGTGTCTGCATATCAAAATGAAAGGGTGCTGAGTGCTCTGATGTCGTCATTTCAGGCAGCACCGCAAGAATTGAAAGGCACTGAAATCAGGGGAAGACTGGTTTAGGCGAAGGACACGGTCAGTTTGGAACAGAGCTGAGAAAGCTCATGTGCCAAGTTTTAAGTCCCAACAGCATGCTGAAATGTGTCTAAGAGCAGTGGGCAGACATGCCAGGTTCTGAAGATGAATCATGGGGGCCTAAATGGTCTCCTGCTGAGATGGTCCTCCCAAGTCTTTACTGACAGCTCTCAGTTCCCCTGTGTGTGCATAGGCAGGGTGGCAGGGAATCTTGGAGCACCCTTAACCCCTGGAGACCTGGCCTAAGTGGCCTCTGTAATTCTGCAGGACGATGTTCTGTGATGGGCCCACCCACATCCTGCTCTGTATCACACAGTAACTGAACAGGGCTCCAGGTCCATCTACCAGCACAAGGGGTTTGGAATCTCAGGTGCTGCAGGATTCCCACCCTTCCCTGAACTGCTTGGCAAGGGATTGTCAGTCTTCCTCTTTGTGAACCCAAATAAACCTGCCCTAATAGTCTACATGACTATTGGGTGCTCAATTGCTTTAGTAGTGTCTGACTCTTTGTGACCCCATGGACTGTAGCCTACCAGGCTCCTCTGTCCATGGGGATTCTCCAGGCAAGAATACTGGAGTGGGTTGCCATTTCCTCCTCCAGGGGATCTTCCTAAACCAGGGATCCAAGCAGCATCTCCTGCATTGCAGGTGGACTCTTTACCCACTGAGCCACCTGGGAAGCCCCTAATAGTCTACATTTTATTTCAATGATAGTTTTAGCCAAAAGGAGAAATGAAGTCCTAGATTAACAACCGGAGGAAACTATTTTTGAATTATTTCTAACTCATGAAACACTGGCTTCTGGAAAGCTACATGCCACAGGTTCAATTCTATAACCAGTGTCATTGAAGATAAGAGTGTGGTGTAAACAGATAACTATTTTCTGAAAATTAGGAGGCCTGGAGTTTAATCTCACCACAAAAAGTTAGCAGCAATCTAGAGCCCAGACCCCAAGCCTGAAGCTAAAGAGAAGAGTGGTCCAGACAAGCTGAATGGGTGGCTGACCAAGATTAGAAACTAAAGTAAGCACTGTGCCAAGTCACGCCAAGTGTTTCAGGGCTGGGACCGTGGCAAGTCCATGACCTTGTTGGCTATGATGTTCCTATTGCTGGTGACTTACAAAGCCCCTTCCTCACTAGTGGGATAGACCTTTGATGTCACAGAGTTGGGCTTGCCTTTCATTGTGTGACTCTAGCAAAGTCACTAAACCTCTCCAAGTCACAGTCAACTCAATTGGAAAGTAAGAAGGATGGGTCAAAAATTGTATTCCCTCTGCATTCCTGAAATGACTAATTCTTTGAAAAGACCATTCAAGTATATTAGCGTGCCAAAGATATATATACAAGTAAAACTTAATTAAAATATAATACGAAGTCACAATGGAATTTCTTCTGATGCCTATTTCAGTTGCTTCTTGGCTCATCTAGTCTCAGCAGAGCACTGAAGTAATTCAGGCAAACCACGTAGTGCAAAGCAGCTGAGAATCAAAACCATGGTTTCCTTCAATCCTTAATGAAATCACTGCTTACTGTGGGGACGCTTCCCAGGGCCAATACACACCACTGTGGATGGCAAGGAAAGTGTGTTTAGGGGCCATGGAGGATTTTTCCCAGAAATCAAAATAATTAATCTTGGAACATTCCTCTGAAAGAAATTTGGGGTGTTCAGATTAAAAGCCACTTTTGGCCAAAGGATAGTCAAAATCTCTCTGGGACCAGAAATGAAACTGTCCTGAGATCTGGGCGGGAGCAGAGAGTCCCTGTTCTGCCTGCTTCTTCCTTCTCTTCTAATGAAATTAAGATATTCTCTTGGAATGGCAGGTAGAGCCTGGCCCGATGCAGAGGATCATGAGCATAGAACTAAAGACATATCAGAATTCAAAACATTCTTGGACAGAAGAACACAACCTCCTTCCATCAGGGACAGGGAATAAAAATCCCAGGGAGGCTGCAGAACAGTGGCAGAGTCAGGGGGCCAGAGCTAAGAGGGGAGCACCTTTATGCCTAGGAGAGATTTCTGAGGACATTGGAACAATGTTGCTTGGATGTGGAGTAGAACAAGACTAGAAGCCCTTAACACAGGCAGGTCAGGAATAGCATTTCCCCTTAAACATTTCTATCTGCTCAAAAGTAACTGTCCTTCTAAACTCTATTCTTTAGTTTAATTTTTCTCATAAAATACATCTTCAATGAAGAAAAAGTCAATATTACATAAAACCCGCTAGAAAAAAATATAATCATCTCAAAGCCTAATAGGGAAAAAGTGCTTTAGGATACAGTATTATGGATATTCTTTGAGGAGATTTGGAAATTGTGTACTATTGCATTTTTTAACTAGAATACAGCCTGTCATATTTCTCAATATATTCTATTTTTATTTGTGTTACTCAATAATGTTTAAAATCTCTCAGATATACATCCTACACTCTCCTCTTTATATTCTTCCCAAGTCCCTTCTTTCTTCTTTGTTCCTTCTCCTTTCTGTTTTAACATGTATCTTCATTATAGGGTTTTTCTCATTGAATATTTCTGATGCATTAAGATTCTCAGGAATTTGTATGTTTGTTGTATGTAGCCACCAAGGTGAATTTTATTATTAACTAAAAGTTCTCAGTTAATTGTTACAGGTTTTTAGCATATGTGAATTATATATTTGTCTCCTTTCCAGTGATTACAACCTTTAAGTTTCCTGCCATACGCAGTGGCTAGAAATTTTTCTTAGGCATTATTATCTTGTCTTTAATTGAAATATCTCTAAAACTGTACCACTGTGTTGTACAATTGGTTTGAATATGGTTTTCATGTATTTGTGGCCAACTGAAAATACATATCTGTTTATTCATAGTTTCTCTAAATTAAAAAATAGTTTTCTATCAGAAATGGGTATTAAATCTTAAATGCTTTCTTCAGAGCTAATGAAATAATTATATACTTTGTCTTCTTTAATGTCCTATTGTAATATATTATTTTACTTTTATATTAAACCATTCTTAAAATGCTGGGATAAGTGCTTTTAATAGAGTAGATTACTTTCTGTCACAAAAATTTCATATTCTGAGTGACTTAACGCAGTAAAGTGTTTCCTGCTTCTATTGTTCATCAAATGCTGGTTAATGAGGGACTCTGCTTCACACAGTCACTTAGGAGCCCCAAGCTCTTTGGTTGGAGATGCCACCATCTTCTGGGGGGTATAGAGTCCTTTCTGTATCCCTTAACTCTAGCCAGTGGCAGGAAAGAAAGAGAGATTGAAGGACAAAACACCCACCCCTGTGGCTGGTGACACTCCCTACCACATTCACATTCTGCTGGTGAGAACTTGTCATGATTCCATCTAAGAAGCATGATTCCATCTAAGATACAAAATGATTCCACCTAAGATACAAAACAGGCTGGGAAATGTATTATAGCTGTGTGCACAGGTGGAAAAAGGAATGGAGTTTGATAAATGCATGGTGTAGTTTCTGGTACTTTACAGTATGTGTACTTCTTTGAATTATCTTCTGGGTTCTATTTCTAGTTATTCTACTTAGCATATTCCACTGATTAAAAAACAGGATTGCTTAGTCTTTTTTCTCTGTCACATCTTTGTAAGATTTTGTTATTAGCTATGATTTGCAATGTTTTCCCTTCCCCTGCAATTTATGTTTCTATGCTCTGAAACACTGTACAAAGTATCTAAATTATTTATTTCAGAACTCTTTTTCTTTTCAGTTTTCTCTGTGTTGGAACTTTATATCCAGATTGAGATTAATATTCAAATGTTATCATTACATGTAATTATTTAACATAATATATTAGTATAATATCATTTTTAATAAACAACAGTTATTTAATAGACTTTCAACATATAATTATTTACAGTGAGCTCTGGTTAGAAATGTGAGTTTCATCCTTTTCCACCAATATTTTTATGAAGTTCCTATGTAACCCCAGTACATGGGCCCATCTTCCCATGTAAGCAGGTGCATCCTGCTTACATTATTTTCAAATTTGGGGTCTTTTCATAAACAAAAATGTAAGTTTCTTGCACAAGTAGACAATTTATCCAAGCATGCCTGTGTGCTAAGTTTTTCAGCCGTGTCTGACTCTGTGTGAGCCTATGGACTGCAGCCTGTCAGGCTCCTCTGTCCATGGAATTCTCCAGGCAAGAATACTGGAGTGGATTGCCACACCCTCATCCAGGGGATCTCAAGGTCTCTTGCATTGACAGGCAGATTATTTACCTCTACGCCACCTGGGAAGTCCCTTATCTAAGCATAGAGTCTTCTAATTCTTTTATCATTATTTTTCCTTTAAAACTGGACTCTTTTCTAATGTCTTTTCTTAGAATTGCAAGCAGTTTGAAGCCAGCCTGAATTTTTGTTCCTTTAGAATTTTCTTCCCCTTTTCTACTCTCCTCCTCCTCCTGCTCCCACTTCCTTTCTCTCCCCCTTTCTTTCCCCCTTGGCTTCTTCTTTTTGTCTTTCTTGGAGGCTTCTGGGTTTTTTTATCCTCAAAATTAAAAGAAAATAAATGCTTAGGCACAGGATTATTTTAATTAATTTTGCTAGTACTTAGCGAACTTTTTCTAACTGAGGTTTCTTTACTTTAGTTCAGCTAAGTCGTCTTTGACTGTTTCTCATATTATTGCATTAACTGCATCTGCTTTGTTTTCTTTTTATGGGTTTCTTGTTAAATATATATTCAATCTTCTGGATCTTTCCCCCCTTTCTGTATTAATTGAATATAACAGAAAGTGCAACCTAAACTAGCTTAAATAATAAATCAAATATATTGGTTCTGCTTCTGAAGAATCCAGTGGGAGTTCATGTGTCAGGCAAGAAATAGGAAGAGTTCCCACCCTTGGCTCTGCGCCCTTCCTTGTGTTGCCTTCATCTCCAGGCTGGTTTCAAGGTAGTTTCCAGCAGCATTCAGGGTTATAGTTGTTCTCATTCCCATCCAG
Organism: Odocoileus virginianus; assembly: GCF_023699985.2. Classification (NCBI taxonomy): domain Eukaryota; kingdom Metazoa; phylum Chordata; class Mammalia; order Artiodactyla; family Cervidae; genus Odocoileus; species Odocoileus virginianus. Next base: position 34,108,822 of record NC_069680.1, read on the forward strand.
ACGTACCTCTTCCCACAATCACTGAACAAAAATCCAGATCTCCCAGGAGAGGTAACCATGAATCAAATGCTCAGCCCAGAAATAGTCACTGTGGAAGGAAAGGTGTGCATAGTGATGGGTACACATTGTTCACACCACTCGGCTGCCCCGCAAGAGACAAATGTATCGTTTCCCTCAAAACTCTCTCATCTTTAGCCTAATTTCCATATTTTATCACTCTCTGATTTCTCAATAAATTTCTTAAGCTAACTCTCTTGGATTCATTAAGTTCTCTGTGATCATAGTGGTGAAGGGAGTGAATTATGCTTCTATATAAATTAAATATATATCTCAGATTATATATAATAGGTACTGGCACAGGTCAGATCTTAGTGAGATTATGGCAGAAATTTCCCCATACAATCTTAAACTAGTTTCAGAAAAACATTTCATTATTTTCCATAACTGATCTAATCTTTCTCACAATTCCCTGCCCTGGTGAGTACTGAGGATGTTGGATAGGGTTACTTAAACATGCCATTTAGCAGCATCCAAATCTCTTCTTTTTCAAAATAGTGTATTTGGGGTAAATGTTGGTTTTCCTATTTCCTCCCCTCCCCACTACTCTTTACAATGTGGTGTTTTTGTCTTGGGGGGCGGGTGACTCTGTGTCCTTGTGGCCCTAGCGGTGGGGTAGTTAGGGCTCTGTGTGTGCACATGGAGTCTGAATAAGACTTTACATTGGCCTCCATCTTTGTCAAATCCCTGGTTTTGCTACCAGCGCCACCTGGCCTTCAAGGTCGTAATAGTCAAAATCGCTAATGACAAACCTTGTTGCTATCTCTTTGGAATGATATCCCAACCCTTGGCCTCCTCCCCTTTTCTAATCCCAGGACTCTTGAGTTCCATCTGCTCCACACTGCCCTCCCTAGGATTGCAGGAGCTACTGGACTGCAGCTGTGGGGAGCCACCACCACTGCTGGGCATTTCTCCAAGCACCTCCCTCGGCTAGTGCACTAGCTCTTTCACATCATTTTGGCCACATGTCCTGCCATAGGAGGGCTTCTCAGGTGGTGTCAGTGGTAAAGAACCTGCCTCCCGATGCAGGAGACATAAGAGAGTGGGGTTCGATCCCTGGGTTGGGAAGATCCTCTGGAGGAGGGCATGAATACCCTCTCCAGTATTCTTGCCTGGAGAACCCCATGGACAGAGGAGCCTGGTGGGCTACAGTCCATGGGGTCACACAGAGTCGAACATGACTGAAGTGACTTAGCACTCACGCATGCCTGCCAGAGGAAGAGTTTCTGCTTAGTAGAGTGCAGTTTCCTCCTCATACCATATTCAGGAAGCTGGCTTAATACTCTTGTCATTCTCACGTTTCCTCAAACTCATCTAAATTTGTTAGGTCCTTCCCACAGATTTGGGCGGGGGGGCGGAGGGGGGGGCGGGAATCCCACCTGTGGCACATCTCTTAAACTCACCTGCCTCCCACACTGTCCAGGAAAAGATGTGGTGGGATTTACAACATCTCTTCGAATACTGTCCATCATCCGTTGAGATCTCTCCACTCTGTGCTTATGATCTAACCACTGATTATTCTACCAGGTCTGACTTTGTAAAGAGTTACAAAATAGCCATGAAAAAATTGGGGTTTCTATCCCCCAAACTGCTCACTGAAAAGGAGGAGGCTTTGCTTTCTGGGTTTCTGCGTAGATGTGCTGTTTGTTCTGGAATTCTCCCAAAGTAGATTTTACCCCTTTCCCTTCTAGCCAACACTTACTCCTCTGAGACAGGAGTTTTAGTTCTTCCCTGATGTCTTCTTTTAGAGAAGGGAAATTGGAGTCAGTCCTCTGCCTTTTCCAATCCAGACACATCTGTTCTATTTGTAGCAAAATGTTCTCTGCATAGATATGACTCTGTTTTATTGCCAGTGGTGGTGATGTCTATGTTTACATTCTGCTAATCCTTTCTATAGAAATCTGGAAATTGTGGATTGAGATATCTGGGTTCACATTACCATATAATCTCCAAATCTGAATGTATATAATAAATTGTAAAGCATGGAAAAATGCAATAAATAACCATTTTATCTTTCAAGTGATTTTACCCTTTGTCTACAAAGATAACATTCTCCTACACTGTCAGAATGCCTGTTTTTCCAATAGTGTATTTTTTGAGTAGTTGAGTAATTCCTTGTGTGATTTCTCTTACAGCCAACTGTATCATATGTTTAGTGAGTGGCGGTTGGAATGGGTGAGGACTCTGGGGCAGAATGTGGTGTTTTAGTGCCCAATGTTTAGACTGACATCTTTGCAGCACTAGGCCCCCCAGATTGTGTCTTCATGCATGCTAAGTCACTTCAGTTGTATCAGTTCTTTGTGACCCTATGTACTGTAGCCCATCAGGCTCCTCTGTCATGGGATTCTCCAGGCAAAAATACTGGAGTGAATTGCCATGCCCTCCTCCAGGGGATCTTCCCAACCCACGGATCGAAGCTGTGTCTTGTACATCTCTTGGATTTTCAGGTGGATTCTTTACCACTGAGCAACCTGGGGAGCCTCAGATTGTTTCTGAGAACCCCACCTGCACCCCCTTATTTGGAAGTGTGTCATAACATTCAGGAGTATAATTGTTGCTAAATGCTCAGTCGTGTCCAACTCTTTGTGACCCCATGGACTGTATATAGCATGTCAGGCTTCCCTGTCCTTCTGCATATCCTGGAGCTTGCTTGAACTCATGTCCATTGAGTCAGAGTATAATATTTATAGTAAATAAATGTTTACAGGAGTATAATATTTACAGTAAATAGCTCTGATTGGGAGCACTAGCCACCACTCTTGCTAGCTGTATGACTCCTGGTAAAATATTTAACTTCTCTAAACTTCAGTTTCCCTGTCTATAAACTGTAAATAATAAGAACATGTTCCTCCTTCTTGTGGTAAAGCACATGGGCTTGGCATCGAGTAGGCAATCTGATTGTAGCAATCCATAGTACTACTGTGTTATAGGGCAGTAATAGGACTAATATTAGCAGTGAAAGTCCATGGACACCCATCTTTTCTTGCCAAAATCAAATTTATTAATACTGCCAAGTAGGCGAAGTATAACTGCATTCCACTGCAAATGATTCAAGGATAAGCAATGACTTCCTGAATACAAGCCTTCTTGAGAATTAGGAAGATGGAGATTCCCAAAGAAAGCCTTCTCTACCACTGGGTCGGTGGGGAGTCATTAACCAGGAATTGGAGTGTTTCTTAAGGGGGACAGTTGACCTTCAACTTGCACTGGAATAACAGGACCCATTTATGGCAGACAATTGGCTGTTGCCCAAGTGGCCCGTGAAATGTATGGGCCAAACATTCATTTTACAGTCTTTTTAAAAGAGGGCTCCAAGTGTTGCAGGAGATCTTAAAGTCTAAGTTGTTACATGTGGAAGGGACCACCCATGCATGCGTAGGGTTTCTCTTTTAGAAGCAAGAGCACGTTCCAAAAGCTGCACTTGGTATGTCTTACCAGCCCAGTGTTTCCAGGCAGTTAATATAAGCTATTTCTTGGACACTGGGCTTCACACTCATTTGTGTAAGCTGGAAATTTTTCATTTTCCTGTAAATGGAAGATCTTAAATAAAAAATCAGATATGGAATTTGTGGTTTTTGGAACCAGCCTCAGACAGAGGGCAAGATTTGAGCTTGGTGGTTATTGTGATAGTATCAGTAGTGCACCCAGTTGCAGAACTCGATTAAAAAGTCAGTTCTAGTGGAATGAAGACATAGTGAGAGCTGATTACTGTAGCAGCCCTGAGACTGTAATGATTAAAGACAGTCTTCTCATGCTCAGTGGGTTCATGCCCTAGTTCCTAGAAAAAGTCATGTAAACCCATAGCCATCACAGATATCAGTCCTAATCAGTGGTTGGAACAGAGAGGAGAAGTCTACCAGTCCTGGATCACAACCTTAGGGGAATGTCCTAGCGATGCTGAGGGTGTACTGGGTTTTGCCAGATAAACTGAATATCACTAAGATATGAATAATAAAACCTTATGAAAAGATGGCATCATTTTAAGAAAACAAGTATGTGCTATAATAACAAAGTTAAAATTATGTAAACAAAAAACTGTAATTGTCCACTATAATTGCTCTAATCATGTAATTGTTAATAATGAACATATTAAAGGAGCAATTTAACTCTCCTGTATATATTTGAAGGAGAGAACAGTGTCACTTCCTAGGAATGAAAATTAAAGCTTTTCCAGGTACCTTCCACAGGATTAGAGCAGAAAGATGTGTTTCTTATTTCTTCCCAAGGGGCACATGGATCACAATTCCCAACCAAGAAGGGCAATCTCACTTGCTCCTAGAATTGTGCTCTTGCCAAGATCAGGCATAAACAGGGCAGCCTTGAAACACTTAGAAAGGCCTGCACCACATTGACCCTGGACCACATTTTGGTCCAGGGACCAAAAGCAAGGCAAAGATTGCCAGAGCACTTAGGATAGAAGTCAGAGACCTGGGGTCAAGACCCAGGAACATGGCTGTTACCCAAACTGATTCTTGCTAAGACGGTGGACTTCTCTACTTAACTTCCCTTAACTTCCACTGTAACCACCTTGAATATTGCTACTTTAAATGGCCAGACCTTTCAACTGGACATTCCATCTAGATTTTTGAATGATGTTTCCATCCAGTTTTATCCTCTAAATCCTTGTATGTATTTTCTGTGCATATTTTCTGAGACTATTTCTGAAAACATTTGCCATGTTTCAAGAGATAGCACTTTATTTGCACTGTCAGGCTGTACTTCATTTAAAAAGTGCCCCTTGTGAGAAAGCGAGGGTGAGATGATCTGAGAGAACAGCATCGAAACATGTATATTATCAAGTGTGAAACAGATCGCCAGTCCAGGTTGGATGCATGAGACAAGTTTTTAGGGCTGGTGCACTGGGATGACCCAGAGGGATGGGATGGGGAGGGAGGTGGGAGGGGGGTTCAGGATGGGGAACACAGGTAAATCCATGGCTGATTCTTGTCAATGTATGGCAAAAACCACTACAATATAGTAAAGTAATTAGCCTCCAACTAATAAAAATAATTAGGGGGGAAAAAAAAGTGCCTGTTGTGCTAACAGAAGTTGACTTGGCCTTTCCTTCTTCCACGGCCCATATCGGCAGGGAAGGATGTTAACTCTGTTTCTGGATGCAACTTAGAAACTGTTGTTTCTAAGACACTTCTCCCTGGGATATTTTCTGTCTTTCCTCATTCCTTGGTGGAAACAGAAGGGTGGTCTTTGTGTTCCTGGAGACTGGTAGTGATGCCAGACAGATAGTAGGCCACCTGTGAATGCCAGGAAATGGGCCAGTCAGAGTGGGCCATTCCGTATATTAGGCTGCTATTGGGGAACAGAAAGCATGGGGTTGGTTATTTCTGTTGACTTGAAGTAAATAGGCAGTCAGCAAAGATGGGATTATCTTGGGTCAGCAGAGAACTACAATTTGGGGTCTGCAACCATGGTGAGCCACATGCAAGTCCTCAAATGGCAAGGGAAGGAGAACTTTTTTATAGAGGAGAAAAGAAAGCTAGGAGAGCCAGAGTAACCATAGAGTTCATGGGTTTTCATTGGCTGAGCTCTTGCCAGGAAAGAGGAGTCTTTCTTCTTCCTGTTGGGCTCTGCTATCCTGGTAGGGCATGAGAGCTCTTCCTTCTGGTCCCCTGACTCTGCTTAATTGAGGTTTCTGTTTATTAATTTTTTACATCACTAAACCATCCTTGAGCTTTCTCCTGACTTTAAGGAGATGGTTTTGATCATGCAACTCTTAATTCCAGACAAATCTTTTAAGTATCAGATAACTTCCTGTGAAGCACCACACTCCTGGGAGGGGATTTAGATACTCATCAGCCACATCAATACACCAGAGCCTACCCCTGGAGCTATATATGCATGTCTTATTTAATCTGCATTGTATCATTAAGTAGTGTTTTTATGACCATTTCATAGATGAGACTGGTCCAGACTGAAGTGATTTGACCCAGTTAGTAACTGGCAGAGCCCAAGTGGGAATTGGGAATTTGGCTGCATTGACTGCTTTTCTAGAGGCCTGTGGGTCTCCTGTGTGAAGGCAGTTCTGTAAACTAGAGATGCTCTAATGCATTCCCAGTAGCCCTTGCACATGTCTTCCAGTGTGAACAGGCACCTGGATCTCACTTGTCCAAAGCTGAAGTCATATTCTTCTCCTCAGGTTGTAATCTACATCTCTAATCAAATATCTGGTGAGTGTCAAAGCTGTAGCTTCTGAAACCAGACCATGTGGGTTTGGATCCTAGGTCCACCATTTACAGTGTGAGCTTGGGCAACTTACTCAATCTCTCCATGCCTTAGTTTCCTCAACTGTAAAACAGTGATAAGTGCAGTGCCTACTTACAAGGTTAGGGAGGCTGGAATGAGTTCATAGATATAAAGTGCTTGAAGCTGTGCATAATAAATGCTATGAACACGAACTGTCATCATGACATGATCACTGTCACAAAGGTCATTATCAGTATGAAACCTTGTAAGATATTGCTGAATCCTTCCCACTCCTCACCCTATCCTTCTGGGACTGGACGTTGTTGCTCTAAATGTTTCTTTCTCCCAAGGCCATTGCTGTCATCTTTGCTATCTTGAACCCATCTGTCTACAACTACTTCCTCTCTGCTTTTCTGTGACTAGCATCTTACCCTCCTATTCATCACCTACACCATTCACAGATATAAGTGCTCAAAGCTTTGCATAATAGAAGTCTTTCTACCATCAAATCTGAACATGTTATTTGCTTAAAGCAATGTCTCCCCAATGCCCAGATGCCTTTGTCTGGAATTTTTATTACCTCCTAATTCAACTCTTTCAGGGCTGTGTTTTGTCTTCTCACCCACCCTGTCATCTCAGTCTCCTCCACTTTTGAAGATACTTGCAATTTCACGTTCCCAAAGGTACTGGTCTACTCTCTCTCCCAAATGCCATCCTTTTTTTCCACTTGGTAAAGGCCTACCCCTTGCCTTTGTCCTTAAAGAGCTATTGTGAGTTTTTCTTGGAAAACTTATGACTTGCACCCTGGCTCCTTCCCTGAGGAAAAACATCCAGGACATCAATCTTGACCTTCTTCTCAAAATTTCCCTCTTTGTTCCCCTCAGTTCTGTAAGTTTCTTCTGTATTTCTGTATCCCCATCTTCAAATGGGGTCTGAAGTGGGTTTCACCCAGGAAAACTGCTTGGTAAATGTTGACTAAGTTTACATAACAGTTGGGGTTGCAATGGAGGACAAGCATCCTATCCTTTTTGTTTTTGGAGAAAGACACAAGTGAAGAATACATCTGGGTCAGTGTGTTTATGGTTATGGATTCAACAAATGTTCCAAATACAGGTTCCAAAATAAAAGTTTCGCTTAAGTGGGTTCTAGCTATGCTGTCCTTTCTGCCCTGCTTGCCTTAAAGTTTAAGCCAAGGTGTACATGCCTATAGGAAAATTCACTGTGAGCTTTGAACTCTTTTTAGTAAATTTTTCCACCATATTTTGTGGAAACACACCAGAAATCCGGAACACTTGGAATTAAGTCTTCAAAAGAACAGGAAATGTCCACTTTTAAAATACAAATACAGATAAATGGGCTTAAGCCTGAGGATTTTAACATAACTGAAAACACAGGCCCAAGAGACTCTGTGGTTTCCACACCTGGGAGAGCCGTCTCCCACCTACCTCAGCTAACACAGACTACTGGCACACGAGGGAATTTGTTTTGGATTTGTCTTCCAGTCCATTAAAAAAAAGTCATCTCAGAATAAGTGGGTCAGGGTAAGTAAAAGTGATCTCCGTTTCACATTTGGGTTTATAAACTGTTTGGGTTAAAAATCTTTAGGATTTCAGGTTGCAGGGCTGTTCTTTTGCAGCTGGTGCCCCTTGAGTCCAGTGGAGCCCAACAACTTGCCTGAGGGTCCCCTCTGCAGCCCCATCTTTGTCCCCACTCAGCCCCCAAACCCCCAGCCCCAGCCCCATGGTTCCTGAGCAGAGACAGAATCTGGGCTCATTACTGTTTAGCCAGGGCTCCCTGGAGAGCCTGGGAGAATAAGTTCTTTTGTTTCCTTTGCAGCCAAAACTCTCTTCACTTCCTGGTCGGGCTACTCCATCTGCAGAGTCACGCTTTGGGTCACTCCATGGGAAGAAGTGTTGAGATGCTCTTTAAGAGGAGGATTTGTGGGAAGGAGCCTGGTAGCTTCAGAGGGGCCCCGTGCATGGAGTTGAGTTGCAACCTGAGACAGAGTTGGGCCCAGAGCTTCAGGCTCTGCATCCATAATTGGAGCAGGGCATCAAAAACAAACCTACAGCCAGATGCAGAGGAACAGGCCAGTTGGCTGATCTTTTCCAAAACATCATCCATATAATAAGGGAGCAGCTGCTCCTGAACCATTTCCCAGGCTGAAGGGTTGAGTAAGAATGATTTAATTCTGCAAATATTCATCGATGACCGCTACATCTTGGGTCCTGCCCTATATGCTGTTGAAAAACACGCAATGTGATTCCTACCCTTGGCAAGCTCAAAGTCTGGTGGGGGGGACAGATGTGTAAACAGGGAAGTAGTACACAAAATGCTGGGCCTTCTCCCTGCATAATAAGCAAAATGTGATGGGAAAGAAAGTGGAGGAGAGATGACCAGCAGAGATGAGGTCTGAGAAGTGGTTGAAGGCATGAATCGGGTTAGGGAGAGAGATAGAGAGGACCACTAAGAGAGGGAGAGGAAATGAGAGCAAGGTGAGGAGCAAGGACCAACTTGGAGGAGAAAAGTGGGGTGGGAGCCATGTTCCTTAGGGCGGGATGTCCATGGGGGAGGGGAAGTGATGACATAAAAAGGAACTTGGGAGAGAAGAACTTGTACATTTGAAATTAAGAGAGTTTCCCCTACGTTAAGACTTACTGTTCCAAAAAGAAAGTATATTCCCAGCTGCCTCTGACCTTGCCCTAAATCCTTAGGATAAGAGCGTACAATGCTTAACTTCTGGAATCAATTAACAGATAGCAGTAGCTGCTTTGCTTTTGTTTCAGGCTAATGATACCTGGTAACAGCGTTGTTTGTTTTAACGTGTTCTGGGGTGTTTTAACCAGGGGATTGATGGTGAAAACCACGGAAACTGAGACAGGACCAGCCCTGGATGTGTTTTTCTAGGCCCCTGGGGGAAGGGTCTCTTGACCCCTTCCCTTGCCTGACTCCTAAAGCCTGGCTCCAGTCTGTCCCTCAGTTTAGTAAGCTTTATCCAGGGGACTGCTTTCATTTCCCACTGTCCAAAAGGGCAAATACTCGGCAGATTTCTGTCGACACCTGATTCATCCTGTACTTATAGAAGAGAAAAGCTGTCGCCAGGGGCTGTGGGAATGTAGACACAGTGGAGACCCAGAGATACAGGGCAACGGGCGGGGCAGGCCTGCATCAGGACAGCGGGCTTCCTTTCTCTGCAAAACACTGTGTACATGCCACTGTCCTCTATCAGCTGAAGGGAACTCCTTTCAGAAGCTGCTGGGACTGAGAATGGCCTAGAGATCCCAGAATCTAAACCGCTCATGTGATAAGTAGGAAAACTGAGGCTTGAAGAAGTACAAAATCAAATATGTTTATCTAATCTAGACATCTGGGGGAAAAAGTGTGGTGAAGTCACTGGAGGGACTGGATGAGCCAAAGGGGCTTGGAGAGGAATTCTATCTCTTAGAGCAGATTTTTATTAACATGGTCATGAGAGACCAATGGGTACATTAGGAAAGTGAGGAATTGGGATGCCAGAGGCCAGAACACTAGCATCCTTGGATTTGTATATTTTAATCTGTGTAGTCAAGAGACATAGAAGGAAGCCATCAGGGCTTTGAAAGTGGTATTTCACTTGGGCAGGAGTCTGTCCACTACTCACCTGCCTCTCTCTAGTTAATTCCAACACACCCACTGGAGTGCCATCCAAACGGTATTCTGTAGGAAGCTTTCTGGAATGCTCCTACCTAGGTTAGCTTGCTTTATTATTGGTGTTACAGAACCAAGTCCCTCTTCTTCAGAGAATGTATCCTAATTATAATTTTCACCGAATTATTTGATTAATGTTTGTGTCCTCCATTAAACTATAGGCTCCACAAGAGCTTGAACCATGTCTTCTTTGGCTCACTATTGAGCTCCTAATATAAGAGTTTCTGGCATCTGATTTGTTGAATCAATGAATAAAATAATGAATAACATTGCTTGAGAATGAGTGGTTGGTAAGAGATTTAATTTGAAACTAGAAGTTTGAAATAACTACTGAGAATAAGAGAAGAAATATGTCAAAAGCAAACAAAACAAGTTACAATCAAAATGCAAGGCACTGAATAAAACAGAACATGTTATGGTGATTTTGGTCTACAGTTGTGAGATTGTGCTAGCCATTCAATAGATATTTACTGAGAGTTTAAAACGTGTCCAACTTCATGTGCACTATTGGGGGAAATGGATGGCTATGCCTCTCATGGAATTTCCAGTCTAATCATGATCTGTAGCCCTGGTGTAAGCTGAGGGGAGGGAGAGAGAGAAAAAGAAAGAAAGAGAAAGTCTAACTGCGAGAACATGGAGAGAAAAACAACCTTGGGTTCTCTGTGAATTTAAACAATAGTTATAATAAGAGTGTGGGAGAAGGAGAGTAAGAAGGATACAAATGTGACACTGAATTTAAGATTTCAGCCATGAGGCATTTTTTTATATGTTTGTCAGATTTTTCCATTGGTATGGACGTCTGAAGTTGGATACAGCTGAGCAGCAAGACGACTGGTTAAGGTTAAGACATTGAGAGTTCCATGTGTTGGATCACCCCTCCAAATAGTCATTGGGGTCACCCAGGATACAAAAGTCAAAATGTCTCAAACAATTTTAAGTCTAATACTCAGTGACAAGATATCCTGATACATATCAAAGTATAAGTGGGTGGAGACAAACCGTCAGTTGTAACAAGATTTTCATGGTCTTAAAATGTCATAGGAGATAGTGGAGGGAGGGCAAAGGGGTATTTGGCTACACTGATAAGTTGTTGTTGTTTTTTTAGTCTCTAAGTCGTGTCTGACTCTTTGTGACCCCATGGACTGTAACCCTCCAGCCTCCCCTGTCCTTGGGATTTCCCAGGAAAATACTGGAGTGGGTTGCCATTTCCTTCTCTAGGGGATCTTCCTGACCCAGCAATCAAGCCCACTTCTCCTGCACTGGCAGGTGGCTTCTTTACCACTGACCCATCAGGGAAGGCCACATTTATAAGTAGAGAATCTCTAAAGTATAAAGAGTTACAGCTGATCATCTAGGTTATTATGAAGCCACCAGACATCACTGGAAGGGTCTTTTGCAGGCTTTAACCTGAGGATGAGTACCGGGGCCATAATAGTGTCAAATGGTTTGTGGAGGGTTCTGGGCCCTGTTGATTCTCAAGACAACCAAAAGAGGCTCATTTCTGGGATGAAACTTGAAAGAAAGTGAAAAGTGAAATCGTTCAGTCATATCCAACTTTTGTGAGCCTACTAGGCTTCTCTGTCCATGGGATTTTCCAGGCAAGAGTACTGGACTGGGTTGCCATTTCCTTCTCCAGGGGATCTTCCTGACTCAGGAATTGAATCCGGGTTTCTTGCATGGCAGACAGACACTTTACGCTCTGAGCCACCAGAGAAACCCTTGTTCAGGGGTGAAACTTGAACTGAGGAGAAAATACTAGGAGTAAGATCCAAATTGAGCACCGCAGGGTCAACAGGAGCAAATGAAAGAGAAGCTCTGTAAAGAAGGGAGGGTAAGACCAGCAGGTCTTTTTATGGGGTCAGCAAAATATTGATCTGGAAACCTGACAAGGACATTGTAAGTTAGGAAAACTACAGACTAATCACTTCATAAGCATACATGCATAAGTCCTTCAATAAATGTTAGCAAATCAAATACTATAATATGTAAAAATAATACTACATTATGACTAAGTGAACTATGACTAAGTGAACTATTCACAGTATGCAAGCTTGGTCTATACAATGTAGACATATATGATTGTACATATATATATATGAATTACAATCATATACATGTGTGATTGTAAAATTCATACAAAAATCTGAAGAATCTGGAATATGCACAACAATCTTAGAGAAGACAAGTCAAATTGGAGAACTTACCCTATCAGATATCACAAGATATTATAAATCTATTAATGGTGCAAAAAAGACAAACTGACCAACAAAATGTCACAGAGCATGCAAAATCAAACTCACGCTTCAGTGACAAAAGTAATAGTGCAGTTTATTGAAAGAAATGATGGTCTTGTCATTAAAAGGTACTCAGTTAACAACATATTAGTAGGCAAAAAATAATGGAACTAGACCACTATTTTCACCTAACAAAAATGTAAATTCCAGATAGATTTTGGATCTAAATGTGAAGTGTAAAACCATAAAGCTACTTGAGGAGAATATAAAATGTATTTGAGAGCTTGGCATAAAGAAAGGTATTGGGTCTCTTCCCCCCTAAAAATAACACAAACACCACTGACCATGAAAGAAAAGAAATGATAAGTCAATCTATATTAAGATTTAAGAGATTTTGTTTTTAAAAGTCAAGTTTTAGAGTAGGAGGAGATATTTATAACACATATGTCCAACAAGCAACTGCATCCAAAAAGTATTTTTAAATATCACATAAATTAATAACATACAACATAAATTTTTATTATAATTTTCAAATGCTAGCACTTAGAAATCCACTTGGCTCACATATTATTTCCTTGGACCTCAGTTGCACAGAAATGGTTAATCCCTGGTTCCTAACACATCACCATAATGCATGGCTTTCCTTTATTCAATTAATCCTTTAATTATAATATAATACACCCAGGAACTAACCACCCTTTAAGAAGAACAAACATTTTGGATTTAAACTACATCAAGCCATATTTTCTCCCTTTTCCCAACTCCTTGCTCCCTTTAACCCAGGTTAACCACCATTCTGAATATCATGTCTTTCTTAACTAATTTCCTATTTATTTGGTCTTATTACATAATGTGTATTTCAAAAACTAAATGTGTAGTTTTGTTTTAATTACTTATAATTTTAAGAAGAACATTATGCTGTAATTTTGAAGCATTTTTATCATTTAATATTATTTAGCTTCATCCAAACTTTTGTTTTCACTCTTATCAGTTTTGACTGCTGTGTAATATTCTATTACATGATTATTCCAAATTTTGTTCATCCTCTTTTCTGTTTATGAGCATTATGTTGGTTCCAATTTCTGTAATAAGTATTCTTATATGTGTCGCCTATGGTATATATGTGTGTGCATATATATATATGCACACAGTGTTTGTGAATAGTCATCTGTATATTTGGTCACAATTGTCTGTTCATTGTAGAGTTTTTCCAAATTATTTAACTTATCATATTTTATGAATTCTAATTCACATTAAATGGGAAATAGAAACTTAGGTTATTTTCCTTATCAAACCTACTTTCCTTGAAGCCACATTATTATAATGGTTTTAATCTCTTGCAAATTGGATGTCTTAAGCTGAGTGCAGTTTAAGGGATCCTTTCTAATTACAAGAAGGAACTTCTTTCCTTCAACACTGCAACCTAACTTGTGACAAATCTCTAGTATACGTTATGTAAATGACTAACAAGTCATTTGTACTAACTGAATGTACAAATCTTAATAAGCTTGTTTCAAAACTTGCAAGCATCTAGTGTCAATCAAAACTGAAGATAAAACACTAATGAATATTGAAGTCTCATGCTTTAGGTTTACTTCCTTTATAGAGATTTTGATTCTCTACTATTTTTACCATATTATTTCATTCAAATTTCCTACATGCTAACTTAATTTGTGTAATTGAGATAAAATTGGAATATGTGATTGTGTACTCACAATCACATATTGTGAAAGTGAAAGTGTAATCACTTAGTTGTGTCTGACTCTTTGCAATCCCATGGACTCTAGCCTGCAAGGCTCCTCTGTCTGTGGAATTCTCTAAGCAAAAATACTAGAGTGGGTTGCCATGCCATTCTCCAGGGAATATTCCTAATCCAGGGTTCGAACCTGGGTCTCCCACATTGCACCAGATTCTTTACCATCTGAGTCACAAGGGAAGCCCATATATATACAAATATAAAATATACATTAAAATTTTTTTAATTAAAAAATTTTTTTCCCACATTTAAAATTCTCTGAAACAGGAATAGTGTATAATCAATAGTATAGCATGGTTTAATTGTCAATATTCTTTCATTCTAAATTATACATAAAATAGTGACCTAAACTCAACAAGTGTCTTAGATTTGATAAATGTGATAATTTTCACCAAAACAACTCTTTTCACATATGTATTTTATCATCCTCATACTTCATCAATTTACAAAATGTTAGAGTCTGTAATTAAAATAACAAATACAACTGGCAAAAATAAGTGTGGGGGAAAAGACAGCAGAGTCTTGGAAAGCACATACAGAATTGGTGGAGGAGCAGAGACAAGTGGTGAAGAGGGGGTGCTTCCAGGCAGTACTTACCTCCTATGGGCATCTGCCAGGATGCACTATGCAGAGAAGGAAGAAAGGCCATCTGTCAGTGAAACGAGACTGGTGAGGAGAGTTTCCATGAACATTCTTCATTGGGGCTTTTACCAACACAAATCCGTGAAATATCCCTTTTCATAATTGGTCAGAGCAATTAGCAGACTAGGTGCAGTGGCAGGCAACTCTTTTTGCAGAGGGACTTCTGGTCCTCACTGGACTATTTCAATGAGCTTAGATCTGTAACAAATCCTCTCCCCAGCAAAACACTTTTACTTCCTAGTTCATTCTTCCAAAAACCAAGAAGAGCAATAAAATAACATCAAAGAAAGGGATACTACTGGATTTTCTGTGAAAATTTATTTTTCTTCTTTAAAACAAAAAATTCAGAGGGGTTTCCATTGCCTTGGCTTTCCATTCTTAAACATTGTGGGGACTTCCTCGGTGGCACGGTGGATAGAAATTCACCTGCCATTGTAGGTGACATAGATTTGATTCCTGGTCCAGGAAGACTCCACATGCCATGCAGTGATTAAGTCCATGTGCCACAACTACTGAGCCCAAGACCTAGCCTGCGAGCTGCACCTGCTGAGACCATGTGCCCTAGAGTCTGTGCTCTGCAACAACAGAAGCCCCGCAGTGAGAAGCCCATGCATCACAACAACTGTAGCCGCTGCTCACTGCAACTAGAGAACGCCCACACAAAGCTACAAAGACCCAGTGCAGCCAGAAAATAAACGCAAATAAATAAATGAAATGTTTACTTTTATAAAAAGAAGAAAAAACATCATGATTTTCAAAGGACTGGGGCAATATGAGTAGGCATACAATTCTGTGTATCTGTGGTTCTGAGATGAGCATTTCAAACTTCCAGTCTGAGGATTTAAGCTTAGTTTGTAATTCCCAAATCAGAAAGGCAGCATTGTGCTTAAGAATGTGCACTCACTGGACTCTGTGGGAGAAGGCGAGGGTGGGATGTTTCGAGAGAACAGCATCGAAACATGTATATTATCTATAGTGAAACAGATCACCACCCCAGGTTGGATGCATGAGACAAGTGTTCGGGCCTGGTGCTTTGGGAAGACCCAGAGGGATTGGGTAGAGAGGGAGGTGGGAGGGAGGATTGGGATGGGGAATACATGTAAATCCATGGCTGATTCATGTCAATGTATGACAAAACCCACTACAATATTGTAAAGTAATTAGCCTCCAACTAATAAAAATAAATGGGAAAAAAAAAAAAAAGAATGTGCACTCAGGAATAAGAAAGACCTCTTAATCTCCTCGGCTCTACCACTTACACCCTGGGCCTGGGTGTCCTCTCTCTGTGCCAGCCTCCTAGGATTGTTGCAGGGATTGAACACCATCATTCTGGCAAGGTGCTCATTGTGCCTGCATGCAATAAGCACCTAATAAATGTCACCATCATTATCTTTACTCACTGTTTGAAGACAGCAGTGAGGTGGGGGCGTTAGCCTCTCATGCTCCAAAAACAAATTTGCTTTCACAATGATGAGGAGCAAAACAAAGAGGTCTGGTACACTGCCAACACTTTTCCTGTACTCTTCAAATTCTTTTTTCTAGGAATAGATGCAGAAAGAATAGGGAAGATGTCATTTGGCAAATAACCTTCTCTCCTCCAGTTTTGTTTTATTATTATTTTCCTTCAGGCCTCACATCAAAAAATGGGGAAAATTATTTTATAAAACTTCTTAGCTCAAAAAATTAAAACCACATTTCTCTGTCTGTGGCCTCTGACTTCTCTGAGCAGATGGCTTTGGCAGAACTCCCTGCCTCCACACCAGGATCAGTGCACTCTCCTCCTTGCATTGATCACTGTGACACACAGCAACATACCAGCAGTGCTGAGAGCCAAGGCTGAGCAGGGAGGCCCAGGGCCCATGTGCAGACACGGATTCATTCAAGCTGGAATAAAATATTGCCGTCACTGGCCGTTTTCAAATAGGTGTTCTGCAAATTTAAATCAGAGGATTCAAGAAAAGGCACTGAAATGAATTATAAGAGTCACTTAAGATGTAATCACCCTGTCATTTTAAAAATATATATGTATTTTATTATTCAGCCCTTACAATGATAATCTAATGGACCATTGTTAGAGTGCCTCACTTAACAAGTGAAGGAATAGAGGCTTAGAAAAGTTGAATGAGTTATCCAAAAATACAGAGTAATCTAGGTGCAGAGCTACTATTTGAAACAACTGTTTAAGTGTCTGGTCTTCCAAGACACTGGGTCTTGCATTAGAAGGGATCCGAGCTATATCACTTCGAGTTCGACTTTTGACTGCTTTGTTCTTAGGAATATAAAAAATTTAGTCATCCTACATGGAACTGCAAAGGAATGGAAGGAAGGGAGGGAGGAAAGGAGGGAGGGAAAAAGAAAAGAGAAGGAAATAAAAAGATGCCTTTGGCATCTATGTCTTCACTAAAGAAACATCTGTGTATTCCCTTAAACCAAGAGAATGGATCCAGCTTTTTATCCTAAATTATCTGGAAGACACAGCACAGGTTTTACACAGCATAACAGACAGAAAACCTTCACTAAAGTCCTATTTAGACATCTCACCTTTTCCCTGAAAATTTAAATTCAGACAGTTGCAGAATAACTGCCTTTCTTCCTTCCCTTGAGTCCTGTGACAGCCCCACTTTACTCTCCACTTTCTGTCCTGCAGTGGGCTCCTCAGAAGTCTGGGTTCTGCACTGTGCTTCTCCAGCCGCTAACTGAAGTGAATAAAATTTTCTGTCATTTTACCTGTAAGGCCAACTGCTCCCTTAAAAAGGGAGCATAAAAAAGAGGAGCTTCATGAAAGAGTAAGTATGGTAGGAAAAAAATGGAATTGCAAGTAGAATCTCGGAAAAGAGATGAGGCACCAGAAGACACATGGGCTGCCAGAAAGGACTAACTGAGATAAATGAGCTCACACAGAATGGATGACCATGACTGTGGCCCAGAAGACATAATATCATCTAGGAAGATGCATGGGAGGGAGTGGGAAAGGCAGTTCCCTCCACCACCACTTCTATGTCTTCTATTTACTCGAATCAGTGGATGGAGTAAATGCATTTAGAGTTTAAAGAACAAGGTACTAGGATGTGTGGGCCTGTTCAGCACCCTGGAAATGGCCCTTTTTGGAAGAACATGAGAACCACAGGGTTTAGGGGGCCCTTTGGGGAACCATGGCAATTGGGAAGCTCTGTAATACCCAGCATTCTGATGCCACATCAGGGCCCGCCCTGTTGTACCACGGCTGTCTCTCACATTAGCTGGGTGATTCTAACATCTCAATTGTTGATGACATGAAAAACTCTAGGAGGTAAGCCACATACTTGTGGGTTCCTAAACATTTTGATAGTTTGGCTGTTGTACAGGATTTTATTAAACCCAGACCCACAGGCACACATGCACATAAATAGCTCTAGAAAGAATTTTTCTGAGCATCAAAAGATATTTTGGCCTGGCACCTCCTGCCCCGTATTTTCCTGGTTGAGGGAGGAGGGCAGGTGATTAGACTTTCCCTGGTTCCCTGAAGGTAGTTACTCAGTGCTATGGAACTCGTGTGCTAAGCGGTAGTATCCTTGCCCTCCGAGTCACTCCCACTCAGATCACATGATTTTGGAGAGTTTGGCACAGGGAGAATCCCTGGTGCCTTCAGCGGCTTCCACGGAAATTCAATTAGTTTTCTACTTCTTGGTTTGATGAATTAGGAGAAGCGAAGTTCCGTATTATGGTATAACGCCTCCATTTGCCACATTTGGAACACAGTAAGTGGCAAGACTCAATGAACATTTATTGAATGACTGATAGTGAATCGTGGGTGAATGAGTGAATGAACTAATGCAGGAGGACCTGTGTTCCATTATGATTTCTGTGAGGAGATGTTGGTTGTGGTTGCAGACCTCACCATCCCCAAAGGAGGAGTACAATCACTTCAGAGTCTTTGCAAGGTGAGCTCGGCCCAGGGTCCTTGGCCTGAAGCTAGATGTGAACTTCCTGTCCGAGCTGTGATGGTGCTTCTCCTTCCAGTTGATGCCATAGCAGAATACAGCTGATAGAGGAGGGGCAGGATAAACTGCAGGCATCACCCATCTGGGGAAACTCGATAGAGACCTTCTGTCCAGGGTCACAGCTTGCTGGAAAGGGCTACATGGAAGAGCACATTGTCCTGTGAATGGGAGTGTCAGGCTCCATCACTGGGGAGCTGCCCTGCACTCAAGGGTTTAGCAACAAATACTCCTCAACAGCTGCGGCTCCTCTCATCTCTTAAGGAGATTTTCTGAGTCCATCTGTAAGCAAATTGCAAACCTGACTCTTGAATTTCTTAAGAAATAACCTGTGTTTTAAATAATTAATGAATACTGCGCTAGAAAAATCCACTCCCCCCATTAAATAAAGGGCTCAGCTGACAATAGCTTAAACTACTTGGATAATCATTTTGCATACTCCTTTCTTTCCCCTATTGATCTGGTACACTGTATATCTCACTAAAGTTCCTTATGTGTGCACAACTGTCTCTGAGCTCTTTATTTTTTCTCTTAGATGATATACTTTGGGGTCAGTACTACATTGTCTTAATTATTATGGGTTAATATTTGGGTTAAAGGTTTCCTTTCTCTGCTCTTCTTTTGAAGTAGTCTGGTTATTCTTGGAACTTTATTCTCCCAAACGCATCTCAGGATCAAGCTTGTCAAGTTTTAAGAACAACCCTGCTGGGATTTGAGTTGAAATTATACTGAATCAATAGATTGACTTTTAGATAATTGACATTTTAACAATTTGTTTTGTTTCTATGGCCACAGCAACCTTCTTCATTTAGTCGATCCATCTTTAGGCCACTTAAAACATCTCTTAGGCCACTTAAATCTTCCTGCAGAAACTTACATGCTTTTGTTAGGATTATTATTAAGTTCTGATACTCTCTACCATTTTCAATATCAGTGTCTTTTAAATTAGATTTTCTAGTATTTGTTGGTGGTCAATAGGTAGTATTTAAAATTTAAATACAATTTAAATTTTATTTAAATTGTCAGACATGACTGATCGACTAAGCATATGCAAACACTGATAAAACAATTTAAGCCTATGTTGTTTTTCTTTTTCAGAAGATTTATAACTGTTGCTTCAATTCTGTTAGTGTCAGTTTTGTTAAGTTTTTTTTTTCGTTTTTCTCTGTTTTTAAATTTGTTGGCATCTATCATATTTTAAATCTCTATTTAAAATGATTTATGTCTTCTTTCACGTTCAAAATATTATTTGTTTTTTGTTTTCCCTTTATTGTCACGATAGATATTTGTCTATTTTTTAGTTTTTTGCTTTGATTTTGCTTTGTTTTACCTATGACACAGCTTGACCACATTCATCTTTGCTATAGCACCTTTTTTGTAGATCATCCTGTTGTCATTTTTCTAATTTTGTGATTTTAGGCATTTAAATGTTAGCCTTTCTCTTTTTCTTTTGTAAGTATTTAGAGGCCCAAATTTTCTTCATAGCACTACTCTGAATGCTGATGATACTATTGTTGTCTAACTCTAGAAATTTAAAATTTTCATTATAATTTATTACTTAAATCATAAACTATTAGTAATGTTTTTGAAAGTTTTCTAAATATGCAAGGCCTTAAGTTTAGATAAGTTTAGATATTTGCTCAACTTACTACAATCGACAAATATGAACTATATAATACATACACCTGATATTTATCAAGACCTCTTTATGACCTATTGCCTGATCAAATTTTGTAATGTTCCTTGTGTACTTGAGAATAATCTGTTTTCTTTAAGTGCTGGACACAAATTTAATTGAATTGTTTACATTTTCAATGTCCTTGCTAGTTTTTATCTTCCTGACATATCTATAATCAAGAGAAGTATTTTGAAGTTCCTAATCATAATACTTTGATGATTTTCAAATCTCCCTCAAATTCTACCAAATTGACTTTGCATATTCTGAGAGTATTATACTAGGTGTAGATACACTTAAAATTCTTATAGCAATTTGACTCTTGAATATTTTATCACTTTGTAGTGACTCTCTCGGAGAAGGCAATGGCACCCCACTCCAGTACTCTTGCCTGGAAAATCCCATGGATGGAGGAGTCTGGTAGGCTGTGGTCCATGGGGGTCGCTAAGAGCAGGATACAACTGAGCAACTTCACTTTCATGCATTGGAGAAGGAGATGGCAGCCCACTCCAGTGTTCTTGCCTGGAGAATCCCAGGGATGGGGGAGCCTGGTGGGCTGACGTCTATGGGGTCACACAGAGTCGGACACGACCGAAGTGACTTGGCAGCAGCAGCAGTGACTCTCTGGGTGCTATAACAATTATTTTTTACTTAAAGCCCCTTTTTCTGCAGCAGGTTTCTTTCGGCTAGAATTTTCCTGATGTCCTTTTACATCCACTGTGTGGAGTCCAGAAAGTGGATGTCTTATCCAGAAAGTAAAAATTTACTTAGGTTGCTTCTGAGGATAGGATTTAATACAGAGACTAGGGTGGTGCTACTGGTAGAGAATCTGCCTGGTAATTCTGGAGACCCTAGAGACCTGGGTTCAATCCCTGGGTCAGGAAGATCCTCTGGAGTAGGAAATGGCAACCCACTCCAGCATTCTTGCCTGGAAAATTTCATGGGCAGAGGAGCCTGGAGGGTTACAGCCAAAGTTGGACACAACTGAGCACACATATCGAAAGGTTACAAATATGATGGAGGAAATACAGTAGCCAAAGGAGAAAAGTGAGTTAACCCAGATATTAGAAGCTGCATGAGGCCATTTCTAATTAAAAAAAACTGGAGAAGCAAATGCAAAATGTGCAGAGCCCATGACCCCAGTGTTGCTGGCACCACTGCTGCGGGAACCAGTCTGAGCAGGAAGCAGGCGTCTGCACTCGCTGGCTCTGCTGTTGCCGCCTCTGCTGGTGCATTGTTTCCATGATTTCCTTGTTTTCTTCCTAGTTTTCATCCCTCTGCATTCCTTAAAATTGTATTTTGTATTTAATTTATTTTCACTTTATTAAAAGACATGATGCCATATATAATCTCCCAGGTTTATGTTCACGTTTAATTGTCTTTCTAAAGTTTATTCATATCATAGCACGTCTCTTTAGTTTGTTTACATTTCATTGTGTAAATGCACCAGCGTTTATTCATGCACTCTCCTCCTGATAAGCCTTTGGATTGTTTTCAGAATTTCTGCGTGTAGTCTTGCTATGAACCTCTTGTGTGAAAGTTTTGTTTAAGGACATATAAATAAGTAAAATTGTGGGCATAGGTAAATATTCAACTTTATTGGTTAAAGAGGAACTGTTTTCTAAAATGGTTTCACCCATTTACAAGCCATCATGATTCCATAGGTAGATGGACAGATAGATAAGACAGATATATCTACGAGTGCTCTAAACATTATTAATAAGGTAAAGTCCAATGTTTTAAAACACAAAGAGTAGGGATCATATAGCCTTGCCTAAGATCACAGTCACACTTGCCACACAGGAAATTTTGGCTCTTCCTTCTTCAAAGGGAGGTAGGAAATTCTGAAGCTGGAACAAGTGCTTTTATGTGGTAGGGCATTCAGGTCAACTACTTAATGATTTTTTAAAAAATCAGGTTATTAAGGTTTAATTTCCATGTACCATCAGTCTTTTTAGGTATAGTTCTGTGAGTTTTGACAAATATTTGCAGTTGTGCAATCACTACCACAGTATTCCCTGTAGCTTGGTGGGTAAAGAATCTGCCTGCAAGGCAGGAGATTCCAGTTCAATTCCTGGGTTGGGAAGATCCTCTGAAGAAGGGAAAGGCTACCTACTCCAATGTTCTTGGGTTTCCCGGGTGGCCCATAGAGTAAAGAATCTGCCTCCAACGCAAGAAACCCAGGTTCAATGCCTGAGTTGGTCATTCCCTTGGAGAAGGGAATGACAACCCACTCCAATATTCTTGCCTGGAAAATTCCAAGTACAGATGAGCCTGGCAATCTACAGTCCATTGACTCATGAAGAGTTGGACACGACTGAGTGACTAACACACGCACCTAAGTCCTTGATCACGTTAGCTTTGCAGATATTTTCTCCTCTCTGTGGCTTGTTTGTTCATTTTCTTAGCAATGTTTTCTTTAACGAGCCAAGTTGAAGGACACATTACCCAGTTTTAAGACTTATTGTAAGGCTCAAGTCATCAAGACAATGTAGAACTGGTGTAAGATGAACAAATAGATTGATAAAACAGAATAGTCAATTGATTTCCAAAAATATTCAGAGAAATTAATTGAGAAATGGTAATATTTTAGCAAACTATGTTAGAATAAAAGACCAACCTGGTTCAAAAAAAATTAAATGAAACAAAACTTTCCATTCTTCCCTTGAACCACACACAGAAATCACTTTGAAATGGACCATAGACCTAAAGATAAAACCTAAGACACAAGATTCTAGAAGTAAAACCTAGAGAAAATATTTGTTATTTTGTTTTAGGTGAATATTCCTTGGATAGAACACAAAAGTACAAACTATAAAAGAGAAAATAAATTGGGTTTAAAATTCAAAGTTTCCCTTCAATGATTTGAACTGCCAAAGTCCCATATGAAATAGAGAGGATAAATATGATTACCTCTTTTCTACAGATGAAGAAATTGAAGCACAGAGAAGTTTAGATGGTAAAGCTGGGAAGTAAGTGTTGGCTACCAAGAGCAAGCTTTGTTCTCCATGAACGCAGGAGTCTACCTACCTATATTCAGTCCAAATGTGAACCTAAGTAATTTTTATTAACTGTGCCACAACTCTGTCAAAGATAATTGAAAGCTGATTTGTGTTTATACATAAATGATCCTTATCTAGTGTGTATATATTGACAGATATCTGTGCAGCTATTTAATCTCACAGGCATTTGGCATGACCAGCGTTAGGTCACCCCAAAATGGACTTTTCCCAACTAATCTCCAAATTGATCTGATAGGAAACAGCAGTTGCCAGCTCATCTACGGTTTCCAGGGAGTACAAAACCTGACATCAGCAAGGGCTTGGCACTGCCAACTTTGCCAGAGGTCTTTGGTGACCACAATGACAAGAACTCAACACCCACAATTCACCCAAGTCATGTGCTCTCAGATACTGATAGGCAAGATGACTTATGTTACATGGACCCACATCCCCTTCCTTTCTTCCCTGATCCTGGTGTTCTGCTTTATTCTGAAAGCAGTGTTTGACAAAATTCCACCAACAGAGATCACCACAAAATGGATTGGAAATCATGCCAAAACTCAATATGCAGGCTTTTATCAAATCATCCACAGAAAACTGAGTTGGCGGGGTAGAGGTGGGGTAGTGGTGTGCTGAATCCAGCGTGGAAGCTCTCAGGGAGTTGAGAACAAGGGTAGAAATCAACACAAGAAGTCATCTATCTTTTGCAAGAAGATTGGATCTCTTCCATGCATTTTTTCTTTTCCTTTTTTTCCCCCTTATTTTTTAAAAAATAGATTTACTTTTTTTTGAAGTGAAATACTCAGTGTAGATTTAGAGTCAAATAGTTGATAGTTGATGGGAAAAAAATCTTACCTTCTCTAATGCAAATACCTATCAAACAAAAATCCCTTCTTACCATTAATGCCAAAATTTCTGTTTAAGTTCTGTGATTAAATAGAAAGTATCATATACAGTCTACCAAGGGATAGATTCCTGAATTTAGTTGTTATATTATAATAGCAGAGATTAAAACAGCCTTTCAATTCTAAATTCTATTTGATACTGGGTCTAGCAGTGGCTCAGCGGTAAAGAATCTACCTGCAATGCAGGAGGCAAGGGTTGGATCCCTGGATTGGGAAGATCCCCTGGAAGAGGGCATGGCAACCCACTCTGGTATTCTTGCCTGGAGAATCCTCATGGACAGAGGAGCCTGGCAGGCTACAGTTCATAGGATCGCAAAGAGTCGGACACGACTGAAGTGACTTAACATTTTAGCATGCATTCCAGTGCAAAGTATCTCCTCTATTGCAAAAATAAAATCAAATCAACAAAAAAGAGCACTTTTTCTCAACACAGCTTGAATCAGGCATCTGCCTATGGATCAGTTGGGTAGAGGAACAGAGTGGGATCATAGTCACTGGACAAGATCCCAGTGCGTCATGATGCTGTTCAAACAAGGAGAAATCATTGCCTTCCAAGCAGTCACTTTGTCAAGTGTGACTTGTCTCACTGCCCACCCCTTCCCTATACGCCATTAAACTTCCTGTGACTTCTGTCTATGTTTTAGTCTTTTGAATATACTCTATACCCTGAATGAATCTACCTGGGAGATGTCAGTTCATCTTTTTAGAGATAGTTTAACAATCATCTTTAAAAAGACGTCTCAGATTCTATCCATTATACTATCATCTAGGACTAAGCCAAGTGCTTTCCTTTGAGCATTCTGAGTGGTATTTGCTTACTTTCCTTGTGGTGTTGCACATTGTATTCTAACAGTTGGGATTCTGCTCTGTTCATTCATGCCTTTCCAACTCTTTGGTAATCAGTAGGCAAAAGTGAATGCTTTAAAAAGAAAGAATAATGAAATCAATCAACCGATTAATTACTTATTTTAGACTTGGGATCAAAGTTTACTTGTTTCTTTTTCATGCCTGATCCTAGTGCCCTAAGTGGAATTTGTGCTACTTTGTAATTTGCTTGATTTTTCTAATTGGTACTTCAAGCTTTGTAATAAAATGTTGCTACATATTGAAAGTATTTAGCTAAAGTAAAAGCAGACGTTTTCTGATTTTAATAGCCCAAATTTTATAGAGCATTCTACATCCCAGGAATTGTCCTCAGCACACTACTTGTATTAAATCATTAAATCCTTATAAGAATCCCATCAGTTCAGTTCAGTTCTGTGGCTCACTCATGTCTGACTCTTTGCAACCCCATGGACTGCAGCAAGCCTGGCTTCCCGGTCCATCACCAACTCCTGGAGCTTGCTCAAACTCATGTCCAGCGAGTTGGTGATGCCATCCAACCATCTCATCCTCTGTCATCCCCTTCTCCTCCTGCCCTCAATCCTTCCCATCATCAGGGTCTTTTCTAATGAGTCAGTTCTTTGCATCAGGTGGCCAAAGTATTGGAGTTTCAGCTTCAGCATCAGTCCTTCCAATGAACATTCAGGACTAATTCCCATGGTGAGGGGCTCTTATTATCCCAACTTTACAAATGAGGAACTTGAGCTGCAGAAAAGCTAAGTAACCTGCTAGTAAGAGGTGGCATTAGGGTCAGATGCACACAATCTTGTTCTAGGTGCTGTCCTCTTAACCAAGAGGATTGTCTGCCTCTATTGGAAACATCAAGGGCTTCATAGTAACATAGTTCATGTATTTAAGTCTTGCACTTAGCTCATATTTCTTATAATTCCCATGGAATAAAGTCAAGCATATAAAGGAAGGGCCAGGGCTGGGTTCCTGGGCATATAACCTGTGCAGTTGTGGAAGGCTCTGAGCTCAGGAACTGGAATGCCCAAATTTTGCCTTCTTGAAAGTTTAAAGATTTTTTTGAAAGTAGGGGTCTTACATTTTTATTTTGCTCTGCTGCCTCTTAGTCACTTCGGTCATGTTCGACTCAGTGCTACACTGTGGACTGCAGCCCACCAGGTTCCTTTGTCCATGGGATTCCCCAAGCAAGAATACTGGAGTGGGTTGTCATGCCCTCCTCCAGGGGATATTCCTGACCCAGAGATTGAACCCAGGTCTCCTGCATTACAGGCAGATTCTTTACCTCTGAGCCAGTAGACCCTGCAAATTACATAAGTGTGCTTGGAAGCATTATAAAATTTCCAAAGAAGCATTTGTGAAATACATGGGTATTTATTTTGTGAATTGTGAGTAATAAAGACTCAGTACTTTTTTTCCAGACAATGGAAAAATGAACTCTTTCAAATGTCTTTTTTAATCATTTTTGACATCCAAATTGTAATACTGGATAAGGTAATCAGGATGAATCCCTTTCAAATGTGAGCATTCCCTGGGAATAGTTTCCTAAAAGTGCTTTTCCCCCAAAATATGTGTAAATGAGTAATCATTCTTTCTTTCTCTGGTCACAGTGGTAAAGGATAGGAGGCAGCAGAAACAAGGTCCAAGGAATGCAAATAAGCAGCATGCGGGTAGATGTAGGAAAGCACAAGAGATAAGGCTGAAAAGGAAAGCCAAACTGGACAGTGACGGGAGCTTGGGTTGGTGAGGTCCTATAAAAGAGGTATTGGGAAGAAAAAAAGTGGGAATTCCTAGAGACACTGCAGTGAAAATAAATTGCATCTGATACTGATTGGCTATGAGCCAGGGAGAGAGTTGGATAACTCTAGGACTCTGTCCATGGAATTCTCAGGCAAGAATATTGGAGTGGGTAGTGATTCCCTTCTCCAGGGGATCTTCCTGACCCAGGGATTGAACCTGGGACTCCTGTATTGCAGATGGATTCTTTACCATCTGAACCACCAGGGAAGCCCCGCTACTCACTATACTAGCATCTTGGACTGAAGGAATGTGGAAATGTAATAGTGTCTTGAAAAATGATTGAATATTTCTATTACAGTTAACTTTGCATGTCTTTCCTCTTTTGTCAAATTATAAGTCCCCTGAAGTAGGTTATATTTTGTTTGTGCAGCCTCCACATGCTTAGCATGTTGTTCCAGAGTATAAATGAGCCATGCCTTGTTATAGCCCACAAAGTATGGTGGTAGCCTCTTTAGTTAGGCTGTGAACAGCTATGATCAATGACATCAATGAGGCTTGAGAAACACAGTGTGGATACAATGATATGGACCATATGGATAAATTAAAACTATGTTGGAGACTTTTCCATCTAGTAAAAATTCTTTTTATTTCATTACATAAAGGTTTTTTACTGCTGAATAAGAAACACTTCAGAGGTAAATGAGCTGACAGAGGTATTTGAAAAGGTAAGACACAGGAAAGACTAAATTTTCAAAAGAATTATCGAATCACTGCTTTTATTTCCCTCTAGTGTTGTTCTTACAAATCCAGATGAACGATTTTATCCACCATGATGAATTTCTCATGGTTCGCTGCTATTTGCAGAAATATTTTGGAACACCAGACATACACAAGTAAACAAATCATAATCTTAATTCCATAGCATGTATGCCAGTTATTAAGACATCATTTCTCTGCTCTGAACTCAGCTTCCTTTACTAGGTTTTCTGATGACTGGGATGGACCCTAAAACTCCATTTCTTCTTGGCCAACCACCCCCTGTTAAACTCTGCCACCAGATGGCGCTAGAGGAAGAGCCCAAGGTTAGAAGAGAAGGGACTGTCTTTTTCCTGTTTTTTTTCCTTTTCTATGAGGGTCACCCCAGCCTCACTTTTGGTGAGGAAAAACAATAAATTCCAAATTAAAAATTTAATGGACACATATGGAACACTGTCCCCAATAATTAAACAAACATTCTGCTCAAGAACACATGGTATATATGTGCTTTAATTGACCAAGTATCAAGCTTTAAAGCAAGTTTTAACAAATTCCAAAGAATTTGTAACATGCAGAAAAGATTTTCCTCACCAAGATGTAAGGTAACTAAAACCAGCCTCATATATTTTGGAATAATAATAATAAATAAACCACTAAAAATAAAACAAAAACCAATTAAACAAAAGCCAATCCTGTAACTACCTCATACACCAAAGGAGACATGAACATTCTTAAAAATACTTAAATAGTGAAAATGAAAGTATAGCCTATCTAAATGTATGGTATTTAGCTGAAACATTACATCAAAAGAGATCTAAATATTTTTACTTATATTAGAAAGTAGAAAAAGCTTACATTATTGAACTAAGTTAAAAGAAAAAGAAGTTAGCACAAGATTAACAGAATAGACCCAAAGATGGCAAAAAGAAGGAAATATTAAAGTAAGAGAAGATATTAATGACAGAGAAAGCAAATATACAATAGCGATCATTAGTCAGGTCAAAGTTGTTTTTTCTTGAAAGATATCAATGAAATAAGCAAACTTCTGGTGTGCCTGACAAATATGACATAAGTAAGAGAGAATGAAAAGGCGCAGATGAAAACTATTTAGAATAAAATAAGGGACACTATAGATTAAAAAGATAAGATACTATTATGTATAAATTTATGTCTTTTTTAATGTAAAAATCTTAACTTGCCATCAATGGAGTTCCCTTATCATTCAATCTACTTCACTTAATATATAGTTTTTGAACAACTCCTCTCTCCAAGGCACTCTTCTATACTCTGAGGATTCAGCGGTAAAAAAAAGTCAGAGAAGTCCTTGTTCTTATGAACTATATATATCAATAACAGGGGAAGACAGATAAATAAGATTCATTTGGAAAGTGGTAGGTCTATGAATAAAATAAAATACAGTGATGGCATTGTAGAGGTTGTGGACTTACTGATGGAGATGTGTGCTAGGATACAGTGGGTAAAAAAAAAAAGGCCAGCTGTGAAAATACCTGACAAAAGGATATTCTACACCAGTGCTGTCCATAGAACTTTGTGATGATGGAAATAGTCTATGTTTGTACTTTCCAGTATGGAAGCCACTAACTACATGTGGCTATTGAGTGTGAGTAAGGAACTGAATATTTAAGTTAATTAATTCTAATTAAAATAGTCATATGTGTATCCTAATAAGTACAGAAACATCTAAATTTAAATAATCAAGTTCATAGAGAAACATGTTTACTAAGCAAATTATGAATAAGATTAAAAAAGGTTTAAATCAAATGTTTACTAAAAAAAACTTCTTATGAAGAAAACAAGGAAGAAGAAAAGAGGAGAACAAATTTTGATTCCAATCTTACAAAAAATGTTCAAGAAAAGTAGATAAAGAGGAAATATTTCTCACATTACCTTAATAAGCTGGGTAAGAACCACAAAAGGTGGAGGATTTCACAGACCAGTTTCACCTGTGAACATAAAAGAGAAAGTCTTAGACAGAATACAAGTGAAATATATCTGGTTTTATATATTTTGCTTTGATGGCACCAGGCAAATACTTTGCATCATTTTAAGTAAGAATTCTATTTTAACAAAAGCAGTGAACATAATATGATTTGAATTTTCCAATTAGTACTATGAAGCTGTGTGGAGAATAGTTTTGAAGGGACCAGAATGAAATCAGAGGAGCTAATAAAAGACAGGGAAGACCTAGTAAGTGGGAGACCAAGTTCCGAAGGGTTGTGCAGGTAGGTTGTATTTGAGGGACCTGAGAGACTCTATCTGGGAGAAGTCAAAAGAGCAGAAAGTACTGAGTCAGGTCTGAGTGTGGACAGGGTGCCCTGGTGATTCTACACTGGGCACTGTGGGGCTGTGGGGAAAGGGGTTGCAGGAAGACACTGCCTACCTGCTGCCGGTTACACCCAGGGCTCTTCCAGAAACCAGGAGGGTGGAAGGAACACAGTAATTAGGGCCACACAAAGTCCTGCGTGCCTTTCTCAAGTCTGGCAAGTCTAATGGAAGGCATTTGCAGCTTGTCACAGTTCATATTTCCTTTCTCTCCCCAGCAGAATATAGTTAAGAAGGAGCACCATGTGTCTGAACTGGATGTAAATCAGAAGGGACGTGGTTCAGGGGAGATTTTTGGTCCAAATAATAGGTCAGACCTTCTTAAGCTGCATAAAGAAGAGTCATAAAGATCAGTATCTACAAAAACCTGAATTCCATTATCCTGTAAAGGAGATTTGAAATCACCTGGGGCCCCTGTCCTGTTCGTTTTATTGGGGGACAGATGCAAAGAGAAGTGGATCATATCTCATTCCTTCAGTAGGTTTTAGAATCCAAGAATCATTGAATCTCATGGCTGAAGGGTATATTGGAGGTCGATTTACCTGACCTCCCTTCAGAAACTTGAAATAAATCTTCACCAGTAACACTGCAGGAAAGAATTCCTTCATTGCCCCTAAGAGGGACAAGGACAGGCTAATGCTCTGGGGCCACTTTGGAGACATGGAGAAATGGAATGGGCCCTCAGAATAGCAGTGGAAATTAATGTATTGCCAATAAGGAAAAAATTATCTTGACAATAAAACCCTTCCAGTGTAAGCTGGGTTATGTGTGCATTTGGCCAGGGGAAAAAGGGCTTCAAATTAAAAAGAAGAAGAAAAAAAAAGTCTAAAACAGAAAAACAGAAATTGGAAGTTTGTTATCATCATACTTTATTCCTTCTTTATATGTTAGTAAGAGGACTCTCTGCAGACAACACATCATACATATTAATAAAACCTATTGAATACTTGTATGTTTAATCCTCTATAAATCATCATTAAACCCAAATTGCATCTGATGTCCAGAAAGGGTGAATAGCTTGCCCAAGTTTACACCATTAGTAGGCAGAAGAGTGTAGAGGCAAAACACAGTGTTCCTTGTGGCATAATTTCTTTCAAAAGAGGAGCCCACTTATTATTGAGAATGCATTTTAAATTTGTTGATATTATAGTAAAACATATATAACCTAAAATTTGCTATCTAAACCACTTTTAATTACATAACTCAGAGGCATTACACAGTGTTTTATAGTTAGCACCACCATATATTCTCCCAAATTTTTTATCACCCCAAAGCAGAAACTCTATTAGGCAGTAATTCTCCCCTCCCTTCTTCTACTCAGCCCCTGATAACCTCTAATTTGCTTTCTATCCGTATAAATTTTTTTTATTTTATATGGAGGGAAGCATATGATAATACTTGTCCTTTTATAAGGCTTATTTCAATTAGCATTATGTTTCAAAGTTCATGCATATATCACATGTCAGAATTTCAGTTTTTATAACTGAATAATATTCCATTGCATATATATGATTATTGATTTATCTCTTGATGGCTGCTATGGTTGTTCACCTTTTGGATATTGAACATAATGCTATAATAAACATTGGTGTATAAGCATCTGTTTGAATCCTATTTCAGTTCTTTTGGGTATATTTCTAGGAGAGAATTTACTTGGTCGTAGAGAAATTCTGCTTAGTTTTTTGAGGAACTACTAAACTGTCTCCTGTGGTGGCTGCACCATTTTACAGTCCCTCCAACAATGTATAGGTGTTACAATTTCTTCACATCCACTTGCTATTATTGTCTGTTTTCTAAATAGCCATTTTAGTAGGCGTGATGTGGCATCTCATTGTAGTTTTGATTTGCACTTACCTAGACTAATGATATTGAGTATCTTTTCTTGTTCTTGTTGGCTATTTGTATATCTTCTTTAGAGAAATATCTATTAAAGCCATCAGCTCATTTTAAAATTGGGCTGTTTTTCTATTTGTTGTTGAGTTGTAGGTGTTCTTTGGATATTTTGGATATTAACTCCTTATCAGATGTATGATTATGAATATTTGTCCTATTCTGTGGGTTTCCTTTTCACTCTGCTGATAGTGTCCTTTGTTGCATAAAAGTTTTCAGTTTTGAGGAAGTTCAGCTTATCTACTTATTCTTTTTTTGCCTGTACTTTTGTTGTTGTATCCAAGAAATCATGGCTAAAGCCAAAGTCATAATTTTTCTCTATGTTTTCTAGGATTGCTATAGTTTTAGCTTTTGTGTTTAGGTCTTTGATTTATTTTGAGTTAACTATATAATATAAGAACCCAACTTTATTTTTTATAAATATATATTCAATTTTCCTAGCACCGTTTCTTGAAAAGACAGTCCTTTCTCCATTACATGGGCTTGACACCCTACTTGAAAAGTATTTGACCATATGTGTAAGGGTTTATTTCTATGCTATCTATTCTATTCCATTGGTTTATATATCTGTCTTTATGTCAGTACCATACTATTTTGGTTACCCTAGCTCTGTACTACATCTGTAAATTAGGAAGTGTGAGACCTCCAAATTTGTTCTTCTTTTTCACTACTGTATTGGCTATTCAGGGTCCCTTGAGACTTCACATGAATTATAGGATGGCTTTTTCTAGTTAAGCAAAAAATATCATTGGGGTTTTTATAGAGATTGCACTGAATCTGTAGATCACTTTGGGTATTAATGATACACTAATAATACCAAGTTTTCCAAATCATGAACATAAGATACTTTTCTGTTCTTTTGAGTCGTAGATAATTATCCATAGAAAAATAATAATTGTGAAAGTGAAAAGTGAAAGTCGCTCAGTTGTGTCTGACTCTTTGTGACCCTTTGGACAGTACAGTCTGTGGAATTCTCCAGGCCATACTGGAGTGGGTAGCCTTTCCCTTCTCCAGGGGATCTTCCCAACCCAGGGATAGAACCCAGGTCTCCCACATTGCAGACAGATTCTTCACCAGCTGAGCCACAAGGGAAGCCTAAGCATACTTGAGTGGGTAGCCTATCCCTTCTCCAGGGGATCTTTCCGACCCAGGGATCAAACTGGGGTCTCCTGCATTGCAGGTGGATTCTTCACCAACTGAGCTATGAGGGAAGCACAATAATCGTGAGGATGAATTCTGTGAATTTTTTCTTTTATATTCATCCTCATGATTACTGGAGGATGAATATAAATGAGAAAAAAAAATCACAGAATTACATTATGACCTAGTGGCCCAACTAGGAATAGATTGTGAATATTGAGACAGTCACATTTCATAACAGAATAAATTGGGGGAATTTCTGGAAAAGATCTGTGTACACTCACGTAAGTTACTTTTTAAATTATTAATAAAACTGACAGTCTTTCAAAAATGAAAAATTAGATATAGTGTGTATAAACATTTTATTTGTAATGGATTTTTCCTGAATTTATATGTAAAAACTATAATTTTGACCTTCTATTTCTTCGTCTGTACAATAGGGGAGAGAGCTGGAAAAGGCTAATCACACCAGATAATCTCTTTCTTCCTTTTCTCTCTCATAAGTTAATTATTCTACTTCCTTCCAACTCTAAACTTCAATACTCTCCATTCCCAGAAAATTATTTTCAAAGAAAGCTTTGAATTGCCAAATTTAAATACACAGGGATGACGAGGTCTTAACAAATTGTTGCCAATTTCTGAAATACAGGGAATAAGCTATGTTCTAATTATCATCTCTCATGCTTCCCACATTTCTAATGACCAATCCTTCCTCCTCAGACAGTATCTGAGGGCATCTCTCTTTAACACACTTCTCTAGAGGGCTGGTGCCCTTCCACAGTCAACTGAGGGCAAAACTCAGCCAGGCGATGGAACACGTAACTCACATAGACGGAAGCAAAGCTGACAGTGCAGAACCAGTCCACTGTCACCGAGCCACAGATGGCTAGCCCTGAAGGAAAGGAGCAGCTGTGTTATGAGGTGAGCAGAGACAAGTAAGCATCCCAACACATCCATCCATCGTGCATGTGCACATCTGGTACTGATTCCCTCATTTCCCTTTCCATGGAGGGGTGTGTGTGTAAAAGAGCAATCTAAGCAGGTGAGACCTTCCAGCAAGCAAGCACAGAGGAGAGATGCTGGGTAGCAGGGGTGGACCCACTGGTGCAACTTAAGAGGAGGCTGCTCTCCTGTGACCACTGCTGGAGGAAGAGGAAATTTCATGCCTTTCTTCTTTGCCTTTCACAAGCAACCAAGTCTTATTTTTAATTTTATTTTGTAAAAATTTATATTTAATTGGAGGATAATTGCCTTAAGATATTATGTTGGTTCCTGCCATACAACAACATGAATCAGTCATAGGTATATATATATATCTCTTCGCTCTTGAATCTCCCCTCCCCCACCTCCTACAAAGAGTTGTAGGGGCTGGACTTCTGGCCCTAATGTGTGCAAATAGGTGAATCTGCCTTCAATTAGAACTTAATTACCTCCTCTTGAGATTCTCAAATTTTTCCTTTTCCTTGTGTTCTTTTCAAGGGCCTAATATCAGTAATATTTCAATTCTGATTTGCTCTTGGCCAAGCCCCATTCCCCACTCGCCATATGCCTCTTGCAGTCTGTACACTCTCTCACCTCCCTGACTCCCTGTCTTCTTCCCCACCTTGCCCTTTGCCCCTCCTCTCACCCCAGGTTCCCCTAACTATAGGCTAGTCCACATGTCATTACTCAGAATTTCCAGCAGACCCCTCCTCACTTTCCTCTCAGTCACACTCACCGTTCTCATGACTGTTTCAGGCTTTGCGTTCAGGAGTCAGCTGCAGACACTCTTTGGGCTTAAAGGGGAGGAAATACTGCACCACTGGCTGTGGCTTAGTTTTCCGGACAGTCCTCTGTGGGGGCTTATCAGCCTACATACTACTGATTGTACTGCTTTGAGCGTGTATTGCCCTCTAGAATTTCACAGAGAGGCATTGTTATGCTTTGGGTTAGTGTTTAAGCATTCCTGGGTTTCATTATAAGAAAATATCAAATATCAAAATCACCAAAATATCACCTGATTCCTAACAGGAATCACATCTGTTTGAGGGAGGTCATCTTTTATTGAGTGTGAAAGGAAGAAGCTAGGAGAACCTGGCACTGAGTAAAAGCCATGCTCTCCCAGACTGACCCTGTGTTTTCCACTCCATCTTTCAACACTCAACATGAATTCTATGCCATTGCCTTTGAACTTTGCATACATTATGGAGCTTGGCCCTTACTGGATTATGAGCATAATATGCTATTATTACAGGAATAATAAGTATTATGAATTTCCCAGGTGGCTCAGTGATAAAGAATCTGCCTATCAAGCAGGAGACATGGGTTTAATCCCTGAGTTGAAAAGATCCCCTGTAGAAGGAAATGGCAACCCATCCCAGTATTCTTGCCTGAGAAATACCATAGACAGAGGAGCCTGGTGAGCTATAGTCCAGGGGGTCCCAAAGAGTCAGACTTAGTAACTAAACAGCAATAGCAGCAGCAGCAATAAATATTATCCTTAACATCAGAAAACATAGGACTGAGTGATGACCTGGCCATGCAACATAACTGTGGACACATCACTTCCAGTCTGTTGGCCTCATTTTCCACACCTGCAAAAGTGTGAATATTAGAGCCTGGAAGTTCATGAGTGTTCATTTAATATGTATCTTTCTATTAATCAAAGTTCTAGGATATAACCATAAGCATCTTTTTCCTTTGAACATTTTCCCATAGTTTGATAGTGCTGACACAGGACATGTCTGCTCTTTTGTTACGAAAAGACAACTTTTAAGCAAGTGACACATTCATAAATCTGTTCTGAAGATGCAATAAATAATAGTCCTGGGAAGAAGTAACTCATTATTCTCAGAGTTCCCAGGGCTCAAAGGAAGGGCACACACCAACTGGCCCAGAACTCACCATCTCCCTCCATCAGCTTGTGAGACTCTGTCTTCATCCTACAAGCAAAGCCAAGCTGCCATATAGAGATGGTCACCCAGCCCTGTCTGTGGCTTTAAACCCCAGGAAAGTCAAAGGAGAAGAAAACAGAGGTGAAGGATAGCTAGTAAGATTATACATTTATAAAGTGTTCAAATTTTTGGAAAATAGTCAATATATTTCTTAATTAGCTATATATAAGTGTGTGTATATATATATATATATATATATATATATATGTATATATGAAAGAGTCAAATGGTTCTCCATTCCTCTTTCTTTCTCTCAAGCCTTCTCTCTTTGCTCCTTTCTTCCCTCTTTCTTTCTTTGTCTCCTAAGGTGCACCAAGATGGCACCACTTTTAGCACATCTTCCAGTGAGCTCTCATAAGGTCTCCGCTACTGGGATATAGGTCAGGTGATATTTGGATGGGGACCCACAATCTTCACCCCTAGGAAGTATGGTAGGATTCTTGGCTCTCTGCTCTCCCTCATCACCTTATAACACAGCCTCCGCAATATCTGATCCACCTTCTAACCCACTGTCCTCTGAGAAATGACCACGAAACTAATCTAACCCCACCTTCCCACTTCCCTTCCAAAGCCTCATCTGCACTGGGTTATAGAACAATACCCCTTGGATGGCATTTTAGCCCTCACACTTAGCATGTCCAAACTGGAATTGACCTTCCAACTCTCCAACATCTATGAAATTGGCTCTATCTTTCATTAGAAACACCTCCCACGTTTGTTTCTGATTCTTTATCCAGACCACCACATTCAGGTCACATAATGGGGAAGGGATCTCAAGGACCACGTGGCCTTGCCTTCTGCTGTCACAGCCCACAGGTGGTCCAGCAGCCTAAGCAGCGGGGAAAGTGTGCGCCACAGCTGAGAGCTCAAAGTGCTCTGTGTTGGCTTGAGATACATCACCGTCCTCCATGGTTTTCACACCTTCTGCCTTCTGAGCCTCATAGCACAAACTGGACCTCTCTCCTCCACTAATAGCCTGGTGAAATTTAAAGCACATCCTGCCATCTCTGACAACTTTCAAGTCTGCATCTGGCATGGTTTACACCTTTCTTCCCAGATCAGCCCCTCTGCACACACTCTTCAGGGTGAATGCCCTGGTTCAGATGTGGCTTGTGGGTCATTAACCTGGGGGAAAGTCTCCTTCCTGAATATTCCAGGCTCCCTCCCCTAAGGCCTGAGGGCTGCAGTGACAAAGGTGATCTCCTCTGGGAAGCAGGTACACAGACAACAAAAATGTCTGATCTCTCAATGGCATTCCACAGGAATTTTTATCGCTACTGACAGGACCCAGGTTTCCCATTTTTATAGTTTTAAATCTTTCTGTGGAGACCAGTGATATTAACAGAGAATTATCTGAGAATTCCACAGTGTACCTGGAGTTTCTTTTTTCAAGTAAAGTAATCCCCCCCCAAATATATATATATATATATATATATATATATATATATATATAATAATATATGAACCTATATTACCTATGATGGCTAATATTATGTGCTAAATTTTATAGGCCACAGTGCCATGATAGTTGGTCAAACACCAATCTGGATGTTGTTATGAAGGTATTCTTTAGATAAGATTAATATTTAGGTCAGTAGACTCTGAGTAAAGCAGTTTACCATCTGTAATGGGCAGGAAGCAGGGGAAGGCTCATCCAATCAGTTAAAGAAAAAAAGACTGACTTCCTAAGAAAGTGGGAACTCTGCCTCCAGACTGCCTTTGGACTCAAGTTTCAACATCAGCTCTTCCCTGGATCTCCAGCTTGCCCTGCAAATTTGTTACTTGCCCGCCTCCACAATCACATAAGCCAGTTTCTTAAAACCAGTCAATCTCTCTTGCTCTGTGTTGCTGTCTCTGTCTCTCTCTCTCTGTCTCTCTGTCTCTGTGTCTCCCTCTCTGTCCCTCTCTCTATGTAGACCCATGGATGGATAGATAAATGTATTTGTATATCTCTATCTTCGTATCTATCCACACTATTGCTTCTATATCTCTGGAGAATCCTGACTAATACACTACCCTTAAGATCTTTTGAAGTACACTTTAGAAGTATATGATCTTTTTTTTTCCTTTTTAAACTTGATGCACTATAAAATAACCTCTTTTGGTTAATTATAAAATGTCCCCCTCAACTAATAGCACTTTCCAGAATCTGCCTGCAATGCAGGAGACCCAGGTTCAATCTCTGGGTCGGGAAGATCCTCTGAAGATGGGAATGACAATCCACTCCAGTTTTCCTGCCAAGAATCCCATGGACAGAGAAGCCTGGTGGGATACATTCTATGGGGTTGCAAAGAGTCAGACACTACTGTGTGACTAACACTTTCATTTTTTTTTTTTTTTTTTTTTGCTTTTCTCATCTTTTTTGCTCAACCCAGGAAAACAGATGAAGCTCAAATATAAATGCTAGCAGGGGCTCATTACATATATTCAGTTGCTCAGTAGAATCCACCATTCTTTATACTTATGATGGGTGTGTATGTCTCACACACTGTAAAAGGGAAATATACAGATTTGATTTTTTTTTCCAACCCTGCCCCCCCATCCCACAGTCTATACACATGAGAAGCCACATATTGAGGTAAGGGATGGGAGAGTATGAAATAGAATAAAACTGGGTGGGTTAAAAACGCTCCAGCACATGTTTCAAAGAAATCTAATGGGGTTTAGTCATTTTGCTCTATGGAATGCTTTCATTCCTTTAATTAGTAAAGATTAGCTGAATGTCTTACATGGAAAATTCTGCATTGTGGGTCCTGGTAGGTTCTAAGAGCATGATCTGGACCCAGGAACTGTGTTCATGGCTAAACATCCATACGATGTGAATGATCCACACATAAACAACCAGGCTGAAGCAGGGACTGGAAACTGGAGAAAAGTATCAAGTGTGGTATATGGTGTGAGACATTCCTATGGGTGCTGTATAGAGGGATGGAGATGGAGTGGAAAAGCTCCTTCCAGAAGGAACAGCCAACAGGTACAAGGGCCCAAAGTTGAGGGAGTGTGGAAAGCACGGGGAGCAATAATGAGTTGTCTGGATGCAGCGTAAAAGTCATGCTGGGAGAAGTAGTAAAACACAAGGTGGGGGATGACAGAGAGCAGGGACGGCCTGGTGGTGCACCACTTAGGCAATTGGCCACTGAATTATGCTTCTATGGATTATAGAAGTTCAAGTTGGCCACGTTGTTTTGCAATTGCATGTATGAGGTTCCAATTTCAACTGTTATCTGGTAAGAAGGGCTTGAAACAATCTCTTTCAATTCCCCAACAAAATGCCCATGAAAGCAAATCATAAAATGATAGAAACTCACTGATTCAAGATGAAAAGACAGCCAACTGACTGCCAGAACCTGGGGAAACTGTCCTCCAAACCAGCCAATGTGATGAGATCTGGCAGCACATTTGTCAGCCTGTTTTGTTTGTTTGTTTGTTATTTTTTGCATCTAGAAACAAAGCAAAGTCTTCTCCAGAGGAGGAAAGATGGTATTCTGGAACCTTCTCTCACTGTCTGTTATCCACTCAGAAACAAAAAAACTGTACCCACAAGAAAACAGAACGGCAAACCTGATATTGAATTTTGAGTCAGTTAGAGAGCTGCTCCCACCTGTTAGTACATGCCTCATCTTTACCTAGTCCTCTATGTACTGTTGGAACTCCCCAAACTCGCAGGGACTGAGGGATGGGGAATCAGGACAGACCACATCCTGAGAAATACAGCCTCTAATATTTCTTACTCTCCATTGGTGGCTCCAATGGTTGACCCTCTTTCTTCCTTTGTTAATGACCCAGCTGTGCTGTGTGAAACCTGGCTTTCTTCACCTTTCACTACCCCCTGTCCCTGCAGCCCCCATCTCTGTGTGGGACTTGTGCAAATATTTGTGGGAGAATCAGACTGTTCAACTCAACTTTGACTTTTAGTCAACTTGCATTCCATCCTAAAGCCAGAGAGAGTTATTGTGTTGAGGCGTGAGGCTGTAAGAGGTGTTGACTGTTAACCCTTTAGGAGATGGGGAGATGGTCCCTGCACACCATTCTGGAGCAGAATGCCTCCCTCCCACCCAGATCTTCCTTTCCCTGGTAGTCTTTCAAGACACAGTTGTGGTCTGCCCTTTGGTGTCTGAATGGGAAGATGAAGTCTGAGACTGTTACTTTAACAGAAAGGAACTAAAAAGCAAGGAATAAATCCCAATTTATTCCTGTGGGTGCAGACCTATAACTGCACCTATAACTCTTCAGGTGAGTTAGCTGAGTGACAGATCATCCACCTGCCCACAGCTGACATTTCAAATTAAAACACAATGCACTGTCCCATTTTTAAAACACAATGCAAACTGTCCCTATCAGCTTCACTAATTGTTCCTATGGAGATAGATCACTTCTTCCAAAATGGATGTGCCCAGCTGACCTTAGAGCTTACTTTATCATCTAGTTTTTATGTATATCTAATCTGCCCCCCACCCCCAATTTCTAGGAAGACAGTTCCAAACCTGAGCTCCCAGCCAACACATGGGAATGTGTCAGTATCTACTCTCTCTCTGTGGCTGCCTGGGGCTAGATGCACCCCATCACCACCGCCGCCTGCATCTCCTTAACTACAGCTCAGATGGATGTTGTCTCCAGTAGCAGAAACCCTTGCAGAACTCAGCAGGGGCCCTGAAGGAGCTGATTCCTCCCCCTTGAGTCTCACACTGCTGCGTTCAGTTCAGGCCAAGCCTTTGGTAAGTTGTTAAAAAGGATCACTACCTCTTATTCGGATGGGCCCTCAACTGTCCTTCGTTGGAGATTTAATTGGCACCAACTTGGGGAGCTGTGAGTTTATAAAATGATACACAACTTCAGACATTCATTAGCACTGTCAGAGCCTTTGGAATAATAAATGGCAGGAAGGCTTGGTCAAATGCTTCTGGACCTAATCCCAAATTAACTTTTCTCTACTCTGCCAAGAAGAAATATGAGAGCAATGAAGGTTTTATGATGGCCCATAATCTCATGATTAAACAAGCGACTGACTGGGACAATGCATTGTTTTTTAATTGAAATGTAGGAACCAAAATAAACAGCAGCATCTCAGAACCCTTCTGGTGACAAGGTCTAATACACCTAACATTTTAACACTAAAACCTAGTGCCACACACAATGTGCTGAGTGTGGAGTCCGTCCCTGGAGTACGCTTAGCCCTGCACAGGGCTCACCTCTCTGAGTTTATTTTTTGATCAGTGTAAATGGGCTGTCTCCAGGACTCTGTTTTCACATGTTCTCTTTACTCCAACAGTCGCCTGAATTAAACCATTGGAATTCTATAGGCAACTGAGTTAAATTTTAGCTTCACCCACAAGAAAATAGCTCAATTCCATTAGGGGAAACATCCCACAGTCTGGAGAAAATATGAAAGTGACTGACTGGAGTGCCTTTAGCTGAACGCCAAGGAGGAGAGGAAGAGAAGGTAGTAGAGGCTGTTGTTTGCACCCTGGGGAGTAATGTAAACTGGAGCTTAACTTTCCCTCCAGACCACCCAGTTTTATCTCTTTAGAAAAACATTAGCACTTTGGAAATGCCTGGAGAAGCTCTGGAAACCTCTTTGGAATGAGTGAGAAGAGGCTCTTCTTT
This sequence comes from Odocoileus virginianus, assembly GCF_023699985.2. Taxonomy (NCBI): domain Eukaryota; kingdom Metazoa; phylum Chordata; class Mammalia; order Artiodactyla; family Cervidae; genus Odocoileus; species Odocoileus virginianus. Next base: position 34,150,210 of record NC_069680.1, read on the forward strand.
CATGGTCTACGAACAGAAGATGTACCAGGCAGGATATTAAGGACAAACCAGAGCAATTGCCAAAAAAATCACATAAATATTTAAAAATTTCATCCCAATGGCCAACCACTCTTTTTCTTCCTTTTAAATTAAATTCAAATAACTCATTTTTGTTTCTGATAGTTCAAATCAGTAAGAACTTTGATTCACCTGCCTGTGGAATATCTCTTGCCTCTTGTGCTGTTTTTGATGATTTTTAAAGCGCATGTATATATATATATGCAAATATATATATTTTTAAGAGGCATCTAAGAGGGCTTCCTTTTGACATCCAGGACAGTAATCAGAAGGCCATGGTTACCAACCTCTATTTGTCTTGCCAGAGGCACAGGTAACCATCCTGGGCTCTGGCTGTGAAATTACAGATGTTCCTTACACCGTGGTCCTCAATGTATCTGTGTAAATATCACTTCTTGTATCTGGATGGATGAGTCAGCTACACAGGTAATTTCATTTTCCCAAAGACCTGCTTGCTCTCTGTCTGGAAAGAGTATAGCTCAGTAGGACACCCACCTGTGGGCCTGCCTGCACTGGCGGTCTAAGAGTCTGGATGCCTGTCCATCCCAGATGATCAGCTTAGCCAGAGAAACAGCACACTGGTCCTCCCATGTGGGCCCAAGTCCTCTGGCCCCGTGGCAGCTCCCCACACTGTATAGAACCTAGGACGCTTTTTGGTGTCACTTTATTTAAACCTGGACCTCATCCACGGCCCTTGGTGTGTTTTTGTAAGAAGATGATAAACATTATTATGCTCCCTCCTTTATGCTTATTTTTGTACGTGTTTACAGCAGGTGATTTGTTACCTGCTTATCTCTAGCCATCGGCCGCAACCATCTGTACTGAGCAGGGGAAGAGCGATGCTCCACAGGAGCGCCAGAAAAATGTTCATCCAGGGATTACCAGACGTCTCAGAGCAGACGGAAAGGGCTGCCGCTCGGCAATTACAGCTTCCTAAGGAAACAGCCATCAGGAGATGCCTGGACAGTGTCTGCCCGCTCTGGCCTTGACGGCAGCTTGTAAGATCCATCTCTTGTGGATGACATGGTCTGCTCCATGCGCTGTCTGTGCATCTTAAGGTGCTCCTCACCCCAGAGCCCTGTTATGGGGAGGGCTCTGGGAGCGGTGCCCCTAGTCTGTCAGGAAACACAAAACAGGGGATAGTTTTGGTCCTTCATACCCAGGCCTTAGAGTGCAGGGCTTGGAAACCAGGTGAGCTGGGCCTCCAGTGGTAAGAATGGATGGACAGAGGATGGCAAAGAGGGGAGGGGAGGGGAGACACCCATCAGTGGTCCCTGGTACCAGTCAATCCCTTTTCCTCGTAGAGAGTTAAAAGAGAATGAGCCATCATTATAGAACTGATTCTTCCTTAGAAAAGCCAGGCAGAAGTGGTGGTGGGGTGTTGAGAGAAGAGAGGCTCTGTATAAAATTGTCACTCCACTCCCCAGCCTCTCCATACCAATAGGCTTAACGGTGAATCTAAAGAGTTGAGAGACATGTCCTCTGGGCAGCCTCAGCTCAGCCTGACCATCCTGAGAAAGAAGCAGCCCATACTGACCAACACAATGATGGTCACCATGTCCCCACACTGCCCCCAACACTAGAAAGGACTCAGCCTTCTAGGTGTTGTTCTGACACTGGTCCAGAGAGCCGACCACGTGTGAGGTGGGGGCACAGCAAAGGAGAAAGAGAGAAGAGATTAAGTTAAATTCACCCAGAAGTCTCCCATCAAAGTGTTGTAAGTAATTATTGTAGATTTAGTAGAGAGAATAGTTAAGAATCACTTGGAGAAATAAAAGTTTCTTTGCAGTTCTGCAGTGGGATGGGGAAAGAGATCAGGGCCTTTGCCATCTTTGCCTAGCTTGGATGTAAACAGAGAATGTTGGGGGGGAGGATGAAGGACTGGGCTATATGAATTAGGCTGAGGCTGGGCTTTGAGTACCCATGTGAAATGGCGGACCATCAGCCAGAAGTGGGTCCAGCCCTGCCCTTACTAACTAGCTGTGTCATCTTGGGCAGTTGCTTAATGTCTTAGGACTCCAGCTGGGGATAATTATGCCCTCCTGAAAATGTCACAATGACAACTGAGAAAATATGTGTGAGCAGTTTTTGGTGAATCCCAAACAATGGAACATGTAAGAAAATGAGCAGGTTGGGGAAGGGTATCTGGAGAAAGGAATGATCACAGGGTTCAGAGGGCTGTGTTGCGGGGCTTCCTGGGTGCTGTGAGAGTCATTTCAGTTTCAGTTTTGTTTTTTTATTTTTTTATTTTTTATTTTTCATTCATCTTTATTAGTTGGAGGCTAATCACTCCACAATACTACAGTGGGTCTTGTCACACATGGACATGAATCAGCCATGGATTTACAGTTTAGTTGTTCAGTCTTGTCTGACTCTTTGCAACCCCATGGACTGCAGCACGCCAGGCCTCCCTGTCCATCACCAACTCCCAGAGTTTACTCAAACTCATGTCCATTGAGTTCATGATGCCATCCAACTATCTCATCCTGTGTTGTCCCCTTCTCCTCCCATCTTCAATCTTCCCAGCATCAGGGTCTTTCTAAATGAGTCAGTTCTTCACATCATGTGGCCAAAGTATTGGAGCTTCAGCTTCAACATCAATCCTGCCAATGAACATTCAGGACTGATTTTCTTTAAGATTGACTGGTTGGATCTCCTTGCACTCCAAGGGACTCTCAAGAGTCTTCTCCAACACCATAGTTCAAAAGCATCAATTCTTCACTGCTCAGCTTTCTTGATAGTCCAGCTCTCACATCCATACATGACTATTGGAGAAACCATAGCTATGACTAGATGAACCTTTGTTGGCAAAGTAACATCTCTGCTTTTTAATATGCTGTCTAGGTTGGTCATAACTTTTCTTCCAAGAATCAAGTGTCTTTTAATTTCATGGCTGAAGTCACCATCTGCAGTGATTTTGGAGCCCAAAAAGATAGTCTGTCACTATTTCCATTGTTTCCCCATCTATTTGCCATGAAGTGATGGGACCAGATGCCATGATCTTAGTTTTCTGAATGTTGAGTTTTAAGCCAACTTTTTCACTCTCCTATTTCACTTTCATCAAGAGCCTCTTTAGTTCTTTTTTTGCCTTCTGCCATAAGGGTGATGTCATCTGAGGTTATTGATATTTCTCAGTCTTGATTGAGAATTATTATTGGTTATTGGCAATCTTGCTTCCAGCTTGTGCTTCATCCAGCCCAGCATTTCTCATGATGTACTCTGCATATAAGTTAAATAAGAAGGGTGACAATATATAGCATTGATGTACTCCTTTCCTGACTGAGACCAGTCTGCTGTTTCATGTCCAGTTCTAACTGTTGCTTCTTTTTTGTTTTTTTCCATTTATTTTTATTAGTTGGAGGCTAATTACTTTACAACATTGCAGTGGTTTTTGTCATACATGGAAATGAATTAGCCATGGATTTACATGTATTCCCCATCCCAGTCCCCCCTCCCACCTCCCTCTCCACCCGATCCCTCTGGGTCTTCCCAGTGCACCAGGCCTGAGCACTTGTCTCATGCATCCAACCTGGGCTGGTGATCTGTTTCACCCTAGATAATATACATGTTTCGATGCTGTTCTCTTGAAACATCCCACTCTCGCCTTCTCCCAGAGTCCACAAGTCTGTTCTATACATCTGAGTCTCTTTTTCTATTTTGCATATAGGGTTATCATTACCATCTTTTCTAAATTCCATATATATGTGTTAGTATACTGTAATGGTCTTTATCTTTCTGGCTTACTTCGCTCTGTATAATGGGCTCCAGTTTCATCCATCTCATTAGAACTGATTCAAATGAATTCTTTTTAATGGCTGAGTAATATTCCATGGTGTATCTATACCACAGTTTCCTTATCCATTTGTCTGCTGATGGGCATCTAGTTTGCTTCCATGTCCTGGCTATTATAAACAGTGCTGCGATGAACATTGGGGTGCACGTGTCTCTTTCAGATCTGGATTCCTTGGTGTGTATGCCCAGAAGTGGGATTGCTGGGTCATATGGCAGTTCTATTTCCAGCTTTTTAAGAAATCTCCACACTGTTCTCCAGAGTGGCTGTACTAATTTGCATTCCCACCAACAGTGTAAGAGGGTTCCCTTTTCTCCACACCCTCTCCAGCATTTATTGCTTGTAGACTTTTGGTTTGAAGCCATTCTGACTGGCGTGTAATGGTACCTTATTGAGGTTTTGATTTGCATTTCTCTGATAATGAGTGATGTTGAGCATCTTTTCATGTGTTTTTGTGCCATCTGTATGTCTTCCTTGGAGAAATGTCTGTTTAGTTCTTTGGCCCATTTTTTGATTGGGTCATTTATTTTTCTGGAGTTGAGCTGGAGGAGTTGCTTGTATATTTTTGAGATTAATCCTTTGTCTGTTGCTTCGTTCGCTATTATTTTCTCCCGATCTGAGGGCTGTCTTTTCACCTTGCTTATAGTTTCCTTTGTTGTGCAAAAGCTTTTAAGTTTCATTAGGTCCCATTTGTTTATTTTTGCTTTTGTTTCTAATATTCTGGGATATGGGTCATAGAGGATCCTGCTGTGATTTATGTCGGAGAGTGTTTTGCCTATGTTCTCCTCTAGGAGTTTTATAGTTTCTGGTCTTACATTTAGAAAAAATATGGAACGCTTCAAGAATTTGCGTGTCATCCTTGTGCAGGGGCCATGCTAATCTTCTCTGTATCATTCCAATTTTAGTATATGTGCTGCCGAAGCGAGCACACTGTTGCTTCTTAACCTCCATACAGATTTCTCAGGAGGCAGGTCAGGTGGTCTGGTAGTCCCATCTCTTTAAGAATTTTCCACAATTTATTGTGGTTCACACAAAGGCTTTGGCATAGTCAATAAAGCAGAAGTAGATTTGAAAGCCATGGAGATCCCTAAACAGTGGCTCATAGACTTTAGAGTGCATTTAAATCCCCCAGAGGGCTGGGTTAAGGGCTGCATGGCCAGACCTTACCCCCAGAATTTCTGATTCAAGAGGTCCAAGCTGCATCAGGGAGTGTGAACCCCCATCAAGTTCTCAGGACTAAGGGGTGGTTCCAATAGGGAGCCATACCAACCTCTGCTCCCAACAACATGTTACCCTGGCACCCTGGTTCTGGCGAGGATGAGCCCAGGAGTGTCTAAGCTCAGCACCCCTCCCACCTGCCTTGCCTGTGCACCCACTGCTCCTGTTTCCACCAACCAAATCCAAACCTTCTTCACTCAACCCCCCTTCTCTCCCTGACCACACCCTGTGGCTCCAACCTCCCCCTTGCCTGAGAAAACTGTAGCCTCCAGTTAACTCTCCAGAAAAAAAAAAGAAAAAAAAAACCTACACACAGAGATATACACAAAAATATCCTTTACAGAGTGGTTGTAATTTCAAATGACTGAAAACAACCTATCTCCCTGTGGATGAGAAATGGTTGAATGACTTTGACATATGTCTACCACAGAATATTATGCAGCAGTTGAATAAGAAGATGGTTCTGAAGGTGCTAAGGTGAATTATTCCCATTACATTAAGAAGAAAAATGCAAGCTGCAGAACAATATGTACAGTGTGATCTCATTCAAAAGAAGAAAATTAAAGAAATACACAGCAAAAATTGTATATTTCTACAGTCAATGTTTATTTATAGATAGAAACAAAAGACGCAAGATTAAAAACAAGATTAAAAGAATTGACCATCTCTGGACAGGAAACTAGGATGGTAATGTGATCAAGGGGAACTTGTATTTCATTTATATTGCTTGGAGGTTTCAAGCACATGTTCATGTATAACTTGAATTATTAAAAAATAAAAGTATAGACAACGGAGGCTGAGTGATGATAGGGCCTCTGCCACCTGTGTCCCTAAGTTCTGCCTTTCCTTCCATCTCAAAAGAAGATGGACCTGGAGATTATCACACTAAGTGAAGTAAGTCAGACAGAATAAGACAAATATATGATATTGTTTATATGTGGAATCTTAAAACTATGACATGAATTAACTTATTCACAAAACAGAAACAGACTCACAGACTTAGAGAACAGGGATGGGGTAGGCATAGAGATAGATCAGGAATTTGGGATGAATATATACACACTGCTATATTTAAAAAAGATAATCATCAAGGACCTACTGTATAGCACAGGGAACGCTGCTCTATATTCTGTAATAACTAAATGAGAAAAGAATTTGAAAAAGAAGAGCTACATATGTTTGTATAACTGAATCAGTTTGCTGGACTCCTGAACCTAATACAAAATCGACTATTTACTTTGTAAATCAACTGCACTCCAATATAAAATAAAAATTGAAAAAAAGCAACTGGACAAACTACCTCTCTTCTTTCCAAGATTTATTTTTATTCCAAGAGCCAAGTGATCCCTGACACTGAATGCAACATCTCCCCCACACCTTTCTCCTTCCACTGGTGTGTTCTCCCAACCCCACCGCCAGCTGCTCCTGCTGAGTATGGTCAAGTCTCTGCGTTTCTAGACGTCTGCTTGACTCTCCCAGTATAGACCGTCTGAGCTGGATACTTTTCTTCAATGAGACTCTGTCTTCATAACAGAAATGGACGTTTTATAAGCATTGCTTCTTCCAATGAATTTTCTATCAACACCTTAACGGGAATTACATGGAAATGAGGAGTCAGTTGGGAAGAGATGTCCTAAGCTTCTGACACCTGTGAAGATTCTGCATTTACCTAAACCTTCTTTTACATCTCTGGGGAAATGTTTTCATTACTTAGATCCTACACCTATTTTATCAGACTCACCACTAGAGATTTTGAGTTCTTTGATATGCAAATAACATCTCCATTTGTGCTGTATTTCCTAATTAAGAACTGCTTGTGTGTGGAAAGGTTATCATTGTAAAAAAATTTGGGCCACCTTATTAAATTCTTATTCTCTGAGATTTGATCATCTTGAGTTTATTCACATGCTGTCCTAAAATGGTCAACTTTGAATACAGTTTTCCAAAAGTATCTTCTTATTTATAATTCATATCTTATTTAACAGACCCCAAGACAAAGCAAATCATAATATGATAGGCATCTAGCTTGTTCTCTTTTTGTGTTTTTACAAAATAACTATAATTACATATAATTCATCTGTACAAAGATAATGTTTACTAGAGTGCATGGCCAAAAAATCACTCATTTTCCCCCCCTAGTTTTTGTTTTAGAATAAAAAAGTGAATGTTGATTTTCATCAAATTACTTCAGCGTCTTTTTGGCTGCATTTTTTTACATCTTAATATTAACCTTTTGTTCTTGGGACACATGGTACTTGATCCTAGTGAGTGATCAATTTCATATAGGATTTGAGTTGTTATTTTTGTTTCTTCATTAAGATTTTTTGCATCTATAGCAGGCACTTGAAAATCATGAGATATGTCTGAGATTATCACAAAATACAGCAAAAAGTGATGGATGTGGATTTATCACTTTTTATTTCTCAGTAATGTTAGTGTGACTTCTTGGCTTTCTTACGAATCATATATGAATCTTGTGGCATTTGTTTCTCAGGAACACAACTTTATAATACAGAAATGGTTGCCATTCTTGTTTGAGGTTTCTGAAAACAGACCCCGAGTTGAGGATTTGGCTGCAGGTAGGGCTTCCCTGGGATTCCCAGGTGTGGCACTAGTGGTAAAGAACCAGCCTGCCAATGCAGGAGACATAAGGGATGCGGGTTCAATCCCTAGGTTGGGAAGATCCCCTGGAGGAGGGCATAGCAACCCACTCCAGTATTCTTGCCTGGAGAATCCCCATGGACAGAGGAGCCTGATGGGCTACAGTCCGTGGGGTTGCAAAGAGTCAAATACAACTAAAGGGACTAGCACACAAGAACGCACACAAGGTATTTGAGATCTGACCCCAGGATGCCTGAGTAGGAGTAGGGGAGGAGGACAGGGAGAGAAGCCAAGCCAAGGAAGGCCCAATTAGGGAGCAAGTGATTCATGTGAACAATTTGGGATTCACCCAGCTGGGAACCTTTGAGAAAGACTGAGGACACACCTAGACCAATGGGAAAGTTGAGGGCTGCGCTGGGAGCATGAGATCTCACCTCCCCTGGTCTGTCTGCTCTGCCAGCAGGAGAAGTGAGCACCCAGTCCCTGGGTACCAGAGATGCTGGTGGGCGAAGTGTAAGGAGGGGCATCTCCACCCAACCCGCTGAACACAGGAGATGCTGACAGCATTAAGAATGTCTGCTCCAAACAGCACTCTCACAGTGGCTTTTTCAAAGTTTAACTCCCCATTTTATGAGAGACTTTTGCTCCAGTGAAAGTATTCATTAAACTTTCTCCAGTTAGTTTCCCTCCAAATTATTTACATATATGATGATGCTGTTTGGGTCAGTGATGCTGATGAATAAAAATTTAAGGGAGACTATAACTGGTTCCTTGAGTGCCTTCATTCCTAACATCCTGCTGTTTCAAGGCACCCATGCTGCTAAATCACTTCAGTCGTGTCCGACTCTGCGACCACATAGACGGCAGCCCACCAGGCTCCCCTGTCGCTGGGATTCTCCAGGCAAGAGTACTGGAGTGGGTTGCCATTTCCTTCTCCAATGCACAAAAGTGAAAAGTGACAAGGAAGTCACTCAGTCGTGTCCAACTCTTCACGACCCCATGGGCTGCAGCCTACCAGGCTCCTCTATTCATGGGATTTTCCAGGCAAGAGTACTGGAGTGGGCTGCCATTGCCTTCTCCGAAGGGAGCCATAGGTACATGTAAATAGCTCCAGTTTTCAAGAGGACTAAGTCAGTGTCTTAGTTTTGTCCCCAAAGAGCCCATCCAGAGCCAGCCAACCTTGTATGTTCCCATCCTGGCACTGCTCATCCCAGACCCTCAGCCTGACTTGGTGACGCAACCTCTCCTCATCTGAGGGATAGAATAGCATTAGGCAAGAGAAGGAGGCTTTGGTAACTTGTGCTGCTTGGTAATGGAGCTGGCTCCCCATGGAATAACTGAGAATTTTGAGTCCTGCTGGAATGTCCTCAGAGCTTTGCAGATACCTTATTCCTGCCCCGGAACTCCTCTATAGCTCTGGAAACTTAAAAAGTGCTGCCCAAGAATCATCTCTGAGTGTGGATCAGTCCTGCTTTGAGCATCTGCCAAACCACGTGATCATCATGTGATCCCAAGCTGTGGCCTTTTATGCGTGAGACAGAAGAGGCCTCCAGGCTCCAGATTGGTCCTCTCTGATCCCATTTGCATTGAGCAATGTCTAGTACAGAGAAACATTGTTAAATGGGTCCCTGGAGTGACAATGAATTAGCCCATCTGGATGCCTGCATGGGCTGCTTTCTCTTATCTAGGCCTTTGTTTGAATATCAACTTCTCAGGAAAGCCTTCACTAACCACCCTTCCTAACACAGCAAACCCTACTCCAGACACTCCCTTCTCCCTTTCTTTGCTGTATTTCCTCCATATCACTTCTCACTCTTTGACATCCAGCATATTTTACTTGTCTGTGGTCTGCCTGTCCTCTCCAGAATGTGAGCTCCACCTGGTTCAACTTTTTGCTCATTTGGTTCATTGTTGAAGATCCAGTGCCTAAAGTAGGGCATGGAACATAGAAATACTCAATAATTTCTGTAGAATAAAGAAAAAGAGGAAATAAATTAATGAGTAGAGAACTATTGTGACCAAGGCCCTAGGCTGTGACCACATTTTTATCAGTTGATGCTCAGAGACACAGATATTGAAAATGCCAGAAAACTTTTGTGGGGCAAAGAAGCAAGTTATACATAACTTTAGAGTTAGTTGAAGACCAGTTATATAATTATGGAATGCTAGACTATTTGATAGATCCAGGACAAAGGTGAGAACAGATGAAATTAGAACTTTCCCTGCCAAAGAAATGGAGCTCTGATGGACAAAGCTTCAGAAACCTGAATGTCTGGTGGGGAATCAAAATGTTCATTATAGAAAACCCTGCCTAAGTAGTCACAAGAGATCCTTCTCCTCCAGGACACAGGAAGGGGGCTATGAGCTGACCCCACACAGCTGAACCATGCAGGGGTCAGTGTGGTGATCCAGCCCCAGCAGGTTCTGCATCATACCTGTGTTGTTCAGTCACTCAGTTGTGTCCAAATCCATGCCAGTCCAACTCTGGCATGAACCGCAGCATGCCAGGCTTCCCTGTTCTTCATCATCTCCCAGAGTTTGCTCAAACTCATGTCCATGGAGTTGGTGTGCCATCCAATCATCTCATCCTCTGTCATCCCCTTCTCCTCCTGCCTTCAGTCTTTTCCAGCTTTTGGGTCTTTTCTAATGAGTCAGCTCTTCACATCAGGTGGCCAAACTATTAGAGCTTCAGTTTCAGCATCAGTCCTTCCAATGAATATTAAGGGTTGATTTCCTTTTGGATTGACTGGTTTGATCTCCTTGCAGTCCAAGGGACTTTCAAGAGGCTTCTCTCCAGACCTTGGTAAAGATTTTTTGTAGGATCTGTCTACATAAACATATGTGCTCAGAGACTAGGTTTTCTCTTCTTTCCTGAAAATGTCACTCCAGAATCTGCTTGGCAACCCCACACTCACTGCAGCTTCCCTGTTAACTATAGTACTGGGGGCTCTCATGGAGACCACAGCTTCCCGACTTCCCATAAGCTGGCTGAACCCAGAGGTGCTCAGGGTGTCTGCACAGGAGAAGGTTCCTTAAGTTTCCCACAAAGGAAAAGCAGGAGAGCCTAAATTAAATGAGCAAATGGATAATCACTGTCTAAACAAAATCTACTTCAAAATTGAATTAGCTAAACAAGGAAAGTGCAGGAACGACTCAGATTTATATTCAAAATCGACAGGATGCCTGTAGATTTCCAACAGGCACTCCCAGATAAGCAGGCAGGCATGCTTTCTCCATTTGGGGGGCTTTATTCCTTCACTAAAAAAAAAAAAAATTGTGTTTCCATCTGCTTTAAAGTTAAGTTTTAGAAAGAGAATTCCAGAATTTAATGTTTAGGCCAAACCTCACAGTTTCATAGCAGCCTTGCCATGTCTAACTAAGGATGACTCACATTTGCAGAGCTCTCCCTGTTTAAGAGAGCATCTTGTTTCACATTGATTTTGCTCTTTCACAATCCTGGGAGGAACTCGGGCAGGGATTCACATGATTATTAGGTGAAATAGGATGCCTTTTTACAGGAAAAATAAAAATGTAAATCTCAGAGTGGCTAAGTGACTGGCCTGGGGTCACCCAGCACAAAACTTCATTCCATTACTTCTGTATCTGGCTCCTTTTGCCTTCCTCAAACTGTACCGGGAACTCTTGTTTGATCTCCAAGTCCTTGTAACCACATCATCATGCATTTTTGTCCTTGCTAGTAGGTCTATAACTGATTCTGAAACTAGGTCAAGTCCGCATATTTTTGCAGCCCAGAAAAAGTGTGGGGATCATGAAGCTGTGGGGACCACCTCCCTGCACAGCCATCAAATTAGGGTGTGGACCACAGATGCTGACTGCAGGGCTCCAGGGGAATCAACAATGCTTTAATCCATATTTTTTTTTCTCAGGAAAAGAAAAAAAAAGGTATTAAAAACAAATGAAAATTTCTTTAAAAAAATAATTAATTTATTTATTTTACTTTACAACATTGTATTGGTTTTGCCATACATTGACTTGAATCCGCCATGGGTGTACATGTGTTCCTCATCCTGAACCCCCCTCTTCTGAACTTCTTTAAGCCATGGAAAAGAAGCCCAAGACTGCCTAGCCGCCTATCTTTCTATACCCCAGACATGGATGGGCACTTCACAGTGCTGCCACTCTGAGAAGCAGTAATAGGATCCCATTCCCACTCCCACCTCCCGCCCCAGTTCTTGCTTCCTTCCTCCAGGACTTCCACCAGTCACTGGTGTCCCTGGAAGTTTCCATAGAGACAATTACCAGCTATTTGGATACCATGTTATCTTGGATACCATGCCCAGAAATCCCTACAAAAGTCTTCCGGCCTGCAAAGATTCCCCATGGTGCCTCCAATAACCAAACAGACTTTTCATCTTTCTCATTTATCCTTACAATCACTCACATGTTTACTCACCTGCTGTGCCCTGATTCTGAGCCACACTTCAAGCCAAGTTATCAGGAATAAGGAGGAGAGAATGGATCTCAGCTGGTATCAGGGAGCTCATAGACTGTTATAACCATCTAACTAACACAGCATGAAGTATTGTGTTATAAAATGAACACAGAAGTACTGTTTGCATGCCAGAAAAGGGAGATTTCATTCCAATGGGATGTTGCAGAAGAGTTTGTGTGGAGGTGACATTGTTCTGGGTCATTAAGAATGAAGAGGAGGGTTTAACTGAGCAGAGTAAAAAGGGGTGTCTCCTTCAGGCAGTGGGACCCTGGAACAAAGACCTGGGGCCTGAAAGAACACAGCAACTATTGAGCCTGGTGGTGGATTTGGATGTAGAAAGGAGAATGTGACAGAAGTTGTGTCCAGGAGGTCAATGGGACCAGGTAGAGGATAGACCAGAGCCTGGACTTGAACATGCAAACAACATGAGGCCAGAGAGCACTTGGGAGATGAAGTTCAAGACTCCTGGGTCTAGTTTACAGTTGCCAGGGGGAAGGGATAGTCAGGGAGCTTGGGATGGACACATGTACACACTGCTATATTTAAAATGGGTAACCAACAAAGACCTACTGTATAGCACAGGGAATTCTGCTCAATGTTATGTGGCAGCCTAGATGGGAAAGGAGTTTAGGGGGGAATGGATACTTGTCTATGTATGGCTGAATCCCTTCAATGTCCACCTGAAACTATCACAATATTGTTAATCAGCAATCAGTTCAGTTCAGTCGCTCAGTCATGTCCGACTCTTTGCGACCCCATGAATCGCAGCACGCCAGCCTCCCTGTCCATCACAAACTCCTGGAGTTTACTCAAACTCATGCCCATCGAGTCAGTGATGCCATCCAGCCATCTCATCCTCTGTCATCCCCTTCTCCTCCTGCCCCCAATCCCTCCCGGTATGAGGGTCTTTTCCAATGAGTCAACTCTTCTCATTAGATGGCCAAAGTATTGGAGTTTCAGCTTCAGCATCAGTCCTTCCAATGAACACCCAGGACTGATCTCCTTTAGGATGGACTTGTTGGATCTCCTTGAATAATCCAATACAAAATAAAAAGTTAAAAAAAAAAAAAGAAAGAATCCTGGGTCTGGGGAGCAACAGGGCATGTGTGCATCCGTGGTGAGGTCAAGGGCTATCTCTGGATGATGCTACACACAGTGTTGGTTCTCTGACCCAAGGGGCCCCAGAGCCTGCATAAGCACCAGTGAGGCTCCCACCCCCAAAAGGCCTGCCTCATATGGTAACTGCAACATGGAGGGTTACCTTCTACCCCGGGCTGCCCTGGAATCACTCCTCGTGGGTCTTTCACTGTATGCTCACATCAGGTGTCTCTCTGTGGCTCCCTGCTGTGGATGAGCCCACCTCAGGCTTCTTTCCCCTCAAGGGCCATGAGCAAGGCAGCTGCCAGTGAACTGGCATGAGAGGCGTCGTCGTCCAGAGGTTTGGGTTCCCTCTCTTGTTCTAGTCTTTTTTTTTTTTTTTTTTGAAAAATATTTAAAGGTTGCTTTATTAAAAAATACTAAAATATAAAAAACTAATACCCTTTTGCCTACTTAAAAATATTCTTTCTTTCTAAATATTCTAGTGTGGAGGGATCACTTAGGGGGAGGGGAACTATCTTTTATACAAAATGGAATCTTTGAGCATTGATGTAAAGGAAAATGATACAAAAAATTTGTTCTGTATAGGTACAAATAGGATGGAAGAACGTGACACTGACTCATCTACACCAGGAGATGGCAAGCTTTTGATGTGACGGGTCTAACAATAGATATTTTAGGCTTTGCAGGCCATACTGTCTATGCACAACTACTCAACTCTGCAGGTGTATAAAAGCAACCACAGAGAATATATAAACAAAGGAATGTAGCTGTGTTCCAATAAAACTTTATTTATGAAAACAGTCAATGGGCCAGACTTGGTCCATATGTTGTAGTTTGCTCACCTGAATTACCTCATGAAACCATAAAATTCAAAGCCAGAAAGGAACTGTGAGATCACTGAGTTAACATTTTTATTGGGCAAATGAGGATACCACAGCCCCAGTAGATGAAATAATTTCAGTTATTTCACCTGGCCAATGAATGGCAGCATCCAAACAAAAACTTTAAGGATGTGGTATTACTTCCAGTTCAGTATTCTGATGCATGGGTGTGTAATGCTACTGCATTATGGATATGATTATTGGAACACAATAGAGCACACAAATCAATGAGATTTTATTTAAAACTTACAAAACTAATTGGGAGAGAGATCTTCAGCCAAACTAAGTTATGCGAAGTAGCATCTCAGAACAATTTGTGAGATCTAAAATGAACACTACAAGCAGAGACTACCAACAATGCACAGCAAATACAAAATGGAGACATTCAGAAAATGATGTTTAGGCAGCCAGGAAAAGTGGAGAAACTAGTAACGATGCATTTCTCTACTCATATGTGTACATTGCACAAAACAAAGTATTTCCTTCTTCACCTGAACACACATGTTTAAGACTTATTATCCTAGGTTCCCCACACTTCTCCTTTTAGCCAGACAAAGCTGAAATACCTGCTGTTGGTAGACATGGTCACATGACTCTGCACTGGAACATCTTTGAATACTTCATTTCCAATAGCTGTTTGTAATGTGTAAGGCAGCATTTCAGCATCAGATTTAACTCCAAGAGAGTTTCCTTTGTTTCTTAATAGTGTTGAATTAGGTTTTTTGCTGACAGAAAAATCTGAAGAAAATCCTGGTTGTCTGAGGGTTGCTTTTGGTTTTCCATCTAGAAAAAACGGCATGGTTTTCTTTACTCTCATCTGACAATTAACTTGCCGACCAGTTTTCCTTTTAGAACTCCTCTGTCGAGCCACAAGCTGAGCAATTCTTGCAGTTTCTGTGCAGGCCACGGCATAGCAGGTTATCTCTCCAGACCTACTAGTCTCTATCCTGATAACTGCTGGCACACTTCTCAGATAGGCTTCTAGTGTAGGATAGCCCAATTGCTTGAAAGGAATCCAGTCTCCAGTTAGGGATCTGTACTCTCCTTGGAGCCGGGATAATGCTATTCCATTCTTTTGAGATTGCAGAACAGCCCGAAGCATTTTTGAAACCAGATCTGCTTCCAGCATCTTCACCTCGTCCTGAGGGCCCGCGGCCCGTCCCGGCGCCTCTGGGCCCGGCTCCCGCCGCCCCTTGTTCTAGTCTTAATCGGGATATCCTATGCACTGAGACCCCAGGGAGCTAGCTGTGTCTGTGTAGGTTAGCTTCTTTCAGCCGGAGTGCCAGGCACAGAGGCTCTGGGCCACAGGCTCATGAAGAAGATCCCCAAATCCTACTTGTTGAAGCATTCAAGACTTGGAGCCTAACTGGGAAGGTCTGCAGCCCACTAACCTTTTTTGACAAACACCTGTCACATGACTGCCAGGAGCCAGATACTTTTCGAGTATGGAACGTATAGAAAGCAGCAACGCAATCTTTTCTTCTCAGACTAAGTCACTGAGGGAGACATTGCCCCTGCCATGTCCAGAGAGCTGTGAAAGCACAAAAAAGAGGGACTTAACCCAGGCTTGGTCTTCCCTGGTGGCTCAGATGGCAAAGAATCTACCTGCAATGTGGTAGACCCAGGTTCGATTCCCGGATCAGGGAGATCACCTGGAGAAGGGAATGGCAACCCACTCCAGTATTCTTGCTTGAGGAATTCCATGGATGGAGGAGCCTGGTGGGCTACAGTCCAAGAGGTTTCAAAGAGTTGGACACAACTTAGTGACTAAACCACCATCAACCCAGCCTTGATGAGGAGGAGAGAGAGTTTCGTCAGTGAAGGGCCTCTGAAGAGGGAAGACGAGCATCTACATGGTGCTTGTGTGGGAGCCTGTGGAGTTACGGCCACCGCCCTGGAAGGGGGGGTGAAGCCCAGAGGGTGGGGCCCTCACTGAGCCAGGAGACAACGCCATCTTCCCCACTCCTCTCCTCTTCCTGGATGCTGGGAGTTAGCTTCGCTCTCCCCTTGGCTTTCCAGGCGTAGACCGAAAAAAGCTGGGATTGGTGGTTCACTTCAGGGCCAGCTCAGACTCAGCTGCAGCTGGGCCCACTGGCAGTCCAGGGGCCTGGGTGTGTCACAGTAAGCCCACCGTTTTGAGCAAAGCCCTTGTTCTACAATGGAAGGAAGCCTGGTGTTGGAGTGAGCCAGGCAGCCCTGGCTCTGGCCTGCACTTCACAGCCTTGGACTAATTATTCCTCTCTCTAGCCTCATTTCCCCTCCTCTGCAAGGAAGGAGCTGAGCATCCATCCAGCCTTCTTATGATACAATTCTGCGATCAACACATTCAGTGCCAGAGGTCTAGGCCCCGTGCCAAATCAGATGTTGCTAATCCCCCACAGCCACAGAATTGGAAAGCAGCAGTGTCAGGGATACAGGCTGCGTGCCCCAACCACACACAAGCCCTTCTCACTCTGAGGCTGTTTAGGACCAGAAGACCTGCTCTTGTAAAAAATCTGTGGCTTTGCCTTGCTCAAACCAGTCTTAATCATTCTAACCACATGGCAAAATTCAGCCACTCCGGTTTGCAGAACAACTCCCTCATAATCACAGAATGTGCCAGATCTCTTGATGTCTGTCCACATGGACAGCTTTGCCAGTTGTCTCCGGGAATTAAGACACTCCTGGAGCTCAGGCCAAATTGTTTTCCCTGGAAGCAGAGTTTCTTTGTAAATTTGTAACCCAGCCTATCACCCCATGTGCTAATGGAAGGAGCCAGTAGGACACCAAGGATATAAATGTTTATTACTCTGGGTTGGATGTTGTGCTGGGCACGCCACTCTCATCACTGCATGTGGTCCCTAAACTGAGGAGGAAGCTGAGTGATAAGTCCCAAGACAGATAGCTGAAAAGTGAGAAAGAGGGGAATAGAGCTCAGGTCTGACTTCAAAATCCATTGCTGCTGCAAGGGTATGTGTTTTGACTGCAGCACCCACATACTTGAAAAAGAAAATGTCACTGCACTTAAATCTTTGCGGGACTGTGCTTTGGTAAAGCTTCGGTGCAGGGTCTAACCCCACCCTGCCTCTGATTCTCTTTCCTTTATTAACCTGGAGATCAGGTCTCTCCAGGAAAGAGTACCCAAAGTAGATATTCAGCTGTCCAGCTTCTGAATGCATTCACACACACACACACACACACACACACACACACACACATACCCCAGGACTGGGGTAGAGAGGAAACATACCTGAATACACACTGCCTTTTAGCTTACACAACAATTTTACATTTGTTATCATGTCCAATCTTCACACCAATTACTAAGGGAACACCATCACTGCCATTTTCTTAACTTTTAAAAAACTTTTATTTTGACATAATTATGTAGTCACAGGAAGTTTCAAAGAGTACACAGAGGTCCCCTGTACCCTTTACTCAGCTTCCCACAATGGGTACATCTTATGTAACTATAGGACAATATCAAAACCAGGAAGCTGACAACCAGGAAGTTGACATTAGCATGACATTAGTGTAAATGGACAGTTCTATATCAGTTTATCACACGCGTAGCACTGAATAGCTGCCATGGCAAAAAAGCCAATATTATAAGGTCAGATATCATGTGGTTCCATCTATATACTAGCACTCTCAATTTAAAGGTGCAAAACTGATGTTCAGAAAGATGATGTGATTTGCTCAGAGTCACACAACTAGTGAGTGGTTTGTGAACCCAGGCCATGACTCCAATCAAGTGCACCAGATTGCTCTGGTTAAGGTTAGGGACAGGAAGTGACTCAGCACAGATCTCAATGAAAATTCTCAAAAAAGTTTATTCCCTGAAGGAAACAGAACTAGCATTGCAAGACTACTCTCTCCAGTCTTCAGTCTTCATCTGGGAAGGGTCTGCTCCTACCCTGACAGCCCCTAAGAGTTGGTGACAGGCTGGCTTTCAACACCAAGTTCTGAAGGATCTGGGACAACTGTGGCCTCATAACATGGCCACTTATTAGTTGTAGTTCTAAGGAGGCCCAACCTAAATCTCAGTTCTGGATTCCAGCTCATCTGCCCCCACAGAGCTCTCAGAGAGGCTTGTCATAAAATGTTAAGGATTCTGGAATTTCCTGAGCATTTGTCCCAAGTGCTATGCTTTTATACAAGGGAGGAATGTGTGCTTAGAGTTTTTGATTGTCTAAGAATCCTGCAAATGTGATTTGACCAAGCTGGTATTCCCAGCATGTGACGTTTACAGGAAGAAATGCCCTGCCATCATTGGCTTGATTCAGGCATTCATCATTTCTGCTTGGACAATTACAAGTTTTCCTCATCGTATCTCTGTTCTGAATCTAATCCTGCTCCAATCTTTTCCTCCCATATCTTTCTAGAATCACCAATTGTGTGAACAATAACTGGCATGTCAGTCACTGCACTGAGGACTTTAGACCCATGATTCCATTTATTCTCCACAAAGATACTACAAAGTAGAACCTCCCAGGCTCCACACTTCACAGATTGGAAACACACTTAGGGAGGCTTCCACAAATACCCTGAGTTGAGTAAGAAGGAAGGGTGGTACTGAATGCAGACTCGATTGATTCCAGACTACTGCCTTTTGTTTACACAAACATATCTAACCTTATCATTCTGCTTAAAAGATGGGGTAGATTCATGTCTCTCTCTCTGCCCACTGCCTCTTAAATACAACTATAAACCCTGGAAATAAACACAAGAGACAAACAAAGGAGGACCATAGAGATGGAAGTAGGATGGTGTACTGGTTGGGGACCCCAGGGCCAGAGGAACGACACAGTAGCAGAGAATCTTATGACTGTCAACCCAACAGAAAATTGTCAGTTCTTCCCAAATTGATCTATAGATTAAGTGCAATTAGTATAGAGATCCCATGAAGTTTTTCTTTTTGTACTGATAGACAATATTATTCTAAAATTTAAACGTAAAGGCACAGTACTAAAAAAAGATCAAGCTAAGAAAAGCAAAATGGAAATAGGCCCTCTATGCTAAGGCTTACTCTAGAACTACAGTAATCTAGAGAGCATGGTACTGGTAGATACAAGGCACTAAATCAATGAGACCAACACACATATCCCTAACTGATTTGCCAAGTTGCCAGAGCAAGTCAATAGAGGAAGAATAGCCTTTTCAACACATGATGCTAGAAGAATTGGAATCCATCAACAAAAATAAATAAACTTCAACACAGTACTCACACTTTACAGAAAAATTAATTTGAAATGGATAACAGATTAATGTTAAATTTGAAAGTGTAGAACCTTTAGAAAGAAGCATGGGAGAAATTATTCTGGAACTCCAGTTCAGTTCAGTCCGGTCATTCAGTCATGTCCGATTCTTTGCAACCCCATGGGCTGTAGCATGCCAGGCCTCCCTGTCCATCACCAACTCCCGAGGTTTAACCAAACTGATGTCCATCGACTCGGTGATGCCATCCAACCATCTCATCCTCTGTCATCCCCTTCTCCTCCCGCCTTCAATCTTTCCCAGCATCAGGGTCTTTTCCAACGAGTCAGCTCTTTGCATCAGGTGGCCAAAGTATTGGAGTTTCAGCTTCAGCATCAGTCCTTCCAATGAACACTCAGGACTGATCTCCTTTACGATGGACTGGTTGGATCTCCTTGCAGTCCAAAGGACCCTCAGGAGTCTCCTCCAACACCACAGTTCAAAAGCATCAATTCTTCGGTGTTCATCTTTCTTTATAGTCCAACTCTCACATCCATACTGGAGTAGGAAATGGCAACCCACTCCAGTTTTCTTGCCTGGAGAATCCCAGGGATGGAGCAGCCTGGTGGGCTGCCATCTATGGGGTTGCACAGAGTTGGACATGACTGACGCGACTGATGTGATTTAGCAGCAGCAGCAGCAGCACATCCATACATGACCACTGGAAAAACCATAGCCTTAACTAGACAGAACTTCGTTGGCAAAGTAATGTCTCTGCTTTTTAATATGCTGTCTGTGTTGATCATAACTTTCCTTCTAGGGAGTGAGTATCTTTTAATTTCATGGCTGTAGTCACCATCTGCAGTGATTTTGGAGCCCCCCAAAAATAGTCTGTCACTGTTTCCATTGTTTCCCCATCTATTTGCCATGAAGTAATGGGACCAGATGCCATGATCTTAGTTTTTTGAATGTTGAGATTTAAGCCAACTTTTTCACTCTTCTTTTTCACTTTCATCAAGAGGCTCTTTAGTTCTTCTTCACTTTCTGCCATAAGGGTGGTGTCATCTGCATATCTGAGGTTACTGATATTTCTCCCAGCAATCTTGATTCCAGCTTGTGCTTCATCCAGCCCAACGTTTCTCATGATGTACACTGCGTATAAGTTAAATAAGCAGGGTGACAATATACAGCCTTGTTGTATTCCTTTTCCTATTTGGAACCCATTCTGGAACTATCACTAGATGAAGAGTTCCTACACTTGACACTAAAAGCACAGTTCATGATAGGAAAATTTGATGTACTGAACTGAATAAAAATTTGAAATATTTTCTCTGTAAAATACACTGTTGGGAGTATGAAAAGACAACTAAAATAGGAAGAAAATATTTCCAAATCAGATGTCTGAAAAAGTACTCATATCTAGAATATAGAAAGAATCTTCAAAATGCAACAGCAAAAAAAAAAAAAAAAATCTAGTTATGTAATGGACAAAAGAGAAATTTACATTCACTGAAAGAGGATATATAGATGGTAAATAAGCACAGGAAAAGATACACAACAGCAGTAGCTATTAGGAAAAAATCAAATAAAAACAAAATGAGATATGACTATATATTTATAGTCCCAGCTAAAATTAAAAAAAAAAAATTAGAAGTCTCCTAATACTGGAAAGGGTGTAGAGGAATTCATTCACTCATTTGGTGTTGTCAGGAAGGTAAAATGTACAGCCACTCTGGAAAGAGTATGAAAATTTCTTACAAAACTAAACATGCAACTACCGCACAACCTAGAAATTACACTGTTGGTCACTTACCCTTGAGAAGTGAAAAGATGTGTGCCTGTGAACACCTGTACCTAAATGTTCATAGCACTTTTAGTTATAATAGGTAAAGGCTGGAGACAGTCAAGATGGTGCCTTTGATGGGTGAATGATTAAACACACTTTGCTTACCCCTACCTTGTGTATTAGGCAAGGTTTTCCAGAGAAATAGAACCAATATTTGTGTATCCATTTATCAACAGAATAGAACAAGAATTGAAATTGATCACTATCTTCCTGGAAATCCTAAGGTCACAGTGTCTTTGAACTTTGCTAACTGCATAGGATGACTCACCTACAGAAGATGGTATGGCTCACGGCCCCTGTGGAGGCAGCCAGGCTCCCCTCCTCCCTGACCTTCTGCCTGCATTCCCACACAGAGGGTCCAGAGTGCTGGGCTGGCTTGCCACTCTTTCTTTCATGACCTGAAGCTCTGCAGATCAAGTCACCAAAATAGGATTTGGCAAAGTTAGACTTTTCCTTTCAGGCAAGGAGCCAGGATGCCAGATTCAGTGATTTGCGAATGGAGGCTCCATCCTACAGATGCCGGTGAATGTGTCTATAGTGCAGTGGCTGTGGTGCTGCCTGGTGTGTGTACAAGGCCGCAGAATGAAAGGCCTGTTGCTGAAGACAATCGAGTCACAGATGACTACATGCATAGGGGCTCCTTGCTCAAGTCTGGCTCACTCCAGGCAGATGTTCTTAACTGCCTCAAATCATGAAGTCTTCCAAAGAGGCAGACAGGAAAGTCAGGTGATTTCCTACCACAGAAATGAGGTGAAATGTATTTTCTGGTCGGACAGAGTTGAGATCATTTGACATGGAGCCCAGAATAGCAGGTTTTTGGGACTCAGAAGCATTCTTTATCCCAGTGATCTCATTCTACATCCATGGGTACTGATGCGTGAATAAAGAGGAGCTGAATGTTCAAGGTTCAGGATCAAATGCCTATTTCCTGGCCCAAGCAAGAATAAAGCCCATAATGATTGCAATAGCCTTAAACAAGCAGTTTCAAGCTCTTAGCCTTTTCGGCAAAGTAATAACCACCATCTGTTTATCCATGCATTCAAAAGCATTTATTGAACATCTACTATAAACTGAATATCATGCAAGTCACCAGGGATTCAAAGATGCAAAGCAGAATTCTGCCCTTAAGAAGGGACAGAGAAATACGGAAAATAAAATGGAATAATAATGGTGGGATAGTGGAAAGTCCCAAGCCCTGGGCAAAACTGGCCCCGAGGTGACCTCAGGGACCCCAAGGTGAGCTGCACAGCATGGTATGGCTAGCTTGATGGGTGAGTCCCTCCTGATAGCCACTGCCAACATCTGTGGCAATGAGTTTGGCTGCTTTGAACATTTGAAATCAATAGGAAGCCTGAAGTCTTAAAGGGGGACCTGGGGTATAGTCACTTGGTTATTCCAGTGTAATTTTTTAGAGCCAGGACGTAACTAGCAGCTGAACTCATAAAACACAGTAATTAAAGATTTCGATATGGTTGATGTATCTATCTCTGGTTTTTCTTTGATAAGACAGCCGAGTTCCAGCAGGAATAAATGCTTACAGAGGAACAATGAATTGTGCTCCTTCTGAACTGGTATGCCCTTGTCCTGGGCATGAACTTTGCAGAGGAAGGGATGCTAGGCTGGGATAGGATCCTGAGTATGGCTCAGACAGGATACAGTTTTCCCCAGAGTCTATGGCCACTTGATTGAGCCTGCTGGGGAGTTTGCCAGATCCAGTCTCACATAAGTCCAGGACTTGTCCAGAAAATATCATAATTCTGGGTGTCATCACCTCTCTAAGGAGTCTTGACCAGACTCTTGGTTCTGAGCATTCTACAGCCAGCCTTTCATAAACTTGGCACACCCATCAATACCCACAGAAGTCTAACAGGGCACATGGTGGCCAGTCTGAATGCTCTGTTCCAAGGGATCCTAGGCCTGCACAGACCACCAAGGCCAGATGTTTGGGGCTAACCAGACATAAGGTTTGTCCTAGAGGATGCTGGTGCAATTAGTACAGGGGGCAGTGGGGCCAAGAAAGACACCATCAGGGAAGGAGGCATGGTGAGCACAGGACACTTACGAGGAACTTCCAGAGTGACACATCAGAGCCTCCATCCAGGCGTGCCTCATCAGTCCAGGGGTGCTAAGCTCACATGGGGTGATGCACATGGGGCTGGAGAGATGCATTTCATTAGGGGACATGCCTTTGGGGACTTTCTGAATAGTCTAGCACAAACCCTGGTTACAGCATTCAGCAGGGAACAAGTTACTTGTAGATCAGCACCCCAGAGTGGTCCAGAGACCATGAACCCAGCACACTGACTTATTTCACGAGTGAGGAGACTGGAGCAGAGGGTTGTGTAAGACAGGCTAGAAACCCAAGTGAGATCCCAGTCTGAGCAGTTGCATGCCAGTGAACCCGCATTTTGCATGCATGCGCGCATGCGCACACACAGACACAAACACACACACACACACATGAGTGATGCCCCCCTTGGGGCAGTCTACACTGAGAGCAAGCTAGAGTTAGAGTCCACGGGTGCATATGAAAAGAGCTCCTACAAGCCTCTGCCAAGCTGTGTGCAGGCATCTGGAAAGAATTTCAGTCTAGGCTAAAAAACCGTGTTTAGAATGACATTTTCCTGTAATATCCCCCTTTCTAAATAGGTACATCATGGCTGTCCTGAGTCTGATTTCAAGGTCTAAAATTTGTTTGAATTAACCCTGATTTGGGAAGAAAGGGGAGACAATCTGTCGTGGGAGGAAAGGTAGGAGGTACAGTCTGTCCCCAGAAACCGTCACAACAGCAGGCGCAATGGGTGCCCTCCAGCCTTCCCAGAAAGGCACAGGGCTTGGCAAGGATCCTGAAGGGGGCATATGCGTTAGCCCAGCCCCTGCCAAACCTCCTGCTATTTATGTGTAAACACAGGAGCTGAGTTGTCCCTCCCTCCTTCACTGAAGGGAGGATGCCCCATGTTTCCTTTTCCCATTCTATGCAGAAGCAGAGGGAGGGAATCAGAGAAGCTTACATCCCTATGGGATGGATGCTAGTGAAAGAAGGGTCTGTGTAAGAAGGACCATAAATTCATGTGAGGTTCAGAAGACAAAGTTAAAACTGTTCTTCCTTTTCTTAATGAATTGCCTCTCATTCCGTAGAGCTCAGCAGGATAGGCAACAGGGACTCACTTCTTTCTTTCTGACTGTTGATTTGCCGTGGTCCTCTGACCTCAGGAAGAGAGGAACTGCTCAGAAAGTCCCCTCTCCTGCAGATCAGTACCATCAGGTGCTCCTTCTGAGTTGCAGGTGAGGACAAACTCAGCATGAGTCATGTTCTGAAAGAAAACAAGCCATTCTCGCCGTCAACCCACTCTTTGTGCTGAATGGACCTAGTTTAAAGCTCACAGTTCCTCCCAGTGAAAGTCTGAAAATTCATTGTTCTTGCTGGGGCCATTCAGTGATGGAAAGTTCCTCAGCTCCATTGGGCTCAGAGGATACTGAGAAACTGCCATTCAGTGTCTCAAATGGCAGCTCCCAACTTGTCTCTATGTGGTACCTGGAAGGGCATTGGCCGCAGTGAGAAAATATCACGATTGGACTGTCATAAATACACAGAGCCCCTAGAGGATGTTAAACTGTTTTCTTTATCAGATCACAGAGCTATTCAATGGTGGGCAGGAGATACATCTTCTCTTTACTCTTCACCCTTAGTGCTTTCCAGGTGGCGCTAGTGGTAAAGAATCTGTCTGCCAATGCAGGAGATGCAAAAGTGTGGATTCAATCCCTGGGTCTGGAAGATCCCTTAGATAAGGGAATGGCAATTCACTCCAGTATTCTTGCTTGGAAAATTTCATGGACAGAGGAGTGTGGCGGGCTACAGTTCATGGAGTCTCAAGAGTCAGACAAAACTGAGCATATGCCCACACACTGCACCCCTATTTCTTCCACCATGAACTCCAGAATATTTGTGCTCACCTGCCTCCCACTAAGATTGTATAATCTATTTTTTTCCAGTGTTTTCCATGGGGAAACTGGTGTGGGGGGGGAGGTGAAGTTTGGTCTTCCAGCTCTTTTAGATTAAATACTCTATAAAGTAAGGGACCTTGCTTTTGACAATACGGAAAGCTTCGTCCAACCTACCTCAGGGCATTCATTGCTATTTCTGTGTCTCTCCCCCTGCTTTTCTCCCCATGAAAGGCTGAGCGGAAGAGGAAAACCTCACACTGTTCATTAAAATAGATTTGAACCTGAGCTTCACCACCTGCTAGGTCTGTGACTTTGGGAAAACTGATCAACTTCTCTGGTTGTCCGTTTACTCATCTCTAAAATAGAGTTGTTAATACCCACCCTGTGGGGGTTTCTGAGAACTGGATTAAATAGGTAATGAGAACATTCCAGGCCTCACCACCCCTGTGTGCAAATTGGGTCACGTTCGCCTTGAGAGCTGTGAGGCAGCCCCCGCTCCTGTAGGACCTCAGCTCCCCTGAGGTTCCTTCCTTGGGATCCCTCAAGAGGACCCAGGGCTGAGGGTGCTTATCTCTGCCCAGCAGACCTCACCTCCAACCTCTGTAAAGTTGTGCAATTCGTCAGCTTCCTCAGCAGCACCTCCAGCAGACCCTGGCCTTCTCTACTTCCATTCCTAATAGTCTCTGCCGCAATTTGACACATGTTTTTCTAGCTCTTGAAAAAATCGTGCTCAAGATTTGTGTAATAGCGGGGATCTCCTTTGCAATGAGTGACTCTGACCCTGTATATTCCTCTTCTCAGTACCTACCACCCTCCATGGTCCTCCACAGTATTTGCTGGCCACCCACCGTCCATCTGCCTGTCTCCCTGTATCATGGACCATAGGCATCCCCAAGTCTTAGATCAGTGCTGCTTGCAAAGCCACCATCAAAGTTCACACATGCCCTCCTAAGTCCATTCTTGTACATATTGGTTCTTTTAGCATCAAGTGAACTTCAGGCCATTGTCCCTTCCTACGGTCTCTTGAGTCTCAGTCCTCTAACCGAAAGTGTTTAAAAAACTAAAAACTATCTGGAAAAAACTGAAAAAGACTTTCAGATTTAAACTGGCATTTTCTCCCAAATCCTATGAGTTCTACACCCACTAAAAGAGAAAAGAAAATATACAATAATAACAACAACATAAAGGTAAACAAAGCAAAGACCATAGCAGGGCACCCTGCTTCATATGCACTGTGTGGTGTGCTGTGCTAAGTTGCTCGGTCGTGTCAGACTCTTTGTGACCCCATGGACATAGCCTGCCACCTTCCTCTATCCATGGGGATTATCCAGGCAAAAATACTGGAGTGGGTTGCCATGCCCTCCTCCAGGGGATCTTCCCAAACCAGGGATCGATTTGCATTGCAGGTGAATTCTTTACTGTCTGAGCACCAGGGAAGCCCCTTGCTTCATATATAAGGGAGTAATCAATATTTGCAAATACAATCAGTTCTTAATTGACTGGACAAGGGGCTGATTGCCCATTTAAAAAAATGATAATAGGACATTATAGAAAAGTAACATTTTTCTGGAACTACTGAACTTTTCTGGAACCACACAAGTGCCACCATTTTGTGTGTCTTCTGTTTCATTAGAATGTCATGGGAATGAGGCAGGAGTGGGGAAAAGGTGGAAATGTTAAATAATTAGCAAAAAAAAAATATTTTTATCTTGATAAGATACCTGGACTTGGTCCAGACTGAGTGGTCCCTTCTGCACATGGCAGGGTCCATGCAATACAGAAAAGGGGAACAGCAGCCATAGTTTAAAAAGGAAAAGCATCAATTTGCTTGTGTTGCATCCTCTTCAGTAGTAACATAATGTTTAAGCCTTTTGGCAGAAAAGGAGTGAATGAGGAGGGAAGAACTCGAAAAACCCTTGTTCACCAGACCATCTGCAGGGCTTTAGAGTGAGGAGAGCAGGCTGCCGAGTGCCAAACTCATGCTATGTGTGTTTCAGTTTAACATTTGAAAAATAAAGGGCTTAGCTGAACACCAGAAAACAATAACAGATTGTTTTAATTGAGACTGACCTTTTGCCCATTTTTCATCTGCAACATGTCATGTTTTGTGGGCTTGAATTGTTGTGCTTGTTATTTTTCTTACAGTTGAAAATAGCATCTGAAGAACAATCATTAAGTTATAAATACTTAACAGAGAATTAGTATTAATTTGATTCATGTTTGGACCAGCTTTATTTTATCTCCAGTAACAATAATTGTTTCCCCTGGTTAATTGATGGTGGGTAAAGATACACACTTGATGCACCATTGCTAAAGAATGAACAAAGACCAAAAAATCCTCCAGAATCCCGCTCCCACTCCTAATTCATATCAGCCTGGAAGACAGCATCATCACCCATACCCATATTCTTTTCCTTTTCCTTAAGCACCCTTGAACTTCACCCAAGTGGTTTTGGCTCTTGTAAGTTGACATGGGAAAGGTCTCACATGGATGTCACATTGCCATGACAAGACCTCCAGGGAGATAATGCGTCATTCAGAACACAGGGGCTTTGAAGTGAACAGGGCAACGTCCTCGGGGAGAAGAGAAAATGTGTAGAGTACCATCTCTAAAAAGAAAGTGATTCATGGAGTCAGGAAATAAGTGATTTTAACCACCTGCATGAGAGATTGCTCTATGGGAAGATTACTAAATGTTGTAGTGAGAATAGACACTGGTGTCCAAAGTGTTTTCAAGGAAAGTAAGAAATTATCATGATGAATGTGTACTTTACAAGTCATGGTTTAAAAATCTTTTCATAGCTAATACCTCATTTGATCCTTGTAACACCCTGAGAGACAAGCAGTACTATTTCCTTTTTTAACACAGAAGGCAAAGATCAGGGGAAAATCCTGAGTTTCTTCACCAGCCACGCTTGAACTTGCACCCAGAGTTTGTCCTTTACTTTCTTAGCCTTTCTAAATCTTTCTAATCACTGACTATAAAATGAGTTTCAATCTTATACTGTTGTGAAATAAATAAAGCAATTAAAACAGTCTTCAGAATTTAACAGACATGCACAATGGTAGTTATTATTATAATAAATTTGAGAAAACTGAACTCTAGAGGGATAATTTAACTTGGCCTAGAGTACATGAAAATAAATTGCCTGTGCCAATTCGTGTTTCTATTAAGACTAAAATCCAAAACCTTCCCAATATGTCAGTTACAAACCTCAAACGTTATACTATGAAGAAGTAGTGAACTTACGTATGTTTTGGTAATTTATCCCAAGAGAGTAGAAGTATGAAAAGATGTAAGTGTAGGTATAGGGTATTCGCTGTGGAACTATTTTTCACACAAAAAGACTAAAATGGACACACATGGCTGTCAATGAGAAGCTTTGGGTTCACCCACACAATGGAGTAATCTGAAGTAATTAGAAGTGAGGAACAACTCTACATATTGCATTGTGTGTTGTCCAACATCTACTTTGAAGTGAACAAAGCTAGATGGGCAAGACAGAGTGTATATTATGCTACTAGTTATTTATGAACAAAGGGAATATTTATATATGTAAGTATTAACCATATTTAAAAGGTATAAGAGACTTCCTCTTGTGGAAAGATAAAGTACTTTACTATAAGTACATATTCCTCCTGCTAAGTAAAACTAGAAACATCAGACCTTATATAGAAAACAAATGTTAGGTGGACTATAAAATAGAGAGTAGGAAGACCACCTAAGAAACCTGGGAACCAAGGACCACATTGTGGTTAGTTCTTCAGGTTTTCCAAACATGGGGCTGAAGAAGCCAGTTACCTAGAAGTACCAATGGTCACAGACAAAACACACCCCAACAAAAGCCAGCTCTCCTCAGCCAGAGGACCATGATAGGAGCAACCTCACAAGATAGGATGCTAACTCTACTCCAGTCAAAGAAAACAGTGATCCTGCCCACATGCACACCTAGTGGTAAAACCTACTGCACAGTCCAGTGACCTAGCTTTTCCCTTTCGGCAGCATCTCGGAGGCCTTGAGTTGAAGATGGCAACATCATGAGATGGACTGTTTCTGGCTTCTGAGCCATCATATAGAGAGGAGCTACCTGAAATCAGGAAATCAGCCCGGGATACCAGGAAAAGACAAAGGTTTATATTTACTGGTGTTTCAAGGCTGGATCTCCCTGTTCTCTTATCTCTCTTTGCTTCCTTCTCAATGGACAAACTCACTGGTTTTTCTATGAAAAACCACCTCACTTCCCCTCCTTTGTTCATGTCTCTCCCTCTGGTCTGCTCTTTCTTGACAAAGAGAGAAGACTCAAATGGTCCCATTGCTTCCTGTCAAAACCCCGCTTGTCTTCATTATGGTATCTATATTTTCACATTTTTCTAGTATTAAAACACATTACTGTTTATTTTTTTACACTTACATGACAAATAGTTAAAATGGAAACAACCATAGTGGGAGGCAAAATAAAAACAGGAGAAAAGGATACTACCGTCATTCAAATATCAGTTTACATTCTTTATTCTTAATAGACTATTGCTTCAATGACACCAGTGAAACACACCTTCTGAAGTCCAGACCCTCGTGAAGTTCCCATGCACATTGTCACATGACTGGGCTTGTAACTGCTCTGACCAATAGAATGAAACACAAGTGATTCTGTCCAGTTCTGGGGATGACACTTATTCGGTCTGATAGCTTTGCTTTGCTCCTCCTAAAATCCAGCCAGTGTGCCACGAAGCAACCTAAGCGGCCACAGGGAGAACTGAGGAGTGACTGAGGAATCCAGGAGCTGAGCTGACAGCCCTAGCTGACCTCCCAGCCACGCTTCCCAGGCTGTCAGTCAATACCACCTGAACAGGAAAACTTCCAGGTCAACTAATGGAATGGTAAGTGATAATCAGATGGTGTTTTAAGCCACTAAGTTCATTTTTTACTCAGAAATAGATGTGTGAACTATTCTCTATAAAACCTCTTATTTTTACAACAAACAGTAATCTCTTTCTCCCATGACAGGCCAAATTGAACACTGTTGTAGCTGTTGGTTTATCACTTACTACCTTATTGTGGTTATTTGTCTATATACCTTACTTTGCTCACAAAAAATGAGCTTCTTGAGGCAGGACTTGTGTCAAATTAGACACTCAAGACCCTCTAGCACAGGGGTAAGAACACAGGCTTTGAAGTCAAGACAAACTGGGTCCATTTTGAGTTTTACCTTTTATCTTGAGCAACTTCTCTGAACTTCAGTTTCTTTATCATAAAATAGGTTAATGCAAGAATGAAATGGGTCAACATAGTAAAGCCCTTAGTTTAGTGACTGGCACATAAGCTATAAATATTAGTGTTATCTTACCCCTTTCCCTATCATGTAGCTCGGAACCTTATATATTGTGAGGACTCAGTAAGTCCTACATGAATAAGTAAATGAGAGATGTGAAGGTGGCTGTGGCTGATTCAGGATGCCTG
This sequence comes from Odocoileus virginianus, assembly GCF_023699985.2. Taxonomy (NCBI): domain Eukaryota; kingdom Metazoa; phylum Chordata; class Mammalia; order Artiodactyla; family Cervidae; genus Odocoileus; species Odocoileus virginianus. The sequence continues at coordinate 34,180,735 of NC_069680.1, forward strand.
TACATTCTCTGACACGCTTCTTTTCAAGAGGAGGCCCTTTGTACTCTCCCCTAGAATGTGGACTAGTCTGTGTCTACCCTGACTAACAGAGTGGTGACAGAGTGGTTGACACATGTGGGTGACACATGCCAGTTCTGAGAGCCCTGGCTCACGTGACATGGAAGAAATCCATACACTGCTGAAGTAGGGGAGGGACCCAGCTGGACTCACCCTTCCATCTGTCCCCTTGTGGGCACCAGGCATGTGAGTAAAGACATTTGGACTTTTTGGACAGCCCAGCCACCAACTGAGGACCACCAAGGGAACTCAGTCAACACCATGTGAAGTAGAATTACCAGCTAAGCTCTGACCAAATTCCTGACTCATAACGTCATGAGATGTAATAAAATGGTTGTTATCTTAACTGCAAGTTTTGGGGACATTTGTTACAGAACAGTGGATCTCTTGGGCTTATGGCTTCCTTCTTCAGTACCCCTAAGGCCTCACCACCATGAGGAATCTCAAGTCAGGGCAAGGAACCCAGTAAAAGATAGTGGTATGCTCACATCTTCCCCCAGGGGGCGCCAGCGAAGTTTGACGATCTCATCTTTCTTCTGCTCAGGGACTGCTGATTAACAACAAAAAAAAGGGAGCCTTCTAGCCCATTCTTATTTCACATTTAATGAGCCCTTTGCAGGGAAGAAGATCGTTTGTCTTCAGGGCCTTTTGCCTCCTGTCCCCCACCCCCAGGTGGTTTAGAAACATTTGAAAACTTCTGGTTCTTATCAAGTGACCCCATGAGAGCCTTTCCCTACCCACACTATTTTGTGTGGAACATTCTCTGATCTAGTCTTCTCCAGTTCAGCCCCATCCACCTTTGATGGTTCTCAGACTTCTTACATTTGGTTCTCAGAATCTTCTTATGTCAGGGGGTGTAGCTCAGTGGAAGAGCACATGCTAAGCGTGCATGAGGCCCCGGGTTCAATCTCTGGCATTTCCACTTGGGAAACTCTCTTTATGGGCTTCCCTAATAGCTCAGTTGGTAAAGAATCAGCCTGCAATGCAGGTGACCCCAGTTCAATTCCTGGGTCTGAAAGATCTGCTGGAGAAGGGATAGGCTGTCTACTCCAGTATTTTTGGGCTTCCCTTGTGGCTCAGCTGGTAAAGAATCTGCCTGCAACGTGGGAGACCTGGGTTTTATCCCTGGGTTGGGAAGATCCGCAGGAGAAGGGAAAGGTTATCCACTCCAGTATTTTGGCCTGGAGAATTCCATGGACTATATAGTCCATGGGGTCTCAAAGAGTTGGACACGACTGAGCAACTTTCACTTCAATTCACTCTTACTCTCAGGATTACTTTATATGCTTAAAAATTCTTGAGGAGCCAAATAATTTTTGTTTATGTGGGTTATATTGATCAACATTTACCATATTAGCACCTGAAACTGAAAAATTTTAAAATATTTATTCATTTTAAATAAAAAAACTCATTACTTTGTTAACATTAATAAATAATAGATATTTATGAAAAAAATTGTGCTTTGGAAAACATGGCTAGAAGACTGTTTTAGACATTGTTTTATATTTATAAATTGGTTTGGAAGATGGCTGGATTCTCGTATCTGCATTGGGTCTCTGGTAGCATCATCTCTTCTTGTGGAGACTGAAAAACTCTATTGTACACTCCTGAAAGGATGAAAGTGAAAAAGGGAAATGAAGTGAGCCCTCTAAATGAGACTGTGACTAGCCCATCCTTGGGCCACTGCAGAAAATCCCCGCCTCTGGAGTCCAGAAAGTTTTCTCTTCAAGTAAGCCTGAGGGCATCTCCACCCATAGCCCTCATGATCTGTAGGACAAGAAGCCATCTATCCTCAGGGCTTGGCCATGTCTGCAATCCCTCGACTGCTCCCTCTGGCTTCACCAGATCATGGTGAGTGTGCTGTGGCCTTTCAAGAGCCCTCTGCCTAGAAGTCAGCTGTGTTCTCACTCAGTCACCCTGCTACCTGAAGGACCAGACCTGGGGAAGGAGGACAAAGGGCTTGAGGACCCCCAGTAACAGAGATCACCCAGGAGACTTAAGAACTGATGTGGAGGAAGGCAAAATTAATCATAGCTCCCGATGAGCCGCCTATGATGGCCAGTTCTCCTGCTTCGCTCAGACAGGCTTTCGGATCTTACTTTGCAAGATTCTGTGGTCTGAAATATGCCATAAATCTCTGCAAGCCTTTCGGAGTGCTGCTCTGTATTTCATTCACACATCCTGACAGTTCCTGTTCAAGTGAAAAGCTCTGTGCTGAGGCTGGCCGCAGCCTAGCTGGTCCCTCCTGAGCTCGGAGAGATATATCTCTCAGAAGGCTGGCAGGATGGTGCCCCTTCCCCGAGCTTTGAGCTATGTGCATGGGGTGAGGGGCTGGGAGGATCGAAAGTCTGGGAATGTTTAATGGCACCAATGCTTTCCCAAAGCATGAGAAGAGAAGCATGTTCCAGATTTTCCCCTCCCATCTTTAAGATAAACACTGGTTGCCATGAGGAAGGTAAAGCTAATCTATATTTTCTTGGCTCTCAAGCAAAGTCTGGTATTAATACAAGCAGGCCTAAGGCAAAATGCCTAACTTGAGACATCATTAGACTGGTCCTTGGAGCTGGCATCACTTTGAGGCCCAGGATGCAGGTGTGGAGAGTATGCCGTGGTGGGGGTGGGGGAGAGCCATGGTTGGGGCTTCTACCATGTGCTGCCCTCCTAGGGGACACACCTACCCCCTGCCCCAGTTCATCTTATCTTGCTGGTCATCCTTCTGAAATCTCTGAGGCAGAACATGTGGGCACATGGTGAGCAGATCTGTCCCTGTTCCCCTACACCTGAACGTGCTGGATTTGGGAGATGCACCCAGTGAAAGAGAGCTAGATGCAAGCGGACAGGCTGGAGGTGTTGGGGAGCACGCCACCCCATTTTTCTAGAACCCCACAGCATCTGGAAGTTCCCTTGGGCTGATAAGACATTTATCTCCTGGCCGCCTCTCCTGATGACCAGTACAGGCCACATGGAACTCCTGGTGGGCTTTCAAATAAAACATATTCTGACTTTCTCTTCATGTTTCCTCCCAACCTCCACTCTCAGCTAGAAATCATAAACACAGTGATGCAAAGGGTAATTTCTGCCAGCATAGAAATGACTGATGCTCCCTCTTAGGTAATTTTCAATAATATGAAATGATATTCCGAGATTTAGTCTATCTTTATCAAATAAATCTACTTCAAACGGTGGAACAGCAGACGCTGTGGCAGGTCTATGATGATATGTTGAAGCTGCAAATTGATTGAACAGGCAGCTCTCTGTTCTGAGAATTCACCTGCTCTGCCCTCCCTTCCTCCCACAGACTCACACATTCTATGTCTTTATTTTTTGGAAGCCAAAGTCCTCCAGTTAGACTGGATCATGCATTCTCCCAGGAAGATATATACTTCACAGCTGCTCCTATTTTTTTTTTTAATTTTAGTGCCTGATGTCTCCTCTCAGTTAATAGCACACTGTCCAAAGCACTCAGCCTGGATTCAAGTTCCTAGCTGTGTGCCTTGGGGCATCCTGTGAGACCTCTCTGTTCCTTCAAGAGGAAGAGTACAATGAATCTGATCACAGGCACCCACCTCTTAGGCTTGTTTTGAGTGTGAGATGAGATAATATTCATGAAGCATGTCAGCATGCCTGTGACACAGGGAAGCACACACCTAATGTCTGCTGTTCCTGATTTGTGAGGTCCACCACGTGACTTCGCTTGTCTTGTAGACACATACTCAACTGAAGTCACAGTTGCAGGCTTAGAAAGACCCAGATGAAAAAAAAAAAGAAAGACCCAGATGATCATTCAAGGATGCCTCCTTGTGCTGGAGCAGTGTTTCCCAAACTGTGGGCTAGAACACTGAAAGTGTTCAGTCTCTGTTATATTGTACAAGGGTGGACACCCATGCTTTTAAAAATGTTACGTTGTCTAATCAATCTGTGATATAGTGCATTCTTAGCTCCTTCCTGGGAAAGTCTGCAGTAAAGATACAGCTTAACTTGTTTGAAGCTAGTGTTTCTAAACTTGAAATTTCTATACAACTTTTTCTGGGAAGCAACCAGTCCAATAGAGCAGGAGTTTTATTGAAATCAGAGACTGAGAAATATCATGTCATGATTTTCTTTCACATGACTATCTTTACACGTGAATACCTTCAGAGCCAGGGGACCCACCACTGGGTGAGGTTGGTGGTAGTACCCACCTCCACATTGAGTGGCCTTGGTGGAGCCCCCTCTCAGTGATCTTAAATCCACACAACAGATCCTGTGTAAGATGCTCCCTCTCCCATCCACCTTCATGTAGCCATCAAGACCCCTCTTACCTTAACCAAAATAAAATAAAAATGATAAATGGACTCTCATCATCTGTCTCATGGATATCTAGTGGTGGTGGTGGTGGTGGTGGGATGTTGTTGTTTAGTTGATACAGTTTTTCAGCTCGTCACTCAGAGCTCATTTGACATGATTTCAGTCCCTTCTGCCATCCTGGTTACTCTTGCTCTAAGTTCCAATTTATTTCTTCCTCAAGTGTGAGATTTGAATAATTACTTTCTCTGTTCAGATGCCATCATTTTGTTAATCCAATTTTAAGGTCACAGATGCATTTAAAACACCAGTGCCACAGCTGTTGTAATACATAACATACCAAGTTGAGCCCTCTATAGCTGTACCAAACCCCAAGTCACGGAGAAAGCTGCTAGCTGGCTCTTCTCCAGTCCTTCCCTTTTGTGGATGTTAGTTAGTCGCTCAGTCATGTCCAACGCTTCGCGACTCTGTGGACTGTAGCCCACCAAGCTCCTCTGTCCATGGACTTCTGTAGGCAAGAATACTGGAGTGGGTTGCCATTTCCCTCTCCAGGGCATCTTCTAACCCAGGGTCGAACCTGGGTCTCCTGCACTGTAGGCAGACTCTTTACCATCTGAAACACCAGGGAAGCCTTTGGGGACATTGTAAATCCATATTCTTGGGTCAAATTCCACTTCCTTCTCTGATGTATAAAAATGGCACTTATTGACCAAAACAGAAAAATAAAAACAAAGAATTATATAAATTTGCTCTTATTTGTGTAGAAAAATATAGATTTAAATATACACACATATACATATGCCTTTACACCTTTGCATTTGCATAAAGTTTTATGGAAGAGTATACAAGAAGCCATTAATAATTGCTGTTTCAAGACAGCTATGATTAGAGTATCTGGAATGAGATATTGTATAAGTTTAAAATTGTTTAAATGTTACCATGAACATAAATTTACTCTTTGGCAAGAAGACAACTAGATAAAAACATTCCTATATTTTTTTGTTGGAGGCAACTCATTAATATCCTTTATAAACTTTGTGTCTTTCCCCACACACATTTGATGAGCTTGCCTGCTCAATCTTCATCCAACATTTTTTTAATGTTAGAAATAAAAGGCAAATGATAGAGACAAGGGTACATGCCAGAGACCCTCCAACAATGATAACATCCCACACCCCTTACCTAAGAGTAATCGTCTAGTTTGGTGTTTAATAACCCTTTCATCCCAACTACATGTCTGTATCTTTTTTTAATAAAGACTTTCCCTCTCTTCAAAAGTGAAACATTGAAGCAAGATTTCAGGATGGGAAGGGGAGGGTGAATGTCACAAAAAAGCAGATGACCAGCAGAAGCCTTAAGAGCGTGCTGCATAAAAAAAAAAAAAAAAAAAAAAAAAAAAAAAGAACGTGCTGCATGGTGGCATGCTTCCTCAATATGCTCGGTGCCACCACACACCAAATCTCACAGAGATTGTGGTCCACTGCACAGACCACCTCGTTTTCTGATTCTTATTTCACTCAGGAACGTTTCAGTCCAGAATTCTTAAAGAATGACACCAACCAGAGGTCATTTTGTCTACCAGAGCTCCCCTTTTACTCATCCAGATAGAGCAGATGGAAGCTGTAGTGACAAGGGAGGTGCCTGTAGGGAGCGGTCCCTGTGGTGTTTTGCATGGAGCCTATTATCAAGATGCTCATGTGTACCTTTGAGAAGTAGAGCAGGTGGCAGAGCAAACCCAGCACAGAGCAGGACTTAGGACTCAGAGCTTTCCTTCCTGGACTTATCAACATGCTTTGGACCTCCCACACCACCCCAAGCTCTCTAACATATCCATCTTCCTATTCTCAGCAAGTGGCTCTGAGCCCAGGGGCTACACGGCCATGAGCACTGACGGAATCAGTGTGTGTTCTTTTCTGTGGATCACTCTGTATTCTTTCCACCTTGGAAATGGTCCATAATTGACTCCCAAGTCCAGCCCCATTGGGCTCATCCATTCCACAGCTTCAATGTAATAATCTCCAAGGGACCCCCCACCCCCCAGAGACGGGCTTGCTATGCATTCACTCCTAATTACCCTCAGCATCACAGGACATACAATCCAGGGTAACATGAAATCCTGCCCTGGAAACACTCATCACTTGAGCAAAATTTATACCAAAATATTGCTCCAATGTAGTGTTATTTGAACATAGAAGGTGACTTGCTAGAATTTAGTGAGAGAAAAGCTATATAAACTCGTCTGAATGGAGTTAACCTCTGTATGGACTTCCTTTGGGATCCGCTGCATTTATCACACACCAGGACTATTAATGCCATGGTGGATTGTTATAATATAACACACACGTGCTGTCATCATCTCAAAATAACAGAAAATCAAGACATTAACTTGGGCTGGTGTGGACCCCTCATTTTGACAGTTCCAGCTCAGTGCCCTCTGAATTTGCAGTGCAAATCCGCAGATTATTTCTAGACTTTGATTCACATTTGCAGCTACATGAAGCCAAATATCCATGAGAAAACTGAAAAGCTCCATTACAACTCTTGCTTTTAAAATATCCAGATGTCTGACTTCGTCTAGCAAGAGCATCTGGAATTTGTACTGCATGGTTTCTCAAAGTGTAACCCATGTTTGGAAGCCTGTAGACCTATGTAGGACCTCTGGTCATTCAACCTCAGACTGACAGCATAAACTTGAAAATGACCAGCAAACAACCCCAAGGTATGTGGAGCTGCTCCTCTCTTTCCTAGGCCTCTTGGAGCAGTTGTCATGAACCCAAAGACAACAGGTTACAGCTGTCTGGAGGGATGGACTGTAGCAGCCTCAGGAACATGGGGTCAGGCTCACAGTGAGATCTCAGCAGCATGTGTTTGACTAGTTTTGAACTCTGTGTGGCAAACCCTTGTTCTGAGATGATCTTTAATGCTAACACTGTGTCCTACAAAGAGAAGGATATGGGGGAAAACTCCAGGAAGGCATAGCTGGCCAGTGGATCAAACACCAGCCTTATTAAGAGGAAGTGCTGCTTTCAGCTTCTGTTTCTATGATGTGACTTCCGTACCCAGCAGTCCCCAGGGAGTCCCTTTCCATATTATCCATCTAACATCTCAGACCTACCATTTCTCAGTGATGAATCTCCACTTCATGCCTGAACATCTCCTTACCACCATCCCCACTAATCTCTCACCTACTTGTTGTCTATGCCCTCTTGCCTATTATTTTCTCCATTCTGAATCTTCAGTTCAGTTCAGTTCAGTTCAGTTCAGTCGCTCAGTCGTGTCTGACTCTTTGCGACCCCATGAATCGCAGCACGCCAGGCCTCCCTGTCCATCACAAACTCCCAGAGTTTACTCAAACTCATGCCCATCCAGTCAGTGATGCCATCCAGCCATCTCATCCTCTGTCGTCCCCTTCTCCTCCTGCCCACAATCCCTCCCAGCATCAGGGTCTTTTCCAATGAGTCAACTCTTCGCATGAGGTGGCCAAAGTATTGGAGTTTCAGCTTCAGCATCAGTCCTTCCAATGAACACCCAGGACTTGCCTCCTTCTGGATGGACTGGTTGGATCTCTTTGCAGTCCAAGGGACTCTCAAGAGTCTTCTCCAACACCACAGTTCAAAAGCATCAATTCTTCGGCGCTCAGCTTTCTTCACAGTCCAACTCTCACATCCATACATGACCCATCTGTAAAGTGGGGAGACATTTTCATCAGAGTTTTAAAGAATTCAATATAATCATGATCATACCAGCATCCTTTATGGATTAGTACAGGACAATGGCTTGGAAGTCAGACTGAATCTCTACCTGGATAACCTTGAGTAAGTTAGGAGCCTACCACATAGGATAGTTAAATTTAATGAGTTAGCCACATAAAGCACCTTGAGCAATGCTTGGCACCTAGAAGATGCTTGATAAATGTTAGCCATTTGGATTATTGTCCTCTCTGAGGACCTGCTCTCTCCTTTGGCACAGTCCCCTCATGAGCAATGTTAGACTTGAATACTGAGTGCTCCTAAGATGATAGCCTTTGGCTGTGTCTTTTTTCTAGGGCATCTGTTTTCCACTTTGGAAAAAATTCATCCCTTACCTTGCCGGTTGGAGACTAAATATATTTGAAGGACTAATTGTTTAGTGCTGGACTGATGCTTGCTTGATGCTATGTATACTTTCAGAACCCTGCATGTCCTCAGGAAGTGTTCCTCATTAAGTGGACCTCTGATTTGAGTGATTAGCCTGGGTGATGAGGATTTCCCAGGGGTGTTAGGGGAGACCAGGCACTCTGAAGCAGCTGCTAAAGTGTAGAGTGAAAGGTGTGCTCAGGGCAGGTTCTGGATTTGATGGCAGGCTTTTGACTTGTTTGACATAGTCCTCAGGACAATAGTCCTGCTTTCCAATGTGATTTGTCTTCTGTGAATGGACCATCCTTACTGCCCAGAAAATGTACCTGCAAGCTGTGAACTTACTTGATTTTGCCTCAGTTCTTTCTCCTTTCCATTTTGGTTGAGTGTGCATGCATGTGTACTAAGTGGCTTTGGTGGTGTCAGATTCTTTGCAACACTATGGACTGTATCCCCCAGGCTCCTCTGTCCATGGGATCATCCAGGCAAGAATACTGGAGTGGGTTGCCATGCCCTCACCAGAGGATCTTCCTGAGGTATCGCGCCTGCATCTCTTACATGTCCTGCATTGGCAGGCAGGTTCTTCATCACTAGCACCACCTGGGAAGCCCTCCATTTTGGTTATAGGTGATTTATTTGCTGAGATAGAAATCATTTCTAAATTTTCCAACAAAAGCTGTCTCCTTTATATTCACTAATTGAGGTATAATTATGTATTCACGTGCCATCAAGTTTACACTTGTAAGTTCAGGGATGTATTAAGACTTGGGGAAGTGGGATCTGTGAGGAGTGGATGAACCACTCACTTAGAGGAGGATGTGCTATCCACGGGAGCAGAAGATGCTGGTAAGTTCTGACTTGACACATCTCTCCATCTCTGCCTCAAAGGTAGATGGGGAACTCCTCCCCGTCCTGCCCATGCCTCCTTCTCCCTCCATGGGCATCTCTTCTCACCTTGACCAAGAGAGGCCCACCTGGCTCCTGAATGGCTCACCTTCCGGAACCACCTCAGAAGGACCTTGAGCTTCCTAAGTGAATGATAGACATTCATCACTTTTTATCACTGGTTTTCTCCTGATTAACCCTGATCCTATTGTCTTTAACACTCTGGAAATCAAAAAGAGAAAGAAAGAAACTCTGGAAGTCTTGAAGCTCTTATTTCAGGGGAGCCTCAGCAGGGCAGAGTCACCAGTGGGCAACTATGAAAAACTGTCCCTGGGGAACCGTCCTGTGACCCTGGGCTGGATGCTGTCTCAGCCTGGTGATGCCCAGGTGGCTCCATCATCCCCGATGGCAGCTGAGACAGGAGGGCCCAGCCCCGATGACCGTGCACCCTCCCCTAGTTCTGTCTCCCTCTCTCTCTCCTAATCCTGGCTTCACATAAGATTCCAAATCCAGCCCCTGCCCCCGCAGAGGCAACATTTTTCTCTCACTGCTGATTCCAGATCCCACCACCTTCTGTCCATCTGTGATAAGAGACTTTGACTGTGTTTCTAGACTTCCAACCCCCATTTCTCAAGTGTTCCTCCCTGAGAGAAACAGCTGAAGAGACCAGAGAGCCCCAGGATCAGCTGGGAAGTAGTATCTCTGTCTATCCCACTGTGCAGCCTCAGCACCCGCTAAGCCAACCCCCAGCAGCATGCCTTCTGCTTTGCATTGTCTTGTCCTCACATCCCCGCCTGCAGAATCCTCTCACCTCCCCAGGTCTGCCCACATGCCACCTCCTCCCTGAAGACTCCTTATCTCCCCAGCCAGTGCATCTGCTCCCTCTGGGAGCCTCTCCAGCTCACTCTGTTCTCATAGGTCCCTTCTAAGCTATGTGGTATTGATTTTGAGTGTGAATCTCCTCTACCACACACCACACTTTATGAGTTTGGGATTGAGGTTTGTATATGTTGGCCTCCCTATGGGTGGAGGTTGAAATGTCAGTCCTCCCTCGGGAATGGGAACACTGAGAAGGAACCACAGCAGAAGAAATCCACAGCTAGTGTCACACCCAAGATGGTGCACTTGGCCGTGTCTGTGGCCTGGGATGCTCAGTCAGGTGTTGGAGTGGACACATGTGCATAGAATCACAAACAAGTGCCAAGTGGACCAAGAGTGCCCAGAAGAGACCTGTTCCTCCCTAGGGGAGTGGCTGCCCAGGTTGCTGTGGGGCAAGATCAGTGGACTGTTGGCTGGCTTTGGTCAATAGATCTATCTACTGTCTACTGGTCCCTGCACAGGGAGACTACACAAGCTGGGTGGCCTAGGCCTGGGCTGCTGTCTGACCACTGTCTGTTACATGGCTTTGTTGGGAAATTGCTGCCTATTTATAATAAAGCCCAGGGGTTGTTTGCAAGAAAAAGCAAATAAAAAAACAGAAGAAAACCAGAAAGAACCACATTTCCAGAGCATGCCATTTCTCATCAAGTAGCTTATCCCAGAATCCTGCCTAGAATCCCAAGTCTTGCCTAATGTGAGATCCCATGCCCCCAACTGAACAAGGTCCTAGAGATCCTGAGGTTTTTCTTGGTCCCAGGCACCAGCAGTGGGTGGTAAGCATCTTGTTCAGCCATGATTCCCTTACACCTGGGCCAAGACTATCACTGCACTTGTTTAAATGAGCCTAGAGCTGGTGACAGTTACCAGACATCTTGGGATGGAGAACTCTGCTGAAGGCAACTGATGAGCCCCCAGGCTCACGTTGCCTCCATGCCGATCCTGCCCTTATTTCTGCCAGATGATCCCCTTCTGTTCCTCTCTTTCTTAGTCCAAATCAGACAGTTAACTCTCCAGGCCTGTTTCTCTACTCAGCACTGACCTCACGGGAAGTTCATGTGGAAGGCTCTGATCCTTGTAGAGAGGAGAGGAAGCAAATAACTTCTAGGAAGGAAGCCAGTGGGCAGGCCTGATGGATGACCCTAGGGAAGAGGACCAGAGTGTGCAAGGGGAGAGGGATGAGCCCTACATATTTTAAGAAAAAAAACTTCACGGAAGGCCTTTGAGTTGAATCCCATCAGTGTCCCAATCTCAGAGATTAGGATAGAAGTGTAGAGAGGGTCAGTGAGTCCCCTGAGGTCACAGTGGGTAAGTGAGGGTCCCAAGCTGCATCTGAGGCTGCTAATTACAGAACCCCACACTCACCACTCTGCTATGGCTGCCCAAGACAGGGTTTGGATTCTAGAACCCCAAACAGGGCAAGTGGGTAATCGTGCTTTCTTCCCAAGTATTTTGGCGAGTAGGGGACTCAGGAGTATCATTTCTGCTTGATTGCAGATCTAGATTTGACCTCTAATATCTAGAGGAAGATCGACCTTGGAGTGGAAACTTCACTCCTTCAACTTTACAGGGGGTCCCCTTGGGCCCCAGGATGGTCCATTATCAAAGGGCAGTCTGTTGGCATGGAGGGTACACCTCTAGGCAATGGTGACCATGTGGAGCCCATTCAAAGTAGGTGAGTCTGAGCTCAGAGTAAATGAAAGTAAAAAGCATGACCTATAATTTTCTCTCTTTCTTGGAATAATGCATCTGAAATGTATTTTGCATTGTCCCTTTCTTTAAAACTTCTTGACTTTCTCATCTTCTTACTTACCACTCACTGGATTCTCTCCCTATAATTTCTACCTTTTCTTGGCCTTTTACTTTTAGATAAAATTTTTACTAAGATAACCATAGATTCACATGCAGTTTTGGAAAATAATACAGAGAGATCTCATGTACTGTTTATTCTGTTTCCCCCAATGGTAACATTTTGCAAAACTATAGTACAATATCACAAGTATGATATTGACTTTGAAATCTTATTCAGATTTGGCTAGTTTTCCCTGGTACTCATTTGTATATGTATTTAATTACATACAAATCTTGAACAATTCAGGTAAGTGAAAAGATCCAGATACAAAGGGCTGCATATAATAGTATTCTATTTGTAGGCATTGTCCAGAATGAGCAGATTCAGAGAGGAAAAGTAGGTTAGTGACTGCCAGGAAGTGAGAGGAGGGAGGAGAAGGGAGTGACTGCTAATGAGTACAAGGTTTTTTTTAATGGGGTTGAAATCTTCTAGAATTAAATAATGGATGGTGGTTGCACAACCCTGTGAACATATTAAAATCCACTGAGCTGTACACTTCGAAAGGGTGAATTTTGTGGTATGTAAATTATATCTCAAAATAAACTCACATTTAAAATAAAATGCTACTTCCTTCTGGCATCTATTGTTTCACATGAGAAATCCGCTGTCTTTACAAGCGGAGTTCCTCTCTAGATCATGTGTTGTTTCTCTCTGACTGTTTTTAATATTTGTTTTTGTTTGTTTTCACTTCTCTAAAGTTTAATTACAATGTGTATTGGCATGGATTTCTCTGGTTTATCTTGTTTCTAATTTGCTCAGCTTCTTCAATCTGTAGGGCTTTATCTTTCACCAAATTTGGGAAGTTTTACCCTTTATTTCCTTTAATAGTCTCAGTCCCACTCTCTTTGTACTTTATTCTGGAATTCTGATAATACAAGTGTTGAATTATCTGTTATTGTTCTACCAGTCCCTGAGGCTCTGGTTGCTGTGGATGTGTAACTTGACTCACCCCAGTGCCCAAGAATGTGATCAAGTATTATTCTGGTGTCTCTCTGAGGTGGTTTTGGATGAGGTTTAAATTTAAATCAGTAGACTTTGAATACGGCAGATTGCCCTCTATAATGTGGATGGGACTCACCTAATCAGCCAAAGACTTTAATAGGACAAAAGACTGACCTCCCCTGAGCAATAGAGAATTCTTTTGCAGATGACCTTCAGACTTGAACTGTAAGTTTTGGCTTTTCCTGTGCCTTCTGGTCTACCCTGTAGCTTATGGAGTTGAGTAGATATACTACTTTTGTTGATCTTTCATCACCTGAGGAATATTTAAGCTGCTCAAACTAGTTTTTTTCCTAGCTTATTATGTGATGTCTTTTTCTCACAAAACTCTAACAGTCTATCATTTTTCTTCATTATTTGTTCTTCTGTTCCTCAGACCAGATAATCTCTATTGAACTATGTTTAAATTCACCACTTCTTTTTTTTAAATAAGAGCAGCTATTATTTATGGAGTGATTATTCTATGTCAGGTTACTATACATATATCCTTTTTAATTTTTATAGCAATCCTATAAGAGAGATTTTATAATTTTTGTTTGCTTCTTTCTTTTTCCAACTCAAATTTGTTTGTGAATTCCTTTAGTGACTTTTACACTTCATCTCCAAAGTCTCTATTTCGATTTTTCTTAAGTGTATGTGAGTCCTCTCTATTCTGACATTCTGTGTGTGATGAGATGTCATTGTCATACTTTAAAAAAATTCCTTAGGCATGCATTCCTTTAGTTATTTGAATATATTTATAGCTTCTAAAAAGTCTTTTCATAGTAAGTAAAAAACCTATGCCCCTCAAAAACATTTTCTGTCCTTTGCCAGGCTTCGTTTCCTCCTGAGATTGTGGTATACTTTCTTGCTTCTTTGAATGTCTCACAGCTTTTTATTGTATTTGGACAGGTGACTTCTCCTCTCTGAGGTTTTTTCTGTGCAGTTGTACAGCTTTGTGCATGTGGGCAGCCTTTTAGATTTCCAGGAATACCAGAGATTTTCAAAATTTCCTATTATAGTCTAGTTCCCTAGGATTTCCTTTTAAATTCCTAGTCAAGCTCTAGTTTTCCTTAAATGAAATCACAGCCTCAGACAGCTGAGATGTTGCCAGCAGTTTGGTATTAGTTCAGCAATGCCTTGAAAGTAGATTTTCTTCTCCTGATCCCCATTTCTCACCCCCATCTGAGCTCAGATAAACTCTGAGTCAAATCAAACAGCCACCGAATTCTGTGAGTAGACGTTTACCAGGGAGCTGCAAGTTCTGACAAAGTATTGACTCTTCTCTGGAGCTTGCGCCTTCTCTGTCTCCTCTGAGGACTTTTCCTCTGTGACCTGTGTGTTAACAGTAGCTGTGCTTTTGTTCTGGGATGACTTTTCCTCTCACTAGACCTAGTTCCTCCGAACTCACTCATCCATTTGTGGATCAGGTATATTCTGCTGACTTTGAAATATAAATCTTCTTCCCAGCACTCTGAGGATTTAAGTTCTCAACTTGAAGGATTTTCTTGAACATTCCTCCAGCAACAACAAAAACAGTATTTCTGAACCTGAACGCACTCTCTTACCTGCCCTGGTTCCCTAAACATCTTACCCTCTGGTTTCTCATATCAGTGACAGGGACCGCTCCACAAGGCATTCCAAGCAAGGTCTCTGTGTTCTTTTTCCTCCTACATTGTCACCACTCCAGATCCACACAGTTGAGGATCCAAGCAGTTCTACCCCCTTAACTCTCTCATACTTCCTTTTCTCTTTGTCCACTTTTATTTCCCCAACCTTGGCCACTTGCTTCAATTCCCAGGTTGGAATAGAAATATTGCTGGAACATTTTCCTGTGGTGCCCTGGAATTAACCCACCCAGAGCTCTTAGCATTCTGAATTCTAATTACCCCTTGCTGATCTATCTTCCACCTCAAAATATAATTTCCAGGGAATTTCCATATCTTATTTGTCCTCATCCCGTTGACTATGGAACTTGGTAGGCACTCAAAAACCAAATGCTGAATACGTGAATATTTGTAGCAGCCAACTGAAATTCTAGTGATGCTTAGATAAAGTTGTAAGTTTGGGTTATCCAGGAAAAAAAAATGGATGATTGTTAATAAAAAGTATGAGTGATACCAAAATGCTTCTGACATTAATCAGATGTGTATTCTTGAGGTGTCACACCAAGCATGTGTGAAGGAAGGAGATATGATAACACCATGAAAACCTTGGCAACCAACTCTTTACTCCACAGAGTAACTCTGTGGTTCAGCTGTAATTTAAGGAAAGATGTGACTAGACAGCTCAAGAGCACCTTCTTTTCAATCTCCAAATCTTTTCACTTGGCTAGAAAACCACAGAGATTTGATTTCAGTTCTCTTGAGGGTAGAAACATATTTCTTCCAGTTACTGGCAAGTCAAAGTATTTCTTTGTAAGATTTGAGCAAACTCTGCCTTAACAGAACTCAGGAAAACAGATAACCTTGACCACTGGAACGTTAAATTTGAATTTGAAATGATGTCTTCAGAAAATAAAAGATTTAAAATATAAACATTTTCAAAAGGCACGTATGTCCAGAAACTGGAATCTCCAGACTGACTTTCTCACAGTTGAGGTCCAAGTCTTGCTTTCTAGTGAGGCATAGGAATAATGTATTGATCTATCCCAATGTACTGAGCTGGATAGTGTCCTACTAAAATTCACACGCAGCTTAAGAAATAGAATACAATCCTTACCTTAGAAAATCTCGACTGTCCTCTATAATCAGAAGACCAATTTTAATGGAAGAAATCTCAGTGGATGTGCTAATTGTGAGCAGGGTCTCTCTGGCCTGCCACTCCCTAAGGAACTCGAAATCCAGCCATTCCTCCCTGCTCTCCATCATGCAGAGTTCAGATAGGTGACCTAGATCTGGCCAATCTGTCGCTTCCATTTGGAACCTTGAAACTTGAGAAAAAGACCCCAAAACATTCAGGGACACTTGAGAAAATATTAAGACAGTCAAAGGCTTGGGAGAGTCATCTGAAACACTGCTCTGGGGGCTGATCTTGGCTGTGTATCC
Organism: Odocoileus virginianus; assembly: GCF_023699985.2. NCBI lineage: Eukaryota > Metazoa > Chordata > Mammalia > Artiodactyla > Cervidae > Odocoileus > Odocoileus virginianus. The sequence goes on from NC_069680.1 coordinate 34,196,829, forward strand.
TGTTGTCTAGTGTTAGGTTACAGCTAGTTCTCCAAGTCTTGTTCGCCAGTCTTTGCTTGAACTGGGAATGTCTCTATACACAACCAATAAATTCTTTCACCACAGAAGCTAGCCAGAATCTGTATCTTTTGCTTATGTCTAAACCTCTGCTCCTGCATTTTCTCCTGCGGTGGAAAAATCCACTGCAATATGGCAGCTCCCATCTGATGTATCTCTGAGCTCCAGACCCCAGACCCAGCCCTGAAGCAAGCTCAGAATTGGTGCCAGGAATTTCTGTTGACCAAATGAGGCCTCGGGGTAAAAAGAAAAAAAAAAAAAATCTTGAAATTTAGACCTCAGGGATTTGAGAGAAAACTTCCCGGCTCCAGGAACTGTGTCTGTCACGAGAGACGCCATTGTGTCTATTGATTTGGATTCTCTGGCTTGGAACAAGGAGCATGAGTCCTTCGTCTTTTCTCCTCAGTAATACTGAACAGCTGCTCTGAAGTGAACACCAGATGACGTGCCTATAACCCCTTCTCTAAATAAATGCAATAAAGATGACTTTCCCTTTCATAAAGCATGGTTAGGAAACTTGCCAAAGAATCCTCATCTTCTCCCGCTTCTGGCAACTCTCTGGCTTCCAGGCACAGCAAAGGAGGCATACGTGTTCCCTGGGCAGCACCGGCCTCACTCCAGGCAGCTGCCATCTCACTACCTCTAGAGCTTCGAGGTCAGGTGCTGTTGGGCCTGAAACCCTCTGCCGTTCTGCCTCTCTGCCCCTCTGCAGAGGCAGACCAGGCCCATCCTGCCAATTAATCCTTCCAAAAAAGCATTCAGTGAGGGCTGAGGCCAGGCTGGAGATTTGGAGTCTAATGAGTGCAACAGATACAGGAACACATTTACTCAACAGAGAGCCAAGGCTTCTGTCTGATGCTTGCATTGAGTGTGAGGGGTAAAGGGGAGTGAGCGGAGGGGCCAGAGGAGGTCAGAGAAGGTCCAATGAGAAGGTCCCTGGAACTGGATCTTGGTGTCAGATTTGACTTTGCCAGTGGGAAATTGGCATTTCAGAGGGAAACACAATAGTAACAAATAAACACTGACCTGAAGGTACAAGAAAGATTTGGGAGGGGAGGGCAAAATTAATAGTTGTTTTGCAATTGTAGCAAGCCTTCTCTGGGGGGCCAATAAATGAGCCTTCCCTTCCTATGGGACCTGAATCAGCAAGGCTGAGTCTCCACTCAGACACATTGGGGTAGAAGGACCTCCTGCCTAGGAAAGAACTTTGAGCGTAGGAGGCATGATAGCTGGTCCCTGGTGATTTCCTACAAGCCTGGACACAGGCCCTTTCTTCCTCTGTGGGCCAACAAAGAGACTGATCAGGTATAGTGGCCCTCAGTCAGGTCACAGAGTTGTATCCATGCATTCATCCAAAATTTATTGAGCACCTATAGTGTACTGTACCAAGGGTAGGTGGCCCAAAAGTAACTAACACACATTCTTTACAGGAATGTGATAAATACTATGCAATCACTAAAAGTGATGTAGGAAGAATATTTAATGAGTTAGAAATGGGAATAGTCTATAGGATATGGATAAGTTACAAATATGTTATACATAGAGTAATTTTATTTTCTATAAAAGAAAAAACTTTCTGTATATGAAAATATGGAGACTGGAATGATATATGGATAATATTGATACATACACACACATACATACAAATATTCTGAGTTGTGAGATTATAGGTGATTTATAATCTCTTCTCTATTTCTATTTTCTGGATTTTTTTCAATATACATATATCATTTTGCAATCTGGAAAAAAAAAGAAAAGAAACATTTAAAATACAATTAAAGGGACTTCCCTGGTGGTCCATGGTGAAGACTTTACCTTCCAAGGCAGAGGCTGCGGGTTCAATCCCTGGTCAGGGAGTTAGATCCCACATGCCTTGTGGCCAAAAGAAACCAAAACAGAAACAAATTGCAACAAATTAAAAAAAAAAAAAACTTTCCAAGTGGTCCACATAAAAAAAAAATCTAAAAATAAATATATAAGTAAATAAAATACAATAAAAAGCATAGTCTTTGTGCTTCTAGAGCACAAGACTCCCATGGGGATTGAAGGACTCAGTCTTGCCTGCATAAAGGTGGGCTGATGATTGATGTTGGAAGACTCTGAGTCATATTTCAATCTTTTATTTAAGCAGGCTGTCATCCTGTTCAGTTTTAACGGAGATACTGGTCTGTTTTGTGGGCTGTAGCTCCAATGACCATTTAATCATCAGGGCTTTTGCCATCTCATTTCAGTCTGCTTATTTATCTAGTGCTTCTGGGACTCCCATTGATCCTGCTGTTGCTACGAAAGGAGGTAAGACATGTGTCTTCAGGAAAAGCACCGATGTGTTCTCATCGGTAGGGAACTTCAGGTTCCCGCAGACAAGGGGCTTCTCTGGCCAGACACATGTTGTCACAGGATCCCTTTCATAGTGACCCCAGCTGCCCTACGAAAGGAGGTAGGACATGTGTCTTCAGGAAAAGCACCGATGTGTTCTCATCGGTAGGGAACTTCAGGTTATTCCCAGAGCCTTGGTTGGGACAGAGGAAAGGAAGAGCAGAGAGGAGCAGGAAGAGATAGAACTTTACCATCTTCTCTGAAACACCAAAGCTCGACTCAGTCTGCATTTCTTCTTTTTCCTCCATCTACTCCTTTAAATTCTCTGTTGAGAATTTCACTTAGGAAATGCATCCACTTAAGGTGTACAGTTCAGTGATTTTTAACATAGCCACTACATTGTGCAACCAACACCACTATTTATTAATAATTCCAGAACATCTTCATCACCCCAGAAGGAAATTTTATATACATTGCAGTCACTGGCCCTCATTTGTCTTCTCCAGCCCCTGGCAACCACTAATCTATATGCTGTCTACAGAGATTTCTCTCTGAACATTTCACATAAATGGAATTATACAATATGTTCTTCAAGGTTTACCTATGTTGTTGCATGTATCAATACTTCATGCTTTTCATTTGCAAATAATATTTTATTAAATAAATTTTATCTATTCATCACTCAAATACTGGAGTTTTTTCCACCTTGGGGGCTCTTATGAATAATGCTGCTGAGAATATTCATGGACAGGTTTTTGTGTAGACATGTATTTTCACTTTTCTTGGGTATATGTCTAGGGGAACTGTTAGCTTATGTGGAGTGCTGTATTGACACACGCTACAGCATGGATGAACCTTGAAAACATGATACCAAGTATAAGACATGAAGGACCACAAATTTCATGGTTCCACTTACATAAAGCATCCACAACAGGAAAATCCATAGAGATAAGAAGAAAGGGGTTGCCTGATGATGGGATGAGGGTGGGAGAAGGGGATGTGGTTCTTTTTTTGTTGTTGTTGTTATTTTTCTTAAAAATTTATTTTTAGTTGGAGGATAATTGCTTTACAATGTTGGCTTCTGCTGCATAACATGAATCAGGTATAAGTATATATGTATATACCCCTCCCTCTTGAGTCTCCCTCCCACTCCAACCCCCATCTCACCCTCTAGGTCATAACAAAGCATCAAGTTGAACTCCATGCCCTCTACAGCAGCTTCCCACTAGCTATTTCACGCATGGTAGTGTATCACACATAGCAGTGTCTACATGTCAATAGGACTCTCTCAATTCATCCCACCCTCTTCTTCCTGGGCTGTGTCCACAAGTCCGTTCTCCAAGTCTTCCCTGAAAATAGGTTCATTAGTACCATTTTTCTAAATTCCATATATATGCCTTAATATACAATATTTGTTTTTCTCTTTCATGACTTTCTTGGAGATGCAATTTTAATGTGTATGGGATTGGGTGGGGGGGTTGATAAAAATACTCCAAAATTGACCATGGCGATTGTTGCATGTGTCTGTGAATAAGAAAAACAATTCAATTATATACTTTAAATATGTGAGGTATATAGTGTGTGAATTATATACTAATGCGACTGTTATTTAAAATGAAAGAAGGACAAGACAGAAGGAGGAGGGGAGGTAGGTAGTGTCAGTCTGGGGAGACAGAGCTTGTCTACTGCCCCTTGTGTCCCCAGGGCGCGTTGCCAGCTTCCCTACAGCCACATCTCTCAGACCTTGGTGCCTCTCCTAAAGGGAGGGCTGTCATCAATCACTGGGCAGCTGAGGAATGGCTCTGCAAACAGGTGCCCAGTGTCCAAGACTACCCATCATTACTGCTTTATGGCTCCTCAGATACCTCAGATAGGTATTTAGTCATTTGGATCTTTTCCACTCGCCTTGTAAGTCTCTCCACGCAAGTTGGCCAGCCCCATTTCCCGGCCCAGGATTTCCAACGACCTCAGTCTTCTTGCTATAAATGTCAGAGATGATAAACTGGGACCAGATCTCCCATAGGAAATGGTAGAAACCCTATCTCTGAAGTAGAGGGAAGCAAGACTGGACAGAGCGCTGGGGAATTTGCCAGAGCCTCTCTCCTACAGGTGCCCTGGGGCAGAGGAGAACTGGACAGGGTGGAAGAATGGAGGTTAGATTTGGGAGCTGGCTTTCCCAAAACCCTGTTATTCTGGTGGCTTGCATTACCACCTGATAAAAACGGAAGAGGAAAGTGAAATATTTCATTAGAAGTTAAAGGTTCCAGATACATCCAAAGAAAGAGGCATTCACTTCCTTCATGGAGAGAATGTTTGTGGTGTTGAGCTAATGGAAGTGTCCACAGGGGGGTGTGGGGTTGGGAAGGGGGAGCTTCTCACCCTTGCCCCCTCCCCAGAGCAGCAGGAAGTCATAAAGCCTGCAGGCTTGGGAGCCTGCCCCTGACACAGCAACCACTTCAGGTGGAGAGTATTAGCAATGCACTCTCTTTTCATACATTAACTTAAACAAAACAGTTAACATTAAAAAAAAATGTGACAATGGTTCTCAATTCAAGCAGAGATAGTTTGGAACTACCTGGTTGTTTGAACTGTGGGGAATATTTCTGCTTCTTAAGCTCATGAGGTTGGGATAGGAGGCAAAAAAGAAAATGTCCTGGGAAGCAGCTTGGAAACTGCAAAGCTCTGGACAAATACTATCTTGCCTTCACTCTTGGGGATTTCTTCCTCAAGGACCCACCGAGGATGTAGTAGGACAGCCAGGAGCCCTTCCCAGCCATCTGTGCTCCAGACAGAAGCAGACCAGCCATGCAGGGCCCCATTCTGCTGCCCTGACTTCACACGAGCCCCTACATCCAAATTCATTCCCTGAAAATTGCTCATATTTGGTAGAAATTACTACCTAACATGTGCCCACTCTCTCATTTGATGACTGGACAAAATGTTGAAGTTGGCAGAGCCAAAAAAAAGCATCTCCAGGTACAGAGGGAGAAACTAAGACTTGGAGGAATCCTATGCTCTTCATCTCACATAGGCTGGTGTCAGAGAGAGGGCGCAGTGGTGGCTTTCAGAGAGGTCTACCTCCCCCAGCCGCAATGCTGAAGCTACTCCTCACATAGCCCTTTGATTCCCAGCCTCCTTTCTTTTCAAAAACCTTGCACAGGGTCTGGGTGTCCTCCTGAGCCAGGCACCCAGTGGTCTGGAGGGATCCTCATGCCAGAACATAATTGCCCAAAGAGGGAGCCTTGGCGTCTCATCATATGGGCACAGGAGCTGATAAACCATGAGTGATCAGTGCTCCAGGGCTGGTAGCGCAGCAAGCGAGGGGATCAGTTGGGCAGAGGAAAAATCATGTAGCCAGGATGCCCACCAAGACATGTGGGAGTACTTCCCCTTCCCACTGGACCCAATTGTTTGGAAATTTGTGCCTCTTTTATATTCTTGATAGAAACATGGGCACAGAGAAATATTTCTCTATTGTAAGGGGAGAAAGCAGCACAAACATGATGATATACGAACACAGACCTTCCACTCCTTAGTTGGGGAACATAACAGGGAGCCGGGGTGTCAGGGGGACTGAAGGGGGTTATGCTTCTCACCTCCACATTGTTGTCTCCATTCTGGAAGGTTGCCCAGTTTCATAAGACAATGTGAACTTTCAAGGGAATCTGGAAGTGTGTACTTTCATATATTATTTCCCCATTTTCACAAGTAGCACAAATCTTGTTTTCCCCTGAGGCTCAGTGAAGGTGACTGTATGATGCGTTGGTGGGCAAATTTGACTCGCGTGTTTGGATATGCCTTAGCTTTATACCATGTTATCTGTATATGTCTCTCACTCAGATCACACTGGTTCTCATACTGTAAGCTGACTTACTCTCTACAAGCAAGCTCCAAAGACCTGGGAGGGAGCATGGACAAGTCCCAAATCTCGTCTTTCCTGAGAATGCTCAGGGAACTCCCCTACCCCCCACCTCACCTGCTCTTAGGACAAGCACATAAAATATATACTGATCAGTTATATTCTTGTGAGATAAAAATGGATTAATTGAACAGAGTGTTCTACATTTTTGGTTTCATGATAAGAAGGAAATCTAAATTCTTCATTCCAAAAGACTCCAGAATGATTTAGTAGATTTTGTACCAAAGCCTTGCCTTATTTAATTTAAGGATATAGCTTTCTTAACCAACATCAATACTAGTTAACAGAAAGTTCAGACTTAGCCCCTGAGAATCCCAAGTTCAGGGGCTTAAACGTTAATATAAACAGGCTGTGAATTTGTGACTAAAACAGGTAAAGTCATGACAAACAAACTATGATGAAATGAAAACTAATCAGAGGAGAATAATTTTCTAAATTTTTTTGAGAAACTTTGCTAATCCTGGAGGATATGATCTCACCCTCCAGGCATGTGGCCTCTGTCCTTGCAGGAGACTTATAGAGGCACCAAAACAGCACTTCTGTGTACACCTCCTGCTCCCAGCCCCAGCCACGTGGTCCTGAAAGCTTGGCCATCACTCTGGTTTCCCTCCCTCCATTCTGCTCCCTATAGCCATTTTTCTCCAGTTTTCTTCTCTCTCCTGACCAATGATTCCATTCTTCTCAATCCCCCTGGTTTGCTTCTGCACAACTGTATTTCCCTCCTTGTATTTACATCATTGTAAATTGGAAAAACTGGCAGAAATGGAATTGAAGATATTCACTGCCGCTTTCCTTCAGTATATTCCCCAGCCAGCAGCCAGAGCAATCCAGTTAAAATTCAAAGATTCTAGCACGCCTTTGCTTGGACCCTGGCAGAAATGGAATTGAAGATATTCACTGCCGCTTTCCTTCAGTATATTCCCCAGCCAGCAGCCAGAGCAATCCAGTTAAAATTCAAAGATTCTAGCACACCTTTGCTTGGACCCTGTGGCATCTCCCTATTTCTCTGATGAAAATAAAGGTCCTTCAAATGACCTTCAGGTATTTCTGAGCTGCCTCCCTCCTACCCCTTCAAGTTTCTGGCCTTTTCACCACCCACTGTCTTATGCATTCAGTATGTTGGGGTGACTCCCTCAGCAGACCAGCTCCACCCCACCTTAGGTCTTTGCCCTTGCTTCTCTTTCCACCTGGAAGCTCTTCCCCAGAAAGCCACATGCCTTATGCCCTTACATCATTCAGGTCTGGATTAAAATGTCACCTCACTTGAGTTTTAATTTGACTGAGTGCATACTAAGTTGCTTCAGTACTGTCCAACTCTTTGTGACCCTATGGACTGTCTCTTGCCAGGCTCCTGTCTATGGGATTCTCCAGGCAAGAATACTGGTGTGGGTTGCCATGCCCTCCTCCAGGGGATCTTCCTGACCCAGGGACTGAACCTATGTCTTTTATGTCTCCTGCATTGGCAGGTGTGTTCTTCACCACTAGCATCACTTGGGAAGTCCAGTTTTAATTTGCATTTCCTGACAATTAGTGATACTGAGAAACTGTTTTGGCCTTCAAAATCAATGCAGATGGTCACTGCAGCCATGAAATTAAAAGACACTTGCTCCTTGGAAGAAAAGCTATGACCAACCTAGATAGCATATTAAAAAGCAGAGACATTACTTTGCCAACAAAGGTCCATCTAGTCAAAGCTATGGTTTTTCCAATAGTCATGTATGGATGTGAGAGTTGGACTATAAAGAAAGCTGAGTGCCAAAGAATTGATGTGTTTGGATTGTCATGTTGGAGAAGACTCTTGAGAGTTCTTGGACTGCAAGGAGCTCAAACCAGTCCATTCTAAAGGCAATCAGTCTTGAATTTCATTGAAAAGACTGAAGTTGAAGCTGAAACTCCAGTACTTTGGCCTCCTGATGCGAACAGTTGATTCATTTGAAAAGACCCTGATGCTGGGAAAGATTGAATGCAAGAGGAGAATGGGATGACAGAGGATGAGATGGTTGGATGGCACCATCGACTCAATGGACATGAGTTTGAATAAGCTCTGGGAGTTGTTGATGGACAGGGAAGCCTGGTGTGCTGCAGTCATGGGGTTGCAAAGAGTTGGACATGACTGAGCAACTAAACTAAGAACTAAGAGAAACTTTTCATGTACCTGTTTGGTCAATTACATGTCTTATTTTATAAAAATATCTGTTCAGGTCCTTCTAGTTGGATTTTTTTACTTTTTACTATTGAGTTTCATAGAAAGAGAGACTAGAATGGTGGTTAGCAGGAACAGGAGAGAGCAGGAAATGGAGAGATGCAGATCAAAAGATACGAATCTTTAGTTATAAGAAGAGTAAGTTCTGAGGCTCTAAAGAACAGCATGTTGACTGTAGTTAGTAATACTGTATTGTATACTTGCAGTTTGCTGGCAATAAATCTTGGGTTCTCAATTTTAAAAAAAGTTAGCTGTGTGACAAGACGGATGTGTTCATTATCTTGACCTTGATAATCATTCCACAGTGTATGTGTACATCAAATCATCACATGGTACACTTTAGGTATATACAAGAATGTGCTGGGCTGTGAGTGTTTAGGTGCCCAGTTGTGTCTGACTCTGCAATCTCCTGCACTGTAGCCTGCAAGTCTCCTCTGTCAATGGGATTCTCCAGGCAAGAATACTGAAGTGGGTTGCCATGTCCTTCTCTAGGGGATCTTCCAAACTCAGGGATTGAACCCAGGTCTCCTGCATTGCAGGCAGATTCTTTGCCATCTGAGCCACCAGGGAAGCCCATGAATACTGGAATGGGTAGCCTATCCCTTCTCTAGGGGATCTTCCCAACCCAGGAATTGAACCAGGGTCTCCTGCACTGCAGTTAGATTCTTTACTAGCTGAGCTACCAGGGAAAGCCATGCACAAGAATATATATCAATCACTTCCCAACAAAGTCAGGAAAAAAGAGACCCTGGCTACACTATCTAAAACTTTAATTCAACGTCCCCCTACTCCATCACCCCTTCCTTTCCTTTCCCTCTTGTTTCCTACGCCCTCATCACTCATCTCTGACCTTGTGTATATTTTATATATTATCTTGTTTGTTACTGCTTCTCTTCCAGACCTTAACCTCCCTAAGAGCAAGGATTTTTATTGCTGTGCTTAGCACATGGTAGGCCCTCAATAAATGTTAAAAATCTATATTCTTTTTATTAAAGCAGACACTAAGTTAAAAAAAAAAAATGCTGTGTCCAGCAAGGTGACGGCATTGGCTCTGCTCCACAGGTTCTTGGCTCCATTGGGGTCCTGAGCATCTCTGAGTCTTGGCCCCCTCTGGGTCTTGCTGCTGCTGCTAAGTCACTTCAGTCGTGTCCGACTCTGATGCAACCCCATAGACGGCAGCCCATCAGGCTCCCCCATCCCTGGGATTCCCCAGGCAAGAACACTGGAGTGGGTTGCCATTTCCTTCTCCAATGCATGAAAGTGAAAAGTGAAAGTGAAGTCACTCAGTCGTGTCCGACTCTCAGTGACCCCATGGACCGCAGCCTACCAGGCTCCTCCATCCATGGGATTTTCCAGGCAAGAGTACCAGAGTGGGTTGCCATTGCCTTTTCCACCTCTGTGTCTTACCTCACGGAATGTTTGTGAGAAACCACTGAAAGAGCTGAGACTAAAGTGCCTTGCAAAGCAAATATGCTCTATGCCAGGGTTTCCCAGTGTGGGCACTATTGCTATCCAGGGTTGGCTCTCTCCAGGTTGTGCTGGCCTGTTCTGTCTACTATAGGATATCATGCAGCATCCCTGGTTGCAGTGCCTCAGGTGCCAGAAAGACCGCTCCCTAACCCCTGTGCCCCAAGTCTTTACAGCTACAAATATGGCCAAATGTCCCTGGGACAGGGGCAAAATTGCCCCCATTGGGGACCACTGCTCCTTGAGGCTCCATTAGTTGTAGTAGAAACTATAGTAGTCACCATTTAAATTCTTTAACGGGTCTGGTTTTCACTTAAATTAAAAATTTATATTTACTACCTCTTTGAGTGCTGCAGTTTTATTCACACAAGAATGAACTAGATGCTTCTCCTGCCCCAGGCAGCCCCCAGGTGGCTTCAGCTCCAACCCTCACACCAGATGTCCTTTCCTCCCTCTGGAGGACAGTAAAACATCTTCAGAGTTTACATCTCAGTTTCAGAGCCTCATATGGGATCCCCAGGGTACTGGGGGGTCTGCGCAAAGCTTCAAAGGATAATCTATTAGTACGTGGTTGGGAAGGACAGGAAACACTCTCACTCCTTACCAGCCGTCACAACCATGTCCTTGAGGGAAAGCTCCAGCACCTGGAGGAGGCAGTTACACACTCAGGCTAGTGGCTGAATAAACGCAGCCAACTAAACATGAATGGTAGCCTTGGGAAAGAGACACACTGTAGGCTGCCTGGCTTCAGGGTGCCCTGCTAAACGGGGTTCTTCATAAGGATAATAAATGGCATGCATGCTCAGTCTTGACTGTCTCTTTGCAACCCCATGGACAGTAGCCCTTTAGGCTTCTCTGTCCATGGAATTCTCCAACAAGAATACTGAAGTGGGTTGCCATTTCCTTCTCTAGGGGATCTTCCCAATCCAGGGATGGAACCCACAACTCCTGTGTCTCAGGCATTGGCAGGTGGATTCTTAACTGAACCACCTGGAAAGCCCAAGGGTAATAACTGGTGAAAACTGGGTCCTAAATTTAACACACTCCACTCCAGTGTGCAAAGAAAGTGTTCCCCATTTGTTTAAATTTTCCTACAACCTTTTACATGAATTCTCACCCACTAGTACATGGCTTTCCAATAAAGAGCATCTCAATGTGTTTTCAGTTTCAGTTCAGTCGTGTCTGACTCTTTGTGACCCCGTGGACTGCAGCACACCAGGCCTCCCTGTCCATCACCAACTCCCAGAGTTCACACAAACTCATGTCCATTGAGTCAGTGATGCCACCCAACCATCTCATCCTCTGTCGTCCCCTTCTCCTCTTGCCTTCAATCTTTCCCAGTGTCAGGGTCTTTTCAAATGAGTCAGTTCTTGGCATCAGGTGGTCAAAGTATTGGAGTTTCAGCTTCAGCATCAGTCCTTCCAATGAATATTCAGGACTGATTTCCTTTAGGATGGACTGGTTGGATCTCCTTGCAGTTTAAAATGTTTTCAGTTTAAATGCCCTCTTTTAGTAAATCATCAGTTCCAAGTTCAGCTTTTCACTCAGGTGGGTTCTCTCCCTCCCTCTCCTCCAGATGGTGATCTGGGTGAGAGCAAACATCCCAGGACAAGAGGAGCAGGAGCTCGTGAATGCTGGGTGAGCAGTCCACTCTGCTGGTGGCCACCAGGGCTTCTGCTCTCACAAGATCTTTGCTGATCTTAGGCCAGTGCAGAGATACAGTGGTGCTGTCTGCTCCCCCAGTAGAGGGGGCGCCATCTGCTGCTACTGCCACAGGGACTCTGGCCTTGGGGACCCTCAGTGCTGCTCTTTCTTTTAGAAGCTAGGTTGTTGCTCTTCCACACTGAACTTTACACACTCTTGTTTGGCAAGGAGTGGTGGGGGGTGGGCTCCAGGATCCCCTTCACACTTGTTCTAGGTTATAGGGAGTCAGGAGAACTGCTCACACCTGACCGTCTAGACAACTGTCACTCGCTCCCAGTCTGTGTTGAAACTGACACTGAGCCAAGATGGACTTCTCCCAAGAGCCTGGAGCCTCACTCACTCATTTATTCATTCAGCAAGTATCTATCAAATATTCTCTTCTACACTTCTATGCTGTGCACTGTTGTGGGCACTAGAGATTGAGCATCAAGCCAAACAAAATCCCCCATCCAGTGAGAAAAAAAGACAACAAGCAAAGAAGTGAATATACAGTGTCAGAAGGTGATAGATGCTCCTGAGATAATTGCATCCAGGAAGGGAGTGGGGACCATCAGGGAAAGAGGGCACTATCTCAAATAGGGTGATCAGGAAAGCTTTCTTTCTAAAGTGATATTTGAAAAGATTTAAATGGAGACTTAGAATTGGTGAAGGGTGAGTCATGAGAATATCTGCTGAAAGAATCTTTCAGTCAAAGGGAATAGCAAGTGCAAAGGTCCTGAGGCAAGAGCACAGCTGGGGTGTTTGCAAAACTACATGAAGGCTTGGGTTAGAGAGGAGTTATAGAGGGCTTTAGAAACAGCCAGGGCTTTATATGGAGGCATCTCAGAACATGAAGTGGCTACTCACTCATCTTCCTATTCTGCTCTTGGCTGTTCTCTGTCTTGAGGACCAGCTTTCCAGCCATGGCAGGCTGCAGAGCCTGAGGTCTGCTTCCCTTGTTCCACACCATGTCCTCACCAATTCTTAGCCCAGGAAGGGCAGGATCTCTTGTTCCTTTGTGAGTTTCATTAGCTTTGTTGTCGTTTAGTTGCTCAGTTGTGTCCGACTCTCTGCAACCCCATAGACTGCAGCATGCCAGGCTTCCCTGTCCTTCACCCTCCTCAGAGCTTGCTCAAACTCATGTCCATCAAGTCAGTGATGTCCTCCAACCTTCTCATCCTCTGTCAACCCCTTCTCCTCCTGCTTTCAATCTTTCCCAGCATCGGGGTCTTTTCCAATGAGTCAGCTCTTCACATCAGGTGGACAAAGTATTGGAGTTTCAGCTTCAGCATCAGTCCTTCCAATGAATATTCAAGACTGATTTCCTTTAGGATTGACTGGTTTGATCTCCTTGCACTCCAAGGAACTCTCAAGAGTCTTCTCCAACACCACAGTTCAAAAGCATCAATTCTTCAGCGCTCAGCCTTCTTTATAGTCCAACTTTCACATCCATACAGGACTACTGGAAAAATCACAGCTTTGACTAGAAGGACCTTTGTTGGCAAAGTGATGTTCAGTCTCATTAGAGAACTACCTCACTGTGTATTCTGGGTCCTCTCTCTTCAGTATGACTTACAATAAAATTCTTTAATCAGGATCATGGAAAGTCTCACTCTTTCTTCTTCCTTCTTCCAAATCTCCTGGCTTTACCTCTGCTAATCCATGGGGTGCCTTTGTGAGATTTAGAAAATGTCACCCACTCTCAGAGGATGCAATCATGCAGCATCATATACAGCTTGCCAAACTAATACCAGACTGCATTCTGCATTCCTGCCCCTTCCTCATACCCCCTGAATAAGTAATTCTGTAGCCTGAACCTGGGTAAAGGTCTAATTGGCTACCATAACTACTAATTCCTAAGACTTAAGAAAATCAGCTTTTCGATGTGACATTAATCAATGACCTATGTGTCCTAGAAATACCAGTGCTAACGTTTCCTGAGATAATATGCTTTGTGGTGTGATTTCAAAGATAGAAGACATCAGAGAATAAGATTCAAGGAGCCAATGAAAATACTGTTCCTATTACCAATATTTCTCAAAGAATCTGTGGGATCCATTTTGATGCTGAACAACTTTCTCTCTTCCCTCATCACCAGGACTAGTCAGGTCCTTTGCAGGCTGTTCCCAGAGGTTAGTATTCAATGGAATAATGGATGCAGATGGAGAACAAAGCGTAGGTGGAGGCTAACTGAAGCCAGGCTTGGGCAAAGGAAGGGAGCCTGAGGAAGGGATCAAGACCTAATTAGCTGATATCCAATAAAGACAGTGGGTGTCAAGACAATTAAGGGTCTGACATTTTACTCTAGTTACATAGTAACAAGTTAGTCTGCCACAGTTTCATGGGCAAAAAGACACCAGAGGCCTGGATCAGAGACAAAGGACTTATCACTCATAGCACAGCAAGCAACATGAGCCTCAGCATATTTACACCAGTTCTCCTTGGCCCCCCAAGTTCTGTAGAGATGGGACAGAGAGGTCCACATGAATGTTGCACAGGCAGTGGGCTTGCATGGTAACTGAGACACTCCAAGCTTAGGGAACCTGATTCTGTATAATATACGGTAAGCCAACCTGCCTGAGCTTTGCCCCAAAAGAGACAGTATCTTTATCATAATGGACAGTAAGCAAATCTGCTTTTTGCTCTGGAGAGGTACACTGTCTTCCCAGGCTGTTCTCCGTAGAAACATTCTTTTAGGGAATCTGGGACAAAGGCAGCTGGTGCTTCTGCTCAGAAGTGTGCAAAGCACGTGGAGAACCATCTCCTAGCCTGGCAGGTGAAGGTGTGCTATGCCATGTCCGCAGAGGTTCAGGAATTGGCTGCCACCGCAGGTCTCCTGTTCTTGGTGAGAAAGGATGAAAAACATAAAGTCAAAGACCACATCCTTGGAAGATAATGTTAGCCTTTCAGTCCCTGGTATCACCACAGAAGTAAACAAAAACAAGCCCAGATACAAAACACAGGCAAGCCAGGAGTTCAGCAACTCGAACATTCCTCCTCACCGGACACGTTTTCTATCGGAAGTTCTTGGCCCCTGGCTGACTGGGCCAGCAAGCGGCTCAATTCATCACTGACACACAGCTCTGGCAGCTGCCGGCCTGTCCAGCCTCTGGAGCCACATCTCCAGGCAGAGACCAGCAATTACGGGTTTAGATTCAAATCAGCATTTATAATAGCCTTGGGGAAGTTTGCAGTGCTTTGGGAGACCAAGCAAGTTACTATCAGTAAAATCACATGAATTAAAATTGCACAGGGAAGGATTTTATAAAATCTGCGCACTGTTTTGACAAGAATTTGTTTGCTTTTCTTACTGCTTCCCCTGCTTGTATAAGCGTATTAATGATTCACTAATTCTCTTAATGTAATTAAGGGTCTATAATTTATCAGGGAAAAAAAAAGGAGTTGAGCTTTTGCCATGAGCTGGTCTTGACTAAAGTGCTGAGAATACACAGACCAGTAAGTGGCTGTGTGTTTCTCAAGAAGCTCATGGTCCCCTTAGCACTGCAGTCCTCTGAAGGGGCAGCCATGGAGGCCTTCAGAGGTGCCAGTGGGGTGAACGGAGTCGGCCCCTGACACATAGACATGGGGGCACTGACCTCTCTTTATCCATCAATGTAGGAACAATGCCCTTTACCCTCGTTCCTCATCACTTACTGCCTCTTCCTCTGATTCTGCTTTGTCCTGCCCACTTGGACTATAGACGGTTTTTAAGGCAAACGGGTAAAACATGTAAAAATGCGGGATTGCACTGCTGACTCAGTGTACTAAACAAAGGTTGGGCAAGAAGTTCAGACAAACTCACTATATTTATAATAGGTGAAGAAATGAAGGAATGAATGATTTAAAATGTGGGTTCTTGTAACACTTTTAAAGCAAAAGAAAGATGAACTTTCTGGGAAATCTGCAGCTTCCCAGGTGGCGCTAGTGGCAAAGAACCCACCTACCAATGCAGAAGACAAGAGAGACATGGGTTTGATCCCTGGGTGGGAAGATTCCCTGGAGGAGGAAATGGCAACTGATTTCAGCACTCTTGCCTTATTCCAGGCACTTGCTTCCACTCTTGCCTTATCCCATGGTCAGAGGAGCCTGGCAGGCTACAGTTCATGGGGTCGCAAAAGATTTGGACACATCTGAAGCGACTTAGCACACACACCCACTAGAGTGGCTGTAGAAAAAGAGGAGGAAGAAGAAAAGAAGTGTAGATGATGTTATGGGGAAAATGGAACCCTTACACCTTGCTGGTGGGAATGTAAAATGGTACAGTTGTTCCGGAACACAGTAGGGCAGTTCCCCCCCCCAACAACAACAAAAAAATAAACATAAAATTACCCCATGATTGAGCAATTACACCTCTAGGTACTATATCCAAACAAAGTGAAAGCAAAGGCTTTAACAGTTACTTGTACAACGATGTTTATAGCCACACTATTCACAATAGCCAAAAAGTGGAAACAACCCAAATGTTCATGAACAGATGAATGGCTAGACAAAATGTGACATAGTTACTGGAAGATAAATAGATAATGGAATATTATTCAGGCTCCCAAAGAAGACGATTCTGACACAGAATCCATAGCATGGATGAACCGTGAGGACATGATGCTAAGTGAAATAAGCCATAGATAAAAGGACAAACACTGTATGAGTCCACCTATATATGGTATCTAGAGCAGGCAAACTGATAGGGACAGAAGGTAGAAGGGTGTTTGCTTAAGGCTGGGGGAATATGGAAACAGGGAGCTCTTGTCTGATGGATACAGAGTTTAAGTTTGAAAAAAGTGTTGAGATGGATGGTGGTGATGGTTACACAGCAATGTGACTGCACTTAATGGCAGTAACTTAGACACTTAAAATGGTTAAGTGGTAAATTGCATGTGTGTATATTTTGCCACAATAAAAAATGGAAAGGTAGAATGTTCAGTGAGTCATCAGTTTAAAAATTGATGGCATTTTCACTTTTTAGCCAGATGTTTTGGCGTCATATAGACATGACCAAAATGAAATGATGAAGGATTTGGGAACTGAAGCCAGGACTCTGGAGTCTCAAGTGACTGCAATAATTACTGCATTTCATTTCCTGTATGTAAGGCGAATTGAGTTCAAGACCAAAAGCAATATTCCAATGGGCTATGATTAATTGCCCCTCCTGTGTTTAAATGGATCTCCTCGTGGCTTTTTGCTTTTGTCACACACAAATAATTAGTGCCGTTTCCACTGCAGGGGTCAAGCTTGTGCATGTCCTTATGGACAAAAAACAAAGGGCAATTTCTGCTCTGTGTTTAATGAGATTTCAGACTTGGAATATTTTAATTCACAGTTAGATTATAAACACGTAGGTTTAACTGGAGAAGGGAAGACACAGGCCTAGGGCTGGCTTCAGCATCTCAGCAGGCTGTCATCCACCTATACCATTTCACTTAATTTTCTCAATAATTCTATGATAGATGTGTTCCTTTTTTCTTTCTTGATGAGTGGATCTCAGAGAGGTGGAATAATTTACCTGGAGTCACACAGATAGTAAATGAAAGAGATTTGGCTCTGGTACCAAATCTTTTCATGCTTTCCCGAACTCTGAATATTGACAGGTGATAGAAACCTTGAATTTCCTTGAATAATTGTTATGCTACTCATTTGGTTATTTTCTCACTCAGCCAACAAATAATAGCATTACATCGAATATTTCAGTGATAGGCTAGGCTCTAAGGATAGACATAAAATAGTCTGTTGCAACTTCTAGGGAAGTTGAGTGTCAGTGACAGGGAGAGGCAGGTATCCTGTGATTCTGTTTTATTGCAGAGGTGTGAACAGTTAGGAGGCAGCATAACTCAGGCC
The DNA here is from genome assembly GCF_023699985.2 of Odocoileus virginianus. Taxonomy (NCBI): domain Eukaryota; kingdom Metazoa; phylum Chordata; class Mammalia; order Artiodactyla; family Cervidae; genus Odocoileus; species Odocoileus virginianus. The sequence goes on from NC_069680.1 coordinate 34,214,306, forward strand.
ACTCTGCAGCACAGGTAAGGATGAGACGGAGTGGAAAGACAGAAAAATGAAAAACAGGCATTAGAGTCGCAGAAAAAGAAGCAAAATTTCCTGGTAGTATACCTGGAGGAGATGTTGAAAATGGGGTATGGGGTCAGGGGTTTGGATTTTATGCTGGACAGGGAGCCACTGCCATTCTTAAATGAGAAAATGACAAGAGCCAACTGAAATTTAGAAAGATCACCTTGATAATTATACAGAGGATGGAGAGAGGAGGTGGTGGGCAAACAGAGGCAAGAAGGCCATATTAGTTTCCTAGGGCTGCCGGTAGTAAATTACCACAAACCAGGGAGAAGTGAGGGCAGGATTGGGGGGAGAGTGTTTAAAAAACAAACACTTATTCTCTCACAGCTACAGAGGCGGGAGGCAACATTAAGGTGTTGGCAGGGCAAAACTCCCTCTGATGGCTCTCGGGGGTAACCTGTTCCATGCCTTTCTCTTAGTTCCTTGCGTTATTGGCAATCCTTGGGGTTCACAGAGTTGGAGGCATGTGCCCTGTGGCATTCTTCTGTGTATCTATCTCTCTTCTACTTTCTTTCCTCTTCTTGTAAGGACACCAGTCATATTCGATTAGGGGCCACCTTACTCCATATGACCTCCTGGTCATTTGAATACATCTGCATAAACTCTATTTCCAAAGAAAATCACATTCACAGTGATCAAAGGTTGGAATGTGAGCATAATTTTTGGAGAAGAGGGGACCCAGTTCAACTCAACTACAGAGACCAATGAGAGGACACTTGCCATTAATTAGCTGAGAAAGGGTGGGAAACTGGGCAGCAGCACCAGAGTGGAGCAAAGGGGTTGATCAGGAAGTAAAACTGCTGAGCTGGATGCCGGGATGGGGCAGAGAGCTGGCAGCAGTATTCCTGCTACCTAGCTCAGGGCTGGTGGGGAGATAAAGGAAGAGGACTAGTGTGGGAAAGAGAAAGGATATCTTGGCTGCTTTTGAAGAAAACGTGTTAGCAGTGATGGTGCTGATTCTCCACTCTTATAAAACGATAGAATTCCCCATTGTCTACAAGATAAAATGCCAATGTTTGATTTGGGCAATCAAAGTCATCCAAGTCTGTCTCACACCACTCTCTCCAGCCTCGTCACTCACACCCCTGCCTTTCCCCCACTGTTTATGCATGTGTACACACACACACACACACACACACACACACACACCCCAGGAAGTTATTCTCTCCATTTGTTCATCCTTCTTAAAGCACACGGACTTCACTCCTTGAGGACGGTGATAATCTTGCGCCTGTCATGTCTACCCGGAGAAGACCATGAGCTTCCCCAGTGAGGGAAATCACAGGGTACCCCACCTCCCAGAGTGCACTCCTACCTGTTGAGCTCCACTCTTCTGGACACATGTCACCCTTGGGGGAAAGCAAGTTAATTCCTCCTGTCCTTCATATTCCACAGTACATTTTGAGTCTAATTTGTACACATAGGTGTCATGCCCATTTATTGACATTATGTGTATATGCTCCATCTCTGGAACAACCAAGTAATCACAGGTGGCAAGGTGAATGTTTTATTTGTCTTTATAGTTCCAAGGCCTCATAGGGCCTCTCTCAGAGTAGATGCTCAAGAAATATTTGCTTTAAAAAAGCAAACCATGTTGGCCCTTCAAGAAAAATTGCTGGGGTCTATTGCATAGGCTTTGAGGTCAGATAAACCTACATTTTGGAGAAGGCACTGGCACCCCACTCCAGTACTCTTGCCTGGAAAATACCATGGATGGAGGAGCCTGGTAGGCTGCGGTCCATGGGGTTGCTAAGAGTCGGACAGGACTGAGCGACTTCACTTTCACTTTTCACTTTTATGCATTGGAGAAGGAAATGGCAACCCACTCCAGTGTTCTTGCCTGGGGAATCCCAGGGATGGGGGAGCCTGATGGGTTGCTGTCTGTGGGGTTACACAGAGTCGGACACGACTGAAGCAACTTAGCAGCAGCAGCAGCAGCAGCAAACATACATTTAAATTCTGGCTCTGATGCTAAGGAGGGTAGGGTAGGGCTTCCCTGGTGGCTCAGATGGTAAAGAGTCTGCCTGCAATGTGAGAGACGTGGGTTCAATCCCTGGGTCGGAAAGATCCTCTGGAGAAGAAAATGGCAACCCACTCCAGTATTCTTGCCTGGAGAATCCCAGAAGAGCCTGGCAAGCCCCAGTCCATGAGGTTACAAAGAGTCGGACATGACTGAGCAACTAGACTGACTAACTGGTGCTCAGCAGTAACATTCACTTACAGGATTTTAAAACTCCCTAGCTTCATTTTCTCATTTAAAAATGGGTTGGGTCATGAAAATTCAGTGAGCTCACACATGGAAAGCATCTAGCAGACTGCCTGACACCTAGGCTCAGAACCAGGCTGGTTATGACAGTTAGTCTTCTGAGGCCACCCAGCCTTTCTGATAGCCTTTCTCCAACCGAAGAACAGAGGGATTTGTTGAGTCTATGCACTGCTAGCTCACTTCTACCATTCTCTTGCCCCAGGGTAACCACAAAGTTCTGATATATGGTTTGGGTGTTGAGCAATCAAGAGACATCGGAATATCATTGAAAACAGCTGTTTTTAGAGGAAAGCTCCAGGAAGAGTATAGAACCAGAAATGTGCCAAGAAAACAGGTGTAGGAGTTGAAGAATGTGTTTTACAATTTGCAGATGGGAAGGGAGCTTGATGCAGTGGAATGAGCCTGAGTTGCCGTCTCCTGGTCCAGTCCTGGCTCCATCTCCTATAGGCTATGAGTGAGTCTGTTGTGAGGACTGGAAATAAAAGATATAAGTTGGCCAATCCAGTGGGCAACATATAATAACTATTCAATAAACAGTGCACCTGTTTTTCTGACATTATTAAGATGATGGTGGGTGGAGATAGGTAACAAAGACCCTCAGTGATGAATACTCAGTAGTAAATCAAGCCCCTGAGATCCTTAGCCTCCCTTGCCTTGATGCTGGAGAGGAGCTCTGTAGTCTAAGAAATTGTGTGGACCTGCCCTCATTTGGAAAGTAATGAACCCACAGAGATCAGAGGTGACTCTCTTGGACCCCAACAGAGCCCCTCTCCTTAGTCATGCCTGATTCATTGGGTGGATGCCCCAGGCTCAGAAGTATGCAGGCTGGGGCTGAAAACTCCACAGAGTCATCTTGGAGAGGGGTGATGAAGAGACAGTGAGGCTGTAACCAAACTCAGAAAGGACCCAGAAAAGAGGGTGGTTATAACATGAGCCCTAAAGGAGAGTTTGGGGAAGGAGAGAGCAAGTCACCCCCAGCAACTGTGCTCTGACTCTGAAGTTTTTACTTGAGCGTCTTTGGAAGTATCTACAGGATGCCTTCAAAGTACAATAAACTACCCAGTGTCTTATTAGAGAACTGGAAGGTCCTTATTTTAATTCAAGTGAGAATTATTACTTGCTCAGAGAGGTCTTTGAACTTTGACATCATGACCTGGAGATGGGGAGACTTGACCCCGGTCCTGCCCTGGCATTTTGTAGTTGAATGACTTTGATTAGACCCTTCACCTTGGTCAATTCAGCTCACTTCTCTATGCAGAGACGTTTGGAGAACTAGATCTCTTAGGTTCCTTCTAATGGACATTTTGTAATACTTAGTTTCAGATTCCCAGACTCCCTTTCCTCCCCATTCTGATTTCTTTTTAGACTGTGGGAACCATAACTTAGGAAAAAAAAAAAAAAAAAAACAACCTTCAGTGCACTAACTTTCTGTAGCATTTCCTATATGCACTAAGATCTACATTATAAAATCGCCCAGGAAGCCTATTAAAAATATTCTCCTTCGGGATGGATCCCAAAAACATCTGTCAGTTTAACAAGCTCCATAGGTGACTTTTTATGATCATACAACAACTAGCCTACGCTATCTGAAAATATAACCTCATAAAGCAGCTGCTGAAAATTGAACATGATTCAATCCTTAAAAGGCATATCTTTAAGTTGTAATAAAAGCCGAGGTCTGTGCTAGCAGAGTGAATCCAAGAGTTGAGAGAAGCATGCTGATGAACACCAGCCTGCACCAGCCTGAGAATGGCTGTGAATCACGGTGTGTCTGGGCCACGGGTTCTGAGATGGTGCAGGTTGTCAAAACAACCTTAGGGTGTGCTTTCTGTTGACCTGACATGCTCATCCAGGTCATGGCTTTTGGTTTAGGCTACTGGGCGTAAATGTGGAGTTGCTTTACTGGAGCAGGAAAGAATTTGTGCAGAGTCACGTCCATTCTGTAGCCCTCCGTGGGAAGACAGCTGACTGGTTTCTGAGTGCCCTCAGCGGTTATGGTTGGAGTAGCACCCAGCAGCCCTCCAGAGACAAGACCCTTGAATGTGGCTGCCCAAGAACAGAGCTCTGCAGTGACGGGTTCCCGGAGAACAGGTTCCTGACGAACAGGAAGCAGATCAGACCATGGTGGTCCCCTGTGATGAGATCGGTGGCCCCTGTGACCCAGCAGAGGTAGAAAGTGCACTGGGGATTTGGAATTCTTTCAGAGGCTCCTGGGCCCCTCTGACATATCCTCATTGTGTGTGTGCACATGTCACTGCATGCATGCATGTGTGTAATTATATTCTGGTGCTATGAGGTACTTTTCTCATATATATATAATGCCTCAGCCCTAGGATCAACCATATCTCCAAGGAACCTTGATTCTTTTTATGGAGAATGCTATTAGAAATGAAGAACTGTGTGTTGTGAGAGCTTATTGCTACTGGGATGTCATTGCTTCTAGGCCTTCTCAACTGACAGAGAAAAGAAATATATATGAGGATACTGACCCAAATACAATTGACCTGTGCACAACGCAGGGGTGGAGGGCCCAACCCTCCACAGTTGAAAATCCATGTATAACCTTACAGTTGGCCCTCCATATTCATGGTATCACATCTTCAGGTTCAACCAACCATGGATTGTGTAGCTCTGTCATACATATTAATAAAAAATATCATGTATAAGTGGACCCACACAGTTTAAACTTGTTAACTATACATATACATACATCTAGAACTATTTCTATGTATATCTTTCTATATTTATATTAAGGTAACATGAGTTAATACTTACATCTCCAACTCTAATCCTGTATCACACGGAGTTCTACCCTTGCTTTTCTGTAATCTCCCACTCCAATCATTAGAAACCTGACTCCCACTAACTTCTATCCATTAATTTTTGATTCCAATACACACTTGCAGTGGTTTTAAACCTGTTAACCCAAACCACTGTGGGAACCAACCTTACAGCTAAAGCACAGTGCTTTTGTACAGATCTTTTTTCCTTTGATCTTACAGTCCATGTCCTTTTTCAAAGTTCCTTAGGTCAGCAACTTTCCTCCCATCCTGTTTAATGAAGTTATTTCATATATTTGTAATCAGCTATGTTAGCTACATTTTTTTTTTGTCATCTCTATACCGGCATCCACTGACCTCCTAAATTTTCTTTTAATTTGCATACAATAAATTCCAATTTTTACTCTGTAAAGTTTGATGGTTTTTGGCAAATGCATAGTGCTGTGGTACTCACCATTACAGCCTCATGAAGAACAATTTCACCACCGTAAAGACTTCCCTATGCTTCACCTATTCAATTCTCCTTTATCCTCCAACTCTGGTAGTCACTGATCTGTTGACCAACTATCATTTTGCCCATTCATAAATGTCATAAAAATGGAATAAAGAATTTCCATTTCCACAATAGAGAAGAATTGTGCCAGAACACGGATGGTGGCTCAGTGCTAAAGAATCTGCCTGCCAGTGCAAGAGACAGAGGTTCAATCCCTCAGTCAGGAAGATCCCCTGGAGAAGGGCATGGCAATCCACTCCAATATTCTTGCCTGGAGAATCCCATGGACAGAGGAGCCTGGTGGGCTATAGTCCATGGGGTCACAAAGAGTTGGACATGACTGAACAACAACAAAGCAAAGCTCATGGATTATACCTAGAGCTTTATCCATAGATGATTTAGATGAGGAGAGTTGGGAGTTTCAATTTGATAAAATTTAGATGAAATTTTGGATTCGGGTTGAAGCTGTAACGGATTGAGGCTTCCTGGACATTGGTATGTTACAAATATATTTTCCTTGTGGAATAGAAATGTTTTGGAGCCAGAAGGTGGATTGTATTAGCAAAATAGTATCTCCTAAAGATCCTAGAATCTGTAAATATGCTTTTTTACATTAAATAAGGGACTTTGTGGATGTGATTAAATTAAGGATTTCAAGATGTAGAGATTGGCATGGATTATCAGAATATCAGTGTGGGCCCAACGTGAACACAATGGTTCTGATAAGGGAAAGAAGGAGGCGGGGTAGACAGATCAGAATGATATGATATGAGAAAGACTCAACTAACCACTGCTGACTTTGAAGATAGAAGAGGGCCATGAGCCAGGGAATCTGGGCAACCTATATAGCTGGAAAAAGAAAAATTAAATAAAAATTCTCTCCTAGAGCCTACAGAAAGGAATGAAGATTAGCCAACACCTTGATTTTATCCCAGTGAGACTCCTCTTGGATTTCTAACATCCAGAACTGTAAAATAATAAATTTGTGTGTATTAAACCCCAAATTTGTAACAATTTGCTACCACAGCAGTAAGAAACTAATATGAAAGTTATGATCCATTTGAGCTAATTCTTGTGTAATGTGTAGAGTGTGTGTTCATATTCATTATTTAAATACAGATATTTGATTGATTCAATGCCAATTTTTGAAAAAAATCTATTCCTTTTACATTGAATTGCCTTTGTCAGAAATCAGCTGATTATAGTTGCAGGGAATATTCCTGGGATCTCTATTATATTCCATTGATCTATGTGTCTATTGTTGATATTTGCCAACACTCAACTGTCTTGATTGCTATAGCTTTTTAGTAAGCTTGGAAATATGGTAGGATGAGTCCTCCAACTTGCTCTTCTTTAATATTGTGTCTTTCTAAATAATTTTAGAATTAGTTTGTTGATATCTACAAAATAGACTGCTAAAATTTTCATTGGGTTTACACTGAATCTAAAGATCAAGTTATGATGAATTAACATGTCAGCAACATTAAGTATTCTAAGACATAAACACTGACTACTTATTCCCCAGTTATTTACATCTTCTTTTACTTCTTTCATAAAATTTTTAAAGTTTTTCATATACAGATGATGTACATATTTATTAGATTTATAGTCAAATACATAATTTTTTGGTGCTATTGTAAAGAGCATTTTTGTTTTATTTTAAATTCTAATTGTTCCTTGTTGGTAATAGAAAAGCAGTGGACTTTTGTAAATTGACCTTGTATCTTGCTACCTTCTTATACTTCCTTATTCATTCCTGGGACTCTGGGTTTTGTGTTTTGTAGATTCTTTGGTGCTTTCTACCTGGAAAATCATGCCATATGTGAATAAAGACGGTTTTATCATGACATGTTAAATCTATGTATAATTTATTTTTCTTGTTTTATTGCACCAGTTAAGAGCCTTCAGCATTACATTGAACAGGAATGTTGAGAGAGGGCATCTTTGCCTTGCTTCCAGTCTTGAGGGGAAAACATCAATCTCTTACTATTAATTATAGTGTTAAGAGTAGGTTTTACAAATATATTCTTTATTAAGTTAAGGAAGTTACTTTCTATTCCTACTTTGCTGGGAGTTTTTATCATGAATGGAAATTGAATTTTGACACATATTTTTCTGTATCAGTTGATATGATTAGACATTTTTCTTTTTCAATCTGTTAATATGATTAATTTCACTGACTGATTTATAAATATTGAACTATCCTCAGATTTTAGAATTGAATGTTACTTGGTTGTGATACATTGCCCTACTTATATGTTGCTTAATCAATTTTGTAATATTTTGTTAAGATCTTTTGCAGCTATATCCCTTAGAAATATTAGTCTAATTTCCTTTGTAATATTTTTCTTGTTTCAGTATTAAGGCAATGCAGTCTCAAAAAAGTGGGTTAGGCAGTGTTCCTTCTGTTAGAGAACTGATATTTCTTTCTTTAATGTTTGATAGAATGCACCAGTGAAAACATCTAAGTCTGATACTTTCTTTTTAAAAATTTTTTTCGGGAAGATTTCTAATTATTAATTAATCTAATAAATTATATTGATTTAGATTATCTTTTGGTAGGTTATATCTCAGGAAATCATTCATTTCATTGTTGACAAAGTATTGTTTGTACTATTCTCTCATTATTCACTCATTATCCATGGGATCCATAGTGATGATCTCTCATTTTTAATTTTTAATATTGGTAGCTTGCATCTTTTATTTCTTAGATAACTTGGCTTAATATTTATCACTTATATTGCTGTTTTAAACAAAACAGATTTTGGTATTTTAATTATGTTTTCCTCTTTTCAGTTTCATTGATATTTACTCTAATTTTTAAATATTTTCCTTCTGCATGTTGTGGGTATAACTTGCTGTTTTTATCTGGTTTCCCAAGGTAGAAGCTTAGGTTATTAATTTAAGCCATAGCAAAGGTTCAGTAAGTAAAATAGTCTACCCTTCCAGGGTGGTAAATGCCTCAGTGAGGAACCTGAGACACGATAGCTTGCAAAGGAAGGGTATGGGCTTGCTGGGGTTTGGTGAGCAGAACAGGGACTGGATTTTTTTTTTTTTTTTTTTTTTTTTGTAGATTGTTAAATTCAAATTACCAAATGTGTCTGTTCTATTTTCTGTGCCTTTGATAACCAACATGTTAGCTGATTTCCAGAGGATAAATTTTTGTCTGACATTGTGCACAGTGGGCCTCCCAAAGAGACCCTCCCAAAGAGCCTACGTTCTATCCCTGTGACAGAGATGGAAACTGAGTCTCAAAGGTAGAGCCCTTGCCAAGGTCACAGACTTTTGGAAAAGTTGCAACCTGAACCCAACCCACCTACCTCCAAGATCTGTTCTCATGACTCCCCTTGTGCAACAGGCCTGAAACAATTGCTACCACAGCTGTTCCTTTCAGAGGATTAGCAGAGAACTCCAACTGCAGCTTCTTGTGAGGCCTGGAGCTTTCCAGGCTCCCTGCATCCCAGCCACCTGGATACTGTTCCCAAGGCCTCAGCAACAAGCTTATGAATCCAAGTAATGGGCCGTATTCAGGCCTAATGGCTCCCATTCTGAGGGCTAATGATGTCCAGAGGCCTCAAGGATTCACTGCCAGAAACATCAGATGGAAGAGGCTGTGACTGACTCAAACAGCAGCCAGAGGAGATTTTATGAGACCACCTCCGAGGCAAGACCACCTGACCTGCCTCCTGAGAAATCTGTATGTAGGTCAAGAAGCAACAATTAGAACTGGACATGGAACAACAGACTGGTTCCAATTCGGGAAAGGAGTACGTCAAGGTTGTATACTGTCACCCTGCTTATTTAACTTATATGCAGAGTACATCATGAAATCCTGGATTGGATGAAGCACAAGCTGGAATCAAGATTGCCTGGAGAAATATCAATAACATCAGATATGCAGATGACACCACCCTTATGGCAGAAAGCGAAGAACTAGAGTCTCTTGATGAAAGTGAAAGAGGAGAGTGAAAAAGTTGGTTTAAGGCTCAGCATTCAGAAAACTAAGATCATGGTATTTGGTCCTGTCACTTCATGGCAAATAGATGGGGAAATAATGGAAACTGTGACAGACTTTATCTGGGGGGGGCTCCAAAATCACTGCAGATAGTGACTGCAGCGATGAAATTAAAAGACGCTTGCTCCTTGGAAGAAAAGTTGTGATCAACCTAGACAGCATATTAAAAAGCAGAGACATTACTTTGCTGACAAAGGTCCATCTATTCAAAGCTATGGTTTTTCCAGTAGTCATGTATGGATATGAGAGTTGGACTATAAAGAAAGCTGAGCAGTGAAGAATTGATGCTTTTGAACTCTGGTGTTGGAGAAGACTCTTGAGAGTCCCTTGGACTGCAAGGAGATCCAACCAGTCCATCCTAAAGGAAATCAGTCCTGGATATTCATTGGAAGGACTGATGCTGAAGCTGAAACTCCAATACTTTGGCCACCTGATGTGAAGAACTGACTTGTTGGAAAAGACCCTGATGCTGGGGAAGATTGAAGGAGGGAGGAGAAGGGGACAACAGAGGATGAGATGGTTGGATGGCATCACTGACTCAATGGACATGAGTTTGAGTAGGCTCTGGAAGTTGGTGATGGACAGGGAAGCCTGGCATGCTGCAGTCCATGGGGTCTCAAAGAGTCAGACACGACTGAGCAACTGAACTGAACTGAGCTGATGAGGTAAAAGTCCAAGCCCTGTATGCAAGGTCCTCCCAAGGGCCACACCTAGCACCAAGGACCAGCCCGGAGGGCTTTCCAGGACTGCCTGACAGACATCAGGTAGTGTGCACCTCTGCTCTCTGACGCTGGGGAATGCATGGTGGACTTGGGGAGGAGGGGACAGAGGAGGGAACTGGGTTCAATAATCCACAGGGAAGACACAGATGCCAGGTGGGCTGGTCACTGCCCAGCTGCCCACAAACCCCAGTGTACCATGTGTGCCCCTGCCCACCATCAGCACGGGGATCTGTGTGGCAGCCAAGGGCTATATGGGAGTCTGTAGCCCTGTCCCCAGTTCTTGACCCCCTCTCACTGTTTGATCCTTGCATCCTACCCAGCACTAGCCTATCTCTATTAATGCTCATGACCATATATTTGCACTCTAATGGCAATAGGAAAGCTAGCCAGTTTGGACACCTGGATACATGGTCCCCAGAGGTCCCTACTGCCCACCCAGGTCTGGACACATGACTTTCCACATGGGGCTGGGAAGGAACGTGTGCCGGGATAGGGTGGGGGTGCACACAGGGAAGGTGAGATATGAGAAGCAGGACCCCAGGCATCCTGGCAGACCGCCAACCAGCAGCCTCCTGGAATCCACTTCCCTGAGTGTCCTGGACATGGGGCTGCCACAAGTCTCATGGGACACATCTGCTGCCATAATCCCTTTGGTAAATCCAGTGCCCTGCTCAAGGCCTGGAGGCTTTCAAGCAATGAGAGCAGACCATTTAAGGCCACCTCCTTTCGCTGTGGGAAAGCCAGGCTCTGGGAGTGAGGTCCAGCCTCACCAGGAGTCCTGTGAGATGCAGAGAGGCTCTTCAATCTAACTAAGCAGCCACGTCATGCCTCTCCACTACTCACTCTCCCAGAGTGGAAGGAGAGTCCCCACTTTGTTCCACAGCCCCACCTTAGACCCTAAATTAGGTAGCGTGATGGAGCGAATCCCCCATCTCTGAGCATCCTGGAAGGCCCTGGAGAAAGGCAGGCATACAGAAACCTACATAAGCAGAAGCATGATAGCTTTGAGCTCTCCCAGGGATCCTCCTGTCCTTACTCTGGTGAGATGGAAATGCAGTGCAGGGTCTGATCCTGGGCATCAAACACCCCAATTCTGCTTTGTCCATGCAAGGCTAGGGCAGGATGGTGTCCAACTCACCACTGTCTTGGGCAGACCAGTCACACCCAAGAGACAACTGCCATGTCAGGGTGCCCTTCAAGGGTTCTTTGACTGCTCTGGAAAGCCCCGGTGCCTCTCGTGATGGCAGACAAAGCCAATCTGGGGACACGGGCTCTCAGAGGATTTTGACATGGCCTAAATAGATCCAATGGATTAGATCTGATAGAGTGCCTGAAGAACTATGGATAGAGGTTCGTGACATTGTACAAGAGGCAGTGATTAAGACCATCCCCAAGAAAAAGAAATGCAAAAAGGAAAAATGGTTGTCTGAAGAGGCATTACAAATAGCTGTGAAAAGAAGAGAAGTGAAAGAAAAAAGAGAAAAGGAAAAAATACCCATTTGAATGCAGAGTTCCAAAGAATAGCAAGGAGAGATAAGAAATCCTTCCTCAGTGATCAATGCAAAGAAATAGAGGAAAACAATAGAATGGGAAAGACTAGAGATCTCTTAAAGAAAATTAAAGATACCAAGGGAGTACTTCATGCAAAGATGAGCACAATAAAGGACAGAAATGGTATGGATCCAACAAAAGAAGTTATTAAGAAGAGGTAGCAAGAATACACAGAAGAACTATACAAAAAAGCTCTTCATGACTCAGATAATCACAGTGGTGTGATCACTCACCTAGAGCCAGACATCCTGGAATGCGAAGTCAAGTGGGCCTTAGGAAGGATCACTATGAACAAAGCTAGAGGAGGTGATGGAATTCCAGCAGAGCTATTTCAGATCCTAAAATGCTTCCTTCAGATGCTGTGAAAGTGCTGTACTCAATATGCCAGCAAATTTGGAAAACTTAGCAGTGGCCATAGGACAGAAAAAGGTTAGTTTTCATTCCAGTGCCAAAGAAAGGCAGTGCCAAAGAATGCTCAAACTACTACACAAGTGCACTCATCTCACATAGTAGAAAAGCAATGCTCAAAATTCTCCAAGCCAGGCTTCAACAGTATGTGAACCATGAACTTCCAGATGTTCAAGCTGGATTTAGAAAAGGCATAGAAGCCAGAGGTCAAATTGCCAACATCCATTGGATCATGGAAAAAAAGAGAAAGTTCCAGAAAAACATCTACTTCTGCTTTATTGACTAGCCAAAGCCTTTGACTGTGTGGACCACAATAAACTGGAAAATTCTGAAAGAGATGGGAATACCAGACCACCTGATCTGCCTCCTGAGAAATCTGTATGTAGGTCAAAAAGCAACAGTTAGAACTGGACATGGAACAAGAGACTGGTTCCAATTCAGGAAAGAAGTAGGTCAAGGCTGTATATTGTCACTCTGCTTATTTAACTTACATGCAGAGTACATCGTGAGAAACGCTGGACTGGATAAAGCACAAGGTGGAATCAAGGTTGCCAGAAGAAATGTCAATAACATCAGATATGCAGATGATACCACCCTTATGGCAGAAAACGAAGAAGAACTAGAGTCTCTTGATGAAAGTGAAAGAGGAGAGTGAAAAACTTGGCTTAAAACTCAGCATTCAGAAAACTAAGACCATGGCATCTGGTCCCATCACCTCGTGGCAAATAGATGGGGAAACAATGGAAACTTTGAAAGACTTTATTTGGGGGGGGGGGGGGGCTCCAAAACCACTGCAGATGGTGACTGCAGCCTTAAAATTAAAGGACACTTGCTCCTTGGAAGGAAAGTTATGACCAACCTAGACAGCATATTAAAAAACAGAGACATTACTTTGCTGACAAAGGTCCATCTAGTCAAAGCTATGGTTTTTCCAGTAGTCATGTATGGATGTGACAGTTGGACTATAAAGAAAGCTGGGCAGTGACGAATTGATACTTTTGAACTGTGGTATTGGAGAAGACTCTTGAGAGTCCCTTGGACTGCAAGGAGATCCAACCAGTCCATCCTAAAGGAAAACAGTCCTGGATATTCATTGGAAGAACTGATACTGAAGCTGAAACTCCAATATTTTGGCCACCTAATGTGAAGACTTGACTCATTGGAAAAGACCCTGATGCTGGGAAAGATTGAAGGTGGGAGGAGTAGGGAATGACAGAGGATGAGATGGTTGGATGGCATCACTGACTCAATGGACATGAGTTTGAGTAGGCTCTGGGAGTTGGTGATGGACAGGGAAGCCTAGCGTGCTGCAGTCCATGGGGTCTCAAAGAGTCAGACATGACTGAGCATCTGAACTGAACTGAGTAACACCCACAAGTCAGGCAGCACCTAAGAGTGGAAATGCAAAAAGGAAAAATGGTTGTCTGAAGAGGCATTAATAATGTGAAGTACAAACAAGTGGCTGGAGAGAAATAAATGCCAGAGGAGGTCTGTGTTTGCCTGTATTTCCTGTGTGACAGACACAGCTCTGGATCTTCCATAGGGATCCTCTCGCTAGCCCCCATGTTAACAACAGGGTGGGCATCACCCCCACATTGTCCACGGAGAGCTTGAATGCCTTTCCCAAGAGCCTGCATCTGATGAGAAGTTGAACCTCAGGTCATTCCCCAGAACCACGGCCACAGAACCACCCTCTTCCTCTGCCCACTGCACTCCCTGTCAGGAGCCTCACTGAGGCCTTACCAGGCAGAATTCTCTCTGTCATTGTTTCCCTGGGAAACCTAGTCTGTCCATGGAGGCCACTCCTTGGCCACAGTCTCGGTAGCCACATAAGAGCCCATGGAAGCCCCGAGAGCCTGGGAAGCTGCTCTTGGGTATCATCTGTGTCCCTGTAAAAGGAGAGCTCGGACCTGAAATCAGATTATGTTGGGTTCACAATGTTCTTTTATCAAGTTACAGCATCTGGGGTGAAGAAGAAATAACAGACTTCAGCCTGTGGGCTGTTGTTGGACAAAAGCCACATTTGTCACTGGGCTTTTGGCCAAAGTAATAATCATTTTTTTTAAAAAACATTGACCCTAATGGAGGGGAGCAGCCGTGGGCCACCAAGGCAGTGGTGGGCGTGTTAAGGAATTCCTCCCAGGCCGATCCGTCAGCAACAATGCCTGATGGAGCCTCCTTTCAGACATGGACACCCAGGGGCCATGCAGAGTGGAGGCCCAGCCCTGTTTTCTTAATAAGCAGAGGGGCTGCGATAATGGGTCCCGGGTAAACATTAGGGTCAGATGTCTTCAGGGTCTTTACCGTCAAAATATGAAAAGAAAACTGTCTGGGAGGCACAACCAGTATACAGACCTCTTGATTAGCCCCCTAGAGACTGCACTTCATTTAATCAAGCTTTTGATGGCTTTCAAGAGAAGGGAACTTTGAGGACTAAATGAGTTCCCAAAGCAAAAATTCTTCCTCTTGCTCCTATTTGCAATATGCATGTTGGGGGTTGCCTCTGTCCTGGTCATAAGAGAGCATGTGCAGGGGGCAGCAGGGCTTGTCAAGGGCCAGAGAGTGCAGCAGGACAATTAAAGATTTGGAGCAGGCCACCTTCCACTTAGGGGCTTCCCTAGTAGCCCAGATGCTAAAGCTTCTGCCTGCAATGCAGGAGACCTGGGTTCAGTCCCTGGGTCGGGAAGACCCCTTGAAGAAGGAAATGGCAACCCACTCCAATGTTCTTGCCTGGAGAATTCCATGGACAGAGGAGCCTGGCAGGCTACAGTCCATGGAGTCGCAAAGAGTCAGACACAACTGAGCGACTAACGCACACACACACACACACACACACACACCCTTCCACTTCAACTCATGGACAGGATGCAGAAACATAAGAATGCAGTGAAAATCCAGGAGCCAGGGGGCAGACAGCGAAGTGTAGAGAAACAAGAAGGTGTCATCTCATTAAGGCAGACATTGTGAAGCACAGGCTGTCAGATGGGCTAAGGCTGCAGACCACCCCTGCCCCTGCAGATGGACTTCCCAGGGAGGTAGGCGTGGGAGCTGGTGCAGCAGGGGCAGGGTGCTGATTCCACTGTAAAACCCAAGCAAGGAGGGAGACACCATCTCCCACCACCCCACGGAAACACCAGGCTATGGTTCTCGCTCACATCTTTGTTCAAGTTGCCCCCTAGCTCAGGATGCCCTTCCCCCTCTCTCTTTGCTAGGCAAAGCTGAAGCAACTCACCCTCTGGAAGCTTCCCAGCAAGTTCTCTGGCCCCCTCCCTGTGCACCCTGAGCCACGAGCTTCCCCTTATTGTGTTCTTATTATTTTGTTGCTGTTGTCTGTCTACTGCGCTCCACTGGGAGTGGCTTCTGGGCAGTTATCAACTTCTATTAATTTATATATGCCTAGTCCATAAGTAAGCCCTGAGTTATGCTTGTGGAATGAACGCATGGATGAATGAGTGGATGAGAAAGGAGTGGTGGCTGAAGGGCTGGCCCCACAGCTCATGGGGAAAGAGACTGTGGGTTTTGTCTTAGGTAACATAAGCTCTTCTGAGTGCCCCTGCTCCATCTCCAAAGTCCAACTGTTAACCTCCAAGTAAAAAGAAAACAAAAACCTCCAGGTCTTGGTGTAAATGCTGTCCTTAACTCATTTAGCAAATGCTTCCAATGAGAAATTAGGCTGGGGGTTTCCCACAGAAAGTGTAAAGAAATCCAGTGGGGAAATGCCACAGTCAGCAGGAGCGCGTGCCCTTGGATTTCATTTACAAACTGGCCATGACTCTAGCGGGGCCTCTTTTCATCCCTCCCACACATCATGTTGTTTCTAAAATAAACCTTTCCATATTAGCTCTTACTGCCACTCTAGAGTATTGAGGACACCAGAGTGATTGGAGAATCATTCATTAGGAAGGGAAAATGCCTCTGATTTCAAAATCGGTAATGACTTAGATTTTAAAAACTCTAACAAGAATGGCTTAACTGGGGAATGTGAAATTTCAACAACTGTTTGGAGACACAAGGATGGGGTTTGCTGTGGGTGTGAACGAGAGGGATGGACTTGACTGAAGCATTGAGCCCAAAGTCTCCTGCCTCCAAGAGCTCCCCTCTTTCCCCTCTCACACATACATAGTCTTTTTCAGAATCAAAGAAGGCAGCAAGGCCCGAAAAGGCTAGACTCTGGAAGCTAATTGTGATTTACTCTTCATAAGCTCGGGTGACATCCTATCATTGTTCTTCAACTGTAAAAATCTCTTTTTGCATGTATCTGTTGTGTGTCCCAGCAAGGAGTAATGATGGTGACAGAATCAATCTCAAAAGGGCTGGAAGAAGGCTAAAGGGAGAAGGATAAGCACGTTTTGCTGCTACTCCATACAGGGAATTCTCAGTAAATAAGATTAAGGGACTCAGGTATCTGGGGTTTGGCTGATTTGTGTCTAGAGTAGAAGGGCCCATTTAAACACTAGTGCCTTGGTCTAGATGGCACCTCTTAAAGCAAACAATATGAGGGAGCTGTCAAGATTACTGTCAAAGATGGTAGTCATGTATGGATGGAAGAGTTGGACCATAAAGAAGGCTGAGCACCAAAGAATTGATGCTTTCAAATTGTGGTGCTAGAGAATGTTCTTGAGAGTCCCTTGGATAACAAGGATGACATCACCAACTCAATGGACATGAGTTTGAATAAGCTCTTGGAAATGGTAAAGGACAGGGAAACCTGGTGTGCTGTAGTCCATGGGGTTGCAAAGAATCAGACATGATGAAGCAACTGAGCAATGTTTCAGGGGGGAAACCTATATAATTTGTCCCCAAGGAAAATATTCAGAAAGGCTCAGACAAACAAACAAACAAAAAAAAAATGCAAAGAGAGAAAGCCAGGCCGGAAGCACAGACACAGCTTTGTTCAAAGAGACAAAGTCAGGCTCTGCTCTGGAAAGGTGTCCTGAAATGTGGGTTCTGAGGCCAGTCTACACCCTGCCCTCTTGAGCCCCAGGCTGGCCCTTGCTTTGGTCTGGTGGGGCACTGACAACTCAGACTCAGGTCCTGCTCAGCATGTCCAAAACTGCCTGGCTTTTTTTCTAGCTAAACCCATATTGGCCAAGACAGAGACAGAAGCCTTCCTTTTCCTGACAATCCTTCATGATCAGCTGTCTCCAAATCTCATCACTGCTTCTCTCCAAAATCAATGGACAGCTTCTTGACCATAAAGGCACATCTATTTATCTTTTCTATCAAACCAAATCTAACAGCATAGACAAGATGTGTATACCTAAAACAGGAATAATTTTTTATAGGTGGCTTTTCCATAGACAACAGTGGTCTTATCAGGATGACCATTCTGATAAATCCATCCAGAGAGAGTTAATGTGACGTTCATACACTTCCCACTTTGGGACGACTATTCACTGTTGCTCACAAAACACACCTGTGTCTCCTGAAAGACAGAGGTGCTCTAAGGGTGGACATTTTTACCAAGGGGCAGGATGAGGATGGAGATTCCTTCTCAATTCCCTGGTATTTGGTGGTCCCTAGTCTTCCTGCCTGGAGAAGGAAATGGCAACCCACTCCAGTCTTCTTGCCTAGAGAATCCTGTGGACAGAGGAGCCTGGTGGGCTGCTGTCCACAGCGTCGCACAGAGTCGGACACAACTGAAGCGACTTAGCATGCATGCATGCCTTGGAGAAGGAAATGGCAACTCACTCCAGTATTCTTGCCTGGAGAATCCCAGGGACGGAGGATCCTGGTGGGCTGACGTCTATGGGGTCGTATAGGGTCGGACACGACTGAAGTGACTTAGCAGCAGCAGCAGCAGTCTTCCTGCCACCAGGACTAACGACCTTCTCATTAGCTGAGTAAGAAAGCCTCAACAGTCCACACACCAGCTAAGACAGCCCAGGAAAACTAACTTTGACAGTAGCCTTGACCGCCCCACATCACTTTCAATTTTCTGACTACACAATTATTGGCTCAAATTCACTTTTATATACAAAAGCAATAATCATGTTTTGCTTCGTGTTTTCCACCTAGTAACTGAAACCTGTAGAGGGAATTGGAGCCCGGTGGGTGGCTAGGTGACCCACCATATGATTCTAAGAAGGTGCTGAAGTTTCTGTAAATGAAAGTAAGTGGTAGGCAGATTTGCACAGCTGTAGAGCCTCCATGGACCAGAATGAGAAAAAGAGAAATGCAACATCAAAAAACAGAGCTTCAAAGACTCCTGTGGCCTCTCAATGTGTGTCCCCACTGCATGTAGACGCACAGATTGAACACTTAATTGTACACTTAGGTAATTAGGTTTCTGGCGGAATCCCTTCCTCCCAGCTCTGCAGAAGGCCCAGCACAACTGCCATCTGGTTTCGCAATATGGTAACACTTTGCACTCTTAGGTGCCTCTCTTGGAGCCCATGATTAATAACCTCTTCCTTTAAAGCTAAGCTGGCAGGGTGTTTGTCAGCATGCACTCCCACCAGCCTTGTCAGCGGCTCTGAGCTGTTTGGCCATGGTTTTTCTAGGCAGGTGTCAGAGTAGGTCAGACCTGGATGCATGCATTGTTTCTGCCATTTACTCAGTAGCTGTGTGATCTCAGGCAACTTGCTTAGCATCTGTGAGCATCAGTTTACTCATCTACAAAATGGGAATAATAATACCACCTATACTCAAAGTTACCTGAGAATTCAGATGATACACATAAATGCGTTAGCATAGTATCCATCCTATGGTTGTTGTTTAGTTGCTAAATTGTGTCTTATTCTTTTGTAACCCCATGGACTATAGCCCACCAGGCTCTCTGTTCATGAGATTTTCCAGGCAGGAATACAAGAGTAGGTTGCCATTTCCTTCTCCAGAGGAACTTCCAAACCCAGGGATTGAACCCATGTCTCCTGCATTGGCAGGAGGATTCTTAACCACTAAGCTACCAGAGAAGCCCTATCCTATGGTAGCTCTCATTAAATGGTGGTTACATGTATTTTGTTGTTGTTGTTCAAAGTGTCTCATGGTACATATGTTGAAAGAGAATAACTGACTTAATAAATCTTAGAGGACCTTCTGGAGAAAATGGGTTTCCAGAAAATTTTCAGGGCTTAAAGGGCAATGGGAGCTGATCACATTGAAGTGAAATATTGTGTGTCTTGGACAGGACCCACTTTTCAGATACGGGAAGACTCTGTGGAATACAACAATGATTGCAATTTGTATTAAATCCCCCTGTGATAACTATTTTATATAATATTGCAAGATGTAATATGATTGTCACTGCTACTCTTCCAGCTCTTTCTTCTGAAAGTGTTCATTTCAGTTCAGTCACTCAGTAGTGTCTGACTCTTTGCGACCCCATGAACTGCAGCATGCAGGCCTCCCTGTCCATCACCAACTCCCGCAGTCCACCCAAACCCATGTCCATTGAGTCAGTGATGCCTTCTAACCATCTCACCCTCTGTCGTCCCCTTCTCCTCCTGCCCTCAATCTTACCCAGCACCAGGATCTTTTCAAAGGAGTCAGCTCTTCACATCAGGTGGCCAAAATGTTGGAGTTTCAGTTTCAACATCAGTCCTGCCAATGAACACCCAGGACTGATCTCCTTTAGGATGGACTAGTTGGAAGAGTCTTCTAGGCAGGAAGACATCATATTCCACACCCTGCCCACCTCACCCCACCCTCCACACTTCGTAGATGCTCACTGAGATCATCTACATTAATACCTGTAACTTGTTAATACCTGTAACAAGACCATGGTGTTTAAATAGCAGTGCTTTTTCCTTCCTTTCTCCTTATTTATTCCTCCTTTCCCCCTTTTTTCTTTCCTCTGTTCCTCAAACACTGATCCTTCCCCTACTATGTGAAGGAATCCAAGCAAGATCCTGTGCACTGCAGAGCCAAGCCATAAAGATGCCTCCCTCTGGGGAGGATGAACAATGCACATAACCCCAGCACATGGCAGGATGTAAAAGTGCCAGGAAGGAGAACCCACCAAGGTCTCATGGAATCATGGAAAAAGGACCCAACTTTCAGCTGGGAAACCAGAGTTGACCCAGTAACAAAAGTGCCATTGAGGCTGAGACTAAAGGATACCTAAAGGATGGGTAATATTTTGAGACAGGTGGAAACAGAAGGAGCCTAATGCCCATTACCTTGATGTGCAAGGGTAGATATGATGAAACACGGGATTTGAGGGCTAGAAGGGAGCTTATGGACCGTTGTGTCTGTGCATGCCCCTTAACCATCAGAATGATCTTCTTTAGAAGCAAATAATATCAAGTAACCACCACATTCAAATCCCTCCACTGGCTCCCTGGGCATTTAGCATATCACCCATGTTCCTGCCCTTGGCCCCTGAGTCTCTGTGTGACCTGGATTCCGATGACCTCTCCTACCTCACCTCTGTCTATCTTATCTGCTACAGCAAGGCTGCCCTTCTTTCTTTCTCTCAAACACACCAAGCCAAGCATGTTCCCACCTTTGGACTTTTGCATGAGATGTTTCCACTCTCGGCAACACCTTTCAGCCACACCATTTTGTGGCTCTCTCCTCACCATGATTCAGATCTCAGCTTAAACTCACTTCTCACCAGGGTCTCCATGGCTACTCCTAGTGGAAGGGGCTCTTCTCCAAAACACACCCATCCAGGTAATCTCTAGATCTAGGGCAGCACCCTCATTAATATTTTTCAAAATACCTATCCCTCCCTGGAATTGCCTTTGGGTTTTGTGTGTGTGTGTTTTTTAATTCATTTGTCTGGGGTTTTGTTTGTTTGTCTTATTTGTTTGTTTTGTGGATGGGGGAAATTTCCATCTTCTCACTACAACATGAAGTCCACAGAATAGGAACCCAGTTAGATTTTACCATGGTGGTAGCTCCAGACAATGCCATACAGCTGGCCCTCAATGACAATCTGTTGTTGAATGCCTCTCTCCCCCTCCACTCCCCCTTCTTAGTCTCAACAGCCTGTCTCTAAAATGAAGAGTGTTATGGATTAAACTGTGCCTTCCAAAAATCTGTATGTTAAAGTCCTAATCCCCAGTACTTCAGTATTTGGCCTTATTTGGAAATTGGGTCTTTGCAGATGGAATTCATTAAATCAACACAAGGTCATGCTGGAGCAGGACAGGCCCCAATCCAATACGACTGGTGCTCGTGATCAGTCGCTCAGTAGTGTTTGACTCTTTGAGACTCCATGGACTGTAGCCCACCATGCTCCTCTGTCCGTGGGATTCTCCAGGCAAGAATACTGGAGTGGGTTGTCATTTCCTTCTCCTGGGGATCTTCTCCACCCAGGGATCAAACCCACATCTCTTATGTCTCCTGCATTGGCAGGCAGATTCTTTACCACTGAGCCATCTGGGAAGCCTAATCCAATATGACTGGTGTCCTTATAAAAAGGGGAAGTTTGTACTCAGAAAGACAGATACAGAGGGAAGATAGCAAGAAGACATCGAGAGAAGATGGCCATCTTCAAGTCAAACAGAAAGCCCTGGAATAGATCTTTCCTTCACAGACCTCAGAAGGAAAAAAACTCTGCCCGCACTTCAGTTTCACACTTTCTAGCCTCAAGAACTGTGAGACAATTTCTGTTGTTTTGAACACCAAATCTGTGATTCTTTGTTACTGAGGCTTTAACAAAGTAATCGAAATGGTGAATGTGATGATCTCCAAATTGCTGTCTCTGACTCCCCAGTTTCTGCTCTCTGCTGGTCCTATAGGAAGGGCACTTTCCATCATTCCCTTGAGGAGTTGTTGTTCAGTCACTCAGTTATGTCTGACTCCTCATAACCCTGTGTACTGCAGCACACCAGGCTTCCCTGTCCCTCACTATCTCCCAGAGTTTGCTCAAACTCAAATCCATAAAGTCGGTGTTGCCATCCAACCATCTCATCCTCATCTCCCTTGAGAACAATATGTGGCAAACAGTTCAGGTCACTTTCTAAGCTGGCTTACTTAATATTCTTTAGCAACTGTACATATTCACATCCCCCTCAGGTGAGCTTAAATTCCTTGGCTGGACAGAATCCTAATCTCTCCACACTGTTCCTTAAATAATATTGTTCTACCACTTCGCACAAACAACTTGGTGGAAGGAGTTTATGACATGGCTTATGAGAGGAAGCTTTCACTTCCTCTCTCAAACCACTATTACAAAACTTCCCCAGGGAGCTGAGAGCCCTTCCAGCACCAGGGCACTGAGAAGTCCCTCCAGGGCTTACCTTGACAATCCCGATGGTCCAGCTTGGTTTCTGCTTTGGCCCCATTCCATCCATAAAGATTCTCAAAGTTGGCACCCCTCCTGTTGGGATAAATAAGCCCTGATTAAAGCACAACTTAATCTTCATTCCCATTTTCCAAAGCTTTTTCCAAAATGGGAAAACTATAGTGCTCTGGAGACTGACTGAACGACTTGAGGTTTTTGGCAAATACAAATATGTGCAGATGTGTTTTTCAAAACAAGAGCAGGGCCTCACAAGCCAGTTCACACGGGCCCTCTCTCAAGGAAAAGAAGCAAGCTGTAGTTCTGGCTCACATATCTGAGAAAGTGTTGCTCTTTGTGGGTTTAGATCTGGGAAGGGGCTTCCAGGTTCAGCTGGAGAGATGCAGAGCTGAGAAAAGCAACAATCTTACAACAAGAGACAATTTGTAAATCAATGGCATTTCTTGAGCCCATCAGAGAACTTAGGTCACAGGTCAACCAACTAACCCCAAATCTAGGGAGAGACAAATGCATTCAGGGAGAAACAAGATTTGAGTGTTTGCTTACCTGGTGCAGACACCACCTGGTGTCAAATAAACTGGTAAGGAGATTCAACCAAAACATTTTGATAAGTTGATAAGTGCCACCTGTGGGCTAGCATGAGGAAATGAAACTCCCGGAGACGGGGTGGTAAATAAAGATATAGGGGCTTTGGCAGCCTCTGGAAAGCTTTTTGTTCTTGAAACCACCACCAGGTACTCAAAGGGAAGATCTGGAAAATCCTGAAGTAGTTTTACTGAACTGTGATGAATGGGGAAAGGTAACAACAGACTTAATCTTCAGAATAAGAGCAACAAACATGGCCTTCTCCCAGTGCATGTGGGAGGAGGGAACAGCTAAATTAAATCTTTATGCTTGGAGAAGGCCAAAAAAATGTCCTAGGCCCAGTGTTATAGCTGAAGGAGGGAAAGGAGGACCCATCCACTCCAGTACTCTTGCCTGGAAATCCCATGGACATAGGAGCCTGGCGACCTACAGTCCATGGGGTCGCAATGAGTTGGACACAACTGGTCGACTTCACTTCCTGACACCCAGCTGCACATGCCTGCCTGAGACTCAGGCTTAACCAGAGCAGCAGAGATTGCCCTTTCCCCCTCTCCCCAACACCATGATAATAAACACCAAGTAAATATAACAGCAGACATCGCTTGGAGAGTGACAATGAGCAGACTTTCTAGGGAGCAACAGAGCGAGGACTGAACTCCAACCAGCTGGACCCCAAGCCAAACACGGTGCAGTGTGAAAAACCCTTTGGAAAATAAACCTACACCCTGAACACAAGGTATTACCAGAAGAGTCTGACGTCTCTGGTTTCTGAAACACTGAGGGTAGCCAGCCCAACTAACTTCAAATACAACCCAACTCCTAAGTATCTTAACACAAACTCCCAAATGGAAAGCCTAGCAGAAGAAGAGGCATGCTCATATTCAAGAATAAAATCATGAAAGTGAGTGTTAGTTGCTCAGTCGTGTCCAACTCTTTGCAACCCCATGGACTGTAGCCTGCCAGGCTCCTCTGACCATGGGACTCTTCGGGCAAGAAAACTGGAGTGGGTAGCCATTCCCTTCTCCAGGGAATCTTTCCAACCCAGGGACCAAATCCAGTCTCCCACACTGCAGGCAAATTCTTTACTATCTGAGCCACCTCAGTAACTACTATCATACATAAGATGTTCAACTTTCAATAACAACAACAAAAATAGGAGGCGTATAAAAAGACAAAATAATATACTGCAGGAGACAAAGCAAGAATCAGAACCAGATTTATATACGACACAGAAGTTGGAACTGTCAAACAAGAAATTCAAAACTGAGGGGGAGAACAAGATGACTGAGGAGTAGGTGGACGTGAAGTACATATTTCTCCATGGATACATCAGGAATACAGAAGTGCATGCAGAACACCAACTGAGAGCGGACAGGAGGACCTGACCAGAAGAAAAGAATATATAGAACCACACAAAACTCCGTAAGACAAAGGAACTAGGGGGAAAAATAGGAGTGTTAGTAGGACTGGACCTGCTCTTGGTGGGTAGGGGAAATGAAGCAGGAGACAAATCCCCACATTGGGGCAGTTGTCTGAGTCAGAGGAGAAACATTTAAGGCTGAGAGTGAAACAGCTGATCTGTGGCAGCCTAAATGGAATGAGAATCAGACAGTCCTTCCTGCAGCCATACATACCCCGGAGAGGGACACGGGTGCCCTGGAAGGTGCAGTGCCTGGGAGCTGGAGTTTGGGGATTGTGGAGCAATCCCAGGGTGAGGGCTGCTGTTGACTGTGAGAGACAGTTCGAGAGGAGGGAGGAGACTGTGGTGGGAAATGCCTGTGGAGGAAAGCCGGGCAGCCATGGGAGCAAAGTGATACTGCTGAGTCACATGCAGGGGATGGAGCCATCACCATAGCCTCTCTTTTCCCACATGCCAGCATTGGCAGCTGAACAATAGAGAGGCTGGCCCATCAGATGCATGATGCACTGAACTATAGAGCAGGACCCCAGCCAAGATGCCCCTTTAAGTGCCTGACCTGCGATCTACAGAGTAGGACCCCAGCCAGGGGGGCCCCTCTGTGTGCCTGATGTGCAGAACAACAGAGAAGGACCCCAGGCAACGGAACTATCCAAGGGCCTGAACGGGCAGAGCTACAGAGAAAGACTGGCCAGACAGGCCTTCTGATCGCCAGCCTCAAGGGGGCTTGAAAAAAGAATCTGATAGGGCGATAACTCCTGCAGTGGAGGCAGTCTGCGTCCCTGCACACTTGGCGCAGCCAGGGTCCCTGCAAGCTAAGCAGTTCTGCCACCTTTATGCTCAACTCTCACCAAGGCAGAGCTGCCACAGGCAAAAAAATTCTTGTGTCTCTGCGCGCAGGGTCACTTCGGTGGTCTCCAACTCTTTGTGACCCTGTAGACTGTGGCCCGCCAGTCTTCTCTGTGAGGGAAGGGGGTTCTCCAGGCAAGAATACTGGAGTGTATTGGCCAATACTGGTTGCCATACCTTTTAGAACATTATATTTCCTGCTGCCCTAGCTGCCAACTCCCCTGAGTACCTGCTGCTGCCAGAACCTCTGGGACCCAGGCAGCTGCACCACCTCCACGCCTGGCCCTCACAGGGGCAAACCCAAGTCCTCCAGGGCAGCCTCAGGAGCAAACCCCAGTGGACGACCCACATGTAGAGGTGGAAACAGAACCACAACTGAAACTCAGGGGCAGTTAGGCTAAGGATGAAGACCCAAAACCTTCCCACCAGCTGTACAAGCTGCAGATTAAATCCACATGGTCAACTAGGCAGACTCTGTGTCTATGGAATATGTAAAAGGTCGCTGAGAGCTCCCACAAAAGAAAAGGCACTAGTTCTGATAGCTGTGGACATTGGAGGCAGGAACACAGAGGCGTAGGACCAGATTAGAATCTGAGCTGCCCTCACAACAGGTGCAGAGATCAGCATGGTGTTAGAGGGCATCCTAGGGAGATGAGGTGGACTGTGACTCTCAGCGAGAGAAAGGACTCTGACAGCTGTGACTCATGAAGAACATTTATTATTCTTATGTTTTGACTTGTTCTGTAGATTCTTTGGGATTTTTTAATATTTCCCCTTTCCCACCCCTCTATTGTAGTTGTCCATTTTATTGGCACTATGAAATCTAATTAAGCTTTTGAGCTTTTTTGTTTTTCCTTCAGTCACATTTTTTATTGTTGTTATAAACATCTGCCTCTATGTCGGGCTTTTGCAGTTCTGTGGAGTTATGCTTTTCTTTTTCCTGTTTTCTTTCTTCTTCCATTTTTTCTTTTCTCTTTTTTATAATTTTAATTTTTTAAAACCTATTATTTTTTCTACATTTATTCCTTTATTTCCCTTTCCTATGTGTTCTTTTCTGCTTGCAGTTAATCTTTAATGTATATAAACCTTCTTCATCTACCTCTATTTAACTTTGCATATCCATTCTATCTTTTCTTTCTTTTCTTTCCTCTCAGTATTTTGTTAGTTTTGTTTTCATTGCTTTATTCTCCACTTGGCACCTTGCTTTAGTTTTGTTTTCCAGTTTGTGCTTTAGTTAGCTTTGTTCTTAACTGGTAAATATAATTTTTGATTTCCTTTGTTCACCAGGTCAATCTACTTTATTTATGTTGGACTGTTTTGACTTTGCTCATGGGTGCATATGTATATGTGTACATTCCATTATTTTAATTATTATTTGCCTGATTTTGTAACTGCCATTTGTCTGGGGCTAATCTTCGGTTTCTTATTTTTGTATATTTGTTTTAATCTCACTTAATGCCATAACAAACCACTTGTGGAACCTTTGATCTGAGCAGAGATCAAACCCTGAGCCTTTGGAGTGGGAGCACTGGTTCCAAGACCCTGGACTTCAGAGGACTAACCCTAGAGAGTAGCAAATAGTGGGAACTCACGCAAAGGAAACGACTTGACTACAAGACCAGGCATCACCCAACAACCAGTAGCACCCTGTGCAGGATGCCTCATCTAAACAACAAACAAAACACAGATACAAACCCAATCATCGGCAGACTGGATTACCATCTCACTCAGCCTTGCCTATCAGAGGAAAGGCAAACAAACCAAAACTCAGCACAAATCTCACCCTATACAAAGCTTACACAAACCACTGGACCAACTTTCAGTTCAGTTCAGTCGCTCAGTCGTGTCCGACTCTTTGCGACCCCATGAATCGCAGCAAGCCAGGCCTCCCTGTCCATCACCAACTCCCGGAATTTACTCAAACTCATGTCCATCGAGTCAGTGATGTCATCCAGCCATCTCATCCTCTGTCGTCCCCTTCTCCTCCTGCCCCCAATCCCTCCCAGCATCAGGGTCTTTTTCAGTGAGTTAACTCTTCGCATCAGGTGGCCAAAGTATTGGAGTTTCAGCTTCAGCTTCAGTCCTTCCAATGAACACCCAGGACCGATCTCCTTTAGGATGGACTGGTTGGATCTCCTTGCAGTCCAAGGGACTCTCAAGAGTCTTCTCCAACACCATAGTTGAAAAGCATCAATTTTTCTGTGCTCAGCTTTCTTCACAGTCCAACTCTCACATCCATACATGACCACTGGAAAAACCATAGCCTTGACTAGACAAACCTTTGTTGGCAAAGTAATGTCTCTGCTTTTTAATAAGCTATCTAGTTTGGTCATAACTTTCCTTCCAAGGAGTAAGTGTCTTTTAATTTCACGGCTGCAATCACCATCTGCAGTGATTTTGGAGCCCCCAAAAATGAAGTCTGGCACTGTTTCCACTCTCTCCCCATCCATTTCCCATGAGGTGATGGGACCAGATGCCGTGATCTTAGTTTTCTGAATGTTAAGCTTTAAGCCAACTTTTTCATTCTCCTCTTTCACTTTCATCAAGAGGCTTTTTAGTTCTTCTTCACTTTCTGCCATAAGGGTGGTGTCATCTGCATATCTGAGGTTATTGATATTTCTCCTGGCAATCTCGATTTCAGCTTGTGCTTCTTCCAGCCCAGCATTTCTCATGATGTACTCTGCATATAAGTTAAATAAGCAGGATGACAATATACAGCCTGGACGTCCCCCTTTTCCTATTCAGAACCAGTCTGTTGTTCCATGTCCAGTTCTAACTGTTGCTTCCTGACCTGTATACACGTTTCTCAAGAGGCAGGTCAGGGGGTCTGGTATTTACATCTCTTTCAGAATTTTCCACAGTTTATTGTGATCCACACAGTCGAAGGTTTTGCATAGTCAATAAAGCAGAAATAAATGTTTTTTCTGCAACTTTCTTGCTTTTTTGATGGTCCAGCAGACCAACTTTGTGAGGGCAGAAACCAAAAGGAAGAAAGAATTCAACCTTGAAGGCAGGGAAAAGGAGACCTCAAACATAATAAGTTTAAAAAAAAATGATGAAAAGGCAGAGAAATACTACACAAATGAAGGAGCAAACTAGCAACACAGAAGCCCAAATAAATGAAGAGGGAATAGGCAAACTACCTGAAAAAGAATTCAGAATAATGAGAGAAAAGATGATCAAAAACCTTGAAAACAATATGGAGAAAATGCAAGAATCAATTAATAAAGACCTAGAATAATTAAAGAAAAAACATACAGAGACAAACAACACAATTACTGAAATTAAAAATACTCTAGAAGGAATCAATAGCAGAATATCTGAAGCAGATATTCTTCCAGCAGAGAGCTGGAAGATAAAATGGTGGAAATGACTTCTGAAGAGCAGAAAAAGTAAAAAGAATGTAAAGAGCTGAGGACAGTCTCAGAGAACTCTGGGACAATATCAAATGCCCCAACATGTAAATTATGGCGGGGGGGGGGGGTCCCAGAAGAAGAAGAGAAAAAGTTAGGGTATGAGAAAATTTTTGAAGAGATTATAGTTGAAAATTTCCCCAACATGGAAAAGGAAATTGTCAATCAAGTCCAAGAGGTGCAGAGTCCCATACAGGATAAACCCAAGGAGAAACACACCATAACACATACTAATCAAATGAACAAAGACTAAACACAAAGAAAGAATATTAAAAGCAGCACGGGAGAAGCAACAAGTAACATACAAGGGAAACCCCATACATTTAACAGATGATCTTTCAGCAGAAACTCTGAAGGCCAGAAGGGAATGGCAAGATATATTTAAAGTATTGAAAGAGAAAAATTGGTTTAGCAATAAATTTAGTTTATTGAAGAAATCAAAAAGGAAGTAAAAAAATTTCTAGAAACGAATGACAATGAAAACACAACAATTCAAAACCTATGGGATGCAGCAAAAGCAGTTCTAAGAGGGAAATTTATAGCATACAATCCTACCTCAAGAAACAAGAAAAACATCAAATAAACAACCTAACTTTACACCTAAAACAAACTGAAAAAATAAAAGAACAAAGAAATCCCAAAATTATTAGAAGGAAAGAAATCATGAAGATTTCAGCAGAAATAAATGAAAAAGAAATGAAAGAAACAATAGTAAAGATTAATAAAAGTAAAAGTTGGTTCTTTGAGAAGATAAACAAAATTGACAAGTCTTTAGCCAGATTCATCAAGAAAAAAGGAAGAATCAAATCAACAAAATTAGAAATGAAAAACTAGAGGTTACAACAGACAATGCAGAAATACAAAGGATTATAAGAGACTATTATGAACAACTATATGACAATTAAATGGACAACCTGGAAGAAATGGACAGATTCCTAGAAAAGTTCAATCTTCCAAGACTGAAGCAGGAAGAAATAGAAATTATGAACAACCCAGTTACAAGCACTGAAATTGAAGCTGTGATCAAAAATCTCCCAAAAAACAAAAGCCCAGGACCAGATGGCTTCACAGGAGAATTCTATCAAACATTTAGAGAAGAGCTAATGCCTATCCTTCTAAAACTCTTTCAAAAAATTGCAGAGGAAAGAACACTTCTAAACTCATTCTAAGAGGCCACCATCACCCTGATATCAAAACCAGACAAAGACAACATACAAAAAAGAAAACTACAGGGCAATATCACTGATGAACGTAGATGCAAAGTCCTCAACAAAATTTTAGCAAACAGGATTCAGCAACACATCAAAGAGCTCATATACCATGATCAAGTTGGGTTTATTTCAGGAATGCAAGGATTCTCCAATATGTGCAAATCAATAAATGTAATACACTATATTAACAACTTGAAAGATAAAAACCATATGATAATTTCAATAGATGCAGAAAAAGCCTTTGACAATTTTTGGCACCCATTTATGATTAAAACTCTTCAAAAATGGGCATAGAAGGAAACTACCTCAACATAGTAAAGGCCACATATGATAAGCCTACAGCAAACATTATTCTCAATAGTGAAAAACTGAAAACATTCCCCCTAAAATCAGGAACAAAACAAGGGTGTCCACTTTCACCACTATAATTCAACATAGTTCTGGAAGCCCTAGCTACAGTAATCAGAGAAGTAAAAGAAATAAAAGGAATCTGGATCAAAAAAGAAGTAAAGCTCTCATTGTTTGCAGATGACATGATGCTGTACATAGAAAACCCTAAAGATAGTATCAAAAAATTACTAGAGCTAATTAGTGAATTTAGCAAAGTTGCAGGATACAAAATCAATACACAGAAAGCACTTGCATTTCTATATACTAACAATGAAAAATCAGAGAAAGAAATTAAGGAGTCAATCCCATTCACCATTACAACAAAAAGAATTCAATATCTAGAAATAAACTTGTGTAAGGAGACAAAAGAACTGTACACAGAATTATAAGACACTAATGAAAGAAATCAAAGATGACCTAAACAGATGGAGAGATACTCCACATTCCTGGATAGGAAGAATCAAATATTGTGAAAACAACTATACTACCAAATGCAGTCTACAGGTTCAATGTGATCCCTATCAAATTACCAATAGCATTTTACACAGAACTAGAACAAAAAAATTCACAATTCATATGGAAACACAAAAGACCCTGAATAGCCAAAGTAGTCTTGAGAAAGAAGAATGGAGCTGAAGGAATCAACCTTCCTGACTTCAAATTATACTACAAAGCTACAGTCATCAAGACAGTATAGTATTAGGGTACAAAAACAGAAATACAGACCAATGGAACAAGATAGAAAGCCCAGAAATAAACCCATGCACCTATGGGTACCTTATTTTTGACAAAGGAGGCAAGAATATACAATGGGGCAAAGACAGCCTCTTCAATAAATGGTGCTGGGAAAACTGGACAGCTACATGTAAAAGAATGAAATTAGAACGCTTCCTAACACCATACACCAAAATAAACTCAAAATGAATTAAAGACCTAAATGTAAGGCCAAAAACTATAAAACTCTTTAAGGAAAATAGGCAGAACACTCAATGACATAAATCAAAGCAAGATCCTCTATGACCCACCTCCTAGAGTAATGGAAATAAAAACCAAAGTAAACAAGTGGGACCTGATTAAATTTAAAACTTTTTGCACAGCAAAGGAAACTATGAGCAAGGTGAAAAGACAGCCCTCAGAATGGGAGAAAATGATAGCAAATGAAACAACTGACAAAGGATTAATTTCCAAAATATACAAGCAGCTCATATAACTCAATGCCAGAAAAACAAGCAACCCAATCAAAAAGTGGGAAAAAGACCTAAACAGACACTTCTCCAAAGAAGACATACAGATGGCTAACAAACACATGAAAAGATGCTCAACATTACTCATTATTGGAGAAATGCAAATCAAAACTACGATGATATTATCACCTCACACCAGTCAGGATGGCCATCATCAAAAAGTCTACAAACAATAAATGCTGAAGAGGGTGTGGAGAAAAGGTAATGCTCTTGCACTTTTAGTGGAAATATAAATTGATACAGCCACTATGGAAGACGGTATGGAGATTCCTTATAAAACTAGGAATAAAACTACCATACGACCCAGCAATCCCACTCCTAGGCATATACCCCGAGGAAACCAAAATTGAAAAAGACACTTGTATCCCATTGTTCATTGCAGCACTATATACAACAGCTAGGACATGGAAGCAACCTAGATGTCCATCGACAGATGAATGGATAAAGATGTGGTATACATACACAATAGAATATTTTTCAACCATAAAAAGAAGTGAATTTGAATCAGTTCTGATGAGGTGGATGAACCTAGAAGTCTATTATACAGAGTGACATGAGTCAGAAACTGAAAGATAAATATTGTATTCTAATACATATATATACAGAATCTAGGAAAATGGTACTGAGGAATTTATTTACAGGGCAGCAATGGAGAAACAGACATAGAGAATAGACTTATGGACATGGGGAGAGTGGAGGAGAGGGTGAGATGTATGAAAAGAGTAGAATGGAAACTTACGTTATCGTGTGTAAAATAGATGACCAAAGGGAATTTGCTCTATGGCCCAGGAATCTCAAACAGGTGCTCTGTGTCAATCTGGAGGGTTAGGAAGGGACGGAAGATGTGAGGGAAGTTCATGGGGGAGGGGATATGTGTATACCCGTGGCTGATTCTTGTTGAAGTTTGACAGAAAACAACAAAATTCTATAAAGCAATTATCCTTCAATAAAAAATAAATTTAAAAAATTCAAAGCTATGACTAATACGTAAAAGGTTCTAGTGGAACAAGTACAACATACAAAAACAGATGGGCAATATCAGAAAGGAGATAGACATTTTAAGAAAAAATTCAATAGAGATGCTAGAAATGCAAAATACAGTAAAAGATGAAGAATGCCTTCAGTGGGAGTATGATACCAATGGATATGAGATAGCTGAGGAATTAATCAATGAAGTTGAAGATAAGCTGATAGAAGTCAGTTAACCTTAAATAAAAAGAAAAAGAAAGAAAAAAAAAAACACAAACACAGCATGTTAAAGTGCTTTGGGACAACATCAAATATTTTAAGACAAACATAGTTACAATGCCAGGAGAAGAAAGGCAATGGAGTAGAAGAAATATTTGAGGAAATAGTTTCAAGAACAAGAATTTTCTCAAACTAATGACAGATACTGAACCACAGATCCAAGAAGCTCACAGAACACCAAACAGGATAAACATTAAAACAACACACAAGAAACAAACAAACCAAAAAACACATAAGCTTATATGCAAATCACTAAAAACCAAATACAGAGAGAAAACCTTAAAGGTGATCAGAATAAAAGTCATTTTACTTACAGAAGAGCAAGAATAAAAATTAAAACAAACTTCTCATTAGAAACCGTTACCATGAAGTGGTATTTTTAAAACCCTTATAGAAAATGAAAGCTCTTCACTAAGGAGGAATATGACATTGGTTAGAAAACAGAATCTACACAAGAAATGAAGAGCATTAGAAATAGAATAAATGAAAGATGAAATTCATTAGTTTTAATTGTGCTAAAGGATAATGGAATCTCTTTAAAGTATTATGTAGAGTGTACTTATAGCTTATGAAAACACAATTTATATGACAATAATAGCACTAAAGATAGGAGGAAAATTGGGAATAAAAACCCTTATACAACCTGTGAGGTAGTATATTATTGGAAAGTGAACTCAGATTATCTTGAATGAACTCTAATGCAACTACTGGGATCCTGGGTGGCACTAGTGGTAAAGAACCTGCCTACCAGTGCAGGAGACATGTGAGACAAGGGTTTGATCTCTGGGTAGGGAAGACACCCTGGAGAAGGAAATGGCAGCTCACTCCAGTATTCTTGCCTGGAGAATCCCATGGATAGAGGAACCTGGCTATGGATTATAGTCCAAAGGGTCACAAACAGTTGGACACAGCTGGACTGACTTAGCATTGCAATGCAATGACTAATCAGTTTTTAAAGGTTATGAATATAGATGTACTTAGATCAAAAACATGAACTAGGAACAGATTAGGTGGGGATTTCTTTCAACTGAAATGAACCAGAGTTGGAAGGAGGTGAAGTCTTAGGTAGAGGGATGATCACTCAAGTGAAAACAAGCATATTGCTTGAAACCTAGTGTCTATGACTGCCATTTCCCCCTTAGTTTATGCAAAAATGAGTACTCCCTTTTGTTACTAGACAAGTTTTCCATTCCCAGAATGATTTTACTGGGTAATTTTCTTTATCTTTCAGTTTTGTATCTAGTCCTTTATGTTAAAAATGGCCAAGGGATTACAACAAAAATGAGACATGTTTGACAAAACTTTATTGATAAAAACAAAACCTATATAATGTGGCATACTTATTAATAGCAAGAGATACTGTTTCTAATATTCTATGTTAGATTGGTAGTTTTTATATTTTTATCTATCTTTCACTTCTAAACAATGAAAAATGACCACATAGGGACATAGGCATGTACTCAATTATCTTCTTACTCATACAACATCAAATCCTCTAAATTTACTAATCCATGGATCACTCATGACCACAAAAACAGAGAGAAGAGAGGGATGGAGAGGGGAAGAGGGAAAAGAAGAAGAAAAGTGATTTCTATACCAGCATTTGTCAGTGCTATTGAAATAGAATCTGGAAATAGTCAATTCAATTTGACTACTTTAGAACAGCAATTTATGTTAGAAAAAATAGACATCCATTTTCAGATTAAATTCCATCAAAAGGAGGGAACATCTACATATAGACAAGGCATTGACTCTCTTATAATGAGAATATAAAACTATGGTCATCGTGCAAGCCATATCGAAATTCAAGTAATGTCACTGAGGGGAAATTTCTCAAGAGAAACCAAACTAAAAGCACTAAAATGTAATCAAGCAACTGTAAATTTTTACATGGAAACCACTTCTCCAGATGGCTAAGACTCTTGAGGACAGCATTTTTGCTCCCGAGGCTAATTTACTGATTATATGAACTTGAAAATGATTCTTCTTCAATGAAAGTTAAACTTTCCATTTAGAACTTTGGTCATTAATTATTTTTACCTAGGAATTTCTTGAATTTTTTTTTATAACAAATCAAGATCATGAGAAAATGCACCCTAAAATTTTTTTAATGCTTGTTTAAACAGTAGATCTTTCCTTTTCAAACAAGAAAGCTTTCTTTTATCTGGTGAGGTATTTGGAATTTTCTAGTTATTTTAAAATTTTTTAAATGTATATATTTAAGGTCTAATATATGATATTTTGATATACCTATACATAGTGAAATGATACAGCCAAGCTAATTAACATATCCGACTTCCTCATCTAGTTATCATTTTTTACGTGTGTGGTAAGAACACCTTAGATCTACTGTCTTAGCAAACTTCAAGTATCCATCACTATATTTTTAACCATAGTCACCATGGTATGAATTACATCTCTAGAATCTATGTATCCTATACAACTGAAATTTGGTACTCTGTGACCAACATCTCCCCATTCTCCCCACCCCCTACCCCAACTTATGGCAACTACCATTCTCCCTTCTACTTTCATGAATTTGACTTAAAAAAAAAAAAATCCACATATGGTACTGTCCTTGTGTCTGGCTTATTTCACTTAATATAATGCACTTGGGTTCTTATCTCAAAACAGTACAATTAGCTACAATAAAGATAAAAGTGAGACAAAGGGTCACATTGTCCAAATTGGGTTTTTATAACAAAGGGAGGGCATATGGCTTGGCTGGTAGCAACTGTGGTGGAAATCAACTTGACCATCAGTTGTCTATGCAGCAGACTAGAAGCTTCTGTTGGCCAGTCCAACCTGCACACCATCAAGGTACAGGCTCCACAAATACTCCTCGAGTCCTGTGTGCCAGGAGGTGCTAGAACCCCAAACGTGAAAAAGATACTCCTCCTCCTCTAAATGTCACGGCCTAGAGAAGAAGACAGACAGACTTGGATGGCATTTAAAAAAACATTTCAAGAAAATGTAGCCAAGCCTCCTGCTCAGTAATTTCTCAAATGAACCAAAAGAACTCAATCTAGGAAAACGGAAAAATAATCTTTGATACGAAACCAGGGAAATCCTGCCTCATTCCACATTCTCTGCAAATTAGCCTCGGTCTTGTTGAGTCATTTCAGTCACTCAGTCATGTCTGACTCTTTGCAACCCCATGAACTGCAGCACACCAGGCCTCCCTGTCCATCACCAACTTCCAGAGTTTACTCAAACTTTTGTCCATTGAGTCGGTAATACCATCCAACTATCTCATCCTCTGTTGTCCCCTTCTCTTCCTGCTTTCAATCTTTCCAAGCATCTGGGTCTTTTCAAATGAATCAGCTTTTTGCATCAGGTGGCCAGAGTATTGGAGTTTCACCTTCAGCATCAGTCCTTTCAATGAATATTCAGGACAGATTTCCTTTAGAATGGACTGGTTTGATCTCCTTGCAATCCAAGGAACTCTCAAGAGTCTTCTCCAACACCACAGTTCAAAAACATCAATTCTTCAGCACTCAGCTTTTTTTTTATAGTCCAACTCTCACATCCATACATGACTACTGAAAAAACCATAGCCTTGACTAGACTGACTTTTGTTGGCAAAGCAATGTCTCTGCTTTTTAATATTCTGTCTAGGTTGGTCATAACTTTCCTTCCAAGGAGCAAGCATCTTTTAATTTCATGGCTGCAGTCACCATCTGCAGTGATTTGGGGGCCCCCAAA
The DNA here is from genome assembly GCF_023699985.2 of Odocoileus virginianus. Taxonomy (NCBI): domain Eukaryota; kingdom Metazoa; phylum Chordata; class Mammalia; order Artiodactyla; family Cervidae; genus Odocoileus; species Odocoileus virginianus. The sequence goes on from NC_069680.1 coordinate 34,250,858, forward strand.
AATAAAGTCTGTCACTGTCTCCCCATTTATTTGCCATGAAGCAATGGGACTGGATGCCATGATCTTAGTTTTCTGAATGTTGAGTTTTAAACCAACTTTTTCACTCTCCTCTTTCATTTTCATTAAGAGGCTCTTTAGTTCTTCACTTTCTGCCATGAGGATGGTGTCATCTGCATATCTGAGCTTACTGATATTTTTTCCAGCAATCTTGATTCCAGCTTGTGCTTCTTCCAGCCCAGTGTTTCTCATGATGTACTCTGCATATAAGTTAAATAAGCAGGGTGACTATATATAGCCTTGATGTACTCCCTTTCCTATTTGGAACCAGTCTGTTGTTTCATGTCCAGTTCTAACTGTTGCTTCCTGACCTGCATACAGGTTTCTCAAGAGGCAGGTCAGGGGGTCTGGTATTCCCATCTCTTTCAGAATTTTCCAGTTTACTGTGATCCACACAGTCAAAGGCTTTGGCATAGTCAATAAAGCAGAAATAGATGTTTTTCTGGAACTCTCTTGCTTTTTCGATGATCCAGTGGATGTTGGCAATTTGATCTCTGGTTCCTCTGCCTTTTCTAAAACCAGCTTGAACACCTGGAAGTTCATGGTTCGTGTATTGCTGAAGACTGGCTTGGAGAATTTTGAGCATTATTTTACTAGCGTGTGAGATGAGTGCAATTGTGTGGTAGTTTGAGCATTCTTTGGCATTGCTTTTCTTTGGGATTGAAATGAAAACTGACCTTTTCCAGTCCTGTGTCCACTTCTGAGTTTTCTAAATTTCTTATTATCTTCATTATTATTCTTATTATTCTTCATTTCTTAATATCTTATCTTATTTCTCATTATCTTCATTACCTCCACCATAGTTTGGCCCCAGGTAAATAGCAGGAAGGGAACACAGCTCCACCCATCAACAGAAAATTGGATTAAAGATTTACTGATCATGGCCCCGCCCATCAGAACAAGACCCAATTTCCCCCTCAGTCAGTCTGCATCAGGAAGCTTCCATAAGCCTCTTATCCTTTTCCATCAGACGGCAGACAGGCTGAAAACTAGCCTCAGACACACCACAGTTGAGACAGCTCAGGGACAGAGGTTGTCACATCACAGTGCTGTCTGGCTGAGGGGGTGTCCCAGTGCCCTCCAATGACGAAGGTGAAGGCCAGTGGCTGGTACGCCCTTAAGACTAGAGGGCAGCCCCAATTAGCTTTTCCCAACCAGGTCTGGTGAGCATGGGCAGAAGGACTAGAGAAGCATATTACCAAATAGGGTTTTTATTGTCTGTGACCACGTTTCACAGGAGGGGTGAGGTGAGAAGATGAGAAGACATCTGATTTTATAACAAGAAACTCTATAGAGAAAAAAACAACAAAATACTGAAGTCAAATCACGGAAAGTTCTCTAGCCACAGCACATATTTCCAACCTGACTTTGTACTATCATATCAATTCTTATGATATAGTAATTTATCTAGTTTTTTTTAAATTTTTGAGTTATACAATAAAACTAAAAATCAACTATATCCCTTCCAAATTCCTGACGATGGTTTTAGAGGTGGAAGAAAAGCCAGAACTCAAAGGACAGAAAAAATTTAAAAACACCAAGGAAGCATTAAAATGGACCCCAAAGTCATGTCTTACAGCATCTATCTTAAGCAATAAATACAAATGTATAAACTTAACTCTTAAAAGAAAGGCTTATCTCAGTCAGGACCAAAACAAATCTCAGGCATTCTATAAAAATATGCAATTAAAATGAAATTAAGAAGGTTGAAAGTAAAGAGAAGAGCAAAAATTCCAGTCCACTGTACATAAATAGAAGTCTGGGTGTTAGTATCATACATAGTTAACATTAAAGGCCAAAAAAAGAGGAGTATGCCATAATAATATTGAACTGTATTCAATATAAAAATATTGTACTCAGCATAAATATTCACATAAAACTATTTTTGTTAATATTTATAATGATTTTTATTAAATAGCATAGCACTAATAAACACAGCAAAAGCCAGAGTAAACAGAAGTATAAACTTGGCAAAACACAAAATCTTTAGAAGATTTTAATATAGCTCTCTCATTCAAACCACTAAGTCAAGAAATTAAGGATGAGTAAAATACTAAGAATCTAAATAATATAACTGATTAGATTGATCATACACATAACACAAACATATATTTATATAAACATATGTTTATTTCCCTGGAGGAGGGCATGGCCACCCACTCCAGTATTCTTGCCTGGAAAATTCCATGGACAGAGTGGGCCTTGCAGGCCACAGTCCATGAGGTCGCAGAGTCAGACACGACTGAAGCAACTGAGCACACACATGTGTTTATTTATATGAATAGGTCTCCATGCATTGCAGACAGAAAGTTTACATTCTTTTCTATAGTCCACTTTTTATATTATTTCATGAAGATCTCAGATTAAAAAATAAAGTGAAAAAATAGCAGAAATTATTTTCTATAACATCAATAGAGTCAAACTAGAAATACATAACAAAGGTTAGTCATTGCCAATAATAACAAGAAACAATTTTACAATTTCAAAAACCCTTTCCCAAATAATACTTTGGTCAAGAAAACTTAAGATAGCTCACTGAACTTTCTCAAAACAAAACTCCTTATAAAATTTTTGGGATTTTGTTTATAACTGTTATCTTGAGAAAATGGACAGCCATTAATATTTTAGAAATAAATATGACAAAACAAAAACAAGTGAATTGAGAATTCTATTCAATAAATTTCAAAAAATTAAATTTGCTAACAAAAGATATTAAACAAAGTATAAGCAAATTAAGAAGTTAACACAGAAAAGCAACATATAATTAGTTAATCATGATATAAAAGGTGTTTCTTTGGGAGAAGAAGGAGAATAGAACAGACTAGAATAGAGTATTTATTAGTCTAGTCAAGAAAAAAAAAAATAAACTAATAAAGGAAAAAAAGAAGAAGAAGAAAGGAAGATGGGGAAAAAAATAGAGTAAGAGAGAGTACAAATATCCAAACTTGAGTATTAAAAAGAAGAAACAGAATTATGCAAACATATTAGTGACTCTGAAAGCCTGACTAAAATGTCCTCTTTTCTAGGAAAATACAAGTGATCAAAATTGACTCAAGAAGAGATAGGAAAGCCTAAAGAGAAAACCCAAACAGTTTTCAAAGAACTACACCCCGTAAAACATCTGATCCAAACTTTTTTCTAGATGAACTTTTTTCAAACACTGAATTTAAGCTGATCCAGAGTTCAGAAATGGCAGGTGGGGAAGTCTCTCAATTCTTGTTTGGAAAGCTAACACAATTCTGACACATAAACTAAAAGAGATAGCACAGAAAAAGAAAAGTACAGAAAACTCTCCCAGATACTGATGCACAAATCCTGTTAAATATTGGCTTAAGTAAGGATGCATAAATGAGAAGTCAGGCAATGTGGCAAGGGCGGTCAATTTGTGAGTACCTGGCTTGGTCACTGGGATCCATATAAGTTTCTGAGGCTGACAGCTGGGTCTTACCTAAAGGGAATGAAAGGTCCCACTCAGCATCATGAAGCAGGAGTGAATATGGGACAGAGCACTTGGACCCAGGTCCTTTGGTGTGTGGCCAAGCTATGGATGTTTGTAGAGGACTGGGCTGGAGCAAGATGCAAGTGCCAGGCAGAGACTCTAGGCTGGTCTGAGTCTGAGAGGTTGTATATTCTCTGTGAACTGTTCTAGGACTCTGCTGGAAAGTAGCGGTGAGTATTGACACCTGGTCTCAGAGGTTCATTGGGGAATGAGTGTTGGGCTTCCACTCCAGGAGAGAGGTGCAGGAGTGTGGCATTCCCACGGTGGCCTCTGGGAGACAGAACTCTCCTCCAAGTGGGAACAGGGTCTTCTGCAAGACAGGAACCTGAAGCCCAGAGCCAGGGGACTCACAGTTTCTGGGCACACAGGAGATTAATCTCAGATGGCAGGGAGGAACTTTGAGAAAAATAAAAGTAAAAAAGGGAAAACATCAAAGTACAATCAAAAGACAAAGAGAACCGAGCCATGTTTCACAACGTACTAAGCCTCTTTGCGGCTTTTAGCCTGTTGCTTATCAAGGTTTGGGCAATGATCATTTCCAGGCAGGCTGAGAAGTTAGGAAGAATATCCTTCCCCTCCTGTGCCCTCCCCCGCCCCCCAACTATGATGAGTCACAAAATAAGCCACAAGTCAGCCCCAGCCACCCATCTAGGCCAAGTCCTCCCCACTGTTGGGGTTTCCAGTCTGCAGTCCAGCACAGCTTGGAATGGCCCAGGGTCTTCTGAACCGGTGAAGCTTATCCCTCTGCCCTTTGCCACATTTAACTCCACGAATTCCACATCCTCCTCGAGGCCCTGGAGAAAGTGATGTGTGTGAACGATGAGGTAAAGCGAGAAGGTTCCATGGCAGAGCATGATTGATTCCCTGGGGCTTTATTATAATAACTTTAATCTTCTGGAACTCATCTGGTATGAATTTAGGACCTGTGCAGCATTTTGCTGAAATTCCCCCTTTTAATGCAGCCCTCTCTCTGCTGGCTTTGGTGGTTACAGAGTTTGCCATGTTTATGATCTGGCCCCAGGCTCCTTATTAATAGGCCTTGAGAAGAGGGTGTGGAATGCATTGGCGCCTTTCGTTGTGCTTTTCTTGGGGGAAGAAACAAATAGAAATATCTACCTTGAAGCATGCCTGGGCTCTGCCTTCCTTGAAGGAAAAGAGCTCCCCAGGCCACATTGAGGAAGAGGAACTTCAGGCACCTATGATGCCTCTGAGCTCTTGGTGTTTGCAGATCAATGGGAAGAAGGAGTGGGCTTGCTGAGATCTTTATAACAAGGAACTCAGGTCCTTCCATTGCTAGGCCCACCAGGATTAATTAAAAATAATAATAATAATAACTGTTTGGGGGCTCAACTCCCTCTATTTTGACAGCTCTCCTGGTCAAATCTGCCCACACGGGCCATCAGGAGACTTGGGGTCAGATCCCCAGGCTTACTGACTTAAGGCAGGTCACCTAATCTCTCTTCCCATCAATCTCTCAGTCCATTTATCAAGTGCTTCCTGGAACAGCCTCGCAGAAGGGTCCTCGGTGCTTTGCATCTACTGGGTATCAGGGTCCCAAGATTGGGAAAGCAGAGACTGAAGACCCCAGTGGTTTTGAGCTCTAGCACACCTTCTGAGCTTCACATTCAGCCCCTAACTGCAGAAAACAACAGGCTGAGGACTATGTTAATGGAATGAGGAAATCAGTGTTCCTGTTACCCTTTGAGGCATTTGTAAATCAATAAAAAGCAAATAAACAGACGTACCCTTGTAAACTTGATGGAGCTGTGTTGTGACCAGATGAGAGAGTAAGAATTGTGACATCTTGAGGTGCAATGTGCACACCACTTCACAGTTTACAAAGCACTTTCACATAAACTTATTCTTTGCAGTCAAAGGCTTTGGTCAACCCTATTTGCAAGTGCGGGTGCTAGCATAGAGGCTCAGCACTGTGAAACTGCTGAAAGTGCTCCGCATTGTGAAAGTGACTTTCCCTAGAACTCAGGACAGTGTTGCTTCATACAGACAGGCAGTGTGGCCCTCCCAGGCTTCAGTCAGACAACCCAGATTTTAGTCCTGGCCACTCACCCGTTCTAGGGTTGGGCAAGTTATTTATGTCTCCTATATCTGTATTTTTCCTAGGTTAACAAATGGCAGTAAGATTGCCTGTTTGTAGAATTCCTGTGTCAACTAAAAATCTGACATATGTCTATTTCCCAGGAGCAGGATAGCATTTAGTAGATACTCACTAGAACTAAGTTCACCTCCTCACTTCTCTCACTACTATGCTTCCTGAACTGCAGGTATTGCACAGATATGAACAGAGAGTAGTAACCAGAAGAGAATGGTCAACTCGTGCACTTGCTTTCACATCTGTCTGGATGCTAGTGATCCCCAGGCCCAGCTCTTGGGCCGCCTGGTGGCTGGTGTCCTCCATGCTCTCCTTGTCTGGCACTCTCTCCTCTGAGCTCAGGATTAAGGGTCCTGTGCAGACCAAACCCCTCAAAGCACCCCTGTGAGTCCCTGCAATGTCGCTCCTCACCCACTCGGGATCTTGCCAGGCCATAGGACTCCGAGGATTGGTTATTATTGCCTCAGACCACACGTCCTGAGTATTCTACTAGACTTTGAAAAAAAATCCTGCAGTAAGAAATAAAGAAGGAAAAAGCCAGCTCTAAGAGTAGTGGAATTCCAAGCCCTGCCAACCCCCTGCCTCTAGCTCCTGCTAGTTCCCCATTCTGGGCCTGGCCTCATCTGTACCCCAGCAGCTGGGGAGGAAAGGGAGTGGAGGGGAGTTAAGATGCAAGGAGCCTCCACCAGGATCGGACAGCAGCCACAAGCCCCAGATCTACGGCACCCCTGGCTGAACCACTGGGGCTAGGCCGCCCGGGCTCTCTGGGGAGCACTCCCAGGCCTCCTCCGCCCTGCTCTTACCTCTCCCTGCTCAGGGGCCCACTGAGCCCCCCCATCCCAACCCCCACCCCAAGCCTCAGGACCAAGCCCAGACATGAAAGACTGGAGGGGGACTTCATCCACTTCTCTGGAGCAAATGCTCATTTTCCACTTTAAATATGCAAAGGGGGAGAGAACCTGAGATTTAATCTCCCCAGAGGCAGGTCCACCCTTCCTTTCCTCTGCCTATTTATGAGAAATAGTAAATTCCCCCTCCCCACTCTGAGTTTACTCAATTGGGTTTTGGTCACTTGTGACTGTAAAAATTGGCTGATACAAGAACACTTGCAGAAGGTTTGTAGACATTCTGTTCTTACAAGCTGGTGGAATTTTTATGTCCCTGCTATTTCCATTATAAAATTTCTTAAAATTACACTTCATCTGAAACCAAGCCAAACCGCTACTCTGAAAGGTGACCCATGAAACTCCAATCATGCACCCTGAGATTTCAGAGGACTTGTCCACCTGGCTTGTCCAAACAGACCACCCACACCCAAGAGCCTCCTGCATGTGTGGGTTCTTATCATTGTCTAAGTCCAGCACCTTAACCAGTCAGGTCCTCTTCTAACAGACAACTCTCCCTGAAATACAGGGCTTGGCAAGGCAAGGAGTGGACTGTAGTAGAGGCTGTGATGTGTGATGGGCCACCACATCCCGTTTCTGACCTGAAGCACTTGTTTCTTCCAAATGCTGGGAGTGCCATCGGTTGAAGGCCACCCCATCAGAAACTGTCCTCTGCTGAGGGGAGCAGATTCAGCCCCAGACATATCCTTCCTTGGGCCACAGCACCAGCAACACCAGGGTGGGAGCATGAGGGACAGTTTTTTCAGCTAGGGCTCTTAACTGGAACCTTTTTAAGGCTATGTTCTTGGATGCATGCTTAGACCTGTCTGTCTCTTTGTGACACCATGGACTGTAACCTGCCAGGCTCCTCTGTCCATGGGTTTCTCCAGGCAAGAATACTGGAGTGGGTTGCTATTTCCTCCTCCAGGGGATCTTCCTGACCCAGGGTTTGAACCCACGTCTCCTGCATCTTCTGCACTGGCAGGTAGATTCTTTACTATCAAGCCACCTGTGAATCCTTTTAAAGCTACGCCGCCACTTAATGTCTTCCTCTGCTCAATCCTGTTTCCTTCCCTCCCCTTCCACAGGTTATCAACCCTGGGAGCACTCCAGAATAAATTCCCTGTGTATTAACATGGTACACAGATAAAGACATTGACTCTGATCCTATTAGTTCTGGGCTCAAATGTTTTTGGGGACTCCCTTTATCCTCCAGAGCTCTGCAGGAATCCCAGCCTTGGTTTGATGAGGCTACTCATGGGGTTCAGGTCATCCTGGGTGTCAGGGATGGATGGCCTGGACTCAGATGGCTGAGAAGGTGTCTGGAGAGAAAAACAGCAATGTGAAGCTGTAGGTGGCAGGACAGGAGAGCATTCTGGCTCCTGGTCAAGCCCCCTGAGGAGGTCTGAGATGGCTTAGGATGGACTGTGGGCACATGGGAGCTCTGTGGGGTGGAGTGTGGTGCAGTGGGCAAACAGGGGCTGCTGCAGCTGGCCCAGAGAGGCGCATTGCCTTCACCTCAGCAGCTGGAGCTGGTAGGCTCACTCAGTGGACCCACCGTGGCTTTAGGTCAGTCCCAGCAGTAGGGCCAATGTCAGCATGTTCTCACATAGCTGTGTGGGCTGGACATGAGATAACTGGCTGCAATCATAGGCTCTGGGTGCAGGGGCTTTGTGAGGGCAGGGGCTCCAGTGAAAGGTGGGAGAGTGACTTTTCCTGCAGATGAAGCCCATTTGTGCCCACGGGCTGGAAAAGGTGGGAAAACTTGGTTAGGCACTCGAGGTCTTTGTGACCTGGTCACAACCTGCCCTCCATGTTTAGCCCTGTGATAATGCTCTCCACACCTGATACCGCTCTCCCCTCATCATGCTCCCTGGTGCCCTCTGCATGCCCCCAGCATCCTCACCCTCTTTTGCGTCCCTAACCCTCTCCTTCCACCTGTCTCATCTTTAGTTTTTAGATCTTTTAATCTTCAGCACTTAGCTCAAAAACCCCCTCCTTCATCCAACTTTTAAAATTTCCCCCACAATGTGCTTCTCCTCTGCCCTCACCCCTCCTCGTTGTAGCTCAAGACTCCAGGCCCATCTTGATGAGCTACCCCCTTCCTCCTGCCCCAAGAGGGTATGTGCAGCAAACAGGAAGGGAGAATCTGGGGTTTGTGGTTGAGTGTGAGTTCAGATCCCTTCTTTCCCATTTACTTGAGACCAACTCCCTGAGCCTGTTTCCTCGTCTGCAGTGAGGGAAGAGCAACAACGTGGAGGCACCTGGTGAGCCCCAAGGATTCCCCTTCCAGGCAGCAGAGGGGTTCCGGCGAGTTTGGGGTGCTCACTCAGCTTCTGCCTGAAAGCCACACCCTTGGGAATCGGCCTCCACCAGGCCCTCCAGTCTCTGCCTATGAAAGGGAGGGAGGAAGAAGAATCCAGGGGATGCCAGGGGAGGAGTCACCCTCATCACTGCAGGGCAGGCCAGAAGCCAGGAATATCTGCGGGCAGTGCTAGGTGCCCAGGAGGGTGAGTCCCGCGCCCAGGTGTGACAATGGGGCTTGGAGGTGAGGCATTGCTGAGACGACTCGGTTTCTTGGTCACTCGGGGAAAGCAACTCAGGGTCATGCAGAGAGTGGGGAGACAGGACAGGAGGCTGTTGAGCGCCCAGGGACAGGAGTAGAGGTGCCTTTCCAGATTCTTTCCCCAAATGGATCCCAGGAGGCAGGGGGCTTATTGGGCAGGAACACAGCGCCTTCGTGGCTGCTGGCTAGGCTTCTCACCATTAACTCACCCTCCCTGAGCCGACCTGCCAGAGGCGGAAAGTGTGGGGCTCACACCCATGCTAAGCTGCAAAGCATCCCAATCGGCAGCTACCTGAGCCAAATGGGTTCTGTCCAAGGTGCCTGGGTGTTGGGTGGAGACTCCAGCTGCCTGCCTGAAGTGTTGAGTGCATCTCTTCCCTCCTCCGCTCTGATCTGAGTTGAACTTAGCCTTGGCTGAGCAGTTCACAGGGTCCTACACTAGACATTGCAGGTGGGGCTGGGAAGGTGGACGGGGCCAGGTTAGGGAGGTTAAGGATCTTTCCTGGGACACACTGGGTCATGCCACCTACTGGTGCCCCTCCTCATTGGGCACAGACTAAGGGGAGCCTAAAGTGGGCAACGGGCCACAGAGAAGCCTGACAGGTAATTCTCCATCCAGTCCAGTTTCTGCCTTTATCTTATCTGCAAACTAACACATCTACCATCTGGCAACCTGGAGAGGGGAAATGGAGGTCAAATTTTGCACACACAAAGCATTTCCGCCTAAATAAACAAGTTTTTTGGGTTTTTTTTTTCCCCTGTCTTGGTCTAGCGTCATTTTCAGAACTGATCCAGCTGTTCTCAGCCCCGGCTACCTCCTGGCCCCAGAAGGACTCGGGGGCAAGGACACACCTGGGCTCGACACACCTGAATGAGAGGAGGGAAAAGGTGGGTCTCAACTCGGTGGCCTGGCTGGAAAATTCCTGCTCTTGTTCAGGGTGGAGGTTGGACAGGTGGGTGGCAGCCCACCCCAGCCTGGCCCTGCGCTCACTGCACTTCCTGGGATCCCAGAACTAGAGGCTTGCTCCAGAGAGGATGACTGACAGGTCCACATGGGCACCCTCTTCCTCCCACCAAGATGCCATTCCTGGGAAGTGCCCTCTCTCTTGGGACCTCAGTACAGCTCTCTTTTCCCACCTTCCGTCTCCTTCCACTTCCCCTCCCCTTCCCCAATGCTGGTGGGGAGCTGGCCCTGGGTAAACAGATCAATTTATCTTCACTCCCATCTCCTATCAGTTCCTAGGCTGCAGCTGGCTGATTCTCCCAGAAACCATGATTGCCCAAATTCCAGGGGCTGGAGCTTGCAGAAAATAAGCTCCCACTTAAGAGCATGTTTAGGGACCAGGATGAAAGCAGCAAGGGGGCAGGGATGAGGGATGGGAGCTTAAAACCTGTTTTTCTTGCTATCAGGTCTGACCCAGGGAGCAGTCGTGTGCAGACACCTGCCTGAGAAGCCTCTTGTTAGAACTGCAGTGGCGGTAGTGACTATGGGCAATGAATTGTTTTCCCAACATCTTGCTAAGGTCACATCTGCTGAAGCAGGTGCACCTTCACCCCTGCATGAGCTGCTTCTGCCCAATAGCACTTCCCAATCATCCTTAAAAGTTCTGCAGCTGAGGGCATGGCACCCCCCAGGACCCTGCATCTCCTGAGCAACCTCCCTCAAGTCTTTAAATCCTGGATTCATCCTTTGGTAGCAAAATAGGGATGAGAACCCCTAGTTTGGTGGGAGAGATAAATGGATGTGAGAACTGCCTCATAAAACAAGAGACGTAAACTGGGAAGATGTAAATAAGATTACATTCTGGCACTCCCTGCACATACAGAATGGAAGAGCGCCACTCTCTCAGCTGCCAGCTCCAGTGGAAGGGAAGAGCAGATCCCATCCCCTCTTCCAGCCCCAGTAACGACTCCTCTGTCCTAAGAAGCTGGTTCCTGGGCATGACCTTAGCTGTGAGGATTTCAGATCTGCTAGAGCAGGGGTGAGGGGGCGCCTCTTCGGGACTCCTTGAGTCCCCTGGGAAGGAGTCAGTGGGGTATGAAACAGGGGAGCCCATGGCACACACTGGGGCTCCCAGCCAGCCTGGGCCTCTGAGACTCTGGAGACCCCATGGCAGGCATCAGACACAGACCAGACTTCATTCTGGTCTTCGAGGTCAGCTATGGTTAGATTTGTTAAGCTGCATCCTCTTGGCTGTAGGGTAGAGCCTAACTGTGAGGCTTCAGACCCTACTGCACACCAGTCAGTGCTCCCCGAAAGGGGCTTTGGGTTGGGGGAAGCTGATCTTCTAAGTCCAAAGTGACCAAAGGCGGGCACCTCCACACCCAGACTGGAGCATGATGGGAACACAGGGGCCATCACAGGAACTCTGGGCAGAGTCTGGTCTGCACTGCCAGCTCGGCAGGGGGTGGGAAGCCCCTTTACTCTCTGGGCATTAGTGGTTACACCCAAAGTCCGGGACAAGCATGCTTACTTACCCTTCCATGCTGCTGTCAGAGGGCCGTGTGACCCATCTCTGGAATTGCCAGGATCTGTCTGACTCTCAGTTATACTGCAGCTGTTGCCACACAAGACCTACAGGCTAAGTGCAGCCTCACAAGGCAGCTTGGTGCTTGGACCCTACGGTAGGACTCCTGTTCTTATAAGTTTAAGTTTTGCTTTGACTTCAGACTTTAAGATCTGCGCGAAGTCTAGCGGGCTCTTTCTACCAAACCATGAGGTTGTTATACAGCTAAGACTGCCATGTCTGCATGATGGAACATCAGAAAAGCATGGGCCTTCTGAGCACACTGGGACAAAATAACAGCTTTCGGTTTGGCAGACAAGTGGTTCTATTGGACCAGGTACAAACTAAAGCCATCCAGCTCTGCACATCCACCCAGGGTGAGCAGAGACCCTCACCCCACCTGGCCAGGACAGTACAATGGGCTTTTCTTGGCGTGTTCTGGGCGGGGGTGAGTGAATCCTACTGAGTTATGAGTGCTCAGGGTTGGAGCTTCCTGCTCAAAACCTCAACTGCAGTCAACTGGTAGATAGAATTATACCCGCACTGACCTGCGGAAGAAGCCACAGAAGTAAATATTGCCTCGGGTCAGAGCCCCTCCTGGAATCTCTGAACTTTGTTGAAAGCTGCCGAAGCAGGGGTAATACATCACCACCACCCGCCTCTGTTTACAACCGGGTAATGCCTTTTATGACTGCCTCTCTCTATCCTGAATATTTGTTTTATTGCCCCTGTAGGGAGATTTTTCCATTTGGCAAAAATCATCAGATGGTTTCAGTCATGTTAACAACTGCTCATTAAATGCAAAGGAGTAAACAGAGAAATAAAGGTTTGTTTCTTAGCTATTTTTTCCTTTGCTTTGCTCTGTTTTTTTTTTTTTTTTTTTTTTTGTAATTTATGGAAGAAAATCATGAGATGGGCAGCAAGGGTGAAGAGTACTCAGATGTTGTCCCTCCTTAGCTCCTGACTGGGTGGGAAGCCAGGAAGCCCTCCCTGCCTTTCACAGAGGTTACCCCTTTGGTAAGGAGAAAGCAAAGGTTTTGATCTGTATCAAGGTGAGGTCTTTCTGGGTGACCTCTGGGTTTCCGGCCTTTGATGCTTGATTCATCTTCCCCCATGGTCCAGAAAGCAGGAGGTGCATCTTTCTTTTCCTGGTGCAAAAGGCATCTCAGGGCTAGAGTAGTACCTGGAGAGAATTGGTGAGTGGTTGAAGGGAAGAGCCAGAAGGATGGATTGGTGGGTGGGTGGCTGGTTGAGTAGATGAATGGACGGATGGATGGATAGATGGATGAGGGGACAAATGGGTGGATGATGAACAGATGAGCGGATGAGTGGGTGTATGGAGGAATGGATGGATGGATGGAAGGTTGGATTGCAGATTTATGGAGGAAGTGTAGCACCTCTTGGTGGCAAGCCTAGGGCTATGAGGCAAAACTTGGGTACTCCACAGAGACAAGGGGCGCACCAGGGATCAGTCAACTTGGCTGCAAACATAGGAACTTCATTCCTGGAACCTAAGAAGAGAAAGGCTGCTAGAAGCTGGAAGCCAGTGAGGTGTCATGGATGAGACCCAAATTCCCAGTCAAGATCTTGGATCTGGCTTGTCTAAAAACAACACCGCCATCCCTAATTTACAAAGTTTAATTGATAAATTATCCCCAAACAACAACAAAAATCTTTTAACAATCCATTTGTTTAATCTCCTCAGTCTGTTTCTGAGCAGTGGGGTGGGTGTTACATACCTTAGAGGTGCTGGCAAGTCTCCCCACCCAAGTCAATCTCCCACTTATATCCCCTGGACCTGGCTGCCAGTGCAGCCTGCCTTTGCACTCAGCCTTGAAAGGCTCTCTGGGCAGCCTCCATGTGCGGTCTTGTCCAGCACATCTGTGAAGAAAGACTTCAGACTCTGGCCACGAGGATGTAAGGTGGAGAAAGATGTTCAAGTCCTTTCTCTGAACAGGGTGGGTTGGGATCCTGGCTTCTCTGACTAGGGGACCAGCTGTGTGGGCAGTAGGCCCAGCTCCTCCTCCGTGAACCGTAGCAGCTCTTGACCTCTTTCTTCATCTTCAAATCCCTCTAGATAGGATACTGCCCATGTGATGCTCATTCCTGGGATGATGGTTCCTCCTCCTCCCCCATACACAGCTCAGGCCACCTGAAACACAGAAAGGGTGTCGGTAACTGGGCTTCACATACATCTTCAGACCATACATCACATACAGACCAGAGGAAGAGGAGGACTGGGGATGCTGGAGAGAAGAGGCCTGAGGCATGAGCAGGACGATTTCTGGAAGGTCAGATTTGGGGTTAGCAACTCATTAAACTATTCACAACCGAAAGGAAAACAGAAAAGATCATTCCCATATTGCTTTAATGCACCACTTTCCAGCATAATAAAACTCTGTTGTAATAAAATTCAAGAAATCCCTTCACTGAGAAAGTGGATGATTTCAGAACTTGCCTTCCCAATACTCTTCCCACCCTCTGCCCACATGTCCTCAATTCCCAGGCAGGGAGCCCACCAAAGAGGGACTTCATGGTACTGAGAAGAGTGTAGACTCTCAAGTGTAGACAAATAAAAATCCTGCACACCTAGTTAAACTTGAATTTCAGATGAACAAGGAACAATTCTTTTTAGTGTAAGTATATCCCATGCAATATTTGGAACATATTTATACTAAACAAAAAGAGACATTTATCTGAAATTCAAAATTTAATGGGGTGTCCTATATTTTATGTGACAAACCCACACTTCTATCCTTCACCAAGAACAGCCCCTCCAGAGCCAGGCAGAGTTGATTTGAATCCTGGCTTTGCCAAAGAGTAGCTATGTGACCTTAGCTCCGGAATCTTGGGAATGGAGGTTAACACTGAACCTCACAGGGAGATGTGAGGATAAAGGTAACAACACTGAGGACCTCCTGTGTAAGCACTGTTTTTCTCCCAGGGCTCACGCTTCCTATCATCCAGGGGTTTATGGTAGAGGTTGGGGTACACTCCAGGCCCAGAAACTTCATGGAGCTCCAGATGCTGAGCCTGTCTGCCCAGAGGCTACCCCTGGACACAGGAAGAGGGGAAGCATTAGGATCAGCAGAGCAAATCTGGACTTGACTCCACTGATTTGGGCAATGGGTGCAGGCAGAGTTGTTTTGGCGTGTGTGGGCTGGGGGCATGCAGATGTCCCAGAAAATACCACCCCTGCTCTAGCAGTGTTCATGGAGGGAGATTCTGGGTCCAGCGCCTCCCACAGGAGACCTGACCCACAGGAGGCGCACCTTCACCTAGGGTGAGCCCTGCTCGCATGTGGATCCCAAAGCCCGCCAGGACCCAGCACTGAATGGGCCACCCCCCCATACAGGAGCCCTGCCTCAGCCTCCCTGGGTCCTTCCCTCCGGGATGGACTGGGGCTCCTGGAACTGGCTCCTGAGGCCAATTTAGGATCCAGTCAAGGAAAACAGAGTCAGCCTGACAGATTCTGAGTGTGGGATTTGGGTATAGGACTATAAGAGATTTCTCTAGACACCTGTCATGAAAGTGCCCTCTATCCCCACATGCGCTGATGTTCCAGAACCCAGAGACACAGGTCCAGAGAGTTGTGCCTTTGTCTTTGTCCAGCTCTGCCAGGTTGGCCAAGGCCTTGAACTGCTCTGAACTTTAGCCTTCTGTCTACAAAACTGAGGTATTAGGGTTTCTTCTGTAGGTGTCGTCTTTGTAAGAATCAAATGTGACAAATGCAGAGAACCAAACTGAAGTCCTGTGTAAATATCTTCCAAGGGCCTTCTCTGTGCCAAGTGCTTTCTTCCACACCTAGTAAATCCCAAAGCCAACGGGAGGGCTAATAGACCCATTCCACAGATGACAGCAGGCTCTGAAGCTTTGTCATTTTTCCCTGGCCTGTTGGTTCGCAGAGTGGGACACATCCTGGTGAACCCCAATGCTAGATGTCAGTGATGGAAGAGTGGGGCGGGGGTGGGGTGCAGCCCATGCAGTTGTCCCCTGGCTGAGCCCCTCAGGCCCACACTCGGAGATGTGAGAAGGGAGACTCATGACTGAAGCGGGAGGGCTATGGGTCTCCAGGGATCTCATAGATTGCCAACCTGAGTGAGCACTCCTGGGTGAGCACCTTCTGGCCTTGTCTGGATGGCAAGAGTAAAGATGCCACATCTCCCTTGTATGATTTGGTTTTACCACTTTAAGACCAAACAGTATGTTTTTTAAAAAGGGTGGGAGTATCAAGTAATTTTAAAATGTTCTTTATTTATTTTCAAACTTCAGATCTTTTTGTATCGCTGATGTTTTGCTCTTTCCCCAACCACCTATACCATTGAACACTTTGTTAGTTTAAATCTATTTATTTTTAAAAACTTAAATCATATATTTTAAAATGAAATGTCGAGCAATATCTTAAATGCCTGCTTTAAGGTGCTAGTTATACTTTTTTCTTATCACTTTAAAAAAATAAATACATAAATCCATGGTTTTTAAAATAATGTTTTCAGAGTACCACCTAAAGTCACCTTGATGGTTTCACACTGGGAAACAATGATTGGGTGCCAACCTTTAACCCTGTGCTAAGGTCCTCCTCCAAAAACCCCGCCACTGAATTCTGAAGGTATGAACAGCCCAGGCTGGGCAGAGAGCCACAGAGAGGCTCTAGACCCACCACGGGTCTAGAGTCTATAGCCTTGGAGATACATGTGTCTGTTAACTCAACAGCCAGACCCCTGCCTCTTTCTAACCTTGAACTCCTCTTGATGGAGGTGCCCTTGAGGAGCTGCAGCTCTGAGTGCTGAGTGTGCATGAGATCTCACAGGGAAGGTGGCATTGCTTTGGGCCTTGATAGGAAACCGAGTTTCTCGGCAGAGAAAGAAAGTGGAGCCTTTTATGCAGGGATAGTGTCATAAGCAAAGGACAGAGAAAGGGTGGTGTGCCCTGCTGCCTTGAATTTGGGAGGGGTCCCTGGGACAGAGCACAGAGCCCAGGTTAAAAGGGTAGACAGTCTGATGTCCCTGGTCCCCGGAGTGTTGACTTGCACCGAGTTTTAAATTTAAATAGCTTGCCAACTTATAAACTGTGGATTACAGGATTTTACAGATCCTTGGCTTCCCTACTTAAAATTAACTCACTCCCCTTTCTTCTGGTCCATTTTTTCACTTAAAGATTTTCTACCACTTGATGATTTTCCAGTAGTCATGTATGGATGTAAGAGTTGGATGGTGAAGAAAGCTGAGTGCAGAAGAATTGATGCTTTTGAACTGTGGTGTTGGAGAAGTCCCTTGGACTGCAAGAAGATCCAACCAGTCCATCCTAAAGGAGATCAGTCCTGGGTGTTCATTGGAAGGCTGATGTTTGAAGCTGAAACTCCAATACTTTGGCTACCTCATGCAAAGAGTTGACTCACTGGGAAAGACCCTAATGCTGGGAAGGATTGGGGGCAGGAAGAGAAGGGGACTACAGAGGATGAGATGGCTGGATGGCATCACCGACTTGATGGACATGGGTTTGGATGGACTGCGGGAGTTGGTGATGGACAGGGAGGCCTGGCATGCTTCAATTCATGGGGTCCCAAAGAGTCGGACACGACTGAGCGACTGAACTAAACTGAACTGATGATTTTCTATAGATAATGAGCTTAATTACTTACCTGCAGTGCGCATTTTCTTTCCTCCACCTCCCAGGATGTAAACTCTAGGAGGACAAGGGTTTGTTTCATTTGTTTGCTTGTTTGTACCTCCTTTACTAACACATTTCAAACACTTATTCGTGTCTGGAACGTAACAGGTGCCCAGGAAAAACTGTAATGAATTAATAGAGGAAGTAAAGGGTCAATGATGTCTGTTCTGGGATAGCGGAAAGCGGCCAGGCAGAAGGCCCTGGTTTCCCACCAGTCCACTCGGATCCCTACCAGTGACTCCCTTAAACTCTGGGAGCAGCTATTGATTTTGTGACTAAAAGGAAACAAGCAAGAGGTTTTAGCATTGGCTTTGGCCGGTCTTGCAGGTAAAACTCCACCCTAGCATCTCTCGCTGGGCTCTAGGCTCCACGATGTGCCCCCTAAGTCCCCGCCGCCCGATTAAGACTAAACCTTGCAGCTTTACCAGTCTGCTCAGGGATCTGGGGCTGGCTGAGACTTGGTCCCCTTGGACCCCAGGGGCATGGGGGAGGGGTAGAAGGGGAAATGAGAGACTTCGTCACCAGAGGGCGCCCGAGCTCGTCCGCTGCGCTCTAGCTTGTTCGCAGTCGGCTAGGGCTCGGGAATTTGGAGATTATCCGCTCCAGCTTTCCCGAGAGGAGGCGATGGCCGGCCGGGGGATGCCCGAGGACTGTATTACCCATTGGATTGGTAATTCTTTAAGGGCAGAGATCAAATCAGTGAGATTCCCGGCTCAACGCCCAGTACCCAGAAGTGAGCTCGGCCGGGAGTGAGTGAATGAATGAATGAACACGGATTCACAAGGCATCAAATTGGGCGCGACAGTAGTTTGGAAAAACAAAATAAAAGACACCCATCCCCACGACTGGAATCCCGGAGCTCTCGCTGTTTCTTGCTGATTGTCCCTTCCCTTGGCCCCCCGTTTGAGCAATTGAGCCCAGACCCGGCAGGCCCCGCCCACTCCCCCAAGGCCAGAGACTCCAGAGACTTGTCCCCACCGAGCAAGCGCCCCTTGGATGGACGCGGGGACAGAATCCACTCCACTGTCAGGTTACGAGGGAAAGAACAGAGGGAGGTGGCCGGAGAGACTTGTGATCACTAGAGAGGATCAAAAGGGCACTCTTCTCACCCCCGCGCCTTCCAGACCGTCTGCTTGCACCCCTGTCCACTTCGGTACATTCTCATGTGTCCAGGTTGGGGCGCAGCAGCCTGCTGGGAGGGCTGGACACCGCCGAGGGACGACCCTATTGGTATAGTCTCTAAACCAAAAAGACCATCTCCAGGAGCACCGTCCTGGGTGTGGGGAGGAGAGGAGAGTTCTCTCTGTTTCGGGTAGTAAGGACATCCGATGGGACGAGGGAGAAAATACTGAAGTGTAAACGGTTAGCTTACATTTCTTGAGTACTGACTATGTGTCAGACTGAATGCTGAGCACTTCGCGGTGGTCTCAAGTCAATTCCCATAGTTCCCCTTCGCAGGGTGGGAAGTAACCCATTTCTCAGTTGAAGAGCAGGTGCAAAGCGCTGAATAAATGCATGGCTACTAAAGGCCTCCGGGGTGAACTGGAATTATTTCCTTTTGACGGCACGGTATTCTATTTTAAAGATTCAACCTCATACTTGAGAAATGTGAGACTTGGCTAATACATAAGTGATAGCTTTGGCTTGGAATCAGAGACACTCTGATGCAAAGAGCAGTTTGGTGTCCTTGGTTCCAGTTTACCCAGCCGCAGTGCAGCAAGCCGAGGCCGGTGGTCACTTCCAGGTCCTACACTCCCAAAATAGGACGCTATTAGCTCACTCAGGCTGCCACTGGCCTAGCTGGCCCTTACCTCTAGGACCGACCTGTTTGTTTTCCCTTGGTTCTCATTCATTTCTAGCCTCTGGGACTCAATCTCTCCATCTGCATAATGGGAACAGTTACCAGCCCTGTCCTCACCCCTCCCTGGGCCCCGGCTTCCTCGGTGCAGGTCACATTTCCAAAGCAGGGCCCAGTGCAACTGAGAGGTCAAAAGCTGGAGCTCGCCGCAGTCCCGGGAGCATCCAGCGCTGAGGCAGGGGTGAGAAAGGAGGGGACGGGGGAGCGGCCGGCTGGGAGGGGACTCCGGTCCAAGCCCCCTGCCACAGCCCGGATTCAGCTCCAGGCCCGCCCCTCGCCGCGCGCCCGCCCCGCCCGGCTCTCGCCTCTAAAGTGCCGGGCGCGCGCCTCTTGCTGCCGCACTTTCACTCTCCGCCGCCTCATCCCCTCTGTGTCCGGCCTCCGTCCGCCCGCCGCCGGCTAGTGCCATGGATGCCAAGGTCTTCGTCGTGCTGGCCCTCGTGCTGACTGCGCTGTGCCTCAGCGACGGTGAGTGCGCCCAGCGACCGAGGCGTGGGCAGGCGCTGGGCTCCGGGCTCGGTGCCGGGCCCCGGCTCTTCTGCCCCAGCCCGAGCCGTCCCGAGCGAGCCCAACCCGCGCCGCTTTGCACCCCGGGGGTTGAGGCAGCCCACTTCGCGGGGCTCACTCCCTCTGCGTGCGGTGTTCGAAGTCCCCTGCCTGGCGCCTCCAGCTCTGAGGCTTCGCACTCCGCGACAGGGCTCGGGTTCCGGGACCCGGGATCAGCCGCCGGACCTCGGGCGGGCTGCAGAGCGAGATCGCTCAGGATAGTTGGGTGCGAGCGCGCCCTGGGCGCTTTCGGAGTCGGCTAGGGTGGCGCAGAGATGTGGAGCTGAACCGGGAACCGTGGGTCCCTGGCCTTTGACCACCCACCTCCCAGATTAGTGCCTTCCCGAGCGCAGTTGAGTTTCCAGAGGCGAATGGGCTCCGAGGCCCCGCAGCGCATCGCACCGGACCTGCGATCTGCGGTTCGTGTTGTGGAGAGCGCTTTTGCAAAGCCTGTCTGGCACCGCGACTTTGTTTGTGTTGGCGATGCGATCCGGTCAGCTGCGAGGCGTCCCATTCACGCGAGACCTACCCTCTCTCTGCACCCACCTAAGTGGGGCTCCGCGGGCGTCTCGTTCCGAGCAGCTGTCGGGTTTGAGCCAAACGCCTGGCTGCGCTTCCGCACCCGTAGTGCGGTCCGCAGCCACGCGGCGAAGCTGGACGCGCATCCAGCCAGTGCCTTCCCTGTCTCTTCCTGGGGTCACCCAAGAGAGACCCAGGCGCCATCCGGGTCATGCATGCTCCTACCCAGCCCCCCAAGCACACCTGCAGACAGGCGCCTTTGTCACCAGCCGACTGAGCTCTCTACTTCGAAGTGAGCTGAGTGCTGCTGCAAAATTCAATCTCCAAGGCCTTAGGCCACGGGGAAAGGTGGTGTCCCATTTCACTGTGAGAGGGAGAGAGCGTTTTTTTCCTTTTGAGGCTTAAGAGAAAACTCACTGTCCTGTTACAGGACACCACTGCTGCAAACCAAAATAAACCGTTGCCTCTGAACACACAAAACCAAACCATGTCAGCCTGGTCAGGCCCTGCTGAGAGTTCTTGGCTGTGAAGTTTCTAACCAATCCTGCAGAGGGTTGAAGGACACTGAGCTCCCAGCAGCTGAGGTCTGTTTGGGGGCTCAGACCTTGGAGCAGTCAGCTGGGTTCCCACAGAAGACCACAGGCTGCATTCTCCATGGCTAGTGAATGACCACCTGGGAAGTGTTCCTTAAAAGTGTAGCAAGTTGCTGGTCAAAGCTACAGTGGGACTACCCCCAAAGGGAATTTAGATTGGGTTTTTTTTTGTTTTTGTTTTTTTGTTTTTTCTGTAAGGTGAAAAAGTAACCTAGCCTTTTCTTTACACAGCCCTGGCCCCAGGTCATGGGGAACGCTCTGGTTTGAGCATGTTAACAGTTGAGTGGTTGGGCGAAAGTGGAGGTGTTACCATCCAGCTGTTGGAGGAGGAAATGGTGCTTCCTCTGGCTGCCACCTCCCCTGGGGAACTGCAGAAATGACTGGAATGCAGGGACCCAGGTCTTGGAGTCCTGGGCTCAGCTGACCCTGGGGAACACAGAAGGAGTGGCGTCCTTGTTCACAGGTTCCTCCTAACTCTGGGAAGTGTTGGTTGCTTGCCCATCTGAGTTGCCCTCTTGGCAGCTGAGTGGCCAGGTCAGGATGGTCATGCTTTCCTTGCATGCATAGGTCAGGAGGTGCTTTGTGACCACCGAGAGGCTGGGTGCTCACACTGAGTCCCCATGTTCAGGCTCTGACTGGCTTCTATCCTCCTTCCATTGGTTGACCTCAACCACAAAGCTGGGTCCCTGAATGCCCTGGGCTTCTAGGGATTAAAGCCAGGCTGGGTCCCAGTCCCAGGCCTGGTTGGGAACTAATTCAGGGGCTCTTGTCTCTGCATTAGTGTGGAAGGACTGCTGCAGAACAGAGCCCAGTTCACCAGATGCCAACTTCACCAGAAGCCAAGTTCACCCCAATCCTGGGTAACATCTGGGCCAGTCGGGCCTCTTGCCTGTACATATGCAAAACAGTGGAAAAGTTAGTAATATTGGTAAAAAGCTGGCAGGAAGGTCACCAGGTGGACACAGCACCTAGCTCTCTTGGTAAGAACGCTTGGGGCTCTGTCACTTTAAAAAACCTGTTGAAATTCTCCACTTGATAGGCAAGCAACTGGGTCCTGGGAGCAAGAATGAAAAATTGCCTTTGAAGGAAATGGATAATCCCAGGGGGTTGGAGAGGGGAGAGGAGAAAAAGAGAAAGCTTGTGTTTTGAGCTTAGAATGGGCTCTGATGTCTGGCCTGATCTCACTGCTTGGTTAATGGAGTCCAAGCCGCGTCTGGGGGACAGAGGCGAGGAGCAGCCCCCAGCATCCACAGCATCGCCCCAGCAGCTGTCACGCTGTGCACCCTCCAGCTTGACGCGCTGGGATTGGGACCAATCCTGCCTCACCACTGGGACCCACAGTCTGGTTCTGCTCAGTTGGGACCTGGTCGCAGGACACTCAATAGGGGGACTTTGACTCTTCCTTCACTCAGGGAGCCCAGCCCCCAGCTCCGGGCCACTTTCCCAGGTGCTCTGGTTACAGAGCGTGGCAGACTTGTGCAGAGAGCTGGTGCAGTTGCTAAAAGCCCTGCCCCAGCAGCACCTTTCTGGAGTCAGCCCAGGCTGCTCCGGGCTCCCTACCGCCACAGTCACCTAGTGCCTGGAAACCAGGCTTTCTTCTTCCTGGTTTTCAGGAAAGTCGAGTTTGATCTTGGGAGGGGCCAGGTGGTCTGCTTCCCCCTTGACTTGGTGGCCATGCCCTCTCTCAACTAAATTCGGCCTTTAGAAGAAAAAAAAAAAATCCCTTGCTCATAAGCTCCCCCAGCTCTCTTGCCCCAAAACATGGAACTTTAGAACCACCAGGAGGCTTCTGGGAGCTCTGTAAACAGGCAAACTTAAAAAAAAAAAAATCTCTGTACTAAATATTCTCAGACATACATTTAATCCCTGATGAAAGGATTCACAAATTCAAATAATTTGGGGGTATTAAGGGCTTGGATAAAATCTGCAGAAAATGCACACACAGACACACACACACAAATCCTAGGATCCACTCCTCCCGCACCCCCACCCCCACCCCCCAGCCGCCCCGCTCCTGGGCTGGCAATTCTAGACTTACAGGGTGAACTGTGGGTTCTGCAGGAGCCCTTTGCTAATTTACACTAATGAGTGTCAATTATGGCATTTTGCAAATTGGTGGATTGGCAAACAAAGATGGAATACAACCCAGGAGGTTGGAGCATCCTTGTGCCTCAGCCCTGCAAGTGCAGGGGAGAAGGTGGACCCTTGCCTGCCCTCTGGGGATTCCCAGGGAGGAAGCCAGTTGGGATTCTTTTGTGGTTTGCCTGAGCTTAAGGTAAACGTGAGGGGAGAGAAGACCGCAGGTGGGGGAGGGCAGCATTCCCAGGGATGCTGCAGTGGCTTCTCGGGGGAGGAGGAGGAGAGAGCAAGCCTGGAGCTCTTTCTTCCCTCTTGTTTTTCCTTGAATGGGGAAGTCTTTGTCAATAGGCCCTGGAGGAGTTGATTTTGCAAAGAATAACTGGGAACCTCAGTGCCTTGGACTGAAACAGTCCTCTCCTGTAATTCTTGCCCTTTTTTGAGACACCCTAGCAGGAGGCTTCTTATATTAGCTTCCCTAACCCCCTAGGGTCTAGCTTCCTCAGGTCCTTCTGGCCTTTTGCCTTGTCGAAGCTGAGCCCAAGCCCACTCAGAGTTCCCTGTGCCGGCCAAGGTGAAGGTCTCTGCCACGAGGCACCCATGACTCCTCCCATCGCTCCCCAGCAAACCACCACCTGATCCCTCTGCTGCAGACTCAGACACCCTTGTATCCCCAAGGCCCAGCAGGAAAATAACAAGCTGCCTTGTTCTCATTTCCCTCTCCAGCGAAACCGGTCAGCCTGAGCTACAGATGCCCTTGCCGATTCTTTGAAAGCCATGTCGCCAAAGCCAACGTCAAGCACCTCAAGATCCTCAACACTCCAAACTGCGCCCTTCAGATTGTGTAAGTCTCAATGTCATCCTCCAGAAATGGGCATAGTGACACCTCACCCGTAGACATGTTAAAGCTAGGGAAATGACACATGCCGAGTGTCTAACCTCGAACCTGGCATGACTAGCAGCAGCTGACATTACCACCAGGAAGGGGTTTCAAAAGCTGCTCTTAGCCCTGGTGCCCTAAAGCCTGGGTACCATGCTCCCACAGGTCCTTACCTCCTCTTTCCAAGCTCCCTCCCTTTAGTGTAAGAGATGGGAGCACATTCAGATGCCCCCTTAGACTGGAGGAACATGAACTTCACCAAACTTTCTTTCTGCTGAAATACAGTAAATTAACCAGCCCCTTGCTAGTAATAGTTCTACCAATTTCAGGGCTTTGGTGCCCTCATTTAATCCTTTATTACACAGCACAAAATCACAAGACCCAAATGCAGCTGAAGCCATCATTAAACTGTTTGGTGAAACTCAAAATCACCAGTTCACTTAACTACATTTTCTGAAACCCAGCACACAAGGTTTTTGTTTTGCTGGTGTTGATGGCAGCTGCTAACATTTGATTTCATTCATGTGGGAAACGAGACACACCAAAATCACATATGCAGAAGACAAAGATCTCTCCTGGAGTGCAGGAGGCTGGGCCGGGTGCAGAAAGAAAGCCACACGTGGTTGTCAATTGCTCAGATCTCCAGTGCCCACGTGTCCCCGTGCTCACTTGCAGTGAGCTTAGTGGGGGACACAACAGGTGGAACAAAAGCTACCTGACGACTTTCCACCCAACAGCAACTGGTTTTAGGTTTGATTTTTCTTTGTCTTTTTTTCCTAGCCTTTCCTGCCTTGAATGTATTTGTCATTTAGGGCACTAGAAGATGGATTTTTTTCTTTGCTTGTAATAAAATACTCTCTCATTGAGAAGTATTTAATCAGATATTGAATTCAGTGAGGATGGGCCACTTTGCAGTGGAGATTTCTTGCCTGGAACTGCATCTCGAGTTGGAAGAAGCCAAATAGAGTCCTCAGGTCTGTTTGCACAAACACAACATTAAAAAACAGCAGACCCCAGAACTGGACCTCAGTTCACCTTGCTCTGAGACTGGCCCTCTGCACAGCTCATTGGCTCAACAGGCAGGCTATGTGAAGACTCCTGTGAGTGTTGCCAAGCCACTGTGCTGGCCTCAGGTGTCCTCATAGATGCCAAGTGGCTGGGGGGTGGTAGTGTCCTCAGGCTACTTGACATTACCTGATACCAGGGATTTATGGAGAGGGATCCAGAGATAAGTCCAGGCTCTCCTCCAGAAGTCTTTAGGGAGGGAGGTTATGAATGGAGGTGATAGGGTGCAGACCAAACTTTCAGAGAACAAATGAGATCATGAACATTCAGTGAACTTGTAAATACTCTCTGGAAACCATTTTCTGGCAAACTACCTACACTTCCTCTCCCTCACCCCCTTCCCCATCCCTCCCACCCGTACACTGTCCCTCCCCGCACTGCACTCTCACCTCTCCCATCCCCCAAACTATTGCTGATACTTCTCTGTAGGTCTCCAGGCCCTCAGGCTTACTCTTAAGTCTGTCTTCCATGTACTGTCAAGATGATCCATCAAAATAAAAATTGGCTTCTGCCACCCTCCAGTTCAAAGTCCCCACGGGTTCCCATCACAAACAAAATTGCAGATAAAGCCCCACTTCTTTGCTCCTTACACCTGGCCGCAGGCTTCTTCAGTGTCCTGTCTCTCCAATTCCTCCACATCCTCTCTGCACTGTCAACCTCCTGGGGTATTTGCTCCTACTTTTCTTTCCCCCTTTACTTGCCCACTCCTACTTATCCTTCAAAAGCCAGCTCAGATGTTCTGTGTGTGAATTCTCTCTGGACTCCTTGAAGAATTTCCTTCTCTTCCCAGTATATCTGGGGTGAAACCTGCAACATGGCTAGCTTCGTCTCCCTAGCACATCTAGGGTTCCTTCCAAGCCTGAGCCAGCTGGGAGGCTCCAGTCGGGTCCAAACCTGGGTATCAGATGAGCAGTGGCCCAGGTCACAGCCGTGCCCCCTTCCGTTCAGCTGCACACTGTCGCCTTTTCTGTTTTGACAGGGCAAGGCTGAAGAACAACAATAGGCAAGTGTGCATTGACCCGAAACTGAAGTGGATTCAGGAATACCTGGACAAAGCTTTAAACAAGTAAGCACAACAACCAAAAAGGACTTTCCACTAGATCCACCTGAGGAAAGCTAAACCTGAATGAGATGAAAGGGCAAAGGTATGGGGGGAAGAAGGGCTGAATGGTGAGGACCAGGTATGCCTGGGGGGCAGTGCATTGACCTGGGGATGGACGTGAGGTTTGCCCAGTATGTAGACAACTCCATTTATAGCACATGGTACAATATTGCAGCGTGTATTCATCCATACTCGTCACATTAGCTGTTTTATAACTGGGGTTATTCTAAGAAATTATATCATTCCATCAGCATTTCCCACCAGTCAGTTACCTCATGATCATCACAGTCACCATCACTCATTATCCTTTTTTAAATTGATAATTACTTCAAGCTCTGTATTTGGTTTGTTTTGGAGATTCTCCTTTTCTCCCCTGGGGAGTCTGAGCACAGTCAGGTGATGGCCAAGCAGGGAGCTGAGAAAAGCATTCTTCCTCCAGACGCTGAGGCTGGGAGGAAGACTGGGCAGCTCCGGCAGCAGGAACCACTACTAGAATGACAACTCAGATGCTGGCTGGTGCTCGGCAGTGGCCACTACCTTACACCTCCTGGTTCAAGCTCAGTGATTAGAGGAGAGCTCCATGTAGAACTGCCATCACTGGGGACTGTGCTCAGAGACCCTCTCTGGATCATTCCCAGCCTCTCCCTGCTTCCCAGAGCATGCTTTCATCTTGCTTCTGCTTCTCATTTCTGTACGCACCCAGCTGGAGGAGGGTGACCGCAGGGGCTCCAGCTCTGCGGCCCCCCTCCTCCCTTTGCCCACACCTCTTCCGCAGGCCCTCTGTGAGATCCTTCTCTGGCCTTCTCCAGAATGGGGCTGGCCCTCTGCTGGGGGTTTGAGATCATGTCTCCGCCTTCCCATGAAAGACAGTCTTTGCAAAATCAAATGCAGTTTTCAATCTGAGGGTTTGCTTTGAGGAATTTGGTTTCTGCGATTGCCTCTGAAGCCTATGGAGGCCATGGAGGCTCTACAAATTCTGAGGTTTCTGAAATCAGAAGTGAAAAAAATAGATGAATAAATGAGCCTCTGACCACTAACCCCTCCTCCTGAAGCCACAGCACAGTTTCAGGTTCCAATCAGAAATGTTGGCAAGATGAAATTCCCATGCATAAATGGGATCCACAGATGGGCCTGGTGGTATTTGTAACTTTTTGCAAGGCATTTTTTATATATATTTTCGTGCACAATTTTTTAAACGTTTTTCTTTAGTAGACAAATGTATTTCAAAATATATTTATAGTCAAACAATTCCTATATTTGAAGTGGAGCCATATGAATGTCAGTAGGTTACATTTCTCTATTATCGCAAACTACTGGCAATTTGTAAAGAAATATATATGATATATAAGTGTGATTGCAGCTTTTTAATGTTACCCACAGTGTATTTTTTCACTTGTACTAAAACTGTATCAAATGTGACATTATATGTACTAGCAATAAAATGCTCGTTGTTTCATGGTATAAACCTCCTACTGTATGTGGGAATTTATTTACCTGAGCTAAAATCCACTAATTGTCAGACATGGGGCTCACACACATTTCTGGTATTTATAAACATAAACTGGCCTGCTGGTCAGGTGCCTTGCATCCCTTCTGCTGAGTTCACATTTCAAGTGACAGTACATGGGCCTTGCTCAGGAGCAGGTTAGATCTGCAACTCAAGCTTTTGCGTTGTTGTTGTTTTTTTTTTAAACAGTGGAATCAGTGGTGCTAGTTTTTTGAAGAATATTTGACTCACTAATTCCTCTTCGCCTTCCTCCTCCACCCTGGTTCTCCTAACATCCCCATGTAATCTCCAGAGACTCAACCCTCATAATACCCAGCTTTCACATTTTCCCATGTAAAAATCCCATAATTCCAGCCCATGGTTAATATCAAGCTTTCTCAAGAACAGGTGGCCTTACCCCATAAATCATTAAATACCATTCAGCTTGAATCATTTTAATGTGACAGTCAAGAGCCAATTGCTCTAATAAAGTTGCTCTAATAAAATCCTGCTAACCAGCTCTCTCCCTTGCTCTCCAGAACAACCCCAGTCATTTCCAGGGGTGTCTACCGGCATCCAGAAAGAAGGTGGGGTCGGGCTGCCTTCTTTTTCTCCTGGATGGTCATCCAAACCTTGGTCTTCCAGCCTCCTTTATTCTATTTGAAATGCAGAGATGTTTAAGATAAAGCAGGGAGTTCAGCTCTGCATTGAGATGTAAAGAAGCTCTAGGAGAGCAGGTTAGGGTGACACAGTCTGGCCCTGGGCCTGCCTTCCCACCCTTACAGGTATCAAGTCCTGGTCCCTGTTGGAAGCCTCAGGCAATAGTGGGAACCAGGGTCAAGCTGGCCAATGGACCATGGCTATAACCAGTTCACAAGTATCGGTGTTCTGGAAGCCCTTGTAATTTTTTTGGAATTGGGGGAAATGTCTGATTTATT
Source organism: Odocoileus virginianus (assembly GCF_023699985.2). Lineage (NCBI taxonomy): Eukaryota > Metazoa > Chordata > Mammalia > Artiodactyla > Cervidae > Odocoileus > Odocoileus virginianus. The sequence goes on from NC_069680.1 coordinate 34,279,214, forward strand.
TTAATGAAATACTGACAGACAGTACTTTGCCCAGGAGCCTCCAGGCCTGAGACTAAAGACAGGGTTAAACAAATACACGGGCCAGTTTTAAATATTGCATAGACTGACATGTACTGTTGTTTATTTCAACACTATTAATGGTTCTACTAATTTTATCTAAGGGGGAGCAGAGAAGAAAAAGTGGGGAAAAAAGAAAAGATAGGAAAAAAGAAGCGACAGAAGAAGAGAAAGGCTGCTCAGAAAAGGAAAAACTAGTTATCTGCCACTTCGAGATGGACCGCAGTGCACTCTGCTCCCGGCGCTTTGTAAATTTGCTCTCAGCCTCCTCCAGGGCAGAGCCCCCCTGCCTCCCGGGGCAGGCTCTCAGACTTCCATGGGGGAGCAGTGCTTTGCCGCCTCTGTGGCCACACTGGCTCCTGTATTTATGTGCTTTTCAGGGTCCTTCCTGGTATGCTAAGTTAAGAAGAAAGTAGTTCTGCAGAGATGGGGGTTGGGGTCTGTGATGCAGAGCCCATGTGCTCAGGACTCCATCTAGAACAGCGGACTCTAGAATGGCTCAGGGCTCCATCTAGAGTGACCTGGCATCTCTCTCCAGCATCACCCTGGGCTGATGAGCCTCCCACCTAGCCCTCCACTCCCTCTCTCGGAAGGCCCATGGTCAGGATCAGGATCACTCAGAGCTGACACAGCTCCACACTCTTACAATTGGCATTCCTGTCTGAGGGCAGCATGTGGCCACCTGAACTCTGCACAGAGCAGTCTGCTAGTCCAGCAGGGGCGTCTCAAGACAGCCAGCGAGAGGCATGTACCTTATACCCTCTCGTTCGCCCCCCTGCCTGGGGCATCCCTGCCTTTGCGGAGTAGAGCTGGCTGTGGTCGTGACATTTGCAGGTGATAACTGAAACCTTGTCCCAAGTGCCTGTTGCCTGGTCCTCCACCGCTCTGCCATGTGAGGCAGGACTTTCCCCCTGGGCCTGGGACTGTGTGAGTGGCTTTACCTCCAAGCTCAGGTGGGTTTCTTCAGACTATGTGGGGAAAATGGCTGGCAGCTCTGCATTTCCAGAGAGCAGCTGTGGAAATGCTTCTCAGGGAGCCTCTTTGCAGGGCAATTAATTCGCTTTGTAGATTCTTTCAACGGGTCCGGAGTCCCTGATGCAGAGGAGTTGTGTGAAGCGCCTGTAGCTCTGGGGACTCCTACCATGTCCCCTCCCCCGCTTCTGCGTGACCTTGAGTGATTAGGTTCCGGGACACAGCTGTCTCAGTCCTCATTCACCAGCCCCCAATCCAACACATACACACACACAGATTTATGGCTGAGATTTCTTCTCAAGTCTCTAATTTGGACTGGGAGGAGGGGGGATCCCAGGGGAGAGAAAGACTGATTTCAGTGATACTTTGAAAAGGGAAACCGTGAATATATATACTATTTTCCCTATCCCCCATCACACATGGACACACATGCACCCTGCTCCCCAGACCCCTGATCATAATTTCAGTACACAGATCCAGAAAGATGACATGGTTGAAGGATGGAGCACATGGATTTCAAGCGAAGAAACTCAGAGTCCTTACCTGTCACCTGGGTCACAGAGCACTGTGTCCTCTTGTTTTACGGCATAGGAATTACAGTCATTACTTTTCCCCATTGGAGGAGTGTACCTCCTAGGGCACTGTGGCCAAGGGCTTTTTACTTCCCACTGCATCCCTTGTATCTGGCTAACTCCCCCAGTCTGTACCCCTCTTGCCGGGGCGGGGGGTAATAGTAGGCCTGCTTCCGAGTGTGTGGGTTGCCCATCTACCTCGTCCTGCCCTCGGTGCCTCTGAAGGCCTCTGGATGGTTGCTGGACTGTCTAGGGTTGCAGTCCTTTCTGTGGAGGCCAGGGTAGCACTACTGTTACAAAAGTGCCTGAAAAAGCAGGCCAGACACGTGCCTCCATGCTCCCTTCTTCACACCTCAGGAACAGGATATCTTTGTGCCAAAGAGGGTGACAGGTCTGTTCTGGGAGAGCTGTTTGGCCTGTAGCAACTGTGGGTCAAGCTGTTGCTTCCCTGAGGTGGCAAACTGCTTTCTGCAGTGCTCGGGAAGATAGCACCAGCCACCTAGCCCGGGGTCAGCGCAAGCTGTGGGGACTCAGAGAGTTGCCCTCCCTCTCCCCATTAAGACACATAGGCAAGCCTCTGTCTGTCCTTCGATTACCCCACTGGCCCTGGGGCCACACTGTATCTGACCAGCGGGCACAGCCCCAGCCCCACTGAAGACAGGGTCGCCCCCACTGAAGACAGGGTCGCCGTGGAAGAGCCGAAGAGCCGGACCTCCATTCCTTTGTGGGTTGAAACTTAACTAGGCGGCGCTCAGGCGTCTGCCACCAGGTGCGCATGCGCAGTCCCAGCGCTGGCCGGCGGCTGGAGCTCCGCGCTCCAGGACCAACGCGCCACGCCAGCCCAGAGGTCCTGGGGCGGGGCGCTGTGTGACCCGGGCTGATGCCTATGCTAGGCTAAGGCATCCCGCCTCGTCCTGTCGTGTGACCGCTGTGCCATGCCCTCGTTCGTCCTTCCGCACTGTGCTTGCTCTGCCCTCCTGCCCTCTCCGCTTCCCTCCTTCCATCCGTCCCTCGCCTCTTCCATCTGTCTCTCTCACTTCAGTCTCCTCGCTCAGGGTCTCGGAAGGGAGAAGCACCACAGCGATTTGGAAATCAAGAGTTGGGGCGGTCCCCGGCTGGAAAGGGTTTCGGCGTCTCAAGTGTGCTGCCCCGCCACTGCGGGAACCCGCCTTAATGGTGTCTCCCTCTGTTCTTGTTAACAGGAGGTTCAAGATGTGAGAGGCGCAGGTTGGGTCAGACGCCTGAGGAAACCTTACAGTAGGAGCCCAGGTCTGAAACCAGTGTTAGGAAGGGCTTATAGCCACCCCCTTGCACCCAGGCAGGGCTGAGTGCATTTCCAAGGGCCTTGTCTTGCACAGTTTGCCTTCACCATTTGATTATGTAGCAGATTATATGGTGTTTATTTCTCATTTAGTTTGACTATCCAATGTCACTGGTAACAGATAGGAACTTAGATTAAGACCATTCTATTACCTGCTTTGTTGTATCTTTCCCACGGAACCCCTTATCTGGCCAGAGGTTCCTGAGCTGTGCAGGCTGGAACCCCAGAACCCCAGAAGGAGGGAGACTTGCCCACATCACCATGTCCAGGGTGGAGAGCCTCCAGGAGGGGTCCGCACCAACCAGCCTGGGCAGATTAGTGAAGGCTGCCCTGTGTGAGTGGTGAAGGAGATAGGTTCTAGGGGGCCAGGCAGGAGGCTCACCCTTCTCTGGGGTGAGAGCAGGGGTGGGCCTTTTTGGTGAGCACCGCAGGGCTTCCCTGAGCTGAGCAGGCAGGAGTGTGAGACCAGGGTGGGTAGGGTGAGATGCACCCTTCATCCCGAGCTCTCCTCTACATCCCATCACGTCCTTCTCATCATTCTCTCTCTCATCCATCGTCATGTATATCCAAGACTGTCTCCGTGACCCCGGAAAAGGACTCTCTCAAGACCAAAGCTTTACTTTAAACTGGGCACCAAGAAGCAACCCAAAATGTCTTGTGTTACCTGGTCCTGAAATCACTGTGCACATCTATGTCTTGTTTGAAATACTGTCCAGTGTCCAATCCTGTGTTTTTGTTCAAAGCCAATGTCCTTGGTGCATGCGCTGTCAGTTCCTCGTATGCAAAGGCTGAGAGTGAGGAGGTGCCCCTTGGGGCCTTTGACCAGGTTTCTGATTAGGGCTGTGATCGTTTGGGTGAAACCTTGATTTCCCCATGATCACGAACCCCTGGTGGTATCAACAGAGCCCAAGGGAACTCAATTTGCAGCAGTATGGACCTCCGAGGAAGTAGACCTTGACTCAAGGCTTCTAGAATTGTTGATATCTCAGAACTACAGAGAATTTTCTCACTGTGGTGTCAGCACTGTTTGGGGAATAACAAAAAAACTTTTTTTCAACTTTTTTTGGTTTTGAAAGCACTACCCATAGAATAATCAAAGCTGAACATGAAGATTCCTTCCCAATTAAAATCTAAACTCACCTTTTCCATTTGATGATTCTGTCATCTTTTACCTTGCACAGTGGCCCCTGGACCTTCTCTGCTGCCAGGGTCATTTTGTGCTTACAGGATGTCCAGCAGGGCATTCCTGTTAGAAAACGATGGACTGGTTAGGAAAGTAGCTTACAAATCCTGACATTTAGGGCATTTCCCTTTACTGAGAGCAGTTTGTATGGTTGCATTAAACAGTTTAAAAATCTCATTTTCTGAAAAGGTAGGCACTTGAAAGGTTTTTGCTTGTTTTGCTTTTCATCTGGTCTCACTAATACTTTTCCTCTCTGGTTAAAGTTCCCAGTAAAGTTTTTTAAGTTTAAGAAAGTAGAAAAAAAAAAGAAGGACAAAACCAGGAAATGTATCAATTGACAGGAACTGTAAATAACATGCAGAAAGTACATAGTTGTAAAATAACCTTGAATTGTAGGTGTTCTCAGATTTAATAATCTTTGAGTTATCAGTAACATGTGCTAGGCATTTCCATAAATATTCCTTTAAATTAGATCTTCACGGTATATGGCCAATCCATCAACCAAACAAAAATTCACGTCGTCAAACCAGCTTTGTTATACTTTATAAAAAAAAAAAAGAGTATGGAGGGGCCTTTATTAGTTACAAGGTATACAGAACTGCTTTCAAAACCCTCTTCTGAAATTAACCTGTCACTACAGGGCTCCTGAATTATACATGAAATGATCGAATTGTCAGTGGGAGAGTCATTTTCTAAGTAATTCAAGATATTTTTAAAATCTCATGGAAAATTTAGAAGCATCTTCCCCTGGAACCCATGAACCAGAACCATTAAATCTCTTTCTCTTAGAAAATTAATACACCCTAAATAAATCTTGACTGCAGTTAAATAAAGAATGGTTTTTGTTTCTCCCCTATTGGGGGGAAAATAGATAAGAGGAGAAACTGCCTGGAAAATGATTTGTGTGACAGTTCCTCTCCTTGCAGTGCTCCTAAGTGGAGACTGCCCAGCTAAAGCAAATACGCATTTAAATAGTCCATTTGCACAGGAAAAGACTCTCTTGATCCCCTTTTGCTTTCAAAATACAAATCCTGTGCATCACTTTGATTAGGGAGTACCCAGCTGTTCCTCCTGGTCCAGTGCTGCCCCTCTCTGACCTTCCCTTGTGCTCCGTGTAACCTCCAGGGTGGTCCTCCACCACCAGCCTTTGCATCAGGACCCAGGCAGGGAAGACTGGGGGGACTGAGCTCACAGATGTGCTGCGTGTTGGTATCTGAATCTGTGCCTTGTGTTGTTTGCACTGTTTTTTGCCCCACTCTGGCCAGGTGCTAAGACCCCAGCGAGGCTCAGGAGGGGCCCTCTGCTTATCTGCCAGTCCTCCAGAGAAAGGAGGGCCAGCTTTGAGGAGAGGCCCTGAGTAACAAAAGGTTGTAGTCCCCCCTGTGTGAAGTCCAGAGAACTTAAGCCTTGTCACTGGATCCAGTCTGACCTTCCTTTTCTGACTGCTGCTTGGTGTAATCACTATGAGATCTCTCACTGGGAGTTTATCACCTTTCCCAGGTGGTACACCCTTTTGGAGCTGGATGAGAATTGTGGGGTCCTGATCCCTCTATGCATCTTCTCTGGGAAATTTCCCATCCCTTGGAAATATCCCTTAGAAAAACCTTCATGTCCCCTAAGGAGACCGCTGACATTGCCAAGGTGAAAAATCCCATAGATTGTAATCCTGCAACCTCGCTGGACTCTCAGTCTCTGAGCAGTGATGGGTTCAGTGTTAAATGTGATAAATACTGTATTTTGTATTGTTTAAATGGCATCTCCCACAAAATGTGAAAATGGTCCCGGAGAAGGCAGCTTCCTGTATGCAGTGTGCTTTTTTTTTTTTAAACAAGTAACAACTCCTTTTGAGAAACAACAATTTCTACTTTGAAATCATATCAATGAAAAGATGTATATGCACTTATAATTTTCCTAATAAAGACATGTACTCAAATGTAGCAGCCAACGGTTTGAAATTAGTGTTACCATGTGGAGCTCTCCAGACCTGGTTTTTCTTCCTCAAACCCAACACACACTGCTGCGACAGTTGGTGGAAAACAAGCCATAGTAATAACACTCATCGTAGGCAAGAATTGGGGGGCAGACTTTCATCCTTTAGTCGAGCATCCTTAGCAGGGGGAGAGGCACACCCTCTTCCCTGAATGCCCTTGGTTTTGCTAGAAGCCCTTCTCTAAGGCCAGTTAGCCCTCTACTCCCAAAGGGATAGCTTTCTGTAAGGGCTTGAGTGCAAATCAGCGATGGGGAGGGAACCCTCCACTCTACTTCTCAGGCTTAGTAGAAGGCAACAGAGACTTTGTCCCAGATGGCAGGGCCAAACACCCTGAACTTTCTTATTTTCTGTCCTGCTTCAGGGCCTCTGATAGATGCCAGATGCTGATTCAGCCAGCACTGGCCTGGACACAGAACAGGGACCGAGCCCGACAGATACTGTGTTCTGTCCACACAGAGGTTGGTCAGCCTTCCACACTTTCCACCACCTTCTCTCAACCATGCAGGAAAGGAGAAGTCAGCACAAAGGCCCCCGAATACCTAAGTCCAGAGTGTTCTGTCCTCCAGACTCTCCTGCCCGTGGGCCCACATGTGACTGTGTCACTCCTGTGCTCAGTACATCCCGGTCATTTATAGAGTGACTGTGATATGGTTACCAAGCTGCAGATGGGCTGGAGGAAATAGGAAGGATTTGAGGCCATGTCAAGTGGCACCATGGGGTCCTGGGACAGGCCAGTTCTTGAATCCTGGTCTTCTCTCTGCTCACTCTGTGATTTGAGACCCTTGCCTGAGTCTGAGGCTCCCCACACAACTCTGGAGCTTAGCATCACCCACATTTGCATGCATCAAACTGGTCTAGTGTGCATGAAAGCCATCCTGCTCCCTCTCTCACCCTGGTGCTCCCTGGGGTCTACAGAGTTGGGATGAGACCCTGCCTGCCTCTGCTTGGACTCTGGCCAAAGCTTGGATGCCAGCTGGAGCTGAAAGTGATCTTAAAAGTTGAGTTTCTCCCTCTTAGCCAACTGATGGGGAAAAGCCTTTTCGCTCGGTGTTGTAGGTGCGTGGGGCCTGTGCAGTGCTGGTCCGGAATGCTCCACCACCAGGGAGGGACCCACAGCCTAACCCCTGGGTTCATTCCGCAGAAGGATAGTGACTCTTCAGAATGATGTTGCATTAAAAAAAAAAAAGTCCATGGCCTACCATGTTTTACACAACTGATGGCCCTCATTTAGCCAGCCAACAACTGCCATGTCAGGGTCATTAATAGGTGGTATGAATACTGTGGGGAGCAAGCCGGCTTGTCCCCTGACTTCACAGAACCTACAGTCAGGGGTGGGGGCGGGGAATGACTTGCAATGAAGTGAACATTTTCATAAAGCATGATAAGTGTAGGTCAGAATGCATCCAGGGATCAGGGAAACTTAGAGCACCATCAAGGATTCCCTAAAAGCAGTGCTGGTAAAGCTAAGACTTGAGAGAGGTAGATTATTTCTCTACTCTCTCAGGGAGGGGACAATCTACTGACCCCCAAGGACTGCCATTGTGAGCCCATGTATCCTGCTGTGAGTTAGAAATGGAAATTTATTCTGCCCAGGGCTAAGGAATCCAGGGATCTCTCTCCCAGACTCCCACCTCCTCCTCTGAAATGCACCATATGCAAAACAAAATTCCCAATTCCCACTTTCCCCCTACCTGCCATCCTCATTTATGCAAATAACAACTCCGTGTCTTCCCATGGCTCAGGCCAAAATCTTTTAGTTATCTTTGATTTATTGTATGATTTCACAGCCCTCAGCTAAACCATCAACAAACCCAATTAGTTACCTTCAAAATACATCCAAAACCCAAACACCCCTCATGCTCCCATTTTGATCCAAGCCACAGTCATCTATCTGAACCCAGTACACCAGGCCCCTAGCTGGCTCACCGTCATGTCCTGCTGCTTGCTCTCACAGCAGCAAAAGTGGCTGGTCATCATGCCCTGCCATGACACCCTTACCCAGCTCCTCCAGTGGCCAGAGGTTTATACCTGCAGCCCCTGTCACCTCTCTGAACTCACCCGTCTATACTCTAGCCACACTGGCCTTTTTGCCTTTGAAAAGTCCCTGTAGAGGACTTTAACACTCAGTGGCCTCTGCCTAGAAGTCAAATGGTTTACCCCTCCTTTCCTTCCATCTCTGATTGCCATCACCTTGTCAGAAATGGCTTTGCAGACCCCCGACCCTGTATAGCAGCCCCTCACCTGCATGCGCCTCAGCCACCTTATCCTGCTTCTTCCCACCACCTTCCCTGTTCACTTGCTTGCTGACCGCATCCCCGAAGGAGAGGATTAATATCACCACACAGGAAGAGAGGGGCCTGGCCTCTTTCACTCACTATTTATTCTTTGTGGCTGGTGCGTAGAAGGTACTCAAGAAAAACGTTTAGAATGACTGCCTGATAAATCAACAAGATGCTAACACATTGGACCCTTTCTTTGCTCATCTCTAAAATAAAGACAACAATGCTCACAAGACTGTGCATTCATTTGTGCACCCGAGGCCTCACTGGTAAGTCGTGATTTGGACCCAAATTTATCTCACTCTAATGTCTGTATGTGAGTGCTCACACACACTGTCTCTTCTCTAGAGTCTTCCTTCCCCCGGAATCTCCACCACATGACCAACTATAGTGGTTCATTCCCTGTGAGTCCAGGCTCACAATTCACCCCTCTCCTCAGAGGTCTCCATCCTCCCCATTGTAGGGACCAGCAGGCCTTCCATGTGTCACTGTCAGCGTGGGTCCCCGGGGATGGGATCTCTGCAGCTGGTGCTTCATCATAGGCAGTGGATGGCTGGCCACACCTTAGGATACAGCCAGGCCCTTAGAAGAGTGTGATTCCAGAAATACCGAGCAGAAAAGGACAATCAGGGATCAGCTCCAGGGAAATGAGGCTGTGTCCTTCTGCAGATGGACACAAGTGAGTGACAGACTGGAGGAGGTCTGAGCTCCATGACCGCTGGGATCCCCTGACTCACCTATAAGGGTCCCAATGCCTTTCCTGGCAGCAGCTGGATGCTGCTGGCTTGGCCTCAAGACAGATGCTGGCTCCCAGATCTAGGCGGGATGGCCGACCCTCTGAGGAGGAGGTGAGGCCAGTGGCCGAGGGCTCGGGAAGGTTGGCATCCAGTGTTCAGCCCCCTGAGCCCAGCCAAGCCCTGCACTGCAGCTGTGGAAGTCCCCCAGGAGAAGGAGGGACCGGGCTTGGTCTGTCTAGAAGGCCCCAGATGCAGCCATGGGGATCTCACCTTGTCCTGGCCTCCTCTTAGGCATTTTCCTGAATGTGGGAACATCAGCCTGGGTCATGGGGGCTTGTAGGGCCGTGAGGAGACAACCATTCTGGGCATTCCTGAGCTTTGGGGGAGGTGACCGTCCTTCCAGCTGCTGTGGGAACCTCCAGAGCCATGCTGGGGCCTTAGCACCTGGGAACAAGGCCTGCAAGAGACCAGCTCTTTCCAGTTCTTCCACTGATAGTTCACCTGCTCAGAAGGCCAAGGGGGAACTGGAGGCTAATGCATTCACCGCGTGTTTCCTTACGTGGGCAGGACAGAGTTCCCAGCGAGAACAAACAAGCACCTTGTTCAGGCTCTTTCCATCCTGCTGTTTGCAGGGCAGCCTGCGCCTACAAGGGCCCTGACAATACTTTCTAGACACAATCTTCTTGTCCTCTCAACAGTCCCTCGAGAGACCAGCCCTCTCACGCTTGATGGACAAGGCACCAGGGTCCAGCACGGGCATGGAGCCTTTGTGTCTCAGAGTTGGGACTCGGGGAGGCCTGATCTGATCCTGGGCTGTTTGACTCCAGACAAGTCGTCCTTGCCATCTGCAGAGAGGAGCCCCAGGCAAGAGGCGGTGGGCAGAGGCTGCTGGGCTTCAGATCCAGTTCTGCCCTGCATGACCCTGGGGTATTTTCAGATTTCAAATGAGAAACCATTTGGAAGAAATGCTGGGCAAACTCTGGCTGTAATGTCAGTACAGCCTATCAGAAACAGCAATTTTTAAAAATGAAATAGCATCAAATAGAAAAAAAAGACAAATTGAAAAACACAGGCAATCATACATCACACTTACTCAAGGGAAGAACAGTTTGCATGTATGTGTGTTTGTGTGTGTTTCACAATGTCAAATGCAATTTTTCTTGTAGATGGTCACAAGTATACTTACTGGTCCTGTGTACATAAAACCCAGTGGTTAATGGGTCTCACCCTCCCTGAGTACAAAGAAAGAAGTTAGAGGATAACAGGAGACTTCTTTGATTTAAAGAATTAAAAAAAAAAAATCTTATGTTTCTAAAATCAGGATACATTAACAATAACAGTGTGCATCAAATGACTACTCTTTTTCCTTTCTTAAAGAGCTGTAGGCTTTTATAACCAAATCAGTTCTAACCCACAGGTACTTTCCCAGCCCATGTTCTCAAGTAGAGGGAGGACAGGAGCTAGATCCTGTCATTAAACCTTTCCGGGGAGTCCAGTTCCAAAAGGGTGGAGCTCATGGAGCCCCCAACTGACCTCCGAAAGCCTGGTCTGCACTCGGAAAGACACAAGGAGCAAGAAGCTGGGGTCTGGGGCCCAGAAAGGAGAGCCTGAACTCGAAGATTCCCAAAGAGGGAAATCAAAGGGAATATCCCCGGGGCAATCAAGGACATCAGTGATGCTATAAAGATGCCCTTTCAAAGTTCTTAAAAATGGAGTCACAGTACACCTGGATATGCCCAAACAGTCCCAGTGTCTGCCTGTTGTCCCAACAAAATCACTAACAGTATCCTTTCTCTCTCAAAATGTCCTAGCTTGAATGATAAATTATCAAAGCATGAATGAGTTTGTGAACTCCGCTAAGCTTATCCCTGCTTCTCCCAGCCCTTTCCTCCTCTGTCTCCTCCTCTCTTTTCAGAAAAGCTGAACAAGACTCAGGTCCCTGTCCCATGTCCTCCCTTGGCCTTCATCTCTGTTCACCCAAAGCAGAGCTGCTTTTTGGGGCATGTGGCTCCCTGGCGCAGCGTTGGTCTCCTCTTTCTCCCCAGAGGCCAGGTTCAAGACAGGGCAGCTAGCCTAGGAAGAGGAGAAATCAAAATGCACAGAATTTTGAAGAATCCCTGGAACCGTAGTGAATGCCCACCTGCCACAGACCACACTGGGGACCTAGGGAAGCCTGTGTACTGCCCCGAGCCCCAATCTCCTCATCAGTGGTTCCTCATCTGGAACTCACAGAGTAGGGAGAAGGGACTGCCCTGGATGGCCCTGGAGGTGGGCAGGGCTGGCGCCTTAGTGCAGGGAAGGGTACAGACCTATTGCATCCTTCCTCGTGCCCAACACACAGTACACACTAACAGACGGTTACTGCAAGGGAGATGATGCTCCTCTTTTGTATTTGAGAAAAGTCAAGTTCAGCAGTTTCCTAAGCCGTGTGTGTAAAAGTAGCAGAACCTTGAGTCTCTACATGTTTTACTGCACATCTGTGTCACCAGTTAGTCCTTCATCCTGTGTGTCTCAGAAGTAACCATCAGCCATGGAGGGATGGAAGGGAGGTGTTGGGATGGGGAGGGGCTGTGGTGACAGGAGGGAGTCACTTTGAGCCTAAAAGTCACTAGACACCCCTTCACCACCCACTGGGCTGGGCGCTGTGACTCTCAGGGGGCCTGCATGCGTGAGGTATGCAGAAGTGTCTCCTGCACTGAGATGCCCCCACCCAGCCATGTGCAGCCATGGGCTCAGGAGCGTGGGTCAATGACTTGCATTCTTGTGTTGGAAAAATGAAGAGTTAGACCTTGCCCTGAGCAGTCAGCATGGAGGGAGCCAGGACTATCGTTGTTTAGTCGCTCAGTTGTGTCCGGCTCTTGGTGACCCCATGGACTATAACCCTCCAGGCTCCTCCGTCCATGTGATTCTCCAGGCAAAAATACTGGAGTGCGTTGCCATTTCGTCCTCCAAAAACCAGGACAGAGACTGATAAAGAATAAAAAGAATATCAATAATGAGGACAAAATGGATGCTAGCTAATGTTATCCATATGCTGATTAGGTGCCAGACTCAGGGCTGGCTGCTCTACATCAGGGACCTCATTTGACCTGACATACCCAGGAGGAAGGGATACTCAGGATCAATAGCAGAGGAGGACCAGATCTGTCCCATCTCTGCATGGTAGGGGTGGGCAGGCTCATGTTGGGGTTCTGCAGCTCGATACGTCAGGTTCCAGAGAGTGCAGCGCTGAGTAGGGTTTCACTTGCCTAGTTTTGCCCCTCAAAACCACCATCATGAGGCTCTTTCATTTTTCAGAGATGTCTCCTGTGTCCTCCATTTGTAATTAAACCTGTGTTTTAGTGAAGTTCCAGGCACTCTTAGTGATATTTGTCTCTCGGCTGTCTGTGTTGAGGTTGGTCCTTTGCAGAACACCAGGCTGGGATAAAGGGTTGAAGCCCCGCTACTTCAGCTTTTTCCTCAGTCCTGTCTCCAGTGTGCTCCTGCTGGGTTGTTTGAAGTACCCAGGGCAGGACGTTCTCATGCAGCCCTGGTTCAGGAGTTGTTCTAGATTCATATGTTCAGGCTCTGTCTTTGGCCTTAGGGTACACAGACCCACAGCCCACCCACCCTGGGCTCAGCCCATTGCTTCCTTTCTCCCTTCCTCATCTCCATGCTGCTCTCTGTCTGCAGTCTCAGACCCATCCTCAGGGACCCCAGCTCCTAGCTCCTAGCTCAGCTCTCCTCCAAGATTTCCTAATCACAGGGGCTTTGGCCCCTGTTCCCCCGAGTTCATCACCAAGAGTCACCAGCAACTGTCTAATTTCATGGAAATTTTCAACTCCTCAATCTCCATCTTGGGGCCACCACTCACTCATTGTGGGAAATTTTAACTATTTGTTGAACAGAATATTTAAACAAAAACACCTGAGGTTATGTAATTGCCACTGGCTGCAGCTCCCTGACTTGCACCTCCGGAAGGGTTGGGACAATCGTGGTCTGGGCTGGACCTAGGAGCTCCCTGTGATGTCTCAGCACACACGGGGCACATCTGATTATAAGGCTGCTGATGAGGGTGTGGTTTGAAAATCATATTTGCTCCTTTATCTGTGAACTGAAAACTTTTTCATCTGGATTTCACCATTTCTTAATTTTGCTGAGAGATCACAAACCACAGATCTCCACAGTTTGAAATATGTGTTCTTGGGGGTTCAAATTTCCAGTGTTCATCCTTCACCCCATTTGTTCCAGCCTTAGCAATTTCATTTCACCAGCTGTCCTGCCAGGGGGCCCCGGCACCACCTCATGCCAGTGTAACAAAGACAGGTAGATCACTTTAAGTGCAGACAGATGTCCTCCTGCACAGAAGATTTTTTTTTTTAACTTTTAAAATAAGTTTCCCAAATAAAATAAGACAGATAGAGCCCTCTGCCTGGTTCCCTCAACCTAAACCCCCCACCGCACAACCTGGTCCCCACTCAGGGGTTGCTTAGCAGGATGTCCATGTCAACTTGAAAATGACTTGAATCTTCTCTTCTCCCAACACACACTGTGGGCTTTTTTATAAGAATCAGATCGAAGTGGAACGAGGTGTAAAGTTTCCAGCAGTGAAATGCACCTATCCCACTGTTTTTTTCTCACATGATCACACAATTCAGCATCAAACTGAAACAAAACAAGACAGAAAAAGGCATCTTTGGCAGGTTTGGGCTTGGAATTGTGGCAGGAACTAAAGACACTTATGAGAAATCATATCTCAGGGACCCAGCCAAATCCAACCTGGATGAGTCAGGACCAGACTTTGGGAGATCTGGCCTGATCTGTGACTCTTTGGGTATGTCCCTAATGCTTAGGACAAGGGAAGGCAGGTTCTCAGAACTTTGTATTTCCCATCCAGAAAGAGAAACAAAGAGCCTTCCTGACTCCCTGGACGTAGGCCAAGGAGGTCATCCATAGTAAGAAAAGATATGCAGCCATTTAAGATGAATCTGAAGAGAAAAAACAAACAAAAATTGAAATGGATGGAAGAAAAACATGATTTATAAAGTAATATTAAAAACATTTAGTTTTAAACAATGTGAGGATAACCTTTGCAATGGTCTTGAACATTTTTGGGTCTTGGATTCAACTGTCTTTCCTCACAGAAGAATGAAAAGTAGCTCAAAGATAGGAAAATGTTAGATGCTAGAGCAGAAAGATCAGCTTCACCTTGCTTTGGGGTTCTCTATGTGCTTATTGGAAAAGACCCTGATGCTGGGAGGGATTGGGGGCAGGAGGAGAAGGGGACGACAGAGGATGAGATGGTTGGATGGCATCACCGACTCAATGGACGTGGGTTTGAGTAAGCTCCGGTAGTTGCTGATGGACAGGGAGGCCTGGCATGCTGCGATTCATGGGGTTGCAAAGAGTTGGACATGACTGAGTGACTGAACTGAACTGAACTGAACTGAACTGATGTGCTCAGTAAAATTGCCAACATCCATTGGATCATAGAAAAAGCAAGAGAATTCTAGAAAAACATCTACTTCTGCTTCATTGACTATACTAAAGCCTTTGACTGGGTGGATCACAACAAACTGTGGAAAATTCTTAAAGAGATAGGAATACCAGACCACCTGACCTGCCTCCTGAGAAATCTGTATGCAGGTCAAGAAGCAACAGTTAGAATTGGACATGGAACAACGTACTGGTTCCAAATTGGGAAAGGAGTACGTCAAGGCTCTATATTGTCACCCTGTTTATTTAATTCATATGCGGAGTACATCATGCAAATGCCAGGCTGGATGAAGCACAAGCTGGAATCAAAATTTCCAGGAAGAAATATCAATAACCTCAGATAGGTAGACAACATCACCCTTAAGGCAGAAAGTAAAGAGGAACTAAAGAGCCTCTTGATAAAGGTGAGAGAAAAAGCTGACTTAAAAACTCCACATTCATGCTGGGAAAACTGGTCAACCACCTGTAAAAGAATGAAACTGTAACACTTTCTAACACCATACACAAAAATAAACTCAAAATGGGTTAAAGATCTAAATGTAAGACCGTAAACTATAAAACTCCTAGAGGAAAACATAGGCAGAACACTCTCTGACATAAATCATAGCAAGATCCTCTAGTGATCCTCTAATGACCCAGAGTAATGGAAATAAAAGCAAAAGTAAATAAATGAGACCTAATTAAATTTAAAAGCTTTTGCACAGCAAAGGAAACTATAAGCAAGGTGAAAAGACAGCCTTCAGAGTGGGAGAAAATAATAGCAAACAAAACAACTGACAAAAGAATTAATCTTAAAATATACAAGCAGCTCATGCAGCTCAATACCAGAAACATAAAAAACCCAGTCAAAAAATGGGCCAAAGAACTAAACAGACATTTCTCCAAAGAAGTGATACAGATGACTAACAAACACATGAAAAGATGCTCAACATCACTCATTATCAGAGAAATGCAAATCAAAACCACAATGAGGTACCATCTCATGCCAGTCAGAATGGCTGCCATCAAAAAGTCTACGAGCAATAAATGCTGGAGAGGGTGTGGAGCTAAGGGAACCCTCTTACACTGTTGGTGGGAATGCAAACTAGTACAGCCACTATGGAGAACAGTGTGGAGATTCCTTAAAAAACTGGAAATAGAACTGCCATACAACCCAGCAATCCCACTGCTAGGCATACACACTGAGGAAACCAGAATTGAAAGAGACACATGTACCCCAATGTTCATCGCAGCACTGTTTATAATAGCTAGGACATAGAAGCAACCTAGATGCCCATCAGCAGACGAATGGTTAAGAAAGCTGTGGTACATATTCACAATGGAATATTACTCAGCCATTAAAAAGAACACATTTGAGTCAGTTCTAATGAGGTAGATGAAATTGAAGCCTATTATGCAGAGAGAAGTAAATCAGAAAGAAAAACACCAATACAGTATATTAATGCATATATATGGAATTTAGAAAGATGGTAACGGTGACTTTATATGCAAGGCAACAAAAGAGACACAGATGTCAGGAACAGACTTTTGGATTCTATAGGGGAAGGCAAGGGTGGGATGATTTGAGAGGATAGCATTGAAACTTGTATTTTATCATATGTGAAATAGATGACCAGTACAAGTTTAATCCATGAAACAGGGCACTCAAAGCTGGTACACTGGGACAACCTAGAGAGATGAGATGGGAAGGGAAGAGGGAGAGGGGTTCAGGATGGGGGGGACACATGTGCACCTATGACTGATTCATGTCAATGTATGGCAAAAACCACAACAATATTGTAAAATAATCAGCCCCCAATTAAAATAAATTAATTAGTTAAAAAAAACCCAACTCCACACTAAGATCATGGCGTTTGGTCCCATCACTTCATGGCAAATAGATGGGGAAACAATAATGGAAACAGTGAAAGACTTTATTTTCTTGGGCTCCAAATCACTGCAGACGGTGACTGCAGCCATGACACTAAAAGACAGTTGCTCCTTGGAAGGAAAGTTATGATCAAACTAGACAGCATATTAAAAAGCAGAGACATTACTTTGCCAACAAAGGTCTGTCTGGTCAAGGCTATGGTTTTTCCAGTGGTCATGTATGGATGTGAGAGTTGGACTGTAAAGAAAGCTGAGTGCCGAAGAATTGATGCTTTTGCACTATGGTGTTGGAGAAGACTCTTGAGAGTCCCTTGGACTGCAAGGAGATCCAACCAGTCCATCCTAAAGGAAATCAATCCTGAATATTCATTGGAAGGACTGATGCTAAAGCTGAAGCTCCAATACTTCAGCCACCTGATGCAAAGAACTGACTCATTGGAAAAGACCCTCCTGCTGGGAAAGACAGCAGGCAGGAGGAGAAAAGGACAACAAAGGATGAGATGGTTGGATAGCATCATCAACTCGATGGACATGAGTTGGAGCAAGCTCTGGGAGTTGGTGATGTATAGGGAGGTCTGGCGTACTGCAGTTCATGGGGTCAACAATAGTCGGGCATGACTGAGGGTCCTAACTGAACTGCACTGACCCCTCCACCAAGAGGCCTCCCTGAGAACTATTTCTGCTCCACCCAGTTTTCCTCACAGCTCACAGATCTCCGCACATCTTCACTCCCATGTTCACCTATCTGTATCTGTTTCTGGGGTCTGTCCTCCCTCTGCTTGCCAGCTCCACCAGACTTTCTCCTCCACACCACCCCCCAGCTGTCCCTGCTAGGACACCCTCTGAGGGGAGCTGCTATTCTTCATTCTTGTCTCTCTGGAAGTTTTAGACATCTCCAATCATGCAGCCAAGTCCATGTTTGTTTATCTGCTCTTTGGCCAAAGCCTGATCTACTCTCCCAAGAAGGAAGGCAGCAAAACTGTCTGTCACCTGTTAACTATTTACAAAGCAGTACTTTTTTTTTTTTTTGCTGTTGCTCACATGCCCTGAGGGCTTTGCTTTGGTCAATTTGACATAATTTGAATAATGTGCCAAGTTAATATTTCTCTAAACACTTTCATGTGGTTACATTTGCAATGCATGTTACTATATTAACATAAGCCATAGTATTCATTTTATTTAAAAAAATTCATTTGGCAGGTTTCATATGGAACACAGTAAGTCCCCAAGGCTGTAGATTGAAGCATTAGGAAAAATGGAACATACTATTTTTAACATACTTGTGCAAAATCCCCAGACAGAGGCTTTGCTCACAATAATCTATCTTGTTGAGGCACTCTTTTTTTTTTTTTTTGGTCTCAGTAAATGTTTGGAAAGAAGATTATCACCCTAACTCATTTTCAGTGATTAGATGGAAAAAAAAAAAATAGAGACAGTGAAAAGGCGAATCCAAGAGGAGGATTTAGTAAAAGTAATATAGGAATGCAAAGAGCTGGGAAGTCTAGAGACAACAGAGGCCTCACGGGGGAATGTCTAGGCGAGGGGCTCAGTCTGGGTTCCCAGACTGTGGCCAACAAAATCAGAGACTGGGGGTGGGGTCCCCGTGGCAGTATGTTTTGCTCTGTGGGGACCCTCACAGTGGGGAAATCGCTGCTGCAGACCAGAGGTGCTCGAGCTTGAGAGGTGAGCAGAGGGCTTCTTAGGACACGTTTCTTGGCTGCAGCGCAGAGCTTCTGACTCAGCAGGCCTGGGTGGCACCTAAACAGGTGCATCTCTAACAGGTTCCAGAAGCTGTGATGCTGCAGGCCCAGGACACAAGACAACAGTGAGCCCGGACTCTGGACTTGGGATACTTAGCCTTGGAGAAAAGACAAAGCTGCAGGGATTGTTTGAAAGCTAAATCAGACTCTCTAATAGAATCCCGCAGCCCCTGGGATCCCCAGGCTCGTTACACCTGCTTCCAGGATGCACAGGAAGATGTCAGTGCACATGGAGATGGGAGTGGTGTCAGGAGGCGGAGGCAGAGCCAGTCCAGGAGTCTCACTGAAGCAGGTGCCCTGCCCATTTGCTGCCTTAAGCCCTGTACATCCTCCTCCTCCACATGTCAGCCTGTCACCATGGACCCAGCCTCCGTGTGGCTGCTTCTCTTACTCCTCATTAATTTCTGTGGCTCGCACTCTGTTAGTAGGATTCTCGGAGTGCATAAGGCAGACTGCTCCTCACTCACCCAGTGCCCTGCAGAGCTTAAGGACTAAGCAAGATGCGGGAGGAACAATCCAGGTTCAGTGATTGTCTTGAGGACTGTTTCTAAAATGGTCTTCACAGACTCCATTGCCAATAGAGGTTACCTTATAGGATGGGATTTTGGGGGAACTGTTTGGAATATCTTCTGTCACCTTCCAGACCCAGTCCCACTCTCTCGGGCCTGACCTCTGCCCTGGGAACCAACCTGGCCAGCACTACTGTCGGCATCACCAGCGGGAGCTGAGGACGACGGGATGTTTATTCCCTGGAACTTTGAGCCAAGTCATTCCACGCACACCCCCTGCCCCTGCCCCGTTCCTGCTTCTGCTAATGGAAGTTTGGAACTCTGACCCTCTGTCCAGGGTCACTCCCTGACTTTGTATCTGGTGACTGACTGCTCCCTCCCTCCCCCCTCTCCTGAGAGGTGACTCTGTGTCCTGCCTGCACTTTTGTAACTAGTTCCTTTAATAAACTCTTCTGAGCTGATGCTAACTGGAGTGTGCCGTCTCTTTCTCTGCTGGGACCCTGACTGCTACATTTACTTTCATATTTTCAGATTATTTTTTCCCATGATGTTTGCATTTCTTATAACAAGCCTGTGTTACTCCTATAGTGAAAGTGAACAGCCAAGAGAATAATCAGGAAAGGCAGCATTCAGCATGCTGCAGGGGCAGGGAACTGCTCCCTGACCTGGCTCACTCTGGGCCCAGGTTTCCATCCCCAAGGGGTCACAGAGCTGACCCAGGTCCCTGCATCTATGCAAGCGATTTTAATTTAGCAGATTATGATGGTGCAAAAGGATTTGCCAGTAATGACTCAATTCACACTCTGGAAACAGAGTATTATAACTTCATTCTATACTAATTTCATGGTCTGCATGAAGTTCAGAGGCTACAGATCTCTTTGGGTTTAGGCAGACCTGGACTCTAGTCCAGGTCTGTGTGATCTCAGAGAAGTCACTTAACCTCTCTGAAAAACAACCTTGTCATTGGCAGAAACTTGTCAGTTCTCTGTGGGGGTAACTGAGATAATATATTTTCAACATTTAGCACAATAAACACCCAGTGAGTCCTCAAAACACACAGATAACTCTCATATAATTATTATAAATGTATTCATAACTTAGCAATCGTGAGTACAGTAAGGTGGACAATGACCTACCTGCTTCTAGTTTTCTATAAGACATGTATAGAAACAAGGTAATTTTGGTCCCAGTCTGGCCTGAGCTCCTTCAAGGTCTTCAACCCCTAGTCTGTCCTTTCTAAGTTGTGGGTTCCAAATTACCTGTGGCCCAATTGGCTCTGCTTTGGGGTAGCAAGCCTCCTCCTAGTTGGCAGAAGGTCTGCAAACATTAGAAGGTCACTTCATGCACAGATGTGTTACCACCTGGTGCCTGAGGAAGAAAACTTCCCTCCAACCAGTTTCCTAGGACTCTGGCCACCAGCTTGGGTGGTCAGCTGGGACAAGCATCTTGCTGTCCATCACTGAGGGCTTTGCAATTGACTCACTACAGTGTTGGGGCCACCATCTTAAATGTTTGCTATTCAGTAAGAATCTTTTCCTAAATAGGATTTAAATACAGTGCCTGCAAGAGGCATGGAACAATTCCCCTCTAAAGGCACCCCATCCTTCCTGACCATCCAACCACTCTGCCACAGCCAGAGGGCCCATCCACACCTTTGCATAAAAAGCACAAAGCGTTTGATGCTGTTCATCAGGGGGCCATCTTATGTGAAGGTAGGAGAGTCACTCTAAAGCTATATGTCTCCAGGTCTGAAGGAGCAAAGCCAGTTCCTTGTCCAGCTTCATGGACTGGGAGAAAAGGCTAGCAACGGAGGCTTTCAGGGTGGCATGGGAAGGACCGTTGGTCTCCATGGACTGTGCCACACTCTTACTGTAGTCCCTCCCTGGCCACTCTCCCTCTGTTCATCTATAGCCCAGGTCTGCAAGAGAATCATGGAGATCACAGGTGTAGCATCCTTGTGGCTTGGGCCTTAGTTCCTGGTGTCCAGTATGCAGTTACCAGCTCCAGTTATAGAACATGTGTCTACCAGTGGGTTCCCTATGAGACCAGACCCTCCACTGGGTACCCAAAGACTCGCAGCTGCCAAATTGATCTTTAAAATGTAAATTATTCACATCCTTCTCCAGGAGTAAAATACTTTTTTTTTTTTTTTTTTTTCTGTGCTGTTATAATAAAATTCAAGCATCTCCCTAGAACCCACAGGCCCAAGAAGCTCAGCTTTTGGTTACCATCCATTGTTCATCAGAAAACACCCTGTCACCTGTTTCCTGTGATCCATTCTCCCCACCTCTTCCTGTCCCTCGACCAAGCCCCCCTTGCTCCATTTTCAGGACCAGGATGTTTGCACAGAGGGTCCCCTTGCCTGGTCCTTATATCTTTCCACACTGTCCCCGCTTCCCATACTTAAAGAAATTCCTCCATCTCTGGGCCTCTCTGATCTCCCAAGCAGACCATCCTCTCCTCCTCAGTCTTGCCTCTGCACCCCACCCCACTTATCATTTGACATTTTCTCCCTCATCATCTTTCTGTGAAAGTAAGTGTGTAAAGGCAGAGCTTGGGCTTGTGCTCAATCACTACATTATGTCTGATTCTTCTGTGACCCCATGGACTATAGCCTGCCGGGCTTCTCTGTCCATGGGATCTCCCAGGCAAGAACACAGAAGCAGGTTGCCATTTCCTCCTCCAGGGGATCTTCCTAATCCAGGGATCAAACCCATGTCACCTGCATTAGCAGGTGAATTCTGTACCACTGAACCACCTGGGAAGCCCCATAAAAGCAGAGAGCCTTATCTATTTCCATCTGTCACCAGGGCCCTAGAACACTGCAGAGACCATGAAAAAGTGAAAAAGTGAAAGTGAAGTCGCTCAGTCATATCCAACTCTTTGTGACCCCATGGACTATAGCCTACAAGGCTCCTCAGTCCATGGGATTTTCCAGGCAAGAATACTGGAGTGGGTTGCCATTTCCTTCTTGCAGAGACATAGTAGGGATTTAATAAATATGTGAGGATGGATAATGATTTCCCAGGTGCCTTCCGGTTTAGAGCCTGATCCTGGCTCCAGGCCAGAGGGCCCAGGAGAAGCCCATGCAGCCTTGCCAGCTGTGGATGGGCTGTACTACAGGGAAATGGAGGCAGGAGATGCCCTAGCCTGGTTCGTGAAGAGTTCACCCTCCCCACCATGCACCTGATAGAGAGAGGCTGAGGATAC
Organism: Odocoileus virginianus; assembly: GCF_023699985.2. Taxonomy (NCBI): domain Eukaryota; kingdom Metazoa; phylum Chordata; class Mammalia; order Artiodactyla; family Cervidae; genus Odocoileus; species Odocoileus virginianus. The sequence goes on from NC_069680.1 coordinate 34,301,148, forward strand.
GGGAGGAGACGGAGGGTGTTGAGAAACCGAGAACGTTCAAGTGTGCGGGGCACCAGGCTGCAGGTGTGGACACCTTGGGTTTCCAGTGCTCCTGGGCCCGACACCAACTGGTGGGATGCTGGGCTTCTGCGCTAGGCGGCTTGCCCAGGCCACAGCTGGCCAGGCTCAGCTGAGCCTCCCTGGAGGAGGAGAGCTGTATAAACAGGAAGTCGCTGCCGCTGCCCAGATGCTGATGTGCTTTGATAAGTGTCGAGTCCTCAAGTCCTCGGAGGTCTCTTTCTCCCAAACAGTTTCTCTATCAGTTTGAAGTCACAGCCCCGGTGCAGGAAAACGAATGGTAAGTGTAGATGCTTTCCTCCGTCCTGACTCAATCCCTATGGGAGGGATGGGGGCGGGCAGGGGGCTTGGAGAGAGAACGACTGAAAAGAGGAGAGGGGAGGGAGGGACAAGCAATACATGAGAAAAAGGGTGAAAGGGGGAAGAAAATAAGGAGAGAAATGAAGGGGAGGGTGAGACACAGAGGAAGAAGCAAGGGAAGAACTGAGTGATCATATAATTTCTCTAAAGTAAAATCAGCTAAACAAAATGGAACCTTTAAAAGCTAGAGGTATTTTGAAGGGATCAATGTATGAAATTTCATAGTTTAGAACTTCTGTGGATGACTTGCTTGCAAACATCGAGTCAGAAGCACTGTTCTTCGAGAAACAGGTCTCTTCAGAAATTCGGTTTTTAGTGTGTGCTATCTGTGGGGAAGAGATAATGCAGTTTAGCACCATCCTTGACGGGTCTCTCCAGCCCTCTTTTCCCTGCTTCCTACACTGTCTCCATCACAGGTCTCCTCTGGCCCAACTGTTCCAGGTAAATCGCTCCCAAATCTCCATTCTGTCATCATTTCACTTCCAAAAGTCAGTCTCAACTTATTTATTATCATCTCCAGCCTGGTGCCCTGTGGATTTACCTCAAACTCACCGAAATCTGGCCTCTGAGCATCAGGTAATGTACAGAGACAGAATACATCTAAAATAAGAAATAGAATTGCTTTGGAGGAGCAATTTTGTAATTCTGAAGTATTCCTCCACCTCCCCACACATTGCTAGGTTCTTCAATGCAATTGGAGATAAGTGGCTGTTCATGGTGTGAATGAATTGATAAAAGGCATCACCACCCACCTAAATGGAAATCACTCCATGGTGAAGCCCAGTGAGCCCCACCCCCGCCACCCTCCCTGTTCCTCCTCTGCTACCCCCATTCAAGTCTTCTTCTTTGAACTGTGCCATGTAGCATCTTTATTCGTCCCCCTCTTCAACTTTTCCACTCCAATACATTTTGCTGGCTAAATCTTTCTCAAGTGAAGCTTTAATATTTGACATGTATGCACATGTCCTACTGTGTGCCTAGCTCTGTGCTAAACATCTCACATGCATGGGCGAACAGTCTCATCAAAGTCACCATGTTAGGCAGGTGCAGCTGTCTCTCCCCCATCCCTACGTACAAGAGGAAAACTGAAACCCTTGTGCAATACTAGCGGGCTTGCCATTGGTACAGCCATGGAAAACAGTACAGAGATTCCTCAAAATACTAAAAATAGAACTGCCGTATGATCCAACAATTTTGCTTCTATGTATTTACCCAAAGAAAACAAAGGCACTAATTTGAAAAGATATATGAACTCCAGGGTTCTTTGTAGCATTACTTACAATAGCCAAGATATGGAAGCAACCTAACTGTCCATCAATAGGCAAATGGATACAGAAGATGTAGTATATACATACACACACCTTGCATTATTATTCACTCATGAGAAATGAAATATTGCCATTTGTGGCAACATGGATGGACCTAGGAGATATTAAGCTAAATGAAATATATCAAATAGAGAAAGACAAAGAAATCCACAGGATTTCGCTTATACGTGGAATCTGAAAAACAAAACTAACAAATGGGAAAAAACAAGAACAGATTCATAGATACAGAGGGCCAAGGCATGGTTGTCAGAGGGGAGGCGGTGATAAAATAGGGGAAGGGGATTAAGAGGTACAAACCTTCAATCATATAACAAATACATCACTGGGATGTAATACATAGCATAAGAAATAAGGTCAATGATATTGTAACTTATTTTTTTTGATATTGTAACTTCTTATGGGGACAGATGATAACTAGACTTATGTTGGGGGTCAATTCATAATGTATGCAAATGTCAAATTATTGTGTAGTACACCTGAAACCAATAAAATATTGAAAATATTGTACATCTACTTTATCTAAACTTAAAAAATTTAATAGCAAGTAAGTCAGAGGAAAATTGAGCTTAGAGGTGGTACAGCTCACCAGGGTGAAGCAGGAAGCGTGCGGTGACTTCACAGTTGATCACTGCATTGCTCTCTCGGTCTCTTACTTAAACACTGCTCCTCAAAACTGGAGAACATAATAGTAAGTCCTTCCCTCGGACATTCCAGGAATTTTCCAGTCTGTGCCTTGCCCCCTTCCAGGATGCCGTCCCCTGGAGATCTTCCAGTTTGGCTCCTGTGAGCTCCTCCCCAACATGTCTACCTTTGCTGTTTCCCTGGCCTGAAGGGTCATTTTTCAACATATTCAAACCCTATCCCTTGTTGAGGGCCAAGATCATATAAATACAAGATATCTCCTTTTGGAGGTATTTCCATGTGACTTTCCTGTGTACCCAGTATCTAGCCCCCTTTCGCGACCCCAACCTCCCGAAGATGTCCTGGCAGCACCATGGTGCCTCTCCCAGGCCCCGGGGGGCCGAAGGAATGCCCACCCTCTAGTGGTCAAACTGCAGGATATCTCCCAACTATCCCTGCTGTCTTCTCCCCAGCATCCGGACTAAGAAGGAAGTTGTTCCTCAGAGCTCACTATGAGCATTCCTTAAAAAGATATTGTCTCTGGAGAACTCTATCTCACCAGCCTGCACCCAGGGAGGTCAGTATGTCCAAAGCCTTCATGATTCAAGAGTAGAAATACATAATTGCTCTTCAAATACCCACTCTTACTTTATTGCCAGTTAAGTAATTTGCGGGTTTTTAGACTTTGGATTCATTACTCCAGGTCATTAAAAATAACTGTGAGTTTCAACATGCAATACACTAATTAAGAGTTCACTGGCTGATTCCTATCATTTCCTTTAATTCCTGAAATCCAAGTTCTCTCTTTCGCCAGTTTATTAAAATTCAAACATACATCCTGTGTTTAGTCAAGTTCCAGGTGACACTGTTTAAAAAAAAAAAAAAGTTTTTAGATGAGATAAGTAGTTGGTATGAAATCTGTTAGAACAAATTGATAAAAATTTAAAAGTATTGGACATGTAAGTTTTTAACCTTTGAGAGTGCCGCCACCCCCTCAGGAAAAAGAGCCCTAGAGACAACTTAATAATCTGCAGGAAATCCAGAGGAATCTGTGTCAGTCTAATGCTCCTAAGCCCCACCTTGGAGGAAAGTACAGAAACTTAAATGCAAGAAAATTTAGGACCTGAAGCTATGCTAGTTTAACTAAGAAACGAGAGGTGGCAGTTTGGGTTGAGAAGCTAGATCTGGGAGGCTTCAACTCCCAGCTGCATGTGTGGTTGGCACTCTACCTGGAGACACTCTTACCAGCTCATGCACCCAGGGCTGCCCTGTTCTCTGCCCCTGGGTCTCTGCCCTTTCAGCAAAATATGGGGTGAAAGGGCTGGTCCCTGAACCGTGCAGAGGAAAAACATGCATGCATTCTGAGGGCTGCAGCTGAACTACACGCCCCAAGGTCTTAGTAACCTTCAACGCAGCCCTAAGAGGCATGATTGCTGTATGTCAAATGGCTTTCAAGTTCTCACCGGTCTTCTCTGCAGTAGGGTCTGGGAGGCATGCTCAAAACCAAAGATTCTCCTTTTGAACTTTCATTCTGCTAAGTTGTATACATATCTCTGGGTTGGTAAGTTAACTTTGGGTCTTGGTTCTCTCATCCAAGGCACCTGAAATTCCTCCAAGCTATATACAAAGTCTTGATCAGAGCTTCTACCATGGACCAACGTCTTAAATGCCCTTCTGGCAGCTTGCCCTTCTTCCCCTAGTCTGCAGGTGATGAGAGAGACCTGGGAAACAGGTCTTGTTGAGGACTAACTGCATTTTGAATCCTTCTTTTCTTTTATTGTTGTGGTTTAGTCACTAAGTTGTGTCCAAATCAAACTCATGTCTATTGAGTCATGAAGAGTGTGCCATGGTTGGAGGGCATCACTGACTTTAGGACCTGTCTTATAATTCCTTGGCAATTACCATGGATTTCTTCCATGCTGTACACATTTCTAGGTGCCTTTTAAAAAATGGCACCAGAATTGAGTTTGGACTGGAAAGCAGGACTATGATGCTTCCCTCCCCTCCAGGGGAAAAGGTACACTCAGGAGTTCTCCTTTGTCTAATCCATTTGACAGTCATTCTCGGCTCTTTCAGCTGGCCTGTAGCTCATTTACACTCAGTGTGGAAAGGATGCCCCATGGTGCCCACTGCAACCCCATTTTCATTTGTTAGAGATACACCAAGATGGCAGACTTTATTTTCTTGGGCTTCAAAATCACTGAGGGTGGTGACTGCGGTCATGAAATTAAAAGATGCTTGCTCCTTGGAAGAAAAGTGATGACAAATCTAGACAGCATATTAAAAAGCAGAGATATAACTTTGCTGATAAAGGTCCATATAGTCAAAGCTATGGTTTTTCCAGTGGTCATATACAGATGTGAGATTTGGACCATAATGAAGGCTGAGTGCCGAAGAATTGATGCTTTTGAACTGTGGTGTTGGAGAAGACTCTTGAGAGTCCCTTGGACTGCAGGGAGATCCAACCAGTCCATCCTAAAGGAATCAGTCCTGAATATTCATTAGAAGGACTAATGTTGAAGCTGAAGCTCCAATAATTTGGCTACCTGATGCAAAGAGCCAACTCATTGGACAAGACCCTGATGCTGGGAAAGACTGAGGGCAGGAGGTGAAGGGTGCAACAGAAAATGAGATAGTTGCATGGCATCATCAATTCAATGGACATGAGTTTAAGCAAACTCAGGGAGATGGTGAAGGACAGGGAAGCCTGGCGTGCTGCAGTTCAAGGGTTGTAAAGAGTCTGACATGACTGAGCTACTAAACAACAGCAAAGGGTTATAATGACACTTTTCCAAACATTCTTTCTCAGAAAAAATTAAAAGAGAAGGGATGGCCTAGAGTCTTCCTGAAGTCGAGATATGGAGAGTCAGATTTTCCATCCCCTTGTTCCCTCCCCTCCACACAAGTATTCATGGCTCTTCACACCAGTCTGGGTGGTGGAGACCAGGAAACAAACAGCCTGTTCCTTTCTCTTCCCTTCCTAAAAAAATGCATTTCCCTCCAAAGCAATCTTATAATTTGTGTATGTTCCCAGTGTCCTTCATTACAGGTGGCTGGCAGCCAGCTCAAGGCAAACTGTGAAATTCACAAGAGAGCCCTTGTAAATGGAAAGAATCACTCACTAACTCTAGTAATTATGTTTTTTCTTTTTATTAATAGATTAAGCCTCCAACGTATCCTCAGCTAAGTAATTTATCAAATATAAATTCCAGAGCCTATACATAATTGGATTCCTTCTTAAGCTTTAAATGGATCTATCCTATAAGACCTGGTTTGTTGAGGGTTCAGTGGAACATGAGAAGATGAAATGAGGGGGACTGGGGAGTTAACACTTTAAAACTGAGACTTCCTAGGTTGGTTCAGAGAAGGCTGTATTTCTGGGGAAGGAAAATAAAGAAAGATGAGACAGGAAGAGGTGAGAAATCTTAGGATTTTGTACAATGAGCACTGTTTGGGGAGTTATAGGTTTTCAGCCAGGCCAGCAAAAATCTCCCTCAGCAACATGAGATGGTTATGTAGGAATATTTCTGCTAAAGATGTCAGTAGTTCAGTTATGCATTCAGTTGGCAAAAATGTTAGATTGGGTTTTTCTGTAAAATGTTATGGAAAAACATGAACGAATGTTTTGGCCAACCCAATATTGCTGTCTATCAAACCAAGCCAAACACAGTGACATAAAGCCACTTCACCACCATTTGACTGTGCCCAGAGAGTCTGTGGATCATGAGTTTGAACAGGAAAGAAAGGGGTGATTTATCTCTGCTCCATGTATTTGAGGGCCTCAGCTAGAAAAAAAATTGAATGGCCAGGAGTGATGCTTACAGCTGAGGGCTGAACTGGGGTCATCTGGAGGTGCCTTCTCTGAATATCGGGCACCCAGGCTAGATGGTCTGCTGGTTAGGCTCCACTGTGACTACTGACCACAGCACAAAGGCCTTGCCTTTCCGCGTTGTCTTTCTTGCCTGCTATCTTTGTGTGGCCCATGTTTCAGCAGGGCACACAAAACACAGATGTATAGGACCAGAAACTGATAAGCACTAGAGGAAAGGAACTGATAAATTATTCTAAGAGCAAAGAAGGAATGAAGTGTTCTGCTCACAGAGGTAAGGAAAGGCTTCCTGAAGCAGGTGGCTTGGAGCAGAGGGGAAAGATCTGTGTAAGATACCAATGTGCAGAGAAGCTGGGGGAGGGTGGGGAAGGTGGAGGGCCATAGACTTTCCTGGCTGAGACACAGACTGAGCAGATATGCGCAGGCAGGAGCACATATGGCAGCTCTAACTATTAACAGCTGAATGAACGTAAGACATTTCATGGAGGAGGATGCAGGATACGAGAAATGCCACCTGATGATGAAAACAGCTTAAACACTGGGTTGAAAGCTTTGGCTTTTATTTAAAGCCGTGTTTCTCAAAGCGTGATCTCTGAATCAGAAGCATGGGCAAGACTTGAGAAATGCAAGTTCTCAGTCCCACCCCAGACTTAATAAATGAGAAACCCTGGGGAGGGGGACCAGCAGCCTCAAAAGCAGGTTCTAGCTAGAGACCCTCTGCTCCCAGGTGTTGGGGGATCCCTCAGAGAGTGCTGTGAGCTGAGATCGTCTTAAAGCAGAGGACCCTGGTTGTCGTGTGTTGGGCAGTCCGAAACGAGAGAGCAGACACATGTCTCCGTGAGACACATGTCTCTGTGAAAGAGATCATGCACAATCGGACAAGTGCAAGAGGAGGGGAGGATGGGGCAGAAGAGATGGGAGAGGCACTGGGGCAGGCAAAACTACTTGGAAATCGGTGAGACTGAGCCCTTCTTCACAGCATCCCCTCTAAGGACAAAAGGCCTTGCTGGGCTATTAAGAATTTCTTTACATGTTTGAATCACATGGCCCAGGAATTTGGATATAAACTGAGGACCCAGGGGTTGGGTTACAGACGCGGTTTCCTGTTACACAGTCAAGCTACTCTCTGCAGGTTGCCTGAGGGAAAGCATTGCTTGGTCCAGCGTTTTCTTCTTCATGCTTCATTACAATGTCTGTTGGCTCCACCACGCTGTTGCAGAATGGGCTTAATAATATGACCTACCACACACAGTTCAAAATTAAGTAATTCTAGCAAACTCAATATATATTAGATATTTTAATTATCATTTTCTTGTTGTCATCTTCTTTATTCGTTTATCAAAGATATACTTGCTGTGCGGCCATAGTGTGCAAAGCACTGAGAATGTAGTGGTCCATTCTCTGGGTCTGTCTATCCTTTGCTGAGAGCTCATTGGTAAGACGGACAAGAAGGTGGATCTTAAATGCTAAAGCATTGGATTTGAGCTCTAAGTTTTAGAAAGTCTTAACTTTAATCTTGGAAATCCACAGCTCTAGGCCTCTATTCATCTGCAAATGAAATTAAAAGACTTGCCTGTTTCACATGTCTGTGTAAGGATAAAATGAGAAAAAAGATGGGAAGATGGTTCTTTACTATTTGATCATAGTCAAGGCCATGAACCCTCAGAGAGGTGCTGCAGAACCAACGCTTCTCACTCCTTCCTTCCCCATCCCCACCACCCCCCCACTCCCCAATAGCATCCATTCTTGGTGCCTCCCTCTCTCTTATGTTCCCCACTGAGTGGTACAGATTTCATTGTCTCTTCCTCTGGGCTGCCCCCAGCCTTCCTTCCAATTCAATGAAAGTCAATTAAGTCACAAATTATTTGGTCAAATGACTAATTCAGTGACTCTATCAAACAGATTTGCCAACAACTTGTTCCTTTTGATTCTTTATTGAGAATTTGGCAATCTTGCTGGATGTGATGATTTTATCAGCTCATGAATGTTTTAAGGGACGTTTCATTTGTGCTGCTCTCAGAGTCCTGGAGGGCACCAGGACCAAGAGGAATTCTCTGATGGAGGACAAGCAAAGGTAGTCAGCACACAGACCACCCCGCCCCCACCCCCCCACCGCCCCCCGCCCCTGCCTTGACTGCCTGAATGAGAGGAAGGAGATGGGGATAGTCGGAGAATATGGAATATGGAATATGAAGGCCCCAGAGCCTCAACTCCTCTAACAGCTCTCTTAGTCCTGATAATCCATCAAATATAAGTTATTGGAGACTTTAATAAGTATTTTGGTAAATCTGCCAAGTTTGCAGATCTGAAATATTAAATGTTTTAAATTTAATACACTGAATTAGCCCTCCAGTGCTGAATGGTCCAGTCAGCAATCAGTGAGTGGTCAACTGGTTTTTGAGGACTTGTTGAGGCCCAGAAAGATCCTGCCAAGTAGACTTTCAGCCACTCATGAGCACATGGAGCCGAGCCTGGTCCTCAACACCCTGTGATCAGCCTTGTCTCCGACAGTCACCGGATTCTGACTTGAGCCCACAGCCCTGAGCACTGACCGGTGTCTCAGCAGAGGCCACAGAAGCAAAGTCAGGGGAACTGGTCTCCAGCCCCCCACACCAGGGTGGGATTTAGCACCACCTGGAAAATTCTGGCCTGGAAATATCTTAGGTAACATCTCTGCTCTTCCTCTGTCTGAACCTTCCTAAAGCTATCATTTTTCCCACCTGTTTCAACAAGATTTCTATTTCAAGTCAAGAATGAAGGTCAGAGAACTTTCTCCATTAGCAAGTGTCCTCTGAGTACACTCAGCTTCCAGGCAGGGCCCAGAGCAGCTGGAGAGCTGACCTCCACCTCCCTTTCCGTCTGCATCTGTGATTGTGTCGGCCCGGCCAGGGGCCTGTGCCTGCCTGTGTGATCCATCAGCTGTGGTTCCACCCAGTGTATGTGTGTGTGATGGCTGTACCATCTCTCATCTGGAATAAGGTGAGGCTCCCAGAGTGGAGCTGGGACTGGAACCACTCCACCCTCCCCAGCATCTCTTTAGGAGGAGGAGAAGAAGAAGGAGTGTCTGATAGAAAAGATGACTCCTGAGGCCTGTCTTCAAATTCCATACAGTGAACTCCCTGGGAGGACCCTACCAGGGTGGTGGGCAGTGAACGTGACACCCTATGGTTTCCGCTACTGTTTACTTTTGGGGAAACTGAGGGCTGTAGGTCAGGAGGAACACGGTGAAGACACGTGTCAGTAAGAGATGAAGGTAAAACTGAACAGCCAGATTCTGAGCAGCTCCATCAGCTGCACCGGGTCTCTCTGCTGGGGCTCTGAGCCTGCTCACCTCCCATGCTACCCAGCAGAGAAATTGGCAAAAACTCCAAACCGATTGGATGTCTCAGGGCCCACCTTGCCTCCCAGCAACCCCTTGCTCTTGAGGACAATTTCTGAACTAGAACCCACCAATGCTGGTCTACTGCAGATGAGCAGACCGAGGTACCGGGAGGGAGGTGAGCTCCTCGAGGACATAGGGCAGGCATGACCCCCTGAAATTCACATCCACCAGCCCTCTCACAACCACAGTTTCACTCCTAAAGTTTGGGCTCCACTCTCAACTGAAATTTAAACAGAAATGCACGAACTGGGAGTTTACACACACACACACACACACACACACACACACACACACCTACAGGACGGATCACCCTGGGCCTGTGCAGCATCGGTAGGCGCTGTGTGGGCCAGGCTGGGAGCTGCTGGGCACGGGCCACCTTCATCCTTCCCCTTGGCCTTCCCTCCCCGTCCACCCTCCTCTCCTCCCTGCATTGTCCCTCTACTCCATGGCCACAGTGGCCTCACTGTAGCCTGTTTAATTTTATTTTTTTTAACCACAGCAGTGGTCAGGGCCACGGATTTCATGGGCAGTCCGTCCTTAATTGTATCCTGTGAATCACAATCATCTACCAGCTAATAATAACTTCGACTGCTCCTGCACAAGACCTGGCACATCTCAGAGCTCTTTCACCCTGGGACAGTCCAGTGGATCCTTCTCAAGGCTTCATCAGGAAAGCAGGTGGCAGTGCTGACTCTCCTCTTCTAGGTTACCCAGAGGCCCAGGAAAGGGACAGAGGGAGTGGCTTCTTTACCCTGTGCTTGAAACCTGATGCTGGCTTCAGGGTGGGGTGGAGCCTGTGGAATCTGAGATTGCAGCTGACTGCACTTTTAGAGACCACACTAAAAGTGTGGGACCACACTAAAAATTAGGGACAGACACTTGGGTCCCAATATGCGTCACTGCACGAGGCGCAGAACGTGGTCTATGCAAAAGAATCCATAAAGAGACCAAGAGGAAGAAGAAAAAAAGAAAAAAAGTGCAGAAAGGAGGCGGTCTTGCTCAGCGGGCACGTGGAAGTGATTGGAGCAGTAGGGGGAATCACCTTACACCCCTGGGAAATCAAGCAGGTGGTGATGCTGGGGATCTAAGGGAGTTTGAAAGTAATTATTCCTGGTTTATTATTCAGAACAGCATTGTTTACAGCTGAGCAAGAAGAATAAAGCAAATCCACCTTTCCTGAACTTTGGCCTCCTTGCTTCCATGACGTCCGGACCTGGACTGTAAACCGGGCTGTGGGGACATCTGGACTTGACAGCTGGATCTGGGAGAAAGGCATGCCTGTGTCAAGGACGGATGCAAGCCTCTGTTATCCAGGAGAATCTCACAGCTGGAGACAGCGAGAGAGCCTCTCAGTGTCTCCTTTAGTGGGGACTGGAAGGGAGAGAGAGGTCTTGGAGAATTAGGAAAAGGCTCCCTGACACCCAGATGCAGGAGCAGGGCTGAGCCTGGGACCAGAAGCCAGCCTCCCAGCCGGTGAGTGCCTGCCAGGACCCTGCAGATCAGAAGGGCCCCTCACTTTGAAATGCTCCCCGGCTTCGAGCATCTGAGCTCAGCTTCTGCCACAGGAGGCATGTCTTTCTCTCCGGCCCATTCTGTGATCCTCCTGCACAGTGCAGGGCGTGAGAGAACGTCTTTTTCCCCATTTCTGAAAAACATCAGGCTTTGTTTGTTTTCCTTTTCTCCCCCTTTCTCTTTCTCTATTTCTTCACAGAGAACAGACCAAGCCAGGCACATAAGTATTCAAGAAACAACTGTTATGTAGAGTACTTTAGTCTTCTTTTTAAATAACACCTTTTGTGTTTGGTTATGGAATTAATACGAATTCAACTGTAGGAGCCCTTGAAAGTACAGATAAGTGTAAAGGGGAAAATAAAAACTCTAAATTCCTACAACTTGGATAAATACATGTTAGCATCTAAATGTATCTTCTTCTGGTCTTTTATAGATGCACGTATTTACATATATAGTTAAAAAATCTGGGATCATCATTTATATAAAGTTTTATATATAAATAAATATAATTTATTATTTATATATAATTATATATATGTATGTGTATATTTGATTTTCACTTATTATTTCAACAGAAACAAATTTCCCACAGTTTTTTGTGGCTTTTTTTTTTGTTTGTTTGCCACATCACAGCATGTGAGGTCTTAGTTCCCTAACTAGGAATGCAACCCATGCCTCCTATACTGGAAGCATGGAATCCTAACCACTGGACAACCAGGGAAGTCCCTTTTTCCTCTAAATTATTCAAGTTCCTTAAAAAAAAAAAAGGCATCTTAGAGCATGCTCATCATTTCATCATATGATGGGCCATAATTTATCTAACCCATCTCTTCCTGTAAATACTGCTTCCATGAACAACACCTTGCACAAACCATTGTGTGTCCTCAGGGGGTTTCTTTAGTATCATTCCTAGAAAGGCAGTGAGTGGCTTTAGGGCCCTGTGCACGCATACTCCAGGCTGCCCTGAGGACGGTGTAGGTGGGTCCCTGTGACTTGCTCACTTCTCTGGAGCTTGAAAACACTTCAGGAGTGTCAGACTCCACGGGTACTTGGCAATCTGCTCCTGTGAGTCATTACAAATACAAATAAATAAAGGAAGGTGAAGTAAAGATACGGGACGTGAGAGAGGAGAGAGGAAAAGTGCACACATCAGAAGTCTGGCTTACGGACAGTGAACTCCTTGTCGGCATCTAGGTCTTCCCAAGGTTGGACTAGCGGATCTTCCCATAGAGGCGCATGTCACTTTCCTATGCTCAAGTGGCTCTGTAAGGTAGTAGAAGGGTGCCTATTTCCTTGTAGCCTGGGCAACTCAATAAACATTGACATTAAAATAAGTCCCAGTGATTCTTCTACTTGGCTCGGAAAAGGATTATGGTTTGTGTTCTCAACAGATAGAAGTGCCAGTTTCTCAGACCTCCAAAAAAAGGCTGGCTTATCTTTCAGGTCTTGTTTTCCACTCTATCCACTTGCCCAAATTTCAGACTCCAACGAAGAGAGAAATCTCTCTGTGATCCAACCATGCCACCCACCACCCCATCAAATTTCTCCTGCCTGACTTGCTGGGACAGATCTCTGCCCTTAGAAAGTCTTTTCCTCTCATGGTTCCTTTCACCTCTTGTAGAAAAGCTGATTTCTCAAAACCTGGGATTTATTCAAGAATCTGGTTTTAAGAGTCTCACTTGAGGCCCCTGATGTGTCAAGAATTGGCAGATCACAGTAATCCTATTCCTAGGCATATATGCAGGTTTATAAAGATCCTATTTATAAACTCACAAATTTATATTACAAGTATTATATAATTTAAAATGATAATGTACCCCTGTGTTCATAGAAGCACTATTTACACTAGCCAAGACATGGAAACAAACTAAAAGTCCACTAACAGATGAATGGATACATATATAGATATAAATATAGACATAGATATAGATATACATGCCATTTGCAGCAACATGAGTAGACCTGGAGTTGGAAGCAAAATCCCCATTAAGTTCCAAAGAAGCAGTGTTCGTGGTTCTCTGCCAAGCATGCATGTACTAAGTCACTTCAGTTGTGTCCTCCTCTTTGCCGCCCCTGGGATTCTCCAGGCAAGAATACTGAAGGGGGCTGCCATTTCCTCCTCCAGGGGATCTTTGAACTCATGTCTCCTGCAGCTCCTGCATTGCAGGTGGATTCTTTACCCCTGAGCCACCAGAGAAGCCCCAAGTATAGAGTTAAACATTTTGATCTCTTCAGATCTCTCTCCCCAATTCCACTTCTCTCTCAATCAAGCTCTTGCTTCAGGCAAAATAAGTCCTTCTGGTTCAGTAGGTAGAAGGCCCTACTACTTCTGAAGACATCTGAACGTGGGCGGGAGTTCTGCCTTCCTTTCATACCAGATGTACTCATCCCAGTGAACCAAGTAGCAGACTCACTGTAGCCTTGTCTTTTGTCTTATGCTTCTTTCTCTTTACTGCTGCTATTAAAAGCTACTATTTAGTAACATTCTATTGCCTAATCTATTCCTTTCAGTTACCCTGTGAGTTATACATTTCCCCTTTCACAGATGAGGAAACAGATGACTTTCCTAAAACCTCATTAGTTGGTGATAGAGTTGACAATTTATTGATGCTAGTCTAGTCTAGATCTCACCTTGTCTGCTGGTTTATACTCTCCCCAGCTAAGAGTCTTGGAGCACTGGGTCCATTGTCCTGGGTGTCCAGGTCTGAAGGAAGATTACTTGCCCAAGGGCTTAGATTCATGTGGCAATAAAGTGATTCCAAAGACTCCCTAGCAAAGATTTTTCTTAGGTCAAGAGGTACAGGGTCAGAAAAGGGGGCATCAAGTTGCAAATTTGGGGAAGCGATCGATGTCTATGTTGGTAGCAAGGGAGTAGAGAAGAAGCCAAGCTAGGTTTTCTCTGCTTTCTTTCCTACTATAGTGGGTTTATCAGTGTTCCTCCTGGTCCCAAATTTATGTCCACCCAGAACCTCAGGCTATGGCCTTATTTAGAGATGAGATATTTGCATCCTGGATTAGGGTGAGCCCCATATTTGACTGGTGCCCTTGTAAGAATAGGAGCAGGCACGCAGAAAGACATGTAGGTAAGAAGGCCATGTGAAGCCAGAGGCAGAGAAGATGCTGCCACGAGCCAAAGGGCACCAAGGATCGAGGGACACAAGGGTCAACTACAACCAATAGAAGCTGACAGAAAAGCAAGGCTCTTCCCTTTGGAGGGAGTATGGCTCTGCTGACACCTTGATCTTTGATTCTGTCTTTCTGAACTGTGAGAAAAGAAATCTCTGGTGTATTAAGCTGCCTGATTTGTGGTAATTTGTGATGATAGCCCTAGGGCACTAATACACCTACTCAGGAGTGAGAAGGGATATCCCTGTTGAAACAGTTGAGGTGACATTTCCAGAGACCTCCAACTTCTTATTCATTTGATGACCAGATGTGAGGAATTATCTCTGCTTCTTGGCATGTGAAATGCAAATGAAGCAAATCCTAGGTCTGAAGTTGCTTCTCAGTATGTTTGGTTCTGGCAGGGATAGGGTTCTCAAGATGAGCAGTGTCTGGCATGCAGTAGACTCTACTATTCATATTTGCGAATGGAGGGATTAATTTATGAGTGATGGCTATTAGAGGTAGAAGAAATTATTCTACTTCTTTGTGGAAGTCAGGCTTCTTCATATTTTTCTTTGATTCAGTCATCTGTAGAGGATGGCCTGGTTTGCTGAAGTGGTAGAGAATGGGCTTGAAATCAAACTTAGAGTCACTTTCTATGTGACTCTGAGCCAATAACTTAGCCTCACTGAGCCTTTCTTTCCTTATCTGTGAGTAAAGATGACAATGCCTGCCTCAGAGGGTTGCTGAAAGGATTAGTCATATGAGTGCCTAGCCTATCATAGGGCTTCCCTGGTGGCAGTAATGATAAAGAATCCATCTGTCAATGCCAGAGACAAAAGGGACATGAGTTTGATCCCTGGGCTGGAAAGATCCCCTGTAGTAAGAAATGGCAACCACTCCAAAATTCTTGCCTGGAAAATTCCATGGACAGAGGAACCTGATGGGCCACAAAGAATAGGACATGTCTGAGCATGCACACTAAAGCCTATCATATATGTGGTCACAAGGGTTAAAGTGTTGATCCACCTACTCTTCTCAAGTGAGAGGTGCCTAATGGTAATACTTGTAATGGCCCTTTGAATTTGGAAGATGCATGTACACATTTTATGGTGTCTATGTGTTATGTGTATTCTTAGGTGTGAGATGTGTACAAAGTAGTGTGTGTCCATCAAATGGCTATTCTTAAATAAACCTGAAAAACTGTGACCACCCTTGACTGTTGCTGAATTCAGCTCTAGAAAAATCCAAGTTTTCCAAGAAGCCCTCCTCTGAGAGTGGAGCATCAAATAATTGAGTCACTTAGTCACACATTTTAAATCTCTGTTAACGTTTTCCTCATTCATCCCAGGACTGTCAACACAGCTGTTACGCAGCGTAGGTGTAGACAGCTTTCTAAACGGAATGGTAAGTCCATTGGTTTTGCTTTAATATACACAGTAGTAGATGTTTTCCACTTTTGGCTACTGTACTCAATAAATCATCTTCTCTGGAGGAATTACAAAGGAATAAAAAAGAAGAAGGAAAAGAGAAAAGGCATCAATCTTGACTGATAATGATCCCCAGAGCTTGTCTCCTAGGGAAGAGTTTAGGAAGAGTGTGTGAATGCAAGTGCCATCACTGGACACAATTAACCTGTCCTGGATCTGTATGTCAGCACTGCTAATATGGAACTGTGCAGTGGGGAACACACTCCCAAGATAAGAGGGATGTGAGGGAGTGGGGGAAAATCTGACCACTGAAGACAGGGCCTCCAGGTACCTTTGAAGCAGATGCTGGCAAACAATTCCTCTGCACAACCTGGTCCCCAGCCAATTTCTTAAGCTTCACCAGATCCTATAACCAGAGCAAAGTGGCTTCAAGCCCCACTTGGCTGATTTTAAATCCAGACACACACACACAAACTATTAGATGACATTGCATTGGTATTTTTATGACTTTGTAAATCCGTTCTTTGTCTAATGCCTTAGACACCTTGGACAACTCTTTGGGTGGCTGGGAGGAGGGGAGGCAAAGAATCCCATAAACAAGGCAAGATTGGTTTTAAAACTAGTTGTGACTTCCCTGCCTGTGATCTTTCCACCCAGTGCACTGCTTGGGAAGAAGCAGAGACTTAAGGCCGCCCGCCACCCGGCCTCAGCTTCTCCCCTTGGTCTGCTGCTGCTGCTGCTAAGTCGCTTCAGTCGTGTCCGACTCTGTGTGACCCCATAGACAGCAGCCCACCAGGCTCCCCCATCCCTGGGATTCTCCAGGCAAGAATACTGGAGTGGGGTGCCATTTCCTTCTCCAATGCATGAGAGTGAGAAGTGAAAGTGAAGTCGCTCAGTTGTGTCCGACTCTTAGCCACCCCATGGACTGCAGCCTACCAGGCTCCTCTGTCCATGGGATTTTCCAGACAAGAGTACTGGAGTGGGGTGCCATTGCCTTCTCCGCCCCTTGGTCTAGTCTTCCATAAATCTACACTTGCCTTCCTGGTCTCCAGTCACACTGAATTCCTCGCCTTTCATGGACGCACATCTCAAGTCGATGTCTTTGCACTTGCTGTCCCTTCGATCTGGAACACACACTGCTTAGAATAGCTTCAGCCCTCTTGGCTGCCTGCCACATTTCTGAATAAAGGGGAGCCACATCTGCAAAGTTTTCTTCATCTCTCTGTTCTATCTCCCAGCTTTTTATAGCTCTGTTTTTGATAGTGTATGTCCTTATGTCTCTAATTTGTTACCTGGCTGCCTGCCTCATCTTTCACCTTTATAGCTCCTTTACTCAAGAGTATTCTGAGGCTCTAGTGGCATCTGACAGGGATTGTTTAATGAATGCAGGGCATGATGAATGTATAAATCCAAGGAAAGTCTAAGCAAAAGTCTCCAAACCTTAGGGATGAGTTGAACTCTAATCATTATACATCCTACACATTATTATGTAGCATGCTGAATAAACCATGACCCAGTCAGTTCTCCCTGAATCTGACTACCTGCTGCTTTCTGTGAAAGCAGAGTTCTCAGTTTGGTTTATAAATTAAGCATCAGAAATAATTAGCATTGCAGACATCAGCTGGTGTAGCCAATTATCTCATATATCCAAGGAAGGAGTTTAACTCTTAGTTGACTACTGGCTTAGCATGTGACTTCCAGCAAGTATCAGTTCTTCTTTAATCTTCTCACTAATACAGGAGAGATAGAGACTTTGATCTTTAACTCAAGGACTAATGAGGTTATGTGAGTGCTCTGAGCATCTTGAGGGAAAATGCTTGCCACCGGGCGGTGACCATGAACTCTCACCTCATGTGGGCTGTGTAGGGTGGCAGAAGTCGTTTCCTCTCTTCTCTACCATCTAAGGCAGACAATCTGGATTTCAAATGTTACTACATGGAAGGTTGCAGTTAGATGCTATTTCTGGAGAAGGAAGAGATAGCATTGGCATTTCTGGAATAGTTTTCATTGGCTCAGGGTACAAACTGAGGCCAATACAGCTTTATAGGATTAAATTTGGAGCACCCATCCTGCAAGCTGTGGGAAAGTCTCTCTGCCCACTCTGGCATCTCCCTCCCATCATAAATCTGAGAAATCTATTCTCAGCTCTGGAAGATCAACCTTGGTGATTATTGTCATCCAGAGGCTCCATTGTTGCAGACACCAAGTTCTGTCAAAGATCCCTCAAGCTGAAGGGGAAGAAAAGCCCTGCACTCAGTCACGGGTGCTCCACCCCAAAGAGACCTGTGCCACGGGTGCTGTGGCTTTTGCCTTAGTCCCATGCAGTGCCTGAAATAAGCTTTTCCCGCAGAAAAAGCTCATGACATCTAGATGGCAGCTACTCAAAGTCAAAAAGAGTCACTGCAAGTAAATCAAGATGGGATCCTAAAATAGTGTTCAAGTGACTCAAAGGAAGACAAGAAGAGGGAAACAAAGGAATGAGAAATAGAAGGAAACAGTAAAAAACAACAAAATGGCAGCCTAAAGGCCCATAGTAACAATAATTGCTTTAAGTGAAAGTGATCTAAACGCCAGTCAAAAGTCAGAAATGGACAGAGTGGATTTAACAATATAATCAAAGATACACTGTCTACAAGACATACACAAATACAAAGACAAACAAACATCAAATACAATGACCTAGATAGGCTGAAGTAAAAAGATGGCTAAAGATATACCATGAAAACATTACTTTAAAAAAAAATCAGGAGTGGTTACTATTAATATCAGATAAAGTAGACTGCAGAGGAAAAAATACAAACAAAAAGGGACATTACATAATGATAAAAAATATATATATACCACTAAGACAACAATGACCTTAAATGTGTTCGCACCAAACAACAGAGCATCAAATAAGTGAAGCAAAGGCTGATAAAGCTGAAAGGTGAATAGGCAAGTCCACAATTACAGCTGGAGACCTTAACACCTCATTCTCAGCAATTGATAGAACTATAAGACAGAAAATAAGCAAAGACTTAGAACTACTGAAAAATAACTATCAACAAGCAAGATTTGACTGACAAGTACTGTACTCAATAACAGTAGAATACACATTCTTTTCAAGCACCTATGGAACATTCACTAAGACAAATCCGAATCCTGAGTCATAAACAAATTTCAATAAATTTAAAAGAATTGGAATCATACAAAGTATATTTTCTGACTATCATGGAAATCCAACTAGAAATCAATAAAAAAAAAAAGACAACAGAAAATCTCCAACTTAGAAATTAGCACAGTTGTAAGTAACTCATGGGTCAAAGAAAAATCTCAAAAGATATAAAAAGTACATAGAACATCAAAACAAAAATATAACACATTTAACTATGTGAGGTGGAGTTATTGCAGTGCTTAGAGAGAAGCTTATAGTCCTAAATTTTTGCTTATAAAAGAGAAAAGTTCTCAAATCAATATTTTATACTCCTACCTCAAATAACTGGTGGGGGGGAGGGTGAAGCAAAATAAACTTCAAACAAACAGAAAAAAGAAAATAAAGAAGAACAGAAATTTACAGAGTTTAAAATAGGAAAATATATTAAAGATAATCACAACTGGTTCTTCAAAAAATTAAAAATTGCTAAACCTCTCACAAGGCTAACAGAGGAAAAAATACACAAGTCATCAACATTGGTTATGAAACAGAGGATGTCACTACAGACTTTGAAACCTTTAAAAGGGTAAGAGAGAAATACTTTGAACAATTTTATTATCATAAATTCAACAACTTAGAAGAAATGGGTCTAGTCCTCAAAAACCACAAGCTAGCAAAACTTAATGAGGAAAAAATATACAACCCAAACAGTCCTATAACTTGTGGGAAAAATCGAATTCATAAAAGCTCCCAACAAAGAAATCTCCAGACTCAGAAAGATTCCCTGGAGAATTCTATCAAACATTTAAAGAGTAACTAACATCAGTTTTACACAACATCTTCCAGAAAATAGAACTCATTTTCTTACCTCAAAACAAAACCAAGGAGAGTACAAAATAATTAGGAAACTACAAATTCACATCTCTCATGAATTTTGATACAAAACCCTCAACAAAACATTAGCAAAGCAAATCCAGCAATGCATAAAATAAGTTACAAACCACCACTAAGTGGGATTTATTCCAGATATGCAAGGCTGGCTTAACAGTAAAAAGTCATCAGTGTGATCTGTCCTGTCATTGGGATGAAGAAGCAAAGCCATATATGAGCACACCAATTGCTGGGAAAAATATTGCCCCTCCCCACAAAAGAGGAAAGTGAAATTCTACTTCACCAAAAAATGAGCATGACTTGTGCTGGCCTTGTTCAACTATGACAAAGATCAAAATGAACAATCTTTGTTTCCCTGGTCTTAGAGAAACAGAAAGTCTGGAATGGAGCAGAGGTATGCAGAAGGGTGGAGACAGACTATTTGCATTATGGACTCAGGAAGGCGAAATCGTTTGCTCACTGTCATGTAACCAGTAATGGAGAATAAGACTTTTTGATAAAGGAAATCGAGAGATCTGTGCACCGGGGTACCCTGGAATTGTACTCCTGATCAAATTATTTCACAAAATTATACATGGACACTTATGTGTATGTATATATCATAGAGATGAAAAATAATAAGTCTCAAGACAAGAAGATAGCGAGTACAGCAACTTGAAATCCTTGAAATAATGTGTACAGGTGATTTTTATTTTTATAGTATTTTGGAGCCTAATTGGCATCACAGAACTCTTTCATATACCTAGATTTACAATGATGGTTAAGATCAGAACATTAAGGCTTGCCTGAAATCACACAGTTACTTAAAAGCACAGAGAAAACTAGATCTAGTTTACTGTCTTGCAGGAAAATCCTTTTTTACACTGCAGCTCACTAAAATGGTAATTATGAATGCTTTATATATGTATTAATTGTATAAGAGGACTGCATGCACTTTTAAAAACATTAATGACATGTTAAAATCCAGCCTTGTAACATTAATTGGAATTGTAAAAGGGGCTTATACTGTAAACTATTTCAAATTCTTTTAAAATTATGTGGGAATTGCTTTGTAAACACTTTCAATTAGATCTCATGTATTTGATCTGCAAAATAAGCATTTTAGTAAATACTGTAAATATTTAGTACTAAAATCTAGGCAGTTTCAGAGGATGTGAAAGGGATTGGTTTGATGGGATTGCCGATGTTATTTACAAAAGTCGTTCATAAAAATGGGAATGATGTCTTGTTTTTCCCTCAATACATTTTTTTTAAAGCAAACAACTGGGCAGAATCCTTCCATGGATACTCTTTTCACAAGAATTTTGGGCATCTGGAGAAGAAAGCACTTTTAAAATCTTATCTCATTAACATTAATGAGGATTTTGTTCTGGGAACAGTTCTGGGCTCTTTCTGCATTTTTTTTTTTTTTTTTAAAGCTCAGACCATTCTTCCAAGGTAGGTATTGTTAATAGTAATAATAGTCCGAATTTACAGGCAGATGGACTCATTGGCTTACCTAGCATCACAGCATGCTGATGGGAAAGGTGGGCTGGACCCAGAAGCCTAGGCTCTCTCTCATTCCTATTGTTCCACACTCGTACCCTCTATCCAACTCCAGCATCAGAGGTTCCTGTGATATTACCTTCCAGGATACTACAGAGAGGAAATCTTAATCAACTGTTTAGAAGGAGGAGGCCAGGGCAGTATGTGGAACTTATGTACTTGGGCTGATGTAAATGACAGGAATTTTGTAGAAATCCCAGGAGCAGCCAGGAGCTAGAATGGTGATGACTAACCATTACCTGGGTGCACACCTGAAATTATGCCTACAGCCATGCAAAGTCACCGCACATGGCCAGTCAGATATCTCCAGACTGTCATCCTAAAAGGAGCGGCTGCTTTGAAAAGAATGATGACCCCACCAAGATGCACCTGGTTTTGGATAAATCCACAATTGACATTCACTCTTTTACTTCATTTTTTCCAAAATTTAAGGAGGAATTAGAACTAGACCTAAAAGGAGCAATAAATGATTAAAAGGAAAATTAAGATTACCCTTTTAAAGTATGCAATTGAATGATTTTTAGTGTATTCACAAGGTTCTGCAAACACCACCACCATCTAATTCCAGAACATTTTATCACCCTCAAAAGAAAACCCATACTACTAGTGGTCACTCCTCATCCCCATTCCCAACTGCTACTACCCTTGGCAAGGACAATCTATTTTCTGGCCCTATGGATTTGCCTGTTCTGGACATTTCATCTAAAAGGAATCATATACATGTTGTCTTTTGTGTCTGACCTTTCATTCAGCATGTTTTCAGAGTTCATTATGTATAGCATGTTTCAGTACTTCATTTTTTTAACTTTTGTTAAAAAGTATTTTGTTTATCCATTCATCAATCGATGGGCCCTTGGGTTGGTTGCACTTTCTGGCTATAGCTCAGTGGGTAAAGAATCTGCCTGCAATGTGAGACCCGGGTTTGATTCCTGGGTTGGGAAGATCCTTTGGAGAAGGAAATGGCAACCCACTCCAGTATTCTCAGCTGGAGAATCCCACTGACAGAGAGCCTGGCAGAGTACAGTCCATGGGGTCACCAGAGTCGCACATGACTTAGCTAGTAAACACCATGATCATTCAAGGGTAAGTTTTTATGTATACATGTGTTTTAAATTTTCTCAGGCATCTACTCAGGAGTAGAATTCCTGGATCATATGATATTTTATTTTTAACTTTTTCAGAGATTGCCAAACTGTTTTCCAAAGTGACTGCACCATTTTATACTTCTACCAACAGTGTATAAAAGTTTCAATTTCTCCACATCCTTGTCAGCTCTTGTTATTGTCTTTTTTATTATGGTCGTCCTAGTGGGTATAAAATGATTTTGATTTGCATTTCCCTAATGATATTGAGCGTCCTTTCATGTACTCATTGGTAATTTGTTTATCTTCTTTGGAGAAATGTGTATTTAAATACTTTGCCCATTTTTTAATTGGGTTATTTGTCTGAATACTAGACCCTTATCTAAGATTTACAGATATTTTCTCCTGTATCGGCTGTCTTTTCAGGTTCTTTAAAGTGTCCCTTGATGCACAAGGTTTCAATTTTGAAAAAGCATTATTTAACATTTTTTTAAAAAATGTCTTGCATGTACTTTTGGTATCATATCTGGAATTATACACACTACTATATATATAAAATAGTTAACTAATAAAGACCTATTGTACAGCACAGAGAACTCTACTCAATACTTTGAAATGGCCAATATGAAAAAAAAACCTTTAAAAAGAGTGGATATATGCACATACACGACTGATTCACTCCGCTGTCCACCTGAAACTAACACAACATTGTAAATAAACTATACTCCAAATACAATTTTTTTAAAAAGAAAAAGAAAATTAAACCTTCACAGCAGACGAAAGATAAGTAAAATCACTACCAAAAAATATCCACACCTAGGTATGAATCTAAGAAAACCATGTAAGAGATTGGTATGTGGAAAATTTTTAAATACAGATGAAAGAAATAAAAGATGTAAATAAATGGAGAGAAGTACTATGTTCATGAAAAAGACACTTATATAAATAAAAATTCATTGACAAATTCAGTTATTCAGACTTACCCTAGGTTTCCTTCTAAGAATTTTATAACTTCAGCTCTTAGATTTGTATTTTTGATATATTTTCAGTTAATTTTTCTCTAACATATGAGATAAGGGTCCAACTTTGTTCTTTTGTGTGAGGCCATTCGGTGGTCCCAGCACTATTTGTGGAGAAAATTATTCTTTCTCCCACTGACTGGTCTTGATGCCCATCTATTGACAGTAAATGTAAGGATTTACTTATGAAACCCTTACATGGGGCAAACTGCCTCTGCTTTTATTCTCTAACCAAATATGTAGCTATCCAATGATAGAATGGATGTGAAAATATATGGTAACCTTAAGAGTAATGTGCACACCAGAGGGTGATGATGTCGATGAAGACTGGTCAGGTAGAACATAGAGAGCTCCAGTCTCTGTCTCGTGACCAAACAAGCTAGAACCATTCCTCAACACAGGATCACGTTTTGGGTGTAAAATGCAAGTGACCAACACCTCCACAAAGTGAAATAGGACATCAAGGAAGAAGAAGGATACCTAGAGCAAACAGTGCTCCTTGGGGCATAGGAGAGGATAAGAAGACAATGAGGCAATAGTAAGAAAGGGTGGAGGTCTGCTTCCTGGCACGCCTGCAGGAAGGAAGGAAACATTCACGGCAGTCCGTAAGGGCCTGTGACCCCTTCACCTCGCCGCTTCCTCTGCAGTGTGTGGTGGGGCCACGGCCAGAAGGAATGGGAGGTGGAAACACTTCTTTGCCACAGGATCATGCAGGGCACCTGACTCAGGGTGCTGAGAAGTGCCTTGTTCCTCCCAGCCAGGCTGTCTTAGGGGACTAAACGTTACTCAGCCTGTCTAAGGGGTTGACTTCACAGAGCCTTGGGTCTGCCGAAAGCTTTCTTGACCTCAGTCTTTCCTGGAAAATAAAACCCTTTCTTTGGGGTGATTACCCATGATGAGACCCAAATGTAGGATTTGCTACTAAGTGATTTGATGATGAAATTATAAACCAATTATAAGTGAAAAAAATAAAATTTTAAGAGGCAGTCTGGAAGTTGTCAGGGGCATGTCACTGCAGCCACAACCTTCACAGCTGCCTCATTTAAAAAATAGAGCCAGGAGACTTCTTAAAACAATGACCCAAAGCAAAATATCTGAGGGTCTTGACACAGTAACAGCCAACAACCTCAGAGAATGAAGGTTTACACCCTCTTACTGGCTGTTCTTGGGGCATCAGGACTCAGCTAGTAATGTTCCTTGTGTCAGCACTGGAGATGAAGGCACCACGAGGATGTATGATGGGACCCATGAATGGTGTTATCACCCTGAACATTCTCAGATCCAGTCCAAAGTAAATCATTGCTTTGTATCTGTGAGTGTGCAGCACATAACAAACAAAACAAACTCCAAATTCATTCTGTGGGCCTCTGAACCTGAATTAGTGCAGCAATTTCAATAGAGTAGGTGGTTTTTGTTTAGCAAAATACCTTGTAATGTGATGTTATTTGCAAAGAGACAATGGAAGAGACAGTTAAAAGACACTGTCTATGAAATCAGAGGGAATGCAGGAGGCAGGTTGGAGGATGGGGAGACCACAGAGGAGAGTGGACACATCTTAGAGGAGGGGAGAATAAAGGAGGGGAGAGCCACATGGCCCACTTAGGAGATATATTCAGTGACAAATCCTCAGAGGTACAGAGGACTGAATACTTTGAAACACAGGACTGGCATAGGCTACTTTTATTTATTTATTTTTATTACATGCTACTGGCATTTCACATCCCCATAGCTTCTCAAACCTTTAAGGATCAGCTAAACACCTACTCCCTTTGAGGTGGTGGTCTGGGGAACATGGATATTAGCAGCAAAGGAAGAGAGATTTCCACCTTTTTTTAGGGGCCATCATTCCAGGAATCAGTGTCCAAAGGAGAGGTCTTCAGCTCTCCTGAAGAGGACTGCAGTCACCAGAAGCAAAGATTGCTGAGGGATACCTGGAGAAGCTGAGGGTGGTGAGAGGGGCTAAGTTAGAGGGAGGGTCAGCTGCCAAGTGATTGGCCAAGAGCACTTCCAGGACCAATCCTATGTCACTTTCCAAGAGTGGCTCAGTGGTAAAGAATCTGCCTGCCAATGCAGGAGTCCAGGTTCTCTAGGTAGGGGAGATCCCAAGGAGAAGGAAATGGCAAACAACTCCATATTCTTGCCTGAGAAATCCCATGGGCAGAGAGAGGAGACTGGTGGGTTACAGTCCATGGTGTCACAAAGAGTTGGACACAAATGAGCACACATGCCCAGTATCATAGTTTATCATAATATACGTATAGTCTAGTATGGGGCTTTCCAGGTGACGCTAGTGGTAAAGAACCTGTCTGCTAATTCAGGACCTGTAAGAGATGTGAGTTCAGTCTCTGGGTCAGGAAGATCCCCTGGAGAAAGAAATGGCACCCCACTCCAGTATTCTTGCCTGGGAAATCCCATGGACAGAGGAGCCTGGTGGTCTACAGTCCATAGGGCTGCAAAGAGGCAAACATGACTGAAGCAACTTAGCATGCACGCTTAGTCTAGTATATAGTGTGAAATATAGTACAACCTAGTATGTAGCATGTGCTATATATTATAAAATAAAATGGGAAACAGTAACTATCTTGTATAAGATCTTTGTCATACATACCATACAAATAGCACACATATTTTGGCATACCCTGAAGAGATGGATGTTATTTATATTGAAAACAAAAGGTGTAAGAAGACATAATAGTGTGAAATCACTGCGAGACAATTTATGAGTAATATCAGGAAGTCTTTGTAAAGTGCGCCATCTATTATTAGACTAAAATAGCTTCCCCGGGGACACGGAGGCAGTAGCATGAGTTGAGACATTTCAGCCAGAACAAGACACTGCTAAGCGCAGAGAGGAGCCCAGTGCCCTCCTCCCAGGGAGTGCTCCCAGGGACAAAGCTTGAGTCCTAGCCCCTTATCTGAGTTTAGGGTGTAGAGTAGAATTTTGATCCAAAACAGAGCATGCCTCTGTGTGCAGCAGGCTCTTCTCAGTGTCAGGCTGAGTGAACTGAGCTGCAGGCTTAGAAACTGCTGGGGGCAATTAAAAGCTGTGAGGACAGAAGTCCGCAGCAGGGCAGGGGAGCACGAAGGCAGTTACTAGCTGCGTGTAGAGATGTGTGGTGGGCTCCGTGTCTCTGGATATCTGTGAGGCACGTGACAAGGTGACATGTGGAAGCTTTTTGATCAATCTAAAGATGACAGGGAAAGAGCCTCATGGGCTGCTTATAAAAGCCTTGGTAGTTGATTGAATAATCTCTCACAAGGGGAGTGATGAATGTGGACTCAAGGGAGCTCTCCAGGAACTGTTCAACCTCCTTAAATAAATATTAAGATGGATTGTGGTACTCAGAGGCACTGGGATAGAAAGGTTGCCTGCCAAACTCACTAAATTGATTTAGAAAGCATTATAGATATATTGGATATCAAAAAAATCACACTCCCAATAAATAATGACACAAAAACTGAAGATATGCCAAGATTGAACAACAGTAATAGCAATCGCCTGGCATATAGTAGGAGTGAAATTTTTGCTGGCTTGGTTAATGGGTGGGATTACTGGAAAGCATGTATAAAAACAAAAAGTTGAACATAAACTCAAAGTATCAGAAGTGCAAAACTTTGTGTCACATCAACTGCTGTGAACCCCGCTGTGTGCCCAAGGCCAGCTATCAGGCCTGGGACGTAACATCTTATTCTGTGCATTGGTCACACCTTGCCTACAGGTGGGCTTCTGGGCACCACTGAGCCAGAGGCAGCTGGAGAGATGAACTGTGTCCAGAAGCTAGGGATCCAAATGCGACATCACATTTCAGCTCCGTGGCTGGAGAACCTAGGAAGGTAAAGACAAAGAGATGTGATTAGGTGGTGGTTGGGTTCAAATTTCTGAAAGACTGTCATGAGAAACACAATTATCTTTGCTCAGGGTGACTTGGAAGGACAGAGCCACGGCAAGTTGAACAAATAGCAAAGGGCAGATATTGGCTCAACATAAGGAAGATATTTCCAGTGGTTGGAGTTGACAACAGTGGAATGGACTGCAAATGAGCTCCCCATCACAGCAAATGTTCAGTCAGAGGGTGAACAGTTACTTATCGTGTTTGGCACAAGGAAATCTGATTCATGCACGAGGTGGACGATCAGACAGGTTTGTGTCTCTGCCAGGGTTGGCTCTAGGGGTGGGCAGCCACCTTGCTGGCCCAGGCAAAGAGGCCGCTGCCACCAGAGGGCGCACTACTGATGACTGGAGGGCGGGCGGCCTGGGCCCCTGGCTGGTGTTACAAGCGATGGGATTCCGAGTGAAAACAGCGGGTCACCGGGTCCAGCGAGAAGCTGATAAAGCAGGCAGGGTCCGGGGAGAAGAAGTTTGTTTATACGAGCTAGGGGCCACAGGTTTCTACTGCTGGCATCAGTGCAAAGGCCAGCAGGCCACAAGCAGCCGCAGTCAAACGGTGAAGTGGGCCTGGAGAGACCACAGGAGAGCTTCCGGCCCCTCTGGAGGTGACAGCCGCCACTCAGCTCCAGACCACCCACTCTTCCCCTTCCCTCTGTCCAGCACGCTAAGAATTCTTCCTAAACCAGAGTCCGTGCATTCTCACATTTCCAGTTTGTTTGGGGAATTTTTCCCTCACTCCTTTCTCATCAGGCCTGCCTTCCTCCTCCCCCCACCCCCGATTGGGTCCCCTGGGTACCTACATACTCCTGGCCTCATGGTGGGCACCCACAGGCAGTGGAGGTGAAGGAGGGTTTCTGCCCCTTGCCCCCTGGGAATCTGTTGCTCAGAAGTGACTCTTCTGGCTCTGGCGGCACTAGTGGCAAAGAATCTGCCTGCCCCTGCAGGAGACGTAAGAGGCGAGGGCTCAATCGCTGGGTCGGGAAGAGCCCCTGGAGGAGGGCATGGCAACCCACTCCAGTATTCTTGCCTGGGAAATCCCATGGTCAGAGGAGCCTGGTGGGCTACAGTCCATGGGGTAGCAAAGAGTCGGGCACGACCGAAGCAACTTAGCATGCACAGCTCTATGTACATCTAGTACTAACTGCTGAAAAGAAGCCAATCAACACTACAGGCCAAAAAAAAAAAATCTTCCAGCTCTAACCTCTCTGGTTTCCTTAGTGGTTTTCCACCTTTGCACACCTTAAGGTGAAAATTCCTCCACAGGTTTCCCGGGGGGCGAGCCCAGTAGAGTCACACCTGGATTGCACTATTAGATTCAGGCATCTTGCTTTCCATGGCTTTAGCAAACCCAACCATCTCAAGTGCCTTCCCCGCACGGGAGAAGGGGATAAAGGGAAGTGAGGCTCAGATCAGTCTCCAGGGCCGGGTCTCTGGTCTGTGTCAGTCACACCAGGCAGCCAGCTTTTTACAGAGACGTCTGGCTCTTGCTGGGGCATGTTCCAGCTATATGAAATGTGCCTGTTTCCCTCTGCCTACCACCACCATCCCCCCATGGTGTGTCCAGGGGGCAACAGTGGTGGTACCCCTGCTGATGCCCCAGCCTGTGGGTGAGTCCAGCTGACAAAAGTGGGCAGCCTGACTCCAGGCTTTCATCTGTGGACAGAGCAAGCAGGTGGGGTTTCTTCATGTCACCCAGAATCCCCAACACCAAGCTTGGAAGAGTCCACACCCAGAAGAGAGAGGCCGGGTGACTTTATCTGGGGCCAGGAGGCTAAATGGGGAGGTGAAGAAGTAAAATTCCTCCATGCACATCAGTACAAGTTCACTAGTCAGGGGTTACCCCCTTGCTCCCCCAATCATAAAACCACATAAATTATTCCTCTAAAAAGTTCTCTGATGTTCTTGAACCACATGATGTTTTCAGTGGATAAACTGTCTGTTTACAATTCAAAGAGACCACAGTTCATTAGACTTTGCTTCTTGCAACCTCACTTTATTTCACTTTTTCTAGGCCAACAGCAGCCCCCAAGTGAGCGGCAGGACAGTGCCCATTTGTACCTTACAGAGCTGCATGACTCTGTGTATTCCACCCTTAAACTTCCTGATGGCAGAGCCCTGCAACCCAGACAGTGGAGGGGCAATGCAGCCAATGAAAGGGGAGCCAGGTAGGCCTCCAAATCGAGTTGCCTGCAGAGTGATGGGGACATCTATCAAATCTGAATGGTCCACACGGTTTCCATCATAACCAGCCATCCCCAATTATAACTCTTGATTTGGGGGAAAAAATAGCAAACACATCACCCAGTTGTAACACTATATTTTTAAACAAATTATTAAGTAAACAATATGGAAGATCTCTGCCAACCTTTCACTGGAAAAAATGAAGAGAGACTATAGGTTCCAGATTTTTTTTTTTTAATAGCAGAGGATTCTCCTATTTGTTGTGTTATGAAGATTTAACTCAGCAAACCCATGTGGTTCTCCTTCCCTTTTCTACGTTGAGGCCTTTACTATTTCTTATTTCTAGGCATTATTGAGCTCCCAGCTTACCAGAGAACCACAGGAGGAATTGAATTAATTATTTACATGAGAGAGCGCCAGTAAAACATTAGATAAGAATTTCCCTTCTCCAGGGGATCGTCCCAACCCAGGGACTGAACCCAAGTCTCCTGCATTGCAGGCGGATTCTTTACCAGCTGAGCCACAAGGGAAGCCCAAGAATATTGGAGTGGGTAGTGTATCCCTTTTCCAGCAGATCTTCCCAACCCAGGAGTTGAACTGGGGTCTCCTTCATTGAAGGCAGATTCTTTACCAACTGAGCTATCAGGGAAGCCCCTAGATAGACACTGATGCTTAATGGGAACAATTCAGAGAGGTCCAAAAATATATCCCGTTTGTATGGGGCTTGAGATGGAGTTGGGAGCAGGACTTAGCTCATGCTAATCAAAAGCACAGAAAGCTGATAGATAACCAAAGTATCAGTTGTTAACATGATATATCTCATAACCTGCCCCCCACCCCCAGACATGGTTGGCAAATTCTTTTTTTCTGAGCTGACCAAATTCAAGCCAGAAGGTTGCTTTCTGTGTATTGCCCGCTGGATGAGTCCTGGTGTGGTTCTGGCTCAGAGGCAGATGGGATGATGATGGGAAAGGCTGGGTGAATAGCAGAAGGATCAACAGAAGATTTTATCATTACCCTTCAACGAGGTTAATAGACTTCTGGCTTTTGTGAGCCACCAGCCAGTGTGGCACTATGTAGCAATCAGTACTTTCTTCGTAAGATTGTCTTACTGGTTCAGGACACTGGATGTTTTTTTAATAGAAGAAACTATTTCAGAAGATGTGTTAACCATGACTTTTCTTTATTCTGGTGCTTTGACATCTTAGGACCTTGCTGACCTTGGAGGGGCTGCCCCTCCCAAGGTTAGAAAAATTACTAAAGATAGCCAACAACTTGCCTTTGAGCATGCCTGTCAAATGCTGTAAATTGGTTCTGTGCCATTTTTTAAATTACAATAATATACATTCATAGTAATAAATCAAATAGTAAGGAAGGCTTATAATACAAAGTGACAGCTTCTTACCAGATGCCTCAGAGCCGAGAGCCAGCCTACAGAGAGTGCTCACTCTTTCCGTTAGTATTTGTTCTGCGAAATTCCCCACAGCTCTGAGTAACATGCGTTATACATGTTATCAATCCTCATGCTGCTGAAGATGTAGAAGGGCTTGGTACCCTTACAACCAACTCCTTTCCTACTCGGAAAGGCTAGAAAATTGTATTATTATTTCTAGCAATTTGATTGTAATATTGTAGCTTTAAGTAACACCCTTTACCGGTAGTTTCAGTAAAGGGTGAGTGTGGACACTTTCTGGACATTCCACTTTGTAAAATGAGGTTATTCATTTCTGGGCTTTTTCTTCTACTTTTCCTCTCCCTCTCTGCACTCCTCCGGTCATTTCGGCCACCCTATCTTCTGTGGGCTGTACATTTACTAGCTTCCATTAAGATGATGTAGCTAACACTCTTCAGCTTGAATTCTGAGTTCAACATCAGCATGTTGCAGCGGCCAGACGAGGAGCTCTTAAGAAAGGAACCAAGGCTGTTCTCTTGTGTTTTTCCAAAGCTGATTTCGACTAGTGATTTTTCTCTGCTCCCTGGAGGAAGCCAGCCAATTCCTTGTCACCTCTAGTGCCTCATTCCTTTTCCTTCAAAGGTTTAAAATGAGATGAAGTGTGATCAAAGGAGACCACACTGGTGAAACAATGTATAGGCTCCACACTGCTGTCCACAAGGAAAGTGGAAGATTCTTCGGATCTGTCCTCCAAGAAGTGTAGCGACTGGATGAGTGTGACCTTCTTGTCCTTGCATCATGTAGCACTGTCACAGCCAGGAACAGACTGACGTCCTCTGGGCACTGTGGTTGGGAAAGGAACACTTTATATGGATTCTTTCCATGTCACATCCCATCACACAGCACTCATAAATGTTTTTACTCTTGTGTTTCGCATGTGTGTATTTGAACACAAGTTATATTTTGTGATTTTTAAAGGGGCAAAGGGAGTTATTTCATCATTATTTACCTCTCTGGAGTAAAATGTTCTAATTTACTGATGATAAAATTCAACCCATTCTTTTCCTTAATATCCTTAGTAGTGCCATTTGGTCCCTTTACTGGTCTTGCAATAAAACCAAGACTACCCCAGAAATGTTATTTACATAGGGCCTAGAGTCACAGTGATAAATCCTAGAAAGGGTTGCTCTATGTCTTGATCTGTTTCATACACAGCCACGCATCCCCCGCAACTTTTCTTTTCTTTTTCCTCTCTCTGAGAGTTGCTCTCTTATTTTTAGACTCTAACCCTCTATTTTTTCACTTGTTTGTTTAGCCACTAAGTCGTGTCTGACTCTTTGCGACCTTCATGGACTGTAGTCTGCCAGGCACCTCTGTTCATGGGATTTCCCAGGCAAGAATTCTAGAGTAGGTTGCCATTTCCTTCTCCAGGGAATCTTCCCAACCTAGGGATCGAACCTGCATGTCCTGCATTGGCAGGCTGATTCTTTACCGCTAAGCCACCAGGGAAGACCCTAACTCTCCTAACCAGGGAAATTTTATACTAATCTTTTATTTTCTTCCAATTATTTATTGTCAGCAAAGTGAACTTAGACACATGATGCTTTATATTACTACCCTATTCAAGGGGTGACAATCTGAGAAGAGTAACAATAGTGGCTACAACAGCAGCCATCCTGAGGGAGCACTCCCAATGTGGGGCAAGATGCTAAGCTGAGGGATTTGCACCTGTTAGCTCCTGGGACCCTAAAAATGGCCTTGTTACTCTAGTTTTACCGATCAGGAGCCAAGACCCAAGTGATTCAACAGCCTGAGGTTAAAACTGTGCCCAAGGCCACACCGTAATTCTGGTGGCAGGCATCTTTACATCATCTCTGCTGAATACCAAATGGGTGGTTCAGGGACCCTGGACCAGCATAACTTGGTAATACCAGGCTTCATCTACTGTATTAAGACTGCATCTCCATGTAGAGCAAATGACTGTGCTAGATGCTATGGCAGTGGAGACACGTGAAATAGCGGTTCACTGCTCCTTGCAAATGATGACTCTAGCGGAGAACCTAATAAATTTCTTCTACCACCTCCTCAGAGACTCTTAAAGCCTCATAGTGTGAGAGGTTACAGCTTTTATAGGAGTGGCGAGATGGTGGGGGTCAGGGGAGAGAATGTCTTGCTATTTTAAAATACTTCTATATCTTAATTTTTCGATTTATTTGGTGATAATAATAAATGTAGAGAGCTAGAGTAGTGCCAAGTATGTGTAAGACAATATGAGTAATTTTGTCCTGGTGCACTTTTTGATATCTAATTCCTGTTAATGTAAATGGAATTTTTAAAAGACTACATTGAAGACATGCTGAGTGCTTTGACCTGGAAGGATTTAGCGCCCTCAGAAGGCAGCACTGAGCATGTCCACATCTGACATTCCCTGCCTCCCGCAGATTCCCTGAGATCCTGCCTTAAACTTTGATGCGGTGTTGGCCTCCTTTGACACGGACCTTATTACTTCCTTATCGGGGCAGCTAAAAGTCTTGGGATTGATTCTTCTCTCAAATATCACCACCCACTTGTCACTTGACACTCTGTTCAAGGGTCTAGGAATGTTGCAGATTCTCAACATGTCTCCTTTTCATTATTCAAACCTTGACTCCCTATGTTGGCTTCTGGCTCCCCATTCTGTCTGGTCCACTCAGCTTGCACAGCCTCCCCTGCAGATAGCTCAGGGCCGACAGATTTCTGACACCAGGAGATTAATTAGTTCCAGGGTACCCAGACGCATGTGACTGTGAGTGACTTGCCTGTTCATTGGCTGCTCTTCCTCTAAGATAGAATG
Organism: Odocoileus virginianus; assembly: GCF_023699985.2. Taxonomy (NCBI): domain Eukaryota; kingdom Metazoa; phylum Chordata; class Mammalia; order Artiodactyla; family Cervidae; genus Odocoileus; species Odocoileus virginianus. Next base: position 34,334,738 of record NC_069680.1, read on the forward strand.
CAAAACATACACACACACACACTCCTAATGTCACCATGCCATCACAACCTATAAAACCATGGCCACAAGAATCCTAACTCCAATAATAATGGGCAGCTTAACTGCATCTCAAGTAAAGAAGTAAAAGTCAGTAAACCAGCTCTGGAGAATCAGAACCACTGACCACATGTAATTCCAGGGAACACAGGCTCCAGGCTGAGAGCATGTCTATCAGTAAGTCTGGTTTGATGGTGAATCATTTAGTTCCTAGTGATTAGGCATCTTCTTCTTAAGAAAAATTAGCCAGATAAGTATCTGCTGAAGTGTGAGCCAGTAATGACAACAGGAACAGTAGTAATTGATTTGCACCTCTAGATCTAAAAGCACTCTTCTTTATTTGTTTGTGTACTTATATATTCATTCATTCAGTGAACAATTTTAGGCTCAAAAAAGGAGTGAAGCTCTGTCTGGGGGCTGTGCCACAGAGAAACATGGAAAAAGTGCTACAGAGATGGCCATTGCTACCAAGGAACTCAGAGTGTCTGGGGGTGCACTATCAAAACAAGGATTCACAGTCTGCAGTTAAAATGCCAAGACTGAAATTACATCATTTGCCATGGGAACAGCGTGGGGGGCTTAAGAACTCCACTTTTCGATGAGTTCCTTCACGTCCAACCTTATCTCTCCATCACTTACTCTCTTTACCTGTGGGAAGGTTGAATGGCTTTATTTTACCCAACACCGAGAATCTTCCAGGAACTCCAGAAAGACTCAGGCCGGTCAGGTCAGGCATGTGTTCAGGGGAAAAGTGGGTCTGCAGCCAGGGGGCAGACAGGCCTGCCCATAGCCTCTCACTCAGGGAGAACTCTGTCTGCAGCTTCCCAACCCTTAGACCTATAAGGGTGGACCAAGAAGAGAAACGACTTTAGCAAAGCCCTACCACATGAGCAGGGCCTGTGTCTACAACATTTCAGCAAGTAATTTAATCCTCAGTTTTGTAATGTGATACAGAAAAGCATCTTTGGAAATGGATTAAAGACACTTCGGTTGCAATCAGCTGAAAAACTTTGACCATGAATGCTCATGTCTCTAAAGAACTGGGCCTCTTAGAATCAGGTTGTTAACAATGCTTCAGGAATTCTCCGTGAGGTGCCAGCACTTCTCTAGGAAAAGATCCAAAGTGTGGGTCAGTCCTCGGGGCATATGGTTTCCTGACTTGGGTCATCAGATTTGTGCCAGTCTGCTGCAGGCTGAGTGCACCTGCTCTCTTTGCTCAGGACTCCAGGTTCCAGGTATTGCCATGGGGGATGGGCACGCGTATTGGGGCAAGGAAGGACCTGCCCTGACCCTCTGCTTTCTTCCTTCTCCCTTTAGCATTTTTCTTGGATTATGGAATTGGCATGTGCCCATCTTGGAAAACTGAGGAAATATGGACAAATTTAAAATAAGGCAACAAACACTCTAAACCTCACCACCCAGAAAAATTTCAGTTAATATTTTAGTGATTTTTCTTGCATTTTTAAAGCCATGCTATATATAGAGAGAGAATTTTGAGGGAGAAGGGAGGCTAGAGATTCTAATCTATATCCAATTTGTCTTCTCATTTTATATTGCAATTAAGTGTTTCCTTATATTAATAGGCATGTGCCATCATTAAAGGTGCTTCCCTGGCTTTCTGCAATGTGGGAGACATGGGTTCGATCCCTGGGTTGGGAAGACCCCCTGGAGAAGGGAACGGCAGCCCATTCCAGTATTATTGCCTGGAGGATTCCATGGACAGAGGAGCTTGGCAGGCTGTGGTCCATGGGGTTGAAAAGGAGTCAGATATGACTAAGTGGCCAACACACATACGTCATCATTTAAATATTGGTGATATTTTGGGTCTTGCTTTTTTAGGCAAACACACACATCTTACTTTTTCATTCTATCATATAATACATACTACTCTTTAACCAGTAAATATTTTTACTTAGTAGCCAAAATTGGTAAGTCTTTATGTTAGTAAATATAAATCTGTACCACACATAAATTTCTGTATAATAGTTTATAGAACAGAGGTTACACAGTTTCCTCAATTCTGTATCAATAGGCATTTAAAATTTGTCCTTCTCTTTTCTACTTAAAAGAAAAGCACCATGATTGGTCCCTGGATTGTTTCTTTAGAACAGGTGCCTGAAGCCAGAGTTCCTAAAGTCCACAGGAGTGTGCTTTCAATTCCTGCCCTTGCCCTGATGGTAGATTGTAACACTGTTTCCGGCAGCAATTTTATGAGAAAGAAGAGCTATGGTCCTTGTTAAGATTTAAGATCCTTTTTAATCTATGCTGATTTGGGGCCATAAATAATATCTCACTAAGACCTTTTCATATTTATTGGTTATTTGCATTTCATTATATTCTATTTGAATTGTTTTAATTCTCTCCCTTCTTTGAAAGAATTTGCCTGCAATGCGGGAGACCTGGGTTCAATCCCTGGGTTGGGAAGATCTCCTGGAGGAGGGCATGGCAACCTATTCCAATATTCTTTCCTGGAGAATCCCCATGGTCAGAGGAGCCTGGCCAGCTGCAGTCCAAGGGGTTGCAAAAAGTTGGACACAACTGAGCGACTAAGCGCAGGACAGCATCTGCTTTTATAAATCACTATTTGCCTTTTTCTTAATGTTTTATAAGACCTTTTCATAAAATGTTGATAGCCATATTAATCCTATTATATGAATTTGACAAGTCCCTTCGTGTCCACACCCTTTTCCAAATTTTCCTTATCTCTTAACTTTATCTCTTTTGTTTTATTTCAAAGCACATTTCAATTTTCTTATGTATTAACATCTGTTAATCTTTTTCTTGTAATATTTCAAATTTTGGTTATGTGCTTAGAAACTTCTTTCACGATCTAGATTTTCATTCAACTCTGTATTTTCTTCTATTGCCTTCAGGGTTTCTTCTCTTTTTTAACATTAAAATATTTAGCCCATCTGGAATTCATTTCAGTATGAAGTATGAATTTAGCACTATTTTTCCCTGAAACGATTAGTAGCCTGTCACAACATGTTCTCAGGCTAATCCTTCCTTTTCTCCTAGATTTAAAGAGACATCCTTACATGAACACATCTTTCCATGTGCTTCTGTGGCACTTCCTGTGGGCATCACATCATGATGAGAGATGGTGGCACCTGTTAGGGGAAACTCTCTGGACTTAACAATTTTGTTGCTAGTTCAGACTGTTATTCTTCTAGATGAAAACTCTGGAATACACACACACTGTTGGAATGTTGATTGGCATTTTGTTATATTTGCAAAGAGTTATGATAGTCTTATCTAAATATAATAAACATTTTGTTTCTTCGTTTCCAATACTGATGTAATTTATTTATTTTTCCTTCCTTCTGGGAATAGCTAAAATGTGACTCTACTGCAATGCTGAGACATGATACTGAGTGGGAACCTTTTAATTTTACTTCTAACTTTACTCATGGATCTCTCTGTGTTTCACAACTAAGCATGATACAGGCAGGGTATTTCTGACAAATATTTTCCATAATGTGGGGAGAAAACAGGAGCAGTTGCTGAATTTTGTTATCCGCCTCTTAAGCTATAAGTGAGATTTTTGTGGGTGAGGGGAATTTTCTCCTTTAACAAATACAATTTTTAAAATATAAATTATATTAACATATTTCACCCTGATAAATTGTTTCCATATTTCTTGGAATAAATCTGGCTAGTGCATGTTAATAAATCTGGCTAGTTCTGGATTTGTTCTTTGAATGTGTCCAGGGGTTTAAATGTGAAAATATTTCTTTAATAAATGTTATGTCTATATTCATAAGTGGACTTCACAGGTGGCACTAGTGGTAAAGAACCTGCCTGTGATGCTGGAATTTCAGGAGACCCAGGTTTGATCCTGGGTCATGAAGATCCCCTGGAAGAGGGTATGGCAACCCACTTCTGTATGCTTGACTGGAGAATCCCGTGGACAGAGGAGTCTGGCAGGCTATAGTCCATAAGGTCGCAAAGAGTCAGACATGACTGAAGTGACTTAGCACACATATTCATAAGTGCAATTTTTCTATAGATGCTCTTTATTTTTAGTAAATTTGGGCTTCAGAGTAATGCTAGCCTTGTATAACCAATTAAGACAATTTTATTGATAAAATTCTTTGCTTTGGAACCTTCAAATTAGTATTTAACTATCTCATTTAACTATCTCATCAAGGTCTGATAAAATCATCTGTGACTCGAATTAGTTATATGGAATCTGGAGGAAGGTGGACCGTAATTAGCATTTTTAAAAGGTCTCTCTTCTAGTGATTGGGGTTCTTTGATAGAAAGACTAGTTTTACAGTTTCCATGTGGTTAAGTATTGTGATTTATTCAGCCATTACTTTCTAATTTTATTACACTGTGGTGAAAGAATAAGGCTTGGGAATTTCCACTTTATTTAAAATGGAACTTATGAATGCTTTGGGGCCTATTTCATGATCACTATTTATAAATATTTCATTAATGCATTAATATTTTTAAGGAATGTGCTTTACATCTTTGTTGCTTACAAAATGTCCTTTGTAGCTAGTAGCGTAAGTTTGTTAATTATATTATCAGGCTTTCTGTGTCTTTATTTTTTATCTCTTTGATTTGTGAAATTCTGTGCAATGTTTTAAAACTTTTTGATACCAAACAATTTCATTTGCCTATGTGTTTTATATTTTGGTATAATTTCTTTTGAAACCAGTTTTTGGAATGCAAATTTCATGATGATAATGTCTTTTTATTGTATATTCTATCAATAAACATAACTTCCCTCATTAACTACTTTTAGACATTTTTTGTACAAAATATATCTGCTAGATAGATCCTTATCCATCTCCTAAGCATCAGAGGATCAACATTTTCTGTTTCATTTCTCTTTAGGTTTTGATTTTTTTTTTTTTTTTTTTTTTTTTAGGTTTTGCCTTTTGAAGCACTCTGAGCTATTTGGGCTTTGAGTAAGAAAGTTTGGCTTACTTATTTTTTTTTTAATGTATTCTGATAACTCATAAGTTGGGTTGTATTCTTACATCCTTTATATTTATCGTTCTTTTTAGTATTTCCGTCTTATCTTCTTTACTTTCAGTGGGTTGACCCAGTAATATTTTTTCCGTTTGTTCAGAACTTGGCAAGTTATAGGTTTAATTTATATTTTCCAGTGATTGCCTTTCAGTTTATAAAAACAAAACATTACACAAAACAACCTTGATCTTATATTTCATTATAATTGTAAAAAATGAAGTGGTTTCCCTGAAACAGGCTTTGAAAGAGAAAAACATCTTGTATTTCCCTCCCTCCCGCCTTCCCATATCAGATCTGGATATTCCACAGTTGGTAATGAGCCGAGATGAAGTTTGAATTGGTCCTTGTTTGAGGAAAATTATTTCAGTGTGACTTTGCCTGTGCCACAGAAATTCTACTCAGGAACGAAGAATGAGGAGCTGAACACATAACAGCTTAAAAGGGGGTGACTGTGTACCAATTTTGTGTTTCTATTAGAACTGCTTTGTCCTTCTTTTAATTGATGTGCATGTAGCCTGAGCTTTCTATGAAAGCCACTTGTTTTTAGAAGCATATGTGGTATGTGCATCTGAATGCATTTGTGGTGTCTGTGGTACATATTGTATGCTTGGTGTGTATACTTTTTGGTGTGTATGTGGTTTTGTAATGTGTAATATGTGCATGCAATGTGTGTGTGTGGTATGTGTATGTTGTGGTATGTGTATGTTATTGGTATGTGTATGTAAACTCTGATGTTCTGGTGTGTGTGTATAGCATGACAAGTGTATGCAGCATGTCTGGTGTGGTGTGTGTGTGATAGGTGTGTGGCATGTGTGTTCTGTGTGTGTTAATGGGTAATATATGTGTCTTGTTAATTGCACATGTGTAGCACCTGTGGTGTATATGGTGTGTGGCTTATGCAGGTGTGTCTGTGTAGGAGGTGGTGTGTGTGTGCACGTGGGTGTGGTGTGTGAGTCCCAATCTTATGCTGGAAGAAGCACTTTTCTCTCTATTACATTCAGGTCCTGGTAGGGACCAGGCTGACAGAACTGGAACTCCCCAGCTCATCTGTCCTCCCTGGCCCAGTAGAAGGCATCCTCTCAGATGTGGTGAACAGAAGCCCACAGTCTAGGGGGGACTCATGAAAGTGAGTACTGTTCCAAAGAACTGTCCCTACATCAAGTTCCTGTGGGCTAGGAGTGGACTCCTTTAAATACAGATGGTTGTGGGATATCCTCCTGTCAATCATTACAAAGATGATGGAGCAGTGTAGGGCAGCTCTTGGCCCACGAACCTCAAGCCTTCAGGAATCTGGCCTTTGCTGAGCTGAGGGTCACTTGAAACAAGCTGTATGTCAATTTGGGGTCCGGTACAAAAGAGGGTGGCCTTTGGGTGCCCTTACACCCTCTCCAAAGCCAACTCCGGCAGAGGGGCAGCACTCTTCAAGGGAGTGCAGATGCTGGTCTATGCGGGGAACCTGCATCTTTGCTCCTGGTGGAGCAGGGGAATGGCTGAGCGAGAGCCCTGGGCGTGGCCCACGTGGGGCCAGGAGCCTCCAGTGCTGCCCCTCCTCTCTGAGGACCATCGAGGGCAGCGGCTCAGCCCTGCTCCTGTGAGCAAATAGATCAGCACTCTTGGATCTATCCTGCTGTCTCTGACTTGTCTCTTGTAATTCTCATCTTGTATTTTTTTTTAGTAATTCTTTGAATACATGAATACACTTTTTAACATTCCATTTTGAAATATTGTAAATTACACACCAAGTTCTGGATTTTCTTCTAATCCTGTCCCTCCTCCTGAAGGGTTATTAATTTAATGAGCAGTTTTATACATATTTTCACAGACAGAAATATATAGTAAAGTGCTACACTCAATATACCAGCAAATTTCGAAAACTCAGCAGTGGCCACAAGACTGAAAAAGGTAAGTTTTCATTCCAATCCCAAAGAAAGGCAATGCCAAAGAATGTTCAAACTACTACATAATTGTGCTCATCTCACACGGTAGCAAAGTAATGCTCAACATTCTCCAAGCCAGGCTTCAACAGTACATGAACTGTGAACTTCCAGATGTTCAAGCACGATTTAGAAAAGGCAGAGAAATCAGAGATCAAATTGCCAACATCTATGGAATTTAGAAAGATGGTAACAATAACCCTATATGCAAAACAGAAAAAGAGACTCAGATGTATAGAACAGACTTGTGGACTCTGGGAGAAGGCGAGGGTGGGATGTTTCAAGAGAACAGCATTGAAACATGTATATTATCTAGGGTGAAACAGATCACCAGCCCAGGGTGGGTGCATGAGACAAGTGCTCGGGCCTGGTGCACTGGGAAGACCCAGAGGGATCGGGTGGAGAGGGAGGTGGGAGGGGGCACCGGGATGGGGAATACATGTAAATCCATGGCTAATTCATTTCAATGTATGACAAAAACTACTGTAATGATGTAAAGTAATTAGCCTCCAACTAATAAAAATAAATGGAAAAAAAAATTGCCAACATCTGCTGGATCATTGAAAAAGCAAGAGAGTTCCAGAAAAACATCTACTTCTGCTTTATTGACTATGCCAAAGCCTTTGACTGTGTGGATCACAATAAACTGTGCAAAATTCTTCAAGAGATAGGAATACCAGACCACCTGACCTGCCTCCTGAGAAATCTGTATGCAGGTCAGGCAGAAATAATTAGAACTGGTCATGGAACAGCAGACTGGTTCCAAATCAGGAAAGGAGTACCTCTAGGCTGTATATTGTCACCCTGTTTATTTAACTTATATGCAGGGTACATCATGAGAAATGCTGGGCTGGATGAAGCACAAGCTGGAATCAAGATTGCTGGGAGAAATAACAGTAAACTCAGCTATGCAGTTGACACCACCCTTATGACAGAAAGTGAAGAAGAATTAAAGAGCCTCTTGATGAAAGTGAAAGAGGAGAGGGAAAAAAGTTGGCTTAAAGCTCAACATTCAGAAAGCTAAGATCATGGCATGTGGTCCCATCACTTCATGGCAAATAGATGGGGAAACAATGGAAACAGTGAGAGACTTTATTTTGGGGGGCTCCAAAATCACTGCAGATGGTGATTGCAGCCACGAAATTAAAAGATACTTGCTCCTTGGAAGAAAAGCTATGACCAACCTAGACAGCATATTAAAAGGCAGAGACAGTACTTTGCCAACATAGGTCCATCTAGTCAAGGCTATGATTTTTCCAGTAGTCATTTATGGATGTGAGAGTTGGACTATAAAGAAAGCTGAGCACTGAAGAATTGATGCTTTTGGATTGTGGTGTTGGAGAAGACTCTTGAGAGTCCCTCGGACAGCAAGGAGATCCAACCAGTCCATCCTAAAGGAAATCAGTCCTGAATATTCATTGGAAGGACTGATGCTGAAGCTAAAATTCCAATACTTTGGCCACCTGATGTGAAGAACTGACTCATTTTAAAAGACGCTGATGCTAGGAAAGATTGAAGGTGGGAGGAGAAAGGAACGACAGAGGATGAGATGGTTGGATGGCATCACTGACTCAATGGACATGAGTTTACATAAACTCTGGTAGTTGGTGATGGACAGGGAGGCCTGGCATGCTGTAGTCCATGGGGTCACAAAGAGTCGGACAACACTGAGAGACTGAACTGAGCTGAATTGAACTACCATATGTAGTATTATATCACATACTTTCTTCAAATTCTCTTTTCACTTATGCCATAGAGGTATTTCCAGATCAGAACATGTAGAAGTACCTAACCTTAAACTGCTGCATTGTAGTGTATAGTGAAAATACATACCAATTCCATGTGACAGTCTTTTTGGTGGATATTTGAAGTACTTCCTTATATCCTACCTTAAATCATACTGTAATGAACATCTTGATGTATGTGTTGTACTTCTCTAAAATGACTACCTAGATTTAGAAATGTCAAGGTAACAAATGTACATTTAAAATATAACAGATAATGCCAAAATATTCCTCAAAAGATCTTGCCAGTTCATACTGTCATCAGTAAAACCCACATTCCTTTTTGATTTTTGTAAACATGATAAGCAAGCCAATGGTCTGCTTACTGATTTAACTTTCATATCCTTGGTCATGAAGGAGGCTGAGTATCTTTTCATGTTTGTTGTCAATCTGGATTCCCTTTCCTATGAATTGTCTTCTTTCTTCTTTTGCCTCCTTGTGGCTCAGTTGGTAAAGAATCTGCCTACAATGCAGAAGACCCTGGTTCAATTCCTGGGTCAGGAAGATACACTGGAGAAGGGATAGGCTACCAACTTTAGTATTCTTGGGCTTCCCTTGTGGCTCAGCTGGTAAAGAATCTGCTTGCAACATGGGAGACTTGGGTTTGATCCCTGGGTTGGGAAGATCCCCTAGAGAAGAGAAAGGCTACCCACTCCAGTATCCTGGCTTGGAGATTTCCATGGACTGTCAATGGGGTTGCAGAGCTGGACACGACTGAGCAACTTTCATTTTACTATTTGTTTTTTGTTGATGACAGAAAAGTGCTTTACATATTCCAGAGACTGATTCTTTATATAATTGCTAACATTTACTTCTAGTCTGTGGTGTGTCTTTTAACTATGATCATGGTGTCTCATCATATAAGAACTTACAATTTTAGTGTCATCAAATTTACCCCCAGTTGTCAAAAAAATGTTTTTTTCTTTATAACTTGGCACTCAATGGACTCTTTTAAGTGTTTATGTCTTTTCCTTAAGCTTTGGAAAATGTTCTACTCATTTTAATATTCCCTTTCCCATCCATATTCTTACCTTCTAGAACCTTGCTAATAAATTTTAGGGGCTTCTGGTTCAAGATGGTGGAGTAGAAGGACTGTGCTCATCTCCTCTCACGAGAGCACCAAAAGCACAACTAGCTGTGAATAACCATCAACAGGAGGATGCTGGAAACCACCAAAAAAAAAAAAAAAAAAACAAAAAAAAACACAAACAACTTTGCTAATAAATTTTAGAACTTAGACATCTATTTACATTTCTTAGCTTTTAAATTATTATGCCCAATCTCCCTTTTTTTTCCTATTCAGGTAGAATGTCTTACCTTGATTTTTCTTTAATTATGTCAATTTTATCATTCAGTGTATTGAGTATATAAAAAGGTTTTTGTGTTTTTTTTACAGTAATAGCTTGTGTATGTATATGTGTGTATACATACATACATATTTCCAAGAGTTGTGAACATTTCTTATTGTAATAGCAATCTATTCTTGTTTCATGGGGATCAGTAACATCTTGGCTTCCTCTGAGGACTTGAATTATCATGATACAAATTCCTGCACATCCTGCTTGCTGACATTAGCTCCTCTCTCTGGTCCTGACCTTCCTCAGGTGCTACTCCGAGTATTGCTCATCTGTGAATTCTGTCCTGGGACTATTTGCTGTGGTCCAGAGCAGAGGCTTGGGATGAGCCAATAGGCCAAGTGTCCACTCATTACTTCTCATTACTTTTGGGGGTAAGGAGCTTCCTAGCTCATCCTAAGTGTTTTCAGACACTCAGGTTAGTTACTACCCTGACTCTTGGGCTCAGGTACTCAAGTCACCACCATATACTGACCAACAGAAGCAGGAGAGAGGGGAGGATCTGTACCCCGGTTGCTCCTTTTGTACCCAACCAATTGCCCTGTCTGTCCCCTCAGACTCTATTCTTCCTCCCAACTGACCACCTTTGGGGCTTCAAACACCTGGGAGCTTCATCCACCTTCACAAAAGTCCTTTTCTGTGTGACTTTGGCTATAGCGGCCTTCTTCAAGATGATCCCATCTACTTTCTGTCTTTTAAGGATTCCTCATAGTTTCTGATCCACCATAGAAAGGTATTTTTTGTTTTCTGGCTCTAATATTGATTATATTAAATATGTTTTCTGAAACTTTTCAGGATTTGGAATGGGAGATGGGAATGAGTATGGAAGTAGTAATTTTCCCTCATATTTGTCTCTTGAAATTGGGTGCCATGTTAATTTCTGAGTCAGCCTACTGAATATTTTTGCAGTATTCACTTTGCTATTAGTTGCTTTATTAATTGATCAAGTTGCCTTCACTGAAGAATTTAACAAAGAAGATTTGTCTTTATTCTTTCTTCTCTCCCTCTCAGATTTCTTGCTCCATAGGATAGCCAAGTTATAGATTGGTTCTTAAATATTTATAAATTAAAATAGGCTAAAAGGATGTGGATCTTATCTACACTAGCAAAGGTATGGAGAATTCAGATACCCATCCAAGGAATTGGACCAATGTCTATGAGGAGAATCAGTGTGTGCTTGGCAAAGGGCACAAAGGAAAGAATATTTTGTTGAATTGTTTGGGTGGATACCAGAAGCCTTTACCCAGGATAAGGGAGTCAGCATTTAATTTCAATCTGCTCATGAATAAAAAGACTGAATGACTCATTAAGCACCAGACTAATCATTATTTGATTTCCCACAGAATGTGTGTTTGAGAAAGTGGGTTATAACCATGATATATCACGGTTAAAGGCTTGGCCTCCTCAGCAACAGGTCTCAGATTTTAGCACCAGCATTACCTGGAGGGCTTGTTGTTAAAACAGAGTGCTGGGTCCCCCTTCAGAGCTCTGATTTCACAGATCTAGGGTGAGGCTTGAATATTTGCTTGTCTGACACATTTTCAGGTGATACAGATGCCATTGGTCAGGGGCTCACTGACCAGAAAACTGATCCAGAATCTGATAAATTTAAGACTAATACCTCTCATTATTCCTTCTTAACTGTTTGAGCTAGAACAAGCAATTAATCCTCTGGAGTCTCAGTGTACTTTACTGGGGATCCTAACAGACTAGAATAATAGAATTTCTTTCACTGGATTGTCATAAAGATGGAATAAGATTAAGTTTACACTGAATATGCAAGCATGTTACAACAAACATTCAAAGTCTAGATATGATTTACTTTGACAAAGTTAAGGAAAACAGCAGAATTTTAAAAATACAATTTATTCTTATCTACTTTTTAAAATTACATGTCAGAAACTTGTAATAGGGAGTTCAGGACTGGATAACTATTGCCTGTCTTCCCATTGTTAGCACATGGCTTCCAGCCAATTTATGGAAAAGCTTATTAATCATGGGTCTAGTTGATATAATACTCAGTTTGAGGCTACTTATGGAGGTGAAGAAAAGATGTATAGTAACAGAACTTACTATGCCCTCTCTTGATAGTTTACATTTGAACATGTAAAATCTATAGAAACTGCCAAACATCAGTTAAGGATACTATGCCTGAATTTAGAACCCATGGGGGGAAAAATCTAGTTTTCTCTAAGTGTAATAGTGCCCTGGAGCTGGTTCTCAAAGTATGTTCCTGACAAACACCATCAGCATGACATGGGAACTCATTATCCTTAAGCCCTACTCAGATGAACTGAATTAGAAGCTCTGAGGTTGGTCTCTGGTGACCCACACATGCCCACCTTTGACAACCACTGCCCTGAGAAGCCAGCGGTAAGAGGGGGAGCTGCCGACCAGCTCCCTAATTTCACAGGTGGTTTGCTCCAAGTCAGAGGAAGGTTGATGGCAGAGCTGAGGCTAAGAGGCAAGCAGGCGTCTCCTTCCTGGGCCTGCCTGCTCCCCAGGCTGGGCGGGGGCCATCACAGACCTGAGTCACCCAGGCCCACCGGTGAAACAAAGGCTCCCCCGGAAGCTTGGAACTTCCCTTTGGAAAGTGACTGCACGCTTCCTTTGTTTTTAGTGATGCTGTGTTATCATCACTGTCAGAGCGGCTGAACAGAGAGCCCTAGCAGAATCAAAGGCGCCAGGAAGGCAGACCACCTCTGGAGGCCCAGAGGGCCAGCGGCGCGCGGGGCTGGCTGCCGGGAGCGCGGTGGGAGACGTGGCTCTGGGAACGGAAGTCTGCTCGTGACGGCCTTCTCGGACTTCCCGGCTGCCTGTGGTCCAGAGCAGAGACACGGCTGACTGGCTCTAGTTTGCTGTGAAGGAGTCAGCTCCTCTAAGACACAAGTCCACCCTGGGCTATCTTAAGAAAAAATTGATTGTATCAACACATCTCCATGTCTGTGCTTCTACTTTGTGCTTCCCTCTGAGAGCCCAGTGAAAGCGAAGCTATGTCACTGCCTTTGAGCATCAGTGAGGGCAATGGATGCTTTCCTGGTGTGCCCTTTGCGTGTCAGATAGGACCCCAACATCATGGGAGCAGGACCACGGTGATTGGGAAGCAGGGCTTTGCTTTCTGCTCTTCCCCCCACGCTGCTCCTAGATCTCAACACACAGGTTTACACCTGCAAGGACTCACTACAAGTGCAGCAAAAAGGAGGTAAGGGAAGACTAAAAATGTGTGATTAAAAATATAAACATTTATGTACATTTTGGAATATATATCTTTACATTTACCTAGAGCATATATTTACTATATATTAATATACATGCATGTGTATATTGTATATCATACATGTATGCATATACATATATAATAAATACATAGAAAATATACATGTACATACCTTGGAGATACTGTAGGTAAGATTCCAGACACCAAGATAATGAATATTGAAATAAAGTGAGTCATACAAATTTTATTTCCCACTGCACATAAAAATTACACTCTACCGTAGTCTGTTAACTGTACAATAACATTATGTCTAAAAAAAAGTACATACCTTAATTTAAAAATATTTTTGCTAACAAATGTTAACCATAAGCTGCAAATTGTAATAATCTACAAACCTTCAGCAAATCATAATAGTAACATTAATGATCACTGATTACTGTAACAAACATCAATATAATGAAAAAGTCTGAAGTATTGCAAGAATTACTATAATATGACACAGAGACTCAACGTGGGAAAATGATGTTGGAAAAATGACATTGATAGACTTGGTCCATGGAAAGTTGCTACACATCTTCAATTTGTAAAAAATACAATAAAGTTAAATGCAATAAAATGAGGTATGCCTGTATATGTCATAACGCATATAGTAAGTCGTGAAATCCAGGGGTCCTGGAGTCCATTCTTTTCTGTTTGACTCCAAAAGCTGTCCCATCATCATTATCTTTAAATAGAGTGAAGTTCTTAAGAATACAGATCTGGCCATTTATCTGCTGTGAGATATCAGTCATGTCACCTTCATTCTTGTGTCTTTGTGCCCTTGTCTATAAAGTGGGGGTGTAAAATGGTTATCCATCCCTTGTGACTTTAACTTTTACCATGTATGCAAAGAACTTACAACCATGTATGAGCTGAGCACTGTTTCAATTTAGTGATTTTCAGTGGTTTCCTCTCCAAGACCCTCAGATAATAAACTCAAATGTACATCCTCAACTTCCCAATTGTGTAGCCTTAGAGTGTGCTCTGCATGCTGTCGGGCAGGCCTTAGCTCACATCCTGATGATTGGGCTGTGTTTGGAGTGGCTCCCATGAAGGGCAGCCTGCTGCCCCCTACCTAGGCCTTAGAGTGGAATTTAAAAATTGATGTGGAGGGTGGGTTCCTCAAATGCAGCTCCATGACAGGAAAACTGGAGGGAAGTGGAAGAAAGAAGTGAGCAGAGGGAACAGTGGTCCCCACGCCCAAGGAAGGAGGGAGCTGAATGGCGTGGTGTCATGATTGGACAAAGCAGGTAGCTTGTCCCTGCTTTGACACTGAAATCCCAGTGTCAGCTCTTAACTGAGACACATCCCAGCAGGGTCCTGCCAGGACAGAAGGCCCAGGGGCCAGGTACCATAGAGCCCCTTTATCATTCCCAACCACCCAGTTACCCACAAAGTGTAGGCATGGGTTCCTGCATCTCTGTCCTCAGGAGCTCCTCATGGCACATGCCCAGGATCCATGGGCTCTTCTGGAGCCAGGTGTTTCCAGGAGGTCTGTGTGGGCCATGCAGACCTAGGAGAACGTGCTGCCCCAGAGATACCTGTCTCCACTTCAACCATTCCCTGAGGCCACGCTTGGCCAAATCTAAGTAATCTCCTGATTACTAAACTCAGTTGTCTTCTCTTCCCATTTCTCCAGGTGGCAGCTCAGGGCACTGTTAACCATTCCCTTCTTCACCTCACCACCTCTCCTCCTCCTCCCCACCCCTGCTCCATCCACTTCACCTGGAGCTGAGGGTTCATGTCTTAGATCACTTGACATAAATCCCAGAGAACTTTCTACAGCACCTCATAGCCCAGCCAGGCAGGAGCTGCATATGCCGGCTCTGCAGCAGAATCCTGGGCTTCAGTGGCTTTCCTGGCCTGGGCCACTTGGTAGTTCTGAGCCGTTTCTATTGATCACTGACAGGTATCTGTGAAAGAAAGTAGGGAAATAAGCCCTGGCCAAGTCCAGGAGGTGTGTACAAAGCACACACTGCAAGGCTTTCTTTGTCTAGGTTCTTGATGGGGTGGCAGGTACTCAAGCCTCAGTGGAGTGTGATAGTAAACAGATTTTGCTGTTGCTTCGCTAATGCTGCATTGTCCAATGAGATGGATCACAGCACTACTCACAAGGACCCTCTCTGAAGATGCACTTTGCCAGCCCTTGGACGCCATGCCATTTTGCTCATCCATATACTCTTGGGTATGGTTTCATGAGGCAGGCGGTGTTCCACCCCTGTCATTCCCAAAAGTCAGAGCTCAGCATGTTTTCCGTAAATCACTTTAATAAAAGACACATGAAAAAGTCAAAAACCTCTTTAGCATGTGTGAAATGAGATTAAGAAACAGTTACAAAAATACCAAAGACTGTTGGGTGAATCCACCATCAAGGAGAAAAAGGGGATCTGTGCCCTATTCCTAGGTGAGGTATCAGTTTCCTACCAGGGCAGGAGTGAAGGTTGCCTTCCAGAAAGATTAGTTATAAGGGGGAAGCGAAGAATGCCAAGAAAAATAATACAGCTTGGTTTAATTAACTTGGTTGAATGCATGTTTTCCTTCTGTCACGGCAGCTAACTAAAGGTTTCTGGCCTGAGTCACTCAATCCCTCCACCCTTCGCTCTTCTCCACTCAGTCCTGACCTCCTACAGTGCTCTTAGGAAGGAAAAAAAAAACCCTTAAATGAGTTGTCCTAGTATCTCAATGACCTTGTCTGCTCTGGGCTACTTTCTGTCTTGATGTTGGGTTTCTGAGCCTCTGAAAAGACCAGTCTGAAACTTTCTTACATAGTATCAGTAGGGCTTCCCAGGTGGCACAGTGGTAAAGGAATCTGCCTACCAATGCAGGAGACACCAGAGATGCAGGTTTAATCCCTGGACTGGAAGATCCCCTGGAGGAGGAAATGGCAACCCATTCCGGTATTCTTGCCAGGAAAATCCCATGGACAGAGGAGCCTGGCAGACCACAGTCCATAGGGTCGCAAAGAGTTGGACACGACTGAGCACAGCACAGCACAGTAGTGGGGCTATAAACTGGTGCAAATTTTATAGATGGAAATGTTATCAAATATGTTCAAATAAAATATAATCTAGCCTTTGACCAAAAATTCCTGTTTTACAAATTTATTATACAGACGTGTGTACACGGGTATATAAAGACGTATGTACATGAGATATATTGGAAACTTCTTTGCAAAAACCCAACTTCCCTTTGAGAGATGACTCAATCAAAAAATTATGCTACAGCAGAGAACTAGATTAATAATTACATCAATCAGAAAGACTAAGGTGGTTCTGTATGGGTTGACATGGAAAGATTCAACAGGATCTTAAGTGAAAAGCTTAATTGTAATAAAATATGGATAATAAAGGTTATCTTTATAAAACATAGGGTATGCATAGTACCATGACCTGAAAGACTACATATACCCAAATGGTGATGGTTCTGGGAGTTGGGGAAGGGCATGGTAGCTTTGTATCCTCCCCATGTGTGATAATGAAGTATTTTTAACTCTTTCTGCTACCCAGATGGTTCATCAAGAAGCTTCCATTAGGTTCCACTCAGCTGCTTCCATTGGACCTTGTAACCAAGGCCAGAAAAACTCTGCTGTCTCTTTCACCTGCCTTATCACATCACTTTTCTGATGAAATACACATGCTTGAATGGGGAGAAAGTAAAACTAAGGGAGAAGGTAAGCAATTTGGATGAATAATTCATATTTTTACCTGTAAAATGTTTTTACCTATAAAATATTTATATTTTTAACATATATTTTATCTATAAAATGTTTTGATTGGTTTTAGAAGACGTATTACCATCAAGATTAAACAATACAAAGATGAGACTAGCTATCTGCTTTGGACTTCCTGGGTGGCTCAGTGGGTAAAGAATCTGCCTGTAGTGCAGAAGACACAGAAGATGCGGGTTAGATCCCTGGCTCAGGAAGGTCCCCCCCAGAGAAGAGAATGGCAACCCACTCCAGTATTCTTGCCTGGAGAATCCTGTGGACAGAGGAGCCTGCTACAGTCCATGGAATCGCAAAGAGTCGGACACAACTGAAGCGTCTGAGCGCAGCACAGTACATCTGCTTCACTCACCATATGATCAGATTCCCAGGGCACAGCCATTCTGAGTCTGGGTTCTTGGAGGCCTTTTGAGGGGGAAAGCAGCCTAAGAGTCCTCAAAGCTACTCTGCTGTCTTGTGGACCCAGATACATTGAGAAGGTGCTTTCAAAGAGCCGTAGACATGAAGGAGAGTCATGTCCAGCCTCATGGAGCAGCGATGCGAAGGCAGGAGACCCGAACGCAAGCTTTTCCACAGGGAGAGTCAGGAAGTCCCTCGGTGGCAGGGGTTCCTGAGGTCCTCGCAGTCCCCCAGCTGGTGCCACGGAGCCCACTCGTAGGAGGTACGGGGAGCGCTGTGTGAGCGTGGCCAGTGGAGAACGTGTGTTTAGGGGGCTCCTCCAGGCAGCTCCCCCATCCAAGGCCTTCACGAATTCACATGCCACCTTCCTGCAGTGACAGGAGCTCCTGTTCTCTTGGCCCCACCTCTGTCATCGCAAGTGCTCCCTGTAGACACCACCCACCTGACCTCGGGGTGCCTGAGCTCATGTCTTATCCTGGTGCTGAGACCTCAGGGCTCCCGTTCTGTGGGCTCTGTGTGTGGGCACAGACACACCTGAGGGGTGAGGATTACTTCAACTTCTCTTCCTAATCCCTTCTTTTCTCTGTGAATTTCAGAACCCACCTTTCCTGACAACCTTCTTCAGACCTATCACCTGATACCCTCCTTGATTCTTGCTTTTCCAGTGTGGTCTGAGGTTTTGGTTCCTTAATCACCTTGGTTTTTAGTTCATCAATCATATTGAGTACATCAGCATTTCTCTGGGCAAGATATGTTCTCTTCAGTTTTCCAGTTTCATTGAACAGAAGGCTTAAAATACAAAAAATTGAGGCCAATTTTTGTATTTCTACACTAGCTTTGGAGCTTCCCAGGTGGTACTAGTGGTAAGGAACCTGCCTGCCAAGGCAGGAGACATAAGAGATGCGGGTTCAATCCCTGGGTTGGGAAGATGCCCTGGAGGAGGAAATGGCAACCCACTCCAGTATTCTTGCCTGGAGAATCCCATGGATTGAGGAACCTGGCAGGTTAGAGTACATAGGTTCACAAAGAGTTTGACTGACTGAAGCAACTCAGCACGCACGCGTACTAGTTTTAGATCCTAACTCTTAGCACTAAATTTCACCCAATCCTTGCTCCTCTTTCTTTCTTAGGGCTTCCTGCAATGAGATAGCACTTCACTCTGCAAAGATGACTTTTCTGGTGTTAGAATGATAGAAGTCCCAGTGAAAGTGTTAGTCACTTGGTTGTGTCTGACTCTTTGTGGCCCTATGGGCTGAAGACTGCTAGGTTCATCTGGCTGTAGAATTCTCCAGGCAAGAATACTGGAGTGGGTTGCCATTCCCTTCTTCAGGGGATCTTCCTGTCTCAGGGATCGAACCAGGGTCTCCCACACTGCAGGCAGATTCTTTACCATCTGAGCCACCAGGCAAGTCCGAAGTCCCAGATAGAGTGTTAATTTAAAAACAGAGTTGGAGAACAGTATTTTAAGAAGGATCCCATTTTCTCAATCTCCCTGAAAGCCTGTCTTCTGGGTGCACAGTCCTGGGTATCACCCTCATGCTGACTTCTTGCTGTCTGATTGGGTGACTTGCTATAATGTGAGGCTAAGGATGACCTCAGAGATGGCCTAGAAAGTGGTTCTTTGTCCAGCTATGATCAAGCAGTGGCCAAGTCAGGACATTCCCTTACCCTGGGGTGGGTTAAGTACAGGTAGAGAGGGCTTTGGGAAAGGGGGCTTTACGCATGTTTCTTCTGGTTGCTGTGACAAATTACCACTCAGTGGGTTCAAACAATCAAAATCCATTCTCTCGCAGTTCTAGAGGCCTTGCAGTTCTGAAATCAAGGTATCAGCAGGGCCGTCTTCCCTCCAAAGCCACCAGGGAGGATTCTCTTTAGCTTCCTCCAGCTTCTGGCGGCTGCCCTAGCATTACTGGCTTATGACTACATCACTCCAATCTGCTACCATCTTTGTGGGACCTTCTCCTTCATTAGGTCCATGTCAAATTCCCTCTCTTATAAGGGTCCATGTGATTGCATTTAGGGTCCACTCAGAAAACCCAAGATAAGCTCCTCTTCACAAGATCACTAGCTTAATCACATCTTTTCCATAAAAGGTAATATTCACAGGTCCTGGGGATTAGGGTGTGAACATATCTTTTGGGGCCACCATTCACCACATTACATCCACCCATATATCCATGGAGCTGGGATGAATGTCAGATGTTAGATATCAAAGGGATGTCAAAAGCACAACCCATATTTGGGGTTCCCCCAAATAAACAAGTCTAGCAGTGAGTCATACCCAGCCGAAGGGTGATTCTCTTTGCCAAGTGCTGAGCTGTGTGGATTCAACTCTCCCACGTCTCTCTGACCATTGTGTGTATACCTGCTTGGCTAATTCAAAATCTGTGGGTTTGGTCTGGTCGCAGGGATTCCTTGTGCCAAAGGGAAGAAGCTGTATTTGGGGGTGTGTGTGGGTGTGAGGGCTCTGCCATGTGATAGGGAAGATCTTGGCTCAAGTCCTGGTTCTTACACTTAGCAGCTGTCTGTCCTTGGACAAGACATCTAGCTTTTTCAAAGAGGAACAAAAATGATCCCTATGTTTTATGATTTTGCAAGAATTAAATGATAAAATGTACACATATTAAAGCTAAACTCAGGTGTGGGGGATTGAGCACCCCAGCCCTAAGAGAGGAGGGTGGTGGGCCAGCTGGTCATCCTGGCATCTGCGGTCAGTGGAGCAATCTGAGTTGAGTCCTCGCTCTCCAGTCTGTTTCCCAGTGGATGCAGGTTAAGTGGAGTCTTCCCTGAAGACTCAGGGGGCACCTCTTACATTTCTCCATCCAGCCTGAGAACGTGGCAGTGATTATTGTTGTTGTTTAGTTGCTAAGTTGTGTCTGACTCTTTGTGACCCCATGGACTGTAGCCCCCAGGCTCCTCTGTCCACGGGATTTCCCAAGCAAGAATACTGGAGTGGCAGTGATGTAGGTCTACGCATATACACAGAGAGAGAAACTCTCTTCTGACAGATGATAGTCGTCTCATGATGCAAGATGATTTCTTCCTCCAGTTTCCTGGGTCTCTAATACATAAAGATATGAAGAGGCACAATAGGAAAACAGGGCGTTGTTGGGGACTGCTACTCCCTTTCTGCACCAAGGTCTGAAAGGTGGGTGCACCCAGCAGGAATGGCTCCCTGTGGGCTGAGACTGAGAAATTAAAGGTGTACAGTCCCTCCAGTGCATTTCTGGTCCCCCAGCCCTCTCCTCTTGGGAGGCCTGACTATCATATTTGCTACCATCACCGTCATCACCTGATGATAACAGCCACATTAACAGACTCCTGCCTCCCTGTGATTGCGACTCTTGGGGGCCTTCATCCTGACTACCCTCCCTACTCCGAGGCCATCTGCAAATGCTCACAGGCCCATCTACCCAGGCCCACGCAGGCTGCCTGCCACAGCTAAAATGAAGGGAATCTAAACTGTGAGCTGCTGTCAATAGGCAAAGCCTTCAGAGATTTTTACTAAATCCAGCCAGGATCTGTGGCTTATTTATGAACTCATATGGCTTTTTGACTTCTCTGACTTTTGCCAGATTGCTGACATGTTTTTAAATTATCCAGTTTTTGTTTTTCCTTCTTCTCTGCTTCTTGGGAAGATAAAGCCTCAGGCATGTGGCCCTTGTCTGTTCATAACAGTGATGGTTTCTGGGCAGCTGGCCCCCTCCCTTCACCCCAGACCACCATTCACTTCAGTTACCATTTTAACCCAGACCTCAGAAACTTCAGAAGCATTTAACCCTTGATGGTGGTGGTTTAGTTGCTAAGTCGTGTCTGACTCATGCGACGCTATGGACTGTAGCCTGCCAGGCTCCTCTGTCCATGGGATTCTCCAGGGATGTATACTGGAGGGGGTTGCCATTTCCTTCTCCAGGGGATCTTCCTGACCCAGGAATCGAACCTGGGTCTCCTGCATTGCAAGCAGATTCTTTACTGATTGAGCTATGAGGAAAGCCCTATTTAACCCTTAGGAACCTTTAGGAACACAGAAAACAAGTGATTAAGAGGGAGAAGCTACAAGGTAAAGTGTTTTTTTTTTTTTAATCTATATAACCATACAGTAAGAAATTTTGTTATAAAAAATTAAAATTTATAATTAAAAAAAAAAAATCCCAGGCAGCATATATATGCTTCTACTGGGTGATCTCTAACGGTCCAAGCAATTTCAGAAAACTCGCAATAGCTTTAAGAACTGACATGGTGGCAAGTGTTGAAGACCATTTCATCCAAAGCGAGGAGTCATTTTACAGCAGGGAAATGGAATGTAGTGTTGGGGACAGTTGGCTTTGTCTTGCTGAGAGTCCCCAAAGGTCTTTTCTGTGGGCTGCCATCTGAACTCCACCTTGGTCCTAACCTTGCTCCATCTGGGAAAGCTGCTGGGTTAACACTCCCCAAAATCAGCACGGTTCAGACTGGGGCTGATTAACACATTGTAACTTTTCAAATTAAAGACAGGAATTCACCATCCTCATCCCAGTTCTATACAATTACTACATAGATTGCTCACCAGGGAATATCAAAAGGGAAAAAAGCAAGCACCAACCTCCTACATCACAGCCAGGATTGTCACTTCTTAAAAGAAAACTCTCACTTGCCTTACCTAAGCCGGTAAAGTCACCCCACGTGAGTTCACTCAGGATGTTAAAAGCATTGGCCAGTGTTCGTCTCTGCATTGGGTGTATGAGCATGGCCCCACTTGCCCTCTCTGTGAGTCTGCAGAGGTTTGAAATACGTCCACAAATTCTTGGGCACTCCCTTCAAACAACGAACCCCCCCCTTGTGTCTGTGCATTCAGCAACTGGCTCCTGGCAAGCAGAAAGAAGGCAGAAGTAACTGGATGCAATTTCAGAGAATGAGTGTATTTGTTTTTTATTGTCACATAACAAATTACCATGAATTTAATGAACATTTATTATCTCACAGTTCTAGAGATCAGAAGTCCAGGTACAGGATGATGGAGTCTTCTGCTCAGGGTCTCACAAGACTGAAATCAGATGTGCTTGGGACCGAGATCTCATCTGAGGCCCGGGGTTTTCTTCTGAGTTCATACAGCTGGCAGAATTCAGTTCTTTGCAGTTGTAGGGACTGAGGTCCCCGTAATCTTGCTGACAGTTGGCTGGGGACCATTCTCAGTTCCTAGAAGCTGCTCTTGGGGTCTTGACACATGGAATCCCTCCACAACACAGCAGTTTGCTCCTTCAAAGCCCTGGTTGCACGTCTACTCCATTTTAAGGGACTGCATCATTAGATCAAGCCAACCCAGGATAATCTGTCTTAACTTAGGGTCAAGTTAGGAATCTTAATCACAATAGCCTTGCTACCATATAATATAACATCATGGGAGTGAGACCTCATCATATTTTAAATCTTGCTTCCACTCAAAATGTGGGTATTACATATGTGCACCAGGGGGCAGAATCTAGGGGGCCATCACAGAATTCTGCCTGACACTCTTGAGTCATAAAAAGCCTGTGGATTCCTGCTTGTCTCTTTTCCTCTCTCTCTGGGACCTCCCACTTTGGAGAAAGCCAGCTGCCATACAGTAAGGACACTCAAGAATCTTCTGGAAAAGTCACCAGGCAGAAATGATGCCTCCTCTTGGCAGTCAACAAGGAACCAAGGCCTGCGTTCTATAGCCATGAGGGTTGGGGTGGGGTCAATCTTGGAAGTAGATCCACCAGCCCCACTCCAGCCTTCAGATGACTGCAGCCCTGACCAACATCCTAACTCCAATCTCTCAGCAGACCCTGAGCCCAAACCACCCAAATGAGCTGCCTCCAGATTCCTGACCCTCAAAACCTGTGTTGTACAATTTTTCTCTTTGAAGATGCTCTATTTTGAGGCAATTTGTTATACAGCTATAAATAACTAATAAACAGCCTTTATTCACTAAGAGAGCAATTGAAAACAGTGGGAAAATGTTGTGTTGAAAAACAAGAAAAAGAAAAAATCCTAGCAAAACTGCTTTCTATTCTGAAAGACAGAGCTCTCATCTGGCCTTTGTCACTCCAGCCAGAGGCTGGCAATCACTCTCTGCTCACCACCGGTTGCCTCCCCTCTTCTGCAGAGGGGTGGAAAGGCACATGGCCAAACCGCAGGTTCCACTTCCCAGGGTCCTGCTTTATCCAGGTTTCTCCCCAGCATTCTCCTTGGCATTCAAGCCAAGGTACTTTGTTTCCCTCTGAGTATCAGGCTCACTGCCCTAAGTGCCCTTCCTCTGGACTCCTGCTTTCCTCTCGCTGGTCTTTTCCCTCCTTGTGCCTTGCAGCCTAGGATGAGCTGGGGCTGTGTGAAAGCAAAGATCCTCTGAAGAGGGCGCATCTGGGTTACCCAGCCCCTGGCTTAAAGCCACGCTTGATTTAAGCCATTTCACGGTGGAAAGCCAGGCTCTTAATTCTGGGTTGTTTTCCTCCCAGGCTGCAAACTTAGATGACAAATCACAGCATCCTTCCTCCTGACTGCCCGGCTGCCCTCACGAGCTGCAGCCCTCCTGGTCATGATGGAGAGCCCCAAGGGTCCACAGGGGCAGACTCCCAGCCTGCATTTCATGCTCTGATGAATGAAAAGGGCAGTGTAGGCTTCAGTCCTTTTCCTCTATTCCATCATGCGATTCTCAGTCTGGACAGAGGTAGGGCAGAGGTCAGTCCTGAATGCCCCATCCTCCGTGGTTAACAAGGAGAGAAGAGGCTGTCTGCCTGGGCCACGGCAGATCGGAGCAAAGTGCCAGCTCCAGGTGAAGCAAAGTCAGGGCCACAACTATTATTATTTCAGGTCAGTTCACCTTGAGCTCGAGGAACAGCCAGTCGCCAGAAGGCTCGGCGTGATACAGTGCAGACCCCTCACCCGCCCCTGCTGGCAGTGAGTAATTGGCACTAAACACGGGATGTGTCTGGATTTAATCTAACCTGAACTCAATTACTTGACTCGTCTGAAGGAAACTCGCCTGGGCTCCAGTGTTTAAGTGAAGAGAGCGCTCTGAAGTCCTCTGGCCCTGCAGCCCCAGTCTTTTTCTTCCTATCTGTGTAGGTAGGCAGAGGGATGCACATACTCTGCACCCTGCTACCAAGTCCCTGCGCACTCCCCGACCACTGCCTCATCTGATTGCAGGACAGAGTAGGATGCTGAGGGGGAGGTGTGTGTGGAGGCTGCATCCCTGTCGCTGGGGTGAGAAGGTGGAGGCTCTGAGTCTAGGTCTCAAGCAAGGGGCTCAGCAGTGTTAGCTGAGAGGAGAGAGAGACCCCAGTTGTCCCTTCCTACATCCCTGCAATGGAGCAGGGCTCAGCTTCCAGCACCCAGAGAGAGGACTCCTAGCCAGCAGGGGCCCACTGGGAGAGACCTGAGCCCTTGCTCTGTCACCCCACTGCACCCCACTTTCTGCATTTGATTTTCTGAGGCCAGTCTGCCTTTCTCAGCTGGAGTCACAGCATTCTCTTAGAACTCCCTTCCCCCCACACAGACACCTGGGTAGGATACAAGAGGCCCAAATTCCAGCCCCACTGGCCTCTTTCCTCTCCTCCAGGGTCTGCACGGCTTTGGGCCCACTACCAGCCCCAGCCTCGGAGGCTTCTCTGCACCCTCCAGCCCACTCCTTTGAGAAGGTGTCTCTGCTTCCTCCAGCCTGCCTCTGACCTTGGCAGCTCTGGCTATGGAAACCTTTTCCTGAGCCTGTCCAGGTGTGGTCGGGTGCTTCTGAGTTGGCAGTCTCTTCTTCTTGAGCTTTGCTCTGCGTCCCACAGGATATGGAGGGTGAGCAAGCTGTGGGCAGCAGGCTGAGCAGGTCCTCCTACTCCATCTCAGAGAAGCCCACGTGTCCACTGTACTGCAGCCACGGGCCTCACCTGCATCTCAGCCTGGTCCCCGCTGGGCCTGGGGCAAGTGGGAGAGTCGGGGGGAGAGTTCTCAAGCAGGAGGTGAGAACCTTCCAACTAGAACCTGCTTCTGTTTGTTTCTGGACCAAGTAGGCACACCTAGCAAGCAGTCAGGCTGCTAACTTGTAGTCCTGCGCTGAATCCCCTCCAGTGTCATGCCTCTCCTGCCCAGGACTGCCCTGGGGACTTCTGCCCTGAGTTGGAAAGAATTAAAAGGGCATGCAAAAAAAAAAAAAAAAAAGGCATGCAATTGGAGGGCAATAAAACTCTCAGTCTCATTTATTTTTCTCTTGAAATTCTGACTCACAGGCAATGATGTTGTCAATGGGATAAAGAAAAAGTATATATCTTAGGCATAATTTTATATAAAAGTCAAGGCAATTGGTAACCATGAAAAGGCCATAATACATCTGGTTAACATAATTTGAGCCAGAGTTCAATTCACTGGGTTTGAAACCTGTTTCAAGTATCAATTAGCTGTGTAATTTGGGGTAATTGTTTAACTTTTCTCTGCCTCAGTTTCCTCATCTGCAAAATGTGGATGGTGTCAGCACTTGCCTGGTGAGGATTGAATGAATATATGGAAATAGCTTAGAACAGAGCCTGCCTCTCTTTGCATTCTCAGTATGTGTAAATAAACTAGGATGGATGTTAAATGGGAGCTGAGGAGGGGTGAGGAGTCAAAGACCAAGGGCAAGTTTTGAGGTAATGGATGAAGAGATGGTGCCCACATTCAGGATGCTCCTTTGGGAAAAGGAAAGAGAAAAGCCTGGCCTGGTGACAGTGCTCCAGAGAAGACTGGGAGGAAGGCCTGGGCCTACAGAACATGGAGCCAAAGACGTTTCCTAGGTCCAGTCTGAAGGCCGGCAGCTGCTCAGACCACTCTGTCATCATGATGAGGTCAGAGAGGGAAACAGCACACAGGCCTGAGCCACAGAAGGGAGCTGCTAGCCCAGGATTTGGGGAGAGGACCAGCTGACAGGGAAGCTGGGGTGTTCTTGAGCCCCAGGGCCAAGTTACAAACATTGTAGGGGCCTGATGATTTAGGCCAGGGGTGGGACACATAAAACATTCACTGCAGAAACAGCAAAATTTAAGAGTGTTTTTTCTAGGGGAGATGATAGCTTTGCATTTGGACTTGAGTTTCCCTGCCTAGATGCGTAGGTGGTATCTCTGTTCTGAATTTTCTCTTCCTGGGATAGAGTTGCCTAGTGTTGACTCAGGAGCTGGGCTCACAGCCGACCTCTTTATGCCCCACGGCTCCTTTAAAACGGGCTGATTCATGGGTCCCCCTCCAGCTCCCCCAGCCAGCAGATCTGGAGGAGGGAGTGCAGCATCTGTGACTGTAGCAAGCCCCCAAGTGAACAATGTGTGGTTCGGCGGCCTCCATGAGCATCACAGACTAGGCCCTCAGATAGCAGTGAAAACTGGTAATAAAAGCATGAGCAAAAGAGTGGGACTCAAAGGCCAAGATGCACAAAACTCTTCTCTCTCAGGCCCTAAATGAAACTGTTCAAGGCAAGGAGACTATGCCTTCTCTTTATTTAGAACTTTCCAGAGCAGTGCTTGCTGTTCAAAGGAACTGCAGTGATGAAATGTTCTAAACCTGCAGTGCCCAATACAGAAGCCACTAGCCATATGTGGCTATTCGTGCTCAGTTGCGAAGTCCTGTGACCCCACAGACTGTAGCCTGCCAGGTCCCTCTGTCTGTGGGATTCTGCAGGCAAGAATATTGGAGTGGGTTGCCATGCCCTCCTCCAGGGGATCTTCCTGACCCAGGGATTGAACCTGCGCTTCCTGTAGTTCCTGCGTTGGCAGCCGGGATTCTTTACCACTGAACCACCCATGTGGCTATGGAACATTTGAAATTTGACTAGTGTGATGAAATTTTTAATTTTATGTTTTTAACTCACTCAAATTTAAATATTTGTAGTCACATGTGGCTGGTGGCTGCCATGTTAGATGGTGGAATTCTGGAGGGACACGGACTACAGAGAAATTGGACATGGGGTCAGTACTGACTGTAACCCAGCTCCACATCTACATGCAGACATGCAAGTACACACACATCTAACCAAGTTAATCACATACAAAGAGCTGACAAATGAAAACTCTCTGCAAACTGGATCAGTGGAAAGGAGAGCACCATCCAGGGCATCTGTGTGGAATACTGTGCCTTGCACGCTGACAGCTATTTCTCAAAAAATAACAAGAAGAGACCTGTGTTTCCAGCCTCTTGGTGTTCCTCTAGGTCACTGAACTACAGCAAGACAGCTCTGCTCTACCCTCATCCCAGAGTCAGCTCAGTAACAAAGTAAGCTGTAGGGCAAGTGTTGGAAGGTCATAGATATGCCTGGTGACTGGAATACAATACTAGGAGATCCTGAGAGGCCATGAGCTAGCTGACAGTGTGACTAAAATAAAACTGACCCCAGGGAAGTTGTCAGGGCACTCAGGGCAGAAATAAGATGGTTGTCACAGGTCAGTGACCTAGCAGATGGTATCTTCTTCACCTACAGCCACTTTGGGCCCCAGATGACTGTGATTCTTGTTCCAAAAAGTTAGTTTTCAAGGAGTTGTAAAGGCACCACCAGAAAGCTGACTCTGTGACAATTTGAGGCAGGAATGAGCATCTTTAAATTAAGCGACTTGGACTGGATTAGATACCATGTGAGTGAGTGTTTGGGGACCCAATAACAGCCTTACCCAGGTGAAGAATGATTCTTTTAAATCTACCGTGAGTTGTGTGTTAAAGTGTGTGGGTGTGTGTGTTAGTCGCTCAGTTGTGTCTGACTCTTTGCAACCCCATGGACTGTGGCCTGCCAGGCTCCTCTGTTCATGGAATTCTCCAGGCAAGAATACTGGAGTGGGTAGCCATTTCCTTCTCCGGGGGACTTTCCTGACCCGGGGATTGTACCCACGTCTCCTGAATTTTAGGTGGGTTCTTTACCATCTGAGCCACAAGGTAAATATGAAAAGTAACTTACATCTGAGTGCTGGACTGTGGCAGCAGTGATGCATTTTGGCATTATCCCTGGGGTTTAGAGATGAAACATTTTAAGGGAGTTAAGGCATTTGTGAAAACTAAGTCTAACACCTTTGCAGCACCTGTGAAGCCAGGGGAGGAGGTTTCTGGCATGCTTCCCTTTAGGAGCAGCGCCAAGCCTGGGATATGCTAATGAGGTCGTCTGGATGTCACAGTGGTCTGTGAAGCACAAGAGGCCAGTTGCGCATTGGGATCTGAGCATCACAAAGATGGGGCTCTGGGAACAGTTTTCCCAAACTCACACTGAAGAAGTCCAGGGGGAACATTCTATCACCTGGGCCTACTGCTCTGCACCTCCTCCTCTGAGGTCTCTGGCCTCACTTTGGTGGAGAAGCCTTGGGTCAACAGGAGATGCTCACATGTGAAGCCATCTGCCACCAGGAACAAATGACTGCTGCTGGTCCTTGTCACCTATGAGTGGTTGATCCAAAGTGATCTGCGATTTTGGCACCGAGTACTCCAAGAGTCCTCATAATATCCTGTGAGAGGGGTGGGTCTGAGGCTCAAAGGCTGTCTGCTGAGACAGGCTGGCCCCCCTGAGCTGTCTGGCCAGCAGAGTGAGTGCCCACGGAGCCGTGGGCTCTATGCAGAGGGGCAGGCTTCTCCTTGCTCCAGAGGCTTGGGCACAGTCTAGGAGTTATATGACTTTTCCACAAGCAAAGGACAGAATGTAGCACTGCAAAGATTCTAACAAGGGAATCTGCTGCCAAACCCATTTGGCATCTCATCTGTGCCCTCTTTGCTGGTTAATGCTGAGGGCTGGGCAGGCTTCTCCCACCCCAACACTCCCTCTCTGGGGGAGGAGAGGAAATGTCATTTGCTGACACTGTTTGTATCACTGCCGTCACACCTGGTACCTCCCACACCTCACATCTGCAATACACACAGCTTGTTAAGATGAGACTGGTTCTAGAAGGTACCGCAAGGGAACCTTGTGGTGACGAAAGAGCTCTATACTTTGACTGTGGTGTAGTCACATGATTTCAAATGTGAAAAATCACATAGCAACAAACACAAAGAGGCACATATGCAACTGAGTGTGTTTGAAGCTGGTGACACCTGAGTGAGGTCATGATTGGATCAATGTCCATGTTCTGGTTGTGACACTTACTATAATTATGCAAGATGTCACCAGCGGGGGAAACTGGGGGATCTCTGTATTGTTTCCCACAACCGCATGTGAACCTAACAATTATCTCGAAATAAAAATTAATAATACACCTTGAAAAAAATCTCACGGTATGAAATGTGTTTAAGCTACTCTGAGAAACAGGCAGCTGAAGTCCCAGATGGAATCCTCTTTCATTGCTTCTGTCCCTTCTAGGTCTCAGGATTCTCATTCATCTTCCTGTCCCTCCCTTCAGCACCAGGAATGCCAGAGGCCACTGGGGACAGTGAGGACCTGTGGCCTCCAGGTGAGCTCTGGGACAGCAAGAGGAGTGAGGGGGGTGGGGTGAGTCTGGAAGGGGAGCTCTCAGGATGCCTGGGAATGTGCAGTTGGCACCCCTCACAGCAGGGCCGGCGGTCTGGCTTCTGTGTCCTGCAGGGAAACAAGGCGGCCCAGAGCTACTCTCTTCTGTCTCCAGAACTTCGCCAGTGTAGACTGCCTCTCAGAATGGGGGAGAGGAAGATTTAGAGCAGGGACAAGGGAATATTATACTTATTAAAATTAAAAGATGCTTGAAAGGAAAGCTTTGACAAACCTAGACAGTGGATTAAAAAGCAGAGATATCACTTTGCTGACAAAGGTCTGTATAGACAAAGCTGCAGTTTTGCCAGTAGCCACGTACAGATGTGAGAGTTGGACTGTAAAGAACAGGCTGAACACTGAAGAATTGATGCTTTTGAACTGTGGTGCTGGGAAAGACTCTCGACAGTTCCTTGGACAGCAAGGAGATCAAGCCAGTCAATCCTAAAGGAAATCAACTCTGAATATTCATTGCAAGGACTGATGCTGAAGCTGAAGCTCCAATACTTTGGCTACCTGATGCAAAGAGCTGACTCACTGGAAAAAACTGAAGGCAAAAGGAGAAGAGGGAAGCAGAGGATGAGATGGTTAGATAGCATCACCGACTCAGCGGACATGAATTTGAGAAAGTTCAGGGAGATAGTGAAGGACAGGGAAGTCTGGCATGCTACAGTCTGTGTGGTTGCAAAGAATCAGACACGACTTAGTGACTGAACAACAACCACATACTTATTAAAACAACTCCCCCCAAAAGTAGGTCATGAAAGAGTATTTCTAATTGATGTGATTTTTTGGCTCTGTTATAGAAACACAAATTTGTTTCTCCTATTTTAAGGCAAGCGTGATCTTGTTACTTTTTACTAGTGTACATTATAATTTTAGGAGCATCTCACTAGTGAATACTTTTGGGAGATACCGACAGAGTTAGCCAGTGGCACCTTCGGAAGAGGCTCTGTGCATGTCAATTATGTCTCCATAAAACTAAAACTATACAAGAATCCTCCAAGTTTTCCTGAGGCCATTTGCCCATCCCCAGGCCTCAGAGCTCTCTGCACGTGCTCTTGGGTGGCGGGGCATGACTGTTGCAATATTACTGAGCTGGCTCGTGAATGGGAGCAAACCTTAGTTTTCACAGCGCAGTCTTGGGAGGGGAAGAGAGATGATGATTTAAAAACTGGGTGGTGTCTGGTCTAAGGTTCAGAAATCCTCCTTTTTGAAGCATGGCATTCCCTTGTGGAAGCTGTTGGTACTGGTGTGTGTGTGTGTGTGTGTGTGTGTGTGTAGTGTGTATGTGTTTACACATTTTGTTTTGTTTGACATTATAACGTTTGCTCTGTTTACCCTGCTAGAAAAGCAGAAATCAGCAAGATCAGATACCATTTCCTTTCTTTAAGTGTTAGCTAGGTTTGATTCCTTCCCTGAGGCCTTGTCCTTCTCCCTGGCTTGGAGGAAACACCTCAGATCAAATGTTCCTTGGTTGATGGAAGATATAAATGGAATGCAAACAAGAATAGGAATCTTGGTTCGGATGTATTAACTTATTTGCATAACCACTATCAATTAAAAACTTAAAATATTTCCCAGATGTTCTCATGTGATTATATTACAAGACAGCAATTTAAAATTGCCCCAAGGTCAGCATCTTAAGCAAAAGCAACTAGTCTAAGAAATATGAAGTAACACATACTGGAAACAGGTACCACAGGAGGGTTATGGAGCGGCCTAGAGCACACACAGATTGACGGGTGATTAGAAGGAAGATTGCCTGAGGGGAACTTGAGGGCTATTAGGTTGCAGTTTATGTTCATCAAATTTAAACACCTGGTTTGATAAAGTTGTGTGATTTCTTAAGCCTTGATATTTGCTCCAAGTAACTATTTCTGCATAATTTAGGTCATGTTTTTCTTACGGTTGCCTGATCCCTCCATGCCCTGTGAGCATCACTTGTGGTGCCCACTTATCATGGTGGGGACTTAAAACTCCACAGTGAGGACTCTGGACAGGAGACCAGTAAAAAGATCTGATAGCTGCCAGGGGTTACGGGTGGGGAGAATACACAGGCAGAACACAGAGGATTTGGGGGCAGTGAAGACCGCTGTGTGATGCTGTAATGATGCATAAATGTCATTGTATGTTTTTCTGAACCCGTAAAATATACAATACCAAGAGGGAAGCTTATTTAAACTATAGACCTGAGGTGATTACTATGTATCAATGTAGGTCCAACAGTCATAACAAATGTACCACTCTTGTGAGGATGCTGACAGTGGGGGAGGCTGTGCATGAGTTGGGGGTATATAGATGGGAAATCTGTGTACATTTCTCTCAGTTTTGCTGTGAACTGCTCTAAAAACATGAAAATCTTATGTAAAATGTCCATAAACTCCTAGGGTTTTCAGTTTTGGCTGTTGGAGGACCATGAAGTTAACATCTCCTTGAGCCACCACAAGGCCTCAGGCACCATCCACTAAAAGGCCCTAATTTGGATGTTTAACCAGTCAATGCTCTATAATTGCCAGTTCTTGCCTTTCTCCTAAGTCCCCAGACAATCTTAATCCCCATCAGGGATCTATTTATTATACACAGTCTTCTCTTCTTGTTCTGGTCCATGCCAACCTTTCTATCTTGGCTTGCATTATTCCAGCAACCTAAACATTAAACTTGCCCTTCTGCCTACTCAGAATGTTTTCTATTTCCAGAATGTTTCCAGGTCTTCAATAACTTCTGCAATTTTGTCTTCAGAAGGGTCCCTCTTAACACTCTCCAAAGGATCCTTTCTCCACATCCCACCTCCAGCCACTCTATACAACATTAAACTATTTTATGTCTTTAGATAATTTATCTCCTTCAAACTTATGATGTTATTTTCTTATTTACTGTCTTCCCTGTTCCTCCTTTTTAAATGTAAATTCTTCCAGAGTAAGGATTGTTGTCTATGTTGTTTCTGCTATATCCTGGTATCTAGACTCGTCCTTGGCATGCAGCATTTGTTGACTGGATAAATAAGTAGGTAGATGAATGAATGGCATCAAGGGAAGTGTATCCTGGGCTCCAATGACTGCCTTGTCAAGACTTTTCATTTAAAATATAGAATTATTAATAAACACATTATAACATCATATTGAGTTTAAAAAATGCATTGCCTTCGGTTAGATACTATTGTAGTTTGGATTGTAGCTTTACAGACTTTAAACGCCTATTCAGTCATTAGCTGTATCTATTAATGTCTATCTATATCTATGCATCTATCTTCATATCTATATAATATATATGCTCCTCTGTAATTTGCTCTTTGAAATGATATACTTTCATATAAAACATAGTTATGCAATCTATAAGAAAGTTGAAGATTACACAGACTTACAGCCATGAGCCCTAAATTTAAGAATCTCTGAACCAACAAAATCTCCCACGGACTAAATACCATAAAAACAACAGCATGTCAATGGACCCAGCATGCCAGCCCCAGCAAGTATTGGCCTGGCCATTCTCCAAGTATTTGCCAGACTATGTCACACTGGAAGCTTTGCACAACCTGTGTTTTCTCACAGTGGAATCTGCACTGCAAGAGTCTAAGTACGCCTGAAATGTAGCTGACCCACTGCAAACAAACAAACAAAAAAATGAAGAAAGCTCAAACAACATCTAACCAGTTGAGAATAGCAATGATGTCATAACTTACATAAGTTTAGTTCCCGTGATTCCATTGCAAGTGTGAATTAGACATTGTGGTATCAAAAATAAGTAGAAGAACCTTGAGGACATTGTGCTAAATTAAATAAGACCGGTCACAAAAAATTAATAATACTGTATGATGTCAGTTATCTAGCATATCTAGATTCACAGAGACAGAAGGTAGAATGGTGGCTTCTCGGGGCTGAGGGAGGAGTGGGTAGTTGCTGTTTCATGAGTGTGCAGTTTCAGTTTTGCAAGATGAAACAAGTTTTGGAGACTGTATGCTCCAAAATGTAAATGTACTCAACACTACTGAACTGTATGTTTACTAATGTATGAGATAGTAAATTTTATGTTGTGTATGGTTTACCACCATGAAGAAAAAAGTTTTAATTAAAACAAAGAGAATAACTGAAAGAGAAACAAATATTCCTCACATGTTATGCTTCTCTGTATTTTCACTTTCCCAAAATTAGGATTACCATTTATCCCAGTTTGCTTAGGACAGTCCTGGTTCACTCGTGTCCTTGTGCAATTATTCATAGGTCTCCCTTTCATTCTTAAAAGTGTTGTGGGTGAAAATTATTGTGCTTCTCTTATCCAGTATGCCTTTGGTAGCAGAGGACAGCCAGAGAACTGACAACTAGAAAGCTAGTACCTCCATTTATTCATTTATTCCATCGGTCACTCACATCAAAAAGACCTCTGTATCTTCTACCTGTTATCACACTGGACCCTACATTTGTGTTCAGGTGACTACCTTCCCAGATAGGCTGTAAGTTCCTCAAGGACAGAACTTATACCTAATTCATCCAGTGTCTCTTATCCCAGCCCAGTGCCTGACACACATCAGGTTCCTAGCAGATGCTTGCCAAATTGCAAGATGTCCTGGTTCCAGCTGAGAGACAGCCGTGAGGAGGGCTGGCCTTCATTAGTGCTGAACCTCCAAAATAGCCTTTGTTCTGCGCTTGTTGGGGTGGTCCTGAAGGGTCTCCTTGGCTAGGTAGACAAGGGGAGGGCAAGAGCCTCAGCAGAAGTTTCTTTCTCATATGCTTCCCACTTCCAAGTGCCTTGATAGGGTATTTGTATTTCCTGATCATGTTGCTTGCTTACTCTCTTTCTTTTTTTTAAAAAAACAAACTAAGAAGCATCTCCACTTGTCCCCAAAATAGATGCTCACAGAAAGCCAATAAATGCTCCATAAAGCTTGCACATGTCCCTCTAATGTAAGTTATTTATTTGTAAAGCCAAGCTTTGAAATTCTGCTGTGGCTCAGCAAGCTGGGCTAATTCTCTCAGCTCAGTGGCAAGCTTTGTAAAGCGGCTCTTGGTTTCTTCTTTCAAAGGCAACTCTGTCCTCAAGGTGAGTTTCAGCCAGTCAAGTCACCTCCTCAAATACCACGCGTTTGTCTCCAGGCATGGGATTGAGTTACACTCCTTGTTTGAGTTTTTTTGGGGGGCTCTTCTCTGATCTCTAATGACCCATGGCCATTTACAGACTCAGTAGCACCTCTATCTTCCAAGTTGCTGAAGATCTGTGATCCCAAGAAAGAATATGGTTTCACCTGCTTCACTCCTTCTATAGTTTCTTCCTCCTCCTCCTCAGGACACTGGATTTGAGGGCCTGTGACCCTAGAGCAGTGGGAGGAGATGTCTGGACAGGAGTGCTAAGTAAATGTTAATGAATCAGCAGGTTCAGACTGGAATGTCTTTTAGGGATTTAAGACTTGTTTTCATAAAATAAGCCCAACATCTGGATGGCATTTGGCTTAAGAACCACCAAGAGCTTCCCACTTATCCCTTGATCAATCTTTCCCGGTGTGCATCATTTTTTATTAGTCTTTTCCAAACAACTTTGATTTCATTATCCTCTTTAGTGTAATTTTTTTTCTGTTTTATTACTTTCTGTTCTTCTCTTATTATTTCCTTCCTTCTACAAATGTTCCCAACTTACTATGAGACTTAGTTCATTAAACTACAACTTTTTGGGACACATTTTTCTCTTTCTTGGTGATTATCATATTCATTAGTGTCTTTTTATTTTATTTTATTTTTTTGACACAGTACCATGGTTGTGTCTTGTGTGTAATTGGCTGATGACTTAAAGATGAGATAATTA
This sequence comes from Odocoileus virginianus, assembly GCF_023699985.2. Lineage (NCBI taxonomy): Eukaryota > Metazoa > Chordata > Mammalia > Artiodactyla > Cervidae > Odocoileus > Odocoileus virginianus. Next base: position 34,370,423 of record NC_069680.1, read on the forward strand.
ACCCCCGGTCTCAAGAAGGTTCTATTTAAGGAAGGAGATAAGAAAGTACATGTTAAGTGCCAAATTAATATCACCGTAGAACCAACCATAAGATTTCAGAGTAATGCTTATCGCTGACAGTTCTGAGGAGGAGTGAGGTGACTAAAGTCAGACCCTGCAGGACAGGGTGGACATGGAGTAGCTCAGAGGAAACCCAACAGGGACAATTTCATAAGCCCACCATGATCTGGGGAAAGACCACTCCCAAGGCAAAGAGACTGTGAGGTAAAAGGCCAGAGAAAGGAGCCAGGAGCATGGTGCATAGGACCCAGGGTGTATTGACTCCCAGGAGCATTGTCTGTGCAGCAAGGCAACCTGGGATTGTCTCAGCAGCAACACTATAATCATCTAAGAGAACTTAGATGTTTTTAATGGAGACATACCAGAAGCAGGGGGACTGCGGGAAAGAGGAATGGTGGGCAATGACACGATGAAAGAACTTTCCATCTGAGCTCCTGGGTGAGCATGTGTCACTTGTGAAGCTCCTCCAAGTCAGTCACAGAGAGGCCCACGTAACAAAGAGCACCTTGTCAGCAGAGCCATGAGCCCTACTTTAGACGGGAGACGAAGGTGAGGCTTTGCTGCAGCTCTGGGGTCAAACCAGGCTGCACTATTGCCTCCTGGCAGCCAGTGTTGTTCTAGCACCTGCCACCTCCTTTCAAGGTCTTTCAGCAGTAGCAGACAGGTATAATTGGGGCCTGTGTGGGTGGTGGGCTTGGACTTCCTCCTCCCAGGTGCTTCTGATCCTGGCACTACCCTAAGCAGGTGGGTATGGTCCCCACAAAAGCAGATCCCAGGAGGAAAGTTCAAGAGTTACAGCACTATGCTCAGCCTCCCCCTTCCAGGAAAAACTTCTCCCATGCCAGGCATGGGAGGGGGCGCGCAGGACACAGTGTCCTTGCCTTGGGTTTCAGGGCACTACCTCCCTGCAAACTCAGAACAGACCTTGAACTGCAACACATTTAGAAGTCTGAGTCCTAGAAGGGGCTTCAGATTCAGCACCTCCCCACCTGTACCTGGGCACGTGCATGTTATCTGAGGAGAGCGCAGTGCCCTCTTGTGCTGATGGGGGGTTTTACCAGGCTTCGATTCCCTGAGAAAAAAGAGCCCTTGCCTAGTGAGGCTTTAGGTGCAGCCCATCCAGCAGCCCCACTCTTGCACAACCAACCTCCAGCCCTCAAGCAGGCTAGGCAAAGAGCTTCCACTTCCAAGCTTGAGAACTTCCAGAAGATTTCTAATCCCAAGGAAATGATATAGCTGTTTCCAGAATGTAAATGCTCAGGAAACTCATCCACAGAAAAGGCACCTGCCTGCTCTCCCACAAACACCACATCTGATCTCTAATTTCCTATCCACAAGCCCTGAGGTTTTCCCGCATACCACTGCCTCCTCCAGGATTCACTCCATCCCCCAGAGCTCATCTCCGCCAAAATCAGAATTTCTCTCAAGCCAACACAAGCATCTTGCCAGGAATTCATTCGTTCATTCATTCATCTATTCCCAAGGGACGTATTCCATTTGCACTGAACACCAGAGGGAACTAACATCCGAAACAATTAACTCATCTCCTACCTCATATATTAAGCTGACCCCATACACCTTTGAGGACCCTGTCCCTCCCTCATTCAGCAGCAGATCCACCCTAGCTGGGGGCCAAGCTTGTGGATCTTTGTCTCAGGGATTCTCTCCAGGGACCCATCTCAGCTTAGGAAGCACTATACAGTCTTGGATCATTTTAGCCTCGAAGACTATCTTTCAGGTAAAATTGTCATGTCTTCTCCTAGTAAGTGCCGGGGATTTAAGGTGCTTTTGAAGGCCTTCCTGATTTGGGGTGCTAGAGATTCATCAGAGGTAAGCTGATATGTTCTACTGTTTATATTATATAGGCTTCTCCTCATTATTACTGAGTTCTGTTTGACTATTGTAATATTTTACTTTGCCTTGGAAATTAAATCTGCTTAGTCCTGTTGGCAAGTAGTGCTAGTAAGAGGACTGCAGGTCCTTAGCCAGCACATATTGCACCTATCAGCTTTTATGGTTGAAATGTGGTTTGGGTGGATCAGAACAAGGCAGCCTGTACAGCCTGGAGAAAGCTGTAAGCCAGCAGGCATACCTGTGTGGAACCTTGGAGCTTGGGCTCATGGAGATCTTCTCTGACAACCAGTCTTAAATAGTTCCTTCACCTAGACCACTTTTGATCATGTCACCTTATTTTCTTTAGAGAAATTATCATGAACTGAAATTATTTTATTTTCCCACTAGTTTGCTGTCCCTCTCAATTACAAGGTGACGTACCTGAATTCCTCTTTGAATCACCAGAGCAATAATGTAATAGTGTGCCTGGGATAGAAGGGACTCGACACACCTGTATTGAAATGAATAGACACACCTTTACCCTCAGTATCTTCATTTCTCACTTTGGAACCAGGGTGTCATTCTCAAGGGGCACCTGCACATTTTTGAAACATAGTGCTGTGAAGTGGAAAGGTGAGCTCATTCTATAGTCAGCCTCATATGGATTTTAAGATGGCTTCTGAGCACTGTGAGAAAATTTCCCTTTTCAAAATAATACTGAGTGAATAAAACTCCTTTCAGCTGAGGGTTCTAGGTACAAAGCCTTCCCTGTCTTGGTGTAGTTTAGAAGTTAAAGATGTCTGTTTGTTACCAACTGTGTCTTGGTACGTTACCACTCTAAAAGAGGTGGGCAAACCCACACATAATGCTGGCATCCTATGAATCCATGGGCCACTAGAACAGATGACACCAACCGGCCCAACTCCAGCCCCATCTGTCTTGGATGTGTGACCTTGGGGACATTATCTAACCTCTGTAGGAATGAATCTTTCATCTGAAAACCTGGGGAATATTAGCCCTACTTCATAAGATTGTTTAAATGACTGAATAAGACAATCCATGCAAAATGCCTAACATGCAGTGAGTGGTCAATAAGTACCAGCTCTCCCTCTTTCTTCTACTTCCTCTTCCCCTTTATCTCTGCTTTTTCCTCCCCCTCCTTTTTCTTCCATCCTCCTGTTCCTCCTCCTTCTTAATGATAGTCTAAATAATTAATACACATCCTCTTACAATTAAGATTCTTTTCCACTGGCCATAGGAAAGCCATAATGTACGAGCCAGGAAGTGGTGTGCATAGGAGATGAGATCAGTTTTTATATTAGCTCATTCATTTGAGCCACCTGGTGCTCATAGGCCAGGCTTCCTTCCTAAAATGTGGGTACCAGAACTAAAGCATCTGTGCTGTGTGCTAAGTCGCTTCAGTTGTGTCCAACTCTTTGCAATCCCATGCACTGTAGTCCACCAGACTCCTCTGTCTATGAGATTCTCCAGGCAAGAACACTGGAGTGGGTTGCCGTGCCCTCCTCCAGGGGATCTTTTTGACCCGGGGTCAATATCTGTTCAGAGAAGAAAAGACGACAGTATCACCCACCTGCCCAGGACCTACACTAGTTTTCCTATGGAGTAACCCCAAATAGCCTGCATGGGGGCATGTCTCAAGATCACTGGTTGACTCATACTGAGTCCTATGTAATAATATGAATTATCCTAAAATACAGAATAGAGATCAAAGCTGCAGAGGTCAAGTTGTGCTAGCAAACCACCTCCATGACAAGGGGAAGGTCAGAAGCAGTTCCTGTGGCAAATAGTTGCCTGGTTTGTGCTCTTACCTCAAATCTTGCTTTGTTTATCTAAAGATCACGAAGCCTTTCAAGCTCCCATTTGACGAGCGGCTGGAGGCCTGGGCAGGCGACCACACAGCTTGGCAGATGTTAGGAAGCTGGTCTGAGACACATCAGTTAGAGTGTCTGAGTGGATTCCCCAGAGCCAGGGTCTGGGAGAGAAGCAGGTAAAGTGCTTTTGAGACAGTTTGCCCTCTCTGCCCAGTCTCCAATGCACAGCCCGTCATCGCCCACTGTGGTTGCCTTCTCCATGCGAAGCTCATGTCGTTGACCACCTGTAGGATAGTAGGGCCCAGAAGTATTTTGCTGGTAAGTGGGCACAGTTTTTTCATCAGCATCATCACCGGAACAATATTTTGCAATATTTCTGGCTGGGATGAGAATGTAGCATTGACTGCATTTGCTGTGTGTTCTAATCCAAGGTCTGAGTGTTACCTCTGTACTGTAGGAGAGGATGCCCATAGCCTGTAGAACTACCGTAAATCTGAAAAGTACCACAATTTTGTCTGGTGGAGGTGAGATCTCTTGACAGTTTAACTCTTCACAGAGTACCTTTCTAAGGAATATTGGGAATATGAAGAGAAGGAGGGAAGGGAAAGGCGTTAGTTTCTCAGTCATATCTGACTCTTTGCTACCCCATGGATTGTAGCCCACCATGCTCCTCTGTCCATGGGATTCTCCAGGCAAGAATACTGGAGTGGGTTGCCATTTCCTTCTCCAGGGGATCTTCCTGACCCAGGGATTGAACTGGGGTCTCAAGTCTGCCTGCATTGCAGGCAGATTCTTTACCATTAGAGTCACCATAATTTATCTCTTCGCAGAGAAGTGTTTCTAAGGAATATGGGGAATATGAAGAGAAGGAGGGAAGGGAAGCAAGTAGCAACTTGATCTTAACCAACATGAAGTTCAGTTTCCTTGTTTGTAGTTTGGAGATAGTAACATAGATGAGATAGAAAGGATTCTAAGTGTTGAAGTAGCTGATTTCTCTATACAGCACCCAGCCTGTGGTGGATAACCCCAGCCCTTTACTCTCAAAGAGCCCTCTATTCTGAGCTTACCAGCCCAGCAGAAGCCAGGACTACCAGCAAAGATAAGAACAGTGAGCTACACTTCAGGGGCAGGAATAGTGAAGAGGGAACTGGTGTCTGGATGGAGCACTCTCTGGCAATGTGTCTGAGGGTGGTGATGGGTCTTGAGCTGGGATGACAGAGCCCGGCCCTTCCTTGACAGCAGGTGTTGTATGTGACAAAGCGGAGTCAAAGCCAAGTGAAATCAGATCAAACCTAGACCAGCATCAAACCCAGACCCTGGAAGAAGAGCTGCTCCTAGCCTGGCCCTGTGACACTTGAACACATAAGGCCCCCTTGTGGGTCTCAAGACTCTCCACCCACTGACAAAGCAGAGTTAGGCCCCCACAGGAGTGATAACACTGAGTTAAGCCTCTAGCAGTTGCAGTTACAGTTTGGAATTAATTCTCTTCTTTTCTTTTTTTTTTTTTAAAATCAATTTAAATCTGTGTAGGGGTAACCATCATGGAAGTCAAATAAATCATCACTGGATAATATTTCTCATTAAATCCTTTGCACTTATTTCTGTGTTTTTATGTCTCTTTATATCACCGTTCAGAAAAAATGAGACTGAGGCTGTTAAGCTGTCAAAATAAATTTGGTTCAGTTTATAATGTGCTCACAAATTTTTTGGACTTTAGTATTTTCTAGTTTCAATCAGAACTTGCCACAAAACAAATGAGGTCTGGGCATTTGTGTCTTTTGTGATGAAAATGCTATGATTGGCATGTAATCATATTTAGCATCATTTCTTCCCTCTTTTTAATCAATGTTCATTCTTAGATGAGCCCCAGCCAGGTATGACTGTGTAGTATTTTAGACACTTAAGATTTTATTAATAGACGTGTTTTTGCTGAAAATGTCCTAATCATTTTGACTTACTTACCCTTCTACCACATATTCCTTATTATCATTCTTGTAAATAAATTACACACAGAAATAGAAGGAATTTTGGTTTTCTTTATTCACACCTTTGATTCCCCTGGTGGCTCAGAGGGTAAGGAGCCTGCCTGCAATGCGGGAGACCAAGGTTCGATCCCTGGGTTGGGAAGGTCCCCCGGAGAAGGAAATGGCAACCCACTCCAGTATTCTTGCCTGGAAATTCCCATGGCTGGAGGAGCCTGGCAGGCTACAGTCCACGGGGTTGCAAAGAGCTGGACACGACTGAGCGACTTCACCTCTTCACTTTGTTACAAGACCTCCAGGAAAGGGATAAGTTCAGGAAAAGTATATATATCATTTAGGGCTAGGCATCGTAAGAAACACTTTTAGGTATTAAACTCTTCAAATTTTCATAACATTGAAGTAGGTACTTTTACCTTTCCAATTTTACAGATGATAAAACAGACAATGAATTAAGTAACTTGTCCAAGTTTGCAAATTCTAAACAACTGTAACAAGCCCCAGGGCCAGAGTCAAGTTCCTGAATACTTACACCATTGCAGATTAGGGAAATTTTTAGCCACTATTTCTTCAAATATTTTTTCTGGCCCTTTTTCTCTTACTGGGACCCCTATAATGGAAAGGTTATTATGCTTGATGTTGTTTCAAAAGTTCCTCAAGACATCTCCACTTTTAAAAAGTCTTCTTTCATTTTGCCACTGTCTGGGTGAATTCTATTGTTTAGTCTTCCATCCAACTCATTGATTAATTCTGCTGCCTCATCCAGCCTGCTGTTGAACCCCTCTAGTGTATTTTGCATTTCAGTTATAACTTCTTTTGGGTACTTTAAAAAATATTTTCTATTATTCTCTTGTGTTCAGTGAGTATCTGCAACCATTACTTTGAACTCTTTATCAGGCAGATTCTTACCTCTGTTTCTTTTTTTTTTTTTTAAGTTTTGTCTTGTTATATCTATTGAAACATAATTTTCTGTTCCTCATTTTGCCTACTTCTCTGTATTTTTTTCTTACGTATTAGGTAAATCAGCTCTCTCTCCCAATCTTGAAAGTATTATCATATTTATTGTGCAGCTCAGAGGCACTATCCCACCTGGGTACCAGAGTCAGGAACCCAAGGGACGTCTCCTGTGTGGGCTGTGTGGACTGGCCTGTTGTGGTGAGGCTGTGGCTGTTGGCTGCAGCATGCTAGTGGCTGGGGTTCTCTCTCTGCCAGTGGTGGGTCACGCCCAGCCAAGTTGCAAGGACAAGCAGGGCTCTCAGCAGCACATACCTTCTGATACTAATAAGTCAGAAAGGAATTTAAAAAATGGCACCTGCCAGCAGGGCATTAGCAAAGTAATGACTCTCACCAGTGTCTCAGTCCCCAGAGGGAATCCCAAATTGTTCCTGCCTCCACTGCAGCTGTTTCGAGATTAGTAAGGGGGTCCCCTTCACCTGTGGTCCAGTCCTTTTTATTCCAGTGTTTTTGCACTGGTTTTCAGGCTGATGAGTTAGTATGTGAGTCCTTTAAGAGTGGGCATGCCTGGTGATTTTTTTCCCTCTGACTTCTTTCAAGATTTTTTCTTTATCCTTGATTTTTTATAGTTTGAAAATGATATCCCTTGGTGGAATTTTTGTTTGCTCATTTGTTTGCTAGTTTCCTTTATCACTTGTCCTGCTCAGTGTTTTATGAGGTTCCTGAAGCTATGGTTTGGTGTCTGACATTAATTTGGGGGAAATCTCATTCATTATTGTTTCCAACATGTTCTCTATTCTTTTATCTCTTTCTTCTCCTCTGATATTCCCATTACACATATACCTTTTGCATTTGTTGCACCATCCTTGGATATGCTATTCTGTTTTACTTTAGCTTTTATTCTCTTTGCCTTTGGTTTTGAAGGGTTCTATTGGTATACCCTCTAGCACGGAGATTCTTTCTTCAGTCATGTCCCGTCTTCTAATAATCCTGTCAAAGGTGATCTTCATTTGGGTTACAGTGATTTTGATCTCTAGCATTTCATTTTGGTTCTTTCTTAGGATTTCCATCTCTCTGCTTGCATCTAGTCATGCTTGCTGTCTACTGAGCCATTAGAGTCCTTAGCATATTAATCATGGTTGTTTTAAATTTCTGATCTGATCATTTCAATGTCTCTGCCAAGTCTGGTTCTAGTGCTAGGGAAGGGGAGCCTTCTATAGTCCTGCAATTAGGTCTTTGTGTTTTAGTGAGCCTGTGCCTCTGTGAACTTCACAGGTTTCTCAGTTTTATATCTTGGTTGAGATGGGATGACTGGAGTGGGCTGGAGTTGGGTATTTACCTTCTCCAGGCCAGTTAATTCTTGATAATACCCCAGCAGGTTAAGCTCTGGTTAACTAATCTCCCTGGAGGTGAAAATGAAGGTCGCTCAGTCCTGTCTGACTCTTTGCAACTCCATGGACTACACAGTCCATGGAATTTTCCAGGCCAGAGTTCTGGAGCGGGTCGTCTTTCCCTTTTCCAGGGGATCTTCCCAACCCAGGGGTCGGACCCAGGTCTCCTGCACTGCAGGCAGATTCTTTACCAGCTGAGGCACAAGAGAAGCCCAAGAATACAGGAGTGGGTAGCCTATCCCTTCTCCAGTGGATCTTCCTGACCCAGGAATCAAACCAGGGTCTCCTGCATTGCAGGTGGATTCTCTACCAACTGAGCTATCAGGGAAGCCTCATCCCTGGAGGTGAGACTTTATTAAAAAGAACAAAGTGCTCTTGTATATTCCAAAAATGGCTCCTTTTTTCCTATCCTCTGCCAGAAGCATGAGGAGGTTTTTCTCTGATATTTACTGTGGGAACTTGGTCAAGCTCCTGAAGGTAAATCTCACAATATTATGGGAGCCCTCCTATGTCTGGATACTCCAGGAATTTTTTAGTTTGCAGACTTGTCTGCACTGAGCCTTTAGCAATTCATCAACTACAGTTAGATTTTCCTAGCCCACCACTGGTTCCCAAGGTTGTTACCTCTTGTGAGTCTCTGCTTTGGTAAGCTGTGCCTCTGTTTTGGGCTGTTTATCTCTCCAGTTCTAGGAGCAGTGATTTGCCCTGTGTCCTTCTCTTTTATATGCATCAAGAAGAATTGTTGATTTTTCAGTCTATTTAGTTTCCCCTCCCTTCCCATTATTGATTTTGGCAAATACTTCGAGGGAAAACCACCAAGTGTTGAGCTTATTTTATGTGGTTTACTTCTCTCAGGCATTTTTGCCACTTAATTCATAGCCATGCTGGTATCTATTCAATGTTCTCAATAACTGTTTATTTTGCATTATATCTGGATTTAAAAATTTTTCTTGGCAGAAGTGTTGGTCTACTTCAAGCTACTCTATTTTGGTCAGACCTAGAAACCCCTTCAAATCTTTATTTTATGAGAGACAGACTAACATATAGCCACAACTCTAGAAATAGGAAGATCTGTGATCCATTTTTGGCTCTGTTACTCACTAATTTTGAGAACTTGAACTTGTTTCTTAACCTCTTAGTGACCAAATTTACAAAGTCATATTTTTTTTAATGGAGCTTACTTTTTAATGGGGAAAAATAATTAATAAGAATAAAATATAATTAATGGTATGAAAATTATAATTATATATCATTACTATATAGATATTATTTAATGATACGGAACTGGATAGCATCTTTTGTGGCAACAGGATAAAGAAGCAAAGATATTCCAAAATAAAGTTCTAAGTAATTGTGTCAATATTTTAAAATTGGGTAGAGAAAAAAAGTTGAGAATAAAGAGTAGGTGAAAAATTGTGGGTATGTGGCATCACAAAAGATGGGGAAGGAGAATGTTGTGAGAATAAAGAGGTAGACAGCACTATCAAATACCACTGTGATATAAAGTAGGATGAGGGCAAAACGTTGATCACTGAATATGTGAAAATTGATATGTGAAAATTGTTGGAAACTTTAACAAGAGCTATTTCAATAGATTTTTGTATACAAAACCAGAGAGAGATGAGCTGAAAAATAAAGCAGAGATTTAAACAAGATGGACAAGTTTAGACAACTTTGTCAAGAAGTTTAGTTTGAAGAGAGAGCAGGACATGGAGTTATACTTATAAAATCTCAGTAGAGGGCTTTTTAAGATCTATCCCTTTTCAGCTCATGTAGAACTCAGTCTCGGTACTGGTTTTTCTCTCCCTCATCTTTTTCAATGAGCCCTTGTTTTTGTTGCCCACTCACAAGGCTTTTCTTTCTCCTTTCCTTTGCTTTGTGGTACAACCAATATTTAGCCTTTCGTTTCTAACTGAGGGTGAGTTCTTTTTCATATTTTTAATTACTATTTCAGATTATGGTTATATTAGATAAATTAGTTGGTAGTTAGTACCTTGTATTTATTTAAACATTTCAAAATAGCATAGTCGTTTGTCCTAAAACAGTAATTATTACATTGCAGAGTTCCTATAGCAGGTTTAAAAGATAGATTGCAGCAAAGTATAGGGTAGAGTCGAAAATTCACAGGATTCTGAGCCAGAAAACCCTGAGTTCATGTCCAACTTCTGTATGTCAGCTTCAGCAATTGATTAATCTTAATTTTATAGATTTTATCTATAGAGAGATATATATTGATTTATCCATATAGAGAGATTATAAACTATCTAGATATATATGTAAAATCTATCTTTTAAACATATCTATAATCATTTACTCTTTAATTATGTATCTATATATGTATATATGTGCACATCTATGTGTGTATATGTAATTTATAATTTCTCCTTAGAGATATATTGAGATGCCTTGATGAGATACTCAAATACTTGCCATACAAAAAGCAGTAGTTCCTTTTTTCTTTTTTCCTCAGCTCTCCATTCTTTTAAATAACCAGCAATACAACTTTTAAGAAAGTATATCCATCTTTTTCCTTTTCCAATGACATCATCCTTTGCTATTGTCTTTCCCATCTCCTAAGTATCATTCATTTTAGTACAATCAATTTGAAAACTTTACTTTGCAACATCTTGGGTCACAGACTAGACTATTTTTGACACTCATTCTCTCCTTTCATTTCACAGGCTATTTATTGAGCCGTAGTTCCAAAAACTGTTTCTTTCTCTATCAATACTGCTAAAATTATGTCAAGAAACATTTAATAGAACCAGCTTTCCTTCCCCACACTTACCTAATTCCTACTTCTCTCCCCTAATTTCCATCCAAGATCTGCTACATCACTCTGTATTTTCATACTATTGTCTGAATCCCTTGCTGCTTGGTCTTCATGTTTTAGAATTAGAATATTCTGCCTTCTCTCAAATCCTGTCCTCAGGGACTGGGAAAAAATAAAAATGAGGGCCCCTTATTCAGAAAACAGGAAAAGGAGTACAGTTAAAAATGAAAAACTATAAAATAGTTTATTACTTATAGAATGTAACAGGGCAGTAGTGACACTATTTAATCACAGTATGACATAACATAACCTGAAAAGAACAGGGAAGCCTGCAGGCAATGCCTCCATGCTCTCCTGAAGCCTTGGCCACTATCACCAGCATTGTTGCTTTTCCTACAGCCATCACCACCAATCTGGGCCCAGGTCCCCAGAAATAGCAGCCCCTTTGGGGCCCTTCAGTGTTCCACACTACCCCAGGCACACGCATGTGCTGGGCAGCCAAGCCAAAGGCTGGGCAGGTGTGTGTGCATGTAGCACCGCCGGGCACATTTACTCTGCTCCTGCACATGCCAGGGTCACATCAGACTTCATTACAAAATGCAAGTCCAAAGGTGAAATTCTTAAGAATTTTGAGATGGCCACAGAAGAGCATTGACCAAATGTGGGGCCCTTCTGAGAAGGAGACTCAGGTGATGGTACTACTTGCATGTCCATGAAGCTGGTCCTGCCTGGGGTGTCTGTTCCTCTGCTGTGGGCTCCCACGAGGTTAGGGGAGAATCTAGTGAAGACTCAACAGGAGGCTCATCAGTTGGCTTAGGTCCACTGGAATGTCTCTCTAAAATATCAGCCTCCAGCAAGACAAAGGCTACCAGTGATGGTTGTATTCTTTCTGGTCTCCCCAGCTCTGTATTCTATAGGTAGTCCGTCCAGTTAGGGTTTTCTGAAAAAAAAAAAAAAAAAAAAATGAATGGTGGACTCTCCCAGGATTCTGTGTTTGGGCTCAGGCGGCCACCCTATCACTGTAAATACCCAGGACTTGGTGTATTCTCTGCAGTCCCTGTCTGACTGACTGTATTGCCAAGTCCTCTCCCCTGTGAATAATCAGCCAAGGGATCTGGTTCTGCTTGAAATGCAGATTCCTGGGGCTAATAATCATGTGCAACAGCTTCTAGATTGCAGTAAGAATGGCAATTCCTTCTCACCCTGCCAGATGGAAAGCAGGAGGATTCATTCTGCAAGCCCTCACTGAAGGGTGTGAAGAGAAGAGGATATGCTTTGGAGTCACACTAACTCAGGATCCACCACTTATTAATTATGACTTTGGCCAAAATGTTCAACTTCTTTAAGCCATATTTCTTTTTCATTCGCAAGATGTGAATAATAATGTTTTCCTTTTGGCATCATATAAAGGTTAACTTTAATGCATGCAGGAATTCCTAGCAGAGAGGCTGGCACATGGATGGGAATTGATAAATGGCAGCTGCTATTTTTTCATTCAAAGAATAAACAAGTGATCACAGGAATGTGAAGAATCACATTGTCTAATCTTCACACTTTATTTTTTTCCCTCACACATGGACACTGAGTCCCATAATCTCCATATTGTAACTACTAAAAATATTTTGTCTGTTTTCTTTTTATTGTAAGAATTGAATTTTTTGTTTGTTTGTTTTTCGCCTTAGCTCCAATCTGGTAGCCTAAATTACATTTGTTCCTCAGTTCAGACATAATGGGGCAGACCTGCTGAGGCTATTTTGTGTATTTATTTTCATTACAAGGAAATGGAGAGTGGGAGTGTGATAACTTGGAGCAGGTATGACAGTCCAGTGTGGCCCAGAGCAGGTATGACAGTCCAGTGTGGCCCAGAGAGATGGTTCTGGGTGCAGTCTGCTGGACTCTCCCTACGTTGACCTGTACTACATGAATTAAAGAGACAAGGGTTCCAAAAAAAAGGAGAGCTCTTCCACTAAAAACCATGTGAGAAATAGAGATTGAGGAGTCCAATGTAATAGTGTTCATGAGTAACGGTCAGAAGTTCTCTTGCCAAATGAGAAATTGTTGGGGCATGCTGAAATATCAGAAAAAAGTGTGAAATGGAAACCGGAAAGGATTATTCATTGCCCTGTCCAGCGACCCCTGCTGGTTTACCTCTACCTTTGAGCTATTTTACAATTGTGAAAAACTGCTAATAATGCAAATGATTTTTGTGTATAGAAATACAGATTAACTGTGTTCAGTGGAATGCAATGATTGCCCTATCGATATGCCCATTTTGTATCTAAGTTAACTTTAACGTCTCTTATCTACTTATGAATGAGCAGTACTTTAAGTTCACCTTTGAACCAAAAGAAACATCTTACACATACTCATTGCATTATTATTATTCCAGCAGTACTGTAATTATAGGGGCTTCCCTGGTGGCTCAGATGGTAAAGAATCTGCCTGCAATGCAGGAGACACCGGTTCGATTCTTGGGTCAGGAAGATCCCCTGGAGAAGGGCATGGCAACCCACTCCAGTATTCTTGCCTGGAGAATCCCTATGGACAGAGGGCTACAGTCCATGGGATCACAGAGAGTAAGAACACCTGTCAAGTATTAAATAAAAATACAATACTTGACAAGTGTTCTTTTTATATCTGTATGAAAGACATGGTTATAGCGTCTATAAAATAATCTTTTTACAGTTTGGGAACTCGTTAACTGAGATGCCCAGCGGTCTCACCTGACAGAGGCAGGTGAATTGCCTTTGGGTTGCCCCTGGTTTGAATCCTGTTCCCGTTCAGTGGCTAGAGAACATCTTCAATGCCTCTTGGAGACATGGAAGGATTTCTTGCCCACGCATGAAAATAGAATGTCTGCCTTCCCCTCCCAGCTCTGCTAAGGCTTCCCTCTGTCCGTCCTCTGGTATTCAACTTGTGGGAGGAGCGCGAGGAGAGAGAAAAGAATGCTGGACATCCCTCAGTTCACCTGGATCTTCGATGTCCACAGGAACTAACCTGAGATCACTGCACACATATTCACGAGGAGACCCATGATACTCACCAAAGGCTGGTAGCACATTCACTGGGGTGAGGTAGATGGAAGATGGGTTAGTGATAACTGAAGAACACTCTTTGGAGAAGGCGTAAACCAGGCCCCCACAGCCAAACATGTCCCCACTGACTCCTCTTGAGGATATACAGGGGGCAGACTGCTCTCCATCACCATTAATACTGGGCTCAGAGGGAAGAACAGGGCCATGTCCCCAGCCTTCCTCAGCAAGAGAATGGGATCACAGGGGCTATTGGCTGCTGTTCCCCTACTAAGAGATCCAGGGCCAGGGACTACTCCCCCACTGATGTACTCAGGACCTAGCTACCTCCAAACCTTCATGTTGCATCTTTTTTGCCATACAAAGATTCTTGCCTCTTCCCTTCCCTGTAGAAAAAGTGGAAAATTTCTGGTCCTATTAGGTCTGTTTAACACAACCTCTCAGTCCCCAGCCTCACACACAGCTATATAAAGTTCAAAACATGAGGGAATGGGGGTACAGACTGACTGAATCAGGCCCTGGGGTTTATTTCTCACTTGGACAAGCTGTTGAATAGTTGTGTAGCAGTTTTCCTATCATTTCCCCCTCAACGGAAGTTAGTGAAAGATCTTAGGTATTTCAAAACTAGGTTACCTTAGAAGGTGGAGATGAAGGGGCGTTGGATGGTGCGGGTGCTTATGAAGCTCATCTCAACCTCCATCCAGCAGCCAGAGAACCCTCTAAAAGCCTAAGCATATACTAAGTCCAGCTGGAAGCTGCCCTCTTCCTCCTCCAAGCCTGAGCCCCTGGCATGCTCTAAGCCTGGACCTCACTATGGCACAGACAGAGGACGCCTCTCTCCTTCATGCTCCTTTTGGAAGAAACAGATGTGCTTGGCAAGAATAAATCTTCTTGGTCATGAGAAGCAGAGATCATTCCCTGCAGAAGGTATTTAGTATGAGGACTAATGGAGTTTCTGAGACTGGATGGAAACATTTCTTGGATTGAAATTTCCTTCACAGGAGGGGGACTCTATGGTAGCCAGTGAGACACACGCCCAAGAGAGAGCCTGGGGACAGCAATGAAGTCCCCCGCTGCCCCAGCATCTGTGCGGTCTCCTGGCAGGTCCTGGAGGGGTCCCAGATCCCTAGGGTGTGGAAGGAGGATTCCTCAACCACAGCTATTGATTCTGGGATCTCACAATTTTCCTGGCCTGCCTCTGCCGTTTATCTGACTCTTTCTACTCCACTCCCCAACTCAGATACAAGCCTTGGAGCCTGTGTGAATGTGGCACTTACCTTTTTCTTGGTTCAGGGGTGAGCCAGCTCCAGGAGTTTTCGTGTGGGAGACCCAGAAGTCACATGATTATCACCAGGCATCGGGAAGAAAACCACACAAAGGGAGAGAGAAGGCAGCAGCCGTGCTTATTCCACTGAAGCACTCAGCCCCAGACCCTGCACTCAACCCAGCCCTTTTCATCACAGCTCACCCTGTGGGCATTCGTTACCACAGCGGACCCAGAACCATGAGGCTGGCAAAGCAACACCTCCTACAGTCAGTCAGTCACAAGCTCTAAGTGTTCCTCACTTTGGAGAGAGTCCGGTTAATCTGCACCATAAGCCAAGGGAACAGTGATGATGCACTTAAATGGAAACTTGACATCCTATTGTGGAGGCTGTGATTGTCCCAGAGAACTCAGCGCACTGTTTGGGTCTCCTCGGTGACTCTTCTGGGCAAGTTGCATCTACACTTTTCATCCACTCACACTTAACTTCATTTTGTCAAGGTTAATGTTCATTTTCTTATTAGTTTATTTATTTACACTTAACATTGTATCCTGCTGTATATGTGCCAGGTGCTATTCTAAGCAGTTTGGAAAATTTAACTCAGTAAATTTCCTTATACCCACTTGACATAGGTGCTATCCTTGTCCTTCCTTTAGGTCTGAGGAAACTGTAGTACCCACAGGTTGAAGACCCTGCTGGACTGAGTACCCATCACACAACTGGCTCCCACGGCCCATGCTCTCAAGAGCCCTGCCAGGCCCCCTCCCTCTCAGCCTCCAGGCCGGCTCAGTGAGCCCTCACTTACCCCTGCTCTCTGTATTCTCTCCATAGACTCTCCTTTCGCTGCCCAGAGTTCCACTAATTCCTTTGATTTATTGTGTGGATGACATGCCCTGTGTTCCAGCTGGGGACCCCCACCTCAAGCTGTTCCGACACAGCTGATGGCCGGTGAGCTCACTGTCCAGAGAAAAAACAGATGTGTACTCAGCTGTCATCATCCCCTGAGGTGCATTCAGTCCTATAGGTAGCCCATGGATACCTTCATTAGAATTAGATCAAGATGTACTTTGCCATTGTTGTGATTTTTTTTTTTTTTGCTACTGAGTTGTATCAGTTCTTTATATATTTTGGATACTAACCCCTTATCAGATATATGATTTGTAAATATTTTCTCCCTTTCTGTAAGTTGAAGTTGCCTTTTCATTTCATTGATTGTTTCCTTTGCTATGCAGAAGCCTTTTAGCTCCATGTAGTCCCACTTGTTTATTTATTTATTGTTGCTTGTGCTTTAGGTGTCATATCAAAAGAGTAATTGCTAAAACCCATGTCAAGGAGCTTTTCCCTTATGTTTTCTTCTGGGAGTTTTATGGTTTCAGATCTGACATTTAAGTTTTTAATTCATTTCAACTTAATCTTTATAAGAAGATATTTCAAAGAAGATATTTAAATGGCCAACAGGTACATGAAAAGGTGCTTGACATTACTGATTATCAAGAAAAAACAAATCTAAACCATAATAAGTTATCACCTCACACCTGTTAGAAGGGTTTTTATCAAAAAGACAAGAGATAAATGCTGGTGGGGATATGGAGAAAAGGGAATCCTTGTGCACTGTTGGTGGAATGTAAATCGGTACAGCCCCTATGGAAAGCAGTATGGAGGCTGCTCAAAAGATTAAAAATAGGACCACCCAATGATCCAACAATTCCATTCTGGGCATTTAGCTGATGGAAGTGAAATCACTATGTCAAAGAGATATCCGCAACCATATGTTCACTGCAGCATTATTTACAATAGCCAAGGCATGGAAACAATGTAAATATCCATCGACAGATGAATGGATAAAGCCATAAAAAAGAAGGAAATCCTGCCATTTGCAACAACACAGATGGACCTTGAGGACATTATGTTAAGTGAAATAAGTCAGACACAGACACAAATACCATATGATCTCACTTACATGTGGAATCTAAAAGAAAAACTCATAGAAAAAGAGATCAGATTTGTGGTTACCAGAGGTGAGGAATGTGGTGTGGGAGAATCAGATGAAGATGGTCAAAAGGCACAAACATTCAATTATAAGATAAATAAACACTGGAGATATAACTTGAAACATGATGACTGTAGTTAACACTGTTATATGGTGTATCTAGGGCTTCCCTGGTGGCTTGGTGGTAAAGAATCTGCCTGCAATGCAAGAGATGCTGGTTTTATTCTTTGGGTTGGGAAGATCCCCTGGAGAAGGAAACAGCAACCCACTCTAATATTCATGCCTGGGAAATGCCATGGGCAGAGGTATCTGGCAGGCTATAGCCCATGGGGTCACAAAAAAGTCCAACACAACTTAGTGACTAAACAGCAACAATGGTGTATTTGAAAGTTGCTGAGAGAATAGATTCCAACAGTTCTCATTACAAGGGAAAATATTTCTTGGTAAATCTATGAGGTGATGGATATTAACTGAATTATTGTGGTAATCATTTTGCAATATATATGTCATTATGTTATACACCTTAAACTCATATGTGACTGTGTATCAATCATATCTCAATAAAACTGAGAGGAGGGGTGAGAAGTCACCACCACCACCAAGATGCCCCTTGCTCCAGATATGAGCATCTATGGAAACAGCCATCCTGGGAAAAAGAGTTGTATTACAATAGGCATCTTCAATGACTGTGAATGTGAACTCTATTCTGTGCACAATCTCCACGGCCAGATGTAGTGACATCAGGAAAACACATAGAGTCAGAGGGGCTCATCTACACCTACAGAAGGGTCAGCAAGATTTTCCACTGGAGGTTGAGATTTGAAGGTGGAGTGGGAGTGAATAAAGGACATTTATGGGGAGAGAGTCCCCAGCAGAGGGAACAGCAGATGAGGAGAGGGTCAGGGCTCTGCATGGGGCAACTTAACTGTTCCTTCATCTTAACCATGACTGAGTATTCTTCACTCTATCCACACAAGGGCTTGAAGAGATCAAGATCAATAAGTAGTCTTTTAATGTGAATATGGCCATGTAAAGACTGCTCATGACAGAGTCCATAGGGTTCAGGGCACAGGTTTCAATCCCTGGGCCACTACAAGAAGAATGTTTCTAGAGTTGGGCCTGAAACTGGAAGGAGAGGTCTATCTGTCTCCAGAATCACCAAGTTACTCTGCTTCCCAGTCTTTCAGGATGTGCTGATTTCAAAAGTAAATACACTAAACTATTTCAAACTTTTTAAAGCAATGTTAGCTATTTCCTGTCCCAAAGTGCTAACCACCACCATCTTTCACCACATTCTTACCATTCCTAGACATCTGGCTAGAATAACTTAGAGAACCCCCAAAAGAGCTGCACCCTGGAAACCTACAACCCTGTGCACCCCAGGAGCATCCCCCAGCAGTCAGAGGAAAACATCTCTCTCATGTTGACAGGGGCCTGTGCCAGGGGCACATGCAAGATTGGAGGGGAGAGGGGAGAGGACCCAGCCCCTCCTGGGTGGCCACTGTCTTCTTTGGCCACGAGGACTTTAATTGGTCCCTTTAGGACATGGACATACAATCTAGTGCTGTTTCCCTCTTCCCTCTGCGCACACTCCTTCTCTCTAAGCTCATTTCATGCTAATTCCCATGCTCTGTGTGTGTCAGTCACTCAGTTGTGTCCGACTCTTTGCCACTCCATGGACTGTAGCCCACCAGGCTTCTCTCTGTCCATGGGATTCTCTAGGCAAGAATACTGGAGTGGGTTGCCATGGGTTGCCCTTCTCCAGGGGATCTTCCCGACCCCAGGGATTGAACCCAGGTCTCAAGCATTGTGGGTGGACTCTCTACCATTTGAGTCACCAGGAAAGCCCTCAGCTCCCATGCCTTACAGAGCACTTAAAAATCTGGACATTTTTCACCTCCCGTCATCTCTTCATCTCTGACTCCCTCCTCTATCTCTCACCTGAGAGGGAAGGTAGATTAGCACACTCATTCCTTTCTTCATGATAATTCTCTTTAGTGACTGGTGCATGCAAGAAAAGTGGAGGGAGGATTCTGACACTAACACAGATAATTGTAGGGAAACACAAGAATCTAATTGTTCAAGCTCTTATTTCATGTTGCCTGATTTTCAATTCAGAAAAAAATCTAGAGCTATAAAAGACACACAAGATTACCTGTTATACTCTTCCCAACCCCCATGTTTACAGATGAAGAGATAAAATTGAGCCCAAAGAAAGGACCCCATCCCCCCACACTGCTCCATTATGGTCTGAATTGTGTCCCTCCCTCCAAAATTCATGTTGAAATCCTAACTCCCAGTACTTCAGAATGTAACCTTATTTGGAGACAGAGTCTTTACAGAGGCAGTTAAGTTAAAAAGAGTTCATGAGGATGGACCCTAACCCAGGATAACGGTGTCCTCATGGGAAGGTGAAATTTGGACACTGACAGTGCAGGGGGCAGACCATGTGAAGATGCGGGGAGAGAACTTCCTCCTACAAACCAAGGAGAGAGGCCTCAGAAGAAACTAAACCTGCCACCACCTTGATCTCAGACTTCCAGGAAAAGGAGAAAATAAAGTTCTGCTGTTTATGTCTCCCAGTCTGCACCATGTGGTTAGAGCAGCCCTAGCTCATTAAGGCACCCCATATGACAGCAGGAGGCGGCAGGTGGGGAAGTCCCAGCCCGCCCCAGTTCCCTGCTCTGCCCACTCAGAGGCTCCTGCCTACTCAGTCCCATTCTCACTCTGATGTGTTTCTCTCTTCCAGAGGAGCACCTGGCATTTAGATAGATAGATATAGCTACAGATACAGATATAGATATATAGATATAGATAGATGTTTGGATACTGAAAGCTGAGTGTGTATTCAGGGAAAGAAAAGGTCATTAGAACCAGTTGGAAGACACCCTAAGAAAAATTCAGGAAGCGTCTGGAGATCAGGGTTAGGTACCAGACTAGAGGATCTGGTCTCCCAGGTAAGGATCTCCCACTTTATTCTATGAAAAAAGGATGCCCCCAAAGATTTCAGACAGCCAGTGACATGGTCAGGTTTAGTCTCAGACAGTTTGCTCTGGCAAGAGAGCAGACCTGGATTGTCAGATGGGGACCAAAATCAGAAAAACCACAGGAGACTGCACCAATGGTTCTTGTGAAGAACGCTGGTCTTCTGCAGGCCTGGACGTATACCACACGGAGGAGAGCAAGTTGTAAAGGCTGCCCGTGGCCCTTCCCACTTCTCTGAAGCCCCCAGAACTCCAAGGGGAGAGGGCTGAGGGAGGGCAAGTGTGTTTTGCAGCCACTCAGGGCAGGAGGGGGAGCCCAACCTCGGGGCTATTTTCTCACTCTCAAATCTAAAGAACAAAGCTGTTTGCAAAGTTTTAAGAGCATATGGCCCAACAACCCTACTTATGGGTATCTATTCAAAGAAAATGAAAACAGGATATTGAAAGGATACTTGTACTACCATGTTTATTGCACCAATATTTACAATAGCCAAGATACAGACTCGTCCATCAATGGATGAATGGATAAAAAAGATGTGAGAATATATATATGTATAATCTCTTGAAGGCATTTTGTTAAGTGAGATAATCATACAGAGAAGGACAAATACTGTATAATAATTACTTATATGTGAAATCTAAAAAAAGCTAAACTTATAGAAAGGGAGAGTCTTAGAATGGTACTTACCAGGAGCTTGAGGATGGGTATTGAGATGTTCTTGAAGGATACAAATATGCAACTAAAGATAATCACATCCTGGAGGATGGAATACACAGCATAGTGATTATAGACAACAAAATACTGTATTATACACTTTAGAGATGAGACTAGATCTTAATTGTTCCCACCACAAAATAGGAATTATAATTATGTGACATGATTGAGGCGTTATCTAATACTATGGTGATAATCATATTACAATGTATATATGTATCAAATCAACACACTGTGTAACTTAAACCTACAATATATCAATTAATCTCAATAAAAAGACAGAAGTTTGAAGAGCAGTTGAGTTCTCACTCATTTGAAAGCAGTCCTGTACGAAACACATAGAGATGTTACAGATACTATAAGGAAGCAGCAGCTTCCCTGTTGATAAGAGTCCAACAAATCAAATCCACATGTTATTTACATTTGTTTGGCCCAGTGAACTTTTAGCTCCCAAGAGCTATCAAGATAGAGAAATAACTGTTAGTGACATGATTTCATTTGAAGCATGTTCCAAATTCTCAAGCTAAGAGGTGACTGGGGAAGGTCTAGAAGAAGGTATTAAAGAGCTTGAGAAGCTTGGAAATAGATGGGAGAGGCAGTAGGTAGAAGTGCAATCACAGCAAGATTACAAAAACTGGAGGGATTTCCTACTTTTCAATAATGTGATAACATTCCTATAAATGTAATTCATAGCCAGACTCCTGGCAAAGCTGGGAAGCTGAGCCTGTGGGTTTTCCAGAAGAACCCACAAACTCCAGCCGGGAATTGAGTTTGTGTTTCATGGTTGAGATTGCTGTTCTCAGATTTCAAAACTGTAATGTAGTGGGCACCAACCTGGTTACAAACCCTGTGAATCAGGAAGGAATCTAGAGAATTTCCCCATCCCCAAGTCCAAAAGTGTGCAGATGCAGGTGATGTTCTATGAGTTTTGTGTTCGTTGAAGTGACATTGTCATGGGAGGGTGGCGGGACCTTGTGTATAGGACTGTAGGAAATAGAAGCTGGCAGGCCCTGCAGCTGGTGTTTGCTTTCATTCACAGACAGAAATGGAACTGGGGAGTTGCTCTGCAAATGAGATGAAGTGGAAAGAGAAAACCTCATCTTTTATTTTATTAAGGCAACACTGTGATTCCAAATTAGTATTGGTTGGGAAACTGAAGTTTGTGGCCAACGTAAAGGATCAAATCTAGTCTGGGGTTGAGGGAAGGAAGGCCTCCTCAGGCAGTAACATTTACTTAAGACCTACAGATCTAGATGGACATAGGAGTTTGGGGGAGCATATGCCAGGCACAAGAACTGCACATGCGAAGGTCCTGAAGCAGAAAGGAGTTTGGCTGGTTTCAGAAGAGAGAAGCCTGTTGTGGCTAAAAGTTTAGTGAGTGAGAGCACCAAGGCAGAAACTGGAGCTGAAAACTGGGCTAGACCCTCACCATTCAGGGTTCTCTGCCATGATGTGGGCACATCACAGACAGCGGTAAAGCTTAAATGTCTCTTCAGAGGCCACAAAATGTTGGAAAAGTCCTAGCATGCTTAAGGATGGGACCATTAGAAATGAAAGCTCTCTCCTCTTTAGGTCTCAACCTCTCTCCCATCAGTGATGTACCGAACATTGCTGGTGGACAGACTGGGTGGAAGATTTCCAGTCACCTACTCACCACCATCCAGCCCAGATCCACTCTAACCTTAGAATAGTTTCTTCACATATTTTCCCTTCTTCTTTTCTTTTCTCCCTCAGTCTTTCTCTTCCTCTTGCCCCTCTATCTCAATTTCTCCTCCTTTTTTAACACCTATATTGAGATATTATTCACAAAAAATAAACTGCATATATTGAGCTATACACTATACACTCATGGAGCCATCACTGCAGTGAGTATGATGAACATTTGCATCACCCCCACCAAAGTTTCCTCCAGCCCATTTGTAACCCATCCCCCTACTCCACCTCATGGCCCAGCAATTCTTTTTCTCATTAATGACTAGTTTGCCATTCCTGGGTTTTATAAGAATGGGATGCTACACTGTGTATTATTTTTGATCTGGCTTCTGTTGTTCAGTGTAATTCTTCTGAGATTCATCCATATAGCCAGTAACAGTAGATTATTCTTTTATTGCTGAATGGATTTATGTATGGATACACTACCGTATGTTTATCCATTGACATGTTGATGGACACTAGGATTGTTGTCAGGTTTTTCCCATCACAAATAAAGCTGTATGAACATTCATGTACCAGGTCTTTTTATGAACACAGGTTTTCATTTCTTCTGGGCAAATATCTAGGAATGAAATGGCTGGATCAATTGGTAAGTATATGTTTAATTTTTTATTAAAGAAACTGACAAACTGTTTTCCAAAGTGATTGAATCATTTCATGTCCTCCTCCCCGCTACCTGCAGTGTCTGAAAGTTCCATTTTCTCAACATCCTCACCAACACTTGGTATGGACACTCTTTTTAAATGAGCCATTCTAATAGATTTGAAGAGTTATCTCACTGTGGTTTTAATTTGCAATTTTTAAGTAGCAAATGATGTTGAGCATCTTTTCTTGTATTATCTGCTCTTGGGTGAAGCATCTCTTCAAATATTTTACCTGTTCTTTTACTGAGTTGTTTGCTTTTTCATTATTAACTTTTGAGAGTCAATTATATACCAGGTACAAATCCTTCATCAGTGATCTGCTCCACAATTATTTTCACCCAGTAGTGGTTTATCTTTTTTTTTTGTCACAGTGTCTTTCAAATAAGTGTTTGTAATATTTTTAAATCCAATTCATTAGTTTTTTTTAAAAAAAATAGACTATCCTTTTGGTGTCAGAGCTAAGATATATTTGCCTAACACAAGATCACAAAGATTTTCTTCTTATATAGACATTTTATCGTTTAGACTTTACACTTAGATCTGTTTTAAATGAGTTTCTGTATATGGATCAAAATTCATTATTTTTACATATAGCAATCCATTGTTCCAGCAACAGTTGTTGAAAAGACCCTCTTTCTCCACTGAATAGCCCCTGCACTCTTGTAAAAAATTAGTTGTCCTCCATGTGTGCCAGTCTGTTTCTAGACTCTATTCTGTTACACTGACATACTTTTCTATCATTATGCCAATACCACACTGTTTTGATTAGCATAACTTTATAAGCCTTAAAATTAGCTTTTACTAGCCCTCTAACTTTGCTTTTCTTTTTCAAAGGCATTTTGGCAATTCTAGCTTCTCTTGTTTCCACATGAATTATTATAACCAGCTTGTAAATTTCAATTAAGACAGTCTTCTGGGATTTTGATCAGGATTACATTGACTCTATAGATAAATTTTGGGAGACATCATAATACTGCATCTTCTGATACACAAACAAGGTATAGCTCTCCACTTACTTAGGTCTACTTAAATTTCATTCAGCAACATATTTTTAAACATTTTTCATTGTACAGATTTTTCACACCTTTTGTCAGATTTGTCACTGAGTAGTTAGTATTTTTGATGCTATTATAAATACTGCTATTTTAAAACATTTTATTGTTTATTACTAGTATATAGAAGTACAATTGAGTTTGATTTTTTACATTATCTTATTCTATAAATGTGTTTAACTCACTTATTAATACTAGTCACTTTTTCTGCTGATTCCATCAAATTTTCTACAAAGATAGTTATGTCATCTGCAAAGGAAAATCGCTTTGCTTCTTCCTTTCCAATCTGGATGCACTGCCTAGAAGTTTCATTACAATACTGAATAGAAGTTATGAGACTGGACATCTTTATCTTTTTCTTGATCTCAGCAGAGAAGCATTCAGTTTTTTACTAATTGGTATGATATAATCTGTAGGGCTTTTGTAGATGTTCTTTATTAGGTTGAAGAAGTTCCATTCTGTTCCTAGCTTGCTAAAAGTTTATCAGCAATGGATGTTAGATTTTGTCAAAATGATATTATGCTTCTTTTTCTTTCTAGTTTATTAGTATGGTAAATTATATTGATAGATTTTCAAATGCTAAATCAATCCTAAATTGCTGAGGTAAACCTCTTTTGGCCATGATGTGTCATCCTTTTGTATACTGTTGATTTTGATTTTTCTAGAAGTTTTGTTAAGAACCCTTGCATAAAAGATATTGGTATGTAGTTTTTTTTTTATTTTGTCATGTCTCTGTCTGAATGGGTATCAGGGTAACACTGGCCTCTAAGAATAATTTAGGAAGTGTTCCCTCTCTTTAATTTTCTGGAAGTATTTGTATCATTTTTTCTTTGGTAGATTTCACTAAGGAAGCTCTCTGAAATGGAGTAGTTTTATGGGAAGGTTTTTCATGACAAATTCAACTTTTTAAATAGATACAGGAGTCTTCAGATGGAGGTTTGGAAGTTGGTGCACTATGAGACTCTGTGAAATCTTGGACTGGGGAAGAATGAGTGAATGAAAAAATGAAGGGACAAGCAGCTGACTGTGTGGAGAGACTGATTACGTACAAATCTGGACAAAAGTGCTGAATCCTTCTGGACTTGCCAGGTGGCGCTAGTGGTAAAGAGCCCACCTGCCAGTGCAGGAGACATTAAGAGATGCGGGTTTGTTCCTTGGGTGGAAAGATCCTCTGGAGTAGGAAATGGCAACCCACTCCAGTATTTTGCCTGGAAAATCCCATGGACCGAGGAGCCTTGTGGGCTACAGTGCAAAGGGTCTCAAAGAGTCAGACACAACTGACGCAACTTAGCAAGCTGAATCTTTCTAATGTGGAAAAGGAAATCTCCTGGCTGCTGGTGTTCCCTGAACTAAAAGCTGGCACCTCCTGGAGAAATCAGGGGGTCAGAGTTGGAAGTGTTTGGGGGTCCTTCACCACTGGGTGAAGGGACCCTGTCCCATGCCTTAGAAACCCTGCACCCAGCCTCAGACAAGATGCCCCTTAAGCTATTTGGAATATTCATCTGGTGCTAGGCCATAATAAACAAAGGTCTCATGGGCACAGTGACCCCATCAGCCTATAGGTTGTGGAGTCTCTTAGAGAGTGTCAGGATTCTCTACCTTTTACAGAAACCCTCTCTCTGGGGAGTAAATTAGCCTCCCCAACCTTGCCATCTGCCTGCTAAATTTTCCTTCCATGATTAAGCCTCTGGTGATGGGTAATAAAGATAGAGAGCTACCCAAATAAGACAACCAATGCTGTATTTGTCTCTGGTCCTAAAGGCACCCTGCTTTCCTGTCATCAATATGGAGTGGAGAGGACAGTTTGGGTGAGGAGTGTGTGTGTGTGTATGTGTCTGTGTGTGTCTGTGTATGTCTGTGTGTGCACCTGCTGGTAGGTGTGTTGTGATGGTGTGGGAGGGGGTTCCTCTTTCAATCCAAGGAGCTAGCAAATAACCAACAGCTCCAGCCTGAGTCTGGATGTGAACTTCTTGGGTCCAAGGTTCTTATTAAGGAGAGAGGCTTCCTGGCCAAGACTCCATCTGAATACTGCATCAAGTTTGTTAACGCTGAGATGCACAATCGCCAAAATTGTCATTGTTTAAAGAAACTACTTGGTAATGGATTTCTGAAATGGTTACAACTAGCTTTTTGTTATTAAAGAAACCAAAGCCAACAGTTTCCCTTTATAATGTGTATGGAGAAGGGAACATTTAAAAAACAACTCCCCACTG
Organism: Odocoileus virginianus; assembly: GCF_023699985.2. Classification (NCBI taxonomy): domain Eukaryota; kingdom Metazoa; phylum Chordata; class Mammalia; order Artiodactyla; family Cervidae; genus Odocoileus; species Odocoileus virginianus. The sequence continues at coordinate 34,396,853 of NC_069680.1, forward strand.
AGATATTACCTCAAAATAAGGTCCATTCTGTACCCCTACACATCTGGATAAGAGCTGAAGGAAAAGACACCAACGAGGAAACCTCTGCCCTGCCACTGCATGGAATAAATGGATTTCTGGGTTCTGGCGTGCTCTTTAAAAGACAAAGCCACAGACCTGGAGCCAGGGTTTGAAATGGGAAACTCAACTCACATAATTCTTGGAAGAAACTATGGGATCGTCAGCTGGGCTTGCAGACACTTTCCCGTCTTGCAACATACAATCCTAGTTTGGCCAGAATTATTGCCCCCCATATTCTCTGGAAGTATCTCTTCCCATGGACAGAAAAAGAAGACAGTGTGTGTGCTAAGGTTTCTCTCCATTTGTGTCACCAACAGTGGAATTGAATCCCAAACATCCTGTCAGAGCTTGACATGCAATTAGTTTAACATAAGGATCAAACCAACACTAAAAAATATACATAAGTGAAGGTTTCAGAGCCACAGAGCCTCTTATGTAAATATTTGAAAATGTTTTCTTTCCTTGTGCCTCCTTCCTATCCATAAATAAATAACATCACAAATGAAGGGATGATCGGGTGGAGAGGGAGGTGGGAGGGGGGATCGGCATGGGGAATACATGTAAATCCATGGCTGATTCATGTCAATGTATGACAAAAACCACTACAATAATGTAAAGTAATTAGCCTCCAACTAATAAAAATAAATGGAAAAAAAAAAGACAAATGAAGGGATGAATTCAGTGGGGATTTAAAATGGATGGGCTCTGAGGGGCCTCTTTCTCCTGCCGCTCAAATGCCCTTCTCCCCTCATTTCTACACGAATCAAGGGTCTTACTCATCAGTGCGTTTCCTCTCACGTTCAACATAGTGCCTGACACACAGGAGAGGCTGAGCACAGGTAAGCGCAGCCTGACTTTAATTAATAAATATATTAATTATTTTTTTCTGTTTTACCTTTTGAGACAACCAAAACACAGAGCATAATGTCAGATGAGTTGGATGCATGATAAGTTCTGAATAGGCTAAAGGAACCCTGTTGTTGCCCCACCACAAGTATTTGTTTGAGTACCAGACCTTATCCCTCTAGCACCACATTTATTTTGGTCATCTTTCTATGCAATAGTTTCTTCTTCTGTCAAATGGAAATGCCCACTTTCCCTGTAAAATGTGGAAAGAGTACAGAAAATGTGACAGTGCTGCCATGTAATCGAGCTAGATTTATTCAGGATGAGTGCTTTAGAGAGAAGGGCCCAAAGGAAAGTGTTCTGGCCCCTTTCATCCCATCTCAAGTGTCTTCCTGGAGACTCACTCTGCCTCCTCCCTGGTTCCTGCCTCTTTACCAACATTTTTGCTTCTTCCTTCCCTCCAGCCTTTATTCCTTCCTCCCCTTTTCCTTTCCTGGTTCACTTGCTACCCTGAAGGTTTATTATTGTAGTACCTAGCTCTGTAACTCCAGTCTCTTGCATGAACCCCTTAACAGAATCTCCTTTTCCCCTCACCCTATTACCTGACATTGAAAGTTTTCAGCTGGGCATGAGTCCTTCCACTGCATTTTAATTCATCATCTTTTAGAGATGAGCGGGGTTGGGAGGTTCAGGTTTTTTTTCACATCAAGGCATATGAGGAAATCACATATAAAGTGTGTGCGTGTCTGTGTGTGGCAGGGCGGGAGTTGGGGAGGGGGTTGTAGGCCTGTCAAAGAAAGGATGCAGAAGAGAGCTAGGTGGCAACACACCAATTCAAGCCCTCCCAGTTCTCCTGCTCCTTCCCTACCCTTCCTGGACTCTGGCCATCCTAACTCTCCTAATTCCTGACTGTCTCCAGCATTTCAAGTCGTGATCTGTTTGCATTCCTGCCCATGAGATTTTCTCCCCACTTCCTAGAGTAAACCTTCCTTCACTCACTCCTGATGGAGACCCCATTGGCATTCAAGATGCATGTTGCTTCCTCCGAGCAGCCTTTCCTGACCCCCTCCAAAAGGTTCAGATTTCCTCCTCTGAACCACAGTCACATTCCTCCATCTCTTCTGTTCCAATTCAAGCGAACAGTGATGACTCATGCTGTGCGGTGTGGGAGTGGGCTCTCACACAGGAGGGGGATGAAACAGGGAGTGTGGGGCATAGACGTGTGAAACCACAGAGCCAGGTGGTATGGGATCAGAGGAAGGTGATATTCACAGCCCTAACCACTGCATCACTCGTCACTCATCCTCCCACCTACTGTGATTTTGGAAGGGGCTGATTGAGACTGAGCAGTGAATTTACACAGGAATGAATGCAGTATATTTCATAGTAGCCAAAACTATTCTGTTTTTAAGAAATGTATGGATTGCTTTTGCAGAACTTATATTAATGCCAGGGGCAACAGATCTGACTGTAGAGACCATGGGGATGCTGAATCACAGGGCAGCTCTGAGCCAGGCTATCTGGGCAGGGCTTCAAGCCCTCCCAGGATTAGCTGATGATATGGGCAAGGTCTTCACCCTTCCTGTGCCTCAGTCAGTTTGTAGTAAGGATTAAGTGATTCTGTAGATGCTCAGGGTAATAACTGCTGAAGATGAGACACACTCCAAATATCAGTCACCTCTCTGTATTAGATCAGATCCAAAGTCATTGGCATCCAGCAGAGCCATGCTGACCCCTTCAAAGCCTAATCTGAGCACATTCCTCTTGTTATGTGAAACTCTACCAGATATAAGCAAAGTCACATTGAGTAATAGGGCCCCTGGAAATACTTTTGCTTTGACTTGCTGCAAAACATTCTGTGGTGCCAGCTAAGTTGACGAAAACAATTGCTAGGGGAGTCTGTTTTCTTAACTTCAAAATAATAGCTCTGCATTGCCCAGGAGACTGTTATTTACAGTTGAAAATTTAAGGTTTGTGAAACAATTTGCCTTAATAGAATTTGAAAATTCAGCAAGTTTTTAGCTTTGGGCCCAGTTTTTTAAGTTTTAAAATTTCCTTCAACATCATACAAAGGTAATTCTCATATCCAAATATTGCAAATAGCTCAGGGCAGTAAATAACTTTCTAATCATTAGAGCTTTAAAATGTAACTCTGAGCTTGGGAGAGTCACACACACTCTTTGTGTCTTTTTATTTTTTTTAATTCTTTCAGTTTCTTCTTTTCTTCTCTTTATTTTTTTTTTTCATTTATTTTTATTAGTTGGAGGTTAATTACTTTACAATATTGTAGTGGTTTTTACTCTTTGTGTCTTGATGTTGTCAACTCAAGTGGGGGAAACGAAACTCATCTCAACATTTTTATGAATCCTAAAAGACATTGAAAAGTACATGCTATCCTTGTGTTAAGATAAAAGGCTGGAAAAAATGAGTGGATACTGCTTTGGGGGTGGCTGGATGTTCCTATGTGCTATGCACTTTATATATGCCCATGAGATTTTGGACTTTTCAAGAGCAGAAACCTTGAAGAAACAGAACTTTAGGCAGAAAGCCAGGTGGAGAATGGGAGAAATGTTTAAAATGGGCTGAAGGAAAAAGCCACAATACAAGGATAAAGATGAAAAGTATCAAGTAGAGAATATTGAGATTAAAAACTGAGGAAGTCTCTTAGATTTGTTACGCCTGACTTTGGCAACATTATATTGGCTTAAGGCAAATTGGCCTAAAGTAAATTGGCCCACATTCTGGTTGGAAAACAAGACTGTTTGGTCAAACAACATCTGGGTCAAAAACAAATATCTAACTACTAGGTCATTTTGAACACATTTCACTTAGTAATTTTGTAAATCATAATTTTCAGAAACTTTTTCTAATGTCTTTAAATGTGACTCAATATAAGCTTGTTGCTGCCCTGCAGAACTTAAAGTAGTGAAAAGACAAAGCAAATAATGTCCAACAGTAGATTATCTGGGATGATTTCTCAGAGATGTAAGAGTAAGTTACACGATTTAATTTTCATAGGAAAGATTTGTTAAAATCTAGATTTGTAAAAATCTAAGGTGAGGCTGAGTGGTTGTCCCAATGTGGTGGGGAGGTTGTTGTTAGTGGTATTCTTTTGCTTTTCTGTATTTTCTAATGTTTTTAGTGAACTTGAACATTAGAAGTTCAAGTTCATCAAGAAGTGAACTTTTTAGTTTCCTTTTATAATGTAAAGAAAAAGACTAAACATTAGAGAAAAAGATCTGGAACATTCAGAGATAGTTAATGAACATTTTCTTTAAAGAATATTTTCACTTCATTTGAAGTTAATGTTATATGGCTCTTAGGAGGAGATTCCAGAATTCAGAGTCATGGAATTGAGATAGAAGGACTAGCAAAGGAAAAACGGCCAGTGGATGAAGTTTGAAAAAGACACCAGGGCCTCTGATATGCTCATTTCTCCCTCCCCTCCTTCCTCCTCAGTCATTTGGTGAAAATCATTGTCATTGCTGAATTGGATTCATGTTATAGGATTTATACACGTGCCTTTCCACCATTCAAACCTGAGTGCTCCCAGAGGGGTTGCCTCCCTCCTCTCTGGGTGCCTGCACAGCAAAAAGATGAAGGAGGGAAACTTCACGACTTTTGTAGTATTTTGTTATTATCATCAAGTTTTTCCAGAAGGAACAGGCAACTAGTAGTTCCTCCCATAAGAACCATTCATAGGGAAGTACACTAACAAGATCTGAGTCTACACAAATTTCACCAAATGAAGATGTAGGTGGAAGAATCAGCTGTCATGTGTATATTTGGTACATAACACATGGCCGTGTCTTCACGGCAAAGCTGCTATGCATGATGTATAAACCAAACAAAAACATCACATTTTCAATGTGTTTCTTGCTACATCATATTTTTTCCACTCAGCAGAAATGTGGTAATTAGTCACTGATTTTGATTTGGATTATTGCAGATTTAAGCTCTTAAGACAAATGAAGACATTTCTTCCATTGAATGTGTTCAAGAGTGGCAGCTTCTCAGTTAAACTCATTTATTGTTTAATTCTACAAGACTCTGAACTCTTCAATGGGGCAATGCCTTAATTATTGAATTACCAAAGCACAAACCATAGTTGAATGAAACATGTGTCTGAACTTTTAGCTCCGATGGATTTGGCAATACTGGTATTTTCGTCTTTCTCAACTCTCCTAGCCTTTTGGCTAAGGCATTTATACCCTGCATCTGTTCCTCATTAGAATGCTGTCTCTCATTTAGGTTGGAGTTCTCAGTGCCTTAGACAGAACTAAGAAAAAAAATTTTTTTTTCTTGCACCATCAGGGTACTTTACCAGAGCTGTTCAAGAAAGGCAAAACAGGTCAGGATCTCTGAAAAACTGATAAAATCCACTTTGTGGGGTTGGTGGAGGGAAGATGGAGCATGTGGAGTTTGACAAGACACTCATTCAAACGACTAAATCAGATGGGCTTTTGGAAACAGAACCAACTGCACTCTAAGCATCAATTGTTTGCCACAGCACATGAATCATCAGAGACAAATGGCTCTGAGAAATAATTTTGAAGCACAGAGATTAGTGTGAACATGGAAAGGAAAATCTCACCGGAAGCACTGTTGTGGTCTCAGTCAAGTAGTAGTGATGCTATTTAGCAGGTTTGTAACAGCAGCTCTGAAACTAGACTGTGTCGGATCCATCACACAGACTTGAAATTACCGAGATTCATAAAAGTCTCCCTAGGTCTGTACCAGTGGTTATCTCTGCACAAAACTGGGTCATAAAGATTGAATCTTACCACTTGGAGCTATGCAAGTGAGGTCCAGGTCACTGGACCTCAACTAGAACACAAGAACATAGTGAGAAAAAAGACTTATTAGTGCATCAGGCTGCCATAATAAAATACCACAGTCTTAGTGGCTTAAACAACAGAAATTTATTTCTTACATTTCTAGAAGCTTGAAGTCTAAGATCAAAGTGCCAGCAGGGTTGGTTTCTTCTGAGGCCTCTCTCCTTGGCTTGCAAGGACTGTCTTTTCACTGTGTGTTCATATGGTCATCTGTCTGTGTGTGGATGTGTCTGGTCTCTCTCAGTATCCTAATCTCCTCTTATTATAGGTGCACCAGTCATGTAGTAGAGCCCATCCTACTAATTATTTTAACTTAATTATCCCTTTAAAGGCCTCAAAGACAGTCATATTTTGGGGTCCTAGGGCTTATGACTTCAACATATGAATTTGGAGGAGGGATGGTTCAACATATAACAAAGAGTAAAAAGGAATTTGGCACCACTTGGTTTTTCTTGATGGAGAAAGGGCTAGGATTCCCAACTTCATCTTCCAATGTTAGGTATCATATTTGAATATAATATTAGAAAGCCACTGAGATTAACAAGGCCACCAATTAAAATGTCTCTAACTTTTGCTTAATGAGTAATAACTATAATTTTATTTTTGTCTTCATATCTCAGTGTAGTGGCTGGGACTTTCAGAAAAATGGTAAATAATAATAGATACCCTTTCCTTGCATCTGATTTTAAAAGCAATGCTGCAAGAATTTCATCATCATAATTAATGACATCTATTGAATTTCATTAGATATTCTTTGTCATTCTCCTTACTGTTTTGCCAACAATTTTCATAAGAATGAATGTTGAAATTTATCCAATGATAAATTTTTCATTTTTTAAAATGAACTTGTATAATTTCCCCTTTGACCAATTTAAGTAACCTCCTAATAGATGTATTTTTAACCTATCAGAAATAGATTCCTAAGGAAAACTTAGACACGGTCTTTCAATATACTGCTGAATTCTATTTGCTAGTCTTTGATTTAGAATTTTTATCTTCCTATCCATAAATGAGCTCAACCTAGAGTTTTCATTTTTGGTTTAGTATCTTCAAATTTGAATACCACTGCTGTGCTAACAGGGCTTCCCAGATAGTGCAGTGGTATAGAACCTGCCTGCCAATCCAAGAGACTCAAGAGATGCAGTTTCTGTCACTGGATCGGGACAATCTCCTGAAGAAGGAAATGGCAACCTACTCCAGTATGCTTGCCTCAAAAATTCCATGGACAGAGGACCCTGGCAGGCTATAGTCCATAGGGTTGCAAAGAATCGGACAGGACTGAGCATGCATGCCTGTTATGCTAACATGAAAAGTAATTTGGGAAATTTTTCACATTTCTATATTCTCTGGAACAGTTCACCGAATGTAAAGATTGTCTGAATGTTGCAAGCTTTTAAAAAATATTAATGTTATCACCACAGAAACATCCCGCCATGTTCCTCCCACCTTTATCTTTATGACTATGACTTTGTTCAAGCTTTATGTTACTTTAGCTCATCTTGGTCATTTCTTTTCCCTGGGAAATAATGACTTTCATAGATATATTTAAATACAATATGATTTTATTCTTCATGCTGTCTTATAAAATTTGAAGTCCACACCTGTGTATAGGTACTCTTTCTCATTCTTAGTTTTTCATATTTATACTCTCTGTTCCTTTTTTCTTTCATTTTTACTTGCCAAGTATGTCCATATAATTGTGGTTGATTTTTTTTTTCACCCCTAAAGTGCCCGCTCTTGCATCTATCTAAGTACTTATAAAGTTCTTACATAGGAGGGTTGGTGAAAGAATCGTCAACATGAGTCTGGAGAGAAAGAAACAATGGGGCCATTTCTTCTTAGCTTAAGGCTGTGAGTTCAATTTTGGAGGCTTCCTGGGGTGATGACATTGACCATCTCCATAAATAACTCTGTCACCCGTTGTTTACGTCTCACACAACCCTAAATCTCGAAGAATCTGTTACTCTAAATATGGGACACATTAGGATAAAGTCATAAATTGGTGCTAAAACCATACCCATTCTAGACAATTAAGGACTTTTTAATTGTCTTCATCTGATGAAATTAAGAAGAGGAAATGGAAAACAACCCCCACCCCCCACCCCACACACACTGAATGTCTGGCACCAATCAAAGGAGAGAAAGAGGAAAAAAAATCATTGAGGTCAACCTTTGGGGATTTTGCTTTCAATTTTTGGTGAAAGGAAAAGCAAAACAATAAACACTGAAGGAGAGTACTATAATAATAGCTGCTATATTCAGTGATTGTCCTCTAGTGTGTCAGTCAGACTTCCATAATGGGGAAAGACTTGAAAATGAAAATACCCCTGCTTTCACTGGGAAAACACTCTGATCTAGATGTCCTGGCAATTCAGTTGCTCTGGGACTCATCTGCAATGTATTATCTCCCAGCAAATGCTATAAAGTGCCCCACAGTGCCAGGCATGCTGTCAGAAGCTGATGGTGTCAAGATGCACAAACCCAGGCTCCAAACACTGACTTCTCTTCACAGTGCTTCATCAGCTTTGGGGAGCATATCACTTTCTCACTGTGTCCCCCTTCCAGTATATGTTGGCTGGACTTAGTGTCTTCGATCCACATCTATGTCAGCACTTGCCTTGCTCCTCCTCCTGGAGGATATGCCTAGTGTCCCATCTCAGCTTTTCTGTACTGTGCTCTTGACTTATCAGTCAAGGCTACTCATCACCAAGCTAAAAGGGGACTGACAGCCACATAATCTTGATTCTCCTCCATTTCTGTCAAGTACTAGCACATGAAAATCTCTCCAAACTTCAGTTTTCTTATCTCTCCTTGGAAGTATGGAATATATTTTACATGGTTTTATGGTGCAGTAATGTTTTAGATTGGCATATAACATGACAAAATGAGTGGCTCCCTTCAACTAATAAAGTCCTGCCAAATAAGGCTCAGGATGAAATGCCCACCCAAAAATGGAGCTTTGATAAGAACTCACTCCATTTCGTGCAGACAGTGTGGTTTATGGGCATAGAGAATATAGATTCCTATTTTTTTTCAAGTTTTTTTTTTATTTTATATTGGGGCACAGATGATTAACAATGCTGTGATCATTTCAAATGAACAGCAAAGGGACTCAACCATACATGTATATCTATCAATTCTCCCCAAAACACCCCTCCCATCCAGGCTGCCATATAACATTGAACAGAGTTCCCTGTGCTATACAATAGGTCCCTGCTGGTTATCCATATTAAATATAGCAGTGTATAGATGTCTATCCCAAATTCCCTGACTATCTCTTCCCCCAATCCTCCCCTCTGGCAACCATAAGTTGGTTCTGTATGTCTGAGTCTGTTTCTGTCTTGTTCATTTGTTTCATTTCTTTTTAGCTTCCACATATAAGGGATATCATATGATATTTCAGAATGGAGACTCCTGTTGATGAAGAATCTGATCATGGGAGTGTATTTAACAATGTCCAGTGATATAGGTTTGGGAATTATTTTCCAGCTGGGTTCATGATTCAGAGCGTACTAGTAAAAATGTGAATATGTTCTCTGACATGTGTAGTATCAGTGACACTACTGGAACAACGACTCATCTTCATATTTTCAGACCTGGCACTTGGAGCAAATAGACATGTACAAATGGAATAAACTTATTTCAATCTGTGATATCTCTGAAGCATTTTTGTCTTTAATCTCACAAATCTGGGAAAATGAGGTGACAATCTGTAAAATGAGATGGACCTCACCTAATGCAGTTATCAAGATCAGAAAGAGGAAAATGATTATGATGGTATACCATAAATTGTTTGTAAACTGCTGAGAATTTATGAGGAACATTTGTTACCTCATTTGCAGGAAAACATCCCTACTATACAAGTGCTCCTAACCCCAAACTAATACAGACACTGAGACAACTCTCTCTGCTGTATCTGGGCTATAAATCTTTGAACTTCAGGCCTAAGTGGAATTCCATCTCTCACATTTTTTAATGAAATCAAAATAAATACAATTACTGAACAGAAGCCAAAGATCACAGGAGGTTAGAAGTGGGGCAAGAACATGGTCAATACTGTTTGTTTGCATTCTGGCACTGTTTTCTTGGTGAATATTTCATTAATAGGAGGGCTTACAAGGGGGCAGTGATGGCCCTTCCTTCCTTCTGATGGGTGTCTGCTGCTGATTAAATCTGAGCTGGGGTAGCCTGGTGGTGCCCGTGAAATTTGAGATCCTAATGAGGACATAGTCCTGTAAATGTGAGAGATTGAAACCATAAGATAGTAAAATCCTCCCAAGTAGGAGCTTTTCCCAAAGACTAGGCATTTGCTCTTGAAATCATGTTCAGGAATACACTAACATAGTCTTACATTTCTGTATTTTGTCCTTCAACTCATCCTCCAAAGACCTTGAGACCCAATTTTTTTTTCTCTTTCACCCAAGTAAAAGTAAACATGAGTAACTTATTCTTATGGAGGGTCCATTATTTAATTAAAGATTGTGGCTTACAATTAATATTCTGGTTTGTGATTAAATCTGCTATTGATTCCTCATAATGGAGCTAGAGATACTTGGTAAATGCAATGTTAATATAATTGCATTTTCCGCAGAATAATAATGGCTACTAAAATGTGAAGGAGAAAAATATCTGAGCAACACAGAAAAAACAAATAATTATCCAAAGCCGATTTCAATAAATGTCAGTTTCTTAGAGAAACTGTCTTGTTAGACCATGAGTAATTTCTGCTGGTGCAAATACCCATTCACCCTTATTAAGCCATATTGTATACTCATATAAATGATCTTGGTTTCTCCTCCCAGAGGTCTCTGTCAACATCTGTATTCAGCTGCAACCAGGTATAGTAAGTGCCCCAGATCAGAGAAATTCAAAGAAGGCTAACAAATCAGGGTCACGATTCGCTAATGCAAGCACATTTTGTTTAACTTACATCATGGCTCTGAGATATTTCTGAACTCTTTCTCAAACTCATAATTTCTCTTCAAAGCAGAGGGTGGTGTTGCTCAAAAGAAACACACAGTGAGTTCAGCTAATATTTTTCTTCACCAGAATTGCAAACATCAAGCTGCTGTTATCTTGCAAATTACCATTACTTACCCCAAACGCAGACTACTAATCAGTGGACAAGTGATAGATTTTGACCTACTGTTTCCAATGAGACCAGGGTGGTCTTTCAATCTCAAAGGAGGCATAGCCACTGCCTTCTGTTTGTCTATGCCTAACTTAAATTTACCTTTGGGAATATGTGTATGTGAAAGAGTCCTTCACAAGCATCTACTGTTTATATTCGTGTGAGGCTGTAGGAAAGATTGCTATAACCTCCCAGGTCATCCTGTCCAGCGTGTCCAAATAGATGCAATAGAGTGAGGGAGATATTTTTTGTTGATTGCACTACTAAATCTTTTGCTTCTCTCCTTTACTAAGAGAACAGCTTCAGACCAATTGTTGACTTAAACAGGAGCTGGGCAGGCGTGTCCAAAGCCTTTAGGCATACTTGTTCACTTCAGCCACTCTCCACAATCACTGAAAGATGATGAGCCAAGGCCACCAGGAGTCCAGAATTGCTGTAGTGGGTTAGACTGACATTTATGGTACCTCCATCTAATTCTGGACTGAGTCCCGAATCTCTCCATCCTTCTCAATGTGCTTTTGCTCACAAAAGGAAATGATAACATAGAAATATTTAGGAAACCAACTTCTAAAGTGGTTCAAAATCCCACCTCCCCCCTTTTTAAAGTTAAAATACTTTAGAACCAACAGAGGGTTTAAATGACGTATATTGGGCTTCCGTTCAAGGAAGAATGAGTAAAGAGAAGATTTTACAAAGGAGAATGCTTAACTGGCTACCTGTTAGTACATACATTTTGAATTGGGTTCTTTCAGGCAACACATTCAGGTTAGAATCCCTTCTCTTAATTAATAACAGAATGACTCTCTTTGAAAAATGAGGTAACCAAATAACCACAATTGAGCAGTCGCACTTTCAGATGCCTTGTGTAACATTCCTACTTAAGACACAGAGGCCAGATGGTTGCCTGTGAATAATTATGGGCGTAGTTGATGGAAGTAGAGAGTTGGGGGGCAGAAAAAAAAACATTTAGAGCAGAAGTTATGAGCTAGCTTTATTTGGCCCAAGACGTATTCATTGGAAGGACTGATGCTAAAGCTGAAGCTTCAATACTTTGGCCACTTAATGCAAAGAGACTCATTAGAATAGATCCTGATGCTGGGAAAGATTGAGGACAAGAGGAGAAGTGGGTGACAAAGGATAAGATGGTTGAATGGCATCACCGACTCAATGGACATGAGTCTGAGAAAACTCTGGGAGATAGTGAAGGACAGGAAAGCCTGGCATGCTGCAGTTCTTAGGGTCACAAAGAATCAGACACAACTTAGCAACTGAACAACAACAAATGCCTGGTGTTTAGAGAAATGTGGTTTTCCAATTAAATACTAATGCTTGAACAAGAAGTTACACATAAAAATCCAAATGTCTGCCATCTCTTGGAAGAATCCCTTGCTCTCATTCCAGTGTGACACCATCAGAGATGGACCATCCCCCTTAACTAGCCTGAATCCACCATCTTTCTACATGTAGGTACTGGAGACTTAAACTCATTCCTATGGATCTTTATAACCTACTCCTATTATTCAATCTGGTAGAGTCATGCTCATGTTGAGCATGTGCAATGAATGAGAGAATGCTCCAAGAGAGTACCAGAAACTTGAAAACATAGGCTCTCAGTTTAAAACCTCCCATGAGTATGAGACTCCCCCTTAAACTCTAAGTCTATGTTCATTTCCAAGGCAAACCATCCAATATCATGGTAATCCAAGTCTATGCCCTGACCAGTAATCCTGAAGAAGCTGAAGTTGAACAGTTCTATGAAGACCTACGAGACTGTTTAGAACTAACACACAAAAATGATGTCCTTTTAATTATAGGGGACTGGAATGCAAGTGTAGGAAGTCAAGAAACACCTGGAGTGACAAGTAAATTTGGCCTTGGAGTACAGAATGAAGCAAGGCAAAGGCTAATAGAGTTTTGCTAAGAGAATGCACTGGTCATAGCAAATACCCTCTTCCAACAATACAAGAGAAGACTCTACACATGGCCATCACCAGATGGCCAACACCGAAATCAGACTGATTATATTCTTTGCAGCCAAAGATGGAGAAGCTCTATACAGTCAGCAAAAACAAGACCGGGAGCTGACTATGGCTCAGATCATGAACTCCTTATTGCCAAATTCAGACTTAAATTGAAGAAAGTGAGGAAAACCACTAGATCATTCAGATATGACCTAAATGAAACTCCTTATGATTATACAGTAGAAGTGAGAAATAGATTTAAGGGACTAGATCTGACAGACTGAGTGACTGATGAACTATGGATGGAGGTTCATGACATTATGCAGGAGACAGGGATCAAGACCATCCCCAAGAAAAAGAAATGCAAAAAAGCAAAATGGCTGTCTGAGGAGGCCTTACAAATAGCTGTGAAAAGAAGAGAAGTGAAAAGCAAAGGAAAAAGGAAAGATATACCCATTTGAATGAAGAGTTCCAGAGAATAGCAAGGAGAGATAAGAAAGCCTTCCTGAGTGATCAATGCAAAGAAATGGAGGAAAACAATAGAATGGGAAAAACTAGAGATCTCTTCCAGAAAATTAGAGATACCAAGGGAACATTTCATGCAAAAATGGGCACAATAAAGGACAGAAATTGTATGGACCTAACAGAAGCAGAAGATATTAAGAAGAAGTAAGAATACACAGAAGAACTGTACAAAAAAGATCTTCAGGACCCAGATAATCACGATGGTGTGGACACTCACCTAGAGCCAGACATCTTGGAATGTGAAGTTAAGTGGGCCTTAGGAAGCATCACTAAGAACAAAGCTAGTGGAGGTGATGGAATTGCAGTTGAGCTATTTCAAATCATAAAAGATAATGCTGTGAAAGTGCTGCACTCAATATGTCAGCAAATTTGGAAAACTCAGCAGTGGCCACAGGACTGGAAAAGATCAGTTTTCCTTCAAATCCCAAAGAAAAGCAATGCCAAAGAATGCTCAAACTACTGCACAGTTGTACTCATCTCACACACTAGTAAAATAATTATCAAAATTCTCCAAGCTAGGCTTCAGCAATACATGAACCGTGAACTTCCAGATGTTCAAGCTGGTTTTAGAAAAGGCAGAGGAACCAGAGATCAAATTGCCAACATCCGCTGGATCATCAAAAAAGCAAGAGAGTTCCAGAAAAAACATCTATTTCTGCTTTATTGACTATGCCAAAGCCTTTGACTGTGTGGATCACAATAAACTGTGGAAAATTCTGAAAGAGATGGGAGTACCAGACCACCTGACCTGCGTCTTGAGAAACCTGTATGCAGGTCAGGAAGCAACAGTTAGAACTGGACATGGAACAACAGACTGATTCCAAATAGGAAAAGGAGAATATGAAGGCTGTATATTGTCACCCTGCTTATTTAACTTATGTGCAGAGTACATTATGAGAAATGCTGGGCTGGAATAAGCACAAGCAGGAATCAAGATTGCCAGGAGATATATCAATAACCTCAGATATGCAGATGACACCCCCTTACTGCAGAAAGTGAAGAACTAAAGAGCCCCTCAATGAAAGTGAAAGAGGAGATTGAAAAAGTTGGCTTAAAACTCAACAGTCAGAAAACTAAGATCATGGCATCTGGTCCCATCACTTCATGGCAAATAGATGGGGAAACAGTGGAAAGAGTGGCCGACTTTATTTTGGGGGGCTCCAAAATCACTGTAGATGGTGATTGTAGCCATGAAATTAAAAGACGCTTACTCCTTGGAAGGAAAGTTATGACCAACCTAGACAGCATATTGAAAAGCAGAGACATCATTTTGTCAACAAAGATCTGTCTAGTAAAGGCTATGGTTTTTCCAGTGGTCATGTATGGATGTGAGAGTTGGACTATGAAGAAAACTGAGCACTGAAGAATTGATGCTTTTGAACTGTGGTGTTGGAGAAGACTCTTGAGAGTCCCTTGGACTGCAAGGAGATTCAACCAGTCCATCCTAAAGGAGATGAGTCCTGGGTGTTCATTGGAAGGACTGATAGTGAAGCTGAAACTCCAATACTTTGGCCACCTGATGCGAAGAGCTGACTCATTTGAAAAGACCCTAATGCTGGGAAAGATTGAGGGCAGGAGGAGAAGGGGACAACAGAGGATGAGATGGTTGAATGGCGTCACTGACTCAATGGACATGAGTTTGGGTAAACTCCGGGAGTTGGTGATGGACAGGGAGGCCTGGCATGCTTCAGTTCATGGGGTCACAAAAAGTCAGATACGACTAAGTGACTGAACTGAACTGTGATTTGCATTTAAAGGATCAGCTCACATAAATGGGATTCCCAGGTGGCTCAGTGGCAAAGAGCAGGAGATGCAGGAGGTGCATCACCGGGACAGGAAGATCCCCTAGAGGAGGTATTCTTGCTGGGAAATCCCATGGACCAGAGAAGCCTGGCAGCTACAGTTCATGAGATCACAAAGAGTTGGACATGACTGAGCGACTGAGTAGACACACATGTAAATATCTGTCCCTCAAGATTCTGAACCACCCCTAGGTAGGCACTGTTTACCAAACCCCACACAGAACGATGACTAAGTATCCAATCTAACGACTGTATGTTTGTCAATGATATCTTTATAAGATTTGTAACACTGATATTCCTTAACTCTTAGCTTTAACTTTTTAAAGAAACGCATAGAAATTAATTCACTCCTAATGTTTGGGAAAGTCATAACAAGCTGAGAGTTGGTTTGGGATTATTTAAGCTATCCCAGACCTCCCTTGAGAAAGGACTAAACCTCAAAATGCTAAAGGAGTTTGGAAACAGGTGATTCAAAATGTCCCTTTGTCCATAATCCATTTTGTTTAGGAAATAAAATAGCTATATCTGGTTAAACTCGAAAATTTAACCAGCACCAAAAATGAGTCAGTTTTCTCAGATAGTAATCTCACAAAGTTAACTAATTTATAGGTTTTTAGCTGAAGTTAGTTTGTAATTATTAAATGTTATGCAGTTAAATTCTGGGTAAAAATTTACCTTAATTTATTATACTTAAAAAAAAAAAACTTTGTCAGTGTGTGAAAGGATGAAGAAATAATGGACTCTGCTTCATAATAAATGAGTTTGCCCTTGGGCACAACCCCCACCCGCTCATGATCTCATTAATCATTAAGCATCTGAGGCTTCACTGGGCAGACAGATGTGCAGCAACGAAATTTGATCCCCATTTCACAGATGGGGAGGTCAAGGCAGCAAGAGGTTAAGTGAATTTTGGAGACCACACAATAACAGGATGGAAGAGTGGGGCCTGGCCACTGCCCTGAGCTCCCCTGGTGGTCTCCAGGAGACCACTCATGAGGAAGTAGAGGGCTTGCAAGAAGGCCCAACAGGAGCACCCACGACTCAGGTGGCATCACAGGAGGAACCCCACAGGGCTGCCTTCAAAACGTCTCCCAATTCATGGGCTATGACATTGGCCAATGTGCTTCTCTGAGTGGAAAGCACTTCTCTGACTGCTTCCCTCACTTTTAAAATAGTCACAGTGATACTCACAATTATGTCTGCAGTGAGTTCACTTAGAATCCACGTATGGAGAATCTCTAGACCATCATGAATATTCAGTCTCCCTTTGGCCCTGCAACTTGCTCACAGGTAGAAAACTGATATTTTCTCCCATTTCTGAACTAAAAACCCTGTGTCCACCTTGCCACTCATCATGAGGATTGGGAAGGGTGGAGAAGGCCAGCCTAGGCTGTCTACCATCCTGTAAGGAAGGGCCTTTGGGATATCAGCTATATCTTATTATCTACGGTGTTAACACTCCTTTTACAATACTGAGAAATCACTAAGATTATAAACATCTTCTCCAACCTCTCACCACAAATACTTGTCACTTACAAGTATGCTTTAGCCCTCCCCACACTAATAAAAAGTGTTTACTTCCTTTCTAAAGAGGCCTCCCACCATTTGTATAGCAGATAAATGGTGTAAACATTCTACCGCTACTTGTTTATGTAACATTACCTTGCAAAGGTAAACACTGGTCCCAAACCAAACATGAATTTCCTTTCAAGATTATCCATAATGGTGAGTTAATAATTATGAATCAATGATGTTTGGTGTTGGCTACTTAAAAGGAAGATATTGAAATAGAAAATAGTGAATAGACCATGAAATAGATTATAAAACTTGCGTGGCTACAAGGCTGGAAGGCTTGTATGCTCTGAACAGGCATTCCTGTTCCCTGGCCAGACACATGGAAGTCATCCTTTATCCTTCTTCCCTTTCCCTACAGAAATCATGTTCTGCATATCACCTGTCCTTCAGCCCTTGCAGGGCTCTCTCCTTTCTTCACTCCCCTGGTTCTCACCCTCATCATCCACCTCATGCTTGAACTATGGTAACAGCCTGCTACTTCATGCCCCTGATTCTGTTTATATCCACTTCCTGTCCATCCCATATGCAGAACAGGAGTTCAAGTTTTGCCCTGTCTTTGCCATGCTTAAAATCCTTAGCGACCCTCCTGGGCCTCTCGGGAAGAATGCATAGTTTTCTCACAGCAAGTTCTGCCTCTCTCTGCAGCTCTCCCTCTTGCCATGACCACCTTTCATCCTTCGATCTCACACTAACTGCCTCATTTTCCCCCGAGCCTACCAAGTTGGTCCCTGCTTCAGTGTTCCATCACCTAGTTCTGTTTGGCTCCCACATCTCCCCATTGGGCTTCCCAGGTGGCAGTATTGGTAAAGAACGTGGTTGTGAATGCAAAAGAGACATGGGTTCAATTCCTGGGTTGGGAAGATCTGCTGGAGGAGGAAATGACAACCTATTCCAGTATTCTTGCCTGGAGAATCCCATGAACAGAGGAGCCTATGGGCTACAGTCCATAGGATCCTAAACAGTTGGACATGACTGAAGTGACTGAGTGTGCATGCATACATCTCCCCATCAGGTTTCTAGAGCAACATTACTTTGCCTGTTTCTGACATACTTGGAGCTGTTCTTTCTTCTTATGAGCCTCTCCTGCTCCTGTGCTCTTAGGCCCCTCCTCAGCAACTAGTCCTATAAATGTCTTCTCCACATGCCTAGTGGTCTGCAGTATTGTGTGGCTTGACTATCATGGCTCTTGATATGGATAACTATTTCTTTATTCTCCTTGGGGCTTGCTTACACAATGTCAATTCAAGGTGTATTATGTCTGGCAAACCCTCAGATATTATGACTTTGATATGGCCTTGCTATATCCTTTCTCTTAATACTTTTAGAACTCCTATTAGATTTATATTAGATCTTCTTATACTCTGTATTTCTTAAACTTTTGTTCATATTTTCTATCTCCAGATAATTTCTTCAGTTCAATCTCCCAAGCATTCATTCTTTTCTTCAACTAAGTTCAATCTGTTGGCACATTTTTATCTTAACTACTGGATATTTATTTCTGGAAGTTGAATTACTTAGCTTTGTCTTGTTTTTTTTTTTTTTTTGTTATTTCCACCCAGAATCTATTGTTTCATTTGAGTTTCAAGTCATTCTTTCATCTCTTTGAAAGTGAAAGTGTTAGTTGCTCAGTCATGTCTGACTCTTTGAAACCCCATGGACTGTAGCCCACCAGGCTCCTCTGTCCATGGAATTCTCTAGGAAAGAATACTGAAGTGGGTAGCCATTCCCTTCTCCGGGTTATTTTCCTGACCCAGCGATGGAACCCAAGTGTCTCACCATGCAGGCAGATTCTTTACTGTCTGAACCACCAGGGAAGCCTGTCTCTTAAGAAAGGCTTATTTTTAGTCTCTTTCAGACAGCTTGATGATCTCAAATGCGTATTTACTATTTTTATGTTTGCTGTGTCCTCTAGTTCTTTCTCATAGTTGATACCTTTCTCATGTAGTTCGTAATTCCTATTTTAAAGTTTGTCTTCTATGGGATTTACTCATACGTAAGGACTCCAGGCCCTCTAGACTGTGGAAAGCCCCTTACAGAGAGGCTCTGCCTTTGATTCTGCAGGGTACCTGATTAGGTCCTGTTTCACACCCATTTCTTAGGGCTTCTCATACCATGTGGAAATAATGCACTTGAACACCATACCACCCCTGTGCATGGCATAGACTTGATGTTTTGATACCTCAGAGGTTACTTTTATTTTCCTATTAATATCTGCTCAGAGCCCCAGGTGAATAGTAGGTTTCCTATTGCTTCCATGTTTTGAATTTCTCTTTATGGAAACACAGCCCTTTCAGATTCCTAGCTCTATGTCAACTTGGATCCAACTTCTAACTTTCCACAGATCCTCTACTCCTGTGTATTTAGTCCCCATCCTCAGCCAGAGGACTCATATCCAGATTCCACTGCTTTGCTGGCCTTAAGCATCTGACCACAAACTACTTATTCTAGCCCCCAGTTTCTTTTTCATTTCTGGCATGTGGGAATTTTCCTTTCTTTCTATTAAGCTCAGCTATGTGTTTTAAAATACTTTATTCTGGTTACACTTATCTGGTATTTTTTTTTTTTTTTTTTGCTTTTATAACTGGAAAGGTAGCACATATTAACTCTGTCCTCCTGTTTTATGAACTAGAATCTTCCCTCTGGACTCTACTGACCTTGAATTAGGACATGTGGTTTATTCAGCATTCAGCAAGTGCCTGCAACATAGAAAACACAGACTTTTTGGCTACTGAACAAATAAAACCTGAGATGAATCTCACCTTCTCCATTTAGAAACCAGATCTTAGAAAAACCATAAAATCCCTCTAGGCTTCATTTTCTTCATTGTCAAACCAAGTGAAAATCATTTCTCCCCTGTTGCCTCACATAAAGAAAGTCAATGCAATAATACTATGAACAAACTTTAAAAAGCCATCAGTCCTAGTTAAGTGAAATATACTAAGGGAAATTAATACTCTAGCGATCATCCACTCATTTCTTTCTAGCCAGTACAGGGAGAACTAGGGAGGACTGAGTCCCTCTGGCATCTGCTAGTTGGCGTCAAGCTCTCAAAGTGACAGAAGTGAAGTAGGACAGAAAACCCTTGGATGCTGACACATTTGCCTCAAATATGATCCCTTTCCTGTAGTCTTGTATTTGAATATTACATGTATTTAGGTTGAAGTTCTCTCTTGAACCTTGGTTCTGTCATTTGTCCTGTCTTTGCCCAGTGTTGGGAGAAACATGACTACCAATGGTTTTGGCCTCTCTGGTGCACATGTCACTGAGCTGTAGTTCTCTCTATGACTCTCACTATTTATTCCCATTTATCTAATGGTTTAGTTGGCAAATACTTATTGAATACCAACTATGTAATGATAAACATGAGAGAGGTTATATTTTCCTTTCCCTTTGGGGCTTAAAGGTTCAAATTAAGTGGGTAGAAATAGAAGTGTAATCATTTGAAGCATTTGCTATAAGTCTTTTTTCCTAGCCTCTATCATTCTAGATCTAATTAAACACTTTTCACCTTGTCAGTAGATCTCTGCTTCTAACACCTTGTCCATCTTGTCAGCCTCATCTCCCTTACCTCTCCCACGCATGCTGTAGTTATCTGTTAAATTGTTCTACACACTAGATGTTGAACACATGTTATGTTTCCATGACCTAATGCCTTTGGGTGCTGTTCCTTCCTACCACAAACTCAGCTCCCTTCTTGAAGCCTCCTCTGACCCCAAGGTTGAGCTCATATACTCCATCACAGTCTGAGCTCCATATTCAGTTGAGCAAGCATTCTTCTTTAACTTCAACAAACCAGGCTGCTTCTGCCTCCCTCACAACACTTACCATGTTCTGATGGACATTGTATTCAACTATCCACAGCTAGGAGGTGTTTGTGAAGTGCTTCTAAGTGGTTTTTTACTTACTGTGGCAATTCCACAGTACCAAGCACAATATCTCACCTAAAATTAGTGCTAGTAAACATGTACAGAAATTGGTTTAATTTGAATGAGTTTTCAATGCATGTCTAGAAGAGATATACTTTGTGTTCAAAGACAAAAAGAAGTTG
This sequence comes from Odocoileus virginianus, assembly GCF_023699985.2. Taxonomy (NCBI): domain Eukaryota; kingdom Metazoa; phylum Chordata; class Mammalia; order Artiodactyla; family Cervidae; genus Odocoileus; species Odocoileus virginianus. The sequence goes on from NC_069680.1 coordinate 34,417,636, forward strand.
AACACTAAAAGATATGAAGAGATATGGCATGTAAAATGTAACCAAAAGAGCTAGAGTGGCTACATTAACAACAGACTAAGTAGACCTTAAGGCAAAAATTGTTGTAGAGACAAAGAAGGACATTTTATAATGGTAAAATGTCATTCCATTAAGAAGATATAAACACAGGTGCACCTAACAACAGAACCCTAATTACTTGAAACAAAACCTTAAAAATATGACTGGAGAAATAGACAATTCAGTAATAATTGAGATTCCAACATCATACTTTCAATAATGAATAGAACAAGAGACAGAAGATTAAAAAGGAAATAGGAGACCTGAACAGCACTATACACCAACTAGACCTAATACCTTTCTATAGACTCTACCCAAAAGTGGTAAAATACAAACTCTTAACAAGTGTACATGGAACATTCTCCAGGACAGACAATATGTTAGGCCATAAAATAGCCTCAGTAAATGTTAAAGGATGAAATCATGCAAAGTGTGTTCTATAATCACCGTGGAATAAAATTATAAATCAAAGCAGAAGGAAACGGGAAATTCACAATAATGTAGAAATTAAACAACACACTCCTAAATAACAAATAGGTCAAAGAAGGAATTACAAAGGAAATTATAAAATGCCTTGAGATGAATGAATATAAAACACAACATATCAAATCTGTGGAATGAAGTTAAAGCAAGCCTTAAAGGGAAATGCCTATATTACAAAAGAAGAAATTTCAAATTGATAACCAAAACTTCTGCCTTAAGAAATTAAAGAAAAAAGTAAACTAAACCCAAAGAAAGAAGAAGGGAGAGAAATAATGACTAGAATGGAAATAAATGAAATAGATTATAGAAAATCATTAAAGAAAATCAATGAAGTCAAAAGTTCACTCTTTGAAAAGATCTCTCCTAGGCCTTTATCCTTCTGGCCACTCTGCAAATTTTAAAATAACCAGACTCCATAATCATATAAACAATTTCCTTATAATAAAAGCTGTTTATACATACACACACATGCTCTGGAGAACCATGGTGTGCAAAATGTAGAGAGTATCATGTAATGATTAATGCAGGCTCTAGAGTCAGACTGCTTACATTCAAATCATGGCTGTTACAGACTGACTCTATATGTCTTGGGACAAGTCAGATCACTTCTCTTCACCTCAGTTTTCTCAATTGGAAGTTTGGAATGACAATAGTACTCTATTTTGTAGAGTTTCTGTAAAAAAGACATTAGTTAATTAACTAGAAGTTTATTATGGTATCCTTAGCATATAGTTTGTGTGCAAAAAATATTAGCTCTTATGATTTTACTGGATTTCTCCTAAAATTTTATTTTAAAAAGATTAGTCACTACTAAAAATGTATGCAAACCACTGGAATTTGTTCAGGCTACAGTTTTGCTTTGGTTTGTTTTTTTCCCTTGCTATTATACTAACCAGTGCTGCCAGTATTCAGCAGCCAAAACAGAAGTAAGATGTTGTTCTAACCACTCAGAGTCACAATTGTTTCATGTTTGTAAATCAGTTCAGTCAGTAAATTTTAGGCACACTAAACATATATAAAACTTAATATATATACATGTACATATATAACACTTATGTGCATAATATGAAATTCAAAGGCAGTCTAATATATAATATGTGCATATTAGTCCAGGTTCTTCACATGGTGATATTAAAAACTGTTAGTATTATTTTGCAAGTCATTTTAAGAACAATAGCTTTCCATTTGACTTAATGCATTTGGCCTGCTATGACAGAAACCGCAGACTGTGTGGCTTAAACATTTATTTCTCACGGTTCTGAAAATTTGGAAGTTCAAGATTAAGGAGCCTTCAGATCCAGTATCTGGTTAGGCCACTTCCTGCTTTGCAGTTATTCATCCTTTCATTGTGTCTTCACATGGTTGACAGAGCGAGAGAGAGAATCTTTCTCATGTCTCTTCTCAGAAAGACACTAATCCCATTCATGTGGGCTCCACCCTCATGGACTGATTACTTTCCAAAAGGCCCCACTTCCAAATACCAACACATTCATGATTGGGTTTAAAACATGAATTTGCAGTTCACAAACATTTATTCAACAGCACCACTAACCAGAATTCCATAAGAGGAAGAGTCAAGTTATTACAATTAAACTAGTACTCCTTGAAGGCCAATATGGATGAGCAAGAGCCAGGTTCTACCTTCTGGTTACTTACAACCTGAGGCCTAAGAAACTAGACATCTAAGTTGCTTTGGCAGCTGACAGAGTAAGAGGAGACTACATAAGGCATGTAGCTCCCTGTTCTAAAATTAATGCCTGAATTAATGGATTCAGCAAGTGTTTCATTGTGTCCCATGCATGGGTTGTGTCCCAGGCTCTAAATGAGGTAGGCCTAAAATATTAGGGAAAACTGTAAGGGCTCTCTTTTGTATGCAACCAAGAGGTAAATTTCAATTGCTTGTAAATGACTTCATTTTAATTAATTAATTAATTATTTATTTATGGTTGCACTGGGTCTTCATTGCTGCCTGTAGGCTTTCTCTAGTTGCAGAGTGCAGGGGTTACTCTCTAGTTGCAGTGTGCAGGCTTCTCATTGTAGTGGCTTCTCTTGCTGCAGAGTGTGGGCTCTAGGGCGCATGGGCTCAGTAGTTGTGGTACAGGAGCTTAGCTGCCCTGTGCACGTGAATCCTCCCGAACCAGGGATTGAACCTGGGATCCCTGCATTGACAGGAGTATTCTTAACCACTGGACCACCAGGGAAATCCCTAATTTTTGCCTCCAAACTCACTTCAACCTATTCTGTCTTGCAGGGTGTTACTCCTTCAAGCCTTAGCTGCCCATGTCACATGGCCTGCCCTAAATTAATCCAGTCCATATTAATAATGCCCAGTGAATTTCTCTAACCATGAAATACTTATTTGAAAGATGTCAGTTTCATATTTCCCTTGGACTTTCTCCTTGAATATGACCCATTTATCCCCCAGATTGTGACCTTCATAACGTCTGGGATGGAATTTCTTTAAACTTCCTTTACATACACTGGATGCTTAATATTTGCTATGAATGTGATTAATTGATGAGCACTTTGCATGCCCTTAAACAAAAGATTTAGTTTCTTCACCCGAGAAAGGGAGGATTTGAAATATAAATTATATAAGAGAATGGGTCACCTCAGAGAATATTTTATTTACTATCTCTGGTAATAAAAGTCACTCACTCTTGTGATGACATTTTTCATCTGTATATGGTGAAAATTCCATCCCCAGTTTTGCTGAATGGGATTTGCTAAGACCACAGCAATATTTGCACCAATTTTGTCAATCAGGAATACAGAATACAACATGGTTTTTGTGATGATAAATTCAAATTTTCTGTACACAGCTTTTATCTTCCCAGGGTACTTCCCAAGGTGGTCAAGATAAAGCAGAGATCCTCAGGGATAAAATGATGCAGAGGATAATGTGCAAAGCAGAGGTGTTTCCTTCAGGGAGAAATTTCCATTTGTCTTCAACAATGGGCTAGAAGAAAATCTTCATGGGAAGTACCTGGATCAGACACTGGATATCATGGTCCAAGTAGACTTGCCAATCACAAGCCTGAGTACAGGAATTTGTTCACAGATTTCCTCAAAGGCCCTTTGAAGAAAGTGGAGTTTACAAGGAAATAATATCTGAATTCTATCATTATATAAATTCACCCAAGCATTAGCATATATGCTTTTTCCTAAAGGGAAAAGGTACTTAAGAATTTAATAAGAACAATGAACATACACATCTACAATAAGTTGCTTTCAAACTAGTTCAGATAACAATATTAAAGAGTGCATTTTGGTTAACACATTAAAAAATGCTGATTCACAAAACCTGGAATTACCACCATGATATATTTCACTGGGTGAAATATCAACATACATAAGAATGCAGGCAAGTAGTATAATTAGATAAGGAAGCTTTTAGAAAAATTTGTGGGCTAACTATGTCAAATTAAGGACATTCTATTCTTTGCCATAGTTTGGTGTCTTCCTAAATTGAGTAAATAGTATCAATGGTGTTTGATTTCAGCCTGACATGTTTCTGTATTCTAGGAGATCATACATAGGTCAGGTTCTATGAGACATCATGACTTTGCCTGTGTGAAATCATTTTTTAAAAAAGAAGATCAATCAACATAATACACCACAAATTGAAAACAAATTGAACAAATTAACAAATTGAAAAATAAAAACCATATGATTATTTCAATAGATGAAGAGAAAGCCTTTTATAAAACTCATCATCCATTTATGATTTAAAAAAAAACCCTCCAGAAAGCAGGAATAGAAGGAACATACATCAACATAATAAAAGTTATATATGACAAACCCACAGCAAACATTATCCTCAATGGCAAAAAATTGAAAGCATTTTCCCTAAAGTCAGGAGCAAGACGAGGGTGCCCATTTTCACCACTACTATTCAACATAGTTTTGGAAGTGTTGGCCACAGCAATCAGGGCAGAAAAAGAAATAAAAGGAATCCAGATTGGAAAAGAAGAAGTAAAACTCTCACTGTTTGCAGATGACATGATCCTCTACATAGAAAACCCTAAAGATTCCACCAAAAAATTGCTAGAGCTAATCAATGAATATAGTAAAGTTGCAGGATATAAAATCAACACGCAGAAATCCCTTGCATTCCTATACACTAACAATGAGAAAACAGAAAGAGAAATTAAGGAAACAATACCATTCACCATTGCAACAAAAAGAATAAAATACTTAGGAATATACCTACTTAAAGAAACAGAAGACCTATATATAGAAAAGTATAAAACACTGGTGAAAAAAATCAAAGAGGACACAAATATAGGAGAAATATACCATGTTCATGGTTCAGAAGAATCAACACAGTGAAAATGAGTATACTAACCAAAGCAATCTATAGATTCAATGCAATCCCTATCAAGCTACCAATGGTATTTTTCACAGAACTAGAACAAATAATTTCACAATTTGTATGGAAATACAAAAAACCTCAAATAGCCAAAGCAATCTTGAGAAAGAAGAATGGAACTGGAGGAATCAACCTGCCTGACTTCAGACTATACTACAAAGCCACAGTCATCAAGACAGTATGGTACTGGCACAAAGACAGAAACATAGATCAATAGAACAAAATAGAAAGCCCAGAGATAAATCCACACACCTATGGACACCTTATCTTTGACAAAAAAGGCAAGAATATACAGTGGAGAAAAGACAACCTCTTTAACAAGTGGTGCTGGGAAAACTGGTCAACCACTTGTAAAAGAATGAAACTACAACATTTTCTAATGCCATACACAAAAATAAACTCAAAATGGATTAAAGATCTAAATGTAAGACCAGAAACTATAAAACTCCTAGAGGAGAACATAGGCAAAACACTCTCCGACATAAATCACAGCAAGATCCTCTATGACCCACCTCCTAGAATACTGGAAATAAAAGCAAAAATAAACAAATGGGACCTAATTAAACTTAAAAGCTTTTGCACAACAAAGGAAACCATAAGCAAGGTGAAAAGACAGCCTTCAGATTGGGAGAAAATAATAGCAAAGGAAGCAACGGACAAAGAATTAATCTCAAAAATATACAAGCAACCCCTGCAGCTCAATTCCAGAAAAATAAATGACCCAATCAAAAAATGGGCCAAAGAACTAAACAGACGTTTCTCCAAAGAAGACATACAGATGGCTAACAAACACATGAAAAGATGCTCGACATCACTCATTATCAGAGAAATGCAAATCGAAACCACAAAACCACCATTTCACGCCAGTCAGAATGGCTGCTATCCAAAAGTCTACAAGCAATAAATGCTGGAGAGGGTATGGAGAAAAGGGAACCCTCTTACACTGTTGGTGGGAATGCAAACTAGTACAGCCCCTATGGAGAACAGTGTGGAGATTCCTTAAAAAACTGGAAGTAGAACTGCCATATGACCCAGCAATCCCACTTCTGGGCATACACACCAAGGAAACCAGAATTGAAAGAGACACGTGGACCCCAATGTTCATCACAGGACTGTTTATAATAACCAGGACATGGAAGCAACCTAGATGTCCATCAGCAAACGAATGGATAACAAAGCTGTGGTACATATACACAATGGAATATTACTCAGCCATTAAAAACAATACATTTGAATCAGTTCTAATGAGGTGGATGAAGTTGGAACCTATTATACAGAGTGAAGTAAGCCAGAAAGAAAAACACCAATACAGTATACTAACGCATATATATATGGAATTTAGAAAGATGGCAATTATAACCCTGTATGTGAGACAGCGAAAGAGACACAGATGTATAGAACAGTCTTTTGGACTCTGTGGGAGAGGGCGAGGGTTGGATGATTTAGGAGAATGGCATTGAAACATGTATATTATCATATGTGAAATGAATCGCCAGTCCAGGTTCGATGCATGATACAGGGTGCTCGGGGCTGGTGTACTGGGATGACCCAGAGGGATGGGATGGGGAGGGAGGTGGGAGGGGAGTTCAGGATGGGGAACACACGTAAACCCGTGGTGGATTCATATCAATGTATGGCAAAAGCACTACAATATTGTAAAGTAATTAGCCTCCAATTAAAATAAATAAATCCATGGTTCCCAAATTTAGAGGCCTTGTAGTAATCACAGGAGATTTAGTCCCTGGTGCCATAAAGACTATGAGTAACCCATCCATGTGTAACTGTACGATTGCTGGGGGATGAATAGAATGCAAATGAGTGTTTAAAAAGAAAAGAAGAAGAAGATCCAAGAAAGAGAAGACCAGCCAAGAATATTTTCATTCTTAAATTAATGAAATCATGACTGTGGTTTGGTACCTGTCAAATTTTGGAAAATTCTCAGCCATTGTTATTTCAAAATTTCTTCTACTCAGTTGTTTCTTTCCCTTTTAGTATTCTAGTATTCATGTATTACACTTTTTGAAATTTCCCTACAAGTCTTGGATGCCCTATTTTTTTTCAATGTGTTTTGTCTTTGTATTTCATTGTGGGAAGTTCTGATTGATCTGTCTTCAATAGATATTTGGTCTTTCCTCAGCCATATTCAGTCACTGATGAGCCCATAAAAAATATTCTTCATTTTCATTATAATACTTTAGATATCTAGCCCTTTCTTTTACGATTCCTTGGAATTTCCATCTCTCTGTTTACATTTCCCACCTGTTCCTGCTTGTGGTTGACCTTTTCCATTCAGTTCAGTTCAGTCAGTCAATTGTGTTCAATTCTTGGCGGCCCCATGAACAGCAAAACGCCAGGCTTCCCTGTCCATCACCAACTCCTGCAGTTCACCCAAACCCATGTCCATTGAGTCAGTGATGTCATCCAACCATCTCATCCTCTGTCATCCCCTTCTCCTCCTGCCCTCAATCTTTCTTAGCATCAGGGTCTTTTCAAATGAGTCAGCACTTTGCATTAGGTGGCCAAAGTATTGGAGTTTCAGCTTCAACATCAGTCCTTCCAATGAACCCCAGGGCTGATTTCCTTTAGGATGGACTGGTTGGATCTCCTTGCTGTCCAAGGGACTCTCAAGAGTCCTCTCCAACACCACAATTCAAAAGGATCAATTCTTTGGTGCTCAGTTTTCTTTATAGTCCAACTATCACATCCATACATGACTACTGGAAAAACCATAGCCTTGACCAGACAGACCTTTGTTGACAAAGTAATGCTGTCTAGGTTGGTCATAACTTTCCTTCCAAGGAGTAAGTGTCTTTTAATTTCATGGCTGCAATCACCATCTGCAGTGATTTTGGAGCCCCCCAAAATAAAGTCTGACATTGTTTCCCCTGTTTCTCCATCTATTTGCCATGGAGTGATGGGACCAGATGCCGTGATCTTAGTTTTCTGAATGTTGAGCTTTAAGCCAACTTTTTCACTCTCCTCTTTCACTTTCACCAAGAGGCTCTTCAGTTCTTCACGTGAGGAGATTTCCATTAAACCCCTTCATATGTTAATCAAAGTTATTTTAAATTCTCTGAAAATATGTTCATGTCATACCTGAGTCTGGTTCTGATTACTGATTTATCACTTCAGACAATGTTTTCTCTTGCCTAGTAGTATGCCTTGTATTTTTTTGTAGAAAGATAGCTGTGTTGTACTGGTAATAACAACTGAGTTAAAGAGGTCTTTAGTGTGAGATTTTCTGTTAATCTGGCCAGAAGTTGGGGTGTGTCTAACATCTGCTGTCGTTATAAGTGCCAGAAATTCTAAATCATCTAATTTTCTTGTTTTGTCTTTCTTGTTGACTTTGGACTTCCCTAAGAACTTCTCTCCGGCTACAGTCTGTGCCTTGAAGTTCTTTCAACTGTAATCCTCTGCTTTTATATTGGAGCTCTTTTAGTGTAATGCATGTACAATCACCTGGTTATGTTAGACTCCCTGAGACCCCGTGGACTGTAGCCTGCCAGGTTCCTCTGTCCGTCGAATTTTCCAGTCAAGAATACTGGAATGGGTAGCCATTTCCTCCTCCAGCAATTTTTCCCAACCCAGGAATCAAACCCACGTCTCCTGTGACTCCTGCATAAGCAGGCAGATTCTTTACCACTGAGCCATAAAGGGCCAAAATATTTCTCTCCTGGCTCTGGCTGAGGGAAAGGAAGAGTAATCACTTAGAAATATGCCCAGACAGCTTTCCAAAATAAAGACCTACTCTCCAAGGTAAAAGACAATATCAGAGCCTCATCCCACCTGGGAGAAGGACAGTTCTCCAACTCTAGCTCCTTTCAGGCTTTCTGTCTCACCTAAGTGGGGGAAAGGAAGGAGCTAAGAAACACTTGTGATGGTCACAGACCAGTGACATAGGTTCACAAAAAGAAAGATTTAATTAGTGTAATATTGTAATAGTATCTATTAGTGTAATAGTAAGGTATTTGTCGTGGGGGAGTCAGGAAGCATTCTATAATCATATGATTAAATCTCAGTATTTTAACAAAGAAAGCCTGAAAGGAGCTGGAGTTGGAGAACTGTCCTTCTCCCAAGTGGGATGAGGCTCTGGCAATATCTTTCACCCTGGAGAGTAGGTCTTTGTTTTGGAGAGCTCTCTGGACATATTCTAAGTGATCACTCTTCTTGTCCCTTAACCAGAGCCAGAAGAGAAATATTTTCATCCTTTACCATTAGAATCTGATGAAATTATAGGAGGTAAAGTCAACAAAAACATGGTGACCCCTTACCAAGACTATGTTCTAGGAGTTTCTCACTCTCAAGCTAGTTCACATTCAGTTTCCAGAAATTTATCAAAGTCTCCACCTAAATGTTCCCACCAGTATGGCTCCAGCAGCATCTACTCTGGGTAAGGAAATCTCAGCTGTGACTCTCTGGATTTCTGGCTCTCCCAGTTCGGAGGTGGCAGTTTGTCTCGAGACCTCAGTTCTTCCATAGGTCCAAAAATACTTGTTGGTTTTCTTTCAGTTTTTTCATGTTGTAAAGACAGAGATGACAAATTCTGAACTTTTTATATGTTGGATATTTCACATGCTCTATTTACATATGAGTGCACACATATATATATACATACTTACACACTTATATTCACATAAGTAAATAAGTGATATTAAAAGGGAGACAAAGAATTGATAAATACCAGTTTCAGAAAGATGGTTGAATTGTGTGGTTTGTTGTTGTTATTCAGTCACTAAGTTGTGTCTGACTCTTTGCAACCCCATGGACTGTAGCATGCCAGGCTTCCTTGTCCTTCAATATCTCCCAGAGTTTGCTTAAACTCATGTCCATTGAGTCAGTGATGTCATCCAACCATCTTGTCCTCTGCCATCCCCTTCTCATCCTACCTTCAGTCTTTCCCAGCATCAGGGTCTTTTCCAATGAGTCAGTTCTTCGCATCAGGTGGCCAAAGTATTGGAGTTTCATCTTCAGCATCAGTCCTTCCAATGAATATTCAGAGTTGATTTCCTTTAGGATTGACTGATTTGATCTCCTTGCTGTCCAATGGACTCTCAAGAGTCCTCTCTAACACCACAGTTCAAAAGCATTAATTCTTCCATGTTCAGTCAGGTCAATTATCCATTTGTTAAGTATAGTAGGTACAGCAATGTGTAAGGCCCATAATGTTAATGTCCCATAAAAATGTTTTTATTTTCTTTTAAAACATAAGACAATGAATATAATAATAATAAATATATAATAATGAACCTAGCCTGGATTTTACTCATCTTTCTACCAAGGCAGTTATAAAATATTATATATATATATATATATATATATTTAATTGGAGGGACTCACAATGAGAAAGTGCTTAGGGTCTACCAAAGTCAGAATGAGGTGGGAAATGGGATGGAGCTGACTATAGTGTAGATTGTCAGCAAAGTTCTAGTTTTCATGTTGGATAGTAGTTCATGGGTAGTTATTACATTATCAAAAATATATTAACTATGTAAATCTATGACTAAAAGCAGGTCATGCATTGACCAATAATGATAGCCTCATGAACCAAAAACTATATTGTGCACTTGAGGTGAGAGAGAGAGAAGGGGAGAGAGAGAGAGACTTAGACGCTGGGGAGCACTAACTGAGTGGGAGACAAAGGATGTTCTGTGCTGTACTAAGTCACTTCAGTTGTGCCTGACTTTTTGCAACCCTATGGACTGTAGCCCACCAGCTTCCTCTGTCCATGGGATTCTCTGGGCAAGAATACTGGAGTGGGTTGCCATGCCCTTCTCCAGGGTATCTTCCTAACTCAAGGATTGAATCTGCTTCTCTAAAGTCTCTAGCATTGGCAGGCAGGCTCTTTACCACTAGCACCACCTGGGAAGTCCCTGAGACAAAGGCTACAGATCATTATGTAAATAAAAGAGGCATTTTAAGTGTCTCCCTGTCTGGTGTGGCCAAGTCCACCCTACCATAAAACCCAAGAAGGCTGTCCTCAAGGAGAGCCCACTCTGAGCCCACAGTGGGGCAGCCCTAACATTGGGAACCACTTGCTTCACTTGTCTGTATTTGACTTCTCTGCCTGTCCTCTGGATTTTTTAGTTTATGAGTGGGTCAGCCTGCTCCTCCTTCAGGCCATTTCAGCTCTATGCATGTGTGTTTCTGTTGTAGCCTTGGCACTTCTGGCTCTTATGACTACACTTTTACCCCTGTATTTCAGCTCAGTCATTCATACTTCCCCTGAGTGCCACAGGATTGGAGCTCAACTCAGGGACACTTAGACCCTGAAGTCCTGGGCTCCCTGCTCCCAGCCCAGTCTCCTAACGTATGAGTGCATGATAAATCACTTCAGTTGTGTCTGACTATTTGCAACCCTATGGACCACACCCTACCAGGCTCCTCTGTCCATGGGATTCTCCAGGCAAGAATACTGGAGTGGATTGCCATGCCCTTCTCCAGGGGATCTTCCTGACCTAGGGATTGAACTCATGTCTCTTACATCTCCTGCATTGTTAGGCAGCTTCTTACCACTAGCACCACATGGAAAGCCCCAGTCTCCTAATGAAAAGACAAAAATATGTTTCAATTAGAGTCTTGAAGATGAAATGAAGACAGTAAATGCCATTGGAGATTAAAGTTTTACCTATATTCTTGAACATCATCAGAAAGACCCAATTGAAAAAGAACACTGTTCTCCAAAGACCACCACACTGCTTACCTTGAGGCCCCTCTATACTACAGAGGGCCATGGCATTAGCTGAGAGGGGTCTTAGCACATCCCAATGGGTACTGCATGGATACTCCATGAAAGGAGAGAAGTTTAGACCAGGATTTGCAAACATGAGGTCTGGGTCCTGCTCATCCAAGTCTGACTCCTGGCCCTGCCACTTACAGCTCTGTGGTCACACCAGCAAGTTATTTGCCCTCGTGTTCTTTAGTCTCTTTGTCTAGCAGATGGTGATAACAGCAACCCAGAGTACTATTGTAAGAGTTACAAAGGCCTTAGGTTAACATACATAGCACCCTCAGAATAGCACCTGGTACAAAGTGTGACATATGCCTTTGCAATTATAATTGCTTATTTTCTATACTCCCACCTGTTTATGCTTCAGCAAGCAGTGGGTGCTGGGTTCTGCGAATCTTTGCTGCTCTGTCAGAGCTTATCCACTGTTTTCTCAGATGTGATTGTAATTGTATCCCCTGCAAGATTTGGGCAAGAAAGATCTTTGGGAGAGAAGCTTTGTTCTCTTTTGCGGCTTGCTCTGCAGACTCTTCTGAATGTTCAGTGAAAACTATGTTCTATCCAGGCATCTCACAGTTTCTCCGCCGAGCTGTCTGTAGGGGTAGCAAATGTTGAGTGCTCACAGAGTGATGCCTGAGGTGCTTCAGAACACACCCAGCCCATTTGGACCAGACATTGAGGAAATCAGTTTCCAAATGTGAAATCAGCCGGACCTCCCTGCTACTATCACTATACATTTCAGATAATCAGAAAACATTCAACAATTTCAAGCATCCCCAAAGGTCCGATAAGCCTCTGCAACAGGCTAAGGAGAATTGAGGCTGAGATGCATCCAGAGACAACTGGCTTGAACTCAAATAGCTCAGAGTGTTTTTTTTAAAAAACATTTTGTTCTTGACAAAGACCAGGATTTTGCCAACACATTCTTCTCCTTTAAAATCCCTAGGTCCATTCTATGTGGTTCTGGTTCCTTTTTCCTTGGCTCCATCTGAGGTTATACAAGGGCCATGAGATTATTTTATGTCCGCGAACCTTTGACTCGTCCTGCACCCGTGTCATCATGATTCTCCCAAGCGGGCTTCACAGTGTGGCCCAGCCCCTCTCATCCACCCGCAATGGATGTTTGCCCAAGGTCAGCCAATTGCCCATACCTTGTGGTTTCACAATTCAAGGTGTCATGACCCCCCACTAGTACCCCACCATGCTCTCTGCCTTAGAGTTCCCTGAAAAACTCTGGGTCTTGGAAAATACAAAACAACAAACAGAAGTGAAGTTCATGGACACAGTCAGCTCAAAGGGGATTTCCTCAATGTGCATTCTTTTCTGAGAACCTCATTGATTGTTCTCCTGAGGCCGACTGTGGAAAAAAATTCTGAACTCGTCCCATTTGGGTAGCCCACAGACTTAATTAAGAAGAAATTAGCAATAAACAAGCTGAAATGAGGCACCTCAGATGCCCTGCAATTGAAAGTCTTCTAGCACATCTTTGTAGTTGCTAAAGAACATATTTTAGATGGAAAAAGGATAGCCAAGTTGCCTGACTTTCAGAGTCTACAGGGAGATACAAAGACCAAGAGAACTGGGAGCTCTGTGCTGGGTGACTGAGACTTGTAATCAGTGTGCTTATGTTTAATTACAATTATAATTAAAGTAACACTTGTACATGATCAATAATCAATCCCCCCACACACACACATGACTTACAATGAAAATACATGTATAGTTCTTGCCCCTGTCCTACTCCCCAAGGACAAATTTGGGCTTATATAAATCCAGTCTGGAGTTATTCCCCTCTCTTCTGTCTTCTGGATGAAATTTTACAGAATCAGTATTATCTCTTCTTTAAATATATTTCAGAATTTTCCTGTTTGTATCTGGACATTTCTTTTACAGAGGAATTTGAGCTACAAAGTCAATTTGTTTTGTAGAGGTTATCTATTTAATTTAGAATGGATTTCAGTAATTTGTGATTTTTAAGGAACTGACCCATTTTTAGTTGCTTTTAATTGAGTTACAGTTGATTTACAATATTATATATTTCAAGTGTACAACACAGTGAGCCACAATTTTTAAAAATTATACTCCATTTATATTTATAAATTATTGAATATATTCCCTGTGCTGTACAATATATCCTCATAGTTTATTTATTTTATATACAGTAGTTTGTACCTCCTAATCCCCCACACTATATTCTGCCCCTTCCCACTTCCCTCTTCCCACTGTTAGTAATTCATTTTTTTACATTGTCAAAATTATGAGCACAAAGTAATTCACATTACTCTCATCAATTTTTCATGTCTGCAGGATCTATAGTGAGACCTCCTTCTTTTATTCCTGATATTAACAACTGTGTTTTCTCTCCTTTCATCTTTGTCAGTCTTTCTAGAGGTTTATTTTTTTAAAGAACAAGCTTTTGGTTTTATTGATTTTCTCCACTGTTTTTCCGTTTTAAAGTTCACTGACTTCTGGCCGTACTTCTATTATTTTCTTCTGTATACTTGCTTTGAAATTATTTTGCTCTATAATGCTTTTCCCTAGAGCATTAAGATGGAAGCTTAGATTATTTATTTGAAACTTTTCTTGTTTTGCAACATAAACACTTAATTCTATAAATTTCCCTGATAGCACTCCTTTACTCCATTACATGCTACAAATATGCTTTTATTTTTGTTCAGTTCAAGTATTTTCTACTTTCTTCTGAAATCTGTATCCTGCTGCTTATGTGAACAATTCTATAAATATAAATTGGATCCATTTAGTTGATGGTGTCATCCATTCTTCTGTATTATTACTGATTTTCTTTCTATTAGTTCTGTCCATTACTAAGTGTACTAAGTGTCATTACTAAGTGGCAGAGTGTTGAAGTCTCCAGCTAAGATAATGGATTTGTTTATTAATCCTTTCAGATTGGCCAGCTTTTGGTTATGCATTTTGAAGCTCTTATTTTAGGTTCTACACATTTATGATTGTTGTATCTTTGGGGGGTAATTTTCTCTTTCATCATTACATAATGTTCCTCCTTGTCCCTGGAACATTTTTTTGGTCTGAAGTTAATTTTTACATTAATATAACCATTCCCATATGAGTGCTTGCATGGCATATATTCTTCCATCCTTTACTTTTTAACCTACCTGTATCCTTACCATTTGGGAAGATCCCCTGGAGAAGGGAATGGCAACCCACTCCAGTATTCTTGCCTGGAGAATCCCATGGACCAAGGATCCTGGACACAGTTATAGTCCATGGAGTTGCAAGGAGTTGGACATGACTGAGCTAGTCAACTAATACTTTCACTTTCATCATTACTGTTATAGACAATTTATAGTTGGGTTATGTGTTTGTTTATCCATTCTAACCACCTCTGTTTCTAACTTGGTGTGTTTAGACAATTTGTATTTAATGTAATTACTGATATGTTTAGATTTAGTTAACATTTTATATTTTATTTCTGTTGTTATCTGCTTTCTATTTTGTTGTTTCCTCTTTCCTGCCTCCTTTTGTTATATCTGAGCATTTTTATTTTCTTTTATCTTTTGTGTCTTAACTATATCTCTCTGTATAGTTTTATTTGTGTGTTTGTTTGATTGCTCTGGGGATTATAATAAACATATTAAACTTAAAAATATAGAGGGGATGCTCTACATCTTTAAGAGGAAGATATAGACCTTATCAATATACAGGTCCCTTCACCTCCCCCTTTTATGTGGTAGTTATGTGAACCATTACATCCACACACAGTGAAACCTCATTGCCAATGTTATAATATTTGCTTTCAATCATCTAACATATTTTAAAGAACCACAATGGAAAAAAGTAGTCTATCATATTTACCCAGATATATACTATTTCTGTTGCTCTTCCTTCAGTCTTGATGTTCCAAGTTCCCTTCTTGTATAATTTCACTTCTATTGAAAGAACTTACTATAGCAGTTCTTTTAGAGCAAGTATGCTGGCAACAAATTCTCTTAATTTTCCTTCATCTGTGAACATCTTTATTGTACCTTTATTCATGAAAGACGTTTTTGCTGAACATTGTATTATAGACTGACAGTTCTTTGCTTTCAGCCCTTTAAAAATGTTGTGTGACTTTCTTACAGCTTCCATGATTTGTGATTAGAAATCTACCTTCATTCAAATAATTATGTTTTTTTCTCTTGCTAGTCTCAAGTTTTTTTGTCTTTAGTGTTCATTAATTTTATTATGTTGTGTTTAGCATGGATTTCTTTGGGTTTACCCTGACTGTGGTTCATTGAGCTTTGATTAAATTTTTATTAAATTTGGGAAATATTTAGCCTTTATTTCTTAAAACTTCTCCCCTATTCTTTCACATCCCAGACCACAGCAGCTCAAAGACACCATGGACATAAAACTTTTCGTTTGGAGAAATTATGATCACAAAAATCCTATGTTGCTTTTCTTCCGCCCTTCCTCTGTTGTCTTGCATCTTGACCCTGCATGGGGTAGCAGTTGCAAGAATTGTGTGTCAGAGCAGGGAAAATAAAACCCAGTTTTCTGGCTATATCACTGATTAGCAGGAGAGCCCTAGGAAGTTAGAAGCAGCACAAGGATTGTCATTGTATCTTTCTTTTTTATATTTTTATATTTTATGCTAACTCTATTTCATGTTAGGAAACTGTGTCTGGGCACTCCTCATGCTCACCAAAGTGAGGACCTCCCCTGTAGCAAATTTCTTTCTTCCTGCTTCCTTCTCAAACGTGGGCAATATTATTCCTTCTTGGTGCCAGTCCATACTCAAAATCTTCCTTAACTCTGTCCCATCCTCACATATGTTGAAGATTCCAGTCCTGTTTAACCTTGTATCTTATGTGCAAGAATGCTAGAGTGGGTAGCCATTCTCTCCTCCAGGGGATCTTCCTGACCCAGGGCTGAACCTGGGTCTCCTGCATAGCAGGTAGATTCTTTACCATCTGAGCCACCAGGAAGCCCATTATGTGTGCTACCTCACTTCTGTTTAACATTGTACTGAAGGTTCTAGTCAAGGCAATTAGACAAGTAAAAGAAATAAATGGCATTCATATTGGTAGGCATGAAACTATCTTTTATAAATAATATAGATAATAATGAGATAGTAAAACTATCTCTATTTGTAGATGCATCTCTATACAGAAAAATCCTAAAGAATGCACTAAAAAGCAGTCAGAACTAATAAGTCATTGCAGCAAATCTGCATTCTACAACATCAACATACAGAAATTGTGCATCTATACACTTGCAATGAACAACCAAAAACTTATATTTAAAATTACTTACATTGTTGTATTTTATTTCATTATTAAATTATTATATTTGTGTGAACAAAAAGAATAAAATATTTATGAATAAATTTTTTAAAGATGCAAACTTATAATCTGAAAACTACAAACATTGCTGAAAGAGATTAAAGGAGACCTAAATGAGTGGAAAGACATTCTAAATTCAAGGATTACAAGATTTAATATTGTTAAGATAGTAATACTGCCAAAAATGATCTGTAGACTCAATTCAATCCCTCTCAAAATTTCAGCTGACTGTTTCAGAGAAATTGACAAGCTTTTCCTAAAATATCGAAGTGCAAGAAACCCAGAATAACCAAAACATTCTTGAAAAAGGAGAACAGAGTTGAAGGACTCACAATTCCCAGTTTCAAAACTTACTACAGAGTTATAGTAATCAAGACAGTACAGTACCAGCATAAAGATATACACAGAGGTCAAAGAGACAGAACTAAAAGCCAAGAAATAAACTTTTACTTTGATGGCCAATCAGTTTTTAGCAAGGGTGCTAATACAACTCAATGGGGAAAGAGTAATCTTTCCAAGAAACACTTATGGACACGGGGGTGATGGGGAATGAGAGGATGGGACAAATGGAGGGAGCAGTATGGAAACATATACACTACCATAGGTAAAATAGATAACCAGTGGGAATTTACTATATAACTCAGAACTCAGACTGGGGCTCTGTGACAACCTAGAAGGGTAGGATGGGGTGGGAGGTGGTAGGGCAGTGGTAGAGAAAGGGACATATGTACACTTCTGTCTGATTCACATTGACGTGTGGTAGAAACCAACACAATGTTGTAAAGCAATTATCCTTCAATTAAAAATAAATAAATTATTAAAAAAAGAAATAGTGCTTGACAACAGTATACTCTATGCAAAAGAATAACTTCGGACTCCTACCTCACACTGTATGCAAAAATTAACGTATAATGGAATAAAAAGCCAAATATAAGACACAATCCTAAAAAATCTTAGAAGAAAACATAGGTACAAGTATTTGTGACCTTTTATCAGGCAATGGTTCATTAGATAAAGTACCTAAAGCACATGTAACAGAATAAAAATAGGTAAATTGGACTCTAATTAAACTAAAAACAGTTGGCTTCAGACTATTACTAGGAAGTGAAAATGCAGTCCACAGAATGGAAGAAAATGTTTGCAAATCACATATCTGATAGATGACTTTTATATAGAATATATAAAGAACTCTTACAAGTGAATAATGAAAAGACAAGACAATTTTAAAGTGAGCAAAGGATCTGAATAAACAGTTCTCCAAGGGAGATCTAGAAATGGTCAATAATCTTATGAAAGCATGTGAAACATGATTAACTATCAGGAAAATGCAAGTCAAAATCACAGTGAGATACCACTTTACATTTATTAGGGTAGCCGTAGCCAAAAAGTCAGAGAATAAGAAAAGTCAGACAAGGATGTGAATAGTTTGAAGCTTTCACACATTGCTGGTAGGAATGAATGTAAAATGTTACAACCACTTTGCAAAAGTCTGGCAGTTCCTCAAATGGTAAAATACAGTTACATTCTGACTTGGAAATTTCATTCCGAAGAGTGTACTCAAAAGAAATAAAAGCATATGTCCACACAAAAACTTGAATGCTCACTGCAGCATTATTCATAATAGCCAGAAAGTAGAATCAACCAAACATCCATCAGTTTATAAATGAACATATAATATATGTTATATCCTTACAATGGAACATGACTTGACAATAAAAAGTAATAAAGTATTGATACATGCTATAATATGAATGATTTTTAAAAACATGACATGAGTGGGAAAGCCAGTCACTAAATACCACATATTATATAATTCTACTTAAATGAAATTTCCAGAACTCACACACACACACAAAAGTAAATAAGTGGAGGGAAGAACGACGGCAATGGAAAGTGACTCTTAATAGGTGTGGTATCTCTTATTGTGGTAAAGAAAATGTTCTAAATTTGATTGTGGTGCTAAGTGCATCATTCTGTGAGTACACTAAAACCCATTGAACTGTACACTTTAAATGGGTGAATTTTCTGATGTGCTGAATAAAACTGATATATATTTCTTCAATTGATTAAAAAAAGTTCCCTTAATACAAATGTGCCCTTAATACAAATGGGGACTATATTCACAATTAAAGGATATGCTAACTTTCATTAGCAAAAATTATGGCATACATCTATTTTTTCCCATCAGATTCACTGAATTCAGTTCAAGATTCACTGCTTCAGAACAACTGTTTCAAACTCTAGCACACATCAAGGGCTTCTTATAATGCAGATTTCTGGGCCCCATACCCAGAATTTCTAATTCAGTATGTCTGGGATGGAACACAGTAATCTGTATTTCCAACAAGTTCCAGGTGACCCTGATGCTGCTGGTTAAAGATCCATACTTCAAAAACCAGTCCTCTAAAGGAAAGGGGAGGAGGAAAAATATTTAACCTTCATTTGCTATGGAAAGCTTTTCAAAGGAGACCATCCCATTTTGAAATACTGGCTTTGTCTGGCTTTCATCTCTGAAGAACCACCCCCCAACCACTGTTTTTTTCCCCTGTGAGTCTATTTTATTTAAAGGATCATGAACGCAGACTGCCAAAATGGATAAAATTAGCCAATCAGCCTTTCTGTGAAGTCAGTGAAAATTAACAACCTCCCTTAAACATTGAGAAGTATACCAGTACTATGAAATTTCCATAGTTTAGTTCACACAGTTAGATATGAACTTTCATATTCAGCCAAGACTTAAAGGATTTTTAGGCTTCATTTATCCTGCTTTGATCAAGGAAAATACACACACGCACACACGCATGCATGCACACACACACAAACACACAGCTTGTCATTCCAAATGACTTCTGCCAAAGAGCTTCTCTCATCAATTACACAGGTGCAGCCTGCTGTCTGGATCTCCCTCACCTCTTCACAATCCCCCACCCCAATCCACATACACCAAAGCAGGAGTGATATGATAAAGGAGATGGCAGAGAGGGTTTGCATCATCCAACCCCAACATGATAAAACAAAACAAACACAATTGGACTCTTCTCTTTGCCCTTTTTTGGATCTGTTCTCATCTCCAGAGCCCTTAACCATCTCCTCCAATGGAGTCAATATTTCTCTTTATTCTCTTGCTCCTTCATCTTCCCTCCTGGTTTTGTCTCGGTAGGAACATCAGATTCCTCTCTCTCCCATTTATTAGGCAGAGTTTTTTTTTTTTTTTCCTCCCTTATGGAAACTAGGCACCAGCCCAAGACCCAGGTCCTAGAAGCTTGTTTTTATCCCCTCAATAGGCTTATAAAACAAATTTCCCAAAAAGGCCAAGTCCCTACTGAGTAACGAATTCTTGTAATAAGCTCTAAGAAGAGAAAACATTTCTTCACTTTATGACATGTGAGTCTCAGAAGAGACATTTGTTTTCAGGTTCTAGGGACATTTTACTTTAGTCCTCAATGATCTATCAGAAGTGAAAGCCCAGTACAGCAAATTCCACCAGGAGTGTGGAGTTTGTTATAAGCGTTGTTTCCTCTAATAGCTGTGTGGGGTTCCCTGTGGTCTGTCTTCCCTCCACTCACTAAGGAGAACACATTGCACTAAGTGGATTGTACAGAGTCCCAGGCGTTTCTCCTTTCCCAGCTTTGCCAGTAAAACATCCGTGGGAGCAGTCAGTCTTACCCCTTTAACTGAGATGAATGACATTGCAGGCTTGCGTAACTTCAGCCAACTTCCATACTCAACAATTTGAAAGGTTTCACCCTAAAGTTACTCAGTGCCAGTAGGTTGAGGGTACAAAGCACCTGTATGTCAAGTGAATTCAGCAAGTAGTCCCAGGAAAAACACGGAGGCCTGGAAAGATCTACGGCCGTGGAAATTCCCTGTGCCTTTTTGCCCATCTCACAAGCCTTGTCCCTACAGTACTCTATCCTGTTTAAATGGCTTCCCTACTGTATTCTCAAGTGTGACTCTGACCTCCTACTCCCACCCCCAATCCCTGTGGCTTCAGGTCAGAAAACTGGGCATGTGTCTTCAGTCTTCTCTGATTTCTTCTAGTAACTCGCTGGCTCTTCATCCCATGTGAGGACTAATGTCCTGTTCCACTCTTACTGGACTAAACGGCTGGGATGCGGCATTGACTGGGAGGTTTCTCTATCCCCAGATGTTAACAAATGGTGTAAGCATTACAGTGGAGAACAAGGGTGCTCAAGGCCATGTTCAAGGCAGTCCAGGTCCTAGACTTGAGTCTACCACTATCATTCACTTGTCAGCTATTTGTATGCTACAATTACCAAATAATTATTACTACCATTACCTTACACAATTGTATTTTAGATAAATTGAAAATAAGAAAAATTAAAGACTCTATTCTACCTCTATTTATTCCCTCTGCAACACTCTTCTTTATGTAGATCAGTTTCTTACCTGTATCATATTTCCTTTTACCTGAAGAATGAACATTATTTACAGGACAGATCTGCCAGTGATGAATTTCTCAGATTTTTGTTTTTCTGAGAAAATTTTTATCTCTCCTTCTCTTTTGGAGCATGATTTTGCAGGATATGGGTGGTAGGAGACAGCTTTTTCACTAGCAGAGTGTCAGTTAACAGACTGTCTAAGCAAAGAGATCAAAATGTTCCATGCTGTAATGGATAAGAGTTGGGAAAATAGTAGAAATTCATGTTTAGATTAATATAAATATAGATCATTATACTTAAGTATATGTACACATATATATGGATCACATATACATATATATATATACACATATATATACATATATATGGGTCAATATATACACATATATTTCCTTCCTCTATTCCCTGAGAGGATCTGGAAGCAAGGGCATTTGAAATATGTCAATGAGGTCATCCCATGGAGTAAAAACAAATATATTTTATTATTTCTAATAAGTATATAACACAAACTTGCCTAAATGTACCTTGTTTCTGCTATTTTCAATTAAATATTATTTGAAACACTTTTTGTTATTCAACATAGTTTTATAATTTTAGAGATTAGACAAAACATCATTGCACTGAAGTACCATAATTTATTAAACTCTAATGTTGGGTATTTAGGTTATTTCCAATTTTCCTTGGATTTAAGTGCAAATTTGTGAAGCACTGGGTTTGTGGCATTGTGCACCATCTAAAACTGGCAACAAAATGAAGCCCAAATTTTCAGATTCAAAATGAAAGGACATACTAATATCAATCAACGGTGAAGTTTCCATATATGGCTCTTTGTGAGACCCAAAAGCTCAAGTCCCACAGCAAAGAGCTGGTGTATAATGATTTTTTTCATCTACTTCTTTATCACCTATATATTAAATTCATCTAAATTTGTATTCTATGTATACTGTGTTCTGTGCACTCTTCTGGGTTCCAATGATATGGGTAGAATACCTCCTCTGACCTCGTGGGACATAATACAGTAAGGGATACAGACAGCACAGCAGTAAAACAAGAATACGTGAGAGAGGGAACATGTGTGGAAGGAGACTTCAGCTATGTTTAAGTTACTTACTATGCATTTACTCTGAGAAAGTTATTTAACCTCTCTGTAATTTGGTTTCCTCATCTATAAAACATAGAATAGTTAACGTGTAAAATACTCTAAAAAGTCCTTGGTGGATGTTAAGGACTCAACACATTTTAGCTATTACTGCTGTTTGTATTAACTGTTCATTGCTACATAACAAACTACCCCGAAGTTTAACAGATAAAATCCACAAGCATTTATCGTCTCACATAGCTTCTGATCAGCGATCTAGACGCAGTTTAGCTGAGTGGCTCTGATTGAGGGTCATTCATGAGGCTGCAGTTACTTGACAGCTTGCCTGGAGCTGGAGGAGATCTTTCAAGATATTCCCACACAGGGTTCTTGGCAGGAAGCCTCAGTTCCTCATTGTGTGGATTTCTCTACAGGGCTGCTTAAGGGTCCTTACACTATGACTGCCAGCCTTCCCTGGAGCAAGTGAACACAGAGAGAGGAAAAGGATGCAATGCCTTTCATGACCTAGTCTTAGAAGTCCTACACACCACCAACTCTACCCAAATCTGTTTCTTAAAGGTGAGTCATCAAGTCTGCTTTCACTGAAGGAGAAAGAAATAGAGTCCACTTTTTGAGCAGGGTTGAAGAGTTTGTGGAAACATGACTCAGATGCAGAAGGACCACTTGCTGCCGGACAAGCAGAAAGGGTCCTCTCTCTCGACTCTGGAGACTCTCAGTACGATGGTATAGTCGGCTCAGCCACTCCATAATGTTCACGTACCGAGACGGGTTTTGTAAACCTTTTACTATTTCTATAAATCTAGAACATCTTCATCATTATTTACACATACTAACTCTTTTGGTATGACTTTATGTTACTTCAAAACAATGGGTCTTTCAAATCCAAGCAAGCTTCAATTTCTTTCAATACATCTCTCTTAAATTTCTCTATTTTAGTCAAGAAACATCTGTAATGTCCTGAGAGACGTAGAGCCAGTAAAAATCCACAGCAGTGGACAAAAGGCAACTTCCAAATACCCTGGGACAGGTCAGGCTACACCCAGAAAACATCTAGTTCTCTCCATAGCTGCCTGCAGGTTTCTCCCAGCCTTTGGTTTGCTTGTAGACCTATCCTCTTCAATCTTACTAGTCTTCTCTTGAGAAGATTTTGACCAGTATTACTGGATTACTCCTTATTGCCAAATTCAAACTTAAGTTGAAGAGAGTGAGGAAAACCACTAGACCACTCAGGTATGATCTAAATCAAATCCCTTACAATTATACAGTGGAAGTGAGAAATAGATTCAAGGGATTAGATCTGATAGACAGAGTGCCTGAAGAACTATTGATAGAGTTCGTGACATTGTACAAGAGGCAGGGATCAAGACCATCCCCAAGAAAAAGAAATGCAAAAGGCAAAATGGCTGTCTAAGGAGGCCTTACAAATAGCTGTGAAAAGAAGAGAAGCAAAAGGCAAAGGAGAAAGGAAAGATATACCCAATTGAATGCACAAAGAATAGCAAGGAGAGATAGAAAAGCCTTCCTCAGTGATCAATGCAAAGAAATAGAGGAAAACAATAGAGTGGGAAAGACTAGAGATCTCTTCAAGAAAATTAGAGATACCAAGGCAACATTTCATGCAAAGATGGGCACAATAAAGGACAGAAATGGTATGGACCTAACAGAAGCAGAAGATATTAAGAAAAGGTGGCAAGAATACACAGAAGAACTATACAAAAAATCTTCACGACCCAGATAATCATGATGGTATGATCACTCACCTAGAACCAGACGTCCTGGAATGCAAAGCCAAGTGGGCCTTAGGAAGTATCATTACAAAGAAAGCTAGTGGAGGTGATGGAATTCCAGTTGAGCTTTTTCAAATCCTAAAAGATGATGCTGTGAAAATGCTGCACACAATATGCCAGCAAATTTGGAAAACTCAGCAGTGGCCACAGGACTGGAAATGGTCAGTTTTCATTCCAATCCCAAAGAAAGGCAATGCCAAAGAATGCTCAAACTACCACACAGTTGCACTCATCTCACATGCTAGTAAAGTAATGCTCAAAATTGTCCAAAACAGGCTTCAACAGTACGTGAACTATGAACTTCCAGATGTTCAAGATGGATTTAGAAAAGGCAGAGGAACCAGAGATCAAACTGCCAATATCTTTTGGATTATCCAGAAAGCAAGAGAGTTCCAGAAAAAAATCTACTTCTGCTTTACTAAATATGCCAAAGCCTTTGACTGTGTGGATCACAACAAACTGTGGAAAATTCTTACAGAGATGGGAATACCAGACCACCTGTCCTGCCTCCTGAGAAATCTGTATGCAGGTCAAGAGGCAACAGTTAGAACTCAACATGGAACAACTGACTGATTCCAAACAGAAAAAGAAGAACGTCAAGGCTGTATAATGTCACCCTGCTTATTTAACTTATATGCAGTGTACATCATGAGAAACGCTGGGCTGGAAGAAGGACAAGCTGGAATCAAGATTGCTGGAAGAAATATCAACAACCTCAGATATTCAGATGACACCACCCTTATGGCAGAAAGCAAAGAACTGAAGAGCCTCTTGATGAAAGTGAAAGAGGACAGTGAAAAAGTTGGCTTAAAACTCAAGATTCAGAAAACTAAGATCATGGCATCTGGTCCCATCACTTCATGGCAAATAGATGTGGAAATACTGGAAACAGTGACAGACTTTATTTTCTTGGGCTCCAAAATACTGCAGATGGTGACTGTGGCCATGAAATTAAAAGACGCTTGCTCCTTGGAAGAAAAGTTATGACCAACCTAGACAGCGCATTAAAAAGCAGAGACATTACTTTGCCAACAAAGGTTCGTCTAGTCAAGGCTATGGTTTTTTCAGTGGTCACGTATGGATGTGAGAGTTGGACTATAAAGAAAGCTGAGCACTGAAGATTGATGCTTTTGAACCGTGGTGTTGGAGAAGACTCTTGAGAGTCCCTTGGACTGCAAAGAGGCCCAACCAGTCCATCCTAAAGGAAATCTGTCCTGAATTTTCATTGGAAGGACTGATGTTGAAGCTGGGATGACAGAGAATGAGATGGTTGGATGGCATCACCAACTCAATGGACATGAGTTTGTGTAAACTCTGGGAGTTTGCAATGGACAGGGAGGCCTGGTGTGCTGCAGTCCATGGGGTCACAAAGAGTCAGACATGACTGAGCGACTGAACTGAACTGAAATGGATTTTTAAAAATTTATGTATTTACAAGGTGCCACATCCTTAGTATAAATTGTCTTCAATTTTTACTTAAATTTTGAAAAACAAATATTATCAGTCCTTATTGTAAATGAGAAGCCCAAGTCTCAGAAAGTCAAAGTGTTGCACAAAATCACACAAAGATAGCACTGAAGTTCAAGGCTAAGCTGGCTAGACCTCATATCCAGCTCTTTTTATGGATGCTGCCATTCCTTGGGATTTTACTTCAGAACCATATGAGTACAAAACCCTACCATCAAACACCTCATCCCCAGATATGCCAGTTCATTGGTCAAACATTTTCCAGAAGCTTCTTCCACTCCCATGTATGACAATGAGATGTCATCCACACAGGAGGTTGCCAGGTAAAACACAGAATGTCTAGTTAAATGGTATTTTAGAGAAACAGCAAATAATCTTTTAGTGTAAATCTGTCTCATGCCATATTTCTAGATCCTGAAACATACTTAAGCTAAAAATAAATTTGTTGTTTCTCTGAAATGCAAATTTAACTGGGCATGAAGGGATAAGGGACTAAAATGCTTACAATTCTCTCTTTCACCATGCCAGATGTGGAGGTCCAAATAGATTCTAAGGTTTCTGATTTCTCCACAAAGTCAGAATGGAATTGGCACCTAGGTTATAGATGCTTTCAGTTCTTCCACAGGGAAGAACAGAGCAGAATCTTGGAGAAGCTGGGGTGTCTGATAACACCGAGATAAAATGCCCTTGAATGCTCCACCTCAAATAAATGCAAGACAGGTGTTTCCCCTCTGTTCAGTCAGAGGTGAGTTTGAATGTGGAGATAAGATTCTGTGAGGGTTGCTTATAGCAAAGTTGTTGCCATGAATTCATTCATGTTCTTTCATCAACCATGTGCCCTTAAAGGGCCCCACAGCCACTTAGTTAGGTAATGATCTTGGGTGTGAGCCGCAGCCGAGAAGACTCTCCAGCAACCCCAAATAAGGCAGGCTCTATGAAATTAAAATTCATTCTTAGTGTCAAACAAAGTTGGCCAGAACAATTGGATACCAGTGTTGTCCTGCCCCATCCTTGCCCACATCCTGGCTGATCTGTGCAGCATCCCAGCATGCAGCCACGGCTGGAGTAGAGGATGTGCTGCCTCCCAGACGGCTCTGCACTCTCAGGGCATACGCGTGTCTTCAGGAGCAAAGTCCACCAAAAATCCCTTGGGATAAAGCGCCAAAATCTTGGAGTGTGCCCCGCGCCCCGTGTGACTCTCCCTGCCTGCAGTGTCCTCATTGTCTCCTGCTTAGAGTCACATTGGTCAATCAGATCCCCAGATGAAGACAAGGCAAGATGAGGGATATTACCATAGGATGGGAAGGGTGGTGACCATCTGTTCAAGGGCAGAAAATATGGATTCACTGAAAGAAGGGGTCACATTCCAATATAGCTGAAAGGAAGAAAAAAGACAAACAAGACAGTTCTTGAATGTTTGGTGGAGATTGAAAGCCATAAATAAATGAGTAGGGGGCACCAGTTTCTGTAGATGGGTGATCAGAAGACTGTGTGCAAATGTTGGGAGGAAAATAGTTAGATGGGTTTAGCTGCAGCATGCTCACACATTTTAACTCACACTGCAACTCTTAGTTTTTATTAATATAGTTAAATTGGCTCTTTCTTGAGCCTCAACTGCTGGTGAATGAAGAAAGCAATTATCTATGTATTCAAACTAACTTATTCTGATCTTTTACTCAGAACAGTCTTTATGGGGTGGAGGGAAAGGCTCAGTCTCTTAGATACCCTCACACTTCTTCATTCCCTGAAATGACATTTGGGGTGGGAGGTGAAGTGTATGTGGAGGAGAGAAACCTTAATGAAAATGGCTTTGATCCATGTTGCCAACACCCATATTCTCATATTTTAGGCTTCTTTGCATTTTGTTCAAAAGAACTCTCATGATTTGGTTTTTGGTTTGTTGGCTAGGGGATAAATGCTAGACAGCTTTCCATTCTGTGATCGAAGGTAGAGAAGGAATTAAAACTGAGTGTGCTGGAGAGAGGGGCCGCTAGAGGCAGTCAGGATGCTGAGAGCTTAGGGTCTCCTGTGAGGGGTTCCCACCTTGGCTGCAGCCTCTTCTGTGACCACATTCTGGTTTTTGCTCCCCTTTTTCTTTCACAGGCTTAGATGCTGCCATTGCCTTCCCATTGCCTCAAATTTATCTGCAATCCCACATTAGATGATGACCCGCCCTAACCAAACCCATTCCATCCCCTTCATTTTAAATGATTTGTTCTGTTTGGGTTTCATTGGTTATGTGGAGAAGAAAAGACAAAAATATTCCTGCCTTGGATTTTTCACTATGATTTACTAAAAGCTTTGAAAGTCATAAAATATCCCTGGCAGTGATGTGCAGGCTCCAGCCCACAGATGTAGCTGTGTAATGCTCTAGCTGTTGATCGGGATTCAATTTTGATTTCTGCTTTAAGCCAAGAATTTGATATAAGGTTGTTTTAGTTTTAAGTTTCTAAATGGTAAGGAATACTTTGTTTTTTATTTGTTTTGTTCTCTGGGTTTTGTGTGTGTGTGTGTGTTTTTTTTTTTTTTTTTTTGGAGATGAATGAGGGTAATGGGAGTGGGTATTTAAAAATTTTTTTTTCTAAAATACATAATTGTATAGAATCAATGGATATGGATTGTGTTCTGCTTTGAGGATTTGCTGCCCTAACTGGTGGCGGTATCCTCAGTGTCCTAATCATAGTCTGTTTGTGAGTGTTCCTGGGGAATCTGGAAAAATAATGTGTGCTGAGCTGTATATCTTATGTGCAAAATCTTTCAAGGCTTTCCCTCTGAGGATTCTGCTTTGGCGGTCATGTTTAGAAATTCTACCACCTCGTCAGGATTATTTAAAGCTCATCTATATTGTTTGGGGACATAATGTTTTCAGGTTTTATATTTAAAATTATAGTCAACCTGAATTAAATCTGGCAGGAGATAGGCATCTACATCAGTTTCTGTTCCTTCCAAGAGATTAGCCAGTCAGTCTTGGTTTCTAAATAATCAAGCCATCTTTCACCTCTCACTCAACATCATACTAAACTCCATCGATATGCTTGGGTTTATCTCTGAACCATACAATGCTTCTACATCTGTTAGTACAATTCTTCCCCTTGAATCATCTTATATAATAATTTATCTAGTTAAATTCATGTTTTTCTTTTTTGCTAGGTTTTTAAAAAGTGGGGTCATGTGTTGTATTTGATTGCAATTGTTCTCAATACGGATAAGTTGGGGGAATCAACATCTTTCCATAATATCTTCCCACTGAGGCATTTAATATCAAATCCCTAGTCACTAATGCATGTACATAAAACTGCCCTTGACTGTCTCTTTAACAAACAAATTCTATAAGAACATTATCAATGAGGTAATATTGTATGATGTGGTAAAAGAGGAATGTGCCTTGTACTGACTTCTCTTTAAATTTTACCTAAGCCGGTTTTAGATAAACTGTAACTATTCTTTCAAAAATGATAATAAATGTAGTGACCCCCAACAGTTCACTAAAACTTGTATCTAATTTCAATCTGAAAGAATGAATTAAGATCTGTTTTTCTAACCTCCACATCAGCCACCTGCCAACATTTAATTGGATCCTATCTGACACTTGTGCTCTGTGGGTCAACTCTGTAGTTACCTGAATGTATACTTTTGCAACTGATTTATCTTGGAAGTTTCATTAGAAATGGCTCTGCTTAAAATTAATCATTTTCGGGGTAAATTATTGGAAAGTTTTATGGTCACGGTGGGTGATTGTAAATACTTGGGCCATTTTCAGAATCACCGAGGCTGCATTTTATGGTTCAGAACTGGAGGCACTGGTCCTGAGTGTCCTGCGTTTCAAGCATATCAGGACTGTTTTCTTAGCCTTGTGCAAATGTGTTTCTTTTCTACCTATGTGTGAAAACTGAATGGCCTTCTTTTCAGAAACAAGTCTTTTCAAACATTATAGTTTTTCTCAAGATGACTCAGTCTGCCATTTGTGTTTTTGAACATTTGGATCTGATCATCTTTGGGACACATTAATTTCTCTCTACATTTTTTCTTACAATAACCCCCACTCGTTCCTCAACATTTGTCTAGAACACTATTGTGAAACATGTTCCTTGAGCCACAGCCATCTTCTATGACATCTTTGTGCAAATTAGACAAAGAAGACTCTCTGGATGGACATAGCTCTATAAAAGTGTGACTGGAGAGAAAACTACCTTTTAAAAAATTGTAGTAAAATGCATAGTGTAACATTTGTCATCTTAAACCATTTTAAGAGAACAGTTGGACTTTCTGGTGGTCCAGTGGTTAAGAATCCTTCTGTCAGAACACTCTTTGACATAAATCACAGCAAGATCCTCTATGACCCACCTCCTAGAGTAATGGAAATAAAAAAAAATAAACAAATGGGTTCTAATAAAATAAAGTTTTTGCACAATGATGGAAACTATAAGCAAGGTGAAATCCCCTCAGAATGGGAGAAAATCATAGCAAATGAAACAACTGACAAAGGATTAATCTTCAAAATACACAAGCAGCTCATTCAGCTTGGTACTAGAAAAACAAACAACTCAATCAAAAAGTGGGAAGAAGACCTAAATAGACATTTCTCCAAAGAAGACATACTGTTGCCTAATAAACACATGAAAAGATGCTCAACATCACTCATTATTAGAGAAATGCAAATCAAAACTACAATGAGGTAGCATCTCACACTGGTCAGAAAGGCCATCATTAAAAAGTCTACAGATAATAAATGCTGGAAATGGTGTGGATAAAAGGGAACCCTCTTGCACTGTTGGTGGGAATGAAAGTTGACACAGTCACTATGGATAACAGTATGGAGATTCCTTAAAAAACTAGGAATAAAACTATCATATGACCCAGCAATCCCACTACTGGGCATATACCTTGAAGAAACCATAATTGAAAAAGACACATGTACCCCAATGTTCACTGCAGCACTATTTACAATAGCTAGGACATGGAAGCAACCTATGTGCCCACTGACAGATAAATGGATAAAGAAACTGTGATACATATATGCTATGGAATATTACTTAGCTATAAATAGGAACACATTTAACTCAGTTCTAGTGAGGTGGATGAACCTAGAGCTTATTATTCAGCGTGAAGTAAGTCAGAAAGAGAAAGACAAATATCATATATTAATGCATATATATGGAATCTAGAAAGATGGTGTGATTAACCTATTTGCAGGGCAGCAAAGGAGATGCAGACATAAAGGACAGACCTTTGGACACAGTAGGGGAAGGAGAGGGTGGAATGATTGGAGTGAGTAGCATTGAAACATATATAGTACCATATGCAAAATAGCCAGTGGGAATTGCTATGTGACACAGGGTATTAAAAGCCGATGCTCTGTGCCAACCTAGAGGGGTGGGATGGGGAGGGAGGTGGGAGGCAGATTCAAGAGAGAGGGAACACATCCATAGATATGGCTGACTCATGTTGATGTATGGCAGAAACGATCACAATATTATAAAGTAACTATCCTCTAATTAAAAATAAAATTTAAAAAGAAGGAAGTCTGCCGATGCAGGGGACACAGGTTAGATCCCTGGTCCTGGAAGATTCCACATGCTACAGAGAAGCTAAGCCCGTGTGCCACAATTACTGATGCCCATGCACTCTAGGGCCCATGCTCTGCAACAAGAGAAGCCCCTGCAATTGGAAGCCTGCACACTGCAACGCAGAGTAACCTCTGCTCATCACAACTAGAGAAAACCCAAGTATAGGCGAAGACCCAGTAAAGGCAAAAATAAATAAAAAATAAATAAAAATTTTTAACAAGTGTACAGTTCACTGACATTAAGTATGTTTACCCTGTTGTGTAATCAATTTCCAAAATTTTCTTTCTTGCAAAACTGTTGTAAAATTCTGTACTACTAAACAGTTTCCCATTTTCCCTTTGCTAGCCCTTGGCAACCACCATTCTGCTTTCTGTTTCTATGAATTTAACTGCTCTGGGTATCTAATGTAAGTGAAATTATGCAGTATTTATTTTTCTGTGACTGGCTTATTTCACTATGCATAATATTCTCAAGATTCAATCATGTTGTAATGTGTATCAGAATCTCCTCCCTTTTAGGACTAAATAGTATTCCATAATATGCATATATCACATTATGTTTTTCCATTCAATTGAAGTAAAATGTATACCATAAAATTTGGTCAATTATTCTCTTTACAGAAGCCAGCTTGTCAGAAATGTTCAGGGATTAGATATTGAATGTATAGTGTTGCTTTGATGTTGTACAGATGAGCTCACATCTCCCTTTGCTTTCTGCAGTAGCCAGTTTATGGTGAGGGATACTATGAAGAGCTACAGGCAGCATTTATTAACTGCTTTTGTTCTAGGAGATTGTTCTAGGGTCTTTACCAAGACCCACTGGAGAAACAAATATTATCCCCAAGCACAGTTTATGTTACATGAACACTACAACCAGTCTTCTTTGGCTGATGTTTTAAATAACACTCTTTTTCTGTTTCAGTTGACTCCCAGGAAACTTCAAAGTATATGTGCGACCCGGCTTTAACAGTTGTGCAAGACTTTCTGGCATATATTTTTGAGTAACAACTTCAACTCACCCTATTATATTTATAAATGGCATCTGTACACTTGGAATGAGAATAGGTTTATATATATACTTCATTTCATGAAATATCTGACAACTGAGATAACGTATATATTATTAAAGCTCATTTGGTTGCATTTAACAGAAAACTGACTCAAGCCACGTAAAGTGAAAAATGGAGTTTTATTGGCTTATAAAACTGAGAGGAATGGCTGAATCTAGGGCCTCAAAAGATGTTATCAGGACAGTCTCTCTCATTTCCTGTCTCTGATGCTAGCTTTTGTTTCTCTGCACTGGCCGCATTCTTAGCAGGCTCTTCTTTCAAGTGGAAACTTGGCCCCAGAAAGTCTACCTATAGACCATCTTCCTAGGAATCCCACTGGGCCAAGCGAATCTCTCCTCAGTGATTTCAGCTTAAACCCTGGGAGGTTTCTCATTGTCCTTTCTTGGCTCATATGTCCACCCCTGAGCCAATCACTGTAGCAGGAGGAGACAGTGACCTGGGTGGCCAGGTGTGAGTCACATGGCCCCCCAACAGCAAGGGATTGAGTCATGACAGTAAATTTCATGGACTTGAAATAGGAGTTGGAAAATTGGGATGCTATTTCCAAAAAGAGTAGAAAAGGATTGCACATAGGCAAAAATGACTGATTTTCTCTACAACATACCTAAAAGAATTCCTCAAGAATAGCAACCTCATTCCCCTTCATTCAGGAATCTCTTCTATAACATTCTTTCCGGATATTCCATCTGGTTTCCCTTTGAACACATCCTAGAATGGAGAGCTCACCACTTTCCATTGTCTTCTATGTCAATTTCAGACAAATCTAGTAGTAAGAAAAATATTCTTTAATTTAGTCGCTCTGACTTTTCCTGTAATTTCTAAAGAATTGTCTCAATGCTACCCATTAGAGCTCCATAGTTTAAAATTTTAATCTCCTCTTTCTAAATGTTTCTAAATGTTCTCATCTTTCTCAAACTTTAAACATTTGAGTCAAATTTCAATACCTTTAAAATACTTTATATTCTATTTTCTCAGTGTCTTTTAACGACTCTTGATAGAGCCTCCATTTCAAATCAAGAATATTGTTTACAGTTCCAACAGACTCCAACGATCTTTTGAACTTCATCATTTACTAGAGGCTTCCACCTTGTATATCTTATACATCAAATAACATAATGGTTCAAATATTGAAAATAGTTTCCAAATACTGATTAAATTTTGCTTCTGACTCTGAGAGGAAGCCTCAAAATGGTATATTTTTTACCAGTCACATCACAATTTTGGTTTATATTAAGCTTGATAACAGTAGCTACCATTTATTGTCAGATTTCTTATATTATTTATAATCCTCATAATAATTCTAAAAATTAATTACTATTATTGCTACCCCATCTTATAGATGAAGAGCTGAAACTCACTTTAAGTAACTTGAAAAAGGTCTCAAAGTTGGTCAGTGGTTGATTAGCATTTGAGTTCAGATACCTTTGACTGCAAAACCAAGTTCTTTTCATTATACTCATAGCTCTGCATATGAGGTCAACTGAGATCGTCATATGTTTCATTCAGACTCCTGTCAATCACTTGATCCACACTTCTACTTGTGGAAAATGAATTTGGTGCTCATCTTAATGCAGAGCTGGGCATAAAACAGTTAACATTCAAGCCTGAGACTGCCATTTTTACATGATCTGTTTGTAGGGTTAGCACTTGACCAGCACCTGGGAACTTGGATTTTGGGACAGTTCCTGCCATCCCCTGATAAGAATGGCTTGCTATACCCAAACTGTTTGTGCAGACAATATACTTTACACTGGATACATGCTTTCCTTCTGGGAGCATGGGATTTTGGTACATGCTAGAGGGTGCCTCCATGGCTAACCCACAATAAAAACCCTGGGCACTGATTCTCTAATGAGCTTCGCTGGTAGATGTTTAACACATGTTGTCACAGCTCATTGCTGGGAGAATTAAGCACATCCTGTGTGACTCCCCTAGGAAAAGACTCTTGGAATCTTGCACCTGGTTTTCTCTGGACTTTGCCCCATGTGCCTTTTCTCTTTGCTGATTTTGTTTTGTATTTTTTCACTGTAATAAATCATGGACATAAGTAAGACATATGCTGAATGCTCTGAGTCCCCATAGAAAATCACCAAACCTGAGGGTGGTCTGAGGGACCCCTGACATAGGGCCTTTATATCTGCTTCTGTTATATGAAATCGGATATGGTAATTCTGACTCCTGATCCTTTCTTTCTTTCTTTCTTTTTTTTTTTTTTACTGTTAATGTTTAATTCCATATACTAGGTTTTCGTTCCAGTCCTTGATTAAAATTTCAAATGAAAGAGTCAAAACATAGTATTGTGATTGTTCTCTGAACCCTCCCTTTGTGATCAGATTAAGCTATTAATCAAAATGCTATGGCAAAGGAAACAAAAGCAAAAGTAAACAAATGGGGCCTAATTAAACTTGAAAGCTTTTACACAGCAAAGGAAATCATTAACAAAACAAAAAGACAACCTACTGAGTGAAAAAAAATTGCATGATATGACCGATAAGGTCATATATAAACAGCACCTACAATTCAATATTTTTTTAAAAAAAAATTTAAAAATAGCCAGAAGACCTAAATAGA
Organism: Odocoileus virginianus; assembly: GCF_023699985.2. Classification (NCBI taxonomy): domain Eukaryota; kingdom Metazoa; phylum Chordata; class Mammalia; order Artiodactyla; family Cervidae; genus Odocoileus; species Odocoileus virginianus. The sequence goes on from NC_069680.1 coordinate 34,452,538, forward strand.
CATTTTGCCAAAGAAGACATACAGATGGCCAACAGGCACATGAAAAGATGTTCAACATCACTAATCATCAGAAAAATACAAATCAAAACCACTATGAGATACCACCTCACACCTGTCAGAATGGCTATCATCAAGAAGATCACAAATAACAAATGCTGGAGAGGAAATGGAGAAAAGAGAACCTTTGTAACACTGTTGGTGGGAATGTAAATTTGTGCAGTCATTATGGAAAATAATACGGATGCTCCTAAAAAATAAAAAAATAGAACTACCATATGATCCAGCTTGGTGTGTATCAGAAGAAAAGATAAATATTAATTTGAAAAGATGCATTAACCCCAATGTTCATAGCAGCATTATTTACAATCAACAAGATGTGAAAGCAACCTAAGTGTTCATCAACAGATGAATGGTGATACTCAGTCAAAAAAAGGAAATGAAATTTTGCCATTTGCAGCAACATGAGTGGACATAGACAGTTTTATGTCAATACAGAGAAAAGCAAGCACTGTGTATTATCCCTTACATGTGCAATCTGAGAAATAAATGAACAAATAAAACAAATCAGAAACAAATTCACAGATACAGAAAACAAACTAGTGGTTATCAGTGGGGAGTGGGAAGGTAGGAGGGGCAAGATTGGATAGGGGATTAAGAGATAACAAGGACTATATAAAATAAGTAAGCTAGAAGAATGTATTATAGCACAGGGAAGATAGCCAATTTTATAATAACTTTAAGTGGAGTTTAATCTATAAAAATTGTGAATTATTATGTTGTATACATGAAACTAATATTGTAAATCAACTATACCTCAGTAAAAGAAAATGTTAGGGCAGAGTTTCGAAACCAGCTATATATATTTTTGCAAGTGGCATTGAAAAGACCATACTTCATTATATTATCCCCTAAAATTTCCTAGGATATTTTGTCATTCTCAAAATGAAGACATATAAAATTAAGACATATGTCCTAGACATTCTCATTTTTTCATATGTAGTTACAGTTTATTTTAAAAATAACTGGAGATGGAGATATTCTGGTATTATTTACTTTCACTGAACCTATATTTGTCTCTTATAATCATCTCATTCTTATTACAAGTGATAAATAACAATTTGCTTAATTGTATTTTGAGAGTTTTGGGATTGTATCAAGGACAAGATTTGTATCTTATAAAGTGTATTGATTTTTCCTGTTTAACTATCAGGCCATATCTCTCATTCTTGTCTTCTGCATTCTTTTATGGAATTGAGCCATTTCACCTAAGCTCTCAAATTTGTGGACATATAGTTGTTCATAGTATTCCCTTTTAATCCTTTTATGTCCATGGGGTTAGTAGTTATTGCACCTGTCTCATTTCTCATGCTAGGATTTTATGTTTCTCAGTTTTTTTCTTGGTAAGCCTAGCTAGAAGTTTATCAATTTTACCTATTTTTTTTCAAAGAACTAGATTTTTACTTGTTGAATTTGTCAATTGTTTCTGTTTGCAATTTCACTGATTTCTGCTTTAATTTTTATTATTTCCTCTCCTCTGCTTTCTTTAGGTTTATATTGCTCTTCTTTCTCCAGTTTCCTATGGTAGAAGCTTAGATTATTGATTTTATATCTTTCTTTTCTGGTACATACATTCAATGCTATAAATTTCCCTCAAAGCACTCCTTTTGCTGCATCTCACATATTTTAAGCTATGTTTTTGTTTTTATTTAATCAAAATATTTTAAATATCCCTTGAGATTTCTTCTTTGACTTACATGTTATTTTAAAGTATTTTGTTCAATCTCCAAATATTTGGGGATTTTTCCAGCTATTTTTCTGTTATTGTTTTCTAGTTTATTGTGGCCTGAGAACATATTTTGTATGGTTTCTATTCCTTTAAATTTGTTCAGTTTGTTTTATAGCCCAGAATATAGTCTATTTTGGTGAATGTTTCTAATGAGCTTGAGAGAACTGTGTGTTTTTGTTTTTGTTGGATGAAGTAATCCATAGACGTCAATTAGATCCAGATGGTGTGGTTTAATTAAACTATTTCTTACTGATTTTCTGCCTGCTGGATCTGTCAATACTGATAAAGAGGTGTTGAATTCTTCCCTATAATAGTGGATTCATCTATTTCTTTTTGCAGTTATACCAGCTTTTGTCTCATATATTTTGACCCTCTGTTGTGAGGTGTATACATATTAAGTATTGTGTCTTCTTGGAGAATCGGCCCTGTGTTGTTGTGTAATATTTCTCTTCATCTCTGATGATTTTTCTTATTTTGAAGTCGGCTTTGCCTGAAATTAACATAGCAGCTCAAAGTTTCTTTTGATTTTTGTTAGAATAGTATATCTTTGTCTATCCTTTTACTTTTAATCTATCTGTGTCTATTTTTAAAGTGACTTTCTTGTGGACAACATAGAGCTTGTTTTTTTCTTATTCCGTTGTGTCAGTTGCTGTCTTCTAAATGTGTATATTTAGATCACTGACATTTAAAATGATATATTTGGATTGCTGTCTACTATATTTGTTACTGCTTTCTATTCACTATGTTTTACAAGCTATAATCACCCAACACGTTGTTATGATTATTTTGAGCAGCTATTTATTAGAACAACTGTACAGTTAAAAAATGTTTTTATTTTACCTTCACTTATTTCTTCTATAATGACCTTCCTTTCTTTTCATAGATCTGAATTTCTATTTCATCTCTGAAAAACTTCTTTTGTCATTAATGAAAGGCAAATTTACAAGGGACAAATTCCTTCAATTTTTATTTGTCTGAAAAAGTCTTTATTTCTCCTTCACTTTTGAATAGTAATTTTGTTGCTAACAGAATTCTAGGCAGAATTTAACACATTAACTATTTCATTCCGAATAAAAACAAGGATAATTTCTGAAAGGAAGTCTAACATAATTCCTATCCTTACTCCTTAAAGGTAAGGCATTTTTTTTTCTTCTAGCTCTTTGTCTTTGATTTTCTGCAGTTTGAATGCAATATGTCTAAGTATAAAATTTGGGTATTTATCCTGTTTGCTATTCTCTGATTTTCCTGGATCTGTGGTTTGGAGTCCATCATTAATTTTGGAAAATGTTGTCATTATTACCTCAAATATGTCCTTTACTTTCTTCTGGTATTCCCATTATGCACGTATTGCACCTGTTTTAATTGTCTCCCAATTCTTGAATGTTCTGTTCCTCTTTAATTAGTATTCTTTTTTCCCTTTGTATTTCAGTTTGGGAAATTTCTGTTGACATATCTCAAGCTCACTGATTCTTTTCTTAACTATGTCCACTCTACTGGTGAGCCCAATTTTTTGTTTAAAGGCAGGCAAAGTACACTGGATGTAGAAATTGAGGTCAATAGGTTTTTATTGTGAGAGTTTATTTTTCATCTGACTAGGAGTTTGTTCTTTGCTGTAGCTATAGATGTATAAGGCTTTAATTTCTTCTAGTGTCCTTGCTTTTGTCTCCCTTATCTTTGGGTTTCCCTGGGCACTCCTTCTTAAATTGTTTTAGCTGTAATCCTCCTTTTATTATTCAGGATGCCCATTTCTGACTCCACTTCCAGTTATTCTTTGTATTCCACTCTTTCTCCAATTTTGGAGGTATCATTTTGCTGTGACTTCAGTTCCTTGCTGGACCTAAGGAAAGAAAAATTGATATTCTTTCTTCAGCTTTTCACTTGTTGTGAAGATGGCATTGATGAGTTTTGTACACGTCCCAGCAGAAATTAGAACCTGTCCCATTATGATTCCCCTGTGATAATAGACAAGACTTTGCTCTAAGATCATGCCCGTGGATTTTCCTACACTTTCAAGATACAGAAATCTGCAACTGAGTATATAAATTCATGTAAATAGTTATATATTATCTTTCTAAGCTCTTGTCATAAGCTGAAGTATTCTACTGCTTCCAACTTGGCAGATAGCCCATGGATGGGAGCTTGGAGAACAAGTGATAGAAAAACAAGTCATAGGAAAAGTAATGTGGTGGCAGTGGTAGATTCTAGTAGGATCATTTACATAGCGCCTGTCACCCCTATTGACCTACAGAGCTAACCATAAAACGGAAGCCCCACTCCCTTCTGCCTTACTCCAAATTCTAATAGCCATGTCTTAAACATTGTTTTTAAAGCGGAAAGCCACTAATTCCTCCAAGTTTATCCATGTCATTGCAAATGGCAAATTTTCATTCTTTTTCATGGCTGAGTAATATTTCATTAAGTGAAATAAGTCAGATAGAAAAAGACAAATCCTGTATGATATTCCTTTTAAGAGGAATCTAAAAAATACAACAGACTAGTGAATATAACAAAAAGAAGCGGACTCACAGATACAGAGAACAAACCAGTGGTTATCAGGGAGGAGAGGGAAGGGGGAGGGAAATATAGGGGTACAGAAGTAAATATAGGGGTACAGAAGAGGTATAAACTATCAGGTATAAAGTAAGCTATAAGGATATATTATACAATGTGGGAAATATAGCCAATATTTTATAATAACTGTACATGGAGTATAACCTTAAAAAATAAAATAAAACTGGAAACCCAAATAGGGAATCCTTTGAGGATTTTGGATGAGTCTTGGTATCTAAGATTGAGTTATTGGCAATAATTCCTATTTCATTAGTTGCAATCCCTTTCTAATAAAGATTTTTAGATTTCTGTGATGCCCAACAAGAGCCTGGAGCAAATTCCTGGACACAATGCCAGCTGAAGGGCTTGGGCCACCATGGTGGAAAGTCCAGCTCTGCCCAGACATGTTTTATTCTTCCTAACTCCTTTCCCAGACTGTGGGAGCCCTTAGAATTGGATGTGAGCTTCAGTAGAAATGGAAGCTGAGCCTGTATTCAACTTACTGACAGAAGTTGCTGTCCATGGCTAATTTGCTCATAAAGCAATCAATTATCACATTTGGCTGTTAGCTGAAAGGATGGACTCCACCCAAGGGTGAGAATTTATCTTTTCCTCCTCTAACATTTGCATTGACTTTTCTCACCTCTGTCCCTTGGCCTCTGCTGTTCCCTCCATTTGGAACACCTAGCCCTTATTCCTTCCCTCAGTTTATCTCCTCCAAGACTCTGTCAAGCATTTGCTTACCTGTGTGAAGCCCTTTCTGGCCACTCAAGACTGATGCTGATCTTCCTGAGAAAGGGAGTTGAGCATCTTGCCCAATATCATCTCTTCTGTGTCTAAAATGATGCTCACCTTTCATAGTTGTATGGGTGAACTAATGAAATATATGCCCCAAATGTATGCTCTTGGTAGGAACTAGTCTATGTTTGCCTATCTGCCCAATTAGATCACATTTCAAGCTCTCTGAAAACAAGAACAAGTCTATTATCTTGGTTCTCGTAGCCTAGCCCAGAATTGGGTCTGTAGTGATGACTCAATAATTATTTGTGAAATAAATACAAAGTGAATGAATGAGATAGTGCTTGGCTACTTTGAGATAGCTCATATCAGAGACAAACCCTAGAGACATTTCAGTGCTTCCCGGCCCTTCCTACTCTTCAGGACTAAAGGGCCACTTTCTTCAGACATCCTACCTGCATGAAGGGCCAATAGCCAAAATTAGATTCCTATTAGCCTGAGGTGAACATGAAGTCATTGCTATTGGTTTGGCCTCCTTAATTAGGCCTTCTCACTAAGACAGGGAGTGTCTCTATTTCAGTTAAGCAGGTAGGAAGAGAGACTGAGCCCAGAACTGCCTACAAACCATACAGAGCCTCTCCTTGGTCAGACACCATCTCTCCACACCTAGGCAACTCACACCTGCTGATGCACAATACAATGCTACACTGTGGGAGCACGATCTCTTGAACTTCCCCATGAGAATTTGAATATAAGTGTCCAGACCAGAGCTCTGCATTCCAGGCCCTGAGCAGACATGCACACAGGCTAGAGCCTGCTTACACTTGTTTTTGCTTGAACAATTATTAATCATACCCACTTTACTCACAAGTGCTCTAGCTCTTATGATAAATGATATGTCCGCCCTACATGCCTCACACACATTTTGCTGACTACCTCCATTACATACTGGAACATTCTAAAGCAAATTCAAGATATATTTTATCAAGAACTTCTTGTTTTTAACCTCTACTTGATAAGGACACATAAATTATTACAATCTCTTTATCCTACTTAACAAACTTATCAGTAATTCTTTAATATCATCAAATGTCTACTCAATGTTTACATTTATCAGATTGTCTCCATTAAGATGTCTTTTTATAGATGCTTAAGTGAGTTAGAATCCAAAGAATATCACACACTGCATTGGTCACCATATACGTTAAGTCTCACTTCCTCCCTCCTCCTTATTTTTTATTTCACCTCCTGTTTTTCTTACTATTTATTTATTAAAGAAAGTAGGTCAATTGTTCTGTAAGTTTTGCCACATTGCAAATTTGACATCCTCATGTGCCACTGAACACCTTCTGTCCTCTGACTTCTTACAAATGGTAGCTAGAACAAGAGGCTTAATCATGTACCAGTTCAAGTTGTTTGGAAAAAATATTTCATGTGTTCCACATTATATCACATCAGAAGACATTACATATCTGATTTCATTTCTTTTTGTGGTACTATGATTGATCAGTAGGTCAGATATTGCCACTCTTCCCTCTATTATAATATTCCTCATCAAAATTTCACTTAAAAGTTTTGATAGCTATGGATAATCATTGCCCAAATCCATTATTCATTAAGGGTTACAAAGTCATAATTTTTTGTTTTTATCATTTTTTCAATTTACATTAACCAGAATTGTCTGTAAAGAAGCAATTATTTGATTATAGTTTATGTAGGAGCTAAATGGAGGATAGTTGTTTTTTTCTTTTCCTTTATTTATAAATTTTAAGAATAAGGAATCAGTAATCTAGAAATATTGAACCTTTACCAATGAGGGTTTTGCTCTTTTAAAATATGAAATTAGAACTCAAACATTTTAAATATAAATATTGGATTTCAATCCATTTTAGCATTATGACATTTGTGCTCAAATCATCCCATCTCAGACCAGTAGGATCCTTCGAGTTGCATGCACATAAAAGTTCATCCTTTACATTTCTCATTCCAAACTTAGAACCAGCAATTTCTTTAAGAAGTCTTGAATTGCTTTAGTGGAAATTTGTGTCTAAAGTCCATGAATTGGGTCCTATGAGTACTAATTGTGATAAGGTTGTCATTACTTTTAAGTATTTTCTGTGGACAGAACTGCAAAATGTATCTTCTTTTAAGAGGAAAAAAATATGTCATAAGTTCTCGGTATTTTTTACAAATTTAAAATCACAGGGTTTTTATTTAACTTTGGTTTTCAAAAACATTTCAAAAGTAAAACCAGTTAAATGATAAAATGGACTCTATCATAAGATTCTAATATACATATTACCTCTTAATACTTAAAAAACTGAATGAATCTGGACAATAGACTAGAATGAACTAATTTCTTTTACTTTAAATCTGATTATTTTGTACATAGAAAACCCTACTGAATTTACCAAAAAAAGGAAATTTCTAGAATCTGTAAGTCACAAGATTCGTGACTTCCAGGAAGTCACAAGATTCAGGGCCAATACTGAAAAATAGCTGTAGTTCTATCTACCATCAACAAATAATTTAAAAAATGAAATCCAAACATTATTTTTAAACATCAAATAGGTAATAAATCTAATAAAATATGTGTATGATCTCTACAAGGAAAGCTAAAACATATTGTTTAGGGCAATAAAAGAAGACCTAAGAGAATGGAGAAACACATCATGCTCAAGCTCATGAGAGACAATATTGTATGTGTATGCACATCAGTTTCACAAATATAAATAATCTACTAACATAGGAAGCACCAACACAGATGGATCACAGAAACACGATGCTGAATAAGTCAAACTACAAAATAGTACATATTGCATATTTCCATGATTAGAAACCATATAATGGGTAAGACAATTCTATGGAGTCAGAAAGTGACTGTCTATAAATTAATTGGAAAGGGGCATAGGGGAAATTTTTAGGACAATAGAGATATTTTTTATCTTATTTCAAGTAGTGGTTACATGGATATATACAAATAATTGTTGAACTTCATTGTGCTGAAAATTTTAGGTATATCCACTTCAAATTGTATATCAATATCAAACACTGCAACAAAATAAAAGGTCAAAAAAGGACCATCTATGATATATATTGCTATTTTGTAATATTATGTCAAGTTCAAGAGACTTGAACTTTTGCTTTCAGATATAATCTTTAAGGAACAATAGTAAAATTATTTGAGAATAAGGTATTATGAAAATTAGTTAATGGCTATCTATAATGTGATTCTTAGTCATTGATAGACAAATGTAATATTGATGCAACAGTGATATATCATACTATTAAGTATATTACACAAATTGAATGACTCATACTTCCTATTACCTACAACATAACGCTTTAACGGAGAAGGAAATGGCAACTCACTCCGGTACTCTTGCCTGGAAAACCCCATGGGCAGAGGAGCCTGGCAGGCCACAGTCCATGGGGTCGCTCAGAGTCTGACATGACTGAGCGACTTCACTTTCTTTCTTTAACGCTTTAAACAATAACAATTTTTTTTTTTGGTATCTTTGCCTGGTTTTGGTATCAGGGTGATGGTGGCCTCATAGAATAGTTTGAAAGTGTTCCTTCCTCTGCAATTTTTAGAATAGTTTCAGATAGATTGGTTTTAACACTTTTCTAAATGTTTGATGGAATTTGCCTGTGAAGATATGGGGTCCTAAACTTTTTTTGTTGGGAGTTTATTAACCACAGATTCGATTTAAGTACCTGTTATTTGTCTGTTTGTATTTTCTATTTCTTGATAGTTCAGTCTTGGGAGATCGTACATTTCTAAGAATTTGTTCATTTCTTGCCATTCCCTCCTCCAGGGGATCTTCCTAACCCAGGGATCGAACCCCAGTTTCCCGCATTGCAGGCAGATTCTTTACTGTCTGAGCCCCCAGGGAAGCCCCATTTCTTCGAGGTTGTCCATTTTATTGGTGTATAGTTGCTTGTAGATCCTTTGTATCTTATGATTCTTTGTATTTCTGTGGTGTCTGTTATAACTTCTTCTTTTTCATTTCTAATTTTATTGATTTGAGCCCTTTTGTCTTGATGAATCTTGCTAAAGGCTTATCTAAAAAACAGCTATTAGTTTCATTCATCTTTTCTATTGTTTCCTTCATTTCTATCTCATTTACTTCTGCTCTGATACATGCACCCTAATTGAAGTACTATTTACAACAGCCAAGACATGGAAGCAACCTAAATATCCAATGACAGGTAAATGGAGAAAGAAGATGTTGTACACATATACAATGGAATATTACTCAGCCATAAAAAAGAATGAAATATTGCCATTTGCAGTAACATGGGTGGAGCTAGAAGTTAGCATACTGAGTGAAATAAGTCAGACAAATAAAGACAAATATATGACATCACATGCAGAATCTAAAAATGATACCACGGACTTACTTACAAAACAAACTCGTAGACGTAGAAAACAAACTTACAGTTACAAAAGAGGAAAGATGTGGGGGGAGGGATAAATTAGGAGTTTGGAATTAACATATATACACAACTAAATATTAAATAGATAATCAACAAGGACCTACTGGGCACAAAGAATTTTACTCAATATTCTGTAATAAGTTAAATGGGAAAAGTATTTGAAAAAGAATAGATATATGTGTGTATATATAAATATATATATATAAATATTATATATATATATATATATATATATATATAAAACTCCTGCCTGCAATGCAGGAGACCCAGCTTCAATCCCTGGGTAGGGAAGATTCCCTGGAGTAGGAAATGGCATCCCATTCCAGTATTCCTATCTGAAAAGTCCCATGGACAGAGGAGACAGGCGGGCTATAGTCCATGAGGTCACAAAGAGTCAGACATGACTGACCATGCACACACACATATTTATAACTGAACCACTTTGCTGTACACCTAAAACTAAGACAACACTGTAAATCACCTGTAGTCCAACATAAAATAAAAATTTTAAAATATATGTACTAAAAAAAAATAACAAATTTAACCTCTAATGCAATTGATAATTTAGCTTCTGATATCAGTACTCCAAGGCTGTGTGTGTGTGTGTCTGTGTGTGTGTATGAATGATAAAGAGATGAGGAAGGAAGAGAGGGAAGAGGGGAGGAAGGAGATAGAAAGGAAGGGAACAGAGAGAAACAGACACCGAGTAAAACACCGTAATCTGGCAGATCAAAGAATTTTAAAGTTGAATTTTTTTCCTATACCACAATCCACACAAAACCACACATATATGGTTTGTGTTCTGCAAACCATGTATGTGTGCAAATACATGCATAAATTCTCCTTTTTCTTTTTCTGTTTTTGCATCAGTTGTTTCATTCAATTTTACAGATGAAAAGCCTTTAAATATTGCCAGGATCAAATGCAGACTGGTGTCAGAGCTCAAGCTCATACCGGGTCTTTCCATCCTTAGACTTTAGCCTATACTCCTTCTGATCCATCGGGGCAGTGGGTTGGCGGGTGGACAGGTATGAACAGACTTGACTCAGGTTACAAGGAAGTCAGAGGTTTGTTGTTTGCTGCTTCTAGTAATGCCAGATCATGAGGCACAGATATTTCTAAAATCGTCTTGAATGGATAAGGCAGAAACACAGGGCCCAGTGATTAATCACATGACTTGTATTATTTGTGAACAAGATACAGTACTTGGTGATAGAAACCTAAGAAAATAGAAACATCTAATTTCAAAAAACTAAAATGCCAAAGCAATTTCTCAAAGTCTTCATTGAAGACACAGAAAAAACACTTATGAAATTCTGATAGGTGAAAATTCCAGATCTAAACTTCAGAAGGTATCTCTCCTCTACATTTGGAATCAGTTAAATTAGTAAACATACCTACCAAAAAGCATTTGCACTTTGTAGCACATTCTGCCAGTGACAGCAGAAAAGGTGAAGAACACCAAGGGATTAATCAGAGACAGACGGAATTGAAACCAGAAGGGCTAAAATGGCCCACAGGTCAAAGGGAATTAAAATCTGGGCAAAATTTCCACGTAAATGAAAAAAATGCAATATATTCTATTGGGACACTTAACTGAAAATATATTGCAGTCACCAGACAGGTTTCAGCTAGCCTCTTCAGTCTGCAACTTTGGACGAGAGTGTATAAGTGAACTTGACACTATGTCTTGCTTGTCAGACGGCCCATTGTCCCAATCTTTTCATTGAGACTGGAAGTTTTTTCTTAGTCCACAAAAATAAACTTCCTAGGAAAAGGACATGCAAATCTGTATTTATTTCTGTATTTGTTCTCCATAGCACTTTTATAAACTTGACTCAATGCTTTGTGATCATTTCAATTCAGAATTCTTTGCCACATTCTGAGGAGATAAGCAATGACTGTGTCCACTTTGCAAATGATAAGGATGTGATTACACAACTCATTTTTCTGGTTGCTCAGCATGAGAACAGGGGTGTGCCAGGCCTGGGAACACTGTGTGAGCCTGCTCTCCACACAGTCCAGCTCCTTGCTTTGGAGCTGCTGTCTGAGAACTCTGCTTTTCTCTCCGCCTAGGTTCCTAAACCTTGTGTGCTGTGGGTAGTCACCCTTGGCACATATCCAAAAACTTTCTGAGAACCAATAAAATAATTGCTTTCTACCTCTTCTTCCAGGTCCCCATGTCACAGCCCCAAACGGGCAGGTCTGCTGAGTATAAAAAGCCCAGCACGACCTGGAGCTGACCCCTGGACCCAAGAATTCACCAGCCTGCCCTTTAACTGCTCTGACCTTCAGGTTTCTCCATCATGGGATTGAGGGTAATGCTTGTTGTTCTGAAGACTGAGGGAAAGACAATTGCCAAGTGTGAGGGGATTGTCATTGCCAGGGATTAGTTTCTTCCTCACTCCTTAAACACAGCACACCCTAACACCCCACCCCATACACACACACACAGAGTTACCACAGGTTTCTCCAAGTGACATGTGCTCTATGTTTCTAAACCAATTTTTATTTTTTAAAACATTTCCCATAGATAACTTCAGGGGTCTGGAAGACAACTAGCTGCCTCTAACTCTCCTTTCCTCACATCTGCCTGCTTCTTCCCAGACTCTACAGCTGGGCTGTTGCCAGGCACCTGGCCATTCTGGAGGAAGAGCCCATTCCAGAACCCAGTTCATCCTGCTGCATAACTGGAGCATGATGTCTAAGAGAGACTCCAAGGGGAGATGCACAGGGAAAAGTAAAACAAAACCTGAGGACCCATCTTCCCCTTGTCCCTAAAGGACCATTGATCCTGCCCCACTGAATGAGGGTCACTGTACACTCGTGACTGACCTGATCCTTTGGGCCTTTCTTAGAGGTGGGAGAGCAGTAGAACGGTAGAAGGGAGGCTTTAGTTGGCCAACTTGCAGGTCAGCAGCCCACGTGAAGTTACATCTTCAGCTTGAGCATAAGGAATGGTCAAGCCAGCTAACTAAGCATCAGGGTTTCCACTCTAAGCTGGACCACCCCTCAGAGAGCACATGCTGTGCCTCCTACCTCCCCTGCCCACCCCGCCTCCCAAAGCTGGGAGGTTTGGGGATTTGTCAGAAGTCCACTGAGTTAGTGCTAGACATGGGGCCAGCAAGGACAGTGGGTATAAATCTCATCTGAGCCACAGTATCTGAAATCTTAACCACACAAAAACTCAGCTCATATATTCTGGAAGACCCCAATCAGGTCTGATGCAGCTGGCAGGATAGCTAATTCTACTGATTCCACTACTCAGGCTGTGGTCTTGAGACCTTGAAACAAAATTCATAGTGTATTACTTTTTTTTTTTTCCATGAGGGGCATTTTGTTCCCACATTTAGTATCTTGATATATACTCGATCTTTTTAACATGAAGTTTCATTTCTTACAACGTGAAAATTCCCAAACAGAATCAGGCAGAACGATTCTCAAACAAAATTCTCTTATTTGAACTTGGGAAAGACAGCAAGGGGGTGAATAAGTGAGAACAAAAATAGACAAAGAGGAGGTTTCTATGAGCATATAAGCATCCCCGAGGGTTTTTTTTTTTTTTAATGCCCTGCATCATCTTTGATCAGCATTTGAGGAATGCAGCAGTGTGTCACTGACAGCCACACAGGCACCAGTCAGGCAACCCAACCACACAGACCCACCCGCGGAGGGTTGGCAGAGGAAACACTGGAAGGTACAAAGGGATGTGTATAAGACAAAAGTTCTGTTTCTAGGAGAAGCTGATGCCTGAGCAAAGCCCTGTGAGGTTGCCACCATGATAATAGGAGGTTTAAGGACCCCACATTTACCAGGGAAGGCTCCAGAATCATAGGAGATGAGACTATTCCTGGCTCATTCCTTCAAATGCCCCCTCATGAAGCCACATTCCATCCACGGTCACTCCACACATTAGGATCACGGCTCCAAAGGCCACCAGCAATGATTCTCCAGCCTGGATCTGTCTTCCAAACTCCATTCACATGTGTCAACAGTTGGTTGCATGTCCCCTTGGGGAGTTGAAGAGGCATCGTAAATTGGCGCCTGCCAACCCCAGCTGCTTGTGTGGCCATCCGCCAGCCAGCTTTTGATGTTATCTCATATCCAGTCTCAGAAAGTGTCACTGGCTTCATCTCAAGAATTGCATCCAAAAGTTGGCTACTTATGATTGCCACTATTGTCCCCAATGGGGCCAAGGCACCATCTCTAGCAGGTGTCATTGAACAAGTCTTCTTTTTGCTCCCCTCATTCCTGCCAGTCTCTCTCTAGTCTGTTCCTAGTGCAGCATCAGATTGATCATTTAAAAATGCTGCATGACACCCCATCCCTGCTCTTAATCACTGGAGGCTTTCTGATTTGCTCAGGCATAGTCACATTGCACTCGTTCCCTCTGATCTCCCCACTTAGTGGTTGCTCTGCTGGTCCTTGACCCCTCTGGACACACTCCCATCTCAGGCCTTTGCACTCGCTGTTCCTTTGGCCTGAAATTCTGGTTCCCTCATTTCCTTCAGTCCTTTATTCAAAAGTCCTCCTCTAGATGAGGTTTTCCTTGGATACTCTGTTAGAAACCCTCTTCGTCCCCAACACTTTATAGCCTCTTCCCCTGATTTATATCTTGGTGTCAGCATTCACTAATGGCTGTAGCCATCTCTACTCTGTGGTTTTAAAAGTCCACACTAAAAATTATATTAGCTTTGATAAGGAATTTATCAGGGTCTTGTTTTTTTTAGATATCACTACATACCTATTAGAAAGCTAAAATGAAAAATAGTGAAAATACAAAATGCAGGCAAGGAAGTGGAGAACTACATCAGTCCTCCACTGCTGATGGAAATGTAAAATCTCACAGTCACTCTGGAATATAGTCTGGCAGTTTCTTTAAAGACTGAACATTGACTTGTCCGATGACCCAGTAATGCACCCCTGATCATGTGTCCCAGAGAATGAAAACATACAAAAGCCTGTACACAACATTCAGAGCAGCTCTGTAATAGCTAAAAGCTGCCTCCCCCAAACTGTGGTATCATAGAATATTTTTCAGCAATAAAAAGGAATTATTGATACATGCAACTTGGATGAATCTTACAGAGTCTATGAGTGAGAAAAGTCTATCTCAAAAGGTCACATACTCTGTGATCATAGAACACAGAGAACACCTTTAAACTGACAAAATTATAGAAATGGAGATCATAAAAAAAAAAGAAAAAGAAAAAGAAATGGAGATCATATTAGTGGTTGCTGGGGGTAGATATGGTGGATGAGGAGTGAATGTGACCGTTGAGAGATTTTTGTGGTTATGGAACGATTCTCTGTCGTGACCTACAGGTGATAAAATGACGCAGAACTGCACACACATTCTGGACAAATGTCAAATGTCTGGTTTTGATGTTACACTGTATCATGTAAGATGTAACCACTGGGGGAAACCGAGTAAGGGCCACAGAGAACCTCTCTGTACCATCTTTGAAACATCCTGTAACCTGTAATTACTATTTTTTTAATGTCAGTGGAAAAGCTTTGGTTTTTCTCTGAGAGATGCTATCAGGCATAGTCAATGTGTAAGGGTATCAAATTACGAGCTCTAGCTATGTCCTATTTGAAGAAATTTTGAACATATCAAAAGTAGAAATAAAACTAAATAAGAAGCAATTGTGCAGAAGAAAAAGATACTTTTCACCTACCTGAGTCTTTCAAAGAGCCAACTGCTCAAGGATACCCCCAACTGCACACAGTTAAGGTTGTGACCTGCAATGGGGCCCCTGTCCTGGGCGTTGGGGGACCTGCACTGGGCCCTCTCTGACCAGATCTCACTCTGCCTGTGGAAACATCTTAGGATGGCCAGCCTCAGCTCTCCCCTCTGTACTCGGAGGCAAAGGAGCACCAAAGCCCCATCTTGCCTTTATCTGTGTCTGCCTTCCCAGACTCACCCTGACAGCACCAGGAGGGCCCTGAACACATCGGCTGTGCCGAGGAGGGATGCCCACCTGATGCAGACAGTAAATGTGCTTAGTAACAATGGCTGGGCTGAAAGGCAGTGTATGCGGCATCTCAGAGCTTGGCTTGCCAAATACAGTATCTCTGCCCGGCAGCCCCATGCCACACAGGAGTAAGAGAAATCCCCACGCCTGCCAGTGAGGGCCTTCAAAGTCACCTCAGAGATGAGGAGCAAGCAGTCTCTCCCATGGCAGAGTCAGGCGCTGTCACATGTCCATGAACTTTCTCCAGAGGCCGCAAACAGAGCTTTATCAGCACAGGTGCCTGATAACACAGGTTAAGGCCAGCTGGCAGGGGCTGCCAGAAAGGGGGAGAAGATGAGTAGGGCAAGAGGGTGGGGGGAGAAATGCCTTTAACAAGCAAACAAAATGGCGCTCCTTAGGTGAACATCCAGAACAGTTTTTCAAATGGTAGTAAAATGCATATAATGTACAATTTACCATCTTAACCATTCTAAGTGCACACTTGAGTGGCATTAAGTACATTTCCATTATTGTGCAACTATCACCATCATCCGAGCGCCAACGAATTTTTTCTTTTGAACTGTGGTGTTGGAAAAAACTCTTGAGAGTCCTTTGAACTGCAAGGAGATCAAACCAGTCAATCCTAAAGGAAATAATCCCTGAATATTTATTGGAAGGACTGATGAATATTCATCAGCTAAAGCTCCAATACTTTGGCTACCTGATGTGAAGAGCTGACTCATTGGAAAACACCTTGATGCTGGGAAAGACTGAAGGCAGGAGGAAAAGGGGGCAATAGAGGATGAGATGTTTGGATGGCATCATGGACTCAATGGACATGAATTTAAGCAAACCCCAGTTTCCTGGAGTGAAGGATAGGGAGCCTGATGTGCTGCAATTCATGGGGTCACAAAGAGTCGGACACAACTTAGTGACTGAAGAACAGCAACAATCACCACCATCCACCTCCAGAACTTCACCTTCCCAAACTGAAATCCTGTCGCCATTCAACACTAACTCCCCATTCACCTCTCCCCTCAGCAACCACAATTCTACTTTCTGTCTCTATGCATTTGACTCTTCTAGGCACCTTATATAGGTGGAATCATCCAATATTTGTCCTTTTGTGTTTAGTTTATTTCAATCAGCATGTTTTCAAGTTTCTTGCACATTGTAGCATGTGTCAGAATTTCATTCTTTTTTTAGGGTTAAATAATACTTCATTGTGTGGATATATCACATCTTTTTGTCCATTGATCTTTTACTGAACATTGAGCTGTTTCCAACCTTTTGGCTCTTGTGACTAGGGCTGATGTGAACATAGGTGTACAGACACCTATTCAAGGTCCTGTTTTCAGTGTCCAGGATGTTCCTAATCATGTTCTTGTGAAAGGAAGTCAAGCTATGCTCTGGCTACATCTGGTTGCCCAACCCAGGCTACTCTCAAGAGACAATGGGAACTCTCTTCCTTAATCTGTCATGATCTAACCTCTCAAAGGGAACTCATGTCACAGCAGGTATAAATAGTAGAGACAAGAGTAAGGTTGCTTTTGGGTTTGCTACTGAGAACACTCAGTTTTCAAACCAATGGAGGCTCATTCAATTCACCCCTGTATCACTAACAAGAAGGAGTGCGTTTCCGACAGGCTGCCACTGTGTGTGTGTAGGTACCAAATGGGTCTGCACAGGAGGAGTGGTGAGGACATAGTGAATCACCTAAAGTGAAATCCAGAAGATTGTAGGAGGCCATGTGAGACAAAAACCAAAAAAGCAAAGTCCAAGCAGATCTCAGTCCTGTGTGAATGGAAGTCTCTGTAGGCCTTCCGGATTCCTCAATGGGGTTCCAGGGTCAGATAATGAGTTGTTAGTGATTTCAGATCAGGACAACTGTTTGGGCTTCTGGAAGAGGAAAGAGGGGGCTTAGGGTACAAGTAGAACTTGGGGGCCACCATGGTGGGGAGCAGGGTCTGGCACGAACAATCCAGAGCCCAGGTTCCACAGTACCTGAAGTATGAGGTCAAATTTATGTCCTTATCTGCCCAAAGCAGTTCCAGAACAGGCCTGTTGTTACGGTTTAAACACTTTCAAAAGTGCCTCTTTGAAAGATAAGCCATATGGTCACTCTAGGTATTAACGGGGTTACCAGTTCAGGGGTCAGCACAGGGAATTAGGTCAAAAGTACACAGCAAGGCCGATATCACCAGGGGGTCAGGAAAAATGCCTAGACTGAGGCAGAAGGAGGGCCCTCTTGGAATGAACACACTTGACCCTCACAACGGTGGTCATGGTGGATTGAGAGGCATGGGAATAGGTGTTGACAGCTGAGGGGATTGCTTTCCTGCAAAGTGTTTCATTTCTGTTCAATGAAAGTTGCTAAAAATGTTTATCTTGCTACTAAAAGGGTAGGAAGGTTGACTCCTTTGGATTTTCTGTGGATCTTGTTTGCCATCTAGCATGGAATGCAGTCTCAGTGCACTGTGGTTGACATCTTCCCTTGAGAATCACACAAAGCCTTGGATATTTTTGTTTGTTTGTTTTTGCAAGAATGAATGGCCCAGATGAGAACACTCAGCTTTGTCCCTCATTCCGTGTTTTCATTCACCACGTTGGCACAGAGTCACAGCAGGGTTCCTCATCCTGTCCAGGATGAGGCCCAGACAGCCAGAAACTTCCTCAATCCAGGGTTCGCCCACAGCTCAGGTGAAGGCCCCATTCTGAGTCCTCCCTTCCTTTTCTCATCATTGCAAAAATCCATCAAATATTAGCAAAGAGAGTTCAGAAATATATAAAAGAATATATGTCATGACCAAGTGAAACTTATTCCAGGAGTGCAAGCCTATTTCAATATTGAGAAATCAATCCATGTAACCTGCCAGTGCAGGAGAAGCAGGAGATGAATTCAATCTCTGGTTCAGGAAGATCCCCTGCAGGAGAAAGTGGCAACACACTCCAGTATTCTTGCCTATAGAATCCCATGGACAGAGGAGCCTAGAGGGATACAGTCCATAGGTCACACTGAGACAGAAACAACTGAAGCGACTAAGCACATGGGCTTCCTTTATGATAAGGAAGAAAAAGGCAATGGCCTCAAGCTGAGCTGTAGAAAGCCAAGGGTTCCTTCGAACATCTCAGCTTGTGGCTTTTTCTAGGGATCTTATAGTTCAACACTGTATAACAACATGGTGGGTAGGCTTTTGATCAATCAGGCAATTTCCAGAGAAGAAAAAGTGGAATATGATCTTTTCCTTCCCCTCTTCTTTATAGCTTAAGCCATGATCTGGGGAAATATTCCCAGTCCTCATCCCCACTTTCTTGTTCTCCACCAAACAGATTTTTCCCACTGATCTGAAGTGGCTTTATTTTCCTCCTTCCATTCATTCCTCTCTCTCAGGCCTCTCCTAGCCTCACTTCCCACATGCCTATCATCTTGACTTTCCACATTAAAATATCCTTGTAACTGACATAGACTCCTGTGAAACTTCCAGGCAATTAATCTAACTCAGCAGAGCTTTTGGAGATCTCTGTTTAAAACAAACAAAAAAAAAGCCACAAGCTCATGTTTCTCTCACATACCATTTAAGTGGAACCAACAGAGATCCATGTTGGGCCAAGAAGTGAAGAAAGCCACCTTTTATTATTTTATTTAAGCAAGAAATTAAAAATTCAGCTCACACAGTTTGGAAACAAACACTTTCTCCCCTTAAACCTTTCTCCATGTTTATTGCCTACTATAAATTGGATGGGGAAAAAAAGCAACCAATGTAGTAAAATCGCCACAACAAAGCTGGAACAAATATGCAAGCCTCGGCAGAGGCCAGATTTATGGTCAGAAATATGGAGTGCGTCTCAGCAGGGGCAGGTCATGAAATAGTATGAGCTAATTTCAGGGGTGTGAAAACAGGCATTGTTGTTTAGTTAACGAAAGTCATACAATTAAGCGATTCTCAAAAATCAATTAGCCAGACGTTATAACCAAGATGACATGTTTTTATAACTTCTCCCTGAATGTTTTACTGCCAGAGGATGCTCATGTGGGCACTAGAACAAAAAAATAAAACACCAACCCGAGAGTAAAAGTGCAGAAATCCAGCCACGGTTAATTAAAAGAGTCCAATCTGGAAATGATGGAGTCACCGAGCAGGCCTCACAGCATTGGAAAGACTCCTTCCCGGGGCCTCCATTCTGTTGCAAAAAGCCATGGGTCATTTTTTTCTTTCTCTTTGTTTTTCTGTCCTTTTAAATTTAGCACAGATACAGCTGTGAAAACTGAATATTCCATTTGAACTCCCATACTTATCCTTATAACTGATGGTTCCAAGGAAATGTCATTTTAAAAGCTTTCCATGGAAAATGAAAAACGTCCTTCTCAGGCTGACACCCTGGTTGCATGCTGTTGTTATGGCAGATTTTGTTTTCCTGACTTCCACAACAGGAACAAAAACTGAGCATAGAGCTGTATCCCTTCCTCTCTGTTACTTGGAAGCCAGTAAGAAATAGACCCAAAGATGATTTACAGAGTTCATGATACAGAACAAACAGAAGGGGCTATTTCTAAATAGCCAAGGTTCTTCCCCTTTCTGTATCCACCATCCAGGATCTTTTCCACCCCAAGGATCTCAGCTGGTCTAATGCTTCAGTTAGTAGAATGTAGCACAGGTGATATGTGTTGGTTCCCTGCCGGCCTGAGCACCCAGTGCAAGGTTCTGCTCTCTCCCGTGGAACTTCCAGCATCCAAGTGAACAAGCCCAGGTTGTCTCCTAGATTATGAGACACTCATGACTCAGCCTCCCCTCGTCCTAAACCAACATGAAGCTAACCACCAGACAAGCAGCAGAGGCCACCCAGACCTGCAGGCCCTACTCAACCGGTCAGCCGACCACATAACATCAGCCCTGCTCCATCAGCTGAGCTAGCCCTGAGCAGCAGAGTGGCCCGACAGACCTATAGATGGGTGAGTACTATAGGTGACATTGGTGAAGTCGCTAAATTGTGGGGGTGGTTCCTTACAAGACAAAAATTGATGGATGGATGCAGTCAGACACCCAGAGGGCAGTGCTAGCTGTGACAATTCCAACCACACAATCTGGCAAGATTATCACCCTCCTTCTACATACAGTGCTGGATATCACAAGTCCTGCAGCTCTGCAGTTTCTTCGATTTACATACAGAGTCCTTAACTTAAAATGGTTTGACTTAATGATTGTTCTGCATTATGATGGTGAGAAAGCAATTGCATTCAGTAGAAGACTCAGAACTTTGAATGTTGATCTTTTCCTGGGCAAGCAATATGTAGTTCAAAATTTGGATGATGCTGGGCAATGGCAGCTTCAGCTCCCACTCAACCACGGATCATGAGGGTTAATAACGGACACATTGACAACCATCATACAGCCAGAAAACCCATTTTGCTTCTCCCTTTCAATATAGTAGTCAATAAACTGCATAGATCAGGCTCAGTCATGTCTGACTCCACGACCCTATGGACTATAGCCTGCCAGGCTCCTCTGTTCATGGAGTTCTCCAGGCAAAGAAAACTGGAGTCAGTTGCTATTTCCTCCTCCAGGGGATCATCCGGACCCAGGGATCAAACCCGTGTCTCTCCTGTGTCTCCTGCATTCCAGGGTGATTCTTTATCACTGAGTGTTCAGGGAAGCCCATTCAATAAATTATATGAGATAATCAACACTTTACTGAAAGTAGGCTCTGTGTTAAATGATTTTGCCCAACTGTAGGCTAATGTAAGTGTCCCAAGCATGTTTAAGGCAGGCTAGACTAAGCTATGATGTTTGGTAGGTTAGGTGTATTAAACGCATTTCCAAAAAAAGCTTCACACCCCAGTGTATCTCCAACAGAAAGGGGCACTTGTGTCCACCAAAGGCACATTAAACATGTTCCCAGCAACTTGATTCATCAGGTCAGTTCAGTTCAGTCACTCAGTCATGTCCAACTCTTTATGATCCCCATGGACTGCAGAATGCCAGGCCTCCCTGTCCATGACCAGCTCCCAGAGTTTACCCAAACTCATGTCCATTGAGTTGGTGATGCCATCCAACCATCTCATCCTCTGTCATCCCCGTCTCCTCCCACCTTCAATCTGTCCCAACATCAGGGTCTTTTACAATGAGTCAGCTCTTCACATCAGGTGGCCAAAGTATTGGAGTTTCAGCTTCAATATCAGTCCTTCCAATGAACACCCAGGACTGATCTCCTTTAGGATGGACTGGTTGGATCTCCTTGCAATCCAAGGGACTCTCAAGAATCTTCTCCAACACCACAGTTCAAAAGCATCAGTTCCTCGGGGCTCAGCTTTCTTTATAGTCCAACTCTCGCATCCATAAAGGACTACTGGAAAAACCAAAGCCTTGACTAGACGGACCTTTGTTGACAAAGTAATGTCTCTGCTTTTTAATATGCTGTTTAGGTTGGTCACAGCTTTTCTTCCAAGGAGTAAGCATCTTTTAATTTCACGGCTGCAGTCACCATCTGCAGTAATTTTGGAGCCCCCCCCCAAAATAAAGTCGGCCACTGTTTACACTGTTTCCTCATCTATTTGCCATGAAGTGATAAGACCAGATGCCATGATCTTAGTTTTCTGAATGTTGAGTTTTAAGCCAACTTTTTCACTCTCATCTTTCACTTTCATCAAGAGGCTCTTTAGTTCTTCACTTTCTGCCATAAGGGCGGTGTCATCTGCATATCTGAGGTTATTCATACTTCTCCCAGCAATCTTGATTCCAGTTCGTGAGTCATTCAGCCCAGCATTTCTCATGATGTACTCTGCATATAAGTTAAATAAGCAGGGTGACAATATACAGCCTGACATACTACTTTTCCTATTTGAAACCAGTCTGTTGTTCCATGTCCAGTTCTAACTGTTGCTTCCTGACCTGCATACAGATTTCTCAAGAGGCAGGTCAGGTGGTCTGGTATTCCAATCTCTTTCAGAATATTCTACAGTTTATTGTGATCCACACAGACAAGGGCTTTGGCATAGTCAATAAAACAGAAATAGATGTTTTTTCTGGAACTCTCTTGTTTTTTTGATGATCCAACGGATGTTGGCAATTTGATCTCTGGTTCCTCTGCCTTTTCTAAAACCAGCTTGAACATCTGGATGTTCACAGTTCACGTATTGTTGAAGACATAACAGTTAAAAATTGGGGAAAACCAAAAGTTCAAATTCAAATTATCTTTCTGAAGTGATTGTACCAGTTTACTCTACCACTAGCAACAGACAAGAAGTCCAGTCACCCTGCATCCTTCCCAGCACTTGGTTTTACCAGTTCTTTTTTTTGTTTTCTTTTTTTTAATTAGTGTAATTCTATCTCCATGTGTTCTTAATTTGAATTACCCTGATGAGTTATGGGGCTTTCCTGGTAGCTCAGACAGTAAAGAATCTGCCTGCAATGCAGGAGACCTGGGTTCAATCCCTGGGTTAGGAAGATCTCCTGAAGAAGGAAATGGCTACCCACTCCAATATTCTTGCCTGGAGAATTCCAAGGACAGAGGAGCCTGGTGGGCTACAGTCCATGGTGTCACAAAGAGTCGGACATGCGTGAGTGACTTTCACTTTCACTTGATGACTTATGAAGAACTAGTTTTTGAAATCAGGTTTATTTAATTGCAAGCCCAACCCTTTACACTGTTCTATTCTGTAAGATTACAGCATGCTATAACCTCCTTAGCACAGTTCATTGTAGCCTTCCTTACATCGTCCAGAGAAGCAATGCTGTTCCCGGTGCTGCAGGTTGGTGATAACCCTCACATCTGGGTAGTGGACATGGCAGGAGAAGGCAAGCTACTGATTCTGGCAGCACAGAGCCCATGATGATAACATCTCTGGGATCCCAAGTTTGTCTGCAACTGTAGTTCAAGGTTAATTGCTAATTATGGTTGATAAAACCCAAAGGAGCGCAAGTCAAGTGAGATGCCTGTGGCTGCATCATGAGAACAGGCTTCTCAGAGGTGAAGTCAGAGCCAAGGCCCTGAGGATGGGTGAGTTGAAACCAAGGAAAACCTGGAAATAAGAATTAAGTGTCACATGTAAGGAAGCCGGGCAGGCAGAGAGAGTTGTGACCAAACAAGAGTCTGTGCTGGCTTTGATGAAACCAAATCCATGCTTCTGAAATGCTTTCACCACCTCAGTCATTAAGACATCCCTGATTTCTGTAGGGCCCAGACTTGACTTTCTTCTCACTAAAAAGAAAACGATGAGGGTTGCCCTTAGATTTCTTTAAGAGTGAACTCTGAGACTTTTAAATCCAGGTGAGACAGGTAAGCAGGAAGCCAGGCTGTGACCTGAGCACTGGGAGGCATATTTCAGAGGTGGGGAGAGCTTGGAATCTGAGACTCCACCAGTGGGAATGCCCCAGCTATTCTACTGAGAGAAGCTTCAGGTAGGGTTAGTACAGGATCAAACCTCCTTTTAGGAAGGGCCACAGGTATAAATGTCCCCGTCAGAGTCAAGACCAGATGGACATTTTTTAGTATCCTTTAAAAAATGTGAATTATGCAGAGAACTTCACCGTTTTGTCATTTCTCTAGTTGTTAGGGACTTTTTTCAAAATAGCATCGGAGTGTATGTCTAGTACAGTAAAGAAGGGACAAGTTTGAAAAGTGAGATTTGTGGAAGAAAACTGGCCTTGGAAGACCTGTGAGGAATATAATAAGAAAGTCTTTCTGAAAGAGAAAAAGAGAGGAACAATTCAGAAACGAAAGGACTCATGAGAACCTCCAGATCTGAGCTTAGCTGCTGTTAGGACGGATAGACACTGCCATCCTTCCGCCATGTGACTAGTTCTGCCCTACTCTCCACAGCCCTGGCTCTCAAATATTCACAGTGAGATGTGTGTAGCTCTAAAATGTTCATTCCAATTTCCCTGCTTTAGAACACTCTACAGTATTGCTCCCTACTGCCTGTAGAAACAAATCCAAACTCTTCATCAGAGCATATAAACCTCCATGTTCTGGGCACTTCCCACAGTCTCAACCCTGGCCGGCTGCTCCCCGCCCTCTAGCTCTTACCCTCCAGGCACTGGGATGTCACACTCCTGTTGATTCTGCTGGAAATACCCACCCTCCTTCCCAGCCTGGGACACTACTGCTGAATTCCCACCCACTATCTCAGAGCCCAGCAGAGCTCCCTGCTGTGGGTACTACACTTTAAGGTGTAACTATGTGTCTATATATCTCTCCCACTAAACTGAATTTCCCAGGAACAGCGATGAAATATTACTTCTTTTTATAGCCTTTCCTCCTTCCGCTATTTAGTGCCTGGCACATAGTAAGTGCTTAGTAAATGGTGATTGAAGATTTGAAGTATTTCCCTTTTGAAATAATGAGCAGAATTCTAAACCCCACTTCCCACCCACCCCCCACCCCCGCTTTGCTTTTCAGAGTCAGCAAGCAGGCCCTGGGCCAGCACAGCTGAAGATACAGCCTTTAGCACATTCCACCAATTGCTATATTCATCCCTATTTGCATTTGGGTGGGTTTGGCAGCGCTTTAATTGCATGCACGTACTTTCAGGGTAGAGAATGCGGTCCTGGGCTTTCCTTCTCTGCTGGGATCTGCTGGTGTGACCCCTCCTCCCCTCACTCTGAGGACAGAGACCTCCACGTGCACACAGGCACATGGACTCATTAATCACTTCCACTCCCTGATTAAAGGAACTCTCCAGACAGGTGGGGGTGGGGGGAGGAAAATCTATGCTATAAAAAGCCTTTGAATTATATAGAGTCCCTCTGCACCAATATTTCCAAATCAGGCAATTTGTTGCAAACAACCAAAATCTCATTCTCAGGCCATTAACTAAAATAGGAAAATATCATCTTAAATTCTAAGAATAATAAGGGACACATAGTAATAGGTTTCCAGTTCTGGACAAGTGGATGGGTGCTTAGCATGATGAAAACCTCAAGAACTGGAAACGTGACTTTTTCTTTCCCAAATCATCTGACTTGGAGGCAGCACTCTCAAGTAGGAGTACAATCCCAGTGCGTTTGACCATGACTTCTGTCCTTCATCTTTCAGATTTCATAGCTGCAGTGCTGCCCAGTAATCAGAGAGTCAGGAGTGAAGCCAGGAAACAAAATCCTTTTTATTTAAATTAAATAAGTAAATGTGCTCAGTCACGTTTGACTGTTTGCAACCCTATGGACTATAGCCCGCCAGGCTCCTCTGTTCATGAGATTCTCCAGGCAGGAATACTGGAGTGGGTTACCATTTCCTTCTCCAGGGGATCTTCCCGACCCAGGGATTGAACCCATGTCTCCTATGTCTCCTGAATTCCAGGCAGATTCTTTACCACAAAGCCACCTGGCACTTGATGTTTATAAGGGGTCTGCAGAAGACTCCTTTGCTGTGTGTTGTTGTTCTGGTTTGTTCTGTTTTTGTGGGAACTGGAGAGAGTTATAAATGAGCAGCAGAGACTGGAGTTGGACCACGTGGAATATTTCTGCCCTCACTCCTGAAACTCTCTACTCGAGACCCATTGATGGGTCTTTAGTGGCAAAGCCAGTAGTCCTCATTACTCTCAGTCTGGTCCTGGCTTGGTCTTGACCTGTTAGCAAGGAGAAGGCAGCAGGGACATTTGGGTCTGGGTATCTGCATCCAGGAGTCACCAGATCAGGAGGGCAGGGCATGACCTGGACTTGACTAATGAGAACTGACACCTTGCAGCCCTGACACCGGGTACATCTGAGGTAGAAGGCTTAGAGAGGCAGGGCATCCTACCAACCTCAGGCACAGGGCCTCCCTGGGGGTCTGAGGGCTGGCACCCCCAACCATGAACTCCCTGGGGGCCTGCACCCCCCACCATTGTGAATATCTCAGTCAAGCCCTCTGACCATTGTGTCCCCACAGCTGACCATGGCTCTGCCTCCTTTCTCCCCTCTTCCCTTTGGGATCCCCCAAAGACACGGTCTACTCTTTGGGGACGTGAAGCCCTTTCCTCTCAGAAATAACCTTTGAGTTCCTTCACCAAGGCCCTTCATCTCAGTAGGTGGTAGAGCTAAAAACTTACGGAACACTTGATCCAATGTATCTGAGAAATAAATGGGTGATTGGCACTCTGAGACAGAGCCTTCTATTAAGACATGGCTGGAGTGGTGGCGATTGTTGACTATTTGGCAAGAGGGTGTCAAGTCTCTTTTCCCTCACGCCCATAGGGAAATCCTTCTCTGGAGAGAGAATAATTGAAGGCAAGCATTATTTTATGATCCTCCCCCTACCAGTCCCTGAGGAAGGAGTGAGTCCTGTTCCCTCCCTTCAGCCCTTGGCTTCCACTAAATCACAAGCTTTATGAGTGTAAGGCAGGCCTGACCTGTCAGTTCACCAGGGTCAGTAAATCTCACAGCATCATTGATTCAGCACTGAGGCTAGGCTGCAGGCCCATCTGCTCTCCTTCCTGAAGAGGAGAGGGAGGTGCAGAGATGGGCAGGGAGAATGCCTGGCAGAGCCCACCTCTCAGGCAGTGTTAGCCCTGGAGTCCCCAGTCAAATGCATTTTCTCCAGAGCTCTTTCTGAGTGTAAGTTCAGTCACATCACCCTCACTTAAAGGCTTTGTTTTAATGACAGCTCGTTATTTTCAAGATAGAACCCAAATGCATTATCTTTTCAAGGTTCTGGTGATCTCACTGCTGGGGCCTCTCTAATCTCACTTCCCAGCAGCCCTTGCCAAATGTGCTGGGCTCCAGCTACGGCGAACACCAATAGCTCTCACTCACCCATGCCTCTCTGCCTTTCCATGTTCTCCTCAGGAAGCCTCCCAGCATCCCAGTGGCCAGGCTAACTCCCACTCACCACCCGACTCCAGGTTCACTCACCCAGGCTTCGCTGCAGTTCTGCATGGGCTCCATGGCATGCCTTCCCCTCCTAGGGCCCAGCATCCCTTTCATCTCAACAAGCTTCCCTGTGACACCAAGGCACAGACCCTGCTCAGTGCCCATGACGGCATCACCTGGAGGTACAGGGGAATCAATATCCCGTAGAGGAAACTTTGACCAACAGGAGATCAGAGTTTGAGAATAAATCGTCTCCCTTTATCCTTTACCTCTCAATGGACCATGACTCTATGTGTTAAGCCTCTTTGAGAATGGTACCCACTCAACTGAGCCGTTGCACTTAGCTGCGGTCACACTGATAAAGCACCCATCCTCTCATATATTCTTCTTCCAATCCCTGCTCACTCCTGCTTCCTTGGATGCATTTCTTTTTTTTTTTTTTTCTTGGATCCATTTCTGTACTAGTTTGCTATGCTTGTCATGGCAAAGTACCACATACCAGGAGGCTTTACAATTTCTGTTTTTACAGTTCTCAGGGCTAGAAGTCCAAGATCAAGGTGGTCAGCAGAGTTGCTTTCTTCTGAGGCCTCTCTTCTTGGTTAGTAGAGAGGCACCTTCTCTCTGTATCTTTACATGGTCTTTATGTTACATGTGTGTGTCCTAATCCCTTCTTATAAGGACACCAGACTAGGGCCCACCCTGTAGACCTCATTTTACCTCAATTATCTTAATAAATATCCATTCCCAAGTACAATGATATTCTAAGGAACTAGGACTTCAACATATGAATTTGGGGAAACACAATTCAGCCCATAACAATTCTCTAATGTAATAATAGCCCTCAAATCTTCTGTTTTCTGGGAAACTAAGACCTTGTTAATTTGCTCAGCAAAAATAAAAAACATTGAACCATAGGAACCAGGACTTCTTTCAGATTTGTTTCCTTGCTGCATTAAGCAAAGCACAGAGAAGGCACTGGATAAAAGCATCCAGAAGGAATGAGTGACATTATAGAATATAATTCTGAATGCCCGCAGTTTACCTATCCATGCATATCTTCTCTTGGGATGAACTGACCTCGGTGTGTATACAGTATTCACCCTCAGCAAAATCCAATATATTATAGAAAAGTGTTTATTACTTTCTAAAAAGATGACATAGGCATTATTTTATTTAGTCTATGCAACCACACCATAAGAAACAGGTATTTGAGAGCTCAAAGACAGGAAGCTGAGTATAGAGGGGACCAGCTCAAACTGCACCCAACAGAAGTGGCTGATACCACCACTTTGGGTCCGGCATTCATCCCTTCCCCAGCTGAGACCTGAGTTTGCTGAGTGCCTTTGACCCAGGCCTGAATGATCAACCCTTGTGCCATGTGCTCCAGTCCACAGGGCTACTGATAACTCACCACAGAAAATTCCAGAACAGGGAGAAAAGCCTTTGGGGCTCAGGATCCTCCAAGGCACTACCTTGACAAAATTCCTGCAGTTAACTGTGCTGTGAGTGTGTGTCTTAGTCACTCGGTTGTGTCTGACTCTTTGCAACCTCATGGACTGTACCCCGCCAGGCTCATTTGTCCTTGGGACTCTCCAGGCAAGAAGACTGGAGTGGGTTGTCACTTCCTCCTCCAGAGGATCTTCCCTATCCAGGGATCAAACCCAGGTCTCCTGCACTGCAGGCAGATTCTCTACCATCTGAGCCACCAGGCAAGCCCCAACAGAGCTGAAGTTTACTGTAATTTGTAGAGGTACTGCAGGGTATTGACACAGATTCTCCAAATAGACCATGGATGGGCACCCATACAAATGGCATCCTGAAAACCTAGTCATCAGCAACATCACATCATCGTCATCATCAGCATCACGCCCCAGCCCTGCCACACATGCATTTACATTCACACATACACATACACATGCACATACAAGCACACACATGTCTGAGATCCTCCCAAACCATTCTGAACCTTCAGCTATCACTCATGTCTTTCACCCTGCCTGAAACTGGGCTCCTAGAACTGTCCTCTGCCCTTCCCTTTTGGATACTTATTCAAGCTGGTCTGAGTATTTCTCTTGGGTATGATGTTAATAATCACTTTCTGGCCCAAAACATTTCAATGCAAAGGCCAGACAACAAAAACAAAGCAATTCAAATATTCTCAGACAACTAGTTTTATTGGTAATACTTTCTAAGTGAAATAGCAAACATGAGCAAGGGTCAAACATTAATTTAGAACTTCTGACAGAAAAGACAGAATGATAAATGATCAAAAAGAGATGCTAACATTTGAGGCTTTCATAATAAAGTAGAAGATGGTTAGATCTTAGCGAGCTGTTTCAATCATTCCAGCAAACTTTTCATCCAACAGATTATGGATATATACATACATATATATATGTATATTTCAATCTGTATTATTCAATCTGTCTGTGTCTGTCCAGGGAGACTCTTTGAGTCATAAAAACCTGCCAACTTTGCTTGAAAGCAGAAACTAAAGAAGCCACCTATTTTGGGACTTTTAACAGGAAATGTTTTCTCTTCTGTATTATCTGCTTTTATGAGAAGATACCCAAGACAAGGCAGTGAGGGACAATAAGAAAATAATAAGAATTATTTTCAATAAGAAAATAAGTAACAGCCAAGGTGAAGGGGCTTTGGTACAAGTACAACCAACATTGGTAGCAAATTTAGAAAGATGAGCTGCTTATTTGAAACTTATTTCGGTTTTACGACCCTGAGCACACCTGGTGGCCCTGTTTCCCTGCCCATTAAACTCCCCCTTTTCTGAACGAACAGACGTGGTCTTCGGTGGTCCTGGGATGATGGGAGTAATTTGGACTAGGCAGGCCCCTCTTTCCCACGCTGTGGGGGAGGGATCCCCGAGCTGGCTTAGGATGCTAACAGCCTCTGAGCAGTCTGCTCCGTGGCTCCTTGCTCAGGAGGGGTCAGGCAGGCAGGCTGGGCTTTGAAAATGCAGGGGGCTGTCTGCCCATGGAAGGTGGGTTCAGCCACCAGGGAGACAAGCCAGCTGAAAGGATTTCCCCAAACTCACACCAGTGCATTTTCTCCCGGGTCCTCTTAAAACTCAGACTACAAAAAGATGGTGGTGGTCTGATTCCTGTTACACGTTCAGGACAAACATTTATCACGCTGAAGGGCCAGCGAGGCCATTGTTTTGATCTCATGTTTACATAGCCCTGGCCTCTGCAGCATGCCAAGGAATCTGTGTCCCCCGTAGCCTCGGGGACGTCCTGGGGCCCGCATCACCTCCTCGTGCCTGTTCCCGCTGCATATGTTTTTGCAGCTTTCGCCGCCTCCGCTCACGTGACTCAGTGGCCCTGGCTGGCTCTCGCTGGGTAGCAAGTGCTCTTGCCTGAGGAGTGGGCCCCTCACATCTGTGCCCAGCAGGGAGCCGGGGCTGCTCGTCTGAGTCGACTTCCACTATTCTAAACAGCACTCTGGGGTGGTGTTTTTTCTCTTCCTTTCTTTCAAATTTCAAAGCATTTAGAGTCATGCTATCTCCCCAGATGGAGCAAGCCAGAGTTAAATTATAAAATAATAGCTAAATGCCATTGAATGGAAAGTCATAGGCGCTGTCCTAAATGCCTGGCTTGCGGTATCTCAGTAAACCTGCATTTGACAAACAAGGAACCAGCAAGCTTCCCGAGGTCACACAAGGGCCAGTGAGTGGAGTTACCAGAATTACCATGCGGGTCCAATTCTGATTCCCAGCCTTCCCTCTTAACAACGTTAACCCATGTTTCAAACAATCATCTCAGACTCCTGTCAAATCCACTTTCCCTGGCTTTGCATCTCCGCCTGCTCCATTTCATTGGTTCTGAGAGGCCCCAGTGGGCTGCAAAGTCCTCCACGTGTGGGGCCTCAGAGACAAAGCTCCAGTGTCTTTGTGGCCACGGGGCTTAGCTGGTCTCCCATTGTGGGAACATCCAGACCTGCAGACAGGCTTAGTATTTCCTCCTTCAGATGGCGTCCTGCCCTAAGCCCAGTGCTCAGAACCCATGCAATCAAAAGCAGATGTGCTACCCTGGAATCCGCAGCTCTGGGGTTAGATATGACCTTTACGATCACATCAAGTTCATCCCTGAGGGCCCTGCTCCAGGCCGTTCGGTGAACCTCCCCCACCTATTCACCCAGACAAGTTTTAAATATCTGTATTGCAGACATTTCTATTCCAGTCCAGAAATGAGGAAATGCTCGAATTCCCTTAAGAGTCTGATCACTTACCATCTTCAACCTGATTTCTCTGTCTCTTTGAACTTCAATATCCCCTCTGCTCCATAGAGTCTGTGTGTTTAGGAACACCATTAAAAGCTGAATGCTGGTGAAATCTGAAAAGACTCAATATTTCTCTGAAGCACATGAATCCTTGCTCCTGAAAATATAGTGAAACTTTTATACTACTTGTCATCTTTGTCAATTGCAAACATTTATTCAACACCTACTATATATTTATTAGAATTAACCCTATGAGGAGAGAGGGGTACAAATATACAAATATATGCAAAAAATATCATATGACCTCAAGGAGGACATAAGATATAGACAGACCTGAACACTCCTAACACTGATATAAAGCAAAACCTGAGAGTGATGAGCTATGACAAAGGCAATGATTTCTGCGTGTGCTCAGTCACTCTGTCATGTCCAACTCTTTGCAATCCTATGGGACTGTAGCCCACCAGGTTTCTCTGTCCATGGAATTTTCGAAGCAAGAATATTGGAGTCGGTTGCCATTTCCTCCTCCAGGGGATTTTCCTGACCCAGGGATCAAACCCATGTCTCTTGCACATCCTGCATTGGCAGGCAGATTCTTTACCACTAACACCACCTGGGAAAACCCCTTCCGGGCTACACATTCCCTTAGGTGAAGAAAGAGTCCATTCTAGGCACCATCCCATCTGATGATCTTCTGTGCCTCCATTAAGGCAGGTAAAATGAGGCCTTCCCAACTCTCCACCCCTTTCCTACAGCCAGGCCCAGTTAACAGTTTCTTTCTCTCCATGCTCACAAACACTCCATGTACATTTCTACTAGGACATTTAATCCATCTATCAGGATGATTTATGGGCCCACCTGCCCTCCTCACTGAAGTGAGAGCTTGTAAAGAGAGGGATGGTTTCTTACTCTTCACACCACACAGGGTCACTTGGGACAGTATTAGAGAGACTCATTTATTCAGAATCACGTCTGTATGTGAGCAGAGGACAGAGGCTGGGTGGGTGAAGGGCACACCATTTTCCATTTCCAGTGGGGCCCCAAGGCCATAAACAACGTGAGAAGTGGCTGGAGTCTCAGGGAGACAAATAACTGACAGAAAAGAGCTATTAATGAGGTGCTGGTCCTCCTTCCATGAAGCCAGGCCCTGAAAGCACATATGACCACTCTTCCCAAACCAAAGATAAACATGGTGGAGTGAATGCCTGGAAACTCGGCTTAAGATTGGCTTCACTGGCTGTGGATGGATTACAAACTCTCATTAAGTAGTTTCTAGGGACAAAGCACTCGACTGGCGGCCATGGAGGATGGGAGATGAATAGATCAAGCTCAGATGAGATAAAGTGTCAAAATCCCTTGGAGGACAGATAGAACCCTAGGTAGCACCAAGGAGGAAGAGCTTGCTTACAGCTTGGGAGACAGAGTTGGGCCCTAATCTCTGGCAGAATGTGCCTGAGTATTTCTAAACCATTCTCCTCTTATGCCATGACATTATTATATTAGCTGGGAAATGGCTCTGTAAAGCAGGAGAGAATTAATCTCAAATCAAGGTGGTAGAATCAATAGCTATAAATGAAAACTGGCATTGTATGCTGATTTAGAGGCTGGAATCTGCCTTCCAACGCAGAAGATAAAAGCAATGCAGGTTCAATCCCTGGGTTGGGAAGATCTCCTGGAGGAGGGCATGACAACCCACTTCAGTAATTTTGCCTGGAAAATTCCATGGACAGAGGAGTCTGGTGGGCTACAGTCCATGGGCCTACAGAAAATCAGACACAGCTGAACAACTGGGCACATACTGATTGTCTTTAAACAGTCACAAACTGAAGCCAGGGTTTCCTAACCTCAGCACGACTGATAATTTAGTCTGGGTGATTCCTTGTTGTAGGGAGCCACCCTGAACATTGTAGGGTGTTTGGTAGTATCCCTGGCCTCCACATAGGAAACACCAGTAGCAGCTCTCACCCTAACTCAGATAACCAAAACAGACATTGCCAAATGTCCCCTGTGGATGCCGAATCACCCTGGGTAGAGAACCACTGCCTTAAGCCCCAGCCAGGTAGCACCACTGCCCAAGCCCCTCCAGCTGCCTCCCAGTCCTTTCAAATGCCAACCACTATACAACCTGGTTCAGATGAAGCACAACAGATGATGTCCCCAGTCACTCTGTAGGTGCTATGACCTCTCAGATGTCTTTCCTCTCAGTCATGACAACCAGGGTGGCCCACTGTGCATGCAGCCCTCTGTGGATGACATTATGAACATCCCGACGTCACCACCACACTGAGAGACATCATCACCGCACTCATCACTTGGCCCCCACCACCACCACTGTGCTCACCCCTGTACCACATGCCCATGTAGAGATGGGCTTCCTTCTTTGGATGCCTCCCAAACTGATTTTGTTTTACCTTAGAGAGAAATGTATTCCATAAACCAACTATGAAAGATAAAGTGTTAGTCGTTCAGTTGTGTCCGACTCTGCAACCCCATGTACTTAGCCCACCAAGCTCCTCTGACCATGGAATTCTCCAGGCAAGAATGCTATCAACTATACTCCAACATTGGAAAAGGAAATGGCAACCCACTCCAGTATTCTTGCCCAGAGAATCCCATGGACAGAGGAGCCTAACAAGCTACAGTCCATGGGGTCGCAGGAGTCAGACACGACTTAGCGATGAAACCAACACCATACTCCAATATATAAAACTTTTTTAGTAAAAGAAATGTGTTCCAGGTCTCAAGTTCTCTCATCTATAAAAGCACAATAAGAAAGATCGTATTAAATTCCTATCAAACTGTTTTCTGGTTCTAAAGGCTGCAAGGGAGGAAAGGCGGCAAGTGTGCTGTCGCGAGACCAGATTGTTCCCTGCAGTGACTGCTCTGAGCAGGTGAGCTCCCCAGGAAGAGGAGTTCTGGGTGGCCCCTCACAGAGAGGACTCCTTAAATTCAATTTCAGGGCACCTGAAGGTT
Source organism: Odocoileus virginianus (assembly GCF_023699985.2). Lineage (NCBI taxonomy): Eukaryota > Metazoa > Chordata > Mammalia > Artiodactyla > Cervidae > Odocoileus > Odocoileus virginianus. The sequence goes on from NC_069680.1 coordinate 34,487,001, forward strand.
CCACACATCTGTTTGGTGCTTAGATCTTCAAATCACACCAGTTTTTGTGCTAATATATTAAATATTAACATATATAGTATTATCATATATACTATATATAATTGTATATATACTGTATATATAATATGCTATATATTTTATATATACTATATAATATATATATTATAATACTATATATTATATATATTATATAATATATATTATAATATATATATTATATTTATAATATATATTATAATACTATATATTATATATACTATATAAAATTATATGTCATAGATATATATATGTATACACACACACACATATATATAGTCCTGGTGAGGCCTCCAGCTGGTGTGCATACATCATCCATTTGTTCTATCAAGCCTCCCAAACAAGAGAAGCCATGCCTTCCTGTCATACTTTGACATTTCAATGGAGCATGGAGACTGAAAAGCCCTCAGTGTGTTTGCCAAGGACAGAGATTTATTTCACAGATCTTAAGGGGCCATGAAGAGAACACTCAATAACCCTTAACAATTTCACACAGTGTGAGCTGAAGTCTATGGTGCTCTTAGAATTGAGTCGCTGGTGCTTACTCAGCTGAAATGAGTTCAGCACCATGAGTGCCAACAATAACAAAGAATGTGTCATCTTCTAAAAAATCCCCACACTCCCCCATTCCTCCAGGTGAACAGCTACCAAGAGTCACAGATTCCTAATCTCCAAAGCTGAGGAGGCTTCTTTTTCTGGAAGCCCCAAAGTTTCCAAATGTGGTCACCACCAACATAAAAGTATATCCCAGGAGAGGAAAGAGCAATGACCCAGGCCACATTTATTGTCAGGGCGGCTCAGTGGTAAAGAATCTGCCTGCAATGCAAGAGACCCAGGTTCAATCCCTGAGTCAGGAAGTTCCCGGGGAGAACGAAATGGCAACCCACTCCAGTATTATTGCCCGGAGAATCCCATGGACAGAGGAACCCGGTGGGCTCCTGTTCATGGGGTCGCAAAGAGTCAGACACGACCGAGTGACTAACACTTTCACTTTCAGTCCTGGCCTGGTCCTAGGTGTTAGGAATGATGAAAGCCATAGTCAAAGGCAACTCTATAAGCAAATCACGCCACGTGGGTCTCAAGCACTTTGTTCAAGGTCCTTGTTGCAATAAGTGATTCTTCAAACATCATCTGGGAATTGAGATCATGCTGCTGTTAATAATAATCCGTACATCACAGCATTGTGCAATGATTAAGTGGGACATTACATGTGTGAAAAAAGAAAGAAAGAAAGAAAAAGTTATCCATGGGTCAGATGAGCAGAACTGCATTTTGATGATGCTACTTGAACAGCAAATGATCCAGTGTCCTGGAGCCGAACTTGCAGTATCTTCAAGGTCTGCCTGTGTACAGTGCAAAGGGTTTGGACATATGCAGTCTCATGAAACCATCACCATGATCAAGTTCAGAAGAGGAGCTTGCCTTGCTGCTCAGGGCCCCAGTGTCCTCTGGACTTCTGGGACCTAGTGAATTCAAGGCATGGTTTTGCTGCTTGTTGCGTTCCATTTTGGACACATGGCAGGGCTCTTGAGTGACTTCACTGCAATCAGTATTGCTGACTAATGCCTGTATCGACACCTACACCACCACCACCAGAGCTTCAGCACTTTTACGTTTAGTTTGATTTCTTCAGACAGAACTTTTCCTCAACATTGGAACTAAGTGAGGTCACCACAGAGCATTGAGCAGAGTTTCCTGGCTGCACAGTGCTGGGACAACTGTGAGGAGATACCCTATGTGCAAGGGCAAAGGAGAAGCCCCAGCAAGATGGTAGGAGGGGCAAAATCACGTTTAGAATCAAACGCCATACCCGCCAGAGATGCTCAGAGGGCTCAAACATACCTTGTGTGCACCAGGACCCAGAGACCCCACAGAGACTGAGACAGAACTGTGTCTGAGTGTCTCCTGTGGAGGTACGGGTCAGCAGTGGACTGCTGCAGGGACAGGGGCTCTGGGTGCAGTAGGCCTGGGTATGGCATAAGTCCTCTTAGAGGAGGTTGCCATTATCCCCACCATAGAGCCGCCAGAACTTACACAGGACTGGGGAAACAAACTCTTGGAGGGCACAAACAGAATCTTGTGTGCACCAGGACCCAGGAGAAAGGAGTAGTGACCCCACAAGAGACTGACCCAGACTTGCCTGTGAGTGTCCAGGAGTCTCTGGCAGAGGCATGGGTCAGTGGTGGCCTGCTGCAGGGTTGGGGGCACTGAGTGTAGCAGTGCCTGCAAGGGACCTTTTGAAGAAGGTCAATGTTATCTTCATTACCTCCACCATAGTTTGGCCTCAGGTCAAATAACAGGGATGGAACACAGCCCTGCCCTTCAACAGAAAGTTGGATTAAAAATTTACTGAACATGGCCCTGTCCAACAGAACAAGACCCAGTTTCCTCCTCAGTCAGTCTCTCCCATCAGGAAGCTTCCATAAGCCTCTTATCCTTCTCCTTCAGAGGGCAGACAGACTGAAAACCACAGTCACAGAAAACTAACCAATCTGATCACATGGACCACAGCCTTGTCTAACTATGAGCCATGCCATGTAGGGCCACCCAAGACGGATGGGTCATGGTGGAGAGTTCTGAAAAAACATGGTCCACTGGAGAAGGGAATGGCAAACCACTTCAGTATTCTTGCCTTGAGAACCCCATGAACAGTATGACAAGGCGAAAAGATAGGACACTGAAAGATGAACTCCCAAGGTTGGTAGGTGCCCAATATGCTATTGGAGACCAGTGGAGAAATCACTCAAGAAAGAATGAAGAGACAGAGCCAAAGCAAAAACAACACCCAGTTGTGGATGTGACTGGTGATGGAAGTAAAGTCCAATGCAGTAAAAAGCAATATTGCATAGGAATCTGGAATATTAGGTCCATGAATCAAGGTAAATTGAAAGTGGTCAAACAGGAGATGGCAAGAGTGAACATAGACATTTTAGGAATCAGCAAACTAAAATGGAATGGAATGGGTGAATTTAACTCAGATGACCACTATATCTACTACTGTGGGCAGGAATCCCTGAGAAGAAATGGAGTAGCCATCATGGTCAACAAAAGAGTCCGAAATGTAGTACTTGTATACAATCTCAAAAATGAGAGAATGCTCTCGGTTATTTCCAAGGCAAACCATTCAATATCACAGTAATCCAAGTCCATGCCCTGACCAGTAATGCCAAAGAAGCTGAACAGTTCTATGAAGACCTACAAGACCTGCTAGAACTAACACGCAAAAATGATATCCTTTCCATTATAGGGGACTGGCATGCAAAAGTAGGAAGTCAAGAAATACCTGGAGTAACATGCAAATTTGGCCTTGGAGTATGGAATGAAGCAGGGTAAAGGCTCACAGAGTTTTGCCAAGAAAACGCATTGGTCATAGCAAACACCCTCTTCCAACAACACAAGAGAAGACTCTACACATGGATATCACCAGATGGTCAATACCTGAATCAGATTGAATATATTCTTTGCAGACAAAGACAGAGAAGCTCTATACAGTCAGCAAAAGCAAGATTGGGAACTGACTGTGGCTCAGACCATGAACTCCTTATAGCCAAATTCAGACTTAAGTTGTAGAAAGTAGGGAAAACCACTAGACCATTCAGGTATGACTTAAATAAATTCCTGTATGATTATACTGTGGAAGTAACAAATAGATTCAAGGGATTAGATCTGATAGAGTGCCTGGAGAACTATGCACAGAGGTTTCTGATATTGTATAGGAGGCAGGGATCAAGACCATCCCCAATAAAAAGAAATGAAAAAAGGCAAAACTGTTGCCTGAGGAGGCCTTACAAATAGTTATGAAAAGAAAAGAAGCAAAAGGCAAAAGAGAAAAGGAAAGATATACCCATTGGAATGCAGAGTTCCAAAGAATAGCAAGGAGACAGAAGAAAGCCTTCCAGTGATCAATGCAAAGAAAGAGAGGAAAACAATAGAATGGGAAAGACTAGAGATCTCTTCAAGAAAATTAGAGATACCAAGAGAAGTTTTCATGCAAAGATGGGCTCAATGAAGGACAGAAATGGTATGGACCTAACAGAAACAGAAGATATTAAGAACAGGTGGCAAGAATACATAGAAGAACTGTACAAAAAAGATCTTCATGACCCAGATAATCACAATGGTGTGATCACTCACCTAGAGCCAGACATCCTGGAATGTGAAGTCAAGTGGGTCTTAGGAAGCATCACTACAAACAAAGCTAGTGGAGGTGATGGAATTCCAGTTGAGCTCTTTCAAATCCTAAAAGATGATGCTGTGAGAGTGCTGCACTCAACATGCCAGCAAATTTGGAAAACTCAGCAGTGGCCACAGGACTGGAAAAGGTCAGTTTTCATTCCAATCCCAAAGAAAGGAAATGCCAAAGAATGCTCAAACTACTGCACAATTGCACTCATCTCACATGCTAGTAAAGAAACCCTCAAAATTCTCCAAGCCAGGCTTCAACAGTACATGAACCATAAACTTCCAGATGTTCAAGCTGGATTTAGAAAAGGCAGAGGAGCCAGAGGTCAAATTGCCAACATCCATTGGATCATGGAAAAAGTGAGAGCGTTCCAGAAAAACATCTACTTCTGCTTTGTTGACTACACCAAAGCCTTTGACTGTGTGGATCACAATAAACTGGAAAATTCTGAAAGAGATGGGAATACCAGACCACCTGATCTGCCTCCTGAGAAATCTGTATGCATTTCAAGAAGCAACAGTTAGAACTGGAGGTGGAACAATAGACTGGTTCCAAATCAGGAAAGGAGTATGTCAAGGCTATATATTGTCACCCTGCTTATTTAACTTGTGTGCGGTGTACATTATGAGAAACGCTGGAGTGGATGAAGCACAAGTTACAATCAAGTTTGCTGGCAGAAATATCAATAACCTCAGATATGCAGATGATACCACCCTTATGGCAGAAAGTGAAGAGGAACTAAAGAGCCTCTTGATGAAAGTGAAAGAGAAGAGTGAAAAAGTTGGCTTAAAACTCAACATTCAGAACACTAAGATCACGGCATCCGGTCCCATTATTTCATGGCAAATAGGTGGGGAAATAGTGGCTGACTATTTTTGGGGGCTCCAAAATCACTGCAGATGGTGACTGCAGCCATGAAATTAAAAGACACTTGCTCCTTGGAAGAAAAGTTATGACCAACCTAGACAGCATATTAAAAAGCAGAGACATTACTTTGCCAACAAAGGTCTGTCTAATCAAAGCTATGGTTTTTCCAGTAGTCCTGTATGGATGTGAGAGTTGGACTATAAAGAAAACTGAGCACCAAAGAATTGATGCTTTTGAACTGTGGTGTTGGAGAAGACTCTTGTGAGTCCCTTGGACAGCAAGGAGATGCAACCAGTCTGTCCTAAAGGAAATCAGTCCTGAATATTCATTGGAAGGACTGATGTCTGAAACTGAAACTCCAATACGTTGGAAGCTGAAACTCCAACACTTTGGCCACCTGATGGAAAGAGCTGATTCATTTGAAAAAACCCTGATGCTGGGAAAGATTGAAGGAAGGAGGAGACAGGGATTACAGAGGATGAAATGGTTAGATGGCATCACCGATTCAATGGACATGAGTTTGAGTAAATTGAGGGAGTTGGTGATGGACAGAGAGGCCTGGTGTGCTGCAGTCCATGGAGTTGCAAAGAGTTGGACATGACTGAGCGACTGAACTGAATTGAACTGAACTACATGTGTGATATGTTTAAAACTCCAGAAGCATCAGTGTTTGTGCATTATTTACATGCAGGATGGGTTTTTTTTTTTTGAAGTACAGTTGATTTATAACAGTGGTAGTTTCAAGAATAAGATTCTTTTCCATTGTTGTTTATTACAAATTATGAATATAGTTCCCCCTGCTATAGGAAGGTCCTTATTGTTAATCTACATTATATACAGAAGTGTATATCTATTAACCCCCAAAGTACATAATGTTTTCAGGTGGGTAATAGCCTTAAGCTTTCTTACATCATTCATGTTCTTGTTCAGGACTGAGATGAAGAATCCTCCAAGCAGAAAGAGAAGCTACTCAATACTGGTTGGCACATGCACTCCTGCCCCTGCAGGCTCAGCCTGGTAGGTTCCTCTCACCAGAGCAAACTCTCTAGCTGATTCCACCACAGCACAGAAACCCTCTCTCCTCTCCTCTTGCTTTTGATTTGGGTCTGCTGGACCATAAAGAAGGCTGAGTGTTGAAGAATTGATGCTTTCAAAGTGTGGTATTGGAGGAAACTCTTGAAAGTCCCTTAGATTGCAAGGAGAATGAAACAGTCAGTGTTAAAGGAAATCAACCCTGAATATTCATTGGAAGGACAGTTGCTGAAGCTGAAGCTCCAACACTGTGGCCGCTTGATGTGAAGGGCTGACTCATTGGAAAAGACCTGATGCTGGAAAGATTGAGGGCAGGAGGAGAAGGGGGCGACAGAGGATGAGATGGTTGGACTGCATCACCAGCTCAATGGGTATGAGTTTGACCATGCTCCGGGAGACAGAGAAGGACAGGGAAGTCTGGCGTGCTGCAGTCCATGGCGTCGCAGAGTCGGACATGACTTAGCAACAGAACAAGAACAACAATCATTAAATGAAAACAAAATAGAAACTATCACTGTTTATTGTTTCAAGTTAGGAGATGTAATGACCCACTTCAAGACTGGAAATTGAACCTGATTCTGCTTCACAGTGGAAAGATCCAGATACTATTGGATTTTTGTTTTTCCCTCACTATGACTTGGGAAATTTGCCAGAACATTTGTGCCCATGTGCCTTTATCTACAGAACTGAATTTAAAGTCTTGGCCATTTTCATTCAAAGCCTGAGAAATTTGATTGGAGGGGAGTACCCCAAGTTCTGGACAAAAGTTTTACTTGCCCTTTATGGGTAATTCCATTACAATATTGAGGCAAAAATCCCCCAAATAAAGTCCTTTCTCTTTCTCTCTCTATCTGCAGGACATCTGCTGGAACTGCCCTTTCTTCACAAGACTTTATACCTACACTGAATAAGCAGTTTGGAAAGCATTCAGAGAACCATGTGCTTAGTCACTCAGTTGTGTTCAATTCTTTGTGATCCCATGGACTGTATGTAGCCTACCAGGTTCCTCTGTCCATGGGATTTTCCAGGCAAGAATACTAGAGTGGGTTGCCATTTCCTTCTCCAGGATCAGAAAACCACAGAGACAACTAAAGGTCTATATGTATTGATAGGGTGAGAATCCATGAAACTCAGCCATGGCAGTTTGCCTGAGAAGAAACACACTTACCAGTGTGGATGATATCAGCATTAAGAAGGAAGATAGTGTTTCAGGATGACCTGTGCAGATGCAAGCAGAAAGAAGAAATTAAAAGGAAAGCAAAGAAATCAGGTGCTGGATGACCTAGAGAAGTGTTTCCATATCAGGGACCAGCCTAGTCCTCTGCATTGCTTGGTCACAAGCAGTGCTGAGGGGGTGACGGGGGATTTGATGACAGAGAGCCTGACTGCCAGGTTTGGAGCCCTGCTGAGTGGGATGAAGGCAGGAAGGAGACCATAAAACCAGTCAGTTTCATTGGTTAGAGGCTAAAATCCAAAGATGAGTTGTTAGAATACCCGAGCTACACTGGGATGTACATGAATACCTTTTGAGTAGACCATGGAAATAAAGCTGGTGGGCCCAGCTGGAGGAGCTGCAGGAGGTGCCTGGGTGCCCAGCATGTGAAAGGGAGTGAACACTCACTCAGAATTAGTGGATCCCTTCAGTCTACATGGCAATCCCCACCCACACCCCTGACCAGAAGATATCCACAAGGCTATTCTTTCTCTCCACCACTGAAGTCTCCTGGGCTGAGGGGTGGAAACAGCCCCTGCCTGTCTCTCCTTGCACCTCCAAGGAGACACCTGGGATCTAGGACTTCAGGAGAGGTAATTCTATACCTTGGAGGAAAGAATGCTGGACATAACCCCAGATTTCCAACCGGATCTGCCTTGAGCTAAAACATCAGAACAGAAAGGTTCCTACAGGTGTCCCTGATCTCAAAACATGTTTCATTTGAAATAATAATAATAACAAGGTCTTTGGAGAATATTACAAGGATGTGGTTCAATAGCAAAAGAGTTGAATACACTAGAACTTCAAAAATCAAGAGGCACAGGATAGAAACACTGAAGTACTCATGCAGTTTCTCTATTTTCTTTTTTAAGAATAAAGCTCCAAACTATACATTAAAATGGAGCAAGGATAAAATATGATTAGAAAAAACAATTTCCAAAGAGCATATCGTGTTGGATATGGCAAAACATCAGCAGCAGTTCAGGGACTTATAAGCAACCAGATCTTAGGAGATGTGCTATGTTTGTTCTAGAAATGTCATCAAGGGCTATGTCATGTTGTGGTTTTTGTCAGAGGACTATGGGAAATATTTATCTCAGGTCCCAGTACCAGGAATAGCAATAATTGTCCCGAGTCACTGACTAGTGCTTCCTTTATGTACCTCGACACATAAATGATGATATTACCATTTTTCTGTTTGCAACTGGGAAACTCAGAGCCTAGCCTGCACTAGCAGGTTTACAGGGTCTCCTGGAATGCATTTCACCTGCCATTATAACTTTTGGCTCTCTCTATTTTCCCTATTTGTACTATGCCTTTGATAGTTTCTTTAACTAATATTTTTATATATTGTCATATTATATTTTGAAAGGTCTTTTTAAATCTTTTTAGAAATGAGAAAGTCAAGACATCAACAGTTGAATAAATAAATATAAATAACAGTTTATGTTTACAAAACCACAAACAAAAGAGGACCCAAGAATGTGTAAGTTTGAAGTGTACACACAACGTGAGTCTGATTGTGCCAGAACTCTAATGATATCGATCAGATCACTGTTTGGAGTATTGTGGTCCATTCCAGACATGATGTTTTAAAAGTGATGACTTCCAATGAACACATTGGAAGAAGAAAAGATACAAGTGTCTGGAAAGTTTGAGGAAATGTGATTAACCTGGAAAAATGAAGACAAGGAGAATATCTTAGAAGACTACAGATTTTTAAAGAGCCAATACATGGAAAAAAGAATGCACTTATTTCTATTTCAATTCAGGCAACAGAATTAGAACCAGTGATCGGCAGCCAAAGATGGATCAGGGCAGATTTGAGATGGATGTAAAGAGAAGTTCTAATCAGGATGTCTGTGGAATGAAGGGATCACTGCTACTGGGAGGATGGGGAAGCCGAGCCTGTACTTCAGGGGAGGGGTTCCCACAGTGCCTGGACTCCCTTTCCATTGGGCAAGTCCAGACTCCATCACTTTTCCAGCTTGGTGACCATGGGCAAATTATTTCCCTTTCTGGATCTCGTCCTCATGCCAAAAGGCAGGTTGGCAACTTCAAAGGCTTGAAAAGCTAGATGTCCCTTATTCACAGATAGTGATGCACCATTTTCTAAGGTGAACATTTACCAAAGAATGAAGCACTATTGTGAGAACTAGACTTTCCTATGACAGAGTGATTGATGTGTGTTTGATTGGCCAGTTGTGCTGTCTGCTGCTCAGCCTGGTCCCCTCCACTCCACCAGGAGAAGGAAGAAAAACACGTCCTTCCTGGTCATATTGCAGATGAAGGCAAGGTTCACTCCTAATTGCAGCGAGACCGGCCTGGTCCAAGATGGGCCGAGGGAGTTAATGAAAACAAATTGAGGAAAGACGGGCAGCATACTGATGAAGAACCTGAGAGGAAATGAAGTCAGCGAGGGTTCCTGCATGTTTATTTCAGAGTTGACAGAGCATAGACCTAAACCGGATGGAGTTCCTGATTTATAAAATATTTTTATTATATTACCTATTTCACATTATATTGGAGGCTCTGCTCTTTGAGTCAGAAAAATAAACAGAAGCCCCATAAGAGCCTTTGGTCTAGATAGAAGAATATAAACTCTTATAACCTCCCTGCTTTGAACCAAGATTTCTGCCAAAAATTGTCCTGGGGTTTTTGAACTTCTGGAATTGGCTTGTGTTTTGGGAAGGTAAAGTCCACACAAAATATAAATGTTTCTATTCTATATGTTTTCAAAAGGTTTAAGGGTTTAAGATTTGTTTGACAAAAACCAACAAAAACACCATTTCCTGCTGCTATAGAAAATGTGTGTTTCCTATTTTGTCTGTGTTGATGGCTAAACAACTCCACTCTGGCATAGGCAGTTCCACGAGTGGACAAGATTTTATCAGTCAACATAATCCCAGGACTCTCGGCCTTTCTTCGGGAATTGCAACCTGGAGGCATCAGGAAGGCAGGTCTGCCTTCCATTCCTCACGTGTGTTTTCTTTTTTTCAAAGAAGCAATTCTTCCACTTGAGCAGATGCCAGCTCCAACCGAAAGCTCGCCGGGGGCTTTTCTGGCTCCAAACACTGTAGCTGAACTGAGTCATTGTTAGCAGAAATTTAGAAAGGTTTTATGCTAAACATATGTTACCAGCTTGGAACATGCCCCTCCCTCAGCACATACCTGGAAGCACTGCTGCTTGCATGCTTTGGGTCAGCACCCACTGTGAAGAGATGCCCAGGACCCCACTGACTGTTCAGCCACACTACCCCCAGAGCAGGGAGCAGGGTTCCTGATGAAATAGCAATGATTTTCATATGCAGGTCTGCTCTCAGAGACCTACATGCACACATGCTTTCTGCTCTTCAACCTCATCTAGTGAAGTCCTATTTATCTTCTGTGAACAGATTAAAAGCTCAGTCAGAATGTTTATAAACTTTAATGGGATGAGTGCAACTCAGATTCAACACTCCTTACAGCCTGGGACATGGGCATTTCCCTAACACAGTGCTGGCCCTAAACCTGTTCCCAGTAAAAGCTTGTTAATGGTGAAGGAAAGAATGGGCAAGTGAATAAAGAAAAGCATAACTGATTCAATTGCATAACAATTGGCAGCTCACGTGAAAGCCAGAACACTGAAAAATCTGACCAAGTGCCATTTCCTGTCATAGTGATGCTTGCCCTTTATTTTATGCCAGAATCATGAATTAATATTCCTGATGAATGAAGAGTTACAGAGTCAACATTGCCATGGGGAAGAAGACAGAGGCAGGAGATTCCTCCACTGCTACAGAGCTAGAGCTTCAGAAAGCGTAGTGGCATTTTCCCCACCCCTCTGTAAAATAGGGTCTGGCTGTGCTGAATCCTCTCCTTTTTATAAATTGTGATAAAATACATGTAACATAAAATTTACCATCTTAACCATTGTTAAACGTTACAGTTCAGTGGTGTTAAGTGCATTCACAGTGCTGTGTACCCATCACTACCATCCATCTCCACGACTCCTTCTCTCCTTCTATCCTGAAGCTGCCATCAAACACTAGCTCTTCATTCCCCAACTCCCGCCTCTAGCAACCACCATTCTGCTATCTGTGTCCAGGATTTTAACTACTCTAAGTGCTTCATATGGGGTTTCCCTGATGGTTCAGTCGTAAAGAATCTCCAAATTCCAGAGACTTGGGCTCGATCCCTGGGTCTGGAAGATCCCCTGGAAAAGGAAATGGCAACCCACTACAGTATCTTGCCTGGGAAATCCCATGGACAGAGGAACCTGGCAGACTATAGTCCATCGGGTCGCTAAAAAGTCAGACACATCTCAGCAACTAAAGCAACAACAAAATGCTTCATATAAGTGAAATCATACAGTATTCGTCCTTTTTGTGACTGGCTTGTTTCACCAAGCACAACGTCCTCAAGGTCCATTTATGTTGTATGAACCTACCCTGCTAACCCCACTTCTATTCTATGAAGGCTAGAAACAGTGCCTCCCACTTCAGGGCGTCGATCTTCTAGAATGCTCCCCTCAAACTGGAAGGAAGCCTGGCTGGCTTTTTTGGATGGCTGAATGGTGCCTCATTATGCTGTGAGCTAAACTATGCTTATAAAAATGGGATTTTGCTACATAACTATGGAAAATACAAGCTTAAGCAAATAGGCATTTCCTCATTCATGTTAGAAGGTCAAGTTGGTTAAAAGGGAAAAGGCTGTGGCAGATCAGTCGGTGGCCCAATTAGAAAGCTCAGAGACATTCCAAGCCCAGGTTTTTACTCTCCCAAATGAAGGGAAAGCAAAGCAGCCGCTGAAGCTGTGTGTAGCCTGAGGGTCTGGGAACAATGCACAGACCATCTGGACTTGCCCCTGATGGGAGACTGGGCATTTTAGTTCCTGAAGCCCCAGGATTGAGGCGATTCACAGAGGAAATGTGTATTTCTTCGGTCTCTGGGCCCCACCATCACCCACCCAGCTGCTTGTGGTCTGGATGGGACTTGACAGCAGATGGTGGGTAAGACCAGAAGCCTCCTAATTACATTCCTGAATCTTCCCTCTCTTTTCTGCCTTGGAGGAGTCCTTTGATTTCTACCAGCTGAGGTGGTAAAAGATCCCACTGCTGCATATCTTTTCTCTTCTCTGGCCTCTGAGCTGTGGACCAAGGGCAGCATCACTAAGGGCCTAACACAGATGGATGGTCTGGGGGAGAAAAGCCCAACCATTTGCAGCCTCTTGTGAACTCCAAGCGGTCAGGGCAGCCACTCCTGGAGCTCTGAGTATCGCAGCATCAAACCCCAGGGTGGCTGGTGAGATGATGGACTCGGCAAGCTCTGGTGCCATGGTGTGACCCAGTGTGATCCCTGGGCTCACCCTGTTCTCTGTGGGTGACTCACAGGGGAGATATCCCTGGAGCGGAGGCCCCCAGATGCAGGACCCTATTTCCCACCATGTTTAAACTTTGAGAGACGTGCTGACAGGAACAAATGCCAGGCGCAGATGGCAGGCAGGGAAATACCTGAGACCTCCCAGGTTCTATAATTAGCTGACAAAAGGCCAGGGAGGGCATGGGGGAAAGACTGGAGCCCAGGCACCTCTCAGCCCAAGTCCCTATACTGAACCAAGTTGGGCCTCTATAGGTGTTCTTCTCAACCAAACCCACAAATTAAATCAGGCTGAACTAATGTCCCTAATATCCAAAAATCCGTCAACGAAAGTTAAGCTGTTGTTTGAAAAATCTTTCCCCCAAGGGAGTGGGTGTGCTTAAAAGTGCTTCCTAAATTATCTGAAAGGAAATCTGAAGCTTTCTAGTTCTTGGAGAGACCTACAAAGACAGCAGGACCCATATGGTATCACACTGCATGTGTGCATGTGTGTCTATAGAAGCTTCGCCCCCGGTCTCGGTCCAGTTGGTCGGCATTTCAGGAGAAAACCTGACCCTCCCTGTGGCCATTTCTCTCTCCTCCTCCCTGCACTGAAATTTTCACCGGGCAAATTTGCAGGATCTTTTTTCTATGATTGTTTTCTTGATAAACAGTCCATGCATAGTGTTCGAATTTTTTAATAGTTTCATTGCTTCATAGTTCCTGGGAAAACAATGCCATGGGGGAGCCTGAAAAATGAAGCTGAAATAATTGGGGAGTGAATAAGGAGTCAGTTTTATTCTTACGCCTTGAATTCCAGGAAAGTGGGGACGTGGCACAGGCCTGTGCAGAGGGAGTGCGTGGCAGCCCGCCAAGCACACAATGGGCCCGCGGAAGGGTCACCGGCTCCCTTGGCAAGGAGGACAATGGGAAGCAGCAGCCATCCAGGCCCCGAGGAGAGCTGAGCCATCAGCAACCGGCAAGACAGGTAGTGAGTGATAGTCGCTCAGTCCAACTCTTTGCGACCCCATGGACTGTAGCCTACCAGGCTCCCCTGTCCATGGAATTCTCCAGGCAAGATTACTGGAGTGGGAGACTCCTGTTATTTAACCCAGAATAAGGACTCAAAATGGGTTTCCCAGGTGACTCGGTGCTAAAAAAAAATCTACTTGCCAATGCAAGAGACGCAAGTTTGATCCCTGAGTCAGGAAAATCCTTTAAAGAGGGAAATGGCAACTCACTCCAGTATTCTTGCCTGGAGAATTCCATGGACAGAGGAGGGCTATAGTCCATAGAGTTGCAAAGAGTTGGACATGACTTAGTGATTAAAAAACAACAACAAAGGACTCAAAATAGAATCTGGGCAGGAAGGCCAACCTGAAGGCCATGTTTTTATCAGGGTGTTTGTTGAATCAGTTCCTAAGAGTGTTTTATTTCCCTCTGCAGTGTGGGTCCTGGGTCTGGGAAGAGAAACCACAACCCAGGAGCCCCAGGACACACTAGGGAATGGTGGCAAGGAGGGAACAAGGACCCAGGAGGTTGGGCTTGGGCCTGCCTCTGTCTCTTATCAGAGGTGTCACTGGGCCTTGGGGGTCCTCCCATTTGACCCTCCCGTTTGACCTTGGGAGCATGCGGGCAGTCATGGGGGAAACGTGCTAACTGTGAAAACTCAGAACTAAAGAGATGGATGGACAAGGTATTGAGTCGGGATGGAGCGGTGGCCCCTGCCCAGGGCTCCCTGATGCTAAGCCCTCCCTATGAAGTCAGACATACTGCATTGTGTAGTGCAGATGGGTTACATAATACAAGCCCAAACATCCTTTCTTTCACTATGCCAGAGTGCCCCTGACATGGGCACACCTCATAACTAGCCTAGGTTTTATGTCATGCATATTTCCTCCATTTATATCTTCAAAGACCTACCAAGTGCTTTTGGAGGAGCCTGGAATGCATGGATTGGGTCCAAGCCACCCCAGGCACAGAGACCAGAACTAGAGTAGGAGCAGACCGTACAGACAGAAGGCTTCTGGCAGTGGCATTCCAGTGACAGAAGACAGGAGCAGTGTGACACAGCCGCCGCCCACACAGGGGTGAGCACTGCAACCTCACTAGCTGCTTGCACAGTCACTACAACCAGACCTTTGTGAAGATCATGGAGATGATATGGGAATGGAATTCCCAAGGAAATACCTTGGGTGCTTAGCCTAGTAGGGAGGCAAACAGGGCCTCCATAAAAGTTTGAATCAGATAAAAATTGCCATCTCCTCTACCACCCAATAGTCTATGACTGAATGACTTAGAGTCATTACTGAATTTGGATACATTCACGACAACTGTTTTCACAGTAAAATCGTACCGTTGGATCACAATGCACACGAAGTACATAGATGCACATACATCTGTGTTTAAGCTTCATATAGGGACAAAAGTGATCTTAAGGCTCTGCACTTGAGTTTGAAATATATTCATTTCTGGCTTATTGACTCTTTGGGGCTTTCTTTAGGAAGAACAAGAAAATGTTATTCTAATATCTCTTAGGACAATACAATCACACAGCAGCTCTAGGCCCTGTTGGTTACCTTGGCAAGCTGCTGATATTTCCTTTGGCATTTCCATGACTGAATTAGGGATGGACAAATTGAGATCTACATTTAGCTCAATCCATATTTGGTTAAACGAAGGCTTAAGAGAGTTAAAATGGAATCAATCCAGGTAGAGTATTAAATGAAGAGACTCGAACTAAGCATACAATCTCTTCTAATAAAATTTTACTTTGCATTGGTTTAATTAATAAAGCATCTGGTCCCATCACCTCTTGGGAAATAGATGGGGAGACAGTGGAAACAGTGCCAGACTTTATTTTTGGGGGCTCCAAAATCACTGCAGATGGTGACTGCAGCCATGAAATTAAAAGACGCTTACTCCTTGGGAGGAAAGTTATGACCAACCTAGATAGCATATTAAAAAGAAGAGACATTACTTTGCCAACAAAGGTCTGTCTAGTCAAGGCTATGGTTTTTCCAATGGTCATGCGTGAATGTGAGAGTTGGACTGTGAAGAAAGCTGAGCACCGAAAAATTGATGCTTTTGAACTATGGTATTGGAGAAGACTCTTGAGAGTCCCTTGGACTGCAAGGAGATCCAACCAGTCCATCCTAAAGGAGATAAGTCCTGGGTGTTCACTGGAAGGACTGATGCTGAAGCTGAAACTCCAATACTTTGGCCACCTCATGCCAAGAGTTGACTCATTGGAAAAGACCCTGATGCTGGGAGGGATTGGGGGCAGGAGGAGAAGGGGACAACAGAGGATGAGATGGGTGGATGGCATCACCGACTGGATGGGCATGAGTTTGAGTAAACTGCGGGAGTTTGTGATGGACAGGAAGGCCTGACGTGCTGCAATTCATGGGGTTGCAAAGAGTCAGACACGACTGAGCGACTGAACTGAACTGAATTAATAACTAGGTTAAACTAAATTGTATTTTTCCTAATGTATGTCTATCAGATCCCTTGTTTGTTCCACTGGTCCCTATCTTATTTCCTAAAAGTATATTCTAATATCAGATCAATTTGGCAAAACATTTTTATATCATTTAAATTTCCAAATATCATTTGAAATGCTCACAATTTTTTTCCTGTGCCACTTTTAGCAAAATTTTATTAAACTTAAACATCACTACATTTGAATTAGTTAAACTGAATAATTATGTTCAAAGATATTTATAATAGTGTTTTTAATCCAATAAAATTTGCCTAAATATTAAATAGCAATGGTACAATTATACCCTAATA
The DNA here is from genome assembly GCF_023699985.2 of Odocoileus virginianus. Taxonomy (NCBI): domain Eukaryota; kingdom Metazoa; phylum Chordata; class Mammalia; order Artiodactyla; family Cervidae; genus Odocoileus; species Odocoileus virginianus. The sequence continues at coordinate 34,503,460 of NC_069680.1, forward strand.
TTGAGCATCATTGCATCATTAAAATATTAGAGAATAACATGTAATGGTATGGACAAAGTTCTTATTATGAGTTTATGTAAAATTAACAGAATTCACTGTTCTTTATGTACAATGATCTCAATTATAAAATAGATGCATATACCCATTCATTCATTTAAGTTACTTATGAATCATCTACTATGGGCCAAGTACTGTTTGGAAGGTTGAGGTTACAGCAGTTAGCAAAGCATACATGAACTCCTGTCCTCATGGTGCAGCTTGATGGAATTTCCCAGCGTGCAGAGCTGAATCTGGCTCAAACCAGTTCACATGAGCAAATTGTGAAATATTCAGGAATTTGCAAGGCAATTATTAAATACAACCATCCTTGCAATTGGCTGTAGTGAGAGTGCTTACCCCACTGCAAACACTGCACAGCAGGGTCTCCACCCCACCCCACCCTGCCCTGCAGAGCCAGTTGTTAAACATTTACCAGAACACCACTGGGGGAGTGAAACAATGAAGATGAGTAAGTCAGAGACACACGTGGTCCAGCTGGAGAGTAGTGTGTACTAAAGGGAAAATTAGAGCAGTGAGGGAAGATGAGGCATGTTCAGAGTTAGAGGAGGTATGGAGTTTGGGATAAGGTGGCCAACACTCACAGAGAATGTGGATTAAAGTAAAGACCTGAGGGGGCTCAGAGAGGAGGCTGGTTAACCTTGAATCCTGTGGGCAAGTAGTTCCAAAACAGAGTTTAGAAGAGCAACTAAGTTAAGTATCCTCACTGACCCATCAGAAAAATCACTTCCAATCTCTTAGGGAAGTATGAGTGAGATGGGAAAGGAAGGAAGAGAGGTGCCTAGTTATCCAAAGAATGAAGCAGTCACTTTCTGAACAGGCAGAAATGGGGATTGGGGAAATCTTCTTCCTCTACTATGATTAGGGAGTCATTCAGGTAGAAGGGATTTCCGGAAGCAGAAGGGTCTGAGGTCTTTCTGGAGGGACCCTGAGATCCCCTGGTGGTGGAGCCAGGAGTCTTCTTACCTGGCCTTTGTGCCCTGCTGTTTCCGAGCTGCATCCCTGAAGGGGACAGAGGAGGTCATTCCCTGCATTCTAGCTGCGGTTCAGCCTCAGAAACATCGGAGTTTCTCAAGATGCACTGCTTTGCTCTGTGCTTCCTTTAAGTTGCAAAATACTTTATTGGGCCCATGGGTTCTAGGCTACGTTGTTGGGCTTGTTTTATTTGTTTTCCAAGTTGTTTTCTTTTCTATGTCTTTCTCTCTCTCTCTCTCTTTCTTTCTTTCTTTTTTTTTTTTTTTTTTTTGGCAGTGTTTCTCTTAATGTCTCCTGAAAATCTCTGCTTGATATTTGACCTCTTGCTCTGAGCCTCTGGGCAATGTGGATTTCTCATATATGATGCCAGTAAAGACAAGAACTATCACTAAGCCATTCTGTGTCTTAATCTTTGTAAAGTTCCACTTTATAATATTGTGAGAAGCACAATTGAAATGTAATGATGAATGTTAGAGTGATTCGCTTATAGCAGGCACTCCATATATATTTGCAGAACGTGAGAGTGTTTTGTAAACTTCAAGATGCCTCTAGAATCTTGGCTATTTATAATCCCCTCTGCAGTCCATAGCATGCTTCACCTCTGTGCTGCAGCTACTGATGTGCTTATCTGTCTCTCCCAGTGAACAGGGAGCACCTAGGCTGTCAGAAGCAGGAAACCAGGCCTTTCTCTTCATGGAATCACCTACACTCACCGTAAGTTAAGAAGGAAAAATAAAAGTAGCAATGTCCGTATATTAAAAGATCAGTAAATTATAGTCCTTGAGAGAATCCATAACATCTCAGCCACAAAATTGAATTAATATTTCTCTGAGTAGCTCAACTTTTTTCTTTTGCTTAGCAAAGCATTTATGGTCTAGTCTTCATGGAGCATTGCCACATGATTTTCATTTAAGGATCTTATTTCCAAGGGAGAAAAAAAATATAAACATCCCAAAGTGAAAATATCTAGTTGTATTTTATAAATTTGCATAACAGTCCATTTTCAGAACCTGGTAGGTTGATTACCAAAGGAATCCACCAAGGGAATAAATGCCATTTGGATTTGTTTGCATAATATTTAACGCAAATCTGTCTTACCCAGAGGCTATAAAATTATCCCATTTTCTATAGAAACTTATTTTTCTAGCCACCATAATAATTGCTTTTTCTAAACCAAATCATTTTATTTATTCAGACAAACCACTTTGGTTATTGAAATGACATAAAACATTCTGAACAACATTGAAACTCTAGCATAAACTGAGTTACAGGAAATCAAGGAGAAGAATTGGCTCTAAAGTTTACTTGTCTTGCAAATATCTTTTTTTCCTCCATCACTTAACATTTTCTCTTTGACACTACTTGATTGAACTCATGCAGCTCCTATTCCTCTAAGGAAACAATCCATTTGGGCAGTGTGAACTCTGAAAGGTCACATCTTCTGGAGTTATCTGCCGCCAAAAAGAATGGCTTCCATTTATTTTTCAAGTTCAAAAAGTTTATTTTTTTCCTGTTCATGACTCAAAAATGCCCAGAGTAATTTAACTCAGACTGACCAAACAGAAAAAGCACGTTTAAGCTGTGACAGGACTTGGAGTGTCTGCGTCTTGAAGGAGAATTATTTAGAACTTTCTTTCAAAAGTCAGGCTTCCAAATGATGGATTTTTTTTCTCAAAATCTGAGCTTCGCTTTTCTATTGCAATTTCTAAGGCAAAAACCTTAAGGTAGAAAGGCCCGAATTCTCTTTGAATGGATAACTAAGGTAAGCTGCATAAAAATGAGACCAACTTTGCTGATTGGATGTTCCTATCAATCTAATAAATAAATAAAAAAAAAGGAAACTGTTACCCCAATTCAAAGATAGCTGGATTGATGTTAACTGTGGGTATGAGATGCAAACCAAACACCACCACCAGAATTGACAAAAGAAATTTCTGGGAATTGACTCTATTCTCAACCCAAACCGGTGAGTCTGACCAAGGTTCACAGGACTCAGAGAATGGAGAGGGGGAGAGGAAGCAGGGTACATATCTTTGCAGAGAGCTGATGGACCCGCCTGCCTGTAGGTGGTACTGCTCCTTCCCTCCAGCCTTGAGATGCTTCCTGAAGCAAAAGGCAAGAGGTGTGCAAGACAGATGAAGCTAGGGAAGGGCCAGTCCACTCCCAAGGATTTCTAGGGCCAGAAGCCATGATGCTTCCTGGAGAGCAAATGTGAGTCACCCAGGAGAAATAGACAGAGTGGCAGGAGCAAGGTTCTGTACAAAGAGCCAAGGAATCTCCTGAATCCCAGGTGCAAAGGAAGGAGGTCCTGGCAACCACCTGGAATAAAGAAGTGTCTGTCCTGATCAGAAAGGGCCTTTTCTAGCCAGGACACCCTGAGGAGCTCTCATGATGCCACCAAAAGAAAAATCCTCTTTTACCACCTTTAAGACTCAGAGAGAACAAAGCCCCTGGCTATGGAGCAGCTGCCTCCCCCTGATCTCTCCTTGGTCCTTCTCTCTCCCTGCTCCAAAATAGCACCGAGGAAGTGGGAGCGAAAGGCCAGAAGTTGACCACAGTGTCTCCCTGAAACAAGTAGTCCCAACATGGAAACGCAGCAGAAATCGTGAGTTCTAATGAAGATCAAAGCTTTGGAATCACATCCTCGATTTCTGAATTGAGCTGTGTTTTCAGATTGGAGCCACCATAGTCCTCTCTGCTACCTAAAGCAGGCCTGGAACTTGGTGGGTGCACGTTGGCTCAATGGTTCAGTCTAGTGAAAGCTGTACCCTAACCCCAGATGACCTAGCTTCCTCCAGGACCCCAAGTTTAACCATCTAATCTATAAATACTTAAGCAGGTGCAAAGAAACAGCTAAATCCTGATTGCTGGAAGCAAGAAAATGATTGAATAAGCAGCTGTGACCTCACATGCTAGAGGCTCCCTTTCAGGCATTTGTGACCCTATATCTTTTACTGAAGGACCCAGATATTAAATGTCATCCAGGGTTAATGTTTTTCTTTACATGGAGGCAATACAGAACTCTAGGTTATTCTGAGCACCCCTAGATGCATGCACCATCACACTGGAGACCACTGAACTCCACTCAGGATGCTAGCACCTACACTGGGACCTGGCGAAGCCTATCAAGCTTGGCACTGGTCTTTTGGTTGAGCCTCCAAAGTATACCAGCCCCTACTGCAGCTCTGCATAAGGTGTTAGTCACTCCATCATGTTCGACTCTTTGCGACCCTATGGGCTGTAGCTCACCAGGCTCCTTTGTCCGTGGGATTTCCCAGACAAGAATACTGGAGTGGGTAGCCATTTCCTTCTCCAGGGGATCTTACTGACTCAAGGATCAAACCCAGGTCTCCTGCATTGCAGGTAGATTCTTTACCATCTGAGCTACGAGGGAAGCCCCTGCATACGTGGAGTCTGCCACGTGGACCTGATGTGCACAGGTTACAAGATCATCTCTGGCAATGTTCCCCCACCACTTTAGGGTGCCCTCCACCTAATCAGGCCAAAGCAGTCATTTATTCCACAGATGCACACTCCACACCCACATCCCACCTTCATGCCCTCTTTGCCTTATTCCTCATGGGTCCTCTTTAACTTAGTAAATATAAAAGTAATCACTATTTTTGCATGATTGTTGCTGTTCAGTTGCTAAGTCATGTCCAGCTCTTTGCGACCCTATGAACTGCAGCATGCCAGGCTCCCCTGTGCTTCAGCATCTCCTAGAGTTTGCTCTAATTCATACCCATTGAATCGGTGATGGTATCTAATCATCTCATCCTCTGTCGCCCCTTCTCCTTTGGCTTTCAGTGTTTCCCAGCATCATCCCAGCATCCCAGTTTTTTCCAGTGAGTCAGCTCTTCACATCAGATGGCCAAAGTATTGGAGCTTCAGCTTCAGCATCAATCCTTCTAATGAATATTCAGGTTGGTTTTTGCCTACATTCTGAATAATGCAAGAATATTGAAACACAAACTACCGCACAATTGCACTCATCTCACACGCAAAATTCTCCAAGCCAGGCTTCAGCAATATGTGAACTGTGAACTTCCAGATATTCAAGCTGGTTTTAGAAAAGGCAGAGGAACCAGAGATCAAATTGCCAACATCCACTGGATCATCGAAAAAGCAAGAGAGTTCCAGAAAACATCTGTTTTTGCTTTATTGACTATGCCAAAGCCTTTGACTGTGTGGATCACAATAAACTGTAGAATATTCTGAAAGAGATGGGAATACCAGACCACCTGACCTGCCTCTTGAGAAATCTGTATGCAGGTCAGGAAGCAACAGTTAGAACTGGACATAGAACAACAGACTGGTTCAAAATAGGGACAAGAGTGCGTCAAGGCTGATATATTGTTACCCTGCTTATTTAACTTATATGCTGAGTACATCATGAGAAGCACTGGGCTGAATGAAGCACAAACTGGAATCAAGATTACTAGCAGAAATATCAATAACCTCAGATATGTAGGTGACAACACCCTTTTGGCAGAAAGTGAAGAAGAACTAAAGAGCCTCTTGATGAAGGTGAAAGAGGAGAGTGAAAAAGTTGGCTTAAAACTCAAGGTTCAGAAAACTAAGATCATGGCATCTGGTCCCATCACCTCATGGCAAATTGATGGGGAAACAGTGGAAACAGTGAGAGACTTTATTTTTTGGGGGCTCCAAAATCACTGCAGATGGTGACTGCAGCCATGAAATTAAAAGATGCTTACTCCTAGGAAGGAAAGTTATGACCAACCTAGACAGCATATTAAAAAGCAGAGTCATTACTTTGCCAATAAAGGTCCATCTAGTCAAGGCTATGGTTTTTTCAGTGGTCATGTATGGATGTGAGAGTTGGACTATAAAGAAATCTGAGCACCAAAGAATTGATGCTTTTGAACTATGATGTTGGAGAAGACTCTTGAGAGTCCCTTGGACTGCAAGGAGATCCAACCAGTCCATCCTAAAGGAGATCTGTCCTGGGTATTCATTGGAAGGACTGATGTTGAAGCTGAAACTCCAATACTTTGGCCACCTGATTCGAAGAATTGACTCATTTGAAAAGACCCTGATGCTGGGAAAGATTGAAGGCAGGAGGAGAAGGGGACGACAGAGGATGAGATGGTTGGATGGTATCACTGACTCAATGGACATGAGTTTGGGTAAACTCCAGGAGTTGGTGATGAACAGGGAGACATGGCGTGCTGTAGTCCATGGGGTTGCAAAGAGTCGGACACAACTGAGTGACTGAACTGAACTGAATTCAAACACATCATTTCTGATTTCTATGCTTCCACCTACCATGTTACTGGTTTTCAGTATTTTATTTGCACTTTATTTTTAAGCCTTCCAAATTTTGTCTTTTTTGTTATTTTTCAATGCTCCTTTTTATTTTCCAATATGGTTGCCACCATTTTTGTAGTCAGTTATTCCTGGCAACTAACTTCTACCTTAGGTTCAATTTTCACCTTATTATCATCTTTCTTTTAGTAGTCATTTTAATACTTCTTAGTCACATTCTAAGGGAAAAACTTTCCTAGTCCCTGTTTTTCTAAAAATGTCATTATTCCTTCGTTTTTGGCATTAATTGTTGTGGTAAAGAATCTTTTCTTAATACGTTGTCTTTGTGAGAAAGGTTTTGATTCTTTTCTTTTGTGTTCTCCAGGCTTAATGGATCAAGTAAGGTTAGTTCTATTTACATACATTCTTCTAGGGCTGCCATAACAAAGTACACAAACATTCACTTCTCACAGTTCTGTTGGCCGGAAATCCAAGATCAAGGTGTCAGCAAGTTCGACTTTCCCCAATTGCCATCTTCTTGGCATGTAGAGGGCATTCTTTCGCCCTGGCCTCTCCTGACCTTTTCTCTGTGCCTGGGCATCTTGTGTGGCTCATCCTCTTCTTATAAGGATTGGGGCCCCTTCTGATGGCCTCTTTTAACTTTAATTGACTCTTCAAAGGTCCTGTCTCCAAATACAGTCACATTCTGGGGTACAGGAATAAAACCTTAACTTAGGAATGGGGAGACCAAATTCAGCCTGTCGCAGGTCTCCTGCTTTGCACAGAGGAAGGGAGTCTGAAAAGTCCATTTCTTCCTACATGCCGGGCTCCACAGTGCAAATTCTCTTTGACATTTTACCTGCCCTGGCCTTGCAAAGTTTGGTCAGTGGGAGGTGAGATGGCTGAGGAGTGTGGGGAAGAGAGAAACACGCATGAGGATGTAAGTGTGTTTTCTCTTTGGTCAAATGCAGATTTTTCCTCTGAGAAAGTTCCTGGTCACTGTGACTCCTGCTCGGGTGTGTGTTTGCAGCTGCTGCCACCACAGAACAAGACCTCCTCTTTTGCCCAGGGCAAAACTCAGTCTCGTCTCCGTTTTGTTGTTTTTAAGCTAGAATGCTTATTTTAACCCCATGTTCAATCTACCAGCTGGAATTCAAACGCTCATGAAAAATCGTTTCAAAGAAACGTTTTTAAAGCTCACTGTCCATACATCCCCAGAGAGGACCTGTGACCACTCTGGAAATTCCTCTGTCCATTATGCTCTCAATTCAGCTTGAACGTGGGGGTGGGGAGAGGCAATGATTTATTTTTCAAAAGGTTTTGCAGTCTTCAGATATTGCCCGTGGCTAGTGGAAAGTCTGAAATCTCATTTGTATTTCCCTAATGCTCAAAGATCTGATGATGTGGAAAGGCTTTTATCACGATTCTGGTTTTGATTTCTCATTTTCTATGCTCTTTATTAGCAACTCACACTTAGAACGTACGATTGCTCAGAGATTGAAAATGACTGAAGCTAAACCTTGAAGCAAATTGACATAGATACAGACATGCTGAGGACAGTAGAGGTTTAAAAAAAAAGCATAACTGTACCTGGAGAGAAAAGAAGACTCGGCATATCCTCCTGGCTTAAGGAAGCACCTTCACTACCTGAGGCACCCAAGTGACACCTGTGACTCTCAGTGGGAAATCAGGACAATCACGTGAAATCGTTCCCAGATGGTGATGGAACAGACCTTCCCCATGCAAGCAGAAGCCCCACCTTGGCCCCACACCTGTTTCTGATGCTGTGAGAAGGGGCCAGGCCGCTGTGGGGATAGAAATTTTCTCCCTCTGCAAACGCAGACCTTCTCAGTCAGTTACTTCCCTTTGGATCTGTCTTTAATGTAATTGTAGGATTTGATCAGATATGTATAGAAGAGGAAATAACTATCATCAAACTATGTCAGACTTTACAAGTAAGCAGAGAACAGAGTCAGTATCTACCCTCACCTCAGGGATTTGTCAGGACAACCCTCTTCTCCTCCCCAAGGTTTTCCTCATTTATTAGTACTTCACTTTTTAAATCTTTAACCTCTTCCTTTGATGAGGTGACTGATTACTATGCTCCCAAAAAGCTCTATTCTTAAAATGGGCTGCTGGAGGATTGACCTTCCAATCACTGTTCGCTGTGCAGTGTGTGTACTAAGAGGTTTTGGTCGGGCCTGACTCATTAAGACCTTATGGCTCTGTAGCCCACCAGGCTCCTTGTCCAAGGGATTCTCCAGGCAAGAATACTGGAGTGGATTGCCGTGCGATTCTCCAGGGGATCTTCCCGGCCCAGGAATAGAACCTGCGTCCCTTATGTCTCCTGCATTGGCAGGCAAATTCTTTACCACTAGCGCCACCTGGGGAGCCCTGTTTGCTGTGCAGTTCAGTTCAGTTCAGTTGCTCAGCCCTGTCTGACTCTTTGCGACCCCAACAGACTGCAGCATGCCAGATTCCCTGTCCATCACCAGCTCCTGGAACTTGCTCAAACTCATGTCTATTGAGTCAGTGATGCCATCCAACCATCTCGTCCTCTGTCGCCCCCTTCTCTTCCTGCCTTCAATCTTTCCAAACATCAGGGTCTTTTCCAAGGAGTCAGTTCTTCACATCAGGTGGCCAAAGTATTGGAGTTTCATCTTCAGCATCAGTCCTTCTAATGAATATTTAGGACTTATTTCCTTTAGGATGGACTGGTTGGATCTCTTTGCAGTCCAAGGGACTCTCAAGAGTCTACTCTAACATCACAGTTCAAAAGCATCAGTTCCTCAGTGCTCAACTTTCTTTTCAGTCCAACTCTCACATCCATACATGACTACTGGAAAAACCATAGCTTTGACTAGACGGACCTTTGTTGGCAAAGTAATGTCTCTGCTTTTTAATATGCTGTCTAGCTTCTGCCAAGGAGCAAGCATCTTTTAATTTCATGCCTGCAGTTACAATCTGCAATGATTTTGGAGCCCCCCAAATAAAGTCTCTCTCTGTTTCCATTGTTTCCCTATCTATTTGCCATGAAGTGATGGGACCAGATGGCATGATCTTAGTTTTCTGAATATTGAGTTTTAAGTCAGCTTTTTCACTCTCCTCTTTCACTTTCAACAAGAAGTTCTTTAGTTCTTCTTCACTTTCTGCCATAAGGGTGGTTTCATCTGTGTATCTGAGGTTATTGATATTTCTGCCAGCAGTCTTGATGTCAGCTGGTTCTTCATCCAGCCCAGCATTTCTCATTTTGTACTCTGCATATAAGTTAAATAAGCAGGGTGACAATTTACAGCCTTGACATACTCTTTTCCCAATTTGGAACCAATCTATTGTTCCATGTCTGGCTCTAACTGTTGCTTCTTGACCTGCATACAGATTTCTCAGGACGCAGGTCAGGTAGTCTGGTATTCCCATCTCTTTAAGCATTTTCCACAGTTTGTTGTGATCCACATAGTTCAAAGGCTTTGGCGTAATCAATAAAGGAGAAGTAGATGGTTTTCTGGAATTCTCTTGCTTTTTGGATGACCCAACAGTGTTGGCAATTTGATCTCTGATCCCTCTGCCTTTTCTAAATCCAGCTTGAGCATTTGGAAGTTCACAGTTCACATACTAGGAAGTCTCACTTGGAGAATTCTGAGCATTACTTTGCTAGCATGTGAGATGAGTGCAACTGTGTGGTAGTTCGAGCATTTTTTGGCATTGCCTTTCTTTGGGATTGGAATGAAAACTGACCTTTTCCAGTCCTGTGGCCACTGCTGAGTTTTCCAAATTTGCTGGTATATTGAATGCAGCACTTTCATAGCATCATCTTTTAGGATTTGAAATAGCTCAACTGGAATTCCATCACCTCCACTAGCTTTGTTTGTAGTGATGCTTCCTAAGGCCCACTTGACTTCACATTCCAGGATGTCTGGCTCTAGGTGAGTGATCATATGATCGTGGTTGTCTGGGTCATGATGATCTTTTTTGTACAGTTCTTCTGTGTATTTTTGCCACCTCTCATGCCTAAATTGGGAGTCCAGAAACCCACTCTCCTTAGTCTTTGGGGAAACTGAGGATCTAGCCTAAACAGGATCTCCAATTCCAAACAGTGTGTTCTAGTCACACTTGCAGTTGAAAGCTTGTGTGCATTTGCCAGAGGAAATAGATTATGATCCTTTCCCCAAGATCTATATATTTCCAGAAATTTAGAAAGGTACAGTGGGGTTTGGGGAAGAGAAAAACCTGGGGAAGTGAGCCCTTTTCTCCCTTCACTGAGGTTAAGCGATATAAAAATGCAATTGGTCCATGAAGATGCCCATCGAAGGTCAGGCTGCTGAACAAACAAAGGAAATTACCTTAAAAACCAGTACATTGAGGACAGTGTCATAACATGCAGCTTACTATGGATCCCATCTTGACACAACACATTGGCAGTATGCGTATGCCAGAGGGAAAAAATGTTTTTTGGTTAAAAAAAAAGATAGGAACGATAACCTTTCAGAGTTCAGACATATTGCCTTTGAGACACCACTTAATGATGGATCCAAAGTGACCCGAGGGTCAGATGGCATCGATGGACACCAGCCTGCACTTCCAGTGACATGGAAAAGTCTGAGGGTCCTTAGGAAGAAGGCAGAGTGTCTTTGCTGTATTTTTTCTGGACACAGCAGAGTTGTGCAGTAGTTTGTATCACAACGGCTGCTGGAGAGTTGGGATAAATTCACTCCACAGACAAGTCTGAGTCCCCAACACCCACAGCAGATAAGCTGTGAGTGCAGCCTGGCCTGACACCAAAGTCAAGGGTACGCTGCCACTTGGAATTCCTGGGAATGTCTGTGGAGAGGAGTCCCAGGGCAACACTACAACTCATGTTGCAAAGGGGGAACAGGAGGGGGGAATGTGCCATTGTAAAGGAATCCAGTGTTTGTGGGACAGAATGTAAATGGGACCGCCTTTGTCCTCTGGAGCTGATAAAGTGTGAGACTTGCTGGTTTGGATATATATGTATTGTTCTCACCAAGCCACTCCTTGTTACTCTTCTGTCTAAGTGACACAGCTCTGGATCTGTGGATGTCACTGTTAAGGTATTAAATGTTGAGCCTTTTGTATTAAGTTCTAATGTGGCTATTATGAGGAGGTCTGATAGACATGAGATTTTTCCCTAAAGTGGGTGCTGGTGGCTGGCAGTCTTGAAGTCAATAATTGGGAGAAAGAGTTTATCAGAAAGGAAATAGGAACTTCCTCTCTCTCTTCAGACAGACAGATAAGGGACCTCTGCACCTCACTAAGCTCAATGCATTCTAGACTTGGGAGGGTTAATGACTACATGTGGACTTCTGGCTGGAGAGCAGAGACACAGCCCACCATCTACAAGAAAACAGAAGTTCATATGCAGAACTGGGAAGCCAGACCACCCAGCTTCATGTTACTCTTCAAATCTGTATTCCCTTCATTATCTCCAACACCAGCAAAGCCTAGTGTAAATGGCATGCTCTTGCCTCAGCTTTGTGAAGGGGCATCTGTCTTCACTTAAGCTTATGTTGAGGGACATGGAGTCCTCTCAAGGAAACCCAGAGGCAAAGGTGAATCTCAGTGATCAGGGCATGGACTCTAGTCCTCTTATCCTCCCTCCAGGGCTGACTTGGGAGGAGCTCTGTTTGACCTCAAGGAAGCTTCAGTCTCCATTCAACAAAGAAGAGAACTAACAAGATAAGAGGCAATAGAAAGAATTGAAGGCACCTTTAGTAGTTGAAGGGAAGCCAGATACTTGGGTTTGGTTTTCAAGTTGACAACAGTATATCCAACTTGGAGGAGGGCATGGTAACCCAGTATTCTTGCCTGGAGAATAACATGGTCAGAGGAGGCTGGCGGGCTATGGTCCACAGAGTTGCAAAGGGACATGACTGAAATGACTTAGCACACAAGAACGCATATCCAATTTGGCCATCCTGAAAAGCTGGATGCTGGAGGGTAGCCCCAGGAGCTCTAGTTCATCCTTCCAGCAGTATGGGAAATATACCTAGTGTGTTGCCTGGTCAATCTCATACTTGATGTCCCAAGTAGAGTTTTTTCAGGACCACTGTTGGGAATGTGAGCTTGGGAATTTGGGAAATAAACTGAAACTAAATATGTCAGCAAAATTTCTCAGAGGCACCAAAAGAGTATAACAGTTCAGGAACTGAAAATTTACTTTAACTATGTCACTGTCCATAGGGCTTTTGTCATTGGGGAGCACAGCACACACACTGAGAGGAGATGCAGATGCAAATCAATAGAACATAGAGTATGAACTCTTTTTTTTCAGGGGCATCTGGCTTTTTTCACTCAGTATACTAGATTTTAGATTCACACAATGTTGCATATATTAATCATTTATTATTATTGCTAACCCACTGCATTGTTTATGCATTAGCCTACAGAAGGGCATTTAGATGTTTCCAATTTGGAGCTACTACAAATAAAGTTTCTATAAACGTTTCTGTACAAATTTTTTTGTATGGAAGCTTGCTTTCATTATTCTTGGGTAAATATATAGGAGTGGATGAAGTACATTAGAAGTATATATTTAACTTTTTAAGAAAATGCCAAACTACTTTCCAAAGTGTAGAAGAGTTCCATTTCTCCCATATTCCTGCCAACACTTGGAATATTTAGTCTTTGTCATTTTAGACATTCAAATAGGTATATAGCTGTATCACTTTGTGGTTTTAATCTGCATTTCCTAAGATGTTAAGCATCTTCTCATGTGCTTATTTGCCATGCTTATACCTTCTGTGGTATAAGTCTGTTCAAATCTTTAGCCCATTGTGGTTTGTTTTCCTTATTATTGATTTTAAGCTATTTATGCATTCAGGGTATATCCTTTTTTAGTTATTTGATTTACAAACATTTTCTCTCAGACTGTGGTTTTGCCTTTTCATTCCATTAACCATGTGTTTTTAAGAGCAGAAATTTTCATTTTCAGAAGTTTAATTCATCCATTTTTTTCCTTTATGGATTGTCATAGCATCTTTAAAATTTTTTTTTCTGCTTTATTCTTAAAGATTATATCTTACTCTATTCAAGCTGGACTTAGAAAAGGCAGAGAAACCAGAGATCAGCTTGCCAACATCCCCTGGATCATCGAAGAAGCAAGAGAGTTCCAGAAAAACATCTACTTCTGCTTCATTAACTATGCCGAAGACTTTGACTGTGTGGATCACAACAAACTGTGGGAAATGCTTAAAGAGATGGCAATACCAGACCACCTGACCTGCCTCCTGGGAAATCTGTATGCAGGTCAAGAAGCAACAGGAAGAATTGGACATGGAACAACAGATTGGCTCCAAATTGGGAAAGGAGTATGTCAAGACTGTATACTGTCACCCTGTTTATTTAACTTATATGCAGAGTACACCAGGCAAAATGCAGGGCTGGATGAAGCACAAACTGGAATCAAGATTGTCGGGAGGAATATCAATAACCTAAGATATGCAGATGACATGACCCTTATGGCAAAAAGTAAAGAAGAACTAAAGAGCCTCTTGATGAAAGTGAGAGGAGAGGGGGAAACTTGGCTTAAAACTCAACATTCAGAAAATGAAGATCATGGCATCTGGTCCCATCACTTCATGGCAAATAGATGGGGAAACAATGGAAACAGTGAGAGACTTTATTTTGGGAGGCTCCAAAATCACTGCAGATGTCAACTGCAGCCTTGAAATCAAAAGACGCTTGCTCCTTGGAAGGAAAGCTGTGACCAACCTAGACAGCATATTAAAAAACAGAGACATTACTTTACCAACAAAGGTCCATCTAGTCAAAGCTATGGTTTTTCCAGTAGTCATGTATGGATGTGAGAGTTGGACTGGAAAGAAAGCTGAGCACTGAGGAACTGATGCTTTTGAACTGTGGTGTTGAAGAAGACTCTTGAGAGTCCCTGGAACTGCAAGGAGACCCAACCAGTCCATCCTAAAAGAGATCAATGCTGGAAGGACTGATGTTGAAGCTGAAACTCCAATACTTTGGCCACCTGATGGAAAGAACTGGCTCATTTGAAAAGATCCTGATGCTGGCAAAGATTGAAGGCAGGAGGAGAGGGGGATGACAGAGGATGAGATGGTTGGATGGCATCACCAACTCAATGGACATGAGTTTGAGCAAGCTCCAGAAGTTAGTGATAGACAGGGATGTCTGGTGTGCTGCAGTCCATGGGGTGGCAAAGCGTTGGACATGACTGAGCGACTGAACTGATTCTTAAAGATTTTCTCCTATAATTTCAACTATAAGATTTAGAGTTTTAGATTTCATCTTTAGGTCTAACCCATTTTGGTTTAAGTTTTTGTATATGATACAAGACACGAATCAATGTTTATTTTGCTTATAGACATCCATTGTTCCAGCATCATTTATCAAAAAGAATATACTTTCTTCACAGACACGCCTTTGCACCTTTCTTGAAAATCAATTGTCCATACATGTGTCTATTTTTTGACTCTTTATTCTGTTCAACTCTGATATCATTCTGATATTCTGTCTATCTTGATGCCACTGTCACACTGTTTTGATTACTGAAATTTATAATAAATCTTTAAATCTGATAGAATCAGTTCTCCAACTTTGTTTGTTTTTTCCTCAAGTTGTTTTGGCTTTTCCAGTTATTTTGAGTTTTTACTTCAATTTTAGAATCAGTGTTGCACCAGGACTCCTCTCTACAGATGCTCCCAGGAATTCCAAGTGGGAACACATCTTAGACTTTGCCGTCAGGTGAGGCTGTTCTCATATCTATCTCTAAATTTATGTAGGCTTTATTCAATTTTTATAAACAACATTTTTTGTTCTTAGTGTAGATAGAGGTCTTTTGCCAGATTTACTGCTGCTTCATAATTTGGTGCTATAAGTGGTAATGTTTTTTCATTTAATTGCTGATTTTTGGTAATTTATGGAAACAGAATTGATTTTCATATATTTAGCTCATGTTCTACCACCTTGCTAAACTCACATCTTAATTCTAATAGCTTTTTTGTAGATCCATGAAATTTTCTACATAGGCAATCATGATGCCTGAAAATAAAGGCAGTTTTGCTTTTTTCTTCCAATCTGGATAAATTTTATTTTGTTTTTTGCTTTATTTCATTGGCTAGAACTCAAGTACAATGAATAAAGCAGTGATGGTGAGAGATATCTTTGCATTTTTTTAAACAGGACAGGTGGCACTTTAAAACCAACTAAAATCAGTGCCTGTGATGGCTGATTCTCAGGATTGATTATTTAATTTCGGTGACAGAATTTAGGCAAGGTTGGGTTCTCTCTAGCTACCTTCAAGATTAGACAAATGTAGGTTACACAACTTGAGGTCACTATACAGCTAAGATTTAACCAGTCCATCCTAAAGGAGATCAGTCCTGGGTGTTCACTGGAAGGACTGATGCTGAAGCTGAAACTCCAATACTTTGGCCACCTCATGCCAAGAGTTGACTCATTGGAAAAGACCCTTCTGCTGGGAGGGATTGGGGGCAGGAGGAGAAGGGGACGACAGAGCATGAGATGGCTGGATGGCATCACCGACTCGATGGGCATGAGTTTGAGTAAACTGCGGGAGCTGGTGATGGACAGGGAGGCCTGGAGTGTTGTGATTCATGGGGTCACAAAGAGTCAGACACGACTGAGTGACTGAACTGAACTGACTGACTGACTTGCTATTATCCAGTCAAAAATATGAGGGCTATATTTTGATAGGACGTGGGTTCAGGTGAGCTGGATTCAGAATCAGCTCAGTATCAATCAAGAATCAATCAAGAATCAGGAAGCTGAATTCGTACTTTGAACATATTCCTATGCACTACAGTCTCATGGTAAGACTAGTTCTTCTTTCATTCCTAAGCAAACATGTGAAGAAAATCTGTCTTATAGAGTAAGGTTTTTCTTTCTCCTAAAATCTTTTTCCTTAAACTCATTTAGCTTTTTGGGTACTTCTGCATCGTGCAATATGTTTTCTCAGCCAGTCTCATAAAGAGATTAATCTACTCCTCTTCTAGGTCTTCCTCTCCAGCTCACTATGCGACATAACACAGCCTGGTTACAAAAGAGGACTGGCCTCTCTACCCCCCTAACTATGCTCCACTCACAGTTCAGGACACAGCCCTTATCTGCAGGCTGAGAGCTGTCCCAGCTCCCAGAAAAAGTCTGGCCTAAAAGAAGAAAAATTCCCACTCCAATCCCCAGAGGGCTTGGCCTCCAGTCTTACTCACAGTACCATTGCCCCGACCCTGAACTCTTGCTTCATTCTTTGGGTTTGGACCTCTGTCTCATTAACCTCTAAGATGCTCATGACTTACCACTGGCAAATGTCTGGGAGTACTAACAGAGCTCAAAACTTGAAAACCCATCCCCAACAAAGAAAGTAGAGAAAGAAAGGAAAGAAGACAAACATTTCTTTAGCACAGTATATCTTAATGACTACAAAAGAAACTCCAGAGTCCCATTACATGAGTCCTGATCTTGGCTCCACTAAGTACTATCAACTTGATCATGAGCAAGTTATTCACCTCACAGCCACAGATTCCTCATCTGTAAAATGGGGACAATAAAACTTTTGAGTATTAGCTGAAATTATTATGTAGAAGGCTTAGCAGAATTCTTTGCACATATTAATACACCTTAGTGATTTCTGTTGCCATCATCACTATTGTGTCCACAATTTACCCATCCTTGTCCTAGTTGTTTGGCCTTCATTATCACATAAGGCCTCTCTCTCAACCCTGTGAGGTAGGGGTCACAATTGCTACTGCTGACCTGACCTTGGTGCAGACTGCAGTCAACAGAAGGTGCATCTCTGCCTGAAGAACAAGACTGAAAGAGAAGAGAGAGCCCAGAAGATGCAGCCTGGCCAAAGAACCTGAAAGAACCCACAGCTCAGGGATCTTCTGAGAACAGAGATATACGACAAATGCCATAATCTGGGGGAGACAGATCAGAGCTAGAGAGAGGGACCCGGTTATATAAAGATGCTTCACAGGGCAAAGAAGTCACCACACTGAAGCTGGGCTCCATCCCTGAACCACCCACTCCTTGACCCCACACCCAATCACTGCCTATTGGCAAGAGTCATTACAGCAAGTGTCCTGGCTATGCCTCACCTACTATGTGTGTGTTGCTACTGCTGCTATCCAACCTTCTATCTTTTTAGCTTGAATGTTCCATGCATTCTTATTCAACAGCCTCTCATTCAACAGCCATGTGTTAAAGTCATATAAGTGAATAGCCATGAGTTAAAGCCACGCCTGAGCTATACATCAGTTCAGTTCAGTCGTTTAGTCATGTCAGACTCTCTGTGACCCCACGGACTGCAACACGCCAGGCCTCCCTGTCCATCACCAACTCCCAGAGGTTGCTCAAATTTATGTCCATCGAGTTGGTGATGCTATCCAACCATTTCATCCTCTGCCGTCCCCTTCTCTTCCTGCCTTCAATCTTTCCCAGCATTAGGGTCTTTTCTAATGAGCTATGCAGGGGGGATGCAAAAATTAAAAATAAGCAAATAAACACAAACACTACTTTTGTGGAGCTCAGAGTCTAGTGAGGGAGACAAACACAACTAAAATTATGAAACAATGGGATTAACTACATAGGTTTTAATGGATGTAGAAAATCCTATGAAATTAATAATAGCACCACTAACTCTACCTAGGTCAGTTAAAAATTAGCCCTTTAGCTATATTCCTTACTAGATAGTAAGTTCTTTAGGGAGAGGAGAAGTTAAAGGATAAGCAGATACTGGCTTCATTTATTTCTGAATTCTCCATAGCTAACTCAGGACCTGGCACAGAGCCACTGTTAGAGATGGATTTGATACTGACCTTGACTTTTCCCCAGTTATTCCATGGTATTTGCTCCATGCTTTGGGAAAACCTGGCAGCAGTATACAGAATAGATAACACTGGAGAAAATGGAAAAGTCCTTCCCAGATGCCACCAATCACAAGAAGCTCCTGGTGAATTTTTGGAAATTAAAGATACTTTGACCACAGAAATACTGATTCAGGAGATTTTAAAAGAAGCCCAGAAATCCATATTTTCC
Organism: Odocoileus virginianus; assembly: GCF_023699985.2. Lineage (NCBI taxonomy): Eukaryota > Metazoa > Chordata > Mammalia > Artiodactyla > Cervidae > Odocoileus > Odocoileus virginianus. Next base: position 34,521,799 of record NC_069680.1, read on the forward strand.
AAAAGCTGCCAGGTGACTCTGATGATCAGCCAGATTTGAGAATCATCCCCTCGGTTACTGTGAGCCTCCATTTTCTTCATCTGTAAAATGGGGGTAGGAACTGTGCCTCCTCTACGGGCTTGGTAAGAGGGCTCAAGAGAAAACACGTGCATGATTCTTGGCACACAATAGTGCACTCCTGTCAGTCAGCAGGGGTGCCTGAGCGCCTGGCTTGTGCCAGATACCCAGTCAGTCACTAGACACAGGGTTGAGCATGACAAGTGTGTTTCCAGATTCACAGAGATAGTGTGCTGGGACAGAGAGATGACAGCACACGAGGAAATCTACAGGAAGAGAACTCTCATTCAACATCTCATGCTCTGGGTCTGCCACCGAACCCCACCTGGTGATCATCTGCAAAGGCTGGCCAAAGTGTGGAGACATAGCCTAGATCTAAAAAACAGACTTTATTTTCTTGGGCTCCAAAATCACTGCAGATGGTAATTGCAGCTGTGAAATTAAAAGATGCTTGCTCCTCAGAAGAAAAACTATGACAAACCTAGACACCATATTTAAAAGCAGGGACATTACTTTGCCAACAAAGGTCTGTCTAGTCAAAGCTATGGTTTTTCCAGCAGTCATGTATGGATGTGATAGTTGGACCATAAAGAAGGCTGAGCACAAAAAATTGATGCTTTGGAACTGTGAAGTTGGAGAAGACTTTTGAGAGCCCCATGAACTGCAAGGAGATCAAACCAGTCAACCCAAATGGAAATCAGTCCTGAATATTCATTGGATGCTAAAGATGAAGCTCCAATACTCTGGCCACCTGATGCAAAGACCTGACTCATTAGAAAAGACCCTGATGCTGGAAAAGATTGAAGGCAAGAGGAGAAGGGGAAGACACAGGATAAGATGGTTGAATGGCATCACCGACTCGATGGACATGAGTTTGAGCAAGCTCCAGGAGTTGGTGATAGATAGGGAAGCCTGGCTTGCTGCAGTCCATGGGGTTTCAAAGAGTTGGACATGGCTGAGCAACTGAACTGGACTGAGAAAACAGGTGGAATTGGAACAGTCAGAGAGAAGACTTCATTCTGAGTGGGGAGCTGGCCTGACACTGATGCTGATAGATATGAAGAAGGTCAAGTGTCTGGTGGGGAAGCAGGGGCTGTGTGAGAGGAATTCACTTTTAGTGTAGTGTCCGGATAATAGGGAGCTGGGATGTCAGACATGGTATCTTCAGGGCAAGAGAAGTGGACCTGGGCCCTCCAGTCTACTGTCACTCCCCATATTTAGTGAGTCAAGCTCTGGTGAGGGAAGAAGCTCCTTTGGGATCATTTTGGTCATGGACAGAGCAATGAAGCAGAAATGACTCAGAGGTGAAAGACTCAGGATGAGCTTCCAGCTCTACTGGGAACCCTCTGCTTCCTGCAAGAGTAAACCCATCATGTACTTCATTCTTAGTGAGTTTGTGACAGGAGTTCATTTCAGTTCAGTTCAGTTGCTCAGTTGTGTCTGACTCTTTGCAACCCCATGGACTGCAGCACACTAGGCCTCCCTGTCCATCACCAACTCCCAGAGTTTACTCAAACTCATGTCCATTGAGTCATGATGCCATCCAATCATCTCATTCTCTGTCATCCATGTCTCCTTCAGCCTTCAATGTTTCCCAGCATCAGGGTCTTTTCAAATGAGTCAGCTCTTTGAATCAGGTGGCCAAAGTATTGGAGTTTCAGCTTCAACATCAATCCTTCCAAAGAACACTCAGCACTGATCTCTTTTAGGATGGACTGGTTGGATCTCCTTGCAGTCCAAGGGACTTTCAAGAGTCTTCTTCAACATCACAGTTCAAAAGCATCAGTTCCTCAGTGCTCAGCTTTCTTTCCAGTCCAACTCTCACATCCATACATGACTGCTGGAAAAACCAATAGCTTTGACTAGATGGACCTTTGTTGGCAAAGTAATGTCTCTGCTTTTTAATATGCTTTCTAGGTTGGTCCTTTTCTTCCAAGGAGCAAGCATCTTTTAATTTCATGGCTGCAGTCACCATCATCAGTGATTTTAGAGCCCAAAAAAATAGTCTTTCACTGTTTCCACTGTTTCCCCATCTATTTGCCATGAAGTGATGGGACCAGATGCCATGATCTTAGCTTTCTGAATGTTAAGCTTTAAGCCAACTTTTTCTTTAGTTCTTTAGTTCTTGTTCGTTTTCTGCTGTAAGGGCCATGTCATCTGCATATCTGAGGTTATTGCTATTTCTCCTGGCAATCTTGATTCCAGCTTGTGCTTCATCCAGCCTGGCATTTCTCATTATGTAGTCTGCATACAAGTTAAATAACCAGGATGACAATATACAGCCTTGAAGTACTCCTTTCCTTATTTGGAACCAGTCTGTTGGAATGGTGGCTGCACGGCACTTGAGCAACTGTGCATCAGGAGAGAAGGGCACAAACTTGGGATAGGGGCTTAGAGCTTCATTGGTAAAGTGTAGAAAAATTCAGAAGAATAAAGAGGTCCTTAAGGGGGAAAATGAGCAATGAAATTATCATAAATAAAAGATGTTTATTTGTTCATTTGTTTAAAGCAGAATGAAACTATATGGTCACTCTATTTTGAAAGCAAAATGTCAATGCCTCGGCCCAAGGCTATTGGATCAGAAAGCAGTTCTAGGCAACAAATTCTGGGTACTCAGGCAGCAGGATGAACCAGTAAGAGCTCAACTGGCCCTGAAATGCAAAAAAGTTTAGAGAGGGATTCGGAACCAATTCGAGAGGCTGCAAATGATCACGTACACCTGTAGCAGCCTGTGATGAGCAAAGACACCTTGTGTTATGTTGGCAAAGGCGACAGGTTCCAGCTCTGGACCTGAAGGTTTTAAGGAAGATTTGACACTAAGCCATACTTAGCAGGCAGGTGTCTGTGAGCACTCGCAGGTTCAGTGAGTGCTCAGGAGCACACAGTATTGAAGGACATATGTACTGTAATTAAAAGAATGAAAGAAGGATGTTGGAATGGGATTCATACCTGATTTGTGTTGACTCAGTTGTCCTGGTGGACCACATCAGTTTCATCTCATGGATGATGCTGTCGTGGACAGCCAGAGTGATTGCTCCACGTTATCTTGTAAGGCACAAGCTAGATGTTTTTCCACGACCTCCCATTTTAAAGATGCAGAGCAGCAGGCTAAGGTGGGGGCCCAACTTGAATTATGCCCAAGTGGAAAGCCCCAGTGAAGACAGAAATGTGATTCCAAAGCTTCCCCCAGGTCCTGTGCCCCGTACTCCTGTGTATTTCAGAGACGCTCATGCACATGCAGCAACCCTGTATCAGCTGCTGACCCTGTGCCAATGGAAGGAGCATGACAGCGCTGCAGGGGACCACCCTTTAGGTGAGCATGAGGTGCTGGGGAGAGGGGTCAAGGTCAGCCAGATAGCAAACCCCACTCTGATTAGAATGGTTCCATGTAGCAGACACTTACTTTACTCTAATTCACTATTTGCAAACAAAACTAGGCTTTAATAAAAAGCATTTAAAACTAAAAGTGTCAAGAAGAGAATTGAGTGTCTTTGAAGATGGTTTTGGATTTTCACGGATCCTTAGTCCATCGTTGTCACCGTCACCTCACTTATCAGCAGAGTACTGAAGTTCCATAATGCCTACAGTTGAGGGAAGGGGCAGAAGCCCAAGGAGGGTGTAAAGGACAACTTCATGGTAGTCCAAGCCCAGACAAAGCACTTCTCTGAAGAGATTCTTCTTGCTAGCTAAGTCTGTGCATGCATGTTAAGTTGCTTCAGTTGTGTCCAACTCTTTGTGACCCTATGGACTGTAGCCCACCAGGTTCCTTTGTCCATGGGATTCTCCAGGCAAGAATATTGGAATGGGTTGCCATGCACTCCTCCAGGGGATCTTCTCTACCCAGCTGTTGAACCTGCATCTCTTACATCTCCTACATCGGAAGTCAGGATTTTTACCACTAGTGACACCTGGGAAGCCCCAACTAAATCTATAGGAAGGCTTATTTTTCTTTCCAAAAACTTGAAGGCTATTATAGATGTCAGGTTCATGGTTGATTTGCTTCCAGAAAAGCAAATAAAAGTGAGTATTTTATGGAGGTAACTCTAGATGTAACCAAGCCTGGGGTTCATTGGTTGAAGAAGGAAGACAGAAGCCGAGATGCACAGAGAGGCTGAGTGGTAGAATATAGACAAAAGAGCACAGACTGGAACCATGAAGCCTGGCAAGTCATTTAGTTATCCCAAGTCTTGGTGCAAGTTATTTAGCCTCTCCCTGCCTCAGTTTCCATGTTCAGGAAATAAGAAAAGTACTGCTTTGTGTCTTTGTTGTGAAAAATAAGTGGATTAACACATGTAAGTGCTTAGAACAAAGAGCCTGGCATGTAGTAACACTGTACGGGGGAATTATTCATATAATTCTGCAAAACTCTGGTCCCCAGGCACACATTTTCACTACTGACCTTTAGAGGGAAATTGACTTCAGAAAAGATGCCAATTATCAATTTCTGTGATCTCCTGCCCTCGAGTTTGTGAGTCAGAGCTCAGAAATGACTCAGACACTCACCCTGAACTCAGACCATTTCTGGCAGAACTTTTCTACTCCAAGGAGTTGCCAACTGATTATACTGAATGAGCCTTGCTCTGAGCCAGAAATGTGATAACACAAATTTCCTTAGAGGGATGGACCAGGAGACCTGAAGTCAAACTCCAGGGAAGCTGATGAAACATTCAATGCACCGCCTCCATGCAGAAGGTGAGGAAGAGGAGAAAAGGAAAGACAAACTAACAAACAAACAAAAACGGAGTGAGAGGAACACAAATTTTTAAAAAGGTTTCAGACTCATGTCATCTTCACAATGAAGTATTAATAGAAGGAAACGTCCAGACCTACCCCCTCCTGTACTCCACGTGGGATCCTCTGTGCCCATGGCCAAGCAGAGGCTGGACACCAGGGTTTACCTGTTCTGTTTGCTTTTCACCCACATCTGATAGATCATTAACTGCTGTCAATTGTGTCTAACCCTACCTAAGTTCCAGATTTCATTTCCAACCAATGCCTCACTTAAGGAAACCTCACTGCAGTGGTTAGGATCTCTCAGACCAAAGGAGTCAAGACAGTCTCAAGTTATTGAGAAATGCCAGCTAATCCTACCAGGGAAGTAGGGAGAAAAGGAGAAAAAGTTACCATCCACCAACCAAAAGAGTCCAAAATGTAGCCCAAGTGCTGTGAGGCAGCATTCAACCGTCTGCATCAGACAGCCTCTGCGCCCTGCCCCTGCATCTCTCACGTGGCAATTCAGCTTTCTCTGTCTATCTTCTTTAGTCGCTGCCAAACAAATGCACCTCTGCTCCCACTGGCTCTGCTGTCTGATGTCTTCTGCTCATGCGGTCTCTCTGTGTGTGAGTCATCTCGCATGAACTGTTACAATGTCTGCATCCCTGTGTGTCCCCTTTTCAAAACCCAGAAGAAAGAGGATTTAACTGAGTCAATATGTTGCCATATGGAGCATCCCTGCTGGGCAGGGCTGTTGCAACAGGCCACTGCACAAAAAACCTAAAGATAGCTCTTTGGGGGCAGGCTCAGACCCACAGTCCCATCATTTGTGGCAAGATCATGTGAAAATAAAAACCTTTGTTGATTCCAGTAGTCAACATATTCATTTATACTTCCAGATTTTTGCATGAGCTGTGACTTCAGCGGGTATTGGCATGTAAGGAATGCCTAATTATATGGAACACTTTGTAAGTGATATCAGAAAGATGAAAGCAAGGCAAAGAACAATCATCTCAGGAACAAAGTTTGGGATCTTGCAAGAGTGTTAAAACTCTCTGGGGTCATTCTGTATTTTATGGATCCAGACATATGAGTGAGCAGAACAAGAGTTTGTCATATTAGCTATCTACGAATGGTTTCCTTTAAAATGTCCCTTCTGATCAGCAGTTCATAGGAGGAGTTTCTTTACCCCAATGACCAGGGCAGCCCTTCATGTGAAGTCAGAGTTTAAACATTCAGCCGAGATGTGTCAGACCACCCAGGCTCTCCCAAACCTCCCAGCCTGGCTGCCACTCTGGCTGTCCCTGTGTTGGCTGGACTTCTGGGATCTGGGCTGCAAAGATGCTTCAAGATTTCTGACTTTACCACTATGGTAAATGATTGCATCATTATCTATAATACATCTGGAGGGAAAGGCACATATTGAGGTGAGTGTGAGAGTGGGGTGATTTGAGAAAAATTACCAGATCCTGTTAAAATCTTTTTGTGGACTTGGGAATCTCATTTAGCCTTCAACTTCCTTCAGCTGAAGGAATCTCATTTAGCCTTCAGCTTCCTTCAGCTGAAGGAATCTCATTCAGCCTTCCATCAGAAGGAGACGTAGAGGTGCACATTGTATATAGGTGGATTCCAATGGATATTGACAAGAGCAATCACTTATAAATAAAATGGCCAAGGAGGGTTATTTGGCAAGGGGAGACTTCAGTTCCTCAAACTGGCTTCAGTTTTAGTAATGATAGAAAGCAAGTGAGATCATCACCAGAGTCTGACAAACCCTTTCAATGATCCCATTATTCTACTTAGCTCTTTATTTTTAAATAAGGTGTAGTTAAAATTGTGACTTTCTCAGAGCTACTCAGGGGCTAACACTATTGTATGGGTCACTCCATTTCCTTCCTGGGGTAGTAAATACTTGTACTTTTATGGTGTGGACTTGTGCTGGTTGTAATGAGTTTCTCTATGTTCCTCGGGACTGAGAGCAACATGGCAGCCTCCCATGACTCAGCTTCCTGTGCACCTGGTGTGAAGTCTGATCTCTCAGGCAGGTGGCCCCAGGAAACCACACCTCCTTCGTGAGATCAGCCCGGCTTCCCCTCACCTTGCTGGGCAGGCGCCAAGGCCCTGCTCAGCCACAATGGCCAGTCTGCTCTGAATTCACAGAGCACTGCTCTCAACTGGATGAGCCAGCCTCACCACCCCATCTTGGCTGCCCTTGGCACACAGACTGGCCCTCACACACCAGAGACAGAGGCTGCCGCCAGGAGCCCTGGGCCAGTTGCTGTCACTCCACAAACAGGGAGGGAGGGCATCTTTTCCAGCCCCAGGGAGGCAGGTGAGCATTTGCTGGAGCCTTAGTAGATAGCTGGGGGCCCAAGGACCTGAAGGAGCTCACCCCTGGACCACTCCGAGAGGGAAACCAAACTAGTGCAGAAGACCCAACTGAAATGGGGCTTGAGGGACCAGGCCAAAAAACTCATATCCGAAAGGTATACATAATTTAATAAATAGCCAAAAGCATCTGTGTGCGATGTCAACTTCATCTCTTGCTCCTTTGAGTAAAATCAAGATTAGAGCATCTTAGAGCAGAGGAGGGAGAACCTGAATGGGCTTGATAGATACACGTGTTATTGGCCTGGGATTTGGTAGAACATGGTAAGATCAACTGCATGCAAGGCATTGAAAATGCTCAGTTATGAGTGGAACTGCCTTATATCAGAATATATGATGCTTGAGGGCTAACAATTATCTGAAAGAAAAACCCTCAGAAATAAGATGTCAACAACCACATTTTTGTAGCCCATATTGATGACTGTGAAAAACTCTTTGGCATCAATAAAACTTGAGTGATTGCCTTTTCCAATTGTCCCAAATGAGAAGCAGACCCGAACAGGCACGTTTCTGCCAAAGGAGAGTTCTCTTAATTATCCCTGAACCTCATTTACTACAGGCTTAGTAAACAATTGGAGTCTTTCCTTTCTCTACATGACCCCATATACGCATGCTCATGTGAACATGCATCTGCACACAGGCTTCAAATGCACACCTATGAAGATAAACTAGCAGGGCCAGGCTGAGTGGAAAAACTGCTATTGGACTTGCTAGGTAAAAATATGGGCAGTGCATGGAACAGATATAAAATCTTTGCCAAAAGCTGTATCGCATGGGGCCAGTTTGCTAAGAGGTCCTTCAGCTTTTGTGTTTGGATAAATGAGGGTTTAAATTACTCAAAGTGACTTGCCTTCTAAAACCACACAGAATTCTTCTTTTTCGCAATAAAACCTCAAGACTCCTAAATCTCATAGAAGCAAAAAAGCCATGTCCCTCAGGACTAAAATAGAAAGAGAAGGAGGCAGCAGCCAAGAACATTATTTCCAGCATACAGGGGACCGCCTTATTCACATACCCATCATGATTTGTAAAGAAGGTTAAGGGTCCAGGTTACCCCACTAAGATTAAAAACTTGAGGCCAAGAGGTGGCTGCCTGGAGCTGGGGCTGAGTAGGGCTAAGAATAGCTTACATCCTTTCTGAATCACGCCAAGGATGCCATTCCCTTGGTGCTGAAATCCAAGAAGCTAAAGATAATTTTCCAAAAGACAGTATTTTCTAAGGCCAGAAGGTGAAGGGAACAAATGATGCTCCATCTCCCTGGGGGTTTTGAAGATTATTAGATTACTATTTAAAGACAGGAACATCTGACATGATGTAGTATTTGGACTAAAGAGTAGAAGGCTTAATCAAAAGCAATTTTGTTGAGTTTGGATGTTGGGGGAGCTATTTCTCTTTGCCCAACCTGACTGTTTTCTTCTTGTATTGATTCATTACATCTACAAACCCTAACGCTTTTACCATACGACTTCTATTACTCTCTTTATCTCCCAAGCCCCCTTATTGGGATCAACTGTTGGTCAAACACGTTAATGTGCCATGACAGGAACCATCTCAGGCTGTGACCCCAAGCCAATACTCACTGGTCCTTTTCCCCAACTGCATTCTTGTCTCCTTTTTCCTCACTCTCTTGTGGCCCTAGCATCAAACAAACCTCTGTAAGCTTCTGCTAGTGCTAAAGGCGTAGGAAAAAGACATTCTGAGCTTGTTTTCTCATATGTGAAATAAAACCTTCCAGTGAGGATAAAATGATGCGGTTAATACAGTTAACGAGAGTATCAGAATAGAACTATTCTCATCACATGAGTCCTTTAAAAGCAGAGAGTTTTCTCTGGCTTCCCTGTGGCGTGTCAGCCTATGAGCTCCAAGGGGCTCATTTCATCAAACTTCACCACAAAGCTTCACAGAAAGGCACAGGAGAGGCCCTTACTCCCTTTGACCACTGAGCAGCATGCTTTCCAAATAAGTAAAAAAATGGAATATGCTGGCATACATTTGTTTAAAATCTGACCCATGTTTTTAAGATACCCATTGTTTTCTTAAATTCACTTTCCTTCCTTTGCTTCCTGTACCTAAAGAAAGTTCACACTCACACACACACATCACTACACAGAGAGTGCATGATGTCATCCCACGGGGACCCCAGTGCAGGGGAATTCCAAGTCACAAGTCATGTCTCCATTGGAAGCTGTCACTCATCTTAAGCCACTGTCCAGCCCACTACCTGGGAGGCCAGCCCCACTGCCCCCAGCACGTGTACAGGTGGATCTGAATGACGAAGGAAGCTGTGCCGACAGAGAAGGAGAAGAAGGGAGCAACAGAAGGATGTGTCCATTGACAGGCTTTCCAGATGGCAATTTAAATTGTTCTGAATTATTTGATATAATATTGGTCCTCTGTGTTTATCTTTTTCTTAGAGATTTTTAAGTTGTAATCAATTGCTTTTTAAAATGGTTTTCCATAAAGGTGTAAAATTACCTCTGGAAAGAGGAAAAAGCACTAGTGCAGGCAAATAAGCATATTCTGCTTTAATTTTTGAATTGGAGGAAAGGCCAAGGTTACTTGTGTTTCTTGTGAACTCTTGTCCCTTCCACTGAGAATGAATTCCTCATGCTTTTGGCACTTTCTCCTGTTCCCTACCCATCTTTGTGTTCAAACAGCACCTCTTTGGTGAGGATGTTCTCTCCACTTCGCTCCTCCCAGTAAGACAGTTATTCTCTATTGGTGGCTTTGTTACTTGTTTCCTTTACAGCCACAGCAGGGATTATTCTCTAGTTATCGCTGTAAACCTGGAGTCACTCAAGTACTTCAAGAAGATCTATAATTTTGACATCATAGGAGGGCTGCTGGTCCTGGAAAAAAAAACAATGAGCTTGAAAATGACACAACAGGAAAAACCCTGGATTCTAGGAGGGTGGGCTAGCCCTGGTATGGGTTCAAGTCAATGGAGTAAATATATCTTCTTAAGAGAGTACATTGAGTGATTGGAAAGAAAGGGCAGATGATCTGCTGAATTTTAGGTATGTGTATCGGCCCCTCAGGTGGATGAGTCATCTTTATTCCTGTATCACAAAGGTTAGGGATAACCAAAAGCCAACTTTTCTGCCAGGTGGTTTCACAGGTGTTTGCACCATCCTTTCCATAATGTAGAGCTACAGCAAGAAAGGAAAGACTGTGGTTCCAAGAGTTTCTTTCCTTTCCTGGGACTGACTTTTAAAATCTTCACTGCAATAGTCTCTACACATCCAACCAACTGGCATTTAGTAATCACTGGCTTAGGTCATAGGCAAAGCTAGGTTCTAGGAATCAAGCCTAGAACAAGCAATTGTCTCTGCATTCAATCTTCTAAGGGAAGGGGTCTTGTTTAAAAACTTTTTCATATCTAAGGAGGAAAGAACAGCGCAAACAAGTGAGACAGGGATGAAAGGGAAAGGACCCCAGCGGTTAAGTCTGAGTATTCATTGAAGGGTATAGAGGTTTAAGTCTCCCCAGCAAGCCCCGGGCAGAGTCCCTCTGGTGGTGGTCCCAGGGAATACAGATGGAAAATGATTATCTTGGGGGTTAACCCTGAATGGAGTAGCTCCAGCGCTGTGACCCACTAGGAAGAACCATGGCCACAAGTGTGAAATTCACACATAGAGAGTTACCATGGAGAAGCTATCTAGGCAGGGAGGGGCCTTAGCTGGAAGCTGCTTTCATCAGTCCACAGAAAACACACACAGTTGGGAAAGAATTCCTTGCCAGTGTCTTGAGACATCAAATCCAAAATATTAACTTTACACAGAATGAATTTATTAGGAGTCTGGGGGAAAGGGAGACATTGGGGACATAAAAGAGGGAGAAATAAATTCAACTCCATTTGGGAAGGAAAGAAGAGAGGCTTCAGAGAGGGGGTAAACATGGAGCTAAAACTAGAAGAATAAATATGCATTTGTCACTAAAATGGGATGGGGTAAGAGAAGTCTTGGCAGAGAAACCCGTATTAAAAGAAACATGGCAGGATGAAGTGTGACAGAGTATGAGCTTTGAGAAAAGACACTGTAAGAAATAAGGTTGGAAAGATGGAAAGGACCAGACCTCAGGGGCTCTATAGGATGTACTGGGAAGCTTGTATTTCATTAGAAATTCAAACTGCTAAAGAGAATGATCTCATATCCCCTCAGGGCATTAGGTCATAGCCAAAAGGGAACCCTGTGCACATGATTTATTTAAAATATCTTAAAATATTCCAACTATATTTTCTACTTTGTAATAAATTGATACTTGTTTTAGTATTTAAAAATGGTTTAAGCATCTAGTAAAACTGATACTCCAGAATAATAGACCACATCTCTCAAGAAGTTCCAAGTACCCTAGAACCCAAAGAAATACTCCCCCTCCCTCCCACCAGAGGTCCATGTAACTCAGTTTGAGAAGAACAGCTGTACGTCACTGGAAGTCTTCAAAGTGTTTTAAGAAGTGGAATAATTTTAGTGAACTCAGATTTGGAGTTGGGGAGGTGTGGGAAAATACAAAAGACATCAAGGTGGAGACTATTAGGATGTGGTGATTGGTGAGAAATGGGAGTGAAAGAGAAGAATGGACTGATAAGAAGATGTAGGATATTGACCTAGAGGCCCTCCAGTTGGGTAGGTGAATCAGAAGAAAACAGGAGGTGGGGACAGAATAGGAGGTGCTTGGTTTATGTCTGCAGATGTTAGCCCTGACTGTCTATGGACCATCCAGTAGGACGTGTGGGAAGACAATGGGTCTGCTGTTCTGGAGTGGTCTGTACTAAAGACAATACCTGATGATCATTGGCCTTGCAAGCGGCCAGAGGTAAAGTGTGGGGAGAAAAGGCCAGTAGAAAAAGCAATGTATTTGGGCCTTCAGAGCAGGTTGGAGACATAAGGATGAATCAGATTTTCCTTTCTCCTGCTAAATTCATCTCAGTGTGGCCTGAGGATGGCCACTTATGGCAACACCAGGTATGAATGATCCATGGTAGGCAGCACGGACACCAGGATACTCGGGCCACCTAAAGCAGAGCCTCAAGTTAAGAAGTCACAAAAATTGAGGTTAGGAAAGATGAGTCAAGGCCAGCTTGTGAGTAACTTAGGTGTCTGTCTGAAAGACAAAGGGAAAGGCCAGAGTTTTACAGGCAGGGTAATGCTAGGTCCAGGTCTCTGTGAAGAACTGTCAGATTGGATGGGAGGAAGGGTTTCATGGTTGGGTGGCCCACAACATGTGGGAAACAGGGAGACAGCTATATACAGGAGAGGGGAAGGGGCAATCAGAGCTGGCACAAGGCAGGAGATACATTTTCAATACCTATGATCCTAATAACATGGGCACCATCAGAACAGATGCCATCCAGGGCATCACACTGGCAAAATATCATCTGTGAGCCCTTACCAGAGTCAGCAAGGGAAAGAGTGAGGAGGAGGCAGCTAGAGAGTGGACACAACTCTCCTATTCTGAAGGACAGAATATAAATAGGAGATGCAGGTGGCCACTGTGATGGTTATGATGTAATGTCAACAAACAAGGGAGGAATGATTTCTTGATAAAGCAGAGCTCTGCCCTTCGCATGTGCTGCCCTTGGACAAAAGAGAAAAATGAGGGGATTCAGATGCAGAGAGCTTCTGTGGTCTGGGAGCATCTGAGTCATGGAGAAGCACCACTAGCTTCAATTTCCCATTCACAGACTTGGCACATTTCAGTCTTTGTACCAGTCAGTCTCCATAACTGTGGGACCATTTATCATGCTTTTATAAAGCAGTAAAGCTAACCCCCCAAAAATGTAAAAACAACAAAAAATAAATAAACAGTCACTTTCCCATTAGCCCTAAATGCTGATGGAGAAAGTTGGTGGTGAAGGCATTCCAGAGTCCTGCCCTGCGATTTAGGGTTCAGCCGATGCTAATTTACCTTGGACAGTGGACTTCCAGGGCCAGGAAAGATGGGACCACCCACACTCTGAGGGCAATGCAGGCTCACTCCTTACCACAACATCTCGGGAAAGGATGAAGCATGTCTCCCCACAGCCCATGGTGGAAGGAACATCTCAGACCCTGAGAACAACACTTAGTGGTGGATCCATGCTGCAGTCAGTAGGGCCTAAAGTGCTTTTGCCACATTTACTTTCTGTACTCCCTTTTCCTAATCCCAGCAGAGTGATGGGATTCCCTATAAACCACTACAAGGACCTCGGTTCTTGCCAGGGAGAACTGTCTTTTTTTTTTTAATTCTTAACTGACGTGGGAGACAGGCCTCTGGTTAACCTACTACAGCCAGTTTCATGCTGACACTCCCTCATCTCCAGTCTCATGTTTCAGAGCTCTAGATGTGAGCTGTCCATAAAGCATTTATGAAAGTTCCAGAGCTGTACCCAATGACCAAACTCCTTATTTCTAGTGTTAGAGGCTTTGCACCTTCTTTATTCAGCAGTGGCCACAGGACTGGAAAAGGTCAGTTTTCATTTCAATCCCAAAGAAGGGCAATGCCAAGGAATGTTCAAACTACCTCACAATTGCGCTCATTTCACATGCTAGCAAGGTAATGCTCAAAATCCTTCAAGCTAGGCTTCAATAGTACGTGAACTGAGAAGTTTCAAATGTATAAGTTGCATTTAGAAAAGGTAGAGGAACCAGAGATCAAATTGCCAACATCTGTTGAATCATAGAAAAAGCAAGGGAATTCCAGAGAAACATCTACTTCTGTTTCATTGACTACGCTAAAGCCTTCGACTATGTGGATCACAACAAACTGTGGAAAATCTTCAGGAGATGGGAATACCAGACCACCTTACCTCCTCCTGAGAAATTTTTATGCAGGTCAAGAAGCAATAGTTAGAACTGGACATGGAACAACAGACTGGTTCAAAATTGGGAAAGGAGCATGTCAAGGCTGTATATTGTCACCATGTTTATTTAACTTCTATGCAGTGTACATCATGTGAAATGCTGGGTTGGATGAAGAACAAGCTGGAATCAAGATTTCTAGGAGAAGTATCAATAATCTCAGAAATGCAGATAACATCATCCTAACAGCAGAAAGCAAAGAGAAACTAAAGAGCCTCTTGATGAAAGTGAAAGAGGAAGTTAAAAAGTTGGTTTAAAAATAAATTTTCAAAAACAAAGATCATGGCATCCAGTCCCATTCAGTCAGTCAATCAGTCAATTCAGTCATTCAGTCGTGTCCGACTCTTTGCGACCCCATGAATTGCAGCACGCCAGGCCTGCCTATCCATCACAAACTCCCGCAGTTTACTCAAACTCATGCCCATCCAGTCGGTGATGCCATCCACCCATCTCATCCTCTGTTGTCCCCTTCTCCTCCTGCCCCCAATCCCTCCCAGCATCAGGGTCTTTTCCAATGAGTCAACTCTTGGCATGAGGTGGCCAAAGTATTGGAGTTTCAGCTTCAGCATCAGTCCTTCCAGTGAACACCCAGGACTTATCTCTTTTAGGATGGACTGGTTGGATCTCCTTGCAGTCCAAGGGACTCTCAAGAGTCTTCTCCAACACCACAGTTCAAAAGTATCAATTTTTTGACACTCAGCTTTCTTCACAGTCCAACTCTCACATCCATACATGACCACTGGAAAAACCATAGCCTTGACCAGACGGACCTTTGTTGGCAAAGTAACATCTCTGCTTTTTAATATGCTATCTAGGTTGTCATAACTTTCCTTCCAAGGAGTAAGTGTCTTTTAATTTCATGGCTGCAGTCACCATCTGCAGTGATTTTGGAGTCCAAAAAAATAAAGTCTGGCACTGTTTCCACTGTCTCCCCATCTATTTCCCATGAGGTGATGGGACCAGATGCCATGATCTTAGTTTTCTGAATGTTGAGCTTTAAGCCAACTTTTTCACTCTCCTCTTTCACTTTCATCAAGAGGCTTTTTAGTTCCTCTTCACTTTCTGCCATAAGAGTGGTGTCATCTGCATATCTGAGGTTATTGATATTTCTCCCGGCAGTCTTAATTCCAGCCTGTGCTTCTTCCAGCCCAGCGTTTCTCATGATGTGCTCTGCATATAAGTTAAATAAGCAGGGTGAAAATATCCAGCCTTGATGTACTCCTTTTCCTATTTTGAGTCCCATTATTTCAAGGCAAATAGATAGGGAAACAATGGAAACACTGAGAGACTTTATTTTCTTGGACTCCAAGATCACTGCAGATGGTGACTGCAGCCATGAAATTTAGACACTTGTTCCTTGAGGGCGGGGGGGATAAAAAGCTATGATGAACCTAGACAACATATTAAAAAGCAGAGACATCACTTTGCCAACAAAGGTCCATCTAGTCAAAGCTATGGTTTTTCCAGTAGTCATGTATGGATGTGAAAGTTGGACCATAAAGAAGGTTGAGTGCTGAAGGGCTGATGCTTCTGAACTGTGGTGCTGGAGAAGACTGAGAGTCCCTTGGACAGCAAGGAGATCAAACCAGTCAATCCTAAAGAAAATCAACTCTGAATATTTTTGGAAGTACTGATGCTAAAGCTGAAACTCCAATACTTTGGCCATGTGATGAGAAGAGGAAACTCATTGGAAAAGTCCTGATGCTGGGCAAGATTGAGGGCAGGAGGAGAAGGGGGTGACAGAGGATGAAATGGTTGGATGGCATCATTGACTCAATGGACATGAGTTTGACCAAACTCCGGGAGACAGTGAAGGACAGGAAAGCCTGGTATGCTGCAGTCCATGGGTCGCAAAGACTCGGACATGACAGCCCCTGAACAACAGTGAAGGGTGGAAAAGATTTAGGCAAAGGTAGGATGTTTTATTCCCAAGCTAGGAATCTCCTAATGTATATATTTTATCTTCATATATTACATGTGGTTTTGTAAGCCACACCAAAACTTTATTTAATGAAGTATGTTATACATGAATAAAATAATTAAAACTAAACACAGAAGTCTCCAAAAACCAAGATTCTAGTGCTTGATAAAGTCAAAATCAACTTTCTAAAATACTTGACCATATCTATTCTTTATAATTTTAACAAATACAAGCTCTGTTAAATCCCATGAAATGTTTTCATTAAGATAGATTATCTAAATTTGCCTTGCTTAGTTTATTAACAAACTCGCATACCTGAACATAATTCCCAGGAGGTATGTTTTGAAGAGAAACAGACTATCAAACGTGTAGTTCTTGTTAACTCACACACTCAAGTTCACACAGCCAACTGGAAAGTGGGGATTGCTCATGATTCTCATTGTGGTTACAGTCTTAGGTAAAAAGTTTGTCTCTTTTATTTTTATTTATTTACGCATTTTTGGTTGCACTGGGTCTCCACTGCTGTGTGCAGACTTTCTCTAGTTGTGTCGAGGAGGGGCTCACTCATCATTGCAGGGTCGCAGAGCACAGGTTCCAGGCACACAGGCTCAGTAGTTGTGGCTCACAGGTTTAGCTGCTCCGTGGCATGTGGAATCTTCCCAGACCAGGGGTAGAACCCATGTCCCCTACCTTGGCAGGTGGGATTCTTATCCACTGTACCACCAGGGAAGTCCAGTGTCTCTTTTAAATAAAAGCAAAAATAAACAAATGCGACCAAATCAAACTTAAAAGCTTTTGCAGAGCAAAGGAAACCATCAACAAAACAAAAAGACCATCTACTAAATGGGAAAAAATATTTCAAATGATGCAACTGACAAGCAGTTAATAGCCAAAAGGTATAAATAGCTCATACAACTCAATATCTAAGAAACACAAACAACCCAATCAAAAAATGGGCAGAAGACTTAAATAAAGATTTCTTCAAAGGAGACATACAGATGGTCAACAGGCACATGAAAAGACGCTCAACACCACTATTTATTTGAGAAATGCAAATCAAAACTATAATGAGGTATCACTTCACACCAGTCAAAGCGGCTATCATTAAAAGCTCTACAGGTAATAAGTGCTGGAGAAGGTGTGGAGAAACTGGAACTCTCCTACACTCTTGGTGGGAATGTAAACTGATGCAGCCACTTTGAAGACCAGTATGGAGATTCCTCAAAAAATTAAAAATAGAGCTACCATATGATCCAGTAATTCCACTTCCAAACATATCTAGGAAAGATGAAAACTTTAATTAAAAAAAAATACACGTACCCTAATAGTCACAGAAGCAGTATTTACAACAGTGAAGACACGGAAACAGCCCAAGTGCTAATCAAAGATGATTGGCTTAAGAAGATATGTGCATATGTGTGCTAAGTCACTTCAGTCGTGTCTGACTCATTGCAACCCCATGAACCTTAGCCTGTCAGGCTCCTCTGTCCATGGGGATTCTCCAGACAAGAATACTTGAGTGGATTGCCATGCCCTGCTCCAGGGGATCTCCCCAACCCAGGGATCGAACCCAGGTATCCGGCATTGCAGGTAGATGTGTTACGGTCTGAGTCACAGGGAAGCCGGTGTATATATGTATATTGGCTTATATGTGTATAGACAGGGAAGCGTGGCTTGCTGCAGTCTATGGGGTCACAAAGAGTGGGACACGACTGAAGGACTGAACTGAACTGAACCAACCAAATGGTTACCAAAGGGGAAAAGGGTGGGCAGAGGGACAAATTAGGAGTATGGGATTAACAGATACAAGCTACTATGCACAAAATATATAAGCTGCAAGGATACTCTATGGCACAAGGAACTGTATTCAATATTTTGTAATAACCTGCAATGGAAAATAATCTGAAAAAATATATATGTGTGTTGTTGTTCTTGTTGTTTCTAAGTCGTGTCTAACTCTTTTACGACCCCATGGGCTATAGCTTACCAAGCTCCTCTGTCCATGAGATTTCCCAGGCAGGAATACTTGAATGGGTTGCCATTTCCTACTCCAGGAGATTTTCCCAACACAGGGATCAAACTGGTGCCTCTTGTGTCTTCTGCATTGGCAGGTGGATTCTTTACCACTGCACCACCTGAGAAGCCCATATATGTGTGTAATATGACTAAACAGCTTTACTGTATACTTCAAACTAACACAATATTATAAATCAACTATACTTCAACCTTTGTTTAAGTGTTATCTGTTATAAGGTTGACCAAAGGATTGTAAATGGACCTTGGCTCGGGCACTGTTTCAGGCAAAATGCCCTCAGTGGAGGGGTCTTGAGCCAGCTGCACAACAGTGGAGGTTTTGCAGATTTAACGGTTTCCTCGCTGGTTGAGACCTTATCTAAGACTAGTGTGTCCCTCAATGACCCTTTTATAGGAGACACTGAACACCTCTGCCAGGTGGATTATTGTTCTATAAAAATTCCAGGTTGCTGACATCAAAGTGAACCTTCAGTTCCAATGCTGGCATTTTAAAAAGAAAATTCTGAAACCAAAATGGCCTTTCTCTCCCTGCTTTTGCTTTGGAATTCACCAAAGCCAGACCTGAGGAAAGTGATGACATCCTAAAAGCCTGTGATTAATTCATGCTGGTCCCAAGCCTTTGCCCCTCGGTGCCACATGGTGAAACATTTACCACCACCTGGTTTTGCTCCACAGCCAGACAGCGCTTCCAAGAATTCCAGTCATCACTTGAAGAGAGATAGGCTTCAGTTCATGGAGTTTCCTCCAGGGCTATTTTATGCAAATCTCTTTTATCCATTCCCTCAATGAGTTTCCCTTGCATAAACAGCCCTGTTTATCAATGCATTATTTACCCATGTAATTGATTACTTGCTTTTTTTTTTTTCCAATGAGTTGTTCAGTGTGGGGTTTTTAGTCCCTGTTCCAATGTTTTTGTACAAGTAACAGGCTAAGGTGGCAGGAAATGGGAACTCCCCAGAGGAGAAGTAACTGTGATAAATGAGACTGTGTCAGGCTATTTACATACAGGAAACAATACAAGCAAAGCAATGAGGCAAATCCTCAAGGTCTGAAAGTGGCATTAAATCAGTTGTGCTGAGTATTTTTACCAAATCAAACTTTTTGAAACTTGATTATTTATTATCTTTGGTTTAAAAAGAATCAGCATAAATGAGAAAATTTTTATTGCAATTGTTTAAAGACTATACATCATTAAATGTGAATTTTTCTTCTGGGAAGCACAGAAGCTCTACACCAGAGGGCTCAAATCAGATTACAGGATTTTCATTAGAGTCTGGAAAACAAGAATGCATTTAATCAACGCCAGAGTGATGAAAGACTAAAGAAAGGCAAGAGAGCATTATGTCAACTTTTCTCCAGAGAAAAGGAGTAGTATTTCTGGGATTACTCACTTCTGGATGGCCCTGTCTGGCCTCAGTTGTGTGTAAGATGAGAGGCCAGGCCTGAGAACATGCGGGTTATCTACTTGGGACCTCAGTGTCCCCACTGCTGAAATGTGGCCGAGACACTGAGGACCTGCTGGTCAAAGAACTCAGCGGTAGAGGCGCCTGGACATATTTGACCTGACCGTGGGTTACTCTATAACATGGCAAGATCATGCCACTTCAGGCCCACAGAAGACTTCAAGTTTTCCTAGGGTGATCAGGCCTGTTCCATGCTATCTGGGATGAAACACCATTCTTTGAACTCTGACTACAGAAAAAATCCAGAGTTCTAAGATTAAGCCTCATCCAACTGTGCTGATTCTCGGTCATCGGTAAGGAAAGAGGCATTGTTACAGACTCCAAGGACAATTGCCAAGGAACAGACACATCACGCGGGTGGCCCAGTAGTAAAGAATCTACATCCCAGTACAGGTTATACAAGAGATGCAGAAGACGCAGGTTCGATCCCTGGGTCGATAAAATCCCCTGGAGAGGGAAATGGCAACTCACGGCTGTATTCTTGCCTGGAAAATTCCATGGGCAGAGGAACCTGGTGAACTACACTTCATGGGGTTGCAAAGAGTTGGACGCGACTGAGCACACACACACGAAGACACATCACCCAAAACCATGACAAAAGGCATTAGGCCCAAGGCTCAGCTATTCTTGACCTAGATGTATGATGAGCTCAGTCAATAAAAGAGCCTTTATCTGAATAAATTTGCAAATCCTCCTGGAATTGGTTAGCCATGGGCCTTTATCACAATTTAGATTTCAGATACCATACTGTTATTACTGCTCTACGACTGCTATTACCATTGCTGCTGCTAACGATGATACACTGAAAAAACACTGCCCAGGACTTTATACAGAAATTTCACCCAAGAAAATAATTCAAATAAAATACATCAAAACCGTTAAAAACCGTAAAGTAACTTCATAAAACCCTCCCAGTAAACTTGCAGTTTACAAAAGAAAAAAGAGCATCTCCTAAACATAAATAGTAAATTTTCAGAAAATAAAATTATTAAAGAACATCTCATTCAAAGTTGTAAAAGCAATTGCAGCAAAAATATTTGGGAGTAAACTAAACAAAATAATAATAATAAAAGAGCTGTATGAGGAACACTTTAAATTTCTGAGGAATATAAGACCTAAATACATGGAAATGATACTCTGACCTTGAGTGCCATAAAAATGTCAGCTCTCATCCTCCCCCATTAACATTTTCTATAACTATGCCACCTGTTTCTAAAGTTCTTCTGAAAATATTATTATGTGTGTATAGTTAGGAAAATTCTGGGCAAAAAAAAGGGTAGTAATGAGGTCAAGGTCTATTAGGTATTAAAATATATTATAAAGCTGTGGTAATTTAAAGTTTTCCTCTAGAAAAAGGAATATAAAAATTGGTAATTGTAAAGAGAGTCCAGAGTTAAATACATACAGGATTATAACATATTATAATAGCAGAATTTAAAGCCTTTATTGAATTTGTTACAATATTGATTCTGTGTTGTTTTGGTTTTGGCATGTGGGATCTTAGCTACCTGCATCTTCTGCATTGGAAGGCGAAATCTTAACCACTGGACCACCAAGGAAGTCCCTATGAGGGCAGAATCACTGGACAAAAATAGATTATTAACTAAGTGGTGGCAAGAGGACCACTACCTAAAATCATGGAAGAATCAAAGCTCGATTTTTACCTCACCACCTGTAGTCAAATAAATCCTAGGAATCAAATACTCAAGTATTTTTAAAAGGTAAATATCAATATATTAGAAAAATAGGTGAATTAGACACATCTTTTGTGGGAGAAGGTTTTGATAGCAAGAAACAGAAACAGAGCCCCCCAAATAATGTTTGCTAAATTTGACAACAAAGACATCACAATCAAAATCAAAAGACAGAAAGAGGGGGGACAATTCTTAATATATACAAACTCTTTACCAATCAACAAATAGAACAAAAACACAATGAGAAAAATGAGAAAAAAAAATAATGGCCTGTTGACATTAAGAAAAATGGAAATTGCACATAAATAGTTAAAAAGAAGCTACATATCCCCCATAACGAAATAACTGCAAGTTAAGATGTTGGTTTTCCCATTGTTCACTTAAAAATAATAAGACATTGATAACAGACAATTAGGAGAATATATAGAACCCAGTTGATCTCATTTGAGGTCAATACATCATTATTAAATAAAATAAAATTGCTCACATGCTGTGAGATGGGATTTTGCATGTGTCCAAAGCCTAAGTAGAATGATATCAGTGCTGACTTTGGCAGCTATACAAAGACTAGAAACAATCAATCCATCAATAGACAGCTTTAGATAAATCACAGTGTATTCCCACAATGAAATACAGCATATCCATGAAGAATAAATTGGATCTATATGTCCTAATATGAAACAATTACCAAGATTGGTTGCAAAATAAGAAGCAAATATGGAATACTCTATAGAACTCTCCCAACATAAAAAAATTAAAAAATAAGTACATGTAGTTTTATATGTTTAAAATATTTTTGAAAGGATGTATAAGAAAATTCTAAGAGTAGCTGCTTTAAGGAATGAACCCTAGGGGTTAAGAGCTCTAAGGGGACAAAGGATTTATCTTCTTCTTATTCTCTTTGCATTTACTTAAATTTCCAATCATCTATATAGATATTTTCTCAAAAAAACTCTAGCTAATTCTAAAATTATAGAAAAAATTCAGTATTTTTGTTTCCTTTCTACTCAAATTAGTACAAAAATAATCAATTTCTAAAGCATGCTTTTAAATTATAAGGTGATATTTATAATATATTCCTTAAAATGCATTCATATATATCTCAATGTTTAGTCACAACCACCCTCCTACATGGATTTAACCTTCTCTTTTATTGCAGAAGCTGAGTTCGTCAACTCATTAATAGCCTGAGTCTTGAGTTGTTTCCCACACAAGGAAAGACTTTCTCAGAGTCACATGTCATTTCCAGAAGCCCTCTGGGTCTGCTGTGGCTGAGTTTTTACTCTGGAAGGAGTGCATCTTCTCTCTCCCTCACCTGGGACTGCTACAGCTTCCCCCATGGGGTCAGTGCATTTGGAGCCCAGGAATCCACAGCCCACTTGTGCAGGGTGAGCTTTATTTGCTTTCATAGCAAACCAGAACCATAGCTTTGGAGTCTCGAAGTCTATAATCCCAACACCTCACAATCTTGTCCCCATCTATGGTATAATCCTACTCCCTTGCTCCCAATTGGGCAAACATCCTCTGACCAAGATCTGCTCCTCCCCACTGCCACACCTGTCCGCCATGTTCCTTCTTCCCTATCTTTGCCACTGTGTCTGGGGCATCCTTTTCATGACTGACCCTCTCAGCTGTGTCCTTGGCTCTTCACAGAAGAGATAGGCTCTCCCACCTAACACAACACCTACAACCCACCTCCTCTATGATCTTCTCAGGCAGTCAGAGAGATGCCCCTACTGACTTCAGGGACAGATGAGAGATCAGCAGTCTCTCTGTTTCTCTCTGCATGCCTATTCCTTTTTCTTTGTAACATATGTCACTCACTGACTGTCATCACCCCTGTCTCCTACCTAGCTCTTCCCTTCACACTCCATTATTGATTGAAAATTATACCTGCATCATTGTCTTCCTTTCTCTCATTTTCTCGCCCCTGTCAACTGTCTCTACCATCTCTCCTCTTACCTCAGTGTTACTGTAGATTACACATCAATCTCCAAGTCTAATGCCCTCCAACACATTCTCGATTAGCTACCTACCTTTGTAGTCCTGGTGGAGGTAACTTCAATTGGAACTACCCTTCCTCAGACATTAATCCTGACAGCCAGAAAGAAAAGGACAAGCTTGAAAACTTCAGCAGAGAACAAGAAATTGTAAAAAGTGGTGTGGATCTTCCCTTCCCCCCTTACCTTGTGTCTTTTACTGGATCTTCCCCCTTCAGAATAAACTCCAAAAAGGTAGGGACTTTTGTCATTAAAAATAAAAAAGTGGCATGGCAGATTTGTAAGGTACCAAATATAGAAACCAAAGATTTTCAGAGTAAGAAGATAAATAAGAAGAGTCTCATCTCCATGCTTTGAGTATATAACTCTTGATTAGATCTCCTACCTTCCCGAATTTCAGCTAACCCCTACTCATACTGATAACACTCAACAATGCTGAAACCTAAAGCAAACCCTTCATATAAGTTTGAGAGACAAAAAAGGAAGACAGATATAATTCAGAGTGTATGCCATTATAAAATATTTCTTTACAGTTTATTGCCTCTAATATGTACTGAGCCTCTATGAAATAATATCATTTTCTATTGTAGAAATGCAAAGGAGAATTTCTCCAGTATTGTAGAAAATGGCAAAGGAGAACTTTCTCCAGTATTATAGAAAATACTGGAGAAGGAAATGGCAGCCCACTCCAGTATTCTTGCCTGGAGAATTCCATGGACAGTGGAGCCTGACGGCCTACATTCCACAGGGTCACAAAGAGTCAGACATGACTCAGTAACAAATACACATTGTAGAAATAAAGAAAATATGAAGTAAAGTGGTGAAATAACCTTCATATCTAGGAAATAGTAGCCAAGTTGGATTTTCATCTAGTACAATTTGGGGCCAGTTTCTGACCATAGTTAATCTTAACAATTCTGTTTATGATTTGAAATCAATACGGCAACTTTATGTAATCAATTTACAAACAATATGACAACTTTATGCATGAACATGGGTCCTCTCCTACGAATCAATAAACCAGAAACCCAGGTATCTTCCAGACATATCCAATTGATACACCATATTCACCCATCTGATCCATCCCTCTTACCACCACCACAAGGGAAAGTGGATAAAACCTGGAAACTGCAGGCTCAATCCTTTGGAATTCCAGTGGACTCCACCATTAGGCCTCCTACACCATTTGGAAGGCAGCAGAGAAGTCATCTAATGCTTCCACAGCAGCTGAGGGCAAGCATGTGTCTTTAGCAAAGGAGGTCATGAGCTTTTTCTGACAGGAGGTATTACTGCGTAACACCCCACTTCAGGACTGCAGGACCCTGAGATCTATGAGGAAGCCTCCAGCACCTCAGGCCTCCTCAGAAAGGACCTGCTTGTGGTTGAGACCATGGAGACCCCTGCCCTTCAGGATTTTCAGGAGGCAGCCCTGGTCCTTCACAGCCCAGGCTTCTGACGTTTGCCTGTCTTTAATAACCCGCTCTTAAGACTTACTCTTCAAGATACCTATACACTGGTCTCTGACCTACCATGGTTTGACTTAGGATTTTTCAGTCACAAGGGTAAATAACTGATCCTTATAGTCATTCTGTACACAACTGTTCTTTATTCTTTCACTTTCAGTACAGCATTCAATAAATTACGTGATATGTTCAACACTTTATTATAAAATAGGCTTTGTGTTGGATGGTTTTGCACAACTGTAGGCTAAAGTGAGGGCTTCCTCGGTGACTCAGACAGTAAAGAATCTGCCTGCAACGCAGGAGACTGAGTTCAATCCCTGGGTCAGGAAGATACCCTGGGAAAGGGGATGGCAACCCACTCCAGAATTCTTGCCTGGAAAATCCCATGGACAGAGGACCCTGGCAGCTATAGTCCATGGGGTCACAAAGAGTTGGACATGACTGAGGAGCTAAACACAAACACACTCACATAGGCTAATGTGAGTGTTCTGAGCAGGTTTAAGGTAGGCTAGGATAAGCCATGATTATCAGTAGGTTAGGTGTGTTAAATGTATTTTTGACTTCATGATATTTTCAATTCACATTAGGCTTATCAGGATATAACACCATCGTAAATTGAGGAAGATCTGTAGAGTGGTACTTGGACCCTTGACTAAACTCCAACTGAAAAAAGCAACATATGCTATTTATGTCCTTAATCCACAAGAAAAGAGTTTCCTAAGAAATGATAACTGAAGCCCATGTGTTAGACAATCTATAAATAGTGGGACTAAAAAGATGTTATTCAACAGAGGTGTGTTTGAAATATATCTAGTCTTCTCATTTTAGAACATATATTTTATATAAATTTAAAAAGACTAATGCTACTATGTTAAAGAGAATAGTAGCAGCAACAGTTTTATTTGATGTTTTACCCACTGCATAGATTTCTTTTACTCACTCAGTTCACCTTATCTGCATATTCCGGGTGTGAGAACCATGAGAACGCTCTGTTCAAGGCAAGAGCTGTCAGGACGGTAAGCTTCCTCTCTGGAAGGACGGCAGAGAAAGACTGCATCTGACCACCACTTCCCACAGACTGGACTTACTGTCCTTACATAGCTCCAGATGCCAAGAAATGTAAAAAGTTCTTCTAGGTATATAAATCCTACAATTTATTATGCTTTCATCATATGGATGGTAAGATGAAGGAGAAGGTACCTTCCTTTGAAACAGTAAGGCTTAGAAGATTTATTTTCTGCCTTATTTCAGGAGGTAAAGCATTTCTCTTCCAGACCTCTGAAGGGTGTGTTTAAATGAACGTCTAACACTGTTTAGCTCTTCTTTGCATTAGAAAACCATTTCTGCTAGAAAGCCTATCTCCAGTGATAGCCAAGTCATTGTCCCCACTAGCTTCCTCCTCTAGCTCCAGGTCAATAAAATCTTTGTATCCTCCTAGGTTGGGAAAGTGCCCCCTTTGCTACCCTGTCAGATCCTCCTGGGTGTACAGAGCTATATCATTTCATATGCTAGGATCTATGTTCCCTCCTCTTTCGTTTTCACCCTCCCTCCTTCCTTCCTACTCTCCCTCCTGCTCTCTCCCCTCCATTCTTCCCTAGCTCCCTCTTTCGTCCCATCAATCTTTTTGAGCACCTTCTATGTGCAAATTGCTGTGATTAGGTGAGAGGATGCCCTATTGATCAAGATCCAGGGAAAGTGTTAGTTGCTCAGTTGCTTCCAACTCTTTGCAACCCCATGGACTATAGCCCACCAAGCTTCTCTGCCCATGGAATTCTCCAGGTAAAAATACTGGAGTGGGTTGCCATGCCCTTCTCCAGGGGATCTTCCCGACCCAGGGATCAAACCCAGGTCTCCCGCATTGCAGGCAGATTCTTTACCATCTGACCCCTTATTGGAAAAGACAGTCAAGAAGTCAATGATTAGAGTAGTTTGATGTGTGTTATACTAAGAATAGGGCTTCCCTGGTGGCTCAGATATTAAAAAATTCACCTACAATGTGGGAGACCTGCATTTGATCCCTGGGTTGGGAGGATCCCCTGGAGAAGAGCATGGCATTCACTCCAGTGTTCCTGCCTGGAGAATCCCCATGGACAGAGGAACCTGGCTGGCTACAGCCCGCGGGGTCGCAAAGAGTCAGACACAGCCGAGCGACTAAGCACAGCACAGCGTACCAGGAATAAGACACGGCCCATTGGGAGCACTTAGGAGGGACAGGGCAGTGCTGCCCAACAAATACAAGTGTGAGCCACATATATAATCTTGAATTTTCATGTGGCTATATTTAAAAATTTTAACATCAAATTAATTTAATAATATATATTCAAATATGCTCAAAATGTCATCATTTCAATAAAAAATTATGTTACATTTCCTTTGTAGTCTTCACTTATATAGCTGAAGAATACAGTTTCCAATTACATCAGCCACCATTCAAGTGCTCAGCAGCCACATGGCACTAAAGTCTACTGCCTTGGACAGTGATATCTGAAGAGATGGGAAAGCGCTTCCTAAAGGAGTCAGCTCAGCTGAGCCAAGGGGTGAGTGAGGGAGTCAGACAGGAGAGGGAATGGAAAGGACACTCCAGGGAGAAAGAAATGCACTGCTGAGGCTGAAATACACAGGTAGAGAGCCCAGCAGGTTCAGGGTCACTGGTAGTATATCTGCGGGAAGAAAGGCAGGAAGACTCAAGAAGAATGACAAGTGGGAGCTAAGAAAATACCAGGTGAGATCAAAATGAAGCATTTGTGCAGAAGAAATCTCAACTTCCTGTTGCAGGCAATAGGGATTCCACACTTGAGTGTACTGTGAAGTAACTTGGTCAAATGAGCATCTTTAGAAAGATCTAGAAAGATGCCTACAGTATATAGGGAGAATGAAGGATAGAGGGCAGAGCCAAAGGCAGGAAGTTCTCCTAGAAAGCTGCTGAAATCACCCAGGCTGGAGATTAGGGCATATTGCACTTAGTCTGTGGTTAGAGGTTGAGAGAAATAGGTTCAAGAGAATTTAAAGGAATGAAAGCAAAATATTCTGATGACTGGTTAGTTGTAGGGAACCCAGGTGTAGGGAACCTTGGAAAGGGGGTGTGTGTGATGTTTGTCGGTGAGATGGAACACAGAGGAAGGTAGGTTCCATGGGAAATTGTGAGTTCTCTTTGGAAGATACTGCTTCTGAGGTTTATCTTAGTCTGCTCGGGCTGCCATAACATAATACCAGACTTTGTGACTTAAAAAACTGATATTCATTTCTCACAATTTCTGGAGGCCAGTCATCTAAGATCAAAGTGATTTGAGTTTCCAGTGAGAAACTCTCTTCCTGGCTTGTAGATGGTCACTTTCTCACTGTGTCTTCAGAAGCCAAAGGAGTGGAGGGAAAGAGAAAGCTCTCTGGTGTCCCTTCTTATAAGGACACTAACCTACTGGATCAGGGACCTACTCTTAGACCTCACTTAACCTTACTTACCTCCTTATAATCTTTATTCTTACATATAGTCACATTGGGGTTTAGGGCTCCAACATATGAATTTTGAGAGGGGAAATCATTCAGCCCATACCAAGGAAGTTGAGAGCTGTCCAGGTGGAGAGGATCAATGGAGGACTCGGGTCTGGGACAGAGGAGGGAGGTCATGCCAAGGAGAAGAGGCCTGCCTTTGAGTAGCACAGCGCTTCAAAAACTATCCAGAAATATCTCAAATATGAGTTCCCTGACATGAGTGGTATGCACATACAGGCTGGATGGCCATGGGGGTGCACTAAAAGGATATTCGTGCTCTGAGATCCAGAGATCAGTGATTCTTCTGGAGTTAAATTGAGGCTCTGAGGACAGCAGGGAGGGTCCCAGTTCCTCTTCATGGAGAGGATGCTCACAGCTGAGAAGGACTGGGGAGGCTGCTCTGTCTGCACTCGTGGCCCTGCCTTCTCCAAGGGCTGCGGGCCACCATGTAAAAGTGTTTATTGGCCTTACATGCCTTCCTTGGAGACCTTCTTATCACATCTGTGCTGGCCATGAAAATGAGTATCCGAATTCCAACCACAGGGAGCATAGATGGCCAGGGGTCCCTTTTGCTGGCTCTGCAGGCCAGGCTCCACTTGGGCAGAGGCCACCCCACCACAAGGGTGGACCACAGGGAGGCCAAGATCGGGCCTGCTCCCAGAAACTGGGGCTCCTCTGGCTCTGGCTCCAGGATTCTGGTGTCCAGGACCCTTCCTCTCCACCTCCTTTGTCTCCTTCCGTAGTTTGCCTTCTAGTCGGCTCCCTCCCTCCATTCCTTCTCTCCCTCAGGCCCCCTAGTAAAACCCTTCCAAGATTTAGGCATCTCCTGCTCCTCTTCTCAGAAGGCCCTGCTTACACAAAGTGTCCTTTTCCAGTTTCTGCTGGAGCACTGGCACTTTTCATAGAAAGCAGTAAGAATATGCCAACTAAACCTTCGTCATAATTGCTGCATTTTCCTTAGCTTGTTATTTACTTTTCTTTCTGCTTGTGGTACTTTTTTTTTCCTATTGTTGCTTCAGAGGTTTTCCATTTGTACAATAATCAAACCAATCTCCCCCAGGAAAACTCTCCTAACACCACCAAAACCTCTACTTTCCGTGCTCTGTTGTGCCAGGCTGATATTTGTCCCTGAACCAACTGCCAGTACTCAGCAGAGCCTGAGGTCAGCTCTTTAGTGAGGTCCCCTGCTCTCCAGAAGGCAGTTCTGTAATGCCCTCACCTTCCCCAAGCATCATCTCCCTCCCTCCTCAAGAGGCTTACCTGGCATCTTTTCCAAATAATTATCATGTTCTTCCCAGGGGAGCTCCTGGTGAATTAATTTTCCCTCAAGCATTATAATTACAAAGCCCATGTGCATCCTGGAATCTGATAAATATTCATCTCTCTCCCCCTAGATTGTTTCCATTGCTTTATTTTTACATGTGACTCTTCACACCATATGGAATATCTTTTGGGGGAGAAGGGGGATACTTTTGAAGCAACATCTCAGATGAGTCTCTAATAAATGACTTCTAATTTTGTGTATATAT
The DNA here is from genome assembly GCF_023699985.2 of Odocoileus virginianus. Taxonomy (NCBI): domain Eukaryota; kingdom Metazoa; phylum Chordata; class Mammalia; order Artiodactyla; family Cervidae; genus Odocoileus; species Odocoileus virginianus. The sequence continues at coordinate 34,551,390 of NC_069680.1, forward strand.
ATATACATATATATATGTATGTTATTAATAGTATTCATGATGCCATCATGTTATGTCTTCAGCAGAGAACTGCAAACACCTGGCTTGTTTTTGCAGCTAAGCTGTGTGCAGGGAGGCATCTAGATGTGCTAGGCCCAGAAAGCTAGGATCCGGACCAGGTACCCACTGAGGCTGGGCAGGCCCTGTAGGAAGCTGGCCAGCTCAGCCGGCTGGGCCTTACTGTGCTAATGGGTGTCAGTCAGCATCCCCGACAGGTCCAGCCTCAGGGAGTCCAGGCCCCTGGGGGAAGGTCTTGGCAGGGTGCAGGAGCACTGCTCTAGGGGGCCAAGGGGCAGCAGCAGACTGTGATCACAGCAGGCAGGCAGGGACTCCAAAGAATAGAAGACATTTCAGAAAGTACTTTATACATAGTAATTAAGCATCGCTGAATTATATGTTTTACTCAGAACGATTCCCAGAAGTGAAAACATTTTTTAATTGACATTTCTGCTTTATCAGCCTCTTTCTGTGTTGTAAATTCTCTTAAAGAAGGTAGAAAGGGTGCAGCTACAGCTGGGAGCATTTCATCCATTGGTCCCAAAACTGATAATGTCTGCATTTATTTGGACTTCAAAGTTTTCCACTCATTGAAACCTAATCAAATTGTGTAGCTTTATCGAATTATGTAATAGACTTTTTATGTGAGGCTATACCAAGAAAATTTAGATCCTTAAAAGAACAGGAAAATATCATATGTGGAAAACGTGAACATTAACTTTACTAACACTTGGTCAAGCAGAACTATGGGATGGCCTTTGGTGCTTATCTGGGATCACTGTAGGATAAAGGAAATGATTCGCAACAGGAACCAGCCTGGCCCAGCAGGCTTGGAACCCAGCCCTGAGTATGAGTCCTCACTCATAATTAGCTTTGTGGCCTTGGAACAGTGACTCAGGCTTTCTGGTCTTTAGTTTCCCCTTTTATGATAAACTCATGTTTGATTGTCTGCTAGTTCATTGTGCCCTGTTTCAGGAGCCTGGAAGGGACATGGTACAGGCACCAAATCTGTGCTCCTACCAAGAAGCACTGGTTTCAACTAGTACTTGGCGGATGGGAGAAACTCAGCAAATGATCTGGCCCACACTGTTGGCATTATGTGCTCAGAAGTCTATACTGTGCTCAGTGGAGATGACTGTTGATGCTCCACATGGTGTTGCTGGGCTTGACTGGGGCTGGGGGGGGTCATAGTGGCTTCACTCATACCAGATGCTCCCACTGTGGCAGCTAAATGGTTGGGGATTCACCAGGCCTACTCTCCAGAAAAGCATACAGACTTCGAAAGGCAAGTTGCTTTCAAGACAGCAGAAGGGGACATGACTGGGTCCCTTCAGGCCCAGCCCTGAACAGGATATTCTGCTGAAACCAGTTCTGTCAATCTGATGTCAAAGAGGAAAGGCAATGTACTCCAGCCCTTGATGGGAGGATCAAGCATGTGCAGGGAAAAAGCGCTGGATACAGCTGTCTGCACCCCCATGTTCCCACCACACATACAGGTGACCCTGAGTTCTGATGGTTGTTCAGTCACTAAGTCATTTCTGACTCTTGCAACCCCATAGGCTGAAGCATGCCAGGCTTCCCTGTCCTTCACTATCTCCCAGAAAGTGAATGTGAAGGTGTTAGTTACTCAGTCATGTCCAATTCTTTAGTGGGACTGTAGCCTACCAGGCTCCTCTGTCCATGGAATTCCCCAGGCAGGAACACTGGAGTGGGTAGCCATTCCCTTCTCCATAGGGTCTTCCCAACCCAGAGATGGAACCCGGGTCTCTGGGTTCAAGACTGCCTGCACTGCAGGGAGATTCTTTATTATCTGAGCCATGAGAGAAACCCACACCATTGAGGACACGGACATCTTTGGGGGCCATTATCCAGCCTATCACAGTTATCATTTCTGGTCCATTTAGTTAAATATTTTTAATCACTTTGGGCATATTTTGTAAAGAAAAATGTATTTCCATAAATATGTAGTCTCTTTCTTCTGCTGTTAAACTTGTTAAACATACACAAAAGTCCAAAAATGGCTCTGAGAGAATCCTCTCTGCAGAACGTTCATAAACTTAGTCTTGGGGAGCAGAGAGAGACAGGGAAAGGAGTAGATGGCAGGACCTGTTGTGACTGGAGGGTGGGGAGGTGGAGCTCCCAAAGCCTCATTGTGGGTACAAGCTGGCCCTCCCACCCAATGTCTGTGTGTCCCTCCCAGGCCCAAATCTAGGCACCAATGAACCAAAGCTATAATGCTGGCAGCCAACTCCCTTGTTCCCAGAGCAAATGTATCCAGCAGGGGCTTCCAGCAGAATGTGTGATTACGGTACCTCAGAGGCTAAAATTATGACAAATGGAAGAACTCGAGGAGGGCATTTTCTTCATTCAAAGGCAGAACATAATTTCCTGAGATTTTATTGATAATCTAAGTGTAGAAGTTGTAGTAGAAATCTAAATGTTTATTCCTTTTGCTTTCCTATTACAAAGGAAGCAGAGAGAAGCCAAATATATCAATCCAAACTTGGCCAACTAAAGAGGTTCTTAAAGATAGAACTGATTTATTAAACTGCATAAAAAAATTAGGGGACAGAAAGTCAAAGACCAGCTCATATTGCAGACAAACCTACTGCATGTCTAGTGGTGGGAACAGAATAGTAAAACTATTTGAAGGATTTTTCAAAAGGGGAGCTGATGGCTAAGAAAAACACTTTCACAATTACCCTGTCATCTTATTTGTCTGCCCAAAGCTGAGACTTGGCACTCTGCCCGATCTGTTTAGCGTAGTTCATAACATGGATTTGACCACTGACATTAGTGTAAAAACTACATGTGGAGTAGGCTTAGTAACTGGGGCATCTTCCATGGGAATTTGACTTTCTAATCCAGGGAGGCACGGAGACTTCCCAGAGAAAGGCTGTAAGGTTCTCCAGGGACCCTTAGGCTCCATGCGAGCAGCACACTGGGGATTCAGGACTCATAGTCAAACTTCATCATTCTCCGTGACACAGGGCTCCAGTCTTCATCTGACCTTCCACTCAGAGTTCTATGCGGTCAATTGATAAGTAGCCCACCTGATATCCCAGGCCCAGGCAGAGTATACGACTTCAGACTCAAGTGTATCTATCAGCAAACATGTCCAGCGATCTCTTCTGCTGACCTCCTGCTGCCTCTATCTTCGTTAACACTAGCCTGGTATGAGCTGCTCCATCACCAGCTACACACACAACCCTTCACTGTAGGTGACCCTGAGTTTCCAGTATTCACAAGAAAGGTGCGTCTGTTTGTACTAACACTAATATCCTGCTCCAGAGTAGACCAGATGATAAATCAGAAAGAGAAACTACAGGCCTGGGTAACAGAGTTATTATCCCTTCCAATGCTAAATGCAAACCAGATGTTCTCAATCCACCAACATACTCCTTCTATCCTTACTCTTTTTCCTGCAGTCTCAGGCTCAAAAACAAGGTATAATCCCATTAACAGCACATTCTCTCTTGATAAAGGTAGGGTGGACCATCTAAAATACTGAAGTGATCCTACTATCATTAATTCAATCAAATGGCATGGGTATTAATGTTAAGCAAAAGCAGTGGCTTAAGCATTATAAATTCTAGAATTTTTATCACAAATACAGTTCTTAGTCCATTTCCTTGTCTATAAAATGAAGATAAATAATCTTGGTCTTGATTGCTTCCTTCAGAGTGATACTATAGGGAGATTAGTGAGATTATTAAATGAAAGTTTCTTGAAAAATGAAAAGCATCATTATAGCCTTTATTGCAATACCTATGTGTTGCTTCTATGTTAGACGTTCCAAGAAAGAAATAGTAGTAAGAAAATAGTTTGCTTCATTGGAGTCATGTTCCAGGATTGACCAAAGAGCCTGGAACCCAATTATTCTTCAGGAAAATTCCCTGAGTGTCAGAAGTAAGTAAGGATTCCAAGGAGAGGTGCATTCATGATCTTGATGTAAACACAATAGATCCTCGCCAGTTATGCTTATTAACACTAAGAAAAAGATTTTTCAAATTGACTAGCTTGCCAGTTCCAGCCAAGGTCACCACAGTCTCATTTCCTCCCAGTTCTCCCTCTTAAAAATAAAAAATACTGGACATAATGTGAAAAATTAAACATAAAAAATTAAACATAAAATTACCTATGACCCAATAATTCTACTTATTAAAATATAACCAAAAGAACTGAAAGTGAGATCTCCAATAGATATATTTGTATACCCATGTTCATTGCAGCATCATTCACAATAGACTAAAGGTGGAAGCAACCCAAGTGTCCATCAACAGATGAATGGAAAAACAAAATGTGGTACATACATACAGCAGACTATTATTCAGCTTTAAAAAGGAAGGAAAAACAAGCAAAAGGAAAAAGAAATAAATAAAAATAAAAAGGAAGGACATTCTGACACATGCTACAGCATAGATGAACCTTGAAACCGAGTTTCAGTTTAAGAAGACAGAAATATTTTAATATGGATGATGGTGATGCTTGCATTGATCACTGAGAAAGGCTTTCGTATATCTCTTTGCTATTCTTTGGAACTTTGCATTCAGACAGGTATATCTTTCCTTTTCTCCTTTGCCTTTAGCTTCTCTTCTTTTCTCAGCTATTTGTAAGACCACCCCCCCCCCCGCCCCACCCCCAACAACCATTTTGCCTTTTTGCATTTCTTTTTCTTGGGAATGGTCTTGATCACCACCCCCTGTACAATGTCACAAATGCCTATCCATAGTTCTACAGGCACCCTGTCTATCAGATCTAATCACTTGAATCTATTTGTCACTTCCACTACATAGTTGTAAGGGATCTGATTTAGGTCATACCTGAATGGTCAATACCAACCACTGAATGGTCGAGTGGTTTTCCCTACTTTCTTCAATTTAAGTCTAAATTTTGCAATAAGGAGTTCATGATCTGAGCCACAGTCAGCTCCCAGTCTTGTTTTTGCTAACTGTATAGAGCTTCTCCATCTTTGGCTACAAAGAATCTGATTTCAGTATTGACCACCTGGTGATGTCCATATGTAGAGTTATCTCTTGTGTTGTTAGAAAAGGGTGTTTGCTGTGACCAGTGTGTTCTCCTGGCAAAACTCTGTTAGTCTTTGCCCTGCTTCATTTTGTACTACAAGGTCAAACTTGCCTTTTACTCCAAGTATTTCTTGACTTCCTACTTTTGCATTCTAGTCCGCTATGATGAAAAGGACATCTTTTGGGGGTGTTAGTTCTAGAAGGTTTTGTAGGTCATCAAAGAACTGTTCAACTTCAGCTTCTTTGGCATTAGTGGTTGGGGTATAGACTTGGATTATTGTGATATTGAATGGCTTGTCTTGAAAATGAACAGAGATCATTTCTGTCATTTTTGAGATTGCAACCAAGTACTGCATTTCTGGCTCTTTTGTTGACTGTGAGGGCTACTCCAATTCTTCTAATGGATCCTTGCCCACAGTAAGACATAAAAGCAATAAGAATTAAATTCACCCATTCTGGTCCATTTCAGTTCATTGATTCTTAACATGTCAATGTTCACTCTTGTCATCTCCTATTTGATCACTTCCAATTTACCTTGATTCATGGACCTGACATTCCAGATTCCTCTGCAAAATTGTTCCTTACAGCATCAGACTTTACTTCCATCACCAGTCACATCCACAAGTGGGTGTTGTTTTTGCTTTGGCTCTGCCTCTTCATTCTTTCTGGAGTTATTTCTCCACTCCTCTCCAGTACCATATTGGGCACCTACCAACCTGGGGTTGACTTCAGTGTCACATGTTTTGCCTTTTTATGCTGTTCATGGGGTTCTCAAGGCAAGAATGCTGAAGTGGTTTACCATTCCCTTCTCCAGTAAATAAAGGGCAGAACTAAAGGACAGAAACAGAATGGACCTAACAGAAGCAGAAGTTACTAAGAGGAGTTGGCAAGAATACAAAGAACCATACAAAAAAGATCTTCAGTTCAGTTCAGTTCAGTTCCTTTGCTCTGTCGTGTCCGACTCTTTGCGACCCCATGAATCGCAGCACGCCAGGCCTCCCTGTCCATCACCAACTCCCGCAGTTGACTCTAACTCATGCCCATCAAGTCGGTGATGCCATCCAGCCATCTCATCCTCTGTCGTCCCCTCCTCCTCCTGCCCCTAATCCCTCCCAGCATCAGGGTCTTTTCCAATGAGTCAACTCTTGACATGAGGTGGCCAAAGTATTGGAGTTTCAGCTTCAGCATCAGTCCCTCCAATGAATACCCCGGACTGATCTCCTTCAGGATGGACTGGTTGTATCTCCTTGCAATCCAATGGACTCTCAAGAATCTTCTCTAACACCACAGTTCAAAACCATCAATTCTTCAGCGCTCAGCTTTCTTCACTGTCCAACTCTCACATCCATACATGACCACTGGAAAAACCATAACCTTGACTAGATGGACCTTTGTTGGCAAAGTAATGTCTCTGCTTTTTAATATGCTGTCTAGGTTGTCATAACTTTCCTTCCAAGGAGTAAGCGTCTTTTAATTTCATGGCTGCAATCACCAACTGCAGTGATTTTGGAGCTCAAAAAAATAAAGTCTGACACTGTTTCTACTGTCTCCCCATCTATTTCCCATGAGGTGATGGGACCAGATGCCATGATCTTAGTTTTCTGAATGTTGAGCTTTAAGCCAACTTTTTCACTCTCCTCTTTCACTTTCATCAAGAGGCTTTTTAGTTCCTCTTCACTCTATGCCATATGACCCAGATAACCATGATGGTTTGATCACTCACCTAGAACCAGACATCCTAGAGTGTGAACCTTAGTGGGCCTCAGGAAGCATCACTATGGACAAAGCTAGTGGAGGTGATTGAAGTTCAGTTGAGCTATTTCAAATACTAAAAGATGAAACTGTGAAAGTGCTGCATTCAATATGCCAGCAAATTCAGAAAACTCAGCAGTGGGCACAGGACTGGAAAAGGTCAGTTTTCAATCCAATCCCAAAGAAAGGCAATGCCAAAGAATGTTCAAACTACTACACAATTGCATTCATCCCACACACTAGCAAGGTAATGCTCAAAATTCTCCAAGCCAGGCTTCAACAGTACATGAACTGAGAACTTCCAGATGTTCAAACTGGATTTAGAAAAGGCAGAGGAACCAGAGATCAAATTGCCAAGATTCGTTGAATCATAGAAAAAGCAAGAGAGTTCCAGAAAAACATCTACTTCTGCTTTATTGACTATGCCAAAGCCTTTGACTGTGTGGATCACAACAAACAATGGAAAATTCTCCAACAGATGGGAATACCAGACCACCTTATCTCCCTCCTTAGAAATCTGTATGCAGGTCAGGAAGCAACAGTTAGAACCAGACATGGAACATGGACTGGTTCCAAATTGGAAAAGGAGTATGTCAAGGCTGTATATTGTCACCCTGCTTATTTAACTTATATGCTGAATATATCATGCAAAATGCCAGACTGGATGAAGCACAAGCTGGAATCAAGATTTCCGGGAGAAATGTCAATAACCTCAGATATTTAGTTGACACCACCCTTATGGCAGAAAGTGAAGAGGAACTAAAGAGCCTCTTGATGAAAGTGAAAGAGCGGAGTGAAAAAGCTGGCTTAAAACTCAATATTCAAAAAACGAAGATCATGGCATCCAGTCCCATCACTTCATGGCATGTAGATGGGGAAACGATGGAAACAGTGATAGACTTTATTTTCTTGGGCTCCAAAATCACTGCAGATGGTGATTGCAGCTATGAAATTAAAAGATGCTTGCTCCTTGGAAGAAAAGCTATGACCAACCTAGACAGCATATTAAAAAGCAAGACATTACTTTGCCAACAAATGTACATCTAGCCAAAGCTATGGTTTTTCCAGGAGTCATGTATGGATGTGAGAGCTGGACCATAAAGAAGGCTGAATGCTGAAGTATTGATGTTTTTGAACTGTGGTGTTGGAGAAGACTCTTGAGAGTCGCTTGGATTGCAAGGAGATCCAACTAGTCCATCCTAAAGGAAATCAGCCTTGAATATTCAGTGGAAGGACTGATGCTGAAGCTGAAACTCCAGTATTTTGGCCACCTGATGTGAAGACCTGACTCACTGGAAAAGCCTCGATGCTGGGAAAGACAGAAGGCAGGAGGAGAAGGGGATGACAGAGGATGAGATGGTTGGGTGGCATCACCTACTCGAATGACATGAGTTTGAGCAGTCTCTGGGAGTTGGTGATGGACAGGGAAGCCTGGTGTGCTGCAGTCCATGGGATTGCAAAGAGTTGGACATGACTGAGTGACTGAACTGAACTGACGCTTGCATATCAATGTGAATATACTTAATTCCTTGGATTTGTACACTTAAAATGGCAAATGCTATGCATATTTTACAACAATAAAGTAAATCAAACATAGAAAGTCTCTGAAAGTTGGAGAGAATAAGGCAACTTCCTAGAGACTTGGGGACCTGAAGAACAACACGGCAGTGAGGCTCCTGGGTTTCTTTATGCCTTAGCCAGGGCACATAAGAAGCCTGCAATCTAGAAGCTACCAATAGGTACAGACAAAGAAGCCCCATGTCAGGCCTAATTCCTGTAGTTGTGTGGATGGGAAAGTGGCAGCCTAACAGAACATAGACGTTTTTTGTAAATAATTGTTCTACTTTAGCCAAACAGCAATGGAAAATATGCTCATTCCCCAACTGTCACCAGTCTGCAGGGCCAAATGGAAAGCAAGACTTCCACTCCAAACTCATTGACAATGAGGTACTTCATCCATCTCCCATGCACCCCTATTTTCATATGGGCAGGGCCTATGGGGAGTTGAACATTTACCCTGATCTGGACCTGTGCACTACATATAACCAGGAAGACAGCCTTGTAAAAAAAGAGAAGACAAAATTGGATCCAGAAACTCAATACAACAGCCAAATCCCCCAGAATACAACAGTACTACAGTCAGCAGTTTAGTATTGTACTGTATGAGTTTACCAAAGGTTGCCAAAACAAAGTACCACAAATTGATGCCTTAAGATAATAGAAATTAGAAATTTATTGTCTCCCAGTTCTGGAAGCTAGAAATCTGAAATCAAGATGTCAGTGGGCTGATGCTCACTCTAAAACCAGTAGGGGAGATCCTTCTTTGCTTCTTCCTAGCTTCTGACCATCCTTGGCATTAGTTGGTTTGATGCTGCAGAACTCACATCTCTGCCCTTGGAATGGAATTCTCCCTGTATCTTCATGTGGCCATCTCCTTGTAAGAACACTGGTCACATTTGATTAGGAGCCCATCATACTCCAATCTGACTTCATCATAACAAATCACAGCTGCAACATTTCCAAAGAAGTTCACATCCAGAGGAACTGGGGGGTTAGCATTCCAATGCAGATTTTCTGCAGGGAGACAGGACTCAGTTCAACCCATTACAGGCACCAGTGTCAACTTCGCTTTTGATTTTGTGTTGTTGTTCAGTCACCAAATTGTGTTGGACTCTTCACGACTCTGTGGACTACAGCATACCATGCTTCCCTGTCTCTCACCATCTCCTGCAGTTTGCCCAAGTTTATGTCCATTGAATGGTGATGCCATCTAATCTCATCTTCTGTTGCCCTCTTCTCTTCTGCCTTCAATCTTACCCACCACCAGGGTCTTTTACAATAAGTCAGCTGTTCACATCAGGTGGCCAAAGTATTGGAGCTTCAGCATCAGTCCTTCCAAAGAGTATTCAGGGTTGATTTCCTTTAAGATTGACTGGTTTGATCACCTTGTTTTCCAAGGGACTGTCAAGAGTCCTCTCCAGCACCACAGTTTGAAAGCATTAATTCTTCAATGCTCAGCCTTCTTTTGTAGCTCAGATGATAAAGAATCTGCCTGTGATGCAGAAGACCTGGGTTCAATCCCTGGGTCAGAAATAGGCAATGGTAACCCACTCCAGTATTCTCGCCTGGAGAATTCCATGGACAGAGGAGCCTGGCAGGCTACAGTCCATGAGGTCTCAAAGAGTTGGACACAGGCTTCTTTATTGTCCAGCTCTCACATCTGCACATAACTACTGGAAAGACCATAGCATTGACTATACAAACTTTTGCCAGCAAAGTAATGTCTTTGCTTTTTAACACACTGTCTAGGTTTGTCAAAGCTTTCCTGCCAACAAGCAATCATCTTCTAATTTCATGGCTACAGTCACCACCTGCAGTGATTTTAAAGCCCAAGAAGAGGAAATCTATAACTGTTTCCACCTTTTCCCCTTCTATGTGACATGATGTGATGAGACCAGAAGCCATGATTTTAGCTGTTTTTTTTTTAATAGTGAGTTTTAAGCTGGCATTTTCAGTCTCCCCCTTCACCCTCATCAAGAGGCTCTTTGGGTCCTCTTCACCATTATCTACGTATTTGTATCATCCACATATCTGAGGTTGTTGATATTACTCCCAGCAGTCTTGATTCCAGCTTGTAACTCATCCAGCCCAGCATTTTGCATGATGTGCTCTGTGTATAAGTTAAACAGAGTAATAATAAAAAGACTTGTCATACTCCTGTCCCAATCCTGAGCCAATCAGTTGTTCCATACATGGTTCTAACGGTTGCTTCTTGACCCACATACAGGTTTCTCTGGAGATAGGTAAGATGGTCTGATATTCACATCTCTTTAAGAATTTTCCACAGTTTGCTATGATAAACACAAAGGTTTTAGTGTAGTCAATGAAACAGAAGTAAATGTTTTTCTGGAATTCTCTTGCTTTCTCTATGATCCAGCGAATGTTGGCAATTTAATCTCTGGTTCCTCTTCCTTTTCTAAACCCAGCTTGAACATCTGGAAGTTTTTAGTTCACATAATGCTGAAGACTAGCTCGAAGGATTTTGAGCATAACCTCACTAGCATGGGAGGTGAGTACAATTGTCCAGTGGTTTGAACATTGTTTAGTAGTGCCCTTCTTGGGAATTGGGATGAAGACTGACCTTTTCCAGTCCTGTGGCCACTGTTGGGTTTCACAGATATGATGACATATTGATTTTATGTTACAGTTATATAAAATCACCATTGGGGAAAGCTGGGTGAAAGGACATGGAACTTTGTACCATTTTGTAACTTCCTGTCAGTTTTTAATTACATCAAAGTGACAATTTATAAGAAAATGATTTTGCTTGCTAATCAGAGATCAAATGGGCAGTGGTGGGAGGTCTTACCCCATTTGCCATATTCACTGAAATATTTTGGGGCTTTACATTTCCAACTGTTTCTGACAGGGAATAAATTCTCCCCTGTATTTTTCCTGTGGTTTTCCCTAAGTGTTTGTTAAATATATAGCATATTTTTAAATAAGCTGGTCAGGAGCTTTTAGACTGATGACATTTCTCATTGCAATCTCGCCTAAGAATTTCACAAATAAATCATCAAGCCTTTTAAGAAATGATGGTCGGCAATTTTTCAAACCTACAGACAGGAGAAGCCACTATAATTCTAAAAAATGTTCACTCCTTTCTAACCTTGAGTTACTGTGGTATGGGTTTGGAAAAATGGTGACATTTTCTCGACCTTTATTTAGGAAAAGCTAGGAAAATCATTCCTGATTTCAAGCTGCTGTGTTTTGTGGTTCCTGCAAGTTCCTGGAAATGGTCTGGCAGGAACGAGGAACACAACTTTGTGGAGCGGAGCCCTCTGGAGGAGGATCATGGAGCCCAAACCCTAATTCTCCCTTGCACTCAGGTGGATGGGGCCTGCAGGGCTAAGCCTGGAGAGGCTGAGCTATAACCCAGAGCCCTGGGGTTACTAGCCATGCCATGGCCTCAGATCGGGTCTGAAAGTTGGGCTTCTATGATGCAGGCCAATCATGAAGTCAGGCAGTGGCAGCTATGAGGAAACCCTAAAAGCTGTGATAAAATCCTGACCCACATGTTGGGGGGAATAGAAATAAGGGCATTGTAATAGTATTTCCTTGCTGTGTACCAAATTATCACTAATTTAGCAGCATGAAATGTGTTTATTATCTCATAGTTTCTATAGGTCAGAAGTCTGGGCAGGATCCCTCTCACGGTGTTGGCTGGAGAACATTCCCATCTGGAACTCAGGGTCCACTCTCAAGTTCATATGTTTGTTAGCCAAATACAGTTTCTTGCAACTGTAGGACTGTGGTCCCGGCCTTCATGCCAGCTAGAGGTTATCAGCTAGGGATTGCTCTTGGCAACTAAAGATCACACTTAGCTCCCTACTGGGCCCCCCACCCCACACAGGCCCTCTCACAATATGGCAGCTTATATTCCCAAAGACCAGCAGGAGGATCTCTATCATGTTAGGAATATCTCTTCAGGAAGGGCCCAGTCCCTTTCAGTGGCTCAGGTGATCCTCTTTTTGATTATTCAAAATCAACATTAGGGATCTTAACTTCATCAGCAAACTGACCTTCACCTTTGAAATGTCTAATCATAGAACATAAAGTTAATATCATCATGTTAATACTCTTGCCTCTACTCAAAGGGAGGGGGATATTTGGTATGTGTATATCAGAAGAAAGAAATCTAGGGGGCCTCAGAATTCTGCCTACTGTAGGTTTGGGATCCTAGGTGGAGGGCTTGAGATGCTGAGTCCAGCACTGGCTAGAGTCCAGGACAGGAAAATTGCAAATTCTCTAGCAGAAGATGGAAAGGAAAATAAGGTACAGCCCAATTCTACATTAACCCAATGAAGAATGGGGCAGGGAAAAGCCAAAACTCAGACCCTCTGCAGTACCTCAAGTCCTGAGGCAGGTGGATGACAGACACAAAAGGCTATTGAGGAACCTAGGGTCCTGCAGGTAGCAGAGCATAACTGGACTCTGGGCCGTGCTAGAATTGAACACAGAAGCCACTAAACCTTCTCAGAAAGAAAGATGCCAAACCTCCTCAGAAGGAAGGACCAACCATTTTTCAACAATGCTGATGGAAGAAGGTGCCATAATTCTCAAAAATGGCTACTTCTCTCTACTGTCTACTTAGTGTGACCTGAAATTGGAGAAACAGTGACATTTTTGACCCACACTGGGAAAGACATATACTGACATTCTTTGCATGAGTTGGAACTAGCTTGGGCACAGGCTGGCTGGGGCTCACAGATGGCAGAGGATGGGATAGGCTCATCACAGACTCAGATACTGGGAACTGGGAAGGCCAGTAAGGTCAGAAACAGCTTTCCTGAAAAGGAGTTCTCTTGGTCTCATAGATTTTGGGATCACCTTCTTCGTCCCCACCACACTGAGTCCATGTGGAAAATGATGCTCTGGGTTGAGGTATATGCAGGCCTGGTGTGCTGGGCCAGCAACATAGGTAACTGGGAAGTCAGGTGTGGCAGAGGCAAGAGATGGCCAAGGGGATGTCTGCACTGAGCTAGGAATCTCAGTTAAAAGAATATGATCACCCCCGAGCTTAATTTCGTATTTATAAACCAGAGACAATACATATTTTAAAATAAAATGCTTGTAAACATGGTCAGAAAACTGTAAACCATCACACAACAAAGGTATAACTGTTACTGTAATAACTTTCTAACATGTGGGCAGCTTTGGTGACTAAAGATAGTTTTCCTTTACATGCAGACAAACTGTCCTGCAGGTCCATTGACCATATATGTGACTAAGCTGAACGCAAGCCAACATGTTTCTTTCCACATCCCAGGGCCAAATATTTAAGGCTGGAAAGTACATTTTTCTGTCTCCAGGAATTAAGATAGGTAAGACAAAGGGAAATCCACATTCAAGGCAGGGTTTCCCTCAGATCTGTGACCTGGCCCTCCATCAGTCTCCTTTTCATTCCTGGGCCCTTGGGGTTCCTCAGCTAAGGCAGAGGCTGGGAGTGAGGTTGGGAGAGAAGAGATCCCAGAGGAGAAGCCACGGGCACAGAATACATGGGCACCAAGAGGCAGAATAGGGACCTACTGAACAGAATCTGCAGGCCTGGTCCCAGGGACCAGCGCCTCTCACTCCTATCCCTTCTCCTCAGTGTCCCAACCCAAAAGAAATGCCCCAAATTGTTCCTGCCGAGACAACACAGCCAGTGCAGACCAGGGGCCAAGGGGTGGTCTCTGAAGAAGGAGTACAGGCATGGTCTCCAAGTCCTGAAAAGTACAGGATGAAACATTGGGGAAAACACAGGAAATGTGAAAAGGGAAGCTAGCCACGCGCATTCAGGTTCACTCTGCTGCATGAATCCTCATTGAGTGAACGTGAAACACATCAGAGTCACATGTGGGGGCCGCCAGAGGAAGCCAAGGGGAATTAACTCACCACCTGTACTCTTCTGCTGGGGCTGACATTACAAGATATGTCCCACTGTGTGGCTTAAACAACAGAAATGTATTTTCTCACAATTCTGGAGGCTAGAAGTATGAGATGAATGTGTTGATAGGTTTGGTTTCTTCTGAGATTTTCTCTCCCTTGCTTTGGATGAGCACCTTCTCCCTCTGTCCTCACATGATCTTCCCTGTGTATCTCTGTCCTCTTCTTATAAGGACACAGTCATACTGGACTAAGGCCCACCTCAGTCTAAGGGACATCTGCACTGAGCTAGGAATCCCACAGTTAGGAGAATATGATTGCCCCGAGCTTAATTTCATATTTATAAAGCAGGGATATTATATGTTTTAAAACAAAATGCTTGTAAACATGATAAGGATACTGTAAATCATCACAGATTACTCTAATAATATTCTAACAAGTGGGCAGCTTTGGTGACCAAAGATAGTTTTCCTTTACATGCAGACAAACTGTCCTACTGCTCATATATGTGAGTAAACTAAACTCAAGTCAATATGTTTCTTCCCAAATCCCAGGTCCAAAATATATAAAGCCCTGGGATGCGGAATATTAAGGTAAACTGTCCTCAATTTACCTTAATTACCTCTTTAGAAACTCTATTTCCAATATAGTCACATTCCAAGGTACCAGGGGATTAGGACTTCAATGTGAGTTTGTGGGGAGACACAATTCAGTCCATAACACAAGCCCAGTTCTGAAAGCACTGAACCTGGATGCACAGCACCAGTCAGCAGATCACCCCACACAAGTCCAAGCCCCTTCTCTCTGACATCCAGGGCCCTTCAGAAAATGATAGGAAGCTGCTGGAAAGTGGAGCATGTCTGGTTACTTGGAGAAATGATGCTCCAGAGGTCTATAACTGTAATCATGGTGACATGCCCAAGAGAGAACTTTATGGAACAGTAAGAGAGAAGAAAACCTGGAGGTCAGTTTGCTAAAACACCCAGTGTGACATACTGTTGGCCTGACCATTCCTCATGGATAGGACTCTAGGGTGGGAGGGGTGAGATGGAGCCACCATTTACCCAATTGACCAAGGGGAAAGGCTATGAGTGGGGCCTCAAGTCTGTGACCTCAGAGGTTCCTGCTCTGTCATCAGATCCTAGTAGTAGAGACCATCAATAGACATGAACGGTTGTCAGCATTTGGGAGTCATTCTTAAATTCAAAGTAGTTACTTATGCTGAGAATTTTCAACTCAGAGAAGACCTGGTGGAAGGGATGACTTGCCCTCCTTAATGGGGTACCCACAGGTTGCCCTGGTCCTAGACAGAGAGATGCACTAGGTGGGAAAAACACTCAGATGGGGAAGTGTGGTGGCCACACTGAGCCAGAGATAGGTGACATACTTCAGTAGGGCCCAGAGCATTGTAGGGACATAATTAATTGGGCTGACAAACCAGGACAACAGCCACAGTCTCTCCTCTTGTGGAAGAACTTGGAGCTGGATTAGAAAGACCAGAGAGACAAAGACATCTGTGCCAAAAGGCAACAGAGGCCACAGACTTTCCCAGCACTTGCTCGTGAGGAAGCAGAACAGTCAGTCTGCAGAGACACGGCTGTGCTGGGAGAACCCACTCTGCCCTCAAGGAACCCACCCATCTCCAGCCCATCTGGTCAGAGGAGGGCCATCAGAGTGAATCCAATTCCTAAGCACCCACCCTGAGCAGTCCCACAGCAAAGGGAACCCCAGAAATGGATCTTTTCGGGTTGTGGGATGAAGCCAGGTTTTCCCGTGCTCGGACTGAAACCTGGGGGGCCCACAGTGGGATCTCAGCTTGAAAATAAGGAAGTGCCCAAAACAGTGTGTGTTCTGTGTGCATCTATTGTGTGCCTGGACTTGTGCAGAGGAATCAGGCCCAATCTCTGGATCAGCCTGAATGGGGACAGGCAGCACTCAGGTGGGCGTCATTCATGGTCCCACCACATGCAGAACTTCCAGGGCTCTGCCCTCAGCTTCTATTGCAGGACTGGGCCAGGTGGAGTCCATGTGAGGCTGCTGCTTCTGGAGCTGAGGCCTGCCGGAGCCTGCAGGCAGTTGGGTCGGGAGGAATGGCAGACGAAATGCGGGAAGCAGAGATTAGTGGGATCCCCTTGGGGTGCACTGGCCCAGCAAGGACCACCTGGACTCACTCTGATGTCTAGTGAGAGAGGCTGCAGTAGAAGGGCAGCAGTCCTAGTGAGCTCCACCCAGTGTTTCAGCTTAGCGAAGGTGACCTAACATAAATCCATCCAACAGGTACCCAAGACACAACCTAAGAAATGATCATTTCTTCTAGGAAGACAGAGTACAGGAACTCTGAGAACACAGACCTAGAGGATTCAAGTGCCCTTTGAAAATGGGATCCAAGAGTTAGGAAGCCTTGACGGAGGTGATGGCATCTGGGGTAGTTTTGGAAACAAGGTGGGATCATGGGTACTGGGGCTCAGAGGCATCTGGCCCAGGGCACAGGCTCTATGCAGAGCCACAGGCAGCAGCCCAGAACAGAAGCCAAGAGTGGGCAGAAGGGATCTCCACCTGCAGAGCTTGGGGAGAACTGGAAATGCAGAGATGAGCCTTCTGTTCCCTCCCCCAGGGCAAATAACCAGACATAAAAAATGTTTTACAGGCTATGAAGTTTCCTACTCCCATGTGTGAAATTAAAGTCTCTGGACTGGAATCACAGTATCTTTTTTAAGATCATGTTTCAGATGGTCCATTTTAGGTCTTGAACTCCCCATGATACCTTACTTTATTTTTCCCCAATTTTTTACAACACTATATAAATATTAAAACATAAATGAGGCTCAGATCTTCTTTCATTATTCACCAACTGTAGCTGGCTTACAACTTGAAGGGATTATCTTTTGCCTGTAACTCAAATAAGGTTGAACCTCCCTCTCTTTGTCTTCTCTCCCTCACTACCTCTTTCCTTCCTCCCTCCCTCCTCCTTTCCATCAATCCTTCCTAATTTTTCATTTTTTATTGCTTTTTATACCCCCTAAATTTAAAAAAAATAGCAATTATAAAGGACACCCCTGGTGGCTCAGTGGTAAAGAGTCTGCCTGCCAATGCAGGAGACACAGGTTCAATCCCTGGATCGGGAAGATACCCTAGAGGAGGGCATGGCAATCCACTATGGTATTCTTGTCTGGGAAATCCCATGGACAGAGGAGCCTGGTGGACTATAGTCCACAGGGTCACAAAAAAGTCAGGCATGACTTAGCAACTAAACAACCACAACTAAAGAAAAGCATCAGGCACATTGACATTAGACTATGACAGACTCTTTTCAAGACTGTTTTCTCCTTTGTCCTGTCCACTCACATTCTTAGTTGTATCTGGTGGTCTCAGCAAAGCATGTTATTTTGTCCCTTGCTTTTTTCACCTGATAATACCATAAAGATGCTTTCTACTTTGCTAAATTGGCTCTCCTGTGATCGTGTTATCCTGCTATGTAACAAGCCTATGGTTTCCAGAGTGGACTGAAGCCCATTTTGGTGACAGGAAAGCCTTAACTGGGTCCAGGTTTTAGGAGCTGTGGAAGAAGATATTTTAGCCTGATTGTGAGCTGCAGAGAGCTGCCCTTTAAGTCCTTGTGGGCAGTGATGGCCAGGTCCAGGAGAGTTCCTTTGCCTTTCAGACACCAACCTTTTTAATGTGCCTGCAGTGACTTGAATTATCACTAAAGAGATGCAGAGCAGGCAGAGTGGAGACTGAAGTAGTACAGGGCATTTCCCTAATCACTTCTCATCCCCTCTACCAGAGCCATGCCTGGCAGTCACTCAGTCATGTTCGACTCTTTGCAACCCCATGGACTGTAGCCCACCAGGCTCCTCGGCCCATGGGATTCTCCAGGCAAGAATACTGGAGTGGGTTGCCATTTCCTTCTCCAGGGAATCTTCCCAACCCAGGTATCGAACCCAGGTCTCCCACATTGCAGGCAGGTGCTTTAACCTCTGAGCCACCAGGGAAGCACAACCAGAGCCATAGGACACCCTTATCTCCATCTACACCTCCTTCCTGGAGTAGCTCACCAGATCTGCAAGATTGAGATTTTCAGTGTTCCTCATAGGAAGACCTTGAGAGAGCCATACACAAAAGGAAAGCAAAATAATATTTTGTCACTTGCACCTAAAACCCAAATCCGTAGTTTCAGTGTATGCCCTTTTAAAACGCTATGACTGGGGGGTGGAGGGGCTTCCCTGCCGGCTCAGTGGTAATGAAGCCACCTGCCAATGCAGGAGACACAGGTTTGAGCTCTGGTCTGGGAGGGATACTCCCACATGCGGAGCAACTAAGCCCTTGCACCACAACTATTGCTCTAGAGCCCAGGAAGCAGAACTACTGAGCCCATGTGCCACGACCACTGAAGCCCTCATGCTCTAGAGCCTGTGTTCCACCATAAGAAAAGCCACCGCAATGAAAAGCCCAAGCACTGCAGTATAGCCATAAACAAGTAAATAAAATTATAACAAAAATAAATAAAATGCTATGCTTAG
Source organism: Odocoileus virginianus (assembly GCF_023699985.2). Lineage (NCBI taxonomy): Eukaryota > Metazoa > Chordata > Mammalia > Artiodactyla > Cervidae > Odocoileus > Odocoileus virginianus. Next base: position 34,570,153 of record NC_069680.1, read on the forward strand.
AACAAAAAAGACATGAGACATATAGATTACAAAAAAGTAAAATGGCAGATAAATCCAACTGTATCAATAATATTGAATATGAATGTTTAAACACTACAAAGGGCCAAGACTGCCAGGTTGGACAAAAATAAAGCAAGATGCAATTATATGCTGTCTGTAAGAGACATACTTTAGATTCAAAGATACAAATGGACTGAAAGTAGAAGAATCTAAAAGATATACCATACTAGCAGCAGCTATAAGAAAACTGGAGTGACTATATTGATATCAGACAAAATAGACTGTAAAACAAAACAAAAACAAATCGCAAGGAAAAAGAGATACATTTTGTAATTTTAAGAAGATACATCAGGGTATGTTTGTCACCAAAAGGCTACTTAAGCAGAGCTGGCACTTACCACATGCTCCCTGTGCACCAACTCCTCAGCCTGCTTTATCTCCATATTGTATTTGATCTGCACACACCCCATGAGAAGCCAGAACAGCTTACAGGGCATGGGGCAGGGCCGCAAAGGCAGGGGATGTAGCGAGAAGCCCATGCTCTTTATCACCGCCCTCCACTGCTGATTCTAACCCTACCAGGGTACCACCTAGCCAGCAGCTTCCCTACAATCTCCTGTGACAACCTATATATGAAACCTGAGCAGAATGCAGACAGGCAAGTTTGGGGGATTTTTATTTGAGAATGTGCAACACCATATGCTGTTAAAGGCTGAGTTTTCATGAGCAGCTATTGGATGCTTCTCAGACCCAAGGTAAACAAGGTGATATATCTGAAGTTCAACTATATGGCTGCACGTAGTTTAATTAAATTCCTCTACTCTTCCTTTTTCTACAAGTGACCTCTGGGCCTGGAGCCGTGGGGACGAGCCATAGGGCACAGAATGTGTCCACAGTGACAAACAACTTGGGACATTTGAGAACATTTCTGGATTGTTTACATTAAGAGAACATGTACTTGAATTCATAACACTAAACTGACATTTGACATGTTGAGTCAATGTAAGTCACTGGTGAAGTCCCTGAATTATTGCAGGCAAGTAATTAGTCTCCGGAGGCCTGTTGTTTCAACAATTTTCATTTATCTTCTTTCAGATGACAATGTAGTTTGTTTTCATTTTTAAATCTTAGTACTGACTAATGCTGCCCCATCCCATATGGCAACCTCCCCCACACATATGCCAAACACTCGTCCACCTCCAGGTTCAGCTGAGACCATGCAGTGATAATATCAAATCAGAGCTTCAGCTTTACTGGCACTCTTGCTCCTGAAATTCTCACAGGGTCCACTTTCCCAAGTGGACAACTTGATTTTATTTTCTGATAATACTAACTCCACTTCACATTCTAGCTTAAAGAGGTACTGTCGCTGATCATAAAATGCTTTAACTTACATAGAGAGACAAATGACATTTTAATCAGGTTAGAGTGCAAGGCAGAGGCCAATCTCAGGGTCACACGTACAGCAGTATGACTTTCCTATTTATGCAAAAAGGAAATGAGCTTTTCCCAGTTCAGGTTGTGAAAGCTCAGGACACCACTGAAGGGGACGGGGTTGCCTTGTTGATTCCCAGAACAGGAGGAGCTTTCACTTCCAATCTAAACAGCAAGTTCTAGTTTTTTAATGGGCTTAGGTTACAATTACTGATAAATATGACAGGAACATTAAAACCTCAAGTATATGTTGCCTTTTTAAGACTCGGCAACATTTCAATGGAGTAGAGGAACCATTTGCTATTTTTTTTTTTAAGATTTGGGTTTATTTCAAGGGAAGCAAAATATAGTCACTGATTTTTATTTTTCCATACAATAAATTTTCCTATTCAGACAAATTGAAGACAAAGACAGTTTAAATCAACATAAATTCTGCATTAAAGAGTATTTTAAGCATTTTAAGTATTTCCAAGTTCACATAGTAATTCAAAACAGGTTGGCAAAATGTTTCCTTTGTTAAAACAAAGAAGTCTTTACTGGTGATTTGTGGAGCTTTGGGGTTCAGAGAAGAGAGATGATCCTCAGACTCTGAGACAGCTCTGACAGAAGAAAACAAGGAGAACTTAATGGTGGAGCTGATATTTTAATTAAGCAGGACACATGCTTAACAGGAAGGTCATTGTCCGATGACTAGCAAAGACACGCAAACAGGACGTGGGTAGATGCAGAGAAGGGTGGGATTTTGAAACTGGTCAGTGTGCAGAAGTGAAGGCAAAAATGAAACAAGAAAGAAGGTTAGAATAGGTCATCTTGTTATGCTGGCTCTGATATTATTAGAAGTTCCTTCAAGAAAGGAAAATACTTAATGAACACCATTTTGACCTGTGGCCATTCTAAGAGTTCAGCTTTCTTTTTCCCTTGGAAGTGATGAGACACATGGGATACGTATCTGGGACAACATAAGCAGAGGAAGCAGAACTGAGCCTGGGACCAAAGCACACGTGACTGGGATCCCCGATTAGGTACTGAACCCTGCAAGTGCTTCTGGGGTAAGCCACTGAGTCAGAGATGTTAGGGATTGAAATATGCTCAGGGCAGATCTGAAGAGAGGGAGGGTGGCCAGAAGTGAGTGATGGGTATATGCACTGATGTGTCCAGGTGAGGCCTAATCCACATCGGCCTCTCTAGGACTAGGATGTCAGGATGGAAGGAGCTGTCATCAGAGGCTGAGGAGAGTCAGCTCCCCAAAGTAGGCAAAAGCAGGTGTCCCTGACTGACTGACTGACCATCCTTGACTGACCACTGAGGGACCAAAGTTACAAGATGGAGAAGGCCAAGTCTGTGGCCACGGTGCAGCTGTTGGAAGCTTCCCCGTGGCCAGGAGCCACAGGGATGCAGGGGTCTCATCAGAAGGTCCTCGTACTGACCTAGACCAGCAGTCAGCGCACCTAGGCTGCAAAACTCAAGCGCTTCAAAGTCTCATATGTCCTCTGCCGTCAAGACAGTTATCCCTCACAGAAGCCTGTCTCGGTGCATTCTGTTGCTTTCTTATTGTGAGCTTCACCAAGAAGAGAAGAAAGGAAACTTTTCCCACCTGTCCCAAAGAACTCCCAGACCAAAGGCCCAGTCATGCTTGAGTGGCACCCATACCCTCCAATTTATAACTTATAAAAAGAGCTGATGATGAATATTAATCACACTACCAGGAAATGCTGGATGTTGAACAGGGAAGGCCACTCATCAGATCCATTATCACAATCATTCTCTTTGATTCCACTTCAAATTCCAAACATAATTTAGCCTTTGTGATTACATGTTGCTTATAGGGGTGCATGTGGGTATGTGAGTACAGTCATTCATTTCATTCTGTTTTTCAGGTCTTGAGATAGGATTAAAAGACTATTAAATCCAAAACTCAGGCTACGATGTAAGAATGTGATACTCAACTGGATGTTTCTGTCCTCCATGGATTTGGAGGACTCTGAAGATATATCACTTCTTAGAGCCAACCTTGAGTTGGGCTTCTCCCATCAACATTTTGCTTTATCATCATAAATTATCTCCCTCATAATATTTCTGTGCATTCACAGCTCTGTTTGTGTCCCATAAATCAACTGCAGGCCTGTTTAATTATCCCTTGGCAATTTTAAACAACCAACATTTTTAATGAAGCAGAGAATGCATAAGGCCAGCAAATAGAATTTTAAGGGTCCATTGTGGGTCACTTTGTGTATATTTTTCAAAGTCAGGCATTCCTGAGATAAGTCACATATTACCCAGATCTCAAGGCTTGGCCAATGTCCTTTCCCACTGCATGACCAATGAGACCCTCAGCCATCAGAGGCTGCTTTTTGTCAATGGCTTTGAACTATGTCAGTTACTATAAACACACATGATGAATGAGTGTTATGGTTATGTGAGGAATTCAGTCACCTTGGCTCAGGCCAAGAAAGTGGCAGAGCTATGGATAGCTAAACCAAAGGGCCATGCCCACTGCTGGAGCCAGGCCACTGGTGAAGTGTCATTAACACTGAGACTTATTTCCTGAAATACAGAAATTTCTCTATCTGGTTTTTAAGGTCAATGTGGTGGCTCAGTGAGCTAGCCCCTAGTCCCCTCTCACAGGAAACATCCCTAGGGATTTTGTTAGAAGAAAGACCTGGCTTCACTGGCTCCCCTCAGTAAGGGCAAATCCTCACCTGTTGGCCCTCGCCTCCTATAGGCAGTGGGATGTGCTCAGGTGAGTGGCTCCAGTTAGTTCTGCCCCACAATGGACACAGGCTAGGGAGCATCACTCAGCCAGGCTGCAGGGGAGGCTGCTGCATTTGTGCAAAGCTGAGTGCCTGGGCCCAGTCTGGTGACCATGCTAGACCTAAGGGCCAGTCCTTGCTGCTAAGAGGCCAGTCCAGAATCCAGGAGATGGAGCAAGGCTAGGCAGGGAAGTGAAAGTGAAAGTCGCTCAGTCACATCCAACTCTTTGTGATCCCATGGACTATACAGTCCATGGAATTCTCTAGGCCAGAATAGCCACAAGGGAAGCCAAAGAATACTGGAGTAGGTAGCCTATCCCTTCTCAAGCAGATCTTGCCAACTCAGAAATCAAACCAGGGTCTCCTGCATTGAAGGTGGATTCTTTACCAACTGAGCTATCAGGGAGTCCCTGGGCAGGGAAGGGAGGAGGTAAGAGAGGAGCTACAATTAGTTACCAGGTCCAAGAGGAGAAAGGCACAAATGATTCCCACTTCCTCCCAAAGGCCTGCATGCTTTTCTGGAATTTTTTTTTTTTTTTCAGGACATTCTTAGGACCACAGAAATGTGAGTAATTTTAAGATGACAAAGTCTGCCCCCTGCCCTAGCAGACTTCTACCACCACCACTGCCCTCCCTTCTCCTCCTTCCCCTTCTCTTCCATTGCTTCACATGCTTAGACATCATGCTGAGCTCTGCACAAGAAAAGTGTCAAAACTATCCATTTTACAGATGAGAAAACTAATGTCTCAAGGTCTCAGCCAGCATGCCTGAAAGCATCCTGCCCTTCACAGAGCTAGAGTCAGACTCCATCCCAGGACTATTCTGGAGCCCAGTTTTGTTGCCCCCAAGGCACGCTGGACCCTGTCTTGGAGTGAAGAACAGGAGATCTGAATTGTCAGAGCATGTCTCTGTCTGCCTGCCTCATCTGACCTCTTTGAACTTGAAACTCAACAGGAGAATAATTAAGCAGAAAGCCTAGCAGACTAGTTAGGATCTCAAGCTCCAAAACCAAATGCAATCAGCTAAGGTCTCATTATACAATCCTGAGAAATAGACCCACATGCTCTGCAGCTCAGATGAGTCTTCTTCCAGGTGGGAATCATGGTAGAACCTTGCCCAGAGGTGCTATAAACATGACCCAGGTGAAGTATTTTAGAAGAGAGACTGGCTCTAAAAGTTGGCTGCTATCAGTAATCAGTCCTTCACATCTACTCTGTCCCATTTCTTCCTTCACCCTCCTTGCAAGAGAACCGCAAAGAGCTTGGGATTTCTGTCGATTTATAGCAGTTACTGATTAAGTCACAGCTGTTTACTCATGGCCCAAGGATACTGGGACAAGTTAGAAGCCTGCACAGGAATCCAGGAAATTGTTATTTTGATCTTTAATGTGCGTTTTCTTGCCAAGCTAAGTAACCTTTGTGGGTCCTGTAATATGTTAACATTTAGAGAGAGGGTTTATGAACTGCTCTAATCCATTTTTAGTAAGGCCCATTACCTCCAAATACAGAGTCAAGGTTCCAATTAAAGCTTTCCATTAGAGAATAACAGTCTTTTGCCAAACCAGAAGGAGAAAAGACAATTTTTCATAGTTTTAAAGTTTATCTTCCTGAAAATGGCAGTCTCCTCATAGCACTCTAAGGCACGTGGTTCACTCATTCAATGTTTCAGAGCATCACCTCTGAGATGGAGAGTATTCTGACAGCCTGGGCAAGACAGTGCCTCCTCCCTAAGGGATCTCAGACGCTAAATGGGAAATAAATGCACACAGAGGCACAAATAGTTACTCTAGTATCCTGACATCTGAAGTCAAAATATAACCAAAGTTTTAAAAGCAAAAAATAGAAGATCCCAGTTTCTTTGGTCTTGGAAGCTCATAGAAGATGAGCTTATTAGGAGAAGTTGTTTCCACTGGGTTTTCAAGTTTGTTTACAGTTTTGCTGAATAGCAAAGGCAGAGAAATACTCCAGCCAAGTTGAATGGATGTGCATTCAAGACACATAGGTTGAGAATTGCGTGGGTTCTTGATGACACTGAGGCACTGTGAGCATCTGTGCCCCAGAGATAGAAGGCTGAGGTGCAGAGAAAAGGCTGGAAAACTGTCCTGAATGCCATGTTACCGTTAGGAGTTTTTTCTGACAAGTATCCATTACAGCTCTTTGTAAAACCTTTATGCCTGCATTTCAGGGCTTTCAGAGTCACATAGGCAGCCATGGACAGAGCAAGCAAGGGCAGGATTGCACCCCTGGACACCACGCTGCCTGGTCATGGGTCACATTCATGCTTCTCAGTGGTTGTGGTTATGCCACCCTCATTGGTAGTGCTGCTTTTTGGAGAGTTGGGGTATATTCATTTGCTCTTTCCCAATCTATTTGATTTTACCTTTACTCCTATCTGCAGGGTGTTTCCTGAAGCCCCCTTGCTAATCAGGTGGATAAGTCCCTCTTGTTGATGGACCTAGTGATATTTGTGAAGCTGTAAATTACTTTTCTGAGTTCCCTGACCCACAAAATTCTAGGATGATGGGGATTCCTAATAGGCTAAAGTTTCCAGAACAGCAGAGGTGGGAACACAGGGCACGACCTCACAGCACCTTCCTCAGACCTTGTAGACTATCCAGAGAAGCAGAATGAAGACAGCTCCTCTGGCTCTTTTGACTCTGATCTTTCCAATAGAGAAACTATTCATGGCAGCCCCTCTGCACAGGGACAGAGAGAACCAGAGAAAATACAAATGGGGCTCAGTTCTATTTTGAGATGGGAAATGGGGATCCAGAGGCTTTATCCATTTGATGACCCTTGATGTCCAGAAACATGGAACGGTCCCCACCCAGCTTGGCTGCATGAGCTGTTTTCAGAGCAGCTTGGGAGCCCCTAGGAACATTCTCTGAGTCAACCTGCTGCTCCCCGGGCCAGAGCACTGTGCTGTTCATTAGGAGGACTCTGCGGGCTGCTCGGTGGGAGAGAAGATGTCTCTCAGTGACTGCTCGTGGCTGGTCACTGAGGGTCTGTGCCGAGGGATAAGGAGCCTAAGCCTTTATCAAGCTCTGTCACCCAAATAATTAGGAGGCCACTGTGTGGCTCAGATGTTCCTATCTACTATATGAAAATAGCGTACATTGAACAATGCATTTTTGTCTTTAACAATCACTTTTTGAGTGCATATGGTACCTGCCCTTAAGGTCACAATCTAATAGAAATAAAACTAAATAATTCCAGTACAGTCTAGTATATGCAGTACTAGATATGTCCACAAGATAAGAGTTTGTTTCAAAAGGGCAGGAAGATTCCCTTCAGGTGAACAGGAAAGTAAAGAGGGAAGCTGAATAAGCACCCTTATTGAGGTGATGCATGAACAAGCTCTAGATGTCTGAGTAGGAGTTCTCAAGACAGATAAAGTCCATGCGGAGTAATTCCAGTAGAGTGAACAGGTACTTTATTGTCCAGACCTGGAAATCCTGGAGAGTGAAAGGGGCTATTGTTAATAATTATGCTTGACTGATGGACATAAACCAGTTCTATCCTGGGCCATTTGGGACATATCACCCTACACATGCATGGAGGCTTGAATTAGCATCTATTAGAGTGGGGCTGAGAGTAAACAAAAACCCTTCCTAAATTGACAAGACTAAAGTCCAAAGAAGCCTCCAGATGGGATGCCACACACCAGGTTCATGCTTCCACTAGGGACTCACATGCCTTCACTATGTTTTTCTGTTCTCATTGTCAATTTCATCCCAGGCAGTGTCAAGAGTGATCAGCAAGCAATGGAGACAAAGGCTCCCTTTAGGGTATGTGAGGAGACAGAGCTAGAGTTCAGGAGAGAGTCAGGGCTGAGGATATACTTTCGAGAGTCATAAGCTTAGAGATGGTACTTAGAACCTTAGGATCCTAAAGCTGAGGTGGTTAAGGATGGTGTTGGGAGCACTAACATCTAGCAGCAGGCTCTGACTTCTTGGTCATCAGCTAAGAGTGAGGGGGAAGGGCTAAAGCTGAGGATGAAATAGGTCTGAAATAGCCTTTTAAGAATTTGAGAAAAGAATCTTCCACATTGTAGGATCCTGTGAGAGCTGCAATTCAGTCAGCTTCAGACATAACTGGAAACAAACCCTTCTGGGGTCTGTGTCTTCATCCACGGACTGAGGTCTCTCCATCTAGGTTACTGGCTCTCTGGTCTGGGCTCCCGGATCTGTATTTACACCTACCTCTACTATAACACTGACATAGTCGGAATGCTTTCTGGGTATTTGATTCATTGCACTGTGGACACATTAAGGCCAGGGAATATACTTTTCCCACTTTCATATTCCTGTAATAAGAAGGAGGCCATGTACATGGCAGATGCTTGACAAATATTTAATGCTTGAGTGAACAATAGAATAGATGCCTAAATTGAGGGTCTTGTTAAACTCCAGCCTGTCTGGCAGACTTGGCTTTCTTGCCATACAAGTCCTAAGGCCATTATTGCCTTTGTTCATGGATATATGGAAGGGTACAAATCCAGGGACTCAGGAAGAATCCCCTGATCACTGGGGTGCTGAGGTAACAAGGTTCTTCCCCTTGCCCTGCCCAGCCTGGCACATTTCTGATCACAGACTTAGGTAAAACGTGCACATACTCCAGATATCATGGTTCCAATAAAATCTGACCCCAGATCTTAGAGGGCAGAGTCTAAGTGTAGCTGCCTCACTTCCAGTGAGGGTGGGAGACCCACGGCAGCCTTGAGCAATGCTGGGGCCCAGGAATATAGGCACAGTGAGTAGGATTCTCTCTTACACAATGTGGGGGCATTTGGAAATCTGAAAATTATTTGTCTTGCTCCCTGAATGACTCCAAACTCTTTGAGAACTTTAACAAAGAGCATCAGATTCCTTCACATGGCATTGAGACTCTTCGTGGCCACACCTCTGATTACGACCAGGCTCATCTCTAGGATTCCTCGTTTCCTATCACTCAAACCCAAGAATAATATTCTCTTGCCTCCTCCAGGTTTTTCCAAATAATGTGCCTGACCTAGAATCTTTCTACACTTGGCTCCTTGGTTGTATCCTCAAAGAAGAGCCCTCCAGTCTGGGCTAGGTGACTGCTTGCAGAATTCCTCTACTCACATTGTTGCCTGTGAGACTATGAGTTCCTTGGGCACAGCTTCCTTGTCATGCCTCTTATGTGCTTTGTATGCATTTAACCAACATTAAAGAACAATAAACAAATAAAAAGAATAGTTCTCTGAGATACAGAGAGCCCTTAGCCCTGGGATCTCTTTCAAGATTCCAGGGATTCCCTTCATCCTCCAGTCTTAAGGGTCTAAACATGGATAAATGGTTCACTGATGATAAGCACATCCCAATAACATTGAATCAACATGGTGCAATGCACCAAAAAGACCTGGCTTTACGACTCGTGAGTCATGTGACCCTTGACAAGTCACAAGACCTCACTGAGCCTCTATTTGCTCCACTATGTAAAGGGGTTATTGTACACTGCTGAAGGGAACTGCCCAGCACCTAGAAATAATATACTTTGTCCAAGTCACTCTACATCATCTAGCACTGAAGTCTTCAGGGGTATGCTGCTGCTACTGCTAAGTCACTTCAGTTGTGTCCGACTCTGTGCGACCCCATCCCTGGGATTCTCCAGGCAAGAACACTGGAGTGGGTTGCCATTTCCTTCTCCAATGCATAAAAGTGAAAAGTGGAAGTGAAGTCGCTCAGCCATGTCTGACTCTTCGCGACCCCATGGACTGCAGCCTACCAGGCTCCTCCATCCATGGGATTTTCCAGGCAAAAGTACTGGAGTGGGGTGTCATTGCCTTCTCCACTTTAGGGGTATAAACCCCAACAAAGACCAGGTCAAGCTTCCTGTGGACACAGCTGAAATCAGAATATAGCAGCTCTCCCATTCTATCTCCAAACGGGCACTAAGTGGGCCAAGATCATAATATGTCTGGGGAGATATCAATAGAAGTATTGTCATTGGAAGGATCCTCAAATAAGGCATTTCTCCTCTGGAGGTACTGGAGTGAAGATACTCTCCATTTTGAGTGATCCCCACATTTCCTGGGGACTTTCAGTGGGCCACTCTTCTCAGGAACTGAGTAAAATATTCTTCAGATGTAACTTATTGTAACAGATATCTGACATATGAAGGACATCTCATGGAAATTGCTCTACCAAGGCACTGTTTGGGTTGAATTGTGCTCTCCAAAATGATATGCTGAAATCCTACCTCCAAACCTCATTTGGAAATAGATCTTCGCAGATGTATCAAATTAAGATGAGGTCATTAAGGTGGGCTCCAACTCAGTGATTGGCATCCTAATAAGAAGAGGAGAAACAGATACAAACAGAGAGGGAATGCCAAGTGACTACAGAGGCAGAGATTGGGGTTATGCTCCACAGGCCAAGGACAACTGGTGCTGCCAGAATTTGGAAAAAGCAAGTAAGATCTTCCACTAAAGACTTTGGAAAAAGCATGGCCCTATAAACAACTTGATTTCTGGCTTTGGGCCTCCAAAACTGTGAGAGAACCCATTTTTTTTTTATTGTCTCAAGCACCCATCTTATTGTTACGTAACCCTAGGAAACTATTGTGTTGGCCAAAAAGTTCCTTCAGTTTTTTTTTTAATAAAATGAAAGGTACATTTTCACCAAGAACTTTATTGAACAACATATTCACCAATTTGTTCACTACCTTCTACCATTTTTCAGGCAACTTCATAATTCCATCTTCTCAAAACTTTTTATCTCTTTGAACAAAGGACTCCTCCAGGTGCCTTTTACAGTATTCCATGGAATTGAAATTTTTTCCATTAAGAGAATTTTGTAGAGACCAAAATAAATGAACATCTGAAGTTGTAATGTCTGGTGAACACAGTGGATGAATCAGAACTTCCCACCCAAGCTTTCACAGTTTCTGCCGGGTTATCAAAGAAACATGTGATCTTGTGTTATCATAATGAAGATTGTGCATTTTCTGCTAGCTAATTCTGGACACTTTTCATCAAGTGCTGCCCTTAGTTGGTCTAACTTGGAACAGTACTTGGATTTAATCATTCGGTTTTCCTGAAGGAGCTCATAATAGAGGACTCCCTTCCAATCCCACCATATACACAACATTACCTTCTTCAAGTGAAGGCTGGCCTTTAGTGTGATGGTGGTGGTTCATTTCACTTGCCCCATGATCTCTTGCATTCCACATTATTGTGCAGTATCCACTTTTCATTGCCCATGAAAATTTGTTTTGAAAACAGAATGTTTTCATTATGTTTAAGTAGAGAATTACATGCGGAAATATGGTCAAGAAGGTTTTTTCCACTTAACTTATGTGGAACCCAAACATCAAAGTGATGAACATAACCAAGCTGGTGCAAATGATTTTCAACTCTTGATCTGAATATTTTGAGTATGTTGGCTATCTTCCTCATTGTATAATGTTGATTGTTTTCAATTAATGTCTCTATTTGATCACTATCAACTTCAACTGGTCTACCTGACTGTGGAGCATCATCCAGTGTGAAATCCTCAGCATGAAACTTCACAAACCACTGTGAACACATTCAATCAGTCACAGTACCTTTTCCACACATGAACATTTTTTTTTTTTGCATTTCAGTTGCTTTTTTCCTTTCTTGAAATAATAAAATATAATATGCAGAAAATGTGGCTTTTTTGCATTCATCTTCAATACTAAAATGGCTACACAAAAGTTCACCAATTTAGGTTTTTTTAATGCACACTGATATGACAGTTGTCACAACACAATCTAACAAAATTGTTTCAAAGGAAGTTAAAAACGACTAAGCACTACTAGAGCCACTTAACGGAAAAACCTGAATGAACTTTTTGGCCAACCCAATAATATAGTCACTTACATACGATGTTCTGTGCTTGAGATGTCTGCTCTGTTTGACAAGATGAGCCAGCCCTGCTTCAGCTGCCCTGTCCTTTGAGGCAAGAATCAACTCACTTTCTCTCTGCACCTGCCTTCAGCTCTTTCTCTGCCATGCCCCCCGCTCCCCTTCATTCCTTTCAGATGCAGCCTCTCCCTAGAGATCTGTTCAAGCTTAATTAACACGCACATCACTCTCTCAGCTGAGGACATGGTAGGGGTCTGGCTATATTTTTTTTAATAATTTTTGTTCCTATCATTGTTTAGTCCCTCAACAAATATTTGTTGAGCACCTGTTATGTGACAGACATTGTTCCAAGCCCCTGAGATTCTGCATGAATAAAGATGACTCACAAAGCTTTTTTTCCAGAGAATATGGGGAAGGGGAGGTGGAAGGAGAAGGGCTCTGTCAAGAAACAGAAAACATAAACAAATTAAAGGACAAAATAATTTCTAGTCAAAAGAAGTACTATAAAAAGATAAAATGAAATCTCAGGTGATACAGAGTGGCATGATTTAAGAGAGTTCTCTCTGATGAGGGGGACTTTAACCTTTGATCTGAATAACAGGGGCAATTTGAAAGGTCTTCTCCAGGCAGAGAGAACAGTTTCTGCAAAGGTCCTGAGGGGGGAATAAGGAAGGAAGAGAAAGAAGTCCAACGGGCCAGAGAAAATAGGCTGAGTGGAGAATCTGAGGACTTGCATTTGCAGAAGCAGTTATCTGTGCTATTTTCTGTTGATTCTATTATTTTTAATTATAAAAACATAAATTTAAGTTTAAACACAAATTTAAACTCCAGGAAAAACATTTTAAGAATCAGCTTTGGTGATTTCCCCAGGGTTGACAACTAGAACCATTTGCAGGGGGTAGGGGAGAGGAGGAGGGGCAGGTGTTACCTTTACCTTCTAGACCAGTGGTTCCCAAAGTGTGGTCCCTGGACCAGCAGCATCAGCATCACTTAGCAAATTGTTAGAGATACAGATTTTTTGGTCCCAACTCAGACTGAGTCAGAAACTTTGGGAGTGGAGCTCTGCAATCTGTGTATTAAAGATCCCTCCAAGTGATTTTGTTGTATACCCAAGTGTGAGAAGCACTGTAACTGTTTCTATCAGGGCTCCAGTAACTGCATTTGAAGAGTGCATGTTGGAGGCATGAGCTGAGAGAAGTCAGAACTTCAAATATACTATCCAACTGATGTTAGACATTCACTGATCAATATACCAGTGATAGGAAGGGATATAGGCAAGACCACAGGATACAGTCATAGCCAAGTTGGTGAAACACACAAAGCAGTTGAGATCCAGAAAACATGACCATCTGGCACAAATACAAGAGAGTTTCATGCACTTGAATAGCAGGCAGTGAGCATAAAGGAAGCTTGTCATTATTAACAGGGTCTAGTCAGGGGCTGATCCAGCCAGTTCATGTGAATCTCTAACAAGGACACCAGGAAAGATAGAATATCACTCCAGGGTATGGATGCTCTGAAGAATGGCAGTCTTCCATGGCAATATTCAGATGCAGAAAAATGCAGCAACTGGATTATCAGAATTGAGGTTTTCTTGCCCTGGGCTAGGCTAGCAGCAAAGCCAGTGCCAGGCCACTCTGTCTTGACTAGAACTTCCCACGCTCTTTCTACCTTACCTCAGGACAGACTGTCAGGCCCTGTGAGACTCTGAGGCAAGATGCTTCTTTTCTATCCTAAAATAGTAGCCCTTCTACTGTCATTGTGTTTTGACACACACCTCTTGACTGTTCAAGCCCAATCATCTCTGCAGAAGCTGGGAGCAATTTGTGAGGTGTTTCCTGAGCTCCGCAGTAGCTACCCCTGTCTTGAAGGTCATCAACAGGAGGAAATTAACAGATTTATTAAAGGCTCTGGATAGTCTTTGTGGAATGACATGATTTGGAATATAGACACTTGTTCTTGTGCATTGGAGATTCCTTTAGGCCCTCATGAAGAATGTTTTACTGTAAATTGCCCATAGCTTTGACACGCTTCCAATCAGCTTTGAATCTGAAAATTAGAAGACATGAAAGAGGATAATTATGGGTACATACGCTGCCAAAACAAACAAACAAAAAATTTAAAGCTTAATGGCTGACCGGTTAAAGTTATGGAAGAAAATTTCTTTAAAAACTATAAAATGCAAGCTAAAAAGTTCTGAGACCATGTTATACAGGAAGAAAATGTCTTCTATAACATTCAATAGTGGAATTGTGTTATACTGGTTTTTGAAAGATCAAGAAGATGGCAGATTACAATCCACCTTCAGTGTATAAAAGGTGTAGAGACAGAGGACAGGCAAAATGGTGTCATAATGAACTCAGTAGATCTTTCTCCAGCAAAACAACCATTTAGCTGCAGAAAGTTATATAAAACAATTATTTAAAGTCTCCAGGGATTGTCCTAGTGGCATAATATGGGAAGACATTTGTTCAAGAAAATCTATTAAATTTCAGTATTAACAATGAGACCCTGTGGCATCTAAACCATAACCAAGCTCCCATCTTGACCAACAGCCCAGTGTAGTGGACACTCTATCCTAGGTGAGCATGTCCATGGAGAAGGGTCTCCTTCTCCTTCAAGATCCCATCCTAGGGTTGTGGTTTCACCCCAGCATGGGGAAGTTCTCAGGAAATCTCATCCTCTCACCAGCTCAATGCTACAGAAGTTCTAATCCAGGCAGATATGCCCAAGAGGACTGGGCTTCCTTCTCACAGTGAGCTTTCATTCATAAGGCCAAGAATACTGAGCTTGATCACCCTTGCCCCAGATAGCTTATAGGACTGAGTCTCAATGCTGAGAGAAGTAAGAGGAAAAGACCTCTCGCCCATAGTGCACGGGTGTTATCTGGAGAAGAGAGTGACAGTCCCCTCTCCAAGCTCTGGTTTAGTGGCACAGAGGCTCTTCCTAGCGAGAGAAGCAAATTTTAAGAACAGTGAGGTCCTTGTACCTTCTTAAGAGACTGACTTTATTTATAACATAGCTTTGGAAGATCATGGCTAAGGGCATTGTTAAAAAGCAATGTCCATTTTGGTGGTGAACTGGAAAAGCCTAGTGGCTTACTATACTAGTAGTAGCAAGCAACATGCTCTACCAGCTAGAAGCATAACAGAGACAACTAGGTAAAGAAACGCTAAAAAGAGCCCCCCTAGAGTCAGAGTAATATTCAAAGACTGGGAACATCCTGCTCCTGAAAAGAAACATGACTGTAATTTATCAGACTGTGGAGCAATTTATATCAAGCTCCTGTCAAAAATATAGAGCAAACAGCTAGTAACCAGTAGAGGCTAACAGACAGGTGAGAAGCTAACAAAGGCAAAGGATCCAGAAGTCTAAGAGACGGATCAGGGAAAGAGAGACTCAAAGAGCACAAAAATAAATCACAGATATCTCTGGTGATTCGGGAGACTACATATTCCCAAGCCTTCACACACGGAAAAGAGACATCAGAAGCTATACATTGCAGGGAAATAGACTTTTCTGAATTACTTAAAAGGCAAAGCAAAGAAAAAATCTTCAACATAGCACGAACAAAAAAAAACAAAAATGACCTTTCACATGCAAGGGAATTCCAAGAAGGTTAACAGAAACAGTGGAGACCAGAAAGCAGTGGGATTCAAAGAACTGAAAGTAAAAACTCAACCACCCAAGAAATTCATCACCAGAAAAACATTAAAAAATGAAAGCTAAGTAAGAAAATCTCAAATAAATAAATAAACAAAGGAAAGTGCTAATTGTTACAAGGCCTGCTTTGCAAGAAATACTAAAGGATTTTTTCAGACTAAAAGCAAGTGACACCAGACATTAATTCACTATAAAAAAAAAAAAAAGATCAGTAAAGGTAGTTACCTGGATAATAATAAAACAGAGTATATTACATATTTTCTCCTTTCTTCTTATTATATTTAAAAAGCAATTGCATAATTTAATATGTGTGTCAAACTGCTGTTTTGTCTACAACATATAGAAATGTAGTGCATCTGAAAATATCAAAACAAATTCTAATGAGGCCAGCATCACCTTGATAACAAAATCAGAAAAAAATACCAAAATTAACAAATTTTTAAGTAGAATGACCAAGAAAAATAAAAGACAGAAAATTCAACCTACTAAAATCAAGAGTGATAGAGAAGATATCACCACTCGACATCACTACTCATCTTACAGAAATATGAGGGATTATCAGAGGGAATTCTATGTACAATTGTGTGGCAACAAGTTAGATAACTTGGATAAAGTAGATAAGTATATAAAAACACACCAACTACTAAAACTAACTTAAGAAGAAATATAAAATCTGAATAGACATACAAAAGTAAAGAGATTAAATTAGTAATTTAAAAATACTCACAAGGAAAACCCCAGGCCCATAAGGATTTGTTGGTGAATTCTACCAAACATTTAAAGAAGAATCACACTAGTCTTTCACAAACTCTTCCAGAAAAATAGAACAGGAAGGAACACTTTTCAATTATTTTGTGAAAATCAGTATAGCCCTTACACAAAAACTGAAGAAAGACATTATACAAAAAAGAAAACTACAGACAAATAATACTTAAGAATACAAATACAAAAATTCCCAATAAAATAGTAGCAAACCAAGTTCAGCAAATGTACTAAAAGATTTTTACATCATAGTCAAGTGGAATTTATTTTGGGAAGGCAAAGTTGGTCTGAAAATCAACTCATATAATATTAATAGAATAAATATACAAACCACAAGGTTATCTTAACAGATATAGAGAAAATATTTAAAAATCCAACACCTCTCAGAGCAAAAGACTCGACAAACTAGGTATAGAGGAACTTCCTCAACATGAAAAAGGTCATCTATAAAAAACCCATATCTAATAATCATAGTTAATAGTGAAGACCTGAATGTATTTTCCTAAAGTTCAGGAAATGATACAGGGATATGTACTATCACCACTTTTCTTCATCATTGCACTGGATCCCTACTAAAGCCATTAGGCAAGGAAAAGAAATAAAAGGTTCCCAGGTTGGAATGGAAGAAGTGAAACTATATCCATTTGCAGATGACATATTTTATAAATACAAAATTCTAAGCTAATCTCTATGAAAATACCAGCTGGTGTTTTGTTTTGTTTGTTTGGGTTTTTTTTTTTGCAGAAATTGACAAGCTGATTCTAAAATTTATATGGAAATACAAATGATCCAGAAAAGCCAAAGTAATCATGAAAAATAAAAACAAAATTAGAGGATTCACACTTTCTGATTTAAGGTTTACTACAAAGCCACCCACTCCAGTGTTTTTGCCTGGAGAATCCCAAGGGCAGAGGAGCCTGGTCGGCTATAGTTCATAGGGTTGCACAGAGTCAGACATGACAGAAGCAACTTTGCATGCACACATGAAGCCACAGAATGTAACTCAGTATGGTACAGTTGTAAGGATAGTTATATAAATCTATATAATAGAACTTAGAGTTCAGAAAAAGACCAGAAGCAACTTTGCATGCACACATGAAGCCACAGAATGTAACTCAGTATGGTACAGTTGTAAGGATAGTTATATAAATCTATATAATAGAACTTAGAGTTCAGAAAAAGACACTTCATTTGTGGTCAACTGATGTTCAACAAAGGTGTCAAGATAATTCAATGAGAGAAAGAAAAGTCTTTTCAAACATGGAGCTTTGACAGTTGAATATCCAAAGAAGAATGAAACTAGGACCCTCCTTCACATTATAGATATATTTTTTAAAAAATTAACTCAAAATGGTCATTAACTTAAATGTAAGAGCTAAAACTACAAAAGTTTTAGAAGAAAACTTAAGAGTAAACCTTAATGACCTCAGATTAGGCAATAGTATATTAGATATGACAATAAAAGCACAAGTAAAAAAGTTAAAAAAAGATAAAATAGATAAATTGGACTTCATCAACATTAAAAACCTCTGTGCTTCAATACACATGATCAAAAACATGAAAAGACAAACTCAGAATGAGAGAAAATGTTTTCAATCATATATTTGATAATGGACTTATATCCAGGATATAAAACAGGCTTTTACAAATCAATACTAGGAGACAAATAAATCAACTGAAAATGGGAAATGGATCTGAAGACACATTTTCCAATGGAGATATACAAGCAGCCAATAAGCACAGTTCTTGAGAAAAAATTGTTCAACAGATTTATTCACTAAGAAAATGCAAATCAAAACCACAATGAGATATCACTTTATACCTTGAATAGCTAAAATCAAAGACAGTCAATAACAGTGTTGACAAGGAAGCAGAGAAATTGGAACTATGTTGGTGGGAACGTAAAGTGATATAGCTTCCTTGAAAAAACATTTTGGCCGTTGCTCAAACAGTTAAACATAAAGTTACCATATGATCCAGGAGTACTACTCTTAAATTCACACCCAAGAGAAATAAGAGCAACATCCACACAAAAACTTACACATAAATGTTAACTGCAGCATTATTTATAATAGACAAAATGTGGAAACGACTTTAATATGTATCAACTGTTGAATGGATATACAAACTATAACCAAATATTATTTAGCAAGACCCAGGATTCAATTACTGATAGATGCTTCAAAATAAATGAAAGTTGAAAATATTATACTAAGAGAAAGACACTGGTAATAAAAGACCTTATAATCTATGATTCATTTACATAGATTGTTGAGAAGAAGTAAATTGATGGAGACAGAAAGTAGATTAATGGTGTACAGTAACTGGGGGTCAGGGAGGATTGGGAGTGACTATTCATGGATAGAATTCTTTGGAGAATGTCATAAATGTTCTAAAATTAGATTGTCTTGATGGTTGCATAACTGTGAATATACTAACTCATTAAATGTATACTTTAAATAGGTGAATTAGTATGTGCTTTATATTTCAATAAATCTACTTAAAAATTAAGATGTGGAGATATGTATTAACTTTTAAAGAGATTTGAACTGGAAAAAGTGTTAGTTCTCTAGCCTGTTAGGAAATCTGGCTCTACAGAGACGCACTCCCCCTGGGGTAGCAGGACTGGATGGTTGGATACAGAGCACAAAGCAGCACACGTGTGGGACAAGGTTGGGTGAGTTCAAATTCCAGTTTCTATGCTTGCCACTATTTTGTCTTAAGTGACAATTTCTCTGAAACTCTCTAGAGAAATGACTGTCTATTTCATAGAATGGTTGGAAGTATTAAATTAGGTCCCACATCTAAAGTGTTTAGCACAATACTTGATAAATGGTATGGTTTGATAACTGATAACTATTTAATAGTACCTAGAGTCTGGAGAAGGAAATGGTAGCCCACTCCAGTGTGCTTGCCTGAAAAATCCCATGGACAGAGAAGCCTGGTAGTCTACAGGCTGTGAGGTCACAAAGAGTCAGACACGACTGAGCGACTTCAATTCACTTCACTTCACTTCACTTCAGAGTCGGACAAGACTAAGAGACTTTCACTTTCACCTTTCACTTATTATTATCATTTGTTAACAGAGATCAGATTGAAACAGACTTTTAAGCACCCAATGGCTATGTATAGTCTCCAATCATCCAGCTACATGCTTTTATTTCATATCAAGGGATTTTGCTTTAAAATTTTCTGAGCACTTATTAACCTCTCAAGTATCTACAGATTTATTGAAAAGTACTTCTGACTCTGCTCCTCAATGTGTTATTAGAAAACTATGAGAGGAAATCCCCTGGAAGTCCAGTGGTTAGGATTCTGCTTCCACTGCAGGGTGCACTAGTTTGATCCTTGGTTACATGCCATGTAGCAAGCCAAAAAAAAAAAAAAAGGAAGAAAGAAACCTGAGAAACACTTTAGGAGTTTATTTCTGATCTGTTGGGCTTCCCTGATAGTTAAGTTGGTAAAGAATCTGCCTGTCATGAAGGAGACCCCGGTTTGATTCCTGGGTCAGGAAGATCAGCTGGAGAAGGAATAGGCTACCCACTCCAGTATTCTTGGGCTTCCCCTTGTGGCTCAGCTGGTAAAGAATCCCCCTGCAATGCGGGAAGTCTGGGTACAGTCCCTGGGTTGGGAAGATCCCCTGGAGAAGGGAAAGGCTAGCCACTCCAGTATTCTGGCCTGGAGAATTCCATGGACTGTATAGTCCATTAGGTCACAAAGAGTCAGATATGACTGAGCAACTTTCACTTTCACTCTGATCTTGTTATCAACAGATGGTTTTGTCCTGATAGCCAAATGCCAGCTGAGCATCCAGCTGAATTTAGCAGTTGGATTTCTGGTAGCGAGTGGTGGTCTGCTCCTTGAATATTGGGGTAAGGCAACTTGCTGTTTTCCCATCAGGAACTTGGGAGTGGACAGAAGCTTAGGGGTTTGAATGAGACCACATGGGAGAACCAGTGTTTTCCCACCAACCTTGCAATGCCGGCTTCCCATCCTTATCCTCTGTACACTCAAGGAGCACCCTCTAGACTAGTGATTAGTAATTCTGTTCATATTTTTCCCTCTAAAAGTAAGTTTCTCAAGTACAGCAAAGAAACATATATATGTGTATATATATATATATATATATACACACACATACATATATATATATATACACTCTTTCACTCTTTTTCATATTCTTTTCCATCATGGCTTGTCAGAGGATACTGAACACAGTTCTCTGTGCTTACAATAGGATCTTGCTTTTCCATTATGTATATAATCGTTTGCATCTGCTGATTCCAAATTCCCAATCCTTCTCTTTCCCTTTCTCCTCCCTCTTGGCAACCACAAGTCTGTTCTCTATTGTCTGTGAGTCCGTTTCATGGATAAGTTCATTTGTGTCACATTTTAGATTCCGCATATAAGTGATTTATGTATTATTTGACTTTTCTTAGTGTGATAATCTCTAGGTTCATCCATGTTGCTGCAAATGGCATTATTTCATTCTTTTTTATGGCTGAGTAATATTCTGTTATATATATGTACTACATCTTCTTTATCCTTTCCTCTGTTGATGGACATTTAGGTTGCTTCCATGTCTTTGCCATCACGAATAGGACTGCTGTGAACAGAGGGTGCATGTATCTTTTCCAACTATAGCTTTGTCTGGATGTATGCCCAAGAATGGGATGGCTGGATAGTATGGCAACTCTATTTTTAGCTTTTTGAGGAACCTCCATACTGTTTTCCATAGTGGCCACACCAAACTGTCAAAACACTTTATTGTGGTTTTTGCAGGAAGGAATAGGTGAGGCAGGGTAACCAGGTTCAGGATTGGGTAGTTTGATAGTTTGAATAATTGATACCAGGCTCTGGGTTATAAGAGTGGTCCCCAGTTGTGCATTACCTGGACCTGGGGTAATTAGGGCAGAAAATAATTGCCTGGTGTGAAATAGCCAGACAAGGGAGGTGGTTCAGGGTTAGACTCTGGATTAGCCATTTGACATTTGAAAGGTATGTTCCCCAGTGAGTTGTCTTCTGTGTCTTAAGAACTGACTAAGCTCAGTCTCTCCCTAGTCAGCAAGGCCCCAGATCCAGAGCACCAAAAATATAGAAAATAAGAAAATGGTCAAAGACTGAGCTAAAGAGATAGAAAGTGATGATGAAGCAGGCGATGAGACAGGAATGACACAGCTTTTGGTAGGAGTAGGATGAAACTTGCAAAAACAAAGCTAGAAATGCTCTGTGTTTGGGAAAACACTCATTGCAGCATCATCATGGATGGAGGTAGACAAGGTAGAATGTATTGGTTATATGTAGCTTTCTTATACAGCCAGGAGCCTGGGGGTATAGTGAAGGGCCAAGGCAACCACTCAAGGAAATCACCCAGGGTCCAGGCTTCCTGTCACTTCCTGTTCCACCAGCCTTTACCTGTGGCTTTTGTTCACATGGCAACAAGATCCACCTGCCTACAGGCGCTGAGTCCAAGTCCCAAGCAGGAAGAAAGACAAGGTAAAATGACATTTTTCCTGCTAATCTGGAATTCCCTTTTCTGGAATCCTACCTTACAGATTTCTGCTTACATTTTATTGGCCAGAATTGGGCCACTGGGGTTTACCCCAGGAAGCAAGAGTTCTGGGAGAGGTAATTGTTCTAACATTTCCATTGTGGACTCAAGCAACATTGAGAATCTAATGGTAATGATGAATCCATATATGACATGAATTCTATTTAGCAGTGTCCACCAGACAGGGAAAAAGGAAATATGGGTTTTTTTCCTTCAACTAGATGAGACAAATCGTACAAAGGATTTTAGCACAATGCTTAGCTCCGAGTGTGTGTTCAAAAATAAAGTTTGCTTCTGCTGCTACTCCTGTTACTAACATTAATAAAATGCATTACTCCATCAAGAAAATAAAAAACAAAATAAAATAAAAGTAAGTTTCTCAAGCAGCAAACCCTTTCAGGACCAGGACCATGTTTTAAATAATTCTGCGATTACCTACAGCAATCTGTTTGTGGCTGGCATATCAACTGCACCTCTGAGGGGATGGTGATGAAGCTCTTGTGGACCTGACACAATCCAACCTTTACACTACCTGTATATTTGGTTGAAACAGCCACATGTTTAATCCTGTCTATGCATAACTGATGGGATGGTGTGAATCCTCAGGCACTTCTGGGGGCATCACACCATCACTGGACATGAGAGACTTGCTGAGAAAACAAGCGTTATATTACTTCTCCAGGTAAATGTCTTGGGTACAGAGGGTTAGGTCAGCTAAAGTTGATTTCCCCGGAGTTGGGGTTTATCCAGTGTCTTGACAAGGCGGAGGGTGGAAATGTGCTTCTAAACGCTAAAATGTTTTTCAGGAAGGATGTGTCACTTCTGGCTGTGAGAATAAGATCTTCCCAACTGTATTTGTCTAGGGCTTTCAGACTAGGAGATAGAAAGGACTCCTGAACAGGAAGACTGTTGTTAGTCTCCCCAGTGTGGAAGCAAACACACTTAAGGGAGGTGATGAATGACAGGCACTTTCTTGCTAACAGATGGCCTCCAGTTAGGTCACTTCGTGTGCTTTTACCTGATGGTTTGCTCAGTGGGGTCATGGGCAGACTCTGGAAGCTCACACACACACACACACACACACACACACACACACACACACACTCACACACACAATGGGCCTGATTCTTCAGGTTGTCTAATTTATTTTTACATTAGGGTCTGGCTGCTGGACTTGGTTAAACCATCTGTCACCTTTACGACTGGTAAGTGGTGGGCTGAAGTCTCAAAAGTATGTAAAGAGTAGGAGGGCTAACAGGACTGTGATCCTTCATTCTTATCACATTCCTATACAAATACCCAGCTTCTCCCCAACCCCCAGATTCACAAATCACAGAACGTGAAGGTCGTCCAATTCAATCCCCTTGCTTTCCAGTTAACAGAAGTGTGATCCAGAGAAGGAAAGCGTCTTGCTCTCAGTTACAACGCAGCGGGTGACAAGGCCACGAGCAGACCCTCCGTCCCCTGCCTTCAAATCCATCTACTTCCTGATATGCCCCCACTGTCTCCCCGTGCGCATCTGCTCCTTGGCAGCCCAAGGGAACAGAGCGCTCATGGCAGCTTAATTAGCCATAAATACTCTCTTAATAAACCCACCCTGTTATGGGTTGTTTCTGTTAGAAGGAATTATTATTGCCACAACATAAATTTCCTGAAAAAGATATGGTCGGGTCACACAATGTAGCCTATTATGAGAACCAGGGTAATAAAACAGCCAGATTATTTATGTGTCTCTCTGGGTTCCTGAGGCTTATCTCAAAGAAAAAGAGCCAAGATGTTGAGACAAATGGAGAAGTAAATGCGGGTGGCTGTGAAGAGTATGGGCAATTTGTTCGGCACCATTTCTGCAAAGGCACTTTTAAGATTAAGGCCTGACATGGCTAGTGATGAGCACAATTTCTCAGGGAGGGAGCAGCCATTCTTATCCTCACTGAGGACAAAGGAACTGGGATTAAACCACAGCAGAAGTCACGTTCACTTCATAACAAAGCCGGATCACAAGTCTGTGAAAGGTTTGGGGTCCAAAGGTATTTTGGGGTCAGGGATGAGTTGTGCGACCTGCCCTCTGTGCTTAGTTGAATCATGAGCCCCTGTGGGCTCAGAGGGCTAGGGAATGCCACATGGACCTCCACCCTGAGATGACTCTCCTGAGGGCATCTACCTTGGCAGGTGTGGTGATCCACATCTCCGTCTCCCCACACCAGACACCCAATTGACAAGAGAGGTTAGGGAACATGAAGGCAGTTTCCCAGCCCCAACTTGGCCTCTCTGGCTCCTGTCGTACCAGCCAGGTCATTTGCTGAGGCTGAGCATCCTGGGACTGACCGCCAGCCGGACTGCTGCTGCCCACATGCTTCTTCCTAGACCAGGAGTTGCTTTCAGGTCCAGGACTCTCCAAATGCTTTTATGATACCGGCTGCCAGTCGGTGAAAAGTGAAAGTGAAAGTCGCTCAGTCGTGTCTGACTCTTTGCAACCCCATGGACTATACAGTCCATGGAATTCTCCAGGCCAGAATACTGGAGTGGGTAGCCATTCCCTTCTCCAGGGGATCTTCCCAACCCAGAGATCGAACCCAGCTCTCCCACATTGCAGGCAGATTCTTTACCTTCTGAGCCACCAGGGAAGCCTGGCAGGGGTGGGTACAAGTAGCTGGTCTCTCATCTGAAACCATAGTGACTTGGAAAAAAAAAGAAAAATAATCTTTTCCTAAAGGAAGTACTATCAGAGTGCTATGTTGACCACAATTCAACCAGAATCTTTTCAATAAACCAGGCTTAAATTTATTTCAGTTCACATCTTGATAAAGCAAATTTTTGATCATACATGGAGCTGGGGAGTGGGCAGAACAGCTCAGGGGGAAGCCCATCCCTTCGTCCCATGCCTAGCTTCCCCAACCCAGTAATAGCCCCACCTCACCATGCTCCTCAGGGGCACTGGGACTGGCAGGACATGGATGGGTAAGGCTGTGCTGGCTCCTGCCATGAGGTGACACCCATGTTTATTTGTCTTTTAATTTACATCTTAAGTTGATGATTTCCTACAACGGCAGGAAAAATAGGTAATTTGCTTTCACTATGAATGGAGCCAGTCAAGTTCTCTCCTCGTACAATGAGACAGCAGCTACTCCCCCTTCCCACACCCTTCCACAGTGGCACTGGGACATGGGAGGAGCAATCAGGGGAACACCACCCTCTAAACATCACATCTGTTGGTTAGCACTTCAACTGACTAATATTCTTGTTGGCTGAAGCTCGACTTCAGTTGCCAGCTAGACTTCAACAAGCTGGATACACATTTTCAAAAACCTGTAACAACCTAAACAACTGCCACTGACACTGCATTACCCAGAAATCAGCCTTTGATATACTGTGGGGTTGTCTGCTGCCTGAGAATCAACTTTAGGCCACCAGTGTTTAAGCTTTCTTCTGACAGTTTGTTCAGAAGTCCCATATAGGAAGAGAGTAGGACGTTTCAGTCTGAAGGGACCTCTGAAAGAAATATTCACCACTTGACAGGAAAGGGTCATGACCCCGCTTTGTATCGATTATGCAAACTCTGGGCCATTGAACCAAGAGAAATTATTTTGCTGCTGCTGATTTAAGTTGGATCTAAGAGTCTGAAGCAAACAGTCCAAGAAAATCTGGTGAAATCAGCGTTTCAAAGTAACTTTGGAATCAGCTTCTGTCTTCAAGCAATAGCCTTATTTCTTTCCTTGAGAAGGAAAATGTTTCTCCTTAAATCACATGCCCACCTGGAGGTGCGAAGAAGGCATGGCCCAACTCCGTGGCCCTCAGGTTTCACATCTGTCCTGTGTCCAGTCCAGGGCACTACCTACAAAGAGGCACTGCTCCCACTTTTGTGCCAAGAGGCACAGCATCCCCGAGCTGCAGGATAGCTATACCCCTGCTGAGTCCATCGAGTCCTTCCCAGATACCGAGAACCCTCCCCAAAAAGATCTGGACTGGAAGAGCCTTTAGAAACACTGGGCCTCGTGGGAGGTGGGCAAGGACTCCATGGTGACCGTGGTCCCCTGACAGGTAAGCCAGGAACACAGCAGCTGTACTTTGCTTTCTGTAGTTTTACCCTCCCCAATTCTATATTCACATCTTCCATCCATCAGTCCCCTGCTCTGAATCCTTCAATGGCTCCCAGTGATGGGGTGTGAGCTCCAAACTGGGCAGCGAACACTCCCTGTAGTCTTAATTCCCACGGGCTCTCCACACCCCATTCATCCATTTGCCCTGTCACATGGGATACACTCTTCACATTTCCAGTACATAGTCCTGCCTCTG
Source organism: Odocoileus virginianus (assembly GCF_023699985.2). Taxonomy (NCBI): domain Eukaryota; kingdom Metazoa; phylum Chordata; class Mammalia; order Artiodactyla; family Cervidae; genus Odocoileus; species Odocoileus virginianus. Next base: position 34,596,457 of record NC_069680.1, read on the forward strand.
AATCTTTTCCCAATTTATCCCTCTACCTGGAATGTACCTTCCTTTCTTTTCCTACCTGATGAACTCCGAATCATCCTTCTAGACCCAGACAGGCTTCCCCGACTGCCCGTTCATTCTACTGTTCTATCTTATTGGTTCCAGAATTGACTGCTCTTTCCTTTACATTCCCACGGCACTGTGTACCATGCCTCTCTTAGGTCACTCATTGCAGTGCCTTGGGAACCATCGCCTCCACTGAACTATGGACATCTACTCCATTTTTGCTCCCCAGCTTCTAGGAAAGTCCCTGGCACTTTCTAAGAGCTCAGTTAATTACATGGATTGTGTGCTTCAATTAGCATTGCCAGATTCCCCCAAACATTTCCAGGGGAATACAAAATACAAGGCTTGGCTAAATACTCAGACTGAAGGAAGACAGCATTGTGGGACACTGTTGAACAAGTGGGGAAAACATATTAGGAAGTGCATACAATAAGTGACAGGTCAACATCTTGAGGGGCAGGCAGAAGGGCTGAGGGCTCCTAATGGCAATCTGCTTTTGGTCTGTTCTGGAAATAAAACATAAGGAAGATTTCTGCAATGGTGGAGCAGGCCGACCAATTGCAGGGCAATCTTATCCAGACACCTGGAAGCTCCATGGTGTGGTTTGCCTCACGGAAAGACCAGTCCTTGGCAACCTGCCCCACTTGGGCCCACACACATCTTGCACAGAACAAAATGCAATGGACAAGCCCCACATTGGCCCTGACAGCAATTTCTGTACACTGTAATGCAAAATACCAGCTTTGGTGGAAGTCCTTAGCGCCTTAATTCTGAACTAATAATGCTTCTGATTGTGCAGCATCTTTAAAGGGAGAGCACTTTGCAAGTGGAATATCATCACTCTTCCTTTCCTGCCTCCCCTTGAGAGGTTCCTGCAGGGAGGGAAGCCACTGCCCAAGAGCCTCACACTGCAGGGACGTGTGGGACACTGACGGAGAGAGGTACCACAGCCCTCCAACTGTCTCAGCAGCCATGGGACACACCTCCCTACACCTCCCTACCTGATAGAGAGTTAGGCTTGGTCACAACAGAGTGATGGAGAAGGGAAACAGTAACAGATGGAGAAGGTGAAAGATGAGCTGACAAAACTAGAAATGCAAAACAAACAAACCCACTAGTTAAAGAGAATTGGGAGCATAAGGAAGCTGTTTTCAGAAGAGTGGCATTCTGGAGACCTGAAAGTGAGGATTATGTATTTTATATATGAACATATCAATGACCAGTGCTAAAATTCACTGTGACCTGTTGAAAGCTGATTTGGGAAATCACCACAGATGGAAATAAAAAACAAAATCAGGCTGTTACTAATGATACCTCTTACTGCTCACAAGCCAGAACTGAAGGTCATATGTAAGCCTTTCACTCTCTGAGTCCCATCGCCTTACCTTTGGAAATGACTTCACTTTGAAACTTTAGCTCTGACAGCCATTACACATACACATACACACATGCACACACCATGCACTATCTGACCCTGCTCAACTGCAGAATTATCTTCTATCATCCTTACTAAATCCATCTGAATCCCTCAGCTCATTCCTGGAAGACGTCCAAATGACATTTATAGCCCTCCCAGCTGGTGAAAGAGCACAGTAAACCTTTTTTGACTGCCAGCTCTGGGACAAGTCACATTGTTGGTTCTTTCCCCTTCACTCACACACATAACAACAGGCAACTCCCATGCCCCTTTCTTTGAAGTCTCCATATAAAAACACTCCTTCTCGCTGATAAAAACATAAATTTGCCTCAATCCCACATCTCTCAAACTACTCTCATCATTTTTCTATTCAAAGGAAATTTTGCATCCATAGGTTGTCAGACTGACCAGCCATTTCCTCAAACCCCTGCACCTTCTAACCCCCATCTCCCTTCCTCCACCACCACTGCAACTTCCCTGGTCACTAGGCATCAAGGATCTCTGGGTTTAAAGTCAGTGGTTTTTTCCAGTCTTTCTCTTATGTGACTCTGTTACATTCTTCATCAAACTTGCCCATCTCCTAGGACATGGGAGGACTCTCGACTCCCTTTTCTTCTGACCACTGTGACTGCATTTGCTCAGTCTCTTCCTAACACTGTAGAAGTTGACATATTTAGACTTATTTTATCATTCTTTTTTTATTTTTCATTTACTGCATCTTTATTTATTTCTCCTTTCCTACATTTCTGTTATACTTATCCAGACTTAATTCACCCTATTCCTTTATTCTCTAACAGTTTAGAACTACATGTTCTATTTCTATTATTTTTGTTAGCTACCATTACATGTTAGTGGGCATACTAGACTTTACAAAGTATAAAGTTAGATTTTTAACTTCCTCCCAGACAATACGAGAACTTTAGAGTGATTTTGGCCAGCATATCTTCTCTTCCAATCTGCCAACTCATTGTATTGACTAAGTGTTTTACTTCCCTTTTTTTTAAATCCCCAATTTTAGTCATTTTAAAAATTGTTGACAGGTGTACTTTTTTTATTCCTGAATATTATTTTACTGAGAGGCCTCCCTTCTGATTTTAAAACTTCCTTCTGGTTGAATTTTACTTTTTAAGTCTTTCCTTAAATCTTGTAGAATCCATCAGATTTTCTACATGGACCATCATGTCATCTGTGAACAAAAACAGTTTTAATTCTTCCTTTCCAATCTGGATAACATTTATTTCTTTTTGTGCCTAATTGCCCTGGCAAGAACTTCCAGTAAAATATTGAATAAAATTGGTAAAGGCAGACACCTTGTCGTGTTTTGGGTCATAAAAGAAAAGCATTCAGTTTTCAGCACTATATATGAATGTAAGATATTTCCCCTACATGCCCTTTATCAGATCATGAAAGTTCCTCTCTATTTCTAGTTGTCTGAGAGTTTTTATCAGGAATAGATGTTGGATTTTTTTTCTTAAATTTATTGAGATGATCACCTTTTTTTCTATTTCAGTTTGTTAATATGATGAATTGAGTTGATTTGTTTTCAAATGTTAAATTAACCTTGCATTCCTAGAATAAATACATTTGGTCATGATCCATTTTATATACTATTAGATTAAACTTGCTAAAATTTTGTTAAGAACTTCTGCATCTCTGTTCATAAGCGAAATAAACCCTCACATATTTAGTCAAATGATTTTTGACAAAGGTTCCACAATCATTCAATAGAGGAAAAGATGGTCTTTTCAACAAATAGCCCCGAGAAAACGAAGTATCCACGTGCAAAAATAATAATAACGTTGGACCCTTACTTAACACCATATACAAAAATTAACTCAAAATCGACCATGATCTACATGTAACACCTACCACTGTAAAACTCTTAGAAGAACACCGAAGACGAAAGCTTCAAAATATTGGATTTGACAATTATTTCTTGGGTATAACACTAAAAGCACAGGCAACAAAAGAAAAAAATAGGCGAATCAGACTTCATAAAAATATCTGTGCATTAAAAAACACTTGAGTAAAAAGGCTACCCACAGAATGGGAGAAAATACTTGCAGATCATATATCTGATAAGGAATCAATATAGAGAATACATAAAGAACTCTTACAACTCAACAACAACAGTAACAAAAACAACCTGATTCAAAAATGAGAAAAAGACTTCTTTATTCTTCAAAGAAGATATACAACAGATGGCCAACAAGAACATGAGAAGATGCTCAACTTTGCTAATCATCAGAGAAATGCAAATCTAACAAGATATCAGCTCACACCATTAGGTTGACCTCTACCAAAAAATAGAGAACAAAAAGTGTTGCACTTGTTGCACCGTATATAAAAAACAGATAACTAGTAAGGGTCTATTGTATAGCACAGGGGACTTCACTCAATACTCTGTAATGACCTATATAGGAAAAGAATCTAAAAAGGAGTGGATACATGTGTATACGTGTAACTGTTTCACTTTGCTATACAGCAGAAACTAACACAACACTGTAAATCAACTATACTCTCATGCTTTAATTTATTAATTATTTTTAAAAATAAAATAAGTGTTGGGGAGAATGAGCAGAAATTGAAACCCTGTGGACTGTTGGTAAGAATGTAAAATTTTATAGCCACTGTGGAAAATAGTATGGCGGTTCCTCAAAAAATTTTAAAAAAAGAATTAATGTATGATCCAGAAATTCTACCACTTAGCATATACCCAAAAGAATTGAAGGCAGGGTCTTGAAGAAATATTTGAACACTGATGTTCCTAAAAGCATTATTCACAATAACTAAAATATGGAAGCAACTCAAGAGTCTATTGATGGATAAATGGATAAAATGTGAGATAGATTTAAGACATAAATAGCTATCCATCCACATATCTATATATGTAGATATATATGGCTTTGATATATATCAATATATATTGAATAATGGAATATTATTCAGATTCAGCCTTAAAAAAAGAAAATTTTGATATCTGCTATAATTTGGATGACCCTGAAAACATTATGCCAAGTGAAATAGCCAATTACAAAATGACAAATGCTGCATTATTTCACTCATATTAGCAATATATGAGGGAAAAAAAGTAGAATGGAGGTTGCTAGGTCTAGAGATAGGGAGAAATGGGAAGTTAGTGTTTAATGGGTACAGAGTTTCAGTTTGGGATGATGAAAAGGTTCTGGAGATGGGTGAGGGTGATGGTTGTACAACATTGTGACTGTACTTAATGTCACCAAATTATACACTTAAAAATGGTTAATATAGTGAGCTTTGGGTTATGAACATTTTACCACAATAAAAGTGAACTGGAAAAAAAAGTAAGTGTCTCTTCCTTCAGATATGCTTGACTGGGTCAGTTGGGTCTCTTGACTTCTCTCTATGTATGGAACACTAGTAAGTAGCCCAGGCACTCCATTGGACATTCAGGAGTGTAAGCATAGTTTGTTCTCTTTTCTTCTGCACACTTGATATTTGCTGAGAGTAAATCTTAAGTGTGTTCTCACTACTCCCCCACAAAAAATGGTAACTATGTGAACTCATGAATGTGTTCATTAATTTGACTGTGGTAATCATTTCACAATGTGTGTGTGTGTGTGTGTGTGTGTATGTGTGTGTGTGTATACATACATATATAAAATGTCATCAAGTTGTCCATCTTTAAAAAATCATTCATAATCTAAATATATAAATTTTTTCAATCATACTTCAAAAGGCTGGAAAAATTATAAATTACATTAAATTTAATTAAATAGTATTAAAAAGTATCCATGTCTACCCCTCAGTGCCCTAGTTATACCCAGAGGGAAATGGCAACCATATTGATCCTAAGAAACCAGAGCCCTCAACAGGAGGAGGGGATGATCAAGACCACATCATCAGTTCTCCTCAGTCCCAAAGGAAGGAACTGATTAACCAGATCACAGTAGAGGGTGAATCAGTTTTGCCCTGGAAATAGCTAAAATTGCTAAGCATGTAATCATTCATTCAACAAATATTTACTGAGTGACCATTGTGTGTTAGGCATTCTAACCATGAGTGCAGTGGCCTTGACTAAAACTTTACTCATGATAGCTGTCATATCCCATGATATTCTAGGGAAAATAATGTGTTAAAGGGACTTCTACTGTGTCCAGGACCATTGAATTAGGTGAGCCTGCTTTCTGGAAGACACTGGATCTTTTTAGACATTTAAGAGAAGTGAGCCCAGGCAAGAGAAAGCAGGAGACCAAAGGCATCCACTGACATCTCAATTCCCAGGATGGTCCCAGCTTCAGAACCTTGATCTGTTCCAGGGAACTCAGCTCCTTCTCATCCCAAGGGGAGGCTAAACTTGAGAACAGTGCTGTGAACTTGTTTCTGAGAAACTAGGAGCATGAGAGTAAGATGTCCAAATAAGCAAGAGGTCATCAATGTTATTCTATCAGTTAATCACCAGGCAAATAGTTGTGGTTATTCACTCACTAAGTTGTGTCCATGGAGAAGGCAATGGCACCCCACTCCAGTACTCTTGCCTGGAAAATCCCATGGACGGAGGAGCCTGGTAGGCTGTAGTCCATCGGGTCACTAAGAGTCGGACATAACTGAGCGACTTCACTTTCACTTTTCACTTTCCACTGTCACACGTTGGAGAAGGAAATGGCAACCCACTCCAGTGTTCTTGCCTTGAGAATCCCAGGGACGGGGGAGCCTGGTGGGCTGCCGTCTATGGGGTCACACAGGGTCAGACACAACTGAAGTGACTTAGCAACAAGTTGTGTCCAACTCTTCGAAACCCCATGAACTAGAGCATGTCAGGCTTTCCTGTCATTCACTATCTCCTGGAGTTTGCTCAAATTCACATCTACTGAGTCAGTTATTAAACACTTATTATACACCAAGCATGGCTCTAGATGCTGAAAATGTAACAACACAGGTGAAATTCCCTGCCCTCCTGGAACTTATTGATAGTGGAGATACAGACAAGAAGCAAATGAATCAGTACGTTGTATGACAGGGAGTGACAAAGGCTATAAAAGGGCACACAGGATAGGAAATGTTGGGGAAGCTGGGATGGCAGAAGCAATTTTAAGTAGGAGCCAGGAAAAGTCCTGAGAATTGCCATCTGAGCAGACTCCAGGAACTGGGAGCTCCCAGGGCCCAGCAGTCATCCAGACAGGGGGGCTGTTGGTGTGCCAGGAGCTGGAGCCACAGGTGGGTGGGCATCTCTAAGGTAAAAAGACAGACTGACAGGAGAAGAGGACTGAGGATGAAACTCAGAAACACAATGTTTAGGGCTGAAGGACACCAAGAGTTCACAGCAGGAAGAGATCAGGAGAGAAAACAGGCAATTGTGTCCATGCTTGTAAGATAATAAGATCAGGGATTAACAGGAGCTCTGCTTGACTGCATGGCTGGTTACTGGACTCCACAAACTCAATACTCCTGGCACTAGACACCAGAAAGAGGGAATGTTATCATGTGTAACTTTTTAAGTAAATTGAAGTGGGGAGCCTACTAGATTTGCTATTAAGAGAGCACGGGTGACCCCAAGAGGTGCAGGAGCTTCAGAGGAATGGCAGGTAGAGGGAGAAATGCCATTTTGGTGAGGCAAGTGTCGGGTGTGGTGAAAATCCCGGCTCCCAGGCTCCCTGGCTGGAAGTTTCCCAAGGGCTTCTTACTACACTGTAAAGTCCAAGGAAAGCCTTGGCATACCTTCTGCTCAGCTCTATCTCCTGCCTGTTCTGCTCAAGCCCCTCTGACCTACTTGATGGGTCCCAACCTGCTACTTATGTTCAGCACACAGGACCTCTTGCTCCTCTCTGCCAGCCCTTCACATGTCTCCTTGGAGGCCTTCTTCAATCACTCCTAAAATGCACCTCTCCACCCATCACTTTCTATCATGTAAGGACGCTTTATCTTCATCATACCACTCTGTTCCTTGAAACTATTTAACATTTGTGCTGCCATGTTTATTATCTAGCCTCCTCACTAAGAGAAAAGCACCAAGATACTAGAACCATGTGAATCTTAAGGCTCACCATAACTCAGGTGCCTAGAAACTACCATGCATATATTAGGTGCTCAGTAAAATCTTCTCACTTTTATTTGTATTACTGTTATGAAGTTAGAACTGCTAGATTTTGAAAATTGAACCACAGACATCATTTGGAGCTTCCTGGTGGCCATGGAAAAACAGAAGAATAAAGTAACTCATATTAGCCATGAAGTAAAAATATAAAAACCCTTTAGAGCAAGGTAAGACTGTCAGAGAACTTGCTTTGTCCAAATTATCATTGTGACCTCACTGAGCAACACAAAATATTTTTAACACTATATTTGCAGTGAATAAGTAAATCCTATATACTTATTTCTTCTTTAATTCTTTCAAGTAAACCAAAGTAAAAGACCAAAGAACAGCCACAGCACAGAAGTTATTTTTAATTAAGCCTGTTGTTGTTGTAGCTGTTCAGTCACCCAGTCATGTCCAACTCTTTGCGACCCCATGGACTGCAGCACACCAGGCCTCTCTGTCCACTGGAGGAGGGAATGGCAAACCACCCAGTATACTTGCCACAAGAAACTCGAACTATATACAAGGACAAAAACATATGACATCAAAAGATGAGTTCCCCAGGTCTGAAGGTGTCCAATATGCTACTGGGGAAGAGTGGAGAAGAACCACTAATAGCTCCAAAAGGAAGAAGTGGCTGGGCCAAAGCAGAAACAATGCTCAGTTGTGGATGTGTCTGGTGATAAAAGTGAAATTTGATGCTGCAAAGAACAGTATTGCATAGGAACTTGGAACATTAGGTCCATGAATCAAGGTAAATTGGATGTGGTCAAACAGGAGATGGTAAGAATAAACATCAACATCTTAGGACTCCGTGAACTAAAATGGAGGGGAATGGGCGAATTTAATTCAGATGACCATTATATCTACTATTGTGGGCAAGAATCCCATAGAAGAAATGGAGTAACCCTCATAATCAACAAAAGAGTGTGAAATGCAGTACTTGGGTGCAACCTCAAAAATGACAGAATTCAGCCTCATATCCAACAAAAAAAAATTCTTGCACTGACCTTATTGACAGTGTGGATCATCCTCTCTTTTTTTATTTTAGAGGCACACATTTAACTAGTGCTTCAAAAGTATTTACATTTCATCTAACCTCAGTAACTCTGAAATATGTGCTGCATACCCATTTTACAGATACAGAAACTGATGTTCACAGCCTACATTCACAGAGCTGACAGGCGACAGACGTACGGCTTGAACTGAGGTCTGTTTGTCTGGTATAAGCATTGGCAAACTATGCTGGAAGAGCTGATCTTCTTGCTGACTGTTTTTGTAAATAAAGTTTTGTTGGGACCCAACACACTTATTTAGATGTGTCATCCATGGCTGCTCTCACACTGCAGTGGCAGACTCAAGTAGTTCCATATGGTCTGCAAAATCAAAAACATTACAGCCTTTTATAAATAAGTTTGCCTCCCCCTGCTCTAGACTTTCTGTTCATCCCTTTCATCAGTCTACTGCCTTAACAAATATGTCTCAGTTTATCTGTTGCTCTGAAGGAAAGAAGAGGCTTTGTATAAAAATAGAAGAAAATGTAAATTGCAAACTCTATGTGCAAAATTATTTTGTTACTAAAACATCAAAGAAGAATATTTTGTAAACACATTTTCTAGTGGAGAAGTTTTCATCTTTTTTCTTTCCTTTTCTTTCTGACCACTTAATTGAAAAGGCACGCATAAAAGGATATTAAAAAACACAGTGAGATCATGGCAGTGCAGTATATGCAACAAGTTGCATAGACAGCTCTGATTTTGAACTCTGGCTTCAAAGCAAGAAGAATTAAGTGAACCCATTGATATTTATGAGGAGAACACCAATCTTCAGTGGGTAACTTAAATGTAACTCTATATTTAATTAGGTTAACACAAGTCCAGCAAATTAACTGGTATTTAAGAGGTCTTCCCATTTAATATAATTTTCACTTTCTCTATGTATTTCTGGAGCGATTGTAATAAATGAGTCACAGTACATGCATTGAAGTGACACCCCAGAACTCTACACAGAGTTTCACTTAGAAGGGGGTCCCTCATATTTACTTTCAGAATGATCTTGACAGCAAAGCAATGATGATGATGACAATGATGGTCAAGAGTCATGCAGCTGGGTCTGTCCCTGTTTGTGCCCCTAAGAGGACAGGAAACAGAGGAGCCCGTCGGGGGTGGCCTGTCTGCAGAACAGATGCTCCCCATGCAGTCACACTCAGCAAGGATGTGTACAGAAAGTGTGAGGTTATTGATTAGAATCTGGGTTCAGGAACACGGCTTCTCCAGGGCTCCCTGTAAGGACTAAATGTGGTGCTCCCACCAGATCAGGAAGTGACTTCGGGGGGTGGGGGAGTAGGCAGGGTCAGTCCCACTGCATACAGATACTGTGAATAAAATGGGATCAGCTCCGACGTCTGACTGCCTGGCGGTGGACAGCACAGGCTGCGGTGTTAGACATCCCTGGGAGCTCAGATCCAGGCTACAGGTTCCTAAGCAAGTCATCTAAACTCTGAACCTCAGTATTTCAATCTATAAAATGGAGTTAGTAGTTTCTTCCTCTGAGAGTTATTCAGTGCTACATGTAAAGTATCCAGAGCAAAGGAAGAAATTAATAAGTGTTCATTATTTTTGTTATTACCTCAAATTACCTATTTCATGACATTGATGGCCTTTCTCTAATTAACAGTAAGTTATATTAAAATATGTGCTATTCATTCACGTAATAAATATTCCTTAGGCAACTATTATGTGCCAAATTGGAACTAGTTCTGGATTATAGAAAAATTTAAAAGATTTAAGTTCTATCTTCAGAGAACTGACAACATAGAAAAGAAAATAGATGTATGCAATTACCAAAATAATGAGAATTATCATTAATAATTATAGCAACAACAATAATAATTATAGCAATAATTAATAATAAATAGCAACAATTAATAATCTGGGGCCTCAAAATGTGCCAGTGGTATGTGAGCTGTAGACTGTTCTATAATATACAGAGTACACCCGTATATTTTTAAACCTCTTGACAACCACCCAGTTAACCACTGTTTTTACAGATGAGGACACTGAGATCTGACAGGCAAATAACTTGTCCAGAGTCACCCAGCAAGCACAGGCAGAAGTGGCGCCTGGATTGAGTTTTATCACAAGACTGAGTAGAGCAGAGGCCATCGGCAAACTCTTCTGCTACCAGTTTAGGAAGAAAATTACAGATCAGGGTTCTGTGATGGTTCCTGGGATCTATGCAGCTTTATCAAGGCTTCCCCCAACCACAGTTCCCTCACCATCCTCCAGAATGGGAACAGGTAGAGCTTCAACCTGGCCATAGTCCAGTGATATGAACACACAACGAAGTTAATCTTTTGATGCATGAGCCTCAGTCGATGAGCACCAGCTCAGACGGTGAGTCCCCAGGGAGGTGACCCTCAGCCTGGAGGCCCAGGGAGGTCAGTCCAGGGGGTGAACATGCCATTGTTTTAGCTGGGCCCCCTCAAACTGGAGGATTCTTCTGGGCTGAAAAAGTGAACTCCTTTTCTTCACTTAAGGAAGATGCAGCTCAGCCTCCCAAGGGTCACTTTGAGATGTCCCACTGATTAAAGATGTTCCATGTCATTATCTAGGGAAAGGAGTGGGTTTTGTTTCTTAAAGAGGACTAACCCATATCCACATGGACTTCGGAGAATCACGGCTCCAGAGGTGTCTTAGCAATGGTCTGAGGTATCCCCCTAACACAGGCCTTCTTTCCTATGCTCAGACACTCAATACTCCCTTTGCAAAGTAGGTACTCCCTTTTGGACACCTTGAGGCATTAAAATACCTTTGCATTTTAAGCTCAAATCTTCCTTCCTGTGACTTCTACCCTCCAGGTCTGTCTGAGCAGTCGCTTCCAGTCCTCCATGAAAGTCTTCAGAGATGGAGGCTATGTCTTAGTGAAATCTTTTCCAGGATCAATAATCCAATCTCCTTTACAAATTCCTCTCATGAGAAGGTGTCTTTTTGTTTAGTCACTCAGTCATACCCAACTCTTTGTGACCCCAGGGACTGCAGCATGCCAGGTTTCCCTGTCCTTCACTATTCCCGAGAATTTGCTCAAAGTCACGTCCATTCAACTGGTGATGCCATCCAACCATCTCATCCTCTGTCATCCCCTTCTCCTCCTGCCTTCTCTCTTTCCCAGAAACAGGGTCTTTTCCAATAAGTCGGCTCTTTACATCAGATGGCCAAAGTATTGGAGTTTCAGCTTCAGCATCATTCCTTCCAATGAAGATTCAGGGTTGATTTCCTTTAGGATTGACTGGTTTGATCCTTGAAGTTCAAGGGACTCTCAAAAGTTTTCTCCAGCACCACAGTTTGAAGGCATCAATTCTTCATTGCTCAGGTGTCAGTCCCTGGCTTGTTCATGAGTCTTCAGGGTCCTTGGGGCTGAGCCAGATCAGAGTCAGCCGGTGCTGCCTGGACTGTTTCTTTCTTTGCCACATGACAGTCCTGGTTCCCCATGACTCACTATGTGCTTAACTAAAGTCACAGAGTATCTCCTTAAGATGTTGCACCTGCCCAGCTAGTTCTTCCATATTATGCTTGTGAAATGAATTTCTGGAATCTAATTTTAGAAGCTTCTGTTTACTTTTAGGAAGCTTCACTGTCTTAGCTCAGTTTATGATTTTTCAAATTTATTTCAAATCATGATTGTTTTTCATTGTATATGCTTTCATATTTTAAGTTATTAAAATATTAGATAAAGGTCTTCCATGGTGTCACTCAATCCATTGATCAAATGTTAGAGAGAGGATAAATTCAATAACAGAGCACAGTGGCCATCGACTAGAGACAATCTCAACTTGACAGAGTCCATATTTAACATTCTTAGATGTAATTGTTTCTGAAACAACAAAAGTTAACTGAAAATCCAGTAGACCAGAGATGATTTCAGAGAGCCAGACCTACAGCACTTGCCTTCAAGTGAGGACAGTATTTCCTGTCCTCAGAACTGAAACCTCTGTGTTCTCATCTTTATTTTTTGGATCCATTGCCCTAGACCAGTCCTTACTCTATTGATTGAAGGTCTAACTTAGATTCTCAGCCCAATGTGTAGGCCCAGAGTTCTGCAACCCTGAGCAGACTCTCCAGGCACAGCTTCCTAAAGCAGGCATTTTCACTGCTCTCGCTGTTGTTAATCTTGCTCTAAGGGGTACACAATTTCTCTCCAGTTCCCCCAGCAGACTCTTGGGGAAAATCAGTGTATGTGTGAGAGAGAGAGAGAGTGTGTGTGTGTGTGTGTGTATGTGTGTGTGTAAAGTAGTGAAGCCAGAAGGCCTGAATTGCCCCCCTAAGCAGGCCTCCTCCCATCCTTCTTTTCATAGCTAATTTAGTTAAGTGTTTAAACAATGTAAATCTGGCAGCTCTCCTCCGTTAAAGCCACAAGATTGAGGACAGCTGCCGCCTAGCTACCAGCCCTCTAGTCCACCCTCCACCAGCTTTCCTGAAATAGCAAGGCCCGCTTCCGTCCCTGCTTCCCTGGAATAACCCTGGGGGAAGGATACTCCACTTCCTACGCCCAGACTGCATTATTTATTACCACCTCAGGAGTCCATATTTGGAGAAAAAAATATCACCACCATGTGCAATGAAATCATGCACTTGCAAATAACTGATGTAAGCATTTGAATTCAAAGGAGCTGTCAAGGAGATTGTGTATGTATACAAATAGGCATGCACTTCTCAGATGGAAAGTGTGCCCTGACAGGACAGGACAGTGGGGCTCCGGCAACCTCAGGGGCCCTAAGGAGCTTTTCTTCTTCACCTGGATGAGGGCGCCCAGGGAGTTCATCTCCTTAAAAACATGAAGTCACTACTGAGTCGGTGGTTAGAATAGAGCCCACACAGTACATTGGAGGAACTATTTCCAAGCTTTTTCTTAATCATCTACTTAACTAAAAACAATCTATCCACCTTGCACCAGGTGACTTAGTCTTTAGGCAAGATCACTCCTGTCCCAAAACACACGTGGTCTCTTTATTTTATACTCTCGATGGCCATGCAGAGCTTCAGTGATTTTCCCCTCCTAGGTGCACACTGGCTGTGACTTCTGCAACAAATGCATTCCAGAAGTCACATGGAACCCTAATGTGGTTTGCAACATACGAAGAGTATTCAGTATTTAAGGTCCCTTGAGTTAGTTTGTGTGGTGAAGAATCACTTTATAAATCACTTTATAATCACTCTATAAAAGGTCACATGTGCTCCTGCAATGGTTCTCAAAATGAGGCATGCCTTCCCAAGTTATACAGTTTATATCTCCAGAGCACCTTAGGTGCCATAATAAAAATTGTGCTTTCTAAAACACAGCCCTTCTAGAGTGAGTCATACTGGTTCCATAACAGCAGTCCTCTGAAGTGTGTAAATCTGAAATCCAAGGCAAGAGTGAAAATGAGCAACAGTCACTGACCTCATGTTGGAAATGGAAAATATTTGCTTCATAGACACTAGATTTTGATTCCATCATTGACCAAAGGGTCAACAGTTGCCACCTAGATGAAGAAGCAGAGCTTGCAAGTCATTCACAATGGATCAACGCCTAGTTTCTCTTCTTTTCCTTTCTAATGCGTGGTAGTGGACTCTCCTGGGCTTCCCTGGTGGCTCAGTGGTAAAGATTTTGCCTGTCAATGCAGGCAATCTCTGATCTGGGAAGATTCCCTGCAGAAGGAAATGGCAACCCACTCCAGAATTCTTACCTGAGAAATCCCATGGACAGAAAAGCCTGGTGGGCTACAGCCCACAGGTTCACAAAAGAGCCGGACATGACTTAGTGACTAAAAAATAACAACAATGGACTCTCCTTACCTCCTGTCTATGGCACATGCAGGGAGACATACTCATCACAGGCTCTCAGTCCATATTTTATAAGGACGCTAACCATCATCACAGGGATCGCTCCACAGCACTGAGTGGTCTACAGCGCAACCAAAAACCTGGGTCCACTGATGGAATTTTAACTGCTAGAATCTACTAAGATATTCTTTGTGATGAAATTGTAGAAATATTCTAAGTATACTTTGAAAAGCTGTACCTTCTCCATTTGGGGGATACAAATAAGTTACCATATTTGAACCCTCTACATCCTTACTCATTGATGTCCACTAGATTTGTCCCAATACAAGTATGTCAACATCACCTAGCACAACAGCACTTCTCTTCTTCTTGTTTATTGCTAAAGATGTTTGTTTACCACCTTTAATGTTTTTACAGTCACTATAGAAGAATACGACCTGTTATATCTTTATTATGGATTTTTTTTTCTTTTAGAGGAATAAATTAACACCACTTATCATATTGACTGTGTCAGCCTTGGGTTCCACCTTGTCTCCCATTCATATTCCATTCTTGCCCTGCTTTTGTGTGGATTCATCTACTATACTGTTGCTCACTGCCTTATTTTTATTATTTTTGGATTGATTGGGTACACTAATACATTTAATTTTAACCCAATATAAAAGTCTATGATTCAAAATGAGAATTTATCCTAATCATTGTATTAACAAGATTTGTGTGCTTAGTTTTATTTCTTCTATTTTGTTTTATGGTTCTGTTTAAAATTTTTATTGGAGTATAGTTGCTTTACAATGTTGTGTCAGTTTCTGTTAAACAGCAAAGTGAATCAGCTATACCTTTTTATATTGACTACAGTTATCTTTTTCTCCTGTGATTTTGGAAGTCATATCTAATATTTTTATTCTATTAGTAGTGCCATTTAATAAAAATGTATTGAAATCTATTTTCTCTAATTTCCATTATCAAAAGTAGAGCAATACCAACTGGTTATTCCTTGGGAAATATGAAGAATTTGCTTTTACTTCTTTAAAATGTCAACCCACATTTTAACTGATGATACCATTTGAATCACAATCCTTTTATCCTCATAATTCTGTAGACAGTTCTGTCTTCATATTGCAAAGGAGAAGTGGGAGGCAAGCTTTATCTGCATGGATACTCACTCAGTCTGTTTTAATTCTTGAAATTAAAATAAATTATCAAAATAAATCTAAGCATCAAAAACTTTTCATTAGTTTTGACTGATTTTCAGGAAATGCAAGTCTCTCAGAAAAACTGCCCCCAAATAGTCCTTTAATAATGGTCCACTTTTATTGTTTTTTTTTCCTGAAATTCCCAGTGCTTACATATTAAACATACCTTCTTGTCCATGCTTTTTATATATTCTCTCATTCTATCTCTTTATCTTTATTCTCTGAGTTTTGTGATATAAAAGTTGACATCTGTTCCATCAAACCTGTTCGTGGCAGGATCCATTTTGCTGTTCACTTCTTACATTTCAATCTGAAATGAACATTAAAAAAAAAAAATCTCCATGCTGGCTTTCATAACCTGTTTGTTTTTCTCTTTATGGTTCTCTGCTCAAATTTCATAGAAGAAATGTCCTTTTGAAGTTTTTTAGACACACAAATCAGGAGTGTTCTCAAAACTTCCCCTGTCTCTCGTAGAATCTATATTTCATAGAAAAATATTTTCTCTGATTCCTCAGAGTGATCCCTTCTGTTGAACTCTGCTATCTTTTCATTTGCCTGGCAATTTTTCTCTCTGCGCTCATCATTACAAAGAGAGCACAATATTTGTCCAGGACCAGGAATTGAGATCACAGTCTGAATTGTTCCGACCCAAGGGAAGGGAAAGGAAGAAAAGATAGGTTTAGATTTACTCAAGACTTACTTTGCTGATTCAGCGGCCTGGGGAGCTAGGGAACTCAGGAGTGAACCAGTAGAGATGGCTCTGCGTGGAGCTCCACATCTCTGCTCAGTGTCTTTCCTGTTTGGAAGGCATTGGGAGTTTTCTGGGACTCTCCCTGTTCTTTGCTGAGCACTGACCAAGGGTCGCTCCTGTTCTTGATGTGGGCTCACTGTCCACAACAGGTGTTATCTAGGGCTTGGAGCCACCATGGGTTTGCGAACTGAATGGCATAATTTTCCACCTGCTGAATCCCTTACTGGCCCCAGTGTCCCTCCCCCACAGCACACTGCCAGGCAAAACTATTACAGGGTGCTGAGGGGAGTCTTCCAGCCTTTCCTCCCAGTACTTCCTGGGTAAATTACTCCTTACTTGTGAGGAACTGCACATCCTAATAGTGCTCATCTAAAAGAAACCCCAGGACATTTGGGATATGAAGCTGTCATGCTCCCCTACTCTCTATAGCTGATTCATTTTTTCCTGTTTTGCTAACAACTGAACATGTTAGCATGAAAGTTGCTGAAGATATTTTCTCATATTTCACAGTATACATGTTTTTCAGAATTTTCTTCCTGGAACTAAAAGAGTCCAATTTTCTTTCCTTTGAAACAAATGGCGTGTAAAACGCTGTATAAACCCCATTTTAATTTGGAAGCTGCTCCTTGGAATATATTGTCCAAATTAACAATGAGTCCCATTGTCAAATGTATTCTCAATACAAAAAGCAGTCATAGATTATCAAAATTCGCAAGCTGGTCAGTGTTCTTTCTATAGGTTTCTGGCGGGATGTTTTGCAGATAACATTTTGTGTAGGAAGCAATCATGGCTTCATTCCATGATAGGCAAGTTGCCAGGAAATACTAAATCAAATGGCAATAGAGTCCCTAAAGAAAGTTGTTCCTGATTTATGATGATAGTTCCAACAATACTGCTGAACTTTTTACACATGGAAATGACCACTGAGTTATGTTTTACATTATATCAGAGAACAGCCAGGCTGCCAGATCCAACGATGCAGCTGGAATGCAGAAAAGCCCTATTATGTTAACTTCCAAAGTCTACAGAAAATGATTTCTTATTCTCAACACATGAGTACTTCTTTTCCTCCAACACATCACACACCCTAAATCTATGGTGGTATTTAAAAAGGTGGGAAGCAACCTAAGTTGGGTTTGAGGCAGGGAATTGTGGAGACAAAGATGGTAGATATGGAGAGGCCAACAACAAGGAGAACATGGAAGACTGATCAATAGCGGGAGGTCGCCAAGCGCCAAGAAGTGGTCTGCATTATTTTTGAGAATTGTTAACAATTTCAATAAGAAAAGTTCAGCAGACTTATCTTCCAGCTGCTGGAGTTCCTTGGAACCTTCAACAGAATGTGCGTGTGCGTGTGTGTGTGTGTGTGTGTTTTTGTCCTAGAGCTTTAAGAAAAGCCTAGACCAGCATTATCTAATAGAAATGTAACATAAGCCAGTTCAGTTCAATTCAGTTCAGTCACTCAGTCATGTCCTACTCTTTGTGACCCCATGGACAGCAGCACACCAGGCTTCCCTATCCATCACCAACTCCCAGAGTTTGCTCAAATTCATGTGCATCGAGTCTGTGATGCCATCCAAATATCTCATCCTCTGTTGTCCCCTTCTTCTCCTGTCTTCAATCTTTCCCAGCATCAGGGTCTTTCCAATGAGTCAGTTCTTCACATCAGGTGGCCAAAGATTTGGAGACTCAGCTTCATCATCAGTCCTTCCAATGAATATTGAGGACTGATTTCTTTTAGGATTGACTAGTTTGATCTCCTCACTTGAAAGTCTCCAAGGGACTTTCAAGAGTCTTCAACACCACAGATCAAAAGCATCAATTCTTCGGCACTCAGTTTTCTTTATGGTCCAACTCTCACATCCATACATGACTGCTGGAAAAACCACAGCTTTGACTAGAGACCTTTGTTGGCAAAGTAATGTCTCTGCTTTTTAATATGCAGTCTAGGTTTGTTATAGCTTTTCTTCCAAGGAGCAAGCATCTTTTAATTTCATGGCTGCAGTCACCATGTACCTTGATTTTGGAGCCCAAGAAAATAAAGTCTGTCACTGTTTCCATTGTTAATACAAACATACCTAAAACTTACTAATCAGATAGGTTACTATGAGATAGCAGGTCTTCTCACAGTAGAAGGTAGATAGTAGGTCTTCTCAGAGACCTTCTCATAGTAGGTCTCTGAAATCTGGTATATATTTTACACTTACTCATAGCACATCTCCTTTTGGACCATCCACACTTCTCAATCCCAATAGCCACATGTCTAGCTTGTGGAATAGGGTTGGACAATGAAGAACAATCAATCACCCTCTCAATTCTGATTCATTCAGCTCAGCTCAAGTTTTGTTTTGTTTGTTTGTTTGTTTGTTTGTTTGTTTCCCTAAACCTGAAGCTCCTCCACCTCTGGAAACCCCAGAATACAACTATCAAAATCACACCCACCACCAGCTCCTTGAAGAATAAAGCATGAAGCATCACAGTTTTGGTTATTCCATGAGCCTTCTTTATTCAACAAGCCAAGCAAAACTTTATGATTAAAAACCCAGAACCTGGAAAATAAATGTGTAAAAGCACATCAGCATTACATTTGGACTTCTAGGAGGAAGCTATTCTTTTTCCCGTGGTCTTTGTTGCGCTCTTCTAAACTTTGTCTGGCTAGTATTTCTCAATGAGTGTTCTTTCTTCCTCTCTGATCTCCTTTTCCAGATTGAGTAGGATGTGGGAGAGGGAGTTGCTGGAGGGCATTTCTTTGTCTGTCCTGGGGAAGATGCTTGCAGAGGAGAGACAGGAAGGCGGAGCCAGCCCCCACTTCACTGTCAGTCCTGCAGCAGGAAGTCTGAAACTGGACCAGTGATCTACACAAAACAAAAGTCAAGGATGGAAGGACTCCCTGCAATGGTTCTTGAAGATATGCAGAGGGGTGGACACATGAATGAAGTTGTCCAGATATCAAATGAGATTGGTGGGAACTGGAGAAAATTAGCCCCACTCAAGGCATTTCAATTCACTTTTTAACCCAGTTCAGATCAAACAAAACCAGACAGCCCGAGTCATTAGTTTATGGTTCCTAATAAAGGGCCATGTCCTAGAGATTCACGTTACAGCTTGTCAGTGGGCATCTGGAGATCAGCTGCTTTGCCTCCAGACTCTCCCTTCTTGAGATCAGCTGTCTATCAACTGCCTGGATTGAAGTTTGGGGAACCTGGCTCACCTTTGCCTTCATGCATGTTGACAACCAACCTCCTGACCTTGCAGATCCTTAGTCCTCACTACTAATGGCCCTAAATTCCATTCAGAACTGGATCCTCAAGTGGGGTGAAATGTAACATGCAGCTTGGACTCATGGGGCAGTCTGTTATCTCTGAATCCATGTCAGTCACTGACTTTCTCCACAAGGCTCTAAGCACATGACAGCCTGAGCATTTGGAGGCTTAAACCCCTCCCAGATCTGCCCAGAAGTCCAGCTGGAAGTACTGATGCCATATCCAGTTCTGACCAGACCTCTTCTTGAGGTTAGACTCTGCCCTCTACTTCCAGAAGTGTCAGACAGATCGGGTGGAACGAAAACATCGTGACCTTCCTATTCCACCTGCTTTTACTGGAAACCTCTGCTATTGTCCGACTACTGGAAGAGACTCCCCTTGGAAATAACACTGGCTTGGATCTTGCCTGTCTCTGCCACTCCTAGTCCCAGCTTCCTCTTCTTCCTGGCTGTGGCCTCAACACACTGCCCTGCCAAGTCACACAGGTAATGACCATTTTTTTCATGTCTTTCTTGGTCTTAAGAGGAAATAAGCTACAGTGATGAGAGGAAGGGCTTTTGAGTCTGAGACATCTGGTCTTGAATCTTGGCCCCAAGATTTAATAATTCTGTGATCTCAGGCAACTTACTTAACATCTTTGAGTCTCAACTATTTTCACTATTAAAATGTGATCAATTCCATCTCTTGAGCTTGTGAGAAAGATCAGAAAAGATAGTGTTCTTAAGATATCACATAACAGACATTTGGTTCACATTGACTAGTATTACCATTGAACAAGCACTTTGCCCACATTGCGACTAGTCTCTTGTTCCTTCTTCCCAGTTCTCAACCACCATTAGGAGACTTTTGACTCCTTGGTAGCATCCACAGCCTGGATCCCAGGGACTGCTGTTTTCCACTGGTCTCCCATAGACCAGGAGCTTCCCTGGTGGCTTAGTTGTAAAGAATAATCTGCCTGCAATGCAGGAGCCACAGGAGGCTCAGGTTCAACCCCTGGGTCACGAAGACCCCCTGGAGGAGGGTACAGCAACCCACCCCAGTATTCTTACCTACAGAATGCCAAGGATAGAGGAGACTGGAGGGTTATAGTCACAAAGAGTGGGACACAACTGAAGTGACTTAGCAAGCACGCACGCTCCCATAGACCATATAGCAATGCCCTAGTCATTCCCAACTCTCTTGGCATAGTCTCTGTCTGTGGCCATAACCCATTTGTTTCTTCGCAGGTCCCTCCCTGCCTTCTTCTAAGAAGCTATATCCCATGCTGTGGATGTCTGGATTAAGGAGGGCTGTTAGCCTCAATCAGCAATCTAACAGTAGAAAGAGATGAGGAAATAGTCCAGTTCTTGGAGATTTCCAACACAGCATAAATCACATGAGTTGAAAACAGCTTCTCTAAATACAGATTTACTAGATATATCAACAGATAGATGACATATTAGATCTGATAGATCATATTAGATCTGATAAAGTGCCTGAAGAACTATGAAAGGATGTCGTGACATTGTACAGGAGACAGGGATCAAGACCATCCTCAAGAAAAAGAAATGCAAAAAAGTAAAATGGCTATCTGAGGAGGCCTTACAAATAGCTGTGAAAACAAGAGAAGTGAAAAGCAAAGGAGAAAAGGAAAGATATACCCATCTAAATGCAGAGTTCCAAAGAATAGCAAGGAGAGATAAGAAAGCTTCCTCAGTGATCAGTGCAAAGAAATAGAAGAAAACAATAGAATGGGAAAGATTAGAGTTCCCTTCAAGAAAACTAGAGACAACAAGGGAAGATTTCATGCAAAGATGAGCACAATGAGGACAGAAATGGTATAGACCTAACAGAAGCAGAAGATATTAAGAAGAGGTGGTAAGAATACATAGAAGAACTATACAAGAAAGATCTTCACAACCCAGATCATTACGATGGTATAATCACCCACCTAGAGCCAGACATCCTGGAATGCAAAGTCAAGTGGGCCTTAGGAAGCATCACTATCAACAAAGCTAGTGGAAGTGATAGAATTCCAGTTGAGCTATTTCAAATCCTAAAAGATGATGCTGTGAAAGTGCTGCACTCAACATGACAGCAAATTTGGAAAACTCAGCAGTGGGCACAGGACTGGAAAAGGTCAGTTTTCATTCCAATCCCAAAGAAAGGCAATGCCAAAGAATGCTCAAACTACCACACAATTGTACTCATCTCACATGATAATAAAGTAATGCTCAAAATTCTCCAAGCCAGGCTTCAACTGTACATGAACCGTGAACTTCCAAATGTTCAGCTGGATTTAGAAAAGTCAGAGGAACCAGAGATCAAATTGCCAACATCTGCTGGATCATAGAAAAAGCAAGAAAGTTCCAGAAAAACATCTATTTCTGCTTTATGGACTATGCCAAAGCCTTTGACTGTGTGGATCACCACAAACTGTAGAAAATTTTTAAAGAGATGGGAATACTAGACCACCTGACCTGTCTCCTGGAGAAATCTATATGCAGGTCAGGAAGTACAGTTAGAACTGGACATGGAACAACAGACTGGTTCCAAATAGGGAAAGGAGTACGTCAAGGCTGTATATTGTCACCCTGCTTATTTAACTTATATGCAGAGTACATCATGAGAAATGCTGGGCTGGATGAAGCACAAGCTGGAATCAAGATTGCCAGGAGAAATATCAATAACCTCAGATATGCAGATGACACCACACTTATGGCAGAAAGCGAAGAAGAACTAAAGAGCCTCTTGATGAAAGTGAAAGAGGAGAGTGAAAACATTGGCTTAAAACTCAACATTCAGTAAACTAAGATCATGGCATCTGGTTCCATCACTTCATGGCAAATAGATGGGAAACAGTGGCAGCAGTAAGAGACTTTATTTTCTTAGGCTCCCAAATCAGTGCAGACTGTGACTGCAGGCATGAAATTAAAAGACACTTGCTCCTTGAAAGAAAAGTTATGATCAATCTAGACAGCATATTAAAAAGCAGAGACATTAGTTTGCCAACAAAGATCCATCTAGTCAAAGCAATGGTTTTTCCCATAGTCATTATGGGTGAGAGAGCTGGACTATAAAGAAAGCTGAGCACTGAAGAATTGATGCTTTTAAATTGTGGTGTTAGAGAAGACTCTTGAGAGTCCCTTGGACTGCAAGGAGATCCAACCAGTCCATCCTAGAGGAGATCAGTCCTGGGTATTCATTGGAGGGACTGATGCTGAAGCTGAAACTCCAATACTTTGGCCACCTGATGTGAAGAACTGACTCATTTGAAAAGACCCTGATGCTGGGAAAGATTGAAGGCAGGAGGAGAAGGGGACGACAGAGGATGAGATGGTTGGATGGCATCACCAACTCAACGGACATGAGTTTGCGTAAACTCCGGGAGTTGGTGATGGACAGGGAGGCCTGGCATGCTGTGGTCCATGGGGTCGCAAAGAGTTGGACACAATTGAGTGACTGAACTGAACTGAATTATGTAAACAGTTCACTGTTATGATCTTTCCGGGGTTGTATCTTAACGGGTGCAGCGTTTATTTAAAGTCAACCGTATCTGAGCCATCTAATAAGAGCAACAACTGAATACTGTTCTTGTCTCTACCTAGAGTCTACTCTACAGCTTGGCCCTTTTGGGCTATAGATTAGTGTGTCAGGAGAAATATCAATAACCTCAGATATGCAGATGACACCACACTTATGGCAGAAAGCGAAGAAGAACTAAAGAGCCTGACCCTTAGTGTGTCAGGGTAAGTGTTGCTAGCTCCTACAACTAACGCTTATATCTCAGGCAATTAATACACGAAGGTTTATTTCTCACAATATATGATGTGGGTCAGGCAGCCCACTCCACCTTGAGCTTTGCAACCTAGACAGTGGAAGTCCCAGGAGGAGGGAAAGAGGAGGCACACTGACCTGCTTATCCGAGAAGCGACCCTTGTCATTTTGCTCACAGTTCATTGTCAGAAACATTTGACTCACTGGAGGGAAGCCTGGGAAGTGTGGGAAGCAAGTGAAAAATTGATGATCAGGGCTCTGCTGTAGTGTATGTGTGTGTTCGTGTGTATGTGTGGGTGTTTATGGACTGCAGGCACAGATAGCAATCCTATGTGTGTGTGCTGGTGCCATTTCTATTTCTAAAGTGTCCTAGCCCTGCTCCTCTACATCCTATATTCCTTTGAGGGACTCGGGAGGGACCAACCTCTTACTGTGTTTACAGAAAATAGATGCTTTATTGATTCAGTTTAGTACAACTCACTCAGCTCTGATGAGTGTCTCTTACAGTAATAATAAAAATAGAAAAAAGTGTCATTTATCAACTCTCCACAATGTTGTAGGTTCTATGCTAGTAAGCACTTCATATTAATGATATCATGTAATATTCACAAATGACCTATGAAGTAGGTGCTATTTTATCATCACTTTACAAATGAAGATACAGGTTACAGATCATATAACATCCCATGGTCAAAAGCAAATAAAAGGAGGTCTTGGGACTCTGCCAGCCCATCTGACTCAGAGCCTTTGGGATCGGCCTTCACATCACACGTGTCTCTGAGGAAATGCCAGCATGACAGAGTGAAGACGGAAGCTATCTGTAGGCTTACAAGTAAAATGATTCCTGGGGGTTTTCTTGTTTAGGTTGTAATCCCCAAAAATTCAGAAACGTATTGGGAACATTCACAAACATTTGAAGTTCTCCTTTCACAGGTCATATTTTTTTCTTACAGTGCAATAATAATATTTCCCCTCCAACAAATAATCCAATGAGACAACAGCAAAACTCCTTAGCACAATAGAGCTTTGGAAACTAAGACTACCAGCATGATACAAAGAAAACTGTTTTTCTTAAGATATTCACAATGCTATAGGGTTTATTTAAATAAGCTTCATTTGTTATATCAGCTTTAGAAGTGTTGTCAATTTTTTAAAAAAGTAATAATAGTCCACTAAATTTGTTCCTAACTTTTTACAAATTTATCTTTCTTCATTATTTTAATGTACCATGATTTTCTCCAAAAGCCTGAAAGTTAATTTTGGGGATACAAATCTACAATAAAGTTGCAGACAGTTAAGTGCTCATGAAAACTTATATCACTTTCCAAAGAGAGTTTTTTTAAACAGGTCAGGCTGGATATCAGCATCCTAAATCCACCAAGCCTGGATGTTGAAAGAATATTTGACTTTTGTGGCTTCTGGTCTCTCTCTTTGGATATTCAGCTTCATGTACCTGTATATCTGTGTCCTTTCCTATTCTGACATTACCCCAGTATTCTTCTTCAGTATCTGATTTTATCTAGTTTCTAATATTTCTTTTTAATAAATAATTCTGGTCCTAGGACTGCAAAATTTTCACCCAGGGACCAGGAGAAAATAAATATCAGCACTGACAACAAAAGTTGCTTTGAAAGTGCATCTCACAAGTCACACTTATTCAATTTCCACAGTGAAGCTGTATATCTAGTTATTTCCTTCACTGCACGCAGGTGGAAGGCTTGTCATCCCAGCACCCTCTTGCCCTTAGAAAGTTGAACTGCAGGGGAGCAGCTCAGCCCCCTGCTTGTCTTCAAGCTGGACACAGCCCTGCAATAGAGCAAATGAGGCCAGACGGTACTCACTTGGACAGCTAACTCCCCAGGGTTTGCTCACAGAGCCTGTTCTTGTGCCACTGTCATCAACCTGTCATGAGGCTCAGCCATCATTCCCAGATATCCATGCACCTGGCCACCTGCTCCCAGGTCAAATTGCTTATTTTAGGGCACACCTTCTACTCAAAGAGAAATGAAACAGGAAATTCTGACTGATCCCAAGCCAAGTTCCCAGGCTGAAATAGCGTGCTGGTGCTGAAAGCGTCTGGAATGCGCCTTCCTTCTCAAAAGCCTCCACCAGGAACCTGGATCCTTGCAGCCCTTAGAATGCCCAGCCATGCATGCAGAGTTCATAGAGCACTTGGCCAGTTTTTTATTGAAGATGAGTTTGGTACAATTTGTGCGTGCAAGTCACTTCAGTCATGTCCAAGTCTTTGCAATCCCATGAACTGTAGCCCACCAGGCTCCTCTGTCCATGGGATTCTCCAGGCAGAATACTGGGATAGGTTGCCATACCCTTCTCCAGGGGATCCTCCCAACCCAGGGATTGAACCCACATCTCCTGCATTGGCAGGTGGGTTCTTTACCACTAACGCCACCTGGGAAGCCCTTGGTATGACTTGATTGCCACTTAGTCGTATCTCTCTATGAAAGATATATAATTTTAAAAAATCAGACTTGGGATATACTTCACTTCACCCTCCAGTTATCAATCCCAGTTTGCCAGGTGGCACTTGGAAAAATCTTGGGGACAGATTTGTATAAACAAGAGCAGCCCCTTGTTTACTTAATTCCCAAGATATTTCTGAATACAGCTGTCTTGAGCCCTATTGATGGAAGTTCTAATTCATCCCTCTCTCATCTCACAATCCTCAGCCACAAAAAGAAGAAAAGGCAATGTGACATCTAAACAGGATAATATCAAACACTTAATATTTGAACTATGTTTTATAGTTTTTTACCAACCTAGACCACATATTAAAAAGTAGAGACATTACTTTGTCAACAAAGGTCCATCTAGTCAAGGCTATGGTTTTTCCAGTGGTCATGTATGGATGTGAGAATTGGACTATAAAGAAAGCTGAGAGCCGAAGAATTGGTGCTTTTGAACTGCGGTGTTGGAGAAGACTCTTGAGAGTCCCTTGGACTGCAAGAAGATCCAACCAGTCCATCCTAAAGGAGATCAGTCCTGGGTGTTCATTGGTAGGACTGATTTTGAAGTTGCAACTCCAGTACTTTGGCCACCTGATGCAAAGAGCTGACTCATTGGAAAAGACCCTGATGCTGGGAAAGATTGAGGGCAGGAAGAGCAGGGGACAACAGAGAATGAGATGATTGGATGGCATCACCAACTCAATGGACATGGGTTTGGGTGGACTCCGGGAGTTGGTGATGGACAGGGAGGCCTGGCGTGCTGCGGTTCATGGGGTCCCAAAGAGTTGGACACGACTGAGCAACTGAACTAAACTGAACTTACAGTTTAAAGTCTTTTGTGTGTATTCTCTCACATAACCCTTATTATTAAACTGTGAGGAATATAGGGTAAATATTAATTGTCTCATTTTTTTTTTCAGGGGGAGATAAATGAATGGGCACTTGAGAAGCCTATTGCTGTAAATCACAGATTGACTGACCTTTTAGAGACATGAAGTGCAGAGTTCTGTGATCTCAAAGCATAAATGTACTCTATATACAATCACAGGAGGGTCAAAAGAAGGGAGATACACCCCACAAGGTTCCACCCCCCCGCCCCCACCCAGCAAAGCTGTAGAATCCAGTGGTCTGGGTCGTCCTGGGACATTTCCTCTCAGATGAAGTGCACACTGTTGCACCTTCTACCTCCCACCACGAAGACAGGACATGATGCTTACTAGGCCTTATGGATTTTGGACACAAAATAGATCACACTTAGAAGTACTGATCTGACCCACTTATCAGATGACCCAGTAGCCTGCCAATTCTGAGCAGAGTTCAGAGTAAGAAAACGCTAGTCACAGCCCAGCTGTATGCTAACTGCCTGGCCCCTTTGGCAATCTAGTGCAGAGGGACTCTGTGGGGTCTCTGGAAAGCCCCAGTAGCAGAGCTGGGTCACAGATCCCTAGGAGCCTGGAGGAGGGCCATGCCTTCTGTGGCAGAGAGCTACTCATATAAAAAGCAGCTCCAAGCATGTCGGTGGACCCTGGTATTAATGAGCTCCCAGCCCAGGGAGAGCAAGTTACCATGCAGCTGGGGAAATAAGGCTAAGCTACATCACCCATTTCCAGCGGCCACTTGTGTCATCCGCCAGCCTCATGATCACTCCATCACCTGCAATCCTGTCACTACTCTGGTGACCTTAACATTCAACCCTTACACCTCTAGTTCTCTACTCAGCTCGTTTCCAGCGACCTTCACCTCCATTCCACGCGATCAACTTGCTTCCACTGCCTCCCTGGAATACTGTCATCACCGATTACTGCTGTATGTAAAAGTCCAAAATTTAGAAACCCTTCTCACTTCCTCAACCTCCCATCCTTAAGTGTCTTTCATTCACTTATTCCCATGGCACCAATGTGGTAACATCATTAAGACATTGTGGCCCAGGAACTTTCTATGTTCCCATTACCTAGCAGCTTTCTCCTGTCTTCCTTTTTGCTTTTTTAATCCAGTTAAAATTCCACAGAACACTATTTTTATCATGCTTGCCAATTTCTACAACTCCCTTGCCCTTCCATCTCACTTGAAAAATCCCCCTCAGAATTAATGCATCCGTCCAACTTTTTTGTACTTATATTCCAGGTGTTAATCACTGTTAGAGAAAAACCACAAAGCTAAACAATTTGGTGCCATTATAATAGCTGCCAACATTTATTGAGAACGTAATCTTTGCCAGGCACTATTCAAAACACATTACATAGATTATCTCATCCTGCTTCCTACATCAGGCTGGAAAGTTGCCCAGAAATTCTGTTCTCAAACCTCTGAAATTCACTCTCATCAGAGCACTTTCTCTCCTGCTGCTCAGAGAAAACAGAAGTCATCAATTAAGAGCATGGTACACATCATCCTTCACATTTCAGTAGCATTCAATAGAAATGAGTCCTCCCTTCTAATCCAAACACTCTCTTTATCCTTCACACCACACTCGGCTAGGGTTTTTTTGTACCTCTCTGTCCCCTGTTTGTTTATTTCCCATATTCCTTTTTCTCACAGAAACTTTCTTCTTTATCTCTATCTCCATCACCATCTACCAAGTCCTCCAGAAATAGCAATGTAGCTGCACTCATAACTTTCCCTGTCTCTCACTACCCCAACAACTCTCAATCACTAAGTCCATAGTTCCTACCTCTTAAATATCTCTGGGAATTGTCAACTTCTCCTTATATCCATTGCTATAAAGCGATCATCACCTCCCACCTGCAAAGTTGCCTTCAACCATGCAAATATGCTCAAAGACCCTTCCACTTGTCTTCAGTTATGCCTGTATCAAATGCAATTGACTTCTTAAGACTCATGCCCACAAGTCTTTTCTCACACCTGTCAACACATATTGATATATGTTTTTAGGACTGACTCCCCACTATTGAGCTCCCTGGGAAGGCACCATATTTTGCTCCTATCTTGGTCTTCCCCAGCTCATGCCCTGCCATGAGGTTGTTCTCTATAAAGTTTCATTGACTGAATGGGTGACCATTAAATAAATAAACCATTTATTAAATAAACCATTAAATAAATCAAATAATTAATCCATCAATTAACAAATAGATCAGTATTATCTACTTTAAACTCCCCAAGACTGACTCAATTTTTCTATTTTATTTACTTCCCATCATAACACAAAATACAAACTTGAAATTATAATAATTACTAAGTTTATTAAATGAGGGTATGCATCTCAGTTCCAGATAAAAATTCTAAAGACTTTAGGCATGTTTTTGAACACACCGAATAATATTTTATTACTTCAATGGATCAAAAGGATCTATGAGCATATTTGCTGGACTTCAGAAAGACGGACCCTCACATACCTCCATCTTCATTTTATTTCTATAACTGGGATTTTGTCACCTACAAAGGGGGTGAAGGTGGGACCTGAGTGCCGGGGTCCAGCCTCAGCAGGATCCAGGGGGTACCCTCAGGATGAACGGCGTCAGCAGAGAGAGAGAGCAGACACGTGAGACCAGCCTTGATAGGGCCAAGTCTCAGGATGAACGGTGAGACAGAGAGAGAAAGAGAGAGAGAGAGAGAGTGACCAGACGGGGGTGTGTCTGCAGGGTCTGGCAATGCTTTATTTTTTACCGTAGCTTTTATACCCTAAGTTAGTACATTTCTAAGGTGAAGATAGTTTAACATTACATCAGCTTGTCCTTCACGAAACCAGGGTGTTTTCTGCATACTTCTTTGTTTATGAGGGTCTTGTATATTATCTTCTGGCCTTGGGGCCTATTAACATTTTATACAAGTCAGGTGAAGGTAAACCTATTTTCTGTTTCTATGGTGACCTTAACTGAAAGGTAGCAGTCTCATAGGGCAATAGTATAGAATTGAAGTATAACCTTGTTAACACAAAAATTAATCCTTCTGCAGAAGTTATCAGTTGAGTTTATCGAAGAAGTTTACCCCACACTAACTCTGCGACTTTGGTGAGGCAGCCTCTGCCTAGCACTCCTGGGTGACAATTAACAACTATCTCATTGTTACCACACTAGAGCTAAGCTCTTACTTTTCTAGATCTATAACTATATTAACAATGGTTTCTATAACACAACCTTAGCACATTAAGAGCAAAAACACAGCAAGCAAATGTTAACCCAATAACCACCTTTAGAATAATTTTTCTTATGTTTTCTAATAGGACTCCTTCACCCCTCAAAAAGGCTGTATGTCTATTAGGGCTTTTACATAATCAGGTTCTTTATGTTATTTTATGATTAGGGTATTATGAGCAATCATGCATATTAGCACCAAGGGCATAAACGCATTTGCCAAACAAACTAAAACTAAAATACCAGCAAAGGAGTTTAAATTAAAACACTCCTTTCACCCTGAATAATCTCATAAAATACCACCACCCGGGAAACTTATTGATTAAGGTTCTAAATTGATTCTTATTTGGGAAGAGATCGGGGAAGGCCTTCTGCCTATGTCACAGAAATTAGGGAGTAGTCTATTGAAGCAAGCATCAGAAAGACAGATATCATCTTTAAGGTGAGCGCTGGGGGCAGCTTTTCGGAATCCCTGAAAACCTGATCTGCTTTGCCTGTCAGATTTTCTCCTCATGACCTTGTCATGGGTGGGATCTCATGTGTTGGCTCCCGGCACCTGAGTACCCTGAAACAGTGAGTGTGGATGTCTGGATTCTGGGAATGGTTGGCTGAGCTGTGCCATGAATAAGACATGGGGACGTGTCTAATAAGCCTGGCCAATAACAGCAGGGAGCTGTGGCAGTCTTCAGATTCTTGAGTCCAGAGTCCAAGACTGAGAGTGAAGAGATGTGGCAGAAATGAGAGGACTTTGGAAGGGAGATTAGATGCCTCAGATACAAAGGCAGGGGGACCTCAGGTCTAGGATTCTGTGTTAAGATAACTGTGCTCCAACCCCTTCTGGCTCTTTTTTCTAAAGCCAGGCTTTCATAGTCTTAAAAGGGGGAATGTGAGTGACTTGAATCAGGCTCCTCTCCTTGAATCAATCAGCCAGGCCTGGAGCAGGATGGATGATCACCACTCATTTCAAGCTAAATAACACCTACCTTCTATATTCTGCACACCCCGGGAGAAGATTTTTTTGAATTCTAATTAAAACTTGCTTAACCAATTCAGGTCTAATTCCAGTGCTGCAAATCTTACATGAAGTACATGCAAATAATTTAGGGGTCTTAATGTATTCAGTCTTCAAAATTATAGGCTCATGGGCCAGATCAAACAGTAGCAAGTAGATATTAAAATCAGGTTCAATCAATGTCTGAGAGGCAGTAAAAAAAAAAAAAAAGACAGAGGCAAAGACTTTGCTCTGACAGGAGCTGATGAAAGGAATGGGCTTGCTGTCTGCCATCCAGTGTGGAGAGGGGCAGAGCTGGGCGACTGGGAGTCTGAGCGTTCCCTCACAAGTGCATATCTACAGCAATAAAGAATCCAGGCATTAGCAAGTGACACCAAATCAGCTTGCACCATTTAGCTCTGACATGCCTGAGTGTGAACTCTCCACAATATGTCAGTGCAGAGAGAGCAAGAGTGATAGGGGACCTGCTGACCTCTCCAAGTCACACACACACTGCCCATCCCTGAAGGCTGCTAGGAGTCATGGGCCTCAGCAGAGCATGGACTTAATGCATCTTATGAGATCTACTCCCACACAGAAGCGGAGGAAATGTTTGGAAAAGGAAAGCTTTGTACCGAGGCCTTGCACAGATGTGTTGCATCAGTGGCAGTGCTGCCCGGGGACTTCCCTCCCCAGTCTGCACTCAGAAAGGCAGACACTGTCTGTCTGGGGCCCTGGAGTCACCCATTCCAGGAATTTGGTCCCAACCACAGACATCTAATTTGTAATATCTGTCCCTGTTCTGTGGTCTGCAACAGAGCCCAAATGCACATGGTACAATTCCAAGTGCACATGGTACAATTTTTTTGCAATAAAAACTTGTGATGTCTTAGAGAAAGTACAATGTTTTACCAAAATACATTACCCTATAACTGCTGTCTTGGCTACCTCTGAGAATCTCAGCCCAGGATTTGTAGCATGCTTAGTAACGATCAAGATGGCTTTAATCCTTTGACCTAACTTTGCATTTTTTTATGATACAAGTCAAATAAGCATTCAGTGATTCATACATTCAGCACTGGTAGACTGCTGTCCATTGGGGTCTCAGAGTCAGACACAACTTAGCAACTGAACAACCATTCAGTAGGCAAACATTTAGTGAGCTTTGTCTCATTGGTCCTTGGGTGAAGTAGAATCATAACTACAGAATCCTTCCTAACTTAGCATAACTTACATCCTAATAAAGGATCTAACACATTATTTTAACTTGAGAGAGAAATGGAAATCTAACATAAAAATAGTTAGGGTACCTAAAGTAGATACTAAAAAAAAATTATAAGACATGTATTCAGACACAAATAGGATCTTTCATGCAATAAAAGAAAATATAAATACAATGCAAAGTCTTAATATGTCTCAATAAAAAGAAATAGGATGAAAAACAGCAAGATTTTTCCAATAAAGAATCACAGATTCATTTGGAAAGTAAAATTGGTACCCTAAGAAGAAAACAATTCATTAACTGCAATCTTCTCCTCAGCACTTCTCCATAACAGAACACAATGAAACTATAGAGATTTGAAAGAAAAGTATGTCTCAGGTGCCCTATTACTTCCAAAATTGTCATGTGTCTAATCTATGGGCAGTAGAAATATATTTTAAGATAGGCAACTCATCCAAAAGTGGATTATCATGTAACTTCCTAAAAATTATTCTTTAAAACATAATTTAGCAAAAGTATACTAGTCAAAATTATTTAATTGAGAATATAACAATTAAATGACTTGTGAACATTTAACCTACTTAAAATTAAATATGATAGAACTTGTATTTTAACTAATTTAACTGCATCCAAGGACACAGCCCAGAACTATTTATAAGAGAGCTTCCCTGGTGGCTCAGACAGTGAAAAATTCATCTGCAATGCAGAGATCTGGGTTCAGTCCCTGGGTCAAGAAGATCCCATGGAAAAGGGAATGGCAACCCCCTCGAGGATCCCACGGACAGAGGAGCCTGGAGGGCTACAGTCCATGGGGTCACAAAGAGTCAGACACAACTGAGCGACTAACACACACATTTATAGAAAGACAAAACTACTGAACATTTAACAAGATAAAATTTAGAATATCTGGCATCCAATAGAAAACATTACCAGACATGCAAAGAAGCAAGAAAATGTAGTTCACAATGGGGAGAAAAATCAATGAACTGAAATTGATCAAGAAATGAAATAGATAAGAGATTTAGTACTGTAGAACATTTTAATAATGTTATAACTAATTTCCATATGTCAAAGGAAGTAGAAGATTGAACACATTAAGTAGAAATCTGGAAGACATAAAACTGACCAAAAAAATTAACTTCTATAAATGAAAACTACAATGTGTAAGATAAAAAATATACCAGATGAAATTAATGGCAGATTACACAATCTTGCAAAAGATTGCAAAGATTAGTGAACTTGAATACACAGAAATATCTGTAGTATAGTTCCATGTATTTTGGCATCTAGTATTACTGCTGAAAGCCTAGAAAGTTTGTTATCTTAGCAATGTAAAAATATTTTTGAATGAGTCTTGAAACTTCTAATCTAATTCTGAGAATACAAAGAAACACTATGTTGCAAAAAAAAAAAAAAAAAACACAAAAGATTAACATGCAATACAGTATTGTTAACTAAAGTACAGATTTTGTTCAAATTTCACAAAATTATTTGTCCACTATTGTTTGCATACCTGATTCAAGACTCCATAGTGCATTTAATGGCATTGAGCAGCTTCAGCGGCATGCAACAAATTCTGGTAAATTCTCTTTTCATTTTTATTCCATTACAAATATTTTCTACTTTCTTGTTATGGTTCTTTATATACATCCATCATTTATAAGTGGACACTTAATTTACAAATACATGGGTTTTTAAAGTATCTTTGGTATTAATTTCTCATTTAAATGCATTCTTCTCTTCAATTACCCTGTTTTTTCAGTCGTCTAACTTCATTGAAGCTTTCAATGGCTAAGTCAAAGATCTTTCCTGGTAACTGTCACATTGCCCTTGAAAATATGTGAGTTATTTTCAAAAATCTTTTGATATTGATCCCTAATTGATCACTATTCCATAGTGATAAGAGAAGAGACTTTATGATTTCAATAGCATTAGACCATCAGATTTTTGCACCTGGTCTTATGTTCCTGTATGTCCCAGTTTCTGTTAGTTTATAGTCTTAGGGAACTCGAATAGAATTTGCATTCTACTGTTGTGTGAAAATTGTATAAATCTAAGTATGTTCAGTTGGCTCATAGTCTAATGTACCCTTCTGCTTCTCTGTACATTCATTCCATTAATTTTGAGAGTTTGACATTGAAACTCCAACTAAAAATTTTAATTTATCTACTTAAAAAATCATTATAATATATAGTGTAACTATAAAAAAACCTGAAAAAAATCTACAGAAACAATTGAAAGAGAAACCCAGAAACAAATAAGAAATTTCAAAAATTAAGAAAGCCTTAGTGAACTGTGGCAATATTTCAAGAAGTCAAGTATAAGTTGAGCTCCTGAAGGAGTCACTAGGGGACTAAAAAAAATACTAGAAGAAATAACTGTCAGTAATGTTCTAAATGTGAGAAAAACTATAAACCCACAGATTCAAGAAACTCTATCAACCCTAAAGAAAAGATACATGAAGAAAAACTGCAGCAAAGTCTATCATTATTAAATTTTTAAGAAACAATATAAAGAGAAAGTTCTAAAAGAAACCAGAGATAAAAAAGACATATTATTGCAAAGAAATAAAAGGATGATAGCATACTTCTCACCCAAAAAGTATGGGCTAGAAGACAGTGGAGCAACATCTTTAAAGCACTGCAAGAAAAAAAAAAAAATTTAAGGCTAAAATTTTTTAATCAGTAAAAATATTTTTCAAAATTTGTTCCCAGATAATGGCCTTTCCTGATATTCAAGATCCAAAAGAATTCATCACTAGCAGGCTTAAGTACAAGAATGTGAAGTCTTACAAAAGAAAGGAAAATAATATCAGCTAGAAATCTTGATCTACACAAAATAATAAGGGAGTAAATCATTCAGTATAATCATCATGTTAATAGACATGAAGAAAATCACATGTTCATTTCAATAGATGGAGAAAAAAATATCAGAAAAATATCTATTATCACTTTCCATTAAAAATTCTCAGAAAGAGAAAATACTTCTGTTTCCTGCCAAAATAAAGTAGACCCATTCATCCCTAGTCCTCCCTCTTACAACTGAAAACTCTGAGCACAGCACAACAAACAGGCATTGGAAGGGACTTGAAAACAACACGGTAGTGAGTAATTGTTTCCCATATATTCTGAACAGGGTCCTGCAGAAACCTCCAACTATGAACAGGCACACAAAATTTCCAAGAAAAGCCTATTCCCTTAGCCAAACAACTGGGGGAAGGATGGCCTTTCAACAACAAAATCTTTCTCATATATCTGCCCTACTCTAGCAAACACCAGTAGAAAATCACCCACCAATTCCTCCACCATGGTTTCACTGGGCCAAGCAGGGGATTTTCCTCTCACCCTCCCCACATACTCACAGCCTACCCAAGCAGATGGTGGTGCTCTGATTCTCTGAGCCAAAGGCATCACTGGGGCTGGGTAAGGAGCTGATTTACTAGAATTCACTCCACAGAAGCACGCATCACTCTGATTCCTTGCAAAGATATGTTGGTGGACCTGAGTGGAGAGCCATCACCCAACAGAAGCAAGCAGTGTCTCCACCTCACTTCCTGGGCTGAACTCAGTCTGTACTCCCACTAGTATCAAGGAATCAGTGCGAGTCAGGGCTGGTCAGCACTCCCCTGCTTCCTCACTCAAG
Organism: Odocoileus virginianus; assembly: GCF_023699985.2. Taxonomy (NCBI): domain Eukaryota; kingdom Metazoa; phylum Chordata; class Mammalia; order Artiodactyla; family Cervidae; genus Odocoileus; species Odocoileus virginianus. The sequence continues at coordinate 34,632,166 of NC_069680.1, forward strand.
TGGCCTCAGAGACCAGTGGGGAGTGAAATGTCCAGACACACCCAGAATCAAGGAGTCTGACTGAGGCCAGAAGAAGCAGAGCTGGAGGATACTCTGCTTCCCCCCACGAGCCCTTCACCAACGTCCATAGGGCCAACGGGAAGCTAAGACTCCACCCCAACTTAGTTGACACTCTGCTCCTGTTCCTCTCCTCCCCGCAAGGGTCAGCACAGCCCAGGGGGCTGAGTCTCCACTCCCGCACAGAACGAATGAGATGAAACCAGTTGGTCAGCAAAGGGGCCAGCTGGCGACTTTCTTCTCCAACTCTTCTCCCTGATGACAGCAGGTTCCAACAGAGAGCTTCTACTCCCAACCTCTGGCAACAAAGCAGTAGTCGGCCCTCCACTCCTTGCCCCAGGTATCAGCGCACCCAGCAAGGAACTGAGCTTATACTTTCCTTCAGAGGCAACAAGCTGGTGAGAGTTGGTGTCCCAACTGCACCAGGACCAAAGGGGAAGCTGAACACCTACCCTAGTCACTTGTAGTGAGGCAGTGGGAGCCAGTGCTCCATTTAGGCTGAGGTGGTGTCAGTGGAGCTCAGTGGGAAGTGTAATAAACTCACCTATCCAGCCCTCAGATGACACCTCAACAGGGGGCTGCCTGATAAAATGAGACTAGACAGAATCCAGAGAAATCACAACTTAAACAAGAAAAGAAAACATGCAATGGCACTCAGATAAATTCATATTAGAATTACCTAACTAGGATATTTAAGCAATTTTATAATAAACAGCAATAACCAATTCTCTTCCAAAAAAATGAAAAATATAAAATGTCAGCAAAGAAACATAACTTATTAAAATAAAAAACCAAATGGAAATGATAGAACAAAAGCATGCAGTGTATTTGTCTTCTCAGGCTGCATAACAACATACCACAGAATGGGTAGCTTAAACAACAGAAACTTATTTTCTCAGAGTTTTGGAGGTTAGAAGCCAAGGTCGAGTGCTGGAACATTCAGTTTCTGGTGAAGACTTTCTTCCCAGCTGTAGACAGCCAACTGTCACATATGTGTGTTCACATGGCCTTTCCTCTGTGCAAGCTCAGAAAGAGACCAAGACAGAGAGAGCATAATCTGGTATCCCTTACTCCTTTCATAAGGACACCAGTTCTATCAGATTAGACTCTACTCTTATGATCTCATTTAACTGTAATAACCTCTATAAAGGCTCTATCTCCAAATACAGTCCCATCCAATTCAGTCTATGAATTTGGGGAATACATAATCCTGTCCTTAGCATGCAATAAGTGAAATTTTAAAATTGACAGGATGCATTCAATAGTAGTGTTTAGAGAAAAAAAGGCAAGTTACAGACTGGGAGAAAATATTTGCAAACTATACAGCTGAGCAAGGACTAGTATCTAGACTATATAAAGAATTCTAAAAGCTCAACAGTAAAAGTCAATCACACTATTTAGAAAATATACAAAAGACATGAACAGATATTTCACTGAAGAGGATTATCACATGATCCAATGACTGCACTCTCAGCCATTTATTTTAGAGATATTTACCCAATTTATGTTCACACAGAAAAAAAATCTGTGCATAAATATTTATAGCACCTTTACTTGTAATAGCCAAAACAGATGCCCTTTAATGGATGGATGGTTAAATTCTAGTACTTCCATATTGTTGTTGTTAAGTCGCTTAGTCATGTCTGACCATTTGTGACCCCATGGACTGCAGCACACCAGGATTTTCTGGCCTTCACCATCTCTCAGAGCTTGCCCAAACTCAAGTCTACTGAGTCAGTGATGCCATCCAACCATCTTGTTCTCTGTCATCCCCTTCCCCTCCTGCCTTCAATCCTTCCCAGCATCAGAGGCTTTTCCAATGAGTCAGCTCTTTGCATCAGAAGGCCAAGGTGTTGGAGCTTCAGCTTCAGCATCAGTCCTTCCAATGAATATTCAGGACTGATTTCCTTTAAGATTGACTAGTTGGATCTCCTTGCAGTCCAAGGGACTCTCAAGAGTCTTCTTCAACACCATGGTTCAAAAGCATCAATTCTTCGGTGCTCAGCCTTCTTTATGGTACAACTCTCACATCCATACATGACTACTAGAAAAGCCACAGCCTTGACTAGATGGACTTTGCTGGCAAAGTAATGTCTCTGCTTTCAAATATGCTGTCTAGGTTGGTCATAGCTTTTCTTTCAAGGAGCAAGCGTCTTTTAATTTCATGGCTGCAATCACCATCTGCAGTGATTTTGGAGCCCAAAAAATAAAGTCTGTCACTGTTTCCATTGTTCCCCCATCTATTTGCCATGAAATGATGGGACTGGATGCCATGATCTTAGTTTTCTGAATGCTGAGTTTTAAGCCAACTTTTTCACTCTCCTCTTTCACTTTCATCAAGAGGCTCTTTAGCTCTTCTTCACTTTCTGCCATAAGGGTGATGTTACCTGCATATCTGAGATTACTGATATTTCTCCCAGCAATCTTGATTCCAATTTGTGCTTCATCCAGCTCAGCATTTCACATGATGTACTCTGTATAGAAGTTAAATAAGCTGATATATAGCTTTGATATACTCCTTTCCCAATTTGGAACCAGTCTGTTGTTCCATGTCTGGTTTTAACTGTTGCTTCCTGACCTACATACAGGTTTTTCAGGAGACAGATAAGGTGGTCTGGTATTCCCATCTCTTGAAGAATTTTCCACAGTTTGTGGTGACCACACAAAGGTTTTAGCATAGACAATGAAGCAGAAGTAGATGTTCTTCTGGAATTCCCTTGCTCTTTGTATGATCCAACAGCTGTTGGCAATTTGACCTCTGGTTCCTCTGGCTTTTCTAAATCCAGCTTGAACATCTGGAAGTTCATGGTTCACATACTGTTGAAGCCTGGCTTGGAGAATTTTGAGCATTACTTTACTAGCATGTGAGATGAGTGCAATTGTGTGGTAGTTTGAACATTTTTGGCATTGCCTTTCTTTGGGATTGGAATGAAAACTGACCTTTTCCAGTCCTGTGGCCACTGCTGAGTTTTCCCAATTTGCTGGCATATTGTGTGCAGCACTGTCATAGCATCATCTTTTAGGATTTGAAATAGCTTAGCTGGAATTCCATCACCTCTACCAGTTTTGTTTATAATGATGCTTCCTAAGGCCCACTTGACTTTGCACTCCAAGATGTCTGGCTCTAGGTGAGTTATCACACCATCTTGGTTATCTGGGTCATTAAGATCTTTTTTGTATAGTTCTTCTGTGTATTCTTACCACCTCTTCTTGATACCTTCTACTTCTGTTAGGTCTATATCGTTTCTGTCTTTTATTGTGCCCATCTTTGCATGAAATGTTTCCTTGGTATCTCCAATTTTCTTGAAGAGATCTCTAGTCTTTCCCATTCTATTGTTTTCCTCTACTTCTTTGCATTGTTCACTGAGGAAGCCTTTCTTATCTCTCCTTGCTATTCTTAGGAACTCTACATTCAAATATGTGTATCTTTACTTTCCTCCTTTGCCATTTTCTTCTCTTTTCTCAGGTATTTGTAAGGCCTCCTCAGACAGCCATTTTGCCTTTTTGCATTTCTTTTCCTTGGGAATGGTCTTGATCACCACCTCCTATATAATGTCATGAATCTCCTTTCATAGTTCTTCGGGCACCCTGTCAATAAAATCTAATCCGTTGAATCTTCAAAATGTGGTCAAACAAAAGATGACAAGAGTGAACACCAAGAGTACATCTATCAGTTCAGTTCATTTCAGTTCAGTTCAGTCGCTCAGTCGTGTCCGACTCTTTGCAACCCCATGAATTGCAGCACGCCAGGCCTCCCTGTCCATCACCAACTCCCAGAGTTTACTCAAACTCATGCTCATCGATTCGGTGATGCCATCCAGCCATCTCATCCTCTGTTGTCCCCTTCTCCTCCTGCCCCCAATCCCTCCCAGCAACAGGGTCTTTTCCAATGAGTCAACTCTTGGCATGAGGTGGCCAAAGTACTGGAGTTTCAGCTTCAGCATCAGTCCTTCCAATGAACACCCAGGATTGATCTCCTTCAGGATGGACTGGTTGGATCTCCTTGCAGTCCAAAACTCACCAATGAAGAGAAATGAACTACTGATACAGGCAGGAATTGGATGGGTCTCCAGGTCGTTATGCTTAGTGAAAAGGCCAACCTCAAAGGGCTACATAACTGTAAGATTTCATCTATATCACATTACTGAAGTGACAAAATCACAGAGATAAAGGATAGATCAGTTGTTTTCAGGCCTTGGGAGGAGGAAAGGAAGGGAGGTGGCATAGAAATAAAAGATTAGCCTGAGGTATCTTAGTGATGGAATTATTTATATCTTACCAGATGTGATGGTCACAAAGTTACACATGTGCTAAAGGTGTATACAAGCATACACACACACAAATGAGCAAAATCTCAAAACTTGTGAAATCTGAATAGGTCGATGGTTACATCAGTGTCATTTTCTGGTTGTGAAATTGTGCTATAATTATGCAATATTCTATCAATGGGGGAAACTGAGTGAATGCTCCATTATTTATTAAATCTGCATACAAATTATCTCACAAATAAAATTTAGAAAAAAAAAAACACTCAGCAAACTGGTAATTGAAGAGACTTCCTCAATCTGATAAAGATCTTCTACAAAAATCTCAGCTAACCACATATCTTATGGTAAGAACTGAATAGTTTTACCCAGAGCTCAGGAACAAGGCAATACCTGCTCTCACTATTCTCTTTTTCTTCCTTTTTTGACAAATAAAAATTGTGTATCTTTAAGGTGTACAACATGATGTTTTTATGTATGTATATATTGTGAAATGATTAGCACAAACTAGTTAACATATACAACACCTCTCATGGTTACCTTTTTTTAAAATTCTACACTGAAATCAAAGTTCTCGAAGGGGCAAGAAAAAAAATACATAAGGCTTCCAGATTGGAAGAAAAGACATAAAGTCATACTTATGTGCTAGTGACTCTTATAAAATCCTATAGCGTCTATAAAAAGCTACTCGAACTAATACCTGGAATTATCATGGTTGCAGGATGTAAGATCAACAACAAAAATCAAATTATTTCTATATACTAGCAATTAAAATTCCAAAATAAAATGTTTTAATTAATAATACAAGAACAGCATGAAATATGAACTACATAAGGGAATCGTCTTATCAAAATGTGTTAAGACCTATATGTTAAAATCTATAAAATGATATTGAGAGTATTTTTAAAGATCTAAATAAACAGAGAGAAATAGTGTGTGCCTGGCTCTGAGGACTCACTATTATTAAGACAATTTTCCCTAAATTTATCTACAGATCCAATGCAATCCTAATCAAAATCCAAGGTGAATTTTTTTGTAGGGATTAACAAACTCTATTCTAAAGTTCATGTAGAAATGCAAAGGACCTAGAAAAGCCCAAACAACTTGCGAAAATGACAATAAGATTGCAGGTATAATATTACCTGATTTCAGGACCTATCAAGATACAGTAATAAAGATAGCGTGTTATTGGCAAAAAGACAAATTGACCAATGGGTCAAAATCTGGGGCCCAAAAATAGCCCCATGCATTTATGAGAAGTTCAACAAAGGTGTAAAGAAATTTAGCAGAGAATGGATAATCTTTTGAACAAACAATGTTGAAGTGATCATCCATATTTTAAAATGACCTTAAACCCATACCTTGTGTCATATACAAAAAATATCTTAAATGAATCATAGACATAAATGTAAACATTAAACTATGGTATTTCTGGGCTTCCCTGATAGCTCAGCTGGTAAAGAATCTTCCTGCAAAAAGTGGCCCACAAAAAATATTGATCAATTGGATTTTATCAAAATTAAGAACGTCTGTCCTTCCAAATGCACTATTAAGAGAATTAAAAGACAAATCATGGGAGAAAATGTTTGCATATTAATAAAGTACTTGTACCTAGAATACACAAATAACTCTCAAAACTCATTAATAACAACCAAACCAATTAAAATGAGCAAAATATTTCAACAGATATCTTACCAAAGAAGACACATGGATGGCAAACAAGCGCATGAAAAATACTCAACATCATCAGACATTTGTGAAATGTGAAGTCAAATCACAAGGATGCCACAAAACACCTATTAGAATCTCTGAAATTAAAAAGATACCAAGTGTTCTTAGACACTGTTGTTGGTACTATAAAATGGTACAACCACTCTGGGGAATACTTTGGGGCGTTCTTAAAAAGTTAAACACATCTACTACATGATGCACCCATTCCACTTCTAGATATTTATTCAAGAAAAATTAAAGCATGTGTCTATACAAAGACTTGTCCAGAAATGTTCCTAGAGGCTTCATTTGTAATAACCTAATACTGAGAAAGACCATCAACAAGAGAATGAGTAGATAAATTGTGTTACATCTATATAATGGAATATACTCAGAAATATTTCTAAGTAGAAGTTAAGTACTGATATACATGGAAATGTAAACAAATCTCAAAAATAATTATGCTGTGAAAGAAGCCAGAAAGCGTACATACTAAATGGCTCCATTTATATAAAATCTGGAAGTTGCAAACTAATCTATACTGATAGGAAAGTGATCAGTAGCTATTGAAGGAATGGGATCAGAGAAGGGTCAGAAGGAGAGATTACTAAGCTTTTCAAGGAAACTTCTCTGGGTGATGGATGTGCTCATTGTCTTGATTGTGGGGATGGTTTCACAGACATATCATATTGTATGTTTAAATATGTGTGGCTTATTAAATAAATATTTCCTTAATAAGGAAAAATAAATAAATAGAACTAAATATAAATAACTTAGGTAACTACAACCCCAAAGCAGAATAGGGAATTTATCATTCTTAAAAAGAACACTCCTAATGTAAAAATATTGATAATTTACAATAGTACAATACAGCCAAACTTCCAGAATATGGAATGAAACAATTGGGGACTGAGAAACAGTGAGTAAAAAGTTACTAATTTTCTCATCTTGAGTGACAATATGTAGTAATTTATTTCTATTATTGATAGAGGGAACAAAATGTTTAAGAATTTTACTAAAAAATTTAATGGTTAATTTAAGGTTAACATTATAAATGCAGAACTAAAAACACGCTCTTTCAAAAAATAAATAATAAGACATAGGCCATATTACAAAAATAGAAACCAAAAGAAAATCAACAAAATGTAACACAAACAACATTAAAAAAAAAAAAACTTCCAAAACCCAAACATTGGCAGTGAACAATAAGCTCACATTTATAAACAAAAGTAAATACTTTTAGATATTTTCAAATTAAATTATTTTTAAACTGTTAAAAAAACAAATCCAAAATATAGAACCTCCAATAGGTGGAAGTGAGGATAGGTAAAAACACATGTCCCCCGGAAAGTGAGGATGGGACATAATGCATGTGCTCAGAAGTGAGGTTGGGAAGAACACACGTATCCCCAGAAAATGATGGTACACATCTCCATTTGTTGGCCCGGAAAGCAGTTCCCAACAGACCACTGAGCTAACAAAGCAGGTCAACAACTGTTTATCGTGATTCCACTCATGTAAAAGTATTGGCAATGTGTCAATAGTCACAAAGGAATACCTGAACAAATGCTGATCTGAGTGTTGACAATGGCCCTTCTTAAGCTATTGGGACTCTGGGGACTTTTAACAATGAACCTTTATCACTTTACAATGAAAACAATAAAGCTATTTTTGAAGCATTTGTCTTCAAATTAGAAATTCATGTTATTAAGTATGTGCTTCATGCATTGTAGTATTACAACTTTCTTTGAATATAACTTGACAGAACTATTAAAACTTAAAGTATACGTATGCATTGGCCAGGGATCTGATCTTATGCCATGAAGATATAAATATGTTGTGAGAGCGACAGTCACTGCACCATTTCCCAGTCAACCACCAGGAGTTTATATGTATTTTATGACAGTTTCCCAACTATAAAATGTCTTAGGAGATGCCTTTTCCTAATTGCACAAAGTCACCATCTGAGCTTGGAGCGTACAAGGATTTTGCAAGATTGGAGGAGTGGGAGGAAGAGTAAAAATAACAAGAAGAGACTCTAGACTTAATTATCCAATATCCGTATCTTGGAGTATGTGAACTAATTTTTGAAAAATAAGATCTATTTTGATTAATCTAGAGAGTTGCCCAGGATGTAGTATAGGTGATAGAAGTCCATTTATTAAATATTAACTGACAGAAACAAATGAAAATAATAAGTCCTCACTTTTGCTTTTGTTTTTTAGTAAATAAAATATCCTGTACATTTTTATGTGAGTTTTATGACCACTAAGAAAAATGTGGAGCCATTAAACATCAGTTAACAAAATATTAACATCAGTTACCAGGTGGTATGAGTCTGGGGGGCAAGATAGGTATTATTAGCTATTGATTGATACATCTTTCTTATATAAATTGTTACAAATATTATTCTTTATCATCTAAAATATACCATTTAAGGGCACATTGCAACTCTGTGAGGCAATGATCTTTAAAATTCTCTTCAGAATGCTAACTCCTTTTTTTTCACTTTCTCATTTTCTAGTTTTCAGTGCACCTTGCAGTTAATTCCTTTGTCCACTCATCCATCCACCCATCTGCCTTCTGTTCATCCTTTCAGCCAGCAGACAGACACTCTGCCAGGAGCTGGGGGCTCAGAGCCTACTGCGGAGTAGCTGGAGACCTCACAGCATAGCGTGGTAGTCAGAAGCAAACAGAAGTGCCCCCTGCACTGTAATTAATCAGCGGGAGCTGGCGATGGACAGGGAGGCCTGGCGTCCTGCGATTCATAGGGTCGCAAAGAATCGGACGCGACTGAGCGACGGAACTGAACTGAATCAGTGCACACTAAAGGGCCCACTTCGCCACTTTCTAGTCATTGAAATGCCAGTGGGGAAAATGAGTGGAGATTTTAGACAGAGTAAACTTGAGGACAGACTTGTCTTTTTGGAAATGTAAGAAATGTTTCTCAGAGAGAGCTTGGATACCAGCTGCATTATAATTAACTATGGGGGTGGTTAAAAGTCATCTTTTACTGTCTTGGTCACTCAGAGACTGCATTTTTAAGCACCCCAGACAGATGTTTCTTTAACACAATCAGTGTTTGAGAACCACTTTTCTATAGGCTCTGCAAAAGCCCAGGTAGAGTCAGATATTACAAAGCCCTGGGTGAAAGCTTCCAAAAACCCCGCAGCACCGGACCCCTGGGGCAGAGGGAACCTGCACGGGAGAATGAGGAGCAGAGGGGACTCACTGCCCCAAAGGTGAGCCACAAAACCGGCTCTTCCCAGGTGGGTTACACATGCCAGGAACTTTGGAGCCAGGCACTCTGTGCGATGCAGAGTGACAGACTTCGGAGACCCAGAGGAGGAGAGGAACACGCAGGGCAGACAGCCTGAGCTTCACTCTTCTGGAGAAGCACTGCGTTTTGAGTTTTGAGAGGCCAGGGTATGACAGGCAGTGAGGAAACCAGCGCTGCAGGTTGTGATGAAGGTACCGTCGCTGTCAACTCACTTGGGAAAGCATCAACAAGCTGCTCAAAAAAGCACACACTGTTCTCTTGAGACTTGAAGATCCAAGTCCCTAATTTCAAGAGGTGGAACAGCAGCCTTGAAGACCCAAGCTTTTGCATTGAAATGCTGGACCACCAGGAGAAATCTCCCTTTTTGTAAAAGAGTAAAAGAGGGAAGATAGGGTTCTCAAGGCAGGGAAGACACCCGGACAGCAAGAACAGGTGAACCCTGGGAACCTGTGATCACCCCCACACACACATGGAGATCTGGGGGCTGCTCAGGCTCTAGGGCAGGGAGCCTTCGCTGCTCCACAGAAGCTGCAAATTGTATCCTGCTGTTTCTGAGTCCAGCGAGTGGCAAACACTCCCTCTGGCAAATGATGTGTTATAAGAGGCATTTCTGTGCTCCTCCCGTCCTCCCATCCCCCCTACCAAGCCCCAGTGCTCTACAAGGAACAGGAGAATCACATAGCAAGGAGGATACAGCAGTGACCATGATGCCAAACACACACAGGCTAAGAAGAAGCTTTTGCTCATCCCCCGGACTTGTGAGCCCCAGGATATTTGTGACCTAATGTAACAGGAGAGAGTCCCAAGAATGGCTAGTATTGGGTTTCTTGCTAACCCTGTTAGTGAGGAGAATAGATGCTTGAAGCCAGATGTAATTTGATTTAGAAAAATAAAGAAACACGATGCTTCTTGCACCTGAATGTGGAAGGGCAATTCATAACTTACACCATCCTCTTATTAATTCGTCTGTCCACGTGTAAACGATTTTCGATCACCTTGACTTTGCTGCTGAAAGCTGCGTTTGCCTTATCATTCAATATCCAGCATATCTGAGGCACTTTTGCAGGAGCTAAAGTTTATATAAATATTATGTCTTAAGGTCTTATCAAAAATCAATTTTCCAGTATTTGTGTTTTAGATTTCTTACACCTTTTGCGGGTGGGGCAGGGAAGAGTGGGGTGAGTTCTCAGCCAGAAAATTTTAAAAGTGGCTCCCGAGAGAGTGAGGGGCTGAAAAGTAAAAAAAAAAAGCAAGCCTTGATTGCGTTTGCAGCAGCCTGAAGCAATTTAAGAAAGTAAGGTTAGAGGGCTTGCCAAAGATACAGGCATGGAAATTATTTCCTTTTCTAATGCAGATAGATGAAAATAAGAAAACTAATCCTAAGAGAGAATTCATACAAATAGAAAAGTCTCAGCACTCCCACCAATTGTACATTTAATTTTTCCCTGTAAACATAGATTTAATATGTATATAGAAATATATATACATTGATACATACATACATATATTTATATTTACTAGAACAAATTGTAAATGTATGGAAATGCTAAAACTATATATATTTTAATTGGCACAAAATCCAAAAGAGACTAGAGAAATACAAACTTCTTTTCTCTCCTGCCTTTCGGTCTTCCAGTCGTCATTCCCAAAGGAGTATATATTACTGATTTCATCTCTATCTTTGCAGAAATATCCTATGGACATCTATAAATATACACATCTAAATACATTTTAATATAATATTTCACTTCCCACATTATTCTGCACTTTATTTTTTCTTATTAGAATTTTTTTATTGTTAGGATGAACCATATCTTACTGAACCAGGCCTTGCTGGACATCAAAATGCCTCCAATACAAGCTGTGCTGAAATAAATATTGATGATGTATTTCAAAGGCCCTTTCATATTAGAGAAGTCAGGCCCTGCCTAAGATATTTAAGGGTTCGTTTTATATATTTAAGGCTTAGTTTTCTGGGTTTAGTTGGCTCATGGTAAAATGTCTGAGAAGACTGATCAGGATTTCCTTGACAGCAGAATCCTGGCCTCTCCATAGCTCATACCCTTTCTCCATGATGTCAGTATACATTCATTACTCCAGACTTTCTTGGGAGGGGGTCCTATTAGTTAATGGAAGAAAGATCCTTCATCCTCACCCCTTTTCTTTTTCACAAGTGGTTTAGAAAAAAAGAAAAGAAAATTGAAGAAGTGGAAAACATACATCAAGATGAGGCTAAATTCAGAATAACTTCAGAACCTGAAGAGGGAATCAGTTCAACAAGCTGAGAGCCCAGACCACCAAGGTGGTCCGAAACCTGAGTGAGTGTCAGAGAGGAGGAGTGAACTTGTAGAAAATTCTCAAGACATTTCCTTTCCCAATAAAACTTCACATAACAAAGCTGTTTTGACAGGTTTGAAGTTTCTGTGGAAGTTATATGGGAGGCTTTGCTTTGTAGGTGCCAGAGGTCCCCAAGATAAGTCTGGTGAGGTTCTCAGGGCATTTTATTTGTGGCTCAAGGTTGACATAGTTGGAGGACAGGAGAGAAAACTGGAGAAGGCCTTGCCCTGGGAACACCTTCTGCAAACAAGTGAATCCACCCAAGCCCCATTCTCTCTCTTTCAGAACAGGGTCGTAAGGATACAATGAGGTTACGGAGCTCAAGGAAACAAAGGAAAAGCACCTCACAATCATTACCTCATTTAATTCCTGCAGAGGGGAGGGAGAGAGCATTGTTTCCATTATATTAACCACATTCCAGAAAAACTGGAGAATAGTGAAAGAGAGAGAGAGAGAAAAGTCACCCCCTAATCCCACAATGAAAACAAAGTTATTGTTACCATTTTGGCATTTTTTCCACCCTGACATTTTAACATATTTATTATTTTTTATATAATTATAGTCAATGTGGTACAACTTTATAACCTCCTTCTTAATTTTTCACTAACCATTATAGCCTATAAATTTTCCATGTTGTCAAATTCTACAAAATCACCACCTTCCGAAATATTAACCAATTATTTGAATACCTTCAGCTTTTTTTTTTTTTTTTGAACATTCTCTTCTTGTGGAACATTTGCATTGCTCACAGGATTTCATTTCTGCATTATTTTAAATAATACTACAATCTCAGATTGTTTTAGTAAGATATATCGCCTTGATGGACAGGAGAGGGAAAGGGAAGGGAAAGAGAAATGGGTAGACAACCATTCTGAGATTCCCTCAGGAACTTGCAAATAAGATTTCCTTTGAGAGTTACATTATAATAGCCAACCCATAGTTGGTGAGTACAGAAATTTGAGATGCAACCCTGAAGGGATAGAGGCAGCAAAAAATGAACAGTATTAAAGGTATCAGCATAGCTAAAGAATATGACCATCAGAAGTAGAAGTAGAGGTGGGTTAGCCAGAGAAGCCCAGAAAAAAAGTGACCAGATAAGAGTGTTGGGATGCTCATGGTGAGTATGATGCAAAGAGTTGGGGGGTCCTGGTTTACTCCTGTTTTCTCAACATTATTATTAATACTTTCCACTTGCCTCCATTCCACTCTCAAACCTATCTTGTTTTGGAAAAGAAGTTACAATGTCACTGCCTACAGAAGATTTAACAATGACAAGGCCTCTTGCTTCTAGTGGGACCAGACGGATGAACCTTAATTTGCACAAAAAGGTTGGGATAGATCCTTTTCAATCTTTTAAGCTGGGAGAAGGAAAAGTGAGTCTGAGAGGCAAGTTTGAAAAATGAATTGCAGAGACTGGATACTCGGCCACCCACAGGAGTTGGAAGGAGAGATTCTGAAATGACAATGAGTTAGGTGATGGACAGGGAGGCCTGGCGTGCTGCGATTCATGGGGTCGCAAAGAGTTGGACACAACTGAGCGACTGAACTGAACTGAACTGAGGGGAAATGGGAGCATCCCAAAGCATCCTCTTGCTGGGCTGAGCCCAGAGTTGCATTGTGTTTATGGCACCTGTGAACTGAAAGAGCAGCTCCTCTCCTCCAGAGAGAAAGAGAAATCACCCAACTGTGTTCTAGGCTTCTCACATGATCCAAGGATCCAAAGGGTTAGCCAACATTGCAATGGCTTTCTGGCCAGTGCTGGGGAGGAGTGTTCATGCAGGTTTAATGACTTCCTGGGAAAACAAAGAAACGTGATGCCATCTGTGTGCAGTAATTCTTATTTCCGTGTGGTCCAGCCACCTGTGGATTAAACACTGGACCTGGGTCCAGTCTCTCCTTGCTCTGATTGCACACTCATCATTTAGCATCCTGTGGGACAAGGACAGCCTTAACAGGTCCATGTCATACTACAAATTAAAAATTTGTTGCTAGATCTCATACTTTGGTTTTATGGATTTGGACAACTCAAGCGAGCATTCAGAGGTTTGACAAGCTCTGAAACAATAAAAAACATTGAGTTTATGAGCCCACACAATGAAGGGCTGACCCTTTCTCCAAATATTTGTTTTTCTTTTCATCTGCTTTTGGTTGTTCTGTACTTCAAACTTTTATATTAATATGAACTTTCCCTTGATATGGTTGTTTTCAGATTAATTACTCTTTCTCTCCAACTTCTAATAGTTTATTCTTATGTGAATTGTAAAATAACACATATATTTGTGTTTTTTTGTACATATCATATAGCCATTCATGTATAGATGTATATGTAAAAAATATATATGGCAATCTCTTTGTTTCTCTTTCTGTGTGTGTGTGTGTGTGTATCTATCAATCAAGATTTTTAAATTATTTTTGTTTCATTGAGTTGTTTGCTCATGAACAAAAGTCAAATTGTTTTAAGCATTGTAACTTTATAACATAGCCACAAGACTATAGTAACTACAAGATTAATCATTTTATTTTTTAAATCAATGATCTATTTTAAACATATTAATAACTCCAGAATTTGTTTTTTTCCTAAAACAGCTATGAGCATATCAAAACAACTTATATTAAATTTGATCATTAATTTGGGAACAATTAATGTTTTCATATTTTCTTATCCAGGAGCATGATATTTATTCAAATCTGTATTATTACTTTATATGTCAATAAAGACAAACCTAGACAGTGTATTAAAAAGCAGAGACATCACTTTGCCAACAAAGGTCCATATAGTCAAAACTATGGTTTTTCCTGTAGTCATGTATGGATGTGGAGTTCGACCATAAAGACGGATGAATGCCGAAGAATTTATGCTTTTGAACTGTGGTGCTGGAGAATACTCTTGAGAGATCCCTGGACAGCAAGGAGATCAAACCAGTCAATCCTAAAGGAAATCAGTCCTGAATATTCATTGAAAGGATTGATGCTGAAGCTGAAACTCCAATACTTTGGCCACCTGATGCAAAAAGCTGACTCATTGGAAAAGACCCTGATGCTGGGAAAGACTGAGGGCAAGAAGAGAAGGAGGCAACAGAGGATGAGATGGTTGGATAGCATCACTGACTCAACAGACATGAATTTGAGCAAACTCCGGGAGATAGTGAAGGACAGGGAAGCCTGGCATGCTGCAGTTCATGGGGTTGCAAAAAGTTGGACACGATTAGCGACTGAACAACAACAAAAGATACTCTATTGCAATCACATCCATTTTCTTTAAAAATACTACTAGATGCTTTATGGTATTTGTTATTATTCTTTATTTTTTCACTAAATTTACTTATTGCTGAAGAGAGACGTATTCTAACCCCCATCTTATGTATGACAAAATTAGGGCCAAGGGAGATTAAAAACTTGCTCAAGATGTAGTAAGCAATCAAGTGGGAGGGCAGAAGTGTAAGCAGGTGAGAAAGACTTCTGACTCCCTAATTGGCTGTTTCAGTTACTTTGTGCTACTTCCACAACTCCAGGCAATGGTTTCTGCAGGGTATGCAGGAGTGATGAGCCTGGGACCTGGTCCCGTCAGCCAATGCCCTCCACGTTCAACTTCAGTTGGGACCTCCAGTCCTCCGGGTCTTTATCTAGACTGGCTTTGCCTCTCCTTCTGGTCACACTTCCATCTCCAGTCCTTTCCAAAATTCCCTCCTTTTCTGAGTAAATTTACCACTTCCTTCTTCAATAGAAAATATTCACTCATTTTTTTCATGACCATTTCAGAAGCCAGGTTAATGAGTAGGTTGTTGGGCACATAAGGATCAACACAGAAAGCAAGATCAGATCACAGGATAGCCGAGTGACTGAACTGCAGTCACCTGACTGTACTCTTTACCAGCTGAGGGCCCACCAGGACTTTGGAGGTGCCAAGTTGCCCAGGAGCTGGAACTCTGAGGCTGGCTGGCATGGGAATGGGATTGGATCACACCTTATTTTATGTCCACTGTCCACTGATCAGGTGCTTTTCATTTAAAAAGAAAAAAACAAACCCTGGTGTGTAGAGCGAAGTGTGAACTGTCCCTGAGGAGGGTAGTGCTTTCCCCAGCCTCATGCCGCGTGGCTGTGATTTCTGTTCTTAAGTAAGTACTGGATCTTCACCAAATCCCAACTGGTGTTTCTGTTCAGCCACAATTTTTTAGTCTGTTGCTCCACTGAGGAACACTGACACATCATAATTATACCAAAGAGGATGAGAGATTAGATAGCAGAGGATGAGATGGTTAGCACCACCAACTCAACGGACATGAATTTGAACCAACTCCAGGAGATAGTGGAGGACAGAGGAGCCTGGCATGCTACAGCCCATAAGGTCACAGAGAGTCAGACATGATTTAATGACTTAACAATTATCCTATACTTACGAGGCTCTTCTAGTTTGGGGAGAGGGTTTCCTTGGAGTTTAAAAAGTGTTAGTCACCCAGTTGTGTCCAACTCTTTGTTACCCCATGGACTATAGCCTGCCAGGCTCCTCTGTCCATGGAATTCTCCAGGCAAGAATACTGAAGTGGGTTGCCATTTCCTTCTTCAGGGGATCCTCCCAACCCAGGGATTGAACCTGGGTGTCCTGCATTGCAGGCAGATTCTCTACTACTGAGCCACCATGGAAGCCCTTGGTAACTATTCACAATTCTCTGCAATACCTTATTGTTAAATTGGATGAATTAATTGAAGCACAGCAAAATGATGAGATTGTTCACATAGTAAGGCAGAGAACTGCCACACAGATCTTATAAGCCACAGTCTTCAGTCTGTCAGGGTCACAGTTCAGCTGCCCCAGGGTTGTCTTCAACTCAGATTTGCTGGCTGTTGTGAAGAGCCTACTGTTGTATCAGGGACCGTGAGCACTGGGAAAGATACACTGGTTTGATTCCTGCCCAAGGGGTCTAAGACTATGTTGGAAAGGCAGGTGTGTGTGAAGTATGACTTGAAGAAGATGTTAGGTCACAGCCAACAAGAGGACCCTCAGAAATCAGAGAAGGGAGAAGTCATTAGGAGCAAAAAATAGTGAGGCTCAGCTCCTTGGAGGCCCTGTTTCAGGCAGGAGGTGGGGGGTGGGGGGAGGCACCCAGCAAGGGACTACTCTCCATTTTCTCTTTCTCAAAGAGAAAATGCTATACTTTCTTGAATGTTAAGTCACTTCAGTCATGTCCAACTCTGTGCGACCCTGTGGACTGTAAATTGCCAAGCTCCTCTGTCCATGGGACTCTCTAGGCAAGAATACTGGGGTGGGTTACCATGCCCTCCTCCAAGGCATCTTCCCCACCCAGGGGCAGAACCCACATCTCTTATGTCTCCTGCATTGGCAGGTAGGATTTTTACCACACCATCTGGGAAGCCCCGCTATTCTTTCTTAGGAAGGATCAGAGTGACTGAGCAAGCCAAACCCTGAATTATCAGAGACAGACATTCTCATCTAATTCCTCCACTGGCTCTCTTTATAACCCATCTTAAGTCACCTTAACCCCAGGGAAGGCCTGCCACTTAGTTCTCAGAAATGGAAGTAGGCACTTTGACGTCTTCAGAATAAAGGACTCTATAAATATAAATGATAGGAAACTCTCATCTCTTACAGAGATGTTTTTCAAAAGACCAAAGCATAAAAGGGTAAATAACAAAAACACCAATACTGTGAGGTCCAGGCATTATTTTTAGACTATTCCTCATGGTTCAAAACAGACGTGCAAGATTGGAGAGGTGATGCTGGCTGCTGGTCATGTTCCATTTTGGTCCGCACCCCCCGGGAAGTGCTGAATCCTTAATTGTTTTGTTAAAAACATCCCTGAATGGATTTTGTTGTCAACTGCTCTTGATCTCTTAAAATTTCCTGCATTTGCTTCTGACCGGCATTCCTGGCCTTGATAGAAATCCAGACAAAATTGTTAGCCTATGAGTTGTGGCTTTGTAATCAGCAACTTCAGCCACCCTGGCAACTGTTGCTGGCCAGAGCCCCAAGTGGCCTGGGTGGCAGGAAGTTAGGCTGCTAAGGCCAGCCTGGCTTGGGCCGGGCCAGTTGTCTGGGACCAGTATCACCTCTTGGTCTCTCCATTGCATGCTCCAGCTCAGAACAGCGATGATGTTCTAACGTCAGAAACCTATAGGAAAACCTTGCCATAAACACAAAGGAAAACTGCATAACAAGGTATTAGAAATGCTACTAAATGTTTTGTGTAGTTCAGCACAGTGGGAGTGTAAAAATGGGTTCAAATGGGTTCAGCCCCAGGTCTGAAATGAGGGACCTTTGAAAATACAGAAGGATCAACTCGCTGTAATTGATTTTCTGAGTTTATTATAACTTCTGCAGTACTCTAGTTGAGTCCCCCTAACTTTTTAAAGAGTTAGAATGAGTGGTCTTTTTTGAGAGGAGGGCAGTTAATCTCAGGGTTGTTGTTGCTTAATTGCTAAGCCGTGTCTGACTCTTTTGCAACCCCACGGACTGTAGCCTGTTAGGCTCCTCTGTCCATGGGATTTTCCAGGCAAGAATACTGGAGTGGGTTGCCATTTACTTCTCCAGGGGATCTTTCTGATCAAGGATCGAATCCACGTCTCCCACTTAGCAGGCGGATTCTTGTACCACTGAGCCACCCAGTAAGCCCCCTAGTCTCAGGGTCCTCATTGAGGCCAGTACAGGATTGACACTCACTCACTGGTGAAGGAGAAGGGATGGAAGGAAGGAGTGGAGGAGGAAGGGGGAGCAGACAAATAGGAAACATGAAGACACAAAGAAGTAGACCAGAATTCACTCAGCTCCAACCTCTCTGTCCCCAGAGCCAGAGCACACCAGTGTCCAGAAGCTTCCAGCTTATGGCAGAAAGGCTCCTGAAGCACTTGTGTCCATCAGAAAGGATGAAAAGTCACTACCAACACATCCCAGCCTTCCAGTCAGTCAAAGAGGCCTTCTTGTTGCAGAGACTAAAACTGGAAAAGCCATGACTTGGCAAAGACTTAGACATTGACCTCCCACAGCATTCAACAACCCAAATAGTTTGTGCCAGTTACATTTTTTTCTTAATACATGGACTCCTTAGTTCCCAACAACTAACATCTAGGACTAAATTGTGATAAAGAGTTCTACTGTTAACACTGAATGAAGTTAGGTAAACTTAAGAGTGAGAAGACTTGTGTTTCTGTTTCCTAGGGTCCCCAAACATGTCTTCAACTGTCATAAACTAAAACTATAAAATAAGGCTTTACAACAGCCAAGGACATGGAGAGAAAAAACAAGGTTCTATTCTCTAACTTCTATTTCAGTTTGTCGGAGGGTTACCAGTGTAGGAAGCAGAAGGGAGAAAATTGGAGTCCGTGCCACATGATTTGCAGGGAACTGTGTCACCTCAAATTTCTTTGCAAGTTGCAAAGATATTGGATCTAAGAAAGCAAAATACACACATTTAGTTCATCAAGGTGTAGTTTGGCTATAATTGCTGAAACAAAAGACGAGAGGAATACCAATTTTCATGAAAGGCAGACATAAATATACCCCATCAAAATTCACAGCTTTCATTAACCTAAATATGTGTAGTATGGTCTCCCATGAGAGGCCACACCACTACATTTCTAATAGCTAGTTGTAACGTTTCTAACAGCTAGTTGTGCAATTATTCCTGACACAAGAGGAGTGTTAGATGTGACCTCTAACAAGGACACAACAGAAGTTGCCTCCATCTTGTGGAAATCAGAGTTGATAAAACTAACTTTAAAGTCAGACAAGAAGCAGTCTAATTAGTATGCCCTTGAACAACATTATTTTTTAAGTTCTTTTTTTTTTTTGCTTCATCTCCCAGTAGCCATTACAGCTAAAAAAATATAACAGGTTAATTTTCATATCCATAGGTAGAAGCACAGTTTTAGAAGCACTTAAGGATACTTAAGGATATCAAATTATTATACTCTGAAAACCTTCCCCAACCTTAAGAATTTAAAAGGTACAAGCACTATTGCCTCTGCTTCACAGAGAGGGAAACTAAGTCACAAAGGAACTATGGCTTAGAGGAGGTTACCCGGTATTCATCTTAGAGTCAAAGTTAAACTTCAGAATTCCCAAGAACTCAAGCTCAACAATATTATGACCTTAGGAATTCTGAGTTCTAAAAGTATGGCATTTACATGATTAAGATAAAAAAAAAATTGCAAAGGGAAAAGTCCCAAGGTAGAGAATTGTAATTTCACTAGTTAAATATATGCTGGGTATGCATGTGTTCAAAGTCAGGAGTTTGGAAGAACCTTATTTCAGAAAGTATGATCCTTGATGGTGTAGCACATATGAGAAGCATAAAGTGCTTGTGAACGAACTTTAAAGAATTCTTCAATCTCTTGTCTATCTAGAGTTAAGTATTCTGAAATGCAGTGCAAATTTATCCATGTTCTTATTGATAATATATGTTCACACTAATGTTAGACTTCTAATGACCCAGCCTATGTATACATAGTGTCAGGATATGTATTCATGCCAAACTTCTCCTTAAATAGAAGCTAAACCTTTACTACCTTTATCAGTGATTCTTGCTCAGTATGACACTAGAATTAAGAGGTATTAAACATGAACAGGGTTGATCATTTTTACAGAATTTCAGCATTTGGTCATTTTTTAACATAAATCCAAAATCTGAAAATTATCATTTCAATTGATTGGACTTGTTTTTGTCCATGCTGGCAATGTTTTAAGTTGAAGACACTTTTTTGATCACACTGGGATGACATGTAGGTCAGCTCATGTGTTTTAATCAATCACTAGCTCACAGTTTTATTATCTGTGCCACAATAGCTTTCAGAAAAAAGTACATTTTAGCCAAAATTTAATACCCTTATCTCTAAAGGCCACTTTATCTTAAAAACAAAAAGCAGAAACATTTGTTACTGATTTTTTGAAAAAAACATTTTAAAACTTCCCTATTAGGTATTATTTATAGTTTAATAAAATCCAGCACCTGGGAAGAACTCTCTGTGACACATGATGACCCTTGAGAAGTGTGCAATTCACACCAACACTCTACACATGCAATAGCATGGTGGCTGGTCAACCACTGACCCTACAGTGCCAACCACACATCACCACAGGCTTCATAAAAGGAGCATTTAAAGCTCTCTTCTTTATGAATTTAATAGATGTACAGAATCATGTCACCTTAAAATGGGGAAGGACCTTTAAAGTTATAAGTCCAAATTTCCACCCAGAACAGAAACATTCCCACTGCCCCCGCCCCGACATTGAAGCCCCCTGCAGTGGAGCATCCCTAGAGGCCTGGGCAGCAACAGAAAGGGAAAGAGAAGTAACTGGTGTTGAATTCCTTGGACAGTGTGTGCCCAGTGACTTGGCTACATGGCACAGTGACTCTGCAGGGAAATCTGATTCTCTCCATTTCACAGAGACTCAGGAGGTCCAGGGATTAAGCGAGCTGCCCTGTATCACACAGCTTTGAGTGAGAGGGCTGAAGTGAAGCCCATGTTTGACAGGCACCAAATTCCATGTTCTTTTTACTGTATTGCTTCTTGAATGAAGAAGTACAAAATTAAAATATGCCTTCTATCAGTGTCCACTACTGGCTCCAATTTGCCTTATGAGTCTAATCTTCATTATATGCAAATTGTATATATAACCCATATTATATATTGAAATATACCCTTTTCTTCACCTACAATGCCTCCTGGATCAAACACAATGATTTTTGGTTCTACAATTGCCCTTTGGTCTTCCATGCCCAGCCTTTTCCTTTGTTCCCAGTAAGTCATTCTCCATCTAGCACTCAGCGTGATTCATTATTTAATTATTCATTATTTAATTATTATGATTATTTATTTATAGTAACTACCTCAGATTGAAGAGTTTGTGGCATAGGGCAGTTAATTCCTCACAAAGATGAGAGTACTTCATGTGAGCAACTGCAATCACCAAAACTTTCAGATCGAGCCCAAATCTGCTTCACTGTGGTTTCCAGCTCGTGGTCTCAGTTCTAACCCTCCTCTATTCTTTTTAACAGTTGTTCAGAGCATAAAGTTTCATTAGAATCCTGCTTTAAAATCCTTCTGACTGGTAGCCTGGAAGATAAGGGAAAGAGAAACACCTCGCAGTGGCTAGCTAAACCATAACCCTTCCCCAGGAGAGAAAACAGAATGTGCATGAAGATAGAGCTCTATCTGCCAAGGTCCGGAAGTACAAACAGCAGAACCGAGAAGGAAGCAGGCTGTCCTTGCTGCTGTTTCCATGCTCCAGCCACTGTCCTAAGAAAATAAACTTTGAGATAAGGCACGAAGTGAAAGCTGGCATAGCTTGGATTTCCCCCAGAGCATCCCTTCCCACTGCATGGTATATCACAGGGCAGCCTGGACAGACCAAGAACATCTCAGGAAGGACTGTCTGGGATGCATGCACATTTTTTGTGTATTAAAAATTTGGTTTACATACTTCGGATAAGTTCAAGTCATACTCCACTCTCTTATCCTCCTAGCCTGTAATTTATAGAAACTTCAATGGCCCCACAGGACCTATGTATGAAGAGATGGGGCTGCATAGGCAGGATAGTATTGCCTACCAGCAACCACAGGACCCAGCGTCCACAGTGCCCTGTGGAACAGCTCTCCATGAACCTGAGGGACCACGGGGTGCTCTCCTCTGAGGATCAACCTTGATCCTCTCCTCTCAACTCGGGGGCTGGTAAAGGAAGGGAGTCTACCGAAGTAGGAATGCTGAGGGTGTGGCCCTTGGGGAAGTCAGGGAAGGTCAGCCGAGTGCACAGAGCAGCAAGTCTCCAAGGGGGGCCATCGGGTAATTGGCAGGCTCCAGGCAACATTGGCCGAGCCCTCATCCTCTGTGATCACAGAGCACGTTCGACTCACATGGCAAGCACAGCTTCTTTTGTTCTCTTAGGTGGCTGAGCCTTTGGGAATGAAAATGTACAATAACAGGTTGCAAAGTCCTGAAGATTGTTTCTGTCAACAGCAGCTCTCTGTGTGAGCCGTGGTCCCCAACTGCATCTTCACAAAGTCTTTTAGATACAGGCATAGATAAGTAGTCACCCTGCAATAAAAGGGCAATGAAAACAAAATAAGTCAAGCTAAAGCCATCATCATCAGCTACCACCCTCTCTTGAAAGATGCTTTATGTTCTCAGTCCTTCAGCAAGTCTCCATAGAAGTCTGTGTATTTGCATAAGTCACGCTCCTCCTGTCAGTGGGGTGGAGGGAAAGCACAGATGGCATTATTTGAAAGCAAAATCCAACTTTCAACAAATCCCTTATTTCTACCACAGTGGAATCCTCCTTAGAATGTGTATGGGAGATCATGACTATGAGTCCCAATATCTAGTTCTCAATCTGAAAATGTAAGCTTAGCAATCAATGGACTAGCCTCTACAAGTATTACCTGTAAGCCACCCTGAAAACAGCATTCATTTCTCTGTTTAGCTGCATACATTTATGAACTGCCCTAGAACATTTCTCCTTGGCAACACCAAGCCACCAAGTGGCTGTTGGCCAGGCCATTGTCACCCTCCCAGGGTTCCCTGAAGCCAGGAGCCCAGCACTATCTGGGCTAAGGGAGGGGGTTTACAGGACAAAGAAAGAAGAGCTACTTTCTGGCTGCCCTGAGGACTATTTTCCAGAGAGGTTCTAGGTCAGCACCTACAGGGGTGGAGTTTGAAGTAAGAAGCAAGCTAAGGCCAAGCCTTTGGAAATGGATCTCAAAAACTTAACACACAGACAGACGTTTTCAAACCTTATTGTGTAGCATGAAGATATGATAATGCAGATTTCAAGAACCTCTGCCTACCCCCAGAGACTCGGCTTTGGCACAGAAAGCTGAGGAAACTGCATTTTAGCAAGGCTTACCGAGCCCATGGACATATGGAGTCTGAGGAAAGATGATGAGAGAGACATTATAAAGTAAAAGCAGAATCCAAGGATGACCTGAGGCCAAATGGCCAGAGCCAGAGCACAGCATAGAAGTCTGAGAGAAGCTGAGGTCTGAGCCAACAGGATAGGAGGGAGAAGCAAGAAGTATGTGGGTTCAGCTCCTGGACCATCACTTACTTTTATTCTGGAAGCCCCTGGTTTGTTAGTCCAATCCTGGTGCAACACTTGAAATATGAGTAGGTCATAGGGAATCTAGGGGACTATGAAATCTTCCTCCTTAGAAATAGACTCCTAATTTATAGAGTTGAAAGTCTACTCGAGAGTAAAAGGCTGGATTTATTGTGGTAAAATATGAAGGATGTAACATGATAGCTCTTAAAAATCTCCTTACATATTTTCATGGCCCAGCTGGTAATTGCCTCCAGAGGTGAGGTCCCCTGCCCCCCACGGGTCAGGGAGGAATTCCCTCCAGGAGGGGTGCTTGAGGCCAGGCAGAGCTGAAAGGGGTGGAAGGGCAGAACAGAACACAGTCCCACAGGCAGAAGACAGACGTGGGTGGGTCCACCTGAGGCCGGCTGAGGGATCAGAAAACCAGGAAGCCACAGGGACAGGCAGAAGGTGGTGGGCAGGGAAGAAAGGAGTCAGGAACTTGCTCACTACAAACTCAGGAACCCCACTCCCCTTCCAGGCGACACCGAAATCGCTCAGAGGATAACTGTGTTCATGCACAGCTTCCTCCCAGTGAAACAGGCACAATGAAGGGCCGCCAGATGAGTCATCCTCACGCCCATCTCGCCTTTTGTCCTCCTGGGCTTTGCTTAGACAGAACGATGTAGCCAAATTAGGACACTGAAAGCACCTAAAGTCTTGGTAGCCCTGCTGACATGGAATCCAAAGCGTCCAGATTTTTTACCTAATTTGTGATGCTCCTTAAATCATTTTCTTCATCCATGAAGGATATTTATCAACACCACGGTGGCTTGTGCAGGGGACCACTAAATAGTGTCCATATAAAGCCAGAGCTGGGCTGTAAAAAGAAAGTTATTCTCTCAACTTGTTGTTTACTAGAATGAGGCAAGATTCCCACCGTACTGGGAAGACCTCCATTAATCAGGCATCATGCAAGTGAATACCATGCGGCAGCTGTAGGGAGTATGGGAAGGACAAGTCTGCACCATCAGGCTATAGGTTCTGCTGCTCCAAGACTCACCAAGGCTTCTCTAAGGAGCCATACTCAGACTGAAATCTGGAAGACAGTTGTGTGTGAATGGGCCAAAGAGCAGGGAAGCAAAGTAACACAAGAAACCCCAAAAAACAGAGTGGCTGGGCTAAGAGCACAGGGGTCCTTGGTGACAGAGCATCCTCAAGAGAGAAGCAGAGACCCAGCTAGAGAGAGCTTTGGGTCCAGTTAACGATTCTGCTCTCTTTTGTTGTTGTGGAAAAGAAAAGAGGGAAAAAAGAATGCAAAACAGCTGAAGGGTTTAGACAGAGACATATCATGATGAGCTTTGAAAAAGATCACACTGTCCAGATGCAGTTGTAGGAAATGGACTGCAAGGCACAGAAGCAGATGCAGGAAATGTTTTGAGGCTATTATAGTGATGCAAAAAAGAGACATTGCAGCTTGGACTAAGGTGCTGGCTAAGGATAAAGGTGGGTGTATGAGAATACCTGGCAGGCAAAATCAGCAGGGGGCTGACTACATTTGGGTAGTTGAGAGGACAGTGTCAGCCTGGTGATTTTGTAGCATGAAGGACAGAGGAACAAGGGGTAAGTTGGAACTTGAAATTCAGAATTCTGTTTTTATTATGTCAGGATTGAGTTCCAGCTACACTGAAGCTTCCAGAAGGCAATTCGATGCATATTTATGGAGCTGATAAGAAAGTTCTAGATAATTTCCATGTCCATGTCTGCTGCCCACAGGAGCTCACTGAAGCATGGTCCTGAGTGAGGGCCCAGGACTGAGCGTAGTGGAATGCCACTATTTAAAGCCTCAGACAATGAACCTGCAAAACACACGCCTGGAAAGATAGGAAGGAAACCAGAAGAGAGTGGATCTTGGTTATATTGGGTTGGCCAAAAAGTCCATTAGGATTTTTCCATAACATATTATGGGAAAACCCAAACAAACTTTTTGGCCAACCCCATATTTAGGTAGCTTGAAATAGAGAGAAAAGATAGCTAGATATTCTAAGAGCTGGATAATGCTACAGTCTTGTAAGAGCTAAGGACGTCCAGAATGAGGAAGCAGGAGCCAAGGGGAATGGACAGCTGATCAACTTATGGTCATTGAGTTCATGGTAACTGAATTAAGAGATGACCATACAGAAAAGAGAGGAAAAGAGTTGGAAAAGAGAGGCTCAGTGGGACTCTTTAGTTATTTGGGCCACTACGAGGTGAAGGCACAAATAACTAGGAATTCAACAGGAAAGAGAAACACGTCCCCATTCAGAGGACTTTCCACATCAGAGGCTAAGCTACCAGGAATTCAGTGCTGAGGACTGTAGTTGGCGGCTGTTTTCAATCCCAACAGAATATCATATGGAGAGGTTCACCAGTCATTGTGACTTGCAGAACTGGTACTTGGGAGGACTCGGGGCAAGTACTTGTGGGGTCACCAGCATGTTAGGAAGAGAGGGAAGTGGACAGCAAGGAGTTATCAGGAGAGAAGCACAGATGTGCCCCAGAGTGTCCCTGCAGAAGGACAGAGAGCCTGGTCAGCACTTGGGACACAAGGGTCAGGGTGCAGGGTGAGGCTCCAAGATTCTCCGGGTGTGGAGGGCATAGTTTTCACACCTTGGCAGGAACAGAAGCCATATGGAAGATACAGGAGACAGAAAGGAGATGGCAGAAGAAGTAGAAGCTGGCATGGGACCATCTGAAGGAGAATGGTACCAGGAGGGGTGGGACGATAAATAGTAAAAATAGTCTGAGGGTTCAGCAGAGTCTGAGGAAGGGAATTTTGCACTTGTCTTGGTTATGGAGTCCAAGGAAGGAAATATTTGCAATTGTTTTGTACTGTTGTGTGTTTCTAATAAAGTGGAAAAAGAAAAAAGAGATGGGGGCATGAGGAAAGAGAAATAGCCAATAAATATGTGGAAAAAAGAAAAAGATCAAGCATTAGCCAAGATGCTAATTGAGACAATGAGACATTTTCCATCTCTAAGTATAATGAATACAACCAGTTTCTCCAGGCACAGCCCTGGGGATTTAAAATAGGATCAGATATCATAGGGCAGCAGTTTTTCTTCATACCATCAGACCTCCCGGTCCCCATTCTCAGCACATCTGGATCATTCTCTGGGCCCCAGCACAGCCTGGTCTTCTCGTTTCCCCTGTAGGGGTGGCTATTTCCCCAGCCTGGGCTGCAGTTGTATTTGTGCAGTAATCTGCTATGGAGACCTCTGAAGGGCCCCCAGGGTTCCAAAATGTTTGTCAGCACCTGCTCTCATTGCCAGGCAGGAGGACAAGCATCCCATGATATACTGGTGACTGCCTCTAGTGACTCAAGAAGAAAAGAGATCAATGGAGCCACATTCAAGGGGCAAAACCAAAGCAGAGTGAGCAGAGAGAGTTAGCGTTTGAGTTAACTGACCTGACCTGTGTGTTTGTGCACACAGCTAGTAAGTGGCAGAACCAGGTGACCCAGGCTGTCAGAATCCAAAACCCAACCCCATCCACCATACTCTCTTCCCTCCCTAAGTTCATTCCAAAGTCAGGAAGCAGTGGGAGGAAGTCAGCTGAGGGAAGGAGGGGGGCTCCCTGGCACAGCTGTGGCACAGTCCTGTCCTGTTTGATTCCATCAAGTGTAACACATTCTGAGCATCACCTCCTGTGTCAGCAGTTGGATGTCCAGAGCATGCCAGGACAGTTTGTCATCAGAGCAGGAATGGATGGGCTGGAGGAGTTGCAGGTGGAGTCTGCCCAGGTTACATGTTTGCCACCAGTCGGACCTTACAGGGGAACCCTCCTCAACCTTCTTGGCCTCTCTCCTCTTATGTGCCCTGGGGCAGGGGGAGAGCAGAAGGAATGAGATTTTTAGTCCCCTTTGGCTCTATAGGCTCTGAATCTAAGTTATTGGGTGACAGTAAACTTCAGGAAGCATCATTTATGGGGCTTTCCTAGTGGCTCAGATGGTAAAAAATCTGCCTGCAATGTGGGAGGCCTGGGTTTGATCCCTGGGTCAGGAAGATCCCCTGGAGAAGGGAATGGTTACCCATTCCAGTATTCCTGCCTGGAGAATTCCATGGACAGAGGAAACTTGAGGGTTACAGTCCATGGGTTATAGTCACAAAAACTTGGGCACGACTAAGTTACTAAAAGAATCATTTAAGCTACATTACATGTGTCTTTAGGGGCTCTGTTGCTCAAGAATAAAATGTGAAAATGAATACAGGGCCTTCAAACCACAGAGCACAAGAAAAATACAGAGAACAAGCAGAGTAACACCTGCCTAGCTCAGAACAAGCCAGATTTTCAAATGGAGAAATGAGGGAACAACTCTTGAGCCTCTGCCTTACTAAATACAGGCTCTGAGTCTGAGAGCCACATCTATGTAGGGAGTAAGTGATAACAGTCACCTGTTGAGGCTGTGATTAGGAATTCCCAGATAAAGTAGGGGAAAGTGCTTCACCTCACCTGTGCCGAGGCACGTCACTACAACAATCCCAGAGTTGTTGTTCTGCATGGCGCTGAATAGACCGGTAGATAGGAACTCCCTTCCGCCCAGAATTGGCTTACTTCCAGGTCTCTAGGTTTTTTTAAGCAAAAACAATGACAATTTTCTGTCAGCTGTCATTTCCTAAGAACACTTATGAGACAAAGTCTATGCTATAGTAAACAGCCTGGGAAGCCAAACATCTCCGGCTCCAGCAAGCGTGTTAGGCATGATTCATCTGGTGAAAATTCTCTCTCTAAAGAGGGAAAACCAGGTTAAACAAGGGGCTGCACAAAGTTGTCTTCCTGTGAGAAACAAAAGCCTTGGCCAGCCCAGCCTGTCAAGCCAAGTTCAGGAGAGCTCGTCAACATGACTCTCCCTGATCAAGCTCTTGGGGATGATAAGATGGTGGTGGTGATGGTGCTGATGATAGTTATGGTGGTCATGTGGTGGTGTGGTGATGGTGGTGATGGAGGTGGTGATGATGATAGTGGCAGTGAAGATAAGATAACATTCCTCCAGAAATGCCCAAAACTTCCCAGTGCACAGTATTCTCTGGGAGCAGCACTGTCCTGGCAAATCAATGGGACCAGAAGGCCTCTTAATCCTTCCAGGGCTGAGGGAGAGGGAGACAGTGACTTTAAAGGGATGAATGAAATACAGTGAGCTCCAGAGGTAGCTGAATTTGAAACCATGGCCTGCGGAAGGACCTGAATGGAGGGTCTAGAACCACCTAGAGGACACAGAAAGCAGATATCAAAGGAGAGGGTAGTCCCATAATTTGGACATCCAAATCCAGGGCAGCAATGTCAAGCAGTGCACCTTGAATCTCCTGAGCATGGCAATTTCACTCGGGGCCAAGATCAAACAGTTTACTGAGTGTTTGGGGTCTGAAGAAGCCATCATTATCCTGCCTGCTCTCATGAGCCGGGCCTACATGCCCTGACCATCCCACCCAAAACCATAATCACAACCCTTCCCAGGGCACTGGAAACCCCCTTAACCCACTTAACACTTTCTTTGCCACGGTCCATATAACTTTCTGACTTGCTCTATAATTTGAGGATTACATCAGTTATTTGTTGGCTACACTCCACACATCCCCCAATTACAATATGCATCAGCTCCCAGAGGACAGGAGACTTGGTCTTGCTCACTGATCTGCCCCCAAGCAACTAGAATACCCAGAACATAATAAGTGGTGGCAATATTTGCAAACGAATGGCCACTATAGAGTTACAGGGACCTGAACTGGCCCATCTGGTGGTCCACACCATCAGCTGCACCAGTGTGTGTTGGGAAATCATTCAGCTGCAGCTCTGCATGCAGTTTTTCCTGCATAGACACAGACTCAGCCCTTCTGTCCAGGCATGGTGCGCCCTCTGCTATTGATTGGAAACAGATGGAGTCTTGCCTGTAACATGACGGAGCACTGATTTCAGTAAAGTAAGTGAATTACCAAAATGTAGTCATTACAATCTATCTTCATCTTGGTGACATATTTGGCGAGCTGTTATAAACCAAGACTTGAAAAGTAAATGCAAATTTATAGACCTCTCAACTCTGCCCACAGGACCCAAATCTGGCAGAATCGTCATCTCTATTGAACTATTACAACTGGATGAGAGCCTTCTGCCCACAGATTTTTCTCTGAATACACAGGTAACCTAGCTAATACAAGCTGCCTGATCATTCATCCTAGGACCTCAGATTTGGAAAGACATTTAATGTCACCTAAACAAATTCCATCAGCTTAAACAAATGGCAGTGAATCACCACTACTCCTCTTTTGCACCATGCCAAGGTCCTGCACAAAGAACTCACCCCATTCCAACCACAGTCCCACAAACAAAACAGATCATCATCTTCTCAAAGCTAGTAAAACTTACAAAGTCTGAGAGGGTGGGCAACTGAGTGACTAGGCAGGACAAGTAACTGGCAGAAATGATATTTGAACTCAAGCATTTCTGACTCCAACCTATTGGCCCTGAATCATGGAGCAAATTAACAATAGAAATGTAGGGAACTGATGATTCCTAGGTCCACAATACCTGAACTCATCAGTCAATTTTAATAACATAAAAGTGACATGAACAGACATTATTGCTTCCCAATATGATGCAATAGGAAGTGCATAGCATTCAGATAAAGTACTCTTGCCAAAAAAAAAACAAAAGCTTAAATTTAATAGAGACTTAATGAGAGGGTAGTAGCTAAATCCAGAACATAATACACTCTATAGGACAACAACTCATGATCCAGCTACTTCAACAAATAAATGCATGAAAAAGGGAGGGAGAACTATTACAAATTAAGTGAAATGTGAGGACTTTGTTTGGATCCTGAAGCCAGCAAAGCATCTGAAAAAGATAGTTCAATGTAAATTTCATGTGAATACCTATTAAAACATTAATGATTGTTGTAGCAGGTGTGAAAATAATACAAGAATTGTGTTCTAAAAAAATAATTCTGTTAGAGAGATATACTGAAGTATTTATGGATGAAATTATAGAATATTTAGAATTTGCTTCAAAGGGAAAAAAAGAGTAAGGGGTAGATGGAATAAAATAGCTAAGTTGATCATTATTGAAGCTGGGAGATAAATCAGGTTTCATTATACTATTTGTTCTGCTTCTGTGTGTGTTTAATATTTTCCACAATATTTAACTGAATTTTGTGGGGAATCAAAATTTTAATCCAAAAACAACATCATGTTCCATGAGAAAATGGTCAAGATTTTCCTTTGAAAAGCCTCCCCATTATAGAGGATAAAGTTATTGGCTTAGAAAAAAACATTAGAGTTTTCAACACAGTGAGGGACTCCTCAGGAATGTATCACAGAAACCAAAAGAAGATGATTAAGAGATAAAACCTTGAGAAATTTAATAAAATATGTATGTTTAATATTATTAAGACATTTAAATGCATGTGATGAACTGAAAAATATTTGAAAAGTACCTACCAGGAAATAATTTAGAAGTAAATTAAGAATCTCTTATAAATCTACAAGGAAAAATAAAATACTCCATCCAAATAGGTAAAGTATATAAGCAAAAAGTTTGAGGTAAAAAAAGGAAAGAAAGATATAGAGATGGTCATTTGTATAAGGGAAAAGCAAGAACAAAGGTTCACTTATAATAAAATCAGCACATATTTTAAAAGCACAAACAAGGTCTGCACATTACTGACAAAACTAACCTATTAAAGAACATCCTATAATCCCCTTGTGGACAGTGAGCTCAAGGAGGCTGTCCTTCCTCTTCACTGCTGGCAGGCCTGGAAACTGGCTCATACTTCCTGTTTATCAATATATGTAGCAAAAGCTACATTAATGCCCTCTGCCCCAGCAATTTCTCTTGCAGGTATTTATTCATCAGAAGTAAAAATCAGAAAAAGGTGATGTTGTCTACAGCGCTAGTGACTGTTTGCTCGAGCACTATATGAAAATTATTAGTGCATGACTCAGAACCTCCAGTGATAGCCAGAAGCTTAAATCCCAGTGCTGACCCTATTCTTATAGTTTTATTTTCTTTTTATCCCATAATCTAAAAGGCTGCACTGAAGTCCATTGCTGCTGAAAAACTGGAATGAATTTAGGAGACAAAGTATTTATTTTTGCCTATATATAAGTCACCTGGGCTTCCCAGGTGGCGCTAGTGGTAAAGAACCCACCTGCCAATGTAGGAGAATTGAGAGATGTGCGTTCAATCCCTAGGTTGGGCAGATCCCTTAGAGAATAGCATGGCAACCCATTCCAGTATTCTTGCCTGGAGAATCCCATGGAACAACCCTGTGGTCCATAGGGTTGCAAAGAGTTGGACATAACTAAAGTGACTTAGCATGCATGCATAAGTCACCTATTATAAACCTACTGGATTTAGTCCACTTAGTCACTGGATATAATTTTGTGCATAACAAAAGTAAATAATTTTAAGAAAGAAATTTTAAAATGAAATAAATATATAAAATATATTAAACATTTAAAAATAAATATAGCTTTTTTGGTCACATCACCTCTTGAATCTCCAAATCTTAGTCTGTTCTGTTTGGTGAACACACTTGGACAGTTTTAGAGAATACACTCACCTACTCATCAATATTCCAGTTCTAGATCAGAATAGAAAATGTTCCCTGGCCCAAAGATAGAGCTAAATTCCCTAAGAAGTATTCTTGGACTTCTCCAGAAAACTGAATTTCTTGAGCCTTAGATTGCTTATTGAATTGACTTCATAGATTAACAATCATAAGAGGGAAATTCACCAGTGACTGAGAACCTGTCAACTGAGGGCCACGCTGCCCAGTTGAGTACGATGCATTTCCCCTACGAAAAGTGTGTCTGTGTGGGAGGGAGGTGCCCATGGCTGTAGTTCTAGAGTGCCAGGGCCCTTTTGAGTGTAGGTAGAGGCCAGCTACAGTGGAAAGGTCAGTCCGACACCTCCATGGAAGCCACAGCCTGAAAACCTAACACTCTTGGTCCCTGGACAAGCAGATCCATGGACAGGACAATAGACTGAGTGGCCCATCTGATAAAACCAATGAGACATGTGTGAAATAGATTAAGGAAGAAAGGCAGTAAACAGAATGAATGAGTCTGTGAGCTGATCCCCATGATGAATTTTGAGGATACGCTTTGATTTATCCAAGTTCAAATCTGAATGGAATGCTGCAATATTTCCAGAAACATGAGGCAGTGATTTGTCACCAGGAGAGGAAAGACTGGTGCAGACTTTTGTGATGGGAACAGAGATTCCTGTCCCTGTCCCACCCTCCTTTATCAGAATGACATTTAGAAAATCTGGCACTAAAATAAAAGGGAAACCAAAGAAGAAATGGAGGGTGACAGCTAGAAAAAATATCCTGTCAATAAAATCTTGGGTGCAGTTTTGAGCCCTACACCTCAGGATGCACTCCTGCTTTGGCACAGTCAGTAATACCAGAAATGTATTCACTAATCAATGAATATTTAGGGAAAGGAGATGCTTGATCCAGAGATCTGGTTCTCAATATGGACTATACAGTGGAATCACTGGGGAGGTCTAACAAATACTGACCCTGATGGAACCCCTCCCAAACATGCTGATTTATTTGACCAGTGTGCAGCCCAGGCTGTGGGATTTTTTAAACTCCAGGTGATTCTGAGAGGCATCGAGCACTGAGGATCACTGATCCAATGTGAAAGCCAGATGAGTGCAGTCAGAGGGAGAGCTGCTGGTTATTACAGTATTCCCTTTCTCCATTCCTCAGTTTCTCACTGGTGTCAATGAGGATATTAACAAGTAGTAGCTCAACGAAGGTCTGTCTGGTCAAGGCTATGGTTTTTCCAGTGGTCATGTATGGATGTGAGAGTTGGACTACAAAGAAAGCTGAGCACTGAAGAATTGATGCTTTTGAACTGTGGAGTTGGAGAAGACTCTTGAGAGTCCCTTGGGCTGCAAGGAAGAACCAACCAGTCCGTCATAAAGGAGATCAGTCCTGGGTGTTCATTGCAAAGACTCATGTTGAAGCTGAAATTCCAATACTTTGGCCACCTGATGCAAAGAACTGACTCATTGGAAAAGATCCTGATGCTGGGAAAGACTGAGGGCAGGAGGAGAAGGGGACAACAGAGGATGAGATGGTTGGATGGCATCATCAACTCGATGGACATGGGTTTTGGTGGACTCCAGGAGTTGGTGATAGACAGGGAGGCCTGGCATGCTGCGGTTCATGGGGTCACAAAGAGTCGGATACGACTGAGCAACTGAACTGAACTGACTGAGCTCACGTAATTGCTACTAAGGTGAAATAGAATTATCTATGTGAAAGCACTTTGAAAATTTCAAAGCACCATACAAATAGGATGTAGAAATAATTCTCAGTCCACATCTACTGAATAAGCTACTTAACCAGGCATCAGTTAGATTTTTTTTTTATTTTTAAGTTTGTATTGGAATATAGACAATTAACAATGTTTTGCTAGTTTCAGGGGACTCAGCCATATGTAACCATGTATCCATTCTCCCCCAAACTCCCCTCCCATCCAGGCAGCCTCATAACACTGAGCAGAGTTCCCTGGCACTAGCCAGGTTATACTAAGAGGGATTAGGGTGAAATAATGTAAAATATACGCCAAAAATCATATAAAATATCCTCAAAATTGTGTGGAGTTTTTTTAAAAGGCATGAAAATGAGGTGCATCTAATGGACTGTCCTGGGTGTGTGAGCATCTATCTGTCAAGAAGCTCCTCTCAAGGGCAGAAGTGGATGCTGAGGAAAGGTTTGAAGAAGGAGGGGGAGAAAAAGGAGCGAGAGAAGTGGGCAGAGGAAAGGGAGAGACAGGCCTGGAATTGAAGTCTTGGTTACATTTGCTTACCTGACTTATTCTTTTCCAGATTAATAAATACCTAATACAATGCTGAAGGGTTTTTGTTTTTTTCTAACTTTCAATCAAAAAGGCCCATTTAAATATATACATATATATGTGTGTGTGTGTGTGTGTATATATATATATATATATATATATATATACATGCTCTGCTCTTTACTGCTTTACGCACACAATTGATTTTATTAATGTATGTCTGACTCTATGCCTAAAAGAGCTAAAAGTTTATTCCTGGAGAATCCCATGGACAGAGGACCCTGGCGGACTACAGTCTGTGAGGTTGCAAAGAGTCAGACATGACTGAAGCAACTTAGCACACATCCAAAATATTAACTACTAGGAGCTTCCCAGGTGGTGCTAGTGGTAAAGAACATGCCTGCCAATGCAGGAGACATAAGAGATGCAGGTTTGACCCCTGGGTCAGGAAGATCCCCTGGAGGACAGCATAGCAACCCACTCCGATATTCTTGCCTGGAAAATTCCATGGACAGAGAAGCCCAGTGAGCTACAGTGACTAAAGTTACATGTCCACATGTAACTACTAAAGAACAGGCATATGCATGGCATAAACCTTTTTCAAATATGAGAATATGTCATACTTAAAACCCTGTATGTTAACGGAGCACAATTTTGCACAAAACAAAGCTTTAAAAATAACCATCAATTTATATTAAAAGATCAAACTTTAGTCAATGAATGGAGCAATATCAGAACCTATTCTCCATACAGATTGAAGTCAAAAAGAGAAAAACAAGTTACATATATTAATGCACACATATAGAATGTAGAAAATGGTACTGATGAACCAAGTAGAGAACAAACTTGTGGACTCATCAGGGGAAGGTGAGGATGGAATGAACTGAGAAATAGCATTGATATATATACCCCATCATGTGTAAAATAGATAGTGGGAAGTTGCTACATAACATGGGGAGCCCAGCCTGGGATTCTGTGATGACCTAGAGGGGTAAGCTGGGGGGAGGGGAGAAAGGCTCAAGAGGGAGGGTATATATATATACCCAACTCTTGCGACCCCATGGGCTGTAGTCTGCCAAGCTCCTCTGTCCTTGGGATTCTCCAGGCAATAATACTGGAGTGGGTTGCCATTTCCTTCTCATATAAATATATATATATATATATACACATATATATATATAGTCGTGTATATATGCATATATGTATGTATGTATATATATGGTATATATATGATTGAGTTGTTGCACAGCAGAAGCTAACTCAACGTTGTAAAGCACTTTTCCAGCAATTAAAATATAAATATTAAAAAAGGAACCTATTTTCTAGAACTAACTAGACACTCATTCTTAAGAAGATTCTGCCAGAGGGAAAAAAAGAAATGTTATATCTATTTCTATATAAAGGTTCTTTCCAGAGAAATTTCTCAGAAATGTGGTCCTCATCTCTGAACACAATGCTGTAAGTGCTGCCTGATTTGACTCCGACTGTCCCCCACCACCCTGGGGCTTTGGGGTTTTGCTCTCATGACACAGAAAACTCCTTATTTATTAAATGTGTTCAAAATAAAATACAAACAGCAAAATTTGATTCTTTCAAACTGATCGCCATGTCTCTCAGTTCCTAGCTAAGCTATTTTAACAACCTCTTTCAAAATTATCTGCAAAGAATTGAAATGATGATCCCTTCAAAGTTTGCTTTTCAAAATCTCTGCTTTGTTTTCCCTCTGAAATTCAAAGTTACCATTACCACACTACAGATATATAGTGACTTTCTCTAGAAAGCTCTAGTGGCCAAGTAGAAATGTTTCTCTTCAGATCCAGGAAACAGCGCTTTATAATTAAATTGTTTTGAGCAACACAGCTCTGCGTGTTTTATATTGCAGAACAGTGATTTTCTAGTAAATGGCTTTCATATTCTTATTCTAAAACAAGTTTTAGTTTTCCAACTTCATTTAAGATCTTTAAAATGTTTGCTTTGGAAGGAATTGCTATACAAGGGAGAAAGAACCATGAGCAATACCTTATCATTTAGGGAAAATATTCCATAAAGAAACTGGATTTCATTATGGCCTGTTTTGTGTAACCAGGCTACAGGTTCAGTTGCTACACATGTCATTAGGGTATTGCAAGTATCTGCTTTTCGTTACTGGGGTGCACAGCCCAGCCCCCTGCATCTGACTGCATTCATGCTGTGATTCATTACAATAACAGGAATTTGCTGCTGTTATTATTGAGATAAATCAACTTTGTGGTCTGGGCAGCCTTTTTGATAACCATGGCTCCACCTTAAATTTGCTACATGGTCTTAAGTCATCTGTAATATAGTCTGACTGAAGAAGCAAACATATACTATATTATCTTAGAATTTTTTTTTAAAGTAGTAACTGTAGGCCAGGAATTTAACTAATGCCTTTCCCTATATATTAATTCATTGAATCATCACAATGGCCTTAGGGGATTTAGCCTTTTCTTATTTGCTTTAAATAGATCAAGGGATTGCTATCCTCGGTTCAATAATTTGCCCAAGACACACCAGCTGATATGAAGCTCAGGTAGGCCCCAGGGCCCTGTCTCTGAACAACTTTTCTGATATACTGCTCCTGCCCCCAACATTGCTGGATCCAAGGTGAGGGCTAGGATCCACCCCTCACTGTTCACTTATGTACTGAGACTTAGTCTCCCACACTTTCCCCCACTCAACCAGCTACCTGCCCCCGGCTGGGTTCATCACTGACCATGGTATAGACAGGTCTCTGCAAAGCTGAGGGGAGGCCAGCCAACCCAGAGGTTTCTACTTGGTCACTCCTTCTAACTAGGAATGTCATCTGTGACTTCTCTCCTTTCTTCTATCCATTCTTGTATTTACTTACACAATAGAGAATTTTAATATTTTCTGTGCTGTGTGCGTAGTTGCTCAGTTGTGTCTGACTCTTTGTGACCCCATAGACTAGCTCCTCCGTCCATGGAATTCTCCAGGCTAGAATAGTGGAGTGGGTTTCCATTACCATACTTATATTTTTAAAAAATTACTTTTTGTTTATCTGAAATTCAGATTTAACTGGGTGTCTTATATTTTTATTTGCCTATTCTGGTCATCCTAACTAGAGGCGAACCAATAAAGAATGCCATTATACTCCTCAAAAAAACAGAAAAAGGCACAAACGTGGGGCAGGGGATTGGGGGTTCTGTCTAGAGACTACATTCTTTCTCTCTTCCCTGGTGCACTTTTGCTTGAAGTCCAGCATCACGGCCAGCTCATCACTCCTTTTTATGACCTTGGACTGTGCCAGCCCTTGCTGTCATCTGGTCTCAGCTTGGATGTCACCTCTTCATGAGCCTTTGCCCAAGCAGCTCCATCTTGCCTGCCCAATAATGCTACTTTATAGTCTCCAAAGCCTCACCATATTTGTTTAATTTGTGCGTTTGGTCATGCTCAATACTACCCCATTAGAAAGCAGGGATCTAGCCTGTTGGGCATTGGGACAGCCCTCTAACCAGAATAGTGCACATAGTGGAGTTCCTACTAGCAGTTGAATGAACAAATGAATAAATCCCCCAACGGGAGCTTGCACATTCATAATGAGTCTCTTACACACATTTCCTAGTAAGGTTATGTATCAGTGGTCTTAGCAACTACCTCTTCTGGTATGAAATGCCTCTAGCCATGTCAAGAACTCTTGGGCAGCATGCTAACACTGCACATCCTTCCACTCCAGGGCCGGTGTGCATCCTCCTCTGTCACCACAACTGTCTTAGAATTCCTTGCATATCTGTATTATCTTCTTAGCCAGACTGAGTTCACACAAAGAAGAGACCACTTCCCACTTGCCCCAGCAGCATGGAGGGAGCAACCAAAAGTCACCAACTCCAGAGCTTTGGGATGCATTGTTCAGGCGCTCATGCATTCAGATACTCCCTAGTCTCTGTCTAGACCAGGCTGACTGGGATCAGGTCACAGGGATGGGGTCATTAGGCAGACACTACACAGACACATGTGCAGACAGGGCCAATCAGGAAAGAGCACCAACACCTTGTAACTCCTGGGCAGTGTAAGCCAGGCAGGACAGCACGAAGCGGGAGCTAGAGCTCTAGTTACCAGCCCATGGTGACACAGAAAGTCCTAGATTTTGATGTGGGACATAATCAGAGAAAAGCAAAGGAGTTAATGTGTTTTTCAACTCTTTCAACTGTATCTAAGGAGTGCCAGCTGCTCTACCAGTCACTAAAAACACAGATGAATAAACTCCCCTAACCTTGGGGAGTTTGTGGTTTTCTCCCTCTCTCCACTCAGCTATGGTGTTCTTGGCCACACAAGGACATGTACTAATCACCTGGGATGTCTGGAACCTACGAGATAGCTGGCCTTAGTAAGGAAGATTCTGCCTGTTTCATGTTTCTCAAGAGAACAAACTAGAACAAAAGGGAGAAAGACTCAGAGCAAAGGAATTTGTCTAATAATATGAGCAAGATATTTTTAACAGCTTCAATTCTCCAGAGACAGAATGGGCTTCCCTTAAAGAGGTTGCATTTCCTTTTTCTGGACATGGTCAAGTATACATTGGGCTATCTCATAATGAGAAACCTCTAGAGGAAGTGCAGCCCCATTGGACATGACTGTCAGCTCTCTTTCATCCTACGGTTTACAGTGTTCACTTGGTGATGACAGTGCTGTTTTCAGATACTCTTTTCAGGGACTGGTATGGCGATACGAGGTGATTCTCTTAATGTTTATCAATTAATTGGCAAAAGAGGGCAGAAGCACAGAACAGTTCTTTCTGGGTGGTCAAAGTCTTTATTCATGGACACTGCGCTTAGCAAGAAAACAACTTCCATCCATCGTTCCCTCCACTGGCTCAACTTCTCGTCTTTCCCTGATCTCCCTTTACATCTGGCATCTCTACAGTGGGACTCCATCACCTTACAAATCACAGCCATGCAACGAAAGACTCCACAAGTGCAGAAGATAGGACTAGAACTTCTCCCTCTAGGGTGCAGAGCCTTGTCACACACTGTGGTCGCATTCCATACCAGTGACATATGTATTTGGAAGGACATGTTCTTTTAGGCTCAATAAAATTGAATCTCATCTCCACATCTGGTGCTAAGAAGGAAAACTGCCTTAATTAAACACAGCAGAATCCAGATTTATTGCTCCACACATGGAGTACTCTTAGTCTCTGAGGACCAAACCTGATATTCCAAAAAAGACATTTTCCACTGGCACTTGTACACTTGTCCCTCTACAGACTTCAGATGCATGAAACCAAGAAGAAGAAATGTGTTCCTCAATTTTCAATATGGTAAAAAGATTTACAATGTAATGAAAAACATAAGGCCAATACAACTAGTTGAAAAGTGAATGCAAAGTCAATTAGCTGTTTAAGCCATATTTCCTTCCAAGCAAGTAGGTGGACTATTTGTTCCCCCTCCTCCCATTGGAAGCATAGATGATTTTCTTTAACTTGTGCTTTGGTATCCTGAAGGTTGTTTTTAGTTCCAGGTACTGAAAACTATTGGCTGTGGGAAAGAGATTAGAGAAATAAAGTAATAGATCAACAGTACATAAAACTGAAGCCCTGAGAAATGAATTGTTTTCCCAAGCAAATAGGTCTAATCCGGAAAGGAGGAAACACACAAAGTGCCCGGAACAGAGTGAATGGCCCAATTGTACCACAAGCAATTCAGAAAGGCAGGCAACAAGGCTTGCCCATCTAGCAGTTCTCCCCTCTGAGTCATTCCTTTTAAACACCACTAATAATAAAATGCTGGAATTTTCATTGAATATGAAATAAAAGGTACTTTATAGATAAAGAAATAGTTCAAGTGTATATTAGATCCTTACTGTACTGGCCTTGACTTTGA
Organism: Odocoileus virginianus; assembly: GCF_023699985.2. Classification (NCBI taxonomy): domain Eukaryota; kingdom Metazoa; phylum Chordata; class Mammalia; order Artiodactyla; family Cervidae; genus Odocoileus; species Odocoileus virginianus. The sequence continues at coordinate 34,672,552 of NC_069680.1, forward strand.
TCTTCCTCAGTTTGTTTTCTTTGTCTCAACCTGAGATTCCACAGCACCCAGTTGTGGGTGTGACTGGTGATGGAAGTAAAGTCCGATGCAATATTGCATAGGAACCTGGAATGTTAGGTCCATGAATCAAGGTAAATTGAAAGTGGTCAAAGAGGAGATGGCAAGAGTGAATGTCGACACTTTAGGAATCAGCAAACTAAAATGAACTGGAATGGGTGAATTTAACTCAGATGGCCATTATATCTACTACTGTGGTCAAGAATCCCATAGAAGAAATGGAGTAGATATCAGAGTCAAAAAAAGAGTCCAAATGCAGTACTTGGATGCAATCTCAGAACCAACAGAATGATCTCTATTCATTTCCAAAGCAAACCATTCAGTATCACAGTAATCCAAGTCTATGCCCTGACCAGTAATGCTGAAGAAGCTGAATGATTCTATGAAGACCTACAAGACCTTCTAGAACTAACCCCCAAAAAAGATGTCCTTTCCATTATAGGGGACTGGAATGGAAAAGTAGGAAGTCAAGAAATACCTGGGGTAACAGGCAAATTTGGCCTTAGAGTACAGAATGAAGCAGGGCAAAGGCTAATAGAGAATTAGCCTTTTCTCTTTGCCAAGAGAATTAATGCACTGGTCATAGCAAACACCCTCTTCCAACAACACAACAGAAGACTCTACACATGGACATCACCAGACAGTCAATACTTAAATCAGATTGAATATATTCTTTGCAGCCAAAGATGGAGAAGCTCTATACAGGCAACAACAAAAAAAAAGACCAGGAGCTGACTGTGGCTCAGATCCATACATACAACTCTCACATCCATACATGACCACTGGAAAAATCATAGCTTTGACTAGATGGACCTTTGTTGGCAAAGTAATGTCTCTGCTTTTTAATATGCTATCTAGGTTGGTCATAACTTTCCTTCCAAGGAGTAACCGTCTTTCAATTTCATGGCTGCAATCACCATCTGTCTAGTCAAGGCTATGGTTTTTCCAGTGGTCATGTATGGATGTGAGAGTTGAACTATAAAGAAAGCTGAGCACTGAAGAATTGATGCTTTTGAACTGTGGTATTGGAGAAGACTCTTGAGAGTCCCTTGTATTGCAAGGAGATGCAACCAGTCCATCCTAAAGGAGATCAGTCCTGAATTTTCACTGGAAGGACTGATGCTGAAGCTGAAACTCCTATACTTTGGCCACCTGATGCAAAGAATTGACTCATTGGAAAAGACCCTGATTCTGGGAAAGATTGAAGGTGGGAGGAGTAGGGGAGGACAGTGGATAAGATGGTTGGATGACATCACTGACTTAATGGATATGATTTTGAGTAAACTCCGGGAGTTGGTGATGGACAGGGAAGCCTGGCGTGCTGCATTCCATGGGGTCGCAAAGAGTCAGACATGACTGAGCAACTGAACTGAAGTGAAACTCCACATCACCACCACAACCATCTCTCAGGCAAGGACTCAATTCCTGACTCCTCCTCAAGGCTGCAGAGTCCCATTTCCTGCGCTTAACCGGATGTCCATGCTTATCTACTGGACCTCCCTAACATGGGTCCCACAAGACCTCAAATTCCATATACCCCCAACTCAACTCATTTTTTTCTCCTAAGTGTGCCCCCTCTCCTTTCTTCCCCATGCTGGTCAACTCTTCCCAGGACCTCAGGCTGAGAACTCAGCCATCACCATCATTCTCAGCCTGAATCCATCATGCCAGAGCTGTGATGCTCCCTGTCTGCACTGACCAACCTCCTGGTGGTGTCCCTGGCTCCCCCATGCAGGACCTCACCTGGCTTCTCCCCTCATCCAGCCCACATCCTCATAAGCACAGGTGAACAGGTGAACTCCTTTGACCAGGATTCTGACCAGGCTTATCAAGGTTGGAGCCCATCTTGCCCTGCAGTGCTCTGAGAAAGGGATCCAATATGCTCTGCTGTTGTGACAAGACCCATGACAACTCAGGGATGCCTCCTGTCTTTTCAGTTTGTTTGAGGAGTGCCACCTTGCCAGCACTATCTTTGCCCCGGAGGTGTATTCCTACGTTTGTCCCAAATAGCCAATGACCGTCCTCCACAGCATACACTGGCACCTAATACACCTCTCCAATCATGCCGCTGCCTTCCTGAGAGCATTACATCATTCCCGATTGTCTGTTAAATACAATCCAACTATTTCAGAAAATAAGACTCTTAAAATATCTGATCTACCCACTCAGCTTGCTCAACAGAATCCCCCAACACAGGAGGCTCAAGTGAACTCTGCACTTCTCTGCCTCTGTGCCATTTGTCACAAATACTGACACTTTCATGACTTCCAAATTCCCTTCTCCCTCTGCTGTGTTGCTGCAAAACCAGGAGTATAACTCTATTACCTTTTACTCTCTGCCTACCCCACAGCTACCCTGGAACTGACTCTCCCCCACCAACCTCCACAATCCCAGGTTAAACACTAGGCCAGAGGAAATGTCACTGTGAGTTGGCATCACTGACTTGGTGCCAAGCAGAAAATAGGGAATTTTCTAATGAGCTTATTTCAGTAGAAATTCTGAAATACCCCATGTGACAGATGAATTAAAACCCAGAAAACTCTTAAATCTACACTCTTTAAGCCTCATTGATTTATTTAATTCTGGCTCTGGAATCTCTGCCAGTAAGTTGGAAAGGGAAGAGGTAGGAATCAGTGTCCATTGCTACCTCATCTCCCAACAAAGTCTATAAGCAGATTTCTGACCCCGATGGCAAAATAGGTCACATGTTTACCTCTTCCTTCCCTCAATCCCATTGAAATACCTGAAAAAAAAAAAAAGAAAATAACGGCAAATGTTTACAAGCATAAAACAGGAAAGGTTCCCATCAGAGGACCAGAACCTCCAGGGAATTGCTGACTCTTGAGTCAAGGGGAAAGCACAGAAGGGAGGTCTCAGAAGGCACTGGGTCAAACCAAGGAACATGGCAGTACCGCAGGAACATCCCCTCCCCTCATGGATACAGGATGAAAGGGAAAGCAGCATCTACCTGGGACAGTAATAGTATCTGCCAAGGATCTCTGCCCCCAAACCAATACCTTCACTGCTGTCCCTATGGAAGGGGTCCCAGCCCACCTGTCTCCTCCAAAGCATCACCCTCCAGCCAGGGAAGAAGAAACTCAGATGGAGGGCAGGGTGGAGAGCTTGGCAGAGGAAATCAAACTCTGGCTTCACAACCTGTACACTAGTGTAAAATCACTACCCAATGTTCAATCTAGAACTTTCTCTACAAGTGTAAATGATACATGGTCACCCCAAATTTGAGGAAAATCAACTGCCTAAGGAAGATACAACAAGCTGGACCAGTAGAATAACTTGCCTTTGAGTAAACAGAGGTATTGCAGGCAATACAGAACTCAGAAAGGTTTATCAAAGGATACAAAATTATGAACAGATGGACAAGTTCTAGGAATCTAATGTACAATGTGGTGACTACAGTTGGTAACACTGATTTATATTCTAGAAATCTGATGTGAATAGATCTTAATTGTTATCACCAAAAAAACAGGTTAACTATTAATATGTGAAGTGAGAGGTATACTTCACAATGTATACATATATCAAAACATATTCCTACACCTTTAACATATACAGTTTCTCTTTGCTAATTATATTTGAATAAAGCTGGAAGAGGAATGATTTCAGTTGGCATCCTCAGAGAAGTTCAAAAGTAATCATGTGTATTAACACTCCTGTTCAAGGATGAGAAATAAATAATGTCCCACATATTAAAAAAAAAAAAAACCAGCAGAAAAGCCAAGCAATGGTACAAACTAAGGATAATACATAAAACATCTGTTAAAATGTCAGGAATGAGACAAAATCTATCAAAGATTATTACACGTGGATTAAATCCTGTACAACAAAACAAAAATTTCCTGATGGGGTGAGGGAAGTAGGGAGAATTCAAGATTAATGTTTTATTTATAAGACCAACAACAAATGATATAAAAATGCTGATACCTAATTGCATGGTTTGTATGACTGCATGAATAAATATGTGTATCATGTAAGTATCAACAAAAAGAAAACTGAAGCATCAATATTGCTAATATAGAACTCAAAAGTGAAAATGAAGTGACTCAATCATGTCCAAGCCTTTGCGACTCCGTGAACTGTAGCCCACCAGGCTCCTCAGTCCATAGTATTCTCCAAGCAAGACTACTGGAGTTGGCTGCCATTTCATTCTCCAAGGGATCTTCCCGACCCAGAAACTGAACCCTGGGTCTCCTGCATTGCGGACAGATGCTTTACCATCTGAGCCACAGGGAAGCCCGAACACTAAATGAGAGAGAAGCAATTTCATACTAACAGAAGATACTGTTCTCTCTGCCTAGAGGACCGCCCCCGCACCCAGCTTTTCAAGGGGCTGATTTGCCTTGTCTTTTGGCCTCCATTCAATATACCCACCGCAGGCTGGACTTTCTGACAGTACCAGCTTGATATCTTTAACAGTTGTCCATTGGTTTTCTTTATAGCACCAATCACAATTCTTTCAAACTAACATTTACTTATTTACTTCATCATTATTTGTTTCCATAAATATACATGTATGAATCATGAAATGCAGGAAACTGAGGGCTTTTTAAAATTTGCCATTGTATTTCTAGTGCTTACTTAGCACAGTACCTAAAACATAAGAAGCATTCAGTATTTTTAAAATAAATCCCAATATATAACATCACAAACCCTCAAGTACTCAAAAACTTCAAGAATACCTTACCAAAGTATGTTCTAAATAAGGACAAATTTAACAAAACTACATGATCAAAATAAAATAATTTAGTACAACTCTGAAAACAATGCTTCATATAGAAGTAAAACTAAGGATATATATTTTTTAATTCATTCAACAAATATGCTTAATTCCTATATGAGTCAGATCCTGTTAGGTATTTGGGGCAGAGTTGAGAAGGAAATGGACACATCTACCTCAATGAATTTGCACTGAAATGAATCCAGAACTCAGCTAATACAGCCCACCATCAGACCAAATATATAAATATAAGCATATGACAATGTGTATACCTGTGTTACTATACCCTAACACATAATATAATGGACTCATTATGTATCTTTGGAACACTGACAGAAATTGAGCATGTTCTAGGTGACAAAAAATACATTTTTTCTAAATAGAAATCCTTCAGACTACTTTCTTTAACCACAATGTAATAAAACCAGAAATTAATAAACAAAGAGAAGCCAACAACTCTAAGTATCCGGACATTCAAATAAATTTGGAGCCAAACATGGAAACAAAATTGTAATTAAACCACAATTAGGATATTCTGTACATAAACATCTGGGATTTAGTCAAGGTAACACTTAGAGGGAAAATTTACAGAATTAACTACTTTTTAGAAGAAAAGAAGTAAAATAAATGAATTAAGTATCCAACAAAATGATATAGCAAAATGATAATGAAATAAACTAAATAAATATGAAAAAACATTAATAGTAAATTCATAAATTAAAAATATAAAGGGGAAGATTACTTAATAGATAAGTAAAATGAAGAGCTGATTATTCTTGAAAATTAAACATTAAACAGACCTAAGTCAGGTCAAGAAGAAAAGAGATCATAACCATACCTGAGTATTGATTCTTATTGCTCCAATAGAAGGAATTCCATAATAATAACCTAAAAGAGACATGTTATATCATATTATAATAAAGGACCACAAAATTATTTTATGGCTTTGAAGGAGAAAACAGTATTTTTTTAACTTCTAACTGAGCAATCACCAATGAAATATCAACAACACTGACAAAGTTGGGAAATGTTTGATTAATGTTTACAACAAACACAAAAGCTTTCTTAGAAATTTTTCTTAGGTTATATAAAATAAATGTCATTTTTCTACAAAATAGTATGGAAGCTGGCATCTTTTTTTTTCATTTATTTTTATTAGTTGGAGGCTAATTACTTTACATCATTGCGTGGTTTTTGTCATACATTGACATGAATTAGCCATGGATTTACATGTATTCCCCATCCCGGTCCCCCCTCCCACCTCCCTCTCCACCCGATACCTCTGGGTCTTCCCAGTGCACCAGGCCCGAGCACTTGTCTCATGCACCCAACCTGGTCTGGTGATCTGTTTCACCCTAGATAATATACATGTTTCGATGCTGTTCTCTTGAAACATCCCACCCTCACGTTCTCCCAGAGTCCACAAGTCTGTTCTATACATCTGTCTCTTTTTCTGTTTTGCATATAGGGTTATCGTTACCATCTTTCTAAATTCCATATATATGTGTTAGTATACTGTAATGGTCTTTATCTTTCTGGCTTACTTCGCTCTGTATAATGGGCTCCAGTTTCATCCATCTCATTAGAACTGATTCAAATGAATTCTTTTTAATGGCTGAGTAATATTCCATGGTGTATATGTACCACAGCTTCCTCATCCATTCGTCTGCTGATGGGCATCTAGGTTGCTTCCATGTCCTGGCTATTATAAACAGTGCTGCTATGAACATTGGGATGCACGTGTCTCTTTCAGATCTGGTTTCCTCAGTGCGTATGCCCAGAAGTGGAATTGCTGGGTCATATGGCAGTTCTATTTCCAGCTTTTTAAGAAATCTCCACACTGTTCTCCATAGTGGCTGTACTAATTTGCATTCCCACCAACAGTGTAAGAGGGTTCCCTTTTCTCCACACCCTCTCCAGCATTTATTGCTTGTATACTTTTGGATAGCAGCCATCCTGACTGGCGTGTAATGGTACCTCATTGTGGTTTTGATTTGCATTTCTCTGATAATGAGTGAAGTTGAGCATCTTTTCATGTGTTTTTGTGCCATCTGTATGTCTTCCTTGGAGAAATGTCTGTTTAGTTCTTTGGCCCATTTTTTGATTGGGTCATTTATTTTTCTGGAGTTGAGCTGGAGGAGTTGCTTGTATATTTTTGAGATTAATCCTTTGTCTGTTGGGAAGCTGGCATCTTTAAAGATTTTTTTCATTGGAGAAATTATTAAAGATGCCTGATGGGTATATAATACTTATTATATTTACATCAAATATTTGCCTAAATATAATGTTCAGAAGTTTAGGGTCATTGTATTGCTACGTGATCACAGTTCATTTTTTAAATAACACTTTGTTTTTTTCTGAGTACAAAGGAAACATGGACTCACTAATAAAATGTGAATGTTCTAGGCATGTATAAAAAGATATTTTTTAATTCAACCACTCAGAGGAAAATGTCACACATTCTTATATCTAAGTTTTACAAAATTTATATATTCTTTCATTCTTAATTTTTATATAAAATTATATTTGATATATATTGAATCATTATGTTGTACATCTGAAAGTAACATAATGTCATATGTCAACACTTCAATAAAAAAGCAAGGAAATGAAAAGAGATACACTTGATAGATGTCATTAAGATTCATTTAATAAAATAATATCCCTTCATGAATGTGAAAAAAAAAAGAAAGAAGAAAGGGCTTGTAAACACAGACAGAGTGGAGACTAAATAGTTATAAGAGAGCACTATATTCAACCCCATACAACAAATGTGATTATGAACTAGGCAGTTTTTTAAGAAATCAAATATAAACAAAATTAAGCAAAAATTACAGAACTTGAATAGACCACAGAGAAACTACTACTGGGTTCAGTTGTGTAGCTCAGAACCCAGACCCTGAATTTTGGACCCTGCCTGGAACTTCTGTGCCTGCAGCCTTGGGTCACTACTTTCAGTTTCTCTAATGACACTTCCAAAATTGATGTTGTGTGGCCCAGCTTCTGTTTCAAAGCTCAAGCAGGTGTACCTGGTTGTCAAAGTCTGGGCTACATGGCCACATCATAGCTCAAAGGAGCCTTATCACATCTTCTGTGGAAGGTGGGCTCTATGTATGCATAAATGCACAAAACCTCTGCCTAAATACAAGTATGGGATTCAGAGACTCAATAATCAGAAAAGACACTCAGTCACCACAGTGGTTATATAAAATCTTTATTGGGGAGTAAAGCAGATTTTAATCAGCATTTCAGCAACCTCACCCCAGTGCCCAGGAAGTTGTATAATAGACACTTATCTATCCTCTCAAGTTCAGTACTATCACTGGAGGGTTTGCTTCCATATTTATATCTCACCCTGATTTCATCCAACACTTATTTACAGAGTTCCTGATATGAGCAAGGTGTGATTCCAATTGTTCTCTATATCGCCACCTATACACCTCCTATGATCTCAGTGTCAACAAGTCTCAAACCTGCCCATGACCTCCTTTACTCTCTGTAAAATAAGGAAAATCAAAGGACTCAATAAAGAGATTACAAGGTTTGAATGGGATCAGGCATGCAGCACTGTACCTGAAACATAATTAGAGATGAATAAACATTAGTATTATATATTATCTTTATTATTATCCTTTCTTGCCTCCAACCTGATCCTCCCACATCATTATAAACCCACTTGACCTTCATGTAGTTTTCAATCCCTCAAGACCTTCACATGCCACCTGCTCTGTGAAGGGCTGTGGCACCCAGGTAGAGTCCCCTCTCTGGACTGCAGTACTGAGACAGGCTCTCTGGACACTCCTAATCTCCAGTCACAGAGCTCCAGCCATATTCCCCTCCTTTTGTTCCCTGAACACTCCAAGATCTTTCATGCCTCAGGGTCTTTATTTGTACAGCCTAGAAGATTTTGCCCCAGATCTTTACCTGGCCGCACCCTTATCTTCTTCAGTTATGAGTTTATCCCTCCTGTCCTTTGAGAGAATTTCCTTAATCACTCTACCTGAAATAGAACTCTCTTCTTGCCTCATCCCTCTCCTCATTTCTTCACCTATTTCTTCTTTATAACTTTTTATTTTATATTGGAGTATAGTTGATTAACAATGTCACACTAGTTTCAGGTGTAGAACAAAGTGATTCAGTTATACATATACATGTATCTACTCCTTTTCAAATTCTTTTCCCAATTTGGTTGTTACATAATATTGAGCAGAATTCCCTATGCCACACAGTATATCCTTGTTTGTTATCCACTTTAAATATAGCATATAGATATAAATACAGCAGTGTGTTTATATCATTGCCTGCAATGATTCTTCTCTGTTAACCCAGATATGGTCTATCTTTCCCCCATTAAGCAAGCTTAGTCCCAGGACTTCAATAAATGATACATGGATGGACGAATGGATGGATGCATGCATTCATGAATCAATAGGCGCTTCTGTTATTCTGTCATAACACTTAAAATCTAAATGACTCTCTGCTTAATGTGTTAGAAAGAGTGTTGAAAGACAGAGACTGGATCCCTGTACACTGGTGCCTAAAGCCATGACACAAGCCTTCTGCTGACGTAATTTAACTCATTTTCTTTGTACCAAGACAAAGAAAAAAAATGGGACACTAGAGTACCATTCTAGAAGGCATCTTTAATGGTTAAGAACTCAGGCCTGCTATAGTGTCAGAATTGAGAAACCAAGGTGCCAATAATTAACACGTGTCTATTAGAAATAGGATGGTGACCCAGAGTCGAGTAACAGAAAGGATTTTGTGGTTGTATTGTTTCACTTTGTTTTGTTTTGTTTTGTTTTGTTTTTTAAATAAAGGATATGATGATGTTGGCAAGTTGCGCATTACACAAGGAGAGGGCTACAATCCAATGCAGGCTGATACCCCTTCCAGCTCTGATATAATAATTCCAGAATTCTGAGCCCTTCCCTTTCTTTCTAAAGCAGAAACCTGATCATGCAGCTCCGCTGCTGAAAAGCTATCAGGTTCCGATTGTCACAGCAAAAAGCAATTTGAAGCATGTGACCTTCTCCTCCCTCACCACCACCACCTCTCACCCTCTAGATCCCCCTCTGGTTTTATGCTGAACCAAAGGTCCTCACTATGGTACTCTGCTCCTTCTCCTCAGTCTCTGTCTCCCAAACAGCAGGGACTGAGTAAAGGGTTGATGTGCGTGTTGCCTTTGCTGGCTTCTATGTTACTCCTGGTCCATTACCCGTTGAAATTCCCTTAACTAAACTGTCGTTGGACTTGGAAATGATTTAGAACCAGACTGCTTTAAGACTGCCGTCCCTTGGGGTAACAGCCTGGCTTTGCACTGACTGTTTGCCATGCAGATTAGTTTTGGATTTACCTCACTGTTTGCATACCTTCCTCAGACTTGGTGAGCACCCCCATACTTCAGCTGAGAGTAAGAAGTTCCTCATCCCCTTCCCCCTCCACAGCCCTGTCAGATGCTTCTTCACTCAGTGCTGCAGAGAGAACACGCCTCACTTTATGCACTGCATGCACCTCTGCCAGAATACCCCAGCTCCTCCTCCGCTGTCAGCATCAGGAACGCTTCTACTGTCTGCTTTTAGTGCTTCCTGTTCTAGGAATGAGCACTTAGCACAGAGCTCAGCCTTAAACAAGGAGAAGGAAATGGCAACCCACTCTAGTATTCTTGCCTGGAGAATCCCAGGGACAGACGAGCCTGGTGGGCTGCCGTCTATGGGGTCACACAGAGTCAGACACGACTGAAGTGACTTAGCAGCAGCAGCAGCTATTTTTAACTTATATGCAGAGTACATCATGCGAAATGTTGGGCTGGATGAATGACAAGGTGGAATCAAGATTGCCAGGAGAAATATCAACAACCTCAGATATTCAGATGATACCACTTTAATGGCAGAACGTGAAGAGGAACTAAAGAGCCTCCTGATGAGGGTGAAAGAGGAGAGTGAAAAGAGCTGACTTAAATTCAACATTCAAAAAACAAAGATCATGGCATCTGATCCTATCACTTCATGGCAAATATGTGGGGAAAATATGGGAACAGTGTCAGATTTCATTTACTTGGGCCCCAAAATCTATGCAGACGGTTAGTGCAGCCACAAAATCAAAAGATGCTTGCTCCTTGGAAAAATAGCTAAGTCAAACCTAGACAGTGTTTTAAAAAGCAGAAACATCACTTTGCCAACAAAGGCCCCTATAATCAAAGCTATGGTTTTTCCAGTAGTCTTGTGTGGATGTGAGAGTTGGACCATAAAGAAGGCTAAGCACTGAAGAATTGACACTTTTGAACTGTGGTGTTGGAGAAGACTCTTGAAAGTCTCTTGGACTGCAAGGAGATCAAACCCATTGATGCTAAAGGAAATCAGTCCTTAATATTCATTGGAAAGACTGATGCTGAAGCTGAAGCTCCAGTACTTTGGCCATCTGATACAAAGAGCTGACTCATTGGAAAAGACCCTGATGCTGGGAAAAATTGAGGGCAAGAGGAGAAGGAGGTGACAGAAGATGAGATGGTTGGATAGCACCAATGACTCAATGGACATGAGTTTGAGGAGATTCGGAGAGATAGTGAAGGACAGGGAAGCCAGGTGTGCTGCAGTTCATGGGCTTGCAAAGAGTTGGACACAATTTAGTGACTGAAAAACAACAACAAAGTTATTTTTTATATCATTTCCTTGTCTACTTTTAAAATTATATAAATAACTTTTGGATAAATAATACATGGACAATATAAAATTGAAAAGTATTTTTGGTTAAGAGGCACAAAATTGGAAGCTTTTAACTACATATTGATTTTATCCAGCTTCCTAGTATTTGTCAAATCCAGGTGGTTTAAAATGTACCCCCAGGAGGCTTCATTTTCTCTTTAATTTGCTCAATAAATTCAGGATATCTTTCTTTTGGCATCATAAATGTATATTCCCAACATGTACGTGAATACAATACAATCAGCGTCAAAGTGTCTAGTTAGTCTAGCTATTCAGTCTCCTTACCTGTAACATTAAGATGAGGAAAACTGAGTCAGCATAAGCAATCTGCCCTAAGTAACAAGCTAGGAGGCAGAGACAGGCCTCGGAGCAGGCATCACAGCTATAAGCACTATGATCTTAGCCCTGGAGGACTCCAGCTCTGGGGCTGAGTTCTACCCTACTGGGTGAAGCAATCACACACACAGGCTAGGTGGAGGACAGAAAGCAAACCCTGGCTTTAGAAATGGTGGTGTCTAATAGCTAATAACCAGTAATATGCAGATCTTGCCTCAACTCACTGTCAGCCCCCCATGCTTAGAGAGGCAACTATGCCCAGGGCACCAGTCAAATGGGCAAAACAATAGTGCTTGGTTGACCGCTATACTGTGTGTGTGCTATACCCTGAAGCAGAACTCCTGTCAGTGCTGGACAAGAAGGCCTGATCCTTGGTCTGAAGGGCCTTCCTTCTCTCTAACACCTATCACTTCCTCCTGCTCCAACAAAAACCAAACCTCCCCTCACTCCAGCCACACAGAGCAGGGGAAATGACCAAGAAAGGTATTAGGCTGAGGCCTGATCAGGGGTCACAAGCCGTGGTTCTGGTTCTCACATCTGTGATGTGTGCAGATAATTTCAGAGAGGGAAAGAGAGAGGGGGCCACTGCTGGCCTTCCTGTGCTGCCCCAGGAAGCAGGAAGCAGGAAGTTTCCACCACACAAACGAGAGAATAAGTGAGTAAGTATATCCCAAGGACACTGCCCAAGAGCATGTCTGGCTCCACCAGAGCCCTGAAGGTGATGTCTGAGTCTATTTCCTCCTCCTGGCAGTGTTGTTAGGGAGACAGGGTGCCAAAGAGGAATCAGCCAGAGGGAACTTCTGGAAAGTTTCTAACAGCTGGCATTTCAAGTTTGCCCTTTCCTGTTCCCCCAGAATGTTAAAGAATATGGACATAAATCGGTACTAAGAGCATAGAAGGGCCTGTAAGTGAAACCCCAGTTCAATCAGGCAGAATATGCCTAATTTTTTCAGTCCAGAGAGTCAGCCTCCCTCAGGGAATAATGCACAGCCTTCTGAGGGTAGCTGTTCAATCTGTCTCATTCCTACTATTTTCCCTGGCTTCTCTCCTAGACGGTCTCTGGGTGTGTACTGGGAGGAGTCACATGCCTTGACAGCAGTGGAGGGGAGGTAATGAGTTCCAGAGTCTACGCTCAGCTGCCAAGGAACTACTCTAGTGTCTGAAACTGTTGTCGGCCCCATGCTAGGAACCAGATGCCCGTGTAGCAGTCAGAGTGGAAGTCTGTCCTGAGCTCAGTCAGCTCCTGCATTCCCTCTCCGCTGATCCACTAACCACAGAACATCCCGCGATGCTGCCTTACTCACTGTCTCCCCTGGACAAGCCCCTGACATGTACTAACTGCTTCCTCATCGTGATGAACACACTGGCAGAGCCACTGGCTCTCAATCCAGCATCCACTCCAAACAGGAGCCCCAGGTTGGATGAGGAATCTAGAGACCCTTCTCTGGCTGAGCCTGCCTTGCATGACCATTGCCTACCAGAGCCCCAAACTGGGAGCTCCCCCACACTCCCTGGGTGTCCCTACCTGCTGACCCAGTACATCTGCTTCCCTGGGTAAAGCCAGGGGAGCAAATATCAGTGCGCTCATCTGCTTGTCTCCTCCTGCCCCCACTCTTCCTCCAACCCTCCACCAACAGAGGATAAGAATCTCACCTACTTGCCCTGCCTTCATCAATGCACACTCCAGACTCATGGTTAATCCTTCATGGCAGGTTTCTTCTCAGCACTGTGGGAGGATCTCTGTCTAGGAGGATGGATATCCAGGAGAGAAAGTTATGTATATGGAACACATCAGAAAGAGAGCACATTTTTCTTAAAAAAAAAAAAAAATCCTCCTTTACAATGTCTGGGAGATTCTACAGAAAGAGCCCCTTCTTGAAGCTGGAGCCAGAATCCCACCCAGTGTCCCCTCCAAGGGATGCTCAGTTCAAGAGGACCAGGTTCCAAGAGGAAAAGAAGGCTTAGTGCACCTGGGGGACCCTGGGCTCCAGAAGGCTTCATGGGTAAGCCCTCAGCTGTCCCATCTCTCTCATGGGTGACATTTGGCCCTAGAAGAGCCAACTCAACCACTGTCCTGGGGTCTAGTCAGTATGTTAAGTGGGTAATCAGTGAGTGATGGGGACTTCAGTGAAGTGCAGGCCTGAGCACCTCACTTGCACACAATGTGGGGAATAGGCTAATAGGCTATACCTCCTCTGCAGGTAAACTGTAGTCCTAGGACATTAAACTGACCTGCCACTACTGGGGAAAACACAGAGCCCTGGAAGCTTCCGTTTCCAAAGTAAAAGAACAAGAATATCTCCCGGGTCGTGAACACTCTTATCAGGAAATAACCACAGGGCCCTGCCTGCCAATTCTCCTTTGAAGACAAATGGCAAAAACAAACAAAATCCTAAAACAAAGACTATAAACCACTAAGAAAAATTATTTCAAGGAGGGGTTGTAAAGAGACTGCCAAGGAGGATTAAAAAAAAAAACAACTGAGGTGTGTTCTAAATCAGCGGTTCTTTTATGGACATGCCAGTGTTCCAGGTTGCAACAGGGAGGGTCACTGAGGATGTGCAATCATTCAAAGTAGAAGTGCTGAGCCCAAGCTTGGAGTTCAGGCAGGAGAAAATGCCAGTAGATTTTCTCAAACAACTTGTGACCCTATCTCATTAGCTGAAATATTCAGAGGAGACCTCTGGGTTCCAAGAACAAGAAAGAGTGGGCTGATGATCAGCGTAGGTGAAAGCCACAGTTTCTAACATTAGAGTGACTGTGGCTCCAATGCACCCTCAGTTGTTCCTTGCTTCGGAAAGGTGATGGGCCAAAGGAAAAAGCAGAGAGATCTGAGTCGACAGATGCTTGAATCTTGACTCAGTGGCCACTGAGAGCTCGGGGGTGTGGCCTGGCAGACTGGAGAGAATCTGGCAGGGCATTTAGGATAACTGGGGGAAAAGCCAAGAGATTGAATGGATCTCATAGCTGGAGTGAGGAAGACAGGAAAAAAAGTTTTTTTTCTGGCTTTGGAGGATGGAGAAGGAGATGCTGGCCAGGCAGAAGGCATGAGGATTAGAGGTGAGCATCATATCTCCCAACTCCATGCCAACGCCCAACCCCAAAAGCTGCCTTCAACAATCCTATATTCTGTGCGAGGCCCCATGCTAGCAGCTGGAGAAAGGGATGCACTCTCTTAGTCACTGTGGCCCGTGGGGTGATTATCATCTGTGACCATCGTTGATCGTGACCTTTCTGTGTGCTGTCCTTTTTCCAGCCGTTCCCGCAGCCCCTATGCCTGTACATGCCAATTCATTTCAGTTCTTTATTTGATTCTCCCTTTGTCTACTTGAAAGAGGCTGTGCTCTGCTGTAACTCTGAGCACTTCATCTTCTAAGGTTATTTTCAGGCCCGTTCTATTGACTCATCCTCAGTTCAGGAACATTGGGAAAGTCCTTCTCCTCTCTGCAGGTAAACCTGCAAGCCAAGTAGGGGAGTTCAGGGAGATCTGAGGAATGGAGGCTTTGCCCATCAGGATGACCTCCCGGATTGAAGGCCACACTGTGAAACTGTCAGTTACTGTGTCCTTAGCATGGAGGAGATAACCCCACTTCCTAGTCCAAGAACAACACCCAGCTCCTTGTCTGGACAATTCTCACTTACAGGCTCACAATGCTCACTGTTTGCTTTTACTTCTGGACCGGCGACCTTGAGCAGCTATTATTGAGTGTGGTTATGCACATACTGTAATTATAACTTGTGACTATTATTGGTTTTCCCTCCAGCTCCACTATCTTTAGCCTTGGTCCTCATTATCTCTCACACTGACTTTGCCTTCTTGAACTGTCTTACCGTGTGTGTGTGTGTGTGTGTGTGTGTTTGTGTGCGTGCGCGTGTGATGGGGTATGTGTATGCTTGGTGTAGAGGGGGATTGTGGTGTTTGGTGTAGTGTGTGTGTGGTTGTGTGTGGGGGGGGAGGGAGGTGTGTATGTTGTATGTGTGTGTGTTTGTGTATGTGTGATGGGACAAATGCGTCTGACCCTTTTGTGACCCCAAGGACTGTAGCCCACCAGGCTCCTCTGTCCATGGGGTTTCCCAGGCAAGAATACTGAAGTGGGTTGCCATTTCCTACTCCAGGAGATCTTCCCAACCCAGGGACCAAACCCATATCTCTTACGTCTCCTAGCAGGTGGATATTTTACCACTAGCACCGCCTATGAAATCCTGCCCTGGAGGATGAGACTTTGGGGGAAAAAACTGCCCCACACCTGTTCTACTCTAGACAGGTGTGAGCAAACCTGCCACCCAGCACCTGCAGCCTGCTCTCCAGGACCCCAGTCCACAAATGACAGGTCAGCGTTTCCCTTTCCATAGCTATTTGACACGTGGATGTGGGGAACATTCTAGACCCACTGGATCTCTTCCCCTTCTGGCCACACAAACTACTTAAGAGATATCAATCTTGTCTTTGAAAATATCTATCATAAAGGTAAGAGCTTTTTTGATCATTTTTACATCTATGTAGCTAATGGGAGTTCTGAAAATTTGAAACAAATCATTAAGTATCAAAAAAAAGAAACAATGAAATCATTTCTGGCTTCTCATCTCATAATCATTATGACCAGACTGTATATGAAATCTCACTGTATCCTTCCAATGACACCATGTATAGTTATTACTATCCACTGCTTACACATTGAGGACCTGAGGATCAACTCACCCAGGATCACAGGTCCTGGCAGCCAAGACTGCCTATTCCATCTTTTTCTATGGAATGAATACATTTGTTAGGTGGTGGTTTAGTTGCTAAGTTGTGTCCAACTCTTGTGACCCCATGGACTGTAGCCTTCCAGGCTCCTCTGTCCATGGGGTTCTCCAAGCAAGAATACTGTAGTGGGTTGCCATTTCTTTCTCCAGAGGATCTTCCCAGCCCAGGAATTGAACCTGGGTCTTCTGCATTTGTTTAGTACACGTGAAATAAAAACTCCTTCACTGAACATGTTGGGTGGTGGTAATAACACAGCAGACAACAGGAGTGGCAGCATTTTAAGTGCCTGTGAAACAGGGCTGGAAGTGGGTCAGGGCTTCTCACAGGCATCTCTTTGGAATAATCTCTTAATAAAGGGAATTTGATGGCAAAAAGACATTAGATGTCACCCAAACTTACCTACCAAGCAATGCTTCTGTCTCATCCTGAACAACCACCATGAACATATGACTTTACAAAGCAACTTAATCACATTATGTCTGGCCTAATAAGTGGGCGGTTCTTTCCTCTATATGTTTGGATGAGATGCAATTAATCTCTTTCACATGCCAGCAGTCACAGACATTCTTGTTCAATCCTGGACTGTGACCAACATATTTTCTATTTTTGTCTGTTTTATATCAATCCCACATTAAGGCAGGAAACCATCAACTGTCTCACTGAAACACCTCTGGACAATTTCCAATTCCAAAAGATATCGGTCCTTTGAATACATTTGTTCATCCAGGTGCATACAAACCTATCTTTTCGCTTACCATTAAACAAGTGGTAGTCAGCATCAAGTGTGTGTTAAATGTTGGCTGTCGTGACAGTAAATGAGATAGTTAACTGAAGCAGTGAGCAGAAACATTAAGGGTCCTTGTTGATGGCTTGAAACTCTAACATTCAAACAAAATCCTACTCTCCCAGGTCAGTAATCCTGTCAAATAAAGAAAAGTATTCATTTAAAATAACTCAGGATTAATGGTCATATGAAACCCACAAAAGCAACTGATGATTCCTGCTTTATCTAACTGTGGCTTACAAGCTATCATTTCTAAAAATCCATCATGAAATATTTCCTGAGACCACTGTTACTCATTGGTCTGTTGTTTAAATAAATCATGTTATTTTGTTTTATTTTGTTGTAGTTGTGTTTGGTTTAGGTGGCAATGGATTTATCTGCCTAATATGTACTAACACATTTCACTTTCTTCAAGCCTCTATGTATCCCCAGTGCTAACGAAAGTGACCATACTGGGCAGGCTGGGAAATAATTCTTAGCAAAATAAATTCTGGGCCCAAGAGGCAAGGGAAGGTGAGTGGTTTATGGGCCAGATGTGGTAACATGGGAGTGAGACTTATAGACAAAGGCAGCAGCAAGTGCAATGGATCCATAGAAGACAAGATCATGGCATAATGTGAAATGAAGTCCCATATAAGACCCATAAGAGAAAAGCTGTTATGTATAAGACCAACATGCAAAAAAAATTAAATTCACCATGGACAATTAACTACAAAATGTATTTTAAGAAAGAGGACTTCATTTATAGTTACAAGAGACCATATGAAATCTGGTTTTAAAAAAGAATCCAACAGAAGAGACACAAAACCATTATGGAGAAAATTTTTAAACATTTTTGAAAGGCACAGAAGAAGACCCAAAAAACCAGATTGGACATCGAAGTTATGATTGTAAACACGTAGTATTGTATAGATGTCAATTTCTACTCAAATAAATCACATATGCAATGAAATTCCCATTACAATTCCAAAAAGCATTTTCATGGAACTTACTGGAGTGATCTTATAAAGGTCACTTGGAAGAGCAAAGGTACAAAATAATTTTGAAGTCAGAGTAAAAAGAGTAAGAAAAGAATAATAAAAAGAGTAAGAGTAAGAAAAAAATCTGACATACAGTATCAGCTATGACTTTTTTAAAGCTCTAGTGATTAAAGTAGTGTGGCATTAACCTATGGACTAACTTAGCAAAACAAAGAACCCAGAAATAGACCTTCACATTTATGGGAACTTGAAATATGACAGAGAAGGAATTATAAATCAATTGGGAAATTATAGGCTATTTAATAAATGATGCTGTGATAACTGGTTACCATATGGATAAAGACAAAACTATCCAACTTTATATCAGTTAATTTCAGATAAACTAAAGATTCCACAACTTACTAGAATTGTGATCTTCAGCAAGTTGTTTAACTTACTTACCCACCAGCTTCCTCATTTGTCAAATGTGAATAATACTACCTAACTCTTACGATTATAGGTGGGCTTCCATGGTGGCTCAGACAGCAGAGAATCTCCCTGCAATGCAAGAGACCCGGGTTCAATCCCTGGGTTGGGAAGACCCCCTGGAGAATGGAATAGCTACCTATTCCCTGGGTACCTACTCCAGTACCCTTGCCTGAAGAATTCCATGGACAAAGAGCCTGGTGGGCCCCAGTCCATGGGGTCTCAAAGAGACATGACTGAGCAACTAACACTCACTTTTCATTTTCATAAGGTTATCTTGAAGATTAAATGAGGTGATTGTTTGGAAAGCACTTAGAACAACATCATGCACAATAAAGTGTTTATTAAATAAATTAAAAGACAAAA
The DNA here is from genome assembly GCF_023699985.2 of Odocoileus virginianus. NCBI lineage: Eukaryota > Metazoa > Chordata > Mammalia > Artiodactyla > Cervidae > Odocoileus > Odocoileus virginianus. The sequence goes on from NC_069680.1 coordinate 34,691,726, forward strand.
CTAAAAACTCCTGGAAGAAAATATATGCACATATCTCTATGACATCAAGGAAAGTGAGAAATTTTTCATCTAGATGCAAAAATCATGAACCTAATGGCAAAGATAAAGCAATGTGACTACATTAAAGTTCACAAATCTCCACAACCTAAGATATCATAACTAACATTTAAAATCAACCCAAGATTGAGAGAAGATATATGCAAGAGGTATAACAAGCAATATACTAATTACATAAAGGAATTCCACAATAAAGAAAAAGGATAATCTAACAGAAAATTGAACAAAAGATATGAATAGACAGTTCAAATGAAAGGAAATTCAAAAGGTCAGTATGCTATGAATTGGGTTCAACTGCACTGGCAATCGGGGAAACACAACTTCAAACAACTACACAATATCCCTTAACATCCATTAGCCTAGAAATCCTTGTGAAGAAAGCAGAGAAATGGGAATGCTCATATTCTGCAAGCAGAACTGTAATTTAGACAACCAAGTTGAGAGAAATGTGGAAATATCTGGTAAATGTAAGGCTTAGCATAGCATAGAATCCAATATAACTCCCCTACTATCACAAAGGTTTCCCGTCTCCATCTTTCCAGATACTTAAATCAAAAGTCTTGGAACCATCCTGATTTCTCGATTTCTCTCATTCCACATCTGGTCACTCAGAAAACCCATTGGCTTTATGGCAAAATATATCCAGAATCCTACCATGTCTCAACCTTCAGGCCCAAGGCCCCACCTTCTACTTCTGGGACCATCATAACAACCTCTGACTGGTCTATCTGCTTCCACACTTTCTGCCTTTTAATGAATTTTCAGCATATCAGCCAGAGGAGTCCTATAAAAACTCGAGTCAGATCAAGTTACTCCTATGTTCCCATGGTTCCTCATTTTATTCAGAATAAAATTGTATCAAAAGGTCACAAGTCTATGACCTGGTCTCCACGAGACTCTCATGACCAACTTTTCTGACCTCATCTTCTACCATTCTCACCCAGCCCTTAGTACACAGACTTGTGCACTGGTCTTTGAATTTGGGATGTGCTTCCATTGCAGCCCCTTTGCACTTGTGATTTTCTGTGACTAGAATGCTTTTCCCTCATAAATCTATACCTCCTTGATAACCTTACACTAATGACACTCCTCAATTAAGCCTTTCCTGGACCACTCAATATAAATTGCATCAGTGCTTTTCCACATTCTTCCACCAAAAAACATATACTCACATCAGTTCAGTTCAGTCACTCAGTCATGTCCAACTCTTTGCGACCCCATGAACCGCAGCACACCAGGCCTCCCTGTCCATCACCAACTCCCAGAGTCCACCCAAACCCATGTCCATCGGTGATGCCTTCTAACCATCTCATCCTCTGTTGTCCCCTTCTCCTCCTGCCCTCAATCTTTCCCAGCATCAGGGTCTTTTCCAATGAGTCAGCTCTTCGCATCAGGTGGCCAAAGTATCGGAGTTTCAGCTTCAGCATCAGTCCCTCCAATGAACACCCAGGACTGGTCTCCTTTAGGACAGACTGGTTGGATCTCCTCGCAGTCCAAGGGACTCTCAAGAGTCTTCTCCAACACCACAGTTCAAAAGCATCAATTCTTTGGCGCTCAGCTTTCTTTATAGTCCAACTCTCATATCCATACATGACCACTGGAAAAACTGTAGCCTTGACTAGACGGACATTTGTTGCAAAGTAATGTCTCTGCTTTTCAATATGCTGTCTAGGTTGGTCATAACTTTCCTTCCAAGGAGTAAGCATCTTTTAATTTCATGGCTGCAATCACCATCTGCAGTGATTTTGGAGCCCATAAAAATAAAGTCAGTCACTGTTTCCACTGTTTCCCCATCAATTTGCCATGAGGTGATGGGACCAGATGCCATGATCTTAGTTTTCTGAAAGCTGAGCTTTAAGACAACTTTTTCACTCTCCTCTTTCACTTTCATCAAGAGGTTCTTTAGTTCTTCTTCACTTTCTGCCATAAGGGTGGTGTCATCTGCATAGCTGAGGTTATTGATATTTCTCCTGGCAATCTTGATTCCAGCTTGTGCTTCCTCCAGTTCAGCGTTTCTCATAATGTACTCTGCATGTAAGTTAAATGAGTAGGGTGACAATATACAGCCTTGATGTACTCCTTTACCTATTTGGAACCAGTCTGTTGTTCCATGTCCAGTTTTAACTGTTGCTTCCTGACCTGCATACAGATTTCTCAAGAGGCAGGTCAGGTGGTCTGGTATTCCCATCTCTTTCAGAATTGTCCACAGTTTATTGTGATCCACACAGTCAAAGGCTTTGGCATAGTCAATAAAGCAGAAATAGATGTTTTTCTGGAACTCTCTTGCTTTTTTGATGATCCAGAGGATGTTGGCAACTTGATCTCTGGTTGCTCTGCTTTTTCTAAATCCAGCTTGAACATCTGGAAGTTCACGGTTCATGTATTGCTGAAGCCTGGCTTGGAGAATTTTGAGCATCACTTTACTAGCTTGTGAGATGAGTGCAATTGTGTGGTAGTTTGAGCATTCTTTGGCATTGCCTTTCTTTGGGACTGGAATGAAAACTGACATTTTCCAGTCCTGTGGCCACTGCTGAGTTTTCCAAATTTGCTGGCATATTGACTGCAGCATTTTCATAGCATCATCTTTCAGGATTTGAAATAGCTCAACTAGAATTCCATCACCTCCACTAGCTTTGTTCATAGTGATGCTTCCCAAGGCCCACTTGACTTTACATTCCAGGATATCTGGCTCTAGGTGAGTGATCACACCATTGTGATTATCTGGGTCGTGAAGATTTTTTTGGATAGTTCTTCTGTGTATTCTTGCCACCTCTTCTAATATCTTCTGCTTCTTTTAGGTCCCTACCACTTCTGTCCTTTACTGAGCCCATCTTTATATGTATGTATGTATGTGTGTGTGTGTGTGTGTGTGTGTGTGTGTGTGTGTATACACCTTTATATATGCTCACATCTTTATATATAGTCTTTATACATCTTTATATTTATACTCACATAATCCATAATATTCCCCGCCTCATTGTTTACTATTAGTCTTTCTCCCTTTTTTTCTAAGTCCGTTTCATCCCTATTAAATGTAAGCTTTGAGAGGACAGGAGTTTTTGTCACTTCATGGCAAGTAGAAGGGGAAAAAGTGAAAGCAGTGACAGATTTTTATTTTCTTGGGCTCCAAAATCACTGCAGATGCTGACTGCAGCCATGAAATTAAAAGATGCTTGTTCCTTGAAGGGAAAGCTATGACAAACCTAGAGAGCATATTAAAAAGCAGAGATATTACTGTGCCAACAAAGATCAGTCTAGTCAAAGCTATGGTTTTTCAGTAGTCATGAATGGATGTGAAAACTAAATCATAAAGAAGACTGAACACTGAAAAATTGATGCTCTCTAATTCTGGTGCTGGAGAACACTTTTGAGAGTCCCTTGGACTGCAAGGAGATCAAACTAGTCAATACTAAAGGAAATCAACCCTGATTCATTGGGAGGACTGATGCTGAAGCTGAAACTCCAAAAATTTGACCACCTGATGTGAAGAGCTGATTCACTGGAAAAGCCCCTGATGCTGGGAAAGATTGACAGCAGGAAGAAAAGGAGGTAGCAGAGGATGAGATGGTTAGATAGCATCACCAACTCAATGGAAATGAATTTGAGCAAACTCCTAGGAGATAGTGAAGGACAGGGGAGCCTGGCATGCTACAGTCCATGGGGTTGCAAAGAGTCAAATGTGACTTAGCAAATGAACAATAACATACTAATTATAAAACTACAGTCTTCCGGGCACTGTATTAGGGCTGGTAAATAGAAATGGGTTGGGGGCGGGGGTGGTGAGTAAAGGCCTCATTGTCAGGGAACTACAATTATCTGGAGGAAAAAAATCAACTAATAGACACATATATGAGTAAATAATTTAAAATAATTAAGGATGCTACGAAAGAAAATTCTGTTGTTTCCACCTCACCAAGCTGGAAATTTTTGTTGTGTTTTTAAGGTGCTATATTAATCATAAAAGTGTGTCATCTATCTTATGAGAATAGATCATTTCTTGGTATTCTTACTTGCTCCACTGTAACTATCAGTCAAATTTCAAGAAGTCAGAATACATGTTTCTGTCCTTTGTTCTGGTGTCAAAGGGGATCTCACTCAAATTTTTCATTGATGACTACAAGCTTGAGTGACAAACTAGAGAACTTCCTCTTCTTTTTGTAGACACAATTCAGCATTTCAAATCACAAGAATGCAAACAGCTATCTACCGAGTGGGGCAGATATTGTAAGAGGTGGGACTTCATGTCACCTTTTGTTGGAATTTCATGAGTGTTCTAGAACAAAAAGGAGCCCCAAATTGCTAATTTTTCATCATTTCTTCCAGCCCAGCCCAAAATCCACACTTGGTTGCATTTTAAAAGTAGGTGAAAGATCTTGGGAAAGAAGCCATAGAATACTTGAAGATTATGTTGGATGAAGTGAATTATCTTTATTGAACCCAGATACAAAGAGAGGCGCTTGCTCACGAGGAATTCCACCACCAGGCCAGGGCGCATTCTCTCTTGGCGTGGTGCACCCTGAACTGAGCCACTTATATAACTCAAAGGGTGAGTCTTTCTACCTCCTTATTTGGCAGGCACAAATCTGTTTTCCATTGTCTTCACCACATGTTCTTCCTCGGTGCCTGTAGTGATTGTTGACTCATAGAGCATCAAAAAGAAACAAAACAAATCTCTAAACAGCAGAATTTGGCCAGAGCCAAAAGCAACTCACAGAGTTTGAGCTGAACTTACTCAAAGCAAGGCAAGAAGACAGAGGCTTATAAAAATGCCAAAGACTGAATGAAGCCAAGCCATTGTGTCCAGAAGTTCTTGTGCATGGATGAAACTCCCATCTCAACCTCCCCAAGGCCAGCTAGACAAGGGAGACTGACTCTTGGCAATTGTGTTCCAGAGAAATGAAGCCACAACCTGCGTTGTCTTAGCATTCAAGTGTCTCCAGCCCCATGGAGCTTGGAAAGTTCTAACAGATTCCCTCAGCCATGGCAACAGTTCTATGCCTGAGTCTAAAATTATGCTCACATTTCAGACACAATGCATCTATTAGCTCAGTGACGCATTCTGTCATTCTACTAATTCTATCAGTCATAATCCAAACTGCCCAAAGATGCCATGCCTGTTGGTAAGACTTCAAATTTAAACAATCTAGGCTTCCCTGTGTGTCAGGCCTAAGGAGTCAGCACTGAGCTCAAGAAATGGAATGACTGGCACCAGAGAAGCTCTCCCCAAATGCCCTCCCAGTCCCCACACTGCCAATAGTAGCCACTGTCTGACTTATAGCAGCATAGATGAAACCCCTATAGACCATTCAGATTACAATTTCCTTATCACTAAATGTGCAGTCAGTAAATTACTTATGCTGCACATCTTAATCCCCATCCCCAACCTTCATTCATTCATTCACCCATACCAAGCAATAGAATGAGAAGTCTGAATCCAATTGTCAGGATTTGACTTCTGGCTCCATCACGGCTTACCCTTGTGACACCTCTGTTTCCTCATCTTTAAGATGACGGTGACAAAGTGGAATTATCACAAGAAGACAGTATGTGCAGCATGGTTAGAACTGTACCTAGAACTTAAGAAACAATCCCTGAATTCCTTTTCCCTTCCTTCCTCTCCTCCTCCATTCATTCCTTCAGTTCTTTATTTCTTTTCTTTTCTTTCACTAATTCATTCCTTTTTGTTTTCCTCAACAGCATCTCCTGGAAGCAGTCTCTGGTACCTCCTCCCCTTGGCAGCCGTCAGCATAGCCAGTTCCCAGAAAGGCAGGTCCCTGACAGCTCTGGACCACTTTCTCTGTTCCCACATAGTGTCCCATATCCGGCGGCAGAACTGCTCAGAGAGAAGAGATCCCAACCCCAGTGGGGCAGGATGCAACTGCAGGGCCTGCAGCTTCCTCACTCCCCTCTTTTGTGCAATCACAACCTCTACTTCCAGTCGGGTGGTCCCCAGAACCCAGGCTCTTCCCTTGCAGTCCCTCCTGCCCTGGTCCCCCTTGTGCTTCCTCCCTACTTAAATGGCATCACCATCACCCCAAATTTCATGGGCATTTCCTGAGCATTTCCTCTCTCAGCCCACCCTCCAATCAGTCTCTAGACCCTTTCTGGTTTGTCATTTTTAAATTTCTTCAGCCCTCCCCCTTCTCTTTACCCACTTTTCCTGCCTCGATTCATTCCAACATTTTTCCTCTTGGATTATAATGATACCTTCATAACAGATCCCACCTCCAATCAGGGTCCTTACCAGTGCCTTTCCAACCAGCAGAGCACTCAGGCCTTCTCAGGTAGCCCCTCCCACTTCCCCAGCCCCACCTACCAGCCCTACTCCCTGAATTTCCCAGGTTCCTTCCTGCTCAGGTACCTCAGCTCACACCTAAGAAGTTCAGCCTGGAGCTCCCAGCTCTTCACCACTCTTGAGGCCTAGTCCACATCTCCCTGGCCCTCAAGCCTCTACCCAGGTAGGAAGCCCTCTTGCCACGGGCCCACATGTCCAGGTAGGAGAAGAGTCATGCAGTCTGATTCACTGCCTTGTGCCTAGAAACCCTGTGGTCTGCACAGAAGAAAGCAGTACCCTAACCCTTCTATACCTATCGAGCTAGGACAATACTATGCCAGGCAGGAGTGAGGACAAAGGGACATGTAAAAGTGTGAAGAATGGTCGTTAGCATGTAGAATTCATGGTCCAGCATCATGGTCTTACCAGCCAAGGCTGGAGCAATGCTTTTAGAGTACTCCGTGAGCACAGTTACCTCCTTAGTCCAAAGCACCCCTCATCACGGGGACACCAGTCACCGTAGCCCTGAATAAGAGAGACTCCATGCTAGGGAAATGTGGGAATCAGATGGAAACATCTCTCCTTATTAGGAAGACCACTTAGGCTGTTACTGGGTTGGACTAGGTTGGCTGAAAGTTCATGGCAGGACAGTTAAGTGGCATGTTCTTGGCAGCCTCAGTGTCTCAATGTGGGTCACCAGCATCCTGTTGCTACCTCCTCTTCCACTAGCCTGTGAAGCACCAGCCTTTAAAAGGTGAGCTCCTTGCGGGAAACTCCACAGCCCTTCCCACATACACTGTAGCCCTCTAGTCCTAAATGTTGCCTCACAAAGAAATAAAAAGAGATGGTACACCTTTTCAATGACCAAGAGAAAGAAAATTCAAAAACAGCATAGGCCATTTAGTGAATATAGAAAAAAAATAAATAACCATTTGAAAAAACACAAAATCGAAAATGAGAAGATGGAAGTAAGAACAAGTATCTGAGATAATAGAGTATGTAAATGAGAGACATTTGGTTGGGGTAAAAGTACTCTAGGCTACAGAGATGAGGACTTCCTCAGCAAAGCAGCTCAGAGACAGGGAGAAGGTGAATCAGACATGAGTCAACAGAAAACAAAACAGGGCTTCCACAGTAACACAACAAAGCCAGTGGAATTTAAAGTTTAAAAAGGCATTAAAATTACATGAAAACCTGATAATGAAATAGATAATCCAAAATAAACACTTGACAGTCGTCATAATCCTCTGTCAAATAATATATCATTAAATATCAGGCAAACCTTGCTATAAATAGAAGACACTTCCCAATGTCTACAATGATCCTATATGCTAATCGTTCAATGCATATTTATTGAACAAATTAATTAATAACAAAATGAGAAAAGATTCCCCAAATTAGAAATGAAAAACAAGATTTTATGCCAAACATAAGGGATGCTAAAGCTGTGTTAGAGAATATTTTGCTCATCTATCTGGTAATAAATGAGAAAATTTGCATAAAACCAAAAAGTTTTCAAAGAAAAAGATAATTTACAAGTATTACTGCTTCTTCAAACTTTTTAAGAACCTAAAGTATAGGTTCTTAAAAAGAGGTATTATTATTTGGCTAGTCAGAGAGATAAATAGGTAGATAGATGACTGGGAGAGAGATATGGCAACATGAATATATATATGTGTGTATATATGTATATACATGAGACAAATATATGTGTATATAAACATATATGTATATATACATATATTTTTATACATATATGTATACATATATGCATATATGTTTTGAATACTTTATTTTATTAATTAGAAAAATATGATTGGAAAATTAATATCAAGCAAGTCATAAGGTTTATACTCAGGAGACAAATTACCAGATGATTAGGTAATCACATATTCAGTTTTAATAGGTTATGCCATATTTTTTTTCCAAAATGATTATATTATACCTCCACCAGCAATGCATGGCTTCCTATTTTACCAACAGCTGGTATGATCATACTTTCAATTTTGCCTAGTTGTGGGATTTAAAATTTTATGTTGTGGTTTTAATTTGCATTTCCCTGATAGTTAATGAGGTTTAGCATTTTCCATATGCTGGATGACTTTTGATATTTCTTCTTCTACAAAATATATCTTGAGTTTTTCTATTGGGTTCTTTTGGCTTGCAGGTTTATATATATGCACTAAATATAAATCCTTTGTGGTTATAGCTATTGAGATTATCATTTCTGTTCATGGTTTGTCTACTCACTTTTTGCATGGTACTTTTGATGAACATAAGTTCTTGATTTTAACGTGGTTGGATTTATTACCCTTTCTAGTTCTGGAGTGTATATTTTGTATTTCGTTGAGAAATGTTTCCAAATCCTGGAAGTCATAAAGATACTCTTCTATATGTGTTCTTCTAAAAGTTTTTGTATCTTACCTTTCACATTAATGTTACATACCAATTACTATAAGCCAAGTACTGTTCTCCACATTTTGTATTACTCTTTTAACAAACATATCAGGTAGGTATAATTATTATCCTGTTATCCTGTTTTACAGATAAAGAGACTAGGCCATGGAGAGGTTAAACAATGTAACAAAAGTCACATAACTAGAAATTATGGGGAATTTGAAACTGAGTTCATGTCATTAATCACTATGCTCATAAATTTCAAATTTATTATATTAATAATAATTACTAATGCTATTTTTAGTGTACAGAAATACAAATGACTTTTGTATATGGATTTTATATCCCATATATTTGCTAAGTTCTATTAATTCTAATAATTGTACCATGTATTCTGTAAAATTTAACATATAGACAACAGTATATATGCAAATAATATTTATATTGCTTCCATTCCAATTTTTATACATCTTAATTAGTTTTCTAGTTTTATTGTGAACCTCTCAAAGTCTTTATGTAAGATTAAAATTTTCAATCCCCTGAGCATCCAGGCAAATTACTTACCTAATTAACTGGGTCTGGTATTTTCCTCAAGGACAGAATTTTGTTTTATTTTTTTAACTAAGAATTCATGCTTTTCATGGACACAAGTTGATTGAGATTTAGTATTTCTTCTTAAGTTTTAGTAATATTTCTACTTTACCTAATTCAAATATATTACATATTATAAAGTTGTTCCTTATATTCTATTTCAGTATATTTTAAATCTCAGTTCTGTTTGTGACTAAGTCCTCTTTCATTCCTGGTATTGATTTGTTTTTAGTGCTTGTTTTCTCTTTTCTTATTCTGTCTTACCGGAGCTTCGTTAATTTTTCAGGCTTTCCAAAAGAACAACTTTGATGTTTTTTATCTGATATATCATATCTTTGTTTTTTATCCCACGTAATTCTATTCTACACTTATGTTTAGTATTTATTTTCTTATATTGGCTAAAAAAAAGTCTATTTTTACCCTTTTCATTTTAATATAAACATTTAAAGCTATAAATTTCCCTTAATATTAGTTTAACTGTAACATGCAATTCTGATACAGAGAACCTTATTTAGTTTTTAGTCCTAAAGAATTTCCATTATGACTTCTTCTACATTTCATGAATTATTTTGAAGTGTGCTTTTAAAACTACCGAACAGATGGTTACTTTATTAAGTATTTTTTGATTTTGAGTGCTGATTTAATTGCAGACCATAGACTATGGTCTGTGACATGAATCAAAAGGTTGCATGCACCCCAGTGTTCACTGCAGCACTGTTTACAACAGCCAAGGCAAGGAAGCAATCTAAACATCCATCAATAGAGGAATGGATAAAGAAGATATAGTACATTTATACCATGGAGTATTATTCAGCCATTAAAAAGAATGAAATAATACCATTTGCAGCAACATGGATGGACCTAGAAAGTGCCATGCTGAGTGAAGTAAGTTAGATAGAAAAGGAGAAATACTGTAATAACATCCCTTATATATGACATCTAAAAAGAAATGATATAAATGAACTTATTTACAAAAGAGAAACAGCCTCACAGACTTAGAGAATGAACTTACAATTGCCAGTGAGGGAGAATGGGGGAAAGAGGCAGGAAGTTTGGATCGACGTGTACACACTGCTATATTTAAAATGGATAACCAACAAGGTCCTACTGTATGGCACAGGGAACTCTGCTCAATGTTATGTGGCAGCCTGGATGGGTAAGGGGTTTGGGGGAGAGTGGATACATGTATATGCATGGCTGAGTCCCTTTGCTGTCTACCTTAAAATATCATAATATTGTTAACTGGTGATACTGAAGTATATTTTTTTAAAAAAAGAAGAATATGGTCTGTATAATAATGACTTATTAGGTGAACTCAGGTTTATATCTTAATATTATATCTTCCTGGAAATGGAATATTTTATCAGTAGTATCCTCTTTTTTTCCAGTAATGCATTTTTCCTTAAAATCTTTCTCAAGTTACTACTGCAACTAGATCAGCTCTCTTTTAGTTACTATATGTCTGGTACATTTTCCCAACCTTGTTATTTGAACTTTTAGTGTCCTTATGTTTTAGGTGGGTCTCTCAATAGTCATTCTATGCCTACATTTTGTTTTATTTAATCTAATGTGAGCTTTGTTTTAAAACAAAGAAGAGATACCATTTACTTTTTTATGATTACAGATAATTTATTATTTCTGCTACATTATTTCTGTGTTTTTTGTTTTTATCTTTATTTTCCTTCTTTCAGACTAGTAGAGGGTTTTGTTTGTTTTTAACTTCTCATTTTACTTTTCCATGAAGTTTTGTAGTTAATTTCTATACTTTTGAATTGTTATTCTTTAAATTGTTATAGACATTTAACTGAAAGCAGTTCAGAATATATTAGCATATTTATCTTTCTTCCAAATCATTAAAGAACATTAAAATGTTTTAAATCTGCTCATTCCATTCCCAGCTTGCTTGGTCTTCCACAAAATTTAGGTTTCATTTGTTTTCTTTAAACGCTAAAAACTGGACATTATCAATAGAGTCTGTGTTGTTTACATTTTCACTCATTTTTACTACTTTCTTTGTGCTGTTATTTCTTCTTGTGTTATTTCTTCTCACAGGCCTTTCTCATGAGATCATTTTCCTTCTTCCTGAAATGTATCTTACGGAAAAGTACCATTGGTTTTGCCTTTTTTCTTGAAAAATAACACCATGGGCTATATAACTTTATGTCAGTTCTTTGATTTTTCCTGTCTCTTCTTTTTCATGGAGACATCAACATATAACTGTTAAGACCACTGGGTCTACGTGAATCTGAATCTTGATTCTGCTTTAGTTCTTCTTTTCTATAAAGCAATAAACATTAACAGTTTATAAATTTAAGATTAATAAAAGCTTACCTCATAAGGCTTTGTGGAGATTAAATAAGCTGACAATTTAAAACCAATTAGAAAAGAAACCACTTAGGACATCGCTTGGCTTCTAGAAAAATCCCACCACCATTTTCTGCTCTTGCAGGTGAGAAATCAGCTCTCATTCTGGCTGTCATTCCATTACAGGCACCATATTTCATTAGAGCCAATATATAACCAGTTGTTGATTATATCACTTTTCTATTTATTATTGAGAAAGAAAAATACTGTCAATTAAACTATGACACAATGTTTTCTATCTACTGGTTACAAATGTGAACATGCTCAATTGTTAAAATGCTCCGTTTAGATTTGAAGAAATATGATGGTATTTTTCTCTCTTGCTCGCTTCTTTCCCACTCTCAGCATGTAAGATCTTTTCTTTGTCTTTGAGGTTCTGGACCTTTCCTATATTTCTTGATGAGAATTTTATTAAATAGTGCCTGTTTTTCTGACCTTTCTGAATCTAAGGATTGATTTTTTTTTTCCCCTTTATCCCTCCCTCCACTCAAAAGCAAGACCAGTCCTATCTCAATTCTAATACTTGAGACCAGGAGTCAGTAACCTTTTTCTGTAGAGAATCAAACAAGAACCGTGTTTGGCTCTGTTGTCCATACGACCCTCACTGCAACTACTCAACCCTGTTCTTCCTTTGCAAAATAGTCATAGACAATACACTGACAAATGGGTGTGGCTGTTGGAGGGGATGACAACACACCATCCAAACTCTGCCACTTTGGCATTTTGATTATTTTTAAGTGACAGAAATTGAGAAACAGCAAATGTAGGGGGAACTCTCTAAACTTCCCCTTCTGCCTAAGAGCAGGGCATACATTTCCTTTTGTGAAGATATCACCCATGCCCTCTCCTGTCCCAGGAAGAACTGATGATGCTCATCACTGGGATAGCACCAACTTGAGTCTGGACAAACCTTTTTAACCCATATCTTCCACTAGTTTCCCTGCATATTTACCTCCCCATAATTTGCCACTCCCTTGGAATGTAAGCTCATTTTTCTGTTTTGTCACTTCACAATTTGTTGCCCTTTGTTGAAATGGTAAATAAGCCCCCAGGTCTATCATCTCTTTGGGTTTTAACTTCTTTTCTGTGAAGGGCCTATGTGCATGCATAGCAAAGTCTTTTCTCTTGTTAATCTGTCTTTGGTAAATTTAATTCACAAGACCCAGGTCCTGGATATAAGAAAGTAGAAGAAAGGGTTTTTTCTTCCCCTACTCTGTGTTCCAGTAAAACTTTAGAAAATCAGGTGGTAAGCTCAATTTGGCATGATAGCTGTAGTTTGCACATCCTTGCTCTAGACTCCAGGTCTGGATTGTTCAGTGTGGCAATCACTTTTAATATTTAAATCTGTGACAATAAATTAAGATTAACAAAACAAAATTTCTAGCATAGCGCTTCAGTTACACGAGTAACATTCAAGAGTTCAATGCCCACACACAGCTACAGATACAGAGCCTTTCTATGATCCCAGAAAGTTCTCTTTAAGAGTGCTGCTGTAAATCCCACTTCTGGGCATACACACCAAGGAAACCAGATCTGAAAGAGCCACATGCACCCCAATGTTCATCGCAGCACTGTTTATAATAGCCAGGACATGGAAGCAACCCAGATGCCCATCAGCAGACGAATGGATGAGGAAGCTGTGGTACATATACACCATGGAATATTACTCAGCCATTAAAAAGAATTCATTTGAATCAGTTCTAATGAGATGGATGAAACTGGAGCCCATTATACAGAGCGAAGTAAGCCAGAAAGATAAAGACCATTACAGTATACTAACACATATATATGGACTTTAGAAAGATGGTAACGATAACCCTATATGCAAAACAGAAAAAGAGACTCAGATGTATGGAACAGACTTGTGGACTCTGGGAGAAGGAGAGGGTGGGATGTTTCAGGAGAACAGCATTGAAACATGTATATTATCTAGGGTGAAACGCATAACCAGCTCAGGTTGGGTACATGAGACAAGTGCTCGGGCCTGGTGCACTGGGAAGACCCAGAGGGATCGGGTGGAGAGGGAGGTGGGAGGGGGGACTGGGATGGGGAATACATGTAAATCCATGGCTAATTCATACCAATGTATAACAAAAACTACTGTAATGATGTAAAGTAATTAGCCTCCAACTAATAAAAATTAAAAAAAAAAAAAAAGAATAATTGCAATGTGATTATTGAATGATACATTTAAGAAAAAAAAAAAAAAGAGTGCTGCTGTAGAGAATGGGTATTACCTAGGTTTATCCACTGAAGTTGTCATCTTTTCGAATCCCAGCTTTATGTGAAACTCTCTAGTTGTCCTAGAACCTTGATAAGATCCCAGATTCTCTCTTTCATCCTATTGTAAAGCCTATAAAAAAAAACCAAGCTCTAGGTTCTACCCTAGACTCAAATGCCTGTCCCCACTCCACTCCCAGGAGAAAACAGGATGAGGTTTGCTTGCCTTTCCAGCTTTGAACTTCCTTATCATTTCTGACCTCTGTCTGTATGTGTTAGTCATTCAGTCATGTCCAACTTTTTGCAACCAGTCTCCTCTGTCCATGGAATTCTCCAGGCAAGAATACTGGAGTGGGTTGCCATTCCCTTCTCCAGGGGATCTTTCTGGCCCAGGGATCAAACCCAGGTCTCCCACATTGCAGGCAGATTCTTTACCATCTGAGCAACCAGGGAAGAAGAGTAGTCCTAATTTTCACATATGTTTAACATGCATTTAAATTTTGTGACATTTTATCCAGTATTTTTTGGTGTTCTATACCGGTATGGTTTTTCCAGATACCTAGTCAGTCAGACTGCCAGAAATGGAAATCTCTTTAAGGGTTTTGCTATGTACTCAGTGGCTCAGTTGTGTCCAACTCTTTGCAACCCCATGGACTGTAGCTTGCCAGGCTCCTCTGCCATGAGATTATCCAGGCAAGAATACTGGAGTGGGGTGCCATTTCCTTCTCTAAGGGAGCTTCCTGACCCAGGAATCAAACCCACATTGCCTGAATCTCCTACATTGGCTGGCAGATTCTTTACCACTGAGCCATCTAGGGTTTTGCTGTAGAGCTCCTTTTTTCCTTCCTTCATTGCTTCTTTTCTTCCTTCCCTCTTTTTGTTTGCATCCTTTCCTCTTCTTTCTTGCCAGCTTGCTTGCTTCTGTCCTTTCTTTCCTATGTTGGAAAGTAGTAGAATGGAGCAAGTCTGACTCCTAAATGGAAATTCTTCCATTCTTAGGCAATTATTAGGGAAAAAAATATTATCTCAGAAAATAATATGAGGGATCTGACCTGGTTGCAATAATTTGACACCAGATTCCAAACACTGGCTTGCATTTGCAATAAGCATCATAAATACCTATTTCCAGCAACTCTTAATGTTGATCCTTAGATGATTAAATTGGTCACTTCTAAGGATGAACTGGTCAGAGTTTAATTGAGGACAATGTGAAAGAACATTCTATTATTCAGTGAGTAAACAGTCCTTTGGGAAGACTCAAAGGGAAAGAAAATAAGTAATTTGGGGGGCGGGGGTGCACAGTATTTTTCCCAGCAAGACCAAGATTGAGATATAGCTGATCTTTCAGAGCCTGAACAAGTAGTAAGAGTTCAGGGGAGATACTGGAGCAGTGAAATACCTAGAAGCTAAGAGGGCTGAGATGAGTTAGGAAATGATCTCACACTTGGGGAAAATCTTGTGACCCAAGTAAGGAGACTCCAGTTTTCCTTTTTTCAGAAAACTTGAGAAGGGTGATATTTATATTATCAAGATCATGTGTGTACACTCAGTCCCATCTCTTTTTGACCCCATGGAGTGTAGCCCACCAGGCTTCTCTGTCCTTAGTATTATCCTAGCAAGAATACTAGAGTGGGTTGCCATTTCCTCCTCCAGGTGATCTTCCCCATCCAGAGCCAGCTCATGTCTCTTGTGTCTCCTGCTTTGGCAGGCAGATTCTTTACCACTGAGCCATCTAGGAAGCCCAATATTTGTATGAAGACACATGAAAAAAATCAACACTTTACTTAAAAATTCTGGAGTTTTAAGGTTTATTATGGTTTGCATTCAATAAAATTCTTTATAATCTATTTCAAGTAACAAATTGCCAACTGCCCAACCAAGTACTTACAATGAGAGGCATTGTATATGGGTATATGCTAGCATATGGGTATATGCTAGATAAATTATGTGCTTTTTTATAATAGCTATTATTTATTATTAAATATCTACTGTCTGCCAGGTATTGCACTAAGCATTCTACATATACTATAGTAATTCTAATCCTAAAAGAATAACAAAAAAGAATTTTTAATGTGGGTAATATTCACCACATTTTACAGAATCAACTTGTTGTCCCATGAGTATTTCTGGTAAGATGGAGAAGTCATATATTTGCAACTTTTAAAATCACTGTTGTGCAGTTATTTGTTTTACTAGAAAATGCAACCAAATTACAGTATTCATTTACCATGCACCCCCACCCCCACCCCATCTGCAGTCCCTGGGCCTGCCTATTGTTTGATCCCAAAGTTCTACTGACAGAGCTGGCCTGGGAGACACACTACAGCTCTCAGGCCCAGCTTCAAGATGAAAGCTGCTGTTCCTTCAATCCTTCCTCTCCTTGGAACGATCGAGAACTTTGGGACTTTTTCTTGCATTCAAATGGGTACATAAAAACACAGTTAGCAAAACAGGCCTAAGAAGATGCACTGATGTGCCACATTCATGCAGCCTCCTGGAGACAATGCATGGTGATGTCTGTGGCACTGGCCAACCATGAAGATTGACCAAGAGACTACAGGCTGCCATGCTGTCTTCCTGTGGCTCAGCATGGGGGTTGGCCCCCAGGCTTGTTTTATCGTGATACAGTGAGGGGTCACGGACCCAGACATTGGCGCCAGACTCCTGGATTTGCATCCGAGTCCCAGTTCCGAATTGTGTCACCTTCCTAAAAGAATGTAAATCTCTGTGCCTCCATTTGCTGAACATGAGCGCTACTTAGCCATCAATCAGCACTACATTAAACGAAACGGAACCTGGAGAAGAACATCCGTGCTCAGCAGGTCAGCCAAGTTCTAGGTAAGAAGGTGCTCACCAAAGGTAACCAGAGCCACGGATGTGGGCACTGTGCGCCCTGCACGCCTCACACATGCGCAGTGGAAAGAGTGTGGATTAATTTGTCAAGTGCTCCTCCTCTCCACCGTGGTTTCCAAGGAGCTTTCTTCTACATTCAGAATGATCGCCTGGATGGTGAGTTCTGACGTCTTGCCCTGACTCAGACACTTACACTCTGATCCCAACTCAGAGAAGGGGATGCAGTGAAAATCAGCAATAAAGACCTCTGACGGATACCAGGTTTATGATACAGGCTCTGTGCCATTTCTTCTCCCTTGGGGCTTTCTTGGCCACCAGAATTTCCTTCTTTGTTGACTAGCTAGTTTTACCAATATCACAGTTACTATATATTTTCTCTTCCTTCCTTTCTTCCTTGCAAACGAGGTGAGCTCCCCCAGCAACTATAAGCATATGCAGCTATATGGTTAGAAAGCAACAGGGAAATTCTTATACATTGCCAGGAAGGGTCATCTATAAATATTATTGAGGGGAAGTTTCTCAGTGGGAATAAAAAAACCCGAGTGGTAGGCAGTGGGGAACGTTCCTGAAGAGCTGCTCGGATGTGGTTTCCAGTTACTAAGAAAGCATCCCATGGATACAGCCCAGGCCCCTTGTAACATGCAGGGAAGGGGCTCTCTGCAGTTATTAATAAGCATGACATTATTAGAACAAGAGAAGGTAAAATCGAGAGCTTCTAAGGTGTCTAGAATTCACTCTGGCATTAATGACTGTCATCCCAGCCTTCCCTCTGTCTGTTCCTTAGGGAGGCGTCTGCCTCTCCCACTCCGCTCTGTAATGCTCTTCCTCAGCTCCCTCCTCCAAGAAGCTTCTTTTCTGCCACTTAGATTCTTTGTAACTTTATTAACTCAGCACTTGGAATAATGAATTAACAACAAGGAAGAAAGGGACATCTTGGAGGGGGCTGGAGTTGGGTGGTGAGGTTAAAGCGGGTTTTCAAACAGCTAACCAGCCTGAGGCAATCTGAGAAACAAAAAGAGGTTCCAGCTCTAAGACTTCTTTCTCCCCTTCTCCTGCTTATCCTCATCCTCCTCCTTCCCCCTCTTCCACTCCTCCCTGCCCCCTTCGCCTTTTTCTTCTTTTTGAGAAACATAAGAAAAGAATTATTTTGAAATAACTGTTAGTAGCTGGACTGTGTTCATTTGACCACAACACTGCTCTGGGACTGAACCACATGGGTATCAGCTCTTTATAAGTGTTACATAATAATAGGGACCCCATGAGATGTTAAATCAGCTTCAAAACAAGTTTCTTCCCATAACCTCCTGGACAACATCCAAAATAAGGTCTAGGGTGGCTCAAGGCCCCACTATCCGCTGGAGCGGCCTCACTCTAAGCTGGCTCAGTGAAATGAATGTGCCCAATAATTTAAGACTGTTCCTACTTATGCAGAAAAGTGAACCACAGGAAATGTACTAGAGGGTTGTATTTGGCAGGTAGAAAATCATCAAAAGAAAATTGAAAGCAAAAGAACCAGAACATATTGGGGGAAATAGATATATAATGGCATTTGGAACCAAACTTTCAGGATAGTGCTTATTTGAGAAAAATTGTTTCTTCCATTGCCCTTTAAAATTTCTAATGGTTAGGATGTAGATCAAGAACATGTCCACACAGTTTTAAGCATGTGAGTAAAGCAAGTTGAATCAGTTACAGAATTCACTCTGCATAATACTGTCAATTGTCTAGATACATGGAAATCATATATCTGTTCAATTTGAGTTTTTTCATTGAAAGCAGGTAAACATAGACAAATAATAAAGTGAATTTTCAATCCCAAATGTTAATCTTATACCCAGAGTGGTATTAGAGAAAGGCTTTTTAAATAATAATCATAGAAATAACGCACTGTGCTTTTATCCCAGTCGTTCTTAGCAGTTCCAAATATATAAGATATTGTGTGCTAAAATTTCTTTGTCATGAAAGAGTTAGCAAGTAAAATTAGAAAAAGAAAATTCAAACTATAATATATTGTCAATATATTTATAACAAAATCCAAGTCTGTGGGGTTGGACCTGGGAGGGAGATTCAAGAAGGAGGAGATATATCTATACCTATGGCTGACTTATATTGATATATGGCAGAAACCAGTACAATATTGTAAAGCAATTATCCTCCAATTAAAAATATTTAATTTTTTAAAAATCCAAGTCTGTGATTCTTTCCTTATGATATTATAAAGCATAATACATTTCTCAGAAAATGCCACATCTTATATACGTGGCCAAAAGCTCACTAGAAACAGCATTCTGATAACACCAGTGACAACACTGTTAAAACACTCTAAGATTATACATTAATATTCTCTATTAAGGCCTTTTAGCTCCCATAATTTCCCCCAAATAGCATTATGAAGTCATATAAGTGTAGTGAGAAGGAAACAAAACTATTGAAAATATCCTCCAAAAAAATGAAAACATGCCAAAAATCACACAAGGACTTAATAACTGCAGTATTTACAATGGAAAATAATGCTTCTGCCAGAAACAGTAATCTGTTTTTACTAGCCAGGCATTTTTTTCATGTTTAATTTTATACACAGGCTTTTTGCCTGGATTTATCATTAAATTACTTTCCTTTCAACCTCCCCTAAGTTTTGTTCCCCTACATTTACTAATACCAAATCGTTTGAATTCGGCATCAACAGCAATAAAAGTAAAAGCTAACTTCTATATAGTGCTGATTGGGTCCAGTTCTCATCACTGAAACAACGCTGGGAGCTAGATACTATTAAGCCACTTTTTACAATGCAAGAGCTGAAGTACATACAAGAGAGGTTAAGTAATTGCCCAAAGTCACACAGCTGCTAAGCGGCAAAGTTGGGATTTGAACATTGGTGGGCTGGCTCCAGAGCCCATGCTTTTATCACTATTCTCAATTGCCTTCTTACAGCTATTATAGAACTCACAGAGAGCTGCAGCTCAGTGATTTGAGTCCAAATTCATCAATTTTGCAAGTCACAAAACCAATTTTCCCTTTGAACAAACCTCTCCTGAACTCAGCTGGATTTATGTTTTAGCATCTGTGCACAAGGCACAAGGGCAGACTAACACAACACAAAAATGTTGGTTCTAATCCTGAAAGATTCAGACTCCTTGAGTAAGATGAAGTTGTGGACATTCCATCTGTCATTTGATGAGGGGAGGAGCTATAGGATGGTCTCCTCTTGCTCGCCATGTCATTCATGCCTGGAGTTAGCTGTGAACTTTCTTCCTGTCCATCACGCTCTGGAGCCCACCTCTTCTGCCTGGGGTCTTGTCCCAGGACCACCCTCACACATTAATTTATCACCATGTCTCCTGTCTCTGATGCAGCAGGTAGAGCTGTCATCAGTAGAACATCTTCAGGTTCTCCTGTCTGACTCACAGGGTAGAGTCCAGACTCCTTAGGCAGCACTGGATACCCTAAATCATCTGCCACAGCCCCCAGATTCCACTCCTATCAGCTCCTCAGGACCCTCTGCTCTCTACACACAAGCATCCCTGGGCTCATCTGCCTTTGCTCAGGTCATCGTCTCTCCTCTCTCCCTCGTTCTCAACTCCTAGTCATATGCATCCTCTCAGATCCAACTCATGTGCCATCTTCTCCATGTGGTCTCCCCTACCTCTAAGTCCCTGAATCAGAGGTAAGAGGTTCCTTCTTTCTGTGTTCCTGGGACTTTGAACCTGCCTCTAGCAGAGCAATCACAGCAGTTTTGGCAGCCTTCTGGCACACAAAGGGGTCTTCCACAAGGAACCCGCCTCTGTGCCTGTGTCCCTGGGTACTCATCACGAAGTGCCGATTGAACTGCGGAAGGCTCTGTTCTGGGGCAGCGTGTGCTTCCAGGGAAGCCACTACCCCCCACTGCCACCTGCTCCCCCCTTCTGTGCACACAGATGGGGAGCCAGTGTGCTGGGACACATACAATGGCAGAAGTGGGCAGTGGGCTCCTCTGAAGGTTAAGTTTAAGGGCTATACTGACAACCTACTTCCTCCCTTCCAGAGGAGGTGGAAAAGGTCACACAATGTCCCATGAAACACGGCAACCCCACATGCTCACCTGGATGACTTTTCTTCACTCTCCCAGGTTTTATTAGTTTCTCTATATGCAATACCCAGAAGTGAAGGAGCATGTCTCTGAAACCAGAGTTCAAACAAGCTTCCAAAGGTGGCTCAGACCAGGACCAGGAGTTGCACAGGTGAGTGGCCTCTGGCCGGGTCAGTGGGGCCTGGTCTGGGCACTGTGGTTTCCACCCATGGAAGCATCTTCTTGCATATATCCTTTTCTAATCCCACATCCCAATCACATTCATCCATCCCTCCAATCAATACCTCATGCTGTTGTGAACAGAATGGATCAATCTCAATTCTAATCCCTTAAAACGCTCCCAACTTAGGTGAAATGACACACACATTAACATTAAAATACAATGTGGGGAGCAATGTTATACTGTGGTCTTTAAAGAAGCCCCAAATGAACAGGAAGGATCTGTCCTTGGCAGGGAAATCAGAGAAAATTTCCTGCAGATGGTGGCCCTCTAATTGAAGGACGAGGTCAAGATGTGACCTTCGGCTCATCCCCAAATGCCAGTCAGAGCTTACTTTGCCTCATTCCATAGCATCAACTCACTCACCCCATGCAGAGCCTATAGCATACAAAGAACTCACAAAGGCCAACAAGACGCAGGCCCATGGAGGCATCAAGAGGGTAGTGGGGAAAAGGAAGCACGGCACACAACTTCAGCCGAAGCCAAAGCTTATTACTCTTCCTCCAGCAACACTGATTGAACACACATTGCCCGCCTGGCATATTAAGGCTAAGATGATGAGCAGACCTGAGAGCATACCACCTTCCCTCACTCAGAGGCTGGGAAGGGGGCAGCCGTGACCTCATATGCATGACCACCTGCCCCCAGTGCCACGTGTCCAACTTATGTGACACATGACCTTGGCCATCCATATTTTTTGAAGCCCCACTGAGATTAAAGAGCCACAAAAAGGAATTAAACATTGCCATTTACAGAGATGTGGGTAGACCTAGAGACCATCATACAGAGTGAAGCAAGTCAGAAAGAGAAAAACAAATATTGTATAATATTGCTTATATGTGGAATCTAGAAAAATGGTACAGATGAACTTATTTTCAAAGCAGAAACAGAGGCACAGATGTAGAGAACAAACTTATGGATACCAAGGGAGTAAGGGGGAGTGGGATGAACTGGGAGGTTGAGACTAACATACACATACTACTTTGTATAAAATAGATAATAAATGAGAACCTACTGTACCGCAAAGGGAACTCTCCTAAGTGCCCTGTGGTGACCTGCAGGGAAAGGAAATCTAAAAAGAGGGATTATATGTATACATGTAGCTGATGCACTTTGCTATACAGCAGAAACTAACACAACATTGTAAAGTAACTACACTCCAATAAAATTTTTTTTAAAATCTTGCTCCTTGCTCATTCTGGGGCACCTTCCAGCCTGGGAATAATTCCTCACCTGGTTTTAGAAAGACTGAGAACACTAAAGTGTCCACTAACACTTTAGCTAGGGAATGCCACAGCCAATGGGGAAAAAAGCAGATGGCTGCTTCTGGAAGCTCTGTGATGAACCCCAGAGCCTCCCCATACATCTCACAGGCTCACCAAGTAATTCCAGCTTCAGAGGGAAAGCCAGAGGCAGCGATGTTTATAGAAAAGGCCAGCTGTCATTTTAAAAGTGAAGAACACCAACTTCCAGAAAGCTAAACCCAAGATATTTGATAATGGAATCATTAATCTACTATTTGGTGACTTTTCCAACTCACTTTCCCTGCCTATAAATTATCTATCAGCTCTGCAAAAATTTTTTTTAACTTCAAGGTGCCTTTGCAAATGGCCTTACCTCGGCCTCCTCCACATCCTTGTGGACACCATCAGAGGGAGAAATGTTCCCACTATGAGCCGCTCTGCCATGCTTCTGGCCACACCCTCTTTCTGGGCCCCTCAAATCACAGCTGCATCTGAATCCCTTCATTACTTTCATGAGGACTGTACTATTGGATCAACAGTGACATCCAAGCACAATTGTAGCATAATTTCAGGCTGGTTCAGTAGACATACTCAATCAAAAATTTGTTATCTAATACAGAAAATGGGCTTTGCTTTCTATTCTTCCAAAAGTATTACAAAGGAAAGCATAAATAATTTCTAGACAAAAAGGGACTTCTCCCAGGGCAGGTAGAAACATCACACATCCCTCTTCTCACCTCTATTGAAATCTGCAAAGTCCATCTTCTACAAAGAGACACACACATACAACCCATCTCTCCCTTGCTTAAGGACATGGTCATTGCCTGTTACCCACATTTTCTTCCCATGCAAAGGAAGGATTGTTGTGAAGGCATTCCAGAGCCTCCAAAGTGTCTCCTACAAAAATGCCAGAACATTTACCATGTGCACACACATACACACTTCACACTGGTGTTAGAAGAATTCCTGAAATATGAATGTCTTAAGATGAATCCTGAAAATGAATTCATTTCCCCAGGCAGAAAGGAAGGACAAATGAGAAAGGGAGACCCATATGACTTTGACATTTAATGACCTACCTGAGAGGTCTATTACCAGCTTAGGCTAGGGCATCAGAGGATGCTCACTGAGCCTTAGATATGCCCGTCACTCATTGTGACCTTACCTGTCACTTAACACCCTAGCCTTCAATTCCACATTCGTCTGTTGGATACCATATTAATCCTAGCCCAGTTACATCACATGGCACATATGGTAGAAAGATCTAGAAGCTTGTGTAGGGAATAATTTGCTAGAGTAATGTCAGTTGTTTCTATCATTAAAGTCAGTCTAGGACTTCCCTGATGGTGCAATGGATAAGAATCCACCTACCAGTGCAGGGAACACAGGTTCAATCCCTGGTCCAGGAAGATCCCACATGCAGCGGAGCAAATAACCCAGGCACCACAGTAGCTGTGGAGCCCAGCCTGAGAGCTCTAGAGCCTGGAAGTTCCAACTACTTAGCCCTCATGCTGCAGCTACTGAAGCACATGTGCCCTAGAGCCTGTGCTCTGCAGTGAGAAGCCAATACACCACAACGAAGAGGAGCCCCTGCTGGCTGCAACTAGAGAAAAGCCCTTGAGCAAACAAAGACCTAACGCAGCCCAAATAAATAAATAAAATAAAGTCAGCCTAATGTTCGGAGGTGTTAGTAGTTTACATTTGTTCAATAAGATGAGGGGTCAGATGTGGAAGACTTTGAATGCTAAGCTGATTCACAAATAGAACTGGTTGTTGTTTTTGTTTAGTTGCTAAATTGTGTTTGACTCTTTGCAACTCCATGGACTGTAGCCCACCAGGCTCCTCTGTCCATGGGATTTTCCAGGCAACAATACTGCAGTGGGTTGCCATTTTCTTCTCCAGGGATCTTCCTGACTCATGGATCGAACTCAAATCTCCTGCATTGGCAGGCAGATTCTTTACCATTGAGTCACCAGGGAAGCCTTTAAATAGTACTTAGACAAAAGGAATCCACAAAGGATAAAGAGAACTTGTATTTACTGAGCAACTGCTGGTGCCAGGCACAGGATTTTGTGAAGCTGGTGCTAAATATTTGAATTTCACAAAAAAGAAAATGGAGGCTCTCAGAGGATGAGTGATTTACACATTGACATACACCTGGTGAGTGGAGGGGCCTTACCTGAGAACCAGGTCTCTGTTCTCCAAAGGGAGTTATTTAGCAGGAAGGAGTAGATCACACCCCCACGGCTCTTGTACTAAAACTCCTGACAGTGCAGAGGTCCCAGGAGTATCTCACTTGTGTGCTTTCTTACTTAGTTGAGCTGTTAAATTGAGTTGTTTTCCGTTCCCCAAACCTATCTGCCTTCTCTATTTCTGTCCAGTGACCATTTCCCCCTTTGGGAGTGTCTCCTCATCGTTTGAGTCCTGCCCAGTCTCCTTCCGCTCCATTCCCATAAACCCCCATGTACAGCACTCCTCCTGCTGTGGGGAAATGCATCTGTTTTGTGCATTCTTTGAGGAAAAAAATTACCCTCATCTTCCAAAATATAGAACCAACAACTAATTATTCCACATCTGCTTTGTTTCAAAAAATGAGCATGGACAAGGCCAGGGTATTATCTCCAGACTATTCTAAAAAGCTCTCAGCACTTTCAGGACTCACAAAGGATATATGAGCAATCATTCAGTTAATAGATTATGACCTATTTCTGTATGACTCCCACAGATAGCCTCATGGCCAGGAATCCGGAAAGATCCAGCAAGAAGAAATTCACTCTAATCTTGGTCAGACCAAAGACCGAGGAAATAATTAAAATTCTTATGCCAAAGAGGATTGACACAAAAGTCATACTCAGGTACAGAAAAGGAACAGAGAATGGTTTGAAAATGCATTTTCTTAAGAGGTTGAATTGAGAGAACACAAAGGCTGAGCAAGTTTCAGCCTTCTGTGTAATATTAGCAAATCTACCCCCATTGTTCCTTGCTTCCTCCCCCTGCCACCATGTCAGTCTTACCTTCTCTGTAAAAGTTCATCTCACTCTAGCTAATCATCTAAACCTCTATTTTTTTAAATTGAAAGTGATTTCTGACATGCAGTTCCATTCACATCTGGGTTTCAAGCCACCTGCTTTCAAAATTCAAAAGCACTAACAGGATGGAATTCAAATTTTCACAAAACTTAGGACTCATAACTTGGCCAATTTTGCAAATTACAATTGAGTTTGGAGAGATATTCTATACTATTTGTTTGCCAAACATTGATGATTCATATCTCAGATTTAGTCTTAGGTTTTCAATCTAATTCTCTTATATTTATTTATTGAAATGTAAGGCAAGTATGTGTTAGAAAAAATCCAATACTACATAAAGGTTAAAAAATGAAAGGCAAATCAACCTCACAAATCAGACCCCCAAACTCCTTGCAAGATGTAAGCATCATTCACAGTTTCTGTATGCCTCCCCTGACACCCTGCATGTGCAACCCATATGCCCATCTGTGTATGTTTATATATACTCATGTCAAATGAGAGCATCAGAACCCATTCCTCTGCACCTAGCTTTTCTTTACTATAATAATACATTTCAGCACATACAAACCAACTCGTTCTTTTTCAAGATTGCATGGTATTTTATTTCATGGGAGAATGAGAAAGCATTTTGCCAAACCCCTATATAGCTTGGCATTTAAGCGGTTTCCTTCATTGGTTTTGCCAGATGGGTACAACACCCTTGTTTAAGTGCCTTTTTGGACATAAAGGAATGTGCCTTGTGGAATAAATTCTTAGAGGGGCAATTGTAAGATCCAAGAATCTGTCTTTTGTTCATTTGTTAGAAACTGCTAAATCACTCTCCAAAGGCAATGCACAAATTCGCACTCCTGCCCAAATGTAAGAGGCCCTTTCCCCTCTCGTTACCAAACAAACTGCAGGCATGCTGAGTTGCTTCAGTCGTATCCAACTCTTTGAGACTCTATGGACTGTAGCCCACCAGGCTCCTCTGTCCATGGGATTCTCCAGGCAAGAATACTAGAGTGGATTGCCATGCCCTCCTTCAAGGGATCTTCCTGACCCAGGGATGGAACCCACATCTCTTGAGTCCCTGCATTGGCAGTCGGGTTCTTTACCACTAGCACCATCTGCCAAACAGGCTATTCCTCTTGGCCAGGAAATTGATAGGTGAACAATTGATAGCTGAAACTGACAGGTGAACAACTGTATGATATAGGTTGTATTGTTGTTGTTTTTAGTCTTTTCTTTGTGGATTGGTCAGTTTTTCTGTTGGGTTTGGTTTTTGGTGAAGGGTGAGAAATTTCTACATTTACACTAGCATTATATTCTTTTCTGACATGTGTGGCAGATACTTTTCCAGCTTGACTTGTCTTTTAGTTTTTCTTTTGGTAATTTTTTTTAATGTGTACTCATATCTGTTAGTCTTTTCCCTTATAATTTCTGGGTCTGGTTTTGTTTTGCTTAGAAGGCCGCACCCACTCTCTTGAGAGACATAAAATAAGACTCAAGTAAACAGAGAGACATGCTTTTGTCTGGGAGAGAATATGTCATTAAGTAATAATTAATTTAACACAATCATAATAAGAAACCAAACATTTTTAGAAACTGTTTTTAAATTTTTTTTCAATATCAAAACTAAATATATGAGTAATCAAGAAAAATCAGAGAAATAAGTAGTTGGAGGGGGAAGGGTAATGAGGTTTGCACTACCAGATGTTAAAAGCTAGAAAATAACTAAAATCCAGGGGTTTCACTGCTAAAAAGAAATGACAATTATGTAACATGATAGAAGTGTTAATTATTGCCATAGTGGCAATCATATTACACTATATAAACTTACCAAATTAACATGTTGTACACCTTAAATTTACACGATTATGTCAAATATATTTCAATTTAAAACATCCAGTAGTTCAGATTCCAAAATAAGCAAATAGGACAGAATCAAGAAATGCAAGCAAGATTGAAATGAAAGTATTGACTTTTATAAATGTGACATTTCAGTAAGAGACAGCAGCTACTGAATAAGCAGTACATGGGCTTCCCCGGTGGCTCAGACTGTAAAGAATCTGCCTGCAATGCAGGAGACCTGCATTCGATCCCTGGGCCGGAAGATCCCCTGGAGAAGGGAATGCCTACCCATTCCAGTATTCTTGCCTGAAGAATTCCATGGACAGAAAAGCCTGGCAAGCTATAGTTCATGGGGTCACAAAGAATCAGACACGACTGAGTGACTAACACACACACACACCATGAAAATCGGCTACATTTGGAGGAGAGGGCCGATCATAGAAAACTCTCCCTCCTAAATCCTCATCCCAAACTTATTTGCAATTGTGGCAAATGCTGCTAAGTCACCTCAGTCGTGTCCGACTCTGTGTGACCCGAAGGACTGTAGTCTGCCATCTGTCCATGGGATTCTACAGGCATTTGTAGCAAATATTCAAATATAAATGAAATTATAACTACCAGAAGAGAATTTACTTTTATAATGCTGGGATATATAAAATCTTTCTTGAAATGCACAGAATTAATAATAAAGGAAAAAATAAACAAATTTGATTATGTAAAATGTAAGTAGTTCTGCAAAATCATCATAACCAAAATCAAAAGGCACTATAAAAACTTGGGAAAGTATAATGCACATGACAAAGTGACATACCGCAAGAGACAAAAAATTTTTCAAATAGCTAAGAAAGTAAGGAGATAAAGGTAATGATAGAAATTAATATATTAGAAAATAAAAAGAAAATGGATATATAAAACCAAGAGTTCAAATTTGGCATAAATACATTAAACATAACTATTTGCTTTCTTACTAGTCTTTTTCCTTTTTAATTTTCTCCTCCCTTTCTCTTATCTTTCCTCCTTGCAGCTACATCGACCTCCAAGCTCACATCCCCACACTCGAGCTGTCCAGGTTTACAACCAATTACGTCCACTTCCAAATGTATACTCATCTTTGGTGTTTGTGAGTATAAAGGTACAATACTTAAATACTAGCGAGGATGGTAGATAAATAGATATGACTCTAACAATTGTTTGATTGCTCAAATGGAATCAGATTATATGTGATTTCTTCATTTTGCTCAGTGGTATCAGATGGAAACTCCTCCAATTTAATTTCCCTCCTTCTTGCCCTCTTTCCCACTCTTTCTCTTCTTTCCGCTTCTCCCCTCCCCCTCCTTCTTCTTTCTCTCTTTCTCTCTCCTTTTGTCAGCTGCATAATAGCTTAAGATATAAACAGAATTATTGTTCTTTAATTGAAAAATGTTCAGTTTGTTTCCAATGTTTAGCCCCTATGAACAAAGCTGTAATAAACATCTTTGTCCAAAGATCCTTATATATGGTACTTTCATTTTATGGGACATGGAACTTACCCATATTTTAAAAATCTTACCATATTATTAGTATAGAAAAGGTCATAGATTATGCTACAGGAATTAGTTTTTTCTCTGTTTATTTGAAATTTTCTTTTCATATCTTCTAAAGTGACTAACAGCCTGAATATATGGAGTTTATGGGTTACAATATTTCTCTCTCATTCTCTGTAGGATTTTCCTCCTTAAATATAGTTGGAACAGTTTGAGACAAGAATTATCTTTTCCCCCTTATAAATGATTTTCTTCTTCCTGGATGCTTATTGGATTTATATTCATTTTTTAAATGTAGTCACTTTGAAAGAATATGTCTTAGCTAATGATTACTTTCTATGAAAGATGTGATAAACTCAATCTAACAGTATAGTTCTTTTTGTCTTTTCAACAAAGCCTTTTTAAACTCTTAAAAAAAAGTCCTTCCTAGATAAAATTTTCCATTTTGATGTATTTTTTTTTGTATTTCAAGTACATCAACTAATTTGTATGAAGGAATGTATTTGCCTGTCATTTGTACTTAACAAAAGTTTCCAAATTACTCTTTATCCTCATATCCTGTGTAATTTCTAAAATATCATCCATATTTCAGTTCCAATTTTTTCTTCCTTAAAGACTTTTTAAGAGTAGTTTTAGATGTACAACAAAATTGAGAGGGAGGTACAGAGAATTCCCATATATCCCTACCCACATGCACAGCTTCCCCCATTATTGCACCCCCAGAGTGGTGCAATTATTTGTTACAATTGATGGACCTACATTGACATCTCATAATCACAGAGTCTATAGTTTGCCTTAGGACTCCTTGTTCATATTGTACAGTGTATGGGTTTAAAGTGTTAGTAGCTCAGTCATGTCCAACTCTTTATAAACCCCTGGACTGTAGCCCACCAGGCTCCTCTGGTCATGGGATTCTCCAAGCAAGAGTACTGGAGTGCGTTGCCATTTCCTTCTCCAGGGCATCATCCCGACGGGATGGAACGAAGGTCTCCTGCACTCCAGGCAGGTTCTTTACCATATGAACCCGTATGGGTATAACCAATGTACAATTATATCACTAAACTACCATACAAAATATTTTCAATGCCTTAAAAATCCTCTGTGCTCCATCTATTCATCCCTCCCCCTTCCCTGTCCCTATCATTGATCTTTTTATTGCCTTCATAGTTTTGTCTTTTCCAATACGTCATATAGTTGGAATATTATAGTTTGTAGCCTTTTCAGATTGGCTTCTTTCACTTAGTAATATGCATTTAAGATTTCTCCATGTCTTTTCAAGGCTTGATAGTTCATTTCTTTTTAGTGCTTGGTAATACTTAGTGTGGTCTCGATGTACCAGTGTACTTGTCCATTCACCTACTGAAGGACATCTTCTTTTGCTTCCAAGTTTTGGCAATTATGAACAAAGCTGATATAAACATTCACATACAGATTTTTGTATTTTGTTTTGACATGTTTTCAGTTCCTTTGGGTAAATACCAAGAAGTAGAATTGTTGGGTTATATGAGAAGATTATTAGTTTTGCAAGAAACTACCACACTGTCTTCCAGCATAGCCATACCATTTTGCATTACCACCAGCAGTGAATGAGAGCTCCTGTGACTCCACATCCTCACCACCATTTGGTGTCACCAGTGTTCTTAATTTTGACCATTTACATAGATGTGCAGAGGTATCTTGGGCTTCCCAGGTGGCTCAGTGGTAAAGCATCCACCTGCCAACTCAGGAGACGCAGGAGAGGGGGGTTCAATCCCTGGGTTGGGAAGGTCCCTGGAAAGAGGAAATGGCAATCTACTCCAGTATTCTTGCCTGAAAAATCCTATGGACAGAGGAGCCTGGTGGGTTACAGTCGATGGGGTCAAAAGAAAAGAGTCAGACACAACTTAGCAACTGAGCACACACACACACGCAGTGGTATTTCATTGTTGTCTTAATTTTAATTGACCTGATGACATATGATGTGGAGTATCTTTTCACAGGGTTATTTTCTATCTGTACATCTACTCTGGTGAGATATCTTTTAAAGTCTTTGACCCATTTTTTTAATCAGATTATTTTTTCTCACTGTTGAATTTTAAGAATTCTCTGTATATTTTGGATAACAATCCTTTATCAGGTGTGTCTTCTGCAAATATTTCCCCCCCATCTGTGGCTTCTCTTAATTTTCTTTTTTGTCTTTTGAAAAGTGTAAGTTTTTAATTTTGATGAAGTCTAGCTTATCAAATATATTTCATGGATCATATTGTTAGTATTACATCTTAAAAAGTGTCACCAGATTCAAAAAAATCTAAGTTTTCTTCTATGTTATCATCTATGAATTCATAGTTTTACATTTTACGTTTAGGTCTGTGATGCACTTTGCATTAATTTGTGTGAGGGAGATAAGGTCTGTGTCTAGGTTTCTTGTTTTGTTTTCATTTGTCTGTCTCTGGATGTCCAGTTTTTCCAGCATCATTTGCTGAAGAGACCATCTTTGCTCCATGGTATTTTCTTTTCTCCTTTCACTATATTTATGTGGCTTAATTTCTGGGCTCTCTGTCTCCTTGTCTATTCTCTCACAAGTACCAGACTGTCTTGATTACTGTAGATTTACAGTAAGCAGGTCTGAAAGTCATGTCGTGTCAGTTCTCCAGCTTTGTTCTTCTTAAGTATTGTTGACTTTTCTGGGTCTTTTGACTCTCTATGTAATATCTTGCTGGGATTTTTGGTGATATGCCAATGAATCTATAGATCATGTTGGGAAGAACTGACTTCTTGACAATAGTGAATCTTCCTATCCATAAACATGGCCTATCTCTCCACTTATTTAGTTTTTTTTAATAATTTCCTTCATCAGAGTTCTATGGTTTTCCTCATATAGATCTTATACTTATTTTTTAGATTTATACCAAAGATATTTCATTTGGAGGGTATTAATGCAAGTGGCATTTTTAATTTCAAATTCCACTTGTTCATTGTTGGTATATAGGAAAACAACAGGCTTTTATATTATCCTTATATCCTGCAACCTTGCTATAATCTCTTATTAGTACCAAGAGTTTTTTCATGAATTCTTTCAAATGTTCTATGTAGACAGTCAAGTTGTCAACAAAGACAGTTTTGTATCTACCTTCTTAATCTGTATACCTTTTATTTTCTTTTCTTGTCTGACTGCAACAGCAAGAACTTGCAGCATAATGCTAAAAAGGAGTAAGAGGAGACACCCTTGCCTTATGCTAGATCTTAATGGGAAAGCTTCAAGTTTCTCACTTAAGTATGATGTTTGCTATAGAGTTTTCATAGGTAGTCTTTACCAAGTTGAGAAAGTTGCCCTCTAATCCATGTTTACTGAGAATTTTTATCACAAATGGGTGTGGGATTTTGTCAAACACTTTTCTGTATCTATTGACATGATCATGTGATTTTTCTTCCTATTGATGCAATGGGTTACATTAATTGATTTTCAGATGTTGAACCAGCCTTGCATACCTGGAATAAGTCCCACTTAGTTGTGGGGTATAATTCTTTCTATATTTTTTTGGATTTGACTTGCTAATATTTTGTTGAGACTATTTGCATATATGTTCATGAGAGATATTGGTCTTTAGTTTTCTGTTCTTATAATGTCTTTGTCTGGCTTTGATATTACGGTAATTCTAGACTTAAAGAATGAGTTAGGAAGTGTGCCCTCTGTTTTAATCATCTGAAAGAGGTTGTAAACAATGATATTAATTCTTCCTCAAATGTGAATTCACCAATGAATCCAGTTGGGTCTGGTACTTTCTGTTTTAGAAGGTTATTAACTTTTTGTTCAACTTCTTTAATAGATATAGGCCTACTCAAATCATCTATTTCTTCTTCTGTGAGTTTGGCAGGTTGTGTTTTTCAAGGAATTTATCCATTTCATTCAGGTTATCAAATTTGTGGATACAGAGTTCTTCATAGTATTCTTTTATTATCTTTTTGATGTACAGTTTCATTTTTCACAATGTCAATCTTAATAAATTTGATAGTCCTAAAATGTTATAATTGTTCTTCACTTATTAATTCTCTTTCCATTTCATTCTTTAATCTCTAGGGTATAGAGCTCAAGGCTGTATTTCCTTGAAGGTATAAGTATTTATCTTCTTAATTATCCTATTAGATAAGATATTTAGATATCTTAAGCAAGTGTTTTTTCAGATGGATTTTAATCAGTATTCTACAAACTGCATTCTTTAATATTTTAGGAAAGGAGGTATAGAAGTTTTCCATTTTCTTTTTGTTTTTCTTTGATTTTCTGCTTAATCTTCTTTTGACATTCATCTCAGGTCTGTTATTTGCCCCCAGAGGGTTTAAATAAATTATCCTCAACTCTATTCTCTGTTTATTTGAATTATATGGAATTCCATTTTAAATCACCTATTGGCTTTTTAGTCATACCTCATTGCATTACATTTTTAGTGATTACTTAGAAATTATTCTACATTTCCTTAACTTTTACAGCCTAGAGTTAATACCACCTTACATAAAATGTAGAAACTTTTAGGCCACATAGGATTTAGACAATATTTGAACCTCTCCTTAACACAGGAAAATGAGTGCTTGAAATTTATGAAATTCTTCCTTTCTCAGTTTCTTTCTTTTTTTTTTTTTTTTTTCATTTTTGAGCCATCTGAGGAAGAAACTAGAAGGAAATTATTTACCTTGAGTATTTTTCTTAAATTCCAAAAAGAAACAAACTATTCCCTTGCATTTCTTGTTCTTCCTCTCCATGAGTGAACACATGCAAGCAAGAGTATTCACACATTCACACACACATGTGCATATGCGTGCACACACACACTTATTCTACTACATACTTGTATAAATGAAGTTTCTTTTGTTGCATATTTTTGTTTTCGAATATCATTGTCATACGGAAATCAATAAGAAAATATTTTAACCTTAATAGACATAGTCATTGTGATAAAGAGCCAAATGAAGTGGAAAATGCACTGTAGTATGATGTATCATGGGCCCCAATTGTGTGACTACTAAGTTCCCTCAAATACAAAGATGTTCTGGCTCTAGAAGATGCTGTGTTCAAATATGTGAAACATCCCATCAGATGTTTAATTTGGTCTCATGTGCCCACAATGACCAGTAGGCTGACTTCTGTTTCATAAAATCAACCAGTGGCTTTGCTTGGCAGAACAGATCTGACTGTGGGCATCTCATGCTGAAGCACAGGCATCAGGGAGAGAGGCAGGACATCAGTACTACTCTGAGCTCCTCTGAAAGGGCAGAAATGGTTCCTGTGATAGGTGATCAGGCAGAGCCATGTTCCACCTGAAATTCTCAGGATCTTTGACAGCCAAAGTTTTCCAACTATAGCCAGTAAGCCATCTAGATAGTAACAGAGATGTTAATGCTTCCAAGCTTTTCCATGGACAGAAATTATCAGTCATCTTTTTTAAAGAAAAAATAAATTTCAAACTGATGTTGGGTTCAGGTATATGAGATGCTATTGGCTATCAGAACCTTCAATAGGTACTGAACTGATGTAACAACATTGTTAGGCAATTACTCATTCACTGGAGAAAGCAGAATGAATAAAACTATTTCTCTTGTGGTGACTGTTTAACTCCTAACATTTTCAGAGGCTGCCAATATTTTCACAGCTGCACTATTTCCTCTTAAGAACGCACTAGATCATCAATGTTCCATTAGTTAGCTTTCCACTTCAATAGATCCCTCATTCTTTCTTTCCCTCTCCTGCTGCTCTTAACTAACCTTTTAAAATTTTTTATAAAAGCAGTACATGCCGAAAGTAAAATATTAAACATTATAGAAAAAAATATAACACAAAAATGAAAAGAACTTCTGCTCTCAGACCCTGCATTTCCAGAGGTAGTCATTACAAACACTGCTTTCTTTCTAGAACTTTCCCTGCATACAATGTAAGAAACACAAATCAATAGATTGATTAATTAAAAATGGCTGAATAATGCTCTGTTAGTTGTTCATACTTAACATTTGTTAGACACATTTCCCTAGCAATTCACAAACAGGTTGATTGCCCTTTTCAAAATTTGCATTTTGTTACACTATACAATTGTGCCATCATATATTAACCAATATTCCATAGGTCACTATTTAGATGCAGAGGGCTTAATATTAAATGTTCCAATGAATATCCTTACACACAGTTTTTGAAAAATTGGGCTAGTGTATCAAGAGGAAATTTTTTCCATAGGTCTTCATAAACTTTTTAACTGATATAAAAATTTAATAATTTTCAAATATAGGGGAAATTGGGTTTTTTTTTCCATAGGTCTTCATAAACTTTTTTACTGATATAAAAATTTAATAATTTTCAAATATAGGGGAAGTTGGGTGTTTTTTTTTTATTTTGTTCTTTCAAAGTTTCTGTTCATTCTCAAATGACACTATTTCTTATTTTGGTCTTCTATAAGCCTACCCTAAGCTGTGACAAAATTAATCTTTTTAAAAAGTTATGTTGATCAGTAGGATCCATAATTTCTTCTTTATAGATCACTTAAATAATTATGTTTCATGGACAAAGCTCAAGGCTGGGGCATAACAGCAGCCTCCCCTGCCCCTTTGAACTGGGTATTCTGGAGATTTCACCCCTCAGCCTGACTGGCTGACCTTTGTTGATTTTACTTGAAGCTATTATTCTAATTGACTCAGTCCTGGCTGACATCTGGATGTGTTTTATAACAGACTGTTTTCATAATTCCACAAAAAAGTTCTCAGGATTAATACTTGTTTATTTTCATCTTCCATTGGACCTTAAATAAACTGGCAGCCAATTGTAGCAGAACTCCTTACTGGAAGCCATTTTACATAAATAAAGGGGATGGTAAATCCATCAAACCTTGGGCTTTCTGTTGCTTTAAAACTTCTTGCCAATAGAGCATTATTCAGGAAGCACCATAAAGGCAACCAATAGCAAAACATCCAGGAATAGTTACAGGTTTGTTGGAGTAGGAGCCGTCAGATGTACGAGTGGTCTATGCAGCTACCTTCCCGTTTGAGTAGAAGGGCAGCGGTAGGAGGCAGGAGTACACACATGCACATTTGGGCAAATGACCCAGCACACAAGTGGCGAGATATCTTAACAGTATTTTGTTCTCTCTGTTGTAGGCACTTTTTTTTTTCCTGTCTCATCTGAAGATTTTTCCAGTTTCCCTTTAAGTTTTCTGACTCTAAGATCCTAATTCAAGAAGCTTCCCCAAACCCAAAATTACAAATTGTTCTCTTGGATTTCCTTCTGATAATTTTTGGCTTTAATTGTTTATATTTAATTAACCTGATAAGGATCTAAATGTATTACTACTGTTATCATTTTTGTTGCTATTATTTTGCCAAATATAGCCAGTTGAGCTAATGTATATTTTACTGAGTAATAAACCTGTGCTACACTGATTTAAACACCACTTTTAGAAAGAAGATTTCAGAAATCTTCTTGCCTGTATACATCTGTTTCTAGATGCATGTTTCTGCTCCATCTCTCCCCACTGATCCATCTCCTCTGAGGTTAGTTCAAGGCTATCGGATCACTGAAACACTGTGATGTGCTTTAATAGCTACACTGCAATTACCACACAATTACCTTCTCCTTTTCCAGAATTTTCTTGGCTTTCCTTGCATGTTTCACTTCCAGATACACTTTCGAATTTGGGGGTATTGATATAAAATCATGTTGGGATACTGACTAGAGTTATATAATAGCATGTTTGCATATTAATGAAAAGAATAGACATCTATATATATCTGAATAATTCATCCTGACGATTGTTCTGCAGGTTAATTTTGAAGAGATATTTGTACTATGTTATCAGGCTTATGGTATCCGTTAAAGGGATTTGGCAATTATTTCTTTTTGCAGCAGCGTCTGGAACAGTTTCAGCAAAATAATTATCTGTTCCTTAAGTTTCAACTACATATTATTTTCTACACAGTCTGTAATGGCAGTTTTGATTTTCCCTATAGCATAAGGAGTTGTTTTTTATAATATTTTTGAGCTTCCAACTTGTCCACTTACCCTTCTGTCATTTAATTCTAGTTTTGCTCTACTTTCGAACACTTTTGAACTTTCCATGTGACCTGCATCTATAACTCTAACTTTTCTATAACAATTCTGCAACTTTGTGGCCTGTTGCTGTTCAGTCACTAAGTTGTGTCCAACTCTTTACGACCCCATGGACTGCAGCACGCCAGGCTTCCCTGTCCTTCACTATCTCCGGGAGTTTGCTCAAACTCATGTGCATTGAGTCAATGATGCCATCCAACCATCTCATCCTGTCACCCCCTTCTCCTCCTGCCTTCAGTCTTTACCAGCATCAGGGTCTTTTCCAATGAGTCAACTCTTTACATCAGGTGGCCAAAGTGTTGGAGCTTCAGCTTCAACATCAGTCCTTCCAATGAATATTCAGGTTGATTTCCTTTAGGATTGATTGTTTTGATTTCCTTGCTGCCCAAAAGACTCTCAAGAGTTTTCGCAAGCACCACAATTTGAAAACATCAATCTGTGACTCTCCTGCTACAGAATGTACCCTTAGTACACGGACTTCTGTGGCTCTGACCTTAGCGTCTCATCTTTGTCTTCATCAACCTTGTATCTCTACAAATTTTCTTTTCCTGAGGGAGGGCTTTTATGAACTGCTTTAATAGCCATACAGCAATTACCAACCAATTATTTGCTCATGAAAGTTTCTGCAGTACCTAATCAGTTCATCATTGCTTCTGTGCCATTTTCATTTGGGGTAATTATGTTTTTCACTTTAAATTCATCCATTTCTTGTCAGTTTCTTCTCCTTCATAAATTCACAGTACTCTTACATTTCACTGAGCATTCAAATCCAAAGTTTTAGGTGATTTCTACTTTTTCTTGGAGTCAGTCTGTTGTTCTGATTCCAAATGAAACCAAGTATAGGGTGTGTTTTTTCTATTTGCTTATCCTTACAAAGGGAAGTCCACACAGCATTGTGAGGGATCTGTCAGAGACCACTGGCTTCCAATTAGAATCTCTCAAGCTACAATCAAAGAATGGAAAAGCTGGAATTTCTAGGCATTCCCTTTTTCCAGGTGAGTTTCCATAGGGCTTAGGAGGTAGGCATGGATTAAGAACTGGAGATGGAGATAACAAGAGGTTTAAGCACAGTGCTAAATAGTTTATATTCAATACTCTTGGGGCACTGTCAAGGCCTCCCTTGATACGAGGGGACCACTCCTGCCACTGCATTTGATTTCACAAGGGCTTCTCTCTCCACCGCTTGGACTTCCCTGGTGACTTTAGTAAAGAATCTGCCTGAAAAGTGGGAAACCTGGTTTGGATCCCTGGGTAGGGAAGATTCCCCTGGAGAAGGGAATCTTCTACCCACTCCAGTATTCTTGTCTTCACTTTCACTTTCTCTCTGCACCAAGGCAAATACAAGTAGGTGAACAAAACTTTAAGGCATTTCATTTGGGGCCCCTGAAGTTTGATTCTACCCTCCCCCCCATAACCCATACATTCTCCCTGTAGCTTTCTACTCTCATTCCATAGACATCAAGTCTTCTTGTTTCCTTTGCGAGGATACCAAACAGATGTTTTCTGAAACATTTTTCTCTTTCCTATAAGTGATTTTAGAGATCTGCTCTTTCTCTAAGTCCTCTAGATAACATGCTATTTTCCTTGAGCTGCAGGATCATGCCATGGAAACTTCTTTTTAATGTTCACTCATACAAGGAAAAACTGTACCTAGGCCTGGCCTCCCCTGACAGACACAGGATGTGAGTTGCCCTGAGTCACCGTCCATTTTTCTCTTGAGGAGTTCAATGACCACCTCTCCAATGACTGTCTGGAGAGGTGGTAAAGAGAGTCCATAGCCCAATTTTCACTTTAGCATAGTCATTCAGATAGAGCTGGATCACAGATCTTCCTTAGTATGGCTATGACATCCCCCACCATGGACAGCCAGGGTCTATGGTAAGAGAGTCAGATGCAGTCTATGGACCTTTTTAGTGTTCACCATTTCCTGAACGTACAGAACAGTGGATTTCCCTGGTGACTCGGTAGTAAAGAATCTGTCTGCCAATGCAGGAGATGCAGGTTCAATCCCTGGGTTAGGAAGATCCCCTGGAGAAGGAAATGGCAACCCACTCCAGTACTCTTGCCTGAAGAATCCCATCAACAGAGGAGCCTGGCAGACTACAGTCCATGGGTTGCAAAGAGTTGGATACAACTTAGTGACAAAACAACATTTCCTGAACATACTATGCTCCTTTGTAAAAGTTGTCACCTCAGTCAGGAATGTCCTTTCCCCAGCTGCATCTACTAATCAACATTCGGAGCCCAGATAGATGAAATGCCACTTCTTCAGTGGAACTCCTGGGTATCCCTTCCTTCTTATCACCCGTGACCTATCACCTGTAAATTCTGACCTCGGTGATCCATGTTTGAAATACGGAGCTTCACTTAGCTGTCTACCTGCTCTGCTCTGCAGGTTAGTCTATAACTCATGCTTGTGCTACAGACCTAGGACAAGCCACAAAGCACAAGGGTTATGCAACACTTGGAGTAAACATGTTCACAAGGACACTGTAGCCAATTCCAGTAATGTCTTTGCCCTGCAGATTCTTTCAGGAACAATTTTAATAGTAGGAGCCACATATTAAACTGACTGGCCATGAGAAGAACCTCAAATCCTGCACAGCATAAGGACATAATTATAATACATAAATAGTAATCATACGTAACAACCAGTAACAATAATGGTAACTAATAATAATGGGAAAAATTGACTTATGATCATTAATAACTATCATCATGAGAAATGTTACTCTGGAAGGGGTTGGGTTATCTCCAGAGCTGAGTGCTCCAGAGTAGAGACAAAGGACAGAACAAAGAAAATTTGCAATAGAAAGGTATGATTCTCTGTGGGAAAGGTAAGGAGAAGCCCATAAAAGATCAGTGTTACTCCAGGAGTCACTATTTTTATGGGGCTGGCAGGCAGTAGACTATCATTTCCGAATTCTACAACTTCTTTTCTTTTCTTTTAAATGGGGGAGGCAGACTACATATCTCTAGGATCTCTTTTGTTCTGGAATGTTATGAATATAAATCAAGGAAAATTAATTTTCACTCTTGCTATTGCTAAAAAAGAATCCCATCTTCTTGGCCAGCATTTTATTCTTCCTGAGCTGATGATGCTGGAGTCCCTCAAATTAAGTCCTAGAACCTCTTTACTCACTCGGTTCCCTTCCTCTGGGTATGCTTCTCCTGTCCTGTTTGTGTCACAACCTCTATATTGATACCTCCAGAGGTTCAAAGACATGCACTCAAATAAATTTCCCAATATCCCCATCTTTGGCTTCCCAGGTAGCTCAGTGGTAAAGAATCCATCTGCCAATACAGGAGATGTAGGACACACAGGTTTGATCCCTGAGTCAGGAAGATCCCCTGGAGGAAGAAATGGCAACCCACTCCAGTATTCTTGCCTAGAGAATTGCATGGATGGAGGAGACTGGCAGGCTACAATCCATGGGGTCATAAAGAGTCAGGCATGACTGAGCATGAGCATGCATGCATTCCGTCTCTTAGAATCATATCAAAATGTCCCAAAGTGATGGTCTCCCCCACCTTCAATCTGATGCTCTTCAGTGTCACCATTAGTAAGCTAGTTGCTTATGCTTAAGACCTAGGAGCTATCCTGGAGACCTCCCTCTTCTTTCTCATCTAGTCTAATCCTTCCATCCAATAATTCTGATCCATTCTACCTCTCAACGAACTCAACCTGATTCTCCTCCACCTCTACCCCACCACCTCAGGTTGAGCCACTGTCATGAATTTCCTGAAAATAAACAATCAATCATCTCTGCTGCTATTCTTAGTACTTCTGCTCTCATACTTCCCAATTCATACTGGACACAGAAGTTGGAATGATATATTAAAGAATAAATAGGATCATACCATTTGCTTAAACTCTTTAGTGGCATCCTCTTTAATTTAGTATTGAGTCCCCAATCCCACCAGATAGCTGCCAACTGCCCTTCACACACACCTCCCATTACATCTCTTGTCACCCTCCACTTTGCTCACAAGGTCTAGCCTCACAATCCTTTCACAGCTTGAAAAGTTATCCCTTCTTCTGCCTCATCACTTTTTCCCATCATTTTCACCATGCCTGCCATGTTTTTATCCACATCTTTGCCTGACCCATCCCCAACTCCTTCTTCAGTCACCAACTTAATGATCATTTCCTCAGAAAGGCTTTCTCTGCCACTCATTCTAATCTATTAAAAATCCCCTTCAGGCTGCTCCTTCTTTTCCTTACACTACTTATCACTCACTTTAATTATGTTTATTTCCATTGTTAGTCATTTGCTTTATAACAAACCCACATCTAGCATCACATTTAATGATGAAAAGCTGAAAGCATTTCCTCTAAAATCAAGAACAAGACAAGTATGTTCACTCTACTTCTATTTAACATAGTATTAGAAGTCCTAGTCTCAACAATCAGACAAGAAAAAGAAATAAAAAGCATCCAAATTGGAAGGGAAAATGTAAATGGTCATTATTCGCAGATGACATGATAGTACATTTAAAAAACTTTAAAATATTCAGAAAAAAACTATTAGAAATAATTAATTAATTAATTCATAGAATTGCAGGTCACAAAATTAATATTCAGGAATCTCTTGCTTTATGTATAGAAAATATGTATAGAAAATACATTAATAATGAAATATTGAAAAAAAGCAAGAAAACAATTGTTCAAGTGGGAGGGAACAAGGATAAACCTATGGTTGATTCAAGCTGTAGTTTGGTGGAAACCAACACAATACTGTAAAGCAATTATCCTTCAACTAAGCATAAGTAAATTTTAAAAATAAAAAAATTTAAATAAAAAGTAAAAGAAATTTTAAAAAATAATAAATAAATAAAATTGCATCAAAAAGAATAAAACAGCTAAAAATAAACTAGCCAAGAAGGTGAAAGACCTATACCCTGAAAATTATAAGACACTAATGAAGGAAACTGACGGTGATACAAAGAAATGGGACAATATCTCAAGTTCATTGACTGGAAGAATAAATATTATTAAAATGCCCATACTACCCAAAGCAATCCACAGATTTAATTCAATCTTTATCAAAATACCCATGACATTTTTCATAGAACTAGAACAAATAATCTTAAAATGTATATGGAACCACAAAAGACCTTGAATAATCAATGTAATCTTGAGAAAAAAAGGAACAAAGCTATAGGTACCACGCTCCCTGACTTCAGACTATACTACATAGCTATATTAACCAAAACAACATGGTGTTAGCACAAAAACAAACACATAGATCAATGGAACAGAATACAAAGCCCAGAAATAAACCTATGCACATTATGGTCATATTTTTCTTATTCAAATAAAAAGAATTATGTACTTTTTAACTCAACAAAAAAATGTATTTTCACTGAAAATACCTAAGGCAGTGAAAACCAAGTAGCAATAATCACTCCAAGCATGCAGACCTTAGTATTCAGGTCCCTCCCTGCAGAAATATTTGAGATGATTCTAGACTGTCATATCAGAAAGCAAGGAAGTTAACCAAGACTACAAAACAAAAAAAAAAAAAGTCAAAGGACCCAGCAGCCAATTTGAAAGAATTGCCAAGGATGGGACAATTTAAGCATCAAAAAGTACAATGCCTGCAATGAACTGAACTATATCAAAGAATTTAAAGTCTGTGAGTCAATAATGATTTAAAAAAAAAAGGCCACAATGTTCACATTGGAGATTGCTAGAAAACAAAAGAATTTTCTGAAAAACTAGTAAATAACTGGAAAGAATCAAGCATTTATTTGGGCATTCCTGGATAAACTATGTTTTAGGAAATCCAGCTGATGATCAAAAGTTCTTAGTTATAAAATAATTACAGCTGATAAATGCAGAGAGAATTACTGTTACAGAGAATCCCCACTTTGCAACCTTAATAAAATAATGAGCCTGGAAAATCATCAATAGCTTCCAAATCCATTAGGTGGAAGATTGATGAGAAACTTCTTACTGGATGGATCAGGCTGATATCGCCTGAATCCACTGATGAATCTTCACATCTTGAAAGGGAGAAAAAAGGTGCCAGTTTCCCAGTGCTCCTGATGAAATGCAATAGAAAAGACACAAACTGGGAAACAGTCTTAGAAAAAATCCAGATCTGATAAGCCTCTAGATCTAATTATTAATTTAAACAAGACAAGACAAAGGAGCAGCACCACAGAGTAAAGTCACCTAATGCAGAATGTGGAAAATTCTATAGGACAAATAACCCAATTTCTTCAACAAATAAATAACAAAGGGAAAAAAGGAGAAGGAACTTTTGGTTGGGAGATATATTTATTTTTATATATATATATAAAATGAATGAATATATATTATATATATAATGAATATATATAATGAATGAATATATATAATGAATGAATATATATATAATAGAATGAATATATATTATATATAATGAATATATAATGAATATTAAAATGAATTAAATATTTAATTTAATATTTAATATATTAATATTTAAAATAAAATATTTAATTTTATTTAATGAATATAAATATTTATATGTAAATATTGCACTTTAATTCATTTTTTAACTGAAAAAGAATCAGGGAAATTTAACCATAGACTGGCTACCAGATGATATTAGTGGATTATTTTTCATATTTTTAATGTGATAAAGGTAAAACTGGCATGTTTTTAAAAATAACCCATTTCTCTTAGAAATATACAGTTAAGC
The DNA here is from genome assembly GCF_023699985.2 of Odocoileus virginianus. Lineage (NCBI taxonomy): Eukaryota > Metazoa > Chordata > Mammalia > Artiodactyla > Cervidae > Odocoileus > Odocoileus virginianus. The sequence continues at coordinate 34,735,145 of NC_069680.1, forward strand.
ATTTATTAATGAAATAATGTAATATCTGGGTTTTCTTTTAAATGATTCATTGGGAGGGGACAGTTAAAGCAAGGATGGAATGGATGGGGTATAAGTAAAACAAGAAAAAATTATAGCTTAGTGCTTAACCTTATTTCTCTAATCTGAGTAGCTACTCTCTACACCACTTCATGGGAAATAGATGGGGAAACAGTGGAAACAGTGTCAGACTTTATTTTTTGGGGCTCCAAAATCACTGCAGGTGGTGATTGCAGCCATGAAATTAAAAGACGCTTACTCCTTTGAAGAAAAGTTATGACCAACCTAGACAGCATATTAAAAAGCAGAGACATTACTTTGCCAACAAAGGTCTGTCTAGTCAAGGCTATGGTTTTTCTAGTAGTCATGTATGGATGTGAGAGTTGGACTGTGAAGAAAGCTGAGCACCGAAAAATTGATGCTTCTGAACTGTGGGGTTGGAGAAGACTCTTGAGAGTCCCTTGGACTGCAAGGAGATCCAACCACTCCATCCTAAGGGAGATCAGTCCTCGGTGTTCATTGGAAGGACTGGTGCTGAAGCTGAAACTCCAGTTCTTTGGCCACCTCATGCGAAGGGTTGACTCATTGGAAAAGACCCTGATGCTGGGAGGGATTGGGGACAGGAGGAGAAGGGGATGACAGAGGATGAGATGGCTGGATGGCATCACCGACTTGATGGATGTGAGTTTGAGTGGACTCCGGGAGTTGGTGATGGACAGGGAGGCCTGGTGTGCTGCAATTCATGGGGTCACAAAGAGTTGGACATGACTGAGCGACTGAACTGACAGATACCAATAAATTTGTTCTTAATTCTATCAGAGAATATAACTTACAAGTGATTTTGTGACAATAATTTTAGTTATAAATCTAAGACTATTTAAGATAATTCCGAAATATTATTCATGAGACCCTCACCCTAAGTACATTGGATTGGCAAAAATAATAGCCACCTCCAACCTTAAGTCTCTTGTTGGAGAAACAACTCAACTGTAGCCTCAATCACCATGTTGCCCGTCCCCCGATCCTGGACCAGGTGCTTCAGTTTGCACAGGCTTGGTAGTACAGAAGCCCAATCACCTGACCACCCAGCTCCAGGCTGTAGAGCCTTCTCTTCTGCCAAGCCCTAAGGACTCAAAACAATGTTTTCTATTCATTTCCTTAGTATCTCATGGCCTTTACCTATCAACTTATGTTGGAGATTCCACAATGACACCTTCCCCTGCTTCTTTCTGCTAAACCTCCTTCCCTTTGCTTTTAGAACTTTCAGCCATGTGCTTCTCCTGAAAGTCTCCTGTCATGATGAAATGGTTGAGACAGTCTCTCTGTCTCATCAGTACAGGGGAAAATGCGGACTTCCCTCTCACTTCCAACAATGAATGTGTCATTGCCTTTAAACCTTAGCCAACGTGAAATCATTTCAAGAAGAAACAATGGGCCTCTAAGATTAGATATACATAACAAGGCCAAAGATGCATCATGCATCATCTATCCAGCCCAAAGAATCTGTGGGTGTTTAAAGGCAGTGGGCAATCAGTGGTTAAGACACTACTGGCTAGCATCTGTCTGGTTCATGGAGACCTGTCAGCCTGCTGAGGAACACAAGATGGTGTCACAGAGCACGCCTGAGTTTTGGAATCAGACAGATGTTGGTTTGAAATGTAAATCAGCCTCTTCCTAAATATTTTCATTTGGACACTAACTATTGCCTTCTGAGCCTCTGGCTCCTCCTTTGCTCTAGGGGTTCAGTAACCCTGCACCACTTGATTACTGTGAAGCCTCATACACCAGCCCTGAGCACAAGCTCGCACGTGGGAGCCCTGATGTGGTTCTTCGTGAACTCTAAAAGGGTTACTTTGGCAGCTAAAGTTGATTTTTCTGGAACATCATGTCCATTCTCAAAGCAAATAGTTTATTCATCGTCTCATCTTGTTCCAGAAGCCTTCATTTATCTTTTGGGGGTTCTGGCATAGTTCTCCAGCCCTGGAAGTCTTTGGCCCCAGACCCCTTCCGAGTTCAGGCTCTTGCATTCAGCAGATCACAGGGCAGCACCATCCCAGTCACTTATCTGGATAAGGCACCGTGGGAGGGAAAACTCTGGCGAGGACAATCGCATCTGTCACACTGGTTCAGAATGAGGGAGGACAGATAGAAGGTTCTGCAGTTCTCTCCTCATCTGAAAATGATGAATGATTTCCTGCCAAGGCCAAACAAGTTGCTAATTAATGATCCAGTAATGGCACCCACTATCCGCTGTCTACCTCATTTGTCTTCCCTGTGTGGACGGATTAAGGACTGTAAATACAGTCTGGTACTCTTGTTCATTGCATGGGCTTCTCATTCTCGTTGTTTTAAGGCTGGTATCTTGGAGTAGGTGCCAGTGGTGAAAAGCTGAGTGTGCTTCACAGGAGTTCCCAGGGAGGCTGAGGCAGAAGGAGGAAGGAGGTAGACAAGAAAAGAACAGGTCCTTAACATCCCTTATTCCATTGAATCTTCAGGAGGGAGATGAGGTGGGGAGAATTACTCCCATTTGTATATGCTCAGATGCTCAGAGAGGGTAAATAATGTGTTCAAGACCACATAGCTAGGAAATGGTTCGTCTGAGATCTCGACCCAATCAGTTTGATTTTAAAACCATTATTTCTAATCACTGTACCACATTCTCCCAAACAAAGCCAGTATCTTCTGAATCTAAACATTATATTGTTTGGAGATGTAGACATATATGAGACAATTATGGATATATGCATGCGTGTTCAGTCACCTCAGTCATGTCTGATTCTGTAACCCCACGGACTGTAGCCTATCAGACTCCTCTATCCATGGAATTCTCCAGACAAGAAGGCTGGAGTTGGATGCTATTCCCTCTGCCATAGGATCTTCTCAACCCAGGGATCAAACCTAAGTCTCCTGCAATCCCTACAATGCAGGCAGATTCTTTACCACTGAGCCACCAGGGAAGCCTTTACGAGTATATACTAAGAATAAAATTCAGGATTTCAAAAAAAGGAGGGATAAGAGCTGGGAAGAACACAAAGACTGCCTTTCAAGTTATGTGGTAAGTTCATAGGTGTTCATTTTTATATTGGGCCTCTTTATTGACATATGTTATATAAAATATATATCAAATAATTCATAGAAGAAAAAAATCTAATGTCTTTTTTAAAACCTAAGTAGATACTCTCATGGGCAACAGTTTTCATCAAAAATAAGGTAAAAATAAATCCATTAGTCAGAATTAATGCACAGAATATTATACTAAGTTCTGTCAGAGATTAGAAATAACAATCAATACAGGCATACATCAGAGATTTTGAAGGTTCCATTCCAGGCCACAGAATAAAGCAAATATCACAATAAAGTCACACAAACTTTTTGGTTTCTCGGTGCATATATGTTACATTTACCCTATACTGTAGTCTATTAAGTATACAATAACATGCCTAAAAATGGACATACCTTAATTTAAGATAGTTTATTGCTAAAAAAAACACTGACCATCTGAACCTTCAGCAAGTTGTAATCTTTTTGCTGGTGGAGGGTCTTGCCTAGATGTTGATAGATGCTGACTCTTCAGGGTGGTGGTTGCTGACAGTTAGAGTGACTTTCAAAATTTATTAGAATAAGACAAAAATGAAATTTCCACATTAATTGACTCTTCCTTTCATAAACAATTCCTTTGTGGTATGCAATGGTTTGGCAGCATTTACCCACAATAGAAATTCTTTCCAAGTTGGAGTCAGTCCTCTCAAACTCTGCTGTTATTTTACCAAGTTTATGTAATATTCTAAATCTTTTGTTACCATTTCAACAATCTTCACAGCTTCTTCACCAGGAGTACCTTCCATCTCAGGAAGCCACTTTCTTTACTCATCCATAAGAAGCAACTCCTCATCTGTTATAGTTGTATCATGAGATTGCACTGTTTCAATCACATCTTCAGGTTCCACTATTAATTCTAGCTCTCTTGCTGTTTCCACTACATCTGCAGTTGCTTCCTCCCCTGAAGTCTTGAACCCCTCGTAGTCATTCATGAAGGTTGGAATCAACTTCTTTCAAACTCTTGTTCATGTTGACATTTTTGACTTCTTCCCATAAATCACAAATTTTTTTCTGCACTGTGGCATAGGGAATCTTAGTTCCCTGACTGGGGATAGAACTCGGGAACCCTTGCATTGGAAGCACAGCGTCTTAACCACTGGAACACCAGGGAAGTCCATGAATGTTCTTAAAGACATGCACTTTGATGTGACTTCCTTCTTTAAACCTCATGAGCCAGCCTCTGCTAGCTTCAAACTTTTCTTCTTTAACTTATTCACCTCTCTCAGCCGTCACAGAATTAAAGAGAATTAGGACACATGGAGATGAAAAAGAAAGTGACTAAGAAAACCAAAGCAGCCATCAATTACAATGAAGCCCCTTTGTGAGTGTGCGGGATAGTAGACAAGTGGGTTATGTAGGAAAGGTGGGTTGGAACCATGCCCCCTTCTGCGCCCTGGGGTGGGGGCCTCCCCAAGTTCCCTGAAGGGTAAGCCAGGGTGTGGTCAGCAAGGGTGGTGCTGGAGGAGCACAAGGCCAGCAGGGGACTGAGCAGGCTCTGTGCATACTCCTCCCTCCCACTGGTTCCTCAAGAAAGCACACATGTGCAGAAAAGAGAGAGAGGTCCTTGCTCTGAATTAAGCTTTCACTTAAGGCAATGTTGTGGCTGGTTTGATCTTCTATCCAGAACACTAAAATTTTCTCCAGATTAGTAATAAGGCTGTTTCCCTTTCTTATCATTCACGTGTTCATTGGAGTTCATTTCCTTCAAGAACTTTTCCTTTGCATTTATAACTTGGCTGACTGTCACAGGAGGCCTAGTTTTGGGTCTGTCTTGGCTTTGGACATGCTTTCCTCACTAAGCTTAATCATTTCTAGCTTTTGATTTAAAATGAGAGACGTGCGACTATTCCTTTCACTCAAACACATAGAGGCTATTGTAGTGTTGTTAACTGGCCTAAATTCAAGGTTCATGTGTCTCGGGGAATAGGAAGGCCAGAGGCAAGGAAGAGAGACAGGGAAACATCTGTCAGTAGAGCAGACAGAACACACAGAACATTTATCAATTAAGTTTGCTGTCTTACAAGGGCACGGTCTGTGGAGTTCCAAAACAATTGCAATGGTAACATCAAAGATCATTGATCACAAAAACAAATATAATAATAATGAAAACATTTGAAATATTGCAAGAATTACCAAAATGTGACACAGAGACACAAAGTGAGAAAATGCTGTTCAAACCTGCTCAACACAGGGTTGCCACAAAACTTCCATTTGTTTAAAAAAAAATCTGCAAAGCCCGATAAAGTGAAGTATAATAAAAGAGGTATGCCTATATAAAATTCCTGTTTGCATGATTCAAAATGATGAGGAGGCCAGGCTAAGGCACATAGAAATGACTTATTATTTCAGAGACTTTATTAGAATCATCTGCCTATCGTCTATTTTGCAAGGATTTTCTCTAGTCCAGGGAGAGGATGCTCAGAAGACCAGAATCCCAACCTCACTGCCGGGGCTGCACTTTTCAGCCCTGCCTGTAGTTCAGAGCTTGACTGCTACCAGCCCTGTCAGTGCTGCTGCCTGCCCACCTGTAAGCTTCCACCCTTGTCACCCAGGTGTCAACAGCCACGGGACTTGAGAACACTCTGGTGAGGAGAAGTCTTATTCCTTCTGCTTCTGAACTCCTTTCACAAAGGAAAGGTGAGCCCCCTCAGGATAGACCCTTTCCAAAGGTAAATGACAGCCAACACTACTCACAGGCACCAGGAACACTTCTCTTTTGCAAATACAAATGTGGCCCAAGTCCCACTCCAGTGGCCCTGCAGGAAAGGTAAGTCCTTGAAGGCAGGCAGTGCCTGTTCACAGTGCCCAGCCTGGAACAATGCTCACAGGACAGGTACAAAGATAACATCAAGGAAGTGAGGTTTGCCTTAACCACCTCTGCATCTTCTGTCTTGAGGATTCCAGGGCCCACTCCCCAAGGTCTGGGTCTTATAGACCATGCCCACCTTCTGGATTTCTACCACACCCTTCCCTATCCTCTACCACACCCTTCCCTATCCTCTACCACTAGTGTCTCTCACCTCAGATCATTTCTTCCTCTAATAGAATAAGCACTATCTCAGGAATTAGATGGGAAAGTGTTCATAGCTAATAAGTAACTGGTAGCAATGGATGCACAGGACTGGGCATGCACTGTAAAGAAAATAAACTTGTAGGTACATTTTAATTGAGCAAACTTTCATTGATACTTACATTGTTGTACAGAAACGCATTTCAACTGGTTTAAATCCAACACCGTGAAGGAAGAAATTATGGCACCAAATGTTCTCTCTTCAATTATACTAAGATTAATTTATATCCCTATGTAATCTACAGTTATCATTTTTCCAGGCTTTGCTGCAATGTGTATCAGTGTGTGCAGTTTTTCAACATTAGATATAATTCTTAAATCTATGAGATGAAGAAAACAAACTTTGAGCCAACAAATGTTATCATATCCACTAGATACTGTATAAGAACAAAATCTACTCTGAACACTGGTCCTCAAAAGCAGGACACCAAAGCATTAGGTGCTATGCTAATTACAGAATCAAGCTGATCACACTGATTGAAAGCTTCTTAAATGAAGGTTTCAATTAACAATATTCTTTAAGTCAAAACAGTATTCCAACCACTTGATTTCAAACAAAATAGATTTTATGTTTAGAGACACCAATGAAATGTGGTTCATTTATAAATACAGAAGAAACCAAACATCACTGCATCAACACAAAAATAAAAATAAAACATTTTGAGGACAAGAAGAAATACAAAATTTAGTTAACTTTGCTGTTCTCTTGGCTGCCTAAATCCCATAGTATTTGCAAATATAGCTAGAAGATGCTAACTCTTGAAAGCCTATATTTAGGCATTTCCCATCAACTATACTGGAACACTGTACATTATGTTTTATGAATAGCATTCTGCCTTCCCGTGCAGTCATTCACTCAATCCTGTGAAGCCACAGTGAAGGGAACACACAATGAGGGGAGCAGATGAATTTAGATACTATCATGTGCATCACAAAATCCTAGGATTTTATGTCACAAGATGAAAAAGACACTGATTCTGCTTTAAAACAAGGTACAGGAAATTACCACTAGAATTTCATGGAAATGGCTACTAATGTAAAAGTCAAAGTGAATGACCCAAGCCAGCTTGATGTACTGAACCCAGTACAACCTTTACACTCAATCTCCCTGAAAATAAACTCAGTGATAATAAATCCTTGCATACCACTATTTTACACATTAGTAAAGGCCTAGACCAGGAAAAGGAACTGAACTGAACTGAATCTCATTTACTGGAAACACAAGATGTCATATGATTTCTGTACAGTTATGTCTGTTCACCCACATCTCAATCTATAATACTCTATGGGTCATCCTTGATAATCAACAAAATAAGTTTTTGTCACTATCTTTCAAAAGAGCCCATGCCAATTAAAAGGAAATCAAATTCTCTAAATCTTAAATGAATATTAAGTCCAAGATCTACCCCAGCTTCCCCTGTGGAGGATAAGATTAGTATAAACCCACAGTGTAACAGTGCATTGCTTTATTTGAGGGGGAGAGGGGAGACACACAGGTGAGGAAAAAAATCAATTAAAGTACTAGGAATGCAGGGAGCTATAATGTTAAAATAGTAATACAAAAAAATGAATAACTGCAATCATTTTCTTAGGAGAACTTGATTCGTGGAAAGAAAGCCAATTGCTATAGTAAAAAAAAAAAAAACTGTATGAAGTAGAAATTGGTTTCAATAACATTAGTAAAGAATATATTCTAGAAAGTAGCAGTAAGCAGAATGTAAAATTCTGACAGCAATTTAACAGACCAGTCCCAAATGGTTAGGTTGAGGCCAACACCTAATGAGGACAAAAGCTTTGTCTATGGGGAATTTTGGATGATCCCTGGAGAAATATTACACTGTACATAAACCAAACTGAATTGTTTTCATATCTGTTATAAAGTTTCATAAAGTGTTGTTTCTACAAGCACTTCAGTTTCACAGCAAGAGTGGTATAGAATATCTAAACACACAAGAGAGCATTCATGCTAGATATCTAACTCCTCAGTATAATAATACATACAATCTAAAATGATTAGACTGTCATCACATCCAGGGCTTTCTGCATCTTGAGGTGGTGGTTATGGAAAGCATGGACCTCAGTATCAATACATAGAAAGGAGCCATCATTTCCTTCTATATGTGTTTTGTATTTTTTCTTCATTTTTTCTAAATTAGTTCTTCTGTTACTATCATTTCTTAGCCAAACTGGTAAAAATAAAATTGTAATCACTAAATATAGAGTTCCTCTGTCAATCAAGACATTTAAAACTTCTATCTTCTGGGGCAAGGAAAGCAGTGTGGGACATTTAAAACTCTGATTTACAAACAAGGTGGTCAAAAATTTTCCTGGCTTAAAAACTCACAACTTTCCTAAACAGGTCATTATAAGAGTTCTAGCTAAAGTTTGACACGACTGAAGGACTTAGCATGCATGCATGCACTGGAGAAGGAAATGGCAACCCACTCCAGTACTCTTGCCTGGAGAATCCCAGGGACAGAGGAGCCTGGTGGGCTGCCATTTACGGGGTCACACAGAGGTGGACACGACCCAAGTGACTTAGCAGCAGCAGCAGCAGCAGCTAAAGTTTGTTTCAAAGCTACTATGAGAAAATTCTGGTTATGGGAATGGCGTGAACAGTCCAATAAGTTCCCTAAGACTTCATGCCACTCACTGAATCCCCCCAAGGGCTGAACAGTGTGATATCAGTGACAGAACGTAGCACAAATTCTGCTTTCATGAATGACATCTTTACAGTAACACCATCTTTTGTGTAAAATTGGTCCATAACTTCTGGGTCAAGCTCACTCATTGGTATTTCCTGGATTTGATCCAACTGACTGATTACCCAAGTCTCTGGGAAATCCAGCCTATACCAGTATGAACTCTCAGAATTCATCCGTCCTATACAATACACTGTGAAGAAAGCTGAGTGCCGAAAAATTGGCACTTTTGAACTGTAGTGTTGGAGAAGACTCTTGAGAGTCCCTTGGACTGCAAGGAGATTCAACCAGTCCATCCTAAAGGAGATCAGTCCTGGGTGTTCACTGGAAGGACTGATACTGAAGCTGAAACTCCAATACTTTGGCCACCTCATGCGAAGAGTTGACTCACTGGAAAAGACCCAGATGATGGGAGGGATTGGGGGCAGGAGGAGAAGGGGACAACAGAGGATGAGATGGTTGGATGGCATCACTGACTTGATGAACATGAATTTGAGTAAACTCCAGGAGTTGGTGATGGACAGGGAGGCCTGGCGTGCTGCGATTCATGGGGTTGCAAAGAGTCAGACACAACTGAGTGACTGAACTGAATTGATACAATACACTGCTGCATTTGGTAAAATTACATTAAGAAACTATTTCTTCCTGTAAATTCCAGTGTGGATTCCCTTGATTAGATGGCTTCATTAAATTCTTCGGAGAATAAAAGAACTTTGAACTGAGTCAAAATCACTATAATTCTGAGCAAGGTTCAACAGGGAAACCAGTGCTTTCAACAGAAGGTGGTACCACACATCTTTGTCTCTTGGAGATAAACATGCTATTCTCACTGAATATGTAAGTTTCAGTTTTTGCCACACTCATGACTAACCACTAAACATCTTTCAAAAATATATCCCACTGGAATCATGGGGTGATTTGAAGATTCATCAGATCCTTGGTTTGTGACAGGTTGCTACTGGGAGAACCAAAAGTCCAGCAGCTTCTTGGATGCTTTAAAAAAATTGTGCCATTTCCATCACCATAAGACTAGCAAACAACCAATAGCCACAGAAAATCAACTAAATCCTTTCTCTCCTTGCTGTGAGTGCCACCAATTCAACTGTGTTACCAAAATCTAGTCTCCTTTTATTGCTTTAATTTTACATTGACTCTTTTTTAAGAAAAGAATTAATAAAATTTACCCGGACTTTCTTTTTTTCTTTTGAGGGCAGAGAGAGACGAAAGATTATGAGTTTGTTAGAAACAGAGGCAGACACAGTTTGGTGTCTCAGCGGCCCCTGTTTGCCATCTGAGGGAATAGAGCTGGCAGCAAGCAAGTGACCCGGATGTGATGGGGGCGGGGCAGGTGCACAGCCCTTAGTGACGCAGTTAGTGCCAGACACTTATCGCGAGACACAGCACAGCAGCTAGAGGTTCCGCTCGGCCAATAGTCAGGCTCGCAGTGGTGCCCCCAGCAGAGAGTGTGGTGAGAGGTGGATTGCAACTTCTCCCAGGGCCCTTCAGGCCCTGGGGCGGTGGGGCCGTCAGATGACCTGGTGGCCCGCGTCAGGCCAAGGGCTGGGTCCTGCAGAGCTGAACAGAGCTGTCTGTGTCTTTGCCACAGCTGCCCACTGGCCAGGCCCAGGACTTGAAGCAGCAGTGAACAGCCCCCCACCATCCCCACTTCTGTGACCTAATGGCAGGGACAGTCTCCATGGGTTGCAATCCACGAAGGTCTCAGCAACTGGATACATGGACACTTCCAATAAGCAAAACCAGTGTCAGGCTCTCTGTTGGAGTTTCAAAAATCGGTCCATCTTAGATCACCGGTCTACCCCTAGGAGGTGACCAGAGGTCAGGGTTAAGTTGCAAGGATGCTGTACCTCATTACTTCAGGTCCCCCTCTGTGACTGGGGCTATTCTCCAAAAAGGGCAATTGTTGTGAGGTAGGAATTCACTTGATTGGTATTTGTTATAACATGTGCTTCTATTGGTCCTATACAAGTGATTCTGTCCAGTTTAAATGAAAAACCTAAGGGCCGGCTGGGTCCTGGGTGCCTGGCTCCCTCAGTTACGATGGCTGGGTAGGGTCTGTGGGATCTAGCCCTGCAGGCACCCCCATCTAAGATCTGACTCTTCAGCCGGGCTTAGCACTGGTGGGAGGACCCACACTGGGTGCTGGACCAGCTCTCCCAGGCATGCTAACTGTCCTGGACAGGCACCTCCCTCCGTTAGTCAAGGCCTGGACCTCAGAGGGTGAAAGTCAAACCTTGGGACTTGTTCTTTCTTGCAAGAACTGAGAATAACATTTGTTTCGGTGAGGTTCACAGGAATATCATGACCTGACCTCAAAAAACAGAGGATCTGACACTAAGAAGTTTGTAACAACTAACCACATCTCTTCCTCACCTTTCTTATAAAAGGGCTTTGCTGCATGAGCCACCCATTTCCTTGCATGGCCCTGCAATAAAATTTTCTCTGCTTCAGACTCTGACATTTTGGTATTATTTGGCCTCGCTGGGTGTTGGGCACACAGACTTGAGTTCAATAACACATCTAAGGTCACACAAAGATTTTGCACTGGACCTCATTCCCAGTTCAGCCTCCCTCACCACCAGAGCATAAAGCAGTCCTATTCCTATACACAACATGTCAAATACCAACATTACACAACTGAACGTGACCTGGTGAAACCTTGTTATACCTTGTTCAAACTCGCCCATGCACAGTGGATGGAAAGCAACACAATATCTGCTCCTGTCTGATTGGCATTGGACAATCAGCTAGTTGAGAGCCCTTACCTGTGAGGAGTAGACATCCTTTTCTACCTCAAAGATATCTTCATTTTTTGAGACTTTCTACCCCATGTCTCATCCATAGTCATTCCCTCTCCTTTTTATTCCCCAAATGAGCATCTCCAAAATAAAGGAGGGAGTCAGGACACAGTGTTGTATGTGTTGAGAAGGATGAGGGAATGATGGAGAGTAAGTGGTGTGAGGAAGGAAAATCAGGCAGACAGTAGAGGTTGCTCATCCTTCCCCTGGATGAAGAGACAGGCTGTGATGACACACTCTGGGGGGCCGGAGTGTGCCCTGAAGCAGAAGGGAAACGGTGCGGGAATCTCCCTATGCCTTCATTTTGCTCCTAAGTATCCCTATGTCCTAAGCTCCTATGTGTCTGCATCCCAAAAACTCAACAGTGCCTAGCACAGCATAGACTCTCCATGACAGCTTGTGTTTGGCCTTTCATGGGAACTACAGGATATACAATGATGCCTCCCCAGGATCAGAGCAATGATAATGCCTGTCTCAGGAACACAAGGTGCTGCTGTGAAATACACAGTCCTCTTCAAATGTTACAGAAGGATATTGAGGGTTGAGTAGGTCTTTGACTCCTTTACAAGGTCTTCATCCTAGTTCACAACTTCATTCTCTCTAACATTTCCATCAAGTAATGACAGATGAATCCAAAGAGATGGTGAGTCATTATATCTACTAAATGCTAGGCTCTCTGGAAGACCAGAAGCCCCCTCTGTACACTCTGGGTTCCAGTAGTGCCAGAGGGAAATCTTGATCTATTGTTTTTAAATCAATAACCTAGATTTTTTTTAATAGTTCAAAACAGACAGAAAAAAATCTTGCGTAATCATTTTGCGGCAGCATCTCTGTCAAACCAGTGAGCAATGACAGCTTCCCAGAGCTCTTATCTTATCTGCCCAAAATTACTCTTATCTATTCCAAATTAAAGGAAGTTTCCATATCAGCAAGTGGAAGCAATTCAGAGAAGTAATAATCTGACCTTCAGCAAAGAAAATTAGAAGTTGATCTTTCTCCATTTCTTCTTTTAACCAAGGTTCTCTCCCCTTTGGATTTTATAAGGGCCACAGACCACTCCACGGATCCCAATCCAATTTCCACTTACTTATGGGACAGAGGAAACATCAACCACATGATGGAGAAAATCTCAAATGTCCTTTACTTCTGTTCAAGCACAATTGAAGCTCCTTCAGGGTCCATATACTGTGCCAAAATAGAGGCTGGGGATGGGGAGGAGAGAGTCAGAGATGGATAAGAATGATGCCTTCCTTCTAAGAGCTCAGCAGTGCAGTGAGAAAGCAAGCACAAGACGCAAGGCCCACTAGGATGTGAACAAAAACTATGGGCATCTATGGGGGGTGGTGACTGATAAGATCTGGAAAAGCTCCTGGGGGAGGTGGGATTAGAGCTGAATCCCTCAGCAGTGAGATGGTAGACTGTAGGAAAACATTTTCAGGGAAGTAAAATAGGCAATGCTCAAAAAATAGACCAATGTAGCAGAAATGTGGAGTGCAGAAAAATTGAAATGTCCACAGTCAAGAAGAAATTAGCATCCCTGACCGTGACCTCATCCCTAGGTCTCGGGCATCTAGAGTGAAGAGACAGAGAGTGAAGTCGCTCAGTCGTGTCTGACTCTTTGCGACCCCATGGACTGTAGCTTACCAGGCTCCTCCATCCAGGGAATTTTCCAAGCAAGAGTACTGGAGTGGGTTGCCCTTTCCTTCTCCAGGGGCATCTAGAAAGAACACCAAATTAGACAGCAACTAAGGGATTGGGGGCAGGAGGAGGAGGGGACCACAGAGGATGAGATGGCTGGATGGCATCACTGACTCAATGGACATGAGTTTGAGTAAACTCCGGGAGTTGGTGATGGACAGGGAGGCCTGGCGTGATGCAGTCCATGGAGTCGCAGAGTCGGACACGACTGAGCGACTGAACTGACTGATGATCCTTCTAGGCTCCTTGTACTGCACTGGTGATCTGAAAGTACCTGCCAGCCTCACCAGACCACTTAAAAAGCAATTTTCTGGCCCATGTCAGTGGCTCAACAGAGATACTGCAGCATAGAATGCTTCTTCCTGAAATCAGAGCAAGTTATCAAAGAGATTCGGTGCCGAGTCATGAACTGCAAAGGGAAGGTGCCGTGATGCAGACAGAGCTGCCTCAATGAAGGTACCTGCTAGCAGCTCTCCAGGTCTTCTGTGGTGTTTCTGAAAGGCTGCAGGCCTGCAGGTTTGCCTCTGGAACTGCTCCTGATGACAGGTTTCCACCTAGGAGGCAAACATGATCAAAAGATCACTGTCATTCCTTTTTTAAGTAAAGCAAAACACATTCAAATAAGTTCTCACATAATTTATGATAAAGCAGAATTGGTGAAACAGAAATTTGCATGCCATTTGAGTAAGAAAATTTACTGAGTGTAATTTTGTCCCACCCAAAGTTTTGTCTTGTTTTCAAATAGGGGGCAAAATTTCTCTAGTGATTTCCAAAATGCTCTTCCAGTTAGCTAAGTTTTGTTCAGTATAGTAACATTTCAATGTTGTGTTGGGTTTTTTATTCTTAATTTTAAGGTGTATTTTTTAAAATTTTTATTTGTATTGCTAAGTAAACTGTATATTTAAGAATAATTCATATCAATAACTAGGGTGACTTGACTAGCTGGAAGAGGAACATGGTCTACTGTTGTATTCATGACTGTCAGTGTTTAAACAACTAATTTGGGTTGGAGGGAAGGCTGGAAAATTACCCATCTTGCCCCTTGCATTTGTGTTCGGTGGTATCACCTGGCAAGAATACTGGAATGGGTTGCCACTTTCTTCTCCAGGGGATTTACCCAACCCAGGGATTGAACCTGTGTCTCCTGAGTCTCATTGCAGGTGGATTCTTTACCATGAGCCATCAGGGAAGCCCATCTTGCCCCTTGCTGACTGGGAATATATGTCAGTCACATACGTCCCAAGGGGTTGTGTCCCACTCTGTGAAACAGTGCCAGTTACACTGCCAACCCTCATGCTGTTGGAAGTACCTAATGTAAGACCATACAGAAATATTCTCTATGAAAAGCCGATAGTATCCAATTTTTTTGTTTCTTTATGGAAAAGGAGGTAAGGCTATATCTAGAACTCTTACCAGGTACCATTTTCTGCAGAAACATAAATATATTTTTAGATCATGTAGACTTAGTCCCTTCTAGTTTTCTCTTTTAAAGTTTACTAGTTGCTTTTATAAGTAGGTTTTGTCTGATTAACTTGAAAAGTGTCTTAAGAGGTCAAGGTGGTCCTGAGTTGAGAGTTTGATGCTTCTCCTGGAAAGGTATGCAGGTATGCACTTCTCCTGGGTGAGAAATGACTAGTTTTGGAAAGAGCAGTCAGCAGGCCCTTTCTGTGACTGCACCCGCGCAGGATGCAGTGGACCACACCATCACAATAAGCAGAATATTCGGTTAATTGGACACTTAGACTTTGGTTTCAGGCCTACTGTACTGTCAGGAAACCCAGACTACACATGTCTATGAAAGGATTTGTCCCCCTCTGGTTACACATCGGGTGGGGTGAAGGCAGGTTGGGTCCCAGAAGAAAAAACAAAGGAGGAGCAGACCACAGTGCCCTTAAGCCTCAGTGTTCGGTGGTGGAAGATCAGCGCCATGAGGTACAGACTTGGTCTGTTTTGTCCCCACTAGATCTGCAGCCCAGCCCAGTGTGGACATGCCTGGGTCCGAATAAAAGCCAGTTGGTGATATTGCTGAATATCAAGCAGTCGAAGTGGTCTCTACAACAACTGGCATGATAGATTTTGGGTCTGAGTCAACACTTATTGATCCCAAAGTCTATTAATGCTTGGTTGGGAGGATAAGGCATTAAACTCTTGACTTGTTGCACAGGTCCTGGGGGAAATGATCTCTGTTCCCCAATCCCTTACCTGGATCCCAGCATGGGGGAATTTGACTGACTAGCGTCTGGTAGGTGTCTGGAAAGAGCAGCAGTGAGGTTATGGCCGGGCACATGCCCCACCCGCTTTCCACCGCTGAGAAATCCTCTGTTTAATTAGGCTGCCGCAAGCATTACTTTTTTATTTTTTTAATTATCTTGTAGGTTCTGACTTTAGTTAGGCTAGTGGGCAGTTTTACGGGCTCCTTCCCTCTCCTGCCTCTTCAACAGCAGTGCTTCAATAAGTTACTGCTCCCTGAAGAGTGAGTCCTGGCACCTCCAGCCCACACTGATCAGGGCAGGATGCAGGCTCTTCCCCAGCCCGCGGCTCCGCCCACACTATGCGCAAAGATGACTTGCACTAAGGTTGCTTTTATGTACCGAATTCCATAGACAGAAGAGCCTGGTGGACCACAGTTTCCATGGGATCGAAAAGAGTCAGATACCACTGAGCACAAGCCCACTCCACTCAGTGATTTTTCGTATGGTCTTCTGTTTTCTCAACTTTATCATTTTCACTTGGTTCCAAGGACTTTTTCATCACTTCACTGGTTCCTGGACTAAATAATTAGAAGGCAGTTCAGAAACTTCAGATAGTAGATTTGGCCCAGATGTTTATGGTCTTGGGAATAACTGACTCTATAAATTGTGGAATAAGAAGTTATGCTCATAGAATTGTACAAAACAGAGTGAACCCTAATACAAACTAGAGACTTCAGTTAGTAACTTCTCAATATTGTTTCATCAATTGTAAAAAATGTACCAACAACACTAAAGCAAGATGTTAATAATGGGAGACACTGGGTAGGAAGGAGATGTGGGGACTCTACATAATTCTCTGCTTAACTCTTCATGAACCTAAAGCAACTCTAAAAAATTAAGTCTATTAATTAAAACATAACAAAATTGGCAGAGTGAGTAGATGAGAGTATCAATGAAACAAAAGTAGTCAATCATTGATAATTTTTGAAGCTGAATGATGGTCCATGAATGGGGATTCATTATATCATTCTATGTCTATTTTTTATTTTAACAAATAAAAGTTTTAAAAATCTTATTCTATTTCCATAGCATGTCTTTTCTTATTATAAAAATAATTCACACACATTGTACGCATATGAAAAATATTAGAAAGTACCTATAATGGATTCACTCAAAAATATCACCTATAGCATTTTAGCATGGAGATATATACAAACAACAAAACTGATACACAAAATAAGAAGTTTCAGTACTACCGTGTTTTAAAACTTAATATCACCATAAACATCTTCTCATGTCTTAAAATAGCTCCAAAAGCATGCTTGTAAATAGTCTCAGTAAGATTCCATATTATGGCCATACTACATACAGCCTAGAAATTAAATAGCTACCTGTATAGCCCTCATCCCAGATGGCTGGGATTGTCAGAAGTGTGAGATTTGTAATGCACACCTAATCCTGCCACAGAGCAAACTGACAGCAAGAAAACCTTTTGGCCTGGGTCCCCAGCTGGTGAATTTCTCACACTCCAAGTTGTAAATTCACTTCAAGGCTATTTTACAACATGGAAGAGCAACGTTGCTTCTTCATCACACCATCTCTTGTGGATTTGTTATTTACAAAATGGAAGACAGGCGGGATTTGAGTGTTGAAAGCCGTGGCATGTGTGTAGTTGCTCTCTCTGGACCAATGAGCCAGTGCTCTCTGAGGGTGCCCAAGGATAAAGGCAACTTTCCTGGCACACACTGAAGCACTCTGACTCTTCCCTCCTACTCAAGAAAGCCCATCAGAGGTCAAGTGAATGACAGTGATGTTATGGCAATAAATTTCACTTAGAAACTGTGGCAAGTCTTTGAAATCAACCTCAACCCCAACTATGACTATTCAGCACCTAGGGGGGGTGACCCACGGGCTCCAGGAAGACCCTGCCAGTCCACACTAGATAGATCTTCTCAGATAACCATCCAGCTCACGGCACAGAGATTCACAATTAAAGCAGCATTGCAATGGGACCAAACAGCCAAGTAGTTAGAACACACACTGGCCAGAGGGTGTTATGTTTGACTGCAGATGGTACAATCAGTGAGACTTCTAATCCGATCTGGAAGAAGCTGGTTCTTATTGCATGAGCCAGTTCCTGAGGCTGAGCAGACACAGGTGCCAGCCCACCCGACCTTTGCCAAAGGTATTTTCTTCCACAAAGCTGGAGAGAAAAGAAGGCTTAAAACTTTAAATTTGAGGAAACGTGTTTTCCTAAGTCCATGTCTCTTGCCAAAATATCGGACGCTTTATCTTGCAGAGTTTATCTAATCAGACAACTAGAATATGCACTGTGATGCAAACATTGAGAAGCAGAATCAGGCATTGGCTCCGTCCCCACTGGACCTGTGGGACCTGGGAGGCCTCAGCTCCACTGGGGCTCTGTGTGTCCAGATGACGGGAAGTCTTTCAGGTCAACTTTTCTGGGAAAGAGGAATCTATCAACGAAATCTCTGAGGATCGTTGTACAGCAGGCTTTCCAGGGCACCCACAGGGGGGTGTCTATCATGTGAATTGGCACCGCGTGAAGAATCACATGGACAGCGCCGAAGGCCATGAAGTTGAGCAGTGCAGGAGTCAGTCAGAGATCCAGGCTGTCGGCTCAGAGAGAAGAGAAAATGTTCACACAAGAGCAGTCAACTCCTCCTGACCCGGAGAGAGCAGAGAGAAGCCAATGGGAAGAGCACTCAGGCAAGGCAGGGAGCTACGACTGTGGACACCCCGCAGGGGCGTTCATCTTCTGTTACCCCTTGAGATGCAGAGAAAGAGCATCCCATTGACAGCTATCTCACCACACTTCTTATTAAATTTTATTTAGTTGTTTATTTCTTTTTGGCTGTGCTGGGTCTTTGTTGCTGTGCGGGCTTTTTCTCTAGCTGTGGTGGGGGAATTCTTATTGCAGTGGCTTCTCTTGTGGAGCACAAGCTCTAGGGCATGTGGGGTTCAGCAGTTGTGGTGCAAGGGCTAATAGTTGTGGCTCCCAGGCTCAAAACACAGGCTCAGTCATGGTGGTACACAGGCTTAGTTGCTCTGAGGCAACTCATCTTCCCAGATTAGGGATGGAATCCATGCCTGCTGCATCAGCAGGTGGATTCCTTATCACTGAGCCACCAGGGAAGCCCCGTCTCCACACTGTTAAGAAACAGTCCTCTTCTTTAACGAAGATCTTTTTCATGCAAAAGGATCTCAGATCTCTGGCACTGAGGTCTGCGGGAATAACCCCAGTTTCAGTCAGCACTTCCTTGGATCTGATCCAGGGACAGAGGGGACTTAAAATTATTACCCTGCCTCAAGAAGAAATCAGTAGAAAACTTAAAGTATAGAGACAGAGGTTGAGGGAGAAAAGTTGCCAGCATTCTAGCTACGAATACTGCACAGAGCAGCTTCCCCAGGACAGTGTACTTTCACTCTCTCGGCCCCTCACACTGAACTGCGTAAGAGGGTGACATTCTTGCATCCCCCATGGCAGAGGCTGGACATGTAGAAGACTCTAGAATTCAGAATATTCCTCTCCTCAGGAACAGGTGGCCAGAAGGTGATTCCAGAGGGCACTGAGACTCAGCCAGTCACCAGAGAAAGTCACCGTTGTCCTGAGGACTTTCTTTAAAAGAAGGGGTTTCCCAGAAAGCCAGGATGGAGCTTCGAGTGGTGAGGAGAGGAAGCGACTGCAGATCATGACTCATACTGTCGTTGCCCAAATGACCACAGTAAAGAGTCTATAAAACACATCGTGTAAAAAGGAAATAATTTAGGAAATACAAAAAAGGTAAGACATAGCCAAAGTTAAGGAATTAAAGGCAAACATGTGATGACACTAAACCGCTTAGAGAAAATGGCCTTCAAAAGTCACAAGGACGAAAGACTAAATGGTGGGTAAGATTATATATAAACTCTATGAGCAAAATAAGCCAGAAGAATTGGAATAGAGAAAAGAGGTGTTAAAAATTAATAAACCAAGTAGATGAAAGGAATGAAATTTTCACTCAAATAGAAATGAAAAAATATTTCTTAATGTCCACAATAGCAGACAAATTAAACAAATTGATATGATAGCAGATATGATACAATATTAAGATGTTGTTCAGTCACTCAGTCATGTCCTACTTCTGTGACCACACGGATTGCAGCACGCCAGGCTTCCCTGTCCTTCACCATCTCCAGGAGCTTGCTCAAATTCATGTCCATTGAGTCAGTGATGCCATCCAAACATCTCGTCCTCTGTCATCCCCTTCTCCTCCTGCCTTCAATCTTTCCCAGAATCAGGGTCTTTTCTAATGAGTCAGCTCTCTGCAGCAGGTGGCCAATATTAAGATGCCTCTGAACATAAATGCTTTAGATAAACAATGATACATCACATGCTCCTGGCACAGTATATGACAAAATTAAACAGTATAATCTCAACTACATATATATGCAAATACACAGAATTATGTATTCTTTTAAAAAGTGTGCATGCACATGTATGTGCTTATGTAAAAGTCTGGAAGGAAATATATCAAAATGCTCATGGTAGTTAACTCTGTGGGATTATTTGTAATTTAAATTGGTTGTACCTTTAAAAATTTCTCACAATGTTTTACTTTTACTGCCAGAAAAAAAAAATGTTTTTCAAAAAACAAAAGCAGAAAACAGTTTGAAAATATATCTGTAGAAAATGGAATTTTTTGTGTTGTATTCTGTTAGAGCTATTTATTTTTACTTGAAGAGATGTTATGAAAGAAAGAATGCCTTCAAATGAAATCCTTAATTGAACAAGAGGATATAATGTCCATCCATTCACTAAAAGATAGTTCATACCACATCAGTTCACACCAAATACTTAAGAGCCAGAGATACAACAAACTAGATAAAAATCTTGTCCTCTAAAGGACATTCTTGTTGGGGGGAATATACAATAAACAATTAGAGAGTGTGTCCAATGGGGGTAAGGATTATGGAGAAAAGATGGTGCAGCAGAAGGGAATCACCTTCCTTGATTTTGGGAAGTTGTTGCATTTTTACATAGTGATGGACAAAACCTCGAAAAGGTGACTTCTGGACAAAGACCTGAGGTGGTGAGTGCGCCACCCCATGGACACCTGAGGTAAAGCATTCAGGCCAAAGGAACACTGTTGTGAAGGTGTGAGAGAAGGACCTGGAAGGAGGAACAGGCAAGGGGGCCTGTCTGCTAGACAGAGTAACGGAGAGGAGAGTAGGAGATGAGGGCGATGTGCAGTGTGGGCCGGGACTGTGACGGGGGTCACCGGAAAAAGCTGAGAAGAATATAAACAGAGGGTAACTGAGACGGATCTACTGTTGAGTGCTCTCATATGTGTCAATACCTGTTCGTCCTCTCAAGGCACCTTGTTATGTACTATTGAGATGGTAGCTTCAGCCTTCAACTATGACTTCTATTAAGGCAGATGCAAAGAATTGAGGGCTTATAATCATTTATGTCCATTAAATGAATTAGTCATTCAGTGTAAAACCAACTTCAAAATACATAATTTGGAGCAATAAAATATGCTAAAATAACTTGGACAAAGACATAGAAGCCATAGGATCAATGAGGTGGAAATTTCTAGAAAGTGAGTGAGGAACTCAGACCCTCAAGATCTGGGATATGTTATAAAGCTGTAACAAGCTTTAAAGCTTTTTTCAGATGAAGCCTAGGACTACCAGAGTTAAAGGCAGCAGGTTTTTTAAGCTGGTCATAATGGTGAAGCTTCCTGAGAGGGACTGCATACATCTATAGTAGCTTCAGAGCTGCCAGAGGACACACAAAAATGAGCTGCGGGGAAAATTCTTTCATTAGCAGCTTCAGAAGGAAGCAGAGCTGTGTTGTCTCCAGACCTAAGTATCCACTGTGTGGTCATGCGGGGACAGTCATAACAGCAGTGGCCTGCTAAGCTTGGGAAACATGGTGGGTCATGAAGGTCACCATTAACTTGATGGAACATCATTATTCAAAGAAGTGTCATTGCTGCTCCTTCTCAGTGTATATCACTGCCACATCTTCCACTTGAGTCCTTCCAGTGAATATTCAGGGTTGATTTCCTTTAGAATTGACTGGTTTGATCTCCTTGCAGTTCAAGGGATTCAAGAGTCTTCTCCAGCACCACCATTCAAAATCATCAATTCTTTGGCACTCAGCCTTCTTTATGGTTCAACTCTCACATCTGTACATGACTACTGGAAAACCATAGCTTTGACTATACAGACCTTTGTCAGCAAAGTGATGTCTCTGCTTTTTAATATGCCATCTAGGTTTGTCTTGCTTTACTTTCAGGGAGCAAGGGTCTTTTAATTTCATGGCTGAAGTCACCCTCCCCCGTGATTTTGGAGCCCAAGAAAATAAAATCTGTCACTGCTTCCACTTTTAAGGAACACTAAAGCCCTTTACAGTTGCCTAGCACTTAGTCATTTACAAAGCACTTCAGATTAATATTCCCTTTGAGACTAAAACCAACTATGTGAGTTAAGTGACAACCACATCAGGAGAGTTAGTAACTTGCCAAAAGCCACTGAGACCCAGAAGAGGGTCTGAACTTCTGAAATTCTGACCCCCAGTGGATTCACTTCAGGGAGCAGCCCTGTCCACTGGGCCGCCCTGTCATTCAGGACCCCGCACTGTGTGCCTGAATGGGTGCAAATGGCCTTCTCAAAGAATCAGTTCAGGCTGAGTATCCTTCAAAACGGTGAATCTCCTTTGCTAGACTTCCTCCAACTTCCTAAAGCTTAGCTGGTCCCCTCTCCTCTGTGCCACATCTGTACTTTAAATGTTCGTCTGTTGCTTCTTACTACTTTTTACTGTAATTTATTTATCTACATGTCAAACTGTTAGCCTGTGAATCCTTAGGACAGTGAATCCTTCTGAGGCAGGTAGAAGGAGCAGAATTCTTGGTCTTTGGAACCAGGCTGCCTAGGGTGGAATCCCAGGTTCACAACTTACTAGCATTGAAAAAATTACTTAAACTCTCTGTCTTCATTTCCTCATCTATAAAATCAGGATAATAACAAAATTGCCAATCTCATAAGCTATTGTGAAGATGAAAGATGAAAATCACTAGAATAATTAATAAACATTGTGAAAGAATCTAAATGTGAATGAATAGGGAAATTGATAAATTAAATACAATCCTTTTATACAATGGAAAAGTACCCTCCAGCCATTAAGAAAATACACCTATACACACCACCACCATAATCAATATCACCATCTTCATTGCATCCTTAGCTCCTATCAGCCTGTCACACAGACGGTGCCCCATAAAGTTCTGTCAAATATGTGAACAAATAAATGTACTTGTTAAACAGTGACTTGGGTAAAAATAGAAATTTTACCTGCTCTATTTTGGGGTAGTCACAGCTGCCTGGACTATATCTAAGAATACTAGGATCACTGCTTTCCTCCACAAAAGAATACACAGGAAATTCAAGGAATTGAGCTCAAGTTTCCTAAATTAATCCACCCAAATGAAAAGCACAGGCCTCCAGGCCAAAGAATCAGGCTCACTTGTTTGTTAATAAAATATTATGCAACTAAGAACCTTTATTTCAGTTCAGGCTAAGCGGCTTGGATGGAATTGCTTGGATCAGAAACCTCCGGGACATGGATAGCTAATGGAAACCCCTGTAAAGGAATTCAGTATACACCTCCTCTTTCTTTTTAGATTTGATTTAGAACAAACTACAAGAGTAATCACCATAGAAATCTACTAACATAGGGATTTTCACACAAGGTTCTCTGATGTGTATGTTTCTTTATGGTCTGTTGAGCCATGAAGGGGAAAGGTAGCAGATTCAAAGAACCTGCAAAGGGGAAGGAGATGTTTACTTTAATAACCTTTAATTTTTAAAAAATAAAACAGGCCTTTCCTATCCAAAAGAGTGAATATCAAAACATAAGACAGCTTTTGAAAAGACAGGAAAAGGCCAGAATCTAACATAATTAAAGTATCTAATATTTGTATACCATATTTCATTTATAAAACTTTTTCATATTATTTAAATTTTAAAAGATTGAAGATAATCTTTTGTAAATAAATTCTATAGCAACTCTCAGACATGATTTCAAAGAGAAATATGTCAGAATGTTTGTTTCAGTCTTTTTTGTTATACTGAAATACTTGAAAGAGCTGAAATGCAAATGAACAGGAAAGTTGGTAAATTAAATGTGCTGTATTAATACAACGGGAAAATATCACACAGCAATTAAAGAAGTTATATATACAGATTTGCATGTATGTATTATCATGGATAGGTTTCAAAAACAATTTAAGTATAAAAGAGGAAGTTGCATAACAACATAGTAATGTGTATGGAATAACATTTTGGCAAAATTTTTTTTAAAGCCATGAACTTCCTCTGATATGACTAACCACAGAGGCCAATAGGTTTTTTTTATAATCTTCCAACTTCCTTAAAACTAAACAGACCAAACATAAGAGTGAGGAAATAAGTCCATGAATAATATCGTCAGTAACACTGAGTGATAGGGAATCCTCTATGAACGTGAATAAGGAGCATGGGTGAACAGGACCATTAGGAGATCAGCAGCTATGGGGCTCAAGTTAGGAAAAAGAGAAGAAGAACCCAGTACTCTGTAAGTGTTGTCAACCAAAGACCAAAACCAAAACAAGCAAACAAAAATACAAACAAATATATCCAAGATTTTCAATATATATTTAGAGGATTCTGAGAAAACAGCAATGATGACAACTGCATAGATTGTGAACCCTCCTAAGAGCCCCCCTCTCATAAACAGAGCAACTAGGATAGCAAAACCAAGGCCCACAGGCAGTATCTAACAAAGTAAGGAGATGCCAACATATCTTCATGATCCTAAATCAGATGTAGGCAGGGATAAACCACTTACCCATGACCTGCATAAGATAATGAGACTTCTGATAACACTGATAATCAATAAACAAAGAATGCCCAACAGATACTAACTTAGAAAGCAAGAGCGGTCAATCTGAAAAGAGTAGTTAAAACTGAGAAAGGAGCATACAATTTAGAAGAATCATTTTGTTATCCAGACAACACTATCAAACTACTGAAAAGGGAAAAGAACTCAAAGTGAAATAAGTCAGACGGAGAAAGACAAGTATCATATGATAAATCTTACATGTGAATCTAAAATTGACATTACTAACCCACCAAAAAATACCAGAATACACATTCTTTTCAAGTTCACATGAAATAATCATCATGAAAGAGCAGATTCTGGACCATAAAATAAATTTAATAAATTTAAATTAATTTAATTGATTAAATATTTCAATAAATTTTAAAAGATTTAATTACATCAAATAAGTTCTCTAACCATAATGGAATTAAACTAGAAGTCAAGAACAGAAAAATCTCTGGAAAATTCTCAAATATTTAGAAATTAAGTTACTTTCTAAATAACCAATTGGATAAAAAAGACTAAAGGAAAATTATAAAACATTTCAAGCTGAATGAAAATGAAAACATAATATATCACAACTTCTGGATGCCACTAAAGCAGCATATAATTTATAGCAATAAATGCCTACATTTGAAAAGAAGAAAAGTTTCTAATCAATTATCTGAGCCTTCATCTTTAGAAATTAGAAAAAGAAGAAAAATTAAACACAAAGTAAGCAAAGGAAAAGAAATAACAAAGATAGCAAAAGATAAGAAAATAAAAAACTGAAAGATGGTGAAGAAAATGTAATGAAACAAAAATTTTTGAAAAAAGCAATGAAGTTTATAAACTTGTAAACAGACTACTAAAGAAAAGAAATAGAAAAAAATTCTCAAATGTTTGTAATGATAGAATTGGAATTATTACAGATTCTACAGATATTAAAGAAATAATAGGGGATATTATGGGCAATTTTACACCAATAAATTTGATAACCTCAATGAAATGGATGATATATACTACCACAATTAACTCAAGAAAAAAAAAAAAACAGATAACCTGGGGGGGAAAAAATCTATATTTATAAAGAAATTGAACTTGTAGTTTAAAACTTTCCCACAAACAAAACTTCAAATCCAGAAGGCTGGTGAAATCTATTACTGGTAAATTCTATAAAACAAGAAAGAAATAATACTAATTCTACACAAATTCTCAACTAATTTAACAAAAGAACACTTCTTCATTTATTCAGTGGGGCCAGGGAAGTATTTCACATCTCATCCCTATTTATTCAGTCTCATCCCAAACATGTTATGCATTCTATGCATTATACTTAAAGTACAATTCACTATCCCTCATGAGCATAAATAAAACACTTCTTTTTTAAAACATACCAAGTAAATATAAAGAATAACATTTCATAGCCCAGTGAGACTTATCCCAAGAATTCAAAGCTGATTTAATATTTTAAAAATCAGTCAATATAATTAGAAAAACTCTATGAATATTAAGTGGTCACATAAAAACATTTGACAATCAACATCCATTCCTGACCCAAAAAAAAAAAAAAAAAAAAACCTCTCAGCTTACTAGGAATAGAAGGAAACTTCCTTAACTTGATCAAGGGCATCTATTGAAAAAAATCTATAGCTAACATCATACTTATTAGTGAAAGGCTAAATGCTTTCCCCCAACATTGGAAACATGCCAAGGACATCCAGTCAGTGCAATAACTCATGGAAGGGAAAAAAAAAAAGGCACCCAGATTGCAAACCAAGAATAAAACTGACCTGATTCACGGAAACATTCATGTGATCATATACCCCCAGAAATTACTATGGACCTACAAAAAAAAGATTCCTAGAACTAGGATCTTAGAATTTAAGATCAGTATACAAAACCAATTATAGTTCTATATACTAGCAATGGAAAAGCAGAACTTGAATTAAAAAACAAAAACATTTACACTAGCATAAAATTATGAAATATTTAGGAATAGATGAGAAAGATGTGAAACTTATAAACTTAAAACTATAAAACACTGTTGAAGAAAGTTACAGAAGATGTAAATAAATGGAGAAATATAACAGGCACATGAAGATTCAATATTAAGATACTAGTTATTCCCAAATTGATCTATAGATATAGCACATCATCCAAGGCAAAGCCCTTGTTAACTTTTTTGGAGATATTGGCAAGGTCACTGTAAAATTCATGCAGAAATTAAAAGAACATAGAGTATTCAAAACAACTTTGAAAACAAAGGGCCTGGTTCATAACTCATTGTAAAGTTAAAATAATCAAGACCAAAAAAATTTTTTTAATAAAATAATCAAGACAGTGCTATATTGGTACAAAGATACAAAAAGGGGTCAGTATAACAGAATAGAGAGACCAAAAGTTGACCAATGTATATAAATAAATTAAAAGAAACTTGATCCTTGGAAGAAAAGCAAAGACAAACCTAGACAGTGTATTAAAAGCAGAGACATTACTTTGATGACAAAGGTCCTTATAGTCAAAGCTATGGTTTTTCCAGTAGTCATAAACAGATGTGAGAGCTGGACAATAAAAAAGACTGAGCAACAAAGAACTGATGCCTTCGAACTGTGGTGCTGGAGAAGGTTCTTGAAAGTCCCTCGGACAGCACGGAGATCAAATCAATCAATCGTAAAGAAAATCCACCCTGAATATTCATTAGAAGAACTGATGCTGAAGCTGAAGGTCCAATATTTGGGCCACCTGATTCGAAGAGCCGACTCATTGGAAAAGATCCCAATGCTGGAAAAGACTGAAGGCAGGAGGAGAAGGGGACAACAGAGTATGAAATGGTTGGATAGCATCACTGACTCAATGGACAAGAGTTTGATCAAACTCCAGGAGATGGTGAAGTACAGGAAAGTCTGGCATGCTGCAGTCCATGGGGTCGCAAATAGTCAGACATGACTGAGCAACTGAACAAGTGCACAGACAATACAACAGATAAAAGACAGTTAATTTAGCAAATAAGATGGAAACCATTAGATAGCCAGATGTAAAAAATAACTTTGACCCATTCCTTGAACTCAAAATGGTTCATAAAACTTCTAGAAGAAAATACAAGAGAAAATCTTTGTGATTCTGGCTTAAACAAAGATTTCTTACCTTGATCTAGAAAGGAAAAAAACTGATTAACTTGACCTCATCAAAATTAAGAACTGCTCTTCAACTGTTAAGAGGACAAAAAGATTAAATATTTGCAAATCCCAGTTTTTTAAATGAACTTATATTAAGAACTCTGCAAACTGAATAATAAGGAAACAAAAACTCGGTTTTAAAAGAAAAGGAGCAAAGTACTTGAACACATTCTTCATCAAAGAATAGATGAGGAGATAACAAAGTAATTGTAAAGCAAAATCACTGACTGTCTGTTACCTGAGAGTAAAAAGATATCACTTGAGGCTGGCCAGTCAAGTAAAAGAAGTGTAAGTTAATTGAAGAGTACAAAGGTTAGCAATAAGATAAAACTTGTGCCTAAAATTCAAAACTTAGAAAAAGGGAGGGAGGAGAAATGGCTTCTATAATTTCCCTATTGTTCAAAGTAGAACACCAACAGATAGATAGTATCTAAAGAAAAAGAGAACTAGGAATTTTATATAAATCATTAATTAGCATAGACACACAAATCTTCCTGAATAGTAAAGCCAAAACGAGATAAAAGAGTAAGTAAAAGAGAAAGTTTGACCACAGCATGGTAAAACTGAAACTGAACATGTCATTTGTGTCAAGTGGAGAAGGAAATGGCAACCCACTCCAGTATTCTTGCCTGGAAAACCCATGGACTGAGAAACCTGGTAGGCTACAGTCCATGGGGTCGAAAAAAGTTGGACATGGCTGGGCGACTTCATTTTCACTTTCACTTTCACTTTGTGTCAAGGAAAAAGAAAGAGCTAAACTCATCTATAAAAACCAAAGTTTTATCAAGTTGACTTACAAAGCAATATTCAACTCTCTGCTCTTAGACAAGAAAGACAAGTAAGCAAAGAGGTTCAGAAAGGATAAAAGTTAAAGATGAGAAAATTCATACTAGGCATATCTTGATACCAGACAAAGTAGAATTCTTGCCAAAAAGCAATAAATGGAACAAAGAAAAACACTCTTTAATGCTAAAGGCTATAACTCATAATAAAGATATGCTATTAATATTTACGCACCTGACAACACAGCAAGTTTGCCAAGCAGAAATCATAGATGAAAGGAGAAATATGCAGACACATGCTGGAGACTATAGAACATGGTTAAGCTGTGCTCAGAGAGCAAAAAATCATAGTATTAAATATCTATATCATTAAAAAATAGAAAACTAATGCAAGACAGCAGAAAACATAAATTAATAAGGATAAAGAGCAGACATTGAGTTAGAAAAGCAAAAAGCAATCAAACTAACAAATATATCAAAAAGCTATTGTTTTGGCGGCGGGGGTGGGTAGAGAAACACTAGCAAGAAAAACAAGACAGCACAGATACACAAATAAAATGAGATAAAGGGGCAATTCTCATTGAAATGGAGAATTTTAATATCTTAAAATTGCTAACTTTGAACAAATAAATTTGACAACCTAACTTAAATACATAACTTTTAGGGAAATAAAACTGACCAAATCTGAACCTTTAGAGATTAAAAAAAAATTTTTTGAAAAGATGAATTACTATAGAAGTTACAGAAAAAAATTGTAAAAATGTTCTCACCAAATAATTCACCAGACCCTGATGGTGTCACAGGGGAATTCTGCAATTTGTTCAACTGCAAAGCTACTTGGACTGTCACAGAACACAAGAAAAGAATTGCAATTTCCAAATTCTTTTTATGTGGCAAATGTAATTCAGATATCAATATCTGATAAATAGCGCCCCCAAAAGAAAACTGTAAGCCAGTTTTACATATGAATACTGATAATAAAATCTTATCTAAAGTATGAGCATACAGTACAGAATTTAAAAAGTAATTCATCATGACCAAGTGAGGACAGGGAAGCCTGACCTGTTGCAGTTCATGGGGTCACAGTCAGACACGACTTAGCTACTGAACAACAACTATTCATTGTGTTGGAGGTAGTAGCCAGGGCAACTGGACAAGAGAATGAAAAACCTCCATATCCTGATTCAAAAATAACCTAAAGAACGTGTTACAGGAAAAAGAACAAGGAGTAGGGAAAATTCTGAAATCATGAAGCACAAAATAAGGTCTTCTGGAAGCATTTAAGTTCCAAAATGATCAATGCAAAAATTAAATGTCTGAAGCTACATATCTTTAAAAACAAAAATTTGCAGAAGCAGAGTTCTCCCAGGGGACTGGTAGAAATTGAGATGCAAGATCTAGTAGCTCTCAATTACCTCCGAGGGAGTTGGGTGTGTCATTGTTGATAGGATCCACTTCAGGCCTTGATTGGTCAGCAGGAGGGAGCATCAGAGAACAGGCTGAATGAGGAATTGCATAGATAAGCCATATTTCCAGGAAGCAGACAGCCTGTGAGGCAGGGAATTAAAAAAGAAAAAGAAACTCTGTATTGTGAGCAGCTCTTAGCTTCCATTCCTGTTAAGAAGTAAAGGAGTAAGTGGCCTGAAAATAAAAACCTTATTCTCAAAAAAGAAGAATACAAAGAGAGATACCATGAGCCCAGTAGAAAAGTAGGCAAGTCACATGGATGTTTTGCTGAAACAAAATGCAAATTCTCTCAAACATGGGAGAATATTTTTAATCTCATTCTTGAAAAGAATGCAAAGTCAAGCTATAGATGATATATTTTTCACTTCTGAGATTGGCAAAATTTTTAAAATTGTAATAGCAATCTGTGTGAGTATCGGGTGCATGCTACATGCTGAATCACTCAGTTGTGTCCAACTCTTTGCAACCCAATGGACTGTAGCCCAGCAGGCATCTCTGTCCATGGGATTCTCTAGGCAAGAATACTGGAGTAGGTTGTCATGTCTTCCCCCAGGGGATCTTCTCAATCCAGGGATCAAGCCTGCATTTCTTACCTCTTGTGCATTGGCAAGCAGGTTCTAGACCTATGTGTGGGGAAATCAATACCCTGGTATATCTCACAAATGGGAGTGCGGACTGAGACTAGTGGAGAGCAGTCCAGCAACAGCTCTCAACATATGAATCCTCTGACCCAATTGTGCCACTCTTAGGAAGACATGGTATTTTTAACATCAAAGACCTAAAAACAATCTAAATGTTCACATAGGGGATTGGATAAATCATGGTACAATCATATGGTGGAATATTATGAAACTTTTTAAATGAACTAAATAGACCTGTATGTTCTGATATGGAAAACTTTCCAAGATATATTGTCAAGTTAAAAAAAAAAAAAAAAAAGGAAGGAGGTCCACAAAAGTACTGCGCTATGCTACCACTTGCATATGAAAACATAAACACATAAATACATTAATAAACACTAGCACGTGGGGAGAGTATGTCTAGAAGCTGGCAGCAGTGACTGCATGTAGGGGGAAATAGGTGGTCAAGAGATTAAAAAAAGAGGCACACAAACCATTAAAATGTGTGTATGGGTGTGCATGTGTGCATGCATGTATAAATAAAAGAAACATTAAAGTTCCCAGGAAACTTTTACTGCAGTTCTTTCCATATTGTAAGATCATTGGTGATTTTCCTTTTCTTCCTTGTGGTATTCTGAGTTCACAAATACTTCACAGTGAAAACGAAAGTGCCTTAAAAAAAGCAGGATTTTTTTTTTTTTCCTCCTAAAATCCTCAGCTATTTCCACCAAACAGAAATACTTGGCCAGTTCCCTCAGTGAAAACACCTTTTGCTTGCATGGCTCTCAGGGAATACCCCAATTTCAGTGCTCCGCTGTGCATTGAGGGTCTCACCTCCCCGATGCTCTATGCAGTCCTGCAGCCCTAGGCTCCCTGGTTCGAAATGCCCTGCAGGCCAGAATATTTGGGGGCAAGAGTTCCACTTATTGTTTCTCTCAGGTAAAGACCTTCCCCAAATGGTGCTATCAGAATTAAAGACTTGGAGCTATTTTGGTTGCATTCTTGGCCTTAAGAGACAGGTTTCCTGTTAATACTGCTTTGACTCAGATTGTTTGGGTCTTTGCAGCAGGAGACCAGATTTAGATCAAACACACAGGATCCTCCTGCTGAAACAAGAAGGGCCTGGAACACCCAGGGAAGTCAAAGTCCCCGTGTGTTAGAGGGTGGGAAACGGGATTGGGGCACTTTCTCTGCTGCCTTGGGAGGCCCCGATGAAGAAAGGCCCGCCTGCTCGGAGCCATTCAAAGCTAAGGCTGCAGGGACGGCAGCCTGGAGGTCAAAGCATCCTGGGCCCCCCGCAGAAGGCAGGTCCAATGCCCGTAGTCCTGGGCCAGGATAAGGACACCCACTCGGCTATATTCAGAGGATCAGTCTCAGCAGGAGCCTCCTTCAGGGCTACTTAGGCCATTGGTTGGGATTATTTGAGTTGACAGCCAGGAAGCCCGGGAATATGGAACCAAAGAAGACAAGAGGGAGGGTCTGTCCAGGCCCGTCTCAAACTCGGTCAGTCTGGCAGATGCTCCCATACAGGCAAGAAGGATGCTGGTGAGAACCCGGGCATTGGACGGTGAGTGGGCACCAGAGGCCATGAGCAGATTTGCCTGCCCCAGCCCAGGTGGGAGACATGGATCCTCACAGGAACATCTGTGAGGTAGCTCTCGGGACACCCCACCCTGGACTAGCCCCAGACTCTGATGCAGGTGAAAGTTACCAAGCTGGTAACCAGAGCCCCCAGAGCAACTGAGTGCTCTGAGTGGGACCTACTCCTTATTCCATATGTGGGCTCTTTATGTCCTTTTGCCAGGGCTGAGGGAGTGGCTGTAGCATTTGACTTTTCACAAGAAAATTCATTTTCACAGAGTTGGTCCTGATGAACAATGAAACCTTTAAAATTGTCTCAGAACTTGGCTGCAACCAGCTGACATTTTGCTTCTGTAAGATCCAAGCATGTTTGTTTCCAAGGCCTTTCCCTTTGAATCTTTGTTTGAATGTGGACCTGGCATCTACAGTTTCTGTGCTGATGAGATCTTAAATCATCCAATGACTGTGGGGAGGTGGCTAGTGCCACCCAGCCTAAGCCTCTCATAAAAGGGGCGACTCTTTAGCCCAGAGGCAGGAAGCCGGTATTCACCAGCAGTAAACAAACAGGACTCCAAGGACAGAGTGCAGATCTTTCTTCTGAGACTAAGGGAGCCTGGCCAAACTGTCTTCTCCCATTGTAGATGACAAACTGTGAAGAAAAGTCTTGACGCTTGGCAAAAGTTCCCCTTCCCTTGTAAAACTAATAAAAGAAAACCATGTGTGAAAACAAGCTAGCCTTTTTCCTAACACTCCTGCATCATGAAGCCACTGCTCCAAATGTCAAAGAAATGTCTGTGCTTCAGTGAAGCAAGGAGACAAAAGTAATACAGCAGGGTAGAAAGAATTCAGATCTCAGGAGAATGGCCCTTAACACATACCTACATGAAAATGCCTTTCACTAAGGCCTGAGTTCTTTGTATCAGGGGTCCTCACTTTACTTATGGGGACAATGACCCTTCCTCCAATGCAGGGTGGGCCAGGTTGTCTGAAGCTCACCAGTTGACCCCGTTCCCTTTACCCATCATTGGCTCAGGGTTAGTCATGTGACAAGCACCCAAGCAGGGTATGTCTCACAGCTACTGTTTAGAATGCTGGAGTTTTCCACCTTTCCTCTGACATTGTAGCATGGGGAAGTAAGCTGGGACTTTTTTTGCATCAGGAGGAAAGTCACTCAAGCTAGACTTAAGCCCAGAGTTGGTGGGAATGTAAAATGGCACAGCAGCTTTGAAAAAGTCTTGCAATTCTTCAAAAAATTAAACATACAAATACCATATGACCCAGCAACTCCACCTCTAGATATACATCAAAAGAAATGAAAGCAGGGAATCAAAAAGATATATATACAACCATGTACATAGCAGCATTATTCACAAAATATAAATCACAAAAGCCAAAAGGTTGAAGCAAACTAAGTGTCCATCAGTGGATGAATAAATAATCAACATGTGGCTATAAATACAGCAAAATATTATTCAGCATTCAGAAGGAAGGAAATCCTGATGCATGCTACAACCTGGATGAACCTTGAGGACATTATGGTTAATGAAATAAGTCAGTCACAATAGGACTACTACTGCATAACTCCACTTATAAAGTTCCCAGAGTAGTCAAATTCAGAGAGACAGAAAAGCAGAATGGTGGTTGCCAGGGGCTGAGGGGAAGGAGGAAGTTATTAAATGGGCAAAGAACTTCAGCTGTATAAGGAGAAGCGTTCTGGAGATAGGAGCAACGGCTGCACTACTAAGTGAAGGTATTTAATGCCACTGAACTGCACACTTAAAAATGGTTAAGGTGTTCAATTTTACGTTATGTGTATTTTACCACAATTTTTAATTTAAAACAGATTTAAAGAGAATTAATCCCACCCACACAGGGGATGACCAAGCTGAAAGCAGAGAAATAGACCTGGCGTCTCCAAAGCTGACCCCAAAGGCGAACATCTCATGTATTTCCATGGTGTTTAAACCTATAAGTTTTAGTCCTTCTGATGCTTATGCATTAAGCCAACCTCATTGCCTTATTATAAACAAAAGAAGACACTACCTTTAGCTTCTAGAGAACCAAGCCATTGGAGCTTCCAGGCCACCCTCTTCTCCATCAGGTAAGGCAAAGGATTTGTCTAAATGAGAGACCAGTCTATGGATGACACATTGCAGCACCTAATACTCTATTAATCAGTGGATATCACTGAACTTCACCTACTGGTCTCATGGGGTTAAACAAAATGGATGCTGAGGCAGCGGTGGCACAGAGCAGCATAGTTAGACTCTCACCAACTCTTTCATCATCATCTGCTATCCCTATACTCTTCTCACTTCCTCAATCCCACATTCCTACTCTAATGCTGCTGCTGCTGCTAAGTCAATTCAGTCATGTCCGACTGCGCAACCCCATACAGGGCAGCCCACCAGCTCCCCTCCCTGGGATTCTCCAGGCAAGAACACTGGAGTAGGTTGCCACTTCCTTCTCCAATGTGTGAAGGTGAAAGTGAAGTCGCTCAGCTGTGTCCAACTCCTAGCGACGCCATGGACTGCAGCCTACCAGGCTCCTCCATCCATGGGATTTTCCAGGCAAGAGTAGTGGAGTGGGTTTCCATTGCCTTCTCTGACATACCTACTCTATAGCACTCGAACTCTGGACTCCACTCTCCCACCTAAACTTTATGATGTCATAGATCAGTTGATAACTTCCTTAAGTGCCTCAGCTGGGTTTGGCAATCAGTTCCCTCCCCCTTCCCCTAAAGTGGATCCCCCTTACCACTCTGCTAATACCCTGGGTACACCCCTTCCATGTGACACATCTTCTCTCTCCTATGTTTTTGAGTATTTCTCTCATACTCATTCTTACTTTCAGCTTCTTTCCTACCATCTATAAACATACCCAAGTCTTCCCGTTTCCCATGATTAAATCAATTCATTTCTTGACTTGTTATTCCCTTCTAGCTGCCACCTTATCACTCTCCTTCCCTTCATAATCAAGCAACTCAAAATATTTGTCTGTGTTCCTTATCTTCATTTCCTAACATTTCCAGCTGATGACAGTCAGACTTCCAGTGACAACCACTCCCATGGAAACAGTCTGTTAAAAATGGCACCAACATCTTAATTGCTAAATCCAGAGGACCCACTTTCTAGTCATCCTCCTGCCTGAGTTCCCTGTCACATGTGTTATGGTTTCCTTGGTAACTCCTGCTCCAGTAGCTTCTGGCACAATACTGCTTAGAGGCTGTCCTCCTACCTCTCTGAGACTCTTCCCAGAGCCCCTTGGTGAGATCCTCCCTGAGGGCTGGAAACCTAGGCAGTCATGCCCACAGCAATCTTCTGTTTCCACACTCCGTAGCCATCCCAGTGACTTCATCCAAGCCCCCATGCACAGGAAAGGGCTGACTCAGCAGGTCTGGTATCTTCAAACTGTGCACCTTCCAAGGAAAGGTCTGACCTTTGCCTGCCTCCTGGAAGATAACTTCTAAGCCCTTGGAATATCCTGTCTAATGACAGTGTCTAGTTTTCTGGATCATGCCAGATAGTTTATGCTCACAATGTGATGTATGGCAGGGTTTTTTGGGCTATGCAGTATCAATGTGAACTCCGAAGGGGCTGGAGACTAAGAAGCTAAGGTAAGTCATGTGGGCATGCCATATTTATCTGACCAATACCCCCAAATCCCTGAACATTATGGCTCTGGTGAGATTCCCTGGTTGGCAACCATCCATAGGTGTTGTCACACATCACTGCTTGGATAAGTAAGTCCCACCTGCACAAATACACTAGAAGGGACAATTCAAAGCTCGTGCCTGGACTCTGCCCTCACAAGTTTTTAGCTTTGCTGACTTTGTCTCCTCCTTTCATTGTAATAAACCATAACCATCAGTATGACCTGGAACCTTCTGATCTGTAGTCAGATGCATTACACATTGTGCCACTGGCCCTGATAGCTCAGTTAGTAAAGAACGGCAATGCAGGAGACCCTGATTTGATTCCTAGATCAGGAAGATCCTCTGGAGAAGGGATAGGCTACCCACTTCAGTATTGTTGGGCTTCCCTTGTGGCTCAACTGGTAAAGAATCTGCCTGCAATGCAGGGGACCTGGGTTCAACCCCTGAGTTGGGAAGTTCCTCTGGAGAAGGGAAAGGCTACCCACTCCAGTATTCTGGCCTGGAGAACTCCATGGACTGTATAGTCCATGGGGTTGCAATGAGTTGAACACGGCTGAGCAACTTTCACTTTCACATGAGTATAGCAGCTTTTCTGAGTTCTATGAGTCCTTCTAGTGAGCTTTTTTGTTGAGCCTAAGGGTGGTCTTGGGAATGCCTACAACACACTACATCATCAAAAGTCATATGCTGATGACTCATGAGGCTATGTTTTTTTTTTCCTGTCCATCCCTCCTGAGCACCAGTTCTATAGAGACACTACAGCTAGGATGTCTTAGTCGTGCTACAAATTCAAACTGTCCAAACTGTACCTCCTAATATTCTGCTCCAAATTCAGTTCTCCTTATGTTTTGCCATAAATTCAATCTGTGCTGTGTTTAGTCATTCAGTTGTGTCTAACTCTTTGCGACCCCATGGACTGTAGCCCACCAGGTTACTCTGATCTGTAGTCAGATGCATTATTCATCGTGCCACTGGCCCTGATAGCTCAGTTGGTAAAGAATGGCAGTGCAGGAGACACAGCTTTGATCCCTGGTCCGGGAGATCCCACTTGACCCCACACGCCAGGGAACAACTGAGCTTGTGCCCCGCAGTTACTGAGCCAGTGCTCTAGAGCCCAGGAGCCTCGACTACTCAAGCCTGCGCACCTAGAGCCCAAGCTCCGCAACAAGAGAAGACACCACAGTGAGAAGCCTACACACAGGAACGAAGAGTAGCCCCAACTTGCAGCAACTAGAGAAAAGCCCTCAAAGCAACGAAGACCTGTAAAGCCAAAAGTAAACAAATAAATAAAATTTTTTAAAATATTAATAAAATAGTGAGGAGAAAAGCCATTAGTGAAAAGGACATTTCAACAATTTTTTGACTTAAAAAGTGAATAAGAGAAGGTTAACAGGTAAATCATGATAAAGAAAGACTCACCCCATTACACAACCCTGAGAATTCTTGCTTTGGATTTCAATGTTTCAACAGAGTTGATTAAGGGTGTTTTTTAAAAGAAAGTGAACTTGGGACCACTGCAGTGAGGATGAAGTTGAGCTTTTCTTCATTCAGGGATCTGGAAAATCTATGTCCAGCTTCCTACTCTCATGCTATGAAGTTACACTTGTTCAGTCTCTTAGTCAGTCTGACTCTTGGTGACCCCACAGACTACAGCATGCCAGGCTTCCCTGTCCTTCACTGTCTCCCGGAGTTTGCTCAAACTCATGTGCATTGAGTTGGTGATGCCATCCAATAAACTCATCCTCTATTGCCCCCTTTTCCTCCTGCCCTTAATCTTTCCCAGCATCAGGGTCTTTTCCAATGAGCTGACTCTTCATATCAGGGGGCCAAAGTATTGGAGTTTCAGCTTCAGCATCAGTCCTTCCAATGAATATTCAGGGTTGATTTCCTTTAGGATTGGTTGGTTCAATCTCCTTGCTGTCCAGGGGACCCTCAAGAGTCTTCTCCAGCACCACAGTTTGAAAGCATCAATTCTCCAGTGACACCTGCTCACTGCCAGTTCCCCGTCACAAACTTAGAGTATCCAGCCACCCTGTCCTCATCAGGAGAGAACCCCACTTGTAGAAGAGACACCATGAAACCTCTATCAACCACCTGCACCATGGAACTGAGTCCTTTATAGCTAAATATGTACTATTAGATTGGTTACCATGGGAACGTGTTAATTTATATTATTTTGGCTTAAAATATTGCTGCATAACTGGTTTAGGTACTTTCCAATTTGAAATGCTTCAATGGCTTTGCATGGCCTACAAGTTAAAATTCCAACTGCTTTCTTGGCATCAAGAGCCTCCTAATCCAGACCATTTTCTCATCAAGCCCCAAGGCATTTTACATTCCATACATACTGATGAACTAGCCGTCATATGCTTCTTGCCTTT
This sequence comes from Odocoileus virginianus, assembly GCF_023699985.2. NCBI lineage: Eukaryota > Metazoa > Chordata > Mammalia > Artiodactyla > Cervidae > Odocoileus > Odocoileus virginianus. The sequence continues at coordinate 34,773,313 of NC_069680.1, forward strand.
ATTCATACTATTCTCTCTGCTCAGAATACACTTCTCCCTATCCTTTCCCTTGGGCAAATACTAGCATATCTCAAGATTTCGTCCAAATGAAGTGTTTAATGACAGCCCCCTCTTTTCTAAAACTCTGTAAAGTCATTCCCTTCCACACATGTTTCTGTCAGTGACCCTGTGACACTTTACTGCACTTACAAATTTACTTGTCTGTATTTAGTGCTCTCATGTACTACCCATATCCTGTAAGCCTAGAATACGGGAGGACTTCAATAAATCCCTAATAGATGAATAAGTAAATGGCATTTCAGCTTGAGCTTGACATTTACTGTGGGTCTCATACTGACTCCATCAGTTGTCTTATGTAAGCAACATTTTATCCATCAGTAAAAAGAAAAGAGTGATAGTAGCTACACTGTAGGACTTTTGTGAAGATAATAGCAGCAGAGAAAATTTATCTATGAGTGAGTGAGTGAAGTTGCTCAGTCGTGTCTGACTCCTTGTGACCCCATGGACTGTAGGCTACCAGGCTCCTCCCTCCATGGGATTCTCCAGGCAAGAATACTGGAGTGGGTTGCCATTTCCTTCTCCAGAGGATCTTCCCAACTCAGGGATCAAACCCAGGTCTCCTGCAGTGCAGGCAAATGCTTTAACCTCTAAGCCACCAGGGAAGCCCAAATTTATCTATAGATGATATCAAATACTATCCAAGACACTTTACATATTTCTAAAATTCATTTTTATAAGCACTCTGCAAGATGGGTTCTATTATCTCCATTTTACAGTTGATAAAATTATTGTTCAAAAGTTGAGTGAAACAATCAATTTAACATCTAAAAGAGGATTCCCTTGGACAAATAGGAGATCAAACCAGTCAGTCCTAAAGGAAATCAGCCCTGAATATTCATTAGAAGGACTGAAACTGAATCTCCAAAACTTTGGCCACCTGATACAAAGAGCCGACTCATTGGAAAAGACCCTGATGCTGGGAAAGATTGAGGGCAGGAGGAGAAGGGGACGACAGAGGATGAGATGGTTGGATGGCATCACCAGCTCAATGGACATGAGTTTGAGCAAAGTCCAGGAGATAATGAAGGACAGGGAAGTCTGGTGTGCTGCAGTCCATGGGATCCCAAAGAGTCGGACACGACTGAGTGATTGAACAACAAACCATTTCTGTTATACTCAGGACAATAGATAGATGCCAGCTCTCTCCCTATCCAACTCTTTTCTAAGACACTCAGATGAAATAATGGAAGAGAGAGGGAAGGCATGAACTTTGTTTGGGAGACTACACAGCAAAGAAGTTGAATTTGTTAACAATTTCATAACTTTCAGGAAAAGATATCTCCCAGACCAGTGTAAAATTTATGACCATATAGTGCGGTGATTTTCCCTGGGTGAGTGAGTCTAGGCTCAGATTAAAGGGTTCATGCTCCCTCCACTTTTCATTATGTTCTTAATTACAGTCTCATACCAGTGAGATTTTTTTTCCTAAGGCAATTTTGCTAGATTGTAGTAATAATGACAGTTACAGTAGTAACAACATAGCAGCCAGAACAATAGTACAACAGAAAGAGGAGGAGAAATGATATTAATTGAGTATATACTAACTGCCAGATGCTGTCTAAGAACCTAATATTACTAACAGTAATAGTATTAGGAGTAGTATTAGTAGTGATCTCATACTAATTATCATATGCCAGGCTCTACTCTAAGCCCTTTACAATTATTAGCACATTTTACTCCTATGAAAAAATTATTATTATTACCTACATATTACAAGTAGACTTCCACTTCTGATAAACAGGGAGTAACAAGATCTTGATTTGACCTCTTGTCTGAACCAACAAAAAAAAAAGAAACAATAACTTTCAAGACACTATATAACAGGTGGTGGAGGACTGTGATCCCTGGGAGACAGGAGAGAAATGAGGTGATTCCTATGTTTGTCCCAGCTTACTAGTGGCCTCTCCAACCACAAGGCAGGGAGATGGATATCAGATGGACTCCCTAACTTGAGGAGACAAAGTACTCAACAGGTACCAGCTACACTTCCTCTTGAAGTATCTATGCAACAGCACTAAAAGTGGGGTTTCTTTTAATGTCATAAACCTGTGAATACAAAGAGAATAGGAAAAAAGGCAAAAACAATGATATTTTACCAACTAGAGGTTGATGCTAACTGAAGTAACTAACTTCTGAACCTGAGAAAAGTGACTTTTAAGCCAGCCATGGGATTGGAAATGTGCCACCTGATTTACACCATTGAACTCCCAACAGGCTCAGGAATTAAAGCACCAGAGAAGATGGTCAAGTGGGGTGATAATAGGCTAAAAACAAGAGAACTGATTGAAAGTCTATTTAAAGAAAGTTAGTCCCCGTCTCCCCATCAGATCTCATCTCCCGCTAAAAGTGACAGTAGCTGTTCTTCCCCCACCCAGCAGGCATTAAGATATATATGCTTAGAGAGGATAACACAAGATGTCTAGGCCAGGAGATAGTATGTAGAGATAGAGGTGAGTTTCTCATACTGAAAACAAGGAGATTAAGTGAAACTTTGAATACCAAATGCTGAGACCCTCTCCTTTACTCAGGCTTCTTCTCTCTCTTGCCTTTTTCTGGCAGCCAGGCTTTCTACCTCCATGCAGAAGGTCACAGAGCCTTCTCTGGCTAGTCTGACCAGCCCCAAAGGAAAGACTATCAAAATGGACCAGTCAAATCACCCTGCAATGAAGCCAGCTTGTTAATAAGCATATTTGTGTCCCATTCTTATGTATGTGCACCCAGCCAAGGTTGAGAATAACAGCCAATATTTATATTGCATTTATTAAGTGCTAGGAGCTACAAGGTAGGTTGTATTACAATTCCCACTTTACAGATAATGAAAGAGAGACAGAAAGATCAAGGAACATGTCCCAGCTGCCACCATTGGAAAGTGTGGGATTGCAGAGCCCACACTCCTCTTCTTGGTCATATACTACTGTTGATGTTTTAATGGATCTTTTCCCCACCCTGCACAATCCCTCTTGGTCTACAACCATGCTGCCAGGCCTCCTAGCACGTCCAGGTTTCTCCCACACAGCCTTCTTCAGGAAGCTCCTAGGATGACCTGTATCAAATGAAGCAATAAGCCGAAAGAGAGGAAGAGGTGAAATACAGAACACGGGAGACGCAAAGCAAGAGGAAGGTGAGAGGAATTTCAAAATAGTGATGCCAGCACACTGAAAAGGCAGTCTTTCTAGACCAGAGCAGCTCATAATGCTTCAGGGACAGTATCCTTTAGAAAACTTCAGGAATAAATCCCTAATTTGTAAGAGCATATTCAGAGGAGATATACACACTGAAGGAAGTGTGGGGTGGTATTAGTGATACCAGAGAAAACTAATCAAACAAACAAGTTTTTAACTACAGGGGAAAAACAGTGCAAGAAGGAAAATAAGTTCATCTTAATTTATAAAATGGCTCAATTGTGAGTAATGTTTGCATAGCCAAAACAATATAGACACTGGGTATTAATCCAAAGATAACGTACTACGAGTACATTTGGAAGAGATGTGAAGGGAAGTATGAGTTCATCCAAGAGGAGGAGTGAAGAAATGGCTAGCATCTCAGCCTCCACATCAAAAAGTCAATGGATAATACCTACAAGCAAAAAGTAAGGAACTAATAAGGCAGCGTGTTTGGTAAAAATACAAAACAATCAGCTAAAAGGAAGGCAAGACCATTAAACTATCTCACTCTTTCTTAAAAAGTATTTAAACAATTTTTAAATAAAATATAGTAGGAGAAAAAATCCATTTAAAATAGCAACAATAACATATGCCAAAAAAGGAGAAGCCCTAGAAATAAGTTAGCACAAATATGCACATCTTTGATACACAAAACTTTAACAAATAACATGAAAGAAAATCTGATTAAATAGAAAACCATGTCTTTTTTATAGGAAAACTAAACATTTAAGGTCTAAATTCTCCCTAAATTGATCTAGACATTCACATGATCCCAATAAAAATGACAAAAATACTTGGAAGAGGGGCACCTTAGTCTGCTTGGACTGCCATAGAACGTACCATAGACTTTTTTAAGGCAGTTTAAACATCAAAAATCAGTTTCTCACAGTTCTGAGGAGCTGGAGGTCCAAAATCAAGGCACTGGCAGGGCTGGTTTCTTGTGAAACGTCCCTCCTTGACCTGCTGATGGCCAGCTGGTCGTGTCCTTCACTTGACCTTCCCTCTGGGCACATGCCCTCCCAGTGTCTCTCTCTTCTTATAAAGGATAAAGACCTCTTATGACCTCATTTAACCTTAAGTACCTCCCTAAATGCCCTATCTCCAAATACAATCATACAGAGTTAGAGCTTCAACAAGTGAACTTTGGGGCGACACAGTTAGACCCATAACAGAAGGAAATGACAAAGAGTAAATCTGTCAGGGAAAAAAAAAATTGAGAATAACCAGGAAAAAATACTTTTTTAAAAAAGAGTGATGGAGCAGCAAAAGAGAGATGTATAGAACTCACCCTATCTGATATTAGGTTGAAACATATAAAACTGCCACTTTTACATCAAGAAATGTTTGAACATTGGTGATTTCATAAATTTCAATTAATAAAATTTATTCTAAATCTATAATAGTTACAAGTTTGTGAAGCCAGAAAAAGATCCAAATACACATATGAATTTAATATATGACAAAGTACCACTGAAAACAATGAAAGAAAATATGTGTATTCAATAAATGGCATTTGGACAGGTGGCTAGTACTGTGAAAGTGGATTTTTACTTCATTCCTTAAAACAAAATAATGCTTTAAAAGTTCTGAAAATGGATAGTGGTGATAGTTATACAACTTTGTAAATGTTGTATGCCACTTAATGCCACTGAATTGTGCACTTTAAATGGTTTAAAATGATCAATTTTATGTTATGTATCTGTCACCACAGTAAAAAAAAAAGGATGGGTGTGGACAGAGAAGAGAGTGCGCGCGCAGGAAACTCAGAGGGAGGTAAGCCATCCACAGAGGAAAAGGTGACTGCCTACACCTGTCAGTCCCACAGCACAACCCTAGAAGCCAGGTAAATCCTCCTAAATGTCAAAGTTCTGCTATCATCTAACTCCTGTGGTCTGTGGATCACAATGCAGATTCTGATTCAGTAGGCCTATGTGGGACCAGAGATTCATTTCTAACAAGCTATAAATACCAGGTGATGACTGGACCTGCAAAGTTACAGAGTTATGAGTCTCAGCTTTGGCTGAACACTGCAATCCAGGGAGATATTTTAAATATTACTGGATAGGGCCTCTCCAGACCAGGAACTAGAACCTCTAGGGGCAGGACCAGATATGTTATTTTTGGAGTTTCCCAAGCTGGTTCCAATGTGCAGCCAGAATACAGAGCTGCTAATGTTGAGACACAGATATAAGTTTGGGAGGTAGAAATATCTGTGTTAGTAAACTTTCTTCCTGATTCCCAATGTTTCCTTTCTCTATGGGAGGACTGGTTCTCTCTCCATCTTTACTCATACCATATGGGAAATGGAAACTTGGGAAGAAGTTTCCCAAACTGTTCAGCTCTGCATTTTCTATCCTGGGAGCAAGGCTCCCCACAGAAAGCACACATTTCCATGTTCCTCTATGACATGACCCAGCGGTTTTCCAAATGGGATCTCCAAACCAGCAGCATCTGCAACACCTGAGAATGCAAATTTGAGGTCTTCATCTCACACCTACTCAGTCAGAAATTCTCAGGCTAAGGCCGAACAGTCCATGTTTTCACAAGCCCTCCTGGTGAGTCTGATGCTCACTCAAGGTTAGGGAAGCACATTCAAGGGCAGTTCTGTCTGGGACTGGTGGGAAAATGTTAGATTCCGAACTTCAGAATTAGAAGCTACCTTGGCTAACAGACCTAAAGCTACATCCTCCAACCAGATTTTAATCAGTAATAAAGGTAATGGTGTGATCTTCAGAATGATGGTAATAATAATATTTAAGAGAAGCAAATAGTTTAAAGGAAAAAATGAAAGCATAAATGCAGTTTTGATGGTTTTAGAGTATGAAAGCAAACTGAGAAGCTAAAAAGAAGACTAAATTTGTCTACATACAAATTAAAATCATTCACCAGTCAATCCACTGATAATTCGGTGGATTGTAAGCAAGATCAAAAGTGAAAGTCGGGGATTTCCTGGTGGCTCAGTGTAAAGAGTCTGCCTGCCAATGCAGGAGACATGATCCAGAAATCTTCCCTGATCCAAAGATCCCACAGACTGCAGAAAAACTAAGCCTCTGCACCACAACTACAGAGTCTGTGCTCTAGAGCCTGAGAATAGCAACTACTGATCTCGCAAGAGAAACCACTGCAATGAGAAGCCTGCGCACTGCAACTAGAGAGTAGCCCCAGCTCACCACCACTAAGGAAAAGCCCGCGCAGTAGTGAAGACCCAGTACAGCCAAAAATAAATACATGCTTTTTTTAAAAAATGAATATGGTGCAAAAAGAAAGTGAAAGCCAATTTGAAAAAAGTGTAATTGCTTAGAAATCAACAAGCAAAGAAAACCAGCCCAATGAAAAAGCAGGCAAATGACTCAAAGACAGTTTAGAGCTTTGCTGTTCACTGTGGTGTTTTGCCGCATGTAATTGACCCAAATTGAGGTCTGTCCTAAGTGTAAAAAACACACTGAATTTCAAATACTTAGTGGCAAAAACATAAAGTATGTCTTTGATAATTTTTATATTGGTTATATGTTAAAATGATAGTATTCTAGATATATTAGGTTAAATAATAGCTATTATTAAAATGGATTTCACCCATTTCCTTTTACTATTTTCAGTGTGGCTTCTAAAAAACTTTAAATTATATATGTGGCTTGCCTTTTATTTCTTCTGACAGTACTGATTTGGAAAATAAGAGATACTGATTGTCATAGATTTATTAACTGGAAAAAATATGAAAAAAAAATATGATTCAGTACTGGTTAGAGTGGCATTTTAAAGAATAATATGTTAATATCTATTAATATTTTTAAAACACATACCACTCAACCCAGAAAGTTTTCTTCTAGGATTTTTTTCTACAGAACCACTAGCCTAAGTGCATAAAGACATAAAGAATGTTCATTGCAACCCTGTTTAAACTAGGGAAGAAGGACCCCAGGCAGGGAATGCTCTAAGTGCCTGAAAAGGAGGAGCTTCAGAGAAAGATTGGCCAAAGATGCCTTCTGATCGCCAGCCTCAAGAGGCTTGAAAAAAGACTCTGATAGGGCCATAACTCCTGCTGCGGAGGCAGTCTGCATCCCTGCACACTTGGCACCACCAGGGTCCCTGCAAGCCAAGAAGCTGTGCCACCTTCATGCTCAACTCTCACTGGGGCAGAGCTGCCACAGGCAAAAAAAGTCTTGCATCTATGTGCGCAGGGTCACTTCGGTCATGTCCGATTCTTTGCAATCCTATAGACTGTGGCCTGACAAGATTCTCTGTCAGAGAGGGGGTTCTCCAGGCAAGAATACTGGAGCATATTGGCCAATACTGGTTACCATACCCTTCTAGAGCACTATATTTCCTGCTGCCCTAGCCACCAACCCCCCTGAGTACCTGGTGCTGCCAGAACCTCTGCGACCCAGGCAGCTGCACCACCTGCAAACCTGGCCCTCTCAGGGGCAAATCCAAATCCTCCAGGGCAGCCTCAGGAGCTAAACTCCAATGGATGACCCACATGTAGAGGTGAGAGTAAAACCACAATTGAAATCCAGGGGCAATGTGGCTAAGGAAGAAGACCCAAAACCTTCCCACCAGCTGTACAAGTTGTAGATAAATCCACACAAGCAACTAAGCAGATTCTATGTCTATGGAATATATAAAAGGCCACTGAGAGCTCCCACAAAAAAAATAAAAAAGGGCTAGCTCTGATAGCTGCGGACGTTGGCAGCAAGAACACATAGGAGCAGGACCAGATTAGAATCTGAGCTGCCCCCACGGCAGGTCCAGAGATCAGCACGGTGTTGAAGGGCATGCAAGGGAGGTGAGGTAGACTGTGATTCCCAACGAGGGAAAGGACTCTGACAGCACTGACTCAAGAAACATATTTATTATTCTTATGTTTTGACTTGTTTGGTAGATTCTTTTGGATTTTTTTCTCTCTCTCTTTTTTTTCCTCCCCCCCCCCCCCCCGTTGTAGTTGTCAGTTTAATTGGCACTAAGAAATCCAATTAAGCTTTTGATTTTTTTTTTCCTCAGTCACTTTTTTATTGTTGTCATTAACCTCTGCCTCTACATCGGGCTTTTGCAGTTCTATGGGATTTTCCTCTTTTTTTTTTTCTTTTCTTTTTTTCTTTTCCTTTTCTCTTTTTCATTCTTTTATCTTTTTTAATTTAAATTTTAATTTTTTAAACCTATTATTATTTTATCTACATTTATTCCTTTGCTTTTCCTACTGTTCTTTTCCCCTTGAAGTTAATCTTCGACATATATAAATCTTTATCTACCTCTATTTAACTTTGCATATCTATTCTTGTTTTCTTTTCTTTCTCTCCTTTCCTCTCAACATATTTGTTAGTTTTATTTTCATTGCTTTATTCCCAATTGGCACCTTCCTTTACTTTTGTTTTCCAGTTTGTGCTTTAATTAGTTTTGTTCTGGTGAATATAACTTTTGGTTTCTTTCATTCACCAGGTCAATCTATTTTACTTTATTTTTGTTGGACTGTTTTGATTTTGCCTATGGGTGTATATGTATATGTATATACTCAGACACACTTTCTATTGTTAATATAAACCTCTGCCTCTACATGGAGCTTTTGCAGTTCTGTGGAGTTTTCCTTTTGTTTTCCCTTCTTTCTTTCTTCCAAATTTTTTTCTCTTTTTTATAATTTTAAGTTTTAATTTTTAAACCTATTATATTTTTTCTACATTTATGCCTTTCTTTGCCTTTTCTACTGTTCTTTTCCCCTTGCAGTTAATCTTTAATATATATAAATATTCTTCATCTACCTCTATTTAACTTTGCATATATATTCTTTCTTTCTTTTCTTTCTTTCCTTTCTTCTCAAGATATTTGTTAGTTTTGTTTTCATTGCTTTATTCCCCACTTGGCACCTTCTTTTAGTTTGTTTTCCAGTTTGTGCTTAAGTTAGTTTTGTTCTTAACTGGTAAATATTTTTTTTCCTTTGTTTTCTGGGTCAATCTATGGTACTTTATTTTTGTTGGACCATTATCACTTTGCTCATGGGTGTACATGTGTATGTGTATATTTCATTATTTTAATTATTTGCTTGATTTTGTAACTGCCATTTGTCTGGGGTTCATCTTTGGTGTCTCCTTTTTGGATATTTGTTTTAATCTCACTTAATGCCATAACAAACCACTTGTGAAATCTTTGTTCCTGACCATAGATCTAGCCCTGAGTCTTTGGAAAGGGAGCACTGACTCCAAGATCCTAGACTACCAGAGGACTAACCCTAGGGAGTATCACATAGTGAGGACTCACACAAAGGAAACCACTTGTATACAAGACCCAGCATCACCCAACCATCACCCAACCAGCACCCTGCGCTGGATGCCTCATCTAAACAACAAACAAAACAAAAATATAAACCCAATCATCAAGAGACAGGATTACCACCTCACTCAGCCTTGCCCATTAGAGGAAAAACAAACAAAAACTCAGCACAAATCTCACACTATACAAAGCTCAAACAAACCACTGGACCAACCTTAGGAGGGCAGAAACCAAAAAGAAGAAAGAATTCAACCTTCTTCAAGGAAAGAATTCAATTTTCCTTGAAGCCTGGGAAAAGAAGACCTCAAACACAATTACTTAAAAAAAATGAAAAAGCAGAGAAATACTGCACAAACGAAGGAACAAACTGGAAACACAGAAGTCCAAGTAAATGAAGAGAAAATAGGCAAACTACCTGAAAAATAGTTCAGAATAGTGATAGTAAAAATGATCCAAAACCTTGAAAACAAAATGGAGAAAAATGCAAGAATCAATTAACAAAGATGTAGAAGTATTAAAGAATAAGCATACAAAGACAAACAACACAATTACTGAAATTAAAAATACTCTAGAAGGAATCAATAGCAGAATACCTGAAGCAGAAGAGTGAATCAGTGAGCTGGAAGATAAAGTAGCAGAAATATCTTCTGAAGAGCAGAATAAAGTAAAAAGAATGAAAAGAGGTGAGGATAGTCTCAGAGACCTCTGGGACCATATCAAATGCACCAACATTTGAAATATAGGGGTCCCAGAAGAAGAAGAAAAAAAGAAAGGGTATGAGAAAATTTTTGAAGAGATTATAGTTGAAAATTTCTGCAACATGGAAAAGGAAATAGTCAATCAAAATCCAAGAGGCACAAAGAGTCCCATTCAGGATAAACCCAAGGAGAAACATGCCAAGACACATACTAATCAAATTAACAAAGACTAAACACAAAGAAAGATATTAAAAGCAGAAAGGGAGAAGCAACAAGTAACATATAAGGGAAACCCCATATATTTAACAGCTGATCTTTCAGCAGAAAATCTGCAGGCCAGAAGAGAATGGCATGACATATTTAAAGTACTGAAAGGAGGAAATCTACAACCAAGATTACTGTACCCGGCAAGGATCTCATTCAAAATTGATGGACAAATAAAAAGCTTTTCAGACAAACAAAAGTTAACAGAATTCAGTACCAACAAACCAGCTTTACAACAAATGTTAAAGGAACTTATATAGTCAAGAAATACAAGAGAAGAAAAAAGATCTACAAAATCAATCCCAAACAATTAAGAGAATGGCAATAGGAACATACATATCAATAATTATTTTAAATATAAATGGATTAAATACTCCAACCAAAAGACACAGACTGGCTGAATGGATACAAAAACAAGACCCATATGCACTCTGTCTACAAGAAACCCACTTCAGACCTCAAGACACATACAGACTGAAAGCAAGAGGATGGAAAAATATATTCCATGTAAATGGGAAGCAAAAGAAAGCTGGAGTACCAATCCTCATATCAGACAAAATAGACTGTAAAATAGAGAAGATTACAGGAGATAAGGAAGGACACTACATAATGATCGAGGGATCGATCCAAGAGGAAGACATAACAATTGTAAACATCTATGCACCCAACATAGGAGCACCTCAATACATAAGACAAACACTAACAGACATAAAAAGAGAAATTGACAGTAACACAACAATAGTAGGAGACTTTAACACCCCACTCACACGAATGGACTGATCATCAAAGCAGAAAATTAATAAAGAAACACAAGTCTTAAATGATACATTAGATGAGATGGATCTCATTGATATCTTCAGGGCATTCCATCCAAATGCAGAAGAATATACTTTCTCAAGTGTACATGGAACATTCTCCAGGATAGACCACATCTTGGGTCACAAATCAAACCTCAGTAAGTTTAAGAAAATTGAAATTGCATCAGGTATCTCTAGCCACAATGCTATGACACTAGATATCAATTACAAGAAAAAAAGTGTAAGAAACACAAACACGTGGAAGCTAAACAACACATTTCTAAATAACCAACAGGTTACTGAAGAAATCAAAAGGGAAATCAGAAAATTTCTAGAAACAAATGACAATGAAAACACAACTCAAAACCTATGGGATGCAGCAAAAGCAGTTCTAAGAGGGAAGTTTACAGCAATACAATCCTACCTCAAGAAACAATAAAAACATTGACTACACAACCTAACTTTACACCTAAAACAACTGGAAAAAGAAGAACAATAAAACCCCAAAATTAGTGGAAGGAAAGAAATCATAAAGATCTGAGAAGAAATAAATGAAAAAGAAATGAAAGAAACAATAGTAAAGATTAATAAAACTAAAAGCTGGTTCCTTGAGAAGATAAAATTGACAAACCTTTAGTCAGACTCTTCAAGAAAAAAAGAGAGAAGAATAAAATCAACAAAATTAGAAATGAAAAAGGAGAGGTTACATCAGACAATGCAGAAAAACAAAAGATTATAAAAGACTATTATGAACAACTATATGGCAATAAAATGGATAACCTGGAAAAAATGGACAAATTCTTAGAAAAGTTCAATCTTCCATGACAACCAGGAAGAAATAGAAATTATGAACACCCCAATTACAAGCACTGAAATTGAAGCTGTGATCAAAAATCTCCCAAAAAAACAAAAGCCCAGGACCAGATGGATTCACAGGAGAATTCTATCAAACATTAGAGAAGAGATAATGACTATCCTTCTAAAACTCTTTCAAAAAATTGCAGAGGGAGGAACACTTCCAAATTAATTCTATGAGGCCACAATCACCCTGATACCAAAACCAGACAAAGACAACACACACACACACACACACACACACACACACACACACACACAAAACTACAGGCCAACATCACTGATGAACATAGTTGCAAAAATCCTCAACAAAATTTTAGCAAACAGAATTCAGCAAAACATCAAAAAGCTCATACACCATGATCAAATTGGGTTTATTCCAGGGATGCAAGGATTCTTCAATACATGCAAATCAATCAATGTGATACACCATTTTAACAAATTCAAAGATAAAAACTATATGATCATCTCAATAGATGCAGAAATAACCTCTGACAAAATTCAACACCCATTTATGACTAAAACTTTAAAAAATGGGCATAGAAGGAACCTACCTCAATATACTAAAGGCCATATATGATAAGCCTACAACAAATATTATTTTCAATGGTGAAAAACTGAAAGCATTCCCCCTAAGATCAGGAACAAGACAAGGGTGTCCACTTTTGCCACTATTATTCAACATAGTTCTGGAAGTCCTAGCTATAGCAATCAGAGAAGAAAAAGAAATAAAAGGAATCCAGATAAGAAAAGAAGAAGTTAAGCTCTCACTGTTTGCAGATGACATGATACTGTACATAGAAAACCCTAAAGACAGTATCAGAAAATTACTGGAGCTAATCAGTGAATTTAGCAAAGTTTCAGGATATAAAATCAATACAAAAAAATCACTTGCATCTCTATATACTAACAATGAAAAATCGGAAAGAGAAATTAAGGAATCAATCCCATTCACTATTGCAACAAAAAGAATTAAATATTTAGAAACAAATCTACCTAAAGAGACAAAAGAACTGTACACAGAAAATTATAAGGCACTAATGAAAGAAATCAAAAATGATGTAAACAGATGGAGAGATAGTCCATGTTTCTGAGTAGGAAAAACCAATATTGTGAAAACTACTATACCACCAAATGTAATCTACAAATTTAATGAGATCCCTACCAAATTACCAATGGCACTTTTCACAGAACTAGAACAAAAAATTTCACAGTTCATATGAAACAAAAGACCCCAAATAGCCAACGCAGTCTTGAGAAAGAAGAATGGAGCTGGAGGAATCAACCTTCCTGACTTCAGATTATACTACAAAGCTACAGCCATCAAGACAGTATGGTACTGGCACAAAAGCAGAAGTATAGACCCATGGAACAAGATAGAAGACCAAGAAATAAACCCATGTACTTATGGGTACCTTATTCTTGACAAAGGAGACAAGAATATACAATGGGGCAAAGACAGCCTCTTCAATAAATGGTGCTGAGAAAACTGGACAGCTATATGTAAAAGAATGAAATTAGAACACTTCCTAACACTATATACCAAGATAAACTCAAAATGGATTAAAGACCTAAATTGAAGACCAGAAACTATAAAACTCTTAGAGGAAAGCATAGGCAGACCACTCAATGACATAAATCAAAGCAAGATCCTCTATGACCCACCTCCTAAAGTAATGGAAATAAAAACAAAAGTAAACAAGTGAGACCTGATTAAACTTAAAAGTTTTTGCACAGCAAAGGAAACTATAAGCAAGGTGAAATGACAACCCTCAGAATGGGAGAAAATAATAGCAAATGAAACAACTGACAAAGGATTAATTTCCAAAATATACAAGCAGCTCATACAACTCAATACCAGAAAAACAAACAACCCAATCAAACAGGGGGCAAAAGACCTAAACAGACATTTCTTCAAAGAAGACATACAGATGGCTAACAAACACATGAAAAGATGCTCAACATCACTCATTATTAGAGAAATGCAAATCAAAACTACAATGAGATATCACCTCACACTGGTCAGAATGGCCCTCATCAAAAAGTCTACAAACAATGCTGGAGACGGTGTAGAGAAAAGGGAACACCCTTGCACCATTGGTGGGAATGTAAATTGATACAGCCACTACAGTATGGCGATTCCTTAAAATACTAGGTGTAAAACCACCATATGACCCAGAAATCCCACTCCTAGGCATATACCCTGAGGAAACCAAAATTGAAAAAGACACATATATCCCATTGTTCACTGCAGCACTATTTACAGTAGCTAGAACATGGACGCAACCTAGATGTCCATTGACAAATGAATGGATATAGAAGCTGTGGTAAATATACACAATGGAATATTACTCAGCCATAAAAATGAATGCATCTGAGTCAGTTCTAATGAGATGAATAAACCTAGAACCTATTATACAGAGTGAAGTGAGTCAGAAAGAGAAATATAAATACCATATTCTAATGTATATATATGGAATCTAAAAAAATGGTACTGAAGAATTTATTTACAGGGCAACAGTGGAGAAACAGACATAGAGAATAGACGTATGGACATGGGGAGAGAGGAGGAGAGGGTGACCTGTATGGAAAGAGTAACATGGAAATTTATATTACCATATGTAAAATAGATAGCCAATGGAAATTTGCTGCATGGCTCAGGAAACTCAAACAGGGGCTTTGTATCAACCTAAAGGTACGGGATGGGGAGGGAGGTGGGAGGGAGTTTCAAAACGGAGGGGATGTATGTATACCTATGGCTGATTCATAGATTCAGATTTCTGAGATTTGACAGAAAACAGCAAAATTCTGTAAAGCAATTGTCCTTCAGTAAAATATAAATTAATTTTTTAAAAACCTAGAGGGAAAAAAAAAACCTAGGGGAAAAAAAGGAAAAAAACTAAATGCCTGTTGAAAAGATGACTAAATGCATTATTAAAATCCCACACAGTGGAATATTACACAACTACTATGTAGAATGAGGGAGATCTACATGCACTTACACAGGTGTGTACTTGTGATATATATGAAACAAAAAAAGATTTCAAGCAATTTGCATAACATACCTTCCATTTCAGTTTCTAAAAAGTCATAAATATCATATGTGTTGGGGAGCCTTTAGCTTTTATGTTACTCTTATATTTTGTTACAATAAGCACATACTACCTTTATGACTCTATAAAAGCAGCTGTGAATAAACATAACAGTACAAGAGAACCATCACCCAAGCACCAGTTCCTACATTTTGTACATTAGAGTGGATGCAGAAGTGAGTGAGAACATTCTCTTTCTTGATTCACTACCTTCTCAGTGCAGGCTACTATCCAAGGTCTCCCTCTGACTTAGAAGGGACAGGATACATTACCACCAAGTTTGCCACTCTCCTAGCAGAGAGCTTTATCATCTTCCTTCCCTTCATTTAGGCTTTCCCACCCAGTCCTCTATGAAAGAGCAGTGAACCCCAGGATGGGGCTCAAGTCTCTGCTTTGGGGAGACTCCACCTGTGGAATTGCAGGTCTCTAATTATGGAGTATGTCAAGGCTGTATATTGTCACCCTGCTTATTTAACTTATATGCAGAGTATATCATGAGAAACGCTGGGCTGGAAGAAGCACAAGCTGGAATCAAGACTGTCGGGAGAAATATCAATAACCTCAGATATGCGGACGACACCACCCTTATGGCAGAGAGTGAAGAGGAACTAAAAAGCCTCTTGATGAAAGTGAAAGAGGAGAGTGAAAAAGTTGGCTTAAAGCTTAACATTCAGAAAACTAAGATCATGGCATCTGGTCCCATCATGTCATGGGAAATAAATGGGGAGACAGTGGAAATAGTGTCAGACTTTATTTTGGGGGGCTCCAAAATCACTGTAGATGGTGACTGCAACCATGAAATTAAAATATGCTTACTCCTTGGAAGGAAGGTTGTGACCAACCTAGATAGCATATTAAAAAGCAGAGAAATTACTTTGCCAACAAAGGTCCATCTGGTCAAGGCTATGGTTTTTCCAGTGGTCATGTATGGATATGAGAGTTGGACTTTGAGGAAAGCTGAGTGCCGAAAAATTGATGCTTTTGAACTGTGGTGTTGAAGACTCTTGAGAGTCCCTTGGACTGCAAGGAGATCCAACCAGTCCATCCTGAAGGAGATCAGTCCTGGGTGTTGAAAGGACTGATGCTGAAGCTGAAACTCCAATACTTAGGCCACCTCATGTGAAGAGTTGACTCATTGGAAAAGACTCTGATGATGGGAGGGATTGGGGGCAGGAGGAGAAGGGGACAACAGAGGATAAGATGGCTGGATGGCATCACCGACTCGATGGGCATGAGTTTGAGCAAACTCCAGGAGTTGGTGATGGACAGGGAGGCCTAGCATGCTGCAATTCATAGGGTCGCAAAGAGTCAGATATGACTGAGCGACTGAACTGAACTGAATTGAAGTGAATTATGGTTCCACTACTTCTTGGCCTCTAGTATTTTCATGTTCAGAAATACTTGTTTTTGTTCTGTTCACAAGGGAAAGATCAGAAGAGGATTTTCTAATTCTCTCCTGTGCTTTCAAAAGCAAGAGTGAAATTCATACCTTTTTAAGAGCTGGGGACTTATCTAAGAATGTTGTGGGATGAGCACCCAGAATAAATCCCTGATGCATCTAGATAGAGGGACCTTGAGGGTAGTTGTTCTCAAAATGCCAGAGTAACTGAACCTCTACCACCCCTCTGTCTATCACTGACCTGGTCAAGAAGCGAAATGCCAGGCTTTGTTTTGGTGGATGTGATAGGCAAGATGAGAGGTGGTTATAGGGCAGGACACAGAAAGCCAGCAGAAGGAGAGAGATTTGGTAAAAGGAAAAAAAATAGGAGAAGTGAGTCAGCTGCTCCAGGGAGAAGAATTTGAAAGAACTGAACTATTAAAAGAGGATATTAAGAAATGTTATGGCTTTGACTTCAGACTATACTACAAAGCCACAGTCATCAAGACAGTATGGTATTGGCACAAAGACAGAAATATAGATCAATGGAACAGAATAGAAAGCCCAGAGATAAATCCAAGAACCTATGGTCACCTTATCTTCAACAAAGGAGGCAAGGATATACAATGGAAAAAAGACAACCTCTTTAACAAGTGGTGCTGGGAAAACTGGTCAACCACCTGTAAAAGAATGAAACTAGAACACTTTCTAACACCATACACAAAAATAAACTCAAAATGGATTAAAGATCTAAATGTAAGACCAGAAACTATAAAACTCCTGGAGGAGAACATAGGGAAAACACTCTCCGACATAAATCACAGCAGGATCCTCTATGACCCATCTCCCAGAATATTGGAAATAAAAGCAAAAATAAACAAATGGGACCTAATGAAACTTAAAAGCTTTTGCACAACAAAGGAAACTATAAGCAAGGTGAAAAGACAGCCCTCAGATTGGGAGAAAATAATAGCAAACGAAGCAACAGACAAAGGATTAATCTCAAAAATATACAAGCAACTCCTCCAGCTCAACTCCAGAAAAATAAATGACCCAATCAAAAAATGGGCCAAAGAACTAAACAGACATTTCTCCAAGGAAGACATACAGATGGCTAACAAACACATGAAAAGATGCTCAACATCACTCATTATCAGAGAAATGCAAATCAAAACCACAATGAGGTACCATTATACGCCAGTCAGGATGGCTGCTATCCAAAAGTCTACAAGCAATCAATGCTGGAGAGGGTGTGGAGAAAAGGGAACCCTCTTACACTGTTGATGGAAATGCAAATTAGTACAGCCACTATGGAAAACAGTGTGGAGATTTCTTAAAAAGCTGGAAATAGAACTGCCATATGACCCAGCAATCCCACTTCTGGGCATACACACCGAGGAAACCAGATCTGAAAGAGACACATGCACCCCAATGTTCATCGCAGCACTGTTTATAATAGCCAGGACATGGAAGCAACCTAGATGCTCATCAGCAGATGAATGGATGAGGAAGCTGTGGTACATATACACCATGGAATATTACTCAGCCATTAAAAAGAATTCATTTGAATCAGTTCTAATGAGATGGATGAAACTGGAGCCCATTATACAGAGCGAAGTAAGCCAAAAAGATAAAAACCATTACAATATACTAACACATATACATGGAATTTAAAAAGATGGTAATGATAACCCTATATGCAAAACAGAAAAAGAGACACAGATGTATAGAACAGACTTTTGGACTCTGTGGGAGAAGGCAAGGGTGGGATGTTTCAAGAGAACAGCATCGAAACATGTATATTATCTAGGGTGAAACAGATCACCAGCCCAGGTTGGATGCATGAGACAAGTGCTCGGGCCTGGTGCACTGAGAAGACCCAGAGGGATCAGGTGGAGAGGGAGGTGGGAGGGGGGACCGGGATGGGGAATACATATAAATCCATGGCTAATTCATTTCAATGTATGACAAAAACCACTGCAATGTTGTAAAGTAATTAGCCTCCAACTAATAAAAATAAATGAAAAAAAAAATGTTATGGCTTAACATTTTCTGTAACTTCCTCCTCCATCTCCCCCAAGAACTTCCATTTCAAGTAAATATCTGCATTCCTTCTTCTAATTGGGGATTAGTGATTTTAAAAAAAGAAAAAGGTAAGACTAGCCCAAAGGGAGGTGATTGGTGCCAGTTACAAATTATACAGATAAATATGTTTTATAATCATTGATTCATTTATAATCATTTATTTCATTGGCTTATTCATTCCTTTAATAAGTATTTATTGTCTGTGTGCCAGACAACTGTTCTAGTTGCTTAGATGTAATCAGTGAACAGCACAAATATCCCTAAACTCATTAAATCTACATAGTTGGTGAAGAATGGGTGGGGCACAGGTGCACTATATTATAAATGTTGTAGCATAGTATGTTAGAAAGTGATGAGTACAATGGAAAAAAACTGCTTAATGTGGGAGAAGTTACAAATTTGACTAGGGTGTTAAGGTCTACTCCCTTGTAAAGTGACATTTGAGCAAAGATTTAAAGGGGGTGAAGGAGTGGAGGACAAGACTATCTGAAGGGAAGGCAGAGGGAAAAGCCAGTGCAAAAGTCCAGAGACAACAGGTACAGCTGTCTTTGGCATATTGAAAATGTTCTGGAATTAGATAGTGGAGCTGATTGAATGACCTTGTTCATTTACTAAAAACCAACAAGTTGTACACTTTAAAAGTGTGAATTTTACAACGCATGAATAATAACTCAATTTTTTAAATGTCTCGGAATAGGAATGTGCCCGGCATATTCAGGAAACAGCATGGAGGCCAGCAGAGCTGGGTGGAGTCCAGCAAAGAAATGAGGCCAGAGACAGGGCGGGGACTCAGTAGAGCATCTTACTGACCCTTATATAAGAACCATGATTTTTACTCCCATGAAATGGGGAACCCCTACAGGGTTTTGATGTGTGTAGTGACATGATGTGACTCTGTTTAAAGGGTCACTTTGGCTGCTGTGTTGACAACAGCTACAGAGGGACAAGAGTGGAGGCAGGAAGACCTCTAGGAGGTTCCCGCAGAGATTCAGAGAAAGATGATATGGACTCAAGCAAGGGGAAATGGTGAGAAGGGACTGAACTCTGGGCAAAGGTTAAAAACAGAGCCCAGAGGATTTTTCTGGCTGAATGGATAAAGAATGGGAGAGAAATAAGTCAAGTCTGGCTCCAAGATTTGTGACTTGACCACAGAAAAGGCAGACAAAATAAGAGAACCAAGGACTGAGCTTTGGGGCTCTGTAGTGTTAAGGGAGTAAAGAGAAAAGGAGAGATTTATCGCAAACACTGAGAAGTAGGCAAGGAAGTAGGAGGGAGAATTATGAGAATGTGGAGTCTGGAGAGCCAGAAGATGATGGCACGTCAGGAAGATGTGTCAGATGCTGCTGGCGGGTCAAAGTAATAAGAGAACTAACAACTGATTGCTGTTGCTGGTGAACTTGATGAGAGGATTTACAGTAGCATGATGAGAGCAAAAATATGAGTAGTGAGGATGTAATAAAGAATGGGAAAATTTTTCTGACCTAAGAGCAGGCAAGGTTTTTGTAGATGGCAAAAAGCATTAACCACAAAAGGGGAAAAAATGATAAATTAGGTTTCATCAAAATTAATACCTTCTGTTCCTCAAAAGACTCTGCTAAGAAAATGAAAAGCTGCAGACTGAGAAAAAATATTTCTCAAATCACACATCTGACAAAAAGCTTGATTCTATAACATAGAAAGAACACTTCCAACTCAATAAGATGACAAACAATCCAGTTTTTAAATGGGCAAAATATTTGAACCAATGCATCACAAAACAAGATATACAAATGTTTAACAAGCAAATGAAAAGGTACTCAATATTTTTAGTCCTCAGAGAAACACAAATCAAAACCACAATGAGATACTACTACAGAGCAGTCAAAATGGCTAAAATTTAAAATATTTAAATTGAAAAGATACCAAACAAATGCTAAGTTTTGGCAGGAAATGTGCAACAACTGGAACCCTCACACATTTTTGGTAAGAATGTGAAATATCACAACCACTTTAGAAAACAATTTGACAATTTCAAAGTTAAACATATAACTACCACACTACCCAGAAATTCCACTCCTACATATTTAATCAAGAAAAATGAAAACATACACCCTCCCAAAGACTTGTCCATGAAAGTTTACAGCCATTTTATTCACAATTGCTAGAAATTGGAAATAATTCAAATATCCATTAATTAGTGAATGGACCTAAGAACTGTAAAACATCCATATAATAGAATGTTACTTAGCAATTTTGTTTAAAGAACAAACTATTGATACAACAACAATATTTTGGATAACTCTCCAAAATATTATTCTGAGAAGAAGCAAGACAGAAAAGAGTTCATAGTACGATTCCATTTATATAAAGTTCTAAAGCAGGCAAAAATAATTTATCCTTAGGTGATGAATACACTCTACATCTTGACTTAAGCAGTGGTTAGTTTATGCATTTGTAAAAACTCATAGAACTGTACACTTGGTATGAGAATTTTAATGCATGAAAATATACCCCAATAAAGTTTACTTTTTAAAAAGAAAGTGGAAGGACAAAATGGGCAAATTTTTTTAGTTTTCTGTGTAGGAGAACAGAAGAACTGGGCAGTAAGAACATGAAATGCGGGGTCAAAATACAGATTTTTCAAAAGAAATAGCAGCATTCTGTATGGTAAGAGAATGATCCAGTAAAGATAAGATATTTGTGAAGTATTAATAGAAAAGCTTCTTTCAAGCTTCCAAGAGCCAAGTTAGAAGTGTATTAGTACCATCTCCTGGGGTCCTTCCCACAGTGTTAAATTCTCTCTCATGAAAAAACGCTATCATATCAAAATACTCTCATTTTTCCAACTTTATATCCCGTCGTGATCCAGTCCCATATACATTCTACTGTTGCCTGCTGGTAAAAGTTGGCTATGTCCGATAGATCTTGCAGTTTGCAATCGCCTTCCTTCCTTGAAGGCTTAGCCTGTCCCTAGCCAGTTTATATTGTGATTTAACTCTAGTTATTGGTCTGGTGACTACGAAGGGAAGTGGAAGTAGACACCCAGCCCCATCAAGGGGATGCACATTTCTTATAAGCATTAATCTCTACATTACATTCAAGCAGGGGGAGCTCTAGCTATTAATAGAAAAGAGTAGCTATTAATGAAGGCCTGGAGGCAGAGCATTCAAGATTTTTGAAAGTCAATACAGGTATCTTTATTACAGACTCAAGGTCTCATTACTTCCCAATCAAAGCTCTACTCTTGATGAAGCAGATCTATCAAAGTTGAAAACTGAACTTTCTCTGGAGCTCTATTTCACCTTGGTTTTTCTACATTTTGGCTTAAAGAGAGGAGAGACTCTCTGTATGCTTTCAAAAAGATCATCTGACTTTTACGCTCTATGTTGCATATGTGCTCAGTCGTGTCCAGCTCCTTGTGACCCCATGGACTGACTGTAGCCCCATGCACCATAGCCCACCAGGCTCCTCTGTCCATGGAATTCTCTAGGCAGGAATACTGGAGTGGGTTGCCATTTCCTTCTCCAGGGGAATCTTCCCAACCCAGGGATCGAATTCACATCTCCTATATCTCCTGCACTGTCAAACAGATTCTTTTTTTTTTTTTTTTAATTTTTTTTTATTATTTTTTTTTAATTTTTTTTTCCATTTATTTTTATTAGTTGGAGGCTAATTACTTTACATCATTACAGTAGTTTTTGTCATATATTGAAATGAATTAGCCATGGATTTACATGTATTCCCCATCCCAGTCCCCCCCTCCCACCTCCCTCTCCACCCGATCCCTCTGGGTCTTCCCAGTGCACCAGGCCCGAGCACTTGTCTCATGCACCCAACCTGGGCTGGTGATCTGTTTCACCCTAGATAATATACATGTTTCAGTGCTGTTCTCTTGAAACATCCCACCTTCGCCTTCTCCCAGAGTCCACAAGTCTGTTCTATACATCTGAGTCTCTTTTTCTGTTTTGCATATAGGGTTATCGTTACCATCTTTCTAAATTCCATATATATGTGTTAGTATACTGTAATGGTCTTTATCTTTCTGGCTTACTTCGCTCTGTATAATGGGCTCCAGTTTCATCCATCTCATTAGAACTGATTCAAATGAATTCTTTTTAATGGCTGAGTAATATTCCATGGTGTATATGTACCACAGCTTCCTCATCCATTTGTCTGCTGATGGGCATCTGGGTTGCTTCCATGTCCTGGCTATTATAAACAGTGCTGCGATGAACATTGGGGTGCATGTGTCTCTTTCAGATCTGGTTTCCTTGGTATGTATGCCCAGAAGTGGGATTGCTGGGTCATATGGCAGTTCTATCTCCAGCTTTTTAAGAAATCTCCACACTGTTTTCCATAGTGGCTGTACTAATTTGCATTCCCACCAACAGTGTAAGAGGGTTCCCTTTTCTCCACACCCTCTCCAGCATTTATTGCTTGTAGACTTTTGGATAGCAGCCATCCTGACTGGCGTATAATGGTACCTCATTGTGGTTTTGATTTGCATTTCTCTGATAATGAGTGATGTTGAGCATCTTTTCATGTGTTTGTTAGCCATCTGTATGTCTTCCTTGGAGAAATGTCTGTTGAATTCTTTGGCCCATTTTTTGATTGGGTCATTTATTTTTCTGGAGTTGAGCTGGAGGAGTTGCTTGTATATTTTTGAGATTAATCCTTTGTCTGTTGCTTCGTTTGCTATTATTTTCTCCCAATCTGAGGGCTGTCTTTTCACCTTGCTTATAGTTTCCTTTGTTGTGCAAAAGCTTTTAAGTTTCATTAGGTCCCATTTGTTTATTTTTGCTTTTATTTCTGAAATTCTGGGATGTGGGTCATAGAGGATCCTGCTGTGATTTATGTCAGAGAGTGTTTTGCCTATGTTCTCCTCTAGGAGTTTTATAGTTTCTGGTCTTACATTTAGATCTTTAATCCATTTTGAGTTTATTTTTGTGTATGGTGTTAGAAAGTGTTCTAGTTTCATTCTTTTACAAGTGGTTGACCAGTTTTCCCAGCACCACTTGTTAAAGAGGTTATCTTTTTTCCATTGTATATCCTTGCCTCCTTTGTCGAAGATAAGGTGATCATAGGTTCGTGAATTTATCTCTGGGCTTTCTATTCTGTTCCATTGATCTATATTTCTGTCTTTGTGCCAATACCATACTGTCTTGATGACTGTGGCTTTGTAGTAGAGTCTGAAGTCAGGCAGATTGATTCCTCCAGTTCCATTCTTCTTTCTCAGGATTACTTTGGCTATTTGAGGTTTTTTGTATTTCCATACAAATTGTGAAATTATTTGTTCTAGTTCTGTGAAAAATACCGTTGGTAGTTTGATAGGGATTGCATTGAATCTATAGATTGCTTTGGGTAGTATAGCCATTTTGACAATATTGATTCTTCCAATCCATGAACACGGTATATTTCTCCATCTGTCAAACAGATTCTTTACCACTCAGCCACCTGGGAACCCCACTCTCTACACTGGTGATTAATTATTCTCAAGCTTTCATTGGTTTTCTCCAAGGCCTCCATGGCTCCCACAACAGTCATCTGATTATAGTTCTTATAATAACTACACACCCATCCCCAAACTCTTAACTACCTGATAGATTGCATCTGCCCATGTGCTAGCTGCCTCCCACCAGCGCCCCATCTCAGTTGACCACTGTTGAAAATGTCAACAGTTGTATCACATCTTCAGTATCAGTTCTCTACCTACCCCTAGTGATGTGATCTTCACTGCCAGAAGGCCAATGGGTGATCCGTCTGCAAAATCCAGTTTTAGATGGTATTTCCTAGGGTCATTTCTGATACCAAATGTCAAGTGTCACCAGAAAAAATTAGCCTCTAAAGCTCTGAGATTTTCATATAAATGTTTCTTAGGATTACTCTGGGAAATCACATCTTTAAGAGCAAGAGAAGCAAGACCAGGCATAAGTTGAACTGCAATGTGAATGGCAAGGTGATCTCAGCTGATCCTATGAGAATCTTTGTTGCTGGAATGGTACTTTCATTATCCTTCCCTCTTGACACTAGAGGTCTGGGTCTTGATACCTCTCCTCACCCAACCAGTCATTGGATGCAGGCTGTCCACAGGAGATAGGCAGCCTCGCGCAAGGCAAAAGGCAATTCCCAGAGAGGATTTTGGCTAAGAATTTTTGGTTGCCAAGATGGATTGCCTCAGTCCTGAAGGGGGATCTGGGTGGCACACAACAGCATCCACTACCCTCAGATAACACTGTAAGGGAAACCAGTCATTTTGCTACCATTTTAAGATTGGAAGTGAATAAATACTTTAACGGTGTTCTCTTTTTCCAACCCAGGACTCTTTCCAGGGAGAGGCTGAAGAGTTTATATTGCTCTAGACTTAATAAAAACAAATGAAGACCAGATGGCAGGAGGCTCCAATCTTAATCCAGGAAGAGTATCTTTTAGTCTGTCTCCCCGTCTCCATTCTGGCCTGAACAGTTCACAAAAAGATTCACAAGCTTGCTAAAAGGAAACTGAATAGTTATGTACTATTTAATACAATTCAACAAATGACAGCTAATATTTATAGAGTGCTAGAATGTGTCAGGCCCTTTTCTAATGTTGTATGTGTAAATATATGTGTATACATGTATATACACATATATATACATACATGTGAACATATACATGATACATATATATGTGCATGTACATATATATTCACTTAACCCTCAGAAGAACCCTCTGAGGGAGGCACTATGATTATTCTATTACAGATAAGGAAACAATACAGAGACATGATTTGCCCAGATTTCTGACAATTCGAAAGAACACTTCCTTTAGCTTCCAGTTCATTCATCCTTCCCATATGTCTTTTTTTGAGCTCTTGATCTTTGCCAGCTCTAGAGCTAGAGTCTAGTCCTTGGGTACCCTATAAATGTGATCATTTTTCCATATATATAATTAACATAAGGATTCTACTATGGAAGACTCTACTTAAAGGCCCTATTAACTGTATGAGAGATCAAGGCATGAATAGCATTTCATATATGAATAGCTCTCATGGATTACAGATACCATCTTACCAGCATCATGACTATCCCCATGTAAATGCCTAGGAGTACAGAGTGTGGGCAGGAACAGGGATATGCTCTCCTGTAGGATACCTGGGTGGAACTCTGTGCATAGGACAGAGTTAATTAGGTAGAGTGTGCTCAGGAGGAAAAAGGATCAGTAAAGTGGCTGGCTGTTCACTTATTCTGTATGCCCTATTCTTACCACCTTTGGGTGGTTGCATTCACAACCCCAGTGTCCTCTATGACCTACACATGGATGACTCCATAAAACTCCCAAACCACTCTCCCAAATGCCAGACGCAAACACTGAACTGCCAGGTAAACTTCTCACTTAAACATACCAAAGAAACATGGCTATCTCCAAAAATTCTCTCACTGTTTTTCTTCCCTCAAACTTGCTTCCGTATGTGCTCAGTTCTGGCTATTGGTATGTTTAGAATCTCTCAGTGGTGCCAAAGAAAGGAGTACCCAGACTTCTTAGCAGCTTGCTCAGATATATGGTAGAAGGGTGAGGAGAGAGGCAAGGTGTTAGCAGCCAAACAGAAAAACAGAAGATAGATTCTCTTATAAACTTATTTCTTCACATACATGCAAAGTTTGTCTCTCACCTATTTTTTATAAATATACATTTTCGAGAGTACTATTTTAATTCCCTTGTTGTTCTCTAATATATATTTTGAGTTATTTCATTAGTGGCTGCCAACAGGATTACAATTAACATCCTTACTCATAACATCCTTACTAGTTCAGATTAATATCAATTTAGTGTCTATAATACATGAAAACTGTGTTTCTATAGAGAGAAATTAAGAAAACAACCCCATTATCAGTATCATAGGAAAGAATAAAATACATAGAAATAAATTTAACCAAGGAGGTGAAAGACCTATACACTGAAGTCTATAAGATAGTAATGAAATAAACTGAGAAAACACAAATAAATGAAAAGATGTTCCATGCACATAGATTTGAAAAACAAATAGTATTAAAATGTCCATAATACCCAAAGAAATTCAGTGTAATCCCTATCACAATTCCAAAAGACTTTCAAAGAAAATGCCATTTTTCAAAGAAATAGAATGAACAATTCTAAAAGTCATATGATTTACAAAGACTCTGAAGAGCCAAAACAGTCTCTAGAAAGAAAAATGCAGGAGGCATCACACTCCCTGATTTTAAACTACATTGTAAAGCTACAGTAATCAAAACAGTATGTTATTGTCATAAAACACATAGATCAATGTAACAGAACATAGAGCCAAGAAATAAACCCATGTCTATATGATTAGCTAACAAAAAAAGAAACCAAGAGTATACAATGTGGAAAGAATAATCTCTTCAATAAATGGTGCTAGGAAAACTGGACAACCATATGCAAAAGAATAAAATGGACACCTATTTTACATCCTTCATTTTTGAAAGATATTTTCACTATATATAAAGTTCTTGGTTGACAAACATTTTCTTTCAGCATTTTTAATATTCCCTTCCACTGCCTTCTATCTCCCACTTCTTTTTTCAGCTTTATTGTGATATAATTGACAAATATGTTCCCATTTCTGATTTAAAAATTATCTGCTAATTTTATCAAAGATACTTAATGTGTGATAAGCCACTTCTCTTGCTTGCTTTCAAGACTCCCTTTTTGTCTTCAGCTTTTGATAGTTTGATTATTATTTGTCTAAGTATGAATCTCTTTGAGTTTATCATACTTGGAGTTCATTGAGCTTCTTGTATAGGTCAATACTTATCAAATTTGAAAAGTTTTCAGCAAGTATTTCTTCAAATGTTTCTTCTGTTCCTTCCTCTATCCTCTCCTTCTGAGACTTGAATAATGCATATTTGTTTGCTTGATATATCTTTAAGTTCACTGATTCTTTATTCAGCCAACTCAAATCTGCTATTGAATCTCTCTAGTAATTTTTTCATTTCAATTATTGTAATTTTCAACTCTAAAATTTCTTTGGGTTCTTTTCTATAATTCTATCTCCTTGATATTCTTTATTTGGTCAAATACTACTCTCATACTTTAGTTTTTTAGATGTGGTTTCCTTTGGTTCTTCATATTTAAAATAACTAATTTAAATGCTATTTAGGAAGTACAGTGTGTGAACTTCTTCAAGGACACTGTCTTACTGGCTTTCTTTGGGTTCTTTTCTATAATTCTATCTCCTTGATATTCTTTATTTGTTCAAATACTACTCTCATACTTTAGTTTTTTAGATGTGGTTTCCTTTGGTTCTTCATATTTAAAATAACTAATTTAAATGCTATTTAGGAAGTACAGTGTGTGAACTTCTTCAAGGACACTGTCTTACTGACTTCTTTTCCCCTCTATATGGATCATATATTTTTTGTTTCTTTGCATGTTGAAAGGGACATTTTAAATAATGTAACATGGCTACTCTGGAATTCAGATTCTCTCTACTTCTCAGGATTTATTTTTGTTGCTATTTGTTGCTGCTTGTTTGTTAGCAACTTTCCTGAACTAATAATAATGTTAAAATCTGTATTCATTATTGTATGTGAAGTTTGTTTAATTAACTTAATGGTTTGTTAATGGTTGTACATAGATTTCTTCAAATGGCTGGAAACAATAATTCTTCCCATCTTTGTCAAGAGTCTCTGTGTGCATTTGGGGGCATGACTCAACACTCAGGAAATTTGACAGCTATGCCTTAGCCCAAAGCCAGAAGCTTAAAGTTTTCTGAGATCTATGCACAGCTTTGTGTATGTACATAAGCCTATGCATGAATGTGGCCTTCTAGATTCACAGGAATATAGCAGAGCTTTTCAAAACCTCCAATGGAAATATCATTCTCCAACTTTCCCTTTTGGGTTTTTTTGTTTGTTTGTTTTTTGATCAGCTTGTTGTTTGCTCCACTGCTATCATCATCTCAGGGAGATTGTTTTTTATAAATGCCTTTTTGTTGCCCTGGGAAAGTGCTAAGTCACATCAAATAAAGAAAACTCTTGTGAATGGGGAGCCATTTGACAGGTGAAATTGAAGCAATGACAATTCTCTGGGAATGGGTCTTTGGAAGTGTTCCAACCCCATTCTGCCCCCTCCAAAGGGTATTATTAGTCTGCTGGCTTTCACCTTTGTTGTGGGCTGTTGCTTTCCAAGGCTACTACACAGCTGGGAGGGGGGATGGAAATACAGCAAGTTAAAATGCCACAAAGCTTGCTGCTTGCAAGATTCCAATGTTTCTCCTTCAAAATATTTTTAAGTGTTTTAGATTTCAAACCAAGCACATCTGCAAGACATATATGGCCAAGGAGCTATTGATTTTCCACCTCTGTCCTATGCCATCTAAATGCAGAAATCTTTATCAGAAAGAGTAAACTCCAAGTCAATATTTCCAATAGCTCTGTCTCTAACTAATGATTCCTATAAAAGTTCGCCTAGCCCAGCAACAAGCTGCAAGTGGGGTGACACCCAGCAGAAATTCTGAAGGGACCACATGACCAGATTTGTCTGTAGGGAGGCCCCTTTGGCAGCAAAGTCAATTCTGCCCACACAGGGAGAGACCCTGGGGGGTTCAGGCTCTTGTCCAGATAAAAGGTGGCAAGGATATGATCCAGAGAAGTAGCCAGGGAGATGAATAGCACAGACCCAAGGCATCCTCCAAAACTGTAGCTTTTAATTATTGCCGGGTTTTTTTTTATTTTTTTGTTCATTTGTTTTTGCATATCCCCCAGGAATTTTGAAAATGATATACATTTCAAAGACACTTGAATTATTTTATATTTCTATAACTGTAAGGGATACAATTTGCATATTATAAACACTGACAGTTTAAAACAAACATATTACAATACTCCTTTTAAACACATCTGATAGAATTTAAATACCGTATAATTTGATGCTATTACCTATTTTAAAATACATTTGAAAAAAATAAAGAAAATATATTTGAACCTAGGATTCCCTCATAGCTCAGTGAGTAAAGAATCTGCCTGCAATTCAGGGGACCCAGGTTTGATTCCTGGGTCAGGAAGATCCCCTGGAGAAGAAAATGGCAACCCACTCCAGTATTCTTGCCTGGAAAATCCCATGGACAGAGGAGCCCAGTGGGCTACAATCCATGGGGTTACAAGAGTCGGACATGACTCAGTAACTAAACCACCACCAGCACTTTAACAGCTGGAAATTTATGTGCTCCTTTTTTTTCTTGAATTGCATTTCCATTTCCCATTTCCACCACTGAATTTTCTTCTAATGTGTTTTCATGGCTGAAAGTCTATTGCTGATTACTTTATCACACTCCCATTTATATGTATATAAATGAAATATAGATTTTTAAAATATTTCCTGTGATTACAAGGCCCTAGTAGTTGCTAATAATGCTTATCTTTAGGTAACTATTATAATTATAAATAGCATGTAATTGATGGCAAGAATACAAATATTATAAATTTGGATAATTAAAGCATGTGAAAAGCAAAATTTTATGGTAATCTTGTTGCCTAATGAGATGAGTGAGATGTTTGTAGAAATCAGTTCATGCGTACAAAGATGAACATTACTTATTTTTCAGCTTTTATAAATCTAAGTCTTGAAAAACTATACTCTTAAATAAGAAGAAAAGAACAGAGTTGTGCTACGGAGATGTCTCTCTGCTCTCTGAACTCCTTCCTAGTTATTTGCCAAAAAGCTGCATGTACAGGCATTCTCTGTACATTTTTCCCAGTTTTTCTGTAAGTCTAAAGTTATTTCTAAATTGAAAAAAAAAATTAATTCCTACCCAAGCCTAGCCTCAGAGAACTCAGTCACCAAACCAAAGGCCTGAAGTGAAGGGCCATAGTGCACTTGTGCAGGGTGCTAAAAGGCCTCAGTATAACCCAGGTAACTCATAAAGGTATGCGTGGCTTTGTAGCAGCTGATACCCATTTGAATCGCTCCAATCCTCTGCCCTCCTCCTGCAACTGCAGTCAAAATGCATGACCACCTTTCTTCCCTACTTCATCGGCTCCTCCAGACAATTCCCACCCTCTGCATGGGCATAAGTAAGGGTGGCCTATCTTCTGACCCAGGCTCTTGGGAGGAGAGAGGAGTCAATACTGCTACATTGATTATAATGGTCAATTTTTTGTATCAACTAGACTAGGCTATGGGATACCCAGATAGCTTATAAAATATTATTTCTGGGCCTGTCTGATATTGTTTCAAGAAGAGATTAGCATTTGAATCAGGCAACTGAGCAAAGCAAATCAACCTCCCCAGTATAGATGGGCAGTGTCCAATTTATTGAAGGTTCAAAATGTAGAGGGATGCTCTGCTGGAGCTGAGATACCCATCTCTGCCCTTGGACTCCAGTGCTCCTGGTTCTCAGACTTTCAGCCTCAGATTGGAATTCACATCATCAGCTCCACACTCCTCCCCAGTTCTCAGGCTTCAGCCTTGGACTGAATTACACCACCGACTCCTGGATCTCCAGCTTGCAGACAGCAGATTGTGGGTGGCCCTTCTGAGCCTCCATAACCACATGAGCCAATAACTCCCATATATATATACTGGTGGTTCTGTTTCCCTGAAGAACCTTGATCATGAAGGCAAGCGATCTTTTAAAGGTAACCCTGATTGAGAATTCTTTGGCAACAATACCTCTAATGCTTCTTACCTCTTGGTGTAATACTCAAAAGCCTGACCTGACATTTATGTCTCTGCATAAGCTGCCTCCAATGTAGGCATCTCAGAGCAGATAACTTTGCATGCCAAGTAACAGTCATGCTGACACCTTTCAACCCCATGGCTAAGGATTCTCACACTCAGGTCTCAGGCCCTCTTCCCCAACTTTTTGCCTCCTCAGTCAGCTATTACCTCTATCATCCACTCCATATTTCAACATGGAGCTGTGCCTCTAAAAAGCCAGTTAAATTGCTGGGATTCCAGCTCACAGGAAGTTCATACCTATTTTTCTCATTCGTTTCTTCTCTCTCTTAGATACAGCTTGGAGCAACTAATGAAAGGTTCTTCCTAATCACTTCCAGCCTTCCCTCCTGGGGGATACATGGCATCTTTAAATTCTATTCTCCTTGTAAACCCTCGGAGTGGTAAACAGTATCAACAGAGATGCTATACATCCTGTCAGCAAAGGCTGAACATAACTTAATTTTACATATAAAATTTTAATTCAAAACTGATGGATCAGAAACCATTTCAGACATTTCCAACTTCTCTTAAGATTCTGTTTTCTTTCTAAAATCCATGCCATCGACCCTAAATTCAGTTACATACTTTCTTCCCAGAACTTATTAAATCTTTCTTCCACTTTCATTTCTTTTCTCATTTTCCCCTCTCAGTCTCTCTCTCCAATTTTGAGATTTTTGTTTTCTTTTCATCACCCACAGAAATAACTTCTCAGTTCTATGCAGCATTGTTCTTTCCAGAATTACTAAATCATGCTTCCACTTTCGCTTCTTTCCTCCATTTTCCCCTCCTGCTCCCACTCTGATGGCATTGGTTTATTGACCTTGGATCTGCTTGTGCTTTAAATCTTCAGGAGGTTGGAGAGAAGCCTTGCCTATTCCTCTCCCACTCGCGTCTGCCACATGTTTAGTGATCAGACTGCATTTGGTGACAGCTCAGACACTGCTGTGTGGCCTTTCTCAATGCTGTTTATATGTCTGTTTGTTCTTAGGTTGTTTAATAGGGGCCCCTTGCCAACATAGTTGAGAAGGGGGCTGCTTGGATATCTGATCTTTGTGTCATCCTGACCCTAGTCCACTCTTCTCTCACTGGAAAGCAACTCACAGTTTTTATCCCAGTTCCCACAAGCTCTATCCCTTCCACACCACCCTCCAGCTTATCACCATATGTCTCACTCCTGTAAGCCCTGTTCAAGATCCAGCTCCATCTGGCTTGACCCTGTTTGACAACAACAATTTCCCCAAATGAACCAGTCAGGGCTTCTGTGTACACCAGGCACTCTCGAGCTTCCATGGTAACTTGAAAATGTGGATTTTTAGCTTCAAAAATGGTCTTAAGCACCTTCTGCCATATTTGCCGTCTCTCCGCTAATACAGAGTTACAGAGCCTGCGAATGTGCTGGTCATGCACAACTGAGTCTCTGGCAGTGGAGCATGATAACTCAGAGTCCTGTGACATGTGAATGGATACAGCCTGAGCGCTGGACTAGGACTCAGAGGAAAGATCCAGTGCAAGTCCCAGATCCTACTTCCCAGGCAAGTAAAATCATGCTCCAAATACCACTGTCTTAATTTTTTCAAATAGGATAAGAATAAATCCTATGCTTAATTCACAAGGCTCAAATGAAAAGTAAATGAGATGCGATAATTTGTGTTGGGAACACATTGCTGAAAATACTCTATAATGAGAACATACAATTGCCATTATCATATTGTTGTGAATAAGTAACTGTGTTGTCATCTATCCAATTCTAGTTCTTGATCTCAGGCTTGATCAGTGACAGAAAGGGACACTTAGAGGCACTGAGGACCCTTTAGCCAGGAGAAGGCATGGTTGAGGCAGAGAAAGAAGCTGTCATCACTGCCAAACGTCTCAAATACTTCATGCAACAGGAGTCAGATGTGTTCTTGTTCCATGTTCTGTGCACAGGAGAACTGATTTCAGCTTAACTACCAGGAGACTGGCTTCCCTGGTGGCTCAGAGGGTAAAGCGTCTGCCTGCAATGTGGGAGACCTAGGTTCAATCCTTGAGTCGGGAAGATCCCCTGGGGAAGGAAATGACAACCCACCCCAGTATTCTTGCCTGGAGAATCCCATGGACGGAGGAGCCTGGTAGGCTACAGTCCACGGGGTCACAAAGAGTTGAACATGACTGAACGACTTCATTTTCACTTTCACCAGGAAACTGATTTCAGCTTAGGTTAAGGACACATTAACCAGAAAAGAGGATGACAGAGGATGACATGGTTGGATGGCATCACTGACTCAATGGACATGAGTTTGAGTAAACTCCAGGAGTTGGCGATGGACAGGGAGGCCTGGTGTGCTGCAGTCCATGGGGTCACAAAGAGTCGGACAAGACTGAGTGACTGAACTGAACTGAACTAAGGACATATTTTTAACAATGGGACTGGTTTGCCTAAAACAGTGGTTCCACACAATAAGCAATGCCCAGGCCAATTCTGCTTTCCAGATGGCCTGCCATAAAAACAACTATCTGGGCTTCCCTGGTGGCTCAGTGGTAAACAATCTGCCTGCCAAGGCAGGAGACACAGGTTCGATCCCTGACCCAGGAAGACACCACGTGCCGTGGAGCAACTAAGCCCATGCACCACAACTACTGAGCCTGTGCTCTAGAGCCCGGGAGTCGGAACTACCGAGCCCACATGCTGCAGCCACGGAAGCCCAAGTGCTCTAGAGCCCGCACTCTGCAACGAGAGAAGACACCGCAGTGAGAAGCCTGTGTACCCCAACTAGAGAGTAACCCCCGCTTGCCTCAACTAGAGAAAAGCCCATGTGGCAATAAAGACCCACACAGTCAAAACCTAATTAAATTTTTTAAAAACTATCTAAAAAAGAATAAATAAACTCTCTACTACAACTGCACATTCCTCAAAATATTTCATAAATATTATTCATTTGGCCTCCACCATGACTCCACACATAGGTATTATAATGCTATCTCTGAGCTGAGAATCAAACAGGTTATATAACTTTCCCAGAGCCACAAAGCAGAGCTGGGACTGGAGCTCATTCCTATCTACCCACCTAGAAAACCCAGGCGTTCCCTACCACACTGTACTCCTCACAGATGTGCAGAGGTCTACATTGCAGAAGGATCTCAGCTGCCCAGGCCACTTTAAGGCCACCCCAGCCCTAAGCTTCAGAGGTCTTATATCCCTTTTTCATGAGGTGAAGTTTCTTCTGACTGTCATTTTTTTCCATGATTGTAGTTTATAGGACTTGTGCTTCAGACTTCTGAGAGTCATGAGGGTATATAGGTACCCCAGGGATAGATAACCTCCTTGTCCACAATTCATGGCCTGTCACCCTTCCTTCCAGATCCCCATAATCCTCGACACGTTGTTCAGTTCTGAGAAGCATTCTCTTTCCCTGAGTGACACAGGTATCTTTCGTTCTTTTTCTTTGGAAAGTCTCTTTACTTCAAACTCCGTCCCCCTCCCTTCCCAGTAATGAAACCTAAAGACCATCTACAGTGAAGTGTCTTCACCAGTCTGTCATTAGTACAGGAGAGGGAGAGATAAGAGTAGTGATTGGAAACAGGGACTTGGAGCATGAGTGGTACCTAGCATTGTGTTAGGGGCTGTCTGTCTTATCCAGCTTAATGTTTCCCAAATCCCTATGTTGCTGCTAGTGAAGAAAGGGACACTTGAAAATCTGCACAGAGATGTTTATAGCAGCTTTGTTTGTAACTACCAAAACCTGGAAGCAACCAAGGTGCCCTTTGGTGAGTGCATAGATAAACTGTGGTACATCCAGATGATGGACTATTATTCAGTGTTAAAAAAAAAAAAAAAAAAAACAATGAGCTATCCAGACATGGAGAACCTAAAGTGACTATTACTAAATGAAAGAAAACAATCTATAAAGGCTACATACTATAGGATTCCAACTATATAACATTCTGGAATAGGCAAAGCTACAGAGACAGTAGCAATAGTTAGAACCAGACATGGAACAACTAACTGGCTCAAAATTGGGAAAGGAGCATGTCAAGGCTGTATATTGTCACCCTGCTTATTTAATTTCTATGCAGAGGACATCAGGCAAATGCCAGCCTGGATGAAGCACAAGCTGGGATCAAGATTTCCAGGAGAAATATCAATAACCTCAGATATGCAGATGATATCACTCTAATGCAGAAAGTGAAGAGGAACTAAAGGACCTTTAGATGAGGGTGAAAGAGGAGACTGAAAAAGCTGGCTTAAAACTCATCATTCAAAAAACTAAGATCATGGCAGTCTGTCCCATCATTTCATGGCAAATAGATGGGGAAAAAGTGGAAACAGCAGCAGATTTTATTTTCTTGGGCTCCAAAATCACTGTGGACAGTGACAGCAACCATGAAATTAAAAGACGCTTGCTCCTTGGAAGAAAAGCTATGACCAACCTAGACAGTGTATTAAAAAGCAGATACATCACTTTGCCAACAAAGATCCATCTAGTCAAAGCTATAGCTTTTCCAGTAATCATGCATAGATGTGAGAGTTGGACCATAAAGAAGGCTGAGCACCAAAGAATTGATGCTTTCAAACTGTGGTGCTGGAGAAGACTCTTGAGAGTCTCTTGGACGGCAAAGAGATCAAACTAGTCGATCTTAAAGGAAATCAACCCTGAATATTCATTGAAAGGACTGATGCTGAAGCTGAAGCTCCAATACTTTGGCCAACTGATGCAGAGTCAACTCACTGGAAAAGACCCTGACACTGGGAAAGATTGAGGGCAGAAGGAGAAGGGGGAAGACAGAGAATGAGATGGTTGGATAGCATCACTGACTCAATGAACATGAATTTGAGCAAACTCTAGGGGATAGCAAAGGAAGGGAAGGGAAGCCTGGCACACTGAGGTCCATGGAGTTGCAAAGAGTCGGAAACAATTTAGCGATTGAACAACAGAGATAGTAAATAGATCAGTAGTTGCCAGGTGAGGGAAAGAGAGAGAGATAGAGCACAGAGGATTTTTAGGGCAATGAAATTAACCAGTATGATACTACAATGATGGGTACATATCATTACACGTTTGTCCAAACCCATTAAACGTACAATACCAAGAGTGAACTCTAATGTAAACTATGAACCTTGGGTGATAAAGATGTATCAGTATTGGTTCATCAATTATAACAAATGTACAAGCTGGGGAATGTTGATGGTAGGGGAGGCTGTGCCTGTGTGGGAATAGATGGGGGGAAAGGGAAATCTCTGAATTTAACTTTTCAATTATGCTGTGAACCTAAAACTACACTTAAAATGAATGCTTATTTTTAAAAAGTTAGAAAGATACACTTGAAGTAGTTAGGTGACCTACCCAGGACCACAGACCAGTGATTGGCAGGGTTAGAATCGAGAGTTCAGTCTTGTTTGGCTCCATTGCCTATGCTTGCTAATGAGTCCATGAAAACAAAGTGGCCCCTTACTTAGCTTCTCCTTTGAGTGTTGTCATTGCATGGCCACACACCACAAGCAGTTTCTCTTTTCCAGTCTCGGGACTGATTCTGTGCAGAGAACAAGGGGATCTTTCCATGGAGTGTCCCTCAGAGTGCCCATGTGACAGGCAAGAAGGGTCTAGCCTGACCCCACATGCAGAATGCAGCTGGCATTAGAGGCTGCCACCTTTCTGTCTGTGGATAATGTAAAAATTGAGGATGTTTGGGACTTAAAGGAAATGCCAGCTAATGAGAAACAGAAATTCAAACACTATAAATCAGGTGCCCTCTATATGTTGAGGTGAAGAGTTAGGAAGATTAAGGTCAAGGCCACAGCCAGATTAAGCCTGGAACATAGGCAAAACACTCTCCGACATAAATCACAGCAGGATCCTCTATGACCCATATCCCAGAATTTTAGAAATAAAAGCAAAAATAAACAAATGGGACCTAATGAAACTTAAAAGCTTTTGCACAACAAAGGAAACTATAAGCAAGGTGAAAAGACAGCCCTCAGATTGGGAGAAAATAATAGCAAACGAAGCAACAGACAAAGGATTAATCTCAAAAATATACAAGCAACTCCTCTAGCTCAACTCCAGAAAAATAAATGACTCAATCCAAAAATGGGCCAAAGAACTCAACAGACATTTCTCCAAGGAAGACATACAGATGGCTAACAAACACATGAAAAGATGCTCAACATCACTCATTATCAGAGAAATGCAAAGCAAAACCACAATGAGGTACCATTATACGCCAGTCAGGATGGCTGCTATCCAAAAGTCTACAAGCAATAAATGCTGGAGAGGGTGTGGAGAAAAGGGAACCCTCTTACACTGTTGGTGGGAATGCAAATTAGTACAGCCACTATGGAAAACAGTGTGGAGATTTCTTAAAAAGCTGGAAATAGAACTGCCATATGACCCAGCAATCCCACTTCTGGGCATACACACCAAGGAAACCAGATCTGAAAGAGACACGTGCACCCCAATGTTCATCGCAGCACTGTTTATAATAGCCAGGACATGGAAGCAACCCAGATGCCCATCAGCAGACGAATGGATGAGGAAGCTGTGGTACATATACACCATGGAATATTACTCAGCCATTAAAAATAATTCATTTTAATCAGTTCTAATGAGATGGATGAAACTGGAGCCCATTATACAGAGTGAAGTAAGCCAGAAAGATAAAGACCATTACAGTATACTAACACATATATATGGACTTTAGAAAGATGGTAACGATAACCCTATATGCAAAACAGAAAAAGAGACTCAGATGTATAGAACTGACTTGTGGACTCTGGGAGAAGGCAAGGGTGGGATGTTTCAAGAGAACAGCATTGAAACATGTATATTATCTAGGGTGAAACAGATCACCAGCCCAGGTTGGGTGCATGAGACAAGTGCTCGGGCCTGGTGCACTGGGAAGACCCAGAGGGATCGGGTGGAGAGGGAGGTGGGAGGGGGGACTGGGATGGGGAATACATGTAAATCCATGGCTAATTCATTTCAATGTATGACAAAAACTACTGTAATGATGTAAAGTAATTAGCCTCCAACTAATAAAAATAAATGAAAAAAAAAGATTAAGCCTGATTTGGGTGGGAGGAAGCACGAGGGGCAGATCCTCACATTGGTCATATCAGGGGGCATCTCAGGGCAGGTATGCCTGTGATCCCTGCTGCCACAGCTGAATGAGGTCAGACTTAGAAAAATCTGCACATCTACACAATAGAGTCCACAGGCTTTCTCCACTGAACAAATAATTTCTTTGTAATCAGGATAATTTTATCCATCACCTCTTAAGGGTAAGACAAGAATGGTTTTCTTATACCACCAGAGGAAATTCTTCTCAGAAACTAGTTGCTTACTAGGGAAATTATTTTATTAAGTGTTCTGGGTGAATATAATACTGATTTCAAACAACTATAGCTGAAGTCATCAACAAGTACAATGGTTATTGTATGCACAAGAATCAGAGCCATATTTTATCACTAGGTAAAAACTATTTTTAAGGTATTTCATAAATCACTGGCAAGGTCAACCATACTAAACATTCCAGAACACACAGGGGAAATCTCTAGGGGCGTGCCCAGACCTCCAGGCTGCAGCGATTCATTGTTCTGACACTTCCTGCACCCTGCATGGAGCTGTCCCCGTCGTCAGCAAGTCTGCAGTCTGCTCACTGCTCAGGCCCCACAGGTAGGGAAGGCACACCACTTGTCACTGCACAGTGACATCACCACTGGATTCACCCCTGCAGGCCCGCTACTGTCTTCAAACATTTGTTAATGGGGACAAAAGCAGCCCCTGAAGTAATGGTGAGTATAACTCTACATGGAGCATTTTGCACCCAGCCTGTCATATGGTCAGTGCGCAGCAGTGATCATGAACAGGGACACAGTCCCAGTCACCAGGCCCAGATGCATTAAGCCATCTGTTCAGTGTTAATGCTTGATTTCATTCATGAATAAATAAATGCACCCACGAAGGTTGTTGTTGTTTAGTAGCTAAGTCATGTTCAACTTTTTTGCAACCCCATTTACTGCAGCCCCCCCAGGCTCCTCTGTCGACGGGATTTCCCAGGCAAGAATATTGGAGTGGGCTGCCATTTCCTTCTCCAGGGGCTCTTCCCAGCCCAGGGATGAACCCATGTCTCCCTCATTGGCAGGTGGATTCTTTACCACTGAGCCACCAGGGAAGCCCATAAATAATGAAACACACGCTAGTAAAGTAATGCTCAAAATTCTCCAAGCCAGGCTTCAACAGCACATGAACCATGAACTTCCAGATGTTCAAGCTGGATTTAGAAAAGGCAGAGGAACCAGAGATCAAATTGCCAACATTCGTTGGATCATTGAAAAAGAACGAGAGTTCAAGAAAAACATCTATTTCTGCTTTATTGACTACACCAAAGCCTCTGACTGTGTGGATCACAACAAACTGTGGAAAATTCTTCAAGAGACGGGAATACTAGACCACCTGACCTGCCTCTTCAGAAATCTGTATGCAGGTCAGGAAGCAACAGTTAAAATTGGACATGGAAGAACAGACTGGTTCCAAACAGTAAGGAGTACGTCAAGGCTGTATATTGTCATCCTACTTATTTAACTTATATGCAGAGTACATCATGAGAAATGCTGGGCTAGATGAAGCACAAGCTGGCATCAAGATTGCCAGGAGAAATATCAATAACCTCAGATGTGCAGATGACACTACCCTTATAGCAGAAAGTGAAGAAGAACTACAGAGCGCTTGATGAAAGTGAAAGAAGAGAATGAAAAAGTTGGCTTAAAACTGAACATTCAGAAAACCAAGATCACGGCAACTGGTCCCATCACTTCATGTCAAGTAGACAGGGAAACAGTGGCAGATTTTTTTTTTTTTTGGCTCCAAAATCACTGCAGATGGTGACTGCAGCCATGAAATTAAAAGACGCTTGCTCCTTGGAAGGAAAGCTATGACCAACCTAGACAGCATATTAAAAAGCAGAAACATTACTTTGCCAACAAAGGTCCATCTAGTCAAAGCTATGGTTTTTCCAGTAGTCATGTATGGATGTGAGAGTTGGACTATGAAGAAAGCTGAGCACTGAAGAATTGATGCTTTTGAACTGTGGTGTTGAAGAAGACTCTTGAGAATCCCTTGGACTGCAAGGAAATCCAACCAGTCCATCCTAAAGAAAATCAGTCCTGAATAATCATTGGAAGGACTGATGTTGAAGCTGAAACTCCAATTCTTTGGCTACCTGATGCGAAGAACTCACTCACTAGAAAAGACCCTGATGCTGGGAAAGATTTAAGACAGGAGGAGAAGGGGACGACAGAGGATGAGATGGTTGGATGGCATTACCGACTCTATGGACATGAATTTGAGTAAGCTCCGGGAGTTGGTGACGAACAGAGAGGCCTGGCGTGCTGCAGTCCATGGGGTTGCAAAGAGTCAGACATGACTGAGTCAGACTGGACTAAATATATGGAGAAATCCTTATTTTTTGCAGATGAGGATATTGAGTCAGAAAAATTGTAGTGTATCTGAGCTGTATTCAGAAAAACTGAATGCCTCTCTTGAGACAGAGGTGGCCAAGGAGATGTAAGTGGAAGTCAAGAGTAGAAATTCTAAGCATGCAGGTTAGAAGAGACTGACAAGTGGCCTGAGCCTCTCTTGTTCTCTTGTCTTTCCTCTTTCTAGCTGTGAGGATACAGATGTGATTGCTGGAGTTCCAGCAGCCATCACAGACCCTCAAAATGAAGTTGTGGGCTCAGGTTGACAAAAATTAGAGGACGTCTGTGTCCCTGATCTGTGAAGCTACCTACCATGTTTTCCTTGGGCACATATCTAACTGTAACCCTCTTCTATGTGACTCCAACCATTATGAAGTTTGGTCTCTGTTACTAGATGCCAAACATTGAATACATTTCCAACTGAAAAAATTCTGTTGATTTCTTTCCTCCCAAACTCCTTGCCCCTACTAAGCCTCCTTTGACAGGCCCTCCTCTCCCTTCTCTAAACAGTAGATTGATGTAGGTAGCAAATCCCACAGCTTAAAATATCATCCAGAAGCACTCAAAGTGATTTTAATAGCTTAGACTTCCCCCTCAAGCTCCAGACTCATATCCAACTGCCTGGCTGGATTTTCCAAATTGGCACATCCAAAAGAGAACCTGAATATTCCTCACCAAGTAGCCTTCCAACTCACTCCATTCCTCCTCATCAATGACCTTGTGTTATTTTCTTTGTGACTTTATCACAATCTGAAAAATCAGCTTATCAATTTCTAGTGTGTTCTTTAGAATATGTATCTCATACACTCCATGACAACATACAGGGATGGGATGGGGAGGGGGTAGGAGAGAAATTCAAGAGGGAGGAGACATATGTAACCCTATGG
Organism: Odocoileus virginianus; assembly: GCF_023699985.2. Lineage (NCBI taxonomy): Eukaryota > Metazoa > Chordata > Mammalia > Artiodactyla > Cervidae > Odocoileus > Odocoileus virginianus. The sequence goes on from NC_069680.1 coordinate 34,814,977, forward strand.
CTGATTTATGTTGATGTATGGCAGAAATCAACACAATATTGTAAAGCAATTATCCTCCAATTTTAAAAAAATTAATTTTTTTAAAAAAAGAATATGGACCTCATAAAAACAGAAATTCTGTCTGTCTTCACCCCTGGCTTCTAAATCATGCCAGCTCAGATATCCTGCTCAATTTACATGCACCTATCACTCAATTTACATGCACCTATCAGGCTTAGCAGGTGGCTCAGTAGTAAAAAAGATAATCCACCTGCCAGTGTAGAAGACACAGATTCAATCCCTGGGTCAGGAAGATCGCCTGGAGTAGGAAATAGCAAGCAACTCTAGTATTTCTGCCTGGAAAATTCCATGGACAGAGAAGCCTGGAGGGCTACAGGCCATGGGGTCACAAAGAGTAGGGGTTGCAATGACTGTGCAACGGAGACCATCAGGAATTCAAGAGTCAGGCCACTGTGACCAAGTGACAGTTTTTGTTTATCGTGTATCTTCAGCCTTCATTTTGATCTCTGACTTTTTCACCCAAACTGACATGCAGACATTTGTCAATTTCCCTCTCCACCCCAGAGTTCTTCCATTTGATTCTTCTTAAGTTATAACAGTACTGTGCAAGGTTTCATGTACTTTCAGAGCCCCTACATATAAAAATGTTTTTATTTCCTTAACATATAAAGTGCAAATTAGTGGTAATAAAACGTGATTTCTCTGAAAACTCAGAAGACATTTCATTGTTTTCTCATTTCCTGCTGTTAATGAATAATCTAATATTATCCTGGCTGGTGTTTTGTTCCATTCTGAGTAACATGTACTCTCAGATTGAATGCTTTTATAACTGTCTTTAAATCGCTGATTAAGTTGAAAGAGTATATCTATGCTTGTTTTTGAGCAAATTTGCCTTTAGATATCATTATTGATTATTATCTATAAAGTACACCTTTCCCAGATCAGAAAATTTTTCAAACATTATACCTTTGATCATTGCTTCTTCTGACTGCTTATATTTCTTCCTCACAATAGCCATATTATTCAAGGGTTGATGTACTTTTATTGGACTCTGTAACTACTGTATTTCTTATTTCCATCCCTTTGTCCTTTTTCAATGAATCCTAGAAAAGGAACTTAAATCTGCCCTTAACATTATAGCATGTTTTCTGATAGTTCAGTTTTTTCCTTTATTGCCACTGACAGAGATTTAAGCTCTCCTGTTGTGTGTCTTCTGGAAGCCTTTTCCTAATATCACTGTTGTCCTTTTTATCTGAGTTCACATCTCAGCCTGCTCTGTTTGTCATCAGCCTGATCTCTTCTAACAATTTCATACATTCTAATAACTCACTAAGAACATGAAATATAGATCTGTAAATTACTTTTTATTTCCTCCTAAAAAATCTTTTTTCAAAAGTTGTTTTTTCAAATGGAGTCAGTATATTTAGTTCAGAACTTTTTTCTTGGTACCCTAGTGGTTTGGTTTTTGGTTTGGTTGGGGGTTTTTGGGTTTTGTTTTGTTTTTTTGTTTTGTTTTGTTTTGTTTTTGTTGTATATTCATCTTGCACAAGATCTTGTTGACACAAGAGATGTAGCAAAATTTTACCATTTTTGCCCATCCTCTGATCCCCCAGTTCCCTGGAGAATGCCCCCTGGAGAGCTAAAGTTGGAAGGCAAAGTTGGTTCATATTCCATCCACATTGCAGGGCTTGGCGTCAGGTACTCACGTGGTGTACTGAGAATGGTCATGCTCTCCCACATAATGCCCCAGTAAACATGGGAAGGGGCTTAATTTTCTTCCACCCTGTATAAGGCACAGAAGATGAAATGGCTCTCTTTCTCCCTCAGTCTGCCAGCAGCACTGAACCTGTGAAAACCACAACTTTTAGGACTGTTGTAATATGCCTTCCTCTGTAAACTCCCCCAGATTGCAATGGGCAGGGAGGGGAGATGGGGCAGGGTACTATTCAACACCCTGCTGGGTTCAAGGGCTTCTTCAGATCTTGGTGGGGAGGGGATCACCAAGGCCTCTTCTCACTCACCTCTAGCCAACTGAGCCACTAACAATGAAAATGTCATCAATTGTGCTTCTGAATCTGTCTCATTGTTGCTGAAGATAATGGAAATCCCTCCCAAGGCTAGTGATTGTGGACGGTGTTCCTGTGAGGTTTTTTTGTGTTGTTTTTGGTCATTTTTTTGTACTTTCATGTATATTTTAAGGACAAGGTGGAAGAGAGATTACTCAGGGTTGAAACAGCCTCAGGTCACAGCTAGTCTCATTCTCCTTGACACTCTCAAAACACAGAGCCTAGAAGTTGGCGCCAGGTAGGTTTTCAGGAAGGAAAATACAAACAAATCAAGAGCTTGGACTGAAATGTTTGGGACCAGAAGCTACTCTGGAACCAGGCTGAGATCTAGGTCAGGCCTTGGGATGTAAAAAGTCCCAAGAGAGAAGGAGCAGTCAAAAGCCACGTGAAAGCACAGGCATGGTCTGTATGGAAGGCAGGAGATGAGTCCCGCACGTGAAGCAGACTGCCGTGGATGAGTCAGCTGTGGGAGTCAGGGGTCCAGGGCTCCGTGTGGCACTGATACTGGGCCATCTGAGATTCCGAGGTCTCGCACCTTCCTTCCAGGAGAAGGGAGATAAAAGCTGAGCTCAGATGTGCTGGGTAGACCTCAGGACCACAAGATGCAAGACTCAAAATACCCTAGCCAAGCCCCAAGAATCCCCCACAACATCTCCACCCATGAGGCTCTGGCCGCATGAGCTCCCGAGGCTCTTATTCTTAGCAGGACCAAAAACCTTGCCTCTGGGACGCCTGTTATTTCAGACGCTGGTCCTAGTTCTGCCTAGTTCTTCAGTTCAGAAGGGCTGAGGGCATCAGGCCTGAGGTCTAGAAGTCTCTCCATTCCCTTGTCCAGGTCATTAGGGAAAACAAGCTAGGAGAACTGACAAAACGCAGCAAAGCAAAGGATGCTCTGGGGCCACCTACCACGCCAAGAACTGGGCTGGCCTCGCTGTCTCAGCACGCATGCGCGGTCACCCCCACCCCGCCCTCCCTTTTCTGCCCTGAAGGGTAAGGCCTTGGGGGAAAAAAAACTTCCCCATCCCAGTTCTACTTCAGAAAATTGGGGACAAACCTGCCACGAGTGCAGCCAGCTCTCCAGCTCCCGGTGCATGGGTGACAGCGTCTCTCAGAGCTCAAACACTGCCCTCGTGCCACCTTCTATAGCACCTGGGACACAGGGACTCGGCATGTGTTTTCACGAAAGAATAATTCTTTCCTACAGCATTTCCAACTGCAATGAGTTATTCTGTAGCATATTCCACACACACCTTAGGGGGAGGTGAAAGCAGCGAAAGAGACTTCAGGGAGTGCCTTAAGTCCCCAGCTCAAAACGCCAGATGAAAGGTGAAGATATGGGCAGGTGGGGAGGTAGGTGGAATCACCTGCAAACACACACTTTCTGTGTTTCTCTTTCCCCTCCTTCAAGCTGCCCGCCGCATGCCAAGAATGCGCATCTACGTTAGACAAATGTTGTGACTTCCTACCTTGTCAGATATTGCAGAAGCTCCAAGACATAAGATCAAATCCATATTATCTTCAAAAGTCCCTCAGCACCCTGCACTGATCCTGGAGCCCAGACACTCAACAATTTTAAGGGTTACTGAGGCTGGGTGATTTGTAAGCACTCCAAATGTGTGATCTGGCCTCAGGAATTTGTCCTGGCACAAGGAAAGTGCTTTAACAATTTTATGATAGGAGAGAAAAGAGAAGGAAAAAAAAATGAGGAGGAGTGAAGAGGAAGGGGAAGGATGCAAAGACAGGCTTTAGAGAAACAGGTGTATTAACTCCTCACTGGTGGTTCCTAGAATCCTGGAAACTTTGAGGGAAGAGTTTCCTGAAAGGATCAACACAAGCTCTTCCCCTTCAGACTAACACCTTCCACATAAACAGTTTGAAAACAGACTCCTACCTGACTGTCAGCTTTATGTATGTATTCAGGCAGAACAAGGCACTACTCAAAATTCCTCTCTATTCAGAAAAAGAACTTCTTACTAAGCTCATGAAAGGTAAAAAGCTGAGTGTCTTGGGGAGTCTGAAGCTGGGAGGACAGTCCTGTGTGGATATGAAGGCCAGCTGTGCAGGGATATGAGAAAGAGAGCAGAAGAAGGAGCAGGTGTGGGGGGCAAGGCTGGGATGCAGACCTCCAGGCAGGTGGCCCCACAACCTTGCTGCAGGCAGCAGAAATCGAAACGTGCTTGCTGTGTGGACCTGCAGACCCCAGTGGAGAGGATTTCCCTGTCCACATCCATGGCAGAGCAGAAAAGCTCTCACAAAACCCAGAGCTGTGGCTCCAGAGGGCAGCGGGACTCACAGATGTAGCAGGGTCTATATTGCAGCCTAGAGAGTTGGGCTCTGGGTCAACTGCATCAACATATTGACAGTTTCAAGGGGGAGTAGAGGTGTCCACTTTCATTCATTTACACACACATGCACACTTAGCAGAATGCCAGGTAGTGAGCAGGTGCTCTCTGTGCTTATTTGGATCAAACTGAGTTGAGCTGAAATGACCAGCAGCTGGTGCTGCCACCAGAACCTATCAGAAGCTTCTCTAGATCACAGGGTGCCCCCCACCCATCATGTTCTGATTCCTCCCAAGCTTTACACATCACCAGGGTCCAGGGCTGGCAACTCTAAGCAGGGAGGAGGCCACCTGTGACCCAGGGAGGACTTGATTCCCAGCAGAATGGATCTGTGCCCTCACTGGGTACACCCTCTCCCGAACAGGGCCCAATATAGGCGTGCTCACAGGGAGGGCTCTGTGCCTGTCGATTTGGATCTCATGAGTCCATTTGGAGGATGATTAAAAGAGGGAGGGAAGGATGACACATTAAATAATGTAGAAAATGGAGTCTTGTTTACTTTAGAGATGGAGAAGACAGCTTGCCAATAAAACACAGCTTTCCATTTCCCTCTAGGATTCTGTTATTAAAAATAATCTGCAATGAACTCCCAGCACCTCTCTCACAAGGCCTTCCAAGAGCTTTAAAAATAATAATAATAAAGCATGCTCAAGAAGAGCAGAATGCATTCCAGCATGACAGCTGGACCAAACTGCCTCCTGCTTGGCTGGGGGGAGAGGAAAGGACGGCAGCTGGCGACTTCATAAATTAAGCACATTAAGGAAAAAATTAGTAAATGTAAGTCAAGGAATGTTGTTCCTCCAACTCTTCAGATACACCCACAAACACAGTCTAAACATAAACATCAACTCAGCTCATATATCCTCTCTTATATACACACAAGCACCACAGAGACACACATACACAAATGCAGACCCACAAAAACACACGCAGAGCACATCCTGACATGTAAAGACATGCAAAGCACACATTTCTTCACACATGGACACAACACAAAAGCAGTATGTGTACACACTTGAAAGTAAACACACGGGCACTTTTTGATTGACTTCAACTGTCAGTCTCAGGTGTGAAAGCCTGCAGGCCTCTGAGATGCATGGCAGTGGGCGGGGAGGTCAGATCCTCAACGGAATCTCATGGAGATGGATCAGGGCAGAACGAGGCTTTTATGGAATCATCTGGCCTGAAATGGTGAAACAAAAATGCCTCATTTAGATGGATGACACTGGAGCCCATTATACAGAGTGAAGTAAGCCAGAAAGATAAAGACCATTACAGTATACTAACACATATATATGGAATTTAGAAAGATGGTAACGATAACCCTATATGCAAAACAGAAAAAGAGACTCAGATGTATAGAACAGACTTGTGGACTCTGGGAGAAGGCGAGGGTGGGATGTTTCAAGAGAACAGCATTGAAACATGTATATTATCTAGGGTGAAACAGATCACCAGCCCAGGTTGGATACATGAGACAAGTGCTCGGGCCTGGTGCACTGGGAAGACCCAGAGGGATCGGGTGGAGAGGGAGGTGGGAGGGGGGACTGGGATGGGGAATACATGTAAATCCATGGCTAATTCATTTCAGTGTATGACAAAAACTACTGTAATGATGTAAAGTAATTAGCCTCCAACTAATAAAAATAAATGGAAAAAAAAAAGAAAAAAACAAACAAACAAAAAATAAAATATTGGGTCTATTTAAAAAAAAAAATGCCTCATTTATTGAGCACCACAGAAAATGAAGCCCTGTGGATTTCCCCCTCTCCTTTCCAATTCTGCTCTGAAGAATGCTCGGGTTCAAACTGTGCACAACAGTACCTAAGGTCCCTCTGGAGGGGCACACCCTGATTCCTTCTCTGAAAAGCACCCATCATTCAGACCCCCAGAGTGAGCCTGTGGTGGCCCAACCCTGTTCGGGTGGAGAAATGAGATATTTAGTAGCCTCTAGTGCTCGATTTTAAAGTTGATAATTTCACAAAATGTTCTTTGAAAAAACTGAAGAGATAACAGCCACTATGGAGAACAATATGGAGATTCCTTTAAAAACTAGAATAAACCTAACATATGGCCCAATAATCCCACTACTGGACATATACCCTTGAGGAAACCAGAATTGAAAAAGACACATGTACCCTGACATTCATTGCAGCACCATTTACAATAGCTAGAACATGGAAGCAACCTAGATGTCCATCAACAGATGAATGGATAAAGAAGCGGTGGTACATATATATGATGGAATATTACTCAGCTATAAAAAGGAATGCATTTGAGTCAGTCCTAATGAGGTGGATGAACCTAGAGCCTATTATACAGACTGAAGTGAGTCAGAAAAAGAAACACAAATATTGGATATTAACACATATATATGGAATCTAGAAAGATGGTACTGATGAACCCATCTGCAGGGCAGCAAAGGAGATGCAGATAAAAATAACAGACACATTGGAGGAAGGAGAGGGTGGGACAAATTGAGGGGCAGCATTGATATATATACATTACCATATGTAAATAGTCAGTGGGAATTTTCTGTATGATGCACGGAACTCAAATCCGATGCTCTGTGACAAGTTAGAGGGGTGGGAGAGAGGTTCAAGAGGGAGGGGACATATGTATATCTGCAGCTGACTCCTGTTGATATATGGCAGAACCAACACAATATTGTAAATTACCCTCCAATTAAAAATAAATAATTTCTTAAAAGATATTACAGAAAGCATTCATTAAAAAATAAAAGAAAAAATTGAATACCATGAGAAATAGACTTTGTAGGACGTAGCTGGCATGGCATACGTTTGTCCTTCTCTGCCCACAGCCCTACTCTCTTCCTGGTGAGGACACTTGTATTCCTTGAGGAAGGACCATTCGGGGCACATGACCAGTTTCTGCCAGGTCAGTGCCCTGGTGGGCTCAGGCCCCAGCCCAGTCAATCAGAGTCCTGCCCTTCAGGGGACAGGTTGAGACCCAAGAAAGGGACATTCTCTCTTTCCTCGAGATTTGCTAACACGGATGACAGGAGCCTGGTCATCTGCGGCCATGCTCTCCCTTCCCCACTTCAGGGAGAGGAGAAGGCGGCCAGAGGAGGAGCAGAGAGGCGGCCAAGGTGGCGGGAGCAGTGGCGCAACTCTGCTGAGGGCAGACAGCTCGAGTCAAGTGCCGGTCATCACAGATAAAGTCATGTCAAGAAAACCGACTCCATTAAACTCAAATCTTATTATCGCATTTCACATGGACATTAAAACCTCTCAGAGAGCAGCAGCTATGTGCGCTGGAGGTGAAATCGGGATTATCAGGCATTAGAGAAATTCTTTTGACAGGAGAAACCAATGTGAGGAAGGCGAAAGGGCAGACACTCAAAGTGGGGCCGGCCCCTGGGAGGTCTGAAATAGAATACAACACACTTTTCTGAAAGAGTGACAGCCAGTCCCCTCAGAGGCTGGACAGTCACATCAGCGAGGGCCTCCCGGCCATCAGCAGCTGGGTCACACGGCGGCCACGGGGCCGGCGGAGGTGGATGGGGGTGCCCATGTGGGACAGCATGGATGCCTCACAGGCTGGCAAGGCAGAGCCTCCCACTCGGCCTGTTGGGGGATTCGTTTGTGTGGGGACAGCTCCCTCTTTCTATTTCAGAATACAACCCATACTAAGATTCACATTCTAAAAGATGTGTTTTTTTTTTTTAACTAAACCATAATAGATCAATGAAATCATAGGATATGTCCACCCTGCAACGTAGAACAAACATGAAACTTTTATACATCTTTATTTCTAGATGTTTAAATCCAAAATAAATTGAAACAAAATTTTCTCAGTTTAATGTAATTCTACCAATACAATAGTTCCTTTCCTGAAATCAGTTACCATTAAATTTTATAGGAAACCCTCCTCCTATTATAAATGGAAGGAGCAAGTGTGAATGATACTATTTTTCTTTTGGAAATAATTGCTGTATTGTAGAAAAATGTGTTGAGAGCCTTCCAATTTATCTGGAATAACACAGTGAGTTAGAATTGATGTTCTCCAACGGTTTAAAGACTGAGCCTAGAGAATCAATGCCTACACACACATATACACGCACACACACATATGCACACACACACTCAGCCCTGTACTAGCCGCCATGGGGACATTAAAAATTAGTAAGATGCTGCAGCTGCTGTTGAGGCTTCCCACTGCTGGAAGAGCTAAAGTACACCCAAAAATAATTCCAGAACAGGCCTTTCTGAGGAGGGCAGAGCTGTTTCGCAGAGGAACTGAGTTCTGAGGCAGGACTTGAAGATGAGAGGACCCTACACAGTGGGGTGGGAAAGCAAGAGCCTCCTCGGGGGCAGGGACTGAAGTACGGTTTGTAACCAGATGGTGGTGGGTCCTTCAACTCCACACCTGGGAGTATGAATGCTACTTCATAAGCAAAAAGAAAGTCAGTAAAGACTTTTAAATGATGTTCTTGTGGCAATGTGCAAAGCAGACTGAATTGAGTGAGACGGGGCACATCCAAGTTATGGTTAAAGCCACTGACCTGCAAAGGTAAGGCCAACGGACAGGACAGGTTTCTCTCGGGCTGACTGAAGGACTGAGAGGAGAGGTCGATGATCTCCCAAGACAATGCCACTTACAGAAAATAAAAAACAGAGAAAGAGCCTAGGTAGCCTCAAGAAATCATTCTAAAGAGAAAAAGAGCAGCTCCCTTATCCTGGTGGGAAAGTTCTACCAGCAGAGAAAATGAGGGCCTGCAATTCTCCCTTATTGCCTTTATAGTCTCAGCTAAAGGACTTCCCTGGTGGCTCAGAGGTTAAAGCGTCTGCCTGCAATGCAGGAGACCTGGGTTTGATCCCTTGGTCGGGAAGATCTCTGAGAGAAGGAAATGGCAACCCACTCCAGTATTCTTGCCTGGAGAATCCCATGGACGGAGGAGCCTGGTGGGCTACAGTCCATGGGGTCGCAAAGAGTCGGACACGACTAAGCAACTTCACTTCACCAAAGAGCCATTATATCCAGAAAAGAAAAAGCATTAAATACAGAGTGAGTGAGAAAGGACCTCCTTCCCCACCACAGAATAGTGCCCAGATCCCAACTTTGCCATTCACTGTGCACCATTCACATACTACCATATGGGGCCTTTGGTGCATAGAATTCTCCTCCAGCAGAAAGAATCGGACTTCAGGACATGAGCATCACTTATTCAGGCTTGTCAGGCAAATGCATCACTGGTGATTCCAGAAGTTCATCAAAAACAATGCTTCCATTTCATCCTCAACCAATAAGGTTATCATATACGTTAACATCACAGGTTAAAATCCACAAAGAATGCCTTTATCTTATCGATAAGGCTTATTTTACTGACTGTTGCTTGAGGTAAATGCATATTTACCTAGAGATGAATCCATTTCATGAACCCCTATGATTGCCACACATGTGCTAGGAACCAAGGCCACTGGAGAGCTGCAAGGTCTGGCTCCCATTACTCGGGTCCTGACTCATGAAAGGCATGTGATGTGTTAGGGACAAGGGAGGCACCAAGCGTGGTGGTGACCAGCAAGTCCAGGAAGGGACACTGAGCAGGGGTTGGGAGACAGGTGGGGATTTGCTGGATGGATAGAAGGAGAAAGGCAGTTCACAGGGAGGACATGTCTCATGCGAAGGCCAAGATCTTGAAGAATTAAACTAAGGAAGAAGCAACATAAATAGAGAAAGGGGAAAAATACAGGACCTATCAAAGGAGAGTGGATTCCAAAGATCTTCCATAACAAGGGTTAAGCAGCTAAGGCATGAAGCATAACCCCAGCATGAGGGTTGAGGACCCAGAACCAAAAGTTATGCCTCTGGTTGAGACTCGCCTGAGAAATCTCATGGACAGAGAAGCCTGGTGGGCTAGAGTCCATGGGGTCTCAAAGAGTCAGACACAATGGAGCGCCTGAGCATGCACACATAGTCATCAGTAGTAGGGAGCTTTATGTCTTCCTCATCAGTCCTCCCCTGATGCTGATGCTACCTTCCCCATCCTGTAGATGAGAAAACTGAGTCTCAGATTAAAGTGACTGTAGTCACACTGTAGTCCATAGTCACACGGCTATTACATGGGTGAGCTGTGATTCCAATTTATCGCAAAGCACATGCTCTTTCCACTTTGCCCAGCAGCACCAGGATTGTTAAAGAGTGGGAGCCTCACACCTTCAGATTCTGGAAAGAGAAGAGGTGGGAAATGGACTGAAAATCTCCCATCCACTGTGGTAATCGGGGCATGGTTGCTGTCCTGGTTCCTGTGGAGCATGGGAAGTCAGAGAGAGACCGAGTCACTACAGGAGAGATGGGGAGGGAGTGACATATGCAGGGTTCTCTTGCCAGGAGCTCGACTGAGAAGATAAGACCAATTTCACACAGGCTTCGGAGCAAGAGCACTTGTGTTTTCTCCCCTTTGGGCTGCTATGGGTATTTTGAGCTTGTGCATGTTCATAATCTGTGGGGAAGGAGGCAAGAAGGAAAAGTTGAGGACTCAGGAAAGCAAGGGGATGAATACAAGAAGAAAAGAAGTATCTTAAGGAAAGGCGTGAGGCCTCAAGATTTAAGTAAGTGCTAGTCGCTTAGTCGTGCCCAACTCTTTGCGACCCCATGGACTGCAGCCCACCAGGCTCCTCTGTCCATGAGATTTTCCAGGCAAAGATACTGGAGTGGGTTGCTATTTGCTTCTCCAGGGCATCTTCTCAACCCAGGGATTGAACCCAGGTCTCCTGCACTGCAGGCAGATTCTTTACCGGCTGAGTTACAAGGGAAGCCCTCAAGATTCAAGATGAAGGAATTATCCCTGGAGAAGAGGATGATGCCTTTGCTTCCAAGACCCAAGAACCATGGGGAAGGTTGTGAGTTTGGAGGTAATGTAAGAGATGTGGAAAGAGAAGATGAAGGAGAGTGAGAATGGGTAGAATAGTCATTCTGGGAGACAGAAGAGGTTGCCAGACAGAACCCTGTGTGCAGTGGAGCATAAAGACCACACGCTAGTCGCTAAACAAATAGGACAGCTCTCCTGTATCCCTGACCAGCCCTTGGCTTCAGGTGAGCAAGAAGAGGAAGGAAAATTCATAGTTGTCTATTGGCAAAAGGTCAAGGGGGAGAGGGATCTGATAGAGCTGGAGTGACCTCAAAAAAACATTTACGAGAAGAGAGGCATGTTGCAATCTGTGTTGTAATGGGAATTGGCAAGATTTATATTACCAGGCGTCCAAGTGTTCAGTTTCGAGTTATGGTATGATAACTCTCCTTAAAGTTTTGTTTAAAGGTTTCTTAATCTTGTACCCCCACCTCTCTTTCAACACAGCAGATAAATACTAAATAGACAAACTTCCCAGTTAGCCTCAATAAACTGAAGAAAACAAAGCTGTCGGGTCGTCTAAGATGCTGGAAGGAAACATGACACATCCACGTGCACAGGCAGTGGTCACTGCCCACGCAGTGTCCACAAGGGACCCCAGGCTCCAGGGAACATAAGAATTCTGATGGTATTCTCCAGAATTGGTAGACACGATCTTCAGGAAGAAGAAATATCTTCTTCTGCGTTCTCCTTGCAGCAATATTTGTTCCTTCACCTGTAAAACAGGGTCCAGTACCTTTGGGAGCTCATGCCTCCAAAAGTCTAGCTGAACATGATCCCTTCCTTCTTATTGAGCAGTCAGTCATTTCTTCAGTGTCCTCCTAAGAACTCCTCCCCACCCCAATGCAAACAAAAAAACATTCCACTTAGTATGAGAGCTATTTAGAGAATGAGGGAGACCGATGTGGGAAAAAAGTAAGTGGACACTATCAGAAAGGGTATTCCAGGCTCCCAAGACTGGGTGTGGGCCCCTTCCTGGCTTCCAGATGGATGCCAAGCTGACCTCAGAGGCATGGGCCTGGAGCAGACAAAAGTAAAAACAAAGAAGAATGCCACTATTTGACCATCTTCCCAGAATCTTACATCTCTTAATCACAGTTTTAATAATCATCTGGTCCAAAATATTACTTTAAAAATGTGTTGAATATATGCCACTTTCAAAAAATCATGCAACTGCCACTGTGGAAAATAATATGCTGGTTCCTCAAAATATTAAACATAAAATCACCAGTGGATCTAGCAAGTCCACTTCTGCATATACACCCATAAGAACTGAAAGCTGAAGAGGTTTTTTATACCCATGTGCATAGCAGCATTATTCAAAATACCCAAAAGATAGAAATAATCCAAATGTCCATCAACAGATGAATCTATAACAAATGAATGGAAAAATGAAATGTGGCATATACATATGATGGTATATTATTCAGCCTTAAAAAAGGAAGTAAATTCTAATATATAACATGGATGAATCTTGAAGACATTATGTTAAGGGAAATAAGCCAGACAGAAAAGGACAAATATGGTATGATTTCACTAATGTGAGGTACCAATGTCTCAGTCTATTTAGGCTGCTATAACAAAAATACCACAGACTAGGTGACTTATAAAGAACAGAAACTTATTTCTCACAGTTCTAGAGGATGGAAGTCCAAGATGCTGGCTCATTTGGGGTCAGGCCAATTTCTGGTTCACAGAATTCCTTCTTCCCACTGTGTTCCCACATAGCAGAAGGGGCAAGGGAGCTCTCTGGTTTCTTTTTTAGAAGAGTGCTGCTAATCTCAGTCATGAGAACTGCACCCTCATGACCTAATCACCTCCCCAAAATTCCACCTCCGGATACCATCACATTAGGGATTAGGTTTCAACTTATGAGTTTTTGTCAGGACACAAATATTCAGTCTACAGCACTAAAGCAGTCAAATTCAGAGAGATGGAAAGTAGAATGGTGGTTGCCAGGGTCTGAGGGGTGGGATGATGAACCAATGGGAAGTTATTGCTTAATGGGTATTGAGTTTCAGTTTTGAAAGATGAAAAGAGTTGTGAAGATGGATGATGGGGATGATTGCACAACAATGAAAATGTATTTACTACTGTGGTTTATAATGGTACATTTTGAAATTTAAAAGTTTTTGACCCAGCAATCCCACTTCTGGGCATACACACCAAGGAAACCAGATCTGAAAGAGCCACATGCACCCCAATGTTCATCGCAGCACTGTTTATAATAGCCAGGACATGGAAGCAACCCAGATGCCCATCAGCAGACGAATGGATGAGGAAGCTGTGGTACATATACACCATGGAATATTACTCAGCCATTAAAAAGAATTCATTTGAATCAGTTCTAATGAGATGGATGAAACTGGAGCCCATTATACAGAGCGAAGTAAGCCAGAAAGATAAAGACCATTACAGTATACTAACACATATATATGGACTTTAGAAAGATGGTAACGATAACTCTATATGCAAAACAGAAAAAGAGACTCAGATGTATGGAACAGACTTGTGGACTCTGGGAGAAAAAAGTTTTTTAAAAGGTACATTTTGTGTCATGTACATTTTACCACAATTTGAAAAAAAAACAATTTTTTTTTTTTAGATCATGCAAATGATTCCTTTCCCTACTCCAAGACCACCAGCCATGCTTTTGCCTGAAGGACTGCGGGTTAGTAGAGAGCGCAGGGTGTTAGGATGTTACTCTCTCTGCACTTTCCTGCCTGGGATCTGACGACAGATCCCAGCAGACAGACGGGTCACAGCAGCATGGTCTGCTGCGGAGGTGTCTCCTGCTCAGGACTCAGCGAGAGAACCAGGAACCTCAACTCCTCTGGGACCAGCGCCACCTAGCACCTGGCAGCCAGCACACGCCGTGCACCAGGAGCAAGCCAGTCCACTATCTACCAGTTTCCCACCTGGGCGGCGAGCATGGCCTTGCATTTGTGATCCCTCTGCAGCCATCCTGCCCTGCATCAACCATACACATTCCCCAAATTCTGTCACTAGCTCCTGGCAGAAATGAGCAGGAGGGGCCGAACTGCTGCTCGTGGAAGGAGCCTGCGGTGTCAAGGTGAACAGAGAAACAAGGCAGGTGAATGAAGCCTGCGCAGACCCGGGCAAGGGCAAGGCAGTGGGGCCTTGACACACTGCTCTCCCACAGCGTCCCCTGCCGGCCAGAGCTGAGAGCGCAGCTCTTTCCCACAGCGACCACCAGCCAGCCGCATGTGTGAGCAACCAGGGGCGCAAAAGGCTCTTCTGGTTGACCTCCACAGGTAAATACAAACCCCAGTTCTCCAGGGGCTCTTGGCTTCCTGGTGGATATTGACTTACCTCTTCTTCAAAAGACCAGAAGTTGTAAGAGGTCTGGATACCGCATTTCTAGCGTCCCTCAATCCACAGGATGAACCTGTTTTCCCTGAAAAGAGTCCTGAACAATGAGAAAGAGTTAACTGGGCACAGTGGCAGTGAAGAAGGGCAACTGGGTGAGAGCCCCGTGAGCGCGGATGTGTGAGGAACCACACTAGGCAGAAAAGGCCTTGGATCCAGGTCTTGGTTCTCTCTTCCATGAAAAGGCTTTGTAGAAAGGAGTCAATGATTGCATATTATGCACACTCTCTGCAGACTGAAAGGAAGATGGGCCACTCAAGGGCAGGCCCACCCTTCACAGCCTGTGTGCATGCTAAGTTGCTTCAGTCATGGCCAGTTGTTTGCAATCCTGTGGGCTGTAGCCCAGCAAGCTCCTCTGTCCATGGGATTCTCCATGCAAGAATGCTAGAGTGAGTTGCCATGCCCTCCTCCAGGGAAGCTTCCCAAAGATTGAATCCATGGCTCCTGAGGTTTCTGAATTGCAGGCGGATTCTTTACCACTGAGCTACTGGGGAAGCCCCTTCGCAACCTGCACACCAATATTAACTGGAGCGAAGAGTGGACTCCAAACCTCTGCGCTTCTTCTTCCCCCAAGCTCACAGCTCGGTGACCAGGGCTGGACTGGGGCTGCGGGAGTGACTTGGGACTTCTTTCTCCTTATGGGAGTCAGCCAAGAAAAATCAAGTTGGCCAGGTCATGCTCACCTCCCAGACTTTCATCCCCTTTCATCCCTGGGTCTCAAACCCCCGTTGCCCCCGCCTCCTCGCAGGGCCCCTGACTCCAGTAGTCCTATACGCACACCCTCTTGCCCTCACCCCGGCTTGAAACTGGACTTGCTATTGAAGCACTTCCTTAATTTGCCCTGAAAGACCTCACACTCCCTCCCTCCATCAGTTCTTCACTTTCACCCATTAGTCCCACTCTGCATACTCACTGCCTGCCCCTAAGCAGCTGAATGGCACTGGGAGAGATAGATGGCATTCCAAATTAGTGACCACAGACTTCTTGAAGTGGGTCCCCAGGGCTGTTTAAAAATAAACCCTCCTGAGGTCTCTTTTCACACTTTGGACCTCCTTACTGGCTACTCACTCCCTCTCCTTGCTCATCAACCTTCCAGCACTTTTCTCAAATGCTCACTCTGTAACAGCAACCTTGTTTTTGATTTCCCTGAGAAAACAGAAGCAATGAGATGAGGTTTCCCACCCACCTGCATATGTGTCCATCTATTCTGCTGCAAATCTTGCCTCTGAGTTCTTAAGGACCATTCTCCATCTGTTGAATGTACTCTTGTCTATTCAGTCACACTCAAAAACCTTCTCGGCCTACTCTAATTTCCCCTGTCTATTAACTTATTACAGTAAAATCAAATATGGTAGAATTTATCTGTCTTAGGAAGAAACCCCCTATTAGAATTACACCTAATAGAATGGCTATTTCAAAAAAATTAAATTAAATTAAAAACAGAAAATAAGGGTTGGGAAGGAAGTAGATAAATTGGAATTTTTATGCACTGCTGGTGGGAATTTTAATGATGCAGCTGTTGTAGAAAACAGTACAGTGGTGATTCAAAAAATTAAAAATAGAATTATCTTGTAATCCAGCAGTTCTACTTCAAAAAGAACTGAAAGCAAGATTTCCAAGACATATTTGGAAATATGCATATGCATGTTCATAGCAACATTATCCACAATAAACAAAAAGTGCAAACAAGCCAAGTGTCTATCTACAAATGAATGGGAAAATAAAATATGGTATATACATACAATAGAATATTATTCAGCCTGAAAAAGGAAGAAAATTCTGACACAAGCTGCAAGATAGAGGAACCTTGAGGACATTATGCTGAGTAAAATAATCTGCTTAAAAAAGGACAAACACTGTACAGTTCCCCTTATCTGAGGTACCTAGGGAGGTCATAGAGACAGAAAGTAGAATGGTGGTTGCCTGGGGCTGTGGGGACAATGGAATAGGAGGTTACTGTGTAATGGGAACAGAGTTTCACTTTGGGAAGGTGAGTTCTGGAGATGGATGGTGGTGATAGGTACACAACAATGTGAATGTATTCAACATCAGTGAACTGCACACTTAAAACAGTAAATTTTATGTTCTGTGTATTTTACCACAATAAAAAATAAAAAAAGAAACCCCCATCTTCTTCCAGCTACTGCCCCCCTCCCCAACTCTGCACAATCAAATTTCTCTCTTGTGACATTGTGTCACATTTAACTTTTGCCCCACAATTTGACCAAAACCACTTTGACAAGGCCAGTAATGGTCACTTTTCCTTCCTCATCTTACTAGAGTTCGCAGTATTTGATACAGGTGATTACCCCACCCCCTCCCCCACTTTTCTTCAGGCCCTCTGAGTTTCTCCCTACCCCACTGGGCATGCCCACCAGGCCTCCTGTGTGTCTCCAACCCAGACATCCACTTCAGCCCTTCATCTCTGCCTATGTGCTGTCTCTGTCAACGCTCACTTCTGAGGGATCTCATCCACTCTCACAGGTTAAATATCACCTATATACTAATGATTCATAAAATACATTCCTCTCCCATTGAACTTCTCACCTCTACCCCGCCCTTACATTTCCAATAGTGTACCAGACAGCTTCTCTCAAATGTTGAAAAAGTGTTTGGAAAATCAAAAAGCAAACTCCTGGAATATTATTCAGCCATAAAAAAGAATGAAATCTTACCATTTGTGACAACATGGATGGACCTGGCAGATGTTACACCAAGTGAAATAAATCAGAGAAAGACAAATTTCACTTGTATGTGGAATCTAAAAAACAAAACAAATGAACAAACAGGACAAAACAGAAATAAACTCACAGATACAGAGAACAGGTGGTTGTCAGAGGGGAAGAGAGGGGAGTGCAAAGTAGGTAAAGGGGAATGAGAGGCACAAACTTTCAGCTATAAAATAAATAAGTCACAGGGATGTAATGTATAGCAGAGGGAATACAATGAATAATTCTGTAAAAACTCTGTATGGGGACAGATGGTAACTAAAATAATCATGGTGATCATTTCATAATGTATAAAAGTATCAAATCACTGTTGTACATCTGAAACTAACATCATATTGTATCTCAGTTATAATTTAATTTTTAAAAAAGCAAACTCCTGATTATCTTCCCCCCACCCTCCACAAAAAAACCCAGTGTCCCCTAGATCTTCTTTTCCTCAGTAAAAAGCAACTTCTTTCGGTTGCTTAGCCAAAATCTCATTCATCTTTGAAGGCCCTCTTCTCCTCCATCCCAAATTGATCTGTTGGACCTGCTTTTAGAGTAAATCCAAAACGTGGTCATTTCTCATCACCTCCATCACTCTCAGGCCCGTTCAAACCACCACAGAGTGCCACCCTCCCTTCCCTGAATCATTACATGGGCCTTTTCCCTCCTCTCCTGCTTCTGTCCTTACATTTGCTGCCCTTCCCCAAATCTCATCACAACACAACAGTCAGAACAATCTTTCTAAAGCTTAAATGAAATCATGTCACTCCTTTGTTAAAATACTTCAATGCCTTTCTTTCAAATTCCTTAAAAATGACCCAAATACTTAACTGTGGCCTGAAGTCTCTCATCACTGACACCTCCACCCCATCCCACTCCTCCTACATCTCCTGCCAGGATTCATCCCAGCTCCACCACACAAGGTCTCGGGCTCCAGTCTCGGGAGGCCTTCACAGGCTGTCCCCATTGCTTGGAACATGCTCCGGCATGTCTCCTCCTGGATATCTTATTCCTTCAGGCCTCTGCTCAGGCTACCTTCGCAGTTGGCTTTCCCTGACCACTTGATTTAAGATTGCCAGCTCGCTCCCTCCTCATTGCCCCACTACTTTCACTCTTCTCTGCTCTGTCTCCAGGGCACTGATCACTTTCTCTCATTTGATAAGTTTTTACTCGTTTATACATTTGTTTTCTTTCTCCCACCCACTCCATCCCTCACTGAACACAAGCTCCAAGCAAGCCAGGAATTTTTTTCTCTGTTTTTATTCCGTTTGTTGCCCCAAATCTGAGACCAAGAGGAGGGCCTCAACAGATCTTTGTTCAACAAATGCATGAATAAAACATGACTCTTTTTACTTTCTCTCCTTTATATCTTGTTTCCTACCATTTCCATCACCTTTTTTTTTTGTTGTTGTTCTGATTTATAAGGATCCCTCAAGTTCTACTCTTTGCCTCAGATTTCAGAGTCCATTTGTCACTCCTTACTTCTAGTGAGTTTTGTTTTAATTTGGCCCATTTGGGACTTTTTAAAAAAATTTTCCAAGAATACTTCTTTATTCTCCTACTGCTCTTTGCTTTGCCTACACTTGTGTTTAATCAAAGCAATGGCCCCTACACACCTTCTGAGACCACAGACCTGAACTGAATAGAGATGCTTCTGTTTTCTGCATTAACTGTTTGGGCTGGGGTCCTTTGATTGCCTGGCCAGACCCCTCCTTATGCACTGCTGGCTTACAGAGCTACCCAGTGGTTCTGTGTGACCCAATCACATTCATGAACAGAGGCCTTGATTGATCACTTGGAGCCAGAAACCAGACATCGGGCTCCAAGTCCTTGCTCCCACTGGGAGCCTCCCCACTGTCCACTGTGCCTCACCAGTGCCTCACAGCCCACTCGCCTGGTATGGAGGTAAAATGGATGGTCCTTTAGCTCCCTTTCCAGATTCTGCAGTTGGTGAGTCCATGAGCAACACACTTAATAGCATTAGACAGCTACTGGATAATTTTCTTGGGCTTCCCAGGTGCTCAGTGGTAAAGAATCTGCCTGTCAACGCAGGAGACACAGGAGACCCTGGGTCAGGAAGATCCCCTAGAGAAGGAAACAGCAGCCCACTCCAGTATTCTTGCCTGGGAAATCCCATGGACAGAGGAGCCTGGTGGACTACGGTCCATAGGATCGCAAAGAGTCAGACATGACTGAGGATGCACACAGATAATTTTCTTACCACCAAGATAATTGGCAAGGTAATTCAATTCCTCATCATCACCACCACACAACATTTATAAGGGACTTTGCCAAGCACAGTGTGGAAATCACAGTTTCAAAAAATAAAAATGAGCACTATATCCAAAGATTTAGGTTTGTCAAGAGATATGATCCTTGTTTCTATAAAGCTTAAATATTCATTATATAGTATTTCAGTTATTCACATCTGTGGATCAAACAAACCTAAACTTAGTGGGTAAAAACAAAAACCACTTTATTATACCCCTTGATCTCTTGGCTCAGAAATTTGGCAGTGTTACTGGGTGATTTTTGTTCCATGTGGCATAGCAGAAGTCACTTGATGGTATTCAGGTGCCAGGTGACTCTTGACAGGACCAAGTTGGTTTCACCCACACATCTATCAACTTGGAATAGATGGGGGAAAGCTCAGCTGGTATGGTCAGCCAAAGCTCCCACACCTGCCCTCTCCAGCAGAGCTGTCTCTGGGCTTCCCAAATGGTGACAGAGAATTCCAGAGTGGATGTTCTTGTTAAACAAGGCAGAATGCATGACTTTTTATGACCAGTCCCAGTCTCAGACCTAGACCTCAGTCATAGCCTCACTTCTCCTACATATTACTGTTCATAGCAGCCCACTCAGATTCAAGAAAAGGGAATGTCAGCAAGAAGAATGTCAAAGAATTTACAGCTGTCTTTTAAAATCTCAACAGGAAGCAATAATACACAGAAAGGAACCTCCTTAAAAGAACTATCTTAAAACAGAACTTCTTAAGGATAACTAGACCTATATGTGAATGTTTATAGCCATTCCATTCATAGTCACTAACAACTGGAAATAATCCAATGCTCTTCAATGGTTGAATGGATAAACAAACTCTTGTACACCCATAGAATGGAATACTACTTAGCAATAAAAGACACGCATTACTGATACACACAAAAACTTGGATGAATCTCAAAGGTATTATGTCAAGTAAACAAAACCAGTCTCAAAGGTTACATACTCTGTGATTCCATTCATACAACATTCTCAAAATGATAAAATTACAGTGACAGAGGACAGTTTGTGGGTGCCAGGAACAAGGATGAAGGAATGGTATGCCTGTAAAGGACCAGCAACAAGGAGTTTCTGGAGTGATGAACAGTTCTGCATCCTGACTGCATTGAATATATACATGTGTTAAAACTCACAGAATTGTACACTCCCCCAAAAGTCACACTTCCTGTATGTTAATTTTTTTAATAAAATAACTTTGAGTCCAGTAACAGCTACCTTGTTACACTTAAAGCATGAGCACCGAAGGAATCCTGAATCGGAGACTGATCAGTTGTGCGGGGACCTGTGTGCTGGGGAGGGGGTGTAACCCAGTCTCAAGCTCTCTGCCCTCTCAACAAGGGCTCACCCAAGTCATCCTGACCTGAGTAGCCACATCCCGCCCTGTCCAACAGGCAAGAGAAGCAGAGGCACAGAAAGATTCATGAAGCTGCAGAAGTCACAGGCCAAATTGGCAGCTCTGGTTGCCAGTAATCTCCTGCCGACCAGAGCTCTTTATGGCCATGTGAACACCTAACAGCAGGCATGGGGCCACCAGGAGAAACTCCTCCACATTCCTCCTAAAGTTTCATTTTTCGGCAATTAAAACATTTGTCAAACAGGATTTAATCCTAATATTTTAAAGTGCTATGTCAAACAGATTTGGCTCAATATTCTTAAACGTTCTGTGAAATGGCTACTCCCAACAGTAATTCAACTATGTTACCATGGCTTTAAACAAAAACAGCAACTAAAAAGATCGTATTTTGATGTACCAGGAAAAATCATTTTTGAACCACAGTCATGAATTCCCTTGCAAAAAAAAAAAAAAAAAAAATTAAGTCCAACTGTAAGAGAGCTCCCTAAAATGAAGCAAATCTGTAAGTCAGAAAACGAACAAATGCAAAGGAAAGTAAATATATGGCATTAATATGAAACTGTGAATGAGAGTGGTTTTTTGGGAAATCCTCAACTCCTTTCACCTCCATTTCTATCCACCACATTTTCTTGGGTTTCCCCTTTGGATCAGGAGTAGTCTGAAAAAATAGTGCTTATGGTAGATTCAAACTGTAGACAGGCATTTCCACAAGTCAAAATATATATGTAAACAGGATAACTTCACTGATATGAAAAAGCATTTGCTAAACATTAGAAAAAAATTGTGGGCTAAAAAAGTGTGGGGAAGAAATGGGGAAGCAATGCATAATGTTGGCAAGAGGCCAGGAGGAGAAAATGGTGCCAGGGAAACCCGGTGCCAGAGAGAACGTGTTGGTGCACGACATGGCGGGAAGCCACACAAACACACCGAAAGTGACATGCCCTTCCCTGGCCCATTCAGTCTGGTGGTCCAGACTCTTGGACATCATGCCTCGACTACACGCAGATGAGAAGATGAAAATTTCCCACCAGCCACCAAAATTGGACCACTTCATCTCAGGCTTCCCCTAAGGCCGCCCTTGCTACCTTCCCTCCCTGGGAACTCCCGGAAGCACTCACGTTACCACAACATCTGTGAGAGCTCAGGTTGGGCCTTCTCCTTGGCCTCAGGTTTTCATTTTATGTATTTGTTTGCTTGTTTATTACTGAAAAATAAAGAATAAATGAGGAATAAACAGTCTTCAAAGAAACCAAGTTGTGCCCTTTGTTCTTGGTCCCCGCCTCATCTTAGAAGAGATCTGCTTGCTACCAAAGGTATAATTAAGACTCTTCTACAAATACTTTCGGTGACCCAACACAATGTAACATTCAAGGAGGTGGGGCTGGGGGGTAGGGGAAGACAGGAAATGGCACAAGGAGGGCCATATTGTGTTGATGGGAAGCTAAATCAAGAAGAACATTTACCCTTCACTGTGGTTCCAGCCCAAATAGCATCATTAGCCAACCGGTAAAATAACTCCTATAGGAATTACAAAGATAAAATAGAACAAACTAGTGTCCTGGGTGGTTTTTTCTTTTTTTCTTTCTTTTTCTTTTGCAGCACAGCACCACAGGGATCTTAGTTGCCTGATTAGATAGCAAACCCTCACCCCCTGCATTGGAAGCAGAAGAGTCTTAACCAGTAAACTGCCAGGGAAGTCCCAGTTTGCCTTTTTTTTTTCCCCTGGAAGATTTTAATATACCTCTTCCAACATATGCTTTTAACAGATCAAATAACATAAAAATGAAGATGAAAAGGATTAAAATAACATATAATCAGTCCTTGATTCAGAAACATTTTGCCATATATTTCAGAATACTACTTTAGAGGAGCTAACAGTTAGTCATGTTTTCAATTCCAAATCTTCTTAATAAAACTCATCTCGCTGCTCAGCTTGCCTATGCCATCTCCTGGAGAGACACACAGCAATAGCCCAATAGTATCCAGGAAAATCTACACAGGGAGGCAGTGTAGTGCACAGTCCTTGGAATGGAACTGATTGCACCTGGGTCCAGCCTGTCATTAACAATGTGATCTTGGGCATCTCTCCCCACTTTGCTCAGTTGCTCAGTTGTGTCTGACTCTTTGTGTCCCTAGAGACTGTAGCCTGCCAGGCTCTTCTGTCCACGGGATTTTTCAGGCAGAAATACTGAAACAGGTTGCCATTTACTCCTCTGGGGGAACTTCCCAACTCTGGGATGGAACCCAAGTCTCCTGTGTCTCCTGCTTTGCAGGTGGATTCTTTACCACTGAGTCATTAGAGAAGCCCCCTCCCTACTTCAGTCCTATTTAAAATGTGGAAATGACAGCCTTAGCCTCAAAACATTTTAGAGTCAATTGAATGAAAGCTTCTGGTAACTGCTGTTTGAAAATACATACATAGAGTTTAAGCCTGTCCACACTGGGAATAATAGAAATATTTATTGCCAACAAAGGTCCATCTCTCTAGTCAAAGCTATGGTTTTTCCGGTAGTCATGTATGGATGTGAGAGTTGGACCATAAAGAAGGCTCAACACCAAAGAATTGATGCTTTCAAATTGTGGTGTTGCAGAAGACTCTTGACAGTCCCTTGGGCTGCAAGGAGAGCAAACTAGTCAGTCCTAAAGGAAATCAGTCCTGAATATTCATTGGAAGGACTGATGCCGAAGCTGAAACTCCAATACTTTGGCCACCTGATGCGAAGAACTGACTCACTGGAAAAGACCCTGATTCTGATTGAAGGCAGGAGGGGAAGGGGACTACAGAGGATGAGATGGTTGGATGGAATCACCAACTCGAATACATGAGTTTGAGCAAGCTCCGGAAGTTGGTGATGGACAGAGACGCCTGGCATGCTGTAGTCTATGGGGTTGCAAAGAGTTGGACATGACTGAGTGACTGAATTGAACTGATTCCTTTTGGAGAATATGTTAGAGGTAAAAGCCAAACTTTTAAAAGACAAATTACTTCTAAATTCACAAATATGAAATGCTGTACAAATAAAATATTTATGAGTGTCCAACAAAGAGTAAATGCACAGTATATATTAGTGACGATAACATGATCAGAGGCTTAAAAACACTATTTAAAAAGAAGAAATGGTTAATTTGAGAGATTTGTAATATTAAGGCTGTAAGTAAGGGGGCATCAAAAGGCAAGTAGGAAAAGTCCTACACTCAGAAGATTACAAACAGACTTCCCTGGTTAAGAATCTGCCTTGCAATGCAGGGGACAAAGGTTCAATCCCTGGTCCAGGAACTAAGACCCCACATGCTTCAGGGCAACTAAGTCCATACCTGCCACAACTACTAAACCTTCACATCACAACAAAAGATCCTACATGCCACAACTAAGACCAGAGGCAGTCAAATAAATAAATTTTTTTAAAAAAAGAAAATTATAGAGAATAATTCTCACTCTGTGTTACTTGGGAATTTTAACATGCATGTAAGAAAGCTCACCTCGACCTGGCTCAAAAACAATTAAAACACAGAAATGGAGGTCCAAGAGTTAAGACAGCCCTGGAAGTGATTGACTCAGGGACTCTCTGATGTCATGAAGATGAAGCTTGTATCTTTCTGCCACAGTGTGAGCTCCATCTCCTCCTTATGACTGCAGTCATAAGGCTGCTACATGCTTCTTCATCCTTGCCTAAAGGAGGCCCCACTATTTCAAGTATTCTATTCTAGTTTCCTGCCCCAGAGAGCATGGTCAGGCCAAGAGCTAGTGCCAGTCCACAGAAAGAACTGAGTTGGGTCCTCAGCTTCATCCCAAATGGTAGAAAACAGAAAAGGGGGAAAGTTCAAGTGATAATGTGGGCAATAGTAAATGCTGAATAGTTAACCATTGGGTCTGCTGTCTCCCTGAGTGGGTTTTTCAAGAGGCAAATACTGAATAGCTCATTAATAGTGTTCATGACACACAATTGCTAGTCCTTTGAGAAATTCACCACATCCAAGGGAATGAATTTTGCCCAAAGGATGGTCACCAAGCTCTTCTGTCAGAAACCATTTGCTGATCCACAGAGATTAACTGGCTTCTCCTGTGATCCCTTTTGGCCCAGTGTTTCTGTGCTGAGTACCACGAAGATACAGGTTTTTTATTCCACTGGGCTCAAAATGGAGATGTGGCTCAAAAGGCCGTGGACTTGCTGTGCCTGAGACCGATATGGGGTCAGAAGGTCCAATGCTGACCCACGCCTGGGCTACACTCCATCCTTTGTACTTCCTCAAATTAGCAGTCTTGATTTCATAAATTACACAGTTTTCTCAATCTATCCAAAATTCTGACAAAACTTTTTTTTTACAAGCCTGGTTTATTTCCAAAGGTGAAAAAGTCTAAATTATAAAACACTGCCAATGTCTCAACAAAAGTAAACAAGGGAGAATTAGGTGAAAAATCATGGAAGTTTATAAAAACTCCTACACAGAATGAAGACTCCCCAAGGGCACTTTGTCTGGTTTAAATTAATAACTTATGCTATGATTAAAACACCATTTGTAGGAACGCTTCAGCAATTCCACATAATGAGAAAGGTCAAGGCTTGGCCGCATGCATTGTATGGTTTGGGGCTCTGCTCACATTCTTCCACGCAGAAGGAGAGCTCTCCTAACTTTACCTGGAGGCTGTGTGCTATCAGCACAGAAGCATGTACTCCTGGATTCTCAGGAACTTCTATTCCACTTCTAGCCTGGGGTTAGCTATGGCCCCTGCACCTTTTTATTTAAAATTCACAAAAACAATATGAATATTCCCAAAATATAAATAAAGAGCTGAAGATAGAATAAGATATTTTTTAAATGACAGGCAGAATCACTCAGAGAATCAGGGCTTATGGAAAACATTAATTTAACTCCAAGGCATTTATTACCCTCTTGGGAACAATGATGGGTCATTGTCACATCTGTTTAGTGGCATCTATTTACTTTTTCAAGCAACTATGCTCAGTGGTGGCTCTCAGAGAGGAGTTTTACAGCTTCTCAAAAATGTTTTCTCTGGCATCTATCTGGGATATCACAAAGTTACTTTTTTTCCACTTTAGTTACAGGGTGAATAAAGTTAAAACAGATTTCTTTTTGTTGAACTATCCTTGCATGCCTTGAACAAACCAGTCTTCATCAGAAAGCACTATTCTTTGTTTAGATCTTTGTGGCTCCATGGACTGTAGCCCACCAGGCTATTCTTCATTGTTAGATTGGTTAACATTGCAAATGTGATTTTGCATTCTTGTTTATGAGGGAGATTAACCTATATGTTTCCCTTTTAATGCTGTTATTTAATCTAATGTAGGATGAGGGTTATGTTCACTGTTTAGAAAAAGATGAGGACTGTTTCATCTTTTTCTGGGTTCTGGAATAGATTAAATAATAGAAATTATCAATCCTTTGAAAGATAGTGACTACTTTAGTAGTACATATTTTTTTTTACATTTCTCCCCTAGTTTGGGGGAATTTCTGTACCCTTCTGGAATCAAATTTAGAAATTTAGTTTCCCAGAATTTGTTCTTTCCATCTAGATTGTTTAAAAGCTTTTATAGAGGATTCCTTCTTCTTCTTTTTTTTTTTTAATTTTGGCCATACTGCCCAACTTATGGGACCTTAGTTCCCTGATCAAGGACCAAACCCATGCCCCCTGAAGTGGAAGCATGGAGTCCTAACCACTGGACTACCAAGGAATTCCCATGGATTTCTTCTTTTTAAAATTTCTTAACTTTCACGAAGCACACTGAGTTTCTCAATCTTCACTGCTAATATTCGTCTTCTCTTTTTCTCTTGACTACTGTCAAGAGGTTGGTCTGTTTTGGTATTTTCAAAGAATCATCTTTTTTCTTTCATTTATCTTCATTAATTTGTACTTTCTGTGTTTAATTAGTCCTTCCCACTACTTTATTTTGTTAAGTTTGGCTTTTTGGTTTTGTTTTTTACCTTCTTGACTTTTCGCCTTATTTTTTTAATCTAATAAATACATTTTAAGGGAGGGGGAATTCCCTGGTGAAGCCAGTGCTTAAGACGCCACACTTCCACCGCAGGGGTCATGGGTTCAATTCTTCTTCAGGGAATTAAGATCTCATATCCTTTGTGGTGTGGCCAACGAAAAATTTTTTAATAAAAATAAAAGCAAGAACACTCTTCTTGAGTTACATTTAGACACATCATGTCATGCTGTTAGTAGTTTTCACTTTTAAATACACGCTACTTCCTAATTGATATTTTCTATAGTCAAAGTTGTTCAGAGGTATGGCCAAAATGCCTGTAGGCCTCCTACAGGCACACCAAATCACAACAACCTATAAAACAACTATTTATGAAGACAAACTGAAGTCTAGCAAAAAACATTTTCCACAATTAAAAATATAAAAAAGGAACTAGAACTAGATGAGTAAAGGGGGTAGAGACCTAGTACAGTCAAGAATCATTCCCCTGGGTGAGTGATCCACATATGGGAGATAATCACAATTGCACAGGTTCTCTCCAAGCAGTGAGGAGTCTAAGCCTCACATCAGGGTCTCCAAGCTTTGGGCCTCCTGCACCAGGAAGACAAGCCCCCAGAATGTCCAGCTTTGAAGGCCAGCAGGGCTTGTATATGTGAGCCAGAGGACTATAGGAAACAGACTCTGCTCCTAAAGGGAACACAAAAACACTCACCTACCAAATCCCAGTGCAGAGGCAGTAATATAAAAGGCGCTTAGGTCAGATCCACTTGCTGATCTTGGAAAGCCTCACAAAGGCAGACGGCAACTGGGACACCCCCTGTGGATAGATGATGGCAGCTATTTGAGGGAACTCATTCTACCATGAAGACACTGGTGTTGACAAGGGAATTTCTGTAGTCTCCCCGCTAGCCTATAGCATCAGAGGGCCAGCAACAGTCCCAAAATCCCCAGGCCAAGCAGCTAGCCTTTCAGAGACCTGGCCCCTTCTACCACTGGGCCAGCACCAGCCCAGGGACCCCCCCCCCCCAACCCCTGCAGCCAACCACCCAAGAACTGGTCCCACTCACCAGTAGGCAGGCATCAGCCTGGGGCCCCCTAAAACCCACAGCCAACCCTGGAACAAGGAGACTTCCACCAGTGGACCAGCACCACACCCAGGATCCCTCTGGCCCTGCAGCAAGCCCACACAGGGGAAACTGCTAAGAGAATATAGTTCTGATGACCAGAATAGAGAATGCTGCTGGGTCCTCTAAGAAGTCTCCTAGGGTGTGGGGGAAGATCCAAGGGTAAGGAGATGTATGTAAACATATAGCTGATTCACTTTATTGTACAGCAGAGACTAACACAACATTGTAAAGCAATTATACTCCAATTTAAAAAAATAAAGAGGGATTCCCAGGTGGCACGAGTGGTAAAGAACCTGCCTGCCAATGCAGGAGATGCAAGAGGCATGGGTTCAACCCCTGGGTCAGGAAGATCCCCTGGAGTAGGAAATGGCAACTTACTCTAGTGTTCTTGCCTGGAAAATTCCATGGACAGAGGAGCCTGGTGGGCTACAGTCCATGAAGCCACAAAGATCTAAACAAGGCCACTTCTGCAAGATCAAAAAACATAACCAACCCACCTACTATACAATAATAAACCCAGAGAATTAGGCAAAATGAGGCTACAGAGTAATATATTCCAAAGGAAGGAACAAGATAAAACCTCAGAAGAAGAACTAAGAGAAGTGGAGATAAGAAATCTACCCATAAAAAGTTCAACATAATGATCATAAAGATGCTCAGCAAACTTGGGAGAAAAATGGATGAACAGAGAGAAGCTTAACAAAGAGTTAGAAAATAGAAGAACCAAAAAGAGCTGATGAATACAATACTGAAATAAAAAATACACAAGAAGTTTTACTAAGATGATATGGAGAAATAAATCAAACTGGAAGACAGAGTGGTGGAAATCACCAAAGCAAAACAGAAAGAAGAAAAAAAATAATATTAAAAAATGAAGATCATTTAAGAGACCTCTGAGACAACATCAAGCATACTAATATTTACATTATAAGGTCCCAGAAGGAGAAGAGAGAGAGAGGCAAAGAACTTATCTGAAGAAATAATAACTAAAAAAAAAAAAAATCACATAATCTGGAAACGAGAACAGACAACCAAGTCCAGTAAGCACGGAGAGTTCCAAACAAGATGAACCCAAAGAGATCCTCACAAAGATACATAATAATTAAAATAGCAAAAATTAAAGATAAAGAGAGCCCCTTAAAAGAAGCAAGAGAAAAGCAACTAGTTACAGACAAAGGAATTCACAAAAAACTGTTCTCTAACTTTACAGCAAAAACATTGCAGGACAGAAAGGAGTGGACCAATACATCCTAATTGATGAAAGGAAAAACCTACAACCAAGAATACTCTACCCAGCAAGGCTTTCATTCAGATTTGAAGGAGAGAGAAAGAGTTTAACAGGCAAGAAAAAGACCAAAAGAGCTAAATCAACTTAACAGAAAATGTTAAAGGGACTTCTCTAAGTGGAAAAAATAGACCACAACTAATAATATAACAATTACAAAAGAAAAAATTTTATTGGTAAAGGCAAACATAGGGTAAAGGTAGTAGAACAACCACTTAAACATTAGGATGGTTAAAAGTAGTAAGACAAAAGTAGTAAGATCATCTATATAGTAATTAAGGGACACACAAAACCCAGAAATGAACCCACACTTATACATCAATTAATTTATGACAAAAGAGCAAAAGTATACAATGGGGAAAAGACAGCTTCTTCAATAAGTGGTATTGGGAAAACTGGACAGCCACATGCAAAAGAACCAAAGTGGACTACTTTCTCATACCATCTGTAAAAATAAACTCAAAATGAACCAAAGACTTATTAAATGTAAGATCTGAAACCATAAAACTTGAAGAAAACATAGGTAGTACACTCTTTGACACATCTTAGCAATATTTTTTTTTTTGACATGTCTCCGCAGGCAAGGGAAACACAAGGAAAAATAAACAAATGGACCATATCAAACGTTTGAACAGTAACATATTACCAACAACAAAATGTGTTGATAAAGAACATGGTATTGAAAACGAATATGTATCTTGTTTATTAAATATTAGAGCACATAAATTATATTAATTGTATTATTCAAATTATTTGACTTCTTCAATATTTGTTTTCACTATCCTGACAATTTTCTGAAAGATATGCAAAAATACTCATAATTAATGCATCTCAGTAGGTTTTTTAACTTTTATAATATGAACAACAGCCCCAATAACTATAAAAATGCAAAAAAGTTAAATAAGATGGATTTATAGATGGATAGCAGAAAGATGGATAGGTATTTAATAAAGCAAATAAAACAAAATGTTCATTGTAGACTCTTGATAGTTGCATATTCAGGTGTTCACTGTATAATTCTTTCAACGTTTCTGTTTGAATATTTTCATAATAAAATGTTCAAGAGAAACAAAATTTTAAAACCAACTTCACAGATGTGTACTTTAAGAATGTCCACCAGCTAAAGTGCTCAAAGCAAGTTAACTTGTCTTCATCACCCACAGGTATTATGGAATGAAGTTGATAGAAGAAAAGGTAGCACCACTGTCTTACATATAAACACTCAAACTTAAAATCTAGCTAGACCTTTTCAGGGGTGGCAGGGAGGACGGACAGAGTGCCATGAAGGCCTCAGGCACAATTCAAGAGGACAAGTTGGCGGGGCGACCCTTCCTGACTCCCAGACTCCGCAGGCCGCTTTTCTATCACATGCGCATGAAACTCTCTGCGCCTGAGCACGTTGTCGCCAGGTCCCCCTGCTGGTACTCTGCGTCTCAGCTGAGGAAGGTGAAGTCCTCAGGGGAAGCGGGCTACTGTGGACAGGAAATCCCCGCCGCCGGTGAAGAACTTGGGCATCTGCTGCACTATGACTCCCACAGCGGCACCCACGACACGTACCGAGAGTACCTGGACCTGATCACAGCTGGAACCGTCACCCATGTGCACGTGGCCCCATGCCCAGGACCACTCAGTCCAGATCATGAAGGTGGAGGAGGTCGCAGCCAGCAAGTGCCACAGACCAGCAGTTCCTCGACTGCCAGATCAGATTCCTGCTGCCCCACCCCGGCCTCCATCACCTGCACAAGCCAGGCTTTACCACCAAGAGGCTACCACCTTCTCTTAGGTGCAGGCCTTCTCTGTCCCTAGGTCAGTCCAGATAAAACTCACTGGGAAAACCGAAAAATAAAATCAAATCTAGCTGGAATGGTATCAGCAATTAACACTTATTTAACCTTTACTCTGTGCCAGAACATGTATTATCTCATTTTTATCTTCAGGACAGCCCCTATGAGGCAATAACTAATATGTCCATTTTATAGGTGAGAAAACTGAGGCTCCTAAAAGTGAAGGAGGCTTTCTAAGTCTGGACAGCCTCTCATGGGCAAAGTCAGAATTCACACTCAGATCCACGTGACTCTAGGACTAACGTTGGTCAGCCATAAGACTCTGCAGACCTGCTGTGTCAACACAGCGGCCACTATTACAAGCAGCTGCTGAGCACCAAAAGTAAAGGAAGTCTGAATTGAGATGTGCTCAGAGTATAAAAGACATACCAAATTTCTAAAACTCGAAACAGAAAAAAGAAAAAATATTTCTGATCATTTTTAATGTGTGTTGAATCAGTATTTTGTATATATTGAGTTAAATAAAATATATTTTTAAATTAATTTTAACAATTACTACTGTGAAATGGAATATCTCCTACTATATCAATAAACAA
Source organism: Odocoileus virginianus (assembly GCF_023699985.2). Taxonomy (NCBI): domain Eukaryota; kingdom Metazoa; phylum Chordata; class Mammalia; order Artiodactyla; family Cervidae; genus Odocoileus; species Odocoileus virginianus. Next base: position 34,846,737 of record NC_069680.1, read on the forward strand.
GGATGTAACAGTCATCAGTGATTTCAGGCCTCCATATGTGAATGAGGACTCCCAAAAGAGAATACAATGCCTGCAATCCAGCGGATGCCACAAACGCTCACGGTGATTGCGGAGGAGCTGGGGGTGGGGGGGATGAGAGAAATCAAAAAGACAGGACACTGGCCCCAGATAGCTGAGATGTATATGAAAGAAATGACTTCGATCATCCCAGACTCTTGCATTTTCCCATACACTAGTCAGTTCAATTCAGTTCACTTCAGTCGCTCAGTCGTGTCCGACTCTTTGCAACCCCATGAATCGCAGCACGCCAGCCCTCCCTGTCCATCATAGAAGAGCACTAAACTCCTTAACTTGATATCTGATTTTCCTTACAAAAATCTATGATGTTCAGACTGCCTGCCTCTTTTGTTGCAAACCTGTATACAGCCTGACACTGTTCTCCGCCTTCTCAGAGGACTCTCCCAGGGCTACCTGAAATGCTATTTCCAGAGCTTGGAGTCCTAACATTCCCACCAAATAAAATAATTCTCTACTTTCAGGTTGTGACTACCTTTTTAGTTGACACTAGAAATGTCTTAATTGTATTTGTAGCTCACATTAAATTTCTACTGTATGGTGTGGGTCTACACCTATCTGACTCTGAAATGAATTGTTCTGCATTTCTTTCCTCTGTTTGAATCAAGCCTCCTTGTGACAAAAATAATACAAAAGGGGTTGGTGAAAAGAATCACCTTAAGCACACATTGTGCCAGCTTGAGCTCAAAGGAAGGAGGACAGTATCGTCAAAGGAGGGGCAGGAGGAGCAGGCATGCTTGGACTGGCAGGCAGGTGACATGGAAGTACTTGTTTTAGCTATGGAGGGGTTCTCATGTGAAGATCAAATAGACCAGCACATACTAGGCCTCTCCTACATTACAAAAGACCATCCATTGTGGGGTTTGCTGTTTAGTGAATGCCTGCTACATACACATTTCTCTAATCTTGCCTAGATTCACAGAGGTTCATGGTGGTTTAATAACATTGACTTTCCCTCCACTGCACTGAAGTGTCAAAAGAGGTAAGAGTAGAACCCCAGAGCAAGTAAGATAAGGCAATGCCTCTGCTGATACACCTGGCCCCTTGTCTCTGGAGCCCCAGAGCCCTGTGGCCCCGTCACAGAAATCTGAGCTCACACTCAGGCCAAGACTGGACACGTTAAGGGAAGTAACAGTGTTAGGTATATTGGTGCCAGATTGTAAATTCCTTTGGAGTCCATCCTGAAGGAAACGGGAAACCACTGAAGGTACAGCAATGGGAGGCAAATTAACATCAGGTTGGCAAGAGGGACAGCATCATGGAATTTAATCGAAAAAGACTGAAACCTTTGCTAGTTTTCCAGGAGTGCTTGCCAAATGTGACACTTTAGCAGGATGGGAGACTGCTGCATACCACCAGAAAGGGCCTCTGGTGAGACTTCTGACTCCTTCCTCTAGACATTGAATTTCACCCTAACCCCATTTCTAATGTCCTTTCCATTCCTAAAATTCCCTGACCTTGTCATGCTGTAATGCCATGGTTGTTTTTTGTTCATTTTTCCATATGTTTTTGGAAAGGAACAAGCGATAGAATATTTAGTGTTATATGTAACCATCCAAATGCACAACGAATATTTCTGTTCCAATCATCCTAGCTACATCCTCTGTCATACAGAAAATAATATTACATCCATTCTATGTTTCAAGACAAATGAAATTGTCCAAAATTTCACAGATGTTGTGGTTGGCAACCCAAACTAAATTGCTTTTTTAATCTCTTTTTAATTGAAGTGTAACTGATTTACAATGTCGTATCAGTTTCAGGTGTACAATGCAGTGATTCCATAGATAGATACTCTCCTTCATATTCTTTTGTTATTCATTATTACAAAATATTGGGGTTTCCCTAGTAGCTCGGTCAATAAAGCATTCACCTGAAATGCAGGAGACCTAGGTTCGATCCCTGAGTCAGGAAGATCCCTTGAAGTAGGAAATGACAATCCACCCCAGTATTCTTGCCTGAAAAATTCCACAGACATAAGAGCCTGGTGGACTACAGACATGACTGAGTGCACATGCATACACACACACAAAAATACGGAATATAGTTCCCTGTGCTCTACAAAAACTAAATTGGTTTTAATGAAATAAAACAGCCAAGAGTAGAATGACAGAACACAGTATGTCCTCTAACCTAATCCTTGAAACCATTCCCACTAAGTTGCCAAAGTGGTTTTCCAGACTTGTAGATTGCCATCTTTATCACAACTGCCTCACAACTACACTCACGATAGAAGGCATTCACACGGTATGAGGAGTTCTGCTGGCTGCCTTTCATAATGACTTTCTAACACAACTCTGCAAAATGGGCCTTAGGGGGCCCTCATTACACTGACAGGAAAGCTCAAGTTCAGAGACTTTTGTCCCTCACCCTAAAATAGCATCTCTCCAGAATCTCCTGTCATCTAAGACCTCCACACAGACACCCAAATATTGAAAGAGAGTTTTCATATGCCCCACCCTCACCCTGAATTCTCTCAAAGCTGAAAACACTCTGCTCCTTCTACTATTCCCCATGATTCTGTATCCTTTCTTGATCCCAGCCACCTTCCAGTGAGCTCTCCCCGCTTATGTCCCACCCTCCACCCCTATTTCTACTATTGCTGATCTAATTGGCATCCACTCCATATCTTCATCCAATTTATTGGCAAGAACGAAGAGCAGCACACAAGGAGGACAGCATGTGTACTCAGCTGTGGAGTCTGAAATTCCCAGCTTCCGGGGTCAGTTCTGCCACCTACTAACATTGTGATTAGAATCACAGTACTGAAAACTCAGTTTCCCTGCCTGTAAAGTAGAAAAGTATCTGTACTCCGTCCCAGGAAAGTGGGGATACAGGAAGGATTCAACAAAGGAAAAAGTCAAATAGGGCAAAGGCGAGAAGTGACCTTGCCTGGAGAGAAGACAAGCTCAAATTCCAGTGCGCTGCAGGAAAGGTTGTACAGTGTAGCATTAAAGAACAGAGTCTCCAGCCAGCAACCTAGGTTCGAGTCTTAGGGCTGCCTTGGTTTCCTCTTCCGTTTAACAAGGAGAATAAGTGTATCTACCTCACTTAAAGAAGCTGCCTCATGGATCCTGACTAGGAGCCCCATTAAGACAAAACCCAAATGTTTTCAGCTAATTTGTTAGTGAAGGAGGTACCTATAATTGGAATACAAGCTTCAGTACTTGAGAAGGCTTGCTTCTCAGAATTCATTTACTTTATCAGTCAAAAAATATGAGTTTTCACTGCTACATCTAAAATGGATAACCAGCAAGGATCTACTATACAGTACATGGAACTCTGCTCAATGTTATGTGGCAGCCTGGATGGGAGGGGAGTCTGGGGGAGAACAGATACATGTACATGTATGGCTGAGTCTGTTTGCTGTTCACTTGAAACCATCACAACACTGGTAATCAGCTATAGCCCCATACAAAATAAAAAGTTTTTTTAAAAAACTATGTGTTTAGCACCTTCAATGTTCCAGATATTATTCTAAGCCAATGCAGAAAAAACAGGCCTAACCTCATGCAGTTTACATTCTAGTAAGAATAAGCAGTAGATAACAAATAGGCAAATCATATAGTACGCCAGAAGGGCTAAGTAAGCACTGTAGTATAAGAAACCAAGCGGCACAAAGCGGGTGGGAAGAAAGGTTGAGTATTAAGGAGAATCAAATTAGACCTCATGGAGAAAACGATATCTAAGCAAAAGCTTGAAGGAGTACATCTGGGGAGGAATATTCCAGCAAGAGTTACTCTAAAGCATGAACATTCTTGACGGATACATGCCTGGTGTCCCAGAGGAATAGCAAGGAGTCCCTGGGGGAGAAACAGGAGTGAGGGAGGGACCGAAGGTCGCAGAGATGCAGGAGCCAGACTTGGAAGGACATGAGGACAAAGGGATGGATTTTAGCCTCTGTTCTAAGTGAGCTGAGCAGATTTTGAACGTAAGAGGTCCTCGAGTGCTCTGACATTTTAAAAGGATCATTCCAGTTGCTCCATTGAGAGGAGGCTATAATACAGCAAGGGTGAAGGAGGGGAAGCTGTTTAGAAGCTCTTAGAATAATCCTCAGGAATGAAGTAGCAGTGTCTTGGCCTAAATGGAAGCAGAAGAGGAGGTAAATGGTTGGACTCTGGACTTCCATTTTACATTTTTTTTATCATGATAAAATACATATAACATAAAATTTACCATCTTAACCTTTTAAGTGTACAGTTTAGTGGTATTAAAAACATTCATACTGTTGTGCAACCATCACCATCATCTATTCCCAAACTCCTTTTATCTTGCAAAACTGAAATCTGGAGATCTTTTGAAAATGAAGACAGCCAGACTTTCTGACAGATGGTACATCTTTGATCCGATATTATATCTATATCGAACAGAACGTGGCCCAGGAAGTCAACCGCTGGGCTGCGGAAATTACTTTCACTGAACTGATCTGTTGAAGATTTTCTATAGAGAACCCAAGGGCTTCAAGTTTAGGTTTTCAGAGTATGGCTACCTCTTGTGTACATCCAACTCCACCTTATTATCCAGAAGGTCATGGAGGATCTCCCTCACACATTGTTAGAAATCACCTAAGAGTTTACGCAGGATTAAGACATGGTGGTACAAGAGGTAAAGAACCTGCCTGCCAATGCAGGAGACATCCCTGGGTCGAGAAGATCCCTTGGAGAAGCGAATGGCAATCCACTCCAGTATTCTTCCATGGTCAAAGGAGCCTGGCAGGCTACTGTCCATGGGGTCACAAATAGTCGAACATGACTGAAGCAACTTAGCATGCACAAGACATCAGCAGATGCTCAAATTTGTCACCAAAGGAGTTTGAAAGGCTGGATATCTTCTGCTAGGTCCAGGAATCATGGCTGGTGTATGGGCAGACAGGGATACTGAAACAAAAACCCATCTTTGCAACTAGGGCTATAGCAACTGCAGCCAGGCCTTGGGCTGAGGAGAAATCACTTTCCCCAAAAACATCGCTCCCTCTGGATAGAGTACTATGGCCTGGAATAGGACCCATAACCTCTAACTCCCAAGGTTCTCCAGAACCCACCATGCATCAGCAGCCCCTGGATCTCCCACCCCATTCTGGCCCTGACTCACCAACTGCTTAGGTATGCACACCCAAAAATACAGTGATAGCTTGGAGCCAACGCAAGTCCCAAAGGACTAATCTAGGGGTTGGGAACATTTTCCTGTAAAGGGCGAGAGAAAAATATTTGAGGTTTTGTGGCATCTGTCACGACTTCTCAGCTCTGCTACTGTAGGTCAGAAGCAGATAGAGTCAATATGTAAACAAATGAGCATGGCTGCATGCCAACAAAGCTTCATTTGTGGATACTGAAATTTGAATTTATATAGCTTTCTCAGGTATCAAAATATCATTTTCTTTTGATTTTTCTTCCAACCATTTAAAAATATAAAAACCATCCTTGTCTTTCTGGCCAAACAAAAACAGTGGCTGGACTATCTCATCAGCCATAGTTTGAGAACCTTTGGACTAAATCATGTGTCTTGAAGAGCCTTCGTGATCACCAGGACAATTCTGAGGACCAGACCTCACTGCCCTGGTCCCATCTGGCTGCAGTGGAAGGGAGGCCCCAGCACCCCACTCCCTCAGGTGCAGCCAAGCTGGGCACCAAGGTGCAGGTCTTGCTCATGGTGGCTGTCTTTCTGCTGTGGCATCAGCTCAGATGTAACAAGGGCACATCCACTGCTAATTCAGAGATGCCGCACAAATGAGAACAAGGCACCTGCTCTTCATGACACTTTCCTGCCATCTGCTGGAAAATCATTATAGTAATAAGCAGATCCACCCACATCATGAATTACAACAGCACTCACTTCAAGTTTTGCAATGATCATCTGCTCAATTTAAGCAGTGGCCCTGGGATTGGGAAATACAGAAGGGGAAGCAACTAACTCACAGGAGTCCCAGACGATGTCACACAAATGACAGAAAGATCTCTGTTCCACAGCTTTCTAGAATTTGGGGAAGGGAAGGAAGGAAGGAAAGAAGAGATCTCATTGCTGTTCTCATTCATTGTCTCAAGGATTCACCTACGATGAAGGTGTTTTACAGAATGCCCTTCTCAGGTAAATGGGAGTCCCACCAACTTGCCTCCAGAGACCCTGGAGAGACAGAGAGGGGAAGAGGCCATCAGCACCTGCCGACTCCAGCATATTGCATGACAGTCCTTCTAAGCCACAGCCAGGCCACACAGCACTGCTGCTGCTGCTGCTAAGTCGCTTCAGTCGTGTCCGACTCTGTGTGACCCCATAGACGGCAGTCCACCAGGCTCCTCTGTCCATGGGACTCTCCAGGCAAGAACACTGGAGTGGATTGCTGTTTCCTTCTCCAATGCACACAGCACTGAGGTTCTATTAATTCTGAAAAGACTTGGCGCAGAGAGCCAGAAGAACTTGAGTGAGGCTAACCTTTTCCACTGACCTTGGGCCAACACCCGGCCTCCTCCTGCCTCGGTTTTTCTGTTCCTTAGAGGACAGCACAACAAAATGTTGCTGTGTCATAGAAGTTATGTGACAGTTAAATGGACACCTTTTGCACAGCATTACCATTAGAATGTGCAATCCCCTGACCCAAAGGCTAGAGTGAGAACAGGAGGTGAAAGCAAAAGAGCTGGTTCTGCTCATGTAAAGTGTAACAGGAAAACCACGAAACACTAGAAGATAGTCGATAACATGGCTCCAGGCTTTCAGGACTTAGCAACAAATCCCCAGGTGTCAAAATGAAACGGGAAAAGGGTCAGAGAATGAGATCATGGGATATTTTCAAAGACTATAGGGTCCACCATTCCAAATTTAAAACCAAAACCTTTGCCATTTACTCTAGGGAAGCAGGAAAAGAAGAAACAGGGGGTTTCTTTTATTTCTCCCTGCCCCCCCCCCCCCCCAGTCTCTGGACATTTGGAGCGCTCCCAGGCAGGTTGGGAATCCAAGTCAAGAGTTCCCACGGCAAAACAGGTGTGCGCACGGTGAAGGCTTGGGAAGCCTAAGGTGCATGTCAGCTGGAATTCACGGGACCCGGGATGCAGAGAGCCCCTTGTCAGGCCAGGGGTAGGGGTCAAGCAGAAAGTGCAAACATCAGACCCAGATCTGGTTACTCAACTGTCCAAGGAAGAGCCAGCAGATCCTGGTGTTATGACAGCTGCACAGGGCAGTTCAGCACCAGCACGCCGCTGCAGAGACAATGGGTCTTTTGTGGGCAAAGGCCGGTGTGGGGGATGTAGTGTGAGCGGCAGGAGGCCCTAGAGTGTTCTCCAGGACCTCAGGAGGGAAATGCTGCGTGGGAAGGGCTGAGTATTGTGGCTCACCCAATCCCATGTCCACCAGGAAAGTCAAGGCCCTTGATCAGCTTTAAAAACTACTTTCCATCTCATCTCCTGACTAAACTTCCATGTTGAAGCTTCTATCTAGGAATATGAGGTTTCTCTGGGAAGACATGTTGTGAAGACTGCCTTCTTTGAGCACAGAAACCACAGGCCAGTGTTCAATCCATTCTGACCCATATAGGAAGGGAGAGCCCCCACCTGCTCACCCATCAGCACTTTCTACACAGCCGCCCCCATGGTACCACGTGTGCGGTGGTATTCAGGCCTGTTCCTTCCAGCTATCAACCCAAGGGTGAGGCAAGGGGGTGCCAGCCAGTTTTAAAATCTAAAATGGCTGAACCATCACTAACTCGGCAGAATTAACCAAGAAGTGGTTGAGTTAGGCATAAAATGGAAAGAAATTAGAATGGAATTATGGAGAATACTTACATTTCTTTCATGCCCAAGTCTAACTGGAAGCTGTGTATGGGTCACTACAAACGCATTTCCCCCTGATCTGCGAGTCTGTTTAATCAGCACCCTCAAGCGGCGGCGTCAGGAGGAATCCACTTCCACTGCCGTTTCTCACAGGCCGGACCTCACCCGCGGTGTGGATGTCAACATCCTTGTGATGAAGTTCAAAGAAAGTTGAGCAAGCAAGTTCCACTGGATCCACTTGATCGTAACACATGCTGTTTTTTAAAAGAGTTCCTTTGGGATGGAATAATTGTGCTTGGAAAGTCAATAAACTTCAGTTCATAAATAAAGATAACTGCGTTCCAAACCTTTTCAGTGATTCTGCAATGTAAAGCCCGATGCAGTCAGGAAAGAGGCTCCTAAACGTGCCTGCCCTGCCCCCTGCTGGAAGCTTCCAGGAGAGACGCGTCTCGGTCCACAGCGGGCCCTGTTGCAGTCGTCAGAGCTCCCGGCGAGCGGGGTGCTCAGAGCCCGCCAGGCGTCGGCGCTTCCGCTGCTAACGCATGTCTTTATAAAACTCTAGCTAAGCGGTCTTCTAAGTAACATCGTTCTTAATTCTTGGAAATCACTGTGTGACAGACGCTCACTTGGACTCAGCGAGCTCCTCTAGGACCCTCCACAGGGTCTACGGACTACAAGATGTCCAGGGGGTACACCAGCTTGCCAACTGTGGGTACCAAATCTGAGCCAAGGGGCTGCTCAATGAGGTGTTTTGTGTCTCTGTGTGGCAACACGGGGTCTGCTGCTTCTGGGGTCCACTGTGGCTGTCCCCTTTTCCATCCACTGACATATAAGCCGAAGAGGCTTCCAGGCAGGGAAGGGGTCCAAGGTGACTTCTGAGCCACAGGGAGTCCCTGAGACCAACTTACTGGGAGGATTCAAAATCTCTAAGTGGGCAGGAGTACCTCTAAGGGACCTCTAGAAGGGAGGGGCACCAACCGAAGCTGCTGCAACAAGAGAGAATAGTGTAAAATTATCCTAACTGGGGAGGGCGGGTAGGCTTTAGAATACCACCCAACATTAAATTGCAAATATGAAACATCTTAAATGTTCAAAAGTTTGGGAATGCTTATGTTATCATTAATAATAACCATTTGACTGAGTGGGCAATTTTTATTTACCACTATGACCACATAAGAGTTGACTCATTGGAAAAGACCCTGATGCTGAGAGGGATTGGGGGCAGGAGGAGAAGGGGATGACAGAGGATGAGATGGCTGGATGGCATCACCGACTCGATGGGCATGAGTTTGAGTAAACTCCGGGAGCTGGTGATGGACAGGGAGGCCTGGCGTGCTGCGATTCATGGGGTCGCTAAGAGTCAGACACGACTGAGCGACTGAACTAACTAACGACCACATTGTGCCTTTAACATAAATGTTCATGATGCTTTTCTCTGTTTGACAGAATTAATAACAAATTTTTCCTCTTTTTTTCAGTATTCTTCTATTGCTCTATTGTTCTTCTCCCCAAAACATCTTTTCCTGAAAACAGAAAGAACATTTGGGAAAAAGAGAGGATATATGAAAGAACAAGTCTCTCAAGCAGACAAGCAGGTTCGAGTGCTTGACCTTCTGTCTGCTTCCAAAAGAAGCGTCAGGTGGCCACACAAGGGCTCCTGTGGCAGCAGTGGGACAGAGAGCTGGGGGCTCAGACCCGCTGTGTTCACTTCCTCAGAACAGAATGGGATTCTGTACATGAAAAGAGGACAGCAAATGCCTGAAAGGAGAGCCTGAGGAGTGGCAGAGGGAGCTGAAAGGGGATATGGCAGGCAACAGGGTGTCCAGTGGTCAGAGATATGAACCTGGGGCTGGACCACAGAGGCTTTGTGGTTCCACTTCTTGCCTTGGGGGTTGTGGCATGCTCATCACCATGGCTCCCCTGATTTAACCCCCTTCCTCAGGAGGGTAATTACCTGCTTCTTAAAGCTGTGAAGGGGAAACACAAATCACCACCCATAGAGGGACTTCTCTGATGGTTAGGTAGTTAAGAGTCCCAACTCCCAGTGCAGGGTGCCAGGGTTCGATCCCAGATCAGGGAACTAGATCCCACAGGCCCCCACTAAAAGATCCTGCGTGCCGCAACTAAGACCCAGCACAACCAAATAAATAAATATTACATCACCCATAGAGCACTTGGAAGAGGGTCCACACACAGAGCAAGCACCTAGTAAGTGTTAGATGACTGTGTTTAGCTGCAGGCACCCCTGAGGAACTTTGGAACAAGCTGGGGTGTGCCGTTAAAGACATGCATTAGCCTCTGCTATGTCCTTTAGATGTATCACAGAAGTTGTGGCTTGTCTTTGCCTTCACAAATTCTGTGCTGACAAATATGAACACAGTGTTAATGAAATTTTTTTTTACTGTCTGTATTATTGTAGCTAAATATACATGCCAAAATTAACCATTTTAACCATTCTTAAAGATACAGCACAGTGGCATGGAATAAACATTCACATTGTTGTAAAACCATCAGAATTATTCATCTCCAGAATTTTTGCATCATCCCAAACTAAACTCTGTACCCATTAAACCCATTAAAACTTCCCATTTTTCCCTCCCTGAAGCTGCTGGCAACCACCATTCAAATTCGTCTCTATGAAACTGACTGCTCCAGGTACCTCACATAAATGGAATCACTCAATATTTGTCCTTTTGTGACTGGCTTCCAGGTTATCAAGGTTTACCTATGCTGTAGCATGTATTAGAATTCCTTCCTATTTAAGGCTGAATAATATTCCATTTCAGGTATATACACATCTTGCTTATCCATTCATCCATGGATTGACATGTGGGTTGTTTCTACTTTTGCCTATTGTGAATAATGCTGCCATAAACATTGGTATTCAAATGTCTGTTCAAGTCCGTGCTTTGATTCTTCTAGGTATTCACCCAGAGATGGAATTGCTATGTTGACTTTTTTGAGAAGTGCCATATCATTTCCACAATGGCAGTGCCATTTTACATTTCTACCAACAGTGCACAAGGGTTCCAATTTTGCCACATCCTCACCAAAATACTTAACATAAATGTATATATAATGGCCATCCTATTGCATGTGAAGTAGTATCTCAATGTGGTTTTGATTTTAATTCCCCTGGTGATTAGTGATGTGTGCATTTTTTGTGTGTTTAGTGGCCATCTGTAGATCATCTTTGGAGAAATGTCTATTCAAGTCCTTTTCAGTCCTTTTCCTGTTTTATAGAAATATTTTACAAAGGCTAATTTATTATTTTTTAATTATTGGTGTTTTTGTGTCCTATCTAGGAAAACTTTGCCTACTCCAAAGTCATAAAAACAATCTCCTATGTACTTTATTTTTTATTTTTAGGGCTATGATTCATCTTAATTTTTGTGTATGTAGTGAGATAGGGGTTTAGTTTCTTTTTTTTTTTTTTAAGTACAATTACTCAGTGTTAAACACTGTATTTATTAGAACTTCTTTCCCAATTGGGTTGATTTGGTACCACTGTAGAATGTTAATTGACTGTGTGAGTCTGTTTCTTGACTCTCTATTCTGTCCCATTGGTTTGTCTATTCTTGTGCCAATAAACACTCTCCTTATACCTTAGTTTATAATAACTCTTGAAATCAGGTTAGATAAGTTCTCCAACTTTGTTCCTCTTTTAAAAGATTGTTGTAATTATTCTAGATTCTTTGCCGTTCTCTGTAAATTTACATCTTAAAAAGTCTTGCTGGGGACTTCCCTGGTGGTATGAATCCAGGTGGTACGATATCCAGAGTGGATAAGAATCCCCCTGCCAATGCAGGAGACATGGATATAATCCCTGGTCTGGGAAGATTCCAAATGCCTCAGAGCAAATAAGCCTGTGCCACAACTACTGAGCCTGCACACTCTAGTTCTCCTGTTGCAACTACTGAAGTCCTCAAGCCTAGAGCCTGTGTCGGCAACCAGAGTAGCCACCACGATGAGAAGCCTGCTCTCCAAAACTAGAGAAAACCCAGGTGCAGCAACAAAGACCCAGCACAACCAAAAATAAAACAAAATTTTTAAAATAACTTAAAAAGTCTTGCTGGGACTTCCACTGAGCCTATAAATCCATTTCAAGAGAAATGCCATCTTAACTGAATCAAAAAACATAATATATTTCTCCACTTATTTAGGTCTGCCTTAATTTTTCTCAGCAGTGTTTTGCAGCTTTTAGTATAGAGATCTTGTGTGTATTTTGTTAATTTCTTCGTAGATATTTGATGTTTTGACACTATTATAAAAAGTGCTCACTTCACTTTCTAATTCTGTGTTGCCATTATGTATGAATACAGTTGTTAACTGTGTCCTGTGACCATACAAAATTCAAAGTATTTTCTAGTGATTTTATTTTTATTTTCCACAGGATTTTCTACATATACCACCATAACAGTGGCTGATGACACTTTTTTCCCAATCTGCATGCTTTGGCTACTCTAGGGTTAGAATGAAGAGGAGAGGCACTGGTATTACTGAACAAAGTTTCATGTACTCCCTTACTAAATATTCTTTGAGTATCTGCTACATGTATGACCCTGGAGGCGGAGGTGATGGAATTCCAGTTGAACTATTTCAAATCCTAAAAGATGATGCTGTGAAAGCGCTGCACTCAGTATGCCAGCAAATTTGGAAAACTCAGCAGTGGCCACAGGACTGGAAAAGTCAGTTTGCATTCCAATCCCAAAGAAAGGCAATACCAAAGAATGCTCAAACTACCGCACAATTGCACTTATTTCACACACTAAAAGTAATGCTCTCTCCAAGGCAGGCTTCAACAGTACGTGAACTGTGAGCTTCCAGATGTTCAACCTGGATTTAGAAAAGCTAGAGGAACCAGAGATCAAATTGCCAACATCCACTGGATCATCAAAAAAGCAAGAGAGTTCCAGAAGAACATCCACTTCTGCTTTATTGACTATGCCAAAGGCTTTGACTGTGTGGATCACAACAAACTTTGGAAACTTTTAAAGAAATGGGAATACCAGATCACCTGACCTGTCTCCTGAGAAATCTGTATGCAGGACAAGAAGCAACAGTTAGAACTGGACATGGAACAACAGACTGGTTCCAAATTGGGAAAGGAATACATCATGGCTGTATATTGTCACCCTGCTTATTTAACTTATATGCAGTGTACATCATGAGAAATGCTGGACTTAATGAAGCACAAGCTGGAATCAGGATTGCCAGGAGAAATATCAATAACCTTAGACATGCAGATGACACCACCCTTATGGCAGAAAGCAAAGAAAAACTAGAGAGCCTCTTGATGAAAGTGAAAGAGAAGAGTGAAAAAGTTGGCTTAAAACGAAACATTCAGGAAACTAAGATCATGGAATCCAGTCCCATCACTTCATGGCAAATAGATGGGGAAGCAATGGAAACAGAGACTGTATTTTGGGGGGGGCTCCAAAATCATTGCAGATGGTGACTGCAGCCATGAAATTAAAAGACACTTGCTCCTTGGAAGGAAAGTTATGACCAACCTAGACAGCATATTAAAAAGCAGAGACATTACTTTGCCAACAAAGGTCTGTCTAGTCAAAGCTATGGTTTTTCCAGGAGTTGTGTATGGATGTGAAAGTTGGACTATAAAGAAAGCTGAGCCCCGAAGAATTGATGCTTTTGAACTGTGGTGTTGGAGAAGACTCTAGAGTGTCGCTTGGACTGCAAGGAGATCCAACCAGTCCATCCTAAAGGAAATCAGTCCTGAATATTCATTGGAAGTACTGATGCTGAAGCTGAAGCTACAATACTATGGCCACCTGATGCAAAGAACTGACTCATTGGAAAAGACCCTGATGCTGGGAAAGATTGAAGGCAGGAGAAGAAGGGGATGACAAAGGATGAGATGGTCAGATGGCATCATTGACTTGATGGACATGAGTTTGAGTAAGCTCCAGGGGTTGGTGATGGACAGGGAAGTCTGGCGTAATGCAGTCCATAGAGTCAGACACAATTGAACAACTGAACTGAACTGAACATGTATGACGCTGCTCAGGAATGAAGAGGTTCACAAATGCCCTGGGTCAAGATCTTGCTCTCATAGTCAAGAGGAGACATGTATATAACTTGCTAATGTAGCAGAGAAAGGTGTAAGGATCATAAACTGCATACTGACAGCACTGTGGGAGGTCTAAGGGAGAGAGACTAGTTCTAGGCCCACTGGGTAACATGAAACCCTTACATACACAGACAGTCTTATGTTTTCAAAAAGTGAAACATTACTACCAGAATTAACCTTCACTGCTCCATGACACAGGCAAGATCGTTGTCATTATTTGAGTCATTGGAAGTGATCTGCCCAAAGTTGCAAAAGGATGGGTTTGTGACAGGTGTGTGACTTTTATATTGGTACACTTTCTACCATAGGGCCAAAGATGGCCCTTGGAAGTTATTTAAAGATTAAAAAATAATCTTTGGGCCGGAAAGGAACTTTGATAAATTTCTTTTCTAATTTAGCACTGCTATTCTCGAAGGATTGTTTGCCCTCTCAGGGCATGGACGAGTTAGAAGCCAGTTAATTCTGCCCTTCTGAGTCTCTGAAGCACTTTCAGCACAAAGAAGAGAAGCAAAATCCCCCCCCCGCCCACCCGATGCTCCAGGAGTGAACTTCAAATGCAACCTGAGCTAGCAGATTTTCCTGTTCAGAAATCCATTATTTTTTTCCTGGAAATTACATCCATTTGCTAATTCATGCTCTAAATTACATGTCTTTTTCTTTTCTTTTCCCACCAGGGCTTTAGGATCCTCATTTTGATGTCCCTGCAACAGAAGGTGGGCCTCCCTGATGGCTTCGCTGGTGGCTCAGACTGTGAAAAATCTGCAGGTGGCACAGTTGGTCAAGAACCCACCTGCCAATGCAGAAGTCACAAGAGACATGGGTTTGATCCCTGGGTCAGGAAGATACCCTGGAGAAGGAGATGGCAACCCACTCCAGTATTCTTGCCTGGAAAATTCCATGGACAGAGGAGCCTATTGGGCTACAGTCCATGGGGTCACAAAGAGTCAAACACGACTAAGAACTCATGCACTCGGTCCAGTGGAAGGTGGGCAAACCCAAGTCTCCTTGATCCCTTCTTTAACTAACACTTACGCAGTCTGGCTCTTCTTGCACTCCACCAGCCCCCCCACCACAAACCCCATGATGCTGCTGCTGCTGCTACTAAGTCGCTTCAGTCGTGTCCGACTCTGTGCCACCCCACAGACGGCAGCCCACCAGGCTCCGCCAATCCTGGGATTCTCCAGGCAAGAACACTGGAGTGGGCTGCCATTTCCTTCTCCAGTGCATGAAAGTGAAAAGTGAAAGTGAAGTCGCTCAGTCCTGTCCGACTCTTCGCGCCCCCATGGACTGCAGCCCACCAGGCTCCTATAGGGTCTGTCAAATAAACAGCCCAGGACTCATCCAGGACTTCTCAGCAAAGGGAGGGAAAAAAATTTTTTATGTTATTGTGCCCTCTGGTGGTCATAAGTGAAACCAAAGACCCCAAAATATCTATTCAGTTCAGTTCAGTCTTGGTTGTCTCCAACTCTTTGCGACCCCATGGACTGCAGCACGCCAGGCCTCCCTGTCCATTGCCAATTCCCGGAGATTACTCAAACTCATGTCCATTGAGTCAATGATGCCATCCGACCATCTCATCCTCTGTCGTCCCCTTCTCCTGCTTTCATTCTTTCCCAGCATCGAGGTCCTTTCAAATGAGTCAGTTCCTCAGATCAGGTGGCCATAGTATTATAGCTTCAGCTTCAGCATCAGTATTTCCAATGAATATTCAGGATTGATTTCCTTTAGGATGGACTAGTTGGATCTCCTTGCAGTCCAAGGGACTCTCAAGAGTCTTCTCCAACACCACAGTTCAAAAGCATCAATTCTTTGGCGCTCAGGTTTCTTCACCGTCCAACTCTCACATGCATACACTACTACTGGTAAAACCATAGCTTTGACTAGACAGACCTTTGTTGGCAAAGTAATGTCTCTGCTTTTTAATATGCTGTCTAGGTTGGTCATAACTTTTCTTCCAAGGAGCAAGCGTCTTTTAATTTCATGGCTGCAGTCACCATCTGCCTTGATTTTGGAGCCTCAAAAAATAGTCTTTCACTGTTTCCATTGCTTCCCCATCTATTTGCCATGAAGTGATGGGACTGGATTCCATGATCTTAGTTTTCTGAATGTTTAGTTTTAAGCCAACTTTTTTCACCCTTCTCTTTCACTTTCATCAAGAGGCTCTCTAGTTCTTTGCTTTCTGCCATAACGGTGGTGTCATCCGCATGTCTAAGGTTATTGATATTTCTCCTGGCAATCTTAATTCCAGCTTATATTATCTTTGCCATACTCTTTCCTAATTAAGTATTGTTTTTACATATTGATCTGTTTTTCTTCATCAGATTTTTTTAGTGAGTTGTGTTTTTGGGGGTTTATAACTTTTACCTTTTGTGTTATCTAAGTTATTTCTCCTTTTATTAATATTATTTTTGTCTTACACATTTTTGAGTCACCCTTTCCAAGTAATGTAAACTGAATTTTTTTCTTCCTTTCTTTTTTCTTTATCAAGGATAAAATACATTATGTGAATTTTCTCTTGAGTATTGCTTTGATAAACACTACAGAATTTTAGATAATTTTATATGTTGTTAGTTCAGTTGTTATTTAATAAACATTATGTTGCTATATTCTTTAGTTTTCCACTCTGACCAATTATTACTTAAGAAATAACTGGACAAGTTTTAAATGGCACAATTTTGTAACTTCTATAGAAGCATTCATTGTTACTAGTCTTGCTAAATTGGGAAAGGGGTCACTGCCTGTAAGATTTTTCTTCATTTTTTGTAATGTATTTATTCTTTTATATTATAACAAATTATAATACTTTGTAAAGATTTCAGACTCTGGGAAGCTCTAGAGCTCAGACTCTATCAGTTAATTCTATTTTATTGTTTTATAATCTATACCTACCTTTTGACTTAATACAAACTGATCATGGTAAACAAGTTTCTAAAGAGCATATTTTGTCAAATATTCCTTAATTCTAAATGTTATGTCTTTGTTTCAAATATAACAGATAACCTGGGCAGCTAAGCTCCCACCTGCAGTCGCATTCACATCTTAACCTTCTCGTTGCTTGGGAGGCCTCCCTACATAACGGGCTGTGCTCCCCCATTACACTTACTCAGAAGGGACATTATGAGAGGATAACACTCACACACACAACAAAGGGCGCCTCCTCTTTTTGTGTCAAGCAGCCTCTGTATCCTAAAGGGAACTTACGGCAGCCCCACTAAATAATACCAAACAAAATAATCAGCTCTATATATGAAAGGCTCAGCAGGAAATGATGGCCAGGCCCATAGCCCTGGAAACATGCAAATATATACTAAGTGCAGGGCATCAGTTCCCACTACAAAATTTCCCTCCCATCTTCTGATTTATAAGCAATTCCATCAAGAGGCTAAATGGAGAAAGGCACAGCTAGTTATATGCTAGAAATAAGTGGCAAGAATTTAAAAATATTGGAAGTGTGCATAAATAGCTCCCTTAAGGATAAACTTTGGCCACCTGATTCGAAGAACCAACTCTTTGGAAAAGACCCTGATGCTGGGAAAGACTGAAGGCAGGAGGAGAAGGGGATGACAGAGAATGAGATGGTTGGATGGCATCACCAACTCAATGTTTGAGTAGGCTCCGGGAATTGGTGATGGACAGGGAAGCCTGGCATGCTGCAGTCCATGGAGTCGCAAAGAGTCGGACACGACTGAGTGACTGAACTGAACTGAATGATAAATAGTTTCTATTTGAATAGCTGAAGGAATTTTGAGGTTACAAAAGCTAAGATGCACACACAAGGCATTATTAAGCCCAAATTATTAGTGTCCTGAATTTATAAATCAGGTAAGAGTAGTGAGATCAAACAGAAGACATAATTGTGCAAAGAGACAGCAGTAGCTGCAGAGAACAGGAATGGCTTGTCCAAGGAGAGGCCAAGATGACTTCCAGCTCTGAGAAACACCTGGCAAGTCAAGAGACTTGCATGGCTCTAATCAAGGTACTAACAACCCTCCAGAGAATTGCACTAAGTCACAGACCCCTTTCTTTCTGGGGAGTTCAGCTACTCAAGCCTGCCCACTGAGCAGGAGGGGTATAAAGCCAGCTTTCTCCCCAGCACTGGCCTCCACATTGGACCTAGTGTGATGGTTTCAGGGGGATGGGAAGACTGGTTAGTTCAGTGAATGAACGGGTGAGATGGGGACTCATTAGGGGGTTGCATTTCTCATGGGGGCTGGAGTAAACACAGACTTGAGGCATAGTGAAAATTATTCTGATAAACTCCTCCAGGAGGGCAGATCCCCATTCTACCACTATGGACCCAAGGGCTTTGTTGAGAATATGGCAGCAAAAGAAGCCCTTCCTTTCCTTGAGTATCATGCCATCTCATGAAAGCTCCTGGGGCAGCCCCTCCCTTCAAAGGAACCAGGAATCCTTTCCATGTCAATAAATCACTTTAGAATTTACTGCAGAATTCCATAGCTTTCATTTCATATTTAAGATACAATTATTTCATTTTCCCTTTTCCTAAGGAAAAAAAAAACTGTAGCAGTCAAATGTATATTTTTAGGACTTTTTGACACATATTAGCAAATATATAATCAGAACAACTGTCTCAATTAACACAGGGATGAAAAAATCTCTATTTCCCTAGTCCTCTTTGCAATACTTTGCCATTCATTAGCTATAGGGAAAAGTTTTCTTTGTTTCAATTAGCACTCCCAAAAATTAATAGGGTCTGAGTATTTTTCCTAATTCTATTTTTATGTATGTATGAATTGCTATCCTTTGCCAAATTTCCATTGAAATGTTTTCTTTCTCATTGATTTGTGCGGTCTCTTTAAATATGACAATTATTAATATTTTCCTAACATGTGTTTACTTCATTTAATGATGTTGCTGACACATAGCTATTGAATTTTAATGGAGTCAAATCCAGCAATCTTATTCTTAATTGTTTCTGCCTTTGTTACCATGGTTAAGGAAACCTTTCCTATGCCAAGATTTAAAAAATATTAAACCATACATTCTTCTGGGTCTTTTATAGGTCTGGCTTTTACATTTTACATGTAATCCATCTGAAGGATAGGAGTTACATAAACTTTTACCTTTTTTTTGCCAAATGGTTTGCCTTTTGTCATAGCATCAGTTATTGAACTGTTTGTCCTCTGTAGTGTTTTGAAATGCATGTGAAGTAAAATAATAGTTTTTTTACAATTTTTAAAATTTACATTGCTGACACCCTCACCCAGCTTCCCTCCTCCCTGTTGAGTGTGTGTCTTAAGATGCAGGCAGTGGTTGAGGACTCGGCCCCATGTAGGATCTGGGTAAAGATTGCTAAGTGTGTGTCAAGGGGATGGTGGGTGGGTCTCACATGGGTCTCATCAACTCCATTCCTAACTGCTTTCCCCTCTACATTCTATTCAATGTGTCTAATTTCCTGAGACACCTGAAGATTTGTTGAGAAAGGTGACCATTCCCCCTTTATAGTCACCTTTTCCCACAAAGATTTGTCATCTACTTTCACAATAGGAACTGAAATGTCCCAACAACTACAGCTGATCCTGACCTCAACAGAACTAACAGGACTTCTAGGTGCTGGGTGTTGTTTATCAGCAGGGAAAATGACTCCCAGGCCTGGGGGTGACACACACAGTCTTACTGACAAAGTCTTGGGAGAGAGGGGAGCAGAAACACTCATACGGCATCATTCAATCAGGTGCAAGAACTGGCCCTTGCTTTGGGCCACCTGGGCTTTGAAAATTAAGTATCTGTGGCTGTGTAGAAGGAAAAAAAAGAGCGGTGATTGTGCCAGCCCCCTAATGCTCTACCCTTTTCTCTCTCTGACACTGGAACAAGTAATGAAGGAGGCACCACAGGGAGCCCTGTGTTCATGCTAAGAGGTCTTTTGGGAGTGGGGCCTACAGGGCAGTTTCTCTGCAGAAAATTCTCTGTGAGAAAGCTGCTGGCCCAGGTTTGCAGGAAGGGGGTGCATTCTTCTCAACTAGACTGTCAGCTCCCTTCCTAGGAGAAAGGAGTCTGCCTTGTTGACATTTGTGTCCCCAAAACCCAGCACAGTACCTGACATTTAAAAAGGGCTCAGGACATCCAAGTTCAAAGAACTTAGGTAATGATGTGTTGTTAGTAATAGTAATAACTAACATTTAGGAATCAACTTATTACACTTTGTACACTGTATTAAATTAAATGTTTTGTTTAACAGGTGGCTTTTTGGTAGAGAACACGGACCTAGCAAAAGGAAGCATTCCTTGTGAAACCCCTCATTCAACAAGATAGTCTCTGAGTGGGAGCTCTGGAGCAGGGAGCCTAGAGAGAAGTACACTGAGGAGAGCTCCAGGATGAAGGAAAACAAGGGCCATTCCAAGGGGGAGGAAGCCAAGCAGTCTCAGTCACCATGAACTTTAATGCCAGTCATCCCTGTTCAAATTCCCTCTCAGAGGCCAGGATCCTATAAAAATCCATTTGAAGGTGGCCTAAAGCATTTAAGAGAGGCTTTATCTCACAGCTTCTCAAAATCAACCCTTGCCCCCTCCCGGTATCATAAAACAGGACCAAGGATTTGACTGCCTGTGCTTGAGTGGCTCGTCAGAGAAGTCCCATGAAAAGAGCTCTTGCCCCGTGTACTGAGTGATTCTTCAGTTCAGCTCAGTCATGTCCCAACTGTTTGTGACACCATGGACTGCAGCATGCCAGGCTTCCGTCTCCTTCACCAACTCCCGGAGCTTGCTCAAACTCATGTCCATTGAGTCAGTGATGCCATCCAACCATCTCATCCTCTGTCGTTCCCTTCTCCTCCTGCCTTCAATCTTTCCTAGCATCAGGGTCTTTTCCGGTGAGTCAGTTCTTTGCATTAGGGGCCAAACTATTGGAGCCTCAGCTTCAGCATCAGTTCTTCCAAAGAATATTCAGGACTGATTCCCTTTAGGATTGACTGGTTTGATCTCCTTGCAGTCCAAGGGATTCTCAACAGTCTTCTCCAGCACCACAGTTCAAAAGCATCAATCCTTCAGCACTCAGCTTTCTTTATGGTCCAACTCTCACATCGATACATGACTACTGGAGAAACCATAGCTTTGTCTAGATGGACCTTTGTCAGCAAGGTAGTCTCTGCTTTTTAATATGCTGTCTAGGTTTGTCATAACTTTCCTTCTAAGGAGCAAGCATCTTTTAATTTCATGGCTGCAGTCACCATCTGCAGTCATTTTGGAGACCAAAAAAAAAAATAAAGTCTGTCACTGTTTCCACTATTTCCCCATCTATTTGCCATGAAGTGATGGGAGCAGATGCCATGATCTTAGCTTTTTGAAAGTTGAGTTTTAAGCCAGCTTTTTCACTCTCCTCTTTCACTTTCACCAAGAGGTTCTTTAGTTTCTCTGCGCTTTCTGCCATAAGGGTAGTGTCATCTGCATATCTGAGGTTGTTGATATTTCTCCCTGCAATCTTGATTCCAGCTTGTGCTTCATCCAGTCCGGCATTTCACATGATGTACTCTGCATATAAGTTAAATAAGCAAGGTGACAACATACAGCCGTGACATGCCCTTTTCCCAATTTGGAACCAGTCCATTGTTTCAAGTCCATAACTGTTGCTTCTTCATCTGCATACAGATTTCTCAGGCAAGGTGGTCTGATATTCCCATCTCTTGAAGAATTTTCCACAGTTTGTTATGATCCACACAGTCAAAGGCTTTAGTATAGTCAATGAAACAGATGTAGATGTTTTTCTGGAATTCTCTTGATTTTTCTATGATTCAACAAATGTCAGCAATTTGATCTCTGGTTCCTCCGCATTTTCTAAATCCAGCTTGGACATTTGGAAGTTCTTGGTTCACATACTGTTGAAACCTAGCTTGGAGAATTTTGAGAATTTCTTTGCTAGCATGTGAGATGAGTGCAATTGGGTGGTAGTTTGAACATCCTTTAGCATTGCCTTTCTTTAAGATTGGAAAGAAAACTTACCGTTTCCAGTCCTGTGGCCACTGCTGTTTTCCAAACTTGCTGGTCTATTGAGTGCAGCACTTTCACAGCATCATCTTTTAGGATTTGAAACAAGAGTAATTTTTAGGGCTTACAATTCATCAATGCTTCAGACACATAGTTAATTTAAAAAAATCTATTTATTACCCTAGAAAATACTCTTTTCTCTCCATAATTCATGGGGTACATGCAGAACGATTGTTTTTTTCTGAGTTGACTCACATACTAACCTGCCTTTGCTCTGAAGCAATATGACGGGGCTGGGGGAGGAGGCTAGCCAGGACCCTGACCCTTTCAAGAAGCCTTCACCTAGCCACTGGAGCTGCCACCTGATCCTAACCTTGGTTCCCCACCAGGTAAGAAACCTGTCCAGAATCCTGCAGCTAGTCAGTGATGGAGCTGACAAGCAAATTCGAGAGAAATCCAAACCTGATCTCTTACAGGTTATTTCAGGTGCAAATTCTCACTGACAGTATCTGAAGGGCATAGCTCTCCACCAGATTGAACTACCTTCCTTTCCTACTGTTAGGTAGTCAGAACAGGAAAAAGGAGTCCAGAATGGCGGTGGTTAAAGGACAAGGAAGGGGAAAGCCCGGGAAAGAAGAACAAAGGAAGGTCTGAGGACCGGAGTGAGAACCACAGGTAAAACACACAGCCCTCCTGGCTAGCCCAGTTTACACAGGAAAGGCTCAGGGGGAGGAGAAAAAACATATAAAAAGAGGGGCCAAAATTGGGCCTGGGGGCCTCTCTTCTGTTTTTTGGGTCGGCATGGCCTCATGCCGGGAAGCTGTATTTTCCTTTACTTTCTAGATAAAACTGAGCTGTAACATGTACCTGTAACACTGGTCCATCCATCACTTCAAATTTTTGTTGCCAGGAGACAGAACCAAGGAAATTACACACTCCCCCGACACTACGTCTTGGAATTCTCCAGTGGTGTTTCAAATTCTCTTCTCCCACAGACTTCGCTTGAAATATTTGCTCCTTCCCTCAGAACTCTAATTTCAGAACACTTAGTCTTGGCTCAGGGAACTGCTCGACACAAAACCTAAGCACCCCAGGCTTTATCAACTCATTTCTTCCCAACTGTTTCCTTCCACAATGCCATTCAAGACCCCTGGCTCGGAGGGTGGCTTCACCAAGCTGCCATCCCATGCCTAGCTAATCTGAGTGGCCATTTGGCGCTCTTGGTCGTCGCTCTACGACCGCGAACAAGTCTGCGCCTCTGACTCGGTCCAAACAGGAGTGACCTGAGCGCCCAGCGCTCGCCTAGACCCGCCGAGCGGGTCGCATCGCCGAACTACGTTTCCCACAGTGCTCGGGGAAGCCGGGGCCGCCAAGGCACGGAGCTGGGGCTGGCGCGGAGCCTCCTGGGAGTTGTAGTCCGGTCCACTCGCGCCGGCGTTCCTAAGGGCTCGGTGCCGGCCTTTGTCTGTCTGCGGTCGCGCGCGGCTGTGGTGAGTGAGGCCGCTGGCTGGGTCAATACACCCAAACAAGGCAGGGCCCCGCCTTCAGGCCGCCGCCTCCGACCCCCACCCCCTCGCGTCCCTGAGCAGGCCTGACCAGCCTGGAGCCTCCCCAGAGAGGCCAGCTGCGAGGCGAGAGGTCTGCGGCCCGCAAGAAAAGGTCTAGCTGGACCGGAGAGCGGGGTGCTGAGGTCCGGCGCGGGTCCGGGTGGGGAAATCGCTGAGGCGGGGAATGGCAGTCTGTCGGGAGGAGCAGGGGCCCGTCTGCTGCAAGGCAGGGCCGGGAGTGCGGGAAGGCCCCGCACCTGGAGACGCGGGAGGGACCATAGGCAGGTGTGCCTCTGGGCCCGCGGGGAGGGCTTCAGAAGATGGAGACGGGAAATGCAGGCTCTAGGCTGGGTGAAAGAAAGAACAAATTCCTCTGAGTAGGGAAATAGGAAAGGAAAAAGTGAATTCCGGTGTGCGGGGAAAATAATCACCCCTCCCCAGAATCTCCTAGTCCTGAAACTATGCCCCGGATACAGCAGAGTTCCCCCTGTCCTGGTCCTTCACTGAGTGAGGACTCTCACCTTTAGGCCTTAAGTCTGTTAGGTCATGTCAGAGACCCTTCACGTTTGACTCTCTGATTCTCCCAGAAGCTACTTGATATTACAGCATTTATTAAGTGAGTGAGTAGGTCAGGGCTGTTTGGTTCCTTCTCCAGTGTCATTTAAGGGGAGATAGAGGGTAGGATTCGTCTCTCGTGGCCTCATTGTGAGCAGGATATAATGGCTTTCTTGATAGGAAAATATTTTCTATTATAAAGTGTCTTTCTACAGAATCTTCAGGAATTTGATTCCGCACACCTGTGGAATCTATGGAGAAAAATATGGCAATTTCCCTTCTTTAATCAGGAGGTTCTTGAAACATAGTTGAGCTGTTATTTGAATATCTCACAGCCTGTGGAGAGGCACAGCTGAAGATTCTACCCAAGGTGTTCTGAGCAAACTATTTAGGACAGGGTCCAGCCTCAGGCAGCAGGTACCCATGTACTTTTCAGTGACTCTTGGTGGATGTGTGGTTGATCTAGCACTTCCAAGTGAATGGTGCTGTGATGTCCTGACACCAATGGGGCACTGCTTTGTGGCTTGCTATGCAAACTGGAGCTGAGTCTTTCAAATAAGAGTTTTTAATGCCTCTACAGTCATCGCAACATGTAGCAGGAGGTGCAGCTGTCAAGAAGACCAGATACTTGGGTTAACAAAGAACTGTAGCATCACACTGCTAATTTCATTAAATCAGAAGGCCAGCATTTTCATGGGATATGTTAGAGGGAAACAAAGATTATACACACTGAACCACTGCATTAAGTGTAAGAATTCAGTAATTAGGGTCCTGAAATAATATTCCCCCTAAAATAGAAAATGATAATATGGAGTAGGACGATTCCTAGGATCTGGAAGAATAGTAGTCTGGTCAGGCTCTGTTCCATTCGCTTTTTAGTGATGAGAAAGTAAAGAATTGTCTAGACATAGGCTTTGGATCCAAGAAGTCTTGGATTTGAAACTTTGCTTCACCTTGACTCCGTACTCACTCTGGGACTTGGGGCAAGTTACTTGGATTTGGAATCTGAAGTAGTTCTTTTTCCAAGAATTGACAGGTAGTACGCTTCCTCAGAACTAGTATTCTCATATTTTGAAGAGCCTCCAAAGAAGAGCTGAAAGGAAACATGAAAGCTCTTGTTCTGTCCTAATAATCTAGAGGGGACTGGAGAGGAAAGTCAGAGACATTTCAATCACAGAACCAATTATTAAGGCTGAAATGTTTTTTATAGTCTGAATTCCTCTGGAAGCTTGGAGGATAAAATAGCAGGCAGTTAGGCGGGGGAAGGAAGTGGAAGATTCCAATCCCATGCAAAAGCTAAGGTACACATAGTAAGGACCATTTTTTGGCATTGGCAGGAAGACAAACATGTTTGGCTTTTTGTCTTCTCTACTTTTGCACCTCTTGCTTCCTCCTGGACTCATTTATAAGTAGCTATGGTACCTCTTGGCCCATTTTGCAATTATGTTATAGATGACTGGTATTACATCAGGCAAACAAGATTTCCTCCATTCACTCATACCCCAAACCAGAGCTCCTGTTGACTG
This sequence comes from Odocoileus virginianus, assembly GCF_023699985.2. Taxonomy (NCBI): domain Eukaryota; kingdom Metazoa; phylum Chordata; class Mammalia; order Artiodactyla; family Cervidae; genus Odocoileus; species Odocoileus virginianus. The sequence goes on from NC_069680.1 coordinate 34,872,228, forward strand.
TTCTCACTTATCAATTCTTACCCATTCCTGTTTTTGTTGTTCTGTTTTTGTTTTTCCCTCCCTAGGTACTCAAGTACAGCCCATGGAAGAATCATACGAAGAGGTGGCGATTAAGCTCATACAGCAGGAGTGGACATGTTTGGATTTCCAACAGCTACCCTGCTGGACTGTCATGGAAGATATGCCCAGAATGTAGCCTTTTTCAGTGAGTCTGTTGATTGCTGGGATACCCTCAAGTCACAGTAGTCAGTGTCCCTGTTCTCACCACTGGACAACAGGCTGGGGATGCAGAGAAGATGTTCCTTTGGTGAAACTCACTATTTTTAGGGGTTACAGAGAAAGCCTACAAGCTCGAGTTAGAAACAGCAAGGGAACAGTTTTGATATGGAGGTAGTATCTGAGAAAATGAATGAGCAGTTTTAAATCTCAGCACAATCACTGAATGAGCAATGGTAAGACAGAGGAACAAGTTGAAATCTACCTAGGATGACTCCAAGAAAACTATTACTAGTGATGAATGGACTCATTTAAAGTGCAGTAGGAGGCTCATATACAGGGCAATATTGGGAAATACTGTCAATATCTGCATAGGAAGGATTGAGAAAAACTTCCAAACCAAAACTGACTTCAGTTTCACCATAGCTTAGCAGATTGAAACAGCATGGATTTTAAAGGGAAAAATTCCTTGGATCAAATTCTATGATTGCCATGACTGGATCTGTGGTATCAGACAAGTTATTTAAACTTCTTGAGCTTCAGGCTCTTCATCTGGAAAATGGGACAATAAGTTCTATCTTGCAGGTTTGCAGTGATTAAAATTAATAGATGTAAAGTATCCAGGATTCTGCTACATATATCCTGAGAGGACAGGCCTACTCTACCCCACTGTTAAGGAGAGCAGACTGGAGCAGAGGTGGATTTCTCATGAAGCCTACAAAACTTAAGCTTCAGGAGCTTTCCCTTACACTGGTCTCTTTAAGGTCCTACCCCTACTTTTATATTGCTTTTTAATGGGAATCTCTCCAAAATTTAAAACGTTAGGCCCCATACAACCTGGATCCGCGCCTGTCTTGGTGTCAGATAAAACTTCAGTATGGGACTAAATGTGATCTTATATAGTTTTATTTTTCTGGCTTGTTTTCTTATCTGTAAAATGGAGATAATCATGTCTATACACAAGACTATTTGGGAAGCTAAATTAAACTAAATTTAGAGGCAGTACACTGCTACAGAGTGTGCCTGTGTCTGAGTCCTAATTCTGTGCTTACCTAGAAGTGATCTTTGATAACCTCCCTATACATTCATTTCTTAACTGTAACAAAAGATTGTTTTCAGGATTAAATTATCTATGCAAAGTTTATAGTATAATATTTGGCACATAATAAGCACTCAAAGCATTGTTTCTTTTTTCCCTGTTCTTCTCACTCAGCATATTGGTGCATCTTACATGACTTCCCTCTCATTTTACCAGATGTGATGACAGAAGCCCACCAAAAATATGATCACTCTGAGGCCACAGGATCCTCAAGCTGGGATTTCCAGAATTCTTTCAGAAGAGAGAAGCTGGAACAAAAATCCCCAGATTCTAAGACACTACAGGAAGATTCACCTGGAGTGAGACAGAGGGTCTATGAGTGCCAGGAATGTGGAAAATCCTTCAGGCAGAAGGGTAGTCTAACATTACATGAGAGAATCCACACTGGTCAGAAGCCCTTTGAGTGCACCCATTGTGGAAAAAGCTTTAGGGCCAAAGGCAATCTTGTTACACATCAACGAATACACACAGGAGAGAAGCCCTATCAGTGCAAGGAGTGTGGGAAAAGCTTTAGTCAACGAGGTAGTCTGGCCGTTCATGAAAGACTCCACACGGGACAGAAACCCTATGAGTGTGCTATTTGTCAGAGAAGCTTCAGGAATCAAAGTAACCTTGCTGTTCACAGAAGAGTTCATAGTGGTGAGAAGCCCTATAGATGTGATCAGTGTGGAAAAGCCTTCAGTCAGAAAGGAAGCTTAATTGTTCATATCAGAGTCCACACAGGCCTGAAACCCTATGCCTGTGCACAATGCAGGAAGAGTTTCCACACCAGGGGGAACTGTGTTCTGCATGGCAAAATCCACACAGGAGAGACGCCCTATCTGTGCGGCCAGTGTGGGAAAAGCTTCACTCAGAGAGGGAGTCTGGCTGTGCACCAGCGGAGCTGCTCACAAAGGCTCACCTTGTAACCGCTCTCTCCAGAGGAAGTTCTCTTCATGAATTAACAGCATAAAATCACCTGAGATTAAACAGCCTATCCAGTTTTATGGAATGAATGGAGACTCCTTCAGAAAGACCATCACTGGGTAGAGCAAACTGAGTTTTCTTTTTTCCCCCCAAATGAGTATGAAAAATAAATGTCTTATTATCATTATCACGTACGGTTCATAATTTCTGTCCATTTATTTCGACTTGATTTCCTAAGGTACTTCCATTAATTTAGTACACAATTGGAGATGTATGTAGCAGATACAGGTTTTATATTTGCAATTGACACCATCGGCCTATTCAAAAAATCCAGCCCCTTACCAATCCCAAGATTCTTTTCTTCTCTACATATTCAAATTAATTTTGTTTTACATTCAAGACCAGTGGGCAGAATTTATGAGGCAAATCTAATAATCTCTCATATTCAACACTGTATTATCTGGATGATAGCCTCAAGAGCATATTCTAACAAATCACCCATGTTCGTAGCAGAGACCCTAACCTTTCCTTGCAAAACAGAATCCTTTCCAAGTCTGCACTGTGGTTCATTTCAGTCTTCCACTCCTAACTAGGATAGAGATTACTTGCTTATAGCCAAAGAGCAGAAAAGTATCTACAGTTTGGGAAGACATATGATGACTTTCATTCCCTTTTGGCAGCAGTAGCAATATCTCAGAATCACCCAGTAAGGGCATGTGTGTGTGCACTTAGTTGCTCAGTTGTGTCCGACTCTGCGACCCCTGGGACTGTACCTGCCAGGCTCCTCTGTACTTGGAATTTTCCAAGCAAGAATACTGGAGCGGGTTGCCATTTCCTCCTCTGGGGGATCTTCCAAACCTAGGGATCAAAACTATTTTGCATCTCCCGCATTGGCAGGCAGATTCTTTCCAACTAGGCCACCTGGGAAGCCCAGTAAGGGCATAAGTGTTCTCATTACTGAACTGATTTGTAGTCAATAATGAAGATCCAGTCCTCCAACAACACAGTCCTCTTCCTGCACACATGCATGGACACACTGGAAGAAAATTTGGAAGGATAATCTATTAACTTTTTTTTAACCTCTAGTAGATGAGATTTGAGGAATATTAGAGAAAAGAAGTTACTTTTAAGAGAGAATTTCCGTTTCTGTTTTTTAACTTTAGCTATCTCTACATTTTCATTGTGAGCTTTTATGTAATTAAAATGATGATGTAAATAGAATGGTTTTCTTGATAAGATTCTCATTCTTTCTTTATCCTATAAACTGTAGGTTCTTATAAACCACAGGTTCCCTCTGCTGCTGCTAAGTCACTTCAGTCATGTCCGACTGTGTGACCCCATAGATGGCAGCCCGCCAGGCTCCCCTGTCCCTGAGATTCTCCAGGCAAGAATACTGGAGTGGGTTGCCATTTCCTTCTCCAATAGGTTCCCTCTAGTAGATCCTAATAGGCTGGAGGCTCCTATTCTTGGAGGATCCCAAGAAACTTGACAGAAAATAAGTAAATTTTATCAAAAGATCTTTGAACATAGAAACACTACGGGTTTGAATTGTTGTTTAGTCACTCAGTCATGTCCAACTCTCCTGCGACCCTAAGGACTGCAGCCCACCAGGCTCCCCTGTCCATGGAATTTCCCAAGCAAGAATGCCATTGCCATTTCCTTTTCTAGGGGATCTGCCCCATCCAGGGATCAAACCCACATCTCCTGCACTGGCAGGCGGATTCTTTACCACTGAGTCACCAGGGACACCCCTTGGGTTTCAACAGTAATACAATATTGCTCCTAAAGTACCCTGATAATATTTGAAGATGCATATAAAAATGTTCATATCATCCTCATTTATTTATAACTGAAAACAGCCCAAAGGTCCAATAACAGGCGAGGTAATAAACGATGGTACAGTCATAATAAAATACCACTCGGCAATTTTAAAACTGATAAATGCAATAACATAGAAAAAAAATCTCAACAATTTGTGTTGAGTAAAAGAACCCAAACATACACATACAAATATATGATTCCATTTATATGATTTCACAGAACAGAAAAAACTAATCTGTGTTAAAACATGTCAAACAGTGGTTGCCTCTATGGACAGGGATGGAGGGGCCTTACTTGAAAGAAGCACAAGACAAGCTCACAAAGAAAAAATATTCTATTCTTTCTTCAGGTGATAGATGCATGGGTATATACAGCTGTCAAAAGTGATTGAACTTAACACTTAGAATCTATGCATGCATGTAGGTATGTAAAATACACTTTATATATATATATAGTGGATGTAAAGTTTAACAATGAAGTAATTTTAAAACACTGCCCAGTTCTTTGATACCCATCTCATGTCCATATCATCTCCCTTTAAATCCAGGTAGGCCTGTGACAGCTTCAAACAATGAAACATGGTAGAAGTGATGCTACATGACTTCTCAGAATAGGTCTAAAAGCCCTTTAAAAGTCTGAAAAGTTCTGCATGATTCTCAGGACACCTACTCTGGAGACAACCAGGTGCTAAGTAAAAAACTCCAACTATCTCAAGGCCACTCTGCTGGACAAACAGTATGTAAGTGCTCCAGTGGACAGGTTCACCTTACTTCCCAACAGTCAGCATAAACTCTCAGTCATGTCAGTGAGCCATAGTAGATGCCTAGCCCAGGAGAATCTACAGATTGACTAAAGCCCCAGATGACACCTCATGAAAACTAGATGAGAAACCCGCTAGTTAGAACTTTCTTGCCAACTTCCAAACACACAAAATCATGCAAAAAATTAAAGGTTATATTTTTACACCACTAAATTTTCAGGTTATTTGCTATACAGCAGTATTGGTTAAGATATCTATGGAGAAACCCCTGTAGTTTTTACCTGCTGATGCTGTCTGTTGGAGAATAAATTTTGAATGGTTAAAAAAAAAAAAAAAAAGATATTTCTTAAGGATAAACTATTTTGAAAAAATGAAAAATCTGGGGAGCAACTTAATACTGATAAAAAAGGTAACTATGATTTATGGTTCACAGGAAAGCTTAAGGTTTAAAAATAAACATTCCCTTTGACAAAATAGGAGGTAAGGTTTAGATCAGCTAACACAGATGCAATCCAAGTTATAAAGAAGTTTTTGAGTTGGCCAAAATGTTTGGTTTTTCCCACAAGATGGATCTAGTAGTGCTTGTCTGTAACTTCATTCAAAACAATTTTATTAGACTGTATAGTGATAGCTGTCATATCAGTATGCATTTTTTAAAAACTTGTCAACATCAGTGAGTTTTTGTGTAAACATTTTAATATTGAAGACAGAAGAAAAAAGCAATGTTTTTCAGCATTTTATGCTTTATTATTTCAAGAATGGTAAAAATGAAACTGAAATGCAAAAAAAAATTGTAGTGTTTGGAGATGTTGTGACCAACTGTGTCAAAAATGGTTTGCAAAGTTTCATGCTAGAGATTTCCTGCTTTGTACAACAAAAGTGATTCACTTATCACATATATATGTATATACAGTATTTTTGATTTGCATTTCTCCAATAAATGGCAATGCTGAGCATCTTTTCATGTGCCTGTTGACCATCTAGATGTCTTCTCTGGAGAAATATATATTTTGGTTTCCTACCCACTTTTTGATTGGGCTTTTACTTTTTATTGAGCTGTATGAACTGTTCATATATTTTGGAAATTAAGCACTTATTGGTCATATCATTTGCAAATATTTTCTCCCAGTCCATAGATTGTTTTTCCTTTTGTTTAGTTTCCTTTACTGTGCAGTTTGATTAGATCCCATTTGCTTGTTTTTCCTTTTATTTATTTTTCCTTGGGAGACTGACCTAAGAAAATATTGCTGTATCAGAGAATGTTTTGTCTATGTTCTTTTCTGGGATTTTTATGATGTTATGTCTTACACTGAAGTCTCTAAGCAATTTTGAGTTTATTATTGTGTATAGTATGAGGGAGTGTTCTAACTTCATTGATTTGCATGCAACTGTGCAGCTTGCTCAACACCACTTGCTAAACAGACTCTTTTCTTCACTGTACATTCTTATTTCCTTTGATAAAGGTTAATTGACAATAGTTGTGTTTATTTCCAGGCTTACTAGTCTGTTCCACTGATCCCTGTTTTTGTGCCAACACCATTCTGTTCTGATTACTGTAGCTTTGTAGTACTGTATGAAGTCTGGGAGAGTTATGCCTCCAACTTTGTTCTTTTTCCTCAAGATTGCTTTCACAATTCTGAGTCTGTTGTGGTTGTATGTAAATTTTAGGATTACTTGTCTAGTTCTGTGAAAAATGTCATGGGTAATTTGGTAGAGATTGCATTAAATCTGTAGACTGCTTTGGGTAATATGGCCATTTATACAATATAATTCTTTGCAACTTGCTTTTTTAGCTTAAGGTATCATGTAGATATTTCTGATTGTAAATAGAGCTCTGCCTCATTCTTTTCACGTGCTACATAGCATTCTGTAGTAAATGTTCTCATATAGACATTTAAGTTCTTCAAATATTTCACTAGTATAAACCAGACAGTAGTATAAACTACAATGAGTATCATCACTAGTGAGACATTTTCCAGGACAGTGGGTCACAGAATATATTTGTTAAGTATGTAATTTATTGAATGTCTCCTCTTTCATGGTCAAAAAGGAATAAACTATCTCTGCATGATTTACCAAACTACATTTGATGGCTCAAATTCTGAATTTTACTATGAATTTTCTTATATCATCTGAGGCCTGAATTCTGAGGGAAAGCCTTCCCACATTCATTACATTCATAAGGTTTTTCTCCAGGATGGATTTTCAGATATTCAACAAGGCCAGAGTTATGCCTGAAGGACTTCTTATATTTCTTACAGTGATAGGGTTTTTCTTTAGTATGAATTCTCCAATGTTCAATAAGGGCTGAGCTCTTCATGAAGGCTTTTCCACGATCATTATATTGATAGGATTTATTCCCACTATGAGTTTTCTGATGTCCAGCAAGGATAAACTGTACCTCAAAGATTTTCCACATTTATTACAGTGATAGTTTCTCTCCTGTTTGCATTTTTGATGACTAATAAGTCTTGGAATTTTCCTAAAGGATTTTCCATATTCATTACATGGATATGGTTTCTCACCAGTATGTATTCCCTGATGTTCCAAGACAGCTGAGTTATCCCTGAAAGCTTTCACACATTCATTACATTTAAGGCTTCTCTCCACTATATATTTTCACATGACAAACAAGGCCTGAATTCTGAGCAAAGGCTTTCCCACAATCTTTATATTTGTAGAGTTTCTGACTAATATAATGAAGTCTTTGGTGACTTAAAAGGACAGAATTATTTCTGAAAGCTATTCCACATTCATTGCATTTATGTGTTTTCTCTTTAAAATGAATTTTCTGATGATTAACAAATGTTGCATGATTCTTGAGGAACTGCCCACAATTAACCCATCTGTAAGACTTCCTGCCTATGAATTTTATGATTTAAAAGGGACGAGCTGCTCTTAAGGGCTATCCCACATTCTTTACATTTATGAGGTTTCTCATCATTATTTCTCTAATAGATAATATTTGAAGTCTTTCTCACTTTCCTCTCATTTATAGTGTATCTTCTCTGTGCAGCTGCTGCCTTCCCAGTACAGGATGCTTACCATCATGACACTCTGTTTGTTCTCCCAAATCACATCTCTCAGTATTTTGCTTTAGGGCTGACATCTTTGTTTCAAATACACACTCTTGAACCAAAAAAAAAAAAAATTTTAATTTCAATGTTATATTGAAATACTGAAAATGAGAGCTGCACATGGATAATAATGTTCTGGTCTATACAGCTAAAGGTTATGTAAAATTAATTCATCCCACTTGTGATTCTTGCTAAGAAAAGATGGCAAGATTAAAGACTGGAGAAGCAAGTAGGACCCAAACAAATACAAAGTGTTAGTTGCTCCACTGTATCCAACTCTTTGCAATCCCATGGACTGTAGTCTGCCAGGCTCCTCTGTCCATGGAATTCTCCAGGCAAGAATACTGGAGTGGGTTGCCATTCCCTTCTCCAGGGGATCTTCCTGACCCAGGGATTGAACCCAGGTCTCCTGCATTGCAGGAAGATTCTTTACCATCTGAGCCACCAGGGAAGTCCCAAGGAAACAGAAGGAACGCATATGATAAATACTGTATTTACGACTTCCCTGGTGGTCCAGTGATTAAGAATCCACATGCCAAAGCAGGGGAGACAGGTTTGAGCCCTGGTCCAGGAAGATTCCACATGCTATGGGGTAACTAAGCCCATATACCACAACTACTGAGGCCACGCTCTTCAGCCTACAAGCCACAACTACTGAGCCCCCACGCCACAACTACAGAAGCCAAAGTGCCCTAGAGCCCATGCTCCACAACAAGACACTGCAATGAGAAGCCCAAGCACTGCAACTAGAAAGCAGCCTCTGCTCCCCACAACTAGAAAAAGCTCTCATGTAGCAATGAAGACCCAGCACAGCTGAAAATAAAATTAATTAATTTTAAAAGCATATATTGTATTTAAAGAATGTAAGGAGCATCTAAGAAGTTGCAAAGTTAGGAAGGTAACATTGGAAAACACCAAAACAGAAAAAAGATTAAAATGTAAGGATAGGGACTTCCTTGCCGGTCCAGTGATTAAGATTCTGCCCTTCCACTGCAGGGGGCATGGGTTCGATCCCTGGTCAGGGAACTAAGATTTCACATGCCACACTACACAGCCTGAAAAGAAAAAAAAATAAAATATGAGGATAAACACAACTTTGGGGAGAAAACCATACATCACAAAGCCAGGATTACTAGGACACATTCCAAAAGGGTGGTACATTTGAGAACATTATAATGTAACACTGTGCATCTCCAAGAATTTCAGAATAACATTCCTCTGCAAGAATTTAGCAGCAAAGCAACATTTAATGGCTCAGAGATAAAGATACACATACACATATATACACACACCTTTATTTATATATATATGTTTGTATTCATTAGCCTGAGAAGAAATTCCATGCATCAAATACTAGAGCTGAGATTTATTTTTTTAAGTAAATGCAAGTTGGAGGTGAAGTCTGGTAATAAGCAGCCCAAATGGCCTTTGATGAGATATGTATTTAATGTGTGATTAAGGTCGAGAAAATTTCAAGATACTGATTGTAAAGGTTAAATGGAGGCAAACTAGTCATATGAAGAAAAAGGCACTCTTAAGGACCCATGTTCTATGATGAAAGAGCATTGCAAAGCAGTGATGAAAAGGAACTTACATTGGCATATTGAGGAGGAGGAAGGCGTAAACACGAATCCTACCTCATAGCACGCATGAAAATCAATTGTAAGAGCATGAAAAATCTAAATGTAAAAGACAAGCAATAAAGCTTCTAAAAGTTAACACAGAAGACTATCTTCATGACTTGAGGAAAGGCAAGATTTATTAAAACGGTACACAAGACACAATGTCAAGAAAGGAAATGAGCTCATTAAAATTAAAAGCTTCTATTCATCAAAAGGCCACTATTAGTGAAAAGCAAGCTACAGGGAGAAGGGGAATACACATATATAATCAACAAAGTTTTTTGAATAAATTCTTCATAAAAGATGGCATATAATGGCCAAAAAACATTTGACAAGTCCTCCACTTCATTAGACATCAGGGATATGAATATTAAGATACAATGAGATACACAATAGACTTTAAGAACAATTAACTTCAAAGGACTGACAATATTAAAAGTTGACAAGGATATGGAACAATGAGTACTCTCACACACTGATGGTGAAAATGCAAACTAGTACAAAACTTTGAAAAACTATCTGGCAATATGTGCTAAAGTTGGATACATACATATCCTATAAACTAGAAATCCCACTTCGAGGTAGAATCATGCCCCCCAAAAATGTATCTACATATGAACCAAGCAATAATATATATGACAGTTCATAGCATTAAAAGCTAGAAACATCCCAAACATCCATCTAAAATATGATAATGAAATATGCTATTGCATATTTTTTACAAGACCAGTAGTAGACTAGTTTTACAAGATGAGTCTCCAGATCAATAACATCACCATCACCTAAGAACCTGTAGAGACTTTTAGTCCACACTTCAGACCTAATGAATAAAATATTCTGAGGGTAGGGCCCAGCAATTATGCTTAAACATGCATAATAATGTTGTAATAATCCACAACAAAGACAATGTATGAAAATGGATGAATCTCAGAAATTGCTATGCATAAAAAGCCACACCATATACATATATATATATATATATACATATATATATATATATGTATAGTTTCATTCACATAAAGTTAAAGAAACAGGCCAAAATAAATTATGGTGTTAGTTCAAGGGGTGGAGGAGAATGTGGCTATGACTGGAAGGGATCGAATATGATTTAGCACAGTACTGGCAGTGTTCTATTTCTTGACCTGAGTGCTGATTACATGAATATTCATTTCAAAAATACCAATTTAGACCGTATGTACATAAAATCAACTCTTCTATAAGACTTAAGAAAGAAAAAAGTTAGCTTATGACTTCCTGAATACTTGGATCAAAGAAATGCAAATTGAAAAATATCTAAAAAATAATGATAATAAAAGCTACAATACAATCAAAACACTACACAAACAAGTTTACAGCTTTAAGTATTTACATTACATAAACAAGAAGGAAAATCTATGAATTGATTAAAGAATCAACTACAAAAGTTTAGAAAAAGGAAATAAACCTAAGGAAGAGAAAAGAAAAAGGAATTAAAGATTTTTTAAAAAGGAAAATAGTAACACTAATAAATACATCTAAGAGTTCTTTAAAAAATAAAACAGAGCTAATGAAGGGGGTGAAATGGAAAAAAACCCAAATACTGTAAGAAATTATAAGTAACCATGAATACGGAAGATAAAAGTAACCATAAATATAAAGGATAAATGTAGAAACAAAAAGTATATGCAGACAAACTTGAGAACTTTAATTACTGGATATTTTTTAGGAAATTGGAAATTATCAAAACTGTTTCGAGAGAGAGCAAGAATTTCAGTTGGCCAAATCACTGTATAAGAGAGAATACTGTTAAGAACTATCCCCCAATTCCTCTGTCCTACTCCCTGTATCACAAAAAGTTTTTTTTTAAAAAAAGCACCCAAACCTTCATGGAACCACCTACCACGTAAATTAAAGTATGACCAAGTGAGGTTCTACTAAGAATGCAAAGCCATTAAATAAATTCATCGTATTAACAGATCAAAAGGGAAAAGAAAAATATCTTCATATATGTTGAAAAGGCATTTGATAAAATTCATTGTCCATGCTTAATTTGAAAGAACAAAACTTTCTTAACAAAAAGAAGTGAGCAGGAAGAAGGCACGGAACACCTGCCTGGAGTCAAGCCTTGCAGCAAGCTCCAGGCCAAGCTCTGTGAGTTACTCGGGCACTTTCGCCAACAGGGGTGGAAAGCCTCGTCGGAGGTTCAATCCCTGGACCTCAGCGCAAGGCTTTAATCCTGCTGGGACACCACGGCTCCAGGCGTTCCACCGCCACCACCGCCCGCACCGCCCTACTACTTGCCCGGCCTCCTAGCTCGCTCCTTCCTCAACCTGCCCCTCGAGGAAAGGGGGAGCGCAGCGGTCTGTGTCCCTGCCCGGCAGCAGCCATTCTCGACCGAGCTGGGAGGGCGCTGCTGCAAAGCTCCGCACAGAACAGCCACAAGAACACCAAACTGTATTTACCGCCGAAACCCAGAAGCAAGCGGATGCCGCGCTCCACTCAAACGAAGACTGACGAGGCCGGAAACGGAAGTGTCCGTTGAGGTTTCTGGGAAATGTAGTCTGGGATACAATCCAGTGGCTTAGGGTCTTCATCCCACGTGCAGGTTGGCATCACCTGGGGAGCCTGGAAAAGTAGTTATGCCTTGGTCCCAGCTCTACAGATTTTGCGTTAATGCTCTGGATGTGATCCCGGCATCGGGATTTTTTAAAGTTCCTAAACGATTTTAATATTCAGCCAAGACTGCACCCACTGCTAGAAACTGATTTGGATCTGCAAAGCAGGTTCTAAGTTTTCCTTTGGGTGAGCTATTTATGGTTTGCTTCCAAATAATCCTGCTTTGATTTCAAACAAAGAAAAGGTGTGAACACTAAAAATATTTTCTCACCATTAACTGACATAGAACATGGAACAAGATTTAATCAATTTTAACAAATGTATTATTTTCTAGAGGAAAAAAATCTACGTATGAAATTCAGCAATCTGACAGCTAGGAAGGAAAAATACATCTCTTTAATTCAATTAGGACTTTTTATTTCAAAGAAAATTTCTCAGAATGGGGCATGCATTCACCAACCTACCAAGGATTATTGGCTCCCACTATATGCCACTCACTGTTTTAGATGCTAAGGATAAAGCAGATGTCAATGATTCCTTCCCTGACCAAACTTCAGTCAGGATCCTATGGATCCTCTTCTCCTCTAGACCTTGTCTTTGGCCTGATGGGTCCAATTTCAGCAAAGAATTCTGCTAAGCCAATTCATCCAAGAATCCCAACCTCCCTTCCCCCCTCCCGCAACCCTTGATATTGTCAACTCAAATTGGCAGTTGCCCTGGGCACTGCCATCTACCTCTATAAGGATTAAATCATGTGCTGCTGCAGCTGCTGACCTTCAACTCACCATGAAAGGAGAACAAGAGTGTTGAATATTGTCTTTGCAGGTTTCAACAAATGTCAGAATAATTTTTAACATAGTGAACAAAATAAATAATGTTCCTCCCCTCAAAGACCCTACATTCAAATAGGGGTCAGGAAGAGAGAGATTAAACAAAAACAAAGGAAAAACAGATGGGAGAAGGATTCCTCTTCAACATAGAGCTGTAAAAACTGCCCTCTTTGATTAGAGATCATTTGAGCTGAGTCTGAAGGAAGTGAGGTAACAAGGAATGTATCTGTGGGAAGTCTGTTCCAGGCAGAGAAAAAAGCAGATCCAAAGACACTGCAGAGAGTGTGCTTGGTTTATTTGAAAACAGCAAGGCTGGAATACTAAAAATATAAGAAAAAGTCAGAGGTTTGTGATGGCTAATTTTTTTGTGTCACTATGATTGAGCTGAGTGATACCCAGATAGTTTGTAAGTATTATTTCTGGGTCCACCTGTGAGGGTGTTTCCAGAGAGGTCAACATATGAATTGGTGAAGTGTGTAAAACAGATTGTTCTCCTCAATGTGAGTGGGCAACATCCAACCTATTGAGGGCCTGAATACAATTTAAAAAATGGAGAAAGGGAGAATTTGGTCTCTCCCCTTGAGCTAAGACATCCATTTTCTCCTGCCCTCAGACCTCAGAGCTTCTAGTTGTCAGACCTTAAGATTCAGGAACTTAAACCAGCATACCATTCTTTCCTTCTCTTGCCTTTGGCCCCCAACTGGGAGTTACATCATTGGTTCCCATAGTTTTAGGTCTTCAGATACAGACCAGATCACACCACTGGCTTTCCTAGTTTTCCAGCTTGAAGGTGGCAAATCACTGAACTTCTTAGTCTCCATAACCATAGGAGTCAACTAATTAATTAATTACACACACTATTGGTTCTGTTTCTCTTAAGAACTCTGACTCCTCACTTGTTAACAGGATACAAGTTTTTGTGTGGATGTGTACTTTCATTGCTCTTTGTTAGCTATCTAGGAATGGAATCAAGGAGTGATATGGTAATTTTATATTTATCATTTTGAGGAAGTGCCAGGATTTTGAGAATCCTATGGACAAAGGAGTCCATGGGGTCACAAAGAGTTGGACACGACTGAGTGACTAACACACACACACACACACAACAAATAAGGATCCCAATTTCTCCACATTCTGACAGCTTCTTACTCAGTTGAAATAAAAGCCTGTGTCTTTATAGTGGACTAAAAGGACCAACATTGTATTAGTCTGATTGATTCTGAAGCCCAGGAAAATAAAATTTGTCACTGCATCCACTTTTTCCGCTTCTATTTGCCATGAAGTGATGGGACTGGATGCCATGATCTTAGCTGATTGAATGTTGAGTTTCAAGCCAGCTTTTTCACTCTCTTCTTTCACCCTTATCAAAAGGCTCTTTATTTCCTCTTCACTTTCTGCCATTAGAATGAGAGTGGTATCATCTGCATACGTGAGGTTGTTGATATTTCTCGTGGCAATCTTGATTTCAGCTTGTGATCCATCCAGCCTTGCATTTCACATGATGCACGCAGCACAGAACTTAAATAAGCATGGTGACAATATACAGCCTTAACATACTCCTTTCCCAATTTGGAACCAGTCTGTTGTTCCATATCCGATTCTAACTGTTGCTTCTTGCCCTGCATACAGGTTTCTCACAAGACATGTAAGGTGGTCTGGTTCTCCCATCTCTTTAAGAATTTTCCACAGTTTGCTGTGATCCACACAGTCAAAGGCTTTAGCTAGTCTGAAGCAGAAGTAGATGTTTTTCTGGAAATCCTCTGCTTTCTCCATGATTCAGTGAATGTTGGCAATTTGATCTCTGGGTTCTTCTGCCTCTTTGAAACCCAGGTTGTAACTGTGGAAGTTCTTGGTTCACTTATCGCTGAAGCCTAGCTTGAAGGATTTTGAGCATAACCTCACGAGCACGTGAAATAAGCGCAACTGTATGGTAATTTGGACATTCTAGAGAGGGTAAAAATGTAGCCTCAGTTCACTCATGTACAAAACTGTTAATAATCTCCGCTTGCCTACTTCCTAGGATTGTTATGAGAATGAACTGAGATAACAGAAATGAAAAGTTAGAGATCCAAGGAGAGAGACACCAGAGGGCAAGCACAATGGCAGACATACCTGGAGTAGGTGCAGAACATCCAAGGGCATGTCCCTAGTGACTGCTGCCACCTGGAGGCCAACAATGAGAATAGTACAGCTAACTTTTCCTGTCAAGCTTGTTGATAAGCGGGATTCCCAGGTGGTGCTAATAGTAAAGAACCCGCCCGCCAATGCAGGAGACATAAAAGACACAGGTTCAATCCCTGGGTTGGGAAGATTCCCCTGGAGAAGGGCGTGACAATCCACTCCAGTATTCTTGCCTGGAGAATCCCCAGGGACAGAGGAGTCCGCTGGGTAACAGTTCATGGAATTGCAAAGAGCGAACTGAAGTGACTGAGCACGCATGTTGATAAGTACCTTACACTTTATTTTATGCGGTCCTCACCACAGCCAAAAAGGCGAGTATTGTGAGCCTCATTTTAAAGAGGAAGAAATCAGGGCTTGGTGACTGTGAACTTGTTCATGATGGTGCAGTTTTCTGTTGGCAGAACCTGTATTTGAACCCAGACTGTTTCATCCACAGCCCCTCCCTTTAGCTGCTCTGGGTTGGCTCTTGAAATGAAGGTGTGAATTTTCACTAAATATGAAGACAGGACAGAGAACAGGGTGAGCCAGAAGAGGCTGGTTAGGTCTCCTCCTGTTGAGGGGCTTTGGGCAGCTAGCCTCAGATCCTCTTTCTCTGTAGCAGGTGACTGAGTTGAAGGCAGGACTTAGCACATCTTTTGGGTTGGCTTACAGGAGGTCAATTACCTACTTAGTCTTTCCAGGAGTTCTGGGAAGCATACCGCTCCTCTAGAGTTGACAGATGAAATACAGGACACCCAGTAGCATTTGAATTTCGGAAAAATACTGCAGGGGACACATATTTTCCTAAAAATTGCTCATTGTTTATCTGAAATTCAAATTTACCTAGGCATAGTGTATTCTTATTTGCTAAATCTGGCAACCCAACCCTACTCATTCCATATAGATCTTTTCTAAAAAACATCTCTCTTATCCTAATACAACACCTAAAAAGCCACAGTTTTTTGGTTTTAAGATTTCTAGATATTTTGGGATACCCTATGATACATTTAACCTTGGATTGAGGGGGACACCCTTTAAGTTGTTACCTACTTATTAGTGTAATTAGTTGGCTGTGCCCAACATCTTTCAAAAAGTGGACAGGTGGAGTATGAATAAAGGCGAGAAATGAAGCAATAGCACAGTCAGGGAGAAGAGGCTGACGGGGGAGGAGAGAGGATTCATAAAGCTGAAAACCACTGAAACTCTCATCCCCACTGCTGGTGGAGCCCTGTGGAGAGCCAGCCTTTCACGTGACTAGGTACGCTGAATATACTCACTGAGTGCGTTTGAATGAGTAAATGCGGGAGTGATGCTGAGCTCCTTCTCGTAGCCTGTACACTATAACAATGGGCTTCGACAGCCCGGAGGCCATCTTCCCTGGACTCCTCGCAGGACAGCACCAAGACCCTTCATTACTGGGCAAGATTAACTTCTCCCCTGCTGCCCCTGCTGCTTGCCTGGGTGCCCTTGAACAAGTCTCTTCTGTTCTTTGGGCTTCAGTTTTCAGTCTGAAAGATGTCTAGATGAGACCCTCCTTATCACCCTCCCCATTTCCATGGCTCTTGAGGACATCCTGACAACAGTTTGGGTACTAGAGCTGGAGACATTCTTTGAACTCACAAAGATCTGGAAGGAGAGAGCTCTGTGTGGCCTTGCTCCAGTCAGGGCCAGCCTGCTGGGGACAGGGCTCATATCTACATAGGAAACCTGGACTCCCTTTTCCAGTTCCAATTGTGGTTTCTCCAGCTTTCCAGGCAGACCAGCATGGCCAGACTTGCATCTGCCACCACCCACCTTCATCTGGTGCTTTTCTGTGCTGGAGTGATCCCCCCAGCAGGTTGGACTGGAGGCAGGGCCCAAGGGGTCTAACATAAACTCCTTTCTTCATCTCTCACCTGGCCTGTTCCAATTGTGATACCCTGAAAAGATGAGGTGATAGTCATGTTATAGTGAAAGTGACCCCAGTTCAATACTCAATATGCTGAGTTTGGTCCCTGGCTTTGGCCATTTGCCAGAAGCAGAATCCTGGGCAAGTCACTGCCTCTCTTTCTCTCATCCTCTGTGACTTCATCTTAAGAAGAGTGAGGAAGAACCCTTACTCCACAGTGCTGCTCAAAGGCAAGGATGAACACTGATGAGCTCAGACTAGGTCACCCAGAAGGAAATGGATGTGTCTCCACCTTTCTTTCTGTGTATCACCCAAGGGCTCCCCAGATAAGACCTAAAGCCTCAGGTGCTCCCTAAATAGTGCTTCTCCGGATCCCAAGACCTTAACATGCAGAAGATGTAGGCCACAAATGAAGAACTCCCAAATTTCTGTAGAATGAAAACTGTATTTAATATAGATGAGAGAGGAGAATGCCTTCATGTGTTAAAAAAAGGGATAAGATTCAGGATACAAACAGAGGGTTTTCTTAAACAGAAATGGGGGCTGTTCATTCAGAATGGAAAGTAGAGCATACAGGCTCCAATGGAGAGAAGTGGGTAAATGCACTTGTGTGAGGGTATAAAATTCTCTTTTCCCATAGAAAGCAAAAGTCATCACTTGTGAGTGAGATGGAAGAAGCAGTTGTTGGAGGTGTGAAGAAAGAGGAAAAACTGTGAGATCGTCAGTGAGGAGGATGGATGGACTGAAAAAATGTAATAGGATAGTTTGACAGCATTAAGGGCCCCCTTGACTTTAGCACTCATAAACTGAAAGCAAGAATCATCAGAGTCTTGCATTTTTCTGAGACCACGTCTGCTACACAGATACAAGTATGGAACAGGCAGGGAGGTGGATTCAAGTAGATCTGGTGTTTTATCAGGAGAATAAAACCAGGTAAGATGGGGCAAAAGACTGATCATAATGATGAGCCATTATCTTTAAACTGGGTTAGGAGGGAAGTGAGAACATGAAGGCATGAGCATCAGAGCAAGAGTGATAGAATCAATGAATCAGCAAGCAGTGAGTCCTGGGGAGATAGTTTGTGTTCCTCAGACAAAAGGTAGGAGAGTATCCCTGAGGAGGAGCCTCTCCAAATGTCATGGGCCTCCCAAAAGTGTCTCCATGTCCTAATCCCCAGAAACTATTGTTACCTTATAGGCAAAAGGAACTTTGCAAATGTGATTAAAGGTTGTAAAGTGGAGAGATTTATCTTGAATTGACCAGGTGGGCCTAATATAAATCACATCAGTCCTCAAAAGAGAGACACAGGAACAATTAGCACCAAAGATAATATGTTGACAGAAGCAGAGACTGGAGTCATGTGCTTTGAAGATGGAGAAAGAGGCCACAAGCCAAGGAATATAGGCCACAACATATCTTGAAAGAGGCAAGGAAACAGATCCTCCTCTGGAGCCTCCAGGAGCCAACATGCCCACATCTTGACTTTAGCTCAGTGAAATTGATTTCAGACGTCTGACCTCCAGAACCGTTAAGAGAATAAACTTGTGTTTGTCATACATCACTGTGTGGTAACTTATTACACTAGCAATTGGAAGCTAATACACCAAGAAGGGGAAAGGTATAGAGGAGAGGTCTAGGAAACAGCTCTTTCACCCCCAGGATAAATCTGAAGAGAAAGTATTCTGGAGAGACTGAGAGGTCCTGTGTCACTCAGTGAGGAGTGAAAATAATGGAGAGAATTATGGCGCCATTCCTTTGAAGGCATTAACTAAAAGGGTCTCAGGAAGCAAGGTTTCCATGTAAATCAATGATAGTGCCATGTACTACCATACACGGTATGACCCCATTTTTGTTTAAAAAGTGTATCTGTTTGTACAGTCATGTCTGTGTACATTTAGGAAAGAGTTCGAACCCCTGAGTATTGCATGACTGACTGATTCCCTCCTCTCCTCAGTCTTTGTTCCAGCATGTCCCAATCCACACATACCCAACACCTTCAATCCCCCGACTCAACTCTTTTTCCGTAACACATATAACTTTTATAACACACTACACCTTTTATCAAAATCGTATACTGCTCTAATGAAAGATCTCACTAGAATTTAACATCCACGTGATTTTTTTTTTTTTTTTTTTTTTTTTGCGTAAGCGTCTTGGACAGTTCCTGGAATATAGCAGGACCTCAGATGTTTGCTAAATGAACGAACTTCAGAGGTGAGAAGGGGATACTCATCTCAGAATGTTTTTAAAAAGAAACAGAAATTACGGGTGATATTTCCGTTCTTTTCCCCCAGTAGCACTTTAACAAAATGAAAAGCATGTTAATGGGTATTCCTAAAATAAATACAAGAAAGAAATAAAGAAAATACCACACATGAGGATAACTTGAAGGAACTGGTTGCGAATTTCAAAGAACACTTCGCACGGAACTGGACCATACTCTCTAGCGCAGCTTCTGGCTAAGCCCGGGGAATGGCGCCGGAAGTGGGCGTGGCCCTCCCGCGGCTTTCTGGTACTCGTAGTTCGGGGCCCTAGGCGCTGGCGCAGGTCAGTATCACGAATCCTGCGCTTCCAGGTATTGGATTCCACGTGAGAGGTGAGAAAGGCCTGGCAAGCAACGCAGCCTGCGCAGCCGGCTGAGAGGCGTCTGGCGTTTGAGTTGTGGGAGTGTCGCCGGGGGAGGCGCTGGGCTGCGGGGGCCCGGAAGCCTGGCGGGTGGCCGGGGGAGGGCGCGCGTCCTGGCGGAGGTGCGATCGAGGGCCGCACGTGTGTCCGCGCGCCGCGGCCGGCGCTGCGTTCACCAGACCTAGCGGTGATCAACTGAGACCAGGCGGACCCAAGCGCTGAGCCGGCGGTGGCTCCGAGCCGTCCTCTCTACTGCCTGAACTCCGGCCTTGGCCGGCCTGGGAGCTTCGCAGTTGGCCACACCGGCCTTTTACACGCCGATGACTGCCCTTATTCGAAGGAGGTTTTCGGTGGATGTTAGGGGATCTAGAGGGGCTTCTGGGAGGGACCAACCCGCCCGGCCTCACAGTCCTATCGTCGCTGAAAAGAGATTGCGTCAGAGCCCCTGCCTCCCAGATAGAGTCTGACTTTTCAGGCGTCTCGGGCAGCAGAATTATCTCCGAGAGGCGACACATTCATCCGGAGAGCTACTGCTCTAACTAGAACTTTAGGGCAAATGCTGGGGAAATGGGCACATCTTAGAGCTGCTGGGGGCAGTGGGATTTTCTTGCTTTCATGGGTTTGCGAGGGAGGCTTGGCCTATTTGATCCAAAGCCCCGTGGAGAGAGGTGAGGGAGGCGCCGCGTGAAGAGACAGCAGAAGCATCCCAGGAGAGGGTGTGTAAAGGTAACAGGACCTGATAACACTTTTGCCCCAACAGTCTTGCTGGACTAGCTAGTCTGTGTCCAGCAAAGTCAACCTGATTTTCACGGCTTTTTCGCTTCCCTTAACTCCACTTTTCCAGAAATCTGTCCTTCCTGAAAGAAGAAAATGACCAAGTTCCAGGTGAGTTGGAGTTTCTCTTCTCTGAGAATGGGAATATCCTATCTTTTGGGGGAAGGACATCAGCATTAACTGAGTGTGTATCTGGTGTCAGGTCCTGTCTTGGTTCTGTGTGTTTTTTTTTACCTTGTCAGACTTCAGCGTGAGACATATAGTGTTTATAAATGTGAGTATAGGAACATTAAGATACTAAGAGCATATAGCTATCCAATGATGTCACCAGGGTCTGCACAATCTGTTGACTTTAAATTCTACCCCTGTTTTCACTGAACTACCCTGCCTCCTTGAGTTTGACTCACTCCTCAGAGGACTGGGCTATGCTCCTTTATTGAAAGACTTCACACAGCATGTTTGGTCCAATCTCTGGAAGAATGCCTTTTCCTGCCAGACATTTCACTCACACTGAAAGTCATCCAAAGCTATTACATGCTCAATCCAGTGCTAAGTGGTCTCAGGAAAGCAACAGAATTATAAACTGCAGTGCTTTTCTTCATGAGCATGTGATGCGTGTGGGAAAAAGTATGCACATTAACAATAATAATTTACTAAACTTGAGATAAAGACATGAGAAAATTTGTTACATAACAGTTCAGTAATTACCATGTCACTCCCAGAAATCCTCCTCAGCCAGTCTGTGCATCAGAATTATCTGTGGTGCTCTTTAAGAATTAAATGTTCCTAAGCAACATTCCCCTCGACCTACTGAAAGGGGAAGTTCACTCCTTTTTTATCTCTTTGATGTTTACAATCCAAAGATTTATTGCATTTAAAATGTGAAGTATTTCTCTGGATACTTGACGTGAGCATCACTAAAGTAGATAGGATAGGTTGCTCATCTTTTGTGTTCTGCTTATTTTGTTCCCTTTATCAACGTATCTACATTTTAATTGGTACATTGAATTGTTGAATTACCATGTAAGCTTTTTTAAAAAGCTTGTCATTTGTCTGCACAAAACCACTTCTAGAAAGCTACCTCAAGACTAACACTTAGTATCATAGAATGTTTGAAAAGAAAGGGATTAGCCAGCCACCAGGGATGCCCCTCTTAAATCTCTGCCTTGGTGCCATCGTCTTACAGAGGAGAGCTCTAATTCTGAGGGAGCAGAAGGGAAGTACCATGTGTTTATTGCAGAGAACAGCAAAGTCAGAAGTCAACCCCATGTTTTCTAACTTTATGCTGTTTCTTCTCTAACTAAACAGGTCATCACACCAGGATTTATTTGAATAAAATATCAGGCTGGGTTTTTTTTTTTATATTGGATGATTTTTTAAAAATTGAAGTATAGTTGATTTACAGTGTTTCAGGCGTATAGGCTGGATTTTAAGTGGGGGAAGAAAATGAACTAATTCTTAACAGCGCCACCAGCAAGACCATCTTTTTGGTTGGCAAAAACCATCCTCACATCCACATCCATAGAAAGATACCATGAGTTCTTATAAAAATCAGTTTGTTTAGAGGACAGTAAGCTGCCTCAAATTATTAAAAGCGTGACATCTTTGTGCCTTGAATATGATTGAGAACTTCAGCAAAGATTGACATAAGAAAGAACCTGTGCTCTTTTTTTTTCCTTCT
The DNA here is from genome assembly GCF_023699985.2 of Odocoileus virginianus. Taxonomy (NCBI): domain Eukaryota; kingdom Metazoa; phylum Chordata; class Mammalia; order Artiodactyla; family Cervidae; genus Odocoileus; species Odocoileus virginianus. The sequence continues at coordinate 34,894,282 of NC_069680.1, forward strand.
ATCTCTTTCCTAATGATTATGCACTGTGATGAAGTTGGGGATTGCTAGAACAGTGACATTTTGAGATCCTGGCATATGTTAATAATTTTTTGAATTTAAAAAAAGGACTTCATTCCATCAGTACTTACTGTTTTCTATATACCAGACCTTGTCCTTGAGTCTGCTGAAAGGTAGGAGTCCCACTTAACCCTTCTCTTCCTCTGTGACTTTGAATGAATCACTTTGTGGTTATGAACCTTAGTTTTCTCATCTATAAATTGAGTGCCGAGTTGGAGGATCTCGAGATTTCTCTTTTCTTGTATCATTTCATTATTTTAAATTGTGAATTTATAAATAAATATTTGTCATTTAGATTTGGAGTCAGGTGTGCTGTTTGCTGAGGATTTAAAGATTAGTTGAGTGTGGTTACAGAAGCCAGGTGAAATGTAAGGGGGGAAGGACTCAGGCTGAGCTTGAAGAATTGACAGGACCCCGGTCTGTAAAGCCTTGCAGGCCAGAATGAAGAGTCTGGATTTTACTCCATGTGCATGGAAAAGCCTTTGGAGAGTTTCATGCTTGGCATGGTACGTGTTTTAAAAGATCACCCTCTCTGCTCTGTGGAAGATTCATCATGTGGGGGAACAAAAAAGACAAATTTAGGAGGTTGGTGTAGGTGGAAAGTTAATGACAGCTGGGACTTGTAATGATAATAGTGCAAGCTGGAAAGAAGTGGGTGGCTTCAGATATGTTTTAAAGGCAGAGTTGAGATGACTTGGTGATGAATAAAATGTGAGGAAGTGAGAAGAAAATCAAAAGGACTTCTGGGATTTGGGCTTGAGCAATTTAGTAGGTTGTGTGGCACTTGGGGGACAACAAGGGAAGAGCAGATACTGATGGAGATTGTGGGAGCAAGAATTCTGTTGGGGTGACTTACCTGGTGGTCCAGTGGTTAGGTCCAGTGGTTAAGACTCCGAACTGCAGAAGCAGGGGGCATGGGTTTGATCCCATGTCAGGGAACTAAGATACCTACATGCTATGCAGCACAGCCAAAAGATTAAAAAAAAAAATTCTATTGGGGCTTGATATGTTTTAAGTGCCTTTTAGACATCCAAGTGTAGATGTAGGTGGGAAGTTGGAGCCTGGAATTGAGAAGTAAGGTTAGGACTAGAGATAAATGTTTGGGAATACCTAAGAGTGTTTTATGGTTGTGGGTAAATGTGCTATTTTATTTTTTCTAGGAATGTTCAACTTCTTAGTTTAGAACAAGAAAGGACATATGATTTATATGATTAGGGGAAAAATTGATATCAGAAGTATACTTTGGCTGAGAGGAAAAAGAGGAAGGATTAAAGGATGATGATCTTGGTAAAACAGATGTGAGGGAGGAAAAAGAGAAGAAAAATAGGAAGATGTTTTTAAGGTGTGAGTTTTGAGGTAGTCTTTCAAAAACAGAGTGATCCAAGTAGTGAAATGGCCCTAATTGTGGTTCCTGAGTTTGAAATGAGGCAAAGATCGTTGGCATTAAAGAGATTAAGAAATGTGAGGTTAGCATGTTGGGTAAATCGTTCTCCTGAGTGTTAAGGTTATCAGGATAATAGTAGGAATGGGGCAAAAGGACAGCTCAGCAAGGAAATGAGAAAGGAAAGGTTCTCCATCCAAACTAGACTGAGATCAGCCTGAACCGCACACTTCCTCTGTATCCTTCTCCCCTCTTCCAGTGCTCCCAACCTCACCTTCCTTATGGGGCATTTGTTCAGATGGTTGTCAGTTGAGGAGGAATGTGCTTAATGTTTTAGGAACCAGTAGCATTCACGGATGCCTCTGTGGCCTTCACCAAGAAAGACTGGGGCTGCTGGACTCTGTTCAGAGGAAGCTGCACGGAGCTGTGATGCTGGAGAACTCCCGCCCCTTGGTCTCAGTGGTGAGAACATGCATGTGAACACCAGTGCCCTGGAGTCTGCTTCTTCAGTTTTAAATATCCATGGGGCCCCAGGAACTATAGTTGAGGAATCACTTTCTTAATTTCTTTTTTGGCAGCAAAGGATGTTTTTGATTATTCTGAGCAGCTAAAGAACTCTTTGTGTGTATGCTCAGTCATGTCCAGCTTTTTGTGACCCCATGGACTGTAGCTCACCAGGCTCCTCTGTCCGTGGAATTTTCCAGGCAAGAATACTGGAGTGGGTTGCCATTTCCTGCCCCAGGGGTCGAACCCATGTCTCTGTCATCTGCCTTGGCAGGTGAGTTCTTCACCACTGCGCCACCTGGAAAGTCCGAAAGAACTTTATTTGGTGAGAACTGGAAAATGGTAGCCTTACTTGGAGAATTGTCCAAGAAATCGTACGTGGTCCATCCTTTATAAGCCAGAGTTTGAGACTGCTTTTTTGTTTGTTTTTTTGCATAGTCACCCACACCTGTGTGTCTCAGATGTGCTCTCTCAGTTGGAGCAAGTTGAGGATTATAGTATAATGGAGAATTCTCCATGCCCATTACCTTTAATTGCCGGTGTAGAGCCTCTAAACTCCCCCCTCGATTTCGGAGCCTTTCGAGCTCTACTTCTACTACAGAGCATTATTCTCTGCTGCCCCAGGGTCACCCTCCTTTCCAACTAAACCTGTTTTCCTGAGGTCCTCCATGCTTCCTTGCTCTGGGGCCCTTGATTACCATGCTCTGGTTTCTTGTTAATTTTGTCTGTTAAGATTTTATTTGAGGTACTTTACCTGTGTGAGATCTTCGACCACCCCTCCCATTCAATCTCCTTCCCTTTTCCTCTTTTTTTTTAATCTTATCTATCTTTGGCTGTGCTGGCTCTTCATTGCTGTGTGCCAGCTTTTCTCTAGTTGCAGAGAGCGGGAACTACTCTTCATTGCGGTGAGTAGGCTTCTCATTGCCGTGGCTTCTCTTGTTGTGGCGCACAGGCCCAAGAGCACATGGGCTTCAGTAGTTGTGGTGCATGGCTTAATTGCTCCGTGGCATGTGGAATCTTCCTGGACCAGGGATCAAACCCATATCACCTGCATTGGCAGGCAGATTCATATCCACTGTGCCAAACAGGGAAGTCCTCAATCTCCTTTTCTCAGAACTTTCAGTTTATGTCTCATAGGCTCAGACCTGATTACATATTTTTTTGTATACTTTTATTTTAACCCTTAGATCTGCAAGTCTGATTTATTTTCTTTGGTTCCAGCCAGGTTTCTGGAGGGAAAGCAATGTATCTAATACTCCACTGCTTTATGTACATGTGTGTGTGTGAGTTGCTCAGTCGTGATCGATGCTTTGCAACCCCATGCACTATAGCTCTCCAGGCTCTTCTGCCCATGGAATTCTCCAGGCAGGAATACTGGAGAGGGTTGCCGTTCCCTTCTCCAGAGGATCTTCCCAACCCAGGGATTGAACCCAGGTCTTCCACATTGCGGGCAGATTCTTTACAGTCTGAGCCACCAGGGAATCAGGATTTAAAAATTGACTGCTGTGGAGTTTAGCAGCAAAGAAATATAGTCTTGTAAAAGAGACATTATAGTCAACACAGTGTGTTACTGTGAATTCATTAAGTCCTGTGAAAGATGGAGAATTGTGTTCTGAGAAAATGAGGGCATGATATGGGATGAGAGTGATAAATGTATTGTTGAGAGGTTCAAGGAAAGCCTCTGAAGTGATGTTTAAACTGAGACCTAAAGCGTTAATGGGTATCAAACAGGTGACTGGGTAGGGGAAGAATATTCCAGGCAAGAGAATAGTTCACGAGAAGACCCGGACACCTTAAAGGAGTGTGGCTAGAATACAGGAAGCATCTGGGAAGAATAGAGTGGGGGTTGACTCATTCGTGGCATTGAGGGCATTGGTAAAAAAATGTGAATTTGTGTTGAGTTCAGTGGGAAGCCATTGGGACAATAAAATGGTATGAACTGATTTACCCAGTATCACTGGGACTGCTTGATAGAGACTGGTTTGCGGAGAGGCAAAAGTGAAGGTAAGATCTATATTTAGAATTCTGATCATTCGCTGTCACAAGCCGTCTGCAGTGAATAAATCTTGTGCAAGTAGCACTCACAACTGTGCCAAGAAATCTGAAGAATAAAACCCCTGAGATGGACTGCTGAGTACATACATTTGTGATTTTGACACATAATTGTTAAAATGTCCTTCTTGAGGGGTGATACCAATTTACATTCACAAGCAACATGTGTCAGCGGGCTTTGGGTTTTTAACCAGTGTTAACAGGTAGTTTTAATTTTAATTTATTACATTATGATATACTGCTATTTTTTCAGTTTATTAATATTTGATATTTTGTATTGACTTCATTATTTCCAACATGCCCATCATCCCAAGAGTTTACGGCAGAGTTACTTCAGTGATTAATACTTACATTGCTTTGACTTCATAACTCTTGTTCCTGCAGAGTCAAATAGTATACATATACAGTTCCTTTTTTTGTTTTTTCCTTTTCCTACAACTAATTTTTGCTTTTCAAAATATATTTGAGGTTTTTCCCTTTCCATTCCGTTTCTAGAGCATTTTGGTTGATTTGGTTAATTACTGTTTCCTTTTATATATCAACACTTCATTCATCTTGTCTGTTTTATTGATTTCTTAATGCTCACTGCTATTTCTTGTATGTCATCTTTTTCTTAATTTAAAAATTTTTACTACAGTACACTGCTGAATAATTGTTTCAGTAATTTTTTAAATCCTTTCTTACCTGAAAAAGTGTCTAGCTAGTCTACTGATTGACTTGGGTATGAGATAGAAGGCTAATTTTACAATCAGTTTACTTCCTAAATTAGAAGATATTGCTCATTTATCTTCAGTATACAATACTGCTGTTCCGTAGTTCACTGTCAATATAATTCTCATTTGTATTTGCACGTAACCTGGCTTTTCTGTCTAGATGGTTTTAGCATTTTCTGGGGTTGTATTTTTTTAGTTTTTTTGTTTTTTTGAAGTCCTGAGGTTTCACAGACAATTCTTTATTTTCCACAGACAATTTTTAACATTTAGTGAGCCCTGACTCGTAAATTCTAAGAAAACTTTTTTCCCTGTTGATTCTTTGATCATTTCTCTTCATTCTACCTCCACTATATTTATCGAACTCCCACAACATAGGCTTTTATCATTCCATCTGTCTACCTTTACTTTGCATTCCTTGAGTACCCCTCAGTCTTCATTTTAGGTGGATATTCATTTAGCTATTCAACCCATCTACATTGCAGACCTTAAAATCAGACTGCCTGACAGTAGCTATGACACATATTACTTGATCATTTTAACCTTGGTTCTTCCAGTGTAGGATGAGTGTCCTAATAGTTTTTCTCACATAGAATCATACATCTGCTGTCTGAGTGCTCCAGATGAGGACAGTAAATCTTAAATGTTGGATGGCATCACCAACTCAATGGACATGAGTTTAAGCAAACTCTGGGGGATAGTGAAGGACAGGGAAACCTGGCATGCTGCAGTCCATGGGTTGTAAGGAGACAAACACAACTCGGTGTCTGAACAACAAGTCTCAAATATTATGATTGCATTGTTTTCAATCTTTTTATTAATGTAGAAAAATTCTAATTATTCTTTATAGCAGTGTGTTTATATTTTATTATTAGGTCATAGTTTTTTTAGATGTGATAGCCCCTCAGATTTCTCTGGGATTTTCATTATGAACCTTTTCAATTCTGTTACCTCTGTTTACTGTTTCATGAGTTTGCACCTCTCTTTATTGATGTTAGTTTCTACTTTTTTTGTTTGTTTCCTTATGTTTATTGTCTCTCTCTCTCTTTTTTTCCAAAAGTCTTCTGTTCGCAGCATGATACTGGAGTGTGCCACCCTCAGCTGACGCTCCGTCCTTTTTTGGTGCATGTGTATTCAGCTTACAGGGGACATCTCTGCTGACTGGGCTTGGGATGAATCTAATAAGAACCCAGATGGTGAGTGATGTAGACCCTTTTTTTGAAATTGCCTCTTAAGGGCAGTATGTTATCTGGGACATGCCCTGCTTCAGTTTCCAGCTCTGGGATGTCCTTCTGGTCAGAAATTCCACCTCACAGATTAGCTTGAGGCTTTATCCTGGGCACATGTGGAGTTGGTTGCTTCTTTTTGTACCTCAGTCCTGTCATTGTACAGGTTTGGCATTACCTCAACTTATGCTGCTGTCTTCAGCCCAAATCATACTATTAGGAGTCCTTCTTTGCAAACAATTTGTTTTTGAAGCTTTATATGGGGCCACTACCCTTAACCTCCTAGTTTTTCATTTTTTTGTGGGGAAGAGGGTAGTTGGGACAGTGACACTGCTAATGGCAACAACTAGTCAAGACATTAGAAATGCCCAACGTGATATAATAAACCTATTTCCAGAATAAACCTCTCTTACTTCAGAATAGTTGATTCTGAGCTTGGAATTTTAGTTTCTTGGACTTCTTCAGATGTTCTCCTGCTTCTTCAGGAGCCTTTTTCTGTATGTAATTTGAGCTGTGCATTTGTTTTTTGTTTGTTTGTGTGTTTCCCCATTAGATCTCATCCATCTGCACTTTATCACAAGGAGTTCCCTAGTAATTTTATTCTAGTAATGGCAGTCTTTCTTTTTTTTCCAAGATCATTGTGGATTTTTTTATTTTGGTCATTTCAGTGTAATATAAGGATCTTTACCCTAATTGTTTTGACTAACATACATACTACAAATCTTCCTTAACTTATTGTTGGGTTTTATCCCCATAAACTGATTGTAAATTGAAAAATACTTTTAATTCAAAAATGCCTTTAATACACCTAATCTACTGAACATCATAACTTTGCCTAACCTGCCTTAATTATGCTCAGAACACTTCCACTGGCCTACAGTTGGGCAACATCATCTAACACAAAGCCTGTTTTATAATAGTGTTGACTATCTCATGCAGTTCATTGAATACTGTACTGAAAGTGAAAGACAGAATGGTTGTAAACATACTGTGTGGAGCTGCAGCTGCTCCATTGCCCAGCATCACGAGGGAGGTTTGTCCAGCATATTGCTAGCCCAGGAAAAGACCAAAATTCAAAGGCATATCACTGTCACACCACCATAAAGTCGAAAATTTGTAAGTGAAGCTATCGTAAGTCAGGGACCATCTATAGTAAGTCTAAATATTCCTAGCACAGTTCTTTCTCAGGAGCTCCAGGTCCACATATTTTACTTACTGATCAGAATATTCCACCAGGACCACAAATTTAAAAAGTCAGATCCCGAGTTTGCTTTCTGTTCCCCTTCCCTACTCTAGCCTTGGAGATTAAGATCCCCTATCTTATGATATTGTAACACATACCTAATCACTAATTCAAGGGACTTGAGAGTCATGCTTGGGGCCTTCTTTCCCTTTTGAGTTTAGTCAGTCATCATGTGATTTAGAACAAATCTCTCCCTTTCTCTCCATAACCATCCTCCTCATCACTCTTCTGATTTGCTACAGCAGCTCTCTCTCTGCCTTAAAGTCTTGCTCATTTATGATGGTATTTATAATCACAGAGTCAGTCATTTCACTCACAACTGTAATCCTTAGTAGCTTTACATCTCTGAGGGGATCTCCAACTGCACACTGAGCCCTTTGTTCTGGCTCTTGTCTTCGTCTCCAGGCATAGTCTACCACTGTTACCTGTTTTATTTCCTTCACAAGAAACTACTTATACTTTTCCAGAACATGTCATATTTTCTCACCACATCCCACTTTTTTTCCCTTTACATTTGCTCCCAGAAATCTTCCCCAAGGTTTGCATCAACTGCCCCTCCCTTTGTGTTCCCATGGCTAGCTGTGCATGTGTCTATACAGTAGCACTTACATGGCATTATTGTTGACCTATTTGGCTTTCTTCCCAGGAGATTCTAGCTTATCAAGCAAAAGGATTTGTATTTTCTTCCTTGTATCCCAAGCACTTATTAAAGTCAGGTACTTCATTTTATTTTAATTGACATTTAATTGGTAAAATGGAATGAAATGTTAATTGTGGAATAACAAGGATGTGGGATTCATAACCTTCTACAAGGCTAGTGTACAAATACTTTTATTGGCAGTACTTAAAAGCAGAGACAAGATTTCTGTCTTATGTACCCAAGCCCTCTCCCTTCCTGACATTAACCCAAAGGACATGAGTATAAGGACAAGATTGAACTTTTTGCTAGTTACCTTAGGCAGCTCTGAAATCTTGAAGTTTCATTTGTTATCACTAAATTCCCTTTGTTCCCTAGGAGACTTGAATGAAAATTTTGTGGATAATGAAGATAAAGTACTTACATTATCTATTACCTCAAGAGCTTTCCTGCTGGCAAATTTTGGACCAGGTGGCTTAGTACAGTAATGAGGAGTCAGAATTAAATTGTGAATATTCAAAGGGAGGTGTAAGTAACCCTGAACTGGATCTTTCTACTTGTCAGAGTGGAGAAAAGTATCTTCTCATATTTCCAGGAACCCACAAGCAGGGTGGTGACTCTTCAGAGTGATGATTTAAAAAAAACATGGAGAGTGAAGAATATTCATCTTTGAAAGTCCCAATCCAAATGGCCAGCCAGTACTCCTCATTCTGTAAAAATGAGCCCCAGGATCCTCAGGAAAGCAAAAGTCTGTTTGTAACTGAAGAAAGCACTGAGAGGAAAGTGACAGAGGGAAAAAGTCCTCCCATTGAGCACTGTTCAGAGAACCTTCAAGATAAACTTGTGGCTGATGTAAAAGAAGTGGTCTTGCCATTGTTCAAAGGGGAGACAATTTGCCATATTGGCCAGTTGAAAGAATCCTTGGAGCCCTTTGACTATAACCACAGAGACGTTTGCGGTTGGAAATCCTAGGTGGCCAGCCATCATCATCAGAGAGCTCATACAGAGGAGAAGCCCTGTAGCCATCAAGACTGTGGGAAAACACGTACCGCCAGCCCAGGTGGTCACCCTGGTGAGAAAATCCGCCCTTCAGAGAAGGTGTACAGATGTAGTCAGTGTGGTAGGGACTTCAGTGAGCGTTCAGAGCTAGTCCTTCATCAGAGGGACCACACTGAAGAAAAGCCCTACAGATGTGATCAGTGCGGGAAGGGCTTCACAAGGAGCTCGAGTCTCCTCATCCACCGTGAAGTCCACGCAGATGAGAAGCCTTACAAGTGCGATAAGTGTGGGAAGGGCTTCACCAGGAGTTCAAGTCTGCTCATTCATCACTCAGTCCACACAGGTGAGAAGCCTTATAAATGTGACAAGTGCGGGAAGGGCTTTACTCAGAGCTCCAAACTGCACATCCACCAGCGAGTGCACACCGGCGAGAAGCCCTACGAGTGTGGGGAGTGCGGTATGAGCTTCAGTCAGCGCTCCAACCTGCACATCCACCAGCGCATCCACACAGGGGAGAGGCCCTACAAGTGTGGGGAGTGCGGAAAGGGCTTCAGTCAGAGCTCAAACCTTCACATCCACCGCTGTTCACACACGGGGGAGAAGCCTTACCAGTGCTACGAGTGCGGGAAGGGCTTCAGCCAGAGCTCAGACCTCCGCATCCACCTGCGAGTCCACACTGGGGAGAAGCCCTATCACTGCGGCAAATGTGGGAAGGGCTTCAGCCAGAGCTCCAAACTCCTCATCCACCAGAGAGTCCACACCGGAGAGAAGCCCTACGAGTGCAACAAATGTGGGAAGGGCTTCAGCCAGAGCTCCAACCTCCATATCCACCAGCGGGTCCACAGGAAAGATCCCCATTAAATGAGGTTTTCAATCATATGCTCTTACTCCAAAGACTCCAATATTTCTAACATCACTCTTACTTTCACATTCTCAGGATATAGTAAGAGTTATTCAGATATGTTCCCTCACTGAAAGTCATTCACTTAAGGTATTTAAGTACCAAGCACTTTGTTATGCTACACAGTGAATTGATTGTTCTTGTTGCTCAGATGGGTAGAGTGAAAATGTCTGTACTTTGCCATTCAGCCAGTGTTACTAGAGCTACATATCCTACCCAGCATTTCTAAGTGCAAGAACCTTATATTTGTCTAAGCAGAACGTGTTTCCTTTGTTAACACTCTCTGAGAATCTGGAACTTTGGCTTTCTCTTCAAATCGTGTGCCTTGTGTTTTTCATATTTCCTTCCAGCCCTGAGTAGCCCTCTTTAAATTATGATTGCACAGTATGTTTTAATATTTGCTATAACCCCCAAAAGTCATTTGCTTTTGCAGCATTGTTACTGAGCCAGACTTGGGTCTTCTTGGCCAAGCAGAGTAAAGCCAATCTACTGACACTGGCTTGTAAAGGAAGTGCACCATTTATTGCGGGGCACCATAGGAGTCCAAGCAGCTAGTGCTCTTCAGACCCAAACTGATGGCTTTCAGGGAAATGTAAGGTGAGGAACAGGGGACTCTGGGGTACATGATCAGCTCATGGACATTCTTCTCATTGGCTGATGGTGAGGCAATTAGGAGTCAACATCATCAACCTTCTGTTTCTAACCCATCTGGGGTCTGCTTGCAAACAATTAACCTCTTGCATCTGGTGGCAGTTTCAGTATCTGCAAAACAGCTCAAAGGACATGGCTCAGAATATTATCCATATTCTGGAGGAATTACCAGTCCTTGCTTCACTTAATAGCTAAACTATTATTGTTTTGTTTTGCTTAACGTTTTCCCTTTCTGTCTGCATTTTCTCTCTTCTCTGATTAAATTTACACTTTGGAACTTGGGGAAGGCTTGGAGAGTATGTTTTGAGATGACAAGGCTTAAAATATGTACTCTATTACACATAATTCAATTGGGGTATGGAGCTAGGACACCTCAGAGGGTTAAGGATCATCTCCTAGAAGTTAAAACAAGAAGCTTGTAAAATTGTTGAGAGAAAATTGATTGTTTTTTAGTGAATACATAAGTAAAGCAGAAGTTACTATACAATGAACTAATTGCAACCCTGATTTTCTAAACAATGACTGATTCCCCAAGTGGTACTTAAGAGGCTCCCTAGTCACCTATATTTTAGTTAGTCACCAGTGACTAGTATCCATACATGAAAAAATGGTGGGGAAAATATAGATGCAATATTTATTACCTTGAGGAGGTGGGGTTATAACTGGTACATCCTGATCAAAGGTAACCTGAAGCAGTTAACTGGACTTGGATAACAGGAAAGTGACATGTTAAATTTAGAGGAAGTGTAGCTAATGTCTAATAAGAAATGGAGGAAGGTGACAGATTGAGACTTGCTTTCCTTCAAGAGACAATCCCAGAATATTTGACTCCAACTCAGAGGCACCCACATAAAATGATTAGGGTAGTGACTGAGCATCTGCACTTTGGCACTGCAACATACCCTCACTAGTTTGGAAACCATAAGATGGTATCACAACTGATGTGATTCTGCTTTGGTGATCTCTAGAATTACGAATCCCTCCAAGTTCCTCCTGGTCTCATAAGATTATGTGTGAACATTTCTTCTGGATTTGACTCTTGTTTGTCACATATGTCTTCTAATTGGCTGATAGATATAATCTGTTTGGGGCTTAGAGCCAAATATGATCATAAGAATCCATGTGTAGTGAGTCCAGAGAGTAGATATAAAGTCCAAGTCTCATATGGTTATAAACTAGCCTGTTTTCCAAGTCTCCTTTTATACATACCTTGATTTAGCAATGTTTTTTAACTCTGTTTAGCTTTTATTGTTCTCTTTTAAGCACTAGCTTTCTTAATACAACTGAAATGTGGTCAGAGTCCCTGGGAAGCATTTTGCTGACTGTGGTAAGGAAGTTTGGAGGGAAAGTCAGAAAAAGGAACTTGTGCATGAAAATGCAGGAAAAGGAGCCTTCCTGATGACTCAGTGATAGAGAATCCGCCTGCCAATGCAGGAGACATAAGTTCAATCCCTGATCGGAAAATATCCCACATGGCTTGAACCAACTGAGCCTGTGCTCTAGAGCCCAGGAGCCCCAACTACTAAGCCCACAACTACTGAAGCCTGCATGCCCTATTGCCTGTGTTCTGTAACAAGAGAAGCCACAGCAAATGAGAAACCTTCAAACTGCAACTAGAGAGTAGCCTCTACTCACTGCAACTAGAGAAAAGTTCACACAGCAAGGAAGACCCAGCACAGCCAAAAATAAACAAAATTATTTTTTTAAAAATGCAGGAAGAACAACAGGGCATGTCTCACATTTCATCAAGTCCTAAAGATGCCATAGATTGACAAAGAGAAAACACTTTGTTAATTTTTAAGACATCCCAACTTCAGACATGTGAAAATGAAAAAAAAACAGATGTGTTACAAAATGGTTCTTTTTCAGAACTCAAAGGTTGTCCTAAGATTGATCCTTTACTGGTACCTGAACAAAGACCTTTGGAAAATCTCAGCAATTGTATTCGATTGATAATTCCATCACAAATTTGGCAAAGAATCTAGGTTACAGATTAAATTCTTAAAATTCTTACCTACTCAGTAGGTGCTGTTTACTTTCTATATGGATTGTTTAAGATCTTAAGGTCAAAATACTGGTGAATATATGATCACTACTTGCAGTTACACTTCTAAATTATAATATTTTAACCCACTGACAGCCAGAGTTAGGGGATAAAAAGAAATGGGGTACTTCCCTGGTGATCCAGTGGTTAAGAATCTGCCCACCAATGTAGGGGACAGGGTTTGATCCCTGGTCTGGGAAGATTCCACATGCTGAGGGGCAGTTAAGCGCATATACCACAACTACTGAAGTCCACTCTCTCTCAAGCCTGTGCCCTGCAACAAGAAAAGCCACAACGAGAAGCCCGCGCACCACAACTAGAGAAAGACTGGGCAGCAACAAAGACCCAGCACAGCCAGGAAGAAATCGGGAAGTTCATCTGCAGCTTCATGACCTTTCTTACTGTACTTCCATTGGCAAAAAAAGGGTCATGACTGAGCATGAAGGCAAGGTAGGTAATGAGAGCCAGGGAAAGTCCAAAGCAATATGCCCAAAGTAGTTGTGAGAGTAAAACTGGCATTGGAGTGGTACCTGAGAGTAGGTGATACTGACAAGCAGGTTCAAGATATAGAGCTGGGAAAAGCTAATACACAGGGAGTATGAGGCAGCTGATTGCGGTCACTACAGAAATCATTCAGGGTTTGGTCAGCTAAGCAAAAGGGTAAGGGGAAAGGACTAGAAAATGTGCTGTGTTGAACATCTCTCTGGATAGCATTAAAATGCTAGAAACTTTTTACATTTATAAAACCACAGCAATGAGAACAAGAGAAAAACCACCAGTAAACAGGAGGTCTCGATGAAAATTTGAAATATGAAGGACAACTATTGTATCAGAGCAGAAGCAGGGGCCATTTATACTGCTTGCATTAAGGACAAAAAGGAACCAGTTTGGCTGCAGGCTCAGAAATGCATAATACTATAAACATGAGACATGAAAGGGAAAGCAGTGAACTTAATGTTCAGTTGTATTTGAGACATTCCCCTCATTCCAAACACACTTCTCCTCCCCTAAACCATGTGCACTGTCAACCAGGGACCTACCCTCCAGCAAAAGATGAGAAATTTCTTCTCTGTAGAAATCAAATGGCCCTTAGGGACAGAGCTGCATTCTGCTTTTGTAAGTCCAATAGGAAACAGTTATCTTCTAGCTCCAGTACATTTATAACAGAACTTCAAAATGCATGAAATAAAAACAATTGAAATAGCTTTAGGCAAATTATCAGTCTCAACACTTGGGTAATTGATAGCACAAATGGACAGAAAATCAGGTAAGATAAATAAGATTATCAACTAACTTAACATTTATAGAATACTCCAACAACAGCATAATACACATTCTTTCCAAGTGCACATATTACGGGAAAAAAAAAGTTGCAAACAATTTAAAGTGGAAATCATACAAGATACACTGACCAGAATAGAATTGAATTAGAAATTGCTAACAGATATCTATAGAGTCACCAAACATTTGAAAGTTACTGACTTCTAAATAAGCCATGGGATAAAGAGAAAATAACAATGAAAAACTAAAAATATTTTGAATGAATATAACAATGTGTGGGGTGTGGCTAAAGTAGCATAAAATTTTATTAATTATGCCAATAAATCCAACAACTTAGTTGAAACAGAAAAAGTTGTTGAAAGGTACAAACTACCAAAGCTCACTCAAGAAGAAAGAGAAAACTGAATAGCCCTATTAAACTAACAATTTGTAGCTGACAACCTTCCCACACAAAGTACAGGCCAGATGGTACAAGTGAATTCTACCAAACATTTATGGAAGACATAGTAACAATTCTATATGAACTCTTCTAGAAATAAACTCATTCCAACTTATTTTAGGAGCCAACATTGCCTACATACCAAAACCAAAGAGGTCTGCAAGACCACAGTCTTGCATCCCCTAGAAACATGAACTGACTGAATTCTTCAGCCAAAGTGCTGCTTCCCTGAGGAGCAATTGCAGGCAGCTGGTTGCACCCATTTCCTATAGTCACTGAAAGATTATTTACTGTGATACCCACAGGAAGATTAGGAAACTTTAGGATTCTTACTGTCTCATGAGAAATTAGCATGATGATTTCTTTAAGGGCCAACACAAATCATGTAACAACATTTGCATTTTTGCTATGGCTATGAGAAAATGCAAACTGGGTCAACAATAGCACAGAATAGTAATAGCATAGAACCTGCATATTATTTCATCCTGGTACTGATATGTTCCTGTATATTACCCTTGAAGTTGGTTTTCATCTATTTCTGTATTTCCATTCTAACTTACTAACCCTAAAAAGTCTCATATAAGACACTCAACAAAGGAGGGAAAGAATAACTCACTTGAGATCTGTTATTTTCTGTGGGATCAAGGACACTACATGTAGAGAACTACAAGAGTGGGGCTGGAGGAGAAAGAATAGATCACAAGAGATCTGATCTGCCTTGCATTTCCTGGTTTTCTTACCTATACGCTCCATACACTAGCTAGATGAAATGTCCTCCTGTAGAACATCTTTTGGTCCTTAACTACCTTGGCAGTAGTTTCTCAGTCTTTTGATAGAAACTAGGTTTGACTTAACTGTGTCTGAAAATCTGACTATTGGGTAGGCTGCTAAAAATGGCATGGCCTGGACATTCATCGTCTGGGGCTGAGTTTTCTTCATCTTTAGTGCTAGGCAGAAACAAGTAATCCAGGAAGCTCTTTCCTTCACTCACTTCCCGTGTCTGTGAAGTGAGGATAAAGGAAGCACACACAGCTCTCAGTTGCCCCCAAGGGGCATGTTGTGAGGCCTCCTCAGGAACTGGAAAGAGTGGAGAATCTGAAATAAGTCAAAGGCTTTTAGGAATGTCTGAGATAACATTTTCTTAGTGGTACGTGGTATATCTTCCCCCCATCCTATGCTCTCTCAAACCCTCAAAAGTGTAATGTCCTGGGCAAATTTGCCCCTTGCCTTAGCCCAGCTCATCTCTTCTCTCCAGTTCAAACAAGTTGTCACAGTCTGAAGAGAGGCTTGCAGAACACAAGGGTTACTTTGTGCTATCAGCCATGCAAATCTAGGATCTGCTCTTTCTTGGCCTTGTTGTTTATGGGTTCTGCGGTCCTGGTGGGAGGTCTCCACTCAGATGAGCCACTTTCCAGGTGAGATTCCTCTTAACCTTACAAGATCGGCTTTGTTCCTGGGAACCAGGAGCTGAACCTAGGGGACAAAATCATTTTAGTTGGAACCTACATGAAGATTCCAACTTCCAGAGCCCCCAAATCTCAGGTAGGTCTTTCAATAAACTCAAATCAGGACTTCTGAAAAAACACAGGCTGGACACATCAGGCCAGGCCCATAACTCGTTATGAATTGTGATCCCAGAGCCCTTAAGGAACACCAAGAAACCCAGAAATACAAGTGTCCCGTGGTGAGAGTCCACATTATACTGCGAGCGATGTCTTCCGGCCCAGTGCAGGGACGGATGTAACGCCAGACTAGGCAGACGGTTTTGTGGGGACGAAGCTAACGTGGATGTGCATCCTCGCGCCGTCTCCCGCTGCCGGCGCGGTTTTGAGGCACTAGCTGGCCTCTCTGAATCTGTTTCCTGACCTATGAGTGGATGGGCGAGGACTCCCTGCGGGCCTCACGGATTGCGCAAAGGCCTCAGAGCAGTGGCCCCCAGCAATACATTGGCTTTCCCTGTGGCTCGAAGGCGCCCACAGGACCTCAAGGACGGGACCGAACCTTTCAATCTCCCAGTGCTCCCGCCAGCAGTAAGAGAGGGCCGAAGCAAGCCCTCACGCAAGCTCGACCTGCCGTTCGCACCGGCCACGCCCCAAGAACGCTTCAGTCCCGCCGCACCCGACTGAGGCTGCGCGCCACGTGGCGCATGCGCCAGAGCGCCTGCCCGACTAGAAGGGCGATTCCCCATCTGGCCTACAGGCGGTATCCTGGCCACAAGCAGGCAGTAAGACCTAAGCCGTCGGTCAGAATATGGAAGGGGATGTGAGGTGGCTGTTCCGCTAGCTGGGTTCCCGACGCAGGTGGAAGAGATGATGGGAGAAGAGACCTAGAGTGCAAAGTTTGAAAACCTGTTGACAATAAGGCTTCTCCCAGGAGGCACAGCAGTTCAGTGTGGTGGTGTTGGCAATTGTAGTAATCATGATAAAATACCAGCTTCTCAGAATTACTAGTGAGAAATGGAACACTGCCTGCCATATCAGTAAACAAAGGATGTCATAGTCATCACTGGTTGTGGCCACCTTTGAGGATGAATTGGTGAGCCCTAAGGGAACTCAGACGGAGAAGGCAATGGCACCCCACTCCAGTACTCTCGCCTGGAAATCCCATGAATGGAGGAGACTGGTAGGCTGCAGTCCATGGGGTCGCTAGGAGTCGGTAACGACTGAGCGACTTCACTTTCACTTTCATGCACTGGAGAAGGAAATGGCAACCCACTCCAGTGTTCTTGCCTTGAGAATCCCAGGGACGGGGGAGCCTGGTGGGCTGCAGTCTATGGGGTCGCACAAAGTCGGACACGACTGAAGCGACTTAGCAGCAGCAGAAGCAGCAAGGGCACTCAGAAAGGTAACAAGGAATACCTGCCTTCTGGCAGCCTTCAGATTGCAACCACTCCCCATGGTGCGCCCTGAGGAAGCTCAGGATACTGGCCATAGCTGAGGTGCGTATCAAAGGATTGGTTCGAGTCCAGACTCATGTATCTTCCCATGTGTAGAAAAGTGCTAAATTCCTTGAGATGTTTGGTTTTCCTTTAATTTACAATAATTTTGTGTCATTCAGACTATCTACCCTTTATTGCAAAACCCCTGTATATCCTAGCTAACCCCTCGCCTCTTTGGAGCAATTTTCCCAAGGTTACTTGAGAGGCTGCCTCCGAAGCCTGAAGTCTTAATGTCTGTTGTATAAAACAACTTTCAACGTTTAGGTTGTACATTCTTTTTCGTTTGACATTGGCGATACACAAAATTGTTAGAGTGAAAATGCACACCAACTGAAAAAAAGTATCTCTCTTAGATAACGTGCACAACCATTTGACGTTTTACTCAAATGGAATTTTCAAGCCATAAGAATTTCAGTAAGCAATATAAACATTTTCTTGGTCAATAGATTTCCCAATATATTTTAAATTGTTCAAATATTTTGACAATTTCAAACAAATTTTCCAAGAGTCAGTGAGCAGGCGTACTTCGTTTGGAATCAACAGATGTATCTTTCCATGGCTTTATCTAGATGGCTTTATCTTTATCCAAGCTATTATCAATGCAACTAAACAATGCATCAGAATTAAATTTTATTACAAACATGATTCTGTTCCAGAGTTACTAGTTTTTAGAAATGTTTTACAGCACAAGCATTACCACTCCTAAATGAGTATTTGGGTTAGTTGATTTTTTTTTTTTTTAACTTTTTGGATTATAACAACACTGAATATTAAAATAGCAGTACAAGTCAGCAGATCATTTACAAAACTTTCAAAGCACATACACTACATATATAGAAACTGACACATGATAAATTTTGTGTTAAAGGTGACTGCATATAGTAATATCAAACACTGCCCTCACTTTGCTGTTCAAGAGTGTTTTGAAATTCTATGACTCCCAGCCATTTTTAAAAATTTTAAGATTGCACTATTTTAAATGTCATGCATAATATACAACTTTCAAATATTTATTCATATTATTTTAAATTCACATAATTTTCCCATAAAATGTGACAGCACTGTACTCAACAGGCAATCCTTTGCAGGGCTCAGAGGTGGATGAATTTCATGACACAGTTTGGTATCTAACCATTTCATCCTCTACCACCCCCTTCTCCTTTTGCTTTCAATTTTTTCCAGCATCAGGGTCTTTTCCAATGAGTCAGGTCTTCACATCAGGTGGCCGAAGTATTGGAGCTTTAGCTTCAGCATCAGTACTTCCAATGAATATTCAGGGTTGATTTCCTTTAGGATTGACTGATTTGATCTCCTTGCATTCCAAGGGACTCTCAAGAGTCTTCTCCAGGGTCACAGTTCGAAAGCATCAATTCCTCACTGCTCAGCCTCCTTTATGGTCCAGCTCTCACTTCTGTACCTGACTACTGGGAAAATATCCTTGACTATACAGACTTTTGTCAGCAAAGTAATGTCTCTGCTTTTTAATACACTGTCTAGGTTTGTCATAGCTTTCCTTCCAAGGAGTAAGTGTCTTTTAATTTCATGGCTGTAGTCACCATCCACAGTGATTTTGGAACCCAAGAAAATAACATGTCACTGCTTCCAATTTTTCCCCTTCTATTTGCCGTAAAGTGATGGGAACAGATGCAATGACCTTACTTTTTTGAATGTTGAGTTTCAAGCCAGCTTTTTCACTCTCCTCTTTCACCTCCAAGAGGCTCTTTAGTTCTTTACTTTCTGCCATTAGGGTAATTTTAAAATGTTTAGCCTATTTAAAACTTTTGTTTACAGTCAATTTTAAGTATGCAGTTTCTTAGCCAGTAAAAATTTTTTAAAGTATTTTTAATGTGCTAGAAGATGGTTTCATGTATTTTCCATCAAATATAATCAATGATTTAATTACCAAAAATATTTTATTTGTGAACAATGTGACAGAATGATGATCCTTTGTACAGTTTTACTATTTGGAAAATTTTATAAATTCAAAATAATAATATGTTCATTTTTTATTCTTCCCAAAAGTTCAATTTAAAAGAGTATTACTGCTTTAAAATTTCAAAACATATTATCTGCACTTATAACATTTTCAAATTTGTCTGTAAGAGCTTGGTGCTTTGAAAAGTAAGAGGAATAGTGGCTGTGAGGAAAGAAAAGGAAGGAAGAGAGTATTCTTTTTTTGTTGGAGTAGTCTTACAGTAAAAAGATTGGTAAAATTAAGAGAAATAATGGAAATTAATTACTTACCTATATAAGTTCCTACTGCTTTAGCACAATCTGGTGGTGATTAATTTTAGGTACCGTTAATATCAGAAATATTAATAAAATTTTCTAGTTACTTTAACTCCATTTTAATTCAGCAATGTAAATATACACATTCATGGCAAACTATTTAAAAAAGCATATATCTTATTTAAAAAAATGCATTTCCAAAAAAGGAGTTAGCCAAAAGCAGTAGCAAAATTACATGATTACAGTAGGCTGAATCTGCACATATCCCTTAAACATCGGAAAATAATTACACACACACCCTTGTCAAATTATTTTGTAAAATCTAATACTGGTACTCTAGTGAACATAAGCATCTCTGTGATTGACTGCTCAGACAGCATAAACACTGTTTTCACTTAAGCATCTTTTCCCTGGTCACAATTCTTTAGCTTTTAGTTTCTTGTTCAGTCAATTTAAGAATGGCGACTGGTTATACACCTAGCCACTGGTTATTGATATAAGCTCTCATTCTTCATAACAGAGTATTTGTATATACTGTTAAATTGGATGGCATTTAATACATTGTATGGAGAAGGAAATGGCAACTCACTCCAGTATTCTTGCCTGGAGAATCCCACGGACAAAGGAGCCTGGTGGGTTACAGTCCATGGGGTCGCAAAGAATCAGACACGACTGAGCGACTAACACATCCCATGTACTGAGGTTTATTAAGAAAGGTGTGAAGTCAGATTATCCTAATATTTAAAGTATTAACAATGACACTCTTTTAGAAACAAAATGGTTTTGCTATAGCTCCTTTCACTGTTTCATACCTTTCCTCCCTATATTAAGAAGTATATACGTGAGAACTTAGTAGACACTGAACTTCCCAGTATATTCAGGAAGATATTTGAATGTGTTTGGTATAAAACAGTATAGGCAGCTAAATCCTAGAGCTCAGAAGGTAGGTACAAAGATGTGTTTTATACATTTGTGCTACAGGAGTTTATAATTCATTTCTCTTCCTCACCCATTCTATAATATTTATTATAAACACTGACTCCCATATGCTCCCTAGGCTCGTCTGAAGCACAGAACACAGTAAATTATCTGACTGATTATTTTCTCCATTCTCCTAAGGATGGTACAAAATCAGTACCATTCTAGATGCCATAGGGAATTAAGGCTTAATTCTTTCCTGGAAACCTAATTGAGAAAGCTTGCAACAGACACTAGCAAATGTCCTTTTCTTCCCTATGTCTTCCTCCCCAGAATACTCTACCCTCAGACCAAGGGTCATTTACATAATGGCAGACTTTGTCCTGCATTACCATTCACGGAGGAAAGTTGTTTGAAAACTTCAAACAACTTCATATATTTAAATCTTAGGCTAGTCCTCTTAAGCTGTATTTTTCTCTACAGTCCCGACCTTTGCCAAGTTCAGTACGTAACAAGTCATTTTTTAGTGATTCTTTTACTTATTTTCTATCCACAAACTACAAAAATCTTTCTGGAGATCTAGAATACACACTTTTTGCATATGTTGCAAAATACAAAGTAAATATATAAAATTTGAGTTATAAATTCATGTGAACTGATGATGACAGTTGAGTATTTTGCTCAAAAAGATGGTGTGGATTTTGAAGACCTTTTATACTTATTAAGAAGATAATCAAATGCTAGAAGATGGTATGGTTTAAATGCTAACTGGAAAACTGTTAAGATGTGTTTTACTGAGCCATAGCAAGTAACTTAAGAGCATCTCATTCCACACTACATGGGTTGGTCTTTGCAGGCTACACATCTCTGTAGCAACTAGTCAACTGCACTGTTGTACAAAAACAGCCATGAACAATGAGTGTGGCTGTGTTCCAATAAAACTTTTTTTTATGGACACTGAATTTCATATTAATTTTCTGTGTCTTGAAGTATGCTTTTTTTTTTTGACTATTTAAAACTGTGAACAATTCGTAGTTGACAAGGCCAAGAAAAGCAGGCAGTGGGCTGGATATGGGCATCAGGCTAGAACTGGCTATTATTATACAGGCTTTTATATGTTATGCAAATGTTTAAATATTATAGGTTCCAATTTAAGAGACTTTGGAGACATGATTTTTTTAGATCTCTCATCTTAAAACTTACACCAAACAAGTTCTCTACTTTCTGGATAAATATATTTACATAAGAGAAAAAATAATTCAGTATACAAACTCCTACTTTAAAAAAACAAACAAAAATCCCAGAAAGCTATAAAATGAATGTTTCACCTTAAAACATAATTAGGAAACATAGTTTTTATTCTATGCAATATAAAACAATATGCATAGATTTGGTACATAATTTTTTAGTTTTTAATTTAGGAAAAAGATAATGAGGAAAAGGTTTATAAATCTCTCTATCCCTTTTATAAAAGTTGCAACTGACACCAGAAATTCCTCACATGTACAACCATCAACTCTGATTACAATATGAATTATACCCAGGATTTGGAATTTACCAGCATGAGTTCTGGATGCTCTTTTAAAAATGTAGTTATATCATAGAACACTATGGCTTCTACAAACTTTGAGATACTTATGAATAGGAAACTCCTGCTTCCATAATATAAGGAAACAAGAATATTTTTTCCATAATCATCAAGTATAAAAAAACTTCACAGTCTTGATTTACCTTTATCAAAGGTGAAATGATTCACTGCTACATTTCATGGATTATTTTGATGCTCAGTAGTTTCTAAACACAAAATAAATTCCACATGAACTCTCATCTGTGTGGGTTTTCAAAAGCAAGACACCAATACAAGATGTATTGAATTGGCTGGCAGAAGTCCATGGGCTACAGAAAAGAAATTAAATATAAATGTTCACCAACTTTATCCATTCTAATTTTACAACAGTTTCGGGTATTGAGACCTAGTTGGTTTCTTGTGTCTATCCATTATGAACAGAACTCAATCTTAAAACTCCTCAGGGTCATTTTTTGCTGGGTATTTCATCGAGCGACGTATAAGATCTTCTCGTCCAACTTCCATCATTTGTTCCTCCCAAGATTTCATTTCGTTATAATAACGAATTTTATCATCTTTAGCAAGTTGAACATATACCTGAGAAAGAGTGTAACTGTTAAAATGATTTCTTTAGAGGAATCTTTGCAATTAATTTCTGGGATGCTCTCCAAAAATATTCTAGAAATTATCTTACTAGTCTATATGTTAAAGGGGGGTTGGAAAGAAATATTCTTGAGAGATAAAAATTAGATGAGAAACACGTAAGAGATAAAGATTTTTAAGTATTAATGAAGTTGCTACAATTTCAGGGTTTGGAGTGTGGAAAAGCAACAGGGGCAGGGTGTGATCATCACTGGATATGATGACACTAAGTTAACGAGTGACACTGTTTTAAATACCAGTTTTATATGGAATCAAAAACTACCAAAAGAAAAAAGCCAAACTGGTTCCAAGAATAGGACAATAATTTAAAAACACTGTGTAATATAGGGTTGTTGTCACATGAATCAAGCCTTGCCCTAATATATTCTCACAGATATTCTAACTAGGCACTTGGGATGAAAACCATACTACTTACTTGCTTTTGAGAATTAGAGAGATTTTTCCAGTGTTCATTTATAGCTTTCAGCTTTACCTGTAAAAACAATATACATTTAAGTACCGGATATAGGGACTTCAGTGATTAAAGAAAGATGCTGTTTTATTATTCATTCCAACAACAAACACTCAGATATCAAGAATCACAGGCAAAGACTCCTCAAAAATCTGAGACATAACTGACATAGAACAACACTTTCAGGTGTACAACACAATGATTACTGAAGTCTGTACCTTTTGACCACCTTTAATTACCAACGTGTTATTTGTGTCTATGTGCTCTTTTTTTTTTTGACTTAAGTGTTTTAGCACAAGGGTTCCCCTTCTAACGCATCCTCAGTAATACTTGTTTTTTTTATAATAGCCATTCTAACAAATATAAGGTACTATTTCATTGTAGTTTTGATTTACATTTCCCTGATGATGATGTTGAGCACCTTTTCACATACTTGTTAGCCATCCCTATGTCTTCTTTGGGAAAATATCTATTCAGATCCTTTGCCCATTTTTTAATCAGATTTTTTTCTTCTGGGGTGGGGGAATGAGTCATATGAGTTCTCTAAATTATTTGCAAATATTTTCTCCCATTTGGTAGGATTACTTTTCATTTTGTTGATGGTTCCTTTGTGCAGATATTTATCTTTCTGAATTCAAAAATATTAATATTCAAATATAAGTTACTCCGTCATAGACTAGCTCCAAATACTGTTTTATTTCCTCTGTGGCTTAAATGCTTACTTAATTCTAATATTTGTGCCACCGTGTTTTAGTTGTTGTCATAGGAACAATACAACACCAATTCTTCTTCTACATAGCTGAACTTAATTATGTGACCCAGAAAAAAGTTCTATGACCTCCCTTAGGCTTGGGAGGTTCAATCTATAAAGTGAAAGGGATGCAGGAATCCTACAGTTGAAGGAGAGGCAGAGAGACAGTGAGTACACTTCACACAGCCTGTGGTGTTGCTACCAGAGATCAAAGACTGAAGAGGAACATGGATGGCTGGAGAATACGGAGCAGAGAAGCAGCGGAGAGACAGGAGGAGAACGGAATACGGACAGGAGGGAAGGAGGAATACGAAAAGTACCTATTAAAGGCAGGAGGATATCATCAGTGATTTTAAGAAGTAGAGTTAAAACGATTAGCTTTACTATTCTGACCAGAACTTTCACTGAATTTTGTTTTCCTATCAACAAAAAGTGAGGTACCCAGATAGTATCTGAGCTTGTCTTGAATATTTTAAGCTTACCTTTATAAATACATTTAGTATATTCAGGGAGAGTTAACTCATTAAATAACTGCTCTCTTAGCTTTGGAAAGAATTGCTTTCATGCTTTTAGTTCTTTCATAATGTATCTTTTTACTTATGTTTAATCCATAAAGTTTCATATTCAGTGTGTTAAACAATAATTTATGAAGCTGCATGCATAAATAATCTTTCACCTAAAAAACTAATTCATGGAAAAAAAACTAAAGGGATGGGAAGGTATTTACTTCTGGTGCTATCTAAAATCACATTAAATGAGCACTCGCACCATGTGGGGACAGTGAGAGAAGGTGCCAGCTATGAACCAGAAGAGGGCCCTCACCATGATGTTGCCTTGATCGTGGACTTTTAACCTTCAGAACTATAAGCAATTCATTTCTGTGATTTATTTTTTTAAATTAAACAACTAAAATTTCTAAAGGCATAAAAACCACATAGACAAAGAACAGGAGAAGACACTACCAACACAGCATTTGGGGAGCAGAAAAGCAGAGCTAATCCCAAGCTCTAAATGCAGAAAGTGTTGGTCGCTCAGTCGTGTCTGACTCTGCAACCCTATGGATCAAAGTCTTCCAGGCTCCTCTGTCCATGGGATTCTCCAGGCAAGAATACTGGGGTAGGCAGCCATTCCTTTCCCCAGGGGATTCTTCCTGACCCAGGGATTTTACCCGGCTCTCCTCTCAGATTCTTAACTGGCTGAGCCATTGAGCTTCCCAGATGGGGCCAGTGGTAAAGAATCCCAATGCAGGAGATTTAAGAGACACTGGTTTGATCCATGGGTCAGGAAGATACCCTGGAGGAGGGCATGGCAACCCACTCCAGTATTGTTGCCTGGAGAATCCCATGGACAGAGGAGCTTGGAAGGCTACGGTCCATAGGGTCACAAAGAGTCAGATATGACTGAAGCAAATTAGCATGCATGCATAATAGTATTAAGTACTCAATACTGATCTAACCAAAATTATGGTAACTATCTTGGGAGGTAGGTTGATAGAAAAGTGAACAGTGGAATGAGGTAGAGATAAACGTTCATCTTACATAGTGAGAGATAATGCCTAAAATATAGGTAATGCTTAGAATTTTAGAAAAATCAGGAAGTAACAATATAAGAACATTATTTAGAGATATGGAGGTAAATACCACAAGAATCAACTAAAATAGAATGTATCTGCTTCTGGAGCAGACTATGACTGCACAGTAAAACCTGTATCTTTCATAACAAGCCTTATTTTCATTCTTTAAAACTATGAGTATGTATTTTTTTACATGAATAAAAATTATATAATTAAACTAATTTTAATTTTCAGGGATAAAGGCCAGCCATGAAGCTTCTGAGGTGATTCCAAGATGCAGTCAGAGTTGAGAACTACTGACTCAGAAGGATTCTCTAACACAAAACCTTATACTAATAAAACTAAATCCAACGTAGGTTAGTGACTGAGCAAATTCCAACTAAAAAAATAAACAGGCTTGCTGTTTTAGTAATGTAGGGCCATGGAAGCTAAATTTATAACCCAGGGCTTCCCTGGTGGCTCAGTGGTAAGAATGCGCCTGCCAATGCAGGAGACATGGGTTCAATCCCTGATCCAAGAAGATCCCCTTTTTGTTTTTCAGAAGTAAACTAAAATTTCCTACAACACTAAATAAAATGGTACTACTTTTAAAAGAAAAATAAAATCCCCAGGGAAGTAATCAGTGAAATCATATATAGCCAGAAAAATACATTACATATACACATCATTTAATCATATGTCCAACAGGATTTGTGATCCTACAGATCTAAATAACCCAAAGAATCAGAGTGGCAAAAACCTTCAAGAATTAGGAATCTGAGCAGACTTCTCTTACCATGGCATATTAGAAGAATAATACAACTGACAATTTGGAGCCTCTGAAAAGGAAATAAAGGTAAGACTAAGCCACAGCAAGAATGACAAGCTTTTTTCTTCTTTCCGCAGTCATAGATGCCATTCATATGTGTAATATAATACATCCCCATGGGTATAACCAACAATTTTTAAAGGACGTAACATGAGGCCGCAGGTTGCACTCAAACCCCAGCATGAAACATTACGCCTCTGCTCTCATTCTTCCCCAGTGACTGTAAAACCACTCAGAACTGCCAGGTAAGAGAAGTCTCCAGAACTTGAACACGCCTATAAAGGTGAAAATTTTGTTTTTTAATTTAAAAAGTTGATGATGTATATACATAGCTGAATATGTATATATACACATTCAAATTTTAAACATTTTATGTGTTAAGAAAAAGGATTTTTAGGTCTTATTTATATATACTATTTCTTTATAATAATTTATCACTTTTTTTCACCATTTTACAGGTTGCACCCCTAAAGTTTCCTGTCTATGTTATATTAAAAATTAGAATAAACATTTTTGAAACATACAGAGTTCTGTTTTACCTGTGATGTGCCATTCCTAGCTTCCTGAAAACGTTCAGCTATAAAAATGTTATAAGCCGAGCGAGGTCTTTTCGGTTTTCCAAGCATTGTTAACTCCTAAGTAAAAAAAATTTAAGATGAGATAAAGTTTTAAACTCTATGATACTTACCTTTACCTAGAGAAACTTCATTCACTACCATGAATTACAGAATGTTCTTTAAAATGAATGTTATCAGTATGCGATTGTTCCCTCTTGGGGTCAGAATTTTTGATAGTACTGTTTTGAAAATTCTAATAGATTTTATGAGTTACTTTTCATACAGAAACATTTCCTTTACATATTATTTTCATGGTCTCCATGAACTGAATAAGTGAGCAGTATGTACAAAATCTTTTTAAACATTAAAAAAGAAGTTTTATCCTTGTAAGGCACCACTTCTCCTTGGACAAAGCATTACGTACCTCCACTTGACAATTTAAGAACATAAGGTATTTGCTGCATAATCTAATGAAGGACACTGCATCATCCTAACCTACTGAGCTTCTGAACTTAGACAGAGATTTATAAAATGATGGGGATTTTAATGGCAATTTGGTTTACAGTCAATAACAAACCCAACTTTCATTCATAAGTAGGGCTCCTCTGATTTACATATAGAGATCACTTTCTCGGCCCTGAGCCTCTCAGGAAAGGAGGCATTTTACATCTTAACTCTGCATTTCCCCTTTTGTTTCTAGAGCTACCGCTAGGGATTTCTTCTAGGTGCTTCACTTGCAACTTACTGGTCCCCACACCTCTCACCTAATCTTTAAGTAGTTGGAACTGGGAATCTAATGGGAAGAAAAATTCCAACAAGGAGAGCAAATGGAAGTCTTAGGGAAAAATCACTCAGACTTTCAAGTTTCTGGTTCTACATGTAAGGAGTTTGGAAGTCATCACTCCATCCTAATAAGGATAAAGCTGATCAGACTGCAAAATCAACAACTCTCAGATCCATAGAAGAGGGGACACAGGGTGAATTGCTGCTCCCAAGATTGGAGAGAGACACAGACACGTGAACACAAGGAGTCGAGACTTACTGGAACAGATAGAGGAATGGAAACCAGTGGTGTGCAAGAAACTGAACCACAGCAGACTAACTGCTGGAAGCTCCATGTGGACAACTCTGAGAGTTACTACCACTCATAGGAAAGCCTCGTAATACTGTGAGGTTTTTCTCCAGGAACTTGACCAGATTCCCACAGTAAAAATCAAGGGGAAAAAACCCCTCTTGCTTCCAGAAGAAAGAAAAGAATCATTTCGAAATGCCAGAGTACGTTATTATTCTCAACAAGGCCTGCCTTCAAAGGAAACTAGTTAATCAGAACCTAAT
Source organism: Odocoileus virginianus (assembly GCF_023699985.2). Classification (NCBI taxonomy): domain Eukaryota; kingdom Metazoa; phylum Chordata; class Mammalia; order Artiodactyla; family Cervidae; genus Odocoileus; species Odocoileus virginianus. Next base: position 34,922,197 of record NC_069680.1, read on the forward strand.
CTGCTAGGACTTCCCTGGTGGTTTACCGGTTAAGACTGTGCTCCCAATGCAGGGGGATGGGGTTCAATCTATGGTTGGGGAACTAGATCCCACGTGCTGCAACTAATGATCTGGTGCAGTCAAATAAAAAATAAACACATTTATTTTCAATGAATAGACTTCATTGAAAAGACTTCAATGAAAAGAAATACTAGACTACAGCTTACTTTAGCCATCCTGTACCACCTAAGCACAAAGCCACAGGCTCATTAAAGGTTTTTTTTGTGTTTTAATTGCTAACTCATATCTGACTCTTTTGCAACCCCATGGACTGTAGCCCACCAGGCTCCTCTGTCTATGGGATTTCCCAGGCACGAATACTACAGTGGGTAGCCATTTCCTTCTCCAGGGGATCTTCCCGACTGATCATCTGCATTGGCAGGTGGATTCTTTACCACTGAGTCACCTAGGAAACCCTTGTTAAAGGACCAAGACCTAATCATAAGACTGTAGAATGCTTCCCCTGTCCCATGCCTTACCACATTATGAAGGCCCATATACAGTTCCTTTTACCCAGCACATCATATGCCTAACTATCAAGAAAAAATTCCAAGGTGTACTAAAAGACAAAAAGCCTAAAGTAAAGAAACAAAACAAGCATCAAAACAGGCCGGGATACAAAATTATCAGACCAGGATTTTAAAACAACTGTGATTAATATGGTAAGGAATCTAGAGAGCTTGCAAGAATAGGCATTGTAAGCAGAGAGGGAAAACCAAAAGAATGAACTGAAAAGAAGTGCTAGAGATAAAGGGAACTCCCTGGCAGTCCAATGGTTAGGACTCCAAGCTTCCACTGCAGGGGGCACACATTCAATCCCTGGTCAAGGGACTAAGACCCCAAAAGCCACACAGCACAGCTTAAAAAAAAAAAACAAACCTCGAAAATCCAAAAGTAAAGAGAACAAAGACTGAAGAAGAAAAAAAAAAGACCAACCAACCACTATGGGACAACTACAATATGCATAGTACACATGGAAGACAAACACTGGGCTGGATGAAGCACAAACTGGAATCAAGATGCTGGGAGAAGTATCAATAACTTCAGATATGCCAATGACACCACCCTTATGGCAGAAAGTAAAGAACTAAAGAGTCTCTTGATGAAAGTGAAAGAGGAGAGGGAAAAAGTTGACTTAAAACTCAACATTCAGAAAACTAAGATCATGGCATATGGTCCCATCACTTCATGGCAAATAGATGGGGAAACAGTGGAAACAGTGACAAACTTTATTTTTGGGGGCTCCAAAATCACTGCAGATGGTGACTGCAGCCATGAAATTAAAAGATGGTTGCTCCTTGGAAGAAAAGTTATGACCAACCTAGAGAGCATATTAAAAAGTAGAGACATTACTTTGCCAACAAAGGTCTGTCTAGTCAAAGCTACGGTTTTTCCAGTAGTCATATATGAATGTGAGTTGGACTATAAAGAAAGCTGAGCACTGAAGAATTGATGTCTTGAACTGTGGTGTTGGAGAAGACTCTTGAGAGTCCCTTGGACTGCAAGGAGAGCCAACCAGTCCATCCTAAAGGAAATCAGTACTGAATAGTCATTGGAAAGACGGATGCCGAAGCTGAAACTCCAATACTTTGGCCATCTGATATGAAGAACTGACTCATTAGAAAAGACCCTAATTGAAGGTAGGAGAAGGGGATGACAGAGGATGAAATGGTTGGATGGCAACACCAACTCAATGGACATGAGTCTGAGTAACCTCCAGGAGTTGGTATTGGACAGGGAGGCCTGGTGTGCTGCATTCCATGGGGCTGCAAAGAGTTGGACACAACTGAGCAACTGAACTGAACTGGAATAGAGGAGAACAGAGAAAGGAACAGAAATACCTGAATAAGAAACTCCTTATATCTGCTCAATCCTCATTTCTGGTCCTCCCCACTCAAAGTACTAGTGAGGTGCATTAAAGAGCAAGGAAGAGCTCAGGAGAGAGAGTAAATCCTAATTTTCCACCCTCCAAATACCACCCCTATCTTTTCTGACTTCCTTTTACTAATTGGATTAGCAGTCTTAGATTACTATAATTGACTTGAAATTGGGCGAGTCCTCAACCCAAGAGATAGGAGGGCTTAAGACACAGGGATCAGGAAGAGAGATACCATCACTTCACATTAAAGGCTGGAATCTACTTTTCCAGAGAAGTAAGTTTTTGCTCTGACGACCATTTTCTGTGGTATATATACTGGATCACCAAGTTCACCACCTCACACCTAATACTATGGAAAGATGTAGTCTATCAAACAACAGAATTTATATGGACTAATACCTTAAACTGGAAGCCACTAATTTTGAACCATGTGGGATTTTTGATGAGGAAAAATCGAATTTCATCCTAAAGGTACTTTAACTTTATTAGCTACAATAGGCACTTTTAAAACATTGATAAGTTAATGAATTCAGTCTATTCGGCAATATTCAGAATGAAATTCACCATCATCTATAGAACAATTCAAATCAGTAAGTTACTCTAGAAAAGACCCAGAAGCAAGACTTTTGCTATTCCTGTTTTTCCTGTTTCATAACTCTGTTCCTACAGCTTTCACACCAGTCCTAATTATGTATTTCAAACTCAGACACATCCAAAAGGAGCAAAAACAGTTTACAATATACTCAAAGGCAAGTGGTCCTAGTGGCAGAAGGAAACTATCCTATATTTTCCTAACTGAAGTATATTCTCTACCATATCATCAAAATAAGGGGAAAAAAAAAACCAAACCTGTATTTACAGATATATAAATTTCAGTTTTTTGCCAAAGAAAAAGACTATTGCAACCATACTCACTCTCTTTTTTATTAGCGCTTTCTTTTTTAAACGTTTCTGCATGATTTCTTTTTCCAAAGATACCATTTGACTTGGAGTTAGTTGTTCTTGAATTCTGTTTATCTCTTCCTTGTATATCTGCCAGTCTGCCCTGTAAGCATCTTCATATATCTATAAATGTAAAACCCAAATAAGAATTTAATAAACTACTGCTGGCTAATTAAACATAGCACACCTGACAGGGAAGGACAACTGCATAACTTCAGGAAACTGACTGAACCAAGTGGAAAATGTACTCTGAAATCCCACTTATAAATCATGTGTTCTTCAAATATGTTATCCAAGGCCTAGCAACTGGCCTCCAACTTCAAATTGCTTCAAAAACCAACCCTTCATCACCACTGCCATTTATCCATATTCTCATCATTTATGTGGATGAGAAAGTATGACATTCCTTTGAGATAACAAATGTAAAAAAATAAAAACAAACGCTGGGTCATCTGGCTCCTTAAAGGACATGACAGTTGTCCTTAGCTGCAAAATAACTGGTCAGCAATGCTGAAAATTTATATGCTTACCTTTTTCTCTGAATCAGGAAGTTCCCGCCATAGCTTAGCGATTTTTCTAATTAGTTCTGAATTTTTTGCATCTATGAAATGAAATAAAAATTGATGTCACCATTTTACATCTCAGGATCAATTTCTAAAGACTTTCAGGAAAGTATAATCCATTAGCTCTAAAATTAAGTATTTTTACAGACATTTTCCCATACACAACTTAAAATGATTTAGTTTTTAACCAACTAATTTAAGTACAACAAATAATTTAATATTTTATCTAACATTGTTAAAGTCTATTATCTAATAATTAAATTAAGGAATAGTATCACTTACCACCAAAATGGTCCTCAGGAATTGATTACTAAGTTAAAGCAACTGGGGAATCAGTGTCTACAAGTTTTCTACTTCATATTTCAATCAAAAACATTTTTTTCAAGTCTCTCAGGAATCATCAAGTTCATAAAACCTGACTAAACAACAAAATATAGTCTTGATTCATATAACACCACCCTGTATTTCGATTACAGAAATATTGTTTGCAAACAAGCTAAATTATTCTAAAACCAATTCATTATTCTCCATTTCCTGCCTCATCTTAACTGGAATGACAAGGTATAAATGATTTAACAAACCACTTGTTAGTTTCAACTCCTACATTTTAAAAGATGTGAGTACTGAAGCATGTCTCTTAAACCAGTTCTTTACGTGACTATTACAGCTCATATGATTTTCATTAAGTGCCCTGTGATGTAATGCATATGAAAAAGCTTTAGAAATTATAAGACAAGCTCAGCAATTACTAATTTGGTCACTACCTTTACACTATAGCCCCAGTAAGGACCCAGTCTTTCTAGAGAGTCAACAAATCTAACTGGAAATCTTTCAGAAATTCAAGAACTGGCTTTCAGTCAAAAACCTCTTAAAATTAACAATCTGTATTCAGCTTTAAAGTTTATGCAACACATCCACAGAAATTATTTCACTGCGACTTTATTAATAATTCCCAGTGGCAGCAGTAGGAGCTAAGCAAGAGGTAAAATGATTCATCAGTGGTCCTCTGGGCCAATGGCCACAAGGCCCCAAATTCAGCTTTTTCATCCTCTTTCCTGGGTACTTTCCATTCTACATGCTATTTTTAAAATACCTTTCACTAGTTCTCAATTACATTTAAAGCATTTTTATTTGGTAAAAATTACCTTACTGCTGTGCTTACACTGATTTCTTATGCATGCCTGCTAGGTCGCTTTAGTCGTGTCTGAGTCTGCAAATCCATGGACTGTGGCCTGCCAGACTCCTCTGTCCAGTTTTCCAGGCAAGAATAAAGGAATGGGTCACCATTCCCTTTTCCAGGGGATATTCCCCACCCAGGGATTGAACCCATGACTCCAATGTCTCCTGCACTGGCAGGTGGCTTCTTTACCACTAGCACCACATAGAAAGCCCATGTTATATCTATTTTACAGGCCATCAAACAGAATGGTTATGTTTCTGCATTCAACAGATGCCTGATACTGAAAATCAAGTCTGCAATTTAACTGCTTAGTGGCATCTTTACTACATTAGAGAAGAGTATATAACCCAAACTCCTTACCTGGGTTCTGAGCTTTAAATATGGGCAGCTGTTCTTTAGAAAATCGAACGTATGAAGTCATAGGCTTCTTTGGATAACCACTCAAGTTGGATGAAAACCATTTTGGAACATACGCAAAACTACATACAAATAAAAAGAAAATAACCAGTGTTAAACATTTAAGTACCCGTATTCATAATTATGTGAACACAGATGCCAAACAAGATATCAAGATGCTACATATCTGACACCTAACACTTCGACAAGAACACTAATGATATTTAAAATCCTGTCCTATCCAGGGGAAAGAGCTTGCAAAACTGAAGTTTCAAAGCCCTAACCTCCTAGCAAGGGCAGAGAGTGAAGGAAAGCATGTATCTACAGCTCCTGGGCCCTGCCTCAATGCCTAATGAAGGCAGGAGACTCCTGGAGCGACTTTGCAGGGGACGCCGAAACAGGTGCTCCAAGGTACGAGAGTGAGAAGGGATGGGACGAGGGGAAAGGTGGCCGGAAGGAAGGCCAGGGGTACTGATGGAGTAAGGCCTGGTCTCAAAGCCACCATCCCCGTGGCAAGGTCGAGGTCGGAATCACAGGGCCAAGTCAGTCCTGACCATTTTAGGGGGGACAGAAAGCGGGGAACAGCGTCTACATTCCAACCCCAAGGCGTCCTGAACCCTTCTGCCTCCTAAGGTGCAGGCGAGCAGGCTTACCTAAAGGGAGAGCGCAGTCGACTGCCACAGCCCGCGCAGAGATCCGCTCCTGACTTTCCCAGTGCATTCAGCACACCCCACATGCCCCGGAGAAGCGCCATTGCATCCGCTGACAAAGCACCGACCAGGCCCCAATTCCCTACAGCGCCCTGGCACAAAAGAAACCTCAACAAAGCCGACTTAAACCCGCGAGAGCGCCTACCAAATTTACTATCACACCCGCCACTCTCAAGGGTCTATGGGAAATCGGCTAACTTCCGGTTTAGCTAGGAGGCGGGGCAAGGTAGAAGGCGCAGGCGTAGTAGTGGCTTCCTTGGTGGGCGGGACTACGAAGAAATAGGAGGAGCTCGGAGGCGGAGAAGGGAAACTATAACCCGGCTAGTTTACGGAGAGACCTGGCCTCTAGGGGGCGAAGCTGAGCCGCCTCTGTCCCAATCCCACCCCCCCACCCCCCCGCTGCCTGCTCAGCCGCCGGGCCAGGAGGCTAATGGAGGCACGGCGGTGTCCTCACACGGATAGGGCACTGGCTGGCCTGTGACGACTGGAAGGGCTAGTACGTAACAGACAGTTTACGACTAGGACGGTGGTAGCTGTGCCGCCCACGTTGCTGTGAGGTCAGGTTACTGGGTGCTATGCGCCCAGCAGAGTCCCTCAGTTCAAGTAGGAGCGCATAGTCCAAAATTACCGTAGAGGAGGTCGGGTGGATCACGGTTTCTAACCTTAAAATGCAGATTCCCGGGCCTTGCCGCAGAGCCTGATTCAGTATGTTTGTGTGGGTCCCATGTCTCAGCTTTTTAAACAAGTTCCTCAAGGTTTAACAAGCTCTGATGCCAGTGGTTATGGGACCACATTTAAAGCAACACCGATCCAGACCATGGCCCCATCCACTGAGACTATCGCTGACCTAATCTTCAAGCTTGACATCCAACCCTACTTACTTTGTGGGGAGGAGACTGGCTAGTTATTTGTCCGGAGGCTAGAGTTCTAGCCCCATCATTTACATTAACGTCTTGATCTGGGAATGTCACTTCCCCACTGTAAGATTTAATTTCCCCCACTGCAGACGAGGATGTTGGACCAGATCAGTCTTCCCAACCAAATCTCTGAGTACGTGTGACAAGTATGCCTTGAGATATTAATCGATGTGCAGTACGGCCATTTTCCATGTGGACAATGACATGAAAAAAGATTGGGAAAACCCAAACTAAAGCTATCTAAGGACCCTTCTAGCTCTCAGGTTCCATTTATTTCAAAGAGCCACATCCTGAAACAGCTTTTTCTCTGTTGGATAGCTTTGTAAGAAAATTCTTACTAGTGTCATATTGAGCTGAGAGTCTTTATCTTTGAAACACTGGCCCTTTGGTGCTACTACTAAACCCACTTCTTTTAAGTGGTAAGCAACTATCACTTCCTTTTCAAAAATTCTCAGGATTGAAAGGGACCTTTTAGGTCATCTGTTCAAATCTCTCACTCTGTCATGGAAGAAACAGGGTTGGATTTTGTTTGTTAGCTTATTTTCTGAGTACACATTATGTACAAGGCCACAAACTTAGATAAAAAACAGCCTTCTCAGGCCAGTGAACTCTAGTGGCAAGAGGCAAAGAAATGAACAGTTACATTACAATGTTAAGCTAAACGTATCAGATAGAATTCCTTATAATTACATTTTAGCTGATTTCTGCAACAACTTTTCTTTACATTTTTCTAGAGTGTTTTTATTCTTTCAGATGTTTGATAGATATAAAGTTAAACTTTTTTGAATAAAGTCTTTTTGTTGTTCTAAAGTGTCATTTTGATAAATCTTGCTATAAAGTTCTTATAAATCTGATCTATAAATCTGTTCTCATCAGATGTGAATATTCTTTGACTCATATACATTGCTGTGATGATTTTATTCCAAATTCAGTATTTACACAGAAAATATAATTCTACCTACTCACCCAAACTGTCTTTGTACAAAAAAGCATGTGGCTTTATGTATATTTACTTTATAAAACTTGAAGACTTACCACAGTGTTTTTCAGGGTTCTGTCCCTTTATTTTGCTTTAAAAGTTCACCTACTCCCAGTGTTTCAGTTCCAACTGATTTCCACTATCAGTTACATCCTCATGGTTCCCATATTTCATATTGAATCCATACCTCTCCTTTTACTTTCACATCTATATAGCCACTGTCTTCTGGACATCTTTACTGTCATGTTTCACAAATACCTCAGTTTTTCCTGAACAGAATTCACTATCTTTTGCCTATCTTGAACTCCTCTTCTTGGTAAGAGGCACCAGTATCCTATTGGAATCATGCTACCCAATATCCTGATAAACCATTGTGTAGTCTCCCTCACTGACCCTCCTCACCCATCAACCAACTAATGATAAGTATTGCTGATTATACTTCATTAACCCCTCTAGTAAGTATTTCTTCCTCTTCTGTCCCATTGCTGTAGCTTTTGTTTAGGCCAGTAGTGTGTTGGTAAATCTGCTCTCCAAAAAGAGAACCCTAATTTGTAGTGTTTGCTGAGATCTGTGGTGTAGATAACCCCACCAGGGCTGGTTTCAAACCATCCAACTGAATGTCACTGAATCTGAAGTTGGGAAGAAGTATACATGATTGCCTCTTCAAACCAGTACTGGTCAGCTCCAGTACAGCTCTGCTATCTTTTCCCAAACTTTTACAGGAGCTGTTCTACTTTCAGTCTTAGTTCCCTCCAAACCATATTTCACAATGTCATTAGGTCAGTCTTTCTAAAAGGCAAATTCCATTCATTGATTTGTTCATGAAGTGTGTATGGAGCACCAACGCTATGCCAGGCAGGCAGTGATCACATTTCTGTACTTAAAACATTCTGTCCCTCCTTTTTATCCACAGAATCAAGTTTAAATTGTCATACATGGCAAATTAGGTCCTCTATGCACTGGCCTTTCTCTTCCTTCTAAAGCTTCATTCCTCACTTCACCTTTGCTTGTAATAATTTATTAAATATCCATTTCTTATCTGGCTTAACAAATACATCAAAGCACTTCAATTTGGTTCTGACTTTATCACTGTGTTTTGTGTGACATGCCAAAGTTATGGAAATTACTAGATAAGAATACAGGCTTAGGGCTTCCCTGGTGGCTCAGTGATAAAGAATCCACCTGCCAATGCAGGAGTCATGGGTTCAATCCCTGATCTAGGAAGATCCCACATTCCACAGAGCTGCTGAGCCTGTGTGCCACAACTATTGAGCCTGTGCTGTAGATTCAGGGAGCCGCAACTATCGAGCCCACCTTCCACATCTATTGAAACCCTCACCCTCGAGCAACATGAGACACCCCCAGCCACAGCTAGAGAGAAGCCCATGCAGCAACAAAGACCCAGCACAGCCAAAACTAAATAAAAGTTTTTTTAAAAAAATAGAGGCTTAGAAGTTAGACAGATCTAGATTCAAACCCTGTGCTTGTTATTCGCTGTGTGACTTTGCCAAATGAAAACCTCTCTGACCCAGGGTTTCCCCCTCTGTGAAATGGGAACAATGATGATAGATTCTTAGGATTGTTATGAAGATTAAATTAGAGAATACATAAAAAGTTATTAGCACAGCCCCTGGCACATAGTAGAAGTTCAGTAAGTGTTGCCTATTATTATCCCCACATTATTCATAACAGTTGTTAGCTTTTAATTAAGTATAGGTATAGAATGGATTATACCTAAAAAAGTCATATTTGTATCACAGCCCTGTCTTTTATTTTATCATTTTTCTCTCCCGATTAAATAACATACATATCAGCATTGCTCCCCTCTTCCTATTGAGCTTTTAACATTTCTTAATTATTAGTGATGTTTGAACATAAACACTATGGTAGGTGATGAAAAATTAAAACAACACACCCTTAGGTTGGAGTTTTTTTAATGTTTTCAGAACTTCTTTATATAACCATATTTGACTGTATGATTCACAAATTGAAGTAGAAGAGAAGTATTATTATAATCATGGTTCCCAACTTACAGATGAGAGAAATTAAGTTCAGGTTACGATAGTGAGCTGTGGAAGTGAACACCTGGTCTTCCAATTCATTGTGCTTTTCCCTTTATATAAAACTATTCCTCAGACTCAGTCAACACATCACATCATTCCAGCCCCAGATATCTTCCTTGGATCTTCTAGACTATATGAATTTGTGCTGGTTACTTGTGATATATCATACAGCATTCTGGTTGTTGATCTTTTATGTGCACATATGCACATTTTTTTCCTCAATAGATGGTAAGCTATACTTTTAAAAATTATTTGTTTTGGCTGCAGATCTTAGTTGCAGCATGTAGGATCTTTTTAGTTGCAGAATATAGGGTGTTTTTTTTTTTTTTTCTTTCAGTTGTGGCATGCAGGACCTAGTTCCTTAAAGAGAGACGGAACCTGAGACCACTGCATTGCGAGCATGGAGTCTTAGCCACTGGACCACCAAGGAAGTCCCAATGGTAAACTATGCTTGAGGACAAGATTAAGTCTTATGCTTCTTTCTGTTCCCTATAGTATTAGCATAGTATTGATACAATGAACATGACTGATGGACAGATGGAGGGAGGGAGAAAAAAAAAGGAGATAAAAAATGTAAAAAGATTAGCTCTGCACAAATTATTTATATACAAATTTGACCCCATAGAAAAAATCAACTACCTGTTAAAAGTGTCATTTGCCAATAGAAAGGACAGTTATGTGTGGAAGGGACAGTTACATGAGAACCATGTAAAATTTGGGAACATTTATGTGATGTTCATCATGCAGTGATCATGGTTTATTGATGCTTGCACAGTGGTGAAGCTGAAGGTAGCACCAATAAACAGCAGCAGCAGTCAGAGACCAAGATAATTCTGTGAATAACAGAGGTAGATATATAGATATCACTTGGAGAAAAAAATATTCCTAAGAGAAAGCAGTGTTGCTTTTTTAATTATGGTGGATAAATAATATAGCTATGACAGGAGCAATCATCAAATAGGTTTATTACGAGGAATAGATGTAATTCTGGACTCCTAAACACACACAAATTATAGAAGTATAACAATTAATTGAGCAATACAATAAAGAAATTATAATCTGACTATCTCCTAGCTTATCTTTCCTGTAAATCAAGATTTTAATGAGTTATATATAAAGAAAGCTACATGTGTCATTTTTTCCTTCAAACCATTTTCATTTACGTAGGGTCTGTTATCACTTCACAAGGTTTTGCCTTTTAAAACAGTATACAAAAGGATGAAAGGGAGAGAAAAAGAACAAAGAAGGATCTATTACATGTTATTAGTTCCCAGATATCCAAATTAGTTTATAAATTACTTCTCAATTAGAACAAGGTATGCAGCCTTAATTATTAAGAGCATAACAGAGTTATTTTTAGCCATTGCTGTAGCAGTATTATGCAAAATAAATATAGCTCTTCTATTTTACTGATTCTGTGACTCAGCAGGAGGAAGGACAAGTAAAAAGGACAGGTGTAATTGTATGCAAATTTATAAAACCAAAATTCATATTGTTGGATATTCCTAAAAGCTGACTTAAAGAGTAGAAGAAATTCAGCATGATTATATTGAGGGAATAATGTTATTAGTAAACAAGATAACCTACATTGCCTGCCCTCACATTATTGTAAAACACTCTATCGATACAAATGATAATAATTATAATTTATTGCTAGACTGCATGGCAAACATGTTAATATATTTTATCCCTAATCCTTTCATAAGCCCTACAAATTGGGATTACTTGTGTTGTACAGGTATGAAAACTGGTATTCAGAGAGATATATAAGAAGGATTATCTTCCTTGTTGCATCTTGTTAAAAATTCCCACCTATGAATCCACAATTTGCAGCTTTGAAATTATATTTGATTCTATGTTAAGTGTAACACAGGCAACTCAGTCATCAAGTTGCAATAGTTTTTTTATTTTTTTGTTTTTGGCTTTTTGGCCACCCCTTGTGGCTTGCAGGATCTTAGTTCCCAGACAAGGGATGGAACCTGTGTCCCCTGCAGTGGAAGTGTTGAGTCCTAACCACTGGACCACCAGGGAATTCCCTGGTTTTTTTTGTTTTTCCTTTCAATACTCCTTCACAGTCTATTGTTTCTTTTCTATCCTCATAAAATTCTTTCTTGACTTCAATTAGTGGATTGTTATAAGTAACATCTGAAGTTCTTTTATTTGCTCATCCATTCAGTCGTTCAAAAACAGGCTTGAATTTTTAAAAACTATACACACATAAGTGTGTAAAATAATACACACAAAATCCAATTTAATGGTGATTATACCTCAGTATTGCAGGTGTGAGTAGATGGTTTTTACTTTACTCAGTTTTTACTTTATATAGGTCTGTATTGTTTTGCATTTTTCCAGAATACAACAATAATATTTATCATTAAACATTTTTAAAACTCTGTTTCTAGTAGAAGCCACTGCTATGCTAAATATTGCAATGAGTTCTAAAAATACAAAAGTGACTAAGGCATGATCCACCTGTTTAAATCTGCTGGGAGAATAGGGAATGGCTTCATAGAGTAGCTGACATTTGAACTATTTTTTTTCAAGCAAGGAAGGGTAGAAGTGCTTTCCAGAAAAGGGAAATAATATGTGCAAGTCACAGATGCACAAGGATATGGTGTCCTCAGAAAGATAAAATGTATGTGAAATGGAGTGGTCTGAGACAACCAAAAAGCATTAGTTTGTGAAAGGCTGTGTGTGATATGCTAAGGAATTTGTTAGTAAAAGATGAACAAATAGCTTTTTAAGTAGCTTAAACTCATTTTTAGAAATATCTCTTTGGTAGCACATGGAGAGTGATGAAAATGAGACTGAAAAGAAGGGGATGAATTAGGAGCCTATTGCTCTAACCTAGGAAAGAGGTTAAGATCCTGAGCTAAGATTCTGCCATGGCTCACACTCCAAAGGCAGGTCTAAGTACAATCAGCAGGATTTCATTAATAGGTGGAAGCCAAGAATGATTCTGAGGATTCTAGTATGACAAACTAATCTAATTCCAGTTCTGCACTCTGCTAAGTAAGTAGCCCTAAACAAACACTTTTATTACATCATTTTGCTGGTTAAAAACTTACATTGATTTCTTGTGCATGTGTGCTAAGTACATCAGTCATGTCTGACTCTCTGTGACCCCACAGACTGTACCCCACCAGACTCCCTTGTCCATGGGTTTTCCAGGCAAGAATACTGGAGTGGGTTGCCATACCCTCCAGGGGATCTTCCCAACCCAGGGATCGAACCCAGGTCTCCTGTGTCCATCTCCTGCATTGGCAGGTGGATTCTTTACCTAGGAAGCCCCATTGATCTCTTACAGGCCATCAAATCAAGGTTTTACATTGTTAATCTGCCTTCTCCACCTAAGCTTTTCTGTCATTAATTGCACACAGACTTACCAAGGCCATTTTTACTTGTTTTTACTTTATTATCTCTGTTTGGTTTCTCTTATTTGAATGAATGTCTTCCGCACTAAAATATGCCATTTAAAATCCTAAGTATCATCTGAGACTCAGTTCACTCATTTGTTTACTCAATAAATGTTTGAGCTCTTGTGTGCCAGATACTGTGCTAGGTCCCAAGGAATAAAAAATGAGAAACACTAAGGCTCTCATGGTTAATGACACTGATAATACAGCATGGTAATACAGTACCTTTATGAGGGTACTCATAAAGATACACATTGGGGATAGAATGATGTCAGCACTATAGCTGGGTAAGTTGACCCTTGCTTGTGCCCCACCCCTAACAAAAATTTAGCATCTCTCCACAGACAAAGTGCCTTTGTGGGAGCTATAAGTGTCTATGATGAGGGATCTGGGAGGAATCTTGCCCAAATGTGCACTGGGTAATAGACATATAAACCACGGTCTTGGTCCCGGCTTTGGACCCTTCAGTGGCCCATGAACTGGCTCCACCACTTCATGTCCTCAGTTCAAGAACTCCTGCAAAACACTGTCTTAGACAACCACTTACAGATGAAAGAGCCATTGTGGAACTCCAGGTTTCCAGCAGAGAACTTCCAGGACAATATTGAAGCAAAAGAATTACAAGTTTGGACATATCAAAAAGGGTTAAAAAAAAAAAAACATGATTTTACCACGTCGACCTTCCCCCACACAGCACAGCTTAGGGCCAAGAGCTATCTTCTGAGCCTGTGATATCTCCAAGAAGGGAAAGTTATAGTGTGTGAGTGACCACCTGGCCTCCCCAGCTGTGTGGAACGCAGAAAGGAGCTCATTTCCTTTCCAGCCCATCCATGAACTGAATCACGAACTTCAGGACTGGGGATTGGGAAGAGTCTGGGACACCAGAGAGAGTTCTTGGAGGGTGTTGAAGGAACATGGTTCATACTGTGCTGTGGAGTCCATCAAGAAACCATAAGCTGCTGGGGATGCCTCACTCAGGATCTCCCCAGCTGGTCCACAAGCACCCCCAGCTCTTGGCACAACTAATATACACACATGCCCCCACCCTGTGTCCAGCTCCCTGTGTGCACTTCTGACAACAGTAGTGGTGAGACTGAGTGGGGCCCCCGGGCACAGAGGCCTCATTTTGATTCCTATTTCTTTAGGCAAGACTCCAGCCTTCATGACCTTCCCTGAATTCCAAAGGGCAGATTCAAACACACCCATGTTAGTGCATGTAGATATCTCTCATTCTATTTAATGGTTGCATAGCAGTAAAGAATCGTCCTGCCAATGCAGGTGATGCAGGAGACACAGCTTCGATCCCTGGGTCAGGAAGATCCCCTGGAGTAAGAAGTAAAAACCCATTCCAGGATTCTTGCCTGGAAAACTCCATAGACAGAGGAGCATAGTGGGTTACAATCCGTGGGGTCACAAAGAGTCAGATACGACTGAGCACACACAGAAAGCCAGCCAGAATCTGCAGGCCAGAGAGAAAACCATAAACTAGAGCTTTAGCACCACCTTTGGGAAAACAAAAGGGAAACTATCAGCACTTGGCGATGTAGTTAAAGGATTGAAGATGGCATTTTAGGCACCATAAACAGATTGACGAAGTGCGAGATTGAGAAGCACCACTATACTAGTGGAAGAGGTTGGTGGCCAATGGGAAATGCAGGAAGTTTGGCAGGTGGCAGGGAGTGGAAAATGAGTCTGGAGATGCAAGCCACATCAGATCATGACAGTCCAGTTTTAAGGGCTTAGTACTTTAATTCTGCTGGTTGAAATTGGAAATGAATGTGTGAGCCATAGGACACATATAAATCTGATAAAAATGAGCTTCAAAGCGGAAGTGTAGGATTCAAAGGCTAACCCATTAGTATCTCCATTCTCTCTTTCCCAGACTCCTCTCCAAAACCTCTGAGGCTGTGGGGAACTATTATTAAACCCTTTTTTTTTTTTTGGCTGCACCATGCAGCATGCAGGATCTTAGCTCCTCCACTAGGGATCAAACCCTCAACCTGCAATGAAAGCAGAGTCTTAACCATTGAACTGCCAGGGAAGTCTCTCAACATTTTTCAAAATGATAACCCACAAGATCAAATTTCAGTTATTAATAGATGGAATACTTTGACTTTCTGAGGATGGTTAATCTGAGGATGGGGGAAAGATAGGAGGTTGTACCAGTACTGCATTTAAAGAGTGCAGAAATAGGGATAGCAGTCTCCAGATAGGTGGTCCTACTGAAAACCTGAATGAGATGAAATACAACGAAAGTAATCTCTGAATGTGTGTGGTCATTCTTCTCCTGGAATACAGGCTAGAGCTGAGAATTTGGCCTTAGCACAGGCAGCAGGCCGCTGCTGGGGCAGAGAAACTAACAGAGCTTTCTGTGGTCGCACAGTGCTAGAGTGAAAAAGCTAGAAAATTAAAGGACCTCAACATGCAACTTGTTTTCTCTGAATCTTGAGCTATGTTGGTCAAGAAGCTAAAGTAATAAACTTTTGAAAACATAGTATAAATTTTTGCAGTCTCATAGCATTGAGTAGACAAAGGCTTGCCAGAGGACAGGGGCTCCAAAGTATGTACTAGGAGTTAAAAGACTGATGTGGAGATCTGACACTAATGATCTACAACCTCCCTTTTAACCTGGGGCACTTAATCTGGATGTGGCATAAGGCTGAGAATTCAGGCTGGATCTCTGAGAGTGGCTGTTCATAACAGAAAAACTAGTAGTACTTTTGATGATTGTACTGAGCGGAAGTGACAAAATGGTGGATTTGACAGACTTCAAACATGGTTAGTCCTCCATCAAGATGTTTGCCATATTCTGTAACTCTAAGAAGCAAGAGGCTAAACCTGTGAATCAAAAATACTATTGAAAAGCAGAATGGAATTTCCTGTAATTTCTCTGGTCTGAGGAAACCAAGAAACTCCTAGAGGGTTGTGCACTACACACAAGAGTAAACCCGACATAGACTGAATCTCATAAAACTGCAACCAGCTTCAACTAAGCACAGACCCTGACTGCCTTACAGTGATCATCTTTGCACACTAGTTGTCTGGCAGAGAGGGTGAGCCCTCTCTTGTGGAAGAGAATAGCGTCTAGAGACTCTACAGTTGCTATACACAGTAAATGGCTTTCAATAAAAGCGTGAAAGCACATTCACCCAGGTGATTCATTTCCTTCAAGTTAACAAAGACTTAAAATGACAGTAATTAAGGGCTTCAAAAATAGAAAGAAACATGGACAAAATAAACAATTTTGGAACAAAATGGAAAACTAAAATATGTTAAAAAAATCAAATGATAGTTCTAGAACTGAGAAAGACAATCTGCAGTTAACTACAATATCTGAAATTGAAGGGATAGTTTTATAAGCAGATTGATATGCAGAAGACAGGATTAGTGAATTGGAAAAGAAAAGATGAATACAAAATTTCCAAACAGAAGCTCAAAGGAAGAAAAAGATAAAAACATAGGGAAAAGGTTAGGAGACATATCTAGTACACTTTATACTGGAGTCCTCAAGGAGAAAAACAGAACGGGACAGAGGCAATATTTGATGAAATAAGGGCCAAGATTTTCCAAAACTCATGAAAATGTATCAACCTATAGATCAAGAAGCTCTGTGAACCTCAAGCAGAATAAGATGATGAAAATTATACCTTGTAACATCACAGTAAAACTCTTAAGTAAAAAAAATATAATCTTAAAAGCAGTCAGAGAAACTAGATACTTTTTAAAGCAGAAACAATAAAAATAAACCTAATAGCAGATTTCTCAACAGAATTGTGGGATCTAAAGACAATGGAATGATATCTTTAAAGTGCTGAAAGAAAATAGCAAGCTAAATTCTACTTCCAGAGAAAATATCCTATATAAATGATAGCAAAACAAAAAAAGAAAGAAAAAGAGTATTTGTCACCAGAAAACTTGCACTAAAAGCAACACTAAATGAAGTTCTTCAGTCAGAAGGCAAATGATCTCAGATAGAAACATGAAAATTCAAGAAGCAATGAGGACCACTGGAAAAGTATATATGGAGATCAGTATACTGGCAATAACACACACAATAAGACTGTCTTGTGGAATTTAACATATATGTAGAATCAAACTTCATAATGATCATGCAAAATGTGGGAAAGGAGTCAACAGGGCCCAAATAGTTCCTACATTATGGGAAAATGGTATAAGTAATAATTTACATTAAACTGAGATAAGACAAAGATGGATTTTTTAATTCAGGGTAATTAAAAAAATATATAAGGATGTCTAATAAGTTATTAGAGGGGGAAATGGGACTATTATAAAAACTGAAACAAAAGAGGACAAGAAAGGAGGAAAAAATAAAACATGATTTTTAAACATATCAGGAATATGGGAATTCCCTGGCCGTCCAGTGGTTAGGACTGGGTGCTTTCACTGCTGTGGCCAGGGTTCAATCCCTGGTAGGGAAGCTAAGATCCCACAAACTGAACAGCATGGCCAAAATATTAATTAATTTTAAAAAATCAGTAATAGAGTAGGTAGAACCCAAACTATATCAGTAATTCCATTAAATGCAAAGGACTAAATACTCCAATTAAAATACTAAAATTGTCATGTTGGATTAAAAACCAAATCAGAGAAAACCAAACTATAATTAGTACAGGAGACACATGTTTTTTTAAAAAGACACAAAAAGGCCCCAAATTAAACAACATAGAGATATACTACAATACTAGCCAAAAAGAAAGCTGTATTAATATTAAGTAGACCTTAAGCTAAAAGCATTATTAGAGATAAAGACATTTCTTAATGAGAAAGGGATCACTCTGTCAGTAAAATATCATGATTTCACCTGTGAGTGTAGTGTGTGTGTGTTTACAACAACATGACTTCAAAATCTTTACAGCAAATATAAACTAAAAAATAGACAATTTCACAATCATAAAGGGGACACTTGGGACTTCCCTGGTTAAGAATCTGCCTTCTAACTTGGGGGACGTGGGTTCAATCCCTGGTAGATGAACTAAGATCCCACCTTGCATGGGATAACTAAGCCTTCGCTCCACAACTAGAGAGAAGCAACCAAAACCTGATGCAGCCAAATAAGTATTTTTTAAAAGAGGGGGGAAACTTGCACACATCACCCATATGGCTGTGAGAACAAACAAATATTATAAGCACAATTAACAAACTTGATCTTTCAAGAGGAAAGAACAGTCCTGGCAACAAATGGTGCACCAGGTTGGCCCTCACCTGGCATGCAGGAACACTGCTTCTGAAAGTCTTCCTGTGCAATGTGAGGTTGTATCTGCTGTGCTGGCATCATTTCAGTGAACACCTGCTTACCTTCTGGGAGCCTAGAATTTTGGTGGGCCACGTACGCCTACATGGTTTAGCCCCCAGTAAAGCCCTTGAACACTGTGCCCGTGTTCCTGCATTCACTGCTGGAGGAAGACTGCACTCTGTGTGGCCCCTTCAGAGGAAGCTTCACGGTTTCCTCCAGACTCTGATCTGTCTTTTCCCCTTACAGATGCAGCTGCATACCTCTTCTGTGTTGCTGAAACAAATCAACAAATCTTAGCTGTGAGTATGAGCATATGCTTCATCTTGTGAATTCTTCTATTGACACATTGAATGTGTGGATGGTCATGGGACCAAGACGAGTGTATTGGAAGTGCTTACAGAAGTGGCATCACAACTGTTCCCCAAAATGTATATTAAGAGTTTACAATAAAATACTGTACACACAACTCATAGTGTTCTTTTGCACTAAAAAGATTTCAACAAAAGCAAGCAAAAGATATGAGGAAAGCATAGCTCAGAACTTGGACACATGCCAGCATAATAAAAACAACTTCCTCCTGGGGTGAGAAAGTCATGCCTCTCCCTCTGCAACCGCAGAACCTAAGAGAGTGCTGAAAGTAAGTTTTTTAAAGAAACGTATCCTATTATAGGAAAATGCCTTCAACTGCTAGAACTTAGGTGAATATTCCCTCTTCCTATTACTGCAAAACCACATTCTTACATATATAATGAGAGCAGAAATTTAAATGTAACATGATACAAATAAGTGATGGAACACTACTTTAGGCTATCACCAAGACACTATGGCATCACAAATTACTTCCAGAACCAAAAATGTCAGCTGTTCACAAATTTTCTACTAATCTCTACTGCAAAGTTATTACTATTAATGAAACAACTCCTGGTCAAAGTGTGTCAATATGCAGTTTAGGAATTTGCACATCTCTGTACAAAGACATTTTTTTAGAAATGGCTAGTTATTATGGGCTTTCTTGGTGGCTCAGGTGGTAAGGAATCTGCCTGCAATGCAGGAGAGCTGGGTTCGATCCCAGGGTCAGGAAGATCCCCTAGAGAAGGGAATGGCAATGCACTCCAGTATTCTCACCTAGAGGACCCATGGACAGAGGAGCCTGGTGGGCTAAGGTCCATAAGGTCACAGAGTCAGACATGACTGAGACTAAGCAGCAGCAGTTATCTATACACAGGAATTTTACTAGTGAAATTAGATGAACCTCTACCTGCTACCTTGTCTGTACAACACAACTGTCAGAGCAGTCAGAGAAGTACTATAAAAAATGAGAACTGTCACAAATAATCAGCATCACATCTTAGGGCCATTAAACTGCAATTAAACTTCTGCTTTAAGAAAAATTTTTGGAAGTCATAGTTAACAGTCGATAGAGTGATGGAAATAAACTTTTAAAATCTGGATTTGCCATTATTTTATTATATTAATAGTCACTTCAATAGCTTCACCAAGAATTTCTCTTAATCCAAGGGGAAAATAAATTTCCCTAATCTTTCCACATTAAAAATACAGAACTGTGACAGAGCAGGATTCTGCAAAACATCAATGACTGAATCATGTACAAAGCAGGTCACTGTGATAAAACAATAAAGGAAATGAAAAACTACATATGGTCATGTTTTTATCATTTTTTAAAAAGTTACTCTTTCGAATACTAACTCAGCACAAGTTACCCTGGTGCTGTTTGTGTTTCTCACCTAACCCATTTTGATTCTTTTGAAATTGACAAAGTAACTTTAGAAATTTCCCTAACAGAATTCATGCAGGGGTAGCAAAAATGAATAATCATATATGGTTTACACAAGCATGTGTAAAACTTGTTCAGGAATCATATGCTTTTGAGATAGTTGGGGGATAAGGGTTATGTTATCCTGCATAGCCTGTATCATGGATTTATTGTATATGGCAGTTATCAGTGTCCAGAATCCAATCTCAATACAGTTTCTGTCTCAAAGCACTGAGGACCTAGTGGGATCCAAAAGACTACCCATTTTCCTCATTCCCAAGAGGTCCTTAAATTAATGGCTAATCTATGAAAGAAGGTCCTTGTCTTCAGATTTAATTAGGTACGATGTACTCTTTTTTAGAATTAAACACATCAATAAACCCAAAATAGAGATCTGACTGATCATTATGCTGCTTTTGGCTTTTAATTAATGATGAGAATTTGTGCCCACTCAAGAGAGGTGGCTGTACATTTCATATGTAAGCAAAGGCAAACAAGAGTTAGGCAAGCTTCAAAACTTTAATACAGAAAAAAAAGACACTTCCAAAAATAAATGTCACACAAATAAAAGGTTTTTAAAATGTGAAAGATATTCATGAAACAAAACCCTTTATTATCAAAATATACTAAATACTTAAATTTAATGATGTTGAGTGTTCAAATTCTGGGCCAACATAGCTTATAATAACATAGTAAAGTAGTGTTTTTCATGATAAGGCTGTTTTAAGACATCACATAATATAGTTACTTTTTAAACCTATGTTTTCTTAAACATCCATTTCACAATTCATTTACTTATTTTACATTCATTTGTAAAAACACATTTTCTAACACTGGGTTATCTTGTGCTTTAATAATAATGAACCATGGTAAAATACTTCAGTGATTTAAAATCTTTGCTAATGACTATACCCATCACAGATTTTTTGGACACATACAGCTACTGCAATAATCAGAAGAGCTACAACTCTTCTTAAAAATGACACTCAAGTTTGGTAAGCATGCTAATAATTAGAGATGTATTTTTTTCTAAGTTAAATCATCAGGATTTTCTAGTTTTCTTTAAAATCTGCAAAGATAATCTGCTCATTTAAGTTACTTTAAACTGACAAATTATAAAACAGAGGAAAAGTGTCATTTTAGAATTTTCTTTATAATTTCTATGGTTAAAACAAGGATGTCCTCTTTCAAACTGTGATAGCACTAAAATTCTATTTTTGAAATTCTAGACTTTAAAATGTTAAGAAATACAATGCTAGTTACATCTAGAGGGGTATTTTAATGAATTGACCTAATTATTCTTCAGGTCTATAAAGACTTTTCTTCAGTGTGGGTGACATTGCCTTATATTCATCTCAGTACTCTAGAAAATAATTCATTTTATATGTGATCCAAGACAAACCCCGACATATTCTAAATTCTCTTCTATAACAAAGGACTAATGTATATCATCCTTTAGATTGACAATTTAGTAGACAGATACAAATCTAAAGCAAAATTTATATAAATAATGATGCTTAAGTTGGACACAACTGAGAGACTAAGCACGCACTCAATGCCAAGTATAACAGACTTCATCCTCAGAATATAGAATTAATTTTCATGCAAAATTTTATATAGAGTATTGATCCTTACTTGTAGATAAGGCAATTTTTTATCTTTCAAAGTAATCAAGACAAATAGTAGAAAAAGCATTTTATTTAAATGGAAAAAGCTACATTAAGATCTGTAAAAGGTGTCAATATAATATTGCCTATACAGAAAAAAATTCAGATGTGAATAGCAACAAATAAAAGTTATACATCTTTCTACTTAGCAGTGCAATTAATTCACATTGTAATAAAGTTAAGTCAAGTATAACAAAATCAAAACAAGTGTTTCTCCATAATCAGTATACTGAGAATTACAGTGTAAAGATCATTTCAGGTTTAAGAAATCTGCAGTCAATCTACAGAATACCCCAAGACAAGGGAGACAGTTAATTCATTTCATTATCAGCTGTTGGGTTTTTTCAATACTGTTCACAGGAAAAAAGTAACAAGTTGACATACATGTAAATAGAATATATTTAGTCTATACAGTAAAAAAATACAAATTATAAAGTGAGCTAACAAAGAATGAAATCTGAATACAGATTTATAAAACTGACAACATCTTAGATAACACATACAGTATTTTTCATGTAAAAACATCTAGTTTCAGCAAAAAATAATTTGGTTGCTTTTCAGATGCATTGTAGATCTTGTAAGCTGAAGATGCAGATGTCCAAGTATCTTAAAAACCATAATAAATGTCTTTCTCAATGCATACAAAATGATAAATGCTCTCATCACAGTCTCAAGAATATTTTTGGAAGTTTGTTTTGTCTTGCTTCAGAAATACATTTAAAATGGGTAAAAATCAAAGGATTTCATGGTACAATGAAACAGTAAACAGTGCTCAATTTACTGCTAATGTTGAAAAAACCTAGATTTTACAGTACTCTGGTATATATGAAATATTTTTTGATTTTACATTGCATATTTCTGAGTCCATTCTCTTGCATGTCTGTTGTATCTGTAGATATACAAAAGGGATACAGTAAAAACATACAAATTAAATGTTTTAGAAGATCTGTCTATGTAAAACTGTTTAACTTTTTATATTTAATCACAATAATCATACATATACCAATTACTGGGTCAATGTGACTGTAGTTCATACATAAATAAAACAGAAAACATAAGGGATTTCTTAAACTAATAGATCTCTTTACAACCTATATGAAAATGTACCTAAGTTATAAATAACAAAATAAAGAAGTCAATTTCTAATACAAATCTATAAAAGTCAACCCTGAATGGTCATTATCTGTAAAATGCAAATGAATCAATGGTACCAGCAAGATGTAGGTCAGTTTAGGGGTAGTTAGGGATAACTTCTCCTCCTGGGAGAAAGTAAGGAATATGATATTCAGTACTTTCCAATTACCAACTTCTTAAATTTTAAATTTACTATGTAGAATCAAAAAACATGCATATTATGCAAAGGCAAAATAAGTACTATTAAATAGTAAAGGATGAAACAATAAGTGGGAAGGGGTGAGATTTTTTTGTAAAAAGAGTAACAAAGTTTAAAAAGAAAAAGATCTACTCCTTTGGAAAGATAAATTTAACAAAAATAATAAGCTTAACTAAATGTACTTAAATACACTGATAATACTTATGTTTTGGCAGACTACATAGAAATGCACAGAAACCAATATAAGCAAACACTTACTTTTCTTTGTCTGATTTATAGATTTGTGCAATATCTGGTACTAAGGGATCATCTGGATTAGGGTCACAAAGCAGAGAACATATGGACAATAAAACTAGATTTAAAAGAGAACACCATATTAGGTAATGAGTTTTCTACTTTATACAAAAGTACATATGTAAAAATAATTTTAATGAACAGACGATAAACTTATAAAGAAAAAAAGAAAAATGAACACATTAAATTACATTTGAGATTAAAACACACAGACTCCAAATACACAGCTGGAAAAAATTAGAATAGCATCCTAACCTCAGATGTTTCTTAGAGATACTTTTTTACTTTAACAAGAAAACTGTCCACTTTTTATTCTATTTTAATGCAAAAAATCTGTGTTCGAATCAATTCAAGGTAAAGCAATCAAATTATAGTTAATAATTCAAACTATTTTGGGAGACTGAGCTCATGCACTTTTTATTTGGACTTAGACCTAAAGGGGGAAGATTTGTAAATTATTTTCAATGAAATTTTTTATTACATGTACATTATTGCATCAAATGCACTTAAAAATAATATGTGCAGCTATCATTACATAACTTGTATATTTTACAATGTAAATTAAAATTGAAAAAATATAGTAGCTGTCTCTTGCCATGTTGAGTCCAAATACTAATGCAAATAGCTATACTTTAAAAAGGAAAAACAAACAAACAAAAAACCTAAGTATCTGAAAAAGAGGGGAACAAGGACTCTGGCTCCTCATTTGTCTGCTTCCATGCCACCACTTACAAGGGGATACATGGAGTCTTTGGAACAATCTTCCATCTTCACCTTCCTCTACTATGTTCCTTTATCTTTTCCTACTGTTACACATCCAAAGGTGAATTTATAAGGCAGAGGTGATCCTTAAATGACCTGGAAAGGTGGCGATAAGGGCTAAGAAAAACTAACATTTCATTCCTCTTTTATCTTCCATCTACCCAATGACATTTTAAGTCTGTATATTAAACAAACAGGGTAAATAATCTGGGCTCATGTCTCCAGAAAGTTTCCAAACTGAACTCATGGTAAAAAGTGAAATAAAACATTAAAAATATTAAGAAGTGAAAAATGAACACATATAAGGAAAATACAAGCTACTTTATAAACTAAGCAAGAGGGAGGTTCCTCATCTCCCCCCTCCTGCTAACAAGAACCCTGTACCCTGATTTCACTATTATGCACACAAAACAAATGTTTAAAGGGAAAAGGTAACAGTAGTTAAAGTTCATTTGAGGCCACAGGACTGGAAAAGGTCAGTTTTCATTCCAATCCCAAAGAAAGGCAATGCCAAAGAATGCTCAACTACTACACAATTGCACTCATCTCACACACTAGTAAAGTAATGCTCAAAATTCTCCAAGCCAGGCTTCAGCAATACATGAACCGTGAACTTCCAGATGTTCCAGTTGGATTTAGAAAAGCCAGAGGAACCAGAGATCAAATTGCCAACATCTGCTGGATCATCAAAAAAGCAACAGAGTTCCAGGAAAACATCTATTTCTGCTTTATTGACTATGCCAAAGCCTTTGACTGTGTGGATCACAACAAACTGTGGAAAATTCTGAAAGAGACGGGAATACCAGACCACTTGACTTGCCTCTTGAGAAATCTGTATGCAGGTCAGGAAGCAACAGTTAGAACTGGACATGGAACACAGACTGGTTCCAAATAGGAAAAGGAGTACGTCAAGGCTGTATATTGTCACCCTGCTTATTTAACTTATATGCAGAGTACATCATGAGAAACGCTGGGCTGGATGAAACACAAGCTGGAATCAAGATTGCTGGGAGAAATATCAATAACCTCAGATAATGCAGATGACATCACCCTTATGGCAGAAAGTGAAGAAGAATTAAAGAGCCTTTTGATGAAAGTGAAAGAGGAGAGTGGAAAAGTTGGCTTAAAGCTCAACATTCAGAAAACTAAGATCATGGCATCCGGTCCCATCACTTCATGGCAAATAGATGGGGAAACAGTGGAAACAGTGGCTGACTTTATTTTTCTGGGCTCCAAAATCACTGCAGATGGTGACTGCAGCCATGAAATTAAAAGACGCTTACTCCTTGGAAGGAAAGTTATGACCAACCTAGACAGCATATTAAAAAGCAGAGATATTACTTTTCCAACAAAGGTCCGTCTGGTCAAGGCTATGGTTTTTCCAGTAGTCATGTATGGATGTGAGAGTTGGACTATAAAGAAAGCTGAGCGCCAAAGAATTGATGCTTTTGAACTGTGGTGTTGGAGAAGACTCTTGAGAGTCCCTTGGACAGCAAGGAGATCCAACCAGTCCATCCTAAAGGAAATCAGTCCTGCGTGTTCACTGGAAGGACTGATATTAAAGCTGAAACTCCAATACTTTGGCCACCTGATGCAAAGAACTGACTCACTGGAAAAGACCCTGATGCTGGGAAAGATTGAAGGCAGGAGGAGAAGGGGATGACAGAGGATGAGACGGTTAGATGGCATCACCGACTCAATGGACATGAGTTTCGGTAAACTCCGGGAGTTGGTGATGGACAGGGAGGCCTGCCGTGCTGTGGTCCATGGGGTTGCAAAGAGTCGGACACAACTGAGCGACTGAACTGACCTGAACTGAGTGCTTTACTATGTGCTAGTTGCATAGTGACCATATGTGGTAACACTATCATAATTCTCATTTGACATATGAGGAAACTAAGGCTACGTGAAACTGTTTCTGAAGGACAGCTTCTAAGCTACCTAACGAGAATCGACTGTGCAGCACAGGGAATTCTCCTCAGTGCTCTACGGTGACCTAAACGGGAAGGCAATCCAACAGAGGGGGGTACATATGTATGTAAAGCTGATTCACTTTGCTGTGAAACAAACAGCAGAAACTAACACAATACTGTAAAGCAACTATACTCCAACAATTCTTTTTTTTGTTTCTAGAAGGTGACAAAATGAATTGTTTTTTATAAAAAGCTACCAATATCAGAGGGTGAGTATTTAACACCTAGCAGTCTGCACTTTCTCTAATAAGTATTTAGTTGCATAGTTCACTCAGTTCAGTCGTTCAGTTGTGTCCAACTCTTTGCAACTCCATGGACTGCAGCACGCCAGGCTTCCCTGTCCTTTACCAACTCCTGGAGTTTGCTCAAACTCATGTCCATCGAGTCAGTGATGCCATCCAACCATCTCATCCTCTGTTGCCCCCTTCTCTTCCTGCATAAGCTAACTGAATTTCATTTTGTGATACTATTCCAGGAAAGTTTATTAATTTGAATAACCTTATGACAGTTACTTTTCCTATATCTAGTATATAACAGTTATGTGAAAGATTTTTTAAAAAACACTAGAATCTACACAAACATTTTATAGGGACATTTTAGGTCAGAAAAATTGCCATTCATAGATACCTAAATGATCCGAAGGGCTGTTACTTATCTAATACTTGAAATAATCATGGCTGTGGACACTGTTCCTATAAAGCTTATCAATTTTTACACAAGTTATGTAATCAGGTAGCATTTATTTAAAAAAAAATGTTAATGATCATTGATTCTTCCTCTAAATTCTTCAAGAGAAATAGTTTTCTTAAATTTTATGAAAAGGGAAAACTACCAAGTTACTTTGAGGGGCAGACATTTCTAAATCAAAATAGTAACTCAGGCTCTCTTATGTTAGAGACAAGACAAAACTAAGAGGGTGACAAAGCAAACAGCATTAGTGAATAAAACAAACAACTTCAGATGCCCTATATACACATCTCATAATTTAGCAAAGAATAATGCTATATTATATAACTGTGAAAGTTGAGAATCTGCATGGAGTATTTATCAGTCCATACAATGATGCTATTGATTGCTTGAAGTTTAGACTAACATGCTACATGTACTGCATTATTCTAAAGTGTGAATATGTCTTTCACTTTTTTTTTTTTTTGGCCATACCATGAGGCTTGTTCCCTGACCAGAGACTGAACCTGGAGCCGTTGGCAGTGAAAAGTCTGGGTCCTACCCATTGGACTGCAAGGGAATTCCTATCTTTTTAAATTATTTACTTTATCTGCCTGGTTTGCCATTACTTCTTAGATGAAGTAAAAGAGAGGTAAAGCTTTATTATGTCAATAAATAATTCCATTTAATGAATGGGACAACTGGTCCTAAAATCTTACTTTCACTTCTGTATGTGTATCTCTTTCTGAGTCCCTGTCTGTTTTTAAAGATAAAGCCCAAACTAAAGGAATGAAATGTCAACAGTCTTATCCCCAAATTTCTAGTTCTACCATTTTAAATTTCTCTCACTTCATCATTTAGATCAGCCCATCAACACCCCCAAGCAAGAGTAATATAAAAGCTATGAAAGGAAAGCAAAAGCAAAGCAGAAGAAAACACAGTAGATTGGTTTTTTGTTTCAAACTTTGGTCCCTAAGACATTTTTGCTGTATTTTTTCTGTCTCACTGTTATTAACTGTTTTAAATCTGATAAATGAAATTACCTTTTGACACAGTCAGAGCTGGTGACCACTGTGACCTCAGGATATCAAGACAAATACTTCCATTACTGTTTATGTTTGGATGGTAAATTTTTGTTGTGAAAGCAATCTAAACATAAAACAAAACAAAACTGTTGATAATCCATGAACTATGAAAGCAAACAGAACCAATTTGCTCTAGGGTAAAATGTCCTCAATTTCAAATAACCTTAGAGGAGAAATGTATTCAACGCAAACTGGATGAGCATCTACTTTATCCAAATGTATCTTTAGCTACTGATAATGTGAAAGCAAATAAATTCAGTTTCCTACGCTTCCTAATGCCAAGCAACTGAGAAGTATTTTAGAAAGTGTAATAAATAAGTCTGTACTAGCTGGTATGACTAGTTGAGTAGCACCTGAGACAATTAACCATGGCTTTCATCACCCCTCAAAGTGATCCTTTCCTTAATTTGATTATCAACTGAAACCTGGGTCTAGAAATAGAATGCTGACCCTATTCTGGAGGAAAGTTGAGGGGCCCCAGCTTATTACCTGTCCTAAGAAATCTACCAAGAATTCTAATCTTTCACAAGAATTGTTATGTCATTTCATATATAAAGTTAATCAGATGTTTTTAAAAATCTAAAGTAATTATCTCGTGAGTGACAGGATTTGTTAATGATTCGCTCCCTCACTGACACCCCATCATCTGTTGGTTTCCTCTTTAGAGCTAAGCTAAATTTAATAAGAATGTGTTTTAATCTTTGCTGTTTTTGTGCTGAGTTGCTCAGTTGTGTCCAGCTCTTTGTGACCCTGTGAACCGCAGCTCTCCAGGCTCCTCTGTCTGGAGATTCTCGAGGCAAGAACGCTTGAGCGGGTTGCCGTGCCCTCCTCTAGGGGATCTTCCCAACCCAGGGATCAAACCCAGGTCTCTCACATTGCAAGTGGATTCTTTACCTTCTGAGCCACCAGGGAAGCCCAAGAATACTGGAGTGGGTAGCCTATCCCCTCTCCAGGGGAACTTCCCAGCCCAGGAATCAAACCGGGGTCTCTTGTATTGCAGGCAGTTTCTTTACCAGCTTAGCTAGCTACCAGGGAAGCCCTTAATCCTTCCTATACTAAATATAATAAAAGGACTGTATCTTATTTATTATATTTTGTATTCCCCAGTGCAACAGCATATAGTAGGTGCTCAATAAATGTTGGCTGACTACTTAAAAACTGAGAAAGAAAGATCAGCCTTGGAAAAAAAAATCCCCTGAAAGGAAAAGTCTAATTCTTGACTATAAAAACTTCCAAACTACACATATGTAATGAGGAAGGTAAGACAGGTTAGGGAAGCTAATTTCTAACCTAATAGATACTGCTTTTTGTTTACAGACATAGTAAAATATTTGATGAGGAAATATATTTTAGATTCAGTGGCTTTATATAAAAGTTTGGACACGCCAACCCACCCACAGTCTTTTGACATCACGAAAATATCTCTGGATAGAGAATAAATTCTCTGACACAGGGGTGACATCAATGATAAAAATAAAAATACCTTTGGTGGTTTAAAAGGATAGTCTGTCGGAAAATGTACAGTGAGAAAGAAGACTCCACCTTGATATGCGCTATCAGGCTGAAATTACAAAACAATTATATCAGTGTCTGACTGCTATATTTGTTAGTAATCCAAGATGATTCCCTCCAAATATAACGGTTTGAAAAAGAAAATGCCATCATTTTGTCGTAAGTTCAAATCATTTACCTTGAAAACAGGTTTCTCTTTGTAGGCATGAAGGAGGATTTTCCAGCAATCATGCCGAAATCATAGTTTAAAACAAAACAAAAATAGGACACACACAGTGGAGTGGTGTGATTTGCCCAAACAAACCTGTTTGTGAGAACAGATTGTTAAAGGTAAGTATACACACAAGACTGTGAGAAAAGAATGATGATTCGCAGCAGTAATCAGTATGAAAGAAAAGGGCTGAGGCTAGTATATTTCTTCTGAATTATAAAACCTAAGTTTTTGTGCTCCTTCCCTTAAAGGGGCAAGAATAGAGATAAATTGAAATGACCAATTTATGAAAAGAAAAGGCTAAGTGACACTGTTACATAATTTAAACCTCAAATCTTCACTTAGTAACAGTTTACAAAATAATGTGGAAAATGCGAAAGAGCTGCAAATGAAACTAGAGAAATTCAATTTCATAGAATTATCAAATTAGGAATCAACTTTACAAGAGGAATTTAAATTTGGCCATATGTCTTTATAGAAATTAGGAAATATTTATGGTACAAGCAAGAGAAAAAAAAGGATGATTTAAAAAAGGGGGAAAGGGGCAAAATAGCAAAAATACCTTTAAATTCTATTTTAATTCATTTATTTTAATTAAATGTATCATGCTATACTCTGTCAACATGTTGGTAAGAACAGAAGGCTATCATTGATTCCTCCTTAAGTTTCTACATAGATATTAGAGGACTGTACTGTATAATTATTCTTACTATGTACATTGTTTAATTCTAGTTTAGAAAAAATTATAAGGAATGTAGAAAATATAAGTTAATTACAATCAACAGATATGATCTTCTGAGATACTCAATTATACTATACAGCAGCATATTTACATTACTAAAATAAAGACGGGTATGAGTAACATAAATTGCTACATGTGATTCACCTGAGAAATATTTGTGGAGGGCTATAATTCATAAGGGTGAGAGGTGATATTATTTTGAAAGTTCTTGGTAAGCAATGAAAAAAGATTCCTATCAAAGTAGTTAAATAAATATGTTGCACTTCACCCTTTAAAAAACTAACTTAATGTAACAATTTAGTGATTTAAAACATTTGCCTAGGACTCCTGCTCTGAAAATTCAGTAACTGGTATACGTTTTAAAAGTTAAGCATGAGGCAATATGATTAAAAACTCTATGGCTTCCTGGATAAAGCTCTTTCAAAGGGGGGAGGATAGAATGATGCTCATGGAAACATGTTACTAATATACTCGTATCCAGAAGCAGACCTGAGCTGTCAGTGCCCATTCTCACACAATCACATTTTTGCCCACAAAAAGAAAAGTCACAACTGCTTCTCAGGTGTAGAAAGAAATAATCTTAACAAAGGCAGTAAGTATAAAGAGAAGCCAGTTACAGAACAGCAGGTGATTCTGAATTCAGGACAATGCAACAAAAGAGGCAAGCTCATGAGATGGCAACAGAGCCGCTGCAAAGTTGAATCTGATCTGTCACACCGTGATGAGACACTGCAATGAAACTTACTGCTTGTTACTTGTAGGAGTTCCATTATTGGGTTAATTAGACTTATATCTAACCTACTAAAACGTGGAGAGTAATTATGCTTAGTTCCAAACAACTTTCTGTGTTTAAAAAAAGATAAAGCAAACACAAAGCCTGGTTGCAAATTGTGTGTGATCCATTATTATGCATAATGATCAAGGATTTGGCAAAGCACTGTAAATGTGCTTTGCCACCAGGGCTCTGGAAAATCATCATAAATCCTTTACTTGTATTTTGCTTTCTGAGTGACTCAGAGTACAAGAAAATTCAACCCTAGCCACAAACATCTGATCAAAGATGAAATGGTAAGAATGAAGGATGGCCGAAGGGATTAATTTCACATATATGAATCATACTTACAGGCCCCATAATAGTTGCTTGCCAGTGGAACACTGAAACAAACAAAGGAGTTTGGAGTCATTAACAAGAGTTCAAACCTGTACTACTAATGGTAGCAAAATCCTAGCAAGAGAGTAAAGCTTACAGTCATCTCCCACAGGTCCAGCCGAACAGTGAGCAGGTGGGTCACGTTGTAGATCACTTAATTCCTGAAGCAAAGCAAAAATACTTCGGATTAATTCTTTTTCAGTGAAACAAGCCCAATAATCCATGAAGACACAAACAATTCATTTAAATATCATTTTAGGCAGTTCTATTCAAAATATGGACACATAACATGTACTATGTCACTAATGGATAGAAGAATGTGGAATAAGGTATTAAATTCCTTCATAAGACAGCTCCAAACTTTAAAAAAAATAAATGAATTAAAATACTGTTTTTCTTTAGCATCCCTAATACAAAATACTTTTGAGTATCTACTGTATACAGGGTAACTTAGGATTTTTTTCCCCTCAAATCTATATTATGCCCCTAGTGCTTATATGGGTACTAGGTGTATGCTGCTGCTGTTGCTAAGTCACTTCAGTCGTGTCCAACTCTGTGCGACCCCATAGACAGCAGACCACCAGGCTCCCCCGTCCCTGGGATTCTCCAGGCAAGAACACTGGAGTGGGTTGCCATTTCCTTCTCCAACGCATGAAAGTGAAAAATGAAAGTGCAATCGCTCAGTCATGTCCAACTCTTCGCAACCCCATGGACTGCAGCCTACCAGGCTCCTCCGTCCATGGGATTTTCCAGGCAAGAGTACTGGAGTGGGGTGCCGTTGCCTTCTCCAACTAGGTGTATAATATAGATTTAAAAAAAAAACACAGATCCTACTTCAACAAGTTTATAATCTAATTTGGGAGAGTGAAGGCTCACAGACAGATGGATATTTAAGGAACAACATGAAGGTCAAATGGAAAGAAAGGAGAGCAGCTGGGCCATATCTTAAAGCCAAGCACATTGATTCATATGCTCTTTTCTGCTTTCAAGGAAGCAAAAGATCATGGAAATGGCACAGTTGTAGCTGGTCAGCCCTAGGTTCGCATTCCAGTTCTACCATAACTAACGCTATGACCGTGGGGAAGTAATTTACCTTCAGTTGGGAAGGAAATGACCACCACTAACTATGAAAGGTGTAAATTCAATACAAAAGATTGTAAATTAGGACTGAAGAACCTAATTTAGTTAGGCAATCAGTTAGGGAATGTCTTTGAGAAAGTGACATTTCAGCTTGAATCTAAAGGGATGAGTAGAAGTTAGTTTCGGGAGAAGTGAGTGATACTGTCAGGCATGGCAGCATAAGATGCACTGATACAGCAGGCAGAGGCCAGGCAGAAAACAGAACAATATACACCATATGAAGGATTTGGGGCTTTATACCAAGTGCATTGGGAGGGGTTTTAAGAAGTGGCATAATCTGATTTAAAAGATGGCTCTGACTATGTACTGAATGGATCAGAGATGGGAAAAAGGGGAAACTACAAAATTAACTGCTACAGGCAATAAGAGGGGCTTGGACTAGAGAAGAGGTAGGTCAAAGAGGATGGATTTGGGATATTGTGAAAAGACTACTTATGACAGGATTGATGATGAATTATGTGTATAGAGAAAGGAGAAAAGTCATAAATATATATGATGAAAACAAGCAGCAGCTAATATTTACTCAATGTTTTATCATCTTAATAATCCTGTCAGGTAGGTGTTGTTATGCTTCCCATTTTACAAATGAAGAATAAAAGAGACATGGTTCACTCTGTGCTCAGAGAACTAGTATGGGGGGAACTGGGGTTCAGACCCTGGCAGTAGACCTTCTACAGGTGTAGACACCATTTACTGAGATGTGGGAATGTACTAGATTATGTTGATCTGGAAAGTAGATACACCGTATCTGTGATCCCTGAGATATCAAAGAAAAATTTATTCAATATACAAGGCTACAGCTTAAAAGAGGATGATACTGGAAATCAGAAAATCATTGTATATACTCTGTATTTGAAAACTTTGGGGATGATGTGAACAATTTCATAGGAACACATGTAAATAAATACTGCACTCATCAAATCTAAGATGCTGTCAATGGTAAATCACATCCTTATAAATCAATAATTAAGAAGAAATGTTGCTGATTAATTTTAAGACACCATCAATTACAAGACACATCCAGATTTTAGAAATGTTAAAATGAAAAAGATGGGCATCTTAGCATCATTGCAATGAGTTTAGTACTCTAATAGAGACAAACAAGAAAGAGGATGTGGTAAGGAAAAGCTTTCCTAAGAAACTGATACATGAACATCAGCAGATGAATGGATAAGGAAGCTTTGGTACATATACACAATGCAATATTACTCAGCCATTAAAAAGAATTCATTTGAATCAGTTCTAATGAGGTGGATGAAACTGGAGCCCATTATGCAGGGTGAAGTAAGCCAGAAAGAAAAACACCAATACAGTATACTAATGTATATATATGGAATTCAGAAAGATGGTAACGATAACCCTATATGAAGGACAGAAAAAGAGACACAGATGTATAGAACAGACTTTTGGACTCTGTGGGAGAAGAAGAGGGTGGGATGATCTGAGAGAATAGCACTGAAACATGTATATTATCAATTGTGAAACAGATCACCAGTCCAGGTTTGATGCGTGAGACAAGTGCTCAGGGCTGGTGCACTAGGATGACCCAGAGGGATGGGATGGGGAGGGAGGTGGGAGGGGTTTCAGCATGGGTGGTCAGGATGGGGAACACATGTAAATCCATGGCTGATTCATATCAATGTATGGCAAAAACCACTAAAATATTGTAAAGTAATTAGCCTCCAACTAATATAAATTAATGAAAAAAATAAACAGAAAAAAAAAAAAGAAACTGATACATGAGCTAAGTAAGTAACCAAGCCAAGTGCAAACTCAGGTCTCCTTCCAAGTTTCCTAGTCCCTTCCAGCATAACTCGGTACTTTCCTTTTTGTTCTTGTTGTTTCCTCCCCACAGCTTGTGCTGTGCTTCTCTTCCTAACAAGAATTAACTAACAGAGTTAGCAGCTTCTTTGGTCCCAGTATAGTTCAACGATAAAGTGGAAGATTTCAGTGATAGTGTTAAAAAAACAAGGCTTTGAAGTTTTCAGTACAGACGGGGGAGCCTGGTGGGCTGCCGTCTATGGGGTCGCACAGGGTCAGACACGACTGAAGCGACGCAGCAGCACCATCAGTTATTTGCCACATGATTGTGGCAAAATCTCTTTTTCCCTCTACAAGTAGCTTGAGGAATCAGTTCCCCATCCAGGGATCAAACTTGGGGCCCCAAAAGTGGAAGCACAGAGTCCTTACCACTGGACCTCCAGGAATTACCCATAGCCTCATTTTAGAATGACTGCTTTATTTAACCATTTTCTAATTTGGGCTTTTAAAGGAGATTGCTTTTAAAAAGATTCATCCCATTGAGTTTTCTAAACATTAGTGTAAATGAATAAATGGAACTTCTTGGCCCTTATTTTAACTAGAAAACTAGTTAAATAAAAAATTACAGTGTCTTATGAAACTGAAATAGAATCACACACATAGCTGGAAGAGGGGTGGAATGGGAGGTTGGGGTTAGCAGATGTAAGCTTTTAAATATAGAATGGATAAACAACACAGCCCTACTGTATACCATAGAGAACGATATTCAATATTCCTATCATAAACCATAATAGAAAGGAAAATATACATAAGGATGTATGTGTGTATATGTATATATACATGTATAACTGAATCACTTTGCTGTATAGTAGTAATTAACAACATTGTAAATCAACCACACTTTAATTAAAAAATAATTTAAAAAAGAAGAAAATAGCCTCTAATTGAGATTTTAAAAACTGTTAATGATTTGCATGTATATATTTTACAGAGTAATGCATATGTGAATAAATCATACAGAAATACATACAAATTAATTTTGTTTACTAACAAAAAACCCCAAACCATATTTTACTTGGAATAGCCTTGAATAGTGTTCAAATTTCAAATGTTAGATTGCTCTTTCAAATCCCTTCAAAATAGTATATAAAAATAGTCGTTATCATGTTCTTAAATTTTTGTGCCCTGATTCCACCTCCTGTTGGAACTGAGAGCTAAGGATAAGAAAGATAAAATCTCACAAGTGAACTCCTGCAAAGGTCAGGTTCTTAAGCTGTCTATTTAAAGCTGACATTATAGGAAAGCTCACTTATTATAGAAAAGAAGCAGCTGATGGTACATCAAACATTCGTAACAGTCACATCAATCATTAGTTACTACTAAAAACTACACAAGTGCTTTGGTGAGAGACTTACACATCCTAGAATTTTTAGGAGGGTTTTGAGAGTCCCTTGGACTGCAAGGAGATCCAACCAGTCCATCCTAAAGGAAATCAGTCCTGGGTGTTCACTGGAAGGACTGATGTTGAAGCTGAAACTCCAATACTTTGGCCACCTGATGCGAAGAGCTGACTCATTTGAAAAGACCCTGATGCTGGGAAAGACTGAGGGCAGGAGGAGGAGAGGGGATGACAGAGGATGAGATGGTTGGGATGGCATAACTGACTCAATGGACCTGTGTTTGGGTAAGCTCAGGGAGTTGGTGATGGACAGGGAGGCCTGGCATGCTGCGGTTCATGGGGTCGCAGAGTCAGACACGACTGAGCGACTGAAATGAACTGAAATTTCTAATGTTCTATCCCTTTATCAAAATATGTATCTGGAAATATGCCCTGTTACACTGTTTGGAAATATGTTACTGAAACTATGGTATATATGCACAGACAGAGTGACCAACAAAAAACACTATATATACCCTCCCCTGCCTGCAAAAAGACAGCCCTCAAATTTGAGAAAGGAAAACTTCTGAGATATCCTAAGGAGGTGAAAATATAAAACAAAAAACTATAACCAGACATATCAAAACTGCACCTTTTTGCTCTAAGTCTATTCAGAGGCCAGTGCACTTTAGATAAACACAAAAAATCAAAGACTACTTATACTTTTCCCATTTGATTTAGTTTACTCAAAGTTTTCCAGAAACTGCCCTGTTACCTGATTTATGCTTTCTCTATCATAACTGGAATTCTTATGTATCTACTTCAAGCATTGCAGCCACATATGGAGTATTAAAAATAATTTAATGATTCTTATTTTTAAAGGAAATGCCAGGGTCAGTAATCTCTTCCTTTGCTCTTCTCTCCACTGTTTAAGAATAAATACTGAACTACTGTCTTGTGAATTATACAAGTTGCTCAAGTCCATAAGATCCTCATAAGATCCAATGTATTCCATGCTGATCAAAAGCAAAAGATCTCAAAGACAACGCATTTAGAATCATTCATTTTAATTATTGTGTGTGTGTGTACAAAAGCAAATCAAAGCAAAATAATGCTTTGTAGGGAAAAATAAGATAAAGCAATGCATAAACTGTGAGACACCCATAAGGTTATTACCCAAATCAAACCACTATCACTCTATTAGAATAACACCATTATGACTGGCAGGAAATAAGCATGTCACTTGCTGCTGGAGGGAGCATAAGTTGAGATAGTACTTTCTGGAGGGAAATTTAGCAATAATCATCAAAGTGCAAAATGCATACAGTCTCTGATCCAGGAGCTTCACCTCATAGTAATAATCATCCACACAAAGATACGCATATAAAGATGTTTAGTCAGGCATTTTGTATAATTATGAAAAACTGAGATAACCTAAAGGCCCATCACAAAAGGAATGGTTCCATGATACAGCCATATTATCAGATACTACAGCTGTTAAAAAGAATGAGAGAGGGATTTCCCTGGTAGTCCAGTGGTGAAGAATATGCCTTGCCAAGCAGGAAACAAGAGTTCAATCCCTGGTTGGGGAACTAAGATCCCATGTGTGGAGCAACTAAGCCCACATGCCTCAAGGAAAGGTCCCAAATGACTTGAGTGCCACAACTAAGACCTGACGCAGCCAAATAAATAAATGTTTAAAAAAAAAAAAAATGAGAGGACTTCCCTGATGGTCCAATGGTTAAGTCTCTGTGCTTTCACTGCAAAGGGTATAGGTTCAAATCCTGGCCAGGGAACTAAGATCCCACATATTACAGAGCCCCCCCCCCCCAAAAAAATAGGATGAGAAATGTATGTTGACATCAAACAATGTTGTGTGAAAATAATAGTTTTTGAGTGAAAAATATACGTGGCAGAAGTATGCCCAAGAGATTCCATAATACTATACATGCATAGAAAATAAACTAAAAGAACATACACCAAGCTCTTAATAGTAGTTATCTCTAGGGGTGGTTTGTCACCTTTTATTTTTTTTACATTGTTTTAAATTTTTACAATAATTTTTCAACTTTTTTAAATTTTAAAGATAACTGCTTTACAATATTGTGTTGGTTTCTGTCATACAACACGAATTAGTTATAATTTTTATATATATAATAATATATATAATTTATTATATATAGTAAATTTATATATAATTCATATATACATAATTTATATATGTATAAAATTTTACATATATATCCCCTCCCTCTTGAGCCTCCCCTCCCACTCTCCCTAATTTTTCAACTTTTTAGAGGAAAAAAATGCTGTTTTACTCAGCTCCTTACGCATTTTAAGAGAGATTAAATGACACTTTTCTCCCCCACTACATATAAGCATCTTCTTTTTCTTTTAAGGTCACTAACTTCTTTGTTTATTTGGTTGCCCTGGGTCTTCGGTGCCGTGCACCAGCTTTCTCTAGTTGAAGTGAGGCAGGGCTGCTCTCTGCTGAGATGCGTGGGCTTCCCGTTGCACTGGCTCTTCTTCTCATGGAGCACAGGCTCTAGGCACACAGACTTCAGTGGTTGCAACATCTGGGCTCAGTAGTTTGGTGCATGGGCTTAGATGCTCCCTTCCTGGATCAGGGATCAAACCTGTGTCCCCTGCATTAGCAGGCAGATTCTTACTCACTGCGCCACGAGGGAAGTCCTCCTGTCATTTTTTTTTTTTTAATTAAAAATTTTTACAAGACAAGGAAAGGCTGAGGAACTGTCACAGATTAAAGTACATACAAATACACACACACAAAGAGGGTACAACAACTAATCCTGGGATCCCAGATTGGATCCTGGGACAGGAAAGGATCCCAGACTGGATCCTTGGGCAGGAAAACAACAGTGAAAAACTGAATGGTAAAATCTGAATTAGGTCAGTAGTTTAGTTTACAATATTGTATCAATGTTCCTTTCTTTATTTTGATAACTGTACTGTAATTAAAGTGAAAGTTGCTCAGTTGTGTCCAACTCTTTGTGACCCCATGGACTATACAATCTGTAGAATTCTCCAAGCCAGAATACTGGAGTGGGTAGCCTTTCCCTTCTCCAGGGGATCTTCCCAAGTCAGGGATCAAACTGGGGTCTCCTGCACTGTAGGCAGATTCTTTACCAACTATGGTTATGTAAGTTGTAAATAATAGGGGAAATTAAATGAAGGATTTATGAGAACTTTCTGTACTAATTCGGCAAATTTTCTATAAGACTAAATTATTTCAGAATAAAAATAATGAAAAATATTTTTTATATATTCTAAAACTTAATTCACAATTTTCCTTCCCAAGCTTCCTTCTTTTCATGTGTTCCCTTTATTTATTAATGGAATTATTAGTCTCCTAGTCACCAGGCTCATTTTGACTCCCCTTTTTCTTGTTCACCTTGTCAGACAAACAAAATAATATATTCTACCCCAACACCTATTTGTTGCTGTTGTGCAGTCACTAAGTTATGGCTGACTCTTTTGTGACCCCGTGGACTATAGCCCGCCGGCCTTCTCTGTCCGTGGGATTTCCCAGGCAAGAATACTTAGGTAGGTTGCCATTTCCTTCTCCAGGGGATCTTTCTGACCCAAGGATTGAACCCTGCTTGGCAGACAGATTCTTTACCACTGAGCCACCTAGGAAGCTCCCAGTAACTATTACCTCAAAAACCTATTACAGTTCAATTATAATTGCTTCTCAATACTCTATGAATTACTTGTATAACAGTCTTCTAAAAGCACAGTTCGATTTATTTCATTTTTCTATTTAGAAAATGTCAGTGGCTCCCTACTACTTATTAAAGACCAAATTCAAACAATGAAGGTCTTTTCATTTTCTAGTCCTATCCCTACTCTTTCAATAGAGTTCCCATTCACAAACATGTCCAATAATTCTCCAAAGAATGCCCTTGGGTTTTCTAAAACATGTTCAGGAGATCCATGAAGTCAAAATTAATTTCATAATAAGACTAAAATATTTGTATTTTTCACTCTCAGTTATCTCATGGGTATATAGTAGAATTTTCCAGGTTAAAGATAAGTAATACTGTGACAGACTGAATGCACGAGATATGAGAATTCAACTATCATTTATAAGCCTGACTATAATGAGATCTGAACATGTATAAAACAGTGGCACTTTATTCTTGCTGTTGCTGTTTTCAAATATATAGTTATTTTTAATAAAAATGTTATTTATGTTAATACATAATGTTCAGTTCAGTTCAATTCAGTCGCTCAGTCGTGTCCAACTCTTTGCGACCCCATGAACTGCAGCACGCCAGGCCTCCCTGTTTATCACCAACTCCTGGAGTTTACCCAAACTCATGTCCATTGAGTCGGTGATGCCATCCAACCATTTCATCCTCTGTCATCCCCTTCTCCTCTGGCCTTCAATCTTTCCCAGCATCAGGGTCTTTTCAAATGAGTCAGCTCTCTGCACCAGGTGGCCAAAGTATTGGAGTTTCAGCTTCAATTTCAGTCCTTCCAGTGAACACCCAGGACTGATTTCCTTTAGGATGGACTGGTTGGATCTCCTTGCAGTCCAAGGGACTCTCAAGAGTCTTCTCCAACACCACAGTTCAAAAGCATCAATTCTTCTGCACTCAGCTTTCTTTATGGTCCAATTCTCACATTCATACATGACTACTGGAAAAACTATAGCCTTGATTAGACAGACCTTTGTTGGCAAAGTAATATCTCTGCTTTTTAATATGCTGTCTAGGTTGGTCATAACTTTTCTTTCAAGGAGTAAGCGTCTTTTAATTTCATGGCTGCAGTCACCATCTGCAGTGATTTTGGAGCCCAGAAAAATAAAGTCAGCCACTGTTTCCACTGTTTCCCCATCTATTTGCCATAAAGTGATGGGACCAGATGCCATGATCTTTGTTTTATGAATGTTGAACTTTAAGTCAACTTTTTCACTCTCCTATTTCACTTTCATCAAGAGGCTCTTTAGCTCTTCTTCACTTTCTGCCATAAGGGTGGTGTCATCTGCATATCTGAGGTTATTGATATTTCTCCCAGCAATCTTGATTCCAGCTTGTGCTTTCTCCAGCCCAGCATTTCTCTTGATGTACTCTGCATATAAGTTAAATAAGCAGGGTGACAATATACAGCCTTGATGTACTCCTTTTCCTATTTGAAACCAGTCTGTTGCTCCATGTCCAGTTCTAACTGGGTGAGTTTATTGTTATTTTTAAATTGCTAAGTATTTTCATATTTCTGTTTTAATTTCTCACGTGGTAAATATTAATAGATACAGCCTATACAAACAAAAGCTCATTGAGGCACTCAATGCTTTTAATATAAGGGGGTCCTGAGACCAAAAAGTTTGAGAACCATGTAGTCAGGTCTGGCCTGAGTACCTGGATGTTCACTGAACATGGCTAAGTTTTCTGGCCTTCAAAATTTTCCCTCTCCTAAAACAACCTTCTATCTGTCTCCCTATGCCCAAATTTTACCCCTTCTTCTTAACAGTAACAGTGGCTGTCTTCTCAATGGGTACTTTAAAAACAAGAGGCTTGGAGTCAGATCTGGCCTTACTACTGACCCTTACTAGCTATGTGACCTGAGGCAACTCCCTTAACCTCTTGCTCAAAGGCCTCACATGAGGACATCACTGGAAGAATTATATTGGGAATTAAATGAAAACATGTAAGTGAAGAAGCTTAATGCCTAGCATGTGTAATAGAACCTTAAGAAATACTAATTTCCTCCTTCCCTCTCCTCTTCTACCAGAATATTATTTTAACACTAGGAATTTTTTTGCATTTATTCATGATCTCCTCCACCATACTTAGCACAATGCCTTTCATATAATGTGCTTGATATTGTTTGAGTTAATACAGTGGAAGAAACAGTGTGATCAGCAAAGCATAGATCTCTCAAATTTCTATTTTTTTCAAAATGCAAATAATTAGATTTAACAACAGAATCAGAATCAATACTCTCTTTTGTAGATTGCATATAATAAAAAAAATCTTAAAAACAGGTATTAGAGAATAGTGCAGGTCACTTTAAAAGGCTGGGGTAGCCTTTTAAATAACATATAACAACATCTAGAAATGCATCTCTAAAGAATATTCATCATTAAGTTATCAAAAACATATGCTGCCGTGACAACTATTTTCAATTTACAGAATGTATGATATTCTAGCAAAGTGTCTAAAGCCACACAAAATTTCTGTTAGACATTTTCTGTTGTGGTTCTTCTGATTTGGAAGACCTCAAAAGTTTAAATATTCCATCCTTATTGTTTATTTAAGATGCTGCTGACCTACTTTCAGAACATAGCTTTGGGCTGCCTTTCCAAGATGAGTTAGGGTTTGTGCTGAGCTGACCGAGTCTCAAAGTTGCCAGTCACCAGTGATCCTTGGTGGCGGAGATACCCATAGACAGAGCTGCAGTCTGCGGCACCGACAGAGGTTTTTTTTCTTACTTGTAACAAGCTCAATTTAACCAGCTGAACTTAACCCAGCAGGAGTGAAGCACTTCCACATCCTTCCTAACAGGGGTCATGATTCTGACTTTACATTCTCATCCCAACTCCACTCCCAATGTTTTCAAGATTTCTTTTAATGGTATAAGATTATGATGTTAATAAAAAAAAATCCTCACAAGTCACTGGTCAGGCACATTTGCTGATGATTAAAACCAGGGCATGAAATTTGAGGAGAACTTATTTGTGGAGAAAAGTAACTTCATTAGATATAGCTTAAAAGATATAGGAAAGAGTTCCTCTGGAACCTTACATGTCTCCAGGAAAATACTTATAACAGCAGCTACAGGCCCCAAGGGTCACCTCCTGAATGTGTCCATTAAAGTTTCGATCACTCAAGGGAGTCCTGGAAAGTTTCTCCTAGGACAGAAAGTGTGATCTAGAAAGGAGCGGGTATAAAATATTTTGGCTGACACAAACTGCTTTCTAGATAAAAAATAAACTCAAATGTGAAACATTAAAAAAGTTGTAAGAGCTATCAGCTCAGAGCTTTGTTTGCTTTTTTCACTCCACTTCTTTAAAATTGTGGCACACCACAATACTTGAACACAAATGACACCCATGTGTTAAAAATGTGGATTGCTGGAGCACACGAAAAGGTAATGGTTTTTCTTTTTTAATTTGCCAGTTACTAAACACAGCACTCAGGGCTGCTGCATTCTGCCCCACAGGCCCTGTGCACCAACTCTAAGCGGCACCATTCACATAGATTTCAATGTGAATGGAGTTCCCCAGGGCTCTGCAAAACTTCACTACAGAAAGCTGCACGTTTAAAAACTGGAAAGCGTATCTTTCAGACCCAACTTCGGATATGATCTGTTTTGAATAAACAAATAACACTTTTGATGTAGAAGCAAAAGAGATGGTGTTTGACATCTGAGTGGTACTACTAGCACTTACTTTAACTTCAACAATGTGCTGAAAATGGAAAGAAGATAGCAAGCTTGGAATTCAAAAATTAAAAGTGAAGACAGTGACATTCTAGTGGAGGGAAAAGGAAAGTTTTTTTTGCTAAGTGCTGCCAGGTCAACTGGGGGAAAAAATGTAGGGAAAAAAAAAAAAAGAAACTTGATCTCCTCCACTTCAAACTTATCAAAAAAACCCAACCAACTGTAAATAGATCATAGATTTAAATATGGAAGGTAAAGTAGTAGTGCTTTAAAAAGAAAACATAAAATGTATTCATGACCTTGGGGGAGGCACAGATTTCTTAAATAAGACACACAGAGCATTAACCATAAGAGAAAAAGAGAAAAACGTGAACTTGATTAAAATAAAGAACATCTATCTGTTCATAGAAAAGACACATTAAAAGTGTGAAAAGGTAAACCATGAAATAAAAGATATTTGTAATATATATATCTGACAAGAGGCTTGAATGCAGAATGCATTAAAAAAAATATTCCTACAGATCAATTTTTCAAAGACAGACAAATAAGCACATTACAAAAGAGAGTATCCAACTGGCCAACATGCACCAGCTTCATTTATCATCGAGGAAATGCAAATTAAAACAAAAATGCTACGTCACTATAACCCTCAAAGGATGGTGAAAATAAAAGTACAAATGATACCAAAGATGCGAAGGAACTGGAACTCTCATATGCCACTAGTAAAAAAGTCTGACAGTAACCATTAAAGGTGAACACAGGAATATACCATGATCCAGAATTCTACTGCTAGTTACAAAGACAGAAATCATATAATGTAAAAGATGGTCATCAAATAATGAGACTATAGCTGTAAGTCTATATATGAAAAGAACTCATTATAGTTAACAGACTGTGTATACATATATTTTGTGTGTGTATCTTTCAATTTCATTTCTGGTGGCTTTTTAAATTGAAAACTGAAATACATAGTTTCAACTTTTGTCTTCTTTGAGACAAAGTAAGCGTAAAACAAACTAATGTTATATTTAAACAGAGACTATGCAATAAATATCAAAGTGGTGAATGTACACCCCAAA
This sequence comes from Odocoileus virginianus, assembly GCF_023699985.2. Lineage (NCBI taxonomy): Eukaryota > Metazoa > Chordata > Mammalia > Artiodactyla > Cervidae > Odocoileus > Odocoileus virginianus. Next base: position 34,966,466 of record NC_069680.1, read on the forward strand.
ATAGTCCATGTCGATGAAGCATTTTTCTATTCCAATCTGACACTCAAATTAAAAAAAAAAATTAATTAGGGTATTTAAATTTCAAAAAAAATACAAGATACAGTGATGAAAGGCAGATTACAAAATACTGTTCCTGTATTATGACCACCACTATAAAAGCACTATGAGTCCACAAAAACATGTACTTAATGAATTTATATAGCCTTACATGGCTAAGCGCCTCTACTTTAGTTCAGATTTCTATATCCAACCAGACACAAAGAGAAGTACTGAGCGGCCTGAAGCTGAATTTTAAATTGGCACAGATGGCATGTTTATAACATCCCTACAATATGCTGAGTGTTCTCCATAAAACCAACCTAGACACAGTCCCTGCCTCTAGGGGACTTAAAATCTAAAAGTAGATGAGGCAGCCTAATTCAAAGAGAGTAAACAAATAAAAGGAAACAAGGGAATGTAAGAGAAGAGAAGCCTCATTAATCTCTCAGCTCCCAGAAGGGTAAGAGCCCAATCTGAACGGTGGAGAAGGAAAGCTGACAAGTCAGAGATTCCTTATTTACCATCATCCTTAATATGGCAGGATGCAGTAAATATTCTCCAACCAATTGTGCTGACCAGACTGAAAATGCTTTGTTGTTCTCCAGTCTCAACATTCAGAAGGTCTCAATCTCCATAATAGATAAAATATATACCCCAATGGGTATGCATAAAAGACATTAGCAGCCCATGCACAGGAACTGATTTACAGTCCAAAATCTAAATTACTGAATCCAAAGCATATGAAAATGTTATTTAAAAAATCCTGGCTCAACAGGCAATTAATTAATGTGACACAACCATCTTTATCTCAAAACTCCGAAAACAAGACAGCAATTCTTACTGGATTGCATTTTTGATGTTGTCTCTAAAGGGATATATGAGCTATATTTGGTTTGTCTGTAAATAAACATTTCATGGGCTTACAGTTCAGACTCTGATCTCCTTATCCAGTTGACTAGAGCTATTTCAATAAGGAGATGTCAAACAATTCTCAGAAATGTCTCTGAATACAGAACCTCTCTAAGCCCTTGAATTAAAAAGAAAAGAAAAAAAAAAGTATTTTAGACCATGAAAATTCCTTCTGGAAGACTTCAAAATGCTGATGACATCCAATTAATTAAGTTAGAGGAACCAAATTCACTTCAATAAAAAGGTCCTGGCTGCTTCACTGTCTCTTTGGTTCAGGTATCTCTGGCAAAGACTGTCTATTAAAAATGATGATATCGCAGCCAAACCCCACACAAAAAGATGATGAAGAAAGAAATGACACTATTGACTTTGCTGCATCAAAGTAATATTGATTGAGTCTGAAGTCCTATAAAGAGCACAGTTTAGAATAAATGTTGGAGGTCACTTAGGGACATTATCTAGCCAGTGTCTCAAATCTGTAACCACTTTCCCCCAGTGCTCTCCACAGTACCACAATATGATGACTTTCAATTTCCCAAAATGTTATTTTGCCTCTAGTTTAAAACATGACTTCCTTTTAAAGAAAAGACTCAAAAATCTCCCTTTATACATAATATTTCCCCGGTAGCTCAGCTGGTAAAAAAAAATCCACCTGCAATGAGGAGACCCCAGTTCAATTCCTGGGTCAGGAAGATCCGCTGTGTAGGGATAGGCTACCCACTCCAGTGTTCTTGGGCTTCCCTGGTGGTTCAGCTGGTAAAGAATCCGCCTGCAGTGTGGGAGGCCTGGGTTCCATCCCTGGGTTGGGAAGATCCCCTGGAGAAGGGAACAGCTACCCACTGCAGTATTCTGGCCTAGAGAATTTCACAGAGAGCGGAGCCTTGCAGGCTCCAGTCCACGGGGTTAGAAGACCGGGACATGACTGAGTGACTTTAGCTGAGCGACTTTCACTTCATACATAATACTTCCTCAGGAAGATCTCCTGGAGAAGGGAATGGCAACCCACTCCAGCATCCTTAACTGGGAAATCCCATGGACAGAGGAACCTGGCAGGCTACAGTTCATGGGGCCCTGAGAGTCGGACACAACTTAGTGACTAAACCACCACCATATGTAATATTTCCACCATAGGACTTACATAAATAAAAATATATCTTGACAAATTCAAGGTATCCCAGTAAAAATTGTGTTTGAGTCCATCTTATGAAGATTATGGTAAAAATGCACTTATTCCAATAACTTGAACTCTAAACCTTGGGATCACCATGATTCCTTCCTTCCTGCACACCCTATCCCCCTCTACACTAACCAGTAACAAGCTGTTCAGATTCCCCTTTAGTCCAAATCCTCCCACTGAAAGGGTCCCAGGAGGAGGCCCATCATGTAGAAAAACTGAGGTCCAAAGGGCAGAAGAGTCTGAGAAAAGTCAGAGAGACATTTCAGAATAACAAGCCAAAGGTTTGAACCAGGGAGACACTATTAAAGACTCTGGGATCAGACTGGGCAGTAGACCAAAGAGTCTGTAGAGACTCTAAGGCCCAGAGCCTGAGATGTGACTTGAAGGGCCAAGCACAGAGGGGTGTGGTGGGTCAGACCAACCCAAAAAGGCCAGGTGGTACAATCATCCTACAACTCTTCTCATATACCCCTCTTTCCAAATGTCCCCTGCCATCAGGCTAGCTCAGACCCTCCTGGACCTCACTTGAACAAGTGCAATAATGTCTTAACTAACCTATTTCTCTACCAACACTCTGTGGTCAAAGTATCTGAAAGTACCCTGTCAAACCTTTTCAGTGTTTTTCATTAGCCTTAATAGAAGATTTACAAATCCGTAAAATGACTTTGAACATCTGTCCCTTCTCTAGCCCCACATGTGCAACCACTTTCCCCCAACCATTCTCTGTATCAGTCATAATGACTTTCACTTCCCCAAAATGCTGTCTTGTCTCTAGTTTCAAACATGATTTCCTTTTAGACAGAAGACTCCTAATCACACCCCCCACCACACACACACACACAGTCACTTTGTCTCATCTTAAATATCATTTCCTTAAGGGGGCTTTCCCTAAAGCCTCTAAAGGGTCCCTGCTATATTCGCAGGGGACTCTATACATCCCTTTTTGTGACAAATCTATAAACGGTAAAGAATCTTGTGTTCTATGAGAGCAAGAGCGTATATCTAGCAATAGGATTAAGAATGTTACTTCCTTACTTAAAAACCTTCAATGGTATCCCCCAACTTCCGCATTAAGAACACATTTGTCAGCATGGTGGCTCAGAGAGTAAAGAATCCACATGCAATGCAGGAGACCTGGGTTCGATCCCTGGGTTGGGAAGATCCCCTGGAGAAGGGAATGGCATCCATCTCAGTGTTCTTGCCTGGAGAATCCCAGGGGCAGAGGAGCCTGGTGGGCTGCAGCCCATGGGGTTGCAGAGTCAGACACAGCTGAGCGACTAACACTTGTCAGTACAGGTATTCAAGGCCTATCCACAGTATGAAGTCTTAAGGTCGTACTATTTTCTGACCCCCCAAAACAGGATTATCTGTTCCTTTCCAAATAAGTCATGTACTTTCCAGATGCTTGCATTTCTGTAGCTTTCTCTATGAACCTGCTTTCCATGTCTTTGCTACCCAAAACCATCACTCCACTCTTTCTTTTTTTAAAAATATTTACTTATTTATTTGGCTCTTAGCAGGTTTAGTTGTAGCATGTGGGATCCAGTTCCCTGACCAGGGAATGAACCTGGGCCCCATGCATCGGGAACATGGATTCTTAGCTACTGGACCACCAGGGAAATCCCATTCCACTCTTTTTTGGTCTGCAGTTTCTGAATTTTCTACAATAAACGTGAATTTCTTTTATAATAGGAAAAAAAATGCTACCCAATCTTCCAAACCTATATCTAATTCTATCTTCTCCATAGACTTCTTCCTGATTTCCCGCAAATAAATTTCGCCTCTCCCACCTTTGACTCCCTTCATGCTCAAGTATGGTGTATTTTCCTTAGTATACCGAGTTGTTGCGATACATCTCATATCTTTATTAGTTTAAGAGTTTTTAGATAATGCTGCTTATACCTTGCTTTCCCATACATCTTCTTATCATATTTTGCATATGCCTTATATACATAAGGTGCTCCATAAATGCATTAATTTGAATCTTAAAAAATCTACTAGATGTAAAGCAGTTGTGCAAGGCAGTTGTCTAAATGTATGGATAGTCTTATTTTTTTTTTTTTGGTTGTACTGGGTCTTTGTAGCTGGTCGCAGGCTTTCTCCAGTTGCGGTGAGCAGGGACTAACTCTCTACTTGCAGTGCAGTTTGGGCTTCTCATTGCACTGCCTTCTCTTGGGGAGCACAGGCTCTAGGTACAGGGGCTTCTGTGGTTGCAGCCTGTGGGCTCCGTAGTTGGGGCGCACAGACTTAGCTGCTCTGTGGCATGTGAAATCTTTCCAGACCAGGGATTGAATCCATGTCCCCTGCATTGGTAGGAGGATTCTTATCCACTGTACCACCAGGGAAGTCCTAAAATTATCTCTAAAGTACAAAAGATACCTGTGAAACAGATGGGTGCTAAATGGAATGAGAAAATCACACTATGTTACCAGTATAAAAAGGGAAATAAACCTTATCTGCATCTCAAATAAATGCTCTTTAATCAAAAGGTACTATATCTTTAGAGACTCATTAGTTTTATATTATACATTAAGAGGCCCACATTTATTTCAATTCTGACAATTTAAAATAGGATTTTAATTCAAGTTTCATGTAGCAGCAAAACAGTACCACTGCTCCATATTTATTTTTGTGAGCATTTTTGCTGTTTGAGGGACAAAAGGAAAACAGCACATAACATTAGTTAAGTGTGCTGAAAATTATGTCAGAAAAGGCCACAGTAGTTACCTAGTTCAACCCATTAAATTTCTAGATAAAGAAAATAAGGACTATGAGTTTCTTGGCCAAGGTCACAAAGCCAAAGCCAGGACAAAGGCTCAGACCATCTGACTTCCACTGCAGCGCTCTTCCTACCTCAAAACAACACTCATCTCAAGGCTGTAATAACTAGAGCACGTTATTTTCAATCGACACTGAAGCCAACAATGCTCCAGTACTGAATTAAGGCCATTTGCACATTTTCAGTCATGCTCAAGAGAAACCAAAGTGTGACGAATGAAGGAATGAAAAGGAATTCTTATTATCTTTTCCCAGGAGGCTTCTACCTTATAAACGGATAGAAATGAACACTACTTCACAAGCTTTGACAGGGTCTGTGTTCAGACACTCTGAAAAGCAAGAGAAACATGATAGGAAACTACATACATAATAGAATTTTGACACATGGTGGAACATGCAACACAGAGCATTTTAAATGCTACATTATCAAAAGTTACTATTTATTTCATAGTTACCAAGAAAGATATGCTTCAAGGAAAAGAAAAAAAGGCAGCAGCCTATTTCTCAAAGCCTACTTAAAACACAAACCTATCTACCAATATTTACATTTTTACAATTTCATCCCTAATAACTGGCACATAGTAGGCACTTCAGCATTTTCATAATAAGGTAATTAATCTCTCTTAGCATCACCCAGTACTGTTCTTGAATACTACAGCTGTACCTCAGTGACTATAAAATGCTGCTACTTGTAGTAGAAAATAATGAGCATTGACAGTTTGTATCAAACAGAAATGTTTCAAGACTAGAACATTTTATGTGTTGTGTACGTGTATGTGTGTATAAAGGTTCATTTGCTTTCTCTCTATATATACGTACACATATAGGTATATGTATGAATATATGGTAGGCTTCCCAGGCGGCTCAGTGGTAAAGAATCAGCCTAGCAATGCAGGAGACAAGACATACAGGTTTGATCCCTGGGTCAGGAAGATCCCCTGGAGAAGGAAATAACAGCAATCCACGTCATTATTCTCACCTGGGAAATGCCATGGACAGAGGAGCCTGGCGTGCTAAAGTCCATGGGGTCACAAAGACTGAGCAACTGAGAATGCATGCATGGATAAATATATGGCATGTATTTCTGACAACAGTGATCTTACCTAAAGATCTTATGCTATGGGACAGTGATTTTCAGACTCTCATTACAGCAGTTACTAATAAAAAAAGGATTATACACCACAACCTAGTACATGGAACACACATGCACAGGAACACACATACACAACTAAAACTAAGGTCTCATGAAACAACACCACTACTATATCCAAAGCACTAGTATTTTCTATTCTATTTTTAAAACTGCTGTTTGTGATCTACTAAACTGATTTTGTCACCCCTGTTCTGAAAGCTCATAAAAGTGCAAGAAAACACTAAAATATCAGCAAGGTGTAGACTTTAGTTTTGCATTCATTCCTTAGACATAGCCTAGAAGCCAACCAGACACAGGCAAATGAAGACTAGAAATCCCTGGTAGCTCAGATGGTAAAGAGCCCGTCTGCAACGCAGGAGACCGGGGTTCGATCCCTGGGTCATCAGGAAGATTCCCTGGAGAAGGAAACAGCACAACCAGTATCCTTGCCTGGAGAATCCCATGGACAGAGGAGCCTAGTGGGCTACAGTCCATAGTGTCACAGAGTCAGACACAACTGAGCAATTAAACAAAAGATGCCAACCAGAGATGGGCAAAATTAGGACTAGAAATCACTAAAACACTATTCATTCAAAAGTCTATGTTGAATGCCAGAAGGATGTTATTATTGTGTAAGTAAAAAATAAAGACCATATTCTTGGCCATAAAACAGGTCAAAAATTTTAAAGGCATCAAATAACAACACATTATGATCACAATGGAATTAAGTTAGAAATCAGTAACAAAAAGCTCTGTAACATCCCAATTATTTGGAAAATAAATCATGTTTTTTTTAAATAACTCAAGGACCAAAACGGAAATCAAAAAGGTAAATTAGTATTTTTAACTAAATGAAAATACAACACATTAAAACTTGGGGGAAGCAAAAAAACACCCTCAACAGTTTCACGGGTTTAGAGAAGAACAACAGGCCCAGGTCAACACCTCAGCTGGGTTCCCTCTCAGTTCAGTCACTCAGTCGTGTCCGACTCTTTGTGACCCCATGGACTGCAGCACGCCAGGCTTCCCTGTCCATCCCCAGCTCCCAGAGCTTACTCAAACTCACGTCCATTGAGTCGGTGATGCCCTAGAACAATCGAAACTGCTCACAAAAGGAGGGTGGCAGCCTGGAGGGAAAACCACTGGGTTAATTTTACAGGTAACAAAGGTGAAGGAACCAACCCCTACCCCTCCCCAGATGGAAGGGCTTTCCCCAATCTGAAAAGAGAGTAGGAATCTAATAAGCTGTCAGTGAGGGAGAAGAGCCACACAAACAGGGTAAAATGAAGAGAGAAGAGAGGGGACAACAGCCAGGAAAAGGCAAGACAGGAAGCTGCAGAGAATGGTGGTGGTCCGACCCACAGTGGTAGATGAAGTGTTTCATGGTGGTTCCCCCCCAGTACTGAGGACAGCTCCTGGAGCCTATCTATCACTCCTGTCTAATGTAAGTAACTCAACCTTCAGATTCCTCCCAGAACCAAGTTAAATTTGGGAGGAAAAACCCTCAGCTTCTCAAGAGGCCATCTAGACCAACAGAAACAGAAACTGTCTTGCTTTCAATTGTTCTGAGGTGCCCTGAGGGTCCCTCCAACACCCAAACCTGCAAATCTGGATTATATTAAACATTCCAGAGTGGTTTTTTTTTTAAGATATATTTATTTTGGCTGTGCTGGGTCTTTGTTGCTGTGAGTGGGCTTTCTCCAGTGTAGGGCGTGTAGGGGCTACTCTTCATTGTGGTGCGTGGGCTTCTCATTGTGATGGTTTCTCCTGTTGCAGGCACTGGTTCTAGATGCACAGGTCTCAGCAGTTGTGGCAAATGGGCTTAGTTGCTCCAAGGCATATGGGATCTTCCCAGACTAGGGACTGAATCCATGTCCCTTGTACTGCAAGACAGATTCTTAATCTCTGGGCCACCAGGGAAGCCCTATCCAGTATTTTTTAAGCCAGCATACAGGGTTAAGAGGAGACAGGATAAGTATTTAAATACTTATTTTTAATTAAACATACTCCCAATCTATCCAGTGTTTAAAAGGGGGGAGGGGAGCCAATTCATTATAGACAACCATTAACTCAGTTTGATGGAAAGTATTACTAACTGATCATTCTGATGAGTGGTGTTCATTAAATATGTTTTCTACATGTATTTCGGGGAACTAAAATGAATAAGGATGCTACTTTGCTTTGCTGGAGGCAATCCCACATCCTGCTAGGTTTAGTTTTTATATGTGCCTGGCTTCCTAAAATAGGCATAAACTGCCATATTTAGATCTATGCTATTTATTTCCACAGAGAAGGAACCTCAGAACTTTTAAAGTAGGATAGGTTATCTAATCTTTTTACACTTTTGTTGTGAAAAAGGAAGAAAAATACATGATCCTGGAGGCAAAAGAAAGACTGAACTTAATAACAAAGATTTAAAAGCAGAAAAATTCATACAGTGTCTTTTTAGAAAAAGAACATTTTCTTCCTTTCATCTCAAGGCAAACCATTTATCTACCAAGAAGTACAGATACTGTGTTCCTTCTTTTTAAAACTTTTTAAGTCATATCCTTTTTAACGGAAGGAACCTGGAGTCTTAATCTCATAATCTGAAAGTCTTTCTAACATATCTGAACTGTTGACTACTTTTCAAAGCTATTATGGGAACTAATAGCTAGATTAATTCATATACCATTTTCTCAAATAAAAACTTCACAATGAAATTTTCTTTTGACAGGACATTTATGAATTACAGCCACTGTTTCCTAAATCCTTTCAGAGGGGAAAAATTTAAGGTGATGGAACAAAGATAAACAAAGTTATATTATTCTTTTACCATGTTAACTGATCTAGTGCACATCACTTTAAAGCAGAAATTTACAATGCATAGTCAACACACTGAGTGATGTTGTCTATGAAGATGATTAAATATGCCAAGGTATTAATTATAATGCCACTTTACATTTGTATAGAATGTTCCAGTTTGCAAAACATGTCTATAAACTCATCTGACTCTATGTCATTCAATTTAAGTACAATAGATAGAAGATGTGAGTTCATCTGGATATACCGAAATAGTTAAGAGGAGGGATTCTGGAGCCAACTGTCTGGGCTGGACTCCTAGCACTGCCACTTACAATTACAGAATGTGATTCTGAGCACATTACTCAACATCTTTGTGCCTTAGTTTCATCATCTGTAAAATGGGGATAATAATTATTTCTACCTCATGGGTCCACTAATGAGTAAATCAACTAATATATGTCAAGCACTTAATCCAGTGTCTAGCAGAGAGTAACCATTACATGTCATACATGCCAGTTTTACTTATCAGCAGCATAATTGTATGGATAGGGAAACAAACTAATAAGTCACAGAGCCAGGAATAGAAACCATAGCTTCTTCTCCTATTTGATGTTTCATCCACAAAAGGCTGGGGTTTTGTTGTTGTTGGGGTTTTGTCGTTGTTGCAATTTTGAAGTATCAGAAGGTTTTCTAGACTGACATAAAGCAGTCTAATGTGAAACTGTACAAATCAAAAGATTCAACAGCTCAAAACACTTATAAAGTTGTATTTTAACCTATATTATATATATATATATATTTTAAGTTAAATTGAAATTAAAAATATAAATATTCCATTTTGTTGACAAAAGTATACACTGAGGAATAGTCATCTATGTTGCTATATTTGCAAAGCAAAACTCAAATCTAGAAGGAAAATACTAAGATAATAACTGTGTTAGAAATTCCTTTTTTTTTTTTCTGGTTTTCAAGACATTTAGGACTATGATATTTGTAATTTAAAAAATGATTTCCAAAATATGTTTACATAAGTTGGTATTGATAGGAGAGAGAGAGTGAAGTCGCTCAGTCGTGTCCGACTCTTTCTGACCTCACGGAATGTAGCCCGCCAGGCTCCTCTGTCCATGGGATTCTCCAGGCAAGAACACTGGAGTGGGTGGCCATTTCCTTCTCCAGGGGATCTTCCCAACCCAGAGATCGAACTCTGGTCTCTCGCATTGCAAGCACTTTACCATCTGAGACACCAGGGAAGCAAGCCCCACTGATAGAAGAAATACTTGAAACAAAAGAAAAAACAAGAAGAAACACTTCAGAATTAATTCCACCTGAAAAACTATTCTCTTTTTTCAGACATGTTTGAGGGTATCTTTTCTCAGACTTTGTTCGAATTTTTTCCCTTTAGTGATTTAGGTGACTGTGGCAACATCTTCCACTGTATCTAAAAATAGGGAAAGAGTGTGTGAATTTATGAGCTGAAACACAAAACTGGCACTGGGTGTCTAAATTAGAGTATTAAATCACTTAGCATACTCTTAGCATAGAAATATATTTTAAGCACTCACATCCACATGCTTTGTATATTCATACAAATACATTTAATTCAACCATCTTTCATCTTTTCCTATGAAGTGAAAAACTGTGAAGTCATGACCTTTTTAAAACACGCCAAATCACTTCTTAAGAGATTAACTTGGACAAAGCACTCCACTCCCAACCTCAAGCTCCTTCTCTGAACAACAGTGAGTAGACTAGAATGTCAGTCAGTAGTTCATGACCTTTTTCCACAGCAGCCCATCTGAGGGACTCAGCAGCATCTCTCCATTTACAGCAGTGGTTTGTTCAGTTCAGTGGCTCAGTCGTGCCCAACTCTTTGCAACCCCATGGACTACAGCAGTGGGGATGGTCTGAAATGTCCCATGGATGATTCTGATGTACTACCCTAGAAGCTGTTCCCCTGCCCTTCACTCCTGAAAGTTCTTTAAGGTTCTGCACAGTTCCAAAGCCTGCCACTCTAGGCCCAGGAAAATCGCAACCCAATGACCTTACCTGACAGTGTTACTTTAATACATTTTAAAAGAAAGGCCAAAAGTTAATAACATGTATTCTTTTGTTGAAGCACCCAAGATTCAAAAAGAACTTATATACTGACGATATCAAAGAGGGCTCTGTAATGTAACTGCTCACATGGCAAACAGCACACCTCCCCTGGAATTCACTTCTCATCAAGAAGGTAGTAAAGAAAGAGAAAATGTGCGGAATCAAACAAAATACTTCCTAAAGTTGAGAGTGGTCTGAACAAGTGATTAATGGAAAAGAGATCTGTACAAGTCACTTTTTTTGGTAACAGAGAAGGGAAGCCAAAGACTGACACACAGAGATGGGATGTTATGTCATCCCCAATTTTTTTTTACCAGACAACTCTGTTATAAACTAAAAATAACTAATAGTGACTAAAAATATGATTTGGATATATGCCATATTATAAATATAAGCCAAACACATTGGCTCAGCAAGGAGACTGATAAACTGCCCAGAACACTTAACAGTGTCCATTTTCTTTGAATGTTCACTTACTGTCGACAAATTTTACACTATTTGAAGCTACTGTACATGCAGTCTTGCAAAAAACTGTCACAACTAGGGAAGAAGGAAATGGAATTTTAAGACTTCCTTGGAAAATGTGTGTTTACCTCAAATGTGAGCCAACATTACATCATCACTTAAAAGTACACAAGGCATGGCAAAGATGCTGAGTAGGGTTTCAAAATCAGAATCATGTATATGAAAAAAAGTATGTAACTGCATTCTCTTCAAATCAGAAAACATATTAATCAATACGTGCTGATTATTAGCTATGTGCTTTACTGTGAGAGTAACCTTAACAGGCACAAAAAACAACAGGATTTCTCAGATCTATCATTTGAACCCTCCCCTTCACCACCACCAAATTGGCTGGGTCACAAAGTTGCTGTCCTCTGTACCAGAAGATGACATCAATGGTGACTGAGAATACAATGTATACTTCCCTATCACTGCCCTATTGATTCGTGCCTGAAAAAGTTGATAAAAATTTTTTTTCGGTAGTATTTCTTCTGAAATCCTTTACAAAACATGCTGTCCATTGCTGGCTTAACTTGCTGAACGCACTTCCCATTAAAAAGGAAATTCTCAGTGTTCTCCATGTGAACCATAACAGTAAAGCCTAAAACTTGTATCAGTGAACAGACCAAATAACCCAACAAGAAACAAAAGTAAACAGAAAGAAATCGCCCCAATCTCAGGTTTGTAAGATGTTCACGTTACAGACTGTAGCAAAAAACATTCAAGAGAAAACAATTCTTTACACCGAGTTGGGAAGGATACATATTTGTTTAATAAATATACACATTTCTTCCTCATTCTATACCCATGTGTGAAAGCATGGAACAATTTGATTTGTGACAGTTTCTGTTGTGTCTCAAACTTTACATATAAGTTTATCACGGCGAGGAAAAAAAACAAAAAACAAAAAAACCTGCTTGGCTTGACTCACCATGAATCACAGCCAGGAGGTCATCTTGTTGTGTATCAGCAACTATGTTTTCACTACAGCTATGTGACCTCAAGTGGCAGCAGCAGAGGCACCAAAATAGAAGGGGCAGGAGGCTTCTCCTGGTTTCTCGGCCCCAAATGGGCTTTCCCAGCCCATTCGGGCATCTGAGCAAGAGCCAACCGCAGAGGAGAGAAAGAAGAAACCCAACAGCTCCGCCGAGGAAGGCTGCAGGCCCACCACACCTTCCATGCCCTCCCGGGAGCACGGGAAGGCAAGATCATAAAAGAGGACAGGCTTCAGAAACAGCGTGAAGAAAGCAGCAGGACAAGGGCCAAAGCTAGCCGGGTGTAAGGCAAAATCCAGCAGTGACGGAGCGGCACATATTCCGGGAAGGTCTGGAGACAGAAGAGGCTCTCCTGCCAGGGATCGCCCGGCGCTGCCCCGGCGCGAGCGCACATCGGTCCCCCTACCTCCAAGCACCTCCAGCACCCGGGACCTGCCTCTGATCCCACCTCACCTGTCGGGTGCCCGCTGGCCCCGCCGGCGTCTCTGGCCCCCGGTCCCCGCCCTAGCCCATTCTCCCTGCACGTTCCCTCCCGGCGCGTCTCTCGGGACCACCACTGGGGTCAGCGTGGGCAGCGAGCCGAAGCCCGCCCCGCTGCCCCAGGCCCGGCCCCGGCACTCACTTTCTGAATCCGCTTCAGCGCCATCGGTCAGGGAGGGCGGCGGGGACACCGGCCAGCGGGAGACGGCTGCAGGGCTCGGGGGCGTGGGGTAGTGCGGGCTCGGATCGCCGGCTGCTTGACTGGCTCAGCCGAGTGGGTCCCCGGCTCGCTGCTGTCTGGCTCGCTCTGGGCGCGGGTGCCTGCTCCGAGTGCGCCCGAGCGCTAGTGTGTGCGAGTGTGCGGGCGGGGACGCCGGCGAGACTCTTTTGTTTCCGCTTTTGCTTCTGGGAAGGAACCTGCGGCCGCCCGGCCCCGCCCCCTCCCGCCGAGCATACAGGGAAATGTAGTTCCTGCATCCTACTCGGCGGCTGCCTGGGTCGGAGACCTTCACCCACCGTCTGGGCCCAGAGGTGCCAGGTCTGGGTTAGTCTTCGCAGGTGGATTTTGATCAAGTAACTGAAACTGGAGTTCTCAATCTGTAAAATAATAACAAATTAGCTCGAAAAACATGTACCGGATTCTAAGTGTGCTACAGCTCATCTTGTAATTTTTTTTTTTTTTTATCTTCCCTTTTTCTGTTACCAAATCCTCTTCTCAAGAGTTAGAGTACCCTGGAGTTCCAATCTCAGACCTCTCGCCATTAATATAAGGTCTATCTAAACGATAGACCTTGTGTCGTCCCATAAACTGGAAGGCCACCCAGCATAGCTGGAGGAACGTGGCCTTTGTGGACTGACCCCTCTCCTGGGATGGAATCCAAGTTCTGATCCCTATCCACTGTGTGACCTTGTAGCACTTAAGTTCTCTAAGCCTCAGTTTCTGCTTGTCCAAAGAGAAGGTAATCTCCATATATTATTGTCAGAATTAACTGGTATTAATATAATGTGCCAAACACACTACCTATTGAAAGTGCTCTATAAAAATTACTTCCTTGTTTTTATGTATATGACAATGATTTTAAAATCTCTTTTTCCAGCCAAACTCCTACCCCAGTTTCAGCATTTTATGTCCCAAAACCTCCTGGACATGTGCACCTTTCTTCGCTGTGGCCAGGAATCAGAATGTGTTACAACGTGAGGGTTGGAAGAAAGCTTTGCAGGAAACCCTAAACAATAGCTACCATACCATCCCAAATGCTTACAAAGGGCAAGGAACAAAAATCCGTAACTTAAAAGAAAACGTTCAGGGAAATAAGATAGTGAAAGAATGATAGAAATATTAATAGAATCTGAAACTTAATTTAGAAGCCTCTCATTCTCCCTTCTCACCACCCCCCACATCCAAAACAAATATAAAAACTAAAACCAGTCTGGAGTCTAGCTCCTCTCTTAGTTTCCTTTTCCTGAGATCTTGGTTCTCTCTGCACGCTGGCCCACCATCCTTTTTCCAGCTCCCCCTTAACTTCTCTTGTACAGGGTATGAGCTCCCACTACCCTTACTCCACTTTATGACACTCTTCAAACAAACACACTGCAAGCACTCTTCACTGTTTCTGCTGCTAAACGGCCAAGCCTTTTGGTACTCCCTATTTATCTCCCTAAAGGGAAGAATCCCATTGACACAACTCATCTTTTTACTTCAGACTGTGCATTTTCAGCTAGTGAGCAAAGTATAGATTGACTATTCTTGAATTAGTTTGACAACCATGGTCTAATCAGCTGTGGGAAATTTGAAGTACTTTGGGGCAAACAAGTTTCTGAAACACGCCAGCAAGGTCATATGATCCTGCAGAAAGGTGTACTGGGGCGAGCTTGATACAGCGTCTTTGGGCTCCTGAAAGTGGGACCCTACCAAACATTGCTCTTCCTTTTCATAGGGCAAGTGTGAGAGTGTCCTTGTAAATAGGGGAAAAACAGTCTGGGCTTGGGCACCGTCTGCTTTGGAGAGTTACATTCCCAAGCTGATAGTATTTGGATATAATGCAGCCAGTGAGGCTGTCCCAAGCTGCTCCCACTACAGGGAAGCACTAATTCCAAGTAAGTGCTCATTACCAGGAAAGCCCTCCAGTGTTATTAAATGGACAGTCCTGATAAGTCAGTCTATCACCACTCAATAGATAAAAACACTCACTCAGTCAGAGACGACAATCAGGGCAGTTTCATTCAAAAAAACACTAAGAGTCCAAGACACTGGCATTAATTTCTCCCTCTGCAAGACTATCATGTGTGTGTGTGTGTTCAGCTGCTAAGTCATGTCTGACTCATTGCAACCCCATGAATTTTAGCACACCAGGCTTCCCTGTCCTCCACTGTCTCCCAGAGTTTGCTCAGATTCGTGTCCATTGAGTCGGTGATGCTATCTAACCATTTCATCCTCTGCTGCCCCCTTCTCCTTTTGCCTTCAATCTTTCCCAGCATCAGGGTCTTTTCCAAGGAGTTGGTTTCCAGGTTACCATACATACTACTAAAAGACACACTGATCATATCACTCCACTGCTTAAAAATTTCTATTGGTTTGTATCATGGAAGTTCAATGCCTAAGTGTACTGAAAAATACCCATCCCAATTTGTCCCTAGATGCCTCCTTTTCATCTTTTAGCTCACAAATGGTCATGTATCTTTGCACAATGTATTCTCTTTGCATAGAATGACCTCCCAGCTTGCACCTGACAAACACATCCTTCATGACCCAACTCAAATGATACAGACTTTATGAGAGCGATTGTGCTTACTTTCAGAAACTCATATTTCAGGATATGGAACTGTCATTCTTAGCATTTGGAATATGGAATGGTTGCCGGATGCTGCTTATGAGGGAAAAAGCATAATCCTGGAGAAAGAAACTGAAATAAGGAATTAAACCATTTGGAGAAGTCTCTGGAGAGGTTTGCTTACTGAGTAAAGGAGATGAATGAAGAGCTTCTTGGGACCAGGAGGAGAGTGCTGACTCTTGATAGAATCAGAGCAACAATCTGGGCAGTTTAATGAAGACCCTAGAGAAACGGACACATTGTTCTCACCAGAAATTTTCAGAGTAGAGTGAAAAGGAAGGGTTTGATGAAAAGATTCAGACATTCTTTTTGTTGTTGTTTTTTCTAGGCTGCTCTGTGTGGCATGAGGGATCTTAGTTCCCAAGTCAGGGACTGAACCTGTACCTCCTTCATTGAGAGCGCAGAGTCTTAACCATTGAACCCCCAGGGAAGTCCCTGAGATTCAGGCTTTCTTGATGAGTGTGGCATGATGGAACAGGGCATACGTCAGGAGTCCAGAGTCCGTAGTTCCTGAACTTAACCATGGATAAGTGAGGCAAGCGGAGTGACTGCCCTACTAGGAATACCACCACCAGCTTTGCCAATCTGGAACAGAAGTTACCTGTTTCCTAGGCACTGCTGTGAACAGTCTCTGATTGCCAATTTTGCTTCTCTTCCACCTGTTCTCCATGAAAACACATTTGTCTTTGCAAATATAAGAGCTCCTTTTGGTTTCTTCTTTGTGCCTCTTTGTGGCTGTGCTGTCAAAAGTCTTTGTAGGGCTTCTCTGGTGGACTAATGGTTAAGAATCCGCCTGCCAATGCAGGGGACATGGATTCAGTCCCATGTGTGGGAAGATCCCACGTGTTGTGGAGCAATGAAGCCTATACACCAAAACTCCTGAGCCCATAGTTCAGTAGAGCCTGGGCCCCGCACCAGGAGGAGCCACCAGGATGAGGAGCCGAAGTGCTGCAGTGGAGAGGAGCCTCAGCTCTCTGCAGAGAAAAGCCCATGCAGCAGTGAAGGTCCAGTGCAGCCAAAAGTAAGTGAAAAAGTAAAAGTCTTTATGAAGGACCTCCCTACTCAAATGCTCCCCTTTCCTTTGACCTCTGCGTGCTCTTTTGGGCTGATGAGACCTCTCATTCGTCCTAGGACAGTCGACCCACAGTATGGTCTTCAGACACAGCAGGGCCTTTTTCCCTTGTGAGTCTATTGTCCCATAACTGAAAACCAGAGCCACCAGGAGGTGAAACTCAGTCAGGAGAGTTGGGATGGCTCAGAACAGGTGTTTGGCGCACATGTAATTCAAGCATTCTTTCTTGAATACCTTTAAAAGTATTTCCAGAATATCTGTCTGGCTTGTTGGCTCACAGATTCTATCCTTACACCCTCCCTCCCTAACTCTGTCTAGCCTCAGGCCAGAAGATTCAAGGGGACCATTCCCCAGCTGGCGCTTGGGCTTGAAGCACAAACTTCCTTGTGCGCTAGTAAATTTCCATACGGTCAGAACCCAGTGTGGACTAAGCATCTGCTTGAAACTGGGCCAGAACCATGGATTAAGAAGGGCACAGTGCAGACAGCCTTGAAGGTTGTGAAGTCAACCATAGACTTTTCAGGAGTGACAGGCAGGTACTTCCTTTATGGGTATTTTCTCTTACCTGTGGGGCTTATGTGTCCTTCAAAACTGTTTTTGTCCATTTTTTAACCTATTTTTTAAATGGTTAATTAAAACCAGCTGAGTACTGAACAGCAAGCACAAGAATGTTTAAGTATTTTTTGGTTTCTGTTTGATGAGGTCTGAGAAGGAAAGTGTTCTGTGGTTCCAGTCATAATCTATTTTAATAAAGTTTTGATCAGCCCTGTGTATTAGGCAGGACTCTCAGGAGAATCAGAACCAATAGGGTATATGGTAGATAGATATGTAAGAGGAGATTTTTCATGGGGATTGTCTTACATGATTATGGGGGCTGAGATATGCCATAATATGCTGTCTGCAAGTTACAGAACCAGGAAATACAGTGGTGTCCAAGTCTGAAAATCAAAGAAGCCTATAATGTAACTTTCAACCTTAGGCCAAAGGCCTGAGACAGAGGAAGGAGAGAGAGGGGTATTGATGTAAATTCTGGAGTCTAAAGGTCCCACATCAGGGACTCTTGTGTCCTCCTATGTCCAAGGGCAGGAGAAAATGGATGTCTGAATTCAAGAAGAGAGAGAGAGAGAATTTGCCCTTTCTCAGCCTTTTTGTTCTATTTTGCCCTCAAAGGATTGGATGACACCTGCCCACATTGGTGAGTGTGTATCGTCTGTATTTTTATTTTATTGGAGTATAATTGCTTTACAATGCTGTGTTAATTTCTTCTCTACAGCAAAATGAATCAGCTTTACATACACACATATCCCCTCTTTTTTGGATTTGCTTTCCACTTAGGTCACCTCCAGGAATTCCCTGGTGGCTCAGACGGTAAAGCATCTGCCTGAAATGCGGGAGACCCGGGTTCGATCCCTGGGTTGGGAAGATCCCCTGGAGAAGGAAATGGCAACCCACTCTAGTCTCTTACCTAGAAAATTCTGTGGATGGAGGAGCCTGGTGGGCTACAGTCCATGGGGTCACAAAGAGTCGGACACGACTGAGCTCTTCCCTTAGGTCACCACAGAGCACTGGGTACAGTTCTCTGTGCTATACAGTCAGTACTCATTAAGTGAAAAGTGAAAGTGGAACTCACTCGTTTGTGTCCGACTGACTCTTTGTGACGCCATGGACAATACAGTCCATGGAATTCTCCAGGCCAGAATACTGGAGTGGATAGCCGTTCCCTTCTCTACGGGATCTTCCCCACCCAGGGATTGAACCCAGGTCTCCCACATTGCCTGTGAATTCTTTACCAGCTGAGCCACAAGGGAAGCCCAAGAATACTGGAGTGGGTCGCCTATCCCTTCTCCAGGGGATGTTCCCGACCCAGGAATCGAACCGTGATCTCCTGCATTGCAGGTGGCTTCTTTACCAACTGAGCTATCAGGAAGCCCCCCGCCCCAGTTCTCATTAGTTTTCTATTTTATATATAGTAGTGTATGTATACAGGACTTCCCAGGTGGCGCAGTGGTAAAGAACCCTCCTGCTAATGCAGGAGATGCAAGAGATATGGGTTTGATCCCCTGGGTCAGGAAGATCCTCCAGAGAAAGAAATAGCAACCCGCTGCAGTATTCTGCCTGGAAAAGCCCATGGACAGAGGAGCCTGGCGGGCTATAGTCTACGGGGTCGTAAAGAGTCAGACACGACTGAGTAACTGAGTACACACACACACACACACACACACACACACAGAGTGTATATATGTGAGGGTGGCTCCTCTTTACTCAGTCTAGTGGTCACTGTCACACACTCATCCAGCTGTGTGGGCATCCATTAGTTCAATCAAGTGGACACATAAAGTTAAGCACATCTGGGTAGCTAGAACTCTTCTTAAACAGAGCAGCTGAGTCACCTCATTCTTCAGCACAGTGTCCAGCAAACAGGCTCCAGACTGTTCTCTCTGAGGCAGAGCAGTGTTTCACTGAAGTCCCAGAAGCTAGGACTCGGGTTGTGGAAAGCAGGACAAAACAGGGGTGAGGGCAGATGGGTAGATGAGTCTCTAAGCCTGGCTCCTCTCAACCTCAAAAGGAACTGGAGCAGTTCAGTATGTACCTGTTTTTCTAAACTATCTTAGTGGACGTGGGTAAGTTTCCTCATATAAACATGGGTTTAATAGCACCTATCTCATATAATCAAATGAGGTAATGCATGTGATGCGCTTAGCACAGTGAGGGGATCATGGCACTTTTCAAAAAATGTTAACTGCTATTGTGTTTGGATTCTACTTTAGACTTGGTTAGATTAGCTTCTGTGTACTGGAAAAACAGGTTTGGGGCTCATCAATGTGGCCCTCATTAAAAAAGTATTTTGATAAATTATATAAATAGTACATGAATTCATTTGTGTAAATTTTTTTAAAGAAGTAACAATGACCTTTCAGCAGTCTTCCCTCATGTTTTCTTCTCTAAAATGAGAAAAAAAAAATCTCTGTAAGAAAATGTCATGAATTAACTCAGTTCAAATTTTTAATGTAAAACAGATTAAGGCAGTGAGTCCTAAAGCAGAAAGCTATATGTAGAATGTTATTCCCTGATTAGATATGCTCTACTCTTTTGCAGAATTCTTCCTTCTCAGATCTCTCTCTCTTCTTTGCAATTCCATTTACCAATTCTCTCCCTATGCCAGGACATCTCTTGCCTCTCCACAAGTATTTTCATTAACTTAGGTTTTTTTTCATTCTTTGATACAACTTGTTATATTAGACTATGATATAAATATTATGGATGGAGCCTTTTATCTTCACCCCCACATTTCATTGCTCTGAGAATTTTCGTTCTATGTTACAACAGTTGTTCCTTTTCCATTTTATATTACCATGTAGTGGTAAAGATTATTCTTTAGAGGCAATATATGACTACCCCACTCTAAATTCTCCAAGTAATCCAGGACAATTAATGACAGTTTACTGAGAAAGGGATGTTAGTAATTTTCCTCCCCAGTTTAAACAATATTAAGCACATTAATGCTATAAAAGTTGTGTAACATGGACATCACTGGTGGTCCAGTGGTTCAGAATCCATCTGCCATTGCAGGGGACACCAGTTTGATCCCTGGCCCAGGAAGGTTTCACATGCCACGGGGCAACTAAGCCCACGTGCCACAACTACTGAGCCCAGGTGCTGCAACCACTGAAGCCCGTGAGCCTAGAGCTGCAACTATTGTAAAACTTAAAAGTAAAAAGAAGTCAGCTGCTTGGCAAACAGTGAAGAGAAAACATATCTGTCCAGGAGAAAAAAGCCCGAGACTTTTATTTGTGAGAGAACTCCATCCATTGCTGGAGTTCTGCAACAAGAGAAGCTGCTGCAATGAGATGCCCATGTGCCGCTGCAACCAGAGAGTTGCCCCTGCTTGCCACGACTAGAGAAAGCCGGCAAGTGGCAATGAAGACCCAGCACAGCCAAAATTACCTAAATGAATAAAAAACAAATTTTTAAATAGTTGTTAAACAAGTCTACATGATACAGCCCTTTAACAAACAAACTCATTTCCAGGTGCCCTGAATCATGGCAGGATGTGCTTTCCTGCAAAGTCTAACAGGATCTAATTATGGGCAGTAAATGCAAACCCAACTGAATCATCAATTTAAAACTGCAAGGACTCCAAAAATCAGTCTGACCTGGAAGACCTTTATATATATAAATATATATTTCTGCCTTCTGAAAGGCAGAAAGGGGATTACTTCTGACTTCCCAGGGGAGTTTGGTGGTTGAGCTTACCTTGGGCAAAATGGGATAAAGTGTGTATTCCTAATTCCTTTCTGTACTTCTTTCTCCTTTTCAGAAACTTTCCTCTGGAGTATCCTTCTTCTATCTTCCTTCCTCTTTTCCTTCTCTTTCCCCTTCCCTCCCCTGTACTTAAGACTGCACAAGAGACTTTGCTTAACCCTCAGGATGATAAATGCTCCTCAGCCTTTAAAAATCCATGCCTTCAACCTTAAAAAAGAAGGAATAAATCTTGAGGACATTATGCCAAGTGAAATAAGCCAGCCAGTCACTAGAAGACAAATATTATGTGATTCCATTTATATGAGGTATCAAATTCATAGAAAGAGAAAGTAGAATAGTGGTTTCCAGGGTATAGTGAACAAAAAATAATAAAAGAAAAGAAAATATAAAGTAAAATAGACCTGTCAGAAATCCTAAATGACATCCCAATTGTAAATATTTAAATTAAAAAAAAGTCCACATTTCAATTAAGGAAATAACTTTTAGGCCCTTTTTACATATATAGAAACTAAGATTTAAAGAGAAAGAGTTATTTTGTGAGGTCACATAACCTGTAAGTAACAGAGCAAATATTCCACGTTGTCAGCCATGGCACTTCAGTCCCTTCCACTGCACTAGAATACACTTTTTCTAAATGTATAATACATGCTCTCTCAAAAAATAACCCCCCTCTCTTGAGAACAGTTGATCTTTCAGTGTGGGATGTGGCATTCACTCTGCCAACCCTTCTATTAGAGAGACAGCAGATGGGTGACTCAACTCAGAGTCAGTCCCTTTTGCACACAGTCTCTGGCTTTTATTTGTGAGAGAACGCCATCCATTGCTGTCCTAAAGAAAAGAGACATACTCTATCATTAGATGATCAGGAAATGCAAGAGATGAAAAGAGATTGAAAACGAGGGAGCAATCTACCTTGTAAAACTTAAAAAGAAATAATCTGCCTGGCAAACAGTGAAGAGAAAACATATTTGGAGAAAATGTGCAAGACTTTGGGCAGTGGCCCTCTGTTTGCTAGGAGACAACTGTGATGTTTTGATGCTTGCCTGTTGGGAAATCAGTTCAGTTCAGTTCAGTTGCTCAGTCATGTCCAACTCTTTGCGACCCCATGGACTGCAGCACACCAGGCCTCCCTGTCCATCACCAACTCCCGGAGCTTACTCAAACTTATGTCCATTGAGTCGATGATGCCATTCAGACATCTCATCCTCTGTCATCCCCTTCTCCTCCTGCCTTCAATCTTTCCCAGCATCAGGGTCTTTTCCAATGAGTCAGTTCTCCACCTCAGGCGGCCAAAGTGCTGGAGTTTCAGCTTCAAAATCAGTCCTTCCAATAAATATTCAGGACTGATTTCCTTTAGGATGGACTGGTTGGATCTCCTTATAGTCTAAGGGACTCTCAAGAGTCTTCTCCAGCACCACAGTTCAAAAGCATCAATTCTTCAGCACTCAGCTTTCCTTATGGTCCAACTATCACATCCATACATGACTACTGGAAAACCATAGGGAAATGGGAGAGAGCAATTGTAGAGAAATGGGAAAATGTCTGGCTTTTGACAAAAACATCCCGTAAAGGTGCACTTATATAAGTGACTGCTATTTGGTTAATTTCTTAAGTCTCCCCAGCCAACCATTCTAGTAGGGGATGGGAAAAAACTGAGTCACCTCTGAACATTAACATCCCACTCACCCCCAAATAAAATAAATGTTTGGCATCTGGATTGAAGTTTCTTTTGCCTTTGCAGGAAAAAGGAGGTGGAATTAGTGAGGATGTAGGTGTTGTAGTTACATAGCTGCGTAGCCTTCATACCTTAAAAAAGAAAATCACCTTATTCTTCTGGTGTTAAAATGTCTCAGAAAACTGACGGGTTTAAGAACATTAAGCCTCTTGGAATAGTTTTCAGATATTTCTAACACAGAATGCTGGGGAAGGGAGAGGGAAAGAGAGAGAGTGTGGGAGAGAGAGCCAGGAACCACAAGACAGAAAATTCATTATCAGAGGCAGGGAAACTGCAAAGTCATCCCTGAATGTCATTTAATACTAGATTCCACAATCCCCTGGATTACTGTGTGGTTTAGCATTTGGGCAGCCATAATACAGCTGCCCTGAGTTTAGAGTCTAAAGGAGTCAAATTTAATGACAATTACATTACATAGAATTATGAACACATGAATTGATGCAGTGGCGTGCCAAGTGAGCTGTTCACCCTGGGTACAGACTATATGAGGCTCATTGTAGAGAATTTAAGAATAATATAAAACTGCCAGTGATAAAATTCTCCTACCCACGAAAATCTTTCATTGATGTAAATTCTAGACTATTGCTGCATCTCCTTTTGGGTTTTTAAAGGTGTCTTTACTGTGATATAATCCACCTACTATAAAATTCACCTGTTTATACAATTCAATAATTTTTAGTATATTTGCAAAGTTGTGCAGCCATCACCACAATCTGAGTTTGGAATATTTCTATCACCTGTTGGGTTTTAGTAACACATATGAAAGCTTTTAATTAGCACATCTTTATTACTAATCCTTAATAGCTGTGCATACTACATAGAGGTTAATCTGGAGAATTCCAAATAAACTGTTGACTTCTGACCCAGTAGAATTTAGCTACATCCATTCATTTGGAAAATAACTTCATAATGATGAAGAATTGTTTCAGGTCTCTGGGTAGTTTTTGCCTCCAACCTTTGTAATTTATATATTCTTAACATTTTAACTGCAGATTCAAAATAAGCAACAATAGATGCAAGTATTTTTTGTTGTTGTCTTTTTTCTGGTGTGAAAATTTTAGATAAGGTTAATCAGATATGAAAATACTTGCGAACAGTGAGAGCCAGACTTGAATATCTGATGAAATACCACGCCTTGAAATTGCTCCCTGAAGAGCTGTGCATAGAAATTGAGGAGTAGGCTATACAACAACAAAATGTAAGGAAATGGTACATTTACATTAAAAAAAAAAAAAGAATAAAAGCTCAAAGAATGCCAAAAGGAACAATGAAAGATTCTGGTCTTACATTGCTAAAAGAAATCAAAAGTCAGTGTTTGAATCCCAAGCCCTGGACACCCATTTTAAAGCAACGAATAAAAATAAATGCCAATATTTACTATTATTCGTTCATTTTTTCAGATTTTTTATGAGATACAAAATGTTGGAAGTGTTTACTAAATTACTGAAAAAGTAATCTCTGATAAAGAAAATATTTTAATAGAAAATTTTTGATTGTGGGGACATTTGAAAGCCTCTAGAATCATTCGTGAAGACAAAGACATGAAGTATATTGCAATTTCTGGAATTTCTTGTTAAATCTTATTTTTATAACTCTGCCAAATTTATCCTCATGTTTAAGCCTTTCCCTAACTCTTTGTATGTCTGTTTTTTTGTGTGAAAGAAACTTGTCCAAGTTAAAATTATTAAAACATGTTGTTTTCTCTAAA
Source organism: Odocoileus virginianus (assembly GCF_023699985.2). Classification (NCBI taxonomy): domain Eukaryota; kingdom Metazoa; phylum Chordata; class Mammalia; order Artiodactyla; family Cervidae; genus Odocoileus; species Odocoileus virginianus. The sequence goes on from NC_069680.1 coordinate 34,990,970, forward strand.
GATAGATTGACGAATCTATTGAATGTGAAGATATGAAGAAGGTTTGCTTTGATGAAGTCACTGACAAATTTCTCTAAGTCAACACCCCAGAACAGAAAATGTAATGTTAATTATTTCCGTCACAGACAAATATGTACATATTTTTCTTTCCTTTCAAGAAATACATGAATGTAATTTTAAAACAATGCTTATTTTTCCTTTATTGTACTGAAATATTTTCATTTTAGTTTTTTTACCAGCATGCTTTTATATATATATATGAGGCTAAATAAAACAAAAATTTCTCCATCTCTATTTCTTTTCTGGCCATTATTGTTATTTATTCCCTTTTATAATTTTACTGGGGGCTTCCCAGGTAACACTAGTGGTAAAGAATCCACCCGCCAAAGCAGGAGATGTAAGAGACTCAGGTGAGTTCAATCCCTGGGTTGGTAAAATCCCCTGGAATCGAACATTGCAACCCACTTCAGTATTCTTGCCTGAAAAATTCCATGGGCAGAGGAGCCTGGCTGATTACTGTCCATGGGGCTGCAAAGAGTCTGACACGTCTAAGGGACTGAGCACACACACAACACAATACTGCTGAAGCTAATTTTTTCTTGGAGAATAGAACGTGTTTAAAAGCAACAACAATAAAATAACCTGTCAGGTAAGCAAGCTATTTGATCACTATGTTTATCATCTTTGAAAATTACTTTTACGTTTGGCTTCTTTCTTTTTAAACCTATGTTATCATAAATAAAGATAAACTAAGCTGGGAAATTCCTGGCAGTCCAGTGGTTTGGACTCTGTATTTTCACTGTCCCATGGGGTTGGGGTGGGGTGGGGTGGGGGGCATGGGATTGGTGGGGAGATAACACTAATGACTTCCTGAAAGGACATCTGTTACTCACATGTGTGAGATGCTAAGACAGTTTCTCCTGTGCTTGAATCAATCATCCCAACTCAGTGGGGTAGGTCTTACTGTTTTCAATTTACAGATGAGGTTTAGAGAGGTTTAGCAAAGTAAACAAGGTTACATAGTAAGTAACATGTGCTTTCTAACTAGTGGATTTGAATCCAGGTCTACTTGGTTGAAAGTCCTTGTGTTGTTGGTGTTTACAGCCTAACTGGGAATTCAGAACCCATAACTGGAGATTAAAAAGATAAAATAATATAAATAATACATGCCAAGTGCCTGACCAACAACTTTACTGAGTCAAAAAATGGAGCCATTAAAAAAGAGAGGAACCATCACTAGGAGCTCTTGCAGTTGAGAAGGTTTTGTGGGGAGAAGATGGAGCAGGGCCTGGAGGGAGTATTTATATACAGAACTATAAAAGAAAGAGGAATCTGCCCAAATATACACATACAAAATATACATTTTCACAGAAAAGATAGCTATGGAAAAAGCACATGCATATTCTTCTGCACCTTTTTAAAAATCAAATATCAGCACATAGAGGTCTGCCTTAATTTTTTAAAATATTTATTCATTTATTTTTGGCTATGTCCAGTCTTAGTTGCAGCACATGGGATCTTGCCTTGTGGCATGTGGGCTTAGTGGTCCCTTGACATGTAGAATCTTAGTTTCCCAACCAGGGGTTGAACCTGTGTTTCCTGCAGTGGAAGGTGAATTCTTAACCCCTGGACCACCAGGGAAGTCCTGAATTTTTAATTTTTAAAAAGAGTGACAAAAATTTCCTTCAAGGTTGGCATTAACAGTTTTTAACTTACCTAGAAGCAAATTATTTTCTTGTAGAAACAAAAGATTGATCCAGGCTTTCCTGGTGGCTCAGTGATAAAGAATCCATCTGCCAATGCAGGTGACACGGGTTCGATCCCTGGTCCAGGTACACTCCACATGCCGCAGAGCAACTAAGCCTGTGTGCCACAGCTATTGAGCCTGCATTCTAGAGCATGGGAGTCACAAGTACTGAAGTCCATGCATCCTAAAGCCTGTGCTGGGAAACAAGAGAAGACACCATAGTTAGAAGCCCAAGCACCAAAACAAACAGTAGCTCCCCCTCGCCACATCTAGAGAAAAGCTCTTGCAGAAATGAAGACTCAGAACAGTCGGGGGTTGGGGGGTGGGGCAGGGCAGGTGGAGGTGGGGGTGGGAAAGATTGATCCATTAATGTTTATACTGTCTTCTGGGTCCACTAAGGCAACCTACCATGAAAGTGCAGTCAATTCATTTCAGTCCATATTTCTGGAGCCTGTGCTACACGCAAAGCATAACTTAAAATAATGAGAAAAAAAAAAAAAGACTGAGGGGGAGAAATGGGAACATATTGTAAATACTAAGAGAAGAAAAAGAAATCCTTCTTTACCAAAAACACCCACTTTCACACAGGTGGAAAGTACAGAGAAATCTTGAAAGAAGAGCCCTTTTGTGTTTTTTTCTAAGGCCCCTCTCACAGCCTTGAGAAGTCTAGGACGGGTAAGGTGGGGGCTTGGCTGTCCCAGTCTTCAGACAGGCAGGAGACTCTGGCAACAGAGGTCAGGCTTGAGTAAGTGCGCTGAGAAAAGGGATACCATCAAGGTGATCAGCTAAGAAAAAATCTGGGTGGTTGGTGGTGGAGAGGAGGCAGAAGCTTTAGAAGGGGAACCAGTGGGGAAGAGGGATTGGGCCTCTTGAGAGACAAAGAGGAAAGAGGTTATAAAGGAAAAGGTAAGGGGAAAGGGTTTGTTGAAAATAGGTTTATTATAATCCCTTTCCTGCCATTATCTCTTAAAGCTGCTTCAATACCAACCTAGACTCAAGACCACTGTTTTCCTTCCATTGAGACACAAACCTAAGCATCTGGTGGCCTCCTCTTCCTCTTCTTGCCTCTTTCCTTCTCTGTACCAAATGGTTGGTGCAAACCCAGGCAGATGGTTACCTCCTTTGTAAATGGGATCTTATCCCTGAACTCCTTACCCACTGCGACAGACAGGATACGTAATGTAGGGTGAATCAATTATCTGAATGCAGGCAGGATTTGCTTTGCTGAAAAAACTCTGAGGTCTTTCTATTTCCAATTCCTTCACCAGGTCCTCCAGAAAAGATCCCCTCATATATCAACCTCAAGAAGAAAATACAGATAAGATGCTAGTGGGAACTAAAAGTTAAGTAAATTTATAAAGTCATAGACTGGAAGTTTGGAAAGAATGTTAAAAGGTCGCTTGGTCCCATCATTCAACAAATATGGGAATTTCCAGACCAGTGCTCTCTAATGACAAGAAACTCTAGTAAGTTTGGGAACAGACAGCTCCTGGGATAGTTTCATCATTAACACTTGTCTTTACAGTAAGTCTAAACTTGATTTCCTTGTACTATTCACCTTGTAATATCTATAGTCATGAAATAAATTAACTTCTCATTCTTTTGAATGCTTATAGTACTTATTGTCTATGTCACTTCTGTAGGACTTATTATAATTTATATTGAGATATTTAACATGACAATTTATCAGGGAACACCTATTGTTGCTCTATAATGTAGCAGGCATTTGCTTACATCCTGTTATTATTTTAATGACTAAAACAGGTTCATACCCTCAAATCTGGAAGTATGTAAGACCATAAACAGATAATAATAATTGTTAAGTGCTATCTCTACTAGAGGTTTGAAGAAAATACTATGGAATAACAAAGGAGGGAATAGTAGAACAGATAAATGGAGAACCATGAAAAAACACTTACTTCATCATTAAATAAATATTTGATGTAGGTTTTGAAGGTTACATTTGGCAGGTGAAGGAATGGGGAAATGATTTTAGGAGATGTTGGTTTCAGAGATTTCTTTTGGGCTTATGGAAAGGCAAATTAGAGCTTGGAGACCTACAATTCCTTGCTCCTTGTGGTGGACAGGCTTTAAAGATGGCCTACACTGATCGTTGCCATCTGGTATTGATGCAATTGTGTAATCCTTTCCGTTTTATTGTGGGTGGGGTCTGTATTTTGCTTCTAACCAACAGAACATTGCAAAGGTGACAGTCTGTCACTCCTGCAATTTTACTATACAAGGAATAATGCCCATCTCAATGGCATTGATGAAACAAAGGCCGTGTTGGGAGGCCTACATGGTAAAGAACTAAGGGTGGCCTTTGGCCAGCAACCAGCCAAAACTGAAGATGGCATCTGCTGATAGCAAGAAACTGAAGATCTCAGAACAACTGGCCACACAGAACTGATCTCTGCTAACAATCACCTGAGTTTGAAACAGGTCCTTGCCCAGTCAGACCCTGAGATGAGATGAAAGACTGGCCACACTTTGATCTTGGCCTCATGGGGCCCTGAAATAAGGAGTCATGACCCAAAGAAGCTGTGAGATAATAAGTGTGTGTTGTTTTAAGCTGCTAAATTTTTGATAATACTGTTATGTGCTGCGTAACAGTATTGCTATAGATAAGTGATACCCCGATGCATTTTCTCTTCCTGTTCCTTTTCTTCTTCTTCATTATCTTCCTTTGTTTTAAAGCATCTCCTTTCTTCACTCTTTCTTTCAAAGAGAGGAACTAAGCTGACTTTTCTGCCAGTCGGTCCAGAATGTTCTCTCTCCTGTTTGTTTATTTGGCTACACTGGGTCTTCGTTACTGTGTGTGGGCTTTCTCTAGTTGCGATGAGTGGGGGCTACTCTTTTTGTGGTTCACCAGCTTCTCATATAGCGGCTTCTCTTGTTGGAGAGCACAGGCTCTAGGTCTGTGGGTTTCAGTAGTTGCGGCACTTACTTTAGTTGCTTTAGTTACTCAGCAGCATGTGGGGTTTTTCTTTCTGGACCAGGGGTCAAACTTGTGTCCCCTGCATTGGCAAGCAGATTCTTATCCATCTGGGGGAACTCCTCTCTCTTCTTTAAACACAGCTAGTAATAACTTTAGCATTCATCTTTATCTGGGAGTGAATGGAAAATGGAATTGTGCCATTGGGTTTGTGGAGTCAGAAAGATTTGGGTTTGAATCCTGATCCATCCACATAACACCTATATGAACTGAGGCAAGTTATTCAGCCTCTCTGTGCTTCACTTAAAGTAAAATGGGCATGAACTTATTGAACCAGGGTGGAAGATTTAAATTTTAGAAATTTCCTTGTAGTCAAGCTGCTTCTTCTATGGGCATCTCTAAATACTATGCATTCAATTAAGCAGCAGAAGCACCAGTAGCTAACAGTTCTCCCTAGCAACACCAAGAAGCATTAACTAATGTCAAATATAAAATGGGTCCTGGTTGTACAGGAGTCCTTCACTCTTTTATCATCTGGGAAAAATACCATTAGATATTAAATTTAAAGTCCTGGTTAGTTCTTATAAAAAATGTACTTATTCATCTGGGGATGAGAAAGACTTTGCATATTTCATTTAATCTATTGAAATAATGGGAGATTTTAATTTTGCTTTTATTTTACCTTTATAATTATTTAAACAGAGACGACCCCACTTTAGCAGTCTCTGATAGAACACACACCATTCACATAAAGGGTATTCTTAGTGTCTATTTTGGGCAAAATGCATTTTAAAAAATTCACCTATCCTAGAAATGAGAAAATATTTTATAGAGGAAAGTAGTCAAGTAAATTAAGGAAAAAGAAACCATCCCTTATATTGTTTAAAAAGAGAAGAGAAGACAGAAGAGAAGTGACTGTATTCCTACTCCCAACAGACACAAGAGATGAAAGGACACTTTAAAAACCAGGTGTCCAGAATGTCCTGGTCTCTACCACAGGGCTTGGCAGTCCCTGTATTTATAGCTTCTGCGTAGAGGAGAGAAACTGAGGAATAAAAGGAAGAAAATAAGGCAGAAATGAGAGGACAGGAAGGAAAAGGACTGGGAGGACCACAACATTTTTTTTTAGAAACTTCACCCTCCTTTTTTAATTCAATCACTCTCAAGGGCTACAGAAAATAATCCAAGGCCTTCAAGAAACAAGATGAAGCTCACATGCTGGGCATTTCTCAAATAGAAGTCTTAGTCTCACCAGGGTCTTAGTCTCACCAACATTATCTTGAGACAACAGGCTGGGTGGAAGTAAGTGTAGGGAGAAACATTAAGTGTTAGCTACTTCTCTATGGGAAGTAGAAAAGGGAGAGGAACGGAGAAGTTTATCCTGTAGGAGAGGCTATAACAGTGTTTGAGAAAGGATGCAAAAGCTAAAGGAGAGATAGTAGAAACTTTCTTCTGGTCATTCACTCCTTTGGACTGTAATGTTGGAACAGGACTGTGGAGGCCCTTTCGTTGTTGGGTTACAGGGAAGTAGGTAGAAAAGGAGTCTGGGAGAAGATACATGAAAGCTGGGGCAGCACTTGGGGGGTCATCTCTGGGCAGTAGCCATTTACCATCTGGTTCAGAGGAACTTCAATAATTTCACATCTTGAGTGCCCATCCTGGCGCTTCCTGGCCTGAGCATCAGCCCTGCCAGGGTCCCTGCCCAGGAGCCCCTCAGGTTCTTAACTATATTTTCCTGGGATCAGTGAGGCTAATAGCTCAGCCATTGGGTCGAATGCCCCTATTCTGTTTTCTTTTCTAGTTTTCAGTGCCCTGGAATGAAGTACTGAAGTGCTATCATTCCAAACAACAATACCACCACCATACAGGTTTTAAAGGAAGTTCACTCTATGGTAAATCTTCATCCATTGTTTGCTTATCCCATATAAACACTTCACAAGGACCTTCCCAAAGTTACAAACTCCGGAAGCAAAGATATACCACATATAAGAAAGAAAGGGATTTCCTTGGTGGTCAGGGACTAAGACATCGTGCTTCCATTTTCAGGAAGCTCAGATTCCATACCTGGTCAGGGATCTAGATCTCACTGGCAGCAACTAAGAGATCCCGCATTCTGAAACTAAGACCCAGCTTAGCCAACTAAATATATTTTTTTAAAGTATCGCATTAAAAAAGAAGGATGGAGGTGTTTCTTTGGTGCACAAAGCATAGAACTCATCCAACTCCATGGAATAGAATTCCTCCACCACCTCCCATAGGTTCCCCACAGTCCTCCATTTGAAGCCCTCTGTCAATACATATGGACTTCCCTGGTTGCTCAGATAGTAAAGAAACTGCCTGCAATGCAGGAGACTTGGGTTCAATTCCTGGGTCAGGAAGATCCCCTGGAGAAACGAATGGCTCCCCACTCCAGTATTCTGGCCTGGGGAATTCCGTGGACAGAGGAACCTGGTGGGCTATGGTTCATAGGGTTGGTCGCAAAGAGTCGGACATGCCTGAGTGACTAACACACCCATCACTCCGTATAATTTGCATATCTTAATTCCAGTATTGTCACTGGACTTGGTGCTATCCTGCTGTTACCTTTAGTGCCCAGAGGAGAGCTGCATCCAATGGGGACTTGTCATATGCAATGAGCCCTGCTTCCTCTGCTTTCTCCAGACCTCCCGAAAGGAACCATCCACATCCCAGATCTTTCAGCCCTTTAGTGGCATCGTGTTCCTGCAGCCCTCAGTGTTCTGTGGGCGGCCCCTGGAGAGAATGACATATCCCTGCCTATCTTGTCCAGAGTGCTCAGATATGGTCTCAGCTCCCAGCTCTAGGAACATTCGGCAAGACCGATCTCTCCTTATTGTCCAAAACCCTCTCTCCCTTGGCATGCTCTACCTTCTTCCTTCTCTTTCTTGGTTTGGTTCTTTTAAATCCTTTTGCTCCCCCCTCGTTCCTGGGGTTTAAATTGTTCTCATTGCCTGGGTTATCAAATGGGGCCAGGGATTTCCAGATTCTAAAGGCGCTAGTGGTAAAGAACCTGCCTGCCAGTGCAGGAAACATAAGAGACACGGGTTTGATCCTTGGGTCAGGAAGATCTCCCAGGGGAGGGCATGGCAACCCACTCCAGTATTCTTGCCAGAGAATTCCATGGACAGCGGAGCCTGGCAGACTATCGTCCATGGGGTTGCAAAGAGTCAGACATGACTGAAGAGATTGATCACACAAAGGTAGGACAAGCAACAAGGAAGAGGCACTTTCTGTGCTCTGGACAACTGATGGAGTACCTCAAAAAAAGCCAGCCTTTCACACTGTTAAAATTAGCCTACTGTCAACATAGCTCCAATAGGCTGAAAAGACGTCTGTCTCCTTCTTGGCCTTAATTTGCATTACCAAGGCTCCTGTCTGTTTTCACAGCCTTAGTACATACCACGAGTCATAAAAGAAATGTGAGGAAAAAAACTTGCCCAGCCATGCCCTACACCACTGTGTCTCCTAGAATTTTAAAGAAACTATTTTCAGTTTTTATTTACAGAACTTCACTCCCCCTCTCTCTCCTCCTCTCCTCTGCCAGTTTTCCCCAGCACACCCTGGGCATGAACCCATGCGGAGAGTAGAGACTTGGCTCAATGAAAAAAGTGAGTAGAAACATCATGTGTTACTTAAAATCCCAACTTCCCAGTGGTGACTAAGGCTTTGGTACTAGATTAAAAGCTTGTCTGCTTCTCTCTTTAAATTATGACATATTTTAAGCATACAGAAATGCCAAGTTATATAAAAGATCCCCAGTTCAATTCCCACTACTCAGATATAATGAATCTTTATGTTCTGTGGTGTTTAATATTACAGATAAAGACAGTTCATTCCCCTAGTTCTTTCTGGAGAGGTAGCTCCTCTTTTGAAGTCTTGGTGATCTTGGTGTATGCTTTTATAATTTTACCACGTTTCTGAACATATAGCTATGTATAATATTGGTTATATAATATTAGATATACAATACATATGTATATGGATGTTAAAATATTAGCCATATTGGTTAATGATTTAATCATTATAACCAGATAAATATTGTTCACAGCAGAACCACACACATAGATTTTTCTCATCTTTTATTATATTTACTTGTCTTAGAATTTATCATGCATCTACTAACTCCAAAATGACTTCTCTGTTATTTGTTTGGCCTGGTGATCATTAGCTATTGGTTCATATTTAAAAGAAGGCACTGAAAGGCTGGCTTCAGCCTCTGAGGGTATCAACAGAGTTTGCTGACCCATGGGTATTACTTTAAGGTTATCTATTTAAATTACAATTGTCAGTGTTTGCTCTCAACTATTCTGAGTTGGGGTGATGCTATGAACCAGATGTTTGTGTCCACCCCACCCCTAAGTTTATATGTTGAAACCCTAATGTATTTGGAGGTAGGTGCTTTGGAAGGTCATTCATTCATGGATATGGAGACCCTATAATGGGATTAGTGTCCTTGTAAGAAGAGCAAGAGGGTTAGTCTTTCTCTGCTCTCTACCATGTGTAGATACAACAAGGACACATTCATCTGTAAACCAGGAAGTGGGTTCTCACCAGTCAGTCACCAGATCTTCCGAGCACCTTGATGTTGATCTTAGCCTCCAGAACTGTGGAATAAATGACTGCTATGTAAGCCACCCAGTCTATGATTATTCATGTTACAGCATCCCAAACTGAATAAGAGTGGAAGGAGAAGTGTAAAGGAGTTATAAGCAACTCATCAGGAAAAGGAGCTGCAGGTTTTCACATTTAATAACATATCAATTTAATCCTTCTGTTTTCAACCCAGTTTCCTGCTAAGTTTAGGGCTTGGAATCCAGTGGCCACTCATGACAACCTTTCCTCAGAATACATTTCAAGTCATCTTTCAGAGAGTGGAGGCATGGGAGGGACAGACCTGCCCATACGAGCCTCACACAAAATTTGATGAGGTGTATACAGCTTCCTGCTGCTGCTAAGTTGCTTCAGTTGTGTCCGACTCTGTGCGACCCCATAGACGGCAGCCCACCAGGCTCCCCCATCCCTGGGATTCTCCAGGCAAGAACACTGGAGTGGGTATACAGCTTCCTAGTCAGATGTTGAATATATTCTCTTGTTTTTAGTGCCATACCCCTTCCCCCCTGTTCACAGTTACTCCAATTCCCGAATCTCTGTAGAATTCTATTTTCTTATCAACATTTTTACTGTGAGATTAAAAAACAATTTTTTTTAATACAAAAAGTTGGCAAATAACATAATACATGTCTGTTCCAATATTACCCCCTCCCACTCCCAGTTTCTTGTTTGTTTTTTTATTTTATTTATTGGGTATTTGTCATGCAAAAAATTTTTTTGTTTGTTTTTTAAAATGAAGTAAAAAATGATGGCTTCTGTGTTTGTGTTATAAAACTCTTTCCCACTTCAGGAGTTAAGAAATACTGTCATTGGAATTCCCTGGCTGTCCAGTGGTGAGGACTCTGCCCTCTTATTGCTGAGAGCCAGTGGGGGAACTAAGATCCTACAAGCCCCACAGCGTGGCCATACGCATACACATATAGGAGTTTCCCGCTGGCGAAATGGTAAAGAATCCGCCTGTCAACGCAGGAGACACAGAGATGCAGGTTTGATCCTTGGGTTGGGATGATCCCCTTGAGGAAGATAAAGCCACCCGCTCCAGTATTCTTGTCTGAAAAATTCCATGGATAGAGGAGACAAGCGGGCTTCCATCAATGGGGTCTCAAAGGGTCAGATACGACTGAGCACACACACACAAACACAGACACATACACACAACAGCAGTTCTGTCTTTTCTTCCAGAGCTTGATAACCTCTCCTCGCCTTTAATTTTGAGAGAGGATTAGCAATTATTTTAAGATCTCAGGTAGTGGCAGGTATCCCACACAATTCTTTCTTCCCAGATGACTATTTAGTTGTTTCAGCACAGTCCTGTGAATTGTTTATTCTTTTGATGATGATTAGAAATACCACTTTTCCTTTAAATCTTTAACTGACTTAATGTCCTTTCTAGGAGGCTTCTATTCTTTTCATAGATTTTTTTTTTTTTTGGTGTGTAAATTCATGCTCCGTTATCACACTATTTCAATTATCATTGTAGCTTAATAATAGGTTTAGCTATCTGAGGTTGCTAATTTGGGGTTTAATAATAGGTTTTGCTTTCCTCCTACAGCAATCTGGAGAATGCTCTGTAAATGCTCAGGTCAAAAGCCTTGCAGTAATCCTTTCTGTTTTTCTTACAGGCTACATCCAGTCTATCAGTAAAATCCAATCTATTCTAGTTTCTTTTTTTGTGTGTGTGATTTTTTTCTAATTAGTTGGAGGCTAATCACTTTACAATATTGTAGTGGTTTCTGTCATACATTGACATGAATCAGCCATGGATTTACATGTATTCCCCATCCCGATCCCCCCTCCCACCTCCCTCTCCACCCGATCCCTCTGGGTCTTCCCAGTGCACCAGGTCCGAGCACTTGTCTCATGCATCCAACCTGGGCTGGTGATCTGTTTCACCCTAGATAATATACATGTTTTGATGCTGTTCTCTTGAAACATCCCACCCTTGCCTTCTCCCACAGAGTCCAAAAGTCTGTTCTATACATCTGTGTCTCTTTTTCTGTTTTGCATATAGGGTTATCGTTACCATCTTTCTAAATTCCATATATATGTGTTAGTATACTGTATTGGTCTTTATCTTTCTGGCTTACTTCACTCTGTGTAATGGGCTCCAGTTTCATCCATCTCATTAGAACTGATTCAAATGAATTCTTTTTAATGGCTGAGTAATATTCCATGGTGTATATGTACCACAGCTTCCTTATCCATTCATCTGCTGATGGGCATCTAGGTTGCTTCCATGTCCTGGCTTTGATAAACAGTGCTGCCATGAACATTGGGGTGCACGTGTCTCTTTCAGATCTGGTTTCCTCGGTGTGTATGCCCAGAAGTGGGATTGCTGGGTCATATGGCAGTTCTAATTCCAGTTTTTTAAGAAATCTCCACACTGTTTTCTAGTTTCAAACTATATCCTGCATCTGATCAATGCACTACTATTCTATCTTAGATGAAGCTGCCATCATTTCTCTCATTTGAGTTATTGGAGCAGACTCTGGAATGGGGTCCACATTTCTGCGCTTGGTGTCCCTATAGTTATCTCCATACAGAAGCCTGTGTTGTGTGTAAGTCAGATGTTAGCCTCCTGATCAAAAACCTCCAGTAGCATTTGATCTTACTCAGAGTAAAGACAAATACAAAGCCCTAACCTCATCACCTCCCACTCCTTCCTTCACTCAGCTGCAGCCACAGGGGCCTCTTTGCTATTCTTGAAACACATAAACAAAAAACACTTAGCATAAGTTACTCCAGGTCTTAAAAACTGCTGATCTGCCACCCATAACTTACTTCCCTCAGATGCCTATTTCAGTGGGCAGCAAAGAGGAGAGAAAGGGAGAAAGAAGCGCAAATATGCTCATGTCATAATTTTTGAATAGATAGTAGTAAGACTCTACCTAAAGAAATAGAGGAGAAAATCTATTTTCTGATAAAGGTAACAACTAAAATAAAAATATGAACTTCCCCAAACTGTCAGATGAAAAACAAAAACATGTACCAATACAGAACAAGCAGAGAGTATATAGTGAAAACCTATTGTAAAAAAACTAAAAATAGGAAGGAAATCCTTACAAAAACTATGGAACTGAGACTCATCTAACTATTGTATCCATAGGTGGAAATATGTTAAGGACTACCTATTAAACAAAAGACTCCTATTGAATTATAAAACAAAGAACTTTATGCACTTCTCTATGTATATTCTGCACATAGAGAAAGTACTAAGTTAAAATTATTCAGAAACTTTGTAAAGAAAAGGATGAACAAAAATATCCCAGGAAAATACAAATAAAAGGAAGTGAAATTTGCTCAGTTGTGTCTGACTCTTTGGGACCCCATGGAATATACAGTGGTGTGAAAGTTGCTCAGTCATGTCTGACTCTTTGCGACCCCATGGACTACACAGTCCATGGAATTCTCCAGGCCAGAATACTAGAATGGGTAGCCTTTCCTTTCTCCAGGGGATTTTCCCAACCCAGGGACTGAACCCAGGTCTCCCACATTGCAGGTGGATTATTTACCAGCTGAGCTACAAGGGAAGCCCGAGAGTCCTGGAGTGGGTAGCCTATCCCTTCTCCAGTGGATCTTCCTGACCCAGGAATCGAACTGGGGTCTCCTGCATTGCAGGCAGATTCTTTACCAACTGAGCTATCAGGGAAGCCCAAAAGGAAGTAGGGTTTATGATATTAATATCATATGAGATTAAATTCTAGAAAACAGTTACAAAGATGACACTTCATAAACTATCCAATATACAATGAAGTTCTTACAGACAGTTATGTCCAACTCATATGTACAATTTAACCAAAATGGTTGGAAATTACAGGTGAGGATGGGGGTGTGGTAGCAATGACAGAGAATCTGGAGGCCCCTGATTGCTTTCTATGGCCTATTGTTCAGTAAGTAAGTTGTGTCCGACTCTGCGACCCCGTGGACTACAGCATGCCAGACTTCCCTGTCCTTCACTATCTCCCAGAGTTTGCTCAAACTCATGTTCATTGAGTTAGTGATGTTATCTAACCATCTCATCCTTGAATTATCACTTGAGTACCATGTTCACTTTTTAGGATGTATACAGATACTGCCTGTACAGTTATTTACCTTATGCTTTTCTTTGAAGTGACATATTCTTTAACTGAAAAGTTTATGTAATATAAAAACTAGTAAATGTGATGAAACTGGAGCCCATTATACAGAGTGAAGTAAACCAGAAAGATAAAGACCATTACAGTATACTAACACATATATATGGAATTTAGAAAGATGGTAACGATAACCCTATATGCAAAACAGAAAAAGAGACACAGATATACAGAACAGACTTTTGGACTCTGTGGGAGAAGGCGAGGGTGGGATGTTTCAAGAGAACAGCATCAAAACATGTATATTATCTAGGGTGAAACAGATCACCAGCCCAGGTTGGATGCATGAGATAAGTGCTCGGGCCTGGTGCACTGGGAAGACCCAGAGGGATCCGGTGGAGAGGGAGGTGGGAGGGGGGATCGGGATGGGGAATACATGTAAATCCATGGCTGATTCATGTCAATGTATGACAAAAACCACTACAATATTGTAAAGTAATTAGCCTCCAACTAATAAACGAAAAAAAAAGAAAAAGAAAAAAAAAACTAGTAAATGTGAATGTCATATCTAAGAAAGGAAGCTATTCCTCAGGTCTGAGAATGTAGTTCTATGTTACCAAATTATTAAAATAAAGCCAAAAATCTACCTTATTCTATAAAATCTTCTGATTTCTTTTGATGTTAGCTTAAAGGGGCAGACAGCACTTGCCTGTGGCGCTTTGGGCCATGCATCTACCAGTTCTTTGTGTTCAGGAGGTGCTGGGGACACACAAAAGGAAATCTCCCTCTCCCTCTTCTCCCTTCATCCTCAGCCACTGATAACACCACCTGTGACTATTAACTCCTCTGAACTGTAAACGCCTTAAGAGCAAGCATTATGTCCTAATTGCATCCCTTTCTCCCTCCCCTCCCCTACCAGAGTTTCTGGTACTTACCAGGGGTCCATTCATTCATTTTTTTTTTTTTGTTCAACAAATGTTAGGTAGCAGGGAAACAGAAAAGATTTCACAGCTTAATTGAAAAGGCTTATAATATAATTAGGATTCAGAAAATAAGCAGAGTTCTGTGGGCTGCAAAGAAGGGACACCTAATCCTAACAGAGAGAGTAGGGATGGTTCCCAGAGGAGGCATTAATTGATTGTTTGATTCTTATTAAAAAAAAAAAAAAGTGTGGGGAGGCATTCCAAGAAGAGAAAGCAGAGTGGTATGAGATCTAAATCAGACTGGGATTGCTGATTCCTAGAGCATGCATTGGGAATGATTAATGATGGTGCTGGAGGATAATCAGCCTTGGTCACAAACAACTGTGTTGAATCTATAACTTCATATGACAGCTAGCACTCTGCACAACTTGATGACTATTCACTTTTTTTCCTCAATGGGTTTTCTTCCCTGCATTCTATAATTTCTTCTTATTTTCTGACTGGGAACATCTCATTTATCCTTCATGTACCAGTTCAAATGCCAGTTTTTTGGAAAAATGATCTCACCCTCTCTGTAACCTCTTTTATTGTTGTTGTTCAGTTGCTCGGTCGTGTCCCTAATAGTGGAATTTGAATTGATTGAACCACTGTACTTTGCACATTTATTTTAGCTGTAATTATTTTGTTTATGTGCAAGTGAAAGTGTTAGTCACTCAGTTGTGTCTGACTCTTTGCGACCCTATGGACTGTAGCCTGCCAGCCTTCTCTGTCTATGAGATTCTCCAGGCAAAAATATTGAAGTGGATTGCCATTTCCTTCTCCAGGGGATCTTCCCAATCCAGGGTTTGAACTGGGGTCTCCCGCATTGCAGGCAGATTCTTCACCGTCTGAGCCATTATAGTTATTATTATTAATTCTCAAACTAGGCTGGAATCGTTTTGAGGTCAAGGGCTGTTTTTTTAGTACATGTTTGTCTCCAAAACATCTGTTAAGATATTTCATATTTGTTCCTCTAATGACTATGTCCGTATTAGTGTCTTGGAAGTGCAAAAGCAATGGGAGATTGTCATTAACTTCTCAGGGGAGATATCATGTGTGGACATTGAACAGAAGCGATATACACAAAAAAGAGTGAAGGAGGGCATATATGCAAATGGAACAGCACAAATGAAGATGTGACTTTTTAAAGAATATAATTAATTTATTTTTTATTATGTATTTTTGGCTGTGCTGGGTCTTCGTTGCTGCAAGCAGGCTCTCTTGAGTTGCAACGCTCAGGCTTCTGTTTTTGGTGGCTTCTCTTGCTACGGAGCGTGGGGCTCTCGGCTGCTTGGGCTTCAATAGTTGTGGCTCACAGGCTTCAAAGAGGGGGCTCAGTAGTTGTGATGCATGGGCTTAGCTGCCCCTTGGCATGTGGAGTCGTCCCAGAGGGTTAGAAACTGTGTCCCCTGCCTTGGCAGGTGGATTCTTAGCTACTGGACCACCAGGGAAGCCCCCAAATAGGATTTCTTATTAAATCATTTGGATTAAAATGATTGCCCAAGTGATGAGTGGGGATAAAGAAAATCTGATAATATTTGCATAGGAGGAAGATTGTAATAAAATTCCATTTCACATTGATCGTCTTCTTCTATTACTTTACCCTTGTTCAAACATTTTTGAGGTGGTGGAGCAATTTGTTCCTGTGTGTGCGTGGGCTAGTGCAGTTGAACAGAGTACTGTGACAGGTCTTCTAGTCCTGTGTTATTGTTTAGTCACTAAGTCATGTCCAACTCTTTTGTGACCCCATGGACGGTAACCCACCAGTCTCCTCCATCCATGGGATGTCCCAGGCAAGAACAGTGGAGAGAGTTGCCATTTCCTTCTCCGTGGATCTTCCTAAACCAAGGATCAAACCCTTGTCTCCTACAGTGGCAGGTGGGTCCTTATCCCTTACTAAATGTATTTTGTTTTTGGCTCTCCCATGAAGTCTTTTCCAACTATTGAAACCTCAAGGGTTCCTTTATCCTTTCTGATTCCTCCGGACTTTCTGCTGGTTCAGTTCAGTTCAGTCACTCAGCTGTGTCTGACTCTTGCAGCACACCAGGCTTCCCTGTCCTTCACCAACTCCCGGAACTTGATCAGACTCATGTCCATCGAGTCGGTGATACCATCCAACCATCTCATCCTCTGTTGTCCCCTTCTCCTCCTGCCTTCAATCTTTGCCAGCATCAGGGTCTTTTCTAATGAGTCAGTTCTTTGCCTCAGGTGACTAAAGTATTGGAGTTTCACCTTCAGCATCAGTTCTTCCAATGAATATTCAGTACTGATTTCCTTTAGGGTTGACTGGTTAGATCTCCTTGCAGTCCAAAGGACTCTCAAGAGTCTTCTCCAACACCACAGTTTATTTTTTTTCCATTTATTTTTATTAGTTGGAGGCTAATTACTTTACAATATTGTAGTGGTTTTTGTCATACATTGACATGAATCAGCCATGGATTTACATGTGTTCCCCATCCCGATCCCCTCTCCCACCTCCCTCTCCACCAGATCCCTCTGGGTCTTCCCAGTGCACCAGGCCCGAGCACTTGTCTCATGCATCCAGCCTGGGCTGGTGATCTGTTTCACACTAGATAATATACATGTTTTGATGCTGTTCTCTTGAAACATCCCACCCTCGCCTTCTCCCACAGAATCCAAAATTATGTTCTGTACATCTGTGTCTCTTTTCCTGCTTTGCATATAGGGTTATCGTTACCATCTTTCTAAATTTCATATATATGTGTTAGTATACTGTATTGGTCTTTATCTTTCTGGCTTACTTCACTCTGTATAATGGGCTCCGGTTTCATCCATCTCATTAGAACTGATTCAAATGAATTCTTTTTAATGGCTGAGTAATATTCCATGGTGTATATGTACCACAGCTTCCTCATCCATTCATCTGCTGATGGGCATCTAGGTTTCTTCCATGTCCTGGCTATTATAAACAGTGCTGCGATGAACATTGGGGTACACGTATCTCTTTCAGATCTGGTTTCCTCGGTGTGTATGCCCAGAAGTGGGATTGCTGGGTCATATGGCAGTTCTAATTCCAGTTTTTTAAGAAATCTCCACAGTGTTCTCCATAGTGACTGTACTAGTTTGCATTCCCACCAACAGTGTAAGAGGGTTCCCTTTTCTCCACACCCTCTCCAGCATTTATTGCTTGTAGACTTTTGGATAGCAGCCATCCTGACTGGCGTGTAATGGTACTTCATTGTGGTTTTGATTTGCATTTCTCTGATAATGAGTGATGTTGAGCATCTTTTCATGTGTTTGTTAGCCATCTGTATGTCTTCCTTGGAGAAATGTCTGTTGAGTTCTTTGGCCCATTTTTTGATTGGGTCATTTATTTTTCTGGAATTGAGCTGCAGGAGTTGCTTGTATATTTTTGAGATTAATCCTTTGTCTGTTGTTTTGTTTGCTATTATTTTCTCCCAATCTGAGGGTTGTCTTTTCACCTTGCTTATAGTTTCCTTTGTTAGCAAAAGCTTTTAAGTTTCCTTAGGTCCCATTTGTTTATTTTTGCTTTTATTTCCAATATTCTGGGAGGTGGGTCATAGAGGATCCTGCTGTGATTTATGTCGGAGAGTGTTTTGCCTATGTTCTCCTCTAGGAGTTTTACAGTTTCTGGTCTTACATTTAGATCTTTAATCCATTTTGAGTTTATTTTTGTGTATGGTGTTAGAAAGTGTTCTAGTTTCATTCTTTTACAAGTGGTTGACCAGTTTTCCCAGCACCACTTGTTAAAGAGGTTGTCTTTTTTCCATTGTATATTCTTGCCTCCTTTGTCGAAGATAAGGTGTCCATAGGTTTGTGGATTTATCTCTGGGCTTTCAATTCTGTTCCATTGATCTATATTTCTGTCTTTGTGCCAGTACCATACTGTCTTGATGACTGTGGCTCTGTAGTATAGTCTGAAGTCAGGCAGGTTGATTCGTCCAGTTCCATTCTTCCTTCTCAAAATTGCTTTGGCTATTCGAGGTTTTTTGTATTTCCATACAAATTGCAACATCACAGTTTAAAAGCAACAATTCTTTGGTGCTCTGCTTTCTTTATGGTCCAACTCTCCCATCCATACATGGCTACTGGAAAAACCATACCTTTGACTAGATGGACCTCTGATGGCAAAGTAATGTCTCTGCTTTTAATATGCTGTCTAGGTTGGTCATAGCTTTTCTTCCAAGGAGCAAGTGTCTTTTAGCTTTGTGGCTGCAGTCACCATCTGTAGTGATTTTGGAGCCCAAGAAAATAAAGTCTGTCACTGTTTCCATTGTTTCGCCATCCATTTGCCATGAAGTGATGGGGATCATGGATGCCATGATCTTAGTTTTCTGAATGTTGAGTTTTAAGCCAACTTTTTCACTCTCCTCTTTCACTTTCATCAAGAGACTCTTTAGTTCCTCTTCGCTTTCTGTCATAAGGGTGGTATCATCTGCATATCTGAGGTTAGTGATATTTCTCCCAGCAATCTTGATTCCAGCTTGTACTTCATCCAGCGCAACATTTTGCATGATGTACTCTGCATATAAATTAAATAAGCAGGGTGACAATATACAGCTTTGATGTACTCCTTTCCCTATTTGGAACCGGTCTGTTGTCCCATGTGCAGTTCTAACTGTTGCTTCCTGACCTGCATACAGATTTCTTAGGAGGCAGTTCAGGTGGTCTGGTATTCCCATCTCTTTAAGAATTTTCCACAGTTTGTTGTGATCCACACAGTCAAAGGCTTTGGTGTAGTCAATAAAGCAGAAGCTGAACTTTTTCTGGGACTCTCTTGCTTTTTTGATGATCCAACAGATGTTGGCAATTTGATCTCTGGTTCCTCTGCCTTTTCTAAAACCAGCTTGAACATTTGGAAGTTCATAGTTCATGTACTGTTGAAGCCTGGCTTGGAGAATTTTGAGGATTACTTTGCTAGCATGTGAGATGAGTTCAACTGTGTGGTAGTTTGAATTCTTTGGCATTGCCTTTCTTTGGGATTGGAATGAAAACTGACGTTTTTCATACTAGACCATTCAGGTACGACCTAAATCAAATCCATTACAATTATACAGTGGAAGTGACAAATAGATTCAAGGTATTAGATCTGATCGAGTGTCTGAAGAGCTATGGACAGAGGTTCTGCTGGTACATCTTCCGCAAAGGCAGGATTATTTCTTTTGCAAGTGTATACTTTTTATTTTGATTTGTATTTGTAAAATGAGTTTTTTACTTGGAGCTGATACATGCAAAATATAAATATTTATGAGAAAGAGAAGACAAGGAAAAAATAAAAAAAGAAAAACAAAACAAAAAATATGTAAATATTTACCACATATATACATACACAGAGAGAAAGAACTGACTCTTAATTTCACCTTCCCAGAGAATTATGAGTATATTGAATCCTTCTTATCAAGAACAAAAGGGCTTTCCTGGTGGTCCAGACAGTAAAGAATCTTCTTGCAATGCAGGACACCCAGGTTTGATCACTGGGTCAGGAAGATCCCCTGGAGAAGGGAATGGCTACTGACTCCAGTATTCTTGCCTGGAGAATTCTATGGACAGAGGAGCCTGGCAAGCTACATACAGTCCACAGGGTCAAAAAGAGTCGGGCATGACTGAGTGACTAAGATGGAAAAATAAATCTTATTTCTCTTTGGAAATTAGAAGATTAAGCCTAGAGAAATGTACTTCACTTAGGAAGTATATTATTTTAAAAGTTTCCTATCATTTAAGATGTGTTTGAAGGCAGTAGGAGATTAGAAATATTATTTAATATTACACATGGACTTTTATGAAGCTCTTCCCCTGCCAGTGTGCATTTTTCTGTGCTTACTGATAAAGAACAGTCTCAGATCCACTTGCTTTGATCTGCTTATTATTTGGGTTTTAATTCTGCCCTTAGGGTTTACATTCTCTTCTTCTTAGGACACTAATAAAAACTTAACTGGATGAAACGGCTTCTTTGAAATCCAGTGGTACTCCCCATTAGTCAACAGTACTGAAGTTCTTCTCAGTTCAGTTCATTTCAGACGCTCAGTCGTGTCCGACTCTCTGTGACCCCATGGACTGCAGCACGCCAGGCCTCCCTGTCCATCATCAACTCCTGGAGTTTACTCAAACTCATGCTCAGTGAGTCAGTGATGCCATCCAACCATCTCATCGTCTGTTGTCCCCTTCTCCTCCCGCCTACAATCTTTCCCAGCATCAGGGTCTTTTCCAATGAGTCAGTTCTTCACATCAGGTGGCCAAAGTATTGGAGTTTCACCTTCAGCATCAGTCCTTCCAATGAACATTTAGGACTGATTTCCTTTAGGATGGACTGGTTGGATCTCCTTGCTGTCCAAGGGACTCTCAAGAGTTTTCTCCAACACCACAGTTCAGAAGCATCAGTTCTTTGGCGCTCAGCTTTCTTTATAGTCCAACTCTCACATCCATGCATGACTACTGGAAAAACCATAGCTTTGACTAGATGGACCTTTTTTTAAAATTTATTATTATTTTTTCTTATTTATCATTTATCTTAAAAAAATTTTTTTCCATTTATTTTAATTAGTTGCAGGCTAATTACTTTACAATATTGTAGTGGTTTTTGTCATACATTGACATGAATCAGCCATGGATTTACATGTATTCCCCATCCCGATCCCCCCTCCCACCTCCCTCTCCACCAGATCCCTCTGGGTCTTCCCAGTGCACCAGGCCCGAGCACTTGTCTCATGCATCCAACCTGGGCTGGTGATCTGTTTCACACTAGATAATATACATGTTTCGATGCTGTTCTCTTGAAACATCCCACCCTCGCCTTCTCCCACAGAATCCAAAATTATGTTCTGTACATCTGTGTCTCTTTTCCTGCTTTGCATATAGGGTTATCGTTACCATCTTTCTAAATTTCATATATATGTGTTAGTATATGTATTGGTCTTTATCTTTCTGGCTTACTTCACTCTGTATAATGGGCTCCAGTTTCATCCATCTCATTAGAACTGATTCAAATGAATTCTTTTTAATGGCTGAGTAATATTCCATGGTGTATATGTACCACAGCTTCCTTATCCTTTCGTCTGCTGATGGGCATCTAGGTTGCTTCCATGTCCTGGCTTTGATAAACAGTGCTGCGATGAACATTGGGGTACACGTGTCTCTTTCAGATCTGGTTTCCTCGGTGTGTATACCCAGGAGTGGGATTGCTGGGTCATATGGCAGTTCCTTTGTTGGCTAAGTAATGTCTTTTTTAAAATAAGCTGTCTAGGTTGGTCAGACTTCCCTGGTAGCTCAGATGTAAAGCGTCTGTCTACAATATGGGAGACACGGGTTCAATCCCTGGGTCGGAAGATCTCCTGGAGAAGGAAATGGCATCCCACTCCTGTATTCTTGCCTGGAAAATCCCACGGACAGAGGAGCCTGGTAGGCTCCAGTTCATGAAGTGGAAGAGTCGGACACGACTGAGCGACTTCACTTTCACTTTCTTTCTAGGTTGGTCATAGCTTTCCTTCCAAGGAGCAAGCGTCTTTTAATTTCATGGCTGCAGTCACCATCTGCAGTGATTTTGGAGCCCCCCAAAATGAAGTCTATCACTATTTCCACTGTTTCCCCATCTATTTGCCATGAAGTGATGGGACCAGATGCCATGATCTTAGTTTTCTGAATGTTGAGTTTTAAGCCAACTTTTTCACTCTCCTCTTTCATCAAGAGGCTCTTTAGTTCTTCGTAGTTGTACTAATCTAGATTAAATGTTAATAAGAAACTTGCAAAATGAGATTGTTCCACTCTACCTAGTACCTTGCCATAGAAATGTGTGGCCAGGGCTCCCCCTTGTGGTTATGGTAAAAAAAAGTACATGGGAGTCTTGAGAACTTTGCATTTCTCACTAGGATTTTTCATTCTTTGGAGTAGACATTAATAGAAAAGCTGCTGCTGCTGCTGCTAAATCGCTTCAGTCGTGTCTGACTCTGTGCAACCCCATAGACCGCAGCCCACCAGGCTTCTCCGTCCCTGGGATTCTCCAGGCAAGAACACTGGAGTGGGTTGCCATTTCCTTCTCCAATGCATGAAAGTGAAAAGTGAAAGTGGAGTCGCTCAGTCGTGCCCGACTCCTAGCGACCCCATGGACCGCAGCCTATCGGGCTCCTCCGTCCGTGGGATTTTTCCAGGCAAGGGTACTGGAGTGGGGTGCCACTGCCTCCTCTGTAATAGAAAAGGCTAAAGGACAAAAGGCTTTCCTGTTGGCTCAGTCAGTAAAGAATCCGCCTGCCAATGTAGGAGACAGGGGTTCTATCCCTGGGTCAGGAAGATCCCTGGAGAAGGAAATGGCAACCCACTCCAGTATCTTTGCCTGGGAAATCCCATTAGTAAGAGGAGTCGGTGGGCTACAGTCCATGGAGTTGCAAGACTTGGGCACGACTGAGTGACTAAACCACCAAAGGACAAAAAGGGAAGGAGAATAATGTAGCAACGTTTGGGTTACTTCTCTCAGCTTAAATTTCCAATCTCATTACCTTTGTGTGGTGTGTTTATTGTTTCTGTTTTTTTCCAGCTTCTTGTTCAGGATACTGATCAAATAAAGCGGGTAACAATCCAAATCTCCTTACACTCAAATCTAAATATGGTTGGTTGACTATAGTTCTAACCAAACAATAGTTTTTTTTTTTTTTATTAAGAAAAGGTTTCTTTGAATTGAAATGGTCATGGCAGATGCAATAGTAGTGATTCCTACGGCATTTTGATACACTGTTAAACAGCTGAAATTCAATAAAGGACAATAATAATTGAGTACACCTACCTGGGGCTGAGCACAGTGTGAAGTGCTTTACATGCATTTCATGTTCATGACAGCTCTGTGAGATAGCCCTATTATTGCTGCTTTATGGGGCTCAACTAGGTTAAGTGATCTGATCAAGTTCACACAGTGGAAAACACAGAGTCCCTAGCTCTTAGTCACTTCAGTTGTGTCTGACTCTTTGTGATCCTATGGGCTGTAGCCCACCAGCCTCCTCTGTCCAGGGGATTCTCCAGGCAAGAATATTGGAGTGGGGTGCTGTGCCCTTCTTCAGGGGATCTTTCTGACCCAGGGATCCAACCCGTGTCTCTTACATCTACCTGCAATGGCAGGTGGGTTCTTTACCACTAGCACCACATGGGAAGTCCTTTCACTTCACTATCTTTCTGCTTTGCTAGGGACCCTCTAGCAGGCTCATGGATGGTCAGTGAATAACTAGGATGATTTTAGTATAAATACCCACTTA
This sequence comes from Odocoileus virginianus, assembly GCF_023699985.2. Lineage (NCBI taxonomy): Eukaryota > Metazoa > Chordata > Mammalia > Artiodactyla > Cervidae > Odocoileus > Odocoileus virginianus. The sequence goes on from NC_069680.1 coordinate 35,014,531, forward strand.
ACCTTCTTCAAAATTACTTTGTAGTGTAGTAATTTCAGTACACTGCAGTACCCCAGTTGTTTGGGGGTGCTGGGCAGATTTACGTAATGATTAAAATTTGAAACACTTTCTTTCCCAGGGCTGAAAAAAAAAAAAAAAGCAAGTCATGTAGCATTACCAATGTCTTGGCAAACCAGACACCAAAAGCACATGAGAATCACAGAACTGTAAAATGGACTTGTAAATCACCATTCTGGGGATACAAAGGTTCTTACAAACAGCTGAGAAAAGAAGACAAACTAAACGCAAAGGAGAAAAGGAAAGATATTCCCATTTGAATGCAGAGTTCCAAAGAATGGCAAGGAGAGATAAGAAAGCCTTCCTCAGTGATCAATGCAAAGGAATAGAGGAAAATAACAGAATGGGAAAGACTAGAGATCTCTTCAAGAAAATTAGAGATACCAAGGGAACACCTGATGCAAAGATGGGCACAATAAAGGACAGAAATGGTATGGACCTAACAGAAGCAGAAGATATTAAGAAGAGGTGGCAAGAATACACAGGACTGTACAAAAAAGATCTTCATGACCCAGATAATCACGATGGTGTGATCACTCACCTAGAGCCAGACATCCTGGAATGTGAAGTCAAGTGGGCCTTAGGAAGCATCACTACAAACAAAGCTAGTGGAGGTGATGGAATTCCAGTTGAGCTATTTCAAGTCCCAAAGGATGATGCTGTGAAAGTGCTGCACTCAACATGCCAGCAAATTTGGAAAACTCAGCAGTGGCCACAGGACTGGAAAAGGTCAGTTTTCATTCCAATCCCAAAGAAAGGCAATCCCAAAGAATGTTCAAACTACCGCACAGTTGAACTTATCTCACATGCTAGTGAAGTAATGCTCAAAATTCTCCAAGCCAGGCTTCAACAGTATGTGAACTGTGAACTTCCAGATGTCCAAGCTGGTTTTAGAAAAGGCAGAGGAACCAGAGATCAAATTGCCAACATCTGTTGGATCATCGAAAATGCAAGAGTTCCAGAAAAACATCTACTTCTGTTTTATTGACTATGTCAAAGGCTTTGTGTGAATCACAACAATCTGTGAAAAATTCTTAAAGAGATGGGAATAGCAGACAACCTGACCTGGCTCCTGAGAAATCTGTATGCAGGTCAGGAAGCAACAGTTAGAACTGCACATGGGACAACAGACCGGTTCCAAATAGGGAAAGGAGTACGTCAAGGCTGTACATTGTCACCATGCTTATTTAATTTATATGCAGAGTACATCATACAAATTGCTTGGATGAAGTACAAGCTGGAATCAAGATTGCTGGGAGAAATATCACTAACCTCAGATATGCAGATGATACCACCCTTATGGCAGAAAGCAAAGAAGAACTAAAGGGTTTCTTGATGAAAGTGAAAAGAGGAGAGTGAAAAAGTTGGCTTAAAACTCAACATTCAGAAAACTAATGTCAAGGCATCTGGTTCCATCATTTCATGGCAAATAAATGAGGAAACAATGGATACAGTGACAGGATTTATTTTCTTGGGCTGCAAAATCACTGCAGATGGTGACTGCAGCCATGAAGCTAAAAGACACTTGCTCCTTGGAAGAAAAACTATGACTACCTAGACTACATATTAAAAAGCAGAGACATTACTTGGCCAACAAAGGTCCATCTAGTCAAAGCTATGGTTTTCCCATTAGCCATGTATGGATGTGATACTTGGACCATAAAAAAAGCTGAGGGCCAAAGAATTGATGCTTTTAAACTGTGGTGTTGGAGAAGACTCTTGAGAGTCCCTTGGACTGTAAGGAGATCCAACCAGTCCATCCTAAAGGAAATCAGTCCTGAAAATTCCTTGGAAGGACTGATGCTGAAGGTGAAACTCCAATACTTTGGCCACCTGAGGTGAAGAACTGACTCATTGGAAAAGACCCTGATGCTGGGAAAGACTGTAGGCAGGAGGAGAAGGGGACAACAGAGGATGAGATGGTTGGATGGCATCACCGACTGGATTGACATGAGTAAGAGTAAACTCTGGGAGCTGGTGATGGACAAGGGAAGCCTAGCGTGCTGCAGTCCATGGGGTTGCAAAGAGTTGGACATGACTGAGCGACTGAATTGAAAGATTCTTCAGGAACAGGGACTGACCTCTAGTGCATACGCTGGGTGGCACTGTTAAATGAAGACATGTAATTCATGGTATAATATTCCCATTACAAGAGAGTCTACAGCAGGTGTTTTTCAGGGTCAGGATAGAAGCAGTAACCAACAATGCAAAGTCAATATTTTTTTAGCTTTTGTGCTAGAAGCAGCTTCCCAGTGGGTCCTGAGGAATAGTATTAAATGAGGAAGGGATGAGGTTGCTTTATATGATGATCAAAATGCTCCTTGCCCGAAGGATTGCAGAGATGGAGAAACCCAAGGTTCATGTGATGATTGCCAGGCAGACTGCAAGTTGGAAAGATAAAGGCTGACCAATTCTAAAAGTATAAAGTCATAATGATATTAAAGGGAACATATCTTATTGTCTAGAATGAGGAAAGGGAGTCAGTATCAAGAAAGTTTACGGTTAAAGAGTGCTGTGCAGAGATGGAATACATAAGTGGAACTCTACTTTTCATAGTTGGGAGATTTTGAAATAAATTTAACACATTTCGTTAGCTAAGTTTAATGGTTGATACAGACATAAAAGACCATCTCTCATGTCTAGCTTATACATGGAATGAGATGAGCTGCTGCCTAACCCAATAATGAAAATGTTGACAGGCAGTATTACCAGCAAAAAAATCAATTTATCCTATAGTAATGAGCATGTAGAGGCAGTGGGCAATGTTCAAAGTTATTTTAGATTGAAAATAAAGCTGAGAATCTATAAAACTCTATATGCTTACAAATGAAAAAAGCTTTTGAAATAGTGCTTGAAGAACCAAGACTTGACAGAAATTGACTTGTTCATCTGTAAGGGACAAGTTGAAAGAACAAGAAAGATACAGACAATCCTCAAAGACACAGGTATTACTGCACTTGAAGAACATGCAGTTTCTACATGGCCTAGCTGACAACATTCTCAGCCTGGCACTGTTCAGTTCCATGTTTGAGGTCAAATTGCCTGTAATGTTGTTCAAAGACCTTAGGACAAACATCATACCAATACCCTTAATTTATAATCTGAATGATATTTACCCATTTACTGATTAAAATTTGATTTCTAGCCTCTCCCCTTGAGCATGATTACTGGTAACTTCAGCTCATGCATGTAATTCTTTCATTTATGAAATACTGCTTAAGTCCATAAAAAAATATTTTCTCAGAAACATAAAAAATACATTTTCTCAGAAAATGCAGATGTGCAGTTAACAGTCATCCTATGTAAATCTCAGTGTTATTTTATTTAACCCTTTAATGTCATCAGTTGTCAAGGGACTAGGATGGATTGACGCTATTCTTGTTTATTTTTTGGCTGTGCTGGGTACCCACTGCTGTGTGGGCTTTCCTCTAGTTGTGTTGCGCTGCGAGGTTCTCATCGTGGTAGCTTCTCTTGTTGTGGAGCATGGGCTGTAGGGCTTGCTGGCTTCAGTAGTTTTGGTTGATGGTCTCAATAGTCCCAGCTCCTGGGCTCTAGAGCACAGGCTCAGTACTTGTGGCTCCTGGGCTTGGTTGCTCTGAGCCGTGTGGGATCTTCCTGCACCAGGGATCGAACCCACGTCTCCTGCATTGGCAGGTGGATTCTTTACCATGGAGCCAGTAGGGAAGCCCGGATTGACATTACTCTTAAGCTGGATTATGATAGTAAACTGAGTGGAAGTAAAATCCACTTTTCTTACATTAATAACTTTGCATGAAGGTTCACTCATTGTCTTAAGTCATATATGAAAAATTTCAAATATACAAACTGTCAAGATCAATGAACCTATTGTGTTAACATCTTCATAAAATAATAACTAAGTCCCAGAACCTTAGAAAAACTCCTGGTTTAGTGGTTCCCAGACTTTTAGATTTCATGGAGCAGTTAAAGTGGGAGTTAATATGGGGCTGTCAACATTTTATTTTGCCAAGAATATTGAAACCAACTAATACTACTAACAATAGCATTTCATAAAACAATACTTCAATACCATAAAAGTAGGGATTAATCATGTAATAAAAATGGAGTTCGGGTTGATCATCTGTCAACCTTTTTTTTGCCCCTTTAGGGATGCTGAAATTTTAGTTGTAGCCTAGAATTGGGGAACAAATGCCTAACAGGCCATTTTGTCCATCTGTTCTAATTAAAAGGCTAAGAGGTGGCTTTGCCTGACATCAGTTGGTGTTAAAATTGGGGAGGAAAAGCATAGCTCCTGACAACTTGTAGAGTAAAATACCCTGACAGATACCCAAGCATTAAACAGTTGCTAATTAGGAGGAACCATAACCAATTTAAAAAGTTATGTATTTATTTGGCTGAGCCAGGTCCTACTTGCAGTGTGCAGGTTCTTTAGTTGTGGCATGTGGGATCTTCTACTAATAGTTGCTGTGTGTGAATTCTTAGGTGAGGCATGTGGGATCTAGTTCCTTGGCCAGGGATTGAACCCAGGCCCCCTGCACTGGAAGTGTGGAGTCTTACCCACTGGACCACCAGGGAAGTCCTACCAATGTTCATCTTAAAATCTTTGATAACTGATATAAAATCAAATAAATCCACCTACTTGGTAGAAAGAATTGGTATACTGACTGCACCTGTTACAATGTCAAGGAAAATAACCCCAAGTCATAAATTATCATAATAATATAACCTATGTCATAGATGATATAATCCAGACTGTGAGCTTTTAATTCTATAAAGTGTTTTGTTCTCAATTACACAGTCTATAATAAATGCTTACTAAATATCTGTATGAATAGGTGTATATCACTCTAAATAGCTGCAAAACAATTTCTTCATAACATTAGAAACTTCTCAACCTGGCAGATTCTTACTGCAGAAATCCATCAAACATAAATGATATAAAGAAAAAAAGATGGTGATGGTATGGAGGAGTCCCACTTGCTTGATCTCTAATCAAAGGAAAAAGCAGTTAGAAGTTTTAAGGTGTTTAAGTGAGAGCAGTAACTGTATACAGCACTTACTTTAACTTTGTAGGTTAGTAACATGAAAAGGTTTTAAAATCCTAAAGGAATTCTAGTTCAAAAGCATGTAATAGAATTTTACATGACCCTGGAACTACATTTATCTAATTAAATGCTACAGTAGATCTGCCTTTCACAATAAGGTCATCATTTCCAATTTTACCATAAACATACTCACCCACCTATACCATTCATAAAGTTTTGAGAATTGGCACTAGTTTTTTTTCCTCCCACTAGCTATAAAAATGCATGACTCATAATTTATAATTTTAAATTCAAAATTAAGACTACAGAAGAATTCACTGGTGGTCCAGTGGTTAGGACCCACAACTTCCACAGCAGGGGGCACGGGCTCAATTCTTTGTTGGAGAACTAAGACCCCACATGCCATGGCCAAAAAAAAAAAAAAAAAAAAATACAGCTTAGTCTGTTTAAAGGATGTCCTTTCATCAGTAAATCTGGGAGCTCATAGATGTATTTTTCTTTAAAGCAATTCACCTTTAAAAGTATGATGCTATTGCTGACCTAGTCATACTTATTAAAAAAGGGGGGGGAGGGGCATGAAAAGATTCATCCTAAGAATTTTACAGGTAGAATCAGTTTGTAGTACTATTACCAAAGCTCTGCCTCTCTGTACAACTGGTGCCACTCAAACCCCAGAGATGGTTTTGGATGTAGTAGAAAGGATGACTTTTATTGTTTTACCAGGCAAAGGGAGACAAACCTGGCCTCACCCTTGAAACACTGTCTCAACTGGAGAGCTTGATGAGGGTTTTTCTAACAGTGGATCAAAGGTGGTCTCTAAGGGACTCCTAATCTTGATGACTATGCCAAAGCCTTTGACTGTGTGGATCACAATAAACTAGAAAATTCTGAAAGCGATGGGAATACCAGACCACCTGACCTGCCTCTTGAGAAATCTGTATGCAGATCAGGAAGCAACAGTTAAACTGCACAAGGAACAACAGACTGGTTCCAAATAGGAAAAGGAGTATGTCAAAGCTGTATATTGTCACTGTGCTTATTTAACTTATATGCAGAGTACATCAGGAGAGACACTAGGCTGGATGAAGCACAAGCTGGAATTAAGATTGTCAGGAGAAATATCAATAAACTCAGATATGCAGATGACACCACCCTTATGACAGAAAGAACTAAAAGCCTCCTGATGAAAGTGAAAGAGTGAAAAGGTTGGCTTAAAGCTCAACATTCAGAAAACTAAGATCATGGCATCTGGTCCCATCACTTCATGGCAAATAGATGGAGAAACAGTGGCAGACTTTTATTTTTTGGGGCTCCAAAATCACTGCAGATGGTGACTGCGGCCATGAAATTAAAAGACGCTTACTCCTTGGAAAAGTTTTGACCAAGGTAGACAGCATATTAAAAAGCAGAGACATTACTTTGCCAACAAAGGTCTGTCTAGTCAAGGCTATGGTTTTTCCAGTAGTCACGTATGGATGTGAGAGTTGGACTATAAAGAAAGCTGAGTGCAAAGAATTGATGCTTTTGAACTGTGGTGTTGGAGAAGACTCTTGAGAGTCCCTTGGACTGCAAGGAGATCCAACCAGTCCATCCTAAAGGAGATCAGTCCTGGGTGTTCATTGGAAGGACTGATGCTGAAGCTGAAAGTCCAATACTTCGGCCACCTGATGCAAAGAGCTGACTCATCGGAAAAGACCCTGATGCTGGGAAAGATTGAAGGCAGGAGAAGGGGACGACAGAGGATGAGATGGTTGGATGGCATAACTGACTCAATGGACATGAGTTTGGGTAAACTCCAGAGTTGGTGATGGACAGGGAGGCCTGGCGTGCTGTAGTCCATGGGGTAGCAGAGTCGGACACGACTGAGTGACCGAACTGAACTGAATCTTGATGAGCTACTTTGCTCCCTTTAATCTTGCCTCAGGTGATTTCTTGGTTGCTTTTCTCTTGATTTGCAACTGTTCAAATCCACCCTTTGGGACTCATGGAAGGTCATAATGGCGGGCATCTTGCCTAATAAGAAATGGGGGACAGAAAGGCCTGGGAGAAAGCCCCACACGGTCCCACTCAGTTTCAGTAACTTTAGATTTTGTGAAGATGTGTCTTGAAGACAAGTTCAACTAAGTCACGTGCACTACTTAAAAATTGGCACACACAATTTTGGGATCAACTCTATCTATCGTAATATACAAAGCCATATGTTAAAAAAAGTACCAATGACCATATTTAATACAAGAACACTGATGTTTGGTTTCACTGACTCCTGTTACTTCCAAGGAAATTCTGGGTTCTACCAAGTAGAAACCTGACTGATTACTACTGAGAATTCAAGCATCTGCAAAGAAACGAGTTTACCTGTTACCTTTGTCAATTTCCAACTATGTCTGCCTATATATGTGTGTGTGTATACATATATATATATAAACTATTCCTGTCTTCATTATTTTATTGCTCCTAATTATTTTTTCATATTTTTTTCTAAATCAGCAATGAAATGCAAAGTTACTGGTCTGTCTTTGAAGAATATTACATAAACAAAAACTTGTCTTCAAATTTTTGCTTTTAAGATTATATAATTTAAAAGAGGATATGATTCTTATTTTTCTCCCCCAAATAGTTTCTTTTGTAACCATATGCCTGGTGATTTAAAATGAGGGAATAAAAACCTTCCCATGCCTTTGATCTACACTCATCATCACTATTTCTGCCAAGGATGTGTGTTTAGCATTCAAGAGACTTGGCATTATGTGCCCCAATTCCTTCAGTGTCCCCAGTTCAAGTGCTTGCCACTCCTTGGTGAGAATTCTGGAACATAACATTTTAAGACATCCTTCATGACAACTTAAAATCTCTTATTAATTTGATCTAAATTTCCACTATTGGTTTCCTTAATGGATTGATTAAATATCCAGGAAGATGAATACAAAAAAGTTACTGTCCCTTTATTACTGACCTGGCCCACTTATAATTAAGCAGAATTAACATTCAAAGTTCATTTTGATTGAAAACACAGGAACTGTATTTTCTTAGTATCAGTACTACAATCAAGAAGAAAACCAAGGTCATAATAGTTTTTCCTAGATTGTTATTAGGAGATTAATGTAGCTTAATCACACCCATTTTACTTTCCAGGCTAAGTAATATTAAATGGTGATTAATTCTTCTTTGAAACTTACAAGTACAATCTGCACATACATGATTTTGAGAATAATTTAATACGTTAACTTTGACATACAACTATATTCTAATGTCAGTTTTAATTGTAAAGAAACATATCCTTACAAGACCAAAATAACCCACAGGCCATGAGATTGGTGTTTTGTTTTTCCTTTTTTGTTTCAAGAGATGTGCACCACAATGGTTCCACATGTAAGGCAAATGCCGTGAATATGAAAGCTATAGTTTACCACACATCTAGAACCCAGGGGAGGTGAATTAGATGGAAGTGGTAGTCATTCTAATTAAACAATCAGGAAACATCATGACAAGTTGGTTTGCAGCATCAAAAGTGTCCATTTAAGTATCTTTTTTCTTAATGATCAGAGGTCCCACGTTGTCTCCAGTTTCTTCATTGTGTTTTGTGTGAGATCCATCACAGAGTGGGAACTAGGAAGAGAAAGAATGTGAAATGTCTAACTGCAAAATCAGTATTATGTTTGGCAGAGTAGGGTGACACTTAATTCACATGTATAACTCGATATCTCAGTAGACTTTTCTTGGCTACCTTAGTGATGGTTTTCTGAATGAGCATATGTAAAGTGAACATACTAAGGAGGAGGAAGAAATTGACTTGTGGATAAAACACATTAACTGCATTTCCATTTGTGATATCTGCTCATGGATGAGAAAAACCTTTTTAATGTTTATGTATTAGTCATATTTCCTTTCTAGTGAATAGTATCCCTGACCTATCTACTGGAAAGAGTCTAAGTTCATAATTTGTTCAAAATCAGTCTGTTCATTATCCTTCTGCTAATCAACTTTATAGCAATTTTTCACCCCAGCCCTTTTTAATTTGCTTATTTGTTCATATACTTAATTTCTCTATTTTCATACAAATAAGCAAGTATTTCCCTTGTTAACATCCCTCATGGAGACTTCTTTCTCCTGGAGATGTGATAAATTTCCATTTGTTTTCCTTTTTTATTTATTTTTATTTATTTTTCATTTATTTTTAGTAGTTGGAGGCTAATTACTTTATATCATTTGTTTTCAAGATCTCACATTTTAGATAAAACAGACATTTTGGTGTCCAGTGGGAGGAAAATGGACAAAATTAAATACCTAACACGGTGTTTCCCCAAGTGAGCTCTATAAACTAAGAAGTCCTGCAAAATATTCTAATTTGGTTTCATTTCGTACACAAAAAACATATACAGTTCTCTTGATTCATAACATATACTGTTATTTTAAAGAGGATCTACTATTAAAAACACACATACATGGGGTCGGAGATGGGAGGGCTGGTTCAGGAGGGAAGGGACATATGTATACCTGTGGCTGATTCATGTTTACGTATGGCAGAACCAACACAATATTGTAAAGCAATTATTCTCCAATAAAAACATACACAGATACACACACAATTTTAACCTCAAATTTCCCAGGCTGACTGGGTTTACAAACACTTCTCCTTTGATGTCCATTATCATCATGTTCTGCGGAATGCAATTTGCAAAATGCTGTTCTAAGAACAGCACTAAGAACCTGTTGCTTCAGTATTACTAGAAGTGGTTACCTCCCAAATTGTTATACCTTTATTCAAAATTTTATCAAAATTAAGTCTACATATAAAGTGTTTATTTATAGGTTCCACATTATCATATTCATCAGCCTACTATGAGATAATGACTGTGTTTAAAACTGCTTCAATATTAGGCAGGGCTGGTTTTCCTTCACATTTCTTCTTTGTTAAAACTTTCCGATTTATCCTTTACCTATTTATTCTTCCAAATAAATTTGAGAGTTTTTGGGCCAAGTCCTATTTTATTTCTCTCTGTTCTTCATCCTCAGGTCTCATGCATTTTTCTGATAAGAACATTTCTGCTTTATATGTTTTACAGGTATTAAGTATATATTTTCATATCTGACTATTCTTGATATATATCACATATATATATAAATAAATATTTGTGTGTGTGTGCCTGTATATCACTTGTTTTTTGCAAGTATATTATATACTTCTGTTGTTAAATGATAAAAATAAGAACTCAACAATGTTTTTAGGTGTCTCCTCAGGATTTTACAATTATCAGTAAATTATTTTCTTTCCTTCTATATTTTACCTTTGATTTTTATTTCATGTCAAATGATGATACCTAGCATATTTGTTTTATTCTTTTTGTCTGGAACGTACCTTCACTCTAGAATCTAGCTTCACTGTTTGGTATAAGGTACACTCTTCCACTGAAGGAACCTATTTAGAAGAGTAAAGTACTAGGAGTCTTGGTCTGAAGAATAAAATCACCTTATTACTCCATCAAGGAAGTATAATTTTCAGTACCTGAAACTAGACAATGATGGTATATAATCTTTAACTTTGATGAAATGTGTCTAAGACTAAAATAATATTTAGTTGATGTTAAAGAAATTCAATCTTAATTTTACTATCTGTATATATTTCTGAGAGGCAGTAAATTAGTTAAAAACTACCTTGAAAAAAACTCAAAAAACCCCCCCAAACTCAAGGTATTATCATGTTGTAAATTTCTAGATGTAAAGTCTATCCTGGGGTAGCAATACAAATGTGATATATATAAAATTTATGTTGTTTCTGTCAATAAGATGTGGCACAGTATATTCGTATTAAAAACAAGTCCTTGCAGCAAAAACATGAACTCAAAGCTTTCAGGGTTTTCTTGCATGGATGACAAAACAGGCCATACAAAAATCAAATCAAAATCAAATGTATTCCACAGCAAAGAACAGCATTTCAAAGTGACATATATTTAATATACAAACACAGGTGATTTTACAGTGAGAAAAAAGGTTTGCATTGTAAAAAAAAAAAAAAAAACCCTCCATTTTTATAAATTGGGATCGACATATACACACTACTATATATAAAATAGATGAACGACTCTGTAATGATTTATGCGGGAAAAGAAACTAGAGTGGGTATACATATATGTGTAACGGATTCACTCTGCTGTACATCTGAAACTAACACAACACTGTAAACCAATTATACTCCCCTCCCCTCTCCCAAAGGGCTGCCCTTGTGGCTCAGCTGGTAAAGGATCCGCCTGCAATGCAGGAGACCTGGGTTCGATCCCGAAGCTGGGAAGATCCCCTGGAGAAGGCAACAGCTACTCACTGCAGTATTCTGGCCTGGAGAATTCCATGGACTGTATAGTCCATGGGGTCACAGAGTCTGACACGACTGAGTCATTTTCACTTATGTTTCTCCTCCAAAAAAAAAGAGTGACTAAGTAGACCTTGGCTATTTCTTAATTAACTTTTATGCTTTTTTAAAAGTATATAAAGCTTTGCATGCCTTTAAAATGTAAACTCAGGATTCAAAATCATTCTGTTCAGAGGCACATATATCTTTTAATAGTACTTCCTATATTACCTAACATTAGTCAGAATAATCTCCCAAACTTCATGTGAAGATCAGGCATTCTATATTTATCCATTAGAGATTTCTTATTTTAAGATGATGAAAAGACCTGACTTTTTTTTCCCCCACAAACAACAAAGAGCCAAAATGAGTTACTTCAAGAAAGGGTTAGCATTAAGAATATGCTGTATGTATTAAAGAAATATATTTATTAAAATTAACTCATATTCTGAATACAGTATAAACTAATGAATGGTAATTATTGGTACAAAAATTCAAGTGGCAAATTATCTGACAATATTTGTGTTTTTCAGAAAATGTCTCATTTCATTTTTAACCTTTCTGTGCAGGAGAAAGAAAACATGTGGTGGATATATACTTTTGAGCATAATCTAGGAAGTACAGCAGTTTTTGTATTAAATAATAATGAAAACATGAATTTTATTAGCCCTCTTTCATTTAAAAAAATGTGTTAAAAATGTCAAGCAAAGGGCTGAAATTAAAAAAAAAACACAAAGGGTATATTTAATTAAGTTCATGTAGTACCAATACTTAAAAGAATCAGAAAACTGATGAGGAGAAAACGTTTAGCTCACAGATGATTCTAAATTTGTTCTAAGATTTCACTGTTTGTTTATTAACAAATCCTGGAGAAAATTTTGAGAATTAAATTGGCTGAATTCTCTGTATGTTCAGAAAATATCCTATCATTTGTTAACCCAATTAGAAAATTACAAATCCCAAACAGCTTTACAACTAGAGAAGACAGGGTGTGGAGAAGAGATGGGAATAAATGTTTAGGGGAAAAAAACTCTAGAGATTCTAGAAAATCTTGGAAAGCTAGCTTGAAAATCTTGCTTGGAAAGCTAGCAAACTCGGCAGGATGTTCATAAGAAAACACAAAATGTGTTTCTTCTTAATGGTTGGTTCTAATGGTTGGTAACAGAAATTAAGCTGTTTCTGTTTTTAGGGAGATTCAACATGGAGATAAATAAATACTCCTTATTGAATTATCTATTCTACTTGTAAAAATTAAAAAAAAAATTGAATCTTCCTTCTCTAAACTCTTTATTTTTAGTTAGAGTTTGGATTATAATTTCCAAGGAGGCTGCCTGGGGCCATTTGGCTCATTACCATAAATTGTTCTGAGGAATGAACTTGTTTTGGTAGAGAAAGAAAATAAAAGCAAAGAGATCTTTCAGACTACAAGAGAGAATATGACATTTTATACCATTCTTATGTACTTAACTTTAGCAAAGTTAAGCATAAGATAATAGGAAAATACTTAAGAAGAAATTAAGACTTTACAAGACTGTCTTCATATGGATTGAGCAAGTGATGTAACCAATGTTTAGAATATCGTGTCTGTGAAGAAAGGGAGTCAGCTCTAACCATTAATGGGATGGAGACTTTCCATAATCACACCCCAGCCCCCCAAGCAGAAACAAACCCACCACAAATTCTGAAGTTGTAAAGCAAAGAAAATGATTCTCCAGTTACATTTCATTTCAGTTTCAGCTGAGCTCCTGATGAGAACTGGCTCATCTTTCCTCTTATTTCCTGGTCCGCTTTCTCCTTCGGTCCTTGTTCAAACTTTCTCCTGCCTACCCAACGGCCACCACACAACTGAGTAAATGATGTAACCTATTGGAGGTGCGTAGGGGGTGGGGATCTAGTAAGACTGCTGAACACTGTTCCCTCTGATATCAAGGTTCCCTCACCTTGTCTGGAAAGACTCTTTCTTGTTAAGGCCAAGTCTCAAATCACTGCTTATACTCTTGTTTCCTTCCACTGTCTCCACACACCACTGTCTCCGATGGGATTTCTCCCGGTAGTTGTTCTAATCATTTCCTCGGTAGTGGCTCCCCTTTCTCTCATTTTACTTAGGGATAGCCCTCTTGTGAAATACCAAGAAACAGGCCAGTTTCTGAAGAGCAGAGCCAAGCCAGCGGGGCGGGGTGTGGGTGGGAAGAGAGGAGCATGCATGTTAAAAGCATGTCATTTCTGAACATGACTAAGAGATCTGATTCATTAGGTCTGAGAAAACTGCTCAAAATGTTAGAAACACCCAACAGATTACTAGTGACTGTACCTTAAGAATGAATGAGAGGAGAGATGGACAAATTAAGAGTATGGGATTAACAGATATAAACTACCACACATAAAAAACAGATAAGCAATATGGATTTACCATAGAGCACAGAGAATTATATTCAATATTTTGTAATAACCTATAATGGAATATAATCAGCAAAAACTCCCCCAAACTGAATCACTACAGTGTACACCTGAAACTTACACAGTATTTTTTTTAACTTTTTATTTTGTATTGGGGTATAGCTGATTAACAAGCAGTGTTGTGATAGTTTCAGGTGAATAGCAAAGGGACCCAGCCAAACATATACATTGAAACTTACACAATATTGTAAACTGACTATACTTTGACAAAAAAAGAAGGAATTAAAATTGAATTAGCTTATATCACATGCAACTCTTTTTTTTGGATAGGAGTTTAAATTTTGTTACATTATTAATATTATAAAAAACTGGTTTATATGAAGAAAAACTACTGAATATAAACAATATAGCCATCTAATCAAAGTTATTGGTTATAAGCCTTCTGTGCATAGACATGTAAACATATGACTTGGCACCTGTGTGACAACCTTAAGAACCTCAGGAATGTGCGGACTTTCCAAAAATTTCTGGAGAGCAAGCACATCCACTAATTTGGAAAGCATTCAAAGTGATCTCTGAATTCACTCATGTGGGAATAAAAAGTGCCCAAGCTTCAGTGAAAATTTAGAACTGACAAATCATAGATGCAAAGAGGATTAATAATGACATAAAAGACTAGCTTAAAAAGAAAGAAGACATTGAGAAAATTGAAACATTTAAACCATTAGCTTGTGTCCATTTGTGATTTTTCCTGAAATACTTGAGATTTTAGTTTGTAAAAGTCCATATTTGAAAAAAAAGTCCATATTTGCTTTACTGACCTTTTGTTGCTGTTGTTCAGTCACTTAGTCGTGTCCAACTCTTTGTGATCCCATGGACTGCAGCATGCCAGGCTCCTCTGTCCTTCACCATCTCCTGGAGTTTGCTCAAATTCATGTCCATTGAGTTGGTGATGCTATCTAACCATCTCATCCTATGCCACACCTTTCTCCTTTTGCCTTCAGTCTTTCTCAGTATCAGGGTTAATTCCAATGAGTTGTGTCTTTGCATAAGGTGTCCAAAGAATTGGAGCTTCAGTTTCAGCATCCGTCTTTCAAATGAATCTTCAGGGTTTATTGCCTTTAGGATCAACCGGTTTGATCTCCTTGCAGTCCAACCAACCAACCAAAGAAAACACTCTTTACTTGGCTTCACTCAAGCAGTCATTGTATTTCTTTTTCTTTCCATTCAGTGTCATATTTACACATTCATACTGGAACCAACTTGGACACAGCTCCTATTCTAATTATTCTGTCCAAATGATGCCAAAAGGTCAATTGCTTAACCCCACAGTCTTAGTATAATAGTCCATTCACCTTCTTGTCTTTTGCACATGCTGATGTTTATAACAAAATCTTCTTTGAAATTTTTCTCTTTTTCACACTGAAGCCATGATATTCTTAGTTTACATTTAACTCTGGTGTCCATTTCATCTCCTTTTTTGGCTCTTTTTCCTTTTTAGAAGACGCAGAAAATTCTCCAAAGATTTCTTACTTAGCCCTTCCTTGATTTTTATCTCTATCAAGGATCTGCTGCCTTCCTACCCTTGACTCACAGTTCTGCTGATTGCCATCTCCAAGCCTGATGTCTCAACTTTAGTCCCACACTTTAGACTGTCTGCTGTATGTTTCCATTCAAATGTCACCTCAATGTCACTCTTTGAAATTGCACTCTTCATTGGTGTGCTGAAAAATCAGCCATTCACTCCAAATTCCTTATTTCCATTGATGGTACCATCTCGTCTAACCCTACAATCCTACCTTAAGCAAGACACTTCAGTGAGCTTCAGTTTTCCTCCCTCAATCTTCTGCACAAATCATTCACAGCTAATCCTCCCTTCACTGGCTACTCCTTCCTTCAAAATGTTTCATGTATCTGTTCATTTTTCTTCATTCCCACAGTAAGCACTCTGGTTTAAGTATAACTTTATGTCTGAACTCCCTGACAGGGAGCTCCCCCATGTTGGGAGGCAAACTCCTTGCGAAGGTGCAACAGGAAGGAAGGGGGTAGGGCACAATCTTGAAAAGAATGACGTAGCCCAAGGACATGACATAAACTGATTAGAACCAAACAGGTCCAAGATGGCGAACAAGTCGACTTCCACTAGAACTTAAGCCCCCATATAAGATTACTGTAATACTGGGTTCCAGTCCCCACCACATGGGTTTAAGTCCCAGCCACATGGGCTACAGTCCCAAGCAGGGTTCTCGCTGAGCTCGAGACCCAGCACATGGGTTCAAGTTCCAGTCTGAGGTGAACTGTTTCCTTGGTACTTAAGATTTTTGATTTGGACTTATTCTTTCGAGGAAGGAGGTGCAAGGACCAGACTAGAGTCTTCACTGATTCGTCTTCCCAGGGGGCAATTGAACTCCTATGGATATCACTACGTTTTTCCAGAAAATTCGAGCCCATAGTGTAACAAGCTCTTTCTTTATTTAAAGCACCCACAGTGCACCAACTATACATATCTATGACACCTGCTGTTTCACTATTTAAGTGTTCCCACGCATGTATCTAGTAATAGAAGCTAAATGAACTATTTAAGATCACTGACTAAAGAACCAATACAACTCTGGACTTAGAAATTCCTTAATTTCTAAAGATATTACTATTTATATCTTGGTGAGCAACTACAGAATGAAACCTATTATAGGTGTTAATTAAAAAAAAAAAACAGATCTAGTCTATAGAATATTATTGAGGATTATTTTCTAGCAACCTCAATAGTATGTATAAACAATCCCACACTCCAAATGAACAGTGCTCTTCTGAAGGAACAATTTGTTGTAATGTGACTATTAATTTTTGGTTCATATTCCGTATGTTTATCAAGCAGTTTTCAAGCAGAATGACATAATCTAAGTGGTCTATCACCTTTGGATTATACAACATCAACTGCAGCCAGAGAAGGGGGTAAGTAGAATATGCTTTCTAGTATCTGGTATGTGACTTCTTCCTTATCTGCAACATGTAATTTGTGATAATGGCTTTCCACTGTGGGACAAGGTCCCTGATACAACTTGCTTTCAGAAATAGACACATCATTTTTATTGTCTATGTTCTTAGGCCTGATGGTGTCAAATCTATTTTATTTAAATGCTAAATAGTGGAAGTACGCACAGTATGTCATCATATTTCTCTAAATATACCAGAAATTCTAAAGTCATTCAATGTATGAAGCTTTTCAAGATGACCCTAGAAGAACATTTTACCATCTTTAGGTCACTAGCTGTCATCACAATCTAGAAGCTGCAGGTATCACAGAGATACTTCCAAATGGAACTTGATAAAATGCAATTCTCACAAAAGAAAAAAAGATACAAAAAAATCTTGGGTTAGATATTCAAATGTAGGAGTTGCAACTTAAAGAAAGCTTAGGATACAGGGTCAGTACTAGGTAAGAAATCTTCAGGGGCAATTTTCTAACAGTTTCTCTTGATATTTCTTTTTTTTTAACCTAGCATTTAATTTTTATGTTTAAAAAGAAACAAACTTTTTATTTTCTGTTGAGGTATAAAGCAAAGTAAAGTGAGTCACTCAGTCATGTCTGACTCTTTGCGACCCCATGGACTGTATAGTCCATGGAATTCTCCAGGCCAGAACACTGGAGTGGGTAGTAGCCTTTCCCTTCTCCAGGGGATCTTCCCAACCCACGGATTGAACCCAGGTCTCCTGCATTGTAGGTAGATTCTTTACCAGCTGAGCCACAAGAGAAGCTTAAGAATACTGGAATGGGTAGCCTATCCCTTCTCCAGGGGATCTTTCTGACCCAGGAATCGAATCCAGGTCTCCTGCATTGCAGGAGGATTCTTTACTAACAGAGCTACCAGCTGATTAACAAACAATGTTGTGATAGTTTCAGGTGAATCTCTAGATATTTTCAAAACTTGTCCTAGAATCCAGGAGCTTGAAATCCCAAGAGGAAAAAAAAAGAAAATGAACCTCTTCTATTTCTCTTTGTATTTATTATTTTATTTAATTTTTTGTTTTTCTTTTTATTTAGGCTGCATACTCCTTTTCCTGGGATAGTGGACACTAAGACACACTTGGGGAGGAAATTCTAAACATAAGCAAAGGAATTTTTCCCTCTTCTTTGGCAAAAAATATGGTTACATTTACCTAATTCAACGAGGGTGTGATGTAACTTTACTGCATGGTGGTTATATATTTCAGTAAATATATTTCTGAAGAGTACACAGAAAATAGAGAAAACAGAGATTCCATTAAAAAGAGAAAGAAAAGAAGAAGGGGTGGTGGTGGTGTAGTTGCTAAGTCGTGTCTGATTCTTGCGACCCCATGGACTGCAGCCCACCAGACTCCTCCGTCCATGGGACTTTCCAGGCAAGAATACTGGAATGGGTTGCCATTTCCTTCTGCAAGGGATCATCCCGATCCAAGGACTCCAGGTCTCCTGCATTGCAGGTGGATTCTTTACTGATTGAGACACCAGGGAAGCCCAAAGAACAGATATCTTAACAATTCTTGATGATGCCAGCTTGACAGAATAGTTTAAAAAGAAATGTTACATAAACATGACATTGACATGAAGGACTTGTTTCTCTTACCTTTTTGGACCTCCAACAACGGCAGTACACGGCTTTATCTCCCAAATCCTCCATGTCAAAAGCATGTACTACCTTGGGGTTGTCTTTCTGGATGTGAGGGTTTACCATAGATTTGTTGCGATGATCTTTAACATAAAATCTTTTGTAAGCTAGATAACCAATTGCAGCTGTTCCAGCAGCAATGGTAACAGCTGCGATCCATTCAACTAGAGTAGGGAAGGAAAACAGGAATAATTACTAAAACCAAAAAGCATACTAACAATCTAACAAGAATGTTCAGGAAATCCAAGTTTTGAGTATTAAGCATCCCACAGTCAAAGGTTTTTAATGTTAACAAAATGATCAGAACACACTGGTGTAGTAGTCCCTTGTTAGAACTTTCCCCAGCCCTTACTGAGGCAATTGTATATTTTCTATTGAGTGACGTTAGCTAAATTAAGATAGAAGAGAGAAACGTAAAAATTATTCCATGGTTGGAGAAGGAAAAACAAGGCTTAGTAATCATTTAAAAGTGTTCATAAATAGATTTAAAGTAACCTGTGAGCCTGCACATACCTATTGCTTAATAAAAAGAAAAAAAGCAAAATAACTCTGATACATAACGAAATTCAGATTACAAAGAAGGCCATAAAAATTCAGGTTACAAACAAGACCCACTTATCCCTCTTACTATCAGGAGGTGATTATGTTAACAAAATGACTCATCAGAGTTCATTTAAACAGTAGGTCCTTTAGTCATTTAAAAATGAAAAACCTCAAAAAAATGCTATCCAAAGAAAAAGCAAGAAAGGACAAATAAAATTAAACCAACCCTTAATAGCAAACATTCAAAGGAATATATCCAGCAGTATTCTGGTCTTCAAGTCATGCAAATTTTTTTTGTTTGTTTTTTAATTTCAAAGTGTCTCATTAAAATAAAAACCAGAATATACTAATTTCATAGAAAACATAATTACAGTTAGATCCTCCTTTAATAAATTTTAAATTTCCATGATCCACTTGTGGATGATATGAATTCTCTACAAATTCATTTTAAATTTAATGACTGTTTGTATGGCTGAGTCCCTTCACTGTTCAGCTGAAACTATCACAACATTGTTAATAGACTAAACCCCGATACAGAATGTTTTCAGTGCTAAAAAAAAAAAAATTAATGACATTTTCCTGCCCAATTATTTGCTTGACTAATAGGCCATCTATTTATTCTTTTTTAAAGTAGCTTTTCAAGGATCCGTTGGAAATCCAAGCACTTAAAAACTACCCCAGTTCCAGAGAATTGTGGAGAGAAGAGGGTGCTGCATAGTCTGGTTAGCTTCAGCCTCAGAGGAGAGTTGTCTAGTCCCAGCATGGACTGGACTGCAGGAAGAAGTTGAACAGGGGTCAGGATAAACACACTGGACTTCGTCCCAGCATTTCCTGAGTCAGATCTTCTCAGTGTTTGAAATAAGTTCCCAGTCTATCAAGTAAAGCCCTAGAGAAATAAGTACAAAAAACACATTCCAAAGCCAAATAAAAACATAAAATGAATAATTAACTGTATGGCTTACTTGCACTACTGAGTCAAATTTCTTATTGTACTAATGTGAGTAATCACTGAATCTAATTGTACCTTACATAAAATTGGAGCTCATTCTTACAAAACTCTAGTGGAAGGAAACAAGCATTCTACACTTAGTTTCTTTTATCTTAGTCTTCTCTTCTAGCTTGTTTAATAATTTAGTTTTTATCAAGTGTTTCTAATTAGTATGTTTCTTGGCTCCTGTTTTCAACCACAGTATTTTTCTCTGCGAAAAAATTTAGTTTGTTTTTCTGGCAACATAACCCTTCTATTCCTCCCTGCTATAATCCCCTAAAACAAACATTAACTTTATACCCTTCCCATGTGCTGCATGACTGAGAAAAGTTAATAAGTCATTTGAGAGTTTCAAACCTTTGGCCTCATTGAAAGATATTTTCAGCTACACACCTTGTATAGATTTGTCTTGAATGTTATGTCTCATTAATCAAAAATGTTTACAAAATTCCTTTCTGTATTACAAATGTTATTTTTTTCCCTCAGTGATAAAGGATATATATTTTTTGTTTTTGGTGCCACTGTATATCTTATGGGATCTTAGTTCCCTGAGCAGGGATTGAACCCAGGCCCATGGCAATAAAGGCATGGAGTCCTAACTGCTGGATTGACGGAGAGTTTCCTGCCTTGAATTTTACCTGCTTCATAGTATCATTCTGTGGCAAATCTAAGCAGGGCTAACACTAGCTCTGATTTCTAGTTTGATTCAAGATCTTCCTTTCTGCCGTATTTTTTCAATCACGGAATTCCCTTGAAAAAATGTCAGGAGGTATGGGAATCCACTTCTTAGCTAAGGGAAAGCCACTCTGAATAGCTAATTACCCATCACAAAATGGGCTAAAATAGAGCTTTGAAGGTATATTTTCAATTATGTCTTCTGAATGCTGAATCCTTAGGGCAAACTTAAAAGTGGGAAACAGCCAAAAGACTGAAATAAAATAATTCCCTAAATGCTGTTGATCTTAGTTACTCCTTACTTTTGAGGTGAAATCTGAAGTATTGCTAACGTATTTGTTTTAATGGTGCCTACATAGTACATGAAGGTCTGAGATTGAAAAAGAACTACAATAGGCTAGGATTAATTTGTCTCAAAACATGTACTCTGTTACCCTAACCCAACGAGGGTCACTTATGACAGTATATAAATTTCACGGCACCATATGTGTGCTAGGGAAATGTCTTTGCATTTGCTCCAATGAGTTTGATAGAATCATACAGTCAGATAAGGTCTTAAGAAAACAACTTCCATCCCTCCCTCCTTCCCAAATTCTAATTCTCTAACCTCATTAGAGACAAATGTAAAAGTTCCCAGAATAAGAAAAATGTTGCTGTTTTATCATTTCATTACTGCAGCCTGAATCAGTCTTTCTGGCAAAAAGCTATGGATGCCACTGGCAACTCTAGGGAAAAGAGAGAAAAGGGAACTATATGGAGATAGACAAGAATGATGGATTCAAAAGTCAACAATTACAATGGACAAAGAATTGAAAACTCAAGACAGTAAACAGATAAAAGCAATAAGCAAAACCCAAGTAACATTTAGTTCTTGATAGTGTATACGTCTATGAAGAACAGACACAATCTCAGGGTAAACAAGGGATTTTATCAAGACCTTATTTCTAAAGATATTTCAGTTGGCACCTTTCAGACATTCTTTCAAAATTGGGGTCCAGAAATATCCTAAGCTTTATTTCTGCCTCTTCTAGTTATCCTTACTTCCCTTTTTTGTACGCCTATCTCAATGTACAGTAGTCCTATAGTTAGATCAAATGCTTACTTTGCTTAACAATGCTTTCTATCTATACAAGTATCACATGTGCCAAAATAGAAAATACAAAAAATACATTTCGAAATAATCCTTCCCTTTCTTACTCTTCCCTTGGTTTACAGTCTTTGTATATAATCTTTGGTTTTCTTAGTATTAATTACAGATAGAGAAAACATCAACTTATTCCCAAATCCCACACCCTCATTTATAACTTATTTCTTAACTTTTCTTTACTGTGGGAATCATTTGCTTTAACCCAAGACAGAAACCTCACCCTGCTTCTTTTCCTTTAGCCCCTTTTCGGCCCCAAACTGTCCTCTCCTGACCAGTGTCAACTGCCATGGAATCAGAATGTACCCTCCGCCTCAGGAGACGGGGCGGGGAGCTGGGCTTAAATCTCTGCCTTTCTCGGGTCTCCCTCAGCTCCGTAGGCTATGCTTGGTAATGTTTTTCTTTCCAGGCCCAGTGTACAGGCAGTGTCCAATGTTAGTTCAATAAAAAGATATAACAGATTCCTAATTTGAATTTGCTACTCCATTTGTCCATCCTACTATCACATTGCTCTCACAAAAATGACTTCTCTATGGCCTCATCTTATCCTTCAGTATCAAAGTGTGGAATTCAAGTACTTCCTGAGATTAAAAATAAAACTTCATGATGGAACACTTCAGACCAACACAGAAAATAATGTACTAAACTCCCATTTATCCTCACTCAGCTCCAACAAATATCAATTCTCTGCCAATCTTGTTTCATCGATAGCTCCCAAGTCCCTTCATTATTTATTGCTTATAACCTATAGGAGCTATCGCCTTTATTTGCAGTATGATCTGCACATCCCTTCTCAGATAAAAAAACAAATCCTTGAATAGTTACTTTAAATGACTCAATAAATTTATTGAACCCAAGCAGTATTTTTATATGTTGAGATTAAATGGAATGGAAAATTAGAGTTAGTTTCAATAAAAGAGACAACAATATAACGGTCAGAGGATTAGTTTTGGTTACATGCATTGTAGTGCTGATGGCTTCCCTGATGGTTCAGTCGGTAAAAAATCCCCCTGCAACATAGGTTGGAAAGATCCCCTGGAGAAGGAAATGGCAACCACTCCAGTATTCTTGCCTAGAAAATCCCATGAACAGAGGAGTCTGGCGGGCTACAGTCCATGGGGTCGCAAAAAGTCAGACACCACTTGGCAACTAAACCACCACCTCCATTGCAGTGCTCAGGGTTTGGGTTACATAACAAAGCACAAGGCAGATAGCCTAACACCTATTTCATACCTTGAGAGTAAAGTAGAAGGAAAGGTATTAAGGATGGGAGCAGATTCAATGAGTTTTAGAGATACAGAGGAGCAAGAAGTTTAGTAAACTTCCTAGAAGTAACCTATTGGGTATGAGGAAGACTCCTTCGAGAATGGGACTCTGTAGCAGTGAAAGCTGCTTAATGTTTCTTATAGTTTCTAAAACTGTAATAAAGATTTGGTGTCCTATAAAAAGGGGTTTTTCAGGTGGCACTAGTGATAAAGAATCTGCCTGCTAATACAGGAGATGCAAGAGTCTCAGGTTCAATCCCTGGGTCAGGAAGATCTCCTGGAGTAGGAAATGGCAACCCACCCCAGTATTCTTGCCTGGAAAATTTCAAGGACAGAGTCTATCAAGCTATAGTCCATGGGGTCACAAAGAATTGGACACAACTGAGCACACATACAAATACACGCTCACAGACATTACATAAAAAGTATGTTTGGTATAAGAATGTCAATTATACATCAGTAAGGAAAAAAAGTGGGTACCAAAAGCTATCTCTCTGACTGGGATTGTTGGATTATAATTCCAATTGCTCATCCTCATTGCCTCTCCCAGATTCAAGTCCTGACCTGATCTGCATTCATTTTATTTCCAGCCCAACCATTATTTTTTAAAATTTATTATTCTTATTGTAATTTATTTAATTTTTGGGTGAGGCGAGTGGCATACAGGATCTTAGTTCCCCGACCAAGGACAGGTCCCAGGACCCCTGCATTGGAAGTGAGTGAGTGAGTGACGGTCTCTCAGTAGTGTCTGACTCTTTGCAGCACCACGGACTGTAGCCCACCAGGCTCTTCTGTCCATGGAATTCTCCAGGCAAGAATACTGGAGTGGGTTGCCATTTTCTTCTCTAGGGGATCTTCCCGACCCAGGGATCAAACACAGGTCTCCAGCATTGCAGGCAGATTCTTTACCATCTGAGCCACCCCGGAAGCTTACTATTAAGAGACACTTCTAAGTATAAAGATAGGTCAACTTAAAAAGTATCAGCAGATACCTGCTTGACTTTATCTTATACCTATAGACAATATATTAGAATATGTAATGAATCCACACACCTTTTCCAAAGGCATACCTGAAATAGAAGTAGCAATAAAGTTATAAATGACAATCATCAATCAGATGAAATAATTTAGATAAAGATTTTCTCTAAGAGATTTGCTACTCCATCCGTCCGGAGTCCTAACCACCAGACCCTCAAGGAAGTCTCCCACCCATTATTTCTTTCCCTGAATATAAACAAGAATTCTGCAAGCATATACACACCCTTTTATTTTTTATTTAACATTTATTTATATCGCGCTTTGTTGTTATGGTGGGTTTAGTTGCTAAGTTGTGTCTGACTCTTTTGTGACCCCATGGACTGTGGCCCACCAGGTTCCTCTGTCCAGGGCCAAATGCCATCCTATTCCCTTTATAACAGTATAATATATATAAAAACTATAAAACACATATATATAAATATATAATTCACTTACTTAACTGAGGAAAGACATGATCATCCTCCCCCAAATCAAAAGATTTAAGCTGATTTTCAATCTATAGCAATGAACAGGTTTGGTTTAAAAACAGAGTAGAAGAATTTGAGATCTAAATGGATATTCTGTCCCTTGCCACACCACAGTATTTGTGGAAGACGGCACCCATAGAGGTGATTTACAAAGGCTTTGGGCCCCTCCCCATAGTCCTCACAACAATCCTTATGCTTTTAGGTGAAATAAAAACTTTCGAAACTTCAAAATAAGTTGTGCAAATAACCAGCTCTTCTATACTGCATTAGTAACTTAAAAATGTCATGCGTTATCACTCTCATTCAATTAGGTGACTTTTGGCTACAAATGAATTTGCCAATTTATAGAATCTATTACAAAATTAGGGCACAAGTTATCAGGGATCTGTTACAGAACCTGGCAGTAAATGAATCAATAATGCTATTTTAATTAACTTCTGGACAATCTCTTTACCTAACTAATTTTACAGGCAACCAAACCCCGAGGTGTGGTGTTTTATATCTGGGCAAAGATTACTTCTATCACGCACCGGGTATACATTATTATATTAACAATTATATTACCACTAAGAGTTGCTATAAAGTGAAGCTCCATACTAATTGACTTCTAGAAAGTCCCTTAATTTTAATCGGACCTTCTGTGAAGTAAAATTTCAGAAAACTAGGTAGCAGCACTAGGGAAGCAAGGTTGAGAAACGTGAAGGCTCAACGAGCTGTTTTCAAATCCTCTCTCCTGGACTACCACCACCTAGAGCCAGATGCCAGGGGCATAATTGAAAAAAAAAAAAAAAAAAAAAACAAACACCCCCAAACTGGTAAAACTGAAGACTTCGGATTGCGTTTCTTCCTTTTAAAAAAATGTGCAAAACTAAGATGTGATTAGTCATGCCTCGCTTGAGAGCTGCAGGAAACCCACGTTTTCACTCCACGGTGATTTAAACCTTGAGAAGGGGAAGGGTTTTTTTTTTTTTTGCTTTTGTTTTCACCTTTCCTTTTCCCCAAGCCCTGTGACCTAACAGAGAGGAGTTTCAGGGAAGAACAAGAAAAGCTAGCAGAGTAGCGGGATCATTAGGATTTAGAGTTTGGCTAGCTAGGGGAAACGAGGTCTAGACCTGGGTAGATACCTGCATGGCCCCCACGCCATTTACGCCCCGCGATCGTAGCCTGATCTCGCCCCTTTGTCCCATGCGGCCCGGGGAAGCTGCAGGCCCGTGGAGCTTTTGCCCTTCTCTATTTCAAGGTTATAGGACTGGCGGGAACGCACGGCAGCAGTAACAGTCCAAGGAGGTGCTGAGTAAGCTGCAACCAATGCGCAGGCCGCCAGGCGCACCCACTCCCATGCCCCACTTCACCTCGTACGCTGGAAGTCATAGTCATGGCGCCGTCACTTGCAAGGGTGTGCACAGGACACTGAGCACAAACCGGCTCGCGCGGACAGCAGGACTCAAGGTGCGACAGGCGTACGTCCTAAGGTCACTGACTCCAAGCAGCTACGCGCAGGCGCCGCGACTGGCCGTCAGCACGTGTGTATTAAGCACCCGGGCTGATACTGAGCATGCGCGGAGCTGAGTCCCGGCCCTTTAGGAAGTGTGGACTACGGATTTTGACAGCCACAAGAGGAGGGAGGAGGAAGAGACCTAGAGAGACAGCAACTGAGTTTGCGCAATCCTGAGGGGCTTGGTCCTAGGGCCCAGCGGACCCACCTTTGGAATAGGGAGTCCGGGCCAGGTTTTATGTCTCTCCCAGGTGTGCGGATTTATGGGGGCGGATTGTCTGTGCTGCTATAACACTTGCCATAGTCGGATATCTAAGATTTCACTCCCAAATTTCTTGCTTAGTCTGGTACCTGGAAGGCCAGGTCCAGTTTTCATTTGAAATGCCAAACACAGGAACCAACTGTGGTGTCCCATCCCAGAATCTCCCCCTCGCTCCCAGTGTGCACCCCCGCCCCTTTATTTTTCTTGATTTCGACACAATTCTCCATCTTTTGAGCATCTTGGAACTTGCTCTAAGGGTCCAGTGGGAGAGAGGAAAAAAAATGCGGCTCATTTCTGTTAAAAAACGTTCTCACTTAAAAAAATTTAAGATTTCCTATCTTCTACAGTCTGAAATTAGTGTCGGTTTCAAAATTTTTTGAATAAGTTGTTTATAGCTTGTTATAAGTTGTTTAGAGGCACCAATTTGGTGAGGAAGTTAGGATTACTTAAAGGGTGTTTCGAAGGCTGCCTGGTTTTACTCCTATTGTATCTTTCCGGAGCGGGAATTGGAGGAAGGTGATTGCGGTAAAAGGTGGTCTCCCAAAACACCCAGGGCATCGCTTCTGTCTCCCAACTCTTAACCAGTGACTGACTGACCCTTAAGACTGCGAGAACCAGACGTCTTTAAGCCGGGGACGCGCTAAAACGCGTACTGAATGAATGAAGGACTAGCCCGTGCTGCACCAAGAGGCCCATCGGGTGGGGGTGAGAATAGCTCCGCTCGTGCTCGCCCCTTCCAGGTCCTTCCGCTCGCCGGGGCAGCGCCGAGCGCGCGCCCCGCCGCGGGGGTCCCGTCGGGCGGCCTCTGGGCATGCTCAGTAGCGGCGGCTGCCGCGGGTCGCGCAGTAGGAAGCTCGCGGCGGAGGCGGCCGTGCAGGCGGCGCTGACGCGCGCGCGGCAGCTAAGGGGACTGGAGGACGGCGGGAGGGGGCGGGGGCGCGGGAGGTGGGGCTGTCGTCGCCGTCAAGGCCCCGGGGAGCGCGGGGCGCCGCCGCCGCCGCTGCTCTTGGGCTTGGATCTGTCTCCAGGGCTGCACCGGGATCGGCAGCCGCGGCGGCAGAGAAGCGGGAGCCGAGAGCCGCCCCGCGCGGAGAGTTGGGCAGGGGAGCGCCCGCGCCTCCGCGGCGTCATGGGCCCCCTCCCCGGGCCACAGCGGGCACCAGCCGCAGGAACCCCCGGGCCTCCTCGCGGCCGAGCCTGAGCGACCCTCGGGTTCTCCGGCGCCCTCTCCCTCCACCCTATTTTTTTCCCTGCTCTCGCCGCCGCTGCCGCCTCAGCTCTCCGTTATGGCAACGGAGCCGCCATCCCCTCTCCGGCTTGAGGCGCCCGGCCCCCCAGAAATGCGGACCCCACTGGCGAGCGAGACCGCCCCCGAGGGCACCCCAAAGCCGGCGGGCGGCAGGCTCCGCTTCCTCAACGGCTGCGTGCCCCTCTCGCATCAGGTGGCCGGCCACATGTACGGGAAGGACAAAGTGGGTAAGTGGGGGTGGCGCGGGGCGCGCCGCTCCCCTTCCGCCTTCGCGAGACCCCGGCCGGCGGAGGCACCGGGGGGGCTCACTGACTGGGCAGGACGCCTGTGCTGGGGTGCACGTCGCACCCTGGGTCTCTTTCGCTTCCCCCCAGAGCCTCGCGACCGGTGCAGCAGGGGCTCGAAAAGTGGGGCGATTTCTGGGATGTGGGGTGTCAGGCCCGCAGTGGGAGGTGGCGAGAAAGGAGTGTCTGGTCTCCCCAGGGAGGGTGGATACTGATTGGAGAAGGCGTTCGTTGTTAGTGAAAATAAGGAACTTCGTTTTTACTGGATGGGGAAGTAAATTTTCCCTTGAGCACAAGGTCTGTTTATTATAGGCGGGTAGCTAGTATTGCAAAAGAAAAGGAATGAAACGCAGATGATGCTAATCTAAGGGCTTCTCTTTTCGGTGCAGCTGCATAGCTGGAGGGGAAGAAAAAAACAGTTTTGTTTTTTTAATGTTTGTTTGTTTGGGTTCTGTTTTGTTTTTGGAAAGCTTGTCCTGGTTTATCTCTCTCCCCCGCCCTTTGGAGAGGTTATTCTGATAGCTCCTGGATTTCTATGGGAGGCGTGGTTTCAGTACTGCTGAAACTCGGTTTCACGGTCGAAAATACACCCTGCTGTTGTACTAGGATGGTACACAGTTAAGACAGTCATTCTTGATCATCTTTTTAAGACTGTATCTTTAGCTTGTGTAATACATTTTTTGAGTCACAGCGTTCAAAGCACAGTCCAGGGCCTTATTATTCTCTTGGTGATGTGAAAGTTCAGTTTAGGAACTGGAATTCACCTAGCTTACTCACACTGGTTCCTAGGCCATGATTACTGGGAGAATAAGATGAGTATGTGAGTAATGCGGATCTTTGACCTGGAAACCACTGAGGACGATTTGGTTTGTGCTGGTAAGATGATTCTGGTTTAGGCTAGTAAGACAGTACTGACATTTTAAGGTGAGATAACAGGCCAAGGCTGGTTAAGTGACAAACCTAAGGTCATACAGCTACTGTGTGGAGAATCTAGAAACCAAGGGCCCTGCCTGGTAGCACTTTTTTCCCACCATGTTCTCAGGTGGCCCAGTGGTAAAGAATCTGCCTGCCGCTTCTGGAGACTGTGGAAATGGGTTCCATCCCTGGGTGGGGAAGATCCCCTTGAGGAGGAAATGACAACTCACTCCACTATTGCCTGGGAAATTCCATGGACAGAGGAGCCTGGCAGAGTGGCTACAGGCCATGGGGTCTCAGAGAGTTGAACAGGACTGAGTGAACACACACACATTGTGCTTGCAGAAAACCACTCAAGGATTTTTGAAAGTGGATGGGACAATGTATGTGTGTTAATTGTCAAAGAACAACATTTCCCAGTTCTTTTCTCTGCTTTTCTCTTTTTCAAAGTTACGGGTTAATGATGAGTCAATTGTATTCCTTTTTTTCCCTTTAAATTGTTAAATTGTTACTTCCTTAGAGACTGAATCTGTTTATCCCAGCTGCCTCCTGCGGCCTGTGGCTCAGTTAAACTCCGGAAATGTTGAAAGAGTGAAAATTATCAGTTCTCTTGATACACCCAGGTTAGAAAACAAATAATTGTTCTCAAGTGCTTAGCTTAAATATAAGGAAACATTATCAAGGTGCTTAGAAGAGAGACATTCTCCTGTTTGTCCCCTCTGTTAATGGAAGTTAGTTATGGAATAGTTTTTAATAGATTTATACTGCATACCTATTGATTTATATTAATGAATTGTAAGGATGCTATTCCTAATAATATTCTAGAAGCATGAAAAAAATAATTGCTTCCCTAAGGGCCCCTAAGATGGACTTACATACAAAGGAGAATGAACAAAATATCCGAAATTAAACCACAAACACGTTAGTGTAACTGCTGCTTATTAAAGTATGTAATAGTGAACCTGTTCAGAGTTATCTCGGACTAATAGCAAATGTACCTTAAAGCTACATTGCAAACAGTGACTGAAAGAGTTTGTCATTCAAATGAACTAATAAAAGGAATAGTAAAGATTCTGGAATCTGGAGTCCTTACTTATTATTACATTTAACTTAAAATGTTATTAGTGAAAGGACACCTGAATGATGATAATCTACTTTATTCATAGCATGGACAACAAGATGGTCAGTAATTCAAAGTTCAAATTTATTATGTCTCTGTACTATCATAAATCACTTAGAGTTGTAAAGTACATCTTGTGGTTCATACTTTGGCTATCAACTGAAATTCTCAGAATAAACTTTGCTAAAGACATTATGGAGTTTTTAAAAAAAAATTATTACTACCCTTTAGTAAACAGGGTTTTTCAGTTTAGGATTAATGTCTTACCTGTTTCCAAAAGGGATTTGTTGGCTTTATTAAATTAAAATTTAAAAACATAGAACTAATAGCACCAAGTACTTGAACAGAAAAATAGATCTTGTTATATCATTATAACTGCTTAAGAAGCGTATGTTATAGTTCTGATATCAAGAGCTATATTTTTTGTTCTTCAGTGAAATCATTTCATCCAAGTATTTTTATGTCTTATTTTTAAGAATACAAAATATTTGCATTTTCAAGTTGTAAATTGTACATGATCTTTCAGGAAAAAAAGTTTAAACATTATATCAGTGCCTTTCCTCCTGTTTTCCCTCTCCCAGGGCAATCACAAACACTGGTAACTTTCTTGTGTATCCTTTCAGGCCTTTGTTTCTGGTCACATATGTAAACACATTAACACACTTCTAATTTTCATACAGTATATCTGCAACTTCTTGCTTTCATTTTGTATTGTGTTATATAGTATGTCATTTTCATGCTTATAATATACTTCATCTATAAAACTTTTGTATTCTATAGTGTGGATATGAAATTTATAGTGTGATGAAATTTTAGATTTTCACTGTTAAAAATAATGTATTACACATTCTTGTACATTATAGTATACCTTGCACATTATACAGCCTTTTTTTTTTTGGCCATCCTGCGGGCCTTGTAGGATCTCATTTCCCTTAACCAGGGATTGAACCTGGGCTTCAGCAGTGAAGGCCTGGAATCCTTACCACCAGGGAACTCCTGGGTCTTGTTTTATAACTTTTTCTATAGGTATGTTTCACAAAAATGTAATTGCCATCAATTTGAAATCCCAAAGCATACCAAAATGTAAAACCCTTTTTTGTTTTGATATTTGACATGTACCATTAATTTCCTTCAAACGTCCTTGAGGTTTTATAAACAAGTTGAAATCAGGTATTTGTATCTTAATCCAATTTGGGATATAGAAATGAGATAGTCTATAGGAAAAAGAAGGATTTAAACTGATATTGTTCTGGGGGGAAAACCCACAACTATTTTGGCTTACTGCTGGTCTATTTTTTTAAAGATACTCTGAAGCTAATTGAGTTAAAATAATTTCAAACTTACAGAAAAGTTACAAGAACAATATAGAGAATTTAACATTTTTCTGAATTTATCTCTCTGTATATACATACTTATTGTTATCTTGGGCTTCCCTGGTGGCTTCTGTGGTAAAGAATCCACCTTCTAGTACAGGAGATGTGGATTTGATCCCTGGGTTGGGAAGATCCCTAGGAGAAGGAAATGACAACACTCGGCAGATTTATTGTCTCTGAAATTCCACAGACAGAGGAGCCTG
Source organism: Odocoileus virginianus (assembly GCF_023699985.2). Classification (NCBI taxonomy): domain Eukaryota; kingdom Metazoa; phylum Chordata; class Mammalia; order Artiodactyla; family Cervidae; genus Odocoileus; species Odocoileus virginianus. The sequence goes on from NC_069680.1 coordinate 35,046,019, forward strand.
GTGGGCTACAGTCCATGGGGTCACAAAAGAATCAGAAATGACTTAGCGACTGAGCAACAACGTTTTTCTTAACTATTTGAGAGTCGGGTGCATACATCATGCGCCTTTCTTTACACAGTAATACCTCAATGTGTAAATCTTAAGAATGTACTTTAGTGTGTATTTCTGTGACCACAGCACGTTTATCAAATACGGAAAATTTAAGAGTTTGATAGGGTGACAGAGCCGTGGAGCACAGCCCTTAGCAGCTGACTGTCGCTGAGCTCCATTACCGCCTCACAGCAGACGCCCCCACCCCCAAACAGGTAGCGGTCCTCTTCTGCCATTGGTTGACACCACAGTGGGCCCCTCCCACAAGCAACCAACTGTCAGTGAGCAGCCGGTAGTGGTCCTGCTCTGCCATTGGTCGGTGCTGTAGTGGTCCCCGCCCACGAGCAACCTGCTGTCGGTGAACTACCGTTAGTGGGGGATTCAGCCAACAGTTGGGGGAGTGGTGGTCGTCAGGTGGAGAGTGAGGTAAGAGGCAGACCCCAGCCTTCCCCTGGGGGGCCCTCCAGCTTACCCAACCTTGGGCCGCTGGATGATCTGGGGGGCCCAGGGGACAGACCGGGGGCTGTATTCTGCAGAACTCCAGAGCCCTGGCCAGGGCACCTCAGTGAACTTCCCCTCTCCCCCTGCCTGTGCCTACTAATGGCAGTAGTGATCTGCATGGGGCGCCATCCGTGGGCGCCGGCCCCTGCCATTTGGACGGCCTGAGGGCCAGGTGGGTCCAGGGCACTAGGCTCCCTCACTGATGACAGTTGGGCAGGGTCTGGGGACCTGGCCCCGCGGAGCCACCAGCTGAGGCCTGCCTCCTCTAACCAGGACCTGGATCTCAAAGGGTGAGATTTGTGCCTTGGGATCTGGTTCGTTCTTGTCAGAGCAGAAAATAACACATTAACACATAATCTGGTGGAGATTTACGGGAACATCGTTACCTGACCTTGACCTGACCTCAAGAACAAAGGATCTGACCACACAACAACTAACCACACCCCTCGCTCACCTTTCCTTTAACAGTGCTTTGCTGATAGCTCTTGGGAAGTTTGGGGTTTTTGAGGCATGAACCACGGATCTCCTTGCATGGCCCTGCAGTAAACCTTTTTCTGGTCCAAGCTTGTTTTGGTATCGTTTGACCTCACTGTGTGTTGGACACACTAACTTGTGTTTTGGTAGCAATACAGTACTTCCATCTGTAGTCCATATTCTAATTTTGTCCACTATTCCAGTAATGTCTTATATTTGGTTTTTTCAGGATAGGGTCTAGTCTATAATCATTGGTTGCATTTAGTTCTGTTGTCTCTTGGAATTTTATAATTTGTAAGTTTCTCAGCCTTTTTAAAAATGATAAGATTTTGAAGAGTACAGGCTAGTTACTTAATAAAGTATTATTTAATTTGGATTTATGATGGATTCTTAGGATGAGATTCAGGTGATGCTTTTCTGGCTGGAATGTTATACTAGTGATATATGAGATATCCTTTTTAGGGTATCACATCTAGAGGTCCACACTGTCTATCTGCCCTTTATTAGTGATGTTAACTTGATCATTTGGTCCAGGTGTGGTTTGGCTTCTCCAGTTAATATTTTCTCCCTGTATGACTAAGCTGTCTGTGGAGAGATATTTGTAAGTTCATGCAAATATTGGGATCCTCATACTTTACCCCTAGATTAGACATCTAATGATGATTCTGCCTGAAGCAGCCTTTACTCTGATAGTTGAAAAATTGTGATTTTTCTTTTTTCATTCTACCACTATTTTAACAGTCAGCATTCTATAGTCATTGAGGTTGCAAAGAGTCAGACACTACAGAGTGACTGAGCACTGATTCTAAGAAATAGCTCCAGGAGAGTGCAGGGGGTGGGGGCAGCCCCTCCACTCAGAGATATAGAGAGCAAACTAATGATTATTAGAGGGGATGGGCACTGGGGAGGAGTGAAATAGGTGAAGGGGATTAAGAGATACAAACTGTGAGATATAAATTTGGTTACAATGATGTAATATACAACATAGGGAATATAGTTGATATTTTATTTATTGAAGCATAGTTGACTTTGCAAGAAAATAAAAATAGCTCTCTGTTATTCCTGTGTATGTGTGTTCTTTTTTATGATCAATTTGGAGTCATGCATTTTTATTTTATAGTGTCATAATCTATTATAGAACTTGTTTATTTTGCTCTTCAAATTGTCCCAGATTTGACCAGTTTGGAGCACTTCCTTCCTTTCTGTCAAGCTATTTTTTTTTTCCAATAATTTTTTTTGCAGGGGGGTGGGGTGACACACCACATGACCTGTGGGGTCTTAGTTTGCCAAACCAGGGATTGAAGGCCTGCATTGGAAGCATGGAGTCTTAACCAATGGACTGCCAGGAAAGTCCCCACAGCTCTGGAACCTGCCATTTCTCCAAGGAGCCCTGGTTCATTTTTAGTGGGAAATGGTTTTTAGAAACCAAGATCTGGGTGCAGGTTTGCTTGTTACCACTGGAATGTCATTGCTTCCAGGTCTTTTCAATGGACATTACTAAAAAGTGTGTATAAATATTTTAGAAATCATAATTGCATACTGATACTTCTAGTTTCATTCCAACTTCATGGAGTTCTTTTCCTTTTCCTTATTCTAAATTTGTATTTTCCATTTACCTCAGTGAGAACCTGGCTGCCAGCAATATTAATTTTTTTTTTAATCCTATGATCTTCAGAATTTCTATACCCATACTACTGTAGAAAACAAACCTAGAATAAAGAATTCAAGATTAGATTCCCTTTCATTGAGGATATGTGGTTGGAAACTTTTCAAAAGCTATTTGGATTAGGATTTTTTGTGTGTGTGGTTATTTTTACTTCCCTCTTCTCATTGGTAATATTATTCACTTGAAATATGTTTGTTTCTGTTTAAATTCATTTCTCTTCCTTCAGTGATCTGGTTTTGAATGCTTATAAAATTAATATGCTTCCAAAAGCAAAACTTTACAAAAGTATATCAAAAGTGTCACTCTCTTCTGTATCACTCCATCCCATTTCTCAGCATCCCTTGTAGATAACCAGTTTCATTGTTTCTGATTTATCTTTTCTCAATTTCTTGTTGCAGAATTAAGCAGATCTCTTATTTTCTTCTTTTCCTTTCTTCTGACAAAAAGTAGTATGCTGTATATACTCTTTTGTACTTTGTTTTTTAAACTTAGCAGTATTTCCTAGAAATCAGTATTAGCAGTTCATAGAGTGCTTCCCTATTGCCTTTTTACAGCTTATTAGTACTCCATTGTACATATATACCTCAGTTCTTTCAGTTTCATATTGGACTTGTTTAACTGGTTTATCCTAGCAGTGATACCTCACTGTCTTAAGTTAAGCTGCTGTATAATAAATCTTGATGTATGGTAGAGTAAACATCTCACTTCTGATTGTCTTGACTATTTCTGGTCATTTGCATTCAGTGTAAAAGTCTTACACTAGATTTTATTTAAATAATTGATGCTACTATATATGATACTTCTTTTTTAAGGAATTAAAAAAATTTTGTGCTGGGAAATTTCAAACTTAAAAGTTGGAAATATAGAACAACAAACTAACATATTACCATTCATCTGGATTTGCTTATTAATATTCTGCCACAATTGCTTTATCGTGTATGATAATGATTTTGTGGAACCATTTAAAAGCAAGTTGCAGGCATCGTGACTTCTTGTCTATCTCCTAAAAATAAGAACATTTTCTTACCTAACCTTGGTAAAATTATCAAATCCAGAATATTTATCATTTGGATTTTGCCACAATTCCTATAATATTTTTTTATAGCAGTTTCCCCCCATCTAAGGTTATATACATTGCATTTAGTTGTTATCACCCTCTAGTTGCCTGTCATACAGAGCAGTTCTTAAAATTTTATCTTTATCTTTTTTAACTGTGAAATATTTGAAGACTATAGGCACATGACTTTTAGAATATTCTTCAAGAGTCTCTAATTATTTCTTTATGATTAGAATCAGATGATTGCATTTTTTATAAGAATACCAAATGAATTATGTTGTTTCTTGAAGCATCATATCATACAGCACAGGATGTCAATTGCATTACTGGTGATATAACTTTGATCGACTGATTAAATGATGTCTGCCAGATCTTTCCACTGTTAAGTTTAATTTTTCCTAATGTAGGTAAATAATTTGAGAGGAATATTTTGAGACTGTTAAACATCCTGCATATCATTGGCATTTTTGCCAAATGTTACAAGCACTCATTAATATTTGACCAACTCAACTAATTACCGTCTTAGCTGGAAAATGATGTTCTAATCTCTTATTCCTGTTACATTTGTTAGTTGGCATTCTTCTTTAAGGAATATAGATTTTTCTTCTCTCTTTAATTAGTAGGATGGACTGCTGGGTTTTTCAAACTTCAACGGATGGATCTTAGCCTTTATTGTTGCTGCTTAATTTTGATGCTCAATTGTCCCAGAGTTTGGCAGTGGGAGCTTCTTCAAGCTGGCTCCTGTGTCTTTTTAATGTTCCCATATTTTAAAGCATTTTCTCACTTTGTGTCATGAAAAGATGTCCCATGTTCATCTTATACCTTTCGGGTCCCAGCCTTAGAATAAGACACTATTTTCTCAAGAACCTATTTCATTTGAGGGTTGTTGTTCAGTTGCCCAGTCATGTCCTGACTCTTTGCAACCCCATGGACTGCAGCATGCCAGGCCTCCCTGTCCCTCACCATCTTCTGGAGTTTGCCCAGTTGGATTCATGCTTATTGCATCAGTAATGCTGTCCAGCCATCTCATCCTCTGATGCCATCTTCTCCTTTTGCCTTCAGTCTTTTCCAGCATCAGGGACTTTTTCAATGAGTCGTCTGTTCGCATCAGGTGACCAAAATACTGGAGCTTCAGCATCACGGCAGAGTAGTGTCTCTGTTTTTCAACACACTGTCTTGGTTTGTCATCGCTTTCCTGACAGAAAGCAATTGTCCTCTGATTTCATGGCCTGTAGTCACTGTCCACAGTGATTTTGGAGTCAAAAAGAGGAAATTTGTCACTACTTCCACCTTTTCCCCTTCTGTTTCCCATGCAGTAATGGGACCATTGCCATGATCTTACTTTTTTTAATATTTAGTCTTAAGCCAGCTCTCTACTCTTTTTCACCAACACAAGAGAATACTTTACACATGGATGTCACCAAATGGTTGATACCAAAATCAAATTGATTACATTCTTTGTAGCCGAAGATGGAGAAGCTGTATATACAGTCAGCAAAAACAAAACCTGGAGCTGACTGTGGCTAAGATGATAAGCTTCTCATAGCAAAAGCCAGGCTTAAACTAAAGAAAACCAAGAACAACACTAGGCCAGCCAGTATAATTTAAATCAAATCCCATATGAATTCACAGTAGAGCTAATGAATAGATTCAAGGGACTAGATCTAGATAACAGTGTACCTGAAGAACTATGGACAGAGGTCTGTAATATTGTGTAGGATGTGGCGAACAAAACCATCCCAAAGAAAAAGAAAAGCAGGAAAGTTAAGTGGTTATCTGAGGAGGCTTTAGCGGAAGAATGAAGAGAAACAAAAAGCAAGGAAGAGAGGGAAAGGTACATCCTTTGGGGATAAATGGTATTTAAAAACCAACATCTGGGCAACAGGTATACTCATTGCTCCTTGATTGTTATTACTCTTGGTCCTTTCAGCAGAATGAATTAAGAAATAATTTTTTATTGGTAAAGATTAAAGTTAATATTCATATCTGTAATTAAAATCTAATATCACAGAGTTCTTTCTTCTCCCTGTTCTATATTCATACCTCCTTTTTTCTCAGAAAACTGTCTTCCCAAACATCAATATGTTTACTCATCTTGGAATATTTAAATCAACTGTGCGTTCCTAGATTAAGGTCCACGTGGTTGTGATAAATTGTTGTTGTTCAGTGGCTCAGTCATGTCTGACTCTTTGCAACCCCTTGGACTACAGCATGCCAGGCTTCCCTGTCCTTCACCATTTCCCAGAGCTTGCTCAAACTTATGTCCATTGAGTTGGTGATGCCATCCAAGGATCTTGTCCTCTGTCATGCCCTTCTCCTCCTGCCTTCTGTCTTTCCCAGCATCAGGTTCTTTTCCAATGTGTCGGCTCTTTGGAAACATCAGGTGGCCAAAGTATTGGAGGTTCACCTTCAGCATCAGTGTCCTTCCAAAGAATATTTAGGATTGATTTCCTTTAGGATTGACTGATTTGATTTCCTTGCCGTCCAAGGGACTCAGAGCCTTCTCCAACACCACAGTTCAAAACCATCAATTCTTCAGCACTCAACCCTCTTTTATGGTCCGACTCAGACATATGTACGTGACTACTGGAAAACCGTATCTTTGACTATAGGGACCTTTGTTGGCAAAGTAATGTCTCTGCTTTCTAATATGCTGTCTAGGTTTGTCATAGTTTTTCTTCCAAGGAGAAAGCATCTTTTAATTTCATGGCTGCATGATTTTGGAGCCCAAGAAAATAAAGTCTGTCACTGTTTCCATTTCCCATCTATATGTCATGAAGTGATGAAAGCAGATGCCATGATCTTAGTTTTTTGAATATTGAGTTTCAAGTCAGCTTTTTCACTCTCCTCTTTCACCTATATCAGGAAGCTTTGTAATTCCTCTTCATTTTCTGCCATTAAAATGGTATTATCTGTGTATCTGAAGTTATTGATATTTCTCCCAGCAATCTTGATTCCAGCTTGTGATTCATCCATCCTGACATTTCACATGATGTACTCTGCATACAAGTTAAATAAACAGGGTGACAATATACAGCCTTGATGCACTCCTTTCCCAATTTTAAACCAGTGTGTTGTCCATGGTTGGTTCTAACTGTTGCTTCTTGACCTTCATACAGATTTCTCAGGAGGCAGGTAAGGTGGTCTGGTACTCCCATCTTTTTAAGAATTGTCTACAGTTTGTTGTGATCCACACAGTCAAAGACTTTAGCATAGTAAGTGAAGCAGAAGTAGATGTTATTTCTGGAATTCTCTTGCTCTTTCTGTGATCCAGCAGACGTTGGCAATTTGGTCTCTGGTTCCTCTGCCTTTTCTAAATCCAGCTTGTACATCTGGAAATTCTCGGTTCATGTACTGTTGGAGCTTGTCTTGGAGGATTTTGAGTGTAATAACCTTGCTAGCATGTGAAATGAGTGCAATTGTGGGGTAGTTTGAACATTCTTTGGCATTGCCCTTCTTTGGGATTAGAATGAAAACTGACCTTTTCCAGTCCAGTGGCCGCTGCTGAGTCTTCCAAATTTGTTGGCATATTTGGATTTTGTTTCTTAGTGTTTTTATTAAAGATGTCTGTGACTGTATTCATTTGAGATATTTGCCTGTAGTTTTAAGTCTTTGTTGAGGTTTTTAAAAATGAATATGCTGGCTTCATAAAGTGAGCAGGGAAATGTTCCCTACATTTCTTGGTAAAACTGGTATCTTTTTCTGTAAATGTTGGATAAAATTTACTAATGAGCACATTTTGGCTTCACTTGTCTCGGTACATTTAAAAATATGAAATCAATGTTTTTGGTATACATAAAAAGTTAGTGCTAAGTCGTGTCCGACTCTTGTGATCCCATGAGCTGTAGTCCGACAGGCTCCTCTGTCCATGGGATTCTCCAGGCAAGAGTACTGGAATGGGTTGCCTTTTCCCTCTCCAGGGAAACTTCCCAACCTAGGAAATGAACCCAGGTCTCCCACATTGCAGGCAGATTACCAACGAGCTATGCAGGAAGCCCTTGAGTTAAGTTCAGTCACTCAGTCGTGTCTGACTCTTTGCGACCCCATGGACTGCAGCACACCAGGCCTCCCTGTCCATCACCAACTCCAGAAGTTTACTCAAACTCATGTCCATTGAGTAGGTGATGTCATCCAACCATCTCATCCTCTGTCATCCACTTTTCTTCCCGCCTTCAATCTTTCCCAGCATCAGGGTCTTTTCAAATGAGTCAGTTCTTTGCATTAGGTGGCCACAGTGTTGGTATACATAGGACAACTTAAATTTTTTATTCTCCGTCTAAAGGTGTTTGTACACTTTATCTGTTTTTTTTTAAATTTTAATAATTTTTATTTGTTTTTGGCTGTGCTGGGTCTTCATTGCTGCATAGGCTTTTCTCTAGTTGCAGTGAGCTGGGGTTACTCTTTGTTGTGGTGCGTGGACTTCTTACTGTGGTGGCTTCTTTTGTTGCAGAGAATGGGCTCTAGGTGCGTGGCCTTCAGTGGTTGCGGCGCGTGGGCCCAGTAGCTGCGATTCCTGGGCTCTAGAGTGCAGGCTCAGTAGTTGTGGTACACGGGCTTAGGTGCTCTGTGGCCTGTGGGCTCTTCCTGGACCAGGGATTGAACCTTTGTCTCCTGCATTGACAGGTGAATTCTTTACCACTGAGCCACCGGGGAAACCCCTATCTAAGTTGTTGAATTTATTGGTGTGAAGTTTATAATTCTTTTATGCTTTTAATGTTTGTAGCATTTGTAGTGACATCTCATCTTTCATTTATTTCTAATAATGATTATTTGTTTTCCTTGATCTGTCTAGCTGGAGGTTTATTAGTTTTATTGATCTCAGAGAACCTTTTAGTTTCACTGATTCTTTTTTGTTGTCCATTTTTATTGCACTGATTTTTTTTTTTTTGCTCCTGTCTTTCTTTAATATCTTTTTTCTCCTGCATCTTAAGTTGGAACCTTCTTTCTTTTGCAATATAAGCATTTAAAACTACACATTTTTCTCTAGGCACTAAGTGGTACTTTTAGGTGCATTCCATAATTTTGATATGTTGGTTTCATTATCACCTAGTTAAAATATCTCCTAATTTCCCTTGTGAATTTTGATCCATGGATTAGTTAGAAGTGTGTTTACTTTCTGTCTATTTGGTATTTTCCCAGATGTCTTATATTACTACCATTGTGGTCAGAGAATATTCTCTGTGTGATTTATTTTCTGTAGTCCAGCAGATGGTCAGTTTTGGTAAAAGTTCCATTTATACGTGAAAAAATATATATATTCTGTTGGACGTAGTATTCTATAAGTGTCAGTGTAGTCAAGTTGTTTGATACTGTTGTTCAAGTTTTATATATCATTACTAATATTCTGAATATTTGTTTTTATGAATTATTGAGATAGTAATTGTGAGTCTATCTTTTCAGTTCTTGTTTAATATAGTTTGAAACTGCTACCATTGTGTCTTAATGAATTGACCTTCTTATCATTATGGCATGTCCTCAATATTTCTTTTCTTGAAGTCTATATGATATTAGCATAGTTTGATATATAAGAATGTTAATATATCAACTTTCTTATGAGTAGTATATCTTTTTTTAACCCCCCATCCTTTTAACCATTTTTGTTTTTGTATTTAAATTTTCTTTTTAAATGTCTAGGAGGTTTTTTTTTTCCCCATAGTATTTATGATTCTCTGGGCTTCCTGGCTCTATAGTTTGTTTTTATTAGTTTTGGAACATTTTAGACATTGTCATTTTGGTTATTTAAAAAAAAGTCTTTTTAATAACTTGGTTACATAATTGAGATTATACGGAGTATGTAAATATTTAGCGTATATGTTTTCCTGTGTCAAGTATGTTTTCTATTAATGAAAGCAAAATATGTTTATTGTAGAAATTTCTGTTAAAAGTTACCAAAAAAAAGTTAAAAATTACCTAGACGATTCCATCCACAGATAGAAATTTTAACATACAGTTATTTTTTTTCTCTTTTTGTGTTTCAGTTTGGGTAATTTCTGTTGCATGCATGTGTGTGTGCTAAGTCACCTCAGTCATGTCTGACTCTTTGTGGCTGTGGACTGTGGCCTGCCAGGCTCCTCTGTCCCTGTGGATTCCTTGTCCCCACATTTACTGATTTCTTCCTCTGTTGTTTTATGTCTATTGGTAAACCAATAGAAAGCAGTTTTTAATCTCTCTTACCATGTTTTTTATTTCTTACATTCCGTTTAACTCAATTTATCTGTGCTGAAATTCCGCACTTTTTCATGCATGTCTTACCTTTTCTGTTATAGTTTTTAATAGATTAATTATGGTTATTTTAAGTTTGATAATTATAACATCAGTGTAATCTCTGAAGCTGTTCTGTATGTTGCATTATCTCTTGGCTGTGTTTTTTCCCTTAGTTTTTTATATGACTTGTGATTTTTAATTAAAATCTGGATATCATATGTAGGACTGAAGTAACTGAGGCAAACAGTATTTATGCCTGAAATGAATATACCTCTTCTGCTAGGCTGTTAATGTTGGCGATTGAACCAGTCTAGTCAGGAGTAGAGCCAAGTTTGAATTCTGTTGTAGTTACCCTCTGTTGTGGATTGACAGTTGTGCCCTCCAGAATTAATGTATTGAAACACTAACTCCCAATTTGATTGTATTTGGAGACAGGGCCTTTCAGATTAATGAGGAGAGGCCTCAACTCATCTTCAGTTAGTTCAGTCGCTCAGTTGTGTCTGACTCTTTGCGACCCTATGGACTGCAGCACTCCAGGCTTCCCTGTCCATCACCCGCTCCCAGAGCTTGCTCAAACTCATGTCCATCGAGGTGGTGATGCCATCCAACCATCTCATCCTCTCTGCCTTCTGCTCCTGCCTTCAATCTTTGCCAGCATCAGGATCTTTTCCAATGAGTTAGTTCTTTGCATCGGGTGGCCAAAGTATTGGAGTTTCAACGTGTCTTGGCTCTCTCTTTTTATAAGTTTTATTTCCTTCCTGCTCGCCTCCCCTATGCAAATTGGGCTAGCTAGGAAGGGGGCGTGTTTGTTTCACCTGAGGTATTGGTACTTTGATTTTCTTTTGTTCTATTTTTGAGGGCTTTCCCCTTGATCTTTTAGCTATTCCTTTTTCTTATTATAACTAAATAAGATCATAAGGTGGGGCCTGATCCGGTAGGACTAGTGTCCTTATAAAAATAGACATGAGAGAGTATACTCTTGTTTCCCCACCATGAGAGGACACAGTGAGAAGGTGACTGTCCACAGGCCTGAAAGACGGCTCTTGCCAAGGTACCTGGCACCTTGATCTGGGCCTTCCAGCTCTATAACTGTGAGAAAATAGATTTGTGTTATTTAAGCATCCAATCTTTGGTATTTCAGAAGTACAGGCAGACTAATATACCTTTAGTGTATCATGGGCTTGAAATTCCTCTGTTGTAATCTTATGTTTAGAGTGAGAATGACTTGCTGGAATATCTTTCTCAGTATTCCTTTCCAGCCTTCTGCTTTAGGTCTTCTTTGCACCCATGCTCCAAAATTGTTTTTTCTCTATGTTCATGCCCCTCCTCCATATGTAGACTATTATTGCTTATTGGTGACAGACCATGTCAGAAAGTGAGAGCTGCCTCAGGGTGTGGGGGTCTTGGATTTTAAGGGCTCAGTAATTTCATGTGCTAATGAGGGTGGTGAGTATTCTTGTTAGGTCTGGGAAGGGTGGGGATTTCCCAGGGTTTGGGCCACTGCCCACCTTCTGAACTTTTATGATCTATCTTGTAAGTGTCTCAGCTTAAGTGGGGGTGATTTTTAGTACTGGTTGTGGTTGTTATGTGTTCAGTTGTGTCCGACTTTTTCAACCCCATGGCCTGTAGCACACCAGGCTCCTCTGTCCGTGGAATTTTCCAGACAAGAATATTGGAGTGGGTTGCCATTCCCTTCTCCAGGGGATCTTCCCAACCCAGGGATCGAACAAACCCATGTATGTCTCTTATGTCTCCTGCATTGACAGGCAGGTTCATTACCAACTGTACCACCTATTGCAATGACGGTATAATGAATTAAGGTCAACGATTGGACTGTTCTCAGAGCCACCTTAGTTTTAGCTGGTTCCAGCCAGTCTGTATCCCAAGGGTTGCACCCCTTCATTTATCTAGCATGTGTGTCCTACCCTTTTCCCTCCTGTCTCCTGCTCCTTTTTTTGTGTGGGAGACAAACTCTTTAGCAAGTGAGTTTCTTTTTTTTCCCCCAGCAATAGACCACCTCTGGAGTCAGGACTCATCATGCTTTTCTGTTCCCTCTTTGCCTCCAGGATTAAAGGATTTTTTTCTCTATTTTCCCCATCTTTGTGCCTTGGGGGCAATATGATTTACTCTCTTACCCTAGAAGCTTAAGAATTTTGTTCAGAGGGGAAAAGGTTCTGGGAGGAACTGTTTTTTCCTATAGTCGTGTTACCTGAAAAATTGGGTTTCTCTTGGTGGGTGTTAAGCCAAAAGACATAACCAAGTCAAAGATTGGAAGAAGAAGGATTTATTCCTTGCAGTAAGTAAGGAGCTCTTTCCCAAAGCAGTGTCTCCCTAAATGGTAAAGTTGGGCAAACTTTAAGTTAAGGATGTATGGAATATTCATGAAGGGGCTTGAGCAGAGAATTCAGTATAGAATTGGGGCAGAGATCAATAGAGTCTGAGTTTTAGTTGATTGAAATCGCAGAGGGTTCGAAAAGGAAACCTCATCATTCCATCCTTCACTGGAGTAGGGGTGTAGTTCCTAACAGCTATGATCTGTACCATATTGTTATATGTATAACTTGAGGAGGAACTGGGACTTTATCACTGAACTATTGTTTCTTGGGGCTTCCCTGGTGGTTGAGAATGTAAAGAATCCATCTGCAATGCGGAAGATCTGGGTTCAATCCCTGGGTTGGGAAGAACCTCCGGAGGAGGAAATGGCTACCCACTCCAGTATTCTTGGCTGGAGAATCCCCATGGACAGAGGAGCCTGGCAGGCTACTGTCCATAGGGTCGCAAAGAGTGAAACACTAGTGAGTGACACAGCACATTGTTTTTTGACTGTTTTTACTTTGTTCCTGCAATCCTTCACTTCTCATATTGTTCAGTTGCTAAGTCGTGACTCTTTGTGACTCCATGAACTGCAGCATGCCAGGCTTCCCTGTCCTTCACTGTCTCCCAGAATTTACTCAAACTCTTGTCCATTAAGCCGGCGATGCCATCCAACTTCCCTTAAGATTGTTAATTACTGGGTCCTGTTCAAGGGCAAGCATTGTGGCCAAGCTTAGATCCCCAAAAGACTTAGACCTGAAATGGTTTCTCTTATGTCAAAAAAGCTGTGCCTGGTTCTTTTTCTCAGGGACTCCCTGCCCTATCCACTTACAGGAATGGTGTCGGCTTCCTCAAGGACTGTACCTTTGAGGGTTTTTTTTTTATCTTTTTATTCAGTTTTTTTCTTTTTTTCTTTTACTCAAGTCTTTTCTTGGACACAGAAAAGAGTTTCTGAAAAAGATGTTGAAAGTGTTTTGTAACTTTTCGAAGTCAGTATTCTCTCCCTAACCTGTATTTTGTTATTGTTAACTGTTTGTTAAAAATATTAGCTGAATTATTCTTACTGCCTTGTAAGGTAGTTGCATCTTCTTGCCGTGTGCTACCATAAGCAAGGGAGTGCTTCTTATCGTAGTGGTTAGATTATATGTTTGTAGTTTACAATCTCAGTGCTCTAATGGTTTCAAGAAAAGTTATAATTTTGTAGATTATCTAACTTTTCCTTATTTTTAGATGGGAGTGGGTGTTCTTTCAGCTTTTTGTATCCTATGTAGAAGTGGAAGTCCAGAATTATTTTTCTGACCCATTCTCTTTTCTCCTTATGATACTCCAACTATGTGTTTGTTAGAATGCTTGATATTATCCTACAGGCTACTAGTGCTTTATTCCTTTTTTCTTTTTAGATACTTTTTCTCTCACTGCACTAATTTAGATATTTTCTATAGACCTTCCCTTAAGTTTATTATCAGTCTCTTTGATTGCCTATTCTTAACCATCTGCTGATAATTGTATTTCAGATACTGTGTCTTTTTACTTCTACAATTTCTTTTGTTTCTTTTTTAGACTTTGCATTTCTCCTGAAGTATCTATTCAGTGTTATATCCATTTTTCCTGTAGTTTCTATTGCATCATACTTATAATTGTTTTAACATCCTTGTTTGGTAGTTATAAGTACTTGTTCATCTATGCGTCATCATCTGTTGACTGTGTTTTCTTTTGGTTATACATCACACTTCCTTCTTTTGGTGTGTCTCAATTTTTAAATTGAATTTTGGATACCTTATTTAAAAAACAGTGGGAAGAAAGAAAAGAACCCTGGGAAGTAAAATATATTATTTTTTGTTTTGTTTTATTCCACATAGAGTATAAGCCCTTCCCTCTGTTTAGAGTGAGGGACTGATAACTCATACTCCCTTTAGAATTTAGTTGAACTGGTGCTGGGCTGCATTCTTAGATTCAGTTCATGTGGTGTTGGCTCAGCCTTCCAAGATGTTTCTTTTCTTATCCTGACTGTTTTTCAGCTGTGAGGGATTTGGCTGCAGTGTGAGATACTATTGGTTTACTTTTAGATCCTATAATTCATTCACTGGGAGAATGCCTGGTATTACTATCTCCTTCTCCATGGCTTCTTTCTCTGAAAACCTGGAGTGGTATTTTTCAGAGTGAATAGTGTGGGAGAATTGCTGGATCAAGCAATCTGTTTTTGTGTTAGGACTATTGTCTCTAATCCATCCTGCTACCCCACACTGTTGTCTACAGTCTGATTTCTGCTTGCCCGCTAAAATGTTTGTCTAATGGCAGATTCACCTGTATCTAGATGAGGTGTCTGCCTCAAGTTGGGGAAGCTTCATAGTTCTCTCTTCACTAATGAATGCTCCCTGCCCCCTCCCAATTCAACTCACCAGTCCTTTTTTTAAAATAAGATATTTTTAAGGTTTATTTATTTACTTATTTTTGGCTATCCTGGGTCTACGTTGCTTCACACGCTTTTGTCTAGTTGCGGAGAGGGGGCTAAACTGTAGTTTTGGTGCATTAACTTCTCATTATGATGGCTTCCCTTGTGGAGCACAGGCTCTAGGGCTCATGGGCTTCAGTAGTTGTGGCATAAAGGCTCAGTATCAGCTCCCGGGCTCTAGAACACGGGCTCAGTAGTTGTGGCACAGGGGCTTAGTTGCCCTGCAGCATGTGGGATCTTCCTGGATCAGGGATCGAACCTGTGTTTCTTACGTTGGCAGGCTGATTGTTTACCACTGAGCCATCAGGAACCTCCAGGGCTTTTTTGTATCTATCTTTATTTGTTAGCCCATTGAAAATGTTTGTTACCATGGACGTGAAGGCTTTCCCAGACTTTGGGAACAATATTTCTCTTCAGTAACTTTTAGCTATGTTAGACTGTTCTTTGAAGTCCCCAAATCTTTTCATTGCTTACCAACCAATCTTACCCATATGAATTAATGTTTACTTTCCTTATATTCTATAAGTAGCACTTAAACAAACTTGATTACTAAATCTTTTAGGTTGATACTTTGTTGATTAAATTCTGCATTTTTGTCCTTAAAAATCGCAGACGCTTGCCAAAGAAATAGAAACTTAAGTAATGTGTTTTATCAAAATCAGAAATAGATTTATTTGAGCTCTGTTGTGTTCTAACTGGCATGATTTTATGAAATCTCAGTATATGAAAATTTAAGATTTTCATATGTAGATGAAAAACAGTCTCCCCTTTGAGTGGGTGTATCATGAAGTGGTGCCCCTTCTTGTCCAGGCTTGGCGCCTGATTTCAGCCCCTACATTTCGCATTGGCTTGGTGCACTCATGCCATCAGTACAGCTTTACACAGTGTGTCTGACTCAGGAAAAACTTCAGTTGCTTTCTTATAACAGATGAGAGAAACTTAAAAAAATGAAAAAATGGGAAATTCATACAGAACCATTGTTAACATTTTTCTGTTTGCTTATAAAAGTGGAATCAGTTTATGCAACTGCTTTTAATTTGCTTCTTGAAAGTAAAGGTCACTCAGCCGTGTCCGACTCTTAGCGACCCCGTGGACTATACAGTCCATGGAATTCTCCAGGCCAGAATACTGGAGTGGGTAGCCTTTCCCTTCTCCAGGGGATCTTCCCAATCCAGGGGTCAAACCCAGGTCTCCCTGGGCATTGCAAGTGGATTCGTTACCAGCTGAGCCACAAGGGAAGCCCAAGAATACTGAAGTGGGTAGCCTATCCCTTTTCCAGTGGATCTTTCCGACTCAGGAATTGAACCAGGTTCTCCTGCATTGCAGGTGGATTCTTTACCCAACTGAGCTATCAGGGAGGCCCAATTTGCTTCGTATTTAACTATAAATTAACATCTCCTGGAAAGTCTATTACTGAAGAATTTCTATAAAAATTTAAATATGTTCTATTTATTACAAAGTCTGAGGGAGCTATAAGGGGCATAATAGGTGGAGACAACAAAAGCAAGCTATTTAGAATTTGTGTTCCTGGTGCTTTGCCTCTAACAGGCACTGAAATATGTTGTTTGAATGTTTCAGTTTCTGAAATAAGTAAAAGGAAACTGTTAAATTTATGAAATTGGCTATTAAAACATTTTAGAATATCTTATTTTTGTTCTGTAGGTATATTGCAACATCCAGATGGCACAGTTTTGAAACAATTGCAGCCGCCTCCAAGGGGTCCAAGAGAGCTGGAATTTTATAATATGGTAAGTGAGGTAAGATTTGTTTTGTTGTATTCAAAGTGCTTTTCATAGTTTTCTGCTGCTGACTCAGTAAGAAATACATTTGATAGCATGTCTTAGTATACTGTGTATGTGACTGAAACAACAGCTCAGAAAAAATACAATGTTTATCTTTACCAATATATTCTAGTATTTTCTATTCTATTTCATTTTTGAGGGATTCTTATTTTGATATACTGAATTAATTTTGATTGATGAGTTTTGACCTACATTTTTGAAAAACACTTAAATGATAGACTGTATTTTTCAGAAATGCTGAGTTTAAATAAGTATTTTTTTACTACAGAATTTCTTAGAGCCTTGAACATGCTAGTGTGTACTATGAAACTCCAAAGGAGGGTAGAGGGGAAGGGTTGGGGGACAGTTAACATTTAATTAGCCTTATTACTAGGAATAATTTTTAGAAGATGTTTTGCAACCATCACCTCTGCTGCTGCTAAGTCACGTCAGTTGTGTCCGACTCTGTGCGACTGCATAGATGGCAGCCCACCAGGCTCCTCCATCCCTGGGATTCTCCAGGCAAGAACACTGGAGTGGGCTGCCATTTCCTTCTCCAGTGCATGGAAGTGAAAAGTGAAGTGAAGTCGCTCAGTCATGTCCAACTCTTAGCGACCCCATGGACTGCAGCCTACTAGACTCCTCCGTCCATGGCATTTTCCAGGGAAGAGGACTGGAGTGGGGTGCCATTGCCTTCTCTGAACCATCGCCTCTATCTAGTTACAAAACATTTTCACCACACACACAAGAAAAACCCTGTACCCGTGAAGCCACGATGTCCTATTCCTCCCTCACCCCAGTGTCTTCCACCCACCAACCTGCCTTCTATGGATTTAGCTATTTTTGTGTCTAGCTTCTTTTGTTGATCATGTTTTTAAAGTTTGTGGTAGGCAGTAGTAATTTGTTCCTTTTTGTGACTGAGTAATACTCTATTAAATTCACACACCATGTAATGTTTATTCATTGACTCATTGAAGGACATTCGGATTGTTTCCATCTTTTGGCTTTTGTAGATAAGGCTGTTATGAACATTTATGTATCAGTATTTGTTTGAATACCTGTTTCTAATTCTTTTAGATACTAGAATTGGCTATGGAGTGAAATTACTGGGTCATATAGTAATTCTACATTTAATTAATTGAGAAACTGCCAAAAGTGTTTCCCAAAGTGGCTGCCCTATTTTACATTTTCACCACTAATATATGAGGATTCCAGTTTCTCTGTATCCTCATCAACACTTGTTAGTTTTGCTTTTGTTTTTAAATAGGCATTCAAGTGAGTGTGAAGTGTTAATCTTATTGTAGTTTGCTTTGATTTTCATATGTGACTTGTAAATATTTCCCCTATTCTCTGGATTGTCTTCATTTTCTTGTTAGTGTCTTTTGAAGTGCAGACTTGTAGTGTCATATTTAATGTCATGAAGGTGTATGCTCATATTTTCTTCGAAGAATTTTATAACTTTACCTCTTAAATTTAGGTGCAAGTAAAAAGATAATGCAAAACAAAAACCAAGTATTTGCTATTAATCCTTTACCAACTCATTTAACAACAACCTGTGAGTTAGAATACACTGTTATTATCCTCATTTTATAATAAAATATGATTAGTTTAAATAATTTGACCAGGATCATTGAAATAGTTAATGATGGTCCCTGGATTTGAACATAGGCAGTCTGGCTCTAGAATATGCTTTCAATTGCTGACACTTCCTCTTTTTCAAAGAAAATATTTTATATTTACTCTGTAAAAGTCTTGCACATACTTTCTTGGATTCATTCTAAGTTGGATTTATTCTTATTTTTTGTTTCTATTGTAAACAGTATTTTTTTGAGTTACATCTTCCAATGATTGCTAATACATAGGAATGAATTAGATATTTGTATGGTGTTCTTACATATAGTATTCTTGGTGAACTCTTAGTAACTTATATTTATCTGAGACTTTCTAACATTTTTAGTTGCTTTCTGTATAGATGGTTACATCTTCTGTGATTGGAAGCTTTATTTGTCCCTTTTGAATCTATATACTTCTGTCGGGATTTCTATATAGTTCAGTATGATGAAGTAAAGCAATGGTGGGGGGATCTTCTCATTTGGTAAAAGTGCTTCTAACATTTCCCTGTTAAAGTATGATTTTCAAGCTAAGTTTTTGAGAGATACTTCTCCACAGATTTAGGAAAGTGCTTTCTTTGTGAGTTAAGATTCTCTCAAGGAACAAATGATGCATTCTCTCAGTGTCATAAAAGGACTGTTTACCATGATGTAGTCAGAGTTTAAGGTCACCTGCAGGAGATAAAGCTATACCGTCTGTAGGCCTGGTTAGCGTGGAGAAGGAGTGGCTGCTAGAACTCAGCGAGGTAACTTTAAGACAAGTCTTGGACTGATAAGGAGGGAACTAGAGAAGTAAATAAGTGACTTCAGCTGTTCACCAACCCCCCAGTTTCTTGTGCCAGGAAGAGACAATGTAGGAAGGCGGAGATTTTCTTATCTGTTGAAATGATCATGAGTTTCCTGTTTTAATCTGTTAATGTGGTAAATACCCTTGTTCATTTGCTATGTTTTTTTCTGACTCTTTTGACCCCATAAACTATAGCACGCCAGGCTTTGCTGTCCTTCACTATCTCCCAAGTTTGCTCAGACTCATGTCCATTGAGTCGGTGATGCCATCCAACCATCTCATCCTCTGCCGCCCCCTTCTCCTCCTGCCCTCAGTCTTTCCCAGCATCAGGGTCTTTTCCAGTGAGTCAGCTCTTCATATCAGGTGGCCAGAGGATTGGAACTTTAGCTTCAGCATCACTCCTTCCAATGAATATTCAGGGTTGATTTCCTTTAGGATTGACTGGTTTGATTTCCTTGCTGTCCAAGGAGACTCTCAAGGGTCTTCTCCAGCACTGCATTTAGAAAGCATCAGTTCTTTGGCACTCAGCCTTCTTTATGGTCCAACTCTGACATTCATACAGGACTACTGGAAAAACCATAGCTTTAACTTAGACGGACCTTTGTTGGCAAAGTGATGAATGTTTTAATACGCTGTCTAGCTTTATCACAGCTTTTCTTCCAAGGAGCAAATGTCTTTTAATTTTGTGGCTGCAGTCACTGTCCGCAGTGATTTTTGAGCCCAGAAAAATAAAATCTGCCACTGTTTCCACTTTTCCCCCATCTATTTGCCATATAGTGATGGAACCAAATGGCACAATTTAGTTTTTAAATGTTGAGTTTTAAGCCAGCTTTTTCACTCTCCTCCATGGAATTCTCCAGGGAAGAATACTGGAGTGGGTAGCCATTCCTTTGTCCAGGGGATCTTTCCAACCCAGGGATCGAACCCAGGTCTCCTGCATTGCAGGCAGATTCCTTACCATCTGAGCCACTGGGGAAGTCACTGGTAAATGCCATAACAGATTTCTAATATTACATTACCTTTGAGTTTTGAAATAAGATGTACTTGGACATGTCATTTTTATTTTTTAATAATATGCATTACTGGGTTTTGTTTGCTAGTGTTATATATATAAGATTTTTTCCAGCTATGCACATGAATGAGATTATTATTTTCTTTACATATTGTCCTTGTCTAGTTTTTATACCAAGTTTCTTTTAGCTTCATAAAATGAGTTTTGAGGGGTGTTCCTTTTTCTTTTTTGTGGAAGAATTTGTATCAGATAAGTATTTGATTCCTTAGACTTGATAAAACTTACCTATAAATTCATTAGAGCAGCCTGTTGACTTGTCTCTTTTTCTTCCATAAGTCATTTCCATCTTTCCTTTCTCTCATTTGTTCCTGGGAAGGGATATATTTTTTAACTAATGATTCAGTTTCTTAAATGTTTTGATTTTCTTTGTTAATGTGGTATTAAAATATAGATTATAGTTTTACGTAATTGTTCACCTGGTAAAGTTCTTCATAGTTTTTTTTAAAATGCTATGCTAGTTTAATTATGACTCCCTTTTTATTCCTGATATTGTTTATTTGCTGTTTTTTTCTGTATTAGCTTGGCCCAGAACATTCTTTACTCTTGGAGTATTCTTTTTTCCCTCTTTGAGTATCTCTGTCCTCATCTAGGACTGGTCCTAAGTTCAGAGATCCTTTGGTTCAGGTCTTCAGAGTGGACCTCTGAGCCCAAATATCACTGCTCAGCTTAGCACTTTGGGTTTCCTCTTTGTTTTAGGTCTCTGTGAATTTCCTTTTTTTAATCATGGGAGCTCAGCTATGCATTTAAGGAAATATTACATTTCATCCTACATTTCTAGGTACAAAGTTGTTTAGGTTATCTTATTTGGCATGTTATAGTAAAAATCAGTCTTACTACTTAAAAAAAAAATTTAACATAAGAGAAAGTTCACCTTTCTACTCTAATTCTTTTATCTTTTCACCTATATCATGGACTTCTTCAGGTAAGCACATAGAGATGTATTTGGCTCCTCCATCTTGTTAGGTCATCATGAACACTGTGTCTTCAATGTCTTGGTGCCAGGAACAAAGAGATGATCAGGTACACCCTGCTTTTAATTACCTTGGCCAGGAAGTAACTGATATCATTTCTGCTCACGTTTCAATAGGGGAAGCTGGAAAATACAGTATATCACGTTTGGTGAGTTTCTGCCATACTTGAGTTTATTCAATAGAATTTTATGTCATATATAACTACTTGATGTGAATGTGGTTTGACATATATAGTTAGAATTCTGATACTGAGATTTTATAAGCCTTTTACATGAGTAAACCAAAATGGTTTTGAGTATTTAGGTAGACCATATTTGGCAAGAGTTAATAGGTAAGGTGTCTTGCTAGTCATTATTATTAGTAGACCTATTTGGCAAGAGTTAATGAGTAAGAGGTCTTGCAAGTTATTATTATTATTAAACCTTTTTTTTGTATTGGAGTACAGCCGATTAACAGTGTTGTGATAGTTTCAGGTGGATGGCAAAGGGACTCATCATACATATACATGTATGCATTCTCCCCAAACTACCCTCTTATCCAGGCTGCCACATAACGTTGAGCAGACTTCCTGTGCTATACAGTAGGTCCTTGTTAATTTTCCATTGTAGATATAACA
Organism: Odocoileus virginianus; assembly: GCF_023699985.2. Taxonomy (NCBI): domain Eukaryota; kingdom Metazoa; phylum Chordata; class Mammalia; order Artiodactyla; family Cervidae; genus Odocoileus; species Odocoileus virginianus. The sequence goes on from NC_069680.1 coordinate 35,067,613, forward strand.
ATGTGTACCTGTTATCCCAAACTCCCTAACCATTCCTTTCACTCACCTTTTCCCTGACAACCACAAGTTCTTTCCCTCAGTCTGTGAGTCTGAAACAAAAAATATTTTCTTTCTGCTTTTCTAGAAGAAAAATTAAAAATCTAGTTCCAGGATATCTGGATATTTCCATTGGTTTCTAGAATTGTTACTGGTTATAAATCAAATAATTTAATGAACAATACTTAGACTTACATTGAGTTAAATGATACTTTTTTTAAGGTAAAATCACAATTTCCTTAAAGATATAAAATAAATATATGTTAAAGATTTTATTTAAACTCATTTAATGAGGTAAGTGATGCAAAAATATTGACTCTGTGTGCCAATGCCAAACAGAAATATGGAAATAGTTATGGAGGAGAGAAAAAAAGTGGCTTTATTTCTTTGCCAGGCAAAAAGGGAACCCAGCAGGCTATCCTCTCAAGAACTGTGCCCCCATCCCTGGGCAATAGGGAAAGGTCTCAACAGACAGGAGGTGGGGGTAGGTGATAAGGATCAAAGCAGTGACTGGCTTGCATTCTTCTGATGAGTTAGTGGTGAGGTAAGTAGGAGTCAGTGTCATCAGCTTTCAGGTTCAAACTTGTCTGGGGTCAAAACAGCTCAAAGATAGTGTTGTGTGTATCCCTTGATGGGGAAACAGGACCTTCCCCCAAGGCTGCTCTTGTCTGTTTCTCCCTGGTCTCACTTCACCTCTGTTTCCTATTTAGTAACTGCTTGCATCTGCCCATTGGGAAGGTCATGGAGGCTGAATGAAGCCTCTTTCTTTTAATCAAAGAAATGGGGGCTACGGAAAGGCTTTGTGCTCAGGAGCCCCACAGGGCCCTACTTAGTGTCAGAACTAGGCAGACATTAAAACTAGTTCAAAAGAAAAGTCAAAGAAGCACAAATTTATATGGCATAAAGGGAAGGTGAAATGAGTGTACATAAGAACACTGTAAACTCTCCCCTTCCAGAGAGGTTGGAGGGAAGTCAGTAATCCTCCTCTGTTGCTGTTTAGTGGTCAGTTGTGTCTCACTCTTTGTGACCCCATGGACTGCAACCCGCCAGGCTCCTACGTCTATGGAATTTCCCAGGCGTAAGTATTGAAGTGGGTTGCCGTTTCCTTCTCCATAGGATCTCCCTGACCCAGGGATTGAACCCATGTCTCCTGCCAGTCTCCTGCATTACAGATGGATTCTTTACCACTGAGACTCGGGAGGCACAGATCTTGCTTTGGCCAGAATTTATTCTTTGTCTATGGACAGGAATTCTTTTGCATTTGCTAAGAGTTATCTACAACTTACTTTGTTGTAAAATAGTTCAAGGACAGTGAAAGGCTCGAATTAGATAACCAAGAATATGCTCTAAATAATACAGAGTTTCTCATTGGAGACACATAGAGATTTTTTTTTTTTGGGGCTTATTCCAGACTTAAACTCATTAAATTCCAGTTAAAATTCATACTAGATAAATTATGATTCAGTGTATTGTGTTATTTGAGAAATGTGTGAAGCATTAGAAAGCATTACAAGGAACTAACTTGCAAATGTTCCATTTCTCTTTGTTTCAGGTTTTTGCTGCTGATTGTACTGATGATGTTCTTTTAGAGCTACGAAAATATTTGCCAAAATATTATGGCATCTGGTCACCTCCTACTGCACCAAATGGTAATCTTTTCTTTAAAATCCATCTTTTAGCCTTAATTCATGAGAATTGCTTTTTAAAAGATTTAAGTAAGATTAAGCCTAGTATTATAAAAACAGAATATATGTACTTTTCTTACTACTCTTTCTCTTATTCATTAAGAAAACTTATTAATACTTTTGCTTTTCATAATCAGTTTCTTAAATAGCATATACAAATTAATGACCAGTTTCTTAAACAATTGAATGAACATATGTATATGTATATATATACACTAGTACTTAATACTCTTAATTATCAGATGTTCTTTTTTCCAAACATTTTGAGCAATTTCTTTTCCCATTTTGAAAAAAGAAAAATCAAGAAATATTTTCTTTGTCTAACGTCCTTCCTATCTTCTCTCTTGTTCCTTGATTCCCTACTTGCACGCTTTAAAAAATTTTGGTAATTTTCATATAGAGGACAAAATTTTTTACGTAAGGGCACAGAATTTCTCTCTTAATATTAGTTAATACTTTAAGCAGTATTTGCCACATTAAGGCCTTTGACAGAGCAGATTAAAGTCAGTTAAACTGGTAACATGACTGCTAACCATTGAAGATTCATGAGTGAGGGAAGAATTTCAGACTTGACTGAGTTTAAGAAAAACCCATAGTCTTGCTAAAATGCAAATTAATAGGCTCAACTCCCAGACATTTTGATAACGCGTATCTGTGTTGGAGTTCATGATATGCTTGTTAAATGAAAGTGTGTGGTTTTTTGTTTTTTTTTTTAATGGAGATAGTGCTTGAACCACATTTTGAGAACAGGAGGAGATGGGGACTCCAGTTTGAGCTTCTTCTTTCCCTCAGGTCTTTGTCACTACTTGTGCTCGGTTTCATTAATAAGGAATCATGGTATCTCTTGTGAGTATCCTCAGATAATAGTAAATCAGTGGTTCCCCAGGATTTGTAGTATTCTTCTGTGCTTCATTTGGGGAGGCAGGGGACTTGAGCTTTGCTCTGCTCTGCTTTTCCTTTCTTTCCCTCCTTCCTTTCCTCCCCCCTCTCTTCTCACTTTCCTCTTCTTTCCTTTCCCTTTTTCTTTTCTCCCTCTTTTTTTTCTTTCCTTGCCTTTCTTCCCTCTTCCCTTCCCTCCTTTTTCCTTATCTAATCTATATCTAGATAGTTAAATGTAAAGTTTAAAAAATTATTTAGAAGGGGTAGAGAGAATTCTCAGGTGGTCTAATGGTTAGGACTCCATGCTTCCACTGCAAGGGGCACAGGTTCAATCCCTGGTCAGGGAACTAAGATGCTGCATGTCACAAGGCACAACCCAAAAAAAAAAAAAAAAAAGAATGGGTCAAATAACTGAGCCAACAGCATCATTATTTTGAAAAGTAGAGTATACAAGAAGAATTTGGGTAAAAGAAGAAATGTTTTAATTGAAACATTTTATAGTCTAGAATTACATAATTTAAAATAATTTAAAAAATCAAAGACTTGCTAGCAATCAATACCTTTTTGGTTTTCAATACCAAATAGTCCTGAGGGATATCTATGCTACCGTAGAAAGATCAGTAACTGAAGTCGGAAGGCTTGGCTTCTCCGTTGGTTATTTCCAAATTTTGTGAAATACCCTAACTCTAACCTTTTGAAGCTCCACTTTTTCTTCTATACAATGAATGAAAATAGTATCACGTGGAATTGTGAAAATGCATGTTATTTTATGTGAAAATGCTTTCTCAACTCTGAAACTCTTATTTGAGTATAAATGGAGATGTTGGTAGTACTTAGTTGAAGAGATGAGGTGAGGAAAATGAGAAAAAAGAGGAGAAAATAGAAATAGAAGTATAGATGTAAATAGATGTGGTCCTGTAATACGAACAATTGCCTTCGGAAATATCCTATTCCTTTGTAATCCTTTGAAAAATAATTTATTGTTTAAAATTAAAAACGTATTTTTTCTTTTTGGCCACACTGTGCAACTTCCTGGGAGTTCCTTTGATCAGGAATTGAACTTGGGCCACAGCAGTGAAAGTACTGAGTCCTAACCACTGGATAGTCAGGGAGCCCCCTTCCTTTCCAGTTTTTAGCTCTGGAAGGAGAACTGCCCCATAGAGATTGTTAAGCTTTGATTTTGCTAGAGAATTCATGGAGTCCTCTTTCTGTTTTTATCATTTTTATTGTAAATGAAACAAATATAAGAAGGGAAGCTTTCTGACATCTTTAGCCCACAGGATCATGAAAATAAATATTTTCTTAAATTTTAGTAGAACACTGTGATTTGCATTACTATACTTTACACAGTATTAAATTGATATAATTTATTTCTCGACTCTTTCCCCTCTTTCTACTTGAGCATCTTTATTTATTTATTTATGACTGTGCTAGGTCTTTGGTTACTGCGTGTGGGCTTTCTCTGCAATTGTGGTGAGCAGGGGCCACTTTTTGTTGTGGTAAATGAGCTTCTCATTGCAGTGGCTTCTCTTGTTTTGGAGCAAAAGCTTGGGGCTTCAGTAGTTGCAGCATGCATGCTTACTTGCTCAGAGGCAGGTGGAATCTTCCCAGATCAGGGCTCAAACCTGTGTCCCCTACCTTGGCAGGAAGATTTCCTATCTACTGCTCCACCGGGGAAGTCTCAAGGTAAAGTGTTATACAACTTTGCATAATTCTTAGAATCCAAAGTTGTAAAACATAGAAAGTACTGCCAGTTTGCACAGCAAGTTATTGTCACTTAAGGGAAGCATAAGGATGTTCTGACAACAGTTTCTTACCTTTCAAAATTTTTATGGCAGTTTTATTGACATTTAATTTATGTACCATAAATTAAACTGTATAGTAGTTTTTAAATGACAGTCATAGAGTTATACAAACATCACATTAGCAAACCTTAGAATATGACTAGTAATTTTTTTTAAGGTAAAGCTTTTGTTTTTGTTACAATTATATTTGAAGATTTGGAATTAGTTACATATATTAAATCTCATTTTACTTGTGTATAAGCACATAGATACCTAATACATGTACCATCAAAAACTTATTTGGAGGAACAGAATAGTATATCTTCAAGTAGGCTTGAGCAAATTGAGAGTTCTCAAATGTAATCTCTACTCTCATTGATTGATAGGTTTATGGATCTCTCTACTAGTTAGGTTTTGAGAAGCATGAATTGAAATAAGCTGTTCCCCTTTTCCCCTTTCACCCCACATTTGGAGACTCAAGGTTTTTCTATTTATAATTCCTTATACTTCAAGCTTCTGTTGCTCTCGGAAATAGCTGATAATTGATGTGAAAGGCAGAAGAAAGGCATCCTCTGTTTTTCCATTTGGCTTCATAAATGGGCAGGGTTTCACCACCAGGCCTTTTTTACATTTTGGGAGGTTCAGAAATGAAGATGGTAGCCAATACTTAGATAGGGTGGGAAGGAATGTGATGAAACTTGGAACCTATGTTGTAATAATATATATAATCAATATTCATTAAGAGGATCTGAATAAATCTTCAACCCTCTAAATGTCCTCACCTTTGTCTTTCCTTTAAAGGAATAGTTATCTTTACTATTTAGTTATTTGCAGAGCTTTCAGTTTTCCATAATATTTCAAATGTTTTTATTTTTTCTCCTTTGTTACTGGGGAATTTTCTGCCTTTTTTTTGTTTTCTTTTTCTTACTATCAGGACTGTATTCCAGCAGTAGAATTTTTTTATGTGTAATATACTAGAAAACAATGTAAGTGTTGAATTTATATTTATATTTAAGATAATTATATTTAATTGTATATATTTAAATAGAAAATATATTTAAAATAGAAAAGCTTTTTTGTTGTTAGTAACCTTGTGTAATCTTAAACATACTATCGTCAATAGCATGAAATAATAAATATTTTGAGCATGTAAACCTTGCCATTGGTACAGCCACTAAGTCTTAACTTAATACACTGCTTATAAAAGCATGAAGTGGTATATTTTGGACTACCTGGTAGATATTTTTATGATTTTTACATTAAAAATTAAAGAACTATAGAAATTCTATATACATTTTACATAAATTAATAGATAACAGATTTCTCTCTTATAGCCATAGAGAACAATACTTCTAGTCAGTGTGACTTCTTATAATGAGATCCATATATTTATGAAAAGTAGATGTCCCATTATTTATTACACAAATATTAAGACTAAGCTTAATGGAATATCTCTTAGATTTGAGGTTCACAAATGTCAGTCTTTAGACCTCTGACAGACTGACTGGCTTCATCAGAATCTATTGTACTAAATAGAGCTTTTAAGAATTAAAAAAAGTAAATATAGTTATTTTGCTGTCTATATGATTTATATACACATTAATTCATATGTATATAAGAAAAATCAACTTTATTTTTTAATATTTAAAAATGTTTAAAGTTTTTTAATTTTTGCTTTCCTTACAAGTTACATCGTAGCAAATAGTCATTATTTTCCAAACATCATATCAATATAGTTTAATTTATTTCCTCGACTTTGGTCAAAATGAACCTAAACTATTCCAGATAGAACACTATCTTATTCTTAGTCCATCAGATTTTTGGAACATATTCTCTATATACCTAAAAATTGAAAACTATTGTACCATTCTATACCCAGAGGGGCTTAGCTGAGTGTCCTTTGTTGTCCAGTCTGTAGATTTGCCTTAAAAATGAGGCTCTCCTGTAGTTAAAATGCCTTTGATCATTTAAGTTATTGTTTTGAGATTGACTTACTTTGAATTAAGCTCTCTTGCATTTTTTTAGATAGAATCAGTATTCAGATTTATTTCTAGTGATGATAACCTGAAAAAAAGTCAATTTAAATCTCAGTTCTCAGATCATGTCTCATTTCCCTGTTTTATTCAGAAGCAACTGTGGCAAACTGCTAGATATATAACATTTTTTAAAAAAAACTGGTCATCTCTAAAGCAGGTTTTGATGTTGATTTTTTATTTTAATAACTTAGAGGGAAAGAGAAACAAGAATCTCAAAATTTCAACTTTTCACGTAGAGAACTAAAAGAATACACTAAACCAACTCTTAGTAGGCTTTAATTTGAGGATTATGAACTTAAGGCTAATAATCAATAATTTAGCCATTTTATATATATATATGTATATTTTATATGATTTGGTAATTCAAATCAGATAAAGCATATCAAGAATCTGAAAGTAAGATAAAAACACATTTGCCTAGTCAAGAATTAGTCACTCAGTCATGTCCAACTCTTTGTGACCCCATTGGCTGTAGCCTGCCAGATTCCTCTGTCCATTGAATTCTCTAGGCAAGAATGTTGGAGTGGGTTGCTATTTCCTTCTCATGGTGGTCTTCCCCACCCAGAGATTGAACCCAGGTCTCTTCCATTGCAGGCAGATTGTTTACCATCTGAGCAACCAGGGAAGCCCTTGCCTAATCAAAATAAATGTCAGATAAAACTTGATGATACTTAGGCATGTTTACTCCCAAAGTCCCTCTGGGCAGAAAGAGAATGAATGAGAGGGCAAACGTTGATTCAGTCAAGCAGACATTTATTACATTCCTGCTGTAAGGAGAGTTTGCATTTGTATTTTTCTCTTTCCCAAGAGAAAGGGATTTGCAAAGTCTTTAGCTTCTCTTGTTTCTGTTGTATGGCAAAAAAACAGTTTTTGTTTTTAATCACCACCAAATTGGCAGGTAGAAAATAATAACCCTACACCGAACTGTAGATGCTGTGATATTTAGCTAGATTTGCACACTATCTTTTTCTTCTCATGTGTAGCCTTACCTCACCAAGGCCTTTAGGGTTTCTTGAGTTATGGAAATTAATGATGATAAACTTGTGAATGCTAATGATTTACAGCATTAGGATCTAATTAGTCTCTTCTGATATTTGAAACATAAGCCTTGTTACTGAAATTTTTATGCAATTTTAGGGAGAGGATGAACCCCTTTCTTTCTCTTTCCTCAAGGTAGCTGAACATGGGAAGAGTGTGAAGGGGACTCCTCCTTCCCCATCTTATCAGACTTTGCTGTGGTTATCTTTTAAAGTACAGAAATGGGTGGGTTCCGATTTCTTGAGCAGGATATTCCTACTTCTCTCATTATCTCTCACCATCAAGAGGTTCATGTCTGTGTCCAGACCTTTTATCTTGTTGAAAATGTCCCTTTGTTAGAACCTTTCTTTTAAATGTGGCATGCTCCTTTTTGTTTCTGTGAGTGCTAGTCTCTTGGCTACAGTTCATTTTTTGTCTTTACTTCACCTGGTTCTACACAGTCCTCCCTCTCTCCATTTTCCTTTGACTAGGGGATAAGATTTTAAAAAATAAATTCATTTATTTCAAAAAATCAAACCTTGTTACTTTGATAAAAAGTAAAATATATTCTATTTGTAAGGAAAGGTTTTTACAAGAAGTGCTTTTTATGACATGACTGAAATTTGTGATCTCATTCAGAATTTTGTTTGGGAAGATTTATTCACCTGGGAAGGGTGAAAGACTTTCTTTCCTTACTTCTTTCCCTCAGTGTACCCGGACCTGTATTTTCAACCTAAAACTATAAGGTCAGCTACAGTGTATGATAACTGAGATGTTTATACTCTTTTACTTGAATCTCCCTTTATAATAGTTTTCTGAGGGAAGGTGTATACAGGATGCCAAAGTTACTTACAAATGAACTTTTGAGGGACTTTTTGTGTTCTAAAAAGCAGGGCGTTTCTTTTTCCTTTAGGACTAGTAAGCCTAGAATGTATATTTAGCATTAACATCATTTGGATTGATTTACCTTTCTTAACCTATACCTGTTGTATCCTCTGTGGAAAAGGTTTATTCCTTTTACTATTCTTAAATGAAGAATTTAAAAAGTTCTTAATACTAAGATGCCTGCTGAGGTACATAGGATGTAAATCACGTTCAAAAGGACAATGTATTCAAGGACAGTTTTTAAAAATTATCTCATTGCCTTTTTAATGTTCTTGGAAGACATATCTAATCCATACCTTTTATTTATGGTTAAATATTTATTCCGTCTCTTGTAAGAGCTTCTCTGTGATATTTATACCTGTTATAAATTTATTAGTCAGCCTTTTTTTTTTTTTTCCTCCAGCTGAAGTAATAATAATTGTTGACTCTGGATTTGTTTTAACTTTTTTCTCAGTTTTAAGATTTCCTCATTTTTGTTTTCTCTTAAGTAGTAACTTGTTTTCCTATTACTAATTAGTGTTTTTCTTTAATAACAGATTTATACCTAAAACTGGAAGATGTGACCCATAAATTTAATAAGCCCTGTATAATGGATGTAAAGATAGGGCGGAAAAGCTATGATCCTTTTGCTTCATCTGAGAAGATTCAGCAACAGGTCAGCAAGTACCCATTAATGGAAGAGATTGGGTTCTTGGTGCTTGGCATGAGGGTAAGAGTGATTTTTAGTGTAATACGTACATCTCTCATTACATGTTTTCTTGAAGGTTACAGATGTCACATATATTTTAGAATTAGGTTATCCATAACTCCTCAGTGCAGGCAGAGATTTTTATCTCTTTTGTTCACTGGTATATGGGCAGTGTCTGGGTTTATTCTGGGACGCAGTACATGATTAATAAACGAATGAGTGGCTGAACCTCAAAGCTCTGACTCTAGTAATTTTGTTTTAAAGAAGTTTTAAGTTTTGTGCAAAAGAAATGATCTGATAAATGAATGTGATATTATTTGTGATTTTTTTTTTTCCCACGAGAAAAGTGCGAGTAATTTTTCTGTATATTTAAAACAAAAAAGGGGAAATAAGTTCCTGGTTTAAAAATGTGATTTAAAGCCATTGTTTTCTTGGCTTATTTTTCCCTGGACTGGCAATTTGAGCTGGGCTCAGGTGGTCAGTTCCGATCTCCTCCAGAGTCCCTCTTGTGACTATACTCACCTGATGGCCCCTCTGGGTCTAGTTGGTCCCAGTGACCTTACTCTTATGTCTTACAAGTTGATACTAACTGTTGGCTGGGCTCTTTCCCATAAGGTTCTTCCCAGAAGGCTGACTGGAGCTTTTTCATGTACTGTATACATTTTAGGAAGGCAGGAATGAAAGCTACAAGGTCTGTTGAAATGTAGGTTAGGAAGTCACCTTCTATCACTTTTATAGAACTATATAGGTCGAAGTATGTCACAGGGCCAGTCCATATTGATAGGGAGGAGAAGACTCCACTTCTGGTTGTGGAAAAAGGGAAGTCATAATACGAATGGCAGTGTGCACGAGGATGTTGAGGCCCTCTTTGCAAACAGTATGCCACAGTTAGGTAATGTGGAATAAAATTCTATAAAGTGTTGCCTATTTAAGCCTTCACTGTTTTCAGATCATTCACCCCTCCCCTTTCCTCCTTTTAGGAGATAATTTTGGCTTCTGCTTCAGAAAAAATAAGCCATTATACATGCTTTCCTTTAATTTCCTGCAGACAGACGTACACATTTAACCTGCATATGCTTTCATTTCCTCGGTATTCCTCCCTTCATTGAAGAATTTTCCATCCTCCTGTCAGAGGCAGCCCTTCCCTTTGCCCTCTGGATTGCATTTCTCTTCCGCCTCTTCTGAACCTAATATTGTTGATTCTTTCTTGTTATTTTATTTTATTTTTTATCTTCAACTTTGGTCTCTCTTTAGTTGTTTTTCCTTTTTGTTTCAAATAATGTTCAAATAACTCTCAATTGAAAAAGAAAAAAATCAAACCCCACTTTTATCCTGCTCTGTTCTCTAGCAGTGAATTTAAATTGCTTCCCCTTTGTACCCAAACTTGTTATGTTTGTTACTGTTCCCTCACTTCCCATGCTGTATTCTTTAACCCATTTAAGTCTGGCTTTAGCTTCATCATGCCACCAGACTGGTGCCTCGTGAAGGTCCGTTAATGACATCTCTGTGTCACTCAATTCAGATGGCATTTTTCATTATTCATCTTACTTCCCTTTTAAAAGCACTCTTCAACATCACTATGTCCTCCTTGAAACATTCCTTTTTGTGTCCATAACATTGCAGTCTCTCTTGCTTTTTCCCTAAGAGCATTTTGCAGTCTTTTTTTTGCCAGCTCATTTCTTTGTTCTTTAAATGTTGAGGTATTCCATTTAGCTCCATTTACTGCCTTCTGTTTCTTCTCAAGCAGTGCCCTTTATTCTCATTGATTCAGTTTCACTTACACCGATAACTCCTGAACATACATATCTAGCCTCTGTGTTTTCTTTGATCTCCTAATCTATATAGCTAACAGCCTATTCAACATTTTACTTGGATAGCTTAAAGACATCTAGGACTAACATGTAAAAAACTGACTTACATCCCTTTTGCGAAATAACAACCAAAGCCATAACAGCAAATCTCTGTTATTCTCTGTCTCAGTGAATGACATTATCATAAGTCCAGTTTTATGAAGGAGAAACCTTTTAGTACTGTCATCTCTCAAAGCCATCCATCAATTTTGTTGATCTTAATTTTCAAGCTCCTGAGCCCCATTTTCAAAATTATTCCTCTCTAGACAAGTATCTTAACTCTTAATTTCAGTGTTGTTCTCTTCTGGTCTGTTCTCCAAATATTATAAAATGTATATCTAAGTTTGACATTCCCCAGCTTAAAAATTCTTCAGTTGGTTTCCATTGCCTTTATGTGTGTGTGTGTGTGTGTGTGTGTATAGACACACAGTAAAAATAAATAAGGCACTGCATGATTTTGCTCTCTGTGTTATTTCCCCAAATAGATGTTCCTCTGTTTGTATTTTTTATTTTATTTTATTTTTTTGAGTATTGTTCAGAAATTTTATTTTTTATTTATTTATTTTTAAACTTTTCTTCTTTTTTCTTTCCATTTATTTTTATTAGTTGGAGGCTAATTACTTTACAATATTGTGGTGGTTTTTGACATGAATCAGCCATGAATGTTTGTATTTTTTAATAACATTTTTATTGAGATACGATTTACCCACCATTCAATTCACTCATTTAAAGTAGCAGTTCATTGGTTTAGTATACTCATAGAGTTGGGCAGCCATCAACGTATTCAACTGTAGAACATTTTCATCACCTGAAAAGAAAAGCTATACATATTATCTGTCACTTACTTCCTTTCAACTAACTAGCCATAGACAGCTCTAGTCTACTTTCTGACTGTATAGCTTTGCCTCTTCTGGACATTTCATATAAAGGGAATCATGTAATACAGTAGGTAGTTTTTTGTGACTGGCTTCTTTCATAATGTTTTCACAGTTTGTCTATTTTGTTAGCATAAATCAGTATTTTATTCTTTTTTGTTTTTGAATGGATATACTACATTTTGTTTATCCATTGGTTCATTGATCAACTTTGGGTTGTTTCCACTTTGGGGCTGTTATTAATAATGCTGTTATGTATGTTACGTACATATGTTTTTTAAGGTATATAGTTACTGAATTTGAGATTAGTGGATGCTGTGACTAAATTTAAATTTTAAAGAAACTGCCAAAGTGTTTTCCAAAGTTCTTGCACCATTTTGCATTTCTACAGATGATGTATAGGAGTTTCAGTTTCTCCCCATTGTTACCCAAAGCCCAAACCTTGTTATTCTGTCTCTCTTCTTTTTTCATAAGGCATTCTAGTGGGTGTGACATTGTATCTCATTCTGATTTTTATTTGCATTTCCATAATGGCTCATGGAATTGAGCCTCTTTGCATGTGCTTATTGATCTGTGTGCCTGTCTTCTTTGGAGAAATGTCTATTCTGGTCCTTTGTCCAATTTTAATTTGGGTTGTTTTTTCACTTTTTTGATAATACCTTTGGAGTACAAATATTTTTAATTTTGGAGTCTAATTTAATTTTGCCTTTTGTTATTTGTGCTCTTGGTTTCATGGCTAAGAAGCCATTGCCTAACCTAAAGTGATTAAGATTTACTCCTATATTTCTTCTATAGTTTTAACTGTTACATTGAGATATATGTATATTTTAAGTTAGTTTTTTTGGGTATGGTTTGAGGAAGGAGTCAACCCTTCTCTTTTGCTTATGGATATCCAGTTGTCCCAGCACCATTTGTTGAGACCATTTTTTCCCTCATTGAATGCTCTGGACATACTTGTTGAAATAAGTTGACCATAAATGAGAGTTTATTTCTTGACTCTCAATTCTCTTCTGTTGATTCATATTGTCTGTCTTTATGCCAGAACCACAGTCTTTTTTTTTTTTTCCTTCTTCAGCTTTATTGAGGTATCATTTACACAAGGTATTTGAAGTATACATTGCGGTGATTTGAAATACCTACACGTTGTAGAAGGATTCACTCATTTAGTTTATTAACACATCTTTCACCTCACTTATTTATCTTTTATTTGTGTTTATGAGAACATTTAAGTTCTACCCTCTTAGCAGATTTCAGTTATGCAGTAGTGTTATTGATCTGTCACCATGTTTTACATTAAAAATGCTTTATTGCTAAAGAAATGCCAAAACAATTATAATAGTAGCATCGAAGGTCACTGATCACAGCTAACATAACAATACAGTAATAATGAAAAAGTTTGAAATATTGCAAGAATTACCAGATGTGACACATGACATGAACCGAGGCAAATGCTGTTGGAAAAATGGCTCTGGTAGACTTGTTCAATGTAGGGGACTGGAATGCAAAAGCAGGAAGTCAAGAAACACCTAGACTAACAGGCAAATTTGGCCTTGGAGTATAGAATCAAGTAGGGCAAAGGCTGATAGAGTTCAGCCAAGAGAATGCACTGGTCATAGCAAACACCCTCTTCCAACAACACAACAGAAGACTCTACACATGGATGTCACCAGATGGTCAACACCAAAATCAGACTGATTCTATTCTTTGCAGCCAAAGATGGAGAAGCTCTATACAGTCAGCAAAAACAAGACTGGGAGCTGACTGTGGCTCAGATCATGAACTCCTTATTGCCAAATTCAGACTTAAATTGAAGAAAGTAGGGAAAACCACTAGACCACTCAGGTATGACCTAAATCAAATCCCTTATGATTATACAGTGGAAGTGAGAAATAGATTTAAGGGACTAGATCTGATAGACAGTGTACCTGATTGACTATGGACAGAGGTTCGTGACATTGTACAGGAGACAGAGATCAAGACCATCCCCATGGAAAAGAAATGCGAAAAAGCAAAATGGCTGTCTGAGGAGGCCTTACAAATAGCTATGAAAAGAAGAGAAGCGAAAAGCAAAGGAGAAAAGGAAACATATTCCCATTTGAATGCAGAGTTCCAAAGAATAGCAAGGAGAGATAAGAAAGCCATCCTCAGAGATCAATGCAAAGAAATAGAGGAAAACAATAGAATGGGAAAGACTAGAGATCTGTTCAAGGAAATTAGAGATACCAAGGGAACATTTAATGCAAAGATGGGCTCGATAAAGGACAGAAATAGTATGGACCTAACAGAAGCAGAAGATATTAAGAAGAGGTGGTAAGAATATACAGAAGAACTGTACAAAAAAGATCTTCATGATCCAGATAATCACGATGGTGTGATCACTCACCTAGAGCCAGACATCCTAGAATGTGAAGTCAAGTCAGCCTTAGAAGCATCACTACGACCAAAGCTAGTGGTGGTGATGGAATTCCAGTTGAGCTTTTTCAAATCCTGAAAGATGATGCTGTGAAAGTGCTGCACTCAATATGCCAGCAAATTTGGAAAATTCAGCAGTGACCACAGGACTGGAAAAGGTCAGTTTTCATTCCAATCCCGAAGAAGGCAATCCCAAAGAATGCTCTAACTACTGCACAGTGGCACTCATCTCACACGCTAGTAAAGTAATGCTCAAAATTCTCCAAGCCAGGCTTCAGCAATACGTGAACCGTGAACTTCCAGATGTTCAAGCTGGTTTTAGAAAAGGCAGAGGAACCAGAGATCAAATTGCCAACATCCTCTGGATCATCGAAAAAGCAAGAGAGTTCCAGAAAAACCTCTATTTCTGCTTTATTGACTATGCCAAAGCCTTTTTCTGTGTGGATCACAATAAACTGTGGCAAATTCTGAAAGAGATGGGTATACCACCTGACCTGCCTCTTGAGAAACCCTGCAGGTCAGGAAGCAACAGTTAGAACTGGGCATGGAACAACAGACTGGTTCCAAATAGGAAAAGGAGTACGTCAAGACTGTATATTGTCACCCTGCTTATTTAACTTATATACAGAGTACATCATGAGAAACGCTGGTCTGGAAGAAGCACAAGCTGGAATCAAGATTGCTGGGAGAAATATCAATAACCTCAGATATGCAGATGACACCACCCTTATGGCAGAAAGTAAAGAGGAACTAAAAAGCCTCTTGATAAAAGTGAAAGAGGAGAGTGAAAAAGTTGGCTTAAAGCTCAACATTCAGAAAACTAAGATCATGGCATCTGGTCCCATCATGTCATGGGAAATAGATGGGGAAACAGTGTCAGACTTTATTTTTGGGGGCTCCAAAATCACTGCAGATGGTGATTGCAGCCATGAAATTAAAAGATGCTTACTCCTTGGAAGGAAAGTTATGACCAATCTAGATAGCATATTAAAAAGCAGAGACATTACTTTGCCAATAAAGGTCTGTCTAGTCAAGGCTATGGTTTTTCCAGTGGTCATGTGTGGATGTGAGAGTTGGACTATGAAGAAAGCTGAGTGCTGAAATATTGATGCTTTTGAACTGTGGTGTTGGAGAAGACTCCTGACAGTCTCTTGGACTGCAAGGAGATCCGACCAGTCCTCCTAAAGGAGATCAGTCCTGGGTGTTCATTGGAAGGACTGGTGCTGAAGCTAAAACTCAGATACTTTGGCCACCTCATGTGAAGAGTTGACTTATTGGAAAAGACCCTAATGCTGGGAGGGATTGGGGGTAGGAGGAGAAGGGGACAACAGAGGATGAGATGGCTGGATGGCATCACTGACTCGAATGACCTGGGTTGAGTGGACTCCGGGAGTTGGTGATGGACAGGGAGGCCTGGCGTGCTGTGGTTCATGGGGTCATAGAGTCGGACACGACTGAGCGACTGAACTGAACTGATACTGTGAAGGTTTACACAGTATCTATGAAGTGCAATAAAATGAGGTATGCCTGTACATACAGCATCTTTATCCTTTCATTCATTGATGTACAGTTAAATTGTTTCATATCTTGGCTATTGTGAATCATGCTGCAGTGAACAGGTAGTGCATGTAGTGCCAGGATATTGTGTTTTCTTTTTCTTGTGTGTATATTTTTAAGTTTTTGAGAAACTTTCATACTGTTTTTTATAGTAGCTGTACCATTCCTACTAGTCGTACTCAAGGTTTCCCTTTCCTTCATATTCTTGACAACACTTGTTAGTTTTTCCTGTCAAATTGTCTGACTTTTTTATATGTTTTGAAGATTAACCCTTTACCAGATACATTGATATGCAGCAGCTATTTTCTCAGAGGCACACTGTGTTCTGTTTTTTTGGCTGTACCACTTGGCTTCGTAGATCTTAGTTCCCCAATCAGGGATTGAACTCTGGCCCATGTCAGTGAAAGCAGAGTGCTAACCACTGGACCACCAGGGAATTCCCGAGAACCACACTGTCTTGATTAATGTAGCTTTGGAATAACTTTTGAAAGTAGTAATTGTTAGACTTTCAACTTTGTTCTTTTCCAAGATTGGACTACCTAGGGTCCCTTCAACTTCCTTGTGAATTTTAGGATCAGTCTATCAGTTTCTGCAAGGAAGTGTCCACCTGGGATTTTGGTAGGAATTATGTTGAATCTGTAGATTAATCTGAGTTCTCCTAATTTTATTCTCATGGCTTTCCTTTGTATAGTAGTTAGCAGTTTATAATTACATATAATTTGCTTGTCTGAGAAAGGATATGATTGCAGTGTGAAATAATGAATGAGAATAAGAATGTAAATATTGACTAAATTCTGTAATTCTAGAATATTAAAATTGGGAGACATACCTTGAATTTTAATAGGAATTCTATTAGGATTTTTTTTTCAGATAGTTATTTCTTTAGTGTCTGGTAAATTTATTAAACTTTTCAATCACAATAGGTTTATAGATTAATACTAAAGATAGAGTTGGATAATTTTAGAATCAGTGTTTCAAATTTTAAAAATTTTCCTCCAAGACAATCATACCTAATTTAAATTAAAAAACAAAACAAAACAAAAAAAACCCAAAACCAAACCTTACTGAATATACTGAAGTTTACCAAATATATCAGTTTTAAACTTTTTCTGTTATGTTTAACCAGTAAGTAGGAAGAGGTTTGGTGGGCAGAAGAAAATGCCAATTTAGAAATTCCTTATATTTAATTAATTATATGCCAGCAAAGGTCTGTATAGTCAGAGTTATGGTTTTTCCAGTAGTCATATATGGATGTGAGAGTTGGACCATAAAGAAAACTGAGTGCTAAAAAAAAAAGAAAAAAAGAAAACCAAGTGCTGAAGAATTGATGATTTTTGAACTGTGGTGTTGGAGAAGACTCTTGAGAGTCCCTTGGACTTCACAGAGATCCAACTAGTCCATCCTAAAGGAAAAATCACTCCTGCATGTTCGTTGGAAGGAGGGTCTGATGCTGAAGCTCCAGTACTTTGGCCACCTGATGCAAAGAACTGACTCATTGGAAAAGACCCTGATGCTGGGAAACACTGAAGGCAGGAGGAGAAGGGGATGACAGAGGTTGAGATGGTTGGATGGCATCACTCACTTGATGGACATGAGTTTGAGCAAGCTCTGGGAGTTGGTGATGGACAGGGAAGCCTGGTGTGCTGTAGTCCATGGGATCAGAAACAGTTGGACATGACTGAGTGACTGAACAGAACTGAATTATTTATAATTATTTCTTATATAAATATAAGGAATTTATACATATAAATATATTTATAGGAGTTTATTACATTTAAAGGAATTTATTGCATATAAGTACATAAATTCCTTATATAATTACCCAAAATTAATTCATTAAATCTTTTGGCTGCACTGTGCAGCATGTGGGATCTTAGTTCCCTGACCAGGAATCATACCCATGCCCTCTGCATTAGCAGCATAGAATCTTAGGCACTGGACTGCCAGGAAGTCCCAGGAATTCCTTGTTTTTAAATGACTGTCAACAATTACACTGTTATTTCCTTGATCCCAAGATGGTATAGATGATAAGACTCATTTTGATTTATTAATAACAAAAGATTTATTAAGATAATTTGTAACAAAAGAGAAACAAAATAGGAGCTATAAGAGCAAAGCAGTCGAGAGAGGCGGAGTATAGAGTGACTTTGGAAAAGATAGTATTTTGAGCTGGCAACAGGGAAAATAGGTAGAAAACCAAGAAGCAGAGCATTTTTTGAATTAGTTCATGAAAGGTGACTGTAAGTTTATGTAAGGAGCATATTATATATAGGCAGGTGGAGTGTATTTTAGCTTAAAGTATCAGACTTGAGAGAAGTAAATATATCAGCAGCTTGCTTTGAGACTTTCTACCTTTTTCAAGTAGCGTTCTTAGTGGTCAACTATTATGTGAATGAATGGTTGTTTAATTTTCCAGTTTTGTATTGACTTTTTAAACATGTGCTGTATAACTGTGGGGATTATTATATTTATTGGCCTTCCCTGTTGGCTCAGGCAGTAAAGAATCTGCCTGTAATGCAGGAGATGTGGGTTCAGTTTCTGGGTGGGGAATATCCCTGAAGAAGAGAATGGCTAACAACTCCAGTATTCTTACCTGGAGAATTCTGTGTACAGAGGAACCTGTTGGGCTACAGTGCTTGGGGTTGCACATAGTCAGACATGACTGAGAAACTAACATTTAAAATATTAACCGCAAGTAATTGAAATACAGTTTGTAGAAATTCACCTGAAATTTCTTTAAAGCATATAATTCAAGATTTTAGTTGATTTATACTTGTCATTTTCTCCCCCTCCTCATGTCTTTCAGGTTACCTTTCCTTTAAAAAAAAAAATTAAGCATCTTTTTTGTTACCTGTTAGATATTTTCAAGGTGGTACTGTTAACTTTTGATTTACAAATGTCTTTGTAACTGACCAAGACTGGGTAGTGGGTTGAGATTGGAGAAGTTCTCAGATCTCTTTACATTCTAGCCTTAATTAGTAAAGTAGGAATAAACAGACATGCCTGAAATGAATACAACTTTGTAAATCCACTATAGTTCAATAAAAAATAAATGAATAAATACAATTAAGTAAATAGAATATAAATAAATGAGACCTATGAAACTAGTTAGCTTTAATCTGTAGGTGAAATCTAGATTTTTCATATGTGAAATTTAATTTACCTCAGAAAATACCTCCCTGGATAGTAGAATGGTGAAGTTTTGAGAATCCTTTTTTGGGGATTCTACAAACATTTCCTAGTTGGTAGTTTACATGACTGGGTATTTGAAAATTCTTCTCATTTATTTTTTGTATTTAATTTTATCACATTATTAATTTCCTCAGTTTCATCTTTTTATTGCAAGATAAGTGACACGTGACATTGTATGTTTGAGCTGTACAGCATGTTGATTTGATAAATTTATATATTACTATCTTATGGCCATATAGTATTAGCTAATACCTCTGTCACTTTGAAAATCCTCTTTTACACGTATTTCTGGGCATAGAGAACATGAGTACTTTTTAAAAAACACTTTACGAATATGATTAACTGTCCTTATAAAAATAATTTTTCCTGTAGTCAAATGTAATTTTGGTATACATATAAAGTGTTTTTCTTCTATTCATAGTAACACTTTGTTCAAGATAAATTGTCTTTCTTTAAATAGGCTGCTAAGTGTGTGTATTAAAAAGAACGCAGTTCTATTTGGATTTTTTGAATAAAGTGAAGCATTTGAGATAGAGAGTAATTAGCCATATCATACTGAAAGTTGTAAAATACCAGTTCTAAAGCAATGTATTCTTAATGCTTCTTAAAGATATTTAATTAAAAATTGATGAAATACATCACTGTATGGTTCAGATGCCAAAAAGTATAAACATATACTGCGAGAAGTCACCCTCCCCACACAGGATATTATATTTATAGTGATTTTTTTCCCCTCACCAATGTACCCTTCCAGAGATATTTGTTCCTGTAATGCAAAACCATCTGCTTTGAACGCTGTTCTGTATCTTGCTTTTTTTCTGTTTAATGTAGCATGGAGATTTTTCCATAGTGGCATTACCAGCTGTCTTTAATGGATCTTTTGACTTGTTTCCAGTCTCTTGCTATCACAAATAATGTTAGAAATGAGTGACTGGAGGCCTTCCTCATTTCACTGGTGTGCTAGGGTATTTATGGATTAAGTACCTAGAGGGGAGTTGAGCTTGTATGCATTTATAATTGTGGTAGATATTGGCAATCTGCTTGATACAGAGCAGTGATTTTGAACCAGTTCAGTTCAGTTGCTCAGTCATGTTCAACTCTTTGCGATCCCGTGGACTGCAGCATGTGACTATTGCAGCATTCTAACTATTGCTTCTTGATCTGCATACAGTTTTCTCAGGAGGCAGGTCAGGTGGTCTGGTATTCCCATCTCTTTAAGAATTTTCCACAGTTTGTTGTGATTCACACAGTCAAAAGCTTTGGCATAGTCAGTAAAGCAAAAGTAGATGATTTTGAACCTGGGGCAGTTTAATTTCCCAGGGAGTCATTCGGCAGTGTCTGGAGATACTTTTGGTTGCCACAGTTTTGAGGTAGTCTGTGTTCCTGATATGTTTGAGACTTGATTTCAGTGAATTCTTCAGATCCATTGTTCATTTTCCCATGAGTAAACATGCTCTTTGTTCATCAGTTAAATTTCAAATACCTTTTTTTTTTTTTCTGTTGGTCTTTTGATTTCTGAATGGCAAAAACACTATCAACATTTTAAAAAGCATATTATATGTGGTAGATTGAGTTTTAGTTGGAAATACCTTCCCTAGTTACCAGTTATTCAAGGATTCTTCCATCTTGAGGTGGGGAGACATTTTATTTTGTTCATTTTGGTCTTTGATGTATTTGGATTATTATTAATATTTTAGTATAAGTTATAAATGCAACTTATTTTTTTCCAGATCGCCACTTAGTGATACTGACACCATTTAATATTCATCCATCTTTTTCTACTGGTTTAAAATACCATGGTCACATACAGGCTTCTCATATGTTTTTGATTCTATAATATGCTTTAATAGAATTATTATCCTGAAGAGATATCTCTACTCCTGTGTTCATTGCAGCATTATACACAATAGCCAAGATGTGGAGACAACCTATCTGGGAGCAACCTAAGTGTTCGTCTAAAGATTTATGGACATAGAAAGTGTGGTTCTTTATGCAGTGGAATATTATTCAGCCATTATAAATAAGGAAATCCTGCCATTTGCCGCAACATGGATGAAACCATGCAATAAAAATGCAGTAAACCAAAGAAAGACAAACACTGTGTGGTGGCACTTACATATGTAATCAAAAACAGAAACTCAAAAGACAAAGCTGATTTCATAAAAACAGAAAATGGAATGGGGCTTTCCAGGGACTTTTGGAAGCGAGAAATGGGGAGATCAGAAGATAAAACTGTCAGTTATAAGATAAGTTCTTATAAGCTAATGTATAGCATAGTGTCTACAAGTGTGCTAAGTCGCTTCAGTTTTGTCCGACTCTTTGCGACCCCGTGGACTGTAACATGCCAGGCTTCTCTGTCCATGGGATTCTCCAGGCAAAAATATTGGAGTGGGTTGCCATCTCCTCCTCCAGGGGCTCTTTCTGACCCAGGGATTGTAGCTGCGTCTCTTATGTCTCCTGCATTAGTAGGTGGGTTCTTTACCAGTAGTGTCACCAGTTAATAATACAATATTCTTGAAATTGGCTGAGAGTAGATCTTACGTACCTACACACTAAAAATGGGTTAACTATATGAAGTGGTACATGTGTTTATTTTTTTGATCTTAGTAATCATTCTACTGTGTTTAGTTATTCAGTTGCTTAGTCGTGTCTGACTCTTTCAGACCCCATGGACTGCAGCACACCAGGCCTCCCTGTCCAACCCACTCCAGTATTCTTGCCTGGGAAATCCCATGGACAAAGGAGCATGGCACACCACAGTCCACGGGGGTCTCAAAGAGTGGGACATAACTGAGCGATTAACACTGTCACTTCTCCATATAATCTCTTTTACATTTTATCTTATAAGTACTTTGCACATAAGGTTCATGCCTTCTGTATTATTCCTTTGTTTTATTTCTTAACTTGATTTATAAATGGAGTCTTACATTTTCTAGCCAGTTGTTTGTATATATGAAAGCTTATTTTCTATTTACTAATTTGTACTGTCACTATTCCAGGTTTTTATTGTTTGTGTTACTTTTTAAATTGATTTTTCCAATTATATAACCATTATGTACAAAGGGTAATATTTTTTTCCTCCTTTTCAAATTATTCATCTTATTTCTTTGTAATCTGTTTGGATTTGCTAGAAGCTCTGGAACAATATTAGGTAATAATAGTGATAAAAGGTATTGTGGTAGAGTAGTTTTTTTTTTAATTCTTTTTTTCCCCATTTATTTTTATTAGTTGGAGGCTAATTACTTTACAATATTGTGGTGATTTTTGCCATACATTGACATGAATCAGCCATGGATTTACATGTGTTCCCCATCCTGAACCCCTCTCCCACCTCCCTCCCATTCCACCCCTCTGGGTCATCCCAGTGTACCAGCCCCGAGCACTTGTCTCTGCATCCAACCTGGTCTGGCGATCTGTTTCACACTTGATAGTATACTTATTTCAATGCTATTCTCTCAGATCATCCCACCCTCGCCTTCTCCCATAGAGTCCAAAAGTCTGTTCTATACATCTGTGTCCCTTTTTCTGTTTTGCATATAGGGTTATCGTTATCATCTTTCTAAATTCCATATATATGCGTTAGTGGTAGAGTAGTTTTTGTGGAAGTTTCTTCTGTTTTTAAGACAGATGCTTCCTTATTTCTTTTTTAAACTTGAGACTAACTTTTGATGGATTGAAATGGATAATTTTTTTCATATTGGAAATACTTATCTATCTTTTTAGAGAGTTTTCATCAGTAGTGGATATAAATATGCTAACTGCCTTTTTAGCATCATTGATATGACACTATGACTCTTTTTTCATCTTAAATCCATTAGAATGAATTATATGAGTAGATCTTCCCATCTTTAGCCATCCTTTCATTGCTGGGATAAAACCCCCAGGGTTAAGGAGTATTCATTTTTAATATTCAGTATTTTTTCTGACAGGTTTATCATGTTCATTCTGATAGCTATGAGACAAAAAACCAGCACTATGGAAGAAGCTTAACAAAAGAAACTCTAAAGGATGGTAAGGATTGAAAAACCATACTTCAGTGCCTTTTATTACTATAGAATTAATCAGAATAATTCTAAAGTGATTTCAGTTTTAGTTCTTCTTTGGTGTAGTGATTCAATTCTCAATACTGTCTTAATATATACACTTCTAAAACAGGTATGGCCAAGATATTATAAAAGCAATGATAACAGACTTCCAGATATAATGTTCTTTAAAGTTTATTATTAACTGTATCCAGGATGAGGAAGAAGTTGAGTAATGTAAATAGTTGAAAAAATGTTTATGCTTACAAAATACTCATCTATGATGTGCTCTTATCAATTGATATTTGCCTTGGTATACTTAACCAATAGCAAGATAACATTCAGATTGGCTCTATATTAAAATATTTCTGAGGCCAATATGAATATATTTTTTAGCAGTTTCTATCCCCAAGTAGGGGAACAGCAAAAATCAAATTCCATGAATTCCCAAATATGATAAAATATGCATAAATAATTTTAAAAGAGGCCTAATATGATAGGTTAAAACATGAAGTCTCAATATTGGATAGCATATTGGACTACTGATAGTCTCCAAACTGAGCTCACCTTTTGTGAAAAGGTTGGTTTAATTATTATTTTTGAGAGCATAAAAAATTAAGTACAGTTATGATTTGGTATTTTGGTAATGGGCTGTTGACATAATTGGAAATGGTTATACTTTGACTCTAGGTTCTAGATTAGTTCATGATTCTAATAAATGTACAGTCTTACTATAAAATTCCTCATAATAGCAAATGAAACAAATCTTGGAATCCTATTCCTTAAGAGAATATATATAGAGGGCACTAAACTAGTAGTCTACCTGTAGTAAATTTTTTGTCTAAATAAGGTATTTTGCTTTACATAAGTGTCATCTGTATGTTTTCTAATAAGAACATCTTCAGCAGAAATTAAGTTGAGCTCCAAGATTCTATGTTTAACTGGAATCCTTATCTGTTCACTTCATTGCAGGGGCTGATGGGAGAAAGTTTAAGATTTGTATCTAAGATGAAATTACTTCCCAAATGATGGTTATTTCATAATTTCATTGTAATCCTAGTATTTTCCTCTTTATAGGAGTTTCCCGTTTTTTTCATAATGGATTCTGCTTAAGAAGAGATGCTATTGCTGCCAGTATTCAGAAGATTGAGAAGATTCTCCAGTGGTTTGAAAGCCAGAAGCAGCTTAACTTTTATGCAAGTTCATTACTATTTGTTTATGAAGGTTCATCTCAGCCAACTACTACAAAATTGAATGACAGGACTTTGGCAGAAAAGTTTTTGTCCAAAGGACAGCTCTCAGACACAGATGTACTGGAGTACAATAATAACTTTCATGTGTTAAATTCTACAGCGAATGGAAAAATAGAAGCTTCAGTGGGTAAAAGCTTGTCCAAAATGTATGCTTGTCACAGAAAAATGTATTCAAAAAAGCACCACAGTCAGACTTCATTGAAAGTTGAAAATATAGAGCAAGACAATGGGTGGAAAAGCATGTCACAGGAGCGTTTAAACGGAAATGTACTTTCCCAACTGGAAAAAGTTTTCTACCATCTTCCCACTGGTTGTCAAGAGACTGCAGTAGAAGTGCGAATGATAGACTTTGCTCATGTGTTCCCTAGCAACACAGTAGATGAGGGGTATGTTTATGGGCTGAAGCATTTAATTACTGTCCTGCAGAGCATATTAGACAACTGAGTCGTTTGCTGCAGTCTTTTAAAGGGTGGGGCAGTCCTAATGAAGAGCAGCGGTTAACAACTCTGCACTTGTAATGCTGTGTAAACAATTTGTATTGTGAGTCTACGTTTTGTCTTTATACTTTTGGTAGAAGAGTTAACTTTTTTATAATCTTACTCAGGAAAACTAATTATTTGTTCATTAGAAAACTATAAAGAGTAAAGAAACTTAGGAATGTTATGCAGGGAATGTGGTGGTACGTGGCTTAAATGTCTGTTGGCTCAAGCAAAATGCAAACCATTATTCAATCATAATGAGTTTAGTTTGTTTTCTGTAGCCATTTATCATGAAACCTCTGTCCACCCGGCCATAGTGAGCCATATCTATAACTCATTACATTATTAGAACACTTTAAAAAATGTAGAAAGCATAGGCTGATATCCTTAGTATTGCTATGTATGAAGTTATTAAAACTGGAGAAAATTCTACAGAAAAAAATTACTCTTTAGGTTTTGTATTAAAAGTTCAAACCAGCATATCAAAAGGTGCTTCTTAGTAAAATGATTTAGAATTATTGCATTCCAAAAGCAGATTTTTTCCTTTCATTTTCACTTATATACATACTTCATGAAAAAGATCATTGAAATGGATAAAAACAACAACAACAAAAGTCTTGAAATTAAGGGCACTTATTAGTCTTGCCAAGGTTAGGGAAAAGAGAAGATATTTGCAAGGAACAAAATATTTTTCTTTTAAAATGTTTAATTTATGGGAAAATTGGAATATATCTTGCCTTTTACTCTGTAGCTTCAAAAAGATGGATGACTGAAGCTCTTTTTATTTCCCCTTTAAATAACTCATTTTGAGGTTTTTCTTTTATAATTCATGTATTTATATGTCCCCATTTAGTTAAGCAGTGGTATGACTGTATGTTACTAAAAAGTGTTTCTCAGAATTCTAATAAGCAGTGAAGGACAACATTCAGTTGTCAAAAATACCATGTGTAAATTAGTATGTCATACTAATTTACTAATTTACTAATTGGTGTATATCTAAATTCATGCTTCTGTTTCATTCTTACTCAAAACAGTTTTATATCATATTCAAGAAAGAGATTATAATTTAATTTCATGAAGGGGGCAGTGCTAATTTTCTTGAAAAAAGTAGATCTGTAAGTATTACCTCTATTTCACATTCACCACCTTTAAAAAAAGTTATTATCAGAAACATTTAAAATTTTGAAATTAAATTTGCAAAAATGTTTGTTTTCATTGAACTTTGATTCACTAACAAAATGTCTTAAGTAGTTAACAGTCTTGTCATATTCTTGGAAGTTGTTTTAGAGTTGTAAACTGTTAGACTCTTCCCTTTCTTTCCCCCTCAGAATTAAAATACCCTTTTTTAGTGTGAAGGAAAGTATCACAGTTTTATCTCACCTTCCCAACCCTCTCTCTCAATGTAGTTTTGCAATCATCTGAGCACAAAGAGAAGTATGAAATTAATTCTATGCTTAGTAAATTTATTAAGCTTGTACACCTTTAAAATTCACATGCACTTACTATAGCAAAATTTGATTATCTTACATCTTTTGTTTAGGGTCAGTGTAGGTATTTTCCATAAGGACTTCATATTTTTGCCTATTGCCTAAATGGGTATTGCTGTAGCTTTTTTTGTGGGGATGAAATTAAAGTCATAGTGAATAGAAATTTTTCAGTTTTGCTTTTTTCATCCTACAATGTGGACTTTTGTTGTTGTTGTTACTTGGATAGTGATTCAGTAAATCTTAAGCTCAGATAATTAAACACTATTTTGAATTTTAACAAGATACTTTTTAGTATGGGATAGTATCAACCTATTACAATGAATTAATAAATTTAAGTATTATCATATTTTTTGTGCATTTTAGCTCAATAAAATGTGAATCTATTGTTCCAGATTTTCTTTATCCATATTTAGAAATAATAGATTTGTAAAATCAGCGTCTTACCTTTTTGATAGATAATGTTTTGTTTTCATAAAATGAGAAATACTTTTATCTTTTGTTCTTCAGGGAAGGGATTCACATTTTATTCTGTTTACATTTTTTTTTAATCACTGTTATTCACTGCCTATTTGGTGTTACTTTATAAGTAAGCTTACATGTAAGAGAACAAGTATTGGTTTGTGTTTATCTACATGTGACTCTTTTGTTGTCTAGTCCAGTCATTTAACATTATGCTGAAATTTACCACTGTGGGGAGGAATTATCACTAGTCACCAAGCATATTTAAACATTTAAATGTTTAAGAAATAATAATAAGGATATAGTTTGGGTTAATAGGATTACCATAGTTTTTTCTCCCTAGGAATCATAAATAATGATTTTTGTGTATTTCTTATGAAATGCACTCATGAAAAAGACTTTAATTATGGATAGTGAATAATACATTTCTCTAATAAAAATTTAAATTGTATAATAGTTTTATAATAAAGTATTTACAGTAATCAGTATTTTAATATGGATGAAAGTTGCATAGATTCAGATAAATTTAAAATTGATGATAAATGCTAAATATTTTATCTAAATAGTTTTTCAAGAATCAGTTGTGAAAATGTGTGTATTAAATGACTAAACTGGAGCATGTGGTATTTTCAACTCCGTATTCATTATTTGTTTAATGTGTCTGGAAATTGTACTTACTGTGCCTCTTGACACTACAGTTTGCTGTTGTGGGGCTTTAGATTGTGTTCAACTGAATAAGATCTTTTTTTGTGATTTTGATTGAGTATAATTTACTGTTTTATGATTTCCAAGATGATCTTCATATCTCTGTACCATATATATGTATATATATCAAATTTATAATGTAACTTAAGATAAAATTAATTTTCAGAGATATTTCAGTTGCAGTTTTCTTATTTCATGCAACTGAAAACTCTTTTGTTTCTAGGATTTGGAATATTAACGAGCTTGTAGGATGAAAAAAAATGGTAGAACAACGAAAACTTTATTTGTGAAATTACAGAAATTTTGTCCACTATTTTAAAACATTGTCATCATTTTAGTACCATTTGCTCTTAGTAGTTTGGCATTTGATACTGTAAAACTTGATTTGCTTTAAAAATTGTTTACAATGCTTTGTAATAATCTTCCTTATCCAGTGCCTTTAACCTTGATTTGATATATTTGTAGCCTTGGTTATCCTTCCTTACATCCTGTAATGTCTTCATAGCCTAGACTTAAATTTAGAAAAAAGTCCATTTGGTCAAGTGAAGAAGTAGCAATTATCTGCCAATGCTTTGGGAAAATAAGTAATGTTGTCTATGGAGGCCAGGCATCTTAGTTCATTCAGAAATATAAATGGGACAAACTTTTAACCCCTGAATATATAGTTGTGATCCAGTCAGACAAAGCCCTAATATTTCCAGCATTCTCTCTAGATTGATTGGGTTCAGGGCTAAATAAAAATAGAGATATGGAGAAATGCTTATTTAAAGGTAATAGTTAACATTCAGCTTCATGGAAAGATAAGTAATTGAGTTGAGATGAAGCAACTAACAATATGTTAGAGGTTAAAAATAATAGTTTGCAGCATTGTAACCTCTATTTGACATTTGAGTTCAGCTGTAATTACTGATAGCATTAAAAGGCCTTAATTTTTCCTGCTGGTAAAGGTACGTGTACTTAGGCTGATCATTTAGTGTTTTAACATAGTATTACTGTGAAAAACATTCCATTACAAATTCACAAGCAAATTACTGCACATTT
The DNA here is from genome assembly GCF_023699985.2 of Odocoileus virginianus. Classification (NCBI taxonomy): domain Eukaryota; kingdom Metazoa; phylum Chordata; class Mammalia; order Artiodactyla; family Cervidae; genus Odocoileus; species Odocoileus virginianus. The sequence goes on from NC_069680.1 coordinate 35,095,955, forward strand.
TAAAAATTGTACTTTTCAATTTACTGCAAGTATTTTAGGTCTCTGTCTTCAAATCATAGGTATTTTAATTTGGCAATGAATATGAAATTACTTTTTGACTTAAATGATCATGTTACTAAAATGCTTATTAATATTTTAAGAAGGTTGGAATCTCCATCTTTTTGGATTTAATATTTAAATTCTTATTACTTATTTTGATAGTATTTAGTAAGAGAAAATAGTACCCATGCAATTAAACAAATTAGAATATATTGTAAAGAATTTTTTTTTTAATTGTTGAAATTGGTCATCACTGGGGTTAAATTTTGGCCTGGTATTCACTTACAATATACATTAACACATTTAATTATGAAGTAAAATAGTCTTAAGTATGATGTATGATGCACCTATATATAAATGAAAATGGTGTGCACAAAGACACTTTACTGTGGGAACTGAACTGGAAGATTTATGAAAGCATGTGAAATTGCACCTAAAATTGTGTTGTTAGTGACTATGCTAAATTTATTGTACTTGATGAATGAATGTATTTAGTCTAGTCAAAGTTACTTTGGTTTAAATGTCTAAACAATGTCTTTTTTAAAAAAATGTGTAATTTGTACTATTGATGAGGGGGGTATTCTTGGACTGCAGGGGTTGTTGTCAATGTGTGATTTGTGTTTTTATAGAGTCATCTAATGTGATATATACCAATTTTTATATAAGTGATATTTAGGTAATTCTAATAACTGTATATTTGACCACCTATTAAAATGTTTTGCATTGGAGCTTTTTTCATTAATTGTGATATGCTCACAGACTCCTGGTAGTTTGAAAATAACTTACTCATTCAACAAATATTTGAGTACATGCTATATACCAAAAACCGTAGGAATCATTGGAGAGTCAAAGATGATTAAGACAAAATATTAATAGGTAGAAGCATATGCATTGAAAATGAAAGTATGTAAACTATTTTGTATTAATTTTTTTCTATCATAGTCTGAAATCTTTGGAATCAGTCTAGTAGGAGAAATAGACTATAAGAGAAAAATATTGACTTAACTGTGAAAATATATACTAAATTTAAAACTTCAGAAATAGGTAAGATATTTTTGCATGTATTTGAAACTTCATGAGTCACTTACTTAGTGACCAAGTTTTTTTGTTTTTGTTTTCCTTTCATTCATTTATTAAAGAGAGCACAATCCGACATCTACCTACCCTGTATCAGGCACTGTATTTGGCCTTGGAGAGTCTAAAAAGTTGAATAAGGGATCTAGTACTTGCCCTCAAGATATGCACTGTCTGATAAAAGAAGAACATGTAAATGTGGGGAACATGTTATTGGGGCTATGATGCATACTTATCAATATCCAGCAGAGATGGAGAAGGGGCATCGATTCTGATGGCATGTAAGAGGGTGAACACTTCACAGCAGTTGTGAGTCAGAGCTCTCAAAGGCTGTGTGGCATTACTCATGCCTGGCCCTGTGGGGAGGAACAGTGCTGTGTGAAGTACACTCCTTCAGTATCTTTGGCATTGGTTTCAGGAGCCCCCACGGATACTAAATCCACAGGTCAAGCCCCTCATATAAAATGGCTAGTACAGTCAGCAGTCCATATTCATGGGTTTCAAATCCACAGATATGGAGGACCTGCATACACTTATCTAAAAACCATATGTAAGTGGACACACCCAATTGAAACCTACAGTCTTTTTAAGACAGGCTCTTTAAAGAATAAGAAAAAAAGACTGCCTGCCTAACCACTGAAAACAGTAGGGAATCCCACTGCTGTAGTTTCCAAGTTATGGCTAAGTATAAGAACTAAATAGAGCCTGAAATGAAATAGTAAATGAAAATAATAGTAGTATAATTAACAGTGAAAAGTAATCACTTGGAGATTTTTAAAAAATGCAGATTCTGATTCAGCATGTTTGGATGGGGTTTGTGATATTACTGATACATGGGCCACACTTTGAATAGCAAGGTTTTCAAAAAATTTTTTATAAAAGAGTAGCACCTCACACATGTTGAAGAATATGAATTTAAGTTAAATGTATAGGCTTAATTTACAGATTATAGAGCTTGGATCCAGTTCAAAGACTCTTTGTTGTTGTAAATTTGTTTAGAAGCTATAATATAACTTTAAGTTCTCATCCATCTTAACTTATGTTTTTCACTCTAGTATGGTTGACTCTAACCCACTGTGGTTTGAGCAAGCTCCGGGAGTTGGTGACAGACAGAGAAGCCTGGTGTGCTGCAGTCCAAGGGGTTGCAAAGAGTCCGACACGATTGAGCGACTGAACTGAACCCATTTAGGCAGAGAGGACAGTCTAAGTTGCAGTAGCCTGACTACCCTGTCAGCAATTATTGCTGCAAACACCCCAAAATGTAAGTGGTTTAAACAACCGACCATCTTTTAATATTTGTATGGATCTGCAAGTTAGTTGAGTGGTTCTGCTAATCTTGGCTGGACTTGGGCACTTACAATCAGCTAGCAGATTGGCTGAGTGGGGCGTAGTGAGGATGGGTTGTGAGCTAGTCCAGTCAGGCAAGTCCAGGCATTTTCTCTTAATAGTAGTTTCGGGTCCAAGAGAAGATTGCCAAATCCTGAGTCAGTGAGGGAGGACTCTACAGAAGGACTTGCCAGGAGGCCACAGTGCAATCAACAGCATGCTCTAATCTCAGACCAGCTCGCATGGGGCTCCAGAAAATCAAGTCGTGTTATGTCATTCATGGTCCATGATTTTTCATCAGGAAGAAGTATTAGATCAGGTTCAGTTCAGTTCAGTCTTGCAGTTGTCTCTGACTCTTTGTGACCCTGTGGACTGCAGCACGCCAGGCCTCCCTGTCCATCACCAACTCCCAGAATTTACTCAAACTCATGTCCATTGAGTCAGTGATGCCATCCAACCATCTCATCCTCTGTTGTTCCATTCTCCTGCCTTCAGTCTTTCCCAGCATCAGGGTCTTTTCCAGTGAGTCAGATCTTCACATTGGGTGGCCAAAGTGTTGGAATTTCAGCTTCAGTATTAGTCCATCCAATGAATATTCAGGACCGATTTCCTTTAGGATGGATTGGTTTGATCTCCTTGCAGTCCAAGGGACTCTGAAGAGTCTTCTCCAACACCACAGTTCAAAAGCATCAATTCTTCAGCTCTCAGCTTTCTTTATAGTCCAGCTCTCACATGCATACATGACTACTGGAAAAACCGTAGCTTTGACTAGATGGACTTTTGTTGGCAAAGTAATGTCTGTGCTTTTTAATATGCTGTCTAGGTTGGTCATAACTTTTCTTCCAAAGAGCAAGTGTTTTTTAATTTCATGGCTGCAGTCACCATCTGCAGTGATTTTGGAGCCCCCCAAAATAAAGTCTGTCACTGTTTCCACTGTTACCCCATCTATTTGCCATGAAGTGATGGGACTGGATGCCATGATGTTAGTTTTCTGAATGTTGAGCTTTAAGCCAACTTTTTCACTCTCTTTCACTTTCATCAAGAGATTCTTCTTCGCTTTTTGCCATAAAGGTGGTATCATCTGCATATCTGAGGTTATTGATATTTCTTCTGGCAATCTTGATTCCACCTTGTGCTTCACTGAGCCTAGTGTTTCTCGTGATGTACTCTGCATATAGATTAAATAAGCAGGGTGACAGTATACAACCTTGACATAATCCTTTCCCTATTTGGAACCAGTCTGTTGTTCCATGCCTGGTTCTAACTGTTGCTTCTTGACCTGCATACAGATTTCTCAAGAGGCAGGTCAGGTGGTCTGGTATTCCCATCTCTTTCAGAATTTTCCAGAGTTTGTTGCAATCCACATCGTCAAAGGCTTTGACATGGTCAATAAAGCAGAAGTAGATGTCTTTCTGGAACTCGCTTTTTCGACGATCCAGTGGACCTTGGCAATTTGATCTCTGGTTCCTCTGCCTTTTCTAAATTCAGCATGAACATCTGGAAGTTCACAGTTCACGTACTGTTGAAGCCTGGCTTGGAGAATTTTGAGCATTACTTTACTAGCATGTGAGATGAGTGCAATTGTGTGGTAGTTTGGTCATTCTTTGGCTTTGCCTTTTCTTTGAGATTGGAATGAAAACTGACCTTTTCCAGTCCTGTGGCCACTGCTGAGTTTTCCAAATTTGCTGACATATTGAGTGTAGCACTTTCACAGCATCATCTTTTAGGATTGAAATAGCTCAACTGGATTCCATCATCTCACTAGCTTTGTTCATAGTCATGCTTCCTAAGTCCTACTTGACTTTGCATTCCAGGATGTCTGGCTCTAGGTGAGTGATCACACCATCGTGATTATCTGGGTCATGAAGATCTTTTTTGTACAGTCCTGTGTATTCTTGCCACCTTTTCTTAATATCTTCTGCTTTTGTTAGGTCCATACTGTTTCTGTCCTTTATTGTGCCCATCTTTGCATGAAATGTTCTTATGGAATCTCTAATTTTCTTGAAGAGATCTCTAGTCTTTCCCATTATATTGTTTTCCTCTATTCCTTTGTATTGATCACTGAGGAAGACTTTCTTATCTCTCCTTGCCATTCTTTGGAACTCTGCATTCAAATGGGAATATCTTTCCTTTTCTCCTTTGCCTTTTGCTTGTCTTTTTTTTCACAGCTATTTGTAAGGCCCCCACAGACAACCGTTTTGCCTTTTTGCCTTTCTTTTTCTTGGGGATGGTCTTGATCCCTGCCTCCTGTACAATGTCATGAACTTCCATCCATAATTCTTCAGGCACTCTTGTCTATCAGATCTAATCCCTTGAATCTATTTATCACTTCCACTGTATAATTGTAAGGGATAAGTCATACCTGAATGGTCTAGTGGTTTCCCCTACTTTCTTCAACTTAAGTCTGAATTTGGCAGTAAGTAGTTCATGGTCTGAGCCACAGTCAGCTCCTGGTCTTATTTTTGTTGACTGTGTAAAGCTTCTCCATCTTTGGCTGCAAAGAATAGAATCAATCTGATTTCTGTATTGACCATCTGGTAATGTCCATGTGTAGAGTCTTCTCTTGTGTTGTTGGAGGAGGGTGTTTGCTATGACCAGTGTGTTCTCTTGGCAAAACTCTTATTTGCCTTTGCCCTGCTTGATTCTGTACTCCAAGGCCAAATTTGCCTGTTACTCCAGGTATTTCATGACTTCCTACTTTTGCATTCCAGTCCCCTTAATGAAAAGGACATCTTTTTTGGGTGTTAGTTCTAGAAGGTCTTGTAGGTCTTCACAGAACCGTTGAACTTCAGCTTCTTCAGCATTACTGGTTGCGGCATAGACTTGCATTACTGTGATATTGAATGGTTTGCTTTGGAAACGAACAGAGATCATTCTGTCATTTTTGAGATTGCATCCAAGTACTGCATTTCAGACTTTTGTTGACTATGGTGGCTACTCCATTTCTTCTATGGCATTCTTGCCCACAGTAGTAGATATAATGGTCATTTGAGTTAAATTCACCCATTCCAGTCCATTTTAGTTTGCTGATCCCTAAAATGTTCATGTTCACTCTTGCCATCTCCTGTTTGACCAGTTCCAATTTGCCTTGATTCATGGAACTAACATTCCAGGTTCCTCTGCAATATTGCTCTTACAGTATCAGACTTTACTTTCATCACCAGTCACGTCCACAACTGGGTGCTATTTTTGCTTTGGTTCCACCTCTTCATTCTTTCTGGAGTTATTTCTCCACTGAGCTCCAGTAGGATATTGGGCACCTACTGACCTGGGGAGGTCCTCTTTCAGTATCCTTTTACCTTTTCATATTGTTCATGGGGTCCTCAAGGCAAGAATACTGAAGTGCTTTACCATTCCTTTCTCCAGTGGGCCACATTTTGTCAGAACTGTCTACCATGACCGTCCATGTTGGGTGGCCCTACATGGCACGGGTCATGGTTTCATTGAGTTAGACAAGGCTGTGATCCTGTGATCAGGTTGGTTAGTCTTCTGTGATCATGGTTTCAGTCTGTCTGCCCTCTGGTGGAGAAGGATAAGAGGCTTATAGAAGCTACCTGATGGGAGAAACTGACTGAGGGGGAAGTGGTCTTGTTCTGATGGGTGGAGCCATGCTCAGCAAATCTTTAATCCAATTTTCTGTTGATGGGCGGGGCTGTGTTCCCTCCCTATTATTTGACCTGAGGCCAAACTATGGTGGAGGTAAAGGTCCCGTGCACCGTTGCACTCAGAGTCCCCTTCCCTGCAGCAGGCCTCTGCTGACCCATGCCTCTGCCAGAGATTCCTGGACACTCATGGGCAAGTCTGGGTCAGTCCATTGTGGGGTGACTGCTCCCTTCTCCTGGGTCCTGGTGTGCACAGGGTTTTATTTGTGCCCTCCAAGAGTCTGTTTTCCAGTCCTGTGTAAGTTCTGGTGGCTCTATGGTGGGGTTAATGGTGACCTCCTCCAAGAGGGCTTATGCCGTACCCAGGTCTACTGCACCCAGAGCCCCTGCCCTTGCAGCAGTCCAGTGCTGACCCATACCTCCTCAGGAGACACCCAAACACAGTTCTGACAGTCTCTGTGGGGTCTCTGGATCCTGGTGTGCACAAGGTTTGTTTGAGCCCCCTGAGCGTCTCTGGTGGTATGGAGTTTGAGCCTAGATGTGATTTTGCCCCTTCTACCGTCTTGCTGGGGCTTCTCCTTTGCTGTTGGACGTGGGCTGTCTCCTCAAAGTCATTCCAGTGCCGCCCGGCCTCTGCTCCTGCTGTGGTGCTGCACATCAAGTTTTAAATATGCAATATATCAAATATCCAATGGATATATTGTTATTAGTTATCTCACCATGCTGTACATTATATCCCCATGAATGACTTACTTTATGGCTGGAAGTTTGTACTTTCTGACCCCATATAAAAGCTGACTTAAAACTCAACATTCAAGAAACAAAGATCATGGCATCCAGTTCCATCACTTCGTGGCAAATGATCGGGAAAATGTGGAAACAGTAATAGTTTTCTTGGGCTCCAAAATCACTGTGGCTGGTGACTGCAGCCATGAAATTAAAAGACGCTTGCTCCTTGGAAGGAGAGCTGACAAACCTAGACAGTGTTATTAAAAAAGCAGATCACTTTGCCAACAAAGGTCCGTCTAGTCAAAGATATGGTGTTTCTAGTAGTCATGTACACATGTGAGAGTTGGACCATAAAGAAGGCTGAGTGCTGAAGAATTGATTCTTTCAAACTGTGGTGCTGGAGAAGACTCTTGAGAGTCCCTTGGACAGCAAGGAGATCAAATCAGTGAATCCTAAAGGAAATCAACCCTGAATATGAATTGGAAGGACCGATGCAAAAGCTGAAGGTCCAGTCCTTTGGCCACCTGATGCTGGGAATGATTGAAGGCAAAAGGAGAAGGGAGTGACAGAGGCTGAGATGGATGGATGGCATCACTGACTCAATGGACATGAGCTTGAGCAAACTCCAGGAGACAGGGAAGGACAGGGAAGCCTGGCATTCTGCAGTTCATGGGGTCGAAAGAGTCAGAGACGACTTAGTGACTGAACAACAACCCATTTTGCAGCCCTGGCCCTCCACCTCTGGTAATCACCAATCTGTTCTTTGTGTCTATGAGTTCTTCTTTTTTAAATCCACATATAAGTAGGTTCCAAAGATCCTACTGAAGGATCATGACTGAAGCAACTTAGCACAGTAACATAAGCAGGATCAGGTGATGCTTGTTTTCTCTGTTTTTTTTTCCAGTCATTATAATACCTTCAAGGTCCACTATGAGCAACATGGAGGTACTCTGCATGGTAAAGAAGACGTTGAAAAGGCCGAGACTAAATACTGGATTATTTCTATTTGAGAGTACTACCTAACACAGGAGAAGAGTTTAAATATATACTTAATTACTTTATTAAGATTGTATACATGAATTAAAAATTTTAACTTGTAGCTAACCAGAGAGCTTTTTTATGAATATATAAAGTATATGTAAATTTCAAGATGTGCCATGTATGGAAATGTTTATTTTAGCTTTTTTCCTCTTTTTACTGTTTTATTGAAGTACAATTCAAGCTGGTTTAGCAAAAATTTATGATTTAAATTTGTGAGCCATCACCACAATCCAATTTGGGAACTTTTTCATCAACCCCCAGATTTCCTTTAAGCGTATTGCACTTTTCTCACCATTCTTAACAGGACCGAGAGAGGACACACACACACACACACACACACGCACGCACACACACGTCTCACTTTAAGGGAAAAGAAAAATTACCTAGTACCACCTAGTGGTTTTTGAGTAGATAGCAAGTTGATATCTGAATTCCTGAAATCCTCAGATTCATGTTTCCTTGTTTTCTTCCATGGGATCACTAAATCAGCTATAAATATTTATGGTTTATGAATAAAATTCAATTTGAAAGTGTCTACAAAATTATTTAAAACCATTACTAGATAAATTTTAAATGCTTAATTAAAAATTAATGGCATTCTTCAAATGAAAGTTTACGTGAAGTCTCAATATGTTTAGCTGATAAGTACTTCACAACTGAAGCAGGGTTGGGGACTGCTTGTTCCCCTACTTGATGAAACTAATTTTATAAATACAAGACTGGAGAAATACACAAAAAATAAAACAGAGTGATCGGGTACTGGGAAATGAATAAATTCTTCCTCTTGGTCTTATTTCTGTCTTGAGTGTGTGTTTATAGTTGAACACTTTTATTTTTAAAGGTGAATAGCAAATTTTAAAAATATTGCAAAAATATCCAGCAAAGTCCATGAAAGATAGTAATTTTCCATTACTTCCCCCTTCTGGATTCTTCCCTATTGGTGGCAGTAAATATATCACTCACAGGCTAGGACTGAAGGCAGTAGCTAACTCAAGGAGCTCCTGACTCAGCTTCACAGCTTGACGTTTTTGCTGGAAACCCCACACGTTACCTGAGTTCATTGGAGTTCAGTGACCCAAAATTAATTAAATTGTGATCAACAGTGTAATATTTATATGGTGAAATGCACATCATTCTGATAACATTCCTAAAAATCAGTACCTTATTCCAGAAATATGTTTCAGAGAAACAGTTATTTCAGTTATATAATTAGAAGTGTCAAATCGAATAATAATAATAATTACCTAATATAGGTTCCAGTGCTGCCTTAACTCTTACTATTTGCATGATCTTGGGCAAGTCACTTGACCTCCTTTTGCTGAATATCTCTCAACTAAAAGCTGGAGATAATAAACAATGCATGTATACCTATAGTAAGAACACAATGGATGTTAGATATCATTGCTATTACTTTACTATTAGTATTATTTTCTTAGAGTGGTGTATGAGGGATGACTTAACCTGTGACTGTAGAAGAACTCTGATCACACCACTTCCATAGGTGTAAAAAGTATGGGCATGGTAGGGTTCAGGTGCTGTCCTTGGTTCTGAAACTACCATCTCTCAGGAGGGCAAGAAACCTTAGGATACTGGTGATTTCTAAGTGAAGGGAAATGTGTACACTCACACACACACACATGGAGAGAGATAGGGGGAGAGTGTGAGGAAGAGAGAGAAGCGCAGCTCTGGAGAATTTGCCAGGATGATGAGTGGGGAAAAAAAATGGTGCTTCATATTTTCAAATTTCATTGCTTGCCATCATGAAGACAGAAATAAATCCCTTGCTTTCGGCAGAAAGCTATGGGCATGTATGTAGGGGGTAGTTTACATATTTCTTCCCTTGAACTATCATTGTTGTATTTCCTTCTCACACTAAGTAATTGCTTTGAGATTAGTATTTAATCACTAAGCTGTAAGTCCCCTGAGGGCAGAGACTGGGTCTTGTGCACCCTGATGAGAACAAAGAATAATGCCTGTTTCTTAGTCAGCTTGAGCTGCCTTATCAAAATACCATAAACCAAGTGGCTTAAATAAAAATAATTTTTTCCCTCACAACTCTGGAGGCTAGAAATGTGAAATCATGGTGTCAGCATGGTTGAGCCTCTCGCTGTGTCCTGATATGGTGGAGAGAATGAGTGAGAGAGGAGGCCTCTGGGGGCTCTTCTTATAAGGATACAGATCCTATCACTGGGGCTCTAACCTGAGGACCTCATCTAACCCTGATTACCTCCCAAAGGCCCCACGTCCGAACACCATCACACTGGGATTTAAGGCCTAAACGTGGACTTTGGGGGGGATGAAAACATCAGTTCATGACGGCATGGAAAGTGGGAAGTACACAGTGCTGTCACGCTAAAGGCCGTTAGGAAACGGTGGTTATATGCAGGGGGAGAGTCGTCATCTGGGTCTCAGCATTTCAGTGTCACTATACAGTTCTTTTCCACATTACAGGTCACGTGTGACGAACCAGGTAGCAACATACAATTGTCTTTGTCATTGTCTTTGTTCCTTAGCTGCATGCACCAGCTCAGCATGGAAGATGTTCAGACTGGCTCTGCTGGGAGAGGCAGTGAGACAAGAGATGCAAAACACAGCAGGATGGAGCCTGAGCACCAGAAAAGGTCCTAGCTACTGCTTTCAGTAGAACAGCTATTGGCTGGAGCCTATGTGGACTGCGTTCTGAAGGTAGTTTAACGTAGCGTACAGTCATAGGGAAGACTTGCAGAGCTGTTATTATGTGCCAGTTATTCTAAGCTCTTAAATATGTTGACATTTTAGTAATTACAAAAACTCTTTAAGGGGTAAAAAATTATAATTGTAATTTCACAAATGGGGAAACTGAGGTAAATATATGTAAAGGACACAGTTCAGCTTGTGACACCATCTTTGCCCAACTTTGGCGTTTATAGCTCCTCTTAATCATTTTCCATTTTTGCCTATCTTGTACCTACACTTCCCTGCTAAATCTCTTCCAAGACTTCAGAAGTAGGCTTGGGACCAGTGAAGGGTAATGCCTCTCTGCACGAACACATTTCAGAACTTGGGACATGGGAAAATGTATGTGTCATGTGAAAGAAGCTTATTTTCACTGGCTACAGTTAGATTCATCCCTAGGGTATCATGAATTCCTTACCTGGTATGAGCACTGACTCTGATAGGTAGCTGGTGGCACCCCAGGAAAGAGATAGTGTTGCCACTTCCTACATTATTCTCTCTTTTATGTACTTTTGGGGAACAAATGCAAATGTTAGATGGATTTTGCTTGTGTATCTACATTTCTTTGAATGCTATGGGGGACAGCAGAGAAGAGGTAGAATAAAAAGTGATATTTCATCCCTGTTCAGTCAATGGGGTGAGGATCTTGGACCCTTGATCAAGGATCTGCTGACCCTTGATGTAAGTGCAATGACCTTGAACTCTAGTGCTAGCACCTTGTTTTGTATCACAACCCTCCATCTCTTGGCTTTTGCTTTTCTACCCATTTATTCTCATTTTCCTGCTTGCTTCTATCACGAGTCAGTCATAGGTGACAAGAGGTCTCTTGATTCTTTCTGTGTGTGACAGAATCTTAAGATTTTGCCTTGAAGGTTGAAGACTAGAATGTTTCTGTATAAAGAAATCAGACTTTTATAAACTGATAAGCCTGGGCTATCTTGTTTCCTGGGAAATAAGTGGAAAGGGTCTGAGAGAGGAAATTATGGCTTTTCACATTAATTGAGAGGTGTCAGTTATTCCAAAGAAAATATTCTGCTCTGTATTCAGTTAAACAGTTTATGTGTCAAATACCCATTCATTTAACAGAGATACAAAAGAAGTGTTAAAAGTTCTTGTCATAGCATGCAAGGAGGTTCATACATTTTTCTTAGGGTGGAAGAATTGAAAAAATAAAAACATTAGTAAATCATGGAATATCATGAACAGAAATGCAAAATAGTCTGATTTTAAGTATACATAGTTGACTGCCATCAATCCTCAGGGTCTGAACTTCCTAATCAGTTCCACTTTGTAAGACCACAGATAACATTAATTTGAACACTCCATAAAAGGTACATGCTTAAAAATTAAGTACTGGACTAAAGAGTTTCCTAGAGGAAAATTCCATATATATATTTTTTTCTTTCCAAGCTACTTTTGGCATGTTTTTCAGATCCAAATCTGAGCAGCAAAGACTTTTTTTACAACTAAATGCGAACATCAGAGGGAGCTGGAACCTTCATAGAAGTCCAAAGTAAAAAAAAAATAATTCACTTAACTGTGACAGAGCATGCCAGCTCTCTGCTCAGTATCCATTCTCTGCTCCTTCACCAGTAATGTAAAACGCCAGTTATCATCTTGGTATATGGAAGCCATACTATAAAGTATACATATCCCAGACCTCGAGAAAGTTCTGAGGTGTCATGTATAGTCATGTGACCAAGTTCTGGTCTGTTGGTTTTGAGCTGTGGTTATGTGTGTATTTTTCAGGCCATGTACTTTTTAAAGGAAGGGATTTTCCATTCCCCTTCATTTCCTTCTTTTTCTGATGTCTGGAATGCAAATGTGGACTATGCAGATGTGTGTAACAAGCCAGCCTTGTATCTCATTGTTTTCATTTGCTTATCTCTGAATATTAATGAGGTTGAGCATATTTTTCATATACTTATTAGTCATTTAAGCACAGCATCTAACTCAGTGAATTGGGAAAGGGTAACAAAGTACATCCAAAGAGGTAAGAAGAAAAGTAATACAGATTTCTATTTTTAACCTTAATTCCTAATGAGTGCTTGTAGAACAATCAGTTTCCTTCTAAGTGTTGGCTTAGCTATGTCAAACAATTTTTTACTTGAGTAGTGTTTTGTTCATGTTCAGTTCTAAGCAGATCTTTATTTTCTCTGTTTTTGTTTTTAACTCCATGAGTTGCCTGGTCTTATGTTATTTAATTCTCAAGCATTTGAAAGGTCTTAATAACTATATATTTTTTTGGCATTAATTTCAAATTATGCATTATGGTCAAAGTATTCTGAGTTGTATATTGATCTTTTGGGATTTATTAAGATTATTTTAAAGGCCTAAAATGGTTTACTTTTATAAATGTTGTATGTGTATCCAAAAAATATATATTCTTAATGGCTCTGTGTGTGTGTATTCCAACATTTAACATATTTGATAAATCCAGTACAGTGTTAATTGTTCATACCTTTGATATCATCACTTATTCTTGTCTATTTGTTATATCACTTTCTGAGAGGACTATGTTGTAAATATATAACATAGTTTTAGAATTATAGTTGTTCTTCTTAGAATAATGCTTTTTGCAATTATTTTGATGATCACCTTATGCTTATTCTGGTGTTTGCCAAACAATTAGAAGTTGATTGTGTTTATTTCTTGGCTTGATTAGATCTTTTCAATGATTTTGGCATTTGAAGGGCATTCTTGAGAGGGAAATTTTATTTTAGTTGTTATTTCTCTCTCTCCTGCTGTTCTTATCCACTCTTCTTTAGTGGTTTCACAACTGTAAAAAGAAGTGTGAAATTTCAACAAGAATGGATATTTTCAGGGAGTTTTACCCAGAATGACAACATTCCTAAAAGATTCAGCTGAAAATGTGGGGACTGTGATGAATGAATGGTTATGCTTAGTACTGGCAGCATTGTGTATCTCTGGGAGGGGAGTGTAGAAGTGTATGTTGAATCCATGTTAGCAAAAATCTTTGAAATGAGGCTTTTCATTTCATTCTGCAGACTTTGTACAGTTCTGAAATACTCTGTTGGTTTGGCTTTGCTTCTGGTTTCTTAATAATAGAACAGGGAAAACATTTACTTAATATTATTCTCAACGTTGTCATGTAAACTACTTGTGACTATTTGTGACATTATTTGATGATCTGAAATGATAAACTCCCAATGTCTGAAAAATTATCTCATTAGTTCTCTAAAAACAATGTCTTCAGTGAATGTCTACAGCTATATAAGTGATGTACCTAAAGTCTCTGGCTGACACAGTTTGACTTTTATCATGATTTAGTATTCTTCCAGATCAATGATTCCCTAATTTGACAGTGTTATCAGGAGACCAACTTGAATTATAGCTGCTTAGAGTTCCAGAAATATAAAGCCAAACACATCATTCCTTTATTTTGTTTTATTATCACTTACTAGCTTGTATTGCACTATAATTATTTAACTCTTTGTGTTAAAAACTTAGTTTTCCCCCAGTATTCATTGTTTTCTCCCTAATTTTTAAACTCCAATTTTTGGTTCAGTGCTTGGTTACTCAGAAAAAAGAACAGATTTCCCAGCCTCTTTTGTAGCTGCTGCTGCTGTGAAGTTGCTTCAGTCGTGTCCAACTCTGTGACACCCCATAGACAGCAGCCCACCAGACTCCCCTGTCCCTGGGATTCTCTAGGCAAGAACACTGGAGTGGGTTGCCATTTCCTTCTCCAATGCATGAAAGTGAAAAGTGAAAGTGAAGTCGCTCAGTCGTATCTGACTCTTAGTGACCCCATGGACTGCAGCCTACCAGGCTCCTGCATCCATGGGATTTTCCAGGCGAGAGTACTGGAGTGGGTTTTTGTAGCTAGATATGGCCAAATGATTAGGTTCCACTCAATGCGATGCATCTGGAAGTAATGTATACAGTTGAGGGGGGAAAATATGTCTTCTTTTATACTTTCTTATATTTGTTAGGCAGATAAAGATGTAATAGCTGGAGCTACAGCATTTATCTTAGACAATGAGGTGACCTTTAGACTAGAAATCCTATAGAGAGCAATAACAAGATAATTAAGTTTGATCTCTTATACTACAAGTGCTTTAACAGTTCTGATATGTCTACCATTTGGCTTCTTGAATATGAGAGAGAAATAAACTTCCATTTTTGTTTAAACCCACTATGATTTTTAGCTATTTTGGCACTCACATTCTAATATAATCTTAGCTAACAGACTCTACAATGTTTTTGCATGTCAAACATACACTTTCCATTCTTCAGGATATACTATCTCAATTTTCCTATTCTTATATATGTGATTAGATGAGGCTGAGACTAGTCCCCCTGTTTCAAGGAAGGGCATGTGAGCCTTGCCTCACCAATCATAGCATTCCATCTAGTGGGTCACAGTGATTGGTTCACAGATAGTCATAGGATCCATCCCAGACTAATGAGGTGCAATCTGAGACTTTTGTTGGAACTAATAGGAAGGAGAAGCTCTTTTTCCACCACAGTTGATAAACTATGAGGACTTGAATCTGAGGCTCTTTTTAGCATAAACAAGGGCTTGTCTGAAAGAGAGGCCAACACAGGAAAAATATTGGCATGGAGTTCACACACACACACACACACACAAAGACACCAAAAGATTGTAACATCATTTGAGCATTTTGATCTAGCCATCCCTGAAGCTAAATATTCCTGGCCTCTAATTACTTGAGTCAATAACTCTCAAGCCATTTGAACTTGTCATTTATGTCATTTATTCCTGGTTATTACTTCTCTTCTTTACTTAGTTACAGAATGTTTTGCATGTGCCATTTTCTTATTTTAATTCTCAAAATATACATATCAATTAGGTAGGAAAACTAAGACTGGATTTTATTCTTTTTTTTTTTTTTTGCACTTTTCATAGGCAACAGTATCTTCAAGAAAGCTAGTACTTAACAATGGTATGACCAACCACTATCAGATATTTAATTTTATTTTGAAGGTCAGAACTCATAGAATGCTTATTACTATTTCCAAAGTAGTCACACTGGGGTCTTTAAACATCTTTCAATAAGTGTTACTGCCGCTGCTCAGTATATTTAGAGAAGTGGTCTTATAAATTGCCTTCAATATCTGTGGCATTTTTTTTTTCTTTGTAACTCAATATGAATAAGCCTTTATCATGTGAAAATGACTTGGTTTCTGCAAACAGCCAAACTTGAGTTGAAATTAAGTCTGCTAAGTTTGGAGAGAAAGAGACTCAGGAGCAGAAGTGGAAGGAGGTATACTAGAAAGGAAATGAACTTTTAATCCATTTTGTTAAAACTCATTAATATATATTTAGTAGGCATCATTAAGTTCAGTTTACCTAAGAGAAGTTGTGTAAATGGTCTGAGGGTTCACAGTCCATGTAGCCAGGGCTAGGACCCAATCTCAGATCTGTCTCACTCCAAAGACTGACTTTTTCTTTCCACCATTTTGCGTCCTTAAGGCTGAGTTTGTTTGATAAGATTGGGTACATTCAGGGTGGTATGGCCATAGACAAGACTGACTTTATTTGGAATAAAAACTGCTGGTGGTGCTAATGGTAATGAGCCTCCCTGCCAATGCAGGAAATGTAAGAGACTTGGGTTCAACCCCTGGATCAGGAAGATCCCCTGGAGGAGGACTTGGCAACTCACTCCAGTATTATTTCCTGGAGAATCCCATGGACCTAGGAGCCTGGTGGGCTACAGTCCATAGGATCGCAAAGAGTTGAACACGGCTGAAGCACAGCATGAAAAGCAAAGAGACTTACTTCCTCTTGAGTTTTGTCATGTAAGTGTCATGCCATGGGGTAGAGCCAAACACCTCCAGGGCCACAAGGGGTAAGGATCAAGTGAAGTTTATTAGGGGAGATTTAAAGAAGGTCAGCCCATCATGTGTAGGGTGCTTAGTTTAGGCTTAGCAGGATGTACTGCTGAAAGCAGCCCCTGAGAAGAATCCTGCCACTGTACTTCTTGGAAAATGGAGAATGCTGTGGGCTGAATATTTGTGTCCCTCCAAAGTTTACAAGTTGAAAACCCAATGTCCAAGGCAATGCTATTAGTAGGTGGGGCCTTTGGGAGGCAATTAGGTCCTAAGGGTCAAGCCCATGTGAATGGGATTAGAGCACTTATAAAAGAGGCTCCAGAGGGCTAGTTTGCATCTTTCACCACATGAGGACACAGTGAGAAGTCAGCAGTCTGCAACCTGGAAGCGGCCCCTCACCAGAACCCGACTGTATTGGCATGTTGTTCTCAGACGAATAGCCTCCAAAGCTGTGAGATACATGTTTCTGTTGTTTATAATCTGTTTTGTTATAGCAGCCTGAAAGGACTAAGAAAATACTGAAAGGGAGCAGAAAACACTTGTTTGATCATGTACAATGAGAGTTTTCTAGTGGCAAGAAGTGGCCTTGCTGAAAAAAGAGTGTTCAGTGCCCAGGGGTCATTAGTTTAGGGGGTTCACATGCCAGAAGCTGGTCGGAGCTACTTACCTTGTAGAGCTTCAGGTGAGCCAGCTCACTCCTGCTAGGCAAACTCTGCCAGATCACCAAAAGGATGGGCAGTGATGAGGGGGACGGTCAGGGGGCAGGTGTAGGTGAGCCACCGGGGCCATCCATCAGGTTTGCAGTTTGTCTTTTTTCAGCAAACCTGTACTTTCCTGACATGACTAATTTATTTTGAATGGATATGTTTGTTTGTTCTAGAATGTGCCCCCAAAGGGTAACTTACAGATTGAGTACTCTTGAAAATGAGCTGCTGTAGGGTGTGTTTTAGGCATATGTGACCTAGGACTCAGCATGTTTGCTTGTATGTTCTAGAGTGTGGATATGTTTGGTTTGTGCAAACAAAGGGTAACAGATTCAATTCTCTTTGGAAAATGAGCTGCAGAGAGAGTATCTAAGGCATATATGACCCAGGACTCTTAGCTTGCTGTCTATTTGAAAGAAAGGCTCCCAGGAGCTTCAACAGAGAAGAGAAATATGCCATGGTTATCTTGAGCATCTGTGGTGATAATAAGTGACCAGAATACCCCAGGGTAACAAAAAGTCCAAGACTCTGTGATAGTATTGTATTTTCTCTAACTGTTCTTTTGAACCTAATCCAGAGATGGGGATAGAGGCAATGAGTCAGCTGTCTTGATGGATGCATGTGTTGTTGTCTGCAGATAGGGGCTGTTATTTTTAAAAAGGTTGTCTTAGCCTTTGGGCAGGGGATTTTTATTTTACCTGCTTCTTCTCTACCACTAGTGACATCATTTTCCAGTTGCGACTGTGGTGTGGAGCACTGTCACGTTCTGTATCTCTGTCTGTTGCCTGTTCAAGAAGTGGCTGGAAATTTTCTGCAATTGCAGCATGTAAAAGACAGCTCTGCCGTGGTGCCTTTTATAAAGGAAAGGATGGGCCAAGCTGCTTCTGGCTTTTGATGAGGATCGCAGGAAACAATACCAGGAGCATAGGGAGGGGAGGGGTCTGGAAGCAGGTAGTTGGGAGATAAAGGGAGATCAGATGTGAGCTGCTAACAGACACAACTACTGTGGATTCCATTATCTCCTGGCTGTGTGGTCCTGCACAAGTTAGTGATCCTCTCTCTGCCTCACATCTGTCTGAAAATGGGAATTATAATAATACCTTGTTGGTTTGAAACCTTAGAGTTCCCTCGGCGAATGTTAAAACTGGCCCCCATACATGGAGGGACGGAAGAAACTGAAGCAAGAGGCTGACCACTACAGATTGGCATGTGGCCGATTTAGTAAGCAAGAAAATATACATGTGAGGTTTGTTTTCTGTGACCACAAGATGAGTAGATCTCTGTACCTGCACAACAGAATCTTAAAAGTTTATACAGAGGTCTTCAGGGGTTCAGTCGCGTATTCCATCCAGAGGATCTCAACAACTCCTTCCTCTTTTAAGGCTACATCCTTGAATGGGCTGCTAGTAGCGGGACAGTAAGCACAGGTTCATTCCAAGGACAAGGAAGTGGGTGGGGAGCCTCCCACTGTCTGGGTCCAGCCCAAGGGCCAACCTGCAGCACATCCTCTCAGTGACCTCCTCCAGCACGTCTACCCCATAAAATTGTTGAGGAGATTAAAGGATTCGATTTCTGGAGTCTGCTGTGTAGAGGTATGATGGTAAGCAATAAAAGTGCTATTTTCTGTTAGGATGATGATGACAGTAATTATAATTATTAAGGGCATCATGGTGGCTCAATGATAAAGAATCCATCTGCACTGCAGGAGATGGGGGTTCGATCCCTGGGTTGGGAAGATCCCCTGGAGTACCAAATAGCAACCCACTCCAGTGTTCTTGGCTGGGAAATCCCATGGATAGAGCAGCCTGTCGGGCTACAATCCATGGGGTCACAAAGTCAGACACAACTGAGCACACGTGCATGCAAGGATGTCATGGGAGAGGATGGGCATTTTGAAGGCATCTGGCAAAATACATCAGTCTGTATCCAATCTGGTGAGAGAAACCACAAAATGATTTAAACAGGGGTGTGTCATATAAAGACCTATTAAATGCTGAGAAAAGCATAACTGTAAGATAAAAGAAGACTTTTAAGCGTTTTAAGACTTTTTAAGGGTTCCTAGACTGAGGGAGAGTACACAGGAAAGACACACCTGTAAGAAGGGCTCACCCTTAAGGCTGGGGTTCAGATTTTGTTGGAAAAGCTGTATTTACAGCCCACTAGATGGTAAAAAATTTTGACTTGCATGGTCTGCACATTCTGGGCAAGCAGGAAACAACTCTCCAGGAACATGTTGGGTACAGGAGAGCTGTAGCCAGCTGGCTGGCGTGTGGCTGTGCAGAAAGAGTGAGGGCTCCATTGTGGGTTGCCTTCGCTGTTGAGAGGGCTCTGAGAAGGTGATCGCTAGGTCAGGCTGAGGCTGCAAGGTTGTCAAAGACCATACATTTTGGTAGCTGGCTCGAGTCAAGTACTACATTTTGCCCTCACACCAACAACAAGGACTGATCCTGCAGCCACAGCCAAGAGCAGGTATCTTTCTTTTAGACATTTTCCTGTAGCACCCTCTACTGAAAATGTTTTAAAACTGCACTCACTCTAAAAGAGAAATGCATTAAGAAAATCCACTTATTGCAGA
Organism: Odocoileus virginianus; assembly: GCF_023699985.2. NCBI lineage: Eukaryota > Metazoa > Chordata > Mammalia > Artiodactyla > Cervidae > Odocoileus > Odocoileus virginianus. The sequence continues at coordinate 35,115,577 of NC_069680.1, forward strand.
GCATGTGTTGAAGGGGTGCATTTAAGGTAAAGCTGAGAGGCAATACATTGATAACTGGCACACAGGGTTTTCTTGTGGTTCATAGTAACTGTTCAACAAATGTTGGTTTGATCCTTTGCCCCAAGCCAACTGGATGAGCTAGTCATATTTGACATGGAACACTGGCTTGAAAACCCTCCCTCTAGCATTACTTTTGTAAACCTGGACAAGTGACTTATCTTCCCCAGACCTTAGCTTTTTCATTTATAAAACAAAAGGGGTGGGCTAAATGCATAGTCTCCAATGTTCACCTTTAAGATATAAAAATATTAAAATACAGTGCAAACCCCCCTGGCCTCCAGAATCAGGCAATCAAGGGGTGTCCCTTGGGCTGTAGCCACAAAATCCAGGCCACCAGTTGTGCGTAGAAGCTCCTCTCCAGGAGATACTGTCACTCTGGAGGTAGCAGAGGGAGAGCAGGAAGGCGGCATGTACCAGTCTTGGTCCCCTGAGTGTTCAGCAGGCCTCTGCCCCTCAGTCCAATGCTTGAAAACTAGCAAATGAGCCTTTTTCACAGGAAGTCCAAGTGCATTGCAAAGGGCTGCTTCTGTGCTGAGCCCTGAGGTGAGTAAATTGTGTGGGGACCTAGGAAGAGCTGTTTCTCAGTTCTCCATAGCCCTGTGGGTCTTGTGGATGCGAGCTCCATTGGTTTTCACAGCCAGATTTTTTTGGGGATTGTCTTGCAGGTCTTGGCCTTAAAAGTTGGGGTGCCCAATGTGGGATATAAACCTTTCCTTCCTCAGGGAGTTCCAGGTTTCTAGTTTCCTTCTGATTGTGGTTCACCCCACAGTGGGTATGGTTTATGATGAGATTGTGTCCCAGCCTCTCTTACCCTTTTGATGTGTTTTTTCCTTATTTGTCAGCTATATTTATTTTTTTAAATTTATTATTTTTATTTTTAATTTTTTAACACCAAAATCATTTTGTATTGGGGTATAGACGATTAACAATGTTTTGGTAGTTTCAGGTGAACAATGAAGGGACTCAGCCATATGTATATATGTATCCATTCTCCCCCAAGCCCCTGTTTCATCCAGGTTTGCCAGCTATTTTTTATTTATTTATCTTTTTTAGTTTTTTTTTCCCATTTATTTTTACTAGTTGGAGGCTAATTACTTCACAGTATTGTAGTAGTTTTTGCCATACATTGACATGAATCAGCCATGGATTTACATGTGTTCCCCATCCTGATCCCCACTCCCACCTCCCTCCCCATCCCATCTGTCTGGGTCTTCCCAGTGTACCAGCCCCTAGCACTTATCTCATGCATCCAACCTGGGCTTTGCCAGCTATTTTTTAAGTTTTTTTTTTTTTTTTTTCAGAGGAAATTACTGTGTATATAGCTATACATGAGTGTGCTACTGGGGGAGGTGAGTTCAGGATCTTGCTATGTCACCAGCTTAAATTGGAACCCCTGAAATACAATAAAATTTGAACAGCAGCTGTTTAGTTGCTGAGTTGTGTCTGACTCTTTCAGACCTCCTGGACTGGGGCCCACCAGGCTCCTCTGCCCATGGAATTTCCAAGGCAAGAATTTGAATAGCACAATCCCTTTAATACTGCTGTGATAAGATGGTATATCAATTATCTTATTGAACATCATCTTGCAATAGATGAGGATATTGATTTATACGTGTCCTTCAGTGTCTGTGGGACACTGGTTCCGTGACTTCCTTGGATACCAAAAACCTGTGGATGTTTAAGTCCCTTATATAAAATGGTGTAGTATTTGCATATAACCTATAAATATCCTCCTGTGTACTTTAAAATCCTCTCCAGTTCAGTTCAGGTCAGCCGCTCAGTCATGTCTGACTCTTTGTGACTCCATGGACTGCAGGATGTCAGGCTTCCCTGTCCATCACCAACTCCCGGAGCTTGTTCAAACTCCTGTCCATCAAGTTGGTGATGCCATCCAACCATCTCATCCTCTGTTGTCCCCTTCTCCTCCTGCCTTCAGTCTTTCCCAGGATCAGGGTCTTTTCCAATGAGTCAGTTCTTTGTATCAGGTGGCCGAAGTATTGGAGTTTCAGCTTCAGCATCAGTCCTTCCAGTGAATATTCAGGACTAATTTCTTTTAGGATAGGCAGGTTGGATCTCCTTGCAGTCCAAGGAACTCTCAGGAGCCTTCTCCAACACCATAGCTCAAAAGCATCAATTTTTTTGGTGCTTAGCTTTCTTTATGGTCCAACTCTCACATCTATACATGACCACTGGAAAAACCATAGCTTTTGCTAGACAGATCTCTGTCAGCAAAGTAATGTCTCTGCTTTTTAATATGCTGTCTAGGTTGGTCATAACTTTTCTTCCGAGGAGTAAGTGTCTTTTAATTTCATAGCTGCAGTCACCATCTGCAGTGATTTTGGAGCCCAAGAAAATAAAGTCTGTCACTGTTTCCATTGTTTTCCCATCTATTTGCCATGAAGTGATGGGACCAGATGACATGATTTTAGTTTTCTGAATGTTGAGTTTTAAGCCAACTTTTTCACTCTCCTGTTTCACTTTCATCAAGAGGCTCCTTAGTTCCTCTTTGATTTCTACCCAAAGGGTAGTGTCATCCGCATATCTGAGGCTATTGATATTTCTCCTGGCAATCTTGATTCCAGCTTGTGCTTCATTCATCCTGGCATTTCGCATGATGTACTCTGCATATAGGTTAAATAAGCCAGGTGACGATATACAGCCTTGATATATTCCTTTCCCAATTTGGAACCTGTCTGTTGTTCCATGTGTAGTTCTAACTGTTGCTTCTTGATCTGCATACAGATTTCACAGGAGGCAGGTAAGGTGACCTGGTACTCCCATCTCTTTAAGAAATTTCCATAGTTTGTTGTGATCCACACAGTCAAAGGCTTTGGTGTAGTCAATAAAGAAGTAGATGTTTTTCTGGGACTCTCTTGCTTTTTTGATGATCCAGTGGATGTTGGCAATTTGATCTCTGGTTCCTCTGCCTTTTCTAAAACCAGCTTGAACATCTGGAAGTTCACAGTTCACGTACTGTTGAAGCCTGGTTTGGAGAATTTTGAGCATTACTTTGCTAGCATGTGAGATGAATGCAATTGTACGGTAGTTTGAACATTTTTGGCATTGCCTTTCTTTGAGATTGAAATGACTGACTTTTTCCAGTCCTGTGGCCACTGCTGAGTTTTCAAATTTGCTGACATATTGAATGAAGCATATTCACAGCATCATCTTTTAGGATTTGAAATAGCTCAACTGGAATTCCATCACCTCCACTAGCTTTATTCAGAGTGATGCTTCCTAAGCCTACTTAACTTCGGACTCCAGGATGTCTGGCTCTAGGTGAGTGATCACACCATCATGGTTATCTGGGTCATTAAGGTCTTTTTTGTATAGTTCTTCTGTGTATTCTTGTCACCCTTTCTTAATATCTTCTGCTTCAGTTAGGTCCATACTATTTCTGTCCTTTATGGAGCCCATCTTTGCATGAAATGTTCCCTTGGTATCTCTAATTTTCTTGAAGAGATCTCTAGTCTTTCCTATTCTATTGTTTTCCTCTATTTCTTTGCATTGATCACCGAGGAAGGCTTTCCTATCTCTCCTTGCTATTCTTTGGAACCCTGCATTCATATGGGTATATCTTTCCTTTTCTCCTTTGCCTTTAGCTTCTCTTCTTTTCTCAGCTATTTGTAAGGCCTCCTCAGACAGCCATTTTGCCTTTCTTTTTCTTGGGAAGGATCTTGATCACTGCCTCCTGTACAATGTCACAAACCCCTGTCCATAGTTCTTCAGGCACTCTATCAGATATAATCCCTTGAATCTACTTGTCACTTCCACTAGGTAATCATAAGGGATTTGATTTAGGTCAAATCCTCTCCAGATTATGTATAATACCTAACATAACATAAATGCTATGTAAATGGCTGTAAATGCAATGTAAAAGCCATGTAAATAGTTGTTGGTACCTGGCAAATTCATTTGCCTTTTGGAAGTTTCTAGAAAAAAATTTTTTTCCAGATAGTTTTAATCCACAGGTTGGTTGCATCCATGGATGTGGAACCTATGAATAGGGTGGGCTGATTGTATTCCTTTCATTTAATATCCCAAGGAGTTCCTCTCACATATTATACTGCTATGATAGTTGTAATCTTATTTCTTGTGATTATGAAATAAGAATTTTATTCTTTCCTTTTATTGGTTTTCACATGAATCATTCAGAAAAAGCATAAAGTTACAATACGTTTTTTCTTGTCACCATCACTCAAGGATCGTCTTTTTCTCTAGGAAGAAAGATATAACAAACAGAAAAAGTTATTTAGAACTGTTCCTCTTTTTTTTGACATTTTCATAAGGAAATAGCAAGTTAGTTAAATTTCTCTCCCTCTAGATGTGACTAAATGTTCTTATGCTTTACAGTCCATTTTTTGATTAAAAGAATATCAAAGAGGTAATCATATTTCCTGCTGTCTTATAAAGGCATCTAGCAATATATTTTTGTGTGTGCTACCATGGGAAAATCACACAGAAATCAATTTTTATTGTGAGAGGAATAAATTTGGAACTTGTTGGAAGAATTTAACTTTCAAATGTTTGACATTACAGTACAATATAGACCCAAAGGTCCAAATGATATATTTCTGCTGGTAAGATAAATCAGTTATCTTTCATTCATATGACCAAATCAATATTCATATAGGTGAAAATGCATTTTCTTTGCCAGTTAATGAGTTTTCTTTCCCTCAATCGCATGTGAACTTGGATGATTTCCAAATATCCGATTAAATAACATCTTGCTTAGGATGTCATCTTGACTGATAACTTAAGAATGTCAGTCCCTTTGATGTGATGCATATTAAAGCAATTGGAGGGTCATAGCCCTTCTAGTTTAAATAGCCAAGAGTCAGAGGGCTGAGGGAGAAGCCTTGAAGAAGGGGCCATTGTTGGGCTACATAGAGCCTGGAAGCAGAAGCAGATTGGAGAAGATGCTCCTGATTTGGTCTACTTGGGAGCCAGCAGCAACCAGAGGACAGGCCATGCACATGCAGTGACCTTCCTTCAACTTCCCCAACTAAGACAGGTCATTCCTCTTCTCTGGTGGAAGCAAGTGAGGGAAAGAGGAACCAAGGGTTGGCAGAAACTTTCCCCGTAACATTTAGGGTAAAATTCATTCTGAAAGTTCCCATTAAATGACCCAATACAGGAACAAAGAGAAAGAAAGAGAAGGGCTCCTCTTGTGGTCTGGAGCAGAGGGTGTCAAACCTGACTGTCCATCAGAATCACTGGGAGTTTAAAAAAATTATATTGGTAAATATTGGGCCCTCAGAAGAATTAGATTCAGATGCTTCAGGATGGAGTCTGGAAGCCTGTATTTCTGAAAATCTGGGCAGGAAGTTTTGATGATTAGCCAGGTCTTGAACTATTGACTTAAACCCTGGGAGCTCTGTCTTCCTAAAGCTATTTCACAAGCCAGATGCACATTTTTTTTTCTGCTGGGAGGAAATAGTCCAACATATATGAGTAAAATGACTCCAAAATGAGAAATTAAAACCATGGAAATTGCTCACTGATTTAGATTATCTGTACATTTTTTGTCTTAAATTGCTTGGCAAACTAAATATTTGCAAATGTTTATAAATAATGTGAATGCATTATACTGATATTGTCCAATCCAGTAGAAAGGAACTTTAAATATTAAATAGTGGTCATTTTGTGTAACCAAGAGAAGGACTGAGGCTGTGAGATGGACACCATTGTTAGGGCCCGGACAGCCATCCTGGGCTTGCTGCTGTCAGAGCTGGTGGCCCAGGAATGGTTTTGTGGTTTCCTCCTTCATCATGGCACTGAACCATGCTTTCAGGAACAGCTGTCAGAATTAGGGTAAGAATTAGACATTTCTGTAATGATTTTCTTTCTTTCTTTTTTAGGGAAAAGTGGAGTTGTTCAGTGTCTGATTTAAGTTTAAATGGCATCAGATTGAGATATTTCTCTTTTGTTTTTACTGGGCTAAGAATAAGCTGTCAGGGAGAATGTATAACATTGTGCTGCAGAAGGGAAGTGTAGTGCAGTGTTCAAGAGCCCAGATTCTAGAACTGGCTGCCCATTGCCTGGGTTCAGTCCTAGCATCCTTAAAAACTTTTATCCTAGTTCCTAGAGTCAATTGGCTTTTGGTACCAAGGAAAATTGGAATGTGGGAATCCCCTGGATGTAGGAAAGACCTTTAGTTCTTCCAGGTTGACTGGCACAGGGTATTGACAGTTGATTCTGTCTCACTGGAGTAGTAATGTAGGTGAATCACAGGGCCTGGTATGTCGTAAGTGCTTGATTGATACCAGTTAATTTCAGTGGTGCCTGGATAAATTCTCCTGATAGCTGTTAGCCCTTTTTCTTCTTGAACCTGGAAGAGTGCAAAGAGGATAGACTGCATTGTAGAGGTGGCACCACGAGGAAGAAAGAGTTAGTTATCCCCATAGGTTTCTCTCTCTGAATCCATTACCTGGTGATCCATCCCCACTTACATTAGCTGCAGGACAGCTCTTACTCTGGCTGGGGAAAGGGCATTAAACCACATAAGATACACCTATGTCTTTGCTTTGACAAGATCCTTTACCCCTATATCTAATAGCTGTTCCTCAATATCTCCCTGTAAGTTCATGTTTATTCTATTTAGTGTCTTTATAACTATCATCCAGGGAGAGAGGGCTGTTTAGTCTGCTGAACTGTGAGCCCCAGGCATTTCCTAGGGACAGAACATTTTGATTGAATTGTATTTTATGAAATGTAAATTTCAGCACCAAAATACTATAGTCCTTAGTGAGTGAGTGAGTGATGAGTGCAAGTGTTTGTATTTTTAGGTTTAGTGTTTAGGTATTACTCAGAAATAATACCTACCACTGTTACCCCCAAGCATTCTAGAAACAACCTTAACTAAAGAAAGTAAAACTGAAGTAGGCCTGAAATAAAGCAGTCTTCCCTGAAGACTAACAAAATGTTATGCTAGCTCTGAACACTAGGTGGCAGACGTGCTCTAGTTAAGACGACGATTGAGTTTGGAGAGCTGCTTTGTCCTGCCAGGGACAGTGCTCTTTCTTAATTAAACAGTCACCTCCTCACACACAAAGGCCACACAGGATGTGCCCATCGAAATAGACATCACTTTTGCAATCCGCGGGGACCACGTTTTTACATTATTGATGGCTTGGCTGAGGATGCTTTCTTGAGGCCTTTCAATTCATTTCAGTAATGGAACGGAGTCACGCAGGCCTCAACCTCTCATTCATCAATGGTGAGCATTAGGAGAAAAATGAAATCTGATTTAAGGCCTGGATGTCATGCTTGGTACTAAAAATCAATGCCTAAAAATTTTGGGGCCTTAAAAGAGGCTAACAGAACAGACAGTAATTTTCTCTCATGATTGTGGAGAAAGAGAAGTTTCACTGAATATCAAAGAACTTGAGAGACAGGTTGACCCTCAGTGGTCACCTGATTAGAATATCCACAGAGGGAGTCAACTTTGATTGTGGTTGAAACTCACCCGGGTGCTTTCAAAAAGTACGGATGCCTGGATGCTAGATGCAGCATCCCTGGAGGCGGAAACAGCCACGAGCATCTTCCGTTTGAGAATGGGTGAATCTGGAGTGAAATTTCCACCCTAGAGTAACTCTTGTAATCTCTTAAGCATAAAGTAAACACATTCTCAGGATCAACTTCACAAGCTAACAGACCACAGTGGTGGTTTCAGGAGCACAGAAAGAACTCTGGGGTCCCAAGTTCGTTCTCCCTTTCAGCCTTCTCGCATCATTAACCTTTAGCTTAATAGTTCTGATTTGCTTATTGTGTTATTAAAAGCAATCGGTAGGGCTTTCCTGGTAGCTCGGTGGTCAAGAATCCACCTGCCAAAGCAGGAGACAGGGTTTGATCCCTGATCCGGGAAGATCCCGCATGCTGTGGAGCAGCTAAGCCTGTGCTCTAGAGCTTGGGACATAAAACTACTGAGTCCACATGCCGCAGCTGCTGAAGCCGGTGTGCCTGACATCCTGTGCCCCTCAACACACTGCAGTGGGAAGCCCACGCACCGCTGATGGAGAGTAGCCCCCTCTCGCTGCAACTAGAGAAAAGCTTGCCCAGCAATGAAAACGGAGCACAACCAAAAACATCAATAAATACAAATTTTTAAAAATCTTGAAGAAAAGCAGTCAGTAAAGCACTGGACATTAAGCACTAGGTTGCTCAGAAATGAGGAAGTTTTAGGATTTTGGTGTCTTCTTGGGAAGGGCAGGCTTGGCTATGGGGACATAGAGAAATTCACTGGACACCGGAGCAAAACAAGGCAGGAGAAGAAGTCTGGTAAGAAGGTCTGGAGGTTCCCTAAAGCAGAGTTTGTACGTTTTCTAATTTTGCAGTGTACTGCCCCAGGCACAATTCTTAGTGTGGAGGAGTCCACTGTATGGTATACGTCCTCCTTTGGGAGGGATGAAGAAGCTAAATCCAGTGGTGTCAAAAGCATGTTCTAACATGCATGCATGATTTGCATATATTGAAGAATCCTTGTATCCTTGGGATAAACCCCACTTGATCATGGTGTATGATTCTTTTAATGTTTGTTGGATTCTGTTTGCTAGAATTTTGTTGAGGATTTTTGCAGCTATGTTCATAGTGATATTGACCTAAAATTTTCTTTTGTGTGTGTGACATTTTTGGAGAGATATATTCTGTTCTTGAGTTGGAAGAGTCGATATTGTCAAAATGATTATACTACTCAAAGCAATCTACAGATTCAATGCAATCCCTATCAAATTACCAAGGGTATTACACACAGAACTAGAACAAAAAATTTCACAATTTATATGGAAACACAAAAGACCCCAAAAGGCCAAAGCCATCTTGAGAAATAAAAGCAGAGCTGAAAGAATCAACCTCCCTGACTTCAAATTATACTACAGAGCTACAGTCATCAAGACAGTATAGTACTGATACAATAACAGAAACATAGATCAGTGAAAGCCCAGATAAACCCATGCACCTATGGGTACCTTATCTTTCATAAAGGAGGCAAGAATATACAATAGAGAAAAGACAGCCTCTTCAATAAGTGGTGCTGAGAAACCTGGACAGCTGCGTGCAAAAGAATGAAATTAGAACACTTCCTAACACCATACACTAAAATAAACCCAAATGGATTAAAGACTTAAATGTAAGGCCAGAAACTGTAAAGCTCTTAGAGGAAGATATAGGCAGTAAACTCTTTGACATAAATTGTACCAAAATTCTCTCTGATCCACCCCACAGATTAATGGAAATAAAAAATAAACAAATGGGACCTAATAAAACTTAAAATCTTTTGCATAACAAAGGAAACTATAAACAAAAATGGAAAGACAACCTTCAGAATGGGAGAAAATGCAATTGAAGAAACTGACAAAAGGTTAATCCAAAATATATAAGCAGCTCATATAGCTCCATATCAGAAAAACAAACAATCCAATAAAAAATAATGGGCAGAAGGCCTAAACAGGCATTTCTCCAAAGAAGACCTACAGATGGCCAATAAACACATGGAAAGATGCTCGACATGACTCATTATTAGAGAAATGCAAATTGAAACTATAATGAAGTATCACCTTACACCTGTCAGCATGGCCATCATCAAAAATCTACAAACAACAAACGCTGGAGAGGATATGGAGAAAAGGGAACCCTCCTGCACCATTGGTGGGAATGTAAACTGATACAGCCATTATAGAAAACAATATGGAAATTCTTTAAAAACTAGAAATACATCTACCATATGACCCAGCAATCCCATTACTGAGCATATACTCTGAGAAAACCACAGTTCTAAAAGACACATGTACCCCAATGCTCACTGCAGCAGTATTTACAATAGCCAGGACATGGAAGCAACCTAGATGTCCATTGACAGATGAATGGGTAAAGAAGTTGTGACACATTTATACAACGGAGTGTTATTCAGCCATTTAAAAACAAACAAATCTGAGTCAGTTGTAGTGAGGTAGATGAATCTAGAACTCTTATACAGAGTGAAGTGAGTCAGAAAGAGAAAAACAAGCATCATATATTAACGCATATATATGGAACCTAGAAAAATGGTACAAATGAGCCTAGTAAAGAAAGGACTTGTGGACACAGAGGGGGAATGTGAGGGTGGGGTGAATTGAGAAAGTAGCCTTAACACATATACTACCATGTGTAAAATAGATACCCAGTGGGAAGTTGCTAAAAAAATACAAGGAGTCCAGCCTGGTGCTCTGTGATGATCTAGAGGGGTGGGAGGGGAGGGAGGCTCAGGAGGGAAGGAATATATATATATATATGAAAGTGAAGTCGTGTCCGACTCTTTGCGACTCCATGAACTGTAGCCTACCAAGCTCCTCAGTCCATGGAAGCTTCTTCCAGGCAAGAGTACTGGAGTGGGTTGCCATTTCCTTCTCCAGGGGATCTTCCCAACCCAGGGATCGAACCCGGGTCTCCCACTCTGCAGGCAGACGCTTTAATGTTTAAAATATATATATATATATAAATTATATATATATATATACAATTATATATATAAAATTATAACTGATTCATGTTGTTGTATTGCAGAAACCAACACAAAATTGTAAAGCAATTTTCCTCCAATTAAAAGACAAAAAATTTAAAAAAAGATTAGTTTTATATGAATTTCACCTGAATAAAACAGATACCCAGATACACACATGATAACTGGAAAGAGCATTTCCCACTTGGGGGAAACTTTCTGTTTATCAATTCTAAATTAGCCATCTACCACATGTCTGTTTTTTATCACTAGAGTTTTCCTCTGTATTGGTTTTTATTATACTCAGGGAATGCAATCATAGAATATTCAGGATATAGAATGAACTGTGTGCAGTGACATTTGGTGGTCTCTGGGTGCCCATGTGGTTAATCAGTCTCAGAAATCTTTGGAAATCGATTTGCTCAGCCTTCCAATATAAAAAGTGATGCCATCCCAGTCCCTAATTGATGGGCAGGTTGTAGCCACTTTGTAAGAATCAGGATTGATCAGAGAGGCTTCAGCCAGGGCAGTCTACATCAGCACTCAGAGCAGCCCAAGCCTCCGAGTTTTACCTGCGGCACCCAGGCAGCCCTTAAGGTTGGAGAGATGAGCCCTAGTTCTCTTGTATCATAGATTCTAAAGTTCTGTGAACCCCGAAAGAAATATACATTTTTCAAACTGGTTATATATATTTTTTACAACAGGCGGTTTTGGAGATTGCAATTCTTTCTCGAGGGAAAAACATCTCATAAATATTCCTTTGGAATTTAGTCAAGTATTTATAACTTTAGCTCAGAGGTGGAATTGTTGGCAGCTGTAAATATTTCTGACATTATGCCTTAATGCTTCTCCTCTTCAAAGTCACAGAAAGCATGGTCCAGGGCCTGCCATTTGTTGGAAAGAGTAGTACGGAGCTCACAGGAGTGCAATGGGTAGAATGAAAAACTGGCTTCTCAATCTACCCGGATGAATGCTATTTAAAATCAGAGCATCCAGAGTGATTGGATCCAACCAGATGCCTGAAGGATCCTCCTTTTAAAGAAATAACATAAAAGTGATTTACTTTATTCATGGAGAAAGCAAATTTCTCTCATTTTTTTTGTATTTTCAATGACAAATCCATTACAAATAAATTAGATAATGTGGATACTATCTATTTTCTCATGATTGATTGGATAAAAAGAGCTTTTGCTTGGCTTAGTCCTTCACAGTCAGACTCCTTTGCTTAATGAAAGGTGCTTTCAATGATGAACTGACTGAAATAACTCAAGTGGCAGAAAAGGTTGAGCTATTTGCATAGAGCCTCTGTGGCTTTGCCTGATAAATGTGAACTGCTTTATCTAGGTTTCCAATAAATAATTTGCCTACATTGTAATGAAAATGATAATGGAATATCCCAAATGCTATGCCAATGCCCTGTTCATCATGAATTGTCCATGTAATTACTACAGTTTCTTTGCATTGTGTGAATGATAGGGATCAGGCCAACAGATGCTTTGCAAAACAGAAATTTGCTAATGTAATTTGACTGGGAAGTAGGAAAGCTGATGATAAATAGTGAAAAGATCTCTCCCCCTTAAGTACCTCATAAATCATAGAGCACATTTAAGCCTGAGAATTAATTTGAGCTTAGTTTTGAAGTGAGACAGAAATTTTCACATGTTTTGCATTATTTTGTTAATTTCATATAGTTGCAAGTTGATGTAATCTATGCCAAAATCATCCTACAGATGTGTTCTGTTTAACCTTCATGCTGTTCCCCCCCCCCAAATTTCCATTTATCATCTTGTTTTTCTTATAGTCGGATAAAAAGGAAAATACAATTAAGTCTTAAGAATATTTTCCCATTAAAAGTACAGAGTGAAGTAAGTCAGAAAGAAAAACACCAATACAGTATATTAACATGCATGTATGGAATTTAGAAAGGTGGTAATGATGACCCTATACACGAGACAGCAAAAGAGACACAGATATAAAGAACAGACTTGGACTCTGTGGGAGAAGGCAAGGGTGGGATAATTTGAGAGAACAACATTGAAACATATATATTACCATATGTGAAATAGATGACCAGTCCAAGTTCAATGCATGAAACAGGGCACTCAAAGCCAGTGAATTGGGACAACCCAGAGGGAGGGGATAGGGAGGGAGGTGGGAGGGGTGTTCAGAATGGGGGACACATGTGCACCCATGGTTGATTCGTATCAATGTATGGCAAAACCACCACAATATTATAAAGTAATTAGCCTCCAATTAAAATAAATAAATTAATTTTTAAAAATTAAAAAAAGGAAGGATAAGCATAAAGTTCTAAAATTCCTGCTCCGACAATTTATGATCCCATATAAAGAAACAAAATAAAACAAAAAAAGTAGAAAAGTAAAACCCAGACCTAGAAGGTCATGGCTTTTCTAGAAGAATCAAAGAACATGTGTGTGTGTGCATGTGTCCCTGTGTGTGTATATGTAACTGGAGGGTACTCTATATGCAAAGAGGGTCTTTGTCAAAAGTAAACTTAAACCACCATTACATAACAAACCTTGTCTGTTTCTTTTCTTAACATTTTCTATCTGAACCCTATATGTCATTTTAGTTTGAGAACATTATTTTAAATAAGAATGGAATTTTCTCTTGATGCTTTGTACTTTTTTTCCTTCCTGATTTTTTCTACTTTTCTGTCTCTTTAGAAAAAGTGATCATGTCTTTAGTAAAAAGTGAACAATGTCTCAATTTATTATTATTTTTTCTTACTTCTGCCTATTCTGTATCTAGTTGTTCAAGGTCCTGAAACATTGCTTGAGCATTGGTCTTAATTTTGGCTGAATATTGGAGTCCTCTGGAGAGCGTGAAAAAACAAACAAACTGAGTAATATTCTATGGTGTATATGTACCACAGCTTCCTTATCCATTCGTCTGCTGATGGGCATCTAGATTGCTTCCATGTCCTGGCTATGATAAACAGTGCTGTGATGAACACTGGGGTGCACGTGTCTCTTTCAGATCTGGTTTCCTCGATGTGTATGCCCAGAAGTGGTATTGCTGGGTCATATGGCAGTTCTATTTTCAGTTTTTTAAGAAATCTCCACACTGTTTTCCATAGCGGCTGTACTAGTTTGCATTCCCACCGACATTAAAAATAATTCATTTGAATCAGTTCTAATGAGATGGATGAAACTGGAGCCCATTATACAGACTGAAAGTAAGCCAGAAAGATAAAGACCATTACAGTATACTAACACATATATATGGAATTTAGAAAGATGGTAACGATAACCCTATATGCAAAACAGAAAAAGAGACGCAGATGTATAGAACAGACTTTTGGACTCTGTGGGAGAAGGCGAGGGTGGGATGTTTCAAGAGAACAGCATCAAAACATGTATATTATCTAGGGTGAAACAGATCACCAGCTCAGGTTGGATGCATGAGACAAGTGCTTGGACCTGGTGCACTGGGAAGACCCAGAGGGATCGGGTGGAGAGGGAGGTGGGAGGGGGGGATCGGGATGGGGAATACATGTATATCCATGGCTGATTCATGTCAATGTATGACAAAAACCACTACAATATTGTGAAGTAAAAAAAACAAAAACAAAAACAAACAAAAAAAATCAATCTCAATTTAAAAACAAACAAACAAACAAACAAACCACCCCACCAACCTCATATATAAGTCTCATCTCTACAGAGTCTGGTTTAATTCATCTTTCACTAGGGAGAACAAGATGGTGGAAGAGTTGGTGGATGTGGAGTACATCTCCCTCCACGGATACATCAGGAATACACCTTCAGACACAGAAGTGCATGCAGAACACTAGCTGAGAGTGGACAGGAGGACCTGACCAGTGGAAAAGAATATAGAGACCCACACAAAACTCAGTAGGATGAAGGAACTAGGAGGAAAAACAGGAGTGTTAGTAGGACTGGACCACCCTCAGCAGGTGGGGGAACTGAAGCAGGGGTCCAATCCCCACATCGGGGCAATTGTCTGAGTCAGAGGAGAAACATTTAAGGCTGAGAGTGAAACAGAGAAGAAACATTTAAGGCTGAGAGTGAAACAACTGATCTGTGGCAGCCTAGATGGATTGAGAATCAGAAAGTCCTTGCTGCAGCCATACAAACCCTGGACAGGGTCATAGATCCCCTGGAAGGTACAGAGGCTGGGAGCTGGAGTTTAGGGATTGTGGAGCAATCCCAGGGCAAGGGCTGCTGTTGACTGCAGAGACATGGATTGAGGGGATGTGAGGGAGGGGACTGTGGTGGGAAATGCCTGTGGAGGAGGAAAGTCAGGCAACCATGGAAGCAAGGTGATACTGCTGAGTCATACGTGGTGGGTGGAGTCATCACCACAGCCTCTCTCCCCCAACATGCCAGCATTGGCAGCTAACAATAGAGAGGCTGGCCCATCAAATGCAGATACAAACCCAATCATCAGCAGACAGGATTACCACCTCACTCAGCCGTGCCCATCAGAGGAAAAACAAACAAACAAAAACTCAGCACAAATCTCACCCTATACAAAGCTCAGACAAACCACTGGACCAAACTTAGGAGGGAAGAAAGCAAAGCGAAGAAAGAATCCAACCTTGAAGCCTGGGGAAAGGAGACCTCAAACACAAGTTAAAAAAAATAATGAAAAAGCAGAGAAATACTACACAAATGAAGGAATAAACTAGAAACACAGAAGTCCAAATAAATGAAGAGGAAATAGGCAAACTCCCTGAAAAAGCATTCAGGATAATGATAGTAAAGATGATAAAAATCTTGAAAACAAAATGGAGAAAATGCAAGACTCAATTAACAAAGACCTAGAAGAGTTAAAGAATAAACATACAGAGACAAACAGCACAATTACTGAAATTAAAAATACTCTAGAAAGAATCAATGGCAGAATATCTGAAGCAGAAGAACAAATCAGTGAGCTGGAAGATAAAATGGTGGAAATAACTTTTGAAGAGCAGAATAAAGTAAGAAGAATGAAAAGAACTGAGGATAGTGTCTCAGAGACCTCTGGGACCATATCAAACACACCATTTGAATTATAGGGGTCCAAGAAAAAGAAGAGAAAAAGAAAGGGATTTGAAGAGATTATAGTTGAAAATTTCCTCAACATGGAAAAGGAAATAGTCAATCAAGTCCAAGAGGCACAAAGAGTCCCATACAGGATAAACCCAAGGAGAAACACACTGGGACATACACTAATCAAACTAACAAAGACTAAACACAAAGAAAGAGTATTAAAAGCATCAAGGGAGAAGCAACAAGTAACACACAAGAGAAACCTCGTACGCTCAACAGCTGACCTTTCAGCAGAAACTCTGCAGGCCAGCAGGAAATGGCAGGATATATTTAAAGTACTGAAAGGGAAGAATCTACAACCAAAATTATTATACCCAGCAAAGATCTCATTCAAAATTGATGGAGAAATAGAAAGCTTTTCAGACAAGCAGAAGTTAAGAGAATTCAGTACCACGAAGTCAGCTTTACCACAAATGTTAAAGGAACATATATAGTCAAGAAATACAAGAGAAGAAAAAGGATCTACAAAATCAACCCCAAACAATTAAGAAAATGACAATAGGAACATATATATCAATAATTACTTTAAATGTAAATGGATTAAATGCTCCAACCAAAAGACACAGACTGGCTGAATGGATACAAAAGCAAGACCCATATATATTCTGTCTATAAGAAACCCACTTCAGACCTCAAGACACATATAGACTGAAGGTGAGAGGATGGAAAAATATATTCCATGCAAATGGGAAGCCAAAGAAAGCTGGAGTAGCAATCCTCATATCAGACAAAATAGACCTTAAAATAAAGATTACAAGAGAGAAGGAAGGACGCTACATAATGATAAAGGGATCGATCCCAGAGGAAGACATCACAATTGTAAATATCCATGCACCCAACATAGAAGCACCTTAATGCATAAGACAAACACTAACAGACATAAAAGGAGAAATTGACAGTAACAGAACAATAGTAGACTCTAACACCCCACTCACACCAATGGACAGATCATCAAAACGGAAAATCAGTAAGGAAACACAAGTCTTAAATGACACATTAGACCAGATGGATCACATTGATATCTTCAGGACATTCCATTCAAGTGCAGAAAAACACACCTTCTTCTCAAGTGCACATGGAAAGTTCTCCAGATAGACCACAGCTTGGGTCACAAATCCAATCTCAGTAAATATAAGAAAATTGTAATTTTATCAAGCATCTTCTACCACAATGCTATGAGACTAGATATCAATTACAAGAAAAATCTGTAGGAAACACAAACACATGGAGATTAAACAACACGTTTCTAAATAACCAACAGGTTACTGAAGAAATCAAAAGGGAAATCAAAAAATTTCTAGAAACAAATGACAATGATTACACGAAAACTCAAAACCTATGGGATGCAGCAAAATCAGTTCTAAAAGGGAAGTTTATAGCAATAAAATCCTACCTCAAGAAACAAGAAAAAGATCGAATAGACAACCTAACATTATGCCTAAGTTAACTGGGAAAAGAAGAAGAAAACAAACCCAAAATTAGTAGAAGTAAAGAAGTCATAAAGATCCAAGCAGAAATAAATGAAAAAGAAATAAAAGAAACAATAGTAAAGATTAATAAAACTAAAAGCTTGTTCTTTAAGAAGATAAACAAAATTGACAAGCATTTAGCCAGACTCATTAAGAAAAAAAAAAGAATCAAATGAACAAAATTAAAAATGAAAAAGGAGAGGTTACAACAGACAATTCAGAAAAACAAAGTATTATAAGAGACTATTATGAACAACTATATGGCAATAAAATGGATAACCTGGAAGAAATGGACAGATTCTTAGAAAAGCTTGATCTTCCAAAACTGAACCAGGAAGAAGTAGAAATTATGAACAACCAAATTACAAGCACTGAAATTGAAGCTGTGATAAAAAATCTCCCCAAAAACAAAAGCCCAGGACCAGATGGCTTCACAGGAGAATTCTATCAAACATTTAGAGAAGAGCTAATGCCTATCCTTCTAAAACTCTTTCAAAAATTGCAGAGAAAGGAAGACTTCCAAACTCATTCTACTAGGCCACCATCACCCTGATACCAAAACCAGACAAAAACAACACAGGCAAGAACACTACAGGCCAATATCACTGATGAACATAGATGCGAAAATCCTCAACAAAATTTACATACACCATGATCAAGTTGGGTTTATTCCAGGAATGCAAGGATTCTTCAATATACTTAAATCAATCAATGTGGTACACCATATTAACAAATTGAAAGATGAAAACCATATGATCATCTCAATAGATGCAGAAAAAGCCTTTGACAAAATTCAGCACCCGTTTATGATTAAAACTCTTCAAAAAATGGGCATAGAAGAAACCTACCTCAACATAGTAAAGGCCATATGTGATAAGCCTACAGCAAACATTATTTTCAATGGTGAAAAACTGAAAGCACACCCACTAAAATCAGAAACAAGTCAAGGGTGTCCACTTTCACCACCACTGTTCAACATAGTTCTGGAAGCCCTATCTAAAACAATCAGAGAAGAAAAAGAAATAAAACAAATCCAGATCAGAAAAGAAGAAGTAAAGCTCTCACTGTTTGCAGATGACATGATACTGTACATAGAAAACCCTAAAGACAGTATCAGAAATTACTAGAGCTAATCAGTGAATTTAGCAAAGTTGCAGGATACAAAATCAATACACAGAAATCACTTGCATATATACTAACAATATGCTAACAATTTCTATATACTAACAATGAAAAATCAGAAAGGGAAATTAAGGAATCAATCCCATTCACCATTGCAACAAAAATAATTAAATATCTAGGAATAAACTTACTCAAGGAGACAAAAGAACTGTACCCAGAAAATTATAAGATACTAATGAAAGAAATCAAAGATGACATAAACAGATGGAGAGAGATTCCATGTTCCTGGGTAGGAAGAACCAATATTGTGAAAATGACTATACTACTAAATGCAATCTACAGATTTAATGCAATCCCTATCAAATTACCAATGGCATTTTTCACAGAACTAGGACAAAAAACTTCACAATTCATGTGGAAACACAAAAGACCCCAAATAGCCAAAGCAGTCTTGATAAAGAATGGAGCTGGAGGAATCAAGCTTCCTGACTTCAGGTTATACTACAAAGCTACAGTCATCAAGACAGTGTGGTACTGTCACAAAAACAGAGATGTAGACCAGTGGAACAATATAGAAAGCCCAGAAATAAACCCATGCACCTATGGGTACTTTATTTTTGACAAAGAAGGCAAGAAAATACCATGGGGCAAAGATAGCCTCTTCAATAAATGGTGCTGGGAATACTGGACAGCTACATGTAAAGGAATGAAATTAGGACACTTCCTAACATCATACACAAAGATAAACTCAAAATGGATTAAAGACCTAAATGTAAGACCAGAAACTATAAAATTATTAGAGGAAAACATAGGCAGAACACCCGAGAACATAAATCAAAGCAAGATCCTTTGGGACCCACCTAGAGTAATGTAAATTAAAAAAGGTAAACAAGTGGGACCTGATTAAACTTAAAAGCTTTTGCACAGCAAAGGAAACTATAAGCAAGGTGAAAAGACAACCCTCAGAATTGGAGAAAATAATAGCAAATTAAACAACAGACAAAGGATTAGTTTCCAAAATAGACAAGCAGCTCATGCTACTCAATACTAGAAAAACAAAGAGCCCAATCAAAAAGTGGGAAAAAGACCTAAACAGACATTTTCTCCAAAGAAGACATGCAGATGGCTAACAAACACATGAAAAGATGCTCAACATTGCTCATTATTAGAGACATGCAAATCAAAACCACAATGAGATATCACCTCACAGTGGTCAGAATGGCCATGATCAAAAAGTCTAAAAACAATAAATGCTGTAGAGGGTGTGGAGTAAAGGCAATGCTCTTGCACTGTTGATGGGAATGTAAATTGATACAGCCACTATGGAAGACAGTATGGAGATTCTTTAAAAAACTAGGAATAAAACCACTATATGGCCCAGCAGTCCCACTCCTAGGCATATATCCTGAGGAAACCAAAACTGAATAAGACACATGTTCATTGTTCATTGTAGTTTGAACACGGAAGCAACCTAGATGTTCATCGACAGATGAATGGATAAAGAAGTAATGGTACATATACACAACTAAATATTGCTCAGCCATAAAAAGGAACACATTTGAGTCAGTCTAATGAGGTGGATGAACCTAGAACGTATTATACAGAGTGAAGTGAGTCAGAAAGAGAAAGGTAAATATCATGTTCTAATGCACATATATGGAATCTAGAAAAATGGTACTGAAGAATTTATTTACAGGGCAGCAATGGAGAAACAAGCATAGAGAACAGACTTATGGATATGGGGAGAGGGGAGGAGAGGGTGAGATGTATGGAAAGAGTAACATGGAAACTTGCATTACTATATGTAAAATAGACAGCCAATGGGAATTTGCTGTCTGGCTCAGGAAACTCAAACAGGGGCTCTTTATCAACCTAGAGAGGTGGGATGAGGAGGGAGATGGGAGGGAGTTTCAAAAGGGAAGGGATATATGTATACCTATGGCTGATTCCTGTTGAGGTTTGACAGAAAACAACAAAATTCTGTAAAGCAATTATCCTTCAATAAAAAAAATAAATTAAAAAGGAAAAAACAAAGCTCACTACGAGGTTGTAACATGTGAATCAAGTTGATAGCATGTTTCTATGACCGTGTTGTTTCAGTCTGGTACTGCTGCTTCTCCCTCTGTGCATAGTTTGATATTTTTGTTTAAGAATTTTCTTTTTTGGTGAAGATAATTTGTGATTTTTTCATAGTTCTAGGAAAAACAGAACTTTATGTTTCATGACACATAAATAGAAGTTTTGGCTGACCTATTACACTTCCGTCAGATACAAGAATTTCATCCTCTTGGAAATGTTTTTACGACACATTAAAAAATCATTTCTGGGCCTCCGGGGTGGCTCAGTGGTAGGAATCTGCCTGCCAATGCAGGAGACATGGGTTCAATCCCTGATCCGGGAAGATCTCACATGCTTTGGAGCAGCTAAGGCTGTGTGCCAAAGCTATTGAGCCAGCACTCTCGAGCCTGGGATTTGCAACCACTGATGCTGCAACTACTGAAGTCTGAGCACCCTGGAGCCTGTGTTCCACAAGAGAAGCCGTTGCAATAAGAAGCCCACGCACCACAACTAGAGTGTAGCCCTTGCTCACTGCAACTAGAGAGAAGCCTGTGCAGCAATGGAGACCCAGCACATCTAGAAATAAATAAATAAATAAAATTAAAAAATATTAAAAAATCAATCCTGATATTTCATGGAACAATATCATAATTATATAGAAACTAATTTCTAGCTCATGCCTTGCTAAAGATGTGGGGGGAAAGGAAAAGGGAAAGAGCACGATTGTGATTGGAGAGAAATGTGGTCTCTGCAATTTGTGAGAAATATCATGCAATAAGAGGGTTGTATATGACCTAAAACCTTGGAATAAATACCATTGCTATTTGATCATTCAAAGTTCCCAAAGGGAATACTTATGAACAGGATAAAATGGTGGGACCAAGAAGCATTCTTTATTATCCTCTGGCTATGACCCTTAAACTTGTTGTAGAACTATAACAATCTGTACTGAATCAAAAAGAAAAAAATTTTTTTTCCTTCTCAGGGTGGTTCTGAGTTTTGGAACCAAAACAGGTTATATAGCCTCTTTTGCTAGTTGCCCATTGGAGTGATCTGAGACTTAAAAAGCACTGGTTTTGTTTTTTTTTCTTTTTTTTTGGTTCTTCTCTTTTCTGCCACCAAGATACTGGCTGATTTGGTATAATATGTGGCTTGGCCAACAGAACTTTAAAAAATCTATCAAGGTGGATTCTAACGTGTAGTCAAGGATAATAACCACTAATCTATTCTGCTTCCTTCCCATTAAGTGCACCCCTGAGTTTCAGGTCTTTCTGCTCCAATGGCAGGGGCCAGAGTGCCCAGCAATGAATAAAAGCTCTAGAAGCCCTCAGGAAGGAGTCATCAGCAGACACATCTTTCCTTACCAGGTGGGATGCTGTAGGTCTCAAAAGGGAGAAAGGGGCCAAAAGGAAATGGAGATGGATATATTTTATCCCAGGACAGAGCAGGTCCTGTTTTTGTTTTCCTTCTCCAACTTCAAGGAATCAAGGGAATACAAGGAAAGAACTTACATGTATGCTCATGATCTTTAACTTCCTTGAACATACACATTTAAGGACAGAGGTCAATCCAGAGATAAACCTTTCCTCCTTAGGAATAGCATGAGATGTGAAAGTCAGGAAATGTTAGTGTCCTGACCTCACTGAGATCACTGGCTCACTCTCTGAGTCTGCATCTGTGACCATGAAATGGGCAGCTTGGTTTTTCAAGGCTTTTGTGACATTGCCCGAGAAACCTTTTTGAGGTTAGACCCAGCACCATTCGTTCTGGTACCTGAGAAGTCATACTCTTCTTATTTTTTACTTGAATTTTGTTGAAATATGTTTTAGTTGATCCTTGTCAAGATGATAGACCCTAGAGTCTTATCACTGGGATTTACATTCCTAGAGTCACTAATTACTATCTGTGTTGACCTTAGTAAAATGCTTTCTGAATCTCAGGTTCACAATTTTCAAAGTAATAGTATCTACTTCATAAGGTGGTGCTAATAAATAATAAATAAAAATTCAAACACATAGTAATTGGGGCTTTCTAGGTGGCTCTGGTGGTAAAGAAACTTCCTGTCAATGCAGGAGACATAAGAGACTTGGGTTCCATCCCTAGGTTGGGAGGATCCCCTGGAGGAGGGCAGGGTAACCCACCCCAGTATTCTTGACTGGAGAATCCTTGTGGATGGAGGAGTCTGACAGGCTTCAGTCCATAGGGTTGCAAACAGTCAGACACAACTGAAGTGACTAAGCATGCGCACACATAATAATTGAAAAATAAATCAAATTTTAAAATGAAAAATCTATGTCTTAACACTCAGCACTGGGTCTAGCACAGAGTAAGTGCTCATTCAGTGCTAGGTGTTCCTTATACTTGCCTCCTTCTCCAACCCAGTGAGCAGATAATGTTTTGCAATTTACCCAGAATAAAGTCCAGAGAAAATAGTAATCATTAATAATAAGAAGACCTAACATTTACTGAGAAATTATGATGTGCTAGGTAATTTTCAGGCATGATTTAACTCAATTCTTAAATTAACTTTTTGAGATGGTTAGCATTATTATTTCATTTTACATGTGAGGCTCAGAAACATTCAGTAACTTACTGAAACAACATGCTAATCAATGATGGATATAAGATTTTAACCCAGGTTCATCTGCTTTATAATGCTATAGCACATTAACATAACATTGAACAATATGAATTTCCCTAGTAAGTCAATTCCTGTTTCACCAGAGAAATTAGTATACTAAACTGAATCTCATTTCTTCTGTTGCCACAGAAAGAATAAAGTCCCCATATATGTATAACAGCCCTTGTTTTCTTGGTGGACTCATCTGCTGTCAGTGGTGGCTTACTGGGATTTGGGTTTCTCCTATTGCAACTGACTTCTTCTGGAGCTGAGTTTACTCCTGAAACACCACCAAACATCTAAAAAGTTGAGTTTAATTCCAGCTTCTACATGTGTCCTGCAGTTCTAGAGTTCCAATAATATATATAACACATAAAATTGCAGCAACTTACATTCCTGCTTCAGCCGTTCTCAACTACAGTAGCAGTTTCTTCAGAGAGTAGCATGTCCTCCAACAAAGTATTAGTTGGAAATTAACATCTATTATATTCTACATGGTTGATATGAGCCATGGACTAAGAGATTTATGTGGGAGAAGTTGATGGATAGCATTAACAGGAGAGCAAAAGACAGAGATTCCTTGTTTCCAGCATTAAAGGTGGTGATGAATCCATGCCAGTTTTCTAGAGTGGAGGACATGTGAACTTACAACTCCACTGGAAGGAAACTCCCATCAGGAAGTTAATTGTGGCACAACAGCTCTTGTACTCCAGGGGGAAATCTGCCCCTGTTACAAATTGTCTTTTCTCCATGAGGGATATCTAAAGCTCCTGTCTTTTTGTGAAATTTAGCAACCTGCTAGCGTGGCATTGCCCACCCTCAGTTCTTTTCTGAAGTCTCCGTCTTCCTTTTGGTGTCCATTTTCTTGTTTAAAACTCCTAAATTTTCTTTCCAACTTCTTGATTTCCTACTTTCTTGGGTTCCACCGTTGAATTAGTGTCTGTATTAGTCAGGTGAGGCTGCCATAAGAAGATACCACAGACTGGTGTCTTAAACAACAGAAATTAATTTTCTCATGGTACTGGAGGCTTGAAGTCCCAGACCAAGGGACTGGCAGATTCAGTTTCTGGTGAGAGTTCTCTTTCTGGGTTGCAGATAGAGAGTTGCCTTTTTGCCATGTACTTACATGGACTTTGCTCTGTGAGCACATTGAGAGAGGAAGACAGAGACATGAGGGAAGGAGAGATAGAGATAGAGAGAGAGAGAGAGAGAGAGAGAGAGAGAGAGAGAGAGGGAGGTAGGGAGAGGGAGAAACAGAGAGAGAGAAGGAGAAGGAGGAGGGAGGGGCAGAGACAGACAGAGGGAAGGAGAGAGAGAGAGACCTCTCTGGTATCTCTTCTTCTAAGGACACCAATCTTATGTGGTTAGGGTCCCACCCTTAATATTACCTCCATCAAGGCTTTGTCTCCAAATGTAGCTGCACTGGGGTTCAGGGCTTCAAGATATGAAATTTGGGGGCACACAATTCAGTCCATACAGTGTAGATTCTCTCTAGGGATTTAGTGCTCATTGCCTCTTGCGGCAAGACACTACATTTCTAAAGTCATGCCCCTGAGAGTAGCTCCAGGATTTGTGTGTTTTTCTGTCTTGCACAATTCTTAAACCTTTCTGGGCCTTGCAGTGTCATTATGCCAGAGTACCTTTACATCTGGAATTGTGAGAATTTTATTATGAATGAGGAGATCTCTTAAGATATTTCTGTTAATTTGCTTTCTTCTTGCATTTCCTCCAATTTGAGCACTATTTTTGTTGGTTTTGTGTGTGTGTGTGTGTGTGTGTGTGTGTGTGTGTGTGTAGGAGGGGTTCTTTTTATGTACAATTCAGTTCATTGTTCAAAATCAGTTGCTTGAGATCATCTTGCTTTCTCTCAGTCCAAAATAAAGTTTAGGATTTAGTCAGACCTTCTTTGAGCCAATTTCACCTGTGCCCTCTTGAACCTCTAGGAATAAAGCATATTTAAAGAGAAATCATGATCATATATGCTTGAACTTCAATCCCTTTGAAAGATCTACTTCTTGGAGCTGCAATCCAGGAACATGACCAGTCTGTAACAATATTCCTTAGTCTTTGGGATGAAGTAAGAGGTACTTGAAAGGAATATGAACAAAGCGTGAACCCTCCCCAGTGAAATGTCAGAGCATGAAATAGATCCTGAATTCACCCTACACTAAAAATTTAGGGATTCATAAGGAAGCTCTGGAGATAGTGAAAGAGAGGGAGGCCTGGTGTGCTGCAGATCCTGGGGTTGCAAAGAGTCAGACACGACTGAGCGATTGAACAAGGGAAGCTTAGTCAGGCACCTGCACTGCCATTTATTTGTCAGGCTCTCTATATAGTGTTTTACTTTATGAGCATTTCTATCCTTGAAGTTATATAAAAACCCCTTAACTCTGAATGTAAAATGAGGTATGCCACCATGGATGTGCTTGCGTTTGATTGTGGAGAAGTACCTTGGATAGGCAAGTTTTGTAGTGGTTAAGGACATAGCACTAGTTTCAAAATCTGCAATTGCAACTTATTAGTTGTATGAACTTTTGGTCCAATGGATTCAACTATCTAAGCCTCCTTTTCTCATCTGTAGAATGAGGATAATATTAATACTGTAGGTACCTAGTAGAATTATTGTGAGAATTAAATCAGATAATGTATGTTAAACATCCAGCACAGGATATAGCCCATCATGAACACAAAATGAATTGCAAACCACTCCTCTCCCTCTAGCCCATCATTATTATCATCATGAACATCGTCTCTGGGGGATGCAAGATGATGGGAGGCAAAGAAGGTTTAAGAGAGCACAGTATAGGGAGAAAGAGACAGCCTATTAGTTCAGTTCAGTTCAGTTGCTGAGTTGTGTCTGACTCTTTGCGACCCCATGGACTGCAGCACGCCAGGTCTCCCTGTCCATCACCAACTCCCGGAGTTGACTCAAACTCATGTCCATTGATTCAGTGATGCCATCCAACCGTCTCATCCTCTGTTGTCCCCTTATCCTGCCTTCAATCTTTCCCAGGATCAGGGTCTTTTCAAATGAGTCAGTTCTTCACATCAGGTGGTCAAAGTATTGGAGTTTCAGCTTCAGCATCAGTCCTTCCAATGAATATTCAGAACTGATTTTCTTTAGAATGGACTGGTTGGATCTCCTTGCAGTCCAAGGGACTTTCAAGAGTCTTCTCCAACACCACAGTTCAAAAGCATCAATTCTTCAGTGCTCAGCTTTCTTGATAGTCCAACTCTCACATACATACATGACTACTGGAAAGACCATAGTTTGACTAACGGACCTTTGTTGGCAAAGTAATGTCTCTGCATTTTAATATGCTGTCTAGGTTGATCATAACCTTCCTTCCAAGGAGCAAGCGTCTTTTAATTTCATGGCTGCAGTCACCATCTGCAGTGATATTGGAGCCCCATAAAATAAAGCCTCTGTTTCCACTGTTTTGCCACCTATTTGCCATGAAGTGATGGGACCAGATACCATGATCTGAGTTTTCTGAATGTTAAGTTTTAAGCCAACTTTTTCACTCTCCTCTTTCACTTTCATCAAGAGGCTCTTTAGTTCTGCTTCACCTTCTGCCATAAGGGTGGTGTCACCTGCATATCTGAGGTTATTGATATTTCTCCTGGCAATCTTGGTTCCAGCTTGTGCTTCATCCAGTCCAGTATTTCTCATGATGTACTCTGCATATAAGTTAAATAAGCATGGTGACAATATACAGCCTTGATGTATTCCTTTTCCTATTTGGAACTAGTCTGTTGTTCCATGTCCAGTTCTAACTGTTGCTTCCTGACCTGCATACAGGTTTCTCAAGAGGCAGGTCAGGTGGTCTGGTGTTCCCGTATATTTAAGAATTTTCCAAAGTTTGTTATAAAAGATAGCAAATTATGTTGCTGCCTATAATAAATAATAGTAGTTAACATCTATTGAGTACTTTTAGTTACATATAATAGAAAAGACATATATTATTCCCATTTAATTCTTGTAACATATTTCTTCATGGTGGAAACAAAGCTCAGAGAGGTTAAACACATTACTCAAGGACACACAACAAGAAATGATTTAATGTGCATGTGTTTTCTGCTTTGCAACATTTATTTTCTTTCACCTGACTTCAATGATTATGTTCTTTTTATTTCTATATGCCATTTTTTTTTCTTTTGCCATGGAGAAAAAGTAAGCAGAAGAGCAAATGAGGAAGAGAAAGGAGATGGAGGAGAAGAGAAGAGAAGAGGTAAAAAGGGAATGAGTAGGTAAAATTAGAAGATGACAAAATGAATGGATAGAAGCAGGCTGGTAGAAAGAAGGCTCATTTGTGAGGTTTCTTCAGTTTTCGCACATCTTGGCTGTGAATTCCTGGTTAGTGTATTGTCAGTCACTGGCCAAATCTTAATGACACAGCTGGGACTAGGAAGTGCTGGAGTTAAACTGGCATCACTGTCCCTTCCTCTTCCCTGCCCTGTGAACTCTGACTGCCCATTTGGGTTCTGCAGAATGATTAGAAATGAAGTGATGAAATAAAGCGAACTGCTCACAAGCTTCTAGTAACAGTGGAGCAGGATTGCAAAAGGAAGGAATTCAACACAGGTGGGTACCATAGAAGATGAGGTGAGGGGATGTAGACCAACAAGACCGTTAAAATCCAGTGAAAATGAATGACTCTAAATGGGTTTTCAGGGGAAGGGACAAGGCCAGGGTATTACTTTGGAAGAATTTTATTTAAACATACCGGAAGTGTCGACTGTGTTCTACTACCGTGCTGAGTGTTTCCCATATCAATTGTTTCACATTTTCAAAGACCACTACCTCCAAGCAGGGAGTCTTATGCTGAAGGCAACAGAAATAGGTGCAGATGTCTAGGATGAAAGTTTCCCCGATCTTTTTTTCGTATTCCTGTGAGTTATCTCCTTGGACTCTTGAGGATTTTGAGGATCCCTTTGGCATGGTGGGAAGCTCCTGCCCTTAGAAAAATCCCAGAAGCCAGGGATAGTGCAACTCGATTGTTAGTTCATACATGTGGACCAAAAGTAAGTGCTTTACTAGAACATGGTGTCCACAGCTGGGGGACCTTGAACACTGTTACATTTTACTTATTGCCTGTATTTACTAATTAGTTATTGATCAGCCTTTGTATTTCCATGAAGTAATCCTTCCTTGTAGCTCTTTTGACTTGTATGTTTTTAAAAATTCCAGATCTTGAAGGAATTTAAGCTTAACAATCAACATAAAGATATTACTAATTTGAGATTTCACTGAAGTCAAGTTAAAAGTGAGAGCAGGAAAGCTGCCATGTGAAGTTGAAGGTTGAGTTTGACATTTCTGGGAACTGGTACAGGAGCACGTAGGAGGGAAGTGGTCATGATATAATCATTCAGTCTTAGAGCTGTTGGCATAACTGGGTGCGTTTGGCCTTGTCTACTTTTCACAGTGAGTCCTTTTTATAAAAGAGGAATTAATATCAATACGTTTACATGCATTATAGACTATATGCAACTTATATGACTGGCATTCCAAAAAATAAGTTTTGTAGACAAAATAGTTCTTAAATTGGGAGTTTTGACACATGATTTCTAGTAGTGCTGCTAACTTTGCTAGAAGTTCTGAATTTTAGGCTTTAGAATATACTTAAAAATGTTTGCTGGTATTTTCCAGTATCTAAAATTGTAAATACTTTAACAGAAGAATACAGAAAAGATGTGTATATTTATGTGGATTACTCTGACATGCAATCACAAATGATATAAGATCTGTATTAGTAAAAGCAGTATCCATTTCAATGTCACACCCAAAATCAAGCATGAATGAAAATGAACTTATCAGAAGCAATATGTATGCTGACACTCAATATAAAAATGTTTTTGGATGAACTCCTAATATCAACGTGAAGTGAGCAACAATTTTTCTTTGTAGTATTTATTACAAATCAAAGATCAGTAGTATTGGATAGGGCAGTTAATGTCTCTTATGCTTAAAGAATAATATGTCTAAAATATCAATTGTTTGTGTACCGGGTTCAGAGAGTTTCCAGGTAGAACATACGCACATACCAGGGGTGTGAGACACCCCAACTCTGGAGGCAGAAGCTCCCACAGTTGGTACCTTCTCAGACCTCACCCTGGGTATCTCTTCATCTGGCTATTCATCTGTATTCTTTATCATATTCTTTATCATAAATCCTTACTACAAACTGGTAAGCATAAGCAAGTGTTTCCTTGAGTTCTGTAGGCTGTTCTGGCAAATAACTGAATCCAAGGAGGAGGAGGTCTTGGGAACCTTGGATTTGTAGCCAAGTGGGAAAGAAATTGTAGGTAACCTGGGGGCCTACTACTTGTGATTGGCATCTGAAGTGGGTGGTAGTCTCGACTAAGCTCTTAACTATGGGATTTATGTTATCTGCAGGTAGAGAGCATCAGACTTGAGTTAAAATGTAGGGACACTCAGTAGATTTCTCAGGGAACTGCTGGGTGTGGGGAAACAACCCCCACACTGCTGTTGTCAGAAGTGTTGTGAGTACGGTGGTGATGTGAAGAGTAAAGGAGAAACAGGAGGAGAACTGAGTCTTTTCATTACACAGCTCCTCCCCAGGATCAGCCTTCTTTAATCCCACAACACAAGCTCCAGAGACCAAGAGCATATTATCTCATCAGAGTCTTGTTCAGAGGCTCATGTATTTTGTGCCTCCTTCAATATTCCTGTGTCTTTTCATGACCCCTGTCTCCTCAAAGCTATCCGTTCTTGCACCCACTCCAGAGATGGGAAATCTGCTTATTCCCCCCGCCCCAGCTGTTCCTCCCTGGTTAAATGCATTCTTTCCTTTCAACCTTTGTTATTTAAAGAGATAAACTAGGACTTCCCTGGCGGTTGAGTGGTAAAGAATCTGCCTGCCAATGCAGGGACACCAGTTTGATCCCTGGTCTGGGAATGTTAATGCAAAGAAATAGAGGAAAACAACAGAATGGGAAAGACTAGAGATCTCTTCAAGAAAATTAGAGATACCAAGGGAACATTTCATGCAAAAATAGGCTCAATAAAGGACAGAAATGGAAGAGACCTAACAGAAGCAGAAGATGTTAAGAAGAGGTGCAAGAATACACAGAAGAACTGTACAAAAAAGATCCTCATGACCCAGATAATCACGATGGTGTGATCACTCACCTAGAGCCAGACATCCTGGAATGTGAAGGCAAATGGACCTTAGGAAGCATCACTACAAACAAAGCTAGTGGAGGTGATGGAATTCCAGTTGAGCTATTTCAAATTCTGAAAGATGATGCTGTGAAAGTGCTGCACTCAATATGCCAGCAAAATTGGAACACTCAGCAGAGGCCACAGGACTGGAAAGGGTCAGTTTTCATTCCAATCCCAAAGAAAGGCAATGCCAAAGAATGCTCAAACTAATGCACAATTGCACTCATCTCACACGCCAGTAAAGTAATACTTAAAATTCTCCAAGCCAGGCTTCAGCAATATGTGAACTGTTACCTTCCAGATGTTCAAGGTGGATTTAGGCAGAGGAACCAGAGATCAAATTGCCAACATCCACTGGATCATTGAAAAAGCAAGAGAGTTCCAGAAAAAGATCTATTTTTGCTTTATTGACTATGCCAAAGCCTTTGACTATGTGGATCACAATAAACTGTGGAAAATTCTGAAAGAGATGGGCATACCAGACCACCTGACCTTCCTCTTGAGAAACCTGTATGTAGGTCAGGAAGCAACAGTTAGAACTGGACATGGAGCAACAGACCGGTTCCAAATAGGAAAAGGAGTACATCAAGGCTGCATATTGTCACCGTGCTTATTTAACTTATATGCAGAGTACATCATGAGAAACACTGGGCTGGAGGAAGCACAACCTGGAATCAAGACTGCTGGGAGAAATATTAAGAACCTCAGCTATGCAGATGACACCACCCTTATGGCAGAAGGTGAAGAAGAACTAAAGAGCCTCTTGATGAAAGTGAAAGAGGAGAGTGAAAAAGTTGGCTTAAAGCTCAACATTCAGAAAACTAAGATCATGGCATCTGGTCCCATCTCTTCATGGCAAATAGATGGGGAAACAGTGGAAACAGTGGCTGACTTTACTTTTCTGGGTTCCAAAATCACTGCAGATGGTGATTGCAGCCATGAAATTAAAAGACGCTTAGTTCTGGGTGTTCGTTGGAAGGACTGATGTTGAAGCTGAAACTCCAACGCTTTGGCCACCTGATGTGAAGAGCTGACTCATTTGAAAAGACCCTGATGCTGGGAAAGGTTGAGGGCAGGAGGAGAAGGGGACAACAGAGGATGAGATGGTTGGATGGCATCACCAACTCGATGGACATTGGACACGACTGAGCAACTGAACTGAACTGATGGGCTTAGTTGCTCCCCAGCATGTGGAATCTTCCCAATTCAGTTCAGTTCAGTTCAGTTGCTCTTCAGCCTCTTTGCGACCCCATGAACCACAGAATGCCAGGCCTCCCTGTCCATCACCAACTCCCTGAGTCCACCCAAACCCATGTCCATTGAGCATTCTTTGGCAATGCCTTTCTTTGGGATTGGAATGAAAACTGACCTTTTCCAGTCCTGTGGCCACTGCTGAGTGTTCCAAATTTCCTGGCATATTGAGTGCAGCACTTTCAGAGCATCATCTTTCAGGATTTGAAATAGCTCAACTGGAATTCCATCACCTCCACTAGCTTTCTTTGTAGTGATGCTTCCTAAGGCCCACTTGACTTCCAAGATGTCTGGCTCTAGGTGAGTGATCACACCATCGTGATTATCTGGGTTGTGAAGACCTTTTTTGTACAGCTTGTCTGTGTATTCTTGCCACCTCTTCTTAATATCTTCTACTTCTGTTAGGTCCCTACCATTTCTGTCCCTTATGGAGCCCATCTTTGCATGAAATGTTCCCTTGGAATCTCTAATTTTCTTGAAGAGATCTCTAGACTTTCCCATTCTATTGCTTTACTCTGTTTCTTTGCACTGATCACTGAGGAAGGCTTTCTTATCGGCCACTACTAAATGAACCCAAACCCTAGAGCCTCTTTTCTGCCATAAGAGAAGCCACCATAATGAGAAGCCCGCACACCTCAATTGGAGAGGAACTCCTACCCCCCACTGCAACTGGAAGAAAGCCCAAGCAGCAGTGAAGATCCAGTGCAGCCAAAAATTAATTAATTTAAGAAAACCAAATGGGCAAACTAATTTATACTAAAGCATTTACTTAGTGGTTCCTGGCCCTGTCTGCATCATTGGAAACACCTGGGCAGCTTTTCAAATGGATCCATGCTGAGTTCCATTCCAACCAATAAATCAACGTCTGTGCCACCAAAAAAAAAAAAAAAAAAAAAAAAAAAATTCTAGAAGCCTTTCAGGTGATTCTCATATGCAGTCAGGAAATGGCTCAAGTGGACCTGGTAGCATATATGAATATGAATAGAGGCTATTAATGTCTAACTCTGAAGGAAAATGTTGGGTGGGACTTTTAGTCTTTGGGATAAGTGTTCGTAGGTTGAGTGAGGTCCATCTAGTCAAAGCTATATACTTTTTCCAGTAGTCTTGTATGGATGTGAGAGTTGGACCATAAACATGGCTGAGCACCGAAGAATCAATGGTTTTGAGTTGTGGTGTGGGAGATGACTCTTGAGAGTCCCTTGGACGGCAAAGAGATCAAACCAGTCTATCCTAAAGCAAATCAACCCTGAATATTCATTGGAAAGGCTGATGCTGAATCTGAAGCTCCAATATTTTGGCCACCTGATGTGAAGAGCTGACTCATTGGAAAAAACCCTGATGCTGGGAAAGACTGAGGGCAGGAGGAGAAGGGGATGACAGAGGATGAGATGGTTGGATGGCATCACAGACTCAATCGACATGAATCTGAGCAAGTTCTGGGAGACAGTGAAGGACAGGAAAGATAGGTGTGCTGCAGTCCATGGGGTTGCAAAGAATCAGACAGAACTGAGTGACTGAACAATAACAATAAGGCTGAGGGAGTGCGCTGGGGTGGAGTGTGGCAGCTTCCTTAACCTACACACTAATCAGGGCTTGACCAGGGAGGAGCGTGATGGGGAGCTTTAGCTTTACATTTACTTCTCTTTTCTCTGTAACGAGATGAACAGCATGGGAGTGTGCAACTGGCCAAATAAGGAATAAAATTTCAGTTAGGGACACATTTTCTAGAGCCATTTCTGTCCTGTAGAAAATTGCATTTGCTTGTATTCACTGAATATACCTACATACATATGTTCTTATAAAAGCAGTTTGCATCTGACTCTTTGTCATTGTTAGGGAGACTTCCAGAAGTCTAACAGAAGTCTCCCTAACAGAAGACTTCTTAAGTGCTTGACACACATGATTATTCTCTCATTTTAATTGCAACCATAACCAGCATCATCAATGAATTGAGTCTGTGGGGGTCTGGCTGACTATTGTGGAAAACCCACTACATAAACAGTAATTAGTGACCAGAGTCACCATTCATGTCTCCTCCGGGGTGTTGTTGTTCTTGTTTCTGCTAAAACTATTATAATTATTTGTATTTTGTGGTTCTGTTTAATTTACTATTTTTAGAAAGTATCTGGTTATTTATCACCTCTTCTATCAGGATGGAAGCTTCATGAAGATGGGAACAAGTTGTTTTTTTCCCCACTGTATTCCCAGCAATTAGCCTAGTGCAGAGCACGGCAGGCACTCATATTTTCCATAAATAAACAGCTAAAGCATTGGCTCTGGAGCTATTTTTCTTGTTCCTTCTACAAATCAAGAAAATCAGTTGCAGAAGTAAAATTGCTGAACCAACCATTTCTGCTTATTCCAATTTAGTTAAGATAATTACATTGGAGGCATCTTTGTTTACTCCTCTGTAAAACTGCTTCGTCTCTGAGAAATATTTTCTCTCATGTTTTAATTGTACCCCTAAGAAGCCAAACTTTATCAACCTTCCCTTATTTCATTTAGTTTTGTGAAACTTCCATGTTTAATTCATGCTGATGTTTTGTAGGCTCCTATCAGCCAAGAGTTAAAATCTAAAGCCTTGGAATAAAAGCCCTTAAAGAATATTATGACAGCCTAGCAGTGACCATGATGTTCATATACCGTGAAAGCAATTTCATACCTTATTCCCCATGCAGGTTTTCCAATGTTATCTACACATTTGGATGAGACGTAAAAGTAAGATTACTTCTTCCCCTTTTCCTCTCCTCTTCAATTCTATGAATTTTTTCAATCAGAAATGAATCTCATTATAATGGAGACCCATGCATCAGAGTACTTAACAGCCTGCCCATCACTGACTGAATCTCTCACATTTTCTAAGACGGTGAGTTGTGATGCTGTAAACCAAATATCATGTGGAATATTCTATGCAGTGTTCAGGATGTCTGCTCTCTTATCCTTGTGATTTTCTTGAATAAACACTTAGTTAATACATGTATCACATTTTATTTCAACCTCTTGCCACTAGTCCTAGAGGAGCAAATTGCATCACCGAGGTTCTCTTGAAGTTACTAATTGTTTTAATCAGGTTACACTTCTGCTAATTGCTTTAACCTCAATACATTTTCAAAGAAGATTTTGAACAGCTTGCTAGTTATTCTCCTAAGAATTATTTGTACCTCTTCTAATTAATAACAAGGAAAGTGGCAAAGTGAGGTTGTGACTATTGATGGAGTGCAAACATTTCAAGGAGTAAACCAGTGCTTCTGAATTGAGATGCCATTCATTAGTTAGACATTATAAACAGTTTTATAGTTCTATGAACCTTGGGATGAAATCAGCAGTTTCATTTACTACTTGATGGTGTTTGATGGGGTGTTGAATATAAAAGATCAATATCTAGTAGTTGGCACCCTGACAGTTATTTGGATGAGTTATTTGGATGAGTTATTTGGATGAGTTATTTGGATATATAATGCAGTTATATATCCTTCCTGCAAATGACATTTATTAAATGCCAGTTAAAGCTACCTAACTGTGAATCTAGGTCAGGGCTTTAAAAATTGGCATGAAATTGGAAACTACTAATGAATCTGTAAATATCACTTTTGAAATCTGCATTTAACCTATTTTTTAGGATAGTTACTCTCTTGGGTCTTCTTATAAAATTGATCCTTTCTAAGTTCTGGAAATGGATAAATGGTAGTGGTTGCATAGCATTGTGAATATACTTAATGTCATGGAATTGTACACTTAAAATGGTTAAGATAGTATCAGTAGATTTTACCAAACACACACACACAAAAGGACAACAGCCACAAAAAATAATAGAGAAGATTCACAAAACTAAAACTGGTAGAGCTTTGGTAATGCCAATTAAGAAAAAGGAGAAAAGATACAAAAAAAAAAAAATAACAATTAAAAAGGAAAAGTAATTGTAGATACAAGAGAGATTTTAAAAACAATAATAACCTTGTTTGGATTCTGGTTTGAACAAGCCACCTGTTAAAAGGTATTTTTGAAACAAATGGTGATAACTGAAGACTGAGTGATATTGAAGACTATTAGTAAATCATTGTGAGTTCTGTATAATGGGGTATTGATGTAGTAGTTATATATATATTTTAAAAGGTCTCCTTTTTAATAATAAAAGCTAAGACTTAAGGAGAAATTTTTTATGATGTCTGAGATATGCTTAAAAATAATCCAGAAAAAAAAAGTGGTGTGAAGTATTAATATGTGGAAAGGTATCATCAGAGTGTTGGAAACTGTGAAAGCTGGTGATAGATACATGAAGTTATATTTTCTGCTTTTGTATTAATTTGAAACTTTCTAAAATACAATTTAAATAAAATAATTAAAAAAATTAGGAACAACTAAAAAATTGCGTATTTCTGCGCTTTCGGGGCTCCTTCCCCCACTTCCCTGAAGACAAAGACCAAGGGAGACAGAGAAAGTTCATTTATATTCAGAATGCTAACATTCAATTTCATGCTTAAAATAATTGTTTCTTTGGGTGAAACTCCTTGGGCAAAGCTTTCAAAGTGCATTTTAAGGGAATGTATATTTAGTTTTCACCAAACATTTTCATTTCTATGATAATTCCCTGGCTCTGAGCATCAGTTGGAGATGGAAAAGCTACTTGAGTGAAAGAGGCTGTTGAAAATCAGTTGGTAAATTTCAACAAAAAGTTCTTTTGTGGAAAACAGAAAGAGCAGGACGATACTCTTGACTCTCTAAAATGTTTGAAATGCCTTGGCTGGTGGCATTATCTTAACCATGACTGGGAAAATAAATCAGCTTTATTCTAATTCTTCCCACACCATTTCTAAGTAGAAATGTGTTTAGTGCTTGCCTCTGAAGGAGGTAATACTGTTTTCACTGCTCCCTGGGGTAGACTGAATAATGGCTCCTGAAGATATCCAGGTTCTAATTTTTGGAACTTGTAACAAAAGGGGCTTTGTAGATATGTTTGAGGATTTTGAAGCAGAAGGTTATGAACCCCAGAAGTCCACAAGTGTTTTTATAAGAGGAAGGTGGAGGGAGATTTTATGATAGAGGAGAAAGAAAAGAGAGCTGGTGTGAAAAGAGAGCTGAGATCTGACACTGTGGCAGAAGGTGATGTGAGGATAGAAGCAGGGAGATGTGAAAATACTACTTGGCTGTCTTTGAAAGATGGATAAAGGGATGATGAACCAAGGGATGCAGCTCTAGAAGCTGAAAGAGGAAAGGAAACATATTCTTCTGTAGAGCCTCTGGAGGGAGTGAGGCCTGCTAACCTTCTGAGACGGACTTTGGACTTCTGGCCTCCAGAACCATAAGAGAATGAATTGAGTTCTTTTAAGCCACCATATTTCTAATGATTTCTTAGGGCAGGATTAGGAGTCTAATACCTTACCCTAACTCTTCCTCTTATGAGAATGATTGCGGAAGTGAACCGGAGGGCCTGGCCTGTGAAGTGTATATCAGAAGTACATGAAGGTAAGTATCCTGGTCTGGTTGATTATTTGTTGAAGCAGATTGTGCAACTTAATGAAAAGTGTGTTATGGTGCTTCCCACCTTAGTCACAGAGGCTGTTTACAGGTTCCATTTTGTTATCCTGCCTGATTCTTTGTTCTCCAAATCCCCTGGTTTTTTTGAAAGTGGGATTTAGGGATTAGAGGTATGGATGAGTTCTTCACTGTAAAGTGGTAGAAGCAATATTAGAATAGGGATGTGGTATCCTGAAGTGTGCCCACCTACCAATAAGTAACTTTGGGGAAGATTTTTAACTCTTTGTGACCTGTAAAATGGGTTACAATTACATACCTTGCTTATTTCATAGTGTCTTTGAGGGCTCAGATGAAATGGAAGGGTCTTTTCAAAGGTAAAAGAAAAGCCCTTTCCCCTAAAGTCATCAGATAATGCTGAATAAAGCGGGCATGTGTTGGTGAACTGTGGTGGCCCAGAGCAGGGTGTTGGAGGCAAAGTGGGCTGAAAAGGTTGTCTACATGGGAGGACAGTGGTGGTGGCTCAGAATGGGGTGTTTGAATTGGTAGAGGAGTATGACTGTACCAATGTAGGAGTGGTAAAAGTGGTATTGAGAGACTGGTTACATTTAAGGGAATTGATCTCTATATTAAGATTACTGTAACTCTAATTTCTTTAAGATATAAATATTTTCATTGTCCCAGAAAGTTTCCTCCTGCTCCTTCTTAGTCAATTCCTATCTCTACCCATCAGAGACAAGCAGGGTTCTGATGTTTTCCACTATAAATTTGTTTTGCTCATTTTAGAATTTTATAAAAAATTCATAGACATTTTGCAAGTATAAATTATGAGCTTTCTTTTAGGTTTGTCTGGCGACTACTAACCTACTTTCTGTCTCTATGGTCTTGCCTAATTTGAACAGTTCATATAAATGGAATCACTTAACATGTGACCTTTTGTGCCTAGCTTCTTTCACTTAGCATTTTTTAAAGGTTCGACCATGTTGTAGCATGTGGGTGTGTGTCACTTCAGTGTAAGTCACTTCAGTCATGTCTGACTCTTTGAGATGCTATGGACTGTAGCCTGCCAGGCTCCTCTGTCCATAGGATTCTCCAGACAAAAACACTGGAATGGGTTGCTATGTCCTTTTCCAGGGGATCTTCCTGATTCAGAGATCAAACCCACATCTCTTACGTCTCCTGCATTGGCAGGCAGGTTCTTTACCACTAGTGCCACTTGGGAAGCCCATTGCAGCATATATTTGTGTAGTTGTTAATTCCTTTTCATAAACAATATTCCATTGCATATACCATATTTTTAAAAAAATATTCGTTCACAGTTGATGGCTATTTTGAATTGTTTCACATTTTGGCTATTATAAATGCTTTTCCTATGAACATTTGTATACAAGTTTTTGTGTGAACTTATGTTTTTATTTCTCTTGGATGCCTAGGATTGGAATTGCTAGGCATTATATAGTAGGATTATATAGTAACTGTATGTTGAAGTTTTTGAGGAAATAGCAAACTTTTTCCTACTGGCTACAGCATTTTACATTCCTGCCAGCAGTTTTCTTTTAGTGATTGCTCTATAGTTTGCAGTATATATTTCCAACTAATCCAAGTCCACTTTTTTTGGGGCTGCACTGCGAGGCTTATGGGATTTTATTTCTTCATTAGGGATTGAACCCAGGACCCCTGCATTCGGAAAATGGTGCCTTAGTCACTGGACCACCAGGGAAGTCCTTTTTCGTCCTCTTTGAACTGGAATGTTCTTTGTGATTTTCCTGTCCTTGTTCCACAGTTGCGTGCTGTGTGCTTGTGAGGTGCTTATATTGCCTTCTTCATTCATAGGTTTCTGGATCAGGAGGTCTTGGATGCACATCTCTTACATGTGATTCAAACTTGTGTTGTGTTTCCTAAAACTCTCAGGGGTCCTAGGATGGCAGATGAACATATATTCCACATGGGAGTAACATGCATAATTCTTGTCTAATGGTGGACTTGCGGTAGATTGTACAGCGACTAGAGTCCTTCACTCGTCCCTGAATTCATGCTCTTTGTCATGTAAATTTGCA
The DNA here is from genome assembly GCF_023699985.2 of Odocoileus virginianus. Taxonomy (NCBI): domain Eukaryota; kingdom Metazoa; phylum Chordata; class Mammalia; order Artiodactyla; family Cervidae; genus Odocoileus; species Odocoileus virginianus. Next base: position 35,154,424 of record NC_069680.1, read on the forward strand.
GTACCCTTCTGCTCTGACTCTGGGCCTTGTCACGTGATTTTCTTTGACAATAAATGTGGTTGAAATGCCAGTGTATTACTTCTGAGCTTGGCCCTTTAAAGATTTCACTTAACGAACTTTCACTCTTTTATTTCTGCCGTTACCATGAGAAGATCATGCCCAGGGTGTGGGCCATGCCCATGCCCTGGTCCCAGGAAAAGGATGAAGTCACATGATGCAGAGTCGACCTACAAACATGTGAATGAGCTGGCCAGACCACATGAATGAGTGAGAAATCCAGCAAAGATCAGCTATGTTTAGCTTGGATCAGCAGAACCCCTCAGAAGTATGAAAAATACATGTTCCTTGTATATCATTGCGACTTTGTAGTTGATTGACATACAGCAATATTGTAGCAGTAACTGACCAATGAAAGGAATATCCTGAAAGATTATAGCAGTCTTTTTGCAAATTCTGAGAAACAAACCAATTGTAATTCTCCAGGCATCTAATAAAAGTACACACACACACACATATATATGTATGTATACACATATATATAAAAGTATGGGCTTCCCAGGTGGCTTTGTAGTAAAGAATCTGCCTGTCAAGAAGGAGACAAGAATTTGATCCCTGGATAAGAAAGATCCCCTGGAGAAGGAAATGGCAACCCACTCCAGTATGCGTGCCTGGAAAATCCCACAGACAGAGGAGCCAGGTGGGCTACAGTCTGTGGGGTTGCAAAGAATTGGACATGACTTAATGACTAAACAACAACAATATATATAAAATTACGTAAACGTATGTTTCTATATATAATGTATCATCTAGTCTAACTCATTGTGAAGACAATAAAACTGAATACAGTGACCTGTAAAGCTAGTAAGGGACAGACAAATTACTGATGCACTTGGAAGTATGTTTGGGCAGTGGTTTGGATTTGAGGATAGCAGCTTCCCCGCCCTGGTTATCCAGGCTATGGATATGTTTTATTCCTGAATTTTGCTCTTTTATTATTTCCACAGGCACTGGGTAGTGTTTTCTTTTCTTTCTTTCCCCCATTTATTTTTATTAGTTGGAGGCTAATTACTTTACAATATTATAGTGGTTTTTGTCATACATTGACGTGAATCAGCCATGGATTTTGTTTTCTGTCTTAGCTGTTCACAACCTATTTTCTGGGGTGTTGTCTACTTACTAGGTAAGATCATAAATGATGTACTCAGTTTGCTCGTGGTATGAGTTGCTCTGCCTGGGCCTACCTCACCTGCCCAGTAAGATAAGATGTCATGAGAACTATTGTGCTTCTGGCATGGGTCCATTGTCCTGGACACCTTTTTCCATCTTTGTACAAAATCAGGTTAAAGGTATTCATTGTAGTTTTCTAGGTCCTTTATAAGGGTGACTTTCAAACTCTCTGGGCAGAGGCAAATGACTGAGCCATGTATAAAACAAGAGTCACAAATATTGACAAGATAAGTAGATTTTCTTCTCCAAACAAATCGTGTTTTATTTTCTACCTAGAATAATATTAAGGAATCATTAAGTTTTACCCATACTGGTGTTTCAGCCATTAGCTGGTGAATTTTCTTTCCTTGGATAATTTATAAATCATAGTGGGGACCACATTCCTGTTTCACTCACAGTTAAACTCCGTGGACGTGACTTCCGGATTATTACTTTGGTGGCCAATTGACCTACCCCCCTCTTTTTAAGTCAAGATGATGTGCAGTGCTGACATTACATGAAAACATTTACTTTCTTATTTGGGCCGAGAAACAGGCTTAATGTTTTTCATGAAAAGAATAATTACAGAGTAGCAAACATGCAAAAATTCATGTGATATTAGACAGAATAAGATGTTAAGACTGAAGAACTGCTCATGTTTTTGTTTCCTCCATTTCCCATGACTAGTGGAAATAAACCCTCCTAAACCAGAGGCATTATCATCTTGTATTGAACATTTTTCATGTCTAGGTGTTAGCAGAAGAGGGAAGATTCATCATATAGCTATGGCCATGGTCTCAGTGGCTGAAACAGACTGACCAATGGCTTCTAGAAGCATCACTTTTCCATGGTACTGTTATAATCAATGTAATTTAGTTTAACAGCATTTCTTGTTTACTGTTTCAGTCCAATACTTGATTAGTATAGGATGAGCAATAGTAGCCATAATGTAATTTAATAGTCAGGGATAATGTTTAATGGTGTTATGTAGGATATATCTTTTTTTCACACATAGGGTATTAGTTTTCAGTTGGAATCCAATTGGAATGTGTCTGCTCACTAAAGTACTGACATGCCAAAGAATACAAAGGGAGTGGTGTTGAGTTTGAAGAACTACAACTTCAGAGAGACAAACGCAGGCTATTCCTATACAAGCAAGTAAAGTAAGCAGGTCACATTTACAGGTAACAATAAGAAAGAAGAAAAATTATTTCTAAAGATTCTAAAGAGAACTTTACATATTTTTAGGTTCAAAAACTAAGAATTATATACAAGAAGAGCTACTGGAAAACTGAAAGAAGAAAATGGCCTTCCAAATCCAGTATCATTGGAAAAGACTTGGGAAACAGAGAGTGATAAACAGAATAATGAGAACATGGGGACCAAAAATGCTGAGACTGGACCTGAGCAGATGCACAGGTCGCATAGATCATTACTGGGTCCATAACGAGGAGGCACTTTGAAATTGATGTTGTCATTGTCATCATCATCATGTTGACTTATTCAGTACTTACTGTGACTCAGGCTCTGTGTTAAGTGATTTATGTGTTTGTTTATTTTCCAAAGAAATCTATGAGATACATCTTCTTATGTTGGTTTTATAGATGAGGATATGGAAAGGTTAACTACTTTGCCCATGATTACATAACTGGTATGTAATGGAACCATTACTCAAATAAATTGTTCTGCTTTAAGAGCTTAATCATCACAGTATATGGACTTACCCATTAAAGACTATATACATGATTTCCATTTCACCATTTGGACTTATCTTTCCTCCAAATCATCTTCTGTTTCAGAGTTAAATATGCCATCTAGATATATTTATGTGTAGTTACCCATAATGAATGGATACTTTATACCCACTGCCCTAAAAATTATGGTAACCAGAATTAATTCAAACAGCCTTTTTATAGAATGATCTGTTTATAAGTCTTAGTTCTTTTTGAACATATTGCTATTATAGTCTTTATTGTAATAATTTGAAGCCTTTTTCCATTTACAAAAGAAAATTACGAAAACAAGCATGTAAAATCAACCACAGAGGCATCTTTTCTGTTGTAGTAATAGAAAATGTCTTTTAAGATGAAAATATATTGAAAACTTGCAGCACTTTCTCTTTACTGTTTCTTTTTTCTGTGGTTTGAATCATCATTAGAGTATTCTGGGTTCTCTGGAAAGAACTGCCTTGTATAAAACCATCTTGAGAGCAGGGTTCTTCAGAAATGACAGCCTGTGTAGAATGCTGTTGCTAGCTTTTTTATCATCATTTTCTTTTAGAGATTTGTTTCTTCCTCTGAATAAAAAGAGTGAATCTTTTCTGTTTGTTCTGTTGGCACGGCTGTATTTTGAGTTCAGGTTTGAATATGTCATTTAAATACGATTTTTATTAGAGTGATTATGTTTGGGTCTTCATGTTGGAACTAGCAGTGACTGTCTGATAATCTAGGTCTTTCGATTATTCCCCTCCCTGCTTTCTCTCTCTCTTTTTTAATAATCTTGCATATTTTGTCCAAAAAGCATCAAAAATGTTCTCTTTGCAGCATAGTTTCTCTTTTGAATCTTGCCTTCCACTGAAGAGTGAGAAGCAAGATGATCCACTTTCTTTGCATTTTGTAAAAATGATGACATTGCCTTTTTCCTAAAAAAAAAAAAAAAAAAGCTTTGTTCAACTTTTCTCATCTAGAATTCATCTTGTAGAAACATCTAGGTATCACTGCTTTTCCCCTCAGGTAACATTCAGAGTAGTCTTCATTATTTTGAGAGATAAGGAAGAGAAATAAAAAGGGATATGTATATCTGTAGAATTTGAGATCATTATGAACAATTGTTACCTCTGGGTGAAGCTAATTGTAGCTTTCCCAAAAGTAAGAGTTAAGTTTGTCCTATTTAACACCAATGAATCTATAATATTTTATCCTGCTTTACATGCCTATATATATTATATACATGAATTTTACTTTTAGAGTACAATTTTGATAATTTGTTCTTAGCATCCTCTCTTTTCCCAGCATTGTCTTTCTCTCTCCCATCCAAGGGCCATTTGATAGCAGTAGGAGTATATTTGAGGAAAACCTAATTGTGCTGCGTTAGCCAAAATCACTTGACTTTGAGAATTTGACAAAGCTCAAGAGACATTTGTCAAAAGGATACAGAAACTTCCCTGAGACAAAGTCCTTATGGATATTTCATACAATGTGACTTAGGACAGTTATGCCATTAGACACCAAGATAGCTAGTCTGCCCATCACTCCCTCTCATTTTTTCTTGGACCACATGCTCTTAAGTGCTTATTTCTTTTTTTTTTTTTTCATTTATTTTTATTAGTTGGAGGCTAATTACTTTACATCATTGCAGTGGTTTTTGTCATACATTGAAATGAATTAGCCATGGATTTACATGTATTCCCCATCCCAATCCCCCCTCCCACCTTCCTCTCCACCCGATCCCTCTGGGTCTTCCCAGTGCACCAGGCCCGAGCACTTGTCTCATGCACCCAACCTGGGCTGGTGATTTGTTTCATCCTAGATAATATACATGTTTTGATGCTGTTCTCTTGAAACATCCCACCCTCGCCTTCTCCCAGAGTCCACAAGTCTGTTCTATACATCTGAGTCTCTTTTTCTGTTTTGCATATAGGGTTATCATTACCATCTTTCTAAATTCCATATATATGTGTTAGTATACTGTAATGGTCTTTATCTTCCTGGCTTACTTCGCTCTGTATAATGGGCTCCAGTTTCATCCATCTCATTAGAACTGATTCAAATGAATTCTTTTTAATGGCTGAGTAATATTCCATGGTGTATATGTACCACAGCTTCCTCATCCATTCGTCTGCTGATGGGCATCTAGGTTGCTTCCATGTCCTGGCTATTATAAACAGTGCTGCGATGAACATTGGGGTGCACGTGTCTCTTTCAGATCTGGTTTCCTTGGTGTGTATATAGATCAATGGAACAGAATAGAAAGCCCAGAGATAAATCCACGAACCTATGGTCACCTTATCTTCGACAAAGGAGGCAAGGATATACAATGGAAAAAAGACAACCTCTTTAACAAGTGGTGCTGGGAAAACTGGTCAATCACCTGTAAAAGAATGAAACTAGAACACTTTCTAACACCATACACAAAAATAAACTCAAAATGGATTAAAGATCTAAATGAAAGACCAGAAACTATCAAACTCCTAGAGGAGAACATAGGCAAAACACTCTCCGACATAAATCACAGCAGGATCCTCTATGACCCACATCCCAGAATTTTAGAAATAAAAGCAAAAATAAGCAAATGGGACCTAATGAAACTTAAAAGCTTTTGCACAACAAAGGAAACTATAAGCAAGGTGAAAAGACAGCCCTCAGATTGGGAGAAAATAATAGCAAACAAAGCAACAGACAAAGGATTAATCTCAAAAATATACAAGCAACTCCTCTAGCTCAACTCCAGAAAAATAAATGACCCAATCAAAAAATGGGCCAAAGAACTCAACAGACATTTCTCCAAGGAAGACATACAGATGGCTAACAAACACATGAAAAGATGCTCAACATCACTCATTATCAGAGAAATGCAAATCAAAACCACAATGAGGTACCATTATACGCCAGTCAGGATGGCTGCTATCCAAAAGTCTACAAGCAATAAATGCTGGAGAGGGTGTGGAGAAAAGGGAACCCTCTTACACTGTTGGTGGGAATGTAAATTAGTACAGCCACTATGGAAAACAGTGTGGAGATTTCTTAAAAAGCTGGAAATAGAACTGCCATATGACCCAGCAATCCCACTTCTGGGCATACACACTGAAGTGCTTATTTCTTTATGCTGCTCTAATCTCTTTCTAGTTGAGTGTTCCTGGTGGCTTGGATGGTAAAGAATCTGCCTGCAATGCAGGAGACCCAGGTTCAATCCCTGGGTCGGGAAGATTCCCTGGAGAAGGGAATGGCAACCCACTCCAGTATTCTTGCCTGGAAAATCCCATGGACAGAGGAGACTGGTAGACTGCATAGTCAATGGGGTTGCAAAGAGTTGGACACAACTGAGCAACTAACACTTTCATTTTCACTTTAAATCTCTTTCTGCCCAGAGGGATGGAATGGGGAGGGAGGTGGGAGGAGGGTTCAGGATAGGGAACACATGTAAACCCATGGCTGATTCATGTCAATGTATGGCAAAAACCACTACAATATTGTAAAGTAATTAGCCTCCAACTAATAAAAATAATTGGGGAAAAAATAAATATCTTCCTGCAGACTGGTATTATCTATTCACACATCTGTCTCCACCAAAATAGTGAGCTAAGTCAGAGTCACATATCCGTTTAGTTTAATTGCAGTCTACCCACTGAGTATAGTTGTAAACCTTAGTTTGAATTCTTGAGGAAGTATTTTGATTGGTTGCTGGCTAAACAATGAATTGCCTGGTCTTAGATCTTATGTCTAGTATTGATCCAATCAATCACAGTGATCCTACAATGGGTAACATGTGTAATTTAGACTGCTTCAGGGTTGAGAATAGGGTATGCACATTTACAGGCTATAAGAGGTAATAGGAACTGTGAGCTAGTCGGCTCGGGGATTAAGTGGTTTTGAGAAAAATTATCATTATTATTTTTTATAGATCAAGTCAACCTTGTTTAATTTATAAATAAGTCAGCAGTGGGTACTAAGAAAATACCTCATCATGTCTTTAATCTACTTTGACTCACTGGCATTTTAGGCCCTTTCAGTTTTATTAAAAAGCAGTTGTCAGGACCCCAGTTGCTTTCTCTCAATTGTATTCTTGGCTTTCTTTCTGCCTGGCTCCTGGCCCTAACCTTTTCTCTCATTTAGATAACACCACAATCTCTGGCTAGAAGGTAGATCTGCTGGCTTTTGTGGACCCTTGGCATCTCCCAGCACTGTCCTTGACTCTTTCCTCTTCTAGTACCTTAAAGAGCTTATCTTGCTTTAACTCAGGTTTTTAGACCCAAACTCTAGTACTAGATTATTTGGTGAGTTTTTGGACCTCCTTGGAGGTGTTGTTTGAATGTTTAGGTTACTTATGTGACTCTCCAATTTCTTTCTAAGAAAAGTAGATTTACTAGTAGAGCAGTTTTTAAATAATGTTCTTTTTTTTGGTTATGTCTCAAAAATAAAAGATGTATTATTTTCTGAAACATGGATGACAACTAAATTAACACTTATGCAGGAAGCAAATAGGATTATTATGGTGAGAAATCTAGGTCAGCAAAAGTCATCCTGTTGGAAGGGCATCCTAACCAAGAGGACCACTTTCAGGCTAAAGATATTAGTTAATTGCACTCATAAATTCCTTACCTTCAGATTTCTGACATTTTATCTTGGCTCTACTTGAGGTCTATATTAGACTTTTATTTGAAGTGCAGAGAAATCACTCTCTTCAAAATTATACTGCAGGCTTCTTGATAAATTCACCATTGGTCTTTCTAACCCAGGAGAATTTAATAATAAATCTGAGTCTCTTGATGGCAGTATCAAAGCACAGATGCTGTTCCCTCCTGCATGAGATCTATATGCTGACACAGGATATCGTGTCATGTCCTAATCCAGTACGCTGAGTGGTGTCTTAGCTTGTACAGCAGGCTGAACGCATCACTTTATCAGCCTTTACAGTCAGGGCTATGAGCCGATTTGCTTATGGAAGTTTCAGCGTTCAGTCATTCTTCTGCACAAAATGATTTAAACTGGAGTCAGAGGGCAGAATTTGAGGACTGGTATGAGCAATGTTGAAATATCCTCTACATTCCTCAAGTTGTCTTTTTCTACCTTTGCTCAGGGAACTTGCTGGAACAGGGTAAGCCAGGTATGAGGATAAACATATAGTTAAGTTGGTGAGCCATTTGGCCTCTTGGGAGCTCCATTTCCTCAGTAAAATGAAGGCGTTGGGTGGGATTGTCAGTTCCTGGTTCAGGCAGTGGCTTGGTTGCTTGAGTGTGTTGTGTTTTGTGTTGGTTGCAAAATGTGTCATAGATTGTTTGTTACAGATTACAGTGAAAATAGTGAGGTTTGGGAAATACTTTTTTAAAGACATGAATTCAAGGCTGTTCCTATAAGATTGTCCTCTCATTTGCTTGCATTAAGGTGTGCTTTCATGAGTAAAAAAAACTACAGAGGTGGAATTGATTTCGCAGGGCTGCTGTAACAAAATATCACACACTGGGTGACTTAAAACAGAGATTTATTCTTTCACAGTTCTAGAGGCCAATAGTCCAAAATCAAGGTGTTGGCAGGGTCATGGTCCCTCCAGAGCCTTTAAGCTAAAGTCTGGTGAATCATGAATCTTAAATAGCATCAGAAACAGCAACAGCCAGTAGGGGACTGTCCAGGCACTTGAGAAAAATTAGCCAATGTGAGTGTTTACTTTTATGGAGACACAGATAGATTATCTCTTGGAAAATCAGTAAAATATTCAAGGTAGTTGAGAATATTATTTCCTCTGGCTTCTGGATTGTTTTTTGGGAGTCTTTCATTTGGCTTTTGGGTCCCAGCTCTCATAGAGATGTTTAGATGGCCTTACTGAAATGATCCCAGGGAACTGGTATCTAACCTATCCTAAAATTTCCCAGAGAGGGCTTTTTTTTAAATCAAGATGCATGCCAGTGTTAAGCACTCCCATTCTCACTAATTTTTATTCTAAACTTAATATCTAATATGGGAGGCTAAATGAGTTTGCTTCTGTTTGTGCTTAGAAGAAATGGTAAACTACATTCCAAACTCCTTAAGAAATTTGGAGGAATTACCTAATTTTATTTACAATGCTCAATAAAATTCAGTGTGGACTTCTTGGCAAAGGTAGCTGTGGGGCCTGTCACAATTGTGGGCTGATAACCAGGTGAGCCCGGGCCCAGGCAGTGCTGGGCCAGGGAGCAGAGCCTGCAGTCTGGTAGAAGACCAGGAAGGTTTCATCAGCCAGTGGAAACCAAAGGGCTGCCTGGCCAGTGGGAATCGTGGCTCCAAAGTCGTGATTTTCCAGACACTTCCCCAAGACTTCTTGGTGTGACTGCTCCTAAAGGAGCCCACCCACCGATGGTTGAGTTTTCAGTGGACTTGACCCAGAAGAAAAATGCAGCTTTAGCTCCTTGCTGCCCGCTGCCCCTCTGTTTGATGACCACACCCCTGGTGCCCTCCTGGTTTGTTTCTGGCTGCCCTCTGCTGCTCGCAGATCACCAGCAGCCTGTACATCAGCAACGGTGTGACTGCTAGCAACAAGCTCTTGCTGTCCAGCAACCAGATCACAGCGGTCATCAGTGTTGCGGTGTAGGCAGAGAACACCTTATACAAGGACATCCAGTAGGTGCAGGTGTTTGTGGCCTATGCATCCATCTCGAGCCTCTGTGACTTTCTGGGCCCCATCTCTGAGCACACCCATGATTCAGAGGTGAAGCAGGGCTGCCCCTGCTCTGAGTCACTGTTTCTACTCCATGCTTATGGCCTCTGGAAGTACCAGCCTCTGCCCCACTGGATTCCCTGGCTGGGAGGAAGCCACACTGGCTGTCATCCTGCCCAACAACTGTTTTTGGGAGTAGTTTGTCCACTACAAGTTCCAGCTGTTTGGCAAGAACGCTGTGCACAGGGTCAGCTCCCAATTGGACGTGATCCCAGACGTCTATGAGAAGTAGGTCGGTTTTATGGCAGGCAAACAGCGAGCCATCCTGGCGAGCCCCTACCCCAGGGGTCAGAGGTGTGGATCTGCTGTTGATCCTATACCAAGATCTGAACTTGAATGTTCTACTTTAGTTGATACAGAAAATCAGATGATGCCTCTTATAAGGCCAAGGCAAAAGGGAGGGTGACTGCAGTTTTTAACCTTATAATTCATATCTTTGAAGAATAAAAGTACTCACTAAATATGAGACAGTGAAAGTAAGTTTTCTACCCTGTGAGTGCCAGGGCATGACCACTGGGGCCAGATCAGAGAGGAGGAGAGGCAGGTGGGGCCCTTTCAGATGGACCTGCCAGCGGTGCTCAGGGCAAGTGGCAGGCCTGGAATCCCACAGCCGTCCCCCAGGCCCACTTCTCAGGAGCAAGTCAGCCAGAATCCCACTTCATTCTTTGGAACCCAAAGCCACGGCCTCGGGAGTCATGGCTTCTGCACCTCTGACAATAAGTGTCAATTTAGTAGATAAGTGGTCATCAAGTGATGCTCTGGGAGCCCTGGGAGACTCAGGCCACCCTTGTCCCCACCTTCAACCACAGAGCTCAATTCTGGCTTTACAGATTGGACTTAAGTATAAGATAGTTTTTGAAGAAAGCATTTCCTTATATAAAATTTAAAAATAATTTTTGAGTGCTATTGCAGACGGCAAGGTCTCAAGGTGCCTTTGGTGACTTCTCAACAGCTTTGATGGAAGGTGGGCATCAGTCCCTTTCTCTACGGCACATGATGAGAGAGCAAGCCTTAATAACAGGCCTCCAGGTTTCCTCTCAGCTTGGAAGGTTGGAGATGTGGACTGAGACCCGGCTCTGTCATCATGTGACCTGGAGCTTCTCAGAGATTCAGTTTCCTTATTGGTCTCTGCGATGACAGTCCCCTTTTCTCCAGGGTTGCTGTGAAGATCGAAGGGTTGCTAGCAGAGTAACTGGCACAAGGTACCTGCTTAAGAGTAAAGGGGGGCTCTTGTGATTAATGCTGCCCTCAGGCTCTGCTGGTTCTTGGTCAGTGCCTTCATCCTCACAGCAGCATTTCCCCTGTCTTTGCACAGCCCTTTATTGTTTAGTGAGTGCTGTTCCCCAAAATCATCCATCTTGTGTGGGGACAGGTAAGCTTAAGATCCTTTCAGGCTATATGTCAGGGGAAGCCTAGACTTAGCAGACTTTTCAGAATCTCATTGTATATTCAAATGTTGTGAGGCAAGAAGCATGATTTGAGCTACTTCTCAAACATCGTGTTTAGAATCACTGACCATTTAAACAGGTGCCTCAGTCTGGCTAACCACTGAGATCCATGCGGGCACTTTTTCAAGGGACAATTGGGTGGCTCCCTCTACCAGGCCCCAGAATCTTGGATTGTTCAAACTCCTCAGCTAACTAGTAATGTGGTTTTGGACCAATTATTCTAGGTGAAAGTTCTGCAGAGAAATAATATAAGAAATAAATGAAAGTACAACTGTTCTGATTGATGCAAAGCTGGGGGTCTGGAGCCTGGTGGAGGCCAAATAGTCTTTCTCTCTGAATGTGCCCCTTCCCTGCTTCTGTGAAGAATTGCCCACAGATGAAACTAGGAAGAAAAATGAATGAAAGATCATTGCTCTGGGCTGGTCTTGTTTTACAAATGGGAAAACAATCCCATAGACCACCAGGGCTGGTGTAGCCCCCAAAGCAGGCTTTCTGGCAGAAACTCAGATGGAAAATTTCTTTTAAAGTACTTTTTAAGAGAAATTTATTAGGATATAGCCAATTTGTTTTTTCATTTGAAAATTTTCCTGAATTAACATGCCATAAAATAAACCTGTTTTTGAATGTACATTTCTGAGAGTTTGACACATATATGGTTTTATGTTACCATCACCACAATTGGAAACACAGAGCAGTTGCCTTACTCCTTAATATTCTCTTATGCTTCCCCTTTCTAGTCAAGCCCTTGTCCCACCCCAACCTCTGACAAACAGTGATCTGTTCTCTAACCCTGTGGATTTGCCTTTTCTAAGGTATCATGTAAATATAATCATGCACAGTGTGACCTGTGGAGGCTGACTTCTTTCACTGATCATAATGTCTTGGCAGTTCATCAGTGTTGTTGCTTTTTGGTGGTATTCCCTTGTATGGATACACCAGTTTGTTTTACTTTCAAATGAAAGATGTGAGATTTTGCCCTGGGCCCCACAAATTATATACTCAGAGTAATAATCACAATCAATGATAAAATTTTAAATATACTGTTGTTTTCAAGGTCTTTTGGATGTTTAATATCACAGTTATTTTTCCTTTACCTTTTTCTTTCCCAGTTAATAGAACTAGAGTATTCTGTAAAACAGAAGCAAACTCTCTGGAGGTAAAAAACAGAAAGCTATAGCTGAGAAATTTAAGAACATCTGTTTTCCCCAGATAGATAGTAAATAAGCTTTGGCTATTGGTACTTCTGAGGCTGTGTCTGGGTCACCAAGGAGTCTAGCCATGCCTGACATATAAGAAGTATTAAGATATGAGATGACGTTTTATGACAAAGAATGCCAGCAATAAGCTCTCTTTCCCTTTAAACTTCGCCTCTTCCTCTATGATTCTACATGATCACAGTGGTGCATAATTTTCCAAGTTATTAATTTATAGCTTTTTAAATCTGGAAAACCTCTTTCTGTGAATCCAGTTTGACCAAGACTAATTGTCATGGGGTAGCATGTGTGTTTCTTAAGGGTGTCATAGTAAGTTACCATAAACTTGGTGGCTTAAAAAAAATGGAAATTAATTTTTTCACAATTTTGAGGCCAGCCATCCAAAATCAAGATGTCAGCAGGGTTGATCCCTTCTAGAGTCTAAGAAGGAGAATTGTTCCGTGTCTTTCTCTTAGCTTCACATGGCTGCTGGTTCATTGTGACTTGTGGGTCTCTCTCTGGTTGTGGTATGCAGGCTTAGTTGCCCTGCAGCATGTGGGATTTTAGTTCCCTGACCAGGAACCAAACCTACATCCCCTGCATCGGAAGGCAGACTCCCAATCACTGGACTACTAGGGAAGGTCCTTTGCTTTCTTCTTTATTTGGTCTTCCTCCCTCTGTCTCTGTGTGTTTTCTTCTGTCTGTCTGCTTTCTTAGGACACTGGGTTTAGGGCCCACCCAGATTATCCAGGATGATCTCATTTTGTGATACTTAATTCCATCAGCAAAGACCCTTTTTTCAAATAAGCCCACACTCACAGGATCCAGTTGGACATATCTTTTGGGAGCCATCATTCAACCCCACACTGGTAGTATATGCCTTTTGATCAGTAAAATCCCTTAAGCTTTTGTGAACCAAAGCATTTCTGTCTTAAATAATGTCACCTAAGTGTTGTTGCCAAAGTGAAGGATGGATCCTGTACTCACTAGCAGGCACTGGTGCTAGCTTGTGCCAGTGTAGAGAAGCTGACTTTTAAATTTCCAGGGATTTTACAAGCCTGTTGTTTCACATGGCCATTATTAAAAATTAAATTATATAAACTTACAGTTAAATAAGTCATATTAAAACCCCAAATTATATGTACTCAAAACTCATCATTTCCTAGTTATCTTACTTCATTTTACTATTATGTACTCTTGAGGTTATTTAATTCTACTGTATCTGTACAGTGTGTTTCTGAGCATCTCTTTCTCAACGCCAAGTGCAGTCACACTGATATCTTGAAATGAACCTTGGTGGGAATATTTACACCATGGGGCTTTCCAGGTGGCGCTAGTGGTAAAAAACCCACCTGTCAATGCAGGAGACATAAGAGATGTGGGTTTGATCCCTGGGTTGGGAAGATTCCGTGGAGGAGGACATAGCAACCCACTCCAGTATTCTTGTCTGGAGAATCCCTCGGACTGAGGGGCCTGGTGGGCTATAGTCCATAGGATTGCATAGAGTCGGACACTACTGAAGTGACTTAGCACCTACGGACATTGGCAAGGGCTAACCATGAGGGTCTACTTTCTCCCTGAAGGCAAGTTTTTAAACATTTCTCAGCATATTGCTGATCCTGGTAACCATGACAGCGTATACCAGAAACTTCTGAGCGAGAAACCAGCAAAATCTTCCTATGACTATGTACATGGTACATACTCTGGATGTTTAAAATTAGTTATGATTTCAATGAGCAATTCATTGTATGCATGCATGCTGTTTCAGTCATGTCTGACTCTTTGTGATCCTGTGGACTGTAGCCTGCCAGGGTCCTCTGTCCATGAGATTCTCCAGGCAAGAATACTGGAGTGGATTGCCATGCCCTCCTCCAGGGGATCTTCGCAACTCAGGGACTGAACTTGAGTCTCTTATGCCTCCTGCATTGGCAGGCAGGTTCTTGACCACTAGCACCACCTGCAAAGACCAGAAATTCATTAAATATGTGTAATTAAATGTGATCTACAATGTTTAACTTAACTTAAGACTGTGTTGTTCAGTCACCCAGTTGTGTTTGACTCTTTGCAACCCCTTGGACTGCAGCATGCCAGGCCTCCCTTAAATGCACTAGTCAAAAATAACATATCTAGTCTGCTTATTCTTACTTTTGTTTTTGAGAAGAATGCCATTAAACTTCCTATGATAACATAAATATTTTCAAGGTGCAAAGTCAATAGTTTGTAAACACTGGCAAACTTTTTATTTGAGTCCATTCAGGGATAATATGACAAAGATGTTCTCTGAGACTTGGAGTTGGCCAGGCTTTTAACTTGCTGTGATCCAGTGAAATATTTCAGCTTGATCTACTTTATCTTTTTTCTTTGTTATGCTTTGGCACCTCAGCCATTAGCTGGAAGTGAATTAAATGGCCCCAGAAGCTGTAATTCTGCAGCCAGCAAGATATTAGAATAGAATTGATTATCTGGAGGTGTTTGCATATGGAAGCAGCCCTCCTACCTATTTATTTCCATTTTAACCTAAGAAGTTTGTGGGAAACTTGTTAATACCCTCAGAGGGTTTGATCCCTCTGCCTATGTGGTTTCTGAACCAGACACGAATACTTAAAATCCATAAAAGGGAATTCATAAATAAAAGCAAATATGACAGAGGAGAAAAATACTTCCAAAAATATTAGAAACTCTATCTTTAGGCAGTGTCAAATAAAAAACAAATGCAGATGTAAGTAATGAGTCACTTTATTTGAAAAGAAGATTGTAATTAGGAGGGGGGGACTATTACATTAGGTGGAAAGAACTATTGCAACAGAAGACTCCAACCGTAATGTCTACAGATGTTGCAAAGACCAGGCAGAAAAGGCTTTCTTTTAAAGGGAGAAGTAAACAAGCCTTGAAAGATCTGAGTGTGGGGAGTGGGGTGAGCAGGGAATTGACTGGTCAGCTGAGCAGAAAATGTCTGAATTTTTGTGGTTGGCTGATTCTCAGGAGAGGCTGTTAAGGTTTTTTTTCCCCTCTCTTCCTTAGGCTCCCATTGCTTGCTTAAGCTCAAAGGTGGGTCACACTTCAGGGTCCTGGTGGAAGGAGAGATATCTGATAAAAGTTTGGTCAAGACAGGTTAGTGTCCAGATTGTTTGGTCAGTGGGACAAACAGTTCAACCAGTCTTTATTTATTTATTTAGTTTTGGCTGCTCTGGTTCTTCGTTGTTACACCTGGGCTTTCTCTAGCTGCAGTTGAGTGGGGGCTACTCTCTACTTGTGGGCCGTGGGTTTCTCATTGTGGAGGCTTCTCTGGTTGCAGAACAAGGGCTCTGGAGCGCAGTTTCAGTAGTTGTGGCGCATGGGCTTCGTTGCTCTGCAGCATGTGGGATCTCAGGGATTGAACCTGTGTCCTCTGCATAGGCAGGTAGATTCTTAACCATGGGGCCACCAGGGAAGGAAGTCCTCAACCAATATTGTGTGTGACAAAGAATTGGAAATTTCGAGGGTCTGTGTCTGGCCTTGTCATGGACAAGCAGTGGGGTCATCCATAGGTTTTACAAAAAAGTCACATGTGAAAGGATGATCCTTTGCAATAAGCTGTTTTCTGAAATACAAAAGGATGTATTGATCCTATCTTCGCCTAAGTACAGGGCTCAGGTAAAGTTCTACATTTTCAGCAGCTACTGCAGTTCACTCCATGTTTTACGTTAGACTTCAGCTCTAATCCTGTGCTCTGTTTGAGAGGCTGGATCAGATACTTTTGTTTGGTTTTATATTACCCTTCTATTTTATACGGTAGACGGTGAGTAAAGCAAATTACCATTAATAATGTGGATGGGCTTCATTCAATCAGCTGAAGGTCTTAGAGAAAAGACTGAGATTCTCCAGGGAGAAAGGAAGGAATTCTCACTCGAGATTGACTGCCTTCAGATTCAAGACTGCAAAATCAGCTCTTCCTTGGTTCTCCAGGCTGGCTTGGACTGCTTGCCAGGGCTTGAATTTTCTGGCTCCTTACAATTATGTGAGTCAGTTTTAAAAATTAATGAATCTCTCTCTGTAGGTCTACTTCTGGGTTTTCTGTTTTGTTTCATTAATCTATGTGTCTAGCCCTCTGCCAACATCATACCCTCTTGATAACTGTAGCTATGACATTCTAGCCTAAATAGAGTGATTCTTTCAATTTTATTTTAATTTTCCAAAATTGTTTTTTTTAACCAACTTTAAGTTCTTTGCCTTTTATATAAATTTTAAAATAAACTTGTCTATGTCTACCCAAAAGTCCTCATTATAAAAAAATCTTTATTTAATTCTATTATAAAAGCCACATATGTTTATCATTGAAAAATTAGAGACTACAGATAACTGTTAAGAAGAAATTCTGTAATGGGCTTGCCATCAAATTAACATGAGGCCTGGAGAACTGCCCTTTGCATTAGATTAGGAGATATGCTAAGAATTTAACCTAACATTGTCACATTAAACCCTCATTAGAATACTGGAAGAAAATATTATCTGTATTTGACTCTTGAGGAAACTGATACTCACAAAGGTTAAGCAAGGTGTCTGCTGCTGCTACTGCTAAGTCACTTCACTCATGTCTGACTCTGTGTGACCCCATAGACGGCAGCCCATCAGGCTCCCCCATCCCTGGGATTCTCCAGGCAAGAACACTGGAGTGGGTTGCCATTTCCTTCTCCAGTGCATGAAAGTGAAAAGTGAAAGTGAAGTCTCTCAGTCATGTCCAACTCTTAGCGACCCCATGGACTGCAGCCCACCAGGCTCCTCTGTCCATGGGATTTTCCAGGCAAGAGTACTGGTGTGGGGTGCCATTGCCTTCTCCCAGCAAGGTGTCTAAAATCACCCATTTAACAAGCATTAGCGCCACGGTTTTAACTGAAGTCACAGAAGGCCCTTTATAATTGAGCCGCTGCTTCGTCTCCTATCACCCTCTTCTACTTGATATGCTCCCCATGCTGATTACTTGTGATTTCATAGATGAGGTTCCTTCTGCCAGGAATGCTCATTTCCCTTTTGATTGCTGCAGAATTTATTTTTCAAAATGTAGTTCAAGAATTATCTCCTCTAAGGAGGCTTTACAAGCAGCCTCTACTCACTCCTCCACCCCTACCTTTGCTTATTCAGTCTCTTCTGGCTCTTGGAGCTATCTTGTGTATAACCCTAATTGCACTCACTAGTGTTATAATTTATTTACTTATGTCTGTCTCTAATAGGCTTTGAACTCCAACAAAAGCAGGGACTGCATTTTATTTGCCTTGTTCCAGCCAATAGTGCACTATCTGAGCATTAGTGACTTTATAGATTTATCCATTAAAAAAACGAAGGCTAATCTTTGCCTGTAGGCAGAAGTCATAACTCTAATGTATACAGAGATCAGGAAGTTAAGAGACATGTGGTCTTGTGCTGAAAATAAGACTTTAGAGAATAGTGGGGTTTATTGTGAATGGAGGAGCTTCACAGCTTTACTTAGAAATATTCAACTTAAATCTTTGAAAAAGCATCATGCCAGGTATACCCAAAATACTTGCAGGCAGGATAGGCATGCGGGTTGCAGAATTCAACCCTATCCTTGGCAGTTTATAATTTCACTAGGAGAAAAACAATCTCATTAGGGGAAAACATTCCTACGAGAAATGTAAAAGGACTGGACTTCAAAAAAAAATAAAAATTGGTCTGTAGATCTCCAGCACTGAGGAGCACTAGGGTGCAGAGCAGATTATCAGGTCCCAAGTCACAGTGTTTACATGGTTTTCCTGACCACAAGCATTTGCATCTACTTTATTTAGTTAAATATGATTGTATTATATTTATTTTTTATTACATACTATATATATAATTTATAGGTCTTCCCAGGTGGCGCTAGTGGTAAAGAACCTGCCTGCCAATGCAGGAGACATGAGAGGCAGGTTCGATCCCTGGGTCAGCAAGATCCCATGGAGGAGGGCATGGCAACCCACTCCAGTATTCTTGCCTGGAGAATCCCATGGACAGAGGAGCCTGGAGGGCTACAGTCCATAGGGTTGCACAGAGTCAGACACAACTGAAGTGACTTAGCACATGTATAATTTATATGTAATGTATGTATTTTTAAGTTGTATTCATTAGAATATGAAAATTTACTTATATTCTTTATTCAAGGTGTGCTACATTATCATTTTATAGATTTCTATATAAACTAGATACTAATCTTTTTTGGTTATGTAAGTTTTTCTAACTGTCTTCTCCAAAATGAGTTTGGTTTTTTATTCTGTTTATAATGTCTTTTGTTGTAGCAAATTTTAAAATTTTAATGTACTCAGATTTATCAATTTTCTTATGGCATGGGTTTTGTTATCTTTTATTTAAGAACTCCTCTATGCCATAAGGTGATAGTGTATCCTTTTATATTTTCTCATAAAGTTTGTTAAAGTTTTTCTTTAGGTCTAAATTAAATTAAAATCCACTTGTGGCCTGAAATAGAGATCTAGTTGCACTTACTTTTTTCCATACATCAGCTGAAAAGAACTGCACAATGAGAGGACGGTGAGTTTAGTTTTATCTGAGGACTTACTGAGGACTGTAGCCTGGGAGACAGTCTCTCAGATAGCTCCAAGGAACTGCTCCAAAGAGGCAGTGGTGAAGGTCAGCATATATATGATTTTGGTAAAGGGAGTACATGCAATCCAGCGTACATCTTGGTAGACGGTTGCTGCTACTCATAAGGAGCAGATGTCTCTGTTAAAGATTTTAGTGCTTTCTTGGGTGTGAGAAGATGCAAGAAATTAGGTTTGTAAAATTTTCTCCTGAAAATATCTAACTATCTAAAGGCTTGTTCTGCCAGTTTTTCCCAGAGCACAGGATGCTCTGAGCTCCTTTTGGATGTGTTAAAGTCAGTGACTGTAGTAGCTAGTGACCTAATCATTGTAGAGCTGGATGGCAAGTGACATTCTTTAGTTGGCATGTACAATAACCGTATTACCAGGATAAGCTAGTTATGCCATAGTGACAAACTGAGCCAGGAGAACTATCAACAGCTTCAGATATGCAGATGGTACCACCCTATTAGCAGGAAGTGAAGAGGAACTAGAGCCTCTTGATGAAGGTGAAAGTTGATTTAAAGAGTGAGTGAAAAAGTTGATTTAAAGCTCAACTTTCAAAAAACGAAAATCATGGCATCTGGCCCCACTACTTCATGGCAAATAGATGGGGAAACAATGGAAACAATGGCAGACTTTATTTTCTTGGGCTCCAAAATCACTGCAGATGGTGACTGCAGCCATGAAATTAAAAGACACTTGCTCCTTGGAAGAAAAGCTATGACAAACCTAGATAGCATATTAAAAAGTAGAGATATCACTTTTCCAACAAAGGTCCATATAGTCAAAGCTATGGTTTTTCCAGTAGTCACGTATGGATGTGAGAGTTGGACCATAAAGAAGGCTAAATGCCAAAGAATTGATGCTTTTGAATTGTGGTGTTGGAGAAGACTCTTGAGAGTCCCTTGGACAGCAAAGAGATCAAACCAGTCAATCTTAAAGTAAATCAACCTGAATATTCATTGGGAGGATTAATGCTGAAGCTTCAATTCTTTGGCCACCTGATGTGAAGAACCAACACATAGAAAAGATCCAGATACTGGGAAAGATTGAACGCAGGAGGAGAAGAGGGCAACAGAGAATGAGATGGTTGGATGACATCACTGACTCAATGGACTTGAGTTTGAGCAAACTCCTGGAGATAGTAAAGGACAGGGAAGCCTGGCATGCTGCAGTCCATAGGGTTGCAAAGAGACATGACTTAGTGACTGAACAACAACAATAACAGCAACAACAAGCTAAGGTTTCAATCTTTTTTAAAAAAATTATTTATTTTTTAATTGAAGGATAATTGCTTTAGGGAATTTTGTTGTTTTCTGTCAAACCTCAACAGGAATCAGCTATAGGTATACATATATCCACTCTCTTTTGAATCTCCCTCCTATCACCCTCCCCACCCCACCCCTCTGGGTTGATACAGAGCCCCTGTTTGAGTTTCCTGAGACATACAGCAAATTCCCATTGGCTATCTATTTTATATATGACCATGTAAGTTTCCATGTTACTCTTTCCACACATCTCACCCTCTCCTCCCCTCTCCCCGTGTCGATTTGTCTATTCTCTATGCTTGTTTCTCCATTGTTGCCCTGCAAATAAATTCTTCAGTACCATTTTTATAGATTCTGTATATATGCATTAGAATACAATATTTATGTTTCTCTTTCTGACTTACTTCACCATGTGTAATAGACTCTAGGTTCATCCACCTCATTAGAATGGACTCAAGCACGTTGCTTTTTATGGCTGAGTAATATTCCATTGTGTATATGTACCACGACTTCTTTATCCATTTATCTGTTGATGAACATCTAGGTTGTTTCCATGTTCTAGCTATTGTAAATAGTGCTGTAATGAACAATGTGATATGTGTGTCTTTTTCAATTTTGGTCTCCTCAAAGTATATGCCTAGGAGTGGGATTGCTGGGTTATATGGTGGTTTTATTCCTAGTTTTTTAAGGAATCTCCATACCATCTTCCATAGTGCCTGTATCAATTTACATTCCCACCAACCGTGCAAAAGCATTTCCTTTTCTCCACACCCTCTCCAGCATTTACTGTTTGTAGACTTTTTGATGATGGCCATTCTGACTGGTGTGAGGTGATATTTCATTGTAGTTTTGATTTGCATTTCTCTAATAATGAGAGATGCTGAGCATCTTTTCATGTGTTTGTTAGCCATCTGTATAAGCTCTAAATCTTAATGGCTTAACACAACAATGATTTGTGTCTTTTTTGTTTTTTAGCATGTAAAAAATTTTATATTTATTTATTATTAAAAAAATTTTTTTGGGGCTGTGATGGGTGTTTTCTGTTGCTAGGTGGGTTTTTTCCTAGTTGCAGCAAGCAGGAGCTACTCTCTAGTTGTGGTGGCTTCTTTTGTTGTGGAGCATGGGCACCACGTGCAAGTGCTTCAGTAGTTGGAGCATGTGAGCTCAGTAATTGTAGCTCCCAGCTTCTAGATCACAGGCTCAATAGTTGTGGTGCATAGGCTTAGCTGCTCCCTGGCATGTAGTATCCATCCAGATCAGGGATTGAAGCCATGTCTCCTGCATTGGCAGGTGGATTCTTTACCGCTGAACTACCAGGGAAGTCCAGATTTCTTTCTTTCTTATGTGTCCAACACTGGTGGCCATTCTGGGGTTGAGTGAGCACAGTTGGTTCTCTGCTCCACAAGTCTCTCAAGGACCCAGGTGAAAGTAGCTTTCATTTTTTTCAGAGTGCACAGCCTCCTCTGTTAGCACTATATGAGGGGAGTGCAGGGAGCTCCCATTCCTGTTTATATCATTTCTGCACACAACTTATTGCCATGTCTTATCACATTCCCTGACCAGCTGAAAGGCAGTGTTAACTTCAGTCTGGCTAGCAGGAAAGGAAAATTTGACGTTTTTGAGCACTTGGTATCCACCAGGTGAACTCACTCTTCCCGTATCATTTATTGACTAACCCATCCACCTCTTCTTGATTTGTGACTTCATCTCTGTTACATTAGAGATGTAAATTTAGGTCCATTTAAGCAAGAGTTAGTTTCTGGGCTATTTTGTTCTACTCTTCTAATTGTCTGTTCTTGGGAAATACTATAATTTTTAAAATTACTACCTTTGAGTAATGTTTTTATATATGCTATAGTGTCACCTACTTTGTCCTTTTCTCTTAGAATTGTCTTTTTGCTTGTAACTGTCTGGTTGACTCATATAAGTTTTAAAAGCACCTTGTCAAGTTGCATGAAAAAGTCTGTTAGATTTTTCCTGAAATTATATTCAATTTATATATTAATCTGATAGTACGTGGCATCTTTAAGATATTGAGTTTTACTGTTTATAAATATACTTAAATTTAAGGTCTTTCCATAGTTTTGAACTTAATAAAACTCTGACATCTTTTGCTAGATTTATTTCTAAGTATCTTATAGATTACTTTGTCATTTAAATACTATCTTTAAAAAATTACATTTTCTAATTGTGATTTGTGTGCAGGACTGTAATTGACTTTTTTTTTTTGTATTGACTTTATGTTTAGCACAATTTTGAACTTGCTCTTTGTCTTGAGTTTTGGTCTGTGGAGTCTCCTGAATTTTCTGCATAGAAAATTACACACTGTTTGCAAAAAATGGCACTGTTATTTTCCTCCAATCCTCGTACTCTTTCTTTCCTACTTACTATCCTTGACTTCTCTCTCTCTCTCTCTTGCTTTCTTCTCTTTTCCACTCGTCTCTTCCTCTTTCCCCATCCTTTCTTCTTTGTGCACTATCTGGGACCTTTCATTTGAGTTCGTTAAGCATGATAGCAGGCTTCTTACCTTCTTACTGACTCAGAAAGGATTCCTCTATTATATTGCTATTTGGTTTGCAGTAGGTGTTTAGTAGATACCTTTGCTACGTCAAGGAATTCCCTGTGTCTTCTTACTTTGCTAAGAGTTTTTATTATCAAAGGTTGATGCTGAGCTTGTTCCACCAAGATTTCACTTGGAAAAAATTCTCTTTTATGTTTCTTCCGAAACTTTTGCTATCTATCGTTTGCTTTTGTACCTGGTCTTTCCATTATCCCAGGGTTGACTTCCAGAGAATGTTTCCAGCTGTGTTTGACCCTTTTACTAATTAAGATGCCTCAATGGTTTGATGACCACAGACTTTTTCTTTAAGGACTCTGATTCTTTTTTGATCTATATTTAAAAGTGTATTTATATGTGTGGATAAAATCCAAGTATTCCCATCAAGATTTTGCCTGATGAGAATGCTAGGGACCGACTCAGAAAACAGAACAGTAAGTTTGGGCTGATCCCATTTATTTCAAACTTATGACAATCCAATAATTGATATTTTCATAACAGTATCAGAAAGTTTTAACTCATCCCCTCTCAATATTCAGAACACCATTTTTGCTTAGGTAGTGAAAATGTTACAGAGTGAGCCCTAGGGGGAATAAGGGGACAGCCAATTATTTTCTTTTTCTTTTGCAATGATTGCAAATACCTCTCAGTTCCTCCACCCTGGAGGCTTGCAGATTAATTGTAACCACTCAAAGGCAAGGACATCCTCTCTCAGATATTGTTTGTCAGCAAAGATTATGGCTATTCAGTGGTGTCAGTTCCTTCACGGTTATAGTAGTTGTTCTATAACCGTCAATAAGATTTCTTAGTTAGCAAGATAGTTATTGAAGTTCTTCGGGAAGAAATTATAGATTTTCTTTTATAAAAAGAGTTAGGGTTAAATTGAACCAGAGCTCTAAATTTAAGGTACTGTCTCCTCAGAGTTGATGTTCACATATTTTGGTCTGAAAGGCAGAAGCTTCTCAGACTCCTAGTTCACTGATCCGGCAGGATTATGTGGGTGATAAGCGGTGGCTGTCATTTTATGACTGAGAGCAGATTCTATCTATGTATATAAATTGGTGACTACACAACACTTAATCCTAAAGATTTCCTAGGTAATAGAAATTTTCTATCAGAAAATGTAGTCAAATCTCCACTTGTGCACTTCTGAGGTTTTTTGTCAAATTGCTATAGCCTGGAGTGCATTGAAAGCTTCCAAACACACCTTAAGAATATTAGTCCTTAATAATTTTCCTGAGAGGAAGGGAAAATGACTCTATTTTAACCACTTTTCCTTCTGTGTCAAGTTTAAAAATGAACTCCTAGAAGTGAACCTCACATAGAACCAGGTAAGAATTAGATATCTTCCTACTAATAGACTGAGGAGCATTTCATGTATGTATTGATGGTATTTTCATTGTTAATAAGCTCAGCAGAGATATTCAGGTTGTCTTCCCACCTCTATTCTTTTGTATTATTTTGAACTATTATTTGAAGATTTGGGAGTGAGTATATATCCTGAAATGATTATCGAAGGAGAACCCCTATTCCTCGACAAATGGCAGGATGCATCTCATCCAGAACATGCTTGTTCCAGGTCAGCAAGACTGTAAATCACCAAGTCTGAGAACTTTGTCATGAACATCATTTAAGATGGAGTCTTATCAAATTCAGAAACCCCAAAGATTGCTATACTAATAATTGCTCATGCATGTGATAGGCACTCAGCAATTTTTGAACTATTTAGGACAAAACTTATTCTGGCAATCCATATGCTTTAGTTTCAAGGAATATCTATAACATTCTTGATCCTCAAACAGGGAGAAAGCAGAGTTAATATCCACATATCCATAAATAATATTTTTATTTTTCATATAGTTTTTCAGTCATCTGGAAAGTCCATTTCTCAAAAAATACTTTTTACATTGATATTTGGTTTGATTCTACAATTCCTAATAGGCTCTGAACTTCCAGAGGGCAAACTCTTTCTCATACTCCTCTTTGTGTCTCCAGTTCTTGGGTATATGGATGACACTTAACAAATCTGGGGTGGGAAAATATTGTAAATAATAATGGATGCCTCACCTCTTTCCCCCACTAGTTCTTACCTGTGGTGGGATTAGGAGAAAAGGTGGGAAGTTAGGGAAAGAGAGCTATGTGGAGAGGGTTGTCTGACAGAAGCTGTGGTCTCTGCCTGGGGATTTTTGCCACCCCACAATGAGGCTGATGGAGAGAGTCGGTGAAAAATACCCAAATCTCACTTTCTCTTTTCTTCTCTTTAAAAATCTGGTTAGTGGCTTACCCTTTGGCTAAACCCAACAGGAAGTAAAGAGCAAGAGAACTTTCTGGTGTATTCTCTACACTTCCTAAGATGCATAGCATTGTGGAGAAGGGAGGAGAATGGGTCTTAATGCAAGTGGAAGACTGGTAGTTGTTCTAGAAAAAGAAAATGTAAGACATGGGGGAGGAAAGAGGAGCTTGAAATAACCTCTGAAGTCAAGAAAAGTGACAGTGACAGTGATGAGAGGATTTTCCAGGACTCCTGGAATTACTGAAGGCAGTGGCCCCATTTTGTACTCCTTCATATTGTTTAATGTCTTTATCATCCAATAGATTATAAGCTCCTCAAGGGCAGAGACACCACATCACCAGCAGAGGTCTTGGCAAGTTCTTAGTAATTACTGACTGACTGAATGAATGGAAGTCTCCATATGGCTATGTCAGAGAGGATGCAACACAATTGAGAAGGCCATTGTCAGACCAATAAAGGCCTTCAAAGAATAGAGACTTTTTCCAAAAATACAGAAGATGGTAGTATTCATTTCAGTGTTCAGGGGAGAGAGACTGAATTTTCTGGATCTAATTTTCTCTTCACATGAAAGGAGTGATCTTTAGTTAGGAAGCAATGATTCTCCAGGCCTCATTATAATGTTCCCATTATAGACTGGCTTAATGGATTACTGTGTATTATAATTTTCAGCTAATTAAAGTTTGTCCCAGCGCTGCTCCAATAATCTTGTAACAAATCAGAAGGCTGGACAGGCACTTCTGACCCTGAGCTTATATGCTCTCAGGAATTCCAGGCAGGTTGGTGGGGGCCAGGGATGGGGATGTGATGGTGTCTCAGCATATTTTAGTAAAAGCAAAAGTGCATGAAACTAAGCACAGAGGAAATTCATGGAAGGATGCTCTGACACAGATGTTCCATTGTGTGGTTCTGCACAGCTCTCAGACTACTCAACAATCAGGGCCAATCATCAGGGCCAGGCTTTCATGCAAAATTAACCAGGAATAATGGTAAACAACCAGCACCTGGCAGAATGGATGTGCTCAGTAAATAGTCCGAGACTTATTACCAGGAAGAGTCAATGGTGTCTTCATACCCTTTAACTGATTTTTCAGATGTTCAGTAGGCACTGCTGCTGTTGCTGAGTCACTTCAGTCACGTCCGACTCTGTGCGACCCCAGAGACCGCAGCCCACCAGGCTCCTCTGTCCCTGGGATTCTCCAGGCAAGAATGCTGGAGTGGGTCGCCATTTCCTTCTCCAATGCATGCATGCATGCTAAATCGCTTCAGTCATGTCCGACTCTGTGCGACCCCATGGACAGCAGCCCACCAGGCTTCTCTGTCCATGGGGTTCTCCTGGCAAGAATACTGGAGTGGGTTGCCATTTCCTTCTCCATATGTAGGCACAGCTTAGATGAATCATTTTCAAGTTTTTTTTTCTTTCTGTAATCTTTCAGAGACGGTACGCTATGGTAGAGGACAAGGTTCAAATCCCAGCTGTGTGAACTTGAGTGAGTTGCGTAAACTGTCTTTTAAAAAAAATAATTAATTAATTCTTGTTGTTCTGGATCTTCATTGCTGCATTCAGGCTTTCCCTAGCTGCGACAAGCAGGGGCTCCCCTTCCTTGCAGTGCACAGGCTTGCCATGGCAAGGTCTTGTCTTCTAGTGGAGCACAGGCTCTAAGCATTCAGGCTTCAGTATCTGCAGTGTTCTGGCTCAGTAGTTGAAGTGCACAGGTTTAGTTGCTTTGCAGCATGTGATATTTTCCTGGGCTTGAACCCATGTCCCCTGCATTGGCTGGGGAATCCTTATCTGCTGTACCACCAGGGAGGTCCCTTAGCCTGTCTTTGCTTCAGTTCTCTTGTTAGTAAAATGGAGATGATAGTAGTATCTATTACCTAGGACTGTTGTGAGGATTTAATGAATAAATACAGATGTAAGTAAAGCATAGCACATAAATGTTGTCCATTGTTAATATTGTCAGTTAACAAGGTGAATTCAGCATACTCAATTCATCTCCAATCCTTTCATAAAAAATTTATTTTTGGCTGTGCTGGGTCTTTGTTGCTGCTTGGGCTTTTTCCTACTTGTGGCGAGTGGGGGAAACTCTCTAGTTGTGGTGGGCAGGTCTCTCATTGTGGTGGCTTCTCTTGTTTCAGAGCAATGGCTCTAGACATCTGGGCTTCAGTAGTTGCAGCATGAGGACTCAATAGTTGTGGGTCCTGGGGTCTAGAGCACAGGCTCAATAGTTGTGGCTCATGGGCTTGGTTGCTCCACAGCATGTGGGATCTTCCTGGACTAGGGATGGAAACTGTGTTTTCTGCTTTGACAAGTTGCTTCTTCAGCACTGAGCCACCACTAGGAAAGCTCATATATCCAATCTTGACATAGCTGAAAGGCAGTCATTTTTAAGGGGCCATCTTGAGCCTGCAAAACACTTATGAAAATACTTGTCTTTACTATACTACAAAGCTATAGTCATCAAGACAGTATGGTACTGGCACAAACACAGAAATATAGATCAATGGAACAAAATAGGAAGCCCAGATTTATCCACACACCTATAGACACCTTATCTTTGACAAAGGAGGCAAAAAATATACAATGGAGAAAAGACAATCTCTTTAACAAGTTGTGTTGGGAAAACTGGTCAACCACCTGTAAAAGAATGAAACTAGAATACTTTCTAACACCATACACAAAAATAAACTCAAAATGGATTAAAGATCTAAATGTAAGACCAGAAACTATAAAACTCCTAGAGGAAAACAGAGGCAGAACACTCTCTGACATAAATCACAGCAAGATCCTGTATGATACACCTCCGAGAGTAATGGAAATAAAAATAAACAAATGAGACCTAATTAAGCTAAAAGTTTTGCACAACGAAGGAAACTATAAGCAAGGTGAAAAGAAAGCCTTCAGAATGGAGAAAATAATAGCAAATGAAGCAACAGACAAATAATTAATCTCAAAAATATACAAGCAACACCTGCAGCTCAATTCCAGAAAAATAAATGACCCAATCAAAAAATGGGCCAAAGAACTAAACAGACATTTCTCCAAAGAAGACATACAGATGGCTAAAAAACACATGAAAAGATGCTCAACATCACTCATTATCAGAGAAATGCAAATCAAAACCACAATGAGGTGCCATTATACGCCAGTCAGAATGGCTGCTATCCAAAACTCTATAGGCAATAAATGCTGGAGAGGGTGTGGAGAAAAGGGAACCCTCTTACACTGTTGGTGGAAATGCAAACTAGTACAGCCACTATGGAGAACAGTGTGGAGATTCCTTAAGAAACTGGAAATAGAACTGCCATATGACCCAGCAATCCCACTCCTGGGCATATACACCAAAGAAACCAGATCTGAAAGAGACACGTGTACCCCAATGTTCATCGCAGCACTGTTTATAATAGCCAGGACATGGAAGCAACCTAGATGCCCATCAGCAGACGAATGGATAAGAAAGTTGTGGAACATATACACAATGGAATATTACTCAGCCATTAAAAAGAATACATTTGAATCAGTTCTAATGAGATGGATGAAACTGGAGCCCGTTACACACAGTGAAGTAAGCCAGAAATATAAACACCAATACAGTATTCTAACACATATATATGGAATTTAGAACGATGGTAACGATAACCCTATATGCAAGACAGAAAAAGAGACACAAGTGTATAGAACAGACTTTTGGACTCTATGGGAGAAGGCGAGGGTGGGATGACCTGAGAGAATAGCATCAAAGCATGTATATTATCAAGTGTGAAACAGATTGCCAGTTCAGATTGGATGCATGAGACAAGTGCTCGGGGCTGGCGCACTGGGATGACCCAGAGGGATGGGATGGGGAGGGAGGTGGGAAGGGGTCCAGGATGGGGAACACGTGTAAATCCATGGCTGATTCATGTCAATGTATGGCAAAAACTACTACAATATTGTAAAGTAACTAGCCTCCAACCAATAAAAATAAATTTAAAAAAAATAGCAAGCAAAGCAACTGACAAAGAATTAATATCAAAAATATACAAGCAACTCTTGCAGCTCAATACCAGAAAAATAAACGACCCAATGAAAAAATGGGCCAAAGAACTAAACAGACATTTCTCCAAAGAAGACATACAGATGGTTAACAAACACATGAAAAGATGCTCAACATCACCCTTTGTCAGAGAAATGCAAACCAAAACCACAATGAGGTACCATCTCATGCCAGTCAGAATGGCTGAGATCAAAATGTCTATGAACAATAAATGCTGGAGAGGGTGTGGAGAAAAGGGAATGCTCTTGCACTGTTGGTGGGAATGTAAATTGATACAGCCACTCTGGAGATTCATAGTGTGGAGCAGATAGATTCTACTCCACATAGATTCATACAGTGGGGAGATTCCTTAAAAACCTGGAAATAGAACTTCCACATGACCCAGAAATCCTACTGCTGGGTATTCACACCAAGGAAATCAGAATTGAAAGAGACACATGTACCCCAATGTTCATTGCAGTACTGTTTACAATAGACGGGACATGGAAGTGACCTAGATGTCCATTGGCAGACAAATGGGTAAGAAATTTGTGGTACATATACACAGTGGGATATTACTCAGCTATTAAGAATGCATTTGAGTCAGTTCTAATGAGGTGGATGAAACTGGAGCCCAATATACTGTATGTATATTAATGCATATATATGGAATTTAGAAAGATGGTAATGATGACTCGATATGCAAAACAGCAAAAAAGATACAGATATAAAGAATAGACTTTTGGACTCTGTGGGAGAAGGCAAGGTTGGGATGATTTTAGAGAATATCTTTGAAATATATATATTACTGTATGTGAAATAGATGACCAGTCCAGGTTCAATGCATGAAACAGGGCATTCAAAGCCAGTACACTGGGACAACCCATAGGGATGGGATGGGGAGGGAGGTAGAAGGGGGGTTTGGAACAGGAGGAAACATGTGCACCCATGGTTGATTCATGTCAATGTATGGCAAAACCCACCACAATGCTGTAGTTAGCTTCCAATTAAAATAAATAAATTAATTAATTTTAAAAAGAATAATAAAAAAGAAGATACATGTCTTTAGTATTTAATGTGAAATGAATATGGCATATGCCGTATCTATCTATCTATCTATCTATCTATGCCAAGAAAATGGACAGCCTTAGTAAATCATTAAAGTATATCAGTACAAGTATACATTTAAGTCTGTGCTGCATTTGTTAGTTAAATAGACTCAGTGGCAAATGTTGGATGGAACTAGTGGAATACTTATCTATAGGTGATCCAAGAAATGGATTGGCATTTTTTGTTTTGGCTGTGGCGTATTCATAGATGAATGCTTGTAACATCAGCATCCCTGATTTCATGTTCTGTGAGGAGTCTATGATGCTGAGACTGCCCAAGAGAGTGGCAGCAACGGAAGTCCTGCCTCAGAGGTTTGAGGGGTGCTGTACTTACACTTTTAATGAAAATAATTTAGAAACAATAGAAAGATGAGTCTTCCAAAATAGGAGAGAAGACAGAGCTGCAACAGTAAACAAATACAATAAAATAATAGTTATTTATCAGTTAAGGGTAATAGCATTTTGATTATCTATATACATAATGTCATTTAACCCTTACAACAAACCTAGGGGGGGAGCAAATATCTTCATCTTATAGCTGAGGACTTAGAGGATAAAAGAGGATAAGTAACTACATACTAAAGAAGTGCTGTTACCTAAATAACTTGGTTAAATATTAATAACAGGCATACATAAAACAAGTCAGCTATGCTGAAATAAGTTGAGAGTTACTAGGTGGTAGAATCAAAATTGAATAAAACTCTGATTCTGCAGCCCAGAATCCTTCCATAGTGTTTTGCTTCCCTGCTCCCCTTCCTGCCCTGTCAGTGAGGTATGGGGCTACTCTGTCATTCACTAAGAAGTATTTCTGAGTACTTATTACAGGAGTAATTTGCTAAGTGCTGAAGATAGAAATGTGGGTATTAAGATGGTCCAGATTGTGGTCATTGATT
Organism: Odocoileus virginianus; assembly: GCF_023699985.2. Lineage (NCBI taxonomy): Eukaryota > Metazoa > Chordata > Mammalia > Artiodactyla > Cervidae > Odocoileus > Odocoileus virginianus. The sequence goes on from NC_069680.1 coordinate 35,185,379, forward strand.
TATTTATAGCAGGATCCACAGTCTTTGACTTTGTTTCACCTCAGCCAAACAGAACCCATTTGTGGATTGAAGTGGGTTTTATTTCTGAGCACAGAGCAGAGTCATTGGTGGGGAGTTAATGCCTATCAAGATACAACAAATAAATCAAAGCTAAGTGGTGGATGGATGTTCTAGAACACCAGCATCTTCACTGGTGGCTTCCAGTCACAGGTACCCAAAATATGTGGAGGGAGGCAACCCAATAGCCCATGACTATTCTCCCTTTCTCTGGCTCAACAACATTTAGGCCACTGCTGTTAACCTCCGTTTATTAAGTGTCTACAGCTCAGACGGTAAAGCGGCTGCCTACAATGCAGGAGACCCGGGTTCGATCCCTGAGTCGGGAAGATCCCCTGGCGAAGGAAACGGCAACCCACTCCAGTATTCTTGCCTGGAAAATCCCATGGACGGAGGATCCTGTTAGGCTACAGTCCATGGGGTCGCAAAGAGTCGGACACGACTGTGCAACTTCACTTCACATAATGGACATTTATAAGGCAACTTCCATCATTATTTAAAATCTTCACCATAATCTTGTGAAGTAGCTAATTTTACTCCCATTTTATAGATTAAGAAACTGATGATGAGAGGAGTTACTTGAGAAGACTTGAGATTGAACAAAGAAATGCTTGACTCCAAGACATCAGCAACTCATGTTGGTTCTGGTCATTTGATTGGGCATTCCCAAGATCCCATAATGCAGTAAGGTAAGCATCCCTAGGGTCTTAAGGAGTATAGACTGAGATTGAAAGCTGACTTTTAAAGTACATGGATCAGATTGGGGTAAACTTAGAGGCTGTGGCACTGTCACTAGTCAAGTTGGGTTCCAGGGTTGACTTAGTGGTCAAGAGACCCTGTGTAGATAGCAGATGGTCAAAAGTTATTTGAATGAATCATCATGGCCTGGAACATACCAGAAACACCCATAACTTATCTCTTCCTTAGGGAGAGATAATGAAAAAAAAAAACAAAAAAAACCCAAATGTGATTTTAGAAATTGAATTGCTGAGTTTATTGTGTTGTACTTTTCACTTTCTGGTCCCCTAAAAATTCTGAGTGCTAAGGATGAGGAGTAATTCAGTTTAAATGAAGTGCCAGCAGTGAATGGGACAGCAGGCGCAGGTGGTAAATTTAGCCCAATGGTGAGAATGCAAGTGGAAAATTATGCTAGAAACTTCCTATTTGGTAAGCATTTAGTTGAATTATAATGCTAAGGACTTGGTAGTAGAGTTCTTTAACCCCAGCTCTTATGTAATAGATTTGTTTTGTGGAAATATGACCAAGATATTTCAAATGACTTGTTATGTTATGCTTCTTTCTGATTAACTGTGACTTGGGTGAGGTACAATTACTTGTGTAGTTTTGGTTTTACTTATATAGGAATCATTGGTTTGAAAATACACAGAACCATATTCAGGACAAGTCACAACTGTCCAGAACCTCACTTTTCCTAATGCTAAATGAAGCGATGTCATAATGAAAGTGAAAGTGAAATTGAAGTCACTCAGTCGTGGCTGGTTCTTTTTGATCCCACGGACTGTAGCCCACCAGGCTCCTCCATCCATGGGATTTTCCAGGCAAGAATACTGGAACGGGTTGCCATTTCTTTCTCCAGATGTCATAATAGATAATGCCTAAACTTCCATTTTGACATTTCATAAATTGTTGGTATAGGAAATAGTAGGTTCTAATGTTTTCTTTCCGTGGAGTTGGGGCGCGGGTGATGTTTTCTATTAGTTTAGGAATTTTTTAGAAGTTTATTTTTCATTTAGTTTGAGTAGGCAAAAGTTTATAGAGGAAAACAGAAGTATCTATGATTCTTATTTGGGGAATGAATGTCCTTTAGTGTGTGTGTTTTCAGTTGCTCAGTCCTGTCTGACTCTTTGTGACCCCCATGGACTGTGGCCCACCAGGCCCCTCTGTCCTTGTGGAAGGTTGTTGCTGAGCTGTGAAAGACACTGGGATTCTTGGCCTCTGGAGGAGAGGAATGCAGTCCACGGCCAGTGACAAGGCTTGATTGCTCAGAGCTTTTGTGTAATAAAGTTTTATTAAATTATAAAAGAGATAGAGAAAGCTTCTGACAGAGACATCAGAAGGGGGCAGAAAGAGTGCCCCCTGCTAGCCTTTAGCAATATGTTATATACCTATCTGCAAGCTGTTAATTAGAGAAAGGAAATGTCTCAGAGCTCAAAATGGTCCCAGGCCCCTCACCCACAACATGCATATTGAGATAACATTGGCACAAGGTGAGTCATCCCGGGCCATAAAACGATTGACATGAATCTTGAAGAAAGGCAGGTTTCCAAGTAAATATATAGTTTCATTAACATAGATTAGGAGAACAATGTATGAGTAAAACATACTGGTTTGTTGAGCCCTTATCGGTTCTGTCAGCCTGCTTATTTTGAGAAATGCTGGACTGGATGAAGCACAAGTTGGAACCAAGGTTGAAATATCAATAACCTCAGATATGCAGATGACACCACCCTTATGGCAGAAAGTGAAGAAGAACTAAAGAACCTCTTGACGAAAGTGAAAGAAGAGAGTCAAAAAATTGGGTTAAAACTCAACATTCAGAAAACTAAGATCATGGCATCTGGTCCCATCACTTCATGGCAAATAGATGGGGAAACAGTGGAAACAGTGGCTGACTTAATTTTTCTGGGCTCCAAAATCACTGCAGATGGTGATTGCAGCCATGAAATTAAAAGATGCTTACTCCTTAGAAGAAAAGCTATGACCAACCTAGACAGCATATTACAAAGCAGAGATATTATTTTGCTGGCCAAGGTCTGTCTAGCCAAAGCTATTGTCAGAGGAGTGTGTAATTTCCTTGGTTCTGTCTCATCACAAGAAAAATTTGAAGCAACAGACGTTGAAGCCCTCAGCACATCACAGCTCTTGGACAGTGTTACAGCTCAGTTTTATTTAGAAAATAAAGGAAGATACATCCTTGAGGCATGAGGGCATGCCAACCCAAAAGACATGAAGAGAAGAGAGAGAGAGAGAGTGCATGCATGGGAGAGACACCCCCTCTTCCCCAGCCCTTGGGCCCCTCTTTTTATATGTTTTTTCCTCCCCTGGGCCTGTCCTATGTAAATTGGGCTAGCCAGAAGTGCTGTTTGTTCTATCTGAGGTCGTCACTCTAGTCCTTGGACCTTCCTTTGTTCTATTTTCATGGGATTTTCCCCTTCCTTGTCTTTTGGCCACTGCCATTCTGGACTCCTTTTTCCTATTCTAGCTACCTAACACCCTCATATAGACAGTGATGGTGTAATTGGTAATTTTATTCCCAGGAGTTGAAGATTGTCACTTTTGGGAATGAATGTCAAATAAACAAGGCCCTGCACTCCTCCAACCCCACCCAGTCCCATTTTTTGAAAAAGATGATATGATAAATCTTTGAACAAATATATTTTAGGAGATTAATTACATGATATGTTGTTGTTCAGTTGCTCAGTTGTGTTTGATGCTCTGTGACCCCATAGACTGCAGCACGCTAGGCATCCCTGTCCTTCACTATCTCCAGGAGTTTGCTCAAACTTGTGCCCATTGAATTGGTGATGTCATCTAACCATCTCATCTTCTGTCATCACCTTCTCCTCCTGCACTCAATATTTCCCAGCATCAGGGTCTTTTCAAATGAGTCAGCTCTTTCCATCAGGTGGCCAAAGTATTGGAGCCTCAGCTTCAACATCAGTTCTTCCAACTTCCAATGACTATTTAGGTTTATTTCCTTTAGGATTTACTGGTTGGATCTCCTTGCAGTCCAAGGGACTCTCAAGAATCTTCTCCAACACCACAGTTCAAAATCATCAATTCTTTGACATTCAGCCTTCTTTATGGTCCAACTCTTACATCCATACGTGACTACTGGAAAAACCATAACTTTGACTATATGGACTGTTGTCTGCAAAGTGATGTTTCTGCTTTTTAATAAGCTGTCTAGGTTGGTCATAGCTTTTCATCCAAGAAGCAAGTGTCTTTTAATTTCATGGCTGCTGTCACCATCATCAGTGGTTTTGGAGCTCAAGAAAATAAAGTCTGTCACTGTTTCCATTTGTTTCCCCATCTATTTGCCATGAAGGGGTGGTACCTGATTTCATGAATTTCCTTTCTTGAATGATGAGTTTCAAGCCAGCTTTTCACTCTTCTCTTTCACCTTCATAAGAGGCTTCACTTTTGCCATTAGGGTGGTATCATCTGTATATCTGAGGTTATTGATATTTCTCCTGGGAATTGTGATTCCAGTTTGAGCTTCATGCAGTCCAGCATTTCTATTATACACTCTGCATAGAAGTTGAATAATCAGGGTAACGATATTTAGCCTTGATGTACTCTTTTCCAAATTTTGAACTTTTCTGTTGTTCTATGCCTGTTTCTAACTGTTGCTTCTTGCCCTGAATACAGGTTTCTCAGGAGGCAGGTAGGGTGGCCTGGTATTCCCATCTCTTGAAGAATTTTCCACAGTTTGTTGTGATACACACAGTCAAAGGCTTTAGTGTAGTCAATGAAGCAGAAGTAGATGTTTTTCTGGAATTCCTTTGCTTTTCCTATGATCCAACAGATGTTCACAATTTGATCTGTTTCCTTTGCCTTTTCTAAATCCAGCTTGTACCTCTGGAAGTACTCTTGAAGTCTAGCATGGAGAATTTTGAGCATTACCTTGCTAGCATGTGAAATGAGTGTAATTGTGTATTAGTTTGAATATCTTTTGTCATTACTCTTTGGGATTAGAGTGAAAACTGATTTTTTCTCATCCTGTGACCACTGCTGAGTTTTCCAGATTTGCTGGCATTTTGAGTGCAGCACTTTCACAGCATCATCTTTGAAATAGTTCAACTGGAATTCCATCACCTTCACTAGCTTTGCTCATAGTAATGTTTCCTAAGGCCCTCTTGATGTCACACTCCAGGATGTATGGCTCGAGGTGAGTCATCATGCCTTTGTTGTTATCTGGGTCATGAAGACCTTTTTTGTATAGTTCTTTTGTGTATTCTTGCCACCTCTTCTTAATATCTCTGCTTCTGTTAGGTCCATACCTTTTCTGTACTTTATTGGGCCCATCTTTGCATGAAATGTTCCCTTCACTTCAGTTCAGATCAGTTGCTCAATCAAATCCCACTCTTTGTGACCCCATGGACTACAGCATGACAGGCTTCCTTGTCCTTCACCAACTCCCAGAACTTGCTCAAACTCATGTCCATCAAGTCATTTATGCCATCCAACCATCTCATCCTCTGTTATCCCCTTCTCCTCCTACCTTCAATCTTTCTCAGCATCAGGATCTTTTCCAATGAGTCACTTCTTCGTATCAGGTGGCCAAAGTACTGGAGTTTCAGCTTCAGCATTAGTCCTTCCAATGAATATTCAGGACTGATTTCCTTTAGGATTGACTGGTTGGATCTCCTTGCAGTCCAAGGAACTCTCAAGAGGCTTCTCCAACACCACAGTTCAAAAGTATCAGTTCTTCGGTGCTCAACTTTCTTTATGTTACAACACTCACATCCATGCATGACTACTGGAAAAATCATAGTTGTGACTATACAAAACTTTGTTGATGAAGTAATGTCTGCTTTTTAATATGCTTTCTAGGTTGGTCATAGCTTTTCTTCCAAGGAACAAGTGTCTCTTATTTTCAAGGCTGCAATCACCATCTTCAGTGATTTTGGAGCCCCCCAAAATAGTCTCTCACTATTTCCACTGTTTCCCCATCTATTTGCCATGAAGTGAAGTGGTTGGATGCCATGATCATCGTTTTTTGAATGTTGAGTTTTAAGTCAACTTTTTCACTCTCCTCTTTCACTTTCATCAAGAGGCTTTTTAAGTTGTTCTTTGCTTTCTGCCACAAGGGTGGTGTCATCTGTGTATCTGACGTTATTTCTCTTGGAAATCTTGATTACAGCTTGTCTTCATCCAGCCTGGCATTTCCCATGATGTACTCTGCATATAAGTTAAATAAGCAGGGTGACAATGTACAGCCTTGATACTCCTTTCCCAATTTGGAACCAGTCTGTTGTTCCATGTCTGGTTCTAACTATTGCTTCCTGATCTGCAAATAGATTTCTCAGGAGGCAGGTAAGGTGGTATGGTATTCCCATCTCTTTAAGAATTTTCCATAGTTTGTGGTGATCCACACAGTCAAAGGCTTTGGCATAGTCAATAAAGCAGAAGTAGATGTTTTTCTGTAACTCTCTTGCTTTTTCGATGGTTCAATGGAGGTTAACAATTTGATCTCTGGTTCCTCTGCCTTTTCTAAATCCAGCTTGAACATCTGGAAGTTCACAATTCATGTACTGCTGAAGTCTGGCTTGGAGAATTTTGAGCATTACTTTGCTAGTGTGTGAGATGAGTGCAATTGTGCAGTAGTTTGAACATTCTTTGACATTTTCCTTCTTTGGGATTAGAATGAAAACTGACCTTTTCCAGTCCTGTGGTCATTGTTGAATTTTCCAAGTTTGCTGTCATATTGAATGTAGCACTTTAACAACATCATCTTTTAGGATTTGAAATAGCTCAACTGGAATTCCATCACCTCCACTAGCTATGTTCATAGTGATGCTTCCTAAGGTCCACTTGACTTCTCATTCCAGGATGTCTGGCTCTAGGTGATTGATCACAACATCATGGTTATCTGGGTCATGAAGATGTTTTTTGTATAGTTCTTCTGTGTATTCTTGCCACCTTTTCTTAATATCTCTGCTTCTGTTAGGTCCATATCATTTCTGTTCTTTATTGTGCCCATCTTTGCATGAAATGTTCCCTTGGTATCTCTAATTTTCTGAAGAGATCTTTAGTCTTTCCCATTCTGTTGTTTTCCTATGTTTCTTTGCATTGTTCACTGAAGAAGGCTTTCTTATCCTTGCTAGTCTTTGGAACTCTGCATTCAAATGTGTATATCTTTCCTTTTCTCCTTTGCCTTTCACTTTTCTTCTTTTCTCAGCTATTTGTAAGGCTTCCTCAGACAACCATTTTACCTTCTTACATTTCTTTTTCTTGGGATGTTTTGGCCACCACCTCCTGTCAATGTTACGAACCTCTATCCATAGTTGTTGTGTCACTCAGTCTATCAGATCTAATCCCTTGAATCTATTTGTCACTTTCACTGTATAATCATAAGGAATTTGCTTTAGGTTGTACCTAAATGGCCTAGTGGTTTTCCCTACTTTCTTTAATTTAAGTCTGAGCTTTGCAATAAGGACATCATGATCTGAGCCACTGTCACCTCCCTGTTCTTGTATATATATACACATGTACTTTAGCAACAGGCACGTGAATTTTATATACTTCTTTCTGACATGTAGCTAATTCAAAGAAAACCTAGATATTAGAAAATTATAGGGCAATAGTACTATTGATGCAAATACACTTTACTGTGTACCATAGCGTTAACCAGACAACTCACTATAATGAAACTGATAATGATGATCCAAACATAATTAATACTAATTTGTAATTTAGTAAATAAAAAGTTTTACAGCTTTACTGAATGTGGTTGAAAAATAATATTGTTTAAAGTTAGATACACAATGAAATGATTTAATATACATATGTATTATGAAAAGATTATTGCAATAAGATTAACACCTCCCATAGTTATTTACCTTCTTTTTTTGGTGGTGAAAGCATTTAAGATCTTAGGAAATTTTGAGTATATAATATGGTATTATTATTATTGTTTTATTTTATTTTTTTAAATATGGTATTATTAACAGTAATTTATAATTAAAAATGAATGTGGCAATGAAAACAACACAATGAGAAACAACACAATGGTTGTTATGTTTGATAAGAAACTTGGGAGTTCAAGCTACATTCACGTGCCTAGTGAGAGCCGTGTTATACAGAGTTATGGTTTTCAGCAAATTTCTGCGACATGTGGCATGTATTCTAATACCAGACTCTGTAATCGCAGCAGACCTGGAAGCACTCTGCCAGCTCTGCCCAGAACCTCTTGTGTCCTCTTTTCTTCACACATCCATTCCCTGGCTTCTGGGCTTCTCAGGTGACTCAGTGGGTAAAGAATTTGCGTGCAGTGCAGTAGACACGGGAGACATGGGTTTGATCCCTGGGCCGGGAAGATCCCCTGGAAGAGGGCATGGCAACACACTCCATCTTCTTGCCTGCAGAATCCCATGGGCAGGAGTCCGGTGGCCTGTAGTCCATGGGGTCTCAAACAGTGGGACATAACTGAAGCGACTGAGCTTGCACATCCCCGGCTTCTGTTTGCTTTTGCTTCTCTCACCTACAGCTGTGATTGTCTTTGAAGGCCTGCCCGTGGGTCCTGGAGCTTTCTGGGTCTGTGCTTGCAGAAATGCCTGGGAATTTGCATGTACACGTGGTAACCTTTAGCCAACGACTGACCCATACCCCATCAGTACCAAAGTGCAGCAACCTTGCTGTGAATTAGGACAAATTCTGGGGCAAAGCTTATAGTTCTGAGTTCCCCACAGCGTGAAGCTGAAGTTAGCTTCTGAGTAACTTTGCCTGAAATCCCTTCCTTGCTTGGCTTCTTCTGCTTTTCTGTCCTGCTTCCCTCATTCCCTTATTGGTCACTGTTGGAAGCACTCTCTAAATGAACCTTCTGAAAAGGAGTTCTCAATGCAGTCTTCTTTGAGGCAACTTGATTGAAGACTATTTCATAACTGACCTAGCTGGCTGCAAAAAGTGGCCTGTGGTTTCCTAAAAAAATAAAAACTTGTACTTTGCTGTAGAAGTTCTCAGATATTGAACCAAAACATATGACTATAGCTGTCTCGATTTAAAAAGCAAAATGCATAGTAATTGGATCAGGGTTTTTTCCCTTGAGGCTTTCTCTTTCTCTGGGGCTTTTCCTGGCACAGTGGTAAAGAACTCGCCTGCCAATGCCAGATATGCAGGTTTGATCCCTGGGCTGGGATGATCCCTGGAGAAGGAAATGGCAACCCACTCCAGTATTCTTGCCTGGGAAACCCCACAGACAGTTTCTGGTGGGCTATAGTCCATGTGGTCGCAAAACAGTCAGACATGACTTAGCAACTAAACAACACGTGATCTGTAGTGAGCACCTCAGGCTATATGATGCTGAGGATAAATCCTAGGCTTTCACTGTTGGATCCATCCCTAGCTGGATGTTATAGAGTAATTTGCCCCTTTAGGGTTATGCACACATTTGCGACATTTGCTTTGCCTTGTATGTCTACTTATGATGTTGATTAAACATGACTGTGAAATTAGATAGTTCTCTAAAGACAAATTAAAAATATTTCAAGGTTTTATTTTCTAGAAAGTGAGTTTTGATAGAACAACATCTCAACAAATGAAGTTCAGTTCCAGAGTTAGGCCACTGTTCTTCCAAACTTTCCTCACATTTCTTTGAAGAGCAATGGACCTAGAATAATGAAGTTCTATGAGGCTCCTAAAGTAGCCTTTCCCCTGAGACTTATACATCTAGGCATCCAAGTAATGCAATGTTTTCACACCGTGGAGAATCCTCCACACTATGAGCAATGTTGCGCTTTGCTGGGGTTCTCAGCGGTGCAGCTCTTCCACCCAGTTGCACCCAATTTCACTGATCAGTGGCTCTGGCTTAGCTTCACCCTCACATGCTCAACTCAGTTGGCAGGCGCAGAGTCAACACACCTCAAAAGGAATTGTAACATCTTGGAAGAATGAGGAAAATTAGTATTGTTTACTCTCTCCGGGATTCCTACATTTTATTTGGAATCCGAGGAGGATAAATAGTTTTAGCATATTCTGGCACCAGAAACATTTATTGTCATTTTTAAAAAGATGAATTAGATGTTTATTCCTTCTCCTGCAAAATGGTTTCAATCTGTAGGTTTCTCTAAAATACCAGCACTATCTGTAGCTGTTCAGATGTGGCCAGCCACTGGGCCATGGGGTTGGGCTGATAAAGCGTGGGGAAGAGCAGAATGGGAAAACAAGTGAGCATTTCCCCATTGCAGAAGTATCTTTCTGAAACTGCACTCATGCTCAGCAGCTGATATCCTGCAGAGACTGCTTTTCTAAAATTTATTTTGAGAAAAGTTGTAAAGAAAGTGCAGAGAGTTCCCCTTCACCAACTTCTCCTAATGTGAGCATCTTATATAACCATGCTACATCTGTCAAAACCAAGAAATTAACATGGGTACAATAACATAAATATAGACTTTATTTGGATTTCCTCAGTTTTCCATGACTGTTCCTTTTCTGTTCCAAGACCAAGTCCAAGAACCATGCTACATTTGTTCATCATGTCTCAGTCCATACAGATACTTAAAAATAGGTTTTCAGCCTATTTGTATATGTAGAGCTGTACATTTGTGAAGCCTGGGTTCTGGTCATGGTTCTGCTACTAATTAGCTGGGTCATTTTTTATAAGTTATATCACGACTGAAGCGACTTAGCAGCAGCAGCAGCAGCACTTGTTATGCCTTATCTGGAACTTGGGGATGTTTATAAAACACCATCTGTACTTGAGGACACCAGTCCTATTAACCTCATATGGTATTGTGGGGACTGATCAAGTGAGTTCATGCAAAAGAACTTGATAAGTGCCCAGTATGAATTAATTATTATTTTATGATTATTATTCTCATTTGATATAAACATCTTTGTAAATAAAATAAACATATTAATTCTTCTCTTGTGTGTTCACAAATTATTTTGTAAACTATTTTCTTGAATAATACATGCACATAGTAAAAATAATTCCACCAGTGCTAAAGAAAACAATGTAAAAGCTCTCTCTCCTTTCTATCCCTGCTTCCATTCCCTCTTCCAGGCTCCCTCTACCTCTGCCCCATCAGATAATAACTGTTACCATGTCTTGTGCACCTTCTAGAGATGTTCTGTATATAGAAATGTATCTGTTGGTCCAGTGACTAAGACTCTGAGCTCTCAGTGCAGGGGACCCTGGTTTGATCCCTGGTCAGGGAACTAGATCCCATTTGGTGCGACTAGGAGTTCACCCGCCACAACCAAGACAAGGTTGTGAGTGCCACAACTAAGATCTAGTGCAGCCAAATAAACCAATAAATATTTTAAAAGAAGATCCCACATGCCAGGTAAAAGACATATATTTGCTTAAATGCATCTGGAACTTTGAAAAATGTGGTGAATACTGAAAGCTGCGTATTATCCAAAAGGGGAAAAATTAGGTCTATCTCATTTGTATTTTGACAAATTATATTAGCTGCACTTTACAGAGCACTTGCTTGATGGCAGGCATTCTATTGTTCATTCTTTATCATATATTACCTCACTTAATACCATAACAATAAAAATAAACCTATGTAGTAGGTACTATCAGCATCCTCATTTTACAGATAAAAAACCTGCAGGCTAGAGAAGCTAATTAGCCTCTTCAAGATAGCTTAGCTAAAAAGTGATAGAGCAGGTAAGAAAGTTTTAGGGAAGATAATCAGAATCCAAATACACTGATTTTTTTCCTTTGATTTCCTTCTTTTATTTTACCTTTCCTTCCTGTCCCTCTTTCGTGCCACCATTTTTGTCCGTTGGAAACAGTTCACAATCTGGACTCCTTGCCCAGACTCCACTTTAGTTCACCCTATACTCTCTTCTGTTTTGCTTTTTCTAAAATTCATTTTCATTAAATTTCGTGCTTGCTCAGAAAGCCTCATTAGTGCGTCACCTCCTAGAGAATCAAGTAGGAATCATGCAGCCTGGCTTACCAGGCCTTCCCTTGTCTGGCTCCATTTGAGCCGTCTGGTTTTATTTCCCACTGTGAGCCTAGCACATTACATCACACAATGTGTCCCTCAATAAATCCTTGTAGAAATGAGGAATTGATAAGCCTAACTTATAAAAACAATCCAGTGATTTCTTCAATGACACATCTGGAAATAAAAACAACTTAAAAAACTCTCCATAGAGAATGAAGAAATTAAACAATTTCAGTTTCCAATTTTGGTGATTTGGATATTGCAGCACTACATTTTCTGTGACCTACATTGTTTGAAATGACAGATTAATTATTGACTGAAAATTTGGGAAGTTGAACAGGCAGTTATAAATTTTAATTTTTTCTTTTAGGGGCCAGAATTTGAGGCACAGCAGTACTCCAGGTCAGACAATGCCAAATTGCTGTGCTTTTGTTTAAACTGGAGCAGATTCCAACAGTTTGACCTTGCCTCAGAAGAAAGGGCCTGGCTTGAAGGTAGAATTACTTGATAGTCTGGAGAATGGAAACCCACCATCATAAAGCCAATTGTAGGATTCACAAAGAACTCCCTGCTAACACAGAAGCGTTTAAATATTGCCCTACTCCAGAGGAATCACATCACTGCTTGGCTATAGTGTTTCCTGTTGAGATTTTGGCAAAGGATGTTAGTGTAATTTGGCAGAGTTCAGTGCATAGTTGGAAGAACAGATTGCCTTGGCCTGGTGAATTGTTCCCTGTCCAACAAGTTGGTAGAGCCATGCTTGATAGCATTAAGTCTCACCCATGCCTTGGGTGGGAGGAAATGGCAACCCACTGCAGTACTCTTCCTGGAGAATCCCACAGACAGAGGAGCCTGGTGGGCTACAGTCCACAGGTTCACAAAGAGCTGGACATGACTGAGTGACCATGCATGCATGCATGCACATGGATTTCCTATGAGAGTGAACTGAAGCCCTAAAAAGCTGCTGTATGTCTTGCTTATGCCACCCACATTTCCTGGCACAGAGCAGGCACTGAGGAAATGTTTGTCTGGTGAATAAATGGATGCAGGGCACTATTTGCTCACAAAGGGAGATCTGGATATCAGCTTCTTCCAAGTCCAGTGGACTTGGCTCATGGACTGCCGCAAATTTCCTGGCAGTAGAAAGGTATAAAATGTACAATGCGAATTTCTGGTCCATGTAGCTCCTTAACGACGCCCAGAGAACCAGAGGATTAGAAGTAATAACTCAGGATATGCTGGTGATGTCCACGAAGGTGTGATTGAGTACAGCTATTCCCTGGCATGTCATGGAACCGACCTTGGCCAGTACTTCTGAGCAGAGGGGCCAATAACCCTCATGTTTACTGTAAGCTCCTACTCATTTTCTCTTTGTTCTCCTGACCTCGTTGGGGAAACTGAGGCAGTGCAGCCACTTCTAATAAATGTTAGTAATGTTTCTTACTTGTTTTCTTGAGGAGACGGTTGACTATTCAGGAGCTAGGAGAAACTATAGACCGTTAACACTGGGAGGGGACATCACAAGTAAAGAAATACATTATTACGGTGGGCAGCAGGGAGAGGAGTGGAAGTTTGTGTTCAGCTGTGGTCTGTTCTCTGTTTTGTTTGCTAGACTCAGTGGTTCCTATAGTGAACATTGAGTTGTACCTCCAGAACCCCCTTTATGACAGAAGCATTCATGCCCATTACTTGCTGGTGGCTCATAGCTGAGTCCTTCTCCAGCAGTTGCTCTTGGCTGAAGGTAGCTACCTTGCAAGCCCACAACCCCCAACCCCTAGAGGCAGCCTCATCCAGTGACAGAACAAAGCTGATGGCAAAGCCTGGCTTCCTAGCCTCACCTGTACAGCTAATGTCTCTGTTGCAACTGTGTTGCAGTTCAGTGCTGCCTCTGTCCATATTGCCTCTTTCAGCCTGGTTCCCCTAAATAATCCTTTATAAACCTGTTGCAGGCCAGTCTCAGAGCTGAAGAGGCTTTTTTCTGGGGAATCTGGGAAAAGTGCTCTTTTTCTTTCTTTTGTTATCCTGAGATGTGATGCATTTCTGTTTTTCTTTTTCTGTGTCAAAACTCTTCCTTAGAAAACAGTCCAATAATTCTTTCATGCTAAAATGTAAATGTAATTATCCACTCTTTTTTTTTTCAATGTGTAATAAGTAAAGTTTAATGAATAATGATTATTCCATTAGAATACAGACAGAGGTAACTTGTGCCATCCAAGAAGGGACATTCTATGCTACCCGAGTCTGCAACATGGGGTGGTGGTGGGGGGGTTTGATGAAGTCAAAGGTCAGATGGCTCCCCAAGGAACTGCTGTGTGTTGTTTGAAGGATGAGGACTAAATGGTGAAGGAAAGGGGACTGCTTGTGTGCTCAGTTGTGTCCGGCTCTTTTCGACCCTTTGGTTGTATCCCACCAGGCTCCTCTGTCCATGGGATTTCCCAGGCAAGAACGCTGGAGTGGGTTGCCATTTCCTACTCCTATCCACTCCTTTTTAATGGCCGTGAGCCCCCTAGGACAAAACAATAAATGATTCTGTATAGAGTTCCAAGCAACTGAGTGGGGGAATCTTTCTGGGTGCCTGAAAGGAGGTACCACCCACGTGCCTCTGAAAAGCACCCCACAGGTGGCCTGCCGGTGGTGAGGCTGCTGCTTCTATAGGAGTCAGGACTATTGAGCCTGCATTTGGCTCCCTGCATCTCAGAGCAATAGTTCTACGCTTGACACATTAGAAGAGAAAAGCTCAGTAATTTTTTTTTTTTCCCACCAGCATTCACTTGACCTTCACCTGGGCTCCATCTAAATTTCCTGCCTCCTCTAAATTTGAATGTTTTCAAGGTAGCAAAAGGCAAATAGTTCAAAGTTAACAAATATATCTTGAGGGCAAGCAGTTCTTTTACTGTGTCAGCTCCCTGACTTCCCAGGCATTATTCATTCCTTTTTTTTTTCCCCTTCAGTGGCACTTTGCACATCTCTACAGAGCTTTCTATTCTCATTTTTTAAAGTTATCCTTTAGCAATTAGTCTTACATGATACGGGCCATTTCATTGTCACATCTCCATCCCTGGTTCCCAGCCATTACCCTGGCACAAGGAAGTTGCTCCATAACTCTTTGAATGGATAAATAAACAAGCACCTCCTTGTGCAAGATGCTCTAAAGCACAAAGGGGAACAAAAAGGATACAAACAGCTGACAGACCCTGAGTACTTACTGAGTTGTACCTTGAACAAGCATGACTCATGGGAAGCAATTATAAAGAACCTTGCCTTTCACTTCTATTTGTCTAAGTCATTGTTTATGTTTAGGTAAGACAAGTAATTAAAATGTCCATACCTGGTTCTAAGTTGCATCAGTCGTGTCCGACTCTTTACGACCCTGTGTATTGCAGCCCGCCAGGCTCCTCTGTCCGTGGGATTTTCCAGGCAAGAATACTGGAGTGGTTTGCCAAACCCTCCTCCAGGGGATCTTCCCAACCCAGGGGTCAAACCTGCATCTCTTACATCTCCTGCATTGGTAGGCAGGTTCTTTACTACTAGCGTCACCTGGAAAACCCTGATACCTATATTATTGTAAAAATGTTGAACTTGATTTAACACTGAGGCTTCTCTTCATTCCCCAGTTCAAGTCTGGCAGAGAGGGGAAATAGGCAGAGAGGGCTGTGTGGGTCACTTCCTCTCATTTCTCTCATAATGCTTGTCTTTATCCTTCTCCTCTACCTTGCTAGCCATAGTTTCTGAACCTTCAGTGTTGGAAGATATTGTTCCAATATCTTCTCAACTATTCAACCATCTTCCATTTTGTATTGTTAGGTTTGTTTTCCAGCCAGAAAGATCCTTTTAATATATAGTTAAATCATTTTATTATTCTATCCTAAGACTCCTAAGAGCTTCCCATTCCCCTTAGTTCACCATGTATATGGATATTTTGACCAGCTGACTAGACCACTTTGGGAAGGGTATGAACAAGTGTGTCCTGGCATCCTGCTTATTTTATTTTATTTTTTTTGCAGTAGATCAGGAGGCTGTTGTTTAACCTTTTAGACACTAGATGGCACTCTGGGGCCATGCAAGGTTTAGCCTCCCTTCCTGGTTTTTTGTTTTTGTTTTTTTTCCTTTGATGAGGCACAGATTTTGCAGTCACGTCAGGCTGAAACCTTTATGGAGCCAGGACTAAAACTGACTGAGAAGACTGAATTTCAGTAAAAAATTTTAACATATATTTTTTAAACGGATGAAGTATAGCTTGGAAAAAATAAACTGGCAGGTTTCTGGATTCTCTAAGAGAAACACTGACATTTCTGCTGTTTGAGAATGTAGACTCACCCAGGAAGTTGAGGGTTGGGGTGGGTGGGAGAAGAGAGGCATCTGGGGCCTCAGACTCCATGTACAGGCTTGTGTGCATGGCTGAGGCGTGTCTGGGTAGAGGCTTTGGCATTTGGGAAGAGTCTGAGAAGTTTTATCTAAATTCATCGTATTTACAAAATGTCTTTTTCTTCTGAGGCTGAGGACAAGAGCTCATTAAGAATTCAGATATTGGAGGGAGGTGGTCAGAATTCTGCAGGTGTGTGCGTGAATGTTAAGGGTGGAGGAAGCCTGCTTGAGGAAACCTCTCTTGAGGTTGTGGGAGTTAATCTGTATGTGTATGAAAGAGATACGGAGAGACAGACAGAAAGAAAAGGAGGGGTTTTCTCATGACTCGTGGGGTAGCAGGAATGAGTGGAGAGCAGCTCCAGCTCTGCAGGAAGGTCTACCTTGTCAGATATTGTTTGCTTTGAGGGGGTAGCTGCTTCTGGAAGGTTCCCTTTGGGCCTCTCCTGGGGCTGCTGCTCTGGGGAGCAGCGTCACAGGCGGAGGTGCCCCCTGACAGCTCTGGGAAGACCCAGCAAGGAGGCTACACACAAGAGTGCGCCCTAGGCTGTGTTCTCCCTGGGTCTGCATGTGACACAGATGGAGGTCAGGGCCTAGAGGTGGGTGAAATCACAGGTATGCACCATGAGCAAAGAGCCTTTAGGGGAATCAGGATGCCAGAAGAGTCTGATCTTTTGCTTCTGGCACTTCTTGGTTTTCATCCTTTTGTGTAGGATGGAGGACTCAGAAAGCTCTCTCTGGGCATCCCCTTTTACCTGCATTGAATAAAGATTGGTTTCAAGCCCCACAGCTAAAGGGATAATATCAGGCAAGTTAAGGAAGTTTTTTACAGCTCAATTTCTTCCTCTGAACTGTCAAGAAAAGATGCTCCAAACAGAGTTTAGCAGGCAAGAAAAACATGATTTGAGGCTTTGGCAATAGGAGAGAACTCAACTCTGCTGAAACTCAACTCATTGGAAAAGACCCTGATGCTGGGAAAGATTGAGGGTAGGAGGAAAAGGGGACAACAGAGGATGAGATGGTTGGATGGCATCACTGACTCGATGGACATGAGTTTGAGCAAATTCCGGGAGACAGTGAAGGACAGGAAAGCCTGGTGTGGTGCAGTCCATGGGGTTGCCAAGAGTCGGACATGACTTATGACTGAATAACAATTCTGCTGAGACAAATGCAGAAGCTACTGGAAAAGGACTGGAGGTTGTTAAGGGAAGTTGGTCCAGGTGATGAGGCCATCTCATCCATGTTTACTAATTGTTGCTTACAGAAGTTAGGTGCCCACCCTCCCACAGAAACTAGGAGATAAGAGTGTCAGAATTACATTTCAAAGGGATGGCTCCCAGGTCCTTGAAGGATGACTTACATCTCAGAGGGGAGAGAAAGACTTTATAATGACAAGTTTTCTAAAATAAATGTTCCAAGAAGAGAGGTCAGGTCAAGCCTGTCTCAGGTTTACTCAGGCTGAGGGGATAAGTCTGTCTTGTTCAGCACAATGGTTATAAAAATCATACCAACCTCATAGACATTTTGTAGAAATTGAATGTGATGAGGCTTGTAATGCACAGAGGGCCTGCCAAGTAGACAAATGGCAGCCCTTATGCTAATGATTTTGATTGACAGAATTGCTTACTTTAGTTGCACTCTGAAGACCTTTTCCATACGTAATTTGTAAAGTGAAGTACCAAACAATCCTTGTTTTCAAAAAGTTTCTATGTATAGATAAGACATATTTTATATGTCTTTATGTTTATGAAAACAAGCTAAGATTATTTTGGGACACAAACCACTCTTCAGAGCTTGAATTCTAGAACAATGCAGACCAACATGTATATACAGTCTGTTACATAAGAAAGTACCAGTCTGTTACATAAGAAAGTACCATATGATGACCTATTTATATTTCACTAGCTTGTCTTCTGTCCAGAAGGTCAGAGCACATAAATGAAGTCAGTTTCTTCATTTGTTGCTCTTCATGATTGGCTGCCGATTTCAAGGCTGCAGCTGTTGACGGAATATATATAGTCCCTATTTTTTTTTTTTAAAGTCAGGAGACCTTTCTTGTTGTTTCATCTTGACCTCACAAGAGAGAGGTTCTTTCTAACCCAGAGCTGCTAACTGTGTAGATAGCATGCTCCTAAACCTTTTCCCCGCCACCATTAAAAGAAGACCATGATGATTTAATAACTGCCTTGATATTTTTGGGGCTTCCTTGGTGGCTCTAGATGGTAAAGAATCTGCCTGCAATGTAGGAGACCCGTGTTTGATCCCCGGATTGGAAAGTTTCCCTGGAGGACGAAATGGCAACCCACTCCAGTGTTCTTGCCTGGAAAATTCCATGGACAGAGGAGCCTGGTGGGCTATACCATGGGGCTGCAGAGTGGGACATGACTGAGTGAACTAGCACGCTTGATGTCTTTTGAAGCTTCCCTGGTGACTTAGACAGTAAAGAATCTGCCTGCAATGCAGGAGAGCTGGGTTTGATACATGAGTCAGGAAGATCCCCTGGAGAAGGGAATGGCAATCTACTCCAATATTCTTGCTTGGAGAATTCTATGGATGGAGAAACCTGGACTCCATAGTCCATGGAGTCACAAAGAGTTGGACACGACTGACAGACTAACACTTAACACTTGATACCTTTTAAAGGGAGCCCGTTGGAATTGAGTGTTTCAGAAGCCAAGGAATAGGCACTTTCTAGGTTGTTCTGTAACATGGTTTTGAGGTAGGACAATCCTGGGTGGGAGGACCTCTGGGAGGTCACGATTGAACTCAGGCATCTGGAGAGAGAGGCTCTGAATCTTCCTGAAAGTGATCTTTTTTGTGTAATGTGAAGGTGTTTGACTCTCTTTAATGGGAGAAAATATGTCAGATAAAAAAAATGTTTAAGTTCTTCTAATTTACTGCTTCTTTCCCTTGAATTAAATCCACCTCACTTTCTACCATAAATCCAGGCAACTGATGAAATGTGCTTACTTGATTCCAAATGAATAAACACAAATTTTATTGGTGTAAGTAATCTTTTCCAGTTTTTAAAATCCTTTCACAGGAAAGATATCATTTACACCTTGCTGTAACTTTTTATTGTTATTTTACAGATAGTCGTTCAGGTCATGGATTTATTTGTAAATAGATTTCAGGACCACATAGGCACTCTAAGTATTTTAGTGCCATTCTAACATTTTCTGAGTGACTCCAAAGCAGAAGAATTTAAGTCTTCTTGGTCCTAATGCAGAGCATCCTGTGTAACAGCATCTTTGCGGGCTTCTTGCCTCCTCCTGGCAAGCACATGGTTGGATGCCAGATGATGCCTCTTGGCTTCCTTCAGCTTGCTCTTCCAATTACATGGCCCTGTCCTTCCTTAGGGCTTCCCAGGCAGCTCAGTGGTAAAGAGTCCGTCTGCCAATGCAGGAGATGTAGAAGATGCAGGAGATGTGAGGTTGATCCCTGAGTTGGGAAGATACCCTGGAGAAGGAAATGGCAACCCACTCTAGCATTCTTGCCTGGAAAATCCCATGGACAGAGGAGCCTGGCAGACTATAGTCCATGGAGTTGTAAAGAGTCAGACAGACCTGAGCATATCCTTCCTTATGTGACTATGTGACTCCAAGTTTTGGGACATTTTATATTATACCACTCTTGCAAAATAAATAAATATAAGAATAGTGATGTTGTCTTAAAAGTTGAGAATTATGTTTTATTTGGTGAGAATTTTTAGGACTTCAAGCCTGGGAGGCAGCATCTCAAGTAACCCTGAGAGAACTGCTCTGAGGGAGTGAGGTGGGGAGCCTGGTTATATAGAAGTTTTGCAACAAAAAGCAGGCACTGTGAATGTCAAAATTTTATTGTTAGTTAAAGGAAAACCAGATATCTCAAATTAAGGAGCTTAATGCTTTTCTACGTATAGGAAAATGCAAGAATTTGGGCTCACTGAAACCATTCCTTTGATATGCACCTCAGTTATCAGAGTCTAGTATCCTGTTTTCACATCCTGAGCTTCCTTAAGGCTCACCATAGGGAGTCGCTGCAGTCTGATGCCTACTAACTTTCCTTCTTGAGTTGCCTCAGGGCTCATCAGTTCACCATCAGTAGTGACTGCAATTGCTGATGAATGTGACAGCTTTTGTTTACTGATATGGCAGCAAATATTCCATCTCTCAGGGGTCTTGAACACAGAATTTCTTTTGGAAGTAATTTTAGGAGGGAAATTTGAGTCTCACTGAAGAGAGTGAAAATGTGAGAAAGACAGAAACTGTGGAAACTGGTTCTTATTTTAAGTAAGACATTTAAAGTCTCTTTATGTTAGATCGAATGGAGAACTGTTACAGTGGACCAAAACCCACATTCCTTCTAATCCAGTCCTGAGACCCAGCATTCATGGACACATTTAAGGAAAGTCTATCTTTCTAAGCAAATTTAATGGGAGGTTAAGTTATGACTCTGAAATTGGGACTCAAGCCCATGGGTTTGAAATCTGAAACATTAAAAAGAAGTAGTAAAATAGGAACTAATAGCACAGCCAAGAAGAGACAAGGGGAAGGAGTGGGGAGAGGTTTCTGGAGCCTTAATGATGCAGCAGGTTGGTGATGTTGACCTGAAGTAAACAGGAAGTCAGATATTTCTCCAGCAAAGATGGGTTTATTCAGAGTCAGCAGAGGATAGCAATGTGAAGCCTGCAGCTGGGAAGAGCCATGTGTGTAGGTTCCCATATGACAAGAGAAAGAAGACACTTTTATAGAGAGCAAAAGGAAGTTGGGAAGACTGTAACAAACAGAGTCCATGGCTGTTCATTGGCTGAGTCCTTGTCAAGGAGTCTTCCTGTTGGGCTTTAATATAATTGCAGGGTGGGAGAACGTCCCCTTCTGGTTTCCCTACTCTAGTTAGCTGAGTTTTCTCTTTATTAATTTTTTATTCACAGTGACATCACTGAGTATAACTTGAAATGGAGCCCTCAGGGACCAGTTTACACTTAGCAGTGCTTCCTCCTCAGGCTATTCGGATGAACAGGTTATTATAAAACAGCCAGCCTGTCCTTGATGTCACAATATTCATGAAGGTTAAATTGCCCTACATTTTACCAACAATATTTAGACTTGAAACACACACACTCTATTCCTGTATTGCTGCTCCATTCCCCTCTGTTGCATCCTGGGAAATTACTTTCCCAGATGGGGCTTGCTGGTTTTCTGATCCTGTTAACTCATTCCTCCAGGTTGAGAGGTTGACTCTGAGATTATTAACAAAGCCACCATGGCTCCAAACACCCAGTGCAGGGTGCCACGTGTAAGGCTTTCAAGTGGAAAATGAACGAGGCCTGGCTGTTCTAGTGGAGTGGTGTTGGGGTACCAGTGGGCCTCTTGGCAGAATCTGACTGTCCCAGGGGAAGAGCAGTGTGACTGGCAGCCTGACCTACGCAAAGGCACAGAATTAGCTGGTTGATTTGAATCCATGGTTCTTGTTATTAGACCTGGCTTTGGGGACACTCACAGGACTGATTTTGTCGATAATGGAGAAACTTAGCAGGCAATGACATAAAAAAGAGTATCCACTTTTCTTTTTCCACTCTCTGCCTCATTCCCAGAAGAAAATGAGTGAATGTTAAAGGTACCTTTTCCTGCTCAAAGACTTCCCTATTATTAACAGCTTTCTGTGGGTGATAAATCATAATAATTCACAGTTCTGTTAAATCAAGAATTACCAATTTAGGTCAGCTACTCCTTAGCCATGTGTCCCTCTCCAATTAAAACTATATCTGGCTGAGTAGAACTAAGGCTTCAAAAACTGAATTTATTGATAAAAATCAACAAACCAAATACTTGTAATTTAATTTAAGTTAATAAGGTAATCTAATTTTGCATGATGCTCTTAATGACCATAAGCAATGCCTTATTATTTGGGGGCTGAAGTTGATGAGGCAGATATTTTCTAAGTTCTTTCTGACTATTAAAATCTCACTGTAACATTAATGTTACTTGTTTATTTCATTTCTTCTTGGCATAAATGTACAGTTAATTTTGTCAACTATCTTCTAGAAAAAAAGTATGCCTATACACGTAAAAGTTTCTGTATTTACTGATTCATTTACTGTATTTACTTTATAGATATTTACTTTGCAGCACTCTCTCACTTCGTAGGTAATAACAAACACTTTTCTCCAGGCCAAGGGAGGCAGCAAGAATAATTTGTAGAGGATCAAAATCAGCTCTTTGTGAAACACAGCATTTTTTCATGTAAAGGCTTTGCTTTCACTAAATTGTATTAGGATTGTCAAGCGCAAACATTTCCTGGAAGCACATTAATAAAGCATGCCATTCACAACTGCAGTAGAATTTTAATTGAGTTCCGTAGCATCCCAGAAGGGAGGCGGCTGGCCGAACCATTGCACTCTGCACTCTGTTCTACCACCAATGTCCTCGTTCTCCACTAATAAGCCTTTATCTTACATAGTCATTCGGGACAAATCATTTGCAAAATTAACCCAAACCCACTTAATTAACATCTGTGTTGTAGAGCCCATTCTTCCAAAGCAGCCTCCGGATGTTTTTTCAGATGTCTGTATGTTTGGTTTTGATAATATATGAGTAAAGCATTTCTGTTATTTTTCTGCCTTTGCTTTTGTGGCTGAAGAAAGAAATGGATGAGTTAGTGCATTAGATGGCTGGAGATCTTAATAGAACCACATTTATTAGTAATACTTATTGAATTATTTCATGCAGAGGTAGTCTGATAGGCTGATTCCTGACTATTATTACAGTAAAATAAATTTTCTACCCCAAGGGCAAATCATTACTACAAAGTTGGATTAAATTTACTTGAGCAGGGAGGAAACTAGTGGAAAATCCCTCTATAAAGGTGATTTTCAAAAAATTTATATTAAGTCAGTTATAGAGCTTATTAAAGTGCAGATTCTAGGATAAAGAGATTCAATAAATCTAGGGGGAGCCTCAAAATCTGTATTTGAAAAAATAAGAAGCCTATGTGGTAATATTATATAATGATCCTGATGTAAGTAGTTCTCATAATTTAATAAAAGGAGCACCAGGCCTAAAACCTCAAATTTTTGTTAATATGCAGTTTTAAATTTTGCTGCCTTTGACAAATTTCAGTATTATTTATTAAATCTGCCTATCTGATCTTGATCTTTGTGTCAGAGTCAGTATTTTTTAAAAAACTCAGTTTTTTTAAAAATAACTCAGACTCTAAGATTCTCAATTTGTACTTGCCTGTATTTAATTGTGTAATTAGAAAAGGAAAAAACAAAACAACAAACTTACTAGATGCAGTAGAATGAGTCATGTCTGCTTTAAATTTAGTTAAAAAACGATAGTAAGGAAAACAAAAATGTTTCTGTGTAGTTGATGGGGAGAGGGGAACTTATGAAAAAACCCAGCTTATCAATTGAGAGTCTCCAATCCACAGTGCATATGTAACATCAAAGTTCTCAACTGAAGTGGTTTCTTATTAGCATTTAAGTAAGATTTTTATCTAGTTCTATCATAGTCAGAGGCTAAAACCAAAGCAGTATAGTAAGCACCTCATCACTGAAAGTCAGGCCTCTAACAGAGCCTTAATTAGTGTGTGGAATATCTTACCATGTGAAAAAGCTATGCCAAAAGAACATTTTTTTACCCCCTTTTTTCTTTCTTCTACTTTTTTGGGTGACATTTTGCTTATGTGGACAAAAGACAGCATTAAATATCTTGCAATTGAAACATAACAGACATTTGCTTCCTGTAATTTTTAGATATTTTCTGTGTTCACAGTTTCTCTGCTGTTAGAATTGTGGCACGGTGGGAATAGTGACAAAAGAATAAAATGTTACCAGGAAAGTGAAGCCAATTTCAGATTTCTTGAGGTGGTTGCATGCAGTGACTGCATTTAGAAAGCCTAAGGAAGTTATGTGAGTTCATAGGCACATGTAGATTTTGAGTCAGAAGTACAACAAACATACTGGCGACTTCAAACTTCAGGGCTATTTTTGAGTGTCTTTTATTTCTGAAAGCTCATTTTAATTGTCTGGCATAACTCTGTTTAATTTAATTTTTCAGGGTCTTCTAGGTTGTTCAAGGTTGGCTTTGATTGTTATTTGAGGGATCCTGAAATTGCTCTGATCCAAGGCATTTCACAAGTGGCTTGTCAAGGCCCTGAAACCAGTCCTTTTTTTTTTTTTTCCCTTTTAATTAAAAAGACACTTTTTATTGAATACTCAGTTCAATGCAAATTTGCTATATTAGGGTCGGGGTAGAGAAGGACAAATGACTTGTTACTTCAACACTCAGTCTTCAATTATCAGACGAGCCTACCTCTTCATCTCTCACAGATGTTTGCAGATAGAAGGCCCCTGGTGGTTCTGCTAATAGCTACCTGTTTGATATTAGACAAGCCACTTAACTTCTCTAGCTTTCATTATTTCCATGAATAAAATAAATGAATTGGATTTAAGATTCTCCAGAAACCTTTCAACTCAATCTATTGATCTTGCAGTTTAAAATTTTTTATTTAATGTGTTGTGTTGATTTTTATAATTTTTTCCTTACCCTAATTTTGAATGCAATTATTTGATAGTTGCAATTTAACAAATGCAATTCAAAGTAGAAGAATTTAATGGCCGATCTACAATGTACAAGGGACAATAAATATCCCTACAGATTAGCTCAACATTCTGTGAAGTTTTATGGCAATTATAATCATTCTTCTTGGGTTTTCTGGGATGATTCTGATTTTTAATATAGTCTTGCTCTTATAAACTGAGAGCTAGAAAGTAATGGGCTGTTGGCCATATGCAGCTGTTTTATGTGTTTTGCTTCTCCTATAAAGTATTTAGAATATGAGTTAGGGCAAATGATCTCTAGTTTGTCAAGATCCTATCTCTATTGTCTCCACCAAGTCTGTTTCATTCATTTACTTAGGTGTGTAGCCTTATGAAAACATGTAAGTTTGCAACCCCTGTCGAACTACAGAAAAACTAACTTTTCTAGACCAGCGCTCTTCAGTTGATCTTTCTGTATTGATAAAGATGCTGTATATCATTGTTTAATCCACTAGCTATTAACTGTTTGAAATGTGGTTAGGGTGACCAAAGACTAAAAATTTTAACGTTACTTAATTTGACTTGATGACTTCCCTCATTACTCAGTTGTTAAAGAATCTGCCTGCAATGCAGGAGTCCTGGGTTCGATTTCTGGGTTGGGAAGATCCCCTGGAGATGGAAATGGCAACCTACTCCAGTATTCTTGCCTAGGAAATCCCATGGACAGAGTAGCCTGGCAGGCTACAGTCCATGGGGTCACAAGAGTCAGACACAGCTTAACGACTAAACCAATTTGACTTGATTTAAATTTCAATTTAAGTAGCCACCTTAAAAAAAGAGAGAGAGAAAGAAATAAGCACATGTGAGTAATGGCCAACACACGAGACAAGGCGATATCTACACTGTCTGTTCAGGTAATCTACTTCTGTGTAACAAACCATCCAAACTTATTTTGCTCATGGATTCAGTGGGTCAGGAATTCAGACAGGGTAGCACAGATGGCTCACTGAAGCCCCAGCTGGGACATTGCAAATGATACAGTGACAGCTTGAGCTGGAATCATCTGGAAAATTGCTTTTCTAATCTCTGATGCCTAGGCTGGGGTGACTTGCAAGCTGTGTTAAACTGGGGCTGTCAACCAGAGCACTTGCAGGTGACCTTTTTTTGTGGCTTAAGCTTGCCACCATGCCACATCATGGTGCCTAGATTCTAAAAGGGAGTGTCCAGTATTCCTTGGTAAATTTTATGTGGAGGTGGAAGTGTTAAAGTGGGGTCACCGTTCATTGTTCAAGAAGCAGCAGTCACCCAGTGAAGAACACAAGGCATATTCAGCTATTTGTGTGGTTGCAGGGCATCCTTGCCTCAGTCTGGTTTCAGACACAATAACAGGGAAGTCTTAGCTCTGCTTTGTTAGACTGTCTCACAGTGAAGCCTTGTCCAATCCTTGTTTATGTTGTGCAAAAGTTGTTTATGTTTTCTTAAAAACATTAAGGCCTAGCTGTCATGTGCTAGGGCTATTTTTCATTTTCTCACACAAAAAAGTGATCTTTACCTGTTAATGAATAGCCTGAGGTATAAATAAACCAATTAGAAATTAGTCCTCAGTTGTAATTAATTCACTTTGGTGAAGATGAACCAAGCAGCAGTGGGATCACTTTCTGTCATTATCCATTGTGTAACCAATAAATCAAATTGCTTTCCACTTTCCAAGCCTGGGTGTTGAGTGCCTATTTTCCCTTTGGTTCCTGGTGTGTCAGTTCCAGAGGGAGAACAAATGAACTTGCTACAGCTAAAAGAGTTAAGTCTTTTTGGGAAGTTGAAACCTAACATAGAATTTTAGGTTGCAGTAAGATGCTGCAGGGAGTCCAAAGCTGTACTATCTTTTAGGTCCTTTAGAAATTGAGGGATGATAGAAGAATTCTGGAGCATTACTGCATCAGGTTTACTGGACAGGGGTTAAATCTTTGAAAGTAAGGATATATAGAATACCTATGTTCTGGTAGCTTTGTGTGTCTGGAAGTCTTGTTTGGCCTCTCAAGATGTGACCTCTGTAACTAAGGCTTTCACTTTTTTCATCCCTCCCATATTTGTGATTGGAACATATAAGTTACTACTCGAGCACTAGGATCTCATATAAAAAAATTATGTGTCAATTAAAAATAAAAATAACATTCAGGTCCTCAAAGGAATTCTTCCTCATCACACTGCAGAACCTATTTGCAGATACTGCTTTGAACATGGAGTTGATCTGGGATTAAATGAGGTCAGGTTGATGTAGCAGTCCCCGACCTAGATGAGTCTTAGATGTGAAATTCCTAACAGCCAAATGGTAAAGAATGTGCTAACACTAGCCTGCTTCCACATGGAAATACCAGTTGTTTCTCTAATATTGCCTGAAAACAAAACTCTTGCCTGCCTTCCCACTTCCTATTTCTCAGTACAGGGCTGACCCTGTGTCGATGGATAAAGCAGTGATGAGAAAGGAAGGAAATCATTGGTTCCTGCTTCTCTCATCACCTGCAAATTCCCCTTTCCTACTTCCAGTTTCTTAGCACTTCTTTCATTTATTTCCCTGTTCCTTCTGCAGGACCCAGACCTGCTGTTCATTTTAGGTTCCTCTGCTCTAACTTGAGGTTTAAGAAGCCCAGGATACCTGGAGTTTCACTTTGATGTGTAAATTAATCTGCTCCTCCACCACCACCTACAGACCCACTGTTATTACCCATGTACATAGAATCTAAAAGAAGTATAAAGAGTGTGCAAAGATCCATAGGAAGAAAATTTCTTTCTCCCCATGTATTCTTGTGCAGTTGTACAGTAATCAGAAACTTGGGTGCTAATCAGGGCAAAAAGTAGTGTGGAAAACTGAGGATGAGAAGGGAAGGTAGAAACTGATCAGAGGCACCAAACTGCCCTAAAGAAGAAGAAAGTGGTCCCGAGGTATACAGGATATGAAAGTAGTGATGGGGGAGATGGGATGAGTTGGAGCTGAGACTCTTTGCCATCCATTCCCTAGATCACTTGTTTCACTTTTAGGCACAACTCACCTGTTAGTCTCACAGAGCCCCATCTCTAGGTCACGGATACAATTGGAGGAAGGAAATACCAGGAGGGGATAGAAGGGTGAAGTGGGGCAGTTGCTGATTTTAAGTATCCCTGGTTAGGAATCTGAAGGCTCATTCTGGTAAAAAAAAAAAAAAAAAAAAACAACAAAAACCTTGTGCCCAGATTCTGCAGACAGCATCTTGCTGCCAAGAAGTTTAGCTTCAGAAAATTAGCAAAGAGTCCTCTGGTAGATGGTTTTCTAAAGATGCCTCTTCTCTGTTCCTCTCCTCTCCCAAGGGTTCTTGTCACCTGGCTCATCAATCAAATACTCACCTAAGTGCTGCTGTGAAGAGATTTTACAAATGTAATTATAGTCCCAAATTGTTTACCCTCAAAATAGGAAGATAATCCAGGTGGGCCTGTTTGAATCACACAGATTCTTTAAAAGAAGGGAAAGTCAGAGAGACTCCAAATCCAAGAAGGCTTTGACTTGGGGTTGCTGACAGAAGATGGAAGGGGCTACAGGAGAAGAGTGTGGGCAGCCTCTGCGAGTGGCTTCCATCTGACAGTTTGTAAGAAAGCAAGGACCTCAGTCCTAGCACCACTAGGAACTGAATTCTGCCATCAACCTGGACAACCCTGGAAGCAGACTCTTCTCCAGAGTATCTGGGAAGGGATGTAGCTCTGGGACACCTTGGTTTGAGCTACATGACTGCGAGCAGAGAATCCATTCTAATGGTGCTGCACTTCTGATCTGAAGAACTGTGAGCCATTTTTGTTACTTTGATCTGCTATATTTTTAATCCATAATGATTGTATTTACATTTAATTTAATTATATTTAAATTTAATTTTTATATTTAATATTATATTTAATTTGTAATGGTTTTTTTACACAGGAATAGAAAACTAATATAAGACCTAATATTTACAGTGAGTTTCCTACAATGCTCAAGGGGATTGCAGAAAGACAGAATTGAGGAAAATATGCTTTCTTTCAAAGGTATGTATTCTCCTTGTTAGCAAAGATCTAAATTCAATCTTTGACACCAGTGAGGTATCTCCAAAGAAGAAACAAATAGGTATGTAAAAATATTTCTGTAAAATAGGTTGAATTACATATTGACATTACAATATCCCCCATGGATACGGGGCAACATGGATGTTGACCCTGTTCTTCAAGCAGATTCCTAACAGAGTTGTTTCCTTTTGTTCACACAGCGAAACTATAGTAGAGTCGACTGGTTATGAGCACAGGTGAATTAGGTTTGATGCCATCTCACAGACAGGTTGTGAGAATTAAAATGACACAGTAAGTTCATTTCTTTAAAAAGATTTTTTTTTTTTTTGATGTGGACCATGTTTAAAACCTTCATTGATTTTGCCACAATACTGCTTCTGTTTTATATTTTGGTTTTTAGGCTAGAAGGCATGTGGAGTCCTCCCTGACCAAGGATTGAATCCACACCTCCTGCATTGGAAGGCAAAGTCTTAACCACTGGACCACCAGGGAAATCCCAGTGAATTCTAAATAAATTCTAAATAAAGTTTGTTGTTGTTGTCAGCAGCAGCAGCAGCATCTTGGATCTCCATGGCCAGAGGAAATGAAAAAGCGTTAGGAAAATCCTTGAATATGTATCAGAAGAGAAAACCTCCTCCTTTTTCTTGTCAAGTCCCAAATTAAATAATAGTTCTTTCTGTAAGTTAACACACTAAGGGAGACATCAATCAAAGAGAGATTTTCAATATTAACCAGTAATCACATATAAACTCAATTGCTTTGTCAAGTCTCTAATTGTGAGGTTTTATTCTGTAGAGTCTCTTTTTTAAAAAATTGATGTACGGTTTGTTTAGAATATTAGTTTCAGTTGTGCAATACAGTGTTTTAAAAGGCAAACTTATCCCCATCCATTCTCCCTTTACCCCGAACTTTAACTTTTTATAAACTGGTCGCTGCTTCCCTGGGGCCAAGGATTTACCTGACTTCCTGTTTTGTACTAGAGAAGACTGGCGTTCAGTTACAACTTCATTTCATGTACTGAGAGGCAGGCTTAACAGAATTTTGCAAAGCAGCAAAAATGCAAAAAATTATAATGATATAAAGAATGAAAAACTTTTTATCGTTTAATTTTATTCTTTTAATTTATGTAAATATCTCTTAGGAAAGAGATATTTATACAAAAGATATAATATACATACAATATAATATAATAAAGATATAATATACAAAACCATGTAAGCTGCTTGGTAGTCTGTTCTCTTGATGACAGATCTAATTTCCAGATGAAGGAAAGACTGTCATATAGAAAATGACAAGGTCTTTTTTAAAGACCCTGATGCTGGGAAAGATTGAGGGCAGGAGGAGAAGAGGACGACAGAGGATGAGATGGTTGGATGGCATCACCGACTCAATGGACATGAGTTTGAGTAAACTCCGGGAGTTGGTGATGGACAGGAAGGCCTGGTGTGCTGCATTCATGGGGTCGAAAAGAGTCTGACATGACTGAGTGACTGAACTGAACTGACTGAAGGGTCTTTAGACAGGGACAGGACTGTCCAAGATATTTTGGTATATCAAGGAAACTCAAACCTAAAGTGGATTAACTTTGACCTTATTTTCCAAGGATTTGTTCAAATTCCCCTAGTTTCTGGTTTGCTTTTGTATTTGAAAGTTTGTATTATAATCTCCAATGGATGTTGTCGGTTACTGTCCCAGGTACATTCAATCTGGACATTAGCCAGGCGGGACAATTAACCATCTATACCCTTATAGTGTCACTATAAGCCGAATCTGATGTCGGGCACTTTTGAGTTAACAAAGGAGCTAGCGATGAGACCCTGCTTTCAAACAGTCCACAGATATTTATCAAGCACACTTTCTGTGCCTGGAGGACAAAGTAGAAGCTGTGATTTCTCATGGAGCTTACAGCTTAGCAGGGACAAGATACATACTAAACAGTGATGTGTCATGTGAGAAGTGTTGTGAGGAAGGCGTCCAGGAAACCCTCAGCATCTCCCATTCCACTAGGAAGAGCGAGAACATTGAAAGCAGAGATTATAATTGCTAGCCCCAAAGGTGATTTTTATCAGCAGATAGGCACCATTGGATTTATGCTGTTCACACATATTAAATTTGATTTAGTTGTTAATAATGCAAAAATTCATGTTAACATTTCAGGTTTTTAGTTCCTGTTGAAAAATTGGAATTTCTGGGCAATATTGGGGCTACTATTGATCCTTTTCTGTTGTTGGAGTTGTATGTGCTCAGTCGCTTCAGTCTTGTCTGACTCCTTCTGACCCCATGGGCTGCAGCCTGCCAGGCTCCTTTGCCTATGGGATTATCCTGGCAAGAATGCTGGAGTGGGTTGCCATTTCTTACTCCATTGGAGCTGTATAATGCCCTACAAATGCTTCCTGCACTCTACATTGTGCCAGAGTCCCTGCCAGTCCCTTCTTTGTCTCTGACCTAGAAGCTGAGGGTCATGTGCTATTAATCATGTCACACTTGGTGGACACATTTCTCTAATTTCCATGATTGGCTTGGCTCCCATGGGTATTTGAATTTGCCAACCCTGACCACCAAAGGAGAAGTTTATAATGTGTAAAGTTTATAGTACATAGTCAACAAGCTTTACTCGAACAGAAGTGTGTGGGAATCAGAGTAAACAAAACAGTGGGTAGAAATGAGTTACATTTTGGATAATTTCATAGAGGAAGTAGTGATGCTTATTAGCATTTCAAATACGACTTGTGCTTGGCTTCTCATAATGAGAGGCTGACCTGTTCCTTGATGGTGGTTTAGTTGCTCAGTCATGCCCGACTCTTGCGAACCCATGGACTGTAGCCTGCCAGGCTTTTCTGTCCATCGGATTCTCCAGGCAAGCGTACTGGAGTGGGTTGTCATTTCTTGCTCCAGGGGATCCTCCCTATCCAGGAATTGAACCTGGGTCTCCTGCATTGCAGGCAGATTCTTTACCGACTGAGCTACAAGGGAAAGGAAAGGATTATTTATTCAAAGTCTTAGGGTTGTCAGTTGACTACAAGTCACATTTATTGTTGACTGGAAGTTAACTAGAAGAGATTTTTTTCCAAGACATAGGCCCAGCAAATGCCTCCTGAGATTCTTTTCTTTCTTAAGAATTTGATTCATAGAGTCTGGACTGAGGATAAAAAAATGAATGTTTGGCAGTACTCTAGGGGATTCTCATGTGTACTCTGTCCTTGAACTTCTGCTTTGAAAACTACTAAGCTAGAGCATACTAGAAGCTCAAGGTAAATGGACGGGAAGGTTAAGACTTTGAAATCCATGGCTTAGAGCATATCTGATTTTAAATAACAGCAACAACAGCGACAAACCTCTAGAAGCAACAACAGTCACTGTGTGCCAGGCATTATTCTGAAACCTCTACATGTGAGAAACTTGTTTAGTCCTAGAGTAGATATCATCCCAAGAGAGGTGAAGTGAATGGTTTTGAGCAAAAAGCCAAGGCAGGATTCAACCCGGGCAGTCTGTTTCCTGAACCCTTCTTTTAACCAATATGCTGTCCTGAGTTCATGAATGAGGTTTCAAGTGACTTGGGGAGAGGAGACAAGCATGAAGATGAGGGAGATACCTCTGTATATAAGACTGTAGGATGGCTTCCAGTGAGGAAGATTGAGGAGACAGCAAGATTTCATGCAATTCTTTGGGTTAATATTTGCCTTCTTGCCTCCTGCAATTTCAAGAAAACCTTGTGATGATTTGCTGTCACCTACAAAACTGCTCATTGTTTAATAAAAAATGAGCATAATTTTAGGTATACTTCTTGTGCTCATCTATATCATGGAGACAATTAATTGCCTTTAACTACACTTGCAATGAATTATCTTAAGAAAATAAGACCATCAGTCACTTCTGATTTTAACAACTTACTCCAGACTCACTTTAAAAAGACTCTTGACTTGGAAGGAAATATTCTTCCATGGCCCTATCTTTCAACTCTCATTCTATATTGCTGGAAATGTACCCCTGCTCCCCTCACAATCTTTTACTTTACTCAGTAAAGATGGAGTTGGCTGAAGGAGCCATTTCTGCCTTTGGTTTCTTCCCACTGGGCAGAGTTGCTCATAGTTAGAGGTCACCTCTGAACCAAGGCTAGTCCCTAGTTTCTTCCCCTGCATCCTCCATTGAAACAGCTGCTTGCCAGCCAAGTATTAAGAGCTATCTTCTTTATTGTTTCTGGTGCCTGAAGCTATTAATCATCAGGGGGGAAAATGTCAATTTCATTAGAGAAAATAGTTCTGTAACAGCAATATTCTTGTCTCAGAGCAGTAAATACAATTCATCTGGGCGTATTTGTGTGAAAAGTTTCAAACCAAATTGATCAGAGGTTTTGTAATGAATATCGAGGAAATTCATTCTTACTGTGGAGGAAGGGGCAGGGATGACATTTTAAATAAAGATATGCATCATTCTTGTCATAAGGAGGGCTCTGGGGACTGTTCTTATAGAAGGATCTCAGTTCAGTTTAAAGAGAGCAATAGCACCAGATGGGAATACTCCTACCTCTGATTTCTGTTTCAACTCTTTTCTTTAAAATAACAGTGACTGAGACTGCTTCTGGGGAGTTAGATTAAATGATCTACTGGCATGAAATGCAGCAAAATTGATGCGAGTCATTCCCAGCCTCTTATCATTTTCCCTCCACTTTCTCCACCCCGTGAAATGAAGATGAAGGGATGAAACAAATGGACAGAGTGGGATTGTGAGCTCTGTTTTCATTTCTCCACTCAATATGACTATGTATTATAGAAAATACAAATAAATTAATAATGTGAGCAAGACTACAAGAGAGTTTTTTTTTTCAGATTTATTGAGGTATGGTTGCCAAATAAAATTGTAGTGTATTTAAAGCACACAGTGTGATAATTTGATATCCTGGTGGCTCAATGGTAAAGAATCTGCCTGCCAATGTAGGAGATCTGGGTTTGATTCCCGGGTCAAAAAGATCCCCTGGAGAAGGAAATGGCAACCCACTCCAGTATTCTTGCTTGGGAAATCCCATGGATTGTGAAAGAATTCCAACAATTGAGTGAATTAACACATCTATTACCTCACTTATTTACTTTTGTTTGTGGAGTTGGTAGGAATGCTTACGTTCTACTCTATTAGCAAATTTCAGTTACACAGTACAGCATTATCAACCATGATTGTAAGGCTGCCAGGGCTAATGCCATGACAGGCAGCCTAGATTAGGAGTAGGCCTGGTTTTCCAGGGTAACATGATTATCAGGCCACCTGGAGCCAGCCAATCAACATGCGCCTAGTAAGAAAGAGGGAACCTATCAGGGGAAAGCTGAAAAAGCCCGCGAACACCCAAGTTTGAAAAAAAGCCTGCGAAGGTTTGGGCCAATAAGATTGCTTTGCAAACATGTAACCAATCCGCTTAAGCCAGCTAGCAACTGCTTATGCACACCCTATAAATCTGGATAACAGCGTGGGCTCAGGGCTCTCTGACCCTGCACCACTGCGTTGGTTGTGGCAGGAGCCCTGACACGAGTCAGCAATAAACTTCCCTTTTTTTGCATGTTGCGTTGTCTTGGAAGCCTTCTCTCTTCCCGCTCAGGGATTCGGACATCGAACATAACAATGATCACCATGTTATAAATAGGTTCTCAGACTTTATTCATCTTAGAACTGAAACTTTATACCCTTTGATCAACCTCTTCCCATTTGCCTCATCTTTTAGCCCCTGGCAATTGTAATTCTACTATGTTCTGTGAGTTTGCCTTTTTTTTTTTTTTTGGTCCCATATAATATTGCCACCATGCAGTATTTGTCTTTAAGATGACAATTAAAATTATTTATCCATCCTATATTTACTGGATATCCATACTTGCCAGGTGTTGTGCTAACACAGATAACATAATCACAGTGTAGAAGGACTGATCTCTCCTTATGAGATTTTTTTTGTAATTTTCTGTCTTCATATTGAAGAGTCATAAAGTACAATGTTTACTCTTCTGTACTTAGCAGTCAAACAAATCTACATTGGAATTTTAGCTCTGATACTTAGCTTGTGTGACCTTACACAATTTACTTATCTGTTAAATAAATCTCTGTAAGATGAAGATTTTAAAAGAACCTAAAGGTAGAGTTGTTTTGAAGATTCAGTGAAACAATACATGTAAAGTGTTTGGTTT
Organism: Odocoileus virginianus; assembly: GCF_023699985.2. Classification (NCBI taxonomy): domain Eukaryota; kingdom Metazoa; phylum Chordata; class Mammalia; order Artiodactyla; family Cervidae; genus Odocoileus; species Odocoileus virginianus. The sequence goes on from NC_069680.1 coordinate 35,220,196, forward strand.
CATGCTTAGTATTTACTACATACTTAAAAATGATAGCTGTTAGTACAACATTTCTCCACTTCTGGGTAACACCATATCCACAGCAGCCTCTATGAGTAGGTAGAGCAAAAGTGCAGCAAATTCCATTAGTTAGTGGAAGTTAATTAATGGGGGAATGTGTGTGCGCGCGCTTAGTTGCTTAGTCATTTCTAACTGTAGCCTGCCAGGCTCCTCTTTCCATGAATTTTTCCAGGCAAGGGGACTAGAGTGGGGTGCCATTTCCTATTCCAGGGAATCTACCTGATTCATGAATCAAACCCATATTTTTTGCATCTCCTCATTGGCAGGTAGGTTCTTAACCATCTGAGCCACCTGGGATATTGCAGCTAAATTAACAAAGAAGATTTATGACTTCTTAAAAGTAAGTGAAGACTTGTATCTTTAGAATTCTCATGTTAGCCAGAAATATCCTAACAAAATCCTTACCAGAGTTTCTATTCTAAGAATAGATAACAATGATTAGTATGTCAAAGCCCATTAAGTGGTATTCTTTGTACTTACTGAGACCCAGTAATTCTATGTACCTACTGAGACCTCTTCCAACAACACAAGAGAAGACTCTACACATGGACATCACCAGATGGTCGACACCAAAATCAGATTGATTCTATTCTTTGCAGCCAAAGATGAAGAAGCTCTACACAGTCAGCAAAAATAGGACCAGGAGCTGACTATGGTTCAGATCATCAACTCCTTACTGTCAAATTCACTTAAATTGAAGAAAGTGGGGAAAACCATTAGACCATCCAGGTATGACCTAAATCAAATCCCTTATGACTATACAGTGGAAGTGAGAAATAGATTTAAGGGACTAGATCTGATAGACAGAGTGCCTGATTAACTATGGACAGAGGTTTGTGACATTGTACAGGAGACAGGAATCAAGACCATCCCCAAGAAAAAGAAATGCAAAAAAGCAAAATGGCTGTCTGAGGAGGCCTTACAAATAGCTGTGAAAAAAAGAGAAGTGAAAAGAAAAGGAGAAAAGGAAAGATATACCCATTTGAATGCAGAGTTCCAAAGAATAGCAAGGAGAGATAAGAAAGCATTCCTCAGTGATCAGTGCAAAGAAATAGAGAAAAACAATAGAATGGGAAAGACTAGAGATCTCTTCAAGAAATTAGAGATACCAAGGGAACATTTCATGCAAAGATGGGCTCAATAAAGGACAGAAATGGTATGGACCTAACAGAAGCAGAAGATATTAAGAAGAGGTGGCAAGAATACACAGAAGAACTATACAAAAAAGATCTTCACAACCCAGATGATCACGATGGTGTGATCACTCACCTAGAGCCAGACATCCTGGAATGTGAAGTCAAATGGGCCTTAGGAAGCATCACTGTAAGCAAAGCTATTGGAGGTGATGGAATTCCAGTTGAGCTATTTCAAATCCTAGAGGAAGATGCTGTAAAAGTGCTGCACTCAATATGTCAGCAAATTTGGAAAACTCAGCAGTGGCCACAGGACTGGAAAAGATCAGTTTTCATTCTAATCCCAAAGAAAGGCAGTGCCAAAGAATGCTCAAACTACCGCACAATTGCACTCATCTCACACACCAGTAAAGTAATGCTTAAAATTCTCCAAGCCAGACTTCAGCAATATGTGAACCATGAACTTCCAGATGTTCAAGCTGAATTTAGAAAAGGAAGAGGAACCAGAGATCAAATTGCCAACATCTGCTGGATCATTGAAAAAGCAAGAGAGTTCCAGAAAAATGTCTATTTCTGCTTTATTGACTATGCTAAAGCCTTTGACTGTGTGGATCACAATCAACTGTGGCAAATTCTGAAAGAGATGGGCATACCAGACCACCTGACCTGCCTCTTGAGAAATCTGTATGTAGGTCAGGAAGCAATAGTTAGAACTGGACATGGAACAACAGACTGGTTCCAAGTAGGAAAAGGAGTACATCAAGGCTGTAGATTGTCACCGTGCTTATTTAACTTATATGCAGAGTACATCATGAGAAACGCTGGACTGGGGGAAGCACAAGCTGGAATCAAGATTGCTGGGAGAAATATCAATAACCTCAGCTATGCAGATGACACCATCCTTATGGCCGAACGTGAAGAACTAAAGAACCTCTTAATGAAAGTGAAAGTTGGCTTAAAGCTCAACACTCAGAAAACTAAGATCATGGCATCTGGTCCCATCACTTCATGGCAAATAGATGGGGAAACAGTGGAAACAGTGGCTTACTTTATTTTTCTAGGCTCCAAAATCACTGCAGATGGTGATTGCAGCCATGAAATTAAAAGATGATTACTCCTTGGAAGGAAAGTTATAACCATCCTAGACAGCATATTGGAAAGCAGAGACATTACTTTGTCAACAAATGTCTGTCTAGTCAAGGCTATGTTTTTTCCAGTAGTTGTGTATAGATGTGAGAGTTGGACTATAAAGAAAGCTGAACACTGAAGAATTGATGCTTTTGAACTCTGGTTCTGGAGAAGACCCTTGAGAGTCCTTTGGACTGCAAGGAGATCCAACCAATCCATCCTAAAGGAAATCAGTCCTGAATATTCATTGGAAGGACTGATGTTTAAACTGAAACTCCAATACTTTGGCCACTGATGTGTAGAGCTGACTCATTGAAAAGACCCTGATTCTGGGAAAGATTGAGGGCAGGAGGAGAAGGGGAAGGCAGAGGATGAGCTGGTTGGATGGCATCACCGACTCAATGGACATGGGTTTGGGTTAACTCCGGGAGTTGGTGATGGACAGGGAGGCCTGGCATGCTGCGGTTCATGGGGTCGCAAAGAGTCAGACATGACTGAGCGACTAAACTGACTAACTTACTGAGACCGAAGCATGGTATGGGAACTAGTCTGAATAATAGAAAAAGCTACCATTTTGACTTGTGGAAGCAAGTCCCACAAGAAGTCAGAGCACCGTCTATTGCAGGGCCAAGTTGAGTCTTAATGATATGCATCTTGTACTGAAATCTCCAAGCCAAGAAATTCTGATTAAAACTGGTTTCTGACCCATGATACACTTGGGAGCCTGGCAGATAAAGACATAAAATAGCTGTGTAGCCATATTTCTTTGAACCATGGCAGCTGGGACTCTGGGGGCCTGAGGAGCTGGTGGAGTGCCCAGCTCCTGACCCTGGGCTTGAACCAGAGCAGGGAGCAGGACAAACCAGCCCTGCCCACAGGAAACTTGGCATATTCTCTGTGCAATGGATGTGCTAGTCCTTCCTCTGTCTTCCCCCCAAGCTTCACATAGTTCAAGTCTGAGGTCTTATCCTCTTCACAAGTCTTTCCTTACCTGATTTTGTTGCCCTCTCTTCTCTCTGAGTTTACTTAATGCCTAAACCTCTGTTGAAGCAGTATCACTCTTAGTAAATTAGTTTGAGAGCTTATTTCCTCTCCTAGAGGTTAAATCTTTTAGGGATATGTGTTAGTTGCTCAGTCGTGTCTGACTTTTGGTAACCCCAGAGACTGTGGCCCGCTAGGCTCCTCTGTCCATGGGATTTCCCAGGCAAGAATACTGGAGTGATTGTTCCAGTATTACAAGAATGCTGGAGCAAGATTTCCAGGGGATCTTCCCAACTCAGGGATCAAGCTCAGGTCTTCTGCCTTATAAGCAGATTCTTTACTGGCAGGATAAATCTGTTTTATTCAGTACTTTTCTCTAGTCCTGATGTATTTGCTTAGGAAATACTGAACAAATCAACAAGACAATATATTCTGCTAGGGAGGTAGATGCTCACCTTTAATCTTGCTGAAATTATTGATTTGTTTATTTTTAATTTTTTATGGATAGTGCAAACGTAAATGTTGCCCAGGCTTTTAGGAATTATAGATTTGAATTTTGTGAGACAAAAAGATACAGTAAAAGAAGGTGTAGCGAAGAAGATTAATAATAAAATGTGTAACTCATATGCCAAAATATGTTTATATATGTTATATTTATAAATATATTTATATATATGTAATAACATAAGTTATATCTGTTAAGTAAATGTATTTAAGGTAATTATCTGCTCAATATGTTAGCTTTTATAATCTAAAAATTAGATTTTGCCTTTTTATGCTTTCTTGTTCATAACATAAATATTTATTTTCTTAAATGTTTCCTCAAATATCTAGCACAAAATGTATCACTTTAAACAAAAAACATTTGCATATTATTGAATTTAAATTGGTGAATATTTCAGAGCTGCCTATGCAACATTTATGCAACTCAATGTAAAATTTGTCAGTATTTTAATGCTAGCCAGTTTTGTCATAGGCATTTTTGTATGAATACTTCCCTGTTCATTCATTAGCATTAGGCAATCATTCTCAAATACGTGCAAGACACATGTTTTAGGAACAGTGGGAAAATCCAATACACATCATCTAGTGTGTGAAGGCCAGTACTCTTGCCTGGAAAATCCCATGGACGGAGGAGCCTGGTAGGCTGCAGTCCATGGGGTCCCTAAGAGTCGGACACGACTGAGTGACTTCACTTTCACTTTTCACTTTCATGCATTGGAGAAGGAAATGGCAACCCACTCCAGTGTTCTTGCCAGGAGAATCCCAGGGACAGGGGAGCCTGGTGGGCTGACGTCTATGGGGTCACACAGAGTCGGACACGACTGAAGTAACTTAGCAGCAGCAGTGTGTGAAAGAAGAGGATTCCAGATACTGATGGAAATTTCAATTATCATTTAGAAAAGGGTTAATGTGGTTATGTCCTGTGCATCTTCCTTGTAAACCCTTGAAACTGGGGATGGTCTTAGGAGAACTCTGACACAATATACTTTTTAATGGAATTGAACTTGGTTGTTCAACGTTATGTCTCTATCATGCAAAAATTTGCTTAATATTCAGTTAACTTCATTTTTTAGTCAGTAAAACCTGAGCATTTAGGTTTACACTGGGCTCTATTGCAGGCATTTCGTATGAACTTAGAATTGGTTCAGCTACTTCTTGATGTCTGTTAAGTTAGAAATGAAAATTTAAAACTTCTACCAATGCAAGTTTCATTCAAACTAGTTTATATTTTTATTTTAAAGCAAATCATAATTCTGACTGAAGCCATTCAGTATTCTTTTTGGTGCATTGAATGATTAAACAATGTGAAAGTTTATTTGCAATTTACTTTTGTTGACTTAAAGTTTTCCCTTGAACTGTTGTGTACATTCATTCATTATCTTCCTCAACAAGAATTCATGGGGCACCTATTTGGACCACTGTACTTGGCATTAGTGATTCATGGTAAATAGGACAGAACACAGCTTACCATCAGAGACCTTCCATCTAGCAGTAAAGAAAAGTGTATGATGAATATGTGAATGTTACAGAATTTAAAAAATAATCTATGTTTTGGTAGAGTTTAGTCTGAAGGAATTGGATGATTCTTGAAGAGTTAATCAGGACAGAAATGGTGATCACCTTGTGCAGTAGACTAAATACTAGCCTTGTAAATGATTAGATGTACACTGTTTATGGCCAGAATTCAGTGTTTTAAAATCTGTGATCTTTCTAAATAATTTCATGACTTATCTAGTAAGTCAAGTGTGTGTGGAGTGGTATTTTAAAGTTTTATAAAAAAACAATAAATTCTGACAGATACCACATAAACTACAATCCTCAACAATTTAACTTTAGTCAAGGCCTAAAATCTGAGCAGATTGTGATGAATTTTAACAAGCTGTATAGATTCTTTCTATATACTAAAATGTTACTGTTTTAAATGTATATAAATAGGGGAAATAGCCATAAAATATATGAATGAATATTCATCCTTATAACCAAAGGAATGAAAATGGGAGCATGAATTACCCTATCTTACTAAGTGACATATTAAGCAGCTGATAATATGGGTTGGAAATATCTTTTCATACACCTTTGAAATGTGAATTATTTTAACAGTTTTGGAAAACCCTTTGGAACCCTCAGATAAAACCAATATAGATATAGCTTTTGATTCAGATATTTCTGCTCTTTGTATCTCTAACCCACATTCCATATCTACTTTATGGTAAAGCTCCTAGAGATTATATTACTGTATTGTTATATTACAGTAATGTATTAGTGTTGTATTATATGCTGTCTTCACTCTAAGAGGATTTTATATTCTTATTGGTTATTAAGTGATTTACTATGCTCCTCCCAGTAGGAAAACCCTACTTGGTTCTCCATGGACGGCAGTCTTATTCACATGACTTCTTAGCTGGTGGAGTGTGGCTGGAAGTAATATATGCTGTGACCAAGAGCCATTCTGTGGTTTCGTTATTTCTATTACTTCTCTGTGCCAGCAGATTCAAATGAGACTGGTCCTTTAGCCTGAGTCTTGAATAAAGAAGATTTGGAACAGAAGTGAAACCAACCCCAGGTATCATGTACGTGAATCAAAAATAAATGTGTGGTAAGCCATTGAAAATTTTGGTTATTTGTTTAGTGTTGTTCAGTTCAGTTCAGTTCAGTTCAGTCCCTCAGTCGTGTCCGACTCTTTGTGACCCCATGAATCACAGCACGCCCGGCCTCCCTGTCCATCAAAAACTCCCAGAGTTTACTCAAACTCATGCCCATTGAGTCAGTGATGCCATCCAGCCATCTCATCCTCTGTTGTCCCCTTCTCCTCCTGCCCCCAATCCCTCCCAGCATCAGGGTCTTTTTCAATGAGTCAACTCTTCACATGAGGTGGCCAAAGTACTGGAGTTTCAGCTTCAGCATCAGTCCTTCCAATGAACACCCAGGACTGATCTCCTTCAGGATGGACTGGTTGGATCTCCTTGCAGTCCAAGGGACTCTCAAGAGTCTTCTCCAACACCATAGTTCAAAAGCATCAATTTTTCGGTGCTCAGCTTTCTTCACAGTCCAATTCTCACATCCATACATGACCACTGGAAAAACCATAGCCTTGACCAGACGGACTTTTAGCCCAGCATAAACAAACAAAAGTTCCATATCCACTTTTTCCACAAAGTTTTTAGTGTTTATTCCAGTTTATATTTGTTTTTATCTTGTCCAAAGTCTGCAAGGAATTTTAAATCTATAACTCTTTTAAAATGTGCATTTTTCTGATATTGATTTCAACTTATATTAAATATGTCATTGCTGTCCTCAAATGTACTATAAATTTTTTGAAACCGCATGCTATGTCTTATACTTTTAAATTATTATTATTTTTTTCTGGTCCTGGAAGCATAGCACTGAATAAACACTCTTCAGTCAATATATATACAGGTATTTCTTGAGGACCTATACTATGCAAGTCATTGTTGCTTTATCAATTGGTAAAAATAATAATTAAGGACATTTTTTTCTGCCAGGTTGACAAAGGATGTTTGTCCATTCCCCTGGAAGAGGGTATTTGGTTTCAGAAAGATTTTTTTCTTGCTGGATAAGTAGTTCATAGAAGCCCTTGTAATGACTGATATCTTTACATAACTCATATTTTCACCCATGAAAGACCTGAGGAAGCCTTTAGAAAGTACTCAGCTCAAAGTGGTTTCATTGCCACCAGAGACAGAGAAAGTTGTGGCTCTCTTAAGCTTAGACCAGCAACAGCATGTTTATTCTTACGGTAAAGCATAAGACAATTATTTGATGTTTTAGATGTCACTGAGTGAAAGATTCCTTCATAAGGGAATGGTAGTTTAAAGTGAAGAGAACAGAGGCAAGAAGGCAGAAAAACAATGGTCTGCTTAATTTCTTCCTAAAAACAACTTCCATTTTCCCTGGGGGCATCAGTGGCTGGCCTGGCATCTCAGGCATAGGGTTTAGCTATAGATTTTTAAAATTTCTTAAGAACTACATTAAGCTATTGTAATGTATTAAAATGTAGTGCATTGAAATGCATTTAAGCTCTCTATTCATTTGAGTTCCAGAGTATGTGCTACGGGTTTTTTTCTTTTACTTTAAAAAGTAAACCGATATCCTCTCATATCGAAAGGAATGGAGCTCACTGAAACCCATAAAATGTCTTCTGGTGACTTAATATAGGAAGTGCTTCTGGATTATTGTGTGATTATCAGGCAGGACCCTAGTAAGGGAGGAAAGGCATGACTGCCAACCCTTTTAAATAAGATTAAACAACATTAGTCTGAGAATAGTGGTTGTCTAGGATAAATATTTCACACAAGAATAGGCAGAGAAATACAGCCATAAATTTTCCATTTTTTTCTGAATAGCTATAACAAGTGTATGACATCTGTATTATTTTCTGTACTGTGATCTCATAATATTTTGATCCTTAGATAAATGTCATTGAATTATCACACAGTTAACCTTGTGAGGTTTCTTGAAGCTAACAAGCCAAAGTAATGTGAATTGATAGGTGGCATTAGCCAAGGTTAAACTGTTAATACTGTTAGGTGGCACATGGACCATTGTAATGTCTAGCAGGAAAGGAAAATGCTGTCTTTCTAGAGGGAATATTGATAGAGTGGGATTCTTCTCTGTTCTATAATAGACTGTGTAAAACAATTTGGAAAACCCCTTCATGCTTCAGTGTCTTTGTCATCACAGCATTGGTACAATTATATCTGGGAAGTTTTTTGCTCTTCAGATGAAAATGTCTAACAAAATTCAGAAAATCTTACATGTCTAGAGTTACAATGGACTGTAAGATTTCTGGTCCAACCATTTCTTTATTGATGAAAAAAATATTTCCCAGAGTCATTAAGTGATTTGCCTGAATTCAGATCTGCTGTAAGAGCTGGGATCAAAATTTTAATGTTAAAAAACTCATCTAAAAACCACATTTTAGATCAAGGAAATTTGAAAAAACAAATACATACATATCAACTGGACTGAAGGTATCACCAAGAGTGTGCATGAGACCAGAAACCTGCTCATTTATGAAAAGGCAGTGGACGTGAACCATGATAGGCAGGTAAACACATTCACAAAAACTGACAAACCTGTGAATAGATGCATAAAAGGGCGACAATCCAGAGTGTGGGTGACCAGAGTTGTGTCACCCTGGAGAGAGTTCTCAGGCAGGATGCTCTGCAGCTGAGTCCTTTGCACTGAACTGCCCAGTGTTTTATGCAGTTGACATGGATAAATCCATATAATAGATGGCAATCAGAAAATAAAAATATAGGTGTAAAGAACTTGTAATATATTTAATGACAGAATTAAGATTCAAGGCCATTTATGCAGATACGAACCTTTAGCCCAAAGAGATGAATGAACATGAGAATAGAGTCAGGAGAAGTAACTAAAACAATTGCAAAAAACTTGTAGAAGCTCAGTTCAGTTCAGTTCAGTTGCTCAGTCGTGTCTGACTCTTTGCGAGCACATGAACCGAGGACTGTGTTTTCCAGCTTCTTAGCAGCTGTGAAATTCACAGTTCTGGTCAATGAACCATCAGAGGAAGGGTGTGTGTCACTTCCAGGCTGGTATTTCATGCCTGATCTGAGATCCTCCAATGCCATCTTCTCCACCGCGATGATCAGATTATATTTTCTGGCTGGTGTGGTTCAAGATGATGACTCCTCCATCAGTCTAGGTCTCTGAATGACCATGTGAAGCAAACTGCCTCCCACCCTGTTTACCACTGATCAGCACTGGGGCCTGGGACAGGTCACCCCAAAATATGTCTCAGTAGCATATTGATTACTTTGATTTAGTTACTTAGGAAACAGCCAATGGAAGAGAGACACATTCCTCTCTGCCTCACTGAAAGCAGGAAATAAACCTGCCATATGAAAGGGGCCCTTCCTGTACCTGGAGATAGAAAGGCACCATTATCAACAGATGTAGGAAATTCAGGGCGGAGAAGTAGACCTTGTTACTTCTTTACTAATTTACTGCCCAAGCCCAAACTCCCACTTAAATTTTTTAACAATTAAGCACTCAAACAAAAGATTCTTTTTTCTGTAAATTATTTACAAATTTATTATTTCTTTGTGTAAAAAGTGTAAGAGCCATTCTTAGGCCCCTTTCTATGAGACCTCTGTGTGCAAAAATTAAATGTGTTTCTTCTTCTCCTGTTAATCTGTCTTGCGTCAATTTTATTATTAGTTAAACCACAATAACTCAAGACAGGCAGAGGGGCAAGAATCCCTCTATCTGGCACTATTAATCATTTCAGGGGTTGGAGTGGGTGTGGAAGGTACTGAACTCTCATATTGTTTCACTCAGGGTGGAAATTGTGTGTGCATAATGATGTCAAACACAGTTCCCATTTGGGAAACTATGGTATGCTTTTCTCTCTGTTCTCTTGCAGGAATATGGAAGGATACCCCTCTATATGGATGGCTGAGTCCCTTTTCTGTTCATCTGGACCTATCACAACACTGTTAGTCAGCTATACCCCAATACAAAATAAAATATTTTAAAAAAGAAAATAGAGCACACATAATTTCTAAAAAAAAAAAAGGGTGGGGGGAGGTTTAAGCAGAGGATTTGCATACAGAATGCATTTCCTTCAGTCTTTTGCAGATATGTGGTCTATCCTCTGTGAAGGGGCACTTGCATTTTTGATACCTCATTTAAGACTAGATGGGCTTTCCTGGTGGCTCAGATGGTAAAGCGTCTGCCTGTAAGGCAGGAGATCTGGGTTGAATCCCTGGGTCAGGAAGATCCCCTGGAGAAAGAAATGACAAACCACTCCAGCACTCTTGCCTGGAAAGTCCCATAGATGGAGGAGCCTGGTAGGCTACAGTCCTTGGTGTTGCAAAGAATCGGAGACGACTGAGTGACTTCACCACTTTTAAGACTAGATGACAATCATTGCTTTCCATAGGAGGAAACAATTGTTTGCTACAGATAGTCTCATGACCCATGAAAAGGATTTCTCAAATGGTAAGTCAAAATGTTTCTAAGCATTGGAGCTATTCAATAATTATATGCGCTAAGAGTCTCCTGGAGCTAGGACTATTCCAACAGTGATTACAAAGAAGGGATTTGGGGACTAGTTAGGGCCTTTAAAAAGGTCCAGTATTACACACAGAATGTATGGTTGTTTTCTCCTAAATTTCCCCAACCCCCTCCTTTTTCAGGCACGTTTAGTCATAATCATTGTTAATGCTATCACAGAACTTTTGTATATGGTACACACATAAATGTTTATGATGAATTCTGGAACATTGTATGAGACATCATTACTTTGTAACATACTCTTTCTTTTTGTGCAAAAATCCAAATTTCAGAGGCAACAAATATATTCATGGCTTGGTAAACTAAAAGTTTATAGATAATGGAATGATTCATGAAATTGCTAGAGAGTTGATGAACAGTCTTTATGAAGGAGTAGAAATCAGTGCCAAATCTTGGATGAGACACCATCTTTTTACCTCTTATATCTAGGCCACTAGTACTATGTTTCTTAATATTGAGGAGGGTGAATCCTTGTGAATTACCTGATCAGGATCCTTATTCCTTATTCCCCTATTCCCAACAGGAGTTATCATATTCTCCCTTGCATGAAGCTGAAGAGATTAAGAAGAGGTGGCAAAAAATACACAGAACTATACAAAAAAGGTCTTAATGACCAGGTTAACCATGATGGTGTGGTCACTCACCTAGAACCAGAATCCTGGAGAGTGAAGTCAAGTGGACCTTAGGAAGCCTTGTTACGAACAATAGTGGAGGTGATGGAACTCCAGATGAGCTATTTCAAATCCTAAAAGATGATGCTGTTAAAGTGCTTCACTTAATATGTCAGCAAATTTGAAAAACTCAGCGGTGGCCACAGGACTGGAAAAGGTCAATTTTCATCCAATTCCCAAAGAAAGGCAATGCCAAAGAATGTTCAAACTACCACACAATTGTACTAATTTCACATGCTAGCAAGGTCATGCTCAAAATCCTTCAACAGTGTGTGAACTGAGAACTTCCAGATGTACAAATTGGATTTAGAAAAGGTAAAGGAACCAGAGATTAAATTGCCAACATGTGTTGGATCATAGGAAATGCAAGGGAATTCCATATGAACATCTACTTCTGCTTCATTGACTACACTAAAGCCTTTGACTATGTGGATCACAACAAACTAGAAAATTCTTACAGATGGAAATGCCAGACCAACTTATCTACCTCTTAAGAAACCTGTATGCAGGTCAAGAAGCAACGGTTAGAACTGGACTTGGAAAAATGGACTGGTTAAAAATTGAGAAAGGGAGTATGACAAGGCTGTATATTGTCACCCACTTATTTAATTTCTATGCAGAGTACATCGTATGGAATGCCAGAATGGATGACTCACAAGCTGGAATCATGATTTCTGGGAGAAATATCTACAGCCTCAAATATGCAGATGATAGCAGTCTAATGGCAGAAAGGGAAGAGGAACTAAAGAACTTCTTGATAAGGGTGAGAGAGGAGAATGAAAAAGCTGGCTTAAAACTCAGTGTTCAAAAAACTAAAATCATGTCATCCAGTCCCATCACTTTATGGCAAATAGATGCGGAATAAGTGGAAACAGTGGCAGATTTTATTTTCTTAGGCTCCAAAATCACTGTGGATGGTGACTGCAGTCATGAAATTAAAAGACACTTGCTCCTTGGAAGAAAAGCTATGACCAACCCAGACAGCATATTAAAAAGCAGAGACATTACTTTGCTGACAAAGTCTGTATAGTCAAATCTATGGTTTTCCAGTAGTCATGTATAGACGTGACAGTGGACTATAAAGGCTGAGCACTGAAGAATTGATGTTTTCAAATTGTGGTGTTGGAGAAGACTCTTGAGAGTCTCTTGGACAGTCAGGAGATAAAACCAGTCAATCCTAAATGAAATCAACCCTGAATATTTATTGGAAGGGCTGATGCTGAAGCTGAAGCTCCAATACTTTGATCACTTGATGAGAAGAGCTGACTCACTGGAAAAGACCCTGATGTTGGGAAAGATTGAGTGCAGGAGGATAAGGGGGTGATAGAGGGTGAGATGGTTGGATGACATCACTGACTCAAAGGACATTAGTTTGGGCAAACTCCTGGAGATAGTGAAGGACAGGGAAGACTGGTGTGCTGCATTCTGAACAACAAGGACAACCCTTGCATGAACTTCTCATGGCTCATTTTATCTGAGTCTTAAAATGAGTGTGAAGTGACATTTCCAGGAAAATAAATCTGGCATTACAAAGATGTTGGCCATTATTATTTATATAAGTTAAACAGTGAGAATCAGTGCTTTATTAAACTGTCTTGGTTGTCTGCTAGGGTCACAAACAGTTTGTAAGATGCTGCTGTGATTCTTTTGCCTAGAAATGTGAAGTAATGTGTTCCTGAAAAAAAAAATCTACACAAAGGTATCACAATCTCTTCTATGGATGACTTCACTTTCTGTGGTTTTAGTTATCTGTGGCCATCCATGGTCAAAAAATATTAAATAGAAAATTCTAGAAATAGGTAATTTATTCATTTTAAGTTTCTGGCTCAGTGATCCAGGACCACTCTAAGCAGATAATCTTCCTTCTAACATATCATTGGAAGGTCAGTTGTATCCTAATGCTGCATCACAGTGCCTACACCATTCACCTTCCTTCATCTCATCATGTAGACATTTTATCTCACAAGAAGAATGGTGAGTAAAGTACAATATTTTCAGAGAGAGAGAGAAAAAGAAACTACATTTGCAGTATATGTTGTAATTGGTTGATTTTGTCTTTGTTGTTATTAATCTCAATTTTACATATTTATATATTATATATTTTAATATATTATATTTATGTGTATATATATATTTAAAATATAGTTTATAAATTAAACTTTATCATAGATATGTATGTATAGGAAAAGATACAGCACTATCTGTGGTTTTGGGCATATACTGGGGGTCTTGGAATATACACCCCAAGGATAAGGTGAGACCACTCTAATTTACCTGAGTATAAATTCTCTGTTGTTTCTCTTTAGAAGCAATCTCAATGGAATCAAGTGCAATAAGGCCATATTACTTGTGGGTGAAACTGCACACTTGTTTAGAGTAAATTATGATAAATTCTATAGCAACTGTGTTGGGTATTATGGATTAAAATGAATGTAAAATGAATATTTTCATCATAAATAGTGTGACATTAATGACATGGTGACTAGAGGAGACCAGTCTGTCTTTCCGAAGTTAACTCACCATTTCTAAATGTGTGATCTTAGATCCATAACTCACTCTCCCTGAGCCTCGGTATTTTCATTTGTAAAATGGAAGTGATAATCTTATTGTCAAGATTAAATGAGAATATACATGTTTGGTAAGAGACAGATTGATATGTAGTAAGGAACTGATCAATATAGCCCTTTTTTTGGCTCTTGTTATAAAAGTCCATGGGCTTCCCGGGGGGGCTAGTGGTAAAGAACCCACCTGGCAATGCAGGAGATGTAAGAGATCCAGGTTGCAAAGGATCCCTGGTTGTAAAGAGTTGGACATGACTGAAGTGACTTAGCAGCAGCAGCATAAATGCCCACATTTGGTCTGCTTGGTGGGAAACAGCATGGTGGTAGAAGTAATACCAGATTGTGTATTAGTGGGCCTGGCTTCACGTCCTTGCTTTATCACTTAAATGCTGTGTTGCTGTTAGTAAATCACTTGCCCTCTCTGGACCTCGATTAAATTTTATTTTGTTTTCCATGAATAGATATCTAGACTTGTGTGTGTGTGCCTGACCATTTGCAACCCTATGGACTGTAGCCTGCCAGGCTTTTCTGTCCATGGGATTCTTCAGGCAAGAATATTGAAGTGGGTTGCCATTTCCTTCTCTGGGGGATTTTTCCAACCCAAGGATATAAACGCTGACTCTTGCATGTTCTGCACTGGCAAGCAGATTCTTTACCACTAGTGCCACTTGGGAAGCTCCTTATCTAGACTTAATAGTCTCTAATTTTTTTCAAGTATAAAAATCTTTGATTTTATGTGAGCCAACATCATGACTATGAAAACAATGCATATTTCTTACTGACTTTAAATATTAAAAACTACACTTTATGACAAAGAGCATGTATCAATTAAGTGACTTAGAGCAGTACTTCCCACATTTTTATGTGTACTTGAATCAGCTGGGGGAATTCTGGGAAACTAGTACAATGCAGATTCCTATTTGGTAGGCTTGGGGAGGGTGGAGCTTGTGATTGTTCATTTCTAACACTTTCCCAAATCATCTGAGAAAGGGTAAAGGTCTCAGGTCTTCTCACTTTGGCTTCTCTTTTTGAACATCAAGCTCTCACATGAATTTGAATATTAATGGTCTCTTATTCATATCTATTTGTGGTTAGAACAGTTTGGAAGAAAATAAAGGAAAAATAATTGAAATAAATCAGTATGTTAGAAATATAATACCAATTCATCACATCAATTCAGAAAGTACAGCAGTAGCTCTGGAAGAGCTATTTGACAAATGATGATACTTTTAGGATTAAAAATCAGATGAACATTACTGAGCAGATGTGAGTCTCAGTTTCCATTTTTCTCCCCTTTGGGTCTTAAGAATCAAAACATCTATGGAATGGGCAAGTGAAATTATCCCGAGTATAAGTGAGCACCAAATGGTTGTAGGACTGGAGCAATTGTGCTG
This sequence comes from Odocoileus virginianus, assembly GCF_023699985.2. NCBI lineage: Eukaryota > Metazoa > Chordata > Mammalia > Artiodactyla > Cervidae > Odocoileus > Odocoileus virginianus. The sequence goes on from NC_069680.1 coordinate 35,235,690, forward strand.
TCTTAATTTATTTCTCACTAAAAGTATTTCTTGCTGCCAGTTTTAACTCCGGCAAACTTTTATGATCAGAAATTGCCATAAAATTCACTTTTCAGTTAAGAACTGTGGATAATTCTGCCCTGGAAAGAATTTTCCACAAAACTTATTTTCTTTAAACTGTCAGTGTGAGTGTCATGGAGAAGAAAAGGGCTTAGGGGATAAGATGAAATTAAACTTCTAATAACTCTCTGGCCTTCAAGTTGCAGGGGGCTGAAGATGATCCAGTGTGAGGTGGGCAGAAAGAAGAAGCCATCTCACAAAATACCAAAGCAAAACAAGAGACGATCTCCATCTATTTCAGGTTAGGAATTTCCTTTTCATTTCTCAAATCCTTTAATTTGTCAAAGTTCTTAATGTCTTGATGATAGGGAATGGAGAATGCATGTTGATGACTAGAAGCATCAGCCAACTGTCTTTCTTTATCTGTTGGTCAGACTTTGAAGTCGTGGAGAGAGGAAGATAGTAAATACTAGCTTGGCCAAACATGCTGAGTTAGGTATTCACTGGCTAGTAGCTGGTGGTCTGCTGGCTGAGAAACTGAGCTTTCTACATTAGGTGTTCATAGCTTTCAAAGGAAAAGCCGAAAAACAAAAAAAGTGGGAGGTTTTGCTCTCTTTAATTCTATAGCTATGCCCTGTGTGTGGGGAAATACCTGGGAAAAAACTACTGTGTTAGATGATGAGAATATATCTGACTACATAAAAATGCTTATGTACTGTTTATATATTTATAGATGTATTTATCTTTATCTTATAAATATGCATATATTTATATGTATACTTATGTATATTTATATCTATAGGATATAGAATACAGAGTTCTCTCTGAAATGCAATTCAGTTGTTTTGCATGTAAAATTTTCTTTTTTCTTTTTTTGCCACACTGTGTGGCTTGTGGGATCTTAGTTTTCTGACCAGGGACCGAATCCAGGCCACAGCAGTGAAAGCGCCAAGTCCTAGCCACTGGACTGCCAGGGGATTCCCTGTAAAATTTTATTTTAAAAGGCACATTTCTTATAAATCCTCTGATATAACTAAGAATTCTTTTGTGGCATAAATATATATTAATACTTGCCAATTTGATTGATAATTTTAATACTTGCTTTCCTTATTGGAGGAAATAGCTGTTCTTAATGTTTTCTTTCTTTTGGAAATTGATTACCTTCCTCTCAGTGACCTAAGTCCAAGTGTCAGTAGGGAAGTTTAATCTTAAGCTCTTGACATTTTGCAAAGGTTGCTAGCTTGGCCTTAATGTTAAAAATTCATAGATTATGTACTCAGATATATTCAGCTCTGCAAGAGTTTTTGATACAATCTCATTGCTGGATTTAACAGTTAAATGTCTAAGATGAGAATGCGAGTTTCTTCTTTGTTCTTTATCCTTTCTTACCAGGCTTTTAAAATCTTGTTCAGCCAACCCTCAATCCTCTGATTCTATCAGGTTGTTTTGGTTTTAACTCTGTCTTGGAAATGCCATTAAGTCTGGACTGATAAATTGAGATTTTTTTTTTTTGTGTGTGTGGAATGAGGCAAATGATTTGACTGAATCAGGAAGCTGGGCTTGCTCTGCATATCCCTTGAATGTGTATGTTCATTTGAGGTTAAGTGGAGGGTCCTATTACTTAACGGGCAGTTGGTCACTTTGGATAAGACCCAGAGTAGTTACCAACCCCACTTCTATGAATGCTGTGAATTGGATCTGACCTCTGACCTAGTCTTAAGGCTCTGCTGACCTAGAAGAGAACAGTCCTGGATCACCCTGGGCCATAACAGGCCCATTTGCTGGTCTGATAAGCAAGAGAAGATTATTCAGTTCCTATCTCCTAGATGTGACTTCCTGGCTTCAAGGGCTTTATTATACCTCTGCTCCCTATGTTTGTATAGTGAGTTCTTATTGACAGGGTGACTTAGTAACATTCAGAGCACTGGGGTATTGTTTGTAGAGAATTGCTATAAGTGAAGCAGGTTTTCATATATTTTATGTACTGTGCTTAGTTGCTCAGTTGTGTCAAACTTTTTGTGATCCCATGGACTGTAGCCCGCCAGGCTCTTCTGTCCATGGGGATTCTCCAGGCAAGAATACTAGAGTGGTTTGCTAGTTCCTCCTCCAGGGGATCTTCCCAACCTGGGGATCGAACAGCATTGAAAGTGGATTCTTTACTGTCTGAACAACCAGGGAAGCCCAGGAATACTGGAGTGGGTAGCCTATCCCTTCTCCAGGGAAGCTTCCCTACCCAGGAATCAAACTGGGGTCTCCTGTATTTCAGATGGATTCTTTACCAGCTGAGCTATCAGGGAAGCCTCATTTATTTTATATTAATTCTCAAATGCATTATTTTGGAAATGTTCTTAAGAAATAGAATCATAGAGTCTTAAGAATTTTCTTGTGTTTCTTATCTAGTCTCAGACTATCTCTTAAATTCCTCTTGAAAGATAAGTGGTCATTAGTGAAAGGAAAATCATCACACTCTTATGTACAAATTATTGAGCACAGAGTTATAGCACAATCTAATAAGTACCATCTCTGCACCGGCTGTCGTGTTGGGCATGACATGTCATGTCTAGACAAATTGGACTTAGTTCCCGTCCTCAAGGGATGACTTTTTTGTTGTGTTTTATTGCTTAAAATTCCTTACAGACAGCCCATAAAATTGAGCTATTCCCATGTACTTCTTTGCTACATGTGTATAAAATGTCCCAAAATATGCAATAAATATTTTTCTAACTAGACTATTAGTTAGTCCTGTTTATTTCTTGGGTACCAGCTCAACCTTACTGGTTACAATGTCAGAAAGAGGTATGTGGTGATATTTCCCCTTTTTGTCTATGAAAGAAGCCATTTTGATTAGTAGCCTACATGTGGAACATGGATAATAGATGCACTTTTTGTTTTTGTCTTATACTTCATTTTTAATATATTTGAACCAACATTTAAAAATTGAAAAAACTGTAAAATTGGATTGTGGTGATGGTTACACAATTCTGTGACTATCCTTTGTGAAGATACTTAAAGAGGATGGGTTGTATATTTTATGAATTAGATTCAGCAAAGCTATTACAAATCTATATTTTCTGTTTCTTTTGAAAAATCCAAACTATCTGGCAATCTTAGACCTACATTCCCACATCAGCAGGGACCAAGCATCAGCAACAACCAAGCAGCTGCTGCTTTAGGTGTAACATGAATTCCCTCATCCAGCCCAGTTACTCAGCTAGCCCAACAAAATAGTCGAGTCTCAGATTCCCTTCAGTGGCCAGTAATTCTCAGTTCAAAGCGGTTTTGCCATGATTCTTGCAGCTAAGGAGAGAAGAGGCTGTGACACTAAAAAATAGCTTATGGAAGATAGAATCTCTAGGGTTTGACCAGCAAAGATTAAGCTCACTGAGTTCCCTCATCAATAGCAGTTCTCGTGAATACCTGAAACAATGAGAGGCGGAGGCTTTTCTTTCTCCTGGATCTGTTGCCTGTCCTTTCACCACCCACAACTGACCACTCAACAGAATGCTGTGGGCCAGGTGGCTTGATTCAGAATAAATTGGTATCGTACATTGAATTGTATGTCATAGGGTGGTCCATTTTGGTCTCATTTGTCAAACCTCACAAACTGACTCAGCTCTTTAGAGAAGTACTTCCAAAATGGTCCCCCTCAGAACTTTAGAGTCTCAGGAGAAGCAAAAAGAGTTTCTGTGGTTACATGTTTTGGGTAAATGCTGGATACAATATTTACTCTCTGTATTAGCAATACACATTAGTATATTAATGGCCTTCAGGAGGTTGTCAATAAAGGAATCTATTTAATTTTGTTGTTCCCCAAGTAAAATTGATCTGAAAAGTTTACCCAGGAATCTTAACCCCAGCCTCCTTGGTCACATATCTCGTAAAAGATTGGTAGGTCATACTCCATAACATTGCCACAAAATGTTGTTTGGGTATCAGTTAGCTACATGGTGTTTTAACCAGCAACTACTATCCAATTGAGAACACTTTGGGAAAGTATAAAGCAGGAGCAGGGTGTCTAGAGATAAAAGGTAGATCACTGCTTTAAGCTTTTAATTATTGGAATTAGGGACTTCCCTGGTGGTCCGGTGGTTAGGATTCCATGCTCCCAACGTAAGGGGCCTGGAATTTGATCCCTGGTCGGCAAACTAGATCTCGCATGCTACAATTAAGATAGAGGATCTCCTGTGTTGCAACTAAGACATGGCACAGCCAAATCAAGTAAATATTTAAAAAATTGGAATTAAAGAAAGATCTCTTTTCAAGTGGGGTTTAAAGTCACTAGGGTTGGATATAAAGCCATCAGAGGATAGATGGTGATGGTCAAAATCTTTCTTTTGGTTTTTTGAGAATAGAAAACACATCTCCTCTCTCTTAGTATTTCTATAAGAGTCAAAGTATAGTTTTTCTGTACAGGTAACATTCAAACTAGGTTGCTTTTGGAAATCTAGTTTGAACCTGCCAGTTTGGGTAGAAACGTAAGACAAAGAAATAGTAAGAGGTCGATAAGAGAGGAACAACTTGTGAGACATTTCTACTGTAGCTGTTTCATATATATATATATATATATATATATATATATATAAATACATGTATTCAGTAACTCTTTGGCAAATGATAAAGTTGTTCATTTTATTTGCAGAAAATTCAGAAAAGTGTTAAGGGGAAAAGTGGTTGACCAGATGCAACCACTTGATAACACTTTGATGTTTTTCCCTCTCAGTATATATTGAACATAATGTGAAACAAATTCCGCCTTAGCTTTGCTTACTTAATATTATGTGCAAACGTTTATCTGTCAGTAAAAATCCTTTATGAACATTATTAGTAATGAATACATTATGTTCCATTTTTTGGATCTATTATAATTTTTAAGTTTTTCATTTAGATTATTAAAATATGTATGTGTTTCTGGAAAGACCTCTACCCCAAGACTTTAGCAAAAGAAATGTCAAAATAGATCGGATGAGATCACATGGATGCAGAAGGGTAAATGGCCTGCTTAAGTTTCCAGGAGAGCTGAAAACAGAACCAAGGCCTCTTGTTCTGTGTCTGATACTCAACTCAGTGCCTTCAGCTCCAACCCCTGCTGCTGACATCCTATCCCAAACCTCTGTGACTGTCATTTGGGGGCTATTGATCTGATGGGTGATTTAGCCTGCAGCAAGGGAGCCTAAGTGAGAAAATTGCTGTCAAAATGGACTGTGTCCCTCTGCTTGGGGCCTCAGAGACACAGTGGAGGGTACAGGCAGGAAGGTCACACTGCTGGCCTCTCTCAGTGAGAAATGAAGAGGGAAAAACGGCCCTGGAGCAATTACCACTCTTAATTGCTTTGAAATGGACAAGGTGCTTTTCTTTGGGTGATCCACGGCTGAAAACCATCCATTTAGTTTATAAATGAAACAGAGGAAGATGGACATCCCCATTTCTTAGGTAATCAGCACAGATTGTTTTCAGGAGGGTTAAGGAAACCACTAGGCAACAGGATAGAATAGGAACCTCACCACTGACCAGCTGCGAAAATGACAGATTTGTGCCATCATCCTCTTTCTTTCTCGGGTTATTATCCTGCATCTTTCCGTCTTTCCAAGAATCATGATCCAGCAAGATGTGGTTTTGGAGGTCAAAAGAACACAGAATAAAGTAATTGGTTTGTTCTTTTTCTGTATCTATTCATTTGTTTTTGTCTCCTGAAAGGAGCTTGTCATGAAAATTATAAGAATTCTTCCATAGTGGCAAGTTTATCTCATATGAGAATTTTTTGAGAATTGAATCATTTCCTCACTGATCAGGATGATGAAATCATGGTTTTCAAAATTCTGTGTTCTAAGGGGAAAAAATGGCCTTCAACTCTAACAAAATTTGTATTCACCAGCATTCATAAAAAAGAGCATCTGGGTGTGTAGAAAGGGTTTACATTGAATTATCCCTCACAAAACCCACCGAAAATCAAGTTTAAGCTCCCTGGAAGTCTCTTTGGATTGTTGCAGATCTGAGAGTGAGCCTTTGACTAAAATCCTGGTTGGCATCATGGGGATGGGCCTCTTTCTGACAGGGCTTTAAAAAGAAAAAAATTAAAAGTTGGAGTACAGTTCTTTACAATGTTGTGTTAGTTCCTGCTGTACAGCAGTGCGAGTCAGCTCCATGTGAATATCTCCCCTCCGTCTTGAGCCTCCTCCCGCTCCCACCCTCTAGGTCATGGCGGAACCCTGAGTTGAGCTCCCTGTGCTATATAGTGGCTTCCCACCAGCTGTCTGCTTTACGTGTGGTAGAGTATACATGTCAATGCTGCTCTCTCAGTTCATCCCACCTTCTCCTTCCTGCTCTGCGTCCGCAAGTCCATTCTCTACGTCAGCATGTTTATTCCCTGACAAGGCTGTTTGAAAGGCTGCTGCTGGGAACTTATGGTATTTTCCTAAAGTCAGTGAGACAATACTCTCCAGGCCATGACAGCTTGATTTCCACACATCATCCTTGGTGGATTGAGGAAGCCTCACCTTGCCTGTTGTATGTGCCATTGTCTGGGTGGCTCAAGAGCCTGAGAGTAATGCCCTGTCTTCTGTCCCATATGAAAGCTGGTATGATGGGAAGACAAGGAATCACCATCATCTTTATCTTTTCCATCCTTATGCCATCTCTAACATCATCATCATTGTTAGTCATCAGTGAGTACTTCATCACAGTGTAATTCTTAAGATGTTAAAATCATGATTCTCATACATAATGTAGGTCTATGTCAAGTTTTATTTAATGCAATTAAGAAAGTGCCAATAGCATGACAGAATGGTTTCAAAAGAGAACAGGAGAAACTAGGGTTTTATTTTTGTCTTTTTAGTTGGTAGAAATACAAAAAAGAGTGCTGAGATGATTGCCAAATTAGAAACAAAACTGATTTACGTCTCATAGAGGAATAAAACCATATTAAGCCCATATATTGGGGTTTCCTTCTCTAAGAAACAGAAAGTAAGACAATCATACTCTATTAGTTTCCTAGGGCTGCTGTAACAAATTACCACGAATACTATGGCTTAAAACAACACACATTTATTCTCACCTTTCTTGAGGTTGGAAGTCTGAAATCAAGGTGTGGGCAGAGCCACAGTCCCTCCTAAAGGGTCTGGGGAAGAACCCTTTCTTGCCTTTTTCTAGGCAGGGCTAGTTAGTTCTTGCTTATAGAAGCATTCCTTAGTATTCCTCGGCTTGTGACAGCGTAACTACAGTTTCTGCCTTCATTTTCACTGGCCTCTTCCCTCTTTAAAAAGAGGGAAACCTTAACAGTTTTTTTTATCTAAAAAACCTTAACAGTTTTTTTTATCTAATAAAATGTTTGCATGCTAATTAGTTATGCTAACACACTTGGATTATCTTACAAAGTAAGAGAGCTCTGAGGCTGATTTCTTTAAAAAATACCACCAACACGTGGAGTAGAAATGGCAACCCACTCCAGTATTCTTGCCTGAGAATCCCATGGACAGAGGAACCTGGTATGTTATAGTCCGTGGGGTTTGCAAAGTCAGACATGACTGAGCAACTGAGTATGCACACACAGGACAGTAGAAGATCACATAATTATCTTTTTATTTTTTCCTCCAAGTTTGGAAAATCTTTCTTACTTTTATAAAAAATTCCTATTCCTCGCCAAGCTCTGTGATTCATGATATTTATATATTATCTCATTTCATTCTCACACTTCACCAAGTAGTTTTGTTATCTGTATTTTCACAGATGAAGATACCTGAGGCCCAGAGAAGTTAAGCAACTTGCTTAAGGCCGCACAGCTAGTAAATGACAGTTTTGAAAATTTGTACAAAGCCCTTAGCCCATTACTCTTTTGGCTACTTGTTTCTTCTTTAAGTCAGGTTAGATAAAGGTCTCCATCTTCTTCCTGTCACAGAAGATGAGTGACTATAAACAATCAATAGCTCTTCCTGAAGTGTGATGTTTTTACTGAGGTAACCTCTCAGTGGAATAAAGAACACAGTGCATGACTCTTAGAAGATGCTCTCCTTAGATCGAGATAGTCCCAAGGACATTCCTAAAGAAATATTAATTGAATTGCTTTTCCTCTTTCTGCTTTAAAAAAAATATAGATAATCCTGAATTTTTGGAGTTTTTTTGAACTTGCAGAGTTTTTTTGAAGGTTTTTAAAAATACTTGCTTTTTGCTCAATCCACAGTTGAGTAACATACAGTAGTAGAAAGGCATGCTTGTGATACTTGGTTTGAATGATAATGCATCCTGATCTATTAGAGCACTACACATTTTAGTATGTGTTTTAATTTGGAAAATGTGTATTGTCTTCAGGTTGTGATTTTTGTTAGTAGGTTCAGTGAGGACATTTTTCTAATCTTTTATAAAGATGAGCACCTGAAAAATCAGTGTTAGCTTAAATTGTAGTTTAGGTTGAAATGCAAAGCCAGTTAGGAAGGCAGCTCCTTGTGAACTAATAATATTTAGTGTTAGTACTAGAGCAAATAATCACTCTAGGAATTCACAGACTTCACTTCTGTAATCCTGGGAAAGACACAGAAGGCTGAATGATGTAGGGAAAAGGACAGTGAATCAGGAGCTGTGCCAAGCCAGAAACTACCCTTGTGACCTTGGGCAAATCATTCAACTTTTCTGAGTCTCACTTCTCTTTAAACACAATGTGAAGTTATACTTATTTTTAGTATATTCCTGTTGAGCTGTATCTACTGTTTTGAAGTGTATATTGAATAAGCATTTGCCCATTTGCTGGGATGTTTAGTCTTCCATTTATTTCTTTTGATTCACCTTAGAATATAAGTTAGTGGAGTAGTTTGAATTTAAATAGTACTGTTTGTTTTTAGAAATCTAAATTTGTTCTTGTGTTAAATCCTTTGTTTTCATATTATGCATGTATTCTATGTAGACTTGCCTACCTATTAACAAAGATAGGAACTGAAAGTTAGTAGCTGCCAAAAAGAGCATTGGCTTTGTTGCTGATGAGCAGAGACTGATCCTAGAGGCCCCTTCATTTCCAGGCAAGTAATAGACACTGTGGTTCATTTTACAGCACCTGAAGTGTAGGTCTTTTCTACATTTTGCAGTCAGGGGAACTTTAAGGGCAGCAAATGCCTTGCATATTTGCCCTTCCCTCATAGCTCAGTTGGTAAAGAATCCGCCCGCAATGCAGCAGACCCTGGTTCAATTCCTGGTTTGGGAAGATCCACTGGAGAAGGGATAGGTTACTCACTCCAGTATTCTTGGGCTTCCCTGGTGGTTTAACTGGTAAAGAATCTGCCTGTAATGTGGGAGACCTGGGTTTGATCCCTGGGTTGGGAAGATTTCCTGGAGAAAGGCTGCACGCTCCAGTATTCTGGCCTGGAGAATTCCGTGGACTATACAGTCCATGGGGTCACAGAATTGGACACGACTGAGGGACTTTCACTTTCATTATTGCAGGGGGGCTGGACTTGAATTACCAGCAGCATGTGTATCTCTTTGCTTAAGGACCTTTTCTATGAAAAGCAGCTGTCAGGCTGCAGTTCTGTGTAATGGCAATCCAGAAGTGTCCACATGCTTAAGAAGTAATGTTACCTTATGAGCAGCCCTCACTCAAAGAGTGCTGGCAGTTGCTGAATAAATACCCCTGACTTCCTGTCTCCAGAACTGTGAGAAGTACATTACTGTTGTTTATAAGCCACCCACTTTATGAGGTTTTGTTATAGTAACCTGAATTGACAAGAGAGCCCCAAAGCAGGAAACTCGCTGATGCAGAGGTTCTTAATCTGCAGCTTATGGGTTCCCTGAGATAACATGTGAAATTATAAATTTTGTTCTTATGAGACACATCATAGCTTTCCTCAGCTTCTTAAAGAGTCTGTGACCTCCTGAAGGTTAAGAACAACTGCTTTAGGCTATGATGTTTTATTGAGATTGACACAAAACTGTCATCCTTGGTAGACTGTGATGACCAACCTCATTTCTATCAACATTTCTCATAGTCTATAGAATCAGATAAATGAGTCAAGGAATATTTATTACAGCTGGAGGGACCACTGATATTATCTCAACCAGATCTATTATTTGAAAAAGGAGGAGACTGGCCTCAAATTACTACAAGATAATCTGAATATAATTGTTTATTTTATTTTAAAAAAACTGTCATTTTTATAGCTTTATTTACAGTTCAAATCTATTCAGATCACAATGTGATTGTATTTCTTTCCACTGGGTTTGTTGAGCTATATACTTAAGTTATATTCTTGTTGTTTAGTTGTTCAGTCGTGTCTGACTCACTGTGACTCCGTGGAAGCATGCTAGGCTTCCCTGTACTTCATTATTTCCCAGAGTTTGCCCAAATGCATGTCCACTGAGTCGGTGATTCCATCCAACCATCTTGTCCTCTGTTGTCTCCTTCTCCCCCTAACTTCAATATTTCCTAGCAGCACGGTCTTTCCCAATGAGTCAGCTCTTCACATTAGGAGGCCAAATTATTGGAGCTTCAGCTTCAGCATCAGTCCTTCCAATGAATATTCAGGGTTGATTTCCTTTAGGATTGACTATTTAGAAGTTATATTCTAAACTATTCTATTCTGAACTTAAGCTATCATGCCCCGAATAAAATTTACTGTGTACCCTTCATATAAACATATAGGACTTTAAACATTTTCCTTTGGTCAAAAGTGATCATGTTTCTCCCATTTAAACATATGTTTTAGAAAAGTTTACAGGCCTAAAAAAAGGTTAAAGTCACATTTTAAAATTCCTCTTGCTTCCCACCCCCAGAAAATTTACATATTATAATTAGAGCCAATATGATGAAAGGAATTTGAATGAAGAATATTGCTTTACAAGAAACAGTTTCAAGAATACATTTGCACAAAGTTAAAAATATTTTAAAATCTGAATAAAAAGAATGCTGTTTTTTAATTAAATGAGCAATGTATTTTGTTCAAGTAATCCATGTGTGTGTGTTAGTTGCTCAGTTGTGTCCAACTTTTTGTGATCCCATGGACTGTAGCCCACCAGGCTCCTTTGTCCATGGAATTCTCCAGGCAAGACTACTGGAGTGGGTTGCCATTTCCTTCTCCAGGGGATCTTCCTGACTCAGGGATAGAACCTGGGTCGCCTGCATTGCAGGCAGATTCTTTACCATCTGAGCTACAGGGAAGTCCCTATGTAATCTGTAATTCACACTAAAACTATGTGATGTGGGTTTTAGTTTTTCCATTTTATAGAAGGGGAAACTAGCTGCACTTAAGTTATTTGGCAAGATAAATGAATTGTAAATGCTAGATTAGAGGCAAGATTGGAACACAGGCTTGACTACTTTTTCCACTCTATCACACTGCTTTCTTCCTGTCAGGAAAGAAGGGCTGTTTTCCAGAGGTTTCTATGCGAGATTCTCATAATAGAAGTTACTATTTACTGAGAAATTACTTATCCTTTTATTGCCTCTTTGAGATACGTATCAGTTATTCTTTTCAGCTGCTGAATGAAACAAATTCACTTAAACAATAAAAAATATAGTGAAAGTGATAGTATAATTTGCAAAAATTTTGGAAAAGTCAGCTTACAGACGTATGAACAATTCAAACACAGATGGTATTTCAGTGTAAAGACAAATACAAAGTAAAGAGAAAATTTTTGACCCTTCATATCATATTTCCTATAAGGTAGGGTACGTTTGAAAGAGAAATAAGAACACTTCAAATTTAAGAGAAATGGAAGAGGTTCCCACACTTTGCAGTCTCTGTAGGACCAGTGAGATCAACTGCCAAATAAAAATATCAGTCAGTTGTTTTATATAAAGATTTAACAGAAACAGTGGTATTGTGGTTGGATAAGGCAGAGGCTTTTACATATTCAATCAACAGACATTCATTACTACATGTCTGGCTCTGTATTAACCTTTGGGGACTTGGTGGCAAACAGAAGAAAGGACAGAAACAGCCCATGTCTTTCCAGAAACTATTTTCCTGAGTGGGGATACCAGTGGCCGGACAATGAGGTACTGTCATGTGTGCTAAGTGTTAATGACAGCAGAGAGTGTTGGATGCTGTGGAAATTGATGAGAGGCCACTGAATTCACGTTGATTAAACTGGGCAGTCAGCCAAGTAAACAGGGGCCAAATGTGTAAAGGAGTCATCCAACAAGAAGGAATGGCATTGACTAAGCCTATAGAAAAAAAAGAGCATGACATGTTAAGGTACCAAAAGAGGTTCAGTATGTCTAGAGTGAAGAGTGAGAGTGGGGTGGGGTAGAGGGTGAGAAAGTGGCAAGATCTCAGGGTGGTTTAAAGACATTAGCATCCCCCACTTTTACCCTGAAGCTCTCATTTCACACTATATCCAGTGCCCATATCCCAAATTATAAGACCTCATAGATAATGTCATAAGAACTATATTGAACAGCAACTGAATAGTTGAAAAATGTTATGCTTTGGGGAAATTTCATGCAATATTTTCTAAATTTGATATCTGATTTCTTTTATGTTTCAAAGTCAACTTTTTATTTAACTTTGAAACCTTTCCATAGATACCTGAAAAACTTAAGGAGTCTAGGTACCATGTCCATTGGAACCTTTGGGCTAGATGGAACCATATGACTGATGAAAGACTAGACAGAAAGTCTTGCAATGATGTTAAACCATTTTTTGTCCTGGAGGCCATGGGAAACCCTGGCAAGGTTTCAGCAGACGAGGAACTTTTCAGAATTGCACTTTAGAAACATCATTCTGGCTGCAGTGTGCAGAATGCATTGAAGGGGAGTTAAAGGAATGTGTCACAGTAGGGATTGAAGTGAGGGATGTTAAAGGCTTGCTGCAAATTCACAGGGGAGAGTTGATTGGACCCTGAACTAGTGCAAAGTTATGACAAAGGGTAGAATTATAACTCTGTAGGATAGTGGTAAGATGAGGTGCTAGTGATTTAGACTGAAATCTTTGGTCCTCGGAAAAAGTTCTTATTATCTGACACTTTGGTGGTGTCATTCATTAGACCTGGTATAGCTGGTGAATTTATAACCCATGTCAGAATGAGATGAATAAAAAAAGTTGACTGAAAAACAGTTTGCAGGTCTTTGGTCAATGGATCCACTGGTCCATTTGAACATGTGTGTAGGCAGACTGTTGCCTTTAGGACTTCAAAAGTGAGTTGTTGGCCTAGTGAAGATTTGGACCAAATGTTCCCCATATTCCTCAAATATTACATGTTTACCAAGAAGTAAATACTCTTTGTTTTCCTTTTTCTGTTGTAAAACTTAACAAAACAGATAATGTCTGCTTTCCAATTTGGTGCTATAATGTATCATTCATAAGAGCAAGTTTCAGGCAATGTAGCTGCCGTTCATGGAGCTCTCTCACCTGTGTTAATGCTCCCTGCTCATTTATGTGACCCTTCTAGGAGTCTATTTGTCTTTGTGGCAGGTGAAAAAGAGCTGCCCCCACCCTTTAAAATCACATCTATCTGGAATTCAAGAATCGAGAGAGAACTTGTGTGCCTTACTTTTTACTTTGAATAAATGGATGTTAGATACAAAGAATGACGATATATGCCACCCTAAATTTGCCACTTTGGCATAAGGTTTACTCTGAGCTAAAGGATTATTCTGGACATAAAAAAACAGCAGATGCAAGAAAGGCATTCCAATCTCCTCTTTTATTCCAAAAAGCAGGAGATAAAAACTATATGAAAGATGCGCTCCTTGAACAGCAGAAATAAACATTCTTCTATAGAGTCAAAGCTGTGAGAATTCTGTATGAACAGATCATGTTAAACTAATTATTATCTACTTTTAGCCTCTCCATAAATTTTAGTACTTTTCCACGTTTGTCTCTTTTTGTTCAAGTTGATATAAAGTATATAGGTTTTGCCATTTCTTTGGGTCTCCTTTTTGGTGTGTGGCTCTTGTGTCACATAAAATTTATACAAATTTTATGTCTTTCTCTTGTTAAATCTGTTTTATGTCAGATTAATTCTCAGGCCCTGCTTAAAAACCCTAAGCATGAAAAAGTAAAAATTTGTCTCTCCTATAGTTACACAAAACGTTTGCATTTTTTATTTCTAATTTGTCAGGGAATAGCAATTTCTATGATGTAAATAATTATATAACTGCTTGAGACTCAGAAAATTGTAAGCAAAACTCATTTTAAAATGTATTTATTGAGTGCACAGCCCTCTGTTGCAAATGATATCAGTTACAAAATAATTTCATATCTTGCTCCCTGCACTATCAATGATTATGATTTTTGGGAAAGACAGAATTGGACATAAAACAAAAAGATCAATAAATATTTTATTAAAAACCTTGACACTGAAAAACTTTTGGAAACAGTTTTCTTTACTGGAAGTACAGGTCTATGTGATAGCATTTATTTATTACAACAATACTTTGCATGTGATTAACCAAAATGGTGAATTTTAAACTATCTCTTAATTATATTTGGTTTTTAGAGGTTATAGGAAAATAGGTATGATACACATACATATGAAGTGTTTCCAAACAAATATACAAACCATTTCAACAAACAAAATAAGGGAAAAAAATTTCTTTGTGGTTAGTATCCACATTGGACTCAACCTCCTGGTGCCCCTATGTGGGAAGGTGACTTAGAGCAATTGAAATGGTTGCTCTGTGAGCTTCAGTTTTGTCATTTGTAAAACAGGAGCAACGTGTCTTTTTTTTTTTTTTTTTGAGAAGAGTGATTATTTTATTGAAAGGCTTTATGATATGAAGAAACAAGTTGCAAACATGTAGATGATGGAGGATATATATACATATATATCTTTCAAGTATATATTTGAAAGAACATGTGGATCCTATTTAATAAATTAAGTGCTAGGGCAAGGAGTGGGGTTTCCTGAGTGACTCAGATGGTAAAGAATCTGCCTACAATGTGGGAGATCCAGGTTCAATCCCTGGGTCAGGAAGATCCCCTGGAGAAGGGAATGACTACCCACTCCAGTATTCTTGCCTGGAGAATTCCATGGACAGAGGAGCCTGGTAGGCTACAGTCCATGGAGTTGCAAAGAGTCAGATTGTGACTGAGTGACTAACACTAGCATATAATCAAGAAGAAAAATTTAGAGCAAAATCACACTGAGCCTTAGTTGAATTCATTTTTCCCTAGATTCTTTTAAGGTGTCCCTGGTAGCTCAGCTGATAAAGAATCCACCTACAATGCAGGAGACCTGGGTTTGATCCCTGGGTTGGGAAGATTCCCCTGGACTCTTGGCTGGAGAATTCCATGGATAGAGGAGACTGGTGGGCAACAACAGTCCATGAGGTCACGAAGAGTTGAAAACAAATGAGCGACAAAGCCGAGCACAGCACAGCACACACAGATTCTTTTCAGTTGCATATGTTCACAGCTCACTGTTCCCACTTTCCCCCAGTTGGCTTCTGATACTCATTGCCTTGCCTCTTTCACAGAGGCAAAACTGTCTTAATGCTTCTTTTAACTCTGTGATTCAAAATGTAATCCCTGTGATCCTGTTGTACACTAGAGAAGCAAAAAAGAAATGCTCTTATCTACTACTTAATAAGACAGGAAAATATCCTCAACATTCAAGAGAAAATTTAAGTAACCTGTGTCAAAATAACCCAAGTCCCCACCAATGAGTGTTTAGTATTTATGAATCAGGAAATTGAACTAAATAATTTGAAAATCTGATATTTTTATTGAATTTCTTTATCATGCAAGCAATTCCTTCTGAACTTTCTTCTTAACTTAAATAACTCACATAAGTCAGAAAATCAGAAATAGCCATCATGTTTTCAAGCAGTTCTTTACCCACTTGCCCACAAGGTAAGCTGCAGGAAGCTGTGGGAAATTAAATTGGAAAAAAAGTTCAGGCCATTTCGTGAAGGGTAAGAAAGTGAGGGTGAGAATTTTATTCTTTAGGCAGTGGGGAGTCTTTGAAGGTTTCTTAGCAGGAGAGTAACTTATTCTGAACTGTGGAAGATTAATTTGACATTGGTGTGTAGAATTCATTGGATGGGAAAGCAACAGGAGTTAAACATTTATTTTAATAGTCTAGGTGAGAGGCAATGAGTATCTGAACACAGACGGTGGTGGTGGGAGAGGAGAGGAGGAGCTGTGGCAAGAAACATCACTTAGGCTGAGTGAATAGAGCTGGATGCCTAATTAGAAATGAGAAATGTGGGAAGGGCAAGAGTCAGATGTTACCTGGCTAGGGGTGTAAAAGTGATGCTTAGGATCCAGATTGAACATGGCAGTGGCAGCTGGATCCCAGGTTTCTGGGCTGCTAAGTTGTTCCTGGCTGCAGCTGAGTCAGCCTATGTCTAGCAGTGGCAATGGTGAAGAGGGTGAAGCTTGCCTGTGGAAGGGCCCTCACCTACTTTGTGGTGCTTCCCAAGGTGGGAGTGAGCATGCTGAATGTCTTTCTAAAGTTGCACCACGGAGAGAAGAGACCTGACTTCATAGCCTACCCCTTCCAAGTCCTTTCCCTGGGGAGATAGTAACCATACTCATTCCATAACCCTTGTGTGAATCCAGTTCCAACTGGCTATGAAGTTGAATAATGAGAACCTGGGTCACTACCCAGTGGGGACCACAGCACTGGTTTGGACAATTACTCTGCATAAATAGACCAGAAAAGTATACAGGACCTTAACCGCACCATCTTGTATCCAGTGATGACTGTTATACTTGATGACCACTGTGCTGATCTTGCATCCCTTTGCTTATGAGAGGTGGTGGCTTAGATAAATAACTTATTCATGAGCTGAAAAAATGATGCTTGAATTGGAAAGGAAAAAAGAAGTAGTAAAGAAATAATAAAACTCTATGAAACTAGAATTGATCAGAAAAAGTACTTTGTAAATTTAAATAAAAGGTCTTAATGACCCAGATAACCACAATGGTGTTATCACTCACCTTGAGCCAGATAACCTGGAGTGTGAAGTCAAGTGGGCCTCAGGAAGCATCACTACAAACAGAGCTAGTGGAGGTGATGGAATTCCAGTTGAGCTTTTTCAAATCCTAAAAGAAGATGCTGTGAAAGTGCTGTACTCAATAGGCTAGCAAATTTGGAGGACTCAGCAGTGGCCACAGGACTGGGAAATGGTCAGTTTTCATTCCAATTCCAAAGAAGGGCAATGCCAAAGAATGTTCAAACTACCACACAATTACACTCACTTCACATGCTAGCAAAGTAATTCTCAAAATTCTCCAAGCTAGGCTTCAACAGTATGTGAACCAAGAACTTCCAGATGTACAAGTTGAATTTAGAAAAGGCAGAGGAACCAGAGATCAAATTGCCAACATCTGTTGGATCATAGAAAAAGCAAGGGAATTCCAGAAAAACATCTGCTTCATTGACTACATTAATGCCTTTGACTGTGTGGATCACAACAAACTGTGAAAATTCTTAAGGAAGTGTGAGTACCAGACCACATTACCTGCCTTATGGGAAACCTGTATGAAAGGTCAAGAAGCAACAGTTAGAACCAGACATGAAACAATGGACTGGTTCCAAATTGGGAAAGGAGTATGTCAAAGCTGTATATTGTCACCCTGGTTATTCAACTTCTATGCAGAGTACATCATGAGACATGCTGAGCTAGATGAAGCTCAAGCTGCAATCAAGATTGCCGGGAGAAATATCAATAACCTCAGATATGCAGATGACACCACCTTAATGTTAGAAAGTGAACAGGTACTAAAGAGCCTCTTGATGAAGGTGAAAGAACACAGTGAAAAAGCTGGCTTAAAACTCAACCTTCAAAAAACTAAGATCATGGCATCTGGTCCCATCACTTTAGATGATGGGGAAATAGATCTATTTAGCAAATAGATGGGGAAACAATAGAAACAGTGACAGACTTTATTTTCTTGGGCTCCCAAATCACTATTGATGGTGACTGCAGCCATGAAATTAAAAGACGCTTGCACCTTGGAAGAAAAGCTATGACCAACCTAGACAGCATATTAAAAAGCAGAGACATTACTTTGCTGACAAAGGTCTGTATATTCAAAGCTTTGGTTTTTCCAGTAGTCATATGGATATGAGAGTTGGATCATAAAGAAGGCTGAGTGCCAAAGAATGGATGCTTTTGAATTGTGATTCTGGAGAAGACTCCTGAGAGTCCCTGAACTGCAAGGAAATCAAACCTGTCAACCCTAACCAAACCAGTCCATTAATTTGAAGGACTGATGCTGTAGCTCCAATACTTTGGCCACCTGATGAGAAGAGATGACTCACTGGAAAAGACTCTGATGCTGGGAAAGATTGAGGGCAGGAGGAGAAGGGGGAGACAGAGGATGAGATGGTTGAATGGCATCATTGACTCAATGGACATGAGTTTGAGCAAACTCGGGGAGATAGTGAAGGCAGGGAAGCCTGGCATGTTGCAGTCCATGGGGTGGCAGAGTCAGACACAACAGAGAGACTGAACAACAAGTAAATTTGTATCAACAAGTCCATAAAAATCATATCCCAGGGTAATAATAGCAACTGTTATTTTCTTTTCAGGGAAACACTGTGTCAGATATGTGCTGTATAGCATGTTCTATATGTCTTAAAATATATCTTGAAGGTAGATATGATTATTTTAATTTTAAAAATTGAGAACAAAGCTCTAGATGTGAAGAAATTTTCCCAAGCATTACCAGTGTGTTAGTGATTGAACACAGAAAGATCTTTTCTCTCTCTGAGCTATGTGATCTCTCTTGAAACACTTATAGGTTTGTTACCTGTAATTTAAAAAAATTGTAATTGTGGAGCTAACTATGCTAAATTATTAGCATTTTGCTCATGTTATGACAAGCTGTGCTAAATCATTCATAGATTAAAAATGATATAGCATATATCTACATAAACAATGTTCATTTCAGTTTTTTTTCTTTAATAATTAGATCCATTGAATGCCTCTCAGTTCACAATTTTAAGTTCTATTTGTCCTTGCAAATACCCAGCAAGTAGTTTCATTTTTCTTAGTTTACTGATGAATAAACTGAAGTCTTATGATAAAGTAACTTGCTTAAAATGCTATAGACAGTGCCAAAGCTGGAGCTAGTTTGGCTTGAGAGGGTATCTTTTTAAAATACTACACCAAACTGTTTTTTAAATCTTTCAAAACTCTAGAAATGGACAGATATTTCAAATTTCAAAAAAGAGGAAAATCTGAATCCCCAAAACTTCAGTTCCTAAGCTCGATGTTGATCCAGACATTGAAACTGATTATTAAATAGCTTAGGAATAGCTATAAAAGAAAGAAGGAACCATTAAAGATGAATATCAGTTCAGTTCAGTTCAGCTCAGTCGCTCAGTCATGTCCAAATCTTTGCAACCCCGTGAACTGCAGCATGCCAGGCCTCCCTGTCTATCACCAACTCCCAGAGTCTACCCAAACCCATGTCCATTGAGTCAGTGATGTCATCCAACCACCTCATCCTTTGTCATCCCCTTCTCCTCCTGCCCTCAATCTTTCCCAGCATCAGGGTCTTTTCAAATGAGTCAGCTCTTCGCATCAGGTGGCCAAAGTATTGGAGTTTCAGCTTCAACATCGGTCCTTCCAATGAATACCCAGGACTGATCTCCTTTAAGATGGACTGGTTGGATCTCCTTGCAGTCCAAGGGACTCTCAAGAGTCTTCTCCAACACCACAGTTCAAAAGCATCAATTCTTCAGTGCTCAGCTTTCTTTACAGTTCAACTCTCACATCTATACATGACTACTGGAAAAACCATAGCCTTGACTAGACGGACCTTTGCTGACAAAGTAATGTCTCTGCTTTTTAATATGCTATCTAGGTTGGTCATAACTTTCCTTCCAAGGAGTAAGCATCTTTTAATTTCATGGCTACAATCATCATCTACAGTGATCTTGGAGCCCCCCAAAATAAAGTCAACTACTGTTTCCACTGTTTCCCCATCTATTTGCCATAAAGTGATGGGGCCGGTTGCCATGATCTTTGTTTTCTGAATGTTGAGCTTTAAGCCAACTTTTTCACTCTTCTTTTTCACTTTCATCAAAAGGCTCTTTAGTTCTTCTTCACTTTCTATCATAAGGGTGTTGTCACCTGCATATCTGAGGTTATTGGTATTTCTTCCAGCAATCTTGATTCCAGCTTGTGCTTCATCCAACCCAGGTTTTTCATGATGTACTCTGCATATAAGTTAAATAAGCAGGGTGATAATATACAGCCTTGACGTACTCCTTTTCCTATTTGGAACCAGTCTGTTGTTCCATGCCCAGTTCTAACTGTTGCTTCCTGACCTGCATAGAAGTTTTTCAAGAGGCAGGTCAGGTGGTATGGTATGCCCATCTCCTTCAGATTTTTCCACAGTTTATTATAGGCTTCTGCAAAATAGGTAATGCTAAATCTGGTTTCATAAAAACAGTATTGTATACTGGTTAAAGAGATGAATGCTATAGACACTATAAAATTTGTTACATATTTTACAGTTATGGAAAAGATAATAACAAATAGACATGACAAAATTGGCTGAATTTATGCTCAGACCATATAGCAATTAAGTTCAACGTCTTCTTGTAAATTCCCCAGTGCTGGGTCCCCTAAGTCTAGTCTGGTCTTCTGTGACATTTTAATCTAAAGCAGTAATTCTCAATATTTTTAAGTTTTTGGCACACTTTCCAATCTAGAAATTTTTAATACTATGATTGAAATAATTGACAACCATAGTTACTGGGCTTTTCTCTTGGTTACCCTTTCTCCCAGTTCCTTATTAGAGTAGTCTTACTAGAATAGAACAGTTTAATGTCTTAGCTGCATTCTACTTTCACATGCACGTGTGAGGCAACATTTTTGTGTGTTCTGGTTCCCTGGTGCCTGCTTGATATTATGTTATACCTCTTAGCACTGCATGAAAATGTGTACATGCTTTTTCAGTTCTGCTTTCTCAGCTCGATGCTCCCTATAACAGATATATGTATGTATGTATGATGTATATACATATACATATATATATATATATATATATATATATATATATAAACACGAGGTGTTTTCAGCCTATTTATTGCAAACACAAATTTTTAGTGGTCAACATTTTTATGGCACAGTTATGAAAACTTTATGGTACACTGGGGTAGCAGGGATCATTGATTGAGAACTACTGATCTATAAAATGGGTGAGGTTACAGAATAGAATGTGCATTTATAGACAGCAGAAGATAATAGGGCTACTTAAAATTCTTCAGTGAGGGGAGCAAATTATGGGTTCTCAAAATATGCACACACACACACATACTGAGCAAAATTTAAATTATTTAGATACTGGATGGGTTATAAGCTAGTTATGTGAACAATTGCCCATTAAAATATAGTGTGATATGAATTTCTATTACTGGAAGTAGAAGTCTCAATCAAGTGATAAAGAAACCTCATATGCCATAGGGATTTGATCTAAGGTATGTGCTTTATCTGAAATTTCAGCAAGCTGAAAATATGCTAGGTGAAAGAGCCACAAATGCAAGCCATATATGTAATTTTAAATTTTCTAGTAGCCATATTGAAAAAGTAGAAAGAAACAGATTAATTAGCTTTAGGTATGTATTTTATTTAATGTAATGAACAGAGGAGCCTGATGGGCTACAGTCCATGGGGTTGCAAGAGTTGGACATGACTTAGCAACTAAACAACATTTCCAAATCTGGTGTGAATTGTAAACTTACAGCACCTCTCAAGTTTGACCAATCATATTTCAATGTTCAGTAACCATCTTTCATCTAGTGCAAACTGTCACCTGAAAGAGAAATACACAATGCAAGAGTTGTGAGTTTCAGTTTTATTCAGGATGCTTACTGAGGACAATAGCCTGGGAAACAGCCTCTCAGCTCTGAGGAACTGCTCTGAAGAAGTAGGTGAGGAACCAATATATATAAATAACATTTAAGTCTTTACCAGCTCAAAATTTCTCAAATCAAGAACAATATCAGTTTCAGAAGAAACAGAGGAACAGAAACACAAATAAATCACAAACTGTACATTAATAATACATGTTTATAAATTACCCACTCAGATCACGAGGTTAAGCATGTAGGGAATGGAACCACAGAAATTCTATAAGATAAATGACTATAAGCAGAACAAAAGAAGCAGAATGAGTAGAAAAATTTTAAACACACTTCAGTAAATGTACTTTTAAAGATAAGATGGAAACTCTACATGGAGTTTGGGTGTGGTGAGAATAACCACATGGGCTTCCCTGGTAGCTCAGTTGGTAAAGAATCCGCCTGCAATGCAGGAGACCCTAGTTCCATTCCTGGGTCGGGAAGATCCGCTGGAGAAGGGATAGGCTACCCATTCCAGTATTCTTGGGCTTCCCTGGTGTTTCAGCTGGTAGAGAATTCTCCTGCAATGTGGGAGACCTCGGTTCAATCCCTGGGTTGGCAAGATCCCCTGGAGAAGGGAAAAGCTACCCCACTCCAGTATTCTGACCTGGAGAATTCAGTCCATGGGGTCTCAAAGAGTCAGACACAACTGAGTGACTTTCATTTTTACCACTTCATTAGTCTTGGTAGTGAAAGAAGAATGCTGAAATCTTCAATTTAGATTGTGATTTTATAGGATCTCACTAATCATATTTATGTAAAAGTAATTTCTTATGATATACCTATCAAGTAGGATGATAGCAACTTTACCTATGGATGTGTTTTTCCTGAGAGTTATAAAACCATTTAATGCCCTGGTTTAAATTCAAAATTGTACTGACAATTTCTCACTTTGTTGGGAATCACTTTGCTTAAACTTCATTAAAAGTCCATAAAGGAAAATGGGACCTCTGTAAACACACAGGAATAAGGAGCCAATATTCTTCATTAGCTCTTTCCTTGCATCATTTGAAGAGATTTACAGAACTCTCATATATTACAAAATGCACTGAGGGAGGCAATTTAAAGAAGGATAGTTTGGTTTCTGAGTCTTACTCTTATATTTAAAATCATGCAATAAAATGCTTGGAGGAACTAAAATATGTGTTTATTAAGATGATTAGAGTTTTTAAGGTTTTATTTCACTTTATTTCTACCATTATAGTACAGCATCACTGACGAACACAGCAAATAGTATAATGGTGTTGACATGTAGGAGTAATTTCCCCAAGGACTCTATAACACCTCAAACCAAAATTTGATAGGATATTAGCTCTTTGCTGAGTCTGCTAAAGTAGAACTATTTCATGGAAGATGACAGTGTTGTTGTCTTCATAGTGATTTTTAGGATGTTCATTCAGTAGGGAGCTAGGACCATAAACTCTGTGTCTCTATCTACACATCCAGAATTTACCTTTTTGATTTAATTTTTTACCATTAGCATCTTAGTCCAAACTACCATCATTTCCCTCTTAGATGAGCCTAGTTAAAGTCACTCAGTCATGTCTGAGTCTTTGCAACCACATGGACTATGCTGTCCATGGAATTCTCCAAGTCAGAATACTGGAGTGGGTAGCCTTGCCCTTACTCCAGGGGATCTTCCCGACTCAGGAATCGAATCCAGGTCTCCAGCATTGCAGGCGGATTCTTTACCAGCTGAGCCACAAGGGAAGCCCAAGAGTACTGGAGTGGGTAGCCTATCCCTTCTCCAGTGGGTCTTCCCAACCCAGGAATTGAACCATGGTCTCCTGCATTGGCAGGTGGATTCTTTACCAACTGAGCTATTAGGTATGCCCTAGATGAGCCTAATCCGTGCCTAACTAGACTGTCTCCTGTGTGCTGCATACAATCTGTTATCTACACAGTTCCTGGAATGTCACTTTCCTGTTTAAAACAACCAGTGGCTTCTTGCCATTACATTTAGAATTAAATTCTGAATCCTTATCCTGCCCCCTTCTGTCTGTCTCCCTGCTCTGTTATAGTCATACTGTCCTTATTCTGGTTGCTTAGGCAAACCTGAGGTTTCCCAAGTGGTGCTAGTGGTAAAGAACCCTGCCTGCCAATGCAGGAGACTTCAGAGATCTGGGTTTGATCTCTGGGTCAGGAAGATCCCCTGGAGGAGGGCATGGCAATCCATTCCAGTATTCTTGCCTGGAGAATCCCATGGACAGAGGAGCCTGGTGGGCTATAGGCCACAGGATTGCAAAGAGTTGGACACGACTGAAGTGACTTAGCATGCACAGACAAAGCTGACTTCACTTCTGCCTTAGGAATTCTGCACTGGGATGTTCAGGTGACTGGTTCTATCATCCCTGTCTCAGTTTAAAGTCCAGACTCCTCAGAGATACTTGCCCTGTCTAACCTGTCTGATGTGGTTTTCCAGTCACTTTCTACTAAATCTCTGCTTAGCCTTTATATTTCCTGAAAAAAAATATTTTAGTTTGTGTTTTAAGTGTACATACATATTTATACATAAATTATCTATATATCATCTCTATAAATGTATATATAATTTTCTTTTAGCTTTACTCCTACATCATCTTAAAATACCACCTCCATGGAATCTGTCTTATTCACTACTGTGTCTACAGCATCTAGAAAAGGGTCAGGGATATAACAGATTTCTCCATAAATACTGAATCAGTGGATGGCTAAAAGCATCAGAATGGACATAAGAATGGGCTTGGGGGTAAATTCCCATGTCTTCCTACTTGCCGTATGATATTGGGCAAATTGCTCAGCTTCACTAATACTGTTTTGATATTATTAAATGAAGACAATAATCATGCATGTCTTTAAGGTCATTACTTACCACTTTCCTTAAAAAAAAAAAAACCACACAGCAAATCATAATTATAGTTTCTGACTATTACTCCCCATGCCAGATCCATTCCTGTTTTAGTAGCTATGGCCCTCTAGGGGTGTCTGGGTTAGCTTAATACAGTAAAGACACGAATGGCCAGGAGATTGTGTTTTCCTTCCGCCCTCCCTGCCTCCTTCTCTCTCTCTCCTCTCTCCCTCCTTCCCTCTTGTCTGTTTTTTTTTTTTTTTTTATTTCTGAAACAGGAAGGTTAGTTGGAACCCAGACCACCTAAGGTCCTGTTCTGGGAAGATACACAAAGCCCTCTGTGTCGGTAGATCTCTCAGGTGTCTCTCATCATTGGACTCCCGGCACTGTGTGCTAGCATGGGCGCAGGTGATCTGGCTTCAGGGGAAATAGCACCTCTTTAGGAGAGCGATTCATCCTGAGCCCGGTGTGGCTCTGAAAAGCCCCCACCTGTGGCCAGTTAATTCCTACGTGGCCAGAACACGAGCATGTATCCCAGGAAGCCTTGGGGCCGAGGCTGCGTCCTCGCCCATGCACAGCATTTTCGGCGTGCACGCAGCAGCCTCAGTCTGCAGGGTCTGTCCACGGGCTAGGTATGACTGGGCAGCACCCACCAAGCAGGCTTTCTGGACCAGCAGTTCTTGCAGTGCGCGGGGGCCACCGTCAGACCTCTGTGACACTGTTGTTCTAAGGGAACTTGGGGCCTGCCTGACAATCTTGATTTCTAGCTGCCTCCCACCTCCTGCAGCCTTATAAAGGCTTCAGACATCCTGTGAATTCTGGCTTCAGGGGAATCAGCATCTCTGTCCTGGAATGTGTTGGATGCAGACAGCTGATGCGTCCCCAGAAGTCCCAACTTGGGGCGGTCTAGCCCTACACGCCTGGACCTACGACCCTCCCTGAAGAGCCTGGAAGCGGAGCGATACAGCACGCGCCTGTGGAGGGCACTCCGCTCACCTCACCTCGGCCACCAGGACCTCCAGCCTTGCCTGGAGGTGGGCTGCCCTCACCCAGCCAGCCATCTTCCTGGGCCAGCGGTTCCACGGACTGGAGTGCATCCTGGTACAGAGTGAAGGTCGTTGAGCCAGACGGTATCTCCCAGGCGTGTCTCATGAGTGCGCTCCCCGCCCCCGTCCTGCTCCCAGGCCGAGGAGGAGGCTACGGAGTTCCTGTGAGGTTTGACTTCAGGGGAATTAGCAACTCGTGTTTGGAGCGGGAAAGGACCCTGGCTGCCCAGTTTGTCCCCCAGATGTCTTCGCCTGTGCCCGGCCTATCCTTACGTGATACCGGGAGACTGATCCCAGGAGCCTGGATGCTGAGTCATCAAGGTAAGTGCATGCGCATTTGGCTCCTGTGTGCCTGCTCGGGTCGTCAGGCTCTCTTGCTTGTTGGGTAATCTGCTTGTCTTCCCCCCACCAGGCGGTGTTGCCGAGGCTAGTGCTCCCCGCACCGCCCGCGCTCCCAGCTAATCCGTAAGGGCCTCCCTGCTGTTGTCCAGTTGCTAAGTCGTGTGTGACTCTGTGATCCTCATGGACGACAGCATGCCTTAGGTCTAATTACAGATTTTGTTATGTATACAAGCGTTTTTAACCCTGTTCTTTACATTTCTTTTAATTACTATATTAGAAGTGACAGTGGTTACACTGGAGGTAAGAAACCACTCCAACAGGTTTTTTTCTTGCTCAACATGAGCCTGGAGGGGCCTTGGCTCACCTTGGTGTTAATAGGCAGAAATGTGTCAGCATTTTCAAAGCAAGATCACATAGATGCATAGGATGGCGCCAGACAAGCTACACAGCTGACTGCCATCTGGATATACTCTGAGACTAATGAAAGAGTCAAATCAGGTGTGCAGTTGAATTTGGAGTAATAGCTGGGGTCATAAGAGGGGACTGATATGGGGTAATCAGAATAACACAGGACTGTTGATAGGAGTAAGAATACCCACAGGAACCCTGACCATCTGGGGCTCTGGAGCAGGTAGGGTTGTAGACATTTGGGTGATTTTTGACAGCAGGAAATGCTTAATGCTTACATTAAGCCTGACAATAAATTGTATAGTTCCCAAAAGGCTGCTTATGATATTGAAGGCTTGTTGTTCAAAAGCTGTATTAGAAAGGGGTATTTAGTAATCAACCATTATATTACACTCTGGGTGGGATGTTTTCTCTTTTTCAGGATGTTGTTATTACATTTTGCTGTTTGTAAAATGGTGACTTTAATTCTTAAATCTTTAAAATATCCTGCTCTTTGAGTGTACTTCTTCCTATGAAACAAATGTTTGATTCATGAGACCTGCATCTTTATGATGATGTTATTACATCTGTGACTTTAATGTAAGGATTTTTTAATGAGGCTTTTGCATTGGGTAAACTTGTCTTAAAATTGGACTATCCTAATATTGATCTCTTAAATTTTTTTCAATTCAGTTGCTTTTCATAAAGATTTTCTCCATATCTTTTCAAAAGAGTTACTTTGGTATGCATCATTAATAAATTGCCTCTTATTCAGTAATGGGTAGAAAATATTTAATTTTGGTCCATTTCATGCTTCTAGTCTTCATTTAACATTGTTATGTCAGGTTGGAATGTTTCAAATTGATATCCCAAGATTATATCATTAATGAATTTTTAGTATATATCTGTACATCCTTGAAAAGACTTCATTATATTGACACATTAATATTCTGTACATCATTGTTACATATACTAAAAATTGATTAATGATATAACCTTGTGATTATATTATTAAAATGAAAAGTTTTATTGGTAATGCTTTAACAGATTTAAATATGGAGCATAGATCATCTTCATAGTTGTTTAATCATTTAATAAAATGCAGCAAACCTCTAAAATGATAATGAGGTTTTTTTGAAAGGCTAGTGTTACGTGAAATAATTTGCACCTATGCTATCAATCAGGAGAGTTCCTTGTTTAACTCTAGGGATTGGAGAATCAGATGATTGCATGACCCAGAGACCCTGTTGCAGGTCTGTTTACCTTTTCCATCCAGATAGATATCACAAGCTTCATCAATCTTTTAAGTAACTACAGAGACAAGTTTTAAAGTCTTAAAATCATGGTCCTTCATGCATGAAAAACATGCATGGATATTTTCAGCATCATATATTTCAGTTTTGTAGAGAACATTAATGTGGTGGTAAAGAAGAATTGTAAATCAGCAGTAAAATGAAGTTATTGCCCAAAATTTTAATTTAAATTGAAGTCTGTGGTATTGTAAGGGTTTTGCATTTATCCCCTCATGGTTATGACTACTATTATCTCCCTATATAGAATAGAAATTAGAATACGGGAAAGAATATGGAGAGGGTAAGAAGGTAAAGCATTCGAAAGAAATGGGCACAGATGTTAAATTGTGGTTTGTCTAGAGTTCCATTATATGTGGTGCTTCCAGTATTACTTCTTTGCCTATCATCTATACATTGTTAGGAATCAGCTTCATGGCACCCATTCCAGGAAGCCTTCCATGACCTTTAAGACTGGGTTAGGGTTTCTGATTATATAAAACCATAAACATTTTGTATTCCCCTCCCCTACTGCATAGCTCTTCACATTCAAAAGATTTTATTATAATTTCTTGCTTTCCAGATACTCGTTTCCCTAAAAATTGTGTCTGATTCACTAGTGCTAAATTCATAGTGGTTGTGTAATAATTGATCATTGAATTGCTATCACTCAGCATGGAATAACTGGTTGGACTGTGTGCGCTGGACTGCAGTGTGCCTGACTTCAAAGAAGTGTAACATTGGGTAAAAAGAAATATGTCTGGATATTCAAAAGTCAGAACATTTGGAAAAGAATTTTTCTTTATGCTAGTGTATTTTAGAACAGTGAACATAATCTTGACTAGATCAGGATTTGAGTTCTAATTTTAGTACTTCAGTGGCATCTACTGTGTACTCTTGGCAGACTTCTAACCTCTCTGGACATCAGTTTCTGTATTTGTGAAAAGAAGGCCCTTAGCTTGACTTCCAAGGCTTCCTTGTACATATCTACTATTATTATATGAATAGCAACTTGATATCAGTGACAGGGCTAGTGAGCTTCTTGAGTTGAGGGTCGGTATTGCCTTGTTTTGTCAGATGTCAGTAAACTCTACAGGCAGCAGGTAACATTGAGAACCTTATTTGTGGTGAAAGGAATGTTGCTTAGTCCATATTATTACCACTAGATGCAGAAATGGAAGTTATGATTGAGTTGCTTTACATAGGTCTAAAGACTTTAGGAAGTTCCAATATGCAATTAATTACAGACCAAGTTAAAATGGGATTACTATTTACTGTAGAGAAACCACCACTGGACGAGTAGAAGGAGAGTTAGGTATAATTGCTACTGTAACAAAGAGAGCCAATAAAAAGTTACTAGTAAAGAACAAATACAGTCCTACTTCAGTATACCAAAATCTGTGGATGCTCAAGTCTCATAGGTGGCCCTCAGTGTCTGTGGATCCTCATTGATGTATTCAATCAGCTGCAGGTTATAGCAATGGTATATAATCTGTGGTTGGTTGAATCTGAGGATATGGAACCTTCAGATACTGAGGATCATGGTACATTCTTCTCTTTTCCTCATAATTGTCCTGGAATGGCATGGAGAAGTAATCTTCCACTCAGTCATTCAGGGAATCAGGTTCCTTTCAAGTCAGTGAGCTATTCTAGGGTATGTCGTCATCTGTTTTGATTAAAGCTGGGAATGCTTTAATCAATTCCCAGCTGGGTTGCTGGGAATTTTTGGTTTCAGTTGAGGCATGTGTGGATGGGATGTGTTTGGGGAGAGATGAATGGAGGGAAGCATATGTACAATGTTTTACAGTTAAGGCCTGGCGTGGCACATATTCTTCTGGTTACATTCCACATTTAGAAGCAAGGGAATTGGAGAATGTAGTTGGTCCCCAGCTATGATTCCAGGAAGAAGGGGGAGAATAGACTTTGGTGAATAATTTAATCTCTACCAGTTCTATGACTTTCAGTAATTAATAGAAATAGTCAACTCAACTTGAATCATCATTGATTTTTAAAACTTAAAAGAGATAACCATCATCAAATTAGAACTAGATAATTCCATGGTTAAATATTTTATAGCATACCCATACAGTAGAATGGTATGCAGCTGTTAAAATACTTTTTGTAAAAAAATAGTTAATTCAGTGGCAATGAGTATACCATATGCAGTTAATTTAAATTAGCAGGATATGGAAAAAGCTATGTAATAAAATAAAACTTTATAAAAATACCATAGGTA
Organism: Odocoileus virginianus; assembly: GCF_023699985.2. Lineage (NCBI taxonomy): Eukaryota > Metazoa > Chordata > Mammalia > Artiodactyla > Cervidae > Odocoileus > Odocoileus virginianus. The sequence goes on from NC_069680.1 coordinate 35,265,642, forward strand.
AATGTTACTGTTATCTTTTGAGGCTTAAACAATTTTATTTTGTATAGATCTTTTACTAAAGTCATATTAAAAGTTTTTTTCAAATATTTTGTTAGTCTATGATTTAAGACATGGCTGCTCTCTTAGCCCTACAGCAGCAGAATTTCTCACTTCTCTTCTTGCTTTTATGAATTTGTTGAGAAATAACCTTGTTTTCATACACTAGGCAGATCCAGTGTTGGATGGAGCACTAAGCATGGAAACAGATCTCTGAATCTTAACTCTGATACTTGATAGCTACACATTTTCTCTGAAAAATCTCTTAAACCTCATAGATTGCACATTTTCATATCAGGTCAGGAGGGCTGAAAGTACCTACTCTATTGAGTTATTAAGAGCTCTAAATAAGATAACAGGTGTGAAAGAATTTTTTACATGGTTAATCTATGTTGGGTATTGATACTAACACTGCTGGAAATTAAATTGATGTAGCAAATATTTAAATGACAGTTGACTGAATTTGGCTCATTCATATTGGCTCTCATACCTAATTAATTATAGGACAATAAATAGTTATTCTGCTAGATTCAAATAACCACAAGATAACTTGTTTAAACAGGGTGGTGGTGGGATCATTTAAAGTTCCTCTAGTAACATTGTTGTGTCCAACTTACAAAGAAATGGCTAGTGGTCCTAAAGTTCACTTTTAAAATAAAGATTAATATTATTCTGATAAAGCTTTTATGCATATAATTTTAAGGTAAGCTTTAAAAAAGTTTATCAATAACTTGACAACAAAATAAAATGATGTAAATAATTTGGCTCTCCTGGAAAATCCATTAACATCATATTTTTAATTAAAATATAACTCACGTGTAATGAATTGAGTAGATCTAAAGTGTGAAGTTTGAAAAGATTTATAAATTCACAGAACCATGTTACCCATATCTTATAAAAATATGGAATATCTGCATTTTCATTACTTCAGAAAATTCTCCTGTGCCTTCTCCCATTCAGTGCCCTCATATGCAGCCACTGTGCTTATTCTTAAGAGATGATTTTACTTATTTGAACTTGATATAATGGAATCATGTGTACTTTTCTGTGTCAGATTTATTTTGCTTAACAATATTTTGGTTATTCATCAATATAGCTTTGTAAACCTGTTGTTTACTCAGTTATCTTTGTTGTTTAGTCACTCAGTTGTGTCCGACTCTTTGCGATCACATGGACTACAGCTCACCAGGCTTCCCTGTCCTTCACCATCTCCCAGAGTCTGCTCAGTCATGTCCATTGAGTCGGTGATGCCATCCAACCATCTCATCCTCTGTCGTCCCCTCCTCTTGCCTTCAGTCAGTCTTAATGGTAGAATTTAAGTTGTTTATTTTGTGTCTGTGTTTTTCTATTTATTTTTCCATGATTTCTAAATTTGCTCCCCGAACATAGATTTTAGTAATAAGGAAGTAAGTATATTCACAAGTGACAATTTTGTAATGACCCAGGAGAAGTTAAATTTACCCATACTCAACTTCAGCTGTTGATTCTAATAGATTTAGTGAAATGGCAGCTCACTCCAGTATTCTTGCCTGGAGAAGCCCATGGACGGAGGAGCCTGGTGGGCTACTGTCCACAGTATCGCAGAGAGTTGGACACGACTGAGCGATTACACTTCACTTCACTTTGGTCAATCAGGTAGACTTATGGTTTCTCAAAGAAAATAACCTAGATAACTTGGCAAGTAGAAAGAAGTGGTAATTGTGACTTATGGTCCCCTTTGAATGATACAAGAGCTATTTTCAGAGTAAAGCAAATGCATATTATAGCATTTTTGTATAAAATTTTATCACAGAGCCCATAAAAGCACATAAATGTCTTACTTCTCAAAATCATTGAAGCAAAATGTCTGAAATGAATGCAGCATTTAAAAGATAAGCTCCTTTTTCTTGTCTAAATGGCTCAGTTGGTTAAAAAATTTGGCAATTAATCATTTACCTGCCCTGAGTTTGATTGCAGGTTACTTTTAGTCACAACCAAATTAAAAAAAGGAGTAAAGTTTTCATCGTGGGAACTGCTCACCTTTCCCAAATCATGGGATATTTTACTTTTAGACATCATTTTTCCATGTGATTATGACAAGTAACCATTTTATCTCCTATTTTTGTTTTTTAGTCAAGTTGAGTTCATTTTCATTTATAAGCTGAAACTAAAGAGAGATTTTAGAAAAGCCTTGATATTGCCATCAGTATCCTCTTCTTTTGTTGCCAGGTTGTAGTATGTGTCCATTAAGAGCATGTGTAGAAACATGGGGTGTGTGTAGGAACACATCAGTCACCTTGTAAGTAAGAAAATCGGATCTGTAACTCAGTTACCTATTGACCCTTCTCTTGTTAAAGGAAACTGTCCTTTAATCTGTGGATATAACCAGAAGATTTGTTGTGGATTCTTTCTTGCCTATGTAATCCCTGGAATGTCCTCCTGGTGCACTGTCATTGGGCATTAGCTGTGGTTCACTTCTAGTAGCGCTGATCACCACCCAGGGATCTGAGTCATTACTTACTAAATACTTTGGGCAAGTGCTCGATCCAAGAGACAGGGTGGACCGGTTTTTCTTATATTTTTGGCTAATTGAGTTAGTCTCCCAGCCTGACGTTAGGGATGCAGTAAATATTGGCTTTAGTCTTGTTTCCGTACTTTCGCACATCTGGTGTATGGCTTAGCTTTTGGGAAACTGAGTAACTGAATATGTATTTTAACATCATAGGAATGTTACTGGTGGTACATGCACTTGTGAGGGCTGTGAAGGATATGGGAAGCCTTTCATGTTTATGCATTCTTTTCATTTCGGTGTTCAGAAAGAAAACCCAGCATAGAAGATACTCCAGAATTACTGGTCATGGCTAGAGAGATAATGTGTTTCTTTTATTCTTCAGCCATAGACAGACTGCATGATACATAAGAAATTTCATAGCTGCCTTATGATATTCAAATAATTTGGAATAGCTGTAATTACATATAAAAAAACTGTTTGAGACAAATAGCTTTAATACTGTATTTTGCAGTTAACATTACTCACATAGCTATGAACTTATTGGTTTACTAATACCAGGATAGAATTATGAAGAAGCAGTATTGGCCTTAGAGAAAATAGTTCATTTTGCCAGAACTTGCTGAAATTTCTTGAAGGAAGGTATTTGTTACAAAAGGCTTGCTTCATCTTCCTACTATTCTACTCCAGAAAAGCTAGTAAAATGAGTATAAATGCAATGAAAGCTGAATTGCAGGTGGAAATTTGGGGATAATTTTATCATCTTGAAACTCAAATTTATATCTCCATTGCCACAGTTTTTTGGTTAAAGGTAATTTTTTCTCAAATGGTTGTGTGAAACACCAAGGGCCTGCAAACATATTAGAAATAAAAATAAATTTGGGTCTTAAATTTGCTACTGAAAATAACCCATGTCTTCTGCAAGTAGTGCACAAATCTTTGGTTTGAGGATTGTATCAGTAAAATTGTAACACCACTATGTTAGTTAGGGTTCTCCAGAGAAACAGAACCAATAAGAGATCTGCATGTATATCTCTCTGTATATCTGTATATCTCCTTTCTATAACTACATATGTGGAATTATTGTAAAGAATTAACATGTGATAATGGAGGAGGGCAAGTCCCAAGGGCTGCAGAGTGAATCAGCAAATTGGAGACCCAAGAGAGCTGATGGTTTAGTTCCAGTCCAAGCCTGAAGACCCAAGAACCAGGAGAGATAATAATGTTGTTTCTGCTCGTAGACTGGCAAACTTGAGATCCAGGAACTGCCAGTATTTTAGTTCAAATCCACAGGCAGGAAAAATGTTGACGTCCCAGATTGCAGTCAAGTCAGGTAAAAGGAATTCAGTGTTACTTGGGGAGAGGGTTAGCCTTTTTATTTTATTCAGGTCTTTAACTGATTGAGGCCTACCCACATTAGGGAGAGCAATCTGCATTACCTAAACTTCCAATTGAAATATTAACCTTATCCAAAAACACCCTCATAGAAACATACAGAATAATCTTGAGCAAATAATCTGAGGACCCCATGGCTCAGTCAAGTTGATATACAAAGTTAATCAGCATGATCACCATCAACATTTGGTTCAGGAGGCGAAGAGGAAGTATTAGAGGAAAAGAATTTAAGAACTTAGTGCCAACATCCATAGCAGCAACAGGAAACAGTAGAAGCAGAACTGATACACTTTGCTTTTTCTACTGTGGTTGGAAATAAGCATTGACTTAGTGCTGCAGATGTACATTTCAGGGGCTGCAGACGCAATTAGCTGGTGATTGTGCTGCTCAGGCTTTTTTCTTTTTCTTTAGTGCTAAACTTTTAAAGTTTGATCATTATGTTTTAAACAGTCCATTGTATTATTATGGTAATAGAATATAGTCAAATGTTATTTCTCACATTTTTTGGATATAAATTAAGATATTTAGTTTATCCTCAAACAACAGGGATTGTTCAGTGGGTCTACTTAAGCTGACTTTTTAAAATAGGTGGGAAAATATTTGAATTTTGTGACAGGTCAAAAAAAACTCCCAGGTGAACCATGGGGATTAGAAATATCAAAAAATTAAAGAAAAAGATATGTCATGAGTACATCAAATATAAGTAGATACTAGTCCATTTAATCACAAATTTATTATAAGAAGTTAAAACTTATCAAATTTTATGCACATACAGACCATACATGGTGTCATTTGCAGTTGAGAGAAATGTAAAGATAAAACATTAAACTATAATTGCATAAAATTTACTGCAGTACACACTCTACTACTGTAATAACTTTGTAGCTGCTGCCTCCTGTTGCTATTGTGGTGAGCTCAAGTGTTGCAAGTATTCCCTTAAAGCACCATGTAATGCTAATCTCTGTGTGAGTAGTTTGTCTCAAGTAAATTGTGTATCACAGTAAAACAAAAAGTGATTTCTTGTAGTTCTCACATATTTTTCATCATGTTTAGTGCAATACCATAAACCTTGAATAATACCATGAGGCCCATACAAAGTGGCACTTGTGATGCTAGAAGTGCTTCCAAGAAGCAGAGAAAAGTCATGATGTTACAAGAGGTTGAATTGCTTTGTATATTCCACAGATAGAGATATACAGCTGCAGGGCCCACCATTTCAAGATAAATGAATCCAGCTTAAGGCCCATTTTTTTTTTTAAAACAAATTCATGAAGCTGTTTCTGTAGTTATGCCAGTAGGTGCGAAAACCTTAACACTTGCTGTGAAACACTCTCTGCTCTTGAATTGAAAATGGAGCTTAGTTTTTATGTGGGTGTAGGAATGCTTTTGGAGAAGGCAATGGCACCCCACTCCAGTACTCTTGCCTGGAAAATCCCATGGACAGAGGAGCCTGGTGGGCTGCAGTCCATGAGGTTGCTTAGAGTCGGATACAACTGAGTGACTTCACTTTCACTTTTCACTTGCATGCATTGGAGAAGGAAATGGCAACCACTCGCGTACTCTTGCCTGGAGAATCTTAGCAGCAGCAGCAGCAGCAGGAATGCTTTAAGAAAGGCTTGCTTATAGACTATGATTCAAGAAAAAGCAAAGTCATTATATGCTAACTTAAAGCAAGAAAAGATAAGGATCTAAAGCTGGAGAATTTAATGCAAGCAAAGGGTGGTTTGATAATTTTAGAAAGAGATTTGGCTTAAATGTCAGGGTAGCAGGAGAAGCAGCTTCTGCTGACTGAGGCAGCAGACTAGTTCCCAGATGCCATTAAGAAAATTGTCGAGAAAGAATATCTGCCTGACCAGGTTTTTAATGCAGATGAATTTTTTCCTATTCTGGGGAAAAATGCCACAAAGGACATTTATTAGTAAGGAAGAAAAGCGAGCAACAGGACTTAGGGAAGGAAGGGATAGGCTAATTACTATTTCATGCGAATGCAATTGGGTTTATGGTCAGTACTGCTATTATATATAAAGCTGCTAACCCTGAGCCTTGAAGGGAAAAGCAGCACTAGCTGCTAATATTTTGATTGTGCAAGAAGGCCTGGACAATGAGAACTTTTTTCTGAATTTGTTCCATTGTTGCTTTGTTCCTGAAGTCAGGAAGTATCATGTCAGTGAAGTAAAGTGACAGTTGTTCAGTCGTGTCCAGCTCTTTGTGATCGTATGGACTGTAGCCTGCCAGGCTGCTCTACCCATGGAATTCTCCAGGCCAGAAGACTGGAATGGATAGTCCTTCCCTTCTCTAAGGGATCTTCCCAACCCAGGGATCGAACTCAGGTCTCACATTGCAGGTGAATTCTTTACTGACTGAGCCACCAGGGAAACCCATTATGTCAGTGAAGGACTGACTTAAAAAATTTTTATGATAATTGGACAATAACTCTGGCCTCCTTGAACCCCATGAGTTCAACACTGAAGGTACTGAAGTGATTTTCTGGCCTCCAAACACAGTGTCTCTAATTCAGCCTCTAGATTGGGGGCGGGGTGGTGGTGGTGGTGTCATAAGAACCTTTAAGGCTTATTAGACACAAGGATTGTCAACACTATGGATGAGAACCCCTATAGAGAGGGCATCATGAAAGTCTAGAAGGATTGCATCACTGAAGATGCCAATGTTAGAGAACAAGCTATAAAAGTTTGGGAATGCAAACTAGTATGGCTGCTATGGAGAACAGTGTGGAGATTTCTTAAAAAACTGGAAATAGAACTACCATATGACCCAGCAATCCCACTTCTGGGCATACACACCGAGGAAGCCAGATCTGAAAGAGACACCATGGAATATTACTCAGCCATTAAAAAGAATTCATTTGAATCAGTTCTAATGAGATGGATGAAACTGGAGCCTGTTATACAGAGTGAAGTAAGCCAGAAAGATAAAGACCAATACAGTATACTAATGCATATATATGGAATTTAGAAAGATGGTAATGATAACCCTATATGCAAAACAGAAAAAGAGACACAGATGTACAGAACAGAATTTTGGACTGCTGTGGGAGAAGGCAAGGGTGGGATGTTTTGAGAGAACAGCATCGAAACATGTATATTATCTATGGTGAAACAGATCACCAGCCCAGGTTGGATGCATGAGACAAGTGCTCGGGGCTGGTGCCCTGGGAAGACCCAGAGGGATGGGGTGGAGAGGGAGGTGGGAGGGGGGATCGGGATGGGGAATACATGTAAATCCATGGCTGATTCATGTCAATGTATGGCAAAAACCACTACAATATTGTAAACTAGTCTCCACCTAATAAAAATAAATGGAAAAAAAAAGCCACCATATGATTCAACATTTCCACTCCTGGGTATTTATGCAAAGAAAATGAAAACACTAATTCAAAAAATATATATACACCCAGTGTTCACTGAAGCACTATTTATAATAACCAAGACATAGAAGCAACCTAAGTGTCCATCAACAGATAAATGGATAAAGAACATAAATACACACACACACACACACACACACACAGTGTAATATTACTCAGCCATAAAAAATGAAATTCTGCCATTTGGAACAATGTGGATGAACCTTGAGAGTATTATGCTTAGTGAAATAAAATCAGAAAAAAGACAAATACTCTTATTTAATATGTGGAATCTAAAAAATACAGCAAATGTGTGTATATATGTATATATATAACCAAATGTATAAACAAACTGACTCACAAATATAGAGAGCAAACTAGTGGTTATCAATGGGGAGAAAGGAGGAGGAGCAAGATAGGGGTGTGGGACTAAGATAAATCCCAAACAAGGCTGTTTTTTTTAAGGAAATATAAAATATTATTTTATAATAACTTAAAAACTGCTTATTTTACTCAATAGTTCTATATATCCATAAATTAAAAGCAAATGTTTGTTAATCTACAATATGCTTCTATTTATTGGAGACTGTCATGGTACCATTAACTCTACTAACATCTGGCTTCCTCCATTCAACATAGCAGTAGGACAGACTTAGGGATGCTATCAAATGCTAGGGTAACAATCTGAAACTGTCTAAAACAAAATGATTTCTAGCAGACAAACCATTTTCCTATTTATACAAATTTGTATAAATTTGTCCTATTTTTAAAGGAATGGAAGCCTTTTAAAGTGTACAGCTTTCTTTTTAATTGCCAAATCATTTTGATTTTCTTTGGAAAATCTTTGCCTCTTTCTTTTCCTTCCACTGAAAATTACGTCCAAATTTCTTATTAGAAAGTGACAGTAGTAGAAAGCAATGGTTGAAATATGGTACTCTTTGCTTTGCAAGTAATAATTTTAATCAGGTGTGAGGAAGTTATGTAGTATATTTGAATCTTATAAGCAATTTAATATATGATATGTCATTTTCCAAAGCAACTCCTGAAAGGCAAATTAATAAAACTTTTCAAAAGTTGAAAAAGTATAATGTTTCAAATAGCACTCGACCACCTGACCTGCCTCTTGAGAAACCTGTATGCAGGTCAGGAAGCACCAGTTAGAACTGGACATGGAACAACAGACTGGTTCCAGATAGGGAAAGGAGTATGTCAAGGCCGTATATTGTCACCTTGCTTATTTAACTTATGCAGAGTACATCATGAGAAATGTTGGGCTGGATGAATCACAAGCTGGAATTAAGATTGCCAGGTGAAATATCAATAACCTCAGATATGCAGATGACACCACCCTTATAGTAGAAAGCAAAGAAGAAATAAGGAGCCTCTTGATGAAGGTAAAAGAGGAGAGTGAAAAAATTGGCTTAAAACTCAACATTCAGAAAACTAAGATCATGGCATCCGGTCCCATCACTTCATGGCAAATAGATGGGGAAACAGTGACAGACTTTAAATCGCTGCAGATGGTGATTAGAGCCATGAAATTAAAGGACACTTGCTCCTTGGAAGAAAAGCTATGACCAACCTAGATAGCATATTATTTTGCCGACAAAGGTTCATCTAGTCAAAGCTGTGGTTTTTCCAGCACTCATGTATGGATGTGAGAGTTGGACTCTAAAGAAAGCTGAGTACTGAAGAATTGATGATTTTGGAGAAGACTCTTGAGAGTCCCTTGGACTGCAGGGAGATCCAACCAGTCCATCCTAAAGGAAATCAGTCCTGAATATTTATTGGAAGGACTGATGCGGAAGCTGAAATTCCAATACTTTGGTCACCTGATGCAAAGAACTGACTCATTGGAAAAGACCCTGATGCTGGGAAAGATTGAAGGCGGGAGGAGAAGGGGATGACAGAGGATAAGATGGTTGGATGGCATCACCAACTCAATGGACATGAGTTTGAGTGAACTCTGGGAGTTGGTGATGGACAGAGAGGCCTGGTGAGCTGCAGTCCATAGGGTCACAAAGAGTTGAACACAACTGAGCAACTGAACTGAGAATACCATTGCTATCTGGAAGTTTTGGGTAGGTAAAAATTTACCAGTCATCCAGAAAATGCCTTATTGATTACATTTGTCTACATGTCATTTTTGTTTCTGTATTTGAAACTAATCATACAGGAAAGCTATTTGACATGAATGAAGGCTTTATGACACAGAAATAAAGATGGAAGATGATATCAGAGTAGGGGTTTCAAATATATTTAATATATTTAAAAAAAATTTATTCTACCATTCCACAAACTTTTTGATTATGCATGATAGAGCTAGATTCTTAGAATATTTCATTTAAAAGAGTGTGGTGTTCCTCAACACATGTGGCATTTGTTCTTTTTAATGTAGTAGGTCAGTGATTGAATTGGGCTCTTCCAGGCATCAGAGTTTAGAAAAAAGTTCTTGTACTGGAAGGAAAAGGGTGTTAGTGGTTTTCCTGTGATTCCTTCTTCTAAGAGAAGAGTAGACTATAGATAGGACATTGGTGGTGGGTGAGAATAGCATAACTATTTGTAGTCCTAATTGTTATGGGCTTTGTCTTGTATGATGGAAGCAAGTAGCTAAAGTTCTGCTTCTGTTTCTCCTTCCTAATTAAGGCTCAGAGATAGAGGAGAAAGGTTAGAGTGAACCTTCAGTCATTTTCAAAGTTGATTTCAACAGCAACCCTTAAAGATTCTGAGGCTGCATGTCTAAGGCTATTCTGTGTGAGAGCAAATTATAGCACTGGTCTTTATGTCCTGCTGCCATTACTGCAACAAGATGTTCTGTTTTTTTTTTTTTTTAAATGTTCTATGCAATGGAATTCTGCGTGTTTTGTTTGAAGAAAATGTTCTTGAGCTAAAAAAAAAGATGCTTGAAAAATCATTAAACCAGGAGTTCTTTTTAAAGAAATCTCTTCCCAAATATCTTTTGTCTTGACTTCTGTAATTTTAAAATCATTAGGATTAAAACATACATTTGTTCAGGAAGATATGAGGACTGGGTGAGTGGGAGGTATCAGATCAGAAATCCTTTGCTCAGGTGCTTTAGTCCAAACAGGTTGCTTTCCTAACATCCATTTTAGGTCCACACGAGGGGGGAGTGGGGAGCTTTATGGGAAAGGGAAAAAGATGTAACTGTGGAGCATATGACATGGAAGATAGGGAAGCCCAAAGGATTCACACTGAGCAAAATTTTGACAGCCAAAGACCATTGAAAGTATTCTTGTGCAGTAACAGAGTAAGAGAAGGTGTTAGTAGTACACAGGTTAAAGGGAATAAAGATAAAAATTTACTTTAAAATACGGCTTGGTATTGGTTGTTTCCTGTTTTTGCTTTGGTGTGTTTAAAGTGGTGTGGTCTGAGTTTATGAATTTAGGAGAAACAGTTGTCTAGTGTGTTCTTCAATCGCTGTTCTTAGGTTGGAGCATCCCCAGGTTGCCTGTGTGAGTCCGATGTTCTCGGTGTGAGGTTCGTTCTGGGTGTGAATGCCTGGTCCTTCCTCAGTGTGTGCTGACCCTTAACTACTTGATAGGGGCTGTGATGGGTGTTGCTGGTGATCAGAGCCTGCACTGAATGTTGGAGGGGGGCCTCCTCTTGGCTCCATGGTCGTCATAGCCGTCTTGGGGCAGGATCTGCTTGCTGGTTGGTGAAATAGAAGCCCTCACATTTGGTTCCAAACAGTGATGTGAAGTAGGTGGGTGGAGAGTGCGTCTGCTGGGAAAGGAGACACTGTGTAGCCCTGTGCACCAGGAGGCATGCTCTGTAACGTCACCTGCCGCCCGGTGTCAGCACCAGCCAAGCCTGCTGGACCTGCCTCGGCCGTGGGAACACCAGAAGTCGGCTTGGATGTCCTTCAAGTGCTGCACTCACAGAGGTGCTGGAATGTACCTACTGAAGCTGTGCCCTACACCTGAGAGTTCAGCCCTGCCTCCATTTCGGGGGCTGCCAGCTGGCACTTGACTCCTAGAGCTCCTAGTGCTGGAGTCACGCCCGCCCGCTGTAAGCAGGGTGGAATGTGACTGCTAAGGCTAGGCCATGCCCCTCCCTTCCTGAGGCTCCTATGGTGGACCCACACTCTCTTGTGGGCACACCTCCAGTTGCAGGCCAGACCACACTCCAGGCCTCTCAGGCTGTCTCTGAACAGCCAAACTGAGTCCTCTCTCCAGGTCTGTCCACTGAAGTCAAGTTTCGGCACCCAGCTGCTTCACATACCAGCAGATGGGCCTCTTGGGTTGCGCGGGAAGTGCAGTGATGTGACAATGACCAAAAACTATGCTGGTCTCTCCCTGCCCCACTTGCCACAGGCCAGCTGCCTCACTCCCCTATGGGCCTTGAAGCTCCCTGTCTGTCTCAGCTGACTCCCAGCAGGGGAAGGAGGTTTCTGGTATGAGGGAATGTTTCCTCTTTCATAGCTCCTTCCAGGGGTGCAGGTCCCACCCTGATTCCCCCTCTTTTTTCCTTTTAGTCCAACCATTTATTCAGTTCCATCATGAGTTTTAAGGGAGATTATTTTAATTAAATCCTACATAGTTTTTTCAAGATCAATAAATAAAATGTATTTTTTCTGTTTGTACATCTTATGGAAAGATAGAGTTCTGTTCCTATTAATATGTTGGATAAGTTTTTTTTTTGTCAAAATACTAAATTTATCTATACAGCCAGTGATTCTTAACTAGGGGCAATTTGAAAATTTTGGGTGAATGATTACTGACATTCCATGAGAACCCACCATTTTATATGCTGAAAAAATTTTCATGCAAATCCAACTTAGACCTTGCATTTGAAGATGACAGAACTTTACATGCATTTTAATGATCATTGAAAGAACTCAATCCAGATGGTGGAAAGGATGATATTTTTTTTGCCCAGAAAAGCTGGACTTTTTATAATACATATTAAAGAGAGAGGGAAACAGATGTTGTTGCAGTGTACTTTCTTGCATGAATACAAGACACATGTATTTCTTCATGCTTACAAAAGGTATGAGGGGATGACTAAATTGCCTGTTACAAAAAGACACCAGACTGAAATTTATTTTAGAGAAATTTGCTTCTTATATTCCTATTTTTGAATGCTGACACCATTGTATTGCCATGGAGAAATCATGAAAGAACAATATGAGCAAACAATAGAGGATAACATTCTTATTATAATAAATAGTCAGGAGTTTATTAAAAATTGCCTTTGAATTTTTAATTTGGAACAAGGGGCTTTTAAAAATGATTTCTTTGAACTATTTCAAATTTTTTACTGGTATCTTGGTAATTAATATGCCAGTAAAACTGAATGATTTTCTTTAAGTCCCAGAGGCCCTTGGAAGCACCTGACAAAGGATTATTTTGATTACTCCTGTTCTGGTGTGATAAGACATTAACAAAGATACTATATCACAGAGCTAACAACACACATGGGTTCTCTGCTGACTGTTTAATCTAAGGAAAACAATTACTTCCCTGGAAGAATCTATTAATAAGCCACCAAATCAGCCTTTTAGATGTTAGTGGACAGTTACTTTAAAATCAGCTATATTTAGAAAGGTCAGATGGCATGATTCTTTATAGCCAAAATTCACGTTGTAATTTTTTTCCTTTTTAAAATTTATTTTTTTAAATTGGAGTGTAATTGCTTTACAGTGTTATATTTCTGCTGTGAGTCAGTTAAATGTATGCATACGTCTCCTCCCTCTTGAGCCTCCCCTACCCCCTGCCCCACCCCTCTAGGTCATCACAGAGCTCTGAGCTGAGGTCTCTGTGCTATATAGCAGCTTCCCACTAGCTGTCTATTTTATATAGCATCATGTGTTATTGATGCTGAAATCATTAGTTGTGAGAATAGTCATAGGCACAGCTATATATATGGATAAGGTTGTTTTTCCCTCCATAAGGTTTTGCTGTAAGGTACGGAAATATATTTCTGGGTAGGAAGACAATTTTATTTTTGGTAAAATAGATTATTTGAGATACTTTGAGCTAAGAGGATGAGTACTTGATGCTATTACTTTGTCATCAGCAACTAACTATTGGAAGACCAGAGAAGAGACTTAGGAGTATATGAACATGAGCTGGCCCTAAAAAAACATGTTAATTTCCTCATGAAGACACCTCAAGGTCCTGGAAGGTTGCCTGGTTTGTTTGACAAATGCTTAGATTCTGAAGAATATGCTTCCTTCTAAAATTTTTGATTAATTTCCCAAGTACTGCCTTAAAAATAATTTAATTCCTTTAGTAGCCTTAGATATGAAGAGGGAAAGTTTTCTTTTATATTCACTTCAAATTAAATATTGATATAAGAACATTCTATCTTTGGGCAATAATTTGCCTTCTTGATCATTATAAATCTACAGTGCCCAGCAAGATTCCTCCTTTGAACTTGCAAATTATTGCTTGCATAAGGCTTTTCAGCAAGTTTCTTTCTTCTTTTTTTTTAATATGAAAAGTTTAGGAACTGGATGAGTTTAGTGATCATGAAGCACTGTCCTTATTCTCAGGATGAAGAAACAAGGGTGTTGTCAATTGAACTACAAGCCTTAGGTTATACACCCAGCACGTAATACTCATAAGCTTTAGGATTAACAAATGTATGGGTCTCAAACAAGTATGGGACCAGTTCTCGTGTGGATAATATTGGCTTTGCCACCTACTGACTGTGTTACTTAGGGCAAATTACTAAATTTCTTTGTGCTTCAGTTTCTTCATATGCAAAATGGAGATAATGATAGATACAAGGACTATACAGAATATTTCATATAAAACATCTAGTATAGACTTTGCTCATCGTAGATCACTGGCAATGGTTAAGTGTAATAACTGCTTCTATTATTGTCATAACTTTCAAAATGGCACACTATAGGTACTTTAGATTCCTTACCTTCTGCTGAAGTCTGTATCTTCTCCTACATTTCCAAATGTGATTGGTGGAAATTTGAAATATCAGTACATAGGAGTCAGTGGTGACTCCTGTTCTTTCTCAGTTCTCTGCTGTTATCTAACAGTCACTTTATGAGTAGATGTTGTTGATTTTAAACTAATAAATATCTCAATTCTATCCTTACCTCTCCAGGGGTACTGTGACTGCCTCATCCAGATCCTCATTGGTTCTTTTTTTTAGCTTTAAGACTATAATTTTGATTTTTATAAATATGAAATATAATAAAATTTTTTATCTGTTATAAAGGTAGGTTGCTCATAGATCACAAAACCGTCAACTCGAGATATCTGAATTTGGTTTTACTAACAAAACTGATTTATTGATATTCACACAGAGCCACAGACAAAGTTGTAAACAGACCTATGTACGAAATAAAATGAATCAAACACAGTCTTTGAACATATTGCGTAATTGTCTAGGATATGTCGTATTTCTTCAGACTTACAAAGTGCAGAGCTTCGCATCAAGGTTTGTATTCAACTTGGTCACCTGTAATAATCCCGTTCATTATTCAGAGTCCCTGTGAGCACTGCAATGGGTGACATTCTCCATTGTCTCTTGACTTTGGCTATATTCCAGCTCTTCCTTTAATTCCATTCCAAATACTGATCCATAAATTCCCATATGTTGTGTTTGTAAGTGATTATTTTCTTTGTTTACTTCTACTTTTAAATAAATTTCTTATCATGTAAAAACTTCCCTTACAAAAAGTCACCACAATAAAGGAATGCTTGAGGTTGCTTCAGTGTTGAAGTCTACTTTTCTTTTTCCAAAAATATTTTTTTACTGTTTTGATTATTTAAAAGTATATACAGTATTGCCACAAAGTTGGGTTTACAAATACCTATACAATAAATCTTCCCTGGTGACTCAGATGGTAAAGAACCTGCCTGCGATGCAGAAGACCTGGGTTTGGAAGATCCCCTGAAGGGGGCATAGCAACCCACTACAGTATTCTTGCCTGGGGAATCCCCATGGATGGAGGACTCTGGTGGGCTTCAGTTCACAGGGTCACAAAGAGTCAGACATGACCGAGTGACTAAGCACAGTGCAATAAACAATAAAGCATATTTATTTGTTCAAAAATGAGAGTCATATGTACTGCTCCTGTTGCTGGATTTGAACTCAAACTTGCTAATGATCTCTTGTAAAAGATTTAAGGCACTGAGCAGATGAAGTAAATTTAAACTTGTTTCTCTGCCAGGTTTTGAAGATAAACCACTATGTCATGTTACTAACTGCAAAACTCAGTAAATAGTATGACCTAAAAACATAGCTTTTAAAATATTTTCCACATTTCCCTGTGTAGTATCTGCAGGCCTTCACGGAACTTTGGCACAGTTGAAAGGAAAGTTCAGGATAAGTGGAAAGCAGTTAATTTTGTGTGTGGCTTCATTTTCCTAATGTTACTTTATGTTAAGACATTGCTTCTATCAGGGAAGTCTTTAAAAGCAACATGATCCTGCTTGTTCACTAAAAATGAGAAAAGAAAACCAGTTTACTAAAGGCTATTACACTATACATGTAGAGATATAAGAAAGGACTAAAGATGAAAAGAAATCACTTCAAGCAAACTCTGGGGATGTGTTCAATAAGAAAAGCTTTGGGGTATTTTATCGCATCTGTTGTACAGAAAACATGCTTCTTCTCTTTTCATCTTTAGATTTCAGATGCTAGCTTCGCAGTGGGGAGGCACTTTTGAGGGAGACAAAGACAAGGCCAAGAATACCACTAACCACTGGTCCTGTGCAGCGGAAAGCAGTTTAGTTAAACCTTGTTCTTTTTCTTCACAGATGCATTGTTTCACTGAAAGCTTTAAAAATCAAATAGATATCATTCTTTTTTTTTTCCCTTTGTGTCAAAAGTTAGTAGGGACATGGTTGAAAAAGTATTAGGAAAATCTAAGCATTGAATATATACAGTTAAGCATAATGGGGTACGAGACTTGGGTATATGGTTAGGCACTGGTGACCAAGTCTTCCAGTAGACCACATTTCATGTGAGGAATTTAATTTGATTTAATTTGATTTTAAAATTTCTTCCAGCTTTATTGAGATAATTGAAATATAGCATTGTATATGTCTAAGATGTACAGTGTGTTGATATGATACACTTATATTGCAAAATGATTGCCATCATAGCATTAGCTAAGACCTCTATCACAATGCAAAATTACCATTTGTTTTTTTTGTGGCAAGAACATTTAAGATCTACTCTTTCAGTAACTTCTAAGTATATAATGCAGTATTACTTTTTAAAGTTTCAGCTTTCTTGATGCATAATTGACATACAAAGTTATGCTGTTTGATTATAATACAGTTTAATTAACTGTAATCCCCGTGCTGTGCGTTGGCTTCCCAGAACTTACTCATCAAATAACTGGAAATTTGTACCCTTTGACCAACGTCTCCCCACGTCCATTTCCCAGCCCCTGGTAACCACTATTCTAGTCTCTGTTGTCATGAGTTTGGCTGTTTTAGATTCTACATATGTGACATCATACAGTGTGTGTTTTTTGCAACAATGTGCTATGGTATTACTAGCTCTATGGATTGACTTTTCACAGAAAAATTTGTGATAAACTTCTTGTCACACTGTCAGTTTGACAATATTCAATGTATTGGTTAAAAACAATTTCTTCCAGGACAATTTCTTGAACTTTGGATGTTTACAGGTTTAATCTCAGCTGTTTTTCAAGGCCTTATTTAAATATTCTTAATATTATACTAACTAGGGACAGGTGACTGCAAAGTGTGGGGTGAATGAATTTTGGGGGGATGTGGCACAGCAGATGAGGTGGTGGACCTGTGGCTATTAAGGCTTCTTGTATTTGATGATATATGTTTGCTTGAAGTATTTGACTAAGAATTAGATGTAAGAAGAGTTTGAAATCTGCTGAATCTGTTGAGGGTACGTGGGTTTAAACTGGGATACCTACCAAGATGCTGTTGTATCTGTTGAGCTGCAAGCTAATGAGCTAATGTAAGGCCTAATTTAGACAGACTTTCTCTGAACTATTCAGAACCAGATGGAAGCTCACTGTCTATCTAAAAAGATATAGGAGTATTATTACCAGTGTGGATGCGAAGACTAAATGTGGGATTACATCTGGGAAAGATTAGGTGTACATGGTGGCTCAGATGATTAAGAATTTGCCCTCAATGAAGGAGACCTGGGTTTGATACCTGAGTCGGGGAGATTCCCTGGAGGAGGGCATGGCAACCCACTATGGTATTTTTGCCTGAAGAATCGGCATGGACAGAAGAGCCTGGCAGGCTACAGTCCATGGGGTCACAAAGAGTCGGACACAACTGAGCGACTAAGAGCTGCACGTTTTCTGCTGAAGTGAAATCCAAAATATGGTACCAGATATACTGGAAAGTTAAACATGTGAGATATTAATCTGATTTTTGAGACAAGGAAACAGAATTCAGCTTGTTTGTCTGTAGGTCACATGATCAGCATTGGTATGATCAGGATTTGAATCCAGAGTGTTTCCTATTTGAAAGTCTTTTTTTTCCTACTAGGAAATAAATTATTCATGCACTAAATATTTGCTGACTTAAATGAGATGTGTTATGGTAGATGACACAGTCTTATTCAGTTTTCTTTTTAGAAAAAAATACTGCTGTTTCTAAGCTTCCTCTTTGGTGAAAAAGTCAACAAAGAATCTGTCATCTGTTATCTGTGACTTGAACTATTTGGCTTATGGGAACTGAATTCTGAGATCAGTTACTTGTTTTTAAAATTTATCCTGATATCTGTCACTGTCAAAAGCACTTTCAGTAGAAAGGGTTTATAGACTGAAAAGGTGGAAGCTGTAAAATATAAGCAAAATAGACATGCTCTGTGGGTAACTTTGGCATATTTCATATGAGATTTTCAATATAAATAGTGCTGTAGAGTGGCAAACTATGACTGGCACATTATATGTTTTTAATGATTAAAAAACCAGAGGTTTTGATCTCAGACAAATTACCATTGGAAGAAGATGCATTGAGCCTGATACTGTACATTTTGAATAAAGTAGGAGATCAGGGCTGAGAAAAGCCTGACCTGGAGAAACTGTATTCTCCTTTCCTCTTTGGGAGAGATGTGTTCTGACAGCAGAAAAGAAGGTAATTTTGGAGGCTGTATTGCTGCTGCTTAAACATACCATATTTGTGTGGAAGGTTAATTGTTGCACCAAAGTCTGAAATACAAAATTATGACTTATGGGTGCTCACTTGTGAAGTATGGATGGGGAGGAGGGCAGTGCCTGCTATGAGCCAGATGTTAGTGTTCTATGTACAGCTTCTCATATTACTTAATGGAGTTCAGTTTTTTGCTTTATTTTTGACTGGCATATGCTTACCCTACAATGTTGTTAGTTTCTGCTGTACACAAACGTGAGTCAGCTATAGAAATACACATATCCCCTCCATCCTGGTCTCCCTCCTACTGCCCACCCCACTCATCCTACTCCTTTAGGTCGTCTCAGAGTATGCTGCTGAGCTCCCCGTGCTATACGTGAGCTTCTTAAGGGGAGTTTTAAACAAATGAGTCTGATGCTTCAAATTACTTTTTATGATTATGCAAACTTAGTAACTCAGCATCTTCAAGGTTCTGGAAAAACCTGCTGAATGTTGATAAGTTTAAGAAAGTTGAGGGGAGTTTCTATGCAATTGAATCAAATGTCAAAAAAAGAGTCTTTGGGAAGGAAAAATGGGGCAATCATGGTTGCTGTGACTCTTCCAAGCCAGCAAGCAGAAGAGATTTATAGTTTTGGAATTAACTGACCTGTTGAGAATGGAGCCCCTGATTTTCAAGTGTTTATATAGCCATTTATTTACAAAAAAATCTTTGCCAGTGTTCTCCCCTTAAATGATTATTTTTCGTGATAATTTTGCAATCCCATTGCTTCCTTCAATTCTTTAGACTGGTCACAGCAGAGGAATCCTGTCAATAAAAGAACAATTTGTCTTTTGAACCAAACTTCCATTATAGCTCCTTTTGCTGCCACTAGCTATTGATTGTGGCCTGAAGTGTTCACCCCTTCTTTTCTAAGTTCTTGCAGTCCTTGCTTTCTGCTGTTATTGAGGCTGAATTCCATTTTGTTCCTTGAGCACAGTGCTCAGTGACATACTACTGTGAACAATGAATTTTTCTTCATGATGTTGTGTTATGAAATTCCCTGAGCTGTACGGTTTAGTCATTAGAAGATTACCCATGTGGAGAAATGTTCATTATGGATTATTTCTTTTAATTGAAATCTAGCTGATTTGCAATATTATTTCAGGTGTAAGACTTAGTGATGCAGTGTGGCTCAGCTGGTAAAGAATCTGCCTGCAATGCGGGAAACCTGGGTTCAAGCCCTGGGTTGGGAGGATCCCCTGAAGAAGGGCATGGCAACCCACTCCAGTGTTCTGGCCTAGAGAACTCCATGGACTGTATAGTCCATGGGGCCGCAAAGAGTCGGACACGACTGAGCAACTTTCACTTTCTTTTACACAATATAAAACTGTTAAAGTATTATGACTATATTCCCTGTTTTATACTTACTTTATAACTGATATTTATGCCTTTTAACCCTCTTAACCTACTTTGCATATCCTCTCTTCCCCTACATCTGGCAGTGACTAGTTCTCTGTATCTGTGAGTCTTTTTCTGTTATGTTTATTTGCTCGCTTTGTTTTTTAGGTTCCACATATAAGTGAAAACATACAGTGTTGTCTTTGTCTGACTTAGTTCAGGTAATATCTTCTAGGTTCATCCATGTTGCAATACTTTTTCATGCTTATGAATGTGCATGTAAATACGTATCTCCCTATATCATCTTAATCCATTTATCTGTCAGTGGAATTAGACTAGACACTTCTATATCATAGCCATATTGTAAATAATGCTGCAGTGACCATTGGGCTGCTTATATCATTTGTCAATTTTTGCATAAAAACATGCTAGGAATATGGTAGGGATTTTGTTGACTCTCAAGATTGGTTTGGAGAGAATTGATATCTAAACAATACCGGATGTTTTGATCCATGGACATGGTTTAGCTTTTCACTCATTTAAATTCTATTTAATCTCATCTAGGTGGTAACGTGTTTGGTTGGTCTCAAACTATAGCTCTGACTCTTCAACAGTGGCTTAGTTATTTGTTCAGTTTCTTTAGCTACTTGAGATCTGCCCATGCGTGGATTATTTAGAGGTCCACCAGAGAATGGGCAAAATTTATACATAGAGTTTTGGGCAGTCAACCTCTGGCTCTCTTTTCCAGTTTGCCTCGCTCACTTTTAAACATTGGCTGTCATGCTCTCAATTTCTTCCTCTGGTTCTAGAATGATGGTGGGTTTTGTATTGGGATTTTAGCTCCCATGAATGGTGTTGACAGGGCCTGTTCTTGACTAAAAACTCTAAAAGCAGGAAACTGGCCCAGAGCTAGTCCCCCCCCCCCCCCCCAAATATCAGCTTTCCTACAAGATGTGTATACTTTTATTAGCTTTGCAGTATGCTCATGTAATTTTTCTTTTTTGTCTAGAGTTTATAGTTGTTACCTGTGAGAGTGTCAGCCCTAGGAGTTTACTCCACCATTGCTGAGAGGGTAACTCAGTTAGTTTAGTGTGGATGTCTGATTTTTAGCAATACATGAGAGATACTTTGTAACCTTAACATAAAAAAGGATTATTAGTGAATCATTAAAGAAAATTATATAATAAGAACTGTGCATAGTTTACTGAATATATTAATTTTAGTAGATACATGCATACACTCATAATATGCATTTCAGCCCTTAACTTCATAACCCAGTGAAACTCTTACAGCTGAGGGTGGCTGTAGGAAAGACCTCTTTGTCTTTGTTCATTTGCCTGAATCTTTGTTTAATATATATTGCCTCTCTTCTATAGTCCTCATCTTTACTATTATATATACTCTCTCAAGAATATTAGCATTAATTTAAAAATTCCTTTGTTTCTCCATATGCTGTATTCAAAGTTTACTTAGGTGTCAAGGCTTAAGAAACAATTTTTATGGAGAGTATTGCCTTTTTAAAAATTAATTGGATTTTAAGATTTTTGAAACTAGCACATATTCAAATACTCTTATTGTCTTTTCCCTGTACATTTTCTCTCCTTTGTATTTTTTCCTTCTCTTTATTCCTCTCTGACTCCATAACAGTCTTTGATGTACTGGTAGAAAGAAATAAGAATTTCGTTTGAAAATTATGTCAGAATGATTCCTATCATATTCCTTTGATCAGAGGCTCAGATACTTTGTGTTGTAAAATCAAACATGTTTCCTGATTGCACACATTTCAAGAATTAATTGTATGTTAGTTGTATATTTGTATTGATTGTATAGTCTCTATTATGAATAGACTTCATTTATTTCTAAACTAATGCTGCTTTTCTAGTTTAAGAAATCTCTAGAACTTTAGAAGTACTCTATTAACTTAATAGATCATTTCCTGGACCCTCTATACCAGAAATTCTGATGCAGTAGATCTTGGATGAGGCCCTGATGTCTGGGTTTTCATTAGTAAGTTTCTACAGATTGTCATGATGTCTCTTATGTCAAATTATCTGATGTATTTACTCTAGCAAATGAATAGGTGGTGGGCATGTGCTACTGTGTTCCTGGTGTAGATGGAAAAAATCAAGACGGGCACAATGAAGAGTTAAAGAACTTATAATTAGGAAGTTCCATGTAAAACCTTCACAAATTGAGTAATGGGTTTTTAACAACTGGGTGCTACCTGCAATTTCATAGTGATTAGCAGAAGTGGATGATATTTATACATGCAATGTATCATGGAATTGTGGAGGGACTTTCTCACATAATAACATGTGAGATTTTTTTGGAAATCTTAATACACAGAATGAAGCTTGCACTTAGGCTTTTAAATCACACCTCCTGGGTACTTCTCCTAAAATAGTGGCCTCTGTTTTCAGGCCCCCAAACACTATAGACAATATTATGCCTCTGATTAACTCTAATTTCACTCTTATACAATTCCTCTTACCTGTTTAAATGCCAAGGGACAAATCTTAGCATCAAGACAAGTCCCACAGTCTTGATTTCTTGTTCCTTGCTCTACCTTTTCCTGAGTCTTGATTTTTTCATGCTATTCCCCAGCTTAAGAGCCACTAATAAATGCATTATTTATTGAACACTTTGCTCTGTACCAGACACTGTGCTCAGTGCTTCCCATTGCCTCATTTAAAGCTCTCAACTTATGAGGTAGATTCTATTATCTTCATATAATACAAAGACTATTATTTTGGAATGACCTTTTGAGGTAGTGCTGTGTGTAGTCATTTTCTGATAGTGGAGACAGTTTCTGTGGAAAACAGTTGAGGGGAACCTAATAAGTAGTGACAGTCAAAATCCTGTTTTTTTTTTGTGTGAATTGTCTAATACATCAGTAATGAAGTGTATAGACCAGCATGAAGGCTATTACCTACATGAGCCAGTGGCAGCCTTATTTGTTTCATTTGGGGAAAATTGACAAAGTAGGAGACAAGCTGGCTGTATAATGTGGCATTAACTCAGAAACTGCAATGACTTTGTATCACCTGTTCCTTTTTATAATAGTCGATGGAAAATGGGCTGTCATTTCTGATATATGGACATTATCACTGTGCTGTACAATGGTTGTGTGATTCACAATAATGTAATTTACTTCTCAATAGTTTTATAAAGAATCGTTTGACTTCAGGCAGGTGCTAATTAGAATGGGGCTCATTGGAAATTATTTTGCAGACAATTTGTGTATTGTGTGTCAAAATGGTGTTACAGATTCTGAAAAAAATTTCCAATATTACTCCTTTAAGAGAGTTTTCTGAGAAACGTTGTCAGTGGTGTAATTTTAGTGGCAAGAATATTTATGCATGTTTTAAAGGAGTTTATGTTTTAAGGGCATTACAACATATGAAAATCTTTGATACTTTACATTTCTTCATTTTGTTTCATGGGCCTCTTACTAGTTTCCTGAGAAAAGTGCACAGGAAATTTATCACTTAAGCCAATGAATCTCTGAAATACCTTTATTCTGTTCTCTTACTTAAAGTATAGTTATGCCGGATATAGAATAGTTTGGTTGTCAAGGTGTTTATTTATTTTTGGTTTTCAATTTTGCTCCTGAGAAGTTTGGTCTCATTCTTAGTCCTGGAGTCAAACAATTATTTTTTTTTCTTCTGAAGTTGTAGTATTTTCATTTTTATTCCTGGAGTTCTGAAATTTCATAATAATGATCATTGATGCAGATAGAATTCTGAGTCATTATTCTGGGCTCATAGTTGGTCATTTAAATCTGGAAACTCATTGATGTTGAATTTTGTGAATCAGTTATACGATTATACACACTTTCCCCATTTCTTTGTAATATTTGCCTTTTTATGTACCCTTAGAGCAAATATTTTAGAATACTTGGTGCTTTTGCTGTGATGATTAAGCATTTTGAAAATCATCTCTTCTTATCACTATTCTGCCATCCAACTTGTACTTTACTTTTCAGTGAAGGAATTTTATTCCTAATACATAGATATGATAGGTTCAAATTTCTTGACTATTTCTCTAACTGGAGTACTTTCAGTTCAGTTCAGTCTCTCAGTTGTGTCTGACTCCTTGTGACCCCATGGACTGCAGCATGCCAGGCCTCCTGGTTCATCACCAACTCTTGGAGTTTACTCAAACTCATGTCTATTGACTGGTGATGCCATACAACCATCTCATTCTCTGTCTTCCCCTTATCCTCCCGCCTTCAATCTTTCCCAGCATCAGGGTATTTTACAATGAGTCAGCTCTTCGCATCAGGTGGCCAGAGTATTGGAGTTTCAGCTTCAACATCAGTCCTTCCAAGAACACCCAGGACTGATCTTCTTTAGGATGGACTGGTTGGATCTCCTTGTAGTCCAAGGGACTCTCAAGAGTCTTCTCCAACACCACAGTTCAAAAGCATCAATTCTTCGGTGCTCAGCTTTCTTGATAGTCCAACTCTCACATCCATACATGATCACTGGAAACACCATAGCCTTGACTAGACAGACCTTTGTTGGCAAAGTAATGTCTCTGCTTTTTAATATGCAGTCTAGATTGGTCATAATTTTTCTTCCAAGGGGTAAGCATCTTTTAATTTCATGTCTGCAGTCACCATCTGCAGTGATTTTGGAGCCCAAGAAAATAAAGTCAGCCACTGTTTCCACTGTTCCCCCATCTATTTGGCATAACGTAATGGGGACATGATCTTAGATTTCTGAATGTTGAGCTGTAGGCAAACTTTTTCACTCTCCTCTTCCAGTTTCATCAAGAGGCTCTTTAGTTCTTCTTCGATTTCTGCCATAAGGGTGGTGTCATCTGCATATCTGAGGTTAGTGATATTTCTCCCGACAGTCTTGATCCCACCTTGTGCTTTATCCAGCCAAGTGTTTCTCATGATGTACTCTGCATATAAGTTAAATAAGCAGGGTGACAATATACAGCCTTGTCATACTCCTTTCCCATTTTGGAATCTGTTTTTTGTTCCATGTCCAGTTCTAACTGTTGCTTCCTGACCTGCATACAGATTTCTCAGGAGGCAGGTCAGGTGATCTGGTATTCCCATCTCTAAGAATTTTCAACAGTTTGTTGTGATCCACACAGTCGAAGGCTTTGGCATAGTCAATAAAGCAGAAATGAATGTTTTTCTGGAACTCCCTTGCTTTTCTGATGATCCAGCAGATGTTGGCAATTTGATCTCTGGTTCCTCTGCCTTTTCTAAAACCAGCTTGAACATCTGGAAGTTCACAGTTCACATATTGTTGAAGCCAGACTTGGAGAATTTTAAGCATTACTTTACTAGCGTGTGAGTGAGTGAGTGAGTGAAGTCGCTCAGTTGTGTCTGACTCTTTGCGACCCATGGACTGTAGCCTACCAGGCTCCTCCCTCCGTGGGATTCTCCAGACAAGAATACTGGAGTGGGTTGCCATGTGAGATGAGTGCAATTATGTGGTAATTTGAGCATTCTTTGGCATTGCCTTTCTTTGGGATTGGAACGAAAACTGACATTTTCCAGTCCTGTGGCCACTGCTGAGTTTTCCAAATTTGCTGACATATTGAGTGCAGCACTTTCACAGCAGCATCTTTCAGGATTTGAAATGGCTCAACTGGAATTCCATCACCTCCACTAGCTTTGTTCATAGTGATGCTTCCTAAGGCCCACTTGACTTCACATTCCAGGACGTCTAGCTCTAGGTGAGTGATCACACCATCATGACATTCTGGGTTGTGGAGATCTTTTGTGTATAGTTCTTCTGTGTGTTCTTGCCACCTCTTCTTAATATCTTATGCTTCTGTTAGGTCCATACCATTTCTGTCCTTTATTGAGCCCATCTTTGCATGAAATGTTCCCTTGGTTTCTCTAATTTTCTTGAAGAGATCTCTGGTTTTTCCCATTCTATTGTTTCCTTGATTTCTTTGCGTTGATCACTGAGGGAGGCTTTCTTATCTCTCCTTGCTATTCTTTGGAACTCTGCATTCAAATGGGTATATCTTTAATTTTTTCCTTTGCCTTTTGCTTCTTTTCTATACATAACTTCTCTTCTATACATAACTTGTATAGAACATAACATAACATGTATAGAAGCTTCTCTTCTATACATAACTATAACCATATTATATATGAAAGTTGTACATTTCAACCCTAGAGTTTCGAACATAAAACCTAGTTACTCTTTTACTGGGCTTCCCTTGTGGCTCAGCTGGTAAAGAATCTGCCCACAATGCAGGAGACTTGGGTTTGATCTCTGGGTTGGCAAGATACCCTGGAGAAAGGAAAGGCTACCCACTCCAGTATTCTGGCATGGAAAATTCCGTGGACTGTATAGTCCATGGGGTTGCAAAGAGTCAGAAAAGACTGAGTGACTTTCCCCTTCACCCTTCGACTGTTGTGGTTTCCGGACCTTTCCAAAGGAATGTTTTTCCCCTTAATCATTTCAGCACCTTGCTGCCTTGGTCTGTATTTAGTCTATTTCTTTCTTTATCTCTTGGGTAACAGGCTCTATTTATTTTGCTCTTTTGACAGGTGATAGATAATCTAATTATGCACTTGAATTTCTTATGGATCACACAAAGATAAATTGTTTGTGTCTCATTATGTATCGATTCATGTACCATTTGCAAAGCAATTGGCCCAGAGAAATAGTTACTGCTGTTACAGTTCATTTAAAAGAGTTTTCAGCAGTGTAAAGATGTTATCATTTCAGAACTGATAGTTTTTTAGAGAGATAGACTCACACACACACACACACACACACACACACACGCCAGCCAGGCCTAACAATACTAAAAAAGTGAATCATACTTAACATAGTTTCCTATAAAATATTTTTAGCTTTTCTTGATAAGATGAACAAATCTCATTCTCATTGTTCACAGTTTGACAGTTTAGAAAATAAAATCTGTTTCTTTATATCACTGAGTTTTGTTGACTTCATATAAAGTTCAATAGATTATATAATATGAAGTGTACAAAGAGGATCTGTTAAGTGATTTTTCCACTGTCATAATTTACTTTGAAAACTTCTCCTCTGACCGTAGAAGGCTCCTGAAATAATTTATTCAGAACCACATAAAAAGATTAACCGTTGATAGCAATGGCTAATGGAGATTTTATTTATATTTTTACCAATATATTGTTTACAAAACAATGGCAGAATTTTAGTTTCAATCTTTATGTCTTGAGGGAACAAATTTGTGTGTCCTTTACTTTTTATAAATTTTCTCATGGACATCACCATATTATTAACATTTTTTTCTTTTTTTATGAGTGTTAATTTTTATTAAAGACTAAGATGACATAGATGTATTGGAAGTGTATACAATATTTGTTATATTCATTTCCAGGTGGAGCTAGTGGTAAAGAACCCACTTCCCAATGCAGGAGAAATAGACATGGATTCGATCCCTGGCTCAGGAAGATGCCCTGGAGAAGGGCATGGCAACCCACTCTAGTATTCTTGCCTGGAGAATCCCATGGTCAGAGGAGCCTGGTGGGCTATAGTCCAGAGGATCGCAAAGAATTGGACATGACTGAAGCGACTTAGCACTTAGCATGCACTTGAGAAAACCTTCACATATCTATTTCAACCAACTTCCCAAACTTTTTAGTTAACATTGAGTTTCCTCTTCCCTGAAAAAAGAACTTCAAACCACCTTTCTAAATGTTTCTCAACTAGTTTAGTACTTCATTATATACTGTAATTTTTTAGCTCCTAGTTGTTATTTGAAGGAGATGGCAACCCACTCCAGTATTCTTGCCTGGAGAATTCCATGGACAGAGAAGCCTGGCAGCCTACAGTCCATGGGGTCGCAAAGAGTTGGACACAATTAGCGGCTAACACATATAAGGTCCCTGAGAGAAATAATTGCCAACTCCATCCAGTATATTTTCTGTAAGAGGGTTAGAGTGGTCAAATAGCAAACGTGAATATGGGGGCCAGGTAAGTTCCTTTGACAGAGACACACTTGGTTGGCATTTTAGATAGAACTGCTGTAAGGAAATGTATGCATCCCCATTTCTCAAAAACATTCTTGACTTCATTGTTTGCTTTTTCATCGCTTTGGGTATAAGAAATACTTCATGGTCTGGCTTACTGCTAAAATGAGAATAATACAACTGATTCTTGGCTTCGGTGTAAGGGCAACACTAGGGAGCAGTAGAGACTGTGGCTGTGTGGAGAATACCACTTGAGAGTGAAGCTCAGTATGCCAAATGGGCAAATTATTTAAGCAAAGAAAGAAATATAGAATTATTTGGGAGTTCTCCCAAGTTTTATATCTTCACAAATAATTAAAAAAATAAAGATAGTGCAGGCCAAGACTGTGTGGTCCATATAAAATAGGTGTACCATCAATTTGCCACCTGTGGTCTATAGTACATAACAATGAAAAGTGCTCACCAGCACTGTTTACACAATATGTTCATGATGTGGAACCAACTTTTCTTTTATAGTTAGAGGCTAAGCTTGCTCTTCAGCTATAAAGAGCTGGCTAAGCAGATTTCATTCATCAGAACATTGTTAATTGCTTAGTTCCTAAGTCATGTCCGGCTCTTGTGACCCCAGGGACTGTAGCCCCACCCTTGCCAGCTTCTCTGTCCATGAGATTTCCTAAGCAACAATGCTGGAGAGGATTGCCATCTCCTTCTCTGTAGAATCTTTCCGACCCAAGTATCTAATCTGCATATCCTGCATTGGCAGACAGATTCTTTACCACTGCACTACCAGGGAAGCCCCTTATCAGAGTATATGTTAAATTAGTTGTTATCAGTGCAGTGGGACTTTGAAATGACCATGTGATAATTACTTTAAACTGATTATAACTTTACCTGTAGTTCCTTAATTTAAATATCTCAGCTACATGAGACGTGTATGTTGAAAAAATGTGTGTTAATCTTAATGAAAGATGACTAACAATGATGTTTCCAGGTTTCAGTTCAGTTGAGTTGCTCAGTCATGTCCAACTCTTTGCGATTTCCAGGTTTAGTCCATCAATAAGCTATCTATAGCATAGAGTAGAAGCTTAGGGATTGACCACAGGTTGAGTCGTCAAGGAGAGTGTTTTGTTCTACATTTACCATACTCTTTGTATTGAGATATAGTTTATATATGATCAATTCACACATTTAGATGTTTAGGTCAATGTCTGTGTTACCACCAAGGCACTTAATATGTAAGACAGTTCCGTTTCCCCAGAAAGTTTTGTGGGTCCTTTCAAAGTCAATATTCTCCATTTCCACTCACTTCAGGAAATCACTGATCTGAATTCTCTCACTGTATATTAATTTTGCATTTTCTATATTATCATATAATTGGAATCCTTGCCTTGTACTTAAAATAATCCTTCACTTGGCTTTGTGTCTGTGAAATATCCATGTTGTTGCTTTTATTAGTAGCTCATTCCTTTTATTGCAGATTGATATTCATTGTACAGATCTACCAGAATATATTAACTTTTGTTCCATTAGCATTTTTCCAATTACTGGGTATGATAAACAAGATTGCTATGAATATCTGTGTAGAAGTTTTTGTATGAACATATATTTTAATTCATTTAAAGTAGATGTAGGAATACCTTGGAGATACTGAAGGTATGGTTCCAGAACAGTGCAACTAAGGAATATGACAATAAAGCAAGTCACATGAATTTTTTGGTTTTCTAGTGCATTATAGAAGTTACATTTACAATATAGTCTATTAATTATGCATCCAGGTCAGTCACTCAATCGTGTCTGACTCTTTGTGGCCCCATGAACCAGAGCACGCCAGGCCTCCCTGTCCATCACCAACTCCTGGAGTCCACCCAGACCCGTGTCCATTGAGTCGGTGATGCCATCCAACCATCTCATCCTCTGTCTTCCCCTTCTCCTCCTGCCCTCAATCTTTCCCAGCATCAGGGTCTTTTCAAATGAGTTAGCTCTTTGCATCAGGTGGCCAGAGTATTGGAGTTTCAGCTTCAACATTAGTCCTTGAAATGAACACCCAGGACTGATCTCCTTTAGGAGGACTGGTTGTATCTCCTTGCAGTCCAAGGGACTCTCAAGAGTCTTCTCCAACACCACAGTTCAAAAGCATCAGTTCTTCGGTGCTCAGCTTTCTTTATAGTCCAACTCTCACATCCATACATGATCACCGGAAAAACCATAGCCTTGACTAGACAGACCTTTGTTGGCAAAGTAATGTCTCTGCTTTTTAATATGCTGTCTAAGTTGGTCATAACTTTCCTTGCAAGGAGTAAACATCTTTTAATTTCATGTCTGCAGTCACCATCTGCAGTAATCTTGGAGTCCCCAAAAATAAAGTCAGCGATTGTTTCCACTGTTTCCCATCTATTTGCCATGAAGTGATGGGACCGGATGCCATGATCTTAGTTTTCTGAATGTTGAGCTTTAAGCCAACTCTCTCACTCTCCTCTTTGACTTTCATCGAGAGGCTCTTTAGTTGTTCTTCACTTTCTGCCATAAGGGTGGTGTCATCTGCATATCTGAGGTTATTGATATTTCTCCTGGCAATCTTGATTCTAGCTTGTGTATGCTTCCTCCATCCCAGCATTTCTCATGATGTACTCTGCATATAAGTGAAATAAGCAGAGTGACAATATACAATCAAGACTGTATATTGTATCAAGACCTTTTCCTATCTGGAACCAGTCCAGTTCTAACTGTTCCTTCCTGACCTGCATACAGGTTTCTCAAGAGGCAGGTCAGGTGGTCTGGTATTCCCATCTCTTTCAGAATTTTCCACAGTTGATTGTGATCCACTCAGTCAAAGGCTTTGGCCTAGTCAATAAAGCAGAAATAGATGTTTTTATGGAACTCTCTTGCTTTTTCAATGATCCAGCGGATGTTGGCAATTTGATCTCTGGTTCCTCTGCCTTTTCTAAAACCAGCTTGAACATCTGGAAGTTCATGGTTCACATATTGCTGATGCCTGGCTTGGAGAATTTTGAGCATTACTTTACTAGCCTGTGAGATGAGTGCAGTTGTGCGATAGTTTGAGCATTCTTTGGCATTGCCTTTCTTTGGGATTGGAATGAAAACTGACCTTTTCCAGTCCTGTGGTCACTGCTGAGTTTTCCAAATTCACTGACATATTGAGTGCAGCACTTTCACAGCATCTTCTTCTAGGATTTGAAATAGCTCAACTGGAATTCCATCGCCTCCACTATCTTTGTTCATAGTGATGCTTTCTAAGGCTCACTTGACTTCACATTCCAGGATGTCTGGCTCTAGGTGAGTGTGAATGATCACACCATTATGATTACCTGGGTTGTGAAGATCTTTTTTGTTTAGTTCTTCTGTGTATTCTTGCCACCTCTTCTTAATATCTTATGCTTCTGTTAGGTCAATACCACTTCTGTCCTTTATTGAGCCCATCTTTGCATGAAATATTCCCTTGGTATCTCTCATTTTCTTGAAGAGATCTCTAGTCTTTCCCATTCTATTATTTTTCTATATTTCTTTGCATTGTTCACTGAGGAAGGCTTGCTTATCTCTCCTTGCTATTCTTTGGAACTCTGCATTCAAATGGGTATATCTTTCCTTTTCTCCTTTGCTTTTCACTTCTCTTCTTTTCACAGCTATTTGTAAGGCCTCCTCAGACAGCCATTTTGCTTTTTGCATTTCTTTTTCTTGGGGATGTTCTTGATCCTTGTCTCCTGGACAGTGTCACAAACCTCTGTCCATAGTTCATCAGGCACTCTGTCTGTAAGATCTAGTCCCTTAAATATGTTTCTCACTTCCACTGTATAGTCAAAAGGGATTTGATTTAAGTCATACCTGAATGGTCTAGTGGTTTTCCCCATTTTCTTCCATTTAAATCTGAATTTGGCAATAAGGAGTTCATGATCTGAGCCACAGTCAGCTCCTGGTCTTGTTTTTGCTGACTTTATATAGCTTCTCAACTTTTGGCTACAAAGAATAAAATCAGTCTGATTTTGGTGTTGACCATCTGGTGATGTCCATGTGTAGAGTCTTCTGTTGTATTGTTGGAAGAGGGTGTTTGCTATCATCAGTACATTCTCTTGGCAGAACTCTATTAGCCTTTGCCCTGTTTCATCCTGTACTCCAAAGCCAAATTTACCTGTTAGTCCAGGTGTTTCTTGACTTCCTACTTTTGCATTCCAGTCCCCTATAATGAAAAGGATATCTTTTTTGGGTGTTAGGTCTAGAAGGTCTTGTAGGTCTTGATAGAACTGTTCAACTTCAGCTTCTTCAGTATTACTGGTCGGGGCATAGAATTGGCATATCTTAAAAAACAATGTAACTACCTTAATTAAAAAATGCCTTATTGCTAAAAAAGAAAAAAAAAAAACTCACCATCATCTGAACCTTCAGAGAATCTTAATCGTTTTGCAAGTGAAAGGTCTTACTTTGATGTTTGCTGACTGATCCGATTGGTGGTTGTTGAAATTTGGGGTGGTTGTGGAAATTTTTAAAAATAAAACAGCAATAAGGTTTTATGCATCAATTGGCTTTTCCTTTAACTCTGCTTTCTTCATAGTGTGCAGTGCTGTTTGATAGTGTCTTACCCACAATAGAACTTCTTTCAAAACTGGAGTCTTCTCAAACCCTGTGACTCCTTTATCAACTAAGATTATGTAATGCTCTGAATCCTTATCATTTCAACAGTTTTCACAGCATTTTCACCAGGAGTAGATTCCATTTCAGGAAACCATTTTTACTCACCCACAAGAAGCAATTCCTCATTACTTTCAATTTTACGTCAGTTCAGTTCAGTTGCTCAGTTGTGTCCGACTCTTGGCGACCCCATGAACCACAGCACACCAGGCCTCCCTGTCTGTCACTGACTCTCGGAGTCCACCCAAACCCATATCCATTGAGTCAGTGATGCCATCCAGCCATCTCATTCTGTCTTCCCCTTCTCCTCCTGCCCTCAATCTTTCCCAGCATCAGGGTCTTTTCAAATGAGTCAGCTCTTTGTATCAGGTGGCCAAAGTATTGGAGTTTCAGCTTCAACATTAGTCCTTGCAATGAACACCCAGGACTGATCTCCTTTAGGATGGACTGGTCGGATCTTCTTGCAGTTCAGGGGACTCTCAAGAATCTTCTCCAACACCACAGTCAAAAAGCATCAATTCTTTTGCACTCAGCTTTCTTTATAGTCCAACTCTCATATCCATACATGACCACTGGAAAAACCATAGCCTTGAATAGATGGACCTTTGTTGATAAAGTAATGTCTCTGCTTTTTAATATGCTGTCTAGGTTGGTCATAACTTTCCTTGCAAGGAGTAAGCGTCTTTTAATTTCAAGGCTGCAATCACCATCTGCAGTGATTTGGGAAACCAAAAAAATAAAGTCAGCGATCGTTTCCACTGTTTCTCCATTTATTTGCCATGAGGTGATGGGACTGGATGCCATGATCTTAGTTTTCTGAATGTTGAGCTTTAAGCCAACTTTTTCACTCTCTGCTTTCACTTTCATCAAGAGATTCTTTAGTTCTTCTTCACTTTCTGCCATAAGGGTGGTGTCATCTGCATATCTAAAGTTATTGATATTTCTCCCAGCCATCTTGATTCCAGCCTGTGCTTCCTCCAGCCCAGCGTTTCTCATGGTGTACTTTGCATATAAGAATCAGTAACATCTTCCAGCTCCATTTCTAAAGTTTTATTGGAATTTGCACCACATCTGCAATTACTTTCTTCAGTGAAATATTTGAGCCTTCAAAGGTCATCCATGAGGGTTGGCAACTTCCTTCAAATTCCTGTTGATGTTGATATTTTGACCTCTTTCCCTTAGTCATGAATTTTTTAAATTGCATGTAGGGTGTGAATCCTCTTCAGAACACTTTCATTTGGCTCCACCTAGATCCATAAGAGGAATTAGTACCTATAGCAGCTATAGTCTTAAGAAATGTATTTCTTAAATAATATGACTTGAATTTTGAAATAACTCCTTGATCCACGAGCTGCAGAAAGGATGCTGCTTTGGCAGGTGTGAAAACATTAATCCTGTTGTATATCTCCATCAGAGCTCTTGGGTGACCAGATCTATTATCAATGAGCAGTAACATTTTTAAAGGAATCTTTTCTCTAAGCAGCAAGTCTCAACAGTGGGCTTAAAATATTCAGTAATATTCAGTGAACTGTGTTATAAAGAAATGTGCTGTCATCCAGTCTTTATTGTTCCATTCACAGAGCATAGGCAGAGTAGATTTAGCATAATTCTAAAGGGCCCTAGGATTTTGCAAACAGTGAATGAACATTGACTTCAAGTCTCCAGCAACAGGAGCTGCTCCAAAAAAGTCAGACTATGCTTTGAAGTCAGGCATTGACTTCTCCATAACTTTGAAAGTCCTAGATGGCTTTTTCTTCCAGTATAAAGCTCTTTTGTCTACATTGAAAATCTGTTGTTTAGCATGTGTGTGTGATAAGTCATTTCAGTCATGTCTAACTCTTTGCGAAGCTATGGACTATAGCCTGCCAGGCTTCACTGTCCAGGGGATTCTCCAGACAGAAATACTGGAGTGTGTAGCCATTCCCTTCTCCAAGGGATCTTCCCAACCCAGGGATCGAACTGATGTCTCTTAAGTCTCCTACATTGGCAGGTGGGTTCTTTACCACTAGTGCAACCTGGGAAGCCATTGTTTAGCATAGTCACCTTCATTAATTATCTTAGCTACAACCTTTTGATAACTTGCTATAGCTTCTGCATCAGGACTTGCTGCTTCACCTTGCACCTTGATGTTATTGAGGCAGCTTCTTTCCCAAAGCCTCATGAACCAACTTCTGCTAGCCTCAGACTTTTCTTCTGCAGCTTCCTTACCTTTCTCAACATTCACAGAACTGAGGAGTGTTAGGGCCTTGTTCTGGAATAGGCTTTGGCTTAAGAGAATTATTGTGACTGCTTTGATCTTTTATACAAACCACTAACACATTTTCCATATCAGCTTAAGACTGTTTTGCATTCTTATCATGTGTGTATTCATGTATTCATTGGAGGAACACTCTTAATGTCCTTCAAGAACTTTAACTTTGCTTTCACAACTTGGCTAACTGTGCAGGAGTCCTCGCTTTTGGCCTGTCACAGCTTTTACTATGCCTTTACCCTAGGCTTAATCATTTCTAGCTTTTGGTTTAAAGTGAGAGACATGTGGCTCTTCCTTTAACCTGAACAGTTAGAGGCCATTGTGTGGTTATTAATTAGCTCAATTTTAATGTTGTTATGTATCAGGGAATAGGAAGGCCTGTGGAGAGGTAGAGAGAAGAGGTAATGGCTAGTTAATGGAGCAGTCAGAACACACAACATTTATCTATTAAGCTTGCTCTTTGATAAGAGCACAGTTTGTGGTGCCCTGAAACAATTACAATAGTAGCATCAAAGAGCACTGATCACAGATCACCATAAAAATATAATAATAATGAAAATGTTTAACATATTGCCAGAATTATCAGTATGACACAGACGTGAAGTGAGTAAATGCTGTTGTAAAATGTTGCTGATAATCTTGCTCAAAACATGGTTGTCATAAACCTTCAGTTTATTAAACACACACACACACACACACACTCACACACACACCCATAATATCTGTAAAGCATGACAAAGTGAAACACAGTAAAATGAGGTATGCCTATATCCAGAAGTGAAATTGCTAGATGATACAAAGCATTGTCTTAACCTTATCGTTGAGAAATTGTTAAATTGTTTCACACTTTTCACCCCATCCACAATATGAGTCAGTTTCTCTACATCTCTCTACCAATACTTGTCAGTATCATCAGTCTTTTTTTTCATTTATTTTTATTAGTTGGAGGCTAATTACTTCACAACATTTCAGTGGGTTTTGTCATACATTGACATGAATCAGCCATGGAGTTACATGTATTCCCCATCCCGATCCCCCCTCCCACCTCCCTCTCCACCCGATTCCTCTGGGTCTTCCCAGTGCACCAGGTCCGAGCACTTGTCTCATGCATCCCACCTGGGTTGGTGATCTGTTTCACTATAGATAATATACATGCTGTTCTTTCGAAACATCCAACTCTCGCCTTCTCCCACAGAGTCCAAAAGTCTGTTCTGTACATCTGTGTCTCTTTTTCTGTTTTGCATATAGGGTTATCATTACCATCTTTCTAAATTCCATATATATGTGTTAGTATGATGTAATGGTCTTTATCTTTCTGGCTTACTTCACTCTGTATAATGGGCTCCAGTTTCATCCATCTCATTAGAACTGATTTAAATGAATTCTTTTTAACGGCTGAGTAATAGTCCATGGTGTATATGTACCACAGCTTCCTTATCCATTCGTCTGCTGATGGGCATCTAGGTTAATCCCTGCCATTCTAAAAGATATGAAGTCCTGTCTCTTTGTGCTTTTACTTCAATTTTCTTGAAAGTAAAGATGTTTAGCATCTTTTCATGTACTTATTTGCAACTTTTGTGTGTTTGTGACATGAATGTTAAAATCCTTTGCCTTATTTTTATTAAATTGTTTATTTCCTCATTGTTGATCTCTTGATATATACTCTATTTAAAGTGAAAGTGAAAGTTGCTCAGTCGTGTCCGACTCTTTGCAACCCCATGGACTATACGGAATTCTAGTCCATGGAATTCTCTAGGCTAGAATACTGGAGTGGGTAGCCTTTTCCTTCTCCAGGGGATCTTCCCAACCCAGGGATCGAACCCAGGTCTCCTGCATTGCACGTGGATTCTTTACCAACTGAGCCACAATTCTATATAAGCCTTTGTTAAATACGTATGTTGAAGATTTCTTCCCAGTCTGTAGCTTAGCTTGTCTTTCCATTTCCTGATGTTATATTTTGGAGAAGAGAAAGTTTTAATTGGTTTGTTTGGAAGAAGAGACAGTTTTAATTGTTATAAATCTCTGAAAATACTGAGTCTTCCAATCCATGGACATGGTAAGTCTCTTCATTTTTTCAGACCTTTACTTTTGCTCCTCATTGTTTAATATTTATTAGTTTAATAGTTTCATGTAGAGGTATGGAACATATTCTGGTGGGGTACATATAAGGAAAAATTCTGAGTGAGTACATATCTTGTCAGATGTGACACAGACACAAAAATTAATGTGTAAAGATAAAGACGTAAAAGACTAACTAGTAGTTGGTAAAAAAGTTTATGGCAGGATTGTGAGAACTGTTCCTTAAAATAATAATGAGGGCAAATGATCCTTTTCTAATTTTTGCCTTGTAGCTGAGTATAGTGAAAAACTGAGTGGTAAGAATTTAGTAGTTGGCAAAGAAAACCACTATTTTCTGAAAAAATAGTCCTGAGTAAGAGGGTGGCGCCCGTAATCATAGGCATTGAACAACTAATAATTGTATGAGGCTGGGGAAAGAGCTTGAGAACTGCTAACAGTGATGGCTTGAGTAATTTAGACAAGCAAGGTAGGCAAGATAAATGCCTTTTCTCCCTTTGGGTTTAATCCAGTTAAGACAGTTACAGCCTGTTTCTATCTTTTCCATATCATAAGGAGTTACTTTCACCTCACTTGATCCAAGGCAGGTTTGGTGTAGCTTTTTCTGGTTTCCTTATCTCATGTTCTTGGTAAGAACACGCTTAGAAGAGACCACCAGTGTAAGTGCAAGTGTGATGTGTGACAGTTCCCGGCTGAGGCAGGAACATGTTCTTCATGGTATTTGCAATGTTTTCATAGAGTGATTGTATAAAGCAGTGAGTTCCTTTGAGAATCTTTTTATATTGTGTTCTTGCCCACTGAAGTTACTAGAAGTGGTATGGACCTAACAGAAGCAGAAGATATTAAGAAGAGGTGGCAAGAATGCACAGAAGCACGAAACAAAAAAAGAACTTCACGACCCAGATAATCACGATGGTGTGATCACTCACCTAGAGCCAGACATCCTGGAATGTGAAGTCAAGTGGGCCTTAGGAAGCATCACTATGAACAAAGCTAGTGGAGGTGATGGAATTCCAGTTGAGCTATTTCAAATCCTAGAAGAAGATGCTGTAAAAGTGCTGCGCTCAATATGTCAGCAAATTTGGAAAACTCAGCAGTGACCACAGGAGTGGAAAAGGTCAGTTTTCATTCCAATCCCAAAGAAAGGCAATGCCAAAGAATGCTCAAACTATCGCACAACTGCACTCATCTCACAGGCTAGTAAAGTAATGCTTAAAATTCTCCAAGCCAGGCATCAGCAATATATGAACCCTGAACTTCCAGATGTTCAAGCTGGTTTTCGAAAAGGCAGAGGAACCAGACATCAAATTGCCAACATCTGCTGGATCATCAGAAAAGCAAGAGAATTCCAGAAAAACATCTATTTCTGCTTTATTAACTATGCCAAAGCCTTTGACTGTGTGGATCACAATCAACTGTGGCAAATTCTGAAAGAGATGGGAATACCAGACCACCTGACCTGCCTCTTGAGAAACCTGTATGCAGGTCAGGAAGCAACAGTTAGAACTGGACATGGAACAACAGACTGGTTCCAAATAGGAAAAGGAGTACGTCAAGGCTGTATATTGTCACCCTGCTTATTTCACTTATATGCAGAGTACATCATGAAAAATGCTGGGATGGATGAAGCACAAGCTGGAATCAAGATTGCTGGGAGAAATATCAGTAACCTCAGATATGCAGATGACATCACCCTTATGGCCAAAAGTGAAGAACTAAAGAGCCTCTTGATGAAAGTGAAAGAGGAGAGTGAAAAAGTTGGCTTAAAGCTCAATATTCAGAAAACTAGGAACATGACATCCAATCCCATCACTTCATGGAAAATAAATGGGGAAACAGTGGAAACAGTGGCTGACTTTATTTTTCTGGTTTCCAAAATCACTGCAGATGGTGACTGCAGCCTTGAAATTAAAAGATGCTTACTCCTTGGAAGGAAAGTTATGACCAACCTAGACAGCATATTAAAAAGCAGAGACGTTACTTTGTCAACAAAGGTTCATCCAGTCAAGGCTATGGCTTTTCCAGTGGTCACATATGGATGTGAGAGTGGGACTATAAAGAAAGCTGAGCACTGAAGAATTGATGCTTTTGAACTGTGGTTTGGATAAGACTCTTGAGAGTCCCTTGGACTGCAAGGAGATCCAGCCAGTCCATCCTAAAGGAGCTCAGTCCTGGGTGTTCATTGCAAGGACTGATGTTGAAGCTGAGACTCAAATACTTTGGCCACCTGATGCGAAGAGCTGACTCATTTGAAAAGACCCTGATTCTGGGAAGGACTGAGAGCAGGAGGAAAAGGGCATGAGACGGTTGGATGGCATCACCGACTCACTGAACATGGGTGTGAGTGGACTCTGGGAATTGGTGATGGACAGAGTGGCCTGGCGTGCTGTGGTTCATGTGGTTGCAAACAGTCAGACATGAATGAGCACCTGCACTGACCTGAAATTACTAGGTAGATTTGCATCCTCCTTTTTTTCTTTTATTTCATGTTTTCTTTCTGTCTTGGCACTCTAGCTATCCATGTGCAATCAGAGATACAGTGCTGAATCACAGAGATGAAAGAGCAGCATATTTTTCCTTAAATAAATGACCAAAATAAATGAGAAACATGATATAAAGATAAACTTGTTTTAAAAACACTCTAATTGTTTAAAATAGAAATCTTTAAATGTATAACAAGTCAAAGCTACAGTAAGACTATTTGAGACCATATTAAATTATAAAATATTAATAGCATGTTATAAGCAAGTATATGATTCCACCTTAGATTGTTTAGTTTAACATATACTTTAAACCAAGCTTGAAAGTTAAAGACACAAAGGAAATCCTAATGTAGATAATAGTGAACCTTTAGATTAAATGCTTTATAGAACAACACACATGTGAACAACTGTGATATCTAGATACTTTTGGATTATCTCTAATATTGGGCTTCCCTTGTGGCTCATCTGGTAAAGAATCTGCCTGGAATGTGGAGACCTGGGTTCGATCCCCTGGAGAAGGGAATGTCTACCCACTCCAGTATTCTGGCCTGGAGAATTCCATGGACTGTATAGTCCAGGGGGTTGCAAAGAATCTGACACAACTGAGCAATTTTCACTAATATATTACTAACAGTCCTCTTCAATTTTCTCTTGTCTACTCACATTTCAGTTTAAAAGTTATTAACAACAAGTATCCCAAGAAAGGAAAGTACATGACTGAGTGTTAAAGAGAAAGTGTGAAAGAGTGTAGCAGCAGTCATCTGTGGCCCTACTCGTATATTCTGACCTCAAGTAGGAGATTTCTCAGGAAGGAATTTTTTTTCCTCAGGATGTTTGTGACTACAGTGTATAGAACACCTTCTTGGCTTCTCTAGGGACCTTATCTTTGACTGGTTCTCATAGGAGATGTCAAAGTTAAGCAGGGTCTCAAGTAATTTTCTGAAAAATGTGTTCCCTTAAGACATGCTAAGGCATGAACCTCACTTCTGCCCCATCAGACACAGTCCAGTCTTTCCCCGACTGGTCCTTCCTCTTTAAGACTAATACTTAGACCATGAGCTTATTTCAGTACCTTTTATTTGAAAGACTCAGTCAAAGTGTTTCATAAGCTTACAAATGAAATTGTTTCTCATATGAGGTCTCACATTTCTTTGTCTCACAATATCTTTGATTCATTGTTCATTTGCAGATCCTAAGATGCTCAGTTTCAAAATCCTAAACATTACGTAATATTTTTGCTTGTTTTCTTCCAAGGGGCAAAAAAGGTAACAATTCTCTACTATAAAAATTTTTTTTATGTGGTGCTTTATTTTTATACCAACTTCCCAAATTTAGAATTTTAAGAAATATGCTCTTTATCAGAAAAAAACGCAGATATATGAAAGCTTGATTTACAAAGAGGCTTTCCTTGTGGCTCAGCTGGTAAAGAATCTGCGTGCTATGTGGGAGACCTGGGTTCAATCCCTGGGTTTGGAAGACCCCCTGGAGAAGGGAGAAGGGAAAGGCTACCCACTCCAGTATTCTTGCCTGGAGAATTCCATGGACTGTAGTCTATGGGGTCGGAAAGAGTTGGACATGACTGAGCAACTTGCACTTGATAACTGAGCAATTTAAAGCATCTCAATTCTGGATTAGACTTACAAAATGTTACTACTCAAAGGAACCTTAGAAATCTGAGGTCCAGATTTTGAAATGATTTTCCCAAGATCAACTATTAAATATTTGTGTTGGAAGAGTGATGATATTGCTTATTTCATTGATGTTAAGGTTTATTTGGGGTCATACATGTCAAGTACTTGACTGAGTGTGTGGCATATATGTACATGACATTAATTGTTAGTATCCTATTGTAGTTCATTAAATCACAATATTACCAGAAAGTCAGCATATGACAGTAATACTCTTGTACCTATATGTGTGCTGCTATAGCTACTTAGTCACTCAGTCGTGTCTGACTCCTTGCGACTCCATGAACTGTATATAGACCACCAGGCTCCTCTGTCCATGGGATTGCCCAGGAAAAATACTGGAGTGGGTTGTCATTTCCCTCTCCAATATGTATACTGACTTCCCATTAGCAATAACTAGAAATAAGTCAGGTTCTTAAATCAGGGTAATTACCTGCTATTGCAAACAGCTTCCATATCTCTGTGTTGTAACACAATGCAATTTTATTTCTCATTCACTGAATTGTCCAGTGTAGGTCTACAGTGCATTTTCCTTCACAGAGTCATGGAGGGACTGGGCTATTTTCATATAGTGTCTCCACCATCATTTAGGGCCTTGGAATTCTGCACTGGGTCCTCTGCATATGGCTGACCATGGAAGGTCATGCAGGAAGTTTTAGAGGTGTGGCCTGAAAATGGCATATCACTTTGCTCACAGTCCATTGAAGAGAGAAATCAAATTAACTTCTACAGGTTATAGCTTAGAAATTTCTAAGTTCATTAATTAAAAGTATCACTAAATTAATCCATATGAAATGTTCATTATTGCCCTTTAGGAAATTCATGCTTATGGGTACATTTGCATGGTATTCACAGTTCAATTGGAAAAATTAAAACTTGGAAAATTAAAAATGTATGCAATGTGTTTTCTTAAAATCTATCAATTTGCAAAGCTTAAGCATAGAACTGCAATTTTTGGAATGCAAACCCATGGGCAAACTGGAGAATGTAGGCCCAAGAGGAAAAGGAAATGGCATTTGATGATCATATGGCATAGACTCTGCAACAGCCAAGGTACAGAGTACAACACACTGACTCACATGGGAGAAAATAATCATATGCTTTCCAAAGCATTACGTCATTTGCACCTATGAAATCACAGTGAAATTGGTATATGCTATCATATAAAGAAACTAGATATAAATGATTTTGTCTAGATGCTATGATTTCTCTTTCATTTGGTTTAAATACTTCATGAAAAATTCTAAGTTTTTCATACTTGCAAAATGAAAAATTCTATTACACTCATGTTTTTTAGATGCTTCTTAAGAGACTTCATAAATCTGGTATTTTGTAGAATAGTCCTAACTGCCTTTGTAGATACTAATTCTTTTTTGCTTCCTGAATTAAATTTCAGTTTGGTTAGCATAGTGTCACATTTATCAAAATCTTATTACCTAAATGAAAGCTTAAAATGACTTAATGATTTTAAAATTCTGCCCTTAATTAATTTTCAATGTTTTCCTGGAGGAACCTTCCAAAAATGGCAATACTATGTTTCATCTTTTCTAGTTGATGGATTTTAGGCATATTCATTGCATAATTTTTAAATTTTCTAAATTTTAATTAAATAAAAATTATACTTTGAATAGCATGCAAATTTGGTACTCACAAATATGAATTTCCCAAATGACAGTCATGAATATATTTATGTGAATTATTTCAGTGATTCTTTTAATAAACTTGAAAACTTCTGCACAGAAACCTGTAGAATTAAATTTAAACTTTATCTCTTTTTCTTTTATTTCAAG
Organism: Odocoileus virginianus; assembly: GCF_023699985.2. Lineage (NCBI taxonomy): Eukaryota > Metazoa > Chordata > Mammalia > Artiodactyla > Cervidae > Odocoileus > Odocoileus virginianus. The sequence goes on from NC_069680.1 coordinate 35,308,264, forward strand.
GAATTTGATTCTATCATATATTTGTTTGCTGAGCTTTTATGAAAAACAGATATGAACTGGCTAACAATTCAGACTGACAAAGTTAACTTCTAATTAGAAATTTAAGTACACTTTTTATATCAATAGGTACATATTTGTACATTAGAAATAGCACTTATTTCTAAAGCTAATTAAAACTTTATATTGAATTCTTACTGGAAAGTTTCATTTCATATTAAACCTTTGTTTCTTTCTCCAGCCACCTGATGGTCTTTCCACGTATGTTGTTCTGAGTTCCACAGTTTGGGAATGTACTTTACAATTATGTTCCTTAAAATTTTGTTGAGGATTTTTTGCCATGTAAGTGACTTCTGTGGTTTTATGTTTCCCTGTAGGGTTGGGACCGGGCTTCCCTCATAGCTCAGTTGGTAAAAAATCTGCCTGCAATGCAGGAGACCCTGGTTCAACTCTTGGGTTGGGAAGACTTGCTGGAGAAAGGATAGGCTACCCACTCCAGTATTCTTGGGCTTCCCTTGTGGCTCAGCTGGTAGAGAATCTGCCTGCAATGCAGGAGACCTGGATTCAATCCCTAGGTTGGAAAGATCCCCTGGAGAAGGTAAAGGCTAGCCACTCCAGTATTCTGGCCTGGAGAATTCCATTGACTATATAGTCCATGGGGTCGCAAGGAACTGGACATGACTGAGCGACCTTCACTTTCACAGGATTGGGAAGAGAAAATACCTATAACAGTTAGGGATTATGGAAACACCTACTACTACTTCCTGATCCTTTCAAAATCTAGATCTGAAAGTACATCAAACTTGAAGAGACATCTACCACTTTATACAAATGGGTAAAACAGAACTACCAGATGTTAAGTTGAGGTTTTAAATAATGATGGAGAGTTTCAAAAAGAAGATAGTTGGCCTTTTCACATGTGGCAGACTGGTCTCCTAAGGTGAGGGAAGGTAAAAATGTCTTATAAATGAGAATGGCATCAGCAGTTTAAATTTACCAAAATGTACATGTTACAACTTAAATCCTAGTTCCCAAAATCTGAAAGAGGGACTTATTGGCCCCAGTTGGGATTGATTCAAGATTGGGTGCCACTGGAGAGGGTCTTGGGGAGGAGAGAAATGGTTTTGTAGGAAAGGCGAGAAGACCAGAGCAGATATATAGATAGGAGTTCATAGAACAGCAGGAATAGCCTTGGTGTGGTATTTTAAGTCCTGAGTTCTAGCTTGTGGCAGAGGCCTTATCCCACTCCTCAACTTGTGTTCTCTGAGGTAACCACCATCCTTATGATTAATATACTTTCTAATTAAGCTCCTTTAAGATGTATATATATTATTTGCAGCAAAAATCCTATATAATCTAGTACTTATCTCATTGTCAAAATCTGTAGAATAACTTTTTGCAACAGGATCTATCTGCTTGATAACAAGAGTCAGTATTTTATTTTTGCAGAAAACTTTGGAATCTACTAAAGCTCTCACTACATTGTCACTTTTATCCTCATAGTGTTTTGGGAAAAAATCTTGACTCCAGGTAAATTTGCTAAAATATTTGCATCTGAAGGAAGATCTGATAGTTCTGTTTTACCTATTTGTCACTGATAGAGGATATGACTTTCCTTTAAGCCAGTTGAAGTGTAAATCATATTTTTCTGACTACTATTGAAAGAAATACATCCAGACATAAAGAATATATTCTAAGTATATTTGGAAAACCAATATCCTTTATAATATATTGCTTGGTGTCTATTGTTGTTGTAAATCAAGAGTTTTGTGATCTCACACTTTGTGATACCACTATCTGGAATGAATTTATTGTTTTGAGCCTTACCCTGTCTTGATAATGTAGAAATTTCTTAGATCTCTCTACAGGATAAATTGTTCCCCCCAGAAATCCAGTAGCAGAAAATGCATTTTCATGGCCTCTGATGCAGATTGTAATTCACAATTGTAGAAAGGAAGGAATTTGTCCAGGCAGTCCACTTCCTCTTAAAACTCAATTATTTGTAGTCACATGCCTTAAACCTGCATACATTGTAATGCTGTTTCCATGAACAAAATATAGATACTGGGGTTTGTGTTGGTCATTATCCATCTTATAAGCATAGAGAAAAGGGAATAATCAGAATCACTGACATAGAAAAAGTGGTGTTACTTGTGTTTTATTAAGAACTAAGCCTCAGAAAATGTGATTTTAAAATTTTCATCATGATAAAATGATTATATCTTTAAATACTGTCAAGGGGTATAAAATCAGTTATTTTAATTCAAGAGGGGAGTATTAGCTGTATACTTCTCTGGGTTTTTGCTGGCAGTGATGATTCACATGTGTACTGTCTTCCATTATGTAAGACACTGCCTCACAGTGCAGTGAAAAATGACTTTATCTGAGTCTCAAATTCCAAACAGATTGCCTTCAAATGAATAGGCCTATAGTGAGTAATCTACTTTTCTTAACTCTCTTCAGACTCCTAAGAAAATGAAGAGTATAAGTTATTAATTAAAAGTTCTGAGTAGCTAAGCTGTTGGTCTTATCTTTTCCTTGCTGTTTTTAATGAGTCTTCCACTTATGACCCAAAGTCATTGGCAAATCATAATTAGGGAGGGAACTATGCACTTCATAGTTCTTACTCGTATTTTCCTATGATTCTCTTAGTTTCCTTTAGATTCTTATACACTAAAAGAAAGGATTTACACACTTCTTTGAAAGCTTTTATTATTCTACTGATTATTCTGTTATTTTAGTGGTATAATTTATTAATCATACTCCCATAGATTTTACAATTTTTTGCAATTTAAAATCCAATAATATATTTACATTTGAAGTGAAACTGAATTAAATACAACTAACTTTTAAAGAAATGATCCTGACAGCTCCTCTACAAAGCTGATCTTGGGATAAAACTTAAAGATTCAAATCGAAGGATTTTGGCATTTCTCAGCTGTTGCTTCCTGTGAAAAATTGCTGACAATTTGAGACTCTAAATGTTAACTACACCAAATGATGATAAATGTCCTGGGTGCTAGCATTTTTTCCTTCAATCTTTCTCCTCAAATATTAGATGTTTATATCTTCTCTTTGCTACTCTCACATGTTCTGAGCACACGGGTCAAGGATATAATGGATATGTGTGTGTGTGTGTGTATATGTATATATTTACAAAAACCCTTCAATTAAAAAAATTATTTTAATTGGAGGATAATGCCTTTACAATATTGTGATGGTTTTTGCCATACATCAACATGAATCAACCACAGGTATACATATGTTCCCCGCAACCATCCTGAACCCCCCTCCCTCTGCCCTTCCCACCCTATCCCTCTGGGTTGTCCCAGAGCACAGACTTTGAGTGCTGTGCTTCAGGCATCAAACTTGCACTGGTCATCTATTTTACGTATGGTAATGTACATGTTTCAATGCTATTCTCTCAAATCATTCCACTTTGCCTTCTCCCACTGAGTCCAATAGTCTGTTCTTCACATCTGTGTCGCCTTTGCTGCCCTGAATGTGGGATTGTTGGTATCATCTTTCTTAATTCCATATATATGTGTTAATCTACAGTGTTTGTCTTTCTCTTTTTGACTTACTTCACTCTGTATAATAGGCTTTAGGTTCATCCACCTTGTTAGAACTGAGTCAAATGTGTTCCTTTTTATAGCTGAGTAATACTCCATTGTGTATATGTACCAGAATCTCCTTATCCATTCACCTGTTGATGGATATTTAAGTTGCTTCCATGTCCTAGCTGTTGTAAATAGTGCTGCAATGAACATTGGGGTACATGTGTCTCTCTCAATTCTGGTTTCCTCAGGGTATACGTCCAGCAGTGGGATTGCTGGATCACATGGCAGTTTCCAGTTTTTTAAGGAATCTCCACACTGTTCTCCATAGTGGCTGTATGAGTCTGCATTCCCAGCAACAGTGTAAGAGGGTTCCCTTTTGTCTACACCCTCTCAGCATTTATTGTTTATAAACTTTTTGTTGATGCCTCATTGTGGTTTTGATGTGCATTTCTCTAATATTGAGTGATGCTGAGTATCAATTCATGTGTTTATTATCCATGTATATGTCTTCTTTGGAAAAATGTTTGTTTAGCTCTTTGCCCACTTTTGATTGGGTTGTTCATTTTTCTGGTATTGAGCTGCATGAACTACTTGTGTATTTTGGAGATTAATTCTTTGTCAGTTGTTTTGTTTGTTATTTTCTCCCATTCTGAGGGCTCTCTTTTCACTTTGCTTATAGTTTACTTCATTGTGCAAAATTCCTTCACTGTGCTTTTAAGTTTAATTAGGTCCCATTTGTTTGTTTTTGTTTTTATTTCCATTACTGTTAGGTGGGTCATAGAGATTCTTGCTGTGATTTATGTCAGAGTGTTCTGCCTATGTATTCCTCTAGGAAACATCTTCCATTTAGGTCTCTAATCCATTTTGAGTTTATTTTTGTGTATGGTGTTAGAAAGTGTTCTAGTTTCATTATTTTGCATGCAGTTGATCAGTTTTCCCAGCACCACTTGTTGAAGAGACTATCTTTTCTCCATTGTATATATTTGCCTCCTTTGTCAAAGATAAGGTGTCCAGAGGTATGTGGATTTATCTCTGGACTTTCTATTTTGTTCCATTGATCTACATTTCTGTCTTTGTGCCAGTACTATACTATCTTGATTACTGTAGTTTGTAGTACAGTCTGAAGTCAGGCAGGTTGATTCCTCCAGTTCCATTCTTCTTTCTCAAGGTTGCTTTGGCTATTCATGGTCTTTTGTGTTTCCTTACAAATTGTGAAATTATTTGTTCTAGTTCTTTGAAAAATACTGTTGGTAGTTTGATAGAAATGGCATTGAATCTATAGATTGCTTTGGTAGTACACTCATTTTTACTATACTGATTGTACCAATCCAAGAACATGGTATATTTCTCCATCTATCTGTGTCATCTTTGGTTTCTTTCATCAGTGTTTTATAGTTTTCTGTATACAAGTCTTTTGTTTCTTCAGGTAAATTTATTCCTAAGTATTTTATTCTTTTTGTTTCAATGGTGAATGGGATTATTTCCTTAATTTTCTGATTTTTCATTTGAATTTGATTTTTCATTTTTCATATGAATGCAAGGGATTTCTGTGTGTTAATTTTATCTTCTGCAACTTTACTATATTCATCTAGTAGTTTTCTGGTGGCATCTTTAAGGTTTTCTTTCTTTTTTTTTTGGCTCTTATGCTTTTAATGAATGGAGGGAGGTACAAAATGCATCAAATGCAAAAGAATGTTTTACATACTCATTAGCATAGTGATTAATGTTAATTTAGGGATACAAAATGTGTTAAACCTCAACTACAAAGTTTCCTGCAACCTAAGATAATGGAAAAGCTCTTAAGTTTTTACCCACCACCTTTAAAGTTCTAAATGGTGTCTGGAAGAACTGAAAAGTAATAGGCTCCTTTCAGCTGTGGTTAAGAACTCCAGTGAAGCTGTATGGCAATGACACTGGGACTGAAGTTTCCCCAAAAGGGCTTTCTAGATTACCACATCACAAACTTTAAAGGTATTTCCAATAACATAGGCAAGTTGAGTGGCTTAATAGTTTAAAAGTGGAAAGCAGCTAAGATGTCTCATCTTAGTGAATTTTAAAACATGGTATAAATACCATCTCTCTCCTACAGAGAAACTTTTTAAAGCATGGACATAACTTTAAGGATACTAAGGAAACATCGCTTCAACTAACACCCCAAGGCACAAGTGTTCAAAACTTCCTATTCACTCAAATGTCACTGCATTATACTTTTCAAGGTATAGGTATGCTATGCTTGCAGTGAGTGGATGTTTAATTTATGGCTAGTTAAAAGCACCAGGTGTGAAGTTCAGCTTCCATTTACACCGGATGCACCAGTAACACTTAGGATAGTGAATAGTTCAGGTACTACATTTCCAACATACTTTGCTTTTTTGATTAGTCGGCACTGGGGCTCTTCTGCCTGTAGTTCTTCAGAGTATTTTGAAAGAGGATAGAACTACCCTGAATATAGTCTTCAAGCAATATGGAGCCCTTCTGAAAGAGCTGTCTTTTTTCATAATAACATTTAGAGAAGGGAATAAAGACAGAACTGCAAAAGCTGAGTTTCTTTCAAAAGAAAAAAAATAATGTAGAATCTGGAACCTAAGCTGAAATGTTTTGTGATAAATGTCAAAAATTGCCAAGACTTTCAATACATGTTTTGGTAAGGAAAAACCACTATATTGGCAAGGTTAATTGTGTAAAATACAATAATATCTTAATTAAACAAAAGAATTCATCATTAATGGAAGAAAATGCATGATAAGGGAAGCATCCAAAGACTGGTAATCAAAAGATTGGGTAATTTTACTAGCTTTAGAATACATCAATACACTTTGATTATCAAACTATTTCATTTTTTAAAACTGCAGTGTTTTAATGTACTTCTAATAACAACCCAATCTAAGGAGCCATGGAGGCTTATGAAAAAGACCTACCCACTAAGATGCATTTCTAGTGTAGGGGTGAATTAATACTTCTGTAAGAAGGAACTGAATCACCTAAGCATCAACAAATAGCCATTTTCCTTTACACAGTAACTCATAATTTGATGACTAATTTCTCTTTAGTTCGAAATTGGGCAGGAAAGGAACTACATCAGACCCAAAAACAATGATTTCACAAGCCGCAGTCATTCAGCTCATGGATTTGTGATAATCTGTAGAAAATTTGCTTGACTAGTACTTGATTCCTTTACATCTGTAGAGGGGTTCAATACAATTACTTTTTAAAAAAATCAACTTTATGCTGCATACAGGCCAAGAGATCACAGACTGCTGGGAGGCCGTAATGGTCTAGGGGAAAGGTGTGTTCCTCCTGTAGGGGTGAATTAAGCAATACTTCCTTGGCCTTCTTTCAGAGTAGCCACTTGTCTTCTCCTGAGGATAATGGGCTAAATTTCCTGTCATCTTTCCTGGCAAGACCCAGTCAGCTGTGTTAAAGGGACACCAGGCAGTGGCCAAGGGGCTTGTAAGCTTTTGTTCGCCACCCCTGTCCTCTATAAGAGGCACTTCCTTGTTGGGACATCCTTCTTTGTGTGAGGGGGTCATGAGCCACTCTGACAAGGGACTGTTCCTGATGACTTGGAAGGAATCAGCAATTCTAGAAGAAGCCATTGCCTTTGGTGACTTAGTTTGTTCTGCTGCCTCTCTTCTGGATGGAGAGAGCCACATGTTCAGGGAATCTTTATGTTTCTCAGGTTCAGGTTTTGGTTCCACAGGCATACCATTTTTATCCTTTCCTTCTTTCTTCAGAAGCCATTTACACAGAGCTTCCTTCTCACAATTTTCATCACACATGCGCTCTGCAAAACTTGTATAGGGCTCATTGGCTTTGCAGACCACTTCCACTTTATATGGGTCTTGGTGGTTCTGGACAAGTGAATCCTCAGTAGTCAGGCTGGGAGTGGACAAGGGTTTCTTGGCCTCCAAGTGGTCATTCATGCATTTCAGATTGCCCAGGTTCTCAATCTCCACACCTTTGGGCTGGTTACCCTGACAATTGGTACAGGAATCAGACTTGACAAGGCAATCATTCACATTGTAGGACTCCGGGAACACCTGGAACAAGAGCTTAAACTTCTCACTGGAGGTTTCACAGCTGCTGTTCCCAGGTTTCTCAAGCTTATGGGATCCCTAGGGGAGTTACCAGCCAACCAGAAAGATCCATCTCATCTTGATCAAGAGGCTCTAGATAGCTAACCTTTTCAATTTCAGTGGAGTAAGAACTGGTAGTGGTATAGCTGTTAAGACTTCTTGGTAACTTGGTTTTTCAGAAACTTCTTGTTGCTGACTCTTGTGGAGTCAGTTTTCCAAACCCTTTAGGTTGCCCCAGACATTATTTAAGAAACTGCAGGCTCTATCAGATGTCTGGCTGTTCTCCAAGGTCTGCTTTTGGTTGAGCCAGTCCTGGAGATTGGTGCTGGGTAGGTAAGGAGCCTGGTGACCAACGGCAGGTTTACTTCCAAGGAGCCATTCACTGAGAGGGACAGCTGTGGTGCTGGATGCTGACTTCTGCTCTGGCAATGGGATATAGCCTCTCTTCTCTAAGAAGGACCCAATATTTGATGAACTAGCATGAGCCATCAGGTGCTCAGGAATTTGAATGGTCTTGAGAGACCCAAACGTGGTGATTGCCTGGCGTGGGGAAGTTATATCAGCTTCAGAGTAGGGCACTTGAATCTTTAGGTTTGAGGGTCAGACTGCCCAGCCTGTCCAGGCATGTTGAGACTTGATTGGCTAGGTCTTTGTTTTGGGTGTGCTCCAGTTGATGAATAAGACAATTGAACTGGCCCAGTAACCAGTAGAGCTATTGGGTCTGCTGCTGGAGCATCTTCTCTTTAAGCTGATAGATGAGATATACTTGTTCATACAATCAAACCTAACAGCTTCCAAGGCATTCCACACTTGATCTTAGCCAAAAGGCCAAGAAGCGATCCAAGGCATTCCAGGTGGTGACTTATTCAGCAATGAATCTGGGCTTTGACTTCTCGCAAGTTTTCTTTAATTTGCTGCTCAGCTGGGAGAACTCTACCAATTGCAAACTCCAAGTCCTTCTGTGGATCACAGCACCTCAAAAGGAGTTTTCTGTTAGTGGAGCAGCCACTCTGGTCCTGTGAGTGCTGGTCCTCTGGTCCTCTCTGGCTGCTCTCTGATCCAGAGAGCAGCTACTCTGGTCTTCTGCACCTTGTTCCTCCTCTCAAGCTAGGCCCCCATGTGTGAGCTGCCCAGCAAGCAGGACGCTGCTTTATCCAGGCCTGGGTAAAAAAAGTCCCTGGGCTCTCAGAGAGCGCCCTGCCCCACCAGCACATCTGGAAGTACCCTAGGGTTTTCTGTGTGGAGAATCATATCATCTAAAACAGTGAGAGTTTTGCATTTTTCTTTTCTAGTCTGAATTCCTTTTAATTCTCCTCTTATTGCTATGGCTAGCACTTCCAAACTATGCTGAACAGTAGTGGTGAAAGTGGGCACGCTTGTCTTGTCCCTGATTTTGGAGGAAATATTTTCAATTTTTTTCCATCGAGGATAATATTTGCTGGGGGTTTGTCATATATCGGTTCAGTTCAGTCGCTCAGTAATGTCTGACGCTTTGCCACCCCATGGACTGCAAAATTTCAGGCCTCCCTGTCCATCACCATCTCCTGGAGTTTACCCAGACTCATGTCCATTGAGTTGGTGATGCCATCCAACCATCTCATCCTCTGTCATCCCCTTCTCCTACTATCTTCAATCTTTCCCAGCATCAGGGTCTTTTCAAATGAGTCATTTCTTTACATCAGATGGCCAAAATATTGGAGTTTCAGCTTCAACATCAGTCCTTGCAGTGAATATTCAGGACAGATTTCCTATAGGATGAACTGATTGGATCTCCTTGCCATCCAAGGGACTCTCAAGAGTCTTCTCCAAAACCACAGTTCAAAAGCATCAATTCTTCTGCACTCAGCTTTCTTTATAGTCCAACTCTCACATACATACGTGACTACTGGAAAAGCCATAATCTTGACTAGATGGACCTTTGTTGGCAAAATAATGTCTCTGCTTTTTAATATGCTGTCTAGTTTGGTCATAACTTTCCTTCCACAGAGTAAGAGCCTTTTAATTTAATGGCTGCAGTCACCATCTGCAGTGATTTTGGAGCCCCAAAAGTAAAGTCTGTCACTGTTTCCACAGTTTCCTGATCTATTTGCCATGAAGTGATGGGACCAGATGTCATGATCTTAGTTTTCTGAATGTTGAGTTTTAAGCCAACTTTTTCACTCTTCTCTTTCACTTTCATCAAGAGGATCTTTAGTTCTTCACTTTCTACCATAAGGGTGGTGCCATCTGCATATCTGAGGTTATTGGTGTTTCTCCCGGCCATCTTGATTCCAACTTGTGCTTCATCCAGTCCAGGTTTTGCATGATGTACTCTGCATATAAGTTGAATAAGCAGGGTGACAGTATACAGCCTTGACATACCCCTTTTCCTATTTGGAGCCAGTCTGTTGTTCCATGTCCAGTTCTAACTGTTGCTTTCTGACCTGCATACAGGTTTCTAAAAAGGCAGGTCAGGTGGTCTGGTATTCCCATCTCTTTTGGAATATTCCACAGTTGATTGTGATCCACAGAGTCTCAAAGGCTTTGGCATAGTCAATAAAGCAGAAGTAGATGTTTTTCTGGAACTCTCTTGCATTTTGATGATCCAGAAGATGTTAGCAATTTGATCTGTGGTTCCTCTGCCTTTTCTAAAAGTAGCTTGAACATCTGGAAATTCACAGTTCAAGTATTGTTGAAGCCTGGCTTGGAGAATTTTGAGCATTACTTTAATGGTGTGAGATGAGTGCAATTGTGTGGTAGTTTGAGCATTCTTTGGCATTGCCTGTGTTTGGGATTGGAATGAAAACTGACCTTTTCCAGTCCTGTGGTCACTGCTGAGTTTTCCAAATTTGCTGGCTATTGAGTGCAACATTGTAACAGCATCATCTTTAAGGATTTGAAATAGCTCAACTGGAATTCCATCACCTCCACTAGCTTTGTTCATAGTGATGCTTCATAAGGCCAGCTTGGCTTCACATTCCAGGATGTCTGGCTCTAGGTGAGTGATTGCACCATCATGATTATCTGGGTCCTGAAGATGTTCTTTGTATAGTTCTTCTGTGTGTTCTTGCCACCTCTTCTTAATATCTTCTGCTTCTGTTAGGTCCATACCATTTTTGTCCTTTATTGAGCCCATCTTTGCATGAAATGTTCCCTTGGTATCTCTAATTTTCTTGAAGAGATCTCTAGTCTTTCCCATTCTGTTTTTTTCCTCTATATTTTTGCACTGATCCCTGAGGAAGCCTTTCTTATCTTTCCGTGCTATTCTTTGACACTCTGCGTTCAAATGGGTGTATCTTTCCTTTTCTCCTTTGCTTTTCACTTCTCTTCTTTTCACAGTTATTTGTAAGGCCTCCTCAGACAGCCATTTTGCTGTTTTTTGCATTTCTTTTTCTTGGGGATGGTCTTGATCCCTGCCTCCTGTACAATGTCATGAACCTCCGTCCACAGTTCATCAGGCACTCTGTCTCTAAGATCTAGTCCCTTAAATATGTTTCTCACTTCCACCATATAGTCAAAAGGGATTTGATTTAGGTCATATCTGAATGGTCCAGTGGTTTTCCCTACTTTCTTCAATTTAAATCTGAATTTGGCAGAAAGGAGTTCATGATCTGAGCCACAGTCAGCTCCTGGTCTTGTTTTTGCTGACTGTATAGAGCTTCTCCATCTTTGACTGCAAAGACTATAATCAGTCTGATTTTGGTGTTGACCATCTGGTGATGTCCATGTGTAGACTCTTCTCTTGCATTGTTGGAAGAGGGTGTTTCTCGTGGCAAAACTCTATTAGCCTTTGTCCTGGTTCATTCTTTACTCCAAGGCCAAATTTGCTTGTTACTCCAGGTGTTTCTTGACTTCCTACACTTGCATTCCAGTCCCTTATAATGATTGCAGGATTCCTGTCACCTGTTACTTTATTTTTCCTTATGTGTGGTTATTTAAGCAAATCTTTTTCCATTGAAGACATCAGGTAAGGGTTGGAAAGGTATGATTTGGGTTTTTTATTATATGGGGCTTATAACAGTTTCTATTTAGTGACTGAACATAGGTAAACATTGAATTAGATGGTGATATTTTCAAAACCAGAAAGCTAAGTTAAACCTAGCTATTTAAGGAACAAATTACTCTTGACTGGATAATCAGTCAGAACAAATGTCAGACTGCAATGAATTGACACAAAATTTGTTATTCTCATATGAACATGTTTTATAGCAGACTAATTTTTTTTATTTTAATGCCTATCTATTTAAAATAGTTGCACATGATTAAATGCCATACAGACAAAACTAGATTGTTCATGTCATATGGCTGAATTAGATATCAATCAAGTTTGGCCATTGTTATTAATGTTAAAATTAAAAAACTGAACATTAGTCACCATATTCAGCAAAATGAAGCACAGTATTCTCTCAAACTAGAAATCACTTCCTATCCAGAGAAAATTCAGCCAAAATCTATTTTTATTCATTGGTATGCTGTTATGATTTTTGGATTGTAATGCCATTTCAGTTTTCAAAACATGAACACAGAATATGAATACTATAAAGAGAGGGAAATAACCATTGCGAATGAAAATCTAGGTAAATTATGCTTGTAATGATTGTCTTTCCTTATCCTACTCAATAGAGTGTCAACTTCCTAAAGACAGAATCTTGTTCTTCAGTCAGAATCCGAACAACCCAGAGCAGTAGCTGGCAAGTATAGATGCTCAAAGAAGATTAGATAAATGAAAGTCCATTTAGAAAACTGATAATTATTCTTCATTTTACAAAGGTAATAAAGTAGCCTGTATATTGAATTCCTGAATGGTTTCAACCACCAACAAAATGCCACGTTTTGTATAGATTAAGAACTCATAAAACATCAAAATCTTCTAATTAAAATAATTATTAATAACTAAGAATTGTTAAAAGGGATTAAAATGCAATACCTATGAGTTTTGACTTACTTGAGGAAAGGCAGAAAATTAAACTTGAACCTTACAAATTGTTAAATCATGATCATGTGCTCATTTTTCTTGCTGAGTGAAAAATATATATTCAAGGCAATATAGTGACTATCTGTGTCTAATATGAATTAATCATCTGCAAACTGGCACATTCCAGCTTTATTGTTTAGTTTCTAAACCACCAAAAGTATAATTTAATCTTAATTGATGTTTCAATTAAATATATAGATAGCCAATGGGAATTTGCTGTATGTCTCAGGGAACTCAGGGGCTCTGGATCAACCTAGAGGGGTGGGATGGGGAGGAAGACGGGAGGGAAGCTTTAGAGTGAGGGGATATATGTACACCTATGGCTGATTCATGTTGAGTTTTGACAGAAAACAGCAAAATTCTGCAAAACAATTACCCCTCAATTAAAAAATAAATTAAAAAGAACAGAAACTTTTAATGAGTCAGAAATTATTACTGTCAGATTTATAATTAAAGTGTCTAAAATACATCTTTAATGTTTACTTCTAGTGAACATTAGCTAGTGAATGAACTTAGGTCTGATGTATTTGTTCATTACTTTAAACTTCATGGAATAATATTCTGTACCTGATCCTGAGTGAGTGTATATAAATGTATATAAAATAATGCCAGTTAATGAGATGGGCAGTGCTGAGTTTTAAAAATTTGCATTGGTTATAAACTTTTAAATTGGCTTTCTATATAGAATCCAAGATATGCTTGATATGGGCATAACACTGTAGTTAAAAAAAAAAAAAACCCAAACAAAAAACCCACTGGTTATCAGCTGGCAATATTTCTCCAAGGGCATAGCTAGAGCTGTCACGTAATGAGGGCTGGGAAGGTATAGACAGTCTGGAAATAAACTGGGAGGGAAAGAGGTGGGGACCTTGAGTTTGGGTTTGTCAAGAAGCAATGAGAAACCAGATGACCACTTCTGAATGATTAAGGAAAAAAATCTGCTCACTGTCATCCTTGGCAGTCACTATGTGGATGACAATTTATTTCTCTGTGTTAATCAGTGTTCTGCAGGATTGTTGCAGGGCCAGAGCTCACAGTCTGCTTTGATGGGTCATTGCAAACTTCATATTCCCTAAACCCCATGTTCATCAGTGCTCTTGTCTGGAATCAGAATTTGCCAGATTATTCCTTGTGTGAAAAGATGGGGCCATATTTGTTAAAACAATGTACACAGATTCATGAGAACATTTATTGCCAGATGGTAGAGCTGTGACAGAAGGGCAGGTGCTTCCGTGCATAGAAAAGGAACTCCAGTGAAATCTCCTCGGAATTTTCTTCATGTTCACAGGATTAACTGAGACAACAGCAAGCTCATATACTGCTTTGTGGGGACTGATGGAAGAGCAAACAGATGCTCACATTCAAAGCTATCTGGCATAAGTTCTGACTCTGGGAGTCGGGACAGGCCAAGAAAGAAAGAGCCAGAGAGCTTGTTGTGCAAGCCACAGAGAATATTCTGGTTTTCCTTCTAACAGTCCCAGGAGGAATATGTATTATTTGTGTTTTTGTTTTTATATATTTAGAATTGATTTGTTGTCTCACATTTCTCTATCAGTGGACACATTTTGGCAACAATGGTGGCAGTGATGGGAGGTTGGAAGCGTCACATTTTTCTAAGGCAATTTAAATGCATTATCTCTCTTAATCTGCAGAAATGTCTGTTTTTGGAGAAGATATTAATTTAAAATTTAATAGGTGAGCAAACTGAAGCCTGGAGAGGTAACACAAATTGCTGAAGTCAGAAGGTGGTATAGGAATCAGGAAATCATTAATGGTCACAAACCAAACACTCCTCACTACCACTAAGGAGTAATCCTACTTGGTTTCACTCTGGAATCTGAGCTCTGATCTTATGTGATCAGAAAGGTTATAAATTTCTGATTTGATATTTACTTTTAGAGAATAACTGGGAACATTGGCTTGAGGGCCAGATGATTGTGTGTTAACATTTTTGCTTTTAGATTTTAGCTCTCTGACCTTGGGCAAATTGCTTAATCTTTCTAAGCCTCAGTTTCCTCATCTGTAAAGTACTTACCTATAGTATTGTTGTAAGCATGAAAGAGTAGTGGATTAAGTGTTGATATACAAGATATACAAAGAGTGAGGCCAGTTGGCAGCTTCTGCAGTTCCAGTCTGTGTCTCTGAAAGATCACTGGAATGCCTCAGAAATATGGCATGTTAATTTGGATGGGGAAACAATGGAAATAGCAAGAGATTATTTTTTTTTGGGATCCAAAATCACTGCAGGTGGTGACTGACACCATGAAATTAAAAGATACTTGCTCCTTGGAAGAAGCTATGACAAACCTAGATAGCATATTAAAAAGCAGAGACATTACTTTGCCAACAAAGGTCCGTCTAGTTAAAGCTTTGGTTTTTCCAGTAGTCATGGATGGATGTGAGAGTTAGACTATAAAGAAAGCTGAGTGCCAAAGAATTGATGCGTTTGAACTGTGGGCTCTGGGAGTTGGTGATGGACAGGGAGGCCTGGCGTGCTGCGATTCATGGTGTCACAAAGAGTCAGACACGACTGAGCGACTGAACTGAACTGTTGGAGAAAACTCTTGGGTCTTTTGGACTGCAAGGAGATCCAACCAGTCCATCCTAAAGGAAATCAGTCTTGAATATTCACTGCAAGGACTGATGTTGAAGCTGAAACTCCAATACTTTGGCCACCTGATGTGAAGAAACGACTCACTGGAAAAGGCCCTGATGCTGGGAAAGATTGAAGGCAGGAGGAGAAGGGGAAGACAGAGGATGAGATGGTTGGATGGCATCACTGACTCAATGGACATGAGTTTGAGCAAGCTCCAGGAGTTGGTGATGGACAGGGAAGCCTGGCGTGCTGTAGTCCATGGGGTTGCAAAGAGTCGGATACGATCGAGCTAGTGAACTGAACTTAATTTGGATGCACATGTGTTGTGCCATAGTTGAATTATGATATATGAATTTGTTTTTCTCCTGTGGCATAAAGCAGAGCTATGGGGTTCTGAAAAAAAAAAAAAAAAAAAAACCAAAACAAAGATAGGCAATTGTGAAAGGAAACTCATGATCTCTGAATATTGTATGTGTTTGTGTGTGTGTATTTGTGAGAGAGAGGAGAGAGACCCTAAACCATAATTCAGAATCCAAGTACAGCCAGTGCCACATGACAGCACATGCACATATAAGCCATATTTAATTTTAATGAGCTTTTATTATGGTCATCTGTGTATCAGGTGTCTTACATGTATTCTTTCATTTGATGCTCATAACACCTATTGAATTAGATACTATGATTTGTATTTTTCTGATAGGAAATTTGGAGATTAGAGAGGTTAAGTAGCTCCTAAAATAACACATCCAGAAAGTAGCAAAGATCAAACTTGAACCTACTGTCTTCAGAGCGGCTTCCCAGGTGGTGCAGTGGTAAAGAATCTGTCTGCTAATGCAGGAGGCACAAGAGACTCAGGTTTGATCCCTGGGTTGGGATTGTTCCCTGGAGTAGGAAATGGCAACTCATTCCAGTATTCTTGCGCAGAAATTTCCATGGACAGAGGAGCCTGGTGGGCCACAATCCATGGGGTCGCAAATAGTCAGACACAGCTGAGTGACTGAGCACACTTGCACTCTGCTCAGAACCTCATTTTTGGGCTTCCATAGTGGTCTTGTGACTAAGAGTCTGCCTTGCAACACGTGTTGCCAAAGGATACGTGTTCGATCCCAGGCCTGGGAAAATAATCATGCCACAGAGCAACTAAGCCCATGTGCCACAACTACTGAGCCTGCAAGCCCCAGAGCTCCCCAACAAGGGAAGCCACCACAATGAGTAGCCTGCACACTGCAGCTAGACAGTAGCCCTTGCAAGGTGGGGAGGGGTAGGGGGTGGGGGTGTGCTGCATGGCTTGTCAGAGTGGCTTGTGGGATCTTAGTTCCTCAACCAGGGATTCAACCCAGGCCCTGGCACTGGAAGCATGGAGTCCTAATTTATTGGATCACCAGGGAATTCCCTCATGGTCTTTAACTGTGATATGTTGTGGTGCTACTTTATTTTATTACATAAATTGTAAGCCCTTCCTAAGAAGCTCTCTGCTTTAGTCTGTTGCAAACTAAAGCCAAGTATAGAAATTACAGAAAAGTGGGAATTGTTTTGTGCAATATTTTTAGTGGATTGTGTTTCAATTTACACATTCTGTATACTTTTTTGTGTTTTCATTAACATGTTTTTAAAATACACTTTAATTGTGAGGTAACTGTAGACTCACATGCAATTGTGAGAAATGACAGAAGGGAGACCCTTGGTACCCTTTACTTAGTGTCCACAGTGAAAGCATCTTGCCTCCTAGGGAAGGAGACACAAGAGGGAGCGGACGTAGGTATAACTAGGGCTGATTCATGTTAATGCTTGGCAGAAACCAACACGATATTGTAAAGCAATTATCCTTCAATTAAAAATAAATAAATTTAATTATTAAAAAGTCTCACAGGCTATATAGTACAGTATAATTATTAAAAAGTCTTACAGGCTATATAGTACAGTATCACAATCAGGATATTGACATTGATACAATCCACTGATCTTGTTTGCATTTCTTCCTTTTTACTTGTACTTACTTGTATGTGAAATGTGTGTGTTTATTCTTTTCATATGTGATTTTATCATCTGTGTGGTTTTGTGTGTCTGCTGCTACAGTTTGGATATAGGGCAATTTCATCACCACGTGTTCCCTCAGGCTGCTCTTCTGCATCCACACTCACCTCCCTCCCACAGCCTTCTTCCCCTGCCACCCCCACCTCCTGCTGATCACTGATCTGCTCTCTGTTTATAAAATATTTTGAGAGTGTCATTTGAATGGAATCCTATAATATATAATCTTTGGGGATTGTATTTTATTATTCAACATCATTCGCTTGAAATTCATCCAGGTTGTTGCATGGGTCAATAGTTTGTTCCTTTTTATTCCTGAGTAGTGTTACATGGTCAGAGAAGGCAATGGCAACCCACTCCAGTACTCTTGCCTGGAAAATCCCATGGACGGAGGAGCCTGGTGCAGTCCATGGGGTCGCGAAGAGTCGGACATGACTGAGAGACTTCACTTTCACTTTTCACTTTCATGCATCGGAGAAGGAAATGGCAGCCCACTCCAGTGTTCTTGCCTGGAGAATCCCAGGGACGGGGCCTGGCGGGATGCCGTCTATGGGGTCACACAGAGTCGGACACAACTGAAGTGACAGCAGCAGCAGCGTTACATGGTGTGGATGTACCACAGTTTGTTTAAGCATTCATTCATTGAAGGGCAGTTGTGTTATTTCTGGCTTTGGGTTATTATGAATAGCATTGATGGAACAATTGTGTACAACTTTTCATGTGGATGTAAATTCTTATTTCTCTGGGATAAATGAACAAGAGTACAATTTTGGGTGTATAATAGTTGCATGTTTAGTTTTATATAAAACTGCCTAACTGCTTTCCAGAGTGGCTGTGCCATTTTACCTTCCTGTCAGCAATGTGTGAGTGATTCAGCTTCCCCATGCCACCATTTGGTGTTGTCACTGTTTAAGTTTTAGCTATTCTGATAAGGTAGTGATAACTCTGAGATTTTAATTTGCATTTTTCTAATGACAGAAGATGTTAAACGTATTTGTATGAACTTATTTGCTATCTGTATATCCATTTTGCTGAGATACCTGCTCATAACCTTTGTCCAGTTTTTAATTGGGTTTTTTATGCGTGTGGTTGAATTTTTTTGTTTTGTGTATAAACACTCTGGATAGAAGTCCTTTGTTGGATAAATGGCTTACAAATACTTTTTATTAGTCCGTGCCTTTTAATTCTCTTCACAGGGTCTCTGCAGAGCAAACATTTTAAATTTTGATGAGGTGAAATTCATCATTTTCCTTTTATGGATCATATGTAAGTTGTCAAGATGAACTCTTTTTTTTCCATTTATTTTTATTAGTTGGAGGCTAATTACTTTACAGTATTGTAGTGGTTTTTGCTATACATTGACATGAATCAGCCATGGGTTTACATGTGTTCCCCATCCTGAACCCCCCTCCCGCCTCACTCCCCATCCCATCCCTCTGGGTCATCCCAGTGCACCAGCCCCGAGCACTTGTCTCATGCATCCAACCTGGACTGGTGATCTGTTTCATACTTAATAATATACAAGTTTCGATGCTGTTCTCTCAGATCATCCCACCCTTGCCTTCTCCCATAGAGTCCAAAAGTCTGTTCTATACATCTGTGTCTCATTTTCTGTCTTGCATATAGGGTTATTGTTACCATTTTTCTAAATTCCATATATATGCGTTAGTATACTGTATTGGTGTTTATCTTTCTGGCTTACTTCACTCTGTATAATGGGCTCCAGTGTCATCCATCTCATTAGAACTGATTCAAATGCATTCTTTTTAATGGCTGAGTAATACAAGCAACAGTTAGAACTGGACATGGAACAACAGACTGGTTCTAAATAGGAAAAGGAGTACGTCAAGGCTGCATATTGTCACCCTGCTTATTTAACTTATATGCAGAGTATATCATGAGAAACGCTGGTCTGGAAGAAGCACAAGCTGGAATCAAGATTGCCAGGAGAAATATCAATAACCTCAGATATGCAGATGACACCACCCTTATGGCAGAAAGTGAAGAAGAACTAAAAAGCCTCTTGATGAAAGTGAAAGAGGAGAGTGAAAAAGTTGGCTTAAAGCTTAACATTCAGAAAACTAAGATCATGGCATCTGGTCCCATCACCTCATGGGAAATAGATGGGGAGACAGTGGAAACAGTGTCAGACTTTATTTTTTGGGGCTCCAAAATCACTGCAGATGGTGACTGCAGCCATGAAATTAAGACACTTACTCCTTGGAAGGAAAGTTATGACCAACCTAGACAGCATATTAAAAAACAGAGATATTACTTTGCCAACAAAGGTCCATGTGGTCAAGGCTATGGTTTTTCCAGTGGTCATGTATGGATGTGAGAGTTGGACTGTGAAGAAAGCTGAGCACCAAAAAATTGATGCTTTTGAACTGTGTTGGAGAAGACTCTTAAGAGTCCCTTGGACTGCAAGGAGATTCAACCAGTCCATCCTAAAGGAGATCAGTCCTGGGTGTTCATTGGAAGGACTGATGTTGAAGCTGAAACTCCAATACTTTGGCCACCTCATGGGAAGAGTTGACTCGTTGGAAAAGACCCTGATGCTGAGAGGGATTGGGGGCAGGAGGAGAAGGGGATGACAGAGGATGAGATGGCTGGATGGCATCACTGACTCGATGAGCATGAGTTTGAACAAACTCCGGGAGTTTGTGATGGACAGGGAGGCCTGGCGTGATGCAATTCATGGGTTTGCAAAGAGTTGGACATGACTGAGCGACTGAACTGAATATTCCATTGTGTATATGTACCACAACTTTCTTATCCATTTGTCTGTTGATGGGCATCTAGGTTGCTTCCATGTCCTGGCTGTTGTAAACAGTGCTGCGATGAACATTGGGGTGCACATGTCTCAGATCTGGTTTCCTCGGTGTGTATGCCCAGGGTGGGATTGCTGGGTCATATGGCAGTTCTATTTCCAGTTTTTAAAGGAATCTCCGCACTGTTCTCCACTCTATAGTGGCTGTACTAGTTTGCATTTCCACCAACAGTGTAAGAGGGTTCCCTTTTCTCCACACCCTCTCCAGCATTTATTGCTTGTAGACTTTTGGATAGCAGCCATTCTGACTGGCGTGTAATGGTACCTCATTGTGGTTTTGATTTGCATTTCTCTGATAATGAGTGATGCTGAGCATCTTTTCATGTGTTTGTTAGTCACCTGTATGTCTTTTTTGGAGAAATGTCTGTTTAGATCTTTGGCCCATTTTTTAATTGAGTCATTTATTTTTCTGGAATTGAGCTGCAGGAGTTGCTTGTATATTTTTGAGATTAATCCTTTGTTTCTTCATTAGCTATTATTTTCTCCCATTCTGAAGGCTGTCTTTTCACCTTGCTTATAGTTTCCTTTGTTGTGCAAAAGCTTTTAAGTTTAATTAGGTCCCATTTGTTTATTTTTGCTTTTATTTCCAGTATTCTGGGAGGTGGGTCATAGAGGATCATGCTGTGATTTATGTCGGAGAGAGTTTTGCCTATGTTCTCCTCTAGGAATTTTATAGTTTCTGGTCTTACATTTAGATCTTTAATCCATTTTGAGTTTATTTTTGTGTATGGTGTTAGAAAGTGTTCTAGTTTCATTCTTTTACAAGTGATTGACCAGAAGATGAACTCTTTACATTTCTATAGGCCCCCAAATTTTCCCTTTCAGTTTTTCCCAAGTGTTCCACTGTTTTCTGTTTTACATCTAAGTCCATAATCCGTTTTGAGTTAATTTTTATATGAGGTATGAGAGTCAGGCTGTGATTTATTTAGTTCATTTGCGCCTCTGGAAGTCTGATTTCTCCAGCACCAGTTTTTGAATAGGTTATCCTCTTTCCGTTGAATTGCTTTTGCTCTTTTTTCAAAGAGCCATTAAGCATATTTGGTGGGTCTGTTTCTGGGTTCTGTATTCTGTTCTTTTGACCTATGTGTCTCTGCTGATGCCACACATTCTTGGTTACTGTTGCTATATAGAAAAACTTAATATTAGTTAGAGTGTTACCTCCTACTCTTTTTTTCCCCTTCAAGATTGTTTTAGCTAAGCCTAGCTCGTTTCCATTTAAATTTTAAAACTTACTCATCTAGATTATTTGGCAAATGAATTTTGCCAAAATTTTGATGAAATTGCATTAAAGCTGAGCAGTTTGTAGAGAATTGGCAACTTTATATTGAGTTATGGACCTAATATGTCTCACTGTTTATTTTGGTCTACTTTGATATTTTTTCATCAGCATTTTGTGTACTATACATGTTTTGTTAGGTTTAAACATAAGCGTTTTATTTTTGGGGGTCAGTAGAAAGTGAAAGTTGCTCAGTCGTGTGCTACTCTTTGGATCAGTAGTAGGTGGTTCAGTTCAGTTCAGTCGCTCAGTCATGTCCGACTCTTTGCAACCCCATGGACTGCAGCATAGTAGATGGTATTGTGTTCTTAATTTTCAGTTTCCACATGTTCATTTTTAATATATAGAAATGCAGTTGATTTTAATTGATTTTATTTTTGAAATTTTTATTGGAGTATAGTTGATTTACAATGTTGTGTTATTTTCAGATATATATGGGAAAGTGAATCAGATACACATATATGTATATCTACTTTTTTAAGACCTTTTCTCCTGTATTGAGGAGAAAATATATTTTCTACTGTATTTCTCAATATAGAGTAGAGTTCCCTCTATTTACAGTAGGTTCTTATTGTTCTCTCTCTTATATGTAGTAGGGTGTTTATGTCAATCCCAGTCTCCCAGTGTTCCCTCCTCTCCTTATCCCCTGGTAATCATAGGTTCATTTTCTACATCTGTGACTCTACTTCTGTTTTGCAAATAAGTTCATTTGTGCCCTTTTTTGGATTCCAAATACAAGTGATATGATATTTGTCTTTCTGTGTCTAACTTAGCAACTCATTCTTTTTTGTGTGTATGTTTCTTGTATCTTCAACTTGCTGAACTCATTAGTCCTAGAGGTCTTTTTGTAGATTACTTGAGATTGTCTGCGTAGACAATCATGTTGTCTGCAAATACAGTTGCATTTCTTCTTTCCAATGTGTCTTCTATTTCTTGCTTCATTGCACTGGCTAAAATTTCTAGTACCATGTTGAAAAGAGTGATGATGTATGCATTTGTTACTGTGAGAAGACCAGTTTCTTTGTCTAACAAAAAAAATAATAGTGAACAAGACCCAAGTTATTAGCTTAGCTATCATCATCCTTATGTATTTCTTTTCTGTAATTTTATTTTCTTATTGTAATTAAAAAATTAAAAAAAATTTTGGCTGCTCCAGACAGCATGTGGAATCCTAGTTCCATGATGAGGCATTGAACCTATGCCCCCTGCATTGTAAGCATGGAGTCTTAACCACCAGACTAGAAGCAAAGTCTCTTGTTTCTGTGATTTTAAAAATGACTAATAATTTAAAAGGTATTTTATCATCAAGTTGTTGTTACATCATGTTTTGGAGAGCACGAATCTCTGCTTACTTTGTTTTGGACTCATTCATAGTAGGTTATTTGTGTGTTTTAATAATACTGTATTATGAACTCATTTTTAAGTTCCCAAAATGTTCTCCCCTTGAAGAGAGTAAATATGGCAAGTTTTAGGGAAACAATTTTCTGGAATGGTTTTGAATTTGCTTTTTTCAGGTGCTGTAGATGTGTTTCTTTCTTTTCCCCAATTTTCAAAATAACTTTGTCACTTGATATTTTTTTGGTACCTCTTGTGCCTAGTAAAATCGAACTCCGAATCAGTGGAATGCAGTTCTCACAGGAGAATTGTTTTTTCCTTTCATATCTAAGACAGACCCAACCTGTCTTAGTCTGGGTTTCTCCTGAAGGAGACCCCAAGGTAAGGGTTCAAATGCAAGTAGTTTATTTGGGCTGTTATCCCAGATAACAGCAGGAGGAGACTTGCCAAAGTGAGACAAAGAGGGGAAGAAAACCAACAAAGATTGATTGACAATTGTAAATGAGACAGTACTTTTGTTTTCAGTTCCCACATTCTCACTTTTAGCATGTAGGATGAGGATACCACTGTGGGTAACTAGAGAACAATTCTGCGAGAGAGAATGTAGCACCTACCTCAGAGTTACCTCCGCAAAGGAGGGAAAATGGTGAGATGTTTATACACCCACATGTCGGCTGTCATTGGTTAGAAGACTTCTGAGAGACTTTCTCTCCAGCAGTTCGTTTGCCTTGTCTATATGCACAAAGACAAAAAACCCCACAGAATTTCCTCAGACGATTACCTTTTATTGGATACTCAGGTACTTGCTGTCCACCTTGAGAGACAAGGGCAGGGTGCTGAAGACCTCTATCAGAACTCTTCTGTCGTTTCCCTGGATGAGTGAGTTGATTAAATGGAGAGTTTGCACTGGACTCACAGCCCTTTCAGGGTCCAGCTATCTACAGAGTGCTGAGTTCTAGTCCCTTTCTCATGTGGACCTGTGACCTGTCTCCTGTTCTGTGGGGATGTTAAACCCTAAACCTCTAGCCATTGCCAGCGCCAATATTTCCCCTGGGTGCTGCGCTGCTGGCGAATGTGTGCGCTGCCGTGGTTTTCAGCATTCTCCTTGCTTTCAGCACTTCTTGTTTTTTGCTGACAGGTTCATTATTTTGCTGGAATTTGAGGACATCCGACTCTTTTAAATAGCTATATAGTATAATAAGTGATGAAGTCACATTTATTCAAACTATTTACTTGGCTGTGGGCATTTATTTTTTTGTTTCTAGGTTTTTGTTTGGTTTTTTTGCACGGTAAACAGGTAGCTGATACAAGCTCCCCTTTACATGGATCTTTTGTTGTAGCGCTTTTATGTATGGGATAATGCCCCAGAAGTGATATAACATTCCAGATATTTTAATAGATTAATTATTTACTGCATTCCAGGAAAGCTACAACGATTTATATTTCTACCAGCAATGCATTCTCCTGGTAAGATTGATCAGTCTTAGAAACATCGATCAGAAATTAAAATCTTTTTCTTGGAATGTTAATACTTTAATTCCCTAGCTCCTCAAAGAAAATAATTTTGCCCTTCACTTAAACAGAAAGACTGTATAATAACAATAAAACCAAAGCATAAGGATTGAATGATAAATCTGCAATCTTTGTGGCTGGCAAACCCTGAAAGTTGAGACTATACAAACTATCATTTATACCTGGACCAGAGAAAAAGAAATAATAAATCCTCACTTCCAAGTAAAACTAACTCCATCTAAGGAAAATTATTACTTCTTAGCTCCTTGGATAATGAGGGCTGATTCAGATGCTTGATATGAGTCCTAGGGAGCTATAACCTGGGATAATGGCTGCCTGGAGACGTCAGTATAGTAATTAGAACATGGTCATGAAATCAGATGAAATAACTACTTCCTTGGAATTAAAAAAACATTGCCTTTTAAAATGTGTAGTCTCAAAGTTATCTTGGGGATGCTTGAGTTCAAAGGTTTCTGGCTCTGTTTACTAGAAAGGTTTCTCTAAAGTCAGCTTGGTTTATCTCTGTTAAAATGAGTGTCTTATTTCTGACACATTCCAGCTGATAAAGATCTCCCAAGCTCCGTGTGGCCCTGGCTTCTGCATTTGCAATATTTCTATGTGAACTGAGAAACTTCTAGAAGAAAAAGATCAACACTGAATGCAATACTATTTCATTCCATTAAAATACAATTCTCATAAAATTAATTCTACCTATAAAGATGAAAACACTGAATTTTTTTAAAAATTTATTTTCAGAGCACAGGCTTTAAGCATGCAGGCTTCAGTAGCTGTGGCACATAGGACTTGGTTACTCTGTAGTATGTGAATTCTTCCCAGACCAGGGATTGAACCCATGTCCCCTGCACTGGCAGGTGGATTCTTATTTACTGTGTGACCAGGGAAGTCCTGATTGAAATTTAACTACTATGTTATCACTATTCAAATCTTAAATTCAGAATTTATAATTTTAAAATCAGTAGTTGCACTGAAATTTATTTTTGTATTATTTTGGGTAAAATCTCAATAATATAAAGACTATAAAGGAAGAATTAAAAACTACCAGATAGTAATTTTCAAGCACTACAAGGACAATATTTAATATAACTTATGCCCCAGTGAAAAACACTGTAACATAATTGTATATCTTTTTCTACATAATACTTAGTCTTTTTCTAGTTTTTGTGAGCACATGAAAGTCTCAGAAAAAGGTTTATCTAACTTCCATTTTATTAGCTGAAAATAACTTTTCATTAACCAGTTCTACTTATTTCTATTTGTTTACTCATCATGTATTCCGAAATTGTTAGAAATGAGTTTTGGCTTTCAGAATCATATTTTATGTATGTCCAGAAAGTTAAAAATAATTGTCTTCTTCTTTTTTTGGTGCAGGGGGAAAAGGAGTTTTGTTTAGGAGAGGCTATCTTAAGTCTTCAAATGGTGTAACTTCTCTTGAAGAGGCTATGTGATTCACCTGTTTATTTATCTGATTGATTGTGGGAGACAGGTGCTCTGAAGGAAGGTTAATGATGCCTTAAGAATGTATGAGAGACCTTGATTTAATTTCAAAGGGTAGTCTAAGAGTGTTCCCTTGAGGAAACAGTGTTTGAGCCAAGATCTGAAGGACAGTGGGGTATAGAGGTTTGCAGAGAGGGTGGGGCACGTGAGTAGGGCACAGGGTTGAAGTGTGTTACAGGTGAAAAAACATCATGGGGAAAGAGACCACTGGGAATGACCTAAGACGGGGGTGGGGAGTAACTGAGAGAAGGTGGCAGGTGTGTGGAGTCCAGAGGCCAAGGGGTGAAGTGTGGTACAAAGTGAGACCCATGAGCAGTGGCTGAGGCCAAGGCAAGGCAGACTCACTGTCTTCATTGCTTCTGGTGTTAGCATCTTTAAATTGCATTCATACCTGTTTTCTTATTCTGTTTTCACTTTACCCCTGTGATATAGGTGGGCAGAATGCCTACAATTGACAGAGGGAAGGAATCTGAGATTCAGGTGATACTCTGAAGCTTCACTGTCAGTTAATGAAATTGTTGAAAACAATCGTAGATAATCTGAGTTCTGGTCCCAGAGATTTCCTCCCAGGCCATAGTGATATAGGTGGCTCAGATGGTAAAGAATCTGCCTGTAATGCAGAAGACCTAGGTTCAGTCCCTGCGTCAGGAGGAGCCCCTGGGGAAGGGAATGGCTACCTACTCCAGTATTTTTGCCTGGAGAATCCCATGGGCAGAGGAGTGTGATGGATTACAGTCCATGGGATTGCAAAGAGTCTAACATGACTGAGAGACTGACACTTTAACTCCCACAGTGAATACTCACTTTGCTTTCAGTGATTATTCCTTCTTTCCTTGTTTAGGATATGATAGTTTATTTTGCATCTAAAACATTTAGCAAATATGTGAAGTTGGAATAGTTTTGAACTGTCAGAGGATTTAAAATTCTGGTCTGTTTTTGGTCTGGTGCTTCTGGCTTAATGTTAAAATCATTAAAAGAGGACATTGTACCATGTTGCATGTTCATATATTCAAAATGCTTTGCAAAATCAGAGTTTTTATAGTACTCCATTTAAAGTTGTGATGCTATTTTTAATACAATTGTTAAAACTCATCAATGTAAATATCAGGAACTTTGTTTCTTATATTCTTTATGGCAGAATCATTCCCTTTATATTGATTTATGCAAATATATCAGTGACATTGTCTTTGATGTGTACTGCAAATTTGTAGAAATGCAAATTTTTTCAAGAACTCATAGAAAAACATGAGAAAACAGTCTACAAAAGGATTCAACAAAACCGATTTGTGTTGATCCTGTAATCTCTTTTTGCAGATAAAAACTTTCTAAGAATCTAGTTCCCTGAAATAATTTCATATTAGATTGTCAATTCCAACTTAACATAGGCATTATTTTTTGTTGTTGTTCAGTTGCTAAGTCATGTCTGACTCTTTGGGACCCCATGGACTGCAGCAGGCCAGGCTTTCCTGTCTTTCACTATCTTCCGGCATTTGCTCCATCTCATGTCCATTGAGTCGGTGATGCTGTCCAACCATCTCATCCTCTGTTGTCCCCTTCTCCTCCTGCAGTCTTTCCCAGCATCAGGGTCTCTTCTAATGAGTTGGCTATTCCCATCAGGTGGCCAAAGTATTGGAATTATCTTTATGTGGCTTGTTTAGAGGAATTTTTTTACTCCCTTAATAGCAACTAGCTATTCTGTTCAACATTGTTGAAAAATTGTGTCTTATTATATAACACAAGTACAATTGTGCCTATATTGAATTTACAGTCTCTTTTTCAAAATTTGATTAAATAATTTTTGACTACACCATCTTCATTGCTGAGCGCAGGTGTTCTCTCTGCTTACAATGTGTTTCTCTGTTTACAATGAATTTTTTCAGTAACACATTTTGTAAACATTGTATGAAAAAATAATCTGATGTATTTTGTTTTGTAATGATTTCAAAATCATATCAATTTCTCCTTTCTTACAGGTGCTGCATAAATATTTTGTATTCTCTTTTACTTTTGAATTGTGCATTTGTTCTACCACTACTGAATGGCCCTTTAATTTGATTTTTTAAACTCTGATATATAGCTCCACCACTTCTCCCAAGTGAACCCTGCCAATATTCTATAAATGTAGCTCTATTGCTCCCAACATCTTGGAATATCTGTCATTATCTATACTCTAGTTACAAATGAGTCTGTAACAAGCCTTAAGCCCAAGGAAACAAATGACTGTACACCATGAAAAAGGAGCTAAGAGGATAAAGGAAAATCCTAACAGGTGAAGACAAGAATGCAGGCCCCTGAACATTTAAAGTTCCTTTGTTCCTTAAGGAAGCTGACAAGGATAGTGGGCTGCAATTGTTTCAGTATTAGCAGAGAAATTTAGTGATACAAAGATAATTAAAACTTAAAGCAGCTGAAGGGAAAGTTGCAATCACATATCCTTTCATAGAACTGCAGAAAAAGTGTTATGGGGAATAAAGAAAGAAAAGACCAGCGTTAAATGCTGGTTTCTAGAAAGACCAATATGGAATATTTGGTGAATGACCTCAGCTCTCTCCATGGTCTTATCAGTTTAGTTCAGTTGCTCAGTCGTGTCCTGACTCTTTGTGACCCCATGAATTGCAGCACTCCAGGCCTCCCTGTCCATCACCAACTCTCGGAGTCCACCCAAACCCATGTCCATCGAGTCGGTGATGCCATCCAACCATCTCATCCTCTGTCATCCCCTTCACCTCCTGCCCTCAATCTTTCCCAGCATCAGGGTCTTTTCAAATGAGTCAGCTCTTCGCATCAGGTGGCCAAAGTATTGGAGTTTCAGCTTCAACATCAGTCCTTGCAATGAACACCCAGGACTGATCTCCTTTAGGATGGACTGGGTGGATCTCCTTGCAGTCCAAGGGACTCTCAAGAGTCTTCTTCAATGTCACAGTTCAAAAGCATCAATTCTTTGGCTCTCAGATTTCTTTATGGTCCAACTCTCACATTCACACAAGACCACTGGAAAAACCATAGCCTTGACTAGATGGACCTTTGTTGGAAAAGTAATGTCTCTACTTTTTAATATGCTATCTAGGTTGGTCATAACTTTCCTTCCAAGGAGTAAGCGTCTTTTAATTTCATGGCTGCAGTCACCATCTGCAGGGATTTTGGAGCCCAGAAAAATAAATTCAGCCATTGTTTCCCCATCTATTTGCCATGAAGTGATGGAACTGGATGCCATGATCTTAGTTTTCTGAATGTTGAGCTTTAAGCCAACTTTCTCACTCTCCTCTTTCACTTTCATCAAGAGGCTCTTTAGTTCTTATTCACTTTCTGCCATAATTGTGGTGTTATCTGCAGGGTCTTAATAGCATTGCCTATAACCTGAAAAACTTGTATTCAGTATTTTTATTTGTCTAATATTGCATCTCCTTGTTTTATGATGTCATTCTCAAAAGAGATAAGAGAACCCAGCATTTCCTGTAAGATGTTCATGTATGTCATCTGAATATGAAAAATACTTCAACTATTCTAGGGAGGCTGTCATGAGACCTTGTAAAACTGAGATGGCATTCTTCTTTATCCCAGATTACAGAAATCTAATATTACCCATCTAGCATATCTGTCCACCTAGATATTGAATCCTGTCACAGTGCACAAGTTGTAACCAAAATAAAGGCAATATTTTCCTTTAGGGCTCTCATCCAGTATCCTTATCTTCTGACCAAAAAAAAAAAAAAAAAAAACAAAAAACTGCAGAGAAGAAATAACTTTGTTCTATGATACTGTGATTTAAAAATTGTGTTTATTGGGAAATTCAACACACTTAAGGTATGTAATTATTATATTGTGAAACTGGAAAACAAGTCAGAGAAAGACAGGTATGAACCCATGGTCAAGATGCTAAGGGCAAAGTAGAATGAATTTATGGTTGTTGAGGGGAAGTTTGGAGGGAAGGGATAGTTAGGGAGTTTGGAACTGACATGTCCACACTGCTATATTTAAAATGGATAAGCAACAGGAACCTGCTATATAGCACCGGGGATTCTGCTCAGTGTTATGTGGCAGCCTGGATGGGAGGGGAGTTTAGGGGAGAATGGATACATGTGTATGTATGGCTGAGTCCCTTCACTGTTCACCTGAAACTATCACCACATTGTTAATCAGCTATAAACCTCAATCCAAACTAAAGAGTTTTTTTGTTTTTTAAATGCTAAGGACAAAGTAGGTTCAGGAATCATAGATAACTACAGAACCATAACGGCAAGTTTTTAATCATCAATAATGAGTGCTATTGATGTTCTTTCTTCAGATGTGTAATTGATTGCCTGTGTGTTATTCTTAGGGCTCAAGAATACAGAATGAACAAAGAATTGGGCTTAGAAAATGTCTCTGAGTATACACTCAAGGAAAGTAGTGTTACAGGTGGTTCTCTGGACATAGTGCCTGAGACAGAGATTTCTTTGCTAGCGCTATAAAGCAATGCTTTCAAAAGAAACCTGAAAAGGAGTGAAGAAGCCAGAGAGAGAAGCTAGGCAGAGAGGTGTCTTCAGGTGAAATCTAACCTCAATCTGATCCTGTGGCAAGTTCTCAGCTGTAAAGAGAGTTGGGCTTTACCCCTCATGCCAGTCTCTGGCTACTGGGTGTAACGGAGGGTGGTCACAACCTTACATGTGTTTCCAGGCAAGACAGCTTTCATTTTCCAAAGGTACTCCTTCAGAGAAGGTGGCAAGAGAAAGCTGTTAGTGGCGACAGATATATTAACTGAGTAAAAGGAATTCTAAGAACCTGTGCATGGCACTGACAGTGCTTGCTGTTGTAAATGACAAAGGATGGAAAAGACATTGTGGATGCATGTAAGGAAGTTTATTGTTTTGGATTTGAGAAAAGACATGGGAAATACACTTCATCTCATTAGTGCTAAGGATCCCAGGGGTGAATGAGGAGTTGAGTCTAATAATGCTTCTACCAGAGTACCCCTCACCAGTGCATGCCTAAACATAGCCTGGATGACTAGTCTTTGGACATGCTTGCCTGGAAAGGGTGTATACCTGCTGATCTATAAGGGCATTTTCAACTCTTGGGTTTTATCATCTTGCAGAGACGTAGTCCTGTGTGTTCCTGCATACCATTTAGCAAAATTTTTATATGGCAACATTTCTGGGATATTCAGTGTCCTAGAACTAATATTTAAGTATTCTAGTGAAATGAAATTCTAGTGAAATGAAAATGCTGTGTCACTGTTAGTTATTGTGAATTTTTGTGGGATCTTGATTCAACAAATTGTCCTATAACTTTGCTGGTCTCCAGTGGGAGGTAAATACTTTTAGGAACAAGCTGAGAACCATACACAGAGAGGGTATTATTAAATACAGTGGATATTGAATGAGTTTCTCAGGGTGAGTTAACTTCTTTTTGCTGTCACCAGGTACTTGTGGAAGCTATGGAATCTCTGTCTTGTGCCAACATTTTTATTTAGAAAGGAAATAACAATTTCTGATTGCTCCTATAGTATGGTTACCTTTTGGACTGGTAGCTTCCCAAGTGGAGGTGGTTGTTCTGAAATCAGCAGCTTGTGACTTTTTAATTTGGTAGGGGGCCCATTCTGATCTTGTGAGGAGTAGCAGCCCTTCGGTGGCTCAGCACTGTAATTTCTGTTGAAAAATCATCCAGAATGCATTTTATTTTCAGTGGTTGAACCCTGATGGATCAACTTTTAAACTGAAATTTAGTGATTCCTAGATGTAGAATGTAGAGGTGGTTTAGTTCTTCTAACTCAGAGTCGAGAAACATTTTTCTTCTCTTTGACAGCTAAACATGTATATATTTACATGTATATATTAGGTTTTAGACTTCAGGTACAAATGTTTTATTAAAAAGTTTACTGGCTAAAGTATGATTCAGACAATTTCCCACATTATGCAAAAGCTGAAAATGATTTGCTAAGTGACTTGATCACTTAAAATATTTATGGTTTTATCTGAATTTAAAAATAAAACTCACATGGAAGAGTCTTTGGAAAGCTAGTTGCACTTTAAGTCTGTTTTTGGTGCTCTAGCCAGCCTCTTTCTTGCCCTTACAAACCCCTTTACTTTGGAAAGACAAACTATAAATTATCCCGCTCTTGCAATGCATAATAAGCATCAACCAGTGACTTTTCACACAAGTGTACAACTATCTTTTGCTGGCTACTTTGTCAGTGACTTGGTAACTTTAAATTCTGCATAGATTCTAATGTTTAGTTTTTTTTCTTCATGAAAATTAACTTATGCTAAGGTTTTTCCCTTCCCTATAGTAGTATGCAATATCACTGCCTCTATGATTAATTCAGAAAAAGACATGTAACTTGCTAGTGAGTTATTTATTTCCACTGAGTCACCCATAACATTATAGTCTCAGTAATATGATGAAAATAATTCCAGAGAGAATACTTTTAATATGTTATAAATTTCAGTGTTGTTTTACACTGGATAATTTGATTTCCAAACAGAGCAAAGCTTTAAGCAAAGGCTTTTTGTTTTTAATGATGTAGGGCAATGGGTAGGGGGAACATTCTTCAGCTTTCTTGATTAAAGTTAAGGAATTATTTGCAGTCTTGAAATGTGACATATACTGCATGTCCTTAGAGAATGCCACATAAAATTACAATAACAAAAATGTGTCAGTGT
Organism: Odocoileus virginianus; assembly: GCF_023699985.2. Taxonomy (NCBI): domain Eukaryota; kingdom Metazoa; phylum Chordata; class Mammalia; order Artiodactyla; family Cervidae; genus Odocoileus; species Odocoileus virginianus. Next base: position 35,340,587 of record NC_069680.1, read on the forward strand.
GTTTGGTGCAATATTGCCAGTGACTTGATTTCATTTCAGTAGCTTAAGGTTTCTTATCTCTTGGGGCAATGATATGCTTATTTTTATACTGCAAATCTTCAAAACTTGACTTTCTTCCTGCTTCTGAAGGGTTGTCAACAGTCATTCACCCAACTAAGAAACCACAGAGTTGCCACTGTTCTCTGATAAATGGAAACAACTTGCCCAAGGGCAAAAATACTGTTACATAGTTAATATTATCTTGAAAATAAACATAGTGACTGAAGAGCCCAACCATAGACCAAATCTCTAGGGGTTACTGATTTAATGATTGATGTTGTGTATCACACAGCTGGCTCACTTACAGTGTTTGAAGATAGCTCATGAAAATGCACGGAATGGCTTGGTTATTTTATGATCAAAGTCAAGGCAATTATTTATCATATTTATTTGCATATCAATTTAATATTGGCTGGTAAAGGACTTAGAAAAGAGACTATTCTTGTTCTCTTTGCCTCCCTTAATAGGATCGATTTGAATTGACAGTGACTTAGCAAAAAAATGACCTTTAAATATTAAGTATTACTTGCTTGATAGTATTGGGGGTAATACTTATACTGGAGGAAATGCTATTTTAATTAAGTAGAATATTTTATACTTTTACAGGTGCGTTTGTTTTTCTTTCTTTGCTCTCTATAATACTTCTGAGATAGGCAAGGTATTATTGCCTCAATAGAGATGATAAGGAAGCTGAAATTTAGAAAGATTTATTAGACATTATGAAGTCTTGTGACAGAAAAATTGGAAGGAGAAATAATGTCAACGTATAAAGTTTTAAAGGCTACATCTCTATCTGCCACTTATTAATGTTTAACTTACTGAGTTTCACTCTAATACAGAATTTTAGATTGACTGAGAAAAACAAACAAAAGTACATATTAAAAATTATGATATTTTATATGTACAGCTAACCTCATTATTTGATAGGCATGTGTTAGGGATATTTATATGCAAGAGTGATTACCAGAGTTAAAATATGGGAAGTATGATAATTCTATGGGTATCTTTTAAAATATACTCACGTTCTGAGATTATGTATACCTGGAGCATGCCTTAGTCAGCTCTGGCTGCCTTAAAGAATACCATTGTCTGGGTGACTTAAACAACATGCCTTTATTTCTTGTAGTTCCAGAGGCTGGAAAATCCAAGATCAAGATGCTTACAGATTCAGTGTCTGGGGTTGGGGTGGGGAGCCCTCTTCCTATTTGTAGATGGCAGCCTCCTTGTTGCATCTGCAAATGACAGAAGGAGAGAGGGTTCTGGCCTCTTCTTCTTTTTATAAGAGCACTAATTGCATCATGTGGGCCCCATCTCATGACCTTATCCAAACCTAATAATCTCTCAAAAGCACTCCTCCTCCAAATACCGTTACATTAGGGGTTATGGCTGTGACACATGCATTTTGGGGGGGATTAGAGCTTCAAGTCAAGCATTCAGTTCATGGCAGGGTATATTTCAGCCATTGTGTCATTGTTGCTGAATGGAGCATATTCTTAGGTTCAGGTAAATGAGAACCAAATAAATGTTGGGCATCAGGGATATGCATCAACCAGTGAATCCTTATGGCTTCCACACCTGGCAGGTCAGCAGGAACAGGTGATTCTATGCCAGATAAATCTGGGAATACACATATGGCTGATTATCGATGCTCAGATAATGCTGTTACTGCAACATTTCAGTTAGAATGTGGTTTAAATGAGAAGACCCCCTATAGACTTCTCATAGAAGGATCAGTAGTTCAAATATCTGTAGTGGTTCAAGAATACTTCTTGAGTCTGAGTGGCATTAGGTTTCCAACATTGAGCCTTTTTGCTCTTTGAAAACTTTGGTTCTAATTCATCCTCTGGCTCTTAATATTTTTAGTCAGCTTTGATTGGACATGCCATTCTACCAGCTCAGGCCCCAGAACCAAGCTCCAGGTCTATTTGACTTGACTTGACCATGCTCAGCTTCATCATGGATGGGATTAATGATTTCAGGGACATCCTCAAGTTGTATAGGCATGGGATGGTACACACTTTCAGGTCTAGGACTTGGAACTTTCATTTGCCCACTCATGGAAAGTGGTGTCAGCCAGCGATGCAGGTATAACACATATGTTAATGGCAAGGGGCAGCAGTTCAACACAGTCATTGACATCAGGCTTGGCCATTACAGCTGAATAAAGATATATTGATATGGGCTTGGAGCATGAATAAGAGGACTGATTTAGGGAAGCCTCTCAGCAGATCATCAAGCCTTAGTCAGTCCTTAGGATAAGAACAGATAGGAGGGTAGCAGGGTTCAAGTCATAAGGCCATTAGTATATAGGGGTATGCCAAAAAAGAGGAAATGATAGAAGTTAATTGAAAAGCTTTGTTTTGAACTCTAGACTGGAAATGAACATGGCCTGCAGTCTACTGCACATACCAGTCTGTCTGTACTATTGGCATCTCAAGCTTAACATGTCATGTACCTGAGCATGTCGGCTTCCCCTGTGGCTCAGCTTGTAAAGAATCCGCCTGCCATGTGGGTGACCTGGGTTTGATTCCTGGGTTGGGAAGATCCCCTGGAGAAGGGAAAGGCTACCCACTCCAGTATTCTGGCCTGGAGAATTCCATGGATTGCATAGTCAGACACTACTGAGCAGCTTTTACTTTCACCTGAGCATGCCACTCTCATTCCTGAGGTCCTCTGCTGCAGGGGAAAAGCAGAAGCTTCTGTCCAAGTGTGAGAATTACGGGTGAAGCAGCCTTCTTAGATTTTTATACCAGCAATGACAAGCCCGCTTCATGTTTACTCATCTCTGATGAACTTCCTTTCCCCATAGTGAACCCAGAGAAGGCTGCTCTAATGATAACTTACCTAGTGCTTACCATGTGTCAGAAACTGTTCTAAGGGATTTACACATGGGACCTCATTTGATTGCCTACAACAATTTTAGGAAGCAATTTTTTTTTTTTTAATTGTCATTCCCATTTTGTAGATGAGGAAAGGAAGACACAGGAAGGTTAAGTAACTGGCCTGAGGTCAGCCAGAATTACAGCCCAGGTACTCCATCTCCATAGTCTACTATGTCATTCACCACTATACCCTGCTGCTGCTGCTAAGTCGCTTCAGTCGTGTCCGACTCTGTACGACCGCATAGACAGCAGCCCAACGGGCTCCTCCACCCCTGTTATTCTCCAGGCAAGAATACTGGAGTGGGTTGCCATTTCCTTCTCCCATGCATGCATGCATGCTAAGTTGCTTCAGTCGTGTCTGACTGTATGCGAGCCTATGGACAGCAGACCACCAGGCTCTTCTGTCTACAGGATTCTCCAGGCAAGAATACTGGAGTGGGTTGCCATTTCCTTCTCCACCACTATACCATATTGCATCCTAATTCTATTATACTGTTAAGATGTTAATAGCTATTGCCTATTAGCCTTAAAGGGTTTTGTGGGGAAGTAAGTTTAGAAGTGTTGACTTTATTATACAGATTTGTGGACTGTTAATCCGTGATCAGAGTTGGGTGAATTTGGTGGACTATCACCAGGAGCCAGGCTTATGCAAAACACATTTCAGAAAAAAACTGATATTGATTATTAAAGAGCCAGCTTTTGTATCCTGGTATATTCTTGCCAGAGAGAAGTTTCTTAGTAGGCTGAAATGTTGCTCTTTTGGGCAGAAAGTAGTTATCAAATTTAACCAATTGCTTATGCTAATGATTCAATAAGATTCTGTGGGAATCAGAGCTAGAATTGCATTCACTCAACTAGAAATTCTCTCATTTCCAACATTATCTGTGAAGATTACTTTTATCTTTCAAGAACCAACTTGAAGGCTTTCTGTCCTTAAAGCATTCCTTCATCTGAAGCCTTCACTTGTTCACATTGGAAATATAATGATTTTTGTTTAGCAGTTCACATTAAAGGCTTGTCATGTGCTACCTGACAGAGTAGTAATTTTTGTATGTTTTTCAACTCCTCTATTATGTCATAAGCTCTGCAGATCAGAAACCATGTTTATACCTCACAGTAAATTCCCGCGTTTGTGACAGTTGAAGGTCCGTATTTTGTTCTGTGAATGAAAAAAAAGTTTCTCATGATTGGAAAATTACTTTATATGATCATGTACTTTATTTCAGGTATAAATATAATTTTATTATATTTTATTATTAATGATAAAGTCAAGAAATAAAGATCTCTGAGTCCATCAATTACATGCATCAAACTGTTGGCCATTTTCTCTGATGGTGCTTGCCATTTTTGCCTATTTCACATGCACGTATAATTTTTTGTAGATTTGGTAACTATAGGGATTTAATTTTTTATACTCTTAATTTTTTAGAGCAGTTTAGGTTCACATCAAAGTTTAGAGGAAAGTGCAGAGATTTCTCACATACTCCCTGCTCTGACACATGCATAGCCTTTTTCATTATCAGCCTCACTCATTAGAGAGGTACATTTGTTACCATTGAGAAACCTGCATTGGCACATCATAACCATATTTATTAAGCTGTCTGGGGTTTCATTCAAGAAATGTTCCATAACTAAGTCTTCCCCTAATATTAGACACCCAAGTTGTGCTCTTTTTCCTATTTGACACAAAAATTAAATCTATGTGATTATAACATATACTTAAAAGATTGGAACATTCATGATGTGGGGTAGTGTGGTCAATGCTATATTAAATTATGGGAGCTCTTTTTCTAAAACTCTTTTTTAATTGGGTAAAAATATGGAAAAGAATGTTAACAGAAGAAATTCCATAATGGTAAAATATGCTGACTGAAATATGAAAAAAATCGTTTTGTAAGTGATTATTATTTTTTGGCTCAAGGTTTGAATAAAAAAATGGAAAGTTTTTAAATAAAATTTTGTTTTACGTAGAGACCTACAGATTGAGAAAAGGTCGTGGGATCTAACTGAGAGGAGCAATAAGTGAAAGGGCTGAATATATATACTGTACCCAGCCAGCAGTCAATAAATTGCTGAATAGAATAGGATGTAGACACACACACAGTCACACAGAGTGTGAACTCAGAAGCAGAGAAAATAGCTGCTCTAACAGATTGATTTTGCCTGTGTCCAGTACAGGAGACCTTCCTAGGAGAACAGCCTTGTGTTTAACACCTAAAGTGGCTCTTTCTACCTGTGAGAGCAGACAGAGTAAGGAAGGGCTCTTGGAAGCTGATGTGGCTCTGGCAATTCCAGAAGAGACTGGACTCACCTCATCCACTGCCTATTGGTTTTTCTTCCTTCTTCTCTCTTGGCTTCTTTCCCCTCTTTCTTTCTATTATTCTCTATTTAGGGCTTCTAGGACCTGAAGATGCAACAAAGAATAAAACGACATATAACTCGGCTCTTAGGGTTTTACATTCTGGTAAAGGGAGTCATAAAATAGACAAATGCATATACAAACAAATGAAATATTTCAGATCTTGGTAATGAAAATGGAGTAGGTGATCATCTCATAGTGATTGATGGAGGCTATGTGTGTGTCATCTTTGAAGTAAGGATTCTGGAAGAGGTACTTTGAAGAACTAAAGATGAGTTAAGACCTGCAGAGTGTTGGTTAATAAGACATTAATTTCCTTGCAGAGGGAATACCAAATACAAAGACTCAGGAAGGACTGGTGGTTTGTGAAGCCCAGTGTGGCAGGAACGTAGTGAATCATGCTTTTGTGCTTAGTTGTGTCCAACTCTTTGTGATGCCATGCACTGGAGCCCACCAGGCTTCTCTGTCCATGGAATTTTTAAGGCAAGAATACTGGAGTGGGTTCCCATTTTCTTCCTCCAGGGGATCTTCCTGCTCCAGGGATGGAACCCTCATCTCCTGTGTGTCTCCTGCATTGCAGGTGGATTCTTTATCCACTGAGCCATGGAGGAAGCCAACCATGCTTAGAAGCAAGTCAATAACAGCTTGTTTTCTGGGGTGTGAAAAAAAGAGAGACCTCTGGGGGAACTAGAGACTGGATCACACCACAGCTTCACAACAAGGCTCCATGGGAAGGTTTTATTTTTTAAAGAACTTAAGGTGATTAACTGAAGCATCAGAGAAAAACATGGCTTTTTTCATTCTTTAAGTGTGTATTTTGGAGACTCCTTCCCATCGGTCAAAAAGTATATTCTCAAGCTCAATTAGATTACATGTTAACAGACAGTTTATAGAAGTTTGATGCCTAAAGTGTTATATTTGTCATGCCAGAATGAACAGACAGAATAATGCTTGTAAAACTTAATTGTTCACTAGAAAATAATTCCTTGCTGGCACAGTTGATATATAATTGAACAAGTTAACTGAGGGATAACTCAGGCTTACATTTTAGAAAATCAATTTACCATCCAATTTAAGGCAAAAAAAAAAAAAGAAACTCAGGGTCTGATTATGGAATGAGAATAACATGAACAATTGAGATTATGAAAATAAGTTTCAGATATTTGGCAAAGAAAACCCAAAGGGAATATTTTCATTGTTGGTGCTGTTATAAAATTCTCAAAGTATGTGGATTAAAATGTATCATATTTTATATAAATGTTTGATCTAATTTATGAAAGAACATTAGATCTTCCAGTTCCCTCATATTTTTAAAGAAAAACAGGCTGGTGTTCATGGAAAACAAGCATATGTAGAATTACTATCCCACTGAAAAACCTTTCAGTTAAATTTCATATAATTTTAAGATTTGACATATAGTTTGAGTTGACTATAAACCATTTGTAATTTGAAACATTTGTATATTTAACTTTTCATGTATCACATTATTTGGAACTACTTGATGAGATGGAAATGTTCTTGAAGGTAGAGAGCACATTATCTGTTTCTTTTTTATGAAGTTCTGTAGAGTCTAGGCCCAAGATAATATAACAAAGTTAATAAGCCATCATGATTTTTGCTGAGTTTTATGTTGGTTTTGGTTGGGACACTGGGATGAATTAGACACGGATTGGGAAAATGGCCATGGAGCCTGGTCCTTAGCCTATTTTTGTAAATACAGTTTTTCTGGTATACAAATATAGCTTTTGTTATTTTCTGTAGGTACTTTGCTGCTACAACAACAGAGTTGAGTACATGTGACAGAAACTGTATGGTCCTCAAAATTTTAAATACTGAAAAATGCTTATTTTGCAGTATGAGGCCCAAACTATTTCCTTATTTGGTATCCCTGTTAAATAACTATGATATCTTCTCATTTTCCTTTAAAATACTTTAGTACTTCAGACAATAAAGTTACACACTGTAAAAAAAAAAGTACCTATATCTCCAACTAGGTTTAAAAACTTAATTTTTACATTTGCTTTTATTTTGGAATAAGATGTAAAAATATAACTACATTACATTCCTACATGATGGTTGCCTCCATGCCAGTTATTGGGTGACCCATCTGTTCATCGCTAAAATTAACTATCACATTTATTGTATATTCAAGACCTCAGTTAGAATATTAATATGTGTTTGGGCTTTTACTATGTGACAACTGTTAAGCATTTTTATCAATATGATTTTATCTGTTATACACAATAACTTTATGATGTGTGTACTTTCATTATCCCCATTTTACAGATGAAGAAACTGAGGTACATAGATGTACCTGTCCAAGGCCACACAGTTAAAAATTTGTGGAGAAAGGAGTTTTTATAGATTTGAAAGAGATGAAGATGGCAGTTGAATGACAGTTGACGGCATGTATAAGTTTATTATATGTATTTTCTATTTTGTTTATTTAATTACATAACAAACACATGGTAACAAGCTCTGTTCCAAGTGTGTTATAAACATCAAGCCATCTAAACCTCTAAACAACCTTATGAGGCATCCTTATGATAAAGTATTATCATAGTCAATATTTTGACAGTAAGAAATTGAGGCAGAGAGATGAAGAGTTTTCCTGAGGGTCATCCAACGAGTAAGTGTCAGAGCTGGGATTTAAATCCAGGAATATTTATTTTAGCTTCCTTGCTTATGATCCTTTGATTTTTTTCTAATAATTACACAAGTGTGTATGTCTAAATATTTTTAAAAATGAACAGTTGCTGACTTATAGGGCAGTAGCAATTCAAGACTGAGATAGAATTTTTAGCATAATTATATAAGTAGAAATCCCAAGAAAATCACCTAAATCCAGTGGTAGTAATAAAAAACCCTTGCTTTGTATTCCTCAACACACCAGAATATGAAATGCCATCTCCTTGATTTAGAGAGGCAAACTTAAGTGATAAAATCTTGTGAAAACAAAAACTGATCGTGTGAGTGGCCAAACCTGATAATAGTGTGAAACCTATAAACATAACTCCCATGTTGAAAGAGTTCAAAACTTTTTAAGGCATTAATTTGTGTGTGTGTGTGTAAAATCAGCTTTCCTTTTCTCCCTTCTTGTTCAATCTAAAACTGGTTTTGAAAGGGGCATCTGTTATTAATAGTTACCTAAACTTTTACAGAAATCTGAAACATTCCTTAAGAGGTATGAATCTTCTCCTTGTCTTCTTTATTTGAGTTTGGATGTGTCAAATATAATAAATGGAATTTTAAACCTTACCAGAAAAATCACCCATGAATTCTGCAGAAGATGGATTGATTTCAACCCTAGAGTCATGTATTTCAGACTCCTCTATCTGAGCGTAGCGGTGCCTCTTCTGGCTCTGTGCGCTTCATTGGTTATTACATTTGGAAGAGCACCACTCTGGGACTCAGAAATGCTTCCTGGGAGCAAACCAACTGAAGCAGAATGATATATATTTTATGTTTCCTAATTGGTTATACTTTTACAGTGGGGCTTGAGGTTTTCCCAGGAAGGTGCTGGTATTGGCCATATTCAAACCATATCCATAATCAGGTCAAAGTTCATGTCATATGAAGATAACTCAGGGGAAATAATGGAGGGAAATATTGGATATATTCTACCCTGGACAGCCTGCTCAGCATGGTGCCATTCATAACTTCTGACTTTCTGAGAGCCAGAACTTAAATCAGTTTTAAATGGTTGGCCTCACTTAAAATTGGGTTTGAAGGAGATAATTGACTCAGTCTCTGGCTCAGACCAGCTTGAAAAGAATTTCATTTGCTAACATTGCGCTGCTAGCTGTTGGCAGCAGTGTGTCCTGGATAGTCTGAGCCAACATCCTGATCAGATGTCAGAGCTTGAATTTCTGAAATGCTGAACCTTTCTTTGTTTCTGGAAGATGAGAATGTTATTTCAATTTTTCAGGAGAAGTTGATCAATGTTAGGTCTCCAACCAAAATGAACAATAAATGAGTGGACTATACTTACAATAATCAGATACTCATCATCCTTTGTGTTTTTTATGCCTGCTGATTTTTTTATGCCCTCTGATAATGGTAAGTAATTAGCATAAAATTATGGGACATTTTAATTAAACTTTATTTAATTTATTTATTTAATTTATGGGACGTTTTAAATTAAAAGTGCTTAAAATACTAAAATTAGGTTTATTTTTTATTTTTATGTCAATAATACATACTCATTTGATAAATGGTAAAAATTCAAATCACTATGTCAAATAATCATATTAGAGCCATAACCCTGTAGAGTTAGTGCTAACGAAACCCAAAACTCAGGGGAGAATAAGAGGAGGAAAGAAGAGTCATCAGTAAATGAATTGTTGCTTTGTAAAGTTATAAAAATATCTTTAAAATGCAGGACTTCAGTACAACTGATCTGTTCAAGGATTATTCTTCCTTTAAGTAATGACATATAATTTTTGCTCACTAGTGGAACATTTGTTTATTATGCAACCCAAGAGAGTATTTGTACCTGGGGGACTGACCAAGAGGCTGGTACCAATATGCTTATATTTTATTCAGAACCACATCAGTGCAGCAAACCTAGAGTATTCAGAAAGTTTGATAATTCCTAGTAATAATTCATAGCATTTTAGTCACCACACCAACAACAAACATTTCATGCATATTGATTAAGAAGTGATTTGTGATACAACTTTTCCCAACATTTATATACTGGATCAAGTGAACCTGAATGCCAGATCACTAACTTACCCTGGGCTTTCTTTTTTCCTTTCTGTATACATGTTCATTCGGAGGAGAAAGACATTTACTACTGACTAGCTGCTTAATAGCTGTGTGAAATTTGATAACTTGCAGAATAATAAAATCTTCTGGATAAAAGGAATCTTATCTTGCCCAGTCTACTATTAATAGGATCCCAATTCTCCTCTTCAGCATGGGCATGAAGTAGTTGTCCAGATTTTGTGCAACTCCTTCCAAAGATGGGGAACTCAAGACCACCCAAGGGAACTTGGCCACTTTCAGGCAACTCTTATAGTATATTCTCCACAGAGTTCTTTTGTTTTCAGTTATGTAAATCTAACTGGATAAAATGACTATTGCCTTTTTTTATCTCACGAAAGGATACAATGAGATAATGCTTATAGGAAAGGTAGTGTATTGAGTGACTTGAGATCTAACTGAAGGTACCATTCTTATTACTTTAGCATGCTGAACTGAATGATTATACACAATTGTTTAGTCTCCCTGGGAAAGGATTATATTTCCCTATCCTATTTAAATTAGTCTTGTCCATGTGACTTTTCTGATTAAAAAAATAGAAGGCCCATGAGTCACATCTACATAAAAAGTTTACACCCTAGCACATGGCCCAAAGCCCAGTTCCCTTTGTCATAACCATGAATATTCCAGAAGAAGGCTGCTTCAATAGCCTGGATCCTAGAGGGAAGATGACCTAGGGCAGAGCCACAGTCCATCCACAGGGGTGCTGCATGAGTCAGAAATAAAATGTATTTTGTTGTAAACCACTGAGATATTGGAATTGTTTGTAATCACAGTCCATTCTAGGTTTTACCGATTGGTGTATTCTTTCTTCCACTCTGAGTTCAGGCCTGAATTATAGGTTACATTCTTGTGGACTTCTTTCTATTATAGGGGCTGTGCTGACATTACGGAGCCTTCTATTTTATAGCAGCCACTGTAGAAGGCAGGGACATGCTTTTTCTTAGGCAGATCAGATAAGAATCGAAAACATTATGGAGTGCTATTTGGTACTTGAAGCCTTGTGACTTTAGGTACTTCCATGACAACTTCCAAGTTATCAATTGACATCTTTGTAAATTGGGAGCTGTATTTTTCTATAACTCAATGCTCCTTTACCTTTTCCCCATTATTTCTCCTTAGCCTTTTTACAGTTTTCTCCTAGTTATCCACCCTCTCCATGAAATGTCAGTACCATAGATAAGCTGTATATCTGTTTGTGTTCTCTAGTGGAACATTTGTTTTTCACTGGAACCTTTGTTCATTTATCATATAACCCAAATTATTTGTATATTTGTGCATTGTAATTTAGAAGCCTGAGATTTTTTTGTTTGCTTTCTTTGAGACTGAATACTCTAGCTAAAGAATGACAAGTTAGGAAAGGCCAGTTTCTGAACCTTCAGGCTGCTGTGGAATATCACAGGATTGGTCCCAAGGCTTCCCAGGTGACGCTAGTGGTAGCGAAGCTGCTCGCCAATGCAGGAGAATTAAGAGACACAGGTTTGATCCCTGGGTTGGGAAGATTCCCTGGAGGAAGAAATGGCAACCTACTCCAGTATTCTTGCCTGGAAAATCCCATGGACAGAAGAGCTTGGTGGGCTGTGGTCCATTATGTTACAAAGAGTTGGACACAACTGAAGTTACTTAGCACGCATGCAGAGTAGAGTAAGCAGAGATTTTTTTCTGGGTGAGGAAAAAGCTTTCCTCACTATAAATTAGATATTTTTGAGAGCTGAAATGCAACATATTTTGTTTAAAAAAAGAGAGAGAAGGAAGTTGTAAATCATCACAATTTTGTAGTGTCAAAGGTGAATGAGTAGAAGACATCATAGACTATAGTACAAAGAAGCAGAATAGAGCATGATGAAATCTATGTAGAAAGCATTTAGTAAGCTTTTACTATGCACCTTGCCTTTGCATGATTTCATTTTAATTCTTTTGGCAAGTTTCTGGAGTACTATTACAAAATTAATTTTATAGATGAGGAAACTTTGACTTTGGTTATGAATGTGCCAAGGCTATGAAATAGGGAGAGGATGATCAGGGTGTTTAAGGATCAAGCATGTTTAAGACTTCAACTCCATGCTCCTTGTTAGACATGACACTGTGCTTCATGGTCAAAAAGATGTGTGTCTGGAAATGAGCTCATTGCTGGCGAGGTAAGTAAGCCACAGAAGGATTAGTGTTATCTTAAGGTGTATCTTTTTAGGGGATTCTGTTCCACTGTTTTCTGAGTGAGTAAATAGTGACTGTATATCTGGAATGTCAAAGATACATGTACCATGATTGAGGGATGAGTCTTGTTAGAAATCATATGCAATATATTCACATTATGCTATTTATGTTTGCTTTATAGTGTGCATGATTTCTGTGGTAGAAACGAGTCTCATAAATTTCTCCCCACCCATTTTATTAGGGAGAGAGCAGAGCTGGGTCACTACTCCTATCACCAAGCTATTTTAGCTGTTCTTATGTGATTTTTCCCATTCTAGGCTGACCTTCATACTTATGTCATCCCAGTGTCCCCAGTATAACAATTTTAGGGCCAGTTATAATTTTAGTCTTTTTTGTTTATTTGTATCTTCCTAATCAATTCTTGGCATATGGAAGGAATTTGAATATTTGTTGACTGAACAGATGAATGATTAATCTATAGAGGACTACTCAAATTCCAGGGCTGGTGTTAACATGGGATTCACTGCCTTCTTATAATACAAATAGTAATGTTAACAACACATTGGTGAGTGGCCACTTTTCTTTTTTTGACCAGTGCAGTAGGGTCAAAAACTTTCAGTTCAGTCGCTCAGTCATGTCCGACTCTTTGCTACCCCATGGACTGCAGCACACCAGGCTTCCCTGTTCATCACCAACTCCCAGAGCCTACTCAAACTCATGTCCATCAAGTTGGTGATGCTATCCAACTATCTCCTCCTCTGTCATCCCCTTCTTCTCCTGCCTCATAAACTTTGGATAAACATATTTTCAGGCTCTGCCTTAAAGTAACAAGCTGAACACATGCATTTGAAATCCCAGTGGAATATTAGTAAAGAATTGGTGTTTTAATTGTTAAGTTGTACCTGTTTCTTGCAACCCCATGGTAGCCTGCCAGGCTCCTCTGTCCATACCTTCTCTAGGGGATCTTCCTGACCCAGGAATTGAACCCAGGTCTCCTGCACTGCAGGCAGATTCTTTACCAAAAGAACTACCATAGAAGCCCAGTAAAGAATTACAAAAGATGATAAAACCTTTAATCATAAAGTATCAATAGTTGCAAGAGATGTTAATAGAACTTCTGTAAGACAAAAAGCTTATGAAGACAGAAGAGTACTGCAGAGAAATGATTTTCCCAGGGAACCAGTGATGTGGTGGAGCCAGGTCTCGATGACCTGGAATTGTGATCACCTTTTCCTAACTGTGACTTCACAGATACGGTGTGGGTAGCTTGAAATTGGCCATACTGGGAGCACAGATCTGGGCTTTTCCCCTTCTCATTGGCTACTGTGCATTTACTAGTACATCATTGTAAAGAACCCCATAGAAAATTCACAATTTTGATAATCTGGTCCAAATGGTAAGAATAAATGAAAGTCACTCAGTGGTGTCCAATGCTTTGTGACCCCATGAACTGTATACAGCCCATGGAATTCTCCAGGCCAGAATACTGAAGTGGGAAGCCTTTCCCTTTTCCAGGGTATCTTCCCAACCCAGGGATCGAACCCAGGTCTCCCACATTGCAGGTGGATTCTTTACCAGCTGAGCCACCAGGGAAGTCCAAGAATACTGGAGTGGGTAGCCTTTCCCTTCTCCAGGTGATCTTCCTGGCCCAGGAATCAAACCAGGGTCTACTGCATTGTAGGCAGATTCTCTACCAGCTGAGACCAGGTAAGAATGAGGGTGTGCTCAAAAAAGAGTTTAGACCAGCTGTGACTGTGCCTTGCTCTCAGTTTCTGATTTCGTAGTTCTGGAGTAGATAGCAAGAATTTACAGCTCTAACAAGTTCTAGGTGCTGCTGCTGCTATTCTGAGGAGCATACATTGAGAACCAGTGTTCTAAAGAAATTAAAGGAGAACCTTAGGGCAGGTGTTGTCATTGTGAAGTGAAGTGCTGCTCCTTTGATCCATGTGGTTGTGTGGGGGAGTCTGTCGGCTGACTTCTTGCTCTGTTTCCTAAAGTTAGCCTCCCAGGCAACAAACCCTTTCCATTAGAGACAGCTCAAGTTGCTTTGCCATTCAGTTAATAGGCCTGTTGAGGAAACAAAACCAGTTATTCTATAGCTTCTTAGAATCAACCTTATTTTTCCTGTAGTGAATGAATCATTGTATAGACATGTCAATATAACTTCTGTTTATTATCATTTTCAACTGTATGATCGACTTTTCATCAAAGCATAGATAATGTAATTAAGCTTACAAAATAAAATGTGTATGCTATTACTGTTAACAATGTAAAAACAGAAAAGGGCAGAAACTGGGAGATCAAAGTTAGGAAGACAGGCAGGAAAAAAAGAATAGAAACAAAGATTTTGCATAGTGAACAACTGATGATTTAAAGTTGATATCCAAATATAGAATTTTTTTGTGTATAACACTCAACTTTACCGAGGCAAGCAATAGAAGAACTGAAAAATTTAATATCTCTCAAAAATCAAAAAGATTAAGAACAGGTATCCTAAAGAAATAAATCCTATTTTTTTTATAGTAGGGAATAGGTAGAGGGGTGAAAGTCAATAAAGAAATAAAAGGAGAGATAAGGATATTACTTAGTGCTCTGAAGGTAACAATCAGAAGTAAAGACAAATAGTTAAAGGCAATAAACTGATGACTGAATAGCTGGCTTGGCAACTAAGGAGAACATTGGTGCTTCTCATTGCAAAACTTGTGCTATCTTATAACTCAAATGGGCATGTGAATGTATTGTCTTTAAAAATGTCATTTACATTAAGATGACTTCTTGGTATGGACCATCTTGAGCATTTATAGTTTATAGCTTAGTTGGAAATGGACAGTGGATACAAAGACTTTTTCAGATTGAAGTGTAGTGTATTTACAGTGTTATGTTTCAGAGAAATTAAGTTATATATTTTCCAGCTTCTTTCTCATTATAGGTTATTATAAGATATTGAATATAGTTCCCTGTGGCACAATAAATCATTGTTGCTTATACATTATATATATATATATAGTAGGGGGTTATCAGTTAATTCCAAACTCCTAGCTTATCACTTCCCTGCCCCTTTCCCCTTTGGTAGCCATGTTTGTTTTCTATTGTCTCCAAGTCTGTTTCTGTTTTGTAAATATGTTCAATTGTATCATTGTTTAGATTTCACATTAAGTGATATCGTATTTGTTTTTCTGTCTGACTTAACTTCACTTAATATGATAATCTCGATCTATTTATGTTGCTGCAAATGGTGTTATTTCATTCTTTTTTATTTCTGAGTAATATCCCATTATATGTGTGTGTGTGTATATATGTATGTATACCACACCATTATCTGTTCATCTGTTGATGGAAATTTAGGTTGCTTCTGTGTAGGCTATTGTAAATAGTGCTGCTACAAATATTGGGGTAAATTTATCTTTTAGAATTTGAGTTTTCATCTTTTCCAGATATATGCCCAAGAGTGGAATTGCTGGATCATATGATACCTCTATTCTTAGTTTTTTGAGGCACCTCCATACTGTTTTCCATAGTGATTGCACCAATTTACATTACTACCAGTGGTGTTGGAGGGTTTTCTTTTCTCCACATCCTCTCCAGCATTTATTATTTATCAACTTTCTGTTGATGGCCATTATGACTGGTGTGAGTGATGCCTCATTGTAGTTTTGATTTGCATTTCTCTAATAATTAGCAATATTGAGCATCTTTTCATGTCTCTATTGGCCATTCATGTTCTTGTTGGCCATTTGTATATCATCTTTAGAGAAATGTCTGTTTATGTCTTCTGCTCATTTTTTGATTGAGCTATTTGATTTTTTGATATTAAGCAGTAGGAGTTATTTGTGTATCTTGGAAATTAATCCTTTGTCAGTTGCATCATTTGCAAATAGTTTCTCCCATTCTGTAGGCTGTCTTTGGATTTCATAGTTTGTTTTGCTGTGCCAAAAGTTTTCAGTTTAATTAAGTCCTATTTGTTTATTTTTGCTTTTATTTCCATTACTCTAGGAGATGGATTCAAAAAATGTAAATTGCCACAATTTATATCAAAGAATGTTCTGCCAGTGTTTTCCTCTAGGAGTTCTATAGTTTCTGGTCTTACATGTAGATCTTTAATCCATTTTTGAGTTTATTTTTGTACATGATGTTGTGTGTGTGTGTGTGTGCTCAGCCGTGTGCAATTCTTTGGACTCTTTGTGACCCCACGGACTGTCGCATGCCAGGCTCCTCTGTCCATGAAATTTTTCAGACAAGAATACTGGAGTGGGTTGCATTTCCTACTCCAGGGAATCTTCCTGACCCAGGGATCAAACCTGCATCTCCTGTGTCTCCTGCATTGGCAGGCGGATTCTTTACCTGGGAAGCACATATGATGTAGAGAATGTCTTAATTTTATTCTTGACATGTAGCTGTCTGATTTTTCCAGCACCACTTATTGAAGAGACTGTCTCTTCTCCTTGCCATTATTGTTCGTGTGCTCAGCCGTGTCCAACTCTTTGTGACCCCATGGACTAGGGCCCACCAGCCTCCTCTGTCCATGGAATTATTCTCTCCTGGCAAGAGTACTGGAGAGGGTTGCCATTTCCTACTCCGGAGAAATCTTCCTGACCAGGGATCAAACCTACGCCTCCTGTGTCTCTGGCATTGCAGGCAGATTCGTTACCCACTCAGTGATGACTGTGTCTTGGTTTAATTGACCTCAGTACATAGGTTTACTTCTCTATATTTTATTCCATTGATCTATGTGTTTGTTTTTGTGCCAGTATCATACTGTTTGGATTACTGTAGTTTGAAGTTTCAACTTATCAAAACTATGGAGTGTGAGTCCTCCAACTCTGTTTTTCTTGAGATTATTTTGGCTATTCAGGGTCACACCTTTACTGAATTCGTTAATGAGCTCTAGTGGTTTATGGTGGCATCATTAGGATTTTCTATATATAGTATAATGTCATCTGCAAACAGTGACACAGTTTTACTTCTTCCTTTCCAGTTTGGATTCCTTTTATTTGTTTTTATTCTCTGAATCCTGTGGATAGGACTTTCAAAACTGTTGAATAAAAGAGGTGAGAGTGAGCATCTTTCTCTTGTTCCTGATATTAGAGGGGAATGCTTTCAGGTCTTCACCATTGGATATGATGTTATCTGTGGGTTTGTCATGATCTTTTTATTTTGAGATATGTTCCATCCATGCCTCCTTTCTGGAGAGTTTTTATCCTAAATGGATGTTGATAAAATTGAAAAAATTTCATCAAAGCACTTTCTTCACCTATTAAAATTATAGTATGATTTGTATTCTTTAATTTGCTAATGTAGTCTATCACATTGATTAATTTGTCAACATTGAAAAAACCCTTGCATCCCTGGGATAAATCCCACTTGATCATGATGTGTGATCCTTTAATGTATTATTAGATTTGGTTTGCTGTTATTTTGCAGAGGATTTCTTCATCTCTGTTCATCAGTGATTTTGGCTGTGATTTATTTCTTTGTGATATCTTTGTCTGGTTTTGGTGTCAGGGTCATAGGATGAGTTTGGGAGTATTCCTCCTCCTCCAACTTTTTAGAATAGTTTCAGAATCATGGGTGTTGTCTTTCCACTCAGTGTTAGGTAGAATTCACCCGTGAAGTCACCTGGCCCTGGATTTTTGTAGGAAGTTTTAAAATTACTGATTCAATTTAAATACTGGTAATTCATCTGTCCATATATTCTATTTATTCCTGGCTCAGCACAGGATTTTTGAGTGCAGGGATGGTGGCAGAAAATATGCTATTTTTTTTTTTTTTGTGAGGAAAACACCGATTGCTCTCTTGAACTGAAATTATCATCAGTTGACTGATAATTGACTGAAAACTTTATTTTTCACCCAGCTCTTTGGGTATCTCTGGAGATTGCAAGTAATAATAGAAGCAATCATTATCCTTTTAATTTACTTGTATATCAGTGGCTTAATACAGAAAACCAGATTGTGAATGGAAAGCTGTTTAATTTTATATTTTTTTTATTAGTTGGAGGCTAATTACTTTACAATATTGTAGTGGTTTTTGTCATACATTGACATGAATCAGCCATGGATATACATGTATTACCCATCCTGATCCCCCCTCCCACCTCCCTCAGAAAGCTGTTTAAAAACAGAACTTCACACATTGTCAGCTTTGAGGGGCATGTGTCAGTAATCTGCTACCCTGTAAACTGCCTTATGATTAGTGGAAAATATTATTTTTTGGTATAAATTTCCAAGTTGTAAAGAGAAGGATTCATTTAATGTCTTTCAAAGACTATAATGGTCTCTAGCTTTTAATTTTTCTTAGGATTAGGCAGATGGTATTTTTTTCTTAGAACTTGGGGGGGATTAAAAGCTATGAAAATGAAATTCCACATGAAATTTCATTAAACTGTCTTTCAGTCAGGTGAATACATTTGTTTATTTTTTCCTTTAATAACAATTAATGATTAAAGAAAAATCACATAGCTTTCATTTCATAGGTGCAGAATTCCCACATATATGTGGTTTGATGTCCTTCTTTCATCCAAAATGTATCTATTCACCAACTTTATGAGCTGATATTTTCAGAAGTCAGTCATGTCACAGTATCTTTAGCTTTCAGTACCCTGATGCAATCATAATCATTGCTTTTTTGCATTCTGGGTGGATGTTATTTAACATGTAAGACCATTTACAATGAAGATAATGAAGAAAATTTTTCTTTTTCAATTGGAATAGCCTGACAGGCCAGGTGCTGAAAGTGGGTACTTTACTTTTCTCTATTATTTGAGATAGAATATAGAGCAGTACATAGGAAACCTGAAGTTATATTATTAGTAACTATCCCTGTAACTAACACACTAATTTTTTTCAATGAGTTTCTTGGTACAAGGTGGGAAGCTCCATACATTTTACTATTTTGTCAAGAGCAGGAGGCTTGAATAGAACTTTTCTTGTGTAAGAGATTGTGGAGGAACTTGGAAAAACTGCATTGAATTTCCTGTGTAATATAATAACTGAAACATTCCTTGAGTTATTATTAATCCTTTTTTGATGGGTTCTTTCACAACATTTGTTCTTTTTTTTCTAATTTTTGATAGCAATAAATGTTTATATACAGACCTCAAAGTCATTGATTCCATTACAGTTGACTTTATTGAAGTAATTTCTATATCAGCTCTCACAAAATACTCCCAATTTCATGTTTCTTATTGAATGAAGAATAATGTTCTCTTTCTTAAGAAATGCTTCTTCCAAATTTGAGTATCCCCAAGAAGATCTAGTAAAGTTGAGGGTGTAGAAGATTTTTGGTATAGAGTTGTTTGGTGAGATAGCAACAGAAAAGTAGAATTAATTACTTTTCAAACTAGATTTGTATGTGCCCTTGTACAAACCAGTTAACTCCTGTCTATTTCCCAATTTTTATATTTGTGAAAGACTTATTTAGATGATTTCCAAAGGCTCTTTTGACTCTAAAAATCTAGAATTTGTCAAGATATTAGATCATTGTATTAGGATAATTTTCTGAAATATACAGATTTTGTTTATTAGTAGAGACTAGAAATGAGCTTGATTCACCCTCTAATTTGTCAGTTCGCAGGGGGCAAGCTTGGTTATTTTCATTTATCATTAGCTCTTTCCAGCATTTATTAAAACTTCTCTGCACAGTCAGTGGCTTGATTAATGTTATTTAGTGTACATTCAGACCCTCAGGATGGCTTCAGTAACCTGTGAAATCATTGTGTTGTGTATTTCTTGTAGCACTAAGGGATACACAAGGCCACCAGGAAGAAAGAGCATATTCTCTAGTCCCTTCTATTGTTGGGGTCCAGCCCCAGCATGTTCCAGGGGAACCCTCAGGATGAAGGGCATCGGCAAATGAGAGAGAGAGACAGTGAGACAAAGCTCGGGGCTAAGTCTGAAGTTTATTTCTGCATGGCCCCTTTATACCCTTAACAACATCTTTTTGGGGAAGTGCATATTGCTTACACACAGATCATCTCAAAACATTACAGCAACTTGACCTTCCACAGAAACAGGATGTCACCCACATACTTTTCGTTCACAAGAGTCTTTCTTATCATTTGGCCTTCAGGCCTGCTAACATTTTATCGCTTGCACCTGGTGTGACTTAAGCACCTTCAGTAGCCGACCCTGTTTTTCTTGTGATTAATCTATTTTCTTTCTAATAGGCATCATCTCCATGGGAACTAGATAGGATTACATTTTTACAGAACAGAAATGAAGGATTGCAAAAACAGCAGATATGGCACAAAACAGGCTCTTAGTCTAAAAGTTAACTACCTATAAGAAGTTGCCAGCTAATCTCTATCTAAAGTATTTTCTATTAGGCACATTTGTGACTATTATTTGTGGAGCTTTTCTCACCCCGTGGAGGGGCCTATGCTTAATAGTTGCTTTTGTTAGCGTACTGTGCTTAGGATGTTTAGAACAATCATGAGCATTTTTTGCAATGAGAGCACACATTTATCAAACAAGCCAGAATGCCAGCAAAAGGGTTTGAATTGAAGCATTTCCTTCATCCCTGGCCCCTTCATAGGGTAGCAGCATCCATGAGATTTATTTATTAACGTTTTAAGTTGGTCTTTATTCAATGAAAGAGGAGCAGGAGAGCTCTCGGCAGGCAACACAAGACTCTGCAGCAGGGCGAACAAGAACAACAGCAGAAAAGCGGGGAGGATACAGGGTGGGGTAGAGGCCGAGGCCAACCTGGAGGGTCCCTTATATCCTGAACGGCCTTGCGTGTTGGGTTTTTTCCTCATGACCTTGTCATGGATGGGATCCTGGATGGCCTTGCCTGTCAGGTATTTTCTTCATGACCTCGTCATGGGTGGGATCTCCCATAATGGCTCCCGGCACTCTCTATTTTTTAAGGACATGAAAATTAAGCTAAAGGGTGATAGAGTTACAGGATGAAATGCAAGTGGTGACCTGTATACTTACACTAGGGGTGCATGTGGTTACATAATAAGCTTTCAGTTCCAGGTTTATTTGGATAAGGGTACTGACAGCCGCAATGCTGTAGTTACTGAGAAAAAGCTGTGGAAAAGATTGCTGTTAATCAAAATATGCCAGCAGGTCTCTTCTTGTGTCACTGAATTCCTCTGATCTTCACGACCCTGTTCTTGCTAGTTCCAGAGCAAAGAATTCCCCTGGCTCATCCCATCCCTCAGAAATAATGGAGTATGCTGATCCTTGAAAATAGGGCATCCAAATTCAGCCATCCTTTCATTCTTTGGGCTTTTATTTTAAAAATAAATAAATGGAGATGGATGCAAACAGTCCATAATGATTTACTTTAAGAAAATATCATGTAATAATTGTATGGAAGGGAAGATTTGTCATAGCTGACATTAGGCAGAAGAAACTTTTCTGGTGAGAGCAGACCAGAAGTTAGATTTGCCCTGGCACAGTGAGAATGCCATCAAGATGTTCAGTGGCATTTGTACATGTCATAAAGGTGATTATTCTGTGTCAAAGCTCTGGCAAGGTTAGACCTCAGATGCTGTCTTTAAGATTAAGAAATGAGCATTGACAGCAGATAGGCTGGGTTTGAAGAAACTCATGTTTAAGCATTGAGGAAATTGTGTTTTGAGAGATGGTTACAAGCAGTACAATTATGATGCAGAGATTCACTATAAGTAAGTAGGAGTGAATGTGTTATATGGTAGCAGGTCAATATGTAGGGCAATGATATGGACCATAATGCATAAATCATGAATAGTTAAGCTACTGAAGGCCTTTGATATGTTTAGAAAAGTAAATTTAAAAGGATAATTGTGCAGGGCCAAAAGAGGGTGCTGTGTCTCTACCTAAGCATTTTCACATCAACTGAGTTAGCCCTATGAGAACGTCAAAGTAAAGGCTAGTACATAAGAAGTTAATGTAATCCAAACTGCATTGGCAAAAAGAGTGAAAATTAGAAATCTCTCTCCCATTTCCAGGTGGTGAAATATAGAGGACAAGATTTTTGGGTTTTATGGCGAAGGAGGGCACTGAGGATATCTCAGGGCTTTAAGGCCAGGGAAGGGGAAGAGATCCCGAAGTCGAGGCCATGCAGAAAAGCACGGGAGAAACTTAAATGCAATTCATAGGAGTAGAGAGAAACTTGACACAAGAAATTTTTGATATGGAACTTTAAGAACAACTGTGGAACTCAAGGTTAAATCTGTACTCAACATCAGTCCATAGATCTGTTCTATCAGTTTCCCACTGGGAACTTTTTAAAAAATATGTAAATCTCAGAGCTTTACATGTAATATTTCTAGATCTTAGGTAAAGCCTAGAAATTTAAAAAAATTATTTTTTCTGGTTTTTGATTCTGATGAGCAGTCAGGCTACAGAAACACCTCCTAGACAATGCGTACAGTATAGGAATAGTTTCTGATAACAGGTAACATGTGATGAGAGAATGAGGACATGACCTTGTAAATTCAGACTGTCAAAAGACTGACTTTAAATTTTCCTGAGTTAAAAAGGCTTACAAAATGCAGCACAACACCCCCAAATTTCCCTGGTTGTATTATATTTTTTCTTGGTTTAGTTATGATCTGAGTTAGTCTGAAGAGGCTCTGCTAACTAAACCAGTATATACTCTCTGTGGTACGATTCCAGGTAAAATTAAATCAAGTATATTTAAGACATGTAGACAATATTAAAGAACCAGTTGCAAGACTCTCATGAGTTGATTTCATTAAAACAAAGACTAGTTTGTCAAATATTTTATTAATCAAAAAAGAGCTATACAAATAACACCATTCATAGATTTCCATCTGTTTGAGCACCTTTATATAGTTAAAATTAGCAGGAACAGTTGTATGTTATTAAACATATTGATAAGCTAAATGCAACTCTGAGAATTCATTGTATATGAGGTGAAAAAGAAGATTGACATACTGTTTAACTTTAATCACCATGGAAAATAATTCAAGTAAGATAATTTAGACTAAGAAGAATATGGCAACAGTTTTCTTGTTAAAGAACACAGCCATGTTATAAACCCAACTTGTGAGAAGGCAGTTTTAAAATACTTTAATATAATTGACTTTGTCTTCATGAAGTAAAGGCTAAATTATTCTTAATATTGGAAAATAATTACTTTTAGGAATGGTAAACTATTTTAGCTATAATTTGAGAGTGTTCCCTTTTGTACTTTTAGCTTGAAATATCAGCTTCTGAAGTCTGAGTTCTTTATACAATGAAATTTGATTTATAAATGTATTTCCACAAAGTCAGTGAGGTCTAGAAACTGCTTTTAAAGGCTTATCTCTAATTTTGTATTTTGCTATAGACAATCAGTTGCTCAATACCTATGTAGCATGTAACATACCGGCATACCAAAGTACAGAAGAAATAGAAAATCTTACAATCTAAGAGGGAACACATGTTATTGGTTGTCTTTTCTACTTCCCACTCTACATTCTTTGTGTGCCTTTTATAGGCCTTTATAGGCCTTTTAAACCTCTACTTTAATACCTCCTGTGGTAAGAAACTCATCACCTCACAATGCTATTTCATTGTTAGAAAACCTACATGAAATAAAAGATCCTCCTTATGTAGAGCATTTCTTAAAGTCCACAAATTGATGCTAGTTCTATAAAATACCATAGGAAACTTACATTTCTGCATTTTACCCAGTTAATATCAGAAAAAGAATACTGTTCTGAGTTCTCTATTCCCTTGGCTGAAAATTTCCTGTTTCTGAATTCTTTTATTCAGTCTTCCTTCCTACCTAGAGCAAAAAATTCCAAGTGTCTTAGCTTGGCAAGGGCCTTAATCATCTAATTTCTGCTTACATTTTTTTTGTTGTTGTTTTTTAGTTTCATCTTCTGTCATTCTCTAAAACCTCTTCTATGTGCCAGTCATGCCAGAATACCCATGGTTTACCAAATGAACCATGCTCTTTCACAGTGATGTATTTAGAGATGTATTTCTTTTTATGTCTGAAGAAAGTTTCTATCTTGCAAACTTCTATCATCTTTTAGGACTCGCTGTAATGACACCTACTCTGAAAGTCCCCTTTGATACCTCCAGGGGAAGAAACGCTCCTTTAACAATCTGAAGGTATCTCTGCCCCAGGTATATTCATGCATCTGTCTTTCAGAGATTACCAACTTCTTGAAAGCAGTGACTATCCATTTCTTTATTGCTCTGGGTATTAAGTTGCATGTAATCATGCAATGGACATTCAACAAACATTCATGAATTCATGGCTTACAACTTTAATTTTAAATATTAGATCAGCCCTAAATCCATAAGTCCCCTGGTAATAATTACATTCTACCATGCTTATGAGCATAAATATAATTGAGGACACATGACTACTTTTCAAGTCTCAGTCTCACTTCTTTGTCTCCAAAAATTCGTAAGTGCCAGAGCTAAGCTGCTTGGGCTACATGAGTCATTGGCTTTATCTCCTCTGACCCACAAGATTACATTTATCATTTTTTAATTGAAGTATAATTGACTTATAGTACTATATTCAATATTAGTTTCAGGTCTACCATGGTTAGTGATGTTGAGCATTTTTTATGTGCTTGTTGGTCACATATATGTCTAATTTGGAAAAATGCTTATTTAGGTCTTCTGCCCAATTCATATGGGTTATTTATATTTTATTTTTATTGACTGTTGTATGAGTTCTGTGTATATTTTGGACATTGACCCCTTATCAGATACATTGTTTGCAAATATCTACTCCTATTCAGTTGGTTACTTTTTTGTTTTGTTGATAGTTTCCTTTGCTGTGCAGCAGCTTTTTGATGTATTCCTATTTGTTTATTTTTGCTCTTGCTTCCTTTGTTGGGGGAGACAGATTAGAAATAACATTCCTGAGATTGAAGTCAGCCTGTACACTAGCTATGTTTTCTTGGAGTATTATGGTTTCAGATCTTTTATTTCTTTAATCCACTCTGAATTTATATATATATATGACATGAGAAAATAGTTCAGTTTAATTCTTTAGTGCACAGCTGTCCATTTTGCTTTGAAGCTGTATATTGCCTTGGATGGTGTGGCCATTTAAAAAATACTTCTTTCAATCCATGAGCACATGCCTCTTTCCATTTGTTTGTGTTGTCTTTGGTTTTTTTCATTAATGTCTTGTAGTTTTCCAAGTGCAGTTATTTTACCTCCTTTGTTAGATTTATTTTTGTGATGCACTTTAAATGGGATTGTTTCCTGAGTTAATTTTCTGATAGTTCATTATTAGTATATAAGAAATGCAACAGATTTCTGTATACTAACCTTGAATCCTGCAAGCGTGTGGAATTCTTTCAAGTTCTAATAGTTTTTTGGTGGCATCCTTAGGATTTCCTATATATAGTTATCATGTCACCTGCAAACATTGACAGGTTTACTT
Organism: Odocoileus virginianus; assembly: GCF_023699985.2. Lineage (NCBI taxonomy): Eukaryota > Metazoa > Chordata > Mammalia > Artiodactyla > Cervidae > Odocoileus > Odocoileus virginianus. The sequence continues at coordinate 35,366,141 of NC_069680.1, forward strand.
ATTTCCCATTTAGAGTCCTTTTATTTCCTTTTCTTGTCTGTGGGTGGGCAGGGCTTGATCTCAGCATGGCTGGCTGCTGGGCCAGTCATGACGTTAGTTTTAACCCCACTGGTGGGTGTGACCAGTTCCTGAGTCAGCTGGCTCTGGGGCCTGGCTGCTGGGCCTGGTGATGGCATGCTGGCTGGGGAGTAGGGTCCCAGCTTGGCTCGCTGTGTGGCCCAGGGAACCTCGGGTTGGTGCCAGCCTGGTGGCTGGTCCTGGGCAGGTGGTTGTATACCGTGGGTGGGCTGGGCCTGGTACAACTGGCTACACAGTCCCCAGAGTAGCTGCTGATGACTCAGGTGATTGTGGCTGGCTAGGTGAGCTGGCCCGGTGGGCTGTGGGATCGTAGGTTTGGCGCCCGCCTACTGTGGTGGTGAGGACTTAGTTCCAGGGTGGCTGGCTGCGGGCCACAGTGATTGCATTTGTTCTTTGTAATTTTTGCCATCTTGCCACTCTTGACTCCATTTTGTCTTTGCTCCCGCTTTGGTCTCCACACTGTGGTGAGTACTGGGCATAAATATGGCAGTACATACAGTGAATTTAAGCAGTGAGCCAAGATAGGGATATCTGATAATTAGAAATCAAGCAAGAAGGATGGTTCTAGAATCAGAGAATCAGTCTAAAAGTTAAGAACAAATGTACCAGACAAAGCCATTAGGCAGGTCAAAGTTAGGACTACACAAATCATGAGAATCGGAGCCTATAGCAGGAGACAAACCTAGGAGATTATGACTAGAATAAGAACAGTATATAAGCTGGAAGGCTCACAGAGCTGTTGGTCAGAGCCCAAACAGATAACGCTCTACTGACTACATGTCTGGCCGGTACCGTGTCGGGTATTATACACACTGAGGGGTGAGCAAGGGGGCCAAGTCTCTGCCCTTGGGTTGCATAGGGGACTCTTACAGAATAAGCAGTTATGACTATTTGTGAGAAAAGTTGGGATGGTGGAAGTATGGGATGCTCTGAGAACACAGAGACCCTCAGATTGCTGCTCCCATGCATTCGAGGGGTATGTCTTTCTTAGTACCCTCAACTCTTAGGTTTGCTTTCCCTTTCCTGTGACCACCTGAAGATTTTCCAGTCCTGGGTCTCCACAATCCCTTTTTATCCATTCTAGTCTCAGACGGCATTGTTGGACCATGTCACAACACTACTGCTCTCTCAGCTGCTTAGCAATCCTTGTATTTATATCACGTTTACTCCCTAATACATCACTTGAGTGGCTACTCCCGTCCTGTCCCTTCCAATCAACCTCAAATATTTCGTCCTCAGCACACGACCTTGTTTCCCATTTTCCTGAGCAGATTGAGGTCAGTGAGTGAGAACTCCCTCATTCCTTCACCTGTTGCTCCCTGCCAAAACAATATCCTTGCTATGTCTGTTTCTGCATTTGTGCTTCCATATTTCTTTCTTTCCTCCTGACTTAGAGAAAAAGTTAACCTTCCTTCTGAGCTGACCTGTTCCTCTGTGCTGCGCGTTACTCCTCCTTCCCCACCCAGAATTTCTTCTGTTTCTCTGTTGCAGTTTTTCCCTCTGCACTCATTTCTTTTCCAGTTCCAGAATGCATACACAAGTGTTCAGCTCAATCTAAAACTATCTTCCTTACCCACTATCCATTTCCTGGTATCCATAATTGTCAGAAATTTCTGGTTAAATCAAGTTGCTAATATTGCGCTGTTAGGGAGAATTTTACTCTGTCATCCAAAGGTTCTTTTGGCTGGTCACATAATCGAGTTGTTACTAAACAGATGAATAAAAGAGAAACCAAATTTAATTTTGTACACACGGAGACCACACATACTTGAGAGGTTCAAAGACAGAAAGGTAAAATGAGGTATATGTGCCATTCTATATATGGCAAGCCTGGGGCTTCCAAGGATGGGAAGTAATTCACAGGGAGATAAGAAAAAGCACATGTTGGCTAATGAGATGCTTGCCTTGCCATACAGATGGCTCACTCACATAAGAATTTTCTCTGGTAATAATTCTCACCCTGAGAAAGACCTCCAATTTAAATTCTTCTAAGTAGTAATGGAGGGTAAAATTCTTTCTTGAGCCTGCAGGATCTCAATTGACTTTAATTTAAAATAATTCATGTGCTAAATGGCACATTTTGGGGAGGTTTGTTCTGAATAAATGCTTGTTCAGTGCTTCACACGTGATGGGCCACCAGGTACAAGATTAACGAGCCAAACCAAAGAGTTACAATCAAGTCTTTATTCACTTACACTGCAGTGTGGTCAGAAGGCAAAAAAAAAAAAAGGGAGGGGGAGACACTGGTTCTCCAATATTGCATTTTTCCCATGGAAGGCATCTGGAGAGTGTCAAATGGATTACACAAGAAAATTATTTCACAGAAATAATTATTATTTTTAGAGTAAGCAGAGAAAATTATTTCACAGCCTTCAAATAAAATGCGTTTTATGAAACCTTGGTCTTGGGATAGAGAGAAAGGAAAGGGCTGGGGGTGGAAAAGTATGGATTCAGAGGGGAGAAAAAGTTACTTAGCCAAGGCCTGTTCCCCCATACGGCCTCCTGGATTAGGAATGCAGGTAGGTGTGTGAGTGTCACTAGTTCACTGCCCCTGCTTTCCAGACCTTGACCGCTACTCCCTCCAGAAAACTGCAGTGAGGGAACTAGTAAGGTTTTAAAATCAGCAAGAGATTATTTTAAAAGTTGGGAAAAATCAGCAATTTAGGAAGAATTTTATTAGAAAACTGCTTGTTTAGTTACCAAATTGGTTAACGTCAGTAGACATTACCTGTTCTGTCACCAAAATTATTTTCATCTCTGCTTGGCAAAACTCTTTAACCTTTGCCTCTCAGACTTTATTAAATTGCTCAGACAATAATCAAGTCTAGCATTACACTGGGGAAAAAAAATCAGTAATCTCTTTTAACAGTTCCTAAATTTCAAATACTTTTCTGACATTATGAAATGTGGTTATTCTGATCTACCTCACAGGATTGTTGTCTTAAATATGTTATATATTAAACCTGTACAGATTATGTAGTGATCACTCAGATGCCAAGTGCTATTATTAAATTGTCATTATTCCTCCTCCATAAGCTTTGCAATCTGATTATTCTATACGATTCAACTGAAATATTCTGTTGGAAAGGACATGCTGTACCTAAGATAATTGGCCTATTTGTGGATATCACTATTGTTAATCTCCCTAGCATTTGGTCCAGTTTACTATCTCCTACTTCTTGAAACTTTTTCCATCTTTGGTATCTTTTTCCTCATTCTACTTCCTTCTCACTAAGTCATTTTTCCTGATTCATGTTCCTCCTACTAGCGTTTAAATGTGAGCACCCCTGCAGTGCTTCAACTTCCTTCATGTCATTCTCTCCATTCTTCAGTAGCTCATACAGGTAACTCATATTCCCTCCTAACATAAGTTAGACATATTTTCAATTACATTTGGGAAATTTCTACCTGGATATTTTATCAGCACTTTAAACCAAACACATTTTACTAACACAGTTCCTGGCTTCAGTATTATTGTTATTTGATTTCTGAGATGCAAGCCATATCCTAAGACATTCAGGCTTGAAACTCTTCACTGTAACTTTTGGCTTATTGTTCTCCTTTATTTCCTATATTTAATCAGTTGCCTTAAAATAACCTTTCACACTGTGGTAGACTGCTACTTTGGTTGCCCCAAAGGAACTATGCATCTAATATTCAGGCCTTTTATAGATGGGGGCCATCTGCCCTAGAATGCAGACTTTGTCTATAGAGAATTTAAAAATAATGATAAAATCAACTAACAGTTGGTCTGCTTTCTGTTATCACCTCTCCTTTAATATTAAACCATGTTAGCAATCACAAGCTTCTCCCTACTGGAGTGGACTCCTGTTGCTTCCCACTGGGTATGCATGTTTTTGTATTTATTCTGGGTTTAACTTTTCCTGATGGATTATCAACAACCATGATGCATTCAAAGGCTTGCTAACACTTTCACACTGGACCTTGCCTTCCTGAAACGTTTGCTTTGGCTGCTCCCTGTTTTCACTTAGCCACCATGCTGTAAGAAGCCCAAGCCACATGATGATGCCATGTGGAAGGCAATCAAGGAGCTCTGGTCAACAGTCCCTCCTGAGTTCCCAGTGCTTTATAAATCTAACAGAGTCTATTCTAGTTACATTGCAGACCCAGTAATGACCTCAAATTATGCATCCCTCCAAACAATGCCTATACAATAGTAAATAGAAACAGCATCAAAAACAACCAGTATAGTTATATTCTGAGAAATACAGCTGCAGTAAATTGAATTTTAGTCAACACCAGTTATCTTATGGAACAATATAATATATTACCAGTAACTGGAAGAAAATGAGGGTTTTCTAAACTTTAACTGATTTCCTGAAATATAAAGGCAGAAGTTAAAAGTTTTCAAAATAACAAGATTTTATTTTCTGATGTAGAATTCAAAATTTAGCATTTGGGAGGCTCTACAAAGAAGTGAGCAAACTTAGTGACTTTAATACTACTTATGGTTTAAAAAATTATGAATTATGTTGATAAATAAAAATATACTACACTCAGACATTCATAGATTTTAAACATCAATTAATGCAGTATTGATTGAGCACTGAATTGAGTGCTGTGATATCAGTGTATTATGAAGATAAAACAACATGCAGACCCTGCCCTCAAGAAGACCTTAATCTTTTGGGAAATTGGACATATGCATTTATGAAGTTAATAGTGTAAGTGATAAATAGTAACATGTAGTGAAAAGGAAAAAGATAATTCTCAGAATTATATGTTTAAGTGCCCAATAAAATATATGAAGAGAAGTGCCAGCAATTTGGAAAGATTAATTTTGCAGGGGGGTTCATGTGGAGAAATAGAGGTAAAGTATTGGAATGGTTGAGTATATGTCAGATTGTGAAATATCATGCACCCTTTCTGTTTATCTAACATATCAAAAATTCTAATTTTAACTGTGTAGCCATGTAAAACTAAAAAATCTGCATATTTTCTTATTTAAATATATAAACAGGCATTGTTTCCCCTTTTAATTAGAGTTTCAAGCAGTCCAGAAAGTTGCTTTAAATAGATCACTCATTGATTTTGTGGATTATTATTAATGGGCTCTTTCCATGTGATAAGCATTCTGTGAGGAATGGGGGATATAAGAGTAAGGGAGACAAATACACTTGCCTTCTTGGAGTCAAGACTCTAGAGATAACACAGTTAGAACTAGTCCTTGTAATACAATGGGCTATAATGGGGTAAGGTATTATATAAGTAGAGAAAGGTAAAATCAGCTTTGATAAAGGAAGATCAGGGAAGGCTTGCTGAGAATGAGATAACAGAGACCTGAAGGTAATTGGGAGTTAGTCAGAGAAGGAGATACAGAGGAGTTTTATGCAAGAGCCTAGAGATTAGAGAGAGAAAGAGAGTTTTGAAGAACTGAAGTATTCTTAGAACAATCTTTAAAAAAAAGTGAAAATATCAATATCAGTCTACCTACCTATCTTTCTGTTGAGTGATATAAAAATTATATGACATTGTAGCTTGTTTAATACAAAGTTGATGGTTGAGAAAGAGAAAGTATTGTATGAATGGATATCATGCTCTTAAGTCTGTAAACTTGCTCTGGTTTGCCCAGTTCAATAACTAAACTAACATTTACTCAGCAAGTCAGTAATTGTGATTACTGCTTGGTGCTTGGTGAGATGTATGTTGAGATAAAAAAGACATGGACTCAGTATCCAGTAGTGGAAGAGACACATCATGGGTAAACTGAATGTTGTGCTGAATGCTGTATGCTAAAAGCTTGTATACTGGATTCTGAACAAACAAGGCTGCAGGACAGAGGAGGGCACTTCACTTGGCCTCAGAGGATAGGAGTGACTTGCCAGAAGACTGATAACTGGGCTGGGCTGAGCCGTGAAACTGCTCCATTCAGTATTTTTTTATTATGAAATCGTATGAAAGCCTAGAAATCTACAAAGAGCAAGCTTTATGAGTGCCAGCAATGAATTAACCTGTATGATCAGCATACCTAGAACAGAAAACACTAAATATGTCTTGATTCAATGATTGAGACAGCTTTATACTTACAAATGAAAGTAAAAAATGTTAATTAATATCAGTTAAAAAAACACAAAACTTCACAGGTTGGAATAACTCTCCTTAATAATAGGACATTTAATAGTGAAAAATATAATAGGCAAATTAAAAGACGCTTACTCCTTGAAAGGAAAGTTATGACCAACCTAGATAGCATATTAAAAAGCAGAGACATTACTTTGCCAACAAAGGTCTGTTTAGTCAAGGCTATGGTTTTTCCAGTGGTCATGTATGGATGTGAGAGCTGGACTGTGAAGAAAGCTAAGTGCCAAAGAATTGATGCTTTTGATCTGTGATGTTGCAGAAGACTCTTGAGAGTCCCTTGGACTGCAAGGAGATCCAACCAGTCCATCCTGAAGGAGATCAGTCCTGGGTGTTCATTGGAAGGACTGATGCTGAAGCTGAAACTCCAGTACTTTGGCCACCTCATGTGAAGAGTTGACTCATTGAGAAATGACCCTGATGCTGGGAGGGATTGAGGGCAGGAGGAGAAGGGGACGACAGAGGATGAGATGGCTGGATGGCATCACCCACCCGATGAACGTGAGTTTGAGTCATCTCCGGGAGCTGGTGATGGACAGGGAGGCCTGGCGTGCTGCGATTCATGGGGTCTCAGAGTCAGACACAACTGAGTGACTGAACTGACTGACTGATACTGAGTTCATATAATCAAATGTCTAAGGACAAGAGGGAAAAGATCATATAAAATGGCAATACCATCTCAGAATGAGTTCACGTATGTCAGAAGTAAAGACCGAATTTAGATGGGAATAAGAGTGCAGTGGATGTGTACTCAGTCATACCCAGTTCTTTGCAACCCCATGGACTGTAGCCGCCCAGACTCCTCTGTTCGTGAGATTATCCTAGCAAGAACAGTGGACTGACAATTCCACTGGTCTCATTGCATTTTTTGGAATCTCTGGATAATTGTTTATGGTTCTTAGGCAACATGTAGAAGAATGGCTGTGACAGACTTGCCATTTCTCCATATTTGGAGAAAAACTGTTGTCAGGGGATATTTAATTTTAAAGAGTTCTATATGTTGTTTTTTGTTTTTCAAGGGCCCTCTGTTTTTTATTAGTTTTTGGAAAACAGGAACGAGCAGAGCTGTATGTAGTTCTCAGGACTGAGGTCATGAGATGGAACACATATGTGGATTCCTTTCAGTAACCTTTTACTTTTCTGTAAAACTACTTAGTCGTATTCCTATTTCCAATTGTCTGCTGGCCCTTTGACGATTGTTATTCCCCTAGTTACTGTTGTTATGGCCCTATGACTATTGTTATTCCCTTAGTTACTGTTGTTATGCATCTGGTTTTGGTGTTTTTGCTCAACTTTAATTTTTGCCTAAAGCTTCCTTGTATATATGTGTGTATAGGCACACACTGCCATGAATAAAGCACCCTTGTTTCACTCGGGACTTGGGTCCCCTGCGTCCTTTTCGTCGCTTTCTCTTCGTTGACTCCAGTCCCCAGGTCCTGTTGTGTAAAGGCCATAACGAGTGGTGCCTGAACAGGGACCTGGAATGTGCCCTTTGCAAGTGGATGGAGTGACTGTGGACCTTGAGTTCGGTAAGTGCAGGGTTATGGGACAAATGGCTGGAGAGCCCCACCACTTTTCTACTTTGCTTCATCATTTATTTAAAGTTCAAAGACTTTTGGTTTCGTGTCAGTGAATAGAGGCTTGTCTCCAAACGGTGGTTGAACATTATCCCTGGTTCCCTGATGAAGGCAGTTTCAATTTAGAAATTTGGAACCGGCTTAAAGAAAATGTTGAATGAACCACTAGACAGGGAAAAAATATTTCAATAGATTTCTGGCCCTTATGGGCCCTCATTAAAGCCTTGATTTTACCATTTCAAGGAAATGCTAGCCCCCTGATATTCAACAACAGGCAGAACACTTGTTACATGAATATGAATTAGATGATGAAACTTTACAAAAGGCCCAACTAGAACAACATGAAATATTTCCGAATTCTCCCACCAGCCCTGCTGCTGCTGCCCCAAGTGCTGCTGCTCCTCTTACAATCGGCGCCAAGCCGAAAGTTCCTGCAATTCATGGACAAGATGACTCTGACAATGACTCTTCTGAGGCTCTTTTTGACACTAAAGCTGACCATACTTCTTTTGATGGCAATGATAAGCCTTTAACACACACTCATGTTGGTAAGAAAAACTTTTTATTCATTCTCCTTCACGATGAAAGCTTTATGGGTTACTAGACTGGGACATGGAAAATGAGTCCTTTCTAGCATTCACCACGTCACACCTGCCCTTGGCCGAACAAAACCTTGCCAAATATAAACTCCGAATAGTTGAGCCACCCAACTCTGATAAAGATGGGCCAGACTTTGAGCCCAACCTATGGATGTGGATAAACCCCAACGTCATGTTTCCTTCTGAAAAGCTAAAAGTCAATAAAACATGAAGACAACTACACAAAAATATTTCAAGGACCTAATGAAGCCTTTGCTGATTTTTTAGCTAGATTGGATGTTGCTATTTCCTGTAGTGTTAGCAGAGAAAAAGCCAAAAGGCAGCTAGGAAAACTGCTTATTTGTGAAAATACAAATCAGAAATGTCAAAAAGCTACCGCTCCAATTCGTGAGACTGAGACTATTATTGATTATTTGAAGGCTTATCACAATTTAAGATCAGAAACTAAAGAAATGCAAATGTTAGCTAAAATAATGGCTGCTACCTTTAAAAAGGGAAATGAAAAATGTTTTACATGAGGAGATAAGACCCATTTAAAAAAAGATTGTCCTAAAAGGCACACAGAAAAAATTAAAACTGTTTAAAAACCTCCAAAAATTTGCCCTCGTTGCCGTAAGGGGATACTTAGGGCCAGAGAATGTCGATCTAAATATGATGATGAAGGGAAGCCTATTTCGAGAAACTCCAAACGGGGGACTCCCCAGGTCCCCATCAACAAAAACCAGGGACAAACCCCATCTTTTCCCTCAAACCCTCAACATCAGGCAGTGCTGCCGTCAATATACAAGCCCTAACTGATTTTCTCCTTTTTCCTCAAGCAGTCCCTTCTAGAATAGCTATCAGACTTTTTGGACCCCTGCCCCCACAAACTTTCAGTCTTTTACTTGGCCAATCTAGTTTGACTTCTAAAGGAATTACTGTTCACCCTGGAGTAATTGATTAAGATTATAAGAAAAAAATTCAAAATATGATGTCATCTCAGATACTATGGCAATTCAAAAAGGGGGACAAAATTGCTCAATTACTTCTTTCACCTTACATTTCTATTAATTCCTCTAATGATGTACAGACAGATGGATTCGACAGTACAGATCAAAAACAATCCTTATAGATATCAATAATATCTGAATATACACGACCAGATATAAATATCAAAATTAATGGCAAAAAATTTTCTGGTCTTCTTGATACTGGATCCAATATTACTATCATTTCCAAACATTTATGGCCCAATCTTGGCCTGTACAAAAAATTTCTTGCCAAATTATAGGAGTTTCTCAAACCAAAGTACAAGAGGTTTATCAAAATGTCCAAATCTATCCATGTGAGGGACCAAAAGGCCAACCTGCAATATTATGACCTTATGTGATAGATACACTCCTTAATTTAATAGAAAAAAAATTTACTTATACAATGACAAGCTCAAATATGTATTCCACCTTTTTCCTAGGGGCCACTGCTCACTTAACAAACAATACAATTATGAAAATAACTTAGAAAAATGACAAACTTGTTTGGACACAGCAATGGCCCCTTACAAAAGAGAAACTAGAAGCTACTAAAAAACTTATCAATACACAATTAAAATTAAAACATATTGAAGAATCTTATTCCCCTTGGAATTCTCCCACTTTTGTAGTAAAAAGAAAAATCTAACAAATGACATTTCTTAACAGACCTTAAAAAAGTTAATACATCTATAAAACTTATGGGTACATTACAACCAAAAATTCCATCACCTACCCCTACTCCTCTAAACTGACATATTATTATTATAAATTTACAAAATTGCTTTTTTTTTTTTTTTTTTACTATACCTTTATACCCTCTAGACTGAGAAAGATTTGCTTTCTCTCTCCCTTTTCCTAATCATATCGGGCCTCATAAACGGTATCAATGGACTGTATTGCCTCAAGAAATGATGAATTCTCCCACCATGTGTCAATATTATGTAGCCAAAGCCCTTAAACCTGTGAAAAAACAAACTCTTGACTTTCTTATTATTCATTATATGGATGATATATTGTTTTCAGCTCCATCTGTTTTAAAAACTCAACATATGTTTGACATAGCTCAACTATGCTTAAAAGACTCTAGATTAATTATTGGCCCTGAAAAAATTCAAACCTCTACACCTTACCATTACTTAGGATCTATTGTTAATAGACAACATATTACTCCCCAACTAACACAAATTCATGTTGATAAATTATCAACCTTAAATGATTTTCAAAAACTTTTAGATGATATAAACTGGATTAGACCCTCTTTAGACATTACAAATTATCAACTTACTAATTTATTTAATACTTTGAAAAGAGATCCTGATTTAAATAGCCCTCATTCACGTTTACAAGAGACACGAGAAAAACTCTATTTGGTACAAAATAAATTACAAAAACAATTTCTTACTCGTATTAAACTTAAATTACTTGTAGAGTTGTTTATACTCCCCTCTTTCCATTCTACCACTGGACTTCTTGCCCAACAAAAACACCCAATAAAATGGGTCTATATCCATTTTAGAAGGACAAAGTCACTTATGTCCTATCTTGATTTGATTGCTCTAATAATTATCAATGAGAGAAATAAAACTAAGACTTTAATTGACTCCGATCCTCATAAAATTGTGTGACCTATTAATAAAGTTCAATTTGATAATACATTACAAACTTCTACTGATTTCCAAATAGCCTTCTTAGACTATTTTCATTTCATTATCCCTCTAATAAACTTTGGAGTTTCTTCAAAAATACTAAATTTATTATTTCTCACATTGTTACATCACAAGCTGTACCTCAAGCTGGTGTTGTCTATACAGATGGGACTAAAAACACCAAAGCCTCATTTTGGTCTCTCAAAAAATATAAAATCATTTATACTAAATCTCACTCTGCTCAACAAAATGAATTATCTGCTCTTATTCAGGTTATTCACCTACATCCTCACTCTATTAATATAGTTTATGACTCCTCAATTCAGTTTTTGTATTAGAAAATATAGAAACTTCTACCATAAATTCTAATCAATTTATTATTCAACAACTTTTTCTTGAATTATAGTCTATTATTAGGGATCACACTTCCCCCATTTATATTACCCATATTTGAACACATTTCAGCCTTCCCAATCCTATGACTCATGGTAATGAACAAGTTGATAAACTTATTTCTTTTGCTGCTCCTGAGAAACAACATGCTCTGTTACACAATAATGCTGGCTCGTTACACCAGATTTAAAAATTCCATACCGCCGTGATAAAAAAAATCATTAATAATTGCTCTACTTGTAGACTTCTACATCTTTGACCCATTACACAAGGTATCAATCCTCAAAGATTACAACCCAATAAATTATAACAAATAGATGTGACTCATTGCCCTGAAGTCTCTCTATCTTCTTTTTTACATGTCTGTATTGATACAAATTCTTTTATATGGGCCATACCTCTTCAAGGTGAAACTATGCAACATATTATAATTCACCTGTTAGCTTACTTTCCAATAATGGAAACTCCTAGTTCCATAAAAACAGACAATGGCCCTGCCTATATTTCTAGGCCATTCAAACAATTTTTACAGTCTTTTTCTATCAAAAATATTACAGACATTCCTTATAATCCACAAGCACAAGACATAGTTTAACGAAAACATCACATAGTAAAACTACAAATAAAAAAAAAATTAAAAAGGGGGAATACACAGGAACAATTCTATCTTCCTTATCCAGAACAGACTTTACTAGATTCCAATGCAAGATATTCTTTAATCCTATAACTACTGTTAATAAAGCTTTATTTGTTTTAAAGTTTTTAAACTTACCACAAGGAGATATCTTAGAGTAGAAAAAACATTTCAAGGAATTGAAGGACACTTCTCTTCCTCTGCCCATTTGGTATCAAGACGGGCTAACTAAACAATGGAAATCTAAGAAATTAATCGTGGAAGGAAAAGGGGTATGCTTGTATATCTCCAGATGGATCCAATGAACTCACCTGGCTTCTTCTTCGGAAGATCCACCCCAAGGAAGTCTCAGGCATTTAAAATAAAGATGAAACCAAAAAATCCCTAGGAGGAAGAAATTCCAATACAGGTCATGGTGGCTCTGAAAATCTCCAAGAAGTACCACCCTCGGCGTCATTGACCTCATGATCTCCCTACTTGGGGGCAGATAAAAACCCTTACTAATCAAGCTGAAAATCTGATTTCTCAACAGGGAATGCCTTGGAATCCAGAAAATATTTTTGTTAATATGCTTGCTTTTGCTTCCCTCACTCAAACTGAATTAATTAACCATACTTATTGGGCCTATATACCTAACCCCCTTTTACTGCAGGTGTTTTGGACAATGGACTGGTGAAACCCATCCTTATAAAAATGTCTCAGAACAACTGGGAGCTGGTGGTTGACTTTCTCTCTTACAAGCTTTCCCAGAAAGGATACAGCTGGAGTCAGTTTAGTGATGTGGAAGAGAACAGAACTGAGGCCCCAGAAGGGACAGAATCAGATATGGAAATCCACAGCACCATCAATGGCAACCCATCCTGGCACCTGGCAGATAACCCTGCGGTGAATGGAGCCACTGGCCACAGCAGAAGCTTGGATGCTTGGAAAGTGATCCCCATGGTAGCAGTGAAGCAAATCCTGAGGGAGGCAAACGATGAGTTTGAACTGAGGTACCGACGGACATTCAGCGACCTGATGTCCCAGCTCCACATCACCCCAGGGGTAGCATATTGGAGCTTTGAACAGGTAGTGATGAACTGGGGTCGCATGTGGCCTTTTTCTCCTTCAGTGGGACACTGTGTGTGGAAAGTGTAGACAAGGAGATGCAGGTATTGGTGAGTCGAATCAAAACTTGGATGGCCACTTACCTGAATGACCACCTAGAGCCTTGAATCCAGGAGAATGGCGGCTGGGACACTCTTGTGGAACTCTACAGAAACAATGCAACAGCTGAGAGCTGGAAGGGCCAGGAGCACTTCAACCGCTGGTTTCTGACGGGCATAACTGTGGCTGGTATGGTTCTGCTAGGCTTGCTCTTTAACTCATAGTAACTATTCCTTTCATTATAATCATTCATGTTTCATATAAGCTTGTGTTCCTCTTCCTTTTGTTAAAACTATAGAAAACTTACAATTTAATAAGACTTTAAGTTCTGTGACTTATATAGATTACAAATTGTACACTTGTCTTAATTCCCCTGTTTCTTTAAAAAATAAATCCCTTTTGATTCTTCGATTTCAACATAATCTGTGGTTATCAGTAGATCTCCAACGACCCTGGGAAGAGGGTCCCATGGCAGGACTTGCCTCCTGGCTACTGACTAAATTACTCTGGCGATGTAAACAATTCATTAGATGGTTAATTCTTGACATTTTGGGAAGAATAGCCATTTTCACCACTGCTGCTATCGCAGACATTGCTTTACAAACCTCAATTCAAACACAAAACTTTATTCAAAATTAGACCAAAGATGCTCATACTATGTGGGCCACTCAGGCTCAGATAGATGAGAAAGTTCAAGATGAAATACAGGAACTAAAAACAGCCATCGAATGGGTCAGAGATCAATTGATAGATTTACAAAAACAAGTAATACTGAAATATGATGGAATTCTACTCAATTTTGTATTACCCCTGTTCGGTTCAACTTTAGTGCCTACAGCTGGAAACAAATCAAATTTCACTAACAAGACATACATGATAACGCTTCCCTAAGTGCACAGTTATTACAAAAGAAAATCTTTGAAACCTTCTCTAAAAGTCTGCCCTCTTCCAATAATTTGAAAACTTTAGCTGAACAACTAGCTGATCAATTATCTGGGCTAGACCCTCGAAGATGGTTCCAAAATATTACTCACTGTATTGGGTCTGGTGCTGTAACATTGGTAATTGTCCTGGTAATTAGATTTGTTGTATATTGATGTCTTTCAACAAGAATTGTTCAAGCTAAACAAACTCAATTGGTCAGGGCCTTTTTCACAAAAATAATAAAAAAGGGGGAATTGTCAGGGAATGTTTAATTTTAAGGAGTCCTATATGTTGTTTTCTGTTTCTTAAGAGCCCTCTGTTCCTTATCAGTTCCTGGGAAACGAGTGAACAGAGCTGCATGCAATTCTCAGGACTGAGGTCATGAGATGGAACACATATGTGGATTCCTTTCAGTAACCTTTTACTTTTCTGTAAAACTACTTACTCATATTCCTATTTCCAATACATGGATTGTCTTCTGGCCCTTTGAGGATTGTTATTCCCCTAGTTACTGTTGTTATGCATCTGGTTTTGGTGTTTTTGCTCAACTTTATTTTTTTTGCTTAAAGCTTCCTTGTATAACACTATATAAACACACACTGCCATAAATAAAACACCCTTGTTTCACTCGAGACTTGGGTCCCCCATATCCTCCTTTTCATCGCTTTCTCTTCGTCAACTCCAGTCCCCAGGTCCTGGTCTGTAAAGACCATCACAAACTGTCAAGACAATAAAAGCTTAAAACTAATATGAAGAATGTAGTGTACTATTTTAGCTCTCAAATTATGTAGTTATTTAATATTAGAATATTGCTTTTTTGTGATGGAGAGTTTTCCTCAAGAAGAAAGTATTATTTTGTTAGATTATAGGTGCTGGCTTTCAGTTTGAGAATTCACTATATTTCTATAACTTTTGACTTTAGAAGAATAGGAAAATGATGAAGAAAGTGTGAATATTGCTAATATTTCACTTTATAAAGTATTTTCTTGTTTTCTATTTGGCTCAAGTACTGATTTATTATATAATCATACATATTCATGCATTGATAGTATAACAATAAGTTTAAAGGTTTAAAGTTACTATTTAATAAATTTTGTAAAGAGAATACACATATTTTTATGTGTATTTTTATGTTTATATTTTTATGACTTGAAGTCTCCCTGTGTCCCCAGAAAATGATGGGACATGCTAGATTGAAAAATAAGCTGTAATCCTTGCTGCTGCTTCTTGTTCAGTTGCTCGGTTGTGTCCAACTCTTTGCAACCCCATAGACTGCAGCATGTCAGGCTTATCCTTGCTTCTTAAAACACCTCAAGTGAAAGAGAAGCAGCATTGAGATTGCTCTATTACTCTTTAAGGAATAGATGAGATAATATCCAAAGAGCACATCCTGTAATAATGGATCAGTGTGGCTATCTCTTGATATTTTCAAAAGTGATTATATAGTAATTTTCTATATAGTAACTATCTATAACCAGTAAAAGTATACAAGGAGTGATAGTAGAACAATCTGTCTGTGAATATTTAATGATAAACATATTCCATTATAGATTAAGAATCTTATTCTTCTGAAGATAAAATTACAAACATTAAAGCATCTTTTCTTTCTGTGATTTGTTAAACTATCAGGATGTTATCAGAAGCAAAGTACGTGTATTTCCTTGAGTTTTTAAATTTCACTTATGTACAAATCAAGCCAAGCTGAGAAAGTTAAACATGAGAATTATGCAATAAAATTATTTAAAATCCTGAGTTCAAAAGATTTGAGCATGCTTCAGGACACAGTGCATGACCTTCATTCCAGACACAAATGAAATATATTTCATTTTATGGTCTATTTTACCTTGGAGATATTTTAAAAAAAAGATTATAGGGACCATGAGTATATATGGCAAGAAAATGAATATATAAATTAATGAGTAAGTAATTTAGAAAGGCATATAATTCTGGGTCATTAAAGTGAAACTTTAACATTGATTAAATCAAAATTTTTGCCCTGTCTTGTATCTGTAACTATACTGTTTTAATACAACTGGTGAAACACACACATTTCTTTTCTCATTTAAAATTCAGGGCTACTAAATCTCAAGTCCACTTTCATTGCTGCTTAGAAATCCTACTTTAGTTCATTTGCTCTACTATTTTCCTTGATAATTTATATTTATCTTCTTTTAAACCTCTAATATTTCTTCTCCCATAATCATATACACAAAGCTTTTGTGATTTTATCTGAGATTTTTCTAGTAGTCATGTATGGATGTAAGAGTTGGACTATAAAGAAAGCTGAGCACCGAAGAATTGGTGCTTTTGAACTGTGGTGTTGTAGAAGACTCTTGAGAGTTCCTTGGACTGCAAGGAGATCAATCCGGTCCATCCTAAAGGAAATCAGTCCTGAGTGTTCATTGGAAGGACTGATGTTGAAGCTGAAACTCCAATACTTCGGCAACCTGATGTGAAGAGGTGACTCATTGGAAAAGACCTTGATGCTGGGAAAGATTGAAGACAGGAGGAGAAGGGGATGACAGAAGATGAGATGGTTGGATGGCATCACCAACATTGATCATCATATCATCAATGGACATGAGTTTGAGTAAACTCCAGGAGCTGGCAATGGACAGGGAGGCCTGGCATGTTGCAGTCCATGGGTTGCAAAGAGTTGGACATGATTGAGCAATTGAACTGAACTGAAACCCTCCAGTTCTACAAATACTACATTCATCCTCTTGCCTTTGCCAGCAAGTCACTAGTTCTAGTAATTCTGTCTTCTTGTACTTTATCAAATATTACCTGTTTGTTGTATTTTTTCCTACCAGCATTAATATCCCACTAGAAACCCACATTTTTTCTTGTTAATAAAAAAAAAATCCAACTTTTCTTTTTAGCTGTGAAGTAAGAATACTTGAAATTACCCTTCTATCATAAACAAAAAACAGAAAAACCTATAGAAAGCAAACATTTTCAGACATTAGAAAGCAAGCAGCATGAAACTATGATTCCTAAGAAGGAGGAAGATGTTTATCTCTACATAAGCTGGACTCTCCACCTGAAGGTTGTTTCCAGAGTGTAAAGAAGAAAGACAGAACCCAAAGGGGAGATAAAACTGAATTCTGGAAGCCAACACAGGATTTTGAGAGCATTGTGCCCAATAGGAGAGGGGTGCATAGAGAAAGAATGCCAGAAAATTGCATAGGGATTTTTTTCCCTGAGATTTTGGTTAAATATAAATCTGAGAATGTATAGGATAAAACCCTGTGAGGTCAGGAAAGAGCAAATTCTATGGAAAACATCTGAAAGCTGTACAGTTTATAGGTTTACAAAGGGCTGGTTCTCACCAGCCAAAGTGGACAGATCTTATTGAATATATGTGGCATTATAATAGAGAATGTAAATGGGTTGTGACTAAGAAGTGGAATTAAATTAGTACAAGAGAAGTTTTTTTTTGAGCTTTGCTAGAAGAAATTTTAAAAATAGGGCCTTAAAGATCAAACTGGCCTGCAGTAACTTAACTTCCTTCTAGAGAAAAAAGATAAAAGTCATTCAGTTGTAAGAAATACACAATCTAGTATTCAACAATGTAAATGTCTACCATTCAAAGAAAAATTTCTGGGTATGTAAAGAAGCAGAAAATGTGACATAATGTGAAGAACAAACAAAAGCAGATATAAATTAAGAGATGATAATATCAAAAAAAGAACATATCAGCTATTATAAGTATGCTCTGTATGCTCAAAGATGTGAGCAAAAACATGAACATAATGAGGGAAGAATTGGAAAACATAAACAAGAACTAAACGGGACTTCCAGGGACAAAAAATACAGTATCTGAAGTAACATTTCTTTGGATAAAGTTAATAGCGAATATGACATTGGATTTAAATTAACTGATTAAATTAAATCAGTTAATTTCAATGCATGCAACAGAAATTATCCAGGATGAAAACTAGAAAGTAATATGATTGGGAAAAAACACAGAGCCTTGATAAATAATGAGAAAGTATCAAGAAGTTTCTTGATTGAAGTCCCAAAACGAGTGAAGTGGGGAAGGAAAATTATTCTTAGAAATAATGGCTGGAAATCTTCCACATATACAAAGCTTAGTGAACTCCAAGCAGGTCAAACACAACATTGAGGCACACTGTCAAATTTCTGCAATCCAATAATAAAGGAAAAAAATCTTAAAAGCAGCTGGAGAAAAGAATGCATATGCAGAGAAAAAGGATAAAAATTACTACAGATTTCTTTTTAGAAATTATGCAGGCCATTGGAAAATGGAATGATATTTTAAAGTGCTAAAGGAAAAAAAAAATCAAAGTTAGATGTTGCAATACATGTTAATAGGATGACAGGAGGTGGTGGCTCTATAAATAAATAGCCTAAAAAGCCAAAGAGTAAGTTCTTGCTTCTTACTCTCCATTTCTTTTCAAAGCTGAAAGCCAGGTTGAGATGGAGGATGGCTGGAATACAAGTAAGCCAGAAAGTGGCCTAGATTTGGGTTCGTCAGCCCAAAGTTGCCCATCATTTTGTTAAATAACTATCAATGTTTTCTAATTTTTAATTTTTAGAACAAAAATGAATAATATTAAAAAAAACAGAATATAAGCTTCTTGGGGGTGGGTCTATTTATTCTCCACTTATTCACATCACTAAGAAGGATGGAATGTTGAAACAAAAATATTTGTTTTGAATGAATGAATAAAAGTACTATAGTTCTACCAAAAATATGTTTGTTACTATATTTTCTTAAAGAAGATAAACTTATTTCAAATGAAAGTAGTTTCTTTTAACAACCACTCTTGGTTTTAAATTCACTTCTATTTGTAGAGGTAATCTTATCATGAATGTGGTATGTTTTCTTCTGGTCATTATTCTCTTACAGTTAGATAGCTATAAAGATAAATACAGAAACATCACTATATATGGATATATGCTCAAATTTATCCTGTCTTCTATCTGCTATCATAAATATTCATCTTGCAAATCTCCATGAATGCTGTTTAAGGCACTGCACAGTTCTGGGGGAAGTGATTCATGTAATGCTAATGTAGACATCATTGCTTTTATACTAGACATATTGTTCTGTCTTTTCATATACTTTGTCAGTGTTTACAAGGGCCAAGTGTTAATTTTATCTATTTCTTTGTTGTAATGTAATTTTTATGTAGTTCATGGCTTTTCATTGCTATATTTCATTATATGAATAGACCATATTTAATTTATCTACTCTCTGAATGATAAACTTCTAAGTAGTTTTGATTCTTCAGTGTAACAAAAAATGCTGCAGAAATATGTTTATATATATATCTTGCTCAAGGTTCTGTGTAAAAATTTCCTGAAGGATGTATTACTAGAGATGAAACTGGTAGGTCATAGGATATATTTCTTTTCAATTTCATTAGACTTTGTAAAATTACTCCACAGGTCATAGCAGGTTGAACCATCTTATTGTCTTACTATCCATATAGGACAAAACTACTTTCCATATATCTTTATCATTACTTACAAGGCCCAAATGTTAATTTTGCAAGTATGAAACATGAAAACTGTTATCTCATTATTGTTTAAATCCAATCCTTTAGTAATAATGAGATTGAACATGTTTTCCAAGGACTCTTAGGTAGCTGCCTTTTGGGGGAATTACGTACCTGCACTTCATGGCATACTTTTATTATACACTTGGAATTCTCTTTAGAATGGGGGCAAACTTCTGGTTACCTAGGGGGCAATAAATAAATATTCATTCATAATTAAGAAAAACATGTCCTGTTGATCTTTGAAGAAACTGTTTTTTTCCTCCTCTTTTTATTTGAGTTGTTTTCTAAAAGCCTTGATTTTTAGAGCAGTTTTAGGTTCATGGGAAAATTAAGAGTAAGGCACAGAGATTTTTCATATTGCTCCAGCACCCACACATGTGTAGCTTGCTCCATGGTCAGTGTCCCCCACCAGAATGGTACATTTGTTAAAACTGATCTTTGTGCTGTTTGCTGAATCCTGAGTGTGGCTGAATGTGGGAGGCAGGATGGTTTAGTGCAAGAGCCTGTGCTTTAGAGTCAAGTAGACTTGGGTTTGAGTCCTGGCTCTTTCACTCTATCATTAACACTGAAAAGTTACTCAGACTTTCTGAAATTTAGATAATACTTAGTAACTCATAAAGTTCCAGGTATAAACTTGAAAAATAAGTTTAAAACATTTAGTACAGTGGCTATAAAGTAGAAAGTGCTTTATAATAATAATAACAGTTCCTTTTTTTCCATACCCTTTATCTCAAACTGTGTATGTAAACCTTGCTTTGGTCTGATAAGGTGTCCAGTTAATCTTTTTCATCAAATGTTTCATTAAAACCCCATCTAGGTATCTGGAGGGGCTACTAGTATGCTTAATCTACAACTGAGTGTATTTTTCTTTCTGGGAAAACTTGTCTTTGCTGAATTTACACTAAAAAATCTAAACAACCAATCTAGATAAGTGTTGCATCTGTGGGTGACATTTCTTTTTTCTTTTTAGAGATTTTCATTCATTTATCTTCACTCATTAAACATTTATTTGCCATGTATTGTGCTAGATGTACCATGATCAAGAGAATTGAGTTTCTCCCAAATATCCAATTCCGGTTAAATAAATTTGGATGATCCTAATGAAGAGGAAAAGAGGAAGTTGTTTGAAGAAGCCGGTTTGAAAGCCTAAGGTATTTTCTGTTTGGTTCAGATTTTAATTGAAAATTTGCAAATGATGTTAATAAGGAAGTATAGTTAAGGATGAATAGACAGAATAGCCTAAATCTGTTTAAAAAAGCATCAGGAACACTAAAGCCCAGTGTGAGTTGAGAATTGCAGACCTGCTGCTAAGGACAAATAAAAGAGGTTTATAAATCATATTTAGAGGAAAAAAGGATAAAGAATTAGGTTTGGTGCTTGGGGCCAACTGTGTAATGTGAACAGGTGACAGAGTAGGCAGAACTCTGAGTCTGTTTTCTGTGTCAAGGAGGATGCTCTTCATACTGAAAAAGGTTAAACCAAAGTGGGTTAGAAGAAACTGGGTTCCAAAATAGGTGAGAAGTGTGAGTGTCTATGATATGCAGAGGTCACGATCATCTAGGCTACATGAATTATGTCCAGCATGCTCAGACAGCCAGAATGAGTGGTTGAACAAATACTAGACGTTTCTTAATATGCTCTTTTAGACTTAACATGTTGAACCTTTCTTTTTATGATGTTGGTCAAAAAGCTCATTTGGGTTTTTCCATAACGTGTTACATTGCAGTATTACCCATATACAGTGGGAGCTGGGGAGGGGCAGCTGCAATGCCTGTGGCTTGTTTTCAGGGAGTTTTGAGGGAAAGAACTATTACATGCTGACACATCTGTCCTTCCTTCAAATTTTGTTGAAATATCTGTTTCTTGAGAACAAGAGTCATATTTTTAGATTTCATATTGGTTTCTAGTCTAGTGGTCTTTTTCACTAGAAACTTACAGAATAGTCAGTAATGATGTGCAGCTTCCTCAGTAATCAATGCAAAGGAAAAGAGGGAAACAATACAATGGGAACGACTGGAGAGCTCTTCAAGAAAATGAGAGATACCGAGGGAATATTTTGTGCAAAGATGGGCACAATAAAGCACAGAAATGGTATGGACCTAACAGAAGCAGAAGATATTAAGAGGTGGCAAGAATACACAGAAGAACTATACAAAACAGATCTTCATGACCCAGATAACTGCGACGGTGTGATCACCCAACTAAAGCCAGATATCCTGGAATGCGAAGTCAAGTGAGCCTTAGGAAGCATCACTATGAACAAAGCTAGTGGAGGTGATGGAATTACAGTTGAGCTATTTCAAATCCTAAAAGATGATGCTGTGAAAGTGCTGCACTCAGTATGCCTACAAATTTGGAAAACTCAGCAGTGGCCACAGGACTGGAAAAGGTCAGTTTTCCTTCCAATCCCAAAGAAAGGCAATGCCAAAGAATGCTCAAATTACTGCATAGTTGCACTTATCTCACACATTAAAATAATGCTAAAATTCTCCAAGCCAGGCTTCATCAATATGTGAATCATGAACTTCCAGAAGTTCAAGCTGGATTTAGAAAAGGCAGAGGAACCAGAGATCAAATTGCCAACATCCACTGGATCATCAAAAAAGCAAGAGAGTTCCAGAAAAACATCTACTTCTGCTTTATTGACTATACCAAAACCTTAACTGTGTGGATCACAACAAACTGTGGAAAATTCTTCAAGAGATGGGCATACCAGACCACCTGACCTGCCTCCTGAGAAATATGTATGCAGGTCAAGAAGCAACAGTTAGAACTGGACATGAAACAACAGACTGGTTCCAAATCAGGAAAGGAGTACATCAAGGGCTTTCCCTTGAAGTTAAATGTGTGAACATATGTGGATAGTAGGGGTCACAGTTGTCTGAGGTTAACATAAAGAGCTGGCGTGCACATAATTCTTGTTTGTTTTTGCCATTGTTTTTAAATTTATAAGAACTAAGTTTAGTTTGAAGAATGCAATCTTTGGCCATATTAAGAGACTTAAAATCTTGTCTTTCCTGTATTCTACATATTTGCGTATTTGTCTTCAAAGTTTTTTCAGAGAGAAGTTTTCATTCTTAGCTGTGTTCTAAATCACTGTCAAACCAAACCGAGGTTTTCATTAGGAATTTTTAATTTTTCTAGTCAAAGTTCCTGAAAACATTTTTTGGAAAAAAAAAATGGGTTTCATATTGTATGTTATGGTAAAAATCATTTCTCTCTCCTACTTTGAAGAAATGAATGAGGTAGTATTAAAGCTGTAGTTGCTAGGAAATTATTGTAACTTGTTATTTGCCAGTGATGGGTTAGAATATATATGTTTACCCAAGTGTCTACCTCACTTAACTGTAATACATCATGAGAGCTCATTCAGCCATGACAATTTAATACAGTATTTGCAGCAAATTATGCACTCAGTTAACAACTTTTTGATTCAAAAATATTTGTAGGAGACAGATGCAGTAGGTAAGCACAAAAGGGCATACTATTTCCTGTAGACTAAAGGAGGATAACAAAGCACTTTGAAGATATACAGTAACTGCAACGCATATTGCTAGTAATAGCAAAATCTAGTACAACTTCTTGAAAGACTTGGTTGTGGCAGTATCTATTAAAGCTGATTTACTTATACCTGGCCCCTGTGCCATTAAAAATGTACCAACCATGCTGATTCTAGGCTGAATACTGAAGAACTGATGCTTTTGAACTGTGGTGTTGGAGAAGACTCTAGAGAGTCCCTTGGACTGCAAGGAGATCAAACTAGTAAATCCTAAAGGAAACCAATCCTGAATATTTATTAGAAGTACTGATGCTGAAGCTCCAATACTTTGGCCACTTGATGCAAAGAGCCAACTCATTGGAAAAGACCCCGATGCTGTGAAAGATTGAAGGCAGGAGGAGAAGAGGCCGACAGAGGACGAGATGGTTGGATGACATCACTGACTAAGTGGACATGAATTTGAGCAAGCTCCGGGAGATGGTGAAGGAGAGGGAAGCCTGGCCTGCTGCGGCCCATAAGGAGTCGGACACAACTGAGAGACTGAACAATAATGCTGATAGCAGCACTTTTGTAATAATTCTAAATCAGAAACTATCTCAAAATCCATCAAACTGTTAAACCAGTAAAAGTTTAAAAAGCCAAAGAAAGTATGTATACTTATGACTGATTTGTGTTGTTTTATGGCAGAAGCCAATACAACATTGTGTAAAGCAATTCTCCTCCAATTAAAACTTAAAAAAGTTTCACAGGCAAGCAAAAGCTTGAGGAGTTCAGTACCACCTAACCAGCTTTACAAGAAAAGTTAGACTTCTCTATGCGATAAAGAAAAGACTACCAAAAAAAAAAAAAAAAATATGAAAACTACAAAAATAAGAATCTCATTGGTAAAAGCAAATAATCATTTAAGGTAGTAAATCTGCATTGTGTAAAGCTAGTAGGAAGGTTAAAAGGGAAAAGCAGTAAAATCATCTATGTCCACAATAGTATTTAAAGGAAGCACAAAACAAAAGATGCAAAATATGATGTCAAAAAACAGTAAACATTAGGAAAGGAGTAAAAATGCAGGGTTTTTAAAGTGCATTGGAATTTAGAGATCAGCAATTTAAAATGATCATGTACATAGATTGCTATGTATGGTGCTTATATGCAGAGTACATCATGCAAAATGCCAGGCTGGATGAAGCAGAAGCTGGAATCAAGATTGCCGGGAGAAATATCAGTAATCTCAGATATGCAGATGATACCACCCTAATGGCAGAAAAAGAAGAGAAACTAAAGAGCCTCTTGATAAAGGTGAAAGAGGAGACTGAAAAAGCTGGCTTAAAACTCAACATTCAAAAAACAGAGATCATGGATCTGGTCCCATCACTTCATGACAGATAGTTGGGGGAAAATGGAAACAGTTGATAGACTTTATTTTCTAGGGCTTCAAAATCACTGTGGATGGTGACTGTAACCATGAAATTCAAAGATGCTTGCTCCTTGGAAAGAAAGCTACCACAAACCTAGACAGCACATTAAAAAGCAGAGACATCTTTTTGCCCACAAAAGCCTGTATAATCAAAGCTATGGCTTTTCCAGTAGTTACGTACAATTGTAAGAGTTGTACTATAAAGAAGACTGAGTGCTGAAGAATTGATGCTTGTGAATTGTGGCACTGGAGAAGACTCTTGAGTCCGTTGGACACAGGGAGATCAAGCCAGTCAATCCTAAAGGGAATCAACCCTGAGTATTAATATATTCACTGGAAGGACTGAAGCTGAAGCTCCAGTACTTTGGCCATGGCCATCTGGTACAAAGAGCTGACTCATTGGAAAAGACCTTGGTGCTGGGAAAGATTGAGGGCAGAAGGGGGAGACACAGGTGAGATGTTGGATGGCATCATTGACTCAATGGACATAAGCTTGAGCAAACTCCAGGAGATAGTGAAGGACAGGGAAGCTGGTGTGCTGCGGTCCAATGGGGGTTGCAAAGAGATGGGCACAGTTGAGTGAACAACAGCAACAGAGGGTGATATATATAAAAAAGTTTCAGACAACTGCAGATAAATCTTAATTCTCTATACCTGAGATGATATTTGGGTTATTTTGGAACATTAGCAGCTTTTTGTTCACACATTTATTAATGATTTCTTAGTGCATTCACCCACATGATTAACCATAAACTTTGATTGGTGTGTGTTCAAAGAACCGTCTCAATTTCATGTACTTTGGGGCTAACTTGTGGCCTCACTTATGAGTCTTTGATATTATGATTATTTTTATAGTTTATTTTTATTGAAGTATAGATGATTTACAATATTGTATTAATTTCTACTGTGCAGCAAAGCAACTCAGTTATACACATATATGCATTCTTTTTTTGGATTATTTTCCATTATGTTTTATCCCAGGATACTGAATATATTTCTTTGTGCTATACAGTAGGACCTTGTTGTTTATCCATTCTCTATAGTTTGTGTCTACTAATCCTTGATTCCAAGTCTGTCCCTCTCCCACCTGCTCTCCCCCTTGGCAATCACAAGTCTGTTCTCTATGTCTATGAGTCTGTTTTGTAGGTAGGTTAATTTGTGCCATATTTTAGATTACACATGTAAGCAATATTAGCATTTGTCCTTCTTAGTATGATAATCTTTAGTTGCATCCATGTTGCTACAGATGGCATTATTTTGTTCATTCTTATGGCTGAGTAGTATTCTGACAGCATTGAAGTAAACTATTTTTACTTCTTTATAGCTAGAAGAAACATTTAAATATTATTGTTCTTTCTCCCTGTACCAACTACAATACATAAACCAGTTCAACTAGATGAGAATATATTCTACTTGAAAGAAGTATTTTTCAGGGAAGATAACACAGTTGTTCTCAAAACCTACCTTTTTTCCCCCTAAATCAGTTCTAGAATGGAGGATAGAAAGCAGTAGCACCAGCTTTGAGGAGAGAAAAATTCAACTAGTAGGAGTATAGGGAGAAACACAGTTTCAGCTTAGTTTGGAGAAGTACCTGATGAGTTGAAAAACTGCAGACAAATTTTGTCTTGGTTCTCATCACTTCTTGCTCATCCATTTTTAAAGTCAAACAGGCAGCCATATGGGCCAGATACAGCAGATTGAGAGATTGATTACAAACCCATGTACTGAGGTGCTGATATTTCCTAAATATTCCTCAGAAGAGATCATTAACTTCAGCCCAAGGTCTGAAGACACACATTCATGTAACTAAGCAATACCCAAAAGAAGGATATAACTTGTCTTCATAGAATGAACTAGACATAGCTGTGGAATCCAATCAGGAGGGGTGACAGTATTATATTCAAGAAAGCTGACTGTACCACATTTTTATAAGATGAAACTAGAACAACTAGTTAAATGGTGTTGAGGATAAAGTCAGAAATATAGCAAGGTTGGGTCCCCATAGTTAAGATACCAGGCATAAAAATGCAGAATAGATAAAATGTTTGCCTTTTA
The DNA here is from genome assembly GCF_023699985.2 of Odocoileus virginianus. NCBI lineage: Eukaryota > Metazoa > Chordata > Mammalia > Artiodactyla > Cervidae > Odocoileus > Odocoileus virginianus. The sequence continues at coordinate 35,392,743 of NC_069680.1, forward strand.
GAGGATTTTGAGTATAGAACAATCAACATTTCCATTGAAGTTCATGATGAACAACAGTGAGTAAAGGAGATTGATTTTAAACATTGATATGCTTGAATATAAAACCATATTTTAAAAATGGGAAAAAACTACTTAGTTTAAACTAATTTTAGAAGTTAGTTTATTTCTTGTTGACCTGGTTACTTGAACTGGTGATCATGATTTGATATAATATTGATAAGGTCAAGGGATGATATTTACAAAAATTAAATCCTCATTGCATCATGGAGGAATTTAAAAAATGTCTAAAAGATGTTTGTGCTTTCATGAATGGTGGATTCCTGAACTCAGATGTTTTTAATGAAAATTGACTCATTCACTTATTCATGTTTTCGTTCATTTATTCAAAGCCTACCCTATTCTCGGTGCTTTGCTAGGTGTTATTGGCAGATTCAAAGATGCCTAAGAAATAATCCATGTGCTGTAGGCATTTGTGCTCAGTTGTGTCCAAGTCTTTATGACTGCCTGGACTGGCTTTTATGACTTGGTAATTTGTTCTGTGGGGCTTCTCTGGTAAAGAATCCACTTGCCAAGCAGGAAATGCAGGTTCCATCTCTGGATCAGGAAGAACCCCTGGAGAAGGAAATGGCAACCCACTCCAGTATTCTTGCCTGGGAAATCTCATGGACAGAGGAGCCTGGCAGGCTATAGTCCATGGGTCGCAAAGAATTGGAGATGACTTAACAACTAAACAACAATAAATTAGTTATGTATCACTTACTAAGTAAGTACAGTTTAAATCCATATTAAATTCATGCTAGAAGAGATGTATTAGTAACTTGTGCCTCAGAAGAGAGGACAATTAATTCTTATCAGGGAGAGCTGCAGAGAGGAGGTGACTTTTTAACTGGGTCTTCAAAGATAAAGAGTATTTCAATAGCAGGGAAGGGTACAAAGGACATCATTGGCTATAAGAGAACAGTAATAAAAAAGATATAGAGGAATGTTGCTGGCGTGCTCTGGAAACTGTCTGAAACATTTAGTTTTTCATGCACAAGACCAATGTGTGTTAGACAGAAAGGCTTAACTTTCCCCTAAACTGCTTGCCTTCTTTCATCTGTTGAAAAATCACCTTTCAGTTGAATGAATAACTTGAAAATCTGAAGAACAGATGAGTTATCCTTAATGGTTTACTTTTCCATCTTAATCATAAATCCATTGTCATTAAAGGGGGTTAGTGGATCTTAACAGAAATGGTGAAATGAGCACTTTCTATTATAAGGGGAAAAATGTGTGTAGACATGATGCTGGAGCAGCAGTTACAGAAATAACTTACTGAACTTCTGTCAAAATAATAAACCATTATAGATCTCTCTAGCTGGTAAGAAAATGTATGTGTTTAACTAGTTGGTGACTATACAAACTATAAGTAGTATATTTCAGTTAAAAATATACTTATTTTTATAAGCATTCATTTGAAATATTTGGTTTTATAATTTATAAATACATTTATAAATATGTTAATAAATATATGCATTTATAATTTATAAATTTTCAATATCTGTATTTATAGAATTTATTTATGAATAATTTGGGCTTCCCTGGTGGCTCAGATGGTAAAGAATCTGCCTGGAATGTGGGAAACCCAGGTTCCATCCCTGGGTCAAAAAGATCCCCTGGAGAAGAAATGGCAACCCACTCTAGTATTCTTGCTTGGAGAATCCCATGGACAGAGGAACCTGGCGAACTACAGTCCATGGGGGTCACAAAGAGTTGGACACAACTGAGCAACTAACACCTTTCATTCTCACTATGAATAATTTACTTACAAATTCTAAACATGAATTTACAAGACACCTCTCAACCACCCCCAAAATCATTTTGCTCGGGAAATAGCACATATTCTATTTAGTAAGAATTGACTTTTCCTGATCTTTTCTAAGGGCTTCCCTGGTGAGTAAGACAGTCAAGAATCTGCCTGCAGTGCAGGAGACCTGGGTTCTATCCCTGGGTTGGGAAGATGCCCTGGAGAAGGGAATGGCTATTCACTCCAGTATTCTTGCCTGGAGAATTCCATGGACAGAGGAGCCTGGCAGGCTTTCTGAAAACAGTACTTTTTTGGGGGCATTTTTTTTTAACTTTTTTTTTTTTAAACTTTTTAAAGTTAGAGTATAGCTCTAACTATACTTTATGGAGTATAGCCAATTAACACTGTTGTTACTAGTTTCAGGTGGACAGCAAAGGAACTGTCCACATAAATACATAGAAATATATATAAATATATTCATTCTCCCCCAAATTAAAAAGAGTGCTTTTATATTTGTAAAACTTAAAGCATATTTATAAACAAACACACACATAGGAAAGAGCTTCAATTTGCCAGGATTTTCAAGATGTTCATTAACTGGAATCCTATTGTAGACTTACAGTAGAGTTAGAAAGACCAAGAAGCAATTTAATCCAGCCTTTAGGTCTTGGAAACCATGAACCTTCTTGGGGAGATTAGTGCTGGAATAGTGAAGGTGTATTGAGCACTGTATACCCATATCCCCAACGCTAGCACATTTAATTCATGGTTCATCATGGATTGATACTTAGATCTTTGTTCCTTTCTTTGCTATAAGGAAATAATCACCTACAAATATCATCCTCATTAAACTTCAGTCAACACTTACATATCAAGGACTACCTGCAGGTAGCTTGAATCAGGCAAAAAAAAAGCAGCTTCTGTCTGAGGTATAGGGCTCAGCAGGTCCGCTCACAATGCTGTTCGTGACTCTGTGTATGCTTAACCTGAGCACTTGTTCATAATTGACCTCTTTTAAACATTTTTTTAAATTGGAGGATAATTGTTTTACAGTGTTGTGTTGGTTTCTGCTATAAAACTACCCGAATCAATCATAATTGTATACCCCCTCCTTCTAGAGGCTCCCTCTCCCATCCCATCCCATCCCTCAAGGTCATCACAGAACGCCAGTCTGGACTCCCTGTGTTACCTAGCAGCTCCCCACTGGTTATCTATTTTGAACATGGTACTAATATACATGTTAATGTTACTCTTTTAATTCGTCCTACCTTCTTCTTACCACTCTGTGTTCATAAGTCTGTTCTCTGCATCTGCGTCTCCATTCCTTCCTTGAAAATATGTTCATCAGTACTATTTTTCTAGATTCCATATTCATGTGTTAATATATTTGTTTTTCTCTTTCTGACTTATTTCACTCAGTGAAACAGGCTCAAGTTTCATCCACCTCACTACAACGGATTCAAATTCAAATTCATTCCTTTTTATGGATGAATAATCATAACTGACCTCTAATGTTTTAGCAACAAGTCCTGAAATTAGATTCCTCATCTCTTAGATCTCGTGGTATATGTAGAACGTCTGCTTTTTTGTCTGAATTGAAAGCCTAGTCAGCCCCTCCTGACTAGCTCTCTCTCTGGCACCTTGTGCTATAGTTGAGGCATCAAGGAAGAGGAATTAGCTTTCAAATACTGATTTCTACATATACCATTCCTTAGATGATTACTACCCCCTTCCGATGTCTGTATCAGAAGCTTTCTCCATCTCTTTTATAGTTTAATAAAACTATTACACAAAAAGTCTGCGCAATCAAGCCTTGTCACTGGCCCCAGATTGAATTCTTCTCCTCTGGAGGCCAAGAATCCTGGCATCTTTTGTGGTTCAGCAGCAACCTTTCATCTTGGTGGCTCATCCAGGATTCTTTAGAACAAGGTAAGGATGCTTGGAGCTCTGGTTCTTTGTTCTCCCAGTGAACATGTTTTCTGCTGTACTTTACTCACTCTGCAGTGTGCTTGTGTGAATAAATGACACGCCCTGCGTGAAGCAGGTGAGGAGCCCTGCTCTGCAGGTCTGCAGTGACCTCATACGGCTTATGCAGAAACCCTGTCGGGGGTTTATACCAACCTGCCGATGGCCTTCGTGGTGGCTCAGCTGGTAAAGTGTCTGCCTACAATGCGGAAGGCCTGGGTTCAGTTCCTGGGTTGGGAAGATCTCCTGGAGAAGGAAACGGCAACCCATTCCAGTATTCTTATCTGGGAAATCTCATGGACAGAGGAGCCTGGTAGGCTACAGTCCATGGGGTCACAAAGAGTTGACTTCACTTTCACTGTCTAGACAGTTACTTAGTCTTTTATGTCTCATTGTCTTCATCTGTAAGATAGAGTGAGAACAGTGTTGAATAATTGTTTTAAGAAATAGGTTAACACTGTATTTGATGAAATGTATACGAAGTGCTTAAAAATTCTAGACATATGGCAAGAATCTCGGAAAACAGTAGTAGAATCTTGCATGAGAAAGTGACTTTGGGTTCTAGTGTCAGTTATTATTATCAAACCATAATTAAAACACATAGATTTAAAAATTTTCTGAAGAACGAATGACAGCAGTATTGAAAATGTATGTGCAAACTACATCTCCTGCTTTAGGCCTCGATATAAATAATTATTTTAGGTTTTATGGAATACCTAAGACTAATCTTGTAGAATAAGCTTTCTAATATGAGACTTTAAAATGTTGGCTCAGCATTTGATCTCATCCCCTCCCCCCCAGTATAATAGTTCTAAATACACACTGGAAGTAAAAAATGTTGTTAAGGGGAACATTGCAGCCCTGTGGACTCTGTTCTTTCATAAAAGAAGCATCTGCTTTTTATGCCTCCAGAATCACATATCTTTAGTATTCTAGTTGCTGAGTACTAAAAAGCTTTTTTTTTTTGGAGGGTGGGGGAAAATGAAAATTAAGATTGTGAGTCTCTTAGCATAAAGGAAATTAAGTTTATTCAAAATATGAAATGCTAAGAAAATAAATTTGTGTTAATTTAAAGCCACTTAGTTCTCACAGGGCTTTGACTGGGATGTAATTTAAGTGGTTTCTATACATACATGAGCAGTCTTGCTGGACATGCCCCAGGCCCAGGGTTGTGACTGTTGATAAAGTGATTTAAGGGAATAGATGTGCAGCATAGATAAGTTCTTAGAATTTACTGTCCAGAATGGCTGGGACTAAGAGAAGAAAAATGGTCATTCCATTTATCTATCATCTTCCTTCACTTAGAGAATTAGGGTCCTAAATGTATATGTCTTAATGCCCCAGAGAGAACATGGTGTCCTAGATAAAGGAGTCTGGAGAATAGTGCCACTGATCTCTGCATGTCTTTGTCTCCTGGAATTGTGTATAAGTCATACAGGCGAACCTCGTTTTATTGTACCTCACTTTATTACATTTGAGGCTTCTCTGATGGCTCAATCCATAAAGAACTTGCCTGCAGTGTTAGAGATCTGGGTTCAATCCCTGGGTGGTGAAGATCCCCTGGAGAAGGGAATGGCTACCCACTCCAGTATCATCTCTTGCCTGGAAAATTCCATGAACAGAGGAGCCTGGTGGGCTACAATCCATGGGGTTGCAGAGAGTTGGGACATGACTGAGCCACTAACACTTTCACTAACACTGCATTTAGCAGATACTGTGATTTTCACAAATTGTAGGTTTGTGGTAACCCTTGTCAAGCAAGTTTATTTTTATCATTTTTTCAACAGCATTTGCTCACTTGTGTCTCTGCATCACATTTTGATAATTCTTGTTATGTTTCAAGCTTTTTCATTATTATATTTCTTATGGTGATTGGTCATCATTGATCTTTGTTACTTCTGTGACTCACTGAAGGCTTAGATTGGTAAACCAATAAAGTGTTTTAAACTAAAATATGTAAATTTTTTCAGACAACACAATTGTGCACTCAGTAGACTACATTATAATATAAGGATAACTTTCATGTATACCAGGAAGACAAAGAAATTATGTAGTTCACTTTATTGTGATATTTGTTCTTTTGTGGTAGTATGGAACTGAACTTGCAATATCCCTGGGATATACTTGTATTTATATTTAAGTTGCTGAGAAAATAAGGTTTTCCTTATCATTGTCAGAACCTTGAAAGTGTATTTAGGTTTGAACTCTAGCTCAGATTACTGTTATGGGTTGAATTATGTCTTTCCTAAAGTTGTATGTTCAAGTCCTAATCCCTAGTGCATTATGATGGACTTTATTTGAAGTTAGCATCTGTACAGAGATAGTTAAGTTGAGGTATGTTAGGATGGGCCCAAATCCAGTGCACCTGGTGTCCTTATGAAAAGGGAAAATTTGGAGGCTGATACACACACAGTGAGAATCCCATGTGAACATGAAGATAATCTGCTACAAGTCAAGGAGAGAGGCCTGGAATAGAACCAACTCTCACAGCCCTCAGAAGAACCAATCCTGTGAACACCTTGATTTTGGACTTCTAGCCTCTAGATTTTTGAGATGATGTATTACATTTCCGCCACTGAGATTGTGGTACTCTATTATGACGGCCCTAGTAAACTAATACAATTACTTATTAGCTGTGTTACTTGGAAAACTGACTTAACTTTTTTAAAAAAAGCTTGAGTTCTTCACATTGCAAAGTGGGAATGATAAAAACCGAATTGTTGAAAAGAATGAGTTCTGAGGTGAGTTCTTGTGTTCATATTCCAACTCTACCACTTAATAGAGGTATAACTTTGAGAAAGTTACTTAACCTCTCTTTGCCCTAGTGTTTAATGTGTAGTATGAAGATAGTTATCAGAGCTATCAGATAGCTAATATTGCTCAGCTGGTAAAGAATCCACCTGCAATGCAGGAGACCCTGGTTCAGTCCCTGGGTTGGGAAGACCCTCTGGAGAAGGGATAGGCTACCCACTCCAGTATTCTGGCCTGGAGAATTCCATGGACTGTGTAGTCCATGGGGGTCACAAAGAGTCGGACATGACTGAGCGACTTTCACTTGTGAAAATAGTAGCAGTGCCTATCTCATAGGTTTGATGTGAGGATTGAATGAGTTCATGTGTATAAAGCATTTGAAACTGTATCTGATATTTACTAAGTGCTCAATAAATGTCAACTAACATTGGCCACTTGGAGGTTGTTAATACATAGAAAACACACTGCATGGTGCCTGATACATAATAAAGTCCTAGTAAATGCTCATTATCATAATTTCTTCCTACTAATCATCTTAAGTTCTCCTAATGACATCAGAAAGAATTCAGAGGTCTCAAAAATATGTTTGAATAGTTGAATTAATAGAAGACAGTGATTATTAATAAAAACCTTAGCATAGAATTTTATTTCAATTATATATTATATTGCCTGTAAGATCTTGAAAAGCTGCCATTTTTCATATTCAACAATACAAATATCTACTCATTTTTGAAGATCTTTTTTTAATGTGTTTCTTTGAATGTGTCATGGATTTTACATTTTCCTTCAGTAGATCTAGAGCAGAATTTTCTATAACTAATATTCCACTTAGAATATTTTTAATATTATGCTATATAGGAGGATGCTGGTTTCCTTCTCTTTCCTCTTTTCATTTTCAATTTTCTTCCCTAAAATAGCATTAAAATTGGAAATATATCTCTTACAGCTATACTTGATGAAATTAAGATATAAAGACTTCATGATTTATTAAAAAAGTAATCTCTGTGATTAAGAAAAAATTCTTGGTAAATGACTTCACCTATCAAAAACAAGTGACTTTTGAACTGATTCAAACAAAATAAAAAAGATAGTTCATGCTGACTAAAAGCATTTTCTTTTTTAATTCTCAATTCATATCTCAGTTAAGGAATCAAAACTTTTTCTTCAGGGAGACATTTCTTACAATTCGGGCCTTTATGATTCAAAGTTAAACCAAGTGGATTGCAGAATAGTCTGTTGGTGACTAGACTTAAGTGGGCACAAGTGCCGCTGTCAAACACAAGGAAGAATAGCAGATGATCACTGACTACATAGTGTATATATCATGCTTGCTCTACTGTGGTGAGAAGCCATTTCACAGTGGACGGGTGATGTTTCCTTGTTTATTTCTGTTGTTTAAAATTAGGTATATCAGTCAGGGTCTCCTGTGGAATATAGATTTCTTATTTCCTCCTTACTGAATGTGAATATAGATTTCACATTACCTTCACATACCTTACTCGGAGGGTACATGAAGAGGTAGGTTGTTTACAGAGATGTGGGCAGGAATAAGGGAATCAACATGAAACATAGGCTAGTAAAAGTGAAAAGCTGTTATCACTTCTAGGCATAAAATAGCAAGGAGAGGGAGCAGTTACCTGAACCTACGGGAAATAGAGCTCTGACAAGAGCTGTGGCTTAAGATGAGAGGAAAGAACTGCTGCAAAACAGCGTCTGGGCAGAAGGGGAGTAGGGGGGAATAAATTCCTTGACCTGTATATGTTCCCACTTTCTAATCCCCTGCAGAATCTCCCAGTGTTTGAATGTGGGAAGCTAGAGAGCAAGGGAGCCTAGTGTTCAAAATTCTTGCAAGTCAGCCTCCTGTGGAACAAAATAGGGCACATATGGCTGAAAATGAATATGGAAGGACAAACTAAGATAAAATACATGCAGAAGTTTTTTTCTAAGTCAAAATTGTATCCTAAATATGAGTGTTCTTTACATGTTGACTAGAATAGCAGAGATCATTTTTCAAATACTTAAATAGGACCTTTAATTCATTCTGTGAATTGATTATTTTGAAGTATAAAAGAAAGTATTATTTGGTATATTCTGTTCAAATGTTTTCTTCCTGCTGGTGGGCTATTAATTATGTGAAATATTTGTCATCACTTAATGCTTTACTGATTATTCACATGCATTTGTACCTAGAAGTTTAATGATACTGGGTATAATGATCAACCTTGTATTGAAATGAAAATGATGCTTTGTTGAAGAGTGAGGCTGGCATGCTGTTGAGTGACCAACTGAGCATTGATCTTGCCATAATAATTGCTGTTTGCTTAGTCGTCACATCAAATAAGCACTCTAGTCTTAAGGATTTGATATTTAACTGCTTGGAGCACTTAAAAGCTAAGCCAACCATATGGTGAGTGATTAAGAGTGTAATTCTGGAGTTCTAATGCCAGTGATTCATCTGCAACTCAACAATGAGAAAGCATAGGTGAGTACTTAACATTTTAAAGTTTATTTTTCTGATTTATGAAATAGACTCAATAATATAATGCATATAATAAAATGATTACAAAGATTAAACAAAAATATAAAATATTTAACATAATATCTGGTATATGAAATGGTAATCCCAAGAAAAACTGAATTTACCATATAGATAGAATCTGTGACAAATATAATTAATATGAGTTAATAATGGGCCTACACTGTTTAGAAGAGTGCCCTCACTAATGTGAGATTATAGACACAATGGAAAACATGCCATATTCTTGAGGAAGCATGAAGTATGGTAGCAGAAAAATTACAAAAACAAGAAAAGACACCAAAGATAAGAGAATTTCCAAAATCTAAGAATTAGAATCACTTGCCTATATTTCAGATGCTGAATTAATTGACCACTCAATGAAAGTGTAGCAGAGATATTTTTCATTATAAGATTATACAAGTTTGTTTAAAACATAAGATTATGTAGTTGAAATTCTTCTCAAAGCAGGCCATCTCCAGATCTGCTGGAGAGTAAAGATTAACATGAAAAATATTTCTTTCTCTAGACATAGAAAACTTGGGTCCTAGTTCTGTGATTACCTGTGATTTTGAATGAGCCATTTCCTGAAATTCAGTTTCATTTCATATATAGAATGAGTTGGATAGGAGCAACAGTTTTCAAAATACCTTCCAGAAAAATTGGACTCATTAATTGAACAAGTTTGGAAGATAGTGCTTTCTTTATCTCCCTCTCAGAAACTCCTACAGCATGTCTACTCCTTAAAAATTAAAAAAAATCAGATGTTTTGTAGTAAGGGGAAAAAAGTAGTTCAATTTTGTTTAACCTTTTTTAAAATTTACTCATATACAGTTTTCCTCATATAACATCTATTGATATTTTACAAACTGCTAGTCAAGAGATACTTTATTAGAGGACATTTTTCTCTATTGCAAATCTTAGAATCTAATTCTTGAACTGTTTTATGATGCAGTAACTACATAATAACTGTTAGGAAACCTGATTGATTAAATAGCTCACCTTGGTTCTAAAAGGTTAAGAAAGAGAAGGATCCTGGACAGTTTGTTACTTCTGCCTGAGACTCAAAGGAAAGTACATAGTTAAATCTGATCCCCCAGAATAAATTCAGTAATTTTATTGTTTGTACTATACAGTGTGAAATTCTATGTGACAGGCTAGAAATGATTGGATGTATATGCATTTTAATGTACCTGATATGGAGCTCACTGAATATATAAATCTGTACTGAATATTTTCCATGTTGCTTTAAAAAAAATCTACTTGTTAAATACTAGTAAAATATAGCTATTATTTTACTGGTGTAAGTATATAAAAGTATAAAAATAGAAGGCATGAGGGAACTGTGGCCACTTATTATGAACTTGGAAACAAACCTGTTTCCTAGCCATTCTAGAATACCATTTGCCTTCAGGAACTATAATATAAATTATCTTGGCTACTAACTGATCCTATGATTGGACCCAAATACTCAAAATGTGTGGAAATATGTTTAGGACACCAGACTCTTCACTATCAAGCTCCAGAAATAGCTGCTGGGAGCATGCCATGTTACTACTTCAGTTCCACTCCATACTGAATTCTTGTTTCCATTGATTGTCTTCTCATCACATAGAGCAGATAAGGTGTTCTCTACTTCTTAAAAGGGCAGAATAGGTAAATGATAATGGCTACTTCTGCACGTTCATGATAATGAAATGCTGTTGGCTACTTTTTATTGAGTACCTCCTGTTTTAGACATTAAACTTGCACGCATTGTCTTGAATTCTTTTAGCAAGCTCTGAAGTAGGCAGTATTACCATCCATGGTCTCTCATACAAGTTGAAGAGCTTGTGCAAAATTTAATATCTAGTAAATTCCTAAATCATGATTCAAATTCAGAACTGCCATAGGGCTCTCATTCTGGCACAAAGGGCTAAACCGTAATGACTATGTACATGGTCAGTCTGGTATCACACATAGTGTAGCATGTGGTTTAACAAATGGTATATTATAGATGTTTTATGTACATTTGCAAAAAAAGGCATAGTGTGCTCTTTTGGGTAGAATATTCTACAAATGCCAGTTACATCAATTTGATATTGCTGTTCACATCTGTAATGTTCTTACTGATATTGTATCTAATTGTTCTTTTAATTACTAAGAGAAAGGTATTGAAATATTCAACTATACATGTTGAATTCTCTGTTTTTCTCTTCCGTTCTGTAAGTTTTGGAGCTCAGTTGACGCATGCATATACCTTTATAATTTTTATATTTTTCTGATGTACTGATTTTTAGCATTATGAAATTATTCTTTGTTTCTAGGGATGTTTCTTAAGGTCTGTTTAGTATTAGCATAATACTTCCAGCTCTTTTATCATTAGATTTTGCATTGTTTCTTCATTCATTTACCTCCATCTATTTGTGTGTATTCCTGTGGACAGCATATGTTGAATTATGCTTAGTTATTGTGTTTGGCAATCTCCATGTTTTGATTAGAGTGTTTTGTCCATTTGTTTTAATATAATTGCTATACTTGGACTTATATCTGCCATTTTATTGTTTTTTCTGTTTCATGTAATTCTTTTCGCCTTACTTTATTTTTTTAAATTATTTTTTATTGAAGGATAATTGCTTTACAGAATTTTGCTGTTTTCTGTCAAACCTCAACATGAATCAGCCATGAGTATACGTATTTCCCTCCCTTTTGAACCTCCCACCCATCTCTCTCCCCATCCCACCCCTACAGGTTAATACAGAGCCCCTGTTTGAGTTTTCTGAGCCATACAGCAAATTCCCATTGGCTATCTATTTTACATATGGTAATGTAAGTTTCCATGTTACTCTTTCCACACATCTCATCCTCTCTTCCCCTCTCCCCATGTCCATAAGTCTATTCTCTATGTTTGTTTCTCCATTGCTGCCCTGTAAATGAATTCTTCAGTACCATTTTTCTAGATTCCGTATATATCTGTTAGAATATGGTATTTATCTTTCTCTTTCTGACTCACTTCACTGTATAATAGGATCTAGGTTCATCCACCTCATTAGAATTGACTCAAATGTGTTCCTTTTTATGACTGAGTAATATTCCATTGTGTATATTTACCACAGCTTCTTTGTTCATTCATCTGTTGATGGACATCTAACTTGTTTCCATGTTCTAGCTGTTGTAAATAGTGCTGCAGTGAAAATGGGATATGTGTATCTCTTTCAATTTTGGTTTCCTCAGGGTATATGCCTAGGAGTGGGATTGCTGGGTCATATCGTTTCACCTTGCTTATAGTTTCCCTTGCTGTGCAAAAGCTTTTAAGTTTAATCTGGTCCCACTTGTTTACTTTTGTTTTTATTTCTGTTACTCTGGGAGGTGGGTCATAGAGGATCTTGCTTTGACTTATGTCATTGAGTGTTCTGCCTATGTTTTCCTCTAATAGTTTTATAGTTTCTGGCATTACAGTCTGGTCTTTAATCCATTTTGAGTTTATCTTTGTGTATGGTGTTAGGAAGTGTTCTAATTTCATTCTTTTACATGTAACTGTCCAGTTTTCTCAGCACCATTTATTGAAGAGGCTGTCTTTGCCCCATTTTATATTTTTGCCTCCTTTGTAAAAAATAAGGTACCCATAGGTGCATGGGTTTATTTCTGGGCTTTCTATCTTGTTCCATTGGTCTATATTTCTGTTTTTGTGCCAGTACCATACTGTCTTGATGACTGTAGCTTTGTAGTATAATCTGAAGTCAAGAAGCTTGATTCTTCCAGCTCCATTTTTCTTTCTCAAGACTGCTTTCTCTATTAAGGGTATTTTGTGTTTCCATGTGAATTGTGAATTTTTTTGTTCTAGTTCTGTGAAAAATGCCATTGGTAATTTGATAGGGATTGCATTAAATCTGTAGATTGCATTCAGTAGTATAGTCATTTTCACAATATTGATTCTTCCTACCCAAGAACATGGAATATCTCCCCATATGTTTATGTCATCTTTGATTTCTTTCATTAGTGTCTTATAATTTTCTGTGTACAGTTATTTCATCTCCTTTTATTCCTAGATATTTAATTATTTTTGTTGCAATGGTGAATGGGATTAATTCCTTAATTGCTCTTTCTGATTTTTCATTGTTAGTATATATAAATGCAAGTGATTTCTATGTATTGATTTTGTATCCTGCAACTTTGCCAAATTCACTGATTAGCTTGAGTAATTTTCTGATACTATCTTTAGGGTTTTCTATGTACAGTACTATGTCATCTGCAAACAGTGACAGCTTTACTTCTTTTCTGATCTGGATTCCTCTTATTTTCTTTTTTTCTCTCTGATTGCTGTAGCTAGGACTTCCAGAACTATGTTGAATAATAGTGATGAAAGTGGACATCCTTGTCTTGTTCCTGATCTTAGGGGGAATGCTTTCAATTTTTCACCATTGAGAATAATGTTTGCTGTAGGCTTATCATTTATGGCCTTTACTATATTGAGGTAGGTTCCTTCTATGCTCATTTTTTGAAGAGTTTTAATCATAAATGGGTGCTGAATTTTGTCAAAGGCTTTTTCTGCATCTATTGAGATGATCATATGGCTTTTATCATTCAGTTTCTTAATATGGTGTATCACATTGATTGATTTGAGTATATTGAAGAATCCTTGCCTCCCTGGAATTAACCCAACTTGATCATGGTGTATGAGTTTTTTGATGTGTTGCTGAATTCTGTTTGCTAAAAATTTTGTTGAGAATTTTTGCATCTATGTTCATCAGTGATATTGGCCTGCAGTGTTCTTACCTGTGTTGTTTTTGTCTGGTTTTGGTATTAGGGTGATGGTGGCCTAGTAGAATGAATTTGGAAGTCTTCCTTTCTCTTCAATATTTTGAGAGCTTTAAAAGGATAGCCATTAGCTCTTCTCTAAATGTTTGATAGAATTCTCCTGTGAAGCCATGTGGTCTTGGGCTTTTGTTTTGGGGGAGATTTTTGATCACAGCTTCAATTTCAGTGCTTGTAACTGGGTTGTTCATAATTTCTATTTCTTCCTGGTTCAGTCTTGAAAGATTGAACTTTTCTAAGAATCTGTCCATTTCTTCCAGGTTATCCATTTTATTGCCATATAGTTGTTCATAATAGTCTCTTATAATCCTTTATTTTTCTTCATTGTGTGATGTAACCTCTCCTTTTTCATTTCTAATTTTGTTGATTTGATTCTTCTCTTTTTTTCTTGGTGAGTCTGGCTAAAGGCTTGTCAATTTTGCTTATCTTCTCATAGAGCCAGCTTTTAGCTTTATTAATCTTCAGTATTGTTTCTTTCATTTCTTTTTCATTTATTTCTGCTCAGATCTTTATGATTTCTTTCCTTCTACTAATTTTGAGGTTTTTTTCTTCTTCTTTTTCCCATTGCTTTAGGCATAAAGTTAGGTTGTCTATTCGATGTTTTTCTTGTTTCTTGAGGTAGGATTGTATTGCTATAAACTTCCCTCTTAGAACTTCTTTGGCATCCCATAGGTTTTGAGTTGTGTTTTCATTGTCATTTGTTTCTATAAATTTTTTGATTTCCCTTTTTATTTATTCAGTAACCTGTTGGTTATTTAGAAATGTGTTGTTTAATCTCTATGTGTTTGTGTTTCCTACAGATTTTTCTTGTAATTTATATCTAGTCTGATAACATTGTGGTTGAAGATGCTTGATACAATTTCAGTTTTCTTATATTTACTGAGGTTTGATTTGTGACCCAAGCTGTGGTCTGTCCTGGAGAATATTCCATGTACACTTGAGAATATGGTGTATTGTTCTGCATTTGGATGGAATGTCCTGAAGATATCAATGAGATCCATCTCATTTAATGTATCATTTAAGACTTGTGTTTCCTTATTAATTTTCTGTTTTGATGATCTGTCCATTGGTGTGAGTGGAGTGTTAAAGTCTCCTACTATTATAGTGTTATTGTCAATTTCTCCTTTTATGTCTGTTAGTGTTTGTCTTATGTTTTGAGGTGCTCCTATGTTGGGCGCATAGGTATTTACAATTGTTATGCTTCCTCTTGGATTGATCCCTTGATCATTATGTAGTGTCCTTTCTTATCTCTTTTAATCTTCTTTATTTTAAGGTCTATTTTGTCTGATATGAGGATTGGTACTCCAACTTTATTTTGCTTCCCATTTCATGGAATATATTTTTCCATCCTCTCACTTCCGTCTGTATGGCTTGAGGTCTGAAGTGGGTTTCTTGTAGACAGCATATATATGGGTCTTGTTTTTGTATCCATTCAGCCAGTCTGTCTTTTGGTTGGAGCATTTAATCCATTTATGTTTAAAGTAATTATTGATATATGTTCCTATTGCCATATTCTAATTGTTTGGGGTTGATTTTATAGATTCTTTTTCTCCTGTTGTATTTCTTGACTATATAAGTCTGTTTATCATTTGTTGTGAAGCTTGTTTGGTGGTACTGAATTCTCTTAACTTTTGCTTGTCTGAAAAGCTTTTTATTTCTCCATCAATTTTGAATGAGATCCTTGCTTGGTACAGTAATCTTGTTTGTAGATTTTTCCCTTTCAGTACTTCATATAGATCCTGCCATTCCCTTCTGGCCTGCAGAGTTTCTGCTGAAAGATCAGCTGTTAAATGTATGGGGTTTCCCTTGTATGTTACTTGCTGCTTCTCCCTTGCTGCTTTTAATATTCTTTCTTTGTATTTAGTCTTTGTTAGTTTGATTAGTATGTGTCTTGGCATGTTTCTCCTTGGGTTTATCCTGTATGGGACTCTTTGTGCCTCTTGGACTTGATTGGCTATTTCCTTTTCCATGTTGGGGAAATTTTCAACTATAATCTCTTCAAAAATTTTCTCATACCCTTTCTTTTTTTCTTCTTATTCTGGGACCCCTATAATTTGAATGTTGGTTTGCTTGATATGGTCCCTAAGGTCTCTGAGGCTGTCCTCAGCTCTTTTCATTCTTTTTACTTTATTCTGCTCTTCAGAAGTTATTTCCACCATTTTATCTTCCAGCTCACTGATTTGTTCTTCTGCTTCAGATATTCTGCTA
Organism: Odocoileus virginianus; assembly: GCF_023699985.2. Classification (NCBI taxonomy): domain Eukaryota; kingdom Metazoa; phylum Chordata; class Mammalia; order Artiodactyla; family Cervidae; genus Odocoileus; species Odocoileus virginianus. The sequence goes on from NC_069680.1 coordinate 35,408,762, forward strand.
TTGATTCCTTCTAGAGTGTTTTTAATTTCAGTAGTTGTGTTGTTTGTCTCTGTATGCTTATTCTTTAATTCTTCTAGATCTTTGTTAATTGATTCTTGGATTTGCTCCATACTGTTTTCAAGGTTTTTGATCATCTTTACTGTCATTATTCTGAATTGTTTTTCAGGTAATTTTCCTATTTCCTCTTCATTTATTTGGATTTCTGTGTTTCTAGTTTGTTCCTTCATTTGTGCAGTATTTCTCTGCCTTTTCATTTTTTTTTTTAAGTTATTGTGTTTGATGTCTCCTTTTCCCAGGCTTCAAGGAAAGTTGGATTTTCTCCTTGAAGAAGGTTGGATTCTCTCTTCCTTTTGGTTTCTGCCCTCCTATGGTTGGTCCAGTGGTTTGTGTGAGCTTCGTATAGGGTGAGATTTGTGCTGCATTTTTGTTTGTTTGTTTTTCCTCTGATGGTCAAGGCTGAGTGAGGTGGTACTCCTGTCTTCTGATGACTGGTTTTGTATTTTTGTTTTGTTTGTTGTTTAGTTGAGGCATCCTGCACAGGGTGCTACTGGTGGTTGGGTGATGCCGGGTCTTGTATTGAAGTGGTTTCCTTTGTATGCATTCTCATAGGGTTAGTTCTCTGGTAGTCTAGGGTCTTGGAGTCAGTGCTGCCGCTCCAAAGGCTCAAGGTTTGATCTCTGGTCAGGAGCAAAGATTCAACAAGTGATTTGTTATGGCATTAAGGGAGAGTAAAACAAATATCCAAAAATGAGAAGCCAAAGATGAACTCAGACAAATGGCAGTTACAAAATCAGGCAAGTAATAATTAAAATAATGGAATATACACATATACATATACACCCAGGAGCAAAGTGAAAACAGTCCAAAAAAGTACAGTAGATTGACCTGGTAAACAAAGGAAATAAAAAATTATATTTACCAGTTAAGAACAAAACTAACTTAAGAAGTAACTGGAAAGCAAAACTAAAGCAGGGTGCCAATTGAGGAATAAAGCAATGAAAACAAAACTAACAAATATGCTGAGAGGAAAGGAAAAAAAGATTAGATATACAAAGTTAAATAGAGGTAGATGAAGATTTATATACATTAAAGATTAACTGCAAGGGGAAAAGAAGAGTAAGAAAGGCAAATGAAGCAATAAATGTAGAAAAAATATAATAGGCTTAAAAAATTAAAAATATAAAAAGAAAGGAGAAAAAAAATGGAAGAAGAAAGAGAAAAGGGGAAAAAGAGGAAAACTCCACAGAACTGCAAAAGCCCAATGTAAAAGCGGAGGTTTATAACAACAACAAAAAATGTGACTGAGGGAAAAGGAAAGAAAAAAAGCTCAAAAGCTTAATTGGATTTCTTAGTGCCAGTTGACAACAACAGAGGGGGAGAAAAATGAAAAAATCCAAAAGACTCTACAGAACAAGTAAAAAATAAGAATAGTAAATGTTTTTCTTGAGTCCCTGCTGTCAGAGTCCTTTCCCGCATTGAGAATCACAGTCCACCTCCCCTCCCCAGGATGCCCTCCAACACTGGGCTGATCTCTGGACCTGCTGTGGGGGCTGCTCAGATTCTAATCTGGTCCTGCTGCTGTGTGTTCCTGCCTCCAATGTCCATAGTTATCAGAGCTAGTGCGTTTTCTTTTGTGGGAGCTCTCTGTGGCCTTTTATATAATGCATAGACACAGAGTCTGCTTAGTTGATCATGTGGATTTAATCTGCAGCTTGCACAGCTGGTGGGAAGCATTTGGGTCTTCTTTAGCCACACTGCCCCTGGGTTTCAATTGTGGTTTTATTTCTACCTCTACATGTGGGTCGTCCACTGGGGTTTGCTCCTGAGGCTGCCCTGGAGGGCTTCTGTTTGCCCCTGTGAGGGCCAGGGGTGGAGGTGGTGCAGCTGCTTGGGTTGCAGGGGTTCTGGCAGCTCCAGGTACTCAGGGGGGTTGGTAGCTGGGGCAGCAGGAAATATAGTGCTCTAGAAGGGTATGGCAACCAGTATTGGTCAATACGCTCCAGTATTCTTGCCTGGGAACCCCTTCTCTGACAGAGAAGCCTGGCAGACCACAGTCTACAGGGTCGCAAAGAATTGGACAGGACTGAAGCGACCCTGAGCATAGACACAAGACTTGTGTTTTTTTTTTTTTTTTTTTTTTGCCTGTGGCAGCTCTGTCCCAGTGAGAATTGAGCGAGAAGGTGGCACAGCTGCTTGGCTTTCAGGGACCCTGGCGGTGCCAAGTGTTTAGGGATACAGACTGCCTCCATGGCAGGTGTCATGGCCCTATCAGAGTCTTTTTTTCAAGCCTCTTGTAGCTGGTGATCAGAAGGCAACTTTGGCCACTCTTTATCCGTAGCTCCGCCCATTCAGGCACTTAGATCCCTTGCCTGGGTTCCTTCTGTGTTGCTCAGCATGTCAGGCACATAGAGGGGCCCCCTGACGGGGGTCCTACTCTGTAGATCAGCTCATCAGTCACTGAAAGGAGCACCCTGGGTGGAGTCCTACTTTGTAGTTCAGTGCATCAGGCACTGATGGGCCAGCCTCTCTACTGTTAAACTACTGATGCTTGTGTGTGGAGCGAGAGAGGCTATGGTGATGATCTATGCATGACTCAGCAGTATCACCTTGCTTTCATGGCTGCCTGGCTTTCCTCCACAGGCATTTCCCACCACGATCCCCTCCCTCACACCCCCTCGATCTGTCTCTCTGCAGTCCACAGCAGCCCTCGCCCTGGGTTTGCTCCACAATCTCTAAACTCCAGTTCCCAGCTACCTCACCTTCCAGGAGACCTGCATTTCTGCCTGGCTTACGTATGGCTGCGGCAAGGACTGTCTGATTCTCATTCCTTTTAGGTTGCCACAGATCAGCTGTTTCACTCTCGTCTTAAATGTTTCTCCTTTGACTGAGACGATTGCTCCGCTGTGAGGATCAGACCCTTGCTTCAGTTCCCCCACCACTGAGGACAGGTCCAGTCCTACTAACACTTCTGTTTTTCCCCCTAGTTCCTTTGTCCTGCCGTGTTTTGTGTGGGTCTATATGCTCTTTTCCACTGGTCAGGTCCTCCTATCCTCTCTCAGCTGGCGTTCTGCATGCACTTCTGTGTCTGAAGGTGTATTCCTGATGTATCCGTGGAGAGAAGTGTACTCCACTTCAACCAACTCCTTCACCATCTTGTTCTCTCCTCTCCTTAATTTAATACCATCTTTTTTTCTTTTTTTTTTGTTTTCTTGCTTAACAAATGTTTTTCTTTGTATCATTTCATTCCTCTGATTTTTAACTATGTTTTTAGAATTGTTTATTTGCTAGATTGCTCTAGAGGTTATAGTATGCAGTCTTATCAGAAGTTTCTTCAGGCTAATGCTAATATAATTCTGGTGTAAAACTTAGCAACTTTGCTCTAATATAGCTCCATTTTCTGCCCCCCCCCCATTCTTAGTGCTAATATTAACATATATTACACTTTCATGTTTTGTAAGCCTAATCTAAGAGTACTATAATTATTGCTTTTTAATAAACATTTTTTTTAGAGAAACTAAGAAAAGAGGAAATATGTATATATATATATATATATATAATAGTGTCTTAATTCAGTCAGCTGTATGAGTACCATAGAGCAGGTGGCTTATAAGTGATGAACATTTATTTCTCACAATTCTGGAAGCTGAGATGTCCCAAATCAAGGCACTGGCAGATTTAATGTTTGGTGAGGGCTTGCTTCCTGGTTCATGACAGTTGTCTTTTTGCTGTGTCCCCCCATGGTGGAAAAAGCAAGAGAGACCCTGGGGTCTCTTTTATAAGGGCACTTATCCCATTCATGAGGGGGCCACCCTCACGATTTACTTCCCCAAGGTACCACCTGCTAATACTGTCATATTGGGGGTTAGAATCTCAACATGCAAATTTGGGAGGTGGACATAATTCATAATACTTAGTCTTTTATATTTACTCACCTGTTTTCCATTTCTTATGCTCTTCATTTCTTTATGTGTATTAAGGTTGCTGTTCTGTGTCATTTTCTTTCAGCTTAAAAGACTTCCTTTAGTATTTCTTGTAAGGCAGTTTTGCTAGAAATGAATTATTTCGCTTTTTATTTATATATCACTGTCTTTGTTTCACCTTCATTTTTGAAAGATAGTTTTACTTGTTGACAGTTTTTTTTTTCCCTCTAGCACTTTGAATATGCCATTCATCTGCCTTCTGGCCACCATTGTCTCTGATGAGAAGTCAGCCATTAATCATATTGTTAGTCCCTGGTGTGTCATGAGTCATTTTTCTCTTGATGCTTTTAAGACTTTCTTGCTTTCAGTGTCTTGACTATGATGTGTCTGGGTGTGTATCATTTTGTGTTTATTTTTTGGATTCCTTGAAATTTTTGCATCTATATAATAATATTTAAAAATATATTTTTTTATATTTTTCCCACAAAAGTATAATGTGGGGAATTTCCAGCCATTATTACCTTAAACAATTTTTCTTGTCAGTCTAGGACTATTATTACACATATATTGGTACATTGGAATATTGCTTACAGTTTCTTGATTACTTTATTCAATTTTATTCCAACTTTTCTACTTTCTGTTCTCTAGATTGGACAGTTTCTTTTGACATATCTGCATGAGTGCAAAGTTATAAAGTAAATTTGACAGTGGAGATGATATCTTTTTCTTTTCTTCTCATCTGGCCTCAATTTTTTAATCTAAATAACACTGGCAAAGTCCTATGAATTTCTGAACAGGAGATAAATGTAGGTAGCAGAGATACCTCCACCCTTAAAACTAACTGGAGAGAAAGGGAGTAGTGTGGCTAATCAGTTTAGCTTTGGATCCAAATTTGCCTACACCATCAGGAAAACCAGAGCCCGCAGTTAATATGACCCACCCTCTTGAAATGGTAATTTGTTATTTATTCTTTTTTAAAGTAAATCTTGTATATGATTGTATTTGGTTCAGGAGGGAATGTAATCTCAGTAATCTCATTTCCTACACCAGGTGAATGATAAGAGTGTTCCTTCCAGAAACAAAGAGCAATTGCTCTGGAAGGAATTCTGGCAAATGCCGCATTCTTTCTTTTTTTTGGACATGTTACTTATCTTGTGACTGTTTCTTATCATCTGTAAATGGGGATAATAGATGATCGTGATGATTAAAGAAGTTAACATATGCAAATATTTTAGACAAGTGTCTGGCAGATAGCAAGCACTCACTATGGATTAGCCATTATTATGATCATTTAATAACATTTGTATGGTATTCAGAACCTCGGCTGTATTGGAACACCAGATGAAATGGCACCCCAGGTCATTTCTTAATGTGACCCTGGGTCACTTTCATTTCTCTTGTACTTGTGTTGCTTATGGTGAACAGATGATTCCAATGATAAGTGATTTGAAGAATCACCTGGACAATACTTATCAGGTGTGAAATTCATAATTGCCCTTAAATGTTTTTACATGGTAGTAGAATCAGTCAGTGATGAAGGTTTTATTTCATTTTGGTTGTTTTCAAAAGAGAAAAGTCAAGTCAATCATATGAAAGTTTTGTTGATGTGAACACTGGCTTCATCAATCAGATCCTGATTTAAAAAAAAAAATTGTATGGAGTAGAGCCGACTAACAATGTTGTGATAGTTTTGGGTGAACAGCAAAGGGACAACCATACACATACATGTATCCATTCTACTCCAAACTCCCCTCCCACCCAGGATGCCATATAATATTGAGTGAGTTCCATGTGGTATACAGTAGGTCCCTGTTTGGTTATCCAAAGCAGTGTACATAGCAGTGTGTACATATCCCTCCCAAACTCCCTAACTGTAGCAAGGGGTACATGTCCATCCCAAACTCCCTAATTCTACCTGGCAACCATAAGTTTGTTCTCTAAGTCTGTGAATCTCTTTCTGTTTTGTAAGTAAATTACTTTGTATCATTTCTTTTTAGACTCCACATATAAGGGATGTTATATATTTCTCCTCTGACTTCACTCAGTATGACAATATCTAGTTCCATCTGTGTTGCTGCAAATGGCCTTATTTTACTATTTTTAATGTCTGAGTAACATTCCACTCTGTGTGTGTGTGTGTGTGTGTGTGTGTGTGTGTGTGTGTAGTATCACAGCTTCTTTTTATCCCAAACTTTAAATTTTTTATTTTGTATTGGGGTATAGATGATTAACAACATTGTGGTAGTTTCAGGTGAACAGTGAAGGAACTTGGCCATAAAAATACATGTATCCATTCTTCCCCAAACCCCCCTCCAGTCCACGATGCCACATAACATTGAGCAGAGTTCCATGCGCTATATAATAGGTCCTTGTTGGTTATCCATTTTATGTACCACAGCTTTTTTATCCATTGCTCTGTCAATGGACATTTAGGTTGCTTCCATGTCTTGGCTATTGTAAACAGTGTTGCATGGATCCTTTTGGATCATGTTTTTCTCCAGGTATCTGCTCAGGCATGGGATTGTAGAGTCTACTTACTTTTAGTTTTTTAAGAAACCTCTGTGCTATTTTTCATAGTGGCTGTACCAATTTACATTCCCACAAACACAGTGGGAGGGTCCTCTTCTCTCTCTATCCTCTCCAGCATTTACTATTTGTGGATTTTTTGATAATAGCCATTCTGGCTGGTGTGAGGTAGTATCTCATTGTAGTTCTAATTTGCATTTATCTAATAATTAGCAGTGTTGAACATCTTTTCGTGTATTGCTTGGCCATCAGTGTATCTTCTTCTGTTTAGGTCTTCCGCCCGTTTTTTGATTGGGTTGTTTGTTTTGATGGTATTAAGCATCATGGACTATCTGTAAATTTTGGAGACGAATCCTTTGTTGGTCACATCATTTGCAAATATTTTCTACCAATCTGCGGCTTGTCCTTTCATTTTGTTTGTTTGCTTTGCTGTGCAAAAGCTTTTAAGTTTCAGAAGGTCCCATTTATTTTTATTTTTATTTCCATTATTCTGGAGAGAGATTAAAAAAGATATGCTGTGATTTATGTCAATGTTCTGTTTTCCTCTAAAGATTTTATACTGTCTGGTCGCACATTTCAGTCTTTAATCCATTTTAAGTTTATTTTTATATATGGTGTTAAAGAATGATCTAATTTCATTTTTTTTACATGTAGCTGTCCAGTTTTTCCAGCACCATTTGTTGAAGAGACTGTCTTTCCAGTATTATAAGTCTTGCCTCCTTTGTTGTAGATTAACTGACCAAAGGTGTATGAGTTTATTTTGGGATTTTCTGTCGTGTTCTATTGATTTCAGATCCTGATTTCTAAATGCAGCTGTGTTATGCAATACCACCAACACTGCTGGGTTTTGGGTTCTTACCAGCTATTTCCCCTCTAGTACTCCTTTCCCTACTTCTAATAGTTGAATTTAAGCAGACCTGAATTGAGTTGTCTCCAGTGTCTTGGATCAATGTTATAGCTAGTACTAAAAAAAAAAAAAAAAAAAAATTAACAAAATGGGGGGAGGAAGGAGAGGGTGAGATGTATGGAGAGAGTAACAAGGAAACTTACATTACCATATGTAAAATAGATAGCTAATGGGAATTTGTATGATTCAGGGAACTCAAATAGGGGCTCTGCAACAACCTAGGGGATGGGATGGGGAGGCAGATGGAAGGGAGGTTCAAGAGGGAGGGAACATATGTATGCCTATGGCTGATCCATACTGATATTTGGCAGAAAACAACAAAATTCTGTAAAGCAATTATCCTTCAATTAAAAAATACATATTTTTTTAAAATTAAAAAAGTAAATTAAAAGAAAAACTCAATGTTTGGCAAAATGATCATGGACCATTATGATGTAATTTTTTGACTAGTCACTAGGAAATAGAAATCGCCTTGATGAAACCTATATGTATGCTTTAAAGACACTGAAGTTATTAATCCTTTTGTAAAATTTGCATATATATAGGAAAAAATCAGTATAAATTCCCTTAACTAGGAAACCCTAAATAACTCTAACTAGAGCAGTTGAAGTGGATTGTACTATAATTCGGGTTCCCACAGAGGACTTAATGAACCTTTATGGTAATGAACACCTAGTAAAGTTAAGGTGTAATCTATATGTGAAAAGGGCATGAGAAAGGAACTATCCCCAGAGATAAGACTGGGTCTTCATTGAGTACTTCAGAACTAACAGGTCTATCTCAGCAGTTCTATTAAACTTACTGGCTAAAAATAATATATGAACAACCTAAAATTTGAGAGTTATATTTTATTTATCAGAATATTTTAATATTTAATATTTATTTCAAGCCTGGGAGGCAGCATCTCAAGTAGCCCTGAGAGAACGGCTACAAGGAGGTGAGGCAGGAAGTCAGGATATATAGGAGTTTTATAATAGAGTGCAGGTAGTCTGAACGTCGAAAGAGCGTTGTTAAAGAAAACCAGATATTGCAAGTTAAGTCCTTTTCTATGTGTGGGAAGATGGAAAAGTGTGGGATCACTGAAGTCATTCTTCTGATATACACCTCAGCTATCTGTGCTGTGCTAAGTCGCTTCAGTTGTGTCCAGCTCTTTTGCGACCCTGTGGACTCTAGCCTGCCAGGCTCCTCTGTCCATGGGATTTTCGAGGCAAGAATACTGGAGTGGGTTGCCGTGCCCTCCTCGAGGGAATCTTCCAGACCCAAGGATTAAACCCATACCTCTATATGTCCTCTGCATTGACAGGCAGGTTCTTTACCAATAGTGCCACCTGGAAAGCAGCTGTCTGAGGCTAGCATTCTCATATCCTGAGTTTCCTCAGGGGTCACCATGGGAGTGGCTGCAGTCTGATGGCTGCTAGATGACGGGCATTCTTTTCCTTCCTTAGTTCCCTCAGGCCTCACCAGCTCACTGTTGGCAGTGGCTGTAATAGCTGATGACTGTCATTTTTTATTTACTGATACAACCAGCAGTATTCCATTTCTCACACTGAATGTAAATTCTGACATTACTTTAGTACATTCAAGCCTTTGATGATGAAGATATGCATGTAGGATTTGCAGTGCTTCATGTTTTATTAGATAATGGCAGTCAAATATCTTTTCAGAGCTATCAAGTCGATAAAATCAAAGTTACTTTTTTCCAACTCATAAAAGTTTAAACATTCAATAATATGTGAATACTATTATAAATATCCTACTTATTGTACATAGATCAGTGTCTTATGATCGTTTTAATAATTCCCTCAGCATTAAGTAATCTCCTAAAGCAAGTGGTGAATAAAAATAAGCAAGAAGCATTTCTGTAAACCATTGTTTACTGGCTGGTTATTTAAAGTCTCTTCTACTTGGAATAAGTGTTTAATAACATTGTGCTTAGATTGTTCCACATGAAGCTGAATCTAACCTCAACACTAAATTAAATCTTGGGAACAAAGAGTTTTGGGTTAAGTAGAAAAGAATAGCTCTATTACTTTGCCAGGCAAAGGGGGCCACAGTGGGCTAATACCCTCAAAACCATGTCCCAATTTGGAGAGGTTAGTGAAAAGTTTTTAGTAATGGTTCAGAGGATGTGATCAACTCCTAGACTTTGTTCTAATTGGTTGCCAGTGAGGTAAGTGGGAGTCAGCATAATCTGATTTCAGCTAGTCTGGGGTCAGTGTGCTTGTAGGCAGTATACTGTTAATTTCTCCCACCTGGAAGGAGTTTCAGTATCTGCAAAATAGCTCAAAGATACTGTTATATACATCTCTTGTTGGGGAACCAAGACCTTGCCCCAAGGCTGGACTATTGTTTCTCTTGACTGTTCCTCCCTGTCTCCACATTCCCTCCCTTCCTTAATTAGCTACAGTTGCAACCTGCTCCTTGAAACTCAGGAAAGGTCTTGGAGGCTGACTGAAGCCTATTTCCTATAATCAAGAAAGGAGGAACACAGAAAGGCTTTTTGCCCAGAAGTCCCACAGGGTCCTGCTCAGTATCGCAGAGCATCTTAAGTAACTGAAAAGTTTGTCTTAATATTAATGATGTGCAGAAAGGAATGAGGGGAATCAAAGTGGTGAATAGTGGTTCAGTTCAGTTCAGTCGCTCAGTCGTGTCCAACTCTTTGCGACCCCATGAATCACAGCACGCCAGGCCTCCCTATCCATCACCAACTCCCGGAGTTTACTCAAACTCATGCCCATCGAGTCGGTGATGCCATCCAGCCATCTCATCCTCTGTCGTCCCCTTCTCCTCCTGCCCCCGACCCCTCCCAGCATCAGGATCTTTTCCAATGAATCAACTCTTCGCATGAGGTGGCCAAAGTACTGGAGTTTCAGCTTCAGCATCAGTCCTTCCAATGAACACCCAGGATTGATCTCCTTTAGGATGGACTGGTTGGATCTCCTTGCAGTCCAAGGGCCTCTCAAGAGTCTTCTCCAACACCACAGTTCAAAAGCATCAATTCTTCAGCACTCAGCTTTCTTCACACTCCAACTCTCACATCCATACATGACCACTGGAAAAACCATAGCCTTGACTAGACTGACCTTTGTTGGCAAAGTAATGTCTCTGCTTTTTAATATGCTATCCATAGAGGTTACAGGTGAAATTTTTACCATTTAGGGAGCTGTCTCTGGGGCTCCCCTGGTGGCTCAGATGACAAAGAATCTGCCTGCAATGCAAGAGACCTGGGCTTGATCCTGGGTCAGGAATATCCCCTGGAGAGGGAATGGCTTCCCACTCCAGTATTCTTGCCTGGAGAATACCATGGATAGAGGAGCTGTCTTTATCACTGAAACCCACAGCTGTGGAGGAAAAGATGTATTCTGACCATTTGAACAGTAAATATCAATAATTTCTGTGACCTCTACCTGATTTTCCCATTTCTATTCAAACATGACTAAGAAGAACGATCCTGAAAGTATTTCCTGTGATATCAGGTAAAGGTCACTAGCTGTGGTTGGGACCTCTGACTTGGTTTAAAAGTCACTATTTCAGATTTCTTTTGTTGTGCTTAGTTTTCTTCAAATGGGGATGTTATGCTGAGATAACATACAGCCACTAAGGACTAATTTTTGCTCTTGGTATTTTAAAAAGTATTTCTTGAGTTCTATAATAAGTATGAGGGATAAAGTAGTTAACATGGGGCTGCCCTTGACCTCAAATAGCTCCCTAGTGTATCTGGCTCATTTGCTTTAAAGAGGGCTGCATCTTGGATATGCCTGTGTTGTCTCCATTTCCTTATGTCTACCATTGACCTTCCCTGACAAAATGCCTACATTATCATAGTATTTTACTTTTGGTTATGATTCACAGTGCCTTTACTATTTATAGCCAATCATTATTGAGCTTTATTCCATGCAAGCTAATGTATCAAGGTCTTTGGAGGAATAATTTCATTTAGTTCTTATAATAATTCACGTTATTTTTTTTTCTGTTTAGTAGGAGATGAAACAGAACTTGAAAAGTCCAAGTACTTTATTCCAGGTTATATAGGTCTTACCTGATGGAGCTGAAACTGCTACTACAGTCTCACTCTAGAACTCAACATTTAGCTACTATAATACACTCTCATACTTTATTTTCTTTATTTATTTTAGTAACTCCTAACTTGAAGAACTAGGTAAATGGGGAAATAGGGAAAATGTGTTAATTGAGTCTTTTTGAGTTATGAAGAGAAAATTTCAAGATACATCGCTTAGGTATTCCTCCCCAGAATTCTGCCTTTTGCTGGTAGGAGGGTCCTGTAATTTGATTTGGAAGAAACTCCCTCTGGAGCTTTGTTTCACCCTCTCTGAGAACCACCAGTGAACAGTTACATCCTGGGCTGCGTACTTTTTACCTTACTCTTCCAGACATTTGATTTCCAGCTGAACTCTGTTGGTTTCTGACTTTAACTATTCTTGGTTTCACCTTCTGGCTCTGTTTCCCAACCTTATGTTACATGGGAGCACTGTAGCTCCCAGTTTGATCCCTGTCTCCCCTGAGCTGCTCTAAAGAGGCTGCAAGCCTTCAAGTTGGACTCCTCCATAACTTCTTTCTGCTCACAGTATAAAAAGTGGTTTTTCACAGTCAGTATTCCTTCCCTTGGGACTTTTAAGTAACTTTTAATAGGAGGTCAATAATTGCAGTACAATAGGGCAAATAGGTTGCAGAGAAAAAGTCCCAGAAGTTATATGACCAGAAGTCAATTCTTAATTTGATATTTTCAAGTGACCTTTGAGCCCTGTGAACATTTGATAGGAAAATAGTAAAAAGAGTTATCTGCTGACTTTGAAAACTGTAATTTCCTGGGATTATTCAATTAAGCCCATGCTCAGTTGCTATAGTCGTGTCTGACTCTTTGTGACCCCCATGAACTGGAGCCCACCAAGCTCCTCTGTTCATGGGATTTTTCAGATAAGAATACTGGAGTGGGTTGCTATGCTCTCCTCCAGGTCATCTTCCTGACTCAGGGATTGGACCCATGTCTCTTGAGTCTCCTGCATTGCAGGTGGATTTTTTTTTACCTCTGAGCCATCGGGGAAGCCCAGCAAGCATTTATTCAGCTCTTAATGCATAGGGCACTTTTATAGGCTTTACAGATGATATCAAAGTGAGATGTACAAACACTGCTCTTAAACCTAGAAGGAAGGACATAAATGCAACTAACAGTAATAAGCATGAGAACTGTGGCAGAGGTTTAGCCTTACCTGTGGAATCCTTGCAGACGTTTAACTTTTTTAGTTTTGGATGTTTTGGGATTTAGAGGACAAGCACCATGTGCATTACAGCGAAGCCTCATGGGAAAAGCCATTGTTAAACCACAGGGAAGTGAAGCAGAAAGGAGATTGGCGAGAACAGCAGGAGGAGAGGCTATGGAGGAAGGGAAGGACCAGTACACATAGACTGTTGTGTACCCTCTATGTATGTTCAGTATTACATGAATGTGGATTCAGACCAAACAGTGTGTTTCATTCACAGAGTTGGTGAGCCTGATGGAAGCTAGCTCATTTTGATTTTCATTGATCTAGGCGTAAGGGCCTGATGTACTCTTTTCTCGTAGCTTTCAAGGGATTGTCTCTGAATGCGATTGTCCCTGAGGATGACAGAAATGCACAATCTCTTTTATTTATTGTTCAGCAATAAACAATGGCTGTGTGGCTCATAGCATTCTAAGTGCAAAATGGCCGTCAAGATAATCAGACAGAACTATAATTTTGATTAGTTTCACTTCTATATTATGCATGAAAAAGGAAAGAAATCCTACCATTAAAAATGGTTGCCTTTTCTACTAATTGAAATGATCAACTTGTAGTAGTTTAAAAGCTCTTGTTCTTATAGTCATGTCTGAGGTTCAGCAAGACAAAGCTAGTTATTATGCCTATTATCTTTCTTTAAAATTTATTGAGTTAACCCAAAAGTTTGTTCAGGTTTTTCATAGCTTCTTATAGAAAAACCTAAACGAGCTCCTGGGCCAACCCAATACTACCCCTACTAAAAACACTACCATCATATAATTGTTCTCCTTACCTACATCCCTTCCCCTTCTCTTGATCCCCTCACTTGCTTATATTATCCTAACCTAAACAAACAGGCTACATTGGTTAATCTTTTGTATGAAGCAAACATCTTCTTTGTGAGATTTCCTTCCTATTTCTGTTCCTAATGCTTGAGTTATCCCAATCTTGCTACATAATATTTATGTCCATTAGCTACATTTTCTCAAGGAGACCATTTATTATCCTTGAATAAAGAATGAAATTTAGATTTCCCTTTAAATGTCAGGAATTTGGGATTCTATTTGGATCAGTGACTTTGAAATGATTGCAAGTATATAAACTGTGATTCATTGCCACTTTAAAAAATATAAGCTGACAAAAGGGGCATGAAGTTACTTATCACACACTGTGCAGTGAATTACACCTATCTATCTGTCTATCTATTTAATAGACTTTTACTGAAGTTCCTTTAGCTAGTTTCTTGGAGTACAAAGGTGAATACCAGTGATAGCTGATCTACTTTACATGTTGCCCATAACTTACAGTGTCATATTCACAGGAAAACAATTATATTAAACAGAGTGTATCAGTAACCCTGCTTTCTTTAAAACTTTAGTAATTAGCCACTTAGGGAACAATGAGTTTATGCTGCTTAATACTGATTTCAACTACAAAAGCAACTCATAGATGAGAGAAATCAGTGTGGCCTCTAGTAATTAGGGAATGATTGGACTGTATAGGAGCCTTGAAAGAGGATTATTACTTAAATACATACAAGCAAATAGAGATGTCCTTCCAACTATAGGAAGGTTGAGAAATAAAATCCCTTTTCCAATGCCTAGGCTGTTTTCCACTCTTGTATCTTTGGTTTCAATATTACTGGCCATAAAGAGCAGGACAAGTTTGAAGCCAATGATTTTGGTTTTGGATTCTTCCTAGTGGCAACATTGACCAATTTATTCATTTGACCTTTTATTTCTATCAGCCAGCATATAGAGGCTTACAGAAATCATCTCATCTGAAGGGTGTCCTGCAGTGTGATCCATTTATCATTTTTATGTGAAGTGAAGGGATACTCCTTGAAGGCAACAACTGTCTTTACTTGCTTTATGTTTTTTGCTTAATTTTTTCTTGTTTATAACAAACATTTAGTTTATATTAGTAAACATTTAGTAAGAATTCTATAAACATTGAGGATACTGAGTAGAGGAAGAGGGTAGAGTTTATAATTCCTCATTGCCTTTTAGGAGATAATTCCATATAGGTCCAATGGAGTGCAAACAACAAAACAATGAGCTAGCAAAAGCTGATTTTGTTGATTAAGAAAAGGGCATGATGCTGAGAAATTATTTTGTTTTCTGAAATAATAAACTTTCAGAAACTTTGCTGTTTGAAGACTGTATCAGTAAGAATGGAATGGTTCATTTTGGATAGAAGAACTGAGTCACTTTGAAGTAACCTAAATTGCTAACCTATGTTCAGAGCTCTATAGATAATGAGTTTCTAAATTAAAAAAATTTAAATTACTCTTAACTTTATAGTTTCCAAGGAACAGAACCTTGAGTTCACTTTGAAGTATAGATAAACCTCTTTACATCATGCTCTTGCTTCCCTTTGAGCCTATCAAAACTCGTTTAAATTTTACCTGAACTCCACCCTTCACTAGGAATCCTATAATAGAACTGCGTCCTTTCTTTGATGTGTCATTACACTGTTGCTTTAAAGTGCCTTCCTTTGTTGTTGTTAGAAAAATCTGTGGCAGTCTTTATCAGATAGGCTTTATTAAATCTTAATATTTCAGATCTTGATTTTATGGGAAAAGGTGACTGTATTTTTACACCTGATGAATAGTATTTTTTTTTTAAGATCATTGATCTCTGCTCAGTAATTTTTGTCTCAAAAATCCACTGCTTCTGTTGGATAAGGTTATGTGATATAAACTAGAGGAACTTTGGGTGAATTGCTCATTACAGAAGCACGCATACAGGAGTGTAGAGTCTAGTCAATACGGTGCTTCAGTTCAGTTCAGTCGCTCAGTTGTGTACGACTCTTTGCAACCCCATGGATTGCAGCACGCCAGGCTTCCCTGTCCATCATCAACACCTGGAGCTTACTCAGACTCATGTCCATCGAGTTGGTGATGCCACCCAACCGTGTCATCCTCTGTCTTCCCCCTCTCTTCCTGCCTTCAGTCCTTCCCAGCATCATGGTCTTTTCTAATGAGTCAGTTCTTCCTATCATGTGGCCAAAGTATTGAACTTCAGCTTCAGCATCAGTCCTTCCAATGAATATTTGGACTGATTTCCTTTAGGATGGACTGGTTGCATCTCCTTGCAGTGCTTAGGGATGTAAAAAAAAAAAAAAAAAAATAAGAAAATTTCCCATGGCCACATAGAAGATATTTTGTCTTTTGTTCAGTGAAGTATCCTAAGCACCTAACAACATCTGGCATGTATTTTGTTGTTCTCAATATATATTTATTGAATGATATACACACACAAACTTCCACACAAACAGTTGCTGTGAAGGGCTAGAGGAAATAAGCTAATTGTATAATTTTAGTCTTGAAGAAATAAAATAGAGGCAATAGTATCACTTTCTTCCCATCTTTTATAACCTGATATATGAGCTTTACCATCTATTCACACTGTCTTCATTTATTATGCCTTCTGGGTTATATAATTTAGTTAGTTACACAATAAAATCAAATTCTTAGCTTGCTATCAAAAGATCTGACAATCCTTTCATGTTCATATTCTGTTACTCTCTCATTTGGACAACAACAAACTTTTTTAAAGAAAATTCCTACTTGTGACAGTGATTGCTTCCAAATATTCATGTGCTTCCCAGACATTTACCCCTCCTTTTGGGGTGGATGACTAGTTTTGGTGGATGGGCCTTCAACAAAGTGACATGGATCACTCCCAGGTTAAGGAAGTTAGAAGCTGCTGTCTCTTTCCCTAAATGATGAACTTGGAGGTGATGTGTTAAGTATAGCACAACTCTAAGATGGATGAGGGGAGCTTGCCTACATCAAAGTTTACATAAGGGACACAAGTGACAAAGGATTACCATACTAGCGCATTGGAATTATTGTGTGTGTTAAAGCAGTTAGCATTATGGACTCTGCAAGATACAATTTTTATGTTCAATCTGTTTTGCCAATCTGGGGTACTCACATTTCTACATCTCTGTCAGAAGTTTTATTTCTTAAGATCCCAAAATAGTTCTACCAATTCTGAGAAGCCTGCCTAATTGCTCCACATCAAAGGGAAAGATTGATCTGTTTTCACTCTGATGACCCATTGCATATCTAGTCTGCAAAATTTATTTAATAAATACTGGACTCCTGAGGATGGCTAGGATTATTGTTTATCTCTTTCAGTATAGTTGCAATTTGTCCCCTAGTTTTGTTACAAGTTCCTATATCCTTTACTATATTGTGATCCCCAAAGACCTAGAATAAAATGCTTACAAACTCCTCCTTGTTATTCATTACATGGTAGATTTTTATCTTCTGAACATTATAACAATGAACTTTTTATTGGAAATGTTGTGAGTGTTGAATGTAGATGTTTTTCTCAGGTGATTTTGAAGCTATTTTTATTCCAATTTGAGTAAATTGAAATTGACTTAAGGAATTATGCTAAATGTTTACAAATAACATTAGCTAATGCTTCTCTGAAGTGGTAACTTAAATGATAATCTAGTGATCATCACTAGAGAAAGCTGCCTATCTTCAGTGGAACTCAAGATACCGCTCCTTGACTATGCAAACTTTGTATGTGATAAGGCTACGGCATTTCCCACATTGTGAATATACAGACTATTAATGAACCAAACTTTGGTCCACATACCCTTGCACAGTAAAACCAATCTTCTGACCCTGAGTTGTTATAAAGGAAAGTTCAGTGTTGGGTGCCACTTGGAGGGTGCCAAGCAAGGAGTTCAGGGCAGTTAGTGCTCAAAACACTTGAATTCCTCAATGGGGTTTCAGGAAAGCATTCTTAAAGGCCATGTGAGAGAGGGGAGTTGCAGGGTATGTGATCAGTTTTGTGCACAGTTCTCTAACTGGTTGATGGTGAGGTAACAGGGCCGTGTTACATTATCAATCCCCAAACTCCAATTGGTCTAGGGGCTACATGCTCTTGGTCAGTAGATAGTTAATTTCTTCCATTTGGTGGAGGTTTCAACATCTGCAGGAAATGTGCATCAGATACTATTATCTAGGTGCTTCAGAGAAGAGCTAAAGCAGAGAATATGGGACAGGGGTCTGTCCCCGGAAGGCCCCATCAGGTGCTGCTCAGTCACAGAACCTCTGCCTGGCACTTTGTCTGTCTAGGTTTGCCCCTAATCCTTTTCACCTCAGATATTAGTCTTTAATTATTCTATGTGCTCTCCCAGGGACATTGTGGAGGACAGGATGATCTAGTCCTAGGGTAAGCTTGTCTCTTAAACTACTAAAAGTGTTGAGATAACAGATGCATAGTTTGAAAATCACCGTATGTTTAGTCATTCAGTTGTGTCTGACTCTTTGCGACCCTGTGGACTATAGTCTGCCAGGCTTCTCTTGTCCATGGGGATTCTCCAGGCAACAGTACTGGAGTGGGTTGCCATGCCTTCCTCCAGGGGATCTCCCCAACCGAGGGATTGAATCCAGAACTGCAGGTGGATTCTTTACTGTCTGAGCCACCAGAAAAGTTCAGTTTGAAAATTAGTAACATTAAACAATCTCTTTGCCTTAGATATAAATGTTGAGATGCTAAGCCCTTGCCTTAGATATAAATATTGAGACACTAAGCCCCTTTGAACATTTTTCTGTTTATGAGTTCAGGCTGGTTTGCTATCAGTCTTACCTGGGCCCTTTAGACTAATGGTTATTGTTATTTTTAATTTTAATTATTTATTTTTAATTGGAGTATAATTGCTTTACAATGTTGTGTTAGTTTCCACTGTACAACAATGTGGATCAGCTATAAGCAAACATATATTCCCTCACTCTTGGACCCACCTCCATCCCACCCTTCTACGTCATAACAGAGCACCAGACTGGGTTCCTTGTGCTGTATAGCAGTTTCCCACTAGCTATCTATTTCACATGTGGCGGGGTATATATGTCAGTGCTCCTCTCTCAATTTGTCCCACTCTCTCCTTTCCCTGCTGTGTCCACAAGTCCATTATCTACTACATCTGCATCTCTGTTCCTGTCCTGCAAATAGGTTCATCAGTAATATTTTCCTAGATTCCATATATATGTGTTAATGTAGGATATTGGTTTTTCTCTTTCTAACTTACTTTGCTCTGTATTTCAGACTCTGGATTCATTCACATGCTACAAATGACCCAGTCTCATTCTTTTTTATGGCTGAGTAATATTCCATTATTTATATGGATGTATCACATCTTCTTTATCCATTCATCTATTGATGGACCTCTCGGTTGTGTCCGTGTCCTGGCTATTGTAAATAGTGCATGTTTGCTTCTGAATAGATCAGAAACTTCCCTATTGACTCAGCAGAAGCCTCCTATCTAGTCTCACACAGAAACAAGTTGAAAGCAAATAGAGGTCATCCTTTCCAGAACTTTGGCCTACCTCTTGGGTACAAGACAGTGAAGTTTGGATCATATCTTATATCTACTCATTACATTTGTTACCTAGTCCAAGTTCATTCTGCTCACTGCATGACAGGCCAATGAATCGAGAGATGAAGTATTAAGGCAAGGCAAACGACTTTATTTGGAAAGCCAACTGACAGAGAAGATGAAAGGCTAGTGCCTCAAAATAATTGTCTTATTGGGGTCTGGATGCCAGTTTCTTTTATAAATCAGAGAGAAAGAAGCAATGAGGAACTAAAGTCAAAAGGCAGAATAGAGAGTGGCAGTGAGGGAAATAAAGTGAAAGGATCTTCAGTCTTGCAAAACATCTCCAAGGGAATGGCCAGCCTTTGGAATGTGTGTATTAACCTCTTTTATTCATAGGTGGGTGGGGACAAATTATGTATGAGCTGAACCAAAGGCACTTTAGTTTACAATCAAACAGAGGGACAGGGTTCTCTGAGGCAAGCTATTAAGTAGAATTGTAATAATAAAAGTAACGAAAAGCAAGTCAAAAAGACAGTTTCCAACATGGAGTCAAAATTGGCTTCCCCCCTTGAACGCACCCATTATGTCTTCTTTTAATCCTCAGTTATAATGAGGCAGACAAAACACTGAGGGAATTCTGTGATAGCCCATTCAAGGTCTGTAGATGACCAATAATTAGCCTCTCCCTGAGTATATCTGAAAACATGAATCTTTTTCCAAATTGAACTGTAGAGGCTAAGTTAACTAGAAGTTTATTTCAATTTGTACCCTTATTCTGAAAAATCTGGTGTAAGTCAAACTTTATTTGAAATGCTCTAGGGAAGCTGTTGTAATCAGAGACTTTAGGTCAATGCTTTCATAGTTTGGATAATTACCATTGCTTCAGTTGGGAATTTTACAGATTGGCCTCTCAATTCAAGGACTGCCTGCAGTCAGTTACCCAGAGTTCCGTGACAATTGTATTTCTTTGTTGTATCTATTCTGATATTCATGGACTGACTTCTTTCTCTCCTTAGATTTTCTCTGTTGTTTTAGAGATAACCAATTATTATAATTACTTGGTTGCAAAGTTTGCAAAAGTGTTTTGGCGATGATATTCACCATTGGGAGAAACTTTGCCACTATGAAATCAGTTATAAAACACTACTGAGCAACCAACACACACACACACACACACACACACACACACACACACACACAGGTTCTGTATATGGATTTAGATGGCAATCTTGCTATAGGACTCCAAATTACTGCTCTTTAAATGATTTTCTGTTAAGGAAACATAAATAAGTAGAATATTTTTAAAAAATGTACTTGTCACCACCCCCATATCGTATCCATAGGTTGCAATTCTGTGTTAAATTTATTTTTAATTTCAAGTATATAAAGTGATTCCAGGAAATATTCTCATTTAAAATGGAACTTACATTCTGTAGCCTAAGTTGTCCCATTTTAATAGACCAGTAACAGATTTGTAAACTGAGCATAAGGAGAGACCAGGCAAACAGCTGTATTTCTTAGACAAATCCCTGGTTCATAGTAAGTCAGTTCAGTTGCTCAGTTGTGTCTGACTATACCCCATGGACTATAGCATGCCAGGCTTCCCTGTTCATTACCAACTCCTGGATCCTGCTCAAGCTCATGTCCATTGAGTCAGTGATGCAATCCAACCATCTCATCCTCTGTCATCCCCTTCTCCTCCTGCCTTCAATCTTTCCTAGCATTAAGTTCATAGTAATAGATTGAAAGAATGAATGAACTTGCCTGAGATCAGCATCAATTAAGCTATAAAACATGACCTGGGCTTAGGTCTCTTAGGTTCTTAAGTCTTTTCCATTACCTTCATTATTTCCAAGCTCAAACTTCACGAACTAGGAATTGTCTGTTTTGGAGTTTTAGAAGATTAATGAAAAATTTGTTTCCTTCATGACTATCTCAACCAAATTAAGGGACTGATGTCTAAGATACAAAGAGAGGCTAAAGTATACAAAAGGCATAGCATGAAAGACAGTTATGAACTCTGCTACTGACTCAGTAGAGTTCTGACTCTGCAGAGTTGCAAAGAATAGTAAGGAGAGATAAGAAAGCCTTCTTCAGTGATCAATGCAAAGAAATACAGGAAAACAATAGAATGGGAAAGACTAGAGATATCTTCAAGAAAATTACAGATACTAAGGGAACATTTCATGCAAAGATGGGCTCAATAAAGGACAGAAATGGTATGGACCTAACAGAAGCAGAAGATATTAGGAAGAGGCGGCAAGAATACACAGAAGAACTGTACAAAAGAGATCTTCATGACCCAGATAATCACAGTGGTGTGATCACTCACCTAGAGCCAGACATCCTGGAATGTGAAGTCAAGTGGGCCTTAGGAAGCATTACTACAAGCAAAGCTAGTGGAGGTGATGGAATTCCAGTTGAGCTATTTCAAATCCTGAAAGATGATGCTGTGAAAGTGCTGCACTCAATATGTCAGCAAATTTGGAAAACTCAGCAGTGGCCACAGGACTGGAAAATGTGAGTTTTCATTCTAATCCTAAAGAAAGGAAATGCCAAAGAATGCTCAAACTACCACACAATTGCACTCATTTCACACACTGGCAAAGTAATGCTAAAATACTCCAAGCCAGGCTTCAACAGTACGTGAACCATGAACTTCCAGATGTTCAAGCTGGTTTTAGAAAAGGCACAGGAACCAGAGATCAAATTGCCAACATCTGTTAGATCATCAAAAAAGCAAGAGAGTTCCAGAAAAACATCTACTTCTGCTTTATTGATTACACCAAAATTTGTAGATCACAACAAACTGGAAAATTCTTAAAGAGATGGGAGTACCAGACCACCTTACCTGCCTCCTGAGAAATCCAATATACAGGCCAAGAAGCAATAGTTAGAACCTGACATAGAACAGACTGGTTCCAAATTGGGAAAGGAGTATGTCAAGGCTGTATATTGTCACCATGCTTATTTAACTTATATGCAGAGTACATCATGCGAAATGCCAGGCTGGATGAAGCACAAGCTGAATCAAGATTGCTGGGAGAAATATCAATAATCTCAGATATGCAGATGACACCACCTTTATGGCAGAAAGTAAAGAACTAAAGAGCATCTTGATAAAAGTGAAAGAGGAGAGTGAAAATTTTGGGTTAAAACTCAACATTCAGAAAACTGAGATCATGGCATCTGGTCCCATCACTTCATGGCAAGTAGATGGGGAAACAATGGAAACAGTGACAGACTTTACTTTTTTGGGCTCCAAAATCACTGCAGATGGTTACTGCAGCCAGGAAATTAAAAGATGCTTGCTCTTTGGAAGAAAAACTATGAACAACCTAGAAAGCATATTAAAGAGCAGAGACATTACTTTGGCAACAAAGGTCCATCTAGTCAAGGCTATGGTTTTTCCAGTGGTCATGTATGGATGTGAGAGTTGGACTATAAAGAAAGCTGAGCACCAAAATATTGATGCTTTTTTTTTTTAATTTACTGTGGTTTTATTTTATTATTTTATTTTTTCATTTATTTTTATTAGTTGGAAGCTAATTACTTTACAATATTGTAGTGGTTTTTGCCATACATTGACATGAATCAGCCATGGATTTACATGTATTCCGCATCCTGATCCCCCCTCCCACCTCCCTCCCTACCCCATCCCTCTGGGTCTTCCCAGTGCACCAGCCCTGAGCACTTGTCTCATGCATCCAACCTGGGCTGGTGATCTGTTTCACTGTTGATGATATGCATGTTTCGATGCTGTTCTCTCAAAACATCCTACCCTTATATTGATGCTTTTGAACTGTGGTGTTGGAGAAGACTCTTGAGAGTCCCTTGGACTGCAAGGAGATCCAACCAGTCCATCCAAAAAGAAATCAGCCCTGAATATTAATTGGAAGGCCTGATGTTGAAGCTGAAACTCCAATACTTTGGCCACCTGATGCGAAGAGCTGGCTCACTTGAGAAGACCCTGATGCTAGGAATAATTTAAGGTGGGAGAAGGGGACACTAGAGAATGAGATCATTGGATGGCATCACCAACTCAGTGGACATGAGTTTGAGTAAGATCTGGGAGTTGGTGATGGACAGGGAAGCCTGGCATCCTTCATTCCATGGGGTCACAGAGTCGGACACAACTGAGTGACTGAACTGAAGAAGTATTCACATTTGCAAGGGAAGTCTCCATTTGTTGGATGTCCCAGGAAGAGCAGGATGACCAGATCTAGAAATTTTTTATTAATGGAGATGGTAATGTTTAAAATTTGCATCTCAATAACTTTTGTTTACTGTGCTTTTCCTGGTCACCTCCCATAAGTGACTTTCTTCACCCTCAACATGCTCTTTTGTCTTTAGTGGAGGATGATATTTAAGGGGAGAGCCTTACCATTTTGGAGAGTTACAACTTTCCTGGGTCTCTCCCTTGTACACATATTGTTAAATTTTAAATTTCCTTCTGTTAATCTCATGCCAATTTGATTTTTAGACCAGTAGAAGAAACTAAATGGGTAGAAGAAAATTTTCTTCTCCAGAGTAATACAGATGAACAGGAGAAATTAGAATTTTGTGTCTTCTTGTCATTTTAAGGAGGCATTTAAAAAGAGATTATAATTACTTTTATTGACTTGGATATAGATGGAGTCAATAGCATCCAAGTTATTCAGAAAGCCCAAGCCGTGAAAATGTTTCCCTTTGAGGAATACCAATTGGGCAAAGAATGTCATGAAACTAGGGAAATTCCAAATAAGAGCTTTGACTGCCCAGCTGACTCTTAAATTGCTCAGCACAGATGTTATTCAGCATGCACTTAGTAAATGTCGGCTGTTATTCTGCTAAAGGAGTGTAAAAGCAAAGAAATTGTCCTTCTTGATTTCTTTGTCAAACTCTATAGAACTTTTAAAAAAAGCACAACCTGAAAGTTGCAAGTTAAGTTTTACTTGGGGCAAAATGAGAACTGTATCCCAGGAGACAGTACCTCAGATAGCTCTGGGAAAATGTTCCAAAGAAGCAGGCGATAGGTCAGTATGTATGAGATTTTGGTGAAGGGAGAGTACATGCAATCAAGCACATAGTTTTCCAGAGGTTTCTGGTAGTCTGGTGAAGCTTTCTGCCAGTCACAAGGAACAGTTATCACTATGAAGGATTTTAGTGCTTTTCTAAATTTGGGGAGATACAAGAATTGGGCTTATGAAATCTGCTCCTGAAAATATCTAACTATCTGAAGACCTGTCCTGCCAGTCTCCACCCTCTTCCCCCTGCTCTCCAGCAGAGTTCCTCATTTCTGCTCTTTAAACTGAACTCTTTTCAGGAGGTATTGAATTAGTATCCAGGTTGCAAACAACAAAGAGCTTTATTTGAGGTCTTAGGAATTGCCATTTGGGAGACACATATTCAGGTCAAATTGAAACAGTGTTCTGGGGAAGAGAAAGAGTCAGGAGCATATGGAGGCAAAAGTCACAATTTTGTTAAAGTTGTCTTGCAAGAATCACAATTGGTCTGTGGACAAAATATTAATCAGTTGATGTGATAAAAAAATAGAAAGATTTGTTCAACCAAATTGAGGATTGGAACCCAGGAATAGCCTCTCTGAAAGCTCTACAAACTGTTCTTCCCCTTGGAGAGAGTTTGAGACAGAGGGTTGTAGATTAATGATGTATTATTGACAGTTTGCACAATCTGGATCTGGGTCATTACAAGATTAAGAAGGTAGGTTACCTCCTGAGGTGTTGTGACCCTTGATGCAATTAAGAAGGAATGTTACCTCCTATGGAGGATTAATGCAGATGCACAATACACACTAAAGGGGAGGGAGAAGACCCAAATGGGCCAAGAAAATTTTATATCTAAATTTTTTTCTTCTTGCCATAAAATATGAATTTTATTTCATCAGATCTGATACAAAAAGGAAGTATTTTCCTTTCAGAGATGGATTGTCATGAGTTATTTAGGGTAGGATCTGATAAATATCTTTAGTTTCTATGCAGATGTTGAATGCCTGAGTTAAGATAATATGTGGCCAAAAGTTCAGATTCCATCTGGGCTGAGGCATGTGTGAGTCCCACTTCCTCAGTGGCTTCCTGGCTCCATTATAGAGAGCTCTGAGTCCTATTGATTCCATTTTTATTTTCCTTTCACAGTGCATTTCATACAGTATTTAAGGCAGTGAAAAGATGGAAGAGAAGGATAAGAAAGCAAGGAGGAAATGGTATTTTAAAAATGATACAAATATATTGAGTTTTGACATATCTCAAGTTCTTCACAACCACTGTCTAATCCTACCAATGATTCAGTGAAATAGGTATTATTAGCTCTATTTGGAAGTTGAGGCTTAAAGAGGATACTTTACTACAGATCTATAGTCAATATTTTGCATCTTTCTCACTCTAAGAATTTGTTTCATCCTGTATTTGTTAATACCTCTAAGGGAAGGAAGAAAGCAAGGAAGGGTGAAGAAGGAAAAGAAATCAGGGAGATAACCTTGAAGGAAGAAAGAAAGGAAGAATTTAAGAAGTCAAGGAAGCAGGAATGAGGGAAGGAATCTGTTTTGGATCTGGTCAGTAATTAGAAATATTCTTTGACTTGCAAGAAGCTATTGCAGTTCCTGTTTATGCTTTTGCATATGGACGTGAAAAGTCTCAGAGAACACTGTAGTCATAGCGTATAGGTGGGCTCTTTAAACATGGCCTAGAAGAAACTCATTCCAGTGAGTTCTGTGGCATGTTTGTCTCTGGGAGAGAAGGTAACTCCCATATAAACAACACTAAAACTTAAGAGTTATGTCAAACCTATAGAAAAAGAATAGCAAATTAATTATCTTTAACCAACACAAAAGTTTAAACCAGGGTGTTGGCCTTTTTGGTGACTTAATAGTAGTGTCACTTTGTTAGGTCTCAGGCTGAGAGACAGAGCAATGTCCAGTTTGTTATCAGAACCTAAAAATCCCCATTTTACATGGTTTCCTGTCATAAGATGATTTATTGTTTTAATTTTCAGTACAACATTTGAGATATTAAATGTTCTTCAGGAAGACCCTGTGTGGGGTTTTGTTATGGCTTGTGGAAATTTACTTTGTCCGAGAGATAAGCCAAGTTGGCACTTTTTGGAGTAGAAAATTCTTTCATATGTCTTCATTGCTCTTTAAAGGGAGCAGAATTTGTCACCCCAAAATGTACCATTTTGGCATAAGGATTATTTTAGGATGCTTATTTGTGAGAAACAATAGACACTGGAGAAGCTCTGAAAACAAGTAAAAGTTACCCTTTTGTAAAAGGCATTTACAAGGGAATTCTCCATTTGTAAGCTGTCTCCCTCTTGGTACCAGGAAGAAAAAGGTGATTCTAAGTCTTTAGAAACTTTTATCAGTGGAAACAACAAGGATTTAAATATATATGACAACCTCACCTGTGTTTACTGTGCTTTTTCTGGTAGCCTCTCATAACTGACTCTCTACTTCCAACTTCTTTTGACTTTAGCTGAAGACATATTTAAGGCCTTGACCATTTTAGAGTTGCTTGGTATGCAGGAGATTATTTTGTTTTTCTCTTGTTAATCTGTTTTCTGTCAATTTAATTATTAGACTGGCCAAAGAACCTGGAAGGGGAAAAGGAAACATTTTTCTGCCCCCCCACCTCCCCCAAGCAAGCAGAATTAATTTCTGGTGGGAGCCAACGTGCATGAGGGTGAGGGAGTCATGGTAATGATTGAATGGAGCAGGCAAAGAGATCCAGACCTCCAGGTTCAGGGGCTCCCTCTGCCATCTGCTGCTTATATGACTTTGGGCAAGTTACTTAGCCTCTCTGATCCTTCTCACTTTCCTTGTCTGTAAAATGGAGATGATAATATTTGTTTCTTATGGTGATGGTGAGAAGTAAAACGTATATGTTGTTTAAGAGAGTGTCTGAAACAAAATATGTTCTTCATAAGCACTTGTTCTTATTGTTACCTTAGAGATGTTGAGGAGTGGATTGCTACCCTGATACTGGGAGATCACTGGGAAACTGAAGAGTGGAGTGAGGAGGGAATAAAAGCAAAAGTTAAAATACACATATGTCATGTGAGAGAAAGATGATGCCTTTCACAAATAAATTTTGGTCCTTATTCCTGATATAGATGCATACCGATTTTTATTTAAATATTTAAAGGAAAAAATTAAAAACATGTTATAGTAAAAAAAGATCATCATTTAAAAAAGATTTTAAAAATATTTACAGAATAACTTAAACTCAGGACTTCTTATAGAGAAAAAAATTGCATAACATTTTCATATTTTTCAGATATTGGCAAAGGTCTATTTCTCTGTATATTTTGACATAATGTTTACCCTTTGGGTATCACGGAATTTGCTTTATCTTAGTTTTCATTTTCACTATTCACTGTTGCCACTTCCTAAAAAAGGAAGGCTTCCTATAAGGTTTCTTTTAGGCCCACACTCAGATAAAGGAACTTTTTATTTTACTTCATTAAAAAAAATTGGATACAAGTAGTTATCATGAACTTAAGTGCATGGATCAGGGTGAAGAAAGGGAGGAATAAAGGAGATAAGAGTTGACTTTAGAATAAATGATTGAATATGCATATTATGTAATAGAAATGATTTCCTCAACCCCTGGAGAGTTTTCAAGTGAATCCATAATAGCAAAGACTAAATATAGCTTTGAAAGTTAACAGGTCCCTGAGTAAAATAAACACTTTGAATATCGTTTAAAGCAGCAGGAGAATTAATTATTTGTTAACTAAGTGAAATCTGCCTTGAATGAAAGGCTCTGAAGCCTTAAAATGAAATGAAAACCCACTGTTGAGTTAGAGGGGAGTTTAAATAAAAAATTTACTTGGGATTTAATGTCAATTTAAGCATGATCTTTGTTAGAGCCAGTATCTGAAATAGCATGAAATGAAGGGGAGAACCCCTTAGATGGGTACAGGGTTGAATTTTCAAAGAAGAGGGAAGTATGGGAAACAAGTATACTGGTAGCTGAAAAGAAGTGAAATTAATTTAAAAATTAAGAGTTAGGGAGAAAGAGTCTGGTCAAATACCACCACTTCCTAAAAGCAGGCAAACCCACATTTCATGTGAAGTCTTGACTTTTGGAATTTTTTCTCCTAGACTTAGCCATACCCATACTTTCTGGCTAATTTAATAACTAAGGAGAGTAAAATTAATTGTTAACTGATTCTCAGTGATGGTGAGGAAACTTTCTGTCTACTCTTCTAGGTCTTTTTGGCCAATCTAAGATCTAAATCGACATGATGTAGATTAACAGGAAAAAATTAAAAGTTTAGTAATGTGTACATGAGAGAAACCTAGGAAGACTAAGTCACAAAGCCCTCACCTTAAATACCATCTTTAGCTAAAAATAAGAGTATTTTGATTATTAAAGTTTTCAAAATGTAAACTGTACCTCTCCAGTTAGATGATGTCATATGTTTGAAATAGTTAAGATATTCCAAAACACTTCATTTGAAGTTTCAACCTTGAGATTGTCTATGAGAAAAAAATTAATCAATGTGCTTTCCTGGTGACTCAGACAATAAAGAATCTGCCTGCAGTGCAGGAGACCTGGGTTTGGGACGATCGGCTGGAGAAGGAAATGGCAACCCATTCTAGTCTCCTTGCCTGGAGAATTCCATGGACAGAGGAGCCTGGCAGGCTACAGTTTGTGGGTCACAAAGAGTCAGACATGACTAGTGACTAATATATACACTAGTCTAAGAAAGAGAAATTTTTATTTGAGCCAATGTAAGGATTATAATTTGGGAGATGGTCTTTCAGAAAGCTCTGAGGATTATTCCACTTTACAGGTCAAAGCACAGGTATGTAAGACTTTCAGGCAAAGTGTTATACATCAAAGTAATCTACTGACAGTTTACATAGTCCAACTAGGTGGGCAGTGGGTCACTGTGACTCCTTCCATGATTAAGAAAGGACGCTATTTTTGAAAAATGTCACCTTTCTGGTAAGTAGACATTCCTATGTCTTCAAAGGGGATCTAGTTAATGTATAATGCAGATAGATGCAAGTGTGTGCATGCTCTGTCATGTCTGACTGTTTGTGACCCCAGGTACTGCAGCCTACCAGGCTCCTCTGTCCATGGAATTTCCCAGGAAAGAATACTGAAGTGGATTGCCATTTTCTCCTCCAGGGCATCTTCCTGACCCAGAGACTGAGCACATGTTTTCTGTGTCTCCTGCATTGGCAGGTGGAATCTTTACCGTTGAGCCACGTGGGAAGCCCAGTGCAGATGCACAATACACATTAAAGGGGAGATGTTTAGGAGCTCAAATGGCATAGAAAATTCAATGTTAAAATTTTTTCTTGTCCTGCCTTAAAATAATTTTACTTCATCATTCTCCCTTTCGATCATTAATTTTTTTGATAGACAGCATTAGATTATCAAATATTTGGTCTTTCAATACCAAGGTGGTTGTTTACCTAAACTTGTAATCTGTCATGTCCCTGGCTGCCAGGTCTTAATTACTCGTTTCTTTCTTATTTTTAGGGAGCTGTGTTAGTAAGACGTCTGGCAGAGGCTAACAGTCCATTACAAATTGTTCAATAGGACTTAGGCCAATTTTAATTTACATGTGCATTGTACATTTTCATTTTGTGTAGAACTATATAAGTGATCAATAGTCTTAAGTTGTTTAAATATCATTAACTTAGTAGGAGTAGATGATACTTAGCCTGAAAGACAGGAGACAATCCCTTCATAAGTGACACAAAATATAAGCAAAATCGCCAGTAGGAGTAACAATGTGATTGAAGCGACAGTCGCTCAGTTGTGTCCCATTCTTTGTGACCCCATGAACTGTATGTAGCCCACCAGGCTCCTCTGTCCATAGAATTCTTCAGTTAAGAATACTGGAGTGGGTAGCCATTCCCTTCTCCAGGGGATCTTCAGACCCAGAGATCAAACCCAGGTCTCCTGCACTGAAGGCAGATTCTTTACTATCTGAGCCACTAAGGAAGCCCCTAACAACATGAAGATTTAAGCCAGGAACCTCCTAAACCAAACCATTTTCCTAATATTTCTCCTAAACTTGGAAAAGATTATTCAGAGCAGAAATTTGATTATTTCATATGTGTCATAATGCAGGTTATGTTAGAAGACTCATAAGGTATAAAAACATAACATTCAGTATGTATTATAATACAAATGTCCCCTTAGGAAGCTGTTAGAATATTAAGAGCCATGTGATTCTGTAGGACCACTTTTCTTATCGTGGAGTCTTGTGAGTTTAACAAGATAATGGTTTAAGTTTATCTTTCAAAGCTTGCTGAATAGATTTTGTTAAAGCATCTATGTAAGTAATGACATCTATTCATATAAGTGAAGAAACATATCATGGCCAAATGGTCATACCATTGGAAAATTTTTTGAACCCTTCATGCCTATATTAGAGGCAGACTGGCAGGGGCCGTTTTCAAGGTTATCCATAGGTAAACTTGAGCCAAAGGACACCAACTGTGCCTTTTTCTAACCAACCTCGGGGAAACCAAGGCCATAAGTTTGTTCTACAAATCCTCTGGGTTCCATTAGGAGCTACACAATGTATTTCTGATCATCTTAAATCAATCAGTTCCAAAGCAAAGTAACTGGACCCCAAAGTTATAGTATATTGAAAACTTTTAGGGATTTTCCATCCTAGTCTCTGAGTATTGTTAGGTTGATTATCCTTGGCCTGAGTGGCTTGTTTCCAGAAGAGAGGGGCCTTCCTAGTTAGGTGGTCATATCCTGATGTCAGACAGATAGATCCATCCCATAACTGAGGAGTAATGTCACCAAAGAGTCTGGTTGTTATGTTTCTAGATTTGGCTGTAGCATGCTGCTCGGATTGGAACTGAGTAGCATTGAGTGAAAAGGAGTATTTACGACCAGATTTAGAACAGGTATCATTAATTGGCCTGGTGAATGGGTCCTATTTAGTGGCAGTGGTGGTGGCTTGCATAGTAGAATTTCTTCCTCTAACATAATTCCTAAGAAAGTGAAAGAGAAGTCGCTTAGTTGTGTCCAACTCTTTGCGACTCCATGGACTGTAGCTTACCAGGGTCCTCAGTCCATGAATTTTCCAGACAAGAGTACTGGAGTGGGTTGTCATTTCCTTCTCCAGGGGATCTTCCCAGCCCAGGGGTTGAGCCCAGGTCTCCCGCATTGCAGGCAGATTCTTCACTGTCTGAGCCCAGGGGAGCCCCACATAATTCCCAAGGGCCAGCCAATCTGAATTTTGAAGGGATGAAGCCCATCAGGGTAACCCAGAAGTGCCGGGCATAGGAACTGGGCAGAAACCCAGCAGTTGGATTGATTTTTTTTTTTTTAAACTTGTATATGATTGAGCCCAAGGAAAAAAATGCATTTAGTTCGTAATAAAAAATGTGAGCAGTTATCAAAGTGATTAACATACAGTACTGGCTTAGCATATTTGGTTAGCTGTCTCCTTCACATATCATCATCTTCTCATGTGATAGTTAGTTATCACAGATAGATAGTCTGGTAGTTAGCAGAGGTCAGGTGTCAGAAATAGGAGTTGAAGTACATTCAAGAGAGGAAGCATTTTTGAGGTGAGACATGCTAATCCAAGAGTTTACTCCTTTAAATTTTGCACCACAGGGATTTGTTAACAAGACCTGATATGACCCTTGCCAGTGTCTATAAAAGTCCTTTATCTGAAGTTTTTTCCAGTAGATAAAATCTCCAGGCCATAACCTTTGGGTCTTCTGGTCTTCATCTGCAGCTCACTGGGAAAGGAATTAGTTAATAACTTTTCATTTTCTTTAAGGGATTTAATAAGTTCTTAGCAACAGTATAGCATGTCACCTTTAAGTATGCCTTCATCTTAAGATGCCTACATCTAAGCACAAAGGTTGCCCAGTGATTATTTCAAAAAGAGACCATTGATGTTTCCTGAAAGGAGTGAGCCTGAGATTGAGAAGCACCAGTGAGAGGCCTTTTGGCCATGAAAGATTAAAAACCTCTGAGAATTTTGCCAATTGAGTGCTGACAGAACTGTTAGTTCTTTTTACCAATCCCAAAGATTGGGGATGATAAGCACGGTGAATATGCTGCCTTATTGGTCAAATACCACAGATGGAATTAATTTTTTTGTTCAGTAAAGTGAATCTCTTGATTGCTGTGCAACTCAGAAAGAATCCATCTAAATAAAAATTACTCTGTGCAGTAACAGATTTTCTACTGGTAAAGCCATTGCTCTCCTGTAAGAAAATTCTTCCATTTCATGTGAGAATATGCAAACTGTTACCAAAATATGTTTATAACCTTGATGGTAGCATTTGGACAACATCCAGTCACCGTACTTCAAAATGTTCTTTAGGAAGGGAAAAGTGACCTCAAGATCCATGAAGTGGCTTTCAAGGACTATATTTAGGGAAATTCGTTGTGGGCTACTATGAGGGAGTGTTCCCAAATATATTGTTTCTTCTGTAACATCATTTTTTTCAGGATCCCAATGGGTTATGAAATGCATGTGCTAGAGTAAAGATAATTGAGCACCTTATAGGCATTAGAGACCTCTTATTTGGTTCAAACCATATTTGTGATGTGAGGCCAAAGACTTCCTTTCTTCTTGCATATTTGTTGCTCATCATCCAGGGCTAATTTTTGAAGAAATTAGCTTGACACATTGGGATCAGGTTTAAGTAGCAGACATTCTCAAAGCTGGACAGAAATAGTTTAACTGCTGAGTCAGTGAATTGATTCCCTGTGGCTTCTATTGAATCAGATTTGGGATATCCATATATTTGGAAAATGGGTAATCATCTGGATAATTTTATAGAGTCTAACAATTCTGAGACTAGTTTCCCAGTTTTATGGATTGGCCTGAGGAAGAAATTCTTTTTGCTTCTAAAGCATTCAAAATCATGAACCACTCTGAAAGCTTAATGGCTATTGATATAAATATTTGCTATTTGGTCTTTGACTGGTTGACAAATCCAGATTAGATCAATTAATCCAGCTGGTTGTGTCAAATTGGTGTCTGTTAAGTACAAACTTTCAATTAGGTGCATGGTGGATGTTATTGGATGTCTAGCTCAGTAACGTCCCTGTTCATCTTTTAAGTAGGATCCTCCTATAAACCAAATTAAGTCAGTATTATTAATAGAAATTTCTTGTAAATAACTTCTAGAAATAAGAAAATAATTAGTAAAATGGAGTTGTGACTGTTTTCTGCCTGTTGTGCTAGAAGCATAGTTTTGGGATTAAGATTATTGCATTCAGCCAAAGTAATCTTAGGTAAGAAAAGCAACAATACCTCATAGAGATGAGTCATCTTGTGGATTAGTGCTGAAAATGAGAATTCAAAAGGGGTTCAACTGAGTGTGGAATACATCAAAGGAGACCAATTATAACTTCTTCAGTATCTTTGCATAGACGGCTGTTGTTGAAACAGCCCTCATACACAGTTCTTTTGCCACTGAATATAGCTCCTGGTTATAATAGCCTATGGTTCAATGCTGGTCACTGTGTCTTTGAGTTAATACTTCTAGAGAATTTCCTTTATTTTCATGTAGGAGGAGAATAAAATGGTAATTTGTGATAAGGCCTGATGTTGGAATCTGAGTCAATGAAAAATTTAAGCCATCTCTAGTCTTTTCTCTTTCTATTGGCCATTCATTTGGGTCTGGTCAACCAGACTAGTAATGCATACAGAAGTTGGACAATGAGAAGAAAAATTAGGTATCCAATTCCGACAGTGTCTAGTTAGACCTCAAAATCCTCTCAGCTGTTTCTTTGTTTTGGGATGCAAGAAGGCCAGGATTCTCTGAGCTCTTTAAGAATCAGTTACCAGTCCTTCCTTAGATAGCAAATGGCCTAAATCGTTCACAACTGGTAAGCAGAATTGCAGTTTGTCTTTGGGCATCTCTGCCTTTTAGAGGCTGATTGTAACAGGTGAATAGTGTCTTCTTGAGAGTCTTGTTCAATTCTAGACTATAAAAATGTTATCTACATATTTAATGAAGACACAGCCACTAGAAAAATGTATGTCAGCCAAATCAGCTTTAAGTATTAGAAAAATAAGTAGGGCTTTTTAGTATAGTCCTGATGCTAACCATCCAGGTATATTGACATTCTTCCAACATGAAGGTAAAAAAGTGTTAACTTTCCTTTTCCACTGGAATACTAAAGAATGCACTGCATAGGTCTATTACTGAAAAATAATAGGTATCTGCTGGATAGACTGAGAGCAGAGTGTAAAAGTCAGGAAGCACAGGGTAAATAAGGAAGCATCACAGTGTTAACTTATATATGAAATGGCATAATACCGCTTGGAGGTTAACAATGGTAAGTTAAAGATGTATACTATGAACCCTAAAGCAACAATTAAGAAAGCAAGTAGCTATACATCCAACAAAGGAGCAAACTATAATAAAATTCTTCAACTAATGCAATAGAAGGCAAGACAAGAGGAAAAGGAAAAGAGAGATTTGAGGAACATTTAGAAAACAAGGTGATATATTTAAATATAATCATGTCAATAATTACAGTAATTGAAGGAGTTTATTCAAACTTATGAATGACATATATTAAAAACCTAAAGATAAGGTGATACTACATGGTGAAAGCTTGGGCGCTATACCCCTAAAATGGAGTCCAAGACAAGGATGTCCACCCTTAACCATTGTCCACCCTTACCATTTCTCTTCATTATTGTACTGCAGGTTTTCAATAGCAGTGAGGGCAGAAAAAGAAAACATCCAAATGAAAGAGAAATAGTTAAAATTGAAATTTTCTTTATTCATACATGATACGATCATCTCTGTAGTAAATCTGAGTGCAGATACAAAAAAATCTTCAGGAACAAATAAGAGAATTTAAGTTTGCAGGATGAAAGATGAATGTAAAATTCTATTTTATTTCTATATACTAGGAATGGATAATTTGAAATTGGAATAATAATAATTGTATTTCAAATAGCCTTAAAATGTGAAATGCTCAGAGATAAATTTTAAAAGTCTTATATAATGAAAGTTAATATTTATGAGAGACACTGAGAAATATACTATGTTCATGGTTCAGATTTATTATATTAGAATTTCAGTCTCCCTAAATTGATGTACAGATTCCAAACAATTCAAAATCCCATCATTAGATAAGGGATTTTGTGGGTTGCTCAGTCGTGTACAACTCTTTGTGACCCCATGGATTGCAGCACACCAAGTTTTCATGTCCATCACCTACTCTAAGAGCTTGCTCAAACTCATGTCCATCGAGTTGGTGATGCCACTGAACCATTTCATCCTCTGTCTTCCCCTTCTCCTCCTGCCTTCAGTCCTTCCCAGCATCATGGTCTTTTCTAATGAGTCAGTTCTTCCCATTAGGTGGCCAAAGTATTGGAACTTCAGCATCAGTCCTTCCAATAAATATTCAGGACTGATTTCCTTTAGGATTGACTGGTTTGATCTCCTTCAGTCCAAGGGACTCTCAAGAGTCTTCTCCAAGATAATAGGAAGTGCAGATTAAAACCACAATGCGATACCATCACACATCTATTAGTCTAAAATTAAAAAGATTGACTTTACCAAATGTGGTCAAGGGTATAAAACAACTGGAACTCTCCTACAATCTGGGCGAAATGCACTTAATGAAACAGTGTAATCACTTGGGAAATTGTTTGGAAGTTTCTTAAAAAGTTAAATGCATGCCTACCATGTGATCCAGGCTTTCTACTCCTAAGAGCATGTGTGTGTGTGCACTCAGTCATGTCCAATTCTTTGCGACACCATGGACTGTACGCTGCCAGGCTCCTCTGTCCATTGGATTTCCCAGGCAAGAATATTGGAGTGGGTTGCCATTTCCTACTCCAGGGAATCTTTCCCACTCAAGAATTAAACCTGTGTTTCTTGCATCTTCTTCATTTGCAGATACATTCTTTGCCACTAGCATCACCTGGGAAGACCCACACAAAGACTTATACAGAATGTTATACCTGCTTTGTTTTTAATAGTGGAAAACTAGGAACAACCCACATGTCCATCAAGAGGTGAATGGGTAACTGTGCTATATTGCACAATTGAATAGTACTCAGCAATAAAAAGGAAAGAGATCTTGATACATGCTACAATATGGAAGGGTCTTACTATACGTTGAATGAAAGAAATTTATACCAGAAAAGTAAAGCACATATGATTACATTTTGTAAAAATCTAAGATATACAAACTAATATTTACCAATGTATAGCAGATCAGTGGTTGCTTGGTAACAGTAGGGACAAGAAGGGGTGGAATGAAGGGATTACTAAGAAGTAAAAGGAGATTTTTTTGTGGTAATAGATATGTTCATTATATTGATTATAAACATGATTTTATGATGTTTACACATTGAAATGTATTACAGTATACACACTAAATGTATGCAAGTAATTGCATATTAACTGAATGATTTTTTTTTAAGAATCTTCTTGGAAAGTATAAAAATGTCTGAAGTGAGCCTTTGCTTTTTAAAGATGTTAAAACATGTCTGTTTATAAAGCTTTATATAATTGTAGATGCATAAAAATACAAATAAATTCTTCTATCCAGAGATTTGAAATTCTGTTAATACTGTGCCTGAAGCACAAATACACCACTTAAAAATGAAACCAGGTATCAGTAAAAACAGAGGTCAGGAATGTAAGGCATACTAATTCAAATGTCATTTTGACATCTAGTTGAGATAAATATCTTTGTTTGTACAGAATTGAAAATTGACTAGGGCATTAGTGAGAACACCCAAAGACTATTTACTGGAGCTGAAATATATAAGCAAGGTGACAAAGGATCAGTGATTTATGAATATAACCTGGTTCAGTAAAAGAAGTGAATTAAAAAACATCAAGTATATACCTTGCTAAATCATTTCTCAGTATAAAATTAACTCCACAGACTGAAAATTGCCCTAAAGAAAACATAAAACTGGTCTATAGAACAATCTGAAAAGGGCAAGTAGTCCCTTCCTTGTCTGTGTAAGATTATTCTTTATCAGGCACTCACCTTTATTTGACCTATGGTTTTTTTTAAAAAAAATTCTTATGAATGAATTTTCATCCAATTTCATTTCAATCATTTCCTTTGAGAATCTGTCCCTTAAATTTATAGGTTGCAATGTCAGTAAAATAATGATCTTTAGTATATTTAGTTCTCAGTTTTATTTAATCAAAGTTATCTCATCCACTGATAGTGTTAGACCTGTTTTGGCATTTGCACTTTCCTGATGTCATCTATTCAATAGATCAACATTATCCAGGCTCCCAAGAGCACCTATTTCTCTCCTTGGCTACTTTCCTTTTGGCTATTTCTTTGGTAATTTATAGTCTTATTTATGCATGTATGAATGTGTGTATATTCTCTTCCTCTCTCTTGATAAAATTAAATTTGGCAAATGTCAAATATGATCAGAAATTGAGTAATTTATACAAATGGCAAGTTGCAGAACTTCTGCAATATTTGTATTTTTAATATTAACATTTATTCCAAATACAATTATAGTTATAATATATGTATGAGTGTCCTTTTTGAAATTATTATGTATTTTCTTTTAATCATTTAAGAAATATTAAACTTTAATCATATATTAGGAACTGCATAAAGTCTTGAAGCTTCAGTGCAGAATAAGATAGATACAGTTTGTCTTCATATAACTTAAAATCTAGTGAAAAAATTAAAAATTTGAACCCCTACTGAGATATGCTCCTTACAGACATGATCATTAATGGCTCAAAAAAATGGATCATTTCTAGACACCAGTGTTGCTAGGTCAGCTTTATCCTCCCTGTCTAATCTCACTTGTTCCACAAAACTTTGACCTAATATTTAGAGTTTGTGGCTCAGCTGGTAAAGAATCCACCTGCATTGCGAGAGACCTGGGTTTGATCCCTGGGTTGGAAAGATCCCCTGGAGAAGGGAATGACTACCCACTTCGAGTATCCTGGCCTAGAGAACTCCATGGACTGTATAGACTATGGAGTCGCAAAGAGTCAGACATGACTGAGCGACTCTCACTAATGATTCTTAATTTGAATTTACCTATTGTAAATTTCACCTGTCTATAAATTTCATCCTTCTTTGTATCATGTCAACATTGCCTTATATTTTTATCTGAAGAGTTTATGCATAAATATCTCATACCATCCAATTAGGTGTAGGGTTTTTGGATGTAAGGATGATACTTTATGCTTCTTCAGTATTTTCCTTCTACATAGCAGAATAAATACTAGAAATTTAATTAGGCAGTATTGATGGTGTCATCTCAAGTTTTCTTATTTTGGCAAACATTCTTTGGCTTGAATTGCATTAAATCATAATTATTTTGCAGTGGGGATTTCTTACAATATCAAAGAAAATGTAATTTTGAAAGTTTGATTGATTGTTATGGTTATCATCCAAGATGTATCAACATGTATTTTAAGAAAAAGCTAATACACATATTTAAAGCTTGGGCTCTCATATAAACTAAAGAGATAAATGTCTTGTACAATTTGGCTATTGAGATTTAGGTTTGTAAATAATGTATTTATATCTCAGTATGGTGCTAGTGGTAAAGAACCTGCCTGCCAGTGCAGGAGACATCAGAGACAGGGTTAGATTCCTGGGACAAGAAGATCCCCTGGAGGAGGGCATGGCAACCCACTCAGTATTCTTGCCTGGAGAATCCCATGGACAGAGGAGGCTGGCAGGCTACTGTCCATAGGGTTGCAAAGAGTAGGACATAACTGAAGTGACTTAACTTAAGGTCACAGATATCCTTTATTGTATACAGAGTGATAGATCAAAAGTAAAGTAATACACAGGAAAATAATTTGTAAAGAAACTAATACTTGAAAAATTAAACTTCTGTATCATGAATGGTAGAAATAAAACTGCTCTTTGATATTGCAAGCTCAAACAAAAGGAACTTCTCTCTTTTCATTTGGTCTGCCTGCAACTCTGAATTGTTCTCAAAATAAATAGGTGGTACGTATTTATTTTTATGTTGCACTATGTGAACAGAAGGCAGAGAGGCAGGTGGCCTTGTGGCTATAATGTATAAGTGATTGCTTATATCCTGGACTCCATTTCCATCCTGCCTTACCTTATTTAAGGCTACTGCTGAGAAGAATATGAGAATTTGGTTTGATTGGAGACCCACTCAGGGCTTTGTGATTAGACTATATAGCAGTCTTAATGAAAAGTGCACTTGTATACTTTGCATTAGAGTAGCCATAATTTGACAAGTAGAACTTGTGCTGCATCCAGATAATATATATGCTTTTTGTTTTACTAGAAAATCACATCACATCTATGCATTTGGTCAGTGGTATCTATTTCAACTCTGACTCAATCTAGAAGTTGAATTCACAGCCTTAAAAAGTCTCACCTATCAAGTGTAGAACAAAAGATAAGGGCAGATTTCAGACTTAGCAGTATCTGAAGTAGAGTCTTAGACATGAAGTATAAAGCTTATAGATGAGAAGAGATCATTCTTGCATAGAAATTTGATGACATACCTTTGGAGATTATGATAGCAACAGGAGTTGAGGAATCTATATTAAATGTCTAGGCATTGTGGGTTGAGAGTGGAATCCATGACTAAGGCCCTTTTGCAAAGAAATTTCACCTATTGATGAATGATGTGGAGAAGAGTGGGATGCACATGAAAGGTATCCATAAACCTTGGACACAAAGGAGATGAAACATCACATCAGATTAGGACAAAATTATATTTTACATCTTATGGTTCAGGGTTTTACCAGAAGCTTACTAAATATTATTTATAGTTTGTTGTATATATATTTATACTTCATTTAGCCATGGTTTTTCTGCTCTGTTAGATGGGCTCAAATTTTATTAATTATTTTTGGTATATACGTGTTTGTGTTTTATGTATCTATTAAGAATATATCCAGCTGCAAGCAACTGGAAACTCAAAATATTGAGTTAAAAAATACAGAAATCTCTTTCATTCTTACATGTATGTAATGTGTAAGTAAGTAGTGCAAGATTGATGCAGAAAACCCATAATCATCAGGGACCCAACTCAAAACTCTCATTGCTTGACCATTTTCAATGCTTGGCTATTAACATATGGGCCAAGAGGGCTGTACAAGATCCAGGAACCATACCATATCCTAGAACTTGAGGACACATGTCTGGCAGAAGGGACAGCCTTCTTTCTTCTCCTATGCAGAAAGTCACATGTGATCCAGTTTCCCAGAAAGAGACTGTCTTTTTCTCATCGTATATTCTGGACTCCTTTGTTGCAGACTAATTGACCATAAGAGTGTGGGTTTACTTCTGGGTTCTCTGTTCTGCTCCATTCATCTGTGTGTCTGTTTTTGTGCCAATATCATACTGTCTTGATTACAGTAGCTTGATAGTATAGTTTGAAGTTTGGGAATGTCATACTTCCATCCTTGTTCTTTCTTTTCCAGATTGCTTTGGCAATTCAGGATCTTTTGTGGCTTCATGTAAATTTTACGATACTTTGTTCTAGTTCTGTGAAAAATGTCATGGGTAATTTGATAGGGATTGCATTAAATCTACAGATTGCTTTGGGTAAAATACAGACTTTTTAAGAATAGTCTTCCAAGCCAAAACACAGTATATCTTTCCATTTTTTATATCATTTCTAAATTCCTTCACTAATGTTTTATAATTTTCCATGTAAAGGTCTTTATACTCCTTAGTTAAGTTTATTTCTAGATATTTTATTCTTTTTGATCCAATTTTAAATGGAATTGTTTTCTTTTTTGATAATTTATTATTAGTGTATAAAAAGCAACAGATTTCTGTATATTAATTTTGTATCCTACAACTTTACTGAAATTGTTTATTTTAGTAGTTTTCTGATGGGGACTTTAGGGTTTTCGATAGATATGATCATGTCATCTGCAAATAGTGACAATTTTACTTCTTCCCTTCCAAATCGAATGATTTTATTCCTTTTTCTTGTCTGATTATTGTGGCTAAGACTTCTAATACTATGTTAAATAGAAGTGGTGATAGTGGGCATTCTTGTCTTGTT
The DNA here is from genome assembly GCF_023699985.2 of Odocoileus virginianus. Lineage (NCBI taxonomy): Eukaryota > Metazoa > Chordata > Mammalia > Artiodactyla > Cervidae > Odocoileus > Odocoileus virginianus. Next base: position 35,449,705 of record NC_069680.1, read on the forward strand.
TCTGATTTAGAGAAAAGACTTCCATATTTCACCAATGAACATGATGCTAGCTGTGGGTTTGCCATAATTAGATCTTATTTTGTTGAGATGTATCCCCTCTTGGGACTTGCCTGGTAGCTCAGCTTTAAAGAATTTGCCTGCAGTGCAGGAGAGGCAGTTTCAGTCCCTGGGCTGAGAAGATCCCCTGGAGAAGGAAATGGCAGCTTGCTTCAGTATGCTTGTCTGGGAAATCTCATGGACAGAGGAGCCTCACAGGCTACAGTGCATGAGATAACAAGAATTGGACACAGCCTAGCAACTAAACTACCACCACCAACACCTACACTTCAAGAGTTTTCATCATGAACAGATGTTGAAGTTTGTGAAATGTTTTTCTACATCCTAAGATGATTATGTGATTTTTATCATTCTTTATATTGGTGTGGTATATCACATTATTTGACTTGTGAATATTGAAACTTCTTTGCATCCCTGGAATAAATTTCACTAGATCATGGTCTCTGAGCCTTTTTATATATTGTTGGATTTGATTTGCTAATGTTTTGAATTCTTCATTTGGTAAGTTGTTTATTTCTGTTGTGTAGTTTGTTTTGGGGGGTGTTTTTTCTGTACTTTCAAATGAGACAATTTCCTCTGTCGTCTCATTTTAGTTCTCTTTCTCTGTCTCTATGAAATTAGGAGAAACAGTTGTCTATGGCTATCTTTTTTTTTTCTTTTTTGAAATTTTCTTTACTAATACAGGGAAATGTTCATAAGGCATTAATGGATGGAAAAAAAGAGGTTACAAAACCCTATGTACAGTGTGATTCCATTTTTGTTTGCTTTAAAAATATATTACATATTTTAATATACAAATATGTAAATATATGTATATAAATTCTAGAATGACATGCAGCAAAATGTTGACAATAGTTACCTCTGGGATTTCAGGCCATTTTTGTTTTCTTTTCTTTATTTGTATTGGTAATCATGAGTATTCTTTCCTTTATATTCAAGAAGAATAATCATACTGAAACCATTCACCTCAGACTGGGACTTCAACTCCTGTGGCCAGGCCTTGAGCCCAGCCACATCCCATGGTCTTCCAACTGAGATCACACACCTGATCTCAGGACTCAATGAAACTCAGGTTCTTGATGTCACAATGCAGAAAGAATTCAATGAGAGACAAAGTGATAGGTAAGAAGTGGATTTATTTAGAGAGAACACACTGCTCAGTGTGTGGGCTGTGGCAGAAAGTGAGTAGGGCCATCACCGAAGATGAGTGCAGTTACGGCTATCTTGAAGGTGGGGGATTCTTACACTGGAGTGACCTTATGGAGTCTGTAGCTTTAGTTGGAGAGCTGGATTCGTCATGAACATGAGTTACATCTTTCCTTAAGCTGTGCTGGCAGCTTTCACCTTGGTAGGAGGTGGAGCTGGAGATGGACAGGCTAGGGCTGGAGCTAGCTATGAGGCAGGCTGTCAGTGGCTGTCCCCTGTGTCCAGTGGCTGTCATTGCCCTACTAGGGCAGTGTCAGACCCTAAGTTACTAGAGCAGAAGCTATGAGGTTCAAGTCCAAACTGGCCCAGTTCCCTTTAGGTGTATGTTCTTCTACTTCCCAGCATCAGCACCCTTTCCCCAGAGGGAGGTAATATGGGAGCAAGAGGTGCCCGTTTGGGCTCTTAGTGTGTGATGGTGTGCATGCTGGTGGTCCAGATACAGCTAGAGGTTGGTTGTGCTGCTTGTAAATGTCAACACTGACTGCCCGTACCCTTCTCAGATGCTACTTGTGGTTTGCATCTCCTTTGTCGCTCACGGCCAGTCTCCTTTGTGCCATGCTGCCCCCATCCTGTTGTGTGGCTGCGCTGGAGGGTAGGCAGGGCCCATGTGGGCTCAGTGTCAGGGTGCAGGCTTTGGTGGACTGGGGCTGTTTCTGATGCACTGCCCCTGCAAGCACCAGTAATGACTGTCCCCTCCCTTCTCAGATGCCACTTCTGAGCTGCTGCTGTTTCTCATGGCTGGGTTCTTTCCTTGGTTTTGGTAGCCCTCCTTCCAGTGTGAAGCTGTGGTTTGAAGTTAGTGCATTAACTCTACTCAAGCTGGGGCATGTACTAGAGTGGTCATGGGAAGCTAGTCATTGAAACCTGTGTGGTTTCAATCTGCTTTTGTGCCCTGCTTCAGGAGCAAGCAAGCAGAAGTACAGTCCTGCAGAGTGGAGTCCAGGCTTCACACAGCTTTCCTGCTAGTCCTACCAGTCCTCCAGCCAACCATCTTCTCTGTTCCAAACCCCGGGACTGGAGCACCCAGGGTGTGGATCGCACCATTCATTCCCCACGGAGGATCTTTGTCTCTATAAATCTTTCCCTCTGAGTCTCTTCTCTGAGGCACAGGTCCTGCCTAACTTTTTTTTCTTCCCCTCATAGCTGATTCTGTGTGGATCTTTACAGGAATCTTTCTGCCAGTACCCAGTTATTTTTCTTCAAGAATTGTTCTACACGTAGATGTATTACTGATGTGTTTGTGGCAGTGAAGTGATTTCCATCTTGATCCCCTACAATTTTACTCCTGTATTGCTTTGCTAGATTTACACTTACATGTCTGATAAAAAATTCAACTGAAAATTGAAGGTTTCTGTGGAATAGCGGTGTTGAAACTTATATAGTTGCAATATAAGGATAAAAACAATGCATTAATTAGCCATTTCATGCATATTTTAAAAAGCCTGTAGCAAGTGCTTAAGGGATAAACCTAAACTGCATGCTAAGCTAAAGTTTGGTTTTGAAAAATAAACCTGAGACCTCAAAGTTTCAGGAAAATAGCACTTACCTCATTATGATAAAGTAATAAAGAAGGTAATTTGTGGCAAAGGAATATAAAAGTTCTCTACCCCACTGGACCTTTTTCAGCATAGATACCCATTTCCCCAATTAAAAAATCCAAATGCTGTAAAGGATAGTTAATCACAAACTACATTAATATGAATTTAAAATCTGTATTTACTCTCTGTAAAATTAAGAAATTAAGGAAAACATTAGTGTAATATATAATACAAATGTGTCTCCCTATCTTTGGAGAGTTAATACATTACAGTTGGTTACCTTAGGAAAATGGATGATAGAATTTTCAAAGTTAGAGAATAAATTGACAGTCTTGGGATGTTTTGATTGTACTAGTCAAGTGGCAGCAGTGATTTTCAAAAGTTGATTGTGAAATATGTGGAGCCTGGAGGGTACTTAAGATTTAACCATCTGGTTATACCTGTACTTATGTGAAAATGTTCTTTTCGTCCAGTCCTAGCCTTGGTAACACCTCTGCACTACCGTGTCCTTTCTGATTCTCACACTTTCAGAGTAGCACACAAGGGGATGGGCTTTGAGGGAGTAGCCCATGGGTTGTGATACACCTTGTAATATAAAAGAGTATCCTCTAAAGCCTTATCCAAGAGCTTTCTCAGGTCCGACCAACTTTTAGGTGGCTTAGTCAACAACTTACAAATAGTATAAACTTTTATTTTACAGATTTAGAGAAATAATGAAATGGAGATCATAATTATATTGGTCTATGGATACAACACATCAAGTCATCACAGTGATGTATTATCTTCATATATTAAATTATAGTCTAACTTGCAATTTGTTTCCCTTATTCTAAAGAATAAATCTTACTTTATGTCTACCCTACATCTTTGACAATGAGTTTCAGGCCAAAGCAATATTTTCCTTTAAAACTTGGTAGAACATTAGAATTGCCATTTGCTGATCCCTTACATGTGCTTCCCAGGTGGCTAAGTGGTAAAGAATCCCACCTGCAAATACCAGAGGCTCAGATTTAATCCTTGGGTCGGGAAGATCCCCTAGAGTAGGAAATGGCAACCCACCCCTGTATTCTTGCCTGAATACTCCCATGGCCAGAGGAGCCTGGTGGACTATAGTTCATGGGGTCCTAAAGAGTTGGACATGACTGAGCATGCACATGTACAATGTGCTAGACATGATAAATACAACAATATTGGAAGTTATCAATTCTTATTCTCATTTTCAAATGAGCAATCGAAACCAAGTAGTTAGGTAACTTCCCCAAGATAGAAAATTAGAAAATTTTACTTTGAATTCAAATCTATCTGACATTTTAGACCCATATGCATTTTTAAAATGAGCTTTTTGGGTTAGTGGACACTTTTGAATATTTCTTAACAATGAAATAGCCTGGTATTTAACATGGTAGCATCTTAACGTGGTAGCATCTTAACGTGGTAGCATGAGTTAGGTTCCAATTATAACAGGTTGTCGTTTTAGGAGATGAAATTTTATCTCATTATATTTCCCCTAATTTATTCACTTCCGGTTATAGTTTATTCTTAAGAAAGTAGCTCAGGGTCCTATTGTTTCATATGCTGGCCCATTATTCAAGTAATTTAAGTCCATATGGTCTATTTTTAATTTTAATGAAGAGTGCAGACTGTATATGGTAGGGGGATTTCTGAGTCCCAGATTATGATAAATCACTGAACACTACCTAACCATATCTTCTTTGATGACCCATTCAGGATAAGCAAGGATACTAGCTTGTTATGCCTGTGTATAATCATCTATCCCAGTTGTGGTTGTTATTGTTAGGGATGATACATAATATTTCCCTGGGATTGGGCTTCCAGACTGTTTTTTGAAGCCTTTAAGGTCATTAATGATACTATTATTATAGTTGACAAAGCTGGAAACAATCATATCCCTATCCAAATGTACTGGATAAGTAACTAGAGATTATAGAGGTCCTGCTAGGATATTTTGGTCCCCTTGGTCCATGATAGGATTGTATGGACTTCTGGATGGCTCAGGAGCAGATTTTGCTGCTATGTTGGATGAGTTTAGTGCCAACTGCCCTGTGATAAATTTTTAACTTGGAATAAGGTAAAGTATGAGACTTGTGAGTGAGGATGCATAAAAATTTAGTATCCTCCTAAATTCTTGGTAATTCTGAGTGCCTGGTGATTGACTCAAGCTTAATTACATGGGAAAAAGCTATTCCATTAATATATCTTTTACAAATCATCTTCACTGCTGCCTGCTTCCAGGAGGCAGTGTGGTGAAGTGAAAAGAATACAGCATCTATAGGATTATGCTAATTTCAGATAGAGCCTAGGCTGAGGAGTTTGGAGGGCATTTGGTTTTGGACCAGCCACCTGACCATTCCAAGACAATTATCTCAAATCACAAATTTATCACAATTATAAATATGTTAATAGGGCTATTGTGAGGGTCTAATAAAAAAAAAAATCAAAGGTACTCTATAAATTGAAATGAACTGATCAAAGTCTAGCTGCCTCAGAGCCTTTTGGGAAAGAGATTAGTAATGAGTATATATCCAATAGGAAATATTGGATTCAATAGAACTATAAATCCAATAGATCCATATTTATGGATATCATAATTAGTTTCTATATTTTTATACAGATGATATTGATAGAGTCAAGGTTAATTATGGGGAAATCTTACAACAATTTGTAACAGTGACATAGAAGGTAACTGCATTGGGTACAGATAAATGAAAATCTACACACATTTTTATTTTCAGCATATTTAACAATAATTAAAGGTTATATAAATAGGGAATAACACACACACACACACATAAGTCCCTCTTCTCTTTGCAACTTTGAGGAGAAATTCTGACATACATCTTGAGAAAATCTTATGGGTTAATATGGGGTAGAAAAAACAATATTAAAATTTGTGTCTGTCTGTTTACCACTGCAGTACATGAAAGTTGCTGGATTTATTATCAAAAGGTTTTGTGTTTGGTTGGAATTTTCTGACAGAACATGGGAAATGTGACCTATATGTTTGTTTTGGAGGACTCGGTCAATAGAGGTATGCAGGGCTACTGAGAAGACACTGTCCCCGGCAGTGGAAACTGTTGTCTAGCCAAAAGATGTTTACTTCTTATTGGGCGAGTCCTACATATTGTTGTGTCAAAGTGACGATTCTAAGAAATCTGAAGTCCCAGAATTTGCCACTATTGTCAGGTCCTGAAAGCTGTATGCTTTCCTACTAGGAAATTCAAATTGGAGCCAATGTCCAAATCTCTCAGAGAAATGGAAATATTTATTAACATAGAAGCTTCCAAGGTGGCTCAACAGTAAAAGAATCTGCCTGCCAATGCAGGAGACACGGAAGATGCTGCTTTGATCCCTGGGTCAGGAAGATCTCCTGGAGGAGGAATTGGCAACCTGCTTCAGAATTCCTGCCAGGTGAATTCCATGGACTGAGGGGCCTGGCAGGCTGCAGTCCAGTGGATCACAAAGAGTTGGATGTGACTGAGCCTGTGTGCATGCACATAAACATAGAAACATTTTGACCTGACCTTTCAGAAATTTCAACAGGCCGTAATATGAAGAGATGAATCTTTGCAGCAACCTCCATGACTTCTGATTTCTTAAAGTTACCCATTTACTCTAAAATATTAAGTCACTAAGGCAGATGTGCTGATTAACTGAGGCTGATTAGTGATCAAGCTGCTTTGCATGCAGGCGAGCTCACACGGCATGCTGTAAGATTAAACAGCCCAAGGGGTGAATTCATCTTTGCCCTGCAGACTTGAGTAACAAATGTGCCAACTTAAAAATAAGTTCTGTTATGAAATAGAAAATTATGTAAGACCTTATTAGTGTTATTTTGTGGAAGAATGAACAAGCTTATTTTTATTTAATTACTTATACTTTTATGTTTTTATTGGAGTATAATTGCTTTCTAATGTGTTAGTTTTAGGTGTGCAACAAAGTGAATCAGTTATACATATACATATGTTCACTTTCTTTTTAGATTTCTTTCCATTACAGAATACTGAGTAGAGTTCCCTATGCTAGATTAATTATTAAAATGACAAACTGATTATAGTTCTTATAAGTAATACTTTAATGTTGCTAATGAAATTTAAAATATTTATAGATCATTTCAAATTATTTTCTTGAAGAATGCAGGGCAATAGAGCCAATTAGTAGTGATAGTACTAATAAGTGACACATACTGAACTCAAACTATGTACCAGACTCAGTGCTTCATTGGCCTTATCTGTAATTGTAATATATGCTAAGGCTTTAGGAAATCAGGTCATTTGCCTGTGATGGCTAATTGAGTAAGTGTTTGTCAAATTCCAGAGGCCAGGCCCTTCATGACTCGACTGCATTACCTTCTTCACATCGCATGCTTTCTGCTTGGGTTTATAAGTAAAGTGATGTGTGGTGGCGGGGGTTTAGTCACTAAGGCGTGTCTGATTCTTGTGACCTCATAGACTGTAGCCTGCCAGACTCCTCTGTGCATGGGATTCTCCAGGCAAGAGTACTGGAGTGGGTTGCCATTTCCTTCTCCAGGGCATCTTCCCCACCCAGGGATTGAACCTGGGTCTCCTGCATTGCAGGCAAGTTCTTTACCAACTGAGCCGCTGGGGAGGCCCTAGCTTAGGCTATTGCACTCTGTCATGCTTAATTCCATGTATTCTCCCATGCTTCTCCCTTCCTTAGGAAACTGCTTTCCTTATAGATTCCACTCATCCACAAACTGAACATCATGGAAGGTTCTGATCAAGTCCCACAGTTCTTTACCAGCCTACACTGATGTTTTTCCTATCTCAGTTCTGAGTACCAGATGAACATGCCCTCATGCTTCTAAGCCCTCAGTTAAATAACTTTATTGTATTTTACTTTAAAAGAGAAAAAATTCTGCAACTTCAGGGACATTATCTTCATTTGTATATCTTTGTAACAGTCCTTGTACACCCTCAGACATATCATAAGGTAAAATGAAGACTGATTGGTTGGTACTTTTTTTTGGTTAACAAATTATGCTCATTTGACTGTTTCTTTTAAAAGTTGATTCCTATATAGCTTTTCCCCTGCCCCAGGTGATTCAGGCATAAGTCCTGTGTGACCTCCTAGGATCTCTTTCAACACAAAGATTGCAATATCATGAAAAGCTTAGGTATTTTGTATTAAGAAATGTCTTTTAAATTGATGCAATTTAAATGTTTCATTCTTTCTTTCCTATTTTTGCTTGCTAAACGCACTGTTAGTATTTATTTGTGTATTGGAATGACCTCTGTTCCATGCATTTTTTTTCCATGCAAACAGTTTATAGTATTTTGTTTATAAACTGCCATTCCCCAGGAAGAGGTGGAGGATATTAAATGAAGAGCTTTTATAGAGATCATCTTTATGAAAAAAATTATTTCTCCCTTTTTTATTATATTCTCTAGGCTCGATCTGTATTAAACATCTGCAGTTGTTCTTGTTTTGATATATGTGAGTGCTGTAACTTTTCAGGACATCCTCATCTGCTGAGCTGAAAAGTCCTCAATTACTTATGATGCATTTCTGGTTAAGTAGATAAACCATACTCAGACTCGTCTTGTGGTTGATGAAGCAGCTCCTTTTTTCTTTCCTGGGCATCCTTTTGCAAACCATCATGTGCTCACTTACTTGAATCTTCCTATGAATCACGCATTGTTTTAGGATCTGGGGCTACAACAATTCAAATATTAAAAAGTCCTTGCCCTCACAGAACTGATCTTTTAGTGGAGGCAGACAATTAATGACAAAAATATAATACATTTCTCTTTAATGTAATTCTGAAATCAAAACTTCTGGAGACCAGAAGATTCCTTATAACTCATCCCCTGACCTAAATTAGTGAAAGAATGTTTATAATTTTTATTCATCACAATTAGAGTGGATATTCATAGATTTTATTATAGGAGTATTAATTTGCTTAATTTGATATGGATGTTATAATAGAAGAGTATATGCACTATATTGCTTTTCTAAAGTTAAAAAGCATAGGATTTCTCAAGATGTTTAGTTCTAAGAATTTCAGATAAGTGAGTGTGATCTGTATAATGTGAGTAGTGATAAATCTTATGAATAAAATGAAGTAGCAGAAAGGGTTAGAAAGTGCCAGAAAGAGTCTTCCCTTTATTAAAGTTTAGTTCATTGAATCCTTGTTGTTTTCACACATCTCTAGTATCTTTAAGATTTATTTTTGTTAGGCACTTTTGGTCTTCAGTGAGAGCTTTGGCCTATTGAATCTCAGTGTATCTTACTCAGGAGCAGAATCCTGATACAGACTTTTTAAAAAATAAGTCAGAGATATAGAAAGGTTAAATATCCTCAAATTCAGCCACTTGGCTGTAACGACTATCTACACACACATATCTAAGTGCTGATTTTAGAACACTATACCTAGGAAAGTCTTAATTCATAATATTATTTATTTTTCTCATTAGAATTTAGCATCACTGAGTTACTCTAATGACAAAATACAGGGATGATAGGATGTGTCTCATTTCTCTCTTGTTCCTGGAATATTATTTCTCTCAGTCCCTCAGCAGGAGTCATGTAACTTGTGACATGTGTTCTAAGGCTGTCTGTATTTTTTTCCTTCTCATGATTGAATAACATCTCCTTGCATTTTTTATTACTTTACACTTATAAAGTATTTTTATTAATATTTATACTAAAGATGGTTTTAGTCTACAATAAATCCTCTGTTAACATTTAAGTTGGAGTATGTATGGAATATAAACTTTTTGACATTGGCCAATTTAAATTTCCTGAGCTTTTTTTTAAAAAAGCATCTTTAATTGAGAATGATAAACTTCCCGTCAGTATCATTCTTTTGTTACTAACATTATCCTTATTTTTAAATTATTTCTACCTCTCTGGATTGTTTTGAATATCAAATCCACTAATGAATATCAAAATCTTTTGCAAATGCTAATTTCCATTCAAAGTTATTTATGATTCTTGTGATTAGTAGAATAAATATGTGACTTCTAGAAATATCTCAAAAAAATGATGGTGATTATATAAAAAAAAAATCCATTTATCAATTCTCAGAAAGAATGGCTTATAGCAGGTTACGTATTTGTAAATATGTAAAGCTTAAAAGTAGGAAAAATACCAGATCTGGTGTTAGGAGATGAAGGTTATTAGTTCAGTAAACTTACTGAAATTAGCATGACGTAAAATACAAAAAAGCCCAACAAAATTTATGAGGCATTTTGTATATACTTGTACTTCTTCTTTAATGAGGAATGGAACATGATTGTAACCAAAAATCAGAAGGAAAAAAAAAATCAGAAGGACACTAAAGTTTCTATTCACTCTTACCTGGGCAATCAGTTTAATAGTAAATCTTCCAAGCAGCATATATCAAAGTATTTATATAAAAAAACAAAGACTAAAGAAAGTGTCCCCAAAACATTTCTGGTATAGGTTCTTTCTGTGTGTTACTTGCTCAGTCATGTCTGACTCATCGTGACCCCCACAGACTGTAGCTCGCCAGGCTCCTCTGTCCATGGGATTTTCCAGGCAAGAATGTTGGAGTGGGTTGCCATTTCCTTCTCCAGGGGATCTTCCCAGCCCAGGGATCCAACCTAGGTCTCCCGCATTGCAGGCAGATTCTTTACCATCTGAGCCACCAGGGAAGCTGCAATATATTTGTCTTACTAGACAAAGTAAACTTAAAAGTCAGGTTCACTATCGATTGATATTTCATCTAGTTTTTACATATATGTTGACAGGTTGGTGATAAAATATTTAAAATTGGTTTTAACAACTTGATTTGTGTTGTGTTAATAATAAAACATCCCTTTCTTGCCTCTAGCAAACCTAGAAGCAAAATTACTTTGAACGCCCAGATGGAATATTTTTAACATTCATTGAGAGCAAGACTAAAAATTGACATGCTGTAGTTGCCTACCTGTCAAGCTTGTATAAGTATATTCATAATTCATATGAAATTGCTTATGTGTTAAAATGGTAATTTTTATTGCAATAATATAAATATAGCTTTCACAGAATAGTGAGGTAGTATGATGTAGAAGAAAGAAGTATAAACTAGAAAACAGGACATTGGCTTCTGGTTCTGTGTTACTAATTATGTGGAGTAAGGTTGTGTAAGTAAGAATAACCTCTTACCCTCACCAGACTTTTGATTCTTTATTGGCTAAATGACAAGTTTGGAGTAGACAACTTTTAAAGTTCCTTTCAGTCCAAAATGTTTTAATTTTATAAGGTATGTACCCAGATGTGCATAAAAATAATTTTTTTCTGTGATTCAACTTAAATTTTATAAAGTGCCTCTTCTGCCTGATACCAGTCAATGCTTGTTTTTGTTGTTTAGTGGCTAAGTTGTGTCTATTTTATGACCTCATGGGTTGTAGCCTGCCAGGGTCCTCTGTCCATGGGATTTCCCAAGCAAGAAATACTAGAGTGGGTTGCCATTTCCTTCTCCAGGGGATCTTCCAGACTGAGGCATCAAATCTGCATCTCCTGCATTGACAGGTGAATTCTTTACCACTGAGCCACCTAGAAAGCCTTGGTTATGCTTACTAGATTTTATCTAGTGACATTTAAACACAAGTTAATGATTATCTCCTTTTTTGCATTCATTGTAGCTTTAGTGGCAAGTAAATTGCTACATTGTTGGGTGGGGTTACCAAATTACCTGTTTGTGTCAGTGGCATCTGATGAAGTGCATACAATCTCCTGCAGGTGTCAACAGCCTTTCATAGTGCCCCCTGCTACTGTTTCTGAATTGGGTACTTTATAGTCCAGGTCACTCCTTTTGTACATAGTTATGCTCATTACAGTCAAAGATGTTTCCAGATAATCTCTTTCTCTCCCCTGTCCCCCTGCCCTGCCTCGGGGTGTCTCTCTCAGTTAACATCTGCAACTTTCTTGGAGGCGTTAAAAAATAGAAGCTTCTCTATTTGGCTTCTCTCATGAAGCCACATCTAGAAATATGTGTATGTTTCCTGGACCAGCCTCAATTTATATATGCCTCATTTAAATGTCTTTCATCATAGAGACCCATTAAAAACTCCTGTACCTGGTTTTGGGAAGCAGGGTAAAGTCTTCCAGGTCCTCAAACTTTCAGATCCTCAAACCTGTCTAGCATTTGTATTGCACTCCTGGCCAGAGCGGGCTTCCCTGGTGGCCCAGCTGGTAAAGAATCTGCCTGCAGTGCAGATTCTGGGTTCAATCCCTAGGTTGGAAAGATCCCTTGGAGACGGCAACGGCTACCCACTCCAGTATTCTGGCCTGGAGAATTCCATGGACTGTATAAGCTCATCAGCTGATGGCAAACTGCATTGACATAAACTCCATTCCTACTTCAAACTTTCACAATACCTGGCCAGAGCACAGCTAGAGGGGTGGGAAGGATGACTGTGCTCAGAAAGTCTGTCATGGTCTAATCTTCTTGCTCCCTCTTCAGGTATTCTTTTACTTCTTCTCTCTTTGAAGGATGTCTTTCTAACCTTGGAAAGAGAGGAGGGTGACTGGGACAAGACTGCATGTTTTACAATATCTATTATTAAGCCAGGACCTTGGGTCCACAATGTGAAAATGTTTGTAACTCAAAAGTCTTTTTTCTCAAATGTGTTACCTGGTCATCAAAATTCTACCTTAAAACTTAGTACTGAGCATTGAGTTGTATATTACTTGGTTTAATTTTTCATTAAAGACATTTCACTGAGGGCAGATGCGAGGTGAAGGGTTTTTACTTCTAGTTGCTAACTCATTGGGAAAAAATATATATAAGTAGATACAATTTAATATCTAGTGCACCAGCTAAAATAAAAATAATTGAAATAATCAAATTTGGTTGGCTTTGCATATTATAAAAAAGGTATTGATACATATTTTCACATACTAGTTCAAACTAGAAAATGTTATCACTTCAAATAATTTTTTTAACATTTTATACTTTTGTCTTAATTTTTATAGTAAGGTACATGTTTTGATAAACTATGTTATTAGGCTAACTTAATAGACAAGAGTAATAGAGACAGAGGTTGATTTTTTAAGGTATATCAGTATTGCAAAATTCTGAGGTTACTTGGGCATTCTCAGTAAATATTGTCTTTTATTTTTCGTGTTGGTGGATGGCAGAAACCAACACAATTATAAAGCAATTATTCTCCAACTAAAAATAAATTTTAAAATATTGTCTTTTATTTTTGTAGAAATCAAGGACATGCCACAAACTATTAGAATATATATTTTAGTACATAAATCTAAGAAACAGGTGATATTAAGAATATATTTTAAAAACTCCCATGATTCTATAATAAGCAGAACAACCTAATTTATATAAAATGAGTCAAGACTTGAATATCAACACTTCATAACAGAAGAAAGGTCAGTACGCACAGGAAAAATACTCAGCATCATTAGTCGTCAGAGAAATTAAAATTTTAAGTGTTGTTCAGTCGCTAAGTTGTGTCCGGAGTCACAAAGAGTCGGACACAATTTAGCGACTGAACAACAACACTTATAATCTTAATTGCTCTGATGACTAATGATGCTGAGTAGTTTATGACCCCAGGGCTTCCCTGATAGCTCAGTTGGTAAAGAATCCGCCTGCAATGCGGGAGACCCCAGTTCAATTCCTGGGTCGGGAAGACCCACTGGAGAAGGGATAGATTACCCACTCCAGTATTCTTGGGCTTCCCTTGTGGCTCAGCTGGTAAATAATCTGCCTGCAATGGGGGAGACCTGTGTTCGATCCCTGGGTTGGGAAGATCCCCTGGAGAAGGGCAAGGCTACCCACTCCAGTATTCTGGCCTGGAGAATTCCATGGACTGTATAGTCCATGGTATCACAAAGAGTCAGACATGATTGAACAACTTTTGCTTTCACTTCACTTTGTGACCCCATGGACTGCAGCATGCCAGACTTCTCTGTCCTTCATTATCTCCTGGAGTTTGCTTATAATTCATGTCCAATGAGTCAGTGATGCCATCTAACTATCTCATCTTCTGCTGCCTTCTTCTTTTGCCTTCAGTTTTTCCCACCAGTCTACCCTGAGCATTCAGTGGAAGGACTGATGCTGAAGCTGAAGCTCCAGCACTTTGGCCACCTGATGTGAAGAGCTAACTCATTGGAAAAAAATATATAGGTAGATACAATTTAATATCCAGTGCACCAGCTAAAATGAAAATAATTGAAATAATCAGATTTGGTAAGGCTGAGGAGCAGCTGGCGTTTTCATTGTTGCTCTTGGGAATGGAAAATGAGAAAACAGCTAAGGGGAAACTTTTTGACATTTCTTTTAAAGTGAGCTTCCCTGGTGTCTCAGACAGTAAAGAATCTGCCTGCAGTGTGGGAGACCCAGGTTTGATCCCTGAGTCAAGGAGATCTTCTGGAGAAGGAAATGGCAGCTCACTCCAGTATTCTTGCCTAGAGAATTCCATGGAGAGAGGGAAAAAAACATATAGTTATTATTTAGCAGCTCTACTCTTTAATATTTAGCTGAGAAAATAAAAACATACATCACACCCCCTCCAACTGTACAGAAATATTCATTGCAGCCTCATTTATTATAGCCCAAGGACAGGAGTGCTTAGCATGCTGCAATCCATGGGGTCACAAAGAGTTGGACATGACTGAACAAACAAAAACAATGACGACAAATAACATAACTTTTCATCAACTTGAGAATGATTGAGCAAACTATGATGTATTGATATAATAGGATACTATTCATCCATGAGAACGAACATGTTGACATGTATAAGAACAGTGATAAACTTAAAAACTATCATGTTGAACAACAAAGCCAAATGCAAAAGTTTATTAATTTTAAGTCAATTTATGTGAAATTTAAGCACAGGCAAAGCTAATCTATGGTGAGAGAAAATGCTTTGGGGTGAAGTAATATTGAAAAGGAACACAAAGTTTCTGAATGATTGGAATTTTCTATATCTTGATTGTGGTAGTTTGCAAAGATTTTATATGTATATATATTGTTGTTGTTCGGTCACTAAGTCCTGTTCAACTCTTATGACCCCATGTACAGGTAGTCCAACAGGCTCTTCTGTCATGGGATTTCCCAGGCAAGAATACTGGAGTGGATTGCCATTTCCTTCTCCAGGGGATCTTTCCAACCCAGGGATCAAACCCACATCTCCTGCATTACAGGGGGATTCTCTACTGCTGTGCCACAGGGGAAGCCGTATGTGTATACATACACAGACACATATATATGATTTTGGTTGAATAAGAATCATCAAATTGTGATGAAATGTGCACAAAATATGAAATAGGAATTTTAAGTTAAAAATAGGGATAGAATTACAATGATAGTCTGATGATTTATCTTACTATATATAGGATAATTCATTAATGAGTTAATGTTCTATGAATCTCAGACAAATGTGGTGAAAAATATGTGTTCATTAATACTTTGTACAAGTTAAAACAGGCTTTCAAAATCTGTCATCATTAAATGTAGATAAACCCCTAATAAATTGAAAGTAATGAAATGTTAAATTTCAGACTTCCAATTTTAAAAAATCACAAGAGAGTCTGTAGGGTAAGCTATTACCATGTTGGAAAAGGGCGGCCGTGGTAGGGGTCATAGATGGTGATTTATTAAAGCCCTTACTTTGCATTAGAAGATCTATGCTTGAGTCAGATGTTCATAAAAGTAAGACAGCTTGATTTTTCTGATAAATCTAGGAACCTGGCTGCTGCTAATTTCCTGTTCAGTTTCTCACATTGACAGAAACTGTAATTCTAAAAATACAGAGCTAAGTAAGCTGTGTGAATTCAAATAATAGAAATGATACTTGTTTGGAAATTTATGTTGATAACAAAATATATGTGGATTAAATTAAATATTTGAACACCTGTTAAGATAAGATACAGAAGAATAGAAACTAGTACAGAAAGCAAAACAGGCAGCAAGAGTAAGTTGAAGGACATTTTTGTGTCTACTTCTTTCAATTTCCTATGGAGCGGGAAATATGTAGAAGTGAATGTAACTATAGTAGCTGTGCCCTGGGCCTGTCCTTTTAGAGCAAGGACTTAGTCACCCATGATTTCAAAATGAAAAGAATTAGGTCTGGAGAAGTTGATCTGCAGTGAATATTCCAAGGAGATCTCTCTATACCATATATTTTTGTCAGAGTGTATTTTGGAGAGATATTCTTTGAAGGTATAATCTATTCTAACATTGGGTTGCCCAAACCTGACATTTCTTCCTGTGCAGAGCCAGTGATGATGATGACCAGGGTGCCTCAAGTAAGAAAAGGGAAAAATGTGACAACAACAAAGGTAGCAAAATTAGTTGGAATGCAAGGACTATAAGCAATTTGTATATATTTGGGAGGCAGGGGAGAATGATTTCTATCCTCATGGCTCAACAAACTTGGCCAACCTTGCAGCATAATGATTAGAGAGTTTGGAAATCATGGAAATCATAACACAAGAAATCTAGTCAAAATATACCATCTGACCAGACATCTTCAAGCATCTTAAACTGTGCGACAAAGGATCCAATTTAAAAATTACATAAAAGAAGAACTTTCTGATAATGTTGATTGGAGATTTAATTTACAGTAAGCAGTTTGGTCTCCGAACAGTTTTTGTTTTGTCTTGTCAACATTTTTTTAAACACAGGGGTCACTGTAGGAGTTATAATAATTTCACAAGCTTTTAGCATACAGGATAACATTTCTTAAAAAGCTGATAAGGAAATAACATACTTCAAAAGATAGATTAATTATGCGATTATTCCAGGCAGGGGTAGATGAAGAGAATAAGGCTTAAATTCATTTGAGGTATACCTTTTCTTTCTTTTTTTTTCTAAATTGGGGTACAATTGCCTTGCAAATTTGTGTTAGTTTCTGCTGGATGATGAAGTGACTCAGCTATATGTTTACATATATTCCTTCCCTCTTGGACCTTCCTCCTCCCACCACTCTCTGTCCCACCATCCCACCCATCTAGATGGTATATATGTCAATCCCAATCTCCTAATTCATCTTCACCCCTCCCCCACCCTACTCCATGTCTGTTGTCTACATTTGCATCTCTATTCATGACCTGGATATAGGTTAATTTGTACCATTTTCTAGATTCTACATATATGCATTAATATATGACATTTGCTTTTCTCTTTTTGACTTAACCTCACTCTGTATGACAGACCCTAGGTCCATCCATGTTTGTACAAATGACCCACTTTTGTTTCTTTTTATGGCTGAGTAATATTCCATTGTGTACATGTACCACATCTTCTTTATCCATTCATCTGTTGATGGACAATTTAGGTTGTTTCCATGTCCTGGCTATTTTAAGTAGTGCTGCAATGAAGGTTGGTGTACATGTACATTCTTTTTGAATACACAGTGGCATGGGAAAATAATATTATTGAAATAAGAGATTCAAAGGTTCAACTCCAATATTTTAATTCATTGTGTATTTTGTAAAGTTACTCTGCTCTGAGCCTAGGTTTCTTGTTTCAGAATATTAAAGAATAGTACCTTAAATGACTGTTTTGATTATTTGATCTGTATATATTTATATATATATATCACACATACATACATACACAAAATTATCAACATAGTGTCTAGTGTCAATTATTAATATGTTATTATTGCATGACAAGTGAAAAATTTAGTAGCTACAAACAGCAGTCATTATTACCATAGTTTATGAAAAATAAGCAAGGGATCAGGTGATCTCAACTGGGCTCACTCATGAATTTTTGTCTTTGATGGAGGTCTTCTGATCTGGTACAGTCTTTACTGGAGTGAGTGTGGACACTTGGTTATATTCCACATGTGTCTCATCTCCCAGAAGATATGTTCTCATGGAAATGGTAAAGGGGCAAGAGAAAAAACAAACATACAAAGTCTCTTGAGTCCTAGGCTTGGAAGCGGCACACTGCCTCCTCTGCTACGTTCCGTTGGCAAGTTGCTTTGAAATCAAGGTACAAGGATCGGGAAAATAGGTACCCCCTCCTTACTGAGAGGAAATAAAAAGTCACATCAAAGATTATGAACATTTCAGAAGGCAGTTGTTTTCTCCGGGAGAGAAGTATATTATTAGTGTATCATTATTCTCATCAATCAAATAAGATATATTTTCCATGATTGGGATGTATGGGATGATGCATCAAGCCATAACTGGTTCTGTTCATGAAAAGCATCTTTATCCTGTTTCCTTGAAGATTTAAAAAAGAGGAGAATAGATTGGTTATTAAAGAAAACAGGATGCACCCTTCATTCAAGCTATACATTTCATATTTTGAACATAATTTGGGTGTTTACAAAAACTTGTGGGTCTGATATTATGTTATGTGAACCACAATTGGCGCTGGTGGCAGTTTAGTCACTAAATTGTATCTGCTTCTTGCAACCCTATGGAACCCCATGCCTGCCAGGCTTCTCTGTCCACGGGATTTCTCAGGCAAGAAAGCTGGAGTGTATGCCCAGAAGTGGGATTGCTGGGTCATATGGCAGTTCTATTTCCAGCTTTTTAAGAAATCTCCACACTGTTTTCCATAGTGGCTGTACTAATTTGCATTCCCACCAACAGTGTAAGAGGGTTCCCTTTTCTCCACACCCTCTCCAGCATTTATTGCTTGTAGACTTTTGGATAGCAGCCATCCTGACTGGCGTATAATGGTACCTCACTGTGGTTTTGATTTGCATTTCTCTGATAATGAGTGATGTTGAGCATCTTTTCATGTGTTTGTTAGCCATCTGTAAATCCATGGCTAATTCATTTCAATGTATAACAAAAACTACTGTAATGATGTAAAGTAATTAGCCTCCAACTAATAAAAATTAAAAAAAATTAAAAAAAAAAAAAAAAGAAAGCTGGAGTTGGTTACCATATCCTTCTCCAAGGGAACTTGTTGACTCAAGGATTGAACCCAAGTCTCCTTCATTGCAAGTAGATTCTTTACCAACTGAGAGATGATAAAGTGTTAGTCACTCAGTCGTGTCCAACTCTTTGTGACTCCATGGACTGTAGCCCGCCAGGCTCCTCTGTCCATGGGATTTCCCAGACAAGAATACTGGAGTGGGTTTCCATTTCCTTCTCCAGGGGATCTTCCCAACCCAGTGATTGAACCCTGGTCTCCTGCATTGCAGGCAGACTTTTTACCCTCTGAGCTACCAGGGAAACGTGAACCATAATAAATGCAGCTAAATATTTATGCTTGATCTCTTTTTCTATTCCTTTATTCCTTCCCCAAACAAGCAACAGGTTCAGTTTCTTTACCTGTGGGGACCAAATGCAGATGAACTTACTCATTACTCCTTATATTTTGGCTATTTTGAGTGGTTCAGTTTAATTATATTTATTCTGAAGCAATATAGAATATTTCCAAAAGTTCCAATTCAAGTGAGAAAATCATCCAAGTGATCATTATCCTTGATATGTCTTGGGAATAATGAGTATGTGTGGCTTTATTCTATATCCTAAAAAGATGATTAAGATGTAAGACAAAGACCTAAGCCTGAATTTATATATCCATAGTTGGTAGTGACTCCATTTCATTGTTCTCTGTTTTCTTCAATGGTATTCAATTTGAATCTTTTACGATTTGGTAAAAACTTCAAAAAGCAGACTGCATGAAAATAGAGTTGGAGTAGCAAAAAGAGACAAGTTACTTGACAGTAAGGCAAATGGTAGAGATCTGAAGTAATTCATTGGTGCATTTTTTTTCTGTGGAAAGGAAACTTATTATTTCTGGCAGATTACCTAACCCTGCAGAAAATTTAGACCATGTGTTCAGAATCCAAATGAGATTTCCAAAAATTCATCACTGAGGTTGGTTGAAGACATGCCTCATCAGTATTCAGTATTTCTATCTCAAGATGAAAGAGAAGAAGCTCCTCGGGTTGAGAGAAAATAGAAGTTACTTTATCTGACAGCAAAAGCTCCCATCTCTCACTCATATCCAGCTCCCATTGACTTCAATCAACTTCAGCCTCTCAGCAGGAAGAACTTTGCTGCAGGATAGAAATTTGAACTTCACTAATAGTATTATGAGAGGATCAAGGCTTTCATAATGAGTTTAATAACTTGGATGCAGAAAGAATCACGACACTGGAGAGTCTTAAACATTTTTGTTGGCTTGGTGAATTTTATCACAATTCAAAATAGTGAATTCCCTTCTGGAAAGTTTTAAACCAAGTGTATAGGATATATAGTTACTAGAACTCAAAAATAAATATGAGACCGTCACAATGTTACATAAATGGTGTCCGTTTCTAGGAAAAATGGGTTGAATATATCTCTAAATAATGTAAATTATAATGAATTTGATTATGAAATTAGCTACATTCTGAAGTATGACTCCCATAGCATCCTTGCATCTTTTCCTCACTCCTCTACCTCTCTCAATTTTTTTTAAGGTGAATAATAAGATTTTTGAGTGTTTCCTGTGTGTCAACTAATGAGCTATTCAGTTTTACATGTTTGTCTCATTATTTATTATCACAGTTACTTCACACAAGAAAGATTAAGCAACTTTTCAGGACATGTACCTAGAGTGATAGAAGATAGAAAATTAAATTCAGATCTGCATGAAATCTAGATTTTGATGAATCAATTGATTGAGGCCACTTAATCCGTTTTTCTCATCTATGTGGTGTGTGTATATACACACAAACACATATGTGCATACACATATACACATGCCAGTATTTTTGCCTAGCGCTCAAATTTACCTAAAAGAGCAGCATCAGCACTACTGGGCATATCTCCATAGCTGGACCTATCTGTATGTGCACTAGGTGATGTGAAAAGAACTAGGCTTCTACCAGGCAACCTTTACTCCCTGTGAGGAGCTATGCTACTCTGGTCATATTTAGGAGATGTTTTCATATTATTGTTATTGTTCTATGCATCTGTTTTGTAAATGCATGTGTGCTCAGTCACCCAGTCATGTCCAGCTGTTCTGTGACCCCATGGACTATAGCCTGCCAGGCTCTTCTGTCCTTGGTATTATTCCAGCAACAGTACTAGAGTGGGTTGCCATTTCTTTCTCCAGGGGATCTTCCCGACCCAGGGATTCAATCTGGGTCTTTTACATTGGCAGGTGGATTCTTTACCACTGAGCCACATGGGAAGCCTCTAGTCATTATATATTTGTTACTTAATTTATTTAAAAAACTTTTATTGGAGTATAGTTGACTTACAATATTGTTAGTATCGGGTATAGAGCAAAGTGAATCCACTCTTTTGTAGATACTTTTCCATATAGGCCATTAACAGAATATTGAGTAGAGTTCCCTATACTATACACTCACTACTATAGACGTGACAATGTTAGTTGTTTTTTTCTTTCATGTATGCTATGTTAAAAGTAGAAGCAGTAAAACAACACATTGTGTAAATATCTTTTCATTAAAACTTATTTGAAATATTATCTTTTGGAAGTGCCATAGCTAAATCACCTCTTTGTGTATTTCTTATATTTGTGCATTGGTTCCAGGAAGGGGATAAGAAAGGCAGCCAAAGAACTCTATTTCAGTGTGGTTATAGTTAGGCAGTGTTAACCATTGTCTCATATGTTCTGTGCATTTTATTTTATTTTGTGTGAATAGCATATATACTGTATGAATGAGCCCTAATTTTTCATGTAGTTTTTGTATGTTAGAGGTTGCCAGTGAATAATACATTTTATAAACCTTGTGTGAAAATTTATCATAAAGACTTTCTTCTGAAAATGACTATGGAAGTGAAATTGTTAAAAGCACCTCATATCAAGTCAATTATTAAGACCCATGGATTCTAGGATCATTTATCCTGGTTTTCTTAACTTGGACTCTGGAATTAGCCTGCTTGAGTTAAGGTTGTGGTTTACCAACTAGCTTATAGCTCTCCATGTCTCTTGTTTTCTCATCTGCAAAATATCAGTAAGATAATATCACCTGCCTGAGTGAGTTATTGAGAGTTAAGGTAGATAATAAATAGACTTATAATGGCCACTGGCTTGTACTAATTTCCTGATATCTGTCATCCATTCTTATGGGTCTCTGTGGGCAGAGTATAGCATGCTCTTTGGAGACTAAGAGAAATTGAGTTTGAAAAATAGGCAGGGTATGGGTTGAGAGGAGCCTCATTACTTGTTTGGAGTTAAGATCAAATTCTCTATGTAAGAGGGAACAATTTAAGAATCAAATTAAGATGAGGATTGCCTGGTAAACCTTATGGAAAATATTTATCAACAGGTAAAACAAGGGCTATTGTAGTTGTCTAAGAAGGCCAAGAAGGCCGTGGTGTGGTCCTAAATCAGGCAGTAGAAATGGGGTATAGTAGAGTAGAATGAATCTAAATCACATAACTTGTGATACATAGAATGTGGATGTTGAGTATGGAAGAGAGATTTAGGAAGAATTCCTTTTCTTGTTTGGATAACTAAGTAGATAGAAGTGCTAACATAGTGAATGCAAAACAAGAAGTTTTGATGCATAAGTTATAGCTAATATAAGTTTGAATATATTGAATATGATACCTAGAAAACTTTCAGGGAGGCATATACAATGCACAATAGGCAGTAAAGGGCTGGAACTTGGAAGATTGGGCTTAAGTTACTGTTTGGGATTCATTAGAAATACGGAAAAGAGTAGATGAGCCCACTGAACCAAGGAGGGAAAAAAATGCAGGTCAAGGGTAGAATTGCAAGACATTCTGCAGAGAGGAAGTAAGATAGTAAGACCAACTGGATTAGGTAACAATGATGTCACTGATTTTCTTGGTGTGTGCTAGGCCAGTAGAAGAAAATGAATATGGATATAGACCATTTTTTTTTAAATTAATAAGAAGTTTAACAAATGGGAGGGAGGGAGGGGCCATTAGCTAAAGAAATTTCCCAGTTGGGTGATATAGCTATTTTGTTCATTTTATATGTTTAAAATGAGGAAAGCATGCTTGTAGGCTAAGGTAGAGTGACTAGGGGAAGGTGAATTTACAGAAGGGATTTGTTTTATCATATACATAATATTTGAAGAACCCATTTTCTTTTTATCCAATGTCATATACTTATTTCTTTGATCTTGATATCTCCCCATTCTCTTTTAATTCTTACATCTTCTTTCTTCATTCATACTTAATTCTGGTCCTTATATTCTGTGCCTATCTGTTGACATGTCCATTTATTTAGATCTTTCCTATTCTCTCCCCTGATATTTTAAGGATTCTGCAAGACTACTGTGGCTATTTTGATGAATTATTTCTGCTAATGTGACATTCTTGATAGAACTGGTGGCTATGGGTAATATTGGTATTTTATTCAGGTTACCCACTGGTGTAGTTCTGCAGGTATAGTCATTGCTTGAACACAACCCTGTGACCTAAGGAAAAACCTGGGTCCTAGATTGGTGAAATAAAAATACATAGGTTTGTATAATATTCTAATAGTATTTAAATAACCCTATTTAAAAGAAAAATCATAATGCCACAATTGCACAGGTCAGAAAAGGACCAAGCTTTCACTCACAAATAACCTGAAACAGAAACCTTAAGGTCTGAAATTGTATAACAAGTCAATGCTTCCTGACTCTTCTCTCACTTTAAGATTAACTTTGGGAGGAATATGACCATCTCCAAGCTATGAAGCACTGAGATAATCAGGGGAAATTGAAAGCTATAAGTGGAAGCCCACTTTATGATTGGTTCACGAAGTGATCAAAAGTAATGTTTTTAGCATGCTCTTGTCTTTGAGATTGCTCATACCTGATGTAGATGGAAATCAAATAGTGCCTTTTTCTCTCTGGGCCACTGTGCTCCACATTGAGTCCGCTAATCACCTTTTGCTACTTTGTAGCAACAAAGGATTTGGAGGACATTTCCTTAGTGTCAGAAAAGACAACCTATAATCATCAGAACCACCAGCATTGATTGCTTACTTAGGATTCCTAAGGAAATGTGTTGTTTGGATGCAATACAATTTCAACTACAGGATATATCTCTTGGCAGCAGTCTCACATTAGACTAACGGATGTTGTACATTAGCTGGAAGGGCATGCCTGTAACACAAGCAAGCAGAAAGGATATTTATGACAGAAAAAAGATTCTTGGAAAACTGGTGTAAATATATTTACCTCTAGTGTTAAGAAAAACTGTAAAAGACTTGAAATTTATGCTCCTGAGAGATGGTAAAACTCAAATTTAGACCACAGGCTTTGGATTCACATATACCTAATTTCCAAAAAGGGCTTTGACTCTTAATTGCTCTGTGACCTGGAGAAGGTTACCCAACCCTCCTGTGCTGTAGTTTCCTTACCTACAAATTAGACTAGCTATTATTTCACAGGGCAGTAGTGAGCATTATTATTTAGTATGCATTAAGCTCCTATTACTACTTCTGGATTTTCCTTATTTCTCCAAGTTACTCAGGGAAATAAATGTGGGGAGAACAAAGTGTAATTTGACTCAGAAAATGGAGATTTAACCCATAACAACTATTAAAGAAGATAGCAAGCTACCTGCACTCCAGAAGATATCCATTAGTTTTTGCATTTGCTCTTACTTTAGCCTAATTGTATATGGTGTTTCTTGAGTGCACCATGACATTTATTAAAGAAGATAGCAAGCTACCTGTACTCCAGAAGATACCTATTAGTTTTTTCATTTGCTCTTACTTTAGCCTAATTCTATATGGTGTTTCTTGAGTGCACCATGACATTCTCACTTTACTGGGCTCAGTTTGCTGATTTACTTTTGGGTGTACTAAAGATACATGGGCCATGACTGCTTTAGGAAGTATTTATCATGTTAATTCCCTGAACTTGGTATCAAGATATATTTGTCCCAGGCGTAGGAGGATTATGTGTGTCCTCCCAAACCAAATTCTTGAACTAATCAAATTAAGCCCTTCTAGTAGCCAATGTACTATGTATTGGTCTTGGAGGTTAATTAGCTCTTGTAGTAACTAGTTATTGACAAAAATCATGTCCTCCAAAGTGTCAGAAATGAATATATGAATAAAGCATAGGGTTCACTATAGTCAAACCTATGATTTTTCCAGAAGTCATGCATGGATGTAAGCATTGGACCATAAAAAGAAGGCTGAGTGCCAAAGAATTGTTACTTTTGAATTGTGATGTTGGAGAAGACTCTTGAGAGTCCCTTGGACAGCAAGGAGATCAAATCAGTCATTAACCTTGAGGAAATCAACCTTGAATATTCATTAGAAAGACTGATGCTAATGCTCTAATACTTTGGCCACCTGATACAAATAGCTGACTAAGTGGAAAAGACCCTGATGCTGGGGAAGATTGAAGGCAATAGGAGAAGTGGGCAGCAGAAGATGAGATGGTTGGATGGTATCAGTGGCTAGTGAACATGAATTTGAGCAAACTCTGGGAGATAATGGAGGACAGGGAAGCCTGGCATGCTGTAGTTCATGGAGTTGCAGGCAGCGTCAGATGTGACTTGGCGACTGAATGACAACAAAAACAACATAGAGGAACTCTATTGTGCTAAAGGCAACAGAGGGCCACTGATGGGTGAGATCTCTAGTTGCAAATAGGCATGTAGTCCATATTAGTTGATTGAGAGATAGCTATGCTTTTAAGGTATTGTAGAATTATTCACTTGTTGAATATGACTTTAGAAAAAAAACGAGTTTATTTTATAACAGATATACATTTAACTCTTCAAATTTGTCTCTGTCCATCAGAAAGAATAAAAAATGTAAACATAATTATGAGGCCAAGCAATACAAAACTAACATTTACAAAGAGAAAAATAAATTCAATAAGGCAGAGAAGTTTAAAAAACTCCATTTAGATATTCTTCATGTTGCCTGACTTAGTACAGTTAAAGTGGATAGCAGTGTCATAGGAGCATAAGAAAATCTAGCATGCTTATGCAAAATATATTTCAAAGTAAAGGGCTTTGAGAGAAATTTCGGGAAGTAAGGGAATTCTGCTCACATGAAAATCTTCTTGAGGCTCTTGAGAAATTTAGCAACCAACGTATTCTATCAGTTTGAAAGGACAGGTTTTCTCCCTTTTTTGACTTTACTTCAGTGATAAGGCAAGTCTAAGACCAAAACCACATGTTTTCTTTCCACTTGGAAAATAGTACTCCATTTTTGATTAGCAGGGTAAGAGTGGCACTGTTTTTCCTAAGCTGGGGACCTGGGCTATTTCTGCAGAGACTTGTAACATTTTGTTTCACTGTTTTTCCATTTGTTCTTGGTATGCCGTATATACTTAACTATGCTGACTAAATATACTACCAGGTTCTTTGAATGTCATTCTTCATGGGCCTTGAATCTGAGGGTATGAGTAGGCTTTTGTTTGGTTCATATAATTTAAATATGGTATCTTCAAAGAGAGTTTCTTCCTAAACATGTATATTCATACCTGATTGTCCCGAATAGTTTTGCTGTTATTAACAGACTCCAAGGACTTTTCTTGTCTTTTTCATTTCTATTACACTTCTCCACAACTTGCACAATCCCTTAGATGTTTTATATTCATGACTCAGTATCCAGCATTTTGAATTTTAATGGTATATTTATGCTCTGCTTATTTCTCCTCTCTCCTGAAGAGTGTCTCTTGAAGAGTTATGGATATGCTCATAAAATCCAATAAAGATGCATTTTTCAAACTGATTTATTTTCCAAACTCTGTCCCTGTTAAATTCATAAAATAAACCAGATTTCCACAGATATCTGACTACTGTAGTGGAAATGATAAGAAGTGCAAGAATCATCCAAGCACAGATATTAAAAAGAACCACATGAGAAAAGGCGCTGTCACTTAAACTAAATTGTTTCTTCTCAAAAGACAAGGCAATTGTCTAAACAGAAAAATTAATCATGAAGCATGTTAAATCATCAGCCATGAAAAAAGTAGGGTTTCGTGATTTATGATAATTATTTTGGAGAACTATAAAGTAACTAAATAGACTTGTGAGAAGAACTCACAACTGGGTGAGTTCGTTTTATTTTCAGATTCAGCACACAAGGCAAATGCTTTACCAAAAAAAAAAAAAAAAGTCTCTTAGATTTATTTGGTCATTATTTTAAAACCTGTATTTTCCAGTCAGGGATCCTCAGCACCATAGTGAGATTTTGTATACCACCGGGTAAGTGAAAAATGACTCAGGCAAAACCTCAAAAAGAAAGTTTGTCCTCAAGTTTCTCTCCCCTTTCCTTGATATCCTAATTCCCCAAAATTCAGTGCCTTATTTTTCTTGTCCCTTGGGTGTTCCAATACAGTCACAATAATATTAGTAACATTGTATTACCCAAGTTTCAGCTGTCATAAATAAAAATAACTGGACTTATCAGACTCAAAGTTTTCTTTATTAGTTCAGGAGAGTAACTGAAGTATCCTGTGTATGCTTGCAATGAACTGTGACTATCAATTTTTTTACACTTAATATTTTTTTAGTCTTTTCTTTTGACACTCAAGATATAATCCATTCATTCTGTGGTCACTGTGTTCTCTTCTAGTGGAGAATTTGTTCTGTTGTGTCTCTTTCATCATCCTGTTGGCCTCAGGTTACAACAGTTGTGAGGCTTTTCAGTTTAAGAAATTGACTTAGCTTTTGACTCTGCTCCATTTCTTTCCTAAGCTGCACGTACCTGTGCCATTGTCCTACTGCTCTGAAGATAACCTGAGGACACAGCTCATTGACGTAGTCCTCCCTGTTACCTCTGCTCACTAGGACTCTTCTGAAAGTTACTTTGGACTGGGCCAAAAGATAATCTGAGTGACTGGATGGAGTATAAACAGATTTGGTCCCTCATTAATCTTACATTTTCCATATATGAAAGCTTTGCATCTTTTCTCCTTTTATTCTGATAGGACTATTGGGTCTTTTTGAGAAGCTTTGTGGAGGAGCCTTTATTGTCTGATGGATTAGAGGTGAATGACCTGAGGAGTAGCCATTAGTTTTCATGTTATTAGTGACCAAATTAAAATTATATTTCCTTTCTTGTCATGTAGTTCAGTTCAATTCAGTCACTCAGTCGTGTCTGACTCTGCGACCCCGTGAACCGCAGCATGCCAGGCTTACCTGTCCATCACCAACTGTCGGAGTCCACCCAAACCCATGTCCATTGAGTCGGTGATGCCATCCAACCATCTGATCCTCTGCTGTCCCCTTCTCCTGCCCCCTCAATCCCTCCCAGCATCAGGGTCTTTGCCAATGAGTCAGCTCTTTGCATCAGCTGGCCAAAGTATTGGAGTTTCAGCTTCAACATCAGTCCTTCCAGTGAACACCCAGGACTGATCTCCTTTAGGATGGACTGGTTGGATCGCCTTGCAGTCCGAGGGACTCTCAAGAGTCTTCTCCAACACCACAGTCAAAAAGCATCAATTCTTTGGCACTCAGCTTTCTTTATAGTCCAACTCTCACATCCATACATGACTACTGCAAAAACCATAGCGTTGACTAGACAGACCTTTGTTGGCAAAGTAGTGTCTCTGCTTTTTAATATGCTGTCTAGTTTGGTCATAACTTGCCTTCCAAGGAGTAAGCGTCTTTTAATTTCATGGCTGCAATCACCATCTGCAGTGATTTTGGAGCCCAGAAAAATAAAGTCAGCCACTGTTTCCACTGTTTCCTCATCTATTTGCCATGAAGTGATGAGACCGGATGCCATGATCTTAGTTTTCTGAATGTTGAGCTTTAAGCCAACGTTTTACTCTCCTCTTTCACTTTCATCAAGAGGCTCTTTAGTTCTTCTTCACTTTTGGCCATGAGGGTGGTGTCATCTGCATATCTGAGGTTATTGATGTTTCTTCCAGCAATCTTGATTCCAGCTTGTGCTTCTTCCAGCCCAGTGTTTCTCATGATGTACTCTGCATATAAGTTAAATAAGCAGGGTGACAATATACAGCCTTGACGTACTCCTTGTCCTATTTGGAACCAGTCTGTTGTTCCATGTCCAGTTCTAATTGTTGCTTCCTGACACACATACAAGTTTCTCAAGAGGCAGTTCAGGTGGCATAGTATTTCCATGTCTTTCAGGATTTTCCACAGTTTCTTGTGATCCACACAGTCGAAGGCTTTGGCATAATCAATAAAGCAGAAATAGATGCTTTTCTGGAACTCTCCTGCTTTTTTGATGATTCAGCAGATGTTGGCAATTTGATCTGTGGTTCCTCTGCCTTTTCTAAAATCAGCTTGAACATCTGGAAGTTCACGGTTCACATATTGCTGAAGCCTGGCTTGGAGAATTTTAAGCATTCACTTTACTAGTGTGTGAGATGAGTGCAATTATGTGGTAGTTTGAGCATTCTTTGGCATTGCCTGTGTTTGGGATTGGAATGAAAACTGACCTTTTCCAGTCCTATGGCCACTGTTGAGTTTTCCAGATTTGCTGTAGCCAAGTCTATAAGCAAGGTTCAGGCCTGAGAACATCTGATTTTGCCATAGATTGTTGTTGTTCAGTCATATTTGACTCTTTGCGACCCCATAGACTACAGCATAACAGATTTCCCTGTCCTTCACTATCTCCCAGAGTTTGCTCAAACTTGTGTCCATTGAGTCAGTGATGCCATCCAACCATCTTGTCCTCTGTCATCCCCTTCTCCTCCTGATTTCAGATTTTCCCAGCATCAAGGTAGTTTCCAGGAGTCAGCTCTTCACATAAGGTGGCCAAAGTACTGGAGTTTCAACTGTAGCATCAGTGTTTCCAATGAATTTTCAAGGTTGATTTCCTTTAGGATTGACTGGTTTGAGCTCTTTGCAGCCCAAGGGACTCTCAAGACTCTTCTTTGACACCACAGTTCAAAAGCATCATTCTTTAGTGCTCAGCCTTCTTTATGGTCCAGCTCTCACATCCATGCATGACTACTGGAAAAACGATAGCTTTGATTAGATGGACCATTGTCAGCAAAGTAATGTCTCTGCTTTTTAATACTGTATAGGTTTGTCTTTGCTTTTTTTCCAAGGAGCAAGTTTTTAACTTTATGGCTGCAGTCACCATCCACAGTGATTTTGGAGCTCAAGAAAATAGTCTCTCACTGCTTTCATTGTTTCCCCATCTATTTGCCATGAAGTGATAGGACCAGATGCCATGATTTTCATTTTTTAATGTTGAGTTTTAAGTCAGCATTTTCCACTCTCCTCTTTCACTTTCCTCAATAGGCTTTTTAGTTCCTCTTCACTTGTCTGCCATTAGTGTGGTGTCATCTGCATATCTGAGGTTATTAATATTTCTCCTGGCAACCGTGATTGCAGCTTGCGCTTCATCCAATAGATACAAAACAATTCTGTGGTACTTTCTTTCTGTAGACATTGTCAAATTGCAAACCAGAATTATTTGCTTATTACTGAAATATTACACACAATTAATGTCCCTACTCTACATTTTTTCATCACATGAAAAACAGGCTTACTTTTCATAAACATCCATATTTTCCCCAAATAAAAATCATTAAATGTCCTTTGGAATCCATGCTTAAATTTTCATATGAAAAGTTAGATCTAATTTAACATTGTTTTTTTATTACATTCAGCCTTCATCATTAAAAACTCTTTGTGCTTATTCACCCAGTCTTGTCTGACTCTTTGCGACCCCATGGACTGTAGCACACCAGGCTCCTCTGTCCATGGGGGTTCTCCAGGCAGAATACTGGAGTGGGTTGCCATGTTTTTCTCCAGGGGATCTTCCCAACCCAGGGATCGAATCCAGGTTTCCCCACATTACAGGCACATTCTTTACCAGTTGAGCCACCAGGAAGCCCTACTTATCATCTACCAAGCAGCAAAATCTAATGTAAAGAAAATGTTGCAAAATCCAATATAAAGAAAAATCATCCTTCAAGATTTTTAGTCTCATAATTTATTTATATTCTAAAAAATACAGAGGGAAAGAAAAGTAATCTTTGAAAAAATATGATGATACAAAGATGATTTAAACATTCTTTAAATAGTTTATAGTCATTGTGAAGTGGTCCTTCTTTGAGTGTACATAGAAAAAACCCTTTTAGGAGCTGATATTATATATCAAGATCACAGTCATTGAGATTCTTACAGCATCATCAAATAGGAAAATATCTCACACAGTTGTTGTTTGGATATACTGTGTATAAAATATAATGATCACCAAAATTCTTCCTTTAATCAGATATTTATTGAGCACCAACTATGTGCAGAGTTTATTCATGGTGTTCAGTACTGAGAAAATGTGTGCTTAAAAATGATGTACTGGGGGAAATGTGTACTTAATCCTTTCAAAATGGGGACAATTAGCACAGTTTTGAATGCATCTTGAGAGCCAGTTTTGCATAAATCTTATTAGTGCCTTTTTGGTTTCCTTTTGATTTTGCTCTTCTCATTTATAAGCTCATCTTCAAATGATTGATTCAAATACTGCCTGCTTCTGTTCTGAATGCTGCCCTTTGTACCATGTCAGAAAATATAAGAACTTCACTTTTTCAGTGTTTTTATATCTCAATTGTCAATTCCCAACTATTTGATTCTTGTTGCTCTGACTTATGATTTCAATTTTCCTCTTTTTATTAGCTTTGTTTCAGATTATCTATTCTGTCTCTGCTTTTGTTCTTTTTTTGATGAATATTTCTTTGAAACATTCCCGAGATCAACACAATAACATTTGATAGCACAGAGATTGGTTAGAAGTCTATTTCTTTTTGAAAAATAGACATTTCCATCGAATGTTGTTCATAAAAGCAACTTTTGTTCTTTAGCAGGGTTTTTTTTTTCAGCTTTGCATTAAGTGTATTTTAGGACCTCTTGGTACTTCATAATAAATTATAAGCCCTTATTTTCTTTTTTTTGGGAGGTGGGGCAGAATACCTGTTAAGTGGTTTCTAGAGCCCAGAATAAAACTCAGTTGTCTTGTGCTTAGATGGAAAAAATATGTTTGATTTCCCTTTAATCTATTAAGAAAGAAATTTTAAGATTTCTTAAAGATTAATTAGAGTATATTGACATTTGACTCTGCTAAATGAATATCTCTTGTCAATGTTGACAGTTCTTTAAAGGAATAGGCATAATTTACACTGTTTTAGGAAACATTTTAAAAGGAGCCTAAAAAAGAGAAATATTCATAATAAGATACACTAATTTTCTCAAAAATCTCTCAGTAGTGATAATTATTGGTTAGATACTTTCTTTGAAAATGTAGTAAAATTTATTTGGTGGCCTATTCAGGAGCAAATAGTTACATTCACTGTTAACTAACATTTTATATGTAGTTAACTACTTTGTATATAGCAGCTAAAGTTTCTATAATTGTTAATTTTATAAGTACAAAAAGAAAATTTATTAAATGGTTATTAATACCATATAAAAAGTATATAAAACATTTATATTCACTATATTTAATGCATTTCTATCCTTAAGAATATATCTTTATACATACTTTATATAAATAGATATGTGTATACATAGTGTTACATGTGTGTGTATACACGTATGTTATATGTGGGCTTCCTAGATGGTACTAGTGGTAAAGAACCTGCCTGACAATGCAGGAGACATGAAATGTGGATTTGATCCCTGAGTCAGGAAGGTCCCTTGGAGTAGGATGTGACAGCCCCTCTCCAGCATTCTTGCTTGGAGAATTCCATGGACAAAGGAACCTGGTGGGCTACAGTCCATGGGGATGCAGAGAGTCAGACATGACTGGGTGCATGTGCACCACCACATACATGCATACGTACATATAATGTTTATTCATTTTTAAGGAATCGTGGTCAAAATATTGAATCCTATCAGCATGTATGTATTCTTTACCTTCTATTTGAGTTTTTGAATGAGGTCAGTATTCCAGATTTATTATGTTCACATGTTTTTTCCACCATTGTTGCCCTTCTGATGACTACCAAAAATGGATTATAATCCGAATATTAATATTCAAGTCACATTCATGAAAATGGTTTATTTGTATCTAGAGGACTGGAAATCAAGCAGTCTTTTTCCTGAAGTCCTTCTTTCCACACACCCCATCATGAGTTACTACTTTCATTTTAATGAATGCCACTTCCTTTGGACATCCTGTCAATAGTTTTTGATGGCTATATATTTGGGAGATTGTGTCTGATTTTGAAGCCAATGCTGGGCTTTGGGGGGGGGATACTCAGGACTTTGTTGTGGGGTTAGTGCAGAGAGACCTGTATTTGTACTTCTCTAGCCTCACACCTCTGTTCAGGGTTGTCACAATCTCCTGCGTGAGATTCACAATCACGTCTTTGAAGCTCACCTCTTCTGCATAGGCTCCTGGTGGCCTGCTGTCTCAGTTGCCCTGCTTTTCTGTGTCTCCTCTGAGCATTAGTAGCTCTCCTGAAGATGGAAGCCTTGCTGCTTTGGGCGCTACTCTGATCAGTGCCTTCTTGCTGGCCTTGTTCATGCCTGGCAATTCCAGCTAATGCCCTGTCTCTAATTAAATATGACTGTTCGTAATCTCCTCCCAAGATTGCCCCAAATTTTAGCCTCACTTATCATGGAATATTTTTTATTCTGAACATTTAATATTTATAACTGGATCAGTATACACCATTTATTTTACTTTGAGACCAACTGCTTGTAAATAATCCTCAATCCCACATGAAAGTTATTGCATTGTTATGTAAGATTTTAGACAAATTTTGTAGAGTATATTTTTCCCCCCTACTAAAAAATAATGAATATGTGTGTATGGACATGTTCTATGACTTTGGTCTATAAATTGAGAACTCATGAGATAGGGAGGAAAATGACTGCCATCTGTAATACATGGTAAATTGTAATCTTTCAGTGGGCAGATGTCTTTTTATTTAAATTTGGTGTGGCTAAGCAATATCTTGTGTACTACTTGGAGTAGTGAAAAATAAACAAAAAGGGAGAAAAATGAAACGCAACACTGTGAAAGATAGGAATGGCCATGAGGAGAGAAGTACAGGGCCAATACAAATAATGGAACATGTGCCGTAACTTCTATCTATCTTAAATCTGGCCTCTTTGTGGGCTTTCTCACTCTGAATTGCTAGGAAATATATGAAGTGATAGACTTTCCACTCCTAACTGATTTTAAAGTTTACCAAATGAACAGAAATTTTTAGTAATTAAAAAACTGATATTTATGATACCAAATGAAAAGAATATAAAGGTAATTAAATGCTATAATTGCTTCAGCCTTGATTTTTAAAACTCTTTGTCTTATACAACAGCATTACATTCTCAAAACAGTCTTTAGAAGAATGAAAACAAACATTATTATTTTCTGGTTGGTGAAACTGAGACTTAGAGGTGAACAGTCTTCTCTAAGGCTAGTGCATGTTCAGTTCAGTTCAGTCGCTCAGTTGTCTCTGACTCTTTGCGACCCCATGAATCCCAGCACGCCAGGTCTCCCTGTCCATCACCAACTCCTAGAATTTACTCAAACTCATGTCCATCGAGTTGGTGATGCCATCCAGCCATCTCATCCTCTGTCGTCTCCTCCTCCTCCTGCCCCCAATCCCTCTCAGCATCAGGGTCTTGTCCAATGAGTCAACTCTTTGCATGAGGTGGCCAAAGTATTGGGAGTTTCAGCTTCAGCATCAGTCCTTCCAGTGAACACCCAGGACTGATCTCCTTCAAGATGGACTGGTTGGATCTCCTTGCAGTCCAAGGGACTCTCAAGAGTCTTCTCCAACACCACAGTTCAAAAGCATCAGTTTTTCAGCACTCAGCTTTCTTGACTATCCAACTCTCACATCCATACATGACCACTGGAAAAACCATAGCCTTGACCAGATGGACCTTTGTTGGCAAAGTAGTGTCTCTGCTTTTTAATATACTATCTAGGTTGGTAATAACTTGCCTTCCAAGGAGTAAGCATCTTTTAATTTCATGGCTGCAATCACCATTGCAGTGATTTTGGGGCCCCCCCAAAATAAAGTCTGACACTGTTTCCACTGTTTCCCCATCTATTTCCCATGAAGTGCATGTTAGAGTCCACTAAATTTAACCATCTAGTGGCTTGGGTACAAACTAAAGTTATGGAAACTTCCATTTTTTGGAATATCAGTGTGGGCTTTTCCCATGAAGGAAACCATCTTAGAAGCTAATCCTGGTACAGTGAGAGTCTTCCTTTCTGGGCTCTGGAATCCGGCTAAGCAGTTTAGTCAGTTACTCAGTCCTAGTGAGAGGAAGCAGAATGTGAGTATTGCCTCCAAACCTCTGTTTCAGTTACTTGCAGCAAATATGAGTTGGTATTGATACATACTTCCAATTTATGGCCCTCTAGCAAATAAAGACTTTTCAACAGTTTGGAAAATTTGGAGCACAGAAAGGAAGACTCTTTCACTGTACCAGGATTAGCTTCTAAGATGGTTTCCTTCATGGGAAAAGCCCACACTAATGTGAAAAATTCTGAAAGAGATGGGAATACCAGACCACCTGACCTACTTCTTGAGAAACCTGTATGAAGGTCAGGAAGCAACAGTTAGAACTGGACATGGAACAACAGACTGGTTCCAAATAGGAAAAGGAATACGTCAAGGCTGTATATTGTCACCCTGCTTATTTGACTTATATGCAGAGTACATCATGAGAAACACTGGGCTGGAAGAAGCACAAGCTGGAATCAAGATTGCCAGGAGAAATATCAATAACCTCAGATATGCAGATGACAACACCCTTATGACAGAAAGTGAAGATGAGCTAAAAAGCCTCTTGATGAAAGTGAAAGAGGAGAGTCAAAAAGTTGGCTTAGTACAACATTCAGAAAACTAAGATCATGGCATCTGGTCCCATCACTTCATGGGAAGTAGATGGGGAGACAGTGGAAACAGTGTCAGACTTTATTTTGGGGGGCTCCAGAATCACTGCAGATTGTGACTGTAGCCATGAAATTAAAAGACGCTTACTCCTTGGAAGGCAAGTTATGACCAACCTAGATAGCATATTAAAAAGCAGAGACACTACTTTGCCAACAAAGGTCCATCTGGTCAAAGCTATGATTTTTCCAGTGGTCATGTATGGATGTGAGAGCTGAACTGTGAGGAAAGCTGAGTGCAGAAAAATTGATGCTTTTGAACTGTGATGTTGGAGAAGACTCTTGAGAGTCCCTTGGACTGTAAGGAGATCCAACCAGTCCATCTTGAAGGAGATCAGTCCTGGGTGTTCATTGGAAGGACTGATGCTGAAGCTGAAACCTCAATACTTTGGCCACCTCATGCGAAGAGTTGACTCATTGGAGAAGACCGTGATGCTGGGAGGGATTGGGGGCAGGAGGAAAAGGGGACGACAGAGGATGAGATGGTTGGATGGCATCACCGACTCAATGGACATGAGTTTGAGTGAACTCCGGGAGTTGGTGTTGGACAGGGAGGCCTGGCGTGCTGCGATTCATGGGGTCGCAAAGAGTCGGACACAACTGAGTGACTGAACTGAACTGAGCAAATACAGAAAAGAACAAGAACTAACCAACCAGAGTCCTCTCCCTGCAGTGAAATGAGGGCTGATTTTGAGCTCAACATTTAACTGATGCTGGAATCCTGCCCTACCCAGCTGTCATGCCACTGAATGTGGCACTGAGGAGAAAGGGCTATCTGTGTCTAAACTGAGTGAGCTGGCCTCACTGACACCTACAAATTCTCCAGAGTTTAGAATAAATTATGGAAAGCACCAACTATTGAGGTAATACTGGAGTAAACAGGCTCTGTCTTCCAACTCCTGGGTCTCCAGGTTTTGGGGACTTGATTTTATGTTGCATGTTTGTATCAGAAACTTCTGGAATCCTTTTTCCAATAGCAGTGTCAGCAACAGTAGAAGGAAAAAGCGCTTTGAACTGATTGGTCTTCCTGGGCTCTTCTCTGCAAAGTCTGGTCCTATTTGGACTGGGTAAGTGCACTTGGAGTTCTTTTGCCTGTTGATTGAGGAAGAAAGGGACTTGGTTCAATCAGTGAAATATAGATTTATAGTTATTTAATATGCCAGCAATTTGGAAAACTCAGCAGTGGCCACAGGACTGGAAAAGGTCAGTTTTCATTCCAATCTCAGAGGCAATGAGAAGAATGTTCAAACGACCACACCATTGCACTCATTTCAGATGCTAGCAAAGTAATGCTCAAAATTCTCCAAGCTAGGCTTCAACAGTATGTGAACTGAGAGCTTCCAGATTCTCAAGCTAGATTTATAAAAGGCAGAGGAACCAGAGATCAAATTGCCAACATCCACTGGATCATAGAAAAAGCAAGAGAATTCCAGAAAGACATCTGCTTCATTGACTTTGCTAAAGCCTTTGACTAAGCAGATCACAACAAACTGTGGAAAATTCTTGAAGAGATGGGAGTACCAGACCACCTTACCTGCCTCCTGAGAAATCTGTATGCAGGTCAAGAAGCAACAGTTAGAACTGGACATGGAACAACAGACTGGTTCCAAATAGGAAAAGGAGTATGTCAAGACTATATATTGTCATCCTGTTTATTTAACTTATATGCAGAGTACATCATGCATGATGCTGGGCTGAATGAAGCACAAGCTGGAAATTAAGATTGCTGAGAGAAATATCAGTAACCTCAGATATGAGGATGACACCACCTTAATGGCAGAAAGCAAAGAAGAACTAAAGAACCTCTTGAAGGTGAAAGAGGAGAGTGAAAAAGCTGGCTTAAAGCTCAACATTCTAAAAGGTAAGATCATGGCATCTGGTCCCATCACTTCATAGTGAATAGATGGGGAACCAGTGGAAATAGTGAAAGACTTTATTTTCTTGGGCTCCAGATCCACTGTGGACAGTGACTGCAGCCATGAAATTAGAAGATGCTTGCTCCTTGGAAGAAAAGCTATGACCAAGCTAGACAGTATATTATAAAGCAGAAACATTACTTTGCCAACAAAAGTCTGTTTGGTCAAGGCTATGGTTTTACTATTAGTCATGTATGGATGTGAGAGTTGGACTATGAAGAAAGCTGAGTGCTGAAGAATTGATGCTTTTGAACTGTGGTGCTGGAGAAGACTCTTCAAAGTCCCTTGGACTGCAAGGAGATAAAACCATAAAATCTTTAAGGAAATCAATCCTGAGTGTTCATTGGAGGGGCTGAGGCTGAAGCACCAATACTTTGGCCACCTGATGCAAAGCACTGACTCATTGGAGAAGACCTTGATGCTGGGAAAGATTGAAGGGAGGAGAAGGGGACAACAGAGAAAGTGAGGTAGTTGGATGGTGTCACCGACTCAATGGACATGAGTTTAAGCAAGTTCCAGGAGATGGTAAAGGACAGGGAAGCCTGTCATGCTGTAGTCCATGGGGTCACAAAGAGTCGAACATGACTGAGTGACTCAACAACAATCATGCATGTTGTGTCAACTCTAATCCTATTTTGTACTCTGGCAGATACATTGGCTATATTATATAATAAATAGAAGTTGACTTATCTGATGGGAATAGTTCTTTTGAAAGTTTCACAAGAATCATGTTACAACTGAATGTAAGAACATTTGAATATTTGAGGACATATGTATTTTTCATGTCATTTTTAACAATTTTTGATAAAATAAGTGACTCTTAATAGGTGTAATTATATTCCCTTCAAAGTGGAAAGGTTCTGAGTTGCTATTTCTTTGTGAAGCATTTATGAGGTGTTAGTTTTGGCAAGTGTTACAAATCTCTCTTTTCATAAATGCCTTATAAATTTCTGATATTTTGATGACTTTTGAATGGATATTGTGGATGATCATTTACTCTTTTTATTTGGCCAGAGATGGTTTTCTGAAATACTGAAAGAAAAGAGAAGTTTGGATCATGAAGAGCTCAAATGTAGGACTACAGATTTCTCTTTCAAGTGGATACACAAACCCTTATTTGAAGTCAGGAAAAGCATTAGTGTATCTATTATATTCTGTGTTTTCACTGCAATTGCAGTGTAACTCTAACACACTTTATTTTTTTTTTTGTGATTACTAAGAGAACTTTATTTTTTTTTCTTTTTCATTTATGTTTATTAGTTGGAGGCTAATTACTTTACATATTGA
Source organism: Odocoileus virginianus (assembly GCF_023699985.2). Classification (NCBI taxonomy): domain Eukaryota; kingdom Metazoa; phylum Chordata; class Mammalia; order Artiodactyla; family Cervidae; genus Odocoileus; species Odocoileus virginianus. Next base: position 35,488,428 of record NC_069680.1, read on the forward strand.
AGTGGGTTTTGTGATACATTGACATGAATCAGCCATGGAGTTACATGTATTCTCCATCCCGATCCCCCCTCCCACCTCCCTCTCTACCTGATCCCCAGATCGGGATCCCGAGATCAAGTGCACCAGGCCCGAGCTCTTGTCTCATGCATCCAACCTGGGCTGGTGATCTGTTTCACCCTTGATAATATACATGTTTTGATGCTGTTCTCTCGAAACATCCCACTCTCGCCTTCTCCCACAGAGTTCAAAAGTCTGTTCTGTACATCTGTGTCTCTCTTTCTGTTTTGCATATAGAGTTATCATTACCATCTTTCTAAATTCCATGTATATGTGTTAGTATGCTGTAATGTTCTTTATTAGATGCATTTTAAAGAACAAGCTTATCTAGGTTGTTGAAGGTGAGCAAACTTGCTTGTTCTCTGCAGTTGTAAAACCAGACCTGGAAGAAGGACATTCTGTTTGCTACTGGGCAACTTTTTTGTCTAATTTTGAGCTGGGATCCTAAAACCTTGCATTGAGTTCCACTTAATGATTTAGAGACAGAGTTCAGAGGGGAGGTATTTCTGCTTGTATTCTTGAGTTGCAGGAAAGCCTAGTAGTTAAGAGTTTGGGATTTTGTTTTATTTTTTTGTCATTGGTATTCCAATAATGTTGTTACCTAATATTCCCAATAATTTTAATAAGATTTCTCTAATTCTCTTAGTGACAAAGATTGAGAAAGTGGCATTGCAAATATGTACTAAAAATCGAGGCACGAGAAAATGGCAGTTACAGTTAAAGCCAATGAATAAACAAACAACTGATAATAGAATAAAGACATGCATGATAGATTGAAAGTGACTTTTCTAGTGAGCCCTTTCTCCAGTATGTACCTTGAGGAAGAAGTAAGCATAAGAAATTAACCTTGGATATCTCCTGATGGAAGAGGGGTCTATGTGTGGGCAAGTTTGTTATTCCCAGTACTGAAGTTGTTGAGGGAATATTTTATAACTTTGACAGCTTTGATTAGTTTAGCTTCATGGGATTTATTTTAACTATAATATTGGCACTAATTATAATACCAGTAACTGTTAGCTAGGGTCTTAGTAACATTACCTCATTTCATCAAAATAACATTCTAAAGTAGCTGTCCTTCTGATGAAGAACCTGATGTATAGAGAGGTTTAGTTATTTGCTTGAGATCACACAGGCTATAGTAGATAGGGAAGCCAGCACATATATTCAGACTGGGTCATTTCATTTACTCAGCCATTTAGAAAACATTTAATGAGAGTGTGTCCTGGGCCAGGGCTGATATAGGATTCTGGGGTCATGTCATTGAACCTGTCACACAAGTCCTCTGTAATTTAAGAAGGTTACAGTTTGTTTGGGAGGTAACCAGGTAAACAAACAAGTAAAAATTGCAATATATTTTGAAGTTTTGGTTATTTTTATAACAAATTAATTTTTCCTTTTTATCTTTACAAGTAATTAGCATGGGGGCTTCCCTGGTGGCTCAGTCATAAAGAATTCACTTGTCAATGTAGGAAATATGGGTTCAATCCCTGGTTCAGGAAGATACCCTGAAGAAGGAAATGGCAACCCACTCCAGTATTCTTGCCTGGGAAATCCCGTGGACAGAGGAGCCTGGTGGACTACAGTCCATGGGGTCAGAAAGAGTTGGATTTGATCTTGCAACTGAACAACAACAACAATTACCGTGGATCTAGTGCTTTAGGTAAGAAAGTCAGAGAAAGCATCTCTGAAGAAAATAAGGTTTGAGGTAAGCCCTGCAAACTGAGAAGGAACCAGCACGTGAAGTAAGGCTGATGGGGTGAGTGTATGCAAAAGCCTGAGGAGGATTTAACTTGCTTTGATATGATTAAAGACAAGAAGAGGTTGATGTGACTATGGTACATGAAGAAAGCAGAGAGTGATAGGAAATGGGATACGAGATGTAGGCAAGGGCTAACCTATGTAATCGAGGAATCAGGACCTGTTATAAAAAATTCTTTCTAAATGGAAAACATAGAGGATGAAGGGAGAAACAAATGATAGTAATTTTAGAACTGAGGAACCAAGGCAGAAACTCTTTTGAAGGGACAGGCTTTGGACCACAAAGTCTTTCCTGCATTGTTCAGATATCCCTTTTGTTGAAGTGTTCCTGTCTCCTGCTTGATGGTATGGAGATGAACTTAAATGAGCCAGCTGGAGTCTTTATCCTGAATGTATCAGAAAAAATGTTCTAGAGAAGGAAAGCTCTCTTCAGTTTCATAAGTTCAAATCTAGAAATCCCTTCTTTCCAATTAAGTCTATCTGTGACTAGAATGAGGAACAGAAGAGAAATGCTTAGGCCATTCTGTGTACCCTGGTTCTCAAGAGGATATTTGGCTCATGGGGGAATGCACTTCAGTGTCTTTGAATAAATAAAATGAGGATAAGAGAATACTTTATTTAATCAAAGGCATTGAAGTTCATTTCCCCATGAGCCAAATATCCTCTCGAGATAAGTACTTATCTTTGGATTCTTTTGGCAGTTTCAAATGACATTTTAAATGAGGAAATACTGAATGATGGGGAAATGTCACTTGGAAATAGTATTTAATTAGCCTTGTTTTGCTTTCTTGCATTTTTGAGTTCATATTTGGACAACTTTGCAATTATTATACCCAGACTGAGTTTTCATATAAGAAGTAAAGGGATAACATGCTATTTTAAGATGATTTATCTGTTTATGTAACTTAGAGATTAGTGTAAGTTCACGCTTCTTTAATAAATTATGTGTGGAATGTGACCAGCAATTCAAACTTGGTAGTGAAATGTACTTCTTTTATTGTCCTTTAGTCTAACTAAAGTTGTTTTCACTTAAAATGAGTTTCTGTAGCCTGTCTCAGAAATGAAGCTTCTGGAATTTAAGTCCTCTGATCTGTACTAAGCAAAGTGGCACTAGGGAAATGAAAGATTATTAGACTAATGTCACCCAGAGTGAGTGTGCCTCTCCCCAAAGTCTCAGTGTCTGTGGCCAAACCTGATGAGACATATTGTCTTATTTATCTCAAGGAAAATTATGAAAGACTGGGAAATGGGCAAACAAATAGATGTCTTTTCAATGTCTTGTCTAGTGTACCCTTCTGGATTTTCTGATTCTCTAGGGGTCTGCCTTTCATAGGCTTTGAACTGTTTTGCAACTCTTTATATTTTGGAAAATTGATAGAAGTAATGCAAATAGTTTTTGCCTATTGAGGCATAACTGAATTTTGTTCACTGGTGATGCCTCAGATGTTGCAGAAAAGGCCAATTGTGTATCCATTTAATAAATCCACTGTTTTTGGCTGCTTCTATGAAAGAGGGTTTTATAACTGTTTCCTTAATTGATGATGGGCTAAATAAAATCATTGACAAATGTTTATTTTACATTTGTATGAGAGTCATGATTTTACCTTTTCTGAAAATATATTTTTATAATTCTTATTTCAAAGTAAAACTCAACAATATAGCCTCTTTAAAGTAAATAGCTTTTAATTAATTTATTTTTGGTTTGTTTGGTGCATATGTGTCTTTTTAGGCCCTGAAAGTAGACATTGTTGACTTTCTTTAAATCCTAAATGTTTCAAAAAGGTGGTTAAAATATCCTCTAAGGAAGACATAGTGTGACCTTTCAAGGCATTTGTTTAGAGGGTAAGTACAGTAATAATACTTTATGACAAAAATGATTTCCTCTGAACACTTGTATTTTAGGGTTTCAGAGCCCATTCATCTGCCTATGTGACTGCTGAAAGGACAAGGACCATGTATATCTCTTGTCTATTCTTCTTAATTACCTCATCTATAAAGACAAAATAATACAGATAGCAAAGTTGGGTTATGCCCATGGTTTTCTTGCTCTTTTCAGAAATGTTCTTACTGGAAGCACCTCCCTCATGTGTGCTAGATACCTCACATGTCTCACTGAGGAATTCCTGGCATTGTTTTTTGAAATAACTCCTATGTATCAGAAATTCACTTTGTATTTTATTTGCCTCTCAAAAGCCCCCCCCCCCCCCATATTATTGCTTCTCAACTTGCTCTTAATGATGTAGATATCTTGGGATACTAGTTTCCTTAAGAACTATGTGACCAGTAATGTGGCCATATGCTATCATTTTGGGAGATCTGTAAATTTTAATGGGGCTTCCCTAGTGGCACTAGTGGTGAAGAACCCGCCTGCCTATGCAGGAGATGTAAAGAGACATGGGTTCGATCCCTGGGTCTGGAAGATCCCCTGGAGGAAGGCATGGTAATCCACTCCAGTATTCTTGCCTGGAGAATCCCGTGGGCAGAGGAGCATGGTGGGCTACAGTCCATAGGGTCACACAGAGTTGGGCATGACTGAAGCAACTTAGCACATAAATTTTAATTGATATTCATAGGAACTTCAGTTCAATTTAGTCGCTCAGTCGTGTCTGACTCTTTGCGACCCCGTGGACTGCAGCATGCAAGGCCTCCCTGTCCATCAGCAACTCCCAGAGTCCACCCAAACCCATGTCCATTGAGTCGGTGATGCCATCCAACCATCTCATCCTCTGTCATCCCCTTCTCCTCCCACCTTCAATCTTCCCTAACATCAGGGTCTTTTCAAATGAGTCAGTTTTTTGCATCAGGAGATCAACGTATTGGAGTTTCAAAACATATTAGAGGTCTAATGGTGGAATTTCAGACAAATTGCCAGGCTGAGATGAGATAGGAAGTTCTTAGTATACTTTAAAAATTATAACATATTGGTGACAGTTTATTCAATTTGCTTATGATATGCTTCTTCCTAGATATCACATTCTAGTTGTGCTGATGACTAAATCAAATCATTTAACTGTAGCCTTACCAGGCCAGTTGAAGAAAGGTGGAGAGATGATTACGAATGCCTTTTTATTTAAAAAAAAAAAATTTATTTTTAAAAAGTTTTAAAATAATAAACCCTAGTGTTCACTCCTTACCCTATTTTGTCCCTGCATCAAATATTCAACTTACTCCCTTGGCTGGTTCTCGTAGTAACCATGGATTCTGTGAATTTGCTCTTGACTTCTGATTTATGCTAGATATTACATCTTTACCCATTTTCAATGCTTATTAAGCTCTGTTTTTTTATGACAACCTGAGTATACACACGGAGAAGGCAATGGCAACCCACTCCGGTACTCTTGCCTGGAAAATCCCATGGACAGAGAAGCCTGGTAGGCTACAGTCCATGGGGTCGCCAAGAGTCGGACACGACTGAGCGACTTCACTTTCACTTTTCACTTTCATGCATTGGAGAAGGAAATGGCAACCCACTCCAGTATTCTTGCCTGGAGAATCCCAGGGACGGCAGAGACTGGTGGGTGGAGGCTGCTGTCTAAACAGAGTCGGACACGACTGAAGCGACTTAGCAGCAGCAGAATATATACATGGTCTTTATATGGAACCTACAGTAGAAATTCCAGCCAGGAAGATGAGTATTAGGACCTTAGTCAGAACTATGGATCTCTCAGGCCAGTACTCTATCATGAGAATGTTTTGAAGAGAAGACATAATCTTTCCCTATGATTTTACCTCAAAAGGCCAGGAATGAACCCTAAATATCAACTCATCAGCAGGTATTTAATAAGCATTGAGTGCTTATTCATTTTATTGATTCAGTAGCTGTTAACACACCAGGGACTTGGTGACTAAGTGTGTAAGCTCTGGTATCAAGTTGCCTGGGTCCAGATCCTTTCTCTACCACTTGTAATCTATGTAACTTGGGTCACTGACTTCAAGTGTTTTTCCTTAAAGGTATTATAGGTGTATCATAGGATGCATGCTTATATTTATAATATCTGGGTCATAGAGGAACCCACAATATGCTCACTATTGTATTATGCAGGGCTTCCTTGGTGGCTCAGGGGTGAAGAATCTGCCTACCAATGCATGAGACACAGGTTCAATCCCTGGGTCAGGAAGGAAGTGGCAACCCACGTCAGTATTCTCGTGTGGAAAATCCCAGTAATGGGCTATAGTCCATGCGATCACAGGGTTGGACTTGACTTAGCGACTAAACAACAGCAACTTTGTATTATACACTAAAGACCATACTAGGAAATATGAGGAACCTAAAGTTCCTTCATCCCCCGGAAAAGGAAATGGCAACCAACTCCAGTATTCTTGTCTGGAAAATCTCATGGACAGAGGAGCCTGGTGGGCTACAATCCATGGAGTCACAAAGAGTCGGACATGACTTAGTGACTAAACCACCACCAAAGTTCCTTCATAAAATACCCCTACCTCTAGTAGTTTACAGTTTAAATGGAAAATATACATCAGTAATACATGTAACCTCAACATGGCTGGCAGCTTGGTTTTTACTTCTTGCCCATCTTACAATTTGATTTTGTTTTCTGCTGTGTCCTTCCTCTCACCTCAAAATAATTCCAAAGGCATTGGTAATTAATGTAAATTTTACTAAAGTTTTTCTTTTTTCTTTTTTTTTTTTTAGGCAATGGAGAAGGTTACAGGGTGTGTTGTAAATTCACTAGCTAGCCATTTGTCCTCTGTCTCAAGTTTCTAGCTTTAGCCATGTAAATGCCAGGTCCTTTCAATTTTCTTTTCATCTGTGGACTGTCTCCAAATTCCCTTTTATTCCAGGATGATTAGTTTCTGTCCAACCTGCATTCTCTACTCAGCAAAGCAAAATCTTAGAAGTTAGCAAATTTTATTTCTTGTTCCACAAATATGTTCCACAGGGGTGTCAGTTCATTCAGTTCAGAAATCACTATGTAAAAGAGTGCTATATCAAAAACAAGAAATAAGTGCTGTGTGACTTTATGAATGGAAGAGTTTTTTTCTGACTAGGGATGTTGGAGTCTTTCTGGGAGTGAATGACAGTTCAGCTAGACTCTGAAAAATGAGAATGATTGGGCGATGTGCAAATAGATGTGTGGGGGATGGGGAATGAGAGTGATGGTATTTAAGACAGAATGAAATGGAAGTGTATGGCAGCAGAGTTAAATGCTGTGCTGTATATGTACAGATCAATGTTCAGTTCAACCAAGCACCACATTGTGCATTACAAGCTTGCATAACAGCTGAGAAATAATGTCTGTTAACTCATTCTGAGAAATAAACTGTGGAAAAGAGTGTCCCTAGGATATTTCAGAATTGGGGGATTGCCTCTTCCCTACAGTTCAATAAAGGAGGGAACTATCAGATAATACAAGCTGAACAATAACTCAGATCATGAGAAAAATGCTGGCATGAAGTAAATAAGTACAAAATTACTCCCCTTAAAACTTCTCTGTCATCAATGAATGTCAAGGTCAGGGGAAGAGAAACATACCAGACATACCTCTTCCCTGCTGAATTCTCATGAATATTCCTCAAATCACAAGTCATTATTTTAAAATATCACTGTCTCTTCATTTCTGTCTGTACATTTATATTGTGCCTGTGTTAAGTTTCTTTGGCAGTTGCTGAAATTTGGAACAATGACTGAGTTTTATTACTGTTTTGACATGATATAGCTTCAGGACAACATATGTATGAACAAAAAGTCAAGAAGTATCAGGAGGATATAGGCTGTGGGCCTAGAGGAAAGCTCTGGAAGGTAATGGTCTTCTATAGGTTAAAAAATGAGGATCCATCATATCAGTTTTACATCTCAAGATCAAAGAGATCTCAGCAGACATCTGGATTTTAGAGGATGGGCTAGAAGAGATTGGACTTGATTATTAAAAGGAAACTTTGAGACACTCCAACTCTTTTTTTGGTCATGTTGGAATTAGATGCAGAATTACATTTAGAAAATTATTTGGAGTCAGACTGCATAACTTGCTTAGTTCAACTTTCACAATTTCTGGTAACCATGACCAGAGAATCACTCTGGTCACTGCTGTACATGTTTGTCATTTTCAAAGAGCTAGATTCATTCACCCTTGATTTGTAGGAGTAAATGGGTAGCTTTGACTTCTGCCTCACTATCTATAAAGAGACTATGGTGATTAATTGAAAATCACTAAGATTTTGAGAGCATAAATCATTGGTTAAAGTCGGGAATAGCTGGATCCAGACATATTAATCTTCTAAAGTAATTAACTACTGAGACCTATTTTTCACGTGACCAGAGACAAATTCAGTTGAAAGAGTTGTCTGCTATCATAAATAAAAAATAAATATCTCCCACAGCACCATATTCTGATGAAAATGCCAGAAACAAGGGAAATGTTATAGCTACGTCCTGATCCAAACCTTCTCTGAAGAGAACATGGCAACTAGAAAACTTTGTGAAATTAACTATTCAAAGTACAACTAATTATTTTTAGTAATTTGAATATATTTGAGAGAGGAGTGCACCTAGGGAGTCATTTAGCCCACCTCTCTAAATTATCACAATGAAAAAGCTAAAACCCAGAGAGGATAATAAAACCAGTGTGTATTTACTGTATGCCTGTCACAGTGCCAGGCATCGTGCTAAGTGTCTTTCATTTTTCATATGTAAGATTGCTACAGCTACCCCAGTTTCACAGTGGAAAATTTTTGTTTACATTTTCCTTAGATTGCACAGCTAGTAGATGAACTTAAACTCAATTTTTCTATTTTCAAATCCTTAGCTATTTTTAAGATGAAGTATTTTGCCCAAGGTCTAAAGAAGCATATCAACATCCTGACTTCTAGTTAGATATTTTTTCCTGTCTTGTTGTATTCTTTGAAGATTATTATGCTAAGTTATTGATTCAAAAACCAACCATATTGAATCATCTGCTCCATGGGTCAAGTAACTAGTTGTATATATGTAAAACTGTGTGTAAAGAAAAACACATTAAAGTATTTGGCTAGTTAGCATTAAAGAATTTTTAAAGAAATGAAATCCTAAATGCATGATGAATTGTTATATATTACAGAGCGTGAATGAATTGGCCCATGTGATGCTCTAATATTTATTACATGTTGTTTTTAAGTGTACTTGTTTTCCAGTGTGGCCTAGGAAGGGCAGTTGGATGAAGTAAATAAATACATACTCTCTAAAGTTTTTATTTTGGCAGATGTTGACTAAGGACATGGTTATTTCACCTGGAATATTCATGCTTTTATGTATAATGCTCAACAGCAAAACATTACCTTTAAAGTTTTACACAAAAGCTTATACCTATTACTGAGTAAATGCTTTATATTTATATCCAGCATAGTAAACGGTAGTTCTAATGTGCGTAAATGTGCCTATAATTCACTTGAGGATTTTCTGCTGACTTACACATTGCAAGAATACTGAGTGCTTTATTACTGGCTTCAGAATCCTGAGGCTAAGTTTAAAGCTCTAGAGTATTCGCTCTATGGACACATTTTATTTCCCCAAATTAGAGAACAAAAATGGTTTATAAGATATTTAGAAGTTGCCATCCAATTATTTGTATATTTGTAGAATCAGGACAGTATGATAGTCTTATTTGTTAACCTTTCTAGGCTATAGTCTGTGGTTATTTAAGTAAACACTAATTTCAGAAATATGGTTGACAGCTCCAATCAGTTGATTCAAATTAAAGCAGATTACCTTCCTTAATGTGAGTGGACCTCAGCCAAGCAGTTGAAAGCTTTAGAAGCAAAGACTGAGGTTACCTGGAGAAGATTTCAGTCTCAAGACTGCAGAATCAAATCTTGACTTTCCAGCTTGCTGGTCTGTCCTAAGAATTTCAGACTTTTTGGCCTCCACAGTTATGTGAGGAACACATTGCTATATTTAAAATAGATAACTGACACGGGCCTGCCGGATAGCACAGGGAACTCTGCTCAATATTATTTGGAAGCCTGGATGGGAGATAATTTGGGGGAGAATGGATACATGTGTATGGATGGCTGAGTCCCTTCACTGTTCATCTGAAACTATCACAATATTGTTAATTGGCTATACTCCAATACAAAATAAAGTTTTTTTTTTTTTAAAAAAGGTTTAATGAAAAACAATTTCTTAAAATAAATCTCTCATTTATTTATACAGGTGTATCTTGGAGATAATGTAAGTTTGGTTTCAGACTCTCACAATAAAGCAAATATTGCAATAAGGTGAATCCCAAGTTTTTGGTTTCCCAGTACATACAGAAGTGTTTTTTCTTCCAGTTTTTATGAGACTGATGTGCTACCTACTGCACTAACGAGGCACCTTTTTCTTCCAGTTTTTAAAAGATGCATAGTACTATATACATTTAAGGCGTAAAGCATAATTTTTTTATTTACATCATGAAATGATTATCACAATAAGTTTAGTGAATATCCATTATTTCATATATATACAAAATTAAGCAAATAGAAATTTTTTTTTCCTTGTAATGAGAACTTTTAAGATTTACTCTCTTAACAATTGTCATATATAACATACCATGGTATTAATTATATTTATCATGTTGTACATTATATCCCTAGTAATTATCTTACAACTGAAAGTTTAATCATTTTGACTGCCTTCATCCATACATGGGTGATTTACTACCTTTATTCTATATTTGCCTTTACCAATGAAATTTTTCCTTTGGTATATCTAGTTTTGGCCTTTTCTTTTTTGTGTGGCATTCTTTTAACATTTCTTGTAAAGTTGGAATGGTGTTGAACTCCTTTAGCTTTTGCTTGTCTGTAAAACTTTTGATCTTTCCATCAAATCTGGATGAAAGCCTTACTGTGTATTCTGGTTGTAGGTTTTTCCCTTTTATCACTTTAGATACATCAAGCCACTCCCTTCTGTCCTATAGAGTTGCTGCTGGAAAGTCAGCTGAAAAAATTCAGTTTTCTGCTGAAACTCCTTACAGGAATTCTCTTGTACATAACTTGTTAATATTCTCTTTATATTTCCCTTTTCCATATAAATTACAAAGGTCCTCTTTGGGTTGGTTTTAGGCTCTCTGTGATTCCTGGATCAGGTCAGTTGATTCCCTCTACTGTATTTTTTATTTCAGTTATTGTATTTTTCAAATGTCCATTTGTTTCTTCTCTGTGTTTCCTTTCTCAAGTTAGGGAAATTGTCATCCATGAGGTCTGCAAATATGTCCTCTACCCCTTTCTCTCTCTTTTCTGCTCTGGGACCCCTAGAATGCAAGTGTTACTACACTTAATGTTGTCCCTCAGACTGTCTTCACTTCTTTTTATTTATTTAGTTTTTGGGTTCATCTTCAGTGATTTCCAATACTCTTCAGTGATTTCTTCCAGTTCGCTGATCCTTTTCTCTGGATCATCTAATCTACAGTTTCCGTCTGATGTATTTTATATTTCAGTTATTGTGTTTTCATCTCTGTTTGGTTCTCTGTGTTTTCTAACTCTTTGTTAAAAGCTTCTCACTTTTAATTCTGTTCATCCTGTCTTCTCCCAAGTTCTTTGAACATCTTGAACTCTTTATTGGATAGATCACTTATCTCCACTTCATTTAGATGTGAAGTGGAGAAAAATCTCTTCTTCTGAGAGTTTTATCTTATTTCTTTGTTTGGAGCATTTTTTTCTGTCACCTCGTTTTGCCTAATTTGCTGTTTTTATTTCTGTGTATCTGGTAAGTTGCTTATAATTCCTAACCTTGGAGAAGTGGCCTTTTGTAGAGAAGTCCTACACATCCTAGCAGCACACTTCCATCTGCCCTCCAGAGCTTTATGTTCTGGCAGAGCCCCCTATATGCACTACATGGATCCTTCTGTTGTAGTGGGCTGATGAGCGTGGGTGATCTGGTTAGGCATTGCTGACCTCTGGTCTGGTTAGTTTCCAATGGGCCGGGTTGCAAGGCAACTGGCTATAGCCCAGGGGATCCCACTGGTTAACACTGGTCAGTGGGTTTAGCCAGGTTTCAGGGTAAGTAGTTATGGGACTAGGGTGTCAGATCTAGTGTCAACCTGCGGGTGGGCAGGTCTGGTTCCTGCCACAGCTGGTGGTGGGGTCTGGGGTATCCTGAACTTGTATTGGCCCACTTGTGGGAGGAGTTAGATCCTGAGGTGGCTAACTGAGGGGCCCAAAATGTCCCAGAGCATGGAGAACTTTCTGGTTATCAGGACTGGGACCCAGGGGATCCTGAGTCTAGTGCTGGCTCACCAGTGAGCAGATCGTGGTCCTGGGGTCTCTGGCTGCAGGACCCGGGGGTCCTGGAGTTGATGTATATGCCCACAATGGGTGAGGCTTGTCCCAGAGCTAGTGCCAGCTCACTAGTGGGTGAAACCATATCATAGGGTCTCTGACTACAGGGCCCTGGGAATCTCGGGACTAGCACGGGCACACTAGTGTGTGTGGCTGGATTCTGTGTCCTCTGGTGTATAGTGCAGTGTCCTGAGCTGGCTCTGGACTCAGGGGGCTCTTCAGATAGCTGGTCTTCTGGTGGGTGGGTGGGGCAGTGTCCCTGCCTGGCTAATTGGTTGGCCTGAGGTGTCCTAACACTGGTTCTGACAGGTTGCTGGGTGGGGTTGTGTTTAGGTGCTAATAAGCTCGAGAGAGTATTCCAAAATAGCACTTGTCAGCACCAACGTCCCTATGGCAGAGTAAGTTTCCCCGAATGGCTGTCACCAGGTTCTGTGCCCCCAGGGTTATCCCAGTTGCCTCCTGACTCTCCAGGAGGCTCTCCAAGATCAGCAGGTAGGTCTGATCTAGACTTCTTACAAATTACTGCTTCTGCCCTAGGTCCCAGAGCATGTGAGGTTTTGTGGACATCCTTTAAGAGTGGAGTCTCTTATTTCTCACAGACCCTGGCTCTCTTGAAAAATAAGCCCCACTGGCCTTCAAAGCCAAATATTCTGGGGGCTTGTTTTCTAAAAGCAAGAACTCCAGGCTGAGAAAGCTTGATTGAAGACTTGGACCCGTCACTCCTTGGAGAGAACCTCTCCAGTTTTCATTATCTTTGTGTTTGTGGGTTGCTCACATGGAGGTATGAGTCTTGACTGTACCATGATTCTGCTCCTCCTGCCCATCTTGTTATGGTTTTTTCTTAGCAGTAGATCTTTCCTGCTAGTTTTCTGTTTTTCTCATCAGTAGTTGCACTATAAATAGTTGTAATTTTGTTCTTTGACCATCTTGGCCACACTTGCCCGTATGTAAGTTATGCTGAAACTATACTGTACTCTGTTAAGTGTGTAGTAGCTAACTATCATCTGAACTTTCAGTGAATTGTAATATTTTTGCTGTTGGAGGGTCTTCCCTCAGTGTTGATGACTGCTGACTGATCAGGATGGTGGTTGCGGAAGGTTGGGTTGGCTGTGGCACTTAAAAAATAGAAGACAACATTGCAGTTTGTTGCATCAGTTGACTCATGAACTATTTCTTTGCAGTATGCAATGCTGTTTGATAGACTTTTACCCAACTGCAGTCAGTTGGAGAACCAGTGTTGTGGTAGGACCATGCTAACTGTGGTCAAATGAACCTGGCCCAGTTTAATATGGTAGACTTGCATTTGCAGAATTAACAGAGAAGTCTTTTGATAAAGTTTTGGTTTGGGTTCTCCTTCCTTCCTCTCATTGTAAAGGCTTCTGTCTATGGAGAATAATTCTAGGATTTTTTGTTTATGTTTTAATACCTGAATTTATGTGAGTAAAACTACTAGCAGAAGTCAGGAGTGAAAAATTTGTCAGAATAAAGATATTTTAGAGGACATCATCAGTCAATCTGGTAAAACCAAGATCAGCTGACAAGTCTAAAGAACAAGAAAAGAGAAAAAGTTTACAACCACCCAAAAACAATGATTGGAAATAAAAATCAGGAGCATGAAGGAAGCTTGAACTTGGAAGAAGATTGATTGCAAAGTGAGAGGTCACGTGGCATGTGTTATTGTTAGCTATAAGCTGTGAGAGTGGGCCAGGCTGGTGAAAGCAATAGGATGAAGCCTGAGACATGTGAATTAGAGAAGAGTGGAGCTTGAACTTGGAGAGGCAAGTTATAATTTCAACAGCTGACATAAATCTGTTAAGTGTAATTGTCAGGTAATAGCAGACAAGGGCTATATCCTATGAGTGTAAAACTAAGGAAATAACATGGCTTACATTCCCTGAGAAAGTCATGATATATATACATACATACATATATACATATATATATAAAAAACTGCAAGATCAAAATACTGTCTATGTTTTTCACATGAGATAATTTTTTTTTGCCCTCATGAATATATGATGTATTATATCTTTTTTCCCTTTTTTCTGCCACTTCATCTTTTAAATTGAAGGATATTTGCTTTGTAGAATTTTGTGGTTTTCTGTCATACATCAACAAGAATCAGCTATAGGTGCACCCATGTATGTCCCCTCCCTCCCTAACTTCCCTCCCTGCTCCCTCCCCATCCCACCCTTCTAGATGGTCACAGAGCCCCTGTTTGGGTTCCCTGAGCCATATAGCAAATTCCTATTGGCTATCTGTTTTGCATATGGTCTTATAAATGTCCATGTTACTCTCTCCATACATCTCACCCTCTCCCTCCACCGCTCCCCCCATGTCCTTAGGTCTGTTTTCTATGACTGTTTTTCCATTGCTGCCCTGAAAATAAATTCATCAGTACCATCTTTCTAGATTCCATATATACACATCAATATACGATATTTATTTCTCTTTCTGGGTTACTTCACTTTGGTAATAGGTTCTTGGTTCGTCCACCTCATTAGAACAATCTCAAATGTGTTCCTTTTTATGGCTGAGTAGTATTCCATTGTATATATGTACCACAGCTTCTTTATCCATTCATCTGTTGGTGGACATCTAGGTTGCTTCCATGTTCCAGGTCACATGGGATAAAATATAAGGACAATGCAGTAGCAAACATCAGTTATACACTTAGTCAAATATGTGAATTGACTTGAGGATGAAATGTGGCAAATCCCTAGTGGATTAACAGTAATAATAACAACAGCATATTGCTTTTTCAATTTTCTTTCTACAGCAGAAGAGAGAAAAATTGCATTTGACACTGTACATATTGATGAGACCCGTGGGCCACGTGTAATAACATAATGATACTTTACATCTACGCAGAGGCTTTCACATCAGTGTACAAATGAATTCTCAGAGCCAGCATCACTACCCCCAATTTGCAGAGCAGGGGAGGCCTGTGCAGCTGCCTGGGAGAGCAGATGGTTTTTATGACTTGCCCTGCTTTGGTTTGTTAGGAGAATGAATTCCTTTCATTCCTGTAGCTTGCCCTCATGACCCAGGTTCATTTTCTTACTCTTGAAATTCTTCTCCTAATTAACATACTCATGCGGCATTGAAACTGATTCTGGATCCCTCAAATCTGCATCTGAGTGACTAAATTAAAAACATAGAGGCATATATATGTATACACATAATACACACCAGAATGTATTTGTATACGTATACATGTGTACACTTCCTTAGTGGCATTAGTGGTAAAGGACCTACCTGCCAATGCAGCAGACTTAAGAAACTTGGATTTGATCCCTGAGTTGGGAAGATTCCCTGGAGGAGGGCATGGCAACCCACTCCAGTGTTCTTGCCTGGAGAATCCCATGGACAGAGGAGCCTGGTGGGCTATAGTCCACGGGGTCACAAAGAGTCAGACATGACTGAGCATTCATGCATGCACACACACATGTGTATATATCTAAAATGGCTTTATTGAGATTATAATACACATATAGCCTACAACTCACCCATTTAAAGTGTGCTCTATTTGGAGCATGTGATAGTACTGTTTGAGCAAATTGTATTGTTAGGGCAGTGTCTGGTATCAGTGGCTTTTGGGAGGAATAGGAAAGGAAAGAAAGAGAAAAGATCTCTCTCTAACTTAGTTACCTGAGGAGTGTGAGATTGGAGGGGTTGAGGAAAACTGTTGACTTCCTAAAAATTATATACCACTGTATTGTATGAAGTTGAAGGGAAATGTGTTTTTTTTTTTTAAGTAAAATTATGTTTTAAAACAACTAGAAAGTTTCAGACTCAGGTAAGGTAGAAGGGAGTTGACCCACAACCCTGTAGATATGACATCCCAGATGTCCCAGTCATAGCACTTCGGAGAGCCCCGAGGTTGCCAGCCAAGCAGAGTGGGGAAGAGTGCTTTGCAGGTCCAGCCATGCATTGAGCCTGTAACAGGTCCCTGGGTCCTTATGCTTCCCCTTCCATGGGAGTGGATGGAGGAGGCATTGCTGTCTTTTCCTGCATGATGTTCATTTTGGACAATCTTAAGCTCTGAGAGAAATTCTGCAACTCTGCAAGAGAAGGTAGTTTGGATGTTATGAGTCCTTCTTTTATAGGAGACTCTGGCTTTTAGGGATTCTCTGGTGGCTCAGCTGGTAAAGAATCTGCCTGCAATGAGGGAGACCTGGATTCAATCCCTGGGTTGGGAAGATGCCCTGGAGAAGGGAACAGCTATCCACTCCAGTATTCTGGCCTGGAGAATTCCATGGACTGTATAGTTTGTGGGGTTTCAAAGAGTCGGACACATCTGCCTGTGATGCAGGAGACCCCAGTTCTGTTCCTGGGTCAGGAAGATTTGCTGGGAAAGGGATAGGCTACCCACTCCAGTATTCTTGGGTTTCCCTCATGGCTCAGCTGGTAAAGAATCCACCTGCAATGTGGGAGACCTTGGTTTGATCCCTGGGTTGGGAGGATTTCCTGGAGAAGGGAAAGGATACTCACTGCAGTATTCTGTCCTGGAGAATTTCATGGACTGTATAGTCCATGGAGTCGCAAAAAATCGGACACGACTGAACGACTTTCACTGGTTATTAAGCAGCAATTAGCAACCAGAAACAAATAACAAAAAACATAGAAAAGAGGTCTGTGCCAGGTTAAAATCAGTGTTTGGTATAGTTCTAGCGGTAAAGAGTGTTTCCCTGGTAGCTCAGCTGGTAAAGAACCCACCTGCCAATGCAGGAGACTTAAGAGATGTGGGTTCGATCCCTGGTTTGGGAAGATCCCCTGAGGAGGGCATGGCATCCCACTCCAGTATTCTTTCCTGAAGAATCCCATGGACAGAGGAGGCTGGCAGGCTGCAGTCCATAGAGTTGCAAAGAGTCGGACACAACTGCAGCAACTTGACACAATGTATTATGTGGCTTTAACGTTCTCTTTACAAATATTGACATTTAAAGAGTTGTAAGACATTAAACTTTGTTCACTCTTAAATGTATAGTCTGATTTTAGAGAAATTATTGATTTAGACAACAGGAGTTAACAAGAGCAAAAACCTCACATTTATGGAGTTTGGGATTAAAATTTCCCCTAATAGGAGCAAATGCCAGTTGTTTACACCATTTCTGACTATTCATTGGCATATAATACAATTCAGCATTCCACGTATTTAGTATTTTAACTGATTCAGTAATAGCTAAGCCTTAAAATATGCTTTTTTTTCCCCCTGAGTGATTTTTAATTTAGATAGAAAGGAAGAAATTAGAAAGTACAAAACTTCCAATGGAGAGAAATAAGTAATATATCTTTGGCTCAGCTTTTGGAAACCTAAAGAATTTGCTTCTAATTAATATATCACCATATTGAACTTGAGCACCTTTGACAGTACAGTGCTGAGGATAGGTTATACTGAGATTATCTGGCAATAGCTTTTAAGGGGGACATTTTATCTTAATATGTGAGGTCTTAGTAATTGGAAATTAATGCTTTTAAAAATGTACTTTAATTTTGTTGGTGTAATAAGTATGGATGCTAAAGGTCAACTGTCTCATTAAGTAAGATCCTTTGAGAATCCAATGTTCACTGGTTACCAGCAATAAATAAAACACTTTGCTATTAAAAGAACCTTGATTTTATTGAGCTTTGGGATGTAAAGTGATTTTTTTCCTTTTTTTGAATCAGGCACCATGAGTGGCTGTGTGGCTGTATGTTCAGATCTGAGACTGCTGTGTTATCACTGTCAGACAGCTGGGCAAGCAGGGAAAATGTCAGTGCCAGGCCTATCATTTGTATCCTGTGGGAAGACATGGCAGCCAGAGCAGTTCAATCACAGGCATGTAAAATATTTTGTGGTCTGGAGAGAGGGATGAAAGTGATTCTTGCTTATTCATTGAATGTTGCTATTGATGCGGTTTTAATAAAATACAGTAGCAGAGAGAAGAGTGTGTTTCAGCTACTGCAGAGTGAGTAAGCGTAGATTGCATTAGCAACGTGGTGATGCTGTAGGAGATGTGATTCAGAGAAGAGTGTTAGAACTTTAGGAGCTAAAAGGTGAACCACAGTTTATCTATTCACCCAATTCAGGGCATTTGGGTGGTTCAGTGCTTCAGGCATTGATTCCCATCTCAAGAGTGGCTTCTTTATCCTAACTCCAGGCTTCTGAGAATTCACAGGACTCCATCATTTTGAGACTCTTTACTGATCCACTTGATCATTTCCAAGTGTCTTGTTCTATATAACCACTGAGAATTAGGGACAGTGTTTCCATTTTACTTATTCTGTTATGGCTGTTGTGCCAGCAGCTTGGTGGGGAATGGCCACCCTTGGGACTTTTCTCTAAGTTTGCATGATTCCCCTACTAAATCCAGTCAAGTGTGCCGTTAGACCCAATATTTTGGATTGTAGCATACCTATCTGTAAATTAGAGGATAAATGTCCCTGCCTGCTCACATGCCTGAAAGTTCAGCTCCAGGATGAGAAGGGTCTCTAGAATCTGACCTCATTCTTCTTCTCTTTTCCTTCTTCCTTCTATAATAAAGAAGAGACATAAGAGGAGAGCTTTAGGTTTTCAATCTCTGTATTCCATATTCTCCATCTTTAGACTTTGAGGATATGATAATGCACTATAATAAAACCCTCTGTCTCTATAAAGAGAGGATATAGTGGAATTAAATGTGTTTCAAGTCTGTTGTGATGAAGATTCAAAAGTTTTATATTGGAAATTAGAAACTGAATATGAATTTTCTCTCCATGCGTTCTTGTTTGAACAGTTCTGTTACTAAGCCTATATTTCTTAGATATATGTTTCTTGATCATTGGGAAAAAGAGTAAGTACCTTAAAGTATAAGAATAAGGCATATTCACATGTTTAAAATGCTAATGTAAACACATGCATTTAATTTTTATTGTGTATAAGGACTTTCAGTAGCAATATATTGAGACGACAGTTTGACATTCTATTAAATGGAGAAAGATTGAACAATTTTACTACACCCACACTAAGATTACAATTCATCTATTAAAAAAGAATAAGGTAAGAATACATGTACAGAAAATGGGCCTGTTTTACAAAAACACATAAATATTTCATTTTTAAAAAGTTCACATAATGTATACATAATTTTATGTTTGTAAAAACAGAAAACCATGGAGTTAAAAAACACCTCAGCTTATTAATTTTAGTTATCTGTGGGTTGTGGGATTGAAATGGTTGAGGAATATAATTGACTTTCTAGAAATGAATACCTCTGTATTGTGTAAAATCAAATGGAAATATATATTGCTAATGAAGTAAAGTTTTAAAACAGACTGGATGGACATTACTATGGAATGCATTATGTCCCCCAAAATTCATATGTTGAAGTTCTAACCCCTAAAATGATGGCATTTGAAAAGAGGCCTTGGGAAACACTTAGATTTAGGTGAGGTCATAAGGGTGGGGCCATCAGGATGGGGTTAGTGCCTTTATAAAAGATAAAGGTCTCAGAAAGCTTTCATTGCCATGTGAGGACACAGGGAAAAGGCAGTCAGCAAACCAGATAGAGAGCTGTCACAGGGAAGGTGAATTGGCCAGCACCTTGATCTTGGACTTCCCAGCCTCCAGAAACACGAGAAATAAATCCCTCTTGTTGAAACCTTCCTGCTTATGCTGTTTTGCTATAGCAGACTAAGCAGACGAAGAAAGAGTTTAGTACTGAGAAGTGTGGGTGGTGCTGTAAAAAAATACATAAATACATGGGAGTGACTTTGGAACTGGGTGATTAGTTTTGAGGTTCATGCTAGAAATGAACATTAAGGATGATTCTGGTAAGATCTCAGAAAGGAGGAATGTCTTAGAAATGTTACCTTACAAATTGACAAAGAACTTGGCTAAGTTGTGTCCATGTTCTAGTGTTTTGTGGAAGGTAGAATTTGTGAGCATCAAAGTTGGACATTTAGCTGAGGAGCTTTCTAAACAAAGCATTAAAGGAATGGCTTGGGTCCTCCTAACTGCTTAAATGAAAGTGCAAGAAGAAAGAAATGAGTTGAAGAAGAAAATTTTAAGCAAAAAGGAACCAGAATTAAATATTTTGGAAAATGTTAAATCTGTTCATATTGCAAAAAATAAATTACAAAGTATGTCTAGAAGAAAACACAAAGGGCCTATCACTTGAGAAATAGATTATGGAATTATATGAGCAGAAATGCTGGTTTGAAGAAGATGGAGACAGTATGAAATGAAGGAAGACTGCCAGGCTTCTTAGATACTACAGCCTTGGACCATAGAGCTATACAGTTGTGAATGTGTGCTATTCTTCAAGACAAGGGGGAAATGACTTAAAAGGCAGTTTGGAGATCACTGGGCCTGCCTCCTAAAATTTAAAAGTGTGTGTGTGTGTGTGTGTGTGTGTGTGTGTGTGTGGCGGGGGGTGGGGGGGTGGGGTGGGAACTGACTCAGTTTCAACAGGCCAGATGGAGGCTATCTGGAGCCTTGGGGTTGTGGATACTTTGAGGCCTGGGAGCTTGACCCCTGCCTAACAGAGTCTTGGGGTTCAACCCTTGCCACAGTGTGTCTGGAAGACAGCATAGAGCCAAAGAGGATTATTATCAAGTCTTAAAATCAAATGGAATTTGTCTTACTAGGTTGTGGACTTGCTTGGGACCTGTCATTCCTTCCTTTTTCCTATTCTCCCTTTTAGAATAAATATCTATTTTATGCCTATTTCACCATTGCATTTAGGAAGCATATAACTTGTTTGTTCTCACAGGTTCACAGCTGGAGAGAAATTTTGCCTCTGGGTAAATCATACCTCAAGTCACCCTCATTTTATATGACTCAGATATTTAGATGAGACTTTGGACTTTACAATCGATACTAAAATGAATTAAAACTCTTGCAGATGTTTGGATGGAAGGAATACATTTTTCTTGTGAGAAGAACATGAATTTTAGGGGGCAAGAGACAGAATGTTAGGACAGAAGTGTGTTTCCCCAAAATTCATATATTGAAGCCCTAATTCCTAGTGTGATGGTATTTGGAGATTAGACCTTTGAGAGGTAATTAGATTGAGGTGAGATCGTGAGGGTGAGGCAGTTCATGATGGGGTTAGTGTCCTTAAAAGAGAGATGGCAGAGAGCTTGCTTCCTTTCTGTCTCCCTTTCTGCCATGTGAGGACTTAATGAGAAGGTAACCATCTGAAGTCAGGAAAGCAGCTCTTGTCAGGGAGCATAGTCAGCCAGAATTTTGATTTTATATTGTTTAACTTCCAGTTGTGAGAAGTAAATACCTTTCATTTATGCATCCTTTCTATGGTATTTTTATATAGCAGCCTGAGCAGACTAAGACAGGTATACACAAATATTATACTATATTTTCCTATTGATTATCTGGGGCTTCTGTTTTATTCAGAATTATCTTATGCTTTTGTATATTCTCTAAATGTCATACATTATTTATGAATTATATTTTATAAGTGCATTTCAATAAAATGAAATTAATAACATGTATTATTGTCCAAGCCATGAAATTAAAAGACTCTTGCTCCTTGGAAGAAAACCTATGACAAACCTAGACAGTGTATTAAAAAGCCGAGACATTACATTGCCAACAAAGGTCCATATGGTCAAAGCTATGATTTTTCCCATAGTTGTGTATGGATGTGAGAGCTGGACCATAAAGAAGGCCAAGCACTGAAAAATTGATGCTTTTGAATCGTGGTGTTGGAGAAGACTCTTGAGAGTCCCTTGGACTACAAGGAGCTCAAACCAATTAATCCTAAAGAACATCAATCCTGAATACTCATTGGAAGAACTGATGCTGGAGCTCCAACACTTTGGCCACCTGATGTGAAGAGCCAACTCATTAGAAAAGACCCCAATGCTGGGAAAGGTTGAGGGAAGGAGAAGGGGATGACAGGAGATAATGGTTGGATGTCATCACTGACTCAATGGACATGAGTTTGAGCAAACTCTAGGAGTTTGTAGTGAAGGACAGGGAAGCCTGCCATGCTGCAGTACATGGGGTGGCAAAGAGTCAGATACGACTGAGCGACTAAACAACAACAACAAATTATTATCTAAGTCACTCAGGGAGAATGGTCACAGAGCCCATTGCTGGGAATATTAGGGATAAAAATGTGAGAACCCAATCCTGTTTCAGTGCACTTTCCATCATAATTTGCTTTTCCATACCAATATATATGCTGTCATTCTGTACTAGCAGAAAACTTTCACTGATGGTATTTGAAAGCAATCTAAAATACATATGTAAAATACATGAGTATGAAGTTTAAACAGAATGCTTCCATCAGTAAGATAAACTCTTAAACAAGACTTACAAGTCCAAGTGTTTAGAGAGTCTAAATACTTAAGCATTGTATTTCAAATCAATGAGAGTTACTGGGTCTAAGTATGCATAGTGTATTTTATGTTTTCTGAATGTAGATTTGTTTGTATATTTGTTAGGATTATGGGTAGAAAGAAATGGAATGGTGCGGAAGGTTCTTGTCAGCTATATAAAAGTAGCCTAAATTACATGCCTATACTGTAGCCCATGCATATTACTCTTACCTTCTGATTTTTAGAATTTGCAGTAGATAACCCTGGCATGCTGCAGTCCATGGGGTTGCAGAGTCGTTCACAGGTGAACGACTGAACTGAACTGAACCTTCTTATTTTCCCGCTCTCAGCTTTAATTATGGGACTGCTTTGTATGAATATGTTTTCTACTTGTTTACTTTTCAGATTTTAACTAACATGTTTATACTTTCATGCATGCAAAACTTTGGGAATTGAACTTAGATATCTATGTACCTAAGTGAAGTCCATACTAACCATTCTTTGGGCTAAATTATAAATAGTCAGAAATCAGTCAAAATGTGAATGTGAATACATGCAAAATCATGTTATGGATATAGTAGAAAGTAATAATGTCAATTTCTTGGGCCACAAATGAGCCACTTAAGGACCATTGATAAAGAAACAAGAGGAAACAAGTTGAAATGGTTAGAGGGATGTCAGTCTAGTGCAGAGGTTAAGAATAAGGCCTGTGGAATTAGACTGTGTGAGTTAGAAGCCTGTTTCTGCTCCTACACTGTATGTATGACAATGGGAATTTACTTAATTTTTCTATATGGGTTTCTTCTTCTGTAAAATAAGATAATTATAAAGCCTATCTCATAAGTAAATAAAGACAATTCCACAGTTCTGAAAAGCTCAGTAGTAGTTTTTTTCCTCATACATTTGGTATTGCAATTGAGTGGGTAAGGTAATTGGACTGGAATGTACAGGTAGATTACTTTCATTTCCTCTTCACAGATACTTTGTTACTCGCCCCACCCCACTGCCCCTGTTTTCTCTGTTGCCTTAGTTCCATTGCAATGGGAAAATGTAAACAAGCAAGCAAGTATTCTGTCGTCTTTGAACTGTGCCCCTTCCCCACCATGTTGCAGTGAAAGAGAGTAAACATTTGCTATAGTTAATAATGAATAAAATAGAATTACTGCCCATGTTTCAAAGCCTCATTTTAAGGCTTTTGGAAGACTTTTACAAATGGAATGTATAACTGAAGTGTCTAACTAAAGAATACTATATGGGAAATATGACCTCCTATTTGAGAAACCTGTATGCAAGACAGGATGCTACAGTTAGAACTGGAATGACAGAATGGTTCAAAACTGGGAAAGGAGTACATCAAGGCTGTCTATTGTCACCTTGCTTATTTAACTTATATGCAGATTACCTCATGCGGAATGCCAGAGTGAATGACTCACAAGCTGGAATAAAGATTGCCAGGAGAAATATCAACAATAACACTCTAATGGCAGAAAGTGAAGAGGAACTAAAAACCCTGCTGATGAGGGTGAAAGAGGAAAGTTAAAAAGCAGGCTTAAAACTAAGCATTCAAAAGACTAAGATCATGACATCCAGTCCCATTACTTCATGCAAATAGATGGGGAAAAATGGAAACAGTGATAGACTTTATTTTCTTGGGCTCCAAAATCACTGCAGATTGTGACTGCAGCCTTGAAATTAAAAGATGCTTGGAAGAAAAGCTATGACAATCCTAGAAGAAGAATTGAAGTTGCTCAGTTGTGTCCAACTCTTTGGGACTCCATGAACTGTAGCCTACCGGGCTCCTCCGTCCATGAGATTTTCCAGGCAAGAGTACTAGAGTGGGTTGCCATTTCCTTCTCCAGAGGATCTTCCCGACCCAGGGATTGAACCTGGGTCTCCTGCATTGTAGGCAGATGCTTTACCAGCTGAGCTACAAGGGAAGCCCCCTGACAGCATATTAAAAAGCAGAGACATCACTCTGCCAACAAAGGTCCATGTAGTTGAAGCTATGGTTTGTCCAGTAGTCATGTACAGATGTGAGAACTGGACCATAAAGAGGGCTGAGCAGAGAACAATTGATGCTTTTAAATTGTGGTGCTGGAGAAGACTCGAGAGTCCCTTAGACTACAAGGAGATCAAACCAGTCCATCCTAAAGGAAATCAGTCCTGAATATTCATTGGAAGGACTGATGCTGAAGCTGAAACTCCGGTATTTTGGCCACCTGATGTGAAGAGCCGACTCATTGGAAATGACCCTGATGCTGGGAAAGATTGAAGACAGGAAGAGAAGGTGGTTACAGAGGATGAGATGGTTAGATAGCATCACCAACTCAATGGACATGAGTTTCAGCAAACTCCAGGAGATAGTGAAGGATAGGGATGCCTGTTGTGCTGCAGTCCATGGGGTCTCAAAGAGTTGGACATGACCTAGCAACTGAACAACAACAATTTAAGGAAATAGAAAGATGATTGATAATGTTTCTCACTGGTGATGATAAATGAAAACTAATAGAAAAAGAGAAAAAAGTTGATCCTGTGGAAAAATCAAAACAAAATAAAAACAAAAACAAGATTCCAATTGTGTGTTGAATGAGTAGACCTAGCAACTACAGGGTGGATCTGAACTGCTGAACGGTGTATGGATCACAAAGCAAACTTGAATATACCATGAAGGCTGAATGTGAGTGCGAATGTTCAGAATACTGGCTGCAAAAGCTGCAGTTGCTTCACGGTATAAATTACCTGAAAATTTATTGCTTAAAAGTTGCTGCTGATCATAAAGCTGCAGATTGTATTACTACACTTGCTTAGATAATACCTAATAAAAATATGAACAAATTTACAGTGCCAATACAACAGCTTTTATTGATATTAGAGTTCTAGAAAATCAGCAGCAGGGACAGGTTTTAAGGTTTTAAGGACACTGAGCGTAGATGGACTGTGTGTGGATATGCTGGTGCTGTCAGAATATACAAAGTAAAGCCAATAGTGACTGGAAATTGCCAATGTCCAGATATTTAAAAGTACATACAGTTTATCTAAACTTGAGTAGCCAAGACATTGATGGGTTCAATTGCTGCTAATTATTAGTATAACATCACCACAGGCAAGTTTAATTGGGAAAATTATAAAATTTTATAATTTCTAGATAGTGATCAGCTCATACCTCTTATGAATTTCTATGGGAAGTAATGTTTTCAAAAATTACTTTTCCCTCATGTAACATGTGAAATGCAGCCTTATGAACAAGAAATTTTACAATCCTTAAAGAATAAATATAAATTTTGGGGTGGAAAAATAGAAATAAAACCAAAATAAACTGCTTGTTGCAGCTACCAGAGAACTAGGAATTAAGAGTCCCTGAAAGATTCCAGTCTTAAGGATGGCTGCTAATGCTTGAGAATCTACATTTGTTGATAATGTTGTTAGCTTTATATCAACAGATCATTGATACATTTTTGGATTAAAATAAATTGGGAAAAAGATCCTATAAAGACTTGGAAGAATTTTTGGTAAATGATAAGAAAAAAATTGGCAAACATTTTACCTAAACCAGCAGTTGGTAGGCAGAAAGAATAGTTGAGACAGAGATAAAAAGTGACTCAAGACCAGTCACCAGAGAGTGATGAATACTTGTGTCAGAAAAGAAAGCTATTAGAATTATTTTTAAATCATCAAAGTTCCTCTGAGACTAGAGATATAGACAAAGGGTTGTACTCATAAAATACGTCTGTTTCTTGAGAGACCCTAGCTATGTTTCCTTTTTATGTACTCAAGATGCATATATGTCTTCATTTATAAAAATGCATGTTTTTATATGTCTTTGTAAATGAAGATTTTGATTTTATAAGACTAAAGGTCAGGGAAACATTGGTTTGGTAGGAAATAGCAAATTTTTATATTTATTTTATGATTTTGTTTTATTCTAGCTTTGCTATGTTGACTTACATTGCTGTTTGTTCCCAAATGTTGTTTTCTGTTATGATTAAATTGATATAATCAGTATGTGACATGTAAAACTTATTTGGGTTCATGCCTATGATTCTGAGTCTAGATTATAGAAAGGTTATTATCTTTAATAGGTTTATTTATATAAGAAATTATAATCAGACCAATTAAATTTGCAAATGCACTTAATTATTTTCAAATAGTGTGTCTTAAGACAAAATTAGAATTATGATAGATAAATATTAAATAATATTGCATAAATAATAGCCCAAAATGTATTGTTTTATATAGATTGTATAATTCAGCATCTTTTCTGTCTTCTGTGAAATATAATCTTTTCTGATAAACTGTATGATTTTAATTTTTTTTCTATATTGTTGGGACTGCTCAAAAGCTAATCTGGCTTAGTTTGATAAATCATGAATCAGGGTTAAGCATTCTCAATTAGCATATGGGTAGCATTTTGCAGAAATGTATTGCATTTAAATAAATATTCCATTTTATGTGGTTGACATAGTCCTGAATCTTTACATTTAAAGCTAAACCATACTTTTAAAGGCTTGTCTTTTTCTGTAAAGTGAATTGTATTTAAATGCAAATTTGGTTTTATGAAGCTTAGGAAATATAATTTTTAGACACATAGAAATTTGAAAAAGATAATGGAATGAATTGCTACAAAGGGCAGGAATAATACTTCAAATCTTAATTAAAGAGAGAATGTCAGTTGTTCTGAATGTGTCATAGTTATGACACATTCAGAAATAATTTAACTGTAACAAGGAAAAAAAGGAAGAAAAGGAGTGTTATTGTCAAATTCATGTAAAAGGTAGAAATTAGCTTACTAGAAGTTAGTGAGGGAAACTTTTTGATGGAAGTTTAAAAAGGTCTCTTAAGTAACATTATTCATTATTTTCCAAATTTCTTTCTGAAGTCTGGAACTCCTGTAATATAAAACAAAACAAGGTGACTTATAAATTTAAAAGTGACTTTTTGTTAGTGATATGGACTAAATATATCAAGCATAATGTCTGGATTTTCTAAAGGTTATATCTGCTTATTTATCACTTATTTTAGAAATGCTAGAGGTATTCTTCAAAGAAAATTCATAGTGCCAATAGTTGAAGCTAGCAAGAGTGTGGAATACAGAGGAAACAGTTTTGTGTGTCTGTAGAGTTGGGGCATTTTGGTTACATTTTACTGATATTTTGGGATGCTGATCTAAGATCAAGACTTGGGGAATTGATTTACAAGTTTAGAGATAGTATGAGAACTATAGACTGGCTTTCCTACCTCAAGAAGTATATGCTTACTTTTCAAAGTAAGATGAGGCTCAGGACTTTGGAGACATCTCTAGGCCAGAAAAACCAGAGACATTGGGTTTATCTGATTGATCCTTGGAGGTATGTATTGATACCCCAATAGTTTAGACTGAGATCTTGGGATCCTTTTCATCTAGTATCCAAAGAGCAAAGGTTTTTCTTACTGCTTCAAGAAGGGAGGAGGAGGTAGCCACTTCTTTCTCCTGTAGATAAGCAGATGAAATCCAATTTTCTCCATTCTTCACCTGTAATATAAACTTTGAAATTTGTATGTGTAGAATATTTGACTTCATTTTCATTGCTCTAGGAGTAATAATTGGGGTTTGGGGAAAAACACAGTCATTATTTACTTTTTAAATGAATAATAATGATCTGTCTTTAATTCAGAATACCAAATATGTACATTCAAGATAATATTAGTAAAGGTCAACATTAAAACTCTAACAAAGACCCAAAGGAAAGAACAGATCAACATAAAACACGTGATGATACCTAGATCAGAAGTAGAGTCAGCAAGATTGATAATGTTACTTTTGAAAAGCCTTTTGTTTTTAAGTTAATATGTCATAATACTTTATCAGAATATCAAAATATTTATAGATGATACAAAATTGCTAATATTTAATTTACCTATAACTTAAATGGAATCACATTTACCATCTGTTGTAATTATTAAAGATAATAAATAGACTCCTACTGGAGTGATGTCTTTATTAGTTCCTATAGCTAAAGAATTACATTATCCTTCATCTGATGATGTTTTCATTTTGTAAAGATTTTGTGTTAAAGCAACTGCATTTAGTTTCTTCAAATTGTGGGAAAGTTGTGTTTAGCCAATTTTATTTATCTTTTATTATTTACTGTGTTCATAAATAGTAGGTACAGTGTAGGTCCTAATACCTGACCTTTATTGCTTGGCTTCTTGCTGACTTAATGCTATTGGCAGCTGAAAAAACTTATAATTTGAAAGTCTAACCCCTGTGGACTGGGCATTGGAAAAGTGTGATTTGCTGTTTTCATGAAATCAGAGGAATCAATTTTAAAGGAAATTTTAGAAAACTGTAGTAGATGTTGGCTGGTTTATTGCCACAAAAAAAGAGTTGAAAGTGTTTTGTCATTGTTGTTGAAATAACTCCTATGTGATGAAATTGAACAGGACTTTAAAGATCAAACAGCTAGAACCCAGTTTTGCATTTCATTCCTGTGGTAAGAAATCCTACTAAAATATATATAAAATTTATCTAACACGTATAACTTTAAGGCATTCATATTGACCAAAACATAAAGTTACTTGAGAAACATGTCAGTGTATTTCCCAGGAAGTGATTATTTACACTGAATGAAAAATATTCAAAAGGTGTGCATATATATTCACTGACAGTACTGTTCTATATCTTGTAGCATTTTATACTGCAGTGATGTTAATGTATACTTTTGCATTTGTGAGAAAGTTAGAGCCAACAGCTGGTATCTCATAATTTCAGTTTTCAAGATAGTGATGTTGTGTGGCATAGGATTTAATCACTGTTCCTGTAATTGAAGCTTTCCCCCTCTGTGCCCACTCTTTCTGATATAAAAAAGATCTGCAGACTCTGCATTTACTAAGACTTCTGAGAAACATTACAGATTAACAGATAGATCCAATGAATAGTGCTCCTATGGAAGATTTATAGGAGCATCTTTGAAATGATAATATTTCTTGATATCCCAACCTGGCGCTGTGGGAAATGTATTATGACTGAAACCACATAATTTCTCTAAGCTTAAGACCCTGAGGATCTTTGCCAATGTGGTGGGACATTTTTCTAAGAAAAGCCAAGTTGAGATTTTTGGTTTAAGACGGTGGTTTGAACAGACACATCAATGCCTTTTTCCTATTGAAACCCTACTCAAGTGAGAGGAAAGGATTTTTAAGATGCATATTTTGTCAGTGACAAAGAAAGTATGAGAAGAGAGAATAACACTAAAAGTTTGGAAGCTCACATAGAAGATGATGGGTGTCATTGATTTTGCATGTCCAAGGAAGTTGAATCCTAACCTGGCAGTCAGTGAAGTCAAATTCTGAGCCTCATAGAATGCCCAAAGGCCCAGGAACTGGTAGATTTCAGGACCTCTGTAAAGGACAGATTAAGGTAGAGCTAATAACAGAAGGATTGTTTAAAGTCTATTTACAAAGCATTTGGACCCATATCTCTCACTACTCTGAAACTTGAGTGACTGCCACTTCCTATCCTGGCAGAGTTCTGATGATTTAGTTTGGAGATTTATCTGAAGAGAATAAACAAAATCTCTAGACTGAAGAATGGAGAGCAAAATGGGAAGTACAGGTTACATATTGAAAGTGGTTACACTGTGAAAATTTACATAGTGAATATGGAGACCCTATGTCCTTGCTCACTTGATTTCTGGAAAACTGGAAGCAAAGCTTATATCATATAAACAGGAAAATAAAATAATTTTGCTTGTGAGTATCTCATCATTTCGAGAAATAAAGACTTAACAGTACTCAGTACTTAGATGGGGGTTCCCCAGTGAATCAGAATATTTCAAGAAAGCTCACAATCAATACATTTCATCCATGGACACAGGAACTCTGACCTATTTTTTACTGACCCACTCACTCCCATAAAAATAGGCAGTCAAAGATTACCAGATATTCAAAGAAACCTAAGAAATAGAAGGCCAAGAACTGCCCACACACCTTCAATCAGTTTTGAACATAGCACATTCATGAAGAGAAAATTGAAAGGTGTGAGGAGGAGGAGAGAGAGGAAGAAAGAGGGAGGGAGAGGAGTGATGAGAGAGGGAGAAAGAGATATTGAGAGATTGAAAGAAAATGACTGGCTTGGATTGGTCTATTTCCTTATCATGCAAGTTGTAAGAGACAAGGAAAAATGATCATTCTCATGTAATCCCTGTCTGTTGTTGAATTTCTTGGGCATTGAAGGGCCTTTCATTGGTTCACTGAATGATGTATATAAAGGTGATAAGAAAAGTTACCCTTCTATACTCATGTGCAGGACAGTCTGTCATTGGAGAGACATTGCCTTTCCTTTAGCATTTGAATCTTGGGATAATTTTGGGTAATGCAGAGATGGTGAGATAGTGAAACCATAGAAACTGTCTTCTGAGTCATCACTGTAGTATCCTAATCTTATAGTGTAGTTATATAATTTTGAGGATCACATCTTGTCCTTAACTTGTAGTTAGTATGTTAGGTACAAAGCAGTTTGATTGTATGCATCCTTTAGTCATCATTGGATGAACATGGTCTATGCTGGCGTGTGTGTGTGTACGTGCACACACACGTGCACACAGGAACAGTTTGTATGTACAAGTTTTTCAGTAGGATTTCCCTCAATAGTTATCAAGGTGATCTTTTTGTTGTGAGTCTCCTCTTTTTGGAGAATTAATGGGGCTGGTTCTTGGGAGCATCCAGTGAGCACATGTCTGAAAGATGGGCTAATTTGTACCAATGGATTTTCCCTCCTTGAAGGTTGGCCATTGTCCTCTGGACTCTCAATCCACTTCAAGAAAGCCATGGTGGTTACCTGACAGGATATACATCTTGCCTTGCTAACTCTCATACAAATGAGGGGAAATGGTGAGAGAGCACATACACACACACATTAAATATGCCAGAACAGCATTTGTCAATGAAATTTCATGGAGACAGGAGTAGCAGTAGCAGGTGTGTGAATGCTCATTGCATTCTAGGTCAGTGCCAAGAATTCAGTGCTGGAAATCAGACAAATCTTACAGTTTGTCCATAGGATTTTAAGTTACATGGTTAGAGAAGTACCATCCCATCCTCTAGTGTGATTAGTGACTAAGAAATAATGGTATATGTCATGGCACAACCTTGGCCTCACCTCTGTCATTACGGATATCTGGCTTCACTCTGTGTTCAGGAATAGATGAAGACTAAAGACACTACTACAGTCAAAAGCACTTCTGGTGACCCCTTAGGGGATGGAAAGCCATTAGAGACAGATCCATTACTTCTGTCTTGTTTTATATGATAATTTATTTCCAGGTCCAAACATTATGCCATGTAAGTACCATACTGACTTTTTTCATTCTGATATGAGTATATGAATGTATTTCAACCACATCAGGAATATGAAGGTCGATTAATATGATGGTAATAGGAAAATCACTGGTCCCTATTGAGATAACTTCACTTGGTATGGAAAACAACCTATAGATACATTCCAAGGAGAAGATCCTTACTTAGTAAGAGGGGAACACTGAGTTCATTGGAGGCTGGAAATAGGCACCCATTGTCTTGCACTAAATTTTCTCCAGAATTTCTGCTAAGGTCATTCCAAATTGTTTGCTGCAGTTTCCATGGGCAGTGACTTTCTTTGTTCATCTCTCTCTGATCTGCCAATAAGGGGGAGAGAGAGACTACTTTGAGCATCTGCTAACACACCTACTCTGCTCCTGAAACTTCCTGGCAACCTTGATCTATATTCCATGCAGTAGCACTGGCAAATGGAAGTGATTGCCAGCAATGGACTTAGATCTCAAGGTTTTGGAAAAAATTATTTGGATGCTTTCTTCCAGAATAATGTAGATTATTGGAGGATACTTGGGAGAAATCTTAAAGTCCTCAGAAGACTTTCTTTACCTTCATGCTGCTGCTTTGGATGGCAGACTTATTAATACTTTCTTACTAGACAGTGTATGTTTTTTAAACTGTCTAAAAATGGTCTTACCCATATTTTTCAGGAGTAATAATCTGCACACTAAGGACAGTTATCAGGCACTGCTGACAAATCTCTAGTTTTTCCTTTGCTGACTTCATTTCAAAGTCATTGCTCTTAGGAGACTGATAACAGAATGTGGTATTTTGCTTAGAGGACACATTTTGTGAAAAGGGTAGTGGACCAAGAGGTTAAAGTTAATATGTGCTCAGTTGCTCAGTTATGTCCGACTCTTTACAACCACATGGACTGTAGCCCACCAGGTTCCTCTGTCCATGGGATTCTCCAGGCAAGAATACTGGAGTGAATTGCCATTTGCTACTCCCATCAGCAGTTTCCCTAAAGGGTAGTTTCCTAGAAAAGGAATTGATTGACAAAGCTTTGTGGAAACTGGCTAAAGCCTAATAAGTAATTCCAGTCAACCATAGAATTTGGACCCTTAGTCCTAGATCACACCTGTGAAGATATATCAGTTGGTTATGGCTATTTAACAAAGTGTCCCAAGGCTTAGTGGCTTAAAACAACCACTATTTTTATTCCTCACAAATTTACATGGTAGTTACTATTTCTGCTGACCTGGACTGAGGTTAACTAATCTTGGCAATATTCTCTCGCATGTTTTGGGGTCTTCCTCTGTCAGGCTTACTTGTACTTAGTGGCGATTGCAGACATCAAGAGACAAGCACTACTGTGTACAATAGCAGATGGAAATAACACATGTACTTTTCAGTTCTCTAATTACAGTACATTTGCTAACATCTCATTGGCCAAAGAAACTCTTAGGCTGATCTCAGGGTCATAAAAGAAAGAGAATAGAAAAAATGGCATGGATTTAGAGATGACATTAATTAATGATGATAATGCCATCATCAGTCTACCATAGTCTATACACTATTCAAAATTATGTGCCTCCTAAATGGCAAAATGCACTCATTCCCTTCAAAGGACCCACAAAATCTCATCCTGTTATAGCATTAGACTGAGTCTAATATTTTATGGTGTATTTTAAGTCAGAATATGTTTTTCCTAATCCAGAGACTTATGAACAACTTCATCAATATGACATATACCCCAAGCATGAGTTAGTTTGGGGCAGTATACTCACAAGAGATATATTCACTTGAAAAGGGGAGAATGAAAACCATATAGCAGACACTTGTCCCTAGTAATTCTGAAATCCAGCAGGGCTCCATGCTGTGAGGTCTTCCTACTCAGGACCCAAAGGCTGTTACTGAATGAGACCGTTAGGCTGCTTGGGACTGGCTCATCAGTCCATTACCCTCCACACCTCTTTGCTTCGCCCTCTGGGATATACTTTATTTTCCATGCTCCTTGACCACTTTTGAATAGAGAGCATCATGCTCTTTGTGCAGGTTTTTTTTGGCCTGGATCCTGCCCATAGAAAGTTGGTGCCCATTTAGAAATGGAGCAGATGAGTTGCTAAGGTTTAAGCTGTTTCTTCAAGATCACGGAGAGTCAGTGTAGTGTTTTTACACCATTTTTAAAGTACGAGGTAAAAAATGCCATTATTACCTGTGATATATAATTCTGACTCTAGGAAATAATCTTCTTAGTTTCTTGATTTTGACGTCATATTTTATCTTAAGTAGTTTCATGGACAAAAGAGCAGAACAACAAACTGCCTCTGGTGCTTGTGTTACCATGGTAACCGGCTTCTGGAATGAAGTACATTATTCAGCAATGTTATTGTTTCATATATTCGTGTCCTCCCACCCAAAATGCAGTTCTTTCGGTTTTGAAAGAGGGAACTTGAGAATGACCCAGAACAGTAACAGCGTGCCATTTCTCATTACCAATAGTTGTATCTCTTTCTATTACATTACATTGTATGTTTCTTAACTATATTTTATAACCAAAGAACTTATAAACTATTTTGAATACCCTTAGAAAGAATGATAATGGTTCAGTTCAGTTCAGTCCAGTCGCTCAGTCGTGTCCGGCTCTTTGCGACCCCATGAATCGCAGCAGGCCAGGCCTCCTTGTCTATCACCATCTCCCTGCGCTTCCTCAGACTCATGCCCATCGAGCCGATAATGGTTCACAGGCCTTCAATATTTCCATAAGGGCTAATTTTGTGCATAACATGTAGTAAAGAAAGGGTCCATTATATACACAATAAATGTAATTTTGAGATAATTTGGTTTAAAATTTCTCATTTTAATCATTCTCCTGTTTCCCACTGAAATGCAATAAATATGGCCTTTTAATGCTCTTTAAAGTAGTTGTTTCAGAAGCCATAGATCTTTAAATAATTATCATTTTAACTGTGTACATAAAGTGATCTTCCCTTAAGTCCATTCTATTATTTTTATATCCCTTTTCCTCTATGTTTTGCAAGTTATGGAAACCAATGACATCTCTCTGGAATGATTAAGTGGCATGAATAGTACTTAAGTTCCTTATCAATGTATTCTGTAATTATTATTTCAGAAATATCTGTTGATATAAGCTAATATGACTTAATTGTGCCCCAAATCTCAGGCAAGAAAATCATTTGAGTAAATATGCATGTAAATGAGTCATTTCAACAGAGCAATGAGCATCAATAAGAGTAAGAAATTATGTTTACTCTAAAGTTTTAAATAGGGTAAAAGTACACAAATTTTAATAGGATTGATAGCAGCATAATCATCCATTATCTCTGCAAGAAAAAGGAATAATAGATAAGGAAATAGACAATGATATAATACAAAATTAATAGGTTAAGCCAAAATAAAGCACGCCAAATTAAAATTTCTGTGCCAGGTCTTTGTTTCAAGTCTTGGAGAAAAGAACTCTCTCTCTTCCTTTTCTTACTTCTTCCCATCTCCCTCATCCTTCCCTCTTTCTTTCCTTCCTTTCTCTATAATATGTCATGTTAAAATCCTATGTCATTTATTACATGTAAGCATGATAATGTCAATTTGAAGATGTCATGAGAAGAAACAGCCAAGTTGCCTTGTTTTGTTATATTTTAGTGCCTGAAAGAGAATATAAGTATATAAATCAGAGTCGAATTTTTGTTCAGTTACAATAATGACAACTTCCCTAAGCTCAGGCACACTTTCTCATTTACTTCTTAGGAATTAGTTTAGTACCTGCTCTTGGTAAGCTATCAAAAATAATTTTTAATGAGAAAATACTTATTCCTAAAAATGGCAACAAAGGATTTTCATTCCAACAGCATTTTAATGATTTTCCAAATGTAATGACAAATGGAAAGAAAGTGTAATATAAAAGTTAATGGCAATAGTTCCCCAACTTAGGTGGTCCATTAGCAAATCATGTAAATTCTCTTGGCCTCAAATTTCTTATGTGTAACACAAAACAGTAGAGCTAGAGGACCTTGAAAGTGTTTTTAGTTTTACAGAATATAAAAAATATATTTTTTAAAGTTGAAAATGTATTTGCTTATTAGTACAATTTCATTGTATTTCTTTTTATATAGCTCATTCTCCACTTATGGAATGACAACTCTATGCCAGCTATTGTGTGAAACTCCAAGGACAGAAAAATGAATAAGACACACTTAACCTCAACAGTCTATATCTAGTTGGAAATAAAGCAATAAATTTATTATTGCAGTAAAATAATACAAGCACTGTGATTGAAAATTCACAAATGAATGGTTCTATTCTCACTGAATGTCCTAGCCTGTTCAGACACCTGTAGCAAAATACCATAGACTAGGTGGCTTACAAAGAACAGAAATTTATTCCTCATAGTTCTGGAGGCTAGGAAATCCAAGATCAAGATAACTGTAATTTCTTGTCGGGTGAGGGTCTGCTTCCTAGTTCATGGACAGCCATCTTTCTGTTATGTCCTTAGATGGCAGAAAGGAAGAGGAAGCTTTCCTGGGTCTCTCTTAGGGGGATTGAAGCCACTCAAGGGAGCTCTGCTTCCCGATTTAATCACTTTCGAAGGCCCCACCTTCAGTTAGCTGTTAAGATTTACCATATAAATTTGGGGAAGCACAAACATTTAATCTACTGTACTGGAGAAAACAGTGGATGGAGAATTGACAACTAATTCCTAGAAGAGATATTAGGTATGTAAACTCCTAAAAGGTGTTAGTCTTTCTTCATGGACATGGTAGGGATTTCAAGATGTAAGAAGCAGAACATCAAAGGTGTAGCATGTGAAATATGGTATCATTGTGATAGAGGAACTAAAAATTTTTTTTCACCCATTTTTTCGTTCACTAAGATAATAATGTTAGTGTTTCTCAAGAAAATGTGGCTCTGGTAAGGTAGTCAGAACATTTGCTGCAGGATTTGGTTTGTCATATTAATAAGGTTATTTTTTAAGTAATCAGCTCAGTTCAGTCACTCAGTCGTGTCTGCATTTTTGCAACCCCATGAACTGCAGCACTCCAGGCTTCCCTGTCCATCACCAACTCCCAGAGTTTACACAAACCCACGTCCATTGAGTCAATGATGCCATCCAACCATTTCGTCTTCTGTCATCCCCTTCTAATCATGCCTTCAGTCTTTCCCAGCATCAGGGTCTTTTCCAATGAGTCATTTCTTCTTATCAGGTGGCCAAAGTACTGGAGCTTCAGCTATAGCATCAGTCCTTCCAATGAATATTCGGGATTGATTTCCTTTAGGATTGACTGGTTTGATCTCCTTGCAGTCCAAGGGACTCTCCAGAGTCTTCTCCAACACCACAGTTCAAAAGCATCAATTCTTTGGTGCTCAGCCCTCTTTTTGGTCCTCTTTATGGTCTTTTATCCTTAAATGACTACTGGAAAAACCATAGCTTTGACTAGACGGACCTTTGTTGGCAAAGTAATATACTGCTTTTTAATATGCTGTCTGGGTTGGTCAGAGCTTTTCTTCCAAGGACCAAGCTTCTTTTAATTTCATGGCTTTAGTCACCATCTGCAATGATTTTGGAGCCCAAGAAAATAAAGTCTTCGTCTAGTTTTTCCCCATTTACTTGCCGTGAAGTGATGGAACCAGATACCATGATCTTAGTTTTTTGAATGTTGAGTTTTAAGCCAACTTTTTCACTCTCCTGTTTCATTTTCATCAAGAGGCTTTTTAGTTCCTTTTCCCTTTCTACCATAAGGGTAGTGTCATCTGCATATCTGAGTTTATTGATATTTCTCCCAACAATCTTGATTCCAGCTCGTGCTTCCTCCAGCCTGGCATTTTGCGTGATGTACTCTGCATATAAGTTAAATAAGTAGGGTGACAATATACAGCCTTGACGTACTCCTTTCTCAGTTTGGAACCAGTCAGTTTTTCCATGTCCGGTTCTAACTGTTGCTTCTTGACCTGCATCCAGATTTCTCAGGAGGCAGGTAAGGTGGTCTGGTATTCCCATCTCTTTAAGAATTTTCCACAGTTGGTTGTGATCCACACTGTCAAAGCTTTAGTGTAGTCAGTGAAGCAGAAGTAGATGTTTTTCTGGAATTCTTTTTTTTCTATGATCCAGTGGATGTTGACAATTTGATCTCTGGTTCCTCTGCCTTTTCTAAATCCAGATTGAATATCTGGGAAATTCTTGACATCTTGAAGTTTTAAGTAATAAGCAGTCTTTTTATTTTTTTTTTAGGTGAGGGTGCTTGGAGAAAGAATATATGAACTGAAGGAGAGAATTCATTAATCTTGTGGGGAAGGGGAAGTAACATATTATTTTCCTTACTCTTAGAGCTATTTTTGTTTTTGTATTATATCTTTCCCTATTCAACTGTTTTCTTTCAGAACCTCTGTTTCTTTAAAAAAAATTTTTTTAATCAAAGTTTATGCTTCCCTAGTGTCTCAGTGGTAAAGAAATAGCTTACAGTGCAGGAGCTGTGGGTTTGATCCCTGGATTGGAAAGATCCCCTGGAGAAGGAAATGGAAACCCACTCTGGTCTTCTTGCCTGGGGAATCCCATGGACAGAGGAGCCTGATAGGCTACAGTCCACGGGGTCCCAAAAGAGACAGACATGACTTAACGACTAGACAACAACAGCATAGTTGACTTGTAATATTGTGTTAGTTTCAGATATATAGAAAAATGATTCAGATATATATTTATCTTACCCATCCATATCTTCAAAAGAATATATACATCTTCATTTTCATGTTCTTCTCTATTATACACTATTATAAGATACTGAATATAGTTCCCCGTGCTATGCAGTGAATCCTTGTTGTTTATCTATTTTATGTATAGTAGTGCATATCTGTTAATCCTATACTCCTAATTTATCCCTCCTCCCCCCACTTTCTTTGGTAACCATTAATTTGTTCTCTATGTCTGCGAGTCTACTTCTATTTTGTAAATAATCTTATCCATATTATTTTTTAAGATATCATGTATATGTGATGTCATATAACATTTGTCTTTATCTGACTTACTTCACTTAGTATGATAATCTCTAGGTCCACCCATGTTGCTGCAAATGGCAATATTTCATTATTTTTTATGGCTGAGTAATACTCATGTGTATGTTTGCCAATATCTAGGACCTTTCTTAAAAAAAATATTTCTGAGAAAAACTGTGACCTACTTAGGAGAGAGTTTTATTGTTAAATGGGATAAGTTACTTTCTCTGCTTTTCAGTTCAATTCAGTTCAGTTGCTCAGTCGTCCACGACTCTTTGTGACCCTAGGGACTGCAGCACGCCAGGCCTCCCCGTCCATCACCAACTCCTGGAGTTTACTCAAACTTGTGTCCATTGAGTCGGTGATGCCATCCAACCATCTCATCCTCTGTCATCCCCTTCTTTTCCTGCCTTCAATCTTTCCCAGCATCAGGGTCTTTTCCAGTGAGTCAGTTCTTCCCACCAGGTGGCCAGCATCATTCCTTCCAATGAATATTCAGGACTGATTTCCTTTAGGATGGACTGGTTGGATCTCCTTGCTGTCCTAGAGACACTCAAGAGTCTTCTCCAATACCACAGTTCAAAAGCATCAATTCTTCAGCACTCAGCTTTCTTCACAGTCCAACTCTCACATCCATACATGACCACTGGAAAAACCATAACCTTGAGTAGACAGACCTTTGTTGGCAAAGTAATGTCTGTTTTTCAATATGCTGTCTAGGTTGGTCATAACTTTTCTTCCAAGGAGTAAGCGTCTTATAATTTCATGGCTGCAATCACCATCTGCAGTGATTTTGGAGCCCCCCAAAATAAAGTCAGCCACTGTTTCCCCATCTATTTCCCATGAAATGATGGGACCAGATGCCATGATCTTAGTTTTCTGAATGTTGAGCTTTAAGCCAACTTTTTCACTCTCCTCTTTCACTTTCATCAAGAGGCTCTTTAGTTCTTCTTCACTTTCTGCCAGAAGGGTGGTATCGTCTGCATATCTGAGGTTATTGATATTTCTCCCAGAAATCTTGATTCTAGCTTGTGCTTCCTCCAGCCTAGCATTTCTCATGATGTATTCTGCATATGAGTTAAATAAGCAAGGTGACAATATACAGTCTTGACATACTCCTTTCCTAATTTGAAACTAGTCTTTTGTTCTATGTCCAGTTCTAACTGCTGCTTCCTGACCTGCATACAGATTTCTCAAGAGGCAGTCAGGTGGTCTGGTATTCCCGTCTCTGCTCTAAACTGGCCATTAATGGTTATTTCTTCACTAGGTTTATTTACTTGAGAACATGCAATGTCTTGGTACTGAATAAGCTATGAAGGTAACTGTTGAGCAATGAAACATGGAAAGGATATGGTCAAACCAGCTCTTTTTTTATTGAGGTGCAATTGACATGTAACTTAATTTCAGACATATAGCATAATTATTGGATATTTGTAAATATTGTGATCACCATAAGTCTACTTAGTATCTGTCACCATACATAATTGCATTTTTCTTGTGATGAGAACATTTAAGATTTACTTTCTTAACAGCTTTCAAACATGCAGTACAGCATTAACTATAGTCACCATACTGTACACTACATCCCTAAGACATATATATTTTGTCACTGGAAGTTTGTACTTTTTGATTCCTTCACCCATTTTGTCCATCCCCCATTTCCCATTTCTGGTAACTGCCAGTCTGTTCTCTATATCTTTGAGCTTGGGCAGCTTTCACAGAGCTCTATTCTTAAGCTGAACTGTTTCCCATGTGTATATATAGATATTTCTGTGTCTCCCAATTGATGTGACCAAGATTAAGATATCTGTGAACAAGAAGAAATGGGTTTGGGGGTATTCCAAAAGAAACACTAGAGATGAATGAAACTGTGTTTTTTGAATGAGCTAATGAAGTTAAAATATCAGTTAAACAATCATTAGTGTGCTTACTACTTTATATTTGGATTAATAAGATGGCGTAAAGAAAATTTTAAAAAAATCTAAGAATGTGTGAGGAAAACCATCTTATTATGGCTGAGCTAAAAGAAAATGTCATCTAAATGCTATGTGGAGCAACAATATTCTTGATGGTCAAATTTGTTTGTAAAGCTGAAGCTGAAAAGTGGGCATGTTCAAATACTTTCTTTTTCTTTGTGAGTCTATAACTGGTAATCCTAGATGACATATAGGAAAAGTGAAGTACACTTTAAAGCTGCAACAGATAATTGCTTAAAATCTGGACATTGTATGTTTAGCACAATGTAATAGCAATTCTAATATAAGTTGGAAGAGTGGGGATTTTTTATTTTATATTGTCTGCTTATTTAGAAATGATTTTGTGGGATTTCTCTAGATATAGTCACTGAGTAGCTGTTTAGCAGCATAACTGAGTTTGAGCCTCATCCAGATGTCAAAAAGGCTCTTATGGGGAAACTGAATCCCAGGAATGTCCTGAGAATATACTCTTAAAAA
Organism: Odocoileus virginianus; assembly: GCF_023699985.2. Classification (NCBI taxonomy): domain Eukaryota; kingdom Metazoa; phylum Chordata; class Mammalia; order Artiodactyla; family Cervidae; genus Odocoileus; species Odocoileus virginianus. The sequence continues at coordinate 35,529,542 of NC_069680.1, forward strand.
TGAGGACAGTGTCACAGTTATATCTTCTCATGCGTTTTACAAGGATAGGTCAGTCTTCTCATGACATATAACTAAAAAATTCTTGTAAATATTTGGGGAAGTCTCTTTGGGAGTCTGTACGACTTGCATAAAATGTCCACATTGATGACTTCTGCATTAATTTTCCCTCCTAAACCAGTACATATGATTTGCTAGACTGAACTGTTCGTCAGAGAAGCACCATGAGACCCATTGTGGAATGGCACATTTGCTCCCCTCTTTGTCATTTAGCAAAGTTGTAAATGAACTGTTAAGCATCCCTGATATTTCTTTTTGAACCATTGCACATTGTCATCAATGAATTTAGTTGCATAATTTTGCTAAAATGCTAAACGTGGTCTGAATGTGTTTTATAGGGTTGATGTAGTGTCAAGTCTGAAATAGACCATAAGAATTATTTAATAAAGTTGTTTTTAAACATCAGCATGTTACAGTCCTCTAGACCCCCCTCCTTCACCAGATTATGTATACATAAATGCTCTTCCAGTATTTTGAGTTAAAATTCCAAACAAAACTACCTTGACTAATACATGTTGTATCTGAGGCCAAATGAATTTAAACAGCTTGTTTAGAATACACTGCTACAATACTTGTTTACTTTAATGTTGAGTTTATAAAGTTCTGTGAGTTGGAACAAAAAGGACAGAATTTCCAAATAGCATTGAATTTGGTCCTTGTATTTTTTGACTCAGGATTTTATTCTATTTTAAGCTATTTGTATTGAACCTCAAATAATTTTCAGTAGTGGGAATAGAGATGAAATAGCACCAATGGCCAATTTATGTATTAGAAAAGATATTTTTAAGAAGCTCCTGGTGAAAATGTTTAACCATATAATTAAAATTTCTTCTTGAAATGAAAAGCAACAGCTGCATAGGAGAAGTTTGAGCTCTTCTATTAAACAACCATTGTTGTTTAAAATATTGTACATGTTAAATCTAAAGAAAAATGCCCACTTGGGTATTCTGAACTAAAAACATGCATGGCCCTGATCTCATTTCCACTGCCAATTCCAATCTTCATGGAATTAAGAGGTGGAAGTTATTTGGAGGTGGGTGGACTTCTCCTTGGACACTTTCTTTGAGTTTAATTAGGTTCGCTCAGATTCTGAATAGCTGCCCAGAGGGATACAGATCATGGATCTACACATCTGCAGTTGACAGAGTAGCACATCTTCACATCACCTCATGAGGGAAAAATGAGTCAGAAATTGATGTTTAGGAAGCTGAACTTGTTAAGACAATGGCCATATACATTTTGAAAGCTATTAGCTTAGACTGAATTGTTTTAACTGTAGATTCTGTGACTTGGAGAGACCAAGGGAAGAAAATAGTTCACTGTTAAGTCTCAGTTCTATTAGATAGGTGCTGTGGTAACTGCATTACATGCAGCATCTCATTTAAGTTCTTCTTACTAACAACTTCATGAGATAAGTACTTATAGTACTAGTTTTCTCATCTTACAGCTAGGGAAACAAAGGTTTTGAAGGGCAAACAATTTTCTCAAAGTAATTAGTGGAGCCAGATGTTGAATTCTAATTGGACTATACAGTATATGCTGTTGATAACTCTGATACATCCTCATTTCAGGGAGGCACATTTCAGAGCTTAAGTGAATTCCTTAAAATCCCGCAGCTCATTGGCTGGGAGGCTTCGGCTTGTATGCAAGTCAAAGGAAGTAAAATCAGATATTTACTGAGGAGTGTTTTCTTAAGACGATCACATAATATTTAAATGGATCAGAGCAGAGCCAGAGTTCATTCCAGTTTGTGGAGCTGGGCTAGATGCCAGTTCCTCAATGATCGATTCCTTTGATGGAAATGCTTACAAAATGCCCTTATTACAAAAGACTCAGTAACGGTGCCAGTACAGGCCAGTATACTGATGCTCCCTCTAGATGGTGCTGTCTGCCTTCAAGAATCATTGCACCTGCCTGACCAAAGGCAAAAATGTATAAAGTCTAAGCTGAGTGTTTAGACCCACTCCTATCCACCTTTCATCCTTTCATTTCCTGTCTTACTTTGTCTCTGAAGTGTTCTTTATCTTTCCATTTTCTAATAAATTAGATTCTGAGTAAATGAGAAGGAAGCTAATTGGCCTAGGCTTTGGGGTTGGTAAGTGCTGATGTATTCTTTATAGCATTTTGCTTAGTCACTCAGTTGTGTCTGACTCTTTGTGACCCTTTGGACTGTAGCCCGCCAGGCTCTCTGTCCATGGGATTTTTCAGATGAGAATAGGGGAGTGGGTTGCCATTTTCCCCCTCTAGGGGATCTTCCCAACCCAGGAATTAAACCTACGTCTCATGTCTCTTGCAGGCGGCAGGCAGATTCTGTACCTGCTGAGTCATTGGGTAACTATAAAACACTAGGGATAGTGTTTTATCCCTACACTAACCATTTGAGATAGTTTTATCTTAGTGTATTTATGAGGAAATGAATCCTCTGAGTGCTGAAGTGCCCAGAGACCTGCAGTGATAGAGACAGAATCTGAACCACTTTAGCCCTTACCATTAACTACATGTGATCACTGTGAGCATAAAAGGAAAGAGCTCCCTGGGTAATGATGCAACCAAAGTTAGAATGCTTTCAGTTGTTTTAGTTTTCCAGAGCATAGAGGGAAATCTTGGCTTTGTTAGTTAGGAATGTGCAGATAGAGAGGGGTGCTTGTTAAATATGTTTTTAATAGCTTATTTAATAAGTTTTTAAAATACCACTATTGACCAGGGTTGTCACAATAACCTTTTAATAGATTGGAATATTCTTCTTTTTTATCTCCTCCTTGCCCTTTCTTTTTGTTTAAAAGTAATAGAAATCCAACTGGGTCTTGTTTAGGAGAAAAAGGAATGTGTGGGCTTAAATAACTTGGAAAGATAGAAGTGGAGCTGTCCTTAAGTACCATCAGATATAGGACTCAAAAATGCTCTTTCCCTCTGTCTCCCCCCCCCCCCCCACATTATATATCATATGTAGACTTCTGGGTATAAAGGAATTTGGCTTTGCCCAAAGAAGAGGTCTGGCCTTTGCCTTTGGTTTTAGGAAAGTAATATCTGGGCTCCTGGAACTTTATGCCTGACAGAAGTATCTTTGCTTGTCTGAGGGTTTTAGGTCATAGGTTGTTGTTTAGAGCTTTAGTCACTAAGTTGTGTCCAACTCTTTTGCAGCCCGATGAACTGTAGCCTTCCAGGCTCCTCCATCCGTGGGGTTTTTCAGGCAAGAATACTGGGGTGGGTTGCCATTTGCTTCTCCAGGGGATCTTCCTGACCCAGGGATCGAACCCCCGTCTCTTGCATTGCAGGCAGATTCTTTACCACTGAGCCACCAGGGAAGCCCTCGGGTCATTGGATAGTCTTCAAAATGTGATTTAGGTTGGGCACTGGCCATGCTAGGATGATCAACAGTGTGAGTTAGGGCAGTTTGATGATGAGTTATCAATCTACCTGGAGAGTGAGAGAAATTTTCTGAGTGCTGAAGCTCAGGTGAGCTTGCCTGGTTGGCAGTACTAGATATGCATTGTCACATCTCAGTGCCCAGAAATAATGGATGCGTCCTGACTCCATGGGGAGAGGAAACAGAAACTAAATCTATTTGTAACTTTCCTGGACTCTGGCCTGTGTGCCTTTTCCCTTGGCTCCTTCCTGTAATAAACTGTAAGTGGAAATCAGCTGTTGGTGAGTTCTGCGCGTCCTCAAACATGAGACTGGTCTGGGGAGTCTCTAGAACTTGCAGGTGTGGTCAGAAGTGATTCTAATCTTATGGAAGGCTTTAAACCCTTTAACTTGGGGCAGCTGGTTAACTCTGTTACCCCTAAACTTTTTGTAACCTTTAACTCCTTTTCTGCGGACAGGTTATTCTTATGGCTCCAGTGTTGCATTATTACAGTTAGATAGTCTCAGAGCAAAGAAACATCTTTCTCAGATTCATTATATAAAAACATGAAGTAAGGGATCTGAATGGCCTTTCTTGAGATATCAGCCGGAACTCTGGAATAATTATCATGGCTGATAAGTATGAAAGTATGATTAGAAGCCCCACTAGAATGTCATGTATATGGATGGTCTGGGAGAAGCAGTTCCCCTAAAGAAATGAGTGCATATGTGTGTTTTGGGGGAAGCAGAGGTGGAGTTTTGGAGTGGTTTTGAAGTTGTCCAGATAGAAAAAGGAAATTGGAAAAAATAACCTGTCAGTGCCTTTCCTGAGCACTAAATCACAAATAAAGGATGGGTTGCCCCAGTAGCCTACTCACCCAAGGTTAAGTTTCAGCAAAGTTTAGTAAAATTAGGTTTTATTGATCTGTGAGGTTCTGTCTCTGAGGATCTGGAGAATTTACAGAAAAATATTGGCTTAATTATGAACACATACATGCATACAGCCCTTAGTGATAACAGAATATAGTAACTAATATTTTGTATAATAATGTTAAGAGTATCTATCTCAGGAATTTATTTTTGTTAAGTTTGAATCCATTACCAAAATAGTCCCCAGATACTGTTACTGTTTCTTTATGATGCTGAAATTTTATGGTGTAATTTGGTTATTATTCAAAAGAAGTAGAAGACACTTGGGAACTTGAAGTGTTCCTTTCCTACTTTCTTCTTCCTCTTCTTCTTTTCCTTCTCCATCATTTTATTCTGCTTAATAAGCACTTAAGCCTGACTTAATAAGCACTAAGTACTAAGTAAGTACTAAGAAATGCGAAATTTCATGATTAATCAAAATAATTCAGATAACTGGTAGAACAACAGTCTCATACTTATTTTTTACTGAGAAATTTGAAAACACAAAAATGTGACTTGCATTATTTTTTGAATGGTTTTACATTCAAAATTTTCTGAAACCAAGCTTATTTTAAAACTGATGTCAAAGAAAAGTTGCTAACCATCATGTCTCCTTTAAAAATAGTTAAAAAACAAAACAAAGAGTACTCTAGAATGTTTAAATCTTATTTTTAAGTTAAACTGGTTACTGTTCTATTTGCATTTGTAAGAAACCTGAAATCACAAATCAGATTTTTCAAGAGGCCTGAAAGTGATTTGATTGTTTATGACTATGCACAAATGTACTGATAGAAAATGTGGAGCTTTATTATGTAGTTAGAAGTTAGTTGAAATGAGAATACATCTGGGAACAAGGTAAAATGATCACAGGAGGAGAGCATGATTACTGAACTGAAATTTGATTGAGTTTTCCATTGTACAGACCTGCTGCTGCAAAAAATTTGAAAAAAAAAAATACTCACTAGCACAACACATTAAGTGAAGCTGTAATATGCCATGATGTTCATTAAAGGGGATTATTTCCTAAAAGAGGGAAGTAAGGTTTTCTTCAAGTTATTTGTTAATTTTAAGGAAAATAAATGTATTTAAAATCACCTCTGGAGTACACTGGGCCATTCGTTTATGAAATTGAAAATAGTTATTTACAGATTCTATAGAGGCATTCAGGCACTGAGTAATCTCTCAATACTTTGGTTTTTCAGTCTCACTGCTTTTTCTCATTATACTTTTCCCCCCAATAAGCACAGATCATGGAGATTAAGTTATTGGTTTTTCTGCTGTATTCAAAGTCAGGTCTTATTCTCTAGAAATTGGTCAGATCAATAAAAGATGATGCTGTTAAAGTGCTGCACTCAGTATACCAACAAATTTGGGAAACTCAGTAGTGGCCACAGGACTGGAAAAGGTCAGTTTTCATTTCAATCCTAAAGAAAAGCAATGTTAATGAATATTCAAACTACTGTACAATTACACTCATTTCACATGCTAGCAAGGCAATGCTCAAAATCCTTTAAGGTAGGCTTCAGCAGTACATGAACCAAAAACTTCGAAATGCAAGCTGGATTTAGCAAAGGCAGAAGAACCTAGGAAGAGGCATAGGATGTGAGAGGAGTAATATTCTTAAATGCAGAAAACAGTACTGTGAATTTTTCATTGTCCAACTCAGTGCTGAGCTTTGGTCATACAAATAAAAAATGTTCAAAACTGCATTCCCAGTAGGAAACTTATGGGTAAATTATTAAGCATATTAGTTTTCTAGGGCTGCAAAAACAGACTGTGGGTGGCTTAAACAATAGGAACTTACCTTAGGATTCTGGAGGCTACAAGTCCAAAATCAAGACAGTCTATATAGGGCTGGTTTGTTCCAATGCTTTTCTCCTCTACCTGTAGATGGTATCTTCTCCATTTTTGTTTCTTTGCATTTTCTTTCCTCTGAACTGGTTTGTGTCCAAATTTACTCTTCTTATATAAGGACACCAATCGTTTCAGATTACAGTCCACCCCAGTGAACTAATTTTAGCTCAATTACATATTTAAGGACCCTATCTTCCAATATAATCACACTTTGAGATTAGGAGATCTGGAGGTTAGGAGTTAACATGCAGAATTTGGGGATACACAGTTCAGTCCATTATAAGATACTCAGAAAATTGACAGGATAAATGGTTTGAAGAATCTGTCAAGGAGGGCATTGATTTCAGGTACTTACTTTTTCACCCTCATTGGTTGTTGTCTGTACATCTTCTACTTGTATCATGAGTAATAATAAAAGCAAACATACTCTTGACCAACAAGAAGAATACAGTGAAGAATGGACATATATTATTAACCTAATTTTAGGTGGGCAGTCCAGATAATTTATTGTCCTAAGGAGGAAACTACTATGGACATTTGGGACACTGGAAACAAGAATAAACTGGGACTATCCTGGGAAAGACTTCCCTGGTGGCGCAGACAGTAAAGCATCTGCCTACAATGCGGGAGACCTGGGTTCGATCCCTGGGTTGGGAAGATCCTCTGGAGAAGGAAATGGCAGCCCACTCCAGTACTCTTGCCTGGAAAATCCCATGGATGGAGGAGCCTGGTAGGCTACAGTCCGTGGGGTCGCAAAGAGTCAGACACGACTGAGTGACTTCGCTCACTCATCCTGGGAAAACCAGTTTCAGGGGACTAGTGAATCTCCTGAAATTGTGTAAATACTGTATTTTTGTATTAGTGTGTGCATTTAGGGATCAATGGAGAATATCCAGAACGTTTTATAACTTTTCAAAAGGGCCAATTTCCAAGGATGGTTAAGAACTCCTGGTCTGAGCTGTTCTGCGGCTAAGAAATGGAGGAATATGGCAACGCCAGTGAAAGTCACTCAGGAAATATGAATGACTTGGGCAGAGAAGTGGTACAAATGATTGATTTATGAACACATTTATATGTGAACATATGAATTATAGAGATACTCAATATTTTATCAGTTCATTTTAAATATCAAATTTATCAATTACTGTAATTTCATTAGTTCAATTTTGTGTGGATATTTAAAAAGCTAAAATGGTAAAGAGCACTTACAATTTTTTGATATACTAATACCCTTTATAAATTCTAATGATAATAGTGGTTTAAATAATGGGGTCAGTCAGTTCAGTCGCTCAGTCATGTCTGACTCTTTGCGACCCCATGAACCACAGCACGCCAGGCTTCCTTGTCCATCACCAACTCCCAGAGTTTACCCAAACCCACGTCCATTGAGTCAGTGATGCCATCCAACCATCTCATCCTCTGTCATCCCCTTCTCTTCCTGCCCTCAATCTTTCCCAGCATCAGGGTCTTTTCAAATGAGTCAGCTCTCTGCACCAGGTGGCCAAAGTATTGGAGTTTCAGCTTCAGCATCAGTCCTTCCAATGAATATTCAGGACTGATTTCTTTTAGGATGGACTGGCTGGATCTCCTTGCAGTCCAAGGGACTCTCAAGAGTCTTCTCCAAAACCACAGTTCAAAAGCATCAATTCTTTGGTGCTCAGCTTTCTTTATAGTCCAACTCTCATATCCATACATGACCACTGGAAAAACCATAGCCTTGACTAGATAGATCTTTGTTGACAAAGTAATGTCTCTGCTTTTCAATATGCTGTCTAGGTTGATCATAACTTTCCTTCCAAGGAGTAAGCGTCTTTTAATTTCATGGCTGCAGTCACCATCTGCAGTGATAATAGGGTAAAAAAGATTAGACAGAGCTTGGTTCATACTCCTCTATTTCTTAGCTATTTGTGTAACTTTGGGCAAACCATTCATTCATTTTAAGCCTTAATTTCTACATCTGTGAACTGGGGAAGGGAGTAAGTTATCTTTTCATATGATTAGAATCTTCCTGCAATGCAAGAGACTCGAGTTCAGTCCCTGGGTTGGGAAGATCCCCCAGAGAAAGAAATGGCAACTCACTCCAGTATTCTTGCCTGAAAAATCCCACAGACAGAGGTTCCTGCTGGGCTATAGTCCATGAGGTTACAAGAGTCAGATACAACTTACAGACTAAACCACCACCACCATGATTGTTGTGAAGATTAAATGAGATAATGCATTAAAAACTGTGCTGAGGAAAATGATTCGACCTTTGTAAGATCACTAAAATATTAGATGTCAACAGTATTGCTGTGAATGTACAAATTGTACTGTTGTCATTCTCTGTTCTGTAGGTCTTCTGAAAATACAGGGACTCATTCTGTTAATCAGCGGTCTTCATTGTCTAGTGACAGTTCCATTACATTGTTTGGCTGAGTCTCTCAATATCCAGATAATTTATCACATTTCAGAAAACAATTTTAGAGTTTTCATTCAAATTGAGAGTACTGATACAAACAATCAGATGATTATGTATACTACCATTTAATTTTTTGCCTCTGGCATTTTTCTTCTTTTTCCTCCTAAGGTAAAAATTCTATTGATAATACCTTCAAAATGCTGTTTCATTTATAATCATCACTGTAGACTCTACATTTTAATTGTAAACTATTAAAGAGATAATATATTGTTCCCTAGGAATTTATTAACATTACAGTAGCCTTAAAAGATTGTAGATAATTTTGAATCTGTTGAAATATTTATGTATGCTAAGTGAGACAGGGAATCTTAAGTGGATTAATTTCCCCCCTGTTTATAAAAGAAGCATAAGTTCATAGTATAAAATTTAAATAAATCAGACAGTTGGCAAAAATAGAAATTTCCCTAATCCCATGGTTAGAAAACCAATATTCCTGTAACTGGGTTTCCCCATGCCCTGGATAATTAAATGTAGAGAAGTTTAAGAAATTTAAGTTATGCTAAATTTTCCTCCATGCCTTTGGATGAGGTCAAGAAAGCTTCAGGTCTAAACTGATTAGAGAACAAGAATTTCATGAGGTTTTGTGATTCTAAACTTCCAAATTCTCCTCCATCTATGGGACTGTATAGATGGTCTTACTCTTAATACTATATTCACACTTTCTCTACTCTCCCCATGCAGTTATTGACACAGTACTGCCATCTGCTACTCTTTTCTCAGGGGTCTCTTGCTGACTGTACTAGTTAGTTTTTACATTTTATGACCTTCAGCACCCCGTATAAGTCCCAAAGAATCTAAGTCAAACCTTTTAAGAACATCATGCCAAACCCCCAAAATCATTCGTTTGTGTACCATATATAGAAAAATGCAGTCTTTACCTTTCCTATTATCTTCAGCTTATTTACAGAGGTGTTAGCTGATTCCAAAGTCTTATGTGTGCTTTTTAAAAGAGGGAATCTAATTAATTAGCTCAGGCAAAAAACAAAGCCAAGTCCTTATTTTGCCTGCTATTCTAATGAGCACTGAATAGAGGAGAAGTTTGGAGTAGCCCTTTCATTCTACCCTTGTTGTATTTTATTATTAAACCTCTGCTTGAATATTGATAGTATAATTAAATTTATGTCTTCATAATAGACTCTGTTATGTATTTGCTGAAATCAGTGATCAAATTTGTAAGGAATGTGGAAGGGTGATTTATGCTTAAAATATTGGATCATATACCCCTAAAATAATACTAGACAACAGTGTGGGATGGATACAGTTTAAAATACATCAGAATTCCTTAATGTTAACATGTGATTGAAAGGAAAGCTTTTGCAAATCAATCTGTGTTAGAACCATGATCATGACAACTGTGTGCTCAGTTGTATCCGACTCTTTGTGATCCCATGGACTGTAGCTTGCAGGCTCCTCTGTCCAAGGGATTTATCAAGCAAGAATACTGGAGAGGGTTGCCATTTCCTCCTCCAGGGGATCTTCCTGACCCAGGGATTGAAACTGCATCTCTTATGTCTTCTGCATTGGCAGGTGGATTCTTTACCACTGCACCACCTGGGAAGTCTGATCATGACAACTACCAGATCATAAACTTTCTAGAACAACGGTCAGTGTCTGTCTGATCAAGGCAATGACTTAAATCCTAAATCAGAGCTCAAATAATTTAGCATTAGTCATTTTCATCTCTTACTATGAGTCCCTTGGACTGCAAGGAGATCCAACCAGTCCATCCTAAAGATCAGTCCTGGGTGTTCATTAGAAGGACTGATGCTGACGCTGAAACTCCAATACTTTGGCCACCTCATGCGAAGAGTTGACTCATTGGAAAAGACCCTGATGCTGGGAGGGATTGGGGGCAGGAGGAGAAGGGAACAACAGAGGATGAGATGGCTGGATGGCATCACTGACTCGATGGGTTAACTCCAGGAGTTGGTGATGAACAGGGAGGCCTGGCGTGCTGCGATTCATGGGGTCGTAAATAGTCGGACAGGACTGAGCCACTGAGCTGAACTGATTGTGTAACATGTCTATGTTACATAGTATCAAAATTGTGTAACTGATACTATGAATTGTGTCATTCAGAATTTTATGATTGTATACAATTCTATTTATACAGAATTCTGTAAACAGAATTGTATAACTGGCCGACAGAAGTCAATTAGTAAATTGGAAAAGTAAAGTAGCTTATGTGCATACCTTTTGGATTCTTATTCTTCAAACTACAGTATCTTTTAAAGCTTAAGATCTCATTAGTTTGATATGTGGTATTATGAAAACATATTTAAAATAAAAATTGGGTTTGACATTTACAGATGCGACGTGCAATTTAGAACAAATGATAAAATTTATTTAAAAGTTTCATATCAGAGAATTCCCTAGTGGTCTAGTGGTTAGGACTTGGTGCTCTCACTTGCAGGGCTCCAGTTCCATCCTCAAGTCAAGAAACTAAGGTTCTACAAACTATGAAATATGGCCAAAAAAAAAAAGTTTCATATAAGTTTTAAGGAGGCCTTCTTTGACACCTTCAAATAAAGTTCCATCTCCCGAGCTTTTTTATACTTACCCTTTTATTGCATTCATCAGTACACATGTAATTAGTTGTTCTACTTATATTTACCTTACTAGATGGTAAGGATCCTGAGGGCAGATTTTTTTTTTTTAAGTATGCCTTATTCTGCATCTTATTATTTTTTCTTTGTTCTGTATCCTCAGTGCCTCACGTAGAGTACAATTAGCAGCTGCTCAAAAGATTGTCTTTGAATTGGAATTAATATCCTATTACTTTCCTGTCATGTTAATTTAAATATCTCAAAGACACTTGAAGCTTAGCCTAAGACCAAAGAATTCCAGAAAACATCTACTTCTGCTTTATTGACTACACCAAAACCCTTGACTATATGGATCACAATAAACTGTGGAAAATTCTTAAAGAGATGGGAATACCAGACCACCTGACCTGCCTCCTGAGAAATCTGTCTGCAGGTCAAGAAGCAACAGTTATGACTGATCATGGAACAATGTACTGGTTCCAAATTGAGAAAGGAGTACATCAAGGCTGTGTATTGTCACGCTGCTTATTTAACTTATGTATAGAGTACGTCATGTGAAATGCCAGGCTGGATGAAGCTCAAGTTGGAATCAAGATTACCAGGAGAAATATCAATAACCTCAGATAAGCAGGTGACACCACTCTTATGGCAGAAAGCAAAGAGGAACTAAAGAGCCTCTTGATGAAAGTGAAACAGGAGAGTGAAAAAACTGGCTTAAAATTCAACATTCAAAAAATGAAGATCATGGCATTGGCTCCCATCACTTTGTGGCAAATAGACTAGGAAACAGTGAAAATAGTGACTGATTGTTTTTTCTTGGGCTCCAAAATCACTGCAGATGGTGACAGCAGCCATGAAAATAAAACATGCTTGCTCTTTGGAAGAAAAGCTGTGATCAGCCTAGACAACATATTAAAAAATAGATATATGACTGTGCTGACAATGGTCCATCTAATCAAAGCTATGGTTTTTCCAGTAGTCATTTAAGGATGTGAGAGTTGGAGCATAAAGAAAGTTGAGAACTGAAGATTTGATGCTTTTGAGCTGTGGTGTTGGAGAAGACTCTTGGGAGTCCCTTGGACTACAAGCAGATCAAACCAGTCAATCCTCAAGGAAATCAGTCCTGAATATTCATTGGAAGGACTGATGCTGAAGCTGAAGCTCCAATACTTTGGCCACCTGATGCGAAGAACTGTCTCACTGAAAAAGACTGTGATGTTGGGAAAGATTGAAGGCAGGAGGAGACGACAGATGGTTGGATGGCTCGATGGACATGAGTTTGAGCAAGCTCTGGGAATTGGTGATGGACAGGGAAGACTGGCATGATGCAGTCCATGGGGTTTCAAAAAGTTGGACATGACTAAGTGACTGAACTGAACTAAGACCAAAGCGATGAGCTCCCTGGCTTCCCTTGATATCCTACTCTCTACAATGACCTCCTCCTATATTTCCCCATCTACATATGTAGTGGCATCATGCATCCAGAAACCTGGGTATCATTCTTTACACCTTGATCCCTTTCTCCGATGGCTTAAAAAATTTTTTTTTTTTTGCTGTGCCATATGGCATGTTGGATCTTAGTTCTTAGACCAGGGATCAAACCTGTGTCCCCTGCATTGGCAGGTAGATTCTTAACCACTGGACAACCAGGGAAGTCTCTCTTATGACTTACTAATGCTTACATAATGTCCTTCCATGTCTATTTATTCCACTGCCATCACCCTGTTCAAAGCTTTTATCTAACTAGTGCAACAGTCTTCTGACTGGACTTGAGGTTTTTTTTTTTTTTAACCTCTCTCTCTCCTGCTTTAGCCAGATGGATCTTTTCAGTAAAATGCAAATATAATAATTTCACCCCCTCAAGTAAAAGCATGTTTAATGGCTTCCTATCTGCTGGGGTTTTAAGCTCAAACTGCTATACAGAGCTCATAAATTCTTTATGTAGTCTTTACTTCTCTCCTTAGTTTCATCTCTTATGAGATTCTCTCCTACTTTAGTTCTCATCAGACTGAGGTAACATTACATGAATGTTCAGATTTTGGAGAAATTGCATCACAGGCTGTCCCCTTTGCCTTCACTGTTATTTGTTCATTAATTAATATAACTTCTCCTCCAGAACTTTCTCTCACCCTCCAAGTCGATGTTAGGTGCTCTTTCTGTATATATTCACCCTCTATTTCAATTTAATGTTTTATCTGTCATTTCCTTGTATCTTATTATTACCATAAGATCATTAGATTAGAGGCTGTGTCTGTCATTCATAGATAAGTTATGGTACATACTAGGCACTTAAATATTTGAATTAATGAACAGATAAAAGATTGTTAAGGGGAACCACTGAATGATATTAAGAAAGAGAAGAGCAAAACCATATTTAGGATGATTGTAATAAAATTGGCTCTGGGGCCAGAAAGACATGTATTTGTATCCCATCTCTACTTTTTACTAGTATATAATCTTGAGCAAGTGACTTAATCTTCAGAGCTACATGTTCTTCATTTTTAAGAATATCAGTAATGACATTAAAAAGGAAATTCTTTTTGTTTGACTTTTACACATTATGAACAATCATTTTAATTCAGTTGTGTTGACCTGAAAAAAATAGACTGCCAGTTATTGGCCTAGTAAAAAAAAAAAAAAAAACAAAATGATTTATTCAGTATCAGAAGAGAATTGCAATTTGGGGTCTGCAGCCATGGCAAGTCACATACGAGTCTCTGTGCAGCAGTGGAAGGAGAGCACTTTCATAGAGGGGAAAAGGAATTTTGGAGGGCTACAGTAAACCAAGAGTTTCATTGGCTGAGGACTTACTAGGAAGGAAGAGGAATCTTTCTTCTTCCTCTTGGGCTCTGTTATTGTCATTCATGAGAGCTCTGTCATTCATCAGGCTTCTTGACTCTTATATGATAAATGTTTCTATTTATAGGGATACCTTGTTTTATAGTCTTTTCCAGATGCTATGTTTATTTTTTTATTATAAGTTGAAGGTTTGTGACAACCTTGTATTGAACAAGTCTTTTGGCACTATTTTTCCAACAGTGTTTGCTCACTTCATGTCTTTGTGTCACATTTTCAAAATTCTTGCAATATTTAAAATTATTATACTTTTTAATGGTGATCTGAGATCTTTGATGTTGCTATTATGAAAAGACTATGACTTGTTGAAGGCTCAGATGATGGTTAGCATGTTTTGAAAATAAAGTAGTTTTAAAATTAAGGTACACATTTTTAAAGACAAAATACTTAGTAGAGTATACATAGTTTTCATATGCACTGGGAAATCAAAAAAATTCATGTTACTCACTCTATTGTGATTTTTATTTTATTGTAGTAGTCTGGAACTGAGGCCTAATTTTCTCCAGGGTGTGCCTGTATTAATTTTTTTACATTGTCCCTTTTGATCAAGATCTTTCTTTGAAAAGATGGCTGATCAAAATTAGGTTTTCCATTTTCCATGACTTTTTTTCTCCCTCAATCCCAAAATGACCTTTCCTTGGTGTAGGGTCTCACATTGGAGGGGAAAATTATCAGCCTTCTGAGGTAACATTAAAGCAATAAGGAGGGTTAAGTGAGAACACTCAGGCTCTTTTATCTAAAGTTGGTATGTTATCAGGATCACAGACACTGGATATCATCTGAAACACTGTCATCATCAAAGGCGTGACAACAGATTCCAATAGGATATCAAGGGAAAGGTATCTCATCAGAAGTTTTCTGCTTCACTTCTGGGATATCTTTACTCTCAGACCACCAGATGATGTGTGGGTCCAGTCAGCGGTTAGTGCTTCCTTTAAATGTGTCTTGTGACTCCAAAAGTCTTTTCTTTGAAGTTTGGTGGCACAAGGGCTGGTTAGCAATGTCTGATGTGGTTCTTTCCAGTGATGTTGAAGACAGTTCTTCTGGAGGTATCCTTTCCAGTAGTTGAAATCTCCAGGTTGCCAAGTGTGATGTTTAAAGTCTTTGTCTCCTGAAGTTGCACTGTGAAAGGATTGTTCTTCCAAAACAGTTAGTTTTAATAGAAGCGATTAGAGCTTTGCAATATTGGAATATGTCTCCTTTTATGAGTTGTAGGTCAAATTAAGTATGAACCAAGTGCATTGGGTATCCTGTGACTGTCTCAATGATGAGAGTTTATGAATTTAAAAGGGATGGATCTAAGATTTAGAAGGACCAACAGCAGTACTTTTGGCCAATGTACATAGAGGGGCCTCTAGTAGTTTTACCACTGATTCTTAATGATGCTGTTAGTGCATTTGATTCTACCAGAGGATTGAAGAGTCAGCAAGTCGGACATGGCTGATCAACTGAACTGACTGACTGACTGAAGGTGAAGAAGGAATTCATAGGGCCTGGACTCCATCTCAGGCCTGTCCGTGCTGGTCGTGCTAGGCCGCCTCTCCAGTGGACTCTGAACTCTATGCTTAGCGCCTGTGGGAATGACAATGGAAGGATAAGACCCCCTCTGGGCAGGGGAATCTTGAAGATCACATCCAGGTTACTCATTGCCTAAGAGAAAACAGACACTAATCACCCCTGCCTCCGGACAGTATCTATCGGAATGTAACCACAGGCTTATTGGTTATTAACTGGTTGGAATGTAACCATGGGCTTATTGATTATTAACTGTTTGAACACATAACACGTGAATGATGGGTTATTGCAATTGTATTTACCCTTCC
Source organism: Odocoileus virginianus (assembly GCF_023699985.2). Taxonomy (NCBI): domain Eukaryota; kingdom Metazoa; phylum Chordata; class Mammalia; order Artiodactyla; family Cervidae; genus Odocoileus; species Odocoileus virginianus. The sequence continues at coordinate 35,545,390 of NC_069680.1, forward strand.
TTTGTAAGCATCAAAGGATTTGGGCTGGTGAGTTTGGACACGTACACATGGGGTATAAAAGATTTTCACAAATGCTGGTCGGGGTCCTTGGCTAAGAGGAGACTCTGCCTTGGGCCCGCCGGTGTAATAAACTGCACTCCACTATCTGCATTGTCCTTCTGAGTGAGTTTGTTTCCCTGAGAGTGTGGCTATAACAAAGGTAGTATGCACAGTGAAGTATTGTGAAAAGTGAAGTCGCTCAGTCGTGTCTGACTCTTTGCGACCCCATGGACTCTAGTTTACCAGGTTCCTCTGTCCATGGGATTTTCCAGGCAAGAGTACTGGAGTGGGTTGCCATTCCTTCTCCATGTATTGTGAAACTGGTCAAAAAGCGCTTATGGTTGAAGTACCTTGTTGCAGGAAAGAGCCAATTCTGACTCCTAGTTGGATAGGAGAAACTCCTAGTTTCTTTAACTTAAGCTTTACTTGTCATTGCTTTTGTTATTACAGTCATACGTAATAGCCTGCCTCAGGGAACCCTGCCCCTCTGCCTGACTGTTTAACTAAATTGCCTTTGTTTAGCTCACTGGGAGATAATCTGACCTTTCCCATTTGTGAATGGCTTCGAAAAAAATGAGATTAACACATTCCCTCCCAGAAGTTGGCCATTCCAGGAGAGATTTGCAAGATAATGGCCTTTTTACTTTGCTTCCTCAACTCCTCCCTCTCTCTGTTCTATAAAAGAAACTGGCATTCAGACTCTGACAAGACGGTTATTTTGAGACATTTGTCGTTTATCTTCTTGGTCACCTTGCTTTCCCAATAAAGTCATATACCTTGCCTCAACACCTTGTCTCTGATATATTGGCCTGTCATGCAGGGAGAAGAGCAAGATCGGACTCAGTAACACTTGACCAGTAAAATAAGTTCATCTGTCACCAGATGAATTGTTCCAGAGGGATCACCTAGGTGAGAATAATCTTTTCCAAAAGGATGTTAACCACAGAAGATGCAGTAGCCTATTTGCAAGGGAAGATTTTGGTCCAATGTGGAAGCATACAGAATGTGAATAAAATGTTTTTATATCCATGAGATGTGAGAGGTTCAATGAAATTTGTTTGTTGGAACTTGAATGGTCCATTAGATGATTTAAAATGTCTAAGTGCAGTATAAACAGGTTTGTTTGGATTGTAATTTGGACAAATGGGACAAGTGAGGTATGGACTTGTGGCCTTTTTAGTGTTTTCTATCAAAATTGATGAGTAAATGCTATCATTTTGTCAGTAGAACAATAGTTTAATGCATGTACATGGTGAGGAGTGGGAATTTCATAGTGTCTCCAGTAGGACTAGATTGTTATTTGGTCCAGATCAGAGCTTTCTCCTTTTGTCAAATCAACAATCTGAATTTCCAATATTGTTTTTCCTTTTCTGAGGCCAATTGTTGGGCTTCTCTAGCCAATTTTTTAAAGTTATCATTTGGGGGACTACCCCTTTGGACCATGACAGAGGTTTGGCTGCTGCTGGCCCCTCTAAGGGAACCATTCCTTGCAGAAATGTCAGCAAGGTATTTTCCTTAGCTTTCTGAGAGTCAAGTTTAGAATTTCCTGGAATCTTAGTAATGGCTAAAGGATAATTAAAAGTATTGCATTCAATAATTCCTGAACTTAGGGACCGTTTTAAATTTTATTTTCACTGGAAGTAAGGAAGTCACTTTGTTTCCACAACATTAAAAATCGTGAACTACTCCAAAAGCATTTCTAGTATCAGTATAAATATTGGCAGTTTTGTTCTTGGCTAAAGTGCAGACCTATGTAAGATTGTATAATTCAGCCTGTTGAGGTGAAGCAGCCTTAGGTAAAGATGCTGCCTCAGCAACATGAAAAGGAGTTGCAGTAGCATACCCAGCACTGTATTTGCCATTGTCACCTCTGAAATGAGAATCATCACTGAATGGTGACAAGTTGGTGTTACTTAAAGGAATCTTCTACAGATCATCATGAGGAGTCAGGATGTAGTCCCCCAGTGTTAAGCAGTTTTGAGGTAGTTTGTTGGTGATAGGAGACAAGTAGCTGGGTTAAGGTTTAAAATGGTAAAAAGGAAAAAAAAAGTGAAGAGCAGTTAACAAAAGAATTTCATACATGAGACAACTGGCTAAGAAATGTTGACTGTGATGAGAATTTAGAGCTTCTACTGCATGAGGTACAGATGCAGTTAAAGAGGATCCTACTGGGATTATCCTAGTGACTTTAACCAAAAGGGCAGTGGCAGTAATGGCTGTAAGGTGGGAGGGGGTTGGGCATCTCTGTGCTACAGGGTCCTGTTGCTGGCTATCATTCCCCATGGGTCAATGGGAAGTCTTTGTGTTTTGGGGTGAGTACTTCAAGGGTGTTCCTTTTCTTTTCATCAAACAGGGAGATGGGAATCTGATGTTTGGAATGTCTGAAGTCAGGTGGCTTTATCAAACTCTCTTTTAAAGCCTTAAATGCTATGTCATCCATTTCTTCCCATAAAACTGGCTTGGATTTGTTATTAAGTAAAACAGAGATTTGGCCATAAGAGAGAAATTTGGGATCCAATTTTGGCAATAACCAAATAGCCCAAGAAAACCTTACTTTGGGGTTTTAGGAAACTGAGGACACCATAAAGTCTATCTGGATCTAGGTGTAGCCCTTGTTCTGATAACACACACCCTACATGTTGAACCTGGGTAGGGCAAACTGCAGTTTTTCTTTGGTGACCTTTTGTCTCTTTAAGGCTAAAAGCTCTAGCAAGTGGCTGCTCTCTTACTGTGAGGAGGCTTGAGAAGGAGAGCAAAGAAGCAAATCATTCACATATTGCAACAAAGTAGAACCCTAGGAATTTTATATGATCCAGATCAGCCTTCAAAATTTGTGAGAAATAAGGGCTCTCTGTATACCCTGAGGCATTACTGTCCAGGTGAATTGTTTTTCTTCCCAAGTGAAGGCAGAAAGGAATTGGCTAGCTTCATCAACTGGAGTACTGAATAACACACTCCATAAATCAATTACAATTTACTTCCCATGGTAATGGATGTTATGTGTGAGAGCTAGGAACAGTAGGCTGTTGAAGGATAACAATGTTTCTTGCTCAGAGGTCCTGGACAAACCGGCAACCTCAGCCTTTAGGTTTTCTCATTAATAAAATAAGAGTTACACAGGGACTAGTACAAGGAATATTGAATCCTTGAGGCTTATAGTCTTCTATTAAGGCTTCATGCCTTGAAAAACTTCTTTACTTATAGGATATTCATTAATTCTGGAAGGAGATTTTGAGGGATTTTATTTGAATCTTGATGGGAGATGTGCTGTGAATTTTTCCAATATCAGGTGAAGATTTTGCTCATAAGGAGGTTGGCAGTCAATTCAATAGAGACAAAATGGTCAGTATTTTGAGAAACAGCTTTAGTATTATCAGAAATGGAAGAAATAGAAGTAGCCTGGTTGGCTATTTTGATGACTATTGTCAAATTCTAGAATTAGTTCCTCCTTGTTGAAGAAATTCTATCATGACACTTCTCTAAGAAGTCTCAACCTGATAAATGGATAGGACTGGAGGAACTAAGGAGAAAAGGATGTGGATCTCTCACAGAGCCAAAACAAAAGGGAAATAGATTCAGAAACAGAAACCTCCTGCAGTTCGTCAAGACCACAACTATGTGAACTGTTTTAGTACTCTAAGGCAGGGCTGCTTGGGGTTGAAACCTGAGAATGTGGCTCTTGTGTCGATTAGGACCGGAAGAAATTCATCCCCAATCTGGAGAAGTGTTCCTCCAAGGCAGGTAAGAGGGAGGACTGGAAAGAGCCCCTGTGCTTCCTCAAAGCCCTGCCATTAGAATTGAGATGAGAGGGCTGAAGGTGCCTAAAATGTTTAAATTTGTAACAGCCTATTTTCCAATGTCCTGGCTCTTTGCAATGATAGCCAGAGCTATTTTTTTTTTTAATTGGTTTTATTTAGGGACCTTCAACTGCTGGAGTTGATGATTAGAAATTTTATCTGCCTGCCTTTAGGTGACTCAACTAGAATGTGAGAGAGCTGAATTGCCAGATTAATTAAATCTGGAGTAGACATGTTTCCCATTCCACCTTGGTTCTTTTTACTAAAAGAGAAAGATCCTGTTTCAGTCCATTAATAAATACAGAGTTAAAAACCACTCGGGTGGACTGAACATCTGAAGGGAGACCAGAATTTTGTTTCAGCCAGCCTGTGTGTCCTCACATAGCCTTTCCTCATGTCTGCTGCTTATGCCCATGAGAAGCAGAGAGAGAGAAAATTTTTTTTTCCTTTAATTCTGTGATCTTGTGTTGTAAGTTCATTTTTGGTTAAATTTCTGTGAGAATCTTAGGGCACTAGATTGAGGTTGCTTTCCTCCAGAGAGGATTTGCATCTGTTTTCACCCAAAGGCACAGTGGTTAAAGACTTGGAACCTATTGCATCCCCTTCCAGGGTCTTGGTCTAATGCCACACAGCCTCAGGCTCAAGTCTTATAGCTGGCGCTGTGTCAGTCAGTAGCAAAGGAAGGGGAAGACACTGGGGGACAGCAGAACACCAGAAGCCTCATAACACATTTGGTTTATTGCAGAATGGAGACAATTCGTGCCTTGTTTCTGAGAAAGTGGTAAGATTCTTCATTTCTCTTTGCCCATGCCCATGGACATAGCTTATGGGCAGTAGGTTAGAGACGGTAATTTGGTAAATCTAGGCAGGAGACTTGAGACAGGCAGCACAATGCTGTCTCACTTTCACACTGACCTGCTGCTAGTACATAAAGCTTTGTTCTTTCTCTGCTGTTTTCTGGTGGTTCTACTCTGGGGCTTTATTTACAGTAAATATATCTCTGTAGGTGTATCTGAACCTAGTTCTTTATAGCTTCATCAGTTTTCTGTTCACTATTAATTCAAAATTAAAAATTTTGATCTTACTTTCTATGTTTATAAAGCCTTTTAAATTTTTTTCCATAAATACACTTTACCATGCATAATATACATTATATATTCCATGACCATTTTCACTTACTTCACATTTTACCTTTAACCTTATTTCATATGTCTAGGAAAGCAAGAGTCTTTTTACTTCCAGGCAACTGGGTTTGACTCAAGTAGACAGTAGTTCTGAGTTTGTCTCTGAGGACTGGCCGCTGCTCGAAATGCTGTGAGGTGAGATTTCTATTCCATCCTTCAGAGAATACTTACTACTGTTAAAAAAAAAAAAAAGAGAGAAAGAAAAAATAGGCCAGGGTCTTTGTTGCTTTAGGAAATAAGCCAGATTGTAAATAGTTCTAGAATATAGTCATTGACTCAGAGGGTTTAACTTAAGGATGCATGATATTAAATCAGAGAGCATTTGAAATCAGGTGACTTGGACTGATGTCCTAACTGTGTGAATATTTAGTTTGTGGCCTAATTTCCATTACTGATAAAACATTGCTTCTGTAATAGATGGCGTCTAATATCCCTGCCAGCCCTGGCATTCTGTGATTAGGGAATGAGGCATTTGCATCTATTATTTAGATCACAGTTTAAAAACTCTTCTTAATGATCAAAACCCCTGTTGATTCCCAGTTTTCATCCCTAAAGAAGTTCATCCTTAAGTTAGTTTAGAGATGGGGCCTTACAGTCTGTATTTTTAAACTATCTCCTGAAGTGAACCAGGTTATATGATAAAGATCTAATTCAAACCATAATGAGATGAGTAAAGCCTGGAGCAATGGGTCAATACTGTGACTCAGAGAAACTTAAAATAAGTTTTCTTTATAAACATAGAAAATCTAAGTTATGAAAAACTTAGAAAATACAATAAATATAGCAAAAATTTTAAAATCATTCAAAACACTATTGGTTAGAGCAAATAATGTATTTTTTGTGTTTCACACTTTTTGGTAAATATATATGCACACATATATACATTCATATTCTAAATATATGTTATCAGTCTGTCTTATTAGGTTTATGTCAATTTTATTTTGGTATTTTATTAAATGTATGCTGGTCAATAAAAGCAGTTAGAACCGGACATGGAATAACAGACTATTTTCCAATTGGGAAAGGAGTATCTCAAGGCTGTATATTGTCACCCTGCTTAGTTAGTTTATATGCAGAGTACATCATGTGAAATGCCAGGCTGGATGAAGCAGAAGCTGGAATCAAGATTCTCGGGAGAAATATCAATAACCCTAGGTATGCAGATGACACCACTGTTACGGCAGAAAGTGAAGAGGAACTAAAGAGCTTCTTGATGAAAATGAAAGAGGAGTGTGAAAAGGTTGTTTTAAAACTCAACATTCAAAAAACTAAGATCATGGCATCTGCTCCCATCACCTCATGGCAAATAGATGGGTAAAAAATGGAAATGGTGACAGACTTTATTTTCTTGGGCTGCAAAATCATTGCAGATGGTAACTGCAACCATGAAATTAAAAGACACTTGCTCCTTGGAAGAAAAGCTATGACACTTAGACAGCATATTAAAAAGCAGAGACATTACTTTGCCAAGAAAGGTCCGTCTAGTCAAAGCTACAGTTTTTCCAGTAGTCACATATGGATGTGAGGGTTGGACCATAGAGAAGGTTGAGCACCGAAGAATTGATGCTTTTGAACTGTGGTGTTGGAGAAGACTCTTGAGAGTCCCTTGGACTGCAAGGAGATCAAACCAGTCAATATTAAAGGAAATCAACCCTGAATATTCATTGGAAGGACTGAAGCTGAAGCTCCAATATTTTGGCCACCTGATGTGAAGAACTAATTCATTGGAAACGACTCTGATGCTGGGAAATATTGAAGGCAAGAGGAGAAGGGGACAACAGAGGACTAGATGGTTAGATGGCATTACCAACTTGATGGACATGAGTTTGAGCAAGCTCTCTCTGGGACATGGTGAAGGACAGGGAAGCCTGGTGTGCTGTATGGGGTTGCAAAGTGTCAGACACAGCTGAGCAAATGAACAAAAACAACATTAAATATTTTTAATTTAAACTCAAATATCATGAGTATTTCCCAAGTCATTAAAAATTCTTTGAAAATACATTTTATCACTTTATTTCATTTTTGTATATGGAAAGTATAATTAATTTAACTGCTATTTTTATCATTTAATTCCTGATTTTCACAATTGCAAATAGAAAAGACTAAAATTTATATCCTTGTATGTAAATGCTAGTTCTGACTTTTACTATATCCTCAGTATTCAGTTCAGTTCAGTCACTCAGCTGTGTCCGACTCTTTGTGACCCCATGAATCACAGCACGCCAGGCCTCCCTGTCCATCACCAACTCCTGGAGTTTACCCAGACTCATGTCCTTTGAGTCGGTGATGCAGTGTAGAGTTCTAAATATAGATTTACTAAGATTTTAGGATTACGATAAGTTAAAGCGGTCGTGTGAAATATGGTCAAAGATTGAGCTAAGTTTAGCATTGCTGTGAAGTCTAGAAAGACTAAGAATTAATTGGTTTAAGCTTGTGCAGGAAGTGAATTAAATATTACTAATTAATAGTTAATATTAATAGTTAATAGTTAATAGTTAATTACTAATTAATTAATAGGATCTACCCTATTCTAAGCAAAATTATACAGTATAAATAAATAAAGTATAACTAGACGAGAAGAGAAACACTGCACAGGTGATTACATTAGACTTCCTGGTAATGTTTGCTTTTGTAGTGGTTGTCATACTTGTGAAATTATTATCTGGGATGAGTACACACTGGCAAGCACTAATTTTGGGGAAAAAAAAAAATAACAACTCTTGACAGTGTTTCCTTGAGAAAGAATAGTACAAACAGCTGGTGTTATTTTTGATATATTTAGATGGACAGTTCAAGATAATTGATATTAGATATAAATGAAAATGAAATAAAAAATTCTTATTGAAGACCCTGGCTCTTTGTTTCTGGTAAATTTTCAGGCCTTACTGTTTGTCTGTGCTGTGAATTATCTGAAATCTTTCCTTTATATTTTATTTCTTTTCTAATATTTACTTATATTAATCTTATCCTTGTTTATTGATACACCTAAGAGCATTAGGGGCTTATGATTAAATTAATGGCTGTCTGCAAGGGGGAGGGCAGGATGATGGATTCTACGCATCTCAAAATCTGCTTCCTCTCAGAAGTTTCCCTTTTCTTTTTTGGGGGATCTCTCCACAGCCTCATACACAAACATACATATATCCTGTCCAGTATATTAAAAATCTAAAATGGTTGGTGAAGAGTAAGCTAATGAGCTGGAAACTAATGTCTGTTTATCCTATCTTATTGCAACAGACCTATAATTAGAGCAGTTCTATAAAGCAATCCTCTTATTAAAATGGCAATGTGTGGGCACAAGAGAAAATACTCAAATGGTGAATCTAAAGCTCTTTATGTTCATGGATACTTCTTATAGGCACTGACTAAAACAGAGGAGTTGGTTAGCTGGAACACTGAACCAGCTGTTTAGAAGAATGTAAAAATTAAAAGGAGAGACACATTAAATCAGCAATTGAGATATTAAAGATAGTTTGACAGATTAAACTTTATCTCACATTAGCATTTCTTGAGTAAAAGTTTTAGGCTTATTCTGGACTGAACACCTGTTCACTTCTTGTATACTAGGCTGGTATAAGCAAAGAAGGAAGAGGGTGTCTTGGAAGGGCCATCCATTTTCAAGCATACTGAAATATAACTGTGGCCTGGCTCAACTGATTCAGTGCTAAAATCCCCTCTTTGAAATGATAAAGTTATGGAACCAGAGGGCTTTCATTAATCTTCAACTCGACTTGTCAGATAGAATTGCTGACAAATCATTTGCCAAAGGCAGCCTTTTTGTTCCAAATTGTCTGATTTGTCTCCATGTTCTTTCTTTTCTTCAAGTTCTTTCCTCTGCCGACCTACTTTACAGAAAACGGGGATACCATGTCAGTTATAAAGAGTTGAGTTTGTGATTTTAACTACTTGGAGATAGTGTGGTCTTGGTTCTGTACCACTGCAATATTAATCGTATATTGAAACAAAGTGAGTCATGTGAATTCTTTGTTTTTCCCAGAGCATATAAAAGTTTTGTGTACACTATAGTCTATTATTTGAGCAATAGCATTATGTCTAAAAATGTTGTTCAGTTTCTAAGTCATTAAAAATGATGTTGTTTTTGTTGTTCAGTTGTTTAGTCGTCCAACTCTTTGCAGCCTCATGAACTGCAGCATGCCATCCTTTCTTGTCCTTCGCTATCTACCAGTTTACCCAAATTCATGTGCATTGAGTCAGTGATACTATCCAACCATTTAATGCTCTGTTGCTCCCTTCACCTCCTGCCCTCAATCTTTTCCATCATCAGGGTCTTTTCAATCAGTCAGCTCTCGGCATCAGGTAATCAAAATATTGGAGCTTTGGTATCAGTCCTTCCGATGAATATTCAGGACTGATTTCCTTTAGGAAATCAATTTGATCTCTCTGCTGTCCAAGGGGCTCTCAAGAGTTTCCTCCAACACCATAGTTCAAAACCATCAGTTCTTTATGCTCAGCCTTCTTTATGGTCCATCTCTCATATCCATACATGACTACTGGAAAAACCATAGCTTTGGCTAGATGGATCTTTGTTGGTGATGTCTCTGCTTTCTAAAATGCTGTCTTGGTTTGTCATACCTTTTCTTCCAAGGAGCAGGCATCTTTTAATTTCCCATCCACAGTGATTTTGGAGCCCAAGAAAATAAAATCTTCCTCGGTTTCAATTTTTTTCCCCAACCTATTTTCCATCAAGTGTTAGGACCAAATGCCATGATCTTAGTTTGTTGAGTGTTGAGTTTGTCAGCTTTTTCACTCTCCTCTTTCAAGAGACTCTTTAGTTCTTCTTTGCTTTCTGCCATTAACATGGTATCATCTGCATCTCTGAGATTATTGATATTTCTCCTGGCAATCTTGATTCCAGCTTGTGATTCATTCAGTCTGGCATTTCACCTGATGTACTCTGCATATAAGTTAAATAAATAGGGTGCCAGTATACAGCTTTGACATACTGCTTTCCCAATTTGGAACCAGTACGTTGTTCCATGTCTGATTTTAACTGTTGTGTCTTAGCCTGTATCCAGGTTTCTCGGGAGACAGGTAAGGTGGCATGGTATTCCCATCTCTTGAAGAGGTTTCCACAGTTTGTTGTGATCCACACAGCCAAAGGCTTTAGCATAGTCAATGAAGCAGAAGTAGATTTTTTTGGGGGAAATCTCTTACTTTTTTTATGACCCAACAGATGTTGGCAGCTTGATCTCTGGTTCCTCTGCCTTTTCTAAATCCAGCTTGTACATCTGAAAGTTCTTGGTTCATGTACTATTGAAGCCTAGCTTGAACAATTTTGAGTATTACCTTGCTAGCATGTGAAATGAGTGCAATTGTGTGATAGTTTGAACATCCTTTGGCATTGCCTTTCTTTGAGATTGGAATGAAAATGGACCTTTTTCATTCCTCTGTCCACTCTGGAGTTTTCCAAATTTGTTGGCATATTGAGTGCTGCACTTCAACACCATCATCCTTTGGATCTGAAATAGCTCCGCTGGAATTCCATCACTTCCACTAGCTTTGTTTGTAGTAATTATACTTCCTAAGGCCAACTTGACTTCACACTCTAGGATGTCTGGCTCTAGATGAGTGACCACACCATCATTGTTATCTGGGTCATTAAGACCTTTCTTTTGTATAGTTCTTCTATGTATTCTTGCCATCTCTTCTTAATCTCTTCTTTTTTGGTTAGGTCCTTACAGATTTTGTCCTTGACTATGCCCATCTTTGCATAAAAATGTTCCTTTGATATCTCAATTTTTCTTGAAGATATCCCTAGTCTTTCCCATTCTGTTGTTTTCTTCTATTTCTTTGTGTTGTTCAGTTAAGAAGGTTTTCATATCTCTCCTTGCTATTCTTTGGAACTCTCCATTCAGTTGGGTATATCTTTCCTTTTCTCCTTTGCCTTTCACTTCTCTTCTCTTCTCAGCTATTTGTGAAGCCTCCTCAGACAACCTCTTTGCCTTCTTGTATTTCCTTTTCTTGGGGATGGTTTTGGTCATCACCTCCTGCACAGTGTTATAAACCTCCATCCTTAGTTCTTCAGGCACTGTCTGCCAGATCTGCTACTGTTGCTGCTAAGTTGCTTCAGTCGTGTCCGACTCTGTGCGACCCCATAGATGGCAGCCCACCAGGCTCCTCCATCCCTGGGATTCTCCAGGCAAGAATACTGGAGTGGGCTGCCATCTGCCAGATCTAATCCCTTATAAAATGCTTTATTGCTAAAAATTTCTATCATCTGAGACTTTAGCTAGTCATTATCTTTTGCAATAGTAAGATTAAAGAGTGCTGGTAGTAAGATTAAAGATTTCTTTACCATAGCAAATATGATGAAGAATTTTGAAATGCTGTGAGAAATACCAAAATGTGACAAATTATGTTGGAAAAATTGTGCCAGTAGACTGGCTCAATGAAGTCCACAACCTTCAATTTGTGTTTAAAAAAAAAAAAAAAGCTGCAGTGTCTGTGAAACACGGTAAAATGAAGTGAAATAATACAAAACATGCCAGTAATTCCTTCATTCTATTATTTGGTGGACAGAGGGATATAATTTAAGGTCCAGTTCTTGGAAAATGGACTTACAGACCCAGCATAACTTTCTCATTTCAGAGTCTAAACGATAGTCTGTAGAATTGAGGTGACTTGCCTAAGGAAAAATAGCTAATCTGTGACAGAGCTGGGACCCAGGTCTCCCTATCCCTAGACTAGTAGCACTAGTCTTACCACAGCGATGTCTCTTTAGTGCCCCTCCAGGAAGAGCAGGATAGGGGTGGCAGCAGTTCCCGGATCAGCACAATCGTAGGTAGTAGTAATAACCAGTGGCTGCTGTCATGCTCTTGATTCAAGCAAGTGACCACAGTGATAAAAAGTGATAAAACTCTAATAACTCACTTCCAGTAGCATATTAAAAATAATTTGAAGCAGCTTTTCTATTAACAGTAATGCACATTTTATAAATATAATGCAGCAAGTATATTCTTCATACATCTCAGAGGATATATAGCCAGGTTATGTAATCATGTTCTTGTTTCTTTTGAAAACCTCATTTTACCTAAAATACTTTGCTCAAGACACAATGGTCCCACTCTGCTTACCCCCATGTCATCATCTCTCATTACCAAGCGTAAACTCCCAGGCCTACCCTTGCTGCCACTTGTGGAATTTTGGACTTCAGCAACTCCTTGCATTCACACTAAAGAAAGACAGAAGCAGGAGATTGTATTAATTTCAAAAATGTTAAATCCTTTTAAGCTCTGTTATCCTTCTGGGTCCAAATGCATTTCCTTTATTTATTCCCCTTACCTTGTAGGAAACAATCATTGCCTCCTCCTCAGTGTAATAAAAAAATAAAAATGCCCAGCAGTTAGGGGCTTAAAACTGAGCAAAAATTTAACAATTTTCTCATCATTGCAGTTTTTTAAGTTATCAATCTAGTTCAAATTATTAATATTTTTGTATGTATTTGAATTTTTATAAAGTAGTCTTTGTGATCTGTGCTTGTAAATGAAGTTTCCAAATATTTTGTCAATGCAGGTTTAACATGAATAATATTTTACTAGTTGAGGTGATATATATTTTTGAATGTTGTATGATTAAGTATTGTATTTTGACAAGCCCCAAAGCCACTTTGCCTCAGTAAATTAAGTACCTGGAAAAAATATATTAAGCCTATCAAGGCTCATGAAGTTTCCACTTAATTTGGCAAATGAGCATGCAGTCAGTAGGATTTATAAATTACCTGGTGGCTAAACATATCCCTTATCACCAATTAGCTCTCATCGAATGGTTTGGATTTTGAAGAAAATAAAGAGTGTAATTATTTTGCTTACTACTGTAATTGTTTTAGCATAAAATAATAATTCTGTACATGAGTGATTGAGCCTAAATGAAAAATACTAATATACCCCATCATATGGAGCTATAGTCCTGACATACTGAGGTACTGTTTTCCAGTTGGGCTGTCACTACTTCTCTAAGCCCTGTAATTTGTCTGAAACCCCTACTTAGCCTGCCAACAACCAAGGCAGTGACTTTGTTGTTTCAAAAGAAGTAAAATGCACCCAAATAACGTGTATAGATGGCTTAAAGTTAGCACTTACATAAACCAGATACCAAAATATCATCATATGCACGTGATAGCAATCGTATTCATTTAGTTACTATTAATATAAGGGGTATTTATTACTTTAAAAAGAATAATTGAACAGTTGAAATTTTCAATTGTTGATGTTCACAAATTATTAGTAAAGGCTATGTGTGCATGTTTTAACTAATTAGAGTTCTGTTCAGAAAATTAAGAACACGAGAAAGCATTTTCATGGGTATTTTCTATCATCTTATTATTCACTGTTATTTATTTAAAAATATTTACTGTTTATTATGTGGTGGATACTGATTACAAAAATGCTTCAGAAAGGTACGTTTACCCACTCTTGAGAGACTTTCATTCTAGTGAGTAGGAAGGAAAAGATGGAGTCAACAGAAAGGTTGTCAAAGGAGCAAGTGATTTCAAATGGTGATATGTACTCTGAAGTTAACAAAACAAGGTCCTATCAGATCAGTTCAGTTCAGTCTCTCAGTTGTGTCTGACTCTTTGCGACCCCATGGACTGCAGAATGCCAGGCCTCCCTGTCCATCACCAACTCCTGGAATTTACTCAAACTCATTTCCATTGAGTTGGTGATGCCATTAAATCATCTCATCCTCTGTCGTCCCCTTCTCCTCCTCCCGTCCATCTTTTCCAGCCTCAGGGCATTTTCCAAGGAGTCAGTTCTTTGCATCAGGTGGCCAAAGTATGGGAGTTTCAGCATCAGTCCTTACAAAGAATATTCAGGACTGATTTCCTTTAGGATGACTGGTTTGATCTTGCAGTCCAAGGGACTCTCAAGAGTCTTCTCCATCACTACAGTTCAAAAGCATTGATTCTTTGGCGTTCAGCTTTCTTTATAGTCCAACTCTCACATTCACACATGACTACTGGAAAAACCATAACTTTGACTAGATGGACTTTTGTTGGCAAAGTAATGTCTCTGCTTTCCAATATGCTGTCTATGTTGGACATAACTTTTCTTCTGAGGAACAAGCATCTTTTAATTTCATCGGTACAGTCACTATCTGCAGTGATTTTGGAGCCCCAAAAATAAAGTCTGCCACTGTTTCCATTGTTTCCCCATCTATTTGCCATGAACTGATGGGACTGGATGCCATGATCTTAGTTTTCTGAATGTTAAGCTTTAAGCCAACTTTTTTACTCTTCTCTTTTACCTTCATCAAGAGGCTCTTTAGTTCTTCTTTGCTTTATGCTACAAAGGTGGTGTCATCTGCATATCTGAGGTTATTGATATTTCTCTTGGTAATCTTGATTCCAGCTTGTGCTGTATCCAGCCCAGCATTTCTCATGATGTACTCTGCATGTAAGTTAAATAAGCAGGGTGACAATATATAGCCTTGACATACTCTTTTCCCAATTTAGAATCAGTCTGTTGTTCCATGTTCAGTTCTATCTGTTGCTTCCTGACCTGCATACAGATTTCTCATGAGGCAGGTCAGGTGGTCTGGTATTCCCATCTCTTTAAGAATTTTCCACAGGTTGTTGTGATCCACACAGTCAAAAGTTTTGGTAGATGTTTTTCTGGAAGTCTCTTGCTTTTTTGATGATCCAGCAGATATCGGCAACTTGAGCTCTGGTTACTCTTCCTATGAATGCGAGTAAAAAGCAGATGAAGGTGCTTTTTGTTGATAAGTCAGGAAAAGTATGTCTGACAAGGTGGGTGACATTTGTAATGATAAATAAATGACAACAGGAAGCAGCCTGGGGGGTGTGGCCTTCCAGGCAGAGCTAAAATCCAAAATAAAGGCTCTAAGGCTGAAAGGATCTTTGTGTATATGAGAAACAAAATTAAAAAGGCAATGTGTCTGTATATAGTGTGGGCTTCCCTGGTGGTCTGTATACAGTGACGAAGGACAGCAGAAAGTTTAGGAAGTGCTAGGCAAACTTGAATTTGGATTTTATTTTTTTTTTTTCATTTATTTTTATTAGTTGGAGGCTAATTACTTCACAACATTTCAGTGGGTTTTGTCATACATTGACATGAATCAGCCATGGAGTTACATGTATTCCCCATCCCGATCCCCCCTCCCACCTCCCTTTCCATCCGATTCCTCTGGGTCTTCCCTGTGCACCAGGCCCGAGCACTTGTCTCATGCATCCCACCTGGGCTGGTGATCTGTTTCACTATAGATAATATACATGCTGTTCTTTCGAAACATCCCACCCTAACCTTCTCCCACAGAGTCCAAAAGTCTGTTCTGTACAGCTGTGTCTCTTTTTCTGTTTTGCATATAGGGTTATCATTACCATCTTTCTAAATTCCATATATATGTGTTAGTATGCTGTAATTCGGATTTTAATCTAAGCAATGTGAAGTCATTGGAGGTCATTGATGTGTTTCATTGTTGCTGTATTGGTGTTAGTTACTTTACACACTTGGACCTCAGTCACCAAGAATGGAGTCAGTCACATACTTCAGTAATCAGTTTGAAAGATCTCTCTTGATTGATTTATTAATCCTTATTCCTCTTAAACTTCCATTATTATTTTTCTCACCCTATGTCTCCACTCTTAATTCTCCAGTTAGATTGCTGAATAGTTGTTATTGTTTAATAAAAACAATGTATAAACATTATGAGGATAACACAATGATTTCCAAAGTTAAAACTTATCTGTGTAAGAGAATACAAAGGCAAGCCACAGAGTGGGAGAAACATTTGCAAATTATTTGTCTTAAAAAATATTTGTATCTAGAATATGTGAAGAATTTTTAAGACTCAACAGTAATGAAACAATCTTGTTTTTAAAATGGGTAAACAACTTGACACTTCACAACAGAAGATTTGAAATGAAAGATAAGCATATGAAAAGATGTTCAATATCATTAATATTCAGACAAGTGCAATTTAAAACCACCTAGAGATGCTATTACATAATGTCTGTTACAAAAATGTCTAAAATGGAAAACAAAAGTGTTTGTGCTGAAAACTGGTGAGGATGTGGAAATTTTGGAACACTCAGATGTTGCAGTTAGGAATGTCAAATGGCATATTCTCTTTGAAGATGGTTTGATAGTTTCTTACTAAGTTAATCATACATCTATCATATGATTCAACAATCCAACACTCCTAGAGATCTTTCTAAGAGAAATGGAAAGTTATATTCGTGCAGAAATTGCTGTGCAAATGCTTATCATAGCTTTAGGTATAATCACCAAAAATTGGAAACAAATCCAAATATCCTACAATAAGTGATGAGCCTATCAATTTCCTTAAGTAAAAGATCACCAGTAATATAGTTGAACAAATTTGGTTTATTATTTAATGAACACACCTAGACCTCAGGTCTTGGTTTCTACTTGACAATGAAAAAAACATAGGTGGTTGATTTCAAGACCATAGCATGGAAAATATAAGATGGTTCTGGAACATTTTGTGGTAACAGAATGTAAGGAAATGTTTTTAAAAATGAACTATTTTTAAAAGGGCTCCAGAACTAATTTTAAAAAGCTCTCATGGCCAAAGCTGTAAATTAAGCAACAAAGATAGTAATGAATTGTAAAGCAAAGAATAAAATAAACATACATGAGTATTACCAAACTCAGTTTTGGCTGCTTGCCAGTTGAAAGCCAAAACTGAGAGACAAGTTTTGATGGGAAAAAGAAAAATTGCTTTATTGGAGGTCAGCAACCTGGGGAGAAGGCAGACTCATGTCCAAAAACCAACTCCCTAGATTCTGCTTGAAGATGAAAGTTTTTTTAAAGGAAAAGGGGAACAAATCTCAGTTAATCATTGAGGCAAGAGGTCATATTCTTCATCATTTTCCATTGCATGTAGATTTGTTGGCTTTTTGTGATCTTTCCTTAGATAATATCTTGTTTACGCAGTTTGCTTGTGAGTTTACTGAAAGGGATGCTGGGTGAAATATCTAGTCAACCGTTAACTATTCATTGTTCATTCTTGCTTCTTAAAGAAAAGAATCAACATGTTAAGCAAGGCATTGTGTGATCAAAATATTTGTAAGCTGTGCTAGGGCTGGAGGTTTGTGGAACATGGAAGCATCTGGTGTAAAAGTTAATTTAAAATATATCTTGATGAAGTCTATTACATGTTAACTTTTAGGGGCCACTTAAAAATATCCTTGGTCAGACATCATTTAATTTCTATGGGATCATGCTGAGAAAAGGCATCAAAATGTTTGAGTGGACAATGTTGACACGTCTGTAGCATCGCTTTTCTGACAACATAAATTGCCCACTTACATATATGGGCAGAACAAGTTACAATTACTTTGCTGGCTACACAGATGCAGATTATTGCAAGCAATAATGTTATTCTCATTCTCTTGAGGCCAGTTCTTAGAATTTTGCTAGCCATAGATTCATAGCTGCTCAAGATGGAGCACTTATGGCGTGGCTACAGTCTAGTCATCATGCGGTTAGCTTTTTCTCTCTGGTGGCAGTTATAGTATCTGTAAAACAACTCAGGAATATGCACCAAACACTGGTATCTATATCCTTTAAAGAGGAATTGAAGACTCTGTGACTCTGTTGTCCTAATCATTAACTGCTTGAGCCTATTCCTTTTTGACTCAGGAGAGGCCTGGAGTGACTCAGCTTTTGTACAAAGAAGGATAAGGAGACAAGGAGGGGCTTTTGTACTTGGGAGGGTCCTGCAGGGTTCTGCTTCAATTTGTGAGTATAAATAAGTAGCTGAATAAGTGATGGAGAATTGAAAAAAAATTCCTTGAGAAAAATTCCAATGAATAAATATGTAATAAGTGAGAAAAATAAATAATGACTCTTATAACACCATAATAATCATCATCATAGGCAAGATCCTACTAAAAGAGCAGGTGAAAGTTAAAGCAGAAACAGGATCTATGCATAGCTTGATTTTCTCCCCTGAAATATTTATCAATTAGAAATGGAATAATAGTAAATTTCCACAGGAGAATCCTGCCAGTCACCACTTTAGACAAATGATCAAGATTAACATCCCCAATAATACATAGCAACATCATGTACCTCTGGACATGATGACCTAAAAATGGCACATTCCCACTGTATTATCCCCATTAATGCAAAATTTAATGAGAAATTATAAGAAAACATCAGACAAACACACTTAAATTGAGGGACATTCTACAAAGTCCAGTGCTCTTCAAAAGTGTAAAGGATATGAAAGGCTAAAAGAATGTCATGAGTTAGAAGAAATTAAGGAGACAGGTAAATGTGGCATCTTGGAACAAGAGAAAAGATGTTAATGGAGAAGTGGTAAAAATTGAAATAAATTCTGTGCTTTGGTTAGGAGTATTGTACAAAGGTTAATTTCTTGGTTTTGATAATTATGGTTTTGTAATTCTTCTCTGTATCTGAAGCTCTCTCTTTCTCCATATATTATGTATATGTGTGTGTATGAGATACATATATATTTATATAGGTATCTCCACATACGCATACACACAGGGTCCCTATAGCCAGGCTGATAAGAAGTGAGCATAATTGAATCCAGAGGGAAAGAGGAGAGGTCTCCAACAGTAGTTGTTAGTAGCTGATGGCAGCTAACATTTTGAAGCTCTTCTCTATATGCCAGATGCTTATAATACTTTACTTCATTTAGCCCACATAACAACACTGTGAAGTAAACATCTTTATTTTTCTCCTCTAACAATGGGTAACTAAGGAGAAGCAATTTTAAATTGTCTAAGATCACATAATTGTATTCAGATTTACTTTATATGATTCTGGGGTCAAATACTTAACTGCCAACATTGGTCACCTGAATTAACAGTGACTTGGTAGAAATACACAGACTTCCTTTTTCCAGAGTTCATAGAGACATCTTGGTCTCTGCATTCTTTCAGAGTTCACATTTCAGTAGACTATTTATCCCTTCCAGCTCCTTTGGTTCCTGTTAACTACTATACCAATTCATAACTTATATGTAGAATTAAAAGATGCTGAAATTTTTCATGAGATTTCATTAACTGTATTTGTTCAGTATAATAATTTTCTTCCTATAATATTATAATAATCAGGTACAGCCTCTACAATCCTAGAATCAGCATGGCAAATCCTAGGAGACTTCTAAAATGCAAGGCATTATAAAGCAAAACATTGTAAACACTGCTAAAATTAACCTCTAAAGTGCTTATTCAGCAGCCCTCTTCATGTACAATGAAATATAGACGATATAACATTTCTGAAGTCAGTGCTCATTTTTATCTTCACAAGGAATAATTCTCCTTAAATAGCTTAGCTAAAATAGTATATTCCAATGTTTGTCTCTTTGAGATCCTTTTCTGCATCTGCTCTTACAAGCTAATGTGGCCCGATGTATCTGTTTTTGCTTTGGGCCCTTATTACCAAACCTTAGTCTTTGAGTGAACATTTGCTCAGAGTACAGATTTTAGTATTGATTATTTTACAATTGATTTCCCTTGAAGCTTTTGCTTCCCTGCATTAAATATGTCCCCTGGCACTCTTAACTCAAGATATTAGTTTTAATCATTAAATGTCCTCAAATAAATGGAATACCCAAGCTTTGCAAAATGTTTGCTAACTTCTTGGAATAGATTTTTCTTTTCATTCTATTTTTTATTTGGGTACTGGTAAATATCTTTAGTTTTTCTTGGCTTTGGTATGAAAAAAACTGCTCATTTGATAAAAAAGTGACTGATACCTGTTTTATTTCTCATACTACACTGGTAATCTGACCTCTGTCTAAATATTTCAGAACATACAATTTTGCTATTTAACTTGTCATACCTGTTGTATATATTATTTACTCTAGCATGGTCAGGAGCAGCAATAGCAAGTGAAGTTCATCTATAGACAGAGGGTTTGCTATTTAGGAGTGACAGCCTCACCCCAATTCAAGTGACAAAGAGTGGCAAGATCCATTGTGATGTGTATCATGATTGGGAGGCCAAAATGGCAACTTGCATGTATTAGCCATCTATGGATATGTCTAGAATTTTTATATTTTCGTATTTAAAGTCTCACTTCTGCATTATTTAAACAGGACTTAAATGTTATAGCCTACACATGTCAATTTTGTATTATGAAGTTTGAAATTTGAGATTTCTAATAACATCAAAAAATTCCACTGTGCTGGGGAAAATAGTCAAAGAAATGCTGAGTCCATGGTCTGAGTCAGTCTTTGAACCATGTTTGCTGTTATTGTTAATAAAGGGGGATAAATGCAGTTATCATTTGAACGGGAAAAATGTCAGTCTGTCGAGCACAGCGTATGGCACCACACAAGCCAAGTCCAGAAAAAGAAAGGGGAAAAACTGCCAAAGTGGACCATCCCCTGGATATTCAGTACCAATATCCAAAAAGAAGCAGTCATTTATCTTTTCCTAATGATAATCTTTCTCCATCTGATCCTAGCTGATTCTGCTCTTCTTGATGGAAGGTGATTCATTTATCTCTGTTTTCCTTCTCTCTGAGCCTCCCCATCAGTACTGATGCTAGGTCTTCCTACCACAGATTCTAGTTATTCTGTTGTTCAGTGAGTGAGGGACAGTGTGAATGTATATAACTCGAACCAAGATAGAACAGGCATCATTAACTCCTCCTCCTGTCTCCTCTGTCCTATTTCTCATCCTTTCCTCCCTCCCTCTTTCTTTCCCTCCTTCTCCTTCTTCATAAGAAATTCCAGTGTAATTTTGGTTTGGGTCTTTAAAAGCTGTACATGAAGTTGAGATATACTGATCTATTTCATGTATTTTATTTTTCATGTGCATGGCCATTATTTAAAATATTTTGAAGATGAGAGTTATATTATTAGTCAAACATCTATGGTCATTCAAATGTTGGTGTGATGTACTTTCATCACCAGCATTCTCATCAATATTCACTTGCTTTTTCTGACTGCAGGTGTTAAAAGCTAGGAGGAAACAGATTCTGTCAGAATTGTGGTGTAATATGAGCAACTTTTACTAGCAGTCCATTTTTTTAAGGCCAAGTGGTTCAATCCCTGGGTTGGGAAGATCTGCTAGAAAAGGGATAGGATACCCACTCCAGTATTCTTGGGCTTCCCCTGTGGCTCAGCTGGTAAAGAATCTACCTGCAATGCTGGAGACCTGGATTGGGAAGATCCCCTGAAGAAGGGAAAGGCTACCCACTCCAGTGTTCTGGCCTGGAGAATTCCATGGACTCTATGGTTAAGAGTCGGACACGACTGAAAGAACGACTTTCACTTTCATTGGAATTTTATTAGGGATATATGCTTCTGTTTTGTTCTGTAAAAAGGTAAACTCGAGAAATGGAAATGGAAACCGTTTTTTTTTTTTTTCTTCTTTTATTTATCCCACCTGAGTCATTTCATTGAGAGATTGCAGAGACCTAAAAGGTCAGTTACTTCACTTCCTCCCAATGCAGTATTGAAGTGCTCACTATTACTTGTGTTTTTGATCCTGTTGATATTACAGATTTTTAGGAAGTGTAGTATTTCCACTTCGTTGAGAAAAATTTTGTATATTTAATGTCTGAATCTAGACAATCTTTGAATTTTTCTCTCTAGGATTTGACCATTTCATTACCAGCAAATATTTATAAAATTTATATATGTGTCCAAATTTGTGAGCATAGCAAAGAAGTGCAAGATACAGACTCAAAGCAGATGCAGTGTGCATCATTAATGACAATTCACAATTATAAAAAGTGAGATTTATAGAATAACACTTCCATATGAGAATAGGTGGACCCAGGATTCAAACATATGTTCACTGGCTTGTAGTTCTATATTCTTCTGTTACAATGTTGTCTCTTATAGGGAGACAACTAAGTGTTAAGACAAAAACCTTAATGTTACCTTAATTATAACTTTCATTCTGTTACCCTGTGCCACTCTTGGAGAATCTATGTCTATAACCTTGGCTTATTTAGGGTCAGTAAAACTACTTAGCTGACTAGAATGATAGTTTTTCAAATACAATGATGATGATTTGATCTTTTTTGGTTATGATCTAGTTTTTTGCACCATTTATTCAATAGGTGGCCAAATCAACAAATATGTAAAACTATTGAGAGCTATTATAATTTATGATTTTTAATTAATGATTTTCAGGATGAGATAAATCTGGAAAAATTTTAAGGTTTAAATCAGTAGCAGCTGACATTCTTCTTTCTTGAATTTGTTTTTTGTATTTATAAGGTGATATTGGCAGGATAGATCCTTATTAAATAAATATTGGTTTCAGGAAGGGATAATACCTAAAATAATTTTGTGAAATAAAAATATTAAAAGGGTTTTTGACTAATGGGCACTAGGTTGAAACAGAAAGTGGAGGCGGGTGTCTAATGCTTGGATTGCCCAAGTTTGGACAGGAGGTGTACTGGGCCTGTGAACACAAGGGAAAGAGTTTAGAAACATGCAGAACTGTATCTCATCTTTGTGGATTAATCAAAACAAAATAATCTTGGGAAACAAATACTTTTTCTAGTATTTGAAGACAGATCTTAAATAAAACAAGAACAGTGGATATATAGTATGTAAAGAGTTACTTTTAGAAGAAATAATGCTTTTGGGGTGGATTGTAGAATATAGATTTTGAAACTGCATAAATAAATCTCATACTTTTAAATTTGGAAATCTAGTTTATGTTATTAGGAGTCAAGACAGTGATTACTCTTAAGGATGTGGTGACTAAAAGACAATGAGGGAGACTTCTGATGCTGTCATGCTTTGTTCTTGATCTGAATGCTGTATTCATTTTGTGAAAATAATGATTTGTACATATGTGAGTACTTTTCTGCATATATGTTATACACCTCAATAAAAATTTTTATGTAAGCAAGCAGAAGTTAATATTCTTAGAAATGTATTTTTTTTTCCCAAGAAAATTCCCAATTTTTTCCCCAGATTTAATGGATGCATTCATAATGCATTAAAAGGAGCATAGATTTTGTTTTATTTGAATCTAGTAGGTGGTCTAAACTTTTTTAAAGGTTAAGAATGTTATTATCTAGATTAGTACTCTGTTAGAAATTGCCTAATAGAGAATGGGAGTCATAGTGTCTGAGTTCTTGTCCTATTTTTACTGTAATATAAAATTGCTATGATCATCCATTTGCCTGTTGATTAGATGAGGATGGTAAACCTTGTCCTGCAACATAGAGGTATTTTTATGAAGCTCAGCTGAGATACTGCAGGGAAAAATACTTCATAAACTAAAGGGAAACAAATGCAAAATAATTTTATCAATCTGAAGTAAAAAATGAAGTCAGCAGTACTTTATATTTGTAAAAATATGGATTTATGTTAGACTATTTTAAAATTGTATTGTTACTGTCTTCTGTTATAAAAATAGTCAATGCACCACATTTCTGTGGGTTCGTATAATGTGTGAGACCTAGCTCTTGCTAGCTTTGCACTCTTGGTGCTCTCCTACTTTATGATTCTGTGGTATTGGAAGATTAAGCTGATTGATAGGGGAAAAAACCCCACAAAACTGAGCATCTTTCTCTATTCAACTTTGTTGTTCTACTTATAGTCTCTACTTCCTGTGTGTATATTACACAAAACTAGTGAGTTGTGAGGCTTTTAAATAAATTGATGACTCATTCAACTTTGCCAAAAGGCCTGAATATTTTCTCTTACCCATGATATTACATTGGTGCCTTATGCTATTAACCTGTTCAAACTTCATTGTTGACCCAATGAAGGAATGTTAATCCCTTTCCTCTTATTGCCATTTGGTGGAGGTATGCTTTGCTCAAATATAGTATATTCCTTACTGAAGAATTTTATTCTAAATAAAGATGAAAACTTGTACTGGAGGAAATAACAAATAAGCACAAAATCAAGGAATTTTGAAAAACATTTTGGAAAGACTAAGCAAATTTTATGCAGTGGAAGTTAGTCTAATTTAGTTTTAGGTAAAAATGACTCTCTCTCTACCTCTCTCCTAATGCATGGTCTTATTCTCTCCCATTTTTTAGAGCACCTAATATAGAAAGCTAAACCAAACCTTCTCTTCCTTTCCTGGCTCTATAAATTGCTTATTTTCTAACAACTAACAAAATGTCTGATGACATAGCTAAAGTATGCTGGGATATAAAATGGGACATTGTGCCATGCCAAGCCAACAAAATGTTTTTATTTTTTTTATTTTTTATTTTTTTGTGTGTAATAAAGTTTTATTAAAGTATAAAGGAGATAGGGAAAGCTTCTGACATAGGCATCAGAAGGGGGCAAAAGAATACCCCTTTTGCTAGTGTTAGAACAAAATGTTTTTAGTACAGTGTCTGCAATACTGGGATAAGAATAATCAGAAACAAAAGTATGTAGTCCTAAAGAATTTTATAGTCTAGTTTAATCAGAGTAGAAGGCTCAGGGTAGAGTAGTTTATGGAATTTTACCTTTTAATCTAGAAGGTAGTTTTAATTGACAGATATATGAAATAAGATTTTGAAAGGCTTGTTTATTTAGTGGAAAATGTTTTTTGTTTACACTGTTTTGAGGAAACCGTGTAAGAGTTTAGTAGTGTTAAGATACTTAAGGGGAACTAGTTCCCCACTGGAAGGCAGTCATTCCTAAAGCTAGGGATAATGATGGATATCAGTGGTTTCAGGTGTGCTGCACAGTAATTCAATGTATTTGTAGCTTTACATATAAAGTTCTTATAAAACACTGGATATATTCTCTGTGCTGTACATTAAATCCTTGTAGCATGTCTGGTTTATGCTGAGTAGCTTATAACTTTATTGAATAATACCCTACCATAACTATTGGACTTCCCTTGTGGCTCAGCTGGTAAAGAATCTGCCTGCAATGTGGGAACCCTGGTTGGGAAGGTCCCCTGCAGAAGGGAAAGGCTACCCACTCCAGTATTCTGGCCTGGAGATTTCCATGGACTGTATAGTCCATGGGGTCACAAAGAGTTGGACATGACTGAGCGACTGTCACTTTCACTTTAGGGTTTCACTTTCATAACTAGTAGGGAAAACTTTCAAACACTTGTGAAATAATATAAATATACTATATGGCATAAGACCTCATATAGAGTATATATTTAATATGTATCTGTGAAATGAATGAGTGAAATTAGATGCCATTTGAAATTTGGGGTCTACAATGCATCACTATAAGATATCCAATGATTTAAAAAAATAAAGGCCAATTATTAGACTTGTGTAACTATTAAAAAGTATAGAGATACAGGTTATTTAGTAGCATCCTCATAGTGCTAATTCAGGGAGTCAGAGTTGAGCCCTAGTGTGATTCCTTTGGTTTAGAAGATTTTATTTCACTAAATGATTGGTTTAGTTACTTTCTTCCCATTTCCATTATAAGAACTACTGTCAAAATTTGGTGGTATGCCCATCAGAACCATATTTCAAACTGTCCTTTATTAGTTAGTTATTCTGCTTCCACTTTAGCCCCTCCTTTGATGATTTAAGAGTTGATTCAAATATATGCTAAAGGATCTGTGAATAGTACATTGAAATTTCCCTTAAGAGGCTTCCTTTTGAAATGTGAGGGAGGGTGTGGTTTGCCCACCAATTTGACAGGAAATAAAAGTAATGAAGGGTTTCCCTGGTAGCTCAAATGGTAAAGAATCTGCCTGCAATGCAGGAGACCTAGGTTTGATCCCTGGGTCAGGAAGATCCCCTGAAGAAGGGAATGGCAACCCACTCCAGTATTCTTGCCTGGAGAATCTGCATGGACAGAGGAGCCTTGGCGGGCTACAGGCCATAGGATCACAAAGAGTCAGACGTGACTGAGCAACTGACACTTCAAAGGTAATGAAAACAGCCATATTTTATTGTATTTAATATGAACTGAACTTGGGATATCTGGATTAAAAGGTGTTGGGAATTGAGTATTATGAAGACCTAAGAATGAACAAGGAGATCCAACCAGTCAATCCTAAAGGAAATCAACCAGAATATTCGTTGAAAGGACTGATGCTGAAACTGAAGCCCCTCTACTTTGGCCACCTGATATCAAGAGCTGACTCATTAGAAAAGACCCTGATGCTGGAAAAGATTAAAGGCAGGAGGAGAAGGGGATGACAGAGGATGAGATGGTTGGCTGGCATCACTGACTCGATGGACATGAGTTTGAGCAAACTCTGGGAGATGTGAAGGACAGGGAAGCCTGGTGCGCTGCAGTCCATGGTGTGGCAGAGTTGGACACGATTGAGTGACTTAACAACAAGAAGAATGAACAAACCAAGAGAAGCAAGATTTAAAGAGCTATCATTAGACTGGTTAATACTATCCCTAATAGAGAAACTTAATGATAATTATTATTACTACTTCAGAAATGAGGAAACTGAATCTTAGAGCAGTTATGTGTTTTATTACTTTTTTTCTCTCTCAGATCACACAGTTAGTGCATGGTAGTGGTGAAATTCAGAGAGCAGTTAACCCGTTTTCTTTACAACTGACTGCCTCCCCTGCTTATGATAATACTTTTTGCTTAATGTAACACTTTTACATTTTTAAAATACAGAGCTGGCAGTGATGAGGTAAAATTTTAAAATATGATTTATTGAAGGCATAATGAGAATTTAGAGAATATTAAGATATTTGCTAAAACAAACTTTGAAAATGCTAACATGGTGACTCATACTAGAAATGAACACGTGTCAAAATTTTATTAAGGATTCTGTAAAATGGAGAAGTTGATTCCAAGAGCATTTGAGGAACTGGCTATTTATAGGAATAAGTTAAAAGAATGTTTGAGAGAGGAATTCCTGGTGTCTCAGTTGGTAAAGAGTCTGCCTGCATTGCAGGAGCCCCGGGTTCAATGCCTGGGTTGGGAAGATCCCCTGGAGAATGGAATGGCAACCCACTCCAGTACTCTTGCCTGGAGAATTCCATGGACAGAGGAGCCTAGTGAGCTACAGTCGATGGGGTTGCAAAGAGTCAGACACAACTGAGTGACTGTCACTATTCATTACTGAAGATGGCAGAGTAAAAGAACACAGAATTTATCTTTCCCCATGAACATATCAAAAATACATTTACATGTGGAGCAATTCTCACTGATAACTAACTGGAGGCTGGCAGAAAGACTCCTATACAAGACTGTAAGAAAGATCTGCCTGGAATCAGAAAGGAAAGAAAAGCAATCAGGTCAGGGCTTGTGCCCCTGGGAGTGACTCAGAGGAAAGGGAGATTAAAGCCATGTTGGTGGGAGGAGAGCATAGGGCAGAGACCTCCGTGAGGAATGAGCAGTTCAAACTTCCTCTTGACCCTGGGTTTCATGAAAGGGAAGACAAGACACCTTGTCTGGTTGGAGGGCCAGCAGGAGCAAGAAGAGAGTTATAGGGAGCCCAGACCCCGCTTGTAGGGAGTGCAGAAATGCCTGTTTGCTGCTGAATGCTTAAGAACTAGTGTTAGTCACAGTTGGTTCCCTGGTGCCTCAGTTGGTAAAGAATCTGCTGAATGCTTACTTCCTCCCAAAGCAGAGAGGAGAGGAATTGAAGTAGAAACTCCCCATGCCATGCTGTGTTTTAGTGGGACATTTCAAACCATTCTCTAAGGAAGATCAGGAGAACTGGTGATTATGTATTAGAGATGAGTAAAATGAGGTGCATAAATTATAACTTCCTAGCAACCTGCAGAGGCAGAAAATCCTAGTACATGGTTGCTGACTTTAATTTCTTTCCACTTGGCTACAAAGCTTAATCCAGTCTCTTTTTCCCCCTCTACTTGTCCCTGTCTTGAATATCTTAATTTAAAATGACATCATTAATATTAGTATTTCTTAAGTATTTTATATATGAAATTGTTCACTAAAGAGATTAGGACACAGTGATACAAAATACTCTTTTAAATCCAGGATTTTTTATATTTGACCATTTAAATTACATTCTTTTCTCTATTAGTGACTTTACATTTTTAATTAAATGGGTTAATTCCTGAGTAGAGATTTAAATGGCCATTAATTCTTAGGATATCTTTTCAGCCTATTTAGTGTGATGTATGTCTCTGAGTCTGTAAAAGAAAAAAAAATTGCCTGATTTCTTATGATGTTTAAAATCACATTTATATACAGTTAATGCATATAATACCCATAAATCAACTTTAAATATTTTACACTGAAGGGAAAATATTTTGCAATGTTCAGCATGAGATTTCTGAGAATTTAATGCCATTTCAGAGGATGTTTTCTAGAGAGTTTCTTCCCATTTTTGTTGTAGCTCAGTTATGTCCAACTCCTTGTCACCCCATGCACTGCAGCACACCAGGCTTTCCTGTCTTTCACTATCTCCCAGTGTTCACTCAAACTCATGTCCATTGAGTTGGTGATGCCATCCAACCATCTCATCCTCTGTCTCCCCCTTCTCCTTTTGCCTTCAATCTTTCCTAGGATCAAGGTCTTTTCTAATGAGTCAGCTGTTTATATCACGTGGCCAAAGTATTGGAACTTCAGTTTCAGCATCAGTCCTTCTAATTAATATTCAGGGTTGATTTCTTTTAGGATTGGCTAGTTTGATCTCCTTGTGATCCAAAGAACTCTTAAGAGTCTTCTCCAGCACTAGTCAAAGGATCTGTTCTTTGGCACTCAGCCTTTTTTGTGGTCTGACTCTCACCTCTGTACATGACTACTGGAAAAACCGTAGCTTTGACCATATGGACCTTTGTCGGTTAAGTGATTTCTCTGCTTTTTTTGATACATTGTCTAGGTTTATAATAATTTTCCTTCCAAGGAGCAAGTATCTTAATTTTGTGGCTACAGTCACTGTCCACAGTGATTTTGGAGCCCAAGAAAATAAAATTTGTCACTGCTTTCACTTTTTCCCCTTCTATTTGCCTTGAAGTGATGGAACCAGATGCCATGATCTTAGTTTTTGAATATTTAGTTTTAAGCTAGCTTTTTCACTCTCTCTTTCACTCTCATCAAGAGGCACTTTAGTTCCTCTTTTCCTTCTGCCATTAGCATGGTATCATCTGCATATCTGAGGTTGTCAATATTTCTCCCAGCAGTTTTCTTTCCATTTTGTGATTCATCTGGTCCTGCATTTAGCATGATGTACTAAAACAGGGTGACAATATACAGCCTTGGCATACTACTTTTCCAATTTTGAACCAGTCCATTTTTCTATGTCTCATTCTAACTGTTGTTTCTTGACCTGCACAGGTTTCTCAGGAGACAGGTAAGATGGTCTGGTATTCCCTTCTCTTTAAGAATTGTCCATAGTTTGTTGTGATCCACACAGTCAAAGGCCTTTGTGTAGTCAATGAATCAGAAGTAGGTGTTTTTTTGAATTCCCTTACTTTCTCTTTCATCCAATGAATGTTGGCAGTTTGGTCTTTGGTTCCTCTACCTTTTCTAAACCCATCTTGTACATTTGGAAGTTCTCAGTTTGAGTACTGTTGAAGCCTAGCTTGATGATTTTGAGCATTACCTTGCTAGAATGTGAAATGAGGGCAATTGTACTGTAGTTTCAACAATTTTTGACATTGCCCTTCTATGAGATTGGAATGACAACTGACCTTTTCCAGTTCTGTGGCCACTGCTAATCCCACTTCTCTGAAAAGTAATGTTTGTAAATAAAGTCATTACTTTTCACTTCCTAACAAAAGGAAAATCTTTAAGAACTGAAATTAAGGTACTCTTTATAGTGGGGAGTTAAGATAAAGCTGCATTTGAGCCATGAAGCTTCATGAAAACTATTTCAGAACAGTCACTGCCTCTTCTAAATGCAATGAGAAACAGTGAGTCCAAATGCAAATAGATTCCTAAGAATAGCTAGTAATTGTTTTCTGTAGCCAAATGGACATTTTGGCCAGTTTATTTTTCAAATATTTACTTATGGATATGTTGTCAGTAATTTTGCACTGTGAGTTATGTAGCTTATAATTTACTTGCATATCAAAACTATGCTAAATCTGGTAGGAATAGCTAGCATGACAGTTTGATTCCCCTAACAGTCTGGTTTGGTTAATCTGTCAGATGGTCCAAAGCACCATTGTACTGATTTAGAGATAGTGATCTATATAGTCTAAACTCTTCTCTATGTGTGCACACCACGTATGTGTGTGCATGCATGTGTTCCTATTACCTTCTAGTATTTATTTTCTTCCAGATTTACAGAGTGGTTAGTAGTTGAGGTAAGAAAGGGAAAATGAATGATGTAAATGTTCATTGCCCTCAATAATTGTTATTGTTATTAAACAGTAATTATTCTTTCCTACTTTAAATATACCATCTGCTTAAATCACCTTCCAAAATCCCAATTAAGCTGATAATTACCCATCTAAACAAAACAAATAGCTTACCCAAACTTCAAGAGACTGAAGGAATAGTGAGTAGTGTGAATATGGTAATTTACACTTTCCTCCATCAGATTTAGAAGTCTTCTTTGTAGGTATAAGAAATAGTGATAGCTCATATATATGTTCATAATGCATCGAAGAACTAATATGTCCTGTATGTTAAAACTCTCATATAGTTTTCATCACAAACCAGTGAGTAGCCACTTTTATTCTCATCCTATTTTATTGATAAGAAAATAGATGTTTTCAAGTTTTTTATGTATCTTGTTTATGGGTACATCTGGTGCCGTTGGACTGCAAAATAGTACTTTCCTAAGATGGCCGAAGTGGTATTTCTAATAGCATGTAACCTGAAAAACATTGCTATTCCTCACCAAGAAGTAGACTCCATACTAACTTCCATCCTTTCTAGAGAACTTGGTGGGCTTTGATTACTCCATCTGATAAAAGTGTAACTGACAGAAATAATTTTTTTTTTTTAACACCTGAGACTAGATTATACAAAAGACAGTTTCCATTGTCTCATTTTGTGTCAGTACAGTCTCCCTAGGAACCTAGCCTCCTTGGAGGAAATTCAGGATAGATCACATAATAAATGTTCTGGCTGAGAGCCACAGTAAAGAATTCATCTGACAGGATTCATCAACCCCAAGAGCAAGCAGGTTTAGAGTGACCAGGTTTTCAAATGATTTCAGCCGCTTGTCATCGAGTCATCTCCTGTCTTGAAGTCATTTCATAGAAGCCCCCATGTTTCATGGAGCAAAGACAAGCATGCCCAATATATTGTGTTTG
Source organism: Odocoileus virginianus (assembly GCF_023699985.2). Lineage (NCBI taxonomy): Eukaryota > Metazoa > Chordata > Mammalia > Artiodactyla > Cervidae > Odocoileus > Odocoileus virginianus. Next base: position 35,576,497 of record NC_069680.1, read on the forward strand.
GTTTTCTAACTTAAAGAACCCTTGAACATGATAAAGGGTTGATTAAGTTTTAGGTCAGTTTGTTTGTGTGTGTTAACTGCTCAGTCGTAACCAACTCTTTGTGATCCCATGGACAATAGCTCTCCAGGCTCCTCTGTCTGTCAGATTTTCCTGGCAAGAATACTGGAGTGGATTGCAATTCCCTTATCCAGGGGAACTTCCTGACCTAGGAATCAAGTCTGGGTCTCCTGCATTGCAGGCAAATTTTTTACTGTCTGTGCCTCCAGGGAAGTCCTCGTAAATGGACTAGGCAGTCTAATTTCAAACTAGCATTTTGAAATATGAGAAAATACTACTGTCTCTGTCAAGGAAAATGAGGTGTAAGCTATGTTATAGCTCCAGTTTGTAAAGATTAAGAATATTCCTTCAATTATAAAAATTATATAAATACTTGTAGGCTGCAGAACTTGCATTGTTTGGGAGTCCTGTCTTCTCCTATAGGGATTGTATAACTTCTGATTCCTTCATGACTGGGAGATGAAAGAGATGAAAGAAAATCAGGACCAAGGGAAAACCATTTAACATAGCTGAATCTTTGTATCATTATTTTGTGTCTATCAAAACATCTAGCTAGGCATATTTCCAAACAATGACTTTCTTTTCATTGGAAAGTTTGATGGATTCTTTAGAGATTTCCAACCTCCCCCACAAAGTGGAATCTGTTGCATTACACATTTATCTGCATAGATGGTTCCATATCCCTCTGATTTCTTATAATCCCTTGAAATTTATTTCTGTATCCCTGTTGACATACCACAGTCTCTCTCAGCTGGAGTCACCTCACGTTACCACACAGACTTCTCAGACAAATTGGTTCAAGAGGGACTATCACTTGAGTTGTCTATGCTGACCCATTTAAGATGTTATGAATTTTTGTCTCATATCCCTCAAATTTTAGGATGCTTCAAATCTCTCTCTCTTTAATTGACAAAGTTAGTATTGGCATTGAGCAGTCTTAGTCTATGTTTGATCTTCTACACGTCAACAGTCACTTGGTTTGAGGTTGAGGTGCTGGTCTTCCTTCCTACGGACAAATTCTTTCAAGTGGTTTAAATAAAGCCCCCCTTTCTCTAAAGTGGTAGAAAAAGTACCCCCTCATCTCATGAAAAAACAGACATACCCAGTCACAAGAGGAATAGGGGCAAATGCAGCAGATCTTATTTGGCAATGACTGTATTTAAATTTCCTGGAGTAACTGAAGCTTTTCCTCATTTAGTCTGAGTCAATAATGAATTAAATGTTGAGATACTGGATTTTTGCTCCCTCTTAGCAAGTAGTTTATTTAGAGCAGAGGGATACTTTGGAATCTGTACTTTTGGACCTTGGTTATTAGTCAAAATCAGTAAGCAGGAAAACTCCCATTTTTAATGTGTCAGTGAAAGAGGAGAGTGAAAAAGTTGGCTTAAAGCTTAACATTCAGAAAACTAAGATCATGGCATCTGGTCCCATCACTTCATGGGAAGTAGATGGGGAGACAGTGGAAACAGTGTCAGACTTTAATTTTTTGGCCTCCAAAGTCACTGCAGATGGTGATTGCAGCCATGAAACTAAAAGACACTTACTCCTTGGAAGGAATGTTATGACCAACCTAGATAGCATATTAAAAAGCAGAGACATTACTTTGCCAACAAAGGTCCATCTGGTCAAGGCTATGGTTTTTCCAGTGGTCATGTATGGATGTGAGAGTTGGACTGTGAAGAAAGCTTAGCGCCGAAGAATTGATGCTTTTGAACTGTGGTGTTGGAGAAGACTCTTGAGAGTCCCTTGGACTGCAAGGAGATCCGACCAGTCCATCCTAAGGCAGATCAGTCCTGGGTGTTCATTGGAAGGACTGATGCTGAAGCTGAAACTCCAGCACTTTGGCCACCTCATGCGAAGAGTTGACTCATTGGAAAAGACCCTGATGCTGGGAGGGATTGGGGGCAGGAGGAGAAGGGACGACAGAGGATGAGATGTTGGATGGCATCACCGACCCAATGGACATGAATTTGAGTAAACTCCAGGAGTTGGTGATGGACAGGGAGGCCTGGCATGCTACGATTCTGGGGTCACAAAGAGTCGGACATGACTGAGCGGCTGAACTGAACTGAACTGACTGAATTTTACTGTACATGTTTTTAGCCAGACTTTTCTATGCTTTGAAGTTCTACAGTGTCAAAATAGAATTTGGATATTGTTTTTGCTTATTGTGTTCCTCCTTTAACCCCAAAGAATTAACTATTATTTTTTATCTTGGAAACAGTTCAACCACTGCTACCTGAAAGAATATGAGGAAAGTAAGGTGTCAGGAGAGCATGTGTTTTCTCCTGGGTATTGACAGATACTAGATATCTACAGATAACTTACAGAAGTAACTGTTGACAAAAATAAAAAAGATAGCTTGGGACAATATTATTGATGGTCTTTAACATAAAACCCTAAATATCTTTGAAATTTCTGTTTGAAAATAATTTCAAACTTAAAGTTACTAGTACAGGAGCATAATTTACTAGATTCTGTGTTATTATCTTACCCATTTTGCTTCATTAATTTTGTTCTATCATTATTATCTATCAGTCATACTTCATCTATCTTCTATCTGTCTCCAGCTGTGGTAGTCAGAATTCTGAAGATGTTCTCCTTCTAGCCCCCAGATTATTGTTTCCTGGTCATTCACTCAAGCATTAGTATAGATAACTACTAGAAAGAGATTTTGCAAATGTAATTAAACTCCCAAGACAGTTAACCTTAAGATACAGATTTTATCCTGGTGGGTTTTATATAATCAGATGAACCTTTTAAAAGTCAGAAGACAGATGTGATAGAAGATGGGATCATGGACTTCCCTTGCGGCTCAGTGGTAAAGAATCTGCCTGTCGTGCAGGAGACACAGGTTCGATCCCTGATCCAGGAAGATCCCACATGCTGAAGAGCATCTAAGCCTGTGTGCCATAACTACTGAGCCTGTGTTCTACAGCCCAGGAGCTGCAACTCCTGAAGTCCATTCATCTAGAGCCTGTGCTCTGCGGTGAGAGAAGCCACTGCAATGAGAAGCCTGTGCATCACAACTAGAGAGTAGCCTCCACTCACAAAAAAAAAAAAAAAAAAAAAAGAAGATGGGATCAGAGTGATCCAAAAGGTGAGGATTCCATATACTGTTGTGGCTTTGAAGATGCACGAAGAAATGGGAGTGGCTTTTAAAGAACTGAACATTTTCTAGGGGACAGCTAGGGAGGAATGAACCTCAAACTTACAACTAGAAGAAACTTAATACACTTTCTCCATATAGTATTCTTCTTTTTTTGAATCATGAGAAGAAATTATAAATATTAAATCCCTTAGATAACTGTTGCTGGGTAGTTCTTAAGAGTAAGATTACTTTCTTAGGTAAGAATATAGTTACCAATTTAAGCAGACTTATCTTTGATACAATAATTTTATCAAATCTGTTACTTAGTTTAGTTTTTGACCCAATAATGTCCTTGGTAGCAATTTTGTTACTCTGGTGAGAACCCAGTCTCAGATCAAGTATTGCATTTAGTTGTCACATCACGTTTAATCTAGAGTATATTCAAAGGCTTTCCTTTTGCTTTGTTAAATTGTTACTTTTGAATAATGCATTCACCCTTTAAAATGAAGTACTCCTAATTTTGAGTGTGTCCGATATTTTCTTATGATTATATTCATGTTTTACATTCCTGGCTAGAATGCGGTACAACGTATAAATAATACTATATACTTTTTATGTTATCACAGCTGAAGTTATACAATGTCAATCTGCCCCTCATTGGTGATATTATTAGTTTTGATCATCTGATCAAGGTGTTGCCCTTGACAAAGAGTAGTTACTGATTTTTCCCTTGCAACTAATAAGCCATCTGTCAGGAGACTTTAGAAACATGCAAATATTCTGCTCACTTAGAACATTTGCTTCTGAGTTTGGCATCTATTGATGATGCAAATGTGAAATAATAGTTACTTTGGTGATAAAGTGATGATTTTCAACTCCAACACTCTTTCCATATTCACCAGGTAGCATTTGTATTATAAGGAATATCAGTTTCCCTTCTACCCTAATTTATATCTGTTACTATTCATACAAATGTATATTTTCTACCTTTCTCCCTGTAGCCTATAATTTATTATGCTTTTTATTATTTTTGGAGAAGAAACTCAAATTGTCTGAGATGTGGTTAGTGGAAACTTCTTTAAACTGGCTGCTATGACTATGGAATATGGACCTATCACTTTTTTGGAGAAGTTTTTTATTTTCTGAGATACTAAGATGACCAGATTCATTTTGCATGTACCCTGACTCAACCTAGAATTAGCCCTCATTCCAAAAATAAAATGGAACCTTAGATAGTTTAACTTGAGGAATTATACCACTGAAATTCTGCTATAAGAATATTAATCTTTAAATAGAGTTTGAATTTAAATGTATTGTAGACAAAATGGGAAGACAGATTATAAGACTAGAAAGTATTATTATTATTTTTTTCTTTTCTGTAAATCTTGGTAAAATTTTGCAGTGAATTTTATTTTGGAAGACATGATCAAACTATCTCTTCATCCTCTCCTTTATTTTATCGAAGAAAGACTACTTCATGGCCTTACTCTGGTAGTTTCTTATAAAAATGCATGATATGTGAACATAACCTTGATATCTCTGCTTCAATTCAGTTCAGTCACTCAGTTGTGTCCAACTCTTTGCAGCCCCATGAATTGCAGCATGCCAGGCCTCCCTGTTCATCACAAACTCCCAGAGTTTACTCAAACACATGTCCATCGAGTCGGTGATGCCATCCAACCATCTCATCCTCTGTCGTCCCCTTCTCCTCCTGCCCCCAATCCCTCCCAGCATCAGGGTCTTTTCCAGTGAGTCAACTCTTCACATGAGGTGGCCAAAGTATTGGAGTTTCAGCTTCAGCATCAGTCCTTCCAATGAATACCCAGGAATGACCTCCTTTAGGATGGACTGGTCGGATCTCCTTGCAGTCCAAGGGACTCTTAAGAGTCTTCTCCAACACCGCAGTTCAAAAGCATCAATTCTTCGGCGCTAAGCTTTCTTCACTGTCCAACTCTCACATCCATACATGACCACTGGAAAAACCATAGCCTTGACTAGACGGACTCTGCTTAGCTATATACAAAATCAAAATAAAGATTTAAAGACAAATCTTTCTAAATAATCATAGAGTTAGTGGTTTTCAGAGAAGAGCTTTATGAAGGCAGTAAGTTCTTACTAAATCAGTGGTAGAGTATGAATCTTAAAATTAGTAAAGAGGTCAGACTGATGGATCCAGATTTATAACCTTTTGTGTTGAAGCTGAACTATGATTTAATATGACATCAGTGTTCAGTAGGCAATATTGAAAAATTTTGCTGCATGAATTTTTGAGGAATGTCAGCAGGATTTGAGAAATTGTTTATACTTAGAAACTTGAAGTTGAGGCTTAATTAGAGGTATAATCATAGCATTTTAGGCCACTCTCTGCTTTTGTGGGTTCAATTGCTGGCTTGGGAAGATCCCTGGAGGAGAAAGTAGCAACCCACTCCAATATTCTTGCCTGTAAAATTCTATGGATAGAAGAGCCTGGCAGGCTGCAGTTAATGGGGTCACAAAGAGTCAGACATTACTGACCACATGTTATGCACATATGCACTGCTTTTGATGACAAATGTAAAGTTCTTGACATTTATCTCATGGTCATTCTTGGAGATATAATGTCTATTTCCACACTCTTAGAACTTTTCCTACTGTTGGGTGGGAGACCAACACAAACTCAATGTTGTAAGTATCACTCAATATTGATTTTTTGTTGTCATTTGATTTATATATATTGTGAAATAATTACCACAATAGGCTCAGCTAACATCTATTGTCTCATATACATACCAGAAAGAGATAAGAAAAATTTTACCCCTGTGAAGAAAACTCTTAGAATGTGCTCTAACTTTCCTATATACCACAGAGCAGTGTTAGCTATCATCATCATGTTGTGTATTGCATCCCTAGTGCTTATTTATCTTATAACTGGATGCTTGTACCTTTTGACTGCTTCCTTCTAGTTTGAACCCCCATACCTTAACTGCAAATCTAGTTTTTCTCTATGAACTTAGTGGTTTTGTTCTGTTCTTTTTTTTAAATTTTTTGTTGGAGTATAGTTGGCTTACAGTATTGCTAGTTTCTACTGTACAGTAAAGTGAATCGACTATTAGTGTTGATTCTGAAGTCTAGAGGGAACTGGAGAAGGATAAATCAAGGGTTATCTAGTTGATCATGGGGGGAGTTACTGTATAGACAGACACTGGACCTTCTAAGCACCGTTTCTATAAAGGAAGCACCATTTCTATAAAGCGTAGTAAAATTGGATTAGGATTAGTTGCAAGAGCAGACAAGCAGTTAATATCTTCTCAAAAGATCCATGAGGATGTAGAGACCAGAATTTAGAATCAAGATACTAGCTTTAGAAGCCTCATGTGAAAAATGGAATGTTAATAATAGTTATTCCTAAATGGTTTAACTGTGTGCAGACACAGCATGAAACATTTTAATTTATATTAGACCATTTGATCCTTAACCTTGAAGCTAGCACTAGTATTATCCCTATCTTAGAGATGAGTAAACAGATACAGAATGGTTAAATATGTTCCTCGAGTAGCCATAGTTGTATGATTTGATTGGAACCCTGGAAGTCTTGACTTTGAACTACTTCATCATTTTAACTTGTTAAAATCACATACATGTTTTAAACAGCTGTTCTCTAGTGATTCATCTTGGGCCTCTAAATCAAGGTTTAAAAACTCAAAATTTAATATGGATACCACCTCTAAGGGTCTCCCCTGGTGGCTAAGAGATTAAAGCATCTGCCTGCAATGTGGGGGACCTGGGTTCGATCCCTGGGTCAGGAAGATCCCCTGGAGAAGGAAGTGGCAACACACTCCAGTAGTCTTGCTTGGAGAGTCCCATGGATGGAAAAGCCTGGTGGGCTACAGTCCACAGGATCGCAAAGAGTCAGACATGACTGAGTGACTTCACTCACTTAACTTCTCTAAGAAAATGGAAAAAAGAATTGATAGTTACATGAAAAAAAAAGTGACAACTTTGGACAGGTTACTTGTCATTCAGTTATAGTTGGAAAAAAAAAAATAGACAACATATTTAGGTGCAAAGCAGAAGGAAAATCAGAAGAAAATTGTTTCCTTTCCTGATTAGTGATTAGTCATTTGGTACAGAAATTGTAAAAATAGACCAAAATTAGTAGTGTTAGAAGGGTACAATTCTTAAGGGATTTAGTAGAATTATGGGTCCAGAATCTGAACTACATGGTATGATAAAAACTAGAGTACGTGAATGATTAAAATACCAGAGCATGCCGTGTGCCCTGAACTAAAGAAAACAAGCATGAAATTTAATCTTAGTGTCTGAATTTGGAAGATGACTTTCTCTTGAAAAACAAAAAGGTACAGACCCCACAATGTAGACAACAAAAAACTTTGAAAATGATTTTTTCATGTCTTTGTTTAAAAAAATAGCAAGCAAATAGAACTCAAAACTTTAAGTTGATAGGCAAATAAGAGTATGGATAGCAACTTAAAATGTCACAAACTTTGTTTGTATCCTTATTCAGAACTGTTAATTTGGTATACATGGAACTATGATGTTTACTTCTGAATTGGAGCGAGCTCAGTAACAGCTTATCAGTGAATGTATTAATAATAGTAATATGATTTATCAAATGTTTTCTCATACCAATTCTCATACCAAACACTATGCTTAGCATTTGTGTACTTCATTTCCTGGGTCAGGTCCTCTTCTTGAGAATTACAGTTATTTAATGAAAGTTCAACATGGTCAAGCTACGAGCTCATGGCCACATAGCTAGTAAATGAGATACCTTACATCGGACTTCAAAAATCATGTTTTTAAGTACTATATATTCTGGATTCCCTTTCAAAGTAATTTCTCCTCCAGAAAAAATTTATATGTGTATACTCTATGTGTGTGTTTATGTAAATATATATAGGTAGAAAGAGTGCCTTTGAAATACATGGATTTTATACACTTGTAAGAAATATGTAGCCCTTCCCGGGTGGCTCAGTGTTAAAGAATCTGCCTGTTAATGCCCGAGGCACAGATTCCATCCCTGGGTCAGGAAGATGCCCTGGAGAAGGAAACTGCAATCCACTCCAGTATTCTTGCCTGGGAAATCCTATGGATAGAGGAGCTTGGGGTTGGAGCTACAGTCCATGGGGTCTCAGAAGTGTCTGACACGACTTAGTGATTAAACAAGAAATGTGTAAGTTAGTAAAGGATACTTATCTTTAAGTATACTTAAATATGTTAGCTTGTAAAGGATATACTTGTCAAGCTGGATTTAGAAAAGGCAGAGGAACCAGAGATCAAATTGCCAGCATCCACTGAATCATTGAAAAAGCAAAAGAGTTCCAGAAAAGCATCTAATTCTGCTTTATTGACTATGCCAAAGCCTTTGACTGTGTGGTCCACAACAAACTGTGGAACATTCTTAAAGAGATGGAAATACCAGACCATGTGACCTGCCTACAAGAAATCTGTATGCAGGTCAAGAAGAAACAGTTAGAACCAGGCATGGAACAACGGACTGGTTCCAAATTGGGAAAGGAGTACATCAAGGCTGTATATTGTCACCCTGTATTATATGCAGAATGCATCATGCAAAATGCCTGGCTGGATGACGCATAATCTGGGATCAAGATTGCAGGGAGAAATATCAATAACATCAGATAAGCAGATGACACCACCCTTATGGCAGAAAGTAAAGAAGAACTAAAGAGCCTCTTGATGAAGGTAAAAGAGAAGAGTGAAAAAGTTGACTTAAAGCTCAACATTCAGAAAACTAAGATCATGGCATCCAGTCCCATCAGTTCATGGGAAACAAATGGGGAAACAGTGGAAATTGTGAGAGACTTTTATTTTTGGGGGCTCCAAAATCACTGCAGATGGTGACTGCAGCCATAAAATTAAAAGATGCTTGCTCCTTGGAAGAAAAGTTATGACCCACCTAGACAGCATATTAAAAAGCAGAGGCATCACTTCACTGACAAGGATCCATCTAGTCAAAGCTGTGGTTTCTCCAGTAGTCATGTATGGATGTGAGAGTTGGACTATAAAGCTGAGCACCGAAAAATTGATTCTTTTGAACTGTGGTGTTGGAGAAGACCCTTGAGAGTCCCTTGGACTGCAAGGAGATCAAACCAGTCAATCCTAAAGGAAATCAGTCCTGAGTATTCATTGGAAGGACTGATGCTGAAGCTGAAGCTCCAATACTTTGGCCACCTGATGCAAAGAACTGACTCATTGGAAAAGACCCTGATGCTGGAAAGATTGAAAGTGGGAGGAGAAGGGGACAACAGAGGAGGAGATGGTTGGATGGCATCACCAACTCGATGGACGTGAGTTTGAATAAACCACGGGAGTTGGTGATGGACAGGGAGGCCTGGTGTGCTGTGGTTCATGGGGTTGCAAAGAGTCAGACACAACTGAGCGACTGAATTGAACTGATGCCAGAAAGAATGTCCAGAATTATCATGATCAGTACTGCTGGAAATGTGATCATGGACTGCTATGAACTGTGAAATGTTTGTCAATGGCCCTTAAAATGGGTTAAGAAAGTGAGACTTCACATTTAAAGACTGTTATTGAAATTAGCATTGCTATAATATACTGGCATGCAATCATTTTTATAGTAACTTATTTTGTTACATTTTCCAGAGTGTCAGTCCAGCCATGGTGCACACACACACACATAGATCCTTGATTATAGAGTTTGTAAAGTAATAATCTATAAAATAAAAAAAATTAAGTTCAAGCTAAGGGTTTTCCTGAAATATCTAGATTGAAGAATATTTTTAAAATTATATATGGCTCTTTGTCACTTGTATTTTCTGGATGAAAGTTTTCTTATTTTCAATTTTTCTCTAATTAACTTTCTGCATATGAAAAATTGTTACTATCTGCCAGATCTTTTTGGCCTTTTCTCAACTGAGTTGTCTGGGAAAAAAAAAATCAATTTTTATTTCAATATTAAAAAAGGGTCATTGTTACCCATGCTTCATTGCTTCTTCTAAATCTAATTCAAAGTCTGCATCATAGTGTCAGGAGATCAGAGAACTAGTTCTTGTCTAATTCACAAGCTCTTTTGCAATTTAGAACTTAAGAAACATCAAGGACACAGAGTTCACTGAGAAAATTAACCAATATCTTGTGAATAAAGCATGGACATAAAACACACCACAATATCAAATTGAGTTAGACAGTTGGCAAGATGGGAAAATCAATAGCATCTTGGCATGTTGATGAGAAATACTGACTGATTTGTGGCATCATTCTGAGCTCTAGGCATCAGTTACTATATTTTTTCATTTTTATTATATAATGTTTACTGTTTATTTTTAATAAAAAGTATCACTTGACCATAATACAAAATCTTAAAATTATAGAAAGCTGTAGTGGTTAAAATAAAAATCATGTTCTTACCACTGTTCACAATATTGTATCTAGTGTTACTATGTAAGTATTTCTTTTTTGTCAGTTGATATTATTTTATTACATGAATTTTGATACTGATTTTTAACCTGCTACCATATGGTCATTTTTTCTCATGTTATCTAAAATTCTTCAAAAATGTAACTTTAAAGATCTGCATAGTGTTTCATAGTATACTTAACAATTTCCTCATTGTTGATTGTTTAGTTTTCTTTCTTTTTTTTTTTTTTACATTTTGGTTTTCCTAGATCTGGTTACCCTTATATGTCTTTTTTTTTTTTTTTCCCATTTATTTTTATTAGTTGGAGGCTAATTACTTTACATCATTGCAGTGGTTTTTGTCATACATTGAAATGAATCAGCCATGGATCTACACGTACTCCCCATCCTGGTTCCCCCTCCCACCTCCCTCTCCACCAGATCCCTCTGGGTCTTCCCAGTGCACCATGTCTGAGCACTTGTCTCATGCATCCAACCTGGGCTGGTGATCTGTTTCACCCTAGATAATATACGTGTTTTGATGCTGTTCTCTTGAAACATCCCACCCTCGCCTTCTCCCACAGAGTCCACAAGTCTGTTCTATACATCTGAGTCTCTTTTTCTGTTTTGCATATAGGGTTATCGTTACCATCTTTCTAAATTCCACACATATGTGTTAGTATACTGTAGTGATCTTTATCTTTCTGGCTTACTTCACTCTGTATAATGGGCTCCAGTTTCATCCATCTCATTAGAACTGATTCAGATGAATTCTTTTTAATGGCTGAGTAATATTCCATGGTGTATATGTACCACAGCTTCCTCATCCATTTGTCTGCTGATGGGCATCTAGGTTGCTTCCATGTCCTGGCTATTATAAACAGTGCTGTGATGAACATTGGGGTGCACGTGTCTCTTTCAGATCTGGTTTCCTCGGTGTGTATGCCCAGAAGTGGGATTGCTGGGTCATATGGCAGTTCTAGTTCCAGCTTTTTAAGAAATCTCCACACTGTTTTCCATAGTGGCTGTACTAATTTGCATTCCCACCAACAGTGTAAGAGGGTTCCCTTTTCTCCACACCCTCTCCAGCATTTATTGCTTGTAGACTTTTGGATAGCAGTCATCCTGAGTGACGTGTAATGGTACCTCATTGTGGTTTTGATTTGCATTTCTCTGATAATGAGTGATGTTGAGCATCTTTTCATGTGTTTTTTAGCCATCTGTATGTCTTCCTTGGAGAAATGTCTGTTTAGTTCTTTGGCCCATTTTTTGATTGGGTCATTTATTTTTCTGGAGTTGAGCTGGAGGAGTTGCTTGTATATTTTTGAGATTAATCCTTTGTCTGTTGCTTCGTTCGCTATTATTTTCTCCCAATCTGAGGGCTGTCTTTTCACCTTGCTTATAGCTTCCTTTGTTGTGCAAAAGCTTTTAAGTTTCATTAGGTCCCATTTGTTTATTTTTGCTTTTGTTTCTAAAATTCTGGGATGTGGGTCATAGAGGATCCTGCTGTGATTTATGTCAGAGAGTGTTTTGCCTATGTTTTCCTCTAGGAGTTTTATAGTTTCTGGCAAAAGCTGAGAGAATTCAACACCACCAAACCAGCTCTTCAGCAAATACTAAAGGATCTTCTCTAGACAGGAAACACAGAAAGGTGGTATAAACGTGAAACCCAAACAACAAAATAAATGGCAACAGGACCATACCTATCAATAATTACCTTAAATGTAAATGGGTTGAATGCCCCAACCAAAAGACAAAGGCTGGCTGAATGGATACAAAAGCAAGACCCCTATATATGCTGTCTACAAGAGACCCACCTCAAAACAAGGGACACATACAGACTAAAAGTGAAGGGCTGGAAAAAAATATTCCACGCAAACGGAGACCAAAAGAAAGCAGGAGTCGCAATACTCACATCAGATAAAATAGACTTTCAAATAAAGGCTGTGTAAAGAGACAAAGATGGACACTACATAATGATCAAAGAATCAATCCAAGAAGAAGATGTAACAATTATAAATATATATGCACCCAAAATAGGAGCACTGCAATATGTAAGGCAAATGCTAACGAGTATGAAAGAGGAAATTAACAGTAACACAATAATAGTAGGAGACTTTAATACCCCACTCACAACTATGGATAGATCAACTAAACAGAAAATGAACAAGGAAACACAAACTTTAAAGTACACAATGGAGCAGCTAGACCTAATTGACATCTATAGGACGTTTCACCCCAAAACAATCAACTTCACCTTTTTCTCAAGTGCACACGGAACCTTCTCCAGAATAGATCACATCCTGGGCCATAAATCTAGTCTTGGTAAATTCAAAAAAATTGAAATCATTCCAGTCATCTTTTCTGACCACAGTGCAGTAAGATTAGATCTCAATTACAGGAGAAAAATTATTAAAAATTCAGACATTTGGAGGCTAAACAACACGCTTCTGAATAACCAACAAATCATAGAAGAAATCAAAAAAGAAATCAAAAATATGTATAGAAATGAATGAAAAATGAAAACACAACAACCCAAAACCTATGGACACTGTAAAAGCAGTGCTAAGGGGAAGATTCATAGCATTACAGGCCTACCTCAAGAAACAAGAAAAAAGTCAAATAAATAACCTAACTCTACACCTAAAGCAACTAGAGAAGGAAGAAATGAAGAACCCCAGGGTTAGTAGAAGGAAAGAAATCTTAAAAATTAGGGCAGAAATAAATGCAAAAGAAACTAAAGAGACCATAGCAAAAATCAACAAAGCTAAAAGCTGGTTTTTTTGAAAAAATAAACAAAATTGACAAACCATTAGCAAGACTCATTAAGAAACAAAGGGAGAAGAACCAAATTAACAAAATTAGAAATGAAAATGGAGAGATCACAATAGACAACACTGAAATACAAAGGATCATAAGAGACTACTATCAGCAGCTCTATGCCAATAAAGTGGACAACTTGGAAGAAATGGACAAGTTCTTAGAGAAGTATAACTTTCCAAAACTGAACCAGGAAGAAATAGAAGATCTTAACAAACCCATCACAAGCAAGGAAATCAAAACTGTAATCAGAAATCTTCCAGCAAGCCAAAGCCCAGGACCAGATGGCTTCACAGCTGAATTCTACCAAAAATTTAGAGAAGAGCTAACACCTATCTTACTCAAACTCTTCCAGAAAATTTCAGAAGAAGGTAAACTTCCAAACTCATTCTATGAGGCCACCATCACCCTAATTCCAAAACCAGACAAAGATGCCACAAAAAAGAAAACTACAGGCCAATATCACTGATGAACATAGATGCAAAAATCCTTAACAAAATTCTAGCAAACAGAATCCAACAACATATTTAAAAAAATCATACACCATGACCAAGTGGGCTTTATCCCAGGAATGCAAGGATTCTTTTAATATCCGCAAATCAATCAATGTAATACACCACATTAACAAATTGAAAGATAAAAACCATATGATTATCTCAATAGATTCAGAAAAAGCCTTTGACAAAATTCAACATCCATTTATGATTAAAACTCTCCAGAAAGCAGGAATAGAAGGAACATACCTCAACCTAATAAAAGCTATATATGACAAACCCACAGCAAGCGTCACCCTCAATGGTGAAAAATTGAAAGCATTTCCCCTAAAATCAGGAACAAGACAAGGGTGCCCACTCTCACCACTCCTATTCAACATAGTTTTGGAAGTGTTGGCCACAGCAATCAAGGGCAGAAAAAGAAGTAAAAGGAATCCAGATAGGAAAAGAAGAATGAAACTCTCTCTGTTTGCAGATGACATGATCCTCTACATAGAAAACCCTAAAGACTCTACCAGAAAATTACTAGAGCTAATCAACGAATACAGTAAAGTTGCAAGATATGAAATTAACACCCAGAAATCTCTTGCATTCCTATACACTAACAATGAGAAAACAGAAAGAGAAATTAAGGAAACAATACCATTCACCATTGCAACAAAAAAAAATAAAATACTTATTCTTTTTAGGTAGGAGCATATCTACCTAAAGAAACAAAAGACCTATACATAGAAAACTATAAAACACTGATGAAAGAAATCAAAGAGGACACAAACAGATGGAGAAATATACCGTGTTCATGGATTGGAAGAATCAATATTGTCAAAATGGCTATACTACCCAAAGCAATCTATAGATTCAATGCAATCCCTATCAAACTACCAACGGTATTTTTCACAGAACTAGAACAAATAATTTCACAATTTTTATGGAAATAAAAAAAACCTCGAATAGCCAAAGTAACCTTGAGAAAGAGAAATGGAACTGGAGGAATCAACCTGCCTGACTTCAGACTATACTACAAAGCCACAGTCATCAAGACAGTATGGTACTGGCACAGAGACAGAAATATAGATCAATGAAACAGAATAGAAAGCCCAGAGATAAATCCACAAACCTATGGTCACCTTATCTTTGACAAAGGAAACAGGATATACAATGGAAAAAAGACAACCTCTTTAACAAGTGGTGCTGGGAAAACTGGTCAACCACCTGTAAAAGAATGAAACTAGAACACTTTCTATCACCATACACAAAAAAATTGTTTAGTTTTCTATTTGCTGGAGCAAACCACATTACTGTATATACATATTTGTCTGCATTTCTGTCTGCTTATTCCTTATAATTGATTTCTAAAACAGTGCCATTTTATTGAATTGTATTTGTTTCCTAGTGGAACATTTCATTTTATATATATTTTGAAAGTCATATTTTTCTGTTTTTTTCAAGTATGTATGATACCTAGTTTGGTTCATTGCAAAATAGACATCAATTCTTTTAGTTCAGTTCTTAAATTGGAAACTGTAATTCATATAATGATATAAAACATAATACAGAAATGCAGCTTCAAAAATACTTGGCCAATACTTCTTTCTACAATTAGTCCTCCCCCAAGATATTTAAAACTTTAAATTATTTCTATTTTTAGTTTTTGTGATTATCACCATAATAGTTAATGACATTCTTTTATATTCTTTTGTTGATCTGAGAATGGGGGCATTTTCTATAGATTCTTGCTATGAGAGATGGGGATTTCTCTATATGTGGTCCTCACCCCCACCTACTTATTTTATTTTTGACAGTTGATGTTCTTGCTTTTTATTGCTTATACTCTGTACAATGAAGTTATGTAATTTAAAAAAATGTATCCTCTAATGTGGCTAGTTTCATGACTCCCTACCATGTAAGATGTGGATGTGGATGTGTGTGTTACTCAGTTATTGCCATCTCATGGACTGTAGTCCACCAAACTCCTCTGTCTTCGGAATTCTCCAGGCAAGAATACTGGAGTGGGTTGCCATTCCCTTCTCCAGGGGATCTTCCTGACACAGGGATCAAATCCAGATCTAGTGCATTGCTGGCAGGTTCTTCACCATCTGAGCTACCAGGGAAGTCCAAAGATACAGATATTTGCCCTTATAATTACATTTTAAATCATTTTTAGTTTTCTACCCTCTGTTCTTTGTACTTTTAATTTTACAGTCTCAAGAAGAGGTTAGTATTCTGCATGCACAAAATTCAGTTTCCTGAGCCCTCTCTGTATGTTGATGCCAAAAGTTGTTAAATAAAAGTATTTTATTAATAGAGTTGGATGCATCTAAGATAATATAAAAGATATTTAAGGAGATCTAACATATGTCACATGTGAGTTACAGAAAGAGAAGGCTCAGAGATGGGTCAGAGGAAAGGAGCAAAGAGGCAAGGGAGGGAAGTGTCAAGAGCTAAACATGACAGGAGTCTGCAGGTTTTATCAAACTTATGGTTTTCTAGGCCCTTTGTATTTCTGTTGGAAGTTAGGTATATTTTTTTCAACTTCCAGGAAAAAAGAAAGCCTATTAGAATATTGATTGAGATTGCATTGAAGCTATAGATTGATTTGGAGAGAAATTTTTCTCAATAAAATTGATTTTTTTTAGTCTCATGAGCATAATATTTATTTCCACTTATTTAGATCATCTTAAATTCCTCTTCGCAAAGTTTTGAAGTTCTCGATATACAGGTCTTCCCCATCATGTGGATGATCTATCCCTAGGTATTTGATAATATAGCCTCTATTATATGTGATAGTTCTAAATTTCCACTTGTCTGTTACTAGTTATACTACTGATTTTAGAAAATAGATCTAGAATTCTGTAACCCTGTTAGACTCATTGGTTCTAGTGTTTAGTTCATTGATTTCATAGTAATGTAATGAAATGTAATATTTTCTACTTTGACAGTTGTGTCCTCCCTAAAGACAACTTTAAATCTTTCTGATTCTGATGCTTTTTATTTTTTTCCTTATTGCACTGGCAAGTTCCTCCAGTACAATGTTGTACGGTGGTGGTTTAGTCACTAAGGTGGTGGTTTAGTCACTTGTGACCCCGATAGGGTCCTCTGACCATGGGATTTTCCAGGCAAGAGTAGAAGTGATGGCAGATATCTTTGTCTTATACATTATACTAGAGGCAAAAAAAAAAAAAAAAAAAAATCCCATCTTACATCAGGAAGTACATTGTTAGCATTAGGATTTTTGTAGATGCCTTTATCAGGCCTAGGAAATTCTTTTATTACTAATTTTCTGAGTTTTTTGAAAATCAGAAATGGACTTTATAGTTTTAAATGATTTTTTAAAATTGTTGAGATTATTGTGTTTTTTTTTTTTTTAAACAGTAACATTTTAAGTAATTTTTTTTCCGCCAGAGAGAAATCTATAAGTTAATGTTTATCTTTGTGCCTGCTAAGTTTCTTCAGTTAGTTGTGTCAGACTCTGCGATCCCATTGACTGTAGCCCACCGGTTTCTTCTGTCCATGGGATTCTCCAAGCAAGGCTACTGGAGTGGATTGCCATATGCCCCTCCAGGGAATCTTCCAGCCCAGGGGATGGGGCCCACCTTTCCTGTGGGCAGGCAGACTCTTTACCACTGAGCCACCGGGGAAGCCCCAGTGTTTATCTTCATTGTGTCTGAACTCTAACAAAATCTAATAAAAATCAAAGATACATCCATTGTCCTGGAGAATGGCAAAGCAAAAATTTCACCAAAGTTTAAAAGGCAGGGAAAACTTTATTCAAGGCTATCCCAGTAGTGTAAGAAACCAAAACAGAAGTCTGAACTTAGCTCCCTTGAAACAAAAGGCAGGAGAGTTTTTCATCACTGAGGTGAATTGAGTGGAAAAATATTGGAGAATACTATCAGAGAGACTTATCAGTTGAATATGTCTAGCACATTGAATTATTCCTGACATTTCAACTCTTTTGCTGTGTAATTAGGTCTTCTGATTTTGCTAATTGAGATTGATTGAAGGTAGGCTCCTACCTTCCATGGAGACTGGGAGAAAGGGGATCTATCTTCTTTGATGATTACATTTCAAAGGAATGGCTCTCAGGTCCATGAGAAAGTCAGGGTTGGAAGACAAAACTGGTTACAGGTTTTTAAAAAGTTTTTTATACATCACAAAAGGACAGGGAAAGAATTTACAATTATAAAGCTTTCTGAAGTAAATGCTCTAAGAAAAGGAAGGTTGGGGGCCTATAGTTAGAAAGAAGCCTGTGTATAGATAATTTAATTTTGTTTACCTTCTCAAATAACCAGCTTTTAGTTTTATTAATCTTTACTGTTGGTTTCCTTCATTACTTTTTCATTCATTTCTGCTCTGATCTTTATAATTTAAGTTAAGCTGAGGGGAACATTAAGGCCATCTTGATTAAAACTATATATTCCTTGAATTGGCTTGTTAAACAATATTCCTGTGTGACTCTGGAAGTCATACTATACTGTTTTATTATTATTTTATTGTGGATAAGTTTTAGATGATAAGTGTTCTTAACCTCAGGGATTTCAATATCACATAAGGTGGGAGATGATTTCATTAGCCAGGGTAGTGGCAGTCATGGTGGTGACAAGTAGTCAAATTTTTAAAAGTATTTTTTATTTTTATTTTTTCATTTATTTTTATTAGTTGGAGGCTAATTACTTTACAATATTGTAGTGGTTTTTGTCATACATTGACATGAAAAATAAAACTTTTTTAAACTGAAAAAAATTAAAATATGAGCATATAAGGCTTATTGATTGTACAAATGACAGGATATTAGAGAAAGAAAGGAGTCAGTGATGACAGCAATTTTTTTTTTTTCTTTTTAATCTGGGCAATGGGAAAGTAGGATTTTAATCAATTTTGTTTTTATGGAGTTGATCATCAGGTTAGCAGTCAAACTCTCTTGTCTCTGTGACTGTTTTCCCTGCAGTCTTTGGTCCCCTGAATATTCCCTTCACAGTACTTCATATCTAATTCTTAGCCTTTCTTCAAGAACCTGCTCTTATGCTGTCTTTTCAGTGAAATCATTCCAGTTATCTCTAGCCTTTTATGAGGATGACAGTACAGTAATTTATATTGTTAGTGTTGTTGCTAAAGATTTTGGTGGTTATACTCTGTGCTTGGTACTATACTGAGGCCTTTACATTGTCTAATGTTATCTTTATAATAATGCAATGAGGTATTATTATTATTTATTTGTTTTTACAAATGAGAAAGCTATGGCTTAAAGATATTGTCACTCCTAGAGATGAGGATGCAAAGCCAGAAGTAGTGGCACCAGCATGTTAATTCTGTTTTATAACTCCTGAGGACCAATCTCTTAAACTTCTGGAATGATTTATTAATTGCAGTTATTGATGAGTGACTATTTGTTCTGTAGCCCATGTTTGGTTTCCCTGAGGTGATTACATTTGTAATTTAATTAATCCTGTGCATCCATCCTTTTTTTCTCCTAGTTACCCTGGTGGTTACTGTTGCTGTACACTATTCTATGCTTTTTGCTTTATGGTTCTCTACTGAATCATATTTGAAAGAGAGGTTGTTTCTTTATTCCAAATAATGTAGCAAGATCTCCCTGTCAAGTTGTTAATATAAAGCAAGTGGGTTTTAGTAAAGGTTTTATTTACCTGACAATTTTCCTATCCATACACATTGTTCATTACCTTATTATTTGTTTATTGACTTGTGCTAATACATTTTTATAAGGAGAATAATATACACCATATTGGAGAATTAGAGCTTGGGAACCTGAACATCATTTGGTACATCATTTTACCCAAAGGGAAATTCCCTGCACATCCTCTGTGACAAAGCCCTGCTCTATTTCTGATTAATAATGGCAGTAAAGGGAAAAACAGAACCCCTCAATGCATTCAGTTTTATTACTGAATGAATATGTGTTCAGTGTTACCTGTGACAGTTAGTTGAGATCTTCCTCTTTATAACTTTTCAACCGTTGCTTTTTATTTTAAGAAATAAAAATAAATTTAAGGTACACACTATACTACATGCTCGAACGTTGAAAGCCATCCTTTTTCTTTCTCTGAGGGTGTCTTTCTTCAGGCTGACTGCTCAGTTCCCTCACATACTCTGTAGTACCCACCCTTCTCCTTCCCAATTGGTTCTAATTGTTTTTCCCCAGAAAGAGTCAGCAGAAATATTCATTGCGGTCATATTAATAGCAAATAGGCCAATTAAAAAATGCCACCAGGATCATGACCTAGTTCCTAAATCATTGATCCTTCCATACTGATTCTAATCAGTAGATTATGGATTCATGAGCACTTGGTTTACTGACATTACTCACTTGTATAGACAACGTCCCTGAAATACTCAAGACGTTTGTGCACATCGTAGACTAGTTTCTCTGACAACCTTCTGTTCTTGATCTTTCTTTATCTTTTGCACAGCTGCTTTGAAATTTACCAGTCTTTTCCTGAATTAGACTTAGTAAAGACCTCTTTTATCCATCTTAAATATTCTTTGTTTCTCTTGATACAGTTTTCTAATTGATGGTATTAGCATAAGATGATCTTTTAAATTATCTGAAAAGGGAACTATAAAGTTTAAACCTGAATTTATGCTGTGTATACAGTTAATTCTCATAATTTGCCATAGTGATATTGTAGGAGGTTGCCATAGAGACTGAATTAGTGAATCAGTTCAATTCAGTTCAGTCACTCAGTCGTGTCCGACTCTGCGACCCCATGGACTGCAGCATGCCATGCCTCCCTGTCCATCACCAACTCATGGAGTTTACTCAAACTCAGGTCCATTGAGTCAGTGATACCATCCAACCATCTCATCCTCTGCTGTCCCCTTCTCTTCCTGCCTTCAATCTTTCCCAGTGTCAGGGTCTTTTCAAATGAGTCAGCTCTTTGCATCATGTGGCCAAAGTATTGGAGCTTCAGCTTCAGTATTAGTCCTTCCAGTAACATTCAGGACTGATTTCCTTTAGGATGGACTGGTTGGATCTCCTTGCAGTCCAAGGGACTCTCAAGAGTCTTCTCCAAGACCACAGTTCAAAAGCATCAATTCTTCAGTGCTCAGCTTTCTTTATAGTCCAACTCTCACATCCATACATGACTACCGGAAAAACCATAACCTTGACTAGATGGACCTTACTGAGCTTTTAGTCCTAGGAGAAATACAGGGTTAGGTTATTGCAAGCCTCTGGTCATGACATTTTTATCAAACAAAACACAAAACATGTAAGTTTGCTTGCCAGCAATGTCCTTGTAAAACAAGCTAGTCTCTTCATTGTTGAAATATCTGTTCTTCCACAAAATCCTTTTCCTGAAGAACACTTAGCAGGTATTTTAAGATTCTTTCACACTATTTACTTGCAGAATATGCCACACCTGCTGTATTACCTTAGCAAATGGTCACGCCAGCCAGCACTAGCTGTAAAGGGTTTAACATTTTTCTGATTCTGGGTAATGTGATTTGTAAATGTTTCTGGCTTTCAGCCTCACACTAGTGCCATCCATTAAATTTTTTATAAAAATGGGTCATCACCTCATGAATCCACAAGTTGAGCTACTTGTATCTTCCATAGCCTCATTCTATATTATAGATGTTGCTTTAGCACATTGTAGAGTGGTCCTATAAACAAACTGATGCATTTCCTCTTCATTTTTCTGGATATATCTTCTTGTTGATTCATTAACATTGAGCTTATAGCCAACAGCACTATAATTTACACATGAATGAAGCTGATCTAACACACACATTTTCCCTATAAAGTATATCACAGCCTTGAACTTAGGAACACTAAGCAACACTTATATACTATACTTAATATTTAAGTTCTTCAATTAATTTGAATTCTCAAATCACCAAAAAAGTATAAAAATTAAAAAAATATATATATATTGACTTTGAAAAGAATGCTTGTTTACAGCATGACAGCAGAAATAATTCAGAGCTTTGCCTTATTTGACTTCATTTGGGAACGTATGTGTCCAGCAACTTAAGTTTTTTCCTCTGTGTACATGTCCACGAATAAACACATAAGTGCCCTAGTATTGATTTTGAGGTTACAAATAAATTTTGGTGAGTAGGCCAATCTATAAATATGGAATCTACAAATAATGAGGATCAACTGCATTATGTTGAAAGAATATGAGCCTTTGGAACTTAAAAAATCCATCAGATGTCCAGCATAAAGCCATATGCATTGACAGGTCAATGTGTATTTTCATAACATTAAGCTTAAGATTCCTGGGTTATATCCTGCACCTTGTAAACTCAAAAGACAAGTTTTTCTCAGGCTCACTTTTCTGGTTACTATTATTAGACCCTTTAAAAAATTATTCCATCTTTCATTTTTATTTGTTTAGAACTATATTTTTCTTCTACTGATAGTTGTATTTTCATGTTTTTTTAAATTAGAGGTTTATAACTTTATATACTTTTTATCATCATTTTATGGTAATTATAAGAGAGAAGGAAAGCACATATGTTCAATCTTCCATTTTTTTTCACCAACAACTCAGAAACTGAGAAGCTAATGTGCTCTGTAAGCAGAAAATAGAAAAGTTTGTGGAAGTTGGAAGGTAGTAAAAATTACTTGAAACACTTGAAATGTGTGTTCCAGGAAAAGCAGGTAAATCACCTGAGCTGGGGAAGAGACAACTGACATGAGTTATACTTCAGAATCTAGTTTTGGAAAAGGTAGCTGGAAGCTTGCAGAAGTGGAGAAAGTGGTTCTAACTTGTTATTTTTTGACACATCCCCTAGGAGCCTGAAAATACTTTTCTTAATAGGGAGATATGATATGAAATTTTAATCAACCTTTTCCAGTCACATACATTGTTTTTTTTGTAGAATGAAACCACATATCTGAACTGAAATCTTGTATTTGAATAATGCTAAAATTATTTTATTAACAAAACCTATACATCCCATAAACTCTAGATGAGAAAGACTTTCAAACTGTTAGGGCCCTCAGGTCCATGATTTAATGCTGGCTGAAATGAGGACATAAATTATCCATTGTATCATTATTTTCTCACCAAGAAAAACAAAACAGAATTAAAGCTTGGTACTTTGTCAACTTGTCGCCTGGGTAATGGAAGATGAGGCTGAGCCTGAATAAAATGTGATGGGAGGAATACATTGATTCTGGTTCTTACTGAGATGTGGTTGTAAGAGAAATTTACACTTGTAATTAATATTCAGGAAAGTATGAGAGCCAAAAAAGGGCCTCAGATAAAAGTAACGGCTTTGAAAACT
Organism: Odocoileus virginianus; assembly: GCF_023699985.2. Classification (NCBI taxonomy): domain Eukaryota; kingdom Metazoa; phylum Chordata; class Mammalia; order Artiodactyla; family Cervidae; genus Odocoileus; species Odocoileus virginianus. The sequence goes on from NC_069680.1 coordinate 35,599,594, forward strand.
TGGACAGCAGAAAAGGCGATGAACCATTATGCTCTAAAACAAAATAACCACCTGCTGCAAGCTTTCTTATTTCGGCATGGTAGAACAAATGTGCCAGAAAGAGAAAAACTATAAGGAACCATTTTATTTTGACAGAGATAAAATATGATTTGCTAAAGACTTATAACACTTTGGTAGGAAAGTTTCTTTTCAGAATTTGGAACTATATCCATCTTTATTTATATTGTTAAGCATTTAACCAATGAGTTTTCCCTAAGATGTTACTATTATCCTAAATTTATGTTATCCTAGGTCACTTGATTACTGGCATATATATGACCTCACATGTGATTTAGCATGTATAGTAACCTGCCTTGAAATGTATGTGTAAACATATATAGATTAAAATATATTAATAGATATACAACATACAATAATATGAAGACAATTCTGAATTCAAAGATGGTGGGATTACATTGTTCTGAAGAAGTGACTTTATTTTTCAGTAGGTTCAGGAAGGGGGAAAGTTACTAACTGAAATTAGTATTTAAGCAAAATTTCTAAGAAGACAAATATGTACAAACCCAAGAGTCTTAAGATTACATTGAAAGAATTCTGGAGTGGGTTGCCATGCCCTCCTCCAGGGGATCTCCCCAACCCAGGGATCGAACCTAGGTCTCCTACATTGCAGGTGGATTCTTTACTGTCTGAGCTACCAAGGAAGCCCAAGAATACTGGAGTGGGTAGCCTATCCCTTCTCCAGGGGAACTTCCTGACCCAGGAATCGAACTGGGGTCTCCTGCATTTCAGGAGGATTCTTTACCAGTTGAGCTACCAGGGAAGTTCACATAAAAATATATAAAGAGTTGAGGAAACAGCAAAAATAAATTATTTTATAGTTGAGTAGGCCATGCTACCTGTATGGAGTTTTGTAAAGAATTTATACATATTCAAAAATTTATTAAATATGTACCTTTTGGCAAATTCTCAATTAACCAAACATATTATTTTGAGAAGGGACTATGGAATGAAGGTAAACACTTAAGGTAAATGTGAATAGAAAAAGCAATGAAAAGGAGGGAAGGTGGGAGGGAGGCAGGGAAGGCAGAGACAGTGAAGCAGATGTCAGAGCCTCTAGTAACCAAAAGAGAAATTTATTTATATCCCTGCCTTTTCCATTTTACCATTGCCTTTAGTTCTTTAAGCCTTCAACTTTGTGACGTTTTTCTCTCTTCAGTAGTCTCATTTCCTTGATTACATTTTTTTCATTGAAGAAAGAAGAGCAGTAGTACCAACTTAAAAATGTATTTTTAGAATTACATGAAGTATTGAATGTGGAAGCACATTAAACAGAAAAATGTAGAGTGTTAAATGATATATTCATAGAAAGTCAGAAATTTTTATTGCTTGAGAGTTTTTAATCAGTAAATCAAATTATGCTTATGTTCTTGTAAATAAATTTTTGTGAAAAATGGCTGATGTTGAAATTGCATTCATCTCTGTCTCAACTTTGTCACTACATCCTCAGAATATATAACGAGGCAGCATTATTGCCATCAGGTGGACCTTGTGGGTCAAATTTTAGCCTTTAGAATTACTCATCTCCTTTACAGGCAATTATGCCTCCCTTCAAAATCACTTGCTTGTCAACATTGACCTGTGTAAGTCATAATCAGCATTATAGACACTCATAAAGTGTGTTTGTTTACCACGGAGAGACAAAGAGGCTTAATGAGAACATCAATACACACTTCTTTCTGACTTTCTCAATATATTTTGTTTTATTTTTTTTACATAGTGCAGACTGCAAGGGGAAGCTAAAGAGCAATCTATGGGGCTACAAAATGGTTCATTTAAAATCCATTCAACCATATGATGTGCAGTTATGCTCTAGTGAGCTAGGTAGACAAGAACCCTTCTTATAAGTGTTATCGTATTTTTTAGGGAGATAGACAATAAATAAGGAAATAAATAGTACTGACCTCTAAGAAGAAAATAAATCACAATGATAATTAGCAATGGATAGCCATCTACTTTGGTTAGGACAGTCTGGGGATGTGTGTGGTGGCTTAGATACTTGTAGAAGGACTTTCTGGGGTGGGCAGAGTTGGGGGCATTTGACCTGAGTCTAGAAGGGTGAAGAGGATGCAGGGCAGGCTTCTGGTAGAGAGTACAACATCCAAAGGCAGAAGGAAATTGGCATATTTGAGTGAAAAAAATCAATTTGGGGATACATGTTTATTCTTCACTGCATGTGGCTAGGTAATGGGTTAAAATCCAGAAGGAAATATTAGGCTTTTGCCTAAACAGGATAAATTTGGTGGATAATGTAGTAAAATGTACAGGTTTAAGATAGTCACTTTTTTTCTGTGGAATGCATTCTTTACATATATTTAAAGTTTTTCTTGATTGGTTTTACTTTTTTTTTTTTTACAGTAGAAAAGTTTTTACTTTTTTTTTTTTACTGTGGATATTACTATTCTTGCAGAACTGTTTTAAAGGATATTTTAATTATCCTACTCAACTATATAAACTTTATTCTATTCTTAACTGTTGTGGGTCCAAATCCATGGATGATATTTTCTGGCTATTTATTATCTCCATTTTGAATAGTCACGGAATTGTTTTGAAAATTAGAAAGGAAGAGCAAATATAAATCACAATGATGGTTTCCTGAATGACTATGTTAAGCAGGTGATTTTGTGTTTATGTAAATACAAGAAGATTTTCATCTCAGTGGAAGCTGTGACCTTTATTGTTTTGACTTTATCTTTTCTGGCCTTAGATTCTACAGCCCTCTTGCAATAGACTCACAGCACTAATACATTAATTTAGAGATACTGGCTTAGGTGGTAAAGAGTGTGCCTGCAATACAGGAGATCTGGGTTCGATTCCTGGGTTGGGAAGATCGCCTGGAGAAGGGACTGGTTACCCACTTCAGTATTCTTGTCTGGAGAACTTCATTGACAAAGGAACCTGGTGGGCTACAGTCCATGAGGTAGCAAGGAGTTGGACACCACTGAGCAACTAACACTTTCACTTTTTGTAGCCTGAAAGCACAAGTAATATGTAGAGAAATATATTTTCTATTGATATGAGGCACAGGAAACTAAGGAGGTACATTGCAATATTTAAACAGAAACGTAAGTGGATGAATGAATCTCCTTGAAATACATGCTGCTTTCCAAATTTTCCTTCTATTGTGGTCAGCATAGCTTTTTTTTACTTTGTAGTTGAGAAGGTCTCAGTTTCACACACACACACACACACACACACACCGCCCACATGGGAATATTGGTATTCAGCGTGCAAAAGCACACATTAAAATTGTAGGTAGTTAAGTCAAAACAGATGGTTGCACAGCATTTATATCTTTGATTAAATTTTATTTTGATTTATTAATGGAACTATAAAATTCTTTAATGAAGCATATTCACAAAAAACCAAAGCAGGGAAGGTTATTAGCTGGGCTTGTATTACTGAGGCCATAAAATTAACAAGTAAACATGAAAAACATAACTGTCAAGTTATTTATGGGCTTCTCTTTAGCGTAAATATTTTTAAGGCTGTATATCCAGGTAGATTTGGTAGCAGATGGAGTGAAGCAATCCAATTAGAAACTATAAAAACAGTTCCTCAAGGCTCATATTATTTAGCAAGTGTGCCTTAGGGTTTGCAGGCCAACAAGGATAAGTGCAGGATGTCACTCAAAGGGCATGGAGCTGGGAAGGAACATAAGGATATTGGAATTTAGGAACAAGTAAAGATTTAGAATAAGAGTTTGTAAGACCAAGGCTAAAGCTTATATAATTACCACTGTCTGGAAGAGAGAAAACTCCGTGAGTTTGAGGTGTTCAAGCAAAAAAGGAATTATTAATTTTAAATATTTTGATATACTGGGGTTAGGATGGTGTTTATGGCCTGCTGTAGAGATGAATCAGCAGCTCAGGTGAGCAAAGCGAATTTTGACCTAGCATTTCCTCTGATTCTTCTTGTAAGCAAAGCCTGGACCTACTGTCAGAGTGTAGATGCCTTGCGGGCCTGAAGGTGTGAATTGCATGAAAGGTGAAGGCTACTTCCAAAAGCCAGAAGGCAGCAAAGTGCTAATTTTGATGAGAGAAAAGGTGAGAAAGAGGAAGCCTTGTGTTACAGACAGCTATGTCCTGACTAAGACCTATTTCTCTCTCTTTCTACTAAAAAACTGTCTCTATCATTTCCTTCTTCCGCTCTGTTTTATAAAAGCAGCTGCTTTCCTTTCATTAGGTTAACTACCACAGAAAACACATTTAAAAACACACGTGTGGAATCTTCTATTCTGCTCTTAAAAAAAGAGGCCCATTTCTCCCTGTAAATTCTCTCATACATAGTTCATGGTTGTGTTTTAAACAAAGTGATTAAAATATGGAAGAAAAGGAAAAATCTTTAACATGGTTTTGAAGAAACTATGTCTGTTTCTGTGTATATATATATATACACACACATACAGTTGACCCTTTAACAACACAGGTTTGAACTGTGCAGGTCCACTTATACATCCATTTTTTTTCAATGTTAAATACTACTACTTTTTGAAATGTTTTTTGTATGACTTCAATCTCAATACATTCCCTAAAGTTTTCTTTCTATTACTTGATCTATTCCTTCTTGGTCTTATTTGCTGTGGCTATATCCCCTTTCTAAACTTTAACCATATGAGATTATCAGAACTTACCTGTCCTTACTAGAATGATCTCATTTAGCTTCATGTCTTTATATACTATGTGCTGGTAGCCTCCAAATTTATTTCCACTTTAAGACAAACATATGCTCTCTAAATATGTATTTTCATGTGTCTATTTGACACCTTTCTTAGAAAGCTAATTGGTGTCTCAGTATGTTCAAAGGTAATTCTTGGTATTATGTCTCAAAAAGAAAATCTTTCCTTCTTTTAGATGTCCCCACCTAAATCCACTACACCTAATTCATTTATTGGCTCCTGTCAGCATCTTGGAGGCACAGACTGTGAGGCCCCATGCCTTCTGTATCATACTTGGTCTGCCGAGTGCACTTTCCCCTCAGTCTGGACTTCCAGGCTGAGTTCACCCATCAGTATCTTGAGATTTGTCCTTAATTCTTTTCCCTTCATACACATCCAGTCCACCAGTGAGGTTTAGTCACAGTCTCGTCATTACCTCTGTCACTGTACTAGCCTAGGCCATCGTCACTCCACTAACCTCGAACTCTTCATTCTGCTTTCAGTCTTGCTGTTAACAACCTTTTCTACACACAGCAACACATGTTGTTTTCAAATGCACATCATATCCCATCATTTTCCTGCTCAAAGCATTTCAACGGCTTCTTCTCACACTTAGTACACTGTCTAAACTTCTTTTCCAGCCTTACAGGACCTTATGTGAACGGTCCCTTATCTCCCATGGTAACCTGCTCTCTATCCTCTTCTCTTTCATATCCCTAGTGCTTTAGGCATTTGCTATTCCTCCAGGCATCATGGCCGGCTCCTCTGTATCTTTCCAAGTTCTACTCAAACTTCCCAAAGGACTTTTCCAAAGACACTTTCCAAAGATTATTCAAAAGACTTTTCCTCAACAACCTGTTTGAAACAGAACAGCTCTGTTCATTTCTTTCACTCTGTCTCTAATTCTGCTTTACAATCTACATAACACTCACTCTCTGAAACCACTTTGTTTTGTTCCTCTTCTCATCCTGTGAAAACTCCATGAAGCAGGGTTCTTGTTGCAGGATTGTATTGTATCCTAAATACATGCAGGAGTGTTTATAGCAGATTAACAATTCAGTGCCTACCTGGTTAATAATAATAAAGTGAATTTATCAGGATAATGATGCCAGTTTTTGGTTATTTAGATTCCTATTGCAAGGTTGTTTATGATGGACCAACCCAGGATCATTTAGCTTCAGGTAGCAGTTCCTTTTTCCTTCTTCATGTTTCTTTCACAATTTGCAATGAAAGCTAAAGATGAGGTCTGAGGAAATTGCCTAATTTACTGCAGTATAAGGGTGACCCTGCTTACCTATCAGAAGAGAATTGACTACTTCTATGAATACTTTTATTTAGTTTTAATGATGTTAGTGTAACTTATTAGTTCTTCTCAATCAAAGGGTACTTTCAGGTTTAGCAACAATTCCAGCTGCTGCATAAAGATTCAAGGCAGTTTGGGTCCACAGTAGTGAAGAAATCAGCAACAGTGCTTTTTGATTTATTTCTAATGATAACTTCCTCTCTGCCCAGCCCATATTCAGTGTTATCATATAACTGGATAAAATATTAAAACTTTGAAATTTAGAAATTTAGTAAGCTCCACGATGTGACATAGTTATTTCTTTTTATACTAAAAATTTTCTCTGTGTTAGGTAGAAATTAGCTTTTTTTTTTTTTTTTGTACCTATGAGGAGACTGAGACTTAATGTAGTTGTAAAGTGTTCTGTTGTCTGTTACTACTGATAGCAGACCCATGACTATAACTAAGAACTGTTTGATTACAAACTCAGGATATTTCCCAAAGGGGATATTCCCTTGTCTGCAAGAGAAGTACTTACATAACTTATCAAATAATATCTATCTGCTCAATTGTTTATATCTGATCCATTCCTTATAGACCAAGGGCCAGAACTGAATTGAGTTAGCCTCATTTTCAAGCATCATGTCAAGAAGTATACAGAAAGGGAAGGTTTGATTTGATACAGTGATCAAAGGGGCTGGATTCTTAAAAAGAGTTATATACTGGGAAGAAGAGAGAACAATTTGGGCTTCCATGTGTGAAAGAATTCAAAAACCAAGACAATGGCAGTATCAAATACTTTCTAAAGAGTTTCTTTCCTCCTTGGGAATTAGAGAATTAAAAAATCAGAACTTACTGGTTTATAATTAAGTATATCAAATTCTTTTTTTACATGATCATATTGATATGTTGCTTGAGGTTTTATATAATTATCCAATCTTGAACCATTTTGAAAATGAAAGCAACAAGGGCAAATATGAAGTCACGTGAGATGCTCAGGATGTGAATTGATAATTGTTGAAACTATATTAAGCAATTCTTTTATCTTTTGAAGCTGTTCATAGTAAAAATTAAAAGATTTTGATTATGTTTTCAAGTGTTGGGATGAAATGATATAGCACAGAAATATGGATAGTACCCTTTTAAGTATTAAAGTAGGTTTTTATTATTTAAGCACTATATTCAAACAACACATATGTTTTAGAGGATAGCTTAAGAAAATAAATCCAAATAACACACACTTAGATGACAATACTTATATCTTCAAAATATTCAAACTGCCAGATTTATTACTTAATGCTAATGTCATTGGGCATAATCCTGATGTGACCTATAAAATGGAGTGGTTTGTCTGTTTATCAAAGTGATTCAAATAGGCAATTGACTAAAAAACTGGGTATTTTGGTGTAATCCATATTCAAGCCAAAGTGAAAGTTTTAAAAGAGTAAGCAGTAAAGGACAGATTATGAATTGGCACCAAACCTTATTACAGTTATACTATCATGAGAAGTATTAGAGTAGATGCATTTTTTCCTGGAGTAATGAAAGAGTATCAACTGCCACAGAAAACCTTGATATTTTATTATTTGAGTTTTGGGTACTTCTGTAAGTATACTTTTCTAAGCCAAATGACCAAATTTACAAAGTGGAAATCAGCTGGTGCCTCTTAGAGTTTATTCCTTGATCTACTCAAAGATCTCTGATTAAGTACCTTTTCTAGCCATTTCACTTAGGAGCCCTTTGGCTTGGACGTAATGTTGTTCATCATTTTATTTTGTTCAAATACCTCATACAGTGTCTGGAATGGAGTGTTTGCTCAGCATTTATTTACTGAATATCTGGTGAGCATTTTTCACACCCTTAGGATTCACTTTTCTACTACATTTCTTGATGAGAAGTGATTGGATAGATTAAACTGCTACTAGTTGATAATTTCAGGTATCAAACTTTTTTAGTGTGACTAATCTCATTCTGGGCTTCCCTGGTGGCTCAGATGGTAAAGAATCTGCCTGCCATGCAGGGGATGCAGGTTCGATCCCTGGGTAAGGAAGATCCCCTGGAGAAGGGAATGACAACCCACTCCAGGATTCTTTGGACTTCCTTAGTGGCTCAGCTGGTAAATAATCTGCCTGCAATTTGGGAGACCTGGATTTGATCCTTGGGTTGAGAAGATCTCCTGGAGAAGGGAACAGCTACCCACTCCAGTATTCTGGCCTGGAGAATTCCATGGACTATAAAAAGTGAGCTAGTTGAGATAAGTTTTTTGAATGTTTTTCTCTTAGTGGGGTGAATAATTGTTTTGTTGAAAATAGCATATTCTGTACATATACAGCAATTGAAGTATACATTGCCTTTGGTTTTATTAAGAATTAAATGGGAAAGATAGTTTTAGTTTGATTCATGAAAAATTGCTTCAGAAACATTAACCAAAGATAGTGCACTTCTTTATTTTTATTCCCCTAGGCAATGAATTTATAGGCAGCACAAAGTAAGATGAATGACAAAGCCATAGAATATAGCTGAGGTAAGAATTACATAATTGCAATTCACACAGATAACGTTTTCCTGAACTGTTATTACCTCCCACAATTGATATCCACCATTTCTGAAATTATCCTCGTTTTATCTACCAACGGGCTATGATCAAGTTCAGAAAAAAATGCATGGTTGAGAGTTGAGAAGATATTTAAAAAAATGAATCAGTCTTGCTTTGATTTGCAATTCTACTATATATGGACTATATAAAGTCCATAATTCAACAGATTCTCTTTTCCTGTATTTTCTACCACTCCATAGATAAAGGCTGGTTTTGGTTAAACTGTTTTAATTACACAAAATTAAGGTGTGTGACTAATATCAAGGCTTGGGAGTCACAATGCTTGGGATAAAATACTGGCCGTCACTTCTTTTGAGCAGGTTTAAACTTCCCTGAACCATTGTTCATGGGAACTATAAGGGCAGCTGAGATTTTTGACCACCTACTTTGTTGTGGAAAGTGAAGTGGCTCAGTCATATCCAACTCTTTGTGACCCATAGACTGTAGTTGGCCAGGCTTCTCCATCCATGGGATTTTCAAGGTAAGAATATCGGGCTGGGTTGCCATTTCCTTCTCCAGGGGCTCTTCCTGACTCAGGGATCAAACCCAGGTCTCCTGCATTACAGGTAGACTCTTCACCATCTGAACCACCAGGGAATTCTGGTGGAATGATCGGAAAACCACAGAAGAAAGGCCTGGGAGGAGGGTAAATTTCGCTAATTTTAACAAGCAAACTCCTGCATAAAACACAAATCAGAGGAAGAGATTCTGAGGCACAGAAGCTTCTTTTTCCACAGTTTAGGTCTATGTAATGTTCTCAAGGTCATTTTCTTTAATTTAGGAGATGTAACCTGATTGGAGAAATGAGCATTTTATCACTCTTAGGATTAACTTCTCTACTATGTTTTTTGATGGGAAGTGTATTTCTTATTTTCTTTGGGGTTTAGATGTTTCCAGAGTTAACTCTCATGTAACTTTTTGAGAAAAGCAGGGAAGTTATTGTTTTCCTGTATTGTGTATATGAGGAACCTGAAGCTCAGAGATATATGTGGTTTTTCCAGTAGTTGAGACCTAAAAATAGCAAAGAAATGTCTTCTGACACTTTTATTTCACTTATTTACTTATCCAATCATTTAATCCCTAAATATTTATGTAACGACATTCTTTGTCCAAGACAAAGAATATACTTATGAAACATCGTGTATATAATTATGAAGGCAAGGCTGACAACAAATCTAATCAGAGAAATAAATAAATAATTATAACATGACAGATGTAATAAATGATAGAATAATAGAAGGATTTTCTAAGTAAGTGACTTTTAGGCAGAAAGTAGAAATATACAAGCGAGAATGGAACATTTATGTCAGACACATAGAACGTTTGCAAAGGCTTCTGCCCTAATCCTCTATTGCAGCTCAGTGACTATGTTAGAATGCTGTGTGAGAGTGTTTGTGAGTGGATACATAGCTCTGTTGCAGGTCATGGCTTCTTAAAACTCCACTGTTACATGGTGTCTTTGGTACAGTTTATCTGTGAATATCAAATAGAATGAATAGCAAAGGGAGAGAATATAAGTTGGTGCCATTTCTATTCATAGAGAACTTAGTCATCAAGTATTTCCACTCCACTCTGCTAGCCCTGTGACTTTGATAAGACCTAGTCACCTAGTGTGAACAGAAGGGGTTAAATCAGCAAAAGTCTACACATACGGGGGCTCACATGATTCCTTGCAAAATGGAACGTTCAGTAAGTACTCTTGAAGGATGATAGCATGGTGATATCCTGGGGTTTTTCCCAAAGATAAAGAGCTAGAATTACACTTGATTTTCTCAAGGCTTGTATTCTACCATCAGGGACATTAGTAAGAATTTCCTTAAATCTCTGAAAGCATGTGTAAATTCTTTGAAAATCAATGTCTAACTGCTTGTTTCATTAACATTTAAGTCTGAGGGAAGAGAGTATTTTAAAGCAAAAAATGGAAGAAATGGATACATTAAAAACAACAACAACAAAAAAGTCAACTGAAAAGGAGAATACCTCAGTCTCATGACATTCAAATACTTGAGTATTTCCCCAAGTGGTAGTCTTCTAATTTTAATAAAATACATGTGTGAGAAGGCAAAGTGAAAATATTCATAGCCTTATGGGGATACTAGTTATATAGTTCACAATTTATACATTTATCAAATATATAACCATCTCTACCATTCCATTTTAGAACATTTCCCTCACCCCTTGAAATACTCTAATGCCCCTTCCAGTTAACCCCCACTCTCAGCCTCAGCATTAGACAGTCACCCACCTCCTCTCTATCTTTACATTTTTTTTCCTGGAAAGGGGAAACTTACTAAAATAGTTCTCTGTGTCCTGTGCCTCATCTCCAGCTGTGGCTAAATGACACTGGCCAAGGTTCTGAGTGTAAAAGCATTATAGACCTTGTTTCTCCTTGTCACTCAGAGTTATTCGAGTTTTTAAAACTGTAGTGGGTGTGGTAGGCAAAATAATGCCCCCTCCTCCAAAGATGTTCACAGGCTCTAGAACTTGTAAATACTTTACATTACCTGGCATGGGGGAGTTAAGGTTGTTTATCAGTTGACTTTGAGATTAGAAAATAATTCTGTATTATCTGGATGTGTCCAATGTAATCATAAGGGTTCTTAAAGATAAAAGAGGAGAATTAATGACAATGAGGTATAACCAAAAAGGGATCTACCGGCCAATGCTGGCTTTGCAAATGGAAGAGTTTCCTTTAAAATACAGGAAATATCAGGGAAATAGATTCCCACTAGAACTTCTAGTGAAGAAGGAAATGGCAACCCACTCCAGCATTCTTGTCTGGAGAATCCCATGAAAAGAGGAGCCTAGTAGGCTATAGTCCATGGGGTCGCAAGAGTTGGACGTGACTTGGTGACTACAGAGATAGAGAGAATTTCTAGATGGGACACACTCCTGCTAGCATCTTGGTTTTAACTAAGTGCACTCATCTCCAATTTATAATCTTGAAAGCTGTAAGAGAACACATTCACGTTGTTTTAAAGCCACCAAGGTTTTATTTATTTTTTTTGGGGGGGGGGTAATTTGTTAGAAATTACAAACCTGTAAATTACATAATGTTAGAGGATAGAACAAAAGCCTCTTTTTGGTAGAACTGTTGTTGTTGGTCAGTCACTCAGTCATGTCTGACTCCCCATGGACTGCAGCATGCCAGGCCTCCCTGTCCCTCACCATCTCCCAAAGTTTTCCCAAGTTCATGTCCATTGCATCAGTGATGCCACCGAGCCATCTCATCCTCTGATGCCCTCTTCTTCTGCCCTTAATCTTTCCCAGTATCAAGGGACTTTTCTAGTGAATCAGCTGTTCACATCAGGTGACCAAATTACTGGATCTTCAGCTTCAGCATCAGTCCTTCCAATGAATATTCAGGGTTGATTTTCCTTAAGATTGTCTGGTTTGACCTCCTTGCTGTCCAAAGACTCTGAGGTGTCTTCTCCAGAGCCACAGTTTGGAGGCATGGATTCTGGCACTCTGCCTTTCCTGGTTTTCAAACAGTCCAATACATTTAGTGACTGAAAAAAGGACCTGGTTAATTCTAGGGAAAAGGCATGGTATTTTCTTGGAGTGATTTTTAAGGAAAAACAGCAAAGAATACTGTGTACTATTGGGTCATTGCTGTTAGGTAGTTAGAATAGGGAAAAGGAGTCCAAAATGGTGGTGGCTAAAATACAAGGAACGGAAAAGCCCGTGAAAATAGGACAAAGAAAGGTCAAAAGAAGGTCCGAGGACCGGAGTTAAGACCTCATGTAGAACCAACAGCACTCCTGGCTAAGCCCAGTTTGCATAGGGCAGGCCGAGGGGGAGGAAAAAACATATAAAAGGAGGAGCCAAAGCGCTTTCTCCCTCTCCCCCCCGGCCCTCTGCGTGGGTGTGCTCTTTCTCTTTCTCTCTCCCCTACGCACTGGGGGCGCTCTTCTCTTCGCCTCTTTGGGTCGACAGGCCCTCATGCCTCGAGGATGGATATTCCTGCTATTGTCTGAATAAAATAGAGCTGTAACATGGAGCTGTGACACTGATTTAAGAGCTATAACACAGTCCGTTCGATACCTGAGAGCTATAACATGGTCTGTCCAAGACCCGAGACCTGTGACATGCTGAGGGCTTTAATGTCCGTCACTCCAAATCTTTGTTGTGATGACACAGAACCGAGGAGTATGCGCTCGCATGATATTGCTACCCACAAGAGCCTTGAGCTGGAGTTGGCCCCTCAGTAGGCATTTCCTGGCTCTCTCTGTTCCCCCGTCCTTCAGTATACACACATGCCTTGTCTGCTCCACAACCATTTACTCATCTTCAAAGCTCAAAGTTCCGGGAGACTTTCACAGTGAATGTTAGAGGCAGGTAGGAAACTGAACTTCGGGGGCTGTCTGGAAAGGCTTCGCTCTTCTTCACCTGCTCTCAGTTCAGGAAGATGAACTTCATAGGCTGCAGTTATGGGTTGCTTTCTGTTTCTCTCTTATACTGGGTTGAGATAATGGCAGGCACTATCAAGAGAACACAGAGGCATTTTTATTCCCGTCATCTTTATATTACCTGCATATGGTAGTGCAACATCTGAATATCAATAGTTAGTTAAATTTGAACTGATTTTTCTGGAATACAGATTAGACCTTGAAGATTGAAGGAAAACAGCATACAAATGCATAATGTTTTCCCAAAGCAATGGAAATACGTTAAGTTGCCATCTATTGTTTGTACATATTTTCATTGAAGATTCTATACAATTTTGCATTTTAGTCACACAATATCCTGAAAAAAATCCATACTGTAGCAAAACAATGTGCTTGTAAAAATGCCATAGAGAAATTATTTTACACTTGAATCTGACAAATCATACATAGCTGCCATTTTTTGCTATGATTTCTTCAAAAGTACCCTTTTGCTGGTTTCTTCAAAATTAGAATAAGATGATGACCTATAGTATTTATAATTATTATGAAAGAATTTATGAAATGAAAAATTATATGCTTAATAATCTTAATATATTCTTTTAAGCTTAGTGTATTCTTTATTAATAGTTACATATGTTGCTTTGTTTTTTATGCAGCAATATGATTTTCCAGGATGAGATGTTCTTATCCTACTGAAATTAATGATTGTGATCTTTATAGCAGAAGTAATTAAAAATACCCTTATTGTTTGTATAGCTGTAAAAAAAAAAAAACTGAATTGTTCAGTGGAGGATAATCTTGGGAAACTGAAAGGTTTTTTTTTTTGAGAGCTTCAATGAAGTTCTTCCATTCTGTTCTACTTCCTCTCCTTGTTTCTCTTTCCCTCTTTCCCTTTTCTTCACCTATTCTCCTTTCCCAATTCTCCCTTCCCCTCTCTTCTCCCTCTTGGACTCCATTTCCATCTTCCTCTCTTCTTTTTGCCTAGCTCCTTTTCCTTCTTGCAGTACTTTTTCTTCATAGAGCTATTTCATCTTGAAACTTCGTTGTTACTAATGAACTTTTGAGACATCTCTTTGAAAATCGTTAGAAAAGTTCAACTGCAATCTATGTACATTTTTCATTAAGAGCAGGAAAGTGCAAGTCGCCTAGTCGTGTCCCACTCTTTGCAACCCCATGGATTATACATGAAATTCTCCAGGCCAGAATACTGAAGTGGGTAGCCTCTCCCTTCTCCAGGGGATCTTCCCAACCCAGGGATCGGATCCAGGTCTCCCTCACTGCAGACGGATTCTCTGCTAGCTTAGCCACAAGGGAAGCCCATTCACAGCATATTACATTATTACACTGTTGTTATATATTTTCAACTGAAAATGATTTGTTTATTGTCAGACGAGTAAATACTTGTCTCATTGTGAGTGTCAATCAGTTATACATGTTTTATAATTTGGAACAGCTAAATGTAGAAAATCATTGAGTAAAGTATGTTATGGGTTGTCATACCAGGATTGTGTATCTATTGTAAAGATGTAAGTGCTTGACAGATTCTGATCTGATTGAAAACGAGTTTCAGTATAGCTGGAGTATTGTGTATGTGTATCACTGTTATTTTACTTGTAAAGAATGCATTACAAAAATTAAACTGATTTAAGACATTTATTATTTGCTATGCCCAGCTTGCTATGAAGTTCTCTTTAATATTAAAAGTAAGTGCTTACTACAGGGTGAGTCTGGCAGTCACTCAGCAAACCCAGGGTTGGAGAGATTTAAATTAGTTTCTTAATGACTCATAGAATTGTTCATTTCTTACTTAGACTATGTAGTCTTCAGGCTTTTGGTCTCCAGCTTTAGTCAGGAAGACATTTTACCTTTGGAAAACCACTGAACCACATTCAGGTATGACCTAAATCAAATCCCTTATGACTATACAGTGGAAGTGAGAAATAGATTTAAGGGACTAGATCTGACAGACAGAGTGCCTGATGAACTATTGACCGAGGTTTGTGACATCGTACAGGAAACAGGAATCAAGACCATCCCCAAGAAATAGAAATGCAAAAAAGCAAAATGGCTGTCTGAGGAGGCCTTACAAATAGCTGTGAAAAAAGAGAAGTGAAAAGCAAAGGAGAAAAGGAGAGGTATACCCATTTGAATGCAGAGTTCCAAAGAATAGCAAAGAGAGATAAGAAGGCCTTCCTCAGAGATCAATGCAAAGAAATAGAGGAAAACAATAGAATGGGAGACTAGAGATCTCTTCAAGAAAATGAGAGATACCAAGGGAACATTTCATGCAAAGATGGGTTCAATAAAGGACAGAAATGGTATGAACCTAACAGAAGCAGACGATATTAAGAAGAGGTGGCAAGAATACACAAAAGAACTGTACAAAAAAGATCATCACAACCTGGCTAATCATGATGGTCTGATCACTCACACTCACCTAAAGCCATACATCCTGGAATGTGAAGTCAAGTGGGCCTTAAGAAGCATTACTATGAACAAAGCTAGTAGAGGTGATGGACGTCCAGTTGAGCTATTTCAAATTCTAAAAGATGATGCTGTGAAAGTGCTGCACTCAATATGTCAGCAAATTTGGAAAACTCAGCAGTGGCCACAGGACTGGAAAAGATCAGTTTTCATTCCAATCCCCAAAAAAGGCAATCCCAAAGAATGCTCAAACTACCACACAGTTGCACTCATCTCACACGCTAGTAAAGTAATGCTTAAAATTATCCAAGCCAGGCTTCAGCAATATGTGAACCACGAACTTCCAGATGTTCAAGCTGGTTTTAGAAAAGGCAGAGGAACCAGAGATCAAATTGCCAACATCCGCTGGATCATTGAAAAAGCAAGAGAGTTTCAGAAAACATCTATTTCTGCTTTACTGACTATTTCAAAGCCTTTAACTATGTGGATAACATTAAACTGTGGCAAATTCTGAAAGAGATGGGAATACCAGACCACCTGACCTGCCTCTTGAGAAACCTGTATGCAGGTGAGGAAGCAACAGTTAGAACTGGACATGGAACAACATACTGGTTCCAAATAGGAAAAGGAGTACGTCAAGACTGTATATAATCACCCTGCTTATTTAATTTATATGCAGAGTACATCATGAGAAACGCTGGGCTGGAAGAAGCACAAGCAGGAATCAAGATTGCTGGGAGAAATATCAATAACCTCAGCTATGCAGATGACATCACCCTTATGGCCAGAAGTGAAGAAGAATTAAAGAGCCTCTTGATGAAAGTGAAAGAGGAGAGTGAAAAAGTTGGCTTAAAGCTCAACATTCAGAAAACTAAGATCATGGCATCCGGTCCCATCAGTTCATGGCAAATAGATGGGGAAACAGTGGCTGGTTTTACGTTTTTGGGGAAACTGTGGCTGACTTTATGTTTTTGGGCTCCAAAGTCACTGCAGGTGGTGATTGCAGCCATGAAATTAAAAGACGCTTACTCCTTGGAAGGAAAGTTATGACCAACCTAGACAGCATATTAAAAAGCAGAGACATTACTTTGTCAACAACAGTCCATCTATTCAAGGCTATGGTTTTTCCAGTGGTCATGTATGGATGTGAGAGTTGGACTATAAATAAAGCTGAGTGCCAAAGAATTGATGCTTTTGAACTGTGGTGTTGAAGACTCTTGAGAGTCCCTTGGACTGCAAGGAGATCCAACCAGTCCATCTTAAAGGAGATCAGTCCTGGGTGTTCATTGGAAAGACTGATGTTGAAGCTGAAACTCCAATACTTTGGCCACCTGATGTGAAAAGCTGACTCATTTGAAAAGACCCTGATGCTGTGAATGATTGAAGGTAGGAGGAGAAGGGGACGACAGAGGATGAGATGGTTGGATGGCATCATCGATGCCATGACTCAATGGACACGGGTTTAGGTGGACTCCGGGAGTTGGTGATGGACAGGGAGGCCTGGCATGCTGCAGTTCATGGGGTCACAGAGTTGGGCATGACTGAGCAACTGAACTGAACAGAATCCTTCAATGGAAAAAAAAGAGAGTAAAATATCACTGTTCATCCTGATTGCTTATGTTTTTTAAAGTTGTGTTTAAGTATTGTGTACTCTCAAATGCTTTTATTCAGCTATCTTGAGAAAAAATTTTCATAAGTAATTTTAAGTGTGTAGTTGGATGAGTTTTGACAAATATAAACAGGAAACCACTACCGAAATTAAGATGAAGAATATTTTTTATTCTCAAAATATTCCCCCGTGTTTCCTTTGCAGTCACTTCTCCACAGCCACTGCCCCAGGTAACCACTGATGTGCTTTCTGTTACTTAGGTAAAACCTCTGCTTAATCTAGAATTTCATAGTAATGAAATCCATGTGTACTCCTCATCCATGTAGTTGTTTGTATCAGTATGAATTTTTTCTTCTTAAAAATTTATAAGTATCATCCCATTGCCTGAATTCAATTTGTTATTTCCCCTGTGGATGAAAATTAAGTGTTTCTTCTAAATTAGAACTATTATAATTAAAACTTCTATGCACATTCTTGTAGAAGTTCTTATGTGGACATATATTTTTATTTCTCTTGAGTAAATGCCTAAGAATATAATGAATGGTTTATGTAGCATGGGACTGCATAATTTCATAAAAAACCGAGGAATCGTTTCCAAAGGAGTTGTGTCATTTTCTGCCCCTACATACAATGCATGGGTTTCTGGGAGTTTCATATCACTGAAATGTGATTTGTCTTTCTAATTCTAGCTACTCTAGTAGTTTATAGTGATATCTCATGGTTTTAATTCAGAATTTCTAGATGATTCCTATTATTGAGCTTATTTTTACATTCTAATTGCTCAAATATCTCTTTTTTGAAGTGTTTACTGTTCTCTTGTATTAACAGATATAAAGATATGCATATTTTCCATTTCAAATTTTGTCACTTTTGATACATTATTTTTCCAGAATGTTGTCAGTTTTATCTAAATTGTTTAATTTATTGGTATAAATAGCTTCACAGTAATCTCTTTATCCTGTTAGTGTTCTAAGAATATATAGTGGTTTCTTATTTTTGATGTAAGTAATATGTTTGATAAAAATAATACATTTTTCTCTTTTTTAATTTTTACAACTCTTACCTTAGGAATTTATTAATTTTATTAGTATTTCTACAGAATCTTATTTTTCTAGGTTTGTGTTATAATAATAATTACACAAATAATAATTCTGCATAACAACTTTTTATCCACTATGTGCTGCTAACCTTGGCTTGATTTCTCTTCTTTAACTAGGCACATAATGAGAAATCTTAATTATTACTGAATTTTTCCTTCTTATCTATTATGAGCTCTGAATGCAATAAATTTCTCTATAGATTGTATCACCTATAACCCATACATTTTGATATATTGTGCTTTTATTATCTTTAATATTCTTTCACTTCAAAGTAATTTCACATTTTTTCCTCTTATTTTTCTTTGACTCATGCTATTTGCAAGTACTGTTCAGTTGCCAAATATGTGTTTCTTTGTTTGGGATATCTTTTCATTTTGATTTGTACAACTCCAAGTGCTTGAAGATTACTTGCAATTTTTTATGATGTTTGTTGAAACTTTATGTCTTGGACTATAACTTATTTTTACACATAATTCCACTTGAAAATAATATGTGTTCAACAGTTAATGGTATAGTGTTCTATAAATGTCAACTAGGTCAATTTGGTTGATGGTGTTATTAAAACATTTTTTATTACTTAGTCTTGTCTAATTGTTTCATCAACTCCAAAGAATGGATCATTAAATTCTCCAATGGTGATTGTGGATTTGTTCATTTCTTCCTTCGTTTCTATTAATTTTTACTGTGTTATTAGCTCTGTACACAATAGGGCTTGTCACATCTTAGTGATAATTTGCTGCTTGATTTCACTTTGAAATGACCTTTTTTATATCTTGTAATATTCTTCTTGAAATTTATTGACAGTAATATAGGCCAGCTTTCATTCTCTTAGTGTGTGCATGAAATATCTTTTCTAAACCTTTTATTTTCCATTCTTTAAGAAGTATTATATTATTTTACCTATCTGTTTTTATATTCAAAGTGTTTAAATTGTAAACAACATATTAACATAGTTTAGGCTTATTTTTTTAATTCACTTTTTTGCTATCTCTTCCCTGATAGTTCAGCTGGTAAAAAATCTGCCTGCATTGCAGGAGACCCTGGTTTGATTCCTGGGCTGGGAATAACCATTGGAGAAGAGATAGGCTACCCACTCCAGAATTCTTGGCTTCCCTGGTGGCTCAGCTGGTAAAGAATCCACCTGCAATGTGGGAGACCTGGGTTCAATTCCTGGGTTGGGAAGATCCGCTGGAGAAGGGAACAGCTACCCATTCCAGTATTCTGGTCTGGAGAATTCCATGGACTATTCCATGAGGTCACAAAGAGTTGAACACAACTGAGCAGCTTTCATGTTCACTTCCTTTTTATATGTGCCTTCTAGTTGTAGTTTTTACTACATTAAGTGTAATATAATTATTTACATGTTTAGTTTAAGGCTAGCATCTTGCTATTTGTTTTGCTTGTCCCATAAATCCATTTATTTCCATTCTGTTTTTCTTGTTGCTGTCATGGTGGTGATGGTGTGTGTTCTCAGTTATGAATGACTCTTTGAGACACTGTAAACTGTAGCCCTCCAGGCTCCTTTGTCCATGGAATTTTCCTGGCAAGGCTACTAGAGTGGGTTGCCATTTCATACTCCAGGGGATTTTCCTGACCCAGGGATTGAGCCCATGTCTCCTGTGTCTCCTGCATTAGAAGATGGATTCTTTACCACTGACATTTTGCTTAAATGTTATAGGCATGATAACACATTACAAAAACTTTTACTGTAAACAATGATTTTCTTTATAGTATTTAAGAAAAGAAAACAAGAACAAATCATTTCTATTTAACTAAATACCATTTCATCATTTCTTCTTCCAGATATGAATTTCCATTTGATAATATTTCCCTTTTGCCTATAGATCTTCATTTAGTATTAATGGTGGTATAATTCTGCTGGAAAATTTTTTCTCAATTTTATCTTAGGAGTTCCTGACATCTCTATTTAGATTTTTCAGCCTTTTAGTTTGTTTTGTATGCATTTAATCATACTCTTGCATTACTCAGTGAAGAATTCTGCCTAAGAATTTGAGGGAAATTTCTGTGCAAATATCCACTATGATTCCCTTTACTGGGAAGTCCTTTTCATTTTCCAGGTGTCTGGAAGCCCCATATTCTGACCTGTAACTCCTCAGGTGAATAATAATGTTGCTGCCTGCAGTTAAATGCATATATTGTCCAGGGTAACATTTTTTTTTTCTAGTGACTATCCCTTTTTACTCTGGGGCCAATGGAATGGGTCTTGAATCACAACTCTGGCACCTACCTGTTGCTCGGCTGTCTCAGGCAAATCACTTAACACTTCTGAATCTTACTCTCTTTTGTAAAATGAAGAAAATAGGATCTTCCAGGATGAATTGGTTTTAGGATTCAAGATGAATATGTGTATATATATTTACTTATATATTTACATATTTTCACTAGGAGCACTGATTTAGTATTTATTAATTCAGTGTTCATAGTAACTTTATAAAACATTACTACTGGGGATACCAAGAATTGAGTGTATTCATAGAATTTATACTGGTTATTGACAGGATGTGAAAATTATATAAACAAAGCTGCTATTAACAAAAGAAAAAAAAAAATCTGTTGATGCTTCCTCTTCTTCTTTTTTTTTTTTTTTGGTGCTTCTTCTTATTTTTAAGATACTTCCTGGTAGGTAGTAGCAAATATTTTCCTATATATCTTATAGCCTGTATTTAACATTCTTTTCTTTTTTACAATTGGTATTATATATGAACTTAATATTATTTAAATCTCTGACAAATCAGGGAAACATTAGATGTTTTGATATGCAATTTTCATTGAATATCCTATATCCTAAAACTAATCAAAGTCTTAAAATATCTTATCCTTCCATTTTAGCCTGATAAACAATTGTCATCTCCATTTTTTAACTGTGGCTTCTTAAGTATTTTATGTAGGAGAAATCTCTTCATAATCATAACTCAGTATCTAGAGAGAAAACTGATTTCTTTTACTGAGTAACTTTTCCATTTTATTGCTTATAAATATTGATACTCAATACTTTTGGGGATTCAGGTAATAATTTATGTATACACATTTTTTAAAAAAGTTTGTGCCCCATCCTTTCTTAGAAGGGGTAAAGGTGAGGTGTTTCAAGGATTTCAGAGAATTCTCAGCTATAAATTAGTAAGAAATGTCCCAAGTGACATACCTTCTTTATCCTCTTAACAAAGCTTATAGTCATGGCATCTCCAGAACAAGGCCAACCTATCCCCATGTGGGAAGATAATAATGAGAAAAAGGTCACATTAAAAAATCAAAGAATATAATCTTTGTGCTGTGTCTATGCGAGTCTTAATCTTGATGGGCCTCTCTGGTCCCTTTAATCTTGCCCCAGGTGGTTTCCTGGCTGCTCCTCTCTTGGTGAGCAACTGTTTTGCCTTTGGAACTCAGAGAAGAAAGTCATGGAGGCTGGAGTCTTGTCTATCAGAAGTAGGGGCCTAAAAGTCTTCCATGACCAGGAGCCCCACAAGACCCTGCTTGGCATCAGCCCCCTCTTTTCTCTAATATTTCTTAATCTTGAGGAGCATAGAATCCCTTTCAATTTCTTCAAGTTGCTGCTTGGGTCATTGCCCTCTTTCACACTTTGAGCAGCACCCAGTCTCCTGCTTTGAAGGGATACAAGGGGGCTTCCAGGTGACAGGGAGATCTGTGGAACACAAACTCATGCATAAGAGTTACCAGTTTTCCAATCTGTTACCTACATATTTTTAACATGTGGTATCAGTTTCAAGGGCCCAGGTTACACAGTGGTAAAGAATCCGCCTGCCAATACAGGAGATGCAAGAGGCGTGGGTTCAATCCCCGGATTGGTAAGATCCCTTGGAGTAGGAAATGGCACCCACCCCAGTATTCTTGCTTGGAAAATCCCGTGGACAGAAGGACCTGATGGGCTACAGTCAGTGGGGTCATGAAGAATTGGATGCAGAGGACTGACTGAGCGCAGGGCACACACATCAGTTTCAGATACTGGAAAGCACATAACTGCATTGATAAATAGTTTAACTAGTTCTCGTGGACCTTAATATAGATGCATTTTTCCCCCAAGGGATAGATAAAAATATTCTTATCTTGTTTCTTGATTCGCTTTGGAATAATTGCATTCACTTTGTAAACCTAATTTGTTTATTTGGAGAGAGATAATAGTAACTGTTATTCATTTAGTTTTAAAATTTGAAATTTAAAACATGATTTGTTTTCCTTATAATTGCTATTCCAGTGGAAGTAAACACCACGCATGAATGCACATTCACATATATGCATATAGATACACACTTGTCTTCTCTTCTGTACAATTGAGTATTTAATTCAATGTTTTGGTAGGACAAGGGGATGAACATAGTATAGGAGAACTGTTGATGAAAATTATGCCCCCTCATGCTAATACAAATGGTTTGATTATTTTAATCCATTTTTGTGTTTCATCTTTCTGGACAAGGAAATAAGATAAAGCATTCTATTTATCTGTGAGAAAAACTAAATTGTATCCCCAGGAACCAAAAAAAAAAAAAGAGAGAGAGAAAGAAATAGTGGTGGTGGAAGAATAAAAATTCAAATAGCCAATAACTAAATACATGAAAAAGAAAACTTTTATAATCAGCTTCTTATAACCTCTTGACAGTTACTTTTTAGTAAAATCTTATGATACAAAGCCCAATAAAGTAAAACCCTAAAAGAGAGGCAGCTTTATTACTATCTAACTTATATGAAATAAAATGCACCTACTTTAAGAGTGTACCTTAATGAGTTTTTAATCTTTTTTAAATTTTTTTAGTTTTTGATCTTTAATAGTCTCTATTTTTTGTCCAGTTTTATTGAGATACAACTGACATATAGCACTGTATAAGTTTAAAGTGTACAGCAGAATGTTTTGACTTATGTACATCGTGAATTACCACAGTTAGTTTAGTAAGCATCCATAATCTCATATAGATATAAAATTAAATATTGAAAAAATAATTTTTATTGTGAAAACTCTTAGGATTTGCTTTTGTAACAACTTCGCATTTAACATAAAAGCAGTGTTAATTGTTTTTATCATGCTGTATGTTACATCCTCTATACTTATTTATTTTATAACTGGAGGTTTGTATTAATACCTTTTGACTGCTTTCATCCAATTCTGCACCCTCGCCCTCCCCCACCTATGGTAACCACAAATCTGATCTCTTTTTCCATGAGATCATTTGTTTTTGAAGTATGTGTGCGTGCTGGTCAGTAGTGTCCAACTCTTTGTGACCCTGTGGACTGTAGTCTGCCAGTTCCTCTATCCTGGAATTTTCCAGGCAAGAATGCTGGAGTGAATTGCCATTTCCTACTCCAGGGGATCTTCTTCACCCAGGGATTGAACCCACATTTCCTGTGTTTCCTGCATTGCAGGCAGATTCTTTACCGACTGAGCCATCAGGGCACCCCTCTTTTTGAAGTATAATTGATCTAAAACAATATGTTAGTTCCTGTTACACAAATTAGTGATTCATTATTTCTATGCATTTCAAAATAGTCACCACGATAAGTCTAGTCACCATATATCACTGTACTAAGATACTACATAAATATCAGATGATACAGACCTACAGAGTCTTATGCTGAGTGGAGTAAGTCCAGTAGAAAGACAAATACTGTATGATTTCATTTACATAGGAAATCTGAAAATCAGTACTGTTTGTTAGGAAAAGCCCTCCTCTGGGTTGTCAGATGAAGCAGATAGGGAGTATGATTACAGGACATGTAGGGTATGGAGTGATCTTCCAGGAAGTCTGTTTTGAGAAGAGTGATATGGAGAGAAATGAGTCTGAGCTCTGCCCCATCATGGCATTGAGACCATAAGGTTTTGAATCCTGAGCAAGTACTGTAGGTTATCAAGATTCTATTGAGGAATGTTGCAGAAACGGAACCCTGCTGCTCAGATCTCCCTTCAGGAAAATACTTGTTACCTATCTGTAAGGACCTCTGGGTAGATGATAGCCTCTCTCATCTTGTGAGGTGGTTGATTATTTGCCTCAGCTTTTGAGCAAGGTTCTGTTCTAAGGGCTTCCCAGGTCACTCATTGGTAAAGAATTCACCTGCCAATGCAGAAGACCTGGGAGGATTGATCCCTGACCCAGGAAGATCCCTTGGAGAAGGAAATGGCAACCTACTCCAGTATTCATGCCAGGAAAAACCCCATAGACAGAGGAACCTGATGGGCTGCAGTCCATAGGGTTGCAAAGAGTTGGACACAACTTAGCGATTGAATGACTATGGTCTTCTAAGGGTTATCTAAAGTCAGTGAGTGAGCTAGGTGAGATTTTGCAAATAAGCCCCCCACCAGGCTGACAGAGCTCATCAGGTCTGAACTGTAGTCTGATGGCAGCCCAAACCCAATCCTGATTTCTTTCCCGTTCCCTTTCCCTTAACAGGGGTTACTTCCCAATAGATGTTTTTGTGTTTTGTTTTATTTCTGAGCCTGCTTCCCAGAGATTCCAACTGGTTAAAGGAGCTCAGGAGAGAAATGGTTCTCCCTGAAACCATAGGATGAGGCAAAGTGCCCAAGTGCATTAAGACAAAAAGAGACCATTCTTGTAATGTAAAAATTATATATGAAAAGATCTAAAGTGGGTCTTGAAAACATCCCATCTGTTGTATATGTGCCCACCAGAACTCCTCTATTATAGTGAAATATTGCAGAATATGACAGGCAAGGGGGAAACTAAGCATTTGAATACAATCTCTGTGAATAATCACCAATAAGTACTATTCAAGTCTTCATGTGTTAGCCTATCACTCATCCTTGTTGCCTCAATATCCAATAGTTCTTGAGAAGATTTCTTGTGGCTTTCTTATGTTTTAGATTGAAGTGACAGTCAATGGGGTCGCAAAGAGTCAGACATGACTGTGTGACTAAACAACATTCTATCAGATAGTACAAGTATTATATATATCTTTATTTTTCTCTAACTACTAAATTTATATCAGTCCCCATATCTAAAAAGTATGCCTCTATTATTATATCATTATTGTTATTTTTCAGAGTCTAACTTTTAGATGAGAAACCTAAATAGAAATTCATATTCATACACAGTGAAAAAATGAAAGTGTTAGTTGCTCAGTCATGTCGGACTCTGAGATCCCATGGACTGTAGCCTGCCAGGCTCCTCTGTCCATGAAATTCTCCAGGCAAGAATACTGGAGTAAGTTGCTTTTCCCTTCTCCAGGGAATGAACACGGGTCTCCCACATTGTAGGCAGATACTTTATTATCTTAGTTACCATGGCTTCCACATTATATATACAATACATATACATAAATCCTTAAATTTATAATTTAAATGATATTGTAGATTTTAAATCTTTGTAGGATTGAAATCCATCAATATTTGACCAGTAGGTGGATAATGGAATTTGTTCCAAATGTTCACAAAAATATTCACAGCCAAAATATTTAACAGACCTAATGTAAAAGAATTACTACCACAAATGAAACATTTAATCATGTAATTTAATTAATTATTAAGGAAGTAATGCCAGGTACATTGTGCTTTATAATTCTTTGTAGCATAAATAAAGAAAAATAAAGGGATTACAGTATAAAATGTTCATAATAAATTCTTTTATTAAATAGGAAATTTAATATTCTCTTTTGTTAATAATTATGGCATTAAGGCTAAATATTAAATGCCATTTTAATATTGTACCAAATGGGTCAGATTTCATTTCTCTGGTACATAACAAGAAAAATGAACAAAATGTGTCTTGCCTGATAGGAAATGCATTACAAAGGCTAAAATTATTTAACAAGTTTTACTCATGGACCATAGATTTGAAATTGCTCATTTAAGTAGATACTGACCATAAGCAAGAGACTGTCAAAGTCTTACTAGAATGAAATAATATGCTGTTAATTCTATTACTTTTCTCTTCATCATGCTCACATGTTACTTGGTACATATTAATTTATATTATAATTTACATTTTAATATATAATTCTACCTTGAATTAGTATAACAGTGCTCCATTTGGAATGAAGAATATGCTAGCCATCAGGGCTTAGTAAAGTGCCCTCTACTTTTAATGGAGAATAAAAAAGTTTGGAGATTTAACACTGTACAAATTGTGGCCGATTTCAGTAAGTGGACATTTATTCACATCAGTTCCTATTATATAATTTTTAAGGAACAGCATATGTTCATTCTTCAAATATTCTTTTTAGGATGGCTTTATAGGATAGGATAACTTAATAATGTCTGTTAGACACTAATCATTGTGCCAGGTTCAGGTGATTAAAAACATAAATCATCCATTTTTCTGCCTCAAGTTGCTGACATATACTTCATAAATGAGAGCAGTGTGAACAATAAATGCCATAATAATGTTTGCAACAGAAATTGAAGAGTCAATATATGAGGCATACCAATACTGTTGCCAGGATGGCAGTAAATGCAACCCAGGGTGACAGGTTTTAGTGGTGCCAGAAGGCAGCCAGCCCAGACCTGTGAAAGAGGATGTTCTATCAGGGACTTGACTTATAAAATGAGGAACTAAAAAGGTATCTGGTGAGTTTGTTGAGGTAACTTTTATAGCTCTGTCACGGAGTTTTGGGGTTGAATTAGACATATTTGCCTTGAAAATCTAATGGGAAAACAGGCATGTTTTGATTTCAGTAAATAAAATTTGTGTAAAATGGAAAGTATAAATAGCATATTCTATATATAAAGATTTCTGAGGGGATTCAATATGTAGCACTTCTTTTCCTCATCTAGGTTGTAGCTAAATAAGTGAAAAATCAAGTAATTCAACTTACAGAATTCAAATTATCACTAGATAATGAAATATGTGCTTTCTTATTTCAGGTTGCTTTTGGGTAGCGATTATAAGAATTAAACACCCTGGTTCGTCCAGTCTCCAGTAGCTCAGCACGGAGCATACTTCTGCATTTTTTTTTTAATAGACTTTTTTTTTTTTTAGAGCAGTTTTAGGTTCATAGCAAAATTGAAAGGAAGATACAGAGATTTCCCATGTAACTCCTGTCCCCTTACATGCATACATATGTGGGTGTGTGTGCATATGCTCAGATGTTTCTGACTCTGCCACCCTATGGACTATAACCCACCAGGTTTCTCTGTCCATGGGATTTCCCAGGCAAAAATGCTGGGATGGGTTGGTGTTTCCTTCACCAGGGAATCTTCCCAACCCAGGGATAGAACCTACATTGCTGGCATCTCTTGCATTGGCAAGAAGATTCTTTACCACTGTGCTACCTGCAAAGCCTCTCTTACATGCATAAACTGCCAATATCAACATCCACCATTAGAGTGGTACATTTATTGCAGTTGATGAACATATATTGGCATGTTATAATCACCCAAAGACCATATATTTTACATTAGTTTCCATTTTTGGTGTTTTACATTAGTTTTCATTTTTGATGCTTTATATTCTGTGGGTTTAGTCAAATGCGTTATGACATATATTCCCCATAACTGCATCATACGGAATGGTTTTACTGTCTAAAAATTCCTATGTGCTCTGCCTATTCATACCCTGCAATTATTCATAAAAAGTTAAAATTAAATTTACCATACAACTCTGCAGTTTCACATCTAGGACTCTCTCCAATAAAAATGAAAATGTGTTCAAACAGTGACACATATGTTAATGCTCATAAGTAGTAATCTTCAGAATAATCATAAACTAGATAAAACAAATGTCATAAATGGTGAATGGATAAACAGAATATGGACTGTTTAGTGCAGAATGGAATACTATTCACCAATCAGTAATCTGCACATAGGTACTACAACATAGATGATCCTCAAAAACATTTTGCTAGGTGAAAGAATCTTTTATTAGACATTTTCCCATGGGACCCTCATGTTTATCAATGTCTGGCAATTGAGACATTTGTTATTCTTTGTTTCGGATATTTAGAAACAAGATGGAGAAAGAAAGACTGCCTAACAGCATAGGGTATTTTTAGAAAATTTTGTAAGTGATGTGGCAATTGATTAAAAATAAGGAAGAAGAATATGTATTTTGATCAGGGAATTTGAGATGTTGGGAGGTGTGCGTGCATGTGTCTGTGCCAAATCGGTTCAGTCGCCTCCAGCTCTTTGTGATCCCATGGACTGTAGCCCACCAGGTTCCTCTGTCCATGGAATTCTCCAGGCAAGAATACTCGAGTGGGTTGCCATGCCCTCCTCCAGGAGATCTTCCCGACTCAGGGATCGAACCTGCCACTGCTGCGTTGCAGGCAGATTCTTTACCATTGAGCTACCAGGGAAGCCCCCTTGGGAGTCATAAGATCATATAAGGAGATCATATAAAAAGCATCAAAATCATGGTAGGGTGTGGTGCAAGTAATGCCCTTAATCTCAGCATAGAGGGCGCAAGGGAGAAAGTTGGGAAATAAGGTTAAAGGAAATTCATTGTTGGGCATCCAGGAGAGGTAGTCAGCTCTGAATCAAGATTTGGGGGGCTCTTCAGAGAAGAAAAATTAACCCTCTCTCTAGGTCTGAGGTCTGTTTGGCTTAGACTGAAAAGTGGGGATCTTCTGGAGTGAATATAGACTGGCAGTATCCTAGCCAGCAGAGAAGACAAAATTTCACCTATTTGGGTCTAGAATTATACAGGGAATTTGAATTACGCTTTGTTGATTTCATCATCTTCATTATTACAACTCTGCAGTTAAAAATAACAAATTACTTCTATATAATGGAATAATAACAAATCAATACAAAGATATAAACTAAAGTTGAAGGGAAAATGACAAATTGAGGAACTATTCTTAAGATGCATCTGATGAGTCTAATTTTCTTAATATATCAGATGAAAAATATAGACAAACAAGATATGAATAAACTCTTTGAAAAGGCATTATATACATGCAAAACTAAAATAAATGGCTAACAATTACAAAAAATAATTCTCAACCAAGCACATGTTTTCTGCTCTAAGATAAGCAAAGTTGGAAATTTGTGAAATTTTAAGAAAAGAAACTCTTTTTAGAGTATAAATTTGTGTAAACTCTTGCAATCAATTTATATTTACTAAAGGTAAAAAAATCTGCATATTTGTTAACCAGTCATCTACTTCCATTAATTTAGCTTACAAAAAACATACACATCCCCAAACATACGTTTTCACATATATCCTTTGTAGCATGTTTATAATGCAGACTAACTGAATGAGCATGAAAAGAAGTCTATAATAGTAGTCACAGCAGGAATATTTGTAATGGTCACATACTGGAAACAATCTGAAACTTAATCATAGTAAAATGAATAAATAAAACAGTATTTCAGTCAGATAATGGGATACTATATTAATTTTAAACAAACTATGATTACTACACACTCTAATGTGGATGAATCTCACAGACTTAATATGAGTAGAAGATAGATACAAAATATAGTTATGTAATGCCATTTACAAACAGGTTAAAGTGTACAAACCGTGTTTGCTACTACTAAATAATAAGTATAGTGGTTACCTTTTAGGATAAGAGACATAATTAGTAGGAGGGGCATAGAAAGATTTGGGGAGTAATAGTAATAATGTTTTATTAATTACTTGATGGGTTCACTTTGACAATTTTATTAAACTCTGAACTCATGGCTTATGCATGGTTCCGTATTCTTTTTCAGTAAAATGTATGTATAAAAGTTATTGCATTTTATGGAAAAGTTATATTAACTTCATAATCTGAGAATAACAAGTTATAATTTACTTAACGTATATTATTTGAAAGGAATACATACTTATAAACAATTGATATGCTATTCTGTTATTTTTAAAGAAACTAGAAAAATTCTAATGGAAAAGGTTATCAACAATAATCAGGAAAAACTATGGCCCAGGCATTCAAGAGTTTGGGCAATGTATTTAATAACTAAAATTATGCTAAGTAATAAAGCATGTATTAAGTGGAGAAAATTGCAAACATACATTTTTTTTCTGTTGATATATTTAGATATATATTTAAAGGTGTTTTTCAAACCATATATTATGTAGATCAAGGCAAAGTACTTTTACTAACAGGATTCTCATTGTTGAGATTACATATGGATCCAGTGCCTTTATAATATGTATCATCAATTATGTGGGTCAGTTTCCCTTTTACCAGGGTTGGGGGGAAGGTTCAGCAATGTCTTTTGCTACCTTTCATCTCTGTAGATCTTCTTCTTTCAAGCTGGAGGTAGATGTGACCTTAGCACAGGAAAATTAAGAAGCACATTTCATCTTCACATTTGAGTAATACCTTTCTTTCACATAATTTACTTCTTTATCCCACAGCAAGAATCCAAAAGTACTTTCGTTGTTTGTTCTAGCTTCTTACTAGATTTTCCCAATGACTTGTTCCATTATAGGGATATTTGACTTAAATCAGTGGATTAAGTGATCAAATCAATTCCCCAATAGTCTCCTGGTGAAATGAAATACACAATCTGCACATTTTGTTATGTGCGTTGGAAAAGTACTATAAATTATGGCATGGGGAATAGAAAGAAGATGGGAAAAAGATGAGGAGATTGAAAGAAGGAAAAAAGACAGGGAAAGAAAGGTAGTATATCAAAAGTATAGCAGTAACTCTGAAACTAGGGAGATCTGTTTTGGAATTTTACCCCCAATGTCATGAAATTATTAACATTTGGGCAACTGCATTTTAGAAAACTAAGAGGAAATATGAAGTAGATGGCTAAGCCACATGTTCTTTAACCAGGGAAACCCCTATTAGAATAGAAAGGATAGTGCCAAGGTGTTAAATTCAGAAAAAATACAAAGGATTTTAAAATATCCCCCTTTTTTTTAAAATAATGCCGTAAGTTTTTTTTTTTTTCCATTTATTTTTATTAGTTGGAGGCTAATTACTTCACAACATTTCAGTGGGTTTTGTCATACACGGACATGAATCAGCCATGGATTTACATGTATTCCCCATCCCAATCCCCCTCCCACCTCCCTCTCCACCCGATTCCGCTGGGTCTTCCCAGTGCACCAGGCCCGAGCACTTGTCTCATGCATCCAACCTGGGCTGGTGATCTGTTTCACCATAGATAATATACATGTTTCAATGCTGTTCTCTCAAAACATCCCATCCTCGCCTTCTCCCACAGAGTCCAAAAGTCTGTTCTATACATCTGTGTCTCTTTTTCTGTTTTGCATATAGGGTTATCGTTACCATCTTTCTAAAGTCCATATATATGTGTTAGTATACTGTAATGGTCTTTATCTTTCTGGCTTACTTCACTCTGTATAATGGGCCCATTATAAAATATCCCTTTAAAACTCTATTTTGATCATAATTTCATTAATAATATACTAACTAATATGTATGATTTTCTTCACTTGATTTCCTATCTTTTTTTAAATGGACTTTGCCACATGGCAGAGATCTAGAAACACAGTTCTTAAGAGTTTCCATTTCTAGAATAACCCATCCAACTAGCAGTAAGTTTCAAATGTATGAGTTATTGTTTTTTAATATCTGGTTAAGTAGCAAAGACATTTTCCCTCATACTTTACAGCAAAAATTTTTCTTCTCTCATTGCTTATGTTTGTGTAATGTGCCTTGAATCTCAGGTGAATTTGCCCCCAAGATGCTCCCTGCTTTCTTAATGTAAGTAGATTTTCTGTTTGAGTGCTAATGTAAATAAGATTTTCAGAGCCTTTTCCCAAGTGCTACACAATAACTGCTTCAAAACGAATTAGAAGTTTTGCTTTTTCCAAGAACAGATGTTTTTTATTTTTATTTTCCAATTGTCCAATGATTCTGAGAAGATGTTTCCATCTTAATAATGGAAAAATCATGTCCATATCAATTACACACTTAAAGGAATTCTTTTTTCCCCACTGATTATGCCATTTTTGCATCAGGGGAAGATTGGTTCAGCAACATCAAACTTTTGTTTTTGATATATGGGGCCATTAGGGCTTGATGAACTGCAAAAAATACCTCCCTACTTTTTTTCTTTTCTGAATTACATATTTAACAACTTCTTTAGTACAAACGTGTTTGTTCTTTAACTTTTGAGATCTTTGAGGCAAAACAATTAATATGTAAATTTTAACTTTTTGTGCTTACTATAACATAAAATAGCTAAGGTACTAAAAGAGCATTTGGAGGGAAATAAAGTTTATAACCTCATTTTTGATGTGGGTTTGAACAATGATAATTTTCATTCAGTCAGTTCAGTCGTTCATTCGTGTCCAACTCCTTGCAATCCCATGGACTGCAGCACGCTAGGCTTCCCTGTCCATCACCAACTCCCGGAGTTTACCGAAACTCATGTCCATTGAGTCAGTGATGCCATCCAACCATCTCATCCTCTGTCGTCCCCTTCTTCTCCTGCCTTCAATCTTTCCCAGCATCAGGGTCTTTTCCAGTGAGTCAGTTCTTTGCATCAGGTGGCCAAAGTATTGGAATTTCAGCTTCAGCATCAGTCCTTCCAGTGGATATTCAGGACTGATTTCCTTTAGGATTGGCTGGTTGAATCTCCTTGTAGTCCAATGGACTCCCAAGAGCCTTCTCCAACACAACAGGTCAAAAGCATCAATTAAAAGCATACAAATAGATTTCCTTTCCAAGTTAGTTCCATGCAGAAGTTTATGTAGGAGTAGCAAATTTACATGGTGTGACTTCTAAAGTCCTATCTTATAGTATGACCATGAAGCCCATTATTATGATTTTCCATTTATTATCTAACTCATTTCTTCTTTACACTATTCCAAGTTTAAATTGAGATGTCAACACTGAGATGTTTTAATATATTTTGAAAGTATATATGAGGCAATATTTTCAAAAGAATTTATGATAAATAGATATGAAAATACTGATCTACTTGTATTTTACATTTTTATACTTCAATATGCTGGTATAAAATTGTCAACAAATGAAATTAAGAGATATGTAAAACCAGGGTTTGGGCTTGAGGTAGACCAAATTCTAAGACTCCTCTCCCCCAAATATCTTGTTGTTATGCCCAGAACTGTGATTTTGATGAGATTGGGTCCAGCATTAGGTTACCTAATGATTTCTCAAATTGCCAACATCCGTTGGATCATAGAAAAAGCAAGAGAGTTCCTGAAAAACATCTGCTTTATTGACTATACCAAAGCTTTTGACTATGTGGATCACAACAAATTGTGAAAAATTCTTAAAGAGGTGGGAATACCAGACCACCTTACCTGCCTCCTGAGAAATCTGTATACAGGTCAAGAAGCAACAGTTAGAACTGGACATGGAACAATGTACTGGTTCTAAATTGGGAAAGGAATACATCAAGGCTGTGTATTGTCACCCTGCTTATTTAACTTATATACAAAGTACATCATGTGAAATGCCAGGCTGGATGAAGCACAAGCTGGAATCAAGATGCAGGGAAAAATAGCTATAACCCCAGATATACAGATGACATCACCCTTATGGCAGAAAGTGAAGAGGAACTAATGAGCCTCCTGGTAAAAGTGAAAGAAGAGAGTGAAAAAATTGTCTTAAACTCGACATTAAAAAACTAAGAACATGACATCTGGTCCCATCACTTCATGGCAAATAGATGGGGAAAGAAGGGAAACAGAGAATTTATTTTTTCGGACTCCCAAATCCCCGCAGATCGTGACAGCAGCTATGAAATTAAAAGATGCTTGCTCCTTGGAAGATAAACTATGACCAACCTAGACAGCATATTAAAGAGCAGAGACATTACCTTGCCAATAAAGGTCCATCTAGTCAAAGCTATGGTTTTTCCAGTAGTCATGTATGGATGTGAGAGTTGGACCATAAAGAAGGCTGAGCACCGAAGAATTGATGCTTTTGAACTGTGGTGTTGGAGAAGACTCTCGAGAGTCCCTGGGACTGTAAGGTGATCCACCAGTCCATCCTAAAGGAAATCAGTCCAGGATATTCATTGGAAGGACTGATGCTGAAGCTGAATCTCTGATACTTTGGCCACCTGCTGTGAAGAACTGATTCATTGGAAAAAACCCTGATAGTGGGCAAGATTGAAGGTAGGAGGAGAAGGGGATGACTGAGGATGAAATGGTTGGATGGCATCACCAAGTCAATGGACATGAGTTTTAGCAAGCTCTGTAAGTAGTACAGGGAAGCCTAGCATGTTGCAGTCCATGGGGTTGCAAAGAGTTGGACATGACTGAGCAACTGAACTGAATGATTTCTCACTTATTGCATGCTGTCAGTGTGTTAAATCGCCTTACTTTTTTTTTAAACTTATTTGTAGGCTATTATCCACCATCCAAAAGGCAAGCAAAGTGCTCAGGTCTCCTACTATTAACTAGCTGAACAAAGATTTTAACCCACATTTTTCTGACTCTGAGGATGGAACTATTTATTTCAGGCTTGAGTCATGTGTGATTGTTTTAATTATACAAGTACCGTTATACAAGCTCACTCTGCTCACTGCACAGCAGGCCAATGAATCTGAGAGACTAGGCATTGAGGCAAGGGATACAATTTTATTTGGAAAGCTGGCTGACCAAGAAGGCGGCTGACTACAGTCTTAAAATAACCATCTTGTTGGATTCTGGATGCCAGGTTCTTTTATTGAGCCAGAGAGAGACAATGAGGAACTACAGTCAATAGCCAGAATAGAGGGAGAGGCAATTAGAAAGTAAAGTAAAAAGAGTTTTCAGTCTTGCAAAACATTTCTGGGAAATCCTAACCTTTGGAAAGTGTTTGTTAATATCTTTTCTTTAGCCATTCACAGGTGGGCAGGGTCAGATTATTTCTTTATGAGCTGAACAAAAGCTCTTCAATTTAACAGGCAGGCGGAGGGGCAGGGTCCTCTGAGGCAGGCCATTATGTATGATTATAATACCAACATCAGCGAAGAAGTGAAGTTGCTCAGTCATGTGTGTCTCTTTGTGATCCCATTGACTGTAGCCTACCAGGCTCCTCCATCTGTGGAATTTTTCAGACAAGAGTACTGGAGTGGGTTACCATTCCCTTCTCCAGGGGATCTTCCCAACCCAGAGATGGAACCCAGGTCTTCAACATTGTAGGAAGATGCTTTACCTCATCATCAGGGAAGCCCAACATCAGCAAAAAGCAAGTCAAGGAAAATGGTTCCAATGTAGAGTCAGACTTGGTTCTTCAGTGCAAAGTAGGATAAAGATTAAATCTGTTTCTTTTTTTTTTTAAATCCTGAGTACCACAAATTAAATAGGGTATGGGAAATATGTATCCTTGCCTACATTTCTTGATTGGAGATCTTTATATCAGAAAATTAGCCCAAGTTGATGACTGATAATTAAGTTGCATTTGAGTAGGAAAGATTTCCCCCTTCTATTTCAGCTTTCTGCTCATCTATCAGTATAAGGCAAAGATTTTCCAATGAGAGATTGTCTTCTTGAGAAGTCTGTTGTTTGTGGGTATGAAATGCAGTGGTTTGGGCAAGAAACTCTGATGATACAGTTAAAATCCTCTCATTCGAGCAACATTGTTCTAAGTAGTTTCCAACCTTAGGAATAAAGAATATCCCCAGAGCTTTTCTTTATCGATCACTGTCACCTCAGAAAAATGCCTGACTAAGTGATAGGAAGAACTAATAAAAGAGAAACATCTTTTAATTATGTTACTGGTTCTGAAGTTGAACAGCTGACACTGAGCTCTTCATAATTATCATCAGTCCCCTATTTAAAAGTTAGTAAAAGTTTCCATTGTTTCCAGCATTGCTTTGAGGTGACCAGCAATATAGAAAGGCAGTAATGACCCCCACCCCCAAAGAAAGGAAACAGGAAATTAAGCCAGAATTTTATAGGTTAAGTCAAGGTTTGGCACATGTTTTCTAAAAAGGGCCAGATGGTGAATATTTTATGCTTTGCAGGTCATAAAGACTCTTGGCATAGCCCCAAAGTAGCCATAGACAAAGGCAAATAAATGAGCCTGGATGTGTTGCAAAGAACTTTATCTACAAAAAATAAATAAATAAATAAATAAATAAAAAGACTAGGATGAATGTGGCCTTCTGGACATAGTTTGCAGACATCTGATTTATGCTGATTAGCCATATTACTGAGTTCCTGGTCACTTCAGGTTTTTATGTGTGTGTGTGTGTGTGTGATGAAACAAAAATGCTAACAATAGATTTATAGTTTATTTTTTTCCTTTTTTAAAATATTGACTTTGAGCTCAATATGTGCCAGACACTGTTCCTGGCACTAGTGATGCAGTGGTGAATTATAAGAGTCCCTTTCTCAGCTATTGTTTTAGTGAAAGTGCCATAAGTGAATAAATAAAAGTATAGAGCCTTACTTCAGGTATTGCATAGAAAAACAGGTAAAATAAAATGAAAGAGGTTTTAAATGAGATAATTGACTGGAAAACCACAACTGATAAGGTGATATATGAATATAAAGCTAAATAAAGTGAGGTGGTGTGCCAGTGCAGTGACTGGGAGAATAGTCTCCTGAAAGAGTAAATTTTGGGACCGAGGCCCTGAGAGTAGAGATTGCTGACTGTGTCTCTGGCGTAGTGAGAAGTCCATGGTGGTTGTAGTAGTTGAAATAAGAGGAGAGGAGAGAGAACAAAATGCCTGAAAGGGAGCTAAGGCCCAGATCCCTGAATTGCAAAAAGATTCTTCTTTCTGTTCTCTTTCTGCTTTTCACCTGCCCTAGTATAACCATAGCAACCACTGTTGCAGCTTTCCATTCCTGACTTTGATGTGGTCTCAAACCAAGGACAGAGATGATGGTTTTTCTCCTTCTGGTTTCTTTCTCCTTATTCTGTAGCCCATCTCTCTTTTCCCTTCCTTGATCTTTGTAAGAAAGATTTGGGCCAGGATAATAGTGTTTAAAGAAGTAATAAATAGTCTATGTTCATATAGTTTGTGGGTGGGGAAACTGGATATTTTGATAGGTTGAGTGTAGAATATATGATAGAATTGTCAAGAGCGACCCTGTTTTTTTTTTTTTGACCTAATGAATTGATAAGGTGGAGTTCTCACGTACTGAGATAAAGAGCAATGTGATATGAACATATTTAGGGTTGAGATTAAATGTCCAGTTTTTTTACTTCCCTAGGATGTCAAGATGGCAGTTTTTGTGTTTTGTTTTTTTTTTTTTAAATCTGGAGTTTAGGAGAAAGGTTCAGGTGGGTACACAACTTGGGAGCATCAGTTTATAGATACTCTTTTATCCCATGAACATGCATAAGATTGCCAAGGGAGCGTGTAGGTAGAAAAAGAAAAAAAAAAAAAACCCAAAACAAAGACTAAGTGCAGAGGCACCTGGGAAATTCCATCATTTGAAAGTTGGAGACACTGAGGAATCAGTTAAGTAGAAGAATGAAGAGGTGACTACTAGCAAGGTAGGTGGTAGTGAGGAATATATTCAGAAAGTCCTATAAAGAAAATAGTTCTGGGGAGATGGAATGATCAGTTGTTAAATCCTACAGAGAAGCTGTATAAATAAGAACTGAGAAATAATGCTTTATTTTGCAGCATGAAGATTCAAAACCGTTTTGGTTGATGTTAAGATTAAAACCTGTAAAATAAGTATAGATAATTATTGGAGAAATTTAATTTTAGAAGGAACAATAATAGAACAACACAAATAGGACAGGAACTGGCAGCAGGAGATGTAGAGTTAATAGCGAATATAGACAAAAGTTTTTAAGTAAGAAATGAGATGTAAAGAAAAGTGGAGGGTATGTCCTCAGGAAGGGCAAAAGTAGCTGCTTGGTGGAAAAAGGGGAGGAAGAATATAGACACACGTGTAAAGATATAGACAGAAGTTGTGGTGGGAGGTAAAGTATTATCTTTTCAGAAGTTTCCTATTCTTTCAATGGACAGTTTATCTGCTTTATAGCCTCATATGTGTGTATGATCTATTTCACAAAGTGTAATTAAAGCAAGCTAAAATTATTCCTGTGGGGCATGGGATGTTATTGAGTGAAAATGAAAATTAGGTAGGAAGTGGTGAAAGTTGGAGGGAGAAATTTTGATGTTGTTTGTCTCAGAATAGAAGCATGAATAAACAATAGAAAAGAAGTAAGAATGATAAGCAGTCCTAAGCAGTGTGAAGTTAGTCTGAGTACATTTAGTAATAAGCCTGTCAGCTCTGTTCTGTCAGCAGGTGCAGATGCAGAATATGTTGAGTTGGATTTAACCAAGTTGTGCTTATTTTCTACTAAAGTATCATCAAAGAAAGCTGAGCACTGAAGAATTGATGCTTTTGAACTGTGGTGTTGGGGAAGACTCTTGAGAGTCCCTTGGACTGCAAGGAGATCCAGCCAGTCCATCCTAAAGGAAATCAGTCCTGAATATTCATTGGAAGGACTGTTGCTGAAGCTGAAACTCCAATACTTTGGCCACCTGATGTGAAGAACTGACTCATTGAAAAAGCCCCAGATGCTGGGAAAGATTGAAGGCAGGAGAAGAAGGGGACAACAGAGGATGAGATGGTTGGATGGCATCACCAACTCAATGGAGATGAGTTTGGGTGGACTCTGGGAGTTGGTGAGGGACAGGGAGGCCTGGAGTGCAGCAGTCCATGGGGTTGCAAGGTTGGACACGACTGAGCAACTGAACTGAACTGAAAGTATCATGAAGAAAGCAGGATGGTGGATGGGGAATGAGTATGTGTTCA
This sequence comes from Odocoileus virginianus, assembly GCF_023699985.2. Classification (NCBI taxonomy): domain Eukaryota; kingdom Metazoa; phylum Chordata; class Mammalia; order Artiodactyla; family Cervidae; genus Odocoileus; species Odocoileus virginianus. The sequence continues at coordinate 35,638,298 of NC_069680.1, forward strand.
GATGTGTGTGTGTGTGTGTGTGTGTGTGTGTATAAACATGCTGAACCTATTTTAAAGTTAAGAAGTTATGTAAGAAGATGAGAGGATATGAAAGAGAGTGAAAAAGTAGCTTTTGCAATGAATGGTACCTCTTGATGGAGCTGAAGAATTGTTATAGTTGGAGTACTAGAGAGAGTGAGCTGGGAAGATAAAATGTATCAGAGGATAAAATGTAAGAAAATAAAATGGAAAATAAAGTATATTTATTAGGAAAAACTTTTAAGTGTGTTTTAGTGAACTAATATAATAATATATATAATATAATAAACTAGCACTTATTCCTATTTCCTGTTTGCTCTCCAACACAACCATATAGGAGGATTTCCCTTTTATAGTCCTTGAGTTTGGGTATGTCCATGTAACTTTCATTGGTCAAAGAAATGAGACCAGAAGGGTCACTCCCATGTTGGGTGCATTTAAAAATCAGATGTCTCCATTCTTTATGTTCTTTATTCAAGCTGTAGTGGTGGAAATACTGAAATGATTATAAATGGTGTAAAAAATGAAATGTAATAAATGCCCATAGTCTTCTGCCAAAGATAGGCAGATATTGGCCCCAAGACATCGTTAAACCTCTGCAATGTTAATGCATCCTGGATTATTTTGATGATCAGTTTGATGATCTTTGTTAACACAGTATAATCAAGGGTACCTGGCTCACCACAATACTATGCTTAGTTATTGAATGGCTGAGATAGATTGGGTGAGAGGTTACTGAAGGAAAGGTCAAGGGAGGAGACGTCAAGGTATAGAACGATTGTCTGTATGAAAATTTGTCACCACATATAATGACAGAATATGTTTGAAGGGAATGACAGTGAGCCAAGAGCTAGAATTCTCAAGGAATGTGACTTGGAGATCTTAAATGACTGAAACAAGCAGTGATGATACATGGCATAAAATACTAATGCTAAGAGATTCATGGAGGAGAAGAAAGCATTGTAGAAGTAGCTATACAAAGAACTATTGAGATCTGGCTGATTACATACAGGAAGATATTATTAAAAATATTCATATATTTGTCAAAAACATTTATTGAAACATTTCTCTTTTTTCAGAACTTCAAAATCTATCATTTTAAAAAGTGGATTCTTTCCTAGCACTTTGGTCATGGAAATTACATTAAAATATATTAATAAAAGACTTATTCTGTAATCCCCATCTATTAGGTTATGTGGACTTAATTTATCATGCTGTCATATAATTTACAAGTCATGGACTTTACTAATTTTTCACCTAATTTTTTTTTTTTTTTAAATTTACAGTTCGGTTCCAATATTTGTTTTTGCTATTAATGTGGTCAAGTCACTAAGTTGTGTCTGACTCTTTGCAACCCCATGGACTATAGCCTGCCAGGCTCCTCTGTCCTTGGGATTTCCCAGGTAAGAATACTGGAGTGGGTTGCCATTCCCTTCTCCAGGGAACCTTCCTGATCCAGGGATTGAATCTGAATCTCCTGCCTTGCAGGCAGTCTCTTGCATTGCAGGCGGATTCTCTACCAACTGAGCTATTAATAAAGAAATGCAAATTTCTTCAGCTTTGGAATAATACAGTGCAGCTGAATTCATTTTACATGAATTTCCATATATTTCATTTTCCTTTTCTTTAGCTATGAGTCATATGTTTGATTAACTTAACCTTTTAGCTGTTTTACAATTTAGAGTATAAATGGTTCAGGCACTAATGTTTAAAATTTTTGCAACTTTTGTTCTGTTGCTTGATTTGTTGGCAAATTTAGAAACATGAAGAGTAATTATGAGTTAATACTGAGAATCTGCTTCATGTCACAGACAGTCCTTATTGCCAAATATTTAAAGTTCATTACCGTATTTTGAGGAATTTTTAGCTCGTACATTTAAAGAGTAAATATTACACTGGAAAATATGTCATAGTGTACAGAGTGGGGAAGGATCTTTTTGTCATAATGATAATCAGAAATTAGATTTCTTTTAGGTCCCCCAAAAACTAACATCCCTTTAATTTGACTATGGATAAGAAATTAAAGATTCTTTAAAAAAAAACTACTATGTAAGCTTTACTACATCATTAGCAAGTTCACATAATTAAGAAATCTGGAAATGCTCAGTAAAGAGTAGCATTGATACTATATAAAAAGTAGTAAAAGCTAACTGAAGTAATAATATTTTTACTGAAAATATTGTTTTTATTGCCAACCGTCTACATTTCTCTATGTTGTAATATAATTATGTTTATTTCTATACTTCGTTTCTGGCTACTCCTGTTGACAGAAACATGTTGTAGCTTAAGTTTGAACTTCTCTCTGTTCTTTAAATATGAGCAAATAAAGATATTCCATATGAAATACTATTTTGGAAAATGCTATAAATTTTGGAGCCTGGGAGAACTGTGAATGCTGGAACTGTGAAGCTTCCTTTTCTCTTCAAAAGAAAACTTCAAATGTCTGTTCCCACTAAATTTTGTTGTATCATGTCCCACAGAATTACATTGTATTATACTTTAGCTATAAACTCACTTCCCCCTTTTTGATCATTTTCAGAAATAAAGGAAACAAAGGTCATAGGAACTCTCTATTTGACTCTCTGTTTGACACCCAAAGACTAAATGTCTTTGATATAATGTTTATAGCATATTATAAAAAATTTATTTTTCAAAACTAAGTGATATCCTTAGTTTTACCAATCAGAATAAAGGATAAAGTATAGTAATTTCCTTATAGAGATCTTCAGACTTTGCCTTGTTCTCAGCTACAAGAGTAGTTATTTTCAATGAGCAAATATTCAATATGTACTATGTGGCATGTACTATCCTTTCATGTAATCTTGTGAGATAGAATTTATTACCATTTATTCTGTTAAGCTGTGACTTAGTGAATTTAAGTAACTTGGTAAAAATCACACAACTAGGAGATGAAGATGTTGACATAAAATTATGGGTCTTTTTCCCAAAGACTGCTTTCTAACTAACCATTTTTCCAAAATATAATATTCAGATAATTTATGATGCTTCATAAAAAATAATCTAGAGGGTCACTTTGGGTGATGGCCCATAACCTGCATTATTACAAAACAACTGTAGGGTCTGTAGCTTGCTTAATTTGAGAACCTTTACGAAGACCGTTAAAAATGGCCTTGTTTGCTCTGTTGCTGGATGCTTTGGCCCCCACATTTGATAATCTGCTTTCTTCTACTCTCTAAACCCAGCCTCTAGCAAAGACACAAGAAATTTAAGAAGTATAGCCCTACAGTGATTAGCACTAAATCAGCACTGAGTCTACCCTTATGTGTCTCTTTAGGTTAGAGTTACCATCTACTGTGGTTTGGAAAAAAGTGCTATGTATTTATTACATGATTTTGTGGACTGGTACTTCTTTATGTAAATTTCAGCTGAGTGTGAAACATTCCACATGCCTCATTCCAGGCAGCAGACTTATTTTCAGGGTTGTGTCAGTGACTAGATGAGCCATGCCCTGAACTATGTTCTATATTATTAAAAGAAAAACAGGTGGAAAAAAACCCAGTATTTCCTTCCTGAAACTTAAGAGGGAAAAATGGCTTGAAAGCTAAAATATTTTAACCATGAAATACAGTGGAAAACTTTTAGCCTTATAAACTCTAGAATAAGCTTCTTTTTGATATTTGTTTATTACTATCCTTAAAATAACCAAAAATTCCATGAGTATTAATTGTCACCATTTTCTTTTCAATCCTTTTGCCGTCTATTTTTTACCATATATTCTGTTCCCTCTCACAGCCTTCTCCTATTATGTATGTATCTTTTTTTGTCTTCATTAACATCACCTCTCAGACCTTGTCAATAGAATGAATAAAACTGGAGGAACCTCATAAGCCAGCTCAAGATTTTATTTCTGATAGTCACTCAGGTTGAATTAATTAGTGTGCCTTTTGTGAATAATTTATAAACTAAGAATGAATAGGATCATTAATTGGGATGAGTTCCTGTAGGTTTGTAAATCATTATCTATGACTGATAGTTATATATTAAAAAAAGGGCTTTATACTTCACTGGTACATTATTACATAATTCTGCAGCAATGATTGAGAAAGAGTAATTGAGTGAATGACACTTTGGTACAGCAGCCTGTAATGAAAGAACTTAGGAGAAATGCATAGAAAGAAGTGTATTTAATTCTCAGAGTTTCTGAGGAAGTTTGTACTCTTCCCACTATTTTCTTATGATATATCAAAACACAGAGAACAATATGGGAAATTTGGGCATCCTAGATTCTTTATTAAGGAGTTATTGCCTCTCTTCTTTCATCTTTTCCCATTGCCCCTTGTATGAAACTTTTCTTGGAAATCTGGTTAAGGTGAACAGAAAAACTTAATGTGGCTAATCTGCCTATGTCTATATTATCATTCTTATGTAGTTAAAAGTCTGATTTATAAGTCTTGCTGCTAATTAAAATGATACAGATTATTTTTACTGTAATAAATTACCTTTAAGTGGTTTATCAGGGTAGATGAAACTACCCTAAAACTAATACAAAAATTGAATAATTGTATAATAGGCTTAACAATGGTCTCCCCAACAATGTCCACACAAAATCACTAGAACCTGTGAATAGATTACATTGCATGGGAAAAGGAATTTTCCAGATATAATTATGGTTATTGTTGCTTAAACAGGTCAGTTATTGTGCATTATCTAGGTGGACTCAATCTAATCTTGAGTATAGCACTTTCTCTGGCTGGAATCAAGGAGTATGAAACTCCAAGCTTACACAGGATTTGTTTGTGTATGTGCTCATTTGCTCAGTTCAACTCTTTGTAATCCCATAGACTACAGCTCTCCATGGGATTCTCCAGGCAAGAATACTGAAGTAGGTTGCCATTTCCTCCTCCAGGGGAATCTTTCTGACCAAGGGACTGACCCCAGGTCTCTTGCATATCCTGCATTGCAGGTGGTTTCTTTAACTCTGAGCCACCTGGGAAACCCTATGAAAGATTTGCAGAACCTATAATGGTTCTGAAAGATAGGAGCCATATCTTTGGAAGTCTGGAGAGAGGCCTTTATGAACTCATGGAAAGCATGTAAAGGAGTGAAGACAGCCTGAAGAATAAAGACTAACTCCTAGCTGATACCTTTTGTGAGCAAGAACCTCATTCCTCCAGTTGTAAGGAACTGAATTAGGCTAACAGTTGGAATGGGCTTGGAATTTGATTCTTTCCCAGAGCTTCCAGTGAGGAACACAGTCCTGCCAACAGTTAAATTTTAGCCCAGTGTGACCAGTGTCAGATTTCTAACCTGCAGAATTTTGAGATAATAAGCAAGTGTTGTTTTAAGCTGCAGTAATTTGTTATGGCAACAATAAGACACTAATCCAAATAGTAACTTAATGTAAATTTGTGACTTGAGCAAGTTATTTACCTTCCCTGTGCCTCTGATTCTCCATTTGTAAAATGGGCTTAATAAGAGTATCTAACTCATTGGATTGTTTTCCTATATGACTGTTTGGTACATACACATCAGTACCTTTACTTATATAGAAATAGACATAATGTCAAAGTGGTTTCCAGCATACAATAAAATAAAGTGAAGAAGGTGAAAAATGCACACGCTATATAAAATGGTCATATTTTCTTAAATTGAATTCAGATAAAAGAGGAAGCGTGGATTTACAGATAGATAGTAGCCACAGGTTATATGAGATATGCATTCCTGACAGTCTCTTAATATTTGAAACTAAATTTAAAAATGGATAGTTTAACCTAGCTGGGGTTGTGCCACAAGCTTGTGATTCAGTCATTGAGGATTCTTCCAGGGTATGCAGTTACCCACTTTTTGGAGGCATTTAAATTATATAAAAATAATATAGAAAGTAAATGTTAGTAATATTATTTCAGATTAATATAATTTGATTGACATTGAATGCAGTCACACTGCTCATGTTGTTTTCGCCAAATGCGTTTGTACAGAGTCAGCTTAAGCATAGGCAGCATTTACTGACTGAAAGTAATATAAGTCAAAGTAGTCCTAAGATTTTGTATCCGGCCATGAAATCCCAGTAAATAATGAGATTTTTTTTATACTTAACATAATTCTGGTTGGTTTGTGATATATGGTTTATTGATTAGTTCTTCAACTCACATGAATTTGTTATGTAGAAGGCTTGATAAAAACCATGTAAAGAAGACCTGAAGATGTTATCTTTAGGTAAATGGGCTTAGTAGTTTTAAAAATCTTTGAATTCTATTAGTGTTTCATTTCCTACTTATATCTGCTGATAAGAATGGTAACTCAGACTGTTGAATATGTATCGATGTATACACAGACACAGATACACACATACAGACATATATATATGTCTGTATATACATGTCTATACATGTATAGACATATATATATATACACACATACATATACATATATATATAACCTTAGGAATTTGTATATATATAATATATATATAATATATATATAACCTTAGGAATAAAAATCTGTTCTTAAAAATTGATTTACAAATTCTGTGATGTAACAAAATCATGAAGAAAGGAAAGCATCTAACACTAAATTACCAATGCTCTTTGATAGGCACTCACATAGTATTTGTTTTTAAGTCAAGGATATTCTCCTTTGTCCCCAAATCCATTTCTGGTATTAACTATAAAAGGAGTGAGATGTTTCACCATGATCCTAGTCAAAGAGTAACATGTAAGGATGAACATGTCTTTTCTCCTGAAATTTCTCAGGATGATCCTTCTCTTGGGATTGAATTCAATTAATACAGAAAAATAGCAACCTATGTATAAGGAGAGAAAATGTTACTAATTTGTGGATGGAATATCTCAATTTGTGTTTAATTTAAACTTAGATGTAGGTTGGTTAGGATACCAGGAATAGTTGAACAACTTGAAGAAATACTTCATTTGGGTGAGGTTAGGGCACAGTCTCACTGTAGGGGCACCAGGCAGTATGTTCAACTATTCCATCTAAACTCCAGAAAAACTTATGATAGTGCAAGTTATACTGCCTTAATTAATTCAGGTGAACTTGAGTGTAAGTTATGATGAAAGTTAAGAAAATGTACTGGGGAGGAAGAAGAAGTTGAACAAATGGAATAACAAGTAGGTAGGGGAGTACTAATGGGCTTCCCTGGTAGCTCAGCTGGTAAAGAATCTGCTTGCAGTGCAGGAGACCCAAGTTTGATCCCTGGGTCAGGAAGATCCCCTGGAGAAGGGAATGGCTACCCATTCCAGTATTCTTGCCTGGAGAATAACATGGACAGAGGAGCCTGGTAGGCTGCAGTCCATGGGGTCACAAAGAGTCAGACATGACTAACACGCAGGGAGTAGTAAACCATAGAATTGTCCTTTATGGTGAGATCTAAGTCAGCCAAAAATCAGTGACTAAACAGGTGAGGAACATGGACTTGGTTTGGAAAGACAGTTCCACTCATGTATTAGAAGTACAATGTATGCTGATGTCAATAATGATAAAATAGCAACTGCCATTTATTGAGTGCCCAATATATATCAAACATTATCTCCAATCCAAATCAGTCTTATGGAACAGCTGCTATTGCTTCCAATGAGGGATAAGAAAAATTACACTTATAAAGGTCAGATATCTAGAAAAATTCATTTTAATAATTCAAGCATGCTGAAAACCTAAAGATGTTTATCTCTAGGATAATGGCTTGATGCTCTCTGATAGCTTATTTGACAGTAAACGTAACCAAGGTCTGCCATAGTTCCTGATGAGAAGTCCTGATGCAATGAGGAAATTTCAAATAATATATTCTTTGTTATGTCTGCAACTGAGTCTGAGGTGAGCTTAGTGATTAGGTTGATCAAAAGAATGAGGCAGAATGCTTGCTTTGTATACTTTCCATGGTTAAGTCATGAGAAGCCTCCCTGCTTCTTTCTGGCCACTTGAAATGCCTACTCTTGGGTTAGTCAGCCTCCATGTGAGAAATCTCACTATCCTATGATATCAGGCTCTGAGGCACCCCAACCTGCCTATATGGTGAGGCCATGGAGAGAGCAGAATGTCTGATCCAGTGCAGCTGGTCTCAACATTCCAGGCCAGATATCAAGCGTGTGAATGAAAAAACCATTATGGATAGTCTAGACTACAACAGACATGACCAAAGATATGGAGAAGAACTGAGGGAACTAAACAACAGACAAAAGAGCATGTCTGAGACACAAGACACAAGTTAAGCTGTCTCAGCAGTCTTCAGCCATTTGAGCCACCCTACCTGAGGCACCAGTCTTTATGGAGCGGGAATGGGCCATGTCTGCTGTGCTTTGCCTAAATTCTTGATCGATAAAATTGAGAGCTTGTTGTTGGTTTTTAGTCACTAAGTTGTCCGGCTCTTGCAATCCTGTGGACTGTAGCCTGCCAGGCTCCTCTGTCCATGGGATTCTCCAAGCAAGAATACTGGAGTTGGCTGCCATTTCCTTCTCCAGGGGATCTTCCTGACCCAGGAATCAAACCTGGGTTTTGTTTGAGGGGTTATTTTATGCTACATAATCTCCATGTGCTCTGCTTCACAGCCATAGACAAGCAGAAAAGAGGGTATACATATAAATATGCAGAGCCAATGAGGACCAGATTCCAGGGATGCCACAATAGTAGACTTGAAAAAGAATCCATCATCACATTCATTAAGTGGGTCGGAATTCATGGCAGAAGTTCTTCACCACTTGGGGAATCTGATTTCTTGATGCAGAAACTGAGGCACATATCCAATTAGTAACTAAATAATAAAAAATTAGACATATTTTATGAAACTATCATGTGTCTAGCAGTATGGCAAAACTTCTCACATTTGTAATCTGTTTTTCACAAATAACGTCTAGGTCACACAGCTGGTAATCATGTGAGCAAGGATTCAAATTTAGTTTACCTGGCTTTAAATACAATTTGTTTCATTATGTCATATGGTTTCAAGTGTTGCAAGTAGCACCCTAGGAGATGAGAAAAATTAGTTCTTGACGTGGTAGACACATTGAAATTCAGGTTTCTTCCTGAGTAGCTAAGAGACCATGCTGTGTGACAGCTTCCTCACTTCTTAATAGATTAAATCCATAAAAATAATTGCACCGCTATTCTAAATTAACTCAGGATCTGGTTTAAGAAAAATGTGTAAATGGAGAGTCTCAGTAACACCAGCTGGCTAGGGCTGTGGAGGGTAAATGCTACTCGGAAGATGATGTATTGCTTCAAGAAGGTTGAATTCTTTCTTTAAAATGCAAATAGCTAAACCCTGGATTTGAACATAAATCTAGAAATGCTTCAGTCTCACATCTTTTACTTTAATTGTATCACACACACACACTGATTCTTCCTCAACCAAGACTATAGATGGTGAAACTGATATAATGGGTAAGATTAATGGACTTAATTAAAGGGTAGTTTCTGGTTTGGTCACTTATCCATAATATGCTTTTTAAAAGATATTAATTTATTGAACCTTTCAAGAGGATGTAAGCATATCATATCATAAATTAACACAGCCAACTAATGTAAAACCCTGATATCATCATCATCATCATTTTATTTTCTTTCTTCTTTTTATCCCTGCTTACAGGATCATATTCCTTCCAAAGAGGAGAGCTCTATGTCAAATTCCATTATTATCCCCTGAATGATAAAGTCCTTCTTAAAATATATGTTTATAGATCAAAGAAAATCTCAGTTTTGAAGACAATACTTTACTGATTACATGGTTTTAATTTTTGTTTTACTGATTTATTGAAAGAAATAATTAAAATAGCAGCCACCTGTCACATAAGCAAAAATGTATTGACTAATTTTAACTAATTACAACAAAATGTCATGTAAGTCCTATAAAGAAAAACATAAGCTTGAATAACCTCAAAAGAATATCATAATTTTTCTTAAAATCCATATGCTCTCCCCAACATTGTCTAATCATTGATGATCTGTTACAGTAAACATGGAAATAAACCAGTGCTCCAAAGATAAGTGTCATAAAAGTCTATAGTGTTTGTGTAAGTTTTGTAATTTCTGCACTCCTAGAAGGCTGCTATTCAAAAATCACATCATGCCACTTATTTGCTGGTCATTAAAAACATAGGATACAGTTTTACCTGTAATTGCTGGCAAGTGAAGACAGACCTTAAAGCTAATTCGTAGAAGATGTCAGGTAGCAAGAAATGTTTGATATTACCACCAACATTGTACTTTGTATTTACCATTAGCAGAAATTTGTATTAAAAGTTAGGATTAAATTGTCATTTATGAACAGAGGGGTCTAAAAGAATGATACATCCCTATTCTTAGTCACTTTTAGTTTCTCATAATGCTGTTTTGACCTGAGAAACAGTCCTGCATCTTGGTGAAATATACCAAATACTTAATCAGCAGACAGGGTAAATGTGCTATCCTAAGCTTTCATAATGACAAATGCCAAGGTCTTGTTCATAAATACCAATGTATGGAGTAAGCCTTTCATACATGCCTGCTGATTGCAACAAAGAACCTTTGCTTTCCCTCTACTCTAGGTAGTCTCACATATGGTTATGCCACACACTTAATACTTTGATTACACATTTTACAATACTAAACTACATATATTAAAAATGGTGTAAAGTAGAACACATTATATTAGCAAATGTCAGCATGTTGATTATGGGCCAGACTCTGTTCTAAATACTTTACACACATTATCTCTTTAATTTCGCATTCAACCTAATTGTTTATGTGTAACTATATTTCCATTTTAGATAATGGAACTGAGATTTAGAGAATTAATTAATAAGTTCAAAATCTTACAGTCAGTCAGTGTGTATGTCATTCCATCCTTGTCTGTTTCATTCCAAAATTTGTATTATTAACCACTATGCCATGTGGCTTTTAATCACTCTGCTTAATAATGAAGTAATAAAGTGTTGCCAATTATTGTTGTTGCTCAGTAGCTCAATCATATCTGACTCCTTGTGACCCCATGGGCTGCAGCATGCCAGGCTTCTCTGTCCTTCACCATCTCCCAGAGCTTGCTCAAACTCATGTCCACTGAGCTGGTGATGTCATCCAACCATCTTGTCCTTTGTCATCCCCTTCTCCTCCTGCATTAAATCTTTCCAGCATCAGGGTCTTTTCCAATGAGTCAGCTCTTTGCTAGGCCACAAAACAAGTCTAATTTAAAAGGATAGAGATGATATGAAGCATTTTTTCCTACCACAATGGTGTGAAAGTAGAAAACAGTTACAGAATGAAGAATGGAAAAAGCACAAAATGTGGAGGCTAAAGAATAGGCAACTAAAAAACCAATGAGTCAATGAAGAAATTTTACACCACCACCACAAAGCTATGTTTGTGTGTGTGTATGCTCAGTCATGTCCAACTCTTTGCTCATCCATTAAATGAAATTGTTAGATAAGACACATCTGAGGGCAATCTTACAATGAAAAGTAGATGAGTTATTCAAATAAATGGTACTTGCAAATTGAGGGTAAGAACAGCATCATGTATTTAATTTGTTTACTTCTTCAGTGAATACACGTTCTGTAGAGTCCTGTTTGGTGTCTAATGCCTTGAGAACCTAATATACACCTGTCAATCTGGTGATATCACTGGAGACAGTGAGGATAAATAAACACAAAGCCTTAAAGATCACTACTTTTTAATCTTTTTCTTTTTTTCTTCTTTGTTTTCCTTTTCAAAAAATGAGTTATACCTCATAAAACTAAGTTTAACTCTCGATTCTCTCAATTTTCCATGCTCTAACAAAAATTTTAAAAAAAAAGGGTGAAAAGCAAGACAGCACAGGTAAACAAATTTCCTTTTTTTCCTTCCTTTTTGCTATATGGTGACCATGGTTATTCATTCAAAAAGAATCGTGAACTCTTAGTAGGGCTTACTTTTTAACACTTCTCACAATCCACCCTACTTTTTGCTAGTTAAGTTCTTTGCATTATAAAAGCTACTCAGTTGTTTTGTTGATCTGATTTTTATTAGACTGGTTATTAATTGCAATCATATAAATGAATCTATATAATAAAATAATGGAGGCAAGAGCACAGTATCTTCCAGCATAAGGCTATTTTAAAATATTTGAAACAGATTTTTAACTTGATGCATTTGTGAATCAAATTTGACTTTTTCATTTGTTTTCTCTTTTTTTCTTTGTATAGTATTTTGCAGTGTGCACTATAACCAATTATGCGAGAGACTTGAACACATTATATAGACTATGTTAACCGTAAAACAGAAGTATGGAATTTTCTTGCATAGCTTTGAAGCAACAGTTTTTCATCTTTACAACCTGATAACAGCACTAACAATTAAGTGGAATAAGTACAATGATCGCCTACAGGGATAAGAGGATGTTAGGATATAGGAACAATTTTTCAAATAAAATATAAACTACTACTTTCAACACAGAACTCATGGAATAGTTTAATATCTATGCTGGACAATTTTCTCAACTTCATTAGATGTCATTTATCCAGAGTATGAAACGAGAAGACATTTTACACAAGCAATATATATATTTGTTATATTCTAGCAGTGGCCATTACTCTTTATATCGATTGACCATAAGTCTGAAAATCTTTAAAGTGCTTTAAGAAACTTAAAAAGGACAGGAAAGAAAGTGTGAAATAGATTTAGTTTCATTTCTGAGTTAAGTGCATTTATTGAATGTCAACTTCATAGTAAGTAGCAACTTCAGGATAGTGCTTAAACAGGAAACATTTATTGATTATCTTCTCTGAACAAAGCAGGTTGCTAGGAGTTTTGGAGTCACAGAGTTAAACCAGATAATTTTACCTTCCAATTTGCTTTTATTATTTTAGAGAGAATAAGTGTGTACACAATTATTTCATATATTTTGCTTTATTAATTATTTGAAACAGCTTGAACTATTTCAAAAGAAAATAAACTAAATAGTGGTAAATTATTTTTTCTGATGATGAAAATGTTTTTAAGTGGTCTTCTTAAAGCAAACTTTAATCATGTCTCATAGTAATCAAAACATAAATGACTCTTTATCATTTTCAGAATTAAAGACTTAAAAATACATACTGAAGGCATTTTATACCAGGGTCACAAACGACTTGTTTCTACCATTGTCTCTTGAGATGTTTTCCCTTCTATACTTCAGATACATTAGAATTTTACTAATACTTTTGTATTCTATGAGTTCTTCCTTGTGTTGATGCCTTTGCTTATTTTATTTCCAGTTCCTGAGATGCCCCTACCCACCCGTAAAATCCAGTCAATTTCAAGGGTACTTTGATGAAAGTTTTATGACCTCACTATATTCCCCTTCTCAAAATCTTAATGTTTTTCTTGAACTCTGTCCTAGAGCACTTATTTTGTAAAGTCAAAAAATAAGTGCTTTGTACTTATTTTTAAGTACACTTTGTACCTTTTGCTTATTTGTTTTTAATTACAGTCATTCTAGCAGGTGCGAAGTATATCTCATTGTGGTTTTGATTTACATTTCCCCAAAGATGATAAGTATGAGAGGGGCTCCCCCTTCCCTTCTTTTTAAAGTGTACAGCTTCTGGTTAAAAACCTATGTGTGATTTTTCAGGTCTGACCATAGACAATTACAAGACATTGGCTGGCTGATGATACGGGGAAAAACTACCCCAGGCCTGGAACACAGCCATTGCATTACAGTTTTGGAGAGATTTACAGTAAAAAACTCAGACCCTTCGAGCCAAACAGGTTCTTACAAATATCTGTGTTTCTAGTCTAGGCCCTTCCACTTGGAGGTCTCTCTAACTGGAACTTTCAGCAGATGCCTTTCATAGGTGCTTCTGCCAAGACTTCTTTTTGGTGGGAATTGGGGGAGTGGTTGGAGGGATCCTGAAAATACTTTTCTTCCACTGAAACTCAATACTAAGAATTTTCCCACCCTTAGGCCTTCTACATCACCGCTTCCCAACTCTATCCTCTGGACCTCTGGTACATCGAATCACAGGAGGCTTTGTTCAGAGCTCCTTCACAGCCCTTTAGCAGTACTGTCTTCCATGAGGAAATCCTTCCTACTTTCTCTGACTTCAGTCAGTTCAGTTCAGCTGCTCAGTCATGTCTGACTCTCTGAGACCCCATGGACTGCAGCGCGCCAGGCCTCCCTGTCCATCACCAGCTCCCAGAGTTTACTCAAACTCAAGTCCATTGAGTCGGTGATGCCATCCAACCATCTCATCCTCTGTCGTCCCTTTTTCCTACCGCCTTCAGTCTTTCCCAGCATCAAGATCTTTTCCAATGAGTCACATGTCTTACTTATACAATTGTAGTAAATGATTAAAGACTTGACTGTTTTTCATTTTGGCCTGTTATCTTAATAGGTTGCTCCAGTATCTTGTATCTCAATACTCTCTAGGTCAGGTTAGCTCTTGACACTTTTTACCTTTCTTGAGACTTCAAATATTCAGTAAGTGGCCACTATGCATCAAGCATTTTGTTTAGTTCTAAGTGCCTTCAAGGAATTAAGGATTTAATACTATCAGAAACACTCAAACTAATCAAATTTTGCAAGTTAGAAGAATAAGACCTATGACTGACAGCGCAATAGAAACAAGGAGCAGAATCAAATGAGTCAAATGAATGAACAAAAACAACATCCTGGCTACTAAAATTGAGATGTGAAGATTAAATAGGTCTTAGAAGAGTTCTAGGAAGAGTGAGCTTCAGACACAATAAACAACATAAACAAAGGTATAGAGTCATGAAACAGCATCATGACTATAAAAAACATCAAACAGTTGCAATAGATCAAAATTGAATGTTTTCAAGATTTGTGAAAATGAAGCTAGAGAGAATAGTAGAGAAGTTTATCATTATCAATTTGCAATAATCTATAAATGTACTTTTTAGAAATTTTTTAAATATTGAAATATAATTCACATAACATAAAATTCATCACTTTAACCATTCAAACAATTAAAATTCTTTGGATTTCAGTGTATTCATCATGCTGTACAACCATAAGACTATCAAATTTCATATCTCCATACTCTAAAGAGAATCTCCATATCTCCTAAATATTTCCTCCTATATTCCCTAGAAGCCATTAATCTGCTTTCTATAGGTATGGATTTTTTCATTCTGTACATTTAATATTAATGGAATCATACAATTTGATGTCTTTCATGATTGGCTTCTTTCACTTAACGCTTTCAAGATTCATCTATATTGTGCATACATTTACATTTCATTCCTTTTTTTTTCCATTTATTTTTATTAGTTGGAGGCTAATTACTTTACAATATTGTAGTGGTTTTTGCCATACATTGACATGAATCAGCCATGGATTTACATGTATTTCCCATCCCGATCCCCCCTCCCACCTCCCTCTCCACCCGATCCCTCTGGGTCTTCCCGGTGCACCAGCCCCGAGCACTTGTCTCATGCATCCAACCTCGGCTGGTGATCTGTTTCACCCTAGATAACATACATGTTTTGATGCTGTTCTCTCTGAACATCCCACCCTCGCCTTCTCCCACAGAGTCCAAAAGACTGAATAGTATACCATGTATAGTTATCACACATTTTGTTTATCCATTCATCAGCTGGTAAATACTTAAATTGTTTATACTTTTTGATTATAATTGATCATGCTACTATGAACATTTGAATACAGGTATTTGTGCCAACAGATGTTTCAATTCTCTTGGGAGTGGAAGTGCTGGGTAGTATGGTAACTGTATGTTTAACTTTTTTGAGAAACTGTTTAAATGTTTCCACAACTTTACCACTTTACCTTCCCACCAACAATTCATGGATATTCTAGTTTCTTCCCATCTTCATTAACACTTACTATTTCCCATTAAAAAGAACTAGCCATCCTGTAGGTATAAAGTGATATCCCATTGTGGTTTCAATTTGCATTTCCCTAATGAATAATGAGGTTGAGCTTCTTTTCAAGTACTTATTGATTTATTCTTTTTGGAAATGTCTAGTCCAGACTTTTGTCTAGTTTTTAGTTATTTGTGTTTACATTGTTGAGTGGTAAAAGTTCTTTGTATATTTCTTATAGTAGTCCCTTACCAGATAAGTTATTTGCAAATATTCTATTAGGTAGATTATATGTTCACTCTCTTAGTAGTATCTTTAGACACACTAAAGTTCTTATGATGTTCAGTTTGTTTTTTCTTTTGTTGCTTGTGTTTTGATGCCATAGCCAAGAAACCATTGCCTAATTTAAATTCATGAAATTTTAGACATATGTGGCTTGTAATAGCTTTTAATTTTAGCTCTTTAGGTTTTTAAAAATCCATTTAAGTTAATTTTTGTATATGGTGTGAGGTGGGAGTCCAAATTTATTTTTTCCATGCATATGGATATCCAATTGTCACAACACCATTTGTTGAAGAGACTGTTATTTCCATCATTGAAGAGAGAGAGAAGAGAGAGGGAGATTCGTTTTGGAGGCTGAAAAATTTTATGATGTGATGTCTGCAAGCAGGAGACCTAGGAAAGTCAGTGGTAGCCTGAGAACTGAGGAGCTGATGATGTTAATCTTAGTCCAAGATCTGAGAAATCCAGTATCCCAGTTCAGCAGGTAAGCAGGAAGGAAAGAAATGATCTTTCCTCTGCTTTTTGTTTGATTCAAACCATCAACAAAGTGGAAGATACCTAGCTATGTTGGGGAAGGCAAGCTACTTTACTGAATCTATCAGTTGAAATGCTTATCTCATCTTAAAATATCTTCACAGACATATCCAGAAATAATGTTTAAATCTGGGCCTTCAGTGCCTAGTCAAGTTGGCACATAAAAATAACCATCACAAGGCCGTCCCTTTTCAACTTGACACCCATATTGGTCTCTTTAAATCATACTTAATCTCCAAATAAAAATAATAGCAAGATCATAGTTCCTTCAAATGTGATAAACCTATCCTCCGTACAACCAACACCTATCCCAACAGAAGAAGTAAATCCTTGAGTGATGTTTATTCTCCCCCTTGATATCCTAGAAGTGGCTCAAGTCTGGGAATTGACTGAAGGACTAGGACTCTTTATTTTTATGATTTGAGTAAGAGTTTTGTTCACTCATCCTAGAACTTTTCTGCTTCTATGTATCAAGTAAGAATTTAGTGAACTTACTTGTTTCTCTTCTACTATGCCATGATTAACTAGCCAAATTCTTATTACTGCTTGAGTCCTATTTTGATTACTGTTTTGGCTCTGCTTTCCAATCAGGTAACTGTGCCCACATTGCCTTTGGTGCTTGAGTGCATCTAGTTGGCCCCTGCCAACCTGGGATCATCTATTCCAATTGCATTTGGAGTTTTGAGTTGAGTGGCTGTGGTTCCCACTGTAAGGTCAGCCTATAGAAGAATTACCACAGACCTCTTCAAGGACGCTGGAGTTCCTGTCACAAACATTCTTCTCAAAGTGTAAATGAAAGGTATGTCTTCTGGACTCTTCCATTGTGGATGAGCAGGTCTTAACTAATAATTTCTAACATTCCAATATTCTTAAGTCTTGGAGTTTCTTTCTCTACCTTAAACCAGGGAAGATTGGGCATTTCTACTCATGGTGGGGCCATCTCTTGATCCATATTTCAACCAACCAAACAAAATGTGTAATAGCTCATTCTAACTGCCATGGTTGCCTTGCAATAAAACTTCAGGATTTCCCTTTAATGATCCCGTATCAATAGATATGGCCTGATCCATCTTTATGTTTCTTTCATCAGTATCCTGCATCATTAATATTCCTCCCCACACATGTTTCCCAGATTCCTGCTTGAGTAAATTAGAAAACTCAAGTACAGTGCATTTTTTTTCAGTGTAGAGCACCTCCTCATGGGTCACACTCTGTACTTCACCTTAGGGAGCTTGCTTGTTAAGTCTAGTTATAGGACTATGGGCAAAGAGGAATGGTGGGGATGGTTCCTGAGGAGAATCAGAATTGTCTTGCATGGCTGTTGCCTCAAGGGAGGCCATTTTCTGAGTGATGCAAGACAAAGATGAGCCAGAATTACAACTGTATCTGTTCTTATGCCAGTACCACATTCTTTTAAATTAATGTAGCTTTGTGGCAAGTTCAGAATCTAAAAGTGTGACTCCTCTAGTTTTTCTTCTTTCTCAAGGTTGCTTTAGGTATTTCAGGGTCCCTTGCATTTTCATATACAAATTAAATTTAGCTTACTCATTTCAGCAAAATAAGCAACTGGAATTTTGACAGGTATTCTTTAGGATCTATAGATCAATTTAGGGAGGATTATCTGCCTGCCAGTGCAGGTGATGCAGGAAATGCAGATTTGATCCTTGGGTCAGAAAGATTCCCAGGAGAAGGAAATGGCAACCCACTCCAGTATTCTTGTCTGGAAAATCCCATGGACAGAGGAGTCTGGTGGGCTACAGTCATAGGGTCACAAGGAGTCAGATACAACTGAGTACATACAGCGCGCACCATTTTAATAATGTTAAATCTTCCAACCCATGAACCCTGGTGTCTTCCCATTTATTTAAGTATTTAATTTCTTTTAACAATGTTTGGTAGTTTTCAGTGTATAAGACTTCCAAGTCCCTTATCAAACATTTTTTTCTAAATATTTTACAGTTAAGTATTGAAAGTTTACATTGAAAACATCTGTTATATAGAAAGTTTATTCTGGCAAAAAGATGGTATCTAATTTCTGGGGCTAAGATTGGAAATAGGGTAATCACCTACATGGTTATTGGAGAAACCTAGGCAAGAAATGATGAAGACATGATTAGGTAGCATGAATGGAGAGAATGCTAATGATACCAACTTCATTAAAGATGTATAATCTTTATATTTGTTTACTGGCTTGATGTAAAGGTGATTAGAAGTAGAGAAGAAAAATTATAAAAAGGATAAAGGCTTGATTTGGAAATCCAGTCTCCTTACTCATGAAGAGCTTAAATTGATGAGAATGAACAAATGTGAAGAAGAAAAGTATGATTTTTAGCATGAGAAATAGCTCCTTTAGGGTGCCTGTGAATAGGGGTATTTAGGAATAAGATAAATATACAGATATGATCCTAGATTTCACCCTGAATAATATATTGCTATAAAGAGAGCAGTGAGAATGATAATCGAACCTATTTGTAGTGCTGAGTCGTTCACTTTGAAACTGGGCTGTCTACACAACAGGAGGGAGAGGTATTTTCCTAATTTATCCATCTGCTGCTGGTACTATTTGAAAACTTAGTTAATGTTTCTGTTATGTGGGAGTGGTAAGCAGTGCTCAGTAGGAAGCCTATGGCCAGAGATAAACATGGAAGTACACTGACAGCTATCATTTTCATGGCAGAGTCTTGGAACTGTGCTTACAGTCACAAGCTTTAGAGCTGCACATTTCTCTGTTCACGCCCAAGCAGAACAACTTAATCCTTTTCAAACTTAGGCTGATAGTTTATAGTGTAGAGATAATGAATATTGAACACATATTGAACATCGTGGTGTTGTGAGAATAAAGAGCACAATGTATGTAATATTCTTGCCAGAGATCTTGGATAATAGTTTGATGTTCAATGAATAGAAATGTCATGATTAAATAACCTAGTTATTTAATCAAATATTAATTTAGGTGTTGCTGTGAAGGTAATTTGTGGTTGTGATTAACATGTACACTCAGTTGATTTTTAGTAAAGATTACCCTGATAATGTGTGTGTGTGTGTGTGTGTGCGTGTGCGCGCATGCAGGCACATGCGTGAGAGAGATCTAATTAGTGGAAAGCCTTGAAGAGCAAAAATTGAGCCCTCCCCCACCCCGGCCCAGAAAAGGAAGAAATTCTGCTTCAAGACTATAACATCAGGTAATACATGAGCCTAGCATCAGGTCCCTCAGATTTCAGACTTGCCAGTTCTCACAACCTCATGAGCTGATTCTTTGAAATACATCTCTTTGTACAAAGATTATGTGTATATTATGTATACATAGCTCCTGCTGGTCTGTTTCTATGCAGAACTCTCACTAAAACAATTTGGTCTCTTATTTTCTTGGATGTTTCCTCTGTGTGTGTGTGTGCACGCGCGCGCATGCACCTCACAATGGACATCTATTTCTATTGGTAATCTCTCCCTTATCTGTGTTCCCAGTTATAAATAATTGTGCATACCACATCAACTATATCCCACTCCCTAAAAATTATACAAGTTCTCCATATTATTTTTATTCTTTATGTGGATATGAACTTATAATATTGTCCTTGATGTATATTACTCAAATGATAATTTTAAGGCATTTTATTAAAAGGTGGCACAGTGTTAAGAATCCGCCTGCCAATGCAAGATATTCTGAAGATTCCAGTTCGATTCCCGAGTTAGGACAATCCCTTGGAGTTTTTGTTGTTGTTCAGTCGTCCAGTTGTATCCAACCCTTTGCGACCCCATGGACTGAAGCATACCAGGCCTCCCTGTCCCTCACTATCTTCTGAAGATTGCCCAAGTTCATGTCTGTTCCTACTTCTCTGGAATAGGAAATAAAAACCCACTCCAATATTCTTGGTTGAAAAGTTGGTATGGACTGAGGAGCACTGAAGGGCTATGGTCCAAGGAGTTGCAAAGGGTCAGACATAACTGAGTGACTGAGCACGCATTAAGAGGCCCATTTTTGCCTCCTACCTAGATTATAGTTAAGAATTCAAGAGATCTGGCAAAATATTACACATTCATCTTCATGTGTGTCTCTCTTTACCTCATTTCCTGGACTCACAAATGATTTTTATTCTCAGTGATTGTGGTTGTTTAGCTGCTAAGTCATGTCTGGCTGTTTCCGACCCCATGGACTGTAGCCCACCAGGCTCCTCTGTCCATGGGACTTACTTGGCAAGAATACTGGAGTGGGTCACCATTTCCTTCTCCAGGGGGTCTTTCTGATCCGGAGATGAAACCTATGTCTTTTGCATTCCCAAGCAGATTCTTTGCCAGTGAGCCACGAGGGAAGCCCCATCATCAGTGATAGACACAGATATTCCAGAGTTCTTACCGATAAATTAGAGTATTAGTTTATATTAAAAGTAATGTTACTACCACATGTGCACACACACACAATTAGAGAAATATCCCCCATTTCCTGTTATAAATACAAAATTGATACATTTCTCTTCTAGATACAAAATTACTGTATTTCTCAAGTAGAAAAGGCACAGTTATGGAGATGTTCATTAACTCAGGGTAGGGATTAGTCTCCATTGTTCATCATTGAATTCTTAGGAGTAATCATAAATTCCATTAAGTCATTTTTGAATTAATGGATGTAAGAAAACATAAAGATACAGAAATCTCAAAAGTTAACTTCTGTGCAAATGTTTTAATATTACCATCATCTTATTTCTTCATCTTCTGTGTTTGAAAGTCCTGGCAGTTAATTACTTTTTTTGTATTTAAACAGGAACATGTTCTCATTCCGTTTACCTCCTGGAGTTTTCAGTTTATCTGAGATGTTATATTGATTTATTCCTTTATTAGTTAGACTCTTCTAAAATTGCTGTTATGGGAGGTAGAAAAGGCATGGGTCTGGTCTGTCAAATGTATTTATTTTAATTTGGACTTCAGTATAAAGTTTTACTGAATTATTCTCCTGGGAATGAAAAGATATGGTCTTACTGTGGACATAACTTAATTTTGACTTCAGTACAAAGTTTTTTAAAATTTATTTATTTTTTATTGAAGGATAGTTGCTTTACAGAATTTCACTGTTTTCTGTCAAACCTCAACATGAATCAGTCATGGGTATATACATATATCCCCTCCCTTTTGAAACTCTCTCCAATCTCCCTCCCCATCCCACCCCTCTAGGTTGATACAGAGCCCCTGTTTGAGTTCCCTGAGACATACAGCAAATTCCCATTGGCTATATATTTTACATATGGTAATGTAAGTTTCCATGTTACTTTTTCCATACATCACACTATCTCCTCCCCTCTCCCTATGTCCATAAGTCTTTTCTCTTTGTCTGTTTCTCCATTGTTGCCCTGTAAATAAAAGTCTTCAGTGACAGTGTTTTAGATTCCATATGTATGCATTAGAATACAGTATTTATCTTTCTTTTTCTGATTCACTTCACTCTGTATAATAGGTTCTAGGTTAATGCACCTCATTAGAACTGACTCAGATGTGTTCCTTTTTATGGCTGAGTAGTATTTCATTGTGTATATATACCACAACTTCTTTATCCATTCATCTGTTAGTGGACTCCTAGGTTGCTTCCATGTTCTAGCTGTTGTAAGTAGTGCTGCAATGAACAATTGGATACATGTGTCTTTTTAAATTTTGGTTTCCTTAGGGTATATGCCTAGGAGTGGGATTGCTGGGTGATACAGTGGTTTTATTCCTAGTTTTTTAAGGAATCTCCATACCATCTTCCATAGTGGCTGTATCAATTTACATTCCCACCAACAGTGCAAGAGCATTCTGTTTTCTCCACATGCTCTCCAGCATTTATTGTTTGTAAACTTTTTGATAAGGGCCATTCTGACCAGTATGAGGTGATATCTCATGGTAGTTTTGATTTGCATTTCTCTAATAGTGAGTGATGTTGAGCATCTTTCATGTGTCTGTTAGTCATCTGTGTGTCTTCTTTGGAGAAATGTCTGTTTAGGTTGTCTTCAGTACAAAGTTTTAACACATCATTTTCCTTTGGATGAATAGATATGGTCTTACATAGGTATAATTTAAGTTGACTGAATAATTGTTATTCGTTCAGGGTTCAGATATTGCACATTCTACCCCTAAATACAACTTTCAAAGTTTGCAGAGTATGGATGTACATAGGAAATAAAAATCTTGATAATTTCTATGTGTGTGTTGGAACAAAAGCAATTTCTTATTATCTGTTGCTGATAAAATTATAAACTTTTTCAACTTTGGGATTATTTATAGCCTATTTGATCTTTGAAAGTTTAAAGTGTGTATCCTTTTTCATTTATACAGTCCAATTTTCAGGATTTGAAACTTCTTTGCATAGATATTACATGTTCAGGTACAGAAGATGAGGTACACTAATTTTTCCTACCATACATCTCGAATCCATGGCATCAATTAATGTGGCACATGTGGTACAGTTTTAACCTGGCAGCTTGATATGCACCTTGACTAAGACAAATACTAAAAATAAGAATCACAAAACTGTACATACTCAATGAGTATTGCTTATTACAAGGGTATTATTTGTACCAGTTTTGATTCTCCAGAAAATCTGAATATTAAGAACAATTTATACACATCTTGTATGTTTAGTCACTAAGGCATATCTGATTCTTTGCGACCCCATGGACTGTTGCACACCAGCCGTCCCTATCCTTTGCTGTCTCCCCGAGCTTGCTCAAATTCATGTCCATTGAGTCAGACATGAGATCTCTCATGAGATCCATGAGATCTTGTCCTCTGTCCCCCTCTTCTCCTCCTGGCTTCAGTCTTTCCCAGCTTCAGGCTCTTTTCTAATGAGTCAGCTCTTCACATCAGCTGGCCAAGGTATTGGAGCTTCAGCGTCAGTCTTTCCAATGAATATTCAGGATTGGTTTCCTTTAGGATTGACTGGTTTGATCTCCTTGCAGTCCAAGAGACTCTCAAGAGTCTTCTCCAGCACCACAATCCAAATGCATTGATTCTTTGGGACTTAGCCTTTTTTATGGTCCAACTCTCACATCTATACATGACTACCGGAAAAGCTATAGCTTTGACTATAGGGACCTTTGTCAGCAAAGTGATGTCTCTGCTTTTTAATACACTGTCTTGGTTTGTCATAGCTTTTCTAACAAGGAGCAAAAGATCTTTTAATTTTGTGCCAGCAGTCACTATCCACAGTTATTTTGGAGACCAAGAAAATAAAATCTGACACTGTTTCCACTTTTCCCCATCTATTTGCCATGAAGTGATGGGATTGATTGGCTAGTTTTCTGTGATTATGGTTTTAGTGTGTCTGTCCTCTGATGCCCATGGAAAAGAAATGCATAAAGGCAAAATGGTTGTCTGAGGAGACCTTACAAATAGCTGTGAAAAGAAGAGAAGCAAAAAGCAAAGGAGAAAGGGAAAGATATTCCCATTTGAATGCAGAGTTCCAAAGAATAGCAAGAAGAGATAAGAAAACCTTCCTCAGTGATCAACACAAAGAAACAGAGGAAAACAACAGAATGGGAAAGACTAGAGATCTCTTCAAGAAAATTAGAGATACCAAGGGGACATTTCATACAAAGATGAGTTTGATAAAGGACAGAAATGGTATGGACCTAACAGAAGCAGAAGATCTTAAGAAGAGGTGGCAAGAATACACAGAAGAACTGTACAAAAAAGACCTTGACAATCCAGATAATCACGATGGTGTGATCACTCACCTAGAGCCAGACATCCTGAAATGTGAAGTCAAGTGGGCCTTAAAACATCACTATGAACAAAGCTAGTAGAGATGATGGAATTCCAGTTGAGCTATTTCAAATCCTCAAAGATGATGCTGTGAAAGTGCTGCACTCAATATGCCAGCTAATTTGGAAAACTCAGCAGTGGCCATAGGACTGGAAAAGGTCCGTTTTCATTCCAATCCCAAAGAAAGGCAACCCCAAAGAATGCTCAAACTACTGCACAATTGCACTCATCTCACACACTAGTAAAGTAATGCTGAAAATTCTCCCAGTCAGGCTTCAGCAATACATGAACCGTGAACTTCCAGATGTTCAAGCTGGTTTTAGAAAAGGCAGAGGAACCAGAGATCAAATTGCCAACATCTGTTGGATCATTGAAAAAGCAAGAGAGTTCTAGAAAAACATCTATTTCTGCTTTATTGATTATGCCAAAGCCTTCGACTGTGTGGGTCACAGTAAACTGTGGAAAGTTCTGAAAGAGATGGGCATACCAGACCACCTGACCTGCCTCTTGAGAAACTTGTATGCAGGTCAAGAAGCAACAGTTAGAACTGGACATGGAACAACAGCCTGATTCCAAATAGGAAAAGTAGTACATCAAGGCTGTATATTATCACCCTGCTTATTTAACTTATATGCAGAGTACATCATGAGAAACGCTGGGCTGGTAGAAGCACAAGCTGGAATCAAGATTGCCAGGAGAAATATCAATAACCTCAGATATGCAGATGATACCACCCTTATGGCAGAAAGTGAAGAACTAAAAAGCCTCTTGATGAAAATGAAAGAGGAGAGTGAAAAAGTTTACTTAAAGCTCAACATTCAGAAAACTAAGATCATGGCATCTGGTCCCTTCACTTCATGGGAAATAGATGGGGAAACAGTGGAAACAGTGTCAGACTTTATTTTGGGGGGCTCCAAAATCACTGAAGATGGTGACTGCAGCCATGAAATTAGAATACACTTACTCCTTGGAAGGAAAGTTATGACCAACCTAGATAGCGTATTAAAAAGCAGAGACATTATTTTGCCAGCAAAGGTCCATCTAGTCAAAGCTATGGTTTTTCCAGTGGTCATGTATGAATGTGAGAGTTGGACTGTGAAGAAAGGTAAGCACTAAAGAATTGATGCTTTTGGACTGTGCTGATGTAGAAGATTTTAAGAGTCCCTTGGACTGCAAGGAGATCCATCCAGTCCATCCTAAAGGAGATCAGTCCTGGGTGTTCATTGGAAAGACTGATGCTGAAGCTAAAACTCCAATACTTTGGCCACCTCATGTGAAGAGTTGACTCATTGGTAAAGACTGTGATGCTGGGAGAGATTGGGGGCAGGAGGAGTGGGGACGACAGAGGATGAGATGGCTGGATGGCATCACCGACTCAATGGGCATGAATTTGAGTAAACTCCGGGAGCTGGTGATAGACAGGGAGGCCTGGCATTCTGCGATTCATGGGATCGCAAAGAGTCGTACATGACTGAGTGATTGAACTGAAATGAACTGATGGGACTGAATGTCATGATCTTAGTCTTTTGAATGCTGAGTTGTAAGCCTGCTTTTAACTCTTCTCTTTCACCTTCAACAATAGGTTCTTTAGTTCTTCAGTTTCTGCCATTAAACTCTTATTGCCTGAATATCTGAGGTTGTTGATATTTCTCCCAGCAGACTTGATTCCAGCTTGTGCTTCATCCTGTCTGGCATTTTACATGATGTATTCTGCCTATAAGTTAAATAAGCAGGATGACAGTATACAGCCTTGATATACTCCTTTCCCAATTTTGAACCTGTCCTTGTTCCAGGTCTGGTTCTAACTTGCTTCTTAACCTGCATGCAGATTTCTCAGGAGACAGTTAAGGTGGTCTGGTATTCCCATCTCTTTAAGAACTTTCCAGGTGTTGTGATTCAGAGAGTCAAAGGCTTTAGGATAGTCAATGGAACAGAAGTAGATGTTTTCCTGGAATTCCCTTGCTTGTTCTATCATCAAGCAGATGTTGGCAGTGTGATCTCTGGTTCCTCTGACTTTTCTAAATCCAGCTTGTGTATCAGGAATTTCTCATTTCATGTACTGTTGAGTCTAGGTTCTAGGATTTTTAGCATTATCTTGCTAGCATGTAAGATGAGCACGATTGTATGTATTGTTTGAACATTCTTTGGCCTTGCCTATGGGATGAAATGAAAACTGACTTCTCCAGTCCTGTGGCCACTGCTGAGTTTCCTAAATTTCCCGGCTTAATCAGTGCAGTACCTTAACAGCATCAAGTTTTAGAATTTTAGGTAGCTCAGCTTGAATTCCGTCACCTCCATCAGCTTTATTTGTAGTAATCTATCCTGAGGCCTACTTTACACTCCAGGATGTCTGACTCTAGGCGAGTGACTATGCCATCATGGTTATCTGAGTATTTAAGATGTTTTTTGTACAGTTCTTCTGTGTAGTCTTGCCACCTCTTAATCTTTTTTGCTTCTGTTAGGTCCATACCATTTCTGTCCTTTATTGTGCCCATTAGAGCATGAAATTTCCCCTTGGTATCTCTAATTTTCTTGAAGAGATCTCTAGTCTTTCCCATTCTATTGTTTTCCTCTATTTTTTTTCTTAAAAAAAAATTTTTTTTTGTATTGTTCACTTAAGAAGGCTTTCTGATCCTCCTTAGTATGCTTTGGAACACTGCATTCTGTTAGGTATATTTTCCCCTTTCTCCTTTACCTTTTACTTCACTTCTTTTCTCAGCTCTTTTAGACATATGTACACATTCTAATTTAGCAGTTAGAATCATTAGAACAATTCATTTCTAGTTTCATTGGTTTCTCCCCAAAGTTATGACTAAAGTTATACAGATTGCAAAATGATTTAGTCAATATAGTTAGATGGTGACATAATGATATTTTAATTAGAATAGCAGTGGAGCATTTGTGGATCAACTTTCCTGAAATCAAGAGAATCATTAGCCTTTCACATGCATGGCCTGTAGAGTGTAGAGTTGAGGATTTTATATAGCAAGTTCAAGTGTTTAGGCTATTCTTTTACAAAGAGCCAACTCATTCCATTGTTCTTTTTAATCATCAACAATCAGTTCAGTTCAGTCTCTCAGTCATGTCTGATTCTTTGTGACTCCATGGACTGCAGCACGCCAGGCTTCCCTGTCCATCACCAATACTAAAGATCAATATGGCAGAGCAAGCAGCCTAGTTCTTTATTTTCAAAGTATTTTAAGCATAATTATTCTTTCTAAATAACTGGCCCTATGATTTAATACAAATTTATAAACATATATAAGTATTTGAATCATTTCTCAAAATATATTAAATGGAAAAATTAGTTTATTACAGCAGTTAATTTATAGAAAAATCACAGCACCAAGGAATAACAGTTGCTTTGAATGTGGACTTATTTGATTTGCTTTAATTTGAACAAATATAGATATTGAAATTATAAATATGTGACTCATAAACATTGTATAATATATATTCATGATTTATGAAAAAGAAGTTATGAATGCCATCGAAGGCAATTAGAGGACTTCCGAGGGGTAGATTGCCAAATCTTGAATTGAAGCAAGGAGATGAGCTCTAGCTATTATAAGCTAAAAAGTTGTGAAAAGAAAAAGTATTATATTGATAAAGCTGTCTCTTTAAAGAAGGATTATATTAGAAGTTATTAGCAATTCATTATATGCAATAGATCGAGCCGGATAATTATTCTTCTGACTGAAGCTTTTTGTAAACTTATTGTATACTCCTAAAGAGTTGTGCTATGTACTGTGCAGGCAAAGAGTGATTTCTTATACTCTCTTAATTCATTTTTACTGAAAGACGTCATCCTTACACAGAAAGAAAATTTTTAAGAATGTCTTTTTTCCAAATCTTAAATATTGTTATCAGAATATGTATCCTTTGAAGACTATTAAAACAATAATTAGTTACAAATGGGATTACATTCTATTGAATTAGTCCAAAGGGCTTAGGATATTTCCTATAGACATCAGAGAAATAAACAGAAACAGAAGCATCAGCTAATTGGTATTTCATAGGACAGAAAAAAGCCCAGAGGAAAGTAGTGGTACAGTGAAATAAATCATGAACTTAGGTATGAGATAGCTATAATTATGTCCCAGCCTCAATACCCACCTGTTGTATCATCTTGGGTATGAAAACTGTCGCTACAACTTTTTCAATTAGGGAAGAAGAATGATACATACCTTGTGAAGTGATTTGAACATTAAATGAAAGGATGTAGACAATGTATGTATATCAGAGAATGGTTTACCTTTTTTCTTTTCTATTGTAGCATTATGATTAAAAGTCTGAACTCAAATTAGTTTAATCACACATTTGTGAAATGTGTATTTGTTTAACCTTTTATTCTTAAAGCTATTCACCCTCTACCTAATAAAGTCAGTGACTGTCTTTAGAATTCTCATGAGAGTTTTAACTTTACAGATACTCAAATTTCATGTCATGTATTTTTCCGTCAGAGGCAAGTGTTTTCCCAGGGTATTAACTCCAATAATACTATAATACTTACCTAAGTAAATTTACCAGAGGAATAGAAATCTAAATTGAAACATAAAGATCTTAACTGTTAAATCATTCCTACATCAGACTGTTTAGATGTTTGTTAAAAAGCTTTTTACTGCCTCTATTAAGGCTCATAGATAATCCAAGTGTTTTCTTTACCCACTAGTAGTGGCACCATCTGTATGTAGGTCAGGAAGCAACAGTTAGAACCAGACATGGAACAGCAGACTGGTTCCAAATAGGAAAAGGAGTACGTCAAGGCTGTATATTGTCACCCTGCTTATTTAACTTATATGCAGAGTACATCATGAGAAATGCTGGGCTGGAGGAAGCACAAGCTGGAATTAAGATTGCCAGGAGAAATATCAATAGCCTCAGATATGCAGATGATACCACCCTTATGGCAGAAAGTGAAGAAGAACTAAAGAGCCTCTTGATGAAAGTGAAAGAGGAGAGTGAAAAAGTTGGCTGAAAGCTCAACATTCAGAAAACAAAGATCTGGCAACTGGTCCCATCACTTCATGGCAAATAGATGAAGAAATAGTGGAAACAGTGGCAGACTTTATGTTTTTGGGCTCCAAAATCACTGCAGATGGTGATTGCAGCCATGAAATTAAAAGACGTTTACTCCTTGGAAGGAAAGTGATGACCAACCTAGATAACATATTAAAAAGCAGAGACATTGCTTTGCCAACAAAGGTCCATCTAGTCAAGGCTATGGTTTTTGCAGTAGTCATGTATGGATGTAAGAGTTGGACTACAAAGAAAGCTGAGCACCAAAGAATTGATGCTTTTAAACTGTGGTGTTGTAGAAGACTCTTAAGAGTCCCTTGGACTACAAGGAGATCCAACCAGTCCATCCTATAGGAGATCAGTCCTGGGTGTTTATTGGAAGGACTGATGTTGAAGCTGAAACTCCAATACTTTGGCCACCTGATTCAAAGAGCTGACTCATTGGAAAAGACCCCGATGCTGGGAAAGATTGAGAGCAGGAGGAGAAGGGGATGACAGAGGATGAGATGGTTGGACAAAGAAAGCTGAGCACCAAAGAATTGATACTTTTAAACTGTGGTGTTGGAGAAGACTCTTGAGAGTCCCTTGGACTGCAAGGAGATCAAACCAGTCCATCCTATAGGAGATCAGTGCTGGGTGTTTATCGGAAGGACTGATGTTGAAGCTGAAACTCCAATACTTTGGCCACCTGATTCGAAGAGCTGACTCATTGGAAAAGACCCTGATGCTGGGAAAGATTGAGAGCAGGAGGAGAAGGGGACGACAGAGGATGAGATGGTTGGATGGCATCACTGACTCAATGGAAATGAGTCCGAGTGAACTCCAGGAGTTGGTGATGGACTGGGAGGCCTGACGTGCTGCAGTCCATGTTCAAATGAGACTGAACTGAACTGACTGATTGGCACAATGACCTTCCTTATAAAGGGAGAATGAAGAGACCAAGCCTTCACTGGAATCTTGTTTTGCTTTCTGAAACAGGGTTTGCATTTCATATATATATATATGTGTGTGTGTGTGTGTGTGTACATATAGTATATACATATTAAGATTCTGTTTTTTTGTGTGTTTATATGAATATGGAATATAATAAAAGTTTTGAGAGACAAAAGTCTATAATTTTAAGAGAATGACCTATTTCAGTTACAGATAATTAACCTGCCATTTAATTTCCATATTAGAAAGCAATTTTTACTGACAAATACTATAGATTCTGACTGAAACAATTAATTTCATCATAATCACTTTTAAGTTTGTGTAGTTATAATTGCTAATGTGACTATAGTCATTTCGGTCTTTATAATTCAATTAGATTGATGTCTATAATTCAATCAGATTGATTCAGTTAGAATCGTGATGTCTAATCTTGTATAAGAAGGCCACATGTTTAAAAGTTTTAACTATTTTTTAAACGTCTTTTTCCCCAAATAGATAGTATTTAATTGAAGTTAAAATCATTCCCCTGTTTGTAAAATTACTTAGACATATGCTGTGGCATTGATTAGAGAACCACCAAGAAGTTAAGCCCTTCACAAACTTATGACCCATCAAATTTTGAGCAATTTAAAATGGTTGTTTTAGGGCCATGAAATGTTGGTGTTTTTGTTATGTGGCGGTATGTCACAAAATCAGATTTTATTCATAATCTGATTATTGTTGCTACAGATGAAGCCTGGAAACACAAAATTCCTGAAGGAAGGTAGCTAATGGTAGAGGATTTACCTCACTTCTATTACTTCTGTCACAGCCTCTGTCCCTTAAGGCATGAGAACTTAACTCTTTTAGGTTTTACGTTTGCAAATTGCTAACAAACGTTCGGTAGTTAGACTAATGGAAGATTAAAAGTTGTCCTTCTTAAAAAAGTAAACAGGTAATCTGTTAAATTGGCTTCCTGGACAAGCTACTGACTTTGTTAAATATAGAAAGGTTAAAGATGTTATTTCTTTAAAAATTGAAACAAATTGAAATAGTAATTATATTTGAGTGATAGCAGTGTTGGTATGATAATATTCTTTATTTTGTAGTAGAAATAAATGTATCTATACATATTAAATAGGTTTAACTCATTCATCTTTATATATTTCTTTTCAGTAGTTCCTGTGCAGGGGAATAAAGAGAATGAAAATACAGTGCTCTGATAGACCATATTGTTCACTTATTCTTATGCCCTAGACCTATGGCCATATCCTTTGTTGAAAGTGATAATATTATGACTGTTTTCTCAGACTATCAGGGAATTTTCCATTACAATGCTCTCAGTTCCAATCAATCCTTCTAAATATCTCAGATTTCACATAGAATACCCTTTATAAGTCCTTGTCCTTTCATTCTTAATATTTAACTAAAAGAGAAACAATAGGTAAAGGGGTGTCCTAGATCCTTCCTTTAAAAGTTTCTATCTGAGGTGCTAGGGCTTGGGAGTTCAAAATGTGACTTTAGAGGGAGACACAATTGACCCCATGATAAGTATACATATCTGTTTTGTAACACTTCCAGAGTCATTATAATACCTTAGAACACAAAGTAGATTATAGTGTTCCACTCTATATTAAATTGCTTCTGACAATTTTAAGATTCTTTTGTCAACTGTGTATAAAGTTTCAGCCTCCTACTTACTCCCATAAGTCACTTTGTAAGGTAGAGTTCGGGCCGAGGAGAAAAGGAAAGATGACCTCAACAGAAGTAGCTTACCTTTATTCAGGCAAGGAGGGGCGACAGTCGGCCTAATGACAGTGAGGGATCAGGGAGGCTCCGTATTAATAGGGAGGTTTGTGGAAGCAATAAGGGAAATGTTAATCAGGTGGGATGTTTTGGGTATTCTTTAGGTGAGATGGCGTTTGTAGCTGGGCAGGGGTTGATAAGTCTTCTGGGCAGGTGTAGGATGTGGAAAGTTTCTGGACAGGGGGTGATAAGTCCCAGATAGATGCAACCCGCCTGGAGCATCAGGGCTAAATTTGTTTTGTTTTCTCCGAAGTTAGATGATTCAGCAAGGGCCTTTGAGACTGTTGTTTTCTTTTCTAGGCCCAAAAGCCTCCTTCACACTTCTCACAGGCTACATTTGTATTGCCTTTAGGAGCAGGCTACTTCTTCCACTAGTGGAAATCTGGAAATCTCTTTACAATTCTATGTAAATTAAATGTTATTTAATAGTATCTTGATGTGTGGTCTCAAAATTTTTCTTTGAAAAATTTTCTTTTGCATTTGTATTATGGGCTTTATATTATCCATTTAGGCTAGGCAAAAGTCATGTATTTATTTATTTTAATAACTACCAAGGTTTTAAGCATTGTTCCAAGTATATTGGTTTATTGACTAAAAGACATATAACAACTACAGAGTTACAGATAGGCGTTTCCAGTATAGGCTTACTAAGTTACTCTACTTATGTTTTGATAGTGTGTGCTTTGGTTTTATTTCTCTAGAAGAATTATTGGCATTTAGCTTTTAGGGAATTTGCAAATGGCTAATTAACTTTCTCAGCTTAATATGTAAATATCAGAACTGTGTTAGTGAAAAATTTGTATTGATCAAGCATTAGATGAATAAATGTTCTTGTGTGCCAACAATGGCATCTGATGTTTAAAATGCAGTAAGATCGTGTTAGAATAGATTTCTAAACATGTAGCACATAGTGTATAAAATATGAATAAAGGAGTTGAGCATAAAAACATTATATAGAAAATATACAGTATACATATTAATTAAAGTTAAAAAGCATCATACTGAATATCCATGTGAAAGGTTGTTGCTGACCCATGAAAAGACATGGAGATTCTTGGCCTCCGGAAGAGAATTCAATCTGGGGCCAGAAATGAGACGAGGCTTGATCGCTCAGAGATTTTGTGCAATAGAGTTTTATTAAAGTATAAAAGGGATAGAGAAAGCTTCTGACATAGACATCAGAAGGGGGCAGAAAGTGTGCCCCCTAGCTAGCGTTAGCAATGGAGTGATATATCTTTTAATTAGTTATTACAATGAATCAAAAGAATGTCTCAAGTTTGTGAAAATTTTACCAGACCCACTCCCACAATTTACGTTTTAGGATAACAAGATTAGAATTTAACAATAGAAAGATCCTCCAGACCCACTCCCATAATATACATTCTAAGATATCAGGATTAGTCAGAAGGTTTTTGGTAAGGAGACACTGCCCTCCAGCTGGATACATTGCTGTTGTATAACCCCTAATACAGAGTTTAAACTGAGTTGTGTAAGTGACTAAGACTAAGGAATGTAGAAGAAAAAAAAGTTTGTCCTTTTCTCCTCCTTGAGAATTCCAGACCCCTAATCTCCATTTCAAGAGCCCCAGACCCCCTTTATCCTCCTTGGGACCCTGGACTTCTTATCAGTCTTCCTAGGAATTGACTGTCTCACATGCACATTGATTGTTGAATGTTGAAAAAAATGAGATTTTTATTTTAATTACTATATAATAAGATCTGTAATAACTTAGGTATTTCAAATATGTTTGCACTATAGCTTTTCACTCACTTGTAAGTCAGGGCACATTAATTATAAATTCAAGCCACTTACAATTAATTGCCCCAAACATACCAGCATGAAGATTCCACAACTAGATACTTTCCTATGTACTTCATATACACTGACTTTCACAGTTTTTATCAAGAAACCAAATGCAGGGGGCATATGCAAATATATACATATATATATGTACACACATGCATACAAAACATACATAGGAAAGACATTGCCTTATGCCATTCCATATCAAAGTTAAATGTATATGATTGGTTACACAATGAACTGAATGTGGAAAATTCCAATTTTATTTCTTGGTGCTTTGAGAAAAAGGGAAAAAAGATGCCAGTCTTAAGTAATGTGACATTAAGTTTAATGCCAAAGTCATTCTAAATGATGCTATTGAAAGAAATTTGATTTTTGTTATATTACAGCCATTTTATCATTGTTGACCATTTTAGAACTGATGGATGATACATACTAGATCTATCCAGTAACATAAGCAAAGTTCTAAAAAGAAAACAAAATTCTGAAAAGCAAAAGGTTATTATGAGGTATAAATAAGAAGGGAAAATAGCACAAAATGTCAATTGGATTTTGAGATTTGTGTAAAAAGTCATCAAGCAGTGGGTGTTCATGCGACTTGCCATTTGTGCTTATATTGATTAATTGAAGATAAATAAAATTCGAGCATTTTAAATACAGAAAGGAAAATGCTGTTAACCTTCTGCAGACTGAACCTTATAAAGCTGTTTTTAAATGTGTCAATCTTGCTGAAATTAAAGGACAGAAAGTGTACTTTACACATATTTTTGTTTTTAATAGTTAATGATTCTAATTTGACCCAAATTCATTTTATGATTTGGGAGAGAGTCAGCAATGCTTGTGTGAACCTGTCGTCCAGGTGTTAGTGGTGAGTGAATGTACAGTGGCACTTTACAGAAGAAAGGAGTTACTGTACAAAAAGTAAAATAATTGGTGTACTGTTTTCTAAAGTGGACCTTTTAGGGAATCTTTTTGTGAATAATATTAAATGCCCAATTTGCATCATTCTACAGTGCAACAAAACAACATCCTCCTTAAAATATATATCCTCCACTTTCCTACTTGTATCATTATCTTCATAAAAAGTACACTTGTCATAATGGACAAGAACCAAAAAAAGCGGCATTCCTATATTGAAAATAAATACATTTAGGGTAGAGGGGCACAAACAAAGAATCAAAAGTTCAAAACAAATCAAAATACTAAAGAAAAGCTGTTATGGGTTAACCTAAGCAGTTGAAGAAAATTAGAGGATATTAAGTTAGCAGAAAAAATATTTTTGTGGGGAGTAGAGGGAAGAATGTTTATACTAGACCCCATGGACTGTATGTAGCCCACCAGGCTCCTCTGTCGACGGAGTTCTCCAGGCAAGAATACTTGGGTAGCCATTCCCTTCTTCAAGGAATCTTCTTCACCCAGGGATCGAACCCTGGTCTCCTGCACTGCAGGCGGATTCTTTATTGTCTGAGCTACCAGGGACGCACACTAGAGCCTCTTTTATTCAAATTGAATAATAAAAGATGGAGAACCTCCTTGTGATAAAAGTTCATGAATCCTTAGAAGTATATGTGCCTTTTAGAGTGTCAAGCTAAATTTTAGGTGACATATAATCAAACAGTTGAAAAATTCATTATTTCTGTAACTGATGACATTATGGCAAAAATGACAAAATACAATCTAAAAAGTCAGAAGCTGTGTATAAATTTGTAATGGTTGCAGCAGAGATTCATTATATTATTTGCTGAGAGATATATTACCTATTTTAATGAAGCCCAAAGTCTTGGTAAAGCTAATGTCTTTAGTAAATTTAATAAAAGAATGTGAATAAGTGTAGATAATAAATGTAGAAAATAAGTGTAGAAAATACTTTTGTGCTAAACAGTTACATAAACCCCATGTGGCTCTGCATATCCTTCTACATTTTGACCAGCATATCCGTATCATAAAGGAAAATAGTATTGTCCTGGAGTCCAAGTTCACATATTATCCCATCAGGGAATATTTCCAAAATAATGTATCTAGACAGGAATAATCTGTCTTCTATGTTTCTGCATGTCACATTACATTACCTCCATTCCAATTATCTTCACCTAGCACTAAATGTATACATATGCATATATATATATTCTTAATTTTTATGCCTGACATATAATTGAAACAAAAAATGAAAATGAAATAACTAGATAAGATTCTGGCCTAGAACTTTGGGTTTGAAGTTAATCATGGCTTATATTTTTTTTTAACACTGTTTCTTTTTTAAAATTTCTGCATTTTTTAATTAATGTAGTGCATGAAAAGTGTTTACTGCATGCCTGGCAAAGAGTAAGCACATTAAGTAATCAAACTCACCTTATTAAATATCCACTTAAAGTAATTCTCCATCCCTCTACTTCAAACATCCAGATCTTCCTACTTTGATACTGAAATCTGAGCCTTCATTTTACAGATAGCAACCTCACCTCAAAGCATAGATAGATGATATTAGCATTTGTAAGATAAAATTATGCTTTTGAAATGAAGTTAGTACACAGTCATCAAACTCTCAGTCATTGGAAGACATTTCTTTCTTCCTCCCTCCTCAGTACTATATCACCTGGCTTGCATCTATTTACAGTTTAATAAAAGAGAAACATGGGATTTTCTATTATAAGTATAAGCATAAAACACTAAAATAATACAGAACAAAGATAAATTAATTCTGCATGGAACACAAAGGAAAGCACTGTAGAGTTAGAGTTCAACAAATCGTTGAAAGATGAGTAGGTGAGTAAATAAACAATGTTTAAGCAAAAACTGCAGAGGCAAGAAATTTCAAGGACTAAATAGAAAATCATGATAGAATCTGAAATGCAAAATCATGGGGGTAGTAGAGGGCAGGATATGAGGGATACAAAGCCTCCAAAGTTAAATGGGACCATATTGCCAGGGTGTTAACTATTATGTTAAGGGGCATTCCATTGTTGACAAAGTGTACATAAAGAGATTTGTATGTTTAAAAAATAAAAGGAAAAACTGATTTCTGGGGGAGGAGAATAATTGCATATCTGTTATAAATGTGTATTCTTAATATGATAGGACCAAGTAATCTTGAGGACAGAATATGGTAGAGAGATTTGAGAACATATTGTAGAGTACTGCAAACTTTAGAAGAGGCAGAGTCCAGAAGAAAGCTCTCACTTATGACACCATTTGCAAGTTTGAGGTGTCAGAAAATCCTTAAGTTCAAAAATTCAAACTCACTGAAGGTTGTTACACTGATGGTTATGATTACTACAGTAAAAGGGTTTAGAGTAAAATTGACCAAGGAAAGAGACTGATGGGGCAGAATACAGGAGGTTCCAAACATGGAGCTTCTAGGTGTCATGAACATGTCCCCTGCTAGCAGTAGTGTGACAATACATAAAGGGTATTGCCAAGTGAGGAAACTCATGTTAGCTTTGGTGGATCTATTACAAAGGCAGACTGAAGCCAGTGTGGCTAATCTCTTTCTGTAGACCCTCTGTAGGTCGAGCTGACCGCATGACCCCAAAACCCCACCATGAATCACAGTGTTAGAATTTCTAGCATGGCCAGAACTCACCCTAAATAATGACACTTCTATTAGGGCTTAGAGATTGTGGAAGCAGCATTTTAGGGTAATTGCCAGAACTCTGTTGGGGAAAGGGTAAATATTTTGCTACACAAGAATCAATAGGATGTGGTTTTAATAGTGGATAATTGAATATGTGAACAGTGGGAGGGTAACAATAATCAAACATGATTTTCAGTTCCTAGCTTCTCTCTAATGCTAGTTACCTTTCTTAAAGAACATTTGAAAATAAGTAGAAGGAAAATCTAAGAGATTTTTAAGACAGAGATAATATGATTTAGACTTTAATGAAGTCCAACATTTGCAAAGATTTATGAGTTTGTGTTTTTTATGGAATAGAAAATATGAGTGGCAAGATAGGAAAATGAGACCAACTAGAGAGGAAGCAGAGTAGGGGCATGGAGGTGGAGATCTTGAGTTGCCACTATAAATAGAATCTGTCTTGTCTATTTTATGACACGACATACTTTATTTCTATTATTAAGATCAATTGTATTGTTAATGATAATACTGTCTTTTAATTCATCTAGTAGCAAATAGCATGTTTATTATTCCATGTTACATATTACATAAACCAGTAGTATCACTTTTCAGTCATAGAGGTCCTCTGTTATCAGTATTCTTTAATAATAAAAGAGATGTTTAAACAAATACATATTATCCCTAATTTTAAAATTTTAGACCAGTAACCTTAAATGTATGATACTTAGCTAAAAACCTTAATTCTAACTTTTAAGATACTGTGATAGTATTTGAATACATATTGGGAAAAAAGAGATGTAGCAATATGAAGTTTTTTAATTAAAACCTGGATAAATTAGTAGATAAATATCCCTTTAATATTAAGGTAAGAGGATAGGTAAGAAAGAGAGAAAACCAGCCATGTTCTTTGAAATTTATTTCAAAGTGATTGATCAACTACTAACTATTCATTATTAATGCACTTCAGGGCATTAAAATCTTACTCAGGGAATATGAAAGTACAAGACATTGAACTTAATTTTAAAGATACTGAATTATGAGTAGCAAATCTTATTCATAAACACAGTGAACAAGAGACAGTTTAAGATTACTTACAAATAAATTACATAATTTATGACCATATGAGATGCAAGGATTATCTACTGCAATCCATTAGAAATTTCATTTCCTTTTCTTTCTAACATTGTGGAATAATTTCCTCCACAGTCTCTCAGTGAAGCTGCCCTGGACCCATCTGATTAAATCTGAATGTCCTCCCCATCATAATAAATCTCTCTTGCTCCTTACATCCCTAACAACTGAATCAATCTCATAATTTGCTGTATTAAAAAGCCTCTCTAAATCTCTGCTAAGTAAAATGTTATACTTCATTTCACTGATTTTTACACTTTAATCACCTTTATTGAGATATTATTTTCCATTTTAATTGTATAATTCAGTTGATCTTGGTGAATATAGGTACTCATCACTATTATAATCAAAATATAGAATATTTTCATTACTGTAAAAAGTCTTTTCCTGTCCCTTTCAGGTCAATCTCTGCTCCTAGATTCAGACCCCAAGCAACCACTGAATTACTTCTCTCACTATAGACTAGTTTTTAGATTTCTAAAATTTCATATAAATGGAATCATAGAGGATTTTTCTCTTAGACATTTATTTTTAATGTTTTCAAATGTATCATAGTTCATTCTTTTTATTGATGAATTATATTCTGTAAAGATATTGCAAATTATGTCAGTTTTAAAACTTTTAGTACATTCATAGTGATATCTCATCAATGTTAATTTTCATTTCCCTGACTAAAATATGTTGAGCATTTTTTGTATGTTTAAAAGCAATTATATAAAATTGCTTTTATAAAATATTTTTTACACTTTTGCCATTTAAAAAAATTATTAATGAAAGTGAAAGTATGAGTTTCTCAGTTGTGTCTGACTCTTTGCAACCCAGAGGATTGTAGCCTACCAGCCTTCTCTGCTCATGGGATTTCCCAGGCAAGAACACTGGAGTGGGTTGCCGTGCCCTCCTCCAGGAGATCTTCCCAACCCAGGGACTGAACCTGCATCTCCTGCATTGCATGCAGATTCTTTACTGCATTATTCATGAGCTATAATTATTCTTTATATATTCTATATAGATACAGGTCTTCTGCCAAATGTAAAATTTGCAAATAATTTCTCCTAGTCTATAACATGCCTTTCATTTTCTTAATGGTGTTTTTCAAAGACCTGAAAGTTTTTAAATTCTGGTGAAGCCCAGTTCATAATTTCTGATGTTATGGTTCCAAGAAATCTTTGCTTATCCCAAGGTTGGTAAGATTTTCTTCTTGAATTTTATAATTTCAGCATTTATGTTTAAGTTTACAGTCCATGTTGAGTTGATTTTTATGTAGTGTGTGAAATAAAAACAGAGCTTCATTTTTTTCCTCAATACATATATCCTGTTGTTCTAGCACCAGCATTGTCCTGCTTGATTCACCAAACCTTAATTCCCAAATTTTGATATAAAGGTAATTTTGTGACCTCTGTGTGTGAAATGGATTGCATTATAGGGAAATCTCAATGTTAATGGACAGTGGCATGTCTAAACTTTGCTCCAGAGAGATACATTATCTCTATCTTGTAAGGTTCTTTTTTTTTTTTTTCATTTTTAAACATTAATTTATTTGTTTTTATTGGAGGCTAAATTATGTTATAATATTGTGGTGGTTTTTGCCATACATTGGACATGAATCAGTCACGGGTGAACATGTGTTCCCCCATCCTGAATCTCCCTCTCCTTCTTTCCCACACCATCCGTCTCTTTTACTTAAAAATCTTTAAAAATCCAGTTCAGAAGAAAGTCCTACAGCATCTTTGCTCAGAAAAAATACAGAAATGTGAGAGATACAAGAAAGTTGTCTTCCTTGGCTTATTTTTCTTCTTAGTCTCTTGTGCTTTGTTGGCTGAATTTCTTGATCTAAATTCATATTTTTTTCACAAAATTTGAAAATTTTGGCATTGTTCCTTCCAGATTTTTTCCTTTTATCTTTCTTTCAAGGACTACATTTATACATTTGTTGGGACACACACAGTTTTCCTACTCATCATTGCTTTGTTTCCCAGTATTTTTCTGAGTTTCATTTTTGGATAGTTTGTGTTATACTATCTTTAAATTCACTACTATTTTCTTCTAAAGTGTAAAAAACAAATGGTAGGAGAATTTTTCTAGTTTAAAAAATATGAAGAAAATATAGTATTCTGTATAACAGCCACATTTGGGAAAATATTTGAAATTTGGAAATACACTAGATATTTTATATTAGGGGATTATTGTTTCTTGGAAGAAATAATGAGATGAGATTACTTAGCATAATGTACTGATTTTAATGTATGGAAGCTGAATGGTTTGGGATAAAGTATTTGCAATGTAATCTACTCATTCAGACAAAAACAAACAAAAAACCCTAGTCTTTATAGCTTCCTAATTAGATAAATGAAGAAAATGTTATTAAATTTAGACAAACACATGCATATTTACAGTATTACCTATTCAGAATTTTTCTACTTAAAATTATCAAAACTAAACATTATGAAGATAATATTGGTAAGAATCACTCAGATTCTATAATGTCTTAGTAGGATACACAAAATAGTATATTTCATGTAGGTTTAAGGATATTCCCTTCAAATGTTGAAGATCTGAGGAACAACTTTGACAAGAAATTTAGACAATTTTA
This sequence comes from Odocoileus virginianus, assembly GCF_023699985.2. Taxonomy (NCBI): domain Eukaryota; kingdom Metazoa; phylum Chordata; class Mammalia; order Artiodactyla; family Cervidae; genus Odocoileus; species Odocoileus virginianus. The sequence continues at coordinate 35,679,439 of NC_069680.1, forward strand.
TTGGTAAACATTTCAAAGATGGAAAAGGTAGTAGTACTGAAGTATAAGATTTAGAGGTTTCTATTCAGGAAAATCACTTTTATAGAAGTAATATTGGATTTATGTGTCTCTCAGAATAGAACATGAAAATATTACCTAAAGTCTACTTCTGGGTCAAGGTACCTTTCATGTCTGGGCTTATTAGTGTTACTATAAGAAGTAATATCTTTGTGTATATCTTGTGTTCATTTTTAAAAATTATATCATGTAGTGTTCATGCTTTCACTGACTCTGTATTACATTTAACCACTAAGTTTTACCTCTCCAAAAATCAAGCTGCAGACTTTCTTAACCTTCTCTTAGTATTGGAAAAGAATTGTCCACTAATCTACTATACTGTAAAGTTTGAATGATTTTGTGTAACTTTACTTACTGCTAAAAATCCTTGAGCAAGCAAATCTTACTGGGTGCGTGCCGAGATCCCTGCCAAATTTCATGTAGTTTATTTCTTTCTGATGCCCTCTGTAAATTGTGCAATTGTGTATTTCCCCGAGATTGGAAAACTTCAGAAACTTGACCTGCTTTGTGTAAATGAGTGAGCAGAGCCATAGTTATTATAACCCCTTGTCATTAGATGAAAAATTATCTGTGCCATGATATAAGTAGAACAACCAAATCATGTGTGTGCATGTGTGTGTGTATTTAATTCTTGTTAGAAGTTGGGAATAATTTTCTTAGTTTATTGTCTCATTTAATTTAGAAAAAGGAGTTGGACATTTCTTTTACACAATCACCACTGATATCAATGAAGATGTAATGAAATAGGAAGTCCTCTACTTAGAAAAAATAATTTGGCATTACATATCTAGATTAAAAAATAAGTTCATACACTTTGAGAATTACCACTTTAAAATACACCCTAATTAAAAAATATAAGTGATTACATTCTTTATAAAATATGTGATGATTGCAAAATGGCAGACACCTGGAAAGCATAATAAAATTACTACAATGACAGATTACAAAGTTTTATTTATACCTATTAAAGTTTAATATTTTTTGTAGCTAACATGCCTTTTCATACTGTTCATGGGGTTCTCAAGACAAGAGTACTAAAGTGGTTTGCCATTTCCTTCTCCAGTGGACCATGTTTTGACAGAACTCTCCACCATGACCCATCTGTCTTGGGTGGCCCTACATGGCATGGCTCATAGTTTCATTGAGTTAGACAAGGCTGTGATCCATGTAGTCAGTTTGGTTAGTTTTTGTGACTATAGTTTTCATTCAGTCTGCCCTCTGATGGATAAGGATAAGAGACTTGTGGAAGTTACCTGATGGGAGCTACTGACTGTGGGGGAATCTGGGTCTTTTTGTAATGGTCAGGGCCATGCTCAGTAAATCTTTAATCCAATTTTCTGTTGATGGGCAAGGCTGTGTTCCCTCCCTGTTGTTTGGCCTGAGGCCAAACTATGTGGGGATAGTGACAGTAATGGTGACCTTCTTAAAGGGACTTTTGCCTACACTGTTGTATTCAGTGCCCATGACCCCGCAGCAGGCTGCTGTTGACCCACGTCTTCTCTGGAGACTCCTGGACACCCACAGGCAAGTCTGGCTTAGTCTCTTGTGGGGACACTGCTCTTTTCTACTGGCTCCTTGTGTGCACAAGGTTTTGTTTGTGCCATCCAGGAGTCTCTTTCCCCAGTCCTGTGAAATTTCTGTAATCGAATCCCACTGGCCTCCAAAGTCAAATTCCCTGGGGGTTCTCAATCTCTTTGCTGGATCCCTGTAAATGAAAACAGTCCTGAATTTTCATTGGAAGGACTGATGCTAAAGCTGACACTCCAATACTTTGGCCACCTGATGCAAAAAACTGACTCATTAGAAAAGACCCTGATGCTGGGAAAGATTGAAGACAGGAGGAGATGGGGATGACAGGATGAGATGGTTGGATGGCATCACTGACTCCATGGACATGAGTGTGGGCAAACTCCAGGAGTTGGTGATGGACAGGGAAGCTTGGTGTGCTGTAGTCCATGGGGTTGCAAAGAGCCTGACTTGACTGAGCAACTGAACTGAACTAACATGAGGTTTTCAAAACAATTTTATTGACATAAAAAGTCAGACTCCTCTGTTGATGGAATTCTTCAGAGACAATGCTGGAGTGGGTGGGTGGCCATTCTCTTCTCCAGGGGATCTTCCTGACTCAGGGATCGAACCTGAGTCTCCAGCATTGCAGACAGATTCTTTACTATCTGAGCCACCAGGGAAGCCTGAAAAATAGGATACAAGAAAATGTGTATTCAGTATGATTCCACCATTTTCTCATATACATGATCACAAGAAATCTGGAAACTATTTATTTAAAGAATCATTAACTTTTAGTAAAAGGGTCATGAAAAATAAATATTTTTTCCTTTGTTTTTTTCTAGAATATTATTTCAAAGATAATGGGCGATAAAATACTGTTAATATATTCCTTCAACAAGAGCCATCTAGACTGCTGTCTACAGGCTAAACAAACTAAGTTGCCTGGTTTTATGAATAAAGTTTTATTGGAACATGGCCACATTCCATTTTTTTTTTTTTTTTAAACATATGCTCGTAACTTCTCTCATGCTGCAGGGACAAAGTTGAGTGATTGTAACATCAAGAAGTTAAGGCTAGCCAACAGAGTTAAAATTATTTCTTATCTGACCCTTTCCAAATAAAGCATTCAGTTTCATTAAGTCCAAGTTCAAATAAAATAAGATTTCTCAAAAAAAGTCTTATGCAGCAGGTAGTGATAGTTTATATATTTTATATGTGATTTCACTTATTAGACAATCTCATCAAAGTCTTGTTTAGCCCTGAAATTGTGACTTAAAATACTATTTTAAAGCAGAAATTTGAGTGACTCAGAATGAATATTCTTCATTCTTCAGCAGACTCCTTGGGGGTGGGGGGGGGGTGGCGGGGAACAAAAAACCCAAAACTAAAGCTTATTAAATCTTCACATGCAGAAATAAAGTTTTCAAATCTTTTTTTTATCTCCACACTGTATCTCTTTAAAAAGATAACAGGGAACAGCCATAAGAAATGATTCCATCATGAAACTGATTAATATCAATTATGACTGTTGGACTTCCCTGGGGGCTCAGACAGTGAAGAGTCTACCTGCAATGCTGGAGACCGGGGTTTGATCCCTGGGTCAGAAAGATGCCCTGGAGAAGGAAATGGCAATCCACTACAGTATTTTGCCTGGAAAACCCCATGGACAGCATTGCCTATTGGGCTACAGTCTGTGGCATGGCCAAGAGTTGGACAGGAGTGAGCAACTTTCACATATGACTGTTATAGAAACAGAGCTCAGGGCAAACACTGCCCTAGCCTTTTTTCCCCCCTTTTCCTTTTATTTCTTGCTCTGAGATATGAAATAATAAGAAACTGTAGTCACTTCCCAGCTATGCAAACTACAAGGTATTTGTTTCACAATAAAGTAGCACTCTTAAAATAAATAAAATAAAAAAGCACTTAATGAATAATGGGGAAGAAATCAATGCATGTGTCAACGTATAAAGGCCTAAGGTCAAAGCTCCTGACTGGAAGGTGCAGGATTTTATAAGCATTTTAGGAATTCCTTTTAGTAGAATGTTGCCCCAAATGTACTATTGATTTTTCAAAATCCTATGGTCTGGAGTACAATCCTCCAATTTTCCTAAATTTGTGCCAGGTTTTTCTTCCTATGTCCATTGTAATTCTGGTTTATTGATTTCCCATTCTAGTACTTCACTCTCCTGAAGGTGGGCTTGACCCTTTTTGCCAGAATGAAGGACCTGAGCAATCACCCTAATCAACAGGCTACGATGTTTGCTCCAGTTCCCCGACAATTCACAAAGGCTATCAGGAGAGTAATTTCTGTGGTTTCTTAGGTCAGGTTTCTTTTCCTGTAACATTGTTGACAGACAAAGTGAGGCCGCAAGAGTACATAAAATCACTTGGTTACTTTGTAAAGACTGTTCAAATAAGTAGAAGAAATAATACACTTGTATCTCACCCGAGAAGTTCTCATCATGCACAGATGCTCAGTGTAATTTCTTTTGCTAACCACTAGGTCTATTCACCTAGTGGCTTCCCTGATGGCTCAGCTGGTAAAGAATCCTCTTGCAATGTGGGAGACCCAGGTTTGTTCCCTGGGTTGGGAAGATCCCCTGAAGAAGGGATTGGCTACCTGCTCCAGTATTCTGGCCTGGAGAATTCCATGGACTGTCTAGTGCGTGGGGTCACAAAGAGTCTGACATGACTGAGCAACTTTCACTTTCAGGTCCATTCACCATGATCCCATCCTTGGTCTACTTCACAAATTCCCCTCAAATTCAGGTCTAGATCTTCAGTCCGGGTGGAGTTAACTAAGTCACAAGATGATTAGGTACTAATTACTGTTTTCTAAATGGATCCACCTGTTACTTATGATAATATCATTAGCATGTGGATGGAGTCCTGTATACCTAACATTGAGAACTGATGCTTGTGCAGTCCGGTCTTTGTCCAGAACAGTTTTCAACTTGCCTGGGCTCCTATTGTGATCTTAGTCCACCTCATAATTATGACCAGAACATATAAATGTAATGTGGTCTTATGATCTTGATTCCGAAAGTCAATTGTGTAAATGTTCCTCTTTATCTTTCTGATCAGGGCAACTTGGCATAAAACTGAAAACATTTTCTGACACTCATAGAACATGATTATATCTACAGTCTGGAAGGATTTTTTCAAAATAAATATTAAATTTAATGTATAATTATATACATATTATAGAGAAGGAAAATTTTTCCCTTTCTGAGTTCTTTGCTGAGACCCCTATGATAAAAGACAGGTTAACAAAAGAAAAGCAAACAAGATTATTAATATATATACTTCATGTATACATCAGAGACACCCAAGAAAAATGAGTAACTCAAAGACATGGCTTTAGAATTCAGAATTAAATACGAAATTAATGGGGAAAGGGAAGGAGGCATCTAGGTCTCTTAGGGAAGATTAAATGGCTTTTAGGAAAGATGAATGGGCTTTAAAATAGATGGGAAGTATGATAGTTTGTGACAAAGTGGTTTGGGTGTGGTATCCACTTACAGACTGTACTCTCATATTGCAAATTAATACTTCTGAAATTTCCTCTGATGTATAATATAGTATAATCAATAACTGTTCAGTCTGGTTTTTATGCTGATACCATTGTTGTTAGTTATTGGCAAATGAATAAAATCAATTTGCTATTCACTTTCCTGTATCTGAGCATAGTAGAATGATTTATTTGACACTACTCAAGTCAAAGACAAAGGGTTGCTTAAACCATCTGACATAGGCATGCAGATGAGTCTGAACCATTTATTAATCTGGCTAAGCTGTAGAAGAAATGGCTAACTGTAGTGATGTGTCCTCTCTTACATTATTTATTACTACTAATAATTACTTATATGGAACCATATGTAGACTATAAAATTTCTGTTTGGAACCTAGAATATTAGATCCAAAAGGAACTTTGTAATAAGATTTAGTTCAACACTTTTCCCTTATAAATGAAAGAACAGAGAACCAGAATGAAGAAACGACTTGGTAAATTTATAGATTATAAAGGGCGGAGTCATATGCCATGGCCCGGTTACTTGGATCTGAAAGCTATGTTCTGATGCGTTACCTTCCAAATTTAGTTCATTTTTTTCCTTAACCAGTTTTAAGTAAAATATCAGAAACCAAACCACATTATGATTGCTGCCTATTGTATTATATAAAGTTAGGATAATCTCTGCACAAGATCTAAATCTACTTCTGTAAATTAACTGCAAATTAATATATAATTAGTTCATTTAGGTGCATCATGGCTGTATTTCTAGAAAAAAATCTCACATATTATAAATAAAGATCATGTTTATTTTACACATGTTCCCATTGAGTCCTTTCAGATGAGCTCTTTTGGTGTTTGACAGAATCGAAAGCTAATTATATCAGTTAGCTAATGGGTTTTCTTGGTCTATGTGATGAGAACAAAGGAAAAGGTAGTAACTAACGGAGGTAGTTTTGCTTTGCTTGATGGAAGTAGATAAAAGTGATAAAATATGGCCAGGGTTGTTGAAATTCGCAGTTCTTATGATTTCAGTACTAGTTTTAAAGGCCCATAAAGGAAGACATGTGCCTCTCTAATTTATCACCATAGTACCTGGTCAAGTTCCTAGCACAGAGTGGAGAGTAATCAATTTTGTTTAAAAATAATTAGTTAGCCCTAACATATGTTAATTTAGGTTTGGATGCAAGTACCATTCAAGAGAATGTTTGAGGAATGGCCAAGATGGTGGAGTAGAAAGACCCTGAGCTCTCCTTCTCTCCTCAGCACCCCAAATTCCAGCTATTTACGGAACAGTTATCAATGAGATTGATCTGAAAGCTAGCAAGAAAAAGTCTTTTAGAACTAAAGGTATAAAGAATGAACCACAACAAGAAGTGAATATATGGTATAGTCAAGACCTATACTCCAAGTAGGCAACCCACTGACAGGAAAATAATCATAGTTCAGAGGTTCTCCCCAAGAAGCAAGGGTTTCAAGTCTTACAGTGGGCTCCCCAACCAGGGTATCCTACTTTGGGAAGGTAAGCCCCTAGAATATTTGGTTTTGAAGACCAGTAGGGCTTACTTGGAAGGAGAGGCAAAAGGGTATTAGATCAGAGATCCACTCTTAAATGGTATACACAAAATCTCACAAGTTCTGAGACCCAGGGAAGTAGCAGGAATTTGAAAGGAGCCTGGGTCAGACCCATTTGATCTTGGAGAACCTCCAGAGAGGCAAGTTGTAACCAGGGCTTATCATGGGGACATAGATGCTGCCAGGAGCCATTTTGGGAAGCTCATTCTAACACAAGGACACTGGTTTTGGCAAGCATCACTTTGGAATTCTCTCTCTAGCTTATTAGTGGTAGGAGCTGGTTCCAATCATGCACTGGTCAAGTGAGGACACAGCCTATTCTCTAGCAGACCTGCTGTCATAGGAACTTTTGAGCTCTTAACCTCACCCACCAGTGGACCAGCTGAGAACTTGGGACAATCTGGGTCCTGGCTCCATTCACCAGCAGGTTGACACCTGCTTCAGACCCCCTAGGTGCTGTAGCCAGAGACCCCAGGACCTGGCTCCACACATCAGAAGGCTGTCAATAACATTGGGCAGTGCCTTACCCATCAGTGTGTGACCATCAACCCTAGGCATCCATCAGTGGGTTGACACCAACTCAGGACACCAGTCACAGGCAACTGTCAGAAAGCTGTCATACCCACCAGCAGTCTGATACTAGCTCTGGGATCCACAGCACCATGGACATCTACCCTTAGAGCCAGCTCTCAGGGTAGAGCAACCAGAACCAAGAGCAGGACTCGGGTCCTGCAGCCAGTATGCCAAGACTCAGCTTTGCTCTCCAGCAATCTTTGCACTAGGCAAGTCCTGGCAACCAACCAGACCGGGGGCCAGCCATACTTACAAGTGTGCCCACATTAGCCAACTCACCACAGCAGATGAGCTCACAGCCCATGCAGAGAGACTCTCTAGAGCATATGGCTCTAGTGACCAGAGGGAGTGCTCTACTGGGCCTGATAAAGCATCTTCCATGTGAAGCTGTTTCTCCATAATCAGGAAAATTAACCAACCAACCATATATGTAGAAATAAAAATACAGAAAGACAAAATGAAGCAGCTAGGGATGTGTTCCAAATAAAGAAATAATATAGAATCCCAGAAACTAATTAAGGTGAGGAAAGCAATTTACCAGATAAAGCATTCAAGATAATGATCATACTGGAGTTTCAGCTTCAGCATCAGTCCTTCCAAATGAGGATTCAGGGTTGATTTCCCTTTAGATTGACCAGTTTGATCTCCTTGCTGTCCAAGGGACTCTGAGGAGTCTTCTTCAGTACCATAGTTCTAGGGCATCAATTCTTTGGTGCTCTGTCTTCTTTATGGTCCAGTTCTCACAACCATACATGACCGCAGGGAAGATCATTGCGTTAACTACATGGACCTTTGTTAGCAGAGTCATGTCTCTGCTCTTCAACATACTGTCTAGGTTTGTCATAACTTTCCTGCTGAGAAGCAATTGTCTTCTGATTTCATGGCTGCAGTCATCATTCACAGTGATTTTAGAGTCCAAGAGGAAATTTGTCACAACTTCCACCTTTCCCCCTTCTCTTTGCCATGAAGTAATGGGGCTAGATGCCATGATCTTAATTTTTTTAATATTTAGTTTTAAGGTGGTTTTTCACTATATCCACTATTGTGTATATAATCTATATCCACAATAAATAGTTAAGATATACATAAATCAAAGTAAAATATAAAGTCAAAAGCATTAAGTTTGGCAGGGTTGGTAAAAATTCAGGGTTGTTTAAATACATTTGAACTTAAGAGATCAGCAACTTAAAATAATCAGAAAGTAGGTGTTTATGTATATATATATTATATATATATATACATACATATAATGTAGATTATATATTGGTTAATATATAATATATAAGTATATATATTATATTTGGTTAACATAGACTATCCAAAAATCTGTAATAGGTATACACAAAAAAGGGAAAAGGAAATATAAACATAACACTGGTAATAGTCATTAAATCACAAGGGAAGAAAGCAAAAGATAAAATAAATAAATAAGTCAACATAACAAAGCAGGAACAGACTCACAGATACAGAGAAGAAATAGTGGTTGCCAGAGGGTTTGGTGCTGGGAGGAGAAGAGAGAAGTAAATAAGGGATGTTAAGAGGTACAAACTTCCAGTTATAAAATAAATGTCATGTGTATAAAATGTACACTGTGGGGAAAATAGTTAATAAATATGTAATATCTTTGTATAGTGGCAGATAGTAACTAGAGTTTTCACAAGCGATCATATTGATATATATACAAGTATGAAATCTCTGTGTTTGCTATAGGAACTAACATAGCATTGTGGTCAATTCTACTTCAAGAACACACACTCAGAAAAAGAGAACAGATTTGTGGTTACCAGAGGCAGGGGACTGTGGGAGAGAGAACTGGATGTAGGTAGTTAAAAGGAACAAACTTCCAATTATAAAATATATGGGTACTAGGAATATAATTTACAACATGATAAATATAATTAACACTGCTATATGCTATATATGAAAAATGTTATGAGGGTAAATCTAAGAGATCTCATCACAAGGAAAAATTTTTTTCTGTTTGTTTGGTTTTGTATCTATATGAGATGATTTATGTTCACTAAACTTACTGGGGTAATCATTTCAGTATATATACAAGTCAAAGAATTATGCTGTACACCTTAAATTGATACACTGCTGTGCATCAATTACATTTCAATAAAACTGGAAGAAAATAAAGAAAATGTTCTATCTACTATACATATATTCCATTTTCTTATTCAAATTTCATAACTCTTTGAGATACATTTGATTAATTTTTATTGAGGGTTCTTCTTCTCTTTCCCCTTCTCCTTTTTCTTGATGATGAATCTTTCAGATTTTCTATGAAGATAATCATTTGCTCAACATGTTTCACCTTTTTGTTTTCAATCTGTGCATCTTTTATTTCTTGTGTTACTGTGCTAGCTAGAACTTTGAAAATGATGTTGAATAGGAGATGTGAGAGAGAATAACCTTGGCCTTTTTCTCATGAGAACTTTGTGAGTTTTGTAGATGTTCTTTTATCAAGTTGAAAAAGTTATACTTTGTTTCTAATTTGTTAAATAAGTTTTTATTCTGAGAGGGTGTTTAATTTTATGAAATGTTTTGCAGTGTCAATTGATATTACCACATGGTTCTCTTTTGTAGCCTTTTAGGTGGTGGGTTATGTTGATTGATTTATGGATGTTGACTGTCTTGCATACCTGGAATAAATCCCACTTGATTTGGGTGCATATTGTTTTCATGCACTGAATGTGACTTAGTTATTCTTCTTCTAAGACTTTTGCATCTCTCTTTGTGAAAGACATTAGTTTCAAATTCCTCTCATGTCTTCTTTTTGTTTTTATTTATTTTTTAATTGAAGGATAATTGCTTTACAGAATTTTGTTGTTTTCTGTCAAACCTCAATATGAATCAGCCATAGATATACATATATCCTGTCTGGTTTCCTCTGTTGATTTTAGGCTTCCCTAAATATTCCTCCTTAGAAAGAGACTATATTGGACAGCTATTTTAGTTGTAACCACTAATTTTTATAATCCTGTTTTGCGGTGGTAGGGCATTGGAGAAGGGAAACTTTCTATAATTTTATGATTAAATGTAGAGATACGAAATGTGGTATTTACCTGTGTTACTCTTATGGTTTAGCTCATTTGTATTCTTCTTAAGTAAAATAAAAAGAATTGATGATTCTGGATTGATAAGAATGCACTTCTCCATTTGAGATATGCCCTGGTAAAGCCTTTTCCCTGGAATGACAGACTTTTATGGAGAGAATATTCTGGGCATATTTCACAATGAATACTCTTTCCCTACACCTGCAACAGCTATAGTATGGTTTCTCTCAGATCTTTATAGTGATAACCTGGTGGGTTTCCTGGAGGCAAATCTTATAAAAGAATAGGGAACTTTCTAAAACTACACTCCCTAGGAGTTTCTCTCTCTCACACTAGTTCACATTCAGCCTCCAGCAATTCATTAAAATTACCATTTAAGTGTATTTATCAATTTATGTCTCTAGTGATTTCTGTTTTAGGAAAGGAGATCTTAGCTCAGGTTCTCTAGGTTTATCTGTCTTTCCAGGTTTTAGTATGTCAGTTTACACTGCAACTTTAGTTTGTCAGTGGATCCAGGAATAGTTGTGAGATGTATAAAATAAAAGAGATGGATTTAAGGTAACTTTAGGTTTGGATTTTGAGAAACTAGATAAAACTTGTACTGGAATGAGAAAAACTGGGACTGACAATCAGCATGGAGGGAATTCCAGGGGTGTGCTGCAGACCTGTTAATTTGAGATGTCTGTTATACACCCATATGAAGATGTTGTGTATGCAATTGAGTATATAAGGCTGAAATTCAGGGAAGGGGATAGAACTGGACATATTACTTTAATAACCATAAATTTAGAGATAGCATCATAAAAATCCATGGATAAATTCTTTTTATTAAATATTAATATTTAAATATTATTAAATAATATTTTATGAGATATTAAAATAAATTGCACCTTTCCCTTGAATGAAAAATAAATAATTTCATCAAGGCAACAGAAATCATTTAGTATGTGGGATTCTCTAGTGTAAAAAAACCAGGAAATTGTAAACCTCAAAGTATAGCTCATGCTGGGTGAATGGTTTCAGGAAGAATTTTCTTCCCTCTAGTGAGTAAATGCTATCTATCTTCTTTCACAAAGAACATATTCCAGAGGACATCATTTCCACTCAATTATATTAGAATAGAAGAAAGGGCAAACAGGGAATTGAAATGCATGCACTTTAGAAAAGGCACATAAAGAAGAACAATATTTAACTTTAAAAGAGCAGTTCTCATCTGTGGCACTGATGTTTATCCAATAATTTCCATTTTTACCACCTGCAAGACGGAGGTCACCTTATTTGAAAAGATTAGGAAATAAAGGATAATACAATATCAACAGACTATGTATATCTGTTGAAACCAGAAGAGGAACCACAGGGAAATGGAAAAAGAACCTTTAAAAGTCATTTTATTTCCATGCAGGTTTTTTTTTTTTTTTCCAAGAGGATTCTTCTTTTATAATCCTTTGGTTTGTCTTGTATATCTGAATACTGTGTAAACTAATTCCAAGTTCTAGGAGGTTCAAGTTACTATAATTTCTGACTTGGTTCTTTGATTTTTCTGCCACGTCTGGAATTATTTTTATGCTCTGGACCATCTCTTTTCTTGCCTGTGTAATTGCACCATTATCCACAGTGGGTCCAGGCTGACTTTAGTGAGTTTAAGAACATGGAAAAGATTCTTTCTGTGAGGAGCAGTCATAGGAGGTGACATGTCCAGGATTTGGGGTCTGTGATGAAAGATCCAATGATCTGAAGAATTGTATAATAATAATAGTAAAACCCAATCTTATGGGTACATACCCTTGTGCTCCCAGCAGTGAAATCTTAAGTTACACAAACAGAATCAGTCCTGGATATTCACCAGCCCCCCACCATTTCACTCATATTTCTGCAAAATCTGTATAGAGTACATATACAGTCAGAAGAGACAAAGGAGAAAATTGCAAAGATGTGCAGTAAGTTTACCTCTCTTCTGTCTAAATGGTTGTCTGTAAGAATAATTTTTGTGAATAATTATAGTAGATTTATAGGATACCTAGTGCTGTGGTTCAGAGCCATGCTCTATATAGACCCAGAATCTGTTTTATTCCTTACTTTATGTGTTGTGAATTTTTTGTCATTAGAAACTTCTTTTGCTTATAGGTTAGTGATGATAAATTTTTCATTGGTTTTACTATCATTTTTTTTTCAGGTAATAGAATGTCATAGTCTGCATTTTTATATCACTCTGCCATGTTTATTCTTTTTTTTCCTTCCAATTTTCTGTGAAAATAGTCATTGCTATATAACTAACATTAGAAAATAAAAGTCCTTGAAACTGCAGTACTGGAAAGTAAAGTTCTTTAGAAGACAGCATAGTGGCTTTAGGTTCAGCCAGGTTTGAATCTGAGATTTTTCTAAATAATGACTGTGTTACTTTGGCAAGTAACTGAAACTTCCTGAGCCCCAAATTCCTCAGTTTATATAACAACCAAATGAGCTGTGTATCCTATCTAGCGCAGTGATCATGACATTGCGTGCATGTATGCTAAGTCACTTCAGTTCTGTCCAACTCTGTGCAATCCTATGGAGTGTAGCTTGCCAGGCTCCTCTGTCCATGGGATTCTCCAGGCAAGAATCCTGGAGTGGATTGCCATGCCCTCCTCGATCAAGACATTAGTTTTAAGAAAATATTATATAATTACTATGTAAATACATTATAATTAGTTTTGCCATCATTCCATCATTTTACCATGTGGATAATGAGATGGGATATTCAACTCACTTTAAAGGTTTTAAAAAAACTTCAAACTAATGCCAAACTGGAAATTGACATCTATTTTGATTACAATCAGCTTTCTATTCTATACGAGATACTTTTGCTACACTTCCTCACATCAGCTCAACTTTATCCATAATTACAACTGCAGTTGTGGAGGACAAGTCTATCTAGGTTTTGTTAATATAGTAACTATGACAGTTGATGCATAGTTACCAATCAGAAGAATATTGTCTCTTCAATCTCCACTATTAAGGAAAATTAATCTAATTCCTTTTTACATGAACAAGACAACAGTAAACACTTACTGTCTTGCCCCAGGTTATGTGAAGTGTTATGATTTTGGTCACAATATGGTCTACAAGAGGATAACTGTATGGTAATCCACGCTAGTGATCTGGCAATCTCATATAGGATAGACATATGACCAAACTTGGGAGAAAAATACTACAGTAAGTTTAAAGTCCTGACTCATCAAAAAAAAAAATTGAAAGATTTGAATGTTTTGAAGCATTATCTATAAAGGACATGCTTAAAGATAAAGAGCAAATTTTGCATGTTGACCCTCTGCAAAGAAAGAATAATGCCTAGTAGGTTTCCTTGGATTTGGGAGATATTAAATACTGTACTTGGGCATACTACTGAAAACTATTAGATGATGCAGAAAGATACTAGTTTTGAATGGGAACTTGTTCAAATCCAGAATGCAATATAAGCTGTTCTTGATTTAAAACAGATTACTCATAATATCTAAATTACTCACTATCTTGTTACAGATATCCATGTTGGATATAGTAGTTTTGTGGATTTTTTGCCATGCTTCAAAAGGATTGCAGAGGAAGGCCATGTCATTTGTAACAGACAATTCCTTACCATTTGCAAAATAGTTCTCATAGTGAGTTACTGGACTCTAACTCAGAGAAGATGAAAACAGAGGATGAGATGGTTGGACGGCATCACTGACTTGATGTACATGAGTTTGAGTAAGCTTCGGGAGTTGGTGATAGACAGGGAAGCCTGGCATGCTGCAGTCCATGGGGTCACAAAGAGTTGGACATGACTGAGAGACTGAACTGAATTGAACTGAACTGAATAGCTTTCTGAAGTTCTGATTGTGTTACATTCAACCAAAGCTGCATTTAAAAGGTGAAGAAATATCAGATACTGTAGGATCTAATGGCATGCAATCATAATAATATTGTTTACAAACATATTACATAACTATATAGTCTAGGTTCTTCTTTTATTTTTGGCACTGAAACTTCTCCTTTTTCTATATCTGTATTCTCATAGGGAATTCTCAGTTACCACTTAATAGAAATGGAAAATATCTTGGACCTAGATAGCAGGTTGGTTTGTCTGGTATGTTGATGTGAGCTAAAAATGCAATACTGTACAATGTATACCCTCTCATAAATTACCTTAAATGATAGCATGAAAGGATGGATCTTTCCAAAGAGCATTTCTGTTAAAAGTTTATTTGTTCATTCTCATTGTCTAAGGTAAAAATATACATGGACTCAGGCAGTGGTGAATGACCTAGTCATGAGTTGGATGATTAGTTGGTCATGAGTATAAAATTGGCAAGATCAAAAACTCAATAACAAGGAAGTCTACAAAGAGGAATATAGATAGGCCTACATATGGGGGAGGGGGACACAAAGCATGTAGATCTGATATCCCCTACAAGTCCCTACTGCCTAATATCTTACCACATAGAATTTACTTAAATAATAGGTGGGCATAATGACAGCCAGCCATTACTCCTTGTGCAAAAGCCCATGAATGCATGGGTCATGGTGTGTGTGCGCTTGTTTGCTCAGTTGTGTCTGACTCTTTGCGACCCCATGGTCTGTAGCCCACCACGCTCCTCTGTCCATTGGATTCTCCAGGCAAAAATACTGGAATCGGTTGCCATTTTCTTCTCCAGGGGATCTTCCTAACCCAGGGATTGAACTCAGGTCTCCTGCATTGCAGGCTCATTCTTTACCATCTGAGCCACAAGGGAAGCCCATGGATCATGGCAGCAGGTAGGATTATGTGATGCCTGGCTGTAATAGAATCAGCACCTTCTCATTAAGAATGCTGTAGGTAATGCTGTGACTGGTTCCTCTGTTAAGGGCAACTACCAGTGGTGAGCCTTCAACTGGATACGGTAACTTGAGGAGACCATCCAGCCTCATACTGAGAAGTTAGTTCCATCAGACTTATTTCACATTGGAGGCAACAAGCATTCCTGTTTGGCTTTTTCCATAACTTCTATACCTCTGCTTTTACTACTTCATAAGAATTTACAATGTTTTTTATTTGCCAACTTGGAATACCGTATAACATCTTCCATACTGAAGGAGTCATTTTATGGTAAATGAGACATGACTATGAGTGAGTGATCATAGACTCTACCTATTATTCCATATCCTGTATCATCAGGAAAAATAAATGGCCAACAAAACAGTATAGTGACCTATATTTGTCAGGGGGAAGGGATAGTTAGAGAGTTTGGAAAGCTCATGTACACACTGCTATATACAAAATTGATAACCAACAAGAACTTACTGTATAGCACATGAAACTCTGTTCAATGTTATGCACCAACCTGGTTGGGAGGGGTTTTGGGGGAGAATGGCTGCATGTGTATGGCTGAGTCCCTTTGCTCTTCACCTGAAACTGCCCACAACATTGTTAATTGGCTATACCCCAGTACAAAATAAAACGTTTAAACTTTGAAAAAAAATATAGTGACCTATTGAGCGCAATGTTAAACTGTCTTGGAAATAGCACCCACAATGTGGTACACAGAATGTACCAAACAAATACCCAACATAACAAGTCTGTTTCCTTAGTGTCTAAACAACAGTTAAAGGAAACAGAAGCTCAAAGTAAGCTTGGTTCTTCCTAGCATTGCTTCCAGAAACTTACTGGAGAATTTGTGTTTCCTACCTTGTGAATTTATGCCTTGCTGGATTAGAGACTCTGTGTCCCAGCAGGTGACAGATTTTTCCAACAGAAGACAGTGAGAGTTTCTTTAAACCTGGAGTTATTGCTACTGCCTGGTTATTTTGAAGTCCTCATGTCAATGGGTCTGTGAGATAATCAAAACTAAGGCATGCTTTTTATTTTGTATAGTGTCAAAATATATGTCTTCTTGAAAATGTTTGTGTCAAGAAACATTACAATATCAAATCAAAATAAAATATGTTACAGTTTCTATAATGAGATTTTAAATATCCACACAATAAAATAATCCTTTTGAAGACATCACACACAGCAAACGTGTAACATATTACAACTAATCAAGTTGAAGTATGTATTTTATCACTGATAAAAGATAGCAATAGATGTAATTGGTAGTTTTAGTTAATTTAGAACTAGTTACTTAAAATGACTTTTACTTAGAGCGTGTTAGGTTATTATTCATTCTGTGGATTCTGTGGATTATACCATCAAAATCTCTTGGTATCTTAAAAATAAAAATGCAAATTAATGGCTTTGCGACATCTGACTATAACTCCAGCAGAAAATACATTTTGTATCTTTAAAACACACACACACACACATACACACAATGAATTTCTTCAAGTAGTCCTTACCTTTTCTTCTTTGCAACTAGCAGCAGGAATAAGGAATAGACTGTTAGATTAATTTCAGTTATGCAGTCAGTGACTTCTTTTCTAGTACTGAGTTTAAAACTGTGGAACAGAATGCCCTGCCCTCCCACCATTCCCCATGAGGAGGAATTCTGTATTAATCAGAAGACATAGGGAAACCATTCTAGAGACGCAATGCCTTCATTTCCAAAGATGTGTAGCTTGTTTGTGGAAAAAGTAAATAACTTCCCTCAAGTGTACTTAAGATATATTTTTTAAAGCCAATGCTCCCTGTATTAGGGTTCTCCAAAGAAACAGAACCAATAAAAATTTGCTTATGTGATTATGGAGGCTGGGAAGTCCCACAAGTTGCCCTTAAGCTGGAGAACCAGAAAAGCTAGTGGTTTAATTCAGTTTGAGTCTGAAAGCCTAAGACTAGGGGAAGTGATTGATATCTGCAGGCAGGAGAAGATAGACATCCCAGCTCAAACAAAGAGAGTAAATTTTCTCTTCATCCTGTTTGTTCTTTTCAGATCCTTGATGGATTGGATGATGCCCACCTACATTGGTGTGAGCATTCTTCTTTACTCTGTCTACCAGTTAAAATGCTAGTCTCTTCCAGATACACCCTCACAGACACACCAGAAATAGCATTTTACCTATTTCGGCATAACTTAGCCTAGTCAAGTTGACACATAAAATTAAGCTTTTTAACTTTGTGGCACATAAAAATCCTCTCACTTTGATCATAGAAGGGAATGTCCTGTTACACAGTACTTAGATCCTATCTTGGAAACAATAACAGATAAGCAAATTGGAGTGAGTACTTCATTTTTATGTTTCCAAAATGTGATACCTGTATCTAGGTATCCATATTTAAATTCCTCTTGAAGTGATATGACACAATGTGGTCTTTGTGGCACATAGCATAAGTAAGACTGCTTTCTTTACATTCCACCATGAATTGTATTAAAGAGAGCAAATATTCCTTGTGTTAAATAAACCTATGACAGCCATGCAAAGCAGATTTTCTTTACCTACTCTTCTGACAATTCATTTGCAAGTTGACAAGTGTATTTATTCTGGTGATATATAAAAGGATATGCTTTCCTTCTAAGATTTTATATTTAATTATACATTTATTGAGTCTTTTATTTCACTTGAAAGTCTATGGATAGATGCTATAAATCCTAATCAAATTAAAATTATGCTACAGTGTAATTAAACCAGTTTGAAAATGGTTGTCTCTAGAGGACACTTTTGTGTATTGGGAACAGTAATAAATAGTCTATTCTGAATATGAATGCCCCCAAAGAAGTGAATTACAATGATTTTGACAAAGAATTGTTTTATTCATAGGGCCTTCATTAATCACCTACCAAACAATTCATTGACAAGTGAATAAGAATACTTAAGAGATATGTAAGTAGAAATTATTAAATTATTTGTATACTTTTATGTGCACACTATGCTAATTTCACAAGTTAGCTAAATGCCTAAGAAAAGAATGTATTTATAATTTAAACTTCTGGCAGCTTCTTTTATTATGAGCCTTTCATCAGTGATCCATTTGTATTGTACGTAGATCAGGCTGATGTGTTAATGTCTCTTCTAATTAATTTGGAAGCAAATGAGTAATCAAATTTCCTGTTTAGCCACTTCTCCCCCAAAGAAGGTGCATACACATTTAAATTTACCTACTGAAAATTTTTCTAGTATAAAATTCACAATAAAATGCAAATATGCATAATTTTCTAACATAGCTTTTTGTTTGCATTTAATTTTCCACCCTGAAACTATTTTTTTTCATTTCTATTGTCTGTAGATTATAAGATAAAGTCAAGCATGTATCTGCTGATACTTTTAAAACTGACATGTCTTTATACTTAGAAATGTCTCTTAATAGTAGGCTTTCCTGGTGGTTCAGAGGGTAAACAATCTACTTGCCATGCAGGATACCTGTGTTTGATCCCTGGGTTGGGAAGATGCACTGGAGAAGGAAATGGCAACCCACTTCAGTATTCTTGCCTGGAGAATTCCATGAACAAAGGATCTTGGCAGGCTATAGTCCATGGGGTCTCAAAGAGTGGGACATGACTGAGTGACTATTACTCATCTTCTCAAATGAAATTTGAGCTTACTGAATATATTTGCCATTCCTTAATTTCCATGTAGTTATCTGTATATTAAAATGGTAGCTACTATATATTAGATAATAAATATATATTGAATTATTCAAGCAGTAAATGTGAAAAACTGAATTATTTATTTGTTCAATCTCAAAATTCATTGAAAGTAGCTTAAAAGTTTTCCCCATATCAGCTGCCATAAAACAAACAATAGAAGAAGGAAAAAAAGACAGGTTTATCAACTCTGAATCAATATTTATTTTATTATTTTGTTTTTAATCAGCAAGCATTAACACAAATGCATTACAAAATTACTTGGATAAGCCCCACCTATTATTTTGGCTCAATAGATTTATGTTATTCTAAATACATGAATAATTTATGTAGTTTTAAAAGATAGCTTTGTACCATAATGGAAACTCTGAGAAGTATCACACTCTTGCCTCACTCTTTTTTCCCTATTGCCCCCACCACTCACCATTTGTCTGGCGGTAGTCGATCTCATTAATTTCTGATTTATTCTTCCTGCCTGAGTGTGTGTCTACATATGCATGTGTTTTCCCTCCGTGTTTGCGCAAAAAGAGCATTGTAGGGATACTCCTTTCCCATTGCACATTTTACTTAGCAATGCAGCCAATAAATCATGCCATGTCATCTCTTAAAGATCTTCTTTTCTTTACAGCAGCATGGTACTCCCTTGTATGGGTGTACCAAATCTTCAGCTACTCTTCTACATTTGAGCATTTAAGGTATAACAATGGGTTGAAATTATAAACTTTACTACTATGAATACCATTGTGCAGATGTGTTGTTATATTATCAGAGTTTCATCTTCATGGTAAATTTCTACATGGGGATCAGAAGCTAAGTCAATATGTATATTTACTGGATAATACAAAATGTCCCTTAAAGGGTTTTCAAATTTCTATGGCTACCTGAAATATATGAGAATGCTTTTTTCCCCTCAGCCTCAACAACAGTTTTTTTTTTTAAAAATCATTTTTAATTGAAATAGAGTTAATTTACAATGTTGTGTTAGTTTCAGATATATAGCAAAGTAATTCATTTATATATTCTTTTTCATATATATATACATGTATATAGTCTTTTTCATATTCTTTTTCATTCTTTTTCATATTTTTTCCATTATAGGTTATTATAAGATATTACATATAGTATTCTGTGCTATACAGTGGGTCCTATTGTTTATTTTATATATAGTAGAGTATATACATTAATCCCCCAATTCTAGCTTTTCTCCTCCCTCTCCTGGCTATCGCCTTTGGTAACCATAAGTTTGTTTTCAATGTCTGTGAGTCTTATTTTGTAAATAACTTCATTTGTTTTTTTTTTTTTTTTTAGATTCCATGTGTAAGTGATATCATAGTATATTTGCCTTTCTATCTCTGACTTCACTTAATATGATTATCTCTAGGTCTGTTCATGTTGCTGCAAATGGCATTATTTCATTCTTTTTTGTGGCTGAAAAATATTTCATTGTCTATATACATACCACATCTTTATACATTCTTCTGTTGGTGGACATTTAGGTTGCTTACATGTCTTGGCTATTGTAATAGTACTGCTATGATTATTGGGGTGCATGTATTTTTTTCAAATTGGAGTTTTTTCCAGATATATGCCCAGGAGTGAGTTTGCTGGATCATATGGAGATTCTATTTTTAGTTATTTTTTGAGGAGCCTCCATAATATTCTCCACAGTGGCTGCAACAATTTACATTCCCACCAACAGTGTCAGAGGGTTCTTTTTCTTCCACACCCTTTCCTGTATTATTTGTAGACTTTTAATGATGGCCATTCTGACTGGTGTGAAGTGATACCTCATTGTAGTTTTGATTTGCATTTCTCTGGAATGCAAAAGTAGGAAGTCAAGAAACACCTGGAGTAACAGGCAAATTTGGCCTTGGACTAGGGCAAAGGCTAATAGAGTTTTGCCAAGAGAACGCACTGGTCATAGAAAACACCCTTTTCCAACAACACAAGAGAAGACTCTACACATGGACATCACCAGATGGTCAACATGAAATCAGATTGATTATGTTCTTTGCTGCCAAAGATGGAGAAGCTCTATATAGTTAGCAAAAACAAGACCAGGAACTGACTGTGGCTCAGATCATGAACTCCTTATTGCCAAATTCAGACTTAAATTGACGAAAGCAGGGAAAACCACTAGACCATTCAGGTATGACGTAAATCAAATCCCTTATTACTATAAAGTGGAAGTGAGAAATAGATTTAAGGGACTAAATCTGACAGAGTGCCTGATGAACTATGGAGGGAGGTTCGTGACATTGTACAGGAGACAGGGATCAAGACCATCCCCATGGAAAAGAAATGCAAAAAGGCAAAATGGTTGTCTGAGGAGGCCTTACAAATAGCTGTGAAGAGAAGTGAAAAACAAAGGAGAAAAGGAAAGATATTCCCATTTAAATGCAGAGTTCCAAAGAATAGCAAGGAGAGATAAGAAAGCCTTCCTCAGCGATCAATGCAAAGAAATAGAGGAAAACAACAGAATGGGAAAGACTAGAGATCTCTTCAAGAAAATTAGAGATATCAAGGGAACATTTCAGGCAAAGATGGGTTCGCTAAAGGACAGAAATGGTATGGACCTAACAGAAGCAGAAGATATTAAGAAGAGGTGGCAAGAATACACAGAAGAACTGTACAAAAAAGATTTTCATGACCCAGATAATCACAATGGTGTGATCACTCACCTGGAGCCAATCACAATGGTGTGATCACTCACCTGGAGCCAGACATCCTGGAATGTGAAGTCAAGTGGGCCTTGGAAAGCATCACTACGAACAAAGCTAGTGGAGGTGATGGAATTCCAGTTGAGCTATTTCAAATTCTAAAAGATCATGCTGTTACAGTGCTGCACTCAATATGCCAGCAAATTTGGAAAACTCTGCAGTGGCCACAGGATGGGAAAAGGTCCGTTTTCATCCCAATCCCTAAGAAAGGCAATGCCAAAGAATGCTCAAACTACCACACAATTGCACTTATCTCACATGCTAGTAAGGTAATGCTCAAAATTCTCCAAGCCAGGCTTCAGCAATGCATGAACTGAGAACTTCCAGATGTTCAAGCTGGTTTTAGAAAAGGCAGAGGAACCAGAGATCAAATTGCCAATATTCGCTGGATCTTTGGAAAAAGCAAGAGCATTCCAGAAAAACATCTGTTTCTGCTTTATTGACTATGCCAAAGCCTTCGACTGTGTGGATCACAATAAACTGTGGAAAATTCTGAAAGAGATGGGAATACCAGACCACCTGACCTGCCTCTTGAGAAACCTGGATGCAGGAAGCAACAGTTAGAACTGGACATGAAACAACAGACTGGTTTCAAATAGGGAAAGGAGTATTTGAAGGCTGTATATTGTCACCCTGCTTATTTAACTTATATGCAGAGTACATCATGAGAAACGCTGGGCTGGTAGAAGCACAAGCTGGAATCAAGACTGCCAGGAGAAATATCAATAACCTCAGATATGCAGATGACACCACCCTTATAGCCGAAAGTGAAGAGGAACTAAAGAGCCTCTTGATGAAAGTGAAAGAGGAGAGTGAAAAAGTTGGCTTAAAGCTCAACATTCAGAAAACTAAGATCATGGCATCTGGTCCCATCACCTCATGGGAAATAGATGGGGAGGCATTGGAAACAGTGTGAGACTTTATTTTTGGGGGCTCAAAAATCACTGTGGATGGTGACTGCAGCCATGAAATTAAAAGACGCTTACTCCTTGGCAGGAAAGTGATGACCAACCTAGATAGAATATTAAAAAGCAGAGACATTACTTTGCCAACAAAGGTCCATCTGGTCAAGGCTATGGTTTCTCATGTAGTCATGTATGGATGTGAGAGTTGGACTGTGAAGAAAGCTGAATGCTGAAAAATGGATGCTTTTGAACTATTGTGTTGGCAAAGACTCTTGAGAGTCCCTTGGACTGCAAGGAGATCCAACCAGTCCATCCTAAAGGAGATCAGTCCTGAATATTCATTGGAAGAACTGATGTTGAAGCTGAAACTCCAGTACTCTGGCCACCTCATGCGAAGTGTTGATTCGTTGGAAAAGACCCTGATGCTGGGAGGGATTGGGGGCAGGAGGAGAAGGGGACGACAGAGGATGAGATGGCTGGATGGCATCACCAACTTGATGGGCATGAGTTTGAGTAAACTCTGGGAGTTGGTGATGGACAGGGATACCTGGTGTGCTGCAATTCATGGGGTCACAAGGAGTTGGACATGACTGAGTGACTGAACTGAACTGAATTGAACTGAGTGATATTAAACATATATTCATGTGCCTGTTGGACATCTATATGTCTTCTTTGGAGAAATTGCTATTAGATTTTCCTATTTTAGGATTGGATTTTTTTTTTTTTTTTTGATATTGAGCTGTATGAATGCTTTGTGTATTTTGGAAGTTAATCTGTTGTTGATAGTGTCATTTGCAAATATTTTCTCCCATTCAGTAGGTTATATTTTCATTTTCTTTATGGTTTCCTTTGCTGTACAAAAGATTTTAAGTTTAATTAAATCTTGTTAATTTTTTATTTAATTATTCTATTATAGGAGATGGATCTAAAAATATTGTTGTGATTTATGTCAAAGAATATTCTGCATATATTTTCCTCTAGGAGTTGTATAGTATCTGAACTTACATTTAGGTATTTAACCCATTTTAAGTTTACTTTGTATATGGTGATAGGGAATGTTTTAATTTCATTCTTTAACATGTAGCTGTCTAGTTATCCAGCACTGGTTCTTGAAGAGACTTTCTTTATTCTATATTTTTGACTCCTTTGTCATTGACTAGGTGACCATAAGTGCTTGGGTTTGCCTCTGGGCTTTATAGCCTGTTCTATTGATCTATTCTTTTCCCCCTGTTTTTCTGGTAGTGCCATACTGTTTTGACTACTGTAGCTTTGTAGTATAGTCCGAGGTCAGGAAACCTGATTTCTCCAGCTCTATTTTTCTTTCTCAAGATTGCTTTGGTTATCTGGGTCTTTTCATACAATTTGTAAAAAAATTTTTTGTTGTAATTGAAAAATGACATTGGTAATTTGATAAATATTGCATTGAATCTGTAGAAGGATGGGTAGTATAGTCATTTTCACAATATTGATTCTATCAGTCTAAGAACGTGGTATGTCTTTCTATCTGTTTGTGTCATCTTTGACTTCTTTCATCTGTATTCTATAGTTTTCTGAATACAGGTCTTTTGTCTCCTTAGGTAAGTTTATTCTGAGGTATTTTATTCTTTTTGTTGATCTGGTTAATGAGATTGTTTCCTTAATTTCTCTTTCTGATGTTTCTTGTTGTTTATGAATGCAAGAGATTTCTATATATTTTGTATCCTGAAATTTTTCCAAGTTCATTGATAATCTCTAATATTTTTCTGGTGGCTTCTTGAGGATTTTTCTATACACAGTATCATGTCATCTACAAACAATGGCAATTTTACTTCTTATTTTGCAATTTGGATTCCATTCATTTCTTTTTCTTCTCTGATTGCTGTGGCTAGGACTTCCAAAACTATGTTCAATAATAGCGGTGAGAGCGGACATCTTTGTATTCTTTCAGATTGTAGAGGAAGTGTCTCCAGTTTTTCACCACTGAGAGTGATGTTTGCTGTAGATTTGTCATATATGACCTTTATTATATTGAGACAGTTTCCCTCTATGCCCACTTTCTGGAGAGTTATTATTATTATTATTTTGGTCATAAATGTGTATTAAATTTTGTCAAAAGCTTTTTATGCATCTATTGATATTGTCATATGGTTTTTATTCTTCAATTAGTTAATATGGTATATCACATTGATTGATTTTTGAAGATACTGAAAAATCCTTACCTCCCTGGGCTAAGTCCCATTTGATAATAGTGTATGAGCTTTGTAATATGTTGTTGAAGTCTGTTTGCTAGTATTTTCTTGAGGATTTTTGCATCTATATTCCTCAGTAATATTGGCCTGTAATATATTTCTGTGAAATCTTTGGTTTTGATATCAGGGTGATAATGGCCTCATAGAATAAGTTTGGAAGTGTTTCTTTGTCTACAGTTTTTTGGAATTGTTTTTGAAGTATAGGTGTTAACTCTTTAATATACCTGGTAGGATTAACCTGTGAAGGCACCTGGTCCTGAACTTATGTTTTCTGGGAGTTGTTTTACTACTGATTCAATTTTATTGCTGATAATTTGTCTGTTCATATTTTCTTTTTCTTCTAGGTTCATTCTTGGGATATTATACATTTCTAGGAATTTATTTCTTCTGTGTGTCCATTTCATTGGTTTATAATTATATATTATAATCTCTTATGATCATTTGTATATCTTTGATGTCTGTTTAACTTTTCCTATTTCTGACATTATTGATTGGATCCACTTTTTTTTCTTCATGAGTTTGACTGAAGTTCTATCAATTTTGTTTATCTTTTCAAGGAAAAAGCTCTTAGTTTTATTAATCTTTTCCATTGTTTTTAGTCTGTGTTTCATTTATTTCTGCTTTCTTCCTTATGATTTCTTTCCTTCTACTAACTTTGAGTTTCATTTGTTCTTACTCTTCTGTTCCTTTAGGTGTTTGTTTGAGATTTTTCATGTTTCTTAATTTAAGCTTGTATCACTGTAAACTTCCCTCTTAAGTTTAATTTTGCTGCCTCCTTGATGGCTCAAGCAGTAGAGAATCCACCTGCAATGCAGGAGAAACCGGAGACATAGGTTCAATCTCTGGGTTGAGAAGATCCTCTGGAGGAGGAAATGGCAACACACTCTCAAGTATTCTTACCTAGAAAATTCCATGTATAGAGGAGCCTGGTGGGTTACAGTCCATGGAGTCACAAAGAGTTGGACACAACTAAGCACGCATGCATGCATGCAGATAGATTTTGGATCATTTTTTTCTTTTGTCTTCATTTTTTAAAAAAAATTTATTTCTTCTCTGATTTTTTCAGTGATCCACTGGTCATTCAGTAGAATAGTGGTTGACCTTCATATGTTTGTATTTCTGCTATTTTTTTTCTTAAACTTGTATTCTGTTTTCACAGTGTTGTAATTAGAAGAGATACTTGATATGATGTCAGTTTTCTTTGATTTACAGAAACTTATTTTGTAGCTAAATGTGATACTATCTTGGAAAATATTCCATGTGCACATGTATTCTGTTGCTTTTGGATGGAATGCCCTATAGGTGCTTGTTATGTCTATTTGGTCTAATGTGTCACTTAAAGTCAGTGTTTCCTCATTGAGTTCTGTCTAGTTCATCTGTCCACTAATGTAAGTGAGGTGTTAAAGTTCACTCTATTATTTGTGTTACTGTTGATTTCTCTCTTTAAGTCTATTAATATTTTCTTTATATTTTTAGGTGCTCCTACATTGAGTGCATGTATATTTACAATTATTATAACTTCTTAAATTGATCCCTTGATTATTATTTAATCCTTCTTTGTCTTTTTTTGCATCTGTGTTTGAAAGTCAATTTTGACTGATACAAGTATTGTTATCCAACCCT
The DNA here is from genome assembly GCF_023699985.2 of Odocoileus virginianus. Classification (NCBI taxonomy): domain Eukaryota; kingdom Metazoa; phylum Chordata; class Mammalia; order Artiodactyla; family Cervidae; genus Odocoileus; species Odocoileus virginianus. Next base: position 35,705,709 of record NC_069680.1, read on the forward strand.
TCTTTTCATTTCCATTTGCATGGAAAACCTTTTTCATGTCCTCACTTTCAGTCTTTTTGTGTCTTAAGATTTGAAGTGAATCTCTAGTAGACAGAATATATGTTGGTCTTGTTTTCTTAACTCTTCAGCAATGTATGTCTCTTGAATGGAACATTTTATTGTTAGCATGTAAATTTTTTATTTTTTAATAGTTTTATCTATCTATTTATTTTTGTCTGTGCTGGATCTTCATTGATGTGTGTGGGCTTTCTCTAGCTGTGGTGAGTGCCAGCTACTCTCTAGTTGCAGTACATGGGCTTCTCCTTGCATTGGCTTCTTTTGTTGTGGAGCATGGGCTCTAGGCATATGGACTTCAGCAGTTGAAGCACATGGGCTCAGTAGTTGAGGCTCCTGGTCTCTAGAGCACAGGCTCACTAGTGTGGCTCATGGGCTTAGTTGCTCTGTTGCATGTGGGATCTTCTTGGATTAGGGATTGAACCCATGTCTCCTTCATGAGCAAGTGAATTCTTTACCAGTGAATCAATAGAGAAGCCCCTAGAGTTTTTATGATTAGGTATGTATCACCATTTTGTAAATTGTTTGGAGGTTTATATTTGTTATTTCTTTTTGTTCCTTTATTCTGTTTTGCTTTGTTTTGTTTTGTTTTCTTCCCTTGTGATAGGATGATTGTCTTCAGGTTAAGTTTGGATTTCTTTTTCATGTGTATGTGTCTATTATAATTTTTTGGTTTGTGGTTACTGTGAACGGTGTGTGTGTATGTGACTTTAAAAACATAAATGTTGGTGTGGATAGATAGATAGATGATTATTTCAAGTTGCTGTTCTTAAGTTCAAACACATTTCAACACCACTGTATTTTAACTCTTCTCCCTCCCACATCACTGTTTTTGCTATCATATTTTGTGTGTTTTGTTTTGTGCATCTCTTAGATAATTTTGCTTCTTTGTTTTTTTGAACTTTTTACATGGTTGATTTACTAACTTTACTACATATTTGCCTTTGCCAAGGTTCTTTTTCTTTTCATAAGTTGTGTGTTTCTACTTGTGGCCTTTTCTTTTTCACTTAGGAAAGATCCTTTAATGTTTCTTATTTAAAAAAAAAAAAGCTGATTTGATGGTGCTGAACTCTTTTAGCTTTGCTTGTTTATAAAGTTTTTGATTTCTCTATCCATCTGAATGAAAGCCCTGCTGAGCAGAGTATTCATGGTTTTAAGAGTTCCTCTTTCATAGCTTTAAATATATTATGCCACACTTTTCTAGTCTGTAGTTTTTGCTGAAAAGTCAACAGATAGCATTATAGGAATTCCCTTGTAAGTAACATGTTGCTTTTCCCTTGATGCTTATACTATTCCCTCTTTATCTTTTATTTTTGCCATTTTTTTTTAAAATATTACATTCAACATTTATTTATTATTATTTTTTCATTACTGAATGTTTATTTTTTTTCCATTTATTTTTATTAGTTGGAGGCTAATTACTTTACATCATTGCAGTGGTTTTTGTCATACATTGACATGAATTAGCCATGGATTTACATGTATTCCCCATCCCACTATAAAACACTGATGAAAGAAATCAAAGAGGACACAAACAGATGGAGAAATATACCGTGTTCATGGATTGGAAGAATCAATATTGTCAAAATGGCTATACTACCCAAAGCAATCTATAGATTCAATGCAATCCCTATCAAACTACCAACGGTATTTTTCACAGAACTAGAAAAAATAATTTCACAATTTGTATGGAAATACAAAAAACCTCGAGTAGCCAAAGTAACCTTGAGAAAGAAGAATGGAACTGGAGGAATCAACCTTCCTGACTTCAGACTATACTACAAAGCCACAGTCATCAAGACAGTTTGGTACTGGCACAAAGACAGAAATATAGATCAATGGAACAGAATAGAAAGCCCAGAGATAAATCCACGAACCTATGGTCATCTTATCTTCGACAAAGGAGGCAAGGATATACAATGGAAAAAAGACAACCTCTTTAACAAGTGGTGCTGGGAAAACTGGTCAACCACCTGTAAAAGAATGAAACTAGAACACTTTCTATTTTTGCCATTTTAAATGTAATGTGTCCTGATATGGCCTTTGATCCTGTTTGTGACTTTCTGTGCTTCCTGAACTAAAGGACACAGGATGTGTGTTTCCTTTCCTAGGTTAGGGAATTTTTTAGCTATTATATTTTCAAAAATATTCTCTGCCCCCTTTATCTCTCTTTTCTCCTTCTAGGACTCTTATAATGAAAATATTGCTAATCTTGATGTTGTCCAAGAGTTTTCTTAACCTGTCCTCATTTTTTAAGTTCCTTTTTTTTTTTTTTTCCTATTCATCTTAAGTGATTTCCAGTATTCTGTCTTTCAGATCCCTAATCCATTCCTCTGTATCATCTCATGTACTGTTTATTCTTTTCTAGGATGTGTTTCATTTAAATTATTGTGCTTTTCATCTCTGTTTTATTATTCTTTTACTTTTTTACTTTGTTAAAAATGTGTAACTTCTCACTATTTCTCCAGTCTTCACCAAATTCTTTGAGCATCTTTGTGATCATTACCTTGAAATCTTTATCAGGTATACTGCCCATATCTCTGCTTCACTTAGTTTTCCTTCTGGGGTTTATCATGTTTCTTCTCAGTTTTGTTTTCTGGCCATTAACTCATTGATAGCTGAACTTCAAGTAAAGATTGCTGGATTTAAAATTTTTAGATCTGATAGACATTATCTGCAAAGACTGTTGTGAGTAGCAGTTTGGCAGAATTCTTAAATTAGATTATCTTTCAACATGTGAATGTGATTTTTATGTGAGCTTTGTGCTGTGCTAAGTCAGTTGTGCTAAGCTGACTCTTTGTGACCCCATGGACTGTAATCTGCCAGGTCCCTGTGTCCATGGGATTTCCCAGGCAAGAATATTGGAGTGAGTTGCCATTTCCTTCTCCAGGGGATCTTCCCAACATAGGGCTTGAACTGGCATCTCTTGGGTCTCCTGGATTGGCAACTAGGTTCTTTACCAGCTGAATTAAGGTGTGTGTGTGTGTATTTATACACACACACATATATATATACACATAATGCTACTATACTCTTAATAGACTGAGGTATATATATTATAAGCATAACTTTTATATACACATGGAAACTGAAAAATTTGTGTAATATACTCTATTGTGATATTTGATTTTTGTGGTATTTCCTTTATTGTAGAAAATATCTTTTTGTTATTTTTCTGGATTCAAACCTCCAATATATCTGAGAGACAGCTTAGTTGAAATCATGCAGTATGTAGCCTTTAATATTGGCTTCTTTCATTTAGTAGCCAACATTAAAGTTTTCTCCATATCTTTTCATGATTTGATAGTCCATTTCTTTTTAACTTAAACAATATTCCACTGTCTGGATATTCCATTTTATCCAGTCAACTTTCAAAGGCCAAGTTTTGGCATTTAGGAATTAAGTTGCTATAAATGTGCAGGTTTTTGTGTGGATGTAGGTTTTCATGTCCTTTGGCTAAATACCATGGAGTAAAATGTTCAATTATATGAAAAGAATATGTTTCATTTTGTAAGAAACTGCCAGACTGTATTCCAAAGTGGCTGTACCATTTTGCATTTCCACCAGCAATGAAGAACAGTTCCTCTTGCTTCATATGCTTTGCAGCATCTATTAATTTTTGAAGAATAAAATATTTTATTATTCACATGGTTTCCTGTGGATATTTATTTTCTAAAACTGATTCTTATTTAGAGTTAATTTGCAAAAATATTTAGTATAGTGATATAAATAAGGATAGACTTGTAGATTTTTCAGAAGTGTGAATTACCCAGTGTCATTTGCACTACTTGGTAGAACCAAAGAGCACATTATGAATCAATCTATATTCAAATTTTGCAGCATTCCAAAATATGAAATATTCATGTTTTAAACAAACACTGTTTGGGGAGACTAGGCTATTAATACATTATCTCTTTTAGGTTGGCAATAAGACTTCCATGTTCCAGTAACTCTGCATATGAATTGATAAGTATAAATATATTAATGTGAAATCTGAGTGATTGTGTGCAGTTAGAGTTCCAGCTGTATTAAATAAACAAAATTCAGTATGTGATTAGAAGTCCAATTAATTTTTGAAGCTATGCTGCTTATGCTATCATTCACAGTTTATTTTTATTAGTATCATAATCTCTGATTAATTATTTATGTATTTTCCCTTCTCTGTTCCCATACTAGTAGGATGATATGGATTTCTTGTATTAATCTATGACATTATTATATTTTCTCATATGACATCCTAAACTGATTTTCTATTTATTACATTGAGAAGGCAAAAATGAAAAGTGTGTGGTTTATGTCTGGAAACTTCTGAGCTTTTCTAACATTAGTAAAGATAGACCAATTTTCTTCAAAATTCAAGTATTTGAAATAACCAGAGCTATTTACAAAGATCATTGTGAGAGTTCATTTAAGACATGAACAAATACTACTTGCAGAGGATAAACATATATGCATTTCTCATAATTAGAGAATATTAGGTTTATCTTGCTATAATTTTTCTTATAATCTTTCTTATAATTAAGAAAACTACTTTCACTTCTGTAAAGGAAACGTTTGGTTTTCTGGCCATTGATGCATTTATAGCTGAACTTCAAAGACTGATTACTGGATTTAAAACTGTTAAATTTGATAGACTCATTATCTGCTAAGAAACTGTTGTGAGTAGCAGTTTGACAGAGTCCTTAAGTTAGATTCTCTTTCAGTATGTGAATGTAGTTATTATGTGAGCATAAACTTTTATTAATTTCACAATTTAAACAATTATAGTTGCCAAGTTTAAAATATAAGATAGTATAGGGAAAGTAGGCATACTTAGCCTTTTTTATTTGTTTGCTAAAATATTATCATATTTTTTATAGTTTTGGAAGGATTATATTTAATGTTTTTATGTGACAAGCACACTGGGAAATAAATGGAGGACTATTATTATTATTCTAAATATCAAGATCATCATTGTGGACTATTATTATTATTCTAAATATCAAGATCATCATATGTAGATTATTATCATCATTGTGGCCTGTAAAGAATTTGGCCTTTATGATAAAGCAAGGAAGATTTCTAGATCAGTGAATGTTTATCCCTGTTAATGTATATGTAATAATATATGTATATATGTAATATATTAATATTGCATATATATGTGTGTATACATATATATTATATGTGTAATAATATATGTATATATGTATTATATTAATATTACATATATAATATGTATGTAATAATATACATATATATTAACAGGGATAAACATTTACTGATCTGGAGTGTGTAACCTATCCCTTCTCCAGTGGATCTTCCTGACCCAGAAATTGAACCAGGGTTTCCTGCATTGCAGGTGGATTCTTTACCAACTGAGCTATCAAGGAAGCCCAATATTATATAATAATAGTTATATAATATAATTATATAATATGTATATTGCATGTATATTACAATATATATATACAGTGATGCTATCTAACCATCTCATCCTCTGCCACCCCCTTCTCCGTTTGCCTTTAATCTTTCCCAGCATCAGGGTCTTTTTCAATGAGTCAGCTCTTCACATCAGGTTGCCAGACTATTAAGGCTTCATCATCAGCCCGTCTAATGAATACATAGGGTTGATTTCCTTTAGGATTGACTGGTCTGATCTCCATCTCCTTGCAGTTCAAGGGACTCTCAAGAGTCTTCTCTAACATTATAGTTTGAAAGCATTAATTTTTCACTGTTCAGCTTCCTTATGGTCCAACTCTCACATCTGTACATGACTATTGGAAAAGTCATAGCTTTGACCATATGGAAGCAGTGACAGACTTTATATTCTTGGGCTCCAAAATCACTGCAGATGGTGTCTGCAACCATGAAATTAAAAGACTCTTGCTCCTTGGAAGAAAAGCTATGACCAACCTGGACAGCATGTTAAAGGCAGAGACGTTACTTTGCTGACAAAGGTCCATCTAGTCAAAGATATGGTTTTCCCAGTAGTCATGTATGGATGTGAGAGTTGGACTATAAAGAAAGCTGAGTGCTGAAGAATTGATGTTTTTGAACTGTGGCATTGGAGAAGACTCTTGAGAGTCCCTTGGACTGCAAGGAGATCCAACCAGTTCATCCTAAAGGAAATCAGTACTGATTATTCATTGGAAGGACTGATGCTGAAGTTGAAGCTCCAGTACTTTGGCCACCTGATACAAAGAACTGACTCATTGGAAAAGACCCTGATGCTGGGAAAGATTGAAGGCAGGAGGAGAAAGGGACGACAGAGGATGAGATGGTTGGATGGCATCACTGACTTGATGGACATGAATTTGAACAAGCTCCAGAGTTGGTGATGGACAGGGAAGCCTAGGATGTTACAGTCCATGGGCGTTGCAAAGAGTCGGACATGACTGAGTGACTGAACTGAACTACATGGAACTTTGTCGACAAGGAGGTGTCTCTTCTTCTTGATATGCTGTCTATATTTGTCAATGCTTTCCTTCCAAGGAGCAAGAGTCTTTTAAGTTCATGCCTGCAGTCTACATCTGCAGTGATTTTGGAGCCCAGGAAGGTGAAATCTGTCATTGCTTCCACTTTTTCCCATCTCTTCACCGTGAAGTTATGGGACTAGATGCCATGATCTTCGTTTTATGAATGTTGAGTTTTAAACCAGCTTTTTCACTCTCCTCCTTCACCCTCATCAAGAGCTTCCTTTTCATTTTCTGTCCTTAGGGTTGTATCATCTGCATATCTGAGGATGTTGATATTTTCCCTGGATATCTTGATTCTAGCTTGTGGTTCATCCAGCCTGGCATTTTGCATGATTTACTCTGCATATGTTAAATACGCAGGTGACCATATATATGTGTGTGTGTGTGTAATATGTATATAGTATATATTCTTTGTGTACATAGCCTGCCTATTTTTATGCCATAGTAAATAATTTTAAGCACGTCTTTTTTCATGATATAGAGACATAGCTATAAATAATGTCTATAAATAGAAGTAGAGCTCTTAATAAATAATACAGTATTTATTATTTACAGTTTACAGACAGTTTTTGGATTTCACACCCCACCCCAGACAAAGTCATAACTTTTGCTTTCCAAATTTTAATGATTAGACATTCTTATATAGAATGTAGCTTATGAGAAAGCAAAGCTCTTCCAAATGTGTTCCTGTGGTGTATTTAGGGCAGGCAGGCACACTTAAACTTTTTTAAATCAGAGAGTCAGCTGGCTGCCAAGCAACCTGGACTTTAAAATGTGAGACAGGCAACTTTCTCCCTATGCAGTTCTCTGGGAACACATTCTCTGCTCAGCCCCTTTAAAAAGTTCACTTCTGTTAAATGAAGTGGCTTCTATATGAAAGAAACATTGTGGAGACTATTCAGTATTGTGGGAACTGTCTCAGAACTGCTTTCATTTTTCACTATTCACCTGCCCCAATTTTTCATAAGATTCTCCTTTTTTCCACTCCATCTTTCGCTAACCCCTTTTATTCTCCAGCCCTGTTTCAGTTTAGCATCTTGACTTGATACATAAATTAGTGATGTGTCTGATTCAGGTATTGTCTTTCCTCTAAGGTACATCATTTTTGAGGATTAATGAGTCATAAGAAACTTTTCCATTTAGCAGATATTCAGGGCAGTAATGACCCCTGGTCAAGGCTGCCACAAACAGGCATGTTCGAACCTGGTCTTGTGCTTTGGACATTGTAAATGGAGTGAAGCAGATAACCCCCCTGAAGACCTGTTTGTAATGTGCCACCCACCAAGTCACCTCTTCTCCCTCTTTTGTCACCTGCAAACAGTGTAAAACATCATTGTGAGAAAAAAGTTTGAACAAATATTGTAGACTTTGAAGGTCATAGATCTCTGTAAGGCTGAGATCTACCCATGTAAGGCTTAATTCTACCAATAATACTGGAAGATAGCCAGCAGGTGGCAGGTTCCGATAAACTTTATTTACAGAAACAGGTGGTAGGCCAGATTTGGCAGGTTGTTGTTTGTCTACCCCTGATTCAAATGGTGCTGTGCCCTGCATAAAGTTGATTTCACTAAACATTATAAAGAGTAACAGATAGCATTTAAGAAACTAAATTAAAAAAACATTTCCACCAACAAATCAACCTGTTCCTGTTGCAAGTCATTATTTTCATTTTTTTTCTTTTTAAAATTATAAGAAAATCTCAAATCATATAATTAATTTAGAAATTTAGCAGCCACCATAAAATAATGTAAATTTCTTATTTATGATGCTTGTAATTTAAGAAAATTAGAGGGTATTTTTCCCACACCTTCTGCCCAAAAGTGAGGATACAGAAGAGCATTTATTGCTCACCTGCTTTAGGGCTTAGCACAGAATCCACTTTGCCTCTCAGTATGATTTAGGAACAGGAAAACCCTGTGAAAAATTGTGAAATAATGGAATTTTTGGTTTCATTCTATCCAGTTTTCCTTTCTGCCCTTATTACCCCTTTTTATTGCATGAGTCTTTCCTCTTAGAACATGTTCCTATGTGACAACCAAACTCTAGCCATCTGGAGGCTTTCTGCCACTGCCTGGGAAACATCTCTTTCTGTATTCGTCTTCAGTGTCTTAAAGCTTTAATTTATAATGCCAGTTTGTTGAGGTAAGTTTTCCAACAGGGTAATTAATGTAATAAATACATAATTTATGTTAGGTAGTTAGAATAGGAAAAAGGAGTCCAGAATGGCGGTGGCTAAAAGACAAGGAAGGGAAAAGCCTGTGAAAATAGAATAAAGGAAGGTCCGAGGGCTGGAGTGAGGTAGAACAAACAGCACTCTGGGCTAGCCCAATTTACATAGGGGAGGCCCAGGGGGAGGAAAAATATATAAAAAGAGGAGCCAAAGGGCCGGGACTCTCTCTTTTCTTCATGTCTTTTGGTTCAGCATGCCCTCATCCCTCGAAGATGTAGTTTCCTTTTATTTTCTAAATAAAACTGAGCTGTAACACAGAGTTATAACATGTCTGTCCAAGAACTGAGAGCTGTAACATGGTCTGTCCGAGAGCTGAGACACGTTTTAGCAGAGGGCTTTAATGTCCGTCACTTCAAATTTTTGTTGTGATGAGACAGAACTGAGGAAATTACACACTCCCCTAACAATTTATTTGGATTTTAATAAGCGATTCCTTAAGCTTCAGCATTTAATTGAGGAAATTAGTCTCTGTTCATTGACTTTTATAGTACTGCAAAGAGAAGGATGTGAAGGTGATTCCTCACAAACTGCATAATTTTGCTAGTATACTATTTTATTTACATTTTGTGACAGTCCTATTAAGGCAGTAGTTTGAAATCAGACAAACTCCCAAGATTCCTCTAAGTACTATTCCAGTTAACAAGTAGAGAAGGATATAGGATACTGAGCTAAGATCAGTTTATTTATAAATTAAATATTGTATTTTCTACCCATTTTATAAACTGGCCATCATGTTTAAACTATTGATCATTTGCATGAACTCTGTCTAGGTTCCAACTTGATTTACTTTGATTCCCATAAAACTCTGTCTTTTTCATCGATATGTTTTCGAAAGGACTTGTGAAAGCCAGAGGTAAGAAAAGAAGCAAAAGATAGATGCTTTTCTCAAGACTTCCGGGAAACCTAAAGGGAAACAGCCAGGAGAGGGCACTGATGTCCATTCCTGTGTCACTTAGACTTGTGTAGAACATTTAGGAAGATAAATATCAGAACGGGAGACAAAAATTTGAGCAATTGCCAATGGAGAGAATAAGATTTCTGCATTTTTGTATCTGCATTTATATCAGAAAGACTGGCCAATATAAGATTCAGAATCTGAGAATATGATCAGAAATTAAGTACAGTGGTAATGGTAAGTGGCTATGGACTAGTGCTAAGCAGGAATCATTTCCCTAGTTATTTCTAGTTGAGGGCTGAACACCACCCTAGTGAGGGACTGTTACCCTCACTTGCTCTGCTCTGCTGTGCCAGTAAATCTGGGAGACAAGGTGTTGAAGCAAGGACTATGACTTTATTCAGAGAGGATGGCAGACTTACATCTCAAAATAAACCCAACTTGTTCGTGCTGGGATGCCGGGTTCTTTTATGGTTTAGAAATGGGAGGAGGTGAGGAAACAAAATAAAAACACCATTTAATTCTTGCAAATATCTCCTAGAATGGCAAGCATCCAGCAGGGGGATGTGTTAGTTTCGCTTCCTTGCAGTAATTTAACAGGTGGGCGGGTTCAGGTTGTTTCCAGGAGGTAGGCCACTATGTGTGCATGTAATAAGAGATTCCATGATGACTCAGACAGTAGAGAGTCTGCCTGCAGTGTGGGAGAACTGGGTTCGACCCCTGGGTCGGGAAGTTCCCCTGGAAAAGGAAATGACAACCCACTCCAGTATTCTTGCCTGGAAATTCCATGGATGGAAGAGCCTAGCAGACTACAGTCCATGGGGTTGCAAAGAGTCGGACACGACTGAGGAACTTTGCTGCAGTAATAATAAAAGTGGCAAGTTAAGAGTTACAGTAATAGAAGCAGATCCAGTATGAAGTCATAATTAACTCTTTCCAGTTACAGGATGATTTTGTAGCTAATACCAATATCTCATGCTAGTTCTAACTCCATATCAAATTCCTAGAACCAGTAAAATCCTTAACCTATGATTCAGTTCAGTTCAGTTGCTCAGTCGTGTCCGACTCTTTGTGACCTCATGAACCGCAGTGCACAAGGCCTCCCTGTCCATCACCAACTCCTGAAGTCCACCCAAACACATGTCCATCGAGTTGGTGATGCCATCCAACCATCTCATCCTCTATTGTCCCCTTCTCCTCCTGCTCTCAATATTTCCCAGCATCAGGGTCTTTTCCAATGAGTCAGCTAATCACATCCGGTGGCCAAAGTATTGGAGTTTCAACTTCAACATCAGTCGCTCCAATGAACATCCAGGACTGATCTCTTTTAGGATGGACTGGTTGGATCTCCTTGCAGTCCAAGGGACTCTCAAGAGTCTTCTCCAACACCACAGTTCAAAAGCATCAATTCTTCAGTGCTCAGCTTTCTTTATAGTCCAACTCTCACATCCATACGTGACCACTGGAAAAACCATAGCCTTGACCAGATGGACCTTTGTTGGCAAAGTAATGTCTCTGCTTTTTAATATGTTGTCTAGGTTGGTCATAACTTTCCTTCCAAGGAGTAAGCATCTTTTAATTTCACGACTGCAATCACCATCTGCAGTGATTTTGGAGCCCAGAAAAACAAAGTCTGTCAGTTTCCACTGTTTCCCCATCTATCTGCCATGAAGTGATGGGACCAGATGCCGTGATCTTAGCTTTCTGAATGTTGAGCTTTAAGCCAACTTTTTCACTCTCCTCTTTTACTTTCATCAAGATGCTCTTTAGTTATTCTTCAATTTCTGCCATAAGGGTGGTGTCATCTGCATATCTGAGGTTAGTGATATTTCCCCTGGCAATCTTGACTCCAGCCTGTGCTTCCTCCAGCCCAGCATTTCTCATGATATACTCAACATATACATAAAATAAGCAGGGTGACAATATGCAGCCTTGACCTACTCTGTTTCCTATTTGGAACCAGTCTGTAGTTCCATGTCCAAGTCTAACTGTTGCTTCCTGACCTGCATCCAGGTTTATTAAGGTCAGGTCAGGTGGTCTGGTATGCCCATCTCTTTCAGAATTTTCCACAGTTTGTGGTGATCCACACAGTCAAAGGCTTTGGCATAGTCAATAAAGCAGAAATAGATGATTTTCTGGAACTCTCTTGCTTTTTTGATGATCCACTGGATGTTGGCAATTTGATCTCTGTTTCCTCTGCCTTTTCTAAAACCAGCTTGAACATCTGGAAGTTCACGGTTCACATATTGCTGAAGCCTGGCTTGGAGAATTTTAAGCATTACTTTGCTAGCGTGTGAAATAAGTGCAACTGTGTGGTAGTTTGAGCATTCTTTGACAGGCTATGATAACCTATGATAGTGTAGTACTTAATTTATATGTATTAATAATCATTAAGTATCTACTGCATTACATATGTATTAAAGATTAACTATTAGATCTGATAGACAGAGTGGCTGATGAACTATAGACAGAGGTTTGTGACATTTTTCAGGAGACAGGGATCAAGACCATCCCCAAGGGAAAGAAATGCAAAAAAAGCAAAATGGCTGTCTGAGGAGGGTTTACAAATAGCTGTATAAAGAAGAGAAGCAAAAAATAAAGGAGAAAAAGAAAGATATACCCATTTGAATGGAGATTTCAAAAGAATAGCAAGGAGATATAAGAAAACCTTCCTCAGTGATCAATGCCAAGAAATTAGAAGAAAATAATAGAATGGAAAAGACTAGAGATTTCTTCAAGAAAATGAGACACCAAGGGAACATTTCATGCTGAGGTGGGCACAATAGAGGACAGAAATGGTATAGACCTAACAGAAGCAGAAGATATTAAGAAGAGGTGGCAAGAATACACAGAAAAACTATACAAAAAAGATCTTCAAGACCCAGATAATCGCGATGGAATGATCACTCACCTAGAGCCAGACATCCTGGAATGTGAAGTTAAGTGGGCCTTAGGAAGCATTGCTATGAACAAAACTAGTGGAGGTGATGGAATTCCAGTTGAGCTATTTCAAATCCTAAAAGATGATGCTGTGAAAGTGCTGCATTCAATATAGCAGCGAATTTGGAAAACTCAGCAGTGGCTACAGGACTCGAAAAGGTCAGTTTTCATTCCAATCCCAAAGAAAGGCAATGCCAAAGAATGCTCAAACCAATGCACAATTGCACTCATCTCACACCCTAGTAAAGTAATGCTCAAAATTCTCCAAGCCAGGCTTCAACAGTACATGAACTGTGAACTTCCAGATGTTCAAGCTGGTTTTAGAAAAGGCAGAGGAGCCAGATATCAAATTGCCAACATCCACTGGATCATTGAAAAAGCAAGAGAGTTCCAGAAAATCATCTATTTCTGCTCTATTGACTATGCCAAAGCCTTTGACTGTGTGGATCACCACAAACTGTGGAAAATTCTGAAAGAGATGGGCATACCAGACCACCTGACCTGACTCTTGAGAAACCTGGATGCAGGTCAAGAAGCAACAGTTAGACTTGGACATGGAACTACAGACTGGTTCCAAATAGGAAACAGAGTAGGTCAAGGCTGCATACTGTCACCCTGCTTATTTAACTTATATGCAGAGTACATCATGCAAAATGCCAGAATAGGCAAGTTGAAGCACAAGCTGGAATCAAGATTGCCAGGAGAAATATCAAAAACCTCATGCAGATGACACCACCCTTATGGAAGAAAGTGAATAAGAATTAAAGAGCCTCTTGATGAAAGTGAAAGAGGAGAGTGAAAAGTTGGATTAAAGCTCAACATTCAGAAAATAACTAAGATCATGGCATCTGGTCCCATCACTTCATGGAAAATAGATGGTGAAATAGTGGAAACCACGACAGACTTTATTTTTGGGCTCCAAAATTACTGCAGATGGTCACTGCAGTCATGAAATTAAGACACTTACTTCTTGGAAGAAAAGTTATGACCAACCTAGACAGCATATTAAAAAGCAGAAACATTACTTTGCCAACAAAGGTCTGTCTAATCAAGGCTTTGATTTTTTCAGTAGTCATGTATGGATGTGAGAGTTGGACTATAAAGAAAGCTGAGCACCAAAGAATTGATGCTTCAGAAATGAACTGTGGTGTTGGTGAAGACTCTTGAGAGTCCCTTGGACTGCAAGGAGATCCAACCAGTCCATCCTATAGGAAATCAGTCCTGAATATTCATTGGAAGAACTGATGCTGAAGCTGAAACTCCAATACTTTGGCCACCTGATGCAAAGAACTGACTCATTTGAAAAGACTGTGATGGTGGGAAAGATTGAAGACAGGAGGAGAAGGGGATGACTGAGGATGAGACGGTTGGATGGCATCACCAACTCAATGGACCTGAGTTTGAGTAAACTCCAGGATTTGGTGATGGACAGTGAGGCTTGGTGTGCTGCCGTCCACGTGGTTGCAAAGTGTCAGACATGACTGAGTGAGTGAACTGACTGACCTGAAGTATCTATTGCCCATCTAAATCAAGTTACTGTGGTTCATGCTTAAAATACATATTCTCACACACCATGAACACATTTGATATTATGAATTAGAATCTATACAGTTGTAACCTATACAAAGTGCTTTTAAACATGCATGTCAAGTGATTCTTATTCATATTAAATATGGCAAATCACTGGCATAGCATTTCATTAAATCTATAAAATTGCTATGTGAAATAAACTATTATCCCTCTTTTATAGATTAAGGGGTTAAAATTGAGAGGTAGTATAATTACTGTCATTTCATTATTGAGAACCAGTACCAATATTTGAGCATAGGGCTGCCTACTAAGACAATCCAAAACACAATGACATAATGAATGGTATGCAGATTGTATGCTACTTAGATGGCAAATTACAAAAACACCTACTTCTTTAAATGTAATAAGAAAAATCATGACATTTTAAAAGCTAATTTAAACTTAATTGTTGCATATTTTCTGTTTACATTTTGCATTGATATATTTATATTTTTGACAACTAATCCTTTTGTTGACGTAATGAATTTCAAGTTAAATATACCCAGTTAGGTATAATTAAATAGAGATTCTTAAAGCGATCCAATTGACAAGGCACTCGTGACTCAAAGGCACACATTTTTCGTACTTATAAAAGCAGGTCAGAGGTTGATTCTTTGATGTATATAAATACACAAAGAATAAAGCTTTTCATGTTCTTCTACTATCCTTAAAATTTGTCAGGTGAAGAAGGATGATCAATAATGCTTTGAAAAGATAGAGTTGGTCTTGGAGTCAGCTGCTTAGTGCAATTGCCAGAATGCAATCACAGCTGACAAAACAATGTGGGTGGAAACAGATACTTCCTTGCTTTGATTGAATGGATTGCCAAGAGCCAGTTGCATACCTTAGCTAAAAATTGAAGAGGCTCTACCACTTCCAATTTGTTCATGTTGATACTGGGCAAGTGACATTGGGCAAGAAATTTAGTATTCTAGGCAATGAAAGTGGTATCAGAAAAGGAGAGATGTCGTTTATACTTGGGTTTAAGCTCCAAAATATAGGGTTGAAGCCTTTTAACTGGCAATCCTTTGGAGTCTTTAGAACAGAGGGCATGTATTCATATTAGCAAATCTTCACTTCCCCCATCACAGAAGGCAAAAGTTTCAAACAAGGGAATGATTTCCTTTGTACATGACCCTATGAGTGATTTAGAAATACATTATAGTTATGCAAGACTGAAGTTTTCATGATATGAATTTGTTAAACTTTCTCTGCTGAAGTGAAGTAATAATAATGCTTTTGATTTGGATAAATAAAATAATCTGGGATGAAGTCTTCTAGTTGGCTTGCACTCATTTTGCTTGCTTTGTTTTCAGTTTTGGGGGCTGCCAAGGAGATATTCTGTTTATATGCAACATCAACTTCTTGCTGACAAGGGAGAATAAATAGGGAGAAAAGAGTTTTTGGTTAAGGCTAATGATCGTTGACTGCAACATAAGTTCAAATTAAAAAGATCTAGCAAAGAAGGGAAACAGTCCTTCAATATTACTAACCATCAGGCATGTAAATTTGTGTCCAATGAATACTGATTACAGAGTGAGCTTTTCTGTGGTAATAAAAGGGAAGATCAATTCAGTTCAGTTGCTCAGTTGTGTCCGACTCTATGCGACCCCATGAATCGCAGCACAGCAGGCCTCCTGTCTGTCACCAACTCCCAGAGTTCACCCAAACTCATGTCCGTCGAGTCAGTGATGACATCCAGCCATCTCATCCTCTGTTATGCCTTTCTCCTCCTGACCCCAATCCCTCCCAGAAACAGGGTCTTTTCCAATGAGTCAACTCTGCATGAGGTGGCCAAAGTACTGGAGTTTCAGCTTCAGCATCAGTCCTTCCAATGAACACCCAGGACTGATCTCCTTTAGGATGGACTGGTTGGATCTCCTTGTAGTCCAAGGGATTCTCAAGAGTCTTCTCCAACACCACAGTTCAAAAGAATTAATTCTTCGGCATTCAGCTTTCTTCACAGTCCAACTCTCACATCCATACATCACCACTGGAAAAACCATAGCCTTGACCAGATGGACCTTTGTTGGCAAGGTAATGTCTCTGCTTTTTTATATGCTGTCTAGGTTGGTCATAACTTTCTTTCCAAGGAGTAAGTGTCTTTTAGTTTCATGGCTGCAGCCTCCATCTGCAGTGATTTTGGAGCCCAGAAAAATAAAGTCTGACCCTGTTTCTACTCTTTCCCCATCTATTTGCCATGAAGTGATGGGACCAGATGCCATGATCTTAGTTTCCTGAATGTTGAGCTTTAAGCCAACTTCTTCACTCTCCTCTTTCACTTTCATCAAGAGGCTTTTTAGTTCCTCTTCACTTTCAGCCATAAGGGTGGTGTCATCTGCATATCTAAGGTTATTGATATTTCTCCCGGCAATCTTGATTCCAGCTTATGCTTTTTCCAGCCCAGCGTTTCTCATGATGTACTCTGCATATAAGTTAAATAAGCAGGGTGACAATATAAGGCCTTGACGTACTCCTTTTCCTATTTGGAACCAGTCTGTTGTCCCATGGGAAGGTAGCTGGATCATTTTCATGAAGTAGATATTTTGTAAACTAAACTATTTGTTTTTCCCCTGTTTTCTTAATAATTACATAGCTTTCTTAAAATATTAACTCTATAATATCTAATGTTTAATCTATATTTCAGTAACTATTTTTCTCAGACTGAGCTCCTATTAGCATTCTTGTGGAGACATCGTTGATAGACAAAGTGTGAATAGATAAAATTTAAAAGGTGGCTATAAACAGACCAAGATAAATATTCCACTGAACCAAAAGCTAAAAGTTACAAAATGTTAAAGCCACATTCTTTTCTTTGCTCTACAATAGGGAGAGGCTACCTTCTCAATCACAGGGCTTTATATAAATGCAACTAGTAATCTCTGATTTTCAAGGTCTCTGTTTACATTTACGAGAGCCTCTTGCCAGGCTCTGTATAAGAAAAGTGCCTTATTCTACACAGAAGGCCTGACCAAGCTTACTTCCTGAGCTGGAGTTCAGGTTTGCAGCTTGAACACCAGTCAGTGTAGCTTCAAAACAATAGCTTAGACTAAATTCCCCTTGGCTGATAGATTGGCTGTTTTCTTAAACCAATATACAGAAAAAAAGAATGAAATTTTGCTATTTGCAACAACATGGATGGACTTGGAGGGTATTATGCTTAGTGAAATAAGTCAGATAAAGAGAAATACTGTGTCATATTATTTAGAAATGCACCAGATTTAAGTACTATATGAATTCATAAAAATATATTTCTCAAAGACATTAACATAATTTATCATGCTGATTCAGAATGGTACTGTTTATGAGTTAGGATATTACATATTTCCAGTTAAGATTTTGACAGTTTTAATTGATAATGACACTGACTCCAAGTCATCCTGTAAAGAAAGAAATTTCCTAGCAAAATTAAGGAATGCTTTCACTTTGAAAAACACATAATGTATTTTTAAAAATTTAATTTTTTATGAATATGCAGAAAGATACCTGGAATGTCTGATACTTTTTTCAGTTTGAATTTATTTTATAAGAGTAGATTTATTTAATAATTGCTGTCACTCTCCATAATTCACCTTAATCATATAGTTCTCAAAATGTATCCCATTGTGATAAATGTATTTCCATATATTTATGGATGCAGTAAAATATTTTCTGTCATTAATAGCTTTCCCTAAAAAGATAATTCCTGGTTGTGATGCACAGCAAATCTCTTCATCTTGTTTAAAGTGTGATGCCTTTCATATGTCTGAATAACAACCAGTAATAATGATAATGTACACTGCTCTTTGTGTTTATGGGACATCTGTACATTTATAGGGCTGTATTTTCCTCTTCATTGTTTTACCATCTGGAAGCTAAATAAGTGTAACCTTCTGGGGCCCACAATGGGAGTCCCAGTCTCTCTATAACATCCATCCAGTTTCAGAAAACAGTGAATCAGGATACAAGGTGATATATCATCTCTCATTTGAAAAACTTGCTGAAAACTCTTTTGATCTTTGCCCATGAAACTCCAGGCAAGAGGTTACTATAAATGACTCATCTATGCTTACGGACTGTAGTCCTAACTTTATGGAAGGTGACAGACATCTTGCAAAGCTGTTATATGGTTTTTTGGGAGATAATGTGGAACGTGGTTTTTAATCTGATGATATGTTTGATAAATATGTGATAAATATGCTTGATAAAGCATGTGTGCATGCTAAGTTGTTTCAGTCATGTCTGACTATTTGCAACCCTATGAACTGTAGCCTGCCAGGCTCCTCTGTCCATGGGATTCTCCAGGCAAGAATCCTGGAGTGGGTTTCCATGCCCTCCTGCAGGGAGTCTTCCCGAGCCAGGGATCAAACTTGTGTCTCTTATGTTTCCTGCATTGGCAGGATGGTTCTTTACCATTAATGCCACCTGGGAAACCCTAAATATGTGTCTACCTCAGTTCAAAAGTGATTAAGACTGTATTGTTGTATTAATCTGTAAAAAGTCTTATTTGCTTAGTGATCGCAGCATAATGATGCAGAAATTCCATTTTGAGTTACATATAAGGACAGGGCTTGTAATCTTTACCTGTTCTTCTAGATGTTGTTGGGCCAGAAACTCTGATCTTACTTTATATGAACTTGTATCTTTTAACAATTATGGTCCATAAGTTCTAATTTTTGATGTGTATGCCTTCATAAAATTCCATATCTCTTGGTTGACATTTGAAAAGATGTTTTTTTTTCTTCAGAATGTTTACTTGCACTTATTTCTTGCTTCAAACTAAAATTTTAAATAAAAGGTAGTTTAAATTTTCATTTATTTTAGAATTTCTTATGACATGTTTAAAGCATATATGTAAAACAGAAGAAAACTATAATGGGCATTCATGTTCCTATCTGCCAGAATAAGGATAAAATAAATGTATTTGAAGTCTTCTATGTACTTCACCATGATTTCAGTCCCTTTTCCAAAAAGATAGCTACTATTTACACTTTTTGTAGGAATAATTTTGTTAGTTAAAAAATTCTCTGGGGTACTAGAGATAGTCAATGGTTAACATATTGATGTATAAGATAAAAAGATAGTTTAATATAATTGGAAAACCACAAAATTAGCTCTATATGAGATTTGGACGTAAGCTGAGGCAGTTATTTACATATTGTTTGGTTCTTCAGATGCTACATGGCTTGTCTAATATTCATCTCTATTTTCATCAAAAAATCTTATGGAATGTGGCTGAAATATTGAGTACTTAAAAGTGAGTGGTACGTAATTGGCACTCAGTAAGTATTTGTCACATGAATAAGTATAGAAGCTCCAAGTTAAGAAGATTACAAGGTTTCCTTAAATCAGTAAATCACTGACATTATGAATGACAGGTTTTTAATTTTTGTTTTCTACTTTGACATTCTTGAAAGTGGCTTTTCCCTGGACTATTATGGTAGCTTTACTACCCTGGTCTCAAGATGACTTCCCATTTCCCAGCATAGCAAGGAGGCCAGAGCCATAAAAGGTAGCTTTCTCCTCCCACATTTTTCTATAAGTAAAGGAACTTCCTAGAGTATCTTTTCCTCACATATTTGTCTCACTATCTCTTTAGCCAGAAGCCCATTTATAAACTAATCAACATTCAGATGAATTGTGTTATAATATACATTTTAGACTTTTTTAACTTTATTTTAAAATATAGATTCAGAGGAAGTTGCAAAAATACCATTATTTTGTCAATGTCATTTAAATGGAATCATATAGTCTGTAACCTTTAGCTATTTTTTCCCACCCATTGAGGTCATTTCAAATAGTTGTGTTTATCAACAGTTTATTCATTTTTATTGCTTGCAACATTCTGTGATATGAATGTATTGTAGTTTGCTTAACAATTCACCTATTGAAGGACAACTGAGTTGTTTCCAGTGTTTGGCTATGACAAATAACTTTGTGTATAGGTTTTTACATGGATGGGTAATATCTAGTGACAAGCACTTGTTTGGGGGTAAAGCATATAGGGAATGCCTATAGCCTATGTGGTTGGGAGCATTTAGGAAGAGTCTTCAATTTCACCAAGGGGAGTAGAAGGTGACATCTTAAAGGGAAAAGGATGATTATTCGTAAAGACTGTTAGGCCAAAGGAAAAGTCAGCTAGAGCTGAGCTGAATATTATAACTGGGTAAATTGGAGTAGGTGATCAGCAGCCTATAATTTTCTAACATATTTGAGAAAAGAGTCTGGTGTGTTTTACCTTTACCTTTTCAGCTTGTATTACAAGGCTCTACCTCATTTGTTTCTCTTACTACTTATCAGCTAAGGAAAGCACAAACATAGTCCAAGCTGTCCCTGGCGAGGTGGATTTCACACATGCTCTACAGCGGCAGGTTTCTTCAAGCTGCTCATAAGCCAGTTCTGTTGCATAATTCTTTTCTGGAGTTTAGCTGGACCTTTTAATATAGCTCTAATTTTAAGCTTCATTTCATCCTTTCTATTGCTTTCCTTAGTGCTTACAAGGAACCTTTGATTTACTGCTGCCCTGTGCATGTGTGAATGTTAGAAAGCACAGGTCAGATGCTGAATATTATTTCAAAGTGTTCTCTTGTGTGTGGAATGAACAAGCATTAGGAATATGATAGCAGCAGCAATGTTATTCAGTGAAGAAGAATAATTTTACATGGATTAAAAAAATCAATGAATTATTAAAATCTGTGCTGCCCAAATGATCATATCCAATGGAATAGTTAAGGAAAACATTTGTGCTCAGATCATAGCATTAAAGGAAAATGAAATGTTGCTCTGAAAATCTGACTATGATAAAATATAGGCAGTTTCTCAATGGAATGACTAGAAATAATCATTACTGTGTTATTGTTTTCGCTAGTTAATTTCCATGCTCAAAATTCCTTCATCTTAAGAATGTAAATGCTTTATGGAGTATACCATATTTTAAAAAGATCACTTGATTTTCCAATCAGTTTAGTATTAATAGTTTAGCTGAATACTGGGTGTCATTGTATGTGTTGTAGTGGATTTTGATACAGATAATGATTTTGCCATTTATGTGTAGATGTATTAATATATTTGTCAAAAAATTTGGTAAACATCTAGCAGACATCCTTGGTAAAATTCTTTTTCCTCTATCTTCTAGCATCTCATCAATCACCAGAACCAGATAGAACATTCTAAGAATGCAGTGTTCCTCATCATGTTCCTAAAGTTCAGCCATTTATTTCCATTTCCACTTACAACAGTCTTCTACAATTATTTCGTACCAGAACTACTGTAAGTCTCCAAAGTAATTGGTGATGTGAAAATGGCCCTGCTGGCATATCGGCTGTGACTGGGGGGATCTTTAGAATTGAACATAAACCAAACTTCCAAAACACTACCATGAGTCACAAAATAGATAAACTGTATCAAACCAGGATGTGCAAACACATTAAGCACAAACTCTATTTAATCCTCATATACTAATGATGAGATCTCAGCCAAACTAATCTAATGGTAATTTGGCATTAGGTTTTGCGTTCTAAAGCTTGGAACAGTAACTGTTCCAGGAAATCACTTGGTTTACATATTCTGGCCAAGTCCTGCCAAAACTGTCCTATGACTAACTATATCTTCAAGTTTTCTAAGTTCACACTTTCTTAATTCTCCCATTTAGAGAAGCTTATGGTACTATGCTAGTAAAGTAGTGCTCAAAATTCTCCAAGTCAGGCTTCAGGAATACGTGAACTGTGAAGTTTCAGATGTTCAAGCTGCTTTTAGAAAAGGCAGAGGAAACAGAGATCAAATTGCCAACATCTGCTGGATCATTGAAAAAGTAAAGAGTTCCAGAAAAACATCTATTTCTGCTTTATTGACTATGCCAAAGCCTTTGACTGTGTGGATCACAATAAACTGTGGAAAATTCTGAAAGAGATGGGAATACCAGACCACCTGGCCCACCTCTTGAGAAACCTATATGCAGGTCAGGAAGTAACAGTTAGAACCGGACATGGAACAACAGACTGATTCCAAATAGGAAAAGGAGTACGTCAAGGTTGTATATTGTCACCCTACTTATTTAACTTATATGCAGAGTACATCATGAGAAACACTGGTCTAGAAGAAGCACAAGCTGGAATCAAGATTGCCAGGAGAAATATCAATAACCTCAGAGATGCAGATGACACAACCTTATGGCAGAAAGTGAAAAGGAACTAAAAAGCTTCTTGATGAAAGTGAAAGAGGAGAGTGAAAAGTTGGCCTGAAGCTCAACATTTGGAAAACTAAGATCATGGCATCCGGTCCCATCGTTTCATGGCAAATAGATGGGGAAACAGTGGATACAGTGACAGACTTTATTTTGGGGGGCTCCAATATCACTGCAGATAGTGATTGCAGCCATGAAATTAAAAGACGCTTACTCCTTGGAAGGAAAGTTATGACCAACCTAGACAGCATATTAAAAAGCAGAGACATTACTTTGCCAACAAAGGTCTGTCTGGTCAAGGCTATGGTTTTTCCAGTGGTGATGTATGGATGTGAGAGTTGGACTGTGAAGAAAGCTGAGTGCAGAAGAATTGATACTTTTGAACTATGGTGTTGGAGAAGACTCTTGAGAGTCCCTTGGACTGCAAGGAGATTCAACCAGTCCATCCTAAAGGAGATCAGTCCTGGGTGTTCATTGGAAGGACTGATGCTGAAGCCAATACTTTGGCCACCTCATGTGAAGAGTTGACTCATTGGAAAAGACCCTGATGCTGGGAGGGATTGGGGGCAGGAGGAGAAGGGGACGACAGAAGATGAGATGGCTGGATTGAATCACCGACTCTATGGGCGTGAGTTTGAGTAATATCTGGGAGTTGGTGATGGACAGGGAGGCCTGGCGTGCTGGGATTCACGGGGTTGCAAAGAGTCAGACACGACTGAGCAACTGAACTGAACTGAACTGATGGTCCTGTGGTGTTGCTTTTCATTTGCTAAAAAAAGCTAGTAAAATGAACCGTACTTTGCCTTTAGTGTGTTCCTAGTAGCCTTTCTTTTTTTTTTTAATTTATTTATTTATTTATTTATTTTTATTGCTTTAATTCAGGCAAACTTTTTTTTTCCATTTATTTTTATTAGTTGGAGGCTAATTACTTTACATCATTACAGTAGTTTTTGTCATACATTGAAATGAATTAGCCATGGATTTACATGTATTCCCCATCCCAATCCCCCCTCCCACTTCCCTCTCCACCCGATCCCTCTGGGTCTTCCCAGTGCACCAGGCCCGAGCACTTGTCTCATGCACCCAACCTGGGCTGGTGATCTGTTTCACCCTAGATAATATACATGTTTCAATGCTGTTCTCTTGAAACATCCCACCCTCGCCTTCTCCCAGAGTCCACAAGTCTGTTCTATACATCTGAGTCTCTTTTTCTGTTTTGCATATAGGGTTCTCATTACCATCTTTAAGTGGGCTTGTGCAAGTAGAAATACAACAAAATTTGACAAGATCCATTGTGGACCAGATCCCTTGATTTAGTAATATTTTAGACATCTGAGAGTATGTGAGTTTTTATTCTTTGAGGCCGCTGTGGCTGCTACTATGTGTGACTGTGGTTAACTGAACTATAAATCTGAATTAAGTTAAAAAATATGGCTAAGAATTACTGAACACTTGATATCTACCAAACTCTGCCTTAAGGACTTCACATTATGTTATCATTTAATCCTCACCTTATGAGGCAGATACTACAGCTAATTGTTCTTAAAAAAAAAAAAAAGGAGACTGAGGCATAGAAAAATTAAGTAAATTGTTCAAGGTCATCAATTATTTTCTCTTTTATTCTCAAGAAAAGCAATTTGTATGCTTATGAGCCTGGAATTTATAGTCTTACAGATTATGTCTTGCTCCACTTCTTGGCGTAGTTAATTGTTATTTATCAGTATATTCCAAACATGGCAGAGAAACAGACTAAAAGGAACACATAGCTCTTGTAAAAATAAAATAAAAGAGTCATTTTTCTACTCTGAAAGCATTCTGAGATAATGGGAGTTTGAAGAGTAATAGATCCATAGACACACAATTATATGGGTGGATGAATTAATAATTGAAAGTCATTTTTTTTTTTTTTTGCTTCTCTTAGTCTGTGTCTAGTATAACCAAGTATCTAAACAAATATTTTAAAGAACCTTCCTGGGCGGCACAAAGAATTTGCATATAATAAATAATCATTAGCCTTTAATCTCAGCCATTGATGGTCACTTGGAGATTTTACATGTTAAAAATATTATTCAAAATCTGATTTTATTTCTCTCTGCTTTCCCATTTTTCCTTATCTACAAAAATATTTTAAAAAATTTATTTTTTTACTTATGTGTACTTTTTGATCAGTTGCTACTATATTTTACTTTTTACTAAAAGTCACTATGGAAAATTCAATTTCAAGAGTATTCCTTATTCCTTAATAGTTACAAGTTACATTTTATTTCATGTATATTATAAAGCACATTCAATGATTATTATTGGATTTAGATGTATAACATACTGTTCTTACTCAAAATCAGTGTGAAAAATAGAATAATGAGATGTCAATAATTTCCTATCCTCTGAAGAACACTTTTGTGCCTAGGTTGTAAACAATAATACAGATATGCATTTTCATTTGTTTGATTTTGAAAAAAAATTTTCAATAATAGAGGAATATGAGATTAATGAAAAAGTGTAAGCTATGCTTAAAAAAACTATGTCATATAAACTATGGATGACCTCTTCTCTGGAATTTATATTTGTCCTGGTTTCAAGCATTCAGTCCTTCGTAGATTCAAGGTTATTGCTTGGGGACTGGGCCTGCCCCTTGCAGAGAGCTAATTTATCCACCACCACCCCCCCCATGGATTTTTTTTTTTTCATTTGTGCATCATCAGCACATTTTACATGTTCTGATGGTAAATTTTATAGTGGAAATGTGCAGAAGAATTTAATTTTGAGTTCCTAGGTTGACTAGCAATGCAAGTGGAGGTTTTATTGTTATTTTCAAAACTGCATTGCTATTTGAAAATAGAAAATATCTGAAATGACTTATTTCAGGAGAATGGAGTTAGAGAGTGGAAAAGAAAGTAAAAAGTAGTAATTCAAAGTAAGTTTCTTTTTCTTTTTTTGTGCATTTCTGGAACAGAGTGTCTACAGATATTTTAGATACATAGTGGATAGAATTCAGGTATTAAGTCTTCATACTTTATAAATAAATCAGATCATGTTATTTTTCTTAAATTATATACGCTACCCTACCTTCCAGGTTTTGGGGAAGTTTATTTTTAACTTACTTTTTACATCCTAAAATTATTAGGATTCAAATTCAACAATAATAAAAAATAAGCCAAGAATATAATTCTCTAAAAAATAATACAGAAGAAAGAAATGTAAAATGGAATCAAATTACCCTTCATTGATGATGGCCAAGCATTTGTCTCTATTCCAGGATAATAAATTAGCATTATATACATTTATTGCCAAAATAAAAAGCAGGGAATTATTCCTCTTATGGAACTTGAGACTCAGGGAAGCTAAGGAGCTTTATTAGTTCTGTATTTGTGGTCCAGTCACCCATTCATGTCTGACTCTTTGTGACCCCATGGGCTGCAGCACACTGGGCCTCCCTGTCCCTCACTATCTCCTGAAGTTTGCCCAAGCTCATGTCCATTACATTGGTGATGTCATCCAGCCATCTCATCCTCTGACATCCTCTTCTCCTTCTGCCTTCAATCTTTTCCAGAATCAGGGACTTTTCCAGTGAGTAGGATATTTGCATCAGGTGACCAAAATGCTGGAGTTTCAGCTTCAGCATCAGCCATCCAATGAGTATTTGGAGTTATTTTCTCTTAAGATTAACTGGTTCGAACTCCTTTCTGTCCAAGGGACCTTCAGGAGTTTTCTCCAATACCACAGTTTGAAGGTATCAATTCTTTCGCATTCTTTCTTCTTTATGGTCCAGCTCTCACAACTGTACATAACCACTGGGAAAACCATAGCCTTGACCATACAAAAGTTTGTTGGCAGAGAAATATCTCTGCTTTTCAGCACACTGCCTAGGTTTGTCTTAGGTTTCCTGCCAAGAAGCAATTGTGTTCTGATTTCATGGCTGCAGTCACCAGCTGCATTGATTTTAGAGTCCAAGAAGAGGAAATCTGTCACTATCTCCACATTTTTCCTTTCTATTTGCCATGAAGTAATGTGACTAGATGCCATGATCTTGGTTTGTTTAATATATAGTTTTAAACTGGCTCTTTCACTCTCCTCCTTCATCCTTATCAAAGAGGCTCTTTAGTTCCTCTTTGCTTTCTTCCGTTAGTGTGGTATCATCTGCATAGTTGAAGTTGTTAATGTTTCTCCCACCTGTCTTGATTCCAGCCTGTAACTCATCCAGCCTTGCATTTCTCATGATGTGCTCAGTGTATACATTAAACAAACAAGGTGACAGCAGACAGCCCTGTCGTACTCCTTTCTCAATCTTGAACCAATCAGTTTCAGGGTTCTAACTGTTGCTTTTTGACCCACATACATGTTTGTCAGGAGAGAGATAGGCTGATCTGATATTCCCTTCTCTTTAAGAGCTTTCCACAGTTTGTTATGATCCACACAGTCAAATGCTTTAGCATAATCAATAAAGATAAAGATGTTTTTCTGAATCCCGTTGCTTTCTCTATGATCCAGCAAAATGTTGGCAATTTGATCTCTGGTTCCTCTTCCTTTTCTAAACCCAACTCAGACATCTGAAAGTTCTTGGTTTGCATAATGCTGTAGCTTAGCATCCGCATGGGCTATGAGTGCAATTGTCTGAGGATTAGCATATTCTTTAGTACTACCCTTCTTGGGAACTGGGATGAGGATTGACTTTTTCCAGTCCTGTGGCCACTGCTGGGTCTTCCAGACTTGCTGACATATTGAATGCAATACCTTGATGGCATCAACCTTTAGGGTTTGACTAGCTCTACTGGAATTCTGTTGCATCCACTAGCTTTATTAACAGCAGTGGTTCCTAAGGCCCACTTGACTTCCTCTTTAGAATGTGTGGCTCTGGGTGACTGACCACACCATCATGGTAATCCAGTTCATTAAGACTGTTTTTGTCCTTTATTGTGCCCATCTTTGTGCAAAATATTCCCTTGATATTTCTAGTTTTCCTGAAGAGACCTCTGTCTTTCCTCTTCTGTTTTTTTTTTTTTCTAGTTTTATGTACTGTTCATTGAAGAAGGCCTTCTTGTCTCTCCATTCTATTCTTTGGAACTCTGTGTTTAGTTAAATGTACCTTTCCCTTTCTTCTTTGTTTTTCACTTCTTTCCTCTCTTCAGCTATTTGTAAAGCTTCCTCAGATAACAGATAACCACTTTGCCTTCTTGCTTTTCTTTTTCTTTGGGATGGTTTCATTTGCTGCCTCCTGTGAGATATTACAGACCTCCATCCGTAGTTCTTCAGGCACACAGTTAATTAGACCTAATCCCTTAAAGCTATTTGTTACCTCCACTGCATATTCATAGGAGATTTGATTTAAGTCGTACCCTCTTGACCTAGTGGTTTTCCCCACTTTCTTTAGTTTAAGTCTGAATTTTGTTATGAGAAGCTGTTGATCTGAGTCACAGTCAGCTCCAGGTCTTGTTTTTGCTGACTATATACAGCTTCTCCATCTTTGGTTACAAAGAATGTAATCAACTTGATTTTGGTATTGATCATTTGGTGATGTCCATATGTAGAGTCATCTCTTGTGTTGTTGAAAAAGGGTATTTGCTATGACCAGTGCAGTCTCTCAGCAGAATTCAGTTAGCCTTTGCCCTGCTTCCTTTTGTTCTCCAAGGCCAAACTTGCCTGTTACTCCAGATATCTCTTGGATTCCTACTTTTGCATTCCAATTCCCAATGATGAATAGAACATCATTTTTTGGTGTTAGTTCTAGGAGGTCTTCTAGGTCTTCATAGAACTGATCAAATTCAGTTTCTTTGGCATCAGTGATAGGGGCAGTGACTTGAATTACTGTGATGTTGAATGGTTTTCTTTGGAAGTGAATGGAGATCATTCTGTCATTTCTAAGGTTGCACCCAAGTACTAAATTTTAGACTCTTTCCTTGATTATGAGAGCTATTCCATTTCTTCTATTGAATTCTTGCCCACAGTAGTATATATAATGGTCAACTGAATTAAATTCACCAATTCCCATCCATTTTAGTTCACTGATTCCTAAGATGTCAATGTTTATTCTTAACCATCTCCTGCTTGACCACGTCCAATTTACCTTGATTCGTGGACCTAACATTCTAGGTTCCTATGCAATACTGTTCTTTGCTGCATTAGATTTTGCTTTCATCACAGATCCATCCACAACTAAGCATAATTTCTGCTTTGGCCCAGCTACTTCCTTCTTTCTGGAGCTATTGGTAATTCTCCTCCACTCTTTCTCAGTAGCATATCATAAACCTTCAGACCTGGGGGACTATATTGGTAATTCTCCTCCACTCTTTCCCAATATCATATCAGACACCTTCTGACCTGGGGGACTCATCTTTTGGTGCCATATCTTTTTGTCCTTTTATACAGTTCATGAGGTTCTCACGGTAAGTATACTGGGTGATTTGCCATTCCCTCCTCCAATTCTGTGTTTACATGCAGTCAAATATGTGGTAGGAATTAATGGCTACTAAAGGACCATGCTGCTTTCAATATTAATCACATGATTTTATCAAGAGTTGTACAGTGTATGCCTTTTATGTTATAATTTGGGATTGATGTATAGAGAAGCCCTGTTTGTGAGACAGTTTACTGGGGGAAGGAATATGAATTCTCACCCATTGACTTAATACATTATCCAATTTTGAGGAAGGGACTCTTAGGGTATGGAGAGGTGTAAAAAAGAATAAAAGTGGGAAATTCTTACAAGTACAGTATGGAAAATCTGATCAATCTATTCTTGGGGCAGATGGGGGTAACCTGGAAATCCAAGAAAGGGCATTTTTGTTTTACTCCTTGAAACTTGTGACTATGTTAAATTGCATGGCAAAAGGGAATTAAGGGCATGGACCTTGAGATGGAGAAAGTATCTTGAATTACTTATTAAGATCCAACATAATCACATGATTCATCAAAAATGGAAAGGGCAGGCCGAAATTTTGGTCACATGTAAGACATGAGAGGGACCCTATTTCTCTGTTACTGGGTTTGAAGATGGAAGAAGAGGCCCATGGGCCAAGAAATGTGGTGGCCTCTAGAAGTTGCAAATGGCTCTCATTTTACAGCCAGACAATAAGGACCTTGGCCTTACAACCCCAAGGAACAATTCTGCCAACAACTTGAATGAGCAAGAAACACATTTTTTTTTTCCCCTGTGGAAACTCCAGAAGGAAGTATAGCTTGTTGACTTCTTTATTTTAGCCTGATGAGACCATGTTAGACTTCCAACTTACAGAGTTATAAAACACAAGTTTGTGTTGTTTTGAGCCACTAAGTTTATAGGTATTTGTTATTGCAGCAATGGAAAACTAATACACTGGGTGGCAGATACTCTATAGAGGTGGGGTGGGAATTGGGGAGAGAATATAAAGTAGAAAAATAGACCTCAAAGTCCAAGACTGTCATATGGGTAAAATTAGTAGGTAACTAGTGCCCTTTTATGTGGTAAAGATTTCTTTTTTAACTCCATCATGAATCAGGCTAGTGAGAGAACTGACTTTAGAAACAGGAAAACAAACATACTGTAGATGAGACAGATAATGCTTTTAAGGTAAGGTTTAGGATATTTCACTGGCTTTATTATGTTCTTTATTTCATGGAAGTCAAGCCATATCTCAACAAAAGGCAAAAAAAAAAAAAATAAAGGATTTCAATAAAATTTTAAAAGAAATACCATAATATCCTCCAAAGCTCTTAGTTACTAGTTATTTTCTAACTTTAAGCAGCGATGCTAGTGACGTTGGCAGGAAGTAGTGTGAGGGAGGAATATGAAGACCATTAACAGGGAAGATAGAGTTTTCTTTTTAACTTGAATTCTTTGTTTGAAATTCAGTCTCTTCCTTGTGAGCTCCTGTTATTGGTATCATTCAGGATGCACAAGACAATCATATATTTCAGACTTTAATAGAAAACATAGCACCCAGTCCAATCTTCAAAGATAATATTGTATCACCTCACACCAGTCAGAATGGCCATCATCAAAAAGTCTACAAACAATAAATGCTCCAGAGGGTGTGGAGAAAAGGGAAGCTCTTGCACTGTTGGTGGGAATGTAAACTGATACAGCCACTATGGAAGACGGTATGGAGATTCCTTAAAAAAATACATATACACAATGGAATATTACTCAGCCACTAAAAAGAATACATTTGAATCAGTTCTAGTGAGATGGATAAAACTGGAGCCTATTATACAGAGTGAAGTAAGCCAGAAAGATAAAGGCCATACAATATACTAACACATATATATGGAATTTAGAAAGATGGCAATGATAACCCTATATGCAAGACAGAAAAAGAGACACAGATGTATAGAACAGACTTTTGGACTCTGTGGGAGAAGGCGAGGGTGGGATGATCTGAGAGAACAGCATCGAAACATGTGTATTATCAAGTGTGAAATAGATTGCCAGTCCAGGTTGGATGCATGAAACAAGTGCTCGGGGCTGGTGCACTGGGATGACCCAGAGGGATGGGATGGGGAGGGAAGTAGGAGGGGAGTTCAAGATGGAGAGCACATGTAAATCTATGGCTGATTCATGTCAATGTATGGCAAAACCCACTACAATATTGTAAGTAATTAGCCTCCAACTAATAAAAATAATTGGAAGAAAAAAACTAGGAATAAAACCACCATATCACCCAGCAATCCCATTCCTAGGTATATACCCTGAGGAAACCAAAATTGAAAAAGACACACGTATCCCATCATTCATTGCAGCACTATTTACAATAGCTAGAACATGGAAGCAACCTAGATGTCTGTCGACAGATGAATGGATAAAGAAGTTGTGGTACATATATACAATGGAATATTACCCAGCCATAAAAAGGAGTGCATTTGAGTCAGTTCTGATGAGGTGGATAAACCTAGAACCTATTATATAGAATGAACTGAGTCAGAAAGAGAAAGATAAATATCATATTCTAATGCATATATACCAAATCTAGAAAAATGATACTGAAGAATTTATTTACAAGGTAGGAATGGAGGAACAGACATAGAGAATAGATTTATGGACATGGCGAAAGAGGAGGAGAGGGTGAGATGTATGAAAAGAGTAACATGGAAACTTACATTACCATATGTAAAAGAGATAGCTGACGGGAATTTGCTGTATGGCTCAGGAAACTCAAAGAAGGCCTCTGTATCAATCTAGAGGGATGGGATGGGGCAGGAGATGGGAAAGAAGTTCAAAAGGGAGGGAATATATGTATACCTATGGCTGATTCATGTTCAGGTTTGACAGAAAACAAAATTCTGTAAAAGCAATTATCATTCAATAAAAAAAAGAAAAAATAATATTGCATATATTATTCAATTTTTATGCCCATACCCTTCTCCTAAGAGGTCAGCTTTTGTACTTAGATCTAGAAAATGCTTTGTCTAATACAATCCATCTAATCTGATTGATAAAAACAGAGAAAGAAACCATTAGAACAGGGTCATAATAAGACTGGAAAGATTTGGTACCCTACCAGGTTAATGATACTTTATATTTGACTTCTATTTCATAATTCATGTGAAAAGTGAGTCCTAAGTAGATGATTTATTTTGTGTGGCTAAGATAACTTTTGCTCCATGAATATTCACCTTTTATTGTTCAAACATATTATTTGATCATGAAATTTAAGAATTTAAGTTATGTATAGGCTTTTGAATCTGAATATAACATTCTACCTTATAACCAAGGCTTCATTTGTAATAATTTGATTTCAGTGAAACTATCCAGGTATCATTTTGAAGTAATCTTGTGAGACAGTATATAAAACTATTATCATTACCCTGTGAGTTGAAACAAATATTTATCAACTTACTTGTGCATAAAGATTTTTATTAGAGCAATGTTTAAAAGAAGATATTATTTTTCTTTTTGAATAAATAACTTTCCTGATCAAATAGAATTTGAAGACACTTTCTTAGAATTTGCAAATGCATTATCAAGATTGCCATGAATGCATATAAACTTTATATATATATATATATATGTGTGTGTGTGTGTATAATATAAATATATGTATATTGTATATATGTATTATAACATATAAAATTTAACGTTCTGTATTGTGAAGAATTTCTCCCAATTTATACACACTGAAGACTCTAGATGCAGCCAGTTTGAAGCTTCAGGAATTTCCTCTGCTCATCTCCGTTGGGAAAGCTTGTCATAATACTGACAGACTATCTGTCCTTAAAATCACTGAGAGAGTATTGAACTGCCATATTTTGAGTATGTTTTCCAAAATTAATTTTTGACTTTTACACCTTTCATCCTCTTCCTTTGCTGTTGGCCTTTTAAAAATAACAGTCATGGTCATTTTGTCATTATTGTCATCATGCTTTAATGTTTAGAATAAACTTTTTCAGCACTGTTTTTCTATTTGGGAGCCATTATTTTAAAATTATAGAGCAATTTTCCCAATTTAATGAAAAACACATATTGTGTTCTCATTTATACCAACTGTATACTAATACCGTTCATATTAAACCATTTCTTTGGTGTTTGCTGTATAGAATTTGTGTGTGTGTGTGTGTATGTAGAATGAAGGATAAACAGCAAAGCACGACAGCTGCACTGTTTTTGGTACTCTTGTCTTTTTCTGATGACTATCAATATATGTTCAATCTAGTAACACTAGGTATTAGTGTTCTCAAGAAGATTGGAATCATAAAAAAGAACAACCTATATACTTTTATACAAGAAAAGGCCAAGTATTATTCTTGAGGAGTAGACATTTCACACCTACATACAATCTCTCTACTTTGAATTTTACCTTTTACACCTATGTGAATTTTAGGTCTCCAAATAATTGCCTAGCCTTTCCAATGGTGATGCATGGATGTGAGAGTTGGACTGTGAAGAAAGCTGAGCACTGAAAAATTGATGCTTTTGAACTGTGGTGTTGGAGAAGACTCTTGAGAGAGAGTCCCTTGGACTGCAAGGAGCTCCAACCAGTCCATCCTAAAGGAGATCAGTCCTGGGTGTTCATTGGAAGGACTGATGCTGAAGCTGAAACTCCAGTACTTTGACCACCTCATGTGAAGAGTTGACTCATTGGAAAAGACCCTGATTATGGGATGGATTGGGGGCAGGAGGAGGAGGGGATGACAGAGAATGAGACGGCTGGGTGGCATCACCAACTCCATGGGCATGGGTTTGAGTAAACTCCTGAGGTTGGTGATGGACAGGAAGGCCTGGAGTGCTGCAATTCATGGGGTTGCAAAGAGTCGGACACAACTGAGCGACTGAACTGAACTGAACTGAAGTGATCACAAGATATTAGTTGCTCACCCCCCCAATTATTATGTGAAATTTTTGAAAAGTGATGATTTACAAGATATGAGACAATATCTTATAAAGCAAATTTTGTGCTATTTTCCCAAGTCTCCTTTTATCTCTATCCTCAGTTTTCCAGAGGCATCCATAAAATTTTGGATTTTATTGTTCTTTTTATTCTTTATTTCCAAAGCAGGCCTTAAAAACCCACATCTTAATAACATTCAAAGCTCAACTTTATTTGTAAACAAATGTTGTGTTAACAGAGCATATGTCATAGAGTGTATACTATATAATAGGTTTGAAAAATAGTAGAAGGAGAAACAGACTACCTCACTCCACAGGAGACTAGATGAAGGTGATTTAGACTGTGGGGTGGATCAGAGGGGATAATCTTATGGGAGCACAACGGGCAGACTTGTCTGTAGCATCATGGTTCTGGGGCAAGTGTATGACTGGAAGCCTATATATCATAGTTCTAATATTAAAAAAAAAATTGTCAGGGCTTCCCTTCCAGGCCAATGGGTGAGACTTCACCTTCCAGTGCAGTGGGTGTGGTTCGATCCCTGGCTGTGGAGCTAAGATCCCATATATCTCATGGCCAAAAAAGTCCTAAAACAAAAAACAGAAGCAATATTGTAAAAAATTCAATAAAGACTTTAAAAATGATCCACATAAAAAAATCTTAAAAAAATATATGTCAAGCAGAAAACCTAAAAATTTATATGTTCTAACCTTCTACCATCTCAACTCTACCTTCCTAACTACTAGCGTGTATAGGCTCGCATTTAAAACTCTCAGGGTTTTTCTTTGAAACAAAGATGTTGGCCTAGCCAGTCCTCAACATCTGGCCTGCCGAGCATCCTGCTTTGCTTCCTGCTCTCTCCTTCATTCTGCCCTGCAGTCATCTTACCTGGGCAGGCACTCCAGTTTCCACACTCCTGGGAAATAGTCAACACGTGGCCACTCTTCCAGCCTAGCTGGAAGCTCAGGCAGACCTGGAAGCAGTCTAAGTTTCAGCTGGGTAGGGTCAGGGTGTTCTGAGTATCTGGAGAATGGTCTAAGAAGGTGGTTCAAGATCTGTGTTGTCCCTGGGAGGAAGCTGCCAGAGCAGGAACCATATGAGACCCTCTGTATGAATCTCTCTCACCATATCCTACAGTCTCCTGGCAGACATGCCAGAGAGCTGTAATCTGACTGTGGTGGTCCAGGAGTAGAGAAGCATAGCTAGTTTTTTCTGAGATCAGCAGGGGGTCTGTTCTTGCTGCCCTAGTCACTGTCATTTTCTCTAAGAGGTGACTGTAAGTTACCACTGGATTGTCCAGCAAGCATGAAATTTGTCTGCAGCTGGAGATTTAGCCACTTTAAATTTTCCTGAAAGAAAAAATGGAGTCTCTAATCACAGGGGTGCTGTTAGAGTGACACAGAAAGTAAAATTCATAGTAACCTGGATTTCTGTTGGGGAAGACAGTGGTTAAAACTTACACTTATTCACATGCATAACCACACACAAATACAAATATGGTGTCAAAGTATCACTATTTGGTTATGATATCTAAACTCTGGAAATAGTCATAAGGAAAAAGTAAAATCTTATTCTGTACAAAAAAAACTTCTTTTGTATTAGAAAGGAAAATGAAAGAATGTAAAAGCTGGGAAAGACAATAAAGATGATTTAATTTAGGGGTCCTCAGCATCTAGGACCCAGTTATCACATGTAAGTGGATATGCACATTGTTTTCTACCAAACTCACTGTAAGTCTATAACCTGCGAAGGATAAGGAGACTTGATCCTCTCATGACACAAATGAAGAACCTAAGGTTCAGATAGGCCAGGACCTCACCCAGGGTAACACAGGCCCCTCACTGCAGTTCAGTGTATTTTCAACTGAGCTCAGACGGTACAGATTTCGCCTGCAATGTAGGAGACCAGGGTGCAATCCCTGGGTCAGGAAGAACCTCTGGAGAAAGGAATGACTACCCACTCTAGTATTCTTACCTGGAGAATTCCATGGACAGAGGGCCCTGGTGGGGGCTCCAGTCCATGCAATCGCAGAGTTGGACATGACTGAGCAGCTAACACTGTCCCTTCCAAAGCAGCTGCCTACTACTTCCCACTTGGGACTGAACTCTATACCACCTCAATTTTACCCTCTCAGTCATAGTGAGGGCCTGGTCTGCATCACCATCCTTTTATTTATTTATTTTTAATTTATTCATTTGACTAAACCAAGTCTCAGTTGTGTCTTCATTGCGTCATGGGAACTCTTAGTTGGGGCGTATGGGATCTAGTCCCGTGACCAGGAAAGGAACCCGGTCCCCTTGAATTGGGAGCATGGTGTCTTAGTCACTGGGCCACCAGGGCAGTCTCTACCATCCTTTTATTTTTTTCTTTTTTGACTGGAGATTACCACATTGGCCGCACAGAATCACACCTTCCAGCCTGGACTCTTCATTGAGTTTGCACTTTGAGACAATTGCATGTGCAGCAAATCTGCTTTTTTGAGTTGCATGTATGGAAACAGTTTTTATGAACTGTTTATGAACCATTTTGTTTAGCTGTTTTCTTATGCTGTATGCTTTATAAGAACATTTTATGAGCATGTCAGCAGGCACCTTGACCTAATAAATGCTTTTAGTAAGCCGAGTGCAAGGTGAATTTTCAGCATTCATAAGGTTATTCAGTAAATAGCACTTTTGAAATTAGGTATTCAAGGAGATTTTAACCTCAAGGTATTGCTGTTGCTTCTCATTTCATCATTATAAAATTCAGGTACAAGATTGCTTTGTTTTTTAAATGATGGCTACATGGGGTTATTTTATTCATTTCTAGAAAATATATGCATATATTAATTTCTATCTGCTCTATTAGATAGACTCATTTCTATATATTTTTTATTTAAATATTCATTGAGAGAGAGGAGAGAGAGAGGTCATTTAGTACCTGTATCTCAAAAGGGTCATTTTGATTTGTCTTCCTCTGTTGTGTGTGCATACTCACGTGTATGTGTTCACCCTTAAGATCTGTTTTAACCTAAATATGTATGGCAAGCTGTGGGAAATGCCAGTGATATTTGCATGAAGATTTTAGCATTAAGGAGCATAAAATAACAAATATTTGGCAAAAGGCTTGGATCTTTGTATCTTTGTATTGTATCTTTCTTGGTGACAGATAGATTAGTGATTCAGTAAGAATTTTTCTAACCATAATGTGTATTTTTTTTTTTTTTTTTGCTTTTAGTTGTATACAGTTTTGAATGAAATGCCCAGCCCCTGGAATAACATGCTTGAGAGATAATGCTGATAAGAATCAATCTCAGCTTATTTCTTGGCTTAATTTCATGATGAATGATCCCAGCTCACAAGCCTGCGATTGAGTTTTGCAAAGGTTTTCTTTGCATCTAGTTGTAATTATTAGCAGAAACTGTACAATGTATATGACCTGCCCCCCAAATATGAATACCTGCTAGCCTCTATGGTAAAATCTTCACATCTCATTGTGATGTGATTAGGTTGAGCTTTTTACTCTGTGCCCCTGGAAGAAGATTTACTACCCTGATTTTAGTTGATGTTCATGGAACCCAGATCCAGAACCTGAAAGGAAGAGTTTGGCAATGCTCATGGGGCAAAGGCTAGAGATTATGTGGAAATATCATATGTGTATGTTTAACACTGATGAGTTAAAATGGATATGGAATCCCAAGGTGGGGCCTAGGAAAGCTCTCCTCTAGACCTGTGGATATATTTTCTTATTCCATTGCTTGCAGTTTTTAGCTGGATTTACTTTTAGTCTTGCCTTGCTGTCCTCAGATTGGTAGAAACATAAAGCTGAGCAAAAATTTAGATTAAAAGGATCAAAAAATGTCATTCATTCTATTGAGTTTCTATATCTTAGGGCTATGTCTAACCCGGACAAATTGAGGTCTCTGGTCTTCAGGTATTTGGCAGTTATTTATTTACTTTTTAAAATCTATACATTTAAAAGCATTAATTGGTACTTGCTTGGGTCAAGACAGTTCTAGGACCAAAAAATAAAACATGTATAAAATTTTATTATACTATGCTCATTTCAGCATATCACCATGTTGGATTTTTGAATCACTAATACATTGATAACTGAAGTTAAAATGTAAAAAAGTAGTTTCGATAAAGGAATCAAATAAAATTTTCATATCATTACAGACTTGTTAAAGTCACTGATGATGAATATTCTTTTACTGTTAGTTTTCCTATGAATGTTAAAGTCTGAAAGCAGCATTGGAGGACACAGCTTTGATGTGTGACATCTCTTAGGGTCATCCATAATCCAGCTAACTGTGAAATGGGGACAGTAAACCTTCCATGACATTTTCCTATGGGGCATATTCATTTCAATATTTCATATATGACTTATTATCCATGTAATTCTGAATTTTTTACATCAAATTCTTTTTCTCATTGGTAAAATTTATTGCTGTTGAACATGGTTATGGTTTCTACAGTAAATATTCTACTTTACTTCAACTTCAGCTCTAAAAGACTTTTTTAATTTACAGGAAAGTAAATATTTTTAGTTTTGTGTTCTCAAACTCCCAACTCAAACCTGATTTAGATTTCAATATATGCTGTATAGAATTTTTCAATTAATTTTTTACTTTAGTTAAATTTGTGTATTCATGCAGTTTAAAGTGTCAAATGGTTCTTGTGCTTTTCATCCATCCCATTTCCTGTTGTACAGATGCAAACACTTTCAACTATATTAGCTGATTCTTTTAAGATCTCTCCATATCTCTAAATAACATGCTTATATTGCTATTTCTTGATTTGTTATTAATAGGCTTTATCTGTTGACTTCCTACTGTGGGAAATGAGACTTTAGCTCTCTTTCATCTTCCGGCCCATATCACACACGTGCACACTTTTGAGCTCCCATCCTCTTGAAATAATATATCGTAATTTTGATTAAATGAATATTCATGTTTATCATTTTATAGCTAAATGAAAGCCTTCAGAGCTCAGTCATGCATTGAGCTACATTATCTCTCCTTCTAGCATTTTATTTTCTCTTGTGTTAATAAAGGCCTCTTATTATTTATTTAGGTCTTTTTTGTCCCTAACACTAATTCAGAACTTCCCAGTTGTGTAATATATCTCTTCATATTTTCAGAAGTTTTATATATTCTACACATTTTATCTTCTTTAATCAACCTCTCCCAGAGCTCTCCAACCAAACCCCACTGATTGGAAGGGTTGAAGGTGCTCCTTTTCAGCTCTAAAATTGTTGAAGTGTTCTTCAGTGGGAACCCCAGAAGCTTGCTTTTTAAGTGCTTCCTGCAGCTGGGGGACTCTGTTGACTAGTTCTTATTCATACCAGGGAAAGCAAAAACACACGACTACTGGGGCATTAACTGCACACCCAACAATGGCAAGGCAAGGAATGCGTGTCACATGTTGACCGGGTGTGGGCCATGTGGGAAACAGGAGCCTTGAATTATTTTTTCTCCAAGGAGCTATTAGAATCTAAATTTTAAGTACTATGATGTATATTGTGGTATGAAAGGCATTAGGGGAGGATTTTTACTTGTTTCTTTTAATTTTAAATGATCTTTACCTATTTAAAAACAAACAAACAGAAGAAGGTCTGAGAGAGGTTCTACCCTTCCCTGCCAATTTATAGGGCTGCATTACAGTTGGCAGCTCTCTTCTGACATTCCAATTAGGATAAATTGGATCTTCTGTAGTGATGAAAAGGATGGGCTTTTCCCTCTTCTGTCTCATCTCTGTATTTCCACCGAACTATGACAGCCACTGACTATGTAAGATTATGTTGTCCAAGCACAAGTGAATTCCATTTAATTTCCAAGGTCATATTAAAATCTGCTTATTGGAATTAGTCCTTTTCCCTACTTTGTCTGTTTAAGTTTTCTTTGGAAGGATTCCATCAACTTCCCAGAAAGATCAGTTCAGTATGATTTTTTAAAAGATGTACTGCTTAAATGAAATGGGGAAGATAGAGAATGAGCTGGTTGGTATCACCAACCGACAGTTGATACCCGTCGGTGAGTTGGACATGATTTTGAGCAAACTGCTGTAGATAGTGAAGAACTGAGAAGCTTGGTGTGCTGCAGTTCATGGGGTTGCAAAGAATCAGACACGACTTAGCAACTGAACAATTGCTGCCTAAATTGGTCCTCTAATTTTCTAATCTTTGCTTTCCCAATTTCCAAGCCTATGTAGGTTCCATACTTTGGATGTTCACATTTATCTTATGACTTTTCAATTTGTTATTTCACTTATGCTTTATAATTAAATTCCAATAACACTTTTTATAACCTAATATACTTTTGAGTTGGTCAGTTTCTGTAAAAAGGAAAAAAAATTAGAAACTCCTACTTGGAGAGTTTTGGTCTGAGATCTTTTTTCAGTCCTTAAAACTTTTCAATAAATTTAAAATTATTTTGAAGAGAAAAGGCACAACAAAATAAAAAAAATGATTCACAAGGAATTGGGATCTGAAGAACACATGTGATTTTTTTTTTTGGTGGGGTTTTGTACTAAAAATGAAATTGCCATAGAGTAGAAAGAGAGAGAGGCTTCCCAGGTACCACTAGGGGTGAATAACCCACTTGCCGATGCAGGAGACTTAAGAGTCGGGTTCAATCCCTAGGTGAAGAACCGCTGGAGAAGGGCATGGCAACCCAGTCCAGTATTCTTGACTGGAGAATCCCATGGACAGAGGCCTGGTGAGCTACAGTCTATGGGGTCACACAGAGTCGGACATGACTGAAGTGACTTAGAAGGGCATGGCAGAAAGAGAGAGTATTCTTACTAGGGCGTGCTGGGAATTAGAATTGTTTATGTACTTGTTCAATTCATAGTATGTTAAAAAAAAAAGTAGATGAATTTGGAGTATGTAAAATTTTTACCACATTCAATTGGTTATAAAAGCTGGAGGCTAATCACAACTTATTTGACTAAGGCTATGGATTTTCTATTTGAAAATATGTGGGAAGCCCTAGCCTACACTAGTTCCTAGCACAGAGTGAAGGGAAAGTGTTAGTCACTCAGTCGTGTCCAACTCTTTGCCATCCCCATGAACTGTAGCCTGCTAAGTTCCTTTCTCCATGGAATTCTCCAGGCAGTAATACTGAAATGGGTTGCCATTCCCTTCTCCAGGAGATCTTCTTGACTCAGGAATTTAACCTGAATCTCTTGCATTGCAGGCAGATTCTTTACCATCTGAACCATCAGGGAAGCACAGAGTAGGCACAAATGTTTGTTGAATAAATGAGTATTATATACAAGTCTTTATCATAGTCTCTTGGTTCTCTTAAACGTTAAATAATGCTAGATGCTATTGTTACCATTTTTAAAATATAAAAAAATGGTCTCTATATTCAATGAAATATTACTCAGGAATCCTGCCATTTGCAAGATCATGCAAGACCTGGAGGGAACTATGCAAGTGAAATAAGCCAGACAGATGAAGACAAATATTGTCCAGTATTACTTAGATGTAGAATCTAAAAAAAATCTTGAACTCATAGAAACAGAGAGTAGAATGGTGATTTCCAGGACCTGGGGGTTTAAGGCAGATAGGGAAACATTGGTAAAAGAGTTCAGAGCTTTAAGATGATTAAGTTTTAAGGCAGT
Organism: Odocoileus virginianus; assembly: GCF_023699985.2. Classification (NCBI taxonomy): domain Eukaryota; kingdom Metazoa; phylum Chordata; class Mammalia; order Artiodactyla; family Cervidae; genus Odocoileus; species Odocoileus virginianus. The sequence goes on from NC_069680.1 coordinate 35,746,917, forward strand.
CTAATGTACAGCATAGTGACTATAGTTAACAAATCAGTATCATATATTTAAAATTTACTGAGTGGAGCTTAATTTGTTCTCCTCACACACACAAAAATTTTTAAATGCATGAGGTGATGGATGTGTTAGCTTTATTGTGGTTATCACTTCATTACATATACATATATTAAATCATTACACTGTACTTCTTATATATGTAAAATTTTATTATATTCAATTATAATGAATAAAGCAAAGAAAAAGATGATATTAAAATATTCAAAATATACCATTAGTAAATATGCTGTAGAGTAAGATGCTCTGTGCTTGGTCACTCAGTCTTGTCTGACTCTTTTTGATCCCATAGGCTGTAGCTCGCCAGGCTCCTCAGTCCATGGTGATTCTCCAGGCCAGAATACTGGAGTGGGTTGCCATGTCCTCCTCCAGGGGATCTTCCCAACCCAGGGATAGAACCCAGATCTCCCTCATTGCAGGCAGATTACTGTCTGAGCCCCCAGGGAAGCCCAAATAAAGGAACAAAGATGACCAAATACTGGAAGAAAAAGAATCTAGAGAGAGCCATAGGACATAAAACTGATGTTTCCATACTCTGCCTCGAATCCCCCTCCATGAACCTGAAATATAGAAATGCTAGTCAGGAAGCTGTGCCCAGCAGTTCAAAGTGAAAGCCAGTCCTCTGGCTGCTGTTTACCTGAAATATAGAAATGCTAGTCAGGAAGCTGTGCCCAGGAGTTCAAAGTGAAAGCCAGTCCTCTGGCTGCTGTTTTCTATTTTCTCAGGGCAGCGGAAAGTGACACCAAGGCCTTTGTGGAGCCCCGTGGCATGAAAAGCAGGGTGCTACATAGATGGCATCTGATTTATATCTCCAAGTCACCACATTAAAATAATCTTTTGAACTTTGAGGGCCTTTCTTTCCCAAATAATCTTGACCTTGAAATTAAGCATTTCACATATCAAAAAGAATCAAGTTCTCCTGTGAGATTAAAAAATCTGATTAATTACATTAAGATATTTGAACCCTAATTGTTTCAATTAATTAACATAGAATAGGAAGTAACTGAACTGCAAGTCTCTGTTTGACGATGACCTTGCCTTATCCATCTTTTCCCATCACAGAACCTAGGACTGTATCTGAAATAGAAAAGACACTCAGCAGATATTGAATGAAGAACTGCAGTGTAAAGGAGTGTGTGTGTGTGTGTGTGTGTGTGCGCGCGCGCATACAAATGTGTGCCTTACAAAACTGACAAGGAGACAGAGCCTGAGCTTGAGCAAAACTGATATAAACACTTTTAATCCCCCTTATCTGTAGCTATTATTCAACTAGAAGAGACAACTAAACCATTTAATCATTTTAAGTGTCTCTTATTGCCCACCCAGAATCTCAAGTCATCAATATTCTTTACTAGATGACCAAAAGGGAAATGGAATCATTTCACTAAGATCTGAATAATCTAAAACAAATAAGAACACTGATAACAAGATACTCAGATCCTTCAGAAAATTGCCATGCTCCTTATATTTGATTGTTTGTTATTTTTGGAGATTATTTTTGTTTGTTTGTTAATTTGGAGATTATTGATGCACAAATGTTTGCAAATCTCTGACACTGTTGCTAACAATATCTTTCTGGCACTTTACGGTATGATCATCACAGTGATCAACTGGACAGTGCTGAGTTCTGACAGCATTAGAGAACCTGAGACAGAGTTCTACTCATAACCTTGTGTGTCCTCTTGAGTGTACAGGAGGCAGGAGACAAGTCTGAAGATAATCTCGTAGGGTAAGATTTCAGTTGCCATAGTTTCCCTTTCTTTCTTTTTAAAATATTTATTCATTTATTTGACCTTTCTAAAATATCTCTAGGGCTAAAGAAAGCCCAAAACAATTCAGCAAACAATTATCTTGTTTGCCATTATTTCACCTGAATTGAATTACCTGGAATATTCCTGCAAGGTAATTCATACTGACAGTTGGGTTTGCTCCTTTCACTTGGGCAGATCATGGAAAAACTTTTCTGAAAAATCTTGGTTGTGGTTGATTGTTTGCAATTTCAAGGACAGAATCATCCACATAGATTATTTAGAGCGAGGGAGAATTACAAGTTTCAGAAATGATGTCCACTTACAAAAGTCCTTCCTGGCAATTGTTAGATACTTGATTAAAGTCATTTTGTTTTTAGCATAAAATATTCATCGTGAAGAAATAGCATCTCAGCTTCTCAAATATCCATTTATACATTATAAAATGATCAAATCTCAAACTCACTGCTCCATATTAGCATTTTTTTTTTTGCTTGAAGCCATTCAAATTATGAAAAACATGTAAATCCAGAATCTTGTAGTATAATGAATGGGCAGAGGTCTGACTATTACCAGCTATTTTCTCTTCTGATGACTCTTTTTGTATGCAACTTTCCTCTACATTTTAATTTATTTCTTTTTGATTCATATTACTATTAAATGAATCAATAGAAAGCTATGTAAAAGTCCTTTTTAATAAGGAAGAGAAATATTTAAAATATATATATTTTTTAATTCCTGGACTGTATTGAGGCAATTTTCCAAAATAAAGTAGTTATGCTTACTTCATGATTGCCATAAATTTGGTATTTTGGTTGTCACTATAATTGATCCCAAATTCTTCCCTGATAAGATAAGTACTTTACTTATCAGGTAAGATACTTTGAAAAGTATCAGTCTTCTTGACTCTCATTTTTATATCTTTATAGACATTTGATGCTTACAAAGTAAAACATAAGCATGGTTCAAATGGAGGAAATGCTATTTATTCAGAAAACCTGAGTTGGAGAGAGACAGGCAAATAGCACTTTTCCAAGTTATCTCTCTGAATCTATTTTCACAAGCCATCAGCACTTTGAAAGGGGAAATTAATTTGAATATTTGTCTTATTCTAAGAAGCGTGATGAAATAATGGTAAACAGTGTCAGGTAGCCTTAGAAAAGGTAGATATATAAAAGATAAATTAATTTTGTTTAAAAATGAGGAGGCTACCCAGAGAGAGCTAGAATTTTATTCCTTCAGTATTTATTAATAATTTAAATTTGTTTTCCTCATTGTCTTTGGAAAATTGCTAAGACACATTTTATGAAGGGGTGACTAGTCAGTCAAAGAATTAGTGTCAGTGATGCTTAAGTACAGAAAGGAATGTCCTTGTCCTTTCCAAATAGGTTCTTACATGTATCCACCAAATAAAAGTAAGCACTTGATTCTGGTGGTGATTATTCAAAATTAGACAATAAAGACTTTATGTAATTATTCTGGATATTTTGAGTTAAAATGGAATACATAAAGATTTTCCAATTGAATTCAATGAAAAGTTGATTTCCCTTAATAGTTTTTCACTTAGCAGCAGTATTTTAATGAAAAAATGTTAAGCCATCTACCAAAAATATACATATGTTTGTATAATGGAATGTTCTACTCCAATGAAAATGAACAAACTAAAGCCATATGTGCATGTCTGCATACCAAGTTTCTTCTGCTGCTGCTAAGTCACTTCAGTCGTGCCCGACTCTGTGCGACCCCATAGACGTCAGCCCATCAGGCTTCCCCGTCCCTGGGATTCTCCAGGCAAGAACATGAGTGTATTGCCATTTCCTTCTGCAATGCATGAAAGTGAAAAGTGAAAGTGAAGTCGCTCAGTTGTGTCCGACTCTTAGCGACTCCATGGACTGCAGCCTACCAGGCTCCTCTGTCCATGGGATTCTCCAGGCAAGAATTCTGGAGTGGGTTGCCATGCCCTCCTCCTGACTGAGGAATCAGACCTATGTCTCTTACATCTCCTGTATTGGTAGGTGGGTTCTTTATCACTAATGCTACCTGGGAAGGCCCCAGAGCTACATGTAACAATATGGATAAATCACATAAACATAATATAAGTCAAAAAAAAAAAAAACCACAAAAAAAAACAAAAGAGATCACATTGCATGATTCCATTCTTATAAAACTCAAAAAAATAGGAGAAAGTAATTTTGGTTTTAGAAGCCGGGATAATAGTTAACTTTGCAAAGTTGAGAGGGAACAGCAAATATAAGGGGACATGAGGAGACTTTGGGGGGACTCTAATAATTAATTTTTAAACAAATCTATTGTTTACATGGGGCTCCCTGGGTGTCTCAGTGGTTAAGAATCTGTCTGCCAAGCAGGAGACGTGTGTTTGATCCCTGAGTCGGGAAGATCCCATGGAGAAGGAAATGATAACCCACTCCAATATTCTTGCTTGGGAAATCCCATGGGCAGAAAGGCGTGGTGAGCTACAGTTCACAGGGCTGCAAAAAGTTGGAGAGAACTAAGCAACTAGATAGCAGCAGCAGCATGTTTACACAACAGTCCTTTTGTGTTGTCCCACTGAGCTGCACATTTACAATTTGTTCTTTTTTTCTATATGTAGGTCATGTTACAGTCACTCAGTGGTGTCTGACTCTTTGCAACCCCTGGACTGTAGCCCACCAGGCTCCTCAGTCCATGGAACTCTCCAGGCAAGAGTACTGGAGTGGGTAGCCATTCCCTTCTCCAGGGGCTCTTCCTGACCCAGGGATCGAACCTGGGTCTCCCTCATTGGAGGCAGATTCTTTATTGTCTGAGCCACCAACAAAGCCCATATATAGGTCATATTTCAGTTTAAAACTTGAAAAAAGAAAAAAAATACTTAAATAAAATTAATCATTTAAAATTTTCAGAGTATGTATTTGTGATAGTGATAAAGTATTTTGGCAGAAAGTAACTCATTATTGTTGTTCAATCACTAAGCCCTGTTCAACACTTTACAACACAGTGTACTGCAGCATGCCAGGCTCCCCTGTCCTTCACTGTCTCCTGGATTTTGTTCAAATTCATGTCCATTGACCAGGTAATACTATCTAACCATCGCATCCTTTGCCTCCCACTTCTCCTTTTGCCTTCAATCTTTCCAGCATCAGGATTTTTTCCAGTGAGTTGACTCTTCACATCAGGTGGCCAAAGTATTGGTGCTTCAGCTTCAGCATCAGTCCTTTCAGTGAATATTCAGGGTTGATTTCCTTTAGCATTGATTGGTTTGATCTCCTTGCTGTGTGCGTAGTTGCTCAGTTCTGTCCAACTCTTTGCCATCCTTTGGACTGTAGCCTGTTGGTCTCATCCCTCTTGCCTTCTGATTTTTCAGGCAAGAATACTGGTATGGGTGGCCATTTCCTCCTCCAGGTGATCTTCCCAACCCAGGGATTGAAGCTGGGTCTCCTACATTGGCAGGTAGATTTTTTTGACTTCCTTAACTCAATATTATATTCTCACTGTTATATCCCATCCACATGGACAAAATATTATACTATAAATTTAAGAATAGTCTTAATCGGCTTGATCTTTTAAGGATAATATATTAATTTACAATGTCTTAAATGTATTTTATTAGCCAGGTAGTATTCTGGGAGTTATGTAAGTCAGTGTCAAAAACATTTAGTTAAAATTAAAAATCTATTTTTCTATAATTGTTTGTTGATTTTGGGGTGTGTGTTTATGTGTATTTGGATAGCATGTTTCCTCCCACACCCACCAGGAAAATACCCAGATGATTTATTTTAGTGAAAGTCCTCAGGAGAAAACATTTGGTGAGGTTTTTCTTTTTTCTTTTTTATCTATGTAGATAATAGACTGTAGAGTTGCAAAGTTGTTTATTAAGCTATCAAAAATCAAGAACCAATTCAATACTTAATATATATTCAAGCTTAAGAGAAATAAAGGACCAGAGTATACTCCCTTTAAAAATGGACAAAGCTTATTTTCTTAGCTGAATTTATCCATTACAATAGTATTTCCAAAAAGTCATATGTGAATTTTCCATTTCTAAATGGAAGATAAAGACCTTAATATAAAAGCTCAGTGCTTCACATTGAGACTATCAGGACTTTCGCTTCTAACACCCCCTTCCGCCCCTTTACTCTGTCTTTAAGCATAAAAAGTTTTTGGTAAATCACTTATAGATAAAATGATCATTTTTTGAGATGTGGTCTGTCTCAGTTATCCTGTGAGTGAGAAAAAGTACCACATAGAAGTGTGACAGACAAGATAATGACTCTTGAAATATGTTGTTGTCATTGTTGTCCAGTTGCTAAGTCAAGTCTGACTCTTTGTGTCCCCATGGACAGGGGTACACCAGGCTCCTCTATCCTCCACTATCTCCCAAAGTGCTCACATTTATGTTAATTGAATAGGCGATGGTATCTAACCATCTCATCCTCTGCCATCCACTTCTCCTTTTGCCTTCAATCTTTCCTCGCATCAAGGTCTTTTCCAATGAGTTGGCTCTTCCCATCTTATGGCCAAAATATTGGAGTTTAAGCCCCAGCATCAGTCCTTGCAGTGAATATTTAGGGTTGATTTCCTTTAGGATTGACTGGTTTGATCTCCTTGCAGTCCGAGGGACTGTCAGTAGTCTCTCCCAGCACCACAATTAGAAAGCTTCACTTCTTTGGTACTCAGTCTTCTTTACGATCCAACTCTCATACTTTACATGACTACTGGAAAAACTTTTACTTTTTGGACCTTTGTAGTCAAAATGATGTCTTTGCTTTTTAATAGGCTCTCTAGGCTTATTGTAGCTTTCCTTCCAAGGAGCAAGTGTCTTTTAATTCAGGGCTCCAATCACAGTCCACAGTGATTTTGGAGCCCAAGAACATAAAATCTGTCACTACTTCCACTTTTTCCTTTCTATTTGCCATAAAGTGGTGAAACCAGATGCCATGATCTTAGCTTTTTAGTGTTGAAATATGTCCACATCTTAATTCTAAGAACCTTTGAATACAGTATCTTACATGGCAAGAGGGACTTCATATACATGAATAAGTAACTTGACAATATCTGGATTATCTGGCAAGTGGAACTCATGTAATCATGAATAAGAACTTTTCCCAGGTATGGTCAAAAAAGAGTTATGACTGTTTAAAAAAATAAAAAAAGAGAGAGAGAGAAGTATTTGATGCGGCTGGTTTAGAAGATGGAAGAAGTGGGGCACAAATGAAGGTGTATGGGCAACCTCTGGAAATCTAAAAATATAAGAAAAGAGGTTCCAGAAACGAACACAGCTTTTTTCGACACCTTGATTTTAGCCTAGTAAGGCCATTTTGGACCTCTCAACTATAGAGTTGTATAACAGTAAATTTGAATTATTTTAGGCCTCTAAATACATGGTATTTGTTACAGCAGCAAAAAACAAAAAGCTAGGATGAAAAATTTGTGCAATGTGTTCCAGACATATAACTGGGTGAATTGTAAAGGTAACATTTAGCAAAACTTTAAATCAGTAAGTAAAGCACATTTAAAATTTGACTTTCTATAACTTACATATACACACTCACACATACTATAGTAATCTCTGTCAGACAAACATCTAGGGAAAATGAAAAATTTCCAATTTTTTTTTAAAACTCCATATTTTAAAGTATTTTTATGTAATTCTTTTCAATATGGAATATTTCCAATATAAAAAACCTATATTTAACACATATGATTGAGTCACTGACATTTTAAACTCAAATGATAGACATTTTTTATTCTTTTATATTAATAATATATGCATTAGGATTTGAGTTTTAAGTAAAGTAACATTTTACTTGAGTATTTTAGTTTCATAGGAAAGAAGTGTTAGTCTCTCAGTCCTGTCCGACTCTTTGCCACACCATGGACTGTAGCCCACCAGGCTTCTCTGTCCATGGGATTCTCTAGGCAAGAATACTGGAGTGGGTTGCCATTTCTTTCTCCAAGGATTATACATAAAAAATTAACTGACTTTACTGAACAAGGAGTACCTATTAAAATATATATCACTTTGAATAATTTATTTAACTTAAGTATGTCAGTAAATAGGAAATAACCACTGGATTCATAATTTCTGTGACATGTTTATTTTCCCTTATTGTGAATTAAGTGTAAGACATTTGGGAAAGTGTTGGAAAAGCTGGGTTCGAATCCTGACTTTGTGTGACATTAGTCAATTCCATAGACCTCTCCTATTTAAATTAATTATTTGTGATGGGAATGATTATTAGACTATATAAACTTTAATTTTACTTTCGCCTTGAAAATATGTGACTGCACCTTCTGTATATGACAGTTGGTATAATCTTAGAGCTGTGCTTCTCAGCTGGGGAGATTATCTGTGTAGTAGACATTTGAGATTTAGAGACAGTCTTTTGCTTGTCGCAACCTGGTGTTTCTGTGTGTGGGGTGTATTGTGTGTGTGTGTATGTGAGTGTAAATGTGTGCTGGTGGTGGGGAGGGTTATACTATTGTGTATTGAGTTAATTTCAGGATTTTGCTAAATAAATTGCAATGCACATAACAGCCCCAGACAACAAATAATTATCCAGCTCAAAATGTCAGTAGTCCTGATCTTGAGAAATCTTGCTTAAAGAAACAAAGTATTCATAGTTTTTTTTTTTTTTTTTTGCAAAAGAGAAGTTATTTTTTAAACTGGTAAAAGTGATGCAGTTCCAGATCAAATTGACTTGAAGGCAATGAATGTCTTTAATGAATGTCTCTCTGTCAACTAAAAATGGGATAACTTCAAAGTATTTCACTTTGCCATCTTAATTACTGGAAACTAATTGTATCAAGAAATAAAATAACTTTCTGGATATTTTGGAAATCAGCCAAGACTCCATGAAGAATTTCAGGACCCAATGTGAAAGTGAATGAATCATGTGCCTCTTATTTACCGCTGAGGTCTTTGCCCGAGATGTTTATCATTGTTGTATTTAGAAATAATGCAGGCTAATTATATTAGTCAGAGTATTATGACAAAGTTATTTGTTGACAGAGTTATAATATCAACATTTTATAGTATTTGCCTTATTTTTAATTATAAGTAAAGTGGTACTGTGGAGGTTAAAATTTCAGAATTAAGGGGTGACTGTAAATTTAGTTTTACATGATTTAAGAAAATACAGACTATAAAAGAATTTCAAAAGACCGAACCCCAACTTTTTTTTCAGGTTCAGTGAATAAACAAACATCTGAAGGTAACAAATTAGCTGTTTATAATTATTTAATAGTTGGGACTTATTATTAGCTCAGCATTGCCTGTACTTCACTCTTCTTTTCAGATACACAAAAATAGAAATAGACAAAAAAAAAAAAAAAAAAGCAGAGGCCAAAATTTCTGCAAGAAGAAGCAACTTATTTAGAGAAATTGTTTTCTACAACCCTCTATTTTCTAAAGGCAAATTGCATAGAATATATTACCAACTTTTCCTATACAAAGTCAATATGTCTAATTGTAAATACAGCATGGAGTTGAATTCAGATAACCTGTATTCATCTGGGGTTATATCCAAAAGATTACTGATGCTCATTCTTTAAAAGTCCATGCTCTAAAGTGATCAATCTAAAGGTGACAGTGCCCTGGCATTTAGTTGAGAAGTCAAAGTTCTGCAGGTTTCCATAGCCCCGCCTACTTAATAACCTTTGAGTCATATAACCGTTATACTTGGCCTTTTCATAGCCCATTATCAGATGATAAAGTACTGTGTCTATGAGAGACAGGCAATGATCTCAACAAACATATTATCATGTGTAATTTTACTTCAAGTTTAAGAATTTGAAGTGATTTTCAAAGAATGCTCTATCTTCTATATCTTATCTGCTAAGGATTTGATTCTACACTCAGATTTCTTTCATAGGTACAGTTGTAGAGCAATCTGAGTACTGGTTTGAAAGTCTAGGAAGATTAGTGCTATTTGTGTTTATACTCTCTGAACTGGGAAGTTCCTCTGTTTAGAGAGGGCATACTCACCAGTTGTGCATATGACTTCAGAAAGGACATGAACACATGAGATCATGAAATGTGGTAGCATGAAGAAGATATCTAGTCAGTTAGCCATATCAACAGATATAACCCTAGAGCTTGTTAGTGGTCGCATAGGTATCTTTAATAATGTCCTTGCAGATGGGAAGAAGACAAGATTTAAATCCAAAAACATACCTTGTTTTACTCCATTGACTGGGAAATTGAAATACCGATTGATAGATTCATTAGGTCTTACCAGCATCCCTTTTATTGGGGAACTCATCTGTGTCATTCTATGTGGTCTGATGGATGTCAGTCTTAGCATCTCACCCAGGATGCAGGAATTGTTTTGTGATCTAGGCTTAAATCACATTGTAGTACTAATGGCATTTCCAGTAGTCAGTTTCAAGGAATGGGAAAATGATTAAGCAAAGTTAGTTGAAGTACTTCAGTTGTATTGATATTTTATCATCAGGAGCAAATTCTTTTTAATGGAAGTTTTAAACTGGTAGCCACAAATACTGCTATTGGCCATGTTCAAGATTCCTAAAGCAGTCCTATAGCACAAACAGAGATTATTGTTATCAGAGAGAGGGAAACAGGGGAAAAAAAAAAACAATGTCAGCCCCTGGATTCAGTTGAACATGATTTCTCAAAATTTGTTGAGTCCAAATATTTTTCTTTTTCTTTCATTTCAAAATGTGTATACATTCCTTGATATTAAAAATTAATTTAAAAAAGCATATTGGGTCTCACATATCTTGGCTACCAGTAACATTCTGACCTCAATTACTCTGGCTGTCCTCTAATGTACTTGTCTCTATCAATGCTGGCTCTTTGCTAGTCCTTGAAAACCACAACAATGTTCTTGGCTCTGGGTCAGTCACAGTGTGATCCCTTGCCTAGACTACTCTTCCTCCAGATATCTTCACATGCTCAGGTATGAAATGACTTAATAATTGTATTTTTTATCCATACTCTGTCTTTGGGTTATTAGTATTTCCTGATACTTTGGTATGAACAACTGCCATACCTTTATTATATCCTTCAAGTGTTTATACTCTGTTGAGGTCTTTTCTCATAGACATAAAAGGAGAAACATTTGTGTACCATAAAAAACAATTCTGACTCCTGGAAAAACCATAGCCTTGACTAGATGAACCTTTGTTGGCAAAGTAATGTCTCTGCTTTTTAATATGCTGGCAGGAAAGTTATGACCAGTCTAGACAGCATATTAAAAAGCAGAGGCATTACTTTGCCAACAAAGGTTCATCTAGTCAAGGCTATGGTTTTTTCAGTAGTCATGTATGGATGTGAGAGTTAGACTATAAAGAGAGTTGAGTGCCAAAGAATCAATGCTTTTGAACTGTGGTGTTGGAGAAGACTCTTGAGAGTCCCTTAGACTGCAAGGAGATCCAACCAGTCCATCCTAAAGGAGATCAGTCCTGAAGGTTCACTGGAAGTACTGATGTTAATGCTGAAACTCCAATACTTTGGCCACCTGATGTGAAGAGCTGACTCATTTGAAAAGACCCTGATGCTGGGAAAGATTGAAGGTGGGAGAAGAAGGGGATAACGGAGGATGAGATGGTTGGATGGCATCACCAACTAAATAGACATGAGTTTGAGCAAACTCCGTGAGTTAGTGATGGACAGGGAGGCCTGGCGTGCGGCAGTCCATGGGGTTGCAAAGAGTCAGACACGACTGAGTGACTGAGCTGAACTAGGTAATTTGTTGTTGTTCAGTCACTAAGGTTTTTTTGACTCTTCTCAAGCCCATGGACTGCAGCATGCCAGGCTTCTCTGTCTTCCACTATCTCCCAGAATTTGCTCAAATTAATGTCCATTGAGTTGGTGATACTATCTGACCATCTCATCCTTTCCTCTGCCACCCCTTTCTCCTTTTGCCTTCAGTCTTTTCCAGCATCAGAGTCTTCTCTAGTGAGTCAGTTCTTCACATCAGGTGGCCAAAGTATTGGCTCTTCAGCTTCAGCATCAGTCCTTCCAGTGAATATTCAGGATAGATTTCCTTTAGGATGGACTGGTTGGATCTCCTTGCAGTCCAAGGGACTCTCAAGAGTCTTGTCCAATACCACAATTCAAAAGCATCGATTCTTTGGCATTCAGCCTTCTTTGTGGTTCAACTGTCACATCCACACATGACTACTGGAAAACCCATAGCTTTGACTATACATATCTTTGTTGGCAAAGTGATGTCTCTACTTTTTAATACACTAGCTAAGTTTGTCATTGCTTTCCTTCTAAGGAGCAAGCATCTTTTAATCTCATGGATTTATGGTTTAAGTTTTGGCTAAATAATACATAAGCTTAAAATATTTTAACATGATTTACTAGCTTCCATTATAATAGTCTCCACGTTTTCCTTGCTGTGTTATATTGCATATGGGTTATTGGATAAAAGAATCAACAGCTGTCATTACCTTCATATGTCTCTTTTCAAACAGATTACTATGCATGGCTGGAGGCAAAAGTATCTTTAAAGTATACACATAGCTTACATGGTTAAAAGCAGCATTATGTTGTATGAGAATAACCCATAGGTCAACATTTTATCCAAATAACTGGAAGTAAAATTATTCATCTAATTCTTATACAAAGTCTACAACACATAGAAGTAACACAGGAGAAAGAGGAGAAGGAGAAGAAAAGGGAAGAGAAGAAAGAAAGAAAAACAGGAGTGGGGAGAACAGATATGGAGAGTAGAAAAGGGAGCAGAGAAAGGCAAAGGATAGAGAGGAAGGTCACAGTGGAGGCAAAGTCTAGGAAAAACATGCAGTAAACAAAAGTTACCCTGTTCATCAGATCCCAAATCATTTATTCCTTTAAAATATGTTTGCATAAAAGGCAATTGAAGAGCACACCAGAGCCTGTTTCTTCCAGACTACTGAAAACCCCTTTTTTAGTCATCACTAATCAATGGCTTGGCTTATCATTTTCTCTAAATCTCTTCAAACCTTGGCACAGCAGAATTTAAAAAAAGAAAAAAATCCATGATTGGGGCAAAGGGAGGAAAATTATAGCCAAAGCCAGAATTATCCCTACAATGCAAGAAACAGTGTTTATGAATATTAGTGCAATAATACTTTTTGTTTTATAGAGCTTAACCTTGCTCAAACTTTTATAAGTTTTCTGAGAGACTCCTGCTTATGGTCTTAATGTTCCTAATTGCTTGCCTTATATTTAGGGGTGTTCATGATTTCTCCAAAACCAATTCTCACACTCTCTTTCCAAAGTATGAAATATTTATTAGTGATGTGTGTGTTTCTGTGTGTGGGTGTGTTAAAGGGTTAAATTTCAGTATACTATTACTGTATTTTAAAGCAGTAATGTCAAAATAATAGTCTGCATTTAAGAATATCTCTTTCAGGTAAACATGCTATTTTTTTGACTGGTTAATATTAAGACATGTTTAATGTGCTAAGTTGCTTCAGTCGTGTCCAACTCTGTGTGATCCCATGGACTGTAGCCCGCCAGGCTTCTCTGTCCATGGGATTCTCCAAGCAGAATATTGGAGTGGGTTGTCATGCCCTCCTCCAGGGGATGTTCCCAACCCAGGGGTCAAACCCACATCTCTTATGTCTCCTGCTTTGGCAGACAGGGCCTTTACCACTAGTGCCACCTGGGATAGTTACATATAAATAAAACTAAGAACTTGCCATAGTAATTATATTGAAATAAGACCTAAGGACTTCCTCCCTGACAGAAATGCAAGCCAATATCCAAAGCAAAGATGAGAGATTATCACTGCGTCATTCAGATACTAAGGGTACATGAGGCTTCATAAACCTTCCAAATGTTTTACCAGTGTCTGCTCAAGGCTCTCATGTGATGGTGAAACCTTTATTATTTTTTTAAAAATTATGGATATCATGATGTGAGACAAGTGAGTCTAGGACAGTGAAACATGGTTCTTGGTGATTTTAAATCCTTAAGGGTTGGGTAGCAGAAGCAACACATATTCTCGACATGTCATTTTGAAGTGTACAAATCAACTTACTATTGAAGAATACAAGGTTTAGAAATTAACAGGAGAGTAACTCATGCCTTGCATTGGAATAATACCCTGCAAGAAAGTAATTAGAGGAAAATAGTTCTATTCATTGTTCTCTAAAAGCACATATAGTCTCATTTCCCTCTGAACCAGTAGGTTTCATTCATTCATTCACTACTATTAGACAAATGCCTGTGAAACACATGGTGATAGCACCTTCACAGCAGCAGGAAAATTTATAAGGAATTTTGAAAAAAATGAGGGACCAGTGAAGACAATTCCCTGTCACTATTAGTGATTCAATCTCTTTTTATCTTCAGTGGTTTTTAGGGAAGTATTTTAAATCAGATCATGATTGGCCAGGTCAAGGGTCTCACACATGGACAAAAGGCAGATATTGAGCATTTTTGAGTATCGATATGAAGAGATCTGAAGAGAAGATAAATGAGAGTAGCATATGACAGTAGTGAAGAGATCTAGCGGAGCAGAGAACGACAGGGCAAAGTAAGGGGAAAGGCAAGAAGGACTTTGTGATTATTGAGATTGGTTGTGCTGATGACTCTCAATTAGGACAGAGACATCAGAATTTAGGGTGGGAGAATAATTTTCCTGTTAGGAGGATGTGGGCATTACTAAGAAGGCTTCCAATCTACTGGCTTTGGTAACAGTAAAATGACCAGGGGAGGGGAAAAGCAGATTTGGAGAGAAGACATTATGTTTTCAGGATTAAACAAATTATGGTCAATGATCCCATGGGATACTCAGAACCCAAACACCAGGGAATGTGAATGTTTTTAGCATAGGAGAGACATGAGTATATTAGCATATTTAATATAATTTGCCAAAGGAGTGAACAAATGTGTTTTGTAAACCAGATCTGAAAGAGACACGTGCACCCCAATGTTCATCGCAGCACTGTTTATGATAGCCAGGACATGGAAGCAACCTAGGTGCCCATCAGCAGACGAATGGATGAGGAAGCTGTGGTACATATACACCATGGAATATTACTCAGCCATTAAAAAGAATTCATTTGAATCAGTTCTAATGAGATGGATGAAACTGGAGCCCATTATACAGAGCGAAGTAAGCCAGAAAGACAAAGACCATTACAGTATACTAACACATATATATGGAATTTAGAAAGATGGTAACGATAACCCTATGTGCAAAACAGAAAAAGAGACTCAGATGTATAGAACAGACTTGTGGACTCTGTGGGAGAAGGCGAGGGTGGGATGTTTCAAGAGAACAGCATCGAAACATGTATATCTAGGGTGAAACAGATCACCAGCCCAGGTTGGATGCATGAGACAAGTGCTCGGGCCTGGTGCACTGGGAAGACCCAGAGGGATCAGGTGGAGAGGGAGGTGGGAGGGGGGACCCGGATGGGGAATACATGTAAATCCATGGCTAATTCATTTCAATGTATGACAAAAACCACTGCAATGATGTAAAGTAATTAGCCTCCAACTAATAAAAATAAATGGAAAAATAAATAAATAAATAAAATATGTTCATTTGAAATAAAAAAAAAGAAAAGAAAAAAAAGGTTCTGTTTTGGTTTGATGATCATTAGGGGGAGCCCTAGCACTTTTAATACTTCTTTAGTTTATATCCAGATCAGAAGTTTTGCCATAGTTTCAGGGAAAAAAAAGAAAGTTCCTTTACACACAAAGTTAGCTTTTTATAAAAATTGCTGCACATCAGACTCATGTTTGCAGGGTTTGTGAGATAGGCTCAAAATGTGTCTTTCAAATCACCAGTTGCACCTCCTTTTTCTTTTCCAGGAGTATATAATGGCAAATAAGTGACCTGACAACATTAAATATACTACATTTCTCTCAAAATACCTTGGGGTTTCTCAAGGTATAAATCAAAGTACAAAAACAAACAAACAAACAGAAAAACACTTCCAGTGTCATCATCTCTCTTCCTCCTCCAAGATGAAGGAGAAGCACCACAGTGTAAAAGAGGAAAGTGTTGGTCCGTTGTCCTCACCATTGCTTTCGTCTATGGACTGCCCTGGTGGTTCGGACGGTAAAAGCGTCTGCCTACAGTGCGGGAGACCGGGTTTGGTCCCGGGGTCGGGAAGATCCCCTAGAGAAGAAAATGGCATCCCACTCCAGTACTCTTGCCTGGAAAATCCCATGGATGGAGGAGCCTGGTAGGCTACAGTTCATGGGGTTGCAAAGAGTCGGACACAACTGAGCGACTAACATTTCACTTCACATGCGCTGTGTAACAGTGGGTCTACTCAGATCCAAGCTCTGTTTGGTGATCATCTGTCACGAGTCAGACAGACAGGAGATTCTCAGTAGAAGGGACATAGATGAGTCTTTAGTTAGTCATTTCAAAGAAGAAAGGGCTGGAGAGAAGTGGATTCCTAAAAGGTTATCATCTTTACAGGCTCTGTTCACTCCAGAGGTATAGCGAGATATGACTGTTGCTCCTATAATAGAAGCCAGTTGCCTTCAGCCAGATCTTAAGAGATATTTTTGCTGAAATTGGATGTTTTCGTTTGCCAGGGCTGCCATATCAAAATATTCCAACCTCAGTGGCCTAAACTGCAGATAATATTAATATTTCCTCACAGTCCTAGAGGCTGGAAGTTGAAGCTCAAGATGTCACAGTTAGTGGTCTCCTGAGGTCTGCCCTTGGCTTCCAGATGGTTCCCTTTTTGCTGTGTCTTCACATCTTTACATTTCTTATCTCTATGTACATACATCCCTGGTGTCTCTCATGTGTATCCAAGTTTCCTCTTCTTATAAGAACATCAGTCAGATGGGGCTAGAGCTCACTTATATGTCCTCATTTAATCTTACTTACTCCTTGAAGTCCCTATCTCCAAATAAAGTCACTTTCTAAGGTGGTTGGGGTTACAGCTTTAACACAAGAATTTTAGGAGGGCACAGTTCTGTCCATACCAATAAACAAGGCTGACCAGGACACAGTTTAGTAAAGGAAAGCTTACCTTGTTTTCAGATATGTAAGTAAATGGTGGCAAAATCTTAATGATCCAAAAATACTAATGTTTTTAGGAGGTTGTTATTTCTATTGTGACTATTAAAATATATATCTCATTAGAAATATTTATATATTTATTTTGAAAAATAGTATAAAAGCATAATAAAAAAGGTCATCTTACATCCTCTTGAAAGACTATTTTTAATTTTGTTTTTAGCAAAAAACAAAATTTTTGTTCTTGTTCTAATATAATTTTGGCATAAAGACATTGAAGAATGGGGAATCTAGACAGGATGGGAGATTGAAGAAACCGGTATAAATAAAGTGAGCATGCTTGCATCATTATAAAACAAAATTAAAACTGTATTTTAATCTTTTAATTGTTGATAGTTTGGTTTGTGTGTTCTTTAATAAATAATGACTGTTTAAACAGAAATTTAGTACACTCTCAAGGATCATACAATTTGTTAAGTGTTATGTCAATCAGCTCTATGAATTTTACTTATGTATTTGTAAATGCCTTTCTATATTTGCTGTTGAATCAGAAACTAGCATAAGACATTGGACTGTAAATTATTTGTACTTACACCTCGTAGACTTCATGCAAGTTATTTAACCTCTTTAATTCTGAATTTCACTAGCCAAAGAGTTTTAAACTGTGTGAAAAGTTTTGAAAACACACAGTGCTTCATAAATACAGCATTAGTATTATAATAATTATTCCATTTTTATAAGAACAAGTTTCATTTACCTTATTGCATTTTTCTTATCATTAGTTCAAAATTTTTTTTTTCCATGCTCAAGCTATATATATTGGCATTGTAAATATTAAACTCAACTTTGGAGGGGTCTGAATGAAGGAATAAGTACTGTAGAGAAACTGTCATAGCATTTTATTCTCAGTATTCTCTGATGCCAAGGTTCATCTGAAAATTATAGCTCACGAAATCTCAAGTACACTTAGGATCCTTAAATACTAATGGATTCTAAAATGTATTCTATTTTGGGTGTTTCAGTAATTGGGCTGAAATTCTGGAGTTATATTGAGGCAGATTACCTACGAACAAGGTCTAGATTAGACAGCAACCATGTGTTTTATTGAGACCTAGGTAATCACATACTAGCATTAATTCTTTATGTAATTTCTTTCTACCTTACTGTATGTGCCAGCCTTTCGTAGATTCGTGCCAGATAACACTAGCTTCAATCCCCAAGTTATAGAATTCATGCTGTCTCCTTTAGGTCACCTTTACTCTCTCATTAGCTTTGCAGACAAGTGTTTGTATAGGCAAATTTATCAGCATAGTGCCTGACACATTGAATGCACAGAGCAAATGTAAATCATCTCCATTCTGTTAATAAGGCAATGCATTCCTTCTACAAGTTTCTTTTTCAGTTGCTGTGATAGAACTTTCTTCCATTGCTATTATACATTTTAATGCCAATCCTAGTTACTGAGATTGTGAATATATGACAGACATATGAGCCTCAACAAGACCTTCATATTTGCAAAAGTATAAGGGACATCTTCCCTACAGAGATTTCTTATTTTGTTTTTTAGTTGTTATTTTAGGTATTTTTAAAAGGCCAATTGTGTTGCCAGAGATTATGCCAGCGCATGGCTGTCCTATGTTAATAAAGAGAAAACAGCCTCTGCTCTCATAGAGTTTATAATCTAGAGGGAATAACAGACAATAACCCAGCAAATATCAAACAGGTAAAACATATTTGATATGTATTATCATTTTATTTTTATTTTTGGCTGTACTGGGTCTTCGTTGCTGTGTGGGCTTTTCTCTAGTTGTGGTGTGTGGGCTTCTCACTGTGGGCCTTCTCTTGCAGAGCACAGGCTCTAGGGCACTGGGCTCAGTCGTTGTGGCTCCTTGGCTTAAGTGCTCGTCGGCATGTGCAGTGTTCTTGGATTAGAAATCTAACACGAGTCTTCTGCATTGATAGGATTCTTTATCATGGAGCCACCAGGGAAGCCTTTGTTATGCATCATGAAAAGAATAAAGGGTACTCTCTCAATTATAACTGTGTAGTCAACTGCAAAAATGGCCACTATTTATCCTTTCTGTTTCCACAGCCCTGCAATGTGACTCAGTAGCTTCTGTTGTTAAAAGCTGAAGTCTGTTTCCTCACCCCTTGGTTCTGGACTGTCTGGTGACTTGAACAATGAACTGTGGTAGAGATGACAGTATGCCTGCTCTGAGCACTAGCCTCATGAAGCCTAGCATGCTTCTGAGTCCCTCTGATTCTCTCTCTCTCTGCTACAAATACACACGTGTGCATAGTAACCTGCCTTTTCATCATGTGAACAAACTGGCCTAGACTTCTAGAATGTAAGAAGCCACATGGGTTAGTCTTCCTAGCTCCTAATAACACACAGTTGAATGGCCTGAATGAATGATCTGACCAAGACCAGGAGAACATGCCTAAATGAGCTCAGCCAAAATGCTTTACTGATAGAATCATGAATTACAAAGTTTTGTTTTAAAATGTCATTGGAGTAGTTATTATGAAGTAAATCAAACTTATCCAGTTAAATAAAGGATACCTCAAGAAAGGCCTTAGAAGATGAAACTTCAATTCAGATCTAGAGGATGAGAAAGAGTCAAATGAAGAGTGGTTGAAGGAACACTCCAGGCAGAGGGAACTGCATGTGCTGAGACATTTTGACTGAACTAGGTTGATGCACTATAAGAACTCTTGGTAGTACAATGGGAATGAAATATATTGAACAAATAGAAGAATGGGATAAGACAAAATTGGAAATGTAAGCAAGAGCCTTATTATGCAAAGTTTTGTAGGTCATGAACAGAAGTTGGCTTTTATCCCCAAAGGCAAGGGAAACTATTGAATATTGTTTTTAAGCAAGGAGGTAACATAATTTAATTTATATTTTAGAAAAATTAATGTGGCAAAGACCAGATGGGAAATTATTACAGTAGTTTGGGAGAGATCTAGTAGTAATTTGTAATTATTTCCCATTTTCTTTCCTTTAGTAGACATGGGGGTTATCTGATGTATCCCCAAAGCATTTTGGGGGGCTAACCTCTGGGATTCCTATTTGTAGAGCTGTCCCTAAATAAATCCATGATGTTTTGCATATTCTCATATGCCTGTATCTGTCTCTGTTAACAAAGATGTTGATGAGGACTGCAGAAATCCTAAACACAAACTCGTAATTATAAGAAAGATCATGCCTTTAAATATCAAGAGGATACTTTTCCTGACTTTCTGTTTTCTACTCTAAACACCTTTCCCCCTAACATTTGTTTTATTTTTTCATGAATCTGATTTCCAATTTCAATCTAACATTAATCAGTATTTTACTCAAAATTTTCCATTCACTCACATTAAAAAAAATTCAAATAAAGAAAAACACTTGAGATACTAATGAAATCTTTTTCTTTTAATTAGAAAGAAGTTCCTATTTTTCTATTCAATCTTAATAAACATGTTCTATATGTTGTTTCTTGTTGTTTCTTGAGTTATGCCTTACTCTTCATTTGTCAAACATTTCAATAAGACTCATGACCATATGATGATATTTAGCTAGATATTTTGTGCTTAAAAGAGATATCATTTTCCTATGAGATTAAATTAATTGAGACAGATTGATTAATGATTTTCCTGTAGTGACGTTGTTAGCCAAAGCAAGATTCAAAGTCTTTTTCTTTCAATCATAGACTGTTTCTATTGAACCAGAAAGATTTCCCTGAGGGGTGACAAGGCTACTCGAATAACTATCTGATAAATGTTTCTCACCTTTGTGAATTACATCTGCTGGGAACCTTGAAAATAGTGGGAAAATAAAAAGACAGAAATCCATAGGTCCTATAACAGAGCACCTAAAGAAATGACAAGAGAATAGTGAATATTTTTCTCAGTGATTTAAAAAAATCCTCTCAATATTTTGTCTTTTTTTTCAAATAAACAATGGGCTCAGAAGAACACTGGACACTTATATGAGATGCAAGATATTTTTATTTTCTATTTCTTAAAGCACATAGAAATAACAGGTAAAGATAAAGGATCATTCATCTGATTCTAAAATAATTTATTTCTATTTTAAAATTAATTAATAAGCTCAAACAGTAAACTGTGATTCATGAGACATGCAGAGATTAAGGGGGGAAAGAGGGTCTAAAAGTAAAGGGAGTTGTAATACATGAGGAAAAATCACTTCTCTATATCACAGTCTGTGACCTTGAAACAACTACTAACATGCTTTATAAAATCTCTAATTAAACTCTTTTGGGCTTCCTTAAATTTAATTCACTTGTACTTAATTAAGAACTTTAATAACTTGAGAGAAAAATATTTAACACAAAATTGTGTCCATAGTTTAGGGAAATAGAACTACTCATTTTCTTTCAGTTTTAGTTAAATATGTAATTTAAATAGACCTGTTTAATTCAGTGAGGTAAATTATCCATCCAAAAGAGTTTGCTCATATGGTCTAGCAGTGCAAAAATGTTTTCCTGAGGCCTGTCTTTTCAACTTACCCATGTATTCTCTGTATATAGTACAACTCTGTGGGAGCTTTTCTATTAAGTGAACATCTCACAAAATGTTATAACTGGTCTCCCTAACTAGACTATAATCTCCTTGAAAGCAATTTTCTACCAATTAAAAAATAAAAATAAAGAATTAAAGAAAAGGAACTGATTAGGTCTGGTATTTGGATTCTGCATAGTCCTTAGTAAAGTCCTAGCATGAAGCATTAAATTACTCATTTAACAAAGTTCATTATTCATTGTATAGAAGGCTAATGATTAAAAAAAATCAAACTGTGTGTTATTCTTGAAATATCAAAACTATTGATACAAAGAGCAAAATCAAATAATTTTTAAAATATTATTTTGTCAATCTTATTTTAGATAGGGAAAGAAAGATAACTACAAAAGCTGAAATTTCTTAGTTTTTGATATAGTTTCTTTTGACACAAAGTTAATTTCATAGAGAAATAACTCTATTATAATTAGACTTATTAATAAGTATTTTTGATCCATTAATAAGTGCTGTTAAATGAAATAGGAAATTGGCCCTCATGAATTCCCTCTCTTTGTGTGTGTTTGGGAGGGAGGAGAAGAAAATAATTATTTAAAGAAATATAGATATTATGAAGCAAATACAGATATGTATACAGGCATATACAAGCATGAATATGATCACATATATGAGTATAAATTATGGTAAGCGCCATAAGTAAGTAGAGTTCTATCCTTTTGGATATTAAGAAGGAAGAACCAAGTTTATATAGGCTTATCAAAGAAAGATGTTGTTTAAGTTGTAGCTGGGCACTGCTAGTGATTTATGATATAATTTATGCAAAATCATGTCAGTAGCATCCAGCTACAATTTAAACAATATTTTTCTCTAATGACTCTATGTAAACTTGGTTCTGAATACAGAACTGTGTATATTTCAGTTTATTCTGTTTTTCTGTGGAGATATTAGGTTGGTCTGAAGCAAAATTAGAAACTGTAACTGTATTTTTAAAAGCCATCATAATCACCCACTGATAAAGCCATAATAACACAAAAATATAGAGATCAAAGGAAATGGATTTATAGTATTTTTAGAGTATTTTGGAGACCCCAGAGATTTAGATAACCACCAAAACATTTTTCTCTCTGGTTTCTCAATACATTTGAAACTCTTTCAATATTTGTCTATGAAAAATGAGAAGTACAATAAATAAAATTTGTTAAATTGTAGCATTGGTTAAAAACAGACCACATAATGGATTGGTTTACACAAACCAGAAAAACTTAGTAAAATATGTAATCAAGAGCCAACAATTTAGATAGTTGGACCTCACAAAATCGCATGATACTGAACTGAATTCTAATACCATTCAAGGGGGGTTACCAGGTGGCACTAGTGGTAAAGAACCTGCCTGCCAATGCAGGAGACATAAGACACATGGGTTCAATCCCTGCGTTGGGAAGATCTCATGGAGGAGGGCATGGCAACCCACTCCAGTATTCCTGCCTGGAGAATCCTATGGACAGAGGAGCCTGGTGGGCTACGGTCCATAGGGCTGCACAGAGTTGGACACGACTCAAGTGACAGCACACACACCATTAAGTAGATAAAACAACTATTTCAATTCAAACTCCAACCTCAGACTCCTTTCTTGCCTCTCATCTTCTTTGTCCACTTCACCTTTGTATTTAAAAATGATATCAGAAACAGTTTTATATTTTATCTGATAGACACTGTATAGATTAATACCACATTATCTCGAGACAACAGTTCATGTTGGCCTGTTGAACCTTAAATTCTCTTAAAAAAAAGAGAGAGTAATGAAAACAGGTGACATTTTCACCCCAAACACCAAGTCAGCTTCCTTTTTCATGTGGTCCTCTTATACCCTTTGTCCTCTAGTTGTATCTTTATCTTACAGTAGGTAACAGAATAAAGATAACAGCTAGAGCACACAGTATTTTGGAGAAGTATTAACTCTGCCATCTCAGAGTACTGGAGTGCTTTTGTCTTTTAAACATAGGTGCCAAGCCAAATATAGGTAACCACTTTTTATTATGTCACACTACTGATAACAGAATAAGTGTCTAGTTATATTTCTGTTAAGAAACCATGATAACCCAAGGAGAAAAACCTAAGAAATTACAGTTGTAAGAAAAATAATTTATTCTATCTCCAAATCCCAGTCCCAATGAAGATTTTCTTTTTTACATCAATTGTAACATAAATAAGAAGGATGAGGGACTGTACTTGAATATCTCTTCTGACATCAGTGACTGATTTTAAATAAAGATAGGATTAACATAATAGCACAATGTGAAAGTACAGCCTGAAGAAAAATTTAATGTTTATCTTAAAATGTTACCTTTCAAGTTCTCATTCTAGCAATGATATTGCATATTGTTGCCTGAGTAAACCCAAAGAACTTGTCTAATGCTCATTTCTTCCTTTAAAATAGTCTGAGGACCAAGTTACAAAATAATAATTGTTTAAAATGAGACCTTAGGTATAATGGGAACAAAATTATCTGTCAGTACAATGGTGAACTAATCTCCTTATTGCATAATCATCAGTCATGCTGGCCTGCATTTATTATTCTAATATTAAGATTATCAGAAATATAAATGGTTGGTAACTCACTTGGCTTGTAGAGCTCTCTGCTCATAAAATATAAAGTGTAAGTAAAAAATTTTAAGTCCATTGAAATGGGCAGACAGCCTGCAGATGATTTTGATACTCTGTAATATTTATAACATTTATTACACATTGAAGAGTTCCATGCAGAAGTATTCTATTACTGTTGAAACAGCTTGGAGTATATAATATGTACTTACAGTGTTACGCTGTCTGTCATGGAGGCATTTAGACAATAAAATATTCTTGATTAATGCACTATCCCTTCTTATTCTAGTTTTCACTATAAAATATTCATACTGTGTCTTGAAGCATATACAAGTTTGCTTTATAAAATACAGATGTCTCTACCTGCTAGGAGATCCAACCAGTCCGTCCTAAAGGAGATCAGTCTTGAGTGTTCATTGGAAGGCTGAGCACTGAAGAATTAATGCTTTCAAATTGTGGTGCTGGAGAAGATTGCTGAGGGCCCCTTCAACAGCAAGGAGTTCAAACTAGTCAATCCTAAAGGAAATCAATCCTGAATATTCATTAGGAGGACTGATGCTGAAGCTGAAGCTCCAATACTTTGGCCACCTGATGCAAAGAGCTGACTCATTGGAAAAGATCCTGATGCTGGGAAAGATTGAGGGCAGGAGGAGAAGGGGATGACAGAGGATGAGATGATTGGATGGCATCATCAACTCGATGGACATGGGTTTGGGTGCACTCTGGGAGTTGGTGATGGACAAGGAGGCCTGGCATGCTGTGGTTCGTGGGGTTGCAAAGACTTGGACATGACTGAGTGACTGAACTGAACTGAACTGAACTGCCTGCTAAATAGTATTTAAAGCCTTTGGTTAGACTTTTGTGATGATTTCAACTCTCCAAATGCATGTTTTTCCTTCCAAGAAAGATGATTAATTGCATTTTTGTATTTTGAAATTTTAGCTATTTCAGAATTGCATTTTTAATTATCTGTTAAGGCAAAATATATCTTCTAGTAGGTGTTTACACTATAAAGCCATTAGTTTCTCTTCATTTCACATATGTGCTAGTCATAGTTGGTTCATTCATAGGGATGGCATCTTTGGCAATCTCTTGCAGAAGTCCATGGAGAGCCTCTCTAGAATTCCTTCATGTAAATTGAGTTCAGTGGCTTTGATAAAATGAGAGAGGCAGACTGTGAATAAACTCTCACACTGGTTTCAGAGTTGTCATAACTTTTATACAGACCTGGAGCAGGAAATGGCAGCCCACATACTCTTACCTAGAAAATCCCGTGGACGAAGGAGCCTGACAGGCTACAGTCCATGGGGTCACAAAGAGTTGGACACAGCTGAGTGACTTCACTTCAGAAGAGACCAAAGTTTTAGTGTTGGCACTAACTGATTAGGGATGTAAAACCAGAGCAGAATATTTTCTCTTTCTTCCCACAATATGCGACGCTCATGCTCAATCACTTCAGTTGTGTCTGACTCTCTGTGACCCCGTGGACCACCAGGGTCCTTTGTCCATGGGGTTCTCCAGGCCAGAGTACTGGAGTGGGTTGCCATTTCCTTCTCCAGTGATAGAGTATGAAGTGAGTGAAGTGAGTGAAGTGAAGTCGCTCACAATAGGTGGTACTATCTGTTAAATGCATTCCACAACCCTTCATACACGTATATCTTCCAGGTCTTTAAGTGCATCCACAGAGTGGAATGGACAAGTCAAGTAATCAATTTTATCTCTGATGTAATAAACTTCATTCCTGATTATTTGACTTATTGAAACTCTACTAAAGGGAAAGAATGATAATCTACATCATTTTATAATTAACATGTCCCATCATGTAGTAATGCAATGGCATGTGTGTGTGTGCAGTACATCGATGTCCATTTTTGTCAGTGTGTTCATTTTAAAATCTGTGATAAACCTTGACTAATATGTTACCTTCCTGGTGCCCAGATGATAAGACCAAAGTAGGAAAATTAAAATTTTTTAAATCAACTTTAGCCACTAACTAGCAAACATTAATGCATCATTTTATGATGGTGGTGTTAGGGAAATGGTCACTTTACACATTTATCCATCTCCGCCTGGAGAGTGCAATGTAGCACTAGAATGCAGATATTTGTTTTTCCAATGGACATGAATTTGAGCAAACTCAAGATACTGGAAGACAGAGGAGCCTGGATGTAGTCCAAGGGGTCACAAAGAGTCAGACATGACTTAGTGACTGAACAACAACAACAAAATAGTTGTTAAGATAAACCAGTGGTCAGTATAGTGCTCCTCTCTCTCGTGTTATGCCTTTAGGCAGTAAGTGTCCAAGGATATTACTTGTCTACACGATATAGCTACTGCTTTCATTTACCCTCTGATAGTTCTTTGAAGAGCTTGAGGTATATGGAAAGGAATGCCTTTCTGCAAAAGCCACTGAGCTAAAGGCAGAATGGGTCAAAGACCTCTGCTTCTAGAATTTAATTGCCGCAAGTTCTGCAGATACATATTGTGACATTTTAGTAAACAGTCACATTCGTTTCCTTGATGGTCCTCTTTGATCAATTTTGTTTTTCTGTTTATAGCTTCAGATTATTTCATTTCATTTTTATATTAAAATCTAAGGGCTAAGTGAATTTGAAAGATTAAAATAAATGTCTTATAATTTATAATGTTAGAAATTTCATTCAAATTCCCACATTTCTATGCAATGTAATATTGTTTCTCTATTAATTTTGCTATCAGCTATACAGATGTATGCCTTTAGGTATATTTTGTTATTTTTGGGGGGAGACTGCCCAAACAAGGAGAGCATAATCTAGTATTTTCAATGCATTTCACTTTTTATTTTATTAATATTTGACAAAATTGCATGAAGAAAAGCAGGCTTTACTTTTTATAAATTAACTCAAACTTCTAAGAAAGCATAGGTTGTGTATGTCACCCCCATTAATTAAAAGGGTAAACTTGCTTTCAAATTGGAATGCACTGAAATATCAAAAAGGAAACTGGGCACTAGGTCTTCTGTTCCGTCACTGACTTGCCCTGTAACTTTGAGTGAATGTTCTAACCTGCTTGATATATTATTTTTCTCATTGGCAAATCAAAAGACATTGAATTTGATGATTTATGAGATCATCTAAATAAATGAATATTGCTGCATTCCAATAAAACTTTACTAACAAAAGAGAAAGCTAGATTTGTTCAGTGAGCTGTAGTTTGTCAACTTCTGATTTAGAAGACAGTAATAGTGTTTTTGGAGTTAATATACTGACATAGAATCCCAAAGAGTATGGTGGAAATTGTTTTTAAATAAAAGAGAATTAGAAATAATGAAAGAGTGGCACTCTTGTTTTTCTTTTTTTCTTTAGATCATGATCTAATTAATGCAGAAATATTACAAAATAGGGCCGTATTATACTTCAGTTTCTGATATAACTCTGGAAAATCAACTATACACCAACTTTGGATGTAGTGTATATATGAAGAGGTCTATGCATAACTAAAAATCTTGGTATTCAAATTAGGAAAATGAATATCTCATTTTTATTCAATAGGAACAAATAAAATACTTTAAAAATGTAGATTAGCTAGACTAAATCTAAGAGATGAGTGTGCAAACTATTTTTCAACTGTTGCAGTTCTTTTCTCTGCCTAAGGCACATTTTATCTCTTGAAGCAGTAAAATCAAGCAGGCATATTTACTATGAGCCAGACTGGGTTTAGATATTTACATATATCATATCATTTAATTAACACAATAATAACACTACAAAGTTTGTGTTAATATATTTATTTTGCAAATGAGGAAACTGTATTTCCAATGGCCCCATTAATAAGTATATATATAAAATCAGTTTCAAAACCAAATTTGTGTAACTTCAAAGTCTATGCTCTTA
The DNA here is from genome assembly GCF_023699985.2 of Odocoileus virginianus. Classification (NCBI taxonomy): domain Eukaryota; kingdom Metazoa; phylum Chordata; class Mammalia; order Artiodactyla; family Cervidae; genus Odocoileus; species Odocoileus virginianus. Next base: position 35,774,667 of record NC_069680.1, read on the forward strand.
AATACTGTATCATATATCTCTCAGGCTAATCACTATTTCTCCTTCAGATATCCCCAATTTCATTTTCTGTCTTATTTAGTTGATCAAATATGAAACATTGAGGAAAGAATATATGCAAAACCATGTTTTCACAAGCAACAGAAAAAATACTTGAGATAATTCAAAGGATAAAAGTAAAATTCCTTCCTAATTTTTTTCTTTTACAGTTTTGAATATTCATTCTATATTTGCAGGATCCTTTTGATCAAGCACCTTGTCCTTGTGGTAGGCCCTTTGATAATGAAGACTCTATTGGGTTTTCCTTTGTTCCTTTCTCACTCTGGCCATTTTCTCACTTGTGCTCTCTGGGATCACCTAAAAAACCTACCTGTACATAAGTCTTTGTCTCTGGTCCATTCTTGCAGGAAAACCTGTTACCGAACCAAACTTGGGTCCAGTGACCTGATGTGTAGCCAAGCCAATCTGCTGTACTTTTTAGAGGAAAGTGTTACATTTATTGCAAAGTTCCAAAAAAGAATACAGAGTGGCTAATGCTCAAAAGACCTGAACTGTCTGAGCGCTTTCAGGGAAGGGACTGTGAAGGCAAGGTTGAGGGAGAGTATTCTGGGGAACATGATGAGCTGGTGCACAGTTCTCTGAGTGGTGAGTTGTGAAGTAACCAGATGATGCCACTGGGAATAAATTATCAATGTTCAGGCTCCAATTGGTCTGGGGACTATGTGCTTATGGTCATCACTCTCCATCTGATTGGGGTCTGGTTTCTGAAAAACAACTGAGAAATGTGCATTAGACTTTATCTTTGAGATGGAACTAGGAGTCTGTGAGATGGATTTATTAAGTTATAGTTATTGCTCTAGAGGCCTGACTGTCCTGTCTTTGTTTCTGCACCTATTAGCTTTTCTAAAGGTAGCTGTTACAGCTTGTTTCTTTCTTTCTTTACTCATGGAAGGTCTCGGAAGCCACAGTATATGGCCAGTTTTTTCCCCCTCTAATTACCAGCAAGCAGGGGACTCACTGGAGATCCTTTCACCAGGAAGGCCTCTACATAGGTCTGCTAGGTTTCAAACCAAGCTGAGACATACCTTTTTAAGGTAATTCCTTCTAACTACCCCCAATCCCTAGACTGTCTCAGATGTCCCTCCTGGGAGTTCCCAAAGCACCCATTGCTTTTAAAATAAAATCCTTTGATCACTGTCTATATTTTAAACTTACATAGAGATGGATTGCTTCTACAAGTGTTATAATGTTTATGGTTTCTTTCTTTTTTGATTTTTTTAGTGCATATACTGACTGCACAATACATTTGAGCACTTCACATATTTCCTGCCCTTGATCTTTCATCTGTCTTTGCTTTGCCTTACCCAATAATAAATAAGGTATGTAAGGGCTGGTGAAGCATAACTCCCCCCCGCCCTCCTTTTTTTTTCTATTTCTACAATTTGATATTCACAAAATACCTGGAGGCTATAGAACACTGAGTCAGTGGTGTTTCATAGTTCTCTAGGAAGCTACATACTTCTTCACAATGTAGCACATATTTTCAGCTGAGAATTAAACCAAGTGATAGCTTACAGTGAACGATATCAGATTTGTGATCTCCAAAGAAGAAAGATTTAGGTTCTGGACAAGACACCAGGCTTGATCACTCAGGGCTCTTGTGTGGCAGAAGTTTTATTACGGTGAAAGGGACAGGGAATTCTGACATAGACATCAGAAGGGGGATGGAGAGCACCCCCCTTGCTAGTCTTAGCACAGGAGTTATAATTTTTAAATTAGTTATTAAAATAAATCAAAAGAATATCTCATATTTGTAAATATCTTACCAGACCCACTCCCACAATATACATTTTAAGATAACAGGATTAGAATTTAATAATAGAAAGCTCTTACCTGACCCACTTCCATCATATACATTTTATTTATTTATTTATATATTTATTTATTTATTTTTTTCCATTTATTTTTATTAGTTGGAGGCTAATTACTTTACATCATTACAGTAGTTTTTGTCATACATTGAAATGAATTAGCCATGGATTAACATGTATTCCCCATCCCAGTCCCCACTCCCACCTCCCTCTCCACCCGATCCCTCTGGGTCTTCCCAGTGCACCAGGCCCGAGCACTTGTCTCATGCACCCAACCTGGGCTGGTGATCTGTTTCACCCTAGATAATATACATGTTTCAATGCTGTTCTCTTGAAACATCCCACCCTCGCCTTCTCCCAGAGTCCACAAGTCTGTTCTATACATCTGAGTCTCTTTTTCTGTTTTGCATATAGGGTTATCGTTACCATCTTTCTAAAGTCCATATATATGTGTTAGTATACTGTAATGGTCTTTATCTTTCTGGCTTACTTCGCTCTGTATAATGGGCTCCAGTTTCATCCATCTCATTAGAACTGATTCAAATGAATTCTTTTTAATGGCTGAGTAATATTCCATGGTGTATATGTCCCACAGCTTCCTCATCCATTCGTCTGCTGATGGGCATCTGGGTTGCTTACATGTCCTGGCTATTATAAACAGTGCTGCGATGAACATTGGGGTGCACATGTCTCTTTCAGATCTGGTTTCCTTGGTGTGTATGCCCAGAAGTGGGATTGCTGGGTCATATGGCAGTTCTATTTCTAGCTTTTCAAGAAATCTCCACACTGTTTTCCATAGTGGCTGTACTAATTTGCATTCCCACCAACAGTGTAAGAGGGTTCCCTTTTCTCCACACCCTCTCCAGCATTTATTGCTTGTAGACTTTTGGATAGCAGCCATCCTGACTGGCGTATAATGGTACCTCATTGTGGTTTTGATTTGCATTTCTCTGATAATGAGTGATGTTGAGCATCTTTTCATGTGTTTGTTAGCCATCTGTATGTCTTCCTTGGAGAAATGTCTGTTGAGTTCTTTGGCCCATTTTTTGATTGGGTCATTTATTTTTCTGGAGTTGAGCTGGAGGAGTTGCTTGTATATTTTTGAGATTAATCCTTTGTCTGTTGCTTCGTTTGCTATTATTTTCTCCCAATCTGAGGGCTGTCTTTTCACCTTGCTTATAGTTTCCTTTGTTGTGCAAAAGCTTTTAAGTTTCATTAGGTCCCATTTGTTTATTTTTGCTTTTATTTCTAAAATTCTGGGATGTGGGTCATAGAGGATCCTGCTGTGATTTATGTCGGAGAGTGTTTTTCCTATGTTCTCCTCTAGGAGTTTGATAGTTTCTGGTCTTACATTTAGATCTTTAATCCATTTGAAAGAGAAATTAAGGAAACAATACCATTCACCATTGCAACAAAAAGAATAAAATACTTAGGAGTATATCTACCTAAAGAAACAAAAGACCTATACATAGAAAACTATAAAACACTGATGAAAGAAATCAAAGAGGACACAAACAGATGGAGAAATATACCGTGTTCATGGATTGGAAGAATCAATATTGTCAAAATGGCTATACTACCCAAAGCAATCTATAGATTCAATGCAATCCCTATCAAACTACCAACGGTATTTTTCACAGAACTAGAACAAATAATTTCACAATTTGTATGGAAATACAAAAAACCTCGAATAGCCAAAGTAATCCTGAGAAAGAAGAATGGAACTGGAGGAATCAATCTGCCTGACTTCAGACTCTACTACAAAGCCACGGTCATCAAGACAGTATGGTACTGGCACAAAGACAGAAATATAGATCAATGGAACAGAATAGAAAGCCCAGAGATAAATCCATGAACCTATGGTCACCTTATCTTCGACAAAGGAGGCAAGGATATACAATGGAAAAAAGATAACCTCTTTAACAAGTGGTGCTGGGAAAACTGGTCAACCACCTGTAAAAGAATGAAAACTAGAACACTTTCTAACACCATACATCATATACATTTTAAAATAACAGGATTAGTGAGAAGGTTTTCAGGAAGGAGGAATTGTCCTCAAGCAGGATACGTTGCTGTTATATGACCCTTAGAGTCCAAAATGGATGCAGTCTCATTGGATGCACTCTCAAAATTTGGATGCAATCTCAAAAATGACAGAAAGATCTCTGTTTGTTTCCAAGGCAAACCATTCAATATCACAGTAATCCAAGTCTATGCCCTGACCAGTAATGCTGAAGAAGCTGAAGTTGAATGGTTCTATGAAGACCTACAAGAACTTCTGGAACTAACACCCAAAAAAGATGTTCTTTTCATTATCGCAGACTAGAATGCAAAAGTAGGAAGTCAAGAAACACATGGAGTAACAGGCAAATTTGGTCTTGGAGTACAAACCGAAGCAGGTGAAAGGCTAACAGAGTTTTGCCAAGAGAACGCACTGGCCATAACAAACACCCTCTTCCAACAACACAAGAGAAGACTCTACACATGGATATCACCAGATGGTCAATACCAAAACCAGAATGATTATATTCTTTGGACTTCCCTTGTAGCTCAGTCAATAAAGAATCTGCCTGCAGTGCAGGAGACCCGGGTTTGATCCCTGGGTCTGGAAGATCCTCTGGAGAAGGAAATGGCAACCCACTCCAGTATCCTTGCCTGGAAAATCTCTTGGACAGAAGAGCCTGGTGGGCTGCAGTCCATGGGGTCGCAAAGAGTCAGGCATGCCTGGGCGACTAACACTTACTTATTTATATTCTTTGCAGACAAAGATGGAAGAAGCTTTATACAGTCAGGAAAAACAAGACCAGGAACTGACTGTGGCTCAGATCATGAACTCCTTATCGCCAAATTCAGACTCAAATTGGAGAAATTAGGGAAAAACACTAGACCATTCAGGTATGACCTAAATCAAATCCCTTACAATTATATAGTGGAAGTGACAAATAGATTCAAGGGATTAGATCTGATAGACAGAATGCCTGAAGAACTATGGATGGATGTTTGTGATATTGTACAAGAGGCAGTGATCAAGCATCACTGACTCAATGGACATGAGTGGAGTAAACTCCAGGAGTTGGTGATGGACAGAGAGGCCTGGCATGCTGCAGTACATGGAGTTGCAAAGAGTCAGACACAACTGAGTGACTGAACTGAACTGAACTGATGGCTTTAAAGCTTTCCAAGAAGGGTGGTAAATCTTGCTTCATTTTGCTTCTTCAGGAATATCTGTTACCACCCTTAGGTCCTGTGACTACATTCAAGAGGTCAAGAGATGGAGAGATGAATAACTGCCCCCCTTCAGTTTTCCTATTGGGAGGAGAGATATAATTTTCTGAGCCTAGTGGAACAAATAAGTCTGAGCTTTTTCCTATCAAACATTTATGATGGTATCATATTGTGAAGTTCCATTTTCAAATAGCAGCCTAACATTGTGGATTCATATATCCCTTGCTGTCCTGCATAGCTCCATTAAGAATGCCAAAGGGATCGGGTCGAGAGGGAGGTGGGAGGGGGGATCAGGATGGGGAATACATGTAAATCCATGGCTAATTCTTGTCAATGTATGACAAAAACCACTACAATATTGTAAAGTAATTAGCCTCCAACTAATAAAAATAAATAAAAAAGAAAAAGACCATCTACAGAAAAAGAAATGCAAAAGGGCAAAATGGTTGTCTGAGGAGGCCTTACAAACAGCTGAGAAAAGAAATAAAGTGAAAGGCAAAGGGAAAAAGGAAAATTATACCCATTTGAATGCAGAGTTCCAAAGAATAGCAAGGAGAGATAAGAAAGCCTTCCTCAGTGATCAATGCAAAGAAATAGAGGAAAATAACAGAATGGGAAAGACTAGATATCCCTTCAAGAAAAATAGAGATACCAAGGGAACATTTCATGCTAAGATGGGCACAATAAAGGACAGAAATGATATGGACCTAACAGAAGCAGAAGATCTTAAGAAGAGGTGGCAAGAATACACAGAAGAACTGTACAAAAAAGATCTTCATGACCCAGATAATCATGTGTGATCACTTACCTAGAGCCAGATATCCTGGAATGTGAAGTCAAGTGGGCCTAAGGAAGCATTACTATGAACAAAGCTAGTGGAGGTGATGGAATTCCAGTTGAGCCATTTCAAATCCTAAAAGATCATGCTGTTACAGTGCTGCACTTAATATACCAGCAAATTTGGAAAATTCAGCAGTGGCCACAGGACTGGGAAAGGTCAGTTTTCATTACAATCTCAAAGAAAGACAATGCCAATGAATGCTCAAACCAAGGCACAATTGCACTCATCTTACATGCTCAAAATTCTCCACCAGGCTTCAACAGTACATGAACCATGAATTTCCAGATGTTCAAACTGGATTTAGAAAAGGCAGAGGAACCAGAGATCAAATTGCCAACATCAGTTGGATCATCAGAAAAGCAAGAGAGTTCCAGTAAATATCTATTTCTGCTTTATTGACTACACCAAAGCCTTTCTGCAAATCACACAAAAATGTGGAAAATTCTGAAAGAGATGGGAATACCAGACCACCTGACCTGCCTCTTGGGAAATCTGTATGCAGATCAGGAAGCAACAGTTAGAACTGGACATGAAACAACAGACGGGTTCCAAATAGAGGAGTATCTCAAGGCTGTATATTGTCACCCTGTTTATTTAACTTATATGCAGAGTACATCATGAGAAACGCTGGGCTGGAGGAAGCTCAAGCTAGAATCAAGATTTCCGGGAGTAATATCGATAACCTCACATATGCAGATGACACCACCCTTATGGCAGAAAGTGAAGAAGAAATAAAGAGCCTTCTGATGAAAGTGAAAAAGGAGAGTGAAAAAGTTGGCTTAAAGCTCAACATTCAGAAAACTAAGATCATTGCATCCAGTCCCATCACTTCATGGCAAATAGATGGGGAAACAAGGAAACAGTGAGAGACTTTATTTTGTTGGGCTCCAAAATCACTGCAGATGGTGATTGCAGCCATGAAATTAAGAGAAATTTGCTCCTTGGAGGAAAAGCTATGACCAACCTAGACAGTAAGTTAAGAAGCAGAGACCTTACTTTGCCGACAAGGTCCATTTAGTCAAAGCTATTTTTTTCCAGTAGTCATGTATGGATGTGAAATTTGGACTATAAATAAATCTGAGTGCTGAAGAATTGATGCTTTTGAACTATGGTGTTGGGGAAGACTCTGAGAGTCCCTTGGACTGCAAGGAGATCCAACCAGTCCATCCTAAAGGACATCAGTCCTGAAAATTCATTGGAAGGACTGATTATGAAGCTGAAATTCCAGTACTTCAGACACCTGATGTGAAGAACTGATTTAACAGGAAAGACCCTGATGCTCGGAAGGAATGAATTCGGGAGGAGAAGGTGATGACAGAGGATGAGATGGTTGGATGGCATCACCTACTCAATGGACATTAGTTTGAGTAAGTTCCAGGAGTTGTTGATGGACACGGAAGCCAGCCATGCTGCAGTCCATGGGGTTCCAAAGAGTTGGACATGACTGAGTGACTGAATGAACTGAACCCTTATTACAGAGTTTAAGCTGAGTTTTTTGTGATCGTCAGTTCCAAGCTTAATTAAAGACATGTTTTATGTGACTAAGACTAAGGAATGTAGAGAAAAAATAAATAATAAAATATATTTGTCCTTTCCTCCTCCTTGAGAACTCCAGTCCCCTCTCTCTTCTTTGAGAAGCCCCAGACCCCTCCTTCCTCCTTGGGGACCTCAGACTTTTTATCAGCCTACTTAGAAATTGACTCTCACAAGTTTCACTTCATGCCATATGGAGTTGAAAATTCTGCTTTGTAATCATGACATGGCACAGAATGATGTTCAGAACAATATATATTACCTGAAAAGAGTGGGTACAACAACACACATTTGTTTCTATTGATAAGTTAGCTGAGGGGCAGTCACTATTTTGCACTGTGATGTAGTTGGAAGCAGAGTTCCACTGAAGTTAATTGATTTAAATCTCAATCCTTAATGCATTAGTAGAGACATAAAAATCTAAGAACTTGCTTTTTATTGCCCTGAAGCAACAATTGTACATGAAAGTTATGTGTAAATCAAGGAAGGAAAAAACAAGCAGATTCCTAGTACTTCCAGCAAATAAAGGTGACTCTTTGTATACATCAAACTGTCACAAATGAAAACACATGGAGAACACAAAGCCTTTGCTTCACAAGTGTGTGAGGGAACTTAGTGAAAGCAGTAAACTCAGCTATAACCAGACAATGGCGGTCAGATTGAATGTCACGATTGTGATGACAGTAGATAATCCATAGAAATTGAGAGAACTGTGCTCAGTCACTCAGTCATGTCCAATTCTTTGTGACCCCATAGACTGTAATCTGCTAGGCTCCTCTGTCCATGGGATTTTCCAAGCAAGAATACTGGAGTGGCTTGCTATTTCCTATGTTAGGGGATCTTCCCAACCCAGGGATTGAACCCTAGTCTCCTGTATTGGCAGGCAGATTCTTTACCACTGTATCACCTGGGAAACCGTTGAGAAAATCGTCAGTATCTAAAATAATTAATCTCCTTGCTAGGAGATCAAACCAGTCAATCCTAAAGGAAATCAGTCCTGAATATTCATTAGAAGGACTGATGCTGAAGCTGCAATATTTTGGCCACCTAATTCGAGGAACTGATTCATTTGAAAAGACCCTGATACTGGGAAAGATTAAAGGCAGGAGCAGAAGGAGATAATGGAGGATAAGATGATTGGATGGCATCACCAACTCAATAGAAATGAATTTGAGCAAGCTCTGGAAGTTGGTGATGGACAGGGAAGCCTGGCGTGCTGCAGTCCATGAGGTCGCAAAGTCAGACACGACTGAGCAACTGAACTGAAAATAATTAAAATATAAATTTAGTGAGCTTAATTTTTTGTTAGTATTTTAATTCTGAAATGTTTTACTCCCAATTTCTAATATTCAGAACAGTTCAACTTACAAAAAAGAATGAAAAGCCCAGCCTGATTCAGTTCTGTCAGAATGTGCTATATTTAATCCAGCTTTCAAATTTTAAGAAAAATTTTTACTCAACAGTTTGGAAAAGAATAGTAAGAACATGAATTCAAAACATGTTTTTGTAAACAGGATATATCTGAAATTTTCCACCCAGAAATAATTGGTGATGCATAAATTTGTTTGAGACATTAGCTTTGGAGAATTAATAAAATGTATTTCATAATTAGCAACCTAAGAAGTAGTTAGAAAAGCTGTTTTTAGCCCTTAGTTCTACAATCACATGTATTAGTATGATGAATAGCAGTCATGTGAGTGAGCATCTCCAGAGGCATTATTAAATTTTAAATGAATGTCAGTGATGATCATGGACTATGGACCTTCTGCATAGATAAGATTGGATGTGGTATTATCCCGTTTTTTCCTACTAGAGAAGGTAGATTGGAAGTGAGGAAAATAAGCAATTCATACAACTTCCTTTTTTCTGCATTGTTAATCCATTATTTTTTGCATGCATTCACTAGTGAACCATGAAACCTGCTAATATGGAGAATCATCATTTGAGAATTAATGCATGGTTAATAGCATCATGGAATTTTCACATTAATAATTGTGAGAGCAAGGATTTTCCACAGCCTTGTAGTTGGGTGCAAAGCCTTCATTTTAAAAATACATAAAATAAATCATGTAATTAAAAAGGTAAAAAATATAGTATTTTAATAACCTTTTTTCATTGATAATTAAAAAGAGATGGTGTCTGTTCTAGAAGATTATGTTGAGAGGATTCAGAAACTTCCAAGCCTTTTAATTAGTCAAAAAAGACATTTTAGTTTGTTTTTATAAAACATATAAGCCTCTGGAAATGTGGTCACAGAAGCATTTAAGATCAGGTTAAGTTATAAGTTCCTCTCAGAACAAGGGAGGATACATAGATGAATCTGTATCATAATTTGTTTGAGCAACTATTATGTGGCAGCATAAACTACAATGGAATATATGTTTGTCTTCTCATTCAGTGATGGTCTTATATGTCCTTTTATGTTTATATCATGTGTAAGATACAGTATTCATATTTTCATGTATATTCCTGTTAATGAGTATTCCTATTATTCATTTATCTAATTGAAAAATATTAGGGTAATATGGGGTATCCGATCCATTTTATGCTGGACTCTGTATTGACTAATAATGATATAAAACTTTAAGTACTTTAATATACAAATTAAAATAGCCTGCACAAATTATAGGGAATATTTTATTATTTTTCTGATTTTCTTAATTCAACTACAGCACAGGCTGTTTAAGCAGCTTCTTCAGAGACACACACAGCTGAGAGCTAGTGGAGAATGGAGTACAAACCTAGATGGTCAGGCTTCAGAGTTGTTGCTCAACCAGCTTAGAATCTTACTTAGGAGAAAGTACATGAACATGGAAATCAATTACCCTGGAGTGCAATACTTAAATAAAAGTGAAAAAATGAAGCTCAAAAAAGATAGCAGGGGAACATATAAACAATAGATCTACTCACTGGCAAATTTTATATTCCTTACTTCAGAAATACATCAGCTGCTTTTTGGTCTCTAAGTTGCCTTCTCCTTTTGTAATCCTTCAATTTTATAAAAAGGAAAAATTTTCACAGCATGTGCATATATCAATTCAACATGGTATATACTTTAAATACTTCACAATTTTATAGGGCAATTATGCATCTATAAAGCTAGGATTCAAAGGTGGTTCAACATAAGAAAATTAATAAACATGATACACCATACTGACAAAATGTAGGATAAAAATCATATGACTATCTCTATAAACGCAGAAAAAACACGACAAAATTCAGCATCAATGAGTATAGTTCAATAACAACATCTGCTACAATTAATCCCTACCCATAATAAAACAGACCTCACTGAGCTTCTTATCAAGATGCTGGGGTTCCTCTCTGCTGTGTATGTCTCACTAAATAATGAGCAAATGTAAAATCTGGAGCATGTTACAGAACATCTTATGTGTCCTTTTTCGCTCAATTCTTCCAGGAGCTTCCAGGGCAGTTATTGCATTTCTACCTTTATATGGGCCATTGCTCTTCCTGAGTTTCTGGGATCATCTTCACAACATTTTGGATCACCCTGTGGAGTTTGTCCAAAGTGTTAAATCCTGTATTGCAAGGGATTGCTCTCATCTCATTAAATTTTTTCTTAAACAGTATATGTTACACCTTCCTCTCTTGAGCTAGCATGTCCAAAAGGAGGGTACACTTATGTATGTGTACAAAAAGGTACCCATATATATGTTTACTAGTCCCTGAGACTCCTTCAGGGTACAGTTCCTGATTACTGACCTGGTGACCAGGAAGCAATTGAGGGGAAAATTGGCAGGAAGTTTACCTTGTGTGGGGCTTCAATAGTGGCTCAGATGGTAAAGAATTTGCCTGCAGTGTGGGAGATCTCGGTTCGATCCCTTCGTTGGCAAGATCCCCTGGAGGAGGAAATGGCAACCCACTCCAGTATTCTTGCCTGGAGAATCCCCATGACAGAGAAGCCTGTCGCACTACAGTCCAGGGGATCGCAAAGCATTCGATTCAACTCAGCGACTTTCACTTAGTCACTCACTCACTGTTGTGTGGCAGGGAAGGGCTGTCTGTACCATCCACAAGCCAAAGAGGGGCGCTGAACCTTAACATGGAAGCGTGGACAACTTTAGGGAGCTCTCTGCATAGAAGGAATTGTAGTAATTTAAGATTCTCAATTGCATCAACCCCCAACCCGTAGGCAAGTGCTCCTGTTCTTTCTTAATCAGAACTCTGATTAGTATAGCAGACATGCCTAGGTTGAGAATTTTAGTTTCTCATAAATTCTGCTACTTTTATGGAAAAATTCTGGGTCTGATTCTACGTTTTCTCAGTTCATTTGCTGGTGGCTATAAAAGCCTTTTAATACACTGTGAAAGAGACACTATTGCGTTAACACTTAGCTTTTAATTGATGACTTATGACCCTTAGCCTTTCATTTGATTTATCTAGAGCATCCCTTGCCCCTACAACTATCCAATTTTATTGCTGTTGAAATAGCTATTTTCCTCATATGTCTTAAGTACCTCACACCTTTCACCACTAGTTGCACCCAACCCCCCAAACTGGTACACCACAGAGTTCACCACCAGGTAAGATTTTAACAATTACACTGTTACCTGTGCCATAAAAGGGGGAATTGGCTGAAATTTCAATAATTGTCTCAGCAAAATCCATGGGGTAATATGAAGCTAGTAAGGCCCTTTATAGTCTCATGTTGGAGGATAAATAGGGCTGTCACATTCCTGCCTTGCCCAGCAGTCACTCTAATTGAAAACAGCAGTTTACTAGGGAAAAGGAGAAAATCTTCAGGCCACAGTATTTTTATCGTCTTTTTAGATGGACACACTTATCTCTAAATTTTCTAATAATTAAAGCTGATTCTTTAAGGTGAACTACAACACAAACTTAAGGGAAAAGAAATTCTTATAAATATTCACTAAAAATAAATATATCCATGTATAGAGCTAAAATTTCTGCAGATTGTATATCCAGAAGAAAATAGTTTAAAGTTTTGCTAGTCTTTAAAAGATGATGCTGTGAAAGTGTTGCACTCAGTATACCAGAAATTTGAAAAACTAAGCAGTGGCCACAGGACTGGAAAAGGTCAGTTTTCATTCTAATCCCAAAGAAAGGCAATGCCAAAGAATGTTCAAACCACTGCACAATTGCACTCATTTCACACAGTAATAAGGTAGTGGTCAAAATTCTCGAAGCCAGGCTTCAACAGTACATGAACCAAGAACTTCCAGATGTTCCAGCTGGATTTAGAAAAGGCAGAGGAACCAGAGATCAGATTGCCAACATCTGTTGGATCATTGAAAAAACAAGAGAGTTCCAGAAAAACATTTACTTCTGCTTTATTGACTATGCCAAAGCCTTTGACTGTGTGGATCACAATAAACTGTGGAAAATTCTGAAAGAGATGGGAATACCAGACCACCTGACCTGCCTCTGGAGAAATCTGTTTGCAGGTCAGGAAACAACAGTTAGAACTGGACATGGAACAAAAGACTGGTTCCAAATAGGGAAAGGAGTATGTCAAGGCTGTATATTGTCACCCTGCTTATTTAACTTATATGCAGAGTACATCATGAGAAATGCTGGGCTGGAGGGAGCACAAGCTGGTATCAAGACCTTCGGGAGAAATATCAGTAACCTCAGATATGCAGATGACACCACCCTTATGGCAGAAAGTGAAAAAGAACTAAAGAGCCTCTTGATGAAAGTGAAAGAGGAGAGTGAAAAAGTTGGCTTAAAATCAACATTAAGGATGGGAAGGGAAGTGGGAGGAGGGTTCAGGATGGGGGATACATGTACACCCATGACTGATTCATGTCAATGTATGGCAAAAACCACTACAGTATTGTAAAGTAATTATCCTCCAATTAAAATTAATTAATTTAAAAAATGAAACCTAAGATGGCATCTGGTCCCATTACTTCCTGGCAAATAGATGGGGAAACAGTGGAAACAGTGACAGACTTTATTTTGTTAGGCTCCAAAATCCCTGCAGATGGTGACTGCAGCCATGAAATTAAAAAAGACACTTGCTTCTTGGAAGAAAAGTTATGACCAACCTAGACAGCATATTAAAAAGCAGAGATGTTACTTTGCTTACAAAGGTCCATCTAGCTAAAGTTATGGTTTTTCCAATATCATGTATGGATGTGAGAATTGAACCATAAAGAAGGTTGAACTCTGAAGATTTGATGCTTTTGATCTGTGGTGTTGGAGAAGACTCTTGAGAGTCCCTTGGACTGCAAGGAGATCCAACCATTCCATCCTAAAGGAAATCAGTCCTGCATGTTCATTGGAAGGACTGATGCTGAAGCTGAAACTCTAATACTTTGGCCACTAATATGAAGAATGGACTCATTTGAAAAGCCCCTGATGCTGGGAAAGATTGAAGGCAGGAGGAGAAGGGGACAACAGAAGATGAGATGGTTGGATGGCATCACCGACTCAATGGACATGAATTTGAGTAAACTCCAGGACTTGGCAATGGACAGGGAAGCCTGGTGTGCTGTAGTCCATGTGGTCACAAAGAGTCAGATACTACTGAGCAACTGAACTTAACTGAATTGAGTCTTTAAAACCACCAAGATTGCCTTTAAGATTTTTCTTCATAAAAATACAGATATTAATACTTTAATATCTAATTTAGTTCTAAATTTAACCATATAATTTAAAAGTATAAATTAATAATAAAATTACATGGTAGAAATATGAAAACTTAAAGATGCTAGAAATAGCTCTTTAAGCACAACTTGTTATTTATTTGGAGATTTTTATGAGAGAAAGTGTAACTCATAAAGAACATAATTGAAAAAATAAAAGATATTTTCAGTGTCTTACATTTGTGATGAAGATAATGCTACATTATACTTTTTAAAAATTTTGTCTTACATAGACACTTTTCCTATAGATAATTTAATAAAATTATTATAAATCTACTGATCTGATTTAATTTATAATAACAAATCTACTTTGCTCAACATGGAAGAAATTTGAATTACTGACACAAGATGTTCCATGATACCAAAATATACTTCTAGATGTAAATTGGTGGTGTTATAAGCTCTTTTTATTTTTAATATCTTCTGTTTATATGTTAAATAATTTGGAGATCATGGTTAAATGAGAGTGATTAACATTTTATAAAAATTAGAATTTTATTTCAAGACTAGTCATATTAAGTCAAATAAAATGGAACACTTTCTGAAATAAAACTGACACCTGTTTATACCTGTGGGGCTGCAGAAGATTTCAACTCTTTAAGAACAGTAAATTATAGCTACTACTAATGAACTATGTTATATTAGTTTGTATAAAATCAGGACACAGGTAATACCTCTACTTATGATTTGATCATGTCAGTAACTGTCAAAATACCTCAAGTTCAACATTCTGTTAATACTGACTTCAGATCTGCCATGACTGTAGTAACTAATAATTTTCATTCTTTTGAGCCTCTGTCATGTAACTTGCCCTTCAGTTGTCAAAAAATGTATCACTTAAAATTTTTTAAATTATCCTATATTTATTTAAAATAGTTTCTTTCTCTACAACAGTATATTTTGTCAAATCAGTAGCTCATGTTATTTAAAGATTAAAGGGACACATACCTGTTCTTAAAAAATGTTCTTCTGTCATACAGGAATTGTCATTGTTTAAGAGAATAACTCAATTTAATCGTGTAAAACTATTGTAATTTTGACATTATATCATGTCAACTTAGAGGCATCAGACATACTGGCATTTACCAGCACATTAAATGTTGAATGTTATCTCTTAGGGGAACTCACTTTGCTTCAAGCCAAGTGCTAATATCACATCCTAGAATTTTTTCTTTGAAAGTCATCAAGTTGAGCCAAAATATACTCATATTTATTTTTGTTGAGATAGCTGTCAAATTGAAATTCAAATTTAATATTTGTTTTAAAATTTGAGGAACCCTGAAGCAATCTGTTGTCCCCCAAAGGGCATCAGTTTTGGAAGTGTTACACAAAATATAAGATAGAAATTATACCACTAGAGGGGTGACATTTGGAAGGATGTCTTTTATCCCACTTCAAAAAAAGTGGTCAGGAAGATGCTTTCTCAACTCTTTGAAAGTCCCTGTAAATCACAGCAAAGAAAGTTCTGCATTTACCCTAATCATGAGAAAAAGAGAAGAGCTAGTTCCAAAGAGCCTGGGGGTACCCCCAAACTCCCAAAAACCCACCGTGGAAACAAGTGGCCTTGTGTGTGTGCTCGGCGATGTCCAACTCTTTGTGACTCCATGGACTACAGCCTGCAAAGCTCCTCTGTCCATGGGATTTCCCAGGCAAGAATACTGGAGTGGGTTGTCATTTCCTTCTTCAGGGAATCTTCTCAACCTAGGGATTGAACCAGCGTCTCCTGCATTGAAGTGGATTCTTTACCACTGAGCCACATGGGAAGCCCTTAAAAAGATGTACTCATCCCTTTCAGAATATTTTTGAAGAAGCTTAAAGACAGTAAGTATAAAACCTTTGAGAGAGGAAAATTATAATTACCACCACCACAACCAAAGAGTAAGTGCAGCTCTCCAGCATAAATAGGATTAGTTGTCTTCATACAGTGGAAGTTTTGTAGTATTGTTCTTATCAACACCATCAGTTATAAATTTTTTCAGTACAAATTCCATCTACTTTTGTTTGTAGTGGTAAAGAAATGGTAGTAGTAACAGACTCTTTTAGTATATACTACTGACCAAAAAATCAGTATTCTCAAGGATACATAAATATTGGTGATTTTATCTATATTTTAGAGATAAAGAGGTTTCTGCTTTAACAGGTTATCAGCTGTATAAAGGTCAAAATCAAGAAGAGTTTACAATTAAGGTCAGTTAGAATCTTGTTTAGGATACAAAGTCCATGCCCATCCACTTGTTCGCCTCCTTAAAAAATGTTTTGAATGAACTTCAACTTTTACATAATAATGCAGTCTTAATTGTGAATATAACTATAACACTTAATTCCTCCTTTACCATATCATATCATATCCCAGTTGTATTGAAGGTTATTTACCTCCTAAATGGTCTAAGATTTATGCTTTGAATTCTTGTGATTTTCTGCATCTAGCGTGGCTTTTAAAAGCTTTGAAATATACTGTAAAAGGTAAACCTGTATTTCAAAGGTAAACCTGTACTTCAAAGGTAAACATTAACTTAGTCTGATGTTTTCCAAAACAGGTATATATATTTATTTTTCTGTATATTATTTACATAACGATTCAGGATCTACTTTTCTGCGTAATTCTCTCTTTTTCTTCTGAGAAAACAGACATTCAACTACACATTGAGAGATGTTTTCCTCATATATTGGAATCACATTGCTTAATTCTAAAGCCAAAAAAAAAAAAAAGACTCAGTATTCAAAGTATGAGTTTAAGATTATGAGTTATATTTACTAAAAGGCGTATTATTATAACAATACATTTTAATTTTATGACCTCCAGTATGTCTTGAGAAGAAGGAGGAAAAAACAGATGTTAAAACTATTTTAAAGAAAATTACTTTGTCATTTTCTGGAAACCATAGCTTACGAATTTATTTTGTCTTAAAGATAATTTATACAACAGATTATCTCTTCTGGGTGGGCATAGACTCAAAAACAGATTTACTCCACCTGTTTATTACCCTAGCAGTTTCTAAACAGAATTCTGTTTTAACTTTCATTTGTTATCTCCTTAGGCTTTATTGATTTGCTAGTGTCCTATATGAGCGAGAATTGTCTAATTAAACAAGCAGGATTATAAAGTTATAAAATATAAAATCAGAGGAAACTTATGGGTTATTTCAATGAACCTTGAAGATTCTTGTGTGTGTGTGTGTGTGTGTGTGTGTAACTCAATGAGCTAAACTGGCCATTTAAATCTTAGATTGAACAACCAGTGTCCTGAATACTTGCTAAGTCAACATCGCTGCTGGGAAACACTGGGGCCAATTGTTAAATTCAAATATAAATCTGTTTGGAAAACACATTTTTGTTTAAATTTTCCTCACAAATTGATAAGGATAAAATCAAACATTATACGGAAATGAAAACACTATTATACACATATTGGTTAATTCTTCACTTTATAAACATTTTATTTTCTGAAATAAAGTGGCCTAATGCAGTGGCATGTGATTTTTTTCCAGGTTGTTTGCCTTTTAATAAGCTGATTAGTGACATTTCATTTAGTGAAATGGAACTTACTAGGCAAGGAAACAGTGTGATACAGGGATGTAGCCACAATCCCAGGCCTTTTTCAACAAGCTCCCTCTATGCCCCAATGTAAAATGAAATTGCCATTTGCTTCTTTATATTTCATGTCACTTCTCTATTTTGCATCATGTAGAACTGAGGTTTTTTACTTTGCATTTAAGGAAATGCTTGTCACACTTTTCCTTCTTTTACAGCCTTCATACTAATAAGGATTGGCTTTTTCCTTATTTAGCAAAATATTTTCATCCACAAACTGCAGTGACATTCTTGCCAAACTGGTTTAATGGTTCACATTAGGATCATCATTTCAGCATTTACTGAAATGCTCTCAGTAAACCAGAAAACTGAATCTGTATACTTGGTAAACCAAGGCAGAGCCTGGGATAAATTTCAACTCTTGATCAAACAAAGAAGGATAAAGAAGGATTAAAATAATGGATTGATTCATTGTTGACAGAGTGTTTTTAAACTCTTTTGAGAGAGACACTATATGCTCTCTGCAAATGTCACACCAAGCTGCCACTTTTTGACAATTAAAGAGTGTTGATGACAAAATTGTTAAGAAGACTACTTGTTTATGGAGGCTTCATATTTCTCCTTTCAAAGTTTTTCTCTTTGTTGCTATCTCCTGACTTCATTAGAAGCCTATATGATGCCGTATTCCAGCCATCATAAATTAAAAGACACAAAGGCCAGGCATTTGGTAAAAGACTTGAGGACATTATGAGTGTGTGTGTGTGTGTGTGTGTGTGTGTGTGTGATGTATGAGTGTTATAAATTTTTGAGTGCATGTGCTTTTGAAGCAGGGGCTCTCAAGTATTTATAATTGCTGCCATAACTAATTATGTGCTCTTGAAATGACATAGAGACTAAATTTCTATTTGGAATCTCTTCATTTCTAAATGTCAGTTTCAGTTATGGGGTGAATTGTGTTTCCTCTGACTCTCACCAATTTTATGTTGAAGTTTTAACCCTAGTAATTCAAAAAGTGATTGTATTTGGAGATAGGATTTTTAAAGAAGTAAATTAGGTAAAATGAGGTCATATGGATGGCTCCTAGTCCAATAAGACTGGTGTTCATGTAAGAAGAGGAATTTATGACATGGACAATTCTAAAGGGGTGACCCAAAGAGCACACAGCAAGAGATAGGCCATATGAAAGTCAAAGAGAGGTCTTTGTTATTGTTCGGTCACTTAGTCTTGTCCACCTCTTTGAGACCCCACAGACTGCAGCAGGCCAGGCTTCCCTGTCCTTTACCATCTCTGGAGCTTGCTCAAACTCATGTCTATTGAGTCAGTGATGCCATCCAACCATCTCACCAACTCTTTTGTCCCCTTCTCCTCCTGCCTCAATCTTTCCCAGCATCAGGGTCTTTTCTAATGAGTCAGCTCTTCACATCAGGTGGCCAAAGTATTGGACCTTCAGCTTCAGCATCAGTCTTTCCAATGAATATTCAGGATTGATTTCCTTTGACTGGTTTGATCTCTTTGCAGTCCAAGGGGGACTCTCAAGAGTCTTCTCCAACACAACAGTTCAAAAGCGTCAATTCTTCAGTGTTCAACCTTCTTTATGGTCCAATTCTCACATCCATACATGATACAGGAAAAACCATAGCTTTGACTACATGGACCTTTGTCAGCAAAGTAGCATCTCTGCTTTTTAATATGCTGTCTAGGTTGGTCATAACTTTTCTTTCAAGGAGCAAGTTTCTTTTAATTTCATGGCTCCAGTCACCCTCTGCAGTGACTTTGAAGCCCAAGAAAATAAAGTCTCTCACTGTTTCTGTACTTTCTCTATTTGCCATGAAGTGATGGGACAGGATGCCATGATCTTAGTTTTTTGAATATTGAGTTTTAAGCCAGCTTTTTCACTCCCCTCTTTCACTTTCATCAGGAGGCTCCTCAGTTCCTCTTCAATTTCTGCCATAAGGGTGGTGTCATCTGCATATCTGAGGTTATTGATACTTCTCCTGACAGTCTTGATCCCAGTTTGTGCTTAATTTAGCCTGGCATTTCACATGGTGTACTCTGCATATAAGTTAAATAAGCAGGGTGCCAATATACAGCCTTTATGTATGCCTCTACCAGTTTAGAACCAGTCCATTGTTCCATGTCCAGTTCTAACTATTGCTTCTTGATCTGTACAAGAAGGCCATCTGCAAGTCAGAGAGAAAGGTCTTAGAAGAAACAAAATGTGCTGACATTTTGATACTGGATTTCTAGCTTATAGAACTGTAAAAAAGAACAAAAAATTCTATTGATTAAGCTATCCAAAATGAAAGTCACTCAGTCGTGTTTGACTCTTTGTCACCCCGTGGACCATACTGTCCATGGAATTCTCCAGGCCAGAATATTGGAGTGGGTATGCTTTTCCTTCTTCAGAGGATCTTCCCAACCTAGGAATCAAACCAGGGTCTCCTGCATTGCGGGCGAATTCTTTGCCAACTGAGTGTCAGGGAAGCCCCTTTGTTATGGCAACCCCAGCAAACTAATGCCATCTCATTTTTTAAAAATATTTTCCTGGTCAAATAAAAATGTCCAATTTTACCCGAAGGATGCTAAATTTTACCTCTGCTTTATTGAATCATAGTTTACCAAACTAGCTCTATAATTTGGCATTAATTTGTTAAGGCATGAAATTTTAACTCACTAGTTTTAAATTAAATGTCGTATTTTAATATGATTATAGATTCAGCTTCAGTTGTGAAAAATAATATGGAGAAATCTTGTGTATACTTTACGGAGTTTCAACCAATGATATCAATACAATAAATGTCACACCAGGATATTGGCTTTAATATACTCAATATACAGAACATTTTGATCAACACCTGTCCATCGTGTTGCCCTTTTATAGCCATACTCACTTCCTTCTTTTCTTAAACACCAAAACTGGTATGTTTTTCATTTCTTTAATTTTCTCATTTCAAAAATGATATACCAATGGAATCATGCTATATATAACTTATGGATATTGGTTTCCACTCAGTATAATTTCTTGGTGATTCATCAAGGTTTTTATGTATATGAATAGTGTATTCCTTTATATTGCCAAGTAGTATTTTATGCTGTGACATGTTTCAATTTGCTTTCATTGCTGAAGAACAGCTAGGTTATTTCCAGTTTTTCTTAATTATCAGTAGAGTTTCTATAAGTTATTAAGTATAGATTTTTGTGTGAATAAGTCTTCATTTCTCTACAATAAATGCTCAGGGATGCAACTGCTGGTATAGTAGTTACATTTGTAGTTATTTAATCTTCCAAACTATTTTTCCAGCATGGCTATGCCATTTTATATTCCCGTCAACAATGTCTGAGTGATCTGATTTCCTTGCCTCAGTTCTAGCATTTTGATTTTCTGTTTTAGCCATCCTAATAGGTGTATAGTGATATCGCACTATGAGTTTATTTTGCATTTCCCCTTTGTCTAATGATATTAAAGTCTTTTCATGAGCTTATTTGCCATCTGTATATATTCTTTGGTGAGATGTCTTTTTGTGTCTGTTGCCGTTTTTCTGATTGGGCTGTATGTTGATATTACTATTGAATTTCAAAAATTATTTATATATCATATATCATAGTTATTAGTACTTTGTCAGATATGCAGTTTAAAATATTTTCTCCCAGTCTGAAGCTTATCTTTACAGAAGGAGGCAGGTCGGGGGATGATTGAAATAGGTGAGGAATATAAAGAGGTACAAACTTCCAGTTACAATAAATGAGTCTTGGGATGAAATGTAAAGCATGATGAATGTAGTCAATAATAATGCATTATCTTTGTATGGTGACAAAGTTGGTCAAAAGGTATAGACTTCCTTATAAAATGAATAAGTATTAGTAGCATGATTAATATAAAGAGTACTACTGCATGTTATATATGAAGATTGTTTAAAGAATAAAGCACAGAGTTCTCATTACAGGGAAAAAATAATTTTTCTAATAATTTTATGATGTTGATGAAGTTAAATTATTATGCTGAATACCCAAGTATGCTAATTAAATTCATTAAACCTGGAAGAAAAGAAAAGAAGAAAGATTCTGCTAGATCTTTGAAAATTTTATCATGGCATGACAGTCCTATTAATGCATTTAGTCAGTATATACTTTTATGCCTAAATTCCTTTGGCAAAGGTCTAATAGTAAAGGGGAAAATATTAGATATGGGGCAAACTTAAAAATTATGAATATAAGCTGCCAAGTACTTTTGACATAGGAAAGATTATTTTAATAGCATAATAAGATCCTTCAAGACCTTTATATATTAGAAGATAACATGAGTCCTCTTCCTTGAATTCTTTTAATATCATTTTACCTTTGAGTCAATGTTAAGTCATAGTTTAAGCATCCCATCTACTACTTGATGTTAACTGAAAATATTTTATAATGTCAACATCTAGCATAATATATGTATTTTTAACAAAATAATTTTATTATATGAAATTATTTCCATTTCACTTGAAATTTTATTGGTAATGACTATACTGCTTATCAACCATTTCCAATATCTATTATTATCATAGGATTTTATATTCTGTCATTTATGATGTAAGAACTGTTTATATTGATTAATTTGTTTAATTTTTGCATCACTGAATATACCCATTTGGTCATAAATTATTTAGATGTATTTTTAGTTTTTCCATAGCTAATATCTTATTTAGAACTTTTGCATCTGTACTTACTAAGTTTGTAACTCTCCTTTCTTAGTAATACATTTATCAATATCAGATAGTCAGTTAATTCTGTATATTGTCTCATTTATATAACATAAAAATTATGTATTTTTAGAGAACCTGATTACATTACATGTCTATCTTGCTTTTGTTTTTTAAAAATAACTCTATCCAAGTATATAGAATTTGAAATATATTAAGTGATCACAGTCATAAGAGATAGAGCTAACATGTTTTGAGTAGCACAAAAAGGTAGCATTTAATTTTAACAATGTGTGAATCATCACATATTGTACATTTGCAATGTTGTACATATTGTAAATAAATGTCAAGTGCTAATCATTTTTGAGGAAGTAGGTCAGGAAGAAAAATAGTGACATGTGAGCACAAGGGGAGTTTGTCCTTGGCCTGCTTTAAGTTTGAAATTTATCTGCATTGTTACTGTATACTTCTGCCAAATTTTTGTACTCTAGTGTGCACTCTGACACTAGTTATTCAGGGTCAGAACTTGCCTAGTTAGAAATAAAGGAAATAGCCAGTCAGCATCTAAATATATCACTCTTGCATGATTTGCTTAAGCAGAAGAGACCAAGAGCATTTATTGCCAATTGGAAATTTGCCATGAAGTTTCTCAAGTGTTCTAAATCCAAGCTAATTAAATTTTAAGTAAGGAAATTGTATTAAGATCTTTATATCATAAGGACACTGCTCAGTCCAGCATAAGGCAGTAATTTTTAAACTTTGACTCAAGTGACCCATAGAATTAATGACATATACAAAAATTGCTTATTCTCTCTCTGCAAGTTCCCAAGAATATTGATTATATGATTATCTCAAAAATTGTGTCAGATGACAGTAGTAAAAGTGAGAAAAATTCATTGAGAGATAATTGTAGATTAGAATAGCTGGGTGTATCTTTTTAAAAGATCACCATGGGGTAAGTTTTCCCAATGTATACAATTTATCCCGTCACATATATCCTGATACCAAAGCTAGTTGAATGAAATATTCACATCCACCTTTAATGAAGAGTTTTAAGTGGAAGGAGAATGATTGAGTTGACCTATAATACAATAGAACAATTTAAAATATAATTTCATAGGAAACAGCAACAACAAGAAAGGATGTACTAAGAAACCAATCCATAGCATGACCTATCCTAGCCCCTATTCCTGAACCCATTCTCATGAACACATAAGTGAGCTCAAGGAAACAGCTGGTTCTAATTAGTGTTAAGTTTTTATAAATAAATCAAAATTGTAATAAAAAGCATATCATAAACAGGCAAGCATTCAAACATTGTTTTGTAATGCATCTGTGTTTATGTGTGTATCCACCTTTTTCTTTTTCTATTCATCTATCAGTGTACATGAGTTGTTTACATATCTCAGCTATTGTGAATAAGGCAGCAATAAACGTGGGAGTACAGACAGTTCTTTGAGTTTCTTATCTTAATTATCCATAAGTGGGATTGCAAGATCATGTGTTAGTTCAATATTTTTGAGGAATTTTCATATTGTTTTCCATAGCTGTGGTACCATTTTACATTCCCAGCAGCAGAGTACAAAAGTTGCAATTTCTCCACAATTTTGTCAGCACTTGTTTTCTACAATAGCTATCCTACAAGGTGTGAGATGTAGTTTTTATTTGTGTTTTCTTATTTATGTTTTCTTGATAATGATGTTGTGCATCTTTTCATACACCTGTAGGCCATTTGTAAGTCTTCCCTGAAAAATGTCTATTTGAGTCCTTTGTGTATTTTTTTATTTGATATGTTTTTTCCTTTTTATTGAGTTTTAGTAGTTCCTTATGTATGCTGAAAATTAATTACTTGTTAGGTATATGGTTTGCAAATATTTTCTCTCACTCCAAGTTAGTTTGCCTTTTCACTATGTTGATTGTTTCCTGTGATGTGCAGGAGCTTTTTTGCTTGATATCTATTTTTGATTTTGTTGTCTGTGATTTTGGTGTAATATCCAATAAATCATTCTCGAGACAAATTTCAAGAGGCTTTTATTTTTTTCCTAGTTTTACAGTTTCAGGTATTATGTTTAAATCTTTAATTCATTTTGAGCTGAACTTTTGATATGGTATCAGGTCAGTATCCAATTTTATTTTATTTTACTTCTTTTACATTTGGATATCCACTTTTTCAATAGTTCTTTAAAATTCTTTAAAATATTCTTCTTCCACCACTGTGTTATCATGGCATCCTTGACAAAGATACAGTTGTAAGTCTATGCATGGGTTTATTTCTAGTCTCTCTGTTCTGTTCCATTGGTCTTTATGTCTGTCTTTATGCTAGTACCATATTGTTTTAATTACTGTAGCTTTGGAATGTATTTTGAAGTCAGTGAGAGTGATGTCTCCAGTTTTATTCTTTCTCACGACTGCTTTAGGTATTCTGAGTCTTTGTGATTCCATATGAGTACTAGGGGTGTTTTATCTATTTGTATTAAAAAAATGGCATTGTGATTTTGATGTGCTAGGATTGACTCTCTAGATTGCTTTGGGGTAATACAAACATTTTAACAATATTAATTCTTCCAATTTATGAACATGAAATGTCTTCATTTATTTGTTTTCTTCCATTTTGTTCATTAATATTTTTTAATTTGTGTTATGTAGATCTTGCACCTCCTTGGTAGTTTATTCCTGTGTATTTTATTGTTTTGGATGCTATTGTAAGTGGAATTTTTAAAAAATTACCTCTTCAAGTGATTTGTTGCTGGTGTACAGAATTGCCTTAGATTTTTGTATTTTTATTTTGTAAGCTCCAACACTATTGGATTCATTGATTAATTCTAAGTTTTGTTTTTTTTCTTCTGTGCAGTCTTTAGAATTTCCTATATATAATACCATGTTATCTTCAAGTAGAGGCAGTTGTACATCTTTCTTTCAACTTGTATGATTTTTTTTCTTTTTATTGCCTAGTTACTTTGGTTATGACTTCCAGTATTTTGAATAAAAGTGGTAAGAGTTGTCATCCTTGTTTTGTTCCAGATCTTAGAGGAAAACTTTTCAATTTTTCACTGTTGACCATGCTTTTAGCTATGGGTCTATCATGGGTTTATATGGCCATTATTATGTTGAAGTACATTCCTTCTATACCCAGTTTTTTGATGGTTTTTATCATGAAGACGTATTGAATTTTACCAACTACTTTCCCTGCATCTATTGAAATTATTATGTTATTTTATCTTTCATTCCTTTAATATGGTATATTTCATAAAATAGTTTGTGTATTTTGAACAATTTTTGCATTACAGGGATAAATTCTACTTGATTATGGTATATGATCCTTTTAATATGCTGGTAACTTGAATTTACTAGTATTTTCCTAAAGATTTTTGCATCTTTGTGTATGAGTGATATCGAACTATAATTTTCTTTTCTCATAATGTCTTTGGTTTTGGGATCAGCTGTCCCATAAAATGATTTTGGAAGTGTTCCTTGTTGTTAAAGTTTTTGGAAGAATTTAGGAAGAATTAGCATTCTTAGAATTCTTCTTTTAATGTTTGGTGAAATTCACTAGTGAGGTCATCTGATTTTGGATTTTCTTTATTTGATAATTTTTGATTACTGATTTAATCTATTCAAGTTTCTGTTTTTTCATGCTTTGGTCTTGGTAGGTTGTGTGTTTCTAGGAATTTATCCATTTCCCTAGGTTATTCAGTTTGTTGGCATATAAATTTTGATAGTCTTTTATGCTCCTTTTTATTTCTGTGACATCCTTTGTGATGTCTGCTCTTTCATTAGGCAAGTAACAGACTGAGAAGGCTTGTCATCTATGAATAGGAAAAAGGAAGATGACACAGAAGTGGGCAGAGGCGCCCAGAGAGCAAAACCATACCTGGCAAATATTTTCAAGAGGAGAAGTACTGGACTGTAGCCAGGGAGCTGATGATATTTGCCTGGTGGGATTTCAGAATTTAATAATTACTGTGTGCCTACCATATTCCCCCTTATTAAATGGAAGTGTTTGTTGCTATTGTGCTATCTTTGACTTACCATTACTTGTGAGGTGTATTTGGGAAACAAAATGTGTCTCTTTAGTATTAGGTGTTTATATTGAGAGGAATCACCTGAGAAACTGAAATTGCAGAGTTACCCTACAGAATGAATGTAATCATATGCAAAAACCTGGGTCTTGAGTTTAATGGGTGGGGAAGATACCCTGGAGAAGGAAATAGCAACCCACTCCAGTACCCTTGCCTGGAAACTCCCATGGACAGAAGAGCCTGGTAGGCTGCAGTCCATGGGGTCACAAAGAGTCAGACGTAACTTAGCAACTTCACTTTCGCTTTCACCATAGTAGATAAGATTTTAGGAAATGTTGAAAAGAGTGAATATATTTTGCAGTAATTCCTTTCCTTGCAGACAGTTACTTCCTCATATATTTGTTTGGTTTCACCTGATAATTGTATAAATGAAATCATAGAGTGACTATTATTTTGTGTTGTTTCTTTGTATTTTTAAAGATTGGTTTTTGTTGCTGCGTATATTAGTAGTTTGCAAATTTGATGGCTGAGTAGAATTCCCTTTTATGAATATATTGCAGTGTTGTTCAACCATTCTGCACTTGAGGGACGTTTAGTTGCAAAGCAGAGAAATCCTTGGAATATTCTTTACAAGTTTTAGTGGAAACATAAGTTTATATTTGTTTAACACATACTTAGGAAGTGTTGAGTCGTCAGATAGGCATCAATTTAAATTCATAAGAAATGAACAGAACTTTTCCCCAAGTAATTGTTTTTTATTCTCCTAGCAGCACTGTATGAAAATTTCAATGGTTCCAAATTACTGTCAACATTTGATCTTGCTATTGACTTTAGTTTTTGTGATTCTAGTAAGCATATAATGGCATCTCATTATGATTTTAATTTGTGTTTTTTTTGTTTCTTGTAAGTTTATTCTCATATGCATATCATGATTTACATATTTATTTTTTTCTGAGAAACTGCCTTCTTATAGCAGCAGGAACCCTGCTTATTTTGTAACCCATTTGTCCACAGGTTAGGACTATGTATTAACAGTTAAATGCTGAATGACCAAATGAAAGTTTAAAATAAGATTGATAGAAGAGTACTTATCTCTTTTTTCTAATGTGCTCATCCAGAATTCAGAGATTTTGGTGTCAAATTCCAGTTCTGTCAATTTGCAAATGTGCAACATTAGACAATCTCTTTGTTGTTGTTCTGTCGCTCTGTCATGTCTGACTGTTAGCATCCCCATGGACTGCAGCACACCAGGCTTCTCTGTCCTTCACCAACTCCCAGAGCTTGCTCAAACTCATGTCCATTGAGTCGGTGATGCCATCCAACCATCTCATCCTCTGTTGTCCCCTTTTCCTCCTGCCTTCAATCTTTCCCAGTATCAGGGTCTTTTCCAATGAGTCAGCTTTTTGTATCAGATGCCCAAAGTATTGGAGTTTCAGCCTCAGCATCAGTCCCTCCAATGAATATTCAGGACTGATTTCCTTTAGGATGGACTGGTTTGATCTCCTTGTAGTTCAAGGGACTCTCAAAATAAGGCAAGGCTTATTTTGGCTAAATTTCCTCATATTTACAATAGTTATGCATTTTCCTTATTCTATTCTTCCTTATTCTATTGCTACAAATAATATAAATTTTGTGAACAGTGACTGAATTTTTTTAGCACTTAAATGTTTAAAAATGTATTTATATTTGCTGTATTCTTATGGGGGACAAAGGGAATGAGTGAACCAGGAATACTTAATTTTAAATATCTCATAGACCCAGAATTAAGTTTCTATGAAATGTAAAGCTGGTTTTAATTTTATGTTACCACTGAGTAGAATGTGTTTCATGGCTGTCAGTCCTGTTGCTGTTCTTACTGCCACAATTCTTGTTTTCCACTTACCAATATTCACAATAATTCTAATGTGACTCGAATATTTTCTCTCCCTAACTCTTTCTTGATAACCATTTGTTCTTCATCATCTCAATACATAGCAGTTGTTGCCAGTCCCAATTTTGCCACATTATGTGTCATTAAATCACTACTATCAGCAGGAAAAATTTTAGAGCTTGTTAGTAGTTTTGTTACATTGATTACATATTGAAATAATATTTTGGACATACCGGG
Source organism: Odocoileus virginianus (assembly GCF_023699985.2). Classification (NCBI taxonomy): domain Eukaryota; kingdom Metazoa; phylum Chordata; class Mammalia; order Artiodactyla; family Cervidae; genus Odocoileus; species Odocoileus virginianus. The sequence goes on from NC_069680.1 coordinate 35,803,102, forward strand.
TTAAATAAAATATAATACTAAAACTAGGTTAGCCTGTTCTTTTATTTATATTTTATTTTACATATTTAAATGTGGCTACTAGGAAGTTTGTTATATATATGTCTTGCATTATGCATACTAGCTTTATAAGTGCTTAAAACAATCTACTTCTGCTTCATTTACTACACTAAAGCTTTTGACTGTGTGGATCACAACCAACTGGGGAAAATCTTCAAAGATGGGAATACAAGACCACCTTACCTGCCTCCTGAGACAACTGTATGCAAGTCAAGAAGCAACAGTTAGCACCAAACATGGAATAATAGACAGGTTCCAAATTGGGAAAGGAGTATGGCAAGGCTCTATATTGTCACCCTGCTTTTTTAACTTATTTGCAGTGTACATCATGAGAAACGCTGGACTGGATGAAGCACAAGCTAGAATCAAAATTGCTGGGAGAAATATCACTAACCTTAGATATGCAGATGACACCACCCTTCTGGCAGAAAGTGAAGAGGAACTAAAGAGCACCTTGATGAAAGTGAAAGAGGAGAGTAAAAAACTGGCTTAAAACTTAACATTAAAAAAACTGAGATCATGACATCTGGTCCCATCACTTCATGGCAAATAGATGGGGAAACAATGGAAACAGTGAGAGACTTTATTTTCTTGGGCTCCAAAATCACTGCAGATGGTGACTGCAGCCATGAAATTAAAAGACGCTTGCTCCTAAGAAGAAAAGCTATGACAAACTTAGACAGCAGAGACATTACTTTGCCAATAAAGGTCCATCTAGTCAAAGCTATGGTTTTTCCAGTAGTCATGTATGGATGTGAGGGTTGGACCATAAAGAAAGCTGAGCACTGAGGAATTAATGCTTTTGAACTGTGGTGTTGGAGAAGACTCTTGAGAGTTCCTTGGACTGCAAGGAGATCAAATCAGTCAATCCTCAACGAAATCAGTCCTGAAAATTCATTGGAAGGACTGATAGTGAAGCTTAAGCTCCAATACTTTCCCCACTGATGCGAAGAACTGACTCATTAGAAAAGACCCTGATGCTGGGAAAGATTGACGGCAGGAAAAGAAGGGGATGACAGAGAGGCTGAGGTGGTTGGGTGGCATCACTGACTCACTGGACATGAATTTGAGCACGCTGGGGAGTTGGTGATGTACAGGGAACCCTGGTGTGCTGCAGTCCAGAGGTTGCAAAGAGTCTGACATGACTGAGTGACTCAACTGAACTGAACTGAACTGAAAGCACTACCTTTAATATATAGTTACCTTTCCAGTGGGATTTATTCTTTCAAATGCTTTTTTGCTGCTAGTTTTTACCTTTTCTTTCCAGATTAGAATCCCTTTAACAGTTCTTATAGTGTCCGTTTAGTAGAGATGGACTCCTTTGGTTTTGCTTGTCTGTAAATCTCTTTAACTATTCAACTCTGAATAATTTTGATGAGTAGAGGATTCTTGGTTAGCAGTTTTTTCTTTTAGTGCTTTAAATATTTCATGATACTCCCTTCTCTTTTATAACATTTCTCCTGTGAGATATGCTGACAGTCTTATGGAGTTTCTTTCATATGTATCAAATCATTTTTCTCTCACTGCTTTTAAGATTCTCTCCTTGTCTTTAGCTTTTGACATTTTAATTATAATGTGTCTTGATGTGTATCTCTTTGGGTTTGTCTTGTTTGGAATTCTCTTGTCTTCCTGGATCTGGAAGTCTGTTTCCTTCCCCATTTTTAGGGAAGTGTTTAGCTATTATTCCTTCAAATATGATTTCTGCCTCTTTCTTGCTCTGTTTTCCTCCTGGGAGTTCTTTAAATTGAGCGTTAGTTCATCTGATTTTGTCCCATAAGACCCTTAAGGTATCTCCAATTTTTTTTTCATTTTTTTATATTTATGTCTCATTCGGTGAGTTCCAAGTACTTGTCTTTGAGTTCATGGATTTGTTCTTCTCTCTCATCCAGTCTGTTGTTGAATCCCTCTAGTTTATTTTTCAGTTCAATTACTATATTCTGCAGCTCTTACACTTCTATTTGGTTCTTTCTTATATTTTTCATCTCTTTGCTGAGGTTCTAATTGTTTTCATCTATTCTTCTCCCCAGTTTGATTAGCCTCTTTATGACTGTTACTTTGAACTCCTTATTAGGTAAATTACTTATCTCTATTTTATTAAGGTTTTATTCCCGAGGCTTGATCTTGTTCTTTCATTTGGAAAATATTCATTTATTTATTCATTTTCCTTGATTCTCTGAGTTGGTTTTTCCACAGTAGATGAAACTACCACCTCTTTCAGTCTTGAAAAAGTAGCTTTTTCTAGGAGTTGAAATTTGTTGATCAGTTCTGCCCTAGACCTTGTTTATCTCTCAATACTTTGTGCTTGTCTAAGCAGTCTGTTATATTTTTAATAGCTTCCAGTAGTTAAGTATATGCCAACACCTGTCAGTGTCTCAGATGAGAGGATCTCAGCATCTAGACTCAGGCTGATTAGATGTCAGACCCTTAGGCAGAAGTTTTAAAAAATATGCAAATATATATAGTCCAGTGGGACTGCAAGCATAAACCCCACTGGCCACCAAAGCCTGGCAATCTGGAGGTGTTCCCTGGATGGCAGCTGTAAAAATTGGCGTGTCAGATGTGTATATAAAGTCTTTTCTGGGAGACACCAATTAGCTGGGGCAAGGCAGAGGGAGAGCACCAAGATGGAGTTCATTGCTCATGCTCCTTGAGAGTGGCTCCATCAGCCACTAGATAAGCAAAGAGGCCTCTTCAGATATGACTGGGTGAATGTGCTCCAGTCTGCTGTCTGTACAGCGCCTTAGGCTATTAGCCTGCCAAGAACTGTCTCTCTGATTATCGTGGTCCTCTGGACTCAGGAATGCAAACATCCCTGGCTACCAGAACCACATGATCAAAGGGTGTTCTTTGAGTAGCAGCCACAAAACCTGGGGCATCATACCTAAAACCAGGGTGCCAGATACATGTGTAAATCCCTGAAAGACTCTGGATCTCTGGAGTGCCGCAGAGAGAGAACGCAAAAATAGCATCTTCCCTCCAAGGTTCCTGGAAAGGATTATAGCCATCCCCTAGGTGTACATTTAATTAGAAGCCTGCTCCAACGGCCACAGCTGTAATAACTAGCTCATAGGCCTCCTTTACAGAAAGATTTGTCTCCTGGGTTTGTTGCCTCTTGCTCTACTCTAGGTGTGGCAGCTCTGTAAGAACTCTTTCTCCATTGGTTACAGCCTATGAGACCCACAAGCATAAACTTCATGCCCAGCAGACCCGAGTTATGTGGAGGTGTTGCAAAATGGTTGGGGTGCTAGACAAGTGTATAACCTCCTCTCTGGGTAACTGTGTTTGTCAAAGTCCCGTAGGACCTTGAGCAGAAGCTCTGCTGGCCTCCAGAACCATGTATTCAAGAAATGTCCCCTGGCAAACAGACACAAATATCAGGGCACCAGATGTCTGTCCTTCTGGGAGATACTGGCACTCTAATAGCCTGGTGAAAGGAAAATGCAATGGCAGCATCCACTGGTCTCTGTCCCCAGTGACTGTTTCCAGCAAGTTCCTTGATGTCTGTGTTATATTAGCTGCCAGCTCCTCTAGCTGAAACTCTCACATTAGCAGGTGAGTTTCCTTCACTTTGGGGCTTCTTTGGTGGTTCACATGGTAAAGAATCTGCCTGCAATGCAGGAGACCCTGGTTCGATCCCTGGGTCAGGAAGATTCACTGGAGAAGGGAATGACTACCCACTCCAGTATTCTTGCCTGGGAAATCCTGTGGACAGAGGAGCCTGGCAGGGGCAAGTCCATGGGGTTGCAAAGAGTCGGACACAACTGAGTGACTAAAACTTTCAGCTTCCTTCACTTTAAGTCTGGGTGAGATAAGTTGCCTTTGAGATGGGCCCTGGTGTGGTGAGTCTAATTAATTATACAGGTGCTTTAAGAACCATTGTTAGATTACTTCATTCTGTGGGTCTCAGGATGAGAGCCCTGTCAGTTTTCAAAATTAGATATTTTGGGAGCTTATCTTTCAGGTGGAGGTCTTAAAAGTTGAAGTACCCAATGTGGCATTTAAGCCTTCGCTCCTCATGGAGAAACTCAGCCGGTCACAATGTCAGGGGTAGGGTTTATGGAGAGAGAGCTCTCCTAGCTGCTTCAGTGTCTTTTTTTCTCATTTGCCTTGTGTAACCATCACTAACTCAGCCATTAGGTTCTTTTAAGAGAAAACTGTTCCATATGTAGCTCTAGACTAACTGTATTCCCTGGGAGGGAGTGAGTTCAGGATCAACCTATGTTGCCACGTTGAACTTTTCTTGACTAACAGTGGGAACAATTTAAATGTAAAAAAGTATAAGTACTCTTTGTCTTTCAAAAACTATATATTTATTTTCACTAACGCAAAATATTTTTTTTTCTGCAATATATTTGTGCCTGAATTTAAATGTTTAGCTCCTAGCTATTAACATCATTTGCCTTCCTTTCTGGGGTTTTATTACATTTTAATGAAGCAAAACAGATTATTTAGTTTGATATTAAAAAATTCAAATATATGAGAAAATTGGGAGAAACTTAGAAGTAAAAATTTAGGAACATCATTAAATTTAAAAAAGCATTTTAGATATTTCTTCAAATGTTTAGGCCACTAACAAAACCAGCCCACTGTTTTCTTCATCTCTTACCCATCTGTATGAATTGTTTCAGTTCAAAAGGAGCTTTCATTGTCACATATATAATCATGTGATCTAATATATATTATATGGTATATAATACATATACATATAGTAAATAATATGCTAACATGTATATTCATACTAATGTAAATGTCTGAAATTAGGAAAACAGATAATTTTAATCAAATTGATATTTTAATGAAGTTTTCTATATATACATTCTCTATACTGTGTTTTCTTGTATTGCTTATTATTATTATGAGGTTATGTATTTGAAAAATAAAAGAGAAACAAATATGTGTGTATGCATATAATGGATGTAAACAAAAATACTAATAATATAATAACCAATTATCTATTATAGTGAATTTAATCATTTAAACAGAAAGTTTAACTAATAAAGTTAATTATATTTCTTTTCACAGTGTTGGTTACAGTAAAGGCAATCAATCCTGTCTTTCCCTCTGCCAGAGTTCAGATACCTCTTCATCTCTTGGTAAGTCAAATTATTCATTTTTTCCTGAAAGGAATCAAAGTCTTCTAGGTGGTAGTCACGTTGTTTTCCAAAATTATCTTTTCTAAGAATGGATTGACAAATAAGAGATTATAATAAGGACTCATGTTAACATAAACCAATCATGAAAGATTGGGAAAAAAAAATAGTTATTTCAGGAGCATTGTGAGTTCCTGTGCTCACAAAGCTTACAGCCAGGTGAGCAAGACACAAATGTAACAGAACTTAAAAATAAGTAAAGCTCTTTGTAAAAAGAATAAAAGTAAATATTTTGACTTTAAAGATATTTCTTATTTTATTATGAACACATTTAGTTGTTTATTAACCTAAACTATTCTTATATATGATACATATATTCTAGATAGTTTTACAAATGATCATTTTAATATCTGAACAAGGTTTCTTAACCTTGGGACTGGTGACATTTTACACTGGATGATTGTTGTGGGGAGCTGTCTCACACATTGTAGATATTTAACCACATCTTTGCCTTCTACCTACTAGATGCTAGGAGCATTCATGACATCTAAACACTCCAGACATTGCCAAATCTTTCTTGAGGTACAAGGTTTCACTAGTTGAGAATATTTTGTCTATAGAATTTTAATCAATGAATTCATAATATATTAAAGCTGATCATGTTCACATTTCTTTGAGGGCTGTTTTAGTCTGAGAGTTGCCTATCAGAGGTGAGGGTCTAGATCTACTGCTGAAGACAGAGCCTGAAGAAATATCTGTTTCAGCCTCCTTGAAAGCCAGGGAGTGATTCTGATGCCAGACATAGGAGGAATTGATCCCAGGATGATCACCTTAATATGGAAGACACCATGATAAGGTAGAGGACAGTGAAGTGAATAGTAGCTCTAGGTGAAAATAGTAAATATTATACTTAATATAAGATTGTCCTATTGAAAATTTTTTCTTATAAAATATTATATCAAAATTACTTACAAGTAATAAAATTAAAAACAATCAACTTTATAAAAATGTACTAACCAGTTAAGTCTACAAGATAATAGGTCTTGATAAGCTACATGACTCCTTTTTGCTCTCTGTCTGTTAAAGATATTTGTTGGTGACTTTGATTTATATTTTTTCACTTTGTTAGTAAAGAAAAAGTTGAATCAAAAGCTGCCTAAAAGTTGAATCAAAGTAGACTCATGTTACTTAGAAATACGTGAGAAGTTTCTTATATTAATATTCATTTCAGTGTACTAATCAAGCATCAAAAGAATGCTTTATAACTGCTACCTATATGTTCACAACTATAACATGGTTTAAATTCCCTGTATGAGAAAAGATTCTCAATTGTATTTTCTTTTTCTTTCTATCCTCTTTTGATAAGTATGAATTGATAGTTGGTGGCACAATTTCCTCATTGGCATTTGGTGACAAAATAAGAACTGGGGAATTTTAAGGGTTATTGAACACCATGGGGAAATTTTCATCCTGGAACATGGATCATTAGCATGTAGAACCATTAATTTTAATAGGAGTTATATGGCTAGTCTGGAAATTTTCAGTGTATCAGCCCAAAGTTACATAGTACAGGTGTTTAATTGTTGATGGAATTAAAATGAGAGCTGACTTAATTAAAAGATAAAGAACAAAAGCTTAACAAGTGCTTGCAAAAGAAGGAAGGTATAGAAAATAAACTTTTACATTTGGCACAGGTGAAATTCTTTTATTAAAAGAATCAAAGAATCTATCCAACAAATCTTATCTGTATCTAATGTATTGAATTTGACCATAGATAAAGATCTCTAGTTCTTTTTAGTAATACAAAGAAACTTGAAAACTATATTATTTATTATCTTGAAACAAATGATTCATTTTTTTAATTCATTATTTTTGTGAATTACACGGAGTAATGACAGAATCTTTCCAAATCTGTTTCTCCTATAGCTAAACATTAAACTTTCATAATTAATATGTTCTTAATAAAATGTAACCAATACACCTAGGGATGTGCCTCAGTGAGAGCCAGATACACAGCTTCTTAGAATGTTTAAGTTGTATTTATAGTTATCCTATTCCAAGAATTATTGCTGTTAAGAAAAAATTCTTAAGTCAATATGCACATATCAACAAGTTAACTATTATTACATTTAGCTTCTCTAGATAGACACTTTTTTCAGTGGCCATTTTACAATTTGTTACTTAGATAAGTAGATAACATTTCTGAGTTCATTGCCTATATTATCATATGATAACAATGGCTGAAACTTTGCTTTTAGAATTTCAGAGTTTATTTCACTGTTGTGTGTTTCTTAATTTTCTGGAAAATTACATCCACAACTGATTTTCTAACAACAAGAACAATCACATCACTGTATATTCAGTATTTTTTGAGGACAGATGTGAATTATGTGATTTATAGACTATACTAACTTCATTGGGTATATGTGATTCCAGTTGGTGGGACAAAGCCAATTTGGTTATTCATTCATATGCCTGCACTCTGAAAATATCTCTAAGTATGTATCAAGTAGGAAATAATTTCTGTAGTCAAGATTACTTATAGAATGTTGAATACTTACATGTCCTTTTACAAGTTTTACATAATTTTAAATTCTCTAAACCTCTGTCTCCTAGTCTATAATATAGCTGTAACACTATTTAAAATAATAACAGTATTCAGGATAAAGGGAGATGAAGGATGAACTGTGTCTGCCATTTAAACCAAATCAGTAAATGCTGGGCCCTCTTCCCCTTTTCCTCATACTTCAGCATAAGAATAACTGGGATGAAAAAAGGGCTATTGACATACACACTTTAGTGTCCCAAATCCAGAGATTCGGACTTGTCAGGTTATGGATGATACATATGGTGTCTGGACCATAGATTGAGAAATTTTACCTTGGAAGTGAGATGCTGTTTATATTTAAAGACAGAGTAGATGACTAGTGTTGTATAGTCATTGTGTAGGTGTGCAAAAGTCCAATGCTCTCTCTGTCCTACTAATAGCAGATTTTGTTGTGATTGTTAAGTTGCTCAGTCATGTCAGACTCTTTGTGACCCCATGGACTGCAGCTTGCCAGTCTTCCCTGTCCTTCACTATCTGCCAGAGTTTGCTCAAACTCATGTTCATTGAATCAGTGATGCCATCCAATCATCTCATCCTCTGTCACTGCCTTCTCCTCCTGCCCTCAGTCATTCCCAGCATCAGGGTCTTTTCCAGTGAGTTGGCTCTTTGCATCAGGTGACCAAAATATTGGCACTTCAGCTTCAGTGTCAGTCCTTCCAATGAATATTCAGAGATGATTTCCTTTAGGATTGACTGGTTTGGTCTCCTTGCTTTCCAAGGGACTCTCAAGAGTCTTCCAGCACCACAGTTTGAAAACATCAATTCTTGGGTGCTCAGCCTTCTTTATGGTCCAACCCTCACATTCATACATGATATTTTAAAAATTCACTTTATAAGGATCTATTGTTATCCTTAATACTCTAAACTTTGCCTTTATTTTGCTATGTGAGTAGGTTTTTTAGCTTTTTCTGTATATCCTTGTTTCTAACATCATTTTTTTGTTAATCAAATAAAACCAAATCACCTTTGCACAGAAACTTATGTATCTCAAAGACATTATTTTTTCAAATTTAACTACATTTTGGAAAGTACTAAATTATGTTTCTGTACTTTCATATATAGCAAGGTCCAAAATTTGTTTTTCAAACATATTTCCAAAAAATAAGTAAATGAAATATATTCTATGCTCCTTATAATTAATTTTTGTTATTCAAAGAAAAAGTTTAGGCAAAACAATGTCTCTACTAGAAATTATTAAGCCATAGAAAAAATATTTAGGTCACAGAATAACTATGCTGTTTATGAAAACACACACACATACCAAAAGAGTAAATAATTATCCGATGTATTTTATAGAAATATGCCTCATATTATATTATTTTAAAAACTCTTTCCACTAATTTATACCACTCTGTTTTTGTTTTTTTCACATTGCACATGTAAACCTCTTTTGTATAAAAATAACAAATTTTATGTTCTATATTTGATATTAATTTAATGGAAATATCAAGAACAATAAGTTCAGTAATATATCGTCTCTTAGTAGTAAGATTTTACAGTTGAATTAATGAAATTTTATATCAAAATTTGTTCATTTATTTTAAATTTTTATAAATACTATACCACTCTGTATATGAATTATGCTTTCTTGCCTTCTCAAATTATTATAGAATAATTAGTAACTCAAGTCATTCATGATCTTTGGCATTAAACATCTGCACTATTTCTGATAGCAACATTATGCAAAACAACCTTGAACCTAGCTGAGTACTCAAAAGTATTATTTGTATCAAAAGAAAATTAGCAAAGCTTAAGTATTTGACACATAGTTACCTAATGGTGTTTTTAAAAATGACTTAGAAGTCCCATTTTATTTTGAAGTAGTACTGATTGCATTCATTTCCACAGAGAATTAATAATTTTATACTCCGCCTATCCACATATTTAGTTCATGTTGAGGGTATATATGTGCATGCACATATATGTGTACTGTGCGTCATTTTATTTCTCATATATTGTTAAATAATTCAGACCCCTTGAAGCAGAATATCGTTAAAGGAAGGAAAAGTATTTTTTTACTCATGTATCACACCACAGTATTCATTAAAATCTAAATAAAATGCATTTTTTAATGAAAGTCAAATGTATCTACAAACTACATTTATGTACATCCTTGGATTGGCCTCTTATTGATAAGAAATATATATATATATTTTTTTTAATAAACTCAATCTCACTTAATGGCTGATTACCCCCTAAGTTGTTGTGTGTTCCTATTGCATGGTAAGAGAGCTAATGGTCACTGTCTACTAGTTACCACGTGAATTCTTCTCTACTGTATGCAGTTTATAACAGTCTAAGAAGCACTTTCTAAAAGCACTTAAAAAAAATTCTATATTCTTACTTTTTTTTACATTGGTTTCAGATTTGCTGAAATAATGTGATGCATTTAGACAAATATTAAATGCATGTTTATCTATCAGTCTATTAATTCCATTCAGAAAGTGTTCTGTAGAGTCTTAATCACTCATTTAGAATTAAGTGTTTCTACTGGCTGAGATTGTTCCTTAAATTTCTGTTTCTCTCCCTGTAAGACAGTTAGGATAAAGGAACCTTTAGGATCCCTTGATACCATGAGGAATTAAAGTATGTTTTACAGTTATCTTTTTCTTTTAAATGTGGGTATATATCTCTTTTTCTCAACCTACTTAAAAAAACAAAATGGCATTTCTGTTTTCATTAACCCTTTTACCTAAGTATCTTAAAGCAATTTTGTTTTTCTTTGTTTCTGTTACAGAGGGTGAGTTCAGGTGTTCATTGGAGTACATTTATTGCTAGAAAATGCATTCAAATTTAAAAGAGTATTATTGATGATCCTTTTAAAACCTTTAATTATTTGCTTTAGAGATGTTATTTGCCTATTATAAAATTCACTCTTTTAAGATGTAAAATTCAGTGGGTTTTAGTATATTTACCAAATGTGCATATATTACTACTATATAATCATACAGCACTATTGTCACTCCAAAAAGAAACCCTGTACCCATCAGCGGTCACCCTCCAATTTTCTTTCCTCTAGCCATTCAGTTCAGTTCAGTTCAGTTCAGTTCACTTCAGTCGCTCAGTCGTGTCCGACTATTTGTGACCCAATGAACTGCAGCACGCCAGGCCTCCCTGTCCATCACCAACTCCCAGAGTTCACACAAACTCATGTCCATTGAGTCCGTGATGCCATCCAACCATCTCATCCTCTGTCGTCCCCTTCTTCTCCTGCCCTCAATCTTTCCCAGCATCAGGGCCTTTTCAAATGAGTCAGCTCTTCATATCAGGTGGCCAAAGTATTGGAGTTTCAGCTTCAACATCAGGCCTTCCAAATAACACCCAGGACTAATCTTTAGAATGGACTGGTTGGATCTCCTTGCCATCCAAGGGACTCTCAAGAGTCTTCTCCAACACCACAGTTCAAAAGCATCAATTCTTCTGCCCTCAGCTTTCTTTATAGTCCAACTCTCATATCCATCCATGATTCCTGGGAAAACCATAGCCTTGACTAGACAGACCTTTGTTGGCAAAGTAATGTCTCTGCTTTTAATAAGCTGTCTGTGTTGGTCATAACTTTCCTTCCAAGGAGTAAGTGTCTTTTGATTTCATGGCTGCAATCACCATCTGCAGTGATTTGGGAGCCCAAAAATATAAAGTCAGGCACTGTTTCCACATCTATTTACCATGAAGTGATGGGACCAGGTGCCATGATCTTAGTTTTCTGAATGTTGAGCTTTAAGCCAAACTTCTTCACTCTCGCAGCCCTTGGCAACTACTAACTTAGTTTCTGTCTCTATGGATTTGCCTGTTCTGAATCTTTTATACAACTTCATTCATATAATATATGATGTCTGTGCCTGAATTCTTAAACCTCTGATATATTATAGCCTGGATCAGTGTTTCATTATTTAATGATACCTTCCATTTACTTATCAATACCAAACTTTATTAACCATTGATAAACATGTAGGTTTGGATTTTTGAATAATGATACTGTGAACATCCATGTACTAATTTTATGTGGATCTGTGTTTTCAACTCTTTTTCATATTCATTTAGGAGAAGGATTTCTGGGTGATGTGTTAGTTGAATGTTTAATTTTGGAGTTAATTTTGGAGTTAAAATTTTATTTGCCAAACCATTTTTCAAAGCAGCTCTATCATTTTACCACCCTGCTGTCAACATATGAGTGTTCTACTTTCTCTTCACCCATGCTCATACTTTTTATTTTCTGTCTTTTTGGTTATAGCCATCCTAGTGGGTGTGAAGTGGTATCTCATTGTGGTTTTGATTTGTATTTCTGCAGTGACTAATGATGTTGAACATCTTTTCTTCTACTTATGGGTAATTTATATGTGTTCTCTGGAAAAATGTTGATTAAAAATCTTTGCTCAGATTTTCCATTGCTCCCTTTTTAAATTGGACTTTTTGTCATGTATGGTTGAATTATGAGTATTTAACATTTAAAAAATATTTACTCAATTTTTATGAAATTAAAAGATGATTACCCCTTGGGAGGAAAGTTATGACCAACCTAGACAGCATATTAAAAAGCAGAGACATTATTTTGCCAGCAAAAGTCCAAGTAGTCAAGGCTATGGTTTTTCCAGTAGTCATGTATGGATGTGAGAGTTGGACTATAAAGAAAGCTGAGCACTGAAGAATTGATGCTTTTGAACTGTGGTGTTGGAGAAGACTCTTGAGAGTCCCTTGGACTGCAAGGAGATCCAACCAGTCCATCCTAAAGGAGATCAGTCCTGGGTGTTCATTGGAAGGGCTGATGCTGAAGTTGAAACTCCAATCCTTTGGCCACCTGATATGAAGAGCTGACTCATTTGAAAAGGCCCTAATGCTGGGAAAGATTGAGGGCAGGAGGAGAAGGAGACAACAGAGGATGAGATGGTTGGATGGCATCACCGACTCAATAGACATGAGTTTGGGTAGGCTCCGGGAGTTGGTGATGGACAGGGAGGCCTGGCGTGCTGTGGTTCATGGGGTGGGAAAGAGTCAGACAAGACTGAGTGACTGAGCTCATCTGAACTGAACTCAATTTTTAAAGGTTACTTTCTGTTTGCAGTTATTACAAAATACTGGCTATAGTCCCTGTATTGTACAATACATCCTGAGCTTATCTTATATCAAATAGTTTGTGCCTCATACTTCCCCACTTCCTGCCCTTCTCCACTGGTAACCACTAGTTTGTTCTGTCTCTGTGACTGTTTCTTTTTTGCTATATTCACAAGTTTCTTGTATTTTTTCGATTCCACAATAAGTGATAACATGTAGTATTTTTCTTTCTCTTACTTATTTCCCTTAGCATAATGCCTTCCAAATCTATCCCTGTTGCTGCAAGTGGCAGAATTTCATTCTTTTTATGGCTGAGTAGTATTTCGTTGTATATGTACACCAACATCTTCATTCATTGTCAATGGATGCTTAAGTTGTCTCCTTTTCTTGGCAATTGTAAATAATGCTGCTATGAATATTGAGATCAATGTATAGTGTTTCTGTATTTTTTTTTGCAGATATACTCAGGAGTGGAATTGCTGTATCATATGGTAGTTCTGTTAGTATTTTTAGAAACTTTTATACCATTTTCTGCAGCGGCTGACCCAGTTTATTTTCCGACCAGTAATGTACAACCTGATGCAAAGAGCTGACTCATTGGAAAAGACCCTGATGCTGGGAGGGGTTGGGGGGCAAGAGGAGAAGGGGACAGCAGAGGATGAGATGGCTGGATGGCATCACTGACTCGATGGGCATGAGTTTGAGTAAACTCCGGAAGTTGGTGATGGACAGGGAGGCCTGGTGTGCTGCAATTCATGGGGTCGTAGACAGCCGGACATGACTGAGCAACTGAACTGAACTGAATGGACAAAGGTTCCCTTTTCTGCACATTCTTGTCAGCATTTTTTATTTGTGTTCTTTTTAATGACAACCATTCTGACATGTGTGATTTGATATTTCATTGTGGTTTTGATTTGCATTTCCCTGACAGTTACATTGAGCCTCTTTTCATGTGCCTGTTGGCCATCTACATTTCCTCTATGGAAAAATGTCTATTCAGTTCCTCTGCCCAATTTTTAACCAGATTTTTTTTTGATATTGAATTGTGTGAGCTGCTTATAAGCAGTGGATATTAAGCCTCTATTAGTTACATCACTTGCAAATATTTTTTCCCATTCAGTAGGTTGCTTTTTGTTTATGGTTTCCTTTGATATGACTAGACAGATTTTATTTGGCAAAGTAATGTCTCTGCTTTTAAATATGCTAGCCAGGATAGTCATAACTTTCCTTCCAAGGAGTAAGTGTCTTTTAATTTCATGGCTGCAATCACCACCTGCATTTACTTTTGTAGATGGATCCAAAAAATATTGCTGTGATTTATGTCAAAGTGTGTTCTGCCTATGTTTTCCCCTAGGAGTTTTATAGAATCTGGTCTTATGTTTAGTTTGTTAATCCATTTTGAGTTAATTTTTTAAAATGGTGTTAGAGAATATTGTAATTTCATTTTTTTACACGTAACTGTCTAGTTTTCCTAGCATCATTCACTGAAGACTCTTCTCCATTGTATATTCTTGCTCCCTTTGTTGTAGATTAACTGACCACAAGTGAATGTATTTATTTCTGGGCTCTCTGTCTTGTTATGTTGATCTATGTGTTTATTTTTGTGTCAGTACCATACTGTTTTGGTTACTGTAGCTTTGTAAGATAGCCTGAGGCCAGGGAACCTAAGACCTCCAGTTCCATTATCCTTTCTCAAGATTGTTTTGGCTCTTTGAGGTCTTTCATGTTTACATACGAATTTAACAATTTTTTAGTTCTAGTTCTATGAAAAACCCCACTGGTGTTTTGATAGGAATTGCATTGAATCTGTAGTTTGCTTTGAGTAGTATGGTCAGTTTCACAATATTGATTCTTCCAATCCAAGTTATGTATTCTTCCATGTGTTTGTGTCATTTTCAGTTTATTTCATAAGAAACTTATAGTTTTTGGAATTCAAGTCATTTGCATTTAGTTCAGTTGCTCAGTCGTGTCCGACTCTTTGCGACCCCATGAATCGCAGCACGCCAGGTCTCCCTGTCCCACCAACTCCCGGAGTTTACCCAAACTCATGTCCATCGAGTCAGTGATGCCATCCAGCCATCTCATCCTCTGTCATCCCCTTCTCCTCCAATCCCTCTCAGCATCAGGGTCTTTTCCAATGAGTCAACTCTTCGCATGAGGTGGCCAAAGTATTGGAGTTTCAGCTTCAGCATCAGTCCTTCCAATGAACACCCAGGACTGATCTCCTTTAGGATGGACTGGTTGAGTGGTATGTTTATTCTTAGACATTTTATTCTTTTTGATGAAATTGTAAGTGGGAGTTCCCTTAATTTCTCTTCTGATACTTCATTGTTGGTGTATAGAAATACAACAGATTTGTGTATATTAATTTTGTATCCTGCAACTTTACCAAATTCATTGATGAGCTCTAATAGTTTTCTAGTGGCCTCTTTAGAATTTTCTATTTATAGTATCATGTTATCTGTAAGAGTGACACTTTTACTTCTTCCTTTCCAATTGGATGCCTTTTATTTTTATTTATTTTCTCTGATTGATGTGGCTAGGATTTCCAAAACTATGTTGAATAAAAGTGGCAAGAAAAGAATGGGCATCCTTGTCTTGTTGCTGATCTTAGGAAAAAATGTGTTTAGCTTTTCAAGTTGAGTATGATGTTACCAGTGGGTTTGTCATATATGGCCTTTGTAATGCTGAGGTATGTTTCCTCTATGTTCACTTTCTGGAGAGTTTTTATCAACATTAAGCAAATGTTTATACAGTTCAACAAATTGTATTAAAACTTTTTCTGCATCTGTTGAAATGGCTTTATTCTTCAATTTGTAGTATATCATATTGATTGATTTGAGAAATCCTTGAATCCATGGGATTAAATCCCACTTCATCATGGTGTATGATCTTTTAAATTTATTGTTAGATTTGGTTTGCAAGTAATTTTCTTGGAGCTTTTAAAGTATTTTTAAAAAATATATTCTAGATTATAGATTCTTTCCAAATAGGTTATTCATATATTTTATATATGTATACGCACACATTTATTTCTGTAGGTTTTCTTTTCACTTTTTTGATAGAGCCACTTGAAATACAAAGTTTTTAATTTCAGTGAAGTCCAGTTTAACTCTTTTGTTGCTTGTGCTTAACATACCATATCTAAAACATCATTGCTTAGTCCAAAGTTACGAAGATTTATACAAGTGTTAAGTTTTTATTTTGACTTCTTACATTGAAGTATTGATCTAATTTTAGTTAATTTTGTATATATTGTCAGATAAGAGTCCAACTGTATTCTTTTCCCCGTGGATATCTGGTTATCTCAGCACCATTTGTTGAAAAGGCTATTCTTTCCCCTATTTTTAAAATTTCTGTTCCATATATGGGGCCATCTCAGTTCCTCTCTCTTAGCTTAGCCAAAGCATTTGTCTGCAAGCTCAAATATTCTCTTGAGCCTCTCTGAATTTTTTACATTAAGTGTTATATTATGTGTTCCAGTTCCATGATTTTTATTTTTCTATAATTTCTGTTTCTTTACCAATATTCCATCTTTGGTGAGACATAATTTGTATACTTTCATTTAGTTATTTAAGCTTGGTTTCTTTTATATCATTGAAAAAAATTTTAAATGGTTGATTTTATAATTTTTCCCTAATAAAAATAAGTTGTGTCCTCAGTAACTTTTCTTTTGTCTGCTATTTTATTCTGTATGGGCCATACTTTCTTATTTCTTTTATGTCTCAATTTTTAATGAGCACTTGACATTTTATATAATATAATGTGATGACTCTGGAAAACAGATTCCATCCTATGTTTTGTTATTTCTGTTTTAGTTATTGTACTTATTAACTCAGTATGTCTGGTACCTTTTCTGAACTAATTCCATCAAACCTGCATTCTTTGGTGTTTCAGTCTAGTGAAGTATCTATTGTTTAACTCAGTGGCCAGCTAAGATAGAGATTTCTTCTCCTGCTCCAGCATGTCTCCCAGTCTTTCAAAGAGATCTGGGTATGTGTTGGAACGTATCTTTAACAGCCAGCCAATTGGATAGCCTTTCTCTTTTCATCCAAATTTAACCATTTTTCTGTGATAAATTTCTTCTAACTTCCTAAATTTTGCAACCCTTTAGTCAATTTCTAGTACGAGTCTACAGCTTTGCCATTTTAGCCTTCAATTTCTGTGTGTACAAAGCCTCAAGTTCATTTAGTGGTGAGAATTCAGTTTTTTTTCATGTCTTTTCTTAACATGCATGCAGCTGTCCAATATGCACTCGCCCTTATATGTAAGCATCACACTGTAAATCCCCAGGAGTAGGTATGTCAAGCCCCTTGAAATAAGGAAACCGCATAGATGGCGCACAAAAATTTAAATGCCTACTGGTTTCCCTGCTGGTTCTTGTCAAAGGACTGGCTTATAAATAATCAGTGGAAATTCTTTGTGGCCTCAAAGAGTGACTGTTGCAAGCTAGAAGTTGAATAGAAGTGGAGAAGAATTACACAATTATATATTAGAGTTCTAACCCTACATATAGAGTTAGAGTTGCTAATGCTATATGTTAGGGTTAGAAAGAGATAGGAGTACTTTAAGCACTCAATTGAGACTTCAGACAAGCCACAGCTTAGAAGTGAAGACCACAATTTAGATCATCAGACTAAGTGTTAAAAACAAAATAGAACTTCTTAAACAAATAATAAAATTAACTTGTTATGAAAAGAAGGATGATAAATAAACTGCCTTCCAGAGTAAGACTGAACAGCAGTTAAACAAAGATAATACAGACAAAAGATATGTAAAATAGAATGACTCTATTTCAGTTTGCAATAGGGAGGAACAGTGTAAATGAACAAAATGAATTTTATTTAAATGAGTAAAAATGATTTTTTTCTGCAAATATTGATCAAAAGAAAAAACTTCCTTTTGATCATGAAACACAAACTCCTGTATAGTTCCTTGCTCATCTCTCACAATATTATCTTCACTAATTTACTTGTGTTTGTTTATCATATGTGTGTTATTTTTACTTATCTATATAATCATAGATGCCCTTGAGTGGAAAATTGCACAGCCAGGTTAATTCATTTTGAACAGTACATAGAGACAATTTTTGCAGAAAGGCATTCAGCAACCGGTTTTGGTAAAACATGGCACTGAGTACTTTATTTTTTTCATAAGTGCAGTGGCACACCATTTAAGGTAATCTAGATGTATGCTTTATAAATAGTAAAAGCCTAGGTTATTATAAACCATTCTTAGCTACTAAGGATACATTTTTTATGTAGCAAGTTATAGAATTATCTTTGAATAAAAATCTCATCAAGATATAAATTTATTTCCAAAGAAATATGTACAGCCATTGTCACTTTAAAAAGTGGTTTTAAATTGACTATTAAGTTAAGTATATTGATTTAATAAGCTTGGACCTTTTCCATTTTCTTAACTAACAGGGAGACTACAGTCAATTAAAGTTGAAATATTAGGAAGTGACTTTAAAACTGAACAGAAGGCAGTGAAGCAATATTTGTAAAAAGTAAGCTCTGCATTTCAGCAGCTGCTGAGCATATAACCAACATATAGCTTCAGATAATGTTTAACATTTCTAAAGACAAATACCTCCTAAGACAAAGTTATGTGTTTCAGCTCCCATCTGCCCCTCTTCACCTACAGATATATAAATATGCACATATATACACTTGCATATGGAATACATATGTACAGACCTAACATATACACTGTTAAGTACTGATGAAAAAAGCAAATCTATGTACCTCCTACCCAGAGTAAAAACCAGTAACTTTGAATAGTCCTGAATGTCCCTCTACAAGTTTATCATTTCTTTTCTTCCAGAGGTTAACCACTCTTATACATTTTCTATTAATAATTGGTTTGAATATTAAATGTTGTACTGTATTAGAATTTATTACTAAACACATTTTCATAACTTAATCTGCTTTTGATCTTGAGATGACTGGAGACATAATTTATGCATTTCTCTGAAACTAGATTTCTTTCTTGTGCCAAGTTATATATTTACTGTCAATATTGTTGATACATATAGTTCTAGTTCATTTATTTTTCATGGTCATTTTCCCATTGTACCACTGATAGAAACACAGTTTTTTTTCCTATGCTTTTCTTTCTTTCTTTCTTTTTTTTTACTATAAAATACTGCCTAGAGCAGTCTTACCCAAGTTTTTCAAATTGCTCGTGAGGGAGTGTTTGAAAGTTGCTCAGACATGTCCGACTCTTCGTGACCCCACAGACTGTATGGTTCATGGAATTCTCCAGGCCAGAACACTGGAGTGGGTAGCCTTTCCCTTCTCCAGGGGACCTTCCCAACCTAGGGACTGAACCCAGGTCTCCCACATTGCAAGCGGATTCTTTACCAGCTGAACCACCAGGGAAGCCCAAGAATACTGGAGTGGGTAGCCTATCCCTTCTCCAGTGGATCTTCCCAACCCTGGGATCGAACAGGAGTCTCCTGCATTGCAGGTGAATTCTTTACCAACTGACCTATTGGGGAAGCCAATAGCTCAGTTCCAAGGGTATATTATTCATAGTTACAAAGTGATGCCAACTATTTTGTAAAGTGGTTTTATGTATATACACATTCACTAAGCTGTTCATTAAAATGAAAATTTTAATGAATAGTGAAACATTGGATAATAATAAAATGAAAAATTGAGTAACTGTGGAATAGATTTGATGTGAAAAAGAATTCAGTTCAAATGTGAGAGAGAGAACTATATTAGTGAGAAAGTTCGACACTGCCTGTTATAAAATTGCAGAAGTACAAATTAGAAAGACTAAAGAAATGTAATGTTCAAACATAATACTTGAAAATCATACAAATAGGTATAAAACATAAATCCTCATATTCAATAAAGAAAATCCTGAAATTTTCATCTCTAAGTACAAAATGCTATTCCATCAAGAAATTTCAATAGAAATCATAATTTTAAAAAATTATAAAGAACATATATGAATAATTTAGTTAAGAGGTAGAAGAGATGATTGACAACATCAAACGTATGATGATGTAAGAAAAAAGTTATAATTAATTAGAAAAACTTTTTAAAAAGCTTTTTCTCTGTGAAAGATACTGCTAAGAGATTGAGAAGATAAATCAAATGCTGGGAAAAAAATATTTTCAAAGTATATCTGATAAAGAACTTGTATATAAAATATACAAAGCATTTTAAAAAACTCAGCAGTAAGAAAATATCCTACTGGATCAAGATATAGAGATTGAGGATCCTGAGCTCATAATTCCTCATGGACACACCAAAATATAACTACTGACTGAGCAACTATCTCTGAGGACAACCTGAAACACTGCTGCTGATGTTACTCACTAAGTCCTGTCCGACTCTTTTGAAACCCATGGACTGTAGTCCACCAGATTCCTCTGTCCATGGGATTTTCCAGGCAAGAATACTGGAGTGAGCTACCATTTCCTTCTCCAGGGGATCTTCCTGACCATTCCTAGCAATGTACAGTCTCCCAAGACTAAATCAGGAAAAAGTAGAACGTGTGTTTTAAAATCTGAGCTAAAATTTGCATTTGTGAGTTAAGAGGCATGCAGAATAAAGATAGATCATTGTGACACGTTTTATAATATCAGAGAATTTAGCAATGAAATGTTATTGTTAAGTGAAAAAAATCAAGGTGCAGAATATTGTACATATTATAATTCATTTATGTAAGGAGCATGTTTATCACCTCTAGGAGCAGAATGGGAATGAGATAGTTGGAAAGAGATATTGTCTTAATCTTTTGATACACATATATTACTTTGTAAGTCTCGCTTTATGAAAATATACATTCTTGGCAATGTTTGAGGGCAGAGAAACAATCTTCTCTAACTGATAGAAATTAAAGCTTCCAGAATGCACTTTTTTCTTAGATTTAGTTAAATGTTTAAATTTTGAATGACAAAAGATATGTGTAAACTACGATTTTATTTCCTGAATTTTTTCTCTTAGAGAAGAAAAAGCAATATTTAATTGAAATGTACATATGTAAATCCCTGTCCAGTGATGATCTTAGTAAATGGTGCAAAGTCCTTCAGTTCAGTTCAGTTCAGTTGCTCAGTCATGTCCAACTCTTTGCGACCTGCGGACTGCAGCATGCCAGGCCTCCCTGTCCATCATCAACTCCTGGAGTTTATTCAAATTCATGTCCATTGAGTCAGTTATGCCATCCAACCATCTCATCCTCTGTCATCCCCTTCTCCTCCTGCCCTCAGTCTTTTCCAGCATCAGGGTCTTTTCAAATGAGTTAGCTCTTCATGTCAGGTGGCCAAAGTATTGGAGTTTCAGCTTCAGCATCAGTCCTTCCAGTGAATAGTCAGGACTGATTTCCTTTAGGATGGACTGGTTGGATCTCCTTGCTGTCCAAGGGATTCTCAAGAGTCTTCTCCAACACCACAGTTCAAAAGCATCGATTCTTTGGCACTCAGCTTTCTTTATAGTCCAACTCTCACATCTATACATGATACTGGAAAAACAAAAGCTTTGACTAGACGGACTTTTGTTGGCAAAGTAATGTCTCTACTTTTTAATATGCTGTCTAGGTTGGTCATAACTTTTATTCCAAGAAGTAAGTGTCTTTTAATTTCTTGTTTGCAGTCACCATCTGCAGTGATTTTGGAGCCCAACAAAATAAAGTCTGCCACTGTTTCCACTGTTTCTCCATCTATTTGCCATGAAGTGATGGGACCAGATGCCATGATATTTGTTTTCTGAATGTTGGGTTTTAAGCTAACTTTTTCACTCTCCTCTTTCACTCTCATCAAGAGGCTCTTTAGTTCTTCTTCACTTTCTGCCATAAGGGTGATGTCATCTGCATATCTGAGATTATTGATATTTCTCCCAGCAATCTTGATTCCAGCTTGTGCTTCATCCAGCCGAGAATTTCTCATGATGTACTCTGCATAGTCTAACACATAGGGATTTCCAGATCTGGACTCAAGTTCATTTGAATGCCACATGCATTACAGTCATGTTTCACCAGATTATTATTTTCTGCATATTCACATATATACATATTTCTCTAATTTAAAAAATCCCTTTTCCTTTCCTACCTGCTAAAATGCTAATCAGCTACTAGAGCCTCACTTTCATAATTATTCTGACTCTCTGAACCTTCTGGTAATTGCTCCCTGCCCTGCACATTCACATACTCTGTGTTCTATTATAGATAATTGTGCATATTTCAGTGTCCAAAACTAGACTATATCTTCTTTAGGGGAGAGGTTGTATTTTACATTTTATTGAATCTCCATCTGCTCCTAGAAAAAGATCTTTACATAGAAGGTGTTAGATTGACTTGAAATTAATTATGAGACGTTCTCACTTCACTGTGTACCACAGACCTGATCTTACAAGAAGGTTGACAATGATAAGTGGTGATTTTCTGAAATTTCTTAGTGCCACATTGTCAAAGATAAAATGAGAGCTATGATCAGCTTTTATGTAGTAATTCAAAGTGTGTTTGAAAATAATCTCCAAATGTGTATAATTTGTGATATAATATCAAAAATGATTAACTGGGAACATACCCTCTAAATATGTTTTTAGGTTACACTCTGTTAATAGTTTTTCTCTGTGGTTAGTCAGTCAGTTGTGTCTGACTCTTAGCGATTCCATGGACTGCAGCCAACCAGGCTCGTCTGTCCATGGAAATTCTCCAGGCAAGAATACTGGAGTGGGTTGCCCTGCCTTCCTCCAGGGAATCTTCCCAACACAGGGATTGAACCCAGGTCTCCCACATTGCAGGCAGATTCTTTACCATCTGAGCCACCAGGGAAATACTAAACTAAGCATTTTATTTCATCTCTACTGCTGTGTATCATTTCATCTTCCTTTGTTTTCTGACACCAGACTTTGGTTACATAACTCTTTTAAATTGTGCTATAGAATAAAAATCCCTACACTTTTTTTTTTTTTAATTGGGTAGGTCAGGAAGGAGGGAAAGAGAGTTGCCCAGAGAATAGACATTGTAGATCAGTGATAGAATCTCTGGTTTAAGTAGAAGGCAAGACCTGAAACAATGGAATCTACTTATTGGGAGACAGGAGGTAGTCCAAGATTTGGGGTGAGAAGTGAAGGGAGTTTTTGGTTTAACATGCAAGTTACATGCCTTGTGAATAACTGAAGATGATGTATCATACTCTAAATTGATTTACTAAAAAGATAACCAATTGAAATTCATTATGTCCCAGACTTCAGTGATATAGCAAAAGGCATTCAAAATACTCTTCTCTCACCTTGTTAGTGATAGTCATACCTACTTTCACTTTCCAGTTGTCCTTAAAGGTGTTAAGAAACTCAGAATATGATAAAAGAACATATGGTCTCATAGTTAAACTGCACTTAGGAGGTGGGCATGGCAAAGAAATGTGAATAGTTTACTACAGTGTGATCATCCTTATTGGAAAAAACCTCAAAATACATGATACAGTGATGCTGAGTTAATAACATCATTTTCATATGAGATGGCCACCCATATATGATTTATCACTTATTACATGAAGGATTAAGATCTCCATTAACAAATATATCAGAAATTACTTATAGTAAATGTAAATGTATGTGTGTGTGTATATATATATATGTGTGTGTGTGTGTGTGTGTGTGTGTGTGTGTGTGTGTTTTTCCTAGAATAAGCCTGACTTGGTGTGATTCACAATTCTACTCCTGATTAAGTAGTAGTAAACTAGTAAATCAGTAAACTACATTTAAGGGCTTCCCAGGTGGTGCTAATGGTAAAGAACCTGCCTGCCAGTGTAGGAGATGTATTAAGAGACGTGGTTTGATCCCTGGGTCTGGAAGATCATCTGGAAAAAGGCATGGCAACCCACTTACGTATTCTTGCCTGGAGAATCTCATGGACAGAAGAGCCTGACAGGTTATAGTCCATAGGGTCACAAAGGGTGGGACACGACTGAAGTGACTTAGCACACACATACACACACACACATAAACTATACTTATATCTCTTAAACCTCTCTTAATATTACACTTCATGTGTATGTAGATTAGTAATAATAGCAAATATATACTAAGATGATATGAATGAATGAATTTATATTTGTAAGGCAGTTGGCTAAGAGAGATATGGAAATGGTTAACCAATATTAACTATTAAAAAGATAGGATGTATTTAATCAAGAAACGAGACTATTGTAATTTCACCCTTTAATGTGTTTAAATAATCATTTAATTATAGTTTGTTAAAATTAGAGAAATTTAAGGAAAGAAAGAAAAAAAATAGAAAAAAAAGAAATGTAATAGGACATGTATATTCTTCCCAAATGTGCAAACACAAGACATAGACACACAAAAAAGTAAGGCAATTATAGTTAAATTAGTTATTCTTGGGCTTCCCTTGTAGCTCAGTGTGTAAAGAATCTGACTGCAGTGAAGTTCAGTTCAGTCGCTTAGTCGTGTACTAACTGTCTGTGACACCATGAATCGCAGCAAGCCAGGCGTCCCTGTCCATCACCAACTCCCGGAGTTTACTCAAACTCATGTCCATCGAGTCGGTGATGCCATCCAGCCATCTCATCCTCTGTCATCTCCTTCTCCTCCTGCCCCCAATCCCTCCCAGTATCAGGGTCTTTTCCTGGAAAAGTAGACCCTAGTTCAATTCCTGGGTTGGAAAGATCCCCTGTAGCAGGGATAGGCTATTCACTCCAGTATTCTTGGGCTTCCCTGGTGGTTCAGTCGGTAAAGAATCCATCTGCAATGTGGGAGACTTGGGTTTAGTCCCTGGGTTGGGAAGATCCCCTGAAGGAGGGCATGGCAACCCATTCCAGTGTTCTTGCCTGGAGAATCCCCATGGAAAGAGGAGCCTGGAAAAAAAGAAATTTAATTTAACATGTATATTTTCCCCAAATTTGCAAACACAAGACAAAGAAACAAAAAAACAAGTAAAGCAGTTATAATTAAATTAGTTATTTTTGCTTCCAAAAGTAGAAATACTTGTATTGTTCTATTTTTATAGTCAATCCAATTTCATCTCTTTTGAAGATTGACTTTTCTAAGTGAAAAGCACATAGAAGGACTTCTTATTGCCAAGAAAAATTAGTTCCCTTTATCACCTACAAAGTAGGAGATGATTGAAAATGGTCAGGACAAAGAATATAAGCATTGTATGGCACTTTCATGCTCTCATTTTACATGGCAAGTATTTCTCATGAAATATGTCATGTAATCACTGAATTACACAAATCAAGCATAACTTTGAAGTTAAAATATCTACCATTAAAATAGTTTCACACTTTAAGTCAGTTAAAATTCCCATTAAGTTGATGTATAAGAATTCTGTATGGAAATAATGATATGTGATCATAAATTATTCTGAAATACCTGAATTAGTCTTGTTTCTGAAGTATAATATTTACACACTTCATCATCCACACACTGGAAAGAATGTATATTATTTCTAGTCGTTAGGTGATAAAAGACACTCTTGCTTATTTGACAAGATTTTATCTTCCCCTTTCTATTTCTTATTTATCACATGATGGCTTCATTTACAGGAATTTTCTTTTTTCCCTAAAATAAACCCTACATTTAAAGATACTAATCTCTATCTTTATACAACATCCATTTTTTTTTTCATGTATTTATGAGAACTGTAATTTTACATGGTGTAATTGATATTATTCCTAAAAGATGGTTGAAAGAAGATGCTCTGCGGAAATTGCTCAACAACAAACAAAATCAAATAAGCCACAGATAATTCAGTAACATAAAGGGAAATACTGCCATTTTATTCTATTTAAGGGTAGCTGAGATCAAGACAGAATATAATCATAACAAGTCATGTTGGGGTCCTTTAATAGACCAGAACCTGGTGGTACAGAGTCCATGAAAAGAAAGTAAAAGATAGAAAGAGGCTGATATTCCCTGGTTTACACAGAGGACCAATAAAGCCCTTGACGCAGGACTTGCATCGCTCATGAAGGCACCAGGTGCCCTCTTGAGAAGGCACTTTGTGCCTTCACCCCCTTGAGAGGGTCTTAGAAGCCCGGGCAGGAAAGTGAGCACAACGGGTCTCCATGCTCCAGAGAATCAGCCAGAAAAAGAGAGAGAGAGAGAGAAACAAAAAAGACCCGGGGACCTAAGCTCTGATGGAGCAAAGGTGCTTTAATGATTTTCCTATGAGTATATATAGGCTGTGGTACAAGAAACTTCTGTCGGGAATGATAAAGATCAGAAAACCAAGCATACAACAACCTTTACAAACGGAACAAGGAGTAATGTTAGTCACAAGGTCAGGAGACAATCCATATCTCAAGAAAGGGGAAGGGGACTAAGCAGTTTTGTCCTAAAGAGAATGTTTACTAAAGGAGACCCAAGCCTGCCTCACACCATGACCTCAGTCCCTGGGAGCAGCTGCTGTTCCGCTTGAAGAAGGACAGAGGACTCATGAGAGACAGCACGTAGGCATCCTCCCGTCAAACATTCCCTGACAAAGTCATGCTCTATTTTAAACTCCTGTCAACACCTTTCTTGTACTAAGATCCCTCCAACCATACATATTATTGTTGCCTGCTTCCTAGGTAACAATATTATGAGACTGTCATTCTAGAGGGAGACATATCTTTCTATAACTATGTTGGGAAGGATTTGGCAAAACTCATGAAAAACATGGTTTACTTGAAAATAGTCAACTTAAAAACCAGAATATTTGTTTCAGATTTCCCTAAAGTTCAGTATCTTTTCTATAAAGGATACAGTTCTAAATATAGGGCAGACATTACAGAACACTCACTGTGTGTGTCCTTCATAGTGCAACTATAGGGAACTATATTCTGTATCTCATGGTAAGCAATATGTAAACATTATTTAACTGATAGAAATTCCAACATTATTGGCATTTTCTTTGTTTATGAACCATTGACATGGTCTTTATAGGTATGCACAATTCTACAATAGTGTAAACTATACTGGATACATTATGTGAAACAAACACATCTTGTTAAAATAGATAACCCATTTGTTCTGAGAAACCTTACAAAATTTAAATTAACAATTCATTATAGATTTGTAGCTATTATTAAATGATAGACATCTTTATTATTTCTTGTTCTCACCAACTTGACCCTCTTTGATTAACATTTTATAGATGCACAAAGAAAACTGTATGACATTGAGAAGTTGGAATCCATAGAATGGGATCATAAGATTTTTTCTCTTCTCTCCTTGAAACACTGATGCATTTGCTGAAGTCTATATGTAATGTGAATTTTTAGTGTTATTTTAGCCAGGAAAGATATGCTTTAAAGACATATCTCTTGTGAGTTATTTCTTGGATAAGTAGTCATAGTGATAGGCAAGGTTCTAGAGACCATGGAACAAAATGGGAAATGGTTACATTATTCTATTGAAAAGAAACTCTGAATGCTGAAACAGCTTCACAAGGTCTTTAATTTTGAGTCCTTTTTTTTTTGGTACCCAATCCACAGTTGTGTATCCTAGCTATATTGGTCTAGTTTAGTAAAGAGCAAGAGTAGATAATTGTTTGGATATTTATGTGAAATATAAATGTGCATAATGTGCATGCATGTGTTTGTGTGCCTGTGTATTTGTGTGTGTATTCCTTGATACATGGTACCACTTACTCCAATGTTAGGTTTTCCTAAGTATATTTTAACTAACATAGTTATATTAACCTTTTAAAAACAACATGCCATTAGCAACTTATAAGCTTCAGGAAGGCAGGTCATTTATCTTCTATACAACCTATAAATATTAGGGGGACAGGGAGAAATACACAGCATAACCTGCTAACATTGATTGATGATCCTACTCTCACACAGAAGGCAATGGGAGGTAAGTTAGAGAGGTAAAGATGGTATATAAGATTCATCTTTGTAATCTATTCTAATATACACTTTCTTCCTTGGTATTTGTAATCTTCATTCCCTTCCCCTAGCTGCAATTTCTCCCATAATTAACAAAACTTTTCAATGGAGGGTTGGTGTGGAAGACAAAATAGTGTTCATTCTATCTAGTTCTCTGGAAGCCTACTAGCAATTTCATAATAGTGAGTTAGTGCTTCAAGAAATTCTGTTAAACTCCAGGTCTATTTGAGCTAAAAAAACAAATTTGTAATTGTGCAAAACAATTATTTATTACTGAAATGACCCCTTATGTGAATTTTTAAAAAATCAATGAAATATATATTTAAATGTCTTGAGAGTTTAACAATGAGAACTAAGGTATTATTTCTTAAAAAAGAAAATGTGAAGAAAGATAGAATATTAAACTATGCACTAGACAAACCTAAACTTAATTGTTTTGTGTTCGTGTTACCTTTTGTATGTGAAATATTTATTGTGGAGTAAAAAAGCCTTTAAACTATTTAGCAAAACTTTTATTCTGAATTATTATTGAAGAAAGTGTGGAATGTTTAATATTTAAGGAGCATATGTGTGTGTGTGTGTGTGTGTGTGTGTGTATATACACATATACACACATATACTACATTTAGGTCACAGTTGTAGACTCATTTATTTGAAAAGAAATGTGTTGTAAACATATGAAAAATTTATGAGAACAAGATTAAATAATGCTTTTAAACTATATTTCAGAATGTTTCTAATATCGAATTGCTGTATTTTGCCACATTCTTCTATTCTGTCAAATAGTGAAAAAAGTGTGAACTTTATTTTGGCTTTCCAGATCATATCACTGCAATTAGTTGCTTTTGAGTAAATCAGGATGTTTTTGTTTGTCAATTAAAATGTAACACCCTCAGATTGTAACTGCACCTGTCGAACCATCCTGATTTATCACTTTGACTAAGGGCATAGTTTCTTTGAAAATCCAAGGACACTACAAACATCTACCCAATGTCTTTGAAATATTCTAAGTCTGATGATGAAAGCTTTACTATAATATTGTACCTTCCTTTATTGTTTTGCTATGGCTGCCTCTACTTAGCAGGAATTTGTTTCCTACAAACTGCTCCCAAAACTCTACCACTGAAAGCCCAGCATTTGTATCATTTGCTTAGAAAGATTTCCATGATTTTATCCAGTCTTCAGGCTATTGCAAAGACTTATGTACGTATCTGTTACTATATATTTATGTGCTCATTGTTTTTAAGTTTACAATTATCTTCCTTTGTTTTTTCCATCTTTGGAAAAAAGATGTTGCCCTTGAAAACAGAAACTCCATTTCATCCATCATTTGTGTCTTTTGCATTCAGTGTAGTCACAGGCATAAAGTTTAATTACTGTGTATGTGTATCTGAATGAAAATGTCTCACAGTTTTCTAGTGTTTCATGTTCTGATAGTAAACCAATCCCCTTTACAATTGTCTTGCTCTTCCATTGGATTTCTTAGTTACATCGATTAAGTTCTTTCTCTCATCTAGGACTTTGTATATTTCCAATATATTGACTTACCTATAATAAACTAAGAAAATTCATTATGATAATAAATCCCAATGTACTGGTATCTGAAATTTATCTTACCAACAGTAATTAAATATAAATTACTGCTTTTAACAAAATTTTGAATTCTCAGTGGAAATTGAAATGTTATTTTATGAAGAATCCTTATTATAAGGGAAAAACATCTATCCCAGTAGAAGGTAGTCATCTAGTGCTGCTGAGCACACTACTCAAATCACAAGAAATCTTTTCAATCCCAGGAAGCTACTCAACAATACAGTGACCCTAAAGAAGTTAAGTAATGTCTTCTTTTACCTAAAGGGAGGCAGTTGGATTTAATGCTCTCTGGTAGCCCTTCCATTTCAAATATTATATGCAAATAAAGTTGTCCTTTAAAATTAATGAAAGTCTATTTCAATGATTCTATGCTAACCTTTCTAGTATTTAATGTATTCCATTCTCTGCTAAAGCTATGATTTTCTTTTTACTTTCAAACTGCTTTTCATAGCTAGAAAATTTAAAAAAAAATATGATCTTGTATTAAGCCTGACAAATTCAAACCTGTTTTGACTGGATATTTCTTGGTCTAAGAAGTATGGCTATTTCTGTGGACACTCAGTTTCTTAAAACTAAAGAAAGCAACAATAATGGATTAAGTTCAAAGTAGTTTTATAGAGTCATTGTTTTTCCTTTAGGTCTGTGATTAAGTGAGCAATAGCAATGCCATCCTATTGAGTACCATTTTTAAATTTAGACCCACATGAGTTTCTATTTTAGAGAGCATGACTATGAAAGTAGGGAAAGCAATTAAGATACAGTGATCACCTTCCTATTCATTTGATGATGGGCAAAATGTATGAGTTTGTCAACAGAGTATTGACAGAGTCCTTATATGTGAAGACAGAGTAGGATGTGGTGCATTTGAAGATGAAGAGGTTCTTGGAGACATTGTTTCTTCTTTGTCATCTTTACATTTAATAAGGATGATCTCTATTGATGCTTTGTGAGCATCTATGATTTATTTAACTTTTGTAAACAAAAAAAGTTAAGATTTTTTTATAGAACATGTATATCCTTTATTACATGGATAATTTATTAATTGTGTAATTATTTGTCCTTTGCTTATCATCCTTTTCAAAATGTTTAATCTTAAGAGAGCAGGGATTGTGTTTCTCTTGGTCATATTATCAAGTCCAGTAACTGATACATATGAAATGCTTACTAATTTAGTAATATTAGTTGCATTAATTAACATATAGTCCACTGATTGCCATTGTCCCTTAATGCTTAATAGTCTCTGTTTTTTATAGTCTTTTGATTTCAGAGGCTATCTGGGTTGTGGGGAAGGATTATCTGGATTTTTTTCACTGCAGAAAAGAAAACTTAGTGATTTTCAAACTATAGAAATATTAAGTGTATCCTTGAAATTGTAGATATTTTCAGCAGAGTCATGAACTATGCATTCTGTTTAGAATCTAGTTTTCTTTTGTGTTTATTTATTTTATTACAGTTGTGAGTCACGTGTTTGAATGATCTTTATAGTTATAGTCCACCTAAAAATGTGGTTTTGTTGTAGGTGTTTTGATTGTTAATGTTTCTGCTGTGGTTTTGTTTTTAAACAAGCTACTTTTAAATACAATTTTATGGAGATATTAGGTGATATGACAATATTAATTTCATTTGCACATAATAATGGAAGTCAGAGTACTTTTTTGTTTAAAAATAATTATTAATGTTATTACAAATTTTGGTTATTATTATAGTTGCATATTATTACTCTGAAGAGCATATGTCCATGGAGTACAAGAAAATTTCAGGAGTAAATATGAATTTAGGATAAGCATTACTTAGTATAGAAAATTCTTCATTCATATTTGACAGTTTCTTTTAGGCAAAGTATGAGTAGGAATACAGAGATATGTCTACTAAGGAACATAACTGCTTTTGTAACTATGGTCATTTAATATTTTATAATTCCATACTTATGACAAAAATTATATCCAATCCTATGTTGACAAAGCCTTTGAGATGAACTCATGCTACATCTAACTGATATAAGTATGCTTATTTCAGTTAGGCACTGTACTATACTTTTAGAACACACAACTTTATCTTTGACAAAGGAGGCAAGAATATACAATGGAAAAAAGACAGCCTCTTTAATAAGTGGTGCTGGGAAAACTGGTCAACCACTTGTAAAAGAATGAAACTAGAACACTTTTTAACACCATACACAAAAATAAACTCAAAATGGATTAAAGATCTAAATGTATGACCAGAAACCATAAAACTCCTAGAGGGAAACACAGGCAAAACTCTCTCTGACATAAATCACAGCAGGATCCTCTATGACCCACCTCCCAGAGTAATGGAAATAAAAGCAAAAATAAACAAAGGGGACCTAATTAAACTTAAAAGCTTTAGCACAATGAAGGAAACTATAAGTAAGATGAAAATACAGCCTTCAGAATGGGAGAAAATAATAGCAAATGAAGCAACTGACAAATAATTAATCTCAAAAATATACAAGCAACTCCTGCAGCTCAACTCCAGAAAAATAAGTGACCCAATCAAAAAATGGGCCAAAGAACTAAACTTTCTCCAAAGAAGACATACAAATGGCTAACAAACACATGACAAGATGCTCAGCATCATTTATTATCAGAGAAATACAAACCAAACCACAATGAGGTACCATCTCATGATGGTCAGAATGGCTGCTATCAAAAAGTCTACAAACAATAAATGCTGGAGAGGGTGTGGAGAAAAAAGGAACCCTCTTACACTGTTGGTGGGAATGCAAACTAGTACAGCCACTATGGAGAAAAGTGTGGCGATTCCTTAAAAAGCTGGAAATAGAACTGCTATATGACCCAGCAATCCCTCTGCTGGGTATACACGTCAAGGAAACCAGAACTGAAAGAGACACGTGTACTCCAGTGTTCATTGCAGCACTGTTTACAATATCATGGAAGCAACCTAGATGTCCATCGGCAGACGAGTGGATAAGAAAGCTGTGGTACATATATACAATGGAATATTACTCAGCTATTAAAAAGAATGCATTTGAATCAGCTCTAACAAGGTGGATGAAACTGGATCCTATTATACAGAGTGAAGTAAGTCAGAAAGAAAAACACCAATACAGTATACTAACACATATATATGGAATTTAGAAAGATGGTAACGATGACCCTATATGTGAGACAGCAAAAGAGACACAGATGTAAAGAACAGACTGTTGGACTCTGTGGGAGAAGACGAGGGTGGAATGATTTGAGAGAAAGCATTGAAACATGTATATTAACTTAATAGATCTCCAGTCCAGGTTCGATGAATGAAGCAGTGTCCTCAGGGCTGGTGCACTGGGATGACCCTGAGAGATGGGATGGGGAGGGAGATGGGAGGGAGGGTCAGGGTGGGGAACACATGTACACCCACGGCTGATTCATTTGAATGTATAGCAAAACCACCACAATATTGTAAAGTAATTATCCTCCAATTAAAATTTTAAAAAAGTGCTTCACAGCCTGGTACCTAATAA
Organism: Odocoileus virginianus; assembly: GCF_023699985.2. NCBI lineage: Eukaryota > Metazoa > Chordata > Mammalia > Artiodactyla > Cervidae > Odocoileus > Odocoileus virginianus. The sequence goes on from NC_069680.1 coordinate 35,835,846, forward strand.
AAACAAACAAACAAACAAAAAAGAAAATGGATGGGGAGAATAGATGCTGAAAACAATCACATGAGCAGTATTTTCTTTGAAAGAGCTCATTTAGTGAAGAGAGCAGTAACAATAAAAATACAAGGCATAAATTATAAAATATTGATATAATTTGTGATTAACAGGGACAGTTACTATTATGGGAAGTATAGATGAAAAGAGATCATTATATTCAGCCTATGAGTCTAACAGCAAGTATTATTTCATGTTGACTTCTTTTTTGTTTATGTTCTGGGGATGAGAATGTTCACAATGTCCAACTACATATAATCAGACACCTCACTTGAGAATAACACATGAATTCTAGTCAAGAATTTTGGTAAAATCCTTTAAAAGGTTATTGTTATATATAATATCTTAAAATCTCAGATTTCCAATGCTCATGACATTAACATGGATAAATAACTGTAAATTAAAAAAAAACATCACATTGAATGTAAATCTATGTGTAATAGTTTCAGGTCAGGCAAAATTTTGCAAAATATAGTGCTGCTTAAATACTCAGTTAAAATAATATTATTCTGAAAACGACATTTATTTTTCTAGCTTTGATGAAGAATGCCTTCTGAAACAGATGTTCATCCTTTGTCCTAAAAGTATGATGAAATTTCAATTTTTTTTTTTTTTTTTTTTTTAGTTTGCTCAGTATTATTTAAATGCCTGGTACCACCAACTATTGGGGCTTCCTTGGTGGTCCTGAAGGTAAAAGTCTGCCTGCAGTGCTGGAGATCTGAGCTCAATCACTAGGTCAGGAAGATCCACTGGAGAAGGGAATGGCTACCCACTGCAGTATTTTTGCCTGGAAAATTCCATGGACAGAGAAGCCTGGTGGGCTACAATCTGTGAAGTGTCAAAGAGTTGGACTTGACTGAGTGACTAACACTTTCACTTTTCACTTTTTACCACTAACTGTCACAAGACTCATATATTTATTGTGAAAAGGAAAGTTTCTGGTAAGACTTCAAAGCAAGTCATGACATATGCATAGTTACAAAATAAATTTCTTTCATTTTCTAATTTTTGCATTGATTAGTGTAACATAAACCATCAACTCAAATGTCATTTTAACAAATAATCTGTTTTGGTGACAGAGATGGAGATGAATTGGTAATGTTAATTTCTTTTCATAATTATGTACAAGTGCATCTTGAATGATGGATAGTTATAGATAATTAATATTCTTAAGTATATATACTTTAGAAACTTTAGACTATCCAGTATTTTAGTACAAATTTGATTATGTCTCACTCAAATTTCAAACCTTGTCTTACACGTATATGTATATATGTATACATATATATGTGTATACATGTATATATGTATACCTGTATATATGTACAAACATGTACATGTCTGTACAAAGCACTTCACTTTTCCAAAGCTGTAAAGGCAAATCACATATGAATTGAAATCTAATATTGAGCTACACATTATACATGGAAAAGTATAATGCTTTTTAAATTTTATAAAGATGGCAGTACTCCAGGAGCAGTATTATTTTTTCCTAGATATTATGTGTAGAATTTGGATAAATTATCACAAATAAATTCACTTTATGTCTTCAGGAACATTTAATATTACTTTTTTAATATTTGATGACAAAGATGATTATAATTTTGGTTTGATGCATTTTCTAATGAAGATATAAATTTAAGTTCAGATTCAAATATTAAAAATAAACTAGGAATGTTTAGAATATTTTACAATATAGCCTAATTCTGAGCACTTCTTAAAAATATACTCAGCAAGCATTTATTAAGTACATGAATTGCATCCAAGTAATATGATAGAAGCTATGTATACATGACTTATTTTCTTAATGGAACTCCAGAATAGCAGGGAAAAAGGGGATGAAAAAATAATTTTAAAAGAATAAAAATAATAATGAGGATATGTAGAATTATGTGTGAGACTATAAAGGAGAATGCACTTAATGAGGCCAAGGAAGCTGTGCTGTGTGTGCATCCGACTCTTTGTAATCCCATGAACTGTACCCCCGGCAGTCTCCTCTCTCCATGGGGATTCTCTGGGCAAGAATACTGAAGTGGATGGCCATGCCCTTCTCCAGGGGATCTTCCCAATCCGGGGATCAAACCCAGGTCTCCAGCACTGCAAGTGGATTCTTCACCAGCTGAGCTAGCAGGGATTTCCTACCAAGGAAGTTTAGGGTATACTTACGGAGAAAGTGACTTTTTAGGTGAGTGTTGAAGATATTTACTAGATTAACAAGTGAAAGGAGAGTCCAAGTGCAATTGTGTGATCATTTTTGAAGGGACTGTATAAAACTACAGTAGAAATGAATATTTTAGGGCATAGAGGTATCTTATTTGGATTAATTTGACTTGAAATTCTTACATGATAGCTCTGAAGAGGTTAGAAAGAGGGTCAAATCCAAGTCTGTTTTTCACAGAAGAAGGTTGGTTAATGTAAAGGAATGTGATATATAAAAATGTATTTAAAGTCCTAGAAATTCAGATGAAGAACTGGCATGAGGCCAGAAAGAGTAAGATTCACTTTCGGAATTACAGTTTGTTGTAATCAAGTTTTATTACTTATTTCATAGGCTGTTATAACCTTTTCATTTATCTATCTGCCTTCAACTTTAGGACTCACTAATTTGTCATGAAAACTATAAATAGATTTATATTTCCAATACACACACACACATATAATATACACACATGTTTGCTTTAATCCCTTTCTCAAAAATGTTTTCCAACTTTTCACTGCCTCTGTTATATCAAAGGAAAATATTTTACCCTTGTATTTCAAAGATTTTTTTTCCCCTGAATTTCTACTGTATCTTATGAATTCACTTATTCTTAACAATACACCAGTAAAGGGAAAGGGCACATCAGAATATTTCTCCTTAAAGTTGTAACCTATCCTGCACTCTAAATCATGTTACTTATTTATCATTTATTGGGACTACAGAAGCCTGTTTGCAAACCCTAAAAATATATCACCTAACTAGATATATCACCTAACTAGTACCCATAATTTTTCCCATTTTCATAGTCTTATTATAGAAAGCAATCTTCTGTACTTAAATTTTCTGAACAATATCATCACTTATGCTTCATAATGATTTAATTTAAAATCTTTTGTAAAATTTATTTGAAAACTATTTTGATGTACTAAAACTTTATGTGCATATATATGTGTGTATACACACACACACACACACACACACAAAAGTATTCCCCTATTCCTTTTAGGAATTGAAAATTGAACTCAGAGATATCTGTTTATAAAAAAGATGAGAAAATATGTGAGGTATCTATGGTAATATTCAGTACGGTCTATTATATTTTCAGTTTTTCATCTACTGCTTTTTGGCAAGCTTCAGTCTGAGTCATGAGATCTTTCTTGTTTTGCTTTCTTTCCATCAGTGAGCTTGTTTAAGCTTGTAATTTTAAATATCATCTTTCCATCAACAATTTTATGTTTAGCCCCGATCTCTACTCTGAACTAGAGATTTGGAGACCAATTAGCTAAGTTGAAACATACACCTTGATAATTAGATATTTTATAGTCAGTGTCATTAAAACAGAATTCCCCATTCCTAGATCCTTCATCAAGCTGTTTCCCTTCAGTTGCCTCCATTTTAGTAAATTACCAATCATTCATACTATTGCTGGAGTCTGTCTCCCACATCCATCCCATCAGCAGACCTATTAGTTTAATTTCAAAATATATCTCACATTTCCCCATTTCTCTTCTCTTTGGTAACACTCCTGCTATATAATCTCCTATTATAATCTCTCATTAGGAATATTTACCTCTAAAGGAGACTGGATATGTCCACTCTTCCTTCTTACCCTCCTACACCAGCCTACTATCTATATCCTGGCTTCCACTCTTGCTTATACATAATCTATATTTATTTAGCAGTCTAAGTAACCAGCCCCTTCCAACCTCCAGCCTCATCTCTTGCATTCTTGGACTTCTCAGTATGCTCCAGTCATTCTAGTTTCTTTCTCTTCTTCAAACTCATCAAGTTCTTTCTTATTTCAGGTAGATGATGCCCTCCCTGCTGATTCCAAGTTGGCTGACCATTTCTCATTCTTTAGGTGTCAACACACAAACATTATCTCTTCTAAAATGCTTTTCCTCACTATCATCTCACAGTAGGCCCCTTCTCACCCTCTTGGCCCACCAAGTTAACATATTATATTATTGTTCCAAATTTCTTCCATTTGCCCCTCCAGATCCATTCTCCTTGTGAGTCTCCACCTGGGATTCTTCTCAGTGAGGCTGAATTGTATAAAAATATCAATAGCCTTCCCTGCCCTTTAGGTTCTGGTTGGCTTCAGCTTGGGAGGAGTTTTGGTAGGAGGTGAGACATGGGAGTGAGAAATGAGAACAAAGCCAGAGAATTTACACCTCTATCTCCCTCTCTGTGAAGTTTCTTTGTGCTGGTTCCTGAATCCTGGACAACTTCACACTTGTGGTTTCTTGTAACCCTTCCCTCTTCTTATCCACTTAGGCCTAGGGTGGTAATAACTATTCTTTTTTTTTTTTCCATTTATTTTTATTAGTTGGAGGCTAATTACTTTACAGTATTGTAGTGGTTTTTGCCATACATTGAGATGAATCAGCTATGGATTTAACTATTCTTAGCTATAAGTCACTGCATGATCTCTTGGTATTCCACTAAGCACAAGTCTTTGTAAACTGTCCTTTCTTGTAAAAAAAGCAAATGAACAAGCAAACAAACAAATAAGTTGTTTGGATTATTCTAGTGTGAATCTGGTTATCTAACTTAAATTTTTTTTTATGGGCTAATAGCATGATAATAATTTGTAATAATATTTTTCATTTATTGGTTTACTGTTTACTGTAACTCTGCTTACTAGTAATATAAACTCTGTGAGGGCAAGGAACTTTCCTTTTTTGTCCATTGCTATTTTTATTCAGCTTCTAGAGTAGTGTCTGATGTAAAGCAGACACCAAATAAATATTTTTTAATAACTGATGAATCAAGAATAGAATAATTACTGTAAATGGAAGAGTTGAGGTTAAAATTAAAGTCATTATGACCAACAAATTTTATTTTCTTTGATAATCTTAACGTGGAGGAATATTCCAGTGATTCTAGATTTATAAATTGCAGTTGAGGATAATTTGAACTATGTAGGAAACAAAATCAGATGTTTAAATTTTTATGATGCTAAAGAGGCAAGTAGTTTAAAAGAACTTTAATTTTAGCACCAAATATCAGTTTTATACAGACTTTTTTGACATTATATAGCATATGATTTAAACATATATAATTGCTTGCCAGTCCTCTGTTCTCTGTTACCACACTAGTGGAGGTAACTCTTTAATTATAATAAATTGACCAGGCCACTTCTGGCAGAAGAATCAAATAAACAATTGCTCACACACATATCTTTGACTTGCTAGAAATAAGAGTTGTTGTAAATAGTAAGTCAGAAGAAGAAGTGACTCTAAAAAACAGAATAGGTTCAGTGAGAAGATATACTGTCTCTTATTTTTAATCCTTTCTCTGTGTGTTACTATAGCAAAGAGTTTTCTGACAAGTGGGTATACTTTCTATATTCTGACTGACAGCCTAATCTCCAGGGAAAGCCTAGGCTTTTCAGTAGATCAAAGCTATGCCTTTCATACTCAGTGACTGCTGAGCCCATGACAGAAAAGTGGCTGACACTGGGAGATAGTGCGGGGTGACTTCTGCCAGAGTGAGGAAATTGGAGATGAGAGCACAGAGCATTGTTACGAAAATATTGGAGGCAGTTTCTCTTCATCTGCCTTCATGGACTCAATCTTCCTTGTTAAAAGAGAAGACTGAATTCCCATATTTGGATCTTAAATATCATATGCCATCCAGCAGGTTCCTTTCATTTTGATATAATCTCTATATCTCTTTATTTAAATAAGAAAAATTAAATAGTGCTTCATATTTTATAAGAAGTAAAAGAATTCTTTTGTTTATGGATAAATCTATCATTTTAAAAGAATATTCTCTTTAAATAGAGACTATATTCTCTTGATAGAGTCTCTCCATATTTTCTTCATCAAGAAAACAGACTATAAAATAAGACGTAGACTCAATTTGTATAACATATTTAATATTATGTAATTTTATAAGAATATTATAACATATTTTAAAATATATATAGCATAAATACAACATATAAAAGAGTATAATGTATCTGGCTTATAAGTTTAGAGATATTTTCTTTTTATCATTTTTTTTGCTCACTTACAGTGTCAAATTTCCCTAATACAAAATACATACTAATATTCCTGAATACAAAATATAATACTGTAGTTTCATGTTTCTTATATATGTGCTCTGTATTGCATGATTTATATTATATTAAATGTATTTTACATTATACATAGTAATAAAATCATAATTTTGAAAAGAGCTTATGAATGTTATAGAAAATATTTGTAGTAATTAATCAAATAGTTTCCACCTGGTAAGGTTGAGCAATAAGACAGCTTCTAACATATAGTCACTTATTCAACTCTGTACAGTACCTAGAATTGGGTCAGTCTTGGAATTATACAATATGTGTGTCAAGTAAATAATGTAGAATTCATAAATAAATTGACAGTTTCTTAGAATAAAGGCTGTCAATACTGGAGACACAAGAGACACTGGTTCAATCCCTGGATCAGGAAGATCCTCTGGAGTAGGAAATGGTAATCTACTGCAGTATTCTTGCATGGAGAATTCCATGGAGGGAGGAACATGTCAGACTACAGTCCATAGAGACACAAAGAGTGGGACACAACTGAGCATGCACACATAGAATAAAATTAACAAAATTCAGATGAGTTATTTGAACATTGATGGAGGAAAAAAAGAAAAAAATAAACTAAGGCATAAACTAGAAATTTTATGGCAAACAGTAACCTTTAGATAATAGTAAGCAATCAGTTTTTAGTGCTTCTGATTTCTTAGTAGTGAATCAACTTCAACAAAATCAACTGTAGGAGTAATGAAGCTATACCTGGAAATACTATTCTATGTTTCTAGTCCTATTAGTTTCTCCCTAAATGTCTAGTACTTTTCACAACCCAGGAAATGCCCATATAGAAATGGAATTTAGTATGGAATTACTCAACATTATTTTAAGAAAATTTGTTGTTGTCAGTCCTACTCCTTGCAACCACATGGACTGCAGCGTGGGCTTCCTAGGTGGTGCTAGGGGGTAAAGAACCCACTGCCCATGGAGGAGCTTTAAGAGACATGGGATTCCCTCCCTGGGTTGGGAAGTTCCTCTAGCTAGAGGAGGGCATGGCAACCTACTCCAGTATTCTTGCCTGGAGAATCCCAGAGGAGCCCGGTGGGCTGCAGTCCATAGGATTGCAAAGAGTCAGATATGACTGAAGTGACTTAGCATGCACACACAGACTATAGCATGCCAGGCTCTCCACTGCCCTCCATTACCTCCCAGAGTTTGCTCAAGCTCATGTCCATTGAGTCAGTGATGCTATCTGACCATCTCATCCTCTGCCACCCTCTTCTCCTCTTGCCTTCAGTCCTGCCCAGCACTGGGGTCTTCTCCAATGAGTTGGCTATTCATATCAGGTGGCCAAAGTACTGGTGCTTCAGCAACAGTCCTTTCAATGATTATTCAAAAGCACCAATTCTTCAGTGCTCAGCCTTCTTTATGGTCCAGCTCCCTCATCTGTATGTGACTGTAGGTGACCACTACTGTCTCTGCTTTTGAATGCTGTTTAGGTTGTCTAGGTTGAGCTTCTCAAGTGGCTAAGACAGTAAGGAATCTGCCTGCAAAGTAGGAGACCTGGGTTCAATCCCTGGATTGGGAAGATTCCTGGGAGAAAGGAGTGGCTACCCACTCCGGTATTCTTGCCTGGAGAATCCCCGGGATGGGGGAGCCTGGCAGGCTACAGTCCATAGGGTTGCAAAGTCAGAGATGACATGATTGAGCGACTAACAGTTTGTTTTCACTGCTAGATTGTCATAGCTCTCCTTCCAAAGAGCAAATGTCATTTAATTTCATGATTGCAGTCACTGTCCACAGTGATTTTGGAGCCCAAGAAAATAAAATCTGTCACCGTTTCCACTTTTTCTCCTTATATTTCCATGAGGTAATGGGACCAGATACCATGATCTTAGTTTTTTTTTTAATGTTTAATTTCGAGCCAGCTTTTTCACTCTCTTCTTTAACCCTCATCAAGGAGCTCTTTAATTCCTCTTAACTTTTTGCCATTAGAGTGGTATCATTGGTGTATCTGAAGTTGTTGATATTTCTCCTGGTAATCTTGATTCCAGCATGTGCTTCTTCCAGTCTGGCATTTCACATGATAACTTTAGGAAAGTTAAGCAGATATAACTTTCTAGGAGAAGTATTGCAATCAGTTGAATGTAATGGAAATCTCAGCAATTAGGATCCTAATTTCAGTTCCAAGGCTGAGTCTGAGACCTGGAAAATCTTTTTCAAAGGTCAGTTTCACAACATCTGGAAGGCAGCTGAAAAATCCAGTCTTCAGGAACATTTCATGTGTAGTTGAAGCTACACATATCCTTGATTACATGTCATTTACATTTTTATTATTGGAATTATCTTATGGAGACTTACCACCATTTCCAAATCAATTTTGAATACATAAATTAAAGATGAATTACATTTAATTCAACAGATAAGACCTACTTCACTTTAGACATTCAGTTAGATGATGGGATTACAATGATAAAAATGATATAGTCCTTTGGTTCAAAGCTTTGAAGTTCATCCAAAGAGATAGAATTTCATCATAAGGAATTTAATAATATAAAGAAACAGATGTATTTACAAAGTAGCATAGACATGATAATAATATAGCACTTAACTGTATTTGATGGGTTTAAAAGACATATAAGCTAAAGTTTTAGGAGTGACTTTTGAGTCATCTTTGAACAGAAGAATAATGCCTAAAATCATTTGAGAATTGTTGGAAGAAGTGGATGTCAACATGTTTTCAAACATCTATTCCCAAAGCCTAACTAGTGACCATTCTTTAGAATGTACAGCAAAATATTGTCCAATGTCCTCATTTTGGACCTCCTATGGAACTCTTGAGACAACAGGGAAAGTTGCACTTAGGTGCGTGCTAAAAGATTGCTATGGCTGGTTGGACTCTGCCACCGTTTGCAGCATGTAATCCTCTGTCAGCAGGCCCTGTAGGAGACACGTCTGAGAAGAAAGGCCTTTTCTCTGTTCTTTGTAGTCCCCACTCACAATACCTGGGTGACAGGTGAAAACTCCAGTCTTAGAGGAAAAACTTCTTGTCTTCTAATCAGAAGCAGAAATCATTTTAAACAAGTGCTAGTTTAAAGCAAATTTTTAAGATAATATTTCTTTTTGAACTTAATAATCTATAGTAGCTATCATAGAAATATCCCTTGCAAGAAATGAAAGCATCCAATATTTTTCATTAGAATTAAACTGAAATCTTAAAAAAAAAATTAAAAAATGAAGGAACCAAGTACATAGCTTTGTTGAGTTTGTTTTATAGTTATTTTGGAATGTGTATTAATTTAGCTAAATCAAGATAGTTAAAAGACATATAAAGACAAAAGTTTGTGGTTGCATAGGTATGTATACATTTTAGTTCTTCAAAATAATTTTTAGAGTATTCATGATCCACAATCAAATTAACCCTGAAGAAAGTAAAATCAGTTACAATTTGTGTGTAGAATTTTCAAATAGCTTAGCATTCTAAGGAGAAATTTAAGCTAATGTTTTTATTTGCTACTTGTAAACATTCAAAGTGTTTATATAAACATTGAAATCACCATACTTTTTAAAAAGCCTCTTAACAGCCTTATTTTTATTCACCTTGGATTCAAAGATACTAACAAAAATAGCAGTGACATCACCTCTCTTATATAGGTTTGTGTTCTTGAGTGCCAGCTGGTGACACTATGATGATACATAGCACTAATAATTGATTAAAGTGACTTCTCTCCTTGCCCTAGTGCTTACTGATATGTGACGCTTGGCAATATATTATTAAAGTCCCATTGTACTGATGATGCACTGGGACAGGATGTCACTAGAGAGTCCTTCCTTGAGTGATATATTTCTCCTTCACAGGGTCATGAAAATCTAAGGATGCACATTCAAAGCCAGTGCATGAACATGTTTTAAGAGTAAAACCAACTTTAGAAATATCTTAGTATTTCAAAGGTTGCAATAGGTGTTTATAGCTGGAAACCCAGGCAATCCAGGCTCATAAATAATGCATCCTGGTAGTATTGTGTATCTATGTAAAGGGGAGCATTCCTCCTGAGAAAAGAAACTTAAGGGTAAAAAGCAGACACACTGAAGGATGGATTACAAAGTGAAGTGTGATTATGGGCTTAGAGATTTATGGGAAAAGTTCATACAAAGTATAAAAAAAAAAAAACACGGAAAACACTTTATTAAAGTATAGAGTCACCTAGGAACTAGAAACGATAAAGCTTAATGCCTGTGGTTTGAACCCCATGTATTTAAATGACTGATGAACAGCACAGGAGAACAAATGTATCTTAGAGTCCTGTTTGATATCCAAAGATGGGGGAATAGGTCATATTTATCCACACTTTATAAAGAATGGTGCTAGACCTACTTTAGAGGACTTTCCATAAAGTACACTAAATTAATCATTTAAATATTCATCTTTATCAGCTCCCCAATTTTCACTGTGGGGTGCTAAGGATAGCTATCCCTGTAAAGTAAAGGAAAGGATTTATAAAATGCTTTCTTTAGCAATCACTACATGAGAAAAAATAAAGTTTAAAATGATTACCCAAAACTTTTCCTGTCTTAAATATCAAAAGTATTCTGAATTTTGGGTTATTCTAGCGCATGGAGTAAGGAGTGAAAAAGCCAATAATTTATTCAGATATGTTATTTTGCTATTATTGCATGTTTTTAAATCATCTCCAGTTCAGTAAAGAAAGATCAGGAGTTCAATTATATATCAATATCTCCAAAGAAGCAAGTCTCTGAAATTACATTTTTACACTTTTGTTTTCATATTTTAAAAGGAAACCCCTAAATGACCATTAGCGGCAATAATATTTCATTAAATGAGGAACATAATCCTAAATTACAGGCAACTAAAAGGAAAGGAAAAATGTGTGTGTGTAATATGTGCTTAGTTTCAATTTAAAACAATAGTACAATAGGTTTTTGTTGTTACAATAGCCCAATAGTTTTTTTTTTTGTCTTTTGAAATTTCTTGTTTATTTCCTCTCCTTAATTCTAGTCCTAAACCTGTATCTGCAAATCAAGTGATAGAAACTTTGGCTTAAATATAGACTGAAATAATATTCCAGCAAAAGACTAAAGTTCAAACAATTTGAAGCTAGTTGTAGAGATGTCTCAAGTCAATTTCTAACTGTTTTAATTAGGTAGTAACTAGACTATTAAATTGTGAACCTTTATGAAAGCAATTCAGGTTGTGTAAAATCAGGTTGGGGTAAACTTCATTTGTTGCATCTATAATAAGAATTCAGAATGAGTAAAATAATAGCAGTAATTCAAATGTATCAAATTCTTAAAATTAGCCATTGTATTTACTGGAATGTCTAGCACACACTATTTCTTTCTAACTTGCATACACCTACACCTACCGCTTCTAGATATATGCTAAATTAATTTAGGGATGACAAGTCATCATTGAATTTTCTTGGGAAAACAAATATACATATTTGCACTTTTTTCTCTTGTAAACTTCTGTTTTCAATGACTGCTTCTCATGTGGATTGCTGCATACAAAAGAAGCCCTGTATTATGTGATCATCATTTGCAGTTGGTGAGAAATCTAAAAACCATCGTTTTCCTCTAACTTTGGAAATTAATCTTTCCTGTCTATTCTGAGTGTTGTTGCTGCTGCTATTTTCAAATATCCACTGACTTCAATCAGAGATTATATATCCTTTTATAAAAGTAGTACAGCAGAAGAACATCTTCTGAAATATGTTAACCTGATCAGTTGTCAAGATACATCCACACATTAAAATCTATTTTTATGTGACATTTTGTGTAGAAAGCTATAGCTTCTTTTCAGATTTCATAAATGGCTTCAAGTTGTGATAATGGGGATAAGATTTGAGGAGGAGGTATGGAGGCATTGAGGTAGATAACAAAATAAGAATGAAGATATGGAATCAGAGCTACATATATTTTCCCTTTATTTGGCTCTGATAAAATGTGTGTTTTCCTAGCATTTAAGAAGTACTCATAAATAGTTTGTAAATGAAGTAATGTTATTTTTAGATAATTTGCAATTCTTCTTTGATATCTGATTTCTCCTCAGTTCTTTCTTTCTCAGTGGTATGACATAGGAACAGGAAATAGGGAGGTAGCCAAGATTCCACTGTAGAGTATTTTATATAGCTTGCATTCTGGAATGCAAGACATGAAATCTTAGTCCTTTAAATAAACACCGTAATATTTGTCAAGTTTCTTAAGCTTTTTGTGATTCAGTTTTTTTTTCATTTGTAAAAGAAGGATAATTTTAGCATATGTCTTATAAGTTGCTTATGAATATTTAATGAATTCATTTCTGTAAAGCACATAATACAGTACATGGGATATATTAAGCACTCAGTGTGTGCTGCATAGTTCTGTTGAAATTTGAAGGATTTTCTAATATAGTCCACATTTATAAATCAAAGGGCAGAGTTGGAAATGGAAAGAGAATAATCCTTAGTCTTCCCTCTCTTATAGAATGAAATACCTTTTGTCAATTCATCTTCCTTACCCAGTGTGCCAACAGTGCCCTCTCCCTAGATTTTCCTCCTTACACTGAGACATTTACTCCTGCACCTTGAGCATGCTTATGTGGAAGTGGAAAGTTTCAGAGAACACTGCAGACTGGATCAGGACCTGACAATGTAAGGAATTCCCATGTCTCCCATGTTTATAACCAATGAAAGGAAACAAGGCAAACTAACCTGTAAGATGCATTTTTTTAAATAAATTGGGCTTATTTATTCTAGATGTCATTGCATTTACAACAAAGATGTCACCACTAGAACACGGAAGCTTCCTTAGAGGTATGGGTTAAAAGTGACTGGAATTTTACCAGTAGATAAGATGAAACAAAGCTATAAACCAAAGATAAGACCTATGAATTATATACCCATTCAATATCTTCCATCCTGAAGAAAGGCTAAGGATGGCTATAACAAGACATTAAAACCTGTCAGTTCAGAGCCAAGACACAAGTTAAAACTGATATGAAAGTGTTTATTAAATACTTCTTTCTCATCAGTTGTTTTATTTGCTCTTAGAGCAGAGACCATTTAACTTCTATTATGTCAAATCCATCTCCTTATACCCACGTTCACATCCGCACGCAAATTTTTCTTCCATATTACAGAAGAAGAGATAAGAAAGGAAAAAGATACAGCCCATTGAGATCGAGATTTTTCTAGGTATAGTGGATACAATGGTGTGCCACCCCAAACCTCCAAGATATATAGGCATACAGGTGATTGAAGTATACAGTTTCCCAGCTTCTGGGTATGTTGGCTGCTGACAAAGCTCCTGTTGCTCCAAATTGCCTTTATATAAGGAAGCTATCTTTCCCAACTTTATTCCATCTCCTTAGTAGTATTAATAACTTGCATGGAACAACTGGTTGCTTTGAATAGAAATGTCCCCTTGACACAGTTTAGCTTAACTGAATTGTTATGTAGGCTTAGTGCTCTCTCTACTAGGTCTGACCTACTCCATTCCTTTAAAATCGCTGTTCCTGAAAGTAAATAAACTCTTGCACATAATCCTTCATCTCAGAATCTTTTTCTAGGGGTTTAACCTAAAAGGCTGGCTTTCCAGGTGGCTCAGTGGCAAAGAATCTGCCTATCAATACAGGACACGTGGATTCTATCCCTGGATGGGGAAGAACTTCTAGAGGAGGAAATGGAGAAACACTCCACTATTCTTGCCTGAAAAATTCCATGGACAGAGGACCCTGGCGGGCCACAGTCCATGGGAACACAAAGAGTTAGATACAACTAAGTTACTGAGTATGCACACAACCTTAAAAGTATTCAGAGATGGAGGAGACCTAGTTTTTGCCTTCAAGAAACTCAGGTTCTAGCATTTCCTAAGGCACAGTTATATATACTTTTTGCATTAGTATTTCAGTGTCAATGCTATTATATTTTGGAGAAGGAAATGGCAACCCGCTCCAGTACCCTTGCCTGGAGAATCCCACAGATGGAGGAGCCTGATGGGCTACATATTTGGTGGGCTATTATATTTAAATTATTTAATAAATGCATTTAAGCTACTGTATGTTTGCATATTTTGAGCACTTGTCTATTAGAGAGTAGTATTTAGAAATATGTCATTGTGCTAGATTAATTCATATTTGTAATCACTTTGCTCTCAATTTGAAGCACTCTGATATAAAGTATTAGTAAATGCTTATGAACATTGTTCTCTTTCAAAAATAGTTGGAAGAGATATCCAGTTAATTCAGACTTTATTTTTTTTTATTTTTATTAGTTGGAGGCTAATTACTTTACATCATTGCAGTGGTTTTTGTCATACATTGAAATGAATTAGCCATGGATTTACATGTATTCCCCATCCCAGTCCCCCCTCCCACCTCCCTCTCCACCCAATCCCTCTGGGTATTCCCAGTGCACCAGGCCTGAGCACTTGTCTCATGTACCCAACCTGGGCTGGTTATCTGTTTCACCCTAGATAATATGCATGTTTCAATGCTGTTCTCTTGAAACATCCCACCCTCGCCTTCTCCCAGAGTCCACAAGTCTGTTCTATACATCTGAGTCTCTTTTTCTGTTTTGCATATAGGGTTATCGTTACCATCTTTCTAAATTCCATATATATGTGTTAGTATACTGTAATGGTCTTTATCTTTCTGGCTTACTTCACTCTGTATAATGGGCTCCAGTTTCATCCATCTCATTAGAACTGATTCAAATGAATTCTATTTAATGGCTGAGTAATATTCCATGGTGTATATGTACCACAGCTTCCTTATCCATTCGTCTGCTGATGGGCATCTGGGTTGCTTCCATGTCCTGGCTATTATAAACAGTGCTGTGATGAACATTGGGGTGCACGTGTCTCTTTCAGATCTGGTTTCCTTGGTGTGTATGCCCAGAAGTGGGATTGCTGGGTCATATGGCAGTTCTATTTCCAGCTTTTTAAGAAATCTCCACACTGTTTTTCATAGTGGCTGTACTAATTTGCATTCCCACCAACAGTGTAAGAGGGTTCCCTTTTCTCCACACCCTCTCCAGCGTTTATTGCTTGTAGACTTTTGGATAGCAGCCATCCTGACTGGCGTATAATGGTACCTCATTGTGGTTTGATTTGCATTTCTCTGATAATGAGTGATGTTGAGCATCTTTTCATGTGTTTGTTAGCCATCTGTATGTCTTCCTTGGAGAAATGTCTGTTGAGTTCTTTGGCCCATTTTTTGATTGGGTCATTTATTTTTCTGGAGTTGAGCTGGAGGAGTTGCTTGTATATTTTTGAGATTAATCCTTTATCTGTTGCTTCGTTTGCTATTATTTTCAAGACAGTATGGTACTGGCACAAAGACAGACATATAGATCAATGGAACAGAATAGAAAGCCCAGAGATAAATCCACGAACCTATGGTCATCTTATCTTCGACAAAGGAGGCAAGGATATACAATGGAAAAAAGATAACCTCTTTAACAAGTGGTGCTGGGGAAACTGGTCAACCACCTGTAAAAGAATGAAACTAGAACACTTTCTAACACCATACACAAAAATAAACTCAAAATGGATTAAAGATCTAAATGTAAGACCAGAAACTATCAAACTCCTAGAGGAGAACATAGGCAAAACACTCTCCGACATAAATCACAGCAGGATCCTCTATGACCCACATCCCAGAATTTTAGAAATAAAAGCAAAAATAAACAAATGGGACCTAATGAAACATAAAAGCTTTTGCACAACAAAGGAAACTATAAGCAAGGTGAAAAGACAGCCCTCAGATTGGGAGAAAATAATTCAGACTTTATCAGCCCTGAAGTTTTAACTTGTTTTAAGCGAAATTTCTAATTTTATGATTAGTAACTGGCACATCCTTAACAGAATTATTTATTGGGGTATGGAGCAGGTTAGATAAAATATACTTAATATTCTTTATTTGTATTGTATAGTGTAATAGATATACATTTGTAGAATATATATAATTATGTGTATCTTCCATATATTTGTTTTAGGACTACCTTATAATGTTTTCTTTTTCTGCCATTAAAACTTGTCTGTATCCCTGAAACAAAGTAACTAAATTGGTAAATGTAACTTACATTTGCTTTCCATATGCAATGTTATTGGTGGAAAAGTCTTTTTATAGTTATTTTTGAAAGCCAAAATCAGAACCCACAGCAAACATTCCTGTGGAAATGTGAAATATCAACCCTTATGTAAGGGTCTGTTTTATAAACTCTGTAGTTTATTGAGTGAAAAACAAGATTTAAAAAAGTAACCAAGGGTTAGTATGTCTAAAGAAAGTGTCTTTACCTTCCTCTTTCAGTTTGGTTCAGTTCAGTCACTCAGTCGTGCCACCTCTTTGCAGACTCAGGGATTGCAGCACGCCAGGCTTCCCTGCCCATTACCAACTCCTGGAGCTTGCTCAAATTCATGTCCATTGAGTCGGTGATGTCATCCAACCATCTCATCTTCTGTCGTCTCCTTCTCCTCCTGACTTCAATCTTTCCCAGTATCAGGATCTTTTCCAGTGAGTCAGTTCTTTGCATCAAGTGGCCGAAGTATTGAAGCTTCAGCATCAGTACTTCCAATAGTACTTCCAGTACCATTCATGACTGATTCCCTTTAGGACTGACTGATTTGATCTTCTTGCAGTCAAGGGACTCTCAAGAGTCTTCTCTAACACCAGAGTTCAAAAGCATCAGTTCTTTGATGCTCAGTTTTCTTTAGGGTCCAATTCACACATCCATACATGACAACTGGAAAAACCATAGGTTTGACTAGATGGACCTTTTTTGGCAAAGTAATGTCTCTGCATTTTAATATATTGACTAGATTGGTCATAGCTTTTCTTCCAAGGAACATGTGTCTTTTAATTTCATGGCTGCAGTCACCATCTGCATTGATTTTGGAGCCCAAGAAAATGAAGTCTGCCATTGTTTCCCCATCTATTTGCCATGAAGTGATAGGGCTGGATGCCATGATCTTAGTTTTTTGAATGTTGAGTTTTAAGCAAGCTTTTTCACTCTCCTCTTTCACTTTCATCAAGAGACTCTAGTTGCTCTTCCCTTTCTGTTATAAGGGTGGTGTCACATGTGTATCTGAAGTTATTGATATTTACCCTAGCAATCTTGATTCCAGCTTGTGCATTCTAGTCCCCTAAGATGAAAAGAACATCTTTTTTGGTGTGGGTTCTAGAAAGTCTTGTAGGTCATCATAGAACCATTCAGTTTCAGCTTCTTTGGCATTAGTAGTTGGGGCATAGACTTGGATTTCTGTGGTAGTGAATGATTTGCCTTGGAAATGAACAGAGATCATTCTGTCGTTTTTGAGATTGTACCTAAGTATCGCCTTTCAGACTCTTTTGCTGACTATGAGGGCTACTCCATTTTTTCTAAAGGATTCTTGCCCAAAGTAGTACATATAATGGTCACCTGAATTAAATCTAGCCATTCTGATCCATTTTAGTTCACTGATTTGTAAAATGTCAATGTTCATTCTTGCCACCTCTTGTTTCACCACTTCCAATTTACCTTGATTCATGGACCTAACATCCCAGCTTCCTATGCAATATTGTTCTTTACAGCATTGGGCTTTACTTCTATCACCAGTCACTCCACAGCTGGGCATTGCTTTCACTTAGGCTTCATGTCCTCATTCTTTCTGGAGCTATTTCTCCACTTTGCTTCAGCAGCGTTTTGGGCGCCTACTGACATGGGGAGTTTGTCTTTCAGTGCCCTATCTTGTTGCCTTTTCATACTGTTCATGGAATTCTCAAGGCAAGACTCCTGAAGTGATTTGCCATTCCCTTCTCCAATGGGCTACATTTTGTCAGAAGTCTCCACTATGACCCGTCCATCTTGGGTGGCCCTACACAGCATGGCTCATAGTTTCATTGAGCTAGACAAGGCTGATACAGTTAGATGGAGCTCAATCTTAGTTAATAGGGAAATATCTAACCTTCTATTAATATATTAGAAAATAAATATAGAAATTTTTTTCAAATAAGAAAATTTGAGATTCAGTGATTTAATGTAGTATGTTAAGAATCTAGGAAAAATAGCATATCAATCCCTCAACATGAAAAAATAGTAATAATGAGCAGAAACTAGCTAAAGAGATCTGTATCTTTGATCCCTACTACCGTAACATAACTATCTTCTTACCTAATATATATACATACATACATACAATGAAATACTACTCAGCCATAAGAGAGAATTAAATAATGCCATTTGCAGTATAAATGGACCTAGGGATTATCATACTATGTGAAGCAAATCAGACAAAGACAAGTATCATATGATATCACTTATATGTGAAATCACTTATATGTAAAATATGATACAAGTGAACTTATTTACAAAACAGACTCACAGATGTAGAAAACAAATTTATGATTACCAATGGTGGGGGGGGAGGGATAAATTAGGAGTTTGAGATTAGCAGATAAAAACTGCTATATATAATATATAAATGACGAGGTCTTACTCTATAGAACAGGGCACTATAGTCAATATCTTGTATTAAGCTATAATGGAAAAGAATGTGAAAAGTTTTCTATATATATACAGGTATGCATATATATACATCAGTTCAGTTCAGTTGTTCTATTGTGTCCGACTCTTTGCAACCATGTGGACTGCGGCTCGCTAGGCCTCCCTGTCCATCACCAACTCCTGGAGTTTACTCAGACTCATATCCATTGAGTCAATGATGCCATCCAACCATCTCATCCTCTGTCGTCCCCTTCTCCTCCCACCCTCAATCATCCTCAGCATCAGGGTCTTTTCAAATGAGTCAGTTCTCCCCATCAAATGGCTAAACTATTGGAGTTTCACCCTCAGCATCAGTCCTTTCAATGAATATTCAGGACTGTTTTCCTTTTGGATGGACTGGTTGGATCTCTTTGCTGTCCAAGGGACTTTCAAGAGTCTTCCCCAACACCACAGTTCAAAAGCATCAATTGTTTGGAGCCCAGTTTTCTTTATAGTGCAACTCTTACATCCATAAATGACTACTGGAAAAACCAAAACTTTAACTGGACAGACCATTTTTGGTTAATGAAATGTCTCTGCTTTTTAATATACTGTCTAGATTGGTTATAACTTTCCTTCCAAGGAGCAAGCGTCTTTTAATTTCATGGCTGCAATCACCATCTGCAGTGATTTCGGAGCCCCCAAAATAAAGTCTGTCACTATTTCTACTGTTTCCCCATCTAATTGCAATGAAGTGATGGGACCAGATGCCATGATCTTAGTTTTCTGAATGTTGAGTTTTAAGACAACTTTTTTAGTCTCCTCTTTCACTTTCATCAAAAGGCTCTTTAGTTCTTCGCTTTCTGCCATAAGGGTGGTGTCATCTGCATATCTGAGGTTATTGATATTTCTCCTGGCAATCTTGATTACAGCTTGTGCTTCATCCAGCCCAGTGTTTCTCATGATGTACACTGCATATAAATGAAATAAGCAGGGTGACATACATAATATATTACTGAATCACTTTGGATATATTGACTTGGTATTTAAATTTTAAGAGATTCCTATTTTTGGTCTCTATTACCATAACTAGCTTCTTAGCTAATATTTGTATAGGACTTAATGGTTGATGATAGGGTTTTATCTAATTTATCACACTTGATACCCATAACATAATTGTAATACATGCAGGCCAGATGCTAATATCTCCTTTTTTGAAATGAGGGACCTCAGTTTACAATGTTAGTTGTCCTACATCATAGAGCAAATAAATGATGAAGAACAGTTTAACAGATTTTCCAGTTTATAGTAGCATGTATTCCTTCCTTCTGTAAGAGACTTCAAGTGTAGAAATCAGAAAGTTTTGTGAGTTAAATAAGTAACAGAAAACTAAGAATATCATCTTTTTAACTTCAGAAAATTATTTTGAAAAGCACTAAATCAACTGGTTGAAAAAGAAAGTGAAGTTGCTCAGTTGTGTCCAACTCTTTGTGATCCCATTGACTGTAGCCTATCAGGCTCCTATGTCCTTGGGGGTTCTCCAGGCAAGAATACTGGAGTGGGCTGCCATTTCCTCCTCCAGGGGATCTTCCCAACCTAGGGATCAAACCAAGGTTTGCTGCATTGCATTGCAGATGGATTCTTTACCAGCTGAGCTATCAGGAAGCCCAAGAATACTAGAGTGGGTAGCCTATCCCTTCTCCAGGGTGTCTTCCTGACCCAAGAATTGAACCAGGGTCTCCTGCATTGAAGATGGATTCTTTACCAGCTGAGCTATCAGGAAAGCCCACACTATGTGTGTGTGTGTGTATATATATATACACACACACATATATAAAACTTTATCTTAAGTCCAAAAGGAATAATAAAGCACCATTGTCACTAACTCCCTCATGTGTTTTTATATTTGATATGTTTCATCCATAGTCCTCATCCAGAATCTATGATAGTTATTTTAAGAGGGTGGATTACACAGTTTTTATTACTGAAGAAAGAATCAACCTTCATCCTCAACCAATTCTAGTCCTATTGAAGTAGAACTGGTCTGTTTAGATATAAGCATTAAAAGTAACACTCTTGCTTACCAAAGGGAGAAACTTGAACTGGAATGTATTTCTAAGCATGTAGCTGCTGTGCTATGCTTAGTCACTCAGTTGTGTCTGACTCAGGACTCTAGCCTGCCAGGCTCCTCTGTCTGTGGGAATACTCTAGGCAAGAATACTGGAGTGGGTTGTCAAGACCCTCTCCAGGAAATCATTCCAACCCTGGGATCCATCCCAGGCCTCCTGCATTGCAGGCAGATTATGTAGACCTAATCCTCAAATCATTCTCTTTCCATGTCAGCTACGGAAAATATGATGGGTTTACCTACATCATCATGTTGTGCTGTGTTTAGTTGCTCAGCTGTGTCTGACTCTTGGTAACCTCATGGGCTGCAGCCCACCAGGCTCCTCTGTCCATGGGGATTCTCCAGGCAAAAATACTAGAGTAGGTTGCCATGCCTTCCTGCAGGGAATCTTGCCAACCCAAGGACTGAACCCAGGTCTCCTGCATTGCAGGCAGATTCTTTACCATCTGAGCCACCAGGGAAGCCCATAGTTAACTAAATTGTTTTTGTTCCTCTACTTTTTCCAAGCTCTTTTTCAGACAACTCTTTCAAGCTTTTCCAGAACACTTTGAGTGCTTCACAGTGATTGAAGTTATAGGCTTTAAAACTAGTAGTTGGATTTCATGAACATTTTCCAGATCAGTTGTGGCTTATGTTGTAACTTCAGCAGAGGAAACATCAGAGGTGCTGATTAAAAAGGAAGATTTTTAGACCTACTAAATAAGAATCTAGCATTTAAAATATGTGAATCTATAATTTAAATACATAATTCAGGAAAGCCTAATATATGTACAGTTTAAGAAGCTGTTTAGAAGCATATAGAATATATATGAAAAGGAGAAATTTTTTTGGTATTTCAGAGTATGTCACATATGTAATTAATCTTTTATCATCATAGATAATTTTTGCTGTCTCTGTTCAATTCTATATTCATTGCAAAAGGAAATCCTCAGGCATTTGAAATGAATCCAAGGCCAACTCATTTTCACTCTGTTGCTTAGATTTGTAAATGTCCTCTTATTTCAGCAAATTAAATATAATACTACTAGAAAGGACTTCTGAGGTTCTGATTATATCTCTTGTGTATTATTAATATTTGTAAAAACATATACAGGAAGATGATTAAACATAGTTGACTATGAACAGATTTATTGTTGACAAAATTAACTGCCAACTCACTCTATTTTTATGACAATCAGTAATTAAAAGTTAAAGTAGTATCTTTCCTTTTTTATTAGAAAATAACTTTGGAAGTTCTACTAATTAAATTTCTTTTTAAACTTGTCAAGAATATTGAAGACATAGGTCAAATATATGGTAGCTATAATTACCATGTCTGTATGTACCATTTTTAGTTAGGCAGTATTTTTTTACTTTTTTTGCATTTGCAGACGGACTCTAATTATTCTTGTCAATTCAAATTCATTACTCTCTGAGAAACACTGCAATTTGCCTCTCAACCAAGTTGTTTTTTTTAATTTTAATTCAGGATCCTGATAAGAGATGTTCTGTGACTCAATTTAAATACATCTCCAAAGTTTTACATTTATCTCTGTTCTAATCACATTTGTGTTGGAATATCATACTGTAACAGATTGAGCCTTTTTTGTGTGTGGTTAGGACGACTCTTGATTATTTTGAGTTACCAAGTGTCAGGATATAGATTGAATATTAATTTAGCCTAAATCATTGTACTACATCTTAACTGATTGTGACAATGACAAAATTATTCCAAACTTTGGAGAGTACAAGCCAGCTGCCATTATCTGGATAAGAATTGCTGGATAAAACCTAATTAATCATGTCTCAGCCTGTGGAATATTACTGTGATCTGCATATATATAAAGTAATGATAATAAATTAATGTGACCGAAAAACATCTGTACTACTCAGGGGGATGGACAAAACAATACTTTGCCTCTTAGGATTCTTGGTTTTAGCTTTATCTTTATCATTAATTTCACACATTTTTTAATGTTAAATCCTAAATAAGATAATTATGAGCTTCTTTATCCTAAAGTTTAAAGGAAAAAAAAAATCTATCTTTGAAGGAATATGATTATATATAGAAATGTCAAATTAAAGCAACTATAAAAATTCTCATTTGTTTTCATATCTGAAGCCAGTTTTTTTTCCCTCTTCTCTTTTGCTAAATTCTCCTGGCAAAACAAGAAGATGTAGGAATATGCTTACAGGGTTCATTTATAATGTGTGTTTTCAGTGTTATTAGATATATAAAACAATCTAAAGGAAAATAAAGACAAAGGAAAACCAATGATTGAAGGAAAAATCACATGAAACTAGAATTTAACACACAGAAACCATGTCAGAGAATCATTTAACTTACTAATATGGGTAGTTTTACATCCTGTATTTCCCAGCAAGTAAATATGAAAGCATAGTAATTATAAGATCCATGATGTCCATAAATTAAATGTACTTGCTCAGGGGAAGTGACAGTATTGTATTCCTCTTATTAATACCTAAAAGGATATATTCCCTTATGTCATATAGAATGTTATATAATGTAGTAAACAGTTTGTGTGTTATACGATGATATGTAATGTAGTATGAGTGACATACTTACCACAGATACAGAAGCTGGAGTTGAAGGATTCTTTGCCATAGCACATTTCAATATATACCTTCATTAATATAATAAAGCCTAGTTCCTTACAGCTGAACCATCACATTCACTAAATAATATTTTCTGAGCACACAGTTATCATGACCTGCATAAGGCAAGAATGAATTTAAAACTATTCATAGAGAAACAAGGAGTGTATCCCATATCAGATGACCTTTTGGGTGTTACATGCTCCCTGACCTAAAGTTATTAAGCAGTAGAAAGTCTGAAATTAGAGTGTTTATCAAATAGCTTTGATTATTAGTCATTCCAGTTTTCCAATTAAGAAGAGAACAATGTCTTTTTATAATTTCTTAAACTAGAGGTGGAATTCACATTTACTTCTGAAAAATGAATGCATTTTCCAGAAGTCTTAAAAAGAGAAAAAAAAAAAAATGAACTGAAGACAGGAATGCCTAAACTCATTGACAAAATGCTATTATTCATTAACATACTTTAATTATCCTATAAAGGTGACCTCAATCAAGAATGTAGCTTTTCAAACAAATGGATAAGTTGTACATCAAGTATTTATTTTTTTCTTTTTAATTTTCACACCACTATAAATGTGAAACATATTCAAGACACAAAGTATTAAAGTCCGGTTCACAGTGGCAATGCAGAAAAGTAGAAAATCCCCAAGAAGCATTCCCTCTATTGCTAGTTAAAACTGTTCAGTAATTAAAAAAAAAAAAAAAAAAAACAGAAAAAAACACTTAATAACAAGTACACAAATCAAGACTGAAATAAAGAAGGCTTTTTCTCTTATTTTTTCCCCACAATATCTTATTATTCCAAAAGATGTGATTTAACTATATTTGGTCTATTAGCCATGTGCTCCTCCAGGGGATCTTCCCAACCCAGGGACTGAACTCAGGTCTCCTACAGTGTAGGCAGATTCTTCACTTTTTGAGCCATCAGGGAAGCCCCTATTAGTCATAGGGCAAATTAAAGCTGAGGACCCTTGTATTCTTTGAAATTTGATTTTCAACTCTCGAATTACTGAAAAAGTTAGTATTTATTTTCATCAATATGTGTTTGTAGTCAGAATTTCCTTTACTAATTAAAGGAGGCATTTTTCAGGGCAGATCTCATATTTTTTTTTTTCTATTTGCTAAATTTAATACAGGTAGTGTTGGATCATGATGTTACCAAATGAATTGGAGATGGGAAGGATTGGGGCATTCCCACTGCTCACAGCTTACAAAAGCAATACTCACAAATGGTAGAAAGGAAAGATGCCTTTCATCAGAATGCCAACAATCTGAGGAAATGGTAGACTTAGAGTCCCCCCCAAAACCACCTCTAAAGATTATGTTTGGCCATTAATGCTTTTAAAGGTAAACAGAGAAGTTATCTCAGTTAATCATTGAGCTAGGAAGTCAGAGTTGTTGGCACCACCCACATGTGCAGGCTTGTTGACTTTTTGTGATCTTTCTTTAGATGCTATCTTGTTTACACTGTTTGTGAGTTTACTGAAGGGGAAACTAGGGAAGATACCTGATCTTGGTTAATTATTCTTCATTTCTTCTTCTTTAATTTATGGGAAGTACAGACAAATTAGGCAATGCATTGTGTGATCAAAAGATATGAAAGGTGTGCTAGAACTGGAGATGAGTAGAGCATGAGGGTGACTGGTTTAAGGTTAGTGGCAAGACAAAAGGGAACTCATGCAGAGAGTTCTTTCCTACAAAGAGGTTTTTCCTGCCAAAAGCTGCTTACAAATCCTTACTTGTCAGAACATCATTCCGTTTCTGTGGGACCATGGACAAAAGTCTGTCTTCTGTAAATTCTTCGTGCTGACATAGAGTGCTATATTCTTAGAGTGGGAGATGTTCTCATCAGTCTGTAATATCTCTTTGCTGACAGTTGTGGTTGCCAATTTATATAAATGGACAGAAAAAGCGGCAGTTATTTTGATGCCCACAAAAATATACATTATTATGAGCAATAGTGTTAATTCCATTCTCTTGAGGCCAGTTATTGGAACTGTGCTAGCTATAGACTCAGTATTGCTCAAGAGGAAGCAGTTTATGTCATGGCTATAGTCTGGTCATTATGTATTCAGCTTTTTCCTTCTGTTGGCAGTTATGGTATCTGCAAAACAAGTCAGGAATATGCATCAGACTCTGAGTCTGTGTGACTCTATTGTTCCAGTCATTAGCAGCTTGAGTCTGCTTCTTTGTGACTTTGGATGCCTGAGAGACTTCAGCTATTCTATAAACAAGAGGCAAGAGGCAGGGAGGATCCTTTGCACTTGGACAGGGTACTGCTGTGTTCCAATTTTGATAACTGATTTATTTTAACAAATTAATAAATATAGAGAAAAAAGTATATGAAATGTTACTAATAATGTTTTCCATTTGAATTCATTAAAACTTCTCATTTGGGATTTCAAATGTCTTTCAAATTATACTCCAGTTTCTTCAAACTTTGCATTGAAAATGAACACATACCTTTGTTTGAAAATAAGTGCTATGTTTGATTAGTGACATTTGGTACAGGCAGTATATTCTATATTCTACATATTTTGTATGCATGACATGCAACCTATAAATTTAAAAAATCTATATAATACCTGACTATTTTACAAATATAAATCTTTTATACTCTATAGGAGATATTAAATATAAATATGATTATATGTTATGTGCCACAATGGGTTTTGGCTCAAGCATCTGTCCTGTTATTTCAGACTTACACTCTAAAAATTATAATTCATCAGGCAGATGAGTTTGTTTGAATTTCCATAATTCATTTGTGTTTTCACAAAAGTGACTAAGAAGTACATAGTATTTTATGTAGAGATGGAAATTTTTTCTACTCTTCTAGGTTTTTTGGCTAGTCTAACAATTAAATTGATGTGTGACAGATTGACAGGAGAAACAAACAAACAAAAAAAACCAAATTTAATAGCACATGTTCCACCCATACACATGGGAGAAACCCAAGAAAACTGAGTAATTCCTGAAAATGGATAAAGCCATTACTTTAAATATCATCTTCAACTAAAAACAAAAGAGGGTGAAGGACTTGGGAAGTCAATTATGAAGGGTAACTAACCAGGAAATGCAGAGTAAACCAAACTAAGGCTGTGATGCAAACTGAGGTCATTGTCTTCTCTGTTGATAAGTTTCTAAAGATTTGGGCATCCTCCTCTTTTGGTTCCAGAGTGCAAGAAACCCTTACAAATGGACACTTCCCTTATGAAGGTCAATTTTTCTTATAAAAAGGTAATTTCTGCTCAGTTTTCCAGAGGTCTGCCTGTGTCTGTTGTTTCTTAAAGATTAACCAATTTAAAATAGTTGATATGCCTTGGAGCTATATCTTGGTGTGGCAAAATCTCCTCCCCTTCATTTATTACTGGAAAACTTTGCATCAAAGATGATAATTGTTAAACTTTACCACTGAGCTAAAGTAGGTGGTCTGTTTTTTGGCAGAGAGCGGGAGTATATTTGATTTATAATGTTGTGCTAGTTTCAGGTGCACAGCAGAGTGATTTACTTATATGTATACATATATCTATTCTTTTTTCAGATTCCCTTCCTATCTCAGTTCAGTTCAGTCACTCAGTGGTGTCTGATTCTTTGCGACCCCGTGGGTTGCAGCATTCCAGGCCTCCCTGTCCATCACCAACTCCCGGAGTTTACTCAAACTCATGGCCATTGAGTCAGTGATGCCATCCAACCATCTCATCCTCTGTCGTCCCCTTCTCCTCCTGCCCCCAATCCCTGGCATCAGGGTCTTTTCCAATGAGTCAGCTCTTCGTATGAGGTAGCCAAACTATTGGAGTTTCAGCTTCAGCATCAGTCCTTCCAATGAATATTCAGGACTGATTTCCTTTAGGATGGACTGGTTGGATCTCCTTGTAGTTCAAGGGACTCTCAAAGTCTTCTCCAACACCGCAATTCAAAAACATCAGTTCTTCAGCAGTCAGCTTTCTTTATAGTCCAACTCTCACATCCATACATGACCTCTGGAAAAACCATAGCCTTGACTAGATAGACCTTTGTTGGCAAAGTAATGTTTCTGCTTTTTAATATGCTATCTAGGTTGGTCATAACTTTCCTTCCAAGGAGTAAGCGTCTGTTAATTTCATGGCTGCAATCACCATCTGCAGTGATTTTGGAGCCCAGAAAAATAAAGTCAGCCACTGTTTCTCATCTATTTGCCGTGAAGTGATGGAACTGAATACCATGATCTTAGTTTTCTGAATGTTGAGCTTTAAGCCAACTTTTTCACTCTCCTCTTTCACTTTCATCAAGAGGCTCTTTAGTTCTTCTTCACTTTCTGCCATAAGGATGATGTCATCTGCATATCTGAGGTTATTGATATTTTTCCTGGCAATCTTGATTCCAGCTTGTGCTTCATCCAGCCTAGCATTTCTCATGATGTACTCTGCATATAAGTTAAATAAGCAGGGTGACAATATACAACCTTGACACTTCTTTCCCGATTTGGAACCAGTCTGTTGTTCCATGTCCAGTTCTAACTGTTGCTTCCTGACCTGCATACAGATTTCTCAAGAGGCAGTAGGCCTGGTATTTAGGTCTTCCTATTTAGGTTATTACTAAGTATTGAGTAGAGTTCCCTGTGCTATACAGTAGGTCCTCATTGCTTATCTATTTTATGTATAGCAGCATGTATCTATTAATACTGATCTCCTAATTTATGACCCCCGTCCTTTCCCCTTTGGTAACCGTAAGTTTGCTTTTGAAGTCTAGGAGTCTGTTTTTGTTTTGTAAATAAGTTCATTTGTGTCATTGTTAAAATTCCACATATAAGTGGTATCAGATAATATTTGTCTTTCTCTGACTTCACTTAGTATGATAATCTTTATGTCCATCCATATTGCTGCAAATATCATTATTTCATCCTTTATTTTATGGCTCAGCAATATTCCACTGAATGGAATTCTCCAGTCAAGAATACTGGAGTGGGTAGCCATTCCTTTCTCCATGGGATCTTCCCAACCCAGGAACTGATCTCAGATCTCCTGCATTGCAGGCAGATTCTTAAGAGTCTGAGCCATCAAGGAAGCCCTATATATTCCACATCTGCTTTATCCATTCATCTATTGGTGGACACTTAAGTTGCTTCTATGTCTTAGCTGTTGTAAACGGTGCTGCAAAGAACATTGGGATGCATGTATCTTTGCAAATTATGGTTTACTCTGGATATATGACCAGAAGTAGGAGTGCTGGATTGTATGGTAGCTTTATTTTTAGTTTTTTAAAGGAACCTTCATACAGTTCTCCATAGTGGCTATACCAGTTTATATTCCCCAACAGTGTAGGGGGGTTCCATTTTCTCCATATCCTCTCCAATATTTGGTGTTTGTAGGCATTTTGATGATGGTCATTCTGACCAGGGTGAAGTGATGCCTCACCAGGGATTGAACTCTGGCCATGATGGTGAAAACACTGACTCCTAACCACTGGACCTCCAGGGAACTCCCTCTATGTAGTTTTGATTTGCATTCTCTAGTTAGTGTTTCAACATTTCTTTTATATGATCTATAATTTTCATTATCTTTTTCTTTTACTGTGGCATATACAGCTTATGTTCAAAAACATTTTTATCTGTGCCTGAGATAGTAAGTGTTTATGTATCATTTTATTAGCTGTTGAACAGTGATTGAACTGATAAATTTCTAAGTTAAAATAAAAGTGGTTATGAACATAAAAATGTAAACATTAAAATACAAATCATTATTATGCCCATGCAGATTAAAGCAAAAGTTACCCTAAAACTTACACAGAAATACTTGGTTTATAAGGTATCATATGTATGTTGCCCTTAAGAACCTTGCTAACATAGAGAACTTTGGTTACTGCAAATTTAGTTATTGTCATTAGTATTTTACTTTTATTCATGAACAAAAGACAAGCAACTGAGAATGGAATTCTGCAAAATAAGATTCTGCAAAATAAGTAACTCTCTTATCATTTTCAGGCAAAAGAAAAGGTTAATCCTAATGCCAGTCTGAAGAGAGAAGCCAGGTTATGACAAAGTTTCTGCTATCCAGAAGTAAAATCATGAGTTAGGTTGCCAGTTAAAAGTGATACGTGAAAGTGAAAGTTAGTAGCACAGTCATGTCCGAATCTTTGCGAGTCCATGGACTGCAGCCTGCCCTGCTCCTCTGTCCATGGAATTTTCCAGGCAAGAGTACTGGAGTGGACTGCCATTTCCTTCTCCAGGTGATCTTCCTGACCGGGGGATCGAACCCAGATCTCCCACACTGCAGGCAGATTTTTTTTTACCAGCTGAACCACAAGGGAAGCCCAAAAGTGATATGGACTCTCTTAATTATATAAAATGATTTTATGTCATTTGTCTTTCTTTTAGAACATATATCATCATGTTCACACCTTTAGATGGCAAAACATCTAATAGGCGAATGTTCTGTTTTTATATTTCGGAGAGTTAGATCAGAGTGGATTTTACTGGTTGTAGAATTTCAAATTGAAATCACTATGTTACATATTTAAAAACATAATAACCATTTAGAGGTTGACTAAGTTCAATAATTGACATGAAAGGCTAGTTTTTCAAAGCATTATGTCCTTTCATGGAAATGCTATAAAATAAAACCTTTGCAAATTATTTTTTGTAAGTTTGCAAAATCATTCAGCTTATATATATATATATATAAACATATATGTATATATATAAAAACATATATATATATACATGTTTCTTTATATATATAGAAGAAACATATATTTCTGGCTTTCCTGGTAGCTCAGATGGTAAAGCATCTGCCTACAATGCGGCACACCTGAGTTCGATCCCTGGGTTGGGAAGATCCCCTGGAGAAGGAAATAGCAACCCACTCCAGTACTCTTGCCTGGAAAATCCCATGAACTGAGGATCCTGGAAGGCTGCAGTCCATGGGGTCACAAAGAGTCGGACACGACTAAGTGACTTCTCTTTCACTTTATATATATATAGCTTATACATTTCCCTCATTTTCTTCTACTTGTGAGTAATAAAAAAATCTAAACAATGAATTTAAATGAATGTAAGAGGACAAGAAGGTTGGATGGCATCACTGACACAGTGGACATGAGTTTGAGCAAGCTCCTGGAGATGGTGAAGGACAGGGAAGCCTGGCATGCTTCAGTCCATGGGGTCACAAAAAGTTGGACATGAGAGAATGCCTGAACAGCAACAACAAGATGGATTTATTTTCAGATCCATTGTTTTACAGGGATAGATTTATTTTTCTTCTGTCACTCATTGGCACATTTTGATTTCTATTGAAGGAAACACAGTTAAAATTATGCTAGTATAGCACAGGAAGAACAATCAAGGCTGTATTCTGCCATTTTATTTATGCCTAAAATAACTGTGTAGCATAGTTATTATTCTTTTCGCAAAGTAAGTTCTGAAAGTACTCATGTTTATAAAGATCACCATTTTCTAAGCTGTTTAGCCTCCAAGCTGATTCTAACTAAGCAGTAGGAAAGGATAAAGATGTGGCCTATTGCACTCTAGGTAATTTCAGTATCTTTATTACTCATCAGTTCAGTTCAGTTGCTCAGTCGTATCCAACTCTTTGCGACCCCATGAATTGCAGCATGCCAGTTCTCCCTGTCCATCACCAACTCCCAGAGCCTACCCAAACTCATGTCCATCAAGTCAGTGATACCATCCTACCATCTCATCCTCTGTCATCCCCTTCTCCTCCTGCCTTCAATCTTTCCCAGCATCAGGGTCTTTTCAAATGAGTCAGTTCTTTGCATCAAGTGGCCAAAGTATTGGAGTTTCAGCTTCAGCATCAGTATTTCCAATGAATATTCAGTACTGATTTCCTTTAGAATGGACTGGTTTGATCTCCTTTGCTGTCCAAGGGATTCTCAAGAGTCTTCTCCAACACCACAGTTCAAAAGCATCAATTCTTGGTCAATTTTTCCCTCAAGATTACTAAGTTATTGAGTAGCAAAATATGCTTAGCTAATCAGAAGAAGCACAGAAACAAGCAAAGTGAATAACAGAAGAACAAAAAAATGAAGTGTAATTGCTATATTTAAGATACACTTATTAAATAATTTAAGCTTACAACTTTTTATCAAAATGCTATTTTTCTATGAACATGACTTGACATAAATATAATTCTCTTAAGTATACAACTTTATGTTTTAATTTCAAAATCTATCCTCCTGAGCCTCTTTAAGAAATACAAAGAATAATAGCAGCAATCTGTAATCATGCCTCTGTCTTCGAGTTTTGCTTCACTCTATTTGAATAAATTAACCTGACTCTGGCAGTATTGTAACCTAATTTTCCCAGCTTCACATCCAAGTTTCTCTTCTTTTTAAAAAAATATCAAAGATTCTCCAGACACACATTTCATGGCTTCTTTTGTCTTATGTTTTATTCAACTGTCTGGGCTTATGAACATCACCATGATACCCATGAAGAGTAGCATGAAATATAGGTTTATCAATATGAATGGAGCCTGCAATTTCTGAAGTAACGAAGAGTTATAATTTATAGGAGGATGTTAAGAACATCTAGGATTTTTTTTTTAAGATGGTTAATAATGCATGAAACGTCACTCATCCACTTGGCATTTATCTTTTACAAACATTAGAACAGTTCCTTTCAGTATTAACTGTAACAACAAAACCACTCAGAACAATTGATGTGAAATTTGCTAACTTAAGGCTTTGCCCTGTGCTCTCTTTGATATTAAGCTGGGGAGATCTAGAACAGAGCAATAACCAAAACCTTTCTCATCTGTTAGACGTTTTTATCAACTAGTCAGTGCAGACACACCATCAACCAACATTTCAGGTAAGTGAAAACATCAACTTTCATGGTTCCCTTAGAAGGTTCTGTTATAATTATGGAATAGTATGGTGGCTCAGATGATAAAGAATCTGCCTACCAGGACACCCAGTTTCGATTCCTGAGTTGGGAAGATCCACTGGAGGAGGAAATGGCAAACAACTCCAGTAGTCTTGCCTGGAGAATTCCATGGGCAGAGGAACCTGGTGAACTACAGTCCATGGGGTGGCAAAGAGTTGGGCATGACAGTGACTAACAACCACACACCAGAGTGAAGAAAAACATGAATGTTTGCACATGTGTGTCAGTCAGTATTAGAAACAAAACCTTCAAGGTACATTTCTTCACTGATTCCTAAGTTATTTATCCAAGCAGCAGTCTCATAATCTGTACTAGCTCTTATTCCATTAGCTTCAGTTCAGTGCAGATGCTCAGTCCTGCTTGACTCTTTGTGACCCCACGGACTGCAGCACACCAGGTTTCCCTGCCCATCACCAACTCCCAGAGCTCACTCAAACTCATGTCCATTGAATCTGTGATGCCATGCAACCATCTCATCTTCTGTCGTCCCCTTCTCCTCCCACCTTCAATCTTTCCCAGCAAAAAGGTCTTTTTCAATGAGTCAGTTCTTTACATCAAGTGGCCAAAGTGTTGGAATTTCAGCTTCAGCATCAGTCCTTCCAATGAATATTCAGGACTGATTTCCTTTAGGATAGGCTGGTTGGATCTCCTTGTAGTCCAAGGGAAAGAGTCTTCTTCAGTACCACAGTTCAAAAGCATAATTTCTTTGGGGCTCAGCTTTCTTTATACTCCAACTCTCACATTCATACATGACTACTGGAAAAACCATAGCTTTGACTAGACAGACTTTGGTGGCAAAGTAATGTCTCTGCTTTCTAATATGCTGTGTAGGTTGATCATAGCTTTCTTTCCAAGGAGCAAGAGTGTTCTAATTTCATGGCTGCAGTCACCATCTTCAGTGATTTTGGAGCCCAACAAAATGAAGATTCTTACTGTTTCCATTGTTGCCCCATCTAATAGCCATGAAGTGATGGGACTAGATGCCATGATCTTAGTTTCCTGAATGTTGGATTTTAAGTTAACTTTTTCACTCTCCTCTTTCACTTTCATCAAGAGATTCTTTAGTTCTTCTTCACTTTCTTCCATAAGGGTGGAGTCATCTGCATATCTGAGGTTGTTTATATTTCTCCTGGCAATCTTGATTCCAGCTTGTGCTTCACGCACCCTGGCATTTCACATGATGTACTCTGCATATAAGTGAAATAAGCAGAGTGACAATATGCAGCCTTAACATACTCCTTTCCTGATTTGAGGCCAGTCTGTTGTTCCATGTCCAGTTTTAACTGATGCTTCTTGACCAGCATACAGATTTCTCAGGAACCAGGTTAAGTGGTTTGGTATTCCCACCTCTTTCAGAATTTTCCACAGTTTGTTGTGATCCACACGATCAAAGGCTTTGGTGTAGTCAATAAAGCAGAAGTAGATGTTTTTCTGGAACTCTCTTGCTTTTTCGATGATCCAGTGGATGCTGGCAATTTGATATCTGGTTCCTCTGCCTTTTCTAAATTTAGTTTGAACATCTGGAAGTTCACGGTTCACATGCTATTAAAGCCTGACTTGGAGAATTTTGAGCATTATGTTGCTGATTTGTGAGATGAGTGCAATTGTGTGGTGGTTTGAACATTCTTTGGCATTTCCTTTTTTTGGGAATGGAATGAAAACTGACATTTTCCAGTCCTGTGGCCACTGCTTAGTTTTCCAAATTTGCTGACACATTGAGTGCAGCACTTTCACAGCATCATTTCTTAGGATTTGAAATAGCTCAACTGGAATTCTGTCACCTCCACCAGCTTTGTTCATAGTGATGCTTCCTAAGACCAACTTGACTTTGCATTCCAAGATGTCTGGCTCTAGGTGAATGATCACACCATTGTGATTATCCAGGTCATGAAGATCTTTTTTGAACAGTTCTTCTGTGTATTCTTACCACCTCTTCTTAATATCTTCTGCTTCAGTTAGGTCCATGCCATTTCTGTCCTTTATTGTCCCCATCTTTGCATGAAATGTTCCCTTGGTATCTCTAATTTTCTTGAAGAGCTCTCATCTTTTCCATCCTATTGTTTTCCTCTATTTCTTCATATTGATCACTGAGGAAGGATTTCTTATCTCTCTTTGCTATTCTTTGAAACTCTGCATTCAAATAGGTATATGTGTCAAAAGTGATTTTGGTAACTGTAGTCAAAGACATATAAGCTGGACATAAATGAACAGTGACCCAATTCATTTTCTCTGGGTAGCTTGTTGATAATGAGATTCAATTGCAATAAAATACTCTTAAAATACATTTACAGTTTATTTAAGATGAATTATTCAGGTTATTCTGCCATAGCAAGTGAGAAACTTTTTTTCTTCTGAAATTAATTTTTAAAGAGGATTCAGCAAGTATTAACCCACTGGAAATGCTAGAAATGTTGAAATTTGGGGGTTCTAGAAAGTTTTTATGAATAGAATAAATTTCATAGAGCTTGTCACCAGGAAAAGAAGAATGTAAAGTCATACATAATTTTGACTGATTTTCAAAGTACTTGTCTGCAGTATTTTTCTCTTTTCTAGCTATTCTTTCAAACTCAGGGCACCAAATACCTATCTAGACTTTGAAATCGTCATTGCTCTTCAATGTGAATAATAACCTTTAGGGATCTATATTTTACTTGCATATTTTCTTATTTCATATATCTATACAATAAGGATTATCTTGTCTTCTCATTTCTATCTATAGTGTCAAGAATAACCCATCTATCCTGTGACATTTGATGTGACCAAACCATACTGTAATCAAAAGGCAGTGTTAATATCCTTTATAACAATTTCAGGTACATATAGTAGCATTGAATAATAGGAATAAGACAATGGAGAAAACCCATTCACTTGAATATTCAAACATTAAAATATCTTTTATATACCTTCATTTCAATATACTCTATTTCTATTCTTTTATTTCATATGCTACTCAGTATGAAGTATAAATCAGAATGCTGAACTATAAATATCTTTGATTCTTTAAGGTGTTCTAATGAATCTTGTTATTAATAAAGATATTTGACCAAATAACTTGTGTAATTAATCTTTTCAACTGAGCTTTTAGACTATGTTAGATAAAAGATAACTTTCAGAAAGTACAAAAAATTTTTTTTCTCTTATTAGGGGAGGGAATGCATATCAAGGACACTCAGCACTGACATATTAAAAATAATAGATTTCATTCTAAGAGCACAGTGTTTAAAAAAGAGGGTGGTTCCCCCAATTCTCCATGAATACAAAATTATTTTAAGCACTGTCAGCAGACAAAAAAAAAGAAAAAAGAAAGAAAAGAAGTGTGGATGAAGCTTTGGACTAGATCTGAGAGTCTGTCCAATAGACTACAAATGGCCAAAAATTTTAATATTAATTTAGTCTATAGAGTGCAGAGATTGGTGCTTTTAAGTGAGCATCCAGAGGTTGTTTACAATGATATTAAACAAGCATGCTCTAGGGACTGTCTCTGATACAATCTCCTCTGCTCTTTGTTTGCTCACCTCTTATTTTCATGTAGTTGTTCTTTAACCACCATCAGGATTTACATTCTTAACAATCTCCCAATGCATTAACTTTTCTTGTTTTTACTTCTCCATTAGACTTAAATTTCTCAGTCCTATGTGTTGGCATCAACTTTCTTGCCCTTTTTGGCCTTTTTGTATGGCCTTTTGCCTTTTTGTATGTGTATTTTGCCTTTTTGTATCCAGTCCCATCACTTCATGGCAAACAAATGGAAACAGTGGCAGACCTCCAAAATCACTGCAGGTGGTGAGTACAGCCATGAAATTAAAAAGATGCCTGCTCCTTGGAAGGAGAGCTATGATCAACCTACACAGCATATTAAAAAGCAGACATTACTTTGCCACCAAAGTCTGTCTAGTCAAAGCTATGGTTTTTCTAGTAGTCATGTATGGATGTGAGAGTTGGACTATAAAGAAAGCTGAGCACTGAAGAATTGATGCTTTTGAACTGTGGTGTTGCAGAAGACTCTTGAGAGTCCCTTGGACTGCAAGGAGATTCAATCAGTCCATCCTAAAGAAAATCAGTCCTGAATATTCAGTGGAAGGACTGATGCTGAAGCTGAAACCCCAATACTTTGGCCACTTGATGAGAAGAACTGACTCATTGGAAAAGACCCTTTTGTTGGGATAGATTGAAGGCAGGAGGAGAAGGGGATGACAGAGGATGAGATGGTTCTATGGCATCACTGACTCAATGGACATGAGTTTGAGCAAGCTCTTGGAGTTGGTGATGGAAAGGGAGGCCTGATGTGCTATAGTCCATGGTGCTGCAAAGAGTTGGACATGACTGAATGACTGAATTGAACTGATGTGTATTGCACATCCTGACTACTGAATCCTGGATCCTAGATGAACAGGATTTACTTCCCTCTATCACATAAGCCTGACTAAGATATGTCCAGGTTTCAATCATCTATTTCCTTCCAAAACCCAGTATTGCCCTATAACAATGTTGGTCTTTATTTTGATACACACATTAATTTTGAAAATATTTAAAGTGACCAGTCCATTGGGTCACAGAGTCAGAAACAACTTAGCAACAGAACAACAACAAATTGACCAAAATCTTATAAAATAATATTTTCACCATTTTTTTCCACCAGGCTTTGTCAATTGTCAACATTTCACTTCTACCCTCTCTCTATATAGCTATCTTCCTGTGTTTGTTAAAAAAGAGATATTGTTATAGTCAAAGATGCCATAATATTTACCCTCTAACTACATCTGCAGATAACTCTATAGAAGACTATTATCCAAAATGATCAAAGAATTTTACATTCAGTCAAATCTTTAATTTAGAGTATAAAAAGGAGATGCTATTGTTTAAAAGTTCAACCTTTAAATTACTATAAATAAAAAAGGAAATTGCTAAAAAAATGAATGAAAAATTTCCCCCCTACTATTTTCATGTTCATATATTGCATTGAGTTTTCTAAACAATGGAGTTTTAGATGAAGTGTTTTAGATTACGTTTTATTGTCAATAGCTAGCTTTTCTACTTATTATTTTTCTCATGTGCTTTTAATTTTTTTTGCTCTATTTTAATGTTTATCCAATTTAGGATAGCCAATGGAATTGACTGCTTTCAATATTTACTACCATATGCTTCAAATTATTTATATTATTGGAACATTTTTTATTCTCTTAGCTTTAAATGCCTACTGGACTGTAAACCCTTTGAGAATAGGAGGTTTTGTCTGTTATGTTAACCATATATTCCTGGCTTCTGATACAATTACATGAAAATTTCTCAGTAAATATTTTGCTGAATCAAAGAATGAATAAAATGTAAATGCTTGTTCTCCATCAAGAATTCTTGCCTGACTTTCAATATTTTATGTGTAAGCCTCCACTGATTTTTACTCAGAATTGGTCAGTTTCTCCTTTGTGTCACTCCTTTGTGTCTATAGGGTCTATGTTTTTAATCAGTGCTACTATTACCACCTTTACTAAATTTTTAAAAATTTTAAGAATGAAAACTCTATTAAAAAACAAAAAAACTCACTTAAAGTAAGCCTCTAAAATGGACTAGGTAAAAGTCAAAAACTGAAATTTCACAGAAGAGGTCATATTTTTAGCAAAAATGCACACAAGGCAGTTTTATAAATTAAATTGTCACAATCCTGGTGCCTGAAACTGACACAGATTTATTACTTAATAGTCTGTACATAAGATCTTTCTCACACGTATCAGTGGGCTAAAACTAAGTTGTTAGCAGGACTGCATGTTTTTCTGGGTTCTGTACAAAAGAATCTATTTTCTCACCTTTTTCTGCTTCTATGGGCCAGACACATTCTTTGTCTCACCGCCTCTGACTCCATCTTTAAAGCCAGAAGCATTCCATGTCTATGACCATTTTTCCTTTGTCACATCTCCTTTTGACTCTGAACAGTACCTCCATCTCTCACTTTTAAGGACCCTTGGGTTATATATGATCCTCCCAGAATATCTAGGATAATCTATTTTGCTGTTGCTACCTTCAGTTGCCCAGTAGCATCCAACTCTTTGAGATTCCTTGGACTGCAGCACACCAGGCCTCCCTGTCCCTCAACATCTCCTGAAGTTTGCCCAAGTTCATGTTCAGTACATCAGTGATGCCATCCGGCCATCTCATCCTCTGATGCCCACTTCTGCTCTCAGTCTTTCCAAGCATCAGAGACTTTTCCAGTGAGTCATCTGTTCACATCAGATGACCAAAATACTGGAGCTTCAGCATCAGTCCTTCCACTGAATATTCAGGGTTGATTTCCATTAAGATTAATTGGTTTGATCTCCTTTCTGTCCAAGGGACTTTCGGGAGTCTTCTCCAGCACCACAGTTTGAGGGCATCAATTCTTTGGCATTCTGCCTTTTTTACAGTCCAGCTCTCACAACTGTGTGTGAACACTGGGAAGACCATAGCCTTGACGATATGGACGTTTGTTGGCAGAATAATGTCTCTGCTTTTCAACACACTGTCTAGTTTTCTCATCACTTTCCTGCCAAGAAGCAATCATCCTCTGATTTCATGGCTGCAGTCACCATCCGCTGTGATTTTAGAGCCCAAGAAGAGGAAATCTGTCACAACTTCCACCTTTTCCCTTTCTATTTGCCATACAGTAATGGGGCTAGATGCCATGATCTTAGTTTTAATATTTAGTCTTAAGCCAGCTCTTTCACTCTCGTTCTTCACTCTCAAGAGGCTCTTTAGTTCCTCTTTGCTTTCTGCCATTAGAGTGGTATCATCTGCATGTCTGAGGTTGCTGATGTTTCTCCCACCTATCTTGATTCCACTTGTAGCCCATCCAGCCTGGCATTTCTCATGATGTGCCCAAGTGTATAGGTTACACTGAGCGAAACAGGGTGAGCAAAACAGAAATCCTGTCATACTCCTTTCTCAATCTTGAACCAGTCTTGATCCAGTTGTTCCATACAGGGTTCTAACTGTTGCTTCTTGACCCGCATACAGGTTTCTCAGGAGACAGGTAAGATTGTCTGGTATTCCCATATCTCTAAGAGCTTTCCACAGTTTGTCATGATCCACACAGTAAAAGACTTTGAGTAGTCGATGAAACAGAAGTAGATGTTTTTCTGAAATGCCCTTGCTTTCTCTATAATCCAGAAAATGTTGACAATTTGATTTCTAGTTCCTCTTCCTCACCTAAACCCTTCTTGGACATATGGAAGTTCTTGATCTGCATAATGATGAAGCCTAGCATTAAATTCACCCATTCCTGACCATTTTAGTTTTCTGATTCCTAGGCTGTTGATGTTTATTTTTACCATCTTCTGCTTGACCATGCCCAATTTTCCTTGATTTATGGACCTAATATTCCAGGTTCCTATACACTACTGTTCTTTGCAGCATTGGATTTTACTTTTATCACCAGACACATCCACATTTGAGCATCATATTTACTTTGGCCCAGCCACTTCATTCATTCTAGGGCAATTGGTAATTCTCCTTCGCTCTTTCCCAGAAGCGTATCAGACATCTTCAGATCTGGGGGGCTTATCTTTTGGTGTCGTATCTTTTTGGTCTTTTATATAGTTAATGAGGTTCTCACAGCAAGCATGCTGGGGTGGTTTGCCATTTCCTCCTCCAGTGATTCACATTTTGTCAGAACTCTGCTATGACTCATCCATCTTGGGTGGCCCTGCATGCCATGGCTCATAGATTCATGGAGTTATGTAAGCCCCTTCATCTTGCCAAGGCAGAGATCTCTGTTTTAAGGTGAGCTAATTAGGAACCTTGATTCTACCTGTAATGTTATCTATGTAATCCTCCTTTGTCAGGTAACATTACATACTCATCAGTTCAGTTCAGTTGAGTCGCTCAGTCATGTCTGACTCTTTGCGACCCCATGAATTACAACACGCGACCCCATGAATTACAGCACGCCAGGCCTCTCTGTCCATCACCAACTCCTGGAGTTTACTCAAAGTCATGCCCATCGAGTCGGTGATGCCATCCAGCCATCTCATCCTCTGTCATCCCCTTCTCCTCCTATCCCCAATCCCTCCCAGCATCAGGGTCTTTTCCAACACATCAACTCTTCGCATGAGGTGGCCAAAGTATTGGAATTTCAGCTTTAGCATCAGTCCTTCCAGTGAACACCCAGGCCTTATCTCCCTCAGGATGGACTGGTTGGATCTCCTTGCAGTCCAAGGGACCCTCAAGAGTCTTCTCCAACACCATAGTTCAAAAGCATCAATTTTTCAGCACTCAGCTTTCTTCACAGTCCAACTCTCACATCCATGCATGACCACTGGAAAAACCATAGCCTTGACCAGACAGACCTTTGCTGGCAAAGTAATGTCTCTGCTTTTCAATATGCTGTCTAGGTTGGTCATAACTTTCCTTCCAAGGAGTAAGCATCTTTTAATTTCATGGCTGCAATCACCATCTGCAGTGATTTTGGAGCCCTCCAAAATAAAGTCTGACACTGTTTCCACTGTCTCCCCATCTATTTCCCATGAGGTGATGGGACCAGATGCCACAATCTTAGTTTTTCTGAGTGTTAAGCTTTCAGCCAACTTTTTCATAGATTCTGAGAATTAGGATATGGAGATATATTTATATATCACAAATCATTATATTTGTATATCCTGAGATATATAGCAAGCATTACCAGTACGTTCAATATTTGTGCTCTATGTCATGTTGTTTGACAATTTTAATTGCTTGAATACATGTAAATCCATGGCTAATTCATTTCAATGTATGACAAAAACCACTGCAATGATGTAAAGTAATTAGCCTCCAACTAATAAAAATGAATGGAAAAAAAAATAAGCAGCCCTCAACTGGATTTCACATCAAAAATGTTCAAAAACCATTTTTCAAGTTGATTGCTTTAATAGTTGCTAGTAGTTTAAAATGTTTCCTCTGATAATGTTTTTTAAATGTATATGATTAAAACTTTTTTTCTAAGATAAATTCTAGATATCCTTCCTTAGTACTAGTCTATTTTTTTAAATTCTTAGAGAAGTTAAGGCCAGTATTCTGATTCAGCACATTGAAAGTAAGACTTCAGTCTTTGGAACAAGATAAATGCTTATATTCCATCTAGCATATCATCTAGCTACACAGTAAATGCATAATGGTTGAACTGCAATCTGTACCCAAAAAGAGTTCAATAGGTTATGACATTTTGATTAATTCAAATAACATGGAATAGTGATTTGCTGAGGTTTTTCAGCCACATGTAGGAGTTCCGGGATTGCAAAGAGAACACATGATTCTGAAAGATATATGTATATGCACTTGATTGCTAGAGAAAAATGTAGAAATTCATTAAATTTAGATACTAAATTATTTTATGTTTAAAAGAGTGTTATAGGACTGCTAGAGAGTATTTATGTTTATGAAAAACAGGCATGAATAGCCAATTTTATGATGACTGTTAGGGCTGACTGTGCTATTCTGCCCACAGTCCCTTCCTCCCACCTACGCACTTCTGAAACTCCCCTTTGAAAAAATTCTTGCCCCCTGCTCAATGAGAGATTTGGCCTTTGGACAGGAATCTAACTTCTCTTCAGGCTGCCAGCTTCTTGAATAAAGCAAACTTTGCTTTCTACAACCCTTGCCTCCCAAGTGTTTGATTTTGAGTGGCAATCAGCTGGGCTTGAGGTCAATGAGAGATTTTGGCAATCAGCATGGGACTGTGCCTCACAGTGTCTTGCTCCTCTGAGTTTCCTGAAGGAGAGCCTTCAGGTATGGCATCACACTAGAATGGTCATAATGAGCCAGCTGTTCATGGCTAGCTGGTTCCAAGAAGGGTATTCTGGCGGATGTTCCCAGTAACTGCCAAAACTATTTGTTTTGGGGGATTCCCCCCTGTTTCTCCCCTGCTCAGTACTCACTGCCAACTTCTGCTTTCGATTTTTGGGAAAAGGAACAATAATATCATAAAACCAAAGACTTTTTTCTGTCTCAGAAAACTTAATGCTGTACATAGGCCTAAACAAATATGCTTTTACTCTAGAGAATTCATTTGTTTTTGTTCAGTCCTTATCATGTCCAAATCTTTGTGACCCTGTGAACTGCAGCACACCAGGCCTCTCTGTCCCTCAACAATTCCCGGTGTTTGCCCAAGTTCACGGTCATTGCATCAATGATACCATCTAGCCATCTCATCCTTTGTCACCCTCTTCTCCTCCTGCCTTCAATCTTTCCCAGCATCAGGATCTTTTCCAGTGAGTCAGTTCTTCGTATCAGGTGGCCAAAGTATTGGAGCTTCAGCTTCAGCATCAGTCCTTCCAGTGAACATTCAGAGTTGATTATCTTTAGGATGGACTGGTTGGATCTTCTTGCTGTCCTAGGGACTCTCAAGAGTCTTCTCCAACACCACAGTTCAAAGGCATTGATTCTTCAGTGCTCAGCCTTTTTTTATTGCCCAGCTGTCACATCTGTACATGACTATTGGAAAAACCATAGCTTTGACTAGATGGACCTTTGTTGGCAAGGTCTGCTTTTCAATACACTGTCCAGGTTTGTCATAGCTTTTCTTCCAAGGAGCAAGTGTCTTTTAATTTCATGGCTGCAGTCACTGCAGTGATTTTGGAGCCCAATAAATAAAATCTGCTCCTGTTTCCACTTTTTCCCCATTTACTTGCCATTACATGATGGGATAAGATGCTATGATCTTAGTTTCTTGAAGGTTGAGTTTTAAGCCAGTTTTTTTTCACTCTCCTCTTTTATCTTTATCAAGAGATTCTTTAGTTCCTCTTCACTTTCTGCCATTAGGATGGTATCATCTGCATATATGAGGTTGTTGATATTTCTCCTGGCAATCTTCACACCAACTTGTGATTCATCCAGCCTGGCATTTCACATGATGTACTCAGCATATAAGTTAAATAAGCAGGGTGACAGTATACAGCCTTGATGATTTCTTTCCCAATTTTGAGCCAGTCCATTGTTCTATGTCTGGTTCTAACTGTTGCTTCTTGACCAGCATACAGGTTTCCTAGGAGACTGGTAAGGTGGTGTGGTATTTCCATCTCTTTAAGAATTTTCCACAGTTTGTTGTGATCCACTAAGTCAAAGGCTTTAGCATAATAAGTGAAGCAGAAGTAGATATTTTCCTGGAATTCTCTTGCTTTTTCTCTGATCCAATGGATGTTGTGGATTTGGTCTCTGGTTCCTCTGCCTTTCTAAATCCAGTTTGTACATCTGGAAATACTGCATTCATGTACTGTTGAGACCTAGCTTGTGAAATCAGCACACTTGTATAGTACTTTGAACATTTTTTGGCATAGTCCTTTTTTGGAATCGGCATGAAAACTGACCTTTTCCTGTCCTGTGGCTACTAATGAGTTTTCCAAATTTGCTGGCATATTGAGTGCAGCACTTTCACAGCATCATCTTTTAGGATTTGAAATAGCTCAGCTGGAATTTCATCACCTCTACTAGCTTTGTTTGTAGTAATGCTTCCTAAGGCCCCCTTGACTTTACTCTCCAGGATGTCTGACTCTAGGTGACTGACTGCACCATTGTGGTTATCTTGGTCATTAAGACCTTTATCGTACAGT
This sequence comes from Odocoileus virginianus, assembly GCF_023699985.2. Taxonomy (NCBI): domain Eukaryota; kingdom Metazoa; phylum Chordata; class Mammalia; order Artiodactyla; family Cervidae; genus Odocoileus; species Odocoileus virginianus. Next base: position 35,879,732 of record NC_069680.1, read on the forward strand.
TCTTCTGTGTATTCTTGCCACCTCTTCTTAATCTCTTTTCTTTGTGTTAGGTCCTTTCTGTCTCTGTCCTTTATTATGCCCATCATTGCATGAAAATTTCCCTTGGTATCTATAATTTTCATGAAGAGATTCTAGTCTTTACCATTCTATTGCTTTCCTCTATTTCCTTACTCACAGGATAAAACTTGGACCCAACAGATAATGGTAACTCTACACTGACATTTTTATAGACTAGTAAAAATTTATTGATACTATGACTCTTGTAGTAGGCTCATGGACATTCCACTAGATAAATCTGAAAAAAAAAAAAAATCACATTAACCATTTTTCTGTTTAGCAAACACTAAAATCTTGATTTCATTTGAGCAGTTGAACCAAAAATAAATAAATAAATAAAAATATCACCAACAGATAATAAGAAAGATGTTTTACATTTAGAGTATTAATTAAAAAGAGAATTCATTTCTATAGGAGTAAGTATGCTATTGTTTTTCATACATTATGTCCTTACTTTTTTATCTATTATGTCATATATCTATTTTACTATTATCTAGGTAAATATATTTCATTAAAATGGTAAAAGAGAATCATAGTATTATGCATGTTCATTTCATTAAGCAGAATGGAGTAGTAAATTTGATGAGTGGTTTAAATTTAATTCCTGCAAAGTTCTTTGGATAATCATGCTTTTGTTTGTTTATTTGAGCGTGAAAGTGTGCAACAGAAGATGGTTGACTTTTTGATAGGGGAATGCTAACACACCTAAGGAGATTATTCTGAAAGCTACATATTAAAGCTTTAGGGCCTTTTTTATGATCTTTATTCTACACATGATTGAGTAAAGCTTTAAGACTAAAATTCCCTTAGGTGCCTTAATGGTTAGGGCTAATTTATTTGACAACTTGGCTACACAGTGGCAATGTGGGTAGGCTGCTTCTCAGCACACAACTTGGGATGTAGAACTCCAACAAACTAGGAACATGTGTTGTAAACTGGAGCAGTTTAACAGAGCATTTAATGATTATTTGGTTGAAAATCTCTATAAAGGGAACAAGAAATTCACACACCAGGCAGCAATGTTCTTTCTCCTAAACATTTAAATGAAGTGATTAAGGGTTCATTTACTTTTTATGTCTGCCATTTCACCATTTTAGTTTTATACACTGACTTTTATAGTGACTGACGCTGGTTCAGAAAACAGATGTGCTTTTATTAGTGCTTTTTTTTTTTTTTAATGAAAAAGGGAGAAAGTAATGTGTCAAATGTAAATGTTACAGTTAAGATGATTAAATGCTAGAAAAATAGCCTGCAGGCAGGTAAACCAAGGTATTATGTAATAGTCAAAAACATATAGTGGCCTGGTCACAGAAGGACAAATGCTGCATGATTAACTTACATGATGTTTCTAATTAATGAAACTCAGAGGAGGAAAGAACTGAATGGTGGTTGCCCAGGTTTGAGGGGAGGGGGAAATAGAAAGTTGCTAATCAGTGTATGAAAAAGTTCTTCAGTTATACAGACGTTCTGAAAAAGTTCTCCCTGATATACAACATTGGGTCTTTAGGTAATCATAGTATGCTTAACATAAGATCTACTCTCTTAACAGATTTAAGTGTTTTTTTTACTATAAAACAAATATTTGTAAAATTTTTTACTTATATATATACACACACACATGAACACAAATGGTTACTGTAGAGGGCTATTTTTTCTTCCCAAAATATTAGAAACTATACTTTTGGTCATATTTAATGTTCAAAGGAAACTCCTGAACTTCTGAATCAAATGTATGATGTACGCCAATGCTTTCCAATCATTTTTAGAGCAACAGGACACTTTAAAAGCATAAAACAGAAGCATTTATGCAAAGTGATATATATTCAATTTTAAATTATTTACCATGTATATGATTTATAGGAAACTAAACAGGTAGATAAATCTACAGAAGTATTCTTCCTAGAAATCTCATTTTGTGTGTTTTTAATCACAAAATTCAGAGTTAAATATCAAACAAAGGTTTCAGTGAATTTTTTCTTAATGATTAGAAAGCAGATCTCAAGTATGAAAACCAAAAGAGATTCTCCTAAAAATAATGCTCAGCATGAATGGAAGGAGCAAGTTGTTAGAACCACCAATCTCCATTTTTAGAGAGATGATCAGAGGTGATTGGATGGAGGTGGTCACTCTTCCAAGGGTGAGTCTTAAGAGCATACGTGGCTGATGCTTGAAGGCTTTAGCATACTCAGTCCATCCTCTAGTATTAAAGAACTGAATCATTTTTGCATTCTTAGATGTGTAACTGCCTTGTGGCCTAAAACCAGAAGAGAATTCCCTGGTGTCTTAGTCAGTAAAGAGTCTGCCTACAATGCAGGAGACCGGGGTTCAGCCCCTGGGTTAGGAAGATCCCTTGGAGAAGGAAATGGCAACCCACTCCAGTATTCTTGCCTGAAGAATTCCATGGACAGAAGAACCTCATGGGCTATAGTCCATGGGGTCACAAAGAGTCAGACATGACTGAGTGACTAACACTTTAACTTTCACTGGACATTTTCATTAGCCCTTTGGAGCCAGGATGAGGATCAGACATAGACCCACGTCTTTCTTTATAAGAGGGAAAATAATTGCAGACTAGCATATTTTTCACTGATCATAGAGGATTCTGCATCTCTTAATGTGAGGGACAAAAGAAAGCTGTTAATATTTTGCCTTGGAGGTCCTTTTATTGGAAGCATTCAGTTAATTATTACTTTGAGGGAGTGGTTTCACAGTCTTTACCTGTTATCTATTAAAATCTTCTGGTTTGCTTCTCTTAGTAGGCTTCCTGATTGACAGTGTACATCATCTCTCTAGAAAAATCTTTATCTTTAGCCTAAGCAGGATGGAATAGACATGGGTTCTCATTTACTCTGAATTTTACAGGAACTTCTTATTTTTACATAAATTTTTAACCATTTCATGAATTTTCTATGTGTACGTTTTAACTGTCTCTGACAATTTCAGCTCTGTCTTCTCCCAAAACTTCCTTGCTGTTGTCAGCTATTGTAGGAGAGTCATTCATTTCTATTGCTCTACATTGGGCTAAAGACATATGCATTTCAAACTTGAAATTTATTATTCTTAAAGTAGTTTCATATAGAACGTACTTTTTCTTCTTGAAAATTTGACCAAAATTTTTCAATGAATTTTGCAATATTTTTGAAGCTTTCTAAGTTTTTTTTAATACATGTATATATTTTCCTCTTTTTCTAGGTTAAACAGCAGATTTTATATAGCATTTGCTTTGTATTTTCAAATTTATGGTGTCTTTAATCCCAAGAGCTTCATCAGAGTGTGCATGTGTGTGTATATATGTATATGTATTAGTCCTTGGTTTCTTTTTTGCTTTCATTTATTCATTCAGACCTGGCACTCTAAGAAAATTTCTATATTCCTTCTATATTGTCAATCAGTTGTCAGCTGCTATCTTCCACATTCTGTCTGGAAATTTCCTAGCTAGGAATAAATTTTTTTAGGTACATTTCTTATTTGTACATTTTCTAAGTGAAGGAAATCATTGCAGAAAGCAGTGTTGCAAACTTTCCACCATTACAGCAACAAAGATCACATATCTTTAGCTTCTACTCACGTTCATTGCTTGCTTTCTTTCATTTCCTCATGAACAGCATCTTAGGACCTTTCAGTTCAGTTCAGTCACTCAGTCATGTGCAACTCTGTGTGACCCCATGGACCGCAGCACACCAGGCATCCCTGTCCATCACCAACTCCCGGAGTTTACTCAACCTCGTGTCCATTGAGTCAATGATGCCATCCAACCATCTCATCCTCTGTCGTCCCCTCTCCTCCTGCCTTCAATCTTTCCCACCATCAGGGTCTTTTCAAATGAGTCAGTTCTTTGCATGACGTGGCCAAAGTATTGGAGTTTCAGCTTCAGCGTCAGTCCTTCCAATCAATATTTAGGACTGATTTCCTTTAGGATGGACTAGTTAGATCTCCTTGCAGTCCAAGGGACTCTCAAGAGTCTTCTCCAACACCACAGTTCAAAAGCATCAATTCTTAAGTGCTCAGCTTTCTTTTTATATTTCTGCAAACATTCATTCATGTTCTCCTATTTTCTCCTGACACCTGAATTCAGTATCATATGTCCAAGAACTAAATTATTTTTCAGTTAGTATATGTTATATAACAAACCACCCCAAAATTTAGCCTCTTAAAGAAAGGATAATCATTTTATCATCATTCATGACTTTTGTAGGTCAATAATTTGGAAAAAGATCAAATGGGCAGTTCAGTTTCAAAATATCTCATGTGACTGCAGTTGGATAGTGACTGGATATGAAACGGCAGGGTACTGGAGCTGCTAGATACTGTTCAGACATGTCTCTCTTTATGTAGCCTCAAGGTCATCCCATATAATGTTTTCACATTCAATAGTCTGGGCTTCTTCCCAGTATGGGAGTCTCAGGGCAGCTATACTTTCTACATGGTAGCTGGCTTCTCTCAGGGCCATAGTTCCAAGAGAATAGAACTGTGGGTAACTATTTGCTTCAGAATTCAGTCATAACATCATTCACACCAAGCCTCATTGGCTAAAGTGCTCACAAAGTCTACCCAAGTACAAGAACAGGTGACGTGGACTCAACACTCAGTGGGAGGAATCTTAAGGTCTCATGGTAAGAAGAGCACGTAGAATGGGCTATATTTCTAGAAGCATCTTTAGAAAATTCATTCTGCCAAAGGCTTTAGCGAAAATGTTCCCACATTTTTATTTAATTTACTCTTAAATTTATATTAATCAAAAATTAAGTTTTTCTAAAATGAGTGTTAAGAACGGAATTGTGTACCCTCAAAATTCTGGTGTGGAAGCCCTAACCCTCAATGTGATGTTATTGGAAATAGGGTTTTTAAGCAGCTAATTAATGTTAAATGAGATCACAAATAATAGTTTCCTAATGTAAGAAATCACACAGTCTGTGATATCTTCTTCTTATGGCAGAACAAGCTAGCAAATACAAAAAGCAAAGCAATGGTTTTTAGTTTAAAAGATGGAAATATGTCTTTCATGTCATTCTCTGGGAGCTCACAATGCAGTTTATCAATAAAATTCCCTGAAAAGTCATGTAATAAAGAGATATATCCAACTGTATTTAATTGCATTTAACCCAGTGATTCCCCAACTCCTCTGTACATCAAGTAGTTCTCCTTTCACCCTGATGCTTCTGTTGAATCTTGTGGAATAATATAATTTTTAGCAGTATGGTATTTTAATAAAAATTGAGTGTGGCTCATTTGTATTAGATTTTCTACTTAAAGGAAATAAAATCTACTCCAGAAATACCTCTTACATAGTTACATGGATGATTATAACATGGTGGTTACCTTAATTTATACTATTTAGCTTTATCCCAGGACTTTTACATAACATATATTGTGGAAAAGTGGATTTAAAGAGACAAATTAGTAAGGACTAGTATATGCTCTTCTTGGGCTTCCTTGGTAGCTCAGACAGTAAAGAATCTGCTTGCAATTCAGGAGGCCTGGTTTCTATCCCTGGATCAGAAAGATCACCTGGAGAAGGAAATGGCAACCCACTCCAGTATTCTTCCCTGGAGAATTCCATGGACTGAGGAGCCTAGTAGACAGTACATAGTATTGCAAAGAGTCAGACACGGCAGAGCAACTATCACTTTCACTCCAAAATATGCTCTTAATCTCTCTTAAGAAGACATTTATTGAATGCTCACTATCAGCTACACACTGTCCTAAAAAGGACTTGATGGAGAAATTAACATCTTCAAGGATTTTATAGCTAGAAGAGGATGATAACTTTTTGGGAAAAAAGGAGCTATATAATACCATATGTTTGGCTCTCAGTAATGATAATTATTAGAGTAGACATTTATTGGAAACATACTGTGTTCCAAGTACAGTGCTAAGCACGTTTAAGTATATCATCCATTTAAAATTTAGAACAGTCAACCATATGTTAGAGATGCTGCCATAATCCCTTTTGCCTGAATTAAGAAGCTTAAATTTTAAAAAATCAAGCAATTTGCCTGATAAATGAGATACTTCTGATCAGTGAGGATGAGAGGAAGAGGCTTTGATTTGATTTTTTATGAGTGAGGAGGTTTGTGGAGAACAGAGCACTGCAGAATAAGGCTCTCCTTAGGGAGGAAGAAGTGTAAAAGAGATGTACACTTGAGGGAGTGTAAAGATGTCAGCCATTTGAAGATTGCGAATGGTGTGGTGTGACTCTCAACATTTTTAGCTGGGTAAAGAGAGGAACTCTCATACCATTCTGAACTACTACAAAGGAAAAACAGGTACTAGAAAAAAAATCTTCTCTGTTCAGTAAAATATTATATTAATATAGGCCAGTAGTTCTCAAGAGTGTTGTTCAGCTTCATAAGGGACATTTTATTTCAAAGATTTTTGGACATTGCTGGCATTTACTATGTAGGGATTGGGGATATTAGACAGCTGGCAATATGCAGTAAGTCCCACACAAAAAAATGAATTATCTTGAGCCCAGTGACATTTCAAAAGTTCCTTAGGATATTCATTTAGGGAAATTCTTGTTTAAAAGTATATAAAGCCTAACTCCATTATGCATATAAACAAAAGATTTGTTGTTCTCAGGTTTACTAAACATTAAATTTTTACAATCAAAAGACCTCAGTGTGAATCTATAGAAATTACACTTTAATTTGTTGAAGACCAGAGTCAGAGACATTCCAAATAGAAAGTCACATCACTAATGGTAATGCTGAGTATTTTGTTTGGTCACCAATATTGTGAGTATGTCTGCATTTGTGACTTATACACTAGATGGGATTCCATGTATAGGATAAACATCTACTTTGTTATGAGTTCTATAGTTGTATCTGTAAATATGCAAAATTAAATGCCTGTTACTTTATTATCAATAAATTTTCTCACTTTTTATATTGAGTTAAGTTTTGGGCATTGAAGCAAGTTTGTAAAAATATGAATATAGATTATTTCACTATTATTAATTTCAGTTTAAGGTCTTAAAGGGAGGTTTGTGCATGTTTACAAACAGAGCAAGGAAGCATTAGATATCATAGAGAACCATAGATACTGTCTTAGCATAGATTAAATATGGAAGGCAGAATATATACATTCTTTTTCTTTTCTCCTCTGGGTTGCTATCTCTATTTAAAAATTCTCATCTGTTTAAACTTTGTTCCACTTACAGGAGTCAGGTTCTATTTTAGCCATTAAATTGTAAGTAAGAATTGCTCGGTAAGATTTCTGAAAAGGCTTTTTGATGAGGGATTTTCCCTGTTCATGTGCTGCTTTTGTCTTTCCACTGTACTGCTCTTATCACCTTTCTGCTTAGAATGATACCCAGAGATGTAGCAAAAACATGGCAAGTATGATGGAGAAAAGCCAAGTGATGATAGTAATGGAGCAGAAAGAGGAGAAGAGATATTGGTTCACAACCTTATCACAGAATCACTATACCTGCCTTTATCTCGACATCTTAAGTAAAATCAATAAACTCTTCAGTTTTTAAAGTGATTGTTTAGTTAGCAGCAGCGTCCTTGCAAACTTGAGAAGAGCCACACAGCATGATGGCATAGTGTAATGATGAAGAAGCCAGGCTCCCTGAGGACACTGTGCACTGTACTCTCTGGACTGCCAGCTTCCTTACTTTCAGTTAAGGAAGACAAAGAAATCCACACTTGGTTAAGACAGTATTTGTTGGGTTTTTGATTACTTAGAAGCTCATTTTTAACTAATATATTAAGCAATATAGAAAAGTCATTGCTTGAATGATAACAGGTCCAGGTATTCATTCAAGCAGTTTATTGAGAGAATATCCATGGAATACACTGTACTAAGAGCTGACATTAAAATACTAAGCAAGACCCTCAGTACCTCTGTTAATTGATAGTTGCAGTTAGCACTGAGAGTTTGATACAAGTTGCAGTCTGCATTAGAAGATGATAGGACACACAGGAATTCCTATTTAGACATTAGGAGGAAGTTAAACAGGAATAGGTCTGGAGATGTGGCCAGAGAATTGGGCAAACAAGATCAAAGATACATGCTTAAATAGTTTGTAAAATAAGAATAGAATCATTTCAGTTCAGCTGCTCAGTCATGTCTGACTTTTTGCAACCCCATGGACTGTAGCATGCCAGGCTTGCCTGTCCATCACCAACTCCCAGAGCTTACTCAACTCATGCCCACTGAGTTGGTGATGCCATCCAACCATCTCATCCTCTGTCATCCCCTTCTCCTTCTGCCATCAATCTTTCCCAGCATCATGATCTTTTCCAATGAATCAGTTTTTCCCATCAAACGGCTAAAGTATTGGAGTTTCAGCTTTAGCATCAGTCCCTCCAATGAATATTCAGGACTGGTTTCCTTGAGGATTGACTGGTTTGAACTCCTTGCAGTCCAAGGGACTCTCAAGAGTCTTCTCCAACACCACAATTTAAAAGAATCACTTCTTTGGCACTCAGCCTATTTTATAGTCCAACTCTCACATCCATACATGACTACTGCAAAAACCATAGCTTTGACTATTTGGACCTTTGTTGGTAACATAATGTCCCTGCTTTTTAATATGCTGTCTAGGGTGATCATAGCTTTTCTTCCAAGGGGCAAGTGTCTTTTAATTTCATGGCTGCAGTCACCATCTGCAGTGATTTTGGAGCCCCTCAAAATAAAGTCTTTCACTGTTTTCATTGTTTCCCCATCTATTTGCCATGAAGTGATGGGAACAGATTCTATGATCTTACTTTTCTGAATGTTGAGTTTTAAGCCAGCTTTTTCACTCTCCTTTTTCACCTTCATCAAGAGGCTCTTTAGTTCATCTTCACCTTCTGCCATAAGGGTGGTGTCATCTGCATATCTGAGTTTATTGATATTTCTCCCAGCAATCTTGATTCCAGCTTGTGCTTCATCCAGCCCAGCATTTCTCATGATGTACTCTGCATATAAGTTAAATAAGCAGGATAAAAATATACAACCTTGATGTGATCCTTTCCCAATTTGGAACCAGTCTGTTGTTCCATGTCTGGTGCTAACTGTTGCTTCTTTACTTGCGTATAGATTTCTCAGAAGGCAGGTAAGGTGGTCTGGTATTCCCATCTCTTGAAGAATGTTCCACAGTTTGTTGTGATCAACACAGTCAAAGGCTTTGGTGTAATCAACAAAGCAGAAGTAGATGTGTGTGGGTTTGTTTTTTTTTTTTTTTTTTGGAAACTTCTTTGCTTTTTGTATGATCAAATGGATGTTGGCAATTTGATCTCTGATTCCTCTGCCTTTTCTAAATCCTGCTTGAACATCTGGAAGTTCATGGTTCACATGTTGTTGAAGCCTGACTTGGAGGATTTTGAGTGGTACTTTGCTAGCATGTGACATGAGTGCAATTTTGAGGTAGTTTGAACATTCTTTGGCATTTCCTTTCTTTGGGGTTGGAGGGAAAACTGATTCCTACTACACTTTTCTTAAGTTTTCTCTGAGGGTCTCATACACTTTACTGTTAGTTTATCTGTTTGTCTTCAGTAACCATTTATTTTGTTATCCAAGAACACTGAGGATGAGGTATTATTTCCAAACCTGGCATTTCAGGTGGAACTAATTTTATGACAAATGTCTTTCTAAATCGCTTTCTCTACCTGAGTCATGATGCTCCACTACTCCTGCACCCCCCAAATTAAATTAGGTAAATATGTTTTAGGGGTGCAGTCAGAGCCATTACTATTTAAAGCAAACTTTGAATGTGACAGTGAGTTTAATGCCAGCTAATAAAACTATTTGGAAATTTGGCTTTTAATAACCAAGTGTGCTTAAAAAACTTATTACAATAAAATAAGGTAAATGAATAGAATGTGAGAATCTAAACTGAAGTGTCATGTTGTAATGTATTCAGGTCATGTTTATATTCTTAAAAACATTTTTAGAAATCAAGGAGAATTTGTCCAAAACAAAGCTCTTAATAATATTTAAGAACTTATATTTCTGTCATCACTTTCAGGCAGTCTGACATAAATGAATGCTATCTCTGGGAAATGCTTTTTTGTTAAATAGAGTAGAGAGAAAAGAAAAGCCACTTTTATAATGCTAATTAGCTAATCTTTTTAACATTAGTGAGATCACCACCAAATATAAATCAATTGATTAAAGTATGTAAAACTTTGAAAGGAAACAGCAATAAATAATAATAATCAAGAACTATCCCAAATGGCTATTTCTTGGATATAAATTATTCTATCTGGAGAAAATGACAATATATGTCATCTATTAGCAATGTCTTCATGAATAATTTATCCTAGTAACAGACAAGGAGTGATTTCAACCATATATTAGTGAACACATAATACAGTTTTTCATATAGTTTCTAGTCCCCTTTCAGATATTCTCCATTGCTTACCTTCTACATAATAATGGCTCATCACTCATTATTAGGAAAACCACTCAGTAGAATTTTGAACTCTGTTTCAGGTAGATGCTATTCACTTTGGTTAAGTCAGTTTCTATCTCATTATCTCACTTTCTTCATCTTTGCTTCTCAAATTAGAGTTCAAATACTTATCATAACATGAGATAAGGTAGTAGGGTATCGAACCATAGGAAACTCAAATGCTTATTAATTTTAAATAAATAATTATAAATAAGTAGACAAGTTCTATGACTTTATGCATAATAAAGCTCCATAATAAAGAAACCAATGGATTATTGAGAAACTTTTCCACATCCTGATCCAAGATTATTTTTTATTCACAGCACGCACATATTAACTTATTAACACAATATTTCTGATTTCTGTTATTAATATACCCTCTTATTTGGGATGCCAAAGGTTAATTAAAGAGATATTTATTTCTGATTTTCAGTTACTCCTTTTGCTAATTAATATATTTTTCATAGCAGAGGAAGCTACAAAATGTTTCACTTTTAGATAACTTTTCCTCTCAGTTGACAGTACCTTTAATACACCAGTCCCTGTGCTCCTATGTCAATATTATCTATTGTTACCTGGTACAACTTAGACAGTCCATGCTAGGCAGGTTTGTCTATAAATATTTACCTGAAAAGCAGTTGAATAAGATATTCTCTTTTCTTCATCCTGCAGCCACAGAACATGGATAGACAGGGAATAGCTGAGAGATGGGTATACATCCCTCACAGCAGACTCAGTGTATCAGAGACCTGACTGGGCTTATCAGCCATCACCTGGACCAGTCTCCTACACTGGACAGATGAATGACCAAAGATACTGTAAAAGTGGCTATCTATTTTATTTAACAGTATATCATCTACATTTTTGAGTATTCTAAGGATCTATATATCATTATCAGAAATTCTAAACCTGAGAATAAACTAAGATAGTTATTTTGATTTTATTCTAATTTCCAGACAGCAGCCCTGCCAGATAAATAAGATCAAGTTGATTATAAATGAAAGGATTGTAACTTGCTATCTGTAGTGTCTGGCATGTAACAAGAACTTCATATTTGTTAATGGTGATAGGATGTATCTACTTATGTAAATAATAGCTCTTGGTATCACAGGTATGTGTGAACTGTGACAGAATTTTCACTGTGTATTTATGGGACTCAAAGTGTAAATTATAGACTGATCCAGGTAACAAACTTGTTCAAATGAATTGAGGTTAATAAATCTCTTCAATGGTATATTTTCCTCCAGTAACTGATTTACTTGTTTGTTTGGTTTATTTTAAGTCTAGGTACTATTTAGGTTACAAAGTGAGTAATCAACACTGAGAAAGTCACTGGACAAGACAGGCCTGAACCATCTGCTTTCAGTCACTTTTTAATCCAAATAGTATTTTTGGTGTTGTTATTAATCTTATGATTTTATGCTGAGCATGTAAAGGAAAGGATCAGAGTGACAATTCAGTGAAATCGTGTAACATGGAAAAGGTCAAAGGTATACAATCTAGTATTATCTTTCAGAGAACATATGAGGCCCTGAAATTCTGAAACCTAATTTCTGTCACAAAGCTTATAAAATAAAGAGAAAAATGAAAAAACCATAAATCAGGCCCTTTTTACTATCTAGAGCAGTAAGAGCCAACAATTTAATCTGTTTGAATTACAAAGTCAGAAATGTAATCTCTAACTCAGTTTTATAATTAGGATTGTGTTTGTGCTCTGTGCTGAGTTAGTCACTCAGTCATGTCCAACTCTTTGCAATACCATGGGCTGTAGCTAGCCAGGCTCCTTTGTCCATGGGAAGTCTCTAGGCAAGAATACTGGCCTGATTGCCATGCCCTCCTCCAGGGTATCTTCCCAACCCAGGGACTGAAGCCAGGTCTCCTCCATTGCAGGCAGATTCTTTACTATCTGGGCCACCAGGGAAGCCCAAGAACACTGGAGTGGGTAGCCTGTCCTTTCTCCAGGGGATCTTCCCAACCCAGGAATCAACCCAGGGTCTCCTGCATTGCAGGTAGATTCTTTACCAGCAGAGCTTCCAGGAAAGTCCAGGATTGAGTTTAATTTCCTTCAAATAAAGAATTTTTTGTGAGTACTTTTTAAAATAAGCTTTGTAGTGACCAGTGTGTTATTGTTTTAAAGGTTGATGTTTAAAAAATAGTCTCTTATCTTTAATATATTTGAAAATATGTTAATAACATTGCATATAAAAACATTAGCTGATTCAGTATATAAACTACCATCCTTAGGCAAGATTTTCCAATTATCCCAATAAGTTATTTTATGCCATTTTCCTCTAGTCACGCATTGCATTTATTTTTTAATTTATTTTTATTGAAGTATAGTTGAATTACAATATTGTGTTAATTATTGTTGTATAGCAAAATAACCCAGTTATACATTTTTGTTGTTGTTGTTCAGTTGCTAAGTCATATTTGACTCTTTGTAACCCCATGGATGGCAGCACTCCAGGCTCCTCCGTCCTCCACTATCTCCAGGAGTTTATTCCAATTCATGTCCATTGAGTCGATGATGCTATCTAACCATCTTATTCCCTGCTGCCCACTTCTCCTTTTGCCTTCAGTCTTTCCCAGCATCAGGGTCTTTTCCAGTGAGTTGGCTCTTTACATCAGGTGGCCAAAGTATTGGAGCTTCAGCATCAGTCCTTTCAATGAATATTCAAGGTTGATTTCCTTTAGGGTTGACTGGTTTGATCTCCTTGCTGTCCAAGGGACTCTCAAGAGTCTTCTCCAGCACCACTGAAGAATTGATGAAAGGATCAATTCCTTGGGACTCAGCCTTCTTTATGGTCCAATTCTCACATCTGTACATGACTACTGGTAAAAGGGTAGATTTGTCTACACTGACCTTTGTTGGCAAAGTGATTTCTCTGCTTAAAAAAAAAATTAATTAATTAATTAATTAAATTGAAGGATAATTGCTTTACAGAACTGGGTTGGTTTCTGCCAAACAACAACATGAATCAACCATAGGTATACATATGTCCCCTGCTTCTTGAACCGCCCTCCCATCTCCCTCCCCATCCCACCCCTCTAGGTTGTTACAGAGTCCTGATTTGAGTTCCCTGAGTCATACAGGAAACTCCCATTGGCTATTGATTGTACATATGGCAGTGTAATTTCCATGTTACTCTCTCCACACATCCCCCTCCTCTGCCCCCTTCCCCCGTACCATGCCTATAAATCTGTTCTCTATGTCTAAGTCTCCACTGCTGCCCTGCAAATAATTTCATGAGTACTATCTTTCTACTTTCCATATATATTTGTTAGTATATGATATTTGTTTTTCTCTTTCTGACTTACTTTGCTCTATATAATAGGCTCTAAATTATATGCTGCCTAGGTTTGTCATAGCTTTCCTTCCAAGGAGTAAGCACTTACCTTCATGGCCGCAGTCCTTATCTGCAGTGATTTTGGAGACTAAGAAAATAAAATTTGTCACTCCTACTTTTTACCCCTTCTGTTTGCCATGAAGTGATGAGACCAGAGGCCATGGTCTTAGTTTTTTTATAGTTGAGTTTCAATCAGCTTTTTCACTCTCATCTTTCAGCCTCATCAAGAGGTTCTTTAGTTGCCCTTCACTTTCTGCCATCAGGGTGGTTTCATTTGCATAGCTGAGGTTGTTATTTCTCCTGGCGATCTTGATTCCAACCTGTGATTCATTCAGCCAGGTATTTCACATGATGTACTCTGCATATAAGTTAAATAAACTTAAGTTAAATAAATTTAGAATGCCAGTATGTAGCCTTGATCTACTTCTTTCCCAATTTTGAACCAGTCCATTGTTTCAAGTCTGGTTCTAACTGTTGCTTTTTGACCACATATAGGTTTCTTAGGAGGCAGGTAAGGTGATCTGCTATCCTCCCTTCTCTTTAAGAATTATCCAGTTTTTGTGATCCACACAGTCAAAGGCTTTAGCATAGTCACTGAAGCAGAAATAGAGGTTTTTCTGGATTCCCTTGCTTTCTCAATGATCCCACAAACGCTGGCAATTTGATCTCTGGTTCCTCTGCCTCTTCGACACTCAGCTTGTACATGTGCAAGTTCTCAGTTTATGTACTGCTGAAACCTAACTTAAAAGATTATGATCATAAGCTTACTAATGTGTGAAATGAGTACAACTGTAGTTGGAACACTCTTTGGCATTGCCTTTCTTTGGGATTACATAGATACTGACCTTTTCCAGTCCTGTGGCCACTGATGATCTTTCCAAATTTTGCTGATATAGTGAACAGCATCATATTTTAGGATTTAAAATAGCTTAGCTGGAATTCTGTCACCTCCACTAGCTTTGTTCATACTAAGGCTTCCTAAGGCCCACGTGACCTCCCACTCCAGGATGTCTGAATCTAGGTGAATAACCACACCATCATGGTTATCTGGGTCATTAAGACCTTTTCTGTAAAGTTCTTCTGTGTACAATTGTCACCTCTTCTTAACATTTTCTGTTTCTGTTAGTCCTTACCATTTTTGTCCTTTATCATGCCCATCCTTGCATGAAAGTTCCCTTTGTATATCTAATTTTCTTGAATAGACCTCTAATCTTTCCCATTCTATTGTTTTCCTGTTTCTTTACACTGTTCCTTTAAGAAGACTTTCTTATCTCTCCTTGCTATTCCCTGGAATTGCATTCACTTAGGTGTATCTTTCCCTTCCTCCTTCTCCTTTCTCTTCTTTTCACTGTTTGTAAGGCCTTCTAAGACAACCACATTACCTTCTTGCATTTCTTTTTCTGGGGACTGTTTTGGTCACCACAGCCTCTACAGTGTTATAAACCTCTGTCCATAGTTCTTCAAGCGCTCTGTCTATGAGATCTAATCTCTTGAATCTTTTCATCACTTCCTTTGTGTAATTATAAGTGAAAGCATTAGTTACTCAGTCATGTCCGACTTTTTGTGACTCCATGGACTGTAGCCCTCAGGCTCCTCTGTCCTTGGGATTATCCAGGCAAGAATACTGAAATGGGTTGCCATTCCTTTCTTCAGGGGATCTTCCCAACTGAGAGATTGTACCCAGATCTCTGACATTGTGGGCAGATTCTTTACCATCTGAGCCACCAGTGGGTAAAATCATAAGGGATATGATTTAGGTCATTCCTGATTAGCCTAGTGGTCATCCCCATTTTCTTCAATTTAAGCCTGAATTTTGCAATAAAGAGCTGATGATCTGAGCCACAGTCAGCTCCAGGTCTTGTTTTTGCTGACAGTATAGAGATTCTCCATCTTTGACTGCAAAAAATATAATGAATCTGATTGAAATAGAAACATCTGGTGATATCCAATGTGTACAGTAGTCTCTTGTGTTGTTAGAAAATGGTACTTGCTATGACCAGTATGTTCTCTTGGCAAAACTCTGTTAGCCTTTGCCCTGCTTCATTTTGTACCCCAAAGCCAAACTTGCTGTTATTCCAGGTATCTTTTGACTTCCTACTTTTGCATTCCAATCCCCTATGATGAAAAGGAATTTTTTGTGTGTGTGTGTGTGTGTTAGTTCTAGAATGTGTTGTAGATCTTCACAGCACTGGTCAACTTCAGCTTCTTAGACATCAGTGGTTGGGGCACAGACTTGGATTACTATCATGTTGAATGGTTTGCCTTGGAAACAGACCGAGATCATTCCATCTTTTTTAGGGTTGGGTTGTACCCAAGTACATCATATCAGACTCTTATTGACTATGAGGCTATTCCATTTCTTCTAAAGGATTCTTCCCCACAGTAGTAGTTATAATGATCATCTGAATTAAATTCATCTATTCCTGTCCATTTCAGTTCACTGATCCCTAAGATGCAGTGTTCAATTTTGCCATGTCCTGCTTGACCACATCCCATTTACCTTGATTCATGGACCAAAGATCCAGGTTCCCATGCAATATGTTTCTTTACAGCATCAGACTTGACATGTCCACATCTGAGCATCATTTCTGCTTTGGCCCATCTGCTTCATTCTTTCTGTAGCTATTGCTAATTGCCCTCTGCTCTTTCTCATTAGCTATTGGACACCTTCCAACCTGGGGGCTCATCTTTCAGTATCATATCTTTTTACCTTTTCATATTGTTCATGGGGTTCTTAAGGCAAGAATAATGAAGGGTAGTCATTTCCTCCTTCAGTGGACTGTATTTTGTCAGAATTCATCATGACCTGTCAATCCTGGGTGGCCCTGCACAGCGTGGTTTATTGTTTCCATGTTCTTTTCATTATGGTTTATCACAGGTTATTGACTATAGTTCCCTGTGCTATACAGTCAGACCTTGTTTATCTATTCTATATGTACCAGTTTGTATCTACGAATCCCAAATTCCTAATCTCAACCCTCCCATCTCCTTCACCTTGGCAACCAGTAGTCTATTCTTTATGTCCTTGATTCTGTTTCATAGATACATTCATTTGTGTCATATATAAGATTCTACATATTGGTGATATCATATGGTGTCTGCCTTTTTTCCCTTTTTTTCTGATTTACTGCACTTAGTATGATAATCTCTAGTAGCATCCATTGTTGCTTCAAATGACATTATTTCATTCTTTTTATGGCTGAGTAGTATTCCATTGTATGTATAAAATATACCACATCTTCTTATCCATTCATCTATCTAAGGACTTTTAGGTTGTTTCCATGTCTTGGCTATTGTGAAGAGTGCTGTTGTGAACATCAGTTCAGTTCAGTTCAGTTGCTCAGTCATGTCCGACTCTCTGCGAGCCCATGAACTGCAACACGCCAGGCCTCCCTGTCCATCCCCAACTCCCGGAGTTCACCCAAACCCATGTCCATTGAGTCAGTGATGCCATCCAACCATCTCATCCTCTGTTGTCCCCTTCTCCTCCTGCCCTCAATCTTTCCCAGCATCAGGGTCTTTTCCAATGAGTCAGCTCTTCGCATCAGGTGGCCAAAGTATTGAGGTTCCTATATATTTTTGAGTTAGAGTTTTGTCTGGATATATGCTCATGAGTGGGACTGCTGAATCATATGGCAGTTCCATTTTTAGTTTTCTGAGATACCTTCCTACTGTTTTACACCATGGCTGCACCAACTACATCTGCACCAGTAGTATAGGAGAGTTCTCTTTTCTCTACACCCTCTCCAGTATTTTTTATATGTAGACTTTTTAACAATGGCCGTTCTGATCAGAACAAGGTGGTAACTCATTGTAGTTTTGATTTTCATTTCTCTAATAAGTAAAATTGAACATATTTTGATGTCACACATTGAGTTTAATTGTCATAATCTTTTAGTTACTTTGAAACTTAAATAAATCTTCAGCCCCTATTTGTGTTTCATAGCATTGATAGTTTTGAGGAATCTGAGCCAGTTTTTCTGTAGAATGCCCCTCAGATTTTGTTTTCTGATGTATTCTGATGATTAAATTTTGATTGTGCATTTTTGGCACTAATATGTAATTAATATTTTATTCTTTTCAAAAGATCACATTGGGAGACATGCATTATCAATTTAATCACATTTGTTGATGTTAAATACATTTATTTGCTCTCCTCCATAACTTCATGTGAATTGAACCAAGGAATAAATATCTTTTGTGCCTGGCCTCAGTGTTGCCTGTTTGAGTAATGTGTTTTCTAATTGCTGAGTAGTTACCTTCTAAATCAAGGTTGGTAATTTTATGTAAAAGTCATATGGTAATATCTGAGATTTTGTTGGTCATACACTGGTCTCTATTATGTAATTAACTTTAAACAAAGTATAACCCTTTAAAAATATAAAGACCATCTGTCGCTTCAAGTTGTAAAAATATAAGCCCCAGGCCACATTTGTCCAGTTGGTTATAATTTACCAACCCATACTGTTTATGAGTTGGTGACAGTATCTTTTGTCATTCAATTTTTGGTAGATGTTTTGATTGTCTTTTGTTTTACACTATTATGAATGAAGTTACCATGGAAATTTCTGTAGAAGTCTTTCTATGCATATATTTTCTTATTGTAACAAGATATAAGTACCATCAATTTTACATTTGAATCATCTTAGATGTACAGTTCAGTAGCATTAAGTACATTCACAGAGTTGTATTACAATCACCACAATCATTTCAAAATGTTTTCATTGTACCAAGAAGAAACTGTGCTCATTAAGCAAAACCTCTATATTCTGCTCTGTGCCCATGTTCTTATTTCTTTTGTATAAATACCTATGTATGGAACTGCTGGGTCTTAGGGCAGGAATAATCCCCTGGAGAAGGAAATGGCAGCCCACTCCAGTATTCTTGCCTAGAAAATCCCATGGAAGGAGGAGCCTGGTCAGCTACAGTTCATGAGGTCACAAAGAGTTGGACATGACTGAGCGATGACATGGAAGGTATGTGTTTAATTTTATAAGAATCTGTTGAAGAATTCTCCAAAGTGATTCTACCATTATACCCTCCCACACACGATGCATAGGAGCTGTCAGTACTCCACATCCTCACCAACATTTGATACTATCAGTCTTTCCAAATCTTCATCATTCTACTGAGTGTGGTCATTGTGAGGCTTAGGTTTCTCTATATCTTAATCTACCATCCCCAAGTGTTCCCCACTGCATGGTAAGAACCTGGTTTCTATCCTCCGTACAGTTTGTGAAAAGGGAAAAGAGGACATGAGAGTCAAGCAGTTTCTCAGGAGAATGTTGTTCAGAAAATGCCCCATCCCTTCCACTTCCAGAACATAGGGCAGACTGGTTGCAGGGCCACAGGTCACAGTAAGAGAAGCAGCAAAATGTGACTTTTATCTGGGAAACCTCTTGTGCTTTTATAATCTTAGAATTATAAAAGAAAAAAGGAGAAGAATGGCTCTTTTAAAGAAGCTACAATATTCTTTTAAACTTTTGAAACATGTTACAGGTAGGTTTATTTGAATTTTCCTTTTCCAATATTAACCTATTTCTAAGTAGGAATAAACTAATATCCTATACTTTTAAAAACCAAGAAGGAATAAGTGACTTGATATATTGGATACTCTGTATGATCTAAGATAGTAGTATTTCCCTATAAAAAAAGAAAGATGGAAAGAAAAATTACTCCTGACTATGTATTCTTGAATAATAAAATATTAGTGCTAATGGGGACTTCCACCAAGATCCAATGAGGTAATAATCATTTTCTCCACAGTGCTCTCTAATGAGCAATGATATTCTTTTCTATGAACAATTTTAGGTATGTGGGACTGAATTTCTTGTAAAGCAGCCATTCAAATTCCATGCAGATTAAATTGATAACAAGTGAATTTAGGGATCAATATTCATAAACATTTAATATTAATTAGTGTCAAAGGTAATGGAGTTCCAGTTGAGCTATTTCAAATCCTAAAAGATGATGCAGTTAAAATGTTGCACTCAATATGGTAGCAAATTTGGAAAACTCAGCAGTGGCCACAGGACTAAAAAAGATTAGTTGTCATTCCAATCCCAAAGAAAGGCAATACCAAAGAATGTTCAAACTACCAGACTATTGCATTCATCTCACATGCTAGCAAAGTAATACTCAAAATTCTCCAGGCCAGGCTTCAACAGTATGTGAACCATGAACTTCCAATAGTTCAAGCTAGATTTAGAAAAGGCAGAGGAACCAGAGATCAAATTTCCAACATCCACTGGATCTTAGAAAAAGCAAAGAGAGTTCCAGGAAATCATTTACTTCTGCATTACTGACTATGCCAAAGCCTTTGACTGTGTGGATCACAAAAAACTGGAAAATTCTGAAAGAGATGGGAATACCAGACCACCTTATCTGCCTCCTGAGAAATCTGTATGGAGGTAGAGAAGCAACAGTTAGCACCAGACATGGAACAACAGACTGGTTGCAAATTGGGAAAGGAGTACGTCAAAGCTGTATATTGTCACCCTGCTTATTTAACTTATATGCAGAGTACATCATGAGAAGCACTGGGCTGGATAAACCACAAGCTGGAATCAAGATTGCCGGGAGAAGTATCAGTAACCTCAGATATACAGATGACACCATCCTTATGGTAGAAAGCGAAGAAGAACTAAAGAGTCTCTTGAAAAAAGTGAAAAAGAACAGTGAAAAAGTTGGCTTAAAACTCAACATTCAGAAAACAAAGACCATGACATCTGTTCCCATCACTTCATGGCAAATAGATGGGGAAACAATGGAAACAGTGACAGACTTTACTTCTGGGGGCTCCAAAATCACTACAGATGCTGACTGCAACCATGAAATTAAAAGACATTTGCTCCTTGGAAGAAAAGCTATGATCAACCTAGACAACATTAAAAAAAAAAAAAAAAGACATTACTTTGCCAACAAAGGTATGTCTAGTCAATGCTTTGGTTTTTCCAGTAGTTGTGTATGCGTGTGAGAGTTGGACTATAAAGAAACCTGGGTGCTGAAGAATTGATGCTTTTGAACTGTGATGTTGGAGAAGACTCTTGAGAGTCCCTTGGACTGCAAGGAGATCCAACCAGTCCATCCTAAAGGAAACCAGTCCTGAATGTTCATTGAAAGGACTGCTGCTGAAGTTGAAATTCCAATACTTCGACCACCTGATGTGAAGAACTGACTCATTAGAAAAGACCCTTTTGTTGGGAAAGATTGAAGGCAGGAGGAGAAGGGGACGACAGAGGATGAGATGGTTGAATGGCATCACTGACTGGATGGACATGAATTTGAGCAAGCTCCGGGAGTGTGATGGACAGGGAAGACTGGTGTGTTGCAGTCCATGGGGTCACAAAGAGTCAGAGAAGACTGAACAATGGAACAGAACTGAGTGTCCAATGAGAATTTTATTTTATTTTATTTTTTTACTTAAGACTAATTTCTCATTTTCACACTTTTCAAATGACTGAGAATTTGGTGTGTAGTTTTAAGGGCTTCCCTGGTGGTTCAGCAGCAAAGAATTCACTTTCAATGCAAGAGGCGTGGATTCAGTTCTTGGCTTGGGAAGATCCTCTGGAGGAGGGCATGGCTACTCACTCCTGTATTCTTGCCTGGAGAATTCCATGGACAGAGAAGCAAGGGGGCATATAATCCATAGGGTCACAGTTGGACATGACTGAAGTGAATAAGCACAGCACAGCACACTTAAAGTTTTAAAAAATTATCTAGGGTTAATATAGTTTTTAAATTCATGGAAAAATAATTATACTCACTGTATTGGTTTAAATGACACCAATGAATAAAATTACTTACTTTTGATAATATTAATACTTTCCTTGGTATTACCTTTTCCATAGCATATTATAAAATATAAACTATTATACTATAGTAATGTTGAGTGAAAATTACAATGAAGTAATATCATTGCTGAGTCAAAATCAAGTGCATAATATTTTGCTTTAAAGTAAATCATTACTGAATGTTGCATTAAACATTTTAGATATCTAGGATACTATTTGGTCAGTAAATGTATAATTGAAATTCTCCACTTTATTACATTGGAGGATTAAATGTAGCCTCTAACTTACAACTTAACCACTTCATTGAGGTCTTGTTGGATTTGAAGTTCTATGTAAATTCTAGATATAATGCAAAACTTTCTGTTCAGTTCAGTTCAGTCGCTCAGTCATGTCCCACTCTTTGCAACCCCATGTATCACAGCACGCCAGGCCTGCCTGTCCATCACCAACTCCGGAGTTTAAACTCATGTCTATCGAGTCGGTGATGACATCCAGCCATCTCATCCTCTGTCATCCCCTTCTCCTCCTCCCCCAATCCCTTCCAGGATCAGGGTCTTCTCAAATGAGTCAACTCTTCGCATGAGGTGGCCAAAGTACTGGAGTTTCAGCTTCAGCGTCAGTCCTTCCAATGAACACCCAGGACTGATCTCCTTTAGGATGGACTGGTTGGATCTCCTTGCAGTCCAAGGGACTCTCAAGAGTCTTCTCCAACACCATAGTTCAAAAGCATCAATATTTTTGGCACTCAGCTTTCTTCACAGTCCAACTCTCACATCCATACATGACCACTGGAAAATCCATAGCCTTGACCAGATGGATGTTTGTTGGCAAAGTAATGCCTCTGCTTTTTAATATGCTGTCTAGGTTGGTCATAACTTTCCTTCCAAGGAGTAAGCATCTTTTAATTTCATGGCTGCAATCACCATCTGCAGTGATTTTGGAGCCCCCAAAAATAAAGTCTGACACTGTTTCCACTGTCTCCCCATCTATTTCCCATGAAGTGATGGGACCAGATGCCATGATCTTAGTTTTCTGAATGTTGAGCTTTAAGTCAACTTGTTCACTCTCCTCTTTCACTTTCATCAAGAGGCTTTTCAGTTCCTCTTCACTTTCTGCCATAAGGGTGGTGTCATCTGCATATCTGAGGTTGTTGATATTTCTCCTGGCAATCTTGATTCCAGCTTGTGGTTCATCCAGCCCAGTGTTTCTCATGATGTACTCTGCATATAAGTTAAATAAGCAGGGTGACAATATACAGCCTTGACGTACTCCTTTCCTATTTGGAACCAGTCTATTGTTCCATCTCCAGTTTTAACTGTTGCTTCCTTACCTGCATATAGGTTTCTCAAGAGGCAGGTAAGATGGTCTGGTATGCCCATCTCTGATTAAGATAGAATACAGCTTACACATTTGGGAAATCACTTCCAGAATTTCAGGATTTCCTAGGAAAACATGTGCAGAGTCCACATGTCTTGAATGATGAATGTGTTACGTATTTTAGTAACCAAAGGTAAATTCAGTAAACTAAATGTTGATGTAATCATGGCTATCACTCCCAAGAATAATTTCATTCTGTGTTTTATATTATTTGGCGATCCCAGTTAGCACAAAGGCTCTATAAATAATCCTTCCATATTTTTATATCAATTGCTTAGTGTTTAATTTTAAGAATAAATATACATTACTAGGGATGACAAATAAGCTATAAAAAGACATATCATCATTAGTCATTAGGCAAATGTAATCTAAACCATAATGATATGTGACTACACACTTATTGGAATGGCTAACACCAACACCAATAACAAATAACAGACAATACTAAGTTCTTATAGCATGTGGAATAGAGTTCTTATACTTTGCTGATAAAAATGCAATATGAAACAACAATTTAAAAACAGTCTTGCCACTTTCTTACCTAATGAAACAACAACTCAGCAAATCTAACTTTTAGATATCAGACCAAGAGAAATTTAAATATCCATTCATACAGAGACTGGTATGAGAATGTTTTAGAAACTTTAATCACAGAAGTCAAAGACTAGAACAATATGGAAGGAGTATGAATAAACAAATGTTATTATGTGTATACAATAGAATGCAAATCAAAATTTTTAAAAGCAAGTGATTATGATGCATGATACAATGTAGATAAATCTCAAAACCTTTTTATATAGTAAGTGATAAAAGTCAATTTTATGTCAGCAAATTAGATAATATAGATGAAAGAGACAAATCTCTAGAAAAACACAAACTACCAAATCTGATTTAATAAACAGACAAGGTGAATAGATTTATACTAAGTGAAGATGTTAAAATAGTAATAACATTTCCCGCAAAAATATTGGGCTTGCCTGATAACTCAGTAGATAAAGAACCTGCCTGCAATACAGGAGACCCTGGTTCAGTTCCTGCGCCAGGAAGATCTGCTGGAAAAGGGATAGGCTACCCACTCCAGTATTCCTGGGCTTCCCTTGTGGCTTAGCTAGTAAAGAATCCACCTACAATGCAGGAAGTCTGGGTACAGTCCCTGGGTTGGGAAGATCCCCTGGAAAAGAGAATGGCTAGCCACTCCAGTATTCTGGCCTAGAGAATTTCAAGGACTGTATAGTACATGGGGTCACAAGAGTCAGACACAACTGAGTGACTTTCACAAAAATGTTAAATAATTTCACTGATGAAATCCACCAACTTTTTAAAGAAAAGAGTAATATCAATTCTTTGATGAATTTTTTCCAAAATTGAAGACACAGAAACACTCTAACTTATTCTAGAATGCCAGTATTATTGCAACATAGAGAAACAAGACAAAGATATCACAAGAATAAAACTATGGACCAATATCCTTATGAATATGGAAATAAAAATCCTTCAAATAAAAGCAAACAGAATCCAGTAACACATAAACAGAATAATACATCATAACCAAGTGGGATTTATACCAAGTGTACAAGGTTTGTTCAACATTTAAATGTAAATTAATGATAATACAGAATATAAAAAAAAAACATGACAATCTCAGTGGATGCATAATAAGCATTGATAATGTCCAACTCACATTTTTTATAAGAATACTCAACAAACTAGGAAGAGAGGGAACTTAATCACTAGATAAAGGACATCTATGAAAAATCCATAGCTAACATCATACTTAATGGTGAAGGACTATAGGTTTTCCTAAGATAAGGATCAAGACAAAGATGCTCCTTATTTCCATTTCTCTTTCAGTGCTGTTTTGGAGGATCTAGTAAAGGCATTTAGGTAAGAAAAAGAAATAGAAGTCATCCAGATTTGAAACAAGGGAGTAAAATTGTATTAACATATGCTATGTATAAAAATATCCTAAATTTCCTAAAGCATGATTAAATGCAAACTGAGCTAATAAACGGGTTCAGCAAGGCTGCAGACTACAACGTCATAAAAATGAAGTATTGATAATGCTACAGCATAGATGAACCTTGAAAATACAATGGTACACGAATGAACCAGAAACCAAAGGCCCATTCATAGACTGAAAGCAGGTTAATGTTTCCTGTAGACTGAAATGAGGAGTGGGTGTAGGTGATAAGGATAGAGGAATGAGGACTGATGGGGTTTATTTTTTGAGTAATGAAAACAACAGACTGGTTCCAAATAGGAAAATGAGTACATCAAGGCTGTATATTGTCACCCTGCTTATTTAACTTATATGCAGAGTACATCATGAGAAACACTGGGTTGGATGAAGCACAAGCTGGAGTCAAGATTGCTGGCAGAAATATCAACAGATATGCAGATGACACCACCCTTATGGCAGAAAGTGAAGAACTAAAGAGCTTATTGATGAAAGTAAAACAGGAGAGTGAAAAAGTTGGCAAAGAGTGGGACATGACTGAGCCACTGAACTGAACTGAATGGAAATATTTTTGAATTAGATAATGATGATAGTTTCACAACTTTTTGAATATAGTAAAAGCAACTGAATTGTGTTTTAAATGTGAATTTTATGACGTGTATTATATTTCAATAAGGAAAGCAGTTTTAATCAATGACTTTCTGGGGAGTTTCTCGTTCCCTTTCCTTTACTGATTCTTGCTATTACCTAACCTTAAAATTTTTGCCATTCTTTCAGTTGGAGAAAGTATTTCTTGCAGTTTTATCTCGAATTTTTCTACTCATTATGAATATTTAATTTTGTTTATTAGAGATTAGCATCTCCTATTCATTAATCTTTTCATGTTTTTCTATCTGACTTTTATTTGTATGTGCTTTTTAAAGGGGTAATTATATGCTTTTATTTTTATGGGATATAACTTTTCTAATTTTTTATATTTTTGGTTTTGTGGTATTCTATTATAAATGAAAGACTTAAATTATCAATCTTTCATTGTGATTATTCCTTTCAAAATTTTGTTTAGGAAATCTAACACCAAGGTCATGATGTTATTCTTTTATATTCTCTTTTATAAGTTTTTAAGTTTTCACTTTCAAATTTTCCTTGAATTCATGTAGTGATTCTTTTTGTTCACAGTATGACTAAAATTTCAATGTTTTTTATATTGAAACAACTCAGTTGTTTCAGTTGACTAGTTTAGCACATCTTTACAGATCACTGGAGCCTATTTTGCCATATATTATGCAACATATGAATAATATGGGTCTTCCTACACTCTGACATTGGTATTTTTCTGTCTTTCTGCATTAGTACATTAATGACTTAATGTTGTCAATTTCCTTTAGCTGGTCAGGACTAGTCCTTTTGTTCTTCAAGAGCAGCATGGTTATTTAAATTTTATAATGAGTATTCAAGTTCCACATGTTAGGATTTGTTCAGAAGAGCATTTACTCCATTCATCAATTTTGGAAGTAAGGATGTTTTTTTATATTTAGAATTGTAATCCATGGATATAGTCCTATATATAGGTTTTTTCTGCTGTTTTTGTTTAAAGATGTGTCCTTTTCCCCTCACAGAACTTAAATAGCTTTTGTTAAAATGACTGCCATCCATATTATATACTTTTAGATGTTTAGTTCTTATCTTTCAAAATTTGTTTTTAGTCTAAAGCACTGTAAATAAGTTTTATACTTTGGTCTTATTTATAGATAGCATTACTAAAATATCTTAATGAAAAAAATCTATCAGACTCTATATAATCTACTTATAATTGCAGTTTGATTTATTTTGTTTCATCTCTATACTATTATTTATTTTTTATTTTCTATTTTGGTTAACTTAATTATGTCAGATAGTAACTCATATAATGTTGAATAATAGTGACCTTTATGTCCTGATTCCTGATTTTTAAATATTTCTAGTCTTTATGACTCTCTAATAGATTTTTGTTGCTACGGCCTGTTCATAGTAGGACCCTACTTATTAGATATAGAAGTTGAAACAATGTTTATGTTATAGGAAGATGCTTTTCTCTAGGTGAGGAGGTATATAAGCACTGTTGTGAAAGCAACAGTTATAGGGATAAAACCACATACATTACAGAATGAGGTTCCATATTTTTTCATAGAAGTATTTTATTTAGTCTTGATGTTTTAATATTTCAAAATCTCTTAGATTGAGGATAATATCTAATCAAAATAACTAAAGATTATATATATATATTTCTTGAAAACCTACTGTGTGCTAGTTATGATAACATAATGATGCTTACTATCAGGGACTGGAGAATAAATATGAAGATAGCTTAGTGTGGAGATCTTTTTGTTGAATAAGCAGCCCATCATCAAATTATTTCATTTTGAAATTATGTGAGATCATTTGTGGGGTTCTATGTCCACTCAGACAGAGATAATTTGTTGTTGAAACAGTGAGGTGGGAGGCACCGTAAGGAAGAGGCCCAGGGAGATCAATACACACTCTCAAGATCAAACAACTACTTGGTAGTAAGAGTATTATATATTTCTTATTTTATCATAATGCCATAATAATTTGTTGAAAGATTATTATGTGCCAGATATGTGGGAAGATTTTTTAAAATGTATTTTCACAATCAATCCCCACAAAAGAGCCACGCATTTTAACAAAAATTTACATATGAGGAAGAATGGAGAGAATTTACTCATATATTGCCCAAATTCACTCACCTTGTCAAGACTACAGCTGTGGAATGGGGGGTCCGGGCAGTCTGAGTTTAACTCTACTACTCTTGCCTGCTCTGCTGTGCTGCCTGCTATGAATAGTATGAATAGTAAACAGTTCTGTACTTAATACATATAAAAATGCCAACTCAGAAGATTTTTAAACAACTTCCATTGCAGTTTATAAGTAGAAAATTTATATTGATGGATTCAACAATGCACTTTGATTTTGGCTAGCACTAAGGATCAGTTTATAAGACAGTCAATTTCACTTTCACTCAGGATAAGAAAATTTCCAAAAAACACTAGCTTTTCTTCAAAGAGTATTCTTCCAGTTGTTTTCAGAGTACATTTATTTAAGATTTATGTATCCATCATTTGTGTGGCAAAGCTGGAGCTCTGTTAAACTTTCTATCAGGGGACAGTGAGAGTTAGAAAAAGTCCAACTGAGCTCTCTAGAAAACTCTTCCTAAAATCAACTCCTAGTTAGAATGAGGGCCTTGATAAAGATATGCTGAAAATTTTTGCATGAATATTTAAGTGTCCTTTCTTCTACTAAATTATCTTTTTTACCTTTGTTGATATAGATGATACATTTACAGTTATATCTCTACTGGATTAGACTCTCCAGTAGAAGGAACTTCATTTATTTTAATGATCATGTTCCTCTTCTAATCCTGTTGCCTTTGCCCAGATTCCTTCCTGATACTCACCTTCAGTGACAAGTTCTCATCATGTTTTTACAGGCCTGGCTGAATAATTCCCATCTTCATACATTTGATGAAACATGTTATTAATAGCAGATTGCCAAATTACAGCTCAGTATACAGATTCATTCCAGAAGTTGAACTTTTTTACTGCTGCTGATGATTAGTCCTTGATTCTTATCTACCTGTGAGATAAGAAATACATATATTAGTCTCTGTCCCTCAGTTCTTGACACAGAGCTCCTAAAACCCTGGGAAGGGTGCCAACAGAACTTTTAATTCTAATGTTTAGTCTTTCACTCTACTTCCTGAAGGAGAAGTCCTAAAAATGCTGTAATTCTGAGTTATAAGGGCACAGAAGCATCTTGTGTTCTAAAACTTGATCTTGACTCAGCTTCTTGACACAGATCCCTTATATTCCTTGGAATTTCCTGTGAGGTCGCAATGTCTTTTGTTTTAATGAGGTGACTCTTGATGGGCTCCTGGGTGGGGCTGGTCTTCAGAAAGACCAAACCTTGATTCAGTTCAGTTGAGTCGCTCTGTTGTGTCCGATTCTTTGTGACCCCATGGACTGCAGCAGTCCAGGCCTCCCTGTCCATCCCCAGCTCCCAAAGTTTAATCAAATTCATGTCCATTGAGTCAGTGATGCCATCCAACTGTCTCATCCTCTGTCATTCTCTTATCCTCCTAGCTTCAATCTTTCCCAGCATTAGGGCCTTTTCTAATGAGTCAGCTCTTCACATCAGGTAGACAAAGTATTGGAACTTCAGCATCAGTCCCTCCAATGAATATTCAGGACTGATTTCTTTTAAGATTGACTGGTTTTATCTCCTTGCAGTCCAAAGGACTCTCAAGAGTCTTCTCCAACATCACAGTTCAAAAGCATCAATTCCTCAGCATTCAGTCTTTTTTATAGTGCAACTATCACATCCATCCATGGCGACTAGTAAAACTATAGCTTTGACTATACAGACCTTTGTTGGCAAAGTAATGTCTCTGCTTTTAAATATGCTGTCTACTTTGGTCATAGCTTTTCTTCCAAGAAGCAAGCATCTTTTAATTTCATGGCTGCAGTCACCATTTGTAGTGATTTTGGAGCCCAAGTTTGTCACTGTTTCCATTGGTTCCCCATCTAATTGTCATGAAGTAATGGAACCAGATACCATGATCTTAGTTTGTTGAATGCTAAATTTTAAGCTAGCTTTTTCACTCTCCTCTTTCACCTTCATCAAGAGATTATTTAGTTCTTATTCACTTTCTGCCATAAGGGTGGTGTCATCTGCATATCTGAGGTTATTGATATTTCTCCTGGCAATCTTGGATTCCAGCTTGTGCTTCATCCAGCCTGGCATTTCACATGATGTACTCTGCATATAAGTTAAATAAGCAGGGTGACAATATACAGCCTTGATGTACTACTTTCCCAATTTGGAACCAGTCCATTGTTCCATGTCTGGTGCTAAATATTGCTTCTTGATCTGTATGTAGATGTCTCAGGAGGCAGATAAGGTGGTCTGGTATTCCCATCTTTTTTAGAATTTTCCACAGATTTTTTGTGATCTACACAGTCAGGCTTTAGTGTAGTCAATGAAGCAGAAGTAGATGTTTTTCTGGAATTCTCTTGCTTTTTCTGTGATCCAACAGATGTTGGCAATTTGATCTCTGGTTCCTCTGCCTTTTCTAAATCCAGCTTGAACATCTAGAAGTTCTCGGTTCATGTACTGTTGAAGCCTGTCTTGGAGAATTTTGAGCATTGCTTTGCTATTATGTGAAATGAGTGCTATTGTGCAGTAGCTTCAACATTCTTTGGCATTGCCTTTCTTTGGGATTGGAATGAAAACTGACCTTTTAGAGTCCTGTGGCCACTGCTGAGTTTTCCATATTTGCTGGCATATTGACTGCAGCACCTTAACAGCACCCTTTTATTAGTCTATTGTATTATAAGGAAAAAATAATGTGGAAGGCAACAAGTTTTAACTCTGATGGGGGCATTTATCAAGTCAATCTGGAAAATGCCTCCACAAGTAAATTATTTTCATTGTCAAGTAAAATCAAATAATGTAAGCAAAAGATAATAAAGTTAAAGTGAATTTCTCAGCTGATGAAATATTTTCTTATTATCAGTAGGACTGATATGTCCATTTTTTTGCTATTTATTTATCATATGTACTATCAAGGGAAGAAATCATATGTGTGTGTGTGTGCTCAGTCCTGTCTGACTCTTTGCAACTACATGGACTAGAGCTCACCAGGCTTCTCTGTCCATGGGATTTCCCAGGCAAGGATAGTAGAGTAGGTTTCCATTTCCTACTCCTGATCAAGAGAAGAAATTATACAAGGCTGTTAAACCAGGGTGTGAGAATCTTTGGGAAGCCATCTCAGAATTCTGTTTACCACACGTGTGCTATGCTAAGTTGCTTTAGTTGTGTCTGACTCTTTGTGACCCTATGGACTATAGCCCACCAGGCTCCTCTGTCCATGGAATTTTCCAGGCAAGAATACTGGAGTGGGTTGCCATTTTCTCCTCCAGGGGATCTTCCCAACACAGGGATGGAACCTACATCTACTGGGGCTCTTGCATTGCAGGCAGATTTTTTTTTTTACTGCTGAGCTATGGGGAAGCCAACACATATCTTACCCTAAAATTGAATCCAGAGTTCATAAAACATCTCTAGCTTTTTATTTCTTAGAGACATAGATCTTCGTTAAAGCTGATAGAGCCAAAATAATTTAAATATATCAATCAATTTTCCCTTTTAAAAGAAAATGCTAGAAATATCTAATGGAGCTATCAGCTGGAAACCTCTTATTCAGGGCAGTTCAAAGCATCCGGGAGCAATTATAAATTTAGTTTCTAATTTATATTTTCTATTACAAGATTTTTATCATTATATATTTTAATTGCAGTTTATCTTATGAGTCAGATTTCTCTTTTGCTAGTATCTTAAGAAAATATTTAGATGAAATTTGCATTTATTTCAAATAATGGCCATTCTCAAACCAATTAACTGCCCTGTATAAAGAAATCTTGCTTAGTTCTTATATCTAAAACAATAAGCATGTCATAAAATAAAGCAAAACAGATAAAATAATCATATCCTAATAACTTTTTACTAATTTTAATGAAAATGTGGCACAGCAGGAATATATTAATTTAGATTAAATGAGAGTGAAATATAAAGAATTTTAAAAGCATTAAAAGAGTAAAATATTACTGAAGGTGTTGCATTTAAAATGTTAACCTAAAAATGTTAATACTGCCATTTACTTATTTCTTGCAATTTTATTTTAAAAAATTAAATAAAACAGGAAACACTGCAGCTTCACATTTCATTCAGTTCGGTTCAGTTCAGTTCAATTCATTTCAGTTATTCAGTCATGTCCGACTCTTTGCGACCCCATGAATTGCAGCATTCCAGGCCTCCCTGTCCGTCACCAACTCCCGGAGTTTACTCAAAGTCATGCCCATTGAGTCAGTGATGCCATCCAGCCATCTCATCCTCTGTTGTCCCCTTCTCCTCCTGCCCTGAATCCCTCCCAGCATCAGGGTCTTTTCCAATGAGTCAACTCTTCTCATGATGTGGCCAAAGTATTGGAGTTTCAGCTTCAGCATCAGTCCTTCCAGTGAACACCCAGGACTGATCTCCCTTAGGATGGAGTGGTTGGATCTCCTTGCAGTCCAAGGGACTCTCAAGAGTCTTCTCCAACACCACATTTCATTACTGAAAATCAAAGCACAGTTTAGGGAATACTATAGCCTGTCTGGGGCTTCCTTGATGACTCAGTGGATAAAGAATCTGTGTGCAATGTAGGGGACAGAGGAGACTGAATTTGACCCCCGTGTTAGGAAGGTCCCCTGGAGGAGGAAATGACAACCCACTCCAGTATTTTTTCTTGGAAATCCCATGGACACAGGAGCCTAGTGGGCTATAATTCATAGGGTCGCAAAGTGTTGGGTAGTGTGTATAGAAATAGGGAAAGGAAATATGAGGTCAAAGCATATATTATGCATGAAGTCTACCTGAGATATCATGATGAAATAGCTACCACCAGCACGTAATAGATAATTATCCTATTCTCAGTTCTTCATATAAGAATATGACCTGATGTTATTTCTTCCTTCCAGAATACTATCACTATCAGATTTAAATCCATGAGTGTGTGTATGTGTGTGTGTGTGTGTGTGTGTATACATATATATATTTGTATGTTTTTGTTCACCTGTGATATTAAACATAAAGAAAAATGTCAGTATAATCTGTATTATACTTCTTTACCTAATTCCTGATGCTCAATATTTACTTGAGATTCTCATATAAATCTCAGAAACCTTCTTTATGGAATACCAACTATGTCTGGTATAGAAGATATAAAGATATATATAGAAGATATAAAGTAATAAATCCATAGTCCTCATGACAGTCTAGTCCTCAAACCTATGTAATATACATAGAGAACAATAAAGCTGAATTTTACAATTACATGATAGTCAAATTTTACTCTCACATTCCTTGAGGAAAGGTATTATAGCAAAAGGTGATAAGACCAAGGGCCTTGAAGGCAATTTCACAACAATTAAATAAAGGCCACTAATGGATCTTAAACTCAGGGAAGATAGTAAAACAAAACAACAACAAAAAAATCAACTGTACTGTTTATTTCATTAGATGCAAAAGAATTTATAAGTAATTCCTTGTAAGTATTAAAGATAGTTTTGCATAGAGTTAAGTGTTGGATTTATTTTTGCATATTTTTAAGATTCCATGAAATAGGCCAGTTTTAGATTAACAAAAAAATAGTGGTGCTATATCTTATATTCCTTAAAAATTGGGAAGCTTTTGGACTGACAGATGAGACTCTAGTCTTATTTTTTAATCTATGCCATCTAAGGTGACATCTGCGAAATGCATTACAAAGTTTAGCTTTATTATTTTGTTTCAATAAGTGAAAATAAATTATAAGGAAAACTTTCATATTCTATATTTAAGAAAATGTGTGTGACTGTCAATGCAAGCAATTTACATGAGGGAAATACTCAAATACATTCTTTTGTTATCATGTTGAAGATATCAATTGCAGTAATATCTCCTCAGAAATACATTGCAGTTCATGTCTGGGAAGATGTACTTGAAAACAACATACCATTGGTGTTTCTGTTCACAAAAATAATACTTTGAATTTCCTAGCAAGATTTTCATACTGAAATTGTCAAAAACAGATGTTCAAAAAGCATTAAAAAAAGTCATTCCTTGAGCAGTCAGGCACAACACTTTCATACAGATATGAAAACATATATGTAGTATATTGCCATAATCAGTACATTACTTTAACTGCAATAGAAGTAAAGATCTACATATGCATTTTGAAGCCATGCTTATTGAACATCTGTTCCTACAATTGACATGGACAGGCAAATAAAGAAGACAACTGGTTCTTTCAGTCTTGTAATTTAGTTTGTAAATACTTTCTCTTATTTCCTTAAGATTCCTATGATATAACTGGAGTATTTTGTGACTACTTTTGTGATATCACTATAACAACATAGAGTAACTCATCAGAAGCACAAAAAATGAAGATATACAGGATCCAATCTTGCAACATTTTGAAATACTATCAGTTCAGTTCAGTTCAGTCATTCAGTTCTGTCTGACTCTGCGACCCCATGGACTGCAGCATGATAGGCTTCCTTCCCTGTCCTTCACCAACTCCCGGAGCTTGGTCAAACTCATCTCCATTGAGTCAATGATGCCATCCAATCATCTCATCCTCTGGGATCCCCTTTTTCTCCCAGCTTCAGTCCTTCCCAGAATCGGGGTCTTTTCCAGTGATTCAGTTCTTCACAACAGATGGCAAAAGTATTGGAATTTCAGCTTCAGCATTAGTCCTTCCAATTAACATTCAGGACTGATTTCCTTTAGGTTTGACTGGTTGGACCTCTCTGCAGTCCAAGGGACTCTCAAGAGTCTTCTCCAGCACCACAGTTCAAAAGCATCAATTCTTCAGTGCTCAGCTCTTTATAATACAACTCTCACATCCATACAAGACTATTGGAAAAACTATAATTTGACTAGACAGACATCTGTTTGTAAAGTAACGTGTCTGATTTTTTTAATACGCTGTCTAGGGTGATCACAGCTTTTCTTCCAAGGAGCAAGGGTCTTTTAATTTCATGGCTGCAGTCACCATCTGCCGTGATTTTGGAGCCCAAGAAAAGAAAGTCTCTCACTGTTTCCATTTTCCCTCTATCTGTTTGCCATGAAGTGATGGGACCAGATGCCATGATCTTAGTTTTCTGAATGTTGAGTTTTAAGCCAACTTTTTCACTCTCCTCTTTCATTTTCATCAAGAAGCTCTTTAGTTCTTCTTTGCTTTCTGCCATAAGGTGGTGTCACCTGCATATCTCAGGTTATTCGTATTTCTCCCAGCAATCTTGATTCCAGCTTGTGCTTCATCCAGCCCAGCATTTCTCATGTAGTACTCTGCATATAAGTTAAATAAGCAGGGTGACAATATACAGCCTTGACATACTGCTTTCACAACTGGGAACCAGTCTGTTATTCCATGTTCAGTTCTAACTGTTAACTTCTTAACCTGCATATAGATTTCTCAGGAGGCAAGTGAGGTGGTTTGATATTCCCATCTCTTTAAGAATTTTCCACAGTTTGTTGTGATCCACACAGACAAAAATTAGGCATCATTAATAAAGCAGAAATAGATGTTTTTCTGGAACTCTCTTCCTTTTTCAATGACCCAAGAGATGATGGCAATCTGATCTCTGGTTCCTCTGCCTTTTCTATATCCAGCTTGAACATCTGGAAGTTCACAGTTCACATACTGTTGAAGCCTGGCTTGGAGAAATTTGAGCATTACTTTGCTAGTGTGTAAGATGAATGCAACTGTGTGGTATTTTGAACATTCTTTGGGATTGGAATGAAAACTGACCTTTCAGAGTCCTGTGGCCACTTGTGAATTGTCCATATTTGCTGGCATATTGAATGCAGCACTTTCAAAGCATCATCTTTTAGGATTTGAAATAGCTCAAATGGAATTCCATCACCTCCACTTGCTTTGTTCACAGTGATTCTTCCTAATGCCCACTTGACTTTGCATCCCAGGATGTCTGGCTCTAGGTGAGGGATCACACCATCATAATTATCTGGGTCATGATGATCTTTATGTATAGTTCTTCTGTGTATTCTTGCCACATCTTCTTAATATCTTCTGCTTCTGTTAAGACCATACCATTTCTGTCCTTTATTGTGCCCATCTTCACATGAAATGTTCCCTTGGTATCTCTAATTTTTTT
This sequence comes from Odocoileus virginianus, assembly GCF_023699985.2. Taxonomy (NCBI): domain Eukaryota; kingdom Metazoa; phylum Chordata; class Mammalia; order Artiodactyla; family Cervidae; genus Odocoileus; species Odocoileus virginianus. The sequence continues at coordinate 35,915,398 of NC_069680.1, forward strand.
GAAGAGATCTCTAGTCTTTCCCATTCTATTTTTTTTTTCCTGTATATCTTTGCATTGATCACTGAGGAAGGATTTCTTATCTCTCCTTGCTATTCTTTGGAACTCTGCATTCAAATGAGTATATCTTTCCTCTTCTCCTTTGCCTTTAGCTTTTCTTCTTTTCTCAGCTCTTTGTAAGGCCTCCTCAGACGACCATTTTTCCTTTTTGCATTTCTTTTCCTTGGGGATGGTCTTGATCACCAGCTTCTGTACAGTGTCACAAACCTCCATCCATAGTTCTTCAGGCAGCCTGTCTATAAGATATAATCCCTTGAATTTATTTGTCACTTCCACTGTATAATCATAAGGGATTTGGTTTAGGTCATACCTGAATGGTCTAGTGGTTTCCCTACTTTCTTCACTTTAAGTCTGAATTTGGCAATAAGGAGTTCATGATCTGAACCATAGTCAGCTCACAGTCTTGTTTTTGCTGACTATAGAGCTTCTCAATCTTTGTTTGCAAAGAGTATAATCAATCTGACTTTGGTGTTGACCATCTGGTGATGTCCATGTGTAGAGTCTTCTCTTGTGTTGTTGGAAGAAGGAGTTTGCTATGACCAGTGTGTTCTCTTGAGAAAACTCTGTTAGCCTTTGCTCTGCCTCATTTTGTACTCAAAGGCCAAATTTGCCTGTTATTTCAAGTGTTTCTTGACTTCCTACTTTTGCATTCCAGTCCCCTATAATGAAAAGGACATCTTTTTTGGATGTTAGTTCTAGAAGGTCTTGTAGGTCACATAGAACCATTCAAATTCAGCTTCTTCAGCATTACTGGTCAGGGCATAGACTTGGATTACTGTGATATTGAATGGTTTGCCTTGGAAACGGAGATCATTCTGCTGTTTTTGAGACTGCATCCAAGTACTGCATTTTGGACTCTTGTTGACTGTGATGGCTTCTCCTTTTCTTCTATGGGATTCTTGCCCACAGTAGTTGATAATAATAGTCATCTGTGTTAAATTCCCCCATTTCAGTTCATTTTAGTTCACTGATTCCTAAAATGCTGAGGTTCAGTCTTGCCATCTCCTTTTCACCACTTCCAATTTGCCTTGATTCATGGACCTAGCTTTCCAGATTTCTATGTGATTTTTCTCTTTACAGCATTGGACTTTACTTCCATCACCAGTCACATCCACACTGTGTGTGTTTTTGCTTTGGCTCCGTCTTTTCATTCTTCCTGGAGTTATTTCTCCATTGACCTTCAGTAGCATATTGGGCACTTACTGACTTGGGGAGTTCAACTTTCTTTGTCCTATCTTTTTGCCTTTTCATACTGTTCATGGAGTTCTCATGGCAAGAATACTGAAGTGGCTTGCCGTTCCCATCTTCAGTGGACCATGTTTTGTAAAAAGTCTCCACCATGACCCATTCGTATTGGGTGCCCCCTACACGGTATGGCTCATAGTTTCATTGAGCTAGACAAGGCTGTGATTCATGTGTTCAGTTTGGCTAGTTTTCTGTAATTGTGGTTTTCATTCTGTCTGCCCTCTGATGGATAAAGATAAGAGGCTTATGGAAGCTTCCTGATGGTAGAGACTGACTGAGGGTGAAACTGGGTCTTGTTCTGATGGGCAGGGCCATGCACAGTAAATTTTTTGTCCAATATTATTCTGTTGATAGGCACGTCTGTGTCCCCTTCTTGTTGTTTGATCTGAACCATCATTACCATCGGTGGAGGTAATGAAGATATGGTGACCCTCCTTCAAAAGATCCCATGCACACTCTGATGCATTCAGTGCCCCTGACCCTGTAGCAGGCCACTGCTGACCCACACCTCTGCTGGAGACTCATGGACACTCACAGGCAAGTCTGGATCAGTCTCTTGTGGGGTCACTGCTCCTTTCTCCCAGGTCCTGTTGCACGCAAGGTTTTGTTTGTGCCCTCCAAGAGTCTGTTTCCCCAGTCCTGTGTCAGTTTTGGCAGCTCTGTAATGGGGTTATTGATGACTTCTTCCAAGAGGACTTATGCCATACCCAGGTCTGTTGTACCAGAGCCCCTGACCCTGTGGCAGGCCACTGCTGACTAGTAGCTCCATAGAAGACACTCAAACACAATTCTGCTCAGTATCTGTGAGGTCTCTGGATCCTGATGTGCACAAGGTTTTTTTGAGCCTTCTGAGCATCTTTGGTGGGTATGGCGTTTGATTCCAAACATGATTTAGCCCCTTCTATCATCTTGCTGGGGCTTCTCCTTTGCCCTTTGTAGTGGAGTATCTTTTTTTGGTGGGATCCAACATTCTCCTATTGATGGTTGTTCAGCAGTGAGTTGTAATTTTGGAGTTCTTGTGAGAGAAGATGAGTTCACGCCCTTCTACTCTGCCATCTTCTACTCCTCCCCCTTACCTTATGAAATATAATAGAGTAGGCTTATTCTAGTCCTGAGACTTTCTAATTAAATTTTTTAAATTATCTAATCTCTTGGCTTCCTCTAATGAGTAGCCTTTCTCTTAGGAACACACTCCAGTACGTATTTTCATAAAGCACTTGGGATTTGTGACTGTCCAAGTATAAATAAGAGTATTAAACATTGCTCTTTTTTTGTAGGGTCTTCTAGGAATGTTAACAAATATGAAACTTTTAGAGTGCTCATGATGCCTTTGTAGTGACTTCCAGATATTTTCTTTCATAAGGAATAAAAGTGATATATTTCTGGATATGTCCACGTGGGAAGTTTGAATTCAGTTGACAACTATTCAGTTAAAAATACAACACACCATGCACCTCCCAGCTATAAGAGCTAACTCATAATATCTCTTATTACAGCTCATGCAGCACCCAGAAGAGCTAGTGGCAGAAGTTTCCTTCGATGATACTCACTTGAGAATATCTCAAAACATTTTTCTTTGCTATAGATTTTAAGGCATAATTCTTTAGAGTAAAACATCCCAATACATCTTATAGATTCAGAGAATACCACATATGTAAGATTATGAGAATTTTTATTTGAATTCCTGAATTGACTGTTTTATAAGGAATACACATTTGCCATAAAGCTTAGTACTACATGTTATATGCTTCTTTCATTTTGAGAAAAAGTTTCATAATGAGAACACATTAAAAGAAAACTTTTAACTTGTAGGATGGGAAGAAAAAAGTTTAGAGATGTGTTAATGAACTTTAAAAATGTTGAGTAAACAACATATGTAATTACTCTGTGAGGAAATGCTGCTTAATTAAAACAGAGTCATTCTATTAGCATACACACCTGCTGCTTATAGGACTCATCTCTTCCCAAAATAACTGAATTCCTAAACAGAGTTTTCCCTCTAGTTCATCTCCTCAGGGAATCTCCATCTCAATTTTTCTGCCTTAATCTTTCATGTGCTGATACCCCTCATAGTAATTATGATAGAATATTATAGGATGAGCAAGATTTTATGATGAAATGTCCCTGTAGACTTCATAGCCTTGTGTTTCACTCCAGAAGATAGAGGAGTAAAAGCATTCATTTCCAAAATATTCTAAATTCTGTCATACCAGGCTTGAGAAGAGTACTTTCTTTAAGAACTCAAAACACAATCTCAGTGTCATAATAAAAATTAGAGGAGTATAGTTTATACAAACTGATCCTTCTAGAACAAGATTATTAAGAATTTTATTCAAAGGAGTTATAAACTATATTTTATTCTGGAAACTTATTTTGAAGTTTGTTTTTATTTAAACAAAAATAATAGTTTACCCACTTTTCCTATCCTTTACACCCTGCCTTTTGCAACCATCAACTTGTTCTCTGTTTTATTTTTCAAATTTCACATATAAAAGAGATCGTACAGTATTTGTCTTTCTCTATCAACTTACTGAACTTAGCATAATCCCTTTGAGGCCCAGCTATGTTGTTGCAAATGGCAAAATTTCATTATTTGTTTATGATTGAATGATATTTCAGTGTGTGTGTGTGTGTGTGTGTGTGTGTGTGTGTGTGTACACCTCAATTTCTTTATCCATTCATCCACCTATGGACACTTAGATTGTTTCATTTAAAGAGATTGCTTTTTCCAAATATATTCAATAATATGTCTATCTACTTCTCTTCTAATTTAAATAACCAAATAAGTGGGTTAAAAATAATAAAGATAACAATAAGTAGTAGAGAACAAATACTACAGTAATGTATACATTGATGTGATAGGTATACAATGATATGTATACATTGTATATGTGAATGTATACATTGATATGAGTAATCTGTGTGTGTTTGTGGTTTATCTGTCAATAAGATTCAAAATATTTTAATTTTCCACATAAGAATAAAAATCTCTAATCCACTTTTGGCCACCTGAAACCAGCTCAAGCATAAGTGCTATTAACAAATTTACTCTGTTTACACATTTAAAAAGAATATCTAATTTTTTTGAAATGGTGAAAAGCAAGAAAATGAAATATGTAAGTTCACTATCTAGGTATATTAAGTTTCTGGAAAAAGAGCAATATATACAAGTTCATAGACATGTAGAACACTCATGTCATTAACATATTGGAACACTCAAACAGTACCAAGAAGTTCAAAATGAAAAAGAGAGTGTTCTGACATTTCATAACCCTGGAGTTATCACTATTAATAAATATGTGTATGTGTGTGTGATCATGTCCCCCCCCCAAAAGAGATATATATCCATAAATATTATTTTATATATTTGTATATCTTTTAAAATAACACATGCAGATCTGTGTCTCTTGTTTAATGATTGAATAGCATTGTATCACAGGCTGTGTGATTACTTATTTAAATAGTTCTCTATTAATGGGCATTTTGGTTGTCATCTGTATTTTACTACTATAAAAGTTCTGTTTGCAATGGGGAGAGGAAGTCTGTCTTTCAGCACAAGAAAACTTTTGTTAGTACAACTGTAGGGGTAATTAATACTAGTGAAGTTAATGTGTCAAAGGGAATATGCAAATTAAATTTCAATGAGAGAGTAAGTGAAAATTGCTTAGTTGTGCCTGACTCTTTTTGACCCCATGGACTGTAGACAGTCAGGATCCTCTGTCCATGGAATTCTCCAAGCAAGAATGCTGAAGTGGGTAGCCATTCCTTTCTTCAGGGAATCTTTCCAACCCAGGGATCCCCAAAACAGTGTGTGAAACTGACTACTGTCTCATATTTTCACCACTGCTAAGCATCATCTCACATTTAAAATTTCTAACCTGATTGTTCAAAAATGACATCTCATTTTCCTTTGTCTTACTGGTAGTGTTTGATACTTTTTGAAAGAATCTTAAGCAGTTACTTTTAAATGTTTGTTATCCATACTTTTCTGATATTGACAGCTGCTAATAATTTCAGTTAATATATTACCAGCTGTTTATTACAGTCTAGGCATTGGCCCTAACCATACTATAAGTTTAATTCATTTAATCCTTGATCAATTTAGGAAGTTTCATCCTTATTCCTATTTCACAGACAAAGTAATTAAGGCATACTGAAGTAATGAGCTCATACTGAAGCTCATGTAGCAAATCCTTAAGGGAGTCAGGATAATATGAAGTTGGGCAGCCTGACTCCGGATACCATGCTCTATCGTCTACTCTGTGAACTGTCTTGTAGAAGGGAAGGGTAATACTCAACTGATGATCTTACTCTCCAGTGAATAATTGTAAGATTTGTTCTTAGAATTGTCATGAAATCTAGTTCTCTTTCTAAATAAAATTATAGATAATAAACAGGTTGTTGTTTAGTCACCGAGTCGTGTCTGACTCTCTTGTGACCCCATGAACTGTAGCATGCCAGGCTCCTCTGTTCATGATATTTTCCAGGCAAGAATACTGGAATGGGTTGCCATTCCTTCCTCCACAGGATCTTCCAGACCCAGAGATCAAACCCACGTCTCCTGCACTGCCAGACCTATTCTTTACCAATGAGCCACTGGGGAAACCACAATAAACAGATATCAGTCATCAAATACATATTATATATTCTTTGATTGCTTAGAATAAATGATTGATGAGACAAAATCAGACTCATATTTAAGCATTTTCATAAGTGTAGTAGATGCTATAATAAAGACATTATTGGGCATAGAGGAATTTCATTTAATTCAGCTCTGAATTTCAGAGGAAACTTCCTGGGGGAGATGGTGCTTTGGAGAAGTCTTCACTTGTGAGTGGACCATTAATGAAGCCATAAAGTTGAAAGAATGAGGGACATATGAATGGAATTTCATGGTATACTGGTGGCATGATACAGGTTTGGTGAAAATAAAAAAATATATTTCAAGATGAGAAATAAGGGGAGATGAACCCAGATAAATCAGGAGTTAGTAAATTGACTATATAGCAGAGAATGTTACTCACCAACTCTCATGTGCCTCTCTACATATTATCTGCTCTTCCAGGCCAAGGTGTTTAAGATTCTATTCTTACTCCATCTTTTTCGTTACCTGCTGTGGCCATGGCCACACTATGGCTGTAGCCTTTCAGGCCATGTGGTTGATAATGAGCTCTTAGCTGTTGTCTATTTTGTTATCACCACATTCTCTTCTTTAATTCACGAATGTTTCAAGACTTTTCTTTACCAGGTTAGAGTTTTAACCCTTCCCCATAATTTTCCAGGGTTTCCCAGGTGACGCTAGTGGTAAAGAACATGTCTGCCAATGCAGGATATATAAGAGGTGCAGGTTCGATCCCTGGGTCAGGAAGATCCCCAGAGAAGGGCAGGGCAAACCACTCCAGTATTCTTGCCTGGAGAATCCCATGGACAGATGGAGTTTGGCAGACTACAGTCCATGGAGTCACAAAGAGCTGGACATGACTGAAGTGACTTAGCGCACATAGAATTTTTCATGTATCTGACTTATTTTATCAAATGTCCCTGTAACAGAGGGCTTTCCTTAATCTTCTCATACTGTGTATTACTCTGGGCTTCCCTGATCGCTCAGACAGTGAAGAATCTGCCTAGCATGCAGGAGACCAGGGTTCAATCCCTGAGTCTGGAATATCCCCTGGAGAAGGGAAAGCAAATATTGCAATATAAATATACTTCTATGTATTTGTCTGTTGCCACTGAAATCTGATTTTCAATGAAGGCCAAACATTGCCTAGAAGAGTTATGATAAGTTGCTCAACCAATATTCATTGAATGAATGGATCCATGCATTAAAATTCAAAACAACCAGATGAGAAAGGCATTACTACTACCCATGTTTAATGAATAAGACCAAGGTTTAGAATATTTCTTCTTTTAAACAGATTCATTGAGGTGCAATAGATACACAGAAACTGAACTTATCTAACATATACAGTTTGAGTTTGGATATAGGCTTATGTATTTGAAACCATCACCACAATCAAGGTGCTAGACATATCCATCACTTCTCCCTTATGATTATACAGTGGCAGTGACAAATAAATTCAAGGGATTATATCTGATAGACAGAGTGCCTGAAGAACTATGGATGGAGGTTCATGACACTGTATAGAAGGTGGTGATCAAGACCATCCCCAAGGAAAAGAAATGCAAAAAGAAAGAATGGTTGTCTGGAAAGACCTTACAAATAGCTGTGAAAAGAAGAGAAGTGAAAAGCAAAGGAAAAAAGGAAAGATATATCCATTTGAATGCAGAGTTCCAAAGAATAGCAAAGAGAGAAAAGAAATCCTTACTCAGTAATCAGTGCAAAGAAATAGAGGAAAACAATAGAATGGGATATACTAGAGATCTCTTCAAGAAAATTAGAGATACCAAGGGAATATTTCATGCAAAGATGGGCACAATAAAGAACAGAAATGGTATGGTCTTAACAGAAGCAGAAGATATTAAGAAGAGGTGGCAAGAATACACAGAAGAACTATACAAAAAAGATCTTCATAACCCAGATAACTACAATGGTGTGATCCCTCACCTAGAGCCAGACATCCTGGAATGGGAAATCAAGTGGGCCTTAGGAAGCATCACTGTGAACAAAGCTAGTGCAAGTGATGAAATTCCATTCGAGCTATTTCAAATCCTAAAAGATGATGCTTTGAAAGTGCTGCACTCAATATGCCAGCAAATTTGGAAAACTCAGCAGTGGCCACAGGATTGGAAAAGGTCAGTTTTCATTCCAATCTCAAAGAATGTTCAAACTATTGAATGATTGCACTCATCTCACACACTAGCAAAGTAATGCTCAAACTTCTCCAACTTAGTCTTCAATAATACATGAACTGTGAACTTCCATATGTTCAAGCTGGATTTAGAAAAGGCATAGGAACAAGAGATCAAATTTTCATCACCTGTTGGATCATTGAAAAAGCAAGAAAGTTCCTGAAAATCATCTACTTCTGCTTTATTGACTCTGCCAAAGCCTTTGACTATGTAGATCACAACAAACTGTGGAAAATTCTTCATTAGGTGGGAATACCAGATCACCCTTCCTGGCTTTTGAGAAATCTAAATGCAGGTCAAGAAGGAACATAAAAACTGTACATGGAACAACAGACTGGTTCCAAATTGGGAAAGGAGTATGTCAAGCCTGTATACTGTCACCCTGCTTATTTAAATTATATGCAGAGTACATCATGCGAAATGCCAGGCTGAATGGAGTACAAGCTGAAATCAAGATTGCCAGTATAAATATGTATAACCTCAGATATGCAGATGACACCAGCCTTATGGCAGAAAGCTAAGAACAACTAAAGAGCCCTTGATGAAAATGAAAGAGTAGAGTGAAAAATTTGGCTTAAAACTCAACATTCAGAAAACTAAGATCATGGCATCTTGTCCCATCACTTCATGGCAAATAGAGGGGAAAACAATAGAAACAGTGGCTGACTTTACTTTTTTGGGCTCCAAAGTCATAGCAGATGGTGACTGCAGCCATGAAATTAAAAGACCCTTGCTCCTTGGATGAAAAGCTGTGGCCACCCTATACAGCATATTAAAAAGCAGAGACATTACTTTGCCAACAGTGGTCTGTGTATTCAAGACTATGGTTTTTCCAGTAGTCCTGTATGGATGTGAGAGTTGGTCCATAAAGAAAGCCGAGCGCTGAAGAATTGATGCTTTTGAACTGTAATGCTGGAGAAGACTCTTGAGAGTCCCTTGGACTGCAAGAAGATCCATCCGTTCAATCCCAAGGAAATCAGTCCTGAATATTCATTGGAAGGAGTGATGCTGAACCTGAAACTGAAATACTTTGGCCACTGGATGTGAGGAAATCACTCTTTGGAGAAGACCCTGATGCTGGGAAAGATTGAAGGCAGGAGAAGAAGAGGACAACAGAGGATGAGATGGCTGAATTGCATCACTGACACAATGGACATGAGTTTGAGTTAACTCCGGGAGTTGGTGATGAACAGGGAAGCCTGGTGTGGGGCAGCCCATTGGGTCACAGAGAGTTGGATATGACTGTACAACTGAACTGAACGGATATGTGGAGCCATCAGTAAATCTTTAGTCCAATTTTCTGTTAATGGCTGGGCCTCTGCTCCCTCCCTCTTGTTTGACTTGAGGCCAAACTATGGTGGAGGTAATGAAGATATGGCAACTCCTTCCAAAGGTTCTGTGCATGCATTGCTCCACTCAGGGCCCCAACCCTGCCGTAGGCCACAGCTGACCCATGGCTCTGCTGAGGACTCCTGGACACTATCAGAGAGATCTAGATAGTGTCTTGTTTGGTTACTGCTCCTTTCTCCTGGGTTCTGGCATGCGCAAGATTTTGTCTGTGCTCTCCAAGAGTCTGTTCCACAGTCCTATGTAAGTTCTGCAGTGAAACCCCACTGGCCTCCAAAGTCAAATTCTCTGGAAGTTCCCAGTCCCTTTGCCAGAAGAAGCATATAAGTCTTTGCCACAGAAAGTTCTTGCTTTCAGCTCACAGAATAGTATTGTTACAGAATGCCTGATACTGTAATAACATTCACTGAATCTTTAATAGTAGCATGTTAAAAGAATCCAAGCTGTAAAAGTAATTTCTTCGGCTGACTTTTCCAGAACTATAAGGTACTCAGATGTTTTCACTCTAAATAATTTTGTGTGTTTATTTTCAGCATTTTGCTAAAGGCTTATTCAAATGTCTTTCCCCATTCCTTTATGTGACACAATGATGGTATCATTTTTTATTGTCCATTTGAGTAAGTTTTGTGTGGGGTCTATAACATACAAAGATATAGATTCCTTTTTAGCCTTTTTCACCTAATATTTTGTTTTTCTTAAGTTTATTTGTGTTGATTCTTAATATTTAGGGAAATAGTGTTTGAAAACCACTGTCTCATAAATATTTCCTAAAACTATTTCTATTAGTTTAATTTATTTTCTTAATTACTACTTATTTTTTTTAAACAATACATTTTTGCTTTTTGTTTATGTCATTTCAAACTTACATAAAATATCAGGAATTCCCTTACAAAAGTCAAATAGGGAAATAACCTAAGTGTACTACAAAGGATGAATGTATAAAGAAGGATGTGGTGTGTGTGACACACACACACATATTCACAGAAAGTGGGGTATTATTCAGCTATAATCAAGATGTAAAGCATGCCATTTATGAATAGTATCAATACATTGATGAATATTGAGAGTATTATGTTTAGTGAAGTAAGTCTGACAGAGAAAGACAAATGCTATGTGATCTTACTTATATGTGGAATCTAAAAATAAATACACTCAGAAACAAAGAGTACATTGGTGGTTGCAAGGGGTGTGGGCCCAGAGAGTGGAGGAAATGGGTAAAGGTCAAAGGATAAAATCTTCCAATTATAAGATTAAAATGTTCAAGGGATCAAATGTATGGTGTGATGATAATAGTGAAAAATAACATTCTTGAAATACTTGAAAGTTGCTTAGAGAATAGATTTTACAAGTTTTCACCACAAACTAAAAAAAGTAAATTTGTTAAGTTATGGATGTTAGCTAACCTTATTGTAATCATTTTGCAATATGTACATACATTGAATCTTCACATTACATATCTTAAACTTATACAGTGTTAATATGTCAATTTTATCTCAGTCAAGCTGGGGAAGAAAGAAACTTGGCTCCAATTTTTCTCATAATCATGACTCAGTTGCTCAATTTTGAAATGTATAGTAGTTTTAGATTTGCTAACCTATGCCAACTAAAAATAGTAACTGGAATTCAATAATTTTATGCATTCATTTTGTGGTTAAACTGGGGTTATATAGTATACATATGTGGGTTAATTATGTAAGTGTGTATATATATATAGTGTAAATATTACTGTCTTCAAGATCAACTTTCTTTTTAAAGTAAAGTCTATAATTATCTGTCAAACATAACTTTGTCACATTAGGTATCACCTGACTGATTAAAGGTAAAACTTGGAAAAGTGATTATAAAGTAATTAAAAAAGTAAGACATTCATTCCTGGCAGCATGCTAAGAGAGGCAAGACACACCTGGAAAAGATCAGCTTTTGTTGGTGGTTAATCTGTCTATTCATACTTTAATGATTCCAATTAACTGTTTGCACAAAAATTAAGGCATTGGTCCATATGATCTGTGGTTCTCTTATCCAACTGTAGAGAAAATTTTCTGGCTTGATGGGTTGATGTCAATGAAAGCCGGCTGAAAACAATCTTTTCTGTCACTCTTTAAAACAGGGCTGCCATAGCTACAACCACCCTGTAGGCATATTTTGGACCATCTGAGGCACTTTATAGATGACTTGTTGCTTTCACAAGAACTCTTATTTTCACACTTCGAATGGCAAGTATGGAGATTTAGAGGAAGTTCCACAGAGGTATCATCAGTCACTGTGTGCTTGACAGTCTTCAGATGGAAATTCTGAATAGAAAACAGGTATCTGTCATGCAGTATTTCATCCTACATTCTCAATAACTTGCAATTTTCATGGTTGGTTATATAAGTGGCATGCTGAGCTTAAGCCAATGTGTTTTCCATCCCAAATGGCACAGCTGTTTTTTTTTCCTCCTGCATTAAGCACTGAGCAGGTGGTGTTTTCTAATCATTTATGTTCATCCTGCCTGCCATCATGAGCAAGAGAGATCATAGATGTGCTCAGCAGCTCTTGTAGTTAAATGGTGATGAATACAACAGTGAGAGTCTGCTTTGACCACAGAAGCATCTAATTTGAAAACCATGACAACAGAAGTGTGGAGGTGGGGCTGGGCCGGGTAGTCTGTCATCCAAAAATAATTCAGCATTATCTAGCAGCCATTTGTCTTGGCTCAGGTTATTGTTGAGAAATGATGAATTGGAGCATTGAATCAGTAGAAGTGGCAGAGCATTTTCTTTAGTTAAGAGAATAAAGTTCATCAATGCTAATTTATAAATACTTAAATTTTTTAGCATTCACTAGGAAAGTGCAAAGAATGATGATAATACTTTCTTAGTGTCTCCATTTGTAGGCAGAGCTTTATGCATATACAAAGATACTGGCTTTTTCATCCAATCATATCAGCTAAAAGTTGCTTTTTCATTCCCTCATTTCCATTTCAAAGAAAACTTTGAAACAGACAGCACACTTAATGAAAAGGATATTGAATACCATATCTTGTGGGCCTTTTAAAAATGTAATTATAGAGAATATAAGTTCACATCAGCTTGAATTTTGACTCCTAATTGTAGACTGATGTCAATGTACAAAGAGAAATGTGAGTGAAAATCACTCTGGATGAAGTCAAGCTTGGAAAATACATTCATAAACATGCAAAAAAGATTATCAGTTTTCTGCTATTTTTTATTTTCTGTTTCTTACACTTTGCAGTACTAACTGTGCCATTTGAATTTGTCTTGTTCCTACTGAATAGGAGCAAAATATGCCCCCCAAAATGTGCCCCTTTAGCATATTGGTTATTTTGAGCTACTTAATTTTAAGAAAAAACAGACACAAGTGAACCTCTGAAAAGTAGGTAGAACTTGGTCTTTTGTGAGAGATATTTACACGTATAAGGGAAATCTTCATTTGTAAAGTTGTCTCCTTCTCTGTATCAAGAAGTGTGACTCTCAATCTCTGCAAACTCTTATCAATAGAGAAAGGAATAACCTAAATCTGAAAAACAACCTTACTCTTGTTTAGTGTGCTTTTCCTGGTAACCTTTCAAAACTTATTCCACCCCACCAACATCTTTTTGTCTTTAGCTGAAGATAGTATTTAAGGTGCTGGCCTGGTCCTCTTTGGAGAGTTATTCAGTTTTTCTGAGTATTTCCCATGTCTTCATGGGGTATACATGTAATTAAATTTATATTTTTTTCTCCTGTTAATCTATCTCTTATTCTGGGGGAGAGTTCTCTGTCAAGACACTAGAAAGGTGGAGGGAAATGTTTCTCCTCCCTTATGCTATAAATAAAGACTTTGCTGAAGGGGAACTATTTTAAGTAAGACCATCTAAGAGACCATCAGGTCCATGGATGCTAAAGACAGCCTAATCCAAATCAGAGTTCAACTATAGGCCAGGGAAGAGATGATTATATAAACTGCAGAAGTAGTATGGAAACAATGGAATGCCAAAGTCCAAACATGAGAAGGTGAGTGGGAAAACATGAGAGCATGTGATACAGAAGGGTCCAGGTAAAGAACTATAAGCAACCAAATGTCTATGGCACTGTTTAGAGAAAGTTCTAAGAGAATAAAGGAAGTAGAAGGATTTGGGACCAGTGAACTTTTGAATTAGGACTCATTTATTTATTCTTTGATTATTAATTCATTCTATAAAAGATAAGTTTTTTTTTGATGTTTCAAAGTCCTAAATTTACATATGCTATTTGTAACTCTATGGAAGACTAGTATTAAAATTAAAATAATTCCTGATAAACAGAAGGCCTTTAAATTCATATCTTCCTCTGTTTTTTCTATACTTAGCAAGAATCCACAGTTAAATTTATCTGAAGGCTATGGAGTCAGTCTTATCTACATAATCATCTATTTCAATTTTCCTATATGAATGCTTTTTATTGGTAGAATACGTTATCCTGACAACCACAGGACAGAAAACGAACAAGTTAAAAGTGAATGTATCTTACATCTCTTATATGAACTGTCAGTTTAATATATTTAATGAAAGGTCAAGCTATGAATCATGGTTTTTAAGAACTTGATCTCAAACTGAGCCACTTAAAAGCTAATTATATTAGACAAGTCAGGAATCAAATTTTTCATTGCAAAAAATGGACTAATGCTATATGCTTCGTAGAACATTTATTGAGCACAAGTCCACAGTCTTTAACTTATGGAATTTAGAGACTCTATGAAGGGCTTCCCTTGTGGCTCAGCCAGTAAAGAATCCACCTGCAATGCAGGAGACCTGGGTTCAATCCCTGGGTGGGGAAGATCCCCTGGAGAAGGGAAAGGCTACCCACTCCAGTATTCTGGCTTGGAGAATTCCATGGACTGTATAGTCCATGGGGGTCACAAAGAGTTGGACACGACTGAGCAACTTTCACTCACTCACTCATGCAGGAATCAAAAACATGTATGTGCGTGTAACTTAGGAAATTTTCCTTCTAATGCATCTCATCTTTGAGGAATATTTTCTCACCTTTGTTAAAAGACTGTGTTCTTTCTGTTTTAACCAGTGCTTGATCATTATATTAGCACCTATTTTCACTCATCTATCTTTCTTCTAGACTATAACCTCCTTGAAGAATAAATCATTTCCTTTTGTTTCTTGACACCCAGCAAAAAATTTGACAGATATTAGTAGTAGATCATCAAAAAACATGTGCTGCTGAATATAATATATATATGTATATATAATATATGCTGTTGAATACAATATGTATAATATTCAGCATGAAGACACAGCCACTACACTGTCACATGTTAAAGAATGTCAAATCTCCCAAAATTTTGAATGTAATATGTCCAATTATTTTCAGTATTTACCTTTATTGAAGGAAGTGGGTAAGTAAAACTCTCTAATATAGTTATAATTTCATATTCATTAAATCAACATGGTAAAGCTGATGACCTTACCTCAGAACATACTTTACAGGTTACAATTAACTTATTTTCTAAAGTTGAACTAATAGATAAAATAGAGTTTTCTATTTGGGAGTGCAGGTACTTTATACTCTAGTGCTCTCAATAACACTTTGGATGCAACATTGACCATGTTAAAGGTAAGTCTGAGATTAGGCACAGAACAGTGTTAACAATGAGAATGAGATATTAGGGGAATTAGGTATCAACTGAAAAGCCATTCAGGCTTCATCATGGGGACAATTTATACAAGAGAATCTTCCTGAAATGCAAATGATGTTTTCTAGCAACCCGAAGGACATATGAGACCCAATATAAGCAGTTAACTAAGTTGTGCTTAATGTAATTTCTGACAGAACGTGCATTTAGTTGTAGAGTATAAATCAGTGAGAGATAGAGAAAAGAGACATAAAAATGTCAGAGTTCAGCTCAGAGAGCAAAGTTCTAAGCTAAACTCTAGACCTTAACCCACCAGATTTTTAGGACAAATGGCCTCATTGTGGTTTCTAATCTCAACTTTAAAATCAGATATATGACATTTCTATGTACTTTTCAAAGTTCAATGATTTATTTGCCCTGATACTAGGGGGAAAGTCATTAGAGATTTAATGAAAAAATATAACATTTTCAAAAGGCAACTGAGATATCAATAAATAAAATCTAAACATTGTGGATAACATTTTTATATGTGCAATGATAAGGTATTTTAGATGAGAAATCAGTAACTTTCCACCATGTATTTATATCCACTTTTCATTTGTAAGAGATGCTTGAGAGAATGGAGTAATGTGAAATAAATGTCTCTTACTTTAGTGACAATTTTGTTGAAGAAACCAAACATTGTAACTAAACACATTCAAATATTGAAAGAAACTGGGTTAGAGGAAGGTAATTAAGAAAGAATTTCTTGAAAAGGAGAAAAATTTAAAGACTAGAAAGAACACAGCACAGGTTAGTAGAGAAAAGAAGGCTTTTGAAAGTAAAGTCAAATTGTTAAGACAAGAGAGTACAACAAATCAGATTTGTTAGGAGGTTGACGAGTTTTGCTGGCTTTCATGAGCACTTGAAGGATTAAGGTAAAGTGATTAGGGAATGTAGCTTGTGGAGAGGGTTGGATAAAACTCTGTTTTTAGATAGATGATTAAAATATAAAAGAACATACTGGGGCAATAGTGTTAATAGCTAACTATTATTGAATGCATACTATTAACTTTATGTGTTTATTTCATTTAATCCTCACAACAACCATGTAAAGCAGATGCTGTTATCTTCTTTTGTGTAAAAGGAAATAAAGGCAAGAGTTTTTGAATAACTTGTTCACATTACAAAGGTGAGAATTCAAACCCTAACAGTCTGGATCCAGGATGCATTCTCAAGTCTGTTAAGTCATTCTGCCTCTCAAGAGAGTTATTTTAGAAGTCTGTTTGCTTTAAAAAGGAATAGATCATATTCCAATAAAGTAAAACCAACTTAAAGCTAAAAACACAGTTAATTTCAATAAAAGCCTTTTGCAGGAAGAAATGCTGTCTTCCCCACCTCTAAAGTTCCCAAATCACTACTGGTAAATTGCTTTACCTCTTGACATGATGATTGTATATCTATTTATATTCAGAGCCAATGAATTGAAAATAAACCTTGATTTAGCTCAAATGAGACAAAAAGTAGAGTATATATGTCACCTGAAAAGTTTCTTCCAAATAGTATCTGTTCTCTCCCAATACTCAGATATATATAACTTAAATCCAAAAATGGTGAGAAAATATAACTTGTAAAAAGATAATTCTCTAGAAGAAAACCACTATGTATGAAAGAATGAGAATAAGAGGTTCAAAGTAGAAGAGTGTTCAGGAGAGATTCATGTCTTAAAAAAAAATAAGTTAAACATATAAGAGCCTCCTGATATGTCTATGTAAGATATAAAATTTGAAATAAATTCTGTGAAAATGGAGACCTAGTTATCATCATTTACCTCATCATTAGAGGTTTTATATCAAAGGGATGGTAGTGTCTTTAGGGTTTTCTATGTATGGTGTTATGTCATCTGCAGGTAATGACAGTTTTTCTTCTTTTCCAATTTGGATTCCTTTGATTTATTTTCTTTTCTTTTTTTCTTCTTTGATTTATTTTCTTCTCTGACCGATGTGACTAGAACTTGCAAAACTATGTTCAAGAAAAGTGACAAGAGTGGACATCCTCATCTTGTTCCTGGTTTTAGGGGAAACGCTTTCAGCTTTTCACCAGGACTTCCCTGGTGGCTCAGAGGGTAAATCATCTGCCCACAATGTGGGAGACCTGGGTTTGATCCCTGGGTTGGGAAGATCCCCTGGAGAGGGAAATGGCAACCCACTCCAGTACTCTTGCCTGGAAAATGCCACAGATGGAGGAGCCTGGTAGGCTACTGTCAATGGGATGGCAGAGTCATACATGGCTGAGCAACGTCACTTTCACCACTGAATATGCTGTTAGGTGTTGGTTTGCTATATATGGCTTTGTTATTGTAAGGTATGTTCCCTCTGTGTCCACTTTCTGGAGTTTTTAATCATAAATAGATGTTGAATTTTATCAAAAGCTTTCTATGCATCTATTGAGATGATTATATGGTTTTCATTTTTCAATTTGTTAATGTGGTATATCACACTGATTGATTTGCTGATATTGAAAAGAATCCTTGCATCCTGGGGTAAATTCCACTTAATGTGGTGTATGATCCTTTTAATATATTGTTGGATTCAGTTTTCTAGTATTTTGATCTCTTAGAGTCCTTTGTATTGCTGTGGTGTTGGTTGTATTTTCTTCTTTTTCATTGCTAATTTTATTGATTTGAGCGCTTTCCCTTTTTTTCCTCTTGAATTTCCACTAACGGTTTATCACTTTTGCTTATCTTTTCAAAGAACCATCTTTTAGTTTCATTGATCTTTTCTTCATCTCTATTCATTTATTTCTCCTCTGATCTTTATATGAGTTCTTTTCTCCTACCAACAGAGAATTTGGCACCTAGTAAATATGATCCTTTCAGTTTTAGCACATTTCTTTCTCTTTTCTTGCACAGGACATTTCATTCAAAAGTGATACTGGAGGATGGGAAATGTCAGTCCATTTTGACATTTTTTCAGGAACCACTCCTTGCTTCTAACCAGTAAGCCCTGACCCTTGAGTATGGTTCATATAATAGTGCTCCTTTACATTACAGAAATTTCTTCCTGAAAAGTTTTGAGACCTATTATTTTTCCATTCAAAATGGCTTACAACAGGCTTATTATTATGTAATAAGCAATAATATGTAATCACTTATTACTTATGTAATAAGTTTACTATGTAATAAGTAATTACCTGTAATTACTTATGTAATGAGTAATAATGGCTTATTACTATGTGTTTGAACATTTAGAAAAGACTTTAAATTCTTTTCCATGAAATTGAGGGCCCCAGGTGAATCATTGCCTGTGATTGTATTGATATTGATTTTTCCAAAAATGTATAATAATTAACAAGGCTATTTTCTGGTTAGAGTATAAGGAAATTTTTTGCAATATAACCTAGTGACAAATATCACATTTTCAAAGTAAATACCCCAACAGATAAGAATTTATAAAATTATATTCAATATATTCCAAGGCTGACATTTGATTGGCTAATACAAATCATGCCGGCATTTATACATGAATTGTTTTCTAAAATGAAGGTTCACATTCTCTGAGACTTAAATGGCAACAGGACAGTATAAGTCAAAAATTTAAAGTATAGAATGTACTTACCAACTATGTAATTGTTGGTATAAAGGAATATTTTGAACATTATCTGATCAAGATAAGAAGAAAGTGTTAAGTTCATATTACTAGGAAATAAATGAAGGAAGTCTTATGATTTATAATCGGAGAGATTGATCCATTAGGCTTTATGAAGATGACAATCTGAGTAATAAAAAAAAAAAGGTTCAGAACCGGTCATTGGTGTGGTCTGATTTCAGGGAATATCAGTCAGTTCAGTTCAGTCACTGAAACGTGTCTGACTCTTTGCGACCCCATGAATCACAGCATGCCAGGCCTCCCTGTCCATCACCAACTCCTGAAGTTTACTCAAACTCATGTCCATCAAGTTGGTGAAGCCATCCAGTCATCTCATCCTCTGTCGTCCCCTTCTCCTCCTGCCCCCAATCCCTCCCAGCATCAGTGTCTTTTCCAATGAGTCAACTCTTCGCATGAGGTGGCCAAAGTATTGGAGTTTCAGCTTCAGCATCAGTCCTTCCAATGAACACCAAGGACTGATCTCGTTTAGGATGGACTGGTTGGATCTCCTTGCAATCCAAGTGACTCTCAAGAGTCTTCTCCAACACCACAGTTCAAAAGCATCAATCCTTCTGCGCTCAGCATTCTTCACAGTTCAACTCTCACATCCATAGATGACCACTAGAAAAACCACAGCCTTGACCAGACAGACCTTTGTTGGCAAAGTAATGTCTCTGCTTTTTAATATCTAGGTTGGTCATAACTTTCCTTCCAAGGAATAAGTGTCTTTTAATTTCATGCTACAATCACCATCTGCAGTGAATTTGGAGCCCCCCAAAATAAAGTCAGCCACTGTTTCCACTGTTTCCCCATCTATTTGCCATGAAGAGATGGGACCAGATGCCATGATCTTAGTTTTCTGAATGTTGAGCTTTAAGCCAACTTGTTCACTCTTCTCTTTCACTTTCATCAAGAGGCTTTATAGTTCCTCTTCACTTTCTGCCATAAGGGTGGTGTCATCTGCATATCTGAGGTTAATGATATTTCTCCCGGCAGTCTTGATTCCAGCTTGTGCTTCTTCCAGCCCAGCGTTTCTCATGATGTATTCTGCATATAAGTTAAATAAGCAGGGTGAAAATATATAGCCTTGACATACTCCTTTTCCTGTTTGGAACCAGTCTGTTGTTTCATCTCCAGTTTTAACTATTGCTTTCTGACCTGCATACAGGTTTCTCAAGAGGCAGGTCAGGTGGTCTGGTATTCCTATCTCTTTCAGAATTTGCCACAGTTTATTGTGATCCACACAGTCAAAGGCTTTGGCATAATCAATAAAGCAGAAATAGATGTTTTTCTGGAACTCTTTTGCTTTTTTGATGATCCAGCAGATGTTGGTTTTGATCTCTGGTTCCTCTGCCTTTTCTAAAACCAGCTTGAATATCTGGAAGTTCACGGTTCAAGTATTGCTGAAGCCTGGCTTGGAGAATTTTGAGCATTACTTTTCTAGCGTGTGAGATGAGTGCAATTGTGTGGTAGCTTGATTATTCTTTGGCACTCCCTTTCTTTGGGGTTTGAGTGAAAACTGACATTTTCCAGTCCTGTGGCCACTGCTGAGTTTTCCAAATTTGATGGCATATTGAGTGCAGCACTTTCACACCATCATCTTTCAGGATTTGAAATAGCTCAACTGGAATTCCATCACCTCCACTAGCTTTGTTCATAGTGATGCTTTCTAAGGCCCACTTGACTTCCCATTCCAGGATGTCTGGCTCTAGGTGAGTGATCACGTCATTGTGATTATCTGGGTCATGAAGATCTTTTTTATACTGTTCTTCTGTGTATTCTTGACACCTCTTCTTAATATCTTCTGCTTCTGTTAGGTCCATACCATTTCTGTCCTTTATTGAACCCATCTTTGCATGAAATGTTCCCTTGGTATCTCTAATTTTCTTGAAGAGATCTCTTGTCTTTCCCATTCTGTTGTTTTCCTCTATTTCTTTGCATTGATTGCTGAGGAAGGCTTTCTCATCTCTCCTTGCTATTCTTTGGAACTCTGCATTCAAATGGGAATATCTTTCCTTTTCTCCTTTGCTTTTCACTTCTCTTCTTTTCACAGCTATTTGTAAGGCCTCCTCAGACAACCATTTTGCCTTTTGCATTTCTTTTCCATGGGGATGGTCTTGATCCCTGTCTCCTGTACAATGTCACGAACCTCCGTCCATAGTTCATCAGGCACTCTGTCTATCAGATCTAATCCCTTAAATCTATTTCTCACTTCCACTGTATAGTCATAAGAGATTTGATTTAGTTAGGATACATAATTCCCAAACATTTATTTGAAAATAAACACTTACAAATTACTTTCTTTCAAAAACTTTTTCCAAAAAATTTTTAGACATACTCTCTGGGAATAAAAACAAAAGATTGCTTTTAAACAGCCATCTTTTTCTGGGAGAATAATTTTTTGATGTATTTAGGCCTAATCTAAAAATACATAAAACTATCTAAGGTACTGAAGGAAGTTGTGTGTTCAAACTTTTAGAGAATATTATATAAAATGACAGAAGTTGCATATCACATTTCATGAAGCTTTTATAAAATGTAACAATCCAGGAACATTTCATTTATATGTTTGAACAGTGGGCTTAATGTTATCAGCAATTTCTCAGATCCGCGAGGAAATCCCTGCATCCTACATATGGAACCATTGGAACATTTTTAGAATGTTTCAATAATTTTTGAATAATCAAGAGAGCATAGGTATGCCTCATATTTACTTATCTTAAAAGTAAAACTAATAGGAAAAACTCACTGAATGCTAACTCCATAAGCAGTTCTTTTTTTTTTTTTTTTTTCCCCAAAATAGTCTTATAAAGTAGGGCAGTAGGGAGAAGAAATCAGGATATTTGCATAGTAGCCCAAATGTGTAGCTAATGTCATGGACTCTGGACCAAGAGAGCTGCTGATAATTCTTAGCAGTTTGTCTGTAGGAAAATTTCCAAACTTCTAAAAACCTCAGTTCTCTTATTTGAGATAAGTAAGAATAATGATAGTTTCTAATTTACAATGCCATTTCAACACTAAACTGAGCTGTAGGACTTAGCACAGTGCCTGACCAGTGCATATAATTAGAACAGAGCACTACCTAATTCTCGTAGCATCTCATTTAAAATCCACCAACTCTGTTAAAAGACTCTTCTTTAGAATATATTTCTGGACTTTTCGGTGGCTCAGTGGTAAAGAATACACCGGCCAATGAAGGAGACATGAGTTCAGTCGCTGGTCTGGGAAGATCCTACATGCCACTGAGCAACTAAGCATGTGCATCACAACTGCTGAGCCTGTGCCCTAGAGCCCAGGAGCCACAATTGCTGAGTCCATGTGTCACCACTACTGAAGCCCGAGTGCTCAAGAGCCTGCACCTGGCAACAAGAGAAGCCGCTACAATGAGAAGCCAGTGCACCGCGCCTGGAGTGGCCCTCACTCTCTGCAACTAAAGAAAAGCCTGCACAGCAACCAAGACCAAACACAGTCATAAATAAGTAATAGAGTATATTTCCTAGTGAAGAAAATATAGTTTCCCAACAGAGCTATAGATGCACTTTTTAAAAAAATTGAAGTATCGTTGATGTACAATATTATATGTTACAGGTACAATATAGTGAGTGATTCAAAATTTTTAAGGGTATACTCCATTTATAATTATAAAATATTGGCCATATTCCCTTTGTTTTTACAGTATATCCTTATACAAGTATTATACATAATAGTTTGAAACTTTTAATCTCCTATACATATATTATCACCCTTGCCCTCTTTCCTCTTTTCACTGGTAACTACTAATTTGTTATCTAGATCCAAGTCTGCTTTTTGTTTTATTACCTAGGTAGTCATTTTTTTTTTTTTTAGATTTAACATATGACTGATATTATACAGTACTTATCTTTCTCTGACTTATTTCACTTAACATAATATCCTTTGAGCCTGTCCACGTAGCTTCAGATGGCATTATTTTATTCTTTTTTATACCTTAGTATTCTATTGTCTACCTATATACATATATATACACACACGCCCCCCACATCTTTTCATCCATTCATATGTTGATGGACACTTAGGTTGCTTCCATACCTTGATAGTTATAAATAATAATGCTATGAACATTGGGGTGCATTTATGTTTTAATTTACTGTTTTTGGATATTTTGGATGTATACTCAGGAGTGAAATTGCTGAGTCATAAAGTAGTTCTATTTTTAATTTTTTGAGAAACTTCCCTACTGTTTTTCACAGTGGCTGCACCTATTTATATTCCCACCAACAGTGTCAAAAGGTTCCCTCTTCTCCAAATCTTTGCCAAGATTTGTTGTGTTCTTTTTGATGATAGCCATTCTGATATGTGTGAGGTGATAATCTCATTGTGGTTCTGGTTTTCACTTCCCTGATGACTAGTGGTGTTGAGCATCTTTTCATGTGCCTTTTGGCCATCTACATTTACTCTTTGAAAAATGTCTATTCAGGCCTTCTGCCCATTTTTTGATTGAGCTGTTTTTATGAGGTTTAAGTTTTAAGAGCTGTTTATGTGTGTTGGACAGTAACCCCGTATTAGTCATATCATTTGCAAATATTTTCTCCCATTCAGTAGTTGTCTTTAATTAATGATTTTCTTTGTTGTGTCAAAGCTTTTAAGTTTACTTTGTAGGCTCAATAGGAGACTCTGTTCCACATGTTTGCAATACTTTTTCTGGGACTGTCAGGCCACTCTCAATATGTAATCCTTTTAGCAAAGGCAAAGTACAAGAAGGAAAGCACAATGATATAAGAATTTTGCAAGTTTATGAATACATCAGGCCAGCTAACATTATATTGGTTTAAGTATATTCCATAGCTAAACCCAAAGTTAAGGGGCAGAGACTACTCTGTACATGGAGTGTTGGGGGGCAGGAAGGGGGTAAGGGATGGATATTTCTAAGTAATAATTGAATCCACACAGTTGTATTTTGAATTTTCATCATCTTCCTGAAAGGAATTGCCCTTCTATGAATTCTAATGGATATCTGAGTTATTGAAGCACTGTGTTGATACCATAGTAACAATACTTCTCCTTGTATCAAGAGAGAAGCTAGTGTAACTTAGATTCCTATAGTAGTTCTTTATAGAGTCATGTAATCACTGAGAGATATCAGGAAATGCTAATCTCTGTTACTTAAAAAGGATTATGCCAAAGGAGATTATAGTCTTTTCAGATCCTACAGAATACCAAATTTTTAAAGAGGCTGTCTCACTTAATCATCATAACCATGTGGTCATTAGGTGAAGAAAGTGAGATTCACTCATAGTTTCACAGTTTAATTGACATGATCAGAGCTGAAATTCAGGAAGTGCTCTTCTGTGTCTAATATTCTTCCCCTTGTACCATTCTACTGCACCATAAAGACCAATATGCCTTACTCTTACTCAATATGCCTTACTCTTTACTCTTTATATAAAGAGTATATCTTTTTATATAACCTCAAATTTTACTCTTCATAACTCTTTCAGCTTTGTTCATACTTTTGGAAAAGGGAGTATGACAAATTTACATTTACAAATTTACAAATTCATTTAGTGAATTAATATTTTTTGAAAACCTATTATGTGACAGGCATTGTTCTACTTGCTGAGGATTTGGCAGTAAACAACAACAAAAAAGGTCCTCTTCATCAAGGGTATCACATTCTAGTGCACAAGGCAGATTGCATGCAAATAAATGAATAAAAAATTTCTATATTTATTTACCCCCTATATGTTAGGAAAATTAATATAAGTAGTCCTGTTCAGGCTTTAGATGCAACAGTAGGTCTTTAATTGAACAGAGACCCTGAAAGGAATTACATGATGAGCTGCTGACCAGCAGAAATGGCAGAAGTATTAACAGGCCTTGGGGACCAAGAGATAAGGAAGGGAGTAAGTCACAAAGTTTCCTGGGCCTTGGGAATCTGGCCAGTTTCTGGGGATCAGTGAACATTCTGAGACTTAACTACTAGAGATGTAAGCATTTAACATAATAGCCAGAGCTGCATCTTTGCATGTAAGCTGATTGCCATCAGCTTGGTGATAAAAGGAGGATTCCTTTGGATGGCAGTCTGATGTCTCAACCTTGAGGTGCGCATACCGCCCAGGACCTCTCAATGAGGGACTCTCCCAGGGTTGCTTGAATCTGGATATGTTTCCCCAATTTGGTGACATATATTTCTTGCAGCAATGTATATATGTATACATAATTACATCTTACTATATTACCTGCCCTCATACTGTAACATACTAGTACTATAATAAACATTTCTTGCTCACTTAAGTGTAGAGCAGTTATTTTGCCAGTGAATCCTCTGAACCTGAAACTAAGAGTAAATCTTTCAGCAGACCATAAATCTTTCAGCTGAACAGTATACTATATATTATATGAACACATAGTTTTATAATGTGTGTTCAAAAGAGACAGATACAGGGGCAGTGTAAAGCACTATGTAAGAACATAAAGGGTTTAGAATCGCAAGAGTGCTGCTTTAGATAGGAGAAACATTTCCTGACAAATGGCCTAAGATATGACAACTGAGTATAAACCTGAATGGTATTGTTAGGTAGTTAGAATAGGGAAAAGGAGTCCAGAATGCCGGTGGCTAAAAGACCTGGAAGGGAAAAGCCAGCGAAAATAGAACAAAGGAAGGTCCGAGGACCGGAGTGAGAAACTTAGGTAAAACAAACAGCACTCCTGGCTGGCCCAATTTACATAGGAGGCCCAGGGAGAGAGAAACATATAGAAAGAGGAGCCAAAGCTAGCTCTCTCTCTCTCCCGCGCCCTGGGGTGCTCTTCTCTTTGTGTCTTTGGATCGACGTGCCCTCACGCCTTGAAGATGGATTTTCCTGTTATCTTCTAAATAAAATAGAGCTGTAACACTGATTTGTCTAAGAGCTATAACACGGTCCATTTGAGACCTGAGAGCTATAACATGGTCTGTCCAAGGCCCGAGAGCTGTGACACACCAAGGGGGCTTTAATGTCCATCACTCCAAATCTTTGTTGTGATGAGACAAAAACCGAGGAGCATACACTCACCTGACAGTGTCAAGGAAATGTCTCCAGGGGAAGGGCTTTCCAGGGAGATGAAATAGGAAGTGAGAAGAGGGTTGAGGTGGGAAATAGCTTTCCTTGTTTGAGCAGGTGTTCTCAAATTGGGATCCTTGAACTAGCAACATCATCATCATCAATGAACCTGTTAGGCAAATATTTGGCCTCTACCTCAACCTCCTAACTCAGAAGTCCTGGAATTGAGCACTGCAACTGTGGCCTAGGTGATCCTGATGTTGCTTCATGTTCGAGCTGTATTATGTTTGAAGAACAAGAGGATGCAAGTGTGCTGAAGCATGAGAGATGAATAGGAAAGTTTTAAGAAATGAAGTCTAGGCTAAATAATGGAGGACTTTGCAAGGCTCTTGTAAGGGCTTTGGATTTAACAAATTACATTCTTCAGTCATACTACAATAGCGTATCCTTTCTATTGAGTTGGCAAAAAAATTTGTTCAGGTTTTCCCATAAGATGCTATGGAAAAACCTGAACTTACTTTATGGCCAGCCCAATATAAAGATTATATAATCATCTTCCTAAATGGCAACACATATAGTTTATATATAAATATATATATGTATACACACACACACACACACACACATATACATACATGCATATATATTTAAATAACTAAGCAAAACTTGGTAATGGAACATTGCAAACTATACAAATAGTCATAGTTATAAATTATGCCTGCTGAATTTATAAGTACTGCTGACAACAATTCTATATAAACGGTTTGGTTGTAAGGAAAATATTGGTTCTATTCCCTGCTGTGACATTAAAATGAGTTAAAATGTAATAGAAAAACTGATATTATGGATACAAACAAAAAGACCATGGATAAATATTTGTGCATGAGAGTCAAACCAAGAAAGTAAATTACATTATTAAATCTGGCAAAGGATTTGTGTAATTTAATAAACACATTAAACCAATTTAATGAGCACATGAGTCCTGGGAATCTTTGTTTACAACCAAGAAGTTTAATTGGAACTTATGTAAATTATCCAGTGTCAGGTCAACCCTATCCCTATATGGTTGCATCTGCGGGCTGCCTTCAGCAGCAATTAATATTTTCCTTCATTACTAAGCCAAAGTTAGTACCTTACAATTTTATAATGCAAGTTTATTTCCTAAAGTATGCCATCAGTAAGTATCTCCCAGCAAAGACAGTAAAGAACACTGAAGCCATGCTGACAATGTGAGTGAGAAATGACTGATGCAAGTTCCATCACAGTAAAATGACTTGAGGTTTTGTTGGTTTTGAACCAAATGCCAGAAATTACTAAAAAATGTAACATAGCAGCTATTTCAAATCACGTCTCAAATTCTAGCATTTCTACTCCTTTATTTTATATAAAGGACTTGAGCATCTGTGGATTTTGGTATGGGGAGTAGGGGATCTTGGAGCCAGCTCATAGATACAGAGAGAAAATGATGTTTTGGAATATCCATGACCTCATCTCTCTAGGAAGAAAGTAACACTAATTTAACTGCTATAGCAAGACTAAGTAAAGTCCCTTTAAATGATAACTAAAAACAAAAGTGCTTCTTCCAATAAATGGAAGGGGAATTGAAACCAGTTTCCATGCATAGAATGGCAACTACATATGACTTTTTACTTTGTATAGGAAGACATTACATTCTGTATCAGTCTTGTTTTAAACATGTTCCTTAGGAAATAATCTGAATTTTATTTTCCAAATAGTTTGTAATACATTAATATAACAATTTTATTGTGCAAATGGGAGATTCCCTGATAGCTCAGTTGGTAAAGAATCTGCCTGCAATGCAGGAGACCCTGGTTCAATTCCTGGGTCTGGAAGATCCACGGAGAGGGGATAGGCTACCCACAACAGTATTCTTGGGCTTCCCTTGTGGCTTAGCTAGTAAAGAATCTGCCAGCTTTGAGGGAGACCTGGGTTCAATTCCTGGGTTGGTAAGATTCCCTGGGGAAGAGATAGGCTACCCACTCCAATGTTATGGCCAGGAGAATCCTATGGACTCTATAGTCCATGGGGTTGCAAAGAGTTGGATACAACTGAGTGACTCACTTTACTTCATTTTGCAAATGCATCACTTAAAAGGGGACCCTTAATCAGCCAGAATTTCCTTTCAAGGAAGAGAAATATGAAAATGGAAGTGAAATACATGTAGCCACAAGTAATAGTTACAGTGAAACAAAAATAGCAAAAACTGAGTAAAGAATAAATACTGAGACCAAGGAAATCTTAAGTAAATGGGAATAATTAATAGTTCTAAATAATATAAATTTCAATTGCAAGGAAAAACCCTCTCCATTGGCTTCCTGTTGTGAAAATTTCCAATTCTAGCTAATCTTCTGGCACTTATTTCCATATAGGTCTTACCAGTGTTGAGTAGATACACTCTAATCAGCCCTCGGGTTCTAGTACTTCCTGATGACTCAGCATGGGGCAGCTGTAGAAACTTCCTAGCACTGACATATAGGAGATCTGGAAATTTGTTCTAGAGAACTGATGTCCCACAGAGAAATTCTCAGTCAATAAAGAAATTCACTTTACAGATAAAATAGATGAAAAGTAAACGTATGGGAGAAATATACCATGCTAATATTAATCTGCAGAAAGCAGGAAGTGTTCAGGAGAAACACCAATACTGACTTCACAGAAGGGAGGGTACAAGTGGCCATGTATTTTATCACCCAGGCTACTCCTGACACCTGGAGAAAATTATGAAGGCTTCAGATTGGGCCCCAAACCCCATTGTCAACCTTAGTAAAGGAGGACTTCAAGGTCTATAGCAAATGAAACTTAATGGAGGAGGCCATAAGGATAAAGAAAAAACACAGCTTTTGGCTGCTCTGATTCAACCACCACCTTGAGGGGGTAGAGGAGGCTGGACAAAATACTAAGTCACCTGGGTGTGAACCAGTGCGCCTTTTGCCAGAAAAGAGGACACTGGAAGAGGGAATGTCCTGAGAGCCCTTCTGTGGGATGCCCATGGGGCAACCCCAACAGGCCCCATTTCCTTGCAAATCTCTTGGATGAGAGACTCCTGCACCCTGACCAATGGGGTGCCAGATCCCACTCTGCCCATCCTCATTACTACAGCAGAGCCTCAGGTCATCCTTGATGTGGAGGAAAGAGAACTCAATTTCTTGTAGACACTGGAGCCACCGCTTTGCTCTGAATTCGCCAGCTGGCTCCCTCTCCAATTGTGACTATAATGTGACAAGTTGATGGACAGCCAAAGGTATGGCGATTTGCATCTCCCCTTACTCATGGAATCCAGTCCATTATTATTACTCACTCTTTTCTTGTGTATACCAGAATGCCCTGTCCCCCTCATCAGGAGAGATTTGCTAAATAAGTTAGGAGCTAGAACAGTCTTAGACAGGATGAGTACAAGGATAAACAGAATCCAAACAGAGAATGCACCCATTAGTAGTCCCAGGTCACCTGTTGGGCAACAAAATATTCCCCAAGACCTTCCCTCCCAAGTTAGAGTAGATCCTGAAATCTGGGATACCTTGGCAGCAGGAAGGACAAAATGTGTTCCCCCGGTAAAAATAAAGCCTGGGGGAAATACCCCTGGAAGAGATAATATCCTTTATAGCCTGAGGTCCTGAGGAAAATCCAAACTCTCCTCAGCAAATTCCTAAAGCACAGACTCATTAGGCCCTGACAATCCTCTTGCAACCCCTAATCTGCCCTGTTCAGAAGCCTATTGGGGAGTATTGGTTTGTGTAACACTTATGAGCAGTGAATGAGGCAGTAATCTCCATCACCCATGAGTTCCAAACCCTAACATACTCCTCATCCAAGTGCCAGGGAACATCCACTATTTCTCTGTTTGGGAACCTCACCTCAAAGTTGCATTGTTCTGTATTCCTATACACCCAGACTCTCCATACCATTTTGCCTTTGAATGAAGAGACCTTGTCACCCTGGAGGCTACACAATATACATTTTACAATGCTTCTGTGGAGTTTTCAGAAAAGCTCCTATCTTTTTGGAAACACATTAGCGAGGGAACTGAGTCTTGAGAAGGGAACTCTGCTATTATATGTTGAAGATTTTTTGATGAGCAATGGGATCAAATAAGAGTCAAATCAAAATATTGTTAGGGTCCTAAATTTCTGGCAAAATGGGGATATAAAGTCTCTTCAAGGCTCAGATATCAAAGCAGTGGGTTCAATATTTGGGATTTGTTTTGACCCCAGAAGTGTGAGCCCTGGCCATAGATCAAACAGTAGTTAGCGCATTACCATCTCCAGCCACAAAGAGGCAATTCCAAGGCTTTCTCGAGATGGCTGAATTCTGCTGTATCAGGATTCCAAATCATGGCCTTATAGCTAAGCTCTATATGAGGCTCTAAACGGAAGAGAAAGGGAGCCCCTTCAATGGAATAAGGAGCATCAGCAGCACCTTTGAGACCCTAAAGACTGAGTAGAGAACCAGCAATGGGGCTTCCAAATTTGGACAAGCCCTTTACTCCGTGTGTTCACAAGAGGTCAGTGATAGCACTAGGAGTCCTGACCCTAAAGCTGGAACCACTTAGAGACCCGTGGCTTACTTTTATAAACAACCAGACTTGGTGGCCTTGGGATAACTAAGCTGCCTGTGGGCAGTAACAGTCACAGCTCTGTTGGTTAATGAGGCTTCCAAGGTCACCCTGGGACAACATTTATGTGCTAACCCCTCATCAGGTATAATCGGAAAGGACATCATTGGTTGAGTAGAGGAAGGCTAACAAGATATCAAACCCTCCTAATGGACACTCTCAACATTATCTTAAAGGTGTGCCAAATCCTAAACCCAGCAACTCTGCTTTCAGCAGTTGAGAGTGGACACTTATTGCATCAGTGTATAAAGATCCTAGAACAAACTTATTCCAGCAGGTCTGATCTTCTAGATGAGCCTCTTGATAGCTCTGAGGCTGAATCTTTACTGATGGGAGCAGTTTTATAGAAATGGAAACCCAAAAAGCAGGGAATACTTAGTTGCTAGATGAAGTCATAGAAGCCAAGGCTCTGCCAATCTAGACATCAGTCCCAAAGGCTGAATTCATTGCATTAGTGAGAGCTTTGCAATTAGGGAAGGATAAGAAATAAAATATTTTTATTCACTGTAAATGTGGATTTCCTGTGCTACATGCTCATGCTGTCATTTGAAAAGAAAGAGGAATGCTAATTGCTAGAAATTCCCCTTAAAACAAAGATTTGCATCTTGCAATTTTAGAAGCAATGCAGACTCCGACCCAAGTAGCAGTACCCTGTAGATGCCATCAGAGGAATGGGTCTTTTGTGAGCCAAGGGAACAGCAAAGCTGATTAAATTGCAAAAAAGCAGCTAGATTGCAGGAAACTGAACAAGTTATAGCTCTAGTGATTGGCTCCCCTGAACTCCCCAGTGTTTCCCACAGGAACAAGAAAATGCTGAAAAACGGAGCAATGTGAAAGGAAGCACAGGCTAGTATAAAAAGAAGGAAAAGGTTCTAAACCCTGAGGCTCAACAATGGCAACTCTCCAGGTGTTTACATCGTGCTACCCACTTTGGGAGGGGTGCATCATGGAACTCGATGCAAAAGGCTTTTTCAGGGAAGGGGATTAAAAGAAGAGTAACACAAATAATGCTTGCCTGTGATTTATGTGCCCACAGACCCATCTGATCCCCCCTTCATTCCTCAGGTCAATTCAATGCCAAGGGGATATACAGGGGAAGACTGGCAGTTAGATTTCATCCAAATGCTCCTACAATAAGAATATACATTACTTTTTGTGAAATGACAATCCACTCCAATACTCTTGCCTGGAAAATCCCATGGATGAGGGAACCTGATAGGCTACAGTCCATGGGGTCGCAAAGAGTCAGACATGCCTGAGCGACTTCACTTTCTTTCCTTCTGGTGTTGGTCAATATTTTCATAGGATGGGTTGAAGCCTTTTCCACCCAATCTGAAAAGGCTATGGAAGTCTGTAAGTTCAAGTGGAAGCCTCACTATAAACCAAACTAGTGGAGGTGATGGAATTCCAGTTGAGCTATTTCAAATCCTAAAAGATGATGCTGTTAAAGTGCTGCACTCGATGTGCCAACAAATTTGGAAAAGTCAACAGTGGAAAAGATTGTTTTTCATTCCAATTCCATAGTAAGGCAATTCCAAAGAAAGACAATGCCAAATAATGCTCAAACAACCACACAATTGCACTCATCTCACATGCTAGCAAAGTAATTCTTAAAATTCTCTAAGCCAGGCTTCAATAGTATGTGAAACATGAACTTCCAGATATTCAAACTGGATTTTAAAAAGGCAGAGGAACCAGAGATCGAATTGCCAAAATCTGTTGGATCACCAGAAAAATGAGAGAATTCCAGAAAAACACCTACCCTTGCTTTATTGATTATGCCAAAGTCTTTGTGTGGATCACAACAAACTGTGGAAAATTCTTAAAGGGATGGGAATAGCAGAGCACCTTACCTGCCTCCTGAGAAATCTGCATGCAAGTCAAGAAGCAATGTTAGAACAGGACATGGGACAATGGACTGGTTAAAATTGGGAAAGGAGTATGACAAGGCTGTATATTGTCACCTTGCTTATTTAACTTTTATGTAGAGTACATCGTGTGAAATCCTGGACTGGATGAAGCAATACTTTGACTACCTGATGTGAAGAACTGACTCATTGGAAAAGACTCTGATGCTGGGAAGGATTGAAGGTGGGAGGAGAAGGGGACGACAGAGGATGAGATGATTGAATGGCATCACTGACTCAATGGACATGAGTTTGAGCATGCTCCAGGAGTTAGTGATGGACAGGGAAGCCTGGTATGCTGCAGTCTATGGGGTCACAAAGAGTTGGACATGACTGAGTGATTGAACTGACTGATGGACTGAAGTCCCCTTTAGGAGAAACAATTTCTTGGTTTGGACTTCCAAAGTCTCTCCAGAGTGGTTACAGTCCCTCATTTATAGCCAAAATCACACAGGGATTTGCAACAGACCTAGGGGTGGACTATAAACTATACACCTCTTAGCACCACCAGTCGTCAGGGAAGGTAGAGAAAATGAACCTTACTTTAAAGAAAACCTTAGCAAAGCTCTGCCAAGAAATGGATAAACCCTGGACCACCTTGCTTCCTATTGCACTCCTCAAGTTCCATGTAGCCTCCAGGACTGGGGACACAGTCCATTTGAAAGGCCTTTTGTTTTACTACTGACATTCTATTGGATGAGAACATGAACCAGATCCTCAGATATATCATTAATTTAGGACAAGTTCAGAAGGCAGTCCAGGACAATGCCCATAAGACATTGAAAGCTGCCCATACCAATTTTCACTAAAAATATAGAGGAGGGAGCATTTCCTTCACAAATAAACCCTAGGAACTATGTTCTTAAAACTTGGAAACAGGGGTATTCTTAAGACCAACTATTGCCAAAATGGAAGGGCCCCTATTGAGTAATTTTAACCACCTGCACTGCTGTCAAACTGCAAGGAATATCTAATTGGGTACATGTGTCCAGACTAAAGCTTTTATCCTTAGAAACCCTGTCAGTCACAATAAAACAGTACACCTGTGAGACAGTGGAAGCTCGGAGATACCTATTCAAAAGACAGGTGCCATCAACAGATAAGTAAAATGATGCACTGGGTTGACTCCTACTTGAAATCTTAATGGGACTTAGGACCTCTCATTTAATTGGCTGATACAGTTCTTGACAATTGTCTGGCCCTTGAGTACCTTCTGGAAAAACACGGTAGAGTTTATGTGATAACTAAAACATCCTGTTGCACTTTGATCAATGCAACAGGACATGTAAAAGTTAATACTAAGGAAATACACACCCAGGCAGAGTAGTCTCATAATTTTGGCGGGGCGATATAGCCTCCATTGTCTGGGCAACAGTTAACCTGGAAGTCCAAAGTTAATCTGGTTGCTTCTCTTTCTAGGCCTTTTAATGCCTATTGTTGTTCTTTTTAGCCCTTGTTTGTTTAACCTTTTGGTCAACTCTGTCTCTTAGGCTCCAACAGTTTCAAGCAAGGCTTTATGATGGCTCAAGGAATTCAGTCCATTCCAGCAGAGTGACCTAGGTCCTTAAAGGTCTTTGGAAGCAGTCAGTGAGAGACTTATATACTTTTAAAGCAGGATAAGGTCTATAGCCCCTGTCCAGTAGGAAGAAGTTTCGGAAGATACCTTCCAACCTTCTGTCCCTTACAGCCCTTAAGAATAAGGATGTGGAGTCTCTCAGAGGGGAATGAGACAGACCTGGGACCTGGAATCCTTGCTGCAGTGCTGCAACGCTTGCACTTGGACACACCCTCCTTAAGCAACAAAACTGGAAGAAACTATATAGGACTAAAAATAACTGCAGACATGTGTGGTAGTGGTGGCTTAGTTGCTAAACCATGTCTGACTCTTGAGACCCCATGGACTGTAGCCTGCCAGGCACCTCTGTCCATGGGATCTCCAGGCAAGAATACTTTAATGGATTGTAGCTAGTTTGAAGTGAGATGTGCTGTAAACATGTGATGCATGCACCATTTCAAAAATTTAGCATGAAAAAAGAATGTAAAATAGCTCAATGATTTTTATATTCTCAATCAAAATCCCAGTAAGCTATTTTATAGATGTCAGCACACTGACTTTAAAGTTTATATGAAGAAACAACTGGCCCTGAAGAGCCAACACAGTATTGAGAGAGAAGAACAAAATTGGAGGACTGGTGCGATCCAACTTTAAGACTTTCTATAAAGCTCTAGTAGTTAAGACAATGTAGTATTGGTGAAGGGAGGGACAAGTAGATCAATGGAACAAAACAGCCCAGAAATACAACTCTATAAAAATAGTCAAATTATTTCTGACGAAGAAGCATAGGCAATACAATGGAACAAAGACAGTCTTTTCAATAAATGATGCTGAAACAACTGAACATCCACATGAAAAAGAGTGACTCTAGACATGGACCTTATACCTTTTCACAAAAATTAACTCAAAATTGATCATAGACTTAAATGTAAAATGCAAAGCTATAAAACTTCTAGAAATAATATAGGAGAAAACCTAGATGACCTTGGGTATGGTGACATGTTTTTAGATAAAATACCAAGGATACACTCCACAAAAGAAATAATTGATAAATTGAACTTCATTAAGATTAAAAACATGTGCTGTGAAGTAAATGTCAAGAGAATTAGAAGAGATGCCACATACTGTGAGAAAATTTTTGCAGAAGACTCATTTTTTATCCAAAATGAATAATGAACTCTTAAAACTCAACAATAAGAAAACAACCCAATTAAAATGGACCAAAGACCTTAATGGACACCTCATCAAAGAAGATATACTGATGGCAAATAAGCATATGAAAACATGCCCCACATCATATGTCTGGGCAAATTCAATGAGAACCACTCTATACCTACTAGAATGGCCAAAATCCAGAACACTAATAACACCAAATGCTTGCAAGGATATGAAGTTCATATGTTTGTGGGGAAAACAGTAACTTTTGAAAACTGTTTTTACAATACTAAACATACTTTAGAACACAATATAGCAAATGCCCTCCTTGTCATTTACTCAAATGAGTTACAAACTTATGTTCCCACAAAAACCTGCACAGGTTTATGCAAACTTTATTCACAATTGCCTAAATTTAAAAAAAAAAAGAAAAAGCAAGATGTCCTTGGGCAGCTAAATGCATAAATATACCATGATATACCGAGACAATGGAATATTATTCAGCACTAAAAAGAAAAGTGCTATAAAGCCATGAAAAGACATAGAGAAAATTTAAGTGCATATTACTAATGTTAAAAAGACACATCCTGTATGATTCCAACTGCATAACATTCTGGAAAAGAAAAAATTATGGGTACCAGAAAAAAAATCAGGGTTGCCAGGGGTTGGAGTATAAGGGAACTGATGAATAGGCAGGGTACAAAGGATTTTCAGGTCAGTGAAAATACTCTGTGTAATATTATAATGAGGGCTGTCTATGATTATACATTTATCCTAACTCATAGAATGCACTATATCAAGAGTGAACCCTAAGATGACTATGGATTTTGGATGATTATGATCTGTCAGTATAGGTTCATCCTTGGTAACTAATTACCATTCTGTTGACTGATGTTGATAATAGGTAAGGTTATGCATGTTTTAGAGGAGGTGGTATGTGGAAAATCTGTAACTCATGAATTTTGTTGCAAACCTAAAACTTCTTTAAAAAAAACAAAAAATAAAATTTTGTATTTTGTTTTCAGAAAAAAAATCAACATTGAAATTTACAAAGATATTGCATATAATAACATAAAAAATATAACGTGTATCTGACAAAAGATGCATGAGACTTATGCAAGGAAAACTATGAACACTTCATAGAATCACCTGTTCATTTATTAAAGAAGTTAATATTGTTAAGACATTAAGTTATTTTCACATTCATCAATAAATTCTGTATAACACCAATTAAAATTCCAGCATATATTTGTAGAAATTTTAAAGCAGTTTTAAAACTCACGTAGACAACTTATTTTATTCCTGATCTTAGAGGAAATGCTTTCAGCTTTTCACCACAGAGTGTGATGTTAGCTACTGGTTTATTGTGCATGGCCTTTATTATGTGGAGGTATGTTCCCTCTATGACCACTTTCTAGAACATTTTTGTCATAAATGGGTGCTGAATTTTGCCAAAAAGCTTTTTCTGTGTCTATTGAAATGATCATATGATTTTTATTCTTCAATTTGTTGATGTGGTGTACCACATTGATTGATGTGTGGATAATGAAAAATTCTTTGCATCCCTGGGATGAACACCACTTGATCATAGTGTGTGATCCTTTTCATGTATTATTGGATTTCAGATTGCTAGTATTTTGTTGAGGATTTTTGCATCTATGTTCATCAGTGATATTAGCCTATAATTATTTTGTGTGTGATACTTTTGTCTGATTTTGGTACAAGGGTGATGGTGGTCTTATAGAATGAGTTTGGATGTTTTCTTTCCTCTGCAAGTTTTTGGAACAGTTTCAGAAGAATAGGTATTAACTCTTCTCTAAATGTTAAATAGAACTTGCCTATGGAGCCAGCTGGTCTTGTACTTTCATTTGTTGGAAGATTTTTAGTCACAATTTCAGACATGTTCCTGTTTCACCCAGAAATAAATCCTTTCACTTATGGTTAATTACTCTATGACAAAGGAGACAAGACTATACAATGTTGAAAAGACAGTCTCTTCAATAAATAGTGCTGGGAAAACTGTATGGCTACATGTAAAAAAAAAGAAATTAGATAATTCTTTAACACCATACACAAAAGTAAGCTCAAAATACTTTAAAAACCTAAATGTGAGACCAGACACTATAAAGTTTCTAGAGAAAAACATAGGCAGAGCACTCCAACATAAATCTCAGCATTATCTTTTTTGATTTGTCCCCTAGAATAATGGAAATAAAAACAAAAATAAATAAACTAAGCAGACCTAATTAAACAGAAAATCTTCTGCACAGCAAAGGAAACAATAAACAAAATGAAAAGACAACCTACAGATTGGGAGAAAATATTTGCAAATGATGTGAACAACAAAGGATTAGTCTCCAAAATTTATAAACAGTCCATGCAGCTTAATATCATCTAAACTAACAGTCTAATCAAAAAATATGCAGAAGACCTAAATAGACATTTCTCCAAAGAAGACATACAGGTGGCCAAGAGGCACATGAAAAGATGTCAACATCATCATTTTTATTACAGAAATGCAAATCAAAACTGCAATGAGATATCACCTCACACCAGTCAAAATGACTATCATCAAAAAATTCACAAACAATAAATGTTGGAGAGGGTATGGAGAGTAGCTAATCTATCCTCCTACACTATTGATGGGAATATAAATTGGGACAGCCAATATGGGAACAGTATGGATGTTCCCTAAAAAACTAAAAGTACAGCTACCATATGATACTGCAATCCCATTCCTGGGCATATATCTGGAGGAAAACATAGTCTGAAAGGATACATGCACCCCATTGTTCATTGCAGCACTG
Organism: Odocoileus virginianus; assembly: GCF_023699985.2. Classification (NCBI taxonomy): domain Eukaryota; kingdom Metazoa; phylum Chordata; class Mammalia; order Artiodactyla; family Cervidae; genus Odocoileus; species Odocoileus virginianus. The sequence continues at coordinate 35,953,169 of NC_069680.1, forward strand.
TTTACAGTAGCTAAGAGATAAAAGCAACCTAAATGTACATTGGCAGAAGAAGGGATAAAGAAGATGTGATACATATATACAGTGGAATATTACTCAGCCATCAAAAAGAATGAAATAATGTCATATGCAGCAACATCGATGGATCTGGAGAGTGTCATACTGAGTGAAGTAAGTCAGACAGAGAAGGAAAAATATCAGGTGATAGCCCTTATATGTGGAATCTGAAAAAAAATGATACAAATGAATGTATTTACAAGACACACAGACTTAGAGAACCTATGTGGTACAGATGAAGGGTAGGGGAAAGGGATAGTTAGGGAGTTTGGGATCGACATATACACACTGCTATATGTAAAATGGATAACCAACCAGGAAATACTGTGTAGCATCGAGAACTCTACTCAATGTTATGTGGCAGCCTGGAAGGGTAGGGAGTTTGCAGGAAAATTTATATGTGTGTATGTATGGCTGAGTCTCTTTGCTCTGCACCTGAAACTATCACAATATTGTAATATAAATACAAATAAAAAGTTAAAAAAATGATTAACACTCAAAAAGAAATGCAGAGGAAAGAATGGCCAAGATTCTAAGTGACAAAAAAGAATCATGATGCCTGATTTCAACACAGTAAAAGCTGTAGTAATCAAGATTTGTTACAGTGGCATAAATATAGGTAAATAGATTAACAGAACAGAAATATTCACACATATATAGATAACATGATTTCAACAAAGTAAAAGGCAATTTAGTGAAGAAAGGAAAATCTTTTTAAGGAATGATACTGGAACAATTGTATATCTGTACACACACACACACACACAAACTTCAATCCAATTATTGCATTATATATGAAATTAACTAAAAAGTGAAACATGTGGCTGAATGTAAAGCATAAAATTATATGCTTTCTAATGTATAGAAAAGTAAAAGGAGAAAGTCTTAGTGACCTTGTGATAAGCAAAGATTTTTAATTGTGGTACCAAAGTGTCATCTGTTAAAAAAAAAAATAGTTTACTTGTATCAGACAATGAAAAGACAATTCACAGTCTTGGAAAAAATATTTTCAAATCATACATCTGATAAAACTCATATCTAGAATGTATAAAAAAATACTTAAAAGTAAAAAATAAGAAAACAACCTGAAAAAATGGGAAAAGATTTTGAGCAGACACCTTATCAAAGAAGATATACACATGGCATATAACAACATATTCAGCATTGCTAGTTATCAGAGAAATGTAAATTAGAGATGAAAGAAAGTGAGAAAATAAAAGAGAAAAGAAAGATAAGATAAAAGAAGCAATACAAACTTGATCCTATCACATGCTTATGAGGTGAGGAGAAACTAGGACTCACTATTCACTACTGTTGGGAATTCACTGTTGGGAATTCACTCTTCTTGGGAATGAAAAATGTTACAACTACTTTAGATAACAGTTTGGCAATTACTTAAAAGTGTAAATATAGAGGTATTGCATGATTCACTCATTTCACTACCAAATATTTACTGAAAAGAAATCAAATCACATGTTCATACAAATATTTGTATCTTAATAATAGCTTCATGTGTAATAGTCAAACACTAGAAATAATTCAAATGCCAATCATCAGCAACTAGTTAAATATACAGTGGAATAATACTCATCGAGTCAAAGAGATGAACTACTGAGAGTGTCAACAAGGTGAATGAATCTAAAAATAATTATCCTGAGTGAAAGAAACCAGAAAAAAATGCATATAATATTATGATTCCACTTACCGAGAAAAAAGCATAGAAAATAAAAATTAATTTGTAGCAACAGACACATCACTGGCTACCTGGGAATGAGGGATTAAAATAGGGCACAAAGAAACTTTTAGGGGCAATCAATATGTTACTACCTTGATTACGATGGTTTTTCAAATCTATCCTTATGACAAAAATTGTCAAATTGTATATTTTAAATATGTACAATTCATTGAATACTATTTATACCACCATAAACATTAAAATTATATAATGATGATAATAATTCAGAGAAAGGAAGCCTCTTTTATGAAGTTATCCTAAGATTTGTTTCCAAAGTATTGTAGCTAGGCAAAGTTTTACTATAAAATATAGCCAAATATAAACCCTTTCTGTCTCTAGTTATTTATAGAAAGTTTTCCTAGCAGAGATTTTTACAATTCTTGCTCCCTGATCCTTTAAAAATTAATGTATTAATTTTCCTATATTATATTGCTTTAACCCATTGTTTTTTCCCAATAAATTAATCATCACATTTTTTATAGTTATTTTTCAAGGATAAAACTTAACACACTTATATTTGAGTGTAATCTTTCCCTCATGAACAAATTTAATTATTTGTTATTTGCATTTAAAAGAGTTATTTTAATATGATCTCTTGCCTAAGCACTTTGAAAGTTAATCCTCTAAAGACTTCTGCTTTACATAAGTTTCTCTCCTGTGTTTTGGATAAATGTTATTATATAGTAGAATGAGATAAAGGGAAAATATGCAATTAACCCATGTGCCTTTATTAAAAACAGGCCTTAAAAAATAGGACCTATAAAGTAAGCTTTACTTCTGTGTCAACTGGATGGGGAATAGAGACTTGCAGTGAAGACTTTTGGCTTCCATTTTTTCATCAAGGTAAAGAGAATGATCCAGATCATTCATATCTTGGCATTCATTAATGTTTTGTTAATACATGGAGTTATTGTGCTCCTGTGGTATGAAACATTTTCCTGGCTCCTCTTTGCTCTGTTATTCTGGTTCATTAGATTCTCTTCTGGTTTCTCTCATGAGGGATCAGGGAAGGACCTACAGGTGTACAGATTCTGCTTTCTCGCTCTCTATCACTAGCTCTGTCTCTATCTCCCCTCTATCTGTAAGTAAGAGATCAAGTTAGCTTTTACTGCAAGTTTTCCTCCAATTCAAGGTTGAAGAATGAAAGTTCAGTTTTTTGTTTTTTTTTTTCTCTTTTCCCCACATCTGACCTGGGTCCTCCAACACAGTTTTTACCAGGGGGAAAAAAAAAAAAACCAAAAACTTAGGTTAATTAGGCACTTTGAGGTCCTTTATAAGCCATTTATTTTCTTATTTGACCTTGGTTCTTTGCATAAATACTTTTATTTGTAACAATCCCAAAGGGCATAGGAGAAAGTCCTCAATCTTTAACAAGGTATGATAAATCATGTATAGTCATTAATATGGAAAACTGAGGACATATATGATTTAAGGGGGAAATTGTGTATTTTTTGTTGTGCCTAAAACTATGCTGTATATTATATACATGCTGGATTTTACTTCATCAGATTTGTTATGCTGATAAGTCTATTTTGAGAATCTCCTTCTCAGTGGTTTTCTACATAAAAGCTAGCCAAAAGAACTCAAAGGTTTTACAGAGAACACTGATGACACCACCCTTATGGCAGAAAGAGAAGAGGAATTAAAGAGCCTCCTGATGAAGGTGAAACAGGAGAGTGAAAAAGCTGGTTTAAAAATCAAAATTCAAAAAACTAAGATCATGGCATCCAATCCCATCACTCCATGGCAAATAAATGGGGAAACAATAGAAACAGTGACAGACTTTATTTTCTCGGGCTCCAAAATCACTATGGACGGGAACTGCAGCCTTGAAATTAAAAGACGCTTGCTCCTTGGAAGAAAAGCTATGACAAATCAAGACAGCATATTAAAAAGCAGAGACATCACTCTGCCTACAAAGGTCTGTATAGTCGAAGCTATGTTTTATCCAGTAATCATTTATGGATATGAGAGCTGGACAATAAAAAGGGCTGAGAGCCAAAGAATCGATGCCTTTAAATGGTGGTGCTGGAAAAGACTCTTGACAGCTCCTTGGACTACAAGGACATTAAACCAGTCAATCCTAGAGGAAACTGACTCTGAATATTCTTTGGAGGGACTGATGCTGAAGCTCCAAAACTTTGGCCACCTGATGTGAAGAGCCGACTCACTGGAAAAGACCCTGATGCTGGGAAAGATTCAAGGCAGGAGGAGAAGGGGACAACAGAGCACAAGGTGGTTGGATGGCATCACAGACTCAACGGACTTGAGTTTGAGCAAGCTCTAGGAGTTGGTGAAGGACAGGTGAGCCTGGCATGCTGCAGTCCATGGGGTGGCACAGAGTTGGACAGGACTGAATGAATGAACAACAGCAAATGATTATGATCAGGCAGTGGAGGACTTCCACTGGTGACTTCCCTGGTAACTCAGACAGTAAAGAATCTGCCTGCAGTGCAAGACACCTGGGTTCAGTATTTGGCTTGGGAAAATCCCCTGGAGAAGGACGTGGCAACCCACTCCAGTATTCTTGCCTGGAGAACCCCATGGACTGAGGAGCTTGGCAGGCTGCAGTCCATGGGGTCTCAAAGAGTTGGACATGACTGAATGATTAACAGCAGCAGTGGAGGACTGATGCAAGCAAATATGTAGAGCAGGTTTCAACTTGCTCTAGCTTTCTTTCTTTCCACATCCACTTCTTTCTGATGGCTTGTCCTGACAGACCTACCACCAACTACTTGGCTGAGGATTCTCAGAGGTGTAGAACCAGTCACTACATAGGGGCAATAGCCTTCCTGAAACTTTTCCAAAACATCCTTCAGAACCCCATCATGCCAGCTATAAGTATTACTACATGCCTCTCAGATTCCCCTGTAAACATAAACTTGTTTCCAACAAAACTTATGGGTTAGTGCTGGCTAGTCAACCCTGATCCTCTAATTTCCTCTTCTAGACCTTCCCCTTGAACAGCTTTTTCCATAGTTGTTTAAAATCTAATCACTTAATAAAATCTCATCCCATAGTCCATATATCAGTCACTGCTTACAAACATTAAGCTTTGGTGTTTTAATAACAACAATTATTTCTTCTGTTTGTGAATCAAATTTGAACAGATTTAATTTGGAATGATTCATCGCTGCTGCCCCAAAATATCTGGGCCCTCAATCAGAATAACACAAAATTGCCTGAGGCTTGGTATACCTGGCTCCTGGTCATTCACCTCTCTGCTTTCTTGTAATATCAATATCCCTTCACGTGGTATCTTTAATTCTCAGTCAATTCTCTGAGTATTTTAAGGAAGATGAAGTTCAAGTCACAAATCTCTCTAAGTCCAGGACCCCAAAATAGAACAGCATCACCCTGCTCTGTCCTAGTGGACAAAGCATTTCCAGAGCAGATCCACATTCAGGAGGAGAGACATAAAGGAAAATTCTCCATGAAAGCAGTGTCTTAAAATGTGTGACCATTTTTAATATGCCACATTGCATAACAGTGTCTATGCTTCAAACAGAGTTTATAAGAGAGTTCATGAAAGAGTCAAGAATCAAGCCAACTCGGCATAGAATTGGGAACCTATGTTTAAAAGCATGCAAAGTATATGCCTGGCAATATGCTGTCTATGTTTACATGTGTTCTCATTTCATACAAATCTTTGAAATCTATACATCAGTATTTTTAGAATGAGACAGTTAAGGCTCAAATAGTAATAATAATAATAATAATAATAATAATAATAATAATAATAATTCCTCACTGCCAGTTAGTCAGTGAAAGAGTTGGAGTTCAAATCCATCCCATGAGAAAGCAAAACTCTGCATTCAATTCTTCAGCACCAGCTCTTCCATCCTCATATCTGCTATTTGGCTGAACATCATTTCTCGAATAATCAGATAGCCTTATCCTTCATAGAATAGGGGGATATTTTATGTTTCAGGATATCCTCTAAAAATAAACATTTATCAGCTTCTTTCCTTGGAGAAGGTTAACAGAGATCATTTGGTCATTTCTTTTCAGTCTCAGAAAAGGTTTTTGGAAAGAGTAGTTGCCTGGATTAATGTCTACCAAGCACTGAAGTCTCAGTTGCTCCCCACTAGCTTTCAATTCACTTGAGAGAATGACCTCCTACTTGAGGAAACTGACGGTCTGTGAAGGAATTAGTATAGACAAGTCATTCAGAACATGAATTTCAATGAATGTGGTCTCTCTGTCATTTTATAGCAAAAAATTTATTAACCTTCTAAGTTTCCCTCAGTGAGGTGTTCAATATAGAACTGAATAGCATTGTTGCAATGCTAAAGAATGTTCAAACTATTGCACAGTTGCACTCATCTCACATGCTAGCAAAGTAATGCTCAAAATTCTCCAAGCTAGACTTCAACAGTGAACCGAGCACATTCACATTTTCAAGATGGATTTAGAAAAGGCAGAGGAACCAGATATCAAATTGCCAAAATCCACTGGATCATAGAAAAAGCAAGAGAATTCCAGGAAAACATCTGCTTCATTGACGATGCTAAAGCCTTTAACTGTGTGGATCACAACAAACTGTGGACAATTCTTCAGGAGATGGGAATGCCAGACCATTTTACCTGCCTCCTGAGAAACCTGTATGTAGGTCAATAAGCAACAGTTAGAACTGGATATGAGACAACAGACTGGTTCCAAATTGGGAAAGGAGTATGTCAAGGCTGTATATTGTCACTCTGCTTATTTAACTTATATGCAGAGTACATCATGAGAAATGCTGGGCTGGATGAAGCACAAGCTGGAATCAAGATTCCCAGGAGGAATATCAACAACCTCAGATATGCAGATGACACCACCCTTATGGCAGAAAGTGAAGAGGAACTACAGAGATTCTTGATAAAGGTGAAAGAGGAGAGTGAAAAAGCTGGCTTAAAACTCAACATTCAAAAAATGAAGATCATGACATCTGGCCCCGTTACTTCATGACAAATAGATAGAAAAACAATGGAAACAGTGAGAGACTTTATATTTTTGGGCTCTAAAATCACTGCAGATGGTGACCGCAGCCTTGGAATTAAAAGACGCTTGCTCCTTGGATGAAAAACTATGATCAACCTAGACAGCATATTAAAAAGCAGAGACATTACTCTTCCTGCAAAGATCTGTATAATCAAAGCTATGATTTTTCAGTAGTCATGTGTGGATGTGAGAGTCAGACCATAAAGAAAGTTGAGCACTGAAGAACTGATACTTTTGAACTGTGGTGTTGGAGAAGAATCTTGAGAGTCTCTTGGAGTGCAAGGAGATATCTGTCCTGAATATTCATTGGAAGGACTAATATGAAGCTGAAACTCCAATACTTTGGCCAACTGATGCCAAGTACTGACTCACTGGAAAAGACCCTGATGCTGGGAAAGATTGAAGGCAGGAGGAGAAGTGAACAACAGAGGATGAGATAGTTGGATGGCATCACTGACTCAATGGACCTGAGTTTGAGGAAACTCTGGGAGTTGGTGATGGACAGGGAAGCCTAGTGTGCTATAGTCCATGGTGTTGCAGTCGGACATGACTGAGCAACTGAACTTGGGACTGAATATTAATTTTTTTCCATTTATTTTTATTAGTTGGAGGCTAATTACTTTACAATATTGTAGTGGTTTTTGCCATACATTGACATGAATCAGCCATGGATTTACATGCGTTCTCCATCCTGAACCCCCCCTCCCACTTCCCTTCCCATCCTATCCCTCTGGGTCTTCCCAGTGCACCAGCCCCGAGCACTTGTCTCATGCATCCAACCTGGGCTGGTGATCTGTTTCACTCTTGATAGTATACTTGTTTCAATGCTGTTCTCTCAGAACATCCCACCCTCGCCTTCTCTCACAGAGTCCAAAAGTCTGTTCTGTACATCTGTGTCTCTTTTTCTGTTTTGCATATAGGGTTATTGTCACCATCTTTTTAAATTCCATATATATGCATTAGTATACTGTATTGGTCTTTATCTTTCTGGCTTACTTCACTCTGTATAATGGGCTCCAGTTTCATCCATCTCATTAGACTGATTCAAATGAATTCTTTTTAATGGCTGAGTAACATTACTTTGCCAACAAATGTCCGTCTAGTCAAGGCTATGGTTTTTCCAGTGATCATGTATGGATGTGAGAGTTGGACTGTGAAGAAAGCTGAGCACCGAAAAATTGATGCTTTTGAACTGTGGTGTTGGAGAAGACTCTTGAGAGTCCCTTGGACTGCAAGGAGATCCAACCAGTCCATCCTAAAGGAGATCAGTCCTGGGTGTTCATTGGAAGGACTGATGCTGAAGCTGAAACTCCGATACTTTGGCCACCTGATGTGAAGAGCTGACTCATTGGAAAAGACCCTGATGCTGGGAGGGATTGGGAGCAGGAGGAGAAGGGGACGACAGAAGATGAGATGGCTGGATGGCATCACCGACTCGATGGGTATGAGTTTGAGTAAACTTCGGGAGTTGGTGATGGACAGGGAGGGCTGGCGTGCTGCAATTCATGGGGTCGCAAAGAGTCAGACACGACTGAGCGACTGAACTGAACTGAACTGAGTATTCCATTGTGTATATGTACCATAGCTTCCTTATCCATTCTTCTGCTGATGGGCATCTAGGTTGCTTCCAAGTCCTGGCAATTATAAACAGTGCTGTGATGAACATTGGGGTGCATGTGTCTCTTTCAGATCTGGTTTCTTCAGTGTGTATGCCCAGGAGTGGGATTGCTGGTTCATATGGCAGTTAATTTTTATCTGTTCAAATTTTTATTGACTTCTCTGAATATAAGGACAGAGCGGTGAACTTTTTCATCTTAACAAATCACTGGTAAGGGAGATATATTACTATGATTGACTTAGTATCATCTATCGACTAGATACTGGAAAAGATATCTACATTGACTGATCTACTGATATTTCAGTGTACTAAGTTTAATGTAAGGTGCCAATACATTACAAGGTTTTGATCAAAGTTTGAAATCTTAAGCAGCAGCCATTATCAGCTATATCAACAACATTGATGGAATAAAGATCAAGAGAATACAATTCACTTAAAAAAAATAGAGAATGGATAAATTGAGTAGAATGAAACTCACTCTTATACAGTTTTACCACTTGTCTGATGAAAGATCTATTCCAGTCACAAATGTTTAAACTAGTTATTTGTGTCAAACATGAAAGTTGAATGTTTCAACTCTATTTTTCTGACAACTTACCTAAAGTATTAAAACATCATCTTGTCTTTTTGTTTTAAATTATTGTATCCATTTCTGTTTTGCTAAATACTTTTATTCAAAACAAACACATACACAAGAGAAAAATTCTGTTTTTTTCCCCTGAATTCTTCATTGCATTAAGTTATAATTGGAGCTAATTTTCAAGGAGTTGATGTTTGCCCTTGAGTAACCACAAAGCAGAAGCCAGAACATTAAATTGTGTATAAAAACAGCTTATAACAGATGATTATGAAGGGATTTCTGCCAAATGACTCATTTGGAATTGGAAACTTTGGAGATTTTCTATCAGTGTTGTAGTTAAACTTCTGAAAAGAGATGGTGTTTGGACTTAGCCTTTCTTTTCCATATCCTATAATTCATTCTATAAAATAATGACATTTGCATCAAGAATTGCTAAGACTGGTAGAAAATCCTGTATACCACATGATTTATAATTGACACTTGGTGAAGATTTTACTTTATAATTTTTTTAAATTTTATCAATGTAAAACAAATATGTTCTTTGATATCACTAAAGAACAAACATTAAGTATTGAAGTTTTAAGAGTTTAAAGGCAGGTTGGTTTTAATTATTATTCATGAGAACAAAGAACCTCCTAAATCCTTACGTTTTTAGTGAGTTTGCTTCAGCTGAAGAAATTGAGGTTCATGAGCTCAGAACCTGATCTCTGATCTTGTTCAATTTTCTTATTAGCTATAAGGACACTCAGACAATGCAAATCATTTAGTACACACCATTAGTACTGTGCCTGTAGTAATATTGGGGTGCTTAGGACAACAGCATACAAATCAATGTTTTACTAATTTTTATATTTGCATATGTTCAGATGATTTTTTTTTCTCATTTATTTTTATTAGTTGGAGGCTAATTACTTTACAATATTGTAGTGGTTTTTGCCATACATTGACATGAATCAGCCATGGATTTACATGTGTTCCCCATCCCGATCCCCCCTCCCACCTCCCTCTCCATCCCATCCCTCTGGGTCATTCCAGTGCACGAGCCCCGAGCACTTGTCTCATGCATCCAACCTGGACTGACGATCTGTTTCACACTTGATAATATACATGTTTCAATGCTGTTCTCTCAGATCATCCCACCCTAGCCTTCTCCCATAGAGTCCAAAAGTCTTCTATACCTCTGTGTCTCTTTTTCTGTCTTGCATATAGGGTTATCAAAATAACAACATAGAGGTTATTATTTGGAATTAAAATCATGCAGCTAAGAGTCAGAAATTGATATTTAGATGAATAAGCTGTTAGAAAATCAGTCTAGGGCTTTCCAAGGTGGCAGAGGACTAGAAGGACATGGAGTTCATCTCTCCCTACAAACTCAGAAAATAGTACCTCTATAAATGTAACAGTTCTCACAGAGCACCTGCTGAACACTAGCAGAGGACTCTGGACACCTAAAAGGACAAGAAAGATACCCGCCTAACCTGATAGGATAAAAGGAAGAAGGGAAAGGAAGAGGAGAGGGAAGCAGGATGAGACCTGTGCCCCACTGGAAGATGAAGGTTAAATGAGGTTGTCACATGTGGGGAAACTCCCTTAGCAGCAGGGAGATCAACTGGGCCAGCAGGGAGCTTCAGAAGCTCAGAAGAGAGGCCCGTAACTGGTCTGTGGCAGGCAGGACAGAGGGAGACCTACACAGATGGCTCAGGCCACAACCCTGTGCGCCCCAGCCTGAGATGGGTAGCCGCCGGTGCTGAGAGGGGCTGATGCTGGAATGCAAGGTTTGGAGAACAGGCCTGGAGAGAGGACTGATGTTGGCTGTGAGGAGAAAGCCTGGGGGGATGGGAGTGAGGAGCTCTGCAGCCAAGAATGCTCTTGGAGGAAGCCCAGAATGTGACAGAAGTGAAGCCCAATTGTTCAGGGATGTGCCGCCATTGTAGCCTCTCTCCTCACATGCCTGTCCCTGCCTCCACCAGCACTAGGGAGGGTGCTCGCTGAGCGGTCTCATCCGCCCTGCCATTGCCTCTTCCACCCTTCCTGACCAATCTGCTCCCTTTGCTACTCAAAGGGCTCACGTGTTCCAATCACTATGCCAGCACCCTCCTGTCCAGGCAACCTGCTTGCTCTGATCACCACCTTGGTTCCAGCTCCTTCCTGCCTGATAGGCTTGTGTGCTTTGGCAAGCTTTGGAGCAGAATCCAGTGGGAAGAACATATGCAGAGATGGGGCTGAAACCACAGCTAAGCTCCAAGGACCATGTGATTAAGGAAGAAAAGCTGAAATCTCTTTTTATGGCTGCGTGAAATCCAAAGTTACACCTTTGCAGAAGTCTTCCAAAATTCAGCCCCTGAAAAACCTCCAAAAGAACAAGCACCCCTGCAACTGGGACAAGTATGACTTTAGTAGCATCAGTGGACTTTATGGGCACATATACATGTGAGGGTTGGGCCAGGCCAGAATCAGATCTGCCTCCGTAGCTCGCACAGTGGGTCCAAGTACATGACAGTGGCAGTCCTGACCTGACCTCAGTTGGTCTGCACGAATGGCCTGGTGAGAGTCACCAGGATAAATGCCAGCATACCCACAGTTAAGGTGGAACTTAAATCAGTGCCAACAAGAGTATACTTTGAGAGCCTGCTGTGTGAAAGGGGGCATAACAGAGCATACTCACAGGTACAGAACTCCAAAAGAGAAATATTCAGTGGCTTCTCTCCCAGTGGGAGTGCTCTCATCACACAAATCTCATGCCACGGGTCAGAAACACAGCTAAGAAACAGATCTGGGGGCCTCTATTCCAGCAACTAGGGAGCAGACCCCACCCCTAACAGAATACTGACAAACACAGAACAAAGAGAAGATCCTGCTTAACATCCAGGGCAGACTCTGGTCACCACAATGCCAGTCAAATCTCCTACCAAGAGGATAAATGCACAAGCCTCTGGACTAACCTTGCCCACTAGGGAGCACACACCAGAAGCAAGAGGAATTTTAAATCTGAATTTTGAAAAAGGAGCTCATGATTTGAGTCACAATCAGCTCCCAGTCTTATTTTTGCTGACTATGTAAAGTTTCTCCATCTTCACTCCATCTTCAGCTGCAAATAATATAATCAGTCTGATTTTGGTGTTGACCATCTGGTGATGTCCATGTCTAGAGTCTTCTCTTGTGTTGTTGGAAGAGGGTGTTTGCTATGAGCAGTGTGTCCTCTTGGCAAAACTCTGGTAGCCTTCTCCCTGCTTAATTTTGTACTCGAAGGCCAAACTTGCCTTTATTCTAGTATCTCTTGACTTCTTACTTTTGCATTCCAGTCCCCTATGATGAAAAGGTGTTTTTCATTTTTGGGTATTAGTTCTAGAAGGCCTTGTAGGTCTTCATAGAACCATTGAACTTCAGCTTCTTCAGCATTAGTAGTTGGGCATAGACTTGGATTACTGTGATATTGAATGATTTATCTTGGAAGTGAACCAACATCATTCTGTAGTTTTTGAGATTGCACCCAAGTACTGCATTTCAGATTCTTTCATTGAGTGTAAGGGCTACTCCCTTTTTTTTCTAAGGGATTGTTGCTAACAATAGTAAATATAATTGTCTGAATTAAATGAACCTATTCCAGTGCATTTTAGTTCACTAATCCTAAAATGTTGATGTCCACTCTTGCCATCTCCTATTGACCACTTCCAATTTACCTTGATTCATGAACATAACGTTCTAGGTTCCTGTGCAATATTGTTCTTTGCAGCTTCAAACTAGACTTTTGCCACCAAACACAGCCACACCTGGGCGTTGTTTCTGTTTTGGCTCCGCATCTTCATTCCTTCTGGAGTTGTTTCTCTGGTCTTCTCCAGGAGCACATTGGCCTCCTACTGACCTAGGGAGTTCGTCTTTCAGTGTCATATCTTTGTGCTATTTCCTACTCTTCATGGGGTTCCCCAGGCAAGAATGCTGGTGTGGTTTGCCATTCCCGTCTCTGTGGGCCACATTTTGTCAGAACCCTCCATCATAACCTATCTGTCTTGGGTGGCCCTACATGGCATGACTCATAGTTTCACTGATTTAGATAAGGCTGTGATCCATGTTCCCTTGTATCTCTAATTTTCTTGAAGAGATCTCTAGTCTTTCCCACTCTATTGTTTTCCTCTATTTCTTTGCACTGATCACTGAGGAAGGCTTTCTTAACTCTCCTTGCTATTCTTTGGAAGTCTGCACTCAAATGGGTATAACTTTCCTTTTCTCCTTTGCTTTTCACTTTTCTTCTTTTCACAGCTGTGTGTAAGCCTTCTTAACCAGCCATTTTGCTCTTTAGCATTTCTATTCTTGGGGGATAATCTTGCTTACTTTCTCCTGTATAATGTTACAAACCTTCATCCGTACTTCATCAGGCACTCTGCCTATATCAGATCTAGTTCCATAAATCTATTTCTCACTTCCACAGTATAATCATTAGGCATTTGACTTAGGTCATACCTGAATGGTCTAGTGGTTCTCCCTACTTTCTTCAATTTAAGTCAAATAAGAGATACCAAGGGAATATTTCATGCTAAGATGGGCTCAATAAAGACAGAAATGGTATGGACCTAACAGAGTCAGAAGATATTAAGAAGAGGTGTCAAGAATACACAGAAGAACTGTACAAAAAGATCTTCATGACCTAGATAATCATGATGGTATGATCACTCACCTAGAGCCAGACATCCTGGAGTGTGAAGTCAAGTGGGCCTTGGGAATCATCACTATGAACAAAACTAGTGGAAGGGATGGAATTTCAGTTGAGCTAATTCAAATCCTAAAAGATGATACTGTGAAAATGCTGCACTCAATATGTCAGCAAATTTGGAAAACTCAGCAGTGGTCACAGAACTGGAAAAGGCCAGTTTTCATTCCAATCCTAAAGAAAGGGAGTGCCAAAGAATGTTCGAACTACCGCACAATTGCACTCATCCCACACACTAGTAAAGTAATGCTCAAAATTCTCCAAGCCAGGCTTCAGCAACATGTGAACCATGAAATTCCAGATGTTCAAGCTGGTTTTAGAAAAGGCAGAGGAACCAGAGATCAAATTGCCAACATCTGCTGGATCATCAAAAAATGAAGAGAGTTCCAGAAAAACATCTATTTCTGCTTTATTGACTATGCCAAAGCCTTCGATTGTGTGGATCACAATAAACTGTGGAAAATTCTGAAGGAGATGGGAATTCAAGACCACCTGATCTGCCTCTTGAGAAATCTGTATTCAGGTCAGGAAGCAACGGAGAACTGGACATGGAACAACAGACTGGTTCCAAATAGGAAAAGGAGTACACCAAGGCTATATATTGTCACCTTGCTTATTTAACATATGCAGAGTACATCATGAGAAATGCTTGGCTGGAGGAAGCACAAGCTGGAATCAAGATTGCTGGGAGAAATATCAATATTCTCAGATATGCAGATGACACCACCCTTATGGCAGAAGGTGAAGAAGAACTAAAGAGATTCTTGATGAAAGTAAAACAGGAGAGTGAAGTTGGCTTAAAACTCAACATTCAGAAAAGTAATATCATTGCATATGTTCCCATCACTTCATGGCAAATAGATGAGGAAACAGTGGAAACTGGCTGACTTTATTTTTTTGGGCTCCAAAATCACTGTGGATGGTGACTGCAGACATGAAATTAAAAGATGCTTACTCCTTGGAAGAAAAGTTATGACCAACCTAGATAGCATATTAAAAAGCAGAGACATTACTTTGCCAACAAAGGTCCATCTAGTTAAGGCTATAATTTTCCCAGTAGTCATACATGGGTGTAAGAGTTGGACTATAAAGAAAGCTGACCATCAAAGAATTGATGCTTTTGAACTGTGGTGTTGGAGAAGACTCTTGAGAGTCCCTTGGACTGCAAGGAGATCCAACCAGTCCATCCTAAAGGAGATCAGTCCTGGGTGTTCATTGGAAGGGCTGACGCTGAAGCTGAAACTCCAGTACTTTGGCCACCTCATGCGAAGAGTTGACTCATTGGAAAAGACCCTGATGCTGGGAGGGATTGAAGGCAGAAGGAGAAGGGGGCGAGTGAGGATGAGATGGTTGGATAGCATCACAGACTCAATGGACATTAGTTTGAGTAAACTGTGGGAGTTGGTGATGGACAGGGAGGCCTGGCATACTGCAGTCCATCGGGTCGCAGAGAGTCATATATGACTGAGTGACTAAACTGAACTGTGATCCATGTGATTAGTTTTTTTGCAGGATACAAAATTAATACCTTAAAATCTTTTGTATTCTGATACATTAACAATGAAAGATCAGAAAGAAAAATCAAGATAACGATGCCTCATACTGTAGAATTGAAAAGAATAAAATACCTAGGAATAAACCTACTTAAGAAGACAAAGTACCTATACTTAGAAAACTATAAGATACCGATGAACTAAATCAAAGATGACACAAACATTGGAAATAAAAACCATGTTCTCAGATTGGAAGAATCAATATTCTGAAAATGACTATATTACCCAAAGAAATCTACATATTCAGGGCAATCCATATCAAACCACCAATGGCATTTTTCACAGAATTACAACAAAAAATTTTATAGTTTGTTTAGAAACACTAAAGACTATGAATAGCCAAAGCAGTTGAGAAAGCAAAATGAAGCTGAAGTAATCAAGCCCTCTGAATTCAGAAACAGTGTAATGCTACAGTAATCGAAACAGTAGGGAAATGGCACAAAAATAGAAATATAGATAAATGCAGCAGGGTAGAAAGCCTAGAGGTAAACCCACACACCTTTTGTCACCTAATCTATGACAAAGGGGGTGAAAATATAGAACAGAATAAAGACAGTCTCTTCAATAAGTAATGCTGGGAAAACTGGACAGCTACATGGAGAAGAATGAAATTAGAATATTCACTAACACCACACACAAAAATGAACTCAAAATACCTAAATGCAAGGCTGTATAGTATAAAACTCTTGGAGGAAAATATACACAGACCACACTTTCACATAAATCAGAGAAAGCACTTTTTGGATCCATGTCCAAGAGTAATAAAAATAAAAATAATGAATAGGACCTAATTTAAGAGATTTTTCAAAGCAGTGAAAACCATCAACAAAACAAAAAGACGACCCACAGAATGCAAGAAGATACCTGTGCTGGAATCCACTGGCAAGAAATTACTCTCCAAAATGTACCAACAACTCATTTAACTCAATTAAAAAAAATTTTAAAAAATGTGTGAAAGATCTAAATAGACACTTCTCTGAAGAAGACATATAGATGGTCAAGAGGCTCATGAAAAGCACCACTACTCATTGTGTGTGTTCGTGCTTAGTCACTTCAGTTGTGTCCAACTCTCTGTGACCCCATGGACCATGGCCTGCCAGGCTCCTCTGTCCATGGGATTCTCCAAGCAAGAATGCTGGAGTGGGTTGCCATTTCCTTCTCCAGTGATAAAGTATGAAGTGAGTGAAGTGAACTCGCTCAGTCATGTCTGACTCTTTGCAACACCATGGACTGTAGCCCACCATGTTCCTCAGTCCATGGAATTTTTCTAGGCAAGAGTACTGGAGTGGGTTGCCATTTCCTTCTCCACCACTACTCATTAGGGAAATGCAAATCAAAACTATAATGAAGTATCACCTGACACCAGTAAGAATGGCCATCACCAAAAAACTGTTATAAACAGTATATGTTAAAGAAGATGTAGCAAAAAGGGAACCCTTCTACACAGTTGATAGGAACGTAAATTGGTATAGCCACCATGAAGAGCAGTATGGATATTCCTTAAAAAGTTAAAATTACATCTACCATATCATCCAGCAATTCCACTCCTGAACATATATCTGGTGAAAACTGTAATTCAAAAAATAATATAATAGATGCACTCCAATGTTCACTGAAGCACTCTTTATAATAGCTAAGACATGGAAGCAACTTAAATGTCCATCAACAGAGGAATGGATAAGGAAAATGTGGTACATGTATATGATGGAGTATTACTTGGCTATAAAAAAGAATGAAATAGTGCCATTTGCAGTGACATGGATGGACCTAAAGACTGTCATACTGAATGAAGGAAGTCAGACAAAGACAAATATCATATGATATCGCTCATGTGTGGAACCTAAAAATGGCTACAAATGAACTTACCTACAAAAGAGAAATAGAGTTACAGATATAGAGAACAAACTTATGGTTATCAGGGCTAAGGAGGGATAAACTGGGAGATTGGGGTTGACATATACACACCATTGCTATGTATAAAGTAGACAGCTATAATAATAAGGACCTACTGTGTGGTACAGGGAACTCTACTCAGTACTTTGTAATGGCCCATGTGGGTAGCCTATCCCTTGCCCAGTGGATCTTCCCAATCCAGGAATTGAACTGGAGTATCCTGCATTGCAGGTGGATTCTTTACCAACTGAGCTATCAGGAAAGCCACATCTATGGGAAAATAATCTAAAAAAGAGTAGATGTAGATATGTGCGTGTAAAACTGATTGACTTTGTTATATACCAGAAATTAACAACATTATAAATTAACTATACTCCAATAAAATTTTTTAAAACTTGATAGTTAACTTCCTCCTACTCAGTGTTATATTTAAAGCTCTCTTTTATTTATATTTAAAGCTGTCAGAAGCACTTTCATTTCATGTTTCTTTAAATATCTATATCATCAAACTTTTGTTTAAAGAGATAACAAATCAGAGAAGACACCTGAAGAAAAACTTTTTCTTTCTTAATTTGGAGAAAAATATGAGACAAAAAAGTTGTCCAGGTAGTTTACAACTTAAAGCATATATGAAATAACACTACCTCTCTAAAGTCATGTTTTGTGATTGAAGTAATTCTCTTAAGTTTAAAGGATATACATCAGTTGGAACAATTATAAATGTTTCATTAAAGTCTTTATGATTCTGTACTCGAAATTTTTTGAAATTGCAAGAAAAAACAGCCACTGAATAAATCCTCTGTATTTGGAAGAATCAAATTTATTTTTGCCTACTCTGTGTCTATTCTGGTTACTGGTAGGTTCATTGTTTGGAGTTTCACTGTTTGGGGCTTGCCTGGTGGCTCAGTGGTAAAGAATCCTCCTGCAATGCTCGAGTTGCAAGTCAGATCCCTGGATTGGGAATATACCATAGAGAAGGAAATGGCAACTCACTCCTGTATTCTTGCCTGGGAGATCCCGTGGACAGAGGAGCCTGGTGGGCTATAGTCCATGGGGTCAGAAAAGAGTCAGACAAGACTTTGGTGATTAAAGAACAAGATTTATTGTTTGACAAATTGAACATAAATATTCATTATCATTAACTTCTCTTATCAGCAGAAAGAAGTGCTTTATAAAATATGGCCTGAACAACAATGTATTTTAGGTCCAAGTGACTTGTTTTATATTTTCATTAGTTATTTCTGAATCCCTGATTAATGAGAGAGTCTCAACTCTGATATTTTTTTTAACTTTCCTTGATTAAAGAGAAGTTGTATACTTTTTGTTTTCTACTTTCTATAGAGAAAAGAAAGACATCAAAAAAATTTCCACAACCCCTTACTAGCTACATAGGAAAAATCCTTAATCACTCTGAATCTCATATTGAATAACTATAAATTAGAAATAATAATAGCATATTAATCTTGGGTTTATTTGATAAATAAGATGAAGTATGCTCAGAGATAAAGTACTTAGAACCAGAACCAAGTAAGCAACAAATAATAGTTAACAATTATTATTTTTATTACATCATACATGACTCTCTTATTTGAAGATTTTCAAAATTTCCACTGGTTTTGAATCCATGTAGAGATTTATTTTTTACAGTGCCCCACTGCATGTGGGATCTTAGTTCCCTAACCAGGGTTCAAACCCAAACCCCCTGCAGTGGAAGCACAGAGTCTTAACCATTGGACTACCAGGGGTTCTCCTGAGCACTCTTGTGTATTTTTATCACAAGGCCTATGAAATATACAACAATGACATTTGCCTGATGACCAGAAATCATAAAGCCAGTATGATGCCCAAATCCCCAAACATATTTATGCAAATCAAGATAAAGTAGATTACTTTATGGTAGCAAAAACCATCAACATCAGTGGTTTAATGACAATAGTTTGTCTCTTACTCCCACAAAGACCACGACAAACTCTACAGAAGCTGGAGACCTTAACTTGTTCCAACATTTCAGGCTGCACTGATGCTACAGTTCTCTTTTATACTGCAGCTAACACTACTTTCAGCCAATTTGTGGCATTTCTTCCCATTTCAAGATTAGTGGCATAATGTTGGTAGCTTGCAAACAGAAGCAACCATTGCAAAATGCCACTGGAACTTTTTTTTTTTCTTATTTTGGAAAGCCAACTGCTGAACATTTATCAGCAGACTTTACATTAATAACCACGTTCTTGAGCTTTCTTGTAAAGTTTGAACATGGAAATTTACACATAGGATTTATCTGCTTCCAACTAGAACTTGCATGAGTGTGTATTCAGTCGTGACTGACTCTTTGTGACCCTATAGGCTGCCAGCCTCTCTGTCCATGGGGTTCTCCAGGCAAGAATACTGGAATGGATTGCCATTTCCTTCTCCAACTAGAATTTAAATGATTCAAAATAAGAGAGGGTCATGGAAGTACTAGCCAGAATAAGGAAGGCCTCTATGAAAGGGACATATTTAAATTAAGTAACAAAGCAAGCCATTTGGCCAAAATAAAATGAAAGTGTTAGTCGCTCAGTCATGTCCATCTCTTTGTGACCCCATGGACTATGTAGCCCACCAGGCTCCTCCGTCCATGGGATTCTCCAGGGAAGAATACTGGGGTGGGTTGCCATTCCTTTCTCCAGGGGATCTTTCTGACTCGGGGTTCAAAACTGGCTCTCCTGCATTACAGGCAGATTCTTTACCATCTGAGCAACCAGGGAAGCTCAGATGGTAAAAAAAAATTGGCCAAAGGAAAACAGCAAGTGCAAAGGGTCTAAGGAATATCTGCGAAACATCAAGAAGGCAACCTGGCTAGAATGAAGAGAATTACTGGGAGAGAAGTAAGAGATAAGGTCAGAGAAGTAGCCAAGAACCAGTGCATGTAAGGCTTTGTAGGTCAAACTAAGAAATCTGGACATTACTCTAAGTGAAATGAAGATTCACTTGACGGTGTTGAGAAGAGGAATGACACTGTGTCTCTATGTTTTACCAGAGTCATTTTTAGCTGTCCTTTAAAAAATGATGTCTGCGTTTCTAGAGTGAGCAACAGGAAGATGGTAAATTTTCTGAGCAACAAACACTGGAGGAAGAGCAAAGTTTGCAGGGCAGAGGTGTAGCTCAGTTCTTTGTAACTGTCAGACTAGGATTTGAGTATTATATGGAGAGAGGAAACTGCATAAGTTGATATATTTTATTCGTGTATATTGGCCTACTTTGAGAGATATACTGTGATGAGAATAGAAACTAGAAAGATGTTGAACATTTGTGCACGGGGCAAGATTTGTATGCAGTATATTTAAGACAATTTCCTACAGTGACCTTCACAGAAAAGGGAAAAGATTGAAACTAATAAGCTTGGAAATTTAGTAGCTCTGAGGCCATTCAGTCAGGAAATAAACTATTTCAGGTATGTCCCTAATAAGTATGCAGAATGACTCACCCTGTTACAGAATGCTTCTTATGCCTGAGGTCCAGTTTGGGCTCTGACTAGTATGCTTTTCCTGATCCTCCTCAAATTTTTTT
Source organism: Odocoileus virginianus (assembly GCF_023699985.2). NCBI lineage: Eukaryota > Metazoa > Chordata > Mammalia > Artiodactyla > Cervidae > Odocoileus > Odocoileus virginianus. The sequence goes on from NC_069680.1 coordinate 35,973,836, forward strand.
TTTCTTTCATAAAGAAAACAAAAACTTTTGAGCAACATCTTTCATTCAATTCATATGAATTTTGTTTATGAAATTAAAAAAAAAACCTTTGTCTAGGGAATGTCTTATTTATTTGGAATACTAAGGGAATATATTATTTATATTCTTAGTCATGCTTAAACAAATACTATTGAGTACTCAACCAAACCATTAGGCATTTTTGATGTTCTGGTAATCAAAATAATTTAACTGTTATAGATTGTCTGCTAGTCTCCCAGACACTTCTGGAAATAGTCTCAAGGTTTGTTCTAGTTTGTTATATTTGGAAATGATGGACAGATCTAAGGTTATTACCTGTAGTTATCCACTTTTATTGAATCTTTCACAAATGTGAATGATTTTTTCAGCTTAAAGACTTTCCAAAAACTGAAATTATAATTCTCTTTGTGGTGAAGGAGGATAACATATAACCTCACTTGCATGCCACCCAGCTTCTGTCTCTGCATGTGGATAGAGCTTGGAGTCTAACAAGACTGTCCTCCTCAAGAGGCTCTCACTTTCCACTGCAGGGAAATTGGTGAGTGAGAGGGTCATTTCAACATTGTTGGAGGCATATGCTATTTATTGTTTTGCTCTTTATTCTTCCTATGTGGTTCAAAGTGTCTTTTCTATTAGTCTTATTTTGAAGTATGAATTAACAGGAATAATGGATATTGGAGTTATCAGTAAATAGGAACATAATCAAAGAAATAATAACATAAGCTGAGAATAATTAATTTTAACTGTATGAAATGCTATATCATTCTTGAAATAAACTATACGAAGTGGTCAGTATTAATAGTAACATGATAGGTACTATAAAGGAGCCATAAAATTAAACTTGTTATAGATCACAGAAGTGGTATACACACAGTCCTAATTTGAACCCAGGAAATCTGACACTAGAACTCATTTCTTATTATCATGTAGTGAGGGCTTTCCAGGTGGTGCAGCGGTAAAGAATCCACCTGCCAATGCAGGAGATACAAGAGATACAAGATACCAGTTTGATCCTTGCTTGGGTCAGGAAGATCCCCTGCAGGAGGAAATGGCAACCCACTCCAGTAGTCTTGCCTGGAGAATTCCATGGACACAGTAGCCTAGGGAACTACAGTCTATGGGGTTACAAAGAGTCAGACACGACTGAGTGTGCATACAAACAGCACAAAATGAACTCCTTTACTCTATGCTATATTCAGATGCACATCAGAGATAAAAAAATCAACTAGATGTCATATATTATGAGAAACTCTGGCAACATAAAAAAACTAGTAAGTCACATTTTTACACAAGTCTATTAGTCCATAAATCACCACCCCAATTTTTTGGTAGTAGAGTATATTTCCTGACCTCAAAACCAGTAAGGTAGCTGATTCTTCTATTAAAGTAACTCACCTTGATGTTTGATAATACTTAGCAAGCACACACATTCCTTCACTTCTGCCCATGGTAAGTGTCACTCACTCTTTAAAATTCATGTTATTCTTTTACACTCTTGCTATCTTTCTTTAATCTGAGAAATAAAACAGCAAACCTGGGGACTTTCCAGATGGTCCAATGGCTAAGACTCCATGCTCCCAGTGCAGGGGGCCTGCGTTCAATCCCTGGTCAGGGAACTAGATTCCAATATACCTCAACTAACAGTTCACATGCCTCAACTAAAAGATTTCACATACTGCAACTAAGACCAGGTGCAGCCAAATAAATAAATATTAAAAGCAAAATCAAAAAAGCAACCCTAATGGCCTGACCAGCTAAGAGCTTGTCCACTGCTAGGCTTTGGTATTCTATTGAACATAAATAATTTCACAGAACATGAACTCAGACAAGGTTATTCTGTGACTGCGATGGATCAAGAAAAAAAATGAAAGCATTGCCTAATCACAAAAAAAGGATACTGTCCAAAGTATAAAAATGAAAAATAGTGCCTTATACCCACTAATATCAGTAACTGTATCTTCTTTACCTTTTGCAGATTTAGCCTAGCTTAATTTCACCAACTATTTGCATAAGATTTATTTAAGAACCAATCATGGACCTACCCCATCTACTGATAGCATATGATTCATATTAAAGACATACTTCCTTGAAGCATCCCCTAGTATTGTTGTTGTTTAGTTGCTAAGTTATGTCTGTCTTCTTTTGACCCCATGGACTATAGCCTGCAGGGTCTTTGTCTATAGGATTTCCCAGGCAAGAATACTGGAATGGGCTGCCATTTCCTTCTCCAGGGGATCTACCTGACCCAGGAACCGAACCCATGTCTCCTGTATTGGCAGGCAGATATTTTACCACTGAGACACCTGGGAAGCCCCTCTCCCAAAATATCTAAGTTCAAATCCAGAAATAAGTACTTTCTAATATCCTTTCATGACACACCCCTGGGATCCCTATGTTACCTAGTCTTCATCATCACAGTGTATCAGTAAACTCCATTTTTGTCAGTTACAGGTGTGTAGGAGGTGGTGACTAAAACCATCCTCAAAAAAGAAATGCAAGAAGGCAAAGTGGTTGTCCAAGGAGGCCTTAAAAATAACTGAGAAAAGAATAGAAGTAAAAGGCAAAGGAGAAAGGGAAAAATTTACCTAACTGAATGCTGAGTTCCAGAGAAGAGCAATGAAGATAAGAAAGACTTATTAAGTGAACAATGAAAAAAAAAAATAGGGGAAAACAATAGAATGGGAAAGACTAGAGGTCTATTCAAGAATATTGGAGATACCAAGGAAGCATGAAAAGATGGGCACAATAAAGGACATAATTGGCAAGGACCTAAAAGAAGCAGAAAAGATTAAGAAGACATAGCAAGAATACACAGAACTGTACAAAAAATGTTTTAATGACCCAGATAACCATGATGATGTGGTCACTCACCTAGAGCCAGATTCTGGAATGTGATGTCAAGTAGGCCTAAGGAAGTATTACTATGCACAAAGCTAGTGGGGGTGATGGAATTCCAGCTGAGCTATTTCTAATCCTAAAAGACGATCCTGTTAAAGTTCTGCACTCAATATCTTAAAAACTCAGCAGTGGCCACAGAACAGGAAAAGCTCAGTTTTCATTACAAACACGAAGAAAGGCAATGCCAAAGAATGTTCAGATTACTACACAATTGCACTCACTTAACATGCTAACAAGGTCATGCTTAAAATCCTTCAAACTAGGCTTCAGCAGTGTGAACTAAGAACTCTAAGATGTTCAAACTGGATTTAGAAAAGGCAGAGGAACCAGAAATCAAATTGTCAATATCTGCTGGATCATAGAAAAAGCAAAGGGATTAAAAAAAAAACTACGTCTGCTTCCTTCACTACTCTAAAGCTTTTGACTAAGTTGATCACAACAAACTGTGGAGAATTCTTAAAAAGATGGAAATATCAGACCACCTTACTTGCCTCCTGAGAAGCCAGCACACAGGACAAGAAGCAACAGTTAGAACTGGATATGATACAACAGACTGGCTCAAAATTGGGAAAGGAGTTTGTCAAGGCTGTATATTGTCATCCTGCTTATTTAACTTATATGCAGAGTACATCATGAGAAAAGCTGGGCTGGATGAAGCACAAGCTGGAATCAAGATTGCTGGGAAAAATATAAATAACCTCAGATATGCAGATGATACCACTCTAATAGCAAAAAGTGAGGAACTAAAGAATCTCTTGATGAGAGTGAAAAGGAGAGTGAAAAAACTGACTTAAAGCTCAACATTCAAAAAACAAAAGATCATGGCATCTAGTCCCATCACTTCATGGCCAATAGATAGAGAAGAAGTGGAAACAGTGACAGATTTAATTTTCTTGGCCTCCAAAATCAATGTGTATGGTTACTGAAGCCATGAAATTAAAACAAACAAGCAAACAAATAAATGCACTTGTTCCTTGGAAGAATAGCTATGAAAAACCTAGACAGTGTATTAAAAAGCAGAGATATCACTTTACCAACAAAGGTCCATCTAGTCAAAGCTTTGGTTTTCTAGTAGTCATGTATGAATGTGAGAATTGGAGCATAAAGAAGGCTGAGCACCAAAGAATTGATGGTTTTGAACTGAGGTGCTTAAGAAGAATCTTGAGAGTCCCTTGGACAGCAAGGAGGTCAAAACCATCAATCATAAATGCAATCAACCCTGACTATTTATTGGAAGGAATGATGCTGAAACTGAAGCTCCAACACTTTGGCCACCTAATGTGAAGAGCTGAAAAAGATTGAGGTCAAAAGGAGAAGGGAGCAACAGAGGATGATATGGTTGGTTGGCATTACTGACTCAATGGACATGAGTTTGAGCAATCTCCAGGAAACAGTGAAGGACAGGGAAGCCTGGCATGCTGCCGTTCATGTGGTCTCAGAGTCAAGCATGACTTAGCTACTGAACAACCACAGGTGTGCTACAGGTCATCTTCAACTTGAAGCCATTAATGGGCTTCTAGTATATGTGGATAATCTTATTGTTCTACCTAGAGCAGCACCTGCAATACTTATCTCCTTAGTATTGACAATCTCCATAAGGAATGTAAAACCTTGTTGAGTAAGTTATTTCACATTCATTCAAATTTATATACTCTGGTCCTTGCACACTTACCTTCATACAATAATCAGACTTCTACTAAACCTATTTCTGAACTCAACTGAAGATTTACCTCACTTTTTGGTAAAGTTTATGGGTTTCCACTACCCTTTCAAGTTGCATAACTCAGTAGAATGACTCACAAAACTCAGGAAAGTTCATACTCATGATTGCAGCTTTATTTTAAAAGATACAAATCAGAATCAGCAAAATGAAGAGACATAAAGGGTTAGGTTTAGAAGGTTACCAAACATGAAATGTCCATGTCCTGACAACAGTTCATCATCCTGACATATATATCACCATCCCAACATATATATCATCAATAAGGTTGCAGAGATTTTGGATTCATTAATTAAGCAAGATTGATTGAATCACTGGCCAGATGATTAAGCTCAATTTTCCCAACCAGAGGTCAGGCTTATATCACTCAGCTTGATGCCCCAGCACTTTAAAATCACATGTTTGTCTTTCTGGCATGGCTAACGCCCATTCTGAGTCATTTCTTTGACATAAATCAGGTTTAGTATGAATTCTAAACCAGTTTTAGGCTAGTCATTAAGTGTATCCTTTTAATTAACCACATTTGGGCTAATTAACCAAAGCTAACAATATTTTTTATAAATGAAGGCCCCAGATGAGAAATAGATGTCCCATATCCCTGTAGTTCTAGACCCCTGCAGTCCACTGGGAGTCAGGCATTGCTGTCAAAGCAGGATATGTTCTCACACAACTAAATGCTTTTTTCTACTTCACTGCCTTTCTTACTCAGTGCCTGAATCATCATAAGTCAAGAACAATTTAACAGAATAATATTTATAGGTCCAACATTTATTTGAAATGCTTGTATCCATCACACTCTACTAGATCTTCAATCATGCTCAGTATTAGCAATGCCGTAACCTTACCAGGCAAAAGGAAGCAGAGTCTGTGCTCAGGTGAGTTGAACCTTATCTATGCCTACAGCTTTAAAATTTTACAGAAAGCCCTTGTATCCTCAATTTTACCCTCAGCTTTGATTTAATCTTTTACATGAGTGGTTCTGATACTCAGCTTGATTCCAGCACCATAATGACAGAATTACTTCTCTACAGCTGACTTCAGTACACCTGCAAAAGTATTCAGAAATGAAAATCCAAGTGATTTAACTGTTCTAACTGCACATTTCCTAGGCAACATAGTTAATGGCCTTGATCTAGAGTACATATTTTTGTTTGTTTGTTTTACCTCTACTGAGGTCTTTGGTTACAAGTGATAGAAATCCTCTAAAATTAATTTATGTAAATGGATTGTTTATTATTTGGATGGAGATGATTTGGAATCTAGGAACAAGAAGTATAGCTAAATGTTCACTTAATCTATGAGAGAGAAGGCAAGACTATACAATGTAGGAGAGACAGTCTCTTCAGTCAGTGGTGCTAGGAAAACTTGACAGCTTCATGTGAAAGAATGAAATCAGAACACTCCTTAACATCATACACAAAAATAAACTCTAAATGTGTTAAAGATATAAATAAAAGACTGGATACTATAAAATTCTTAGAAGCAAGTGTTAGTTGCTCAGTCATTTCCAACTCAGTGACCGACCCCGTGGACTGTAGCCTGCTAGGCTTCTCTGTCCATAGAATTCTCCAGGCAAGAATCCTGGAGTGGGTAGCCATTCCCTTCTCCAGGGCTCCTTGCCACCCCAGGGATCGAGCCTGAGTCTCTTGCGTGGCAGGCAGAGTCTTTATTGTCTGAGACACCAGGAAAGCCCATGTGACCCAGCAATCCCACTCCTGGGCGTATACCCTCCAGGTACATGAGTGCATGCTCAGTTATTCAATCATGTCTGACTCTGTGATCCCATAGACTAGAGTCCACCAGTCTCTTCTGTCTATGGGATTTTCCAGGCAAGAATACTGGAGTGAGTAGCCATTTCTTCCTCCAGGGAATCTTCCTGACCCAGGGATTGAACCTGATTTCCTGCAGCTCTTGCAATGGCAAGCAGGTTCTTTGCCACTGAGCCATCTGGGAATCCTGCATACCCTGAGAAAACCATAATTCAAAAAGTTCCATGTACCCCAGTGTTCACTGAAGCACTATTTACAATAGCCAGGACATGGAAGCAACCTAAATGTCCATTGACACATGAATGGATAAAGAAGATATGGTATATAAATAACAATGGAATATTACTCAGCCATAAGAAGGAATGAAATTGGGTCATTTGTAGTGATGTAGACAGAGTCTCTTATACAGATGAAGTAAGTCATAAAGAGAAAAAAATTATATAACACATATTGTGGAATCTAGAAAAACAATACAGATGAATCTATTTGGAGGGCAGAAATAGAGACACAGATGTGGAGAATGGACAGGTGAATACAGAGGGGGAAGGGGAAGGTGGGATGAATTGAGAGAATAGAATTTATACACACATACACACTACCATGGGGAAAACAGATAGCTAATGGAGGCTGCTGTATAGCAAAGGAATTTCTGCTTGGGGCTCTGGGATGACCTAGAGGGGAAGGATGGGGGGGTGGGAGGGAGACTCAATAGGGAAGGGATATAGGTATAATATAACTGACTCACTTTACTGTACAACATAAGCTAGTAACACTTGAAGCAATTATATTCCAGTTAAAAAAAATAAGGGAGTAAAAATAACAAAACTGATGTTGTCTACCCCCTACCCTCAGCAAAAAAAGCACAACTGAGAAGGTGGAATGGGCAGGACTTGATGAAAAATTGGAAAATGGATGAGGAGGAAAGAAGGGTCAGACACCTCATAGGTTTTTGTCTCAGCAAAAGCATGCACATGGATCCATTTCCTAAACTGGCACAGAGTACAGTGTAGGGAAGCCTGGAGCTTCATTTCTATATTCATTGATTTCTTAGAGGCCAGTACATGGAGGTATTGAACAGTGTTAGAATGAGGGACTTCCCAGGTGGTCCAGTGGTTTGCAGGGGTCATAGGTTCAGTCCCTGGCTAGGGAAGTAAGATCCCTCATGTCACAAGAACACAGCTCCCCTCCTCCAAAAAAAGCCCCAAAGAACAAAAAACCAAAAACAACAACTACTAAAAATGAGTAAAAGGCTGTCCTTGCTCTGAAAGAAGGAAGTCTTCAGGACAATAAAGAAATGCACACAAATACCTGGAAGGCAGTAGATTCAGCTGTCAAAAATATTCTTGCTTTTTGACCACTATTGCTGGACAATGATCTGAAGGAAATAACTCTAAAGGGAACACTGAATCCATTTCAATTCAACAGATCTCTTTTTTGACTACTCATAATATATCAGGCACCATTTGACCTGAGGAATCAAAAACAGATATACAGCAAGTCCCCAATATATGACCAAGTTCCATTCCAAGAGTGTATTTGTAAGTCAGATCTGCTCATAAGCCCAAAAAATAGCTTAGGGACCCCACTAACACAATCGATTTATGGTACTGTGTTATAATGTTTATAATACTTTTTACAGAGATAATATATATATGTGCATATATATATATATATATAAATCAACTTTATGGTACTGTGTTATAATATGTTTATAATACTTTTTACAGAAATTATATATATAACAAAAACCTTTTTAGTATTATAGTAAAGTACCTTGCAGAAGGAAATGGCAACCCACTCCAGTATTCTTGCCTGGAAAATCCCACAGACTTAGGATCCTAGTAGGCTACAGTCCATGGAGTTGCAAAGAGTCGGACACGACTGAGTGACTTCACTTCACTTCACCTTGAAAAGTACAGTAATACAGTACAACAAATGTTATACAGGAGATGGCCTGCACATTCACATCTTTGAAAGTTGACAGCTTGAAGGTTCACATATAGGGGATTTACTGCAAAGCCCTTCATTTCAAGTTGCTCACAGTCCAGTGGGTAAGATAAACATGTGATTAACTGATACGAAAGGACATGTGAGCAGAGCCAGCTGGGAAGTGAGGGGAGGCTGGCAGCAGGCCATATTCTTCAGAAAGACCTGCACCCCACAGCATGGAGCTGCCTCCCCAAGCCTTCTCTTTGGAGCAGAATTAGGTTGGAACTTATCTTTCTGGATTGCAATGCTTACAATACTAACTGGCTTAAACATTGTCTTAATTGTGAATAAAACATTTTTTTTTTGTAAAAAAAAAAAAAAGAAAAAAGAAAAATCTTAGAGTAAAACATAGGCAGAACATTCTGACATAAATTGCAGGAAGTTCTTTTGGGATCCATCTCCTAGACTAGTGAAAATAAAAATTAAAAAATTGGACCTAATTAAACTTAAAAGCCTTTTGCACAGCAAAGGAAACCATAAACAAAAGGAAGACCACCGACAAAATGGAAGAAAATATCTACAAACAAATTGACTAACAAGGGATTAAGCTCCAAAATATACAAACAGCTCATGCATCCCAATTTTTAAAAAATAAACACAAACAGCCCAATCAAAATTTGTGCAGAAGATCTAAATAGACATTTCTCCAAAGACATACAGATGGCCAAGAAGCACATAAAAAGATGCTCAACATCATTAATTATTAGAGAAATGCAAATCAAAACTACAATGAAGTGTCACCTCACACCAGTCAGAATGGCCATCATCAAAATCTACAAACAATAAATAATGGAGGGGGTGTGGGAAAAGGGAACTCTCCTATACTGTTGGTGGAAATGTAAATGGGTAAAGTATGGAGATTCCTAAAAAACTAAAAATAGAGCTATCATATGATCTAACAATCCCACTATTGAGCATATATTCGGAGATACAAAGATACAAGAACCGCAACATTCATTGCAGCAGTATTTACAATAGCCTGTACCTAGAAGTAACCTAAATGATTGGATAAAGAAGAATGGATAAAGAAGATGTGGTACATATATACAATGGATAATTACTAGCCATAAAAATAATAAAATAATGCAATTTAGTAGATCACTATCATAATTACTTATCACAATTGGTAGAGACTGTGATACTGAGTAAAGTGAATCAGACAGAGAAAGAAAAATATATGATATCACTTATATGTATAATAACTAAAAATGGTACAATTGAATTTATTTAAAAAATGGAAATAGAGTTACAGATGTAGCAAATAAATTTATGGTTATGGGGGGGTGAGGGATAAATTGGGAGACTGGAATAGATATATATATATATGTGTGTGTGTGTGTGTGTGTGTGTGTATATATATATATATATATATATATATATGTATGTATATATATCAGTTCAGTTCAGTTCAGTCACTGAGTCATGTCTGACTCTTTGCAACCCCATGAACCACAGCACACCAGGCCTCCCATCCATCACCAACTCCCGGAGTCCACCCAAATCCATGTCCATTGAGTCAGTGATGCCATCCAGCCATCTCATCCTCTGTTGTCCCCTTCTCCTCCTGCCCTCAATCTTTCTGGGCATCAGAGTCTTTTCAAATGAGTTAGCTCTTTGCATTAGGTGACCAAAGTATTGGAGTTTCAGCTTCAACATCAGTCCTTCCAATGAACAACCAGGACTGATCTCCTTTAGGATGGACTGGTTGGATCTCCTTGCAGTCCAAGGGACTCTCAAGAGTCTTCTCCAACACCACAATTCAAAAGCATCAATTCTTCAGTGCTCAGCTTTCTTTATAGTCCAACTCTCACATCCATACATGACCACTGGTAAAACCATAGCCTTGACTAGACGGAACTTTGTTGGCAAAGTAATGTCTCTGCTTTTTAATAAGCTGTCTAGGTTGGTCATAACTTTCCTTCCAAGGAGTAAGCGTCTTTTAATTTCATGGCTGCGGTCACCATCTACAGTGATTTTGGAGCCCAGAAAAATAAAGTCAGCCACTGTTTCCACTGTTTCCCCATCTATTTATCATGAAGTGATGGGACTGGATGCCATGATCTTAGTTTTCTGAATGTTGAGCTTTAAGCCAACTTTTTCACTCTCCTCTTTCACTTTCATCAAGGGACTCTGGTTCTTCACTTTCTGCCATAAGGATGGTGTCATCTGCATATCGGAGGTTATTGATATTTCTCCCGGCAATCTTAATTCCAGCTTGTGGTTCATCCAGCCCAGTGTTTCTCATGATGTACTCGGTATATGTTAAATAAGCAGGGTGACAATATACAGCCTTGACGTACAGCTTTTACTATTCGGAACCAGTCTGTTGTTCGTGTCCAGTTCTAACTGTTGCTTCCTGACCTGCATACAAGTTTCTCAAGAGGCAAGTCAGGTGGTCTGGTATGCCGATCTCTTTCAGAATTTTCCACAGTTTATTGTGATCCGCACAGTCAAAGGCTTTGGAACAGTCAATAAAGCAGAAATAGATGTTTTACTGGAACTCTTTTGCTTTTTTGATGATCCAGTGGATGTTGGCAATTTGATCTCTGGTTCCTCTGCCTTTTATAAAACCAGCTTGAACATCTGGAAGTTCATGGTTCACGTACTGTTGAAGCCTGGCTTAGAGAATTTTGAGCATTACTTTGCTACTGTGTGAGGTGAGTGCAATTGTGGGATAGTTTGAGCATTCTTTAACATTCTTTCTTTGGAATGTCTGGCTCAAGGTGAGTGATCACACCATTGTGATTATCTGGGTCATGAAGATCTTTTTTGTACAGTTCTTCTGTGTATCTTTTAAATATTTTCTTCTTCAACTCTTCTTAATATCTTCTGCTTCTGTAAGGCCTATACCATTTGTCTCCTTTATTGTGCCCACATTTGCATGAAATATCCCCTTGGTATCTCCAATTTTCTTGAAGAGATCTCTAGTATTTCCCATTCTATTGTTTTCCTCTATTCGTTGCGTTGATCACTGAGGAAGGCTTTCTTATATCTCCTTGCTATTCTTTGGAACTCTGCATTCAAATGGGTGTATCTTTCCTTTTCTCCTTTGCCTTTCACTTCTCTTCTTTTCTCAGCTATTTGTAAGACTTCCTCAGACAACTATTTTGCCTTTTTGTGTTTCTTTTTCTTGGGGATGGTCTTGATCACTGCCTCCTGTAATGTCATTAACTTCCATTCATAGTTCTTCAGGCACTCTGTCTATTGGGTCTAATCTCTTCAATCTGTCACCTCCACTGTATAATTGTAAGGGACTTGATTTAGGTCATACCTGAATAGTCTAGTGGTTTTCCCTACTTTCTTCAATTTCCGTCTGAATTTGGCAATAAGGAGTTTGTGATCTGAGCCACAGTCAGCTCCCAGTCTTGTTCTTGCTAACTGTATAGAACTTCTCCATCTTTGGCTGCAAAGAATATAATCAATCTGATTTTGGTGTTGACCATCTGGTGATGTGCATGTGTAGAGTCTTCTCTTGTGTTGTCAGAAGGCTGTGTTCCTATGATCAGTGCATTCTCTTGGCAAAACTTGGTTCATTTTGTACTCCAATGCCAAATTTGCCTGTACTCCAAGTGTCTCTTGACTTTCTACTTTTGCATTCCAGTCCCCTATGATGAAAAGGACACCTTTTTTGGGTGTTAATTCTAGGTCTTGTAGGTCTTCATAGAACCATTCAACTTCAGCTTCTTACGCACTACTGGTCAGGCATAGACTTGGATTACTGTGATACTGAATGGTTTGCCTTGGAAATGAACAGGTATCATTCTGTCATTTTTGACATTGCATCCAAGTACTGCATTTCAGACTCTTTACAGCTTTGGATTTTCACCACAAGATGAATCCACAGATGAGCATCATTCCCACTTTGGCACTGCTACTTCTTTCTCTCTGGAGCTATTTGTAATTGCCCTCTGCACTTCCCCAGTTACATATTAGACACCTTCCTGACCTGTGGGGCTTGTCTTCCAGCCTCATATCTTGTTGCCTTTTCATACTGTCATGGAGTTTTCCAAGCAAGAATACTAAAGTTGGTTGCCATTCCCTTCTCCCATGGACCACATTTTGTCAGAACTCTCAGCTATAACCTGTCCATCTTGTTTGGCCCTTCATAGCATGTCTTATAGCTTCATTGAGTTATGCAAGCCCCTTTGCTGCTATAAGGTTGTGATCCAGGCAGAGGATATATTGGGATACTTATATGTAAGTCTAACAGAACATGGACTGCAGTAGGATGATGAAAACTGCAGAATACTGATGGAAAAAAAAACATCAAAGTATACCTCTCTAAATAAATAGACCAATATACTATATTCAAGGAATAGAGGAAAACATAGTAAAGATGCCAATTTTCCTTAAATGTATATGCAGGTTAGATGTAATTTCTATCAAAATCATTGTCAGCCTTTTTATGGTGGTGGTGTTTTAGTCACTAAATCTTGTCTGACTCCTGTGACCCCATAGACTCCTCTGTCCATGGAATTTTCCAGACAAAAATTGGAGTGGGTTGCCATTTCCTTCTCTGGTTGATCTTCCTGACCCAGGGATCGAACCCAGATTTCCTGCATTGCAGGTGGATTATTTACTGACTGAACCACCAGGAAAGCCCAAGGCTTTTTGTAGGCAAAGACAATATTATTCTAAAATGTACATTGGAATACAAAGTAACTAGAACTGATAAAACAATTTTGAAAAAGAATATAAAAGTTCAAGACTTACTATATTAATTAAGCCTGTGTGTGTCGAGAGATAGTAAACCCAAAGATCTTTGAAACAGAGACTCTAGAAATAGACCCATACAAGTATACTCATCAGATTTCTGACAATGTGCAAAAGCACCTTAATAGAGGAAAGATAATCTTTTTAACAAATTATTCTAGAGGCACTGGATATGCATATGCAAAAAAAGTTTCACAATTTACACAAAATTCAATTCAAAATAATCTCAGACAATAAAAATGTAAAAGCAATAAATCTCTTAGAAAATAAATGTAGGAGAAAATCCTTAAATTTAAGACAAAATGTACAGTCCATAAAAGGAAAAATTGGAAATTGGACTTTATCAAACTTCAAAATTTGCTCTGTGAAAGACACAGAGAAGTGCATAAAGAGATGAGCCATTGAGTAAAAGAAAATATTTCCAACTGTGTTTCTGATAAAATGTCTAGTATGTAGACTGTATAAAGCACTCTCAAAACTAAATATTATAAAAGTAAACAATTCAAATTGAACGTGTTAAGAAGACATGAGATAGTTCACCAAAGAAGATATATGGATGTCAGATAAGCGTATAAAAGATGCTTGAGATCATTCAGTTCAGTTCACGTGCTCAGTTGTGTCCAACTCTTGCAACCCCATGAACCACAGCACGCCAGGCCTCCCTGTCCTTCACCAACTCCAGGAGTCCACCCAAATCCATATCCATTGAGTTGGTGATGCCATCCAACCATCTCATTCTCTGTCGTTCCCATCTCCTCCTGCCCTCAATCTTTCCCAGCATCAGGGTCTTTTCAAACGAGTCAGCTCTTCGCATCAGGTGGCCAACGTATTGGAGTTTCAACTTCAACATCAGTCCTTCCAATGAACACCCAGGACTGATCTCCTATAGGATGGACTGGTTGGATCTCCTTGCAGTCCAAGGACTCTCAATTAGCCGTTAGGAAAATACAGATCTAAGCCACTTTGTTTCACTAATTTTTGAAGATAACATATAGACATAAACAAGTACAAATTATAAGATTACAACTCTATATATTTTTGTGTTAGTCATGTGTTAGTCACTCTGTCATGTCTGAGTCTTTGTGACCCTATGAACTATAGCCTGCCAGGCTCCTCTGTCCATTGGGATTTGCCAGGCAAGAATACTGGAGTGGGTTGCCATTCCCTTCTCCAGGGGATCTTCCTGACCCAGGGATTGAACCCAAGTCTCCCGCATTGCAGGCAGACTTTTTACCAACTGAGCCACCAGGGAAGACCTTGGCTCAGTAATATTACACTATATATGTATATACACCAAAACTTCTTTATCCATTCATCTGTTGCCGGACATTTAAGTTGCTTCCACGTCTTGGCTATTCTGAACAGTGCTGCAATGAACATTAGGGTACATGTATCTTTAGGAACCGTGATTTTCTTCAGAAGGAAATCCAAAAAAAAAAAAAAAAAAGAGAGGAAATTAGTATATATAAGGCTGATTCACTTTGCTGTACAGCTGAAGCTAACACAACATAAAGCAACTATGAAGGGAAGTGTTAATCTCTCAGTCATGTCTGACTTTTTGTGACCCTATGGACTGTAGCCTGCCAGGATCCTCTGTCCATGGAATTCTCCAGGCAAGAATATTGGAGTGGGTTGCCATTTCCTCTTCTAGGGGATCTTCCCAACACAGTGATCCAACCCACATTTCTCACACCTCCTGCAATGCAGGTGGATTCTTTACCCTTGAGCCACAGTGGAAGCTCCATGTATTATTATAAAATATAATGTATGCACATCCATCAATACATACACACATATACCATGTGTGTGTAACTAAATTAAAGGATTAATTAACAAAATTTTCCATAATGATACATAAGCATATACATGTGAAAACAAATACATATATAATAAATTTTATATCTGTCATCTATTTATCTTTTATAAGCACAACCACTTTTCTCCCACCCTCAAACCCTATCTTCATTCATTTTTTCCATATATCATGTGAAGCAATACCATGAAATATGGAATAATTTATTGAAGTTTATCAAACCATGTAATCCATAGAGGCTCAAGTCCCTTAGCCCTTAAGTAATCTTCATAATGTACTTAATACTCTATGAAATCATCACTTTTTACACTATTAAAATTTTAAAAATGCTTTGGATGACACAGAACTCTCTGACAAGCATCTTCTCTCAGGTATGCCTATACTGTGTCATTTAACACCTCTTGGCCATAGCCGAATGAACCAATATGGATACCTGACTCAAAAAGAAGCAAATAATTAGCTCCACACATACAAGCATTTTACTTTAGGGCCAGTAACATTATTGAGCCATTATAAGTAGATGATGTGAATTGAAAAAAGATGAGATAAATAAAGGAGAGATGAGAGGGAAAAACTGCCTGCCCTAATGTATGAGACATGAAGAAAGTGCCTTCTTTCTATTTCCGCTGGCAGATTTCCAGTTCTCAAATTCAGTTGCATTTCTTTTCTTTAAAAAATGTTTGATTGGAGTATAGTTGATTTACAATGTTGTGTTAGTTTCTGTTGTACAGCAAAGTGAATCAGATACACACACACACACACACACATACACTCTTTTATGTTCTTTTCCCATAAGATCAGTACTCAGTATTGAGTAGAGTTCCCTGTGCTATATAAACAAGACTGGGAGCTGACTGTGGCTCAGATCATGAGCTCCTTATTGCCAAATTCAGACTGAATTTGAAGAAAGTGGAGAAAACCACTAGACCATTCAGGTATGACCTAAATCAAATCCCTTATGATTATACAGTGGAAGTGAGATATAGGGACTAGATTTAAGGGACTAGATCTGATAGACAGAGTGCCTGATGAACTATGGATAGAGGTTCATGACATTGTACAGGAGACAGGAATCAAGATCATCCCCAAGAAGAAGAAATGCAAAAAAGAAAAATGGCTGTCTGAGGAGGCTTTGCAAATAGCTGTGAAAATAAGGGAAGCAAAAAGCAAAGGAGAAAAGGAAAGATATACCCATTTGAATGCAGAGTTCCAAAGAATAGCAAGAAGAGACAAGAAAGCTTTCCTCAGTGATCAGTGGAAAGAAATAGAGGAAAATAATAGAATGGGAAAGACTAGAGGTCTCTTCAAGAAAGTTAGAAATACCAATGGAACATTTCATGCAAAGATGGGCTCAATAAAGGACAGAAATGGTAGGGACCTAACAGTAGCAAAAGATATTAAGAAGAGGTGGCAAGATACAAGATACATCCTTTGAATCATTGAAAAAGCAAGAGAGTTCAAGGGAAACATTTACCTCTGCTTTTTTGACTATCCCAAAGCCTTTGACTGTGCAGATCACAACAAATTGGAAAATTCTTCAAGAGATGGGATTATCAGACCACCTGACCTGCCTCTGGAAAAATCTGTATTCAGGTCAGGAAGCAAAGTTAAAACTGGACATGGAACAACAGACTGGTTCCAAATTGGGAAAGGAGTGCATCATAGCTGTATATTGTCACCCTGCTTATTTAACTTATATGCAGAATACATCACTAGAAACACTGGGCTGGATGAAGCACAAGCTGGAATCAAGATTGCTGGGAAAAATATCAATAACCTCAGATATGCAGATGACACCACCCTTATAGCAGAAAGCGAAGAACTAAAGAGCCTCTTGATGAAAGTGAAAGAGGAGAGTAAAAAAGCTGGCTTAAAGCTCAACATGCTGAAAACTAAGATCACAGCATCTGGTCCCATCACTTCATGGCAGATAGATGGGGAAACAATGGAAAGAGTGACAGACTTAATTTTGTTGGATTCCAAAATCACTGCAGATGGTGACTTCAGCCATGAAATTAAAAGACACTTGCTCTGTGGAAGTAAAGCTATGACTTAGACAGAATATTTAAAAGCAGGGACATTACTTTGCCAACAAAGGTCCATCTAGTAAAAGCTACGGTTTTTCCAGTAGTCATGTATGGATATGATGAGAGTAGGACTATAAAGAAAGCTGAGCACCAAAGAACTGATGCTTTTGAAGTGTGGTATTGGAGAAGACTCTTGAGAGTCCCTTGGACTGCAGGGAGATCCAACCATTTCATCCTAAAGGAAATCAATCCTGAATATTGATTTGAAGGACTGATGCTGAATCTGAAATTCCAGTACTTTGGTCACCTGATGTGAAGAGCTGACTCACTGGAAAAGACCCTGATGCTCGGAATGATTGAAGGCAGGAGGAGAAGTGGATGACAGAGGATGAGATGGTTGGATGGCATCACTGACTCAATGGACATGAGTCTGAGTAAACTCTGGTAGTTGGTCATGGACAGGGAAGCCTGGCGTGCTGCAGTCCATGGGGTTGGAAAGAGTCAGACATGACTGAGTGACTGAGCTGAACTGAACTGATTATGTCTACTACTGTGGGCTTGAATCCCTTAAAAGAGATGGAGTACCCCTCATAGGCAATAAAAGAGTCTGAAATACAGTACTTGTGTGCCATCTTAAAAATGACAATATGATCATCTATGCCCCAAGTGATGCTGTAGAAGCTGAAATTGAACAGTTATATGGAGGGAAAAGGCTAAAAGAGTTTTGCCAAGAGAACACCCTGGTCATAGTAAGTACCATCTTCCAACAACACAAGAGATGACTCTACACATGGATGTACCAGATGGTCAATACTGAAATCAGATTGATTATATTCTTTGCAATTGAAGATAGAGAAACCCTATATAGTAAGCTAAAACATGACTGGGAGCTGACTGTGGCTCAGATCATGAGCTCCTTTTTGAAAATTCAGGCTTAAATTGAAGAAAGTAGAGAAAACCACTAGGACATTCAGGTGTTACCTAAATCAAATCCTGCATGATTATAAAGTGAAGGTGATGAACAGATTCAAAAGATTAGGTATGGTAGACAGAGTGTCTGAAAAACTATGGGTGGAAGTTCATAACAAGGTATAGGAGGCAGTAGTCAAAACCATCCCAAAGGAAAAGAAATGCAAGAAGGGAAATATCAACAACCTCACGTGGCACCACTCCAACGACAGAAAGTGAAGAGAAACGAAATTGTCTCTTGATGAGGGTGAAAGAGGACAGTGAAAAAACTGTATTGAAACTCAATTTTCAGAACACTAAGATCATGGCATCTGGCCCCATCACTTCATGGCAAGTAGAAGGGGAAAAATATGGAAATAGTGACAGATTTTCTTTTCTTCTTTGCAAAATCACTATGGATGGTGACCACAGCCATGAAATTAAAAGACACTTGCTCCTTGCCTAGAAAGCTATAGCAAACCTACACAGTGTATTAAAAGCATAGACATCACTTAGCTTACAAAAGTCCATATAATCAAATTTATGATTTGTAAATGACCAGTAGTCATTATAAATTTATAAATGACTAGTAGTCTTGTACAAATGTGACAATTGGACCATAAAGAAGGTTGAGCTATGAAAAACTGATGCTTTCACATTGTGGTGCTAGAGAAGACTCATGAGAGTCCCTTGTACTGTAAGATCAAACCAGTAAATCCTAAAGAAAGTCAACACTGAATATTAATTGGAAGGATTGTTGCTGAAACTGAATCTCCAATACTTTGGCCACCTGATGTGAAGAGGCAACTCCTTGGAAAAGAGAGTGAAACAGAAGATAGTAAGAAACGGTGGCAAGAATACACAGAATTATACAGAAAAATATTAAAGACCCAGATAACCACCATGGTACTATGACTCATCTAGAGCCAGATATCCTGGAGTGCAAAGTCAAGCAGGCCTTGGGAAGCATCACTACGAACAAAGCTAGTGGAGGTGATGGAATTCCAATTGAGCTATTTCAAATCCTAAAAGACGGTGCTGTGAAAGGGATGCACTCAAGATGCCAGCAAATTTGGAAAATTCAGCAGTGGCCACAGGACTGGAAAAGGTCACTTTTCATTCCAATCCCTAAGAGAGGCAATGCCGAAGAAAGTTCAAACTACTGCACAATAGCTATAATTTCACATACTAGCAAAGTAATGCTCAAAATCCTCCAAGCTAGGCTCCAACAGTATGTGAACCAAGAATTTCCAGATGTTCAAGCTGGATTTAGAAAAAAAGCAGAGAGGAACCAGAGATCAAACTACCAACATCAATTGGATCATAGAAAAAACAAGAAAATTCCAGAAAAACATATACTTTTGCTTTATTGACTATGTTAAAGCCTTTGATTATGTGGATCACAATAAAACTATGGAAAATTTTTAAACAGATGGGAATACCACCTTACCAGCCTCCTGAGAAACCCGTTTGCAGTTCAAGAAACAACATTGAGAACTGAACATGGAACAATGGACTGGTTCAGAACTGGGAAAGGAGTACAGCAAAGCTGTATATCGTTACCCTGCTTATTTAATTTATATGCAGAGTATATCATGCAAAATGCAGCTAGGTGAAGCCCAAGCTGGAATCAAGATTGCTGGGAGAAATATCAATAACCGCAGATATACAGATGATACCACCCTTATGGCAGAAAGTGAAGAATAACTAAAAGCCCCTTGATGAAGGTGAAAGATTAGAGTGAAAAAGCTGGCTTAAAGCTCAACATTCAAAAAAACTAAGATCATGGCATTCAGTCCCATCACTTCATGACAAATAGATGGGGCAACAGTGGAAACAGTGGCAGACTTCATTTTCTTGGGCTCTAAAATCAATGCAGATGGTGATTGCAGCCATGAAATTAAAAGACACTTTCTCCTTGGAACAAAAGCTATGACACACCTAGACAGCATATTGAAAAGCAAAGGCATCATTTGGCCGACAAAGGTCTGTTTAGTCAAAGATATGGTTTTTCCAGTATTCATATATAGATGTGAGAGTTGTACCATACAGAAGGCTGAGCACCAAAGAATTGAAGCCTCCGAAATGTGGTGTTGGAGAAGACTCTTGAGAGTCCCTTGGACAGCAAGGGATTAAACCAATCAATTTGAAATGAAATCAACCCTGACTATTCATTGGAAGGACTGATCCTGAAGCTCCAATACTTTGACCACCTGATGAGAAGAGCCAGGACATTGGAAACAACCCTGAAGATGGGAAAGATAAAAGGCAGGAGAAGAAGGGGACGACCGAGGATGAGATGTTGGTTGGTATCACCTATTCAAAGGACATGAATTTGAGTAAGTTCTACGAGATGATGAAGGACAGGGAAGACTGGCATGCTGCAATTCGTGGGGTTGCAGAGTTGGACACATTGAGCAACTAAACTGAACTAGTGAGGTCATGCATTTAAGAAGGGAATAGTAAATGAGGAATAAGAAATTTGAATGAAACTAAAGTCAAAGAATTCTGACTACGAAATCTAGGATGAAAATAGATATGCAGTAAGAAAACATGGTTTGAAAAGTATTTTTGATAAAAAAATTTATAGATTTCTCTATATTAATGCATACTTTTAATCTGGTGTTAATATGGGAAGTAATGATAACTTGGGTATTTTAAGGTTGGTATTATAAAAATAAATCAGTACTGCCTGGTTACCCTGTTATATCAACTTGACACTCATTATTTCACTATTCACATAATTAAATGTTAATAAGACTTACATGCAGAAAAGTTTAATATAATCACAACCACTCACTTACTGTGTGGCTATATCCATACCTATTGTAGACTCAAGAACACATAACAGGCTCAATAAATGTATGTTAAATGTAGAAAGAATGTCAGAGGAAAAAAAAAAAAGATGTTTCTTATAAATTCCATGCCTTTTCTCCTTTGCCACAGTTTCTGTTATGATTAAATCTTCTTATAAGGGAAATAGCCTCTCCAAGTATTTAATAACATAAAGTATATTAAAAAAATTAAGACCAATATTTTTTTTTCTAAGCCATGTTGGCCCCCAAGATATGTTAATATGAGGAACAGACATTCTGAAATCAATTTTTTATATATATATTTCTTTATATTATCAGTTAATCTTCAGGTTAAATTTTATACCATAAGCTTCAATTTATACACACAAGGATGATTGTGTGAATGCTGTGTCCATCCCAGAGCCAATCACCTAGAGTCTAGATTTATATTAACAGCTTGTGAAAAGAAGAAAGCTTGGGTTACAACAACTCATCATTGCTCATTAAATATCATAATGAATATTTGTGTCTATGATGACTAAAAAAAGTAAAAGATAATCAATTTTATGTTCCTATGTATCATCTGATCCTTTCTCTATCTTGTATAACTCACATGGCTATTTCATATCAGATTATAGTTTATAATCTTAAAATTATAACTACTGCATAATTTAATTAACTATAACTAGGTCATCTCATTTAACTCTCATTTCTTTGACATTTTCTAAGCTCATAGTCTTTTGGAATTATCTTAGTTTTTCAGGCCATTAGATATCTATGGATCCATTTCAGAAGTTTCATAAACCATTACCTTTAGATTCTCTCTTTAATATCATCTCTGAAGCTCAAAACTTTTAGTTTTCAAATACTTCTTTCTTTAAGATATTCCAGTATAGATGTTGACCTATTTAGTTTGAGCATAAGGAATGTTTATTTCTCTAAACTTTGAACAAATTCATAAGAAAAGAGTCTCAGTATATTCACATATTAGAACAGATGGTCAAAAATGCTCTATGTAGTGAAGTTCACCATTTGATAGTATCTGCATTCCCATGCCCCAGTAGTGCTCACTCCCTCCTGATTTGATTATTCCTCCCTAAAAATCACTGGACAAAATCTTCAGAAAATATTGGCTCCACAATGCGACTTATTGAAGGAGTGTGAATCTCATTAAAAGCAATAACCTTATCATGGTTCAGGTTCCCTTTCCTCAACTTCAGCCCTGAGTTGTTTCTTTTGGTAACCCAGATTTATGATTTTAGCAGATAAACAATCTACCTGTCCTCCTCCCAATGCATAATCATGGAGTCCCATGCACAATTCTTTCAGTTGTCTTTATATAATTTACAAAAGGGTCATAGGAAAACTGTGCTACAGAACCTGATATTGATGCTTACATTTTTTACATATATTAAGCTTAAAAGTATAAGATGTTGCAGTATGGTAGTAAAGGTAAATTCTCTAGAGTTGAGCAGACTCTGCTAATAGACTTGGTTTGCAATTTTAGTGCTTTTCATAAGAAAATGTTATCAGAGTTCACTCACATCTATCTTGTTGCAAAGCAATTTATCATTCAGTCTGTTAGCTTTAAACAAGTGAGCACACAACTGCACCTTGATCCAGAGGAGTACTCCACTGTACCTTGATGCATTTACCGTTAGTTTCACATCTGTTACTTTAATTCACTAACATTGATATTAATTCAGTCTCACACAATTTACAATTCATAGTGTCCTTGAGTTACTCCTTACTGAAATGTTAGTAGAGCTATGTTTTCTTCTTTATTCTTAATTTGGTAATATCAGTTTTGCTGCTCTAAATAACTATATAGCCATTTCAGAAAGTGCCTTTTACTCTGCATATCCACAAATCCTCCTGCTGTGCTTCTCACCCATGCAGCTGAACACGGTGACAGAGAAAACACAAAACAAGACTAACTTGTGTCACTTTAAATTTATAACCCCATAAAAAATCTCAATTATGACCAGAAATCAGACTGTATTTATCTAATCCATTCACTCTACCACTTCCCTAAATGACTGTCCCAAACATTATCATTTGTCTCCTGAAATCTCAAACACATCTTTCCTATTCTTCATTTTAATTTATGTATCAATACTTGCTTCCTAATTATTAAGACAATTATACATAAAGAAAATTTACAGATGCTCATCACCACATCCACCTAAATACTAGCACCTCTTCTCATAATTTATGTTTCTTAACTATTCTCATAAATTTTGTGTGCCAATTCTTGCCCATGTGTTATGGATCCCATTTTCATTCAGCTACTCAAAGATATTGTTTTAGTACTTTGTTACTTTCTTTCCTTTGCCATTAATTCTTCTTTACTGAATTATACCCATCAGTTCACAGGCATTCTGTTATTTCTTCCATTAAAAAAAAAGGCACACTTAAAGATATGTTTAGAAAATGATTTTCAAATCAAATAGGTGTGGACATAAATTCTAGATCATGCATTTACTAGTAGATGACTTCAAGCAGATTATTTAATTTTTCCAAGATTCAATCTTTTCCTAAAAAGAAAGAAAGTGAAGTCACTCAGTCGTGTCTGACTCTTTGCAACCCCACAGACTGTAGCCCACCAGACTTCTCTGTCAATGGGATTTTCCAGGCAAGAATGCTGGAGTGGGTTGCCATTTCCTTCTCCAGATCTTCCTGACCCAGGGATTGAACCCAGGTCTCCTGCATTGTAGGAAGACACTTTACCATAGGCAGATGGCAATTCTTATCTTACAAGATTGTTGTGGTATTGAAATGGGATCATATAAAAAGTGTCTTTTATAGTATTGGGCACCAAGATGTTTAATAATTTGGTCATTGATGCTGTTTTTGTCGGGGGAGAAAGACACCCATTCTTAAATCCCGGTTATCTACTAGCTATCAACTTTTCCTTCTCTACTTCCTACAAATTTCCATACCATGATATATTTTCACTATTTTCAGTTTTTCTCTTATTTGTCTCTGCAACCCAAACTAATTATGTTTTTATTTCAAGACTCCAGTAAAACAGCTCTTTCAAAATCTCTAATGTCCTTATTGCCAAAAACAGCTTTGCCAATGTCACCAATATCTCTTATTTTGTTAAAAATATGGATAAGTTCTTATTTGACATACTCCTTCTATCCTTATGGGCTTCCCTGATAGCTCAGTTGGTAAAGAATCCACCTACAATGCAGGAGAGGCTGGTTCGATTCTTGGGTCAGGAAGATCCCCTGGAGAAGGGATAGGTTACCCACTCCAGTATTCTTGGACTTCCCTTTTGACTCAGCTGGTAAATAATCTGTCTGCAATGTGAGAGACCTGGGTTTAATCCCTGGGTTGGAAAGATCCCCTGGTGAAGGGAAAGGCTACCCACTCCAGTATTCTGGCCTGGAGAATTCCATGGACTGTATAGTCATGGGGTTGCAAAGATTTGGACACAACTGAGCAAGTTTCAGTTTCACTTTTCCATCTTTATATACTTTTCTTAATTTGTCCTTTAAGTGCTTACAGCTATCAGTTGCACATGGCACAATGGCAAAGGGGAGCTGTTTATCTTAGAGTCATTATATTTTACATACATCTTATTTCCTTTTTTGAGCAGATGATGGTAGGTACCATATTAAAAAGATTGTTTTCCAATGTCACCTTCCAAAAGGCCAATTTGTATTAGCTGAAGTAAGATACCTCACCTTGATACCTCTCTTTCCTCACAGGCTACTCCTTCTCAATCTACCTTGAGAGTTTTTTCACTTCTCTCCAATCTGTTAATATTGGATTATTCTAGGGCTTAGTCTAGTCTCTTTTGCATTTATTCACTTTAAACACCATATGTGGAGAAGGCAATGGCACCCCACTGCAATACTCTTGCCTGGAAAAGCCCATGGAGGGAGGAACCTGGTAGACTGCAGTCCATGGGGTCACTAAGAGTCAGACACGACTGAGAGACTTCACTTTCACTTTTCACTTTCATGCATTGGAGAAGGAAATGGCAACCCACTCCAGTGTTCTTGCCTGGAGAATCCCAGGGATGGGGGAGCCTGGTGGGCTGCCATCATGCTTCAGACATGCTTCAGACACGACTGAAGTGACTTAGCAGAAGCAGCAGCAGCAAACACCATATGACAGAGAATACAATGTTATATCTGCAGTCCAAACTTTTCTTTCAAAATCCAAACATCGATATACAACTGCCTACTATATTTTCAGTTGTGTTTCTATTCTAACACAGTTGATCCTGATACAGTATCAGTTTGAAATGAGCGTGTCTACTTCTATGCAGGTTTTTTTTATAAACATGTATTGCACAATCCATGATGGGTTGAACCTGAGAATGCAGAATTGCAGATAAGGTTATAGGACAGATCATGTGTGGATTTTTGACTGTGCAGGGGTCAATGCCTCATCCTCCATTATTCAAGGGTCAACTGTCTAATGTCCAATATAACATGTTTAACATTAAACTCCTGGGCTTCTATACCACCCAGACTTGATTCCTTTAGTCTTCTCAACCACAGCTGATGATGGCAACTCCAACTCAGGCCAAAAACATTCTATCAACTTCCACTCATTTATTTTTGTTCACTCATGCCACACACAACCTGTGAGGAAATATCCAATGTGAAATGAAAATATCTCCTGCCATGTTGATAAACAAGTGATGTCACAGCCATCAGTGATTTCTGGCCTCCAAATGTGAAAGAGGGCTCCCAAAACTGCTATCCAGTGGATGCTGCCACCCTCCATGGTGATTGCTGAGGAGCTAGGGGGATGCAAGAAGCAAAATGAGCAACTAAATGGTACTGGCCCTAGAGAGTTGAGGTGCATATGAGAGGAATGAATTCAATGAGTCCAGAGCCTTGCATCTTCCCATACATAGAATACTGAATTCCTTAACTTGATATCTGATCTTTGATGTTCAGACTGACTGCTCCCTGTTACAAACTTGTATATAACCTGACTTCCCCTCCTGCCTCCTAAGAGCAGTTTTCTCAGAGCTACTGAGATGCTGTCTCCTGGGCTTAGAGTCCTAAGCATTCCCACTAAATAAAATAACTCTTCACTTTCATGTTGTGATTATATTTTTTAGTAGACACCAGAATAAATCCAAAATCCACTGTTGTTCCCTTCTTTATTTATAAACACCACCTGATCCAAGTCCACAATGACTCTTATCTGGATTTGATCATCATCTAACTAATCTCCATGTTTCCCTCCCTTTATTTCTAATGTCTGTCCTCAGCATAGAAAGCAGAGAAATTAAACTAGATTATATCTGTATATATGTCAATTCCAATCTTCCCAATCCATAGATAACCAATGAGAACCAATTATATAGCACAGGAAGCTCTATTCAGCACTCTGTGGTGATCTAAATGGGAAGGAAATCCAAAGAAGAGGGGATATATGTATACAGGTAGCTGATTACACTTTGCTGTACAGTAGAAGTGAAAGTGAAGTCGCTCAGTCATGCCCAGCTCTTTGCAACCCCATGGACTATAGCCTACCAGGTTCCTGTGTCCATGGGATTTTCCAGGCGAGAATACTGGAGTGGGTTGCCATTTCCTTCTCCAGGAGATCTTCCCAACCCAGGGATTGAACCCTGGTCTCCCTCATTGCAGGCAGACGCTTTACTGTCTCAGGCACCAGGGAAGTCCAATACAGTACAATAGAGACTAGCACACTGCTGTAAAGCAACTGTCTTCAATAAAAAACAATAAACAAACAAAAACTAGATCATATCTGTCTCCTGTTAAAACTCTGCCTGGTTCTCCATAATATTAAAGTAAATGGAAAATCCTTATAGTGGTCTCTGCTAGGTCCTGCATTGTCAGGGAACGTTTAACAGGAGTATTCCTACATGCTGTTTCTCTGCTCCTTATCAGCTCCTGGCGGCAGGAACGAGGGGAACAGCACACCACTCCCAGGATTGAGGTCATAGGATGAAACACATGCATGAATCTCCTTCAGTAAACATTCTCCTTACAACAAAACTGTTTAGTCTCGCTCCGCTTTCTTGAGATATGGATTGTCTCCTGACCTTGTGACCATTTTTAATCCCTTGTTCCCTTGAACAACTGTTAGGTTGCTGTACATTTGGTTTTCTGATCTTTATCATCATCAAAAGACATTCCTTGTACAACAGCCTATATATACTCACAGAAAGATCATTAAAGCACACTTGCTTCATCAGAGGCTTGAGTCTCCATGTCTTTCTTTCCCTCTCTCTCTCTCCCTCTGTCTCTCTTCCTCTCTCCAGGTAATTCTCTGGAAGGTGGCAACCCGCAGAGCTCACTCTCCTGCCTGGACTTTCAAGACCTCCTTAAGAGGGTGTGCTGTGCCTTTGTGAGCGGTGCAAGCCCTGTTCTAGGGTTTTATTTGTTCTCTGCATAAACCAGGGTATATTAGCTTCTTTCTCTCTTTCACTTTCCTATCGTTGACTCCAGACTACCAGGTTCTGGTCTATTAAAGGACTGCAGCACTACCTAATCTGACACTTGATTTCTTTTCTAACATCTGCACTGACCTTCATCTGCTTCTTTGTTTCACTCCAGTTGTTGGCCAACATGATGTACAACCTGGGTTTTTGCTATCTCAGGGACATTGTGCAGGTAGTTCCTCCTGACCAGGACATTCTTTGCCCAAATATCTGCAGAGCTAACTCCCTTTGTAGGAATCAGAGGTACTGAAAAGCTAGAATATTTCCTTTTCAAGAAAAATTGAATGTAGTATAATTTCAAAGTAGAAATTTCCCTCATGCACCTTTTCTAATAATCCCTCCATGCCAGAGGTAACTGCTGTTCTGATTTTTGTCATCATAGATTACCTTTGTTTCTGAATATCACATAAGTGAAATTTAGCTAGAAACTCTTTTGTCTTGGCTTTTTTCCCCTTCATTTATATAGTTAGTTTGTATCAATAGTCTGTATATTTATATTGATGGTTATTAATTTTTCTTCTTTAAAAGGGCATTTTGGTGTTTTCAGTTTCTGATTATAGATAAGAATCTTACAGTCATTTTATACAATTCATTTTGATGACAAAACCTTTCATTCCTCTTTGCAAACACCTAAGGATCATAGGGTACATATATGTTTAATTTTGTAAGTAAATATCAACCAGTTTCTCAAAGTTGTATCACTTTACATGTCCTCTAAGAAAGTCAGAGAAACCACTTACTACCCATGTCTACCAGGACATGGGATTTTTAGCTTTTTTAATGTTAGCCTTTTACAGTTTTGAGATTTTATTTCATTATCATTTTAATTTGCATCACTTGATGATTAATTCCATTCAGAAATGTTGTTTGTTTATTGGGCATTTGCATATATCCTTTATGGTTACATTGGTCCAAGCATTTTTTCCCCTTTCTGATAGAATATGTGGGCCCTCCATTGTCATTATCCAAGTCAAATGATGCAATATTTTAACACAGGAATCAATTTGAGTCACAATTTAAAAGGAAGTTGAGAATATTTTAAAAGTTCTCCTGGACTTTCAACCCAATTCTTAACTCAATATGATTCAAAATGCCTTAAATTTTCACACTAGAATGGAAGGATATTTCAGTCTACTTTTGAAGATGAAGAGAAGCAGAATATATCACCACAAAATATATGTCTTTGGCATAAGGATTACCTTTAGCTAATTATTTTTAAGAAACAGCAGGCATAGGAGACTCTCTAAAAAGCAAGTAGAAATTACCCTTCTGAAAGTGACATTTTGCATTTATAAAAGAACTCTCCACTTATAAGATTGTCTCTCTCTGTAATCTAGGACAAGGTCATGGTTAAACATCTAAAACTCAAGTTGGTTGCCTTCTCCATTGTTAAATCTGCATAACAACAATATCTTTGCTTACTGTGCTTTTGCCAGGTAACCTCCCAAAACTGGCTTCCCTCTCCTTCTCTTTTGTATTTAAGCGGGTAAGTGAAGTCACTCAGTCCTGTCTGACTCTTTGTGACCCCATGGACTGTAGCCTACCAGGCTCCTCCATCCATGGAATTTTCCAGGCAAGAGTACTGGAGTGGGTTGCCATTTCCTTCTCCAGGGGATCTTCCCAACCCAGGGGTTGAGCCCAGATCTCCCACATTGCAGGCAGATGCTTTACCATCTGAGCGATCAGGGAAACCCTTTTGTCTTTAAATGGTGATGGTATTTAAGGTTGTAATGCATGTCATTTTGGGGAGTTATTCAGTTTTCTTGGGAAGTCCCCATATAGACAGAAAGTACCCAAGTTACTAAAGTTTATTTTTCTCCTGTTAATGTGTTATTATTATTATTATTATGGGAGGAGGGCTCTTAGCTAAGAACCTAGGATAGAGGGAAAATTATTTTTCCTCCCCTACAAGATTATTTCAATTTAAGAAGCTATGAGAAATATTGGCAATTACAGGCAACTAATGCAAAGACTTTCTTATAACTTCAAAAGAACTTTGACTACCAATTTACTTCCAGGTGTATCTAAAAGTGGGGACCACAAATTATTAATGTGTTAACAGTTTAACCTTATCAAAATTTTGGAGTAGCCATCATAATCAACAAAAGAGTCTGAAATGCAGTATTTGGATGCAATCTCAAAAACAACTGCATGATCTCTGTTCTTTTCCAAGGCAAACCATTCAATGTCACAGTAATCCAACTCTATGGCCTAACCAGTAATGCTAAAGAAGCTGAAGTTGAATGGTTCTATCAAGACCTCAAGACCTTCTAGAACTAATATTGAAAAAAGATGTTCTTTTCATCACAGGAGACTGGAATACAAAAGTTGGAAGTCAAGAGATACCTGGAGTAATGCAAATTTGGCATTGGAGTACAAAATGAAGCAGGGCAAAGGCTAACAAAGAGTTTTGCCAAGAGAACACACTGGTCATAGCAAGTACTGCCTTCCAACAACACAAGAGAAGACTCTACACATGGACATCACCAGATGGTCAACACCGAAATCATATTGGTTATATTCTTTGCAGCCAAAGATGGAGAGGCTCTATACAGTCAGCAAAAACAAGACTGGGAGCTGACTGTGGCTCAGATCATGAACTCCTTATTGCCAAATTTAGACTTAAACTGAAGAAAGTAAGGTAAACCACTAGACCATTCAGGTATGACCTAAATCAAATCCCTTTTGATTATACAGTGGAAGTGACAAATAGATTCAAGAGATTAGATCTGATAGAGAAATGTTTAATTTTGTCTCAGTATTGAGAGTTCTCCTCACCCACACTAAACTTAAGTTCAACTGACCTTGTGGATTTTAACCCAACTTTTAACCTCCCTCTCACCTATAAAATCTATCACCCTTTCCAGACTTTTCCTATACAAGAAAAAAATGATAAATAATTGAATTCTTTAGGTAGTTTGCTCTATGTGGCCATTCTATCCAGTCTCAGAATTAGGCTCAGGACCAATTACTCTAAGACAAAATAATTCATCTTAGATCTTCCTTGCACTATAAGCAAATACACAGCTGGACAATATAAATGACAAAAATAAAATTTAAAAACTCTACAGATATCAAACAGTTGATAGCATAGTACTAAAACTGTTAAGAGAAGGGTAATATACAAAATAAGCTCTATATGCTCTCTGAGTTTTTCACTGAGGACATTTTTCAAACAAGTAGGTACAGATATGAAGCAGTAAGGGACAGTCTCAGTGGATGGAGTAAATACAAGTTGAATTCAGGGATGCTAAAATGGGCAAAGATCATAGTGGTATAAGTTATTAAACTAGGGGGACCACATAGAAAGATTCCTCCAATTTTCAAGCCTGGCTTCCCTTGGGATATTCATTAAAGCATAAGCTACACAAGTAGAAAATGGATTCTGAGGAAACTGTGGGAAGACTTAAAGCAAAACAAATTTTAAAAGGTAGCACATATTAGTATGGATTGTGTCGACCATAATCTCATTCAACTAAAGATCAACAAGAAATAATACCTGTAAAATTCACAAACACTTGAAAATCAAGCAATACTTTTTCTAAGTAATTTATAGCTCTTCAATTAAGAAGCAAAAAAATACACAGAGTGAAATTAAACAATAATTTTTAAAAAATCAAAATTCATGGAGTGCAGTTAAAGCAGTATATGTAGAACAAAAAACATAACTTCAAATGAATAATTTAACAAAAATATTTTAAAATTAATAACCACATTGCAATCCCAAAATCTATTAAAAAATTATTCCCCTAAAATAGATATCTAAAAGGAAATAATAAGGGTGTAAGGAGAAATCAATAGAGCAAAATAACAAAGCAAACATAAAAGTTGCTTTATTGAAAAATGAGTAAAATTGGTAATTTTCTAGCAAGAGTGATCAAGAGAAATAACCAATAACAAGAAAGAGGAAACTTCACAATATCTCATGAAGATATCATGATGTGAAGGTAGATTGTGAATCATTATAAACCAATAAGCTGACAACATGAAAAAATGGATAAATTCTTTGAAATTCACCACTTTATGAAACTGGAATAAAACACCAAGAAATGTGGCCACGATATCTTAAGGAAATTGAATGTGTAATTACACACTTTACACAAACTGAACTCTAGCACCAGACAGTTTCATTGCTCAGTTCTATCCTACATCTAATAATGTAATAACAACAAGCTAACTCAAACTCTTTTAGAAAACAGAGAAGGAATAAATATTTTCTGAGGCCAGCATAGCAGTGATATTAAAACCTGCTACAACATTCCAAGAAAGAAAGTTACAGATCAATACAGAGTTCTTAAATTCAGTATTAGGAAATTAAATCTAGGATGAAGCAAAATTGATAAAACCTTATGACCAAGTGGGTTTTATCTCACTACTACAACTAAACAGTTAATTTAGTAATGTTCACATCATATGTGAAAAATATACAGATCAACTGTTTATATGCATAAATATGTTATTAAACTCATTGGAAAATGCAATAGAAACATAAACTATGGGAAATCACATCATAACATATGAAATCCAAGAACAAGTTTAAGCAAAAGTTGTGCAAGGATTGATCAGAAAACAGAAATCTGTACCATTTTAATGTTATCAAGTTCTATGCTTAAATGTTGCTTCCTCATGTAAGTCTTCATTGTTTCCTTAATTTTATTCTACTTAATAAGCTAACTTATATAATTATTTCTATATTGTATGTAAGTGTGAATAGCATATATAGCATATGTTAGATTTTATAGCGTTAGTTGCTCAGTTGTGTCTGACTCTTCGTGACCCCATGGACTGTAGACCACCAGGCTCCTTGTCCATGGAATTCTCCAGGCAAGAATACAGGAGTGGGTAGCCCTTCCATTCTCCAGGGGTCCTTCTCAACCCAGGGATGGAACCCAGGTCTCCCACGTTGCAGGCAGATTCTTTACCACCAGGGAAGCCCTAGATTTTATAAGTCAAGGATATTTTAGTCTCTAAGGGTAGAAATCTAATTCATAATAATTTAAGAACAGAGGGACTTTATTGATTAATGGCTTCATGTAACTAGAACATTCAGGAATGGTGCTATTTCTATTGTCATAGCTAAGTGTTTAAACAAGGTCTCTTGCACACTGTCTTAACACTGAGCCTATCATTCTATCCCTCAAACTTTTAATTCTACTTTCCTTACGGTCTCTCACTGAAGAAGGTTTTCTTTCTTACATTTTGAAGAATTCCCACTCATTTTCAGAATCTCAATATTCAAAATTCATGGGCAGAATTTTGATGGCAGCAATAAGATGACTCAACTCCAGATGCTTTCTATCTTGGTATCCTGGTTGAAGATTCATAAATATGTATAAAGCTTTATCATGTGAAAAATGAGGAAGAGATGCTATAACATATAGAAGGAGTAGATATTCATTACAGAGTAATTAAAACACCAAGAGGTCAGGGTCAATGGCTGTAACATTTTTATGCATCCTTCTTTTTTTCAGGGATTAATCCCCAGTACTTAGCATGGTTCTTAAGAAAATTTATTGGTTACTACTTGTTAAATGATTAGAGGGGAATCCCAAATGTATCCCAGTCATTCCTTAGTTATTGTTAAGTTGCTTTCCTCATTTTCACTTGTAAAGTTTATTAATTTGAACTTCAGTGATATTTTCCCTTTCATATCATACAAATAGAACATTAGTAATGAACTAGACTGTTTTTGATAGAAAATATATCAAAATCAGGACATATTCTAATTTTTCATTGCTGTGGTCTTTACATTTTAAGTAAGGATTATAAAATCAGGAGATGATCATTTAATGCATTAAGAAAATGAATAATAAACTCATGTCTTATTCATTCACATTAATAGAACTCTTCATGAAATATCTGCTCTGTAACTCAAGTCTACCCTTTCTCCGTCTTATTTGTATTTAGTGAACTAGTTAAAAATCTACACTGTTGATCTAACCTTCCCTAGATCCCTAACACAGTGCTTCCTTATCTCCTTTGGTGCCCGCAGCACATTGTATATGCCCTAATTGTATATACCCGCTCTGCTGTACATATTGCATCTTCATATTGCATGAAAGGAAAATCTTTATCATTGTTTAAGGAGTCATTGGTTTTAATTCATTTCAGCAACTAAGAATTCTTCAGCATGAACAACGTGTCAGGTATGTGCTAACAGGATTGTAAAGATACATGGTCATCCATTAAGGACATTCTTAGGCTACAAGTTATGCTTGTGGCTATATGTAATATCCAGAATTCTTTGCTTATGGTTAGCTTTCATTTCAGACTGAAACACTTTTTAAAATGTTGCCCCCAAATTCTTAGTTCTTTACCAAGTTTATTTTTATTTTATTCCACCCTATTATAATTTTTGGTCTTCCAGAAAGTTTTTTTATTCAACTAGAATTTTGAAAAAGAAAAGAGTCAAGGGACACCTATTACTTCTTTAGATAAATCATCCTTTTGAAAAGTAATTCTCAGACTTTCATGTCATATCAGGCTAATGACAATAGTTCTCTAACCAATGCTCTTGTCTAAAGTGCTTCCTCTTCCAGTCTGTTTCTCATGATGCTTGTCAGATTAACATCAAAATTTAGCTAAAGCTATTGCCATTTTTTTCTGTCAAAAGAGCCACCCCGGTTGTTCGTTCTTTCTGGAATCCTGTACTTTAAGTTTTTACTTTAGAAATTCTAGCTTTATCCCAATTCCTCGGTGCTTCTTCCCAAATAGTACCAGCAAGACTCTCCCCTCCCTGAGATCCTGTGGCCTGAAGAATCTTTTAGAGCAACTGTTTTGCACACTGCATATATTCTCTCATATTGTTTTATTCTGCTTGTTATAACTTGTGCTGTAGGCTGAATTTCTGTTGAGATCCACATTGTGATGAATTTCTCTGTATCCAGAAGGTAAAGAACCTCCAAAAACTGATGTACTCCAGAAAAAGTCAATGCTATCATTAATAATGATAGAGGTGGTCTAGAAAGATTTAACATTTTTATGATATTAAAATACATAGTTCTGAAACATTTAATTTCATCTCATCCACCTTTATGTCTTAAATTTTAAGATGAGAAAAAGATGTGTGTTTTAATTTTATAAAATATGATTCCACCTGCAAGCAATAATTAGGACAAAGAAAAATTAAGTTGTGAAAACACTGATCAATAACACTTCAGACAATAAAAACATGAAACAAGTTATATCATGGGTGCTTCAAAATAGCGATATTATTATTATTTTTTTAGCTAATTGAAATGAATATGTCAAATGAAAGGGAAAAAAAAGACTACAGTGAATCATCATTTTCATTTTTAAATTATATCCAATTAGGTAAAATTAATTTATCAGAGAGAATAGTGAATATTAAAGTATAGCACAAACTAAGTCTGTTATGGGATAATGAGTCTTATATATGTGATATTCTTATTTTTGTAGAAAGAAATGAAACATTATATGGAGGGAAGTTAGTATAGTATTTAAGACCCTTGTAGCTCAGCTTATGGCAGAAAGTGAAGAGGAACTAAAAAGTCTCTTGATGAAAGTGAAAGAGGAGAGTGAAAAAGTTGGCTTAAAGCTTAACATTCAGAAAACTAAGATCATGGCATCTGGTCCCATCACCTCATGGGGAACAGATGGGGAGACAGTGGAAACAGTGTCAGACTTTTATTTTTTGGGGCTCCAAAATCACTGTGGATGGTGACTGCAGCCATGAAATTAAAAGACGCTTACTCCTTGGAAGGAAAGTGATGACCAACCTAGACAGCATATTAAAAAGCATAGACATTACATTGCCAA
The DNA here is from genome assembly GCF_023699985.2 of Odocoileus virginianus. Lineage (NCBI taxonomy): Eukaryota > Metazoa > Chordata > Mammalia > Artiodactyla > Cervidae > Odocoileus > Odocoileus virginianus. Next base: position 36,008,747 of record NC_069680.1, read on the forward strand.
CAAATGTCCATCTAGTCAAGGCTATGGTTTTTCCAGTGGTCATAAATGGATGTGAGAGTTGGACTGTGAAGAAAGCTGAGCACTGAAAAATTGATACTTTTGAACTGTGGTGTTGGAGAAGACTCTTGAGAGTCCCTTGGACTGCAAAGAGATCCAACCAGTCCATCCTAAAGATCAGTCCTAGGTGTTCATTGGAAGGATTGATGCTGAAGCTGAAACTCCAATACTTTGGCCACCTCATGTGAAGAGTTGACTCATTGGAAAAGACCTTGATGCTGGGATGGATTGGGGGCAGGAGGAGAAGGGGACGACAGAGGATGAGATGGCTGGATGGCATCAGCGACTCATTGGGCATGAGTTTGAGTCAACTCCGGAAGTTGGTGATGGACAGGGAGGCCTGGCATGCTGTGATTCATGGGGTCGCCAAGAGTCGGACACGACTGAGTGGCTGAACTGAACTGAACTGAGCTCAGCTGGTAAAGAATCCACCTGCAATGCAGGAGATGCCATTTCGATTCTTGGATCAGGAAGATCTGCTGGAGAAAGAATAGGCTGCCCTATCCAGTATTCTTGGGCTTCGCCGGTGGCTCAGCTGGTAAAGAATCCGCCTGCAATATAGGAGACCACGATCGTTGGGATCATGGAGTCCCAAAGAGTCGGACACAACTGATCGACTTTCTCTTAAGACACTTGTGGTAGATTTTGCCTTGAATCCTGACCTTACCTCCTAATACATGTTTGATTGTAAGGAAGTCATATATTCTCACTGATCGTCAATTCTCTCACATAGAATTTAGTATAATATCTATCTCAGAAGGTTGTCATGAGATTTAAATAGTACATAGTAAAGTGCTCATTAAGGTGCCTAACACATTTTGCTAATCCAGAAATTGCAAGGTATTAATATTTTCAGATACCTTGCAACTTGAAATCTTCTAAAGCACTTATATTTAATAACAGGGAAGTCCAACTCCATTATGAAGTTTGTTTTAACAATGCCCAGATTTGGAGCAACACATGAGCTGATATTAAAGGACGTAAATGCTGAGGGAGTACCTGAAACTGAATAGTAGATTTGAAGCTTAAAGCTATAATGTTATTTTTAAAGAAAAATGATTGTTAATATCCTCATTGATTTGTAGTTACCACTGAGGACAGGATGTTGACTGGAATGAAACATCAGATGAGTTTCTGGGGGTCTTTATAATAGTTTGTTTCTTGATATGGAGCCTATAACATGGTGTTGATCAGTTATGAAAATAAACTGAACTATGTATACATGTTATGTTCACTCTTATATTTGTTATACATAAAGTTTAGATTCCATTTATTTTTGTAATTCGACAAGTATTTATTTTACAAATAAAATAAAATCTTTCAATTACTTACTGTATCATTGAGAAACACAAATCCAATAATAGTTCATTTTTTGAGTTAAATCATTTTTTGAAATCAATATACTTGCATTGACAGGTATATGTTAATTAAAGTTGCAGCAATGTACATTTAATAGTGATGGAGTGAATTTTTAAATTAGAAACTTATGTCTAATATTAAAACTCACTGAATATTAAATTGCAGTGAGTATACATGAAAGGCGAGGGTGGGATGTTTCAAGAGAACAGCATCGAAACATGTATATTATCTAGGGTGAAACAGATCACCAGCCCAGGTTGGGTGCATGAGACAAGTGCTCGGGCCTGGTGCACTGGGAAGACCCAGAGGGATCGGGTGGAGAGGGAGGTGGGAGGGGGGACCGGGATGGGGAATACATGTAAATCCATGGCTAATTCATTTCAATGTATGACAAAAACCACTGCAATGATGTAAAGTAATTAGCCTCCAACTAATACAAATAAATGGGAAAAAAAAAGAAAGTGAGAGTAAAGTCGCTCAGTCATGTCCGGCTTTTTGCAACCCTATAGACTGTAGCCCACCAGGCTCCTACGTCCATGGGATTTTCCAGGCAAGAGTACTGGAGTGGGGTGCCATTTCCTTCTCTAGGGGATCTTCCCAACCCAGGGATCGGACCCAGGTCTCCTGCATTGTAGGCAAACGCTTTACAGTCTGAGCCGCCAGGGAGTATACCTAGTATCTGAGAGAATTATGATAACGTTATTAGCATAACATCTAAAACATTTAAAAAGATCACGTTATGATCGAAAACCCATTATGACAGAAAATCCACAAAAGTAAAGTGGATATATGAGTCTGTAGATATAAATGATACAATTTAAATGTTATATTAATTATATTTTAGCAAATGAAAACATATTAAAATATTTAAACTTTTTAATTTTCGACTAGGTCCTAAGTTTCCAAAGTAGATTTTCTTTTGATAGAGCAGTCTATCAAACATGAGTATTTTATTTACTTCCTTTGGTAGTTATATATCCTTTGCTTTAATTGTAACACATTATCTCTATAGATCTACATTAAAATCATACTTTAATTTAGAGATGACTATTACATTTCTATGACACTTCAGCTTTGGCTCCCTCCCAGGATTGATCCCTATGAAGGCAGGATCTGAAAGTTTTCTGAAGTGATAAACTTTACATCACACACTGAGCACTCTTAAATCATAAACACCTGAGATTATTTCCTTCCTGGCTATCAGGCATGCCCATCTTGAACAATAACTGATTTCTCCCTACACACGTAACTGGACTATGATCTTATTATCCTTTGTACTAATATGACATCCTAACATATTATCCTAACAAATTCCTAGCAACAATAAAAACTTTGTAATTTTCAGACTTCTCATCTCTTGTAAAGGGGTTCTCTTGAGTGTACAGAATTATTCAATATGCAATACAAATTTAAAGCTAGTTCTCATAAAAAATGAAATGCCAGCTAATGAAGTTGGTAATGAAATTTGGAGCTAACAAATCTTTATACTTTAATAATAATTTGAATTAAATGACTCATGATTCTAATATGATTTAGATATATTTATTCCTAACATGACTTATAGTCTTTGTATGATTAGTTTATTTTACCAACTAGGAAGTTCCATTAGAATATGTATAATTAATTCATTATGATTTTTATGATTCAGCAAAAAGCTCTGAAATCATAACAAAAGGCAGGTTTATTTCTAAAACTAACATGCCATTGTAACTATATGCCTAATAAGTATATCTATTGTTTCCTGGAATACGAAATCAAGTGAGCCTTAGGAAGCATCACCACAAACAAAGCTAATGGAAATAATGGAATTCCAGTTGAGATATTTCAAACCCTAAGAGATGATGGTTTTAAAGTGCTACACTCAATATGCAGCAAATCTGGAAAACTCAGCGGTGGCCACAGGACTGGAAAAGGTCAGTTTTCATTACAATCTCAAAGAAAGGCAATGCCAAAGAATGCTCAAAGTACCACACAATTGCACTCATCTCACACGTTAGCAAAGTAATGCTCAAATTTCTCCAAGCCAGGCTTCAACAGTATGTGAACTGTGAGCTTCCAGATGTTCCAGATGGATTTAGAAAAGGCAGAGGAACCAGAGATCAAATTGCCAACATCCGTTGGATCACTGAAAAAGCAAGAGAACTCCAGAAAAAACATCTACTTTTGTTTTATTGATTACGCCAAAGCCTTTGACTATGTAGATCACAAACAACTGTGGGAAATTCTTCAAGAGATGGCAATACCAGACCACCTTACCTGCTTCCTGAGAAATCTGTATTAAGAAGCAACAGTTAGAAGTGGACATGGAACAACAGACTGGTTCCAAATTGGTAAAGGAGTACACCAAGGGCTGTATATTGTCACCCTCCTTATTTATCTTATATGCTGAGTACATCATGCAAAATGCCAGGCTGGAAGAAGCACAAACTGGATTCAAGATTGCCAGGAGAGATAACAATAACCTCAGATATGCAGATGATACCACCCTTATGGCAGAAAGTGAAGAACTAAGGAGCCTCTTAATGAAAGTGAAAGAGGAGAGTGAAAAAGTTGGCTTAAAGCTCAACATTTAGAAAACTAAGATCATGGCATCCAGTCCCATCACTTCAAGGCAAATAGATGGGGAAACAATGGAAACAGTGAGCTATTTTGGGGGGCTCCAAAATCACTGCAGATGGTGACTGCTGCCATGAAATTAAAAGACCCTTGCTCCTTGGAAGAAAAGTTATGACCAAGCTAGGCAGCATGTTAGAAAGCAGAGACATTACTTTGTCAGCAAAGTTCTGTCTAGTCAAAGCTATGGTTTTTCCAGTGGTCATGTTTGGATGTGAGAGTAGGACCATAAAGAAAGCTGATCAGTGAAGAACTGATGCTTTTGAACTGTGGTGTTGGAGAAGACTCTTGAGAGTCCCTTGGACTGCAAAGAGATCCAACCAGTCCATCCTAAAGGAAATCAGTCCTGAATATTCATTGGAAGGATTTATGCTGAAGCTGAACTCCAATACTTTAGCCACCTGATGTGAAGAGCTGACTCATTGGAAAAGACAATGATGCTAGGAAAGATTGAAAGCAGGAGAAGGGGATGACAGAGGATAAGATGGTTGGATGGCACCACCAACTCAATGGACATGAGTTTGAGCAAACTCTGGGAGTTGGTGATGGACAGGAAAGCCTGACGTGCTGCAGTCCATGGGGTTGCAGAGAGTGGGACACGACTGAGTGACTGAACTGAACTGAATTGATTGTTTCCTATATTCCCTTCAAAGTGAAAATCGCTCAGTTGTGTCTGACTCTTTGTGACCACATGGACTACATAGGTCAAGAATTCCAGACCAGAATACTGGAGTGGGCAGCCATTCCCTTCTTTAGGATGTCTTCCCAATCCAGGAATTGAACCAGGGGTCTCCTGCATTGCAGGTGTGTGGTTTACCAGCTGAGCTACCAGGGAAGCCCTTATCTATTACTTAGGAGTTTACATCATTTATTACTGTAAGGTTTTTAAATCTTATTCATTAAGACTATGAGCTACTTGATGGAAACTTCTGCCTCTAACTCTTTGACCTTCCAGATTCTTTCTTGCTACCTGGGGCTAAGTTTGGTGCTCCTTAAACATTTTCTTTATAAACACATGAATAAATGAATGAGTGGAATATTAGATGTCAATTTTTACCAAAGTCTCCTTTCTTCTCAGATTTGCTTATTGTCTTGGATATCATATAAGGCAGCATAGTCAAATTCTGTTAATAACAAATGTAATTTCATCTTAGATTCGAAGAAAAGGCTGATGCAAAATCAAAGCATCCCAAAACATATGTTGCTATACCCAGTTACTAATAAATTGTAAGATAATTTTAAGGAATTCTCAAAAATGTAATCCTTTGAAAGAATAGAAACTGGTTTGTTTTATGCATAAGTGTATATTGCAGTCTACAAGAAATATTTTATTCATGAATTTCATGTAATAATAAAATCTGAGAAGGCATTAACAGAAAATATGGAAACTTTTCATGTCTGATTGGAAAGGGATTGGGACTACATTTCACATTAATAAAATTGCTCTGATATTTGCCTGATTTACACTCGATTTTGTAGTGAACAGCTTGAGGATCAGGCTCAGGAACTTAGAGTTCATTTATTTCAAAATTTGGAAACAAGGTCAAGAGAGACAAAGGGCTTTATGAAGATCAGAGTATTCTAAAAATAAAAAAAACAAAGAGGCATTACATAAGCCTACTCTTTCTATTTTTGTTCTATTACATCATTCTTCACTATTTTATTACAAAAGTCCTCCAGTCAAAAGGTTGTGATTTTAAAAAACATTTTAAATTTTGTTGATGTATAAAATACATAGTGTAATATGTATTTGTTCTTCTTGTTGTTGTTTAATCACTAAGTCATATCTGACACTTTGTGACACCATGAACTGTAGCTCACCAGATTCCTCTGTCCATGGGATTTTCTAGGCAAGAATACTGGAGTATGTTGTCATTTCCTTCTCCAGGGGATCTTCCTGACCCAGGGATCAAACCCACGTCTCCTGCATTGGCAGGCAGACTCTACCACTGAGCCACCAGGGAAGCCTATAATGTGTATAAAATGAACTAATTTTAAGTGTGCAATTCAAACAATTTTTACCTATGTATATACCTGTATAACTCCCGTATATCAAGATACTCGATGACTGCAGCACTTACAGGCTTCCTTTGTGGCTCAGCTGGTAAAGAATCTGCCTGAAATGTGGGAGACCTCAGTTTGATTCCTGGCCTGGGAAGATTCCCTGGAGAAGGAAAAGGCTACCCAGTCCAGTATTCTGGCATAGAGAATCCCTTGGACTGTATAGTCTATGGGGTCTAAGTGTCAGACATGATGGAACGACTTTCACTTCACTTCACCAGCACTTTCTTCTTTTTTTTAAATTCATTCCATTTTTATTTTTTACTTTTGTTTAAATGCTACATTAGATGTAAAAAGTCTTTAAAAGATTATTTTAAAGTTGGTCTACCAACTAAATTTTCCTTAAAAAATATTCAGAGTAGTATTAATAAATAGGAATCAAGTAAATGCAGGCTATATTGAAGAGAGAGTTTGGATTTTTTAAAAAGTCTACTGACATTTGAAAATTTTCAAAACACCTATATAACACCTGGCTTGAGAAAACTCTCTGTTTGAAAAAGCGCTGTTTAAAAAATGGTATCTTTGGAAAATGCATAAGCGTGTGTGAGAGGGGGAGAATCCATATAAAGCAAGTTCTTAAAATTTGCAAAGCTATTTACCACCAAATACACTGCCACTTACATTACCTCTCTCCTTTCGGCACCCTAGAAAGCAAAGAGAATGGACATAAGGTAGCAAGAAGGAATGAAAAAGCAAAGATAAGGTAGGTCACTAAGAGTCATTTTAAATCCCCCTTCTCTTTTCCTCTGATAATTTGGGAAATTTTTCAGCAGCTGACATCTATGGGGAAAATACCCCACTGGGGAAAGCAGGGCATCAGAAGTAGAAGGATGTATTGGAATACAGGAAGATGGCTGGGGAATATTGTTGGGGAAAGGAAGCCAAGGGAAAAAGATCTATAATTGGATGAAATTAGGTCTCTACTATAGGGATCTTCTTTCTGTAAGGTTGTTAGGATTGAATTAGATTCATATAGAGGACTGATGTGATATAGGGCCAGAAGATTGAGTCCTTTTATTATTGACTAGGCTTTACTGCCTTTAAGGTTTTGATTAAGGAAATGTCACTACGAAGTAAAATTTGCTTCTCTACCTATGCATCTGAGTGTCCCAAGCTACTGAAGTGACATTTACTAGATCTGTATGAAGGGTTTTATGTGGCATGAATGTCATTAACTTTAGTGTCCCTTTTCCAATCAGCCTTATTTAGACTCAATCTTGAAAATTATCTGGAGGGCCCACTATCCTGATAGCTACCCAGGAAAAGTCAAGGAGTTGGGAGGAGGTTCACTTAGCAGACTCTATTAATTACTTTTGGATTGAGGAGGACCTTGGTTTAGGTCAAGGTGTCAGACCTCTACACCCTGTGAGAATTAGATTTATCTAGTCTTCACAAAGCAAAATAACCTTAGTGGTCAACTCAGTCATTTGAAGTAGACAGAGCTTAAACCAGATAGCCAACTGAACACTGAAGATGCATTTATCAATATTCATCTTCAAAATAGTTCTCAGCCAAGCCACAGTGACTAATGAAATAGGCCTGATTAGCCTGTGGACTGTTACCCCATATGTTTAGTAGAGAGAGACAGGAAGATGGCAGTGAAGTGCAGCAAATACTGAAGGCCAGCACATAGAGGAAAGCATATGGGCTAAAGCAGTGTCCTTGGAAAACGGAATAGGTGGCAGAGCCTGTCATAGTCATTATACCCTTCAAATAACATACATACAAATTTCAGTAGGTGGACTTTGTTAATATAAAAAAAAAACTAGAGGAAATTAATATAGTTTGTAATCGGTAAGGATATACTGGAACAGTTGTACACACAGACACACATGCTCACACATACGCATTATTTTTCAATTTAGCTTCTTACATCTTCCTCCCCTGACTCCACAGCAGCACACAGGTTATGGGGTTAGCACTTTCACTTCTACAAGTAAAATATAACTCTGACATGATATGATAAGTGGAACCAAAATTCAAACAGTGTAAAATTAGAGCTTTTCAAAATGTGTTTAGAATTAATGAAATGATAGGTGACCTGCATGTATAAGTAACTGGCCCAGAATTTGGGGATGCAGTAGCAGAATCAAACTCTTCCCTGGGACCTTTTCCAAACTGGCACCACCTGCTAAGGATCATCTACAGGTACTAAAATATCTCTGGGTTTAATTCTGGGTCCTATGACTGGTTGGATTTCCAGAAGAGTGGCTAAGATTTCAAGAGTCTTACAGTTAGTTGGATCCCCTGGGGCTGTTCTGGAGAAACAGCCAGAAGAGAAGGGAGTGAATGTGAAGATCCATCTTCTGTCTCTTTGTATTTAGTGCTGATGTTGCTTACCACTGTCAGCTATTTCCCTTCTGTTGCCCTGCTCCTTTCACATCCTTCAATCCCATCTCCTAGAAAAAACCACTATTTAAGAAAAGAAGGGCTAGACAGAAGATGAAACTGTCACTAATTACATTATAACTTATGTGCATAGGATAGGTAATGTTATCACAAGGTTTTTATCATCTACCTTAAAGTGCTTAGAAACATGAGAGATTCTCATTTGATCACTAGTCATCTTTATTGAGAATGTTTGCTTTTCTGGTTTTTTTTCCCCCCCCCGAAAGTGATTTTTTTTTTTTTAATTTTAAAATTGTCCCAACCTCCTGTTACACAAATACAGAGCACTCATGCACTCTCTCACTGTGTATAAATTCTATAGTTCTCTTTCTCTCTAGATCTATACTGATATATTTATCTTCTTGCTCTCTCTCTCTCCACACACACACACACACACACACACATGTGACTGATAGACTGATGCAGCAACTGATGGAAGTCAGTTTTTGACTACTAACACTTTTGTCCCTGGGCTTTCCTGGTGGCTCAGATGGCAAAGCATCTGCCTGCAATGCAGGAGACCCAGGTTCAATCCCTGGATTGGGAAAATCCCCCGAGAAGGGAATGGCTGCCCACTTCAGTATTCTTGCCTGGAGAATTCCATGGACAGAGGAGCCTGGAGGGCTCCAGTCCGTAGGGTTGCAAAGAGTCGAACATGACTCAGTGACTAAGCACACTTTTGTCTCTGCCACTGTTGTCATTCCCTCTAGTTTACAGATACTGGCAACTAACTCTAATACAGGTTGTCTTGTAATACAAGTCAATAGGTCAGCCTAATTTAGGCTTTACAAATTCTTATCCACAGCATCCTTCCTTTTATGATTAATTTGGCTTTCAGCCCAGAGTTTTGCATTCATTTTCATAGGTCTGCAAATATAGAAAACATGCTAACACAGGTTTTGACATATGGCAAGTAGTGATAGTCTGTCATCTGCTCAAACCTCTTATCTGCTCAGGGGAGCAGGGGGGTGGATAACAGTGGCCTTTGGCAAGTAACTGCCACTGGGAAACCTCTAAAACTCTTACTGAAATATGTGCTCAGTCCTTTAGTCGTATCCAATTCTTTTGCAACCCCATGGCCTGCAGCCTGCCAGGCTCCTCTGTCCACAGGATTTCCCAGGAAAGAATATTGGATTGCGTTGCCATTTCCTTCTCCAGGGGGATCTTCCTGACAGAGGGATCGAGCCAGCATTTCCTGCATCTAATGCATTTAAGAGGAATTCTTTACCCACTGAGCCACTGGGGAAGCCCAAATATATGATGAGTTGATTCCCTATCTTCAATTTTGTGCTCTTTAGGGACAGAATATACAGACAACAAATCCTTCATTTTATTAAGTTTATATCATTATGATCCTGAGGAAATGGGATTGTTGAAAAATTTGTTTCTTCAATACCTACCTATTGGGATATGTTTTACAAATGGACAGAAACATCAAACAAAGCTGATCTCACCTTACTGTTGATCTCCCAACATAAATATCATGGAAGAAGGAAAGGATTAGAATAATCCAGATAAGGTACCCAATCTATAAATAACAGTAACTGAGTATCCAGGAAAATATTAAAGTCTGACAAAGGGGCTGAGGATATATGGAATATAGTAGCAAGTAAGGAGACCAAGAAAGAACCTGAGGGAGAGACATCTTGCTACAAAGCACACATTTTCAAGAGTTTAAGAAATTCAGATTAAAAATTCCAATATTCTAAAGATGGTTTTCTGTCCAAATGTGATTCACTGAGAATGCATCATAAATTTATGTTTACATCTGACTTCATGTTCTAAAAAGTGTTACTTTGTGTATCTCCTTATAGTATTAACTTAAACACATATTTAAACAATCAGTGGAATAATGAAAATATAAACAATCATCTTCAGGAAAGCAGGGAGTTTTTAGTGACTGGATTTATATTCTCTGTTTACATCTTTAGCATTTAAACCATGCAAAAGAATACATATAAACCAGAAAATATCTCTAGTTACTCTAAATGTCAAATTGACCACAGATTACTTTCAGATTACTGGAATCTGAAGCTGGATTTGTATTGACCTTTTCAAGTAATTTGTGAATTCCCTTCAAGAAATCACTCATGCATGTTCCACTACCATACAAGTAGAAGCCACAAACCAGCCTGTCTATTGCTGTTCAAATAGTTGCCCAGTAAAAGAGAGGTAGAAATTCAACCATAGTTGACTTGAAATATTGACAAATACTTTATCAGTAAAACAGCTGAAATACAGATGTGCTTAAATTCAGTGATTACATTTTGTATAGAATTGATTGGTAGTTCTCAACTTCTTTCTTGGCCCAAATAAATTCCTGTCAAAATTCCTTGTCTATTTCATTCCTGATATTTGAAAAGATAGCTAGGAATAAGCAACTTATTCACTATATTTATCATGAATGAAAGAGTCTGAAGTCTGTCAATTATTGGGATAAGGTACTAAAGATTGAAATCTTGAACCTGTCTTTCCATTTCCACTCTTTACTCACCAGTACTTAAGTTTGCATTATGATGAAGTAAAGTCACAGAATAAAAGGCATTAAATATCAATACTTCTCATTTATGCTTCCATAACATGTGCACTTATTATATCCATTTGAGCCTCAAAATAACCCCAAGAGATTGGAGGGGTTGGTTATATTATTATTACTTTGTCTAAAGGGTGTCAATTCTACTCTCTACTGTCAAAATTATAAAATAAACATCACAAGAGACAAGTGTTTGGATATTTGCCATTCAGAATCTTAATTTTCTTCCTGATATCATCCAGATTATCAAAATCTTCAGTCTACTTTTTGACAAATTAAACATAATGCTTAAGGATTTCAAATAAAAAAATGATATAAAAAAGTAGGAGTTAAAGTCTCTTATATAAAGAAAAAACTAGGTAGAGGAGAAATAGCCTAGAATAAATCAGGGGAACCACATATGAAAATAGAATACTTTTATGTTTAAGCACAGATGTTTTTAGTTTTTGAACTAGAATATTTAGCCTCAGAAAGAATAGAGAGGAAGAATTTTCAAAAATTTGATTCCTTAACTGCCAGTTCACTCTAGTTCTGATTAAATATCTCCTAGAGGTGTCCTTAACGTGTTTTCTACTGAGAGGGTATCAGGCAGGAAGGCCAGGGGTCTCCAAAAGAAGGAAAAAGGCTGCAAGTATCAGACTTTTTTTTTTTTAACTTTTAAAATTTATCATATTTTTAATTAGAGGATAATTACTTTACAATATTGTGATAGGTTTTGGCATACATAAACATGAATCAGTGCTAAGTATGCATGTGTCTCTTCCTCTTGAACCTTCCCTATCACCTCCCTCCCCATCACACCCCTCTAGGTTGTCACAGAGCACTAGATTTGGGTTCCCTGCATCATAAACTAAACTCCCACCACTGGCTATTTTACATATGGTAGCATATGTGTTTCAATGCTATACTCTCATATTATCCCACCTTCTCTTTCCCCAACTGTGTCCAAAATGTTTGTCTCTTTTGCTGCCCTACAAGTAGATCATCAATACTATCTTTCTAGATTCCATCTATATGTGTTAATATACCATATTTGTCTTTCTTTTTCTGACTTACTTTACACCGTATATTAGGCTCTAGGTTCATCCACCTCATTAGTACTGACTGAAATACATTTCTTTCTATAGCTGAGTACTATTCCATTGTGTGTATGTACCATAACTTCCTTATTCATTCATCTGTCAATGGACATCGGGGTTGCATCCATGTCCTAGCTATTGTCAATAGTGCTGCAATGAACATTGGGGCACATGTGTCTCTTTCAATTCTGGTTTCCTCAGGGCATATGCCCAATAGTAGTATTGCTTGATCATATGGTAGCTTTATTCCTAGTTTTTTAAGGAATCTCCTTACTGTTTTCCATAATGGCTGTATCAATTTTCATTAACACTAACAGTGTAAGAGTACCCTTTTCTCCACATCCTCTTCAGTATTTATTGTTTGTAGACTTTTTGATGATGGCCATTCTGTTCAATGTGAGATGATACCTCATTGTAGTTTTTATTTGCATTTCTCTATTAATTAGTGATTTTGAGCATCTTTTCATGTTAGCCATCTGTATATCTTCTTTGGAGAAATATCTGTATAAGTCAGCCCACTTTTTGATTTAATTATTTGTTTTTTGGTATTGAGCTGCATGGGTTACTTGTATGTTTTAGAGATTAATTATTTTTCAGTTGTTTCATTTGCTATTAATTTCTCTGATTCTGAGGTTTGTCTTTTCATTTCGCTTATAGCTTCCTTCATTGTGCAAAAACTTTTAAGCTTATTTAGGTCCCATTTGTTTACTTTTGTTTTTATTTCCTATATTCTAGGAAGTGGGTCATAAAGGATCTTGCTGTGGTTTATGCCAGAGAGTGTTTTGTCTGTATTTTCCTCTAAGAGTTTTATAGTTTCTGGTCTTACATTTAGGTCTTTAATCCATTTTGAGCTTATTCTTGTGCATGGTGTTAGGAAATGTTCTAATTTCATTCTTTTACACATAGTTGACCAGTTTTTCTCCATTACATATTTTTGCCTCCTTTGTCAAAGATAAGGTGCCCATAAGTGTATGGATTTATCTCTGGGCTTTCTATCTTGTTCCGTTGGTCTATATTTCTGTTTTTGTGCTGGTATCAAACTGTCTTGATGACTGTAGCTTTGTAGTATAATCTGAAGTTGGGAAGGTTGATTCCTCCAGTTTCATTTTTCTTTCTCAAGATTGCTTTGGCTATTCAGGGTCTTTTTGTGTTTCCATACAAATTGTGAAATAATTTGTTCAAATTCTGTGAATAATACCATTGGTAGTTTGATAGGGATTGCATTGAATCTGTAGACTGCTTTGGGTAGTGTAGTCATTTTCACTATATTGATTCTTTCAATACAGGAACATGGTGTATCTCTCCATCTATTTGTGTCATCCTTGATTTCTTTCCTGAGGTCCTTGTAATATTACAAATTTTCTGAAGTAACTCCTTGATAAAATTTCAAACAAGTCTGGTGGGGGAGCCATCCATGAAAGAAGCCAGAAGAGGTAGAAAATATAGAATGGATATTTGGACCATTTGTTCCTGACTTGGGGTTTGAAAATGGAGAGAACTCCACAAGAACACCAAAAAGGTCCTGGTGAAACTTAGTAGAATATAAGTCTTCTGATGGTAACACTCATATCTAATTCACCTAATAATCTCCAGTATGGACACACTGCCTGGCAATTAAAGATCAGTCAACACCATTGAATGTGGTGAACTGATTTAAAATATAGCCAAATCTGATTCCTTTCCTTCTCTTTTCCCTTGTGCTTAGTCTAGGATCCCCTGCTCACAGGGTGCAGTGTGTAGAGGCCTCATGAGGCCCTTTGACCAGGGGTCCTCCCAAGAAAGGGTTGTACAGACACCTCAGCTCCAAGGACTGCATGTCACTCCTCAGGCATTTTTAATCTCTCCCTTAAGGGGCAGGAGGAAACAAACTATGTTTGTTGGATTTTTTTCTCTTAAAATTCTGTGTTGGCATGATGACACCTGGTTCCACCTGAACTTAACTTTTCTCAAACCTTGAGTTAACCAATGTGTTTTTCTTATGGAAATGTTTTTCTTAAGCTATGTTAATGAAACTATGTATTTGCTTTGGAATTTGCCTTTCTTCAAAATGGTTCCACCTAAGACTAACTTTTGGCTGAAAATAGCTCAACAAACCAGTATTCATATCAATTGTTTTATGGCTTGCAGATGACACAACTCGTGCTGTCCTATCTCAAAACTGTATTGTGGGAGAGGGACCTGGTGAGCTTTGTCAGGCTTGAGATGTCTCTCTTATCTGATTGACAGCTTTCTAACAGGCATAAAACATCTGGCTAAAGACCAGCATTGGGGCAATCTCCATCCTGCTTCTGATGTCTATGTCAGAAGCTTTCCCTGTCCCTTTTCACATTAATAAAACTCTGCTATACAAAATGTCTTGAGTGATCAAACCTGGTCTCTGGTGCCAAAGCTGAATCTTCTTAAGAGATCAAGAGTCCAACACCATTCACCATAAGCTATCACTACCTCATCAATTTTTTTGTTCTATAATTCAGCAGTCATGTCAATGTAGGGTTTTTTTTTTTTTTGCTAGTTTATATATAGGTATGGGTTTCCCTCATGGCTCAGATGATAAAGAATCTGTCTGCAAGGCAGAAGACCAGAGTTTGACCCCTGGGTTGGGAAGATCCCCTGAAGAAGGGAATAGCTACCCATTCCAGTTTTCTTGCTTGAGAAATCCCATGGACAGAGGAGTCTGGCAGACTACAGTCCATGGGGTCCCAAAGAGCTGGACACAACTGAGTGACTAACACATACTATGCATATACTTATACATAGGTATAGGTGTAGATTTATAGATGGTGCTTTGCAGGTGGTGCTAGTGGGTAAAGAACTTGTCTGCCAATATGGGAGGCAAAAGAGATGCAGGTTCAATCCCTGGGTTGGGAAGATCCCCTTGAGGAGGGCATGGCAACCCATTCCAGTATTCTTGCCTGGAGAATCCCATGGACAGAGGAACCTAGTGGGCTGTAGTCCATAGGGTCACAAAAAGTCAGACACGACTGAGGCAACTTAGCACTAGCATGCACATAGATATATATAGATATAATTTCCACATTATTTTCACCATCATTAGTCATAGTCAGGGATTTGTCACATCACCCTTCAATATCTGTTGTAGTCCCCAAGTTCATCTTCTTGCTACCATTGGCTCCTTATTGCAATCAATTCTATTTACTGTCAGATTAATCTTCCTAATATATGGCCTTCAGAGTATCACTACTCATTCCGAAGAAATCTTCTTAATTATTTAGAAGATACAAGAAAACATATTTGTTCTTAAAATCTTCCACAATCTGGTACTAAATTGACTTTCTTTCAGTATGGCCAGATACACCCTGAATCATCTCCTTTTCTTTGGCAGGTTAGTGCACTAGACGTTCCTGTAAAGAATATAGGTATTTTGTGCCTTTCCAAGATGCCTTCATTTGTTATTCAGGAAAATGAAACCATCTTTACATAGACAACCTGTTTCATAAAATTTAGGTAGGATCTTCCTGTATCACCACTTAAGAGTTAGGCCTATAACCCAGTTTAAACCACAGTATCATCAACATATCACTTAGATCAGAATCATCAGTTTGGTGATAGATGACAGAATCAATCAAATTTTTCTAAAAGTCTAGTTTTCTAATAAATGTTGTATATATGTATACAGCTTCCTTCTTTCCTGCTACTTAGGCAGAACCTATCTGAAAATGAAGCCAGTGAATGGAAGGAACTGGATCCCAGAGTTGGAAGGAGAGACAGAGTCCTAATCATATTGTTGATGCCCCTGGATTCAGCAATGCCATCATTGATAGTTGTGTGAGTCAATAAATTTCTTTTTTCTTTAAGTTAGTTTAGGTTGGGTGTTTGTCATTTACAAACAAATTGTTTTAGGTTAATATTTCTTCCAGACTCATCTAGATATTCACGTACGTACCCTTACTAACATTCTTCTCCTTTGCTAGGAAAGTGTCCCCCCTTCCTTCTACCAGACAAGCACAAGTTTTCTTTAAAATCCCACATAATCCCTTTGCATTGGGAAATTCCCTGATTTTCCTTTGCTTACAGAAACTTTATTTTTTGATCTATCACTTCAAATAATTTACTCTTGAAATAGCTTATATGTTAAATGGCTTTATTTTACAATTATATAGATTATATTCCCAACTATATTTCAGGCTATGTGCTAGAAGAAATAGTGTCTTATACTTTTTAAAATTCAACATGGTATCTAGAATACTGCCTTGAAATAATATCTATCATTCTTTAAGGGACTAATGTTTGAATACACACTAACTACAAAAGACGATGGTCTTGATTTGTTCTCCTTTGAACATAATTATTTCTCTTTATTCAAATGGGACCACTCATTTCTATATCTTAGGCTTTCGTAGTCATTGAATCCGATCAGCTAGACAGAATATGCTTAACATTAGAAATGTGTGACTTACAATTATTTTATGAAATATTATCATAGTTATAAAGTTGTCTTTTAATTATTCATCTCTCTCAAGGTCATTCAAATTAATAGCAAGATGTAGTTCAATATGAGCACATTAAAAATAAAAGACAGGTTGTGGTAATTATATTCTAAGCACAGTGAAAAATGAAACCCTCAGTGGTTGCATTAACTTACATATCTTCTGCTATAAAACACTTTCCCATTTTTATACTTATGCAGGTGATAAATAAAAACAACATAGGAAACATTTGATTTAATACTTAATATTGTGATTGTTAAACATACAAAATGTGGTAAAAAATAATTAGGCTTAAAGGTTCAAAGCATGGGGAAAATATTTGCAATTTATCTGACCAAAAAGGGATAAGTCTCCAAAATTTACAAACAGCTTATGAGGCTTAATATCATCAAAACAAATAACTCAATCAAAAACTGGGCTGAGGACTTAAATAGACATTTCTCCAAAGAAAACAGTAGATGGCCAAGAGACACATGAAAAGATCTTCATCATTGCTAATTATTAGAAAAATGGAAATCAAAACTACAAAGAGATATCACCTCACAGCAGTCAAAATGGATCAAATGTCAAAATGGATCATCAAAAAATCCACAATAAATGCTGAAGGTGTAGAGAGAAGGGAACTCTCCTACACTATTGTTCAGAATGTAAATTGGTACAGCCACTGAAGAGAACAGTATGGAGGCTCCTTAAAAATCTAAAAATAGAGCTATCATATGACCCTGCAATCCCATTCCTGGGCATATATTCGAAGGAAAACATGGTCTGAAAGGATCCATGCACCTCAATGTTTTTTGCACCACTGTTTACAATAACCAAGGCAGGGAAGCAACCTAAATGTCCATCCAACAGAAGAATGGATAAAGAAGACGTGGTACATATATACAATAGGGTATTACTCAGCCATTAAAAAGAATGAAATAAAGTCATTTGTAGCAACATGGATGGGCCTAGAGATTGTCATACTGTGTGAAGTAAGTTGGACAGAGAAGAGAAATATCATATGATATTCCTTATATGTGGAATCTAAAAAGAAATGATATAAATGAACTAACTTACAAAACAGAAAGAGACTCACATACTTAGAGGATGAACTTAAGGTTACCTACTGGGGAGAAGGATAGGGTGAAGGGATAATTAGGGAGTTTGGGGTCACCATGTATGCACTGCTATATTTAAAATAGATAGCCAACACTGTATACTGTATAGCACAGGGAAGTCTGCTCCATTTTATGTAACAGCCTGGATGGGAGGGGAGTTTGTGGGAGAAGAGATACATTTGTATGTATGACTGAGTCCCTTTGCTCTTCACCATAAATTATCACAACATTATTAACTGGCTATACTCCAATATAAAATAAAAAGTTCAAAACAAAACAAAGTGTTCAAAGAAATAAAATGGCTCACTCAAACCACTGTTTGAGAAAATTGTTAGGGCCTGGCCTGAGAATTGAGCATGTGAGCATATTAATGACAGTGTGCCTTCTTTATTGTTAACTTGAATAAAAATGAGATCAAAGGGCAGGCATGAAAGTCATTTCAACCCCTTCAAATCTCACCAGCCTCATTCACCATTCCCATCCAAATAATGATAGAATCCAATAACAAATGAAATTACAGTATAAGATGCTTCAGAAAAAGTCCCCCAGTTCCCCTTCTAACCAGACTGCACTCCTAAACTCTCCTATACAGAACTTGTTGGTCTGCCACTAATTAGTTGCTTAATCATTATTTGTGGAACTTCATGACAATGAAGGAGGAGAGGAAATATTGGAAAGGAGAAATGATGGAAAAGGATGGCAGCAAGGATATGTTATGAAGAAAATACAAAACTTACAGAATCAAATGTGAGAAAATTCCTAATCTTTTTCTTTAACTTTTATATTTCATTTTGTGACAGAAATTTTTATCAAACCTATTTCCTCCTTCTTCTGAGAATACTGCGTTTTGCAGCATTACTTGATGTTAGATGTTACCATGTACCTGATCTATAGACAATTAAATGTTATCAGTAATAATGTGTGCCACTTCCAGCCTTGGCCCAGTAAAACAAATTTAAAAAGCTCTTAATCACATTTCTTAACCTTTTTTGTTTCTTTTAAACTTCATTTTATCTACATAACACAGATGAACAGGATACACATGAAAGCTACATGACAAAAGGAACTAAAATCTAATAATTTTTTGTGTTTATAGTTGTCTTTTAACATTCCTGGTCAAATCAAAGTCTCTTTTCTCTAGATTAGTATAAAACTGATTAGGAAACAGCATCTGTTACATATTATGAAGGAAGAATATCTTGTTTTCTCCTGAGATTGTAGAAAACAATCTAGAAATCAGAAGAGCTCATTATTCCCTGTGATTTCTTTCTTTCTTTCTTTCTTTTTTTTAGTAAAATGTGTACATATTTATTAATGTCTCTTTATAAGTAGTGAAATTACTATACATTCAAAATTAATCTGTTACCCACATATAGCAATCCCATTTCTGGGCATACACCCTGAGGAAACCAGATCTGAAAGAGACACGTGCACCCCAGTGTTCATCGCAGCATTGTTTATAATAGCCAGGACATGGAAGCAACCTAGATGCCCATCAGCAGACGAATGGATGAGGAAGCTGTGGTACATATACACCATGGAATATTACTCAGCCATTAAAAAGAATTCATTTGAATCAGTTCTAATGAGATGGATGAAACTGGAGCCTATTATACAGAGTGAAGTAAGCCAGAAAGATAAAGACCAATACAGTATTCTTGCTTTCTTAATAAAGATGAGTCACCAAAATGTTCATTTGAAAGTATAGGACTCTACTGAGTTGAACAGAATCTTTCTTTTCCATCTACAACTGGCTATATACTTTTGAAGCTAAAAAGTTAATGCAGTGAGAAACTATATAGTACATTATTATTTACAGTAAGCAGTTACCTTTTCATTATTTGTTTTGTGGGTGTAATTTCAGAGCTTCTGTTTTACTTATGAAGAATTTGCTTCTTAGAAGCTGCATATAATGAAGGGAATCTGCATCCCATTTTGGAGTTTATAAATACTTTTATCACCAGAAAAGTGCATGAGTTTAGTGAAGACTTTTTGGAATTTGTTCATTTATTAATTCATGTAGCAAAAACTTCTTGCACACTTTCTATATGGTAGAACATGTGTGGATCATTGCAGATAACATAGTGAACTAAAAATAGCCAAGAATTCTATTCTCATAGAATTTATATTCAGATTTGAATATGGCTTCTGAAAATGGACAAGATGTAAATAACCATGCCCGAAAATGAAAGTATGAGATTTCAGAAGCAAGCTTAGTGAGACCAGGAGGTGGTGGAGATATCTCCGAGCCCCATCAGTTAAGAGCAATTTCATTAGCCATAAGGATACCTGGGGGCTCAGATGGTAAAGAGTCTGCCTGCAGCGCAGGAGACCTGGGGTCATTTCCTGGGTCCGGAAGATCCCTTGAAGAAGGGATGGCTACCCACTTCAGTACTCTTGCCGGGGAATTCCGTGGACAGAGGAGCTTGGCAGGCTACAGTCCATGGGGTCACAAACAGTGGATATGACTGAGTGACTAACACTTTTACTTCACTTTCAAGGATTTTAGCCCCGAGAGGAAATGAGTATTAACAGGGACAGAGGTTCCAGCTAGCCTGCTGAGGCCAATAAGAATACCCAGAGTGTGAGTGGCTCATCAGGTATCTCCCATATGCCCTATGGCCATTTGAAGGAAAGGGAAAAAAATTAAAAAAAAAAAAAAAAAAAAAAAAGGATGAGTTCTTGAATTATTTCAGACAATGTGGTGTGGGCATGACATTGCTATCCAGAGAATCATTACCCATTTCTGCCCAAAGGATCTTTTCACTTTTTCCTCCAAACAGCCAATTCTAATAGAGGTGGTGCTAGGATGGAAAGGCAGACTTTGTATTGAAATGGACTATATTTTACTTAGTCTGGATCTGTATGCATTTATTCCTTCGTGAGTATAGCAGAGACCCTGAGAGAGAGAGAATGTCGCACAGTTGTGTCCGACTCTGCCACCCCATGGACGGCAGCCCTCCAGCTCCTCTCTCAATGGAATTCTCCAGGCAAGAATGCTAGAGTGGATTGCTGTTTCCTTCTCCAGGGGATCTTCCCAACCCAGGCATCGAATCTGGGTCTCCCACTTTGCAGGCACTTTCTTTACTCTCTGAGAGGCCCTAGTTTATGACAAAAGCTAGGCTGAAGTGATTTGGTTAGCGGAGCATTGCTTACTATTGCAAAACAAAGATTCTAGAGAGACGCTTTCAGTTCCAAGTCTTCAGCTTGTTAACAGAGTTAGTATGTTTTCCAGAAGGAATGGTGGGTATGGTGTTTTTACACAGGTCAGTGACATAGAAGTCATGTAAGAAAGCTTGTACAGTATATCTCTTTCTTAGCCATGATGAAGACAATATAGAGTACATCAGAAATTATACAGTGCTTGGAATCACAAGCAAGAAGCCTACCCTGTGTACCCAACAGGAAATATCTGTATCATTTTGTAGCCTCTCTAGAAATCATTTTCCAGAATTTAAGTATCATAATATTTTACAGTACTTACAGTTTGCCAGCAACAATAATGATAGCAAATCACATCAACATCCAGATCTCGCCCTCAATATGCAGGCAGTTCAGTGTTGTTGCTAATTACATGACAATGCCTGGTGACCTTTCTTGGGGAAGGGGAAATTTCCCCCTCTATCTATCTAGAGTTCTTATGGTTGAAGTAATAATAATATTGATGAAGACATATTAACAGGAGAAAAAGAAACAAGTTTTAATTCATGCACATGCAGGTCTCAAAAGAAATGGGACCTTACAGGTGGCCAAGCAGGCAGCTCTTATACGTTTTGGACAAAAAAACAATAAATTTGTGAGGAACTGAACAATTTAGCCTTTGGGTGCTTCATTAGTGAAGAATCTAAACAGACATGGGCTGGGGACTAGTAAATGAAAGAAGTAAAAAAGTTCAGTTATATAGGCTTCTTAGCCTGAATTCCCTTTCTCTCGTGATAAGAGAGTCCTTCTAACTCCAGATTCAGGGAGTGTGCCTTTCATGTTAGGGATTTGTTTTCCTTCTTTCAGAGACAGAGAGGAGAGTCAAAGTGGCTCTCTTGCACTGGCCATTTCTTAAGTAACTTTAATTAAAGGCAAGGGTGGGATGTTTCGAGAGAACAGCATCGAAACATGTATATTATCTATGGTGAAACAGATCACCAGCCCAGGTTGGATGCATGAGAGAAGTGCTTGGGCCTGGTACACTGGGAAGACCCAGAGGGATCGGGTAGAGAGGGAGGTGGAAGGGGGGATCGGGATGGGGAATGCATGTAAATCCATGGCTGATTCATGTCAATGTATGACAAAAACCACTACAATATTGCAAAGTAATTAGCCTCCAACTAATAAAAATAAATGAAAAAATAAAATAAAATTTACTTATATTATTAACACACCAAAAAAAAAAATAAATAAATAAAAATAATGAATGTTCCGTTGTGGCACATATTGTGGAAACTTACCCTGGGTAACAACAGCTTCTTGACACTACTTTCTCATAGTTGAACTACCCTAAATAAGTGAGTTAATATTGATATTTCTTTTTTCAAAAAACATTTTTACTTTGTCTACTCAGGCTGTGCTGGGTCTTCGTTGCAGTGTGCAGGCATCTCTAGCTGCAGTGCGTGGGTTCTCTAGTTGTGCCATGTGTGCTTAGATGTGGCATGTAGGATCTAGTTCCCCAACCAGGGAGCAAACCCAGACACCCTGCATTGGGCATGCAGAGTCTTAGCCACTGGAGTACCAGGGAAGTCCCAATATTGATATTTCTAATTGTCATTTTCTTCATCATAAAACAGTGTATAATTCTAGTGTCCTTTTAAAAAGATTTATAAGTATTAAATGAAATAATCAAGAGAACAGCATGTTTCAAGTGGTCAAAATGATGCCATTATGATTACTTTTTTGGGTTATTAGTACTAAATTAACTAAAAGGTATAGAAAAGTACATTAAAAACTGCAATGACTTTATAAATGCGATGTATTGTTATATTATTTGGTTACAGAAAGCCAAAGCACAGTATTGTCACATTTGATTCTGTCAGGAACACTGACATTACTTAAAGTGATTCTAAATTAGCAATCCTTATTACCTAGGAATTTTCTTATTCTCTAGCTTCAGGATTCTCCCCTGAATGATTGATTAATTTCAATCTAGAATTTTTTTTAAGGTATTTATTATTTATCTTTAGATTTGCTGGTAACATTAGAGTAGTTTGCTGATTAGAGAAAGTAATGAGTTTCATTTTGCTGCAAATGAAACTTGAAAGCTTCAGTGATTACAAATGTCTTACCATAATTGCTTTTATTTCAGAGGCTAAGATAGAAGGTTATTGAAGATTAAATTTGCTGAAACACTGTAACAATGGTTTAATGATTTACAGTGGGATGGGGAAGTAAAAATGAAATCCTTGAATACTGTTTAAGTTCAGTGTTCTTAGAATTACAGATCTTTGGCTCTAGAAAGGACTTCACAGAGATATTGAAAAGGCTTTCTTACAGCTTACTGACCAGAAAGTAGAGACCAAGACAGGATGTGTGACTTGTTCTGGGCCACAAATTATTAAAAATAGAGCCAAGATGAGAAGCAGGAGAAGATGGCTTCACACTGAGTTATACAAATAAAGAGATTAAATCACAGAGTGAGACACTGGGGCACTGAAACAAACAGAATCCAATTGCAGAAAATAAAGCCTGTGAAAGAAAACAGAGGGGAAAACATTTGTTAAACAGAGTACAAATAATAGAAAGTATTGAGTAATTTTTATTACAGTTAAAATATATTGAATTTTATTGTTTAGTAATTTATTTATATAATTTGTTGCCTTAATAAATGTCCTACAACTCACTATTGAAAATCCATTAGTGAAAACCAAATTAGAAGGGTGTGATATAACAATATGATCACCATAGTAAAAAAAAAAGAATGCTGGAGTAGATTGCCATTTCCTTCTCTAAGGGATCTTCCTGACCCAGGGATCGAACCTGCATCTCTTGCAATGGCAGGTGAATTCTTAACCACTGAGCCACCTGGGAAGCCAATCTGAGAACTTATAGAAGGGCAGAAAACACATGTAAGAGTGTTGGGGTCCCTGAATGACCAACAAAAGGGGGAAAAAACATTTATTCTGTCAATTCACTTAGAGTTGGGGGTTATCCTATTAAAAAAGCTGGCATGACTCTTCTTGATAGTTTTAAATCTAATATCACCTATTTTAATAACAGGTGTTATTTTTAGATAATGCCATTCTCCAGTTATCTAGAATATTTTATTAACCATTTGGCAGGTACCTGCTTACTACCTAGGTCTAGTTCACATTGCTTTTGTTTATCCTATTTATAATTAATAAAAATATTTCTCTACTATATAATGTGCTCATTCTTGGCATGCCAAGTGTCTACATATGCAAACAATTCACAGACAACAATAAGAAAATAGCTAAGAAAACTGTTGATTTACAAAACTTGCTCTTTTGAGCCTTTCATTTTTTTAGGCACTTTCATTTGTTACAGCCCATACAAATTTGTTAGCCTATCAGGATGAATGTTTATCTAAGACTGCCAGTGGAAAGCCTCAAGACCCAGGGATATCAGATTAGGAGAGCCTGAGTTCAAAACAAGGGAGTTAAACAGAGTGGTATATTAAACAGTGAAACACTTTCACCAGCCTCCATTTTCCTGTTCTGAAATTGTCAATAGCCAGTCATATGTCTCAGTTCAGAACAGAATATGCATATCTGAAGAAAGTGAATAGTGCCAGAGAAAAGTTCTCCAGATGATGACATGTGGGTGTCTGACAACAAAATATTCATTACTTACTACTTCACTCTACATATTTAGATCATATAAAATAATTTCAAGTAAGTATTTTAGTGCCTAATTCTTAAATGTGATTAAGCAGTGCAATATTCTGTAGGAATTTAGAAGAAACAATGATAAGAGAGGGAACAAAACATAATGTCAAAGTATATTATTGTATTATTTATTACCCTCAGAGATAAAAGAAATTGCCTCTTTAATGTGAGAAAATGATGCTATAAAAGGTACAGTTTTTTAAAAATAGAAATTTAAAGCTATACCAGTTAATTCTGAAAGAATAATAACTTTAGAAGTATAGAAATCTTACAAAAGAAAAAGAAAGAGATAAAAATAAAAGAAAAATAAGATTAGGAGATGCATGAAACTGGAACCCATTATACAGAGTGAAGTAAGATAAAGAAAGACATCTTTTCTAAGCAGAAAGATAAAGACCAATACAATATACTAACGCATATATATGGAATTTAGAAAGATGGTAATGATAACCCTATATGCAAAACAGAAAAAGAGACACAGATGTACAGAACAGACTTTTGGACTCTGTGGGAGAAGACGAAGGTGGGATGTTTTGAGAGAACAGCATTGAAACATGTATATTATCAAGGGTGAAACAGATCACCAGCCCAGGTTGGATGCTTGAGACAAGTGCTCGGGGCTGGTGCACTTGGAAGACCCAGAGGGATGGGATGGAGAGGGAGGTGGGAGGGGGGATCGGGATGGGGAACACATGTAAATCCATGGCTGATTTATGTCAATGTATGGCAAAAACCACTACAATATTGTAAAGTAATTAGCCTCAAACTTATAAAAATAAATGGGGAAAAAAAAAGATTAGGGACAGCCAAGATTTGATGAATAAGAACTTCCAAAAGAGAGAAAGAAAGTGGAGAGGATAAAATAAAGATGACACAAGAATATGTCCAAGAATAAAAGATAGAAGAATGAATTTGTGAATTTGACAGAGGATACTTTTTGCCTTGCATAATAATGAAGAAAACTACTGAAAGAGCATAAGTGAATGGTTCTTACAAAATCAAGAGTATTACATCACAGATTGCTTAGAATGGAAATTGTACTTTAAAGTGGAGAAATTTTTAAAAAAGCCAATAATATGAAAAGAAAATCAAAAAAGGAAGAGAATTGTGTTAGATTTAGAAAAGAGGAAGAAAGAAAAGCAAAGGACATACAATGGAGGCAAGAATGTACAAGGGAGAAAAGACAGTCTCTTCAGTAAGCAGGGCTGGGCAAACTGGACAGCTGCATGTAAAAGAATGAAATTAGAACACTTTCTAACACCATCACAAAAATAAACTCAAAGTGGATTAAAGACCTAAATATAATGTCAGACACTAGTAAACTCTTAGAGGAAAACATAGGCAGAACACTCTCTAACATAGATTGCAGCAAGATCTTTTTTGACAAATGTAGTAGAGTAATGAAAATAAAAACCAAAATAAACAAAGGAGACCTGTTAAACTTAAAAGCTTTGCACAGCAAAAGAAACCATAAATAAGATGAAAAGACAACCTTTGGGATCAGAGAAAATATTTGTAAGTGAAACAACTGACAAAAGGTTAATATCCAAAATACACAAGCAGCTCATGAAACTTAGTATCAAAAAAAAAAAAAAAAAAAAAAGGATAGAAGACCTAGACAGACATTTGTCCAAAGAAGACATACAGGATGGTCAACAAACATATGAAAAGATGCTCAGCATCACTCATTATTAAGTTCAGTTCAGTCGCTCAGTCATGTCTGACTCTTTGCAACCCCATGAATTGCAGCACACCAGGCCTCCCTGTCCATCACAAACTCCCGGAGTTTACTCGAACTCATGCCCATCAAGTTGGCAATGCCATCCAGCCATCTCATCCTCTGTCGTCCCCTTCTCCTCCTGCCCCCAATCCCTCCCAGCCTCAGGGTCTTTTCCAATTAGTCAACTCTTCACATGAGGTGGCCAAAATACTGGAGTTTCAGCTTCAGCATCAGTCCTTCCAATGAACACCCAGGACTGATCTCCTTTAGGAGGGACTGGTTGGATCTCCTTGCAGTCCAAGGGACTCAAGAGTCTTCTCAAACACCACAGTTCAAAAGCATCAAGTCTTCAGTGCTCAGTTTTCTTCATAGTCCAACTCTCACATCCATACATCACCACTGGAAAAAACATAGCCTTGACTAGATGGACCTTTGTTGGCAAAGTAATGTCTCTGCTTTTTTTTTTTTTTAGATTATTTTATTTTATTTTTGTGCTTTTATTTTTTTTTATTTTTAATTTTTTAAATTTATTTTTTATTAGTTGAAGGTTAATTATGTCACAATATTGTAGTGGGTTTTGTCATACATTGACATGAATCAGCCATGGATTTACATGTATTCTCCATCCTGATCCCCCCTCCCACCTCCCTCTCTACCCAATCCCTCTGAGTCTTCCCAGTGCACCAGGCCCAAACACTTGTCTCATGCATCCAAACTGGGCTGGACCCATACTAACCCAAAAGTTAGTAGAAAGAAAAAAATAACAGATCAGAGAGGAAATAGAGACTTAAAAAAATAGAAAAGATCAATGAAATTAAAAGTTGGCTCTTTGAAAAGATAAACAAAGTTGATAAACTTTTAGCCAGACTCATTTATAAAACTAAGAGTGCTAAAATCAATAAAACTAGAAGTGAAAAAGAAATTACATCTGGCACCACAGAAATGGACCATAATGAACTACTACAGGCAACTTTGTATATATGCCAATAAAATGGACAGCCTAGAAGAAATGGACAAATTATTATGAAAGTACAATCTTAAAAAACTGAACCAAAAATAAACAGAAAATATGAAGAGACCAATCACAGTTTTTGAAAAGGAATTTGTGATTTAAAAACTTCAACAAACAGAAGTCCAGGACTAGATGGCCTCTAGGCTTTTAGAGAAGAGGTAACACCTATCCTTCTGAAACTATTAAAAAGAAGAAAAAAAAAAGCTGCAGAGGAAGGAAAACTTACAGACACATTCTATCACCCTGATACCAAAACCAAAGATACCACAAAAAGTGAAAATTAAAGGACAACATCACTGATGAGCATACATGCAAAAATCCTCAACAAAATACTAGCAACTGAAACCAACAAAATATTAAAAGGATCATGCATCATGATTAAGTAGGATTTTAGCTCAAGGATATGAAGATTTTTCAATATCAGCAAATCAATCAGTGTGATATACCATATTAACAAATTGAAGAATGGAAACCATATGATCATCTCAACAGGTAAAGAAAGAACTTTTAATAAAATTCAACATTATGATAAAACTCCAAAAAGTGGATGTTGAGGGAAAATAGAAGCAAAACTGTCACTGTTTGTAGATGACATGATACTATACACAGAAAATTCTGAAGATGAAACCGGAAACCTACTAGACCTCATCAATCAATTCAGTAAAGTTGCAAAATACAAACTTAATACAGAAATTTGTTGCATTTTTATATACTAACATCTAAAGTGAAATTAAGGAAACAATCCATTTATCATCACGTCAAAAGAATAAATCATCTAGGAATAAACCTTCTTAAGGCAGCAAAAGATTTGTACTCAGAAAGCTATAAGATGCTGATGAAAGAAGCTGAAGATGTCAAAAACAGATGCAAAGATATACCATGTTTTTGCATTACAAGAATCATTATTGTCAAAATGACTATATTACCCAAGGCAACTTATGAATTCAAGGCAATCCCTATCAAATCACCAACAGCATTTTTCACAGAACTAAAACTAAAATTTTAAGTCTGTATGGAAACACAAGAGACCCGAAATAGCCAAAGAAATCTTGAGAAAGAAAAATTGAACTGGAGGACTCAGTCCATGGAGTTCTCCAGGCCAGAATACTGGAGTGGGTAGCCTTTCCCTTCTCCAGAGGATCTTCCCAACCCAGGGATCAAACCCAGGTCTCTCGCATTGCAGGCAGATTCTTTACCAACTGAGCTATCAGGGAAGCCCTTCACAGAACTAAGGCAAAATACAATTTCATTCTGTATGGAAACACAAGAGACCCCAAATAGCCAAAGCAATCTTGAGAAAATAAAAATGAGCTGGAGAAATCAGGCACCTTGAATTTGGACTATCTGACAAAGCTACATCATCAAAACTGTACAGTACTGTCACAAACACAGAAATATAAATCAATGGAACAGGATAGAGAGCCCAGAAATAAACCCACAGACCTACACTCAATTAGTCTACAATAAAGGAGGCAAGAACATACAATGGAGAAAAGACAGTCTCTTCAACAGTGGTGCTGGAAAACTGGACAGCTACATGGAAAAGAATGAAATTAGAACATCCTCTAACACCACATACAAAAAGAAACTCAAAATGGATTAAAGACCTAAATATAATACTGGATACTGTAAAACTTCTAGATGAAAACTTAGACATAGACTCTTTGACAAATCTCAGCAATATAATTTTGATCCACTTCCTAGAGCAATGGAAATTTTAAAAAGGAAAAACAAGTGGGACCTAATTAAACTTAAAAGCTTTTGTATAGCAAAAGAAGCCATAAACAAGAAAAAAGATAACCTACTGAATAGGAGAAAATATTTACAAATGATGCAACCTACAAGGGATTAATCTCCAAAATATACAAATAACCCATACAGCTTAATATGAAAAGTCAATAGTAAAATGGACAGAATTTCTAAACATACTTCTCCAGAGAAGATACAGATGGTGAACAGGCACATGAAAATACGCTCAACATGACTAACTAGTAGAGGACTGCAAATCAAAAATACAATGAAGTACCACTTTACACTGTTCAAAATGGCCATCATTAAATGTCTTCAAATAAATGCTGGAGAGGGTGTGGAGAAAAAGGAACCTTCCTACATTGATGGTGGGATTTTAAATTGGCACAACCACTCTGGAGAAAAATATGGTGGCTTCTTAAAAAACTAAAAATAGAATTACCATATGATCCAATGATCCTAGTCCTGGGCATATAGCTGGAGAAAACTATAATTCCAAAATATATATACATCCCAGTGTTCATTGCAGCACTATTTAAAATAGTTAAGACATGGAAGCAACCTAAATGGCCATTGATGAATGGATAAAAAAGACACAGTACACATATGTATATTGGAATATTACTCGATCATAAAAAAGAATGAAATAATGTCATTTTGCAGCAATATAACCAAAGACAAGTATCATAGGATATCACTTACATGTAAAATATAAAAAGAAAAACATACAGATGAACTTATTTACAAAATGGAGACTCACAGACATAGAAAAGAAAACTCCTGGTAGCTCAGCTGGTAAAGAGTCTGCCTGCAATGCAAGAGAACCTGATTTGATTCTTGGGTCAGGAAGACCCTCTGGAGAAGGGATAGGCTACCTGCATCAGTATTCTTGGGCTTCCTGAGTTGGTAAAGAATCCACCTGCAATGTGGGAGACCTGGGTTTGATCCCTGGGTTAGGAAGATCCCCTGGAGGAAGCAATGGCAACTCACTCCAGTATTCTTGTTTGGAGAATCCCCATGGACAGAGGAGCCTGGTGGGCTGCAGTCCATGGGGTTGCAAAGAGTCAGACATGACTGAGCAACTAAGCACAGCATAGGGGAGAAAGAGGGAGGAGGAATAAATCAGGAGGTTGGGAATTAACACAAGCACACTACTGTATATAAAATAGATAAGTAACAAAGATCCACTGTATAACACAAGAAACCATACTCAATACTCTGTAATAACTTATTTGGGAAAAGAATCTGAAAGTGAATACATACATAGTTTTATGTGTAACTGAAACCAACTTGATGTTGTAAATCTACTATACTTCAATTTAAAAAAAGAAAAAAATGTTAATCACCACAAGGTTTCCAGAATGTATTAAAAATATTAACCTGTGGATTGAAGAAGCTCTGAAATCTTCAGGAAGAACACAAAGAGAACAAGCCCAATTTAAACATATATTACTCAGATTGCTAAAAATCAGAGAAAGATAATCTGAAAAGCAGCCAAATGAAAAACATTTTGTGTATAGATTTTTTAAATGATAAAAAATATATAACTGTCTCTTTATAATATTAGACATGACAGATGCCAAAAATTAAAGCATTCTTAACATGCTGAGGAGGAAAAAAAGTCACATCAGAATTCTCTATTCAGTGAATATATTTTTCCAAAATGAAAGTTGAGTAAAGTCTACTTCAGTCTGACAAATTTGAGAGTTTTCTCTGGTAAGCCTATATTATAAGAAAAGCTTAAGGAAATAAATTAAATTAAAAAGGTAAGAGATTCTTGTCATGGGGAGAAAGTAAAACCATAAACTATAATAGTATTTGATAAATCAAGAATTGATATTGTAATACCTAGTGTAATCATCTAAACTAGATTTTAAAGGTATACAATTTATAAGATGTTAAATAAGTGGAAATGAAATCTTCAATGCAAACAAAAGTAAAAAAGACAAAAAGGAAATAGACAAACACTTATTGAGTGGTATATTCAATTTCTAACAAGTCAGCAATTATCTTGCATATAAATTAACTTAATTCACTTAAAAGATAAAATGAAAAAATTAGATGTAAAAGATATGCAATTTGAAATAGATTCATCTAAAACAATAAAATAAAATAAAAGGATGGGGATATATGTATAAAAAGATTGGAAACTTTGTGTAAACATCAGAATATATTATACAGAATAGATGTTAAGGGGAAAATTATTACTAGAGATGAAAGGAAACACTGAATAATGACAAAACATTCAAGTGCTTTTTGCACCCACCCTCGCAACCACCTTCAAGGAAGGTGAAGCTATTAAGCTTTGAGATCTAACTACAGTATGGGGCTCTCTCAAGGACAGCCTCCTCTATTTCTAAAAAAATAGCAATTTTACAATAACAGTAAATATCCAATTGGTATTTACTGTTCTCTGAATACTCAAAATTATTTTCAACAGTTGGCATTCAGATAGGAACCAAACAAAATACACAATTTGGCTGACTGTGACACCTATTTTTAACACAGTATTTCTTTTTCCTTTTTTCTTTTAATTTATTTAAGATATAGAATTGTTTGTCATACAGAAGTCCCCTATTCTAGATTTTGCTGATTAAATTGCCACGGCACTGTTTAATGTATTCTTCTGCCCTTTATATTCTGTAAAAGGGTGGCCAAATTTGGAGGTTTATATGAATTAGCCTAAAATTGTTGTTAAGAATACTTTATAGGTGATTATGTGAATTTCACCTGAAGAATCATACTACCTGGTTGGTATCTGTGATGTTAGCAGTATTTATGACCTTTGCAAAAATCCATTATTTCATTAAGAGGCTATAAATTGGTGATATTCTAATAATATTTGAGATTTGTCTTGTTCCAATTGCAAAAATGCATTGCCTATCTCAATTCAGTCATTCAGTCATGTTAGACTCTTTGCAACCCATGGACTGCAGCACGGCAGGCTTCCCTGTCCATCACCAACTCCCGGAGCTTGCTCAAACTCATGTCCAATGAGTCGGTGATGCCATCCAACCGTCTCATCCTCTGTTGTCACCTTCCCTCCCACCTTCAATCTTTCCTATCAACAGAGCACTAATCAGAATGTATGTTATGTTCTAAAAAGAGTGTCCTATTATGGCCCCTCTTTAATTAATTTATTGAGCACTTAATATGTGTCTGGCTATTCCTAGAATATAAAAACACAGTAAGGTACAAGAGAGACAAGATCAGTGTTCCAGTGGTCCTGGTACTATGTTGAGGAAAAAAAAAGACAATGATAAGTAAATGAGAGTAATTTCAGATTATCTTAAGCATGAAAGAAACTAACTAGGTAAAGTGATATTGACCTGTGGAAAAATAACTTTAAATACATTGATCCAGTTCCCCCTACTATAGTCTCTGACCATGTACTAATCCCCAAAAGCCCATAAGCAAGACTATAGGTACAGGATGAATAATGTGGTCTTAGAGTAGTCATATTAAAATGAAATGGTTAGTTCAGTTATGGAGAAAAGAAGGTGGAGAATTATTTTTCTGACATTCATCATCAGAACATTTGCTTTTAAATTCATCTTTATGAAATTTCTGAATCCTGATTTTTAGAAACTGAAATGCACAGAAGTGATTGTTTGATCTATCACAATCTCTTCATCTTAGTTATTAGAGCAAGGTATTTGAAAGGACTGAGCGTAAGCTTTTTCAAATCAATTTTATTTTTTCTCTATGAAAAAAATTTGAGACCAAACCCCAAAAGGGGAAAACTTGTCTTCCTTTTCTCCCTACTTCCTCTATCAGAATTAATCTCATTCCTTTCAGGGTCCCATTCTTAGAATATAGGAGGGAAAGAAGTAAATGGGAAGATGACTGGGACTTGAGATGGAGATTGTGTCCTCTACCTGAAAGGTGATGGAAAAACTTCCATCTCATTTATTTTTGCTTCATGGTCCATCAGCAATGTTGATGCAGGATACTCATCTTTTCATGCTCTGAAGACAGAATTCTTCAGTTATTTCCAGGGTGAAGATTGAAATTTCTTTGAATTCATAGAGGGAAGACATTAGGTGAGGAATGTGGTTTAATCCTTCTGTACCACTTGAAGTTGTGCATGACCCAGACAAGTTATTTAAATCTCTAAGCCTTAGTTTCATCATCTATAAAATGGAGGAGCACTTTGTTTTCTTTGATTTTATATGTCACTTCCTTGATTGATCCCAAATGTTATTTGTGTATGTATCTGAGATATCTCCTGAAGAGACTCAGCATTTGAATCAGTAGACAAAAATACATCACCAATAGGAGTGGGCATTATTCTACCCACTGAAGGACTGAACAGGATAAAAATAGGGAGGAAGGGTGAATTCACTTTCTCTGTTTGGGCTGAGGCATACATCTTTTCCTGCCCAAGGATATCAGTGCTTCTGGTTCAAAGGCTTTCAGATTCAGGCTGGAACTCATAACAATGGCAATCTATTCTCAGGCATTCAGAATCTACTGAATTACACCTACATTCCTGGTTCTCCAATTTGCAGACAGCAGATCATGGGACTGTTCCACTACTGTAAGTGTGTGAGACAGATTCTATAATAGAGCTCCTTTTATCTATCTATCTATCTATCTATCTATCTATCTATCTATCTATCTATCTATCTATCCTACCACTAATGCTGAAAAAGATGAAGTGGAATTGTTCTATGAACCTACAAGACCTTCTAGTGTTAACACCGAAAAAAGGTGTCATTTACATCATAGGGGATTGTAATGCAAATATAGAAAGTCAAGAAATACGTGGAGTAACAGGCAAGTTTGGCCTTTGAGTACAAAATGAAGCTGGGCAAAGGCTAACAGAGTTTTGCCAAGAGAATGTACTGGTCATAACAAACACCCTTTTCCAACAACACAAGAGATGACTCTACCCATGAAATCACCAAATGGTCAATACTGAAATCAGACTGATTATATTCTTTGTAGCCAAAGATGGAGAAACTCTATACAATCAGCTAAAACAAGACCTGGACTTGATTGTGGCTCAGATCATCAGCTCCTTGTTGTAAAATTCAGGCTTAAATTGAACAAAGTAGGAAAACCACTAGGCCATTCAGGTAAGACCTAAATCAAATCTCTTGTGTTTATACAGTGTAGGTGATGAATAGATTCAAGGGATTAGATCTGACATACAGAGTGCCCAAAGAACTTTGGACAAAGGATTGCAGTTTTTTACAGGAGGTGGAGACCAAAATCATCTTCAAGAAAAAGACATGCAAAAAGGCAAGATGGTTGTCTGAGAAAGCCTTAAAAATAGCTGAGGAAAGAAGAGACGTGAAAGGCAAAGGAGAGAGGGAAAGATATGCACAACTGAATGCAGAATTCCAGAGAACAGCAAGGAGAGATAAGAAAGGCTTTCTAAGTGATCAGTGCAAAAGATAGAGGAAAACAATAAAATGGGAGACTACAGATATCTTCCAGAAAATTAAAGATACCCAGGGAACATTTCAGGCCAAGATGGGCACAATAAAGGACAGAAACAGTATGGACCTAACAGAAGCAGAAGAGATTAAGAAGAGGTGACAGGAATATACAGAATAACTGTACAAAAAAGCTCTTAATGACTCAGATAACCATTATGGCATGGTCACTCACCTAGAGTCAGATATCCTGGAATGTGAAGTCAAGTGAGCCTTAGGAAGCATTACTAAGAACAAAGCTAGAGGAAGTGATAGAATTGCAGCTGAGCTATTTCAAATCCTAAAAGATAATGTTAAAGTGT
The DNA here is from genome assembly GCF_023699985.2 of Odocoileus virginianus. NCBI lineage: Eukaryota > Metazoa > Chordata > Mammalia > Artiodactyla > Cervidae > Odocoileus > Odocoileus virginianus. Next base: position 36,043,445 of record NC_069680.1, read on the forward strand.
TGCACCCAATATGCCAGCAAACTTGGAAAACTCAGCAGTGGCCACAGGACTGGAAAAAGTCAGTTTTCATTCAATCCCAAAGTAAGGCAATGCCAAAGAATATTCAAATTACCATACAATTGTGCTCATTTCACGGGCTAGCAAGGTAATGCTAAAAATCCTTCAAGCTAGGCTTCAACAGTATGTGAACTGAAAATTTCCAGATGTACAAGCTGGATTTAGAAAAGGCAGAGGAACCAGAGATTAAGTTGCCAACACCTGCTGAATCATAGAAAAAGAAAGGAAATTCCAGAAAAACACCTACTTCTGCTTCACTGACTATACGAAATCCTTTGACTGTGTGAATCACAACAAACTGCAGAAAATTCTTAAAAAGATGGGAATACCAGACCATTCTTCCTGAGAAAACTTGTGTTCAGGTCATGAAGGAATAGTTAGAACTGGATATAGAGCAACATGGGCAAGGAGTATGTCAAGGCTGTATATTATCACCTTGCTTATTAAACTAATATGTAGAGTTCATCATGGGAAATGCCAGGTTGGATGAAGCACAGACTGTAATCAAGATTGCTGGAAGAAATATCAATAACCTCAGATATGCAGATAACAACACACTTATGGCAGAAAGTAAAGAGGAACTAGAAAGCCTCTTGATGAAGGTTAAAGAGGAGAGTGAAAAAACTGACTTAAACCTCAATGATCAAAAAGCTGAGATCATGGCATCCAGTCCCATCACTTCATGGCAAATAGATAGGGAAACAATGGAAACAGTGACAGATTTTTTTTCCCCCTTGGGCTCCAAAATCGCTGCAGATGGTTACTACAGCCATGAAATTAAAAGATGCTTGCTCCTTAGAAGAAAAGCTATGACAAACCTAGACAGCGTATTCAAAAGCAGAAAGGTTAATTTGCTGACAGTTTTGTTTAGTCAAAGCTGTGGCTTTTCTAGTAGTCATATGCAAATGTGACTCATTGGAAAAGACCCTGATGATGGGAAAGACTGAAGGCAGGAGGAGAAGGGGATGACAGAGGACAAAGTGGTTGAATGGAATCACCAACTCGATGGACATGAGTTTGAGCAAGCTCTGGGAGTTGGTGATGGACAGGGAAGCCTGGCATGCTGCATTCCATGGAGGTCACAAAGAGTCGGACATGACTAAGGGACTGACCAAAATAAGATGCATTATAACTGGAATTTTCCACATTTCTTTTGACTAAGAATGATTATATATTCTTCACCCTCAATTAGGGTGAAAATTATAAGTAATTTTACTCTAAAAGAATATACACACATATATATACATAATATACAAATATGAATGACATCTATTTAGAATAACAAAAGATGTGATCTTGCCATTGCTCTATAATTGTTTTTTTCTTGTGTTCTCGTGCTCAGTCATATCTGACTCTTTGCAGCCCCATGACTATAGCCTTCCAGGCACTTCTGTCCATGGAATTTCCCAGGCAAGAATACTGGGGTGGGTTGCCATCTCATTCTCCAGAGGCTCTTCCTGACCCAGGGATAGAACCCACATTTCCTTTGTCTCCTGCGTTGGCAGGCAGATTCTTTATCACTGCTCTATCTGAGAAGCTCACCATTGCTCTATAGACTTCCCATTAAAATTTTTATATTCTTGGGAGGCATGTTTCAACCAAGGAATGATTTAATCAGCATCTGGAAATATTCATTTTGCATATGTGTGAGGGGAAGGAAGCACATTAACCGGAAAGGAACATGCTTTGTTCCCTGCAAGTTATTGATCTGACCATACGGATGTGTCAGGCGAGTGTATGCTCCTCAGTTTTTGTCTCATCACAACAAAGATTTGGAGTGATGGACATTAAAGCCCCCTTGGCGTGTCACAGCTCTCGGGTCTTGGACAGACCGTGTTATACCTCTCAGGTCTCCAACGGACTGTGTTATAGCTCTTAGAGAAATCAGTGTTACAGCTCTATTTTATTTAGAAGATTGCAGGAAAATCCATCTTCGAGGTGTGAGGGCATGTCAATCCAGAGACGCGAAGAGAAGAGAGCCCCAGTGCGCGGGAGAGAGGGAAAGAGAGAGCTTTGGCTCCTCTTTTTATATGTCCCCCCCCCCCTGCCCCGCCCCTGGGCCTGTCCTATGTAAATTGGGCCAGCCAGGAGTGTTGTTTGTTCTACCTGAGGTCCTCACTCTGGTCCTCAGACCTTCCTTTGTTGTATTTTCACGGGCTTTTCCCTTCCAGGTCTTTTAGCCACCACCATTCTGAACTCCTTTACCCTATTCTAACTACCTAACAGATGGAACTTAAGTATTATACTTGACTAGCAGGAATCTCTGGTTTGGCCCCGTAGGGTCAAGTTTTCTTCCACTATAATTTTAAACATTTTAAAGTCATATTTGTTCACTAAATTGCAAAATTATTCTTTTTTTGTACATCAAAAATTGATTCTTATGAGAGCTTTCCATTTTAGCACAAATAGTTTATTGTTAGATGTCTTTTTGAGACAGCAGGACATATGCTTACTTCTTCAATATCATTTTAATAAAAAATGGACTGGAATCCATCAGGAATATTTAGTCACAACAAGAGGGAGGGAAATTTGACTAACATGTTATTTTCTCATGAAAGTGTTGACAAAGAGAATTTTCTAAATAGGTTCTGATCTTTTCTAAATCTTTCTCCCTAGAGAGAATGCCAATATTTGACTGAAGTGGCAAGGAAAACTTATCCTCTAATTATACTTTCTCTGCATGGGTTGGATAGAAAGGCATACAAAGTAAAGAAGAAACTCACATTCTGTAAACTCTCAAAATTCTATTGTGACCAATGCTGTAGTGTCATGTACCAAGGGATTCTCTACAATATTAATTATTGAAGGAAATTAAATCAGTATCCTCATAACTAACAATTTTCCACTCTATGCTTACTACAGGATTCTTTTAAAGCAAGGGTTAAAGAATTGGGAAATCTGTGATCTGTTTAATAACAAGGCATTTAAAAAATTATTTATTTAATATGGTCCTTGAAGATTACTTTTTCCTGTCCACCCATCCCATGGTTTTATAGATGAGGAAACAAGATCTAGGGAGAACATGTCAGTCATTATTAAGCAAGAGAAACAGAACCAGTAGGGGAAAATAGATAGATAGATAGATAGATAGATAGATAGATGATTGATAGATAAACAGATATAGATAAATGTCTGTCATTTAAGCCTGTGAACTTGCAATGACTTATTACAGGAGCCTTAGAAAATGAAAACAATGTAGGCCATCAAAAAAACAGTCTTGAACTCTTTGGCATGAACTCAGGATATGGCCTACTGGTTGAATTTCTTCTTCCAGAAATCTCAGTTCTGCCTTTGAGGCCATTTAACTGAATCAGGCCCAGCCAGATTATCTAGGATAAACTCCTGCACTCACAGTCAACTGATTATGAATGTCAATCATATTTACAAAATACCTTCACAGCAACTCCTCGGTTAGTATTTGATTAAATTACTGGGAATTATAACCCAGCCAAGTTGACACATAAAGCTGACCATCACAGAAGATAAGTGACTCATTTATGTTACAAAATTAGTAATAGTATTCTGGTGTTCAACCCAGCCAAATATTAAATCAGCCAGCCTGTGTGGACAAAAGATGGATAACAGTTAACATTTCTTTGTATGTTATTTTTGTTTATGGGCTCAATAAAGGACAGAAATGGTATGGACCTAACAGAAGCAGAAGATATTAAGAAGAGGTGGCAAGAATACACAGAACTGTACAAAAAGATCTTCATGAACTGGATAATCACAATGGTGTGATCACTCACCTAGGACCAGACATCCTGGAATGTGAAGTCAAGTGGGCCTTAGAAAACATCACTATGAACTAAGTTAGTGGATGTGATGGAACTCCAGTTGAGCTATTTCAAATCCTGAAAGATGATGCTGTGAAAGTGCTGCACTCAATATGTCAGCAAATTTGGAAAACTCAGCAGTGGCCACAGGACTGGAAAAGGTCTGTTTTCATTCCAATGCCAAAGAAAGGCAATGCCAAAGAATGCTCAAACTACCACACAATTGCACTCATCTCACATATTAAAGTAATGCTCAAAATTCTCCAAGCCAGGCTTCAGCAATACGTGAACCGAAAACTTCCAGATGTTCAAGCTGGTTTTAGAAAAGGCAGAGGAACCAGAGATCAAATTGCCAACATCCACTGGATCATCGAAAAAGGAAGAGAGTTCCAGAAAACATCTATTTCTGCTTTATTGACTATGCCAAAGCCTTCGACTGTGTGGATCACAATAAACTGTGGAAAATTCTGAAGGAGATGGGAATACCAGACCACCTGACCTGCCTCTTGAGAAACCTGTATGCAGGTCAGGAAGCAACAGTTAGAACTGGACATGGAACAACAGACTGGTTCCAAATAGGAAAAGGAGTACATCAAGGCTTTATATTGTCACCCTGCTTATTTAACTTATATGCAGAGTATATCATGAGAAACGCTGGACTGGAAGCACAAGCTGGAATTAAGATTGCCAGGAAAAATATCAATAACCTCAGATATGAAGATGACACCACCCTTATGGCAGAAAGTGAAGGGGAACTAAAAAGCCTTTTGATGAAAGTGAAAGAAGAGAGTGAAAAATTGGCTTAAAGCTTAACATTCAAAACTAAGATCATGGCATCTTGTCACATCACCTCATGGGAAATAGATGGGGAGACAGTGGAAACAGTGTCAGACTTTATTTTTTTTGGGCTCCAAAATCACTGCAGATGGTGATTGCAGCCATGAAATTAAAAGATGCTTACTCCTTGGAAGAAAAGTTATGACCAATCTAGATAGAATATTAAAAAGCAGAGACATTACTTTGCCAACAAAGGTCCGTCTGGTCAAGGCTATGGTTTCTCCAGTGGTCATGTATTGATGTAAGAGTTGGACTGTGAAGAAAGCTGAGTGCCGAAAAATTGATGCTTTTGAACTGTGGTGTTGGAGAAGACTCTTGAGAGTCCCTTGGACTGCAAGGAGATCCAACCAGTCCCTCCTAAAGGAGATCAGTCCTGGGTGTTCATTGGAAGGACTGATGCTGAAGCTGAAACTCCAATACTTTGGCCACCTCATGTGAAGAGTTGACTCATTGGAAAAGACCCTGATGCTGGGAGGGATTAGGGGCAGGAGGAGAAGGGGACAACAGAGGATGAGATGGCTGGATGGCATCACCGACTCGATGGGCATGACTTTGAGTCAACTCTGGGAGTTGGTGATGGACAGGGAGGCCTGGTGTGCTGTGATTCATGGGGTCGCAAAGAGTAGGACACGACTGAGCGACTGAACTGAACTGAACTTATTAATATTACTGTAGTCCAAATACAAAAATCAAGAAACAAGGCAGGAGGAGATTAAATTTCTTGCCAAATCTGTGCCTGTTAGCAGCTTACATATGACCTCTCTTTATCTCTCAACTATCTGCTATCAGACCCCTCCCTCACTGGCTCCTGGTATTATTTCTTGAGGTCTCCATTAAAAGCCAGAAGCAGCTTGACCCATCCTTTCCTTTGTAAAAGGCATCACAGCAGAGGTCTCTTTTACATGCTGCAGTCACAGGAAATTTTGAGCCACTTCCTGAATAAGCAACACTCAGAATTACCGAATGTGACAGTGCTCTACTCCAATCACCACAGGAAAATGATGTCATTGAGTGATAGAGAAGTATTTAAAATGAAAACCTCTTGCTCAAAGCATTAGGCATCCTTTTAGACTCTATTTGCAGACAACTACCTGTGTATCCACCAGGCCTCAAGACTTACTGCCTCTGTTCCAGTCTCTGAAATAATTTCAAAGAAGCAAATAAAGAAAATATGGTACTATCAGAGAACCCTGTGTCTTTTTGTTGCCCTGGGATCTTTGGGCTGTCAGTTCAGTTTGGTCACTCAGTCATGTCCAATTTTTTGCGACCTCATGGCCTGCATCATGCAAGAATTCCCTGTCCATCCCTACTCCCAGAGCTTGCTCAAACTCATGTCCATTGAGTCTGTAATGCCATCCAGCCATCTCATCCTCTGTTATCCTCTTCTCCTCCTGCCCTCAATCTTTCCCAGCATCAGGGTCTTTTCCAATGAGTCAGTTCTTCTCATCAGGTGGTCAAAGTACTGGAGTTTCAGCTTCAGCATCAGTCCTTCCAATGAATATTCAGGACTGATTTCCATTAGGATTGACTGGTTTGATCTCCTAGCTGTCCAAGGGACACTCGTGAGTCTTCTCCAACACCACAGTTTTGTCTGTAAATTATCATCATTGATGCAACAGTGACATACTTACTTGTTATCTCAGTTGAAATTCATGGGAGTCTTTCTTTGCAAAAGACAGGAAATTAACAGTCCTGGATAGTATGTGCCAGAAAGCTTCCTAAGACCTTTTGTTGTTGTTGTTTAGTTGCTCAGTCTTATCTGACTATCTGAGGCCACATGGACAGTAGCCTGCTAAAGCTCCTCTGTCCATAGAACTTTCCAGGCAAGAATACTGGAGTGAGTTGCCATCTCCTACTCCAGGGATCAAACCTGAGTGTCCTGCATCTCCTGCATTGGCACGCAGATTCTTTACCACTAGTGCCACCTGGATAACATATGCTCAGGGCACTCTCATGAAGGCCATTTTCAAAAGAAACCTGAATTTTTTACTTTCTGGGGTCACACATAAGAATGTTCTATATACAATGAATCGATAACTAAAGAAGTAAGACTTTGAAAGAATGAATTCTTACCCACTGAGGGACAGGGAAGCCTGGTGTGCTATAGTCTGTGGGGTCACAAAAAATCAGACATGACTTGGCAACTGAACAATAAAATATTCAAATAGAGGAGACACCTCAGAAAGCTATATACTTACTGAGAAAAAGTCAAATTATTTATTTGCTAATGACCCTCACCCACTATTTGGTCTAATGATGAGCAAGCTCAGCAGACTGGAGCTGGGTGAGATGACTAGCTGCGAGGTCAGTAGCTCATACAAGTACTGGTATAAAACCTCCGTAAGTTATTGACATGTGGACTTTGAAGACTTTATTTTCCCCCAAAGGCTATTTCTTATAAACAGAAAGCTTCTGTTATCAAAAACATAGCTAGATTTTTGTTTCCTGCTCCTTTGGCACTGTGAATAAATATATTGAGTACACCAAAGTGAGGTACCTATTTGGGAGAGCTTTCCTATGTATATACAACTATGCCTAAGCATTTTTTTTTTATTGGACAGTAAGACCGATAGAAGTACTGTGTATCTAAGGATAGAAATGATACTTTTTTTTTGTATTGGAAATGTGTGTGTATAGCAGTGAGTTTAGGGGTGGGTTGGATGATGGGGTACATTCTGCTGATTTTTGCTTGGAAGTCTTCTCCGATAAACCTTGATTTTGCTCAGTCATTTGACTTGACCATTATCTGGAATGCCTTACTGACTGTGTAAACTCAGGCAATTTATTAATTTCTCAGACATAAATTTGAATAATAGTGTCTTTCATATATGTTCATATAAAGATTAAACAAGTAAATTCATGTGAAGTACCTAGTACCATTACTTTGAGGCCAAAGCATATACTCAACTAATATTAGTGGTTATACATGTAGTGTTTGGCAAAAGACCTAGTGCATAATAGGCACTTTAAATAAGCTATTGTCTCTCACTTCAACAACTATTACCCATAACTTTTAGACTTTTTCATTAATTAGCAGACCTTACTCCAATTGCTTTTTGGCTATTTATAGACATCCTGTCATGTTTCATGGAATGCAATTTATCAATTAAATATATAATACCAAAAAAGCACCTATTCTGAAGACAATTTCAAACTAGTAGCTCTCAAAGTGTACCGAGTAATCAAATTATCATTTATTGAAAGATTTAAAGACAACAGGCATTTTCTTGTATGAGTTTTGGCTTGTTTGAATTAAATTACTGAGATGTCAGAAAATAATCAATCATGTATGGTATTTTACCTCAGTTAAATTCCATGAAGTTTTATTAAGCAACTGCTCTCATCAGAATACAGTGCTATACTCTCTAGAGAGTACAAAAGTTGACAAGATTGATCTGTGACTCATAAATTAAGAGTTATTATCAAAATTAAAATTCAAAATACTAGTTACAGATTTTGTGAATGTTTAAGTAATTAGGAAAAGTATTACTTGGGAATTTTTCAGTTGCAAATGACAAACCCAACTAACTTATATGTGGGAGGGAGGGTAGAATAGGAAAACACTGCTTCGAGGAGTTGAAATCAAGGAATACTTAGTTTCTAGCCTGGGTAAATCCAGACCCAGATGCTGAAGTGCTAGAATAATTTGTTCCTCTATTTGCTGTTGTTCAGGGGCTCAGTCATGTCTGACTCTTCACAACACCACGGGCTGCAGTATGCCAGGCTTCCCTGTCCTTCACTATTTCCTGGATTTTGCTCAAACTCACGTCCATTGAGCCAATGATGCCATCCATCCATCACATCCTCTGTTACCCTCTTCCCCTCCTGTCCTCAATCTTTGCCAGCATCAGGGTATTTTCCAAAGAGTTGGCTCTTCGCATCAGGGGGCCAAAGTATTGGAGCTTCAGCTTCAGCATCAGCCCTTCCAATAAATATTCAGGGTTGATTTCCTTTAGGATTGACTGGTTTCATCTCTTTGCTGTCCAAGGGACTCTCAAGAGTCTTCTCCAAAACCACAGTTCAAAAGTTCCAATTCTTCAGTGCTCAGGTTTCTTTATGGTCCAAATCTCAAATCCATACATGACTACTGGCAAAACCATAACTTTGACTAGATGGACTTTCTTTTTTTGCAGAGTGATGTCTCTGCTTTTTAAAATGCTGTCTAGGTTTGTCATAGCTTTTCTTCCAAGGATAAAGCATCTTTTAATTTCATGGCTGCAGTCAGTGTCCACAGTGATTTTGCAGCCCAAGAAAATCAAGTCTGACACTATTCCATTGTTTCCCCATGTATTTCCCATGAAGTGATGAGATGTGATGCCATGATCTTAGCTTTTTGATTGTTGAGCTTTAAGCCATCTCTCTCACTCTCCACTTTCACCTTCATCAAGAGGTTCTTTAGTTCCCCTTCACTTTCTGCCATTAAGGTGATGTCATCTGCATATCTGAAGTTATTAATATTTCTCTTGACAATCTTGATTCCAGCTTGTGCTTCATCCAGTCCAGAATTTCACATGATGTACACCACATATAAATTAAATAAGCAGGGTGATAATACACAGCGTTGACCTACTCCTTTCGCAGTACATTGAGCCAGTACATTGTTCCATGTCCAGCTGTCTCTCTATACTCTCTCTGTTTTAGCTGGGTTTCCTGTGTTGACTTCATTATCATCGTGATTCCTGTATACTGTGTGATTAGGTGTTAGCTAGGTCCAGATACACATCCTCATAGTTGGGCAGTTATGAAGGAAAGTGAGTGTTGCTTTCTCAAAGGATTTTGCAAAAGAGAATTTCATCTGTTTCCATCATAATGAGAGACACTAAACATTAATGTAAAGGTTGTATCTTAGAACCCCAAAGCCTAGCCAAATTGGCCCACTATGCTTAAAATTGACAACAAAATTAAACCAATACTTTACATCTGTCTTCAAACAAAATGTAAATACATCTTAATTCCAAGAATATCATCAAGTTTGTAAAATTTATTGGTAATTGCTACTGCTATGATTAGAATGAAGACAACATATAATCTAAATGTGTGTATATATATATATATATATATATATAGTGATACATAATCACTTTATGTATATATATATTTACATATGCTAAACCTCATTATCTTTTTTATAGTAATAAAATATGTGATTATTTAATTTAATTTACATTAATTAAAATAATGTTCACAATATTTCTTTCATGCTAGCCCTGTGCTGAGGTACTTACTTGCAAATTTGGTTTAGTGTTTTAAATATTTTCAATGATTAATGTCTAATTCTTAAAATAAAAAATGATTTAGAAACTCACAGAATACTCGAGAATTCAATATTTTCAGGTAAATAAGATATCCAAGAACCAATAGCAATGACATAAAATTAAATTATAACAGATTTCATTGACATCTATGATATGAAATTTTTTTAATAACAATGTTAGGTTATGTTGAAACATGCTTTAAAGTCTGTATAAATATTAACTACCATAAAAATACAATGCTTATGGTAATATTCAAAAAATTCCATACTATTCCTTATTGTTTATTCATACTCTGAAAACTTTTTAGCAACACAGTTCTGTAATATGGATGACAAATGAAGATACAGAAAGAATGAAATGAAAATATTTAAATGTTATCTATATTAAAAGATATATAAGATAATATATATATGTATATATTAATTGAGATATAAGAAAAAAATTTCAGTGCTCCATGTTTAGAAACTGAATTTATGCTGTTCTCTTGAAACATCCCACCCTCGCCTTCTCCCACAGAGTCCAAAAGTCTGTTCTATACATCTGTGTCTCTTTTTATGTTTTGCATATAGGGTTACCATTACCATATTTCTAAATTCCATATATATGTGTTAGTATACTGTAATGGTCTTTATCTTTCTGGCTTACTTCACTCTGTATAATGGGCTCCAGTTTCATCCATCTCATTAGAACTGATTCAAATGAATTCTTTTTATATCTAGGGTGAAACAGATCACCAGCCCAGGTTGGATGCATGAGACAAGTGCTTGGGCCTGGTGCACTGGGAAGACCCAGAGGGATCGGGTGGAGAGGGAGGTGGGAGGGGGGATCGGGATGGGGAATACATGTAAATCCATGGCTAATTCATGTCAATGTATGACAAAAACCACTACAATATTGTAAAGTAATTAGCCTCCAACTAATAAAAATTAAAAAAAGAAAAAAAAAAGAAACTGAATTTATAAAGATATAAATTGTAGTCTTTACCAACTTTTCAAAGCAGTGAATATATATATGTATATGTGTGTGTGTGTGTATATATATATATATATATATATATATATACATGAAAAATTTGGCTTAAAACTCAACATTCAGAAAACTAAAATCATGGCATCTGGTCCCATCGCTTCATGGCAAATAGATGGGAAAACAGTGAGAGACTGTTTTTTGGGGTTCCAAAATCACTGCGGATGATGACTGCAGTCATCAAATTAAAAGACACTTGTTCCTTGGAAGAAAAACTATGACCAACCTAGACAGCATATTAAAAAGCAGAGATATTACTTTGCCAAAAAAAGGTCCGTCTAGTCAAAGCTATGGTTTATCCAGTAGTCATGTATGGATGTGAGAGTTGGAATATAAAAAAAGCTGAACAATAAAGAATTGATGCTTTTGAACTGTGGTTTTGGAGAAGACTATTGACAGTCCCTTGAACTGCAGGGAGATCCAACCAGTCTATCATAAAGGAAATCAATCCTGAATATTCATTTGAAGGACTGATGCTGAAGCTGAAACTCCAGTACTTTGGCCACCTGATGCAAAGAATGCTGACTCATTTGAAAAGACCCTGATTCTGGGGAAGATTGAAGGCAGGAGAAGGGGATGACAGAGGATGAGATGGTTGGATGCCATCACTGACGAGACGGACATGAGTTTGAGCAAGCTCCAGGAGTTGGTGATAGACAGGGAAGCCTGGCGTGCTACAGTCTATGGGGTAACAAAGAGCCAGACATGACTGAGTGACTGAACTCTATTGAATATATATATAACAAATTAAATATTTTCAAACTTTCTTTGAAATTATTTTTCAAATATATTCTCCTGAGTGACTGAACTGTATTGAATATATATATATAACAAATTAAATATTTTCAAACTTTCTTTGAAATTATTTTTCAAATATATTCTCCTGACAGTAATAATTGTCCTAATTTTAGAATTTTTTTATCATTATTATCATTACTCTTCTTCTCCCTTCCTTTCCCCCCTTTTCTCCTCCATCTCCTTTCCATCTCCACTCTTTTCCTCTTCTTCCTTCTCTCTTCTCTCCTCCCTTTCTCAGACCCTTCCTCTTTCCTTCCCCTCCTCTACCATCAGTCATCAAAGCCTTTTTTTCCTCCTCCTGTTTCTCATTTCTTCTTCAATTATATATATGGATTTTTAGTTCTGAAAATAAAAAAAGAAATTTTGCTTTTGAATGCAATAATTCTAAATAATTCCATCAAGTAGTACTTCTGATGTACTTGTCTCAACTTCATACTATGCTATAAAACTCAACATACTTTTTTTATATGATATTGCTTGTATGTGCAATCTAAAAAATGATAAAAAAGAATTTATTTATAAATCATGGACTTATAAAATAGACTCATAGTCATAGAAAGCAAATGTGTTTACCAAAGGGAAAGGGAGTGGTAGATAAAGTAGGAGTTTGGCACCAACAGATACACACTGCTGCTGCTGCTACTAAGTCACATCAGTCGTGTCCGACTCTGCGACCCCATAGACGGCAGCCCACCAGGCTCCTCCATCCCTGGGACTCTCCAGGCAAGAACACTGGAGTGGGTTGCCATTTCCTTCTCCAAGACACACACTACTTTATATAAAATAGATAAACAATAAGGACCTGCTCTACAATTCAGGGAATTATATAATCAATATCTTCTAATACCCTTCAGTGGAAAAGAATCCGAAAAAGAACATGTATAACTGAATCACCTTGCTGTACATCTGAAACTAACACAACATTTTAAATCAACTATGTGTATATGTATGTGTGTGTGTTAGTTACTCAGTCATGTCTGAGTAAGGACCCCAAGGATGGTAGCCTTCCAGGCTCCTCTGTCCATGGGATTTCCCAGGCAAGAATATGGGGGTGGGTTGCTATTCCCCTCTCCAGGGCATCTGCTTGGCCCAGGGATCAAGCCCAGGTCTCCTACACTGCAGGCAGATTCTGTTTTAAAATTTAGTTATTTTTAATTTAAGGGTAATTGCTTTCCAGTATTGTGTTGGTTTCTACCAAGCATCAACATGAATTGACCATAGGTTTACCCATGCCCCCTCTCACTTGAACATTCCTCCCCTCTCCCTCCCATAGCTGTTCCCGAGCAGCGATTTGAGTTCCTTGAGTCATACATCAAGTTCTCATTGGCTATCTATTCTACACATGGTAATGTAGCAACGCACTTTGTTCCCTTAAAACAAAATTTTTTAAAGCCTCATAATAGCTTCAAAGGAAATATTTAAAAGATCAATTTATGGTTTAAGAATATTAGTAACTCATTAGTTTAGCCATGGCTCATGTCCGAGAGATTAGTTGATAAATTAGCAGAAGAAACTCAATTGACCTTTTAATACTGAATAATGGCTAATTTTGCCTAGGCTAAACAGGTGGTTAATCCACCTGTTCTTCAGCCTAAATAGTTTTCTAATAAACTAATAATTATTTTTACTGAGATTACAAAAAGTCAAATTTTTATTAAAAGTATAAAGATAGTATAATATAGAATCAAAGTATAAAGTTTTATATAGCATTCCAAGTGTAGATGTATTTTCTTTTTCTGGCTCTTTAATATTATTAACCCAACCCTTCAAAAATGAAAGTGATTTAATTTTCTAAAATAAAATTCTTAGTATAACAAATAAATGTCTCATGCCATAAACATATTCCTCATCTGTGCTAAGTTATTATGAGCACAATCTATCATTCGTACATCTATTTCTGTACTCTTTTTGTACCCAGTGGGAAGGTGCTAGAAAATGTTTTCCATTTGTGAAAGGGCATTTCCATTTAAGTTTTCTTATGCATGTTTTTCCACACAATGTCTTGCTCCATAATTTCAACTTTCAATGAAATTTGAGTATGATGCTTTTAAAAAATACCCTTTTCTATGCTAGGGAGAAGGGAATGGCTACCCACTCCAGTATTCTTGCCTGAAGAACCCCATGGACAGAGGAGCCTGGCAGGCTTCAGTCCACGGGGTCACAAAGAGTCAGACACAACTGTGTGACTACCACCACTTTCTATGCTAAGCATACAATGTTCACAAGTTTGGTCTAGCAGATCCTTTATGTTTCTATTCTCTGTTGAACTTAAGATGTCAGAGTTATTATTGTACTCATATTTCTGTGCCTTACAATTGTTCTTTAGAAAAAAATGTGCCAAGATTTTGTCATTCAGTCTTGTAGTAGTTGCCTAAGGTGAATCTTCACATACAGTACACAACTTGCATTAAAAGTTAAGCTGCTCCCAGCTTTAAAACTTTTGTAGAATTCATTTCTGTCCTTGAAATACTGGTAGCAATATTGACTTTTCATAAGATCCTGTTATTAAAAGAAAGTGAATACATATCTGTTAGAATGGACAAAATCTGGAACACTTACAACAGCAATTACCGGCAAGGATGTGAAGCAACGGGAACTCTCATTCACTGCTAGTCAGAATGCAAACCAGTGCAGCGGTTTTGGAAGACAGTGTGAGGTTTCTTACAAAACTAAACATACTCTTACCATTGGATCCATCCATCATGCTCCTTGATATTTGAGCAAAGAAGTTAAAGATTTACACCTACACAGAATCTGCATGTGAATATTTATAGAAGTTTTATTTATAATTGCCAAAACTTGAAAACAACCAAGATATCCTTGATTAAGTGAGTGGATAAATAAAATTTGGTACCTCCAGACAAAAGAATATTACTCAGTGTCAAAAGGGAATGAGCTATCAAGACATGAATACCTTAAATGGAAAAATCTTAAATATGTATTACTAAATGAAAAAAGTAAACCTGAAAAATCTACGTACTATATGATTTCAGCTATATGGCAGTTTGAAAGGAAAAACTATGAAAATGATAAAAAGATCAGTGGTTGGTGACAGTAGAGACATGAATAGATGGAGCACAGTGTTTTTAGGGGAGTGAAACTCTTCTGTATGATACTATAATGGTGGATACATGTCTAACCCATAGAATGTGCAACACCAAGAATGAACCATTATGTAAACTCTGGACTTCTGCTGATAATGATTTATCAGTTTATTTACTGGAACTGTTTACTTAAGAAAGATTGAATGAAATTTGAAAATGCACCATCATTTGATTCATTTTCAATAAAATTTTAGAATGACTATCTTGAGGGTCCTAAAATTGCCTTTAATATCTCTATTCACATTCCTATTATGATACTTCTGAAAGACTGCTTTCTCTACTGTATTAAAAATGAATCCTATAAAATTCAGATATGTCTCCCCCCTGTAAATAGCATATTATCAATTCAATGCAGACCCAATAAGTTGACAAGCAAGAAGCAAACTCACTTCTCACATTAAAAATGTACATATTGATACAATTAGTGTTCATTTAAGGTATGTGTGTCTATATTTACATAGAGGTGTCCTCATTGCACCTTAACTTGTGGTTATGTTACATTTGCAGAATGAGAAAAATAAATCATGAGCTTAATAGTAATTTTCTATATTAATCAGATGCATACCCTTTCAAAGAATGATGTGCATAGATTTTGAATTATTTTTTCTTCCTATTAATGATTATTTTGCTTTTAGTTATTGAAATATATGTCATATCTCTTTAATCTAATATTTAAAATGGGCTTGTATCTTATGCATCATTTTAATTTCCACAAGTGATTTATATTGTAGTTTTACAAAAGTCTGGGAAAATTGGGTGGAGGGGGGAAACACAGTTCCTTCACTCTGGATAACTTTTAAAAAAAATTAGAATTTCTTATTTCTCCATGCTTGGCCCTAAGCTAAGTATGGTAAGCAGTCTCTGTAATGACCTTCAAAGATCCCTGTCCCCTGCTATTCATTGTGTATCATCTCCTCTTGAGAGTGGGTTGGATTTACGGATTTCCTTCCTGTTAATAGAACTTAGCAGAGAGATGGCTATTGACTTCCAAGTTTTGGTAACAAATAAGCTAGCCGGGATCTTCGTGGGCTCCTTTGGTTCCCTTGCTTGCTATCTCTAAGAGAAACCAGGTGCGCTGTTGAGAGGTACCCAATGGAAAACCCCGGCAAAGAACTGACCTGTGGGACCAAGAGCTAGGGAGAATCTAAAGCCTGCCAACTGTCATGTGAGTAGGCTGAGAAGAACATGTTCCCTCAAGTGAAGTCTTGAGATGACTGCAGCTTTGGGGTTGACTTGATTGCAGGCTTGTGGGAGACCCTGAGCCAGAGGCACTCGCTAAATGATACCTGCGATGTCCACACTCAGAAACTCAGATGATAAAGTTTTGTTATTTGGAGCAGTTCATTTTGGTGCTAATTTATGTAGCAAAAGAGCACTAATATAAGGAGTCTAACAAAACTTTACCAGAGACAACCTCAAAGTGTCAGAATCATTGTGTCAAGGTGTGTAATTCATCAACAAAGTCTTTCAGTCTTTATAGGGTACACATGTCCTGCTTTATCACACAAAGATCAGAGAGTAGGGGAGCAGAACATTAAAAAGCTCTGGAAAAAAGCATCGATAGTACACATAATATTTAATATATTTTTAAATAAACAGGTTTCCTGGAAAGAGTGGGAAGATGTCAAAGGACAGAGAGCTGCCCTTGTTTTCTGCCTACAATGTGCCTTGTAATAATGCCGTGCCATACTGAAGCCTGGAAATATGAAAAAAAAAAAAAATAGTAGTATTGATTGACTCTTTATGGACAATTGTGATGTTTTGTGCATCATGATTTTCTGCATTAATTTTGACCTTAACAAAATATTGAACTAAACCATTATTAACCTTAATTACTATTTTTTTTTTCTTTCAATGTTTGTCTTTCAACAAGTGCCTTTCTCACTCTAGTCTGGGCCCTATACAGCACACCTTTAGGTTGTCTCCTGAGAAGCACCCTTTTTGCCTCCTGCACAACTCAGCAGGAAGAACAGTGAAGATCAACATCTTCAGTCCACTGTCCCTGAAAGCCTCCCAGATTCCTCAGATCTGCACTTTCCCCTCCTTTCATTGTTGTGGATGCCTTTGAGGATATCATCTGGGGTCCAGAGGTTGGTCAGTGGTTGGTTAATCAGGGTCAATTAAGTGTTGAGAAGAAGGTAATATTCAACTTCTTAGGCATGAAGGCCTAACTTCAGCTGCACAGAAGGGCCCCCTTGGCTCAATGGACCTGGCACAGGCCTCGATGTAGGAAACTAGGGTTCCCATGGAAGCACTTTCCAGAAGGAGAAAAGAACCTCCCAAAGATTGCTTTGTTTCTCTCAGTTCCTCTACTTTTTTTTATAAGTTCTTCAAAACTGGCCACTGTTACCGCCATAAAATATTGTGTATTCAAAAATGTTTCCTGCACAGTTCTTCCAAGTATGAAAGCATACCATGAAAACTGCATGGTTTTGTGTGCAGTTGGCTACAAATTTGACTCAAACTCTTCTGAAAAGCAACTTAAAATAGGAACCCATGATTAGTTAAGAAGATCCAACCCCTATAAAATAAAGCCACTTAAGAAAAACAAGCGATTTCTGTGTGTTAATTTTATATCCTGCAACTTGACTGTATTCATTGATTAGCTCTAGTAATTTTCTGGTAGAGTCTTTAGGGTTTTCTATGTAGAGGATAACCCTATATGCAAAACAGAAAAAGAGACTCAGATGTATAGAACAGACTTGTGGACTCTGGGAGAAGGCGAGGGTGGGATGTTTCAAGAGAACAGCATTGAAACATGTATATCATCTAGGGTGAAACAGATCACCAGCCCAGGTTGGGTGCATGAGACAAGTGCTCGGGCCTGGTGCACTGGGAAGACCCAGAGGGATCGGGTGGAGAGGGAGGTGGGAGGGGGGATCGGGATGGGGAATACATGTAAATCCATGGCTAATTCATTTCAATGTATGACAAAAACTACTGTAATGATGTAAAGTAATTAGCCTCCAACTAATAAAAATAAATTAAAAAAAAAAAAAGAAAACCAAGCAAAAAATTACAATAAATGGTGAATCAGACTAACAATGAGCATGGACAGTCTGTAGATAGTCTCTGCCTTAAATTAGCTTTACCCTCAACTGCTTCAACAATGGATACAAAGAAAAGAAATCAAATATCAGTCCTTTTATCTACAGTTGTAGAAAATCTGCATTAAAAATGTTTATCATTTCCATAATCTGTTGTATTGTCTCAAAAAAAAACAGCAATAGTTTTCCTATCTTTAATCTGAAATATTTCTATTCCTAGCTTTTAAATATTGAGTGAAATAAAAGTCAGATCATGCCTAAGCAAGGAAATAATTTTTCCCTTTCATTTTTTTCTAACATTGAGAAAGAAAATATGATTAACAAACAAGACATTATTCCATTTGTTTGTTTTCACACTGCAGACAGTGCACTGCCATCCATGATTATATTAGTTTGAAAGAATCAAACTATTCATGCTGGACTCTTTTACTATCAAGGGGATGACCAGAAGAACTGTTTTCCTCCCAAATGCTTTACTGCAATGCATGGCAAAGAAATAATTTAGTCATGTTGTTCATTTTATTTTCAATCTCTTGCTTTCTACTTAGAAAAGATTCCATACATTTATTGGTGATAATGACTATCTATCTGTCTTCTTATGTGGTTTATGAATAGAAAAAGGGGAGAGAGGTATCACATGGTCCTTAAGGTAAATTAAAAGATTTCTGAAACTTTTTGCTTGGGGAAAAATAAGACATGCTATGTTTAACAAATAAACGAGATAAAGTTTAAAATCTAGGATAAAACTATTTCCTTATTACTGCTGTATTGTGTGCTCAGTCACTAACTTGTGTCCAACTCTCTGTGATCCCATGGACTGTAGCCTGCCAGGCTCCTCTGTCCATGGAATTTTCCAGGCAAGAACACTGGAGTGGGTCAGCAATTCCCTTCTCCAGAGAATCTTCCTGACCCAGGGTTTGAACCCAAATCTCCTGCAATTCACAGGTGGATTCTTTACCACTTGACCCACCTGGGAGGCCCTATTACTATATTACTTGTCAAAAAATTTATCTGCTAAGCATTTTGATGTCTTATACAGGAGGGAGAATTCTTCTTCATATCTTGAATATATGAATTAATCCTTTGGAAGAGTGATGAGTTATGCTACTCTATTTCATTGTAGAAAGAAAGAGAGAAAGAAAAAGAAAAGTGAAAGTATAAGAATTTCTTGTACTTTAGGGTGAATGTATTTTATATACAAAAAGTGAAAATGGTAACTCTGTAATAAAGTATATCAAGGCTTTCTTATTCCTTTAACAATTAATTAATGATTAAACAATTGGACCAACTTTGAAATAAGTTGGAAATCCAAGGACTCTCCAAAATGTAGCTTTTATTCTTCTGAAAAAGTCTCATAATAATTTCTTTTAATCAACCCAGATATATAATAACTTATTTGCAATTAAGCACATTCAAAGATATACTTAATAATTGTGTTCACATTTATGTATACTTTTGATATTTGCAATGTGACAAGCCACTTTGGCAATGTTTTATAAAATATTTTTTTAAAATGTGACAAGTTCTCAATATATCAGCAAAACTGATATTTTAGCACTTGACTCTCCTTAGAGCTTATTTATTAAGATTTCAAAATTAGCTCACTATTTGTCATCATAAAACTATCTCAGAATTCTCTAATATGATTTATAGCTATCAATAAGTATTCAGAAAGGGAATTATTTCAAGTTGCTACTAATCTAATTCCTATAGACTTAAAATGCAGTTCAAGGAAATCCAATTTCTGTTGAACTTACTACCTAGTAAAAATAATAGCAGAAATAAGAAAATAGGAAAAGAAAAAAAAAAAAAAAACTTGCCCTATTACTTCAAACTACATGCATCTGCATCTATCAATGTCTTCTTAAATCCAATAGTACTCATCCAAAGACAAGTAATTCAAGTTGCATGATTGCTTTCATTTGTTCTTTAACAAACATTTGTTGAACACTAATAAATATTATTTAAAATGATAATGCTTGTCTCATGATGAATTTAAAACTGGATAATTCAATAGGAAAATGTTGATGCATGAATTTTAAAATTTGAATGAGCCTACCATGATAGTTTGTCACACCTAGCAAAATAGAACTTGATAGCCAAATACCAATTCACAAATATCTATTATGTAGCTAACACTGTGTTTAATATGAATGATTAAAATTAAATGGTTTATTTGTGAATAGTCCAATGCTTTTAGTGTGGAAAAAAGTTAAAATTCATCAAATAAATGCATTATATTATGTATAATTTTAGGGTCTAACCTCCCCCTGATCCACAGATTTCAAGTCAAAACTTTAGTCTTTTTCATTAATCTTCTGTGAAACATCAATATGACAAGAGATCATAGAATAAAAAATCCAGTAGAAGAGTCAGCTCATGTATTTTAAAGATGAAATGGGCCTTTCAAAATTACATTGCTAGTCTTGATAAAATGTGAATTAAAGAAGGCTTCCTGCTTTCATACCCAGGACAACTAGGAACTTGATCCTTAATACTGTTATCAACTACAGTCAAGTTAAAAAAAAAAAAAATTGATGTCAAATATTCCTGGTCTCTGATGCAAGAAATTCCGATTATTCCTGATGGTAAAAAGTTGGTCCCTCCCACCTTGTGGCAGAATTAGAGCTAACTATGTGTATGTGTGTACTCAGTCATGTCTGATTCTTTGTGACCCCATTGACAGTAGCCCTCCAGGCTCCTCTGCCCATGGAATTCTCCAGGCAAGAATACTGGAGTGGGTAGCCATTCTCTTCTCCAGGGGATCTTCCTGACCCAAGGATCAGACCTGTGTCTCCTGCATTGCCAGGCAGATTCTATACCACTGGTACCACCTTGGAGCTAGCTATGGAGTCCAATAAAGAACTTACAAGAAGAGTTTGGTTTTGTAGGTTTCGAGAATAAACAGCTTTGCTAGCAGTTGTTGGGTCTTAAGACTAATTTTATTTTATTTTATTTTTTACAGTGTTATTGACTTTAACTTGTGACCCATTTGCTTTGTTTTGTTTTTGTTGTTGTTGTTTTTCATTTATTTATATTAGTTGGAGGCTAATTACTTTACAATATTGTAGTGGTTTTTTGCCATATATTGATATGAATCAGCCATGGATTTACATGTGTTCCCCACCCTGAACCCCCCTCCCACCTCCCTCCCCATCCCATCCCTGTGGGTCATCCTAGTGCACCAGCCCTGAGCACTTGTCTCATGCATCAAACGTGAACTGGCAATCAATTTCACAATTGATAATGTACATGTTTCAATGCTATTCTCTCAGATCATCACATCCTCGCCTTCTCCCAGAGTCCAAATGTCTGTTCTATACATCTGTGTCTCTTTTTCTGTCTTGCATATAGGGTTATTGTTACCATCTTTCTAAATTCCATATATATGTGCTAGTATACTCTATTGGTATTTTTCTTTCTGGCTTATTTCACTCTGTATAATGGGCTCCAGTTTCATCCAACTCATTAGAACTGATTCAAATGTATTGTTTTTAATGGCTGAGTAATATTTCATTGTGTATATGTACCATAGTTTCCTTATCCGTTCGTCTGCTGATGGGCATCTAGGTTGCTTCCATGTCCTGGCTATTGTAAACAGTGCTGCGATGAACATTGGGGTTCATGTGTCTCTTTCAGATCTGGTTTCCTCGGTGTGTATGCCCAGGAATGGTATTGCTGGGTCATATGGCAGTTCTATTTCCATTTTTTTTTAAGGAATCTCCACACTGTTTTCTATAGTGGCTGTACTAGTTTGCATTCCCACCAACAGTGTAAGAGGGTTCCCATTTCTCCGCACCCTCTCCAGCCTTTTTGCTTGTAGAGTTTTGGATAGCAGCCATTCTGACTGGCATGAAATGGTACCTCATTGTGGTTTTGATTTGCATTTCTCTAATAATGAGTGATGTTGAGCATCTTTTCATGTGTTTGTTAGCCATCTGTATGTCTTCTTTGGAGAAACGTCTGTTTAGTCCTTTGCCCCATTTTTTTGATTGGGTCATTTATTTTTCTGGAATTGAGCTGCCGTAGTTGCTTGTATATTTTTGAGATTAATTCTTTTAAATGGCAAGCACTATTGAGGCTAAAAAGAAACAATCAGCTGCCATCACTAGGAATAAAATCATAGTCCTAAAACAAGGGGACATTACATCAAAAACAGCAGAAATTTGAGGGAAACCAGTACTGAGTTGTTTTTCTTTCTGCTTCATTGACTACATTAAAGCTTTTGTGTGGATCATAACAAACTGTGGAAAATCCTTAAAGAGATGGTGGCACTAGACCACCTTACCTGTCTCCTGGGAACCTATGTGAAGAACAAGAAGCAACAGTTAGAACCAGACATAAAATAATGGACTGATTCAAAATTGGCAAAGGAGTACATCAAGGCTGTATATTGTCACCCTGCTTATTTAATTTATATGTAGAGTACTTAATGCAAGATACCAGGCTGGATGACTCACAGCTGGAATCAAGATTGCCAGGAGAAATATCAACAACCTCATATACGTAGATGATAGACTGTAATGGGAGACAGTAAAAAGGAACCAAAGAGCCTCTTGATGAAGGTAAAAGAGGATAGTGAAAAATCTGGCTTAAAACTCAGCATTCAAAAAACTAAGATCATGGCATCTGGTCCCATCACTTCATGGTAAATAGATAGGGGGAAAATGAAACAGTAACAAACTTTTATTTTCTTGAGCTCCAAAATAATTGCAGATAGTGACTGTAGCCATGAAATTAAAAGATTCTTGTTCCTTGGAAAGAAAAGCTATGGCAAACCTAGACAGTATGTTTAAAAGCAGAGACATCACTTTGCCAACAAAGGTCTGCATAATCAAAGCTATGGTTTTTCTAGTAGTCATATACAAATATGAGAGTTGGACCATGAAGAAGGCTGAATGCTGACTAATTGATGCTTTCAAATTATGGTGCTGGTGAGTCCCTTGGACAGCAAAGAGAGATCAAACCATTCAATCCTGAAGGAAATCAACCCTGAATATTCATTGGAAGGACTGATGCTGAAACTGAAGCTCCAATACTTTGGCCACCTGATGTAAAGAGCTGACTCATTGGAAAAGACCCCGATGCTGGGAAAGATTGAGGGCAGGAGGAGAAGGGTGTGACAGAGGACAAGATGGCTGGATGGCATCTCTGACTCAATGGACATGAGGTTATGCAAATTCCAGAGATAGTGAAGGACAGGGAAACCTGGCATACTGCCATTCATGAGGTAGTGAGTTGGACAGGACTTAGCTACTGAACACAACAGTACTGAGTTGTTTTCGTTTAGTCACTTATTCATGTCTGTCTTTTTTACAACCCCATGGACTGTAGCTGTCCATGGGCTTTCCTAGGCAAGAATACTGAAGTAGGTTGCGATTTCCTTCTTCAGGGAAAATCCCCACCCAGAAATTGAACCCAAGTCTCCTGAATTGACAGGTGGCTCGATTCTTTACCACTGAACCACCAGGAAAGCCAAGCACTGAGTTTAGAAGAGATAAATTACAAAAGAATAGATACAAATTGTTGATGAAGATAAACTTGTGGATATATTTGATAAACCATAGTGGAGAAAATCTTAATCCTGTAATTATACTGAGCAAAGTTTCTGTCTGAATAATTTGGATACATAGAAAAAATAAAAATAGTTTTTAAAGATGTGGTTTGGTAAAGCTTAGATCATAGAAGGGGCATATAACAATTCTCAAATATTTCAGTTTTGGTTTCTGTCCACATATGTCAGAGTGACCTGGTTACACATTTGATTTAAGAATACATAAAATGGCTTAGCACTGGATATAATTTATTGGGGCTATATTAGTCATAATTTGAGGAAATGCAAATTTTTGGTTTCATGCTAAACTTATTGTAGAAGTAAGTGTGTACTTTTGTCAATAACAAAGTAGACTGTAGGCAAATATTAAATTATTGACTAAATTTATTACTTTTTCCAAATTACTACCATCCAATATTATTTTTTTCATCAAATTTTATTTTCTTTGTAGAGAAAATTGTTACCTTTCTTTAGTCACAAGCCCACATTAAATTTATTATACCTTTTTGTTTCTAATATGACCTTAAATTTTTTTAAAAGCTGAAATAAATATGTCTTTTATAATTCTAAAGATCTCTTCTAAAACATTGTGTGTGTGTGTAATATTTTTACCTAAATGAAGATGATAGAAGATGATGCCATTTTAGAAAGTTAATAGAAGTTTATTAGCAATTAAAGAAATAAAACAGTAACTATAACAAGATTTTGTGTTTAATAAGAAAGATACTCCTCAAATTTCTGTGGTATTTAAGCAGTCAAACTATCACCCAGTGGCTCAAGTTACATCCAATCTCTAAGGCTATTGAATTTTCTCTTTTCATGAAAAGCATAGCTCTTTTATTTTAAAATCTGAAAAGAGTTTTCTGAATGACATATAAAATGAATTGTAACCTTTACAAAAGAAGGTTTTTATTCTGCATTCTGATAGATCTTGATGTAATGATCATCAATATGCGGCAGTCAGGAAATGATCATTCAAATTGGCCTGTACCATGAGATTACATAGAATAAGAAAGGTAGAAATTTTAGTTGTCTGTAGAAAGAGACTTTAATCTTTATCATGGTTATGATTATAATGACAAGTAAAGAATGTACAGGCAGGGAATTGGCATAAAGCGGTTATGGAATAAAAAATTGTGAAGTGAAGGGATGACAAGTAAAAGTGGTATAAATTTTTTTCACTACTTACATGATATGTAAAATCTTAATTCCTCAAGTTTATTATAGAAGCTTTACACTATACTTTTGTATTTTTTTCTTGCTAGATCACTATTGTTCAACAGAACTTCTTGCAGTGATGAGAATGTTCTGTAACTGCATAGTTCAACAACCATTAGCTTTACGGGACTACCTACTGAGTACTTGAAATATTGTTAGTGAGTGTGACCAAAGAAGGATTTCTGGTGATCCAGATGGCAAAGAATCTGCCTGCAATGCAGGAGATCCAAGTGTGCAACCTGGGTCAGGGAGATCCGCTGAAGAAGGGAATGGCTACCCACTCCAGTATTCTTGCCTGGAGAATCCCATGGACAGAGGAGCCCAAAGAACTGAATTTCTAATTTTATTTTAATTAATTTAAATGTAAATAGTCACATGTAGTCAGTGGTTATTCTATTAGACAGTACACTTCAGGATTTCTGTTTGCTGAGAAAGTACAATCAGATTTGTTTCTTAAATAATGTAATTCTTGAAGAAGTATTATCATAGATGTTGAATGTCCTTGTATAGTACTATTGAAATATCCAGTATATTTCAATAAATTAGAAGCTTCTAATGGAATAATTTAATCAAGCAGGGTAAATAATATGACATAGTTATCATAATATGATAATGCTTATTTATAATATAACTGGGTTAGTAAAATCTTGTAATTGCTTTCTTTTTTTCAAGAGCAATAAGCAGTTTACAAGATTGACTAAATAATTCATTAATTCAGAACACAGTTATTAAGTGCCTAACAAGTTACATATTCCTCAGACTTCAGCTATTGTAAAGATCAATAAAACACTGATTTTTCCACTTACTGAGAGGTCATACAAATAATTACAAACAATATAACAAATGCTATGATACAGCTGTGTCTTAATCTCCTATTAGGATAAGATTGTCTTTCCCCACTGGGAAATTTCTAAGAAAATGTGATTGGAGTTAAGGTGCTGATAGAAATATAGATTGAAATTAGATTGTAGTTTTTAAAGTATGCTATAAAATGTCAAACATCAATTAGCTTTTCTAAGAAGGCACATGTTGTGATCCCATTCTATCGTATCATGAGTCCTTTGGGGACAATCATGGGTGTTCAATATGCAAAGGGAGCAAGGAGGCTAGTTATAAATCTACTGCACAGGTCCAGGCAGTAGGCTTTCAGGATCTAAACAAAAACAATGGCAAATACAAGGCCAAGAGAAATAAAGGTTTAAAAACAATACTTAGAGGTAGGGTAGAATCTAGAGGATATTTTTTTAAAAAGGAAAAAATAAATGTGTTCTGTGGCAGTTTCGTAGGTCAGAGAATTAAATGATGGCCTGGAGCTTTCTGTCCTAAGTGCATGGTAGTGGTATAAAATTAAGGAATATTGCCATAAGAAAATACCTGAAGGGACGGTATGTTCAATTACTAACATATTATATCCAGAGACTTAAACATATAGATGTTCAGAAGGAAGTTAAATATACACATTCCAGAATGGGTTCTAAATTATTTTTTGCATTTAATTTAGTGATATTTAAATTAAAAAGTGGATATCCTCCTTATCATCTCACTTTTAAAAACTATTTATAAGGAAAGGATACACTGTCCTTCAGTGTCACAGAAAAATAAAATTTTACTTTTTATTGACATAAATTCTCACACTGACCAGGCAGCTGTTTTTCACCTTGTAGTTAGGCTATCATCAGAACACATAACCTCTAGAGTTGTTTCCTGATAGGTAAATAGGGCCAAACTTTTCTTCTAACATTTCTGCCCTATCACATTCATCAGACTAGAACTACCTGACACCAGTAGAACTAAATGAAGATCTGAGAGATGAAGTCACTCTCTATGTTCAGGAAGACAAACTGATATGATGAACACATGCATAAACTTTGCCACATCATGATCAACTATTAAAATTTGATGTACATCATTCCCAATAGAACTATATTTTCATTTTAAGAGGAGTTTTTGATGCACATTCTTTATTTTGTTGAATAACTTTAATCAGAAATCTTCTGGAAGCTATTATACATGTAACCTTGTTACTTTAAGTGACAAAATAGTTACCTTTTAAATAAAGTTAATTTAGCCAGTAATAAAGTTGTGAGAAAGAGAGGTTTTTATTGTGTAACTGAATGGATAGGTTTTTTTAATATATTGACATGGGACAAACTAGAATATTTAATAGGTTTAAGAAGGTGATAAGAGTCACAACTCTATTTTGTATTTATTAATTTGAAAGTGTCTATCACATTGTACTGTCCAATGGGCACTTAAGTATA
The DNA here is from genome assembly GCF_023699985.2 of Odocoileus virginianus. Taxonomy (NCBI): domain Eukaryota; kingdom Metazoa; phylum Chordata; class Mammalia; order Artiodactyla; family Cervidae; genus Odocoileus; species Odocoileus virginianus. The sequence goes on from NC_069680.1 coordinate 36,070,378, forward strand.
TACTAGCATGAAACTAGACTAGTATTTTAATGTCAAATTGGCTATCCTGGTTAATATGACTCTAGTTAATAAGTTACTCCTTGCCAATTTCACCACTAAATTCCCACTTATACAGTGTGTTTGTACTATTTTGTTTGGTTGTTTTGTTTGTTCTATTCTGTACCATTTCCTTATGTTTGTTATTTATTTTGATATTTGAGATGCTCTTTGCATTTCACACTCTATTCTCTATTGCATTCTAACACATGAAATCTTCTAAATGAGCTATGTGATCAAGTTTTCAGATACCACCTCGTTATTCACACACACACACACTCACAAACTTAGTGTAATGGATAATGTGGATTTTTTTGAAGTCAACACTTTTCTACTAACTCCATGTGCTGAGTTGTTTACTATTATCTCCTGTCACTATTTTTTTAAGAAGGGAATCTCTTACATAGTCAGCCTCTTGCTGTGTATTTACTCCATCCTCTACCCTCAACGTGTTACATGCAACAGGATGAAATGTGGGAGAACTCATCAATATAAAATCTATTCTTTTGAAATTAAAATTATAATTCACTGACTTGGAATCAGACCATAATTATAATTTATTTTAAGGTTAAACATAAATATGTTAATATAGTTGTATTAAAGTCCTTCTCTGTTGCTGTTTAGTCTCTAAGTCTTGTCCAGTTCTTTTGTGACCCCATGGACTGACTGGAACCTGCCAGGCTCCTCTGTCCATAGGATTTTCCAGGCAAGAATAGTGGAGTGGGTTGCCATTTCCTTCTCCAGGGCGTCTTCCTGACCCAGGGATTGAACCCTTATCTCCTCTATTGCAGACAGATTCTTTACTACTGAGCCACCTAAGAAGTCCAAAGTTGTTCTCTACTAATTTTAACATCTTAATTTCTTGAGATTTATTCCTCTCAGTTTTGCCCATTTATTAGCAATAAAATGGATGCTAACAATAAATCTTTATATTTTTCTAAGAAATAACTGCAATTGCTTTTATTATATCTATGTTAACTATTAACTGTGTTGATTATTAATTATTTATTTTATATAGCAATTATATAAATATATGTATTCTTTATACTGATTGTTTTTGATGATTTCCTCACTCAGATTTCCTCCTGGACTTTTTTGTTGACACAATCCAATAAGCAGGTAAAAGATGAGAGGTTTTATCCATTGTGCATCAGCCTCTTGAAGTGTGGAGAAAGGTGGAAAGTGGATCTGTACAGGCAAGCAGAAGGTATTCAGTGCATTAATTGCTTATTTTAATAAAACAATTTTGAGTAACACAGGAAGTAGTTTATTCTCTAGGTCAAATTGTGCTCTGTGTAGAATCTGACTCACTGCAGGTAGAGCTTCTGAATGTATTGGTTCTGTATTATTGCCTCATTGCATTTGTGCATTTGTGATTTTTATCTTTTTGCTAAATAATCCATAGTTGCTCATTTTTTAATCTCAATAAGATGGAATGTTAACAATTTTCTTTAATGAAAATGATTCTTAGACCACTGATTCAGGGATACAAGAAAACTAATATTTTAAGAAATCTATTATAACTCAATTTATGTTCTGAATTCAAACTCTGTTATATAAGTCTTGCAAAAAAAATGTGGGGTATGAATAATCAATTTTGCTAACATATAGACTGCATGGATAAATTTAATATTATACATATTTAGTATTCCAAGTTTATCCCAATGACTGAGTCCATGATGTTCTCTTTGTTCATTAACAAACAGCTTGTTACCTTTTAGTAACCTGATATTATAACACAAACCTCGCATATCACAGTTGGGTTTTGAATAAGAGATAAATAAATATATATAAATTAATAAGATTTTTCATATGATTAAAGTTACTCAAGGGCTATTACTTAAATGAATAGGATTAATATAAATTTGCATGAGTTGAAAAAATATTAGTTAGCTCTATGGTTCATAGCATCGTCATACCTCATGATCTGTATTTAATTCACTGGCCAATACTTAGGTCAGAAGGAACAGTTATACTGGAGACTATACATTTATATACATTTATAATTTAATATACACATATTTCACATTATATTTCAATTACAAAACTGTAATACACACACATATATATGACCATTTTTTTGTTTAAAGTTTTTGCTATCCTGTAATGATCTGAAGTTTTCCTATAAAAACACCTGACATAGAGTTTCTCTTAAAAAATAATTGGCCTGTATTTTTGCATTAGAACTACTTATAGACTTAATTGGTGGACTTCTCAGTTTGCTTTGCTCATTTACATTATCTTCCTGACCACAAGAGCCACTGGAAAGGACTAGCCAATTTAAAATGATTAAGAAATGAGCTGAAAGGTTTAGATATAGTCTTATAAAATCACAGCATGTGTCCCAGTTTGAATATTATAAAGAGACTGGAAAAATCAGGTATGATAAAAAGGATTCAAGTAAATTAAACTTATGAAAATTATTATGTACATGAAATCCTAATTTTATTCACATACAATGGATAATTCATAAATTTCAAACATTATTCTACTTGTTAACTCTTCTTGGAGAATGATTAAGGAATCTAAAGTTTGTGTGAGAAAAGGAGAAAAAAATATTTATTGTCAGCCACAAGCTAGACAATTTTTCTATCCATAAAGAAATACATAAATATATAGCAGGATGGCTGCTATCCAAAAGTCTACAAGCAATAAATGCTGGAGAGGGTGTGGAGAAAAGGGAACCCTCTTACACTGTTGGTGGGAATGCAAATTAGTACAGCCACTATGGAAAACAGTGTGGAGATTTCTTAAAAAGCTGGAAATAGAACTGCCATATGACCCAGCAATCCCACTTCTGGGCATACACACCAAGGAAACCAGATCTGAAAGAGACACATGCACCCCAATGTTCATCGCAGCACTGTTTATAATAGCCAGGACATGGAAGCAACCCAGATGCCCATCAGCAGACGAATGGATGAGGAAGCTGTGGTACATATACACCATGGAATATTACTCAGCCATTAAAAAGAATTCATTTGAATCAGTTCTAATGAGATGGATGAAACTGGAGCCCATTATACAGAGCGAAGTAAGCCAGAAAGATAAAGACCATTACAGTATACTAACACATATATATGGACTTTAGAAAGATGGTAACGATAACCCTATATGCAAAAAAAGAAAAAGAGACTCAGATATATAGAACAGACTTGTGGACTCTGGGAGAAGGCAAGGGTGGGATGTTTCAAGAGAACAGCATTGAAACATGTATATTATCTAGGGTGAAACAGATCACCAGCCCAGATTGGGTGCATGAGACAGGTGCTCGGGCCTGGTGCACTGGGAAGACCCAGAGGGATCGGGTGGAGAGGGAGGTGGGAGGGGGGACTGGGATGGGGAATACATGTAAATCTATGGCTGATTCATTTCAATGTATGACAAAAACTACTGTAATGATGTAAAGTAATTAGCCTATTAAAAAAAATAATAATAAAATTAAAAAAAAGAGAAAAAAAAATATTTATTGTCAGCCACAAGCTAGACAATTTTTCTATCCATAAAGAAATACATAAATATATATACAATTGAATAATATATATATACAATTGAATAATATATATATACACAATTGAATAATATATATATGTATATATATACATATATATATATATACGTATATATATATATACATATATATATATATATATATACACAATTGAAAGGGATGAACAAGTGATATAGAGAACAGTGTAAATGAATCTCAAAAATTATGCTGCATGAAAGAAGTCAGGAAAAAAGTTCATATTGTATGACCCCATTATATAAAGTTCTAGAAAATGCAAACTTATCTATAGTGAAAGAATCAGATATTGCTGCTTGGGCATGAGATGGGTGGTGAGGGGACAAGTGGGCCAGCTAGGAGTGGTTACCAAATAGCATGAGGAAACTTCTGGGGGAAATGGTATTTTCATTGTCTTTATTGTAATGATGGTTTCATGAGAATTAACATTTATGAAAACTTTATTAAATTGTACACTTTAAATATTTACAATTTTAGTATGTTAATTATATGTCTTTTAGAATTAAATCAATTAACCAAGGTCACAAATTAATGAGTTTAACTAAAGTTTATGTGATACTCAAGGCACAATCCAACTTGAATTATATTTAATAATTGAATTATTAAGGTCATTATCACTTTGAAGTGTGTCATTTTTTTAATGTCCTTCTGTATACTTGAATCCAGGTTTACAATTGTTCAGCAAATGATTTTTTAATAAATTAAGTAACTGACTAGAAAGCTATTCATATTTTAAATATTTTCCTTTAAGTTGTTACTCCATTATAGTAAATATTGTTGCCTCAACATTCTTACAAAGTGAAAATTTGAAATCAGCTGATTTTTCTATTGTTTCAATCTTATGATTCTGGATGCTTTTCCTTCCCCCTGGTCATTTCATGCTCCTGCAATTAGTAATTTCCAGTCCTTGTTTCAATGGACAAATATAAATTTACTTGACAGGCTGCTGACTGCTTCTGACAGGAAATCCAAAGTGAAAAACACCTACTTTTGTCTGTGAGCAAATATCACACATGATTGGATGTTTCCTTTAGATATAAAAGGAGAAAAGTGGTCCAGAAAATTTGATGCCAAAGAAATGTAGGCATACTTGATGCACATTACCCTAGAAGTAATTACTTTATTGGAAAGTTTGCTTTTTTGATGCCTGCTCATTACTCTCTTATTTCACAAGTTGTTATCTGACCAACACATATTTATTGCTCTTCCAAAAATGAGCAATCAACTCTGACAGCTTAAACAGTTTTTCTTCTATTATGTGCCTGAAATTCGTCAAAATATGCGTTACTTCTCCCACACGGCAATGACCTCTATAAGCTCAAAATAGCAATCTTCTTTTTTAATGACAACTGAGCTAGTCTAAAGCAAAATATCTATACCAAATTTTTTAAACTCACAATAGGAACCCAATGATGTGGGTTACAGAAATTTCTGTGACAGAATAATTAGTTTAAAAAATCAGATAATATGTGTACATTTTGGGATAATTATGGTTTATCTCAAATATTTGGAGTAACATATCATTTGCAATCCTTCACCTGAAAAGAAGAGGATAGGTAAATCTTGTAAAAATATCTTTGGCAAAATACAACTGTAAGATTGCTAGTGATAGAGAAAGCTCAGGAAAGAAATCATTTAGTATTAAACTTATGTGTTATGTGGTAGAGGTGGAAAAAAGAAAGTGAAAACACTTTATTTATGATCATAATACCCTCTAACGAAGATATGTGATAGAAAACAAATGGATAGTGGGCAAAAACTGAATTTAAATTCTATATAGCTACTTTCATTGAAACCATAATGAGGTAATTATTGTGTGGTTTGTTTTCCTCAGCAAAAAACAGGGATTAAAACCACTGATCTTACCTATTTAACAGCATTGTTATAAACACCAAACATATGGCATCATTATTTCCTCTCTGACAGTAAGTGTTCACAAACACATTCCATGAGACAACAATATTTTTAATCATCTAAGTTTTGAAAAGTAAATCTCTTTACAAATAATTTGCCTATTACTTTTTGAGTAGTATATTAAACCAATATTGTTTGTCAGCCAACTATGATATAATTTTGCTTATACCATTTTCCAATCACTTATAATTTGTAGAAAAAGTTGCAATATTTGCTGCATTCTTCTTTTTCATAACTGTCAATAACTCACTGCCTACTGTGGTAAAATCTGAATAAAAAATTGTAAAACATGCAAAATACTCCTCTGACCATGGAATCCTCCAGCCAAGAATACTGGAATGGGTAACCATTCCCTTCTCCAAGGGATCTTCCTGATCCAGGGATTGAACCTAGATCTCCTGAATTGCAGGCAGATTCTTTACCCCAAGAGCCAGGGGAGGTTCTAGAAGGATGTGTACTTCCAGAGGTGGTGAGGCAGTTACATATTTGCCTTTCAAAAAGCAGAGACTCCAAGAGAGGTATTTGGACAATTGATCCTGGTAAAAGTACATGCAAACCAAAACAAAATAAAACTGTATCCAAGAGAACCTCCTGAAGTTGAGAGATGATAGAAGTCAGTAAGAAATAGTTGGTAGAAGACTGAAGAGGTAAGTTTTAAGCACTCAGACAGAGGAATTCAGGAAGAGCCTAGGAATTGCAAGACTTTGAAAAACCCTGAGAAGCATTTGGTGAAGTTATTTAGATATGCAACATTATGAGAGAACAACAACACTGTGAGAGCAATCAAGTGAACTGTACCAGTCAGGGGAAACTTTTCTTGCAAGGATATATCTGATTAAGGGTAAATATCTTTAAAAAAAATACAAAGAACTAATACAACTCGACATAACAAAACCCAAGCAATCTGATTTTAAGGACTTGAATAGACATATTTCAAAAGAAGACACACAGATGGCCAACCAGCACATAAAAACATGCTCAACAGCACTTATCATCAATAAAATGCAAATGAAAACCACAATGGGATATCAACTCACACCTCTCAGAATGGCTATTATCAAAATACAACAAATAACAAGTGGCAAGAATATAGAAAAAAGGGAATCCTTGTGCACTGTTGCTGGGAATATAAACTGATCTAGTCACTATGAAAAACATTATGAAAATTCCTCAAAGAAGTAAATGAAGAAATACAATATGATCCAGAAAGTCCATTCTTGGGTAAATATTAATCTGAAGAAAACAGAACACTAATTCAAAAAGATATATGCAACTTTATGTTCATTGCAGCCTTAAAAAGAAGGAAATTTTGCCATTTGCACCAACATGGTTGGACATGGAAAGTATTATGCTAATTGAAATAAGTCAAAGACAAATACTGTATGATTTCAATCATATGTGGAATCTAAGAAACAAAAGGAAAGGAAAGAAATGTGAAGTCGGTCAGTGGTGTTTGACTCTTTGTGACCCCATGGACTGCAGCCTACCAGGCTCCTCCATCCATGGGATTTTCCAGGCAAGAGTACTGGAGTGGGTTGCTATTTCCTTCTCCAGGGGATCTTCTCGACCCAGGGATCAAACCTGGGTCTCCCGCACTGTAGGTAGACACTTCACTGTCTGAGCCACCAGGAAAGTCCAAGAAACAAAACAAATGAGCAAACATAACTAAACAGAAATAGAGTTATAGATACAGAGAATATACAGGTTATTGACAGAGGAAGCAGGAGAAAAATTGGTGAGGTATATTAAGAGGTATGAGCTTTTGTTTATAAAAGAGTCAGTGTAAAATATGAGTATAAGTTGGGTGTATACGTCAATAATTATGTAATATTTTTGTATGGTGACATATGGCAACTAGAATTATCATGAGAATCATTTTGAAATGTATAGAAATATCAAATCACTATGTTATGTACCAGGAAGCAACATAATGTTGTAGGTCAATTATACTTCAAAAACAGAAACAAACTCACAGAAAAAGAGTTCAAGTTTGTGGTTATCAGAAGCAGGGGGTGGGGGGGGAGGGAAATTGAGGAAGAGAGTCAAAAAGCAGAAACTTTCAGTTATAAGACAAATAAGTACTAGAAATATAATGCTTTAAATACATGATAAGTATAATTAACATTGAACTACAATATACATGAAAATGGTTGAGAGTAAATCCTAATTGTTCTCAAAACGAGAAAAAATTTTCTATGTTTCTTTAATTTTATTTCTATATGAGCTGATGGATGTCCCCCAAACTTATTGTAGTTTGGATCTTTTCATGATGTATGTAAGTCAAATTATTTCACTGTACACCTTAAACTTACACAGTGCTATATGTCATTTAGGTCTTCAACAAGACTGGAAGAAAAATAATTTTTTTATTTTTTTTTAATTGTAAAGGTAAATTAAAAAAAATAATTTAAAAAATAGCCACATTTTAGGGGAGTTTGGGAGGGAATAAGTACATGTGTATGTATGACTGAGTCCCTTTACTGTTAATCAGCTACACTCCAATATAAAATAAAAGTTAAAAATATATATCAGCTACATTTTCTGTAAGAACATATACTTATGGGAATATTGATTGAAATATGAGTAAACATTGTTAGCATGATAGACAAAAATTATTGGAAAGAATATGTCACTAATAGGCTAATAATAGCTAATCCTTTTTGGGTTTTGTGCATTATCAGCTCCCTAAATTACATATTCATTAGCTATATATTTATAAACTAAGTTTTCAAATTACTTCAACAATCTTAATGCAAAATTAGATTAAAAACTCAAATGACAATAATATAATTCCAAGTAAATTTACAATAATTCAAACTGCCTTAAAGTTTTAGGGAGTTTGCAGTTTGGTGAATGAACTGGAAAGGTTATTGTTAGATAGTAACTTAAAGGAAATTTGTAAATTATGTAATCAGAGTTTTACAAAGCTCTTGCTATCTAGAGGTAGTTATTGGAAAAGACCCCGATGCTGGGAAAGATTGAGGGCAGATGGTGAAGAGGGAAACAGAGGATGAGATGGTTGGATAGCATCACTGATTCAATGGACGTGAACTTGGGCATACTCCAGGAGACGGTGAGGGACAGGCAAGCCTGGAGTGCTGCAGTCCATGGGGGTCACAAAGAGTCAAACATGATTTGGCAACTGAACAACAATACCAAGAATGTAGACGTTTTAGCAAATTGTTTAAACTTTTTATTAAAATATAAATTTATTTATTTTAATTGGAGGCTAATTACTTTACAATATTGTATTGGTTTTGCCATACATTGACATGAATCCACCATGGGTGTACATGTGTTCCCCATCCTGAAATCCCTCCCACCTCCCTCCCCATCCCATCCCTCTGGGTCATCCCAGTGCACCAGCCCTGAGCACCCTGTCTCATGCATTGAACCTGGACTGGCGATTCATTTCACATATGATAATATACATGTTTCAATGCCATTCTCGCAAACTATCCCACCCTCGTCCTCTCCCACAGAGTCCAAAAGACTGTTCTATACATCTGTGTTTCTTTTGAAAGACCATCTTGTACCTAAGAAGAGTGAGATGATGTCAGGCTTTTAGATAGAGAACATGTATTAAATTCAGGAGATTATGAGGAAGTCATTCAAGATATTAAAAAAGGTAATTGATATGATTTGGTACTTTTTTAAAATTTATTTTTAATTGGAAGATATTTGCTTTACAGTGTTGTGTTGGTTAGGGGTGTTCTTGCATTGGCAGGTGGACTCTTTACTGCTGAGCCACCTGGGAAGCCACACAGGTGTGTTTTTAAAATTGAACTGGAGCTGATATAAAGAGTAAAATTAAAGATTATGTGAAAGTCAGTACCAATTCAAATAAGAAATGATAAGGTTCTAACCAAAATGTTGACAGAGGAAATAGAATACAGGACCAAAATTATTTAGAAGATAGAAGTAATCAAGTTGGGTGTGTTTGCTTAGTTGTGTCTAACTCTTTGTGACCCTGTGGACTGTGATAGGTTGATTTACTTATTCTATATAGGCAAAGTGAAGCAGAGATAATGATGAAGTTTTCAACATGATGAAGCATGTGAAAAATCAGTTTGTGATAAGACGTTTGATATACATTATCTAATTCTTCGTATGAGGTAGACACAAGAATCCTTATTTTACAAAAAGAGAAACTGGTATTTAGAGAAGCTAGGCAAGCTTTCCAAATTTGTACAATAAATAGATGATTAAGGAAGGATTAGAACTCAGCTCCTTGTGCCCCCTGGAGACTGTACTCTTATTCATTCTGTGTGTTCCCTGTTAACAGGGAAGAGAGTAGAAGAAAGTTTGGATTCAACACTTGTGAACTATACTTCCAAATTACACCTGACCTTGTTGAAGGCATAAACAATACTTTATCCATTATAAAACCAAACACATTATATTCCCACCAACACATATTTTTCTACCATTTTATTCTTTACACATAAAAGATAATGGTTTAAAGTACAACTTGGTTGTACTGTGGTTGTACAATGGTTTAAAGATGAGGCCAATGACTGAGTTTTAGCCAATGAAATGTTACCAATAGATATATGGTAAATCATTAGCATGTCTTTCCATTGAATTAGTTTGCTAGGACTGTATAACAAAGTACCACATACCAGATATCTTTGCAACAAATTCTCATCTATATGTCCAGATGCATAGAGTAGATACATAGATAGGTAGGTAGACAAGGGAATAGCATTTCATAAATAAGTGATATGTTGAAAAATGAATACTAATTTACTTGATTGATCTCAAATAAAAAGAACAGAATAAATTTAAAAAATTTTAAAGTACAACTTGAAGTGAGATGAGGCCATTGAGTCACATTCAATACTTATGCAAACATGTATTTATGTCATGTATGCCTGCAATGCAGGAGATACAGTTTCAATCCCTGGGTCAGGAAGATCCCCTGGAAAAGAAAATGACAACCCACTCCAGTATTCTTGCCTGGAGAATCTCATGGACAGAAGAGCCTGGACGTCTACAGTCCATGGATCGCAAAAGAGTCAGACACAACTTAACAACTAAACAACAGCAGTGTAAAGATACTCAGTAATTCTAATAATGGTTGCCAAAATATTGATGTAAGATATAAAATTCTTCATAAAATAACTTGTAATGGGATTTGAGCTTGATTTTGCATTGTAGGCCCATAGCTTGTGACCTTATGAGATAACTAACTAAACATCCCTGGTCTTGAGCTTAATAAAAATAGAAGCTAGAATAAAATCTTTCTAGCATTATTTTAGGAACCATTCCTATATAGTTATATTGGCTAGAATTAAATGAAGAACTTACAATGTCAACAGTCACAATCTCTAGGGCTTTGTGAGCTTTTATGAGCACAGTTCAAAGATACAAGATTTTAATTTTATGAAAACAATAATTACACTTGTTGCCTACAGATTAAGCTTCTTCATAATTAACCTTTCAATTACCCTCCCATCACTCCCTTCTTAAGGACCATAAAGATAAGAGCTACTGCTTTCTTTTTTCAACCAAAGAGAGAGCTTTATAAATAACTACAAAAAAATAAATTTCAGATAACTATATTAGCATTGCTTAAGGATCAAAGGCTCTTCAGTTGCTAAATATAATAACCACTTAAAAGGAATGAAAAATGTCAAAATCATTTTAGAATCTGTAGTTGTTTTGTTTTCAGAAAAATTACATGTGAAGATGTTTAAAAATTCTTAGGAGTTACAATTGTTTTAGTTATTGGTCTCTAAATAAACCATAAAAGAAACTTTGGCAAGTGGATGTATTTAGGCACAGTTTTGCATTTTGCTCATCATAAAAATTGATGAATAGTATAGAATATAAAATAGCATATTAAATTATCTTATCTTTAAAGATAAACAATTCTATCTAGGTGAAATGCTATTTTTTTAAAAATGCAACTGATTTTAAATCTTGAAATTATTTTTCATAAATTTGAATATTCACTGTTCAAAACAGGCATGGCCATACATTATTTGTAAGGTGTCTGGTCTATGATCTAAAGATGATACTGACTAGGTACAATTAGAAAAAGTAATTTAACTTGATATTTTTACATTCAAGTAATCTTAAATGGCAAATTTGGTCTTGGAGTACAGAATGAAGCAGGGCACAGGCTAACAGAGTTTTCCCAAGAGAACATACTCATCATAGCAAACACCCTCTTCCAACAATACAAAAGACAACTCTACACATGGACATCACCAGATGATCAACACGAAAATCAGATTGATTATAGTCTTTGCAGTCAAAGATGGAGAAGCTCTATACAGTCAGCAAAACAAGACTGGAAGCAGACTGTGGCTCAGATCATGAACTCCTTATTGCCAAATTCGGACATAAATTGAAGAAACTAAGGAAAACTACTAGACCATTCAGGTATAAACTAAATAAAATCCCTTATGATTATACAGTGGAGGTGAAAAATAGATTAAAGGGATTAGATCTGATAGACATAGTACCTGATGAACTATGGACAGAGGTTCTTGATATTGTACAGGAGACAGGGATCAAGACCAACCCCAAGAAAAAGAAATGCAAAAAAGAAAAATAGCTGTGAAAAGGAGAGAAGCAAAAAGCAAAGGAGAAAAGGAAAGATAAACCCATTTGAATGCAGAGTTCCAAAGAATAGCAACAAGAGATAAGAAAGCCTTCCTCAGTGGTCAGTGCAAAGAAATAGAGGAAAACAATAGAATGGGAAAGACTAGAGATCTCTTCAAGAAAATTAGAGATACCAAGGGAACATTTCATACAAAGATGGGATCAATAAAGGACAGAAGTGGAATGGAACTAACAGAAGAAGAGGATATTAAGAAGAGGTGTCAGCGGAACCTTCTTCAGAATAGATCACATCCTAGGCCATAAATCTAGTCTTGGTAAATTAAAAAAAAATGGAAATCATTCCAGTCATCTTTTCTAACAACAGTGCAGTAAGATTAGATCTCAATTACAGGAAAAAAATTATTAAAAATTCCAACATATGGAGGCTAAATAACACGCTTCTGAATAACCAACAAATCATAGAAGAAATAAAAAAAGAAATCAAAATATGCATAGAAATGAATGAAAATGAAAACACAACAACCCAAAACCTATGGGACACTGTAAAAGCAGTGCTAAGGGGAAGGTTCATAGCATTACAGGCTCACCTCAAGAAACAAGAAAAAAGTCAAATAAATAACCTAACTCTACACCTAAAGCAACTAGAGAAGGAAGAAATGAAGAACCCCAGGGTTAGTAGAAGGAAAGACATCTTAAAAATTAAGGCAGAAATAAATGCAAAAGAAACTAAAGAGACCATAGCAAAAATCAACAAAGCTAAAAGCTGGTTTTTTGAAAAAATAAACAAAATTGACAAACCATTAGCAAGACTCATTAAGAAACAAAGGGAGAAGAACCAAATTAACAAAATTAGAAATGAAAATGGAGAGATTACAACAGACAACAATGAAATACAAAGGACCATAAGAGATTACTACCAGCAGTTCTTTGCCAATAAAATGAACAACTTGGAAGAAATGGACAAATTCCTAGAAAAGTATAACTTTCCAAAACTGAACCAGAAAGAAATAGAAGATCTTAACAGACCTATCACAAGCACAGAAATCAAAACTGTAATCAGAAATCTTCCAGCAAACAAAAGCCCAGGACCAGATGGCTTCACAGCTGAATTCTACCAAAAATTTAGAGAAGAGCTAACACCCGTCTTACTCAAACTCTTCCAGAAAATTGCAGAAGAAGGTAAACTTCCAAATTCATTCTATGAGGCCACCATCACCCTAATTCCAAAACCAGACAAAGATGCCACACACACACAAAAAAAAAAACTACAGGCCAATATCACTGATGAACATAGATGCAAAAATCCTTAACAAAATTCTAGCAAACAGAATCCAACAACATATTAAAAAAATCATACATCATGACCAAGTAGGCTTTATCCCAGGAATGCAAGGGATATCCACAAATATCCACAAATCAGTCAATGTAATACACCACATTAACAAATTGAAAGATAAAACCCATATGATTATCTCAATAGATGCAGAAAAAGCCTTTGACAAAATTCAACGTCCATTTATGATTAAAACTCTCTAGAAAGCAGGAATAGAAGGAACATACCTCAACACAATAAAAGCTATATATGACAAACTCACAGCAAGCATTACCCTCAATGGTGAAAAATTGAAAGCATTTCCCCTAAAATCAGGAACAAGACAAGGGTGCCCACTGTCACCACTACTATTCAACATAGTCTTGGAAGTTTTGGCCACAGCAATCAGAGCAGAAAAAGAAGTAAAAGGAATCCAGATAGGAAAAGAAGATGTGAAACTCTCGCTGTTTGCAGATGACATGATCCTCTACATAGAAAACCCTAAAGACTCTATCAGAAAATTACTAGAGCTAATCAATGAATATAGTGAAGTTGCAGGATATAAAATTAATACACAGAAATCCCTTGCATTCCTATACACTAACAATGAGAAAACAGAAAGAGAAATTAAGGAAACAATACCATTCACCATTGCAACAAAAAGAATAAAATACTTAGGAGTATATCTACCTAAAGAAACAAATGACCTATACATTGAAAACTATAAAACACTGATGAAAGAAATCAAAGAGGACACAAACAGATGGAGAAATATACCGTGTTCATGGATTGCAAGAATCATTATTGTCAAAATGGCTATACTACCCAAGGCAATGTATAGATTCAATGCAATCCCTATCAAGCTACCAACGGTATTTTTCACAGAACTAGAACAAATAATTTCACAATGTGTATAGAAATACAAAAAAACCTCAAATAGTCAAAGTAATCTTGAGAAAGAAGAATGGAACTGGAGGAATCAACCTGCCTGACTTCAGACTATACTACAAAGCCACAGTTGTCAAGACAGTATGGTACTGGCACAAAGACAGAAATATAGATCAATGGAACAGAATAGAAAGCCCAGAGATAAATCCACGAACCTATGGTCACCTTATCTTCGACAAAGGAGGCAAGGATATACAATGGAAAAAAGACAACCTCTTTAACAAGTGGTTCTGGGAAAACTGGTCAACTACTTGTAAAAGAATGAAACTAGAACACTTTCTAACACCATACACAAAAATAAACTCAAAATGGATTAAAGGTCTAAATGTAAGACCAGAAACTATAAAACTCCTAGAGGAGAACACTGGCAAAACACTCTCCTACATGAATCACAGCAGGATCCTCTATGACCCCCCTCCCAGAATTTTAGAAATAAAAGCAAAAATAAACAAATGGGACCTAATTAAACTTAAAAGCTTTTGCACAACAAAGGAAACTATAACCAAGGTGAAAAGACAGTCCTCACATTGGGAGAAAATAATAGCAAATGAAGCAACAGACAAAGGATTAATCTCAAAAATATACAAGCAATTCCAGATACATAAACGACCCAATCAAAAAACAGGGTAAAGAACTAAACAGACATTTCTCTAAAGAAGACATACAGATGGCTAACAAACACATGAAAAGATGCTCAACATCACACTTTATCAGAGAAATGCAAATCAAAACCACAATGAGGTACCATTATACGCCAGTCAGGATGGCTGCTATCCAAAAGTCTACAAGCAATAAATGCTGGAGAGGGTGTGGAGAAATGGGAACCCTCTTACACTGTTGGTGGGAATGCAAACTAGTACAGCCGCTATGGAGAACAGTGTGGAGATTTCTTAAAAAACTGGAAATAGAACTGTCATATGACCCAGCAATACCACTCCTGGGCATACACACCGAGGAAACCAGATCTGAAAGAGACACATGCACCCCAGTGTTCATCATGGCACTGTTTATAATAGCCAGGACATGGAAGCAACCTAGATGCCCATCAGCAGACGAATGGATAAGGAAGTCGTGGTACATATACACCATGGAATATTACTCAGCCATTAAAAAGAATTCATTTGAATCAGTTCTAATGAGGTGGATGAAACTGGAGCCCATTATACAGAGTGAAGTAAGCCAGAAAGATAAAGATTATTACAGTATACTAACACATATATATGGAATTTAGAAAGATGGTAATGATAACCCTATATGCAAAACAGAAAAATAGACACAGATGTACAGAACAGACTTTGGGACTCTGTGGGAGAAGGTGAGGGTGGGATGTTTAGAGAGAACAGTATCGAAACATGAATATTATCAAGGGTGAAACAGATCACCAGCCCAGGTTGGATGCCTGAGGCAAGTGCTCGGGGCTGGTGCACTGGGAAGACCCCGAGGGATCGGGTGGAGAGGGAGGTGGGAGGGGGGATCGGGATGGGGAATACATGTAAATCCATGGCTGATTCATATCAATGTATGACAAAAGCCGCTACAATATTGTAAAGTTAGCCTTCAACTAATAAAGATAAATGAAAAAAAAAAAAAAACGTGTCAGGAATACACAAAAGAACTGTACAAAAAAGATCTTTATGACCCATACAATCACGATGGTGTGATCACTCACCTAGAGCCAGACATCCTGGAAAGTGAAGTCAAGTGGGCCTCAGGTAGTATCACTACAAACAAAGCTAGTGGAGGGGATGGAATTCCAGTTGAGTTATTTCAAATCCTAAAAGGTGATGCTGTGAAAGTGTTGCACTTAATATGCCAGCAAATTTGGAAAACTCAGCAGTGGCCACAAGACTCGAAAAGGTCAGTTTTCATTCCAATCCCAAAGAAAGGCAGTGCCAAAGAATGCTCACACCACCACACAATTGCACTCATAGCACACACTAGTAAAGCAATGCTCAAAATTCTCCAAGCCAGGCTTCAGCAATACGTGAACCATGAATTTCCAGGTGTTCAAGCTGGTTTTAGAAAAGGCAGAGGAACCAGAGATCAAACTGCTAACATCCACTGGATCATCAAAAAAGAGAGTTCCAGAAAAACATCTATTTCTGCTTTATTGGCTATGCCAAAGCCTTTGACTATGTGGATAACAATAAACTGTGGAAAATTCTGAAAGAGATGGGAATACCAGACCACCTGACCTGCCTCTTGAGAAAGCTGTATGAAGGTCAGGAGGCAACAGTTAGAACTGGACATGGAACAACAGACTGGTTCCAAATAGGAAAAGAGCACATCAAGGCTGTAAATTGTCACCTTGTTTATTTAACTTACATGCAGAGTACATCATGAGAAATGCTGGACTGGAGGAAGCACAAGCTGGAATCAAGATTGCCTGGAGAAATATCAATAACTTCAGATATACAGATGACACCACCCTTATGGCAGAAAGTGAAGAATTAAAGAGCCTCTTGAAAGTGAAAGAGGAGAGAGAAAATGTTGGCTTAAAACTCAACATGCAGAAAATTAAGATCATGACATCCTGTCCCATTACTTCATGCATAGATGGGGAAACAGTGGAAACAGTGGCAGACTTTATTTTTGGGGGTTCCAAAAATCATTGCAGATGGTGATTGCAACCATGAAATTAAAAGATGCTCAGTTCTTGGAGGAAAGTTATGACCAATGTAGATGGCATTTTAAAAAGCAGAGACATTACTTTGCCAACAACAGTCCATCTAGTCAAGGCTACTGGTTTTTCCAGTAGTCATGTATGGCTATGAGAGGTGGACTATAAAGAGAGCTGAGCACCAAAGAATTGATGCTTTTGAACTATGGTGTTGGAGAAGACTCTTGAGAGTCCTTTGGACTGCAAGGAGATCCAAGAAGTCCATCCTATAGGAGATCTGTCCTGGGTGTTCATTAGAAGGATTGATGTTGATGCTGAAACTCCAATACTCTGGCCACCTGATGGGAAGATCTGATTCATTTGAAAGACCCTGATTCTGGGAAAGATTGAGGGCAGGAGGAGAATGGGACGACAGAGGATGAGATGGTTGGATGGCATCACCGACTCAATGAACATGAGTTTGGGTAGACTCTGGGAGCTGGTGATGGACAGGGAGGCCTGGCATGCTGTGGTCCATGGTGTCTCAAAGAGACGGACACGACTGAACAACTGAAGTGAACTGAACTGAATCTTAAATGGAATCATAAATTAACTCTTAATATGACAGTTTTAAATGATATAATTTTACTGGACATATTATAGAAATAATTGTAGGTCCATATGCAGATGTAAGAAATAATACAGAGAAAACCTATATACTCTTTCCTTCATTTTCTCAATACCAGTAGTTTGTAAAATTATAGCATAATGGTTGAGATTCATACAATCCACTAAAGTCATTTGAATATCCCATTTTACTTATACTTATTTATAAGTGTGGCTTTACTTTGATAAATTTGTATTATATATTTTAGGTTTATATTCAGTTCAGGTCAGTCACTCAGTCATGTCTGACTCTTTTCGACCCCATCAACCACAGCACACCAGGCCTCCCTCTCCATCACCAACTCCCAGAGTACACCCAAACCCATGTCCATTGAGTCGGTGATGCCATCCAACCATCTCATCCTCTGTCGTCCCCTTCTCCTCCTGCCCCCAATCCCTTCCAGCATCAGGGTCTTTTCAAATGAGTCAGCAGTGTTTATTGCAGGGGGACAGGTGAGGAGTCCAGGGCAGCTAGTGCTTAAAAGACTTAAACTCCCTGAAGGCTTTCAGGGAAAGACTTTTAAAAACAGGCTGAGGGAGGGAGATCATAGGGTATGTGATCAGCTCATGGACATTTTTCTGATTGGTGGTTATGAGTGAATCGGAAATCATATCATCAACCTTCTGATTCTAACTGGTGTGGGTTCTGTGAGCTTGTTGCCGCACACAGTTATCTTCTCCCACTTGGTGAGGGTTTCAGTTAACTTCTTGTGTTAACCCTAACTTGGTGAGGGTTTCAGTATCTGCTAAAAAGTTCAAAGGACATGGCTCAGAATATTTTCTATAGCCCTTGAGGAGGAACTAAGTGTCCTTGACTTTGTTTAATGGCTAAACTGTTATTAGTTTGTCTTGCTAGACTGTTTTCCGTTTTGCATTTTCTCACTTCTCTGATTAAATTGATTTTTTGACTAAAGTGTTTCTACAGACCAAAAGTAGTGGAAGATGTGGTGCCGGGAAGACCCCATAGCATCCTGTTCAATTACACAGGGGTCTCTGGGTTATCTTAACAACAGGTAAAGCAATGAATGGCGTATAGAACACTGGCGATTTGTTTTTCTTTCTCCCTCTCTCCTTTTCTCTTCTTCTCTTAGAACAGGAAAGCTGGTTTGAGCTAGAACACTTAAGGCCCTGTTCTGGGAAGATATATAAGCCCTGCCTGTGGGTTCATCTCCCAGGTGTCTCTCATCATTGGACTCCCAGGACTGCCCCAGTGGGCATGAGCTCAGGCGAGCTGCTTTCACGGTAATTCCCGGCAATTCTGTTTAGGAGTGGGATGCACCCTGACAGCTCAGTGGGTCTCAGAGAAGCCCTCACTTTGGCCAGTTTATTCCTACCTGGCCAGAACATGAGGATCTATCCCAGGAAGCCTTGAGGCTGAGGCAGCCTCCTCGCCCATGCACAGCATCTTCCTGGTCAAAGCAGCAGGCTCAGTCTTCAGGCTTAGGTAGGGCCGGGCAGCACCCACCCGCTGGGTGTCTGGACCAGCAGTTCCTGCGGTGCGCGGTGGCCGCCGTCAGACCACTTGTGGTCCTGCTGTTCTTACGGGACTTGGGACGTGCCTGACAGTCTTGATTCTCAGCTGCCTCCTACCTCCAGCAGCCCTTTAATGGCTTCGGAAATCCTATGAATTCTGGCTTGAGGGGAACAGCGACTGCAGGGGTGTGTTGAATGTGGACAGCTAATGTGTCCCCTAGAAGTTCCAATCTGTGGCGAGGTCTGTCCCTATAAGCCCAGACCTACGACCCTTCCCGAGGAGCTTGGAAGCAGAGCGACACAGCATGGGCCTATCGAGGTCACTCCGCTCACCTAACCTCGGCCACCAGGACCTCTAGCTCTGCGTAGACATGGGCTGCCCGTGCCCAGCTGGCCATCTTCCTGGGCAGTGGGCCCTGTACTGGACTGCATGCCTGGTACAGACAGCGAAAGTTTTGGCCCTGTCCTGGGAAGTTACACAGCCATCTCCCAGGGTGTCTCTGAACAGCGAACCCTCCCGCACCAGCCCACCAGCCAGGGGACGAGGCTAAGGAGTCAGCGTATTCAGGGGAATTAGCAACCCTGTTTAGGATCAAGAAGGACCCTGGCAGCCCGACTCGTCCTCCCGAAGACTCCACTTGTGCCCAGTCTATCACTACGTGGTCCAGACAGGAAGACTGGATGCCGAATCATCTAGGTAAGTGCATGCGCATTTCTCTTCCTTGCACCTTCCCGGCTCGTCCCATCTGCCTGTCCGATAACCCGCCTCCTTGCCCACCAGGCAGTCTTCCTGAGGCTAATGTTCCACTCCTCAAACCCCATGCGCCATTGATGAGGTTGGAATGGTGGTAAACATCAGATGACCTGGTATGGTGGTTCTGTCCTTAAGAGGCTTGGGCTGATCTAAAAAAAAAAAAAAACCAAAATTATTTTTAAGACCTATTTTAGATTCACAGTGAAATGGAGTTGAAAATAAAGAGTTCCAATATGCCCTCTACCCACACAGAAACACAACCGTTTCCACTGCCTTTTATCTTATTTCATTTTTGCAGCTGTAAAATGGTGGAGATTTGCATAGAAATCCTAAGAAACTATACAAAAATTATTACATCATTAGAAGAAATATCAGACTATAAAAATCCAATGGAATTCTGTGGTGACTAACTTGAACAGAGAAAAATGAAGTAGGAAAGAAATGAGCAAGACACTAAAGGACTATTACTTTATTTTTTGTTGACATATCATTGATATACAGTGTTATGTTTCTGGTATAGAGCAAAGTAATTCAGTTATACACACACATATATATTATTTTACATATTATTTCCATTATGGTTTATCTCAGAATATTTAATATAGTTCCTGTGCTATACAATAGAATGCAGTTGTTTATCCAATCTATATAAGGATACTTTGCATCTGCTAATCTCAAACTCCCAATTCATCCCTCCCCATCCCACCCCACCCCACCCTGTTCTCTATATTTGAAGACATTAAAGGACTGTATAAATAGAATTACTGGATGCAAACACTTTTAAATCACAGGGCAAAAATATAAAAATAGGAAAAATGTTCCAGTTATGTGCACTGAAATAAACTTGGTTGTGCTTTTCCAGCTGCAAGTACCTTTCTTTTCATTTGTTTAATTATATCTCTCACAGTCAAAAGGTAATAGTTCCAAAATTGATTTTTAACATCTGTAACAAGCTATGGGTACAGGTTTTGATTAAATATCCTTTGACAGATTCAGGCTGCAGTATTTAGTCAAAGATAACATGTTTCTCTGAAGATTTTGATCATTGGGTGGTTTTATCATAAGGTTTTAAATTGTTTACTAAAAATAAATAATATTTTTAGTGTTTTATTAATAACTAAGAACACTTAGAATATTGTTTTTTAGTAAACAGAAGCAGATTTCCAATAATTCCATAAATGTGTCAAATTATAATCTATAAATTAATTCTATAGCTAAGGAATTTATATATTAATTTATAGTTAGTTTAATATCAAATGTGTGACCAGAGTCCTAAATTGAATGTTCATAAGGTTGTATCCTTGTGGAGTTGCCATCTTTAGAGATGTTATGGAATAAAACCACTGGCCTTGATTTCTTAAACTATTAACTTAGGACAAATGAAGCTTTGGAGTCTAAAGGCTACCTTTTTATTTTTTTTTCAGTTGTAATAAGAAAATGTCAATTGATTTATATTTAAAATTAAGTAGATGGAAACTGAATTTTGGCTAACTGCTTTATTGATAAAAGCTAATTACATATGCTGTTAGATATACAAGCATATTTTAACTCTATCCTTTGTTTCTTTTAATTCTTTTATTAGACAGAATTGGCAATGGTAAGCTAAAGTAAGAAACCCCTGCAAAAATCTTAGTGGCTTCATACAAGTTTGTTTTTTTTCTTTTTCTTTTTTTTTTTCCATTTATTTTTATTAGTTGGAGGCTAATTACTTTACAATATTGTAGTGGTTTTTGTCATACATTGACATGAATCAGCCATGGATATACATGTATTCCCCATCCCGATCCCCCCTCCCACCTCCCTCTCCACCCGATCCCTCTGGGTCTTCCCAGTGCACCAGGCCCGAGCACTTGTCTCATACATCCAACCTGGGCTGGTGATCTGTTTCACCCTAGATAATATACATGTTTCAATGCTGTTCTCTCGAAACATCCCACCCTCGCCTTCTCCCAGAGTCCAAAATTCTGTTCTGTACATCTGTATCTCTTTTTATGTTTTGCATGTAGGGTTATCGTTACCATCTTTATAAATTCCATATATATGTGTTAGTATACTGTATTGGTCTTTATCTTTCTGGCTTACTTCACTTTTTTCTTACTAATACTACATGTGCAACATGAGTCAGCAGGGGGCTCTGCTCACCTCCAGGTTAATAGGAAGAAAAGTGTCAATGTCACCAAAGCAAGAGCAGATGCCGGTGATTGTTCCACATGGGGTTCACTGCTGAGTGCAATCTGGGTACTCTGAGACTAATGAAAGGGTCAAATCAGTTGTGTGAAATGATTAGTGCAGTTAAATTTGGACTAAAAGTTGGATTAAGTCAGAGGAGGAGGATTGATACTGGGCAGTCAGAATAAGATAGGACTTATTGGACTACCTGGCTGATGAGGAATGAGAATACCCACAGGAACCCTGAGCATCTGGGACACTGGAACAAGTGAGGTGTAGTCATCTGGGTGGTGTTGACAGAAGGAAAGTAGAAGAACAACGTCACACTAAGTCTGACAAATACAAATTGTGCAGTTCCCAAAGTGCAGCTTATGCAGTTGAAGATTTGTTGTTCAAATGGTGTATTTGAAAGAGGTACTTAGTAATCAACTAGTATATAATACTCTGTGTGGGATGTTTTAGTTTTTCAGGATATAGTCATTAAGGCAAAGGATGTTTTTCTGTTTGTTTTGTTTTTGCGTGAGTTTCTTACTGTTTGTTTTTGCATGAGTTTTTTACTGGAGGTCATCAAATTTGACTCAAGCAGAATTATAGCCTTAAGGTGAATAAGGAACTTCCTTGGAAGGTGAATAGGAGTTGAGTTTTTCAAATTACTGGGGATGTGCTCATGGGAATGGCATTTGTTTGGGTCTAAAACACTAGATAAAGTTGAGAGACTTAGTAAGGTGAAGTGGGGTTGAAGGCATAAATTTATCTTATAGAAGGGGCATTTTATTAATATCTGAATTGATACTTAAAAACAACTGAGAGACATCTCTGATAGACTGGGTCAAATCAATTACTTCAGTTACATTACACAGTCTATCTTTTCAAATTGTACGTTTTTTTTTTTTTTCTTCCCCTCTTTGGTTTGTCTTATTACATAGGAAAGTGAATAAAGAACTTTGTATTATGTAAATATTATATAGCATTATATAAGAACACTGAGTGTGAAAGTGGTGGCTTACTGTTGTTTTTCCAACTGTCTATGCTTAATAAGTACTAATTTTTTCAAACCATGTGATAATCAATTGGAAACAGAAGAGAGGATAGTAGAACTATTGAAGAGCATTCACTTTCTCTCGAGAGCAATAGAACACAGCTTTCACTTTACAGTAGTGATGGAAACAGCACTAGTATTGCCCTTTTGCAACTTGTAAAATGGAGGCTTTAATTCTTAAGAAATATTTTAAACATCCTACTATTTAAGTGTCCTGTTGCTCACAAAACTAAGGATTTCCTTAGTTATATTAAACTGTTTGAAAAGTTCTAACAGTAATGTTTTAACAGATAGCTAAATCTATTTTATTTTCAAACATGGAGCACAAATCATTTTAATGTTATTTAAACATTTAATAAATACCAAAAACCTCCACATCTATGGCTAATATGTTTTTGGGGAAGGCCAGTGTTACGTGAAATAACTTGCACCTGTGCTGTCAACTGGGACCATTTTTTGTTTAACTCTATGTAGATTGGAGAAACAGATGATTCCATGACCCAGAGACCTCACTGCAGGCTCATTTACTGCCTCCATCCAGACAAATGATTACAGGCTTCATCAATCTTTTAAGAAGCTGCAGAGAACAGTTCCAAAATCATGGTCCTTCATGCATGAAAAACCCAAGTATTTTCAGCATCATGTATTTCAGTTTTTCAGAGAATATGAATGTGATGGTAAGGAAGAATTGTAAAATTGGCAGTAAAATGAGGTTATTTCCAATAATTTTAAGTCTGTGTTGTAGGGACTTTATAATTTTTTCATTGTTATGACTAATATTATCTCACCACTTAGAACAGAAATTGAAATATGAGAAAAAGAATATAGGGAGAATAAGAAGGTAATGGATTTGAAGGAGATGGGTACAGCTGTTGAATTGGGATTTGTCTAGAGTTCCATTATATGTGATGCTTCCAGTTGTAACTGAAAGTTAGATTTGGCTGCTCTCTATTCAAAAGCTGTTATAGAGGCAAACCTGGTGGAAAGGAATGTTTGCCCTGCTTTAGATGCCAGCAACATGGCAAGGGAGTGGGGTTGGCAAGCAGGGTGGACTCTTGTTCAAAGACCAGCTCCCCAGATAATTAGTGGGCAAAATCTTTTGTGGATGGAGAGGGGGAACTACATTCAGAAATAGCACAGTCAGCTCTGACAGTCATCTTGAAATTGTTCATGTGGTGGTCTGATCAGCATCATCTTGATTGTTTTAAATTCAATTAATCTTTAGTTCCAGAATCAGTTTGTTCCCATTTCCTTGAGGCCAGTTCTCAGAATTGTGGCAGCTTATGTCATGGCTACAGTCTGGTCATCTTGTAGATAACTTCTTCCATGTGGTAAGAGCTTCAGTAACTACAAAGCTCACAGGAATGGCTCAGAATGCTATCTATAGCCTCTGAAGAGGAACTAAAAGGGCCTTGACTGTGCTTAATGACTAAATACAATTATTTAGAATTGTTGGACTGTTTTTCTTTGATTCTGCATTTTATCATGTCTCCAATTAAACTTACTCAGCTAAAGTTTTTCCACAGATAAAAGTCAGGCAGAGAACTGGGGGTGGGGGGAAGGATCATTTTATCTGGCTATCATTTATACATTTTGAAGAATAGCTTCATGACACCCCTTCCAGGAAACCTTTTATGAACTTCAAGACTCAGTTAGGGTTGTGATTATATAAAACTATAAGTATTTTGTATTTCCCCATACTGCACAGCACTTCACACTCAATAGTGTGTTATGATTTCTTGCTTTAGAGATGTGCACTTCCTTAGACAGGGATTGTGCTAACTTCACTAGTGCTAACTTCATGGTAGTTGCATAATAACTGATCAATGAAAGAATGATTATCATTCGACCTGGAAAAACTGATTCAACTATATGTACTCAACTGTAGTATATTTGGCTTTAGTGTGTGTGTGCTTGCAATTTTTTAAATTCATTTTTTAATTGGAGTGCAATTGCTTTACAATGTTGTGTTAGTACAATAACATGAATCAGCTATGTGCATATATATATCCCCTTGACTTGAGCCTCCCTCCTACCCCACCCCCATGCCACCATTCCAGGTCACCCACTTAGTACAAGCTGAGCTCCTTGTACCATACAGCAGTTTCCCACTAGCTCTTTCACATATGGTAATGTGTATATGTGAATGCTACTGTCTTAATTCAGCCCACTCTCTTCAACCTCCACTCCAGTCCACAAGACCATTCTCTATGTCTCTGTCTGTGTCTCTATTACTGCCCTGCAGAGAAGTTCATAAGTACCATTGTTCTAGATTCATTATATATGCATTAATATACAGTATTTTGCTCTTTCTGACTTCACTCTCTATGGGTGACTCTAGGTTCATCCACATCACTACAAATGATGCCATTTCATTCCTTTTTACAGCTGTGTAATATTTCATTGTCTATATGCACCACATCTTCTTTATCCATTCATCTATTAATGGATATTTAAGTGGCTTCCATGTACTTGCTGTTGTAAATAGTGCTGCAATAAACATCGGGGTACATATGTCTTTTCCAGTTATGGTTTTCTCAGGGTATATGCCCAGGAATGCTATCACTGGTTAATACATGGTAGTTCTAGTTTAAGTTTTTAAGGAGCCTCCATCCTGTTTTCCATAATGGCTATATCAATTCACATTCCCACCAGCAGTGCAAGAGAGTTCCCTTTTCTCCACACCCTCTCCAGCATTTATTTATAGATTCTTTGATGATGGCCATTCTGAGCAGTGGGTGTGAGGTGATATCTTGTTGTAGTTTTGATTTGCATTTCTCTAATAATTAGTTGAGAATCTAAAAGATGTTGAGCTTCTTTTCATGTGTGTGTTGGCCATCTGCATGTCCTCTTTGGATAAATGCATGTTTAGGTCTTCTGCCCATTTTTTTTGACTGTGTTGTTTGTTTTTTCTTATGTTGACCTGTATGAGCTGCTTGTATAATTTGAAGATTAATCCTTTGTCAGTTGCTTCATTTGCAAATATTTTCTCCCATTCTGAGGGTTGTCTTTTCATCTTGTTTATTGTTTCCTTTGCTGTACAAAAACTTTTAAGTTTAATTAGGTTCAATTTTTAAATTTTTGTTTTTATTTTTATTACTCCAGGAAGTGGGTCAAGAAAGATCTTGCTGCAATTATGTCAAACATGTTCTACATGTGTTTTTCTCTGAATTTTATATGGCTTTAATCCATTTTGAATTTATTTTTGTGTATGGTATTAGGAAGTGCTCTAATTTCGTTATTTTACATGTAACTGTCCAGTTTTCCCTGTACCATATTTTGACTTTAAAGCAGCAAAACATTGGAGGAAAATGGGCTATGTCTGGAAATTCCAAGTCAGAACATTTAGAAAAGATGTTTTCTTTATGTGTGTGTATTTTAGAGCAATGGAACATATTCTTAGATCAGTATTTGAGTTCTAATTCTACTACTTAGAGGGCATCTACATCTGTATGCTGTTGGTAAGCTTCCTAGCCTCTCTGGACACCTGTTTCTGTATTTGTGAAAAGAAAGCCCTTAACTGATTTCCAGGGCTTCTTTGCACATGTATACTATTATTATATGAAGAGCAACTTGACATCAGTGGCAGAGTAGTGAGTTTTTCCTTGAGGTGAGGGTGAGTATTGCCTTTGTCAAATGTCGGTAAACTCTAGTAGAAGCAGATAACAATGAGAACCTTCCTTATTTGTAGTGAAAGGAATGTTGCGTTTTCCATATTATTGCCATATATTCAGAAATGGAAATTATCATTGAATTACTTCTGACTCACTTAGATCTAAAGACTTTATGAAGAGGAAGTTCCTCCAATATGCAATGAATTACAGGTCAATTAAATTGGGGTTACTATTTACTGTAGATAAACCACCACTGGACAAGTAGAAGGTGAA
Source organism: Odocoileus virginianus (assembly GCF_023699985.2). NCBI lineage: Eukaryota > Metazoa > Chordata > Mammalia > Artiodactyla > Cervidae > Odocoileus > Odocoileus virginianus. The sequence continues at coordinate 36,097,274 of NC_069680.1, forward strand.
TCAGGTATAATTGCTACTGTAACAAAGAGAAACAATAGAAGTTACTAATAAAAAACAAATATAGTCCTATCTCAGTATACCAAAATCTGTGGATGCTCACGTCTCACAGTTGGCCCTCAGTATCATGGATCTTCAATTCAGATATTCAGTCAACAGCAAATTGTAAAGAGGCACAACCTATGGATAGCCAGGGCCACTGTACATTATTTTCTTTCCCTCACAGTCTTCCTAGAATGGTACAGGAAAGTTGTCTTCCACTAAGTCATTCAGGGGGTCAGGTTTCTTTCAAGTCAGTGCACTACTCTAGAGTATGATCTGTTTTTTGGTTCAACTGAGACATGCATGGGATGGGATGTGGTTGGGGAGAGATGAATGCAGGGAAGCACATGTGCAATGCCTTAAAGCCAAGGCCTGGTGACATTTAACAATTAGAAGCAAGGGGAATTGAAAAATGTAGCTGGTCTCCAACTTCTTGGTTTTCAGGAAGAAGGGGAGAATGGACTTTGGATAACTTAAAAACTATACCAGCTTTTAGAAAAGACCCTGATGCTGGGAAAGATCAAAGACAGGAGGAGAAGGGAACAACAGAGGATGAGATGGTTGGATGGCATCACAGACTCAATGGACATGAGTTTGAGCAAGCTCCGAGAGTTGGTATGGACACGGAAGCTTGGTGTGCTGCAGTCCATGGGGTTGCAAAGAGGTGGACATGACTGAACAGAACTGATACCAGTTTTGACTTTCAATAATTAGAAATGAAATGGTCATGTGGCTTAAAGATGCAATTTGAATCATCATTGTGCTTTTATTTAAAACATAGCTTTCATTAAATTAAAAATATATAATTCATGATTAAATATTTTTATAACACACCTATACAGTAGAATGCTAAGTAGTTTTTAAAATTCTTTTGTAAATGAATAGTTAATGTAATGGAAATCAGTATAGCATATGTAGCTATTTTAAACTAGCAAGATATGGGAAAAAGTTATACAATAAAGTAACTAATGTTTATAAAAATATTGTTTGGATAAGTAAATTAGAAAAAGTTCAAAATGTTAGTGTCATCTTTTTTTGAGGCTTAAACAATTTTATTTTGTATAGACTTATTAAACTTACCTGAAAATTTTTTCAAATATTTTATTAGTCTTTCAGTTCAGTTCAGTTCAGTTGCTCAGTCATGTCCGACTCTTTGCAACCCCATGAATCACAGCATGCCAGGCCTCCCTGTCCATTACCAACTCCTGGAGTTTACTCAAACTCATGCCCTTTGAGTCGGCAATGCCATCCAGCCATCTCATCCTCTGTCATCCCCTTCTCCTCCTGCCCCCAATCCCTCCCAGCATCAGGGTCTTTTCCAATGAGTCAACTCTTTGCATGAGGAGCCCTAAGTATTGGAGTTTCAGCTTCGCCATCAGTCCTTCCAATGAACACCCAGGACTGATCTCCTTTAGGAGGGACTGGTTGGATCTCCTTGCAGTCCAAGGGACTCTCAAGAGTCTTCTCCAACACCACAGTTCAAAAGCATCAATTTTTCGGCGCTCAGCTTTCTTCACAGTCCAACTCTCACATCCATACATGACCACTGGAAAAACCATAGCCTTGACTAGATGGACCTTTGTTGGCAAAGTAATGTCTCTGCTTTTTAATATGCTATCTAGGTTGGTCTTAACTTTCCTTCCAAGGAGTAAGCGCCTTTTAATTTCATGGCCACAATCACCATCTTTAGTCTTTAAAACATGGCAATGATTATAACCCTATAGCAGCAGAGAGTTTATTTTTATTAGTAAGAAACTTTTTATGAATTCATCAAGATATAACCTTGTTTTCCTCTACTTGTCAGATCTAATATGTTGGATGGAGCACTAAGTGTGAAAAGAGATCTATTTTTGAAACTTGACTCTGTTACTTGATAGCTATACATTTTCTTGGAAAAAATACCTTAACCTCACTGATGGCCAATTTTCACATCAGATCAATTTGATAGGGCTAAAGGTTTGTACCCTATGGAGTTCTTAAGAGCACTAAGTAAGATAATACGTGTGAATTTAAATGGTTGATCATTATGTTAGGTATTGATACTAATACTCCTAGAAGTTAAACTGAAGCAAGTATTTAAATGGCAGTGAACTCTGAATTTGACTCATTCATAATGGCTTACATGCCCTGATTAACTATAATAAGGCAGTAAATAAAATTATTCTGCTAGATTCAAATAACTACAAGAAAACTTGCTTAGGCTGATGGTGGGACCTTTGCAACCTCTTCTAGTAACATTGTTGTGTCCAACTTCAGAGAAATGGCTAATGGTCCTAAAGTTCACTTTTCAAATAAAGATTAACATTATTCTGAAAAGCTTTTCTATATACGGCTTTAAGGTAAGCTTAAAAAAAAATTATAAATAACATGAAAACAAAGTAAAGTGGCATAAATCATTTGCCCTCTTGGCAAATTCATAACAGCATCATGCTTTTAATTAAAATGTTCACATGTAATGAATTCCACAGAAAGTATGAAATCTGACAAGATTTACAAATGCATAGAACCATGTAACCCACATCTTTCCCTGTGCCACCTTCTAGTCAATATATGCGTATGTAGTCACTGTGATTTTTCTCATTATAATAGATCATTTTACTTGATAAAAATGAAATCATACAATATGTACTTTTTGTGTCTAGCTTTTTCGGCTTAACAAAAGTTTTGGTGATTCATCAATATAGTTTTATAAACTTGCTTATCACTGTTATCTTTGGTAGAACTTTCCATATTTATTTGCCTTTTATTTCCTATTTATATTTCCATGTTTTCTAAACTTTCTCCATTGAATATATATTTATTTGAATAATAAGCAAAATTCAATGAACATTAACATATAAGAATTTTGTAATGACTCAGAAGAAGTTAAATTTATCCATCCTCAACTTCAGCTGTTCATTCTGATAGAAATAGTGATCTAGTTGATCAATAGCCAGGTAGACTAATGATCTCTCAAAGAAAATAACCCAGAAAACTTGGCATGTAGAAAGGAATGGTAATTGTGACTTATAGTCCTCTTTCAAAGATGTAAGAGCTGTTTTAACAGTAAAGCAAATGCATATTGTAATATTTTTGTATAAAATCTTATCACAAAGCTCATAAAAGCACATAAATGTCTTACTTCCCCAAATCGCTGAAGCAAAATGTCTGAAATGAGTGCAGCATTTAAAAGATAAGCCCATTTTTCTTATCTAAATGGTTCAATAGGGTTTAAAAAAAAAGCTCAACAATTCATTATTTATCTGCCCTGAGTTTGATTCCAGATTACTACTGGTCACAACTAAATTAAACAAAAGAGCACATTTTTATCATGGGAACTGCTCACCTTTTCCCAATAATGGGATATTTTACTTTTAGAGGATATTTTTCTGCATAATTATGACAAGTAGCCATTTTAGCACTTTTATATTTTTTAACCAAGTTGTTCATTTTCATTTATAAACCAAAATTTAAAAAAAAATTTAAAGAGAAGCTTTGATATCACCATCAGTATTCTCTTCTTTTATTGCCAGGTTGTGATACATGTCCATTAGGAATGTGTGTAGAAACATGGGGTATATTAGAAACACATATGGCAGTCACTTTCTAATTAAGATAATCTGATCTATAACAGTTACTTATTGGCACTTCTCTTGTTAAAAGAAACTGTCCTTTAACCTGTGGGTATAACTGGAAGATTTGTTGTGGATTCTTTCTTGCCCATGTAGTCCCTGGAATATCCTCATGGTTCACTCTCTTTGGGCATTAGCTGTGGTTCACCTCCAGTGTTGCTGATCACTCCCCAGAGATCTGAGTCATTACTTAAATAAATACTGGAGGTAACTGCCTGTTCTTTGCTAGATCCAGGAGACAGTGTGGACCAGCTTGAGCTTCATCCAGCCTGGCATTTCTTATAATGTGCACTGCATGTAAGTTAAATAAGCAGGGTGATAATATACAGCCTTGATAGACTCCTTTTACAATTTTGAACCAGCCCGTTGTGCCATGTTCTGTCCTCATTGTTTTTGCTTCTTGTCCTACATACAGGTTTTACAGGAGGCAGGTAAGGTGGTCTGGTGTTCCCATCTCTTTAAGTATTTTCCAGTTTGCTGTTACCCACATAGTCAAAGGCTTTAGCATAGTCAATGAAGCAGAATTAGATGTTTTTCTGGAATTCTCTTGCTTTTTCTATGATTCACAGATGTTTACAATTTAATATCTGGTTCCTCTAACTTTTCGAAATCCAGCTTGAACATCTGGAATTTCTCAGTTACCATACTGTTGAAGCCTAGCTTGCAGGATTTTGAGTATTAATTGCTAGCACGTGAAGTGAGTGAAATTGTACGGTAATTTGAACATTCTTTAGTATTTCCCTCCTTGGGATGGAAATGAAAACTGATCTTTTCCAGTCTTGTGGCTACTGTGGAGTTTTCCAAATTTGCTGACATACTGAGTGCAGCACTTTAACAGCATCATCTCTTAGGATTTGAAATAACTCAGCTGGAATTCCATCACTTCCACTAGCTTTGTTTGTAGTAATGGAGGAGAAGAGGATGAGGTGGTTGGATGGCATCACTGACTCAATGGACATGAGTTTGGGTAAACTCTGGGAGTTGGTGATGGACAGGGAGGCCTGGCATGCTGCAGTTCATGGGGTTGCTAAGAGTCGGACACGACTGAGCAACTGAACTGAAATTGAAACTGAATGTTTCATAAGGCTCACTTGACTTTGCACTCCAGAATGTCTGGCTCTAGGTAAGTGATCACACCATGATGGTTATCTGGGTCATTGCAACCTTTTTTGTATAGTTCTTCCATATATTCTTGCCAACTCTTCTTAATCTCTTCTGCTTCTATTAGGTCCATGCTGTTTCTGTGTTTTATTGTGTTCATCGTTACATGAAATGTTCCACTGGTACTTCTAATTTTCTTGAAGAGATCTCTAGTCTTTCCCATTCTATTTTCTTCTATTTCTTTGCACTGTTCATTTAAGAACTTTTTTTTTTTTAATCTCTTCTTGCTGTTCTTTGGAACTCTGAATTCAGATGGGTATATTTTTTTTTCCTCCTTCGCTTTTGCTTCTGTTCTTTTCTCAGATACTTGCAAGGCCTCCTCAGACAACCATTTTGTCTTGTTGCATTTCTTTTTCTCGGGGATGAATTTGGTCACTGCCTCCTGTACAGTGTTATGAACCTTCATCCATAGTTCTTCAGGCACTCTAGCATATCTAATCCCTTGAATCCATTTGTCACATCCACTGTATAATCATAAGAGATTTGATTTAGATCATACCTTTGTTGGAACCCACCAAAAAAGATACCCCACATCCAGAGACAAAAGAGAAGCCTTAATAAAGTGTTAAGAGCAGCACAATTAAGTTAAAATCAAACCCCATTCAAGCCAGAGACTCTTGGAGGGCAAAAATAAACCTTGTGCATGCACACCAGGACCCAGAGGAAAGAACAGAGACCCCTCAAGAGACTAAGCCAGACCTGCCTGTGAGTGTTTGAGGGTCTCCCATGGTGACACGGGTCGGCAGTGACCCGCCGTGCAGACAGGGGCGCTGGCAGTAGCAGTTCTGGGAGGCATGGCATGTGGCATACGTCTTCTTGAAGGAGGCCACCATTAGACCTACCATAGAATTGCTGGGTAGGTGACCCACAAACAGGAGAACAATTACACCATGGAAGTTCTCACACTGTTGCAAAGGTTCTAAGCCCCACATCAGACTTCCCAACTTGAGGATCTGGTAAAGGGGCTGGGAACCCCCAGAAAATCTGACTTTGAAGGTCAGCAGAATTTGATTACAGAATTTCCACAAGACTGGGGAAACAGAGCCTCTTGCAGGGCACAAACAAAACCTGTATGCACCAGGACCCAGGGGAAAGGAACAGTGATCCCACAAGAGATAAGTGAAACTTGCCTGTGAGTATTTGGGAGTCCCTGGTCCTGAAGGCATGTCAACAGTGGCCTGCCGTGAGGCAAGGGGCACTGACAGCAGCAGTCCTGGGGGGCTGAAGCATTGGCATGAGTCGTCTTGGAGGGCTTTAGCCTTACCAGAGAGCCTTCAGACTCCAGGACTGGGCTGATTCAGGCCAAACTAAAGGGAGGGAACACAGCCCACCCATCAGCAGAAAATTGGATTAAAGTTTTACAGAGCAAGACCCAGTTTTCCCCACAGCCAGTCCTTTCCATTAGGAAGCTTGCATAACTTTTGGGATGCACTTAATCTTGGCTTTAGTTTTGTCTCAGTGTTTGCACAAACTTGCTATATGGCTTAGCTTTGGGGACACTGAGTAACTGCATATGTATTTTAACATCATAGAAATGTTACTGATGGCATATGCACATGGTGAGGGCTGTGAAGGATATGGGAAGCCTCTCATGTTCATGCATACTTTTCAGTTGGGTGTTCAGAAAGAAAATCCAGCATAGAAGATACTCCAGAATTACTGGTTACAGCTAGAGAGCTACTGGGCCTCTTTTACCATTATTCTTCAGCCATAGACAAACTGTATGATATGCAGGAAATTTCAGAACTACCTTGATATTCAGATTATTTGGATTAACTGCAGTTACATGTAAAAAAAATTGCTTGAGAGAGGTAGTTTTAATATTGTGCTTTGCAGTTAACATTACTTGTACAGCTATGAACTAATTGATTTACTAATATCAGTATAGAATAATGAACATTTTTACCAGAACTCGATGAAATTTCATGAAGGAAGGTATTTGTTACAAAATGCTTTCTTGATCCTCCTACTGTCCTACTCTAGGAAAAAATGGTCCATGGGTCTCTGTGCAATGAAAGCTGAATTGCAAGTGGAAATTTACAGACAATTTTATTAAAACTTAGGCTTATATCTTCATTGCTGCATTTTTCTGCTTGGGTTTTAAGAACAAGTTTTTCTTAAATTTTTAAAAAATCAAGGACCTGCAAATATACTAGAAATAAAAATAAGGTCTTAAATTTGCTTCTAAAAATAGTGTTCGCTTCTTCAAGCAGAGCACAAAACTTTGGGGACTGCATCAATAAAACTGCAACATCACTATATTAGGGTTCTCCAGAAATAGAACCAATAGATCTGTATATATCTCTGTATCTGTATCTCTTTATGTCTATGTTCCCTCTCTGTAATTATCTATATGTGGATTTATTGTAAAGAATTGACTTGTGATAATGGAGGAGGGCAAGTCCCAAGGGCTATAGTGTGAATAAACAATTTGGAGACCCAGGAAACTGATGGTTCAGTTCCAGTCCAAGCCTGAAGACCCAAGAACGAGGGGAGACAGTGGTGGTATTTCAGCTCAGACACTGGCAGGCTTGAGATCCAGGAACTGCCAACTGTTCAAATCCATGGGCAGGAAAAAAGTTGACATCCCAGTTTGCAGGCAGTCAGGTAAAAGGAATTCAGTGTTACTTGGGGAGGGTCAGCCTTTTTATTCTATTCAGGCCTTCAACTGATTGAGGCTCACCCACATTAGAGAGGGCAATCTGCATTACCTAAACTTCCAGTTGAAATATTAACCTTATCCAAAAACACCCTCACAGAAATATCCAGAATAATCTTCACTAAACATCTGAGGACCCCATGCCTCAGTCAAGTTGATACATAAAATTAATCAGCATGATCACCATTAGCATTTGGTTCAGGAGGTGAAGAGGAAATATTAGAGGAACGGAATTTTAAGAACTTTAAGAGTCAACAGCAGCAGCAGCAGCAACAGGAAACAACCGAGGCAAAACTGATATATTTTTCTTTTTCTACTGACTGGTTGGAAGCAAGCATTGACTTAGTGTTGTTGAGGGGCTGCAGAAGCAATTAGCTGGTGGTTGTACTGAAGCTTTTTCCCATTTCTCTTTAGTGCTAAACTTTTAAAATCTGAGCGTTATATTTTAAAACAACCAATTGTATTATAATGCTAATAGTATAGAATAGCAAATAGTCATGTCATTTCACAGTTTGGGGATATAAATTAAGATTTACAGTTGATCCTGAACAACAGGGGTTTTGTTGTGTGGGTCCACTTATGTGCTGATTTTTAAAAACAAATATTTTGAAAATACTTTGGAGTTTTTCACAATTTAAAAAACTCACTGATGAAATATGTGGCCTAGAAATATCAAAATAAGTCAGGAAAAAGTTATAGGTACATAAAATATATGTAGACACTAGTCTTTTACTGCCATAAAATACACATAAATTTTTTGTCAAAAGTTAAAATTTTACATACACTTACAGACCATACATGCTGTCATTTGCAGTTGAGAAGTATAAATAAATGTTAAAATGAAGTATTAAATTTAACTGAATAAAATATTCTATGGTATACACTGTACTACTGTAATTTTGCAGCCACCTTCTCTTACTACTGTGTTGAGCTTAAGTGTTTCTAGTATTCACTTGATGCTGATAATCACTGCATGAACAGTTCCTCTTATGTCTCTTGAGTAAATTATGTATCACAGTAAAAAGTGATCTCTTGAAGATCTCTTGTACTTCTCATAATGTTTAGTGCAATAGCGTAAACCTTGAATAATATTTTGGGGCCCATGTGAAGTGCCACTAGTGATGCTAGAAGTGCTCCCAAGAAGCAGAGAAAAGTCATGACATTACAAGAAGTTGAACTGCTTGATATGTACTACAGACTGAGATGTGTGCCTGCAGTTGCCTACTATTTCAAGATAAATGAATCCAGAGAAATGATCACTGTAAATAAATAAATAAATTCATGAAGCTGTTGCTGCAGCTTTGCCAGCAGGTGCAAAAACTTTACACTTGTTGCAAAACATTCTTTTGTATTGAAACTGCAGCTTAGCTTTTATGTGGGTGGTATAGGAATGCTGTAAGAAGAGAATATCTATAGACTCTAAAATGATTCACGAAAAAGTGGAGTCATTATATAGCAACTTAAAGCAAAAGGTGAAGGGTCTAAAGCTGGGAAATCTAATGCAAGCAAAGGGTGGTTGGCTAATTTTACAAAGCGGTTTGGCTTAAATGTCAGGGTAGTAGGAGAAGCAGCTTCTGCTGACTGAGGCAGCAGATGAGTTCCCAGATGCTATTAATAAAATCATTGAGAAAGAATATCTGCCTGAACAGGTTTTTAATGCAACAAAAGTAACCCATCCTGGAGAAAAAAAAAATGAGACAAAGGACATTTATTAGTAAGGAAGAGAAGTGAGCACCAGGATTTAAGGCAGGAAGGAATAGGCTAACTCTACTATTTCATACTAATTCTGTTAGGTTTATGGTACAGACTGTCCTTATATGTAAAGCTGCCAACCCCTGAGCCTTGAGGGGAAAATAAACATCAGCTGCTAGTCTTTTGATTGTTCAAGAAAGCCTGGATAATAAGACTTTTATTTTTTTTCTTCTGAATTGGTTCCATCGATGCTTTGTTCCTGAAGTCAGGAAGTAACAACTCTATAAAGGACTGCCTTTTAAGATTTTTTTTTTTTTTTTTGATATTAGACAATGTCCCTGGCCACCTAGAACCCTATGAGTTCAGCACTGAAAGTGCTACACACAGTACTCCTTGGAAAGGATCATCAGTGCTATGGATGAAAACCTTGATAAGAAGGACATCTTGAAAGTCTGGAGGGATTGCTTCCTCATTGAAGATGCCCTTGTTGTTATAGAAAAAACAGAAAGTTATGGAACCCCAGACAAGTTTTCAAGCCTGTTGGAAAAAACTGTGTCCAGAGGTTGTGCATGACTTCACAGTATTTACAACAGAGCTAATCAAGGAAATCATGAAAGAGTTTGTCAATATGGCAAAAAAAGGGGAGCCTGTGTGTGAAAGTTTTCAAGGTATGGATGTTGGATAAATTCAAGAACTAATAGGCACTATACCAGCAGAATTAACAGCAGGACTTGGTGGAGATTAGTGCTTCCAAACCAGAGGCAGATGATGAGGAAGAAAGAAAAACAGTGCCAGAAAACAAATTGACATTAGAGAATCAGGCAGAAGTGTTCTGATTATTCAAGAATGCTTTGACTTCTTTTACGACATGGACTCTTCGATGTAACTGAAGGAAATGGTGGAATAAGGATTGGTAAGTACCATGTGGAAACATTTTCAGAGACACAAAAAACAGCAAAGTCAGTAAAATACAGTATGGATGTGTTTCTTTAAAATGATATGGAGTATGCTTCTAGCTCTCTTTCTACCTTCTTCACCTCTTCTTCCTTGGCCACCCCTTTTCTACCTCCTCCTCAGCTTACTCAACATGAAGATGATGAGGATAAAAGCTTTCAAGGTGATCTGGTTTCCACTTAATGAATCATAAATAATTATAATGCATATGGTTAATAAATTTGTCTTCATATGAAAAGCCAATAACTGTGGTGAGAATTGTGTAAGATGTTTTGTGTCATTGTTATCATCATCACCTAAGTATTCATTATGTAGAACATGATGTGCAAGATTTGTATTGCTATGGATAGTCTATGCCTTACTTAGGCATAAGGTGAGTGATATTTAATGTAAAATCAATGATGTGTTTTATTTACCTTTTCATTTCTTTGCTTTCAAAGAGTTACATTACTGTATAGTATGCACCCCTCTCTCTGCCCCTCTCTCCTGCAGTTGGAGAACTGTATATCAGCCTATCATTTATCAATGTATTATCTTTTTTTAAGGGCTTCCCTGAGGACTCAGATGGTAAAGAATCTGCCTGCAATGCAGGAGATGCGGTTTTGACCCCTGGGTCAGGAAGATCCCCTGGAGAAGGGAATGGCTACCCACTCCATTATTCTTGCCTGGAGAATTATGTTTTGAGTGCTGTATTATACTAAATGCCATCAAATTTTATGATTCATTCATAAGTGTGTAGGCTAGACTGCCATGAAGCAATCATACTGATTACAGTAGGCTACCATAAAGCAGTCGTATTACTGCTTTTTTGTTACCGGTGCATGAATTGTTATGCCTGTAAATAATCTGAGAAAGAAATCCATATATATTTCTTATTTCTGATGTCCAGTGTTAGCAATGTGTATAATACCTACATTGTTTTGTATCATATGACAATACTGATGTAGGTACTGACAGATGATTCATCTTGTAAACAGATGATGTAAACTTATAGTTGTTGGGTAGTTAGAATAGGAAAAAGGAGTCCAGAATGGCGGTGGCTAAAAGACAAGGAAGGGAAAAGCTTGTGAAAACAGAACAAAGGAAGGTCCAAGGACCAGAGTGAGGACCTCAGGTAGAATAAACAGCACTCCTGGCTAGCCCAATTTACATAGGACAAGCCCAGGGTGAGGAAAAAACATATAAAAAGAGGAACCAAAGGGCGAGGGCTCTCTCTCCTGTGTGTGTGCTCGCTCACTCTCTCTCTTCTCTTCGAGTCTTTTGGGTCAGCATGCCCTCACACCTCAAGGATGTATTTTCCTTTATTTTCTAAATAAACTGAACTGTAACACAGACCTGTAACACTATCCGAGAGCTGTGACATGCCAAGGGCTTTAACATCCGTCGCTTCAAATTTTTGTTGTGATGAGACAGAACCAAGGAAATTACACTCCCCTAACAGTTGGATAAATATAGTACAGTACCCTAAATGTATTTTCTCTTCCTTATGATTTTATTAATAACATTTTATTTTTTTCTAGTTTATCTTGTAAGAATACAATGTATGGTGTTTTTAACATATGGAACATGTATTAATCAGCTATTTATGTTATCAGACTTTCAGTCAACAGTAGGTTATTAGTAGTTAAATTTGGGGAAGTTATATGCAGAATTTTGACAGCACAGAGGGTCAGCATCCCTAATCTCCATAGTGTTCAAGAGTCAACTGTACTCATATCAGAAGTTATTTTGTGGTAAAGATTTCAGCTTCAGTCTTTGCTTGATTGAAGTATGATTAAATACTCTGCCACTCAGTATTTGACTAAAATGTACTTTTGTTGTACTTAGGTACTTAAAAAAAAAAAAAAAGAAGATTAAGGCAATCCCAAACAGGCATTACCTTATAAGAATTTCTAGTAAAAGTCCCAGAAAACTAGGTGTTTCCTTTGAAGCTGGGAACACAGTCTCCAGGGCGCTGCCCTCTCTCTTGACCCAGCTCTGTTGCCCTCAGGTTACACAGGCCTTCTGAGTAGCCATCTGTTCACTCTCCTCAACATGTAACTCCAGTCCCTCTCCACAGTGAGAAACCTGCTCTGGAAGGAAACTTCCAGCCTTTCCCTGATGATTCTATAATTCTAAGCTACACAGACTTAAAATATTTTTAGCATTCATGCTGTCCGGCCACATATTTTACAGGCACTGGGGGTTAGAAGAAAGTGAAGGTGAGGTGAGGATGGTGGGTTCCTGTAATCATCTCTTCCAAGGACAAACATTATTTTTTCAAGTTATTTCATATTGAGAGTTATGAAGGTGTTCTTTTCATTGAGACTGTGAGGGTCTCTACTGTATGCTTGGAGTCACTGGATTCCCACTGTTGTTCTGCGGGGCTCTGGTTTCTTTACTCTGTTTTCAAGGCCATGGTGAATCATAAAAGGGGTATATTAGCCATTAATGTCCACTTTTACTGGAATCTAGGAACAAAGGTGCTATTACATTATGTTTTTTTGAGTCAAAGCTTCCAGTCGATAGAAATAAGGGAGATTGGTGATGACTCATGGCTAAGTCACTGTGTAGACAATCATTTTTTGGCCACATGGAAAGTAATTATCTATGGACAGAAAAGTGAGAGATTACCCTACTCCAGGTGAGTCTGATTGGGTCATCAGAGAAGGCTGTAGCTAAAGAATCCCTTTTCAGAGTGGGATAGGGACAGCCTGAACAAGGACTGGACCTTGTGTGGTTAGTGAAGGCCTGGTTTTCAAGGTTCAGCAAAGAAGGAAAGAGGACCTTTCAGGTCTCTGGTTCTGCACATGGGGAGCTTGAAAGTCACTACTCTGTCCCAACAAGTAAAAAGCTGAATGAACTGAAAGTCACTACTCTGTCCTAACAAGAGTACTGTTAGGACTGGACATTGTATGGTTAGTCAAGGCCTGGTTTCCAAGGTTCAGCAAAGATGGAAGGAGTAGCTTTCAGGTCTCTGGTTCTGCATGTGAGGAGTTTGAAAGTCACTACTCTGTCCAAACAAGTAAAAAGCTGAACAAACTTAAAGTCACTATTCTGTCCTAACAGGTAAAAAGCTGAACAAATTGAAAAGTCAGAAAGTCTGCCTAGATCCTGAAAAAAAGTGAAGTCCCAGAGCAAGCCAGTGGCCCCAAAATTTGGGAGACTGACAGGTAAATACAGATAATCACAACCCACCAGAGCAGAAATCTCTAGAGGAACCAGTGCCAGGGTAGTAAAACCTGACTGGTAATTAAATTGCTTGAAGCTCAGTGAGGGAAAGTCTGAGATAAAATCTCCAGGAGAACCCAGTTGTGGGAGAATCTCAAATTTTAAGGGTTTTATTTATCAAAACTCTACTAGACTCTGATGATGGTGAATATCAGAGAAATCTCCCCTTATACTTACAGCAGGGGGAGGGTAAAAGGAATTGTTTTGAAACAATCCAGAACATTTCTGGACTGTGACTCTAAACACACAACAGAAACCCTCACAGTCTCAATGCAAAGAACACCTTCAGATCTCTCAATATGAAATAACGTGAAACAAGGTCTGCCCTTCAGAAAAACTATTAAACCAAAGCCTAACCTGCTGGGGTTTTATCAGAGTGTGAATAACCTGTGTGCATGTGTGCTCAGTCGTGTCTGACTCTTTGGGACCCCAGTGACTGTAGCCCACCAGGCTCCTCTGTCAATGGAATTTTCCAGGCAAGAATATTGGAGTGGGTTGCCATTTCCTACTCCAGGGGATCTTCCTGACCCAGAAATCGAACCCAGTTCTCCTGTATTGACAGGTGCATTCTTTATCACTGCAGCCCCCAGGGGAAGAGAAATACCTAACTCTAGCTCTCTCTATTCTGTCTCACTTAGGGGTGGTGGAGATGGGCTGAGAAGCATATTTGAAGTTCATAGTCCAGAAACACAGGCTTTATGAAAAACTGAGTCCTAATCACAGGACTATAGAATAGTCAACTTCCCACACACCTCAACACTGTAAAACTACAGGCTTATTTATAGCACTTCCTTTTACCTAGTACATCAAGTCTTGCTATCAATAAGAAAAAATTAAGATATACTAAAATGCCAAAAATACAGTTTGAAGAGACACAGCAAGCATTAGAACCAGACTTAGATGTATCAGAAATACTGGAATTATCAGACTGGGAATTTAGAACAACTATGATTAATATGCTAAGGACTCTAATGGATAAAGTGGACAGCATGAAAAAACAGACTGGTAATGCAAACAGATAGTGGAAATACTAAGAAGGAACCAAAAAGATGTGCCAGAGATAAAAACATGAACAGAATGAAAGAATGCCTTTGAGGGGCTCATTGGTAGATTGGACATGGCTGAGGAAAGAATCTCAATAGAAGCCTTCAAAGCTAAAAAGCAATCAGGAAAAAAACTGAGTAAACAAGAATATCCAAGAAGAGTGGGACAGCTACAAAAGGTACAACATATGCATAAGACAAATACCACATAGCAAATAAAGAAAGAAAGGAACTGAAGAACTGTTTGAAACATTTATGTTTGAGAATTTTCTTAAATTAATATCAGCTACCAGTCTACAAATCCAGAAGCCTCAGAGAACATCAAGTAAGAGGAATACACCCCTCCCCCCAAAGCTACACGTTGATGTATCATTTTCAAACTACAAAAAATCAAAGATAAGGGTTATCGTTACCATCTTTCTAAATTCCATATATATGTGTTAGTATACTGTAATGGTCTTTATCTTTCTGGCTTACTTCGCTCTGTATAATGGGCTCCAGTTTCACCCATCTCATTAGAACTGATTCAATCATTTCAATGTATGACAAAAACCACTGCAATGTTGTAAAGTAATTAGCCTCCAACTAATAAAAATAAATGGAAAAAAAAAAAAAGAAATAATTCCAAAAAAAAAAAAAATCAAAGATAAAGAAAAGATTCTGAAAGAAGCCAGAACAAATGCAGTTGAAAAAATGTCATGGCTAGATTTGCTCAACATAGGTTTACTCATTTAAAAGAGTATGGTGTTCCTCAACATTTGGTGATGTTTGTCCTTTTTAATGTAGTAGATCAGTGATTAAATTGGGGTTCTTTAGACATCGGAGCTTAGAGAAAAGGTCTTTTAGTGGAAGGGAAAGGGTGTTAGTAGTAGGTTTTATGTGATTCCTTCTCCTAAGAGAAGGACTAGACCATAGACAGGACATTGACATTGGTGAGAATGACACCAATGTCCTAAGTTTGTCTTATATGATGGAAGCAAGTAGCTAAAATTCTACCAATCTTTCTCCTGAATAACTAAGGCTCAGAGAAAGCTGAGATACATTAGAATGAACCTTCAATCATTTTCAAAGTTGACTCTGAAAGTAAGCTTTAAAAATTCTGAGAATGCATATCCAGGGCGATTTCGCTTAAGAAGTAAATAATAGGGCTGGCCTTTATGTCCTCCTTGCCATTACTTCAACAAGAAGTTGTTTGTTTTTTTTTTTCTTCAATGTTATATATACATTGGATTCTTTACATGTTTTGCTTGAAGAAAATGTTCTTGAGCTAAAAATATGTTTGAAAATCATTAAGCCTAGACTTCTTTTTAAAGAAATTTCTTCCCAAATATCTTTTGACTTGACATATACTTTTAAAATTGCTGGAATTAAAACAACATACATTTGTTTGGGAAGATATGAGGATTGGGGAAGGGGAGGTATAGAGAAGAAATTCTCTGCTCAGAAGCTTTAGTTCAATCAGATTGCTTTCCTAACATCAATTTTAGGTCCACATGAGTGGGGGCAAGCTTTTTGGAGAAAAGAGATATAACTGTGGAGTGCATTGGAGCTGAATCTGGCCTCTGTACCTTGACACTAAATTAATCTTCAGAGACATAGTTTCAGGTGAAGTAGAAAAGAATAGCTTTATTGTTTTGCCAGGCAAAGTGAGCCACAGCAGGTTAATGCCTTTAAACTGTGTGTCCCAACTTGGAGTACGTAGTAAGAAGTTTTATAGTAGTGCTTCAAAGAGGGCATAATTAGCTTGTGGATTTTCTTCTGATTGATTGGTAGTGAGGTAAGTGGGAGTCAGCATCATCAATCTTCTGAGGACATGTCTGTGGGCAGCATGCTGTGAATTTCTCCCACCTAGTGGGGATTTCAGTATCTGCAAAATAGCTAAAAAATATTGTTATGTATAAAAAAATATCCCTTGAGGAGGAGCCAGTACCTTGTCCCAAGGCTGCACTATTGTTTATTTTGACTGTTCCTCCCTTGTCTCCACATCCCCTCCTAAGTAGCAGCTATTTGAATCTGATCATAGGAAATCAGGAAAGGACATGGAGACTGAATGAAGCCTTTGTGCCCAGGAGCCCGATAGGGTCCTGCTAGATATCAGTATGATATTAGGAGATAGGAAAGCCCAAGGCGCTTGCACTGAGCACAGTTTTGATACCCAAAGGGCAATTTGAAGGCATTTAATTCTTGTGAGCGATTGAGACATTATTAATAGTACACAAGTTAAAGGGAATAAAAATTAACTTTAATATTGGGCTTTGTATTGGTTGTTTTCCTTTTTTATTTCTGGTATGTCTAGAGTCATAGATTTTGAATGAGAGACACATGGCTATATGTCAGGAGTAGGTTTAAGACTAACTGGAAGAGCAATTGTTTGTGCTACAAAATGTTTGCCTGTGCTCATGTGCAACATAAAGGAAGTTACGACTCATCCTGAATTAAAACCATCTGACCAAGTAGTTGTGTACAAATTAATTTCCATATTCTATCCTTAGCATTTTTGGAGCTTCTTTGTTTGGGAAAAAACAAAGGCATTATAGGGCTTCCTAGGTGGTGCTAGTGGCAAAGAATCTGCCTGCAATGCATGAGATCCCAGAGATGCAAGTTCAATCCCTTGTTCAGGAAGATCCTCTAGAGGAAGGCCACCCACTCCAGTATTTTTGCCTGGAAAATTCCATGGATATAGGAGCCTGGTGGACTATAGCCATGGGGTTGCAAAGAGTCAGACATGACCAAGCATGCACATACACAGATGTTATAAACAAACTGAAATCCCCAGGCATATTGCAAAATTGTTGGTTGTAAAAAATAATTATGACCTAATCTCTGTAATATATACCAGTAGTGTTTGCTGCATCAGAAAAAAATCAACTGATTAAATTGATTGATTTCTTTACTGTCTGTTAGAATTTAGGTTGTGCCTGGAAATGAGATTTTGACCCTTTCAGGTAGAATATTGATTAATAGAACAACATTTTTTTCCATGCATTCTCTTAACTTATTCAACCTTGGGCAATGTTGCATCCTTGTGCTCAAAGCCATTGTATGCAGATTAGGATAGTAATGTCCACTCTCTGACATACTTCTTAGTTGCTACATATTTATGAAAATCTTTTCTATTCATATGCTATAATTAAATTCAGTTTCCAACATACATCATCTGTTTAAGGCACAAATTCTGTACTCTATAAATTCATATTGACTTAACTCTTTTTTTAACTTTTAAAAATTTTATATTGTAGTATAGTCAACTAACAAAGTTTTGATAGTTTCAGGTGCACGGCAGAGCGACTCAGCCACACACACACACACACACACACACACACACACATATATATCCATTCTCCAAACTTCCCCCCATCCAGGCTACCGCCTAACATTGAGCAGAGTTCCATGTGTTATACAGTAGGTCCTTGTTAGTTATCCATTTAAAATATAATAGTGTGTACATATCTATCCCAAACTCCCTAACTATCCCTTCCCAGCAGGTAAACCTAAGTTCATTTCTCTGTGAGTCTGTTTTATAAATAAGTTCATTTGTATCATTTCTTTTTATATTCCACACAAAAGCAGTATCACATGATATTTCCCTTTTTCTGTATAGACTTAGCTCTTGAAGGACTGGCAGGCCAGTGTGGAGTAAATTATAACCTCTCTACCAAGGTCTGACAATTAGACTGAATGTGGATGCTGAACTTTGCACCTAAGAGGTGTAGCATCTGAAGAGAAAGCCACTAGGAGCCATGCAAGACACACAGTTTATTTAAGCAATTATTTTGGAAAGCCCGTTCACCTCCATCAGGCTGATAAATTTTATCTGACTCATCAAAGCAGCAAATAATTCTCATCTCTCCAGGAGGCATCACCTTTGCTGAAGCACATGAATGTTTTCTCTCCATCTTTGAGCTCTGTTTCCCCATCAGTGGAATCTTAATGACACTGAAGCAGTTGAGGCATATCTTTGGCTCCTTCTGCTGATGTGAGATTTTTGTCTAAATTTGAAGATTCAAATTCTTCAGGTGACTCTAACAAATTCTTTTAAACTACATCAAGGAAGAAGAAAAACTGAGTTTTAACACTTGTCAATCCAATATACTGCAGGAAAACTTCATCTGTAAAATAATCTATCAGTGTTTTGTTCCTTGGTAAGAAAAAGGAAAAAACAGTTCATAGTCCTTACTGAGCATTCTTCACATACTATTTTGCTGTATATGAATCTTAGGTACAGTAATGACATTACTGCTTTTTATAAAAATTATTTTTAAAGATGAAAATGTCATATTAAGATTTAGGTAAGGAGGCTAAATAAAAACCCTTTCAAATGAACTTTTTAGTTAGAAGCATTTCTGCTCCAGGCAGGTAAGCTACAGCCCTAGTACTACTTTGGGATTCTGGGACATGTAGTCCAGAAATTCCATGGACTGGATAATAATTTTCAAGACAGCGAGTGTGGCTTTTATAGTCCTGGGACTTAAGTAATAATAGCCTCTAGATTCTGAGTGTTTCTTCTGTATATTAATATTATGTATAAAGCACTGTGCAATCTGCTTTCCATGTAATCCTCACAAGAAATCTGAATATGAGATTTAAGAGTGTATTAGCATTCTCCAAAGAAACAGAAACAGTAAGATCTATGTGTCATTCAATTGCTCAGTCATGTCCATCTCTTCGAGACCCCATGGACTGTAGCATTCCAGGCTTCCTGTCCTTAATTATCTTCTGGAGTTTGCTCAAACTCATGTCCATTGAGTCAATGATGCCATCAAACCATTTCATCCTCCGTGGCCCCTTCTCTTCCTACCCTCAATCTTTTCCAGTATCAGGGTGAGTTTCCCAGTTTCCAATGAGTTGGCTCTTCACATCAGGTGACCAAAGTATTGGCACTTCAACTTCAGCATCAGTGCTTCCAATGAATATTCAAGGTTGACTTCCTTTAGGATTGACTGGTTTGATCTCCTTGCAGTCCCAGAGACTCTCAAGAGTCTTCTCCATCACCACAGTTCAAAAGCATCAGTTCTTTGGTTCTCAGTCTTCTTTATGGCCCAACTTTCACATCCATACATGACTACTGGAAAAACCATAGCTTTGAATAGATAGGCTTTGTCGGCAAAGTAATGTCTCTGGATTTTAATATGCTGTCTACGTTTGTCATAACTTTTCTTCCAAAGAGCAAGCATCTTTTAATTTCATGGCTGCAGTTACCATCTGCAGTGATTTTGCATCTCATTAATGTAAAGGGTTTTATAGAGGGTCATATATGATACAAAATTCAAAGCCATTGTCCCATGTCACTAATTAAGAGTAACTCAATTGATGCAAATTAAAAGGACATTTTAAGTAAAGGAATATTTGGAAAAAAAATTGGGTTCTATAAATTTCTTTCACATCTCTACTTATATTCAAAGCTTCCTATTTAGGCCTATATTAATAAAAATGTTAGGAATGGTTGATAATCTGTACATGAAAACACAAGTCTCAGAATATTGCTATCACATTTCCAGCATACTGTACATTTTAAGAAATGAAAGTAAACAGATTTTAGAAGTATAGGACTCTGCTAATTTTTACCAGTTCCAAACTATGTCTGTGAATGCCAGTTATTTGACTGTGTGTCAAGTCATGTATCCTTTTAGATCAGCTTTGTCTTTTGGTAAGAATAGAAATGGAAGTGAACATCCAACTTGACTGCTGAAACTGCTTTGACTGTGTGTCTGTATTGTTTTTATTTGCTAAAGAGAATAGAATATGTAATGAGACAGTAATGCTTGCTTCTTAATTTTTTCCAAAGATTTCTTTAAATGCTTGAACATTATTTGTCCTAAAAACAGACAAATAAACAAAACCTGGCCTTGAATATGCTTGATAATGCTCTTAATTTTCTCAATAAATTTTTGTTTTCCATTGCCAAGAAAAAAAAAAAAAAAAAAAAAAAAAAACAACCACCTACTCTGTACCATATCATCAGTTCCATTCTGGCAAAATCAAACTGATGACATTTGACCTCATGTAGCTAATTGCAAGTATAAGGTAGAATCTTTAAACATAGGAAGATTCTTATTAATTATATGCTTTGATATATTTTTGTGTCTCTGTGTGAAAATTGCTTCCATTTTCTGTCATTGTTGCCACAGGAATATACTCTGAAATCCTCCATGTGGAGGGGAATATTGAAAGACTTGGACTGATCAGTTTGGGAAGTTGTGCTTGTGTTTTTATTGTAAAGTCACTCAGTTGTGTCTGACTCTTTGTGGCATGGATTGCAGCATGCCAGGCTTTTCTGTCCTTCACTATCTCCCATAGTTTGCTCAAACTCATGTCCATTGAATTAGCAGAGCCATCCAAACACATTATCCTCTGTTACCCTCTTCTTCTCCTGCCCTCAATATTTTCCAGCATCAGAGTCTTTTCCAGTGAGTCAGTCTTCACATCAGGTGGCTGAAGTATTGGAGCTTCAGCTTTAGCATCAGTCTTTCCAATAAATATCCAGGGTTGATTTCCTTTAGGATTGACTGGTTTGAACTCCTTGCTACCCAAGGGACTCTCAAGAATCTTTTCCAGCACCACAGTTCAAAAGCATCAATTCTTCGGTGCTCAGCCTTCTTCAGTGTCCAACTATCACATTTGTACATGGCTACTGAAAAAACCATAGCTTTAACTATACAACCTTTTTCAGTGAAGTGATGTCTCTGCTTTTAAACATGCTGTCTAGGTTTGTCATAGCTTCTCTTCCAAGGAGCAAGTGTCTTTTAATTTCATGACTGCAGTCACCATTCACAGTGATTTTGGAACCCAAGAAAATAATGTCTGTCACTGTTTCCACTGTTTCCCCATCTATTTGCCATGAAGTGATGGGACCAGATGCCATGATCTTAGTTTTTTGAATGTTGAGTTTTAAGCCAGCTTTCTCACTCTCCTCTTTCACCTTCATGAAGAGGCTCTTTAGTCCCTTTTCACTTTCTACCATTAAGGTTGTGTCATCAGCATATCTGAGGTTATTGATATTTCTCTCAGCAATCTTGATTCCACATTGAGCTTCATCTAGCCTGGCATGTCACATGATGTACTCTACATATAAGTTGAATAAGCAGGGTGACAATATACAGTCTTTCTGTACTCCTTTCCCAATTTTGAACCAATCTGTTGTTCCATGTTCTGCATACAGGTTTCTCAAGAGGCAGTAAGGTGGTCTGGTATTACCATTTCTAAGAATTTTCCAGTTTGTTATGATCCACACAGTCAAAAAGCTTAATGTATCCAATGAAACAGAAGTGGAAGGTTTTCTGGAATTCTCTTGCTTTTTCCACGATCCAGTGGATTTTGGTAATTTTATCTCTGGTTCCTCTGCCTTTTCTAAATCCAACTTGTACATCTGGAAGTTCTTGGTTCACATGCTGTTGAAGCCTAGCTTGAAGGATTTTGAACATTACCTTGCTAGCATGTGAAATAAGTGCAATTGTGCTCACTTTTCCACTAATTACTTTACATTGTTCTATTAAAGGATTGATTCTGTTTAAACAACAAGAACAACAAAAGACCTGAGAAGTTTTATAAAGTAACAACGGAACTATCTTTCCTTTTCTATCTGCAGTGTAAATGGAGTTTGCATAAAGGAGACTGATATGAAAGCAAAGTTTAAAATGTTCTTTAACAGTCATTTTGGAATAGCTGGTATTGATTTTTTTTTTTTTTTTTTTGTACAGTGTTCTCATACAAAATCCACATGAAGTGTACTGGGAAAAATAGCATCTGTAGCATATATGTATCTTCAGGGTTAATGTAAGTAGTCTCAAAATTATTTTTAAAAATTAGGATATAGGATAGAGAATGCTTTGAGTGAGTGCATGTGCATGCGTGTGTGTGTGTGTGTTTGTGTGTTTTAAAGAGAAGGCAATGGGAAGGGTAGAGAAAGAAGGCAAAGTGTATGAGTTAGGAGACCTAGTCCCAAGTGCCTTGCAGCCAGATAAAAATTAAAACACAGAATTCACTTTGTTGCAAATAAAGCCAGACTGGGCTGTGCAGTTAGATCTATAGAGCATATGGTTCCCCACCCAGCCAGTTGGAGGATCACAGGCTGCTCATTTTCTGATACAGAAGAAACTGTTCATTTTTGTTATAAACTAACATTTTGAGCTTAAGAATTTTGTTGTTGTTGTTATTGGGTTGAACAAGCCAGGAAGAGAGTTTCCTCACCAGTAACCAATTAACCAACACTTTGATCTTGGACTTTGCTTTCTCCAGAACGGTGAGAAACATATTTCTATTGTTTAAGTCACTCAGTCTAAGGTATTTTGTTCCATCAGCGCAAGTTGACTAGTATTAATACAATATATTTCTAAGCCAGATCAGGCTGTGGGTGTTGCCTTAGGGTCTGAGTCAGATCTCTATCTTGAGGTGAGGTTTCTAGAATTATGGATCTGACCCCAGCATTGACACTAACTGTGTTTGTGACATTGAGCAAGTAACTTCATGTCTCTAGCCTTTATTTTCCTATTTGAAAATGAGAGTCTGATTAAGTTTTATTCTAAGAAAAATAAGTGTATGGCATCTTGGTAAAGGGAAGCTTACCCTTTTACCAAAGGTTGACAAAATGATTAAAACATTTTCTAATTTGATGTCTGAAGATTTACTGGGTGTTGATATAATCTTAAATCTTAATAAATATTTATATCTTGATAAATGAACATTAAAACTAATTAGCATTTATGTATTTAACAGCTATTGGTTTATTCCACCCATTTCAAAAATATTTAAATCAGGAATCATTAGGAGCATCACAAAACATCATCTTAAAACTGCCTCACTTAATTTTAATGAATAATAGTCTTCAAAATAAATTTTATATGTTCCCTTACTTGTCTGTGTTTTAAGTCACTTCAGTCATGTCCAACTCTTTGTGATCCTATGGACTATAGCCCACCAGGCTCCTCTGTCCATGAAATTCTCCAGGCAAGAATACTGGAGTGGATTGTCATGCCTTCTTCCAGGGTATCCTTCTGACCCAGGGATTGAACCAGCATCTCTTATGTCTGCTGCATTGGCAATCGGGTTTTTGCCACTAGCACCACCTGGGAAGCTCATATTCCCTTACTTATTTATCTTGTTTATACACGCAAAAATCAGTACTAAAACTTTTGTTTAAACCATGTTTAGAGGCTGACACATTTTCTCATTGGTCTCTTCGTTGCTTCAAGCATTGTTGAATGGATGATGGCTACAGAGAATAAAAACTGAATTCTGCCTGCGTGAGAATAGCAACTTTTCTCTCTAGAGGCTGACAGATTTTTGTGTTGGCTTTGATCAGTGGATGATAGAGTGCTCTTGTTAACATTTGGTGGGTGGCCAGGAGAGCAATTTTTCCCTGACAGAAATAATGTGCTGTCTTAATTAAATAATCATCCATACACATAAAAAATGAACAGTATATTATCATCAAGAAATATATTGACTGACTCTGACATCTACAGGGAACTTCCTTTTACATCATAGATGACTTGGCACTGATGCTTTTTTGAACACTGTCACTTCATTTCAGTAATGGAGTAGAGCCTCCATAGGGTTTCAATCACTAGTTCATCAATGGTGAATGTTAGAGGAAAAATAAAATCCAGATTTAAAAACCTGACAGCAATTTGGTGCTGAAACTCTGTAAGTTTCCAGGCCCCCCAAAAAGTGACACAGAAAGATATATTTTCTTCTCACAATTGTGGAGAGAGAGAGGTTTCAGTGCATATCATGTAAAATTTTTATAACAATTTTATTGAAATATAATTGACATATCTTAAAAATTCACTGATCTAATGTGTCCCAGTTAATGGTTTTTATTTATTTATTTATTTATTTTCAGTTAATGGTTTTTAGTATATTCACAGATATGGGTGAACATTATCACAGTTAACCTTAATCACCCTGAAAATAAACCCTGTACCATTTAGCTAGGGCTTTCCTGGTATCATCATCCTATTCCTCATTCTCAGTATACTCCTCTCTAGCCCTGGAAACACTAAACTATTGTCTGTCTCTCTAGATTTGCCCATTCTAGACGTTTCACATAAATGTAGTAGTATAAAGTGCTATCTTTTGTGAGAGGCTTCTTTCATTTAGCATAATCTTTCTGAGGTTTCTGGGTAATCATCTAACAACTGTCATGTAGTCACTTAAGCATTCAAGTTTGGTTATGTCTCAGACTTACCTATGTGGTTTTCAAGAAATAATGGTGCCTGGGTCTAGCCTAAATACAGAGAGTTAAAATCCCTGGAGGTGGATGATGGGTGTGGGCCTGTTAGGTTTGAAAAACTGCAGAACTCTATTCTTGGGGTGGCATTTGTAACTTCTTAAGCCTAAAGGAAGAAAACGTTCAGAATCAGCCTCACATGTGTTAATACCCTACACCCTGCCATTTCAGAAGCACTGAAAGAATCCAAGGTTTTCCAAATCCTTTATCTCCCTCACCTTAAAGGGAGTTTTGACAGTCTCCTCACTGGTCACTATTTTGTGTCACAGAATCCTAAGATTTGCAACAGTTGTATGGGATGCAACCCATTAATAGCCCTTAGTTTCTTAATCATCAAGTAGTTTCTTACATTATCAAAAGCAATCAGTAAAGCACCAAGTTTGACACATGGAGGAGAATTTGGGAAGTTAAGTGCTTTTGAGAGAGACACGTTTGAGAATTGTGTGGCACAGAAATGCACAGGTTATAGACTGTAGAAAGGTAGACATTTTATAAAAAAGCAAAAATATCTCTGATTAGGTGATTTGAAATAATCCCCAAAGCAGACTTTATTTCATTAATTTTCCTTAGGCTGGCCAAGCTCATTGCTTAGTATGAAGGAGGCAAATGTAATGATATTTTATTCTCCAAAGGCAAAAATGGAGAAGCTGAAATTCGATGAGGGAGGTGGTCAGGTGTTCTCTGTATGGGGGTTTTGGGGTTTGACAGAGTTGTTGCTGAGCTGAGCCTGTTTAACACAGAAATGATGGGTTAAAAGGTGGAAAGTTCTATCAATTAGCTAAATCTGTGTGAAATTGATCTGCTTGACTGTTATTTTTTTCTACTAGTTTGATCTGTTATTTTAGTGTTATATAGGCATAGGTTGAATTACCAGTCAATTTAAGATAGTTGTGTTCAATAATTAGTCATTTCACTGAAAACAAAAATATATTGAACTTCCATTTGGTGATGAGGAGTACTAAAGCTCTCCAACTAAATGTAACTTAAAGATTGTATGTTGTCATTTCATAGCTAGCCAAAGCCTATGGGCCTCAATTACTGAAAAATACCCAGATGAAGCAAATTTTTCCATTCTGGGGAAAACCTCTTTCGTATTAGCTCTGAATTAGCTACCTATCCCCTGTTTTTTCATTAAATTCCACATAAATCTTTTTCTGTAAAAGTATCTAGTAATGCCTTTTTATTACATCCCAGGAAAGCACTGACCAAAATCATTTCTTGCTCATGACATTTGGTTCCTCTGGTTTCCATCTGGTTAATCAAGCTTCAAAACACATCATTTGAAAAACAGCCTTGTGTGATTACCCAGTTTTTACAATGATCATTCAGTTCCTCATGAATTATTATTCATTTCAGTACAATAAAAATAAAAATAACAATAACATGAATGGACAAGGTCTTCATCCAAGGCAGATCAATGCATGTGTAGGGAATCCAAGTTTTGCATAATACACTTCTGTAAGGTACATAACTGGAGAGAGAAAACTCTTAGGGTTATTTCATCACTGATTGATAATCTGTTGTAACCAAGCAGGACCCCATGGGGCCTTCAGGGTTGGGAGGCCCTTTCCCCCTAATCTCTACTTAACTCCTCTATGAAGTACTTAGGTAACAGCAATCTAATGCACACTCCTGAGTTGTTCTGCAGAGGTGAAAACCACCACCAAGTGGAAGAAATAAACTATTTGATGATCATGAACAAAGAGCCCCAGACCTACATAGCATGTCAAGGATTGATAAAGTTAACCCCTGTAACATCACCCTGTTACCTCATCATCAACCAATCAGAGAATTGTGCAGGAAGTGATCCCATAAAAAACATTTTTAGGGGGCAGGAACCACTATCTCCTTGCATGGCTCTACAATAAATATTTCTCTGCTCCAAACTCTGATATTTTGGTTTGTTTGGCCTTTGTGTTGGACACACAAACTTGCACTAAAACTTGCATTCACAAGTTATCTAAAAGAAGTTGGTAAACCAACTTACATTTCCCAAATCAAACTTTTTCAATACAGGCCTCTATGAAGAGTGCAAATGTTTCTCAAGGCGAATGTCATAAATATTGCAGTGGAACAAAATATCCTCTTGAAGATTAGCTCAGGGATAGAGTTTTGGCAACATGTAATTTTTTTCTTTTAATCACATTTGTTGGTCTTTTAATGGACCGGAACCTGGTGGTCCGGAGTCGACGATAAGAAAGTAAGAGAAAGAGGCTGATATCCCCTGGTTTACATGGAAAGCCCATAGAGTCCTGTTCTCAGGGTTCGCGCTACTGCACGTGGGCACCGGGCGCCCTCTCGAGTGGGTGAAGGCACAGCACACCTTCTCGAGAGGGTCTTAGAAGCCCGGGCAAGAAAGTGAGCTCAGCAGGCCTCCGTGCTCCAAGGAATTAGCCAGAAATAGAGAAGGAATAGAAAGAAAGAAAGAAAGACACGGGGACCAAAGCTCTGATGCAGCAAAGGTGTTTTAATCAACATGGCGTGGACATATATACTATCTTACAAGGTGGTTATTCTCAGCAAAGACAAAGATTAAAATTCCAGACTTACAAAACATAAGACGATCCCTGTCAAAGAGAGAGAGTAGCAGTCACCTTTTACCGTATGGCTCATAAAAAGGAGGAGGGTACTTATCGCTGTAATGAGAAATGCCTGGATTCCTCATCCCCGGGAAAGGCGTGCCTCTCCTCTTAATTCCTGAATATTCAGGAACCAATAAGGGCCAGAGTGTTCCTGACAGATCCAAAACAGCACACAGGAAGCCTTTTTTAAAATGCTTCCTGATACACCTTGAATTGTCTTATTTTTTATACTCACAAAGAACAAGAGTCAAGATTTCTGCTACTTGCATTGGAAAAAGAATATCACTCACATGCTCACTGACTAGCACAGGAATCACAAAGTACTGATTCGAGAAACTGGCTTCAAGGCGTAGAGGATGTCCTTCCAACCTTGGTGTTGTGCTATGGGGAACAGAGATTTATAAACTCCGGAGTAAGCTTCTGCCTATCTGAGGCTGCTGCTGTGCAGAGACCCCGGGGGAAGTCACCATCACCGTGTCTGACCAGGAAGCAAAACCTTCAACCGAGGACTTGGGGGATAAGAAGGAAGGAGAATATATTAAGCTCAAAGTCATCAGACAGGATAGCAGTGAGATTCACTTCAAAGTGAAAATGATGATACATCTCAAGAAACTTAAAGAATCAGGCTGTCAAAGCCAAGAAGTTCCCATGAATTCACTCAGGTTTCTCCTTGAAGGTCAGAAACTTGTTGATAATCACAGTCCCAAAGAACTGGGAATGAAAGAAAAAGACATGATCAAAAGTTATCAGGAACAAACAGGGGGTCATTCAATGGTTTAGGTATTCTTTTATTTTTTTTTTCTTTTCCCTTAATCCTTTTTTATTTTTAAAAATAATTTTTTTGTAATGTGGTATTCAAAACAGAATTGAAAACCGACACCCCAACTCTTTAATATATCTGGTAACTTGACTCCTAGAGCCCATTATTCATCATTGTTTGTTTTCATTGTGCTGACTTTTGGTGATCAAACCTCAGCCCCCCCTTCATATCACTCTGTCCTTTTTAAAAATTACCTGTGTGCATAAAGAAGCCACCTTTCCCAGGACTGCATTTGCAGGCTTGTGATAAATAAGGTTGACTAATGTGAGTGTTCCTAATGACTCCAGTTGGCCCTGAAGTTGTAGCATGTGATTGCTTCACTCCTGGACTATAACTTTCAGTGGGAGATGGACATTTTTCAGAAAACTGAACTGTGGAAAATGATCTTTCCTTAACTTGAAGCTACTTTTAAAATCTGAGGGTCTGGACCACAAGAAGAGGAATTTCAAGTTGGGAGTCTAAGTGACAGAGTTATTGAGAATAATGACTAACACCAGAGGTGGCTTCACTGAAGAGAAAGCATTTTAAGATAAAAGAATAAAATCTTGCAGAAGATCCCCCAAAAGATCTAGTTTTCATTAGCAGTTAAAATTATTCATGCAGAAGTGTATACAGCAGAACAGTGCTCTTTTTTACTTCATTTGCACTTTTTGGCCTGGGATATGGGTTTTAAATGGACGTTGTCTGTATCAGTTTCATTAAAATAAAATATTTGTTTTAAAAAAATGACTGGCTTTTTAAATTTAATCAACCTCAGCACTGTGTTTGTCAGTAGAACATAATAAATAAACATCTAAAATTATCACAGGGTTAGCAGTCTTTGTCTAATGATGTAGTATGCATAGGATTATATATATATTATATATACTTGTATTTTAATTTAAAATCAAACTTTTACATGATTCAAGGAAAAAAAGAACAGATTTATCCTAGTTTTGATTTTCAGTGACTATGTGGTTGTAATTAAATTAGATAATGTGGGGTTACATCATAATGATTGGATGAGCTTTGCTTTGCTTTGAACCTTCACAGTCAGACTCCTCTGCTAATCAAAAGGTACTCATAGATTAGCTAACTGAAATGCTACATTTGATTTTTGAAAAAAATGTTAAGGTATTTGAATACTGCCTCTATGGTTTTGCCTGATAAATGTGAATAGTCTTTATCTGCTTTACCAGCACATTCATTTACCTGTTTTGAAATAAAAATGCCATTGGAGTGCCCTGGATACCATATAAATGCCTTGGCTTATCATGACTTATCCAGGTAATTGAATCAATTGTTTATCTTTTTTGAGCTGTATTAATAAGGCCAACAAGCAATTTGGAAAAGAGAAACTTATTAACTTTTGACTGGGAACTAGAAAAAGTTGATGACAAGTACTGAATACATCTTTTTATGTTTAGTCTCCATTAAATCATAACACAAATATGTTCTGAGAATTAACTTGTAATTCATTTTTGAAGTGAAATAGGGTGCTTTTTTCTCATCCTATTGTTAATTACATTGTTTGTAAATTGAGGTCTATGTGTCAAAATCCTATAGATGCAGTTTGTTCAAAATTGATAGCCCTGTCAACATATTTTTAAAATTACTACTCATTTCCAAGACTTAAAAAGTTCAGGTATTTCTTATAAATATTCATATTTCAGGCTTCTCTTGAAATTTTTGAATGTTTGGGATAAATAAGGGATAAATTTGGGATAAATTAGCCCTGTTTGTGTTAAACGATTGAAGCTGAGTAGCAGCTTCAATATTTACACGTGGGATGATTTCAGTCTTCAAGTTTTCGGTGTGTTTGTGTGTGTGTGTATGTGTGT
The DNA here is from genome assembly GCF_023699985.2 of Odocoileus virginianus. NCBI lineage: Eukaryota > Metazoa > Chordata > Mammalia > Artiodactyla > Cervidae > Odocoileus > Odocoileus virginianus. The sequence goes on from NC_069680.1 coordinate 36,127,093, forward strand.
GCATGTGTTCAGTCATGTTCAGCTCTTTGTGACCCCATGGACTGTAGCCCACCAGCCTCCTCTGTCCACAAAATTTTCCAACCAAGAACACTGGAGTGGGTTTCCATTTACTACTGCAGGGGATCTTCCCAACCAAGGGATCAAACCTGCATCTCCTGTAATGGCAGGCAGGTTCTTTATCCCTGAGCCACCTGGGAAACTGAAGTGTTCAATAATCTCTTCTGTTTCCCTTTCCTCTGCCCCTTGAACTGAGAGTAAGAGATTTCCATTTATTTTTTCTGCAGCCAAAGAGAAACAAATAAGCAAACAAACAACAACAACAAAACTATTTGTGGACACGATATTTAACTCCTTTGAACAAATGTAAATCCAAGAACAATAGTCCAGTTCATAGTGAAACCTTCCTTCCTGAGGGTGGGCGGAGAGAGTGAGGTCAGGAGAGCATCAGAGAAGTCCTTACCCCACCTTCAGGGTGACTGTTTTGCACTTGAGCCAGTTAGGTCCCTCATGGCTTTTGTGAATGCCTCTGATGTTGTCTCTGGAGTTTTTTTGAGGCTAAGCTCACAGTCTCATTACAATGAAAGCAAACGTGAATCCATTGTTTACTTTTGACTTGAATTTTGTTCCACAATTTTTATTTTGAAAAAATTTAGGGTTCAATTTAAGAGTATAGGTCCTGGGATAAAATTGACTAGATCTAGTAGGCTAGATTTGTGAGTAGTTACTTCAATTGACACTGAAAATAATGCTTAATCTTTATGGATCTTAGCTTCTTTCTTTATAAAATAATACTGTCTGCAAAAAGGGTTATAGTGAGGAATATGACACATAAACTAGATGAGATATACAACACACACAGTACATAATGTGCCACAGAGTAAGATTTCAGTCAAACCTAAAGGTTCATAGAGGCTAGGCAAGTCCAAAATCTGCACAGTAAACCAGTAGGCTTGAGACTCAGGAAAGAGTTACAGTTGGGTCCAAAGACAGTCTTATGGGAAAAAAATTTCCTCTTCTTCCTGGAAGGTCCATCTTTTTCTATTAAATTTTTCAGCTGACTCACTGAGGTGTATCTAAATTATGGAGTGAAATTTGCTTTGTACAAAGTTTGCTGATTTAAATGTTAATTTCACCTGATATATATTGTCACAGTAAAATCTAAAATAATATTATATCAAATATCTAGATACAATAGCCTAGCCAAGTTTACACATATAGCTGATCATTGTATACTATGAAATATGTGGTTTCATTATTTCAGTATTAAAGTAGGTAAATTAAGGCTCAGACAGTTTGTTGTCAATTTGGAAGACTGATAGTAAAATGTTGAATCTATGACTTCAACCTGGATCTGATTTTTGTTTGCATTCTTAAGCATTTCATATCATGTATTATATGATCAATAATCATTTTGTGATATATGATTTATGATATAATGCAACATAAATTTGCTACAGTATGGCTCCCTTTATTAAGGCAATAACTATTTCTTCACAGAAGTTAAATTCATAATGTAAAGAATCTCCTCTCATTTTGTTAATTCAGTTACCACCCTCATTACCTTCTTCTCTTCTTCACCTCCCCCTTCTCTTCTTTTATCTCCTTCTCCTATTTTTCTTCCTCTTTATTCTTTTTCTTTTTCTTGGAAAGAAAAGCATTAGCCTACATTTAATATTAAATAATAACAAATAATGATTAATACCACTTATTAAACATTTGCTACTGTGTGGATCTCAATAAACTGTAAAATTCTGAAAGAGATGGGAATACCAGACCACTTCACCTGCCTCTTGAGAAATGCAGGTCAGGAAGCAACTGTTAGAACTGGGCATGGAGCAACAGGCTGGTTCCAAATAGGAAAAGGAGTACATCAAGGCTTTATATTGTCACCCTGCTTATTTAACTTATATGCAGAGTACATCATGAGAAACGCTGGGCTGGATGAAACACAAGCTGGAACAAAATTGCTAGGAGAAATATCAGTAACCTCAGATATGCAGATGACACCACCCTTATAGCAGAAAGCGAAGAAGAACTAAAGAGCCTCTTGATGAAAGTGAAAGAGGAGAGTGAAAAAGTTGGCTTAAAGCTCAACATTCAGAAAACAAAGATCATGGCATCTTGTCCCATCACTTCATGGGAAATAGATGGGGAAATAGTGGCTGTCTTTATTTTTTTGGGCTCTAAAATCACTGGAGATGGTGACTGCAGCCATGAAGTTAAAAGACACTTAGTCCTTGGAAGGATAGTTATGACCAACCAGGACAGCATATTAAAAAGCAGAGACACTTCTTTGCCAACAAAGTTCCATTTAGTCAGGGCTATGATTTTTCCACTAGTCATGTATCGATGTGAGAGTTGGACTGTGAAGAAAGCTGTGTACTGAAAAATTGATGCTTTTGAACTGTGGTGTTGGAGAAGACTCTTGAGAGTCCCTTGGACTGCAAGGAGGTCCAACCAGTCCATCCTAAAGCAGATCAGTCCTGGGTATTCATTGGAAGGACTGATGCTGAAGCTGAAACTCCAGTACTTTGGCCACCTCATGCAAAGAGTTGACTTATTGGAAAAGACCCTGATGCTGGGAGGGATTGGGGGCAGGAGGAGAAGGGGATGACAGAGGTTGAGATGGCTGGATGGCATCACCGACTCGATGGACATGAGTTTGAGTAAACTCCGGGAGTTTGTGATGGACAGGGAGGCCTGGCATGCTGTGATTCATGGTGTTGCAAAGAGTCAGACACGACTGAGCAACTGAACTGGACACACACAAAAAATAGTTAGGGATAGGGGAAGTTAGAAAAAGACTCATCTGTGATTAGGTTGTTTTGGCTAGATAATCCCTTCAGTTCTCTGTTTTGCATAGAAGCAAATTCTTAATATTTCTGAATCATTTCTCAAATTTCCATGAAATTATAAAAAGATGGTAAATTTGTACCGTCTATCTTTCTCTTTTCAGCCCTATAGTTTATTGCTACCTGGAATAGTTCTGAAGGAGAGTCAGATATGTAACTACATTAAAATGACCTCTTTAGCAACCATTACAGGCAACAGAAAGGGGCTATGAAAGGGATAAATTCAGTCTAATAGATGTCAGAATGTAGGAGCAGAAACACATCCAACCTAAGAAGCTTCAGTCCAGTTTAGTTCAGTGGCTCAAGCACAGCAGGAGCCCATTTCAGCAAAATCTCCTGCAGCGAGAGCTGAACAGGAGGAAAACCCAGCACAAGGGAAGTGACAAGAAGCCCGGCATGCTGGAAACTGGGACGGCAAAACACGAACTCAGCAGAAAGCTCATGCGGCTCAGTCTCAGATTCCAGAAGACCTCCAGTTATGGTAGGAGGTCCTCGCTCTTATGTCTGGACAGACATATGCCTAACAAAATCTTAATTCTGTTACAATTTCTTGTCTCCTGTTTCCTTGAACCCTCCATGAACAGGCGAGTGGCAGTGGGTGCAATTGAGGGACTCTGGCAGGGCCTACTCCTGTGTGTCCCAAAGGCTCCACTATCTGCTGGGCCCCAGTAGCTGTTACATGGGCCAGTGGGGGTTCTTCTGTCCTTAAGCTTCTTTGTGCCAAGGATCAGGTCAATGAAAACTGTGAGCGCAGGTCAGGTTTTTAGCAGATTTTTCAGCAGGTTATGAAGAGGATTTCTTGGCACATTTTTTCCCATTGCTTTTTCCTCCTGCCCTCCAGCAACTCTTTCCTGGACTTTGAGCTTGGCCAAAACCCATGATGCCTGGCTTCAGGACCTAATGAAACTCAGGCTCTGATGTCTCATTGCAAGAATTCAGTTAGAGACACAGGATAGGTAAGAGGTGGATTTATTTGGATTCAGAGAGAATCCTAACACACTCCACAGGGTGTGGGCCATTGCAAAGGGCAAGTGCTCTGGCCATGGAATGTAGTGTGGCTAGGTTTGGTGAGCTGGGTGAATTCATATGCTAATGAGCGGGATGATCATCTCAACCATTGGGGAACCACCCACTCCTCCATCTCTCGACAGTGCCTTGGAACTGCCCTGCCACCTGGGCGTGTAATTTAGCTTGCAGATTGGGGATTAAGATTTAGTTGAATTTGGTTTGTCATCTTGGACCCTTTTGATTTTAACTGATTTATCTTATGCCCTTGGGCTCTGTCATTCTTTCCAAAGTTGTGCCCTGACCCCTTCCCTCCTGTTTCGTGCTCTTTTCCTGAGCCCCATCTGACCCACAATGTTGCCTCTACATTCTTCTGGAGGGACAACCAGAAAATAGCTGACCATTGGGAGGGAAATACTGCATAATATCCAATCCCTCTAGATATTCAGGCCGTCACCTTCCATGTTTCCTACAACATGTGCAACTCTCAATGAACCCTTTAGGGTGGGAGACAGTCACAATGTCTGCTAGAAGTCCATCTGTTGGCATCCCTTCAAAGGCAATTGGGCTTCCAGGGATAATGTTTGCCACTTTGGGAGTAAGCCCTGCAGGCCATTTGGGCCCAAAGCCTTACCACCCTTCTTCTAAAGTTACAAACATATCCCTGGATCAAATCTCCACTCCACTTTTATGGAACATTTGGTCTGCTTATCAATTTGTTCTTAAGCCAATTACTAACTCCTACAACCAGGACCCTGCCCCCCTATAGGCAACATTGCTCCACCCCACTTATAATTAAAATACTCTTCATGCCCCTAACAGAGCCAGATAACCCACTCCTTTGTCATTACTTCTGTTACTGCCTAAAGTGGGCCTATGAAAATGAAATGTTTTCCATTGTAAATACCCTAAGCTGCTCTTATGGAGGACTAGGGGAGGAAATCAGTGACTTATAATCTCTTAGAGCAGTAAGAGGATAAGGCTTATAATTGTTTCACCAGGTTCCCTGTCTCAACGAACAGGCTTGGATTGCTTTACATCATGATATCTACTCCCATCTGCAGTGAACAATCTGGCAATGAGTTAAGATTACAACCCCTTAATCCTACCCAGAACTGGTCACGCTGGCGACCTTGGGGATGCCCAACTCCAATCCGGGGGTCCCAGGAGGTAGACATGCCTCGACCTGCCCAGGGATTCGATCTCCAGGAGGCTCTCACACCTCAGCTTGCTTGAAGATCTGCACCCTGACCTGGGGTCGCCTGGCTCTCAGATTGCAACAGTACTGGGTAGGATAAGCTTCAAAAAGATTCACCCCTAAGGAAGTCCACACATAGAAATAAAGGGAAGCCTATTGTTTGCGGGACTGTGCCCAGTCTCAGGGATAAGTTAAGAGCCCAATGAGAACACCATTGCCTTTCTGGAAAGGCTAAAGAGGCCCTCCAAAAGTTTACCAATCTGGACTTAAACTCTTACGAGGGACAGGTGATATTAAAGGACAAATTCCTGCCCCAATATGCATTAGACATCAGGATAAAATTATAACAGCTTCATAGCAGGACACTGCTGCCTCTTTAGATGAGATGGTCCAGATAGCCACTGATACATTTTATAGCAGAGAACAGGAGAGGGAAGCCAAGGCCCAGGAAAGGAAGTAAAGGAAAGAAACAAGGCATGCCCAGATGCTGGCCACCTTCCAGGGAAGCTCTATGGTAATTCCTGAGTCCTTGAAGGACAAGGCACCAGGCAAATGCCTAATCTGTAGACAGGTGGGCCAAAGAGTCTTCAAACCATGAAAAGTCCCCTAAAATGGCTTGCTACAAATACCATCAATTGGGATATTGGTCAGTACTCTACTCTTGGGATCCTAGATCCTCAAGGTCAAGTGCCAAGCCTTCCCTCAAGATGGTTCAAAAGGACTGAAGTGGCTCATTCTAGCCAGCCTGCCTGTCGCAGATAATCATCATGGGGCTGGAGCCAAGGGTGCAACTGGATGTGGCAGAAACCTTGGGCCACTGGACAAAACCACAAGAGGGATTGTCAGAAGATCCTCTGACCAATCCTGAGAATATTTGGTACACTGATAGATGCAGCTTTGTCTTGGATGGAAAAAGAAGAGCCGGATATGCAGTAGTCTACAATTTTGAGACCATAGAGGCTACATCTTTGCCACCAGGTACTTCAGCCCAATTAGCTGAGCTCATAGCTCTGACTCAGCAGTGGTGGCTATGCTTTGCTGGAACAGCCGTGAAGGGATACCCCATGTCCAAGGGCAGGAGCAGCGGCTATGCTTCACTGGACCAGCTGTGTGGAGATACCCCATGTCCAAGGTGAGAGAAACCCCAGTAAGACAGTAGGTACTGGAGCTGCGGGGAGGAGATACCTCACGTCCAAGGGCAAAGGAGAAGTCCCAGCAAGACAGTAAGAAGGTCAAATTTGTGTTTAAAGTAAAACCCCATTCCCACCAGAGACGCTCAGAGGGCTCAAACAAACCTTGTGCGTACCAGGCCCCACAGAGACTGAGACAGAGCTGTGCTTGAGTGTCTCCTGTGGAGGTACAGGTTGGCAGTGGTCTGCCACATGGACAGGGGCTCTGGGTGCCACAGGCTTGGAAATGGCAGAAGTCCTCTTGGAGGAGGTCACTAGTAACCCACCATAGAGCTGCCAGAACTTACAACAGACTGGGAAACAGACCCTTGGAGGGCACAACAGAAACTTGTGCACATCAGGACCCAGGGGAAAGGAGCAGTGACCCCACAAGAGACTGTCCCAAACTTGCCTGTGTGTCCAGGAGTCTCTGGCAGAGGCCTGGGTTGGAGGTGGCCTGCTGCAGGGTTGGGGGCACTGAGTGTAGCAGTACATACAAGGGATTTTTTGAAGGAGGTCACCATTATCTTCATTACCTCCACCATACAAATATCTCTGAAAAGAAGGGAAGCAAAAAGCAAAGAAGAAAAGGAAAGATATACCCATTTGAATGTAGAGTTCCAAGGAATAGCAAGGAGAGATAAGAAAGCCTTCCTCAGTGATCAATGCAAAGAAATAGAGGAAAACAATAGAATGGGAAAGACTAGAGATCTCTTCAAGAAAATTAGAGATACCAAGGGAACATTTCATACAAAGATGGGATCAATAAAGGACACAAATGGTAGGGACCTAATAGAAGCAGAAGATATTAAGAAGAAGTGGCGAGAATACACCGAAGAACTGTACAAAAAAGATCTTCACCACCCAGATAATCACTATGGTGTGATTGCTCACCTAGAGCCAGACATCCTGGAATGTGAAGTCAAGTGGGCCTTAGGAAGCATCATTACAAACAAAGTGAGGGGAGGTGATAGACTTCCAGTTGAACTATTTCAAATCTTAAAAGATGATGCTGTGAAAGTTCTGCACTAAATATGCCAGCAAATTTGGAAAACTCAGCAGTGGCCATAGAACTGGAAAAGGTCAGTTTTCATTCCAATCCCAAAGAAAGGCAATGCCAAAGAATGCTCAAACTACCACATAATTGCACTCATCTCAAACACTAGTAAAGTGATGCTTACAATTCTCCAAGCCAGGCTTCAGCAATACGTGAACTGTGAACTTCCAGATGTTCAAGTTGGTTTTAGAAAAGGCAGAGGAACCAGAGATCAAATTGCCAACATCTGCTGGATCATCGAAAGGGCAAGAGAGTTCCCGAAAAATATTTCTGCTTTATTGACTATGTCAAAGCCTTCGACTGTGTAGATCAAAATAAATTGTAGAAAATTCTGAAAGAGATAGGAATACCAGACCACCTGACCTGCCTCTTGAGAAAGCTGTATGCAGGTCAGGAAGCAACAGTTAGAACTGGGCATGGGACAACAGACTGGTTCCAAATAGGAAAAGAAGTACGTCAAGGCTGTATATTGTCACCCTGCTTATTTAACTTATATGTAGAGTACATCATGAGAAACGCTGGGCTGGATGAAGCACAAGCTGGAATCAAGATTACCGGGAGAAATATCAATAACCTCAGATATGCAGATGACACTACTCTTATGGCAGAAAGTGAAGAAGAATTAAAGAGCCTCTTGATGAAAGAGGAGAGTGAAAAAGTTGGTATAAAACTCAACATTCAGAAAACTAAGATCATGGCATCAGGTCCCATCACTTCATGGCAAATAGATGGGGAAACAGTGGAACCAGTGGCAGACTTTATTTTGGGGGGCTCCAAAATCACTGCAGATGGTGATTGCAGCCATGAAATTAAAAGACACTTACTTCTTGGAAGGAAAGTTATGACCAACCTAGACAGCATGTTAAAAAGCAGAGACATTACTTTGTCAACAAAGGTCGGTCTTGTTAAGGCTCTTGCTTTTCCAGTAGTCATGTACAGATATGAGTGTTGGACCATAAAGAAAGCTGAACAGTAATTGATGCTTTTGAACAGTGATGTTGGAGAAGACTCTTGAGAGTCCCTTGGACTGCAAGGAGATCCAACCAGTTCATCCTAAAGGAAATCACTCCTGACTATTCATTGGAAGGACTGATATTGAAGCTGAAACTCTAATACTTTGGCCACGTGATGCGAAGAACTGACTTATTTGAAAAGACCCTGATGTTGGGAAAGACTGAAGGCAGGAACAGAAGGGGATGACAGAGGATGAGACAGTTGGATGGCATCACTGACTCAATGGATATGAATTTGACTAAACTCCGGGATTGGTGATGGACAAGGGGGCCTGGTGTGCTGCAGTCCATGGGGTCGCAAAGAGTGGGACACAACTGAGCAACTGAACTAAACTGATAGCTCTAACTCGAACTTTAGAGTTTGGAAAAGGAAAAAAAAGTGTAGAAATTTACACTGACTCCAAATATGTTTTTCTGGTGCTACATGCACATGCTGCTATTTGGAAAGAGGCCACTTGACCACCCTAGTGTCCCCAATCAAATATGGTGATCAACTCCTTAGACTCTTGGAGGCAGTCCATCTGCCCACTGAGGTTTCCATCTCCCATTGTAAAAGACACCATAAAGGGAGCACAGAAGTGGCGAGGGAACCAAGCAGCCGATCAGGCAGCTAAGAGAGCACCATTACAGAACAATGACCTAATAGGGGTTGCCACCTTAGTGCCACAGAGTAATTTGCCAGAAACTCCTTCATATACTGAAGGTGAGACTCTTAAAGCTAAGAGTGAGGTCTTTCAAGAAGATCATATGGGGTGGTTCTAAAAGGAGGGACTCCTTTTTCTGCCTGGGGACCTCTAATTGAAGTTGGTTAACTCCTTACATGACACCACTCATTTAGGGGGAAAGGCCTTCCAAGGTACTTCAGAGGAACAGACCTCCAGATGACTATAAGGCAAGTGGTCTTCTCTTGTCCCACTTGCCAATTAAACAACCCTTAAGGAGCTCAAAGACCCCAGCTGGCCCAGCCCATCCAACGACATGGGACCTACCCAGGAGAGAACTGGCAGATGGACTTCAACCAGATGCCAGTTTCTCAAGAGTGTAAATACTTATTAGTCATGATAGATACATTCACAGGATGGATTGAAGGCTTTCACACCTGGACTTAGAAGGCTGAGGAAGTGTTAAAAAAAAGAAAGAAAAAAAACTACTCCATGAAATCATTCCGAGATTTGGTCTGTCCAGGTCATTACAAAGTGACAATGAGACATCACTTACTTCTAAGGTCACCCAAGGGGTCTCTAAAGCATTGGGCATTACTTATTATCTCCATTGTGCCTGGAGACCTCAGTCTTCAGGAAAAGTAGATAGAGCCAACCAATTCTTAAAATCAGTGATTAAAAAAAGATAAGCCAGGACACTTCCCTGGGATGGAAGGAGGCTTTACCAATAGCTCTCCTCCACACCTGTATCGCCTATAAGGAACAGGTTGGTCTTAGACCTTATGAGATGCTATATGGGAGACCTTTTGTTTATGTCAATGACCTCTTCCTAGATCCAGAGGCTCAGAACCCCCAGTCTTATACCAGGGCCATTGGGCAATTCCAACAGGATATATGCTTGTGGGGTGTCAACCAGGACCCAAAAGGGTCTAAGTAGTCACCACTATATGCTCCAGGGACTCAAGTTCTCATTAAAGTCTGGAAAGATGGGTTCCCAAAGGCTCAACTCTAGCCCACATGGGAGGGCCCCTATCCTGTAATACTTTCTACCCTCACAGCAGTTAAGGTATTGGGACACAATTCCTGTATTCACTACTGATGAGTCAAGCCATGGAAGAAAACAGAAGAGGACACTCAATACACCTGTGGGCCCCTAGAAAATCTCAGATACCTGTTCAGAACTATAAATGAGTGCCCCTAATGAACACCCCCAAAATTAAGTTTGTGGGGGATAAGATTTCTTAGGACACCTCTTAAGAGCCAACACATCTTGGCAGGGGTTGTACTCCAAAACAGACAGGAGATAGACCTTCTGATCCCTGAACAGGAAAGGACTTGATCCTCCTGGTGATGAGAATTTGGATTGGCTAATGGGAGAAAAGGGCAAATACCCACTCCAGTATTCTTGCCTGGAGAATTCCATGGACAGAGGATCCTGGTGGACAGTAGTCCATGGGCTCACAAGGAGTTGAATATGACTTTGTGACTGAGAATGAGAGAATGCCCCTACTAATCCTTGTTATCACCATCTTGATGCTGCTTATGATTGCTCCATGTATTATCAATTGTCTAACCTGTTTTGTCTTGCCCTGGTCAACAAGCTACAACATGCAGTGCCAGTTCAATAAGGAAACATAAAACTAAACCAACCACAGAAAATATCACTCACCCTTAGATGGACACCATTATAAGGACTCTGAGGCCTGAGCCTACCAAGAGGGGGAGGCCCAATGCCCCTTGCTGTCCCAGTTCAGCAGGAAGTAGCCGGAAAGACCTTGACACTCCTATTACCAAAGAATTGGGCCTCCCATCTCTTGAGGGGGGAATGTTAGGTAGTTAGAATAGGAAAAAAGGGTCCATAAAGGTGGTGGCTAAAAGACAAGGAAGGGAAAAGCCCATGAAAATAGAACAAAGGAAGGTCCAAGGACCAGAGTGAGGACCTCAGGTAGAACAAACAGCACTCCTGGCTAGCCCAATTTACATAGGGCAGGCCCAGGGGGAGGAGAAAATAACAAAAAAAGAGGAGCCAAAGGGCCAGGGTCTCATGCGCTCGCACTCTCTCTTTTTGTGTCTTTTGTGTGTGTGTCTTTTCGTGTCTTTTGGGCTGGCATGCCTTCATGCCTTGAGGATGTATTGTCCTTTACTTTCTAAATAAAACTGAGCTATAACACAGAGCTGTAACACTGGTCCATCACTTCAAATTTTTGTTGTGATGAGGCAGAACCAAGGAAATTACACAGTCCCCTGACAAGGAAATGGAAAGAATACAGGAGAGTAACAATTGGCCAGGTAAGGAATCAGGCTTGCTGAGTTAGGGAAAGCATTCTTAGAGTCATTTCCTATAGAATGGATAGCAGTGTTTTGTTGTATATGTTGTGTTTCCTACATATGCATGTGTAGCCCCATGAAAATAGGGGATACATCATTCTTTCTGAGCTTTGATCATGGCGAGGAGATTACTAGGACAGCCCAAATTCCTAAGTGTTTGACATGCTTCCTCATTTAATTGCACTTGCTGCCATTCATAACTAGCATCACTGATAAAATGTAACTTTGTTGAGACTTGGATTGGCCCTTATAGAAACTACTATTCATTGAATGAGGGCATGGTGATAAATAACAGAGACTGACCATACATAACAAAAGTGATTTCTCTGTTTCCTCTTATATTGTCAAAAATATTTGTTTTGATATCTTTTTCCCCAATCTGATTGTGTCCTCAAAAGTTGTTTGCAGAATCACCTCAGTCGTGTCCAACCCTTTGCGACTCTGTGGACTATAGCCTACCAGGCTTCTCTGTCCCTAGGATTCTCCAGGCAAAAATGCTGGAATGTGTTGCCACGCCCTCCTCCAGAGGATCTTCCCAACACAGGGATCGAATCGCAATTCTTATGTCTCCTGCATTAGCAGGTAAGTTCTTTACCACTAGTGCCACCTGGGAAGTCCCCCTCAGACATTAGGGGCCTCATATTATATTTATCATCTTTCACTTGTCTATCTTCTTCTTCCTACCTCAGCCTAGAATCTAAGTTCTACAAAGATGAGAATATTTTTGCCTTCTTAATTTTTTATTTCCAGCACCCAGGATTTTACTGGGTCATAGGAGGCACAAACACATTCACTGAGAAATTATTAAGGCACTGTCTCCTGGGCTGTTTTTCATGTTCCTTATAAATACTAATTTAGAAAAATCTATTGCAAAGGATACATTTATCAATCATTTATGTATTTTTTGCTTACTCCTCTGTAAGCCTACTTTATTTGGCTCTAAAAGTATTTTCCAATGCATTTTATTTTCACTGAACATGCATAAAACTAAACCTGATCAACTTCCCCTTGTATTACTCTGAGTTCTATGATCCTTCCATCTTTAATTCATGATGATGTTCTGTAGGCTGTTATCAGCCAAGAGCTGAAATCTAAAGTACCTGGACCACAAATCCTCTAAGAATATTATGACAGACTAGGGTGGCTGATGTTCATACACTGTGAAAGTAATTTCATAATATGTCTATGCATGTTTTCTGATGTAATCTTCATGCTGGATGACAGTTAGAAATCAAATTGCTTTTCTTCTTTTTCCTCCTCTTCACTCCTACAATCCTATGAATTTCTTTTACAATACAGTAATCCCATTTTAATGGAGTTCAGTTCAGTTCAGTTCAGTCATTCAGTCATGTCTGACTCTTTGTGATCCCATGAATCACAGCATGCCAGACCTCCCTGTCCATCACCAACTCCTGGAGTTTACCCAGACTCATGCCCATTGAGTCTGTGATGCCATCCAACCATCTCATCCTCTGTCATTCCCATCTCCTCCTGCCCTCAATCTTTCCCATCATCAGGGTCTTTTCAAAAGAGTCAGCTCTTCACATCAGGTGGCCAAAGTACTGGAGTTTGAGCTACAATGTCAGTCCTTCCAATGAAAACCCCGGACTGATCTCCTTTAGGATGGACTGGTTGGATCTCCTTGCAGTCCAAGGGACTCTCAAGAGTCTTCTCCAACACAGTTCAAAGGCATCAATTCTTCAGTGCTCAGCTTTCTTTATAGTCCAACTATCACATCCATACATGACTACTGGAAAAACCATAGCCTTGACTAGATGAACATTTGCTGACAATGTAATCTCTCTGTTTTTAAATATGCTATCTAGGTTGGTCATAACTTTCTTTCCAAGGAGTAAGTGTCTTTTAATTTCGTGGCTGCAATCACCATCTGCAGTGATTTTGGAGCCCCCCAAAATAAAGTCTGCCACTGGTTCCACAGTTTCCCCATCTATTTGCCATGAAGGGATGGGACTGGACACCATGATCTTAGTTTTCTGAATGTTGAGCTTTAAGCCAACTTTTTCACTCTCCTCTTTCACTTTCATCAAGAGGCTCTTTAGTTGTTCACTTTCTGCATATCTGAGGTTACTGATATTTCTCCCGGCAATCTTGATTCCAGCTTATGCTTCTTCCAGCCCAGCATTTTTCATGATGTACTCTGCATATGAGTTAATAAGCAGGGTGACAATATGCAGCCTTGATGTACTCCTTTTCCTATTTGGAACAAGTCTGTTATTCCATGTCCAGTTCTAACTGTTCCAGTTCATATCTATGAAATGCATACAGGTTTCACAAGAGGCAGGTCAGGTGGTCTGGTATTCCCATCTCTTTCAGAATTTTCAACAGTTTATTGTGATCCACACAGTCAAAGGCTTTGGCATAGTCAGTAAAGCAGAAATAGATGTTTTTTCTGGAACTCTCTTGTTTTTCTGATGATCCAGTGGATGTTGGCAATTTGATCTCTGGTTCCTCTGCCTTTTCTAAAACCAACTTGAACATATGGAAGTTCACAGTTCACATATTGCTGAAGCCTGGCTTGGAGAATTTTGAGCGTTACTTTACTAATGTGTGAGATGAGTGCAATTGTGTGGTAGTTTGAGCATTCTTTGGCATTGCCTATTTTGGGGATTGGAATGAAAACTGACCTTTTTTAGTCCTGTGACCACTGCGGAGTTTTCCAAATTTGTTGGCATATTGAGTGCAGCACTTTCACAGCATCATCTTTCAGGATTTGAAATAGCTCAACTGGAATTTCATCACCTCCATTAGCTTTGTTTGTAATGATGCTTCCTAAGGCCCACTTGACTTCACATTCCAGGATGTCTGGCTCTAGGTGAGTGTCACACCATCATGATTATCTGGGTCGTAAAGATCTTTTTTGGTACAGTTCTTCTGTGTATTCTTGCCACCTCCTCTCAATATCTTTTACTTCTGTTAGGTCCGTACCATTTTTGTCCTTTATTGTGCCCAACTTTGCAGGAAAATTTTCCTTGGTATCTCTAATTTTCTTGAAGAGATCTCATCTTTCCTATTGTTTCCTCTATTTCTTTGCAATGATCACTGAGGAAGGCTTTCTTATCTCTCCTTGCTATTCTTTGGAACTCTGCATCAAATGGGAATATCTTTCCTTTTATCCTTTGCTTTCTGCTTCCCTTCTTTTCACAGCTATGCATCAAAGTTTTTAATGGCCTGCCCATCACTGAAGGAACCTTAATGTCTTTGATGACAGTGAGATGCAAATCCATAACCTAAATCTCAGTGGACTTTTCCACCTTGCATCCAGAGCATTTCGTGTCTTATCTCTTTGTTCCCTGAATTTGTCCATAGTTTTGTTTTGTTTTTTTTTAATATAAAGAAATAAACTATGAGTCCTATTTTACCCCAATGTCTTACTAGCAGAAATAGAGGTACACCCTCGACTCACCTCTTTGAAATTTCATTCAGTTTACCATTTTATGAGCAAGTTACAATTTTCCCAATTGCTTTCATCCTAACGGCTTTATTACCACAGTCCATTTTGAGTGAAGAGTGCCTACTGCTTGCCAGTTATTCAATTAAGAATTGGTTGTAGCTGATCTAGTAGCAGTAGCAAGAAACATAGTTACATGAGGCTGTGCTTAAAATTGATAAGTGTTTAGGATTTAGCAGGTAAGACAAACATTTTAGGTGTCAAATAGATACCTAGAAATGGAAATGTCATTCACTAGTGTGTTAATCGGAAAAGGTAATGACAACCCACTCCTGTACTCTTGCCTGGAAAATCCCAGAGACTAGGAGCCTGGTAGGCTGCAGTCCATGGGATCACAGAGAGTCAGACACGACTGAAGTGACTTAGCAGCAGCAGTGTGTTAATCAGTATAAATTGTTTTGTTATTGTATGAGTCTCCAGATACAAGGTCTTCCCAGGTGATGCTAGTGATGAAGAACACTCCTGCCATTGCAGGAGATGGAAGAGGCGAAGATTCGATCCCACGGGTCGGAAAGATCCTCTGAAGAGGGACATGGCAACCCACTCCAGTGTTCTTACTTGGAGAATCTCATGGACAGAGGAGCCAGAGTAGGGTCCCAAAGGGTCAGACATGACTGAAGTGACAGTACACACACATGCACTGGAGATGCAACCAGGAATTCCACTTACTGGTAAGATATTGTTCTGTGGCTGTCAAATACAGAACATTACTTGCAAATAAGACTGTGCTTTAGGTTTGGGTTCTTTCAGTTTTATTGGATGAGGATTTAATGCAATTTTATATTCTTCTTGTGGATGGCATTCATTAATGCTGTTTAAGATTTACCTTAGTGTGGATCAACTCAAGAATTTACACATGCACCCCAATGTTCATCGCAGCACTGTTTATAATAGCCAGGACGTGGAAGCAACCTAGATGCCCATCAGCAGACGAATGGATAAGGAAGCTGTGGGACATATACACTATGGAATATTACTCAGCCATTAAAAAGAATTCCTTTGAATCAGTTCTAATGAGATGGATGAAACTGGAGCCCATTATACAGAGTGAAGTAAGTCAGAAAGATAAAGACCATTACAGTATACTAACACATATATATGGAATTTAGAAAGATGGTAATGATAACCCTATATGCAAAACAGAAAAAGAGACACAGATATACGGAACAGACTTTTGGACTCTGGGAGAAGGCGAGGGTGGGATGTTTCTAAAGTCACTTTCTTAAGACTCTTAATGAAGTGGGTTATGTTTCCTTCTTTTAATTTTTAAAAATTTGTTATTTATTGAGTGGGGGAAGAGGCGATGTTTTATTCTGCGTAACAAAAAATAGCAGAGGCTGCGGAGAGCTGTCACAATTTGAATGTTAACATTCATCCTCACTCTTGTTTGTTCCAGTGAAACTCCTTGGGAAAAGCTTTCAAAGAGAAAACATGTTTAGTTTTTACCAACCAGTTTCATCTCTGTGATAATTCCCTGGTTCTATGCATTAGTTGGAGATTATAAAGCTACTTGAGTGACATGGGATATTAAAAGCTAGTTGGTATATTTCAACAAGGGTTTTTCTTTGTTAGAAAACAGAATGTATATTACAATAAACTTGACTTTCTGGGCTTTTTGTTTGAAATGCATCAACAGATGGCATTTTAAAAAATTATAATTGGAAAAAAAAGTTTTATTTTAACTTTCCCTACAAAAGTCCTCAGCTTAAATTTTCCTTCCTCAGAGTGACCCTTCTTCACATTTTCATCAAAAATATCATATCTATTTTCTTCATCGCACTTATCATATACCTTAATTACCTGTGCGTTTGTTTCCTGGCTTATGTGCTGCTTTCTTCTGCAGAGTATAAGCTCCAGGCTGGCATGAATGTTTCTCTCTGGTTCTCCTTCTGATAGTTCCTTGGAGCCTCATGTGACACCTCACCCAGGGAGGTGCTCAGTGAACATGAATACATGACTGAATAGCTTGGAAAGCATCACACCAATTGCAAAGCACTCTGTAATTGCTGGAGATGCTGTGGTTAGATATATTGCTGTGTGCCAGAGCCCACTGCATTCTCAGAGATGTCTAAGTCTTGATTGATGGCAGTATTCTCTGCTCTCTCTACTGAAAGTACATCATGTAAAGCCAACAAAGGTCTGTATAGTCAAAGCTGTGGTTTTCCAGTAGTCATGTACAGATGTGAAAGTTGGACCATAGAGAAGGTTGAGCACCTAAGAATTGATGCTTTTGAATTGCAGTGCTGGAGAAGACTTTTGAGAGTCCCTTGGACAGCAAGGAAATCAAACCAGTCAATCCTAAAGGAAATCAACTGTGAATATTCATTGGAAGGATTGACAAGAAGGATGGGGAAGCCTGGTATACTGCAGTCCACGGGGTCACTAAAAGTCAGATGTGACTTAGTAAATGAACAATAGTATCATGGAAAGCAGAGGTCAGGTCCACTATTTGTGTCTCTCCAAAAACACCAACTATGCTGTCCTCTTCTAAACTCCCACTCCCACCTTGAAGCTCTAAATAAATAAATATGTCTTGGTTAAAGTAGGAAGGGAATTACCCATTTGTTTAGAAAATATTATAAAGATAAAGTTAGATCAATTACATTAGTATCAAGACAACAAAAATCAAGGAAGAAAAAGGAAAAATCAGTTAAAAGGGAAATTTAACTATAATCAAAGGAAAAAAAATCCATAAATCACAATCTACCAAAACTTTAACATTAATAAAAGCAGAAAACTGAGGCCACACAAGGAAAGCACATTATTGTAGACTCTTCAGAATTTTCACACTCAACTTTTTATAACTAAGTGGATTAAAAATTAAGTAAGCATTGAGTGTCTATTCCTTAGCCTTAGCTGCTTAACATGACATATAAAGACTCCATCCTAATTCCTCATATCCATGCCCACCTCTCTCCATCTTTCACCTCTATCTGATGTCACAAGCATGTCCAGCACTCTGAGTTTCTTGAATATTGTGTCATTGCTTTCAACTTCCAACTTGCTTTCCCACCATTTTTTCTTGGCATATGTTTTTCTTTCTCTTTGGAATGCATCAAAGCTATTTTTCCCAAATATAAATAAGTTAAATTTCTAAGTAAAAAATACTTACTTCCAATGGGGTTTCAAGTTTTATTGTTATTGTTGTTTCTTTGTTTACTTTTTAAAAGCAATCTAACAGTCTACTAGACAATAAATCACCATCTGGGAAAATAATAATTTATTTAATCACTATAATATTGTTTGGCTCTGCTACAAATAGACTTATTTTTACTCATTCATTTTTCTCTCTAACAGTCTCTGTGATAAAACAACTTCAACTAGCAATAGGAAGATGATCTATTCTATCTCATGTATGTTTCTACCCACTTATTTATTTTACCCTTCAGGAGATTATATTATATTGCATTAATGTTTAGGCATAATAAGCTAAATTTGATAGCTGATTTTTCATTTCTATTTATCTAATCCCTTGCCATATGTGGAAGTGCAAGGAGATAAAGGTTATCAAATTCTAAGAATAGAGTCATAAAATATTACAGCTAGAAGAAAGCTTAGAAATCCTGTTAGCCACAATTTCATTTTGTGTATGAGAACATTGAGGATCAGAGGGTCAGAATGCTAGTTAGAGTCTACAGGACTAGTTAATGCCTTTCACACAGGTTTATTACAATCATTAGTTCTTGCGTGCAGAAAAAGCAGTATTCATTATGAGATCCTTAGACATTAGAATTTAAGTCAAATGCTAAGCTCCATTCTAGCTAATTTTGCCAGTGTCAGCTTTACATGTTGTTGCTCCTGTTAAGTCACTAAGTCGTGTCCTACTCTTTGCGACCCCATGGACTGCAGCTCTCCAGGCTTCCCTGTCCTTCACTATGTCACAGAGTTTGCTCAAACTCATGTCCATTAAGTCATTGATGCCATCCATCTCTTCCTCTGTCACCCCCTTCTCCTTTTGCCTTCAATCTTCCCCAGCATCAAGGTCTTTTCCAATGAGTGAGCTCTGGCTCTTCACATCAGGTGGCCAAAGTATTTCAGCTTTGGCAACAATGAATATTCAGGGTTGATTTCCTTTAGGACTGACTGATTTGATCTCCTTCCCTGATATAACTGTGTTGAAATACCTGTAGTCAGAGATGTATCCTATTCTCGAGAAATTTAAAATGTGATTTTGAATAGTTTTCTGTATAAGCTGCAGTACAATGAGCAATTAATAAAAAGAATTTTAAAAAATGCAAGTAACCCCCTCTCTTTCTGTCTCTCTCTCCCCCTCCATTAGGGATATAAACAAAAGACCAAATATATAGAAATAAAAATAACAAATTACATCATAATCCTAATTCAAGAGCATGTCAAAAGCTGTACACAGAAGAAATCTATTTCAAACACATTATTAGAACAGAAAAAACTGAACATTCAACTAGAGTAGATTAAAAAAAGAACTAAAAATTCCACTTTCATTATGAATTGATTGTAAGAAACTATACATGTAATCATTTATTTTTAAAAGTTGTTGATATATTCAGTTGAGAGTACATTACTTAAAAGGCTTGCGGTCACACAGAATAGGGATAAAATCATCTCAGCACATTTTCTTTTCTTTGTCTCTGGCTTGCCTATAAGACATGAAGATATTGAAGACACAGTCTACACACATTGGATTCTACAAGTGTTGAGGAAAAACTATGAAATTGTCTCTGTTTAAATTCAGACTCTATAAGAGAATAGTCTTATACTATAGCATTCAGTTGGAAAAGACCCTGATGCTGGGAGGGATTGGGGGCAGGAGAAGGGGACGACAGAGGATGAGATGGCTGGATGGCATCACTGACTCAACGGGCATGAGTTTGAGTAAACTCCGGGAGTTGGTGATGGACAGGGAGGCCTGGTGTGCTGCGAGTCATGGGGTAGCAAAGAGTCAGACACGACTGAGTGACTGAACTGAACTGATAGCATTCAGGCATTCCCAAACAAAGTGTGCTTCTATTTTTCCAATGTCTTAGCAACTTCAAATTCTAGCAATAGAAAGAGAGAGAGAGAGAGAGAGAGAGAGAGAGAGAGAAAAGAAACAATAAAAATACAGATTATTTAGCAAAAAGAAAAATTGATATGCAATTATAAGAGCCAATATTTTTATTTTTTGAGCTAATATTTTTAATGAACCAATTAAATACACATATCACTAACCTATCCAATATGAAAAGTAAAAAGCTTGAAGGAAAAAGAGGAAAGAACAATAGACACCAAAATAATTAAATGTCAATATATAGATAACTTTGGAAGTCTGGATAATGTAGATGATTTCTAAGAAAATGTAAGTGATCATTATTAAATCTACAATTGATAACCATGGAATAATTTTAGAAATTTATGGAGATCTTCCTTTCATACTTGGAAAAAAAAATGAACTACCACCACCACCAACAACAACAAAAAAGATACATAATTAAGCAAATGTACACAATAGAATAAGACAGCTTCATAAAAAACCTTTCTACTATACTGTTTACTCTTTTTAAAGGGAAAAATGCCTTACATGGTTTTCAAAACTAATTATGCCATTTACTAGAAAAGTTACCTTGGAACTTTAAAGTGAAATTTTAGATGCATGTGGATAAACTATTAATAGACTTCCTGGTTATTCTTTCTAATTTAAGATTTTGCATGTTGTAGCCAACAAGCATTTTTGTTTGTTTGTTTTTTGTTTTTTCCTTTACACAGCACATTTTATTTTTGGAATTCCCTTAAAAAGCAGTGTTCTCCAATTTTCTCTTTTTTATCATGAAAACAATAAAATTATCATTTTTTTCACTTTACCAGCTCAACTTTTCTTAAAACTCAGCTAGAAATCATCTTATGACATAGAGAAACAGACACTGTAGCTTTCTCCTTGAGTAGAATAGACACTCAGTGCAGTCAATTCAGTTGCTCAGTCGTGTCTGACTCTGCGACACCATGAATCACAGCATGCCAGGCCTCCCTGTCCATCAGCAACTCCCGGAGTTTACTCAAACTCATGTCCATTGAGTTGGTGATGCCATCCAGCCATCTCATCCCCTGTCATCCCCTTCTCCTCCTGCCACCAATCCCTCCCAGCATCAGGGTCTTTTCCAATGAGTCAACTCTTCACATGAGATGGCCAAAGTATTGGAGTTTCAGCTCCAGCATCAGTCCTTCCAATGAACACCCAGGACTGATCTCCTTTAGGATGGACTGGTTGTATCTCCTTGCAGTCCAAGGGACTCTTAAGAGTCTTCCCAAACACTACAGTTCAAAAGCATTAATTATACAGCACTCAGCTTTCTTCACAGTCCAACTCTCACATCCATACATGACCACAGGAAAACCCATAGCCTTGACTAGATGGACCTTTGTTGGCAAAGTAATGTCTCTGCTTTTTAATATGCTGTCTAGGTTGGTCATAACTTTCCTTCCAAGGAGTAAGAGTCTTTTAATTTCATGGCTGCAGTCACCATCTGCAGTGATCTTGGAGCCCCCCAAAATGAAGTCTGACACTGTTTACACTGTTTCTCCATTTCCAATGAAGTGATGGGACCAGATGCCATGATCTTAGTTTTCTGAATGTTGATCTTTAAGCCAACTTTTCCACTCTCCTCTTTCACTTTCATCAAGAGGCTTTTTAGTTCCTCTTCACTTTCTGCTGTAAGGGTGGTGTCATCTGCATATCTGAGGTTATTGATATTTCTCCCAGCAATCTTGATTCCAGCTTGTGCTTCTTCCAGCCCAGCATTTCTGATGATATAATCTGCATATAAGTTAAATAAGCAGGGTGACAATATACAGCCTTGACATACTCCTTTTTGTATTAGGAACCAGTCTGTTCTATGTCCAGTTCTAATTGTTGCTTCCTGACCTGCATACAGGTTTCTCAAGAGGTGGGTCAGGTGGTCTGGTATTCCCATCTCTTTCAGAATTTTAAAACAGTTTATTGTGATCCACAGAGTCAAAGGCTTTGGCATAGTCAGTAAAGCAGAAATAGATGTTTTTCTGGAACTTTCTTGCTTTTGATGATCCAGTGGATGTTGGCAATTTGATCTCTGGTTCCTCTGCCTTTTCTAAAATGAGCTTCAACATCTGGAAGTTCTCGGTTCTTGTATTGCTGAAGTCTGGCTTGGAGAATTTTAAGCTTTACTTTACTAGCGTATGAGATGAGAACAACAGTTCAGTAGTTTGAGCATTCTTTGGGATTGGAATGAAAACTGACCTTTTCCAGTCCTGTGGCCACTGCTGAGTTTTCCAAATTTGTTGGCATATTGAGTGCAGCACTTTCACAGTATCATCTTTCAGGATTTGAAATAGCTCAACTGGAATTCCATCACTTCCACTAGCTTTGTTCATAGTGATGCTTTCTAAGACCCACTTGACTTCACATTCCAGGATGTCTGGCTCTAGGTGAGTGTCACACCCTTGTGATTATCTTGGTCGTGAAGATCTTTTTTTGTACAATTTTCTGTGTATTCTTGCCACCTCTTCTTAATATCTTCTGCTTCTGTTAGGTCCATACCATTTCTGTCCTTTATCAAGCCCATCTTTGCTTGAAATATTCCCTTGGTATCTGTAATTTTCCTGAAGAGATCTCTAGTCTTTCCCATTCTGTTGTTTTCCTCTATTTCTTTGCGTTGATCACTGAGGAAGGCTTTCTTATCTCTCCTTGCTATTCTTTGGAACTCTGCATTCAAATGGGAATATCTTTCCTTTTCTCCTTTGCTTTTCCTTTCTCTTCTTTTCACAGCTATTTGTAAGGCCTCCTCAGACAGCCATTTTGCTTTTTTGCATTTCTTTTCCATGGGGATGGTCCTGATCCCTGTCTCCTGTACAATGTCACAAGCCTCCGTCCATAGTTCATCAGGCCCTCTGTCTATCAGATCTAGGCCCTTAAATCTATTTCTCACTTACACTGTATAATCATAAGGGATTTGATTTAGGTCATACCTCAATGGTCTAGTGGTTTTCCATACTTTCTTCAATTTCAGTCTGAATTTGGCAATAAGGAGTTCATGATCTGAGCCACAGTCAGCTCCTGGTCTTGTTTTTGCTAACTGTATAGAGTTTCTCCATGTTTGGCTGCAAGAATATAATCAATCTGATTTCAGTGTTGACCATCTGCTGATGTCCATGTGTAGAGTCTTCTCTTATGTTGTTGGAAGAGGATGCTTCCTATGACCAGTGTGTTCTCTTGGCAAAACTCTATTAGCATTTGCCCTGCTTCATGCCATATTCCAAGGCCAAATTTGCCTGTTACTCTAGGTATTTCTTGACTTCCTGCTTTTGCATTCCAGTCCCCTATAATGAAAAGGACATCTTTTTGGGGTGTTAGTTCTTAAAGGTCTTGTAGGTCTTCATAGAACCATTCAACTTCAGCTTCTTCAGCATTACTGGTTGGGCCATAGGCTTGGATTACCATAATATTGAATGATTTGCCTTGGAAATGAACAGAGCTCATTCTGTCGCTTTTGAGATTGCATCCAAGTACTGCATTTCAGACTCTTTTGTTGACTATGATGGCTACTCCATTTCTTCTAAGGGATTCCTGCCCACGGTAGTAGATATAATGAATATTTGAGTTAAACTCACCCATTCCAGTCCATTTTAATTTGCTCATTCCTAGAATGTCAACGTTCAGTCTTACCATCTCCTATTTGACCACTTCCAATTTGCCTTGATTCATGGGCCTAACATTCCAGGTTCCTATGCAATATTGCTCTTTACAGCATCCGGCCTTGCTTCTCTCACTCGTCACATCCACAGCTGGGTATTATTTTTGCTTTGGCTCCATTCCTTCATTCTTTCTGGAGTTAATTCTCCACTGACCTCCAGTAGCATACTGGGCACCGACCGACCTGGGGAGTTCCTCTTTCAGTATCCTATCATTTTGCCTTTTCATACTGTTCATGGGGTTCTCAAGGCAAGAATACTGAAGTGGTTTGCCATTCCCTTCTCCAGTGGACCACTTTTTTTCAGAACTCTCGACCATAACCCATCCATCTTGGGTGGCCCTACACGGCATGGCTTAGTTTCACTGAGTTAGACACGACTGTGGTCCATATGAGCAGATTGGGTGGTTTTCTGTGATTATGGCTTCAGTGTGTCTGCCTTCTGATGCCCTCTCGCAACACCTACCGCCTTACTTGGTTTTCTCTTACCTTGGATGTGGGGTATCTCTTCACGGCTGCTCCAGCAAAGTGTAGCCGCTGCTCCTTACCTTGGACAAGGGGTATCTCCTTACGGCCACCCCTCCTGACCTTGAACATGGAGTAGCTCCTCTCGGCCTCCTGCGCCCACACACTGCTGCTCCTTGGACATGGGGTAGCTCCTCTTGGTTGCCACCCTTAGCTATTATTAATTTGAAGAACAAGAAAGATAAGGAGAAAAAGAACAGATATTAAATCATTTAGGACATTTATGAATGAAGTCAACTCTAACACCATCAAGAACTACAATGATGAATAAATGATATTTTATGATTTATATGATATCTTACCAAACATGAATATGTACAAGCACAAACATTTTTAAGTGTAAAGGAGGAACTCTTGAACTCTTGTAGTAATATTGATATTGGCAAAGTTTATCCTTAATATTTTCTCTAATTTTCATTCTCTGCTCTCTTTCCAGAGTTACTATTCTCTTTAGATGACTTCTCTGTCTACTCAGGATCTTCCAAAAACAGTGAAGATACAATAATAATGATGCCTTCTAACCAAAATCTTCTCAGGTACAAGAGGTAAAAGTCCACTATGGTTTGCTCAAACAAAGAGGAGTGGGTTTGATGTAAGAATAGGGAGACTTCACTGAACAAAGCATTTGTAGATAGATTTCATACAAATTTTGCTGAGACTTGTTAACCTATTGGTTGCCAAGGCAGACAGCCTTCCTATCTCTCTCTCATTCTTTCTAGAATTCTAAGCTCTTACTTATGCTCCATTTTCCTCATGTGAAAATTGGCTTCTACTTTAGTTATCCAAATGAACCAGATACATGGAGATCTCAGAGTTCTACATAGACTTTCAGATCTAACACCTTCCGATCTAAGTGGTAAAGAATCTGCCTTCCAACGCAGGAAACATGAAATCGATCCCTGGATTGGAAAGATCCCCTAGAGAAGGAAATGGCAACCCACTCCAGTGTTCTTGCCTAGGAATTCCCATAGAGAGAGGAGCCTGGCATGCTGCAGTCCATGGGATCTCAAAGAGTCACACATGAATTAATGACTAAACAACAACAACAACATTTACTACTGGACAAGTCAGCCATGTCTAAGTATGAGATCCTCTACATGTGTTACACTGTACTTACCTTTCAGTCTAACATAACAAGGGCATGTAGAAGTATTAGGAACATGACTGGCAAAGAAGTTAATTGCTTTTAAGAAGATAAGTATATTGGTAACTCTTAAATTGCACATACTATTTTATATATAAAGTCAGTGTATACCCTAAGAAAAATATTGGTGATATCATTAGGGTTTTTGCATGCCTGCCTTATTCCTTTAAGCCAGCTGCATCCATTTCCTGGATTTAATTCATTTTATTTTCCATAAAATTGATTGCCTATCAACCCTCCGAACTTGGCCCTCATCCCTATTCACATTCTGTTTTTACCTTCTGTCTGGCTCCTGGTCCTTCAACTTGCCATATCAACATCATTGCAGCTGATTGATGCTAGTCTCCTTGGCTGGACCTTTAGTGCTTTCTAAGAACCTGCTCTCCTTCTAGGTTCTCAGGTAGAGTAAATAGTCTTGGTTCACTCTTACAATCTAATTTCTAGAACTAGTTACCTGGCAAGAGTCTTGGACCTTTTCAATGAAGTTGTCTTGTATGATTTTCCATTTTCTTTCTAAGACAAGTTAATAGTAGTTTCTTCTCACTGAAAAAGTTTTTTATAACTTTGTTGGTGATGCCTGAAAGCTAGGAAATATTTTTGTCTGATTTATTTTCTGGCATATATAAATGAAAACCACATCAGCATTTAGACAGGTATGAAGCAAATGAGACTGTTAAGGTGAAAAATCTAGGTCAGGAAAACCATCTAGTTAGAAGGTCATCTTAAGTCGAAAGACATCTTTTCAGGTTAATGACATCACTTGCTTGTACATATAAATTCCTCACGTTCATATTTTGGACATTTTATCTTGGCTAACTTTGATGCCTATATGAGACTCTTATTTGAGATGCAGAAAAATCACTCACTTCAATAATGCTTGTAGAATTCTTGATAAATTTACCATTGGTCTTTCCATCCAGAGAGTTTAATAATAAATAATGAATCTCTTAAGGGCACTATCAAAGCTCTGATGCTCTTCCTCTCCTGCATGAGATCTATGCCCTGACACAGGATATTGTGTCACATTGTAATCCTAGCACCCTGAGCAGTTTCTCAGTTTGTACTGCAGCCTAAATATATCACTTCATCGGTCTTCAACATCAGAGTTATGAGCAGAATAGCTTAAGGAAGTTTCAGTATTCAGTCATCCTGCATAAAATGACCTAAACTTGATTCAGAGGATAAAACTGGTTCTGATGTGAGCAATGGAGACGTAGCTTATAGTCTTTTAAGGAATTTTGACCCTGAAGATGATTACACACCCTAACCCATCACCAATAGACTGCCTTGTCATAAAAGGAACTAGTGATGTAATTATGGTTAATAACTGGTTGAATTTAAGATAGAGATTATTCTGTACTAGTTAGGTGGATCTACTATAATCACATGAATTCTTAACAGTAGAAAGAAAAGGAAGGAGATAAGACTGTGGGACTCCTCACAAGGTGGTAGAGCTGAGAGAGCATGCATTTGAGTGCAGATCCTGCCAGTTAGTCACTCTGAGACATTGGGCTTGTCACTAAAACATTCTGTGCATATTTGCTCATCTGCAAAGCACAAAATATAATATGTGCAAAAACAGTTCTACCAGAAATAAACATAATAATTCATGATGGGGAGCATACATAGGATACTCAACAAACATTAATTTCCTTCTCTAATTTATTGAATACTAGTACATCCCAGGGACGGGGAGCCTGGTGGGCTGCTGTCTATGAGGTCGCACAGAGTCGGACACGACTGAAGCGACTTAGCAGCAGCAGCATCAGTACATGCAAAAGAATCTTAAGTGTATAAAGTTCTACATTTTAAGGAGCTTAGAGTATAGTTAAGTACAGATTATATATATATATATATGTATGTATATATGGCAGTTACAAAATTTTAGAATAGTCATCTCGGCCTATGCAAAAATTTCTCTCTATTTGAAACTGATATTGGAATTAGAGCCATACAACCTTAGGGCCGTTCTTTTCATTATCATGCCTTTGCTTTCTGTTTGGTTTCCTTAGCATCAAATTTATGAACTGAGAAGTGTGTTCTTTCCCTCATTAGCATTGCATCCCTAGCCCTCTCTGCAGTTGCTCCATGTGTAATGAATAGATCGAGGTAGGAAGGCTTGTCTTCCCAGCGTGGTGTTCTCTCTCTGCACCTGCTCCTCTTAACACTTCACTCCCAAACAATAATGTTCCCCTGTGGCAACTGTTTCCAAAATGAGCCAAACACAGAGCCAGCCAAATGAACCCTTTTGAGATGAATAGGAAATCAAAGAGACAGGGAAGGCAACCATCCCAGCAACCCTGAGTTAGTCTCCCAAATGGGAGACCTGTTAGCAGACCTTGGGAGCGGCCTCACAGAGCTCACTGCACTGTACCCCGGCAGGAGTGCCCACAGGATCCAGGGAGTACTGTGTCCCCCTAACGCAGGGAATTATGAACTGCTGTTGTCTCACTGTGAACTTACAGTGGCAGGACTCACACTGTCACCCTTAGGAGGCTTTAGTTCTGAACTGTCCTTGGATGTCCACGGGGCCGATATTAACACTGCAGTGGAGACTCTGCATGTAGTTTCGATTTTTGCTTTCTATGGGGGCAGCCTTGTAGGTCATACAGCCTTCTTGAAGATCTTTTTGCTTGACCCTGACCCTGAAAGAATTTCAATATCCAGACACGCAAATCTAAGTTAGAACATTCAATAGACATAACAAAGATTTTATAAACATCTCTCATATCAGAGACAAAGTGACTCAACATCAAATGACTAAACAGACCATAGTAAAGTCTGTCTGTATCCTAGCAAGGAGAGACATTTAATTTCAACAGTAGACTTCTATAGCTAATAAATACTACAGGGTTAATCCATTAGTGATTTTTGACATGAGGAAAGATAAGTAATTAACAGGGACATTTTTCTATTTTTTTTTTTAAAAGAGAGTTATCTCTGATTGATCTGTTCAAATATTTTAAGAACTGCTATAAACAAGCATTAATTAAAAAAAAACAACACAAAGACTCAGAACTGCCATCAGTCCTTAAACAGCAACACCCATGTGCAGTTAGGGATATGGTTAATAATTTCTCTTGTTTGGAATCAAACTAAAGATGTTGTTCAGTCACTCAGTCCTGTTGACTATTTGTGAACCCATGGACTGCAGCATGCCAGGCTTCCCTGTCCTTCACCATCTCCTGGAGCTTCCTCAAACTCATGTCCATTGAATTGGTGATGCCATCCAACCATCTCATCCTCTGTCATACCCTTATCCTCCTGCTTTCAATCTTTCCCAGCATCAGGGTCTTTTCTAATGAGTTGGCTCTTCACATCAGGTGACCAAAGGATTGGAACTTCAGCTTCAGCATCAGTTTTTCCAATGAGTATTCAGGACTTATTCCCTTTAGAATTGACTGGTTTGATCTCCTTGCAGTCCAAGGGACTCTCAAGAGTCTTCTCCAACACCACAGTTCAAAACCATCAATTCCTCAGTGCTCAGCCTTCTTCATGGTCCAACTCTCACATCCATACATGACTACTAAAAAAACCTTAGCTTTGACTATACCAATCTTTCTTGGTAAAGTAATGTCTCTGCTTTTTTATATGCTGTCTAGGTTTGTCATAGCTTTTCTTCCAAGGAGCAAATGTCTTTTAATTTCATGGCTGCAGTCACCATCTGCTGTGATTTTGGAGCCCAAGAAAATAAATTCTGTCACTGTTTCCATTGTTTCCCCATCTATTTGCCATGAAATGATGGGACTGGATGCCATTATCTTTATTTTTTGAATGTTGAGCTTTAAGCCAGCCTTTTCAGTTTCTTTCACTTTCATCGAGGGTCTTTAGTTTCTTTTCACTTTCTGCCATAAGGGTGGTGTCATCTACATATCTGAAGTTACTCATATTTTTCCCGGCAGTCTTGATTCCAACTTGTGCTTCATCTAGCCCAGCATTTCATATGATGTACTCTGCATATGAGTTAAATAGCACGGAGACAATATACAGCCCTGAAGTACTTCTTTCCCAGTTTGGAATCAGTTCATCATTCCATGTCTAGTTCTAACTGTTGCTTCTTGACCTGCATACAGGTTTCTCAGGAGGCAGGTGAGATGGTCTGGTATTTCCATCTCTTTAAGAATTTTCCACAGTTTGATGTGATCCACACAGACAAAGGCTTTAGCATAGTCAATGAAGCAGAAGTACATGTTTTTCTTGAATTTTCTTGCAGAGTAAGACAAAATATTTCAAACTCATGCGTTCTTTAAAAAAAAAAACATTTGTTTTATTATGATATTCACCTATGTTTATTGGGGAACATTTATAAAATGCAGACAGGATGTAAGAAAAAAAATGCCAGCTGCAATTACAGCCTCCAGAGACAACAAGTTTTCTGAAATGTAACTTGAGTATAGGCACCAGAGAGTGGTCTTCAACCTTATGTAATTTAAGTGAACAATCAAACTTGATTGCCTATTGAGTCAATGCTGGAACTAAGACACAAACAGCAGCCAAACCTAGAAACTAACTAAATCGTACTTTCCAGGTGACTGTTCTTATTTGTGTTTTTAGAAAACTGCATAGG
Source organism: Odocoileus virginianus (assembly GCF_023699985.2). Classification (NCBI taxonomy): domain Eukaryota; kingdom Metazoa; phylum Chordata; class Mammalia; order Artiodactyla; family Cervidae; genus Odocoileus; species Odocoileus virginianus. The sequence goes on from NC_069680.1 coordinate 36,156,757, forward strand.
TTATCCTGGTATACAGTCATGGTTGAAAATAACTGGATTATGCACTAAAAATAATTTTTTAAATGATGATAAATAAAATGAAAAAATATTCCATCAAAAGAAACGAGAATGCACAAACTGGATATGTGATTTCTTTTCCTCAGCTGCCAAACATTCTTAAATCACTCAAAGCCTTAAAATAATAGCAGAGAAATCCTGTCCACACAACGCTGCTTTGTGGTAGGAGAGTCCAGGCTTAATCTTTTTGAGACAGTTTCATGCACCTCTGACTAGCTTCTAACCAGAGACTTAAGTGTCAGATTCCTGTTTCTTGGCTACAACTTCAAACCTCCCCATTAACTGATGACAAGCTGTCTGGTATATTCATTTACTAGTTTTCAAACTCCTGACTTCAAGTCTCCTGGATTCAGTATCCCTTTTATATAATTTTTCTTTGGAAACACTTGTAACTTGTTTTTTTCTTTCTTTTTTTTTTTTTTTTTTAGATTGGGAAGAGAGTCTATAGTTTCTCTCTGGGTTTGCTTGGACTTTCTGTTTTCTTCCTCTTAGAAATTCCTTCCTCTTGCCCTGGCCTGGTGGAACTAGCTAGACTAACCTCACTGGGGAAACCAAAGGCCAGCAGTCTTGCCCATGACATTCTTTGGAACTCAGATTCTAAGCTGTAAAGAGCAACCAAATAAAAGTACCCTATTGGGGATACTCTTTGGAGGGCCTCTTTCATTCTTCTTCAAGACTCTGAGTAGGTTTGCATGCACTGATTCATTCATTCATTCATTCATTCATTAAGCAAACATTGATGTTGTTATATTGTTTAATGTTGCCAAGATTTAACAGTAGATTAATGAAATAGGTTCTTCAGTAAACTCTTGCAACATGAAGCTTTTTGTAATGACTCATTACTCACTTAGTAGTCACAAATAAGTAGCTCTCAGTTCTTCTTATAAGTGAAAAATTCATGGTTTGCAGTAAGTGAACTCACAGATCACCTGAACCTTTTCACCAAAATGTGTCTTTAGCTCCCTCCATTTGAAAATAGTATATGTATAAATGAATCAAAGAGTCTCCTTAGGCTACAGTGCACAATGGGTTACAACTAACTGGGGATAAACTCCTTAATGTAGAAGTTTACCAACCTCTGCCAAAGATCACAGACTTAATTTGTCATCTCAGAGTTAGAAGCCAACAGCTGCCTTCTGGAATTGCACTTGACTTCTAAGAGCTGGAAGTGATTCATATTGTTCATGGGATTTTCCCTAACTTTCACTGTGAATACTATCCCAAATAATTGCTTCCTTTGAATTCAGATAGTTCCATAAAGTAGCAACAATTTAGTAAGTTTAACAGTATGAAGTTTAATAATATAAAGTTGAAAAAACTATTTCTTGACCAACTGTATTGATTCTTTCACTCTGAGGTTTCCCCAATCTTCCTTTAGGTCCAGTGGTACTTTGTAGATACCACACTCTGTGAAGCACTTGATGCTTAAATTATTCTCATTTATCTTGTCATATAATCTATTAAACTTCTGTGTCTCTTGTGGACAGTCTATTATTGCCATCTCTGTATCCTCAGGGGTGGTATAGACTGGCACAAAGGAACTCCTCAATAAATGTCTGAACAAGTGAATGAATGAGCCCTGCCCTTGTGTGTGGTACTAACACTGGGGAAAGGTGATAAAAATAGCCAATACTCCTTTAGTGCATATATAACTGCATCTTTGAACAAGCATGACACATCAAGGGATATACTTAACAAACCAATTTATTTTTATCTCCTAGAGACTTTTAAAGTTCTCTCTGTTGAGCTATTTCTTCCTCTGGTCATTAAATTCTAGTCACTTGAAAAGAAGTTGAGATTCTTGTCAGTAAACAAAATGTTCTTGCTTGTGTTATAGTCATACTTTGAACTCTTTTTTTGCATTTAATGTTGAGGCTTCTTCTCAAGGCTGCTGTAGGGGGTGAGAATGAGGGTTTGAGAAGAACTGAAGCTGGAGGTGCTGGGAGTCTCCTTGGAGGCCTTTGTGTGCAACTTAGGGGTGTCTCAGTAAAGGCTTTGTCATTTGGGAAAAGATGCTAAGGACTCAAAAATTAATCCCAATCCTGCGTGATTATAAAGTATTTTATATTTTCTTTTGAGGCTAAGAGAAGTGCTGGCTTTGCTACTCGGCCACGTCCAGCTCTCTGCAACCCCATGGACTGTAGCCTTCCAGGGTCCTCTGTTCATGGGATTTCCCAGACAAGAATACTGGAATGGCTTGCCATTTCCTCCTCCAGGGGATCTTCCTGACTCATAGATCGAACCTGCATCTCCTGTGTCTCCTGCAGGTGGATTCTTTACCTGCTGAGCCATTGGAGAAGCCCCAAGAAATTATTCTCTATTAATTTTGATACTGGACAGTGGTGATTAGAAGGTAAGCAATCAGCTTGTCATCTTGAGACTCTTTTGTGGAACTAAGCATTTTATTTTTGTTATCTTTGTTTATTTTATTGTTTTAGTATGTGGAATGGTTTCCTCACAGCTTTCAGAGTGTCAGGATTTGGTAGAGGCAGACAGAGTCAGGTCCAGCTGAAAAGAGCTGAAGTCTCTATGGGGTTGGCTTTGAGGAACATGTAGGCCTGTTGGAGGCCTTTTTACATTGCAGAACCCCTTCTTCAGGGTAAATTACAAAGATACATAGTCAAAAGGGAGAAGCTGCTCTATCGTGTTCTGAGGTCAGTACTACCCTGAGGACCACAAGCACCCGTCCAGCACCTGTCCTGAACTTGCATCCACTTTGCAGAGTCATCAGGCACGGGGTTCTCTCCTGCTTCAGAGCTCTTGTCTTGGTGTAGGTGGTGTTTTGCTTTCACATCTGCCTTGTGGAGACTTCTGCCAAGGGAACATGGGAGCTTTGTATACTGATTCTATCCATGGAAGAAGCAAAATTGGGCAGAAGCCCAACTGTAGAAAAGACCCCTGTCACAGGTGCTGACCTCCAGCTTTTCAGAGCTATCCCGCTTTCATCACCCTCTCCCTTGTTTAGCAGATCACACCTGCATGCGCGCTTAATCTCTTCAGTTGTGTCCAACTCTTTGCACCCCTATGGACTGTAGCCCACCAGTCTCCTCTGTCCATGGGATTCTGCAGGTGAGAATATTGGAGTGGCTTGCCATGCCCTCTTCCAGGGGTCTTCCCAACCCAGGGATTGAACTCGTGTCTCCTGTGTCTCCTGCATTGCAGGTGGATTTTTACTGCTGAGCCACCAGGGAAGGAGTTAGTGGGGCATGGGCAACCTGTAGTTCATGCTAGAAGTTAAGTTATAAGGGAAGGCAAACCATTTCCTCCCAATGTCTGGTTGTGGCACCTTTGAGGAGCTTTTAAATTGGGTAGATTGAGTAATATACACTCACCATAGCAACACAGCACACACTTTGAATGGGAGTCACAATGCTTTGTTTGTACCCTCACCAAGAGAATCTGGAAAGAAAGATTCGAAATCTTCCAGACATACCTCTTTGGTCTTCATTGCTGTCTCTTGTGGGGGGCCAGAATGGCTCAAAATGTTTCCTCTGGGTATCTCCCTTTATCCATATTTCATATTCAATTTGCTTCTGTAGGATCTTGAGCTGTTGCCTGGTTAAACCCTGCTTCTTAGTCAGTAAAATTGATGATAACAGTAGTACCAACATCATTAGTTTGTTGGAATGATTAAATGAGATCAAGTACTCAATATACTAAACAAGTATCCGGCATAGTTAACTATAAAAATGATGATCATGATTGTGATTATACTTGACAAGTTTAATTCTGTTTCAAATATATCATCCACTCATAATTTAAAAGAGTACTTCAAACAATTCCTATGTTTCAGAAGCAAATATATATGAAGAAGGTGCATTACTCATGTATGTATGAGTACACATAATCAAAATATATAGGTTAAATTGTCAGTAGTGGCAGTCTCTCTGTTTTAGAATTACAGGTGCTCTTATTTACCTCATTTTGGATGATTTAAATTTTATAATATTTTTAAGTTATTAAAATAAGTTCAGCAATAATATAAATTATATTTTCTTTATTTTTAATTATTTACTTTTTTAGGTAGAGAGTTTGACAGCAGTTTCCTCAGTCAAGGGTTGTTCTGAATGTAGTCAGCTAGGCTTAGTGTTAGCCTGAGCACTGTAGAAGATTCCCCAACGAAACACTAACTATGTCAACAGGTAATAAAAATATGTAGAGTGAGGAGAAGACAATGAACCCATTGTCTGACTTTATGTGGAAGATCAGTATACTGCTGGTGATATTCTATTCACTGTTAAACTAGATGTGGCTTTATTTCCTAAACCAGAAACACTAGTAAGCAGCTACCAATTTCAGATTTCATCTGACTTCAGAGTTGGAATGAAGGTACTTTGTCTCCCCTCCAGATCTCCAGATCCTGTAATTAGATATCCTTTACAGTGTTTGATGGATTTATCAGCTACAAGACAAGGGACAAATCTTTCATATTTACACTGTTATCTTTCTTAGCACAATAATATGTAAGTAGGAGGATTTGAATAAAACTTATTGGATAAAAGATAAAACAAAATACTCTTCTACATATGTGTGCACAAAGGTTCAAGTTTCTTCCAGAAAGCAGATTTTGATTGAAGAAATTTGGTGGGAAATCAAAGTCCTCTTTGAGTATATGTGTACATCATGGAAGGTGGGAAGAAACTGCAAATACATGTGGCTGAGGATGGAATAGGCTATGGAGGGTGGGGAGGGGGTGGGCATGGGCATGATGCTTCCTCCAAATTCAAACAAGCCCTCTCTAATTCTGCACATGGCCAACTGTATACTGTGGTTCTTTATAGGTGGCAGGCAAGAGATAACAATTCTGTTTATTAAAGGGGATAAGAGAGACTGGTTGGGGATAAGGGAGACTCGTAGAAGTGAAGGAAACACTAAAGACGAAGGTTCAGAATCACAGAAGTCGAGTCTCAACAGTGGCATACCTCTGGGATGAATATGATAATTTTGTTTTGCTCTCTTAATATCTCTATTCAAGATGCAAAATCCAGCAACAATGGGACATTGGTCTGGCTTACATCTTGTGCTCATCCACTTCATGGGGAAGACAGAGAGCTTGGTCAATGGTTCTCTAGACAGTATAGAAGGGTGAAGAATATTGCTTACTCTGCCAGTTGAAAGGAAAATAGTTATTCTGCAGCAAAACAACTGGTAGCAATGACACCACTTTTCCTCGTCAACCACATGACTTAAAATATCTTCCACATTTTCTCTTTTGAAAATGGGCATAGCAACATCTGTCCCTCTTTAACTCCTGGTGTGGTTTGAGGTCAGGAAAGATAATGAGTTTTGCAGAGAGGTGTTATTTAGTAAGCAATAAAATGTTATTTAGTAAGCAATAAAGCTAGAAATTACAGTCAACAAAAAAGATAAAATAAGAATAACTGCTATTCTCTCCAGAGTTTAGGATCTGAAAAAAGGTGAACATTTATCTATCCAATCTGGTAAATAAGAGAACAATATCTAATGATCAGTATTTATACTTTACTAGCTTGTCCTTGGTCTAGCAGTTTAACAGATATGATAAATGCAGTCAGAATCTTAATTCAGTGCTCAGAATGACTTGCTGCTCATCTTGACCTGAGGTTGTAGCTGTATCTTTTTCTCACTCTTTCTCTCTATATTTTTCTCTTAAATATGTTAGGGAACACTTATTATTTAATTTTCTTCCTACAAGGGAGGAGATATCAATCCAGTATTCAAGAGAGTTGCTAACATTGTAAAAACTATGTTCCTAAGCATCTTTTTTTCTTTTAATCATTGAAGTGGATCCTGATGATTGACTGTCTACCCTGATATCTTTCAAAGGAAATCCCTCAGAAGGAGTGATTCAGATGTTGAAGAACTGACATTTTCTAGGTTGTTATGAAATATGTTTTTTAAGAAGAAGAATCCTGGATGGAAGGGCTCTGAGAAGTCACAGTTAACTGGGGAATCAAGATACAGAGGCTCTGTAATCATCCTGAAATTTGTGCTTTTTTAAAAAAATATAGCAATATGTGGTGTTTGGCTCTTCTAAAGAACAAGAAAAATAGCTATTTTTATTGAATATTTTCAATAAAATGAGTTTGAGCAAACTCCAGCAGATGGTGAAGGACAGGGAAGCCTGGCATGCTCCAGTTTATGGGGTCACAAAGAGTCATACACGACTGAACAACTTAACAACAACAACATTGAATATTTTCTATAACTTGCTTTGTACTCCCAACAATAAGCCTCTGAGATTTTTCATGTCAGTGCAGTATTCTTTTATCTATTAAATAGCATTTCATATTTGGAAATGCCATAATTTGTTTCATGATTCTAGCTTTGATGGATAATTTGTTCCTGAGTTTTCATTATTATAAATAGTCATGGTATGATTTTCCATCTACGTACCTCCTTTTGCACGTGCATAAATACCTCTAGTGGTAAGTGTGTGTGAAATACACATATGCAGAATTCTCAATCAATTTCAAGTATATATTTATGAATTGATAATCAATTTTTTCAACTCTTCCTGGGCTATTCATCTTTTCTACACTAAATTGAAACTCAATTTTATACTATACTCTTTAGCTTGTTTCATAGTTTTATTTATTTAAATATTTATTTATTTAATATTATTCAGATATTTTATTTGCATTATTGTAATTTATCACATGATAATTTGAAAATTACCTTGACTGTTTTCATGCATATACACTTTTATGTGAAATGTTGAAATTTTGATTGGAATTACATTTTCAGATAAATTTAGATAATCTTTCTGGGCTTTCTTGGTGGCTCAGTGGTGAAGAACCCACCTGCCAATGCATGAGAAGTGGGTTTGATCCCTGGGTTGGGAAGATACCCTTAAGAAATGGCAACTCACTGTAGTATTCTTGCCTGGAGAGAAACTGGAGGAGAAGCCTGGAGGGCTATAGTCCATGGGGTCACAAAAGGGTCAGACATGACTTAGCAACTAAACAACAGCCATCTTTCTAATATTGTATTTACATTAAAAAATATTTTCACTTGTTCAAAGCTTCTTTTGCATCCTTCAGTATATATTATAGTGATTTTAATTCAGCCCACATTTTCATTGTTAATACAGAAATGCACTCAAGTTTTGTGTATTGATCTTGTATCTGTCACTTAGCTGAACTCATTAATTCTATGAAATTTTATTTTTTTTCTATGAAATTTTAAATAGAATACTTTTGATCTTCTACATAGGCAATCATTTCATCTGTGAGTAGAGATAATCTTATTTTTCCCTTTCTTATCTGATGCCTTTTATTTTTTCTTCCCTTGTTGTAATGGCTAGTATATCCAGTACTATGTTGAGTAAGAATAGTGATAGAAGTCCTTGCCAAATTCTGTCTTATAGAGAAAACACTCTGTTATGGTTTTTTATGTTAAGAGTAATTTTTTTTTTCAGATGCTCTTTATCAAGTTGAGGGAGTCCTTTATCATTTCTCATTTCCTGAAAACTATTATGAATGAATTTTGTATTTTATTGAGTTATTTTCCTGCATCTATTGATATGATGATATGGTCTTTCTTTTTTAATCTGCTGATTTGCTGAAGTTCATTGATTGGTCTTGGAATATTTAATTAGCTTTGTGTACATGAAATCAATCCTACTTGATCATGGTACACAACTCCTTTTCTATATTAATGAATTAAATATACTGATATTTTCTTAAGAACTTTTGGGCTTCCCTGAGAGCTCAGTTGGTAAAGAATCTGCCTGCAATGCAGGAGACCCCAGTTAGATTCCTGGGTCAGGAAGACCTGCTGGAGAAGGGATAGGCTGCCCACTCCAGTATTCTTGGGCTTCCCTGGTGGCTAAGCTGGTAAAGAATCCATCTGCAATGTAGGACACCTGGGTTCAATCCCTGTGTTGGGAAGGTCCCCTGGAGAAGGGAAAGGCTACCCACTCTAGTATTCTGGCCTGGAGAATTCCATGGACTATATAGTCTATGGGGTTGCAAAGAATCAGACATGACTGAGCAGCTTTCACTTCCCTTTGTGTCTAAATTCATGAGAAACATTGGGTTATGTGTGTGTTTCTGCATGTAGTTTAAAATGAAAAATAAAAATGTTAGAGAGTGTAAGATGATGAATTAAATGATACAATATACTTTTAAAAAAGACTTCTCAGACTGTTATAAGAACACATGTATTGGTATAGAATGAAAGATAGAAAGCTAGCAGTAAAACAATTTGGAGGATGCTGTAGTGGTTGGAAAGTGTGTGGTAGAGCAAGTGTAGATAGTTTTTTAGAAATGAGTAAGAAGAACGGTTAGTTCCTAGATCTTAGCGTCCAAATACCACCCTCTAACAAATGAAATAAAGTCTCCTTGGAGAAATATCTGAACTTCACAAGAATGAGGTGAACTTGAAATATCTTGTAGTATTTAATAGAAATTAAGAACATATTCAAAGTATGGTAGAGACATATTAGAAAGATGCCATCTTGAAATAGTTCACATAGACCAAAAACAGTATAATTAGAGCATGAAAAAAATGACAGTGCCACAGTACACAAACTTAATAAGAGGAATACACAAGTCTATTATGAATATAATAAAACAATAAGTAAACAAATATGGGAAAAGGAAATATCTTTAGAGTAGAATGTCAGTCAATGAACAACATATGCCTGAGGAGTAATACCCATTCATTCATTGACAGCAGACTTGTGTGCTACCAGTGGATAAATCCATGGAACAAAGCTCTTACAGAACTAATTTTCTCATTGTTATGAAGTGTTAGCAGGAAGATTGCATAAAAATAAATTTTAGCTTTTATTTTTTCTTTCCAGTTTTTTTGATGGCAGTGTGCGGAATGGGAGAAAGATTCCTTCTATAGGAAGTGATTTTTTTTTCCACACAAAACTTTTGAATCATTAAAGTTTCCTAATAATATATTGTAGTAAATCTTAATGATTACCAACTGTTGATTTTCTTAAAAAAATAGCATCTGTTTGGATCAGTCCCTTTATAGTTTCTCTTTCTAAATTTGTTAATTATCAATATAAAATTGTTTCTAACTGAGGAGGCATTAGGTTTACAATATTGAGCTTATTGACAAAAATCAATATAGATAACCTAATTTTGTGTGATGCACTTTTATAATTTTAATGATTATAAGAAACAAGTTGTTATGTCAAGGCAGAAATTGATGAGGCAAATATTTTGTAATAAGCTTTTATTATTATGGATTATTTTGTACTATTGTGTAACTTATTTATTTCATTACATCTTGGTACAGGCATAAAATTAATTTTCTTAGCAGTTTCTCAAGAATTACTGTGCTGGTCCTTATGACTTATGACTCTAGTGAGTCATTTACTGTAATTGTTCTATTAATTAATTTATAAACATTTATTTTCAAAGACTTCTCCAGTTAACAAGTAATAACATATATATTCTATCCAAGCAAAGGGAGGTGCTAATAATGATAAATTTACAGTCAAAATAGTTTCTTTCTAATTTAAGGTTTCTCTTTCAATGATCATATTAGGTGTATTAGAAATAATCATTACTGGAAGCATGTTAGTAAACCATATTGTTCATAAATGCAGTTGAATTTTATTTGAGTTTTGCAGGATTCCAGAAGTGAAATAGTTTGCTAAACTATAGCACTTATCATCTGGTGTTTCACCACTAACTTTCCCATTTTTCATTAATAAATATTTGCTATACTTTTGCATTTTGGGCAAATTATTTGCAAACTTGTTCTACCTATTTAGAAACTTTATTATTACCTCTTAATTATTTTCTACATTTTATAACATGTTCTTCTAATGCCATCATATGAGAAAGATATTTTAGAAGAGTTATAAGTTTTGTATGTGTACATGACAAGGGTACCATATTCTTTCTTTGCTCTCACTGTTCTACACTGCTAGCAAAATAAACAACTTGATAAATTAGGAAGAGCAGACAAAGATTTATTGAACTTATTTATTAATAAGCTAGACCAGGCACCCAGCTGCTTATTATTGTATTAAAATGCATATTCTACCTCAAGGGAAAATCTTATTGCAAGTAAGATTGAAATAGTTTTGAAAATACAGGGAAACAGTGCTATAGTTGCAGTTTTCAAATGTGTTAGAATAGATTATTTTCAATAAAAAATTGTTAAAATGCAGATTTAAGAGACAGATTCAGTAGCTCTGAGACCTTCATTTTGTATGTATGTATTGGACTAAATGGTCTCTTGGCCTCCTTAAACATTCTATGAATATTGGCATTTCTAATTTTGAAATCTATGTTTCTTGTTAAACTTTAGAATCATTCTGCTTAAGCCTAGAAGCAATTATCTACTTGATGATTGCAATTTGATAAAGTCAACTCAAAATAGCAATCTTTATGGAAAACCTGTTAATAAGCAAGGACTAATAAAGAATGTCCTTATGAATTAGGTCAGTGATATTATTAAATCAGAATTACTGGACCTGGACAAGATCTTAGGGAGTATGTCATAGAAAACCTTCTTGCTGTTCTTGTGGGATTGGCCTTTGTTCTCTCAGGGGATGGTCTCTAAAGCTCAGAATGTGACTTCTCTTGTCTTTTGAACCCGCAACCAACCCTCTCATATTTGGGACTGAATCACCAAGCACAAGCCCAAACTCTAGGAATCCAAAATTTTTTAAAAGGTGCAATTAAAAGTAAATGGAGATCAAAAAAGTCTTGTTCACTTGTGGTGGTTACTGTTGAATGTACCAGATAGTGCCCTGAACCTAAACTTGACATGGAATGAAAAAAAATCCACACTTATGACACAGTTATTTGCATACATTTGTCCTTTAAGTATGGACAGATTTCAGAGAATTCAGGGCAATGATCAGGCTACTAATAACTCAGGGGACCAAATAGTGCCCACAGACACAACACTGTCTACCTGTTTCTAATTTTCAATAGTTTGGAAGTGTGATAAAGAAGAAGAAAGGTTATTCTCTAATCACTCCTTTCTCTAGTCACCTTTCAAATTGCCCACCCCCAGGACTGGCCTACCCAGTCAGAGGTCCAGGAATCCTACTTTCATTTCCATCCCCCTTTCTTTCTGCAAGAACCAGCTCTGTGGCTTTAACTTAGAACTTGAGTCTATCTTTGTGATAAAAAGTCAATATATCTGGAGTCTGATTTTCTTTTTATGTGCTAACTGATTTTTTGATCTTTAGAAACCTACAGATTTATGATTACCAAGATGTACAGAATAAAAAAGACTAATCATAAATATGGGGACACATATATAGAGAAGTTTTATGTCCTCATTTTTGTATTTTTAGACATAGAATGTACAAAGCACTGCAGGTGTTTAGTTTAGAGACAATTTGGTTGGGGGAAAAACTGTGAGATTTTCTTCTGTTCCAAAAAGGGGAAGAGAGAAGAGGGAGGAGAGAAATGCTGACCAGAAACAAGAATTTTCACAGAAGAATTATAAAGCAGTGGTTGGGGAAGGAATGAAATTTCCCATCTCCTGATGCTCCTTGCATAAACATCCTTGGGAGGACTTGTCTCTGACATTCAGCCATTATCTATTGACTAGTCTCATGGAACATGGCTCCTAGAACATCGTACAGAGCTTGGAGTAAGGGAAAAATATTAGAACTAGAGGAGTTGCAGTTGCTGATCTTGCCATAGTAATCAAACAAAGAATGTTTCAGTAAGAATCTTGTTAATAGTCTAGGTTCTATAGAGTGATATTTTAGAGTCAATAATTTACCTCCAGGAGATTAAATAGCAGCTGTCCTGATATTTAGGGGATGTTTTATAAAATACTCATGAGAGTTTAGGAAAAGTCACAGTTAAGGAAAATGTGTTTTTCTTCAAGGGCATATTCATTCTATCCTTGTTACTAAATGCTTAATTTCAATATTTAACACTCTAATTTCAGAGTTGATTTGTATTTAAAGAACAAATGTAGAAAGCTCTATTTCTGAAAAAAAAATTTGATTGTATACAACTACTGCTCTCTGCATGTACTTGGTACAACGTATATATTGTCTTGTCATTCAGGAGGATTTATAAGAGATATGCATGCATGCACAGTCTGCTAAATCATGTCCAACTCTTTGCAACACCATGGACTGTAGCCCACCATGCTCCTCTGTTTACCAAATTTCCCAGGCAAGAATATTGGAATGGTTGCCATTTCCTCCTCCAGGGAGTCTTCCCAACCCAGGGATCAAACCCATGCATCCTGCATTGGCAGGTGTGTTTTTTTGTTTGTTTGTTTGTTTTTTTTACCATGGAGCCACCAGGGAAGACCATAAGAGATTAGCTTCTCCTTTATTCATACAAAATGCTGGCCAAGGGAATAAATTTGAATTTCAATAAATCTGAGTCAAATCCTTAGTTGAGTGATTTCAGGCCATTTACTTAGCTGTTTAGGGCCTCATTTGCAGATGGAAATTCCATTCCTCTGTGTGTGTGTGTGTGTGTGTGTGTGTGTGCACTCACGTGTACTTTCATGCTCAGGCCTGTTGTACGCTTTGCAGCCCCATGGACTGTAGCCTCCAATCTACTCTGTCCTTGGGATTTTCCAGGCAAGAATACTAGAAATTTGCCATTTCCTCCTCCAGGGGATCTTCCCAACCTAGGGCTCGAACTCAAATATCCTGTGTCTCCCGCATTGCAGGTGGATTCTTTACCTGCTGAGCCGTCATGGAAGCCCCATTCCCATGTATATCTAGCTGGGAATAGTGAGTGAGTACCCGTCTCATAGAATTGCAAAAATTAAATGAAATAAGTTTTAAATGAATATTAGCCACCATTATTATTAACTGTGTGGATTAGATCTCATTAAGTGTCAGAGGTAAGATAAAAATTAGGTAGTCTGGCTTGATATCTTGGTCTTATAACCACTGCATTATTCTCTATATATGACATACAATGGATATTCAGAGAACAGTTAAGATGAAAGAGGAAGATGCTTTTGCTTATTGAAGTATCAAAGATCATTTCAGAAACAGGAACATTTAGTTTCTTAAAATGTTTATTGTATGTGTGTGTGCTAAGTCACTTCAGTTATTTCCACCTCTTTGTGACTCTATGGACCACAGCCTGCCAGGCTCCTCCGTCCATGGGATTCTCCAGGCAAAAATACTGGAGTAGATTGCCATGGCATTCTCCAGGGGATCTTCTTGACCAGAGGTCAAACTCACATCTCTTACATATTCTGTAGCATTGGCAGGCAGGTTTTTTAAATCACTAGCACCACTGGGAAAGCCCAAAAAATGTTTAGTAAAACATTAAAAATTTGGAGGCTGTGGCAGGAAAAATGGAGGGCAGGAAGGTGGCAGAGCAGTGAACTGGTGCCACCAGAGGATCTAAAGAAGAAGCCAGAAAATCTGGGAAACCTAAGACTGTTACTTCCAGTAATGGAGGGGGAAATACCAGCCAGAGTCCTGAGAATCAATAAGTAAAAGAAGCTGCAGACCTCCCACGAAAGCCTGCTAAGATCTCCAACTTTGGATTTCCCGAACTTGGAGGTAGTTGGCAGTCTACCAACTTGGTAGGTAGTCAGATGACAAAGAAAGCCCTATCCATTGAACTTGGTTTAAGTAAGCCTAAAGAAACCTTTCCAACACTTACTCCAAAAACTATTTTGGTAACAGCAGCTTAAATGAGGATGAAAATAGTGAACCAGAGGAAATGCCTCCAGAGACAAAGATGAGGATAAAGCCTACTGGATGGGATACACCAACTTCAGCAGGACCAAATTCCATCAATAAAGGACATGGGTTTTCTGATAATTAGAAGCTATGAAAGTGAAATTTAAGATCTCATCTTAGAAATGTCTATGACCAAAATGATTAAACTGTGTGTTTTGAAAATGGGGCATGGGGTGGGTGTAAATGTAAAAGGAACACTTTCCTTTTTTAAAGAATGGCATTAGACTCTTTGGAGCAGTGTTTCTTTCTTTTTTTTTTTTTTTAATTATTATTATTATTTTTTTTCCATTTATTTTTATTAGTTGGAGGCTAATTACTTTACATCATTACAGTAGTTTTTGTCATACATTGAAATGAATTAGCCATGGATTTACATGTATTCCCCATCCCAGTCCCCCTTCCCACCTCCCTCTCCACCCGATCCCTCTGGGTCTTCCCAGTGCACCAGGCCCGAGGACTTGTCTCGTGTACCCAACCTGGGCTGGTGATCTGTTTCACCCTAGGTAATATACATGTTTCAATGCTGTTCTCTTGAAACATCCCACCCTCGCCTTCTCCCAGAGTCCACAAGTCTGTTCTATACATCTGAGTCTCTTTTTCTGTTTTGCATATAGGGTTATCGTTACCATCTTTCTAAAGTCCATATATATGTGTTAGTATACTGTAATGATCTTTATCTTTCTGGCTTACTTCGCTCTGTATAATGGGCTCCAGTTTCATCCATCTCATTAGAACTGATTCAAATGAATTCTTTTTAATGGCTGAGTAATATTCCATGGTGTATATGTACCACAGCTTCCTCATCCATTCGTCTGCTGATGGGCATCTGGGTTGCTTCCATGTCCTGGCTATTATAAACAGTGCTGCGATGAACATTGGGGTGCACGTGGCTCTTTCAGATCTGGTTTCCTTGGTGTGTATGCCCAGAAGTGGGATTGCTGGGTCATATGGCAGTTCTATTTCCAGCTTTTTAAGAAATCTCCACACTGTTTTCCATAGTGGCTGTACTAATTTGCATTCCCACCAACAGTGTAAGAGGGTTCCCTTTTCTCCACACCCTCTCCAGCATTTATTGCTTGTAGACTTTTGGATAGCAGCCATCCTGACTGGCGTGTAATGGTACCTCATTGTGGTTTTGATTTGCATTTCTCTGATAATGAGTGATGTTGAGCATCTTTTCATGTGTTTGTTAGCCATCTGTATGTCTTCCTTGGAGAAATGTCTGTTGAGTTCTTTGGCTCATTTTTTGATTGGGTCATTTATTTTTCTGGAGTTGAGCTGGAGGAGTTGCTTGTATATTTTTGAGATTAATCCTTTGTCTGTTGCTTCGTTTGCTATTATTTTTTCCCAATCTGAGGGCTGTCTTTTCACCTTGCTTATAGTTTCCTTTGTTGTGTAAAAGCTTTTAAGTTTCATTAGGTCCCATTTGTTTATTTTTGCTTTTATTTCCAATATTCTGGGAGGGGGGTCATAGAGGATCCTGCTGTGATTTATGTCGGAGAGTGTTTTGCCTATGTTCTCCTCTAGGAGTTTGATAGTTTCTGGTCTTACATTTAGATCTTTAATCCATTTTGAGTTTATTTTTGTGTATGGTGTTAAAAAGTGTTCTAGTTTCATTCTTTTACAGGTGGTTGACCAGTTTTCCCAGCACCACTTGTTAAAGAGGTTATCTTTTTTCCATTGTATATCCTTGCCTCCTTTGTCGAAGATAAGGTGACCATAGGTTCGTGGATTTATCTCTGGGCTTTCTATTCTGTTCCATTGATCTATATTTCTGTCTTTGTGCCAGTACCATACTGCCTTGATGACTGTGGCTTTGTAGTAGAGTCTGAAGTCAGGCAGATTGATTCCTCCAGTTCCATTCTTCTTTCTCAGGATTACTTTGGCTATTCGAGGTTTTTTGTATTTCCATACAAATTGTGAAATTATTTGTTCTAGTTCTGTGAAAAATACCATTGGTAGTTTGATAGGGATTGCATTGAATCTATAGATTGCTTTGGATAGTATAGCCATTTTGACAATATTGATTCTTCCAATCCATGAACACGGTATATTTCTCCATCTGTTTGTGTCCTCTTTGATTTCTTTCATCAGTGTTTTATAGTTTTCTATGTATAGGTCTTTTGTTTCTTTAGGTAGATATACTCCTAAGTATTTTATTCTTTTTGTTGCAATGGTGAATGGTATTGTTTCCTTAATTTCTCTTTCTGTTTTCTCATTGTTAGTGTATAGGAATGCAAGAGATTTCTGTGTGTTAATTTTATATCCTGCAACTTTACTGTATTCATTGATTAGCTCTAGTAATTTTCTGGTAGAGTCTTTAGGGTTTTCTATGTAGAGGATCATGTCATCTGCAAACAGAGAGCGTTTCACTTCTTCTTTTCCTATCTGGATTCCTTTTACTTCTTTTTCTGCCCTGATTGCTGTGGCCAACACTTCCAAAACTATGTTGAATAGTAGTTGTGAGACTGGGCACCCTTGTCTTGTTCCTGATTTCAGGGGAAATGCTTTCAATTTTTCACCATTGAGGGTGATGCTTGCTGTGGGTTTGTCATATATAGCTTTTATTATGTTGAGGTATGTTCCTTCTATTCCTGCTTTCTGGAGAGTTTTAATCATAAATGGATGTTGAATTTTGTCAAAGGCTTTTTCTGCATCTATTGAGATAATCATATGGTTTTATCTTTCAATTTGTTAATGTGGTGTATTACATTGATTGACTTGTGGATATTAAAGAATCCTTGCATTCCTGGGATAAAGCCCACTTGGTCATGATGTATGATTTTTTTAATATGTTGTTGGATTCTGTTTGCTAGAATTTTGTTAAGGATTTTTGCATCTATGTTCATCAGTGATATTGGCCTGTAGTTTTCTTTTTTTGTGGCATCTTTGTCTGGTTTTGGAATTAGGGTGATGGTGGCCTCATAGAATGAGTTTGGAAGTCTACCTTCTTCTGCAATTTTCTGGAAGAGTTTGAGTAAGATAGGTGTTAGCTCTTCTCTAAATTTTTGGTAGAATTCAGCTGTGAAGCCATCTGGTCCTGGGCTTTTGTTTGCTGGAAGATTTCTGATTACAGTTTCGATTTCCTTGCTTGTGATCGTTTTGTTAAGATCTTCTATTTCTTCCTGATTCAGTTTTGGAAAGTTATACTTCTCTAAGAACTTGTCCATTTCTTCCAAGTTGTCCATTTTATTGGCATAGAGCTGCTGGTAGTAGTCTCTTATGATCCTTTGTATTTCAGTGTTGTCTGTTGTGATCTCTCCATTTTCATTTCTAATTTTGTTAATTTGGTTCTTCTCCCTTTGTTTCTTAATGAGTCTTGCTAATGGTTTGTCAATTTTGTTTATTTTTTCAAAAAACCAGCTTTTAGCTTTGTTAATTTTTGCTATGATCTCTTTAGTTTCTTTTGCATTTATTTCTGCCCTAATTTTTAAGATTTCTTTCCTTCTACTAACCCTGGGGTTCTTCATTTCTTCCTCCTCTAGTTGCTTTAGGTGTAGAGTTAGGTTATTTATTTGACTTTTTTCTTGTTTCTTGAGGTAGGCCTGTAATGCTATGAATCTTCCCCTTAGCACTGCTTTTACAGTGTTTTGGGTTGTTGTGTTTTCATTTTCATTCATTTCTATGCATATTTTGATTTCTTTTTTGATTTCTTCTATGATTTGTTGGTTATTCAGAAGTGTGTTGTTTAGCCTCCATATGTTTGAATTTTTAATAATTTTTTTCCTGTAATTGAGATATAATCTTACTGCACTGTGGTCAGAAAAGATGACTGGAATGATTTCAATCTTTTTGAATTTACCAAGACTAGATTTATGGCCCAGGATGTGATCTATTCTGGAGAAGGTTCCATGTGCACTTGAGAAAAAGGTG
This sequence comes from Odocoileus virginianus, assembly GCF_023699985.2. Classification (NCBI taxonomy): domain Eukaryota; kingdom Metazoa; phylum Chordata; class Mammalia; order Artiodactyla; family Cervidae; genus Odocoileus; species Odocoileus virginianus. The sequence continues at coordinate 36,174,335 of NC_069680.1, forward strand.
AAGTTGATTGTTTTGGGGTGAAACGTCCTATAGATGTCAATTAGGTCTAGCTGGTCCATTGTGTCCCTTAAAGTTTGTGTTTCCTTGTTCATTTTCTGTTTAGTTGATCTATCCATAGTTGTGAGTGGGGTATTAAAGTCTCCTACTATTATTGTGTTACTATTAATTTCCTCTTTCATACTCGTTAGCGTTTGCCTTACATATTGCGGTGCTCCTATGTTGGGTGCATATATATTTATAATTGTTATATCTTCTTCTTGGATTGATCCTTTGATCATTATGTAGTGTCCATCTTTGTCTCTTTTCACAGACTTAATTTGAAAGTCTATTTTATCTGATATGAGTATTGCGACTCCTGCTTTCTTTTGGTCTCCGTTTGCATGGAATATTTTTTTCCAGCCCTTCACTTTTAGTCTGTATGTGTCCCTTGTTTTGAGGTGGGTCTCTTGTAGACAGCATATATAGGGGTCTTGCTTTTGTATCCACTCAGCCAGCCTTTGTCTTTTGTTTGGGGCATTCAACCCATTTACATTTAAGGTAATTATTGATAGGTATGGTCCTGTTGCCATTTATTTTGTTGTTTGGGGTTCACATTTATGCCACCTTTCTGTGTTTCCTGTCTAGAGAAGATCCTTTAGTATTTGTTGAAGAGCTGGTTTGGTGGTGCTGAATTCTCTCAGCTTTTGCTTGTCTGTAAAGCTTTTGAGTTCTCCTTCATATCTGAATGAGATCCTTGCTGGGTAGAGTAATCTAGGTTGTAGGTTATTCTCTTTCATTACTTTAAGTATGTCCTGCCATCCCCTTCTGGCCTGAAGGGTTTCTATTGATAGATCAGCTGTTATCCTTATGGGAATCCCTTTGTGTGTTATTTGTTGTTTCTCCCTTGCTGCTTTTAATATTTGTTCTTTGTGTTTGATCTTTGTTAATTTGATTAATATGTGTCTTGGGGTGTTTCGCCTTGGGTTTATCCTGTTTGGGACTCTCTGGGTTTCTTGGACTTGGTTGGCTATTTCTTTCCCCATTTTAGGGAAGTTTTCAGCTATTATCTCCTCGAGTATCTTCTCATGGCCTTTCTTTTTGTCTTCTTCTTCTGGGACTCCTATGATTCGAATGTTGGGGCATTTCACATTGTCCCAGAGGTCCCTGAGGTTGTCCTCACTTTTTTTTATTCTTTTTCTTTTTTCCTCTCTGCTTCATTTATTTCCACCATTTTATCTTCTATCTCACTTATCCTATCTTCTGTCTCTGTTATTCTACTCATGGTTCCCTCCAGAGTGTTTTTGATCTCATTTATTTCATTATTAATTTTTAATTGATTTTTTTTAATTTCTTCTAGGTCCTTGTTAAACATTTCTTGCATCTTCTCAATATTTGTCTCCAGGCTATTTATTTGTAACTCCATTTTGTTTTCAAGATTTTGGATCATTTTTATTATCATTATTCTAAATTCTTTTTCAGGTAGATTCCCTATTTCCTCCTCTTTTGTTTGACTTGGTGGGCTTTTTTCATGTTCCTTTAGCTGTTGGGTATTTCTCTGCCTTTTCATCTTGTTTAGATTGCTGTGTCTGGAGTGGGCTTTCTGTATTCTTGTGGTCTGAGGTTCCTTTTTATTGTGGAGGTTTCACCCAGTGGGTGGGGTTGGACAATTGGTTTGTCAAGGTTTCCTGGTTAGGGAAGCTTGTGTCACCGTTCTGGTGCGTGGAATTGGATTTCTTCTCTTTGGAGTGCAATGGAGTGTCCAGTAATGAGTTTTGCGATGGGTCTCTGTTAGGTGTGACTGTGGAGAGCCTGTATGTTGACACTCAGGTCTATGTTCCTGCGTTGCTAAAGAATTTGCGTGGTATGTCTTGTACTGGAGCTTATTGGCTCTTGGGTGGTGGTTGGTTTTGGTGTAGGTATGGAAGCTTTTGGATGGTCTCTTATTCCTTAATGTTCCATGTAGTCAGGAGTTTTCTGGTTTTCTCAGGATTTGGGCTCAAGTCTCCTGCCTCTGGATTTCCGTTTTATTCTTCCAATAGTCTCAAGGCTTCTCCAACTATACAGCACTGATAATAAAACTTCTAGGTTAATGGTGAAAAGATTCTCCACCGTGAGAGACAACCAGAGAGGTTCACAGAGTTACATGAAGAATAGGAGAGGGAGGAAGGAGATAGAGGTGAGCAGGAGGAGAAAAAGGGGACTCAAGAGGAGAGAGACAGGTCTATGCAGATACCTGTTCCCAAAGTGTTCTCCGTAGCCCAGACACCCACAAAGATTCACAGAGTTGGATTGGGAAGAGAAGGGGAATGGAGGAAATAGAGGTGTTCTGAGGTAGAAAACAGAGAGTCAAAAGTGGGAGAGTATCACCACACTCCTGAATAGAAATGGGAACTGAATATTGGATTCTTAAATGACCAAAATTTATATCACATACTACTGAAAAACAAAGATTGAAAACCTAGTGTAGAGGTTAGACTCTTTGAAATACAATATTTAAAAACAAAAACACACAAAAAATTTAGAACTGTATATGAAGTTGGGTTTAAAAATAGGGTTTCTCTCTCTCTTTTTTTTTTTTTTTTGGCAAGGTTATAGTGAAATGAAAATGAAAGTTAAGGAATAATAGAGGAGTATTAGAGGACTCTAAAAGGAAATAGGAGAGAAAAACAAGAAAAAGAAAAAAAAAAGAAAAAAAAATTTTTTTTCCCTAATTAAAAAAATCGTAAAAATATATGAAAATGAAAGTTGAGGAGTAATGGGGGAGTAATAGGGAATTATAAAAGAAATAAAAGAGAAAAAATAAAAAATAAAAAATAAAAAAAAGGAAAGAAAAAAAATTTTTTTTAATTAAAAAAAAAATGTACATATATATCTAGGAGTTTCTCGGGTTGTTGCGGTCAGCGTAGGTTCAGTTCAATTTCAGCTAGCTCCCCTTTCCAGCTTACACTTCTCGATATCTGTAGGCCCCTTCCGGTGTAGTCGGTGTTACCTTCAGGGATTTTAATCTGTTGCACCGGTCCTTTCTGAAGCGGTTCCCTTTGTTTATTTGGTTTCTGTTTGCCGTCTGTTTGGTGTCTAATTTCCGCCCTGACACAGGCAGGCGGAGGTGATCTCTTATTTAGGTTCGCTAGTTCAGTTCAGTCCTGCTACGGGGAGGGCGGGGCGCTGCAGACAGATACCGCTCTGTGTGGATAGTGCTCACCGTGTTCCGGCCACACTGGGTTTGCCCCGCTCACGGGTGTCAGTGCTTTCGCCGTCTACACTGCTCAGGCTCCCGGCTGCTCTATATGGAGCGGGCCCTGCGTTGAGTGCGGTTCAAGTTTTCGGGTACTCCACAAAAGCGCAGATTCGGTTGCTCCTGCGTTTTGTGCCTTCCCCGGCCTGAGCGGTTCAGGCAGCCAGAGGCTTGTGCGTACTCTCCCGGGTGCAGCACGCCTTTTCCCTCTGCGGCGAGCGGCTCAGCCAGCCAGAGGCTTGGGCGCAATCTCCCCCGGTACGGCGCACTTTTTCCCTCCGCGGCCCCAGCACGCACCGCCAGTGGGGTCTCAGGAAGTCTTTAGCTAGAACCCGGAGGCCTGTTTGCAGTGTGGGAGGGGGTGGCTTCTCAGGGGCTGAGTTTGCCCTTTTCCCCTCCCCCCTGCCTCCTACCTCCAGCGGGGATGGGCCGGCTCTTGTCTGGAGATTCTCAGTCCCTTTGTTTTGCGAACCGCCGGCAGTGTGTTCGGGCCGGTTAATTTTGACCCTTGCTATCCCACAGTCCAGAAAAGCTCCCTCCGATTGCTTTCAGGGTCTTCGGCTGGTCCTTACCCTAAGCAATGCCGCCCGCTCCTCTCCGTTCCGCCCCGCTTGTTGCTGGCGGGTGCGGGCGTCTGGGGTACTTTTCTGCTGGGAGCTGCTTTTAGGCACGTAATCTGTGGGCCTTGTTTAATTTTTCCTCCCAGTTAGATTGCCGAAAACTTCCCCCAGTCCCACCAGTGAGAGGGTTTCCTGGTGATTGGAAACTTCCTCTATTAAGACTCCCTTCCCGGGACGGGTCTCCGTCCGTAGCTCTTTTGACTCCCTTATTATCGTTTATATTTTGTCCTACCTCCCTTCGAAGACAATGGGCTGCTTTTCTGGGCGCCTGATGTCCTCTGCTAGCGATCAGAAGTTGTTTTGTGAAATTTGCTCAGCGTTCAAATGTTCTTTCGATGAATTTGTAGGAGAGAAAGTGGTCTCTCCGTCCTATTCCTCCGCCATCTTGGCTCCTCCCCCTCGTGTTTTTTTATTTTAAAGACTGAGTGGTACACTAATAAATGAGAACTTGAAATCAGAGGTAATTTGTGTTTTATATACAAACTTTAAGACATTTACTAATTTTGTAGTTTCATGTGATTAGTTTCCAAAGTTAATAGATAATTTAAAAAATCAGAAATGTTATCTTTCTAAGAATTGCATATTTTTAGACACAACTATTAGCACATTAAGAAGGCAGCAAAAAGTTGTCTGTTTAAACTGTAAGCAATTGCTCTAACTTAACTCCTGTGTTACCAATGTTGTGTGGCTCCCAGGAACAAACACAGAAAGAAGGGAGTATTTGTATTGGGAGGAAAATGTTACTGGATATATTAACTGAAAAAATAAATTAGATAAAATTAAAATACAGCTCTTTTTTCCCCTAATGGCATTTGTTTTGCTTCAAATCATCAGAGACTACTTATTGCATTGCTATCAGTGGATACAGATGTGTACCAAGCTCTTTAAAAAGAATATTTAAAAATGTATATAAACCATTGAGAATTTAAAACAACATGCTTCATTTTAAAGGGTCTTCTCTATCTTTATTATTCTTCAGAGAACAGCCATTTGCTACCAGAGTAAATAGTTATACTGCATGTCCTCTAGGTTTTTGTTATCTAGTTCTGTTAACATTTCCACCAGCTCTCAAGGAAAATCATAAAGAAGCTATTTCTTCTGAAAAAGGAAGCTACCGTCAGCAATTTAAATGTAAATAATAGTTAAATATTTGGCTGTTATTTATTTTTAAGGGTATAAACACCAAAAAAAGGCAACATTGTATGAAGATGGAAAATAAGAAGGATACACTATCTGTGGATTTATCAAATCATTTATGTTACTAACTTGTGAAATCCAATTTGTTCTGAACTAATTTATAGGAATTCTTATTTAACACAAAGCATTTGACTGTGTGGATCACAACAAACTGTGGGAAATTCTTAAAGAGATGGAAATGCCAGACCAGCTTACCTGACTACTGAGAAGTCTGTGTGCAGGTCAAGAAGCAACAGTTAGAACCAGACGTGGAACAATGGACTAGTTCAAAATTGGGAAAGAAGTACATCAAAGCTGCATATTGTCACTCTGCTTACTTAACTTATATGCAGAGTACATCATGTGAAATGCTGGGATGGATGAATCACAAGCTGGAATCAAGATTGCTGGGAGAAATATCAACAGCCTCAGATATGCAGATGATACCACGCTAAGGGCAGAAAGCGAAGAGGAACTAAAGAGCCTCTTGATGAAGGTGAAACAGGAGAGTGAAAAGCCTGGCTTAAAACTTAGCATTCAGAAAACCAAGTCATGGCATCTAGTCTGATCATTTTCATATATATAGATATATACACACATATGGCTGATTCATGTTGATGTTTGGCATAAGTCAACACAGTTTTGTAAACCAGTTATCCTTCAATTAAAAAAAATTAAAATAGAAAAACAAAAGTACTCAGCATTCATAAAATCAAGATCATGACATCTGGTCCCATCACTTCATGGCAAATAAATGGGGAAAAAGTGGAACGAGTGATAGATTTTATTTTCTTGAGCTCCAAACACAGTGGATAATGACTGCAGCCATGAAATTAAAGGACACTTGCTCTTTAGTAGGAAAGATATGACAAACCTAGACAGTGTATTAAAAAGCAGGGACATCACTTTGCTGACATAGGTCTGTATAGTCAAAGTTATGGTTTTTTTCCAGTAGTCATGTATGGGTGTGAGAGTTGGATCATAATGAAGGTTGAGCACTGAAGAACTGGTGCTTTCACACTGTGGTGTTGGAGAAGACTCTTGAGAGTCCCTTGGACAGCAAGGAGATCAAGCCAGTCAATCCTAAAAGAAATCAACCCTGAATATTCATTGGAAGGACTGATGCTAAAACTGAAGCTCCAATATTTTGGTCACCTGATGCGAAGAGCTGACTCATTGTAAAAACACCCTGATGTTGGGAAAGATTGAGGGCAAGAGAAGAAGGGGATGACAGAGCATGAGATGGTTGATAGCATCACCGACCCCATGTACATGAGTTTGAGTAAGCTCTGGGAGTTGGTGATGGACAGGGAAGCCTGGTGTTCTGCAGTCCATGTGATCTCTAAGAGTCGGACACAACTTAGTGACTGAACAACAAAATTTAGCAAAATAACATGACTTAACTGCATACATATTAACCAGTCACCTCTCAAAAGCACATTTTAGATACTGAAAACAAAAGGAAAGAAAATGTTTCTTTAAACACAGTTTATGGAATCTTGACTACGTATACCTTGTTAATATATGTGTTGTAGAATTGCATTTTTTTGTATTGTATATGAATTATTTTTTTGTGACAGTTACATCTTTAAAAGCAGAATTACACAACAAAGAAACTTACAGTGTAATTATTTCCTTGAAAACTCCTACAATATTAGATTCATAGGCAGCTTCAGACTGTTTGATTGGTGGAAACTACTCACTGAGCTGTTTTAATAGGTAATAAATCCAGAGAAGCAGCTTGTATATATTCTTAATACTTTGTTCACTTGCACTTGAGTTTAAAGTAAGCCCCAAGCAAAACAACAAAATGTATATAGAGCTTTTTAGTTTTCTTATTTCATGATATAATTATATCAAGATAATGAATTTAACTTGCTTTAACATAGGTAAACTAACCATTTTTGTTCATTTTAATGTTTATCTTGAAATAGCATCCCTCTCCTACATTTTATTTTCTTTCTCAAATTAGATATTAACCTAAGGTCAAAGCAGGAAAGAGAAACCACTGAGATGAATGTCTTCATTAAAATGTCAATAAATTTGTTAAAATCTAATATATACATAAATTAAATTAAATTAAATTAAATATAAATGAATGTGAGTCAGCCTTCAGGTGGACTGGCCAGCCCAGTTGAAAATATAAGAATTTAAAGAAAGAAAAAATCCAAAAGTTGCCAAGGTAACCAGTTAATCTGTTTATAATAGAAAACAGTGATAGGACAACCATATGAGATCACATTTACAAAGGTCATATCATATCTGTCTAGACATTAGCAAAGCCAGAATCAACTCTTATTTCTGTGGAAGCTCGGGTAATGGGACATATTTAAGGTTCTGTTATTTTAGGACCAAAAATAGGATCACCTTGTATTTGTTGGCATTGTAATTGCTATTTTTTTAATTAGTCCCTTGCTTTTCATTTTATTACAGGATGAAACACATTTTTCTTCTATTTTTAAAAATATTTGTATATATATATGTATCATTGGTAGATGCTACATTTATTGATATTAAAAACAGGTCAAATTATCAGGTTTTTCTTTTTCTACAGTAGATTCTATAGTGCCTTGGAGTTAGAAAGTATGTGAAAACAAGGCATTTAGTATGGTTTAAAATTTAATTTTTAAAACTCTTAGCACCCAGTATGTCATATAGCTCTGCAATAATTTGTAATTATTTATGAAATCCCTCATTACTTAAGTAAAAGCAACTTATCTGGTTTGTAAGTATTATTCATCCCTATTCTGTGTAACGGGTGGGTATTCATGGTATTTGTGCTCATGCCTAAATATCTTACTTTAATATATATATGTAATATATATCTTTAGTTATTTCTAATTTGATTGTTTATTCCAAGATCATATTAAAAAATAGTGATTTGAAGCAATGACTTTCAGTTACTCTAACCTTTCACTTCTCATTGTTTACATCTGGGATTGTAAATCATCTATAATTCCTTAGTTTAGTCTGTATTTTATTACAAGAAGTTGTTTTAGGAAGAAGTCTCTTATTTTGAATTCACCCTGCTGAGCATGGTTTGCTTATAGTTATATTAATATGTCAATTCTAAATCAGGGTAAACCTCAGCACAAAATAGAAAAGGGTGCTTACAGGTAAGGGAGTTGCAATAATTACTGTTGATGGTCTCAGGAGAAAGCATGATTTTATTCAAGGGAGCATTTTATAACACTAGTATTTTTGTCTCAGTAACTAAAATGTAAATAAAATAAATACAGTAATAGTATATCTTTAGTTATTTTAGCAGTAAATAAAATGCCTTTAAGCAAATTTGTGATTAGAAGTTTTAAATTAATGACAGCCTATACATGGGATATCCCAGGGAATTTTCTCTTGTCATACAGGAAAGACAAGAGATGACTTTTCAAAAAAGAAATACATTTTATTCTTTTGCTAAAAGGACATCAGAGACTATTCTGACCTGAAATGAGACTTCTTATACCAAAGAATCTCAGTTCAGCTTAATAGACCAGACTACAGACAAACAGTTATTACTCTCATCTCCAACTTGCCATTTTAGTTCTTCTAAAAAATAACGTCTCAGTCTGTCTCCTTGGTAGTTGGACTAAATGACTTCTAGGTATGAGTGTAAGAAGGCTAGCACAGCTAGGCTCGACCATTTAGCTTTTTCCCTGACCTCACTCACATAAAACAGAGAACATTAGACAGACTGGATTTTCTAATCCTGTTTTCATTTCTCCACATAGTGTGTAGGCACTGTGAGAAAGGAAGAATGAAAAAAAGACTGACTAAAAGATATTGACCTCTCCAAATTAAAAAAATATATATATTTGTATCAGTGTCTGAAAATAAAGACAAAAGGAGTTCATAGGAACTTGTAAACAATTAACAACTGACCAGAGCCCTGATATTACTGTCTCCTAAAGCAAAGTGAGTACTTGCATCCACCCAGACATAGTATTGTATCAGAATTATATATGATGTATTTAAGTCACTTTGAACTTGTCTTGATACTGAGAAATACAAACCCACTAGACAATTAAGATGATTTTATTCAGGCTATTGCAATAAGGAGAATGCTTATTAGTGAGGGACATCTCAAAGAAAAGGAAGGTTTTATAGGGACAGGTAAACAATGGATTCATCCATGAGTCTTATAGGTGTCACAAGGAATGGAAGGGATTGTATTTTCTTGGAACATGCAGGACGAAGTGGCCCTCTGAGATTGGCTACTTCACAGAACACAAAAGATAGAGGTATTTAGGAAGCTGAAAGGGTGAGAGGATTTCATAACTATCACCATTTTCTGGGATCACAAAGCTCATGTAAAGTTCAACATTATCAGGACCAGGTATTCTTCAGATTATTTAAATATGAAGAATTTTATAGTGGGTATGTTCACCTATTTGGAAAAAAAAACCATTAAAAAAAAGCTTTATGGAAGAATAAATCGTATACGACGAACTGCACCTATTTAAAGTGTGCGATTTGATTAAATCATGTAAAACCATCACCGGGTTCAGGATAATGAGCATATTCATTACTTCTGAAATTTTTTCATGCTACCCATTTTCAATTTCTGTCTCCTACCCATATTTACTAGACACTGATTAAATGCCAGATATTTTTCATATACTAATTTACTGAGCCTGGAAGGAATGATATCACTTATAAATCTTTCCTTATTCTTCACACTCAAATTTCACATCAGTAGAATGTAGTGGTTAATATCTCCACCAAGGAGTCAGAGCTACATTTAAATACCAGCTCTGCCCCTTTTAAGTAGTGACATTAGGCAAGTCCCTTAGCTTGAATCTTTATTAAGTGAGGATATTTTAGAAGTGGAGTCATAAGGTTTGTAAGAGGATTAAGCTATACAATACATTTAAAGAGTGAAACTCAGTGTATGATATAAAGAAGTAGTAGGTAGTGATTTGTATAATATTACATTTTTTCTATCCTGGTTATTATGGTACCCAAAGCCATAGCTCTGAGTGAGTAGAGTAACAGTGCATGGAAAAATTTCCTTAATTCAGACTAATGGTAATGTTTAAACTGAATTAATTTAAAAAGAGCAATGTATTGATTATTAAAAGTACACATTTATAACTTTTGAATTCAGGCATTATCGGGAGCTCTGCTAACAATATATTTAATAGAGTCTTTAGTCTAAAAGAATATAAAAATAGTTGTTAATTAGCATATAAAAGCATATTAGGATTAAATGATAATACTTATTCCTTCAGTTCAGTTCAGTCACTCATTCGTGTCCAACTCTTTGCAACCCCATGGACTGCAGCACACCAGGCCTCCCTGTCCATCACCAACTCCCAGAGTTTACTAAAGCTCATGTCCATTGAGTCAGCGATGCCATCCAACATCTCATCCTTCTTACTAGAACCCTGAATAGAGCAGCCCTCTAGAAAGTGAAAGCCCTTTACTTAAGTAAATTAAACATAGGAGGGGGCCAGATCGAGATGATGGAGTTGAAAAATCCTGTCTCTCCTCTTCCTATGGGCAGCACACAACTACTTGTCAGGCAACTATTCATGAAAACAACCTGAAGACTAACACAAAAATTATCCACAACTAAGATATAAAGAAGGAGCCACAATGAGATGGTAGGAGGGATATAGATATGTTCTAATCATGACTCATACTCCCAGGTCAGCCACTCACTAACAGGGATCACACAACCACAGATGTTGTGGGACTCCAACCACAGATGTTCTCTCCAAAGAGTGAAGCATCCAAGCTCCATACCAAGCTCCCTAGCCTGGAAGTTCTTCACCAGGAAGAGGAGCCCCCAGAATGTCTGGTTTTGAAAACCAGTGGCCCTTATCTTCAGAGAGAGTCAGAGAGCTATAGGAAACTGATTCTGCATTTAAAGAGTGTGCACAAAATCTTACATACTCCAAGTCCTAGCACAGAGGCAGTAGTTTGAAAGCCTCCTGGGTCACTTGCTAATCACAGAGATAGATTTCTGGAAAGGTTTTCTGGAGGGGCAAGAATCAGCTAGAACTCTCCCTGAGATCAGAGACCCTGGTGGCAGCCATTTTGGGGATTGCATTCTATCACTATAACATTGACATTGGAAAATACCATCTTTTAACAGGACAGAGAATACATCCTCTGTTCTTTTAACACCAGAGGCTTATCCTGCTCACTAGCAAGCCTATAGCAGAAGCACTCTGCTGGGTCACAAAGCCAGCTACTTGGGGAGGCTGCCCTACTCACCAGCGGGCTCACAGCACTTGTGTACTGCCAGGCATCACGACCGTTTGCACCAAAAGCCCGCCCTGCCCACCAGCACACCTGCGGCAATCTCACGAGGCAGGACTTGCCTGGGGAGCAGCCCTGTTGATCAGTATGCCCACAATAGTTGGCCTCATCACAATAATCATGAGATTAACAGTCACAAAACCTAGAGGAAATAATCTGCAGAAAAATACCAAGGAATAAATATAAATGCTTTAAAGGATTAAAAATGAACATGACAAATATAAATAAAGAATAAGACAATATAAAATGATGAAAAAAAAACTATGAAATTTAGACAAGAGAAAGAAATGAGGAAAAGGGAAATAAAATTCTTTAGGGATTCTAAAATAAAATGTCATTAAAATTAAAAAAATGTATGTTTACACATACATAAGAACACTCTGAAAATTGGAGCCAAAGCAAGGAAATTAAAATTTTCTCAGTTGAACAACTGAAAGGATCTCTGTCAGGAAGCCTAACCTGTAAGAAATATTAAAAGAAAAGCAGCTCTTCAGAAGGAAGTAAACTAATATAGGTCATAAAAGAAGATCTCTATAAAGAAAGGTAGAACATCAGAAAAGGAATAAATGAAAGTAAAGTATCATTTTTACATTCTACAATTGATATAAAAGATAATGATTCAAAGTATTAATAATAGCAGTAACATATATTGGATGATTGTAGTCTGTGGATAAGTGAAATAAATGATATCAATGACATAAGGGAAAGGAGAAGGGAATAGGAAATATTCCATTATAGTTATGTACACTATAAGTAAAGAAATATAATGTTATTTGATGTGAATTCAGATAAGTTACAAATGTATATTGCCAACTCTAAGACAAACACTAAAAAAAAATTAAAAAGTATAATTGATGTGATCATACAGAAGATAAATGAGTATCATATAAAAAGTTCAACTGAAAGCTGAGATGGAGTAAAAAGAGAAAGGAAGACATAACTGTTCTTAATATGTACACAACTAACAATCAAACATCAAGCGCATAGGCAGAAATTGTTAGAACTGATAGAAACAAAATAGATAAATCCACTGTTATATTTGGATATTTCAATAAATTCTTTCATAACTGATACACCAAGCAGTCTGAAAATCAGTAAGATTAGTGTTGACCTGAATAGCACTATCAATCAATTTAATCTGACAGTTATATAATTATCCATCTAACAACAAAAATATAAATATTCCTCTTAAACTTACATGGAACATTGGCCAAAACAGAACACATTCTTGGCCTTAAAATATACATTAACAGATTTAAAAATAGGAATCACTTAGAATATGTCTTAGACTATATTGCAAATAAACTAAAAATCCACAACAAAAAGACAGCTGAAAAAAGCTCAAATGGTGGGCATTTAAACAGAATACTTCTAAATAACCCATGTAGAAATAAAGAAGTCTTAATAGATTAAAAAAATTTTTGAACTTAATGAAAGTAAAATATAATTTATTAAAATTTGTGGGATGCAGTAAATTCATATTCAGAGGGAAATTTATAGTTTTAGATGCATTTACTAAAGAAGGTGAAAACATAAAATCAACAGTCTAAGATTACCAATCTATTTCCCTTAGGAAACTAATGAGAGAAGAGCAAATTAAGTCTAGTTTGTTGTTACTGTTTAGTAGCTAAGTTATGCCCCACTCTTTTGTGACCCCATGGACTGTGGCCTGTCAGGCTCCTCTGTCCATGGTATTTTCCAGGCGAGAATACTGGAGTGTGTGGCCATTTCTTTCTCCAGGGCATTTTCCTGACCCAAAGGTTGAACCAGTGTCTCCTGAATTGCAGGGAGATTCTTCATCGCTGAGTCACTATCACTTTTATCCCTTTCTTACAAGTATTTTTCCCTTTAATGTTACTTCCACAGTTTTAAATAAAAATATATTTTATGCTTGGGTATACTATTCTGTCAATATTGTTCTAGCAAAGGATTATGTTAATCAATTATTTTATAGCTAGCAAAGTGATCCAAATACATGAAGGAAACACAGGAAATTGCCCACTTAGTTCTATGAAAGTAGAACCTAGTAAAGTAACATGTAAGTAAAGTCTCTCCTGCTAGTCCTTGTATGATGCAAACAAATAGACATTGCATCAACTTCAAAAATTTGGGCAGAAATTTAGGGAAGAAGATACTATTTTTGTTCCTAAAAAGAAATCTTATTAGTGAGTACATTTCTATTGTATTTAATAATCTCAGAGTTATAATGATTGCTAAATCAGAGTAATGCTAAACAAGAGGAAAGCAGATATGATTGGCTAGTGAAATCTGAACTTCTTCCAAGTGATTACATTTTCCGAGGAAAAAAAGTTAGCATAACAAAAATTAATATAAGACCAGAAATCACGTAACTGAAGACAGAAAAAGAGAGAAAACCAACTAAACCAAAAGCTCCATCTTTGAAAAGATAAATAAAATTAATTAGTCTCTAATCAGACTAGACAAAAATTTTAAAAGAGAGGAGACATAGTTTACATTGTTTTTTCAATTATCACAGTGTTCATTGATAGATACAAGTATATAAAATCAGGGCATGAATATGACTTGAAAAATTAAGTAGACAATTTCAATACTATATTAAGAGGAATAAAATTCTCACCATTTGTATAACTCCCACAGAAACCACTTCAAGATCTTTCAAAACTGATCATTTTTTGCACAAATAAACTATGCTTCTTTTGAAAAGTCTTGTGTACTTGCCCTGGCTCAAGGATATTAAAATCCAGCACACAAAACCTATTACCAGAAGTCAAACTGCAGGTTATACTATTGAAACTTGAAAAGTTTATATCATTATTCATTATATGGGCATTAAAAAGATAATATAGGTATAATATAAACAACTCTATGCACACATATTATATAAATCAGATGCAAAGGAACAACTACTTGAAAGACAGACTAAAAAACCTTACACAAAAAGAAATCAATAATTTGAATAGACCTTTATCTATTAAAGAAATCTAATCAGTAATTAGTGATCTTATAAAAGGGAAAAATCCCAGGTTCAGATTTCAAAAATTCAGAGGAATTTTACCAAACATTTAAGGAAATATTATTACCAATTCTACACAATCTCTCAGTAAAATAGGAGCAGAAGAACTATTTCTTAATTCATTCTGTAAGGCCAGCATTTCCTTAATAGCAAAACAAAACAAAACAAAAACTGTTAAAGTAAAACTGCAAACCTGTATCTCTCATGACCAATCACAGATACACTAATTCTCAAAAAAGTGGTATTTTGGATTCAGCAATGTACAAAAAAAACAGGTTATAACCAAGACATATTTATTCTAGGTATGCAAGGCTTGCAAAGCATTAAAAAATAAATCATTATAATCCACCACATAGAACACATTGAAGATGAAGAACATTTTAAAATTCAGATTAATGCAATTTTCAGAAATTCAGAATGCAATTCAGAAAATTCAGAAATGAAAATTCAGGAAAATACAATTATCAGAGCTGATTTTCGTGGTTTGGACATATTAAAATGCTTCATTTTATTTAGATTTGATGTATTTTCCAGTAATAAAATATATTTTTTCCAATTACCATCTTTGGGTAACAGGGGAACCACAAATGTCAAGTATCTACTCATCTGCAAAAAAAAAAGGAAAAAAACAGAGGCATTGCTTTGCTGACAAAAGTCCGTCTAGTCAAAGCTATGGTTTTTCCAGTAGTCATGCATGGATGTGAGAGTTGAGCTATAAAGAAAGCTGAATGCCAAAGAATTGATGCTTTTGAACTGTGTTGTTGGAGAAGACTCTTGAGAGTCCCTTGGACTGCAAGGAGATCCAACCAGTCCATCCTAAAGGAAATCAGTCCTGAATATTCATTGGAAGGACTGATGCTGAAGCTGAAACCCCAATACTTTGGCCACCTGATGCGAAGAACTTACTCATTTGAAAAGACCCTGATGCTGGGAAAGACTGAAGACAAGAGAAGAGAGGGACGACAGAGGATGAGATGGGTGGATGGCAACACCAACTCGATGAACATGAGTCTGAGCAAGCTCTGGGAGGTGGTGATGGACAGGGATGCTGGCCTGCTGCAGTCTATGGGGTCGCAGAGTTGGACACAACCAAGCAACTGAACTGAACTGAATCAACTCCAGGGTAGGAGGAGATGGGAGGCCTTTTAGATATCAGTGTGGTTACTAGACAGAAATATTTATTATTCAGTTTTTGAGATGTACTTTGTATTAAGAACAAAACTAAATCAGTTTGCTGTATGCCTGAAATTAACACAACACTGTAAATCAACTATATTTCAATAAAAATTTTAAAAAAGAACAGAGCTCACTTTATTAAACTAACACTGTTTTGTCACATAAGCAATAGCAGCAGGAGAGAGTAAGTTTAATTTTTTGCACAAGCAATTTCATGCCATTGTCATTAGTATCAAGGAAATAAACATTGTTCTTAATTCTGCCTTGGTTTCTAAATAAAGAGAAGTCAGATTGTACTTTTGAGAATAGAAATCTGTGCCTTATTTAACACTGAGCAGATGACAAGAGAAATAACTGAATCCTTTCACTTGAAATCTTCCAGCATGTGTTATTTGCCATTCAAAATGTGCACAGAAATGAGAGTCTCTTGTAAAAGAGAAACATAGAGGGAAAAACTAAAGTTTACATTTCCTTTTTCCTTTTACTACATTATGGCATTTGGAAGTCATTATAACACTTGTCATTGTATTTGGATAGGGTGTGCCAACTTTTTACTAAGAGATTCTGTACAAAGAGGCAGGAACTTTTCTTTGCCTGTCATTTCTGTGAGAATTTCATCAAAAGGAAAAAAGAGAAGAAAAACAAAACAAAACAAAAACAAAGGAAATGAGGGTAGTTTTCTTTACCAGCCTTGAACATGGTCTCTTTCTTGGCTCACTTGGAGTTGTCTTCTTGACTACACAATTGCTATGTATAATAAGTTGACTATATGACACCATCTCTTTATGTTTCAGTTTTTTATTTCTAGTAAATAGTTACAGTTCCATTCATGAAAATCTTATTATGCTTTGGAAGAAAATAGCAAAATTCAGAGTTTCATCCAAGCCTAGTTGAAAGAGGCTCTAAGATTTAGTGTTTGGGACATTGAAATATAGCTTCCTATCCTTTTACAGAACTTAAAAAAGTAAAGCATATGTGATTTGTAACCTTAGGAGCATTAAGCAGGAATTTTCAGACACTTCTTGTTCCTCTTCCTAGTTGTACAATCTCTCCTCTGGAAAGAAGCACATGGAATTTCATGTGCCTTAAGATAAAAAATTGTTGAAGAAAAATTTCCCTAACAATTAAAGTCTTTTAACAATTAAATGAACTAGAAACTTCCAGGTGACTAGAAATATTAAAACATGAAATATGTAGGGGATTCTAGACCTTGCAGGAGGAGAGTGGCTTTCAAAATCTATACACTTTATAGGAGTTTATGATTTCTTCTGCCTATTTTTCTCCAACTCCTTTCCAAGTTACACTCTACTGTAGGCTGTTATTAATGATATAATAGAGTTTTTAATGTAAGTCATGTAAATCGAATTTTATGTGAAATTTGAAAACACTGCATACACAAACACTTTAGCTTGCCCTTTCAGCATTTGTGAAAATACAAACTACAAATGCAACAAATGTGACCATGGCTTGATATGTGAAAAGGGAGTGTGCAATTGAATTATTCATGAAACTACCATGTAGAACATGATAAACATCTTTTATTAAGGGAAGGGAGTCAGCAACAATAGCAGGAATCAGAACACCACCCGTTTTAAAATTGTAGGTTGGAGCCATCAGGCTATGTTTCTTAATATTCAGAGGACACTCCTTGTGAACCACCTCTAGTATGGCAGCTGTGATTCGGCAGCATGTCCTGTACTAACAGAGAAGACTTATTGCATCCTCCCTACCGGATGTTTCTATGGCCTGTTTTCTTTGAGTTTCAGATGAATGTGAAATGACATTCCAGAGAAAATGAATCCAGCATTACTGGATATTGACTGTACTTATGACTTTTGCAGAACTTATTTGTATTTCAGAGTCAAGCAAAACAAAATGTGAATCAATGCTTTTTGAAACAGGTTGTGGCTGTCTGCTAGAATTACAAAAAACTGTGTGACACTGAAGGGAATCTCTGTGCCTGGAAATGTGGATCAATGGGTTCATTAAAAATCATTTGGGAGAAATAGTTTCCATTAATTTCCACTCTCTGTTCTTCACATTTGGGAGGACCTTAAAAAAATCAAGACATATAACGCTATGTTAGTTAGTGGTGAAGGCAGAATCTTCTGAAAAGAAATAAGGTTTGTTCTGACAATGGCCATGTTGTATATTTCAGGCTAAAGTTGATCAGGATATGAATAAATGTACTAGGGAAAGTATGACAATGATCATACTATAGACACAGGTATAGGGGATACCTCTAAAGGCCTCTAAATGTAAAGTAAATTAAATAACATTTACCTGATTGGTTACATTGGACTAACCATTTAATCTCTTAATTTATAAAGTGCAGATGGTCATTTCACCTATCTCCTATGCTATTGAGATTAAATGAGAAAATATGTGCAAATTATGTAACAAATTGCCTGGAAGATAATAAGAGCTTGATAAATATTAGTCTTTATTGTTGTTATTATTGTCAGTACAAGTTGTACAGGACAGGAAGTATGCAAAGCAATGCAGTGGTAGAAATAGTAATGGATTACAAATCACCAAATCTGGATTCTAAACCATTGTTGCTGAATAAAAACCTGAATGAAAGTAAAAGTGAAAGTCACTCAGTCCAACTCTTTGCAACCCCATGGACTGTAGCCTGCCAGGTTCCTCTGTCCGTGGAATTCTCCAGGCCAGAATACGGAGTGGATAGCCATTTCCTTCTCCAGGGGATCTTCCCAACCCTGGGGTTGAGCCCAGGTCTCCCTCATTGCAGCACTTTTTTGAGTGCAAGGTAAAGTTTTTGTTTCTTATTTTGTTTCTTTCTTGTGTCATTTTGTTTTGTTTTCCTGCATTCCCATTTTATTTTCTCTTGCATTGTTTTGTTTTGCCTATGTTATAGAGAAGTAGGCTAATGAATCTCTCTCATTGCCTCTCTTTCTCCTAACTGCTCTTTAAAAAAATAGTAAAAGTCTATATGAATTATATATGATTCTATAAAGGCCATTATGTTGATTGCAAAATCCACTTGTGTGTGTCTTACTAACTTTAAATATTGAAAACTTATACTTTAGAATATTCTGAAGTGAATAGGATACATGAGCATAATCAAAATATTTACAGTAACAGTTCTCAAATTATAACATTTTTTCCTCTACCAGAGACATTTGGCCATGTCTGGAGACATTTTTGATTAAGATTGAGAATGAATGAAGGTACTATGCCACTGAAGATGGGAAAAAGTGGTAACAGTGACAGATTTTGTTTTCTTGAGCTCCAAAATCACTGGAGATGGTGACTGCAGCCATGAAATTAAAAGAGACTTTCTCCTTGGAAGGAAAGCTGTGACAAACCTAGACAGCATATTAAAAAGCAGAGACATTACTTTGCCAACAAAGGTCTGTCTAGTCAAAGCCATGGTTCTTCCAACTGTCATGTATGGATGTGAGAGTTGGACCATGAAGCATACTGAGCTCCAAAGAATTGATGCCTTTGAACTGTGGTGCTGAAGACTCTCAAGAGTCCCTTGGACTGCAAGGAGATCAAACCAGTCCATCCTAAAGGAGATCAGTCCTGAACACTGACTGGAAGGACTGATGTTGAAGTGAAGCTCCAATACTTTGGCCACCTGATGCGAAGAGTCGACTCATTAGAAAAGACCCTGATGCTGGGAAAAATTGAGAGCAGGAGGAGAAGGGTCGACAGAGGATGAGATGGTGGATGACATTATCGGCACAATGGACGTGAGTTTGAGCAAACTCTGGGAGATAGAGAATGACAGGGAAATGTGGTATGCTGCAGTCAATGGGGTTGCGAAGACTCAGCATGACTTAGCAATGGGACAAGAACAACAGGCCACAGATGCTACTCATCATGCTACAGTGCACAGTTAGGGCAGCTCCATTCAACAATTCATTATCTAATCCTGAAGATCAATAGTTACAGTATTATGAAATCCTGATTTAAAGCAGTCATTTGACAAAAGCAATTTCATAGACTTTTATCAAGGGCCAATTGTATTCCAGACACTGAATATATAGTCGGATAAAATAGACTTTGTTTTCAAGGAGATAATAAGTTATCTTCTATCATTTCTTTGTAATCATATCCTTGCCTTTAAAAGTAAGCAAATATTAGTCAGAACTCTTACAAGAACATATATGAAAGGATGAAGGTCATAGACCTTTGGCTTTTCTATTGGATTGACAAAATATCAACTGAGTGGGTTTAAATAGCAATTATCTTACATTCATATTTGTATATGTTCCAAATACTTAGGAAGAAAATAAAAATAAGTCAAATAACATGTAAGAAATATAGTGTCAATTGATATCATAAATTCATCAATTAATGTCACCTTTGCAAATACACTTGACAATGACTATTTAAGGAATAAACTCAGAGATAATTTACTGGGCAGATACCAGAGCACTTTAAAATTTTAGTTAAGTACAAAGAATATTTTTATTCTAAGTAGAAATAACTTTTCACAGAAATGTTTTTTGTGAAACTGTCAGTGTAAGTGTCACGGAAAAGAAAAGGGCACAGGAGGTAAGTTGAAATTAAACTTGTAATAACTGTCTGTCTCACAGGTTGTCAAGGGGATAATTGTGATTCACATTCACAAAGTGGAAGGTGGCAAAGGATGGAGAGAGTGAAACTCCTTGCAAAATACTAAATAGGATGGCAGAAATACTCATGTCAGATGCTACATTAGGAACCTGATGTTCTATTACGAAGGAAACTGTGAGAACAGGGGTTGCAAGGAATAGTGTA
Organism: Odocoileus virginianus; assembly: GCF_023699985.2. Taxonomy (NCBI): domain Eukaryota; kingdom Metazoa; phylum Chordata; class Mammalia; order Artiodactyla; family Cervidae; genus Odocoileus; species Odocoileus virginianus. The sequence continues at coordinate 36,194,532 of NC_069680.1, forward strand.
TAGACAGTTTAAAAGAAAAAGAGTGGGATGCCTCAATCTCTTTAATGTACTCTTTAAAAAGTATTTTATTGTCATAAAATAAGTTAATATTAGATTTATTCTCTTAGCAGATTTTAAATGTACAATACAGTCTTATTGATTCTAGGTATACTGTTGTTCAGCAGTTCTCAAGAGCTAGTTCATCCTTCCTAACTAAAACTTTATGCTCCTTGATTAGTAACTGTTGGTTACCTTTTCCACCAGGCCCTGGAAAATTAATCTTTCTAGATTAAATTGACCATAGTAATGGTGTTTATGTGGAGAAACATCCGAGGAAAAAACTGAAAGCTTACAAACAACTCAAATTTCTGTGTATGAAATTTTATTTAAAAAAAAATTTTTTTTTGCCATTTGGAGCACAGTGACCATATTTATAGTCTTGCATTATATAAATAGAAAATTGGGAAGGTGTATTTAAAGCATTGGTTTTCAGACATTGAACAATGGGAAGTGCAGGACACATGATCCTTCAGTGAAGTGAAACAAAACTAGATGGCGTTTATGATCACTTTAAGTTAAGGCCTGAGGGCAATTTCTAGGCCACAGAATAGAGAGATGAACGCATGCAGAGCATTGTAGCAGAATTGAATTAAAAGAGATGTAAGTTGAAGAGGGAAGCCACTACGACTGACATTTGTGAGGCAGAGTACAAGAGAGGAAGGGGCTGCAAAGAGAGAGTGCTGTGATCTGCAGGGGTGCCATGAAGTCACATGACTGCCACCCGGAGAAAGAAGCAGCAGACAGCAATAGGCTAAGAAATTCCCAGAGTTCATTCAGAGGTAAATGGGTGTGCATTCCCATGAGCCAGCGTAGAGACTCCTCAGCACACACGTCACCTCAGGTGAAGTCCTCAGAAGTGTGCCGCCTTAACATTATGGCTGTATTAGCTACTGAAAGGCTGTGCCAAATCTGTCCTAATAAAGCAAACCACAGAATGATACAACCAATTTTAATTCAACACACAACAGAACAAAGCCAAACACTATTTAAAGAGTCAAAATCCAGAATATAACCACTTAAAATTTACAAATGTCAGGCCTCTAATAAAAATTGCCCAACATTCAAATAAACAGGAATATTTAACTCATGACAAAGAAAGTAACATCAATAGAAACAGACCCAAAAGTGATAGGGGTTGTGAAATTAACAGAAAAAGTAATTAAAAACAGTGGTGGTGGTTTGTTTTTTTTTAATATGCTCCCTATGTTTTAGTGATAGATGAAAATTTGTGTTGATAAAGAGAAAAAAGTAAAGACAGCAACAACAAAATGGAATAGAATGTCTAAACTTATTTGAAATTTAAAAAAAATGAAACCTTGATAAAATAAACATGAGATTAGACATTGCAGAAAAAAAGGATCAATGAGCCAGAAAGCATAGTAATGGAAACTATCCCAAAGAGATTCAGAGAGAAAAGACAGAAAAATAAATTAAAAGGTTGAACTGTGGGATAATAATAAGGAGGATAGCATTCAGTCAAGATTTTGTGTAACTAGAGTCGAAGAAAAAGAGGAAAAGGAAAAATATTTGAACAAATAATAGCTGAAAAAATCTTCAAATTTGATGAGATGTGTAAACCCACAGATTTAAGAGGCTCAAATGACCATAAGTACAAATAAGTACAAAGAAAATCATCTCAAGCCATATAATCAAATTGATGAATACTGGTGATAAAGAGAAAATACTAAAAGTGCTTGAAGAAGAAATGCTTCATACAGAACAACAAAAATGACTGTAAATTTTGCATCAAAAACTTTGCAGGTCAAAATACATTGTGCTAAGTTAGAGAACATAAAAGTTTACATACTGTATGATTCTTACAAAAAAACCCCAGAAAACCGGTTTTGGAGTCCCACACTAAGTGTTTGCCAGAGTTCGGGGAGAGAGGGGAGAAGAATGACTGCATGAGGGAAATTTTTGGTGTAATTAAAATCAAGGCAGTGATGGTAGACACATGATTAAATTCATTTGTCAAAACTTATGGAATTATATAATTAAAGTTATTGACCTTATTGTATGTAACTAACAGATTCAACCCCTGGGTTGGGAAGATCTCCTGGAGAAGGAAATAGCAACCCACACCAGTATTCTTGCCTGGAAAATTCCAAGGACAGAGGAGCCTGGTAGTCTACAGTCCGTGGGGCAGCAAAGAGTCAGACATGACTGAGTGACTTCACTTTTATTTCAAGACTCAGTAAACCTGCCTAACAACAACTGAAGAGTGGCCCAGGACTTCCTTGGTGGTCCAGCGGTTAAAGGCTTCCATGCTTCCACTGAAGGCTGCATGGGCTCAATCCCTGGTCAGAGGACTAAGATCCTGTGTGCCTAGTGGTATGACCAAAAAAGGTAGCCTATAGTAAGCTCTTTGGGAAAGCACAAAGCTCAGTGTGGGACACAAATCTTTATTTGATAATTGATCTTCTCTATTAAATCAGATAATTATTTGATTTTATTATGTCAAAGGATAGCTGAACTTGTTGTCTTCTCATTTGTCCCTTGATTTATTTGCTGATTTTTGGTTAATGATCATAGTCCTGTAAGAAATTTTAATATCACTGAGTAAAAGAGGCATTCAAGCTTTTGAAATTTTGCAAAATGTATGTTTCTCCTATGATATGAAAAATCCTTAGATGCTTGTATATATGGTGTTCAAATTAGAGATTAATTATTTTTGTCACTAACTTATTGCTGGACTTAGTTGATTAAATGCTTAGAATGAAAACATTAGCTTTATTTATATATCATTTTTCTTTTCTTTCTCATCAAGGTTTTCTGCCTCTGATGAGCTACAGGTCAGAAAGATTTGCTCACTGGATGGCCTAGAGGTGTATGACCATTTGGTATTAGGATCAAGGGACTTTTTTGTTATTGATTTGAAGATGCCCTTACTCTTTCTGAACAACCTCACCCTGGACATGACCAAGAATGGATATCCATTCCATGGTTTGGTCTCTGAAAAAAATTCCATGTTTTTGAATTGGGTCTGACCTGTGGCCTGGCTATAGACTTACAGCTGTGATAAGGCAGGGAAAAAAAAAAAAAAGGTTTGTACCAACCTAGCCCATAGCTAGCCCAATGTGATGGCCTACATAGACACTTAGCAATTGTAGTGTCGTTCAACTTACTTTTAAATATGCTGCTGTGAACAATTAAAATACTATTCTATATCCTATAGATAGTGAATAGTTACTAATTGGAAGATTTAATGGCATTTAAATAAAAGGTAAGAGAAAACCAAAAGTGAGGATGATTTCCATATTTTTGGTGATAACAAAATGTACTGATGAGATTTCACAGAGGTTAGAATCAGGGAATCTAACTTTTTTGTATAACTTCCATCTAACCAAAATATCTTTAAAATAGTCTTTGTTGAAAATAAAAACCATCCCACTCTTAGGTTTGTTGATTAATGTTTCCCAGACCTAATGGACTTACATGTAAACTTTAGAATTTTCGTCAGTAGAATGCAAATCATATCTGTCCAGTGAAACACATCATTCCATTTTTGTATGTAACCAGCAATCCTAACAAACTTTTATTAACTCATCTAGAATTCCTTGCTCCTCAAATAGTCTTTTAATAAGTTTTAACATCCTACTTGCGCTCACTGATAAATTAAATGCTTTCTTGTGTTTATTTTGGACTTTCATTAGAGTCTTTCAAAATATTCCAGAAAATTGCATTTTACACCATTTTTCATGTTATTCTGTAACCCAGAAACTCTTCAGTTCATTATATTAACATTGATTAATTAATTGAGGACAGGGCACAAATTTCCCCTAGTCATATGTTCTGGTTGTATTTCATTTCCTTTATAAGGTTTAAACTCAGCTCTTTCACCAGGTTGTTCTAAATTCTGCCTTCCCTTTATTGAGGAACTGCCTCCCCAGACCATTCACCTAGTTTGTTACCCAAGCAATAAACTGAAGAGGCTTCATTGACCCATCCTTCTGACTCACACCTCATCAACTCCTGTTTAATCTATCTCCCCTCTATGTCCCCTCTCTGCCAGCTACTATTCCAGATACAAGTTCCATCCTCAAGATTTCCACAATAGCTAGAGAGTTCGTAATGCCATGTGGCAGGATCTCTAATGGAATTACTCAAAACAGTCCATGGGAAAACAGGTACTGTACATGATTCTGACTGGAGTGTTTAAATCAAGGAGAGCTACAAAGGAGACTCAGTATTCCATCTGAGTTTTTAAATTTGTGAAGAATTTAACCAACAAGGCCAGGGAGGGAAGTGCACAATGGGGAAGAGGAGGAGGTTCTGGGTAGATAAAAGCAGCAGCAGAGGAAGGAAGGTATAGACTTTGGCATATTCGTTTAAACAAGAACTTCAGGGTTGCCAGAGTAGATGGTATGTAAAATGAGCAGTGACTGCAGTGACACTAGTCTGGGTATAGTTTGTGAAGGGAGTCTTATTCCTTGCTAAAGAGTCTAAGCATTATCCTTTTGGCATAGGGATCTATGAAAGGTTTTAAGGCACCTTCCTTCATGATAATCTGCATCTTTGGACACTTTGTGTCAGAGTGGAGAATTAATTGAAGGGAAAAGAGAGACTATGGAGACCAAAAAATGTTTTCCGAAAGAATTTAAGACATAACTGATTAAGATCCACATCATAAACACTGCAATAGAGATGGAGTAATTTTCAGATTCATTAGGGAGATAGATTAAACAGGAGTTGATGAGGTGTGAGTCAGAAGGGTGAGTCAATGAAGCCTCTTCAGTTTATTGCTTGGGTAACAAACTGGGTGAATGGTCTGGCATGGCAGTTCCTCAATAAAGGGAAGGCAGACTTTAGAACAACCTGGTGAAAGAGCTGAGTTTAAACCTTATAAAGGAAATGAAATACAACCAGAACATATGACTAGGGGAAACCTGTGCCCTGTCCCCAAGATTAATTTATCTAAAAAAAAAAAAATGTGTTTAACATAGAGATGACATTAAGCTCACCATGTTCTTTAGAGCTGGGCAGACTAGGATTAGAATTCTGGCTCACCATGAATTATGTGCAATGGAATGTATTATGAAATCTTTCTGGACATTACATTCTTCATCTGTAAATTAGAGGTAAAAGCCCTTACTTTGCATAATGCTGTGAACCAATGACTTTAAGGAAACTGACAGTTAGCATATCCTCAGCAACTGACAATATAAGAGGTGGAAAGTGCTTTCACTCTCCTAGGAATACTAAAGTTTTTTGTGTTTATTTATTTATTTATTTATTATTTTTTTTCCATTTATTTTTATTAGTTGGAGGCTAATTACTTTACATCATTACAGTAGTTTTTGTCATACATTGAAATGAATTAGCCATGGATTTACATGTATTCCCCATCCCGGTGCCCCCTCCCACCTCCCTCCCCACCCGATCCCTCTGTGTCTTCCCAGTGCACCAGGCCCGAGCACTTGTCTCATGCACCCAACCTGGGCTGGTGATCTGTGCTGCTTCTTGTTTAGACCATATTAAATGAGCATTTTCCCAATTTCAGTTTTTGTGTAGTTATTCATTCTTTTATTGACTCAAACTTTTCACAAATTGTTTCTGAGGTTCATACACTATTCTAGGATCTAGGCAGTATTCAGCAGTGAACAAAATAGGCTCAGTCTCTACTCATAGAGTTTAATAATCCAATAGGATACCATGAAGGAAATCTCTTCACTAATAAGACCTGGGGGGGAAAAAAGGAAGTATAGCTTATCTTTGAATCTCTTATCAAATAGCAATTTGTAAAATAAGTAGGTATTAGGAGTGGACACTAACTGAATAGATCAGTTGTTATATTTTTAAAATTGCTGCTCTATAATGGAAACCTGGGAGAACAACGTGGGCAATTTGGTTTGCGGATATTAAATAATCCTTGCATTCCTGGGATAAAGCCCACTTGGTCATGATGTATGATTGTTTTAATATGTTGTTGGATTCTGTTTGCTAGAATTTTGTTAAGGATTTTTGCATCTATGTTCATCAGTGATATTGGCCGTAGTTTTCTTTTTTTTGTGGCATCTTTGTCTGGTTTTGGAATTAGGGTAATGGTGGCCTCATAGAATGAGTTTGGAAGTCTACCTTCTTCTGCAATTTTCTGGAAGAGTTTGAGTAAGATAGGTGTTAGCTCTTCTCTAAATTTTTGGTAGAATTCAGCTGTGAAGCCATCTGGTCCTGGGCTTTTGTTTGCTGGAAGATTTCTGATTACAGTTTTGATTTCCTTGCTTGTGATGGGTCTGTTAAGATCTTCTATTTCTTCCTGGTTCAGTTTTGAAAAGTTATACTTTTCTAGGAATTTGTCCATTTCTTCCAAGTTGTCCATTTTATTAGCATAGAGCTGCTGGTAGTAGTCTCTTATGATCCTTTTTATTTCAGTGTTGTCTGTTGTGATCTTTCCATTGTCATTCTAATTTTGTTGATTTGGTTCTTCTCCTTTTGTTTCTTAATGAGTCTTGCTAATGGTTTGTCAATTTTGTTTATCTTTTAAAAAAACCAGCTTTTAGCTTTGTTGATTTTTGCTATAGTCTCTTTAGTTTCTTTTGCATTTATTTCTGCCTTAATTTTTAAGACTTCTTTGCTTCTACTAACCCTGGGGTTCTTCACTTCTTCCTACTCTAGTGGCTTTAGGTGTAGAGTTAGGTTATTTATTTGACTTTTTTCTTGTTTCTTGAGGTAAGCCTGTAATGCTATGAACCTTCCCCTTAGCACTGCTTTTACAGTGTCCCATAGGTTTTGGGTTGTTGTGTTTTCATTCTCATTCATTTCTATGCATATTTTGATTTCTTTTTTGATTTCTTCTATGATTTGTTGATTATTAAGAAGCGTGTTATTTAGCCTCCGTATGTTGGAATTTTTAATAGTTTTTCTCCTGTAATTGAGATCTAATCTTACTGCATTGTGGTCAGAAAAGATGATTCCTCCATAACTGTTACCATGTCTGAAATGAAACAGACATGGTAACAGTTATGGAGGAATTAGACAGAGGCTGCAGTGAGCAGGTCAGAGTAAGCACAAATGCTGCAAAATGCTTCTGAGCAGTAGATAAGAAGTGGATAGAAAACAAAGTTTAACATATAGTTCTCTATGACTCTCTATGTATTTTCATGCTGATCCCAACACTTGCAGTGCCAAATACTAAAATTACTGTGTCTTGTTACTGCACAATTGCACCTATTTCACATGCTAGCAAAGTAATGCTCGAAATTCTCTAAGCTAGGCTTCAACACAATGTGAACCGAGAACTTCCAGATATTCAAGCTGTATTTAGAAAAGGCAGAGGAATCAGAGATCAAATTGCCAATTTCTGTTGGATCATAGAAAAAGCAAGAGAATTCCAGAAAACATCTACTTGACTGTGTGAATCACAACAAACTGTGGAAAATACTTAAGGAGATGGGAATACCAGGCCACCTTACCTGTCTCCTGTAAAACCTGTATGCAGGTCAAGAAGCAACAGTTAGAACTGGACATGGAACAATAGACTGCTTCAAAATTGGGGAAGGAATACATCAAGGTTGTATATTGTCACCTGCTTATTTACCTTATATGCAGAGTACATCATGTAAAATGCTGAGCGGGATGAAGCACAAGTTGGAATCAAGATTGTCAGGAGAAATATCAATAACCTCAGATATGCAGATGACACCACCCTTAAGCCAGAAAGTGAAGAGGAATCAAAGAACCTCTTGATGAAGGTGAAAAAGGAGAGTGAACAAACTGGCTTAAAACTCAACATTCAAAAAGCTAAGGGCATTCAGTCCCATCACTTCATGGCAAATAGATGGGGAAACAATGGAGACAGTGACAGACTTTTTCTTGGGCTCAAAAATTACTGCAGATGGTAACTACAGCCATGAAATTAAAAGATGATTTTTCCTTGGGAGAAAAGCCAAAAGCAGACGCATTACTTTGCTGACAAAGTTCCATATAGTCAAAGCTATGGATTTTCCCATAGTCATGTACAGATGTGAGAGTTGGACCCTAAAGAAGGCTGAGCACTGAAGAATTAATGCTTTTGAACTGCGGTGTTGGATAAGACTCTTGAGAGTTCCTTTGACTGTAAGGAAATCAAAGCAGTCAATCCTAAAGGAAATCAGTCTTGAATATTCATTGGAAGGACTGATGCTGAAACTGAAGTTCCAATACTTTGGCCACCTGATGTGAAGAACAGACTCATTGGAAAAGACCCTGAGGCTTCAATGAAAGATTGAAGGCAGGAGGAGAAGGGGATGACAGAGGATGAGATGGTTGGATGGCATCACCAACTCAGTGGCCTGAGTTTGAGCAAACTCTTGGAGATGGTGAAAGATGGGAAGCCTGGTGTGCTGCAGTCCATGGGTTGCAAAGAGTCAGGCACGACTGAGTGAACAACAACCAAGACTTTAAACTTAGAAAAGGAGGTTTGGTTCTTGGGTGAGAACTCCAAGACATAATTTCAACATCACATTTCATGATTTGCTTTAGCAGGAGAACATAAATTTTCACAGATGACTCACAGAAATTAGTTGGCTACCATGTTTTCCTGTTTATAATGCAATGTTTCCCTTATATAAGTTTGTTATAGACAGACTTCATTTGATTTGAAACTGATTGAAAAATATTTGAGCCCACATTTGAGGTTAGAGATTTCACTTTTTACAGGATCCAGATTGTAGCTTTTCTTGAAAAATCTAGGAATCTGGCTACCCTGGACCTGAAATTCTGCATATCAGCAATTGTCTTGAGCTGAGTTGCTATACTATTGAGAAGTAGCCCATGCTCTCTCATGCCATCTACTTCCTTAGCGTAATACACCAGTTGTGTAAGCATTTGATTTTGAGAGTCTGTGTAGTCCATAGAAGTGAATGGATATATTGCTGTGAGTTGTCTATTAGCACTTAGTATAGTTACCTTCCTTTGATGCCTGTGATCACATTTTCCAGACTCCCTTATCAACTAGGTTGTAGATATCTTTTTAAGTTTTCAGATTCAATTCAGTTACATGAGACTCAGAAGAGAACAAGGGAAGAAACAGTAGTGGATAGTGCAAGGATTTTTTGTTTTTTGTTTTTCCAAAATTTCTTTTAAAAGTATGATTTAGAAATAAACAGATACTTTCAGTGTTACAGACTGATGGGTTTTGAGAAACACATATGCTACTGCAAAACTTAACCCTATTTAAATATACAATGTTCCATCATCACAGACGATTCCCTGTGGCTCTTCCCCTCCAGTCAGTATCCCCAGGAGAACACTTCTTTAAAATCCCTTTCACCATTAGTTAGTTTTGTCTATTCTAGAAACTTCACATAAATGGACTTGTGCACAAGGCAGTCTTTTATGTCCAGGTTCTATTATTAAGGCTATGTTGAGATTCATGCATCTCATTGTGTACTAGGCCTTAGTCTCTCAATTGATGAGAACAACATTATGTAATTATACCACAAATTGTTCATGGCTGTATCCAGTTTAGGCCTTTTATGGTTTGTTATATACATTCTAGTAGAAGTCACTTTATGGACATATGTTCTCATTTTCTTTGGGTAAATGCATTGAAGTGAAATTTCTATATGTTTAACATTTCAAGGAAAGGTTGTCTTTCAAACAGTAATATCATTTTATATCTTCAGTAGCAATACATGGCAGCTCCAATTAGTATACTTTCTAATCAATGTTTGGTATTCGACTTTCAAATCTTAGCCAATTTAAATGGGTGTGTTTCACTATTACATTATGGTTTTACTTTTATTTTCCAACTTGAATTACATAGTTTTTAGTGTATCTATTTTCTTCTTTTTGAATTGTCTGTTGAACACTTCTACCCATTTTCTGATAGGGTTGTGTTTTTCTTATTAAGGCTTAAGAGTTCTTTAAATATTCTGAATACAGTTCTTTCTCTGTATGTCTAACTTTATATGTATATGAAGAGTGATTTATCATATTATATCTATACATATCAATGGCAATATTGATATAATGATATAGATGCAGTTATATAAAGTATATTCTTCCATCATGTAGATAGTCTATTCACTTTAACAGTGTCTTTCAATGAGCAGAAATTTTTAATTTCAATTAATTCTAGCTTATTTTTTCTTCTGTTATGGCTTGTATTTTCTATGTCTTGTATAAGAAGTTGCCTACAAATTAGCTAGAATCAGAAGCTGACAAAACTTCGATGAACCCTGTATTTTCTTTAAATATTTTTTCCTTCTTCTTGCACCCAATGTTAAAATATTTTAAATTTTGTCTTAAGTCATTCTCTTTATTTGCATAATTTTTATTACATATATATACAGATACAATTTTGCTATTCTGATTATTTGTGTCCTAAGTAAATCACATCTTACTACACATAGAGTTTTATGACTTTCTTTTTACTCTCAACATTACATTTTTAGGATTCATTTATGTTCATATGTGAAGCATTAGTTTATCACTTTTTATGGGGATATATACTATTCAATTCTATGACTGTGCCACATTTTAGCAGTTTTCTTGTAAGTGAACATTTTTTTTCTACTTTCCTTCTAATTTAAAAATTGTTACATGTCTCCTAGAACATACATGCCAGAGAATCTAGAGTATGCAGTTAGAAATTGAATTACTGAGTTTATGTTACACACAACTTTACTTTATAAAATAAAATGTTTACTACAATAGATGTACTGATTTATATTCTCACCAATAGCTTATAAGTCTCTATAACTCCACATCCTTATTGTCTCTTGACATGGTCTGCCTTTAACTTTTGCCATTAACTTTTCCACTAATAAATGCTGAGGGCCTATTGCATTTCAAGTATTTAATGCCTGTTTTACAAACATTATTCCTTAATTGTCACAACAAATCTAGAAAGCTAAGGAGAATTATCCTACTTAAACCATATTAAATCTGGGGGTTAGGAAGATTAATTATATTCAAAGTTTTTAGTTAATCAGAAAAAGAATTTTCTTACTATGCCTTATACACTATGTTCTGGAGAAGGAAATGGCAACCCACTCCACTATTCTTGCCTGGGAAATCCCATGGACAGAGAATCCTGGCAGGCTACAGTCCATGGGGGTTCACAAAAGTCAGATATGAATTAATGACTAAACAACAAATACACTGTGTTCAACATTTTATATGCATGATTTTGTTTTAGTCCCCATAAAACTTCCTGAGATAAAATTAAGGTGTCAGAAGGCTGTATTCCCTGTGGAGGCTCTTGGGGTTGATCCATTCACTTGCCTTTTCCAGTTCCTACAGCCATCTATATTCTTTGAGTCATGGCTCCCTTCTTTCATCTTTAAAACTACCAACAACTGCTTAATTCTCATGTTGCCATATCTCTGAATTTCTTTTCTGATGCATCATTCCATTTTTCTAAACCTTTGTGTTGACATTGGAACCATTTGGAAAATCCAGAATAATCTATCTGATTCATTATCAGCTGATAAGCAACATTAATTCCATGTGCAACTCCTTTGTCATGTAACAGAATATTCACAGATTCCTGGGATTAGGAAATGCACATCTTTGAGTGGTTGTTATTCTGCCTACCACAATTGAGAGTCCAGAATTTAAAGCCCTATGAGTATGATTGGTTGATGTCCTCATAATCCTACATCTCAGGCTCACATAGCTGGCAAATCCAAGCTGAATATGATAGAGAGTCTTGTGGTATACTATGGGAGGATTTCTTTAGGGCCTTCCAACCAAGATCAGAGTCATTGAATTTCATCTTTAACAACAGTTTCTCTGAATATACAAAAACAGTGGTCTTTATGTAGAAGTCTTTATTTATGCTTGAATTTTTTTGCCTGACATTTTACTTGTGACAACCTTCCACCCTCTAAATTATCCTTGCCACGCTCCTTGATTCATTTCAGAAACAACATGCTGAAATGCATGGCACAGAATGACCCAGATAAACCTCATCTCTGAAATCTCAAAAACTGATCCAGTCCTGCTCCTTAGAACATTTCCCAAACCATGCTCCTAAAAATACTAGAGACCAATGAGTATGGATTAAAAAGGAAAGGTCCCTTGAGTAACTATTTTTATTAAATAATCTGGAGAAATGCTACACAATGTATTTACTCCCTTTTTTAGATTATCGATGCACGCTAGCACATTCATAACCCCAGGATACCTAGCAGTGAAGTAGTTTATTTACACAACCAACCGAATATGGAATGCTTACTATCAGAATTTTGCCTCTTGGCCCTTGGATTACTTCTAGTGAAACATTTGGGGAATCATATGCCAAGGAATATTGTTACAGCATACTGTCACTGATACTAAGTGAATATCCATTATTTTCATAGTCAACTAATATCCAGAATAAATATCAGGGTAACTTGACTGAAGAGGGAGATTTAAGTGAGACAGATTCACCTCATTTATAAAGCTTTCAAAATTAGGAATTAGTAAAGAGAGAAAAGGAGCTCCTGCTGGCTCAGACTGTAAAAGTATGCCAGCTGTGTGGAAAACCCGGGTTCAGAAAGATCCCCTGGAGAAGGAAATGACAATCCACTCAAGTATTCTTGTCTGGAGAATCCCATGGACAGAGGAGTCTAGCAGTCTATGGGGTTACAGTCCATGGGGTTACAGTCCATGGGGTCACAAAGAGACATGACTGAGCAACTTCACTTTCAGAGAGAGAAAAAGACTTTCCAAGTGGTGTTAGTGGTAAAGAACCCAACGGCCAATGCAGGAGACATGAGATGTGGGTTCCATCCCAATGTCTGGAAGATACCCTGGAGGAGGGCATGGCAACCCATTTCAGTATTACTGCCTGGAGAATCTCATGGACAAAAGAGCCTGGTGGGCTACAGTCTATAGGATCTCAAAGAGTCTGACATGACTGAAGTGACTGAGCACACATGCAGAGAGAAAAATTATTTTTTAAGTAACATTTTAAGCTAGGGGGTCTACTCAATTAGATGCTTTGCCTACATTGAATGTAGAGCCCAAAGAAACTTGAATATTCAGCATGTAAACATGATATTTTCTGAATAAGCATTGTGGTTCAGTTCAGTTCAGTCACTCGGTTGTATCTAACACTTTGTGACCCCATGGACTGCAGCACGCCAGGCTTCCCTGTACATCATCAACTCCCAGAGCTTGCTCAGACTAATGTCCATGGAGTCGGTGATGCCATCCAGCCATCTCATCCTCTATTGTCCCCCTCTCCTCCTGCTTTCAATCTTTCCCAGCAACAGGGTCTTTTCCAATAGTCGACCCTTCACATCAGGTGGCTGAAGGATTGGAGCTTCAGTTTCAGCATCAGTCCTTCCAATGAATATTTAGGACTGATTTCCTTTAGGATTGACTGGTTTGATTTCCTTGCAACCCAAGGAACTCTCAAGAGTCTTCTCCAAAACCACAGTTGAAAAGCATCAATTCTTTGGTGCTCAACTTTCTTTATGGTCCAACTCTCACATCCACATGACTACTGGAAAAAACCGTAGCTTTGACTCAATGGACATTTGTTGCCAAAGTAATGTCTCAGCTTTTTAATATGCTCTCTAGGTTGGTCATAGCTTTTCTTCCAAGGAGCAATTGTCTTTTAATTTCATGGCTGCAGTCACCATCTACAGTGATTGTGGAGCCCAAGAAAATCAACCATTGTGGTAACCAATGTTTTTCATCTATTTCTTTGAAGTAGAAATGACTTCTTTTCATTTTATTTCAGGAAAGAATCAAGTTCAGATCTTCTGTACAGAAAATGATCAAGAGAGTTGCTTTGGTGAGGGACAGATGTTCTAAGCATAGTTTATATAATTATATGGCACAAAAATGTAAGGAAAGAGATAGAGAAGCATAAAAGATGATGCTCTTAAAGTGCTACACTCAATATGTCAGCAAATTTGGCAAACACAGCAGTGGCCACAGGATTGAAAAAGGTCAGTTTCATTCTAATCCCAAAGAGGGGAAATACCAAAGAATGTCCAAACTATCATGCAGTTGTGTTCATTTCACATGCTAGCAAGGTTATGCTCAAAACTCTTCAAGCTAGGCTTCAGCAGTACATGAACCAAGAACTTCCAGATATACAAGCTGGGTTTCAAAGAGGCATAGGAACCAGAAATCAAATTGTCAATGTTTGTTGGATCATAGATAAAGCAAGGGTGTTCCAGAAAAGCATCTACTTCTGTTTCACTGATTATACTAAAGCCTTTGGCTGTGTGGATCACAAAAACTGGAAAATTATTAAAGAGAGGAGAATACCAGACCACCTTACTTGCCTACTGAGAAACTTGTATGTGGATCAAGAAGCAATAGTTAGAACCAGATCTGAAATGAATGACTGATTCCAAATTGGGAAAGGAGTATATATATTGTCACCCTGATTATTTAACTTATATGCAGAGTAGATCATTTGAAATGCCAAGCTGGATGAATCCCAAGCTGGAATCAAGATTGCTGGGAGAAGTATCAGCAACCTCAGATATGCAGATGATACATTCTAATGGCAGAAAATGAAGAGGAACTAAAGAGCCTCTTGATGAGGGTGAGAGAGGAGAGTGAAAAACCTTGCTTGAAACTCAACATAGAAAAAGACTAACATCATGCCATCCAGTCTCTTTACTTCATGGTAAATAGAAGGGAAAAAATAGAAGCAGTAACAGATTTTATTTTCTTGGGCTCCAAAATCACTGCAGACAGTGCTATAGAGATGGAATTCAAAGACACTTGCTCCTTGGAGGGAAACCAATGACAAACGTAGACAGCTTATTTAAAAGCAGAGATATCAAAAGTCCACAAAGCTATGGCTCTTCCAGTAGTCATGTACAGATGTGAGAGTTGGACTATAAAGAAGGCTGAGCACTGAAGAATTGATACTTTTGAACTGTGGTCCTAGAGAAGACTCCTGAAAATCCCTTGGATTGCAAGGAAATCAAACCAGTCATTCCTAAAGGAAATCAACCCTGAATGTTCATTGGATGGGCTGTTGCTGAAGCTGAAACTCCAATACTATGGCCACCTGATGCAAAAAGTCAACTCATTGGAAAAGACCTTGATGCTGAGGAAGATTGAGGACAGGAGGAAAAGGGGGTGACAGAGGATGGATGGTTAGCATTACTGACTCGATGACAATAAATCTGAGCAAACTCCAAGAGATAATGGAGGACAAAAGAACCTGGCATGCTTCAGTCCATGGGGTCATAAAGAGTCCATCATGACTTAACAACTGAACAACAATAAGGGCCTAGATCTTAAGAGCTGTACATGTAGAAATGCCTAAGTTTTTCTTTGGTGATTTCCCATACTAACAATTTATTAACTGTGAAAAAATTCAGAAAATTCAAAGTAATGAAAATGATCAGAAACAAATATTGTTTTCACTTTGGTGCATTTTCTTCTAAATTTGTAAAAGACAAAGTAAAAAATGAACAAAAGTCAAAACCAGCCCCTCCCCCACCATATAGTGCTGTTTGTGGCTTTTCATTACTTAATTTATATTATGACCACTAATTTGTTCAGGAAAAATCCTTGAAAACATTATTTTTAGTGCTAAAATATATTCTTTATTGCATTTTATTAATATAACTTTATTTTAATCTTAACTGAAGTTTGCACATTAAAGAAAATTACATGCATTACTGGCAAGAACTCACCATTTCTCTTTTTATCCCAAAGTATAAGCAGACATAATATTGAAAAACTAGTAATTTGTGAACACAGAGACACAGAGGTTAACTGCCTTGTCTAAGATCTCATCATCCTGTATCAGGACTGTAAAGGGAACTAGACCCTCCACTTCTGCTTTGGATGCTCACATATCCCATATCAGTCTTCCCAGTAAGTCTTCAAGAATCTATCATTTGGGAATTATTGATCTGAAAGATGATATAGCCCACAGCAAAGGATAATAACTGAAAATACCTCTGCTGAAATGGAGAGAACTACTAGAGTGTTGCTGTCTCTGCTTTATGCCCTCAGAAACTTTTCACAGACTGAGACAGGGCAGTCACTCCAGTTTCAGATAGTGTGGAATGAAGTGGGCAAATCTGAGCCTGTAGCAATTACCACTCTTAATTGATGTGGAATGCTCAAAGCACTTTTCTATAGACTTTTCACAGCCTGATCAACAACTGAAAACTATCCATTTAGTTTATAAATGAAATAAAGGAAGATGGGCATCCCCATTTCTGGAGTAATCAGCACAGACTCCTGGAGGGAAGTTGTTGGAATCCATGTGACAATGAAACAGAATAGGAGGATCTGCCTATCGACAGCCAGAGTGACCAGTTCTTTTCATTCATGGGGTCATCCTGCACCTATCCTTTTCAAACTAAGCACAATCATACAAGATGCATTGTAGGAGCCAGAAAAATCCAACAAAGAATAAGTCCTTTATTTTGTAGCTGTTCAGATGTGGGGCTTTTTGTTTCTTTTTAGGAGGAAAAAATATAATAAAATTCTTCATATATATATTAGAATCTTTATTCCATAGTGATTTTAAAAGAAAATTTATTCTAAATCACATAACTTTATTACAATGTGGGAAATATTTAATTATTGCCCCATTGACTAGGATGATAAAATCATGGTTTATGAAATTCCATGACTGGGAGTGCAAAGAGAAAGCATTTGCTTTCAACTGCAATAAAATTCATATTTATTTTTTACAGTAAAGATCTTTGCATCTGTTTATATAAAACCTATTTGCATCTACTCATCCCACACAAACCCCACAGCCAGCAAGTTGGCCAAATGTAAAATCAGTTTTTAAGACCTCAGTCAAACATCATATACTTGATTTCTACTTTTTTTCTTATAGAGAGTTCTTAAAGATTGTAGTCAGCCAGATTGCTCATGACACTGATCTGAGAGAGATTTTCTTCAACCCTTCTTCACTTGGCAAGTAGCTAAGTAATTTTGTGTATATTGTGTCCAGTACTGCCTTAATTAATTATCACAATAGTGTTAGTGATGAGTTATAAAAATAATAATAAGCAGTTATTAAGAATATTGTGTGACTGTTCCCATGAAACATTTGTCATAGTATCTTTATTTGTTAGCAAGAAAACTGGTGTTCTAAAACTCAAAGTTCTAATTATACACTATATTTGACAAGATTTAAACTCTTACTCTGGGTACTTTTGCCTATAAAATCAAGAAGTCCCAAAAGCAAGTGGGAGAAGGAAAAGGTGGGTAGATAAATTGGCAATACAGTTCTACTCTCCTTTCAGACAAAATCTAGAAATGGTAAAGAGGAGGAGAAAAGTCTTATCACCATTTATTGTGAGGTATCTTCCTTCCCACCTAACTCAGTCCCATCAACAGATTTATTCTGTTAACTCTTTTTGATCTCTTTAATACAGGTGGATTTCTGGCTCTTGAGCACTTTGAACAGAAAACTTTATGCCTCTGAAATATCATATCAGACTTTTTGGAAGGCTCTTTGACCAGTTCCATATACAAATGTGAGAACTTGGTTGAAATGTAGACTGTGGGAATTAAGTGCAGTAACATTTCAATAGTCATGTAGAGATGTGAGTTGGACTATAAAGAAAGCTGAGCACCACAGAATTGATGCTTTTGAACTGTGGTGTTGGAGAAGATTCTTGAGAGTTCCTTGGAATGCAAGGAGATCCAACCAGTCCATCCTAAAAGAGATCAGTCCTGAGTGTTCACTGGAAGGACTGACATTGAAACTGAAACTCCAATACTTTGGCCACCTGATGCAAAGAGCTGACTCATTTGAAAAGACCCTGATGCTGGGAAAGATTGAAGGCAGGAGGAGAGGGGGACAACAGAGGATGAGATGGTTGGATGGCATCAACGACTCAATGGAGATGAGTTTGAGTAGACTCCAGGAGTTGGTGTTGGATAGGAAGGCCTGGCGTGCTGTGGTCCATGGGGTCATGAAGAGTCAGACACCACTGAGTGACTGAACTGAGCTGAACATTCTTGAAAAATGGTTAGTTTTAGTGCAGAAGGTGGGAGTTTAAGCTATTGTTTGCTTAGATTCAGAGATAAAAATACTGTCTTGGATATCACAAATTTCAGTTAATATCTTCTAAATTCTACCATCAGCCCTAATATGATGGTAGGTCTTCCACTTTATGGACTGTGTGCCAATAGAAGGGTGAGTCCAAGAATCTCTAAGTAATGAGTCTATGAGTAATATCCTTTCATTTTGATTCTATCCATATATATTGTCCACTTTGAGGTAATTAAATGGCTGTGTGTCTCTGGTAAAGTAATGAATCACAATCATTTCCATCTATATTGTTACTGCTATACTTTCATCATTACCATCATCATCACTGTCATCTATCATCAGCAATAACTATATAATACCTCCAAAAATAAAATTTTCCATTTTAAGTAATGATAACTGGTTTTACTTATTGTCTCATTTAATACTAAATACTAATCATTCAACTAGTATGTCTCACCAAATACATCATCAGTCTCAATTGATGAAAGTGAAAGTCGCTCAGTTGTGTCTAACCCTTTGTGACCCCATGGAATTGTCCAAGGAATTCTCCAGGCTGGAATACTGGAGTGGGTAGCCTATCCTTTTTCCAGCAGATCTTCCTGACCTGGAATTGAACCCAGGTCTCCTACATTGCTGATGGATTCTTTACCAGCTGAGCCACCTGTGAATTCCTAAGATCTCATTATATTTATATGAATATATGAGGAAACTGATAAATTGAGAAGTTAAGCAATGGACTAAAGGCCACATAACTAGTGTCAATAGTTAATTTTTTTTATTGAAATTTTGTCTGTATAACTACAAAGACTATACTGTTTCTGTATACTTTCTTTCTTCAAGTCAAGTTTAGTAAAAATTTCCCACTTACATTATTCTTTCAAGGCTTGACTGCCTTTTGGGGAAGATGCTTGTATATATCCTATCAGTAACCTCTCTTGAAGTATGCTATTAATTCTGAGCTAATCCCGACCTTGAAAGCACATTGGATGAAGGGCATTAGAGGATATAGCTCTTTGAAAATATGTTCCTTAGATCATGACAGCCTTAAGGACATCCCAAAGGAATTATAATTCGATTGCTTTTCTTTTATTTAATGTTGTTAAATATGTAAATAATGCTGACCTTATAAAGTATTTTGGAAAGTTATTAGAGACTTGCTCTTGTTCAAACTATATTCAATAAACATATTAGTGGAAAACATATGCATCTATTCCTTGCTTGTTGAGCACTAATAAATTCTGGTTTGCTAAGTAAATATACAGTTTAATATGCTTTAATTTGGAAAACGTGTATTGTTTTCAGACTTTGATTTCTCTTGCTAGGCATTGATAAGGAGTTTTTTATTTTTTAATTTTATTTGGTAAAACAAGCTCTCTGATTTTGAAAAAAAAAAATCAATTTTAGCTTAAATTGCAGCTCAGACTGAAAAAAGAAGCCAATTATGCAGGCAGTTTTTTTTGTAAACCTATAAAAAACACTGAAGTAACTGCTATTTCTAAAGTAAATAATTACTCCAGAAAGCTAGTAAGTTTATAATCCTGGGAAAATCACTGAAGGCTGCTAATATGGGGGAAATGGCACTAAACTAATAGTCAGCTCCTGCTCTGCCAGGGGTTTAGTACTTTGTGACTTTGGACAAGTCACCTAAATTGTCTGAGACTCCTGTTTCTCATCCAAATAACAAATGTATAAATTCAGAGTTTCCAAGGTCTCTTTTAACTCAGTAATGCAAAGGATATATAGAGTTTAACAATATGCATTAAACAGGAATATTTATTTTTCAAAAATTTAGATTGTCTCTAAAATCATAAAATAATCTTTCAAAGAAATAAAATATTGTTTGTATGTCAAATTCTTTATTGACGTATTATCCACGTAATAATAGGTGTATGTTTCCATATCCTACATAAGTAGAAATACTGAAAAGGTAATAATTGCCTAAACAAAATTGGATTTATGGTATAAAATAGATAGAATCATAAAAGTTGCCTGATTTTCAGACAACTAATATGAATTTTTTTCAATACTAGACTCCCAAAATAGATATTTTTGTTCACAATTTTTAATTGAAGGAACAAGGAATAAAGGAGATTAACTGAACCAAAGTCATAACTGGCAGAGCTAGGATACAAATCCAAGTGTCTGCTCTTCTTGTTTTCATATCACCACTAGTTTCAATCACCTCATTGAAAGACAAAGTGAACACTCAATATATGAAAGCAAAAAGCTGAATTCATTGTGTAAAGATATTCTGCTGAGATGGTCTTGTGTAGTAAAGCAATTTGCTAAAATTATATAAGATTTTCGGAAAGAGTTGGGTTTTGAATTTTGTTCTTTACAGATATGAGTGTATAGATATCAGTTGTTTAAACATGTTAATGTTGACTTCAGAAAAGAAATGGATTGACATCAGCCTTAGAGGAATAA
The DNA here is from genome assembly GCF_023699985.2 of Odocoileus virginianus. Taxonomy (NCBI): domain Eukaryota; kingdom Metazoa; phylum Chordata; class Mammalia; order Artiodactyla; family Cervidae; genus Odocoileus; species Odocoileus virginianus. Next base: position 36,214,912 of record NC_069680.1, read on the forward strand.
TCACTGATGAGAGGCCATAGTCTATCCACTGACTTTCAAAGTGTCAAGTTGTGTTTATGGAAGCTTAATGTCATTGATTAGTCAGGCTTAAAACATTTTGATCTTTACAGGTACCATGGCTATACAACTGCAATAGATTGGGCAAACAGATTTAAAACCACTTCTAGTGTTTACTTGTTATAATGAGCATCAACAATCCCATAACCACCTATCATTTTGATGATTCATTAGCAGGATTCATATGACTCAACATAAACTACAGTTAATGCTAAGATTTGTCACAGTAATGGATACAGTCCAGCATAGCAAGAAAAAGAAATAGAAAGGTGGAGGCTAGAGAAGCTGAACAAAATACTTCATGTTCTTTCTCTATAGCATCACACAGCATCTTTCTCTACAGCAATGAATTTCAGGGATGTATATGAGATGACATTGCCCAAAATAATCCTGCTTGAGACTTGGAGTCTAACGTTCTTAAAGGGAGCTGGTTTCATATTTACCACCTGGCTAGCCGCAGTGCAGTCTAAACCAGGTACCATGTGTCCATCATGAATCTTTAAGTCTTCTTTAAACATGTGGAAAACTTGGTTCAACTTTACCCACTGCTTTAAACGAACAGAATAGCATCAACACCCAGTAACTGAGGAAACATAGATCAGTTCTCAAAGTCTAAATAAGACTTGTTATCATAGCTGTAGAGATCAACCAGGGCCAAGTGAAAAAGACTTGCTATATTCATTACCTTGCATCACAGCATAACCACAGAATTGCCAGTCTTTTCTGTGTATGGGGATTTAAAAAAATTTCTCAACCTTTACCCTTCTATATGGATCACAGATGTCTCATGCATATGTACATAGGAATAACTTCTTAGGTATTATTTACAAGATCTTTCAAGTATGGCTGTTAAAGCAAGGGATTTATTGTAACACTTAAGAGTTTTTATTCTGTCATCAGACTGCCTTGGCTTGAATCCTGACTGCATCCCTACTAGCGCTTTGATTTTGTACAAGTTGCTTCCCTCTCTGTACCTCCATTTCCTCATTGTATTGACAATAGCAGTGGACCTACTTCACTGCATATGTGTAAGAATTCAATGAATTTGTGCATGTATGCTCCTTAGCAAAGAGTTTGGCACAAAATAACTGGAAAATAACTTGTAATGATAATAATAACTTTCAATAATAATTTTAATATACAATTTACTATGTAATTTTGCAGTTATTATTACTTCTATATTCATGATCTTAGTGGTTTTTCATAGTCAGCCTATGATTAGACATGTCATGTGTCATCATCTTAATTTACAGATGGGAGAAACTGAGATTCATAGGGCTCTAAGAAATTGTTTTCTTCAAGGTGACCATTTTGATGGATTTTAGATTTATGAGTTTATTTCCTCAACTAAGAAGAATTACTTTAAATCTTACAATAGAAAAAGTTACCAAATAAAGTTTTGAGTAAAATAAAGGAAGCTGGGCTCCCCTGATAGCTCAGTTGGTAAAGAATCCAGCTGCAATGCAGGAGACCCCAGTTTGATTTCTGGGTGGGGAAGATATGCTGGAGAAGGGATAGGCTACCCACTCCAGTATTCTTGGGCTTCCCTTGTGGCTCAGCTGGTAAAGTATCTGTCTGCAATGTGGGAGACCTGGGTTTGATCCCTGGGTGGAAAGGTCCCCTGGAAAAGGGAAAGGCTACCCACTCCAGTATTCTGGCCTGAGAATTCCGTGGACTGTCTAGTCCATGGGTTGCGAAGAGTCGGGCACGACTGAGTGACTTTCACGTCACTTCACTTAAAAGGAAGTGAATGTATTGAGGCAAATCTCAAAATTTTGTGGTGATATCTGTATTTTTAACTTGCCAGGGATAATTATTTGAGGTATGTGTTTTTGTCTCAGGAAAATGGTGAGGCACCAGGAACTCACACAGCATTACTAAGTATAACTTTTTAATGCAGAGGTTTTTACCTTGGGGCTCATAGATAGATCTCCTGACATGTTATATGGTTTTACTGAAAGATGCCATAGCTTTATTAGCTTTGTAAATGGTTCTAGAACTTCCCAAAAAACTAAGAACTATTCCTTTATGATAGGAGCTTTACTTTAGTTTGTATAAAACCTTTATCTTTGTGGCAAAGTGTGATGGTCAGCCTTGAAACCTTGTGATTACCAGCCCAGCCACACTCTGTATCAGAGAAAAAAAAATCAGGGAGTATTACAGTTTGAAAGATCCACTGACTTTACGTTGGCCAAAGTAATGATGTAAAAGAAGAAACTAGACAAAAAGGAATAGGAAACTAGGACCCTGAAAGTAAAGGCATTTTGAATAGGTATAATGGCTTATTTAAAAAAAAAAATCAAATTATTATCACTGCATTTAAAGTGCATTAACCATATAGGAAATATTTCTGACTTAAATTCTTTGTCTAATCATGTGGTAAAGTCTATTAAGGTCATGATATAGTTGATATTTCAGTTCAGTGGAATCTCTAAAGCTAAATTGTGACTATGCCACTTTGTACACTTAAGCTACTGTGCTAGGAATAAAACTTATATCAGCTTCTTTATATTGATCATTTATGACTTTTAACATGTTTTATTATATTTTAAAACTATCCTCTTTTTCCTCCTTAAAACATTTGATTTTGAAAAGTTCTCACATTTTAAAAATACCTAAAATGTTTTCCCCCAGAGGTAAAATTTTCCAAGTATAATGATGACCAGTATTATTAAAGGATTTTCAATAAGAATATTGCTTTTTAATAAAGGTTTTCAGGCATATATCATTAATATAATATGAAACATAACTCAAAATCTTCATCAGTCATATAGTTTATCTCTTACTGAGTTCTCAACAAGATCTCAAATATTTGTTCTAGGTGTCTGGTACATGATATTTGTAATCCATGCCAAACCTTCCAAAATAAGTATTATTATCTATCCATTATAGATTAGGTAATTATGTTTAAGCAGTTCTTAGGATACATAGATTCTAAGTGACAGCTGAAGTTTTAATCCACATGATTACCTACTCTTCCCCAATATCCTGAAGTTCTTTTTCCCTTATGTTATTTCCTACTCAGGAGAAAGGTGCTGTTTCTAATTTGTGGAGATTCTGATACTGGAACTTAAAATTTAGAGACGATATATATCCTAATTTTCATTATCTCTTTGAGATCAATTTTTCTTTTCAAATGCTGGTTAGAGAGTTTATTAAAATGACTTAATAATCTTAGTAACAAACTGTGATAATATAATAGGTAACAACTTTCAAATAGTAACTTATGGCACTATTAACCACTTTGGCAATTATAGAAATTTGCTTAAGAAAAACATACTGTAATAGAACTTTTAGACTTTGAAAACAATTGTTCCCATTATAAGACAGGGTTATTAAAGAGAGATATAAAAAACAGATTAACCTAAGAGACAAGGACTAGGTCCTCATTCATAATTGGTTCCATGCTTTGTACTATAGGTAAGTGAAACAAACTAAGAAACCTAGAAACCAAATTAAAGAAAAAAAAAAATACTTGATTATTAGCCTAATCAACAATTTGTTCAAAATGCTGGAATTGATAATTGGTGATGAAAACCTATACCTGAATATAAATTCATTCTCAGTGGAGGACACTACATTTTCATTCAATGAATTTTTGTTGAAGAGACTACCAAATGCTAGGTTCTATGCCAGACTCTGAGATACACTAATGAGCAAAAGAGATGAAAATCCTTTTCATGCCCTTTGGAACACATTTCCAATGGGGAGACAGCTAGATAGCTAGTTACATGTGCTTATAGTGTTTATAGAATGGTGTATTGGGTGATAAGGGGGGACATAGGTGGATATTGGGTCCATGTTGGGCTGGTCAGGGAAGACTTTTCAGCAGTAGTAGCATCTAAAATTGAAAAGCAAAGGAGAGTGGGTCAACTAAATGAGAAGAGTTAGAGTGTGTGTGAAGAAAATTTCCAGGCTAAAATGAAACTTCCAGGTAGCATGTATTGGGTGGATAAAATTACTAGACTAAAAATACATAAACAAAAATACTTGTCATATATTTACAAAGTGAAAGTGAAAGTCACTCAGTTGTGTTTGACTCTTTGGGACCCCATGGACTACACAGTGTAGTCCATGGAATTCTTCAGGCTAGAATACTGGAGTGAGTAGCGGTTCCCTTCTCCAGGGGATTTTCCCAACCCAGGGATCAAATCCAGGTCTCCCACATTGCGGGCAGATTCTTTACCAGCTGAACCACCAGGGAAGCCCTTTACAGGAAGCTCCTGTTAGAGTCAGGAGTTGCTAAAAAGTGCAGACTGTGGATGGTCATAAGGTCTTTGTAATCCTTAATCACCCTTATCTTGAAAGCCAAAAGATATTGAATTATTGCACAGCATGAACAACTAAACATGACGAGAAATATCTCCCCTCCCCTTGTTGATGCAATGCATCATCTATTAGATCATGTCTCAGGCAACATGGCTGCAATGTGCCGATTTAACTCTTGTGTTTCCTGTAGATGGTGACTGCAGCCATAAAAGAAAAAGACACCTGCTTGTTGGGAGGAAAACTATGAGAAACCTAGACAGCATATTAAAAAAGAGAGACATCACTTTGCCAACAAAGGTCAAATAGTCAAAACTATTGTTTTCCAGTAGTCACATACAGATGTGAGATTTGGAGCCAAAATAAGATTGAGCACTGAAGAATTGATGCTTTTGAATTGTGATGCTGGAGAAGACTCCTGAGAGTCCCTTGGACAGCAAGAAGATCAAACAAGTCAATCCTAAAGGAAATCAACCCTGAGTATTCATTGGATGGACTGATTCTGAAGGTGAAGCTCCAATACTTTGGCCACCTGATGTGAAGAGCTGGCTCATTGGAAAAGACCCTGATGCTGGGAAAGATTGAGAGCAGGATGAGAAGGGGATGACAGAGCATAAGATGGTTGGATGGCATCATTGACTCAATGGGCAAGAGTTTGAGCAAACTCCAGGAGACAGTGAAGGTCAGGGAAGCCTGGCATGCTGCAGTCCATGAGGTTGCAAATAGTCGAACACAACTGAGTAACTGAACAACAACAGATTAGCACAGGAAAAAACTGCTAGAAAATACAGTAACTTGTGATTAAGATTTTCAAAAATTTGTATAAACCAAAGCTATATCCATCAGAACACATTGATCCTTTAGTAAGATCCCCAAGATAAGCATTATCTTCACTTTTTATCGATTCTCATTCATGCCAAGCTAGCCTAAGACTTCCAACTTTCTCAACATATCTGTATGTTTGAGTTACTGGGACAGGATGCCACTATTTATTTGGGCTTCCCTGGTGGCTCAGATAGTAAAGAATCCACCTGCAATGCAGGAGACCTGGGTTTGATCCCTGGGTTGGAAGATCCCTGGAGATGGGAAAGGCTACTCACTCCAATATTCTGGCCTATTACTATTTATGACCTAAATAATGTTTATTTAAATCTGCTTTATTATTTTATTATACTTTGACTTTTTCATGGAACCTTTTTTGACATGTGGAACTTCTCTGTTTAGTTTGAAAATACTTTCCAAAATTTTGAATAAATATATTTCTCTTTGAAACATAGCAGAGAGAGGAAAGCAAGTTCATACTTGGTGCAAGGGCATTCAGTTGATGCAATCACCTGCAGTTTATATGTCTCCCTGATGGCTCAGCAGGTAAAGAATCTACCTGCAATGCAGGAGACACAGGAGATGCAGGATCAACCCTTGGGTTGGGAAGATCCCTGGAGGAGGAAATGGCAACCCACTCCAGTATTCTTGCTTAAAATATCCCACGAAGAGAGGAGCTACAGTCCATAGCATCACAGAGAGTCAGATACATGACTGAGCAACTAAGAGCACACACATAGAAGGAGCCAGAGGAAAGAAATGGGACCAGAGATATGAGAAATGGCCAATTTCTCTTTCTCTTTATCATTTCATCTTGGTGCTGAACTTGTATCTGGGAAAGCAGAACACCCTGAGGTGGAGATTTTTTCTGCATTTTAGTTTTTTCCATTTTATCCTTGTTTCTTCAAGCTCCACTGCACTACCTTTATGACATTAGCATGGTATTTACATATATAGGATACTTGTATTTTTATCTGCTCCACTGAAAAATGTATTCTTTGTTAGCAGAGACTGCATCTTCCTCATTAGTCATTGCATGATTTCTGACACAAAGTAGACTTGCAATATACACATTGGGATTGAATGATTGCTACATGGAAATAGACTGTAACCCCCAGTTTAGCCTTCATGTTCTTGGGCAGATTGCTTAAATTGTCTCATCCTTAACTTAAAAAATCCAAAAGGAGGATAACCTATTTTGCAGTGTTTCTGTGATCATTAGACACAATATATGCATCATATTTGAGGAGGGTACCGCAACCCTCAAATACAGCCCATAGGGTCACACAGAGGCAGAGAAGACTGCAGCAATTTAGCACATGCGTCATATTTAGCATTTTACAACTTTGTTCCTTACTCAAGGCAAACATCTAATAAATTTTTTATTGAATGAAGGAAAAAGTCAGGGTATCTTACTATCTCTTAAAAGAGTCTTGAGTTATGGAACTGCTTATATTTCTGAAATGTAACAATAGTAGCTTTGAGTAATACATAAAAGGTTTCAGTAGGAAGTGTCTTTTCATGTAAGTTGTCAAGACTATGAAAAAATTCTGAAAGTCACAAGGTCTCAATTATAACCCAGAGTCTGTCCTTAGATTCTGCCTGGTGTGGTCAAAGTTGTTTTTGTTTAGTCACTAAGTCATGTCCAACTCTTTTGCTTCCAAATGGACTGTAGCATGCCAGGCTGTTCCCTCCATGGGATTCCCCATGCATGAACACTGGAGGGGGTTGCCATTTAATCCTTCTAGAGGGGATTTTCCCAATCCAGGGATTGAACCCCCATCTGCTGTATTACAGGCAGATTTCTTTTCTACTGAGCCAGCTGGGAAGCCCCGTGCTCAAAATAAGTCACCACTGTGTGCTTGCTAAGTCACTTCAATCATGTCCAACTCTTTGTGAATCTATAGACTATAGCCCGCCAGGCACCTGTGTCCATGGGATCCTCCAGGAAAGAACACTGGAGTAGGTTGCCATTTCTCCTCCCTCAGGTTTTTTTTTTTTTTTTTTTTTTGGTCTGTCATTGTTAACAGTGTAACAGAGAAGAACAAACCTGACTCCATGGACCTGTTCCTTTAACTCTGACCTTTTCGCTCCTTTGTCTGTGCTTGGTCGTGTTGTCTCTGCCCCTTCGTAAAGGAATGCTGCCTAGAATGATAGCCCTGTTCTCAAGGTTCTGACATCTGAAGGTATGGCATGTTTCCATTCATACAGAGATAGGAAGTTGCAGAATAGAGAATAACATTTGTCTTGTTGGAGGTTTACAGGAACATTGTGACTAGACCTACATGGAAAGTTGTAAGAACAAAGGATTCCAGTACCAGGAAGTTTGAAATAACCAGCCAAATTCCCTCCCGTTTTGAGACAAACCTGAATTCTAACTCAGGTAAAATGGTTCTCTGGGACACTAGTGCACCATCTTCTTGGTCTGCTGACTTTCTGAGTAATATTGCCATTCCTTGCCCCAACAGCTTGTCTCTTGATTTATTGATCTGTCGTATGGCAAGCACTATGAGCTTGGACTCAGTAACAATAGAAGTTAATGACCTAGATTTCTTATACTAAGGAGACTGTGCTAATATCTGTAGGTACAGTGACTATTATTCTTCTATGTGTGCACATGTGTGTGTGTGTGTGTGTGTGTTGACTATACGAGCTAAAATCAAACTGTCAGCCAAAATCAAAGTGATTCAATATAATGTGGAGTGTACAGGTTTAATGCTACCCTTATCAATATCCCAGAAAGAATTTTTTGTATATTTAGACAATATTATTATAAAATTAATTCAGAAAAGCTAATGATACATAATAGCTAAACAATTTTTATAAAGAGGAATAAGGTATGAGGAGTAAGTCCACCTGATTCCTGGACTTGCTTTTATAGCCACAGTTATCAAGACTGTAATATTGGCAGAGAAAAATTTATATATCAATCAATAGAACAGAATAGAGAGCCCAGGAATAAACACACAAAATATATTCACAACTGATTTTTGACAGTAGTGAAAAAAAAAGCAGTTCAAGGGAGGAATTGTAATCTTTCCAACAAAAGGTACTGGAACAGTTGGACATCCAGAAGCAGAAAATTAAACCTCAACCTAGGTCTCAAGTTTCATATAAAAATTGATTCAAAATGGAATGACCAAAAAGCAAAACTTAAAATTATGAAACAAGAAACTGGAAAAATTCAGTTTCTAAGGTTAGGTTAAAAAAAAAAAAGCACACTTTTAGCCAATAGCTTGATCCTTAAAGGAAATATTATAGATTGGAATTATCAGAATTAAAAATGTTCTCTGGAAAACATTGTTAAGAACTAAAAATAAATAGCTAAAGACTGGGTGAAAATATTTGCAAATCACATATATTCAACTAAAGATTGATCCTAGACTGCCTAAAGGACTCTCAAAACTCTACTGTAAAAAAAAAAAAAAGTTAGAAATACAATTAGGAATGGGTAAAATAATGGATAGACATTTCAGCCAAGATGCCATACAATTGGAAAATAAACCCATTAAAAACATATTAAACATCATTAGCTATTAATAAAATACAAATTTAAACCCAAATTAGCTATTACTATGCACCTGTCACAATGATTACAGTAAAATCTAGGAACACTACTAAATGCTGATAAGGATGAGAAAAACTGGGTCACTTGTTTTCCTGGCAGAAGTGTAAATGGTACAGCCACGCTAGAAAACAACTTGCTATGTCCTAAATATGTAAACATGTAACTATCATGTAATTCAGCAATTTTACTCTTAGGCATTTATCCCAGAGAAATGAAAATTTATGTTTACCCAGATTATATACAGGGATATTCATAGCAGATTTATTTGTAATAGCCCCCAGATTGGAAACAAACCAGAAATTCTTCAATGAGTGAATGGTTATACAAACTTGGTGTATCCACACCATGGAAAAGTACTTAGTAATAAACAGGAACAAGCTGTAACATACACAATTAGCTAGATGAATCTCCAGATATTTCTCCTGAGTGAATAAAGCCACTCCCCGAAGTTTAAATACAGTAAGATTCCACGTATAGAACATTCTTGAAATGGAAAAAGGATGATTGCTTGCTGAGGGTAAAAAGAGACTGACTGTTCTAGGGAAGTAGATGTGGTATAAAAAGGCAAACTGAGGAAGCCTTCTGTGGCAAATCTGTCCAGTGTATTTCTGTACCAGTGTTAATATCCTGTTTATCATATTGTGAGATAGCTTTGCAAAAAGTTAGAGCAAATCTGGATAAAGGATAAACAAGATCACACCATATTTCTTTCAACCACATGCATATATACAATATTTCTAAACTTTAAAATTAATTTATTAAAAAAGACATTTTGGAGAGGCAGATTAGTCTCAATTTTCTACCCAAGTTTATGTGAAAAGTGAATGACAGTTTAACATATAATTGTAATCTCTTATTGGAAGTGTTTATAAAAAGACTGAGTGGTCAATTTTTAATGATAGGATGGAAGGGAGCCATCAAAAGGTGAAATGTTACACAAGGGAAAATTTGACCTTTACAATGACTTAGGCCTTACATTGGCTTCTATGTCAAGGTGAGAAATTATGCAATAGAAAATATTATGCTATACAATGTTTTGGAATAGCTGTGCTGAAGACCAATACAAGAAAAAATAAGACAGATTATATCCTAATATAGACTAACAGCATTCAACCTAATATAGACCAACAGAATTCACATCCCTTTTCATAGTTGAAAAGTTTAACAGTTTCATAGCTTCATGACCTTAGTTGTGATTTAAGGAGCAAGGCTTCATTCTACAATCTTCTTGCATATTGTATCTATTGGCTAGTGCCAAATCCCAACAGTAGAATTCTATTTCTTATGTCATTGGGATCATTTTAGAATTCAGTTTCCCACAGCCATATGAAATCAAAACCAAAACAAAACAACATTAAAATATTCTAAAGTTCAAATTTCTTGGCCATATTGCAAAGCTTCATAAGTTTTCACAAGCAGAGAAAAGAATATAAACATCAATAAGCATCAAAAATATAGTAGATATGTCTCTATAAACTGAACACCTAGATAACAAGGTCAAGGATACTTTCATGCCTTTGTAAACCAAGGATGCAAGTGGGGACACTATCACATAGATATTCTATAAGATTAATTACCACAGACTTCACAAGTTCAACAAAATAAATGGGGAAACTTGAAGGACATAGTCTGAGTAAATTGAAGAGCAAGAGGTAGAAACTTCAAGGGAAACTAGGCTATAGTGAGAAAAATCATCATCATCATTTCATTCATCTTGGTTGTACAAGAAAAATAATCTAGGAAACTTACAACTGTTGTGATTTTATTGGCCCTCACTAATTATATTGGCTCAGATCATGAACTCCTTATTGCCAAATTCAGAATTAAATTGAAGAAAGTAGGGAAAACCTCTAGACCATTCAGGTATGACCTAAATCAAATCCCTTATGCCTATACAGTGGAAGTGAGAAATAGATTTAAGGGACTAGATCTGATAGACAGAGAGCCTGATGAACTATGGACGGAGGTTTGTGATGTTGTACAGTAGACAGGGATCAAGACCATCCCCAAGGAAAAGAAATGCAAAAAGGCAAAATGGTTGTCTGAGGAAGCCTTACAAATAGCCGTGAAAAGAAGAGAAGTGAAAAGCAAAGGAGAAAAGGAAAGATATTCCCATTTGAATGCAGAGTTCCAAAGAATAGCAAGGAGAGATAAGAAAGCCTTCCTCAGTGATCAATGCAAAGAAATAGAGGAGAACAACAGAATGGGAAAGACTAGAGATCTCTTCAAGAAAATTAGAGATATCAAGGGAACATATCAGGCAAACATGGGTTCAATAAAGGACTGAAATTGTATGAACCTAACAGAAGCAGAAGATATTAACAAGAGGTGGCAAGAATACACAGAAGAACTGTACAAAAAAAGGTCTTCATGAGCCAGATAATCACAATGGTGTGATCACTCACCTAGAGCCAGACATCCTGGAATATGAAGTCAAGTGGGCCTTAGAAAGCATCACTATGAACAAAGCTAGTGGAGGTGATGGAATTCCAGTTGAACTATTTCAAATCCTGAAAGATGATGTTGTGAAAGTGCTGCACTCAATATGCCAGCAAATTTGGAAAACTCAGCAGTGGCCACAGGACTGGAAAAGGTCAGTTTTCATTCCAATCCCTAAGAAAGGCAATCCCAAAGAATGTTCAAACTACTGCACAACTGCACTCACCTCACACGCTAGTAAAGTAATGCTCAAAATTCTCCAAGCCAGGCTTCAGCAATACGTGAACCGAGAACTTGCAGATGTTCAATTTGGTTTTAGAAAAGGCGGAGGAATCAGAGATCAAATTGCCAATATCTGCTGGATCATCGAAAAAGCAAAAGAGTTCCAGAAAAACATCTATTTCTGCTTTATTGACTATGCCAAAGCCTTTGACTATGTGGATCACAATAAAGTGTGGAGAACTCTTAAAGAGATGGGGATACCAGACCACCTGATCTGCCTCTTGAGAAACCTGTATGCAGGTCAGGAAGCAACAGTTAGAACTGGACATGGAACAACAGACTGGTTCCAAATAGGAAAAGGGAGTACATCAAGGCTGTATATTGTCACCATGCTTATTTAACTTATATGCAGAGTACATCATGAGAAACGCTGGGCTGGAAGAAGCACAAGCTGGAATCAAGATTGCCGGGAGAAATATCAATAACCTCAGATATGCAGATGACACCACTCTTATGGCAGAAAGTGAAGAGGAACTGAAAAGTCTATTGATGAAAGTGAAAGAAGAGAGTGAAAAAGTTGGCTTAAAGTTCAACATTCATAAAACTAAGATCATGGCATCCGGTCCCATCACCTCATGGGAAATAGATGGGGAGACAGTGGAAACAGTGTCAGACTTTATTTTTTTGAGCTCCAAAATCACTGCGGATGGTGACTGCAGCCTTGAAATTAAAAGACACTTACTGCTTGGAAGGAAAGTTATGACCAACCTAGACAGCATATTAAAAATCAGAGACGTTACTTTGCCATCAAAAGTCCATCTAGTCAAGGCTATGGGTTTTCTAGTGGTCATGTATGGATGTGAGAATTGGACTGTGAAGAAAGCTGAGTGCCGAAAAATTGATGCTTTTGAACTGTGGTGTTGGAGAAGACTTTTGAGAGTCCCTTGAACTGCAAGGAGATCCAACCATTCCATCCTAAAGGAGATCAGTCCTGGATATTCATTGGAAGGACTGATGCTGAAGCTGAAACTCCAATGCTTTGGCCAGGTCATGCGAAGAGTTGACTCATTGGAAAAGACCCTGATGCTAGAAGGGAATGAGGGCAGGAGGAGAAGGGGACGACAGGGGATGAGATGGCTGGATGGCATCACTGACTCGATGGGCATGAGTTTGAGTAAACTCCAGGAGTTGGTGATAGACAGGGAGGCCTGGTGTGCTGCGACTCATGGTGTCACAAAGAGTCGGACACGACTGAGCGACTGAACTGAACTGAATTATATTGTGATTGTGATTTTATTGGCCCTCACTAATTATATTCATTTAAAATTGTTTGCTTATATACCTGTTAGAGTGAATCCTAGCAACTCTTTGGCTGTGCTGTTGGTGGAAGAACTCCACCATAGGTTCTGAGATATGTTCCTGCTGATCACACCAAGAGTGCAGAATCTTAACCATATTTTACCCAAGTCATTTCTCAATATTTCATTTGCAGCAAGCAGCCTTGAGTAATAAGATAACATCTTCCTCTGGTACAAAGAGCATGCCTTCCTAACACTTACTGTAAAGCTGATGAGTCTCTCAGTCTGCATTTACCAGGTTGGTACATCCATACCATGAATAGTACTCAGCAATAAAAGGGAATGACTATGATACATGAGACCCGCTGCACTTGCACTATCTGCTTTGCATCACTCCCATAGGACTGAAGGATCAGTGGGAATCAATGCAGATTTTATGCTGTGCTTGTTGTTGTGCTTATAAGTAATAAAGGCATTTGTCCCTAATCCAGGAACCTGTGTCATATGCCGGCATCCTTAATACTGAGATAAACTAGTTATTACCTTGTAAGTCAGGTAAAATAGAATCCCAGGCACTGAGCTGTATTTTATTTCCCCTGAGAGTTATGAATCTATGTGATTCCCTAATTTAAAGGATATGTAGTACTAAAAATGTGTCCCTTTGGTACTCAGTTTTAAACACTTAAGAATAAAGAGCAAGTATACTGTAATAGGGGCTTCACAGGTGGCTCAGTGGTAAAGAATCCTCCTGCCACTGCAGGAGACACAAGAGATGTGGGTTTGGTAAGATTCCTTGGAGGAAGAAATGGCGACTCACTCCAGTATTCTTGCTTGGACAATTCCATAGACAGAGGAGCCTAGTGGGCTACAGTCCATGGGGTCACAAAGAGTTGGGCATGACTGAGTGAGCAGGCATGTATTGAGCTTGCATTCTGTAATAGTCCTTCACGTGGATCATTTAATGGATTTTTACAGAGCACTTATATATATAAGAAAATAAAAACCATTCAATTTTAAAGAAGAATCATTTGATATTTTGAAATCCTATCCTTAAAATTAAAATAGTATGACAAAATGTGGGACATTTTGAATTATATTTAGTAAGATGTATGTTTTAAAAATTTGTTAACTTTTCTTTCTCTAGCCATAATAAGTATGTAAAAGGTTTTAAAATTAATTTATTTATACCATAATGATTTAGCATTGTTGACAGGTTCAGTAAGTGGTCTAATAATAACGACATACAGGAGGAATTTGTACAGTTTTGAACATAAGTACAACAGGATATCTATTTGCAAAGTCACTAAAATATAGGTGTTTCATGGATGGCAAGATTTTTATTGGTATCTTACAATGATCCGTAGGATGTTCATTCAACAAAGAACCAGAAATAAACTTCTTTGATACTACCATTGTATTTCAGATTTATCTTCTTTATTCCATCACTTAATACCTTCATCTAGCTATTATTATCTTTCCCTGGTCTATTTTAATTGCTTCCTGAGTGTTCTGCATTCAACCTCTTTTCCCTACAAGTTATTCTCTGCAAAGTAACCATAGTTTAGTTTTCCTGATTAAAAGCACTGAGGATTTCCCATTGGATTTAGAATGAATTCAAACTTCTATCTCTGGCAAGTGATTTGACTGCTAGTACACATGTGCTTTGTTGTTGTTGAGTCGCTAAGTCATATCTGACTCTTTGTGACCCCATGGACTGTAGCTGTCAGGCCCCTTTCTCCATGGAGTTTCCAGCCAAGGATACTGGAGTGCATTGCCATTTCCTACTCTGAGAGATTTTCCTGATCCAGGCATTGAACCTGCATCTCCCTCGTGTCTTGCACTGCAGGTGGATTCTTTACCACTGCATCACCTGGGAAGCCTAGTACCCATGTCCCATATAGTTCCTTTTTTATTATGGATGGTCCTTGGGGTTTCTGAGCTAGCTTCACACATGAAAGGAACTGTTGGCCAGACAAACCTTAGGGTTATATGAGGAAATGCTGTTACCCATATCATTTGAAGTAGGTGACATCCTACACCAAAATGGATTCAGATAGATATTTTTAAAAAGTTAAAATTGTACAACATTTCCATTATAACTCTTCCAGTCTGTTTCCATCATTATGGCCATGCAATTAACTAATATCATGAGGGTAAGAGTTCCTGATCCTAAAATATCCAGAGACCTTGCCTCATTCTGGTATATTAAACAACTGCTGTAGGCACCAAAACATTTTACTTCACAAGCAACAGAACTTAAAACGATCAATGGGATTACTTGAGATATGAGAATTCACCTGGATAATCTAAAACAATTTTTCAGGGCACTGAAAAGAACAGAAGAAAAATATTTAAATGTTTAATTATTCAGTCACAGCTATTCATTCACATAGGGCTTAGAAGAAAAGGGGATATTGGAAGATTCAAAAGTTTTCTAAATTGTTAGGGCTCCATCTAATTAATATATCTTTCCATTACTATTAATGTTATTCTAGAGTATCTATTGTTAAAATTATTATTATGTGAAATGGTGATGTTGAAAATGAGATGTTTGAGAGACACTGGATAGATAACAAAAAGATAAATTTTAGAAAGCAAGAGTGATTTCCTGATGATTTTTGAATAATGCTGATAGCTTCATCTCCTGTTCAAAGGGACAAAAAAGTGAAAAACTCAATTTTTAATGTCAACAGAGAGCTCATAAATTAACTCAGCCATAAAACTTAGCTAGTGTTTCTCTGGTGGCACAGATGGTAAAGAATCTGCCTGCAGGACAAAAGACTTGGGTTTGACCCATGGATTAGGATGATCTCCTGGAAAAGGGAATGGCTACCCACTCCTGTATCCTTGCCTGGAGAATACCATGGACAGAGGAACATGGTGGGCTACAGTCCATAGAGTTATAAAGAGCCAGACTCGACTGAGCAGCTAACACTTTAAAACCTAACTCTCTGTTATGAATCAATAAATTCCCAGTAGTATTTAAGCTAGTTTGAAATTGTCCTCTTTTCTTCTCATTTTTATTACTACTTGAAACAGCAAAACTAATGTTCTGAAGTAGAAGTTTGTCAGGTGGAGGAGAGAGAATAGCATGCATTGAGAAATGTTGGAAGAGGGGCTGGATTGTCTTGGAAATGGCGATAAATACTGAGTCCACTGGAGAAGTGAGCGGGCTGGAATACGGAGTCTGAAAAGTGATCTGAATCAAGATTGTTGATTAAAACTATTTAACCAGTCCTTTACATGATCAACTCATGAATTGCTTTGTTGTCAAAAGGACAAGATGAGTTAGGCTAGGAAACAATATATATATGTATAAATCTATTGAAAGTTTTGCAATCAAACTACCACTATTTTATGTCATTTTCCCTATTTACTTATCTATGTAATTTATCATCACCCAGAAAATCAAAAGTGCTCATTCTCTCCAATATGTAACCTCTTTCTCTCAACCTCTCCCCACCAACCATTGTCATTGTCAGACTGGTAATTTCAAATGTGAAAACTTGATACATTAAAATATTATATGTGCATACAGTGAGTCTTGAGAGATGACAGATAATGATTTAATATAAAAACTACATAATTTCTTGGTGATTGTTCATTTTGGATGAAAGTCAGGATTACCACATGTAAAATAAGACATGTATCACTTTTTAAAACAAGCATAAACATATCTATGTATATATGGATATTATGCACTTCTGATTCAAGTATGTGTATAAGGATATTATGCATTTCTGATTAAATTCAAGCTGGATTTAGAAAAGGCAGAGGAACCAGAGATCAAATTGTCAACATTATCCACTGGATCATAGAAAAAGCAAGAGAGTTTCAGGAAAAACTCTACTTCTGCTTTATTGACTATGCCAAAGCCTTTGATTGTGTGGATCATGACAAACTGGGTAAAATCCTTAAAGAGATGGGAATACCAGATCACCCTACCTGCCTCCTGAGAAATCTGTATGCAGGTCAAGAAGCAACAGTTACGACTGGACATGGAACAATGAACTAGTTCCAAATTGGGAAAGCAGTTTGTCAAGGCTGTATATTGTCACTCTGCTTATTTAACTTGTATGCAGAGTACACCATGTGAAATGCCGGGCTGGATGAAGCACTAGCTAGAATCAAGATTGCTAGGAGAAATATCAATAACCTCAGATATGCAGATGACTCCACCCTTATGGCAAAAAACAAAGAACTAAAGAACATCTTGATGAAAGTGAAAGAGGAGAGTGAAAAAGTTGTCTTAAGGCACAACATTCAGAAAACTAAGATCATGGCATCCGGCCCCATCACTTCATGGCAAATAGATGGGAAAACAATGAAAATGGTGACAGATTTTATTGTGGGGTGGCTCCAAAATCACTGAAGATGGTGACTGCAGCCATGAAATTAAAAGACACCTGCTCCTTGGAATAAAAGTTATGACCAACCTAGATAGCATAGTAAAAAGCAGAGACATTATTACCAACAAAGGTCCATATACTCAAAGCTATTGTTTTTCCAGTAGTCATATATGGATGTGAGAGTTGGACCATAAAGAAAACTGAGCACCAAAGAATTGATGTTTTCAAATTGTGGTGTTGGAGAAGCCTTTTGAGAGTCCCTTGGGCTGCAAGGAGATCCAACCAGTCCATCCTAAAGGATATCAGTCCTGGGTGTTCACTGGAAGGACTGATGCTGAAGTGGAAGCACCAGTACTTTGGCCACCTCATGAGAAGAACTGATTCATTAGAAAAGACCCTGATGCTAGGAAAGATTGAAGGCAGGAGGAGAAGAGGACGACAGAGGATGAGATGGTTGGATGGCATCACTGACTCAATGGACATGAGTTTGAGCAAGCTCCGGGAGTTGGTGATGGACAGGAGAGTCTGGCATGTGGCAAGCCATGGTGTCGCAGTCCGATCTGACTGAGTGACTGAACTGAACCTGATGCACTTCTGACCATTCACTTCCTCAATGCAAATTTTCAAAGTGAGTAGGAATCCCGAGAAACTATGAGATACTCACAGGACATTAGAGACTATATTATACTATAAAACTAAGTGAAATTCTGAAACCTAAGACAAAAAAGTGGAAGACAAACTAGAAGAGCAAACCTTTGCAGGTCTATATTCATCAAAATATGACAGTGAATGTACAAGACCCCAGTATAAGAAAACTTAGTTGTAGCTATAAGCACAGCAAAGGGTTTGAATGTGTTTCTCATACCATGCTTCTCATTCTATCTGTTCAAAAATATTCTTTATACTTAACAGGTGATGTTTTCCTATAATTAGTTTTTTTGCTAACCATCAGTCTTGGGTGTTCATTGGAAGGACTGATGTTGAAGATGAAACGCCAATACTTTGGCCACCTCATGCAAAGAGTCAACTCATTGGAAAAGACCCTGATGCTGGGAGGGATTGGGGGCAGGAGATGGGGACGACAGAGGATGAGATGGCTGGATGGCATCACCGACTCAGTGGACATGAGTTTGAGTAAACTGGAGTAGGTGATAGACAGGGAGGCCCGGCATGCTGCAGTTCATGGGGTCACAAAGAGTCGGACATGACTGAGTGACTGAACTGAACTGAACTGAGCAAGTAAAAAAATTTAGAATATTTCAAAGATATCATATTAGTCAGACATAATGTAGAATGTGATAGTTTGAATATTAGATAACAAAGCTATTATTTTTTGTTAAAACAAATGAATAAATGCATTAATAACAACCATGGTGTATTAGAACATAACATTACTTTTAGAATAAATAAAATATAGTGCTCAAATTCAATAAAATATGCTTATAATTAAATAATGGTGTAGGGTATTAAATTTAAATTAATATATATATAATTAATCAGAAACTTATTTATATATGGTTAACAGATAATATGATAAGTCTGCATAGGATAGTAAATTGAATGATGCTTCCAAAATTAGTTACACCCTTTTAGAGCTGTATGGAATGAAAAAAACTGGTCTTGATATTTGCATCATTATTTTAGAAAGTATGAAATCTGGAATATAAAATATCTTTTTTTTTTAGCTAAAATGAGTAAATTGCCCTTTAATTTCTATTTAAATTTAAATGAATGACTTTAATTTTTGATTCACTGCTTCATAATATAGGATTCACAATGACTCACTAGTTATAGTTCTTCTCAGGCAAATAAGCCTGTCTAATTTTATGATACAGATTATCTATAGTGGCTATATGCATCAGCATGGGTAAGTTTATTTCACATATTCATGACTCTAAATTCTAAAAATAAGTTAATTTCCTACTAGGGCTATGTAAGAAATAAATGGGTCACCAATGAAGTTCTGCTAATCTGAACTCAGACACATTTTAAAACATACTTCCAAAATCATCTCAGCAATAGGAAGAAAGATGCTAAGTCTTGTTCTGACTTAAAGCTACAGTCCAGAATTGACACTTCTGCTAACCTTTCACTTGGGAAAAAAAGTCACATGACTATATCTAACTTCAGAGAGGGTACACAGGAACAATTCTACCAAATAATAAATATGAGTTATTGTCCAACTTTAGTGAGATGTAGTTGAAATATAATGCTGTGTAAGTTTAAATTACAAAGTATTGATGCACATTCTTTGCAAAATTATTACCATGATACATTGGCTAAAATGTATCTCACATCACATAATTACTGTTTCTTTTTTTATGGTGAGAACATTTACAATCTATTCTGTTAGCAAATTTCAAGTTCATGATACAGTATTATTAACTATAATCACAATGCTGTACATAAGATTCTCAGGACTTATTCATCTTATAACTGCAAGTCAGTAACTTTGACCAACATCTCTCCATTTTCCCCACCCTCTAACCCCTAGTTACCACCATTCTAGACTGCTTTTGAGCTCTATTTTTTTAGATTCCACATAAAATGGATACCTTGCAGAATTTGTCTTTCTCCATCAGATTTATTTAACTTATTGAAATGTCTTTAAGGTTCAATTTTTGTTGCAAACCTCCTTCTTTCTAATGACTCAATTATATATATATATATATCTCACTTTTTTATCCATTCATCTGTTAATTGACTTTTAAGTTGTTTCCATATTTGGGCTACTGTGAGTAATGCTTATTTAACTTATATGCAGAGTACATCATGAGAAATCCTGGGCTGGAGGAAGCACAAGCTGGAATCAAGATTGCCAGGAGAAATATCAATAACCTCAGATATGCAGATGGCACCACCCTTATGGCAGAAAGTGAAGAAGAACTAAAGAGTCTCTTGATGAAAGTGAAAGAGGAGAGTGAAAAAGTTGTCTTAAGGCACAACATTCAGAAAACTAAGATCATGGCATCCAGCCCCATCACTTCATGGCAAATAGATGGGGAAACAGTGGAAACAGCTGACTTTATTTTTCTGGACTCCAAAATCACTGCAGATGGTGACTGCAGCCATGAAATTAAAAGACGCTTACTCCTTAGAAGAAAAGTTATGACCAACCTAGACAGCATGTTAAAAAGCAGCGACATTACTTTGTCCACAAAGTCCATCTGGTCAAGGCTATGGTTTTTCCAGTGGTCATGTATGGATGTGAGACTTGGACTATAAAGAAAGCTGAGCACCGAAGAATTGATGCTTTTGAACTGTGGTGTTGGAGAAGACTCTTGAGAGTCCCTTGGACTGCAAGGAGATCCAACCAGTCCATCCTAAAGGATATCAGTCCTGGGTGTTCATTGGAAAGACTGATGTTGAAGCTGAAATGCCAGTACTTTGGTCACCTGATGCGAAGAGCTGACTTATTTGAAAAGACCCTGATGCTAGGAGAGACTGAGGGCAGGAGGAGATGGGGACGACAGAGGATGAAATGGTTGGATGTCATCACTGACTCAGTGGACATGGGTTTGGGTGGACTCCGGCAGTTGGTGATGGACAGGGAGGCCTGGCATGCTGTGGTTCATGGTGTCTCAAAGAGTCGGACACTACTGAGCGACTGAACTGACCTGAACTGAGTAATGCTGTAATGAACATGGGATTGCATATACCTCATTGGTTTCTGTTTTCATTTCCTTTGGACATATGCCCAGAAGTGGAATTGCCGAAATATATGGTAGTTCTATTTTTAATTTTCTGAGGACCCTCCAGACTTTTTTTTTTTTTTTTTTTTTTGCCATGCAGTGCAGAGTGTAGAATTCTAGTTTCTCAACCAGGGATTGAGCACATGTTTCCTACAGTGGAAGCATGGAATCCTAACCACTGAACCACCAGGAAATTTCCGAGGAACCTCCAGATTATTTCTCATAGTGGCTGCACCAATTTACATCCCAACCAACAGTGAACAAGGATTCTCTTATTTTATACCCTCTCCAATACATGCTATTCTTACCTTTTTGATGATCGTCCTTCTAACAGGTGTGAGGTCCTATCTCATTATGTTTTTGATTTGCATTTCTCTGATTGTCAGTGGCATTGAGCACCTTTCCATGTTCCTGTTGGCCATTTCTGTCTCTTCTTTGGAAAAATATCTACTCACTCTCTCTGCTTATTTTCAAAATATAATTATTTGGATTTTTTTTTTGTTATTGAGTTGTTTATATATTTTTCATACTAACTGCTTATCAGATGGATGATTTATAACTATTTCTTGCCCTCTGCTTTTCCATTTTGTTGTTGGATTCCTTGCTGCCCAGAAGCTTTCTAGTTTGATGTACTCCCACTTGTTTAAATCCAAAACATCATTGTTAAGACAAATGTCAGGAGCTTATCTTTATACTTTATTCTAGGAATTGGGTTAATTTTAAAATTCTTTTTTTTTTTTTTTTTTGTCTTGTAAGGACTCATCACTGTAACAACTCATTATTGTACTTTAATAACTCGAGACTGTCATGCTAGAAATGTCATTCTGAGTCAATGACACATCTAGCTCCTTAGAAGGCAAAAAGGGAGCAGGGTGATCACAGGAAGACCATATGTATCAAATGTACTTAGAAAAGTTTATTCAGCAGAATATAAGCTAGTTCTGAGATTAATTATTGAATCAGATGAGGCACCTTAAATGGCTAGTCAACCAAATTTAAGCCAAGCACTTAGGCTGAGGAAAATATTAAGTTTATCAAAAGAGAAGCTGACACTGGAAAATCATAATAAACAAACTGACTGGAGGTAGCCTGTAGTTAGGGACTACAGGTAGAGGACTCTGAGCAGCAAGAAGAGAAAAAAAGACAGTTGGGAGAAAGGACAGACATTGGAACAAGCAGCAGCATAATGACATGGTTAAATATAACATCTCACATAAGGTTACCAGAAAAAATTCAGGAAGTTCAGTTTAATTTAAATTTTAAATACACAATGAGTAATTTCTAAAAATTATAGATATATTCCAAATATTACAAAGGACATACTTATGCTAAAAACATATTCACTTGTTTATGAAATTGAATTTTAACTGACCATCTGAACATGTTCAGTTTTTTTTTTTTTTGCAAAATCTTACATCTCTAATCACACAACAGATTACACTACAATTACTTTGTTCATAGGAGGATAAAGTTTGCACTAAATGTATATTGAATTTATTTTTAATTAGGTGTTCAGAATTTTTTTTTTAAGTGAGTGCCCAAATTGTGAAATATTTGTCCTAATCTTCACAGTTCAGACCATTAGGAAACTTTCTTGGGGCTGAATATAAGTAAGAGTTCTTCAACCTGGAGTATGTACTTTTAAGGATAGTATTCATTTAGATTTTAGTCACTAGGTGAAAACAAGAGACTGGGTGAGGCTGGAGTTGAATAAGTAAATTTATTTAATAAGAGCAGTATTTTATTAATATCAAATTATGATATTTGAATTTGATATTTAAAATAATTGAGAGCAATCTTTGATAGATTGGGACAACGTACCTATCATAGTACAGGTTAGACTACACAGTATATTTTTTTATTACTTATAGTATTTTTTGTTTTTATATGCTATTACACAAAAACAATATATAAGTGTCCTATTCTTTGCAACCCTATGAACTGTAGCCTTCCAGGCTCTTCTGTCCATGGAATTCTCCAGGCAAGAACACTGGAGTAGATTGCCGTGCGCTCCTACAGGGGATCTTCCCAACCCAGGAACTGAATTCAGGTCTCCTGCATTGCAGGTGGATTCTTTACCATCTGAGCCACCAGGGAACCCCTTTCAATATTTTTATTTTGAAGCTCACAATTTCTTTAAAACCAAAAATGTTCTGCTAATAAAATTGCATCAATATCATAATATTGGCTATAACTTTCTGTTGTAAAGTAGAAAATATTTTAAATGTAACATCTGTAATTTGCAAATTTTAGTATTAAATTAAATTATCTAAATATAATCACTCATCTCTTATATTGGACAAAATAGGAATTTTCTCCAGTATTAATTATTTTATGAAAATCAATTTTATTCTTCTCTGTTTAAAGAATGTTTCCTTTAGACTACACTTATAATTACTTAAATTTGTGTACTAATAAGAAAATATGCAGAGGCCTTTCACATTTTGTAACTAATAACTGTAGATTTAAATTTTATGTCACTTTTAAATGTCAAAAATCTAATATACCAACAAGTATGTTCTTAGTGAACTTTCAATATCATATTTATAAATCCTGAATAAAAGGCTTTCTTATATTGATTCACTATATATGTTGTATATGGTTACTTTATGTATTCTATACATATGTAAATTTTCAAATAGAAAATTTTAAAAAATCATTTTCTTAATGATTGTTTATCCATATAAATGACTTAAGTTTTATGCTAATATTAGAAGGCATATGAATAAGTTACTGCTTTTTGGTTTTTTTTTTATGATCACAAAGAGGCTACTTTTTTTTTATTGGCAACTCAATCTCTCTATATATACAATAGTGCATAAATTTTAAGTGAGTTGACAATTATAGTAACAATACAAATTCACAAGCATTTACATAAAGCTGCTTCTCTAGGTTTTGGTGCATTTTTGTGCCAGGTACCTTAGTAAGTATGACAAACATAAAGGAACTCAGCTACTTTAATTCATAAGAACAGGCTTATATATATCATCTCATAACAGCAAATATATCATCTCATAGAATATTTAATAAGTCAAATCCAGGAAAATTGATAACTAAAGGACAAAAGGAACACTGTTGAAGAAAGGGTGGCAATAAAAATGTTAGGTGAAAATATTAGGCTTAAAATTTTAGCAATTGCACTTAGGATCCAGAAAGTGTATACACGCTGAAAGAAAAGACCTCCATGTTGTGTTTCACAATTGCTATCACGTTCTGAAAGAGCAGTTCTGGGTTGCTACCATGTCCTCTTCCCTGCTAGTATAAACTACTCTTCTAAGTACTAGTGAAACAAGGTGCTAATTCACATAAATGGGTTTTAAAATAAAATGCTTCTCACCCAAAATGAGGCTAAATATCCTCTCCAAATTATAAGGAAATCTAATCAAAATACTGAACAAATAAAGAAGCCGGATCACCCACTTACCTCCACTGACTGCCTCGGAGCTCAGAACTGGTGTGGCACCTACAAGAGAGGAGGTGTGAGTGGTCCTCGCTCTGCCCCTACCCAGCCTGCAGTGTTGGGGGGAACAACAGCCCTTCAGCATCCCTGGGGTTTCAGTCCCCAGGTAAAGATTGAGGGAGTGGGTTAGATGGTTTTTAAGAGAAATTCCTGCTTTTTCTTTTTAGGCCTTGACATGTAGCTTGTTGGGATCTTATTTCCTTGACCAGGGATCAAACCCATGCCCCTTGCAGTGGAAGCATCCAATCTTACCTACTGGACCACCAGGGAAGTCCCTTAGGAGACTCCAAAAGAAAGGATCTAAGTCAACTTGACATCTCACCTGTGGGCAGACACTTAGGGTGGCAAAAGAAATGGACTTAAAAACAGGTGAGTGAAGTATTTACCTTCTGATCTCATCTTTCAGAACTATTGGGCACTTGAGTTCAAGGAAATCTTTGTCTAATATTTAATCTAATGGCCAGGGATGCTGCAGAGTAATAAGCAATTGAGGCATCTGACACTGACATTTTGGATAAAAATGTAGGAACACTATGCCAAGTCTGGAGACAAAAACAGTGCGCCATCACATGACACCAGCAATCAAGACTCCCTGCCTCTGAATTTCAAAAGTCATTAATCTTCTTGGGAGATGTACCTTCAAGTCTTTCAAAAGATCCACCAATGCACGACTGTTAAGAATATGTTTTTTGAAATCCTCCCAAGAAGCAAATTTCCATAGAACTAGTTCTATCAGAAAGGAGGCAGGAAGGAGAATTTAGCTTTCATTTTACAGATCAGAAAGATTACCCAAAGACACTGATGGATTCTCATTTTCTGTCCCATTTAAAGAACAGAAGTATCAATTCTTCTGGAATCTAACATACTGGCTTCATTCTCAAATGCATCACTTTATTTTCCTTGTAAGGCAGCCATACATCACACACCTTAACCACATGACAGCCACATGATTTCTTCAATAAGCCTTAGAGCTTCCACAGCTCTCCTGGGGCCTACAGCCCAAGTAGCCCTGAGGAGTCAAATGTTAGAGCTTTCTCCACAGCAGCAAGTTCCTTTGATATTTGGGTTATTGAACACAAACTCACTGGATACTTTGTCTTCAACATAGTCCATTTCTGTTCCTAAGTTTGTTAGCTGTGCTGTCTTCTTGATGAACACTCTAATGCCATCTTGAATAACTTCTTCATCAGAGTCTTTTTTTATCTTTGTATATTCTAAAGTGTAGGAAAGGCCATTACAACCCCTGGTTCAGACACAAACATGTTCAGGCTTATCTTTAAGAAGTTTTATCTTCTTTACTGTTGAAAGTGTTAGGGTGAGGGCAGCCCAGGGGTGGAGGTGGCTGCCACTTACTCTTGCTCATAGCTGGGACCCTGGCCCAGACTAAGGAAGCTGACATCCTTGCCATCCTGGTGCCCCGGTGCCTGGGGCCAGAGCTCCGCAGTCTCAACCTCTCTACATGGACAAGGCAGGCACACTGTGAAATAAGTAGTTTTTATTTCACCAAAAAACGTAATACAAAATTCATGTTAATTGTTAAACATTTGATAGAATGCAACAGACTTGAACACCTATTTTTAAGAGTATTTTGGAGGGAAGGCCAGCAGTATCTGAAGTAATTTGCTCCTGTGCTATTGGAAACCATCCTTGTTTAAAACTGGAGACTGCAAAACTGTGTGATTATGTGACCTAGAGACCACACTGAAGGCCCATTTACTTTCTATAACCTTTAAACAAATTTAAACAAATGACTGAAAGTCCCATTCATCTTTAAAGAACCACCTAGTGTGTGTGAAGTTGCTTCAGTTGTGTCCAACTCTTTGGGACCCCATGGACTATAGCCCACCAGGCTCCTCTGTCCATGGGGAATCTCTAAACAAGAATACTGGAGTGGGTAACCTATCCCTTCTCCAGGGGATTTCCTAACCCAGGGGCTGAACCCACATCTCTTATGTCCCCTGCATTGAGAGGAGGGTTCTTTACCACCAGTGCCACCTGGGAAGCCCCCAAAACTACAGGGTAATAAGAGAAAATCAGTGGTTGCCAAGGGTAGGATAGGGGAGAAATGAAGAACCACCTAAAGCATATTCAAAACCATTCGGCTTCATGCATGAAAAGCCCCTAGATTTAAACATATATTTCACTTTTGCAGGCAATAGTAATATTATGGCAAAAGAGAGATACACATTGAATGTAAATATGAAGAGTTTTTCCTGCCTTTTTTTGAATATGGCCAATAAGAATGAATAAGATTTTCCATAGTTCTGATAAGTAACACCTTACTGCTTATAATTGGGATTATAATTATAATTATAATTAGCACCTTACTGCTTATAATACTGCTTACTCTTATAATTATAAGAGGGAGGGTAGAATTAGTAACAGACCTGAAAGAGGTGAATATACCAGGAAATCTACCAGATTTCCATTATATTGCTGGCTACAGCCTTTCCTACCCTCCTTCTTCCTTTACCTGAAAATCATCTTAATATTGAGGATTCAGTGTTGACATTACTTCATCTAGTCCTACAACCTTTAAGACTAGGATAGGGTCTGCAATTATTAAACTCATAATGCCTTGGGTTTTTTATTATGTATGACTCACTATACTGATCATATCATATTATAATTATCTTTTTTCAAAGGACAGCATTTGCTCATCAATGTCTTCTGTTAAGCTGCACGGTGCTTATTTTATTGCAGGCATGTAATAATACTGAATAAATGAATAATTACAAATCAGTCTAGCAAAACTCAGTTGACTGTCTGAACTATCAAACATAGCATTATAAAAGTCAGAATTGGAAAGCAATGATAGTAAAAATAGTCCTTAAAAAGAAGTTACAATGGGAGAAGAACACAGTTCCAGAAACTATTATGATTTCTAGGTCACCATAGTTAAAAGTGAATTTCTGCCTATTTGTACTCTTGAATATATGTCAGTGGTCAGTTTATTAGGGACTGTGATAGCTAAGTTTAATCCTGTGAACTACCGGACAATCTTTTGACAACTCTGGACAAGTTTGCATTTGTAAAAGAAGATATTTTTCTGGTAAATTTCCAGGCTTCTACTGTGAACCAAAGTTGTAAGAAACATTAAAAAAAAAAAGTATCTTGATTGACAGGGCATAAAGAGCTCTTGATGAACATGAAAGAGGAGAGTGGAAAAGTGGGCTTAAAACTCAACATTTAGAAAACTAAGATCATTGCATCCAGTGCCATCACTTCATGGCGAATAGATGTGGAAACAATGGAAACTGTGGCTGACTTTATTTTTCTGGACTCCAAAATCACTGCAGATGATGACTGCAGCCATGAAATTAAAAGATGTTTGCTCCATGGAAGAAAAGTTATGACGAACCTAGACAGCATATTAAAAAGCAGAGACATTACTTTGCAGATAAAGGTCCAACTAGACAAAGCTATGTCTTTTCAATAGTCACGTATGGATGTGAGATTTGGACAGTAAAGAAAATTGAGTGCTGATAACTGATGCTTTTCAACTGTGGTGTTGGAGAAGGCTCTTGAGAGTCCTTTGGACAGCAAGGAGAGCCAACCAGTGCATCCTAAAGGAAATTAACCCTGAATATTCATTGGAAGGACTGATGCTGAAACTGAAAATCTAATACTTTGGCCACCTGATGTGAAGAGGTGACTCATTGGAAAAGACCCTGATGCTGGGAAAGATTGAAGGCGGGAGGAGAAGGGAACAACAGAGGATGAAATGGTTGGATGGCATCACCGACTCAATGGACATGAGTTTGAGTAAAGTCCTGGAGTTGTTGATGGACAGGGAGACCTAGTGGACTGTAGTCCGTGGGGTCGCAAAGAGTTGGACATGACTGAACGACTGAACTGAACTGATAAGTAAGTAGACATTTAACATATTGCCACCCAACATTCAAAATACTAAGATCATGACATCCAGTCCCATAATTTCATGGCAAATATATTGGGAAACAATGGAAAAATTAGCAGACTTTATTTTTTGGGGCTCCAAAATCACTGCAGATGGTGACTGCAGCCATGAAATGAAAAGAAGCTTGCTCCTTGGAAGAAAAGCTATGACCAAACTAGACAGCATATTAAAAAGCAGAGACATTACTTTGCTGACAAAGGTCCATCTAGTCAAAGCTGCAGTTTTCCAGTAGTCATGTATGGTTGTGAGAGTTGGACAATAAAGAAAATTGAGCACTGAAAATTGATGCTTTTGAATTGTGGTGTTGGAGAAGGCTCTTGAGAGCCCCTTGAACTGCAAGGAGATCAAACCAGTCCATCCTAAAGGAGATCAGTCCTGAATATTGATTGGAAGGACTGATGTTGAAGCTGAAACGCCAATACTTTGGCCACCTGATGCGAGGAACTGACTCATTGGAAAAGACCCTGATGCGGGGAAAAATTGAAGGCAGGAGAAGGGGACAACCGATGATGAGATGGTTGGATGGCATCACCAACTCGATGGATGTGAGTGTGAACAAGCTCTGGGAGTTGGTGATGGACAAGGAAGCCTGATGTCCTGCAGTTGTTGGGTTCGCAAAGAGTCGAACATGACTGAGCGACTGAACTAAACTGAACTGAAAAGATATGCTTTAAGCATTAGTGGTGATTAACTTTAATTTTGGGACCATAGGAGCTATTTAATTTTTGTTGTTTGTTTGTTTTCATTAAATATCAATATTTTCTAAATTTTCCATCATAAGTGTTAATCTATCTCTGATATTATTAAGGACCAAGAGTGGAGGTGATGGAATTCCAGTTGAGATATTTCAAATCCTAAAAGACGGTGCTGTGAAAGTGCTGCACTCAATATGTCAGCAAATTTGGAAAACTCAGCAGTGGCCACAGGACTGGAAAAGGGCAGTTTTCATTCCAATCCCAAAGAATGGCAATGCCAAGGAATGCTCAAACTACCGCAAAATTGCACTCATTTTACACACTAGTAAAGTAATGCTCAAAATTCTCCAAGCCAGACATTAGCAATACGTGAACCATGAGCTTCCAGATGTTCAAGCTGGTTGCAGAAAAGGCAGAGGAACCAGATATCAAATTGCCAATATCCACTGGATCATCAAAAAGCAAGAGAGTTCCACAAAATATTGACTATGCCAAAGCCTTTGACTGTGTGGATCACAATAAACTGGAGAATTCTGAAGGAGATGTGAATACTAGACCACCTGACCTTCCTCTTGAGAAATCTGTATGCAGGTTAAGAAGCAACAGTTAGAACTGGACATGGAACAACAGATTGGTTCCAAATAGGAAAAGGAGTACATCAAGGCTGTATATTGTCACCCTGCCTATTTAACTTATATGCAGAGTACATCATGAGAAATGCTGGGCTGGAGGAAGCACAAGCTGGAATCAAGATTGCCAGGAGAAATATAAATAACCTCAAATATGCAGATGGCACCACCCTTATGGCAGAAAGTGAAGAGGAACTAAAGAGCCTCTTGATGAAAGTGAAAGAGGGAGTGAAAAAGTTGTCTTAAAGCTCAACATTCAGAAAACTAAGATCATGGCATCTGGTCCCATCACCTCATGGGAAATAGATGGGGAGACAGTGGAAACAGTGTCAGACTTTATTTTTTTGAGCTCCAAAATCACTGCGGATGGTGACTGCAACCTTGAACTTAAAAGACGCTTACTCCTTGGAAGGAAAGCTATGACCAAACTAGACAGCATATTAAAAAGCAGAGACATTACTTTGCCATCAAAGGTCCGTCTAGTCAAGGCTATGAGTTTTCCAGTGGTCATGTATGGATGTGAGAGTTACACTATAAAGAATGCTGAGCGCCGAAGAATTAATGCTTTTGAACTGTGGTCTTGGAGAAGACTCTTGAGAGTCCCCTGGACTGCAAGGAGATCCAACCAGTCTATCCTAAAGGAGATCAGTCCTGGGTGTTCATTGGAAGGACTGATGCTGAAGCTGAAACTCCAGTACTTTTGCCACCTACTGTGAAGAGCTGACTCTTGAAATGACTGTGATTCTTGGAAAGATTGAGGGCAGGAGGAGATGGGAATGACAGAGGATGAGATGGTTGGATGGCATCACCTACTCAATGGACATGGTTTTGGCCGTTGGTGATGGACAGATAGGCCTGGCATGCTGCGGTTCAAGAGTCAGACACGACTGAGTGACTGAACTGAATTGGAGTGACATATCTATATGAAGAAAAGATAAGGATTCTGTATATACCACAGGAGAGATTACATTTAAGTATATTCAATTCAGCAACTATTTGTTTACAGCTAGTAAACTCTGTAGTCAGAAGTATCCATACATGCTTATGGCATCTTAAAAGGATTTGCAGAAAGCTAGATAAAAACAGATGTGACTTATAGGATTACCTCACTGATATGAGCTTTGCTTTTATTAAAGCAAACACATACTGTAACACATTCCCATAAAGAATCTTATCAAAAAGCCCATAAATGTTTTACTCTACAAAAGCACTGAAGCAAAATGCCTGAATATAGTGTGACATTTAAAATATAAACCTTTATTTCTTGTTTAAATGGCTTAGTTCGTTAAATATTTCAGTCATTTTTCATCTTCCCAGAGCTTGAATTCTTGCTTATTTGTGTTTACCATCAAGTTAAACAGGTAAGAATTTCATTGTTGGACATCTTTACATTTTTAATATTCTTCCTTTTATTGCTAAAAGTAGTCTTTTTAATTATTCTTGTCTAGTTATTTGTCTTTCCTGTGCTAAAATTTAAAAAGAGTGTTTTGGCATTAGTATCAATATCCTGCCTTTTTAAAATTGCTGGGTTGTGATCATATGTTCACAAAAAATAGGTAGAACAATTACTTGCAGGCAACTTATAACTTGAAAGTGAAAGTGTCAGTTGCTAAGTCATGTCCAACTCTGAGTTCCCATAGACTGTAGCCTGCCAGGCTCCTTTATCCATGGTATTCTCCAAGCAAGAATACTGGAATGGGTTTCCATTCCCTTCTCCAGGGAATCTTCCTGACCCAGGGATTGAAACTGCATTGCAGGAAGGAGACCATCTGAATCACAGGGAAGCCTGTCTAAACTTATAACAAGTCAGCCCGATTTGTTTGCTAGCCTCTTCTCTCCCCAGTGGAGGAAATGTGTTTTTTTTCTAGCCTATGGATACAACCAGAAAGTTTGTCCATACATTCTTTCTTGATGATATATTCCCTGGGCTGTTCTTCTAGTATGCCCTGCTTCCCCTAAACAGCAACATAGCTTCTGTGAGTGAGTGAAAGTCACTCAGTCTTGTCTGACTCTTTGCAGCCCCATGGACTATACAGTCCATGGAATTCTCCAGGCCAGAATACTGGATTGGGTAGCCATTCCCTTCTCCAAGGGGATATTCCCAACCCAGGGATCAAACCCAGGTCTCCCTCATTGCAGGCAGATTCTTTACCAGCTGAGCCACCAGGAAAGGCTGAACATAACTGTTAGGTTACCTAGGTAACAAATGTAACCTATAAGCAACAATGTAATTGCTAGGTGTATTGTCACACTTTTGTACACTGAATAGACAAGAAAACAATGCACTTTTAGATAATTTATTACTCACCAGCACACCAGGTATCCTGAATCTTTCACTGGTTTCCCATTCCTCCCAAGTCCAACAGAGTTGATATGGAGGCAGGCCCAGGTGAACACTGATCACTCAGTGGATATGTGTCTGATAAGAAACCACCAGTCTTATAATGTCACTGTTGTTTGGTTGTTAAGTCATGTCCAACTCTTTTACGAACCCATAGACAGTAGCCCATTAAGCTCCTCTGTCCATGGGCTTTCCCAGGCAAGAATATTGGAATGGATTGCCATTTCCTATTCAAGAGTATCTTCCAGACCCAGGGATGGAACCTGTGTTTCCTGCTTGGCAGGCATATTCTTTACCACTGAGCCACCATGAGCTGCCTAATTTTGTACCTGAACAAGATATTATTTTATTACTTTGGTCAGGAGTTAAATCTGTTCACTGACCTAAAGTGAGATGCTCTCTCTACATTTTAAGGCCACTGACTACAAAAACATACTCAAAAATATAGTGCAAGATGTCTAGAAATTCTAGAATTACCTCTCAACAGTGTGCGTGATGTTGTAGGTCATCACACATGGCTCAGTAGTAAAGAATCTGCCTGCTAATTCAGGAGATGCAAGAGATGCGAGTTCAGTACCTAGGTTGGGAAGATTCCCTGGAGAAGGAAATGGCAACCCACTCTAGTATTCTTTCCTGGATAATTCCATGGATAGAGGAGATTGGTGGGTTACAGTCCATGAGGTGGCAATGAGTCAGACATAACCAAGCATGCCCATACATACACACCCTCTAGTAGGACTGGCCACTGAGGAATATCAGTATACATATTTCAAATAATATAACAATCCTAGTATAGACACTAGTAACCACTGACTGCTTTAAAGAATATTGTTCATTTACTGAAACCTGCTGATGTGTAACCAAGATGGCAATTTTGAGAGTGCAGGTATTTCTCTCATGATGCTTTTATTCCATTCTTGAAAAATGTTAAAATTGGTATTCATATAGGAAATCTGAGAGGCAATTGGAAATTCACACGCCTACCTAGTCACAGTTTTTGACCTGAGATTTAACAGCAAAATTTCTTTAAATGATTATGTGAAATAGCAAATGTGTGCAAAATGTGAGAAATATAAAATGGCACTGGACAGTTTCTGAAAATACTGAGAAAGCATTTTCTTAAAACGTATAAAGTCATTATGTGAGATTGCTCCATGAAATTGCAACATCATGACTGATACAGTTTTAAAGTCCAAGATTTAAAGAGGAGATCAGTATATTTTGAACTTCACCTTGGTCACCTACATTAGAGTAGAAGAGAGCCCCAAAACTTGGTGGAAACGTCATCATAGTCAAGGAACCTGTAAAGATTGTGTTGGTCAAACTTACTTTGTGCTTCTACTACCCTCAGCTTAAAGTGGGCATTTATTTAGGACTGTAAGTAGTCAGTGTAGCTTTAGCAGAAGAAATTAGGAGGTGAAAGTGCTGAAATATTCTTTTTTAACTTTAATACCAAACCTTTAAAAATGTCACCACAGTGCTTTAAATTTATATAATTGTGCTGGTGTTCCTCAGCACATGAGTGCATTTTATATTTTAGTCCTGTATCTCCAATGTTCATTCTATACTGATGATATTTTGCTTCAGTCTTGGCTTTAGCTGAATAGAGAATTTAACACTTATCTATCCAGTATTTGGTCACTGTGGCTTCATTGTACTTAACAACATTTCTTTGCTGAGGTGTTAGAGCAATTTTAGAAAGGAATGACAGTGTAGGAAGTTAAAGGTTAAGGTTTTGACTGAGATGGCCTTTCCATGATTTCAGAGATCACAGAAAGTCCTCAGGAGAATTTTCTTTTGTCCTAATCTGACTTTTTTTGTTTTTCATTTGGACAATGCCTCTTCAAGGCCCTTGATCTGAAACTCCAATCCCATCTCTTTAATAAGAAATACGCTGTTTGGAAATTCTTTGTAGGATCTGTGCAATGGCCCAAATCTGGGCTATACAAAAATCAAGAAACATTCAATACTTCTAATGTCTGATCCTGAGTTTCACAGTTATTGCAATGAGGCAGGAGTAGAAATGGGGTTAGAAAGATAAATTCCTACTATCTCATGAGTCAGAGGAACACATTTTTTAAATTCAAGTATCCTTTTCAATACTCTCTCTAGGCTATAGACCTACTCATTCTTTACTACTGATGTATTGGCTCAGTGGTAAAGAATTTGCCTGCAATGCAGGAGCTGCAGGAGATGCAGATTAAATTCCTGGGTCAGGAAGGTCCCCTGGAGGAGGGCATGGCAATCCACTCCAGTATTCTTGCCTGGAGAATCCCATGAACAGAAGAGCCTTGTGGGCTACAGTCCATAGGGTCACAAAGAGTCATACAAGACTGAAGAGACTTAGCATGCAAACATGCACTGATGTATTAAAATAATAACCTACTAAAAATAACTTTAATTGCAAGGACAAACATCAGTTTTTAAGAGACAGTGAAACATTAGCTCATAATGACTAAACTTACTCCTTTAGTAAGATACCTGCTTTGTTTGTCTTTGAAACCATTGTGTTCTCCTGAAAGTTTTATTTCCTATTCTTCCTATGGCTTAGAAGTATCATAAAGGAGGTATATAAAACTTTAATAATACTTTTATTGGGTACTAGAGATGTACTGTAATCTATCCTGTCCTTCTGTGCCAAAGTCTTCCTTAGAGAGAAAGGAAAGAAATGATGGTGATTATCAAAACACTCCACCTTTGATCTATAGATACATGGTTAAACACCTGTCTGGTCATTATTAGATCTCATAGCATATAGGCATGTATGAAAAAAAAAAGTTTGGAAAAAGAAAAAATGAAAATTCATCTCTCTTGGTATTTCAGATAATTTTATTCCATCAGGATTCCCAAAGGTGAATGGTTTGTAGGGTCCCTCCTGGAGTCTGGAGGAAAAATTTATAATATTATTTTTCAATTGGACCTCTATTGCCAGACTTAAAATATGGGATGAGATCCCCTATGTCCAGTTTTTCATGGTGCTTTGCCAAAATAAGGGCCTCTGTAAGAAACAGGAAAGTGAAAGTGAAGTTGCTCAGTCGTGTCCGACTCTCTGCGACCCCATGGGCTATATATATAGCCCACCAGGCTTCTCCATCCATGGGATTCTCCAGGCAGGAATACTGGAGTGGGGTTTCCACGTCCTTCTCCAAGGAATCTTCCTGACCCAGGGATCGAACCCGGGTCTCCCGCACTGGGGGCAGATGCTTTACCCTCTGAGCCACCAGGGAAGCCCCCGTGAGAAACATGAGGATAGCTCAAATCTTGTTCTCTCAATATTGAAATCTCAGTCTGAGGATCCTCTTGAATTCCTCTGCCAAGAGTAGTTATCTCTCCTAAGTACCAGCACCTTCTATGCTTTCAGATTCTTCATCTTCCTATTAAGTGCTTCTTCCTTTTCCCAAGGGATGAGCACCTTCCTGGACTCTCCCACCTCTGTCTCTCTGTATGCCTCCCTACAAAAACTAGTCCAATGCACACTCAAAGCAGCACACCAGACCCTGGAATCAATAAGCTATTCTCCCTTCAGGATGTCCCCAGTGCAGGGGGTGAGCTGAACACAGTTCATACCCTTCTCTTCCTCAGATCTGTGATTGCTCCAAGGGTTTGAGGAAAGATTCTACCCAAGAGACTCCTTAATTTTGTTCAGGGAATATTCCACACTTATTTCCCCACTTGGGTGGGTGTTCAAATCCTTCTAAACATCTTATTCTCTGGGGGAAGAAAAAGCACTAATTATAATTATTACAAGGGAGGAAGCTGATAAGACTAATCAAAATAATTCAGTGAAGGCTGTATATCAGCTTGGAGTCCAGCCCATTCTCACAGTTGTTTCTGGCTGGGACCACCGAGAGGAAAACAGTCTTTGGCAGCACCTCACACACTTCAGGGATTTGATTCATAAGGACATTCAGCCAATGGGGAAGAAATTCACAAATTGAAGTAGGTTTCAGAAAGTCATCCAGAGATGGAAGGACAATTCCTGGGCCTCCCTTGAGTGTCTAAGGGAGTGTCTCCAGGTGTAACAAATGTGAACCCAGAGTCAGTGGAAGGCCAAGCCATTCTTAAGTCTCATTTAACTTCCCAGCGTTTCCCAGCTGTTAGGAAAAAATTATTCAATATACAAATGTAGGAGATAGGGCTTACCATGCCCACTTCCCAGCTGGTATAGTCAACATTTCACATGTTCAACAACCAGTATCTGGAGGCTGATGCAAAGGAAGATAAATGAGCAGAACAAATTGCCAGTATTCTGGCTTTAGTGATTCAGGGTGAGTTGACCTCGTAGGGATGACCTCCCCACATGCCACCTGTCCTGAAGGAACCCAGTAATATGGATGAGTTGCCTGGGGTTTCAAAGACCACCTGCACAGTGGAGAGAAAGGCTTAAAGCCAATGTGCACACTACACAGAGGAGGGTCTTTTGAAAAGGGAATGCCCCCAAATGTCTCAGAAAGAAATTTAGCAGACTGCCATGTCCTGACCCATCCTCACTGGTTGCACACATCGAAGACGAGCGCTGAAGTGACCCAGGGTTCCTAGGAAAACCCTAAAAATGCCCCAAGGAACCTAGGCTCACCCTGACCATTAGGGATAAAAAGGTTGACTTTATAGAGGACACAGGGGCACTAACAAGGCAGAATGACCAATGTTAAATACAAGATAGTGGGAGTGAAAGGAAAGCCACAGAAGAGCAAATTTATAGAGCAGCTTCAGTGTGATTTGAATGGGAAAATATTATCTCACTCTTTCTTGTATGTTCCAGAATGCTGAATTCTGCTAAGAAGAAGAGACTTACTATATAAATTGGGATCTACAATTTATCTCAGAGACAAAAACCTTACCATCTATATACCTAAGACTCTCTTCCATTATGTAGCCCTATTGCTACCACTCTCTGCAAAGGATAAAGGCCTGATTAACCTTGAAGGGATTGAATCCCTCAATATGGGCAAATGAACAATAGGCAGAGACAGGAGATTCCCCCAGTCAAGCTGTGACCTGACTCCAATCACCCAAATATAAAGCAATATCCTGTGGACTAAGAATATTGCCCACCATATCAGTAAAAAAAGAATGTCACAGCATCAGCGATTGTCCTAAGGGAACGCAGGATGGAAACAAGGAATCCCTGTCATCTAGCAGTCCTCAGACTGCAGCCAGCCACAGTGGTGTAGCATGAGGAAGCTAAAGATGAGAAAACACAGGATAGTGTCCCCAGATAGCTGAGATTCATATCAAAGGAATAATAAATCAGTGAGCCCAGACTCTTGCATCTTCATACATAGAAAGGCGCTAGATTCCTTAACTTGAGGTATCTGGTTTTCTTTAATTCACAATAACATTTTGACATTCTGAGTACCTGTCCTTTGTTGCAAAAACTAGATATCTTAGCTCCCCTTTTGCCTCCTCAGAGTAATTTTCTTAGTGCTATCTGAGATGCTGGCTCCAAGACTTGAAGTTCTAAAAATTAGAATGTCTGTGCAATAAAGCATGACTCTTAACTTGTAGGTTCTTCATTTTTCTTCAGTCAACAGCCCTTTTAGCTTGGCATTGAGACTATAGTAGACATTTCACTCAAACAAGGGCTTCTTAGACCCTGTCCATCCCCTTGCAACCCTCCTATCTTGCCAATTAAAAAGAAAGAAATAAAGAAAGAAATCCAAGCTTACTCAGCTTCCTTGAGCTGTAAATAAAGCTACTAAGGATTCCCCCAGTGGGGCCCAACAGCTATACTTTTCTCTACTCTAAACCCTGGGAGAATCTGGTATTACGGGCTAGATTTAAAAGATGCCTTCTATTGTGTGCTCTTAGCCCTGGAATCTTAATGCATTTTTTGCTTTTGAATGGCAGGATCAGATAGCAGGGGAAAACAATAGTTGTTGTACTGGACAGTTCTGCCCCAGGGATTTAAAACCTTCCCCAACATTTTTGGAAAAACTTTAGCTGAGGATCATGGTGACCTTGAGATAGAAAAGGGAACTAAATTTCAATATGAGGATGACATTCTAATCATCAGCCCCACCTAAGAGCTTTCTGAATATAATATAGTTAATACCTTAAGTCATCTGGCAAAGAGAGGATATAACGTTTCAAACAAAAAGCCCAAATCTCCCTCCAGTGGGTAGAATGTGCATGCAAAATCTGAACTTCATGCTTGAAGAACTATGGGTGGAGGTTTGTGACATTGTATAGAAGGCAGTGATCAAGACCATCCCCAAGAAAAAGAAAAGCAAAAAGGAAAAATGGTTGTCTGAGGAGGCCTTAAAAATAACTAAGAAAAGAAGAGAAGATAAAGGCAAAAGAGAAAAAGAAAGATATACCCGTTTGAAAGCAGAGTTCCAAAGGATAGCAAGGAGAGATAAGAAAACCTTCCTCAGTGGTCAATACAAAGAAATAGAAGAAAACAATAAAATGGGAAATACTAGAAATCTCTTTCAAAAAATTGGAAATACCAAGTAAATATTTCATGCAAGGATAGGCATAATAAAGGACAGAAATGGTATAGATCTAACAGAAGCAGATGATATTAAGAAGAGGTAACAAGAACACACAGAAGAACTATACAAAAATGATCTTCATGACACAGATAATCACAATGGTATGATCACTGACCTAGAGTGAGATATCCTGGCATGTGAAATCAAGTGGGCCTTCGGAAGCATCACTGTGAACAAAGGTAGTGGATGTGATGGAATTCCAGCTGAGCTATTTCAAATTCTAAAAGATGATGCTGGGAAAGTGCTTCCCTCAATATTCCAGCAAATTTGGAAAACTCAGCAGTGGCCACAGGACTGAAAAAAAGTCAGTTTTCATTCCAATCCCAAAGAAGGGAAATGCCAAAGAATGTTCAAACTACCACACAATTGCACTCATCTCACACACTACCAAAGTAATGCTCAAAATTCTCCAAGCCAGGCTTCAACAGTATGTGAACCATGAATTTCCAGATGTTCAAGCTGGATTTAGAAAATGCAGAGGAACCAGAGATCAAAATGCAAACATCTGATGGATCATCAAAAAAGCAAGAGAGTTCCAGAAAAACATCTGCTTCAGACTTATTGACTATGCCAAAGCCTTTGACTGTGTGGAGCACAACAATTTGTGGAAAATTCTTAAAGAGATGGGAATACCAGACCAGCATACCTGCCTCCTGAGAAATCTGTATGCAGGTCAAGAAGTAACATTTAGAACCAGATATGAGACAATAGACTGGTTCCAAATTTGGAAAGGAATATGTCAAATCTGTATATTATCATTTTACTTATTTTACTTACATGCAGAGTATATCATGCGAAATGCCAGGTTGGATGAGACACAGGCTGAAATCAAGATTACCAGGAGAAATATCAATAACCTCAGATACACAGATGACACCACACTTATGATAGAAAGTGAAGGAGAACTAAGGAGCCTCTTGATGAAAGTGAAAGAGAGTGAAAAATTTGGCTTAAAACTCAACATTCAGAAAACTAAGATCATGACATCCAGTCCCACCACTTCATGGCAAATAAGTGGGGAAACAATGGAAACAGTGACAGACTTTATTTTTTTTGGGGGGGGGCCTCCAATATCAGGGCAAATGGTGACTACAGTCATGAAATTAAAAGATGCTTGCTCGTTGGAAGAAAATCTATGACCAAACTAGGCAGCATATTAAAAAGCAGAGACATTACTATGCCGACAAAGGTCCATCTAGTTAAATCTGTGGTTTTTTCAGTATTCATGTATGGACGAGAGAGTTGGATTATAAATAAAGCTGAGCACCGAAGAATTAATGTATTTGAACTGTGGTGTTGGAGAAGGCTTTTGAGAGTACCTTGGACTGCAAGGAGATCAAACCAGTCAATCCTAAAGGAAATCAGTCCTGAATATTCATTAGAAGGACTGATGCTGAAGCTGAAGCTCCAATAATTTGGTCACCTGATGAAAAGAACTGTCTTATTTAAAAAGACCCTGATGCTGTGAAAGATTGAAGGCAGGAAGAGTAAGAGACAACAAAGGATGAGATGGTTGTTGGTTGGCACCACCAACCCACTGGACGTGAGTTTGAGTAAACTCCCGGAGTTGGTGATAGGCAGGTGCAGTCCATGGGGTTGC
The DNA here is from genome assembly GCF_023699985.2 of Odocoileus virginianus. Classification (NCBI taxonomy): domain Eukaryota; kingdom Metazoa; phylum Chordata; class Mammalia; order Artiodactyla; family Cervidae; genus Odocoileus; species Odocoileus virginianus. The sequence continues at coordinate 36,254,766 of NC_069680.1, forward strand.
AGAGTTGGATACGACTGAGCGACTGAACTGAACTGAACTGACCCAATCCTCACCAGTTGTGCTGTGTGCGTTGTTGCTCAGTCACATCCGACTCTTCGCAATCTCATGGACTGTAGCTCTCAAGGCTCCTCTGTCCATGGGGATTCTCCAGGTAAGAATACTGGAGTGGGTTGCTATGCCCTTCTCCAGGGCATCTGCCCAACCCAGGGATAGAACCCATGTCTCCTGCAGTGCAGGTGGATTCTTTACCATCTGAGCTACCTCAGGGCATAAGCCTGATGTGTCCTCCTTTGCTTGGCAGACAATTAAAGCTATTCTTTTCTACTTCACCAAAACTCTGTGATTCAACAAGCATCAGGGCACAGGAGCCACATTTTTGGTATCACTGCCACTTCCAACCTCTTTTAAAGGAAAGGATGGTTGCAGATTAATTATCCCCTGGTCCAAGTCATGATTCTAGACAACACATCTGTGACTCTAAGGCTCTGTAATGTCCTTAACCCTGTCTACTTTCTACCTCAAACAGATCCAGAATTAATTTATAAGTGTAAAGAAGTTATGAAACAAATATGACCTGACCTAAAGATCTATAGTGAGAATGCATAATTGAAATGGTTCATTGGTGAGAGTAGTTTAGTGAAAGAGAGAAAAGCAGTTTAAATTGCAGTAGGTTTCCATCACAGAAGTGGTGGAAGCTAAAACTTTGCCCTCTGGCTATTCTGCCCAGAATACCAAATTAATTGCCTTAATCAGAGCAGTAGAACTAGGGAAAGGAAAAGTTGTCAATATTTACGCTGACTATAAATGTGCCTATTCAATCTTACAGGCCCTTGGGGCCAACAGGAAGGGAAGAGGATTGCTGACCTCAGGGAATAAAAAGATTAAGAATGGGGAGGAAATTATGCAGCTTTCAGAGGCAATACTTCTGCCAAAGGAGGTGGAAGTTATTCACTAGAGGCCAACAAAATGGAGAAACAGAAACAATGAGGAACTAACAGAGCGGATATGGCAGCTAAACAAGCAACAGAGGATGGGATCAGACTTCAAATGCCACTCTTACTGGCTCCCCCCAGCCCTAACTCCTACACTTTCATATATACACCAGAAGAAAGGAAAAAGGTTTTGAAATGCAGCTTCTTTATAGCACTCACTTTGAAATGCAGTTACCCTAGAATACCCAGGGTGGATTGTTAACAGTCATGGGCAGCAGTTCTTCCCATCAGTCATGGCACTCCAAGCCCTCAGAGAAGCTCATCAGAACACACATTACAGGCAGGAGGCTCTGTATCAATGGTTATCAATGGTTCAACAAATCCATGACTACTCTCAATTTCCACTGGGATTCCCATGTGGTGCTAGTGGTAAGGAATCCCCCTGCCAATGTAGCTGACACAAGAGACATAGGTTTGATCTCTGAGTTGGGAAGATCCCCTGGAGGAGGAAATGACAACCCACTCCAGTAGTGGATCATAAAGAGAGTTGGACCATAAAGAGGGCTGAGCACCAAAGAACTGATGCTTTCAAACTGTGGTGCTGGAGGAGTCTTGAGTCTCTTGGACAGCAAGGAGATCAAACCAGTCAATCCTAAAGGAAATCAATTCTGAATATTCATTGGAAGAACTGATGCTGAAGCTGAAGCCTCAATAGTTTGGCCACCCATGGGAAAAGTCAACTCGTTGAAAAAGACCCTGATGCTGGGAAAGATTGAAGGCAGGAGGAGAAGGGGGCAACAGAGGATGAGATGGTTAGATGGCATCATCAACTCAGTGGGCATGAGTTGAGCAAACTCTTGGAGATAGTGAAGAGCAGGGAACCCTGGCATGCTGGAGTCCGTGGGGTCACAGAGTTGGACACGACTGAGTCATTGAGCAACAACCTTAAAGAGGTGTTTGAAACTTGCCCTACTTGCCGCCAGAATAACCCCAACACTCACCCCCACCAACCAAGGTCAAGGGAGTAAACCCTACTCAGTGTAGAAGCACATTTCCAGGTCAAGAATGGCAAGTTGATTTTACAGTAAAGCCCTGGGCACAAAGATGTTTTAGATAGATATTTACTGTTTTTATCTGACATATTCTCAGCTGAATGGAGGCATTCCACATCGTAATTGAGACAACCTCCATAACCATATAAGTTAATTTTATTATAAATCTCTACTCATACATGTTCTGTTGATTCTGTTTCTCTGGAGAACCCTGACTCATACTTATGGAGCTTAAAGGAATTGAGCTATGAGGAAAAAGTTTCTCAATTATTTTTCAAATCTCTCTAATTATATTTTGATTCTTCAAAAATAAACTTCCAAATCTCGACTTCAGCTCTCGTTGAACTTCCCATCTTTTCTTTCTCCTGTATTTCAAGAAATGGATCCCTGTAGAGTTTGAGTGGTTCTGAGTAATGGGAAAGAGTTGAAAATTAGACTTGATTTCATTATTTCTTTTTTTTGTGTGTGTTTGTTTTTTGCATTAGGGAGATGCCTCTCACTTCACAAGCATTGCATGTAATATTAATAACACATGCATACATGCAATGTTGTTAATTTTTTGAGGACACACTCAATTATTTTATATATTTTGCTCTTATAACTGGTCTCATAGAGTTTACTGAATTAATCATTTTTCCTACCCTCTAATTTATTTATTAGAATTCTAGAATTTTGAGAAGAAGAATGTTATTGCTCTTAAAATCATAAGGATGAATGGCAGAGAAGTAAATCTGGGTACAAGAAACACATCAACCCAAATTTCCTCTTTTCATTCTATATCAAAACTGACTATTTTTAAAAATTTAGTTTTATTTTAAACCAAGACTGGATTTTTTATTTTCAGTCCATGGTATTTGGAAATTAGGGCAAGGTTCAAGAAGATAATTGGGAGGAAAGCACCACCTTTTATAAGGTGTACTCTCATACTTATCAATAATACAACATTTTCTCTCAGTGTTTAACAAAATAAAAAAATTATTGAATTTCTCATTTTCAATCATTCCCTAATAGGATATGAAGTACATAAAGGAAGGAACTTTGTCTCTTTTGTTCATTGATGAATCCTCATAAACTTGGAGAGAACTTGGACTATATTAAATACAGGCATTTCTTGGTGATATTGAGGGCTCAGTTCCAGAGCACTGCAATCGAATGAGTATTGCAATAGTGCAAATTGCACGTTTTTGGTTTCCCAGTGCATATAAAATTTATGCTATACTGTAGTCTATTAAGGATGCAAAATCATCATGTCTTTAAACACCATGTACATACCTTATTTAAAAGATAATGTTTTCAGAAAACTGGTGATGACAGACTTGCTACATGTACGGTGGCCACAAATATCTAATTTGTAAAATATACAGCATCAGTAAAGCATAATAAACCAAAACACAATAAAAATGAGGTATGCCTATACTTAATATGTGTTAGTGATTGATTAACTGCCTGACAGAATCTATGCAGAATAAATAAAGTAAAATTTTGGGAAGCTGTAAGAAGCCAGATTCTACTTTGCTAGATGAATCGTGGGAGTGTAATCTGAGCAGCACCCCACAGAAGATGAACATGTAAATTGTCATTGCTTTTCTCTGCAATTGATAAAAATGGCATAAATATAATTATAATGTAATCTATTTTAACATATAATTGAATAATGAAGATAGACAATAATCATCAATGGGCATTGATATCACAAAAAAGTGAAACAACTAGATAATATTTATCAAATTGACAACATCCATTGGATTATCAAAAAAGCAAGAGAGCTCTAGAAAAACATCTATTTCTGTTTTATTGACTATGCCAAAGCCTTTGACTGTGTGGATCACAATAAACTGTGGAAAATTATGAAAGAGATGGGCATACCAGACCACCTGACCTGCCTCTTGAGAAATCTGTATGCAGGTCAGCAAGCAACAGTTAGAACTGGACAAGGAACAACAAACTAGTTCCAAATTGCAAAAGGAGTATGTCAAGACTGTATATTGTCACCCTGCTTATTAAACTTATATGCAGAGTACATCATGAGAAATGCTGAGCTGGATGAAGCACAAGCTGGAATCAAGATTGCTGGGAGAAATATCAATAACCTCAAATATGCAGATGACACCACCCTTATGGCAGAAAGTGAAGAAGAAATGAAGAGTCTCTTGATGAAAGTGGAAGAGGAGAGTGAAAAAGTTGGCTTAAATTTCAACATTCAGAAAACTAAGATCATGGCATCTGGTTCCATCACTTCATGGCAAATAGATGGGGAAACAGTGGAAACAGTGACAGACTTTATTTTGGGGGGCTCCAAAATCACTGCAGATGGTGACCATGGCCATGAAATTAAAAGATGCTTACTACTTGGAAGGAAAGTTATGACCAACCTAGACAGCATATTTAAAAGCAGAGACATTACTTTGCCAACAAAGGTCCATCTAGTAAAGGTTACGGTTTTTCCAGTAATCATGTTTGGATGTGAGAGTTGGACTATAAAGAAAGCTGAGGGCTGAAGAATTAATGCTTTTGAACTGTGGTGTTGGAGAAGGCTCTTGAGAGTCCCTTGGACTGCAAGGAGATCCAACCGGTCCACCCTAAAGGAGATCAGTCCTGCGTGTTCTTTGGAAGGACTGATGTTGAAGCTGAAACTCCAGTATTTTGGCCACCTGATGCGAAGAGCTGACTCATTTGACAGGATTAGATGGTTGGACTGCATCACTGACTCAATGGACATGAGTTTGAGGAAGCTCCAGGAGTTGGTGATAGACAGGGAGGCCTGGTGTGCTACAGTCCATGTGGTCGCAAAGAGTCGGACACGACTAAACTGAACTGAACTGATGGATGTACATAACACCAGCATTGTTCAGTTCAGTTCAGTTGCTCAGTCGTGTCCAACTCTTTGCGACCCCAGGAATCGCAGCACTCCAGGCCTCCATGTCTATCACAAACTCCTGGAGTTTACTCAAACCCATGCCCATCGAGTTGGTGATGCCATCCAGCCATCTCATCCTCTGTCTTCCTCTTCTCCTCCTGCCCCCAATCCGTCCCAGCATCAGGGTCTTTTCCAATGAGTCGACTCTTTGCATGAGGTGGCCAAAGTATGGGAGCTTCAGTTTTAGCATCAGTCCTTCCAATGGACACCCAGGACTGATCTGCTTTCGGATGGACTGGTGGGATCTCCTTGCAGTCCAAGGGACTCTCAAGAGTCTTCTCCAACACCACAGTTCAAAAGCATCAATTTTTTGGTGCTCAGCTTTCTTCACAGTCCAACTCTCACATCCATACATGACATCCACCACCGGTATGGTATAGTATACCAAAAAGAAAAGAAAAAAGAAAATAAAAAGGCAAAAAACCTGAAACAAATAGACTATATGTACATATCACAGTTTAGAGAAAATGCAAGGATGGTAGAACATATGTTACTCCAAAGCATGTAATTAGGAAAATTCAAAATATAAGAACACTATAGGAAAAATGATCTAAGTTGAATAGCTTAATTAAAACATAAAAAAGGGGAAAGAAACATTTGTTAAGCAGAGACTTAGCTAAATACTAGTGCATGAACTTTGAACAAAAATGGGAAAATTTGAACTTTGGCAGCAAACTTAATTGTATCAATTACTTATATTTTACTTCCAGTTAAAAAATATTACTATAGTTATGCTATTTTAGAATTAAACTCAAAACAAACCAGTTTAGAAGCATAAAACAAGACTGTGGATTTTTTTTTTTAATAGCTTAGTGATGACTACACGAAGGTTCATTATCCTATTTGTTTTAGTTTTGTTTATGTTTGAAGTTTTTCCACTGAGGGACAAATATAATACTAGCAGTATGATTGCTACCATTATCTTCATTGGGGAGAAGCTTATTAGGAAATTAGCTGTATAAGACATTGTCAAATACACACACACACACACACACACACACACATATATATATACACAGGCTTCCCAGGTGGCACTCGTGGTAAAGAACCTGCCTGCCAACTCAAAAGATGTAAGAGACTTGGGTTCAATCCTACACACACACACACACACACGTATATGTACATATACATGCACACATATATATATAAAATTTCTGGGCTTCATGAATAATGATTTTGGAAATGGGCAAGTTTTCTTATTATTAATATAAACAACTCTTCTGGCAATTTTAATGCATTGCCAGAAAATTGAAATTAATTAAATCTAAACTTCCCCATTCTAACATCTAGTTTACAGAAAACAGAAGAGGCATGGGAACATGTTAAATAACACCCTGAGTATGCAGTCGACAAAATTCACAATGAGAGAATTTTACAGTCGAATTGATGAAGTATTTTTCAAAAGCAGTGTAACAAACAGAAGGCAGTGGTTGAGTAGAGACATCAGCGAAATGCGATATGTAACGGTTTAATCAATTCAGACAGTATTCTCATCTTTCAGGCGGAAAATAGGCAAAAGAAAGAAAATATTAGAAACTATTTTTATCATTCTGATTATAATCATTCTAACCCTTAATTACCTTGTTTTTCCTCCAATAGAGACATATTTATGATCAAGCCTTTATCTACTAAGTATTATCTGACTTTCAGTAAGCCATATGCCCCAAAGCGACACAACACTTAACACAAACTTACTTTTGTAGGAGGTATTCCCTTAGGGGAATCAAATGCAGTAATTTAGTAATAAACAAACTTGCCCAATGCCCAGGAGAAGAGAAGCACTTTTTTTTTTTTTTCCACAGTGTCTCAAGGTATTAGAGAAATGCCCAACATGTAGTAGGTTCTTAATGAATATTTGTTGAATAATTACATAAATTAAAAAAAAAAGTATCTTCTCATCATTAGTAAGCATGAAACTTCTACAAGTGTAGCAGCAGTGATGTCTTTCTTAGGAAATGAAGTGGTGATCTAATAACTAACATAAGGAAAATTAAGTATACAAATTAAATACTGCTACATAACAAAAAACTGAAAACTTACTAGTTGGAAGCAACAATAATTCATGTGACTCAGGAGTTCACAGCTCACCTGAGTTTGCTTATATAACCTGAGTTGTCAACTGCACTGAATTTAAAAGTGATACACAATTTTTATATTAATTTGTATTGTTATATATTTACATTATACTAAATATATTGTTCATATTTCAATTTTGTCACTTGGCTCAATGTATTTCATTGTATTTGATTTTCCCTAGTATGCAATTTTCAAATAGATCATTGAAAAGATATGACGGTCAGTTGATGCATGAGCTGGACCTGAGCAATCAGAAGCCTCCTCACTCTCTCCCCTGTCCTTGGAGTGTATGTTCTGCCCCCAGTAAGAGCTATTTTAAGGATGCAGCTTTATAGAGAGTACTGTGTTGTTGAGACCATCTGAACAGTATATGCAGACCTGTGTATAAACTTTTAAGATTCTGGCATGCAGTTGCAGAGATCTGCTCATCTTACGGCCACCCAAGACAAGTATAAAATATAAGTTTTCTTTCTTGTTAAACCTACCACCTATCAATCTTGGGTGGTCTGCCTCTTTAGTCTCTTCCTCCCATTTGTGTTCAGGAGTCAGTTTTCAAACCAACATACAAGATCCTGCCTCTAAGTGTCATGTCTCTATTTTAACCTTTAAAGTTTTACACAGTTTTTTTTTTTGCTCCAACAATATTGATATAGTTAAGAATACCTTTTATTTTGGGTCTATCTAAAGCTTTCTCAGTAGTAGAATTACATGCAGTTCAGCAGGAGTTCAATCACTGGGTCAAGAAGTTCCCCTGAAGAAGAGATGGCAACCCATTCTAATATTCTTGCCTGGGAAACCCCATGGACAGAAGAACCTGGCAGTCTACAATTATGGGGTTGCAAAAGAGTTTGACACATTCAGTGATTAAACAACAATAAAAATTAGCCTGAATACCTTATAAGAATTGTATTTTTTAGAATATCACACTTGGAGGTGTCCATCTATGCATCACTGATTGATTGACTGTTTGATTTCTTAACTTTGTAGGTATAATTTTTCCCCCTTGAAACTTCTTAATGATCTATAGGGTGACATTTTAAAATCATGTAAGACATATTATTGTTTATTGTTTTATTTTCTTAGCCTATTGCTTTTTTATTATTATGCAATATTGTTTCTCAATTTCCAATATTTTGCCTTGAGCTCTATTTTCATCCTAAAATATTTTTGCTACTTCAGATTTTATAAATCATTGATTAATTAATAATTATTGATTTTTTTGGATGAAATGTTTGATTTGCTATTTTGTCCACCTTAGATATTTTCTTTATTTTGAAATTTATTCATTATTATTTTTATTTTTCTCTTGCAAATGAACTGTAAAGTAAATTTTATCTTCATCCAATCAGTGATTGAATAATTATACTAATTGTGATTTCTGGTATCTTTAGAATTTTTGCCATATTTATAATTTTTGCTTTCGATTTACCCACCCCCTTTATGTTTTTCTTCTTTCCTGACTTTTCTACAATTTTGTTTTCCATACATCCTTTTTTTCTATCCTCTACATTTTTATTATAAACTGTAAAATATGCTACTGAAAGGTTATTCTTCAAAATCCTACATACATAACTATAAATATTTACTACACTGTGAAAAATAATTCACTAGTTTTCTTATCATCAGAAACACAATCTAGATGCTATCAAGATTTAACTATTAACAAAAAGTTTATTTTATGCCCACTTCTGTCATCTATCTTTTTACCATATCTTTAATTAAGAAAAAAAAAATAGTTCCTTCCTGTTCCTTGGAATTTTAGTGTTGAAGCTTCACTTTAACTTCATTGTTTTTTTTCTTTTACTCTATTGCTTCTTTCCTTTCCTCTAATCCTTCCTCTTTCTTTCCCCCTCTGCTTGGTTAAGTTCTTCCATTCTCTCTAGAAGTCCTTAGTTCACAACACAGCCTCTTAAAGTTATTTTAAATAATGATGCCCTTGGATGATATGAAGATGTAGATTCATTCACAGATGTAGTTGGTAACTTGACTTGGTTCTGGAATATAAACACTATGTCCTTATATTCCAGAGACTCCTAGTTTTACTTTAAAACAGAAATTTGATTTCAGGATACTTCTAGGAGGTGGAATGCTTCACTTTACTTTGTGGATTTAGCTAGTAACCCAGGCTTGCCTCCCCATACAAGGAAGCACTTTTAAGTCTTGTTTCCCATAGAAGTCAAATTCCTAGCTGCCCCTGGCTGACTCCAGACACTGAGCACACAAGATTAATGGTTTTAACTCTAATCATCTCTTGTCTCTTTTATATATGCTTAATTTCTGTCTTTGTTTGCATCCAGTTATGCTATTTTCAGGGCTTCCCCAGTGGCTTGGCAGTAAAGAATCTGCCTGCAATGCAGGAGATGCACGTTTGATTCTCGGGTCAAGAAGATCCCTTGGAGAAGGAAATGGCAATGTACTCCAGTATTCTTGCCTGGGAAATCCCATGGACAGAGGAGTCTGGTGGGCTATAGCTCATGTTGTTCCAAAAGATTTGGAAATGACTTGGCAACTAAACAACAACAGCAACAATGCTATTTTCATATTATAATAACTTACCATTATAATTACTAATTATACTGATGTTACCTCTTGAGTTTCTCAGTTCATTTTAGATCTTGGTTACTTTATTACCTCCTGGGCTTTGGTTTGTAACCATTATTTGTAACACCACAGATATACTTCATGGCCCTCAAATTAACCTCTTAAAACCAGCATATTCTTCTTGGCTTTAGTAAGCAGAAACATTCTGTGATTCTACAACTCTGGGCCCTTGAATGACAGGAGTCTTTTAATAGGTAGAAATCAGAGCTAACAATTCTCTTCTTATTTTAGCTGAAATTTCTTTAATTAACAATCAGTTCTATTATTCTTATGAATTAAATATTGCTTAAAGCCTTTGAAAATGGTAATAAAAGTCTTTTGTATGTAAAAGTGTTATCAAATTATAATTTTTTTCTTCCAGAATGATTGAAATGAAATTTTCTAGCAGTGTGAGCGTAATGGCCAATTATTCTGAGCAATTATCTTTTATTTTCTTCCCTCTCTGGAATCTACATCATAGTGTGGCAAGAATCATCATTTGCTTCATTTATTTTTTTCTTCTTTTGTGAAAAACTTTTCTATTTCTCCTTTTCCCCCCTCAATTCACCAACGCCCTAGTATTTACATGTTTGTTAATAGTTTAATATTTTCTCAGGTTTTAAATTTTAATTTTTTTTTGTTCCTATGTAATGGTACTTCTTATTCATTATTACTGCTAAAATGCAGGTTACTTAGGTTAGTGAAAAAATCCACTGACATTCAGGATCCCATGTCTGTGGACTGGTTGGTTAAATTACCTAAGTAAAACATTGCTGAGATATTAATTTTTGAGAAATTAGACAAAGAATGGGGGAGTTTGAATTAAGAGTTTTTATAAATTTCTCTCCTCTTACACTGCAGTTCAGGATTAAAGACAATTTCATAGAGCCGAGATTTGATAGAAATTTATTGGATGCTAAAAGATGATGAAAAAAAAAAAAAAGGAGGGGATAGGGCAAGACTTCAGGTTCATCTGGGCAAAATGAAGGGGTAGATAATTTTCTTCAAAGTTTTGCCAGAGTTTGCCTAGTTGAAGTTAAAATTTCATAAGACTTTGGTTTTATTTATGATGTTTTTTGTGGACTTTTATAAAAATGGAAATAGCTGCTCTATATTTTGTATAAGATTCGAAGTTTTCAGTGTAACATTAACAGTAACATACTAACTCACAGTCATTGAGCACTTACTATATGCAATGCCCTATGCCCTGCATCTGCAATATATACCTACCCCATGAAGTAGTTGCTTGAGTTACTAGTAGTAAGTGGCAGGGCTGGAAGTCAACCCTAGGTCTGTGAATAAAAGCTGTTTGCTCATTCGTTCATGCTGCTTCTATAAGTACTTTACACATTTACAATGGTGTACTCTGTAGCCTTTTTGAACTCTGTAAGTCTATTCATTTAGACACAGCAGTTTGAATCTTGGTTGGATGCCTGAGAATGTGAAAGTGATGGCTGGTGGCACTGGTGTGGGAAGAACATGTAGTTTTAGAGTTAGAAAAGCTATTTTCTATCATACAATTGGACAGCCAGAGAGAATGAGTGACCCTTGAGAGGGGAGGAGGTGTTGTTCATCACACTCTCCTAGATAAGTCCAGTTGGGCTTACCTTCAACCTTAGAAGGACTCCTGCCCCCAGAGAAAGAAATATTGCCAGAGTAGCTGTGGCAGAGTGCAGAGCCAAGCCCCAGTAATCAGTCTGACACTACTTGGGGATGCCCAGAAAACTGAATCTACATCTGACTGACAGATGGCCATCAAAACCTTCAGAGGAAGAAATAAATATTAAAGTGGCTGATTTGCAACACCAGGTGCTAATAGACCCTCAGAAAATTCTATCAGCACATCTCCTAGGCATCCTTTACTAGTTTCCATATTTAACAAGAACATACAAGTTTTCATTGAAAAGAAGATGATGCATAGAATATGCACCCTGGAGCCCATCTCTAAGATTTGCCTCAGTTAAACCCAGTTCAGCTTCCTTTTACAGTGATCACAATGGGAGATTGTGAGTAAAAAGTCAAAGGGGTATTTTGTGAAACTCTTTATAAGATATTTGGGCATAGATAGCCTTCATGTAATAATTGAAAGAATATTGATCATTAATATTATTCTAATGCAGGAGTGTGTGTGCTCAACTGTGTCCAACTCTTTGTGATCCCATAGACTAGCCCACCAGGCTTCTCTCTTCATGGAATTTTTCAAGCAAGAATACTCATGGGGGTGTTTCCTGACCCAGGGATCAAACACACGTCTCTTGTGTCTCCTGTACTGGCAAGGAGATTCTTTACCACTGCACAACCTGGGAAACTTGAACACAAGAGCATCAAGCAAGAAAATGAAGAAACTTTTCCAAGGACATTATGTATGCTGTTTTGACATCTTGTGAGATCTATTGTCACAAAATTGTAGAGTGCCATCACTGTCAAGCCCATTAGTGCTTTATTTGGTTTAAAGAAGATGAAGGGAGAATATTTTTTTTAATATTTTCACTGTGAAATAGAGAAGATATGCAAGAAAGTGAAGTGAAAAAAGTGAAAGTGTTAGTCGCTCAATGGTGTCGACTCTTTGACACCCCATGGGCTGTAGCTTGCCAAGCTCCTCTGTTCATGGAATTCTCCAGGCAAGAATATTAGAATAGGTAGCGATTCCCTTCTCCAGGGGATCTTCCTGACCCAGGGATCAATTATCATCTGAGCCAGCAGGGATTTTAACAAATAGTCACGATAGCCAAAAAAGAGAACATTTTTAACACTCTATAAGATCACAGTAAGTATTCTTTTCCCACAAGGGTAACTATGATCTTAAATTTGCTTTTCTGTGTAGTTTTAGTAACCATGCATGCCTTCAAAAATGTATAGTTTAGTTTTGCTTTTTAAATACTTTATGTGGAGGGAACATATATTTAAAGGGAATACCTTTGTTTTACCCTTTTCCTGTCACTCAACATTGCTTATAGGATTTGAGAAAGACATAGTAATATAATTAATATAATTTGTTATTTACCAGATTACTGCATCAAGACTTCAAATTAAAGTGTAAGGTGAAAAAGTTAAGGTTATCAACTGAGGTACGAATATATGGAAGGTTTTTTTTTTTCCCCTGGGGCAATGGAGGACTCTATTACAGATTTCTCAATCTTACAAGCTATGGTAATTTCCATTACACATTTTAGCATGCTAGAATAATTTATATTTGTGAATGCATGATTGAATAGCTGTCTCCCATCCGTGACAATATGTAATGAACTTTCAGTCCCAAGATTGAGACTGAAAGATTTTTTTTTTTTTTTAGATCACAAAGAATATTCTTTATTTTTACCTCCTTCTTTGTGCTATTCAATTACCCCCTGGACTGTAGCCTGCCAGACTGCTCTATCCATGGGCATTCTCCAGGCAAGAATACTGGAATAGGTAGCTTATCCCATCTCCAGGAGATCTTCCCAACTCAGGAATCAAACCAGGGACTCCTGCATTGCAGGCAGATTCTTTTATCAGCCAAATAACCAGGGAAGCCCTTCAGTAGCTTCTAAAATACATACAAAGCTTGCATATACAATGTGAGTTTCTCGAGACCACTCCAACTTATGAATAGCAAAGATTCACAGTTTTAGTATAATTTAATTCCTCTAACATTCACTTGTACCTTTAAAGAATATTTATTACTTATTAGGCCACATCAGGTCTTAGTTACAGCAGGCAGGATCTTTAGTGGCAGCATTGGGACTCTTAGTTGTGGCATGTGAGACCTATCTCCTTAATCAGGGATTGAACCCCGAGTCCATGAATTGGGAGCTCAGAGTCTTAACCACTGGACCCCAGGGAAGTTTCCATTTTTAATATAAGATTTTAGTATAAGATTTACCTTAGGGTTACCTCCAGGTACTTCTGGAAAGTATACTCAAGTATTTCTCACGGGCTCTGACATTCTCACAAACAATTCTCTTCCTGCTAAGCAATAGCACTGTGCCATTGTCTTCTGCCTAAGGTCCACAGATTATCTCTTTGCCCAATGAACAGCAATATAATTTTATATAACTGATGATGCATGCTCCTTAGGATGGTAAACTCATTGATGTTCTGTAGCAAAGTGAATCCTATGCATTCCTTTTGTTTTATTAATACATAACTGTTAGTTAGTATTAGTTAGTTTTATTAATATGAATGGTTACTCTTACCTTATCCTTTAGAGAGCAGACAAAATGAAAACCACAATCACAGAAAACAAACTGATCACATGGACCACAGTCTTGTCTAACTCAATGAAATTATGAGCCATACCATGTAGGGCCACCCAAGATGGACAGATCATGGTGGAGAATTCTGACAAAAGTGGTCTATTGGAAAAGGCAATGGCAAACCACTTCAGTATTCTTGCTTTGAGAACCCAATGAACAGTATGAAAAGCAAAAAGATATGACACTGAAAGATGAACTCCTCAGGCAGGTAGGTGCCCAATATGCTACTGGAGAAGAGTGCAGAATTAACACAAGAAAGAATGAAGATACATAGCCAAAGCAAAAGCAATGCCTAGTTGGGGATGTGACTGGTGTTGGAAGTAAAGTTCGATGCTGTAAAGAACAATATTGCATAGGACCCTGGAATGTTAGGTCCATGAATCAAATAAATTAGAAGTGGTAAAACAGGAGATGGCAAGAGTGAACATTGACATTTTAGGAATCAGTGAACTAAAATGGACTGGAATGAGTGAATTTAACTCAGGTGAGCATTATATCTATTACTGTGGGCAGGAATCCCTTAGAAGATATGGAGTAGCCATCATAGTCAACAAGAGTCTGAAATGCAATACTTGTGTGCAATCTCAAAAAGGACAGAATGATCTGTTCATTTCCAAGGCAAACCATTCAATAGCACAGTAATCCAAGTCTATGCCCTGACCATTAATGCTGAAAAGGCTGAAGTTGAATGGTTCTATGAAGACTTACAAGACCTTCTAGAACTAACACTCAAAAAAGATGTCCTTTTCATTATAGAGGACTGGAATGCAAAAGTAGGAAGTCAAGAGATACCTGGAGTAACACGCAAATTTGGCCTTGGAGTACAAAATGAAGCAAGGCAAAGGTTAGCAGAATTTTGCCAATAGAACACAATGGTCATAACAAACACCCTCTTCCAACAACACAAGAGAAGACTCTACACATGGACATCTCCAGATGGTCAATACAGAAATCAGATTGATTATATTCTATGCAGCTGTGTATGGAGAAGCTCTATACAGTCAGCAAAAGCAAGACCAGGAACTGACTGTGGCTCAGATCATAAACTTGCTATTGCCAAATTCAGGCTTAAATTGAAGAAAATATGGAAAACCAGTAGACCATTGAGGTATGACCTAAATCAAATCCGTTATGACTATACAGTGGAAGTGGGAAATAGATTCTAGGGATTCAAGCTGATAGACAGAGTGCCTGAAGAGCTACGGATGGAAGTTCATGACATTTTACAGGAGGCAGTGATCAATACCATCGACAAGAAAAAGAAATGCAAAAAGGCAAAATGGTTGTCTGAGGAGACCTTACAAATAGCTGAGAAAAGCAGATAAGTGAAAGGCAAAGGACTAAAGGAAAGAAATATCCATTTGAATGCAATGTTCCAAAGATTAGCAGGAAGAGATAAGAAGGCCTTCCTCAGTGATCAATGCCAAGAAATACAGGAAAGCAATAGAATGGGAAAGACTAGAGATCTCTTCAAGAAAATTAGTCACACAAAGGGAACAATTCATCAGGCACAAAAAAGGACAGAAATGGTATGTAGCAAACAGAAGCAAAAGATATTAAGGAGAGGTAGCAAAAATACACAGAAGAACTATAAAAAAAAAAAAGCTTAATGACCCAGATAACCACAACAGTGTTATCACTAACCTAGAGTTAAACATCCTGGAATGTGTAGTCAACTGGGCCTTAGGAAGCATAACTACGAACAAAGCTAGTGGAGGTGATGGAATTCCATTTGAGCTATTTCAAATCTTAAAAGATGATGCTGTGAAAGTGCTGCACTCAATATGCCAAAAAATTTGGAAACTCAGAAGTGGCCACAGGACTGGAAAAGATCAGTTTTCATTCCAATATCAAAGAAAGTCAATGCCAAAGAGTGTTTAAATTACTGCATGATTGCACTCATCTCACACGCTAGCTAAGTAATGCTCAATATTCTCAAAGTGAGTCTTCCACAGTATGTGAACTGTGAAATTCCAAATGTTCAAGCTGGATTTAGAAAAGGCAGAGGAACCAGAGATAAAATTGTCAATATCTGTTGGATCATAGAAAAAGCAAGAGAGTTCCAGAAAAACATCTACTTCTGCTTTATTGACTATGCTGAAGCCTTTGACTCTGTGGATCACAAAAAAACTGGAAATTTCTTCAAGAGAAGGGGATACCAGATGACCTTACCTGCCTTTTGAGAAATATGTTTGCAGGTCAAGAAACAACAGTTAGAACTGGACATGGAACAATAGACAGGTTCCAAATTAGGAAAGGAGTGCATCAAGGCTGTATATTGTCACTTTGCTTATTTAACTTATATGCAGAGTACATCATGAGAAATGCCAGGCTGGATGAAGCACAAGCTGGAATCAAGATTGCCAGGAGAAATATCAATAACTTCAGACACACAGATGACACAACCCTTATGGCAGAAAGCAGACAATAACTAAAGAGCCTCTTGATGAAAGTGAAAGAAGAGAGTGAAAAAGTTGGCTTAAAACTCAACATTCAAGATCATGGCATCTGGTCCCATCACTTCATGGGAAATAGATGGGAAAACAGTGGAAACAGTGACATTATTTTCTTGGGCTCCAATATCACAGGAGATAGTGACTGCAGCTATGAAATTAAAAGATGCTTACCCCTTGGAAGAAAAGCTATGATCAACCTATACAGCATATTAAAAGGAGAGACATTACTTTGTCAACAAAAGTCTGTCTAGTCAAAGCTATGGTTTTTTCAGTAGTCATGTATGGATGTGAAAGTTGGACTATAAAGAAAGCTGAGCACCAAAGAATTGATGCTTTTGAACTGTGGTGTTGGAGAAGACCCTTGAGAGTTTCTTGGACTGCAAAGAGATCCAGCCAGTCAACCCTATAGGAAATCAGTGCTGAATATTCATTGGAAGGACTGATGCTGAAGCTGAAGCTCCAATACTTTGGCCACCTTATGTGAAAAACTGATTCATTAGAAAAGACCCTGATGCTGGGAAAGATTGAAGGCAGGAAGGGGAACAACAGAGGATTAGATGGCTGGATGTTATCACCGACTCAATGGACATAAGTTTTAGCAGGCTTCGGGAGTTGGTGATGGACAGGGAAGCCTGGCATGCAGCAGTCCATGGGGTCACATAGAGTTGGGCATGACTGAGTGACTGAACTGACTTAACTGACTGTTATTTCATAACTACCACCCAAGTGGCCCATTGGGAAAGAATCCACCTGCCAATGCCAGGAGACATAGGAGACACAGGTTTGATTCCTGTGTTGGGAAGTTCTCCTGAAAAAGGAAGTGGTAACCCACTCCAGTGTTCTTGCCTGGGAAATTCTGTGGACAGAGGAGTGTCCATAGTGTGGCAGGCTACAGTCCTCCTGATTACAAAGAGTTTGACACCACTGAGCACACACACAGTTCATAACCATCCTCATCATTATCTTCCTCCTCATCATTTCATGACTTTTTACCCCACTGTTGTTCAGTCACTAAGTCATGTCTGACTCTTTTCAACCCCATGGACTGAAGCATGCCAGGATCCCTCAGATTTTGTGCCAGTTTCATGTCTAGTGAGTTGGAGATGTTATCTAAGCATCTCATAATCTGCCATCATATTCTTTTACCTTCAATCTTTCTGATGCAGGCATCAGGGTCTTTTCCAATGAGTCAGCTCTTTACATCAGGTGGCAAACATACTGGTGATTAAGCATCAGTCCTTCCAATGAATATACAGGGTTGATTTCCTTTAGGATTGACTGGTTTGATCTTTTTGTAGTCCAAGGGACTCTCATAAATCTTTACCAGGACCAAATTTTGAATGTGTCAGTTCTCCTACATGCAACCTTCGTTATAGTCCAACTCTCACATCCATACAAAACTACTGCATAAACCATAGACTTGATTAAATGCACTTTTGTTGGCAAAGTAATGTCTCTGCTTTTTGATATGCTGTCTAGTTTCGGCATAGTTTTTCTTCCAAGGAACAAGTGTCTGTTAATTTCATGGCTGCAGTCACCTTCTGCAGTGATTTTGGAGCCCAAGTAAATAAAGTCTGTCACTGTTTCCATTATTTCCCCATCTATTTGCCATGAAATGATGGGACTGGATGCCATGATCTTCAATTTTGAACGTTGAGTTTCAAGTTTTCTTGTTCACTCTCCTCTTTCACTTTCGTCAAGAGGGTCTTAAGGGTAGTGTCATATGCATATCTGAGGTTTTTGATGTTACTCCCAGGAATCTTGATTCCAGCTTGTGGTTCATCCAGCCTGGCAGTTTGCATGATGCACCCTGCATATAATTTAAATGATCAGGGTCAAAATATAGAGTCTTGACATGCTCCTATCCCAATTTGGAACCAGTCTCTTGTTCTGTGTCCAGTTCTGCCTGTTGTTTCTTGATCTCCATACAGATTTCTCAGGAGGCAGCTAGGGTGGTCTGGTATCCCCATCTCTTTAAGAAATTTCCACAGTTTTTTGTGACTCATACAGTCAAAGACTTTGACATAGACAGTAAAGCAAAAGTAGATGCTTCTCTGGAACTCTCTTGCTTTTTCTATGATCCAACGGATGTTGGCAATTTTATCTCTGGTTCCTCTGCATTTTCTAAATCCAGCTAGAAGTTTCTAAATCTAGAAGTTCACGGTTCACATACTGTGGAAGACTCACTTTGAGAATCTTGAGCATTACTTTACTAGCGTGTGATTTGAGTGCAATTGTGCAGTCGTTTAAACATTCTTTGACATTGCTTTTCTTTGGGATTGGAATGAAAACTGACCTTTTCCAGTTCTGTGACACTGCTGAATTTTCCAAATTTTTTGGCATATTGAGTGCAGCACGTTAACAGCATCATCTTTTAGGACTTGAAATAGCTCAAATGGAATTCCTTCACCTCCACTGGCTTTGTTTATAGTGATACTTCCTAAGGTCTACTTGACTTCGCATGCCAGGATGTCTGGCTGTAGGTGAGTGGTCACATCATCGTGGTTATCTGAGTCATGAAGATCTCTTTTGCATAGTTCTTTGGTGTATTCTTGCCACCTTTTTGGAGTATCTTCTGCTTATGTTAGATTTATACCATTTCTGTCCTTCATCGTGACCATCTTTGCATGAAATGTTCCCTTGGTCTCACAAATTTTTTTGAAGAGATCTCTAGTCTTTCTTATTCTCTTCTTTTCCTCTATTTTTTTTTTTTTTTTGCATTGATCACTGAGCTCAGATGATAAAGAATCTGCCTGCAATACAGAGACCCCAGTTCGATCCCTGGGTTGGGAAGATAACCTGGAGAAGGAAATGGCAACCCTCTCCAGTACTCTTGCCTTGGGAATCCCTTGGACAGAGGAGCCTGGTGGGCTCCAGTCCATGGGGTCACAGAGTCAGACATGACTGAGTGACTAACACTTTCACCCTCATCAGGAGACTCTTTAGTTCCACTTCCCTTTCTTCTATTAGAATGACATCATTTGCATATCTGATGTTGTTACTATTTCTCCCAGCAATCTTAATTCCAGTTTGTGATTCATACAGCCTGAAATTTTACATGATGTATTCTGCAGTTCAGTTCAGTTGCTCAGTCATATCTGACTCTTTGCGACCCCATGGACTGCAGCATGCCAGGCCTCCCTGTTCATCACCAGTTCCTGGAGTTTACTCAGACTCATGTCCATTGAGTTGGTGATGTCATCCAGCCATCTCATCCTCTGTCATCCCGCCATCTCATCCTCTGTCATCCCCTTCTCCTCCCACCTTTAATCTTTCCCAGCATCAGGGTCTTTTCAAATTATTCAGTTCTTTGCATCAGGTGGCCAAAGCACTGGAGTTTCAGCTTCAACATCAGTCCTTCCAATGAATATTCAGCACTGATTTCCTTTAAGCTGGACTGGTTGGATCTCCTTGCCGTCCAAGGGACTCTCAAGAGTCTTCTCCAACACCACAGTTCAAAGCATCAATTCTTTGGTGCTCAAATTTCTTTATAGTCCAACTCTCACATCCATACATGACTACTGGAAAAACCATAGCCTTGACTAGACAAACCTTTGTTGGCAAAGTAATGTCTCTGCTTTTTAATATGCTGTCTAGTTTGGTCATAACTTTTCTTCCAAGGAGCAAGTGTCTTTTAATTTCATGGCTGCAGTCACCATCTGCAGTGATTTTGGAGCCGAAAAAAATAGTCTGTCAGTTTTCCGTTGTTTCCCCACCTATTTGCCATGAAGTGATGGGACTGGATGCAATAATCTTAGTTTCCTGAATGTTGAGTTTTAAGCCAGCTTTTTCATTTTCTTCTTTCACTTTCACCTAGAGGCTCTTTAGTTCTTTGCTTTCTGCCATAAGAGTGGTGTCATCTACATATCTGAGATTATTGATATTTCTCCCAGCAATCTTGATTTCAGCTTGTGCTTCATGCAGCCTGGCATTTTGCATGATTTACTCTGCATATAAGTTAAATAAACAGGGTGGTAATACACAGCCTTGATGTACTCCTTTCTCTATTTGGAACCAGTCTGTTGTTCCATGTCCCATTCTAACTGTTGCTTCCTGACCTGCATACAGGTTTCTCAGGGGACAGGTAAGGTGGTCTAATATTCCCATCTCTTTAAGAAAATTCCTTAGTTTATTGTGATCTACAGTCAAAGGCTTAAGTGTAGTCAGTGAAGCAGATATTTTCCTGGAATTCTCTAGCTTGTTGTCTGATCCAATGGATGTTGGCAATTTGATCTCTGGTTCCTCTGCCTTTTTAAAATCCAACTTGTACATCTGGAAGTTCTCCATTCATGTACTATTGAAATTTAGCCTGAAGAATTTTAAGAATTACCTTGCTAGCAAGTAAAATGATCATAATTTTTCAGTATTTTGAACATTCTTTGGCATTGCCCTTCTTTTGGATCGGAATGAAAACTGACTTTTTCCAGACCTGTGGCCACGGGTAAGTTCTCAAATTTGCTGACATATTGAGTGCAGCACTTTAACAGCATCACCTTCTAGGATTTTAAATAGCTCAGTTAAATTCCATCACTTATACTAGCTTTGTTCATAATAATGCTTCCTAAGGCCCCCTTGACTTCATACTCCAGGATGTCTGGCTTTAGGTGAATGACCACAGCATCATGTTTATCCAGGTCATTAAGACCTTTTTTCTATGGTTCTTCTATGTATTCTTGCCACCTCTTCTTAATCTCATTTGCTTCTGTTATTTACTCCAAAGCTATACAAAATTTTTAGTAAGCATGCAAAATTTTTATTTATAGATGTATTGTAGTTTATAGGGCTAGGATATGAATCAACGAGGGGCTTATCTACTCTGGAAGTCAAATATTAGTGACAAAGACAAAGATATGCTCAAACTTGACCCTTTTTTCAGAATAGTAATACTTTTTTATTCAGTCGGGTAAAAACAGTTCTTTTCTGGGCCTTAGTAGGAACTAGAAAACTTTAGTCTTCATGCCCATAACATTTTGTTAAATGCTCTTCATTCTTAACCCAATGAATGCATGATTGGCTCAAGTGAGATGCCAGCTGGCTGAAAAATTTACTATTTTTTTAAAAAATGCCTATTGGTGTATAATTGATTTACCATGTTCTGTTAGTTTCCAGTGCATAGCACAGTGAGTGAGTCATACATATATACGTAGCCACTCTTTTAGATTATTTTCCCATATAGGCCACAGCAGGGTATTGAAGAGAGTTTCCTATACATTAGAGTTTCCTATACTGTTATACAGTAGGTCCTTATTAGTTATCTATTTTATATATAGTAGAATGTGCTATGGTTTTACCTGAGTCCACTATTCAGACATCGGAGAGAAACTATGTTGCAATGGCTATCAGCAAGTTTTCACTTATTTGCCTTTCTATTTGTGTTAGTTCAGCTCTGCTGCTGCTGCTGCTAAGTCACTTCAGTCGTGTTCAACTCTGTGCGACCCCATAGACGGCAGCCCACCAGACCCCGCCATTCCTGGGATTCTCCAGGCAAGAACACTGGAGTGGGTTGCCATGTCCTTCTCCAATAGTTCAGCTCTAGCTTTATTAAAATAGGGCAAAAATAATTATAATAATAAGGTGAGATATAGACTGAGAGATAAGTAACTCTGGCATGATACATGGTTGAAGAAATCAGATAATCAATATAAATAAAACACACACTATGTTCACAATAACACTGATTCAGTAATATTTTCATTAGAAATTCTACTACCTTATTATAGGACACATTTTGCTACTACAAATACATGTTGGGGAAGTATGGTACTGAAAAAGTCATTTTTTAGGTAGGTTGATAAGTCCAGGGTCCTGGAGGAGGGGAGAGGGTTCTGGCATTCTCAAGGAGAAAAGGACAAACTTTTTTTCCCTTCATCCCTTAGTCTTAGTCACAGAAAAGTTTTTTTTTTTTTTTCCTTTAAGCCTGGAGCTGATGATTACACAACAAAACAACTCAGCTTAAACTCTGTACTAAGGATCATATAACAACACTGTATCCTGCTTGAGGACAGACTGTCCTTGAAAAGTTTATGACTAATCCTGTTATTTTAAAATGTAAATTGTGGGAATGGGTTTGGTAACATTTTTCTATTGTTAGTTCTAATCCTGACATCTTAAAATGTAAATTGTTGGAGTGGGTCTAGTATGATCTTTACAACCTTGAGATAGTCTTTATATTTACTGTAATAAACAATTTAAAAAAGTATATAGCTCCCTTGCTAAGACTAGCGAGTGGGGTGCTCTTTGCCCACTTCTTATATCTATGTCAGAAGCTTTGTCTGCCCCTTTTCACTGATAAAACTTCTGCCCCACAAGAGCCCTGAGTGGTCAAGCCTGGTCTCTGGTCCCAAAGCCAAATCCTCTTCTTCAGAACAGGAATCTGACATAATTTACTGTAAGCTATCAGTACTATGGTAATGAAACTTGGTTTTGAGTTCCACCTCCACCATTGCCACTGGGACTTCCCTGGAGGCTCAGACAGTAAAAAAAAGTGTCTGCCTACAGTGCGGGAGACCCGGGTTCAATCCCTGGGTCAGGAAGATCTCCTGGAGAAGGAAATGGCAACCCACTCAAGTATTCTTGCCTGAAAATTTCATGGACGGTGGAACCTGGTAGGCTACAGTCCATGGGGTCTCAAAGAGTTGAACACGACTGAACTTCCTTTAACTTTCTGCCATTGTCTTCCTATATGAACATATCTATACAGTAGTTACATTCCATGAAACCGACCATTTCACTTGCTCAGCCAATCTACTTAAAAGTATACTTAGATTTGTCAGTGAAAGTAGAACACAGAGTTTTTTGCCTTTTAATGGCCACTTAAATTACTTGACCCACATAAGGAAAAACATTTTTAACAGAAAAGTTAAGTTTTTGTAAAATCACATGCTATTTTTTGAAGAACACTGCACATTAGTACACTACATTTTCTTGTATTGATACAACAAAAAATTTTTATACTACAAAATTTATAGTACTGATGTAGAAGACCAAAACTGTCTTTTTCAAAAAAGATACAAAGCTGAAGTTCACATCAAAGATTTTTTTTTTGTTATGCATTCTTTAAGCCAACAACATTGTATTGACATGGAAGAATCATGAAAGAACATGAACAAAGCAATGAGGGGAGAGTAGCATTCTTCATCTTATTGTTAATAAACAGCCAATTGTTTATTAAATCTGTCTTTTATTTTAATTTGGAATACATGAATTTAAAATATGATTCATCCAGACACAGCTTTTAGAATCATAACTGTTGTCTTGGAATGCTAAATGTGTTCTTCTAATGCTCAGAGCTCCTTAGGAGCTGACTGCTAGAATATTAAGCATTTTAAGTTATTTGATTCAATCCCCTTGGTCTGATTTCTCCTGCTCTGGTAAGATAAGTACCTGACCTAGATGATGTAAAATAGATTATTGCTGACTTCCTGAACTGTGAAATTCCCTAGAAAAATTTAAGAAAACAGTGATGATTTTAAATTAACAGTGATGATTTTAAATTAACCTTGAGATAGTTGAATTTAATAAAATGAAATGGCATAATTACTATTCAAATGAAAACTCATGTTTTATATGCATTATTAAAGGTAACTGATTTTTTAAAAAGTCACAAATGCAGGTACATGTAGAGAGAATGTCTTTTTTTTTCTAAATTGGGTCCTTAAAATAACTTATCATAGGTATATTTAGAAATAAAAATATTTGTTTCATGCCTTCTTAACATATTCCTGAATTTAGGTTAATAAATCTTTTGAATACTAGGTTATTGTAATTCCACATTTCTCTACAACATTCTCTATGAATTAAAAAATCCATGCTAAAGTAAGAATTTTTTTGCAAGCAGTTTGTTCTACACATCAAAATTTACGATATGGGAGAGAGTGTAGTGGTCATTGAAAAAAGGCTGCTATCAATAAAAGAAGTCGCTCAATTGTGTCCAACTCTTTGTGACCCCATGGACTGTAGCTTGCCAGGCTCTTCCATTCATGGGATTTTCCAGGCAAGAATACTGGAGTGGGTGGCCATTTCCTTCTCCAGGGTCTCTTCCCAACCCAGGGATTGAACCCGGAATCCCGCACTGCAGGCAGACTCCTTAACCTCTGAGCCACCAGGGAAGTTAATAAAAGAGCAACTTGTATTTTAGCCACAAACACATCAGAGCTTCTAATTCTGATGGCAGCTATTTATTGCAGTCTGAAGGATTCACTCTTTGTTTTTTTAGTTCTTAAAACTGCTTTCTGTTGTTAATGAGACTGAGTTCCATTCTGTGACTCATGCACAACTCTCACTGATTGGATGGCTGGAAGCTGTTTCCTTCATAAAACACCCTTGTGTTCCCTGATCTGCATATGTGATCACTAGGGAATGATATAATGTAGAGAAATATCAGTTCTTTTTGAAGATTATTACTGTATAAAGTATATTTAATTTATTGCAGTTTCTGTTAAATTTAACATGAGATGTGAAAAGGCCCATTTATAATATCATATAATTTTAGAAAAGACATGAGAGATGCTAGTCTGCAATTGTATTAGTCAAGAAGACCAAACTATGTTGCAGTTACAAGTAATCCTTAATGTCTTTAGGGCTGAGTGAAAACAAATGTTAATTTCTTGTTCATACTTCATGTCCACTACTGGTTGCCTGGAGGTTGTCCTACCTGTTTTTTTTCTGAGAAGGAGGCTAATGAGATAATCAACATCTGAAACGTTGCAGGTTGTGTGAACGAAAAATACTGTCTGCCATATCAGTTAACAAAAGATGCTGCAGCCATCACATACAGCTGTCCATTGGCTGGAGAGCCCTGAGAAAATGCAGGATGTGAACCATGTCCCCCACTCCAGTCACCACCACTCCCACTGTGCACCCTGAGGAGACTCATGATAAGAAAACACAGGATACTGGCCCCAAATAGCAAAGGTTCATATCAAAGGAATGATTTCAGTGAGCCCAGACACTCGGATCTTCCCATTGGTAGAAAAACACTCAATTCCTTAACTTGATATGACAGGTTTTCTTTAATTAACAGTAATCTTGATGCTACAAATATCTGGTCTTTTGTTACAAAAATTCCTGTGTATCTAGGCTTCAACGTTGCCTCCTTTGGTCAGTTTCTCAGAATTATCTGAAATGCTGTGTCCCAGGCTTAAGTCCTCAGTTTTGTCCACTGAGTAAAATATAATTCTCAACTTTTAGGTTATGCAACTTTTAGTTGACAGTTGCCAAGATTAAGAAAAATGAATATGAACTATCCAGCTCTTAAAACTTCCATCTAGAAGTGACATGACACATTCAGCTCACATTTTAATTGGTCAAATAAAATTATATTGCCACATCTGCCTTGAATGAGGTCATTGTGATTATTTCAAAATCAATATTTTGCAAGGGTTACTAGAGTTATGTATATTGTTCATTGTTCGTCAGTCACTCAATCATGCCCAACTCCTTGTAACCCCATGGACTGCATTACACAAGGCTTCTCTGTCCTTCACTGTTCCGAGAGATTGCTCAAACTCATATCCATTGAGTCAGTGATAAAATCAAAACATCTTGTCCTCTGTTGTGCCCTTCTCTTTCTACATTCAGTCTTTTCCAGCATCAAGGTCTTTTTAAAAGAGTCAGCCCTTCACATCAGGTGGCCAAAGTATTGGAATTTCAGCTTCAGCATTAGTTCTTCCAATGAATATTCAGGATTGATTTCCTTTAGGATTGAATGACTGCATCTCCTCACAGTCCAACAGACTCTCAAATAGTCTTCTTCAGTGCCACAGTTCAAAAGCATCAATTCTCCAGCACTCACCTTTCTTTATAGTCCAACTCTCATATCCATACATGTCTACTAGAAAAACCATAGCTTTGACTAGATGGAACTTTGTTGGCAGAGTAATGTCTCTGCTTTTTAATATGCTGTCCAGGTTGGCCATACCTTTTCTTCTAAAGGAGCAAGCAGCTTTTAATTTCGTGGCTGCAGTCACCATCTGCAGTGATTTTGGAGTATTAAAATAATAAAGTCTCTCACTGTTTCCATTGCAAAGAATATAATCAATCTGATTTTGGTATTGACCATTTGGTAATGTCCATTTGTAGAGTCATCTCTTGCATTATTGGGAAAGGGTGTTTGCTATGACCAGTGAGTTCTCTTGGTAAAACTCTGTTGGCTTCTGCCCTGCTTCATTTTGTACTCCAAGGCCAAACTTGCCTTTTAGTCCAGTTATCTCTTGACTTCCTATGTTCATATTAGTGTACTATTTAGGAATGTATTTCCTCAGGATTAGTGACTGTTGGTAGAATTTAAATACCTTAATTTTATGGGAGGATTACTCAGGATTTAACCCAGCAAGTGTGTAAGTGTACACTGTAATGAGTTTTGTTAAAACAGAATCTGGAACCTCTGCTTATTACTAGAAATGCCTATTTTAGGCACCAAAATCTTCATTATAGTTTCCCTTTGAGCTATTCTAGTTTTGCTATCTATTTATAGGAGGAACAAACCTCAACATAATAAAAGCTATATATGACACACCCACAGCAGACATTATCCTCAATGGTGAAAAATTGAAAGCCTTTCCCCTAAAGTCAGGAACAAGACAAGGGTGCCCACTCTCACCACTACTACTCAACATAGTTTTAGAAGTTTTAGCCACAGCAATCAGAGAAGAAAAAGAAATAAAAGGAATCCAGATTGGAAAAGAAGAAGTAAAACTTTCACTGTTTGCAGATGACATGATCCTCTACATAGAAAACCCTAAAGACTCCACCAGAAAATTACTAGAGATAATCAATGAATATAGTAAAGTTGCAGGATATAAAATTAATACACAGAAATCCCTTGCATCCCTATACACTAACAATAAGAAAACAGAAAGACAAATTAAGGAAACAATTCCATTCACCATCACAACGAAAAGAATAAAATACTTGGGAATAAATCTACCTAAAGAAACAAAAGACCTATATATAGAAAACTATAAAACACTGGTGAAAGAAATCAAAGATGACACAAATAAATGGAGAAATATACCACGTTCATGGATCAGAAGAATGAATAGAGTGAAAATGAGTATACTACCTAAAGCAATCTACAGATTCAATGCAATCTCTTTCTAGCTACCAGTGGTATTTTTCAGAGAACTAGAATAAATAATTTCACAATTTGTATGGAAATACAAAAAACCTCGAATAGCCAAAGCAATCTGGAGAAAGAAGAAGGAACTAGAGGAATCAATCTGCCTGACTTCAGTCTATACTACAAAGTTACAGTCATCAAGACAGTATGGTACCAGCACAAAGACAGAAATAAAGATCAATGGAACAAACTAGAAAGCCCAGAGACAAATCCACGCACCTATGGACACCTTATCTTTGACAAAGGAGGCAAGACTATATAATGGAGAAAACACAATCTCTTTAACAAGTGGTTCTGGGAAAACTGATCAACCACTTGTAAAAGAATGAAACTAGAACACTTTCTAACACCATACACAAAAATAAACTCAAAATGGATTAAAGATCTAAATGTAAGACCAGAAACTATTAAATTCCTAGAAGAAAACATAGGCAAAACACTCTCTGACATAAATCATGGCAGGATCCTCTGTGACCCACCTCCCAGAGTAATGGAAATAAAAGCAAAAATAAACAAATGAGACCTAATTAAACTTAAAAGTCTTTGCACAATGAAGGAAACTATAAGCAAGGTTAAAAAGCAGCCTTAAGAATGGTAGAATATAATAGCAAATGAAGCAATTGACAAAGAATTAATCTCCAAAATATACAAGCAGCTCCTGTAGCTCAATTCCAGAAAAATAAATGACCCAATCAAAAAATGAGCCAAAGAACTAAACAGACATTTCTCCAAAGAAGACATACAGATGGCTAACAAACACATGAAAAGATGCTCAACATCACTCATTATCAGAGAAATGCAAATCAAAACCACAGTGAGGTACCATTTCATGCCAGTCAGAACTGCTGCTATCCAAAAGTCTACCAAAAAAAAAAAAAAAAAATTGCTGGAGAGGGTGTGGAGAAAAGGGAACCCTCTTATACTGTTAGTGGGAATGCAAATTAGTACAGCCACTATGGAGAACAGTATGGCAATTCCTTAAAACAACTAGAAATAGAACTGCCATATGACCCAGCAACCCCACTCCTGGGCATACACACTGAGGAAACCAGAATTAAAAGAGACATGTGTACCCCAATGTTCATCACAGAACTGTTTATAATAGCCAGGACATGGAAGCAACCTAGATGTCCATCAGCAGATGAATGGATAAGAAAGCTGTGGTACATATACACAGTGGAATATTACTTAGCCATTAAAAAGAATGCATTTGAATTTGTTCTAATGAGGTGGATGAAACTTGAGCCTATTATACAAAGTGAAGTAAGTCAGAAAGAAAAACATTAATACAGTTATACATATATATATATATATATACACATGTGTGTGTATATATATATATATACACACATATATACACACATATATATACTAATATATATATAAATATACTAACATATATATATATACTAACATATATACATAATGTATATATAGTAACATACGTATATACATATATATAACATAGAACATATATATATATACACTAACATATACATACACACTAACATGTATGCATGTATACATAACATACATATATATATATACATATATATACTAACTCATATGTATGGAATTTAGAAAGATGGTAATGATAACCCTATATGTGAGACAGCAAAAGAGACACAGATGTATAGAACAGTCTTTTGGGCTATGTGGGAGAAGGTGGGGGTGGGATGATTTGAGAAAATAGCATTGAAACATGTATATTATCATATGTGAAACAGATCACCAGTCTAGGTTCGATGCATGAGACAGGGTGCTCAGGGCTGGTACACTGGGATGACCCTGAGGCACGGGATGGGAAGTGAAGTGGGAGGGGTTTCAGGATGGGGAACAGATGTACACCCATGGCTGAGTCACATCAATATATGGCAAAAACCACTACAATATTGTAAAGTAATTAGCCTCCAATTAAAATAAATAAATAAAAGGAATAAATGTTTGAAGGTATTATTTAATTTCATATTTTAATAGTAAAAAAGCATTCACTGTTAATTGTTGAACGCAGAGCCTATAAAGAGAGTCTTGAACAGTTTACTGAACCAGTTAGTATTAATAGATATGTTTATCAAACTAAAACTGAGTGGTCTCTTCCTTTTTCTATTTCAAATTCGAGTGAAAACCTTGATGAGGAATGGCAAGAGCCCCTCAATCTCTTCATTATCCTAACTTTACTTTCAGTCTATTTCATTGAACCAATTGGTGTCATATCAGGGGCTCCAAAGAGCTCCAGTACCATAGTCCTTTATGTCTCGGTGTAGAAAAGAATTCACTGAGAGACAAAGGGATAGGTAAGAAGTGATTTATTACAGTAGGATGCTTGTGAAGTTTACAAGCAGATGGGCAAGAAATGCTTCACATGAAGGACAGATTGGGGTATTTATAATCAAAGGAACAGTGGGGAGGATAGCTTCTTTGTCTTTCTTGAGTAAACGTCATGCTTCCATCATCAGTTCCTCCTCCAGGTTGAGTGGAGGAGTTTAATTGTCCCTACATGGCCAAGCTCAACCCATAAATTATTGCTTTTTATGTGTGCATAGTATTTGTCTTAGGGATCATCATCTTAGCTCACTGGGCAGTATGTAGGTCTCATGCCACCACTGTTTTATTGTTTGGGGGCATGTCTTGTGTTTCTGCTGCCTCATTTTGTGCTAAGCAAGCCTGCTTGATTTTGTGGTTAAGCAAACCTGGTTTCTTGAGAGATTATTAGTTTACAGAAATCTCCCATAATTTTTCTGCTTATAATCCCCTATTGGGATTAACTATTTAATCACTGGCTTTATCCATTTACTCTGTCCCTACCAGCTTCCTTTATGCAGTTTTAACTGTGCAGGTTGCATTGCTTACCTGTTATCAAGGCTTTCAGTATTAGTTCTGAAAATTTCCAGTTATCTCCAACTGCATCCAAGTTAACTAGAGACCTAAGCAATAACACTTTATGACTTGCACACCTGTGCTCACCAAAAATAATTAAATGTTTTTTGTCCAATACACTCTGAGGAATGCCTGTTGATGCCTTCTCTATACTTGGTTTGCTTTCCTCTGCATTTCTCTCGATCACCTCAATTTCTTCTACTGTGTCTCCTCTACAGATCTCGACATTTTTTGTGTAAGGAAGAGATCAGTTTTCATGTTGTGAACATGACCTCAGAAAAACTCTCTTTCGTTGTTTAAAATTCCTACTCTGGGACAATACATAGACTGCATTTTGAAATACCTTGCCTGGATACAAATATTTTAGTTTTGTGTGTGTGTGTGTGTGTGTGTGTGTGTGTAATGGCTCAATGACTCTTGTGGGTAAGTCTCATTTGTTCCAGAGCTAATGCTACTGATGTAATTAAAATATTATTTATCTAGTTCATCAATTTGCAAACATTTTATGTGATATTTGAATCATTTTCTTGGACTCCTAGTTCTAGAGATTCTGTTTGAATATGTTTTAGGTAGGATCCTAGGAACTATCTTCTAACAATATTATTCAAGCTATTCTCAGGACAACACTGTCTTTCATCTAAATAAATTATATCAAGGACATAATCTAACTATTGTGTCTTTATTATCGTGAATGAAGAAACTAAAACACAAGCAACAAAATAAAGAAATCAAGATTTAAGGAAACAGTTGTGTGAGCATGGGTGAGTTAGTGACTTCCAGTTTTCTCATCTTGCTAACCTCCAGTTTCCTCATCTGCAAAAGCAGGAAAATCTTACCAGTTAGTTGAAATATTTAAGTTAGTTAATATTTGTGTATTTAGCATATTTCTTGGAACCTATTAAGAATTAACATTGATTATTTTTAATGCCTTTGACATTGTTTTTTTCTTTGCTGTCATCTTTCTAGACCTCTTGGCCAGATCTTACACAAAAAATTAATTCAATAAATTATGGGAGAAAACTGCCATAAATATATTTGTTTCATTTTTCATCATATCATCATATCATATGGATCTTCTCTTGAGGTTCCAATTATAACTGATGGTGTTGGTACACTACCCAGATTCTCTTTATTGAGTTGGCACACATATCTCAGCTGTATGTTTTATCTGTCAACAGTTCACACCTTCACCTTCTTAGGGAAGATAAGAAGGTTCATTAGCCTTTGGCTGAACAAGCCATTTTCTTGGAGGTGTCTAGAGAGTTGCATCCTCTTTCCCCTCTCTTCAAGCCAAATCCAGAAATAACACCCAACTTTCTTTTCTCTGGACAAGACACAACTTATGCTCCAGAGCAATGTTTGGAATCAGTCTGAGATTAAAGCTTTGGAAATCACTTATTTGCTGTATTTCTTTCCCTGACCTGTCCTGTTTCCCTTGCCCACTTGCAGGATTTTCCTGAGGACATCCCTTCGATAAATCCCTAATCAGACTCCATGTCTAGGGAACTTGATCCAAGACAATGTTCATAGTGTTTTCTTAGCAAAACAGGCTCAGGGACAGGAATACCACCAAAGAGAAAACCATTGGATTCTTTAACACGGCACCTCAGCATGAATCACCTGACATATGGCAACAAACATACTTGTTTAATGAATACAAAAGAGTCCTTCATTAAATGAAAAATCAAATCTCAACATTTCCCTAGTCCTTGTTATATTAAGCCTAGTTGGTTAAAGCTTATCTCCATGCAAAGAAATAAAATAAGTCTTCCAGAAGGCACTGCAGAGTCACTGAAGTAAACTGGGCATGATAAAACCTCTGAAACTTGAGTAACTACTTTTCAGCAAGTGGGTTCTTATCTACTAGGAAAGCGGATTTAACTAAAATGGATGTTGTTTGTGAGTCTTTCTTGTCTTTCACGCTCCAAATTCTACAAGGGACACTGGAGTAAGGTTTGTTGTAAATACATTTAGCTAATTTTCCTATATTCATTTATCCTAAGTGACTTGAGAGATCAGTATTAGCAGCAAAGGAAGCCAAACAGCCTGAGTTCTCTTTGCTGCACCTACCCTGTGCTTTGGCCTTTCCTCTTTGTAGTGTCCCTCCAGTTTAAATAACAATAACAGCAATCATAAAGCTAATATTTAGCAAACATTCACCAGGGCCTTACATTTTTTTTTTAATTTAAAACTTTAATAATGATATGAGGTAAACAAAGACTATAGTTTTGGAAGTGTGACAAATTTTATGGTAAAAAGAGGAATTTGATAAGCAGTGATAGTCAGGAAACTTTTTGTTGTTGTTTTGTGAGATAAATAATATATTAAGGATAAAAATATTGACCAGAATGGAAACTGTAATTTCCATAAGACTGTGGGAGTCTAATTTTTTTCTATTGCTTAATATGACAAACCAGGAGATAGGTGTGGATTTAGCAAGTGACATTAACTTGGAAAACACAATGACTTTATATCACCCATATCTCTCTACAGCTTCGCTGGTGGCTCAGATGGTAAAAAGTCTGCCTGCAGTGTGGGAGACCCGTGTTCGATCTATGGGTCAGGAAGATCCCCTGGAGAAGGAAATGGCAAACCACTCCAGTATTCTTGCCTGAAAAATCCCGTGGTCAGAGGAGCCTGACAGGCTACAGCCCATGGGGTCACAAAGAATCAGACACAACTAAGTGACTTCACTTACACATTTTTACAATAGTGTGTAGAAAACAGGCTATCACTTCTGGCATGTAGGGCATTATCATCAAGTTACACAATGGTTGTATGATTTATAGCAATGAGATTTATTTTTCAATAATTCTATGAAAATCACTTAATCTAGGTGTTATTAATTAAAATGAAGAAACATTAAATTTATTTTCTAGCAGCTTACATATTTTATATAAGAGTCAGGTTATGATTTCTGGAAAAATGTCTTCTATTATTGCTCTTTGAGAAATTATCTCCACATAATGCCTGTAATCATGTATTTTGGTTAGAAGGAATATTTACAATTGTCCTCAGAGAGTTTGTGTTTTGAGGATGATGCAATATTCATGCATTGTATCATTTCTAAAATTTAAAAATGTAACTTCTAAATTAAATTTTTGATGTTGATAGGGAAGACACATATGTGACATATGTTCTCAATAGCAGGAACTTAAACCATAAGGCACTAGTCTACTACTTTGATTTATGATAAAGATTTTAAGACCTAGAGAATTTGAATGAGTTGCCCAAACCAAGATTCAGTTCAGTTCAGTCGCTCAGTTGTGTCTGACTCTTTGCGACCATATAAACCACAGCACGCCAGGCCTCCCTGTCCAACCCCAACTCCCAGAGTCCACCCAAACCCATGTCCATTGAGTCGGTGATGCCATCCAACCATCTCATCCTCTGTCATCCCCTTCTTCTTCTGCCCTCAATGTTTCCCAGCATCAGGGTCTTTTCCAATGAATCAGCTCTTCGTATCAGGTGGCCACAGCATTGGAGTTTCAGCTTCAACATCAGTCCTTCCAATGGACACCCAGGACTGATCTCCTTTAGGATGGACTGGTTGGATCTCCTTGCAGTCCAAGGGACTCTCAAGAGTCTTCTCCAACACCACAGTTCAAAAGCATCAATGCTTCGGCACTCAGCTTTCTTTATAGTCCAACTCTCACATCCATACATGACCACTGGGAAAACCATAGCCTTGACTAGATGGACCTTTGTGGACAAAGTAATGTCTCCGCTTTTTAATATGCTGTCTAGGTTGGTCATAACTTTCCTTCTAAGGAGTAAGTGTCTTTTAATTTCATGGCTGCAATCACCATCTGCAGTGATTTTGGAGCCCAGAAAAATAAAGTCAGCCACTGTTTCCCCATCTATTTATTTGCCATGAAGTGATGGAACTGAATACCATGATCTTAGTTTTCTGAATGTTGAGCTTTAAGCCAACTTTTTCACTCTCCTCTTTCACTTTCATCAAGAGACTCTTTAGTTCTTCTTCACTTTCTGCCATGAGCGGTGTCATCTGCATATCTGAGGTTATTGATATTTTTCCCGGCAATCTTGATTCCAGCTTGTGCCTTCTCCAGCCCAGCGTTTCTCATGATGTACTCTGTATATAAGTTAAATAAGCACGGTGACAATATATAGCCTTGATGTACTCCTTTCCCTATTTGGAACTAGTCTGTTGTTCCATGTCCAGTTCTAACTGTTGCTTCCTGACCTGCATACATGTTTCTCAAGAGGCAGGTCAGGTCTGGTATTCCTATCTCTTTAAGAATTTTCCACAGTTTATTGTGATTCACACAGTTAAAGACTCTGGCATATGAGAAAATTGGGGGATGTGGTGTTTAAGTTGCTGAGTATTTCCTAGATAGATTGACTGCTTTAGTAACTTTTTTTTTCAGATGATTATTAGGAGTCTGGATTAAATTCAAAAAGTGTTGTTTCATAAAGTGATTAGTTTCTTGGCTTCTAACAAATGCTTTTTTATCATTTAGTGATAAGAAAGTGATATCATTTCTTATCAAATAGTGAAATACTATTCACATTAGGAAAGAACACTCTTAAATCACTGCTATAGTGTGAAATAGGGAGAGAAAACCCCCACAAAGTTAAATAATTTAATTATCATGACTGTTAGGACTTATGGAGAAATAAGCTTAATCAAGATGAAGCAAATCAGTTCTTTAGAAGTTTGTGGAAATTTAAGTAGGCCTTGGAGGCAGGAAGCACTTTCTTGTCAGTTCAAAATGTTCAGATATCCTTTCCCTGCATGGAGTTTTGCCTAAACTAGCTCGGCTCTAAACACACATGGTTAGAATCACAAACTGAACCCAGAGAAAATAAGTTGAACAGATTGAGAAAACCAGGATGGCATGGGGGAAAGGAGAGAATTAAATGGTAAAGATATATTTTGAAGAAATTATGTAAGATTCAAAGAATAGAGGAACAGGATTAAAAAGGATGTGCGTTTATCTGTGGAAAACTGCTAGAGCAAGATGAGTTAGTCATGAAAGACCAAGTTCATTTCAGTCATTGAGTTTTGTCTGACTCTTTGTGACTCCATGGACTGCAGCTCCCCAGGCTTCCCTGTCCATCACCAACTCCCGAAGCATGCTCAAACTCAAGCCCATCGAGTCGGTGATGCCATCCAACTGTCTCATCGTTTATCGTCCCCTTCTCCTGCTGCCTTGAATCTTTCCCAGAATTTCCAATCTTTCCCAGTCTTTTCCAATGAGTCAGTTATTTGCATCAGGTGGCCAAAGTATTGGAGTTTCAGCTTCAACATCAGTCCTTCCAATGAATATTCAAGGCTGATTTCCTTTAGGATTGACTGATGGATCTCCCTGCAGTCCAAGGGACTCTCGAGAGTCTTCTCCAACACCACTGTTCAAATGCAATTTTTCAGTGCTCAGTATTCTGGCCTGGAGAAGTCCATGGACTGTAGAGCCCATTGGGTCACAAAGAATCAGACATGAATGAGTGACTTTCACTCACACACTCACTTCACTCAGCGTTCTTTATGGTCCAATTCTCACATCCACACAGGACTATTGGACATAGCAAAGGAATAACGTGCATCTGAATGAATCCCTTCCAGGATTCACCATTAGAAAATTTCAGTTTCTGGTTTCTGGACCCTATGGAGGCAGAATAGGAAGAGGAGGTAGAGGGCTACCAGCTGTTCATGTACAGTTATGTGAGATTTTTCTAAAGCAGGTGTCTGTTGCTCAAGGAGCACGTAGGTAACAGTTTAATTCTTCAGTTTGTACTTTCAGAATAAAATAGATGGTTTCTTACTTTGTGAAGAAATGATTAGTTTACAGTATGAACTGCATGCATGCTCTGACTCTTTGAAACCCCAAGGACTGTAGCCCACCAGGCTCCTCTATCCATGATATTTACCAGGCAAGAATACTGGAGTAGGTTGCCATTTCCTACTTCAGGGGATCGTCCCCAACCAGGGATCGAACCCTTGTTTCCTGTTTCTCCTAGCTTTGGCAGGCAGATTCTTTACTGCCACACCACCTGGGTGATTTTCTTTCCTTTACACTAGGAAAGGCTCCACTGATCTTGACCTGCCCCAGATCACAGAATCATTGATTCAAGAACTAAAAAAATGGAATCCAGGTTTCTGACTCCAAACCCAAGGTAATGTTTACTCTATTCTCTTAGATCTCCTTGACCTTGTAAAAATATTTTATTTTAAAATATATTGGAAAAATAGATTGGCATTATGAGAAGTATTTACTAAAAATAGTGTCAGAACAAGGTTTGTTTTTAACCTCCAGCATTTCCCAGCTGTGAGGCATGATGCCAAATAGCCTTTGTAATTGTTGTTCCTTCATCTCTAATAGGTGTATCTAATTGTTAAGAATGCCAATCTTGCACATTTAGTTTGAGTGAGAAATGAAGACTTTATATGAAATGCTTATAACCATGCTCATGGTCTTCCCTGGTGGCTCAGTAAAGAATCTGCCTTCCAATGCAGGAGATGTGGATTCAACTCCCTGGGTAGGGAATATCCACTTGGGAAGGAAACAGGAATCTACTCCAATATTCTTGCCTGAGAAATCCCTTGGACAGAGGAACCTGGTGGGCTACAGTCGATGAAGTGTCAGAAGAGCTATATATGACTTAGCAACCAAACAACAACAAAAAATGTAGGCATTTCAATGATTTGCCTTGCATCTCAGTCCCAGGTATACTACCTGATTATCTCTAATACTAGCAGAACATAGAAATTTCTTGCCTTGTGGATTTGCAGTGTGCAGTTTTGTACAAGTAGAAAACTAATGCCTCTCAGCTATTCCTCAAAAAATATAAACTGAAACACTAATTTTCCTATGCTTGACTTTAGACAAGTCTCATAGGAATAATCTCACATATCTATTTTAGGAGATAATTTCCTTAAAAAAAAAAAAACTCTGAAATGAAATTTTCTCACAGTTAGGTTTGAGATGAACTTGGACATATTTGCATCAGTGAATCTTCTTAAACCAGCTAACTAAGATAATGTATGAATGAGGGGATATAAAAAATATTCTTTAATTGTTTTTAGTGATTTCTTTACATGGATAGAATAATAGATAGCAAGAATTCCTAGACACTAAGAGGAAAACAGCAAAAACATTGAACAGGCATGTCACATACATGTTCACTGTTATGCTTTAATTCTCTTATTTTATTCATTCATTTACTCTATCATTAATAAATTCAATAAATATTTATTGTTGTAAAAAAAAAAGCAGATTAAAGACCTTTGCTGTCACAGAATTTACATTCTAGCTCTAGTAATAGAAATGAATAAATTTTTAAAAAGATGAATATTACACACATGCTATATAAAAGTTAAAATGAGGTGATAAAGTAAGGAAGACTGGTACTAATTCAGACTGGGTGGTGAGGAAAGATTTGATGGCAGAGATGTATTAATCAGTACAGTTTTATTCTTATGAAAAATAGCCCAAAATATCAGTGTCTTAATGCAACAAAGTTTCATTTCTTGCTCATATCACAGTCCAATGCAAGTTGGAAATAGTTCAGTCATCTGACTCCATAGCCAATGCCATATAGTCCATATTTTCAGTATAACAGCATTCCATTCCCAGATACCAATTATTAAATCACTTAGAGTTTGATCAAAGAGAACTACTAAAGGTATTATGGAATAAAAATTTACTAGAGGAATAAGATCTCACACAATTGGGTAAGTAAAAGTTGAGACTGGCAAGTTGACTAGAATCACTAAGCAAACTTCCTAAAACCAGGCACATCCACCTATCAGAGGGTGACTATGAAAAGAGGCTGATGGGAAAGATTATGGAAGCATATTGCCTTTGCATTTGATGTTGTCCAGGGGTTAGTTTTGGCCAGTAAGATCAACAGGTGAGAAAATATCTAGAAACAAAATGGGGGAGAACACCTTGCTGCTACTGGCTAGGCATTTTGTTTATAACATTATGACTTTAAAATTGTGATTGTTGCTTAAATTATCCTATATAAATCTTGAGCAAATTTTCTTTTTAGTAAATCAAACTTGATAAGACACAGAAAGCAGATTCTGGGAAACACAGTTCCATCTTATCTAGGTTGATATAGTACAAAAATCACTAGAACTATGGACCAACTCTGAGATAGAATCAATTACTGAAAGAAAATTGGAGAAACACAACACAGAAACTAAAAATCATGCTACTAAAAACCTAGAGTCAAGGAAGATATTCCAGAGGAAATAAAAATATATCTTAAGACAAAAAAAAAAAAAATTGATAAACTAAAATGGCTCCAGAATACACATACTGAGATGATGATAGAAAATTGGAATAATATCTTCTGATAAAATGTTGAAAGGATGGCAAAAATGGATACAGGCTTTAGGGAACCTGAAGCATTTGCATTTTAAGAGAAAGGCTTTAATTGTTGCAACAAAAACATTTGGCAGAATTCAATACACTTTCATGATAAAACTTCTCAGAAAGCTAGGAATTCAACGAAACTTCCTTAATGTGATAAAGAGCTTCTAACATAAGATCCTGAAATAAATCACATAAAAGTAAAACAATGAATGCTTTCTATATAAAAATAAAGTTAAAAATAAAGAGGATGGTTTTCTGTCCACTTTTATTCACTACATATGAGAGAAGGAACTTACCAATGCAGCAAAATAAATAGAGGCAAAAGATTTGAAAGAAAATTAAAATTTACATATCCAGAAATGACATGATTATTTATTTAGAGTATCCTAAGTATTAATGAGTACTACATCTGGTAATGAGTCCAACATGCTCCCAAGGTACAAGGTCTATATACAAGAACCTATTTTGCTTTTATATACCAGAAACAAAAAAATAAACATGAAAAGAAGAAATAACAATTATATTTAAAGCAATACTAAAACATTCAGTAATTAAGGGGAGAAAATAACCTGTATACTAAAATGGAAAGATATACTATGGTCTGGTCATTGACATGTGATGTTATGCGCGTTCTTATTTTCAAATCTTAAGATTCCAATTCTCCCAATTTAATATATACATTTAATGCAATTCCAATGACAGCTTTAGCAGACTTTTGTTGTTTAATTGAGAAAATTTAAAATTCATAAAGATATGAAAAGGGCATAAGCTTGGTGTAAAATAATCAGGAAAAAAAGGTCACATTTGTACTTCCTGAACAAAAGATTTATCACAAAACTAGATAATCATGATATTGCAGGAAGGGGAGCCCCTTCCAGGCCCAGAACTGGGCTCTTATGTAACACTTGGAAATGAATTGTTCAAGGAGACACATGTGCTGATAAAGCAAGAGATTTTATTGAGAAAGGGCACCTGGGCGGACAGCACCAGAGTAAGGGAAACCAGGAGAGCTGCTCTGCCACGTGGCTCATGGTCCAAATGCCTGACTAGTCAAAGCTATGGTCTCTCTAGTAGTCGTGTATAAATGTGAGAGTTGGACCATAAAGAAGGCTGAATGTCGAAGAACTGATGCTTTTGAACTGTGGTGTTAGAGAAGACCCTTGAGAGTCACTTCGACTTCTAGAAGACCAAACCAGCCAATCTTAAAGCTATGACAAACTTATGACAAAATGCATTAAAAAGCAGAGATACCACTTCACCAACAAAGGTCCATACAATCAAAGCTATGGCTTTTCCTTCAGTCACGTACAAGCATGAGTGGTTGTTGCTGTTGTTCAGTAGTTCAATCTTGTCTGACTCTTTGCGACCCCATGGACTGCAGCACGCCAGGCTTCACTGTCCTTCACCATCTCCCGGAGCTTGTGCAAACTTGTGTCCATTGAGTCGGTGATGCCATCCAACCATCTCATCTTCTGTCATCCCCTTCTTCTCCTGCTTTCAGTCTTACCCAGTATCAGGGTCTTTTCTAATTAGTCAGTTCTTCACATTAGGTGGTCAAATTATTATAGCTTCAGCTTTAGCATCAGTCCTTCCAATGAATATTCAGGGTTGATTTCCTTTAGGATTAACTGGTTTGATCTCCTTGCAGTCCAGGGAACTCTCAAGAGTTTTCTCTAAAACCACAATTCAAAAGCATCAATTCTTCAGCATTCAGCCTTCCTTATGGTCCAACTCTCACATCCATACATCAGTTCATCTCAGTAATTCATTCATGTCCAACTCTTTGCAACCCCATGAACTGCAGCACACCAGGCCTCCCTGTCCATCATCAACTCCTGGAGCTTGCTCAAATTCATGTCCATCAAGTTAGTGATGCTATTCAACCATCTCATCCTCTGTCATCCCCTTCCCCTCTGCCTTCAATCTTACCCAGCATCAGGGTCTTTCCTAGTGAGTCAGTTCTTCACATCAGGTGACCAAGTATTGGAGTTTCAGCTTCAGCATCAGTCCTTCCAATGAATATTCAGGACTGATTTCCTTTAGGATGGACTGGTTAGATTTCTTTGCAGTTCAAGAGACTCTCAAAAGTCTTTTCAGTGCCACAGTTCAAAATTGTCAATTCTTCAGCGCTCAGATTTATTTATAGTCCAACTCTCATCCATACATGACTACTGGAAGAAACATAGCTTTGGCTAGATGGACCTTTGTTGGCAAGGTAATGTCTCAGCTTTTTAATACACTGTCTAGGTTTGTCATAGCTTTTCTTCCAAGGAGTTAGCACCTTTTAGTTCTGTGGCTGCAATCACTATCTGCAGTGATTCTGGAACCCAAGAAAATAGTCTGTCACTGTTTCCATCGTTTCCCCATCTATTTGCCATGAAGTGATGGGACCTGATGCCATGATCTTCCTTTTTTGAATGTTGAGTTGTAAGCCATTTTTTTTCCCCACTCTTCTATTTCACCTTCATCAAGAGGCTCTTTTGTTCT
Organism: Odocoileus virginianus; assembly: GCF_023699985.2. Taxonomy (NCBI): domain Eukaryota; kingdom Metazoa; phylum Chordata; class Mammalia; order Artiodactyla; family Cervidae; genus Odocoileus; species Odocoileus virginianus. The sequence goes on from NC_069680.1 coordinate 36,295,842, forward strand.
TTGCTTTCTGCCATAAGGGTAGTGTTATCTGCTCATCTGAGGTTATTGATATTTCTCCCTGCAATCTTGATCCCATCTTGTGCTTCATCTAACTTGGCATTTTGTGTGATTTACTCTGCATATAAGTTACATATAAACAGGGTGATATTATAGAGCCTAGCCTAAGAATTGATGCTTCAGAACTGTGGTATTAGAGAAGACTCTTGAGAGTCCCTTGGACAGCAAGGAAACCAAACCAGTCAATCCTAAAGAATATCAACGCTGAATATTCATTGGAAGGACTGATGGTGAAATTAAGCTCCAATACTTTGGCCACCTGATGCAAAAAGCTGATTCATTGTAAAGGACCCTGATGCTGGGAAAGACTGAAGAGAAGAGGGTGACAGAGGATAAGATGGTTGGATAGCATCACTGATTCAATGGACATAAGTTTGAGCAAACTCAATGAGACAGTGAAGGACCGGGAAGCCTGATGTACTGCAGTTCATGGGATCACAGAGAGTCAGGCATGACTTGGCGATAGAATAACAACAACAGTATATGTATATGGTGTGCTAGTGGTAAAGAACCCACCTGCCAATGCAGGGGACATAAGATACATGGATTTGAACCCTGGATTGGGAAGATCCACTCCAGTATTCTTGCCTGGAGAATTTCATGGACAAAGGAGCCTAGAGGGCTACAGTCCACAGGCACACATAGATTTGGACATGACTGGGTGACTTAGAATGCATGCACGCATATATGTATATGTTCTAATGGTATTCTTAGCACAGATTTCAAGACATGGAATTATTGGAAACAAATTTTTCACTCTTTAAAACCAAATTCCTTTTCAAAATAGTTATTCAAAGTTACATTGTCCTAGTATAGTTTGAAATAATTGAATCTTAATCATGGAAGTGTTATAAATAGAACAATAACATACCCACATTTATAATTTAGGAGAAATGAGACTAGAGACAGTAAATACAGTTAGGAATTGATTACATTAGACAATGCAGGTAATGATATGAATATACACAACAACTGAGCAGCACTTGACATCCATTTGTTCATTTCTACAATACTTAATAAATATTTATTGGTCACCCGCTCTGTTTCATGCAGTATGCTTGATAGAGAAATGAGTTAAAGCCCAGAACTTATAGTCCAACAGTAAAAACAAAAACAAGATGAGCTTCTTTTGTGATTTAGGAATGCTTGGTAGTAGCTGGACCTAAAGATCTCATTTTCTGGCTTGATGACTAAGTATATGTAGTATGGTCATTTATTAACCACATTTCTTGCTTTTTTTCTGAATGCTTGCACCCTTTGTATCACCTAAACAACTTTAAACTCTTCCTTCAAGTGTCAGCCTACATTCTATTTCCTTCTGCAGAGCTTTATGACTCATTTCCAACAGGTAAAATGCATTTTTCAGCTACTCTCCTGCCTCCTAAGCACAGACAATGCAACAATGTCTCCGATACAATGCATTTGAAAGAAGCCAACTGCAAATCTCAACAGAAAAATTGCATATTTAGGAAGACCTGAATATGTTTTCTATGTATAAGCCCATCAGTTCTCTCGGATGAAAGCATTTTCCCTGGTACCATTTTTTCTATTTCAAATTCCATCTCAAGATCAGCATTTTGCCATACTGAGCTGTATTTGTTCCATTTTCCCTCATCTTTCTCTAAGGCAACAAGCTCTAGATATTCTATTCTCTTGACAGTCTTGGATAACATAATTATGCATTTGAATTTATTGTGGATCATGTGAAGAGATAAATGGAGCACAGGTTTCATCATGTATTGATTCATGCATCATTTGCCATGAAGTTTATTCAGAAAAACACAGTTACTGCTGTAATTACCTCTTTTAAAATTGTTTTCAATAACGTAAAGTGCTAAGTTTTAGAATTGATGGCCTTTGGGGAAAGAGACCTTAATTTTTTTTTTGAAGATTTTTTTTTTTTTATGCCGTAAAGCAAACAACACTTAAAAACTGAACGATAATTGCCACAGCTTTCTTTTTAAAAATCTGTTTGCTTGTTTGTTTGTTTATTTACTGTAAAGGAGGAATACGTTCTCCATGTTCCTCTTAGATTATAGTTTTATGGTTAGAAAATGAAAAATCTGTTTCTTTACCTGACATAGTTTTGATGACTGAACAATTCTAATAGAATATAGAGTATGCTATATGATGCCTGAATACATAAATGCTTTCTCTAAAATTCTTTACTCTTTCATGAAACTTTCTTGCTTGATCATATAGCATTCAGAAATAATTAGCAAAAAGTATAACTGAATTTTCACAATAATATCTTGGTCTACTTGTGATTTTTTAAATATTTTTGATAATTATTTATAATATTCTGACAGAATCTTTTCAATCAAAACATGTTTAGAAGATAAAATTGGTAATTTCTCTTCCTCAGAGAGGATAATTAAAAAATCGTACATGGAAAAATATGTGCAGCCTTGTAACAGAAGTCAACATTTTACTAGCAGGTTTTTAAAAATGTTCACTAACTTACTCTTCCACAGAAGTTGCCAGTGTAATAAAATCATCATTACCAGTATTACTTTGCTTTGGTGTCAGTAAGTGATTTTCTTCAAGAGGTTGTAGAAAAAAGAAACCTTGAAAACATTTATAATATTTTGTCTACCAGTAGAGTTGAATTCAAAAACTACCTCAGGGCAGCTAAAAATGTCTGCTCTTCACAATTATTTAGTGAATTTTGACTTTTTGCTTTTCCTGTTTTCCCAATGTTTGTATTTCCAATGCAATTTAGTACATTTAGATCATATATTTCTTAATTGTTGTAAGATCCATAAGGGCAGGGGTTGTCATCTTTTTCCTGTATATTGCTCTAGGAAAGGGCTGTCATACTAACCCCAACAGTACTTATACGTGTAGCATGAGTGCAGTAATCCAGAGAATTCCTCTGGCACAGCCATTTTAAGCAGGTAGGACTGACACAGAGAAACACATGTTCTCCTATTTTTTTGTGTGTGAATATATCTCTATTTCATTTTTGTATTTGTAATGACAAATGGAAAAATAAATACTGTTTTCAATTATTTACTATAAATATCAAATGTACAACAAGCTTATGTAAATTGCAATATAACCAACCAGTAAATATCACATCTAACAATTCAACCAATATTTGGCCTCAGTATAGGGAAAAAAATAGAGATTAGTGAGAACTAGGGTATTATGGTGACTGAGATTAAGGGACAAGGCCCAGTGATATCAGATACTTCAGTTATTTAAAGTAAGAAGGAAATGTATGTCAGTTTATATGTGATTTTTCTTCCAATTTGAATGTGAACGCATAATTAAATACAAAATTGTTTAAGAAAAGACAATATAGCCAGTTTAAATGCCTTTGGGTAGTTATATTAGGTCTTACAAAGTTTCTGTATAAAGCACTCAGTTCGGTTCAGTTTAGCCACTCATTCGTGTCCAACTCTTTGTGACTCCATGAATTTCAGCACGCCAGGCCTCCCTGTCCATCACCAACTCCCAGAGTTTACTCAAATTCATCTCTATCGAGTTGGTGATGCCATAGAGCCATCTCATCCTCTGTCGTCCCCTTCGCTTCCTGCCCTCAATCCCTCCCAGCATCAGGGTCTTTTCCAATGAGTCAACTCTTAGCATGAGGTGGCCAAAGTATTGGAGCTTCAGTTTCAGCATCAGTCCTTCCAATGGACACCCAGGACTGATCTCCTTTAGGATGGACTGGTTGGATCTTCCTGCAGTCCAAGGGACTCTCAAGAGTCGTCTCCAACACCACAGTTCAAAAGTATCAATTTTTCAGTGCTCAGCTTTCTTCACAGCCCAACTCTCACATGCATACATGACCACTGGAAAAACCATAGCCTTGACTAGACAGACCTTTGTTGACAAAGTAATGTCTCTGCTTTTTAATATGCTATCTAGGTTTGTCATAACTTTCCTTCCAAGGAGTAAGCATCTTTTAATTTCATGGCTTCAATCACCATCTGAAATTATTTTGGAGGCCCCCGAAATAAAGTATGACACTGTTTCCACTGTTTCCCCATCTATTTCCCATGGAGTGATGGGACCAGATGCCATGATCTTAGTTTTCTGAATGTTGAGTTTTAAGCCAACTTTTTCACTCTCCTCTCACTTTCATCAAGAGGCTTTTTAGTTCATCTTCCCTTTCTGCCATAAGGGTGGTGTCATCTGCATATCTGAGTTTGTTGATATTTCTCCCAGCAATCTTGGTTGATTCCAGCTTGTTCTTCTTCCAGTCCAGTGTTTGCCATGATGTACTCTGCATATAAGTTAAATAAGCATGGTGACAATATACAGCCTTGACGTACTCCTTTTAAAACACTAGACCCTTCTAAAAAAGCTTTGCATACATTTTGCTTTTATCAAAGGAAATTAGCTTTGCAGTTGATAGGAGCATGCTTGTGTGCATATGTATGTATGTGTGAGTGTGTGTAAACAGATACATTTTTCTTTTTTCTCAGCACTATGAATTATGGTCCAGAGACAACATGCCTATTTCCTTGAAAATTTTCACTCAGAAGTAACATTAGTGCTGAAAGTTTATAGTAAAAATAATAATAATAATAAGCTAACAAAAACCCTAGTTGTTAAATGTTATATAAACAAATCCTTTTAAAAATTGATTTAAAGATCTATTGACAAAGTTATGGTATAAAGCACTTTCACTATTCAAAGTAGAAAAACTAAAATATTGTAAAAGGTCATTCAATATTTCTTACAGATGCTAAAACAAAGGTTCTTCAAGGTCAACCTACACTGTTAAATACAAATGTTAAATTGAAAGGAAGCATAAGATTTCAACTCAGTTTGATAACACCATCCTGTTAAGTAAATGTCAGTGTACAGTATGTAGACAAGCCTTTATAAATACATTTATGTTTGTATATTATAACTTTAAAATTATAATAAAATTTTAAAAACAACCTGTGTATGAGAAATTGTTAGTGATTATCTTAAACACATTACAACAGCCTGTTTCAGTTTACCTTTTGCCACCACATGATATAATTAAACTAAAATAATAAAATAATAATTAAGCACCATGCACCTAAAAAATGAAGCTGATTAGGGGAGTGTTATGGAAAAATGGCATAAATTGTGCAGCATCTATTCTCATACACGGTTATTTTATCTTTGTTCAGGAAGAGAAATTTATCTCAAGATTTAAGGACTTACAAGAGATGTGTATACTAGACTTTTCTTGATTGCTTCTGGAAACCTATTGTTTGACATGTTCTCATAGAAATTGTCAAATTTGATGTGGATCTCAAATAAATCTTCTGAAAAGCAAGATGTACACACAAAATTCTCTCACTTGTGATGCCCTACTCCAGCTAAGAGATGTGCATCTTTTCCTTAATGGCTCTTCAATAAGATTGCTAGATTAAAAATGGGCTTATTTTTTAATGGCTTATTTTTTCTTGTCTATCAGAGTGATTCACCTACTTTACTTGACTTAGAAAAATAGGCTTAATACAGTAAATTTCTTAGGTCTCACATTTATTGGAAAACTATTTTTGACTCGTTATACATCTGAAACCTAAGGATGCTGAATTCCAAAACCTAAACATAACAGCATGACTTTTTCTTTTATGTTTTCTGTGTGTGTGGGGGGGGTGGGGGTGGGGGTGGGGGTGGGGGATAGGTGTGCTTTATATTTTCTCAAAGAAAACCTCATATACAGGTGAATAGTTGCTTTACATTCCCAAACTCCAAAGGTTAGACTTTTAAGAAATACTGTGGGCTCCAAAACCACTGCTTAGACCTGGATATGGAACAATGTACTGATTCAAAATTTGGAAAGGAATATGTCAAGGCTGTATATTGTTACCTTGTTTATTTAACTCATATGCAGAGTACATCATATGAAATGCTGGGCTGGATGACACACAAGCTGGAATCAAGATTGCTGGGAGAAATATCAACAACATCAGGTATGCAGATGAGCATGGCAGAAAGTGAAGGGGAACTAGAGTCTCATGATGAATGTGAAAGAGAGGGGAAAAGCTGGCTTAAAACTAAACATTCAAAAAACAAAGATCATGGCATCCAGTCCTATCATTTCATGGGAGAAAAGTGGAAACAGGGTTAGATTTCATTTTCTTGGTCTCCAGAATCAATGGGAACTGTGACTGCAGCCATGAAATTAAAAGATATTTGCTCCTTGGAAGAAAAGCTATGATAAACCTAGACAGTGTATTAAAAAGCAGAGACATCCCTTTACCAGCAAAGGTCTGTATAGTTAAAGCTATGGTTTTTCCAGTAGTCATCTATGGACATGAGAGTTGGACCATGGCTGAGGGCCAAAGAATTGATGCTTTTGAACTGGGGTGCTGGAGAAGGCTCTTGAGTGTCCCTTGGATGGCAAGAACACCAAACCAGTCAATCCTGAAGGAAATCAATACTGAATATTCCTTGGAAGGGTTTGTGCTGAATTGAAGTTCCAATACTTTGGCAATCTGATGCTAAGAGCCAACTCATTGGAAAAGACTCTAATGCTGGGAATGATTAAGGGCAAGAGAGAAGAGGGTGACAGAGGATGAGATGGTTGGATGGCATCACTAAATGAATGGACATGAGTTTGAGAAAACTCAGGGAGATAGTGAAGGACAGGGAAGCCTGGCATGTTGCAGTTCATGGGATCACAGAGTTGAACATGACTTAGGGACTGAACAACAAGCTGAGTAGATGTTTGTGGTTATTTTACCCTTAATGGTAGTGCAATTTGGATACTGACTCATAATCTTTGTTTATTATATCTTAGTATCAGTGAGACATATTTAATTAGAAAAGTCAGAAACTTTGATTTATTCATCTCCCCCAGATCTCAGGGCTTCCTAGGTGGCTTGGTGGTAGATAATCTGCCTACCAATGCAGAAGACACAAAAGGCACACTTGGGTTCAGCCTCTGAGTCAGGATGATCCCCTGGAGAAGGGAATGGCAACCCACTCCAGTATTCTTGCCTGGTGAATCTCATAGACAGAGGAACCAGGTGGTCTATAGTCCAAGGGATCACAAAGAGTTGGACACAACTTAGTGACCAAGTATGCAGAGGGTCCCAAATCTCAGAGGGTTGACCATGCTGAAGGCCTCTTAATTTTAAGAGGAACATTTTTAAGAGATACTACTTTGCCTACAAAGTTCCTTATAGTCAAAGCTATGGCTTTTCCATTAGATACGTATGGATGTGACAGCTGGACCACAAAGAAGGCTGAATGCCAAAGAATTGATGGTTTTGAACTGTGGTGTTGAAGAAGGTTCTTGAGAGTTCCTTGGACAGTAAGGAGATCAAACCAGTCAATCCTAAAGGAAATCAATCTTGAATATTCATTAGATGGACTGATACCGAAGCTGAAGTTCCAATACTTTGGCCACCTGATGTGAAGAGCCTACTCAATAGAAAAGATCCTGAAGACAGGGGAGAAGAGGATGACAGAGGGCAAGATGGTTGGATGGCATCACTGACTCGAAGGACATGAGTTTGAGCAAGCTCTGGGAGATGGTGACAGGCAGTGCAGCCTGGAGTGCTGCAGTCCATGGGGTCATAAAGAGTTGGATGTGACTGAGCTACTGAACTGACTGAAGGAATAGTTAATAGCAAATGCATTGTAAAATTTTGTTTGTTATTTTACAATGTAACTTCAGTGGCTTTGGGCTTCTTTATAAAGTTGAGAAGTAAAAGGACATATAGCTATTAGGACATTTACAAATACATCTTGCTTCTCCTTTATTTGAAAATCTTTTTTTTTTTCATTTATTTTTATTAGTTGGAGGCTAATTACTTAACACTATTGTAGTGTTTTTTGCCATACATTGACATGAATCAGTCATGGATTTACATGTGTTCCCCATCCTGATCCCCCCTCCCACCTCCCTCTCCACCCGATCCCTCTGGGTCTTCCCAGTGCACCAGCCCTGAGCACTTGTCTCATGCATCCAACCTGGGCTGGTGATCTGTTTCACCCTTGATATTATACTTGTTTCTTAATGTAGGTTCGTGAGTAAATTTTTTAAGGATTATTTCATAGAAGTACATCATGTAAGATGAGGATTAAAAGCATCTTTTGAATGAGAATATTTTCACTTGGCGACATTTCACTTGTGCATGTAACAGATTCAGCTGCCACCCCCTAAAATTGCCTGTCTTTCTGTGTCTAATTTCCCAGTCTGGAAAATGGACTGATTGGTCCAGTTGAGGTCTCAGTTCAGTTCAGTTGAGTTGCTCAGTCATGTCTGACACTTTGCAACCCCATGGACTGCAGCACAGCAGGCCTCCCTGTGCAAAACCAACCCCCAGAGTTTACTCAAACTCAAGTCCATTGAGTCAGTGATGCCATCCAACCTTGTCATCCTCTGTCAATCCCTTCTCCTCCTGCCTTCAATCTTTCTCAGCATCAGGGTTTTTTCAACTGAGTTAGCTCTTCACATCAAGTGGCCAAAATATTGGAGTTTCAGGTTCAACATCAGTCCTTCCAATGAATATTCAGAACTAATTTCCTTTAGGATGGACTGGTTGGATCTCCTTGTAGTCCAAGGAACTCTCAAGAGTCTTCTCCAACATCATAGTTCAAAAGCTTCAAATCTTCGGTGCTCAGCTTTCTTTATGGTCCAACTCTCATATCCATAGATGACTACTGGAAAGACCATAGCCTTGACTAGACAGACCTTTGTTGGCAAAGTAATGTCTCTGCTTTTTAATATGCTGTCTAGGTTGGTCATAACTTTCCTTCCAAGAAGTAAGTGTCTTTTAATTTCATGGCTGCAGTCAGCATCTGCAGTGATTTTGGAGCCCCAAAAATAAATTCTGCCACTGTTTCCACTGTTTCTCTATCTATTTGCTATGAAGTGATGGAATTGGATACCATGATCTTTGTTTTCTGAATGTTGAACTTTAAGCCAACTTTTTCACTCTCCCCTTTCACTTTCATCAAGAGGCTCTTTAGTTCTTCTTTACTTTCTGCCATAAGGATGGTGTCATCTGCATATCTGAGGTTATTGATATTTCTCCCAGCAATCTTGATTCCAGCTTGTACTTCATCCAGTCCAGCATTTCTCATAAAGTACTCAGCATATAAGTTAAATAAGCACAGTGACAATATACAGCCCTGACGTACTCCTTTTCCTATTTAGAACCAGTCTGTTGTTCCATATCCAGTTCCAACTCTTGCTTCCTGACCTGCATGCAGATTTCTCAAGAGTTAGGTCTAGTGGTATGGTATTCCCGTCTCTTTCAGAATTTTCCATAGTTTGTTGTGATCCACACTGTCAAAGGCTGTTGAGGTTTAGAACTTATAATAAATACACAAAATTGTTTATCAGAGTATGTTGGTTCATATTATTGGAACAGAGATAACTGGCTTACAGAGTGAGGAAAGGAGAGAAAAGCAGAGTAGGGTTTTAGAGAGGAGATAAAAGGCAAAATGATAGCCACACTTCTGCTTTTAGTACTGGTTGATGCTGAAACACATCTTCTTTATTCTCATTGGATTATCAGAGATATAAGAGTTCCCCTATTATTAACATATGTTTGGTTGAAAGTGAAAGTTGCTCAGTCTTTTCCTACTCTTTGCAACTCCATGGACTGTATAGTCCATGGAATTCTTCAGGCCAGAATACTTGAGTGGGTATCCTTTTCCTTCTCCAGGGGATCTTCCCAACCCAGAGATCGAACCCAGGTCTCCCACAGTGTAGGCGAATTCTTTACCAGCTAAGCCACCAGGGAAGCCCAAGAATACTGGAGTGGGTAGCCTATCCCTTCTCCAGGTGATCTTCCTGACCCAGGAATCAAACCAGGGTCTCCTGCATTGCAGGAGGATTCTTTAACAACTGAGCTATGAGAGAAGCTATATTTCATAAGTCAGTTCCAATGCATGCATGCCATTTGAAAACAAAATGATTTTATAGAATTAATTGTACCTATCTGCAGGAGAGCTACATTAATATTTTGTACCTGAACAATATGTTCTGATTAGATCATGTTTCCTTAGGGTTTGGATGTAATAGGATTATTATATGGGATGCAAGAATGGCTCTATGTTAATCTGGCTGAAAGTAATGCTAAAGTGAGATGGCTTTAGCCATTTGCTTGGCCATTTGCTACCAAAACAGAATGATGGCTTTCTCCTAGGCCAGTGGAAGAGCATGTCTTATTTTGCTGACTACAACTTGTGCCATTGAAAAGAAATCTATCTAGATGGAAAGAACATGTTCTAACTGTATTTGGAAACCAATACCTTTTATAAAATACAAGTATATTGTAGTTGTAAATCAAGCAGAAGTTGCTCTCTGACTTTGTGATATACAGACACATCTATAAGGAATAAAGTTTTATAAGTATTGCCCTTTTTATAGCTCAGCAAATCTAAGTTTTTGTTTCTCCCTGTCGAGTGAATTGTTTCCTCAGAATATCAGGTTAGTGAATATATTTTTAACAGTTCCAGCAGTTGAATTGTCAGTGTAATATCACAATTAAAAAAAAAAAAAAACCTGAAAAAAGTATTTAGTTAGCCCACTTTCCGTTTATGTTTCAATTATGTGACCTAACATCTCAAAATAACGTCTCAAAATAACATTCTATCAGTATGTATAATTAATGATATGGGCATTCTTCACATGGTAAACTATGTGAAGTTAAAGGTAAACTTCACATGGTAAACTTAACATGGGTAAACTAAAGTAAAACCTCTTGATCATGAGCTAGTAGCCCACTCATATCTGTGGTAAGAAAAGGAACTGACACACTGCAAAAGCTGTATTATTACTTTTCTAAATTAAGAAGTCTTTTAAACTCAAATTTATGATTTTTTCCAATGCAAACTTTAACGAAGCAAATGGACAGATCTATAGATAAACACATAGAATTGTTAGAATGTTTTAAGGTTTATTTTTGTTGTAATTGTGTGGGAGAAAATGGACATTTTTTTCCCCACAGGTTTTTGATACGAGCGGTCGTATGTGTAATATGTCTCCCACAGAATACTTTTCTTAAAATTGAATTAAAATAGACTTTCCTCAAAGCCCACACTTCAATTTAAATGCCTTTAAGTGAAAGGATAAGATATCATAGATAGGAGATATCATGCCAGTGCAATTCTACATACCGGAAAAGACGTTTTACCTTGAACTGTAACCGGGAAGGGTCAATTTGACTCCGTGCTGAACCCTTTTTTCTTTCAGTTCAGTTCAGTCACTCAGTCGTGTCCAACTCTTTGCATCCCCATGGACTGCAGCATGCTAGGCTTCCTTGTCCATCATCAACTCCCGGAGCTTCCTCAAACTCATGTCCATCAAGTCGGTAATGCCATCCTACGATCTCATCATCTGTCTTCCCCTTCTCCACCTGCCTTCAATCTTTCCCAGCATCAGGGTCTTTTCCAGTGAGTTAGTTCTTCACATCAGGTGGCCAAAGTTTTGGAGTTTCAGCTTCAGCATCAGTCCTTCCAATTAATATTTTGAACTGATTTCCTTTAGGATAGACTGGTTGGATCTCCTTGCAGTTCAAGGGACTCTCAAGAGTCTTCTCCAACACCACAGTTCAAAAACAAAAATTCTTTGGTGTTCAGCTTTCTTTATAGTCCGACTCTCTCATCCATATATGACTACTGCAAAAAACCATAACTTTGAGTAGATGGACTTTTGTTGGTAAAGTTATGTCTCTGCTTTTGAATATGCTGTATAGGTTAGTCGCAGCTTTTGTTCAAAGGAGCAACTGTCTTTTCATTTAGCCCTTGTTTTTCTGCTTTTGTAATAACATACATAATGGCCTGCCTCAGGGTACCATGCTCCCCTGCCCCACCCCTAGACTGAGTGTTAAACTAAAATGCCTTTGCTCGTAATCCTGTCCACCTGTAGATTACAGGAAAAAGGGAATTAACAAATTCCCTTGCCTGAGGCTTGCCATTCTAGGAGATATTTGCAAGAATTAAGTTTCTTCACTTATGATTTATAAAAGAACCAGGCATCTAGGACTGTACCAAGTGGTAATTTTGAGACTTTAGTCTGCCATCTTCACTGTCAGCCAGCGTTCTGAATTAAGTAGTTTCCCTTGCTTCAACATCATGGCTCCTAAATTTATTGGCCTATTGTGCACTGAGCAGAGCAAGCGTGGACTGCATAACAGATCCAGGGACCAAGGAGACTAAGAATAAAATATTAGATGACTGGTATCTTCAGAAAAAAAAAATACACTAAGTACATAAAAATAATGACCTTTTCCCCTTTCATTGCTTTTTCTACACATGTAACTTCATCCCCAAATCACACGCTGCAAACAACTATTGCACAACATAAGTTGGTTTTCAGATTCCTTTTCAATTCAGTTCAGTTCAGTCGCTCAGCCATGTCCAACTCTTTGTGACCCCATGGAGTGCAGCACACCAGGCCTTCCTGTCCAACACCAACTCCCAGAGCTTCCTCAAACTTATGTCCATAAACTAGGTGATGCCATCCAACCATCTCATCCTTTGTCATCCTCTTCTCCTTCCGCCTTCAATCTTTCCCAGAATCAGGAGCTTTTCAACTGAATTAGTTCTTCGCATCAAGTGGTGGAAGTATTGGATTTCAGCTTTACAATCAGTCCTTCCAATGAATATTCAGGACTGATTTCCTTTAGGATGAACTTGTTGGAAGTCCTTGCAGTCCAAGGGACTCTCAATAGTCTTCTCTAACACCACAGTTCAAAAGCATCAATTTTTCGATGCCCAGTTTTCTTTATACTAAAACTCTCACATCCAAACATGACTACTGGAAAAATTATAGCTTTGACTAGATGGACATTTGTGGACAAAGTAATGTCTCTGCTTTTTAATATGTTGTCTAGGCTGGTCGTAACTTTTCTTCCAAGAAGAAAGTGTCTTTTAATTTCATGACTGCAGTCACCATCTGCAGTGATTTGGGAGCCCCCCAAAATAAAGTCTGTCACTGTTTCTACTGTTTCCCCACCTATTTGCCATGAAGTGATGGGACCAGATGTCATGATCTTAGTTTTCTGAATGTTGAGTTTTAAGCCAACGTTTCACTCTCCTCTTTCACTTTCATCAAGAGGCTCTTTAGTTCTTCTTTACTTTCTGTCATAAATTGGTGTCATCTGCATATCTGAGATTATTGATAATTCTTCTGGCAGTCTTGATCTCAGCTTGTGCTTCATGCAGTCCAGCATTTCTCATGATGTACTCTGCACAAAATTTAAATAAGCAGGGTAACAATATACAGCCTTGACATACTCCCTCCCAATTTAGAACCAGTCTGCTTTTTCATGTCCAGTTCTAACTGTTCCTTCTTGACCTGCATATATATTTCTCAGGAGGCAAGTCAGGTGGGCTGGTATTCCGATCTCTTTAAGAATTTTCCACAGTTTGTTGTGATTCACATATTCAAAGGCTTTGGCATAGTCAGTAAAGCAGAAGTAGATGTTTTCCTGGAACTCACTTGCTTTTTCAATTATCCAGTGGATGTTGGCAGTTTGATCTCTGGTTCCTCTGCCTTTTCTAAATCCAGGTTGAACATCTGGAAATTCATGTTTCAAATACTGTTGAAGCCTGCCTTGGAGAATTTTGAGCATTGCCTTGCTAGTGTGTGAAATGAGTGCAACTGTGCAGTACTTTGAGCATTCTTTGGCATTTCCTTTCTTTGGGATTGGAATGAAAACACCTTTTCCAGTCCTGTGGCCACTGCCGAGTATTCCAAATTTGCTGGCATATTGAATGTGGCATTTTCGCAGCCTCATCTTTTAGGATATGATATAGCTCAACTGGAATTCCATCAGCTCCACTAGCTTTGTTCATAGTGATGTTTCCTAAGGCCCACCTGACTTCACATTCCAGGATGTCTGGCTCTAGGTGAGTGATCACACCAGTATGATTATCTGGGTCATGAAAGTCTTTTCTGTATAGTTCTTCTGTGTATCATTGACACCTCTTCTTAATATCTTCTGCTCCTGTTGGGTCTGTACAATTTCTGCCTTTTATTGTGCCCTTCTTTGTATGAAATATTCTCTTGGTATCTCTGATTTTCTTGAAGATATCTTTAGTTTTTTCCATTCAATTGTTTTTCTCTATTTCTTTGCATTGATCACTGAGGAAGGCTTTCTTATCTCTCCTTGCTATTCTTTGGAACTCTGTGTTCAAATGGGTATATCTTTCTTTTTCTCCTTTGCCTATCACTTCTCTTCTTTTCGCAGCTATTTTAAGACCTTCTCAGACAACTATTTTGCCATTTTGCATTTCTTTTTCTTAGGAATGGTCTTGATCACTGCCTCCTGTACAATGTCATGAACCTCTGTCCATCATTCTTCAGGCACTCTAATCCTTTGAATCTATTTGTCACTTCCACTGTATAATCATAAGAGATTTAATGTAGGTCATATCTGAATGTTCTAGTGGTTTTCCCTACTTTCTCAATTTAAGTCTGAATTTGGCCATAAGTAGTTCATGATCTGAGCCACAGTCAGCTCCTGGCCTTGTTTTTGCTGACTGTATAGATCTTCTCCATCTTTGGCTGCATAGAATATAATGAATCTGATTTCGGTATTGACCATCTGTTGATGTCCATGTGTAGAGTCTTCTCTTGTGTTGTTGGAAGAGGGTGTTTGCTATGACCAGTGTGTTCTCTTAGCAAAACTCTAGCAGCCTTTGCCTTGCTTCATTCTGTACTCCAACACCAAACTTGCCTGTTACTCCAGGTATTTCTTGACTTCCTACTTTTGCATTCCAGTCCCCTATAGTGAAAAAGACATCTTTTTGGGGTGTTAGTTCTAGAAGGTTTTGCAGGTCTCCATAGAACTGTTCAGCTTCCCCTTCTTCAGCATTACTCATCAGGGCATAGGCTTGGATTACTGTGATATTGAATGATTTGCCATGGAAACAAGCAGAGATCATTCTGTTGTTTTTGAGATTGCATCCAAGTACTGAATTCTAGGCTCTTTTTGTTTGACTGTAAGGGCTACTCCATTTCTTCTAAGGGATTCTTGGCCACAGTAGTAGATATAATGGTCATCTGAGTTATATTCACCCATTCCAGTCCATTTTAATTTGCTGCTTCCTAAAATGTCAATGTTCACTCTTGCCATCTCCTCTTTGGCCACTTCCAATTTGCCTTGATTCATGGACCTAACATTCCAGGCTCCTATGCAATATTGCTCTTTACAGCATCGGACTTTACTTCCATCACCAGTCACATCCACAACTGAGTGTTGATTTTGCTTTGGCTCCATCTCTTCATTCCTTCTGAAGCTATTTCTCCACTGATTTCCAGTATTATATTGGGTATGTACCATCCTGGGGAGTTCATTTCATTGTCCTATACTTTGCCTTTTCAGTTCAGATGTCTTTATTTTTCTTTAAGATTCTGTCACATCTCTTAGTAAATTGGAATTTCTAAAAAATAAAGTGATTTATAAAATTGTTTTAAAGATTTTAATATTTCTAATTTTGTAAGTTAATTGAGAAATACATTTGTCATATACTTTGGTCATATCAAATGCAAGGAAAAGGTGTGGGGAATCTTGAGTTTAAGCTGGTGAAGGAATGACAAGTGAGATTTTTGATGGGGAGCATATAGCTGATAAAAAGCTACAGTTCTGTGCTTGTTGACTTTGTCACCCACAAGGTGACAACCTGTTCAATCTACTTATGGATATTAACAGTTTCATTTATAATATATATGATTTCTGCATACATAGTCGTATCACTTGAATATGACATTTCTTATCACTTATTTTATTTCACATAAATTCCTTATCACTTCTATATTACTTATCAGACCTCTTATCACATACTTAATAATATTACAATTTTATTATCCTTGCCTTGTCATGCTGTCTAGAATATCCAGTTAAATGTTAAATAGAAATTGAGATAGTACAGTCTAGCCTTAACCTTTTTCTAGGAGTTTTCCTCAAAAATCATGCTTTTCTATTTTATTCTATTTGATTGGCTTATATATCTCAATATGTTTGTATGTGTATGTATATAAAAGTTATAGCTAGATTTGATTTGTTAATATTTGCTTAGAAATTTTATATTTATTTTCCTTGAAGATGTCAGTTTACAATTTTCTTTTTCTCTAAAGTACTTGTTAGGGTTATCTTTTTTTTTTTTTTTTTTATCAGCAAGGTTATGCTGGCTTTATAAAATTAATTGGAAATTTTTCTTACTTTTTCTTTCTTCCATTTTCCTTGCATTCCATTTAATTTTTTCCCCTTGATTTTTGAGATGTAAGCATTTATTTTTACTTTTTTTTTTCAAATACATATTATTAATATTATAACACTGGACAGGCAGGAGATCAAACCAGTCAATCCTAAAGGAAATCAACTCTGAATATTCATTGGAATGACTGATGCTGGAGCTGAAGCTCTAATACTTTGGCCACCTGATGTAAAGAGTTTACTCACTGGAAAAGACCCTGATGCTGGTAAAAACTGAGGGCAAGAGGAGAAAGTGGTTACAGAGGATGCGATGGTTGGATGGCATCACTAACACAATGGATATGAATCTGAGCAAATCTGGGAGATAGTGAAGGACAGGGAACAATGACTGAACAACATCAACAATTCTCTCTAAACACAATTTTAGCTGTATCAAATTGATTTTATTTTACTATTTTCAACATAAATAATTTCTGATTTTTATTTTATTTCTTCAGAATAGTTTGGTAATATGTAGCTTAATTCTAAACATAGAGAATATTTTTTAGTTATTAGTTTGGTAATATGTAGCTTAATTCTAAACATAGAGAATATTTTTTAGTTATCATTTAAAATTGTTTCTTATCATAATTTCATTATGGTCAGGAAAGATAATTTCTATGATTTCTGAATTTAAAATTTGACAGACAAATATGTATGACTATTATATATGCTTGCTTCCTTGCTAGCTCAGTGGTAAAGAATATGCCTGCCAATGCAAGAGATGTGGGTTCAATCTTTGGGTGGGGAAAATCCCCTGGAAAAGGAAATGGTAACCCACTCCAGTATTCTTGCCTGGGAAATCCCATGGACAGAGGAGCCTGGTGGGCTACAGTCCATGGAATACCAAAAGAGTTGGACATGACTTGGTGACTAAACAACAACAGCAATTACATTTTATCCAGGTGATTGTTTTTAGTATATATTTTTAGCTCAAAAGAGATAATTGTGTTACTCAAACCTTCTATAGTGTTGTTAGTATTTATTTCCTGAATTTTCTATGAATTTCTAAAAGCTGTATTATAATTTTCAAACATAATTGAGGGTCTGACTCCTTTTCTACTTGTCAATTTTTGCATAATTTTGAGATATGTATCATACCTATATACACATATTATATATATAAGCATACATGTGCATATGTATATATGTGGTACATATATACATATGCATGAAAATATTTTGCTACTACAATTTGAGATGGCACACATCATACAAATATGCTCATTATGTGTACAGGCATGCTTAGTCACTTCAGTTGTGTCCGACTCTTTACAATCCCATGGATTATAGGCCACCAGGCTCCTCTTACATGGGATTCTCCAGGCAAGAATATTAGAGTGGGTAGTTATTCCCTTGTCCAGGGGATCTTTCCAACCCAGGGATTGAACCTGGGTTTCCTGCATTGCAGGCAAATTCTTTACCTTCTGAGCCACCAGGGAAACCTATACACATTATATATATACACATATATATGCATGTATATGTGTGATTGTGTATATATACATATATATACACATTCAAATATATATGGGCTTCTCTGGTAGCTCAGATGGTCAAGAATCCACCTGCAATGCTGGTTCAATTCCTGAGTTAGAACGACTCGCTGGAGAAGGGATAGGCTACCCACTCCAGTATTCTTGGATTTTCCTGGTGGCTCATCTCGTAAAGAATTTGCCTGCAATGTGGGAGACTGGGGTTCGATCCCTGGATTGGGAAGATCTCCTGGAGAAGGGAAAAGCTACCCACTCCAGTATTCTGGCCTGGAGAATTTCATGGACTGTGTAGTCCATGGGGTCACAAAACCTCCAAAAGGACTGAGGGACTTTCACATATATGTATGTGCATACAAGCTCAGTCACTTCAGTAGTGTCAAACTCTTTGCAACCCCATGGACTATAGCCTGCCAGGCTCCTTTGCCCATGGGATTATCCTGGCTAGAATACTCAAGTGGTTTGCCATTCCCTTTCTCAGAGGATCTTTCTGACTCAGCAATCAAACCTGCAGTTCCTGCAGCTCCTGAATTGGCAGATGGATTCTTTACCACCTGAGAAGATCATGTGTGTGTGTGTGTGTGTATTCATGTATAATATTTTCTCCTTGGTTAGATGTAATTTTTACAATTCTGAATACCTTCATTTATTCCCACAAATTATTGCCTTAAAGGGCTCTTCCACTGGTGTGAGTGTGGGACAAGTATCTTGCTTCCTTCATTATATAACTCAGTATTTCTTATATTATTAGATATATCAATGGTAAATAAAGTGTCATCTCCCCTTACTTAGCAATTGTATGGTGTATCTTTTCCTATCCTTCCATTTTAAAATTTTCTGTGTCCTCATTTTGCATCATCTGTTTTTAACATCCATTCTAACAATCTTCATCTCTCAACCAGATTGTTCAGTTTACATTTAATGTAGTTACTATTATTTTCAAGTTTAAATCTACAATTTTCTTAACATCATTTTAGTGAAATGTCCAAGTAGTCAAAGCTATGGTTTTACCAATACTCATGCACAGATGTGAGATTTGGACCATAAAGAAGGCTGAGCACTGAAGAATTGATGCCTTCCAACTGTTGTACTGGAGAAGACTCTTGAGAGTCCCTTGGACTGCAAGGAGATCAAACCAGTCAATCCTAAAGGAAATCAACCTGCATATTCATTGGAAGGACTGATCCTGAAACTGAAGTTCCAATATTTTGGCCACTTGATGGGAAGAGCTGACCCATTGGAAAAAACAACCCTGATGCTGGGAAAGATTGAAGGCAAAAGGAGAAGAGGGCAGCAAAGTATGAAATGTTTAGATCACACCACTGACTCAATGGACAGAATCTGAGCAAACTCTGGGAGGTAGAGAAAGGTAGGGAAGCCTGGAGTGCTACATTCCATGGGGTCACAAAGAGGCGGACGGGACTTAGAGACTGAACAACAGCAAAGTGTTTAAAGTTTATCTCCTTGATTTACCATAATTTGTGATCAGTGAATAATTTGATCACTTCTCAGAAAGTTCAGTCTTTGGAATCTTTTATTCTAACTCTTTTATAGGTATTTTTAAAATTCTAGCATAAATTCTCTCTATATTTAAAACACAAATGTTTGTTTCTCAATTAATTATTAGAAAGAAAGAAAGAAAGAAAGTGAAGTCGCTCAGTTGTGTCCGACTCTTTGCAACTCCATGATCTATAGCCCACCACACTTCTCTGTTCACGGGATTTTCCAAGCAAGAATACTGGATTGGGTTGCCATTTTCTTATCCAGAGGATCTTCCCAACCCAGGGATCAAACCCAGGACTCCCACGTTGTAAGCAAGATGCTTTACCGTCAATCAACAACACATTTTTTTTTTTTTCTTCTACATATCTGTGTTTACACTAGGATTATCTTTTTTCTTTTTGAATAATTCTTGTCATTTTTCATGTATGTGGGTCTACTTGTATCATGTTTTCTTTTATTTGGTTTGTTTATAATTTTGTTATTTAATGTCACCATTAATTTTGAAAGATATTTAGGATAGATACAGAATTTCTGGTTGAGATTTTTTTTCTTTCAGAACTTTGAATGTATAACTTAAGGCTTTTAGCTCTTATTTCTCTTGAGAAATTAGCTCTAAGTATTTTTCTTGCCATTTTCAAGTGTGATATAACTTTGTTTTGATTTAGATTCATGCATTTTCTTGTCATCTTTGATATTTATTAGCTTAGTATGATATGCAGAGTTATACTTTAATAATTTTTATCTTGCTGTTTTTTTTTGTATTGCTTCTGTAATTGGCTTGCTAGTTTTCATTAGCTTTTGAATACAGACTTGTTAGGTAGGAAGTTAGGCATGAACAATGAGGGAAGGCCTAGCCAAAAAAGATTCAAGCTGATCTCTAAACCCCACTGCAGTCAGGACCAAGGAGACACACAGATATGCTACGAAATAACCACAGAGACCTTTCCAACTCTGGAGGATGTGCCCTACCTAGGCACACAGTGGATACAGACTAACCAGAGGAACTTCAACTCCAGCACATGCCCCTTTGATGCACAGTTATGTCCTAAAGTGACCTTAGGTAGCCAGGAGCTTACTAAATATTCATAAATATTCTATACATACATACATCTGATTATAACAGACTGAATTATGGGAAAGACATGTGCAATAGAGTCTGTTTTTATGTAACTTGCAACTGTCTATCAGAATAGTCAGTCCACATCCCCCTGGATGAATATGTAATAACCCTGTCTTGAAAATGCAGTAACTCATCATTCTGGTGCCATTACCTCTCTTGGCATGGCCCACCTCTCCCTTGAACTGTTCTTTATTTTCTTTCTCCAATAAACTGGTATTGCCACCTGAGCTTTTTCTTTGTGTCCTTACCAAGAACCAAGGCCCACGAGGAAGGGTCCTTTTCAACTTTCTATATCCAGTAACAGACTCATTTCTTAAAATGTTGCTCCTGTTTAATATGACCTTGAATCTCCTTTTGGGACTATAATTCCATACATCAGAAGTCAGCAAGCATTTCATATGTAAAAGGGCTAAGTAATCTCAGCTTTGTAAAACTCATGATATTTCTGTCATGTATACTCTTTTAATTATTTAAAAATCTTAAAAAGCATTCTTACCTCAAGGGCTGTACAACCACAGTTCACATGTTTTATTTATTTCTAAAATTTTTCTTCCTTGTTTCTGAACAAATTTTATGTTTTTAATGACTTTTTTGTCTATATGCCATGCACAGTTCACAATAAATGTAGAGATGATAAAAACTCAACAAAGTGGTTATATAGGGAATGTACCTCAACATAAGAGAGATTGTATATGACAAGTCCACAGTTAATATTATGCTCAATGATGAAAAGTTGAAAAAGCTTTTCTTCTAAGATCAGGAAAAAGACATGCATACTCACTCTCTTGTACTTTTTATTCAAAATAGTATTAGAAGTCCTAGACAGAGCAGTTAGGAAAAAAGGCATCCAAACTGGAGTGGAAGAAGTAAAACTGTCATTATATGCAAATGATATATTATATATAGAAAATCCTAATGATTCAACTAAGTAAGTGTTAGAACTAATAAATTTAGTAAAGTTACAGGATACAAAATCAATATATAAAATCTTGTGTTTCTACAAACTGATAATGAACTATCAGAAAGGGCCATTAAAAATATTCTCCTTTATACAACTGCACCAAAAAGAATAAAATACAAGAAATAAATTTAATCAAGAGTGAAAAACCTATATACTGACAACTATAAGATATTGATGAAAGAAATTGAAGAAGACATTAGTAAATGGAAAGATATTCTGTACTCACAGATTGTAAGAATTAATATTGTCAAAATGTCCATATTACCCAAAGCAATCTACAGATTCAGCACAATACTTACCAAAATCCCAATAGCATTTTTCACAGAAATAAAACAAACGATCCTAAAATTTGCATGGAATCACAAAATGCCAAATAGCCAAACATCAGACTTTAATGTTCCAGTATTTAAAATTCTATCTTCTTTCTGGTTTTAGTGCTTTTAGTATCATGTTATCATTGCTCCTCCAAAAAAGTTACTTCTTCTGCTGGGCTCCATATAATAGTAGCTATTAATACTTTACCCAGATACTTTAGTCATCTCTGCTTTTAGTCACCTCCATTATACTTGTGCAGTGTGGTAAATTGTTTTTAAAAGGTATAACAGAGAATTGACATGGTGATGGAATCACTTTTGAGTACTGGAGTTATGTAAAAGACTTGAAATACAGGGAAGAAAGTTAAAGTTGGCATCCATATGAAAATAATATTAATGGAAGAAAATTATCAGAATAATAGAAGCAAGTAATTATTCAAAACTGCAAAGCATAATAAATTTTCTGGAATACTGTCTATTTTGTATTCAATTTCTTTCATCCATATAACTTATGGAGCTATACTTTAGAAAAATTGCTCAAAAATTATTTATCAGTAAAAAAAAAATTTGGGAAATTTGTAACTGCAAATTTTTTTTTCTAAAATTAGTTTCTCAACTTGCTGAAGCAAATATGAATTTGGTTCATGTTCTGAGACAGTCGAGTCAAATTCACACACTAAAATAAAAGCATCAATTCAGTTCAGTTCAGTTCAGTCACTCAGTGGTGTCCGACTCTGCGGTCCCATGAATCTCAACATGCCAGGCCTGCCTGTCTATCACCAACTCCCAGAGTTTACTCAAACTCATGTCCATCGAGTCGGTGATGCCATCCAGCCATCTCATCCTCTGTCATCCCCTTCTCCTCCTGCCCCCAATCCCTCCCAGCATCAGGGTCTTTTCCAATGAGTCAACTCTTCGCATGAGGTGGCCAAAGTATTGGAGTTTCATCTTCAACATCAGTCCTTCCAGTGAACACCCAGGACTGATCTTTAGGATGGACTGGTTGGATCTTCTTGCAGTCCAAGGGACTCTCAAGAGTCTTCTCCAACACCACAGTTCAAAATCATCAGTTCTTCAGTGCTCAGCTTTCTTCACCATCAAACTCTCACATACATACATGACTACTGGAAAAACCATAGCCTTGATGAGATGGACCTTTGCTGGCAAAGTAATGTCTCTGCTTTTAAATATGCTGTCTAGGTTGGTCACAACTTTCCTTCCAAGGAGTAAGTGTCTTCTAATTTCATGGCTGCAATCACCATCTGCAGTGATTTTGGAGCCCTCAAAAGTAAAGTCTGATACTGTTTGTACTGTTTCCCCGTCTATTTGCCATGAAGTGATGGGACCAGATGCCATGATTTTAGTTTTCTGAATGTTGAGCTTTAAGTCAACTTTTTCACTCTCCTCCTTTACTTTCATCAAGAGGTTTTTTAGTTCCTCTTCACTTTCTGCCATATGGGTGGTGTTCTCTGCATATCTGAGGTTATTGATTAGACAGACATTAATATGAAGAGCAGGGGAGTGAGATTATAGAGACCCTTACATGTTCTGCTGGCATTCCCTTAATGAAGTAGAACTCCAACTAGCATCTTTTTTATTCAACTGTGACTAATTATCTTCCTCAGTCATATTAAAGCATTGAGTGTAGATTCATTTACAATGATACCAAAGGTCTAACCCTGGTGTTAAAATCCAAATGACATCCACAACTGCCTAAGCATCATACTTGTTCTCACAGTGCAGGAGTGAAAGAGTTAATTGTACACACAAGGCAATTAGTTATATGTTCTCCTATTTTTCCCAGACAATGTGAGGCACAATACTTGTGTGTGTGTGTGATCCTTGTGAAAAATCCAAGGAAAAAACAGTAATAATTTCCCTAAAGTGCGCATGCGCGCATGCATGCACACACACACACACACACACACACACACACACACACAATACATACAGAAAGGTATTGACTTTAAAATTTTGATGCTGATCACCTTTAAAGGGTTATTGATCCCTTTGAAAAACAGTGCTTTTTGCATCAGTTATCTGTTGTTAAGTATGAAGAAAATTAAACTGTACACACGTGTTTGTGTTTATGTTGGTTTTGGGATTGGCAGTTCTATGGAGACTAAGATGACATATAAATCTTATTTAGGTATTCAGGTGTCATTTTATAATTGTATAACAATTCTGATAACGTCAAAGTCAATAAAAAAGGTACAGTCAACAACAGCACATATGCAACTGAACTAGAATTGATTGTTGACTAAAACTGCCTATTTATTGGTTTCTAGGTTAAATAAACAGAAATGTCTCTAAGATAGCTTAGTATACTTTCAAAATAATGATTGTTCGGGTGTTCTTTTTAAAAAATGATTTTTTACTGAAGAATAACTGACATACAACATTATATTAGCCTCAGATGTACAACATAATGATTTGATATTCATATATGCTATAAAATAATCACCACAATAAGTAATTAACATTCATCACCAGTTACAGAAAATTTTTTTCTTGTGATGAGATTTTTGAAGATTTACTGTCTTACCAACTTTCAAATATGCAGTATAGTATTATTAGGTAGAGTTTCCATGTTACACATTGTATCCCTTAGATCTACTTATTTTATAATTGGAAGTTTGTATCTTTTGACTTCCTTCACCAATTTAACCCTCACCCATGCCTTGAATTTGGCAACCACTATTCTCTACAAGCTTATTTTTATTTTTATAGTTACCACATATGAGTAAGATTGTACAATATTTGTATTTAACTGCCTTATCTCACTTAACATAATGTCCTCAAGGTCCATCCACGTTGTCACAATGGCAAGATTTCATTATTTTTATGGCCGAATAATATTCCACCATATACATACAAACACACACACACACACACACACACACACACACACACATATATATATATACACACCACATCTTCTTTATTCATTCATGAATAAACACTTAGGTTGTTTCTACATCTTGGCTATTATACATAATGCTGCAATGAACATGGAGGTCTAGGTATCTTTTCAAGTTACTCTGCTCATTTTCTTTGAGTAAATACCCAGAAGTGAAATTGTTAGCTGGTATAGAAGCTCTGGGGCTTCCCAGTTGGTACCAGTGGTAAAGAGCCCATCTGTCAATGTAGGAGCATAAGAGATGTGGGTTGATCCCTGGGTTGAAAAGATCCCATGCAGGAGGGCATGGCAACCAATTCCAGTATCCATGTCTGGAGAATCTCTATAGACAGAGGAGCCTGGAGGGCTATACTCCATAGGATTGCAAAAAGTCAGGCATGATGGAAGTGACTTAGCACACATGCATAGTAGTTATATGCTTTTAATTTTTTGAGGATTCTCCATGTTCTTTTCCATAGTGAGTGCACAACATTCCATTCCCACCAACAGTGCACAAGGGTTTCCTTTTCTCCCCATTCCTGTTTAATAATTGCTGCCTTGATCATATACTATGACACACAAACACACACACACACACACACACACACACACACACACACACAGATTCCTTTTATATTTAATGCTATTTGTTTTAAAAACATTGGGTTATTTAATTACTTGCTGTTCACTTTTCTCACCTAATGATACAACTTGAAGAATGCTATAAGACAAATATTAGAGATTTAACTCACATTTTAAGTGTATATTAAACCTATTACTTAGATATCAGAAGTCTCTTCATATGCTTTTATTACAGTCAACCGATTTTCCACTCTGTTTTATATTTTACATAATTTTCTCACACATATCTTCAGGTCCCTTAATTTGTGTCTTTACTTGTACTTTTGTGTTTTCAGTATGTATTAAAGGGAAATCTTTATTTTTCTTTTATAAAAATATTCTCATTCTCTAGTTGTTTTTCAAACCTTGTTCTTTTCTTTATCATGTCTTTTCCATTCAACAACTTTAAAAAATTCCCTTTTTGTTATATTATTTTTATAGGCTCATCATGTTGCTTTTTGTGAACTTAAGTTACTAAGTTTGTCAAATCTGTTATATCTTTTTCTCACTTATCGTGGTTTGTTTCTCTGTGTGTTTAATTATCTTAATTATAAGTTCATTTTAAGTACAAATTAATTTTGACACTGTGGGAATCTCATAGGGATATTGTTGAAGTTTCTCCACACAGAAGTTTTGACTTTTGTCTTAGGGGCAGTATGTGTATCACTTTACTGTGACTAAAGGAAAGTCAATGTGAATGGTTTAAAAAATATTATCTTGGTTTAGAATTCTCTGTAGCACTTAGGCAAAGTAAATATGGAGTACAGATCAGTGAGAGAAGTTGAAAATTTTTCTCAAGAGAATTTTTTATCCTACTCAAATCCAGAATAAAAACAAATCTCATCTTAATTTAGATACCTCTAGATCCTTCAAGTCTAGTGGGGTTGACTAGATCCTTCTAGTCTGCAGTCCATGGGGTTGCGAAGAGTCGGAGAGGATTGAGCAACTTCACTTTCACTTTCCTCTTTCACGCACTGGAGAAGAAAATGGCAACCCACTCCAGCGTTCTTGCCTGGAGAATCCCAGGGACAGGGGAGCCTGGTGGGCTGACGTCTATGGGGTCGCACAGAGTCGGACACGACTGAAGCGACTTAGCAGCAGCAGCAGCGGGCTTGTAGTTGTTGGAGGATCTTGACTCTCATTCTGTGTTGTGGTAAAACCTGACTTGAACCTTTAGTCATCATAAGGCTCAACGAACTTTCCAGGGTTGCTGTAATGTCGGCTCACCTTCTTAACTGCTTTGGCTTTCAGCTTTCACTTTGCAGCTGACACCTGAAAATTATTTCCTTGTTGTACATTAAACCATAGATTCAAAAATATTTGTATACGGTAAGCAATTATACTTTAGTATCTCTAGTTGCTTAGAGTGAAAGTATTTGATGCTAGTCAAGTTTACTAGAAATAGAAGTCCCTCACTCTTTTCAATAGCTACTTAATATTTTGTGGTATAAAATGTATTTAATCATTCATAAAGTAATAGTCATTCACTTTTTATACCCTTCCCATACAAACATTGTCCCAAATAGCACATCTTTGCATGTTATTTTTTCAATAATACTTTTCTCTTTGGGATAACATTCCTGGAATGGTAGTACTTAGTTAAATGTTATTCACATTTTAAAATTTTGATAGAATACTACTCTACTAAATTTAAAAAGGCAATTTATATTTGTCTTACGATACATGCTTAATAAATAATTTGTTATATGGATATCGGTAAATATATATATATATATATATATATGTGTGTGTGTGTGTGTGTGTACACATTGATTTATTTCATCAGGTCCTTGAATAAAGCAGTACTTTATTCCATCTTTCTTTTGAACAGAAAATAATTATAAAATAAGTAAAATAAGAAGGAAAGCACAGGAATAGAATCAGAAATCTAAAATCTTTTGTGTAGGGCAAACCAGGAAAGTTGACATTAAAAGCACCATCATTCGGACATGGAGAAGAGGAGACAAATTCTCCCAGCTAAAGCTAACTGCATGCATGGGGTCACTCAGATATCTAGGATGAATCCTTAGAGAGTCATAACTTGGGGTCACAGCTGCCTGGAGACATCAGTATGGTAATTGGAACATGCTCATGAAATCAGATGAAATAACTGCTTCCTAGGAATTTGATAAATGCTGCCTCTCAAAATGCATAGTGTCTAAGTTATCTTGGGAATGCTTGAGTTCACAGATTTCAGAAAGTGTTGACTGAACAGACTTCTCTAATATCAACCTGGTTTATCTCTTAAAATGAGCTTCTATTTCTGATATATACCAAGTGACAAAGATCTCCCAAGCTATATGTCACTATGGTTGCTGCATTTACAATCTTTCCACATGAACTGAGAACTGTTATTTTAGACAAAAATGACCAACTTTTATTATCATGTGATTTTAGTACATTAAAATACTGTTCTCTTCATATTCATCTTTAAATAATAAAAATAAGATATCTGTTTGAATAAAAACTGTAGCTAACATAAAGTATTACCATCACATATTATCAATACAGAATTTATTTCAAGTAGAGACCATACTGAATATTTGTCTATATTATTTAGAAGAAAGTTGTTTGAATATATGACTAATACAAAGGTTGTAGAGAGAATACTTAAGATTAGCAAAACAGATAATTTTCATGCACTCCAAAACCTTATTTTGTACAAATTATTTTTAACCAATGAAAAACACTTACTTTAATATATTTTAAAAGATACTGAAAAATAAAATAGCAGTCATTTTTTTTTCTAGTTTATATAAATGCTTTAAAGTTGAAAAAAGGTCTCTAGTGGTACAAATATTTTCTCTAGGAAAATAAATTCCCATAAAGTAATTCTAATTAATAAAATTTTGATTTTCAAATTGTGAGAAGCAAATTTTGATTTGAGTGAGAATGCTTCACTTACACCCGGTGTGCTGTAAAATCAAAATTTATTGTGATTGGGTTGTTTGTTATATGTTCTAGCAAAGTTTAATTTCTCTGATGTTTTATGGGAAGGTCAAATATACCAATATTTTTTAGTAATTGATAGGAGTTATACTTTGTCACTTTTTCCTAACCCTTTGTCAAAGTGCAAGTAAAAAAACCTGTTTGATAGAAATTTCTGGAAATTTCCAGAAATTAAAATGACAGCAAATAATTCTTTGTCCACTATAAGAATTATTTTAACTTTCAGAGCATGTTTGATGTATTTTCCTAGATTATGTTTTTGCATATAAAGTACTTAGAAGAAGAGACTATCTCTTAAAAGTTTTAATATCCTTGCTCCACCCAGTGTATCAGCAAGGGTTTTCTACATACTGCAAAATAATATATGTTCATTGCAATTATACCAGTGTTAATTATCATGAGGTGGGCAGCAAGACTCATCAAGAACCCCCAAAGCAACTGTATCAATGCTTGTATTTTCTTATATTTTGGGAAATGATCTCTGGCCCAGGAGGCATCATTTTGGTAAAAGCAACTTTAATATTTATTGGGCTTCCCTGGTAGCTCAGCTGTTAATGTATTTGTTTGCAATGCAGGAGACCCCAGTTCGATTCCTGGGTTGGGAAGATCTCCTGGAGAAGGGATAAGCTACCCAACTCAGTATTCTTGGGCTTCCCTGGTGGCTCAGTTGGTAAAGAATCTGCCTGAAATGTGGGAGACCTGGGTTCGATCCCTGACTTGGGAAGATGCCTGGAGAGGGGAACACTATGTTTATATATATCATCTCTTGTAATCTTCAGAGCATTTCTGTTGTGTAGAAATTATTATTAAAATCCTCCCCTAATTTTACAGCTGAAGAAATTGAAGTTTAAAGAGATTAAATAATTTATTTAAAGCCAGATAACCTCTAAATGTTGAAGCCAGAATTTGAATCTAGGCATTCTGAACCCAGAGTCCAGATTCATAATCACTATTTAATGATACAACTCTACCGCTTCTTTACCTTCTTTTAGACCCTCTTGCAATTCCAGGGTCAAGGGGGTTTAATAACAAATTTTAAGTCAGACTTCAACATACATGAAGAAGAAATAGCATTGACTAAATCTAACTTAAATACAAGCATTGGAGTTTTACTATGTTTTGATCAATCACTTATACTCTATTCCTCTTATATATCTGGTGTTGTATCATAGCATGTCAGAAGAAATGAAATACTTTGAGAAAAATAAAGAAAAGAAGGAAGATAGAATATGTTGGCAGTGGTTCATAAATGGTAAATTAAATGATACAATTTAAAATGGGATGGATAAGAAAGCAACTCATATTTCAGCAAAGACCAAAAAGATAGATACGTTAAAGTCTGTATTGTTATCCATCTGATTTATCTAGCCTTAATTTATTAAATATTTAATATGTAGTTGTTGCAGTATTAAGCTCTTCAGTTCAGTTCAGTCTCTCAGTCGTGCCTAACTCTTTGCGACCCCATGAATCACAGCACACCAGGCCTCCCTGTCCATCACCAACTCTCAGAGTTTACTCAGACTCACGTCCATCGAGCCTTGATGCCATCCAGCCATCTCATCCTCTGTTGTCCCATTCTCCTCCTGCCCCCAGTCCCTCCTAGCATCAGGGTCTTTTCCAATGAGTCAACTCTTTGCATGAGGTGGCCAAAGTATTGGAATTTCAGCTTCAACATTGGTCGTCCAATGGACACCCAGGATTGATCTCCTTTAGGATGGACTGGTTGGATCTCCTTGCTGTCCAAGGGACTCTTAAGAGTTCTCCAACACCACAGTTCAAAAGTATAAATTCTTCGGTGTTCATCTTTCTTCACAGCCCAACTCTCACATCCATACATGACCACTGGAAAACCCATAGCCTTGACTATGGGTAGATAGACCTTTGTTGGCAAAGTAATGTCTCTGCTTTTTAATATGCTATCTAGGTTGGTCATACCTTTCCTTCCAAGGAGCAAGTGTCTTTTAAGTTCATGACTACAATCACCATCTGCAGTGATTTTGGAGCCCCCTCAAAATAGTCTGACACTGTTTCCACTGTTTCCTCATCTATTTGCCATGAAATGATGGAACCAGATGCCATGATTTTAGTTTTCTGAATGTTAAGTTTTAAGTCAACTTTTTCACTCTCCTCTTTCACTTTCATCAAGAGGCTTTTAGTTTCTCTTCACTTCCTGCCATAAGGGTGGTGTCATCTGCATATCTGAGGTTATTGATATTTCTCCCAGCAATCTTGATTCCAGCTTGTGCTTCTTCCAGCCCAACATTTCTCATGATGTACTCTACATATAAGTTAAACAAGCAGGGTGGCAATATACAGCCTTGACATACTCCTTTTGCTATTTGGAACCAGTCTGTTGCTCCATGTATAGTTCTAACTGTTGCTTCCTGACTTGCAAATAGGTTTCTCAAGAGGCAGGTCAGGTGGTCTGGTATGCCCATCTTTTTCAGAATTTTCCACAGTTTATTGTGATCCACACAGTCAAAGGCTTTAAACTCTCAGGATACCATAATTGGCAAACCCCAATATGATTTCTATCCTCGTTTGTGCATGTGTGCTCACTCAGTCGTGTCTGATTCTTTGCAACCCCATATACTGTCTCCCACAGGTTCCTGTGTCCATGGAATTTTCCAGGCAAGAATATTGGGACAGGTTGCCATTTCCTACTCTCCAGGGGATCTTCCTGACCCAGGGATTGAACCCATGTCTCCTGCATCCTCTGCATTGGCAGGTGGGTTCTTTACTACTGTGCCACCTGGGAAATCCTTCCTATCCTCCTTGATATTACCAAATAGTTATAAGTAAATGTAAAATTAAAATTTTGACAAGTGATGGTAATGAGTCTCTGTGGCAGAGATCTGAATTAAACTCACAGTAATGTGGGACTGAAGGAATGGAGAGAGATGGTGCTATAATCTGGAGAAAGCTTCTTTTGAGGAAGAGGTGCCTGAGCTGAGATCTGATGATAAATAAAACTAAGTAGAGAAGGACACAGGAGGTGTGTATAGTACACAGAGGTCAAAAGAGTATTTTCAGTGAAGAACAGACTGTGCAAAGAGCCTGTTGCTGAGGCAATAAAACTTAGATGCTGGGAACCAGAGTGCCTGGAGCACAAAGTCTGAGGCAGAGCGGGTACTATAAGATAGCAAAGCAGGCAGAGCTGCTGATATTGATGTTCAATTGTGTTGTACATTTTCAACTTCAAATTTACTTTCTTATGGCATTCTTATATTTTCCATTTGAGGCAGACAGAAATACCATCATGAACTGATTTATTAGTTAAAAATTTAAATGACTGCTCAAATCCTACAACCAATAAGACAAGATTGAATTCTAGGTCTGAGCCTTTTCTCTAACTCAATCTAAAGATTGAGTTTGATTGAATATTTTATATTTTTTCCATTAATCATGGGCAATAATAATTGATTTTACACATACAATGGATGTGTGAAATGGTTTAGCTTTTAGTTTGAAAGTATAGATAAGTCTAGTCATCAGGGCCTGGGCCTTGAAAGTCCTGGGGTTAGTGCTGGCCTGCTAGTAGGCAAGAGTGAGTCGCTAGGTCCTTATATGCTCTGGCTGGGGGGGCCCAGGACTGGTGTCCCCTCGTTAGTGGGTGAAGCTGGATTCCAGCACTAACAGTCTACAGAGAGAGTTCCAAAATGTCATTTGCCAGCACCATTGTCCTTTTGGTAGAACAAACTCCCTCAAATGGGCACCACCAGCATCTATGTCCCCAGGGAGAGTTCCAGCTGTCTCCGGCTTCTCCAGAGGCTCTCCAAGATCAGCAAATGGCTCTGACTCAGGCTCATTTCAAATTACTGCCTCTGTGCTGAGTGTTGGAGTGTGTGAGATTTCATGTGTGCCCTGTCAGAGCAGAATCTGTTTCTTACAAACTTCTGGCTTTCTCATACTCAAGCTCTGAAGGCCTTCAAAGTCAGATGTTGTGGTTGTTCATCTTCCCAGTGAAATATCTTCAGGCTGGGGAGCTATTACGGGGCGTAGACCCCTCACTTCCTGAGGAGAACCTCTGCAATTGGGATTGCCCTCCTTTTTGTGGCTTGCCTACCTAGTGGGTATAGATCTTGAGGAGATCTGTCTCTACCCCTCCCACCCATGTCATTGTGGTTCCTTCTTTATATCTTTAATAGTAGAAGGCCTTTTCTATTAGTCTTTAGGTCTTTCTTGTTGATAGTTGCTCTGTAAATTGTTGTAATTTTGGTGTGCCTATGGAAAGAGGTGAGTTCAGGGTGTTTCTATGCTGCCACCCTGGCTGCTTTGAGATTGCTACTCATCTCCTATGCCTGCTTGTTTGAATTATTCTTCATCCTGGCTCAAGAATTTATAAATTTTTAAAAGATCTTTCTCAGGGCTGAATTTCTCACTACTGGCATTTTATACAGTCTGTGTGTGGTGTGTTATATCTACTCTGCTTTCCACAAGTACGGTAGAAATTCTGTAGTCTCTTAAGGTGCTTCACTATTTTGTTTCAGGACAACTACTAAGCAAAAGAATCCATCCTATAAGTGTGGTCTATGAACCAGCAGCAGCATCAAGGAACCAGGATTATTTATGGTCTCTAAGTCTGAACAATTGCTATGTAATACTTCATGTAAATGTGTCATTGAGGCTGCCCCCAATCTGCTCTACAAATTCATTTAATTATGATATATCTTTAAGAAGTGACAGAAACACCTGGAGGCATTATACAAAAGGAATTTTAAAAGATAACTTGAGCTTGCTCAGTAGTCTCCTTTTATAGGTGAAAAATTCCAAACCTGAGTCTTAAAAATTATTTCCTGGAAAACTTCATTTTAGATTGTCATTTTTAACTTATCATGGGGATTACTTTTGTATGGCTCATCTGAATGATTCCTCCCTCACTTAATATCAACAAACAATTCTTTCAAACTTCAATGTAAAGTTATGGGAACTCATAAAATACAAGTACACATATACCTGAAATGAATTCATATTCTCTCTAAAAATGAATCCCCAGAATGAAATAAAACAATGTTACAAGCACAGAATATGTGTCACTTTGCTATTTTAGGAAAATTCCAAGCTTAAGTTTTAAATCTTTAGAGTATAGTTGTTTCTAATACAAGGTAGTTTTTAGCTACTCTATTTAAAGATTGCATGAAAAACAATAAAGTGTATATGTTCAGAATTCTCTGACTTACTAATGACTTTTTCTTCTTTTTTTTAAACAATTTGATTAAGTTTACTTTTGAATAATATTTGTAAGCAATAATCAATAATATTGGTTATTGATTTATAAAGTGTTGATTAGTATTATAGATGTAAATTATATATAATGATTTTGTATATTTTTAATATTGAACAATATTTCTTTTTGAAATACCGAATACTATTTAGAAAATATAAAATAATGAATATATTTATAAAATACTAAATAATATTATACATAGAAACTATATATAATGAATATATGTATCACTCTATCATTTTGGCTATTTATTTCATCTATCACTTTTT
Source organism: Odocoileus virginianus (assembly GCF_023699985.2). NCBI lineage: Eukaryota > Metazoa > Chordata > Mammalia > Artiodactyla > Cervidae > Odocoileus > Odocoileus virginianus. The sequence continues at coordinate 36,329,415 of NC_069680.1, forward strand.
ATGTTATAATGTACATCTCACTTTTTTCTCTTCAACACTTTAGTACTATAATTGTTCCATATGTTTTTGGCCTTGCATATAATCTCAACAACTTGCATTTATGTAGTCATCCAAAAACATATTCCTTCATATTTATATTTATTATATTATTCTCAATAAGGACATTTTTATCCTTTGTATTAAGTATTTGAATATGAGATTTGTTTATTTTATTTCAATGAGGTTTTTGTGAGCCTGATATAAATAATATGGGTGTCTTAACAGTTCCAAATTACTGAGCTCTCCTATTATCTGTCTAATATGTTTATCGCCTTGCTTTTGGAATGTTTCAGTACCACACATTATAATCAGCAGTACAGGAAACATTTCAGTTTAGGAGTACCTATAATAACCTTCTCATACAATATAAATAAACACAGTAGGGTAGGAATTTAAAACCTCCAGTGAATATGCTGCTTTTCAGTGAGATTGCTCTAAAAATAATTCATATTAAGAAAATTAACACATTTAGAAACACAATAAATATATTTTTAAGTTACAAAAATCCAGAGAAAGACAAATGTGATCCAATGCTTAGATATTCAGAGAAAAAATACATTTCTCAGCAGTAAGGAAGTCTAAATAAATTACTTTTCAATACAAATGAAAACTCCTGTCCTTTAATCAATATTTATTGAATGCCTACTATATATCAGATACCATCCTAGATAGTAAAGATGGAATAGTAGTCAAATGAAGAATTATCTTTACAACAGAGCTTACAGTATAAAATATTAAATGGTTATGGGTTAGTAGATGATGAGATATGTATTTCTGTTATCATTTGCATTTATTATTAAGCTTATAGTTTATAAGATAAGCATTCAGTAGCTGTTAAGAAGTTTCTAACTTAGGGAGGCTAGGGCTTTTTTGGGTATCTCAGATGATAGAGAATCCTCCTGTAATGTGGGAGATGTGGATTCAATCCCTGGGTTGGGAAGATCCCCTCGAGGAGGGCATGCAACCCACTCCAGTATTCTTGTCTGGAGAATCCCCATGGACAGAGGAGCCTAGCGAGCTACAGTCCATGGGGTTGCAAACAGTTGGACATGACTCAGCACAACACAGGTAAAGGCAAGGAATCAGTTGGAGCATCTTGACCTGGGCTGGAGGATACGTTTTCAGAATGGCTTATTCACTTGGCTGGCAGGGTGATACTGGCTGTTACACAGAAGCGAAACTGAAGCTATCACTGAGGGGCATTTATTCTACTCCATGGGGATTTCTCCACGTGGTTGCAGAAGGTTCTTCACAATAAGGCCCTGGCTTCCATGGGAGGAAGGAGAAACTGCCAAACTGCCTTAATGTTTTAGGCTCAGAGGACCCAGAATGTCTCTTTCTCTACATTCTATTTCTCAAAGCACTCACAGGCTCCTTTTGAAGGAAATATAAAGGATAGGATGGGGTAGTTTGAGTCTATCTTTAGAAACATATGTTGGTTGGTGGAGAGTGCATAGTCTAAATCCTAAAGGGTGTCTATATACTGGGAGCATTGAAAGAAGTCCAGCATAGCTAGGAATATTAAGCTGATACTGGATGTTTGCCCTACTGCAAGAACTCATAGGGTAGAAGAAGAAATTGATTCATTGTTTTCTGGGAGTAATCAGAGTTTATGAAATATTTTATTAGGAAAAAGCCCTATGAGTGGTCCTTTGAGAAATGGTTGGAGTCAGGTAAGTAAGATCATAGGATATCACAGTTAGCTGGAAAGAGAATGAAGACAGTTGCATGATAATAGAAAAAAAAGTCTGTAAATTATACAACCATTTAGAATTAGAATTAATAAGACTCAGTGATACTTTTGATATGGATAGATGAGTGAGTCAGAGGAATCAAGAATAATTACTGGGTTTCCAGTTAAGAGGCAAGGTGCTCTTTACTGATAAAAAAGAACTAGAATAGGAAATGGACATGAACAATTTCATGTTTGGTTAGGTATGTTTAACTGCTTACATATACATGGAACCTAGAAGTGAGATCTGGCTTGAAATATAGCTTTGAAAATTGTACAAATATAGACTACATGCTTAAACATGTTATTAAAGTGGTTATAATGAGAATACTTACCTTGGGACAAAGGCTAGAGTAAACAGAAAAAAGAAATGGGAAAAGATTGGAGGAACTACAAAATTTTGGGTAGAGTTCAGGAAGGGTAGCTGAATAAAGATAGGCTAGAAGTGATGGGAGTATTTAAAGAAACTTCACAAATTATTTTTAATTTAAAATAAAGGGAAAATACTTTAAGAGTAGATATAAATACATTCGTGAGACTAGCCAAGTAGTGCTAGGATGGTATCACAGGCATTTTATTAATAAGCATAGAGGATCAGAATGAAAAAAAATGTAATGGCCTCACTATAATTTTCTTAGTTCTTCCAATAATTTCTTGGTTATTATATTCCATAGTCATCCAAATGACTTCTTTGAAAGATAACTATTAAAAATTAGAGCAAGGCTAGCAAAGAGTGATCAGAAATGAATAAAATATAAAAATTACATTATGTAGAAGAAAGAAGTAAAACAGACTTGATAGAAATATAGAAAACAAGGAGATATTTTCAAATATTAGGAAAGTTGATTAGTGGAAGAAAGATTAGACTTATTCATGCAACCACAAGGAATCTTACTAGCCACACAAAAATTGTCATCATAGGTATGTGACTTGTGATCAATATTAAAAAAGAACATTTTTTACATCTAGAATACTTTTAATATGCTATTAATTTAGATATTATGTTAGAATGAGTAATTCAATTACCAAATAAAACAAACTTTCAGGCAAAGACTTTCTTTTTAATGGAATAAGACATTGAGTTGAGAAGCCATTCCAGTTTTCTAGATTGAAGATTAGTGAACTACTGAATTTTGAAATATGACACGATATGAATATCCTTAGAGGTTTTCACCCAAAGCTACAACCACAAAAATATTGTATTATTCTTACTGATACTGCTAGCCATTAGAATATGGTGCTTTTGCAAAATGGTAGATCAAATACTCATAAAACTATGGTAGTACAGAGATTTTTTTTTTGCAGAGAGGTTGTTGCCAAACAAAGCATCATTTATAGTGTATGCTTCATTCCTTACATATGACTCCCAACTTGACTAGTGATTATTTCCTGCTCACAACAGAGGTCTATATTTTGCACTCAGGAGCAGAGATGGGAGCATCTTCATTCCATAGCACAGCAGTTTCTTTAGTGGATGGTCTTGTGGCATGCTTTTGTTAGTCCACTTAGGAAAGTCAGCCTACAGTCTTTTATTACAGTCCTCCCGGTAATTCTATAATCCACCCTGAATTAATTCTCCTTCTGTTTATGCTAACCATAATGAATATTGCTCTCTATACCTGATAGATCTTCCATACTATATTTAAGGGCAACTAGAAGCAAGGTGTAACTGTTAGTCAGCTCTTAAGGATACGTTGTTGGAACAGACAAATGTTTTGCTTTGATAACCGTGTACTAATCTGTTGGGATTTTTGACCAAGAGGAATATGTATTTATTGAGATGCATACTACCACTGACTAAACTAGAACTAGAAGAAAATCTTCACAGTATTAAAGTAATGAAGTTTATTTACAATATCTTTTTATAAAAATAGTACATGCTCATGCGTGTGCTCTGCTAAGTCGCTTTAGTCGTGACTGACTCTGTGAGACCCTATGGACTGTCGCTTGCCAGGCTCCTCTATCCATGGGATTCTCCAGGCAAGAATCCTGGAGCCAGTTGCCATGCCCTCCTCCAGAGAATCGTCCCAACCCAGGAATCGAACCCATGTCTCTTACGTCTATCGCATTGACAGGAGGATTGTTTACCACTAGTGCCACCTCATAATATGTAATAATTTGGAAGTCAAGTGTACTTTAAAATGCAGTTTTGGTACTGCAGTCAAGTACTTTCTTGCCCTGTGTTTTCTTTATTTAAAAACAACACACATTCATCTTTGCCTGGATAAGACACAAGGCTGAGGGCAGGACCTCATGGTCTTTTCCCTCTTAATGGTTTCTCTTGTGGTCTGACCTGTGACCTTAATTTTGACCTGGACCTGGACTTTCTGGCCTCTTATTAGCAACTGTTTGCTGATTTCATGTATATATCTTTTCTTTCACAACCTGATGGAATTTTGTATTCCTTCCTTACAGGAGAATGTGTTCCCCTTTCTTGTTAGATTAGTCAGTCACATTGCATTCCTACCCGGCTTAACATTCATTTTCATTGATGAAATGGGAAAAATAATAACTGCTTTTCCCAATATTACAAAGTTATTCCAATGATCAAATGAAATGACTAGTTCAAATGGAGTTAATATTGGGTACCAGGAACTCTGTAAGACACCAGCGTAACTGAATCCTGGTTGCTGCCTCCAAATAAAGAAGGAAAACATGCACATATTTCATGTACTTCATGGATTTATCCTGATGTGGATGTGTTCTTTATGTCTTCTCTTCCAACTTCCATTGGAGCGGATTAATGTGAAAATGAGATTCTTTGTAATGGATAGAAATCTTTACTAACTAATCTTTCCCCATGTTAGGAAATGGAGCCAGGATCAGTCACAGGGGGTGAGTAGTGGTTTCTTTCACAATTTTTTGGCTCTATCATCAGAATTTGCAAACATCTTTCAATTGAGGAAGGGAAACAATAAGTCCAATAGAAAGGAATATACATCAGAATTCTCCTCATCAGACTCCATACTGCTGACAGTAATAATTTCTTATTCTATTTTCTATTTTGTTGTGTAGATGAAAAGTAGCTGGAAATGTCTCCATTTAGAAATTGAAAATACAATTTAGGAGTCATGTCTTGTAAGTGCTTACAAACACCAATTATTTTTTGAGCAATCTCATAAGAGGTATGCCAAGGAAATATGCAAAAGTATGACTATGTGTAAAATTGTTCTAAGTATTGCTGAAACTAGTAAAAAACTGGATTCACCCTAGTTACTCAGCAATAAAGATTGTTAAAATAATATATGAAACATCTAAATAATGAAATACTATTAGCTATTAAATAATTTTTAATAGAAAAAAACAGCCTATTATACAAAACATAAATAGACTCAGACATAGAAAACGAACATGGTTACATAAGGATGGGGGGTAAATTAGGAGTTTGGGATTAAAGTTTATACACTATGATATATAAAATAGATAACCAACAAGGACCTACTAGATACTACAGGGAATGATACTCAATATCTTGCAATAATCTATAATGGAAAATAATTTTAATATATATATATATATATGTGTGTAACTGAATCACTTTGTTGTACACCTAAAGCTGATATTATAAATCAACTATATTTCAATATTTTTTTAAATGAGAGCACACTATATAACTATTTAATGGTGTTTGAGGGGGTTATTTATTAATATAGATAATATTTATAGTATTAATCAAATAAAAAAGCATGCAGATTATATATGTTTTAAAAAATGTAGACTAATTACCATAAACTAGTAGCTATTGCACTCAAAAAGTTATCAGGTACTAGCTACAGTGTCGGTGACTTGTAACCTTTAGTTCTGTTTATACTTGTGTTTAGTATTTCTAAGTTTTCATGAATATTAACTTTTTTATGATAACTTCTGAGGATGACTTTTACCTAGAAATACATACTATCTCTTTCAAATAGAAGCTCAACAAATAAATTAGGAAAGAGATACTACAACTTGCTAGTGAATTACTTATTTCCACTGTGTCACTAGTAGCTTTGCCTTGTCTGTATGATGATGAGAATAATTCCACAGGGAGTACTCTTATTATGCTATAAATTTCAATGTTATTTCAGAATGAGTAATTTGATTTTCAAAGCTACAAGCAATGAGTTTTTGTCTGGATGGTATAAGGCATTGGGTAGAAGAAAAACACTTCAACTTCTTGATTAAAGGTTAACAAATTATTTGCAGTCTTGAAATATGACATACACAATGAACGTCCTTAGAGGCTGTCATGCAAAATTACAATAAAAAAGTGACAGTGTGCTTCTTGCTGATATTGCCAGTTACTTGATTCCATTTCAGCCATGTAAGGTTTCTTATCTCTTGGGGCAATGATATACTTCAGTTTATATTGCAGATCTCCAAAAGTTGACTTTCTTCATGCTTCTAAGAGACTGTCAGAAGTTAACCAACTGAAAAATCACAGAAATACTGCTTGTTCTTCTAAGAGTTGTTTTGGAAATTCTCTACTGTACTGGAAAAACTAATCCAAGGGGAAAAAAACTCTGTCAAAATATTATGTCATCCTGAAATGAACACAGAGCCTAAATGACTGAGTTCCAGTGTCATCTGTAAGAGTGGCCAGAATAATCATTGATGTGTGCATTACATGAGTGATTTGGTAGCAAAAGTCTAGAAAAGGTAGTGAAAATGAATACAATGGATAGCTTGATTATTTGTTCTATGATCATAGAGAAATCATCACTAAATTTTTTATCAAACTATTTGAACTATTATCTACTCATAGTCATATTATCAATTTAATGACCATTGATAAATAACTTGAAATAGAGGCCACTCCTGGTTTCTTGGCCATTTTAGTTCACCTGATTTGTGTCAGCAAGATATTACCCAGACAAAAAAACTTTAAAACTTACATGCTACTATTACTAGCAAAAATCATAATAATTTTAGTCAAGGAATTCCACTTTATGTAAGTAGAACTTTTTCAGGTTACTTTTGCATTCTTATCCTCTATATGATAGCTATATGATAGCTTTATGACCTAGGGCTAGGTATCACTATCCTTATTTTACAGATGAATAAACTGAAGTCCAGTGAGATGTTATAGATTGCTCTGGGGGCATAAAAATGGGAATAATGTTTAGTTCAATTATATGAACTTTTGAAGACTGTATCCCAATCTGCTCCTCCCTTTATTCAGTTCAGTTCTGTTGCTCAGTCATGTCCGACTCTTTGCAACCCCATGAACCGCAACACGCCAGGCCTCCCTGTCCATCACCAGCTCCCGGAGTCCACCCAGACCCAGGTCCATTGAGTCGGTAATGCCATCCAACCATCTCATTCTCTGTCATCCCCTCTCCTCCGGCCCTCAATCTTTCCCAGCATCAGGGTCTTTTCAAGTGAGTCAGCTCTTCGCATCAGGTGGCCAAAGTATTGGAATTTCAGCTTCAACATCAGTCCTTCCAATGAACACCCAGGACTCATCTCCTTTAGGATGGACTGGTTGGATCTCCTTGCAGTCCCTTTATTATATATATATATGTACATATATATACACACACATATATATTTCATATACAAATATAAAATATAAATATTTTATTATTTATTATTATAAATAATAATATTTATATTTTATATTTATATATTATAAATATAATTATATATTAATAATATATTAAATATATTATAAATAAATATATTTATATAAATATATACATATATAAACATAAATAAAATATTTAAAAAATATATAAACTCACCAAAGAATTGATGCTTTTGAACTGTGGTGTCGGAGAAGACTCTTGAGAGTCCCTGGGACAGCAAGGAGATCAAACCAGTCAATCCAAAAGGAAATCAGTCCTGAATATTCATTGAAAGGACTGATGCTGAAGCTTCAATACTTAGGCCATCTGACGTGAAGAACTGACTCACTGGTAAAGACCTTGATTCTGGGAAAGGTTGAAGGCAGAAGGAGAAGGCAATGACAGAGGATGAGATAGTTGGATGGCATCACTGACTCTATGGATGTGAGTTTGAGCATGCTCTGGGAGTTGCTGATGGACAGGAAAGACTGGAGTGCTGCAGTCCATGGGGTCACAAAGAGTCAGACACGACTTAGCGACTGAACTGAGCTGATACATCAGGTCACATTAACAGACAGATTAAAAAAAATCAGGGCACTATATACTCTCCAAATTGTACCAAAATGTCTGTGACATGTGTTTAACCATCAATTTATGTTTCATAATCACATTGTGTTTACTAGACTAATTCTATACAATAGCGGTTATCAAAAATTGCATTATGAGCTGTATCAAATTGCCCAGGGCATTTTTTTCCAACATACCCATACATCATAACTGTGTCTTTGGTAGGGAAGACTCTTAACTGGTGAATTATTCTCACCATTGCAAGCATGTTGTGACAAGTCGGTGACAAGGCAGAATAAATTATAAGAGTCAGAGATATACATTATCCTATTATATTTTAAATTAGAGATATAATAGTATATAGATGTAGGTGAAGTCTATAAAATGGGAGGTCCATGAATAGATATTCTGCATTTAGATCCTACTTTGTACTTCAAGGAAAAAAGACAAAAGAAAGACAATGTTCCAAGTCCTAAAGCCACTAGACTAGTAGAAGTATGTCCAAGGGAAGAAATGGTGGAAATATTTACTTTTTTTAATTGAAGTATAGTTGATTTCCATGTTGTTCTAATATTTTCTACAAGGCAATGTGACTCACTTATATATATATATATATATATATATATATATATATATATATAAGCATTCTTTTTAAAATATTCTTTTCCATTATCCTAGAAAATTAGATACAGTTCACTGTGTAATAGAGTAGGGCCTGATGGTTAATCCATTCTAAATGTAATAGTTTGAATCTACTAGTTCCAAACTTCCAGTCCATCCCTCTCCCTTCTCCCTTCAAAGAAGACATCCAGATGGCCAGTGCATGAAAAGATGCTCAACATTTAGAGAAATCAAAACTACAATGAGGTACCACCTCATACCAGTCAGAATGACCATCATTAAAAAGTCTACAAATAAATGCTAGAGAGGGTGTAGAGAAAAGGTAACACTCTTACACTGTTGGTGGGAATGTAAACTGGTGCAGCCACTATGGAAAACAATATGGAGGTTCCTCAGAAAACTAAAAATAAAATTACCATATGGTCCAGCAATCCCACTCCTGGGCATATATGCAGACAAAACTATAATTCAAAAAGATACATGCACCCCTGTGTTCACAGCAGCACTATTCACAATAGGCAAGATGTGGAAACAATATTAAAGTCCATTGACAGAGGAATGGATAAAGAAGATGTGGTACATATACACAATGGAACACTACCCAGCCATAAAAAATAATGCAATAATGCCATTAGCAGCAACATGGATAGAATTAGAGATTATCACACTAAGTTATAAGACAAAGATAAAGACAAATAGCACACAATATCCCTTATATGTGTTATTTAAATACAGCCCAAATGAACCTGTCTACAAAACAGAAACAGACTTGTAGACATAGAAAACAGGCATGTGGTTGCCAAAGGGGAAGAAATCCTTTCTTAAGTCCTGTTTGTATTTAAGGCCAGATTCCCACATTTTTAGCCTGCAGTCTGGCAGACACATCAGCTTGACTGTACTACTGGCATCTCAAACTCCATATCATACTGTAACTGAGCAGGATCCTATGGGGCCCTCCTGGGACAAGCCTTCCCCCATATTCTCTGCTTTAGCTACTCTCTGAAAAAGTGAAAGCATTAGCCATTCAGTCTTGTCAGACTCTTCATGACCCCATGGACATAGCCCACCAGGCTCCTCTGGCCGTGGAATTATCCAGGCAAGCATACTGGGATGGGGTGCCATTCCCTTCTCTAGGGGCTATTCCTGACCCAGGGACCAGACCCAGATCTCCTGCACTGCAGGCAGATTCTTTACCATCTGAACCATCAGGGAAGCCTCCCTCTCTAAAGTCCCTGGATATCAGTGTTTGATTCACATTTCCAGAGTTATTTTGCAAATGTAAAAAACCCCCACTCCAAATGGAGGATGTTATCTCCTTGATGACCAAGAGTACCTAGCCTCAGGTCTCCCCAAGCCTAAGGACTGATAATGTTAATACCTGTGACACAGCCCTCTTACCTCACAATCAACCAATCAGAGAACTGTCCAGGAGCTGATCACATACCCTGTGACCTACCTCCAGTACCTGGTCTTTAAAAAAGTTTTGTTGAAACCTTTTGGGGATCTTGGAGATTTTTTGGGGGCCTGAGCCACCCACTTCCTTTCATAGCCCTACAAGAAAGCTTTCTCTGCTTCAAGCTTCAACTTCTCCATTTGTTTGGCCTTGCTGTGCATTAGGCATATGAACTTGAGTTAACAATATTATCATACTCATTTTATGGAACAGCTTTCCTAAGGTCACAATAGATTGCAAACAGGAATAACAACCCAAGTAGTCTGTACCCATTGCCCCTGATTTTAACAGCTAGAGACTTGGGATTTTAACATGATACCCATTCATCCAAAGGGTTCTGCAGTGAAATAAGATTGGAAATACTTCTTTAAGTTCACTATAATTGATCTTATTACTCCGATATCAAGACATAATTTGTAAAGGGCATGGTGAATGGGGATGGGAGGGGTGTATGTTTGCAATGTTTCCATAAATTGTTTACTGGGGTATCACCTGGGACCACATTCCACAGTGTAAACTTCTAGAAAAGCTGCTACGACTTATTTGTGCAACCAACTTTTGTATACATTCTTGACAAAAAGGAGTTTTATATGTGGACTGCAAATATGCCCTTCTGATAAGAAACAACGGCTTTAAATCTAAATCAATTCCTTATGGCAGATAACCAATGAAAAGTTGTTGAAATCTGGATAAAAACTGCCCCTTACTCAATTGGGAAGTTCCTAACATTACGTGGTAATTAAGATTATTTCCTGGCTAATGAACCAATCTGAAGGTTAACCTCTGAAAGAAAAAAAAAAAGAAAACATAAAAACAAAAAGCAAAAAAGAAATATTTCTTTCTTTCTGGAGTTTGAAGCCTTCTGTTACTCACTTTAGATTCTCAAACAAATTTTGTTTTGCAGTTCACATATAATAACTATTGTATGCTGCCTGGTAATGGGTTAATTGAAATACAGGTTTTTAACCCCTCCATAGATTATAAGTTCCTGAAGATCAGAAATCTCGATCACACCTTACAAATTGCTTTTACAACAACTAAGACAATAGATGCCAGTTGATTTGTTCAGTGAATAAAGAGATACATACATAACAAATTTTTTAATGTGCCTTTACTTTCTTTTGTGCAACATAATTTTATCCTCTCATCTTCTCCTATATTACTAACTATAAATTATGGGAAAAATAAATCAAAGAAAGAAATGGTTTTGTGTTTCCTTTACTCCAAAATTTCATTTTTTTAAATTGTTCTAAGTCTAGCCTATTAAATTGACATTTCATTTTACATAATTTTATTGTGGATCTAATTTTTATCTTATATTTTCCCTGTGATATATTTATATATTGTATATATTCTTTTCAATTATCATGTGCAATTTTCACAAAATAGTTTAAAAGATGCACCATACTTTAATATTTACATCAGTATTAGCACTATTGTTAGGTACATATGTTACTTACTTTTTTCCCTACTATAGATATCAATGATCCTGAATTTAATCTATGCAATATAACCAAATTTAAGGACTCATGAGGAACAACAGGACAATCTGGTCAAAAGTAGACTAAAACATGGTGAAAATAACAGTATTTTCAACTTTCTTGCTTAAATTATTTAAAATGTGTGTAAAGTTCATATAAAGAAACTCTGATTCCCAAATTCAAAAATATGAGTAGATATATTAAAATTTATTTAGGAACTTGACTGTTTCATTTCAAATTGTAGAAAAAATATTGCCTACAGTTTTTTGAATTGAATCTTATGTCATTCAGAATCATCTATCACTGGGAAAGGAAACAGAGTTTTAAAAAGTGAAAGTAATTGATAAGAGGACTGAGAAAACACTGGTATAAACTCAAGTAACTTTTGAATAGATTGAGAGGAATGAAACATAAAATTATGAGCATGATGTGAACTCTAGATAAAAGAAAATAGCAGCACTGACACGTTGATCTTGACTTTGCATAGCACAGTAGTTTTGCCAAAGTGAAGCAGCCCTGAACTTAAAATCTCAAATGGAATTTTATATTATGAGAGTTGACAGAGTAATAGTGGAATTTTAGAGGACAATAGCTCCTCTAACATATCTAAAAAGTTGCTGGCCTATAACTTGAACTGTTATTTGTTTCCTGCCTTCTATCTTATGTCCCATTCTCACTCCTTTGCTCTTCCTTTCATCTTTCTCTCTTAATTTTTTTTATTATCCTGCCTTTTGAGGGCCAGGCAGCAGGGTTATATACTGTCCTCCAAGCTGGACATACAACAAAGAATATCTGTCCCTGCTTTCATGGATTTTATATTATCATAAGGGAGACATATAAGACAAATAAATAGCCAAGCACAATAATGACACAAAATAATAGAAGGAAATAGGGTCTGTGATAGTAACTGATCAGGTGTGTGTGTGTGTGTGTGTGTGTGTGTGTGTGTGTGTGTGTGTTGGGACAGAGTGTGGGTTCTATTGTTTTAGATGTAATAATCTGGAAAAGCTAGGTAAAGAAAGTAAAATAAATGTTTTAACACATGAATAATACAAAAGACCCAGCTACAGGAAGATTCTGGGTAAAATTTTTCAGAGGAAAAAATAATATAAAATAAAAAACCAGCAGGTGCAGAGATACCAGGGCCCGCATGAAGCTGACGATTCAAAACAAGATGAAGGCAAATGTGGCTAGAATATGGTGACTTACAGGAAGTAAGTCCTACGTCTTCCTGTCTTCTAGGAACATAAAAATCTGTATGGCAATCAGAGAAACCCCCCAAATACACCTTTAACAGCAAGATCTGAAGGAATGATTATAGAGCCAATTGAACTGATTTGGAGAAGCATTGGGATACTGCAGTATTTCAAATGAGCACCAAGAATCCTCTTTTGTGTCTCTAGTGAAAATCTAGATTCTCAAATTAATTAGACTGAAAATAGATGAAATCCAAAGTGTGATGCCTAAATAGAAATAATTAGTTTTTTCAGAATGAATAGACAGCATAACGTTTATAAAATTTTACTATTCCATAGGAAAGTATTCCTGGATGGCACCATTGAGATTTTCAATAACTTAAGAAGTTAATGAGGGATAAATCAGGCTTAACTTTCTAAAAAAATTTATTTATTATCCAGTTTGCTAAAGCATACTCCCCAAATTAAGTACAGTGTCTGATTACAGAATTGAAAAGAAAAAAGTAACATACAGCATTATGATGATACTATGCATTTTCCATATACTTGACAAAGAAAACACAGAGAGAGTATTTTAATGTCTGTGTTTCTTAAAAATAAAACCTAAGAAGCAGTATAGAGTTAAATTGGTTAAATTTTCCATGAAATATAATTTATTCAGAATGAATGATTTTTTCATTTCTTACAAAACACTAGAATTTTAACCTTCCATATTAAAAAAAAAAAAATCTGAGCTGGAGCCTATAGAATTGGGGCCAACAATTGATATCATTTTGAAAAATTGTACAGTTGCATTTTATTTAATTGTCTTCAAAGTTGGCTATAATTTCACTTGGACTACAGATCATGTGTGATTTTTACATACATCTTATGTTCTGCTTCGTATTTTCACAACTTATTTTATTCAGGGATATTTGACCACATATCTTAGCCCTTGAGAGTACAAAATATGCTGCTGCTTTCGCATAATTTTCTTCAGAGTCTGGGTTCATAAAAATTCATCAATATTTCCTTAATAACATAATTTCTACTCTGACTTATAAAGTTTTGATTATGCCACTAGCATAAAATAGATATATTTTCTTTGACAGCACATGATTTTGTGAAATTATACTAATGCCCACTTATATTTTTTCTAGTATTGTAATGATTTCTATTTTACATATAAATTGTTTCTGTGTATTGTGCAATACAGGAAAGCAACTTTTTTTATTTAGCTGTAATGAATTCTCAGTTGTCCCAACACAAGTTAATGGTAATCTGTGTGTTCAGTGTGAAACGTTTTTACAACACATTCAATACCCGACTTATGTCAATAATATTTTCTAAGATTTGGTGAGAGTTTAAAGTGTTCCAACATCTTAAGTATTTTGCTATTTTCCTATTATTTATACACAAATCCATAAGGATGGTATTATTAAAATCCACCTTTTACAGATAAAGATCCTGAAGTGTACACATAATAAGTAAACCCACCTAATGTCCTATAACTGGAAAGTAACAGAGAAAGTAAAATTTGCACAAATAAAAGTGGTGGAAATGTTCATTAAATAATATTTGCTAAGTAAAGTTCAAACTAACACATAAAATTATTAAATATACTTGAAATAGTTTTTATCCCATGTCTTTTATACATCCTATGCTTTAACATATAAATAATACCAGACACTATGCTAAGCATATAACAAGTTTGCATTCATTTAAACCTCAAATCCACCTTAAAAGCTAGCTACCAGGAAGAAATTGAGGCAAAAAGGAGATAAGTAACTTTCCCAAAGTCACATGGTAGACAGGTCGTAGAGCCAGATTTCACATCTGGGCAAAATTACACCAGTGTGCAAGCTCTTACTTATTGGTTATATCCAAATCTTTTCCTTTGATTTGTCTTAAAAATCAAGACATTTTTATATAAAGATGAAGCAGTTAGAATATGCAGAATGAGATATCTTTTTGTATATAATTGTGTAACTAGTAAATCCAATAAAAGTAAAAAAATCAATTAATATTAAAGCAAATAATTTGTTTTAGTATTTCTATATTTCAGCAACAATGGTCACTAAATACAATTTTTTAAATTCCAATTCAAACTAACACTTGTGTAAAAATCAACTGCTTCCTTAATATATTACATCACACACTTCTCCTTTGCAATGTATAGCAATATCATATAGAAGAAAATTATTCAAAAGTTTCAATGTTTCAGTGTCTCTGAAGAGGAACATGCAAGATATAGTGAGAGAAGATTCAGGGAGTTCTCAGAATGAAGATGGTAATTCAGTTGATTCATAGAAAAGAAGTACATTTTCCAGATGGAAAGGTAAAGGAATAAATCCCAGGCAGAAGAAATACATGTACAAAACATATAAACACAGGAATGCACAGTTTATTTTTTATTCAGAAAATTTTAATGTTTTGCTATTTTTAATTTTTATTTTCAATTATTCCCACTTTTTCCTTTTTTACTATATTTCCTTTCTCATATATTTCTTAGGATTTATCATGTTTTAATTGAGTTCAAATGCATATTTTTGGTTAAACTTCTCTTTTAATAAAATTGACATTTAAGGTTATATCCTTAAATTATAGATTTAGTAGCCTTTGTCATAAGTTTTGATAAAATGTTTTCATAGTTTGTAATTTTGTAAATAGTATGTGATTGTAGCTTTTTTTCTGTGTGTGATTGTAGCTTTAATAAGCAGTTTTTGAAAAAATGTTTACCTGGGAATACGTTTCCAGACTTTAAAGTGATTTTTTTCCTTAACATTTTACTATAAATTTCTAGTTTTATTGATTTGTGATTTGTTAATGTGACCTATATGATTTTTGCTTTGTGGACTTTTTTGTGTGTGTTGTAGCTTTTGTTTCTAACTTTTGAAAAATGTTAAATAAAATGTGATAATATTCCTCTTATTCTTGAGATTTTTATGAATTTTTAAGTAGTATCTATTAAAAATAAAATGTTTCATCTATAATGCCTATAATTTCTTGAACTTTATGAACTCAAACATTTAACCTTAGAACTCAATATTATGCAAACAAACTCACAGAATCAGTAGCTTCAGCCTATACGGAGTATCATAGAGTTTCAAGAAGTTAAGAATTTTGCACTAGTTCTATAATTCCAGGCATTTAAAATACTTATTTAGAGTGTATTTTTTTTATGAACACCATAAAATTATTTAGTAGTGCTCTAGTATAGTAGCATATATTAAAGCATTTTTACAATATTAAATTTAGGGAGATTTATTTTAGCATTTAGGCTCATCCTTAAGCTAGGACATACATAAGTTTCTGTGATAAAATTAAATTTGGAAAATATAAGATTGAGACCATTCTGGAAATGTGTTAAAGAACTAACATTATTTTAACTTTTAGCATGAGAATATAAAAAGCAAACATTTTCATGTTATATTTATCTTATGAATGGTTTTTATTTAATTTCAGAAAAACTAAAGATGTATCAGTAGTAAAAATTTAAGACATTTGACTGGTAATATACATGTAATAATAATATCCTTTATAAGTGTGAAAATTAGCTGACTCAACATTATACAATGAATAATCAAAGTTTGTGCATATAATTAAAATCATCTCATGATAATTTTTACTTAGTTTTGGAAGATTATAAAAATCTGATATTTCTGATTAGCAATAAATGTATCATTTATATAGAAAAATAACTTTAAAAAAAGTTGGCATGTTTTTATCTTATATACTATATTTAGTCCTACAAATGCCTTGCTTACTCAAACTGAATGAAGACAGACAGAAAACTTAAGTGATTACCAGAGGTTTCACAGCTAATAAACAGAAAAGGTGATTTACTTTAGTCTGGTTGAAGGCAGTGATGATTGGTCATCTAATTTCTTGAAAGAGCTCCTGATACTTCTGGAATCATGATTCATGATGCTATTAAACATGCTAATTAGCAATTTTGACAATCAAAAAATTGCAAATGACATTGGGAGCAAATATAAAAGTACTATAGTGAAAATTAATAATAGCTTTAAACATTATCTAAATACATATAATAGTCAACTTCTCTAGTATTTCAGTAAGATTAAAAAAAAAAAAAAAAAAAAAACCCCACAGATTTCACTTAGTAATCATTCCCATGTCTGCTTTCTCACCTTCTTTTCATGTCAATAAAAAAGAAGCAAAAAAAAAGTGAGGGAGAACATCTAGAACTTAACTGATGCATAAATTAAACAATCTCACAATATTCTAGAATTACATGTCCAGGTTAAAGAAATTTAGATAATAAGGAAAACAAAAATTAGCAACTAAAACTTTTCCAAGAAAGCAGAACACCAGAACAAGGTTATGTCATTAAGTGAGGAGGGACTGCCTGCTCAGAAACCCAGGGGTTTTTCCATTGGTGTATTCATCATAGTTTAAGGACTGGATAACAGTCTCCCAGGATCAGTTTGTTTGCACTTTAAGAAAGAAATTATCTCTGTTGACTGACTCACATTAGCCAAATTCACAGTAGTTGGATACAAACCACTGATATGTATGAATGAAAATGTCACTGTTTATTTATACAGAGAAAGACTTCCCAGGTGTTGCTAGTGTTAAAGAACCTGGCCCTGGAGGAGATGCAGGTTCCCTGGGTTCAGAAGATCCCCTGCAGGAGGGCATAGCAACCCACTCCAGTATTCTTGCCTGGAGAACCACAGGGACAGAGGAGCCTGATGGTTTACAGTCCATGGGGCTGCAAAGAGTCAGACATGACTTAGCAACTGAACAACAACAACAACAATTAAATAATGGGGTTTCGCATATCCACTACTAGGAGACTACTAGCTGGTGTCAAACCTGTTAACTTTTCTTCCTGGGAACATAGCTCCACTACCTTTTTAAGATTCTAATGAAATTAGGAATGGTCACAGGAATGAGTTCTAGCCAGTGAATTATGTACACAGTTAAATTATTTTTCCATGATTCTATGTTCATTTGTCTGGATGGAAAGGAAACAAATACTAGAGTGAACTTGAGAGCCAGGAGTTGGTGTGATCACAGGATGAAAGTATCTTAAGACTCTGTTTGGAAATCTCTTCAGTTCAGCTCAGTCACTCAATCATGTCAGACTCTTTGCAACCCCGTGGACCGCAGCACGCCAGGCCTCCCTGTCCATCACCAACTCCGGGAGTTTACCTGAACTCATGTCCATTGAGTCGGTGATGCCATCCAATCATCTCATCCTTTGTCGTCCCCTTCTCCTCCTGCCTTCAATCTTTCCCAGCATCAGGGTCTTTTTTAATGAGTCAGCTTTTCGCATCCGGTGGCCAAATCTTTTGGTAGTATGTATACGTCAGTGCTAATCTTTCAGTTTGTCCAACCCTCTTCTTCCCCAACTGTAGTGGGAAGCTGCTACCCAACACAGGGAGTTCACCTTGATGCTCTGTGATGACTTAGAAGGGTGGGATGATGGACAAAGTTGTTGGGGTCCTTTAATGGACCGGAACCTGGTGGTACGGAGTCGACGATAAGAAAGTAAAAGAAAAAAAGAGAGAGAGAGACAAAAAAAGACCCAGGGAACTAATCTCTAATGGAACAAAGATGCTTTAATGATTTTTCTATGACTATATACAGGCTGCAATACAAGAAACTTCTTTCAGGAATGATAGAGATCAGAAAATTAAACGTACAGCAACCGTTACCAAGGGAACAAGGGGTAATGTTAGTCACAAGGTCAGGAGGCAATCCATATCTCAAGAAAGGGGAAAGAGACTAAGCAGTTTTGTCCTAAAGAGAATGTTACTAAAGGAGACCCAAGCCTGCCTCACACAATGACCTCCGTCCCTGGGAGCAGCGTGCTATTCCGCTTGAAGAGGGACAAAGGACTCATGAGAAACAGCACGTAGGGATCCTCCCGTCAAACATTCCCTGACAATGACTTAGAAGGGCGGGATGTTGGGAGAAGTGGGAGGGAGGCTCAGAAGGAAGAGCATATATGTACACATACAGCTGATTAATACAGAGGAAACACACCGTAAAGCAATGATAGCAAAAAAAAAAAAAAAAAAAAACACTGGCAAATAATTAATCTCCAAAATATATAAGCAGCACATACAGCTCAATGCCAGAGAAACAAACAACCCAATCAAAAAGTGCACAGAAGACCTAACCTTTGGACCTAATTTCTCCAAGGAAGGAATAAATATGGCTAATAAACACAAGAAAAATGCTCAACATTGCTCATTGTTAGAGAAATCCAAATTAAAACTACAATGAGGTAGCATCTCACACAGGTCAGAATGGCCATCATCAAAAAATTTGCAAACAATAAATGCTGGAAAGGGTGTGGAGAAAAAGGAATCCTCTTACACTGTGGGAATGCAAACTTTTGCAACCACTATAGAAAACAGTATGGAGATTTCTTTAAAGGCTAGGAATAAAACTACCATACAACCCAACAATCCCACTACTGGGCACATACCCCGAGCAAACCACAACAGATAAAGCCACATGTATGCCAATGTTCACTGAAGCACTATTTGCAGTTAGTAGGAAAGGGAAGCAACCTAGATGTCCATTGGCAGATGAATGGATAAAGAAGTTGTAAATATACACAATGGAATATTACTCAGCTATGAAAAGGAATGCATTTGAGTCAGTTCTAATGAGGTAGATGAACCTAGGGCCTATTATAAAAAGTGAAGTAAATCAAGAAGAGAAGGACAAAAATCATATATTAATTCATACATAAATATGTGTATGTATATATATGTATATACATACACATATGGAATCTAGAGAGAAAATATTGACAATCTTACATAAAGGGCAGCAGAGGAGAAACAGAACAGATCTAAAGAACAGACTTTTGGACATGGTGGGAGGAGAGGGTGGGATGATTTGAGAGAACAGCATTGAAACATATATGTTGCCATACATAAAACATACAGCCAGTGAGAGTTTGATGTATGATGTAGCGAACCCAAAGGCTATGCTCTGTGACAACCTGGAGCAATCAGGTGAGGAGGGACAGGGTAGGATTTAAGGAGGGAGGGGATTCATGTATGGCCAATTCATGTTGATTTCATGGAAGGGGCCATTGCAATATTATAAAAGTAATTATCTCCAAGTTAATATAAATAAGTTTTTAAAAAAATTTTTAAAAAAAGAGTTTTGAGCTGGAGAGTGAAACTTAAAAAAAGAAAGAAACATCTCTTGGGATTTTGGGTGAATAGGAAATAAACTTTTTTTGTTGTTAAGTGGTAGTGTCTTTGTTGCTGGTGGGACTATTGTTACCCTAGTGAAAGCTAGATCTCATGCTTTATTTTATCTTAAGAAGTAAAGTTACTCATACTTATTTATAGTTATGAGTTCCCCATGAATATTCAGCAAATAAGCATAAAATTTGAGACTCAAAAAAGTTCTCACTCCAAATTATTTTTATTATTTTGTCATTTGCCATGTTTTTAAATATAGTGATTTTATAGAATATTTGAAAGTTCAGTACCTAGAGTCAGAGAAACCTGAATTTACAATGATTCCAATACTTACGAGCTGTATGAACGTGGGAAAATTTCTTAATATTTGCCATTATTTCTACCAATGGAAGTTATAATAGTTGTTCCTTATATTTTTTGTAAAATTAGGTCAGACTATTTAAGTTAAAGGCTTACTTTATTTATGTTAAGGTTATACACAATATCCATAAACCAATGAGCTATTTTTTGATGATTGATATGAAGTCCCCTAAAGAGTGTAGCTACCTTCTCTCTCCTAAATCACAAATTTCTTTTGCCTATCTTTCTTAATTTATGTCAAGCATGTTATGTAAATTGATGGTTTTCAAACTTGGATATGCATCAGAATTCTTTCTTGATTTTTCTTTGTTATTATTAACAACAACAAAGAAATAGACAATTTAAAAGTAATATGCAGAATTAAAAACAGAGTATCATGTTAAAATACCTGTAATAAAGATAGGTGGTGAAATATATATTCTCTTATACAATACATCATTACATCTCCACTTTGTAAACAGTAGACGAATGACTGGTGGGTGAAAGGTAGTATTTAGAGTTACATATTGAAATTACTGTGATCATCAAGATGACAACAGCTTATAAAATATTAAAATTTTTGAGGTGCTCCTAAATATAAACGTTATAGAGCTTTACCATGTATTACTGAAGTTGAAAATTTTCAACTAGAGGAAATGGAAGTAAATGGTAAATAGAAAAAAGTCAGAAAGACCCCGGATGGGTGGACTATCTAGAGGGAGCATCATGAAGGTTTAAGAAAAAGAACAAAAGTAATGTACAAAGATGGCTTTTAGGTTATAATAAAAGCCAGTCTATTGAGCCTGAGTACTGGAGAATTTTTAAGACCTGTTGTATGTCTATGGTACCTGCTATATGACTTGGTCCAATATACTAAAGAAATAAGGGTAAACTAAATGCTATCCTTGGTACCTGCAAACTGCCTCATCTATTCTATCCAGTGATAATTTCAACTCCAGGAGATGGATGAGTTCGTTCTGACTTTGTGGTGGGTTTTGTTAATTTCCCTAATACTGCTTGCTTTTCCCCAAAGGGATCAGGCCCACTTAATGGGTTTTGCACTGGTATACAGTAGTTGAATCTCACACCAGCCTACATTCACTCCTCACCTCTGTGGTAATGACTGTTAACAGTCTGAGATGCTTTTCCAAGTCTCCAGCTAAGTATTTCCTTAGGCATTCAGTACAGGCATTGAATGCATGGATAAGAGCCGTGAGGGCTGTAGGAGACGAAAAACTAATGTTTTGCTGTGTGTATATAGTATGTCATGGACTTTAGGATTTTTAAAAATTTAATATTCACAATTGCCTTATTATACCAATTTGTAATTTGAAAGATGTTAGTGAGGTTACTTACCTAGGACACATAGCTGGCAAGTGATAGAGTCCAGATGCAAAAAAAGAGGGCTGTTGAAATTTAAACTTTCAAATTCTGGCTCAGCTATGCAATCATAGGCAAGTTAATTAAAATTTCTCACTTGTTTCTTAATCTGGAAACTGAGAATGATAACTATCTCATAGGACTTTTTTCATGAGTTTTAAATGGTTCTTTTAAAGTCCTTAGAACAGTACTAGGCATTTAGTAAGATGCATCAGCTTACTCCTTGGAAGGAAAGTTATGACCAAGCTAGATAGCACATTAAAAAGCAGAGACATTACTTTGCCAACAAAGGTCCGTTTGGTCAAGGCTATGGTTTTTCCGGTGGTCATGTATGGATGTGAGAGCTGGACCGTGAAGAAAGCTGAGCACCAAAAAATTGATGCTTTTGAACTATGGTGTTAGAGAAGACTCTTGAGAGTCCCTTGAACTGCAAGGAGATTCAACCAGTCCATCATAAAGGAGATCAGTCCTGGGTGTTCATTGGAAGGACTGATGCTGAAGCTGAAACTCCAGTACTTTGGCCACCTCATACGAGGAGTTGACCCATTGGAGAAGACCTTGATGCTGGGACGGATTGGGGGCAGGAGGAGAAGGGGATGACAGAGGATGAGATGGTTGGATGGCATCACCGACTCAATGGACATGAGTTTGAGTAAACTCCAGGAGTTGGTGATGGACAGGGAGGCCTGGCATGCTACGATTCATGGGGTTTCAGAGTCGGACACGACTGAGCGACTGAACTGAACTCAACTGAACTGAAGATGCATAAAATATTATTATCATTATTAAGCTATGCCATGTTTCCTACTCACTACTACACCACTGAATGCAACCTCCCCTCTTCCTCACCACTGAAACATGAAGTTAGTTTTATTTCAATCTATGTTTGTTGCATTTGGTGAGAAATGGAAATTAATTTATGTTGAGGCTCTCTTATAGGCTCAGGACTGAGAGTTCTTGGTACTTTTACCATGTTGCTCTGCTTGCATGCCACATATTAGGTACATAGGGTGTATAACAAAGGCAAACTTTAATTAATCATTTTTCAGTACTTGGAAGTACTAAATAGCTTCCAGGTTTTTGTCCTCTGTTTACATATCAAATTCTCTGGCTTGTATAACTTTGTATTTGTTGTTCTCTTATTTTTGATATAAACTCTTCCAGGTCACACCTTTGACCCTCTAAGCTTAGATTAGTTTCTTCATCTCTGTTGTACTTAGAGCTTGTCTTAAGAGCAGGGACTAGATAGTTGTTTGCAGTTGCATAACCTTAAAAAAGTTTGTAAATAAAATTGATATTAAAATAGATAAAATTTAATGTAATTAAAACAATAGATAAAATACTTTAAACATAACATTTACAGACTATTTAAACTCATAGATTTATAAGAATTCTCTTATAGATTCTTTAAAATAAGCTTTCAAAATAAGAAATATAAATTTTCAAAGGATAGTAATATATATTCATTGCGTGTATCTGAAATTATTGTGTTGTGTCAGGCTGGAAGAATACATTGATTGTAGAGAATTCCACATATTTAGCAGCCTACTTGGTAAATGTAACTAGATATTTCTAATTCTTCAAATATGTAAATAAGTATATTTACTTAATTGGATGAACTCTGTTCCTGAAGATTTAAAAATATATTTTTAAAAAAATATAAAATTTATTAAATGAAAAAAGTTATTCCTATTTGCAACTTGTTTCTCTCAAACATTATGAAATCAAATTTTAAGCCTTATCAAATAATAATTTGTATATTCTGCACAAGCAGCACTAAGTTTAGTAATAGAGGTAATTTTGTCAAATTTCCCTTTTTGAAAATAGGGATATCTCACTGGCTCTGTTCCCTTTAGCAGTCACTAGATTGAGGAAAGCACCATCTTGAAATTCAGAACTGGTGTCTGGGATCAAAATGAACACAGCATAATAATAATTTTAGATAGTTCCTAGTGAGTTATATTTTTAGAATGGAGCTTTAATTGCTCTGAGAGATATGATAGGGCCATATCACCAATCACATTAAAGTTCATGTCACTGGAGCATAATTTGTGAGAAATCCTCGCATAGATTTCAAATACAATTTATAATATCTAACGTCTAGAGATTCAAAATCAAAAACCCTTTCAAAAGGTTTTTTTAAAAAAAAAACAAAAAAACAAAATTGTCTTAGAAGTAAGTGATTTATGGGGGTCCTGGCTAAAGACCAGTTTGAAAAGGATTTCTTTTAAACACTCTGATGCTAATTATATCATGAATTATACTGTTATGATCTGATAGCACCTCTCAGATTTTGTGCTTCTGAAATGCTGAATTTCTGTTCAAAAATGTATGACTGATAATTTAGGGTTTATTTCCTATTAACCAGAATGTTTTGTACCTAGCACCCAAAATAAAAACAAACAGGCGAATAAAGTCACAAAAGGGAAGTTTCTATCAGTCTTTAAATTTTATGCCTACTTAGTTATGTTAAATGAAGATAAATTAAGTTAAATGGCTGGGGTTATTAAAAGTAAAAAATGATGTAATAATTGAAACTAATGATAAAAAGTCTTGTATTTTTCCAGGTGCTCCATTTTCATATGATGGAACAGTAAAAATTAAGGTAACTACCTCATATAATAACTGTAGAATTACAACATAGTAGAATCAGTGTTGGTGACTATAAAACTCATGAGAAAAAAGAGTAAGGAAGGAGAGTCATCAATATATTAACATTTATAATATTGCTCTAAAAGTATATATTTATGATTCGAGAACTTGGTATAGGTATCTGTTCAAGGAGAAAATTTCTTTTAAGCAGTGACAGAGGAAGTATTTACTTCTGCTTTCTATTGGCACACATTTATTTATTATGCAACTCAAATTATTTCCTCCCATCTGGGATACAAGTAAAAATGCCATTGCCTATGTACTTATATTTTATTCAGAACCATATCAGTGAGTAATTCTCAGATTATCTGAATAATTTGATGTTATACAGTAATGATTCATGACATTATGCTCCCTGAGTAAACAGGTATACTAATTAAGAAACTATATATGCTAAACCTATATGCATATTTGGAATTCATAGAAATAGCACTAGATCATTAATTCATAGTGGGCTCTGTTTTACTTTTCTTGCATTTATGGTCACTGGGAGGAGAGGGGTATCTTACCCTTTACTAGCTTCATACTAAATGTTAGACTTTGGAAAAGTCACAGTATTTTATGATCTCAAGAGTAAAAGAAGTATTTTAGTTTCTCTTGTTTAGGCACTCATACAATGCTTACAGTCTCTCTGGTGAATTTAAGTCGGTTTCTTGAATATTTTCAATGATTGTAAACTCATTGCCATCAATGTAAATTCATTGTTTTTCTAAAACTCATATTACTGGAATTTATGCATACTCCATGATCTCTTTTTCCCAATTTTTTTTTATTGTAGTAAAATACACTTCACAAAAATTTTGCCATGTTAACCACTTTTAAGCATAGGATTCGGTAGTATGAAATACATCCATATTCATGTACAGTGATCACCGTTATCCATATGCGGAACTCTTTTCATCTTGCAAAACTGAAACTTTGCACCCAGTAAATGATAACTCCCATTTTACTCTGCCCCACGACCTGGTAACCACCATTCTGTTTTCTGTCTCTATGACTTTGACTACTCTAGGTACTTCATATAAGTGCAATAATACAGTATTTGTCTTTTTGATTGCCTTATTTACCTTAGCATGATGTCCTCAAGGTTCTATTGTAGCATGTCAGAGTTCCTTCTTTTTAAGGCTGAATGATATTCTACTGTATGTTTATATCACAGTTAGCTTATTCTTTTATGTACCATGCTTTAGCTATTTTGAACAATACTGCTATGAACATGGGTACACACATATCTCTTGATGTAGTGATCATGGTTGATGTTCAAGAACTTGCTTTAAGTTCTTTTGGCTACTTATCCAGAAGTGAGTTTGCCAGATTATATCATAATACCATTTTCAATTTTTTGAATGACTTCCATATGTTTCTTATCAATACTTCATATTCCACATACTCACCAACACTTGTTATTTTTATTTATTTTTCATAATAACCATCCTAATGAGTGTAAATGGTATCCCTGTTGTTCTGATTTTCATTTCCTTGATGATTAGTGATGCAGAACATCTTTTTACATGTTTATTTTTTGCTTATTTATGAATCAGTCTCTTGTTGAGTTTTAGAAGTTCTCTATATATCTTGGATATTAATCCTTTATCATACATATGATTTATAAATATTTTTTCCTTGTCAGCCTTTTCACCCTATTGATATATTAGTTTTAATTTTTATAAATATATATTTGTCTACTGTTTTTTTGCTACCCATGTCTTTGGTCTCATATCCAAGCTCATGTCCTTTCATTTTAAACTCTGAGACTTCCTTTAGGACTTCTTGAAGGGCAGGTCTAATGATAATAAATTCTCTCAGTTATTGTTTAATGGGCTTCCCTGTTGGCTCAGACAGTAAGGAATCTGCCTGCAATGCGAGAGACCTGGTTTGATCCTTTGGTTGGGAAGATCCCCTGGTGGAGGGCACGGCAACCCACTACAGTATTCTTGCCTGGAGAATCCCCATGGACAGAAGAGCCTGGTGTGCTACAGTCCATGGGGTCCCAAAGAGCCAGACACCACTGAGCGACTAAATCATCATTTAACAGGGAATGTCTTAACTTCTTCCTTTTATTTGAAAGACCACAATTTTGCTGGATATATAATTCTTAGTTGAGGTTTTTTTTTTTTTTCCTCCCTTTAGCATCTTGAATATATTACCTCACTGACTTCTGGTCTCCAAAGTTTCTGATGAGAAAGGTACTGATAATCCTTGTATATGATGAGTCACTATTCTTTTTCTGCTTTCAAGATTTTCTTTGTCTTTGCTTTAAAATACTTTCATTATATAGTATCTCAATGTAGGTTCATTTGAGTTCATTCTACTTGGTGTTCATTGAGCTACTTAGATATTTATATTCATATCTTTCATCAAAATTGGAGAGATTTTGCCCATTGTCTCTTCATATAATCTCTCTGCCTCTTTCTCTTCCTCTTGCCCTTGTGGCAGTCCCACAATACATATATTGCTCTGGTTTATGGTATTCCATAAGTCCTTCAGGTTTTGTTCACATTTTTTCAGTCATTTTTATTTCTTCCTCACAGAAAATAATTTCAAAATTGCTATATCATGTTCATTTACTCTTCTTTCTGATCAAATTGACTTTGAATCCTTCTTGTGCATTTTTATTTCTGTTATTTACTTTTATCAGCCCTAGAATTTTATTTGTTTGTTTCCTTTAAGCTTTCAGTCTCTATTATATTTGGATTTTGCTCATACATCATTTTCATGGCTTCCCCACTTCTTCCTTAGTTATTTGAATACCTTTAAGAAGCTGTTTTCGAGTTTTTAATCTAGTAGATCTATTATCTTGTCTTCCTCAAGGACAGTTTCTATTGGTTTATTTTTTCCCTATGATTGGTCCTTATTCCTTGGTTTCTGGTGTATGTTTTGTGATTTTTCTTGAAAATTGAACATTTAAATCAAGTAATAACCCTGAAGTCAGACTGATCTCTTTTCCCAGAGTTTGTGATTTAAATTTAGTTTTGTTCCATTTTTAACTGACGCAGTGTCTCTGTACTGAAATAAACCTAAGGTTCTCTTAGGTCCTTTCTGAGGCTGTTTCTTTCCCTCAGCATGTATAGTAAACACCTAATTTACCTCATATAGGTAAATTAAATATCCTAATATTTATTGTCTTACTCCCAAAATAGGAAAAAGGGGGGAAATAAAGTAAGAATGGAAGGATGCTGCTACTGCTAAGTCACTTCAGTCGATACCAGCCCCTAAATCCCTTGGAAGTCACTCCATTCAAAGAGAAGGGTTTGAAACAATGAAGGGTGGGGATTGCAATAATGGCTGCCCACTTCTGTGACTACATCTCCATGATGAGAATTAGCAATCAGTGATAAGAACACAGATCCTCAATATTTGTAAGACAGAGTGCTTATTCCACACTCTGCTCCCTGAAAGTTACATGCAAACTTCTCCTGGAATGCATGCACAGCTGCCTGCAATTGGACTAGAAAGTGAAGAACATTATCCACTAACAAGCTAAGAGCTGATATTGACTAAAATTAAGTGAAATATACCACCCAGAATTTCCCCTGAAAGTCACAAGTCTTCCAAGGACCCTAGATTTCCAACATAATTACTGCAGACTGTTCTTCCAGTATAGTTGTTGTTTAGATGGGGAAGATGAATTATTAGTGTTTTCTATTCCACTACCATCCAAGACTCCCAATTCTTTGGAATTAAATTCTTAAGTATATAATGAGGGAATAATGATAGATTCTTTGTCCTCCCAGGATTAACATAAGGATGAAATGAAATAATGCATGTAGTACACCAGTTCATTTCAATCATTTAGTCCTTTCCAACTCTTTGTGACAGCAGGGATTGCAGCATGGCAGGCTTCCCTGCCCATCACCAACTCCCAGAGCTTGCTCAAACTCATGTCCATCCAGTCAATGTTGCCATCCAACCATCTCACCCTCTGTCTTCCCCCTTGTCCTCCTGCCTTCAATCTTTCCCAGCATCAGGGTCTTTTTCAATGAGTCAGTTCTTCACATCAGGTGGCCAAAGTATTGGAGCTTCAGCTTCAGCATCAGTCCTTCCAATGAATATTTAGGACTGATTTCCTTCAGGATTGACTGGTTGGATCTCCTTGTGTCCAAGAGATTCTCAAGAGTCTTCTCCAACACCACATTTAAAAAGCATCAATTATTCAGTGCTCAGCTTTCTTAATAGTCCAACTCTCACATCCATACATGACTACTGGAAAGACCATAGCTTTGACTAGACGGACCTTTGTCAGCAAAACAATGTCTCTGTTTTTTAATATGCTGTCAGGTCGGTCATAGCTTTTCTTCCAAGGAGCAAGTGTCTTTTATTTTCATGTTTGTGGTCACCATTTGCAGTGATTTTGGAGGCCAAGAAAATAAATTGTGTCATTGTTTACCAATCTATTTGCCATGAAGTGATTGGACTGGATGCCATGATCTTCATTTTTTGAATGTTTAGTTTTAAGCCAGTTTTCACTTTCTTCAAAAGGCTTTTTAGTTCCTCTTTGCTTTCTGCCATAAGCCCATGTAGTACATAGAAAGTATAAAATAAATAGATATATATCTCAATTGTATCATTTTTATTATCTCTAGTGTGGTAGATAGTATTACTATTATTATTCACAAATATTTGCTTCCCCTTTGATATTAGACTTAATAATGTGCTGTCTTTGACCAATGAAATGTGGATGGAATTGACATGTGTCTATTCTAGACAGAAACTTTAGGAGCTAGCATGAGGTCCTATTTCCTATTTCTTTCTGCCATTATGACCATCGATGTTGTGAAGCCTAAGTCCTAGAGTAAATATCACGTGAAGTAGGGTCACTGCCAACCTACAATAGAATTGTCATATATGCAAGAAGAAAGCCTTTTCTTTATAAGTCAAAAGGACTTTGGAGCTTGTATATTATTACAACACAACCTAGTCTATTGTTAGTGATACAACTTCTTTTTCAACAACTACTTACAACTGTATGATGACTAACATAGGGTTTTTGTTACTCTATATCTTCCACAAAAAGGGGAGCAAAATATCCTTACCTATAGTGTCTTCTGAAAATTTCAAATATAATAAGGAAGGACTTCTTTGACTGATTTAAGAACATGTTGACCACGGACACATCGTATCTATGAAATGTTCCCAAGTAGAATCAATCTAACCACTTGCAAATTACAAGCTGGATATTTCCCTCTTGCTAAGAAAGAAGCAAACTAAGCAAATCCAGTTTATGAACGTTCAGACTAGTATGGGAAATCTCTCAATGTGTGGTAGACCTCAGCAGAATGAAATTTTAAAATTAAATACTTTCCTTATGGCAAGCTAAAGAATTTTAGAAACTAAAATACAACTTTTAAGGTAACAAGAATAGTTTCAACTTAGAGATAAAACCAGAATATTCTGTGGAAAAATTAAGTGGAAGAGATGTAATAACAGAAGAAAAGTACTAATAAATAGCATTTATTGAACACTTAGAATAGCCTGGTTTGCTTTTCATTATATCATTCAATTATCTCTGGAAGCATAGGAATTAAATATTTTAAAATCTAATTTTATAGATGAATTAAGGCTTAAAACAGTTATGGAAGTTCTCTAAGTTTACATAACTGGCAAGTAGAAGATTGAAGATATGTGCCCAAGGCTATCTCACTTCAAAGTTAAGATCTCCTTTATTTACTTGCTACATTTACTGTTTCTCTAATGTAGAACAGCATGTTAGTCTGATAATTAATGTATTTCTTAA
Organism: Odocoileus virginianus; assembly: GCF_023699985.2. Taxonomy (NCBI): domain Eukaryota; kingdom Metazoa; phylum Chordata; class Mammalia; order Artiodactyla; family Cervidae; genus Odocoileus; species Odocoileus virginianus. Next base: position 36,359,333 of record NC_069680.1, read on the forward strand.
GGAGGATCAGATAGATTAGCTTATCAAAGCTCGCCTTTAGGAGAAAAGTTTATTATAGTTAATGTAGGATTTGCATTTTTAAAAAGTCCTTTTCTGCTGCTTAAGAGTTAAATAAAAAAGTGACTCCATCTGGTGTGCAAAGAGGAAGCCCATCATTAAATTCAGTATTTCATGAGAAGCCTTATGAAATTTATATCCATTATATAAAAATATTGCTTTAGAATATAGATATAGATGAGCTTCCCAGGTGGCAATAGTGGTTAAGAACCTGCCTGTCAATGCAAGAAACATGAGATGGGTTCGAGCCCTGGGTAGGGACGATCCCCTGGAAGATGGCAATGCAACCCACTCCAGTATTCTTGCCTGGAGAATCCCATGGACAGAGGAGCTTGACAGGCTGCGGTCCATAGGTCACAAAGAGTTGGACATAACTGAAGAGCTTTAGCACACACACACAGTTATAGATATAGATGCAGACATATAGAAAAAACATCCCCTGGTAGTTCGTTCCTCTCTATCAAATACACATTCTGTATGGATGAAAACAATGTCAAAAAATCTCTTTCAATGTTGTTACACTCCATTTCAACCATTGTGAATTATTCTGATAATTAAAGAATGTCAACCTGAAGTTACCTGAATAAAAATATTAAAGTACCTTTTAATTTCTGTTTGTTTTGTTCACTGCTTTAGCTTTAGTACTTTGAATTGTGCCTGACATACATAATACATATGTGTGTGTGTATATATATATATGTATATACATATATATATATGAGTTTATGTTATTAAAAAGCTTGTAATATAAAATTCTGTTAGGGAAAAAAAAAGCTTACGAAAAATTGTTGACAGATGGAACAGATGAAAGCATGCATGAGGATATTTCATGAGAGACTGTCTTCCCAAGGAATGATAGATAGTTCATTCTTGGAGCAGCTGTTTTAAAAGATAGGAGAAAAGAGATGGGATTTAAAATAGAGGTAGTCAAAGGTTTATCTCTGGAAGAGCTGTGATAATCAGTCAGTTATTCCAGTTGTCCCTTTCTGCTTGCATACTGCAATTTACCTCAGAATAAAACAATGTATAAAGAAAGGAAAATAAAAGCCTTGGAAGAACTAAAGAATGGTGGTTGTTGCCTTCACAAAATAAAGTGCTGTTTATGTTGTATCAAAAAAAATAAGGCACATCCTTCCCGCTGGTTCCCTGACCTCAACAAAATGTAAGCCTCCTTTATAATGACATCATCTCATGTGGATAGAGGAGCCATTTAGTTTTTGCATTCATTGGAAAGACATTTTTGAGAAAAGGAACTATTATATACCACAGTGAAGGAAACACATGCAAGTTTGCTAGGTAAATCTACCTTTGAACATAAAAGCAATTTAATATATTCAAGTGAAAAGAAGCTCAACAATATATAAAAGAAAGTTAAACTGCTCTGGAAGAAGCACAGGAAGATTAAACAAACAAAAGCCTAATTATTAGGCTTAGAAGAATTTGAAAAATTGTTACACTTGTAATAGAAAATAGTAAGCTATGAAAAAGAAAAAATAGTACAAAATAGGTATGGAAAAATTTAAGTATAATTCTAATATTTTAACTGGGATGAACTAAAGCTAAAGGAAGAAATTTCTGAGAACACAAATCAAATAACAAATAGCTTAAAATATGTATACTCCCCAATAATTACCATTATACTAATAACATTTCTGGAAAGAAAATAACAGGAAAAAAAATGAGATAAGGAAATCTAGAGAAACAACCAAGGATATCTACAAAGCCTAAAAAGAGCCATACAATTTAGACCCAGACAATATAAAAATCACACCTACACTCACTATGATTAAGATTTTCAAATACCAGAGGGGAAAAAACCTAAAACAAAATCTGGATAGAAGTAATACCCCAAAGGATTAGAATTACTCACCTAAGATTTTAGACTGTAATGAAGGCTTCCCAGGGGGCTCCAGTGGTAAAGAAACCTCCTGCCAATGCAGCAGAAATGAGACAGGGTTCAGTCTCTTGGTCAGGAAGATCCGCAGCAGGAGAGTATGGCAACCCACTCCAGTATTTTTGCCTTGGGAATCATAGACAGAGGAACCTGGTTGGCTATAGTCCATAGGGTCATAAAGAGTCAGACAGGACTGAAGAGACTTAGCATGCATGATGAGCTAAATCCTCATAATTTATAGCAGGAGTCAATTGAGATTGTTGAAAGAAAGAGATGAATAGTATATTGTTTAGTGTATGAAAAATAATCATGAGAAAAGAAAATATTAATAGTTGCAAGCACTTGCCTCTGAGATGGAGCTATAAGTATGAAAGGAAGTTGACAAGTGGTATTTCTCATTTTAAAACCTGTACTGCTCAATTGTTTAAACTGTGATGGAAATGCATTTCTTTGTTTAAAAAATATTATTTATATAAAGGCCTTTTGATATTGAATAGCTTGAACACACTGAGTTCAGTTTTCCCACTTGGAAAATAGATGAAGATAATAACAAAATGTTATTTAAATGTAGAAGTGGCAGAAAGAAATATGCTGTTCTTTATAAAAGCAACTCTGATATGTTCATTAAAAACTCACCTGAACTGAATTACTGCTGACTGGATGATAATTGACAGAATGATGTCACTCCACATCTTTGGACAAGGCCAGTAATAAGACCAGTAAACCAAGAGGATAAAAATTGTTTCTGTGTCAGTGATTTCTAATAGGCATAAAATTGGACTGAAGATGGTCATAACATTCAGGTCAACACTGTAGCCTGTTTAAAAACAGAAGCCCACAAATTCCTAGTTTAAGGACATTTTAGTAACCCACTGTCCTAAACACAGCCTTATAATTTAAAGGAATTAGTATCTTTAGACAGTTAATTATCCAGCTGTAAAGAGGAATTCACTCAATGCCTTTGAAAAGTTACCACAAGCTGAGGTTTTATATTTGGGCAGATCATAGTTTTATTAGAATTTGTAAGAGATTTTGAAAAAAAGCTATGGAATGAAATCCCAACTGAAATTGCTTGAAATTGCCTTTCAGTTGGCTGAATAAATTTATTATTGATTTTGTCCTTCTATAAGAATGAAAGGTTAATGTAAACAATCACACAGCTTTCATTTTTAGGTGGAAAATATGTAATACACAAATGCCTTGATATGTTTCTCCCTCAAAATATGATAGTGTTTATACATCAACTTTATGTACTATTATGATTGGGACTATGTTATTACACAATATCTTTGCTTGCAAGACATTTACAATACTTTCTACTATGCATTCTAGGCTGCATTACTTAGTGTGGAGAACTATTTATTTTGGAGGCTAAAGAAGAAAAAAATTATATATCAACTGAGACAGCATGAAAAAAGAAAAGATGTAAGTAGTTATATTTCCTCTTTTGTTGAGGATAAAATTAAAAATATATATGGGCAAACTCAAGTTTATTATTAGCAATGCAACAGTAGGTTTTCAAAAGATATCCTGATGAATGATAGCCCCATGTATTTTATTAATTAGTGGTGACAGAACAAATGTAATTCTTGAATCTTTTAAAATTTTTATCAATGTATTTTACTCATACAAACTTTTTCAAAGATTTTCTTCCATATTTTTCAAGCAACATGATTGTGTAGTAGGATGAAGACAGAAGGAATTGTTTGAAAACTTCTGTAATGAAATTATTTCATCTATATATGCTCATATAACTGAGAAAATATTTGTGTACATATATTTGTGTATGAATTAGTTTATATGTATGTATTGGTGAAGTGCAAACTATTATGAATTTTCATTCCAGTTGTAGAAATTATATTTCTAATTATAGCTATCATTAGACACTTATCTGCAATTCTCAAAATCACTAACTGTATTGCCTTTTCTTTCACTAAAGAGATCTACTACAGTAGTTCTCTCAAAGTTCATGCAATCTGTAATGAATGAAAAAATATATGTCCCCAAAATTCTCACTAATTTGAAAATATACATGCACCTGAATGTTCATCATTTCAGTCACTCAGTCATGTCCAACTCTTTGCGACCCCACAGATTGCAGCATGCCAGGCTTCCCTGTCCATCACCAGCTTCTGGAGCTTACTCAAACTCATGTCCATCGAGTCAGTGATGCCATCCAATCATCTCATCCTATGAGGTGGAGTTTAGGAGGAAAGTTGCAGTTTCTCCTTGTATTTAGCAACTATTATTGATTAGAAAAGTTCAAGTCTATAAAGGTTATTTGTGATTAAATTGAAAAAACAAACAAACAAACTTTGACCTGGAAGTCAGAAACTTATTAGGATAGCACTGCCACACTTGACATATATGATTCATGATAATGATGTACCAAGAATTTACCTGAGGGATCTACACTACATGTGTCATCTCACTGATATCTTACAAATTATTTTTTATCAGGTTATTTTGTTACTAACTTATTTTACAGGTGACAAAAGCTAGTTTCATAGAATTAAGCATATTGTCAGGGGCCATACACATTTGAACCCATGTTTGTCCAGTCTAAAAGTCTGCATTCTTAAATAGTATGCTATACTCCCCACAAGGACACATCAGCTGCTATGACCTATTTATTTTGTAAACTAGACTCCTGATTTTGGAAAAGCATACTTCCTTGTCTCTCAAAAGTGATCTTACAGATTAATTTTAGTAGTGAAATTCCAGATGTTGTCAAGATAGAATATAGTTATTATAGTGAGTATGATTCTGAAATGCATGGATTTCAGTTACTAGTACAGTCTATAGGAATATACTTGATTCAGCCTCTGTCTAGGTTGTTAGCTCATGGTAGCTCTTTTCAGCTTTTACCAAAGTGCACTTGCATGGGCAGTGTCTCAGACAATACTATGGATTAATCAGTGTGCATTCAGAGCTTCTGAAGACTTTGGTAACCTATATGATTGCATTGTATCCTTCTTCTGGCATTATGAGGTTGAAATAGCCATTAGAAAAAATATAGTATTTTCTACTTTTCTCAATATTGTTAAGGATGTGAAAATTAAGGTAAGTCCTGGTAGAGTTATGAAATGAAATGACTTTGGTGAGGTATGCAGCTATCCACTAAGGTGCATGGATGTTTTGACATATACTTTCAGTGTCAGGTGAAACTGGAGGAGTATACTAACAATAATAGCCATGGAAAAGGCCATAAAACTAAGAAGTAATATTTCAGGTGTTAGACATGCAGGTGAACCTTGCTAAACACTCTACTCCTGGGATCCTACCTCATTCTTGTTTGTTTCTGAACGGCAGTTCTCACCCATCCTCTAGCTTTGCTGATAATTTAAACTCCTATGGCTACAATTATTGCTCAGAACTAGGCAAACACCACTCAGACATATCATATCAAGTTGGCAATGCTTGTTAGCCTTAATGTTATTTTGAAAAATTGAGATGAATGCAAAACTTTTGAACATTTACTATAAGAAAATGCTATACAGTATAATGAACATATAGAAGGGTAGTTCCTGATTAAATGCTATAATTTCCTTTCAAGAAATGTGTGTTATGAATCAATTAGAAGTAAACTTTAGATTAGAATGGTAATTACATTCCTTGGACCATCTGAGATGGCGATCAGGATGTGCAGTGAAATTTGTACATGTCGTAAAGGTGATTATGCTGCATCTAAGCTCTAGCAAGTTTAGACCTCAGATGCTCTCTTTGATATTAAGAAATTTTGCACTGACAGAAAGTAGGCTAGAATTAAAGCACCTCAAATGTTTAAGCATGTAGAAGATTGAGTTGAAAAAGATTACAAAGTTAATACTGTTACAATTCAGAGATTTCACTTGGATAAGTAGAAGTTAAAACAACATTTGATAGCAATTTAACATGTATGGAACTATGTCATTTATAATAAAAAATTTATAAACAACTAAACTACTGAAAGGTTTAGTCATGTTCAAGAATGAAATATAATTCTTTACCATCAGAAGATGGGACTTTGTACCTCTGCCTATGTCCTTCGTATCCATTATTTTTCTCCTATATGAGATTGAAGAAAAAAAAAAAACTAATAAAAACTTACTAAATGTAATTGAAGAATAATTGAGAACTGGAGTAGAAATGCAGGCAATAAATATAGGATATAAGACCTACAGATATTTTGTACAAATGGTCAAGAGAGATAGATAGAGGCATTCATAGTTAGAGAAATATGGAGAAAAGATTTGTGGGACATTATGGAGATGAACAATATTTGGAGGAATTGTCAGAATTTAGAGAACAACCATAGGTTTAACTTTAAAATTTTGAGCATGTAGAATTGTTGACAAAGCACTAGAAAAATCTAAGTGTATTAAAATGGCAATTGCACTAATTTCACAAGTTAGCAAATTAATGCTCAAAATTCTCAAAGCAAGGCTTCAACAGTATATGAACAGAGAACTTCCAGATGCTCAAGCTGTATTTATAAAAGGCAGAGGAACCAGGATCAAATTGCCAGCATTCACTGCCTCACAGATAAAGCAAGAGAATTCCAGAAAAAAACATTGACTTCTGTTTCACTGACTACACTAAAGCCTTTGAATGTGTGGATCACAACAAACTGCGGAATATTCTTAAAAAGATGAGAACACCAGACCACCTTACCTGTCTCCTGAGAAATCTGTATGCATAACACAGTTAGAACCAGACATGGAACAACAAACAGTTTCCAAATTAGAAAAGGAGTATGAAAAGGCTGTATATTGTCACTATACTTATTTAACTTATCTGCAGAACACATCACGTGAAATACTGGGCTGGATGAAGCACAAACTGGAATCAAGATTGTTGGGAGAAATATCAATAACCTCAGATATGCAGATGACACCACACTTATGGAAGAAAGTGAAGAAGAACTAAAGAGCCTATTGATGAAAGTGAAAGATGAGAGTGAAAAGTCTGGCTTAAAACTCAGCATTAAAAAACCTAAGATCATGGTATCCAGTCCCATCACTTCCTGACAAATAGATGGGGAAATAATGGAAAGAGTGACAGGCTTTATTTTCCTGGGCTCCAAAATCACTGCAGATGGTGACTGCAGCCATAGAATTAAAACATGCTTGCTCCTTGGAATAAAAGTTATGACCAATCTAGACAGCATATTAAAAAGCAGAGACATTACTTTGCAGCAAAGGTCCATCTAGTCAAAGCTATGGCTTTCCAGTAGTCATGTATGGATATGAGATTTGGACTTTAAAGAAAGCTAAGCGCCAAAGAATTGAACTGTGAATTTGAACTGTGGTGTTGGAGACGACTCTTGAGAGTCTCTTGGACTGCAAGGAGATCCAACCAGTCCATCCTAAAGGAAATCAACCGTGAATATTCATTGGAAGGACTGATGCTAAAGCTGAAACTTCAATACTTTGGCCACCTGATGTGAAGAACTGACTCATTTGAAAAGACCCTGATGTTGGGAAAGATCGAAGGTGGGAGGAGAAGAGGATGACAGAGGATGAGATGGTTGGATGGCATCATTGACTCAAAGGACATGAGTTTGAGTAAGCTCCGGGAGTTGCTGGTGGACAGAGAAAGCCGGCGTGCTGCAGTCTATGGGGTTGCAAAGAGTCAGACATTACTGAGCCACTGAACTGAACTGAACTGAGTCAGAATTGAGCAATTGTGTACAATATTAACAGGCAGACATTAAAGCTCTAGTTTTCACATTTGGTGTCATTAAAATACAAACACCGTTTTCCAGTTTTCAAATAGTCTTTTATAGGTAAAGGGGAGATTTTCTAAAGTATCAGATAATATCACATTTACAGTTTCTCACCCTTTTGAATATTCTTACTCAAAACTTAGTGGGAGTCAACTTTTTGAAAATAGTGATACATTAACAAAACTAAATGTAGCTTGTCACATTTGAGTTGAAAAATGATAAGGATAATTGAAATAAAATAAAATGGATAAAATATATTTAAAAAACAAAGATTCCATTGAATACAGTTACTGTATACACAGATGAATGGACAAAGAATTTGTGGTACGTATATACAATGGAAAGTGTGTGTGAATGTGTGTGACTGTGTGTGTGTTAATTGCTCAGTTGTGTCCAACTCTTTGCAACTCCATGGACAGTAGCCTGCTAGGATCCTATGTCTATGGAATTTTCCAGGCAAGAAAATTGTAGTGGTCTGCCATTTCCTTCTGCAGGGGATCTTCCCCATCTAGGGAATCAACCTGGGTCTCCTCTATTGCAGGCAGATTCTTTTCCATCTGAGTCACCAAGGAAGCCGTAATGGAAAGTACTCAGCCATAAAATGGAATGAATATTAGTCAGTTGAACTGAGGTGGACTAACCTGGAGTCTGTTATACAGAGTGAAGTAAGTCACAAAAAGAAAGATGAATATTGTATATTAACACATATATATGGAATCTAGAAAAGTGGTACTAATGAATACAAATATGTAGGGCAGGAATAGAGGCATAGATATAGAGAACAGACATGGGCACAGTGGGGAAGGAGAGGGCATGAGAAATTGAGAGATATTGAAATATATGCATTATTATGTGTAAAATGAATAGCTAGTAGGAAGTTGCTGTATAACAAAGGAAGCTCTTGCTCTGTGATGACCTAGAGGGCTGGGATTGGGCAGGGCAGGGGAAGGCTCAAAAGGGAGGAGATATATGTATACTTATGGCTGCTAAATATCATATGGCAGAAACCAACACAACATTGTAAAGCAATTATCCTCCAATTAAAAATAAGGAAAATTATTTTTAAATTATTAATAAATAAATGTGTACATGCAAATGTGCTCAGTCATTTTTGACTCTGCAACCCCATGGACTGTAGATCACCAGGCTCTTCTGTCCATGGAATTCTCCAGGCAAAAATACTGGAGTGAGTTGTCATTTCCTCCCCTGTGAGTTATTCCCAACCCAAAGACTGAACCTGTGTCTCTTATGTCTCCTGCATTGGCAGGAGGATTCTTTACCACTGGTGCCACCTGGAAGCCAAATAAATAAATAAACCTTAACCGGATGAAGGTCAATTTAAAATCTGTGTTAGCTGAACAAAAACCTCCTAAATCCTTGGAACTGTTAATCCTAGTGACTGTTAATTTAAAGGGCAAAGAGAGATTTTGCTGAAGTGGTTGCAATAAGGATGTTGCAATGAAGGATTACCCTGAATTATCTAGTGGACCCTACACATAATCACAAATGTCCTAATAAGAGGGAGGTGAAGAAGAGCTGACTAAAAAACAGAAGGTAATGCTAGACCTAAAATGGAGAGAAATTTTAAGACATTACTCTGCTGACTGAAGATGAAGCTGCCATGAGTCAAGAACCTAAAATCTTCCTTAAGGGCTGGAAAAGGAAGCACTTCTGACCTCTGGAGAGAGCTAGGCCATCCTGACACCTGGTTTTTGGCTCAGCAGAACTGATTTCTGACTTCTGGGCTCCAGAGATGCAAGAGAATATATTTGTGTGTGTGTGTGTGTGTGTGTGTGTGTGTGTGTGTGTGTGTGTGTTAAGTCATCAAATTTATAAAAAATTGTTACAATAGCAATAGGAAATTCATAAAAATCCTTGAATATAACTGACTCTCTGAAAGTCAAAATGTTCTTAAGGTGAAAAAAAAATAGGTCTTCCAGAGGGCCATTCTAAATGATCTATAATTTATAAAACTCTCCATTTTACACATTTCACTTTGTAATCTCAATTGCTAAAGTATTAGTGTTTTTTGAGCAGTGTAATTTGTTTTATTAAAGTATTCCATAGAATGACTCAGCCTTGGAACATTTTGGTAAAGGACTAAGTCAGAAGTAACATTATCTTTAGCAGTTAGCAATTGATTACGCAGTATTCATTGAGCATATAATATGTGCATAGCATGATTGTAGAATATCACAAAAGAAATAGGAAACTATATAATCTAATTTGAAGGAGCAATTAGTGGTTATTTAATCCACTTCTATGGTTACCTAGAACATGTAAACCTAGTGTAGCCTTATTTCTATATGTTCATTAGTAGGGAACTCACTACTTCACAGAATATTTTATTTTTAGTGACCTCTGATTAATAATAAAAACGTATTTGCAAAGCCACATTTTCCTTCTTACACTTTTCAGAGTTTAATTCCTGTTTTGTTTTATGGAATTTTGCAGAAACCTACTATCTTCTAGGTTTATATCATTAAGTATCTGGAAGAGGATTGTGTGCATGGAAAGACTTAGTTCAGTTCAGTTCAGTGGCTCAGTCGTGTCCGACTCTTTGCGACCCCATGAATGCAGCACGCCATACCTCCCCGCCCATCACAAACTCCCGGAGTTTACTCAAACTCATGTCCATCGAGTCAGTGATGCCATCTAGCCATCTCATCCTCTGTCATCCCCTTCTCCTCCTGCCCCCAATCCGTCCCAGCATCAGGGTCTTTTCCAATGAGTCAACTCTTTGCATGAGGTGGCCAAAGTATTGGAATTTCAGCTTCAGCATCAGTCCTTCCAATGAACACCCAGGACTTATTACCTTAGGATAAATTTCTAGGTCATTTAACATCTCCTTTTAGTAACATCTTTTCCAGATCCATCACTATTTCCACTATTATGAAAGCAACAGTGACAGGAGAAGGGCTTCAGGTTTGTGCTATACCCTTCTCATCTATTCTTCTGATAGAAATCAGACCACAACTTTAAGGAAGTATATTGTTCAATAGGAAATAATAAATATTAGAGTGACATTTGGGAAAGCAAAACTCCTAGTTAACTCTTCTGTTACAATTAAAACCTTTTATGTGGAACCAAAATGTGAATTTCTTTTCATGGCAAGGACTTTTAGCATCTCTTACTCCTTACCTTCTTAATTGTATTCCGTAGCACTTCCGGCCAACCACTGTCTCAGTATTGCTAAATTACCTACAGTCTGCCAATAAATCATGCTCCCTTACATGAATATATTTTAGTCGTACTTTTCCCTGCACTTGAAACAAATTTTCTCTATTGAATAGTTCTATTAAGGTTTGTAAAAGGAACAACTGCTCTGTGAAACTTTCTCTGATCCCTCCAGGAAGAGGAAAGGCCTTGTTTCTTAGACCCATGGGTATATCTCTGATAACACACATGACTTGTGTATATGTCTTAATCCTTACTTAGATTGTGAACTTCTTGAAGGCAAATACCATGCTTTTCTTTTTTCCAGATACCCCTATGGCCTGGTATATTGTGCATGTTCAACAAACAGTTGTTCAACAAATGATCTTTTATCACTTATTCAAAATCTTAGAGTTGAAGCTGCAGTTCCTCTGGTAATAATTTTCTTCTGCCATGATTATAATTTAAGATAATTAAGACAAGTACAATTTAAGACAATGAGTCTTAAATATGAGACAAGGGATAAGTACAATTTAAGACAAGTGATGGATTATCTAGAGTAAGACTCACTTGTTCAATGTCATAAAAGCAAAGGTGCCAGATACAAGTTATTTGGCCAACCCTGGACTACATGGCTATGGGTTTTATCTAGTCTGACTCAGAAAACCTTGTTTCTTCATTTTAATTTATTGCCCTCTTAACATCTGCAATTTCTGGTTTATTTTTTTCCTTTCATAGTCTTCTGGCTCCAGTCCCTTGACTTATTTTTTTTACCTTCCTTTCTATTGCCTAAATCTGCCAGGTGTTGAAATCTCTTTTTATTACTCTGACTACCCTGATGTCACACTCGAACATACTGTATTTTGTTGAATTATTCATATTGTGTTGAATTGTTCAGCTGTTTCATTCATTTCAAGAATATTTACTGCATGCTGCTTAGTATCTTATATCCGTGGAGAAGGAAATGGCAACCCATTCCAGTATTCTTGCCTGAGAAATCCCATGGAGAGAGGAGACTGGTGGGCTATAGTCCATAGGGTCACAAAGAGTTTGACATGACTTAGTGATGAAAGAAAACAACAACCAGGCATAGAAGTAGCAACAAGCATAGTAAACATATTTAATGAGCAAGGATAGATTAACCTGGAAATAGACAGATGAGGCAAAAATTTCTTTCAAGAATAAGGGTACCAATGAAGTCAGGTAGGCAGGCCAGACTCAGAATATGTAAGAAATATTACAGTGAGATCCATAAGAATGTGAAAAGTTAGCAAGAATAGCCACAAGAATCAGAAGAGCATAATGCCAGAATGCCTGCAAGGTGGTTGGTTTAGGGCCTATAAGTATTGGGTATTACTTGATGAAAAGGTAGAAAATCTATTGACTAAGTCTTTGATCTTCCATATATTGTATATAAATAAACAGTTTCAACATTACATGGTAGCTTATAAAAAAATGCAGATTCTTGGACCTCACCCTGGAACTGAATCACAACAGATATTTTACCAAGATCCCTAGAAGATTTCTGAGAATGACTGTGCTAAGATATTTCTGACAGGCAAATTCTAATAGGTAAAACTTTCCCTATAACTGAGTGTCTAATTTGGAATATGTTGTAAGGCTTATAAAAGAGTTTTTGTCCTGCAGTCCTTCTCCATTAGAAGTCTAATTCTGAGTTCATGAGAGTAAAAAGTGAAAGAATAAAAAGCATATTTGCTAATTACATATTCTATGCCAGGTACTGTATATGTGCTAGGAATACAATAGCTAACAAAATTCTTGCTCCCATGAAGACTATAGTCAACTGGGAAAAGGTCCTAATTAAGTAAACACAGTAGAGTGTGCAAAACTATGATGAGTGAAGAACCCAGAATATTTCTGGAGCTCATAGCAGTAGCCACCTAGAGTTTTCCAATCTATCTAAATGCTACTGTCAGGCATGCATTGCAAGTTCAGTTCAGTTCAGTCGCTCAGTCATGTCCGATTCTTTGCAACTCCATAAAATACAGCACGCCAGGCTTTTCTGTCCATCACCAACTCCTGGGGTTTACTCAAACTCATGTCCATTGAGTTGGTGATGCCACCCAACCATCTCATTTTCTGTCATTCCCTTCTCCACCTGCCTTCAATCTTTCCCAGCATTGGGGTCTTCTTGAATGAGTCAGTTTTTCACATCAGGTGGCCAAAGTATTGAAGTTTCAGCTTCAGTACTTCCAATGAATATTCAGGACTGATTTCCTGCAGGATGGACTTGTTGGATCTCCTTGCTGGCCAAGGGACTCTCAAGAGTCTTCTCCAACACCACAGTTCAAAAGCATCAATTCTTCAGTGCTCAGCTTTCTTTATAGTCCAACTCTCACATCCATATGTGACTACTGGAAAAGCCACAGCTTTGACTAGATGGACTGTTGTTGGCAAAGTAATGTCTCTGCTTTTTAATATGCTGCCTAGGTTGGTCATAACTTTTCTTCCAAGGAGCAAGTGTCTTTTAATTTCATGGCTGCAGTCATCATCTGCAGTGATTTTGGAGCCCAAATAAATAAAGCCTGTCACTGTTTCCATTGTTTCACCATCTATTTGCCATGATGTGATGGGACCAGATGCCATGATCTTAGTTTTCTAAATGTTGAGTTTTAGGCCAGTGTTTTCATTCTCTTCTTTCACTGTTAACAAGAGGTTCTTTAGTTCCTCTTCACTTTCTGCCATAAGGGTGGTGTCATCTGCATGTCTGAGGTTATTGATATTTCTTCCGACAATCTTGATTCAAGCTTGTGCTTCATCCAGCCCAGCATTTCTCATGATATACTCTGCATATAAGTTAAATAAGCAGGGTGACAATATAGAGCCTTGATGTACTTCTTTCCTGATTTGTAAACAGTCTGTTGTTCCATGTCCAGTTCCTACTGTTGCTTCCTGACCTGCATACAGATTTCTCAAGAGGTCAAGGTCAAAATTGTATGACGTGCATACAATTTCTCATATATTGAAAATGCACCGAGCTTTTCAATATAATTTAATCATTCGATCAATTCTGTTGACTATTCTCTAAAATTAGCTTCCATATATATCCATTTTCCCCCAGTCTAGCTAATAGAGAATAGAGGATTCCCACCAGTCAGACGAAGGGAGGTGGAGGAAACAGCATGATTCTCAAGACTTCCCACAATGCATCACTGAGGTTTAAGATCACATTCTCCAAGGGAGAGCTGCCTACAGATGAAGGGAAGAGGTGTATTGAAGCAATAATTGCATATCATAGCAGATAGAACTATGAATCTAAAATAAAATATGCATCAATTGAAATCCTAACTCCATTCCCCACACTGCTTAAATATGTGGTATCAACAGAAAGTTACGAATCTTTCTGATTCTTATTTTCTCATCTGGAAATTGGGAATTCTAATAATGCTTATCCCACATGGGTTTTGTGCATATTAAACAAAATAATAAAGGGTTTATTGCATAACATACTTTCAACAAATGATAGCTATTATGATTACATTCACACATTTTTATTGATTGCTAAAATAATTATATTTAGCAATATTTAAACATATAGTAAACATATTTATATGTTTACACTTTTAGCCTCTATCTTAATTCCCACCCTCTCCCTGATTAGAAGAAGAAGGGCTTGGCTGCCTTGTTTCTGTGAGTATCAAAAGTGCTGTTCTAACTCTGATTTACATTTTGATCCAAAAATATTTCCAAGATTACCAGCTGAAACCCCCTAATGACCCTTTTCACAGATATCTATTCTCATTTCTAGGCATGTAGGGAGAATGCCACCTTCCTGAAACAGTTAAGGCACCCACAGTTCGGTTATAAAAACCTTCCGCATAACTTTCACCAGTAAATAAGACTTTGAACTGGGTGTTGGTGAAGTGGAAGCATAAATGTCAGTTTTACTTCAACAGTTAAAGCCTAATGACACCTCTGAAAGTAAACAGTGTGTGACAGAAGGGCAAGTGTATTTCCCTGAAGGCAGACAGTTGATAAATATAAAATGCTTTTTGCAGGTCTAATGATTTTTCAACTCACAAAAATCCACATGCTATAAAGACTTGTCAAACACATGGCTGAGTCACTTTTTTCAAAATTCCAGAACCATATAAAGTGTCACCCAAGATATCTGGGTTCTAGAATCATCTGGGTTCATACCTTGATGTCTATTGTGTATAGAAAACTATCCAACTATGTTTTGAGCACAGCTTTTATACACTTAGCAAAAAGGTGTCTCACTTGAACTAGTTATTTTTCAGACTAGTAACAATATTTTGCATCTATTTTCTTAATTTTTATTTTATATTGGAGTATCATTGCAGACTAATAACAATCTTAAATTAACCTATAAATTATGATAAACAGAAGATAGAAACAAAAACAGCTTACTTGTCCTAAAGGTACAAATGGCTAAAAATTAATTTACTTAAGGCTATCATTATTCATAGTATGAAACATAGCTAATAAATTGACATCTTGAAATACAGTGACAGGAGTAACCTATTTGGAATAGCAATATTCTTATTTTTAAATTAATTTTGTAAAACATAGCATATGGATAAAATAAGCAAGAAACCTACACCTTTAGTGAATGTGATAACTCATATAATGAAATTTTATTTCATTTATTTTGGGAAAAATTCAGTAAAATGGACATATGATTTCACAGAATTTAAAAACTATAATTAGGTGATTTAATATTAAAATATTGTGTCTATGCTGAATAGTTTATATAGTCTATGGAGGTAAACAATATAAAATTTTGTCTTTCTTTGGGAAATTTTAGTCTATTTGCAACATCAGATACACATATTCACAAATTAATAAAAGGAGAAGTAAATAATATTTGGTAGTAATTCTATAAAACCTGAGTAATGAAAAATAGATGCCTAATGAAAGATAGAAGTCAGCATTATTATTAATACCTTCAAGATTTCAGAGAGGCAACTTGTGTCTTTTCCTTGGCAGATAGAGCCCAAGTTGTGAATTAAATGAGATAAAATTTTGGATAAATGGATAAATGTCAAATTGCAGGGTAATATTTGGGATGCATATATGACTCTGTTTTTCTCTTACTGCCTATAGAATTCCAGTTCCTTTAGAATTTTCTAGATCCTTATTAGAATTCTGGGTTTATCTGTTCTGGAGCATTCATTGGATTCAGGTGGGGCACATATCATGGGGTCATGGAAAACAGGCCTGCCAGTAATACAATTTTCAATCACCCTCTCTGTCCTTCTTCCGGAATAAACAAATGTATGTGTTCCTCACGAGTGAAGTCATCTTTCCACAGTCCTTCTGTTGGTCACACAGGCTTCCAACCAGTCAGGGGATTTGTCCTCCCTGTCAGACCTCGAGGCCAGTGCACTCAATATGTGACTCAAACCACTGACTCTCCAGTGAGGGTCTCCACCCACGTAATCTCCCTTTTCCTCTGAATCCCCTCTCAGGGGCATAGGTCCTGACCAAATCACTTCTCTTACCTTTGAACAGAATTCCACATGGATCTTTCTTACAGCTTTCATTGCACAGGAATCTTTCTGCCAGTTTCCAGTTGTTTCCAGGGACAGTTGTTCACATGTATAATGTATTTTGATGTGTTGGTGGGATGAGGTGTGTTCATGTCCTCCTACTCTACCATCCTGATCTCCCTTCCATTTTATTGCTTTTGTGAAGAGGATTTTCAAAGTCCTTTATCTTAAAATTTTATTGACCTTACAGGAACTTTTTTTATGTAGAATTTTATCTTACCTCTTACTTGGCTTTGGTTTAATACCAGCTCTGTGGTTGAACATAACTTTCTCCCTCCTAATTTATTTTAAACAGCTTTGACACAACCCTTATGGCAGAAAGTGAAGAAGAACTAAAGAGCCTCTTGATGAAAGTGAAAGAGGAGAGTGAAAAAGTTGGCTTGAAGCTCAACATTCAGAAAATTAAGATCACGACATCCGGTCTCATCACTTCATGGCAAATAGATAGGGAAACAGTGGAAACAATGGCTGACTTTATTTTTCTGGGCTCCAAAATCACTGCAGATGGTGATTGCAGTGAAATTAAAAGATACTTACTCCTTGGAAGGAAAGTTATGACCAACCTCAACAGCATATTAAAAAGCAGAGACATTACTTTATCCACAAAGGTCCGTCTAGTCAAGGCTATGGTTTTTCAGTGGTCATGTATGGATGTGAGAGTTGGACTATAAAGAAAGCTGAGTGCCGAAGAATTGATGCTTTTGAACAGTGGTGTTGGAGAAGACTCTTGAGAGTCCCTTGGACTGCAAGGAGATCCAACCAGTCCATCCTAAAGGAGATCAGTCCTGGGTGTTCATTGGTAGGACTGATTTTGAAGCTACAGCTCCAATACTTTGACCACTGGATGCAAAGAGCTGACTCATTTGAAAAGACGCTGATGCTGTGAAAGATTGAGGGCAGGAAGAGAAGAGGCCGGCAGAGGATGAGATGGTTGGATGGCATCACTGACTCAATAGACATGTGTTTGTGTGGACTCTGGGACTTGGTGATGAACAGGGAGGCCTGGCATGCTGTGGTTCATGGGGTCACAAAGAGTCGGACATGACTGAGCAACTGAACTGAACTGAAGTCAATCATGTTTTCTTCTGAAGAAATTTGCTGGGACTTCTTAAGTAAACAAAAACCTCTCTTTTTGCTATGTACAGTGGCCCATTCTTAGTCTTCATCTTTCTTGATCTATCACCAGCATCTGATAGTCAATCCTTCTTTATCCTCCTTAAAAACTTTTATTATTTGTCTTCCAGTCCACCAAGCTCTCCTTTTTCTCCTTTAACAAACTGTCTTCTCCTTCTGAAATGAGCTTTCTGAAATGAGTCTTCTTCATATGACATCTTAATCACGAGCTTTGATCTATGGATCTCTTCATTTTTCTATCTACATTTATTCTCTTGGGGATCTTAACCAGTTCTATGATTTAAATATTATAAAGTCATTTTATACTTAATTTGTTCCAAACTAAGAATCCTAAACTCCCCTCTCCATATTTCTTATTTTTTCAGTTCCCTCATGGTAAATGTATTATTTCAGTTTTTTGGACAAAATCTTTGGAGTCTTGATGGATTTAATAGGTGTAGAATGAAAGAAGAGGAAATAAATAAATTATCAAGTGATTTTTTTTTTCATCTAGACTCTGGTGAGATCTAATGATTAATTCTTATCCTACAAGAAAATTCTTTCTTATGCTTGTGATGTTTCATCCAGTATTAATGTCCCTCATTCTGAAGGATGCCATTTAAACTACTGAGCTTCCTATTCCCACATCTCCTAATAAAAATTTCCCTCCTATTTAGGCAAGGTGTCTCAATGTAAAGTACAACATAAATAATGTTTTCAGATAATTACAAGTGCATGTCAATCTGTTTAACTGAGATAATAGCCATGTCATTTTGATTGATGAGCTGAGATATTCATAGAGCTTTAGTCACACATTCATTAAAATTCCTTTACTATATTCTTACAAAGGATTAGTCTTACTTTCTGTGTGAAATTTGTTCATAGTGCCGTTTCAATCCCAAATTCCTTGAAATTATCATTCTTTCTCACTTACATACTCTGACATTATTCAAGAAGCTCACTAACTTATTTTGTTTCTTTACAATATAAAATTAAAACATTGCAAGAAATATGATGGGGCCATGACACATTTCTCTTTATTTTTAAAATTAATATAAATCAGTTCTTCCAGGTAAAAATATACCAGTCTTTCAGTATGTCTATTGATAATAACAAAATCCAACTTACTTTTTTTGACTAGACCTACAACACAGTATAAATAGGAAAAGAGCAGTAAACAGTGA
Organism: Odocoileus virginianus; assembly: GCF_023699985.2. Lineage (NCBI taxonomy): Eukaryota > Metazoa > Chordata > Mammalia > Artiodactyla > Cervidae > Odocoileus > Odocoileus virginianus. The sequence continues at coordinate 36,377,978 of NC_069680.1, forward strand.
CTGCAAGGCAAGAGCAATCAAAATAGTGTTTTCATTGGGTGAACTAGAGTTTTCATTTAATCTGCAGAAGTATCTCACACACGTTTCTGCTGTTTCTATTCATTTTAATCACCCGTTTTGAAGGCTAGTAGCCATGGAGTCTGTTGCAGTAAAATTGCTAAGTTATGTCTGTAGGTATGTCTATAAATTAAGCACTGGTATATAATAAATGTTATTTGAATGAGACCCCTCAGCCTAAATTCTATGGATACATAATAATGAAACTGAGTAACACCTAAAAAAAGATGTATTTTCCTTTCTCAGTTCCTCACACAAAAGTGGGTGCCAAGTCAAAAGAATAGCCATGGTATTTTTATACGTGCTGAACTCTAATTTTCACAACAGGAAATTTGAGCATGAGTTACAATTGTATAGAGGATAAACTTAGAAAGATAGAAGACCCAACTATTCATGGTTATGAAGCAGGCATAAAGGACAGGATATACTATCCATCTTTTAGAGAATATCAGGTATATATGAATATATACTATTCTATATGGTGTACTATTCTATACTATAATATACAATAATATAATAATAGAACAATAATAATACAAATAGTACAAAATACAACAGTACAACACCATAATACAATACAACACAATACAATACAATGCAATAATACAATAATACAATATTACAAAAAGAATACAATAATATTCTATAATATAATATATTATGTAATATATAATATACTGTAATATATAATATTATAAATTTTATCATTTCTGTTTAAGCACTTGATGTATCATAACACTGAACAAAGAAAATATATTTCTAATTATCCAACATTTGTATACAAAACTAACTTGTCAAAATGGACAAAACAATCATAAGTTTAATAAAATTGATGTTCTATTGACCTTGTTATGTAGTTTGGTAATCACAATCAGGGACATATTAATAAATTTCAATAATAATATTTTCATATCTTAAAATTGATTATGCATGATGTTTTATATTAAGAAAGTTCCAAACAGTTGATACATATATATTTTGGTGCTTCACTGACCCCTATATTTTATTATTTAAACATAGTTTAAATTTGTTTATTTACTTTTCAGTGTCTCCCATATTTCAGGAACTCTTCTAGATGGTATAGTATGAGTGATTTTTGTACCAGCACAAAAGAAAGAGGAATCAGATCCACTTCTGGGTATTTATGTGTAAGTAACATTTCTATAGATAAAGAATGTATTCTTGACTAACAGGAACAGCGTTAACAAGGACACAGAGGAATCTAAGGTTGCTCAGGAGATTTGATATATACTGGTTTGGCTAGTGCTAGGAATATGATCAGATATAGTGACATATGAGAAAATTCATATATGAGATAAGTCAATCCTTTTTAAAGATGGAACGGATACTTATTTTTTCTATTATTTTCCCATAGGAACTTAATGTCAAATCTCTCACAAAAACTGAAAATAAAATATTTCATATTTTCTTAGAGGGGAGACAAAAATAATTTTCTCATATTTCTCATGAGAGCCAAAATTTCCTTAATTGGATTGTTTTTCTTTTCTTTAAAAAGATGTTTTTGGGCAGTGCAGAATAAAGGAGAATCCAGGTATAAAATTACTGAACAGTTAATGGTGAAGATAGCAGATATTTCCTCCTTTCTTGGGTGATGTTGTCAGCTGAAGGAATATGAAGTGACTTCTCAAGAAGAAAGCATACTCTGAGGTACATTTCATTTTTTTTTTCAGCCTGAAATAAAATATTGATAACAACATCAAAGTAGTCAGGTGTGTACCACATAATCCCATGTCCACAGAAAGCTGACTTGCCTGAACACCTGTCCCAGCAAGGTCAAACATATTCTTTCCCTAGCACCTGGAAATTAAGGCATTAGAAGACTGAGAAAAAAGTTCATATAAAGTTAGGGCAATAGGTGGTATCATGGCCAGGTAAAACCATGTATAAGATGAAATTACAGGCACTGAGGGTGAGGGAACAAGCACAAGTGGGTTTGAGAAATTGTTCAGTTAAGGGGAGAATTGATTAGATCTACAGAAAGAACTGTGGAGATGGAGTCTATGGTAGCATCCCATTCCTCAGATGGATTCCACCCAAGGTACAGCAATATGAAATTTCTTCCTAAGGGGGAGGATGATATTTATGAGGACTATCATATTGTATTTGAGTAGCATTCATCTGGGATATTTGCAGCAAAAGACACTTTAATTAGAACAATCACAGATTATCAGATTGCTTTCATATCTCTGACACTACTTTCTTATAACTCTATTTTGACTATACTAATTCATATTTTGAATAGTCACTGTTTTTTCCTCCTGTGTTTTGTTTTTTCCTCCTTCTTCTAAACAAACTTCCCTAACTATTTAACATATTTAGAGAAAAACTATCCATTTTGCTGTTTGGCCTCATAGATATTACCATAAAGTAATGGTAAATACATGAATCTGTCATATCACTATGATCAGAGGGAAAGATCCAGGATTGTTCCTCTGGAATTAAGCCCTGCATCAACAATTACTCTTTTTCTAACTATTTGAAATAAGCATCATTCAGCTGAATGTATGGCTAAATTCTGAATGACTCAGCAGTTATTCTGCATGGTTTTCCTTTACCTCTTCATAATTTCATTGTTAGAAATAGAAAGAGTAAAACAAGTATAGGCAAATTCTGTAGCAACAGATACAGATATCACTTGTTTACTAGCCAGGGCTTTTTGTCAAGATAATAAACTATTTAAACCTTTATAACAAATTAATATAGAGTATATATTTTTAATTTCAAACCCCTACTCCTATCCCCTCTCTTCCTCTCTTGTTTTCTCTCTCTGTACACACACAGACACACACACACACACACACACACACACACACACACACACAGTGAGTGAAAGGGAAAGCACTTAGAAAATACATACCACAGCCATCCAAAAATTACTCTAATTAAGAAGGTGTATAGGTTCTTAATAGTCTCCTGGAATCTTACTATAGAACCACATACCTGAGAAGATTAAAGAAAATTTTAACTCAGTCCTTAAACTCCCATGTAATTCACTAACTCTGCTCACCTTTCTTTTAAGAAATCATATGAATTAATATTCACTACTTATCCTATACTTAAGCAAGGCAGGGATCAATGTTAGGCCTCATAATCCACATCAAACAACAGGTAGCTTCAAACTCACTGCTATCATGGACTGAATGTCTATGGCCCCTCCACATTTATATATTGAAGCCCTACCATCCCTGCCCCATTTAGACATAGTACCTAGAGAAGTAATTTATTAGATGAGCTCATGTGATGGGGCCCTTTATGATGGGGTTAGTGCTCTTATAAGAAAAGACACCAGAAAACTTGCACGAACTCTCTCTTCATGTGAAGACATAATGAAAAGGTGGCCAACTGCAAGGTAGGAAGAAAGCCTTCACCAGGAATCAAACTGGAAAGCACTTTTGGTCTTGGACTTTCCAGCCTCCAAACCTGTGTGTGAAAAATAAGTTGTTGTATAAACCACACAGTCTATCATATTCTATTATGGTAGCCTGAGCAGATTCACCAAAATTTTCACCCATGCTGTTTCTCATAACTCTATGAATGATATGAATTATTAACCCTGAATGTTTTCTTAGAATTGACCTCATATATTTTAGCTATGAGTCTTTCAGCTTACCCTGGGTGCTCAGACTGTAAAGAGTCCGCCTGCAATGTGGAGACCTAGGTTCGTTTCCTGGGTTGGGAAGATCCCCGAAGAAGGAAATGGCAACTCACTCCAGTACTCTTAGCTGGAGAATTCCGTGGACAGAAGAAACTGACGGACTGCAGTCCATGGGGTCACAGAGTCATACACAACTGAGTGACTTTCACTTTCACTTTCAGATTTAATCTAAACACTAAATTTGGGGCATAGGTGTGTCTTTTCATATTCATATAAATTCTAACTCTAAACCTTCCAGACTAATTATCCCATTGTTTTCCTCAATGTCACTACTTCTAGAGTTGTATTGTCAGATTTCAGGATCCAGTTCAAGTACTGCACTTTTAAGGAAGTGTTCCAAAACTATTTTCATCCACAGTGGTATATCAGGGGCCAAATGTGCTATGTAGTATTGCTGTCAAAGTCATGGGTAATCTCACCTTGGAGTCCTTTTAGTCTCACCTTCTTGGGGGTGAGGTGCTTTACTTCTGGGGCAGCATCTCTTTTGTGGTGTCAGAGTTGCCAAAGATGGCCCGGGTTTAGTGCTTCTTCAGTTGAGATTAGGTGTTTCTTTTTCTCATATACTCTTCTCTTCCATCCCATTTCCCTCCAAATACCATCTTTGAACACATGCATCCAAATCTTCCTGTCTTATTTAGACTAGATGATTGTGAACTTAATTATCAAGAAGTTGTGGCTTTTATTTTCTGGTTTTATTATTGTTGTTTAGTCACTAGATAGTGTTCAACTGTTTTGTAACCCCTAGACTATAGAGTGCCAGGCTCCTCTGTCCACGGGATTTCCCAGGCAAGAACACTGGAGTGGATTGCCTTTTATCTTCTCCAGGGTGTCTTCCTGATCCAGGGATCAAACCCATGTCTCCTGCACTGGCAGGAAGATTCTTTACCATTAAGCCACCAAGGAAGCCCATCTGACTGATTTATCATTCGCTTATTCATGGATAACCATAACGTCTGAGAATAGTTGAAAGGAAGTCACTTAGAATGCTGGTTTAAGAATTCAGTGAGCCCCAAATACCAATTAATACTCAAAATATAACTTCACCCCACTGGTATTTTTTTTTAAATTTTTATAGTCTTTATAATTTATTTGACACTTTATTATATGCTATGCTTTGTTAGCTGACATTTTTTCATTTAATTTGCTTCATTTTTCTCATTGCATGTCAGAAACTTGAGAGAAGTAACCATGCCCCACATGACGCTGGTTCTCTTACAATCCTGGTATAATGCCTCATATGTTTGGCAGTTATCTCATAAATTATTTTTGAGTTGAGTTTATCAAGGTATCAGTTGTCCTGCTATGTTCAACCTAGAGGGGTGGGATGGGGATGGAGCTGGGAGGGAGGTTCAAAAGGGAGGGGATATATGCATACTTATGACTGATTCATGTTGAGGTTTGACAGAAAATAACAAAATTCTGTAAAGAAATTATATTTCAATTTAAAAATAAACAAACAAAATGCTAAAAACAATTAATTAATTTGAACTACTAGTAGACCTATTTTAGCAAGTTTACTTCAATTCACTCTCAGCATTATTTGGAAACTCAAGAGTTACATTGTTGCCCACCACCACTACATATTTCATTTCCACAATAGTGAAACCCAAATATGTGAAGTGGACATTGAAGGGCTGCAGTTTAGTAGTCAGACAAGTGGGTTTAAAGCTCAGCATTTTTTTCCAAAACCTTCTCTAACTAAAAGATTTTTATAAGAAATTATATACACAGCCATTTTCCTTGGGGAATATTTAATCTAAAATTGTAAAAGGCCCATTGGAGTTGAGTTTCTTTGCCTCTTTTCAGAGAAATGGAAGAATATGACTGAACAAAAAAAAATTAAAAACAGAAGCACTTTCAGTGGCCATTCTTCTCTGCTATTTTGCTACTCAAGAAGAAAGGAATGCTTTATAAAAGGAATTACACTTTGAAAGGCATTTACATTGCCATTAATCTTGGAAGAAAGAAAGAAGGACTTTTTTTTTTGGCACGCAATGATTTGAAAAAATTAACTTTGGATTTCAGAGGTTATAATTTAATTATTATTACTAAATTATTAATAAATACCCAGGTTCTGATTTTCACCTCGGTTAATGAACAAATATATCAGTTTTGCACTATCAAGCATGTATTTCCAAAGTACATCGCCAGCTTGAGGCCCTGATTTAAATAATTGCTTTACGTTTTACTGACTCCAAAAATTAATCTTATGGAATGAGCTTACTAATTTGAAGCTCAAAAAATACTGTCTCAGCATCTTGAATTGACTTTAAAAAATAGTTATGTAATGAAAAACTAAAAAATGATATTAAGAATGATACTATAGCCTTGAAATTTTGCTTTTGTCATAAAAAGAAATATTTTATTTTTATAACCCTAAAATGCTAGCTTCTATTCACTAAACACATACACACATTCACACATACTCATTTATTTTAAAAGTTAAAAAAATAAGATTTTTAAGTGTATTGGCTTATTAGAATGCTGTTCATTTCCAAAAGAATGACCACAGAAGAGTTTGATTTAATTTAAATTGACTCTGTATAAAGTATTGGCAAGAGTATAATTTAGGTTTTTTCAATACATGCAACAGTTATGCTATAAACTGTATTAAAGTTAGCTTCTGCTTGTTTGTATGTTAATTCTAAGATTGTGACTAGATATAAAGTTTTTTAAGAACAGAGACATAAAGTTTAATATCTTTCTAAAATTTCCAGGACTTATCATCAAAAAAGTGGCCTACTATGAGAAACAAGTTGGTTGATTCCTTTAACTCAAGTATTTTAGACTGAAGCTAATAAAGTCTGCTGTCCTAGAAAGAACTTGAAGTCTTCAGTTAGTAGATACTGGAGGCCAATTTCTAGACCTCTCTCCATTACTAGCTACCAGGTCATGGAACATCTGTGGTTCTGGGATTTTCAGAGTAGGTGATCTAGTGGCTGTCATTTTTAATTATATTATTAGAATATTAGAAATAGATCTTGATTTATATCCTATCTCTATTATTACTTGCATAAAACCCTAGAAAAATTACTTAAATGTTAAAATTTAATTTCTTCCTTCATTAAATGTGGATGATAAAAATAGCTTGTCTATGAGAGTGTGTTTTGGGTTTGTATCCCAAATCTGGCTCTTAGCAGTTGCTGTATCAATGAACAACTTCCTTAATTTCTGTGTGCTCTAGTTTATTCATCTGTAAAAGGGGATAATAAAAATACTTAGCTCTTAAGGTTGATATGATAATTAAATGAATTAATGTGCATAAAGTATTGTACACTCTATGTGGCCTGTATTAAATATGCATAAATGCAATCAATAACTAATTTTTTGAGGGAATAAAGCAGAGGGTAGATGTGCAACATCTAGCCAAGTGCTTGGTTTATAATGCTGCTGCTGCTGCTGCTAAGTCGCTTCACTCTTGTCCAACTCTGTGCAACCCCACAGATGGCAGCCTATCAGGCTCCCCCGTCCCTGGGATTCTCCAGGCAAGAATACTGCAGTGGGTTGCCATTTTCTTCTCCATGGTTTATAATAAATACACAATAAATATTTACTATTATTACTAGCTTTTCTGTACTGATTATGTTAGGTATTCTTGATAATATTAGCAACAAGTAAAATATTCCAGTTTCTCAAAAATCTATCTTTAATAAATAAAATTATAAAAATAATTTAATCAAAATTACACATTAAGAATATATTATTATCTAATTGGGCTTCCCTAGTGGATCAGATGGGAAACAATCTGCCTGAAATGTAGGAGAATAGGATTTAGTCTCTGGTTTGGGAAGATACCCTGGTGCAGGGCATGGCAACCAACTCCAGTATCCTTGCCTGGAGAATCTCATGGACAAACGAGCCTGGTGGGCTAGTCCATAGGGCCACAAAGCACTGGACACTACTAACACTTTCACTTTTCATTATCTGAAAAGGGCTTCCCAGGTAGTTCAGTGGTAAATAATTCACCTTACAAGCAGGAGTCATGGGTTCAGTCCCTGGGCCGGAAAGATCCCCTGGAGAAGGAAATGACAACATACTTTGGTATCCTTGCCTGGGAAATTCCATGGGCAGAGGAGATTGGTAGGGTACATGGCAGAATCCATGTACCATGTACCATGCATCCAACATGACTTAGCAATAAAATAACAAAATATCTCAATAAGGTTTACAATCCACATAAAATCTTAGCAAAATTAAATGTTTTCTTATGCTCAACAATAATATAATAAAATTAAATTCTACAATTTTTTTTATAATTTGTTAATTCCCATCTCTTCATTTTCTGATATTTTACTTAGGAGAATATACTATGTTTTCTATCTTCCTTCAGTAGAATTATAATAGCACCTTCTAAAATTGATTTTTCTTTTGAAGGAAAATCTTCAGTATTATATTTTATGGAAAAAAATTCTTCATATCTTTGTTATTATAACTTTTATATCCTACTTCTCTTTTTACCAGTCTTTATTCCCTAAAATGAAGCATTAAAATTAGAATCTTAATCACACCTATTACTATACCTAATTGCTTAGATATAAAAACTTTGATGATACCTTAACATGATAGCCAATGTATTTAAAATAAAAAGGATCCTCAGTGTGAAACTTCATATTAAGTAAAAAAAGTGACTTTTGAGCCAATTCAAAAGACAGTCCTTTATAATTAAAGTCTTTCAACTTCTAATTTTAAATTCGTATTTATTTCTCTTTCCTCACTTCAGAAAAAAGCTTCTTATAATTGTAGCCTTTACAAGGAAGGTATAGTGTGACATAATCTACAGAGTCAAGTGGATCATAGCTGAAGCTGGTGCAACAGCATAAAAAATTACCAACTACTGATAGCCTCAATCAGTTAACCTCAATGAGTGGTCCACTGATTGACAGTCTATAATCTGTCTACTGCTGGCCCAAAATAAGGTAAGAAATATTTTCAAAACTGCAAATCAACCACATCATTAACCCCACTTAAGTATATGAGGTGAAGATTAGAAGACCATTAAGTCTATAAAAAGACTTATTTGCCTTCTTTTCTGAGAATTTCTTATAATTCTTAAGAATAAAGTAACATGAGTAAGATTCAGATGTAAAATCTGAATTTCATAACTGAATGAACCCTTAAAAACATGCAGAATCCTCCCTCCACATTGATCTCTTTTTACAGATATTGAGACTGAGGTCAAAAGATGATACATGACTTATTTGTCACACTACTAGTTTTAATTAAAGAGCCAAAGTCAATATCAATACCTGTCTAATATTTTTTGACTATGCACCAAGTATTTTTTATTGAATTGTTGAGCAATAATAAAATATATTTTCAAAGGAATTGAATAAATTTTCATATCCCACTGGTGGTGGTTTAGTTGCTAAGTTGTGTCCGACTCTTGCGACCCCATGGATTGTAGCCTGCAAGTTTCCTCTGTCCATGGGATTTCTCAGGCAAAAATACTGGAGTGGGTTGCCATTTCCTTCTCCAGAGGATCTTCTTGATCCAGGGGCTTCTGGATTTCAGGCAGATTCTTTACCGACTAAGCCACCAGGGAAGCCCTTTATATCCCAGACTTTCTTTTTCCAAGAAGAGAAACATTAGTTAGAACTATATAGCATCATTTGATAGACTTTCATAGGTTCAAAGATTTTGGTTTTAGCATATGGTTTTATTAATATTATTGTTAGTACTGGCAGTGTAAGTGTGCCTAGCTAGTTACTCTGTACATTTTGAAGTTAAGGCCATTGAAAATGTTTACCAGAATTGGTAATGGCATTTATCTAATATTTAAAGTAAAAGTCAGGGAATACAACATTTTAGTTCTGTAATGAAAATAATTGGAAGATAATACTGAAATCCTCTGTGGTGATTTTTTTTTTTAATTAAGAAGCATGATGAATTCTCTCTGCAATATAATTGCCTTTAGTCTGGGGAATTTCTGAATGCAGAAGTCATGTATGCAAAACTTGGAAGGGAAGAATAAAACAGGTCCTAATATACCCTTAATCTATACACAGTTGGAAGTGTTCCTGCATGTTGCAATAAGTCCAGTGATTCAAAGAATTTTACTCAGCTTGAAAGGAGAGATGCTAAATGAGACATAACTAGAATGTAATTCACCTGAATCATGCTTGCATCAAAAACAGACCAGTGTTGAGTGTCCCACTGTGTTTGGAAAGCAACAAAGGGAAATTATTATGTGTGAGTGTTCTCAGCCATCCTTTCTTCCTGTTAGTTGAAGGTACTTTATTCATTTTATGCTGAACTTCCCTTTCTTCTTTACTATATGCAAATAATTCTAACTTGGAGGGTAGGAGATGTTATAAACACAAAGGATGAAAAAGAAAATTATTTCCCCTCCTCTTGTGCTTCATCTTTATTTTCTCTTTCTCCTTTGTGTCCTTCCATTTTCTTTCTTCTTTGAACAATGTCATTTAAGCCCTGGGTAGGGCCGACAAAGACAGATGATTCTCAGGGATGGGAGAGGAAAGTCAGAGCCTGAACAAGTAAAGATGGTGCTCACACGGAGATAGAGACCAGAGTGAAGCTTTAAAGTTCAAGGAGGGAGAAGTAGGCATCATGTAGGAGGGCTGTCTGGCTCAGAGGTGAGTACAGGTTAGAACAGAGGTTCAAAGCACATGCAGGATGAAGGTATACCCATGCTGTTGACATGAGAGCAATGGTAGCTCAATGATGGTGTAGAGGAGATCTCCATGAAAAATGATGTGGCAGCAGTCATGGAGATTGGCTCCATACAGGAGAGTTGATGAAATAGGTAAATATAATAAAAGGATAGTGGAAGCTTGGTTTCTTACTATCTAAGAAGGGATATATTAATACAAATACAGAGAGAAAGAAAATTATAATGAATCTTTTTATTTTTATATTGAAATTGGAAATGTTAGGATGAATGCATGATTTCCATTAGATTAGATGAGTACATAGATACATATATATTTAGAGCACTGACTCCTCAATGAACTGAAGTGAAGTGAAAATCGCTCAGTCATGTCTGACTCTTTGCAACCCCATGGACTACTATGTAGTCCATGGAATTCTGCAGGCCAGAATACTGGAATGGTTAGCCTTTCCCTTCTCCAGGGGCTCTTCCCAACCCAGGGATCGAACCCAGGTCTCCCACAGTGCAGGCAGATTCTTTACCAGCTGAGCCACAAGGGACACCTTAATAGCTCAAAATAAATGAATGGTCCTATCTTGGCTTCTAAATACTATTCTCCACTCAAAGGAATAAGTACTTTAGGGTTTGGGGGAAATGGTTGAGTCCAGGATTGAGGCAGATAAAGTACAAGACAAGCTTAGAATATCTTTTTGAAGCAGAAAATACATCCTCAAAGAATGATAAGAACATGGACACAGGATCTTCCTTGAATGAACTTTCGCTGGCACTGTCCAAATGCAAAAATACGTTAAGTGAAATTGAATAAAGTGTGACACTGTAAGTACTAATTGAAATAAATAATAGCAAGTTTTGTGAGTTATATTTCCACAACCCTAAGCACTTCCTTACAAAATACTTATCTACAGTGGAGCAAAGTTGAATAAAATACTATCTTATCTCAGTTATCAAAGTGAATTAAAATTGGGTGCTTATGGGATTCAAGGTGAAGAATACAGACTCTTTTCAATGAATTTTTTACTAAAGATATATAACCTGAATGTGGTCACAAGAAAACTTTAAATAAAACCAAATTAATAAACATTTTAGATTGACTAATATGGCATAATACTGACCACTTAATCTGAAATGGTTCTATGAAGGAAAATAAAAGCTGTTTGTATTCAACTTCCAATGTTTCTGGGAGTTTTATATTGTTTCAAAATAAAATTGCTTAAACAAAAAAATGCAGAATTGGATAAGTGAAGATGAGGAGTTTACACATGTTAGAAACAATACAGTTTTAAGTAAAAGATGAACAGAGGAAGGAAGAAAAGTAAGAAGTTTGGAGAAATGCTAAGAGTAATACTGTGATTTAGAAACAAGTTTCGGTTGGAGGACAAAATTTAAAACAGCATTTTTGGTCTTTAATCTTCATTTAGATATAGAATATTGAGAAGATATAGAATATTGAGAACAGTAGAAATACTGAGAACATGAATTTTGATGTATTAAGAATGCATTCCTCTCTTTTGGAGAATTTTCAAGGGTCTGAGCAAATATCACTAATGTTTTCATAATATATCTCTGTGTACCAGCAATATAAAGAATATGGATCCAACTGGAAACTCTCTAAGATTTCTTCCAGTTCTATTAGTTCTTTACTTATTTTACTATGAAGGGAAATGAAGTTCTACCATAGTGAGATTCTAAACATTTAGATTTGCACCTGTTGTCAAATATTCTATATATTTATATTCTATATATATATTATATATTAATAATATAATATTAATATTATTATAATATATAATGTAATATATATTATAAATATAATATATAATATAAAGATATATAATATATAGATATTATATATATACATGTATATATATATATATATTTTCTAGCTATTCATAGAGTAGTTCAGTTCAGTTCAGTTGTGTCTGACTCTTTGCAACCCCACGGACTGCATCATACCAGGCTTCCCTGTCCATTACCAACTCCTGGAGCTTGATATAACAGTACATGAAGCATAGTATACTTATTCTCAAAGAGTGGCAAAAAGAAGGAACTAAATAGACAGTCAAACTTATATGCAACTGTACTACAAGTATTTTGCAGAGTTCATTGGTTCTACACATAGTTAATTTGCATACCCCTCAGGACATAAATTGATGAACTCCATTTCAGAAGAAACAGTATTGGGAAGATGAATGAACTTCACAGCTATCCGAAGCTTTAGTAGTCCATGCCAATCTTGAATTACTAAATACTATTAGGACTGCATGTCAGTAGATTGATAGGGATGGTATAAGGTCAGATCCAAAGACACTGATTAAAGCTAAAAAAAATAAAAACAGAAAAAGAAAAATATAAATAAAAAAGTGCTCAAGTATTTAAAGAGCAAAATCGTCCTGGAAAAAAATATGAAATTCTTTAATAATTAGAATTTTCCATCTCATTTTAAAGTTGAAATTCAAATCAGCAAAGTAAAATCTTACACAATAATCCAAAAACAGAAAGTATGAGGAAAGATATACTAGAAAAGATTAAATATAAATCAATCAAGAATTTATAAAGTATTTAAAATTATGTTTGAACTTTTAAAGCACAGTATAACCTGTAAATACTCTGAAAAAGTAGAGGTTAGCATGGGAAAGGACTGGAGGAGTTAGAAACATTTTCCTATTAGCTTGTGTCCTCACACTGAGAAGTCAAGAATTGGAACTGAGTCAAAGCTGGTGTCAGAGAAATAGATTCTAAAGAAGCCTCTTCAACATCTCTCTTGATATATTCCCTCCATGTCTATATTTGACAAAAACAATATTCATAGCATTGTTTTTCCACTGTAGAACAAGTTAATGATCCTTCTTCCTTGAAGCAGTTTTTGTTGTAATATGTGAGGATACAGAGTTGTCCTAAGTGTGGTCTCTTCTATAGCTGAACTGGTGAATTCATTATAGTTCTTAAAACTAAAGTGTTTATCATCATAAAGGGTCATTTGTAAACATGGTAACCACTTTAAAGAAATCTAAAAGGCATACACCCCACAATTATTTTTTCCTACACTAATCCTAAATAGGAGTGAATGATAGCTTATTGGGGGCAAATTATTTTTTCCTAACCTCCTAATCTCCTCACAGTTGCTCCTGCACCATGAAGCCACTGCTCCAATGCTGTAAAGATCAATATTCCATAAGAACCTGGAATGTTAGGGCCAAGAATCAAGGCAAATTGGAAGTGGTCAAATAGGAGATGACAAGAGTATTCATTGACATTTTAAGAATTAGAGAACTAAAATGGACTGGAATGGGTGAATCTAACTGAGATGACAATTATATCCACTAATTTGGGCAAATATCCCTTAGAAGAAATGGAGTAGCCATCATATTCAACAAAAGCATCTGAAATGCAGTACTTGAATGCAATCTCCAAAATGACAGCATGATCTCTGTTTGTTTCCAAGGCAAAACATTCAATATCACAGTAATCCAAGTCTGTTCTGAACAATAATGCTGAAGAATCTAAAATTGAATGGTTCTATGAAGACCTACAAGACCTTCTAGAACTAACACCCAACAAAGATGTCCGTTTAATTATAGGGGACTGGAATACACAAGTAGGAAGTCAAAAAATAACTGGAGTAATGGGCAAATATGGCCTTGGAATACAGAATGAAACGGGGCTAAGGCTAACAGAGCTTTGCCAAGGGAACCCACTGATCATAGGAAACACCTTCTTCCAACAACACAAGAGAAGACTCTACACATGGACATCACCAGATGGTCAATTCCGAAATTAGATTGACTATATATTTTGCAGGGCGTTTTTGCAGCCAAAGATGAAGAAGCTCTATACAGTCAGCAAAAACAAGACCAGGAGTTGACTGTGGCTCATATCAAGAATCTTTACTGCCAAATTCATCCTTAAATTGAAGAAAGTAGGGAAAACCACTAGAGCATTCAGCTATGACATAAATCATATCACTTACGACTATGCAGTGGAAGTAAGAAATAGATTCAACAGATTAGATCTGATAGACAGACTGCCTGAAGAACTATGGATGGAGGATCGTGACATTGTATGGGAGGCAGTACTCAAGACCAACCTCAAGAAAAATAAATGTGAAAAGGCAAAATGGTTGTCTGAGGAGGCCTAACAAACAGCTATGAAAAGAAGAGAGGCAAAAGGCAAAGGAGAAAAGGAAAGATATACCCATTTGAATGCAGAGTTCTGACCAATAGCAAGGAGAGATAAGAAAGCCTTCCTCAGTGATCAGTGCAAAGAAATAGAGGAAAACAATAGAAAGGAATAACAAGATCTCTTCAAGAAATTAGAGATACCAAGGGAAATTTTCATGCAAAGCTGGGCACAATAAAGGACAAAAATGGTACGGACCTAACAGAAACAGAAGATATTAAGAAGAGGTGGCAAGAATACACAGAAGGGCTAAACAAAAAAGATCTTCATGACCCAGATAATCATGATGCTGTGATCACTCACCTAGAATCACACATTCTGCAATGTGAAGTAAAGTGGGCCTTAGGAAGCATCACTACGGACAAAGCTAGGGGAGGTGATGGCATTCCAGTTGAGCTATTTCAAATCCTAAAAGATGATGCTGTGAAAGTGCTGCACTCAATATACCAGCAAATTAGGAAAAAATTAGTAGTGGCCACAGGACTGGAAAAGGTCAGTTTTCATTCCAATCCCTAAAAAAGGCAATGCCAAAGAATGTTCAACTACCACAAAATTGTACTTATCTCACACACTAGCAAGATAATGCTCAAAAATCTCCAAGCCAGGCTTCAACAGTACATGAACTGTGAAATTCTAGACATTCAAGCTCAATTTAGAAAAGGCAGAGGAACCAGAGATCAAAATGCCAACACCCGTTGGATCATCAAAAAAGCAAGTGAGTTCCAGAAAAACATCTACTTCTGGATTATTGACTATGCCAATGTCTTTGACTATGTGGATCACAACAAACTATGGAAAATTCCTAAAGTGGTTGGAATGCCAAACCACCTGACCTGCCTCCTAAGAAATCTGTATATAGGTCAGGAAGCAACAGTTAGAACTGGACATGAAACAACAGACTGGTTCCAAATAGGGAAAGGAGTACATCAAGACTGTATATTATCACTCCGCTATTTAACTTATATGCAGAGTACATCATGAGAAATGCTGGATTCGATGAAACACAAGTCGGAATCAAGATTGCTAGGAGAAATATCAATAACCTCAGATATGCAGATGACAGCAACTTATGGCAAAAAGTGAAGAATTAAAGAGCCTCTTGATGAAAGTGAAAGAGGAGAATGAAAAAGTTGGCTTAAAGTTCAACATTCAGAAAACTAAGGTCATGACATCTGATCCCATCACTTCATGGCAAATAGATGGGGAAACAGTGGAAACAGCGACAGACTTAATTTTTTTGTGCTACAAAAGTCACTGAAGATGGTGACTGTAGCCATGAAATTAAAAGACACTTGCTCCTTGAAAGAAAAGCTATGACACATTAGGCAGCTTATTAAAAAGCAGAGACATTACCTGCCAACAAAGGGCCCTCTAGTCAAATCTGTTTCTTCCACTAGTCCTGTATGAATGTGACAGCTGACTATAAAGAAAGTTGAGACTGAAGAATTGATGCTTTTGAACTGTGGTGTTGGAGAAGACACTTGAGAGTCCCTTAGACAGCAAGGAGATCCAACCAGTCAATCCTAAAGGAAATCAATCCTGAATATTCATTAGAAGGACTGATGCTAAAGCTGAAACTCCAATAATCTGGCCACCTGACTGGAAGAACTGACTCCTTGGAAAAGACCCTGATGCTGGGAAAGATTGAAGGCAGGAAGAGAAGGGGATGACAGAGGATGAGATGGTTGGATGGAATCACCGACCCAATGATCATGAGTTTGCATAAACTACATGAGTTGGTGATGGACAGGGAGGCCTGGGGTTCTGCAGTTCATGTGGTCACAAAGAGTCGGACCTGACTGACCAAATGAATTGAACTGAACTGAACTTCTTAATATATCAGAGTCCATTTGTTACCAAATAATAATATATCATTTGACCAGAATAGATGAAAAAGTGTTATCCTTCAGTATTCAAAGTTTAGTTCAGTTCACTTCAGTAGCTCAGTAGTGTCTGACTCTTTGAGACCCCAAGGATTGCAGCACCCCAGGCTTCCCTGTCCATCACCAATTCCCAGAGCTTGCTCAAACTCATGGCCATCGAGTCTGTGATATCATGCAACCATCTCATCCTCTGTCATCCCCTTCTCCTCCTGCCTTAAATCTTCCCCAGCATCAGGGTCTTTTCCAATGAGTCAGTTTATCACATCAGGTGCCCAAAGTATTGGAGCTTCAGCATCTGTTCTTCCAACAAATATTCAAGACTGATTTCCTTTAGGATTGACTGGTTTGATCTTCTTTCTGTCCAAGTGACTCTAAAGAGTCTTCTCCAACACCACAGGTCAAAAGCATCAATTCTTTGGTGCTCAGCTTTCTTTTTGGTCCAACTCTTACATCCATACATGGCTACTGGAAAAACCAGAGCTTTGACTAGCTGGACTTTGTCAGTAAATAATGTTTCTGTTTTGAAATATGCTCTCTAGGTTTGTCATAGCTTTTCTTCCAAGGAGCAAGCATCTTTTAATTTCAAGGCTGCAGTCACCATCTGTAGATTTTAGAGCCCAATAAAATAAAATCTGTCACTGTTTTCATTGTTTCCCCATCTATTTGTCAGGAAGTGATGGGACTGTATGCCATGATCTTTGTTTTTTTGAATGCTGAGTTTTAAGCCAGCTTTTTCACTCTCCTCTTTCACTTTCATCAAGAGGCTCCTTAGTTGCTCTTCCCTTTCTGCCATAAGGGTGGTGTCACCTACATATCTGACATTATTGCTATTTCTCCCAGCAATCTTTATTCCAGCTTGTGCTTCATCCAGTACAGCGTTCTTCATGATGTACTCTGCCTATAAGTTAAATAAGCAAGGTGACAATATGCAGTCTTGACATACTCCTTTCCCAAGTTTGAGCCAGTCTGTTGTTCCATGTCCAGTTCTAACTGTTGCTTGTTGTGGTGCATACAGATTTCTCAGGAGGCCAGTAAGGTGGTCTGGTATTCCCATCTCTTTAAGACTCTTCCAGTTTACTGAATTAACAGTTCAGTGGCTGGTTAAAACATATCTTATAGGCAATAAATGATGTAGCCAAATAAAATTCGGGGGGGTATGATAATTATATTTTAAAGTCATTATGTATTTTTGGAGATATCAGGACATTTTTGTTAGAGCAACTTATTTCAGTATATAAATACTAAATAAGTAATATTTAATGGACAAAGAACTAAACATAAATGAGATGAAATAAATAAAGAACCAAATATAAGCTGACCTGATGGAAATATTGTCTGAGTGATGAGAGCCTTTAAGGAAGTTAATTTTGAGGGGTGGTTCTAAGATGGCAGAGGAATAGTATGGGGAGACCACTTTCTCCACCACAAATTCATCAAAAGATCGTTTGAACACTGAGCAAATACAGCAAAACAACTTCTGAACCCTGGCAGAGGACACCAGGCACCCAGAAGGCAGCCCGTTTTCTTCAAAAGGAGGTAGGACAAAATATAAAAGATAAAAAGACAGACAAAAGAGTTAGGGATGGAGACCTGTCCCAGAGAAGGAGTCGCAAAAGAAGAGAAGTTACCAAATATCAGGAAACCCTCTCACCAGTGGGTCTGTGGGGAGTTTTGGTATCTCAGAGGGCAACATAAGCGGGAGGAAAAAATAAATATATAAAACCCACAGATTATGTGCCTAACTGCAGCTCCAGTGGAGAAGTAGCCCAGACACTTGTGTCCGCCACCAGCAAGCAGGGGCTGAGCAGGGAGGCACAGGCTGCGTTGCTTAGGGTAAGGACTGGGCCTGAATGCCCTGAGGGCAATCTGAGGGAGCTAATGTGAGACAGCAACCCAAACTGTGGGACACCCAGAGAGAGGAAAAAAATAAAGGAAAGAGAGAGAGGGAGAGCTTTCCTGCGAAAAGCTCTAACCTAAGGCATTGCTGGGCCACTCACAGAAAAAAGGACTGAGTGAATACCAGAGGAGAGCTAGCAGCAGCGGACTGACCCATCCCCTGCCAGAGGCAGGGAGGCAGGCGGGCGAAAGCCAGAGCCGGAAGGTGAGGGGCAAACAGCCTCAGAGACGGCATCCTCTAACAAACTGTGAGTAGGCTCCCAGTTGCTAACCAAGTCTTCCTGGGATCCTAAACAGTTGACATCCTCCAGGAGGATAGAAGCCAGAGATCAGCTCCTCAGAGGAGACCACGGCACACCTGAGATGGCACTCCCGCTGCACACCCAGGAAACCTGCGACACACCCCACACACGGCAGTGATATTTGTGTGCAGTGTTTCTCCCTCCCCACAGCACGATTGAACAAGTGAGCCTAAATAAGTGACCACCTTCGCCCCCTTGTGTCAGGGCAGAAATTAGATACTGAAGAGACTTGCAAACAGAAGAAGCCATAATAAACAAAGAAGAGGGAACTGCTTGGGAAGTGACAGAATAAAATCCAGTAGTTAGCATTGGCTACATTGGAAGGGACCTATAGACCTTGAGAAGAAGTATAAGCTGGAACAAGGAACTATGTGAAACTGAACTGACCCCACACTGTCCTCAATAGCTCCAGAGAAATCCCTAGATATATTTTACTATTATCATTTAATTTTTTTAATCTTTAAGTTTTTATTCAATTTTTAATTTTAATTTTAAAACCTATTACCTTGTAAAAAAAAAAGACGCTATTTTTAAAGCAAATTTCAAATTTTTAAAAATAATTTTTGTGATTTTTTTTTAATATTGTATTGTTGATAGTCTAACCTCTACTCTAGATTTTTAATCTTTGCTCTCTGGTACTTGTTATTTGCTATCAATTTTGTACCTTTAAGAATCCAATCTTCAGTACCCATTTTTACTTAGGAGTGTGATGACTGGTTTGATTGCTCTCTCCCCTTTTGACTCTCCTTTTTCTCCCCCAAGTCACCTCTATTTCCTCCCTCCAGCTTCTCTTCTCTACCTAACTCTGTAAATCTCTTTGGGTGTTCCAGGCTGTGAGAACACTTAGGGCACTGATTACTGGCTAGATCTGTCTGTCTCCTTTTAACTACCCCTCTTCTCCACCTGGTCACCTCCTTCCTCCCTCTTCTCTTCTCTATGTAACTCTGTGAACCTCTCTGAGTGTTCCAGACAGTGGAGGGCACATAGGGAATTGATTACTGGCTAGAATGCTCTCTCCCCTTTTGATTCCCCCTCTTCTCCTCCTGGTCACCTCTATCTCCCTCACCCCTCTTCTCTTCACCATGTAACTCTGTGAACCTCTCTGAGTTTCCCTCACTATGGAGAATCTTTTCACCATTAACCTAGATGTTTTATCATTGGCACTGTATGGATGAAGAAGTCTTGAGGCTACTGTAAGAATAAAACTGAAAGCCAGAGGCAGGAGGCTTAAATCCAAAACTTGAGAACACCAGAAAATTCCTGACTCCAGGGAACATTAATCAGCAAGAACTCACCCAAAAGCCTCCATACCTACACTGAAACCAAGCCCCACCCAAGAGCCAATAAGTTTCAGAGCAAGATATACCAAGCTAATTTTCCAACAATGCAGGAACATAACCCTGAGCACTAAAATACAGGCAGCCAAAAGTCACACCAAACCCACAGACACCTCAAAACTCACTACTGGACACTTCACTGCACTCTAGAGAGGAGATCTAGCTACAATCAACAGAACACTCCCTAACCAGGAAACCTTGACAAGCCACTCATCCAACCCCACCCACAGGGAGGAACCTCCACAATAAAGAGAAACCAAAAACTTCCAGCATACAGAAAGGCCACCCCAAACACAGCAACCTAAACAAAATGAAAAAGCTGAGACATATTCAACAGGTAAAGGAACATGATAAAAGCCCACCAAACCAAACAAAAGAGGAGGAGATAGAGAATCTACCTGAAAAAATAATTCAGAATAATGATAGTAAAAATGATCAAAAACCTTGAAAACAAAATGGAGTCACAGATAAATAGTCTGGAGACAAGGATTGAGTAGATGCGAGAAAAGTTTAACAAGGAACTAGATGGAATAAAAAAGAGTTAATCAATAATGAATACTGCAATAACTGAGATCAAAAGCCCTCTGGAGTGAACCAACAGTAGAATAACTGAGGCAGAATTTAGGACAAGTGAGGTAGAAGATAGAATGGTGGAAATAAATTAAGCAGAGAGGAAAAAAGAATTAAAAGAAATGAGGACAACCTCAGAGACCTCTAGGACAAGTTAAACACAACATTCAATTTATAGGAGTCCCAGAAGAAGAAGACAAAGGAAAGGTCATGAGAAAATACTTGAGGAGATAATAGTTGAAAACTTCCCTAAAATGGGGAAAGAAATAGCCACCTAAGTCCAAGAAACCCAGAGAGTCAAAAACAGGATAAACCCAAGGCAAAACACCCCAAGACATATAGTAATCAAATTAACGAAGATCAAACACAAAGAACAAATATTAAAAGCAGCAAGGGAAAAACAATAAATAACTCACAAGTTGATTCCCATAAGGATAACAGCTGATCTCTCAATAGAAACTCTTCAAGCCAGAAGGGAATGGCAGGACATATTTAAAGTAATGAAAGAGAAAACCTACAACCCAGATAATTGTACCCAGTAAGGATCTCATTCAAATATGAAGGAGAAATCAAAAGCTTTATAGATAAGCAAAAGCTGAGAGAATTCAGCAATGCCAAACCAGCTCTTCAACAAAAGCTAAAGGGTCTTCTCTAGACAGGAAACAGAAAATGTTTACAAACTCGACCCCCCCCCAAAAAAAAAATAAATGGCAATGGGATCATACTTATCAATAATTACCTTAAATGTAAATGGGTTGAATGCCTCAACCAAAAGATAAAGAGTGGCTGAATGGATACAAAAACAAGACCCATACACTGTTTACAAGAGACCCACCTCAAACCTAGGGACACATACAGACTGAAAGTGAAGGGCTGGAGAGATATTTCATGCAAATGGAGACCAAAAGAAAGCAGGAGTATCTATATTCATAACGGATAAAACAGACTTTGAAATAAAGGCTATGAAAGGAGACAAAGAAGGACACTACATAATGATCAAAGGATCAATCCATGAAGAAGATATAACAATTACTAACATATATTCACAAAACATAGGAGCTCTTCAATATGTAAGGCAAATGCTAACAAGTATGAAAGGGGAAATTAACAGTAATAATAATTATGGAAGAATTTAATACCCCACTCATACCTATGGATAGATCAACTAAACAGAAAATTAGCAATGAAACACAAGATTTAAATGATATAATGGACCAGTTAGACCTAATTGATATCTATAGGACATTTCACCCCAAAACAATGAATTTCACATTTTCTCAAGTGCACACAGAACCTTCTCCAGGATAAATAACACCCTGGGCCATAAATCTAGCCTTGGTAAATTTAAAAAAAAAAATTAAATCATTAGAAGAATCTTTTCTGATCACAATGCAGTAAGATTAGATGTCAACTACAGGAAAAAAAAAAAAAAAACTATTAAAATACAAACACATGGAGGCTAAACAACACACTTCTGAATAACCAAAAAATCACAGAAGAAATAAAAAAAGAAATCCAAATATGCATAGAAACAATGAAAATGAAAACACAACAACCCAAAACCTATGGGATTCAGTAAAAGAAGTGCTAAGGGGAGGGTTCATAGCAATACAAGCCTACCTCAAGAAACAGGAGAAAAATCAAATAAATAACCTAACTCTACACCTAGAGCAACTAGAAAAAAAAGAAATGCAGAACCCCAGGGTTAGTAGAAGAAAATAAATAATAAAAATTAGGGCAGAAATAAATGCAAAAGAAACGAAGGAGACCATAGCCAAAATAAACAAAGCTAAAAGCTTGCTCTTTGAGAAGATAAATAAAATAGACAAACCATTAGTTGGAATCTTCAAGGAAAAAAGGGATAAGAATCAAATCAACAAAATTAGAAATGAAAATGGAGAAATCACAGCAGACAACACAGAAATACAAAGGATCATAAGAGACTACTATCAGCAACTATATGCCAATAAAATGGACAACTTGGAAGAAATGGACAAATTCTTAGAAAAGTATAACTTTCCAAAACTGAACCAGGAAGAAATAGGAATCTTAACAGACGCATTACAAGCACAGAATTTAAAACTGTAATCAGAAATCTTCCAACAAACAAAAGCCAAGGACCAGATGGCTTCACAGTAGAATTCTACCAAAAATTTAGAGAAGAGCTAACACAAATCCTACTCAAACTCTTCCAGAAAATTGCAGAGGAAGGTAAACTTCCAAACTCATTTTATGAGGCCACCATCACCCTAATACAAAAGCCAGACAAAGATGCCACAAAAAAGAAAACTACAGGCCAATATCACTGATGAAAATAGATGTAAAAATCCTTCACAAAATTCTAGCAAACAGAATCCAACAACATATTAAAAAGATCATACATTATGACCAAGTGGGCTTTATCCCAGGGATGCAAGGATTCTTCAATATTCACAAATCAACCAACGTGATACACCACACTAACAAATTGAAAGATAAAAATCATGATTATCTCAATATCGGAAGAGAAAACCTTTGACAAAATTCACCATGCATTTATGACAAAAAACTTCCAGAGAGCAGGCATAGAAGGAAAATATCTCAACCTAATAAAAGCCATATATGATAAACCCACAGTTAACATTATCCTCAATGGTGAAAAATTGAAAGCCTTTACCATAAAGTTAGGAACAAGACAAGGATGCTCATTCTCACCACTACCATTCAACATAGTTTTAGAAGTTTTGGCCACAGCAATCAGAGAAGTAAAAGGAATAAAAGTAATCCAGATTGGAAAAGAAGTAAAACTCTCACTGTTTGCAGATGACATGTTCCTCTACATAGAAAACCATAAAGACTCCACCAGAAAATTACTAGAACTAATCAGTGAATACAGTAAGGTTGCAGGATACAAAATTAACACACAGAAATCCCTTGCATTCCTGTACACTAACAATGAGAGAACAGAAAGTGAAATTAAGGAAACAATTCCATTCACCATCACAATGAAAAGAATAAAATACTTAGAATAAATCTACCTAAAGAAACAAAGACCTATATATAGAAAACTATAAAACACTGATGAAAGAAGTCAAAGATGACACATACAGATGGAGAAATATACCATATTCATGGATCAGAAGAATCAATAAGTGAAAATGAGTATACTACCCAAAGCAATCTATAGATTTAATGCAATCCTTTTCAAGCTACCCTGGTATTTTTCCTAGAACTAGAACAAATAATTTCACAATTCACATGGAAATACAAAAAACCTTGAATAGCCAAAGCAATCTTGAGAAAGAAGAATGGAATTGGAGGAATCAACCTGCCTGACTTCAGACTATATTACAAAGCTACAATCATCAAGACAATATTGTACTGGCACAATGACAGAAAAATAGATCAATGGAACAAAATAGAAAGCCCAGAGAAAAATCTATGCACCTTATCTTTGACAAAGGAGGCAAGAATATACAATGGAGAAAACACAATCTCTTCAACAAGTGGCACTGGAAAAACTGGTCAACCACTTGTAAAAGAATGAAACTAGAACACTTTCTAACACCACACACAAAAATAAACTCAAAATGAATTGAAGATGTAAATGTAAGACCAGAAACAATAAAACTCCTAGAGGAAAACATAGGCAAAACACTCTCTGACATAAATCACAGCAGGATCCTCTATGACCCACCTCCCAGAATAATGGAAATAAAAGCAAAAATAAACAAATGGGACCTAATGAAACTTAAAAGCTTTTGCA
Source organism: Odocoileus virginianus (assembly GCF_023699985.2). Lineage (NCBI taxonomy): Eukaryota > Metazoa > Chordata > Mammalia > Artiodactyla > Cervidae > Odocoileus > Odocoileus virginianus. The sequence continues at coordinate 36,402,248 of NC_069680.1, forward strand.
CAACAAAGGAAACTATAAGCAAGGTGGAAAGACAGCCTTCAGAATGGGAGAAAATAATAGCAAATGAAACAACTGACAAAGAATTAATCTCAAAAATTTACAAGCAGCTCCTGCAGCTCAATTCCAGAAAAATAAACGACCCAATCAAAAAATGGGCCAAAGAACTAAACAGACATTTCTCCAAAGAAGGCATACAGATATCTAACAAACACATGAAAAGATGCTCAACATAACTCATTATCAGAGAAATGCAAATCAAAACCACAGTGAGGTACCTTTTCACGCCAGTCAGAATGGCTGCTATCAAAAAGTCTACAAACAATAAATGCTGGAGAGGGTGTGGAGAAAAGGGAACACTCTTACACTGTTGGTGGGAATGCAAACTAGCACAACCATTATGGAGAACAGTGTGGAGATTCCTTAAAAAACAGGAAATAGAACTGCCATATGACCCAGCAATGCCACTGCTGAGGGTACACACTGAGAAAACCAGAATTGAAAGAGACACATGTACCCAATGTTCGTTGCAGCACTGTTTATAATAGCCAGGACATGGAAGCAACCTAGATGTCCATCAGCAGACGAATAGATAAGAAAGCTGTGGTCCATGTACACTATGGGATATTACTCGGCTATTAAAAAGAATGCATTTGAATCAGTTCTAATGAGGTGGATGAAACTGGAGCCTATTATACAGAGTGAAGTAAGTCAGAAAGAAAAACAACAGTACAGTATATTAGCGCATATATAGGAAACTTAGACGGAGAAGGCAATGGCAACTCACTCCAATACTCTTGCCTGGAAAATCCCATGGATGGAGGAGCCTGGTGGGCTGCAGTCCATGGGGACGCAAAGAGTCGGACACGACTGAGTGACTTCACTTTCACTTTTCACTTTCATGCATTGGAGAAGGACATGGCAACCCACTCCAGTGTTCTTGCCTGGAGAATCCCAGGGATGGTGGAGACTAGTGGTCTGCCGTCTATGGGGTCGCATAGAGTCGGACAGGACTGATGCGACTTAGCAGCAGCAGCAGCAGCAGGGAACTTAGAAAGATGGTAAGGATGACCCTATACGCAAGACAGCAAAAGACACACAGATGTAAAGAACAGACTTTTGGACTCTGTGGGAGAAGGCGAGAGTGGGATGATTTGAAAGAAGCACACTGAAGCATGTATATCATATGTGAAATAGATCGTCAGTCCAGGTTCGATGCATGAGTCAGGGTGCTCAGGGCTGGTGCGCTGGGATGACCATGAGGGATAGGATGGGGAGGGAGGTGGGAGGGAGGTTCAGGATGGGGAACACATGTACACCCATGGCTGATTCATGTGGATGTATGGCAAAAACCACCACAATATTGTAAAGTAATTAGCCTCCAATTAAAATAAATTTTAAAAAAAGCAAGTTAACCTTTATTTTCGAATGAATTGATTAAAATCATAATCAATTTTTCTCTTGAGGCAGTGAAAGAGGAATCTTTGAAAGGATGTTGAATAGTAAATAGCCTTAGGCTCTGCAGTACTGACGGAGTGAATGAATCATATGCATCGTAATTGTCTTTCCAAATATTAGGGATATAAAAGTCTTGATAAATTTTAAGTTCTAAAACGTACCTGTGGGATCATAACTCCTATAGTCAAGGTTTTTGAAGCAAATGATCAGAGATTTAATTTATGTGCAAGGCAATGATCCTAATACTTTATGGATTTAATAGGATTTAATAAGCTTTGTTTTTTCCTCACCAATTTGACTTGCATTATCCCATTTAATAATCCATGAGACTTTGTGTATTCAGGATGAATTTACTGAGATTCATTATCATCTCGGTTACCTAGACTAAAAAAATTAAGAGAAAGATTATGCAATTTACCTGAAGTCACAAAAATGTTAGAGTTCATATCACAATCTTAAATCTGTCTTTGAGATGTGTTTTTTTTTTTTTTTCTTCTATTATCATGCTGTTCTTTGCTTGTTTATTCAAGAAAATCTAATGAAATTGTCATGTTGTTTGATTCAGGTAAAAGAGAAATTTGTTTCATAATTCCCCTGCTTATGACTCTATTGTTTAGGGGCACTTTTATTAATGATTATTCAAAGGCTAATATGGCATTTTATGCCCTTTAAAACATTTTTTTTTCAATTGTAAACTATAAAAGAAAAATCTGAGTAAAACTAGAACATTGATTAATGTATATTTTGAAAATATATTTCATGTTCTTTCTCTATTAAGAGATTCACTTTAAAAATGTTTATTAAAAAGTGATAGATGTGAATATTTTAATCAAAAATGTGAAAGAAAAAAACAAATATTTACTTCCCAATCAACCATCCTTGTCTCCACCACTCTATGGAGATAATCAGGGTTATCAACTTCTATGAGACTTTCTAGAAAATTTATGTACAAGTAAACATACACAGAAATATTCATTGGTACATAATTTTGAGTCTATTTAATATTCAGTTACTACATAGATACTTTTAATCATAAATATTTCATCACTTTGGTTTTACTTAACTTAGTACAGTGCTTCTTTATTATGCAATTCAATACTTAGCTTCTAGAACACTACTTCTTTAATTTTTCTTAGGAGTTCCATTTCAGATTATTTTATCCATTTCTTCATACAAATTTTGGAAAAATATTGAATCAATTCTGGGTTCATATCCTTATATCACTTCTCTTCGTTTTTTTTTTTTTTTTTTTGGACACATGTGTCCTCTTCCAGGTGGATCATGCTGCTAATCGTACCCAGTTTGGGGAGAAAATTCACAACTTTGGGATGATCCAGGAGAAGCTGGCCCGGATGGCTATGCTGCAGTATGTGACTGAGGTGAGGGCCACCCCCTGTCCCCAGAGCCCTTCTTCCCAGATGGGTCAGACTACAACTCATCACTTCTCTTCTTGATGTAAACTCATCTCCTAGGTGATATCATTCAGTTTCTTTCCCTTAAATGTCACATGTAGAATCACTCCCAAATTAGTATCTCCAGACCTGACATGTCTACCAAACTCTAGCTTAACAAATACCATGAATTAGTTATACTCTCCCCTTCAATATCTAAATGTACTCTCTAACTGAACATATTAAAATGGAATTCTTGATTCCCACTCTCAAGCCTGGTCATATTAATATTCACACCATCAAATAAACAGCAACTCTAATCTAGTCGTTCAAATAAAAAATCCTGGAAACACCCTTAACTTCTCCCTTTCTCACATTTTATAGCAAATTCATTGATGAATTATTTCTGTCCTACTTCCAAAACACACCTAGGATTTGACATCTTCTTGATGAAGGTGGAAGAGGAGAATGAAAAGCTTGCTTAAAACTCAACATTAAGAAAACTAAGATTATGGCTTTTGGTCCCATCACTTCATATCAAATAGATGGAGAAAAAATGGAAACAATGATAGGTTTTATTTTATTGGGCTCCAAAATCACTGCGGATGGTGACTGCAGCCATGAAATTAAAAGACATTTGCCCCTTGGAAGAAAAGCTATGACAAACCTAAACAACATATTCAAAATCAGAGACATCACTTTGTTGACAAATGCCCATCTAATCAACACTATGTTTTTTCCAATAGTCATGTATGGATGTGATAGTTTCGCCATAAAGAAGTCTGAGCACCTAATAATTGATACTTTCTAACTGTGGTGCTAGAGAAGACTCTTGAGATTCCCTTGGAGAACATGAAGATCAAACCCATCAATCCTAATGGAAATCAACCCTGAATATTTTGAGAACTGACGCTGAAGCTGAAGCTCCAATACTCTGGCCACCTGATGTCAAGAGCCAACTCATTTAAATGACCCTGATGCTGGGAAAGATCGAGGGCAGGAGGAGAAGAGGGCAACAGAGGATGAGTTGGTTGGTATGGCATAATTGACTCAGTGGACATTAGTTTGAACAAACTCAGAGAGAGTTTGGAAGTAAGGGATTCCCGGTGTGTTGCAGTCCATGGGTTCACAAAAAGACACAATTTAGTGATTGAACAACACTGTCACCTAACTTCAAACTCATTATCTTATGGAGGTTAATAACAGTTAAGTTATATTGAATATTAAGCTTTCTCTACCTCTATTGGGCTTTACTGAAGACAGGAGTGATGGTAAAATGAGGAAGATTGAAGATCTCATAAGCAAATTTCAAGGCCCTTTGGTGTCCATGGTTAGGTTTTGACTGTTCACTAAGAATTATCTCCTAACTGACAAGATATTAGCAGAAAAAAATAGTAAGAAGTATAATCTCCTTCCTGGAACATGTAAAGAAGAATCATTCTAGTTTTATAATTACAGATTATTTAGTCAGTTTCCAGTATGAAGCTTAAAAGCATAAGGCATCTAATCCATTTGCTTCTTCTGTTCAGAGTCTTTGAAGTTAACTGAGTAAATCTCTTCACATGATGTTCCTATTAGAAATAATCTCCAGTAGGCTCCGCTGCAGTAATCTTCAAAGTATTTGTGCCCCAGGTCTAAGTTGTCTTTAACTATACAGTAGTTTGCAGGTTATAGAATTGTTTCACATTCTTTATCATATCTTAATTTACTTATTTGTTTTTTCAATCAGATTCATGTATTGATTTCTTGGGATCTCTGGGAAACTTTGCTTGTTTATTGAGATAAATTACAAATAAGGCCCATACAGGCCCTCTCTTCACTGAGCTCAGGTTTTCACTTAATTAACCTTTACTTTCCCTACAGTATATAACTTCTAAATCAACTAATTTTTAAAATGAGCTTTGTATTTTCTTCTCTGTCTGATTTTCCTGTTGACATTTTCTCTGTTCAGAATGCTTATCTCTATGAAAGCAGCAAGATGAGCAAAGTGATTTCCTATGTTGTTCAACATACAATTCTTGCTCTACTAATCTGAAGGAAGGTCACAGAGGACCAGAGGAGCAAATGTATTACAAGTGTTCAGTAACCAACACTGTCTTATTGAGTCTTTTCATGTAAAAGAAGAGAGTACGGTCACTCCCCTTGAAATATGATTGTTATTCGAGGATTGGCAGTAAACTTCCCAGCAGCTACACTGGGCCCAGTACAGAGTCAAAAGAATGTTGTACATTTGGTTAAATTTGATAGGTCAATTCGAGGTAAAATATTAGAAAGTCAGTTCACACAAAACCAGCAATCCAACTGAAGCCATCTTATCCCAGGAATAGCTTCCCTTAAGTTGATAATTTATCTCTCTTCCTCTCTCAACCAAATAATACTTCAAATTAGTCTATTTTGTATTCATTTGTCAAAGACCAAAGAGTTTCTCATTAATACTTTTTCTCTTCATCTTTTTCCAAGGTTAGAAATCTCCAATTTCTTTTCTGATTTCCTTTTCCTTTTTCTCAGAAAAATTTATATTTGTATAGAGTTGCTACATTTTATCCTGAATATATTTTCTTTTGAGGAAAGAGAGAAACTCTAAAATTAGGGATCCAAGGTTCCAGGGAGTCAGTGATTCTATAAAGATATCAAGTAAATAAATTTCAATTTATATTATTTTCAAAAATAACAAGGCACTTGTTTGGAGACTAGTCAGTTACCACAAAATGTACAATAAATTACATTTATCAGTTATTCTATCCATCCAATTAATAGATGGTCTACAATTAATAGATATTTTGCTATTCTAATCACTTTAATGAGATTATACTATAAATAATCTGCAGTCTAGTGCTGGCAATATAAGGAAGAACATACTGTTGCAGCAAATTTACTTAACATTCTGCACATGTTTTTATGTAATATTAACAAAAAATAATTATACTATATAAATGTACCTGTAAGTATTCCTTTAAGTGTAAATTCATTTATAACACTGTTAATGAGCCAATTAGAAGTCAATTATGTATAAGATTGATTTAAGTATAATGGTAAAAACAAAAAGCCTCAGAGATGGGAGAAATCAGTTGTAAAACCTGGTAATCAAAAGAGGATGGACTAAAGCCCACCAGTCTCCTCTGTTCATTGAATTCTCCAGGCAAGAATACTGGAGTAGATAGCCATTCCCTTCTCCAGGGGATCTTCTTGACTCAGGAATCTAACCTGGGTCTCCTGCATTGCAGGTGGATTCTTTACTGTCTGAGCTACCAGGAGAGCTCCAAACTAGAAGCTGGGGTATCATATGAGTTTCAAGAAATGATAAATAATCTGAAAAACAGATGGACAGTGAAATGTCTTCCCACATAGGACAAGGATGAATACCAATAATACTTTTCCCAGTGTCAAGGCCCATTTTCACCTTTGGTTAATTTATGTTATGAACTGAATTGTCCACCCAAAATTCATATGCTGAAGGTTTAACCTTCAATGTGATGCCATTTGGAGATGGAGCCTTTAAGAGGTAATTAGGTTTAGATGAGAGTATGAGAGTCTGGTCAATGATCAAATAAGCGGCTTTGTAAGAAAAACTAGGGAGTTTATTTTTCCCTCCATATGAGGATCCAGAGAGAAATGGCCTTCCACAAACCAGGGAGAGAGCCTTTACCAGAACTTAACTTTATTGGCACTCTGATCTTAGACTTCAGCCTACAGAACAGTAACGGGGAAAAAATGCCTGACGTTTAAACCACTTGGTCTATGGTATTTTGCTATGGCAGCCTGGGCTGACTAATACAACCCAGATATATAATCATGACTTCCCCACACAGTAGGACTAGCTTGTTTTAAAACTTGCCCATACATTGTACAATATTAAGCAATTTATTTATTTGATTTTTTTTTACTTTGAGTGAAAGATTCAGAACCCTGGAAAAATCATATTATGTAATGAATAACTTCTACAGTATCTGATGTATTACTACCTTTTTATCCTTCACATACAACACACACACACACACACACACTTTTTCTTTTATTTATTTATTTATTTATTTATTTATTTATTTATTTTTCCATTTATTTTTATTAGTTGGAGGCTAATTACTTTACAACATTGCAGTGGTTTTTGTCATACATTGAAATGAATTAGCCATGGATTTACATGTATTCCCCATTCTAGTCCCCCCTCCCACCTCCCTCTCCACCCCATCCCTCTGGGCCTTCCCAGTGCACCAGGCCTGAGCCCTTGTCTCATGCATCCAACCTGGGCTGGTGATCTGTTTCACCCTAGATATACATGTTTCGATGCTGTTATCTTGAAACATCCCACCCTCGCCTTCTCCCACAGAGTCCACAAGTCTGTTCTATACATCTGAGTCTCTTTTTCTGTTTTGCATATAGGGTTATCGTTACCATCTTTCTAAATTCCATATATATGTGTTAGTATACTGTAATGGTCTTTATCTTTCTGGCTTACTTCGCTCTGATAATGGGCTCCAGTTTCACCCATCTCATTAGAACTGATTCAAATGAATTCTTTTTAATGGCTGAGTAATATTCCATAGTGTATATGTACCACAGCTTCCTCATCCACTCGTTTGCTGATGGGCATCTAGGTTGCTTCCATGTCCTGGCTATTATAAACAGTGCTGTGATGAACATTGGGGTGCACGTGTCTCTTTCGGATCTGGTGTCCTCAGTGTGTATGCCTAGAAGTGGTATTGCTGGGTCATATGGCAGATCTATTTCCAGCTTTTTAAGAAATCTCCACACTGTTTTCCATAGTGGCTGTACTAACTTGCATTCCCACCAACAGTGTAAGAGGGTTCCCTTTTCTCCACACCCTCTCCAGCATTTATTGCTTGTAGACTTTTAGATAGCAGCCATCCTGACTGGCGTGTAATGGTACCTCATTGTGGTTTTGATTTGCATTTCTCTGATAATGAGTGATGTTGAGCATCTTTTCATGTGCTTTTTTTGCCATCCGTATGTCTTCCTCGGAGAAATGTCTGTTTAGTTCTTTGGCCCATTTTTTGATTGGGTCATTTATTTTTCTGGAGTTGAACTGGAGGAGTTGCTTGTATATTTTTGAGATTAATCCTTTGTCTGTTGCTTCATTTGCTATTATTTTCTCCCAATCTGAGGGCTGTCTTTTCACCTTGCTTATAGTTTCCTTTGTTGTGCAAAAGCTTTTAAGTTTCATTAGGCCCCATTTGTTTATTTTTGCTTTTGTTTCTAAAATTCTGGGATGTGGGTCATAGAGGATCCTGCTGTGATTTATGTCGGAGAGTGTTTTGCCTATGTTCTCCTCTAGGAGTTTTATAGTTTCTGGTCTTACATTTAGATATTTAATCCATTTTGAGCTTATTTTTGTGTGTGGTGTTAGAAAGTGTTCTAGTTTCATTCTTTTACAGGTGGTTGACCAGTTTTCCCAGCACCACTTGTTAAAGAGGTTGTCTTTTTTCCATTGTATATCCTTGCCTCCTTTGTCGAAGATAAGGTGACCATAGGTTCATGGATTTATCTCTGGGCTTTCTATTCTGTTCCATTGATCTATATTTCTGTCTTTGTGCCAGTACCATACTGTCTTGATGACTGTGGCTTTGTAGTATAGTCTGAAGTCAGGCAGGTTGATTCCTCCAGTTCCATTCTTCTTTCTCAAGGTTACTTTGGCTATTCGAGGTTTTTTTGTATTTCCATACAAATTGTGAAATTATTTGTTCTAGTTCTGTGAAAAATACCATTGGTAGTTTGATAGGGATTGCATTGAATCTATAGATTGCTTTGGGTAGTATAGCCATTTTGACAATATTGATTCTTCCAATCCATGAACACGGTATATTTCTCCATCTGTTTGTGTCCTCTTTGATTTCTTTCATCAGTGTTTTATAGTTTTCTATGTATAGGTCTTTTGTTTCTTTAGGTAGATATACTCCTAAGTATTTTATTCTTTTTGTTGCAATGGTGAATGGTATCATTTCCTTAATTTTTCTTTCTGTTTTCTCATTGTTAGTGTATAGAAATGCAAGAGATTTCTGACACACACACTTTTTCATGTAGAATGCTTTCTGGAATATATCACTTTGTGCTCAGAATTTTTAATGGTGTTCAGTTGCTTAGAAGATAAAATCAATCTCCATTTTATGTTCAAAACACTCCAAAACCTCAACTCAAAATATTTTTCTAAATCCATCATCAATTATTCTCTTAAAGAATTATAACAGGAGCATGAAACTTATCTTACATGCAGCTATGTAAAATAGAGAACAGTGCTTTGGGGATGTCCATGTAGTTTTCTTATCTCCTAACCTTGGTGGCATTTGGGCTGAAAACATGTACTTAACTCTGAACAATGGGGAGTGAGCCAAAATTGCATGTCTAACTTCTAAAAAAAGACAATTAAAAATTAATGTGAATTGAATTTTAATTCTCAATATAAGGATATTGAAATTCACTACTCCATGCTAATAAACAAGTAAAATGCTTAATAGACTGAAAAATCAATAACTGTTTGGGGATTCATAATGCAGGGAAGAACACAGGGCAAACCTCTGTCCCAAGATTGGAAAGATTAGTGAATACAGAATGCCATGGTTGTAAAAAATTAATAAACAGAAACCTCAATCAAATACAGTTGGGGTCACAAAGAGTCAGACACAACTGAGGTGATTGACTTGAACTGAGGAGACTAGAAAGGAAAGCTCATATGAAGAAGGAAGAAGAAGAAAGAAACGAAGAAAGATTCTTCTTTCCTGGCAAGGACCCAACCAATGAAAGTCATGGATTCTTTATTATGGCCCCTCCAAATCCCTTTTCTCTCTATAAAAGAGTTCTCTTCCCCTTGCTGTGTAGGGTACTTGCACATGGTTTCAGACCCTGTATTGCAATTCTCTCCTAATCCCAAATAAACCCATATTTTCTGGAGAAATATCTGGCAGTCTCTCTGTTTCAGGTCAACATGATTTACAAGAGCAGAGACTCGCCACATTAACTAGTGCTAGGTAGGAAAACCTGAACTGTAATTAATGAACTGCTGGTGTTTCCATGAGGACAACCTTGAAAGCCTCACAATATTGTGAGATTTACCTCCAGGAAATGGACCAAATTCCCCCAGTATATATCAGGAAAAAAAAAAAAAATCCTCTTGGGTTTCCAGCAGGGAAGGGGAAAAGAAAACATTTTGAAATAGGTCAAAGCACTCTGTTCACAACTAGAGATGCCCTCAAGGTGAAATAACTAACCAAAGCCTAAGGTCTAATATTTTAAGAGTTCAGTTTATCTGGGTAAAGAAAATACCCAACTTCAGCTTTCTCTAGCCATATTGTCCCATCTAAGTAGAGAAAATAAAACTGAGAAACACTTTTGAAGTTCAAATCCAGAAACACAGGCTAACTAAAGCTGTTGTGCTTCATTCTTCTCTCTTTATTCCAATGTTGTGAATATGGAGGACACATGTTCTAGTGGTATAATTACAAGATGGAGGAGGGCTTCATCTGAGTGAAAAATACAAGTTTATTATGTTAAGCATTGATATTTCTGGGTTTTGTATTATAGCAGTTAACAGTATTTACCTTGTTTGTGTATATGTTAATAGTAAAGATCCATTTTCAACCTGAAGTATCCATCTGTCTGCCTCTAAGAGGCTTACTTATTCATCAAATAATAAAATGCAAACTACTGAGTCTTGGAACTCTTTCTAACCTTGTCAAATCAAGAGAAAGGCTGATCTGTTTTCCTTCCCATAATCTGCAGCATTTCCTGTCTGCAACATTTACTTGATGTTTACTGTCAATAGCCTAGATTATACCTGGGTAAGTATTTATCTCTTTGAACATGCATGTGTTGCTACCCAGTACTTTATAAACAGATGTTTTTCTCAGATAATTATTAGCAGGACATTTTTGTTCTAAAGTTATCTTTATTGTACTTCTGTCTCCAAATTAAAGCAAATTGGAATTGATGCAGGAAAGTGTGCTAAGTGGCCAAAAATAGCAATATAGCTATGGCTTCTCCTCAGTGTGATTCAGTAGAAATTTAAATGGTAATCTAAGGATATGAATATTCACAGTTGTGTTCAGGATTAGTGAAATAAACAACACACCTCATTAATCATGGATATCTGAGTGTGTGGGTGGGCATACTCACCACTGTAGATATGAAAACATTTGTTCTGAAAGCAGTCTGTCCAGTGTTATAGTAACCATGATATAACTCCCAATATTAGTTCCACCCATCTTTACCTCAAAAGTTATTGTGTAATTTTCCACATGCACTGCCAAAGTCTCTATAGAGAACAAGAATTATCCAGAATCCTAGATAGAAAGTTTCTCTTGAGTTAGAGGTATTATAATAATTGATGAATAGTTTTTAAATTACTATATTAAAGTGAGTATTTTCTCTAGATTCAAACTTGGGAATACTCCTTTTGAGAATATCAGTTTCTATTTATGAGATCAGTGTGTTTGCCCTCAGTCTCACCTGGCTTTTTATGTTTATTGAACTGACTACATTTTTAAATTCTGTCTTTTTAATACATCAGAAGTCTTATAGCTGACCCAACAGGGAGCTACCTATTTGTTCTGCATACAATTAGCCAGTTGAAAAGGAATAGGGTTGCTTCTTTACAAAATATAAGATCACCTCTGGAGTTTAAGCCTCTAAGAACCAAGCAGTCTTATTCTTACTCATTTTTTTTTTTTTTTTTTTTTTTTTTTTGCTGCAATGAAGCAGACAAGAACATCCATGGATTTCCATGAAAGCAGTCCCCAGTTGACTTGGTCTGATGCTGATCAACAAGGAGCCTCACTAAATATAAACTCTTTTCCAAACTTAGAAACTAAGTTAATTGGAGGGTCACTTTTTTCTTCCCCTTGCTCTGAAGGCTCAAATGCATTTGAAATATACTAGCAGGTTAAACTGTGCAAAGAGGTCCTGGGCTAATGCTTTCACAGTGTGGCTTATCATCAACATTGCCAATGGGGATTTTGTAAATTGGCTTTCCGGAAATCAAGGACTGTCTGGAGTGAGTTACCAAGAACTCATAGCAATTGCAATTCTTTCTGGTACATATTTTAGGGTGGCTCTGTTGCTACAGCTATGAAATGATCCAAAGCCCCGATTTAAAAATATCCCTTATAACCACTTCCCATCTTATTTGTGTTCCAAACAAGCATTTCTCCTTCTTCCAGGGCAACATCTACATTTTTCTGTGGCAAATTGATCACAAAGTTAATCATCCACACTGGTATACTTTTGCAAGTTTAATGGGACACTTATCATTATACCAAGATGCAGCTGAAAATTGAAATTGTTGTGGTAACCAGGACATAAGTCATCTTAACCTTTGAAGAATCTCTTCCATTGTCTTTTACTTCCTATTCTCTAATCTCCAGTAATGCTTTGATCTTGTTTCCTACCCTGGTTCTTCTGCTTTTCCTTTGATTAAGGTAACTTGAATTATATCTCTTTCCTATTACCTTCATGAAAGTGAACTAGTGAGGCTGTTAAAATTTTTTTCAAAAATTTCTAACCATTCACTTATTTATCCACTTAAATATTAAAAGCTTTCTCATTTAACTCTGCCAGTGATCAGAGATCTAATTCTGAGCAAGTTCAATTCCTGCTTTAAGGCACTCATGAAGTAGATAAAACACACACACACTATAATTTCATGAGATGCTGGAAGAGGTAAAAATAATGTATCATGGAAATTGAGAGGAAAGCAAATAATCTCAATTACAGAGGCTAAGTTCAGATTTCTAGAGCAAATGAATTCTATTATATTAATTAAAGATAAGAATTGGCCAAAAAGAGGGCATTCTAAGTGATGAAAACAAATATTGTGAGTTAAAGTCTTAAAGTTTAAGGCTGGAAATAGCAAAGCTATTTTTACAAATTACTCCAGTGATCATATTAGTTTCAGTTAAAAAAAATCTTTCTAATATTCTACTCAACCCCTTCCTGATATCAAATGGTTCTATTACATAGTAGAATCATAGCCCTGCTGTTAATCTTAAGGAAAACAATCAATCAGAATGCATATCAAAACCTTTATGCAAAACACTGTCTAAAATGATTTGCATATTTTTCTCCTAAGTAGAAGGCTATACTCTTCAAAATAAAGTGGTTGTTATTGTTTAGCTATTAATTATGTCATACTACTTTGCCACCCCATGGACTATAGCATGCCAGGCTCCTCTGTCCATGGGATTTCCCAGGCAAGAATATCAGAGGGGGTGGCCATGCCCTCCTCTAAGAGATCTTCCAACTCAGGGATTGAACCTACATCTCCTGCTTGGCAGGTGGCTATTTTTTTTTTTTTTTTTTTTTTTTTTTTACCACTGAGCTACCTTGGAAAGCTTTAAATATGGACAAAGTACTAAAAACAAACCAAAAAATAAAAGCCCTTTAATTTTGTCTTTATGATGGTAGCTATGGCTGAATCAGTTTATCTGCAGTTATTAAGTGTTATGGCTCCAGAAAAAAACTGTCTGGCTTTGAAACAATTTCACTAACCTCTTACTAGCTCTGTACTTCAATAAATTCATTAAAGTCTATATGCCTCAGTTTCCTAATCTGTAAAATGTGGCATGGAAATTGCCTTTTATCACACTAGTGATAATTAAATAAGTTGAACCTTAAGGTCTTTAAAAGTTGTAGTTGCTATATACTAAGTGCTAAATAACAGTTATTATGAGGAATGATATCAAATTATTTAATAATTGTTTTGTTGTATTGACTGAACTTCAGCTTTTATCATTAATTTATTAATAATGATAATGCTAATGACAGTACCATTCACTCAGTGACTTTTAGTATCAAATACTGTTGTAATCTGTCTGACTGAATTTTCCTATAACCAGAAGCAACATAAAGGACTCGAGTGCAAGTATTTTTATTTGGGGGATGATCAAGGAAGCACAAATAATGGATAAAAGAAAGTGATACAAAGAAGGATAAAGGGCCAATAACACTTGCTAGTGAGTCTAAGTGCAGTATTATTCTGGACTCTGTGAAGCTTAATTAGAGTATTTCAAAGTTGTCTCAGAATTCACCCAGGATTTAGAGGCTGAGGCATTTATCCACTGACTTGGTTGAAAATTTTGTCTGGAACCATTATACTTTCCTACAGTTCTGCAATGCAGGAGGTCAACATTTTGAATTGGATTCAGTTGGGATTAGGGGACTCCCAGGTGGTGCTAGCGGTAAAGAACCTGCTCAACAATGCAGGAGATGTAAGAGACACAGGTTCTATCCCTGAGTTGGGAAGATGCCCTGGAGGAGGGCATGGCAAACCACTTCAGTATTCTTGCTTGGAGAATCTCATGGACAGAGGAGCCTGGTAGATTACAGTCCATGGGGTCACACAGAGTTGGACACAACTGAAGTTACTTAGCACACACACATGCACAACTGAATTAACAACAGCTTATCCAGTTTAAGTCTGAATTTGACAATAAGGAGTTCATGATCTGAGCCACAGTCAGCTCCCGGTCTTGTTTTTGCTGACTGTCTAGAGCTTCTTCATCTTTAGCCGCAAAGAATATAATCAGTCTGATTTCTGTGTTGACCATCTGGTGCTGTCCATGTGTAGAGTCTTCTTTAGTGTTGTTGGAAGAGGGTGTTTGCTATGACCAGTGCATTCTCTTGGCAAAACTCTATTAGCGTTTGCCCTGCTTCATTCCGTACTTCAAGGCCAAATTTGCCTGTTACTCCAGGTGTTTCTTGACTTCCTGCTTTTTCATTCCAGTCCCCTATGATGAAAAGACATCTTTTTTTGGGTGTTAGTTCTAAAAGGTCTTGTAGGTCTACATAGAACCATTCAACTTCAGCTTCTTCACCATTACTGGTTGGGGCATAGGCTTGGATTGTCGTGATATTGAATGGTTTGCCTAGGAAATGAACAGAGATCATTCTGTCATTTTTGAGACTGCATCCAAGTACTGCATTTCAGACTCTTTTGTTGACTATGATGGCTACTCCATTTCTTCTAAGGGATTCCTGCCCATGGTATAGATAATAAGGGTCATCTGAGTTAAATTCACCCATTCCAGTCCATTTTAGTTCACTGATTCCTAGACTGTGGGCATTCACTCTTGCCATCTCCTCTTTGACCACTTTCAATTTGCCTTGATTCAAGGACCTAACATTCCAGGTTCCTCTGCAATATTGCTCTTTATAGCATCGAACCTTGCTTCTATCATGAGTCACATCCACAGCTGGGTATTGTTTTTGCTTTGGCTCCATCCCTTCATTCCTTCCAGAGCTATTTCTCCACTGATCTCCAGCAGCATGTTGGGCACCTACCGACCTGGGGAGTTCCTCTTTCAGTATCCTATCATTTTGCCATTTCATACTGTTTATTGGGTTCTCAAGGGACCAATAAAGTGGTTGGCCATTCCCTTCTCCAGTGGATCACATTCTGTCAGACCTCTCCACCATGACCTGATCATCTTGGGTGGGTAGACAGAGAGCCTGATGAACTATGGATGGAGGTTCTTGACATTGTACAGGAGACAGGGATCAAGACCATCCCCAAGGAAAAGAAATGCAAAAAGGCAAAATGGTTGTCTGAGGAGGCCTTACAAATAGCTGTGAAAAGAGAAGCGAAAAGCAAAGGAGAAAAGAAAAGAAATTCCCATTTGAATGCAGAGTTCGAAAGAATAGCCAGGACAGATAAGAAAGCCTTCCTCATGGATCAGTGCAAAGAAATAGAGGAAAACAATAGAATGGGAAAGACTAGAGGTCTCTTCAAGAAAATTAGAGATACCAAGGGAACATTTCATGCAAAGATGGGTTTGATAAAGCACAGAAATTATATGGACCTAACAGAAGCAGAAGATATTAAGAAGAGGTGGCAAGAATACACAGAAGAACTGTATAAAAAAGATCTTCACGACCCAGATAATGACAATGGTGTGATCACTTACCTAGAGCCAGACATCCTGGAATGTGAAGTCAAGTGGCCCTTAGAAAGCATCAATGTGAACAAAGCTAGTGGAGGTGATGGAATTCCAGTTGAGCTATTTCAAATCCTGAAAGATGATGCTGTGAAAGTGCTGCACTCAATATGCCAGCAAATTTGGAAAACTCAGCAGTGGCCACAGGACTGTAAAAGGTCAGTTTTCATTCCAATCCCTAAGAAAGGCAATCCCAAAGAATGCTCAAACTATCCCACAACTGCACTTATCTCACATGCTAGTAAAGTAATGCTCCAAATTCTGCAAGCCAGGCTTCAGCAATACGTGAACTGTGAACTTCCAGATGTTCAAGCTGGTTTTAGAAAAGGCAGAGGAACCAGAGATCAAATTGCCAACATCCACTGGATCATCCAAAAAATAAGAGAGTACCAGAAAAAATATCTATTTTTGCTTTATTGACTACACCAAGGCCTTTGACTGTGTGGACCACAATAAACTGTGGAAAATTCTGAAAAAGATGGGAATACCAGACTACTTGACCTGCCTCTTGAGAAACCTGTATGCAGGTCAGGAAGCAACAGTTCAGACTGGACATGGAACAACATTCTGGTTCTAAAAGGAAAAGGAGTACGTCAAGCTGTATACTGTCACCCTGCTTATTTAACTTATATGCAGAGTACATCATAAGAAATGCTGGGCCGGAAGAAGCACAAACTGGAATCAAAAGATTGCCGGGAGAAATATCAATAACCTCAGATATGCAGATGACACCACCCTCATGGCAGAAAGTGGAGAGGAACTAAAAAGCCTCTTGATGAAAGTGAAAGAGAAGAGTGAAAAAGTTGGCTTAAAGCTTAACATTCAGAAAACTAAGATCATGACATCTGGTCCCATCACTTCATGGGAAATAGATGGGGAGACAGCGGAAACTGTCAGAGTTTATTTTTTGGGGCTCCAAAATCACTGCAGATGGTGATTGCAGTCATGAAATTAAAAGACACTTACTTCTTGGAAGGAAAGTTATGACCAACTTAGATAGCATATTTAAAAGCAGAGACATTACTTTGCCAACAAATATCCATCTGGTCAAGGCTATGGTTTTTCCATTGGTCATGTATGGATGTGAGAGTTGGACTGTGAAGAAAGCTGAGCGCTGTAGAATTGGTGCTTTTGAACTGTGGTGTTGGAGAAGACTCTTGAGAGTCCCTTGGACTGCAAGGAGATCCAACCAGTCCATCCTAAAGGAGATCAGTCCTAGGTGTTCATTGGAAGGACTGATGCTGAAGCTGAAACTCCAGTACTTTGGCCACCTCATGCGAAGAGTTGACTCTTTGGAAAAGACCCTGATGCTGGGAGGGATTGGGGGCAGGAAGGGAAGGGGAAGACAGAGGATGAGATGGCTGGATGGCATCACCAACTCGATGGACATGGCTTTGAGTAAACTCCAGGAGTTGGTGATGGACAAGGAGGCCTGGAGTGCTGCGATTCATGGGGTCACAAATAGTCAGACACAACTGAGCGACTGAACTGAACTTAACTATCCAGTTTACCCAGCATGTCCAAGAAACTGAAATATTTCATCACAAAGTAGAGGAGTAATGTAAAGAACATCTTGACACCCACCAAGGAGATCTTTGGCTCATTAGTTTTCACATGAAACAGCTTCACAGAATTATAATATAGACCATGTATTCCCCGAATGTTAACTATTATTGGTATTAAGGAAGAGAAGAGATATAGAAACAGTCATTCTTTAGCAAAAAAGATACCTTTGTCTTAAAACTTTTTAGAGTCAGCATTGTCCTTTATCTCCAACAGATATTTGTCTAAAACTCTTTTAAATAACTGACCACTTTTAATTGGCCTCATCCATCCCTCTCCCTATGTTTTTGGTTTTATCTCCTCTAATAGACTGTGGAATAATGAGGTTTCTTTTACTGTTCCACAACAGAACTTAGCAAGTGCCCAGGATGCTATATTTAAGTCAGGGTGAAGGAAGGAAGAGAAGAGCATACAAAGTCAAAGAGAAATAGTATTTTAAATAACGTCTTACAATGTAAGACGTTATTTAAAATACTATGAATACTATGAACAGAGAAGTCCATGGACAGAGGAGCTTGGTGGGCTATAATCCATGGGGTCACAAAGAGTTGGATACAACTGAGCGACTAACACACACTTCCTTCAAAGGAAGACAACCTCCCCTTGTCTACATTTATTGAATGCTTTTTATATGTCAAATATTTTATTTACTAATTTCATCATATTTATCATTCTAGTGTGTATGAGTTTTATTAGTTTTATTTTATAAATGAGATAAATGAGACTTGAATAGGATAAATAGTGTGCTCAAGTTTTCACAGGTAGAAGGTAGTATAACCTGAGTTTGAAATTGTGTGTCTCTTTACTCTGAAAAGTCCCAATGTTTATTCAAATTGTTATGCTGCCTCTAAAGTTAAGAAGGGGAAAGCTGGGAAAAGGCTGGTAAAGCAGGAGAAGAAGAAGGAAGGAAGGGAAGAAAAAGAGAAATGAAAGGAAAGACAGAGCAGAGGGAGGGAGGGATTAAAGGATAAATTCTGAACTGGCCTAGGAGTCCAAGCAAAGTTTTCTTTTCTGTAAAAAGCTGTCACAAACTTAACTGATGCTTTTTTGCCTATGAATTAAAAAGGTTTCAGAAGAAATCATGGGAGATGAAAAGAACAGTTTCCCAAAATGTCATCTTGGAGTTTTTAGTTTAGAGGGTTTTGTGAGTTGTTTACCTCTGAGATAGAATGTGATTTCTATGTTTGATATAATTAGAATGACATGTTCATTTAATTAGACTAGTACCATGACACTGGAGAGAGGGGGAAAAAAAGAAAGAAAGAAAGAAACTAACCAATCATGAGATTAAAATAGAATCTTTTCAGATTTTTGTTTCTCTGATAGTTTAGTTCCAGGATTGTTTTGCTAAATTTCTCAATTTAGAACAAAGATTTTGATTTCAAACGAGTTCCAAGTGCTCAATTCACTTCCAGAGTCTAAAACTGCCTGTTTCACACTTGTTTGTGTCATGGTTGATTTATTCTTCTAATTTTCAACAGATTTTAAGAATTTTCAAGAAAGTATCTTTGAGATTACCGATGCTTGGGATTTGTTTTGCTCCAAACCTCTTCGCAGCTTGAGGATATTT
The DNA here is from genome assembly GCF_023699985.2 of Odocoileus virginianus. Lineage (NCBI taxonomy): Eukaryota > Metazoa > Chordata > Mammalia > Artiodactyla > Cervidae > Odocoileus > Odocoileus virginianus. The sequence continues at coordinate 36,421,165 of NC_069680.1, forward strand.
ACTTTTTCAAAAAAGATAAAGCAAAGTTAATGTTTTTCAGTGTGGGTAACAGTTTCAAATGTCATCATAAGTTTAATACATCCATAATAACTGTGTCCACTCTCTGAGATAACTTGGAGGATGTGAGACCTGTAATTTTTAGAAATAGTTTCTATTAAGAATAAAATACTTATAAAGTTTGGATGTATTTGCAAATGATTCTTTGGATAACAGATTGCCTTCACAATTAAGAACAGACATTAAGAAAAGTTTTCCATTCATTTTTATAACCATTACTGCAGTGAAACACTATATACATTCTTCTACTGTGAGAAAGGAAAAACTAAGTGAAAAGAAGAGAGAGGTATAGTGAAGTATAGAGGAAAAATTTCAAAGTGTATTTTTGAAGATAGCTCCACTCATTTGGAAGAGATTTAAAAGTCTCCCTAAATATTCACAAATATAATTCCTTCTCCTTTGATGTTACCTTAAATCTTTGCTTTGAAAAAATGTGACAGAAGAAACTGGATGACTGATTTCTCAGTAATTATGCAAACTATTTATATTTATTCATTTTATAAACATTTGCTGGATGCTTTCTAGGTGAAAGTAGGCACTCAATTCACAAGCTAGGAATGTAATGCTCAAAATCCTGCAAGCTAGGCTTCAATAGTACGTGAAGCAAGAACTTCTAAATGTTCAGTTCAGTTCAGTTGCTCAGCCATGTCCAACTATCTCATCCTCTGTTGTCCCCTTCTCCTTTCTTCAGTCTTGCCTAGCATCAGGGTCTTTTCAAATGAGTCAGTTCTTCGCATCAGGTGGCCAAATTATTGGAGTTTCAGCTTCACCATCAATCCTTCCAATGAATATTCAGGACTGTTCCTTTAGGATGGACTGGTTGGATCTCCTTGCAGTCCAAGGGACTCTCAAGACTCTTCTCTAACAACATATTTCAAAAGCATCAATTCTTTGGCACTCAGCTTTCTTTATAGTCCAAAGCTCACATCCATACATGACAAATGGAAAAACCATAGCTTTGACTGGATGGACATTTGTTGGCAAAGAATGACTCTGCTTTTTAATATGCTGTCTAGATTGGTCATAGCTTTCCTTCCAAGGAGTAAGTGTCTTTTAATTTCATGCCTGCAGTCACTATCTGCAATGATTCTGTAGCCCAAGAAAATAAAATCTGTCACTGTTTCCATCGTTTCCCCATCTATTTGCCATAAAGTGATAGGACTGGATTCCATGATCCTAGCTTTTGGAATGTCAATGTTGCATTTTAAGCCAACTTTTTCATGCTCCTCTTTCAGTTTCATCAAGAGGCTCTTTAGCTCTTCATTTTCTGCCATAAGGATGGTGTCATCTGCATATCTGAGGATACTGATATTTCTCCCAGAAATCTTGATTCCAGCTTGTGCAAGCTGGGTTTAGAAAAAACAGAGGAATCAGAGATCAAACTGCCAACATTTGTTGAATCATAGAAAAGCAAGATAATTCTAGAAAAAATGTCTACTTCTTCATTGAATACTGTAAACCCTTTGACTGTGAATTACAACAAACTGTGGAAAATTCTTCACGAGATGGGAATAACAAACCACCTTACCTGCCTCCTGAGAAACCTGTATGTAGGTCAAGAAACAATAGTTAGAAACAAACATGAATAACAGATTGGTTCCAATTGGGAGTGGATAAGTCAAGGTTGTATATTGTCACACTGCTTAACTTACATGCAGAGTACATCATGCGAAATGCTGGGCTGGATGATAAATCCAGCTGGTATTAAGCTGGAAATAAGATTGCTGGGAGAAATATCAATAACTTCAGATACGCAGATGACACCACTGTAATGGCAGAAAGCTAAGAGGAACCAAAGAGCCTCTTGATGAACATGAAAGAGGAGAGTAAAGAGTTGGCTTTAAACTCAACATCAAAAAACTAATATCATGGCATCAGGTTGCATCACTTCATGGCCAATAGATGGGGAAACAGTGGAAACAGTGACAGATGTTACTTTCTTGAGCTCCAAAATCACTGCGGATGGTGACTGCAGTCATGAAATTAAAAGACATTTGCTCCTTGGAAGAAAAACTATGACAAATCTAGACAGTGTATTAAAAGCAGAGATATTACTTTGCCAATAAATGTCTATAGAGTGAAAGATATTGTTTTTCCAGTAGTCATCTGTGGATGTGAGAGTTGGACCATAAAGAAGGCTGAGCACTGAAATATTGACATTTTTGGATTGTGGTGCTGGAGAAGACGCTTGAGCGTCCCTTGTGCTGCAAGGAGATCAAATCAGTCAATCCTAAAGTAAATCAACCATGCATATGCGTTGCGAGGACTGATGCTGAAGCTGCAAGTCCAACACTTTGGACATCTGATTTTGAAGCGCCAACACATCTGAATAGACCCTGATGCTGGGAAAGATTGAAGGCAGGAGGAGAATGGGACAACAGATAATGAGAAGGTTGCATGTCCTCACTGACTCAATGGACATGAGTTTGAGCAAGCTGCAGGAGATTGTGAAGAACAGGGAAGCCTGGTATGCTGCAGTCCATGGGATCACAAAGACTTGGACATGGGTGAGCAGCTGAATAACAACAACGAAGTAAAAGAAGTGAAGGTAAAATATCCTCACAGTCGTGACTCAGCTTTTATATAATTTAGTATAGAAATGGAGTTTATAAATTCATGAAGCTTTCTTAAAAGCATATACTGAATGAATGATAGAGCATGTTCAGATGATTCCATGTTATAAGTTTACTTGTCTAACCTCACTCTCATAATTTGTTCATATAAAAGACGTTCAATGGATGCTTGCTGTCAGTTCAAGAAGATCTGCCTCTCTACAGTAAAGTGACTGAGGAGGTCAAATATTGGCAATAAAGGTGCCTTAAGTAAATCTGTTCTGCTAATAGTCTTTATGTACTTCCCAGCCTTAGTAGTCTTCATAAAGTAATATGGGAACTATGAAACTCTTAACCAATAGTTAAGTTATTAATGTTAAAAGTTTCTTAAAAACCTTACCCTTGAAGTGGGTCAAGGGCATGAACAGTGGAGGAAGCAATAAGGACTAAAAGCTTAAAATATAATACAAAAACTATGGACAAAATTTTCTCTGCTTTTAGTTTTATGGGGACTCAAGTGAAGATGACACAGTAAGTAAAAAGTCAGCATTTGGTGGTGATGGAGACAAGGGTTATCTTTTGCTCTTTAACACTTGTTAAGGAATTGCAGTGCCCTAAGGCACAAACTACAAAGAAATTATTTCCTAAGGGATTCTTTCAAAGGGATATATTGCTGAGATTTAAAAGAATGAAAAATAGTCTAAATATCTTAGACTTCACATCAGGAAAAAAATTCAAAGCTAATATGTAATATTAATATGGATTCAATTCATGTGCCATATTTCTCTGTAATCTTAATTTCTTAATCATTTTCTAGTCAGGAACATTCTAAGGCTTTTGGTATTATTTTTTAAAGGAAAATCCTTTTGGTTATCGCTTTAATCAGAAAGACAAATATCAGGAATGCTACAATCACATAAAGTACAAAATATGATGTACTTGCATTATAGTATTATAATATTAAAATGTATACTCCATGCATTTATTTAACTGAAGAAAAACTTTTCAGAGAGAATAGAGTGTGGATTGGAAAGAAATACTATTTTAATGGAAATAAATGTCATGAACTAAATTGATAACTGCTGGGTTAATAATTGAAATGAATGACCAAGTTTCAGGGGTTTATGGAAATTAAAAAAAACATGAATTCTGGAGGCAAGCTGCCTCAATTTGGATATTACACCATAAGTTGTATAACTGTGGGTGAGTTAATTACTCTTTGTTTCATCATCAATCTGTAAAATGGGGAAAATAACATTGATTTCATATGATACTTAGGCACTTAGAGTAGTGGTTAGCATAAAACAGATGCTACCCAAGTGGCTGTTATTATCATTTTCTAAGAAAGATATCCATGATGGGCATCTCAGACAGATACTGGAAGATCACTGGAAAACTGGAGAGTAGAGTTAATAATAAGAGTTGAAATTAATAAAATATTTGCCTCCATGATAGGCAGATAATAAAAACAATTGGCAAGTTCAGTTCATTTATGAAAAGCATACATACACAGATATATGTATATATCAGCACATTTTTAAGATATCAAGAGAAAGTGGAAATATATGTATATATATATATATGCTTATTTTAAAAATTCAAAATACATTTTTTCTGAATAAAGGACAATTAGAAAGCTAAAAGTATTTAAAAGAGCAAAAATACGTAAGTTTTACAATGTAGACATGTGCATAAAAGTTTAATTCTTTGTTGACTTTCATATAGTGTTTGTGTTTAAGGTACTAGAAATAGTTGCTGCTACTTCATTTTCCCCCCACTATCCATTGTTAGTATCTTCTGAAAAATGGGAGCCTTCTAGGCAAGTTATTCTGTGTCCCACTGAAAACTATTCAAAAAGAAATTTTTCTATTTTTTCTTAAATAAAAACATCTGATATAAAAGAATGATATTAACTTCAAGCAGCATTAGATGTCCCTGTTTTTTACCCCCTTCACAACTAACATTTGGCATTCATCCATGAACAAAAGTGTCTCTATGGGAGTCGTGGAATCCAGCAACATACAGCAAGGGACCCCAGAGAAGTCTCACCCTCATAAGCATCAGGTAATAGGAAGACAGATTTCAGTACAAGCTGTAGAACTATCATGGGTCTACACACTGGCTCTAGCTTTGCTCAGCCATGGAATGGGAGCACCTGAAAAACACTGACTTGTGTAGACATGCACAGATGAGAGAGCTTTTGCAGAAGTCTAGGTTTCCAGAGAACTTTCAAGATTCCATTGGAGCAAAAATAAATAAATAAATAAAAACTATGTTTGAATGCATTGGAGTAGGAAAGTAGGTAAGCTTTACCAGTATCATCCCTCCCCATAAGGTGACACAACTTAGAACTGGAGGAAGTCAGCAACCCCTCCTGCCAGGGAGAGCGAGAGCAGTGAGTGAGCATCTGGTTTCCCAAGAAGCTGCTATTGAAATCCATCTCTCACCCACAGCACCCAGAGTATCAAGAGCTCTAAGACTGGGGCGTGGGAGGGGAAGGTGAGGAAAGAGGTAGATAGGAATATCTGAGGGCATTAAAGGGATATAGTTTCAGCTGACTCTATCCTGGATTCCAATAGACAGGCCATCCATAAGCTGCAAGGATAATCTCACTTCAAGATCCCCCAGGTGGCCATTGAACACCCGCAACGGTGGGAATTTCAAAATCATACCTCTCCCTACTCTGCAGCTGGCTCCTAGTATGTGTTCCTGAGGATGGTGACAAGAGTGAGCTTGGGTAGACAGGGAGCATGTGCAGGAAACAGGCCAATGTCTGTGAGCAAGGGAGAAATCAGAATCTTGAACTATATTACCACCAATGGGGAAAAAAGAGAGGCTACCACCTGCCAGCACAGTGCATTATAAGATTGAGAAGACATACAAGAATTCTGGATTTAGAAAAGACAGAGGAACTAGAGATCAAATTGCCAACATCTGCTGAGCATCAAAAAAGCAAGAGAGTTCCAGAAAAACATCTACTTTTGCTTTATTGGCTATGCCAAAGCTTTTGACTATGTGGATCACACAAAACTGTGGAAAATTCTTAAAGAGATGAGAATACCAGACCACCTGACCTGCCTCTTGAGAAATATGTATGCAGGTCAAGAAGCAACAGTTAGAACTGGCCACGGAACAACAGACTGGTTCCAAATTGGGGAAGGACTATGTCAAGGCTATATATTGTCACCCTGCTTATTTAACTTATATGCAGAGTACATCATGAGAAATGCTAGACTAAGCTGGAGTCAAGACTGCCAGGAGAAATATCAATAACCTTAGATACACAGATGACACCACTCATGGCAGAAAGTGAAGAAGAATTAAAGAGCCTCTTGATGAAAGTGAAAGAGGAGAGTGAAAATGTTGACTTAAAACTCAACAGTCAGAAAACTAAGATCATGGCATCTGATCCCATCACTTCGTGGCAAATTGATGAGGAAACAATGGAAACAGTGACAGGCTTTATTTTCTTGGGCTCCAAAATCACTGCAGATGGTAACTGCAGCCATGATATTTAAAGACACTTGCTCCTTGGAAGGAACGTTATGACCAACCTAGACAGCATGTTAAAAAGCAGAGACATTACTTTGCCAACATTACTAGTCAAAGCTATGGTTTTTCCATTTGTCATGTATGGATATGAGAATTGGCCTATAAAGAAAGCTGAGTGCTGAAGATTGGATGCTTTTGAACTGTGGTGTTGGAGGAGACTCTTGAGAGTCTCTTGGACCATGAGGAGATTCAACCAGTCAATATTAATGGAAATCAGTCCTGAACATTCATTGGAAGAACAGATGGTGAAGCTGAAACTTCAATAATTTGGCCACCTTATGCAAAGAACCAAATTTTTGGAAAATACCCTGATGCTGGGAAAGATTGAAGGTAGGAGAAGGGACGACAAAGGATGAGATGGTTGGATGGCATCACTGACGTGATGGACATGAGTTTGCATGTCTCTGGGACTTGGTCATGGACAGGAGGCCTGGCATCCTGAAGTCCATGGGGTGGCAAAGAATTGGACATGACTGAGCAACTGAACTAATAACTGAGCAATAATTCTGCCACAAGAGGGTGCAAGAACTGCAGAGTAGATATATCCATAACCGGTTGGAGAAAGTCTCAGAATATGTAACAAGACCAATGAAACATGTCCCTCATGTGAAGGCAGGTATTAAAGATTTGAGAGGTGACTGATGCTTCGAATTAAAAAATGACAATGTTAAAGTAATTAGCCTCCAACTAATAAAAATAAATGGAATTTAAAAAAATAAAAATAAAAAACAACAATGCAAACTCCAATATATAATTATGGAATCAGGAGAACATGATATCAACAAAAGATCACAATAATCATCCTGTAACCAATATCAAAGATACTGAGACTGGAGGTCTGCCTGACAGAGAATTCAAAATATCTATTTTGAGGAAACTCGGTGAGCTTACAAGAAAACACAGAAAGGCAACTCAAAGAAATTAGGAAAACAATGCACAAACAAAATGAGCAATTTAACAAAGAAATGGAAACAATTTAAAAAATCAGTAGAAATTCTAAAGCAGAAAATTCAGTGAATTAAATGAAAAAAATGCAATAGAAGGCATTAAAATCAAAATAGATCAAGGAGAAGAAACAAAACAATCAGTGAATTAAACGATAGAAACCTCTATATAAACAGTGAGAGGAAAACAAACAAAAAAGAAAAAGACAGAAAAAAGTCTACATGATCTATGGAATACCATGGAAAGAGCCAAAATCAGGACAATTGGAATTCCATAAGGAGAAGAGAGAAAAGGTGTCAGAAAAATTAAAAAGAATAATGGCTGAGAATTTCCCAAACTTGGAGGGAGACTGGACTTCCTGTTCATGAAACTAAATAAATCACCCCATTATTCAATCCAAAAAGGCCTGCAAGTCACACTATAATGAAATTGTTAAAAATCAAAGACATAAAAAGAAACTTTACAGCATCAAGAAGAAAAAAGTTTGTAACCTACAAAAGAAACTTCATTAAGCTATCAGCAAATTTCTCAGCAAAAACTTAGGGAGTGAGATTATATATTCAAAGTGCTGAAAGAAAAAAAAAGTATTGCCAGTCAAAAATACTCTTCATGGCGAAATTATCCTTCAGATATGAAGGGATATAACTTTCCCTGAAACACAAAAGCTGAGGGAATTCATCTTCATTAGATCTGCCTTATAAAAAATGATGAAAGGATTTATTCAAACTGAAATGAAAAGATGCTAATTAGTTGAGTGAAAATATACAAAAAAAAAAAAAAGAACCCACATTGGGAAAAGTAAGTGTATAGTCAAATTCAGAAAATTCATTCTGTAATATGATGGCAAATTACTACTGAACTATAGAGTAAATGTTAGAAGAAAAGAACTTTAAAAATAGCTATTATAATTTGTTGGCATACAGTATAAAAATGCAATATAAAAAGAGTTAAATTGTGACATTAAAAAGGAGGGATTTTTAATCGGAGGGATTCCCTAGTGGCTCAGTGGTAAAGAATCTGCCTGCTAATTCAGGAGACACAAGTTAGCTCCCTGATCTGGAAAGATCCCACATACTGCAGAGCAACTAAGCCCATGCACCTCAACTACTGAGCCTGTGCTCCACAGCCCGGAAGCCACAAGTACTGAGCCACATGCCACAAATACTGAAGCTATGCGCCCTAGAGCCCACGCTCTGCAACACTGCAAGAGAAGCCTTCGCCATGAGAAGTCAGCACTCCACAACCAGAGAGCAGTCCCCACTCTCCGCAACTAGGGAACAGCCTGCAGAGCAAAAAAGACCCAGCACAGCAAAAAACAAAAAAGAAAACAAACAAACAAAAAATGTAAATGGGAAGGAGTAAAAGGGTAAGTTTATTGTATGTAATCAAAGTTAAGTTGCATTAGCATAAAATAGACTTTTTAAATGTGTAAGTTGTTTTATGTAAGTTTCACATGGTTAGCACAAAGCAAAAACCTATATTAGACTCACAAAAAATAAAGAGAATGAAATCAGAGCATGCAACGACAGAAAATCATCAGTGCACAAAGATAGGCAGAAAGAGAGAGAAAAAGAGGGATGGAACTATAGAAGAACCAGAAACCAGTTCCTGTGTGCATGTTAAGTGGGCCTCCCAGGTGGCCTGACAATGCAGAGACATGGGTTCAATCCCTGCCTCAATCAAAAAGCACAAAGTTTTTAACATTTGACCAACATCATCCAATCCTCCTATGCACCCCAGATCCTGGTAACCATCATTTTACTCTGCATCTGCAAAGCTTTCACTTTGTTAGAAGAGGCATACAGTCTTCAAATCTAACACAAGACGTAGTGATTAAAGTTAGCAATGTTGTATTATGTATTTTAATGTGGCTAATAGTAGATCTTAAATGTTCTCACACAAAAAAAGAAATGATAATTATGTGACATGATGCAGGTGTTTGATACTATGGCGATAATCATATTGCAATATATAAATGTATCAAATCAACACATTGGATGTCTTAAATTTATACAATATGTCAATTATATCTCAATAAACTTTAAAATAGAAAAAAAGAACAAAATTGGGAAAAAATTGATGCCAACTTATTACAAAATCCAAAAATGTATACAGAGGAATGTGAAAAGGAAGGAGAAAAATAAATGAGAGGGAAATAGAAGTGACTTTACACAAAATGATTGAATTTGCACATGATATAATTAAACCATTTTCCTCAGTTACAGAGAAGATTGCAAGAAATCTAGAAGAGTAGAAATTAAAAATGGCTTGGAAAATGGACAGATTACTGGATAAAATAAACATTGATATTATCTATCAAAGAGCAATGGATAGGATGATTCCAAAAGCACATAAAATTTTCTCAAAATTAAAGTTTTACAAATGATTAACATGAAATCAAAGTGTTTTATATATAAAATTTTCACTGGTGCTGTTACATTTACTGCATTTGATTTAACAATAAAAGCATTATTCAAGTTAGACCAAAATATCACAAGCATCCTTGGATAAGGATAAGAGGGAGAACAGGATATATGTCTTTCTTAAGTACAATTTATCCATAAGGATAGTGATGCATCAAGTAACATACCCATGAATAACAAGATAAATTTACTGAACACCCTCTTCTGTTTCTAATGCTATAAATATTATAAATTATAGACTATTCCTAGCTTCCCTGGTGGCTCAGATGGTAAAGCGTCTGCCTACAATGCGAGAGACCTGGGCTTGATCCCTGAGTCAGGAAGATCCGCTGGAGAAGGAAATTGCAACCCACTCCAGTACTCTTGCCTGGAAAATCCCATGGATGGAGGAGCGTAGTAGGCTATAGTCCATGGGGTCACAAAGAGTCAGACAAGACTGGGCTACTTCACTTTCACTTTCATTCCTTAGTAATCTTTTCTGCAAAATATTTCTCTATCTTGTCTGGCTTGGACAGTTTTCTAGACTTCTCAGTTTCTTCTCATTAGGCTTTTTTTCTTTGCTTCTCAAATCATAATACAACACAACTTAACAAAAACAGGTGCAAACTATTTGAAGCCTCAAGAGAAAGTGTTTTGATGGACTCGGTAGAGGGAAATTCCAGTAACTGTTGGTTTGGGGAGATGCTGCCATCTATATTTGACATAGTACTGAGCAGCATAACTTATTCTGCACTTTAGATAAATGCACATGCATGCAAACATACACACAAAAATGGTTTTGAGAGGAAGCTCTCTAAGTTAGAGAAAAGATTTCTATAAATGAAGGAAAAAGTCTTTCTTTAGACATGATATGTTTGACTGCTCTTTAAAATTTCCTATTAAGCTGGATGTAAATGTAGATTTGAGCTGTCAAATTGAGACAAATGACTGAATATTTTAGCATTCTTAAATATATGCATATTCATAAATACAGTTGTGAAATTAGGAATGTAATAAAAGTGTCTTTGCTTTACATTCCTTAATAACTATACCCCCTTTCCATTTATGCATTAAAATCAAATGCTGCACTCACTCAACTGTAACACATTTGACTTGCTTTTCATCAGAGATTATTCATTTTACTAGCAACTGTTGGGATTAGGAACTAACATCTTAGTCGCATTACTTTCCTATTCATGGAAAAGGGATATACATAGAAGAAAGCAGATGACCAAGGGCAGGAGAAGCGATCAAAATATAAATTCTCATTTCATAAATAAATGAGTTAGTGGCAAGTATATGAATAGTACAGAAATCAGCTCACAGTAAATGCTAAATATTAATAATTGTTAAAGTTACTCAGGTGACATCCAGGCCCTTCTCTGTTTCTTGAGATATAAGTAAAAATGCCTGAAATGTCTCCAGTTCCATAGATTTTGGATGTCTAAAACTATTGAAATAATTGTGTTTCACATGTAAATATAAATGTGCATTTAAATTTGCAGTCAAAGGCTATTTTATTTTTCTTCTGTATTCTTCATCCTCTCATATTTCATAACAGATAGAGTGTATTCAGTTAAGTTGCACTAAAGCAACATTTCAGGTAAAAGCATAATGTCTTGGACATGACTGCATTTAAATCAATATTTTAAAAATTCAATTGACTTAAATCTTAAAGACTTTGTTATTTGAAGGAATAAATAAATTTAATTCTAAATTATCAAGGTGTTGATATTGTTATCAATTACGAAGGATTAACATAAGTAAAGCAAACAAGATTTCAATCTGGTTTCATATCTAGTGTAAATTAACCAGAGAAATATCATGGACTGTCTAGAAAATTTGACCACCCAGAGAAGGTGTAAATTAAGCAATTAGAAAGCAGAAAGCATCAGATGTGTGTGTGTGTGTGTGTGTGTGTGTGTGTGTGTAGAATAGGAGATAGCCAAAAAATAAAGGGAAAATGCAGATAAGGTGTTTCAATGAAAAAATTCACTAGGGAAACAGAAACCTGCACAGCATGCAAGGCAGTGAAACTGCTTCTTAATCCTAATACTGAATAGAAAATAGCCAATCTATCTTACAGTGCTCTATCTACTCCCCTGAATTACATTCTGACATCAATAAGTAGTATATCTTTATTCTCATGTTGGATATTGTGCGCAGGAAGCAGAGAGGCAGGCGGCTTTGTGGTCAGAGTGTCAGTGACAGCTTAGATTCTGCACTCCCTTCCCATCCTGCCTTATTTATTTTAGAGAAGAGTCACTTTAGTTAAGGGAGAGAAAAATGACACAATACAAAATTTATTTACTTCGTATATAAGAAAAGTAAAAATGCATAACTATTTGACTCCAGAATATCTGATCTTTGACAGGAAGCACAGGGGATGATGCCTGCTGGGGCCGCCTGCCTCAATACAGTGAGGTATTCTGAGAGTTCACTTTCACATTTCTTAACTTTATCCCTGTCACTTTAGATGAGGATGTTTTGAACCTACCATCTGCATGTTATAGGCAACATTCACTTCAATAAACTCAATATAATGTCACACTGGTATATTTCTGACTCTGTCAGTAACCAAAATAAGCTATTTTTACCTTTAAGTGTGTTCCAGTTTCTCCCATGGTGAAATATATGAGCTCACTTCTTAACAACTAGAATGATGTTGTGAGTATAGCACATTCTTCTAAAGGTCAGAAGGAGGATATAAGTCAGAAATTTCACTAGTTGAGTTTCAGAAGTTTAGACAGAGACATATTTTAATTGGATTAAATAGGTTACATTACTAGTAAATCTATTTCAGATCTTTCAGGGACACACTGATATAGGAACTGTGCAATTTAACAGTGAAAAAACAGTCTATGGGCGAATTTTGAAATCATTCTAAAATAAAGATAAAAGGTTTATTTATGTTTGCTTATCTAGAGTTCATATATATTCTTGTTTTTGTCATTCCTTTTGTTGTTACTTTCCTGCTTCTCCTCCTTCTTTCTTATTCTTCACAAAATTCAATGTTTGCTAAACTGAAAGCACAGAACAAAAAAATTATCATTTTGGAGAATTTTTCTTAAAATGACACACATAAGATCTATTCCAATGATGTTTTTATGTTTTCTTTGACTCAACTTTGAGGAAATCTTTCTATTTGGGTTTTATTAATGTGGTAGGCAAGAAAATAGCTCCCAAATACTCTAATCCTTAAAACCAATGAACATGTTATGAAAAAAAAAAAGTCTTTGCAGATATGATTAAAAACCTTGCACTGGGGATGTTATTCTCAATTACCCATTAGGCCCAATATAATCATAAAGTCCTCATAAAGAAAATAGGGTATTAGAGAGTTAGAGAAGATATGATAACAAAAACAGAGGTTGTTGGAGTAATACAATCACTGGAAGAAGGCCAGCAGTCAAGGAATGAGGGCAACTTCCAGAAGGTAAAATAGGCAAGGACTAGTTTCTGCCCTACAGCCTCCAGAAAGAAAGTTGCCTAGCAGCACTTTGATTTTAGCACCCTAGTACTCATTTCCTGATGCTGAAACTGAAACTCCAATACTTTGGCCACCTAATGTGAAGAACTGACTCATTGGAAAAGACCCTGATGCTGGGAAAGGTTGAAGGCAGGAGGAGAAAGGGACAACAGAGGATGAAACAGTTGGATGGCTTCACCAACTTGATGGAGATGAGTTTGAGCAAGCTCTGTGAGTTAGTGATAGACAGGGAAGTCTGATGTGCTGCAGTCCATGGGGTCGCAAAAAGTCAGACACCACTGAGCACATACACATACAATTAAACCACTACATTTGGGGTAACTTTTTATAGCATCAATAGGAATCTAATACAATTGATAATTCATTTTGAGCCCTAGACCATATTTAGTCTTAATTAAAAAATCATGTAGTTCACAGAAGTGTGTTTAGATAATAGATAAACAGTATAGAAAGAGGAATATTTCTCCTCTTATAGAGAAAATAAAATAGCATGCACATTTTTTTTAGTCGCTCAGTTGTGTCTGACTCTTTATGACCCCATGGAATGCAACATGCCAGGCTTCCCTGTCCTTCACTATCACCCAGAGTTTGCTCAAATTCATGTCCATTGAGTTGGTGATGTCATCTAACCATCTCATCTTCTGCCACCCCTAAGTAGAAATTTCTTCACCCTATGACACAACCTATAAGCCACTATTCCCCATCATTTAACTGCTTTTTTTTCCCCCTCATTTTATAGTATGCAGCAGAAAACTGGGTAAACCTGAGAGCAGCATCAATAGCTGAGATTTTAATTAATAGTAATCTTATCAACATAGCACAATGACATTGTCACATATACACCTGTGACAGAAATTTCACAGATGCTACTGGGAAATGAGGACCCAGAAAATAAAATTGGGGTTTAAGATATGTATTTAATATCTGAGTTTTGAGCAGCCAATACTCTAATTCAGAAATAAGACTCTTCCATAAAGAAGTTTCTTTTCACTGGTGATTGTGGTAGGTCAGGAAATGGGTGAAACACAAAAGCAATCAAAAAATGTTAGATAAGCAAAAGAGAAGAGACATTTGTATCAGAGAAATAAATATTCTTTACCACATGTTGTTTGAGATTTTACCAGTTTCTTCATTGTGAAGGATTACAATTCAAAACCAGGCTCCTTATTTATTCTTCATCCTTGTAAATGTATGGACTCTTGGAGTCTTCTTTTAGTCTACAAATTTTAATCCTTTACTATCACCTTTTTCTTTTGATGTTTAAATTGTCCCATATTTTCAACAAGCTAAATTTCAACCTCTACAAAACAAATGGCTTGAATGAAAGTATCAACATATTGTAAACAGTGCTGCGATGAACATTGGGGTGCATGTTGAAACAAAATAATTTAGTAATTATCTTAGATTAGATGAGAATAAAGAGATATGATACCAGAATACAATGCATGCCCAAGATTTTATTTTGCCTTACATGACTTTATTGTGATAATTAGTGAAATCTGAATAAACTCTATAGACTAGGAAATAGTATTATACCTGTAATTAAGATTGAATAGAGGATCAGATGTTCAGGGGCATACAAATATCTGGGATACAGCATCATAAACAGTAAAATAAAGAGTACTCCTGGACCTTGATAGTTATCTATGGGCCTTACTTGGGTGTTAAAAAAATGCAAATAAAATGAGGGGGCATTTGCAATATCATTTATTTAACAAAATTTAATCCTGTCTGTTTTTATATTCACTTGGATTATAGTAGCATGTAGGGTTATCAGGTTTTGTTGTTGCTGTTAAATCACGTTCAATGCTTTGTGATTCCACAGTCTATAGCAAATCAGGCTCATCTGTCCTCCGCTATCTCCCAGAATTTGCTCAGATTCATGTCCAATAAGTCAGTGATGCTATCTAACCATGTCAACCTCCAATGTCCCCTTCTCCTTTTGTCTTCAATCTTTCCAAGCATCAGAGTCTTTTCCAATGAGAAGACTCTTCATCATGTGCCAAAGCATTGGAGCTTCTCCTTTAGCATCAATCCTCCCAATGACTATTGAGGGTTGATTTCCTTTAGGATTGACTGATTTGATCCCCTTGCAGTCCCAGAGACTCTCAAGTCTTCTTAGTTGTTGTTCAGTTGCTCAGTCATGTTGAACTCTTTGTGACCCCAGGGACTGCAGCACACTGGCTTCCCTGTCCTTCACCATCTCCTGAAGCTTGCTCAAACTCATGTCCATTGAGTCAGTGATGCCATCCAGCCATCTTATCCTCTGTCATTCTCTTCTCCTCCTGCTTTCAATCTTTCCCAGCATCAGGGTCTTTTCCAGTGAGTTGGTTTTTCACATCAGGTTGCCAAAATATTGGCACTTCATCTTCAGCATCAGTCCTTCCAATGAATATTCAGAGTTGATTTCCTTTATGATTGACAGGCTTGATTTCTTTGCAGTCCAAGGGACTCTCGAGTCTTCTCTAGCACCATAATTCAAAAGCATCAGCCTTCTTTCTAGTCCAACTCTTACATCCATGCATGACTACTGGGAAAAAACATAGCTTTACTATACAGACCTTTATCAGCAAAGTGATATCTCTGCTTCTTAATACACTATGACTAACGTAAGAATCTTCTACAGCACAACGCAAAAGTGCCGATTCTTTGGTGCTTACCCTTCTTTACAGTCCACACTCACATCTAGTACATGACTATTAGAAAAATCATAGCTTTGTTTATACAGACTGTCGTGCTGATCCTGTCCATGATGCCAGTTGTTTCACTGTTCATGCTGTTTGCTGAACCCAGGGTAGGCAAGGTGAGAGCTTGGAGGATTCAAGGTGGCTGGAAGGAGACTGGAAGAGCCATAGGAACCGCAGACATGTTTACTCTCTCCTTTCATGGCTGACCCAATGGACAGAGCCGTGATGCATCAGTAACGTCACCACAATTCAGGTGGAGCTCATATATCAAAAGTAGCCTGTGTACAAGTGAGTACCTTGTGAGGGGCATGCCCAGTGCTATAAGTGATCTGTTACATAGTGATTATTTACAAAACGTCGGGGGAGAGAGCCTGAATATGCCATCTTGGCCAATTTGCTCTTTCACCATACAGACCTTTGTCAGCATAGTAATGTCTCTGCTTTTTAATGCACTGTCTAGGTTTGTCACAGTTTTCCTTCCAAAGAGTAAGCATCTGAATTTCATGACTGCAGTAACCATCTGCAGTGATTTTTGGAGACCAAGAAAATAAAATCTGTCATTATTTCCACTTTTCCCCTCTCTATTTGCCATCAAGTGTTGGAACCAGATTCCATGATCTTAGTCTTTCAAATGTTGAGTTTCAAGCCAACTTTTTCAATGTCCTCTTTTGCCATCATCAAGAGAGTCTTTAGTTCTTCATTTTTTGCCATTAGAGTTTTATCATCTGCATGTCTGAGGTTGTTGATATTATCTCAGCAATTTTGATTCTAGCTTGCAATTAATCTAGCCCAGCATTTTGCACAATGTACTCTGCATATAAGTTAAATAAGCAGGGTGACAATAAGCAGCCTTGCCATACTCCTTTCCCAATTTGGAACCAGTCAGTTGCTCCATGTCTAGTTTTAACTGTTGCTTCTTGACCCACATACAGGTTTCTCATGAGACCAGTAAGGTATTCAGCTACTCCCAACTCTTTAAGAATTTTCCACAGTTTGTTGCAATACATATAGTCAAAGTCTTTAACAAATAAAAATACAAGAATTCCACTTAAATTTGAATTTCATTCAGCCACAAAAATTAATGAAGCACTGATGCTTGGTGCAAAATAGACAAAAGTTGAAAATGTTAAGCTAAGTCAAAGAAGCCAGGCACAAAAGGCTATATATTGCATCATCTCATGTACATGAAATGTACAGAATAGGCAGAATTTACAGAGACAATAAATCACTAATTGCCAAGGGCTGATTGGAAAGAAGTCACAGGTAGTGAGTGCTAACTGGTTTAGAGTTTGTTTTGGGGTAAGAAAAAATGTGCTGGAATTAGTAGATATGATTTCACAATTTTGTAACTATTATAAAACCCACTAAATTGAATACTTTGAGTAAATTCTGTGGTGTATGAGTTATATCTCAAAGAAATCATGATAAAAATTTAAACAAAGCAAATATACGAGCACACACACACACACACACACACACACACACACACACACACAGAGATATAAGCTGACCAGATTTGGTCAGCAGGCCACAGACTGCCAACCCTTGCCCTGTACCAGAAGGTCTTGTCTCAGACAGTACATCAGAGGCAATTTGAGAACCTTTTAAAATGCTGATGTGAGATCTTCGCCTTCTATGATGCTGATTTAGTTGATCTAGTGGGGAGCTTGTTTGTACTCTCTAGATGATTCTGGTATGCAGCCATGATTGAGAAAAAAAATATTGATCTCGAGAGGTGTTTCTAGCTTCAGGTTTAACTCAGATCTTCTGTAAATTTGTGGTAGGCAGAATAATGGCTGGCTAAATTTCCAAGTCTGAATCTTGAAACCTGTAAATGACAAATTACTTTATACTGTCAAAAGGACTTTGCAGATGTGATCAAGTTAAGAAGACAGAGATGGGGAAATTTTCTTGGATTGTTTGTGTGGCCCAAGCCAGTATCATGGATCTATAAAATCCTTTTATGGCTGTGATCAGAGGAAGATGTGACTACAGAAGAAAGCTTAAAGAGATATGAATTGTCTGGTTTTACGACAAAAGGAGGCTATCAACCAAGAAATGTGAATGGCTACTAGAAGCTGAGAAAAGTATGGGAACAGTTTCTCCCTAAACCCTCCAGGAAAGAACATAACTTTGGTGGCATCTTGAATTTCACCCTTGTTGAACTTCTAACATACAGAATCTCAAGATAGAAATTTATGTTGTTCTAAGTCAAAATAAAGTTTAATTTTAGATTAAAAAATGTCTTTTCTTCCTTTTTGAAGTGTAAGTGTATTATGTGCAATATTTGGGGCATATTTATATTAAGCATTTATGTGTTTTCTATTTTCAATTCAAATTTAATTAATTCTTCTGCATTTTACCTGGTGACCCTACTAGTGTGTTTATTGAAAAAATTCAACTGAAATGTCAGTTTTTAGAATATTAGTTTATAATAGATTAGTGAATTATAAAATGGTGCACATAAAATAAATTTATAAACAATACAATTAATTAATTTGTTATTCTTTTGGTGATATGGAAAATCTTGCAGTTACTTGCTTGTGATAAATCTGAAAAAAACTGAATGCTTACCTTAAATTTAGTTTCAAAAATACTATAGATACTTATGATCATAAATTTAAAAAAAAACTTCACTTTTTTATCATGAGTGCTAATAAAAATGTGTGGCAAATACATACTGAGTTACTCTATATTACTGGGACTTCTTATATATAATACCTTACATTTACTTTCACCAATACAAAACTCCAAGTGAAACAGAACTTTATAAATCACTGACTTCATTAGCATGAACTCAAATTTGCACTTGACTTCTCAAAAATTAATTAAGAGAGTGAAAAAATATTAAAATAATATATAATGTAAATGTGGTTTCTCTCTTTGGAAATTTAAGCCATGGCAATCTTTTTACCTTAGGGAAATGGGTGATGGAATTTTAAAAGCAAGAATATAAATCAATAGCCTTGTCATTTTTTCTGAAAGACTACTATACTAATGACAGCAATACTTTTTAAATGACTATTTTGAAATGTGTGGAATTGAGACTTAATAATTTAGCTGTCTCTTTATAAATGTGCTCTCCTTCATCTATGAGAATTAAGTTAGTTCTCCAACACTATCATCAATGATGTTCCTACTAATTCATTCCTGCCAACTGTCCTAATTCTTCCTCTGAGGAACAACAAATGACAGACTGCTCAGACTTGTTGGGGGTATCTAGATATGTTGCAGTGACTGCATAAAAATAAAAAGAGCTCCCCAAAGCTTGATTTCTTTGGAATCAAGATTTTCTACCTATAAGATTCATTCATTTTCCAAGTTATCAGAAGTCTTATTTTATATTATAAATTTCACAAGTATAGTGGAATAGAAATGCATAAGTCTGTTGAGATTGCGACCCCCAGACATCAAGTCAATCAATACAAACAAGTTACACATTTTCAAGATTGGAAATATACTGGGGTTTTTTGTTCATTTTTTCTTTTTGCTTTTGAATTGTACACCTGTTCCTGAAGACCTTACTGTATCTTGCATTTTCACTGTAAATTTGAGAGTGGCTCTACTTGCCTGGTGGCTCAGATGGTAAAGCGTCTGCCTACAATGTGGGAGACCCCAGTTCGATTCCTGGGTTGGGAAGATATACGGAGAAGAAAATAGCAGCCCACTTCAGGACTCTTGCCTGGAAAATCCCATGGACAGAGACATGTGGTAGGCTACAGTCCATGGGGTCACAAAGAATCGGGCATGACTGAGCGACTTCACTTTCACTAGGTCCAAAACAACAATATTTTCTCTGGTCAATTGGTATTGTCTGAGGTGTGCTGCTGAAACATGGTTCTTAATAAAGAGGGGGAAAGTATCTCTAATGTGGTTCTGCTCCAGAGCCTAATGTGTTATTATTATAATTTCATCCTACAGGTTGAGACAGGATACCACAAATGTTTTTTTACAAAGAGCAAATTAGTAAATATTTTCATGTTTATGGATATAAAGTCCTAGTTAAAACTAGTCGATGCTGTTGTTGTAGCACTGAAGAAATTACAGAAAATTTGTAAATACAATGGGGTATGACTGTGATTGTGTTCCAATAAATTTTATTTGCAAACACATTCAATACGACAGAGTTGACCTGTGGGCTGTGGTGTTGTCTACCTCAGTAAAAACATTACCTCTTCAGAAGGCTATGGTAAACTTCAAACCCTTTGGAAAAGAACCATATTAACTCATGAACTATCTTTCATAATTTGTTATAAATTGTCTTATCAAATGTTCAACCAGTTGTCTGAAGAGTGGGAAAAATATAGAATTTTTTGATAGAAGAAAATAAATTTGAGGACAAAACACTATTCTACAAATATATCCTATAGAATGCTAAAGTAGGAAATGAACGGATATTATAAAGAGTCAATTATGATTGTTAAATTCTAATATTAAAATGTTAATTGGCTTTCTTTGCACAAAGATTTGTCAGTCTTTCAAATGCTAATACACATTTTAGATCTCCAAGAGTGTATTATAATATACATTGTATTCCAAATAGTACCTTAATTTGCAGTGTACCTATAACACTCAAAAATATTGATCATTAGCAAAGAACATAGTACACATGGGCAGTTGCCTAGAACATGCCTAGGTAGCCAGGGAGGTATAAAGAGTTCTTGGATTTAAGATACAGAAGAGATGGAGAGAGCACAGATGAAACAAAGGTGAAAGGCAAATAATGAACTGTTCTTTTGTCTCAGTAAAATTGCACTTTTTCAGTAGCAATGATATTCTGAATAGTGAATCAAGACAGAAAGTTATGGAAATATTTGTCCTACGGTTATTGAAGGAATTGATCTATAAAAATTTCTATATTTAGTCATAAAAATGCAGTGTCAGATTCTCATGAAAATGGACACAAACTGAAATTAAATTTCAAATAGGCCATTAAATATGAAATTAAAAACATTAACATTTAATCATGATTAGAAGTATATTTTTGATATATTGTACAAAACAGCTGTTTACTTTGTGTTCATCTATAATATCGGTTTCTTTCATTCTAGAAAGAATCTTTGTAATGATATTCTCTTAGCAGGAAACTGAGCCCACACTTTAATGAGAAGGAAATACTTTTTTGCATTAATTTCAGAATTATGTTTACTTTACTAAATCCTTTTCTAATATTTATAGATAAACTCCATTACACAGATAAAAATATCTAGCTAGCTCTATAAATATATCTGTTCAAAATAAATGGCAGAGAATGACACTCAGTTCTAGAGTGTTTATCATAATGAAAATTGTAGTGATACAAAGGAGAAAATCATAATAAGCATTCATGCTTTGGAATGATCGCTCCTAAAACATTGTAAATAAGCCATAAAAATCTGAAAATTAAAGTTATATAATGCTATTTAATTATTTATATACATAATATATATGTATATTTTTCAATTTTTAATTTAAATTTGTATTGCCCTGCTCCTACATTTTGTCATTTCTCATGTATTTATTTGGCTTCTTCCAAGTAACGAGAACTGTATGAGGCTCTAGAATTGGAACAAAACACATTACTTTCCTAGGCTTCTTCTGGTTTTAAGAAGCCTTACGTTACTCCCTTAAATTTTAGGCCTTTCACATTACCTTTGTCTAACATGCTTAATAAAGACTAATCCTTTTTTAAGTGTTGTATCATAAACTCCAAAATTACCTTTTATTAGTTCTTTTCTTCTATCATTTTGTGTAATTATTCATTCTATTCTCCAGGTTTGCAAAGAAAAAAAAAAAAACTAATCTGATTTCTGTCAAATAATAATAAATGTGAAATTCTCCATGGATATATTTTCATTCCAAAAGTTATGTGGTAGTAAATTATCCAAGTTTCTGGTCTTAATTTAATGTTAATATTGCCCTTGTGTCATATTTTACAGATTATAGATTGATCTGTATGTTCTCTCATCTGTTGTTCTACCCTCTCTCTGTTTCTACTATTTCTATTGGATCTTGTGTTTCAAATGTCTATTTATATATTTAATACAAGCAATTTCTCAATCTTTTATGCTAGAACAAATTTTTGTAGTAGAAATGGGACCAAATAGCTACATCTGTGGAGTCCCTGATATGTGCCCAGTATGAAGTTCTATTAATTCCCAGTTCAGTTCAGTTCAGTTCAATCACTCAGTCATGTCTGACTCTTTGTGACCCCATGAAATGCAGCACGCCAGGCCTCCCTGTCCATCACAAACTCCCACAGTTTACCCAAACTCATGTCCATCGAGTCGGTGATGCCATCCAGCCATTTCATCTTCTGTCTTCCTCTTCTCCTGCCTCCAACCCCTCCCAGCATCAAGGTCTTTTCCAATGAGTCAACTCTTCACATGAGGTGGCCAAAGTACTGGAGTTTCAGCTTCAGCATCAGTCCTTCCAATGGACACCCAGGACTGATCTCCTTTAGGATGGACTGGTTGGATCTCCTTGCAGTCCAAGGGACTCTCAACAGTCTTCTTCAACACCACAGTTCAAAAGCATCAATTCCTTGGTGCTCAGCTTTCTTCACAGTCCAACTCTCACATCCATACATGACCACCGGAAAAACAATAGCCTTGACTAGATGGACCTTTGTTGGCAAAGTAATGACTCTGCATTTTAATATGCTGTCTCGGTTGGTCATAACTTTCCTTTCAAGGAGTAAGCGTCTTTTAATTTCATGACTGCAATCACCATCTGGAGTGATTTTGGAGCCCAAAAAATAAAGTCTGACACTGTTTCCACTGTTTCCCCATCTATTTCCCATGAAGTGATGAGACCAGATGCCATGATCTTAGTTTTCTGAATGTTGAGTTTTATTTCATACAAAAATGATCAACATCAATCATATGATATCAGGTGAAAGCAAATTAAAAACAAAATTATATACCAATATACATGCAGAAGAATATAAAGACTGAAAATGCTAAGAGTAGGGAATGGTGTGGAAGAAGTTGAACACTAAGATATGGCTAATGGGACAGGAAATTGATAGAGCATCATTAGAAGTACTTGGTTATATTTATTAAAATTAATGTTTCCTTCCCACATGACTAAGTTATTCTATCTGAAAGGAAAACATAATCTTGTGCCCTCACAGACTTGCACACACATGTATTCATAGCAGCAATATTGCAGCAGGCAACATCAGGAAAGCTGACATCAAGAAGTGAAGGGATAATATCAAAAACTGAATTAATAAAATGTGGTATGTTCACGTACTGATCTATTATGCAGCAATACAATTACAGGGATCAGTGATATATGAAACAATATGATTGAATCTCAAGATAGCATGCTAAATTTAAGAAAATTAGATACAAAACCAAAACAATTTAGTATTCCATTCATTAAGACTTAATCAAATGCAAAATTATAGCCACAGCAGGAAAATCAGTTGTTGTCAAGGGACATGGGCCAGGACAGAAGCTGATTGCAAAGGGATATTTGGGAACATTTTTGAAATATTCATATATACTCTAAAAGTTATTTTTGTTGATGGCTGCCATCTGCAAATATTTATTAAATATTATCAGATCATATACTCACTTAAAATAGATGAAATTTATTGTGAACATATCATACTTTAAGAAAGCTATATTACCTGTTAGAAATGTAAAACACATAGGGATAGATGTAGAAAAATATTTGCAAAACCTATGCAAAAAATAACCATTTCTTAGAGAATTAAAAAACATATCTAAGTCAATTTAGATATATAACATTTTAATGGACTGGAAGATGCAATACTGTTAACATAGCAATTCTCCTTAATTTGCTTTATAGACTCAAAGAAATTTAGGAAGCTAATGGTTTACTATATGTTGAGAATCAAAACATTTTGAAATAAAATTATAAAGTTTGTCAGCTTACACTATCCAACTTTAAGACTCACTGTAAAAAGTATGGTAATCAGAGAATATGGACTTGGCTTAAGAATACACACTAAACCATAGATTAGAATAAAGTCATCAGAAAAATATCTGTGTGTGTGTTCAACTGAGTTTTTGAAAGTGGTGTCAAGATGATTAAATAGGCAAAAATAGCCTTATCAACAAAAGATGATAGAAAGACTGAGCATCTCTATGAGAAATTAAACCTACCAACATAACAGAAAATCTAATATTGTAAACAAAGAGACAAATAAAAAAACCTTGAAAAAGCCATAGACCTCAATATAAGAACTAAAATGTTAACACTTTTAAAAGAAAAATTAAGATTATACTTGTGACTTTGGGCTAAACACTTTTTAATAGGACAAAATAGTATGAATATCAAATAAAAAAACCTGGAGTTTATAAATATTAGAAAATTTTGCTGTTTATAAGATATTTTTAAGAGAGTATAAACAGAAACTATGGCTTGAAAAATATTCTCAAACTGGAAAGCTGATAAAATCCTATTATCTAGAATAAATAACACTTATAACTTAATAACAGAAAGACAATTCAATAAAAAATACTGTGCAACAGATGTGAATTGGCACTTACCAAATAAAAACATGCAACAAATTCAAGTAATAATATAATGTTCAACATTATTAAACATCAGAGGAATGCAAATTAAGCCACAGTAAATTTCTACATCCTCACTGAAACTACAATTTAGAGGATTTTTATTGTTTTTTGCTTTTTATCTTATCATAGAGTAATATTGCCTTCTTTTTCAAGCACTGTTCCATATATTTTGACATGTGTAGAGTTGTGTAACCACCACCACATTGAGTATGTAGAACAGCTCCATCACTGTGAAAATCCGCTCATGCTTTTGTTTACAGTTGCACTCCTACCCACAATCTCTGATGACCACTGATCTTTCTGTCATTAGTTTTTTCTTTCAAAAATGTCAAATAAATGCATGTTACATCAAATGGAACATAAAGTTAATACTAGCTTCTCTCACTCAGTATAATATTCTGGAGATTTTTTCCACTCACTTTCTTGCATTGTATTGATGGTGGCTTTCTATTGCTGAATGGCTTTCAAAAATTGCTGTATATAGACAGCTACCACCATGTGTTGAGATCACATGACCCAGCTTTAAATTTTACAACTTTATGATGGGAATAAAAAATGATGCAGCTTTTCTGGAAATGAGTTTGGCAGGGTTTTTCTTTTCTTTTCTTTTTTCCAATTAAAGTTAAATACACAGACACACACACACACACACATACATATATATTTTGGGCTTCCCTTGTGGCTCAGCTGGTAAAGAAACTGCCTGCAATGTGGGAGACCAGAGTCCGATCCCTGGATTGGGAAGATCCCCTGGAGATGGGAAAGGCTACCCACTCCAGTATTCTGGCCTGGAGAATTCTGTGGACTGTATAGTCCACCGGGTGGCAGAGTCGGACAGGACTGAGTGACTTTTACTTTCATTTTCATTTTCACATATATATTTACCATATGTGTCAGAACTTTCATTTCTAAGCATTTTTCAAGAGAAATGAAAAACATGTCAACACAAAGACCTGTCATGAATATTTATAGCATCCTCATTTGTAAAACGACCAAAATTTTATCAAAACCCCAATGTCCATCATCTGGTGAATATATAAACAATTGTAGTGTATTCATTTAATGGAACACTGTTCAGCAATAAAAAGAATAAATGAACCAATGTGGATGCATTTATGTTAAGTGAACGAAGCCAGAAATAGCATACTATATTTTGTATTTCTGAAAAGGCAAAATACAGGTACAAAAACCAATTAGCCATTGTTAGGATCTGAAGATAGTAGCAGGGGTGAAGGACTGATTGGAAACACACATGGAAACTTTTTGCTATGTCAAAAATATTATAAATCTTGATTTATGACTATATAAATTTCTTAAAATTCACCAAATTATACTCCTAAAAAGGATAAATTTTATTGTACATAAATTGCCAGAATTTAAGAACCTGACTTCCCAATAGCCTTTTTATTACAGAATGATTTAGCTGTAATTCCTATCTAGAAGAATTTCAATTAAACCTCATTCAAAACACTATCATGAAAGCAGAGACTCTCACTTTTATAAAGTATCTTTTAAATGGGCTATAAGCAAATGTTTTTATTATGTTATCACTATTTTCTATTGCCAAGTAGGTCATTAAGGTATATGTGTATATTAGCTTGATTTCTGTTTTTGTATTTCTTTTTTAAACAGTAAGAGATTATAGCTTTCCTTCACTAAGTCACCTTTTCTCTTTATTCCTCACATAAACTGGACACAGTTTGCTCTTCAAAAATCCTTGTTTGTTCAAAAAAAGGTGGTATATTTTAAACTTATAGCTCTTCTGGAAGTACTACTCAAAAGAATGTTGTTTGATTTTTGCTATCATGTGAATCAGTACAAATTAAGAACTTATATTTATCCAGGCTTGCTGTAAATTAAATATTTGCAATTAAAAAAAAAAATCTTTTCTTTACAAGTATATCATTACTTTCGATTGCTTAAACTATTCACACCATTGAGCCTGGGTAAAAACAATACTTAGCTATGCAACTCCAGTACATATAAAGAACCCCTTCACGGATCACAGCCTTGTCAAGGCAAATGGGCTTACATAACTCAATGAAACTATGAGCCAGGCTGTGCAGGATCACCCAAGACATACAGGTCATAGTGAAGCGTTCTGACAAAATGTGATCCACTGGAGAAGAAAATGGCAAACCACCCCAACATTCTTGCCTGGAGATCTACTTGGACAGTAAGAAAAGGTAAACAGACATGACACCAGAAGATGAGCACTCTAGGTTGGAAGGCATCCGATATGCTCCTGGAGAAGCGCAGAGGGCAACTACTAAAACCCCAGAAAATTAAGTGGCTGGGCCAAAGTGGAAATGATGCTTGGTTGTCAATATATCTGGTGGCAAAAGTAAAGTTAGATGCTATAAAGAACAATATTGCATGGAAACCTGGAATGTAAGGTCCATGAATCAAGGTAAATTGAATGTGGTCAAGCAGGAGATGGCAAGAATGAACATGTATGTTTTAGGAGTCAATGAACTAACGTGGGTGGGATTAGGTGGATTTAATTCAGAAGATTATTGTATCTACTACAAGAAACAACAGTTAGAACCAGACATGGAACAACTACTGGTTCCAAATTGGGAAAGGAGTAGATAAGACTGCACATTGTTGCCCTGTTTATTTAACTTATATGTAGAGTACAGCATATGAAATGCCAGGTTGGGTGAATGACAATCTTCAATCAAGATTGCCAAGAGAAACATCCATTTTAGATATGCATATAACACCACTCTAATGGCAGAAAGAGAAGAGGAAGTAAAAAACTTCTTGATGAGAGTGAGAGAAGAGTGAAAAAGCTGGCTTGAAACTCAAGAGTCAAAAAACTGAGATTGTGCCATCTGGTCCCATCACTTCATGTCAAATAAAAGGGGAAAAACTGAAAGAAATGACAGGATTTATTTTGGGGGGCTCCAATATCACTGTGGACAATGAACACGGCCATGAAATTAAAAGATGCTTGTTCCTTGGAAGGAAAGCTAAAACAAACATAGACAGCATATTAAAAAGTAAACATCACTTTGCCAGCAAAGGTCCATATAGTCAAAGCTATGGTTTTTGCCAGTAGTCATGTACAGATGTAAAAGTTGGACCATAAAGAATGTGAGTGCCAAAGAATTTGATGCTTTTAAATTGTGGTGCTGGAGAAGACTCTTGAGAGTCCCTTGGACTGTGAGGAGATCAAACCAGTAAAAGGAGATCAATCCTGAATATTCTTGGGAAGGACTGATGCAGAGGCTGAAGCTCCAGAATTTTGGCCACCTGAGGCAAAGATCTGACTCCTTGGAAAAGATCCTGCTGCTATTCTTTGGAACTCTGCTTTCAAATGGGAATTTGAAATGGGTATTTGCCTTTTCTCCTTTGCCTTTTTCTTCACTTCTTTTCTCAGCTATTTGTAAGGCCCCCTTAGACAACTATTTTGCCTATTTGTATTTCTTTTCCTTGGGGATGGCCTTGATCCCTGACACCTGTACAATGTTATGAATCTCCATCCATAGTACTTCAGGCACTTTGTCTATCAGATTTAATCCCTTGAATTCATTTGTCACTTCCACTGTATAATCATAAGGGATTTGATTTAGGTCATACTTGAATTGCCTAGTGGTTTTCCCTACTTTCTTCAGTTTAAGTCTGAATTTGGCAATAAGGAGTTCATGATCTGAGTCACAGTCAGCTCCCAGTCTTGTTTTTGCTGACTGTATGGAGCTTCTCCATCTTCAGCTGCAAAGAATATAATCAATCTGATTTTGGAATTGACTATCTGGTGATGTCCATGTGTAGTGTCTTCTCTTGTGCTGTTGGAAGATGGTACTTGCTATGAGCAGTGGGTTCTCTTGGCAAAACTCTGTTAGCCTTTGACCTGCTTTGTTTTGTACTCCAAGGCCAAATTTGCCTGTTACTCCAGGTATTTCTTGACTTTCTACTTTTGCATTCCAGCCCCCTATAAAGAAAAGGACATCTTTTGGGGGTATTAGTTCTAGAAGGTCTTGTAGGTCTTCATAGACCCATTCAACTTCAGCTTCTTCAGCATTATGGTCAGGGCATAGACTTGGAGTACTGTGATAATGACTGGTTTGCTTTGGAGATGAACAGAGATCATTCTGTTGTTTTTGAGATTGCATTCAAGTACTATATTTTGGACTCTTTTGTTGACTATGATGGCTACTCCATTTCTTCTAAAGGATTCTTGCCCACAGTAGTAGATATAATGGTCATTTGAGTTAAATTGACCCATTCCAGTCCATTTTAGTTCACTGATTCCTAAGAGTGTCGATGTTCACTCTTGCCATCTCCTGTTTGACCACTTCCAATTTATTTGATTCACGGACCTAACATTCCACATTCCTATGCAATATTGCTCTTTACAGCATTGGACTTTACTTCCATCATCAGTGACATCCAAACTGGGTGTTTTTTTTTGTTGTTGTTGTTGTTTTGCTTTGGCTCCATCTCTTCATTCTTTCTGGAGTTATTTCTCCACTGATCTCCAGTATTATATTGGGCACCTACTGACCTGGGGAGTTCACCTTTCAGTGTCCTCTTTTTGCCCTGTCATAGTGTTCAAGGGCATCTCAAGGCAAGAATACTGAAGTGGTTTGCCATTTCCTTCTCCAGTGGGCCACGTTTTGTCAGAACTCTCCACCATGACTTGTCTCTCTTGGGTGACCGTACATGGCATGGCATGGCTCATAGTTTCACTGACAAGTTAGACAAGGCTGTGGTCCAAATTAAGGGTAGAAAATTCAATATTTTGGAGTAGGAAATGGGAAACCCACTACATATTCTTGCTTGGAAAATTCCAAGGACAAAGGAGCATGACAAGCTACATTTCAAGGGGTCGCAAAAGTCAGACATAACTGAGCACACACAAAGTCACACACAATATTTCACCATTCAGAATGATTTTATCTGTACTTTTTATTTTAAATATACTTTTTAACATTAGGTAACTTTTTTAAATTGCTTGTTTGTTGACAGTTTTATCAGGAAAAGATGGTGAGTTTTATCAAATTAATCTGAAGAGATGATCATAGGGTTTATCTCCTTTAATTAATATGATGTGTGCATGCTAAATCACTTTAGTCATGTCTGATTCTTTGTGACCCTCCCTATAGACTATATCCCACCAGGGTCCTCTGTCCATGGGATTCTTCAGGCAAGAATACTTGAGTGGATTGCCATGCCCTCCTCTAGGGGATCTACCTGAGCCAGGGATCAAACCCAGTCTCTTTAGTCTCTGGCATTAGCAGAAGGGCTCTTTACCAACAGCAACCCCTGGGAAGCACAATTAATATGATTTAGTTCAGTTCAGTTCAGTCACTCAGTCTTGTCCAACTCTTTGCAACTCCTTGGGCTGCAACACACCAGGCTTCCCTGTCCATCACCAACTCCTGGAGCTTACTCAAACCCATGTCCGTCAAGTCAGTGATGCCATCCAACCATCTCATCCTATGTCATCCCAGTCTCCTCTCACCTTCAATCTTTCGCAGCATCAAGGTCTTTTCCAATGAGTCAGCTCTTTGCATCAGGTGGCCAAAGTATTGGAGTTTCATCTTCAACATCAGTCCTTCTAATGAATATTCAGGACTGATTTCCTTTAGGATGTATTCGTTTGACCTCCTTCCAGTCCAAGGGACTCTTGAGAGTCTTCTCCAACACCACAGTTCAAAAGCATCAATTCTTTGGTGCTCAGCTTTCTTTATAGTCCAACACTCAAATGCATGCATCAGTTCAGTTCAGTCGCTCAATCATGTCTGACTCTTTGCAAACCCATGGACTGCAACACGCCAGAATTCCCTCTCCATCACCAACTACCAGAGATTACTCAAACTCATGTCCATAGAGTAAGGGATGCCATCCAAGAGTCTCATCCTATGTCGACCCCTTCTCCTCCCAATTTCAATCTTTCCCATCATCAGGGTCTTTTCAAATGAGTCAGTTCATCACATAAAGTCAAAGTATTGGAGTTTCAGCTTCAGCATCAGTCCTTCCAATGAATATTCAGGACTGATTTCCTTTAGCATTGACTGGTTGGATCTCCCTGTAGTCCAAGAGTCTCTCAAGAGTCTTCTCCAACACCACAGTCAAAAAGCATCAGTTCTTTAGCACTCAGCTTTCTTTACAGTCCAATGCTCATATCCACACATAACTACTGGAAAAACCATAGCTTTGACTGGATGGACCTTTGTCAGCAAAGTGATGTCTCTGCTTTTTAGTATGTTGTCTAGGTTGGTCATAGCTTTCCTCCAAGGAGCAACTGTCTTTTAATTTCATTTGTTCCAGTCACTGGCTGCAGTGATTTTGGAGCTGAAAAAGATAAAGTCTCTCACTGTTTCCATTGGTTCTCCATCTATTTGCCATGAAGTGATGGGACCAGATGCCATGATCTTAGTTTTATGAATGTTGAGTTTTAAGCCAACATTTTCCATCTCCTCTTTCATATTCATCAAGAAGCTCTTTAGTTCTTCTTTACTTTCTGCCATAAAGGTGGTGTCATCAGCATATCTGAGATTATTGATATTTCACTCAGCAATCTTGATTTCAGTTTGTGCTCCATCCAGCCTGGCATTTCTCATGATGTACTCTATGTATAAGTTAAGTCAGCAGGGTGACAATATATAGCTTTGATGAAATCCTTTCCTGATTTGGAACCTGTCTGTTGTTTCATGTATAGTTTTAACTGATGCTTTTTGACCTGCATACAGATTACCCAGAAGGCAGCTCAGGTGGTTTGGTATTCATTCCCATCTCTTTCAGAATTTTTCACAGTTTGTGGTGATCCACACAGTCAAAGGCTTTGGAACAGTCAATAAAGCAGAAATAGATGTTTTTCTGGAACTCTCTTGCTTTTTTGATGATCCAGTGGATGTTGGCAATTTGATCTCTGTTTCCTCTGCCTTTTCTAAATCCAGCTTGAACATCTGGAAGTTCATGGTTTACATACTGTTGAAGCCTGGCTTGGAGAATTTTGAGCATTACTTTGCTCGCGTATGAGAGGAGTGCAATTGTGTGATTGTTTAAACATTTGTGGCACTGCCTTTCTTAGGGATTGGAATGAAAACTGACCTTTTCCAGTCCTGTGGCCACTGCTGAGTTTTCTAAATTTGCTGGCGTATTGAGGGCAGCACTTTCACAGCATCTCTTGTGTTGTTGGAAGACCAAGGTTGCTACGACCAGTGGGTTTCTCTTGGCAAAACTGTTAACCTTTGCCCTGCTTTGTTTTTTATTCCAAGGCCAAATTTGCCTGTTACTTCAGGTACCTCTTGACTTCCTACTTTTTCATTCCAGTCCCCTACATGGTAAATTAATATGGTAAATTATGCTAAATAATTTTTCAATAATAAATCCAGCTTTACATTTGCAGAATTCCAAAGTCATGATGTATTTTCCTTTGCTTATACTGTGTCTTGATTTGCTAATGCTTAATTTACATATTTTGATGTAATATGCTGACTTGTGGATTTACTTTTTTCTAATGTCCATTTCAGATTGTAATATCAGGATGATATTGGTGTCATTAAACAAGTTGAGATGTTCTCCTCTCTCTGCTTTCTGTTTTTTAATGCATCATTTCTTCCATAAATGATTGGCAGCATTCACCAGGGAAATCATTCTGTGCTGAAGTTATCTCTAGCAATTTTTTTGTTTTGCTTAGCCCTGCTTTGTTTTAGCATACTTTTATTTAAAAGTAGTTTATAAAACTAACCTTTAAACTATTCCACCATTATATAAGTTACAAGTGTACATTTCAATGTTAAGAAACAATCTTTAGGAGCACATTTTTAATGTGAACTAAAATCTATTTGAATTACATTTTCAGGTAGAACTATGGTGTTGGAGAAGACTCTTGAGAGTCCCTTGGGCTGCAAGGAGATCCAACCTGTCCATCCTAAAGGAGATCAGTCCTGGGTGTTCATTGGAAGGACTGATGCTGAAGCTGAAACTCCAATACTTTGGCCACCTCACGCGAAGAGTTGATTCATTGGAAAAGACGCTGATACTAGGAAGGATTGGGGGCAGGAGGAGAAGGGGATGACAGAGGATGAGATGGCTGGATGGCATCACTGACTCGATGGACATGGGTTTGAGTAAACTCCAGGAGTTTGTGATGGACAGGGAGACCTGGCGTGCTGCAATTCACAGGGTTGCAAAGAGTTGGACACGACTGAGTGACTGAACTGAACTGAACTGAAATTAACATAGGAACATATTTACACACACAAAAATATAACCCTTATGTCCTTTTCTTTTGTATGGCTTGATGTGCACCAGTCTTACACTTAAAAGACATATCAAAACTACTAGTTTAAATGACCTACACATGCTCCAAACTAATTTGAAGTTTCAATTAAAATTTCAATTAACAACTACAAAAAAATTCTATGAACAATACAGAAATCCTTGTATCTTTTCCTTGAAATCTTGATTTGTATTTAGCTATATCTTTTCCCAAGATGACATAGAAAACAGTTGTTGGCCTTTGGAATACACTATTTATCAACATCAATTTGTTTTGTGTTGTGTTATTTTTACATTGAATTTACTTTTGCATCTTTGTAGTTTCAACCAATTAGGGCCTTGATATTTAAAACATGCTTGTTATAAACTGCATACTATTGTTTCATGGTATGTTTTATCCAATTTTATTTTTTTCCCTTTTATAAACATTAAAAACTCTAGGAAAAATGGCTTAGAGTAATTTCTTAACCTATAAATATATAAAATTTTATAAATATAAATATTCAGTCACATTATCAAAATTAATAACAAAGTCCAAACACACACACAAAAAGCAGAACTCAAAAGATGTTTTGTATATTTCCTTGTCTATGCTTTTATAACAAAGAACACAATATTGTAACAAAAATTCAGAGGAAGAAAAAAATTGGCTTTTATTCCCTCTTGCCTAGAGCAATCATTTGAAGCCAAGCTTTGAAGTAGATGTTTTTTAAGGCATTTATATTAAAAATAAAAGAGAAAAAGTGCGTAGTGTACAATTTGTTTCTAATTGCAGTATATTTATCTTATAAAAATGTTACACTTCACAAGATAAACTTAAAAGTCAGATGAGCTCCGTGTAAATTTGAGTAGAAGGCAGTGATTTTCCTACCTAATTTTAACACATAATAAACAGGTTGGCAATAAAATCTTCAAAGGTGATTTCTAAAGGAATGATTTGCTTTGAGTTGTGTTAACTTAATAATAAAAATGGCCTTAATTTGCCTCCAGCAAACCCAGAGGCAAACATTACTTCTAACACATAGCTGTTTTTAAATATCCCTTAAAGGCAAAATAACGTCATCGATACTCGATCTGTCAAACACATAGTACATTCATAAATGATACTTTAATATTTATGGAAAGACTGAGGTGTAGCGGGAAGAACTGGAAAGCAAGATGAAGGATTCTGGCTCTAGCTCTGCCACTCATTACTTGGATATGTATTGTTACTTTGGGAGAGAGTCAAACTCTCCAGGTGTCCTGATAGGTTATATGAGAAGTTTGGATTAATTCTCTAAGGTCATTTCCAGAAGGAATAAAGTTAATGCATGATTTCTCTAAGAACTTTTCAAAGTTTGTATTCATTGACAAAAAAAAAAAAAATGTAACTTCAAAATTTTCAATATTGAATTTCATATTTTATGCCTATTGTGCCTGATGTAACTAATCTAGGTTTTAAAGTGAACATGTAAGTGTTAGTTGCTCAGTCATGTCTGACTCTGTGACTCCACAGATTGTAACCCGCCAAGCTCCTCTGTCCATGGCATTCTCCAGGCAAGAGTACTAGAGTGGGTAGCCATTCCCTCCTCCAAGGGATCTTCCCCACCCAGGGATAAAACCCAGGTCTCCTGCATTGCAGGCAGATTGCAGGTGACTCTTGACCATCTGAGCCACTATGGAAGCCCTAATCCAGGTTTATGCCAGGTTCCATATTTTAAGTTTCAATGTATTTCTTAAAGGCTTCTCCTTTCCTCCTCATTCACTGTTTCTTGGGTGGCATCTCTATTGTCATAGTATTAGCTGCATATCTGATCAACTGTTGGTGTGTGTCAGTGGCATTATATCCTGAGATGTGTACATCCCCCAGTCTTATTCTCACCATTGCGACCCTCCATACATGGTATCCTCTGAAAGACCTAAGTCTTGATCTGTATAAACCAAGCTTCTTCTTGTCACAGCTCTACAATATGTTCAGGTCTGCTGACTTTGGTCTTTTCTAACATCTGTAATCTTGTAAGTCTAGGAAAATTCAACTGTTCTCTCATGCATTTCTGGAAAAAATATAAACTTTTTTGGATGTCTTGGTTAATCTCACTTTAGATATGATTTATCCCATGAATCTCTACAGGAAATGACTGTGAAGCTGCTTGGGAAGCAAGGCAGGGTTCTAACTCATATGTCAGAATATTTAAACTGTGTTGGAATTGTATTATATCCCCTCACCAGGACATAATCTGAACAGTGGGCAGAATGAAGATTTTCTTTACAAAAAGATACCTGAAAGTCCTAATTTATCACTTGTCTTCCTTTATATTTATGCCTTTTTTTTTTTACTTTCCCAAGTTTATATAATTTTTATTTTATTTTATATATTTATGCTGGAAAGAGAGGAAGGTGAAAAGGATAAGATCATATATTTTTCTCTGTCTAATTTATTAAGATAGAAATTTAGCTCATGATGCTCAGACTTTAAAATGTTTTTTTTTCTCAAAGCTATTGCCATGTTTTGAGCCTCAAAAGCTTTTTGTGTTTTTCTTAGCCATTTTTTTCTTGAGGGCACTGAGGTGGGTGAGTGCACTTTGCTCCTTGAGCCTGAGGAAAATCATATGCACAAAGAATGAGCATGTTGAAAAGCAACTGGTAATAGTTAAAATTATTTTTTTTCACACAACTTTCAGTGATTTTCCTTTGCCTCAGTTGTTTAAAGTAAGATAATATTGGCTAGTGCATATTATTTAGCCTGTTAATGTACACAAAGTTGATGGAAGGACAGAATTTGTTACATATATTTTTAAGAATACAGTTGCTAAAAAATTGTGATGACACTTAGTTACCTCCAAAGATGTAACTTTTAATCTATGTGGCCTTGAAAGAGTAAAAAGGGAGAGAGAAACTGTGTGGATTATTTTATATTCAACTTCTCCTTGAAATATCCTGGTCACAGGCTTTTCCTGTTGATTTAAGAAAACATAATACTAATATGGACCTAAAATCTTAACTCTTAATAAGCAAAGTCAAAAATAACTCACAATAGATCTTTATAGCCCAGCTGTTTATTAAGATATTTATTCATAAGTCTACAAGTATGGACATTATTGAAAATCTATACCTAAAGCAGCATCAGAGATGGAAAACACAGCAATCAAGAAGGAGTCTTAGGCAAAGGAAAGAAATCAAATGTGTTATCAAATCACAGAACAGGCTATAAGTTATTCACAGACCATCAAACATAGCAAGTCTCTGATGTTATTCAAACACTGGGAAGATTTTAGTATAGACAAATACACCATTCTGTTTTGTAATTGAATATCTGTTTTGTTATATTTCATTGTATTGGTTTGTTGACAACACTAGGAGATGTTCATTCTCTAGAATGGCAATCTTTGAAATACAAGAAATAAAACAGTATGAATATAATCTTGTTATAATAGAGAAATATATTTTATAAAATGAGTTTAACTTAAATAATTTTCAAATTATTTTCCATTCCTGAAATAATTGAAAATAATATGATTTCCATTTGATCTCTCTATATTTTAAGTAGAAGCAAGTGTTACAAATGAAAGAAAGGAGAGCCTACGCATTTGTGTGTTGTGTGTATGTTAATATATCTAATGTGATTTACTATAGGTACACTAATTTTATTTTCCTACATCAATAAGTGTTTTCTGCTTTTTCTTTACTTTTATTATTTTGTAAGTTCAAACATGATGCATGATTTTATATAAATTCTGAGTACTTAAATGTCAAGTCATTAAAACTATATGCAATTAAATACTCAGTTACACTAATCACATTTCAAAGATTTAATAAACATGTTACTATTGGCTACTGCAATGGGCAGTGCAGATATAGAACATTCCATCATTGAAGAAAGTTCTACTGGACAGTGCTACCTTAAACAACCTGAAATCACTTTTAGTGGCTCCATAATATCTCGTTGCTGGATATCATTATGGTATCATGATTACTTAAGTATTCCTATATTGCTATATTTCTTCAGAGCTTACAGGTTGATTTCTTTTGCTTATTATTGTTCAGTAAATTTGGCTTTTCCATTCTTTGTTCCATTATATGGTTCATTAACAAAGTAACATCCTACTTTTCTTTGTAAATGTACATAAGTAAGAAAAATGTTTGTAGACAGTGGTAGTTTCACCACATTCATGAGTAAACAAAAGGCAAGCAACTATTATGCTGTATAATTATCTAATAAATGAAACATTGACTGAATTAGCCCATTATTACAACATTTCTACAAAGTGTTTCTTTGTAACTGATTATGATTTTTCAAAAGACTTCCTAAAGCTTTCATTTTCTCTTAAATTGCAATTTTAAAAATTATGTCTACTTCCCTTCTGATTTAAAAATATCACATCTTAACTATAAGGGAAAAGTTGTCTAGACAATAGAGTCTGAATTCAGAAGGTGCTTCACTCAATTGTCAATGTTGAGCGACCAGAGACAGTCTTTGTTCCACCTCTGAATTCCACTCTCCAGACTCCACTGAATGATGTAATGTCATGAACACATTAAATAATTGTTTTAGAGTTAAACACACCTATTTTCAAATGCAAGTTTCAGGACATACTAATTGGATGATGTTGGGCAAATTACATTATGTGATTTATACTGCTCCTTCATGAGATCTCAAAGAGAAAAATGAGCAATCAACACTTAGGGCAGATGGTGGCCTTTCCTGGTAGCTCAGTAGCAAAGAATCCTCCTGCCAATGCAGGAAAGAGGTTCAATCCCTGGGTGGGGAAGATTCCCTGGAGAGAGGAGCCTGACGGGCTACAGGGGTTGCAAAGGAGTCGGACACAACTTAGTGCCTACACAATAACAACAAAAATGTCACATGCACATAACAAACTTGTTAGCTGTTGCCACTGAAGAGGCTGAACTGAATTAACCCTTGCTGAAATACTTTTTAATTTCTAATTTAAAAGAGTAAAACAAAAACAGACATCCAAAGAGATAAAATGACTTTTCCTAATTTTCACAAGATAGAAGAGACTAAACATGTAAATCACTCATGCATTTTCTGTTGTACTATTTTTTCTGAATATTTTAAATCTATTAATATATTTAGTTTACTTCTCAGTCAGGTGAGTCAACTATTACCCATTCCAAGTACCTGGAAATTCAGAAATATCGCAGCAGGCAGGTTGAAACACAAAGTTCCTGAAGTTGTATTGCAGGAAAGAAAGATTTAACAGTAAAGAGTGTTGAGAAGACACTTCAGCATGTTTCTGTGCCAGAACAAAAAGGGAAGCTATCGCAAAAATTGATTTTAGAATCTGAATGTCATTGTATTAGACGGGATCCTGTGAGGAAGAAGATAATAATGAGATAGGGAAAAGACATGCATAAAGTTTGGTACTACTTTCATTTTAGTCATATTATACTACAAGGTTAAGGGGGGGAAAGTAGTTATGGCTCATCTAGGGGCCATATTTTTCATATGAAAATATTTTTTAAGGCCAAATAATTGTGGTGTCTTGGGCTTCCCTGCTGGTTCAAATGGTAAAGAACCTGCCTGCAATGCAGGATACCTAGGTTCCATCCCTGGGTCAGGAAGATCCCCTGAAGAAGGGAATGCTACTCAGTCCAGTATTCTTGCCTGGAGAATTCCATGGACAGAGAAGCCTAGCAGGATACATTCCATAGGATTTCAAAGAGTTGAACATGACTGAGCGACTAACACTAACTAATATAAGAAACACAAGAAAAATTGTTAGACAATAAAGAATATATGAAGCAATATGCATTTACCCAAGGATTACATGTAGGATATGGAGTTAGAGAAGGCAAGGCTCAGGGAAAGAACAAGACCGGCACTTTACAGGAACAGATCACCTTTAATGAGGCGAGAAGGGACAGCAGTCAGATTAGTGAACTGCTGCACCAACCCAAGAAAAGAGTAAGTATATATAGGCATATATGTGGAAAGCTATTGTCTTAAGGGGGCCTGTTCTTCTCCAAGGTTATTTGGGGTAATTATCTCTGAAAATGGCTGGGGCAAGGAATTCTGGAGATCGGCCAGAGGCTGGACCAGCTGGGAGCTGGGTGTAATCAACCTTAATGTCCATATTTTTTGTTTTTTTTTTCCCTCATTCTGGTGAGAGAGTTCTTTGTTTTGCATAGAATGGTGGGGAGGACCTAGAAGGAAGTTTTAACTCCAGGCTATTTTGAGCCATGTAACTTTCCTTCATTACCAGAATATAATTTAAAAATAGCAGTATGTACTGTAGGATTTAAGAAACAAGCAGATTCTGTATGCTATCATTCATGCTTAAAATTCCTAGGGAACTAAACCTCCAGAAAATCAAAGAAGCTAGAAAAACAAATGTGAAGAAGATAAAAAAAAAAAGTCCATGAAATACAAATTAATGGCACAGATCCAAAAGAGAAAGAAAGTTATTAAAACCTAGGACAGGAAGGATGGCAGTTTCTCCATTCAGTTTCCATACCATCACTTCACCTTTGCCACTGAACTCATGCCCCATTCCAGCATCAAATCCGGAGAGTATGTGGGTAACAGTAACACCTAACAATAATAAATGTCTGATATGCTCCATATGCTCTATTGAGCACTTAAGCATCTTATTACTGTGACCCCAAGCAACAAGAGCTATTATCATAAGTTTTCTATACTTGGCAAAACTGAGGATTAGTGAATTAAATATATGCTGAGGACACAGCTGATT
This sequence comes from Odocoileus virginianus, assembly GCF_023699985.2. Lineage (NCBI taxonomy): Eukaryota > Metazoa > Chordata > Mammalia > Artiodactyla > Cervidae > Odocoileus > Odocoileus virginianus. The sequence continues at coordinate 36,460,308 of NC_069680.1, forward strand.
AGTGGTTTACAGGGGGTTCAAACAGGAAATCGCCAATGCCAAATTTCAGGAGTGCTAGAAAAGTTTGAAAGGTTCAAGGTGTTAAAGACTTTTTGAACTCTCAGAGTGTGGAGGCACTCCAGTCTTCAACATTTTCAGGACCCAAATGAGAAGCAAGAGAATATCAACAGGAAATTGTTATTTTTCCCATGTCCATTGCACACATAGGCTTTTGGAAACTGACTCTCTGTGACTTATTGACTTAGCAGTAGCAATTCTTATTGGGATTAACTAGAAAAAGAAGCATCCAATTGTTTTCAAAAGTCATTAAAGGGAGGAATAAAAGCAAAGTCTAATATGTGAGAACTATACCAAGGTTTAGATTTCACCTGTTTCTTCAACTTCTGTAAAATAGCACATTTAAACTGTCAGTTTAGAGCATTTGTTGTTTTCATTTTAAAATATTTACAATTCCTACTTTTAAAAATAATAAAATATTAATTTTAAATGCACTCATTTCAAAGGAGTCTGAACAGATATAGAGAGTATGTACATTTAATGATTCAAAATTATTCAGCTCTGCATTTAATTAATAATTAATTTTCCAGTTAGGTTATTGTAAAATCTTAAAAGAAAGAGCTTAGATTCTTTACTATATCCTGAAAGGAATAGAAAACCTCCAGAAATTGTTTTTCAAATTCTGCTGGCATAAGCACTGAAATCACCTGAGGTTCTTTTTCAAAATGCGTATTTATAAGACCAGCTTTAAATTTACTGAGGGGAGTATTCAGATTTGCACAACCTGAAAGAGTTTTGTCGACCATTCTTATACTAATGTTTTTTGATAGTATTGTCTTTATATTTAAATTTGCCAAATTCTAGAGATTGTACTCTTAGAGATGTATTATATCTGAAATTTAATCATAAAAAAATGATGTTTTAAAGGCATATAGAGGGTACAAATTTTTAAATCAAATGGAGTCTCGGAGTATTTAAAACAAAAATAAAAATAAAAACAAAAAAATCATTGAATCAGCCATATATATCAAGAAGCTACAAATTTTTAAATCAAATGGAGTCTCAGATTATTTAAAACAAAAATAAAAATAAAAAAAAATAAAAAAATCATGAATCAGCCATATGTATCAAGAAGCTAAAATGTACAATGTAGTATACTAGGATCTGTGCAAGTTTAGCTCTAGAAATACGGCTCCTGTAAAATATTGGAGAGAAGATATGCAATTGCTCCACTCTTACTCCAAAGCAGATGCTTTAAACAATAAGGTTTCTAAATGTTTTCAGATGCTGTCAATGTTATTATCTGTGTGTCTGTAACGTGAGCATTTTTTTTTTACATAATCACAAATAAAACTGTACACATGTGCTTTGCAAAATAAAATAGCTGTGAGATACCACTCAAGTTATTTTTAACTATTATTGTTAAGTAGAAAATGATATCCTCAAGCAAAAAAGTTCACACAATAGATGCATTATTTCTAGACTTCAGCAATTTTTCTCTTCAATTATCTATTGCAAAGCTCATCAGCTAAGTTTAAAATGAATGAAGAAACAATGTTATTTTATCCTAGAAAACTCAGTCTCTGAGGAAGGAAAAGAAATGGACTTTGATAGCATTTTTTTTAGGACTCGAAGACTAAGAAACACCTTTGTAGAAAAGTTTTAGTCATTTTGCCAGGATTTTCCAGAGTCCTTAATTCTGAGAGAAAGGTTTAGGTTTATCAAAAAAGATTTCCTTAAACATTATTCAAACTCAAACATATAGGAAGCTAAGGTATTGTTGATTGTGTGACATGAATAATGACATCATAATCATGCTAATCTAAGTCATAAATGTAATTTTTTAATATTTAATTTGGAAACTTTGAACTCATATAAGAAGACAATGACAATAAAATTTTTCTATGTGTGTAAAACTTTCAAAGAATTTTCACATTATTATATAAATTATGTTTCACAGCACTATGAGAATTATGCCAGTTGAGCTACTTCAAATCCTAAAAGATGATGCTGTGAAAGTGCTGCATTCAATATTCCAGCAAATATGGAAAACTCAGCAGTGGCCACAGAACTGGAAAAGGTCAGTTATCATTCCAATCCCTAAGAAAGACAATGCCAAAAGATGCTCAAACTACCACACAATTGCACTCATCTCACACGCTAGTAAAGTAATGCTCAAAATTCTCCAAGCCAGGTTTCAGCAATACATGAACCGTGAACTTCCAGATGTTTAAGCTGGTTTTAGAAAAGGCAGAGGAACCAGAGATCAAATTGCCAACATCCCCTGGATCATCGAAAAAGCAAGTGAGTTTCAGAAAAACATCTATTTCTGTTTTATTGACTATGCCAAAGCCTTTGACCATGTGGATCACAATAAACTGTGGAAAATTCTGAAAGAGATGGGAATACCATACTACCTGACCTGCCTCTTGAGAAACCTGCATGCGGGTCAGGAAGCAACAGTTAGAACTGGACATGGAACAACAGACCGGTTCTAAATAGGAAAAGGAGTACATCAAAGCTGTATATTGTCACCCTGCTTATTAATCTTATATGCAGAGTATATCATGAGAAATGCTGGGTTGGAGGAAGCACAGGCTGGAATCAAGATTGCCGGGAGAAATATCAATAATCTCAGCTATGCAGATGACACCACCCTTATGGCAGAAAGTGAAGAAGAACTAAAGAGCCTCTTGATGAAATTGAAAGAGGACAGTGAAAAAGTTAGCTTAAAGCTCAACATTCAGAAAAGTAAGATCATGGGATCCGGTCCCATCACTTCATGGCAAATAGATGGGGAAACAGTGTCTACCTTTATTTTTTGGGGGGCTCCATAATCACTGCAGAGGGTGACTGCAGCCATGAAGTTAAAAGATGTTTACTCCTTGGAAGGAAAGTTAGATAGCATATTAAAAAGCAGAGACATTACTTTGTCCACAAAGGTCCATCTAGTCAAGGCTATGGTTTTTCCAGTGGTCATGTATGGATGTGAGATTTGGACTATAAAGAAAACTGAGCATGGAAGAATTGATGTTTTTGAACTGTGATGTTGGAGAAGACTCTTGAGAGTCCCTTGGACTGCAAGGAGATCCAACCAGTCCATCCTAAAAGAGATCAGTCCTGGGTGTTCATTGGAAGGACTGATGTTGAAGCTTAAACTCCATTACTTTGGCCACCTCATGCAAAGAGCTGACTCACTGAAAAAGACCCTGATGCTGGCAAAGATTGAGGGCAGGAGGAGAATGAGATGACAGAGGATGAGATGGTTGGATGGCATCACCAATTCAATGGACATGGGTTTGGGTAGACTCTGGCAGCTGATGATGTACAGGGAGCCTGGAGTGCTGTGGTTCATGGGGTCGCAAAGAGTCAGACCCAACTGAGCGACTGAACTGAGCTGAACTGAGAGTTGTTGTAGAGAAAAGTGGAAATTGAAAAGTTGAAATGACTTGCTTGTGGGCAGACTCCAGGTTTTCTCACCATGAAGTCAAGATGTGTACTTTAAGTGGTAAGAATTTAGAATGAAACACAGTTAAATTATTCTACTTGTTTCAAACACCACAGTGTTTATTTTGCTATCCATATCAGTTTATCATCACTCTCCTAAACTTCAAATAGAATTAGCTTTGTTAATATTTGAATCATTCTGTAAACACATACCAAATTTTTAATTCAGATCCTATTAAGTGTATCCTACCAATAGTATGATTATGAAGCCAATATCTAGCTCTAATTTTGAAATTTACATGAGCCTCTGTCAAATTTCCCCTGTTGATATCATTTTTAAATCTCTGGTTTGCCATCATCACTGTTCACCTCTGTCTACATCTATCTTCATATTTTGAATATTATAAGCAAGAAAAACTTTGAAAGTGAAAGTGGAGTCACTCAGTCATGTCCGACTCTTTGTGACTCAGGGACTGTAGTCAGCCAGGCTCCTCCATCCATGGGATTTTCCAGCAAAGAATACTCCACTGGTTTGCCATTTCCTTCTCGAGGGAATCTTCCCAAAAACTTTGTGGGAACTAATTCTCTAAGGTTCAGTTCAGTTCAGTTCAGTCGCTCAGTCGTGTCCGACTCTGTGACCCCATGAATCGCAGCACGCCAGACCTCCCTGTCCATCACAAACTGGCAGAGTTTACTCACACTCATGCCCATCACGGAGAAGGCAATAGCATCCCACTCCAGTACTCTTGCCTGGAAAATCCCATGGATGGAGGAGCCTGGTAGGCTGCAGTCCCTGGGGTCGCTAAGAGTTGGACACTACTGAGCAACTTCACTTTCAATTTTCACTTTCCACTTTCATGAATTGGAGAAGGACATGGCAACTCACTCCAGTGTTCTTGCCTGGAGAATCCCAGGGACAGGGGAGCCTGGTGGGCTGCCGTCTATGGGGTTGCACAGAATCGGACATGACTGAAGTGATTTAGCAGCAGCAGCAGCATGCCCATCGAGTCGGTGATGCCATCCAACCATCTCATGCTCTGCCGTCCCCTTCTCCTCCTGCCCCCCAACCCTCCCAGCATCAAGGTCTTTTCCGAGTCAACACTTCACATGAAGTGGCCAAAGTATTGGAGTTTCAGCTTCAGCATCAGTCCTTCCAATGAACCCCCAGGACTCACCTCCTTCAGAATAGACTAAGTTAGAGAAGCATAAAAGATATGATGGTAGTCAAATATCCAGCACTGAGTTAATGATAGACATTTCAATTCATTATGAAATGCAGCAGTGGAACTAATAGGCCAAATCTTAAAGGTATCAGTGTAAAAGAAGATTCATAATTGGAAGAAGGTAAACATGGAATGAGGCTATAACAGTGCCATGGATTTCTGGTTATAAAGTGGAACCACTAGAGATATGTTAAACTGGAATTTTAATTAAAAGTTAACAGAGACATTCTCTAGGTCTCATCAAATACTTTTTTTATCAGATTCTGATGTTTTAATATTTAATTAATAATCTTTCTGAAATTATGTAACATTGTAAAAATATCATTAATTAGTTACTTTGACCAAATATTTAAGAAAATATGAAAATTTATTAATAGATTCTCTCATATGAGTTCAGTTCAGTCGCTCAGTTGTGTTCGACTCTTGAGACCCCATGAATCGCAGCACGCCAGGCCTCCCTGTCCATCACCAACTCCCGGAGTTTACTCAAACTCCTGCCCATTGAGTAGGTGATGCCATCCAGCCATCCAGCCATCTCATCCTCTGTCGTCCCCTTCTCCTCCTGCCCCCAGTCCCTCCCAGCATCAGGGTCTTTTCCAATGAGTCAACACTTCGCATGAGGTGGCCAAAGTATTGGAGTTTCAGCTTCAGCATCGCTCCTTCCAATGAACACTCAGGACTGATCTCCTTCAGGATGGACAGGTTGGATCTCCTTCCAGTCCAAGGGACTCTTGTGTCCCTTGTGGTTCTCCAACACCACAGTTCAAAAGCATCAGTTCTACAGCGCTCAGCTTTCCTCACAGTCCAACTCTCACATTCATACGTGACCACTGGAAATACCATAGACTTGACCAGATGGACCTTTGTTGGCAAAGTAATGTCTCTGCTTTTTAATATGCTGTCTAGGTTGGTCACAGCTTTCCTTCCAAGGAGTAAGTGTCTTTTAATTTCATGACTGCAATCACCATCTGCAGTGATTTTGGAGCCCCAAAAAACAAAGTCTGACACTGTTTCCACTGTTTCCCCATCTATTTCCCATGAAGTGATGGGACCAGATCCCATGATCTTAGTTTTTTGAATGTTGAGATTTAAGCCAACTTTTTCACTATCCTCTTTCACTTTCATCAAGAGGCTTTTTAGTTCCTCTTCACTTTCTGCCATAAGGGTGGTGTCATCTGCATATCGGAGGTTATTGATATTTCTCCCAGCAATCTTGATTCCAGCTTGTGCCTTCTCCAGCCCAGCGTTTCTCATGATGTACTCTGCATGTAAGTTAAATAAGCAGGGTGACAATATACAGCCTTGACATACTCCTTTTCCTATTTGGAACCAGAATGTTGTTCCATGTCCAGTTCTAACTGTTGCTTCCTGATCTGCATGTAGGTTTCTCAAGAGGCAGGTCAGGTGGTCTGGTATTCCCATCTCTTTCAGAATTTTCCACAGTTTATTGTGATCCACACAGTCAAAGGCTTTGGCATAGTCAATAAAGCAGAAATAGATGTTTTTCTGGAACTCTCTTGCTTTTTCGATGATCCAGCGGATGTTGGCAATTTGATCTCTGGTTCCTCTGTCTTTTCTAAAACCAGCTTGAACATCTGCAAGTTCTCGGTTCACATATTGCTGAAGCCTGGCTTGCAGAATTTGGAGCATTACTTTACTAGTGTGTGAAATGAGTGCAATTGTGCAGTAGTTTGAGCATTATTTGGGATTGCATTTCTTAGGGATTGGAATGAAAACTGACCTTTTCCAGTTCTGTGGCCACTGCTGAGTTTTCCAAATTTGTTTTTGAGTGCAGCACTTTCACTGCATTATCTTTCATGATTTGAAATAGCTCAACTGGAAATCCATCACATCCACTAGCTTTGTTCGTAGTGATGCTTTCTAAGGCCCACCTGACTTCACATTCCAGTATGGCTGGCTCTAGGTTAATGATAACACCATTGTTATTATCTGGGTCGTGAAGTTCTTTTTTGGTACAGTTCTTCTGTGTATTTTTGCCACCTCTTCTTAATATCTTCTGCTTCTCATAGGTCCATACCTTTTCTGTCCTTTATGAAATCCATCTTTGCATGAAGTGTTCCCTTGGTATCTCTAATTTTCTTGAAGAGATCTCTAGTCTTTCTCATTCTGTTGTTTTCCTCTATTTCTCTGCATTCATTGCTGAGGAAGTCTTTCTTATCTCTCCTGGCTATTCTTTGGAACTCTGTATTCAAATGGGATCATCGTTCCTTTTCTCCTTTGCTTTTCACTTCTCTTCTTTTCACAGCTGTTTGTAAGGCCTCCTCAGACAACCATTTTGCCTTTTTTCATTTTTCCCATGGGTATGGTCTTGATCCCTGTCTCCTGTACAATGTCACAAACTTCTGCCCATATTTCATCAGGCTCTCTGTCTATCAGATCTAGTCCCTTAAATCTATTTCTCGCTTCCACTGGATGGTCATAAGGGGTTTGATTTAGGTCATACCTGACTGGTGTAGTGGTTTTCCCTACTTTCTTCAGTTTAAGTCTGAATTTGGCAATAAGGAGTTCATGATCTGAGTCACAGTCAGCTCCCGGTCTTGTTTCTGCTGATTGTATAGAGCTTCTCCATCTTCGGCTGCAAAAATTACAATCAATCTGATTTCAGTGTCAACCATCTGGTGATGTCCATGTGTGGTGTCTTCTGTTGTGTTGTTGGAAGAAGGTGTTTGCTATGACCTGTGCGTTCTCTTGGCAAAACTCTATTAGCCTTTGTCCTGCTTCATTCTGTACTCCAAGGCCAAATTTGCCTGTTACTCCAGGTGTTTCTTGACTTCCTACTTTTGCATTCCAGTACCCTATAATGAGAAGGATATCTTTTTTGGGTGTTAGTTCTAAAAGGTCTTGTAGGTCTTCACAGAACTGTTCCACTTTAGCTTCTTCAGAATTACTGGTTGGAGCATAGGCTTGGATTGTCGTGATATTGAATGGTTTGCCTTGGAAACGAACAGAGATCTTTCTGTCGTTTTTGAGATTGCATCCAAGTACTGCATTTGGACTCTTTTGTTGACCATGATGGCTACTCCATTTCTTCTAAGGGATTCCTGCTGATAGTAGTACATAATAAGGGTCATCTGAGTTAAATTCACCCATTCCAGTCCATTTTAGTTCACGGATTCCTAGAATATTGACATTCACTCTTGCCATCTCCTGTTTGACCACTTCCAATATGCCTTGATTCGTGGACCTATCATTCCAGGTTCATATTCAATATTGATCTTTATAGCATCGGACCTTGGTTCTATCACCAGTCACATCCACAACTGGGTATTGTTTTTGCTTTTTGCTTTTTGCTGGGTATTGTTTTGGCCCCTTCATTCCTTCTGGAGATTTTTCTCCACTGATCTCCATTACCAATTGGGCACCTACTGACCTGGGGAGTTCCTCTTTCAGTATACTATCAATTTGCCTTTTCCTACTGTTCATGGGGTTCTCAAGGCAAGAATACTGAAGTGGTTTGCCATTCCCTTCTCCAGTGGACCACACTCTGTCAGACCTCTCCACCATGACCTGTCCGTCTTGGGTGGCCCCACACGGCATGGCTTAGTTTCACTGAGTGAGACAAGCTGTGGTCCTGTGATCAGATTGGCTAGTTTTCTGTGATTATGGCTTCAGTGTGTCTGCCCTCTGATGCCCTCTCGCAACACCTACCATCTTACTTGGGTTTTTCTTACCTTGGACAAGGGATAATCTTTTATAGCAAATAAATATCTCTCTGTACCTCCTGATACAATTTTAACAATATATCTCCAGGTTAATGAATGCTCTTCCTTAAGAGATATAAATATATATAATATGTAAGTAGGGTATATCTATATAACATTTTCCTATTATTTATATAGAAGTTGTGGGCTTCCCAGATAGCTCAAAATGTAAAGAATCTGCCTGCAATGTGGGAGATGGATTCTATCTCTGGATTGGGAAGATTCCCTGGAGAATGGGATGGTAATTCATTCTAGTATTCTTGCCTGGAGAATTCCCTGGACAGAACAGCCTGGCAGCCTACAGTCCATGGGACCGCAAAGATTCAGACAGGAGAGAGTTACTAACTACTTTCATTTGAACATAGAAGTTGTAGAGTTTCTATTAGGGAAGGTTATTTCTTGTAATATATCTGATTAGTTAAAAAATAGAGCATATTATAATCGTTCATTTGCAAAACAGCTTTGTTGAAGATTCAGTTGTTTAATGCATTGTTTGTTGATTTCTCCCTTCAGTATCACAGAAACAAAAGATATCTTTAAAACAATGTTCTTTCATAAGGATATTTCAGCTTCAAAATTGATGCAATTCTAGGGCTTAGAATGCTGTAACTTTCCTCTACCCAGAGACAGCAAAACAATATAACAATAACAAAGCAGACCACAAAAATTATTTAGAAAAATGGGTTCAAAAATTTTCAGTAAACTATTTTCCTTGTCACTGGATAAAATTTACTCACTTTACTGCCTTCAGAAACCAATTTCAAGGGTTTTTTTATAACTTTTTTAAAAGGCATTAGAAGAAAGCAGATTCATGAATACAATTTCTTTCTTCAGTCACATTTGAGTATAAATGATTTAGTTTAAAAAAATGTTCTACTTATATTTTTATTCTTCTCAGTTGAATTTTAATCATCTTAAATACATTTGAAAAATGGAAGGAGAAATGAAAAGAAAAAGCACACTACTAAGAATTAACTAACCGAAACTTGAATTATCCTTATGGTATCTAGTTTTTTATTTTTATTTATTTTTTCATTTATTTTTATTAGTTGGAGGCTAAGAGAAGGCTTATTTTGCCTCTAATATCACTATAGGGAATATATTTTTGGTAGCCCATACTCTGATTAACTCTACCTGAGCACTCCTGAAGGTCTATTCAGATCTTTTGCCCATTAAAAAAAAAAAAAAATTAAGTAGAAAGTGAAGTGAAAGTCACTCACTCATTTCTGACTCTTTGCAACCCATGGACTATACAGATCATGGAATTCTCCAGGCCAGAAAACTGGAGTCGGTAGCTGTTCCCTTCTCCAAGGGATCTTCCCAACCCAGCGATTGAACTCAAATCTCCGGAATTGCAGGCAGATTCTCTACCAGCTGAACCACCAGGGAAGCTGAGCCACCAAGGAAGCCTTTTGCCATTTTAAATGTTATTATTATTATTTTTTTTCTTATCGTTGATTTTTCAGAGTTTTCATACATTTTGGATAACAATTATTTATTGGATGTGTTTGGCAAAGATTTTTTTCACAGTCCAGGGGCTTGAATTTTATTCTCTTAATGTATTTTTCATAAAAGAAGTATTTCATTTTAATAATGTCCAATTTTATTTTTTCTTTCATGAATCATGCTTTGCTCTTTTATCTAAAACATCATGAATCCCAAGGTTAACTAAATTTTTCATTGTTATCTTCTAAAAGTTCCATAGTTTTGCATTTTTACATTTAGATATTTAGATATATAATCAATTTTGAAATAATGTCAACAATGTAAGAACAACTCTAGTTTTTTTTTTCTTTATTACATGTGGATGTCCATTGTTTCTGTACCATTTGTTGAAGAGACTATCCTTCCTCCATTGAATTTCTTTTGCCAGTTTGTCAGATATTAGCTGACTACAGTTGGGTGGATCTATTTCTGAGTCATTTATTCTGTTCCATTGATCTATTTGTTTATTTTTCCACCAATACTACACTGACTTGATTATTTTCACTTTATACTGTCTTGATGTTAGGTAATGCCAGTCCTTGGACTTCGTTCTTCAATATGTTGTCTGTTCTGTCTTTGGCCTTGCATATAAATTTTAGAATCAGTTTGTCAATGTCCATAAAATAACTTGCTGGTTTTTATTGGAATTGCATTGAATCTATAAGGGTGGAAAGAAATAATATCTTAAAGGACTCAATATTGTATTTTCCTTTTCATGTACATAGAATCTATGTCCAATTTTAAGACTTTTTTTTTATATCTTTCATTATAGTTTGTAGTTCATGTAGATTTTGTTTGATTTATACAAGTACAATTGACCTTTGAACAATGCAGGCATTAAGGATACCAACCTTCCATGTAGTCCAAAATCTATATAAAACCTATTTTTGGCCCTCTATACACATGATTCTGCAACCACAGATTTAACTAATCACAGAGCATGTAGTACTGTAATATTTACCATTGGAAAAAATCCATGTATAAGTGGACCCACACAGTTCAAACCTGCATTGTTCAAGGCACAACTGTATTTCTCTTTTTGGTGCTAGTGTGAGAAATACTGTGCTTTTAATTTCCAGTTCCAGTTGTTAATTGATGGTATATAAGAAGGCAACTGGTTACTGTACACTAACCTTGTATCCTGCAAACTTGCTGTCATTTCTTATTAGTTCCAGAAGTTTTTTTTTGTTGTTGTTATTTGATTCTTAGAATTTCTACATAGATAATTATGTCATCTGTGAATAAAGACAACTTTATTTCTTCCTATCTTTACACCATTAAATTTTTTTGTTGGTCTTATTGCATTAGCTGAGAGTTTCAGTAAAATGTTGAATATGAATGATGAGGGTAACTAAAGACTTTTAAGATGTTCAGATTTCATATCCCATTATTTATAATAATACTTTTTATACTTTAACATCTCTAACAATCTATATGTATTTTATCATTGATGAGATTTAAGTTGCATATTTAAAATGTTTCTTTTTATTTTTTCTTATTAATAGTACATAAAAATGGTGTATTTTCAATGCTGTCCTAGCAAGAATTAAAATAGGAAAATAATATATTGCAAGACTAAATCTGCTTTTTACTTAGCTGAAGAGTGCAAAATTTTTTATTTTCCTTGTACAAATAGCATGCTAAGTGGTCCAGCTCTGAGTCTTGAACCACTGTTTCAATGAATATGTCGATTTTCTTTTGACCTTGATTGCTTTGTTCTGACTGCACCTCCAGATACTACCTACATTATGCTTCCTTTACCTATTCAAATTTTGGCGTATTTTTACACTAAATTCCCAATTGCTAGGAGAATCCTTTACTTTTCTTTGTCATTAGTTAACTTTATCCTGCAAAGTTTGTGATAATTTTATACTTTCTACCACAGAGCATAGACAAATGCTGTGTATGTAAAATATGCTCAAACCTAGTTGATATATCTGTTCACTGAGGAAAGTGAAAATCCTAAAATCATATTCTTCCCAATCCATAAATAATGCCATATCTTCTGTTCTTCTACCTATCAGAGCTAAATAGCCAGAGTGGAGTTAGCAACTTACTAACTTCATAACTTTGGACACATAATTTCATGTCTCTAAGCCTTAGTTTTCCCACCTGTAAACAGTGGTAAAAATAATTCTTATCTCATGTGGTTTGTCTGGGGACCAAATCCACATCAAGAGTTTCAGTGCTTGGCACAGAGTACTCACTCTTATAAGTGCTAGCTATTAGTATTAATATTATCATATTTCTTATTGTTCTAAGTCGCTTCAGTCATGTCTGACTCTGGGACACCATGGATTGTAGCCTGCCAGGCTTCATCTGTCCATGGGATTCTCCAGCCAAGAATACTGGAATGGGTTACCATGCCCTCCAGGGATCTTCCTGACTCAGGGATCCAACCTGCTTTTCTTATGTCTCCTGCATTGGCAGGTGGGCCAGTGCTACCTGGGAAGCCTTTATTTCTTATGGCACCATACAATAGCTGCATCCCAGGTAATTTTCATAGAGAAAAATCTAAAATTTTGGTATGTGCTAAAGATTTCTTGGACTCTGCCCAGTTTAGAATAACCCTAAAGTAGATGCTAAAGCCAAGATTTAGGCATGAATAGTCTATATGGGATATGTTTTTAGGAAGCACAGTGAGAAAGTGGGAAAATGAGGCATGGGAGGAAGGAAAGCCAGTTAAGGATATGTTAATGTCATAGCCACATACAGAACTGTGTCATATAGACTCATAAAAGCCAACTGTTAAATTTTCAAGACTTTTGCAAACCAGTTATTAAACACATCTGTTGTTAAAAATTAAATGATATAAAATTCAGTCAAATCAATTATGTTAAAAAATGGAGAAAATAATTAGATTTTTACCATCAGTTATTAACTCTTTTGCTTGTTACAAGTGTTTGATGTGCAAGAAATTGTCTACTGTTCGTGATAATAAAATAAAAAGGTATGATTCTTATCATATGCATACATTTCTTGGTATATGTATTATTTTATTGAAGACTAGACAAATATTTTAGAGGCTGTATATTAGGATTTGGAATAAGAAAAAGGTATAGTTTTTTTATTTTGCCATAGTTTAATCTTTCTAAGCTTAATATTACCCACAATAAAACAAGTGTAATAATATTTGATTTAATATTGTTACAAGGTTTAAAATAATAATATAAAGAAGGTGCTTGAAATGTACGTGGTACTAAATGTTTAATAATATTGTTTTTCCTTCTTATTTGGCTAAAATACTTAATTATTTATTTCAAGTTAAGTTTCTAAGATTGAGTTATCTTGTTCTTATATTATCCAAGTCCTTTACTTTTTCCTCTTACTCCTTTTCATTTTCTAACTCTTAATAGTCTCATAGCTCCTCAGGTTTATTGCCAGAGAAAGAGATGTTGAACTTAAGATGAGTTAGAATTACTTCTGCTATGCTTTCCATAAAAAGGTTTTGTGGGGCAAATTGGAAATTAGTGACTTAATGGTCATCCTATGCTATTTGTTGGTTTGGATAATAGAGCATCCCTAAGATATATGAAATACATTTAAATTTATACAACCTTAAACAAATCATGAGAGGAGGGACTGTGGCACTATTTTTTTCATATATCCAGTTATACTTAAAAGTCTGACACAGGAGATGCTCAAAAAATGTTTATTTAATAAATTGGTGAATGCAGCTACAGATGGATGACTGAGTTGGTAAGATCACTATTCTTTGTTACTTGGATAAGAATTGTCTAGAATCCTGCCATACGAAAATTACCAGATTTAGATCAAGTAAAATAGACCTAATCATAGGACACCCCTACAAAAATGTCAAGTTTCAAAAATTTGTGTGGCAATGGTAAAATATTTTGTTAAGTGTCCATATTTGAAGAACACCTCTGTTATATTTATACCTGTGTATCAATGTCCTGGTTTATAAATTAGTTATATGAGTTTTTTAGGTTGAATCTTTTTATTTGTATCTGATTTTAACTTTGAGTCTATTCTGTTTTTTTCAAACTAGCAATTTAATAGTACTTGAATTATTTTAGTTGTTGAATGCCTATAACCTAATCAGTTAAAAATACTTCATTTGGGATATTTGAGGACTGAGAAATTCGAGTTAAAAAATATGCTCCAAATTCACCTTTAATGAAATATAATGTTCTATGCAATTAGAAAAATATTAAAATCATGTACTATTTTTTATGTTGAACTTTTCTACCTCAATTTTTACTCTCCTTTCTTCATCTGAGCATTCAATTGATAATTAATAAAGTTTATTTAATGTATAAATTATACCAACAAAACAATTAAGTGCATGAAAGTATGAAACTTTCAGAAATACTGAGATAAACAATGAGAATGAAGTATAAGCAGTGATATAAAATGTCTTTCTCAGTGCCAGATGATTTATTTTGTTATTACCTTTAGGAGGAGTCATTAATGAATTAATGTACCAAGGGAATCTCAGACATGTAGAGTGAAAAATATCTGTACTGATCAATATTTTGTGAAGGTAGAAAAAATTTCACAATCAATCATTATTAAATGTAGCTTAATCCCTAATATATTAGAAATAATGAACTACTCTATTTTAGAATATATGACTAAATCACAGGATAATATAAGTAATGAATTCTGAATGTGTTCATAAAGAGAGGCCAAAAAAGAAGCCATTTATTTATTAAAGTCCATTATGGGGAATACAAAGATCAGCCCTCTGAATATATGTTCTTAATAGTAATACAATGATTTTTATTTTAATTTAAAGATCCATTTGCTAATAACATTATGCTCAAATATGTATGTTAAGTGAGGGGAATTTGAATTCTAAAAATATAGCATAAATTAAATATATGGATGCAAACAATAGCAATGGTGTGTGCATGCTCACTCATGTCAGACTCTTTTGTCCATGGAATTTTCCAGTCAAGACTACTGGAGTGGGTTGCCATTTCCTACTCCAGGGGATCTGCCTTACCCAGGGATCAAACCCATGTCTCTTGTGTCTCCTGCATTGGCAGGTGGATTCTTTACCAACTATGCCACCTAGGAAACCTATAATAGCAATGATACTTGGGTACAATTTTAAATTAATATCATAATTGGTATCTATTCCAGAATGTATTTTTCAACACTGATTAAGAGAGACATTATATACACACTCAAGAAGAAGAACAGAAAGAACAAGTAGAAGATATATTTACCTCACTCTATTTGATTACAAAAAAAATGGAAAATTTGGGACAAAAGTACTCCTCTTGGCTGAGACTTTGTTGAGTCTTTTTAGAGCAACTTTTTAAACTTCTTAAAATTTTAAACTTGTTGAGGTTTGGTTGTCTACAGAACAGCAAATTGATGTTCCATATAGGAAATCTGCATTCATATAGGAATACACATTCTATTGAAATATTTGGCAAGATTCACTCTCAAAACACAGTACCTAGCCTAAGGATCAACAGACGTGGACATCATTCTCTTGGTACAGTGATAGTGGGAGGATACAGGAACACTATCATAAGGATATTGACATTATTACAAGAGCTAAGGTAGTTCAGTTTCATCATAATATAATCATCCATATACAGAGAGGAATTTACTCAGTTGGGAAGACAAGAAAAGTCTTGATAAAAGACCTGCTCTCAGAATTTGAGTTCTGTTTCCACCATGTGTTCTATAAAGTTACTTGCCTGCCAGTTATAATATGGGAATGATAATATCTACCTCATTTGTAAGCATTAACTGGAAAAATCTATACAAACTATTGAGCAGAGTGGCTGGTAATAGTAGTCCTTCAAAGAGTGCTGGTTATTATTCTGGCAAAAAATAGATGCATAGCAAAGACTATTGATGTTGACTAATTTAGTAAATTGCTTATAGATTTTTACCATATATTGCTACAATGTACAAGTAATTTTATTGCACTGTCAAGCTGTCTCCCTCTTAGCTACTGAATATTTGTTTAAAGAAAATATTTGTTTGTTCTATAACAACTGAAATAGAGTGGATTCTAGTGTTTATTTTAGAGAGAAGCTAATATTTACCCTTTCTTCCTCACAGGGCTGGGCTCTTTAAGTATTAACAATATATGTTTAAGGCTGAGAGGGGGCCATTAAAATTAGAGTTCATTTTGCTTGACAGGAAATTTTGTCTAAGAATTGGTCTTACAGTATGTAAAACCTAGCATATGTGAACAAGCATCAGCAGAAAGTAATTTTTTTTTCCATTTATTTTTATTAGTTGGAGGCTAATTACTTTACAATATTGTAGTGGTTTTTGTCATACACTGACATGAATCAGCCATGGATTTACATGTATTCCCCATCCCAATCCCCGCTCCCACCTCCCTCTCTGGGTCTTCCAAGGAAGCTGTGGTACATATACACCATGGAATATTATTCAGCCATTAAAAAGAATTCATTTGAATCAGTTCTAATGAGATGGATGAAACTGGAGCCCATTATACAGAGTGAAGTAAGCCAGAAAGATAAAGACCATTACAGTATACTAACACATATATATGGAATTTAGAAAGATGGTAATGATAACCCTGTATGCAAAACAGAAAAAGAAACACAGATGTACAGAACAGACTTTTGGACTCTGTGGGAGAAGGCAAGAGTGGGATATTTCGAGAGAACAGCATCAAAACATGTATATTATCTAGGGTGAAACAGATCACCAGCCCAGGTTGGATGCAGAAAGTACTTTTGAGAGGGAATAAAGAGAAGAGTTTGAGAAGGAAATGGCACCCCACTCCAGTACTCTTGCCTGGAAAATCCCATGGACGGAGGAGCCTGGTAGGCTGCAGTCCATGGGGTCGTTGAGTCGGACACGACTGAGCGACTTTACTTTCACTTTTCACTTTCATGCATTGGAGAAGGAAATGGCAACCCACTCCAGTGTTCTTACCTGGAGAATCCCAGGGACCGGGAGCCTGGTAGGCTGCCATCTATGGGGTCACACAGAGTTGGGCACTACTGAAGTGACTTAGCAGCAGCAAAGAGAGGAGTGGAAAGGAAGGGAAAAAATGATTCCATAGAAGTGTGGTCAATGGGCACTAAATCATACATGGATCAGATATCTATTAAAATAAGAATTTTGTACTTTATCTTAAAATAGAAAGTTCTTGGAGAATTTTATTCATGGGAGTAACTTGAACAGATATACCTTTTGGCTGCACTGTGGGGAATGTTTTGAAGATGGCAGTGATAGATACAGAGAAACTAGTTTTGAAACTTTTAATTTACTTTCATATAGAGAAGACAACTCCTAGACCCAGAATTGTGGTAGAGGAAATGAATGCAGTTTGATAGCATTTTGTTGAGAATTTTTACATCTAGATTCAAAAAGGATAAAGGTCTGTAAATATTTTTCTTGTGCATCTTTATCTGTCATTGTTATCAAGGTAATGCTGGATTCATAGAAAGAGGAAGTGTTCAACTTTCTTCTACTGTTTGGGAGAGATTACAAAAATTTAATGTTGATTCATCTTTAAAGCCTTGGCAGAATTCGTCAGTGAAGCCATCTTGTCCTGACCTTTTTGTTGTTATTCAGTTATTTTTTTTATTATTGATGTAATCTGTACTTAATACAGATCAGATCAGATTTTCTATTTCTCCTTGAGTTGATTTTGGTAATTTGTGTGTGTCTAGGGAGAAGGAAATGGCACCCCACTCCAGTGTTCTTGCCTGGAGAATCCCAAGGATGGCGGAGCCTGGTGGGCTGCCGTCTATGGGGTCGCACAGAGTCAGACACGACTGAAGCGACTTAGCAGCAGCAGCAGGGGTTTGTCCACTGCATCTAGGTTATATAATTGGTTGACAAATGTTTGTACACAATGTTCTTTTATAGTCTGCAATTTCTGTCACATTAATAGTCTTATTTCCACTTTTCCCCCTGATATTTGACTGTGTATTTTCTTGATTTTTCTAAGTTAGTCTAACTACAGTTTGTTTATTCTGGTAATCGTTTCAACCAGCTGTGGGTTTCAATGATTCTTTTTTGATTTGGTATTTAACTTATTTACACTCTAATATTTGTTATCCCCTTTCTTCTCTTGACTTTGGGTTGTGTTTGCACTCCTTTTGCTAGTTCCTAAGGTATAAAGCTATTTTATTGAGTTGAGATCTTTCTTTTCCTTTATTATAGTTTTTGAGAGTCCTATGCTGTTATTTCATTTAATTCATCTTAAAGCATTTTCTAATTTTTCTTATGATTCCTTTTAGGCCTATTGTTGGTAAGTTATTTTACAGTGTGTTGTTTAATTTCTACATATTTGTGAAAAATATCTGTTTTCATTTTGTTATTTCTAGGTTCATTCCATTATGGTTGGAGAAGATAGTTTTTATGATTTCAATCTTCTCAAATTTGTTGAGACTTGCTTTGTAGACTAACATCTGTTCTACCATACTCACTTGAGAAAAATGTATCTTTTGATTTTTAGTTGAGTATTTTACATGAATCTGCTACTTCTGGTTGGCTTATAACATTGATTGTCTGTTTAACAAAAGGATCCTACAGGGGATCATTTTTTAACAATCAGTTCCTCTACCCATACAAATTTTTAGCAATCACCATAAATGAAATGAAATTAACAAAACTAATCATCAGAAGAGAAACTCAGCAAGTAAAAATTTTATTTTACTAAACTTTATGTGCATAAGAATGCTAGAAAAAAAAAAAAGTAAAATAAAAGTAACAGAAAAAGAAGCCCTTCCTAAATATGACCAGCTTAAGAGACTCTGCCTGTGGATACAGATAAACCAGTGAAAAAGATTCACTGCAATACAGTCAATGATTACTTGATCATTTTCTTGTTCATTTCTTTGCTTTTAGAATAACTGTTCATCATGCACCAGAAACACTAGTATTATCAATACCTGAGAGTTAGAATACAGAATTCTAGGGTCCATCCCAAACCCATTTTATCAGATTATGTGTTTTATCATACTTGTCAAGTAGTTTGTAAGCACATGAAGTTTGAAAAATACTTCTGTAGCATAGTGGTTCTCAGCTATAAATGCAATGTAGAATCATTTGATAGTCTTTAAAAAAAACTGCTCATATTGATATCTTATCTAGAGATTCTAATTAATCTACCTAGAGTGATTACTTCATTTTGTTTTGTTTGTTTGTTTGTTTTTTAATCCTTCCTAGGTGATTCTAGTTCTAACCAAAAATGAGAATTGCAGCTTCACCAGGGGTTCTTAACATAGAATCCACAGATCCCTCGTATTTCAATTTAAATGTAATTGGTTTTTTGGTAATCTCCTGGGGCTTTCTAAATAAAAAATAAACCACTCTGTAAGGAGTTTGTGTGGGCTTCTCTGGTGGCTCAGTGGTAAAGAATCTGTCTGCCAGTGCAGGAGACTCAGGTTGAATCCCTGAGTTGGGAAGATCACCTGGAGAAGGAAGCAACAACCCACTCTGGCATTCTTGGCTGGGAATTCCCACGGACACAGAAGCCTAGTGGGCTAGAGTCCAGGGGGTCACAAACAATCAGACACAACTTAGTGGCTAAACAAACAGACAATAAGCAATTTATAAGATCTACCAGAGTCCATGATCCCAAAATTTTAAGAATGTAGAAATAATTACCCTGGGCTTTCTCTAAGGGCAAAATAACACACATGTCCACAGATTAGTGGAAGCACCACTAATACATGATTGATTGTCCTCTGAGTCCAAATTGCTTATCAAACTTTGTCTATCCTCTTTTTTGTTGTTCTTCTCTTTACTCTGAACAATAAAGATCTATATCACTTCCTCAACTGATTATTTAAAATGTGTTTTTCTAATAAATTTAGGCTATGCGATTGGTAATTTACAGTTAGATATCTAGAATCCTTCCACCACTATAAACATAGCCAAATTTTCTTTATATTATCTGTTTCTCCCTCATACAGTCCCAATATTTCAAGGAAAAGTAAAATATAGCAGCTCCTTAGGTGGGCTCTGATAGCCTAATCCAATCTTTTACTTCTACTTTATTTTTCATAGTTATTGGCTTATTTTCAGTTACTGAAATGGTCATGTGACCTAAGTTAGTACAGTAGGATTGAGGCTGACTTCCTATGCTTAGAATGCTGAATCAGAACTGACTATTCCTCCTCTAAATATAAACTGGGAATCAATTATTCTCAGTTGTGACTGGGAAACTCTCTATGACTATAAAGGAAGTTATCCTTAGGAAGAAGCCAAAACGTAGTTGGTAGAAGAAAGAGATGGGAAAAAAATGTATTTTTCATGCTATTGTTAAATAGCTAGATCACCCTACCTTGAGTCTGAATGTCTCCATATTTATGCACTTAGTATTTATATGAGAAAATAACTCCTCTTTATCGGTAAGGAAGGTTGACTTTGGTCTTTTTCTTAACCAAGAACAGTCTAAATTCTTATAGAATTTGGAACTGTGAGTAGGATGATTTCAGAAATCATCCAATTCCTTTAGAAATTTGAAATGGATTGAGTAAAGGCAATAAAAGAAAATAGAAAAAAAAAAACAAAACTTTATCCATAATACATGGAATTTGTCAACCTTCATTTTATGGCAGCAAAACAGTTAAAGTTTAGGTTTTAGAGCATGGATTTAATCTCAGGCCATGTGTCCAAGAAGCTGCTGCATTAAAATTTAGGTAATAATCAGGAAATTGGAGCATGTTCTCTAAGAAACAACCAAGCTTAGTTCAAAAGTGGCTACTTGAAAACAGAAAAAGCTTAAAGCATAATTTGCTAAGAGGGGTTTAGTTTGCCTGAAGTCTGAATCCTTTAATATTTGAAATTTCTGTAAATGTCAAGCCTTGTAGGGCATAGTCAGGAAAGCTAAACTTACAAACTAAGCTGAAGTCTAACAGAGAGATGAGGGGAGCTGAAGGATTTAGCAAAAACAAGGTTGGGACCAAAGAGAAATCTCTGTGCCCACCTCAAGCACCTCTTGATAATTATTCCTTATCTACCAAAGGAAGAACAATGGTCCTGAGCAAGATAGAAGCATGAAACATTCTAGGATAAGTAGGATGTTTTATGATGGATCCTCTATTTAAAAATGTGATATTTTGTTGCATTATGTGATTTTGCATTAACATTGATATTTAAAATATTGCATTAGAATATTACTTATCTTGATTGCAGAGTTTTTTGGTGCCACCTTAAATTCTGTGCCCTTACAAGTGCCTTATTCACCTCTCTGTGATTGTAGCTGTACCTCTCCTCATTGGAATCAATTATTTTGAATTGCTTGGAGGCTAAGACCAAGATTAAGGGGAAAAAAAAGGAATATGGTCTTTAATAACTCTTGAACCACTTCATCAGTCAGTCTACAAATTTTTCTCAGTCTTATAAGTCAATAGACTCCTTTTATTAGCTCAATTTGAGATGAGTTTTTCTATTACTTTCCCCTGAAAACTTTCTGAGACACCTATGATGGACATGATTTTAAGCAAGCTCCAGGAGCTGGTGATGGACAGGAAGCCTGGCATGCT
Source organism: Odocoileus virginianus (assembly GCF_023699985.2). NCBI lineage: Eukaryota > Metazoa > Chordata > Mammalia > Artiodactyla > Cervidae > Odocoileus > Odocoileus virginianus. The sequence goes on from NC_069680.1 coordinate 36,481,653, forward strand.
GCAGTCCATGGGGTCACACAGAGTCGGACATGACTGAGAGACTGAACTGAACTGAACTGATGATTTTCTTATCCTGCAAAACTTTTCCACTCTGGTTGCTAGCACCAGTACTTATTTAGGTTAAGCAGCTTAAGATAGAAATGGTAATAGTTTAGGTTGCCAATATTTTTGGAGATAAAACATCTGACTGAGTTTTGAAGGTGGGGGGGAGTACTTTTCAATTGTGAATATTTTATACACTATAAATCAAACTCTGTGCTCAGAGCTATGAAGATGGTTATAAGTTAATTAAGGCAAACAGAGGAGAAAGAAGGAAAAATATTAAATATTAATATTGTTCAAAGTTTAACTTTGAAGAGAAAGTTAAAATAAGAGATCAGCTGCATGGATTTAAAAACTAGATGATATTTTTCATAGGTAAGTATAGTTGCCTCAGAGTTAAATGATAAGAATTGGAACTCAACATATTATATTTAGTTCATTCACTTATCTTTTTATTTCAAAGAATTGTAGAGTAGTTATGGCCAGCAAGATCTTAATGTTTATATAGAGAACTGAAATAAAAAATTAAGGAAAAAATAGTCTAGTTTCAGAAAAAGATAAAGGCACATATAAGCATAATTAGTATTCAAGATATAATAAGTGTTTAAGAAAAAAGCATAATTTAGGAAGAGTGGTATTGAGATAAAGGCAAGATCATATCAATTTTGGCAAAATCGCAGAATGATCAATGGGGAAAAAGGGGTAGATTTAAACTGAACATTGGAAGTTAAAATGTGCATTGGCAGAAATAGCAGTGAGTAGTGATTTTATTAACTCACGTGCATATTAGAATTAGAAGGTGTTATCCCCCCAAGATACCACTTTATCAAAGTCTTTAATGGTAGACTTCAGGTTTTTCAGTTTTTTTTTTTTTTTTAATGTGGCCACTTCATTTTTTCTCCCTGAAAGAGTAATGTAAGATTATATTATAAAATGAGTTTTGTTGTTGGTGGTGGTGGTGATGGTGGTGGGTGGTGGGGTGTGTGTGTGTGTGTGTATGCTGGACTGTGTAGAATAACGGAAGCTTGATATGGTTCAACTAATGAAGCATCTGAATTTTGTTGCCTAATCTATGGAGGGATAAAAAATTGAGACAAAGGTAATTTCTACTGAATCTAATTTGTGTTAAAATTACACATGTATACACATTTTATATTTTGACTCCTATTTTGATGTTAGTAGAGAACATATATCTTACTAATGCAGTTATATATTTGTATATGTTTTCCATTTTTTATTTCTTGCAAACTAGCCTATTCACCTTACCTATGAAATCTAAATAATATGTGTGTCTTTTGGTTATTTTAAGAGTCGCGTCTCATTCAGAGCAATACGACTATGTCTCAATGTTTCATTTAAATGAGCAGGCAAAGAAAACCACAGATTAATAACTGTTGTTGACACAGCATCAGGAAGAGATTGCATATGTGACCTTCTTCATGTCCTAAATGATGAGTAGGATATACAAACAAAAACTTTCATCTAAATTTAAATTTCAGAATTTGGCTATGGCTTTTTTGTTTATTCCTCTGCCTTCTTCAACAATATTTAAAGGTATTTCTTCTACCACAACAAAAAAATGCAGATCACATTACAGTGAGGCAAATTGTGGGAATTTGGGGTCATTCGTAGACTAACTTTATCTGTGGAAATAAATAGTTATTTCTTGGCAGGTTATTTGACATAGTAGGAACCTCAAGACCATGTGACTGATATCCAAATAAGCTGTCCAAAAATTAATCACCAGTGTTGGTTGCAGATGTGCTCCTAAATATTCAATGTCTCCACCTTAAGATGAAGACAGGGAAGAAACTACCTTTGGTACAAAGGTAATATAAGGAAGCTTATCAGGAACCAAAGGCTTCTATCCTTTACTCACACCTAACTTTCATTGATTTTAGTCAAATTCAGCCTCGCAGTACGAAGAATCTGGCTGCAGGATAGAAATTTGAATTTCATTAGTAGTACACTAAGCAGATCAAGACTTTAATAATGAGCTTAATATTGGACCTAGGAGGAATTACTGATCACAGCAGTCTAAAACCTTCTATTGACTTAGATAGTTTGATGTTTTCTAAAAATGAACCATATTAAAATAAGTGAATATATCCTTATAGATATGTAATTGCTAGATGCCAAAAGTATGTCATGGGAATATTGTATAAATGACTTCCATTTACAGATGGAAAAAGTGGAATGTGCATAGATCTAGCATCAAGGAGCACAATTCGTGATGAATTTGATTATGATAATTTTATAAGTGTCTTAAACTTGACCCAACAGTCATGCATGCTTTCTTTCTCTCCCTCTCACATCCTATCTCAGTCACTAAAGAGAATGAAAATGATGATAACAACAATGACAGCAAATATGAATAAAGTGCTCATTACCAGGTAATATGAATGGATTTATGTGCATTATTTCGTTAATTCTTACTACAACTTCTTGTCATATATAATATAGCTATTCTCATTTTACCAGGAATAAAAATAAAGAAAAAGAAAAAAAAAAAAACAACCAAAAACAAAAACTGAAGTTCAAAGAAATGGAACTTCCAGATCACATACCCAAAAAGAGGGAATGCAGGGAATAAAACCTAGGTCTATCTAAAGTTAAAAGTCTGTGAAAATGATGCATTTTCCTACTTCACACAGAATCATCAGAATCTGTCTGTTCTTTTCTATATAAGCTGTTTAAGATCAAGACTTCTTGCCTAAGCCCAACTTATACATTAAATAGGAGCAATAGCAATAATGGCTCTATAGCAGGCGTTGTGCATAGTCATTTAGGTATTTGGAAATACTTCTGGAGATAAATTCACCACTAAAATGCATCTCAAATGCACCATTAAAAAAGTTTAATTGAACAAGAAGATGAACCTAGGTGTCCTAACATGGAAGGTTTGTGGAACCCATTCCTCATTCCTTCTTTCAAAGCTACATTCTTTTCCACTTCAGATAATCCAGTAAGACAAAGTTTAGCTTCCAACCTCGAAAAGCAATGAAAACACAGAATTGTCACCAATTAATGGGTAATATGAGATTTTTCTAAATGTATTCCTTTAGAAACAACTTTATAGGGCTTGTTTTGTCTTTTGGTTCAGAGGACATTTTCAAATATTCAAATTTCATATTGGAGATCTACTGTGGAAGAATATAGAATAAAAACAAAAAGTACAGAGCAGAAAAATTTAGCCTACAAATAATGAAAAATTAGGAAATGTCTAGTCATAAATTTCCAAATCTTAAAACAGATTAGATTCTCTGATTAAGACAGTTCAGTTCAGTCATCAAGCATGTCCAACTCTTTGTGACCCCTTGGACTGCAGCACACCAGGCCTCCTGTCCATCACAACCCCTGGGGTTTACTCAAACTCATGTCCATTGAGTCAGTGATGCCATCCAATCATCTCATCCTCTGTTATCCCCTTCTCCTCCCACCTTCAATTTTCCCAGCATCAGGGTCTTTTCAAATGAGTCAGTTCTTTGCATCAGGTAGCCAAAGTATTTGAGTTTCAGCATCAGTCCTTCCAATGAATATTTAGGACTGGTTTCCTAAATATTAGAATAAGATAAAAGATTTATAAACTCTAAGTTTTTTCTTCTTTATGTAAGCATATGAAACAAGCTTTTTCTGCTTCCTAAGCTAGTTCCTCAAAATAATTTCAGATTACATCTGAGTGGTCAATTCCTGAGTCTCTAAAGCCTTTTAGCAAGAGTCACTGATGCCTCTAAGCTTTAGCTCAGATACACCAAACACAGATGTTCTTATAAAGACAAGGATTATTTTAGGATGCTTATTACTACCAATCCAAAAATCTGAGCCTTTGTCTTAATTTCAGACCTTAGCATTTTTTATTGGGTATGGGAGCCTGGAATCCTAGTTCCTGAAAACTTTCATTCCTATGATGGTTTATTGTATTTAAGTCCTACCAACTTGCAGTGGTGGGGTCAGAAAACTGATCTCCTAGCAGCAACCATGATTTTAAAAGACTGTACAGAGAACATAGATAGATTCAATACAAAACCACAATAATTTAGTGCAGTATTCCACTTTTATTTATTTTCCCTTGAATTCACCTTTCCTACCCTTTAGCTATTTAACATATCATTCTTCAAGTTCCAGATTATGTCTCTTACTTGGTGAAGCTTTTATGCAACATCTCCTTCTCAAGTACACTGAATTTAATCTCTCTCTTGCACACATACACGCAGACACAAACACACACACACAAATTAGACTATCCTATTATAATCTCTCACAGTACCCTCTTATTTTCCTTTATAGAATGATTCAGGATGTTGCTAAATAATTTTGATAATTATTTGATTAATTTCATCTCCTTCAAGAGATAATAAATTAGAAGGAGTCTGGAAAAGTCTCTCGTGTATTTTATGGGTAAGGTTAACACTGTATCTGCAACACAATTGGAAGTAAAGAAAACTGAGGCGTGAATGAATGGTTTAATTAGGTTTTGCCACCCAGACCTCTCCATTTCCTGGACTATGTCACTTCAGATACCTATATTTATTTGCACCAAATCTGTATTTATCATCACTTTGGATGACTGTGGTTGGAGTTCAATGCTATACCTAGTTCACTTTTTCCAGTCTCTTTTTCCTCCTCAGTCCCAGCTGTCACTTAAATCTGTGTTTTCTACATGTAACCCTTACATGACTTCTTATAGACTAGTTTCCAGGCTTGACATAGAAGAGATAGCACACTCCTGCTTGAATGCCTTCATAGGTCTTTACCTGTGAAGGTGCCCAGACATGGCAGATTATACCAAGATAGGTATCTTTGAATAAGGCTGTAACTGTTTATTATTACCTTAATCTATATCTCAGTTTTTCCAGAGAATTGTTTGAATCTGAATGAATTTGATTAGTCAGATATTATAGTTTACAAATAAGTCAAACAATGTAATGAATGGGAAATGATAATTTAATTTGGCAATTATGAGGCTATTACTCTCCTTGAGAAGAGCAATTTCAGAGACATGAGAGCCCAGATTAAATTCATAGCATCCATATGCATAGCTTTCAATTATGTACCTGATAACTTCCATCCCAAATATATCTGTTTGATCCATTTCTTCCTCCTCAGTATGGAATCATATATGCAATTGTTTGGGTTGAAATATCCATCAGGATAGCATACACATATTTCATGCATTATCTAATTAAAACCAAAGGTGTTTTACAGCTGCATGACTCCTACCACCACTATGACTAGTTTCATGGACAGGCACACACACATGCATACACAGCTATCTTTTATCCTATGTTTTCTATCTGAGTTAATGCCAGGTTTGCTTTAATCACTAACATCAAACTTAGTTTGCCCTTTTATCACAAATGTAACCAGCTTTGTGAAGGAAAGTAGAAGTAAGAAAGATGTCTTCTGTCTCAAAATGCTTCTGGCACATTCCTTTTATTTTTCTATATATAAAGAGCCTATAAGGAAAAAAAAAAAACAAACTTCTGAAACAAGATCATTCACTCTCTTATCATATATTTTCCATCTTCTTTTTCTTTCAGTATTTCTATTCAGCTGCTTACCTTCCACACCTGGCAAATAGTTTGTCTTTATTCTGGTATTTTTTTTTTTGTCTATTTTTAGTATAAAATTTACTAATTTCCTGCTTTGCTATTGTAGGTATTTACGAGGTGACATGACTATGAGAAAGACATTTCTGCTAGTGTAATATTGTTGCTATGACTGTGTTCAGTACTGACAATGTTACTGATATTTAACCCAGGTAAGTTTGTGGATTAGATGGTGTATTCAGTGTTTAATCTCAAAGAATAAACTAAGGTGACATGCTTATGCTCAAACTTTAGCTTCCATCAGAATCATTCACAGAAAGCACGGCTTTCTGGGTTCCAATCCTAAAGATTCTGACTCACTCAGGTGAACTTCAGGTATTTGCATTTCTAGCAAATTTCTGGGTAGTGCTAATGCTGCTGCTTGCCAACGTCACAGTCAGTGAACATCACTAACAAGGATAACCAGGTTCCCAGTTGGATGGAGTAAATATAAAAGTATGTGACAACATTTTGATACTTGTTAAATAACATTTATTAACTCCAAGTAGCATCATTGCTGTTTGATGAGAGAAGAAATAACACAGCCCATACACTATTGTCCTTTCAAGAGCACAGGTTATTAAAATCTGCATTCTCTCAGTAATAACCTGAAACTAAGACTCTGAGATTTGAATGTATTTTAATGGCTCAAAACATAGAGCACATCCAAACATTTCAGATTATTGTTTCAGAAAGTATATGGCAATTTTGAAACATATAGACATGGGAGATTTTGAAAGTTTTAATGGAAGTCCATTTAAGAAGAGCCTGGAAAAGTATCAGAAAATAATATATGTTTCAAATGAACTATATCTGACTCAGAGGTATGTCTAAATCTGCCACCTTATCAACATAGATTTAAGTCAAATACATTCTTTTTCTTTCTGGGTCATTTTGCTCCACATGGGCTTCATTGTTTTATAGCAAAAAAGAAGCTAAAGGACATTCTCTGAGTGTCATAACAGTGTCTCTATTATAAGCAGAGTTGCAGCTACTTTTGTTCCCCAAGAAACTAAAGTGCTTGGATGCAACTCATTTTTAACCACAGCATGTGTCTCTATGTGGCAGCATACACTGGATAATTGACCTTCAGCTGGAGGTAGATGTCTGTTAAACATAGGGTTTCCCTGGTGGCTCAGATGGTAAAGAATCTGCCGACAATTCAGGAGACCCTAGTTTGATCCCTGGGTCTAGAAGATCCCCTGGAGAAGGGAATGGCTACCCAGTCTAGTATTCTTGCCTGGAGAATCCCATGGGCAGAGAAGCCTGGCATTTTGAAAACTCCTTGTTTTCGGTTTTGATGTAATCACTAAAGCAGCCTCCCATTAAGAGCCCTGGGAGAAATGGACCACCTAAGCCTAACGCTTACTCTATGTCTGATTTGAGCTCAGCTAGTTCTGGTTTCCAGAGAAAGCACTGGCGACCCACTCCAGTACTCCTGCCTGGAAAATCCCATGGACGGAGGAGTCTGGTAGACTGCAGTCCACGGGGTCACGAAGAGTTGAACACAACTGAGAGGCTTCACTTTCACTTTTCACTTTCATGCATTGGAGAAAGAAATGGCAACCCTCTCCAGTGTTCTTGCCTGGAGAAGCCCAGGGATGGGGGAGACTGGTGGGCTGCCGTCTATGGGGTCGCACAGAGTCGGACACGACTGAAGCGACTTAGCAGCAGCAGCCCAATTTCTTGGAGGATAAAGGGCTGGAGGTTGAGTTAAATCATGTGGCCAATGATTTAATCAATGCATCACACATGCATAATGAAATCCCAATTAAAAACACTGAATATCAGTTTAGGGTAGCTTCCTGCTTGATGAACACATTAATGTGCTGGGAGGGTGACAATTCTAATTCCATAAGGAGAGGGCACGAAAGCTGCACATTCCTATGAGTCATATGTTCACATGAGACAATCAGAAGTATATACATACATATATATATATATATATATATATATATATATATTTAAATTGCCACCTCCTCTTATCTAATGAGTCATAGTAATTGCTCTTTTTAACCCTGTTTTCTCTTAGGTTATGAGTTAATAATCTTGGAAGCATGGCATATAAATATTAGTCATTCCCCAAACTGAAAGCATGGGAAGAACTCAGGCTGGGAAGTCGTGGTGAGTTATGTGAAACCAAGGGCAAGATATGGGCAAGCTTCTTAGTAGTAGAGGCCATGTAGGCCCAGGAGGCTCAACAGTAAAGAATCTGCCTGCCAAAGCATGAGATATAAGAGAACTAGGTTCAATCCCTGAGTTGGAAAAGCCCCTAGAGAAGGAAACAACCCATTCCAATATTCTTGCCTGGAAAATTTCATGGACAGAGGAGGCTGGAGGGTTTCAGTCCATAGGATGGTGAAGAGTCCGACACAACTGAGCAACTGGGCACAGAGGCGATGTAAATCGCATCGTTGATTAATATACAAATGCTTTAGATAATATTCTTACAGTAGGACAAATAAAAGAGAAGTGTGAAGATGGGAATTGGAGAATAAACAGAGTCAACTGTAGTTAAGGGGAAGCTCAGAGATGAGGGTAAATGAGCTAAGTTGAGCAATTGATTTTCAGGTTTTCTGCTTCACAACTGAGGACTCTGCTTCTATCTGACTTTACTTGATCTTAAAGGAGAACTTTTCCAGAGGCAAAGAAGAGTTTGAGTTCATGTACCAGGAAATCTAGGAAATATGTGACCATTATATTGAAATCCTACTTAATTTGACTTTGTCTCCACTTTTACCACTCCTGAAACTTTCCAATATACCCAGTTGCCAGCCCACTATCACCTCCCTTCTCCAATTCCTCAACTTTCTTTCATTATTCCTTGCAACTCAGACTTTCTCTAGTTTTATTCACCTAATTCACTCCAACAAAATCCACTTTGCTGATTGGATACATTTTTCAAAGGACCAAATTAGCTAAACATGATTCTTTTGTCAGATATTTATACAATTTACAGAAATTCAAATCAGATCATGTGGTCTTATCAGCTTTTGAGATTTCTATAATGTTTTGGTTGTCTAACTTTCAGGTTGGCTTATAAGGAGTTTGAAAGCTTTTTTTCAATATTTTCCTTCACGATGTCCTTGCAGCTAAATCCACTGAGAGCTGGAAGAAGGAGAGGGAGGAAGAGAGGAAGGAAAGGCTTTCATCTGGGGAAAAACTATGGAAGTTTATTCAGAAAATTGTCTTTTTGATAATCCAGCCACAGAAATAATTAGCTTTTGGCCAATGAGCTCAAAGAGAATTGGCCTGTTTTCTGCAGCTTTAGAGAGTAAAGCTAGAACTTTGCAGATGAACATTCAAAAAAATAGGATTTTCCCCCCTTTGACTGTGTATCCAGTTCCTAGAAAACTATAGAATAAAATTCTGCTACAGAAAGATGATAGACACATCAGTAATAATTAACTATTTGCATACTTATTTATGATCTTGAAATATGCATTAACAGAAAAATTAGATCATTAAATTAAAGAATATGGGGCCAAGTTTTTAAGGAGACAACATAATGGGATCTTGGATACAAATGAAACTTAACATGTCCTAAAGAGTCACAAGAACTGTCTGCCAGCCACTCTGTAAATCTCAGCAGGGAAAGAGATGGTGTAGTTCAGTTCAGTCGCTCAGTCGTGTCCAACTCTTTGCAACCCCATGAACCGCAGCACGCCAGGCCTCCCTGTCCATCACCAACTCTCAGAGTCCACCCAAACCCATGTCCATTGAGTCGGTGATGCCATCCAACCATCTTATCCTCTGTAATCCCCTTCTCCTCCTGGCCTCAATCTTTCTGAGCATCAGGGTCTTTTCAAATGAGTCAGCTCTTCACATCAGGTGGCCAAAGTATTGGAGTTTCAGCTTCAGCATCAGTCCTTCCAATGAACACCCAGGACTGATCTCCTTTAGGATGGACTGGTTGGATCTCCTTGCAGTCCAAGGGGCTCTCAAGAGTCTTCTCCAACACTACCGTTCAAAAACAGCAATTCTTCGGCTCTCAGCTTTCTTTAAAGTCCAACTCTCACATCCATACATGACCACTGGAAAAACCATAGCCTTGACTAGATGGACCTTTGTTGGCAAAGTAATGTCTCTGCTTTTTAAGATGCTGTTTAGGTTGGTTATAACTTTCCTTCCAAGGAGTAAGCATCTTTTAATTTCATGGCTGCAATCACCATCTGCAGTGATTTTGGAGCCCAGAAAATAAAGCCAGCCACTGTTTCCACTGTTTGTTTCCCAATCTATTGTGATGGGACAATAGATGAAGTGATGGGACCGGATGCCATGATCTTAGTTTTCTGAATGTTGAGTTTTAAGCCAATTTTTTCACTCTCCTCTTTCACTTTCATCAATAGGCTCTTTAGTTCTTCTTCAATTTGTGCCATAAGGGTGGTGTTATCTGCATATCTGAGGTTATCGATATTTCTCCCAGCAAGCTTAGTTAAAAGAAATTTTTTTTTCTATTTAAAAGAATTCTTTCCATCAATTTGCAAGAGAAAATATTGATGCCGAAGCGACAGTGCTCTTACCCAGCAGTACTGAGACCACCAGAAATAGCAGCTGTTGGTCAGAGCAAGAGAAATTTAAAATCAGAATTTGATCAGAATTTGGACTGTGATGACAACTCTAAGTCTGTGGATGAAAGTTCTGCCTCCGAAAGGGTGCCCTGGCTTTTGCAAAGTGACAGCATTCAGATGTGAAGGAGTCTAACAATTGCCCCATTTCTCTCTTTTCCCAAAATCTATTTTTATCATGAGTTAATACTTGATATGTCAGAAATTCAGACTTGCTTTCTACTAACTTGTATATTTGCCACATTGCCAAATAGATTTTAATTAAACAAGCAAACAAAAAAATTAGAGGTTACATATATGTTTTTGTATAATGAAAAGATGACTATACTTGAAAATATTGTTAACTTCTTTTTTTATTGAAGGCTACTTAAAAACACAATCTTGTTAAACCTAAAAAAGAATAAAAGCACACATTTTTCACAAATATTTAAGCAATTATTTGGATTCATTTATTGTCTCTCCCAATTAGTCAGGTTTATGTATTGTCTTTTCCAAGTGGGATTAAACACTCAAAAATAAACAGGAATCTCAATAGTCAGTCTATGGTAACAGGAACATAAAACTTGCTTTTCATAGTTTTCTAAAAATATTCTATAAAGTCGAATGGACAGTGGATTTTTATAAATTTCAAGTATACATTCTTCAGGTTATCATCTTAAAGGTTGTGTGTAGCCTTATAATTTTAAGAAAGTCTAGTGTAGTGGTTGCAAAATACAATGTAACCTGAAAGAGGTAGGGATGATGATGTAGAAATCAGGGAGTTTCAACTCATATAAACATTCGAGGTGGACTTTTAAAAATTAATGGCACTAGGGAAATAGAAGGCAAATTAGAAGATTCTCTTCTTCCTTTTATTGACTAATCTAATGGTAAGGCAAGTCTATGACCAGGAATAGAAGATGTTCTCTTCAACGGACTATTCCTGTAGAGATTGTATACCTATTTCATTTTCTCCTTTAGACTTTGAAGTGCCTTACATGCTTAATTATACTTATTGCATATTTTTTTTATCATTTCAATAAATATCATTCTCCACTAGTTTTGAGCCTAAGGATACAAGTATAACACATTCTTATTTCACCTAAGTTAAGTGAGAAATCAGTATGGGAGAAAAAAAAAAAAAAACTCCTAAACATCTATAACAACAATTTTATAAATTCTTGTTTTTTCACTGTTTAAAAAAAAAGTGATTACAAATACTTTTGCCTTTTCACTCCTATTATTCTACTTCACAACTTACATTTACTCAACATCTAGCCCATTGAAAGCTACTGTATATTTATTCTTTGGTACTTCTCCTATTTCCTGAAGTGTCTATTGAAGAGTAACAGATACCATCACAATATCCAATAAAGATACATATGTTAAAGTGATTAATTTTTCAATCTCTCTCAATGTAAAATGCATAAAATAAATCAGATTTCTGCAGATATATGAATATTATAGTGGAAATTATAAGTACAAGAATCATCCAGGCACAGGTATTAAAAAGTCACTTAAGAAAAGACTTTTTCTTTCTTAAACTAAATTGTTTCTTCTTAAAAGATGAGATAATTTACTCAATACAAAAATTAATACATGCTAAATCATCAGGCATGACAAAAGTTGAATTTTATGGTTGATGATAATTAGTTTGGAGGACTGGAGGGTATAACTAAATAGATCTATGACAAGAACTTAGAACAAAGTTTATTTTATTTTCAGATTCAGCAGTTAAGACAGATGCTTTTTTAAAAAAAGTCAGCTAGATTTATTGAAACCTTGTTGTAAATCCTCATTTTTAAGCTATGGAGCCTGAAAATCATTTTGTGAATTGATACACCACCTGGAAGATAAATTACACTGAAAACAAGCTAAGAGAAGTTTGCTTTTGTTTTTCTCCTACACCCTTTCCTGGTTTTCATCATATTTCCATGTGATTCCATGCCTTTTTTTCTGTCCTTTGGATTGTTTCTTACAAGATGCTTAGAATAATAGTTTGTAATATTGTAAGTCCCCCGCTCATCATTTCCAAACAAAATTAGCTAGAAACATCAGAATCACATTTATCTTTTCAAATTTAGGACAGTGACTGAAATATTTCATGTGTGCTTGCAAGCAGCTTTGACTCATTTTTTTTCTTTTTCCTCCATTTATTGTTTACCACTTCTTCGCTGTACTCAGATCATTATTCACTCATTGTCTGGCAAGAAATTTCTACTGAGGTAATGTTCACATCACTCATGTTGACTCCACTATTATGGAAATATGAGACTTTCCTGTTTCTGAGTTTGGAAGAACAAGTCTTTGCCTGAGTTGTAAACATTCTAGGCACAGTATTGCTAAAAAGAGAAGTATATTCCCCTATTATGTGAGTTCTTCCATGTGTGTTTTTTTTTTACTATTTTATATATAGAACTAAAGATGCAGTTCTTTGATTCCTGATTCCTCTATTTTCTTACACCCAAGACTGTGTTATAAGTCACTATAACTAGGCCAGAAGACAGCTTAAGAAACACACTCATGATTGTACTCCAGATTGTTGTTCGTTTTCAACCCTTTTCCACAATTTCTACATCTAGTCTTCTGCACATCCTTCCTCCCAGCAAATTCAAGCTTTATTGAATATACCTTTCTCATGGGTGGGCAGGAGATAAAGGGTAAATGGCAGCCCTTATTGATTCATGAATTATAGGTATTTTTTCTGAAAGATTAGTCTTTAACCCCAGTGAATCTAGTAGTTTCTATGGGACTCCTCAACCCATCATGGGGAGGAAAAAAACTAATAGGAAGAATGTTTTGGAAATTGAATTTTAATATCTTTCTTTACTTCAGCTAAATTAATAAACAGGCAAGTCTGTTATTGGAAACAAGGCTGCATATATCCCACTTTGCTCTGATGACAAAGTTTGTGATCTTATTTGTGTAAAATTTCTTCAGAACAGGCATTGCTAAATTATAAGCCAGACCACATTGTCTATTACTGAAATATTTCCAGAATCTTTGTGTATAAATAGTAGATGGACATCCAACTTTTTAAATTGGAAGTTCATGGTTCATGTATTGCTGAAGCCTGGCTTGGGGAATTTTGAGCATTACTTTACTAGTGTGTGAGATGAGTGCAATTGTGAGGTAGTTTAAGCATTCTTTAGCATTGCCTTTCTTTGGGATTGGAATGAAAACTGATCTTTTCCAGTCCTGTGGCCAGTGCTGAGTTTTCCAAATTTGCTGACATATTGAGTGCAGCACTTTCACAGCATCATCTTTCAGGATTTGAAATAGCTCCACTGGAATTCCATCACATCCACTAGCTTTGTTCGTAGTGATGCTTCCTAAGGCCTACTTGACTTCACATTCCAGGATATCTGGCTCTAGATGACCATCCATTAGTTGTAGCCTGCCAGGCTCTTCTGTCCATGCAATTTCCCAAGTAAGAATAATGGAATGGGTTGCCATTTTCTACTCCAGACCCAGGGATCAAACTCAGATCTCTTATATCAAAGGTGGATTTTTTACCATCTGAGCAATCAGGGAAGTTCCCTCCCCTGACCACGCACACAATAGATGGATGTCCAGCTTTATAAATTATTTTCTATCTTATCATGTAAAAAGAAATTGATTTCTGTAATATAAGTAGCAAAATATAACTATTAAAAGCTATTTTACTATTAAACTATGAAAAGCTATTTTATTATAATATTGTAAAACCTATTGCATTAGCCATTAACTTTTATACTGTTTTTGATCATCACCTTTTAAAAATAATTGAAGACTAGTCTTATTAGTCTTCATTTTGCTGATAAGAAAATGTGGGACACAGAGAGGTTAAGTGAGTCACCTCAGATTACACAGAAAGTCAACAGCAGACCTAGAACAGAAACTAATATTACTGAATTCCTAGTGTCCCTTTTAGTTCTGCTTAATAGCGCTGCCTTTAATTAAAAAGAACAACCATAGTTATACCATTTATAAGCCTGCTACAATTTAGTCACATTCTAACATATTCAGTATTGTATTTCACATTGAATAGATGATTAAAAGATATTTAAACGTGATGTAAATTATTTATCAATGACATTGAAGATGTTGTTTCTTCAAGGCCACAAAACAAACCCCTTAGAAAACAAATAAATGAGTCAAGATCACAAGTGTGAAGATTCTTTGTATGTCAGCAGCACAGACCTCAGGCACTTTGGTGGGGAGGGGAGGTTACCTGATTTACATAAGAACTTTAATTTTCTTCAAAGCTCAATCTTTCATGAAAGGATTACTGCGTGGCTACTATGATCAAGACATATTCTAGGTGCTAGTAGTGAAGTGAAGTCGTTCAGTCGTGTTCAACTCTTTGCAATCCTGTGGACTGTAGCCTACCAGGCTCCTTCATTCATGGGATTCTCCAGGCAAGAATACAGGAGTAGGTTACTATTTCCTTCTCCAGGGGATCTTCCCAACCCAGGGATGGAACCTGGGTCTCCCGCATTGGAGGCAGATGCTTTAACCTCTGAGCCACCAGGGAAGACCAGTACTAAAAACAGAAAATATCACAATATTAATGGAGTTAACATTGTAACAGGGAAAAACAGATGATAAACAGAGGCCATTTGTAGAGATGCGGAGGGACTTAGAGTCTATCATACAGAGTAAGTCAGAAAGAGAAAAACAAATATTGTATATAAATGGATATATGTGAAATCTAGAAAGATGGTACCATTCAGTTCAGTTGCTCAGTCATGTCTGATTCTTTGTAACCCCATGAATCACAGCATGCCAGGCCTCCCTGTCCATCACCAACTCTCAGAGTCCACCCAAACCCATGTCCTTTGAGTCAGTGATTCCATCCAACCATCTCATCCTCTGTCATCCCCTTCTCCTTCTGCTCTACATCTTTCCCAGCATCAAGGTCTTTTCAAATGAGTCAGCTCTTTGCATCAGGTGGCCAAAGTATTGGAGTTTCAGCTTCAACATCAGTCCTTCCAATGAACACCCAGGACTGATCTCCTTTAGGATGGACTGGTTGGATCTCCTTGCAGTCCAAGAGTCTTCTCCAACACCACAGTTCAAAAGCATCAATTCTTCAGTCCTCAGCTTTCTTTATAGTCCAACTCTCACATCCATACATGACCACTGAAAAACCATAGCCTTGATTAGATGAACCTTTGTGGACAAAGTAATATCTCTGCTTTTTAATGTGCTCTCTAGTTTGGTCATGACTTTCCTTCCAAGGCATAAGCATCTTTTAATTTCATGGCTGCAATCACCATCTGCAGTGATTTTGGAGCCCAGAAAAATAGTCAGCTGCTGTTTCCACTGTTTCCCCATCTATTTGCCATGAAGTGATGGGACCGGATGCCATGATCTTAGTTTTCTGAATGTTGAGTTTTAAGTCAACTTTTTCACTCTCCTCTTTCACTTTCATCAAGAAGCTGTTTAGTTCTTCTTCAATTTGTGCCATAAGGGTGGTTCCATCTGCATATCTGAGGTGAAATATTGATATTTCACCTGGCAATCTTGATTCCAGCTTGTGCTTCCTTCAGCCCAGCATTTCTCATGATGTACTCTGCATGTAAGTTAAATAAGCAGGGTGACAATATACAGCCTTGACGTGCTCCTTTTCCTATTTGGAACCAGTCTGTTGTTCCACGTGTTACTTGGTTATAAATAGTATGAACACACACAAAAAAGGAAGGAGAGATAAAAATTATTGCAGAACAAAGATTAGAGGACCACAGAAAGCCATATAGAGATGGTATTTCATGGAATTCCTGAAAAACTTGAGACTGGGAGCCATCTGTACGAGCAACTTTGAGAGAAGCATTTGAGACAAAATATTAAATATAAAGGTCTTAATATAACAGTGTGTATTATGTGTACAAAGGACATCAAAGAATATTTTTTGGCTAGACTAAGAAGAGCAGGGGGAAATAGCTTCAGATTGGTGATAGAAGACAAGATAATATAGAATCTTGTGTATCATAATAAGGATTTAAGCTTTAATAAATCTCTAAGTGAGATGAGAGTAGAAAAGTGTCTTTAGGTTTTAAGAGATAACCTTAGCCACAATTGTAACTAAACTTCTAGACACTAAAAGTAGAAGCAGAGCATTTTCTGTTTCTTACTACTCTCAAGACATACATTTCTCTCACTGGATGATCTACTTGGAAATCAAAATTCTGTGCAATGGTAGTACATGTTACTAAATATCAATGGCACTCTAATGGTCAAGTTGCTTGATCTGCAAGGGAGGTACTGGATGGGTTCTGGTACTGTTGGTTGTCGGATCCTGTTGATCAATTGTTAGCAAATGATATCAGAGCTCTAATGAGGAAGCGAAAGATAGGCTAGACCAGCAGAATCAAGCATGAGTTGAGGTAAGAAACAAGCTGAATATTGAATACTGAGAACCATTGATTAGTGGTGACTTTAATGTAGAAAAAAGCTGTCTAGGAGGGAGGCTAGGGGTGGAAATTAAAGCAGACAAACAACAGATATTCAGATGGTTCAAGAATACATTTTGAGTGATGTCTAAATTATATTGATCTCTAATTTACATTATTGATGCCAAACCATTTGAAAGTAACAAAAGGGTTCTTTTCAGATATTCCCTTGGCATCCTGGTAGATTAGCTCCATTCAAAAAATGACTCAGTACTGTATTGAAGAGAGCCCTTAAAAACAAATATTCTTACTCCTATAGTAAGTGACATGGAATGAACAATCATGATCACTAACTGCATAGTAAGTACAAATAACAAAAAATATTTTGAAACTGGGTTTTTGTGAGCTAAAATATTTCTAGTATCACAGAACATGAAGAGAAAAGTGAGTTTTGAGTGCATTTCCAAAACCAGTTTTGCATGAGTTATATTATTTCATTTTTAGGTTGCTTTTGTTATTGCTTTTCCACTTGTAAGCTCATTTTCAAAAGACTGATTAAAATTCCACAGGCTTATGATCTGAATACTTCCCTTCTCATCAAAGCATAAAAGCTGTGAAGTTATTCTTTTTTTCTCCAGATTTATATCTCAATTGTCAATCTCCATTTATTTGATCCTTCTAGCTCTGACTTTTATTTTTTCTGTTTTTTTTAGCTTTGTTTGAGACTATACATGATTTTTTAATCACTTTCTCCCTTCTCCCTTTTTTGATGAATATTTTTTTGAAAGTTTCTGTGGACAAAGCAATGATACTTAGTTTTGTTGTAACAATGATTAGCTACAAGTTTCATCTGGTCTTTGAAAAATATCAATTCCTAGGAACTGTTGCTCATATAAACAATATCTATTATTTTATATTAAAGTTTTCTCAGTTTTTTAATTAGGTAAGTTGACTGTGACCAATCCTAAATATGTCAAATGATCAGAAAAAAAAAAATTGTCATCTGCTTATTGCTGGGGTTATTGTTTTTGATATTATTGTCATTATGATTTTATAAACAAAAGATAACTTCATAAATAAAACAGTGTACAATGATTAACAGATGCAAATAAATTGCAGAAAATTAATTTAATGACTAAAAGATTGTTATCTTAAAATAATGGTTAAAGGTCATATGATTAGGCTTCAAGTGATATAAAATAAAAATAATTAACTGAATAAGGAATTTATTTAGAACCAAAATTAAATGAAGGACAATGATAAGGCATGCAGAGCTAACCACAGAATTAAATAATTTACCTCTGAGAGTAAAGAGTTCACACTGTTATAGAGGAACAGAAAAAGATAAAAGTGAGTCTTAAATGGATGCATAATATACATTACATGAATTCATAAAACATGTTATCTGAGCTAAAGCTTTAGAAAAATACTAAGACCTATATGTTTATATTGTATACCTTATTTATCTGTTTATTAAATTGAGACTTTCCTCCCCAAAACACATTCTTATCAGGTCGCCTTTAAGTTGGGTGAAATCAGTTAATGACAAAGAACTACAGAATTTGCCTGGGTGAAAAATATATAATAGAAATAGTTGTTAGAAACGAATACATAATATTTCACTATAAGTACTTTTAATATATAAAATATTTTTAAATGACTTTATCAAATACTATATATGTTTCTACCTTTGGTAGAATTACCTAATATACTTCTCTATTAAAATGTGATTAAAAAATACTTCCTCTTAAAATGACTCAAATTTTTTACCAATATTTATTTTGGGACAGTTTTTATCCTGACATGTAATATTTATATTCTAGGTTAATATCAGTGTTTCTTTCAAGATAGTTCTTGATATTCTCCCATTCCATATACATGTGATAACACTCAGGGCCAACTTCATGAGTGTGCAACCTGTGCAGTCACATAGGGCCCCACACTTAGGGCTCTAAATTTGGTTAATGCTCCTTGAAATTCTTAATAATTTTCATTTGAATTATGATTTTAAAGCAAAGTTGATGGGACAAGGGATCATTGTGTGAACATATTAGATGTATGCAATATGTGACCCCCTGATCCCTATGGTTCCATATGCACACAGGGTTTACAATGTTCCATGAGCTTACAGCTCCATTGTACCAAAACACTTGGTAGTTTAAAAGCACCCAACTGAGTAACCTCAGATATGGAGATGAGACCACTCTTATGGCAGAAAGTGAAGAGGAATTAAAGAGCCTTTTGATGAAAGTGAAAGAGGAAACTGAAAAAGCTGCCTTAAAACTCAACATTCAAAAAACTAGGGTCATGGCATCTCATCCCATCACTTCATGGCAAATAGATGGGGAAACAATGGAAACAGAACAGATTTTATTTTCTTGGGCTCCAAAATCACTGCAGATGGTGACTGCAGCTACACAATTAAAAAAAAAAAAAAAAAAAAAAAACTCTTGCTCTTTGGAAAAAAAGCTATGCCAAACCTAGACAGTGTATTAAAAGCAGAGACATCACTTTGCTGACAAAGGTCCCTATAGTCAAAGCTATGGATTCTCCACTAGTCATGTATGGATGTAAAAGTTCAGTAAAGACAGCTGAGTACCAAACAATTGATGCTTTTGAACTGTGGTTTTGGAGAAGACTCGAGAGTCCTTTGGCTGCCAAGAGATGAAACCAGTCAACTCTAGAGGAAATCAACCCGAATATTCATTGTAAGGACTGGTGCTGAAGATCAAACTCCAATACTTTGGCCACCTGATGTGAAGAGCTAACTCATTAGAAAAGATCCTGATGCTGGGAAAGATTGAAGGCAGGAGGAGAAGGTGACAACAGAGGATGAGATGGTTGTATTGCATCACCAACTCAATGGACATGAGTTTGAGCAAGCTCCGGGAAGTGGTGATGGACAGGGCAGCCTGGCTACTGCAGTCCATGTGGTCTCAAAGATTCAGACACTACTGAAAAACTGAACAACAGCTGAGTACAAGGAAAGCATGTGCCTTATTCCATTAAGGCTATTACAACAAAACACTATGGACAGAGGTGGGGAGGGCACCAGGGAAGCTCTGATTAAACAGGAGAAAAAAATTCTCTAACAGTTCTGCTGGCAATAGTCATGAAATCAGGAAGCCAGCAGTATCAGGTTGTAGAGAGGACTCTCCAACTTACAGATTTTTGCCTTCTAACTATCCTTCTGTAGCAGAAAGATACACAGAGCTTTTTGCCTTTTCCTTTTCTTGTAAAGGTACTAGTCCCATCATGAGAATAACATCTTCATGATACATTTCACTCTGTTCCCCAAAGGCTGCATTTCCAAATACCATTTTGTGTGTGTGTTATGTGTGTGTTAGTTGCTCAGTCATGTCCGACTCTTTGCGACCCCATGGACTGTAGCCCGCCAGGCTCCTTTGTCCGTGGGATTCTCCAGGCAAGAATACTGGAGGGGTTGCCATTATCTTGTTGGGGATTAAAGCTTATACCAGATACAATATGATACATATGTGTGTGTGCATGCTCAGTTGCTTATTCATGTCCTACTCTTTGTTACCCAATGGACTGCAGATGGCCAGGCTACCCTGTCCATGGAATTTCCCAGGCAAGAATACTGGGGTGGGTTGCCATTTCCTACTTCAGGGGATCTTCCTGACCCAGGGATTGAACTCAAAATTCCTGTGTCTCCTGCATTGGCAGGATAATTCTTTACCACTTAGCCACCTGGGAAGCTGATGTTACATATATAACTGACTAAATGAGGGTGTGGACAACCCTGATTGTTGTTGTTCCAGTCATTAAGTCATGTCTGACTCTTTGCAAGCCCATCGACTGCAGCACCCTGGCTCCACTGTTCTTCACTATCTTCCAGAGTTTGCTCAATTTCATATCCATTTCAGTGATGTTTTCTAACAATTTCATTCTCTGCTGTCCCCTTCTCCTTTTGCCTTCAGTCTTTCCCAGCATCAGAGTCTTGCCCAATGAGCTGGTTTTTGCATCAAGTGGCCAAAGTATTGGAGCTTCAGCTTTAGCATCAGTCCTTCCATTACTTGAAAGTGTTGATTTCCTTTAGGATTGATAAATTTGATCTCCTTACCATCGAAGGGACTCTTCAAGATTCATCTCAAGCACCACAATTTGAAAGCATCAATTCTTTAGTACTCAGCATTCTTTATGGTAAAACAGAAAGCTCTAATAAGTCCTGCTTTCAAATCAAACTAGCACTCACTTCTTTTGAATGCAGAAAAGTTCATCATATTCTAAGAAACATGAATGATCAAAGAAGATTATCATGTCTTTTTGACTCACACTCAGTTCAGACTGTTCAATTCTTCAGTCATGTCTGGCTCTTTGCAACCCATGGACTGCAGCATGCCAGGCTTCCCTGTCCATCACCAACTCCCAGAGCTTGCTCATACTAATGTCCATTGAGTCGGTCCATCCAACCATCTCATCCTCTGTCATCCCTTTCTCCTCCTGCCTTCATTCTTTCCCAGCATCAGAGTCTTTTCCAATAAGTCAGTTCTTCCCATCAGGTGGCAAAAGTATTGGAGTTTCAGCTTCAGCATCAGTCCTTCCAATGAATATTCAGGACTGACTTCCTTTAGGATTGACTGGTTGGATCTCCTTGCAGTCCAAAGGACTCTCAAGAGTCTTCTCCAACACCACAATTCAAAAACATCAGTTCTTTGGCTCTTGGCTTTCTTTATAGTCCAACTCTCACATCCGTACATGACTATTGGAAAAATCATAGCTTTTACTAAATGGACCTTTGTTAGCAAACTAGTTTCTCTGCTTTTTAATATGCTGTCTAGATTGGTCATAGCTTTTCCTCCAAGAAGCAACGGTCTTTTAATTTCATGGCTGCAGTCACCATCTGCAGGGATTTTTGAGCACCCCAAAATAGTCTGTCACTGTTTCCTATGTTTCCTATCTATTTGCCATGAAGTGATGGGACCAGATGCCATGATCTTAGTTGAGTTTTAAGTCAAGTTTTTCACTCTCCTCTTTCACTTTCATCAAGAGGCTCTTAAGTTCTTCTTCACTTTCTGCCATATGGGCAGTGTCATCTGCATATCTGAGGTTATTGATATTTATCCTGGCAATCTTGATTCCAGCTTGTGCTTCATCCAGCCCAGCATTTTTCATGATGTACTCTGCATTTAAGTTAAATAAACAGGGTGACAATATACAGCCTTGACGTACTCCTTTCCTGATTTGGAACCAGTATGTTGTTCCATGTTCAGTTCTGTTGTTTCTTGACCTGCATACAAATTTCTCAGGAGGCAGGTCAGATGACCTGGTATTCCCATCTCTTTAAGTATTTTCCACAGTCTGTTGTGATCCACACAGTCAAAGGGTTTTCCATAGTCAATAAAGCAGATGTTTTTCTGGAACTCTCTTGCTTTTTCAATGATCCAATGATGTTGGCCATTTCATCTTGGTTCCTCTGCCTTTTCTAAATCCAGCTTGAATATCTGGAAGCTCAAAGTTCATGTACTGCTGAAACCAAGCTTGCAGAATTTTGAGCATTACTTTGCTAGCATGTGAGATGAGTGCATGTGTGTGGTAGTTTGAGCATTCTTTGGCATTGCTTTTCTTTGGGATTGGAATGAAAACTGACCTTTTCCATTCCTGTGGCCACTGCTGAGTTTTCCAAATTTGCTGACATATTGAGTGCAGCACTTTCACAGCATCATCTTTTAGGATTTGAAATGCCTCAACTGGAATTCCATCACCTCCACTAGCTTTGTTCATAGTGATGCTTCTTAAGACCCGCTTGACTTCCCATTCCAGGATGTCTGGCACTAGTGGGTGATAACACCATGATGGTTATCTGGGTCATGAAGATCTTTTTGTAGAGTTCTTCTGTGTTTTCTTGCCACCTCTTCTTAATATCTTCTGCTTTGGTTGGGTCCATAACATTTTTGTCCATCATGTGCCCATCTTTGAATGAAATGTTCCCTTGGCATCTCTAATTTTCTTGAAGAGATCTCTAGTCTTTCCCATTCTATTCTTTTCTTCTACTTCTTTTCCTTGATCACTGAGGAAGGCTTTCTTATTTCTCCCTGCCATTCTTTGGAACGCTGCATTCAAATGAATATCTTTCCTTTTCTCCTTTGCCTCACGCTTCTCTTCTTTCTTCAGCTATTTGACCCCACAAGAGACTGACCCGGACTTTTCTGTGAGTATCCAGGAGTCTCTGTTGGAGGCCTGGTTTGGCAGTGGCCTGCTGCAGGGTCGGGGCACTGAGTGCAGCCCTGCATGCATAGGACCTTTTGAAGGAGGTGGTCATTTTCTTCATTACCTCCACCATAGTTTGGTCTCAGGTTAAACAACAGAAAATTGGGTTCAAGATTTACTGAGCCTGGCCCAGTAAAGAAAGCTGAGTGCTGAAGAATTGATGCTTTTGAACTGTGGTGTTGGAGAAGACTCTTGAGAGTCCCTTGGACTGCAAAGAGATCCAACCAGTCCATCCTAAAGGAGATCAGTCCTGGGTGTTCATTGGAAGGACTGATGTTGAAGCTGAAACTCCAATACTTTGGCCATCCGATGTGGAGAGCTGACTCATTTGAAAAGACCCTGATGCTGGGAAAGATTGAAGACAGGAGGAGAAGGGGACAACAGAGGATGAGATGGTTGGATGGCATCACTGACTCAATGGACACGAGTTTGAGTAAATTCTGGGAGTTGATGATGGGCAGGGAGGCCTGGCATGCTGCAGTCCATGGGGTCACAAAGAGTCGGACATGACTGAGCAAATGAACTGAACTGAACTGAGCATGGCCCCACCCATCAGAGCAAGACCCAGTTTCCCCCAGTCAGTCTCTCCCACCAGGAAACTTCAATAAGCCTCTTACTCTTATCTGGCAGAGGGCAGACAGAATGAAAACCACAATCACAGAAAACTAATCAAACTGATCACATGGATCAAAGCTTGTCTAACTCAATGAAACTATGAGCCATGCCATGTAGGGCCACCCAAGACAGATGGGTCATGGTGGAGAGTTCTGACAAAATGTGGTCCACTGGAGAAGGGAATGACAAACCACCTCAGTGTTCTTGCCTTGAGAACCCCATGAACAGTATGCAAAGGAAAAAATATGTGACACTGTCTCATGTTACTTTCCTTCATTAACCAACTTATGTTGAAATTAATAATATAGAAGGAAAGAGAGAAGCAGACCAACCTACAGTTCATTTTTTTTTCAGTCTTTTCTGATTCCTCAGTAAACCAAAGGTTGGTAGAATATGCACAAATCATGGAATGAAATAGAAAACATTTTGAATTAGTTTTGTGTAACAGTTCTATTGTTCTTATAGGAAATAAGGACTTGGCTTTCAGACCGTTGATTGTATATGATGGATCACTATGCATATATGAGCTTCAAACTGAAGTGTATAATTTCAATGATCCCACAAATGTATATGGAGGTACCCAGATATCTGCATTTAGTAGTGCAGGAGTAAAGCTAATGATAGTAGGGGATGAACATAAGTTGATGCTTTAGGGCCAGCTCTGGTTTGAGGTAGTGAAGTCTCAGGCAAATAATGGTATAAATGCAACCAGTAAAATCTAGATGATTTAATCTTATTGCCTGAGGAATTGGCAAAGTAGATGGTCAAGGAGAAATGTGAGGAGATAATAGCTAAATATATGTATGTGTGTGTATATATATATATATATATATATATATATATATATTTTATTATCTACCTTAATGAAGCAGCCAGTGTTTGGAGAGACAGAGATAAACAAAGCAGCAGTATGTCCAGTGTTTGAGACAAAACATGTTCATATCATACACTGAAATTGTTGGTGGTGGTCTGGAAATATTGGTTTCATCACACAACATTGCTTTGTGACCACTCTTCATGGAAATATAGTTCTGAGATCAGATAGTTATGTGCATTTTACTCTAGGAACCAGAAGCTATGGTATAAAGAGCATTTCACTGAGAACATTCAAATACTAGAAATTCCTTCTTTTTCTTAAATTTCAGACAAAATTTCTAAGTTAATATTAATATTTATTTATGGTCACAGCAGAGTAGAAAGTGACACTTTATCTGAGTAATGATTCAAATTTGCCACAGTGTCTGATATTCAGAAATTATCATCAGTGATATGAGCAATACCTCTTTTAGATGAAGGAGATGAAGACAAAATGAGGTTAATCTTTGGCAAAGAGAAAAAGTGCCCACTTCCTCCTTGGCTCTTAAGGGGTATAATTCACAAAAGCCGTAAAGATGAAGATAGTACTTACAATACTTACATACATTAATCACGGAATTTTCAAGTCACTTGAGTTATCACCTAATTCCTTTGATATCAAGGGTTCAATATTCATTAATATGTCTCTTTTCCTGTGAAGAATTTGGTTTCCTTAATAAAGCTGATCTTGCTGCAGATGAGTCTAGCATTACAATAATCATATTTCAATGATCTCAGTCATACTTTGAAGCAAAGTGCTGACTGAAATGAAGAGATTGGAATGGGATTTGACTGCCTCCCTCTTAATACCAACCCTGCTCAGGCCCCCCAGTTCTCGCTTGCCTACAGATAGTTTTTAGAAATACTGGAACAAAAGAGAGAGCTGCATCATGACAAGAAGAAATATATGCTGGAAAATTTCCCTTGTAAGTGACAAGTTCCACCCTATTAAAATATGGTCCATTTTTTAAAAGCAATAAGAATTTTAAAACAGTTTTTATATCCTGTACTTAGTGCAATTGCAGGACCACTGAATCCAGGCCTGACATACTTTTCTAAAGGACTGACAAAGTGTAGACTGAACAACTGCTTGTCCTTTTTGAGGTTATTTAGAAGAAAGGTTGTTTTCAAAATAGGACAATTTTTCCATGAAACTTTCAGTTGACTCCCTAGAGCTATTGTCTAATTTCACAATACAATTAAGAGGTGGAAAATGTAGGGGTTGTGCTACTTGCTATCTTAGAATGTAAACATTTAGATTTGTCTTATGCTTAAGAATTTGGACTTTGTTGTTAAAGAGCCTGGATTCATATCATGGCTTCAGCACTGTTCCTGTATCATTATATAAATGACTTACTCTCTAAGCCTCAGTTTCCTTGCCTTTAAACACCAATCAGTGATCGGTAATAGTCTAGAGAGTGTTACTAAATTAAATAACACAATGCTGAAAATAACTGACTAGAGTGCTGAGCATGCAAGAAGTGCTTATTACTGATACTACCATATTTCCCATTTCTCTTACTATATATTTTTATATATCATTAAGAGAGATCTATAGATAGAAATGGATAAAAATTAAGATAAATAAAATTAGTAGCTTATTAACATCCTGTGTAATATGAGAGTGAAATTTTTTAAATATATCAAATTGTTTATTGTTCATATTCCAACTAGACAGTAGCTCTGTTCCATTATTTTAACATTTACATATGTGGAAGTACATCTGTGATCCTCACATATAACTTGAAATATAGACAAACTTTATTTCTTAGTGACTGTTTATAAGAGAACATGAATAAAGCATGAGAGCACATAAAACAGAATGTTTTATTCAACTAATATTTAGTCAATGTTAGTTTTCATCCTTTTCAGTGCACATAAGTAGAGATATTAACAATGGTACTATGCCTAATAATATCATAATAATAATGGTTAACATTTATTGTTTATAGTGTTTTAGATATTATTTTCAGTAACTTTTATGTATTAGTTTGATTTTTCACTACTATATTTTATGGAAATTATACTATTGCAATTCAGAGTTTACAATGGAATAGTCTAAGGGACAAAAAATTGAAGCCACATGATAAATGCCATAGAGATAATAGATAGTAGATTTAGGATTTGGGCCCAGGCAGTCTTGTTTCAAGATAACAGTGCACTAAAGTGTCATTTGGGGGCTTTCCCGGTGGCTCAGGCAGTAAAGAATCTGCCTGCAATGCAGGAGACCTAGGTTCAGTCCCTGGGTTAGGAAGATCCCTTGGGGAAGGGAATCACTACTCACTACAGTGTTCTTGCCTGGAGAATTTCATGAACACAGGAGCCTGGCCGGCTATAGTCCATGGGGCCACAAAGAGCTGGACACAACTGAGTGACTAACACTACCATAGAGTCATTTCATTATAAGTAGTGTGACAGTGCTACAGATATACATGGTGTGTGTATGTGTGTGTGTGTGTGTGTGTGTGTGAGTGTGTGTGAGAGAGAGAGAGAGAGAGAACTGAAAATCAAAGAAACCTCTATCAATGCTGGATCTATGGAGGAGCTGCACTTTAAAGTAACAGTAGGATTCTGAAACATATAAAGAATATTCACAAGATTTTTTTGTTTTGCATTAAAATAAAATTTTAAAAATCTAAAACTCACATAAAGTGGTTAATAATCTGTATGTGGAGTCACCCATGTACACATCTTTAAAACAACAAAATTTATTTGGTTATACAAGTTATATTCTTTGAAAATTTCTGTAGCATAAAAACTTCACATGTAGACAATTACTTTTCTGTTAAACACAAATTCAGATACAAATCTTCACTCACAAAGTAAGTGTTAGGGAGGTTCTCCTTTTTATCTTTTGTGATGGTCATAATCTACTTCTATTTATCATCATTACACATTTTGGGTCCCTAGGAAAAGCATCTTCAACCAAAACAGCAAAGAAAGGAGAGGTGGAACCCTAGATGAAACTAGATAGATAGACAGTAAATTAGTTGATGTTTCATCTTTGATGGTCTCAATCTTTCATTTCTGACCATATCTTCTTATTTCCAGGTCTTCTTTTCCCCACACTTCCTTGTTTCCTCTTCAAAGGCATAATCAAATCCCTTCCCCAATGTTAGTCTCTGTCAATTGTTATTCCAAATAAGTCACAACTTTACCTTTTCTAATGGATTATTTGACTCCTCTTTCAGTATTGAGTCAGATATTTTATAGGATGTTTCTCTTCTGGAATTTACTTGATTTCTTCCCAATGCTGGCAAACTTATTGATAAAATAAAATTCATACTGTATAACATGACAAGAAAAATGTAACATAATGCTTTTTCTGTTTGAGCTTCCTCCTTCCCCATTAGTGTATATTGTGCATCTGCATTAAGCAGACTTCCCAAGGATATAACCTTCCATGTTAATCCTGTAAGTCAGGGGTCCCAAACTCCTGCACCACCTTAGACACCAGGTGAAGAGCAGGAGGTGAGTGGTGGGCAAGCTAGCTAAGTTTCATCTGCCATTCCTTATCACTTGAATTACCAGCTGAACCACTGCTCCCTACCCCAGTCCATGGAAAAATCATCTTCCATAAACCAGGCCCTGATGCCGGAATGGTTGGGGACTGCTGCTGTAAGAGGTCATGATGAGCCAGTACTTGCGTTATATATGCAGATCTGGATTCTGTAAACTGTCAATAATTCATTTAATGTATCATCTTTTGTCTCAAAAAACATATAATTATACATTAACCTCTAACAGGCAGAACAGTTTTCAGAGTTTTCTGAAAGACTGTCTCCCAAGCTGTAATCATCAAGCTGTCTTAAAAGAAAAAAAAAAAAAAAAAAACTTTCATTTCTTTCTCAGATTGGGCTATTGATTAATTTTTGAAGAGACAGTATGCAAATCCAAGATCACTCACAGGTTGCTGCCATACATTTCAAGCTACCCAGAAATATTTTGACAAGAAGTCATAGGAATAAAACAATAAAGATGTGATTGGCTTCCAAGGTATGGCTACCAATTACAGTTAAAGGTTAAAAGTCAGTGAAAAAATTTAGAGCAAGGCTTGATAGTAGCTTCTAAGAATCTTGAGCTGATGAGCTCCCCAAGATGAACCATAATCTCAAGAGATGGGAAGCAGTGGCCTCTACTCAACATGATTTAAGTTTGTTCCATGGCAGTGGACCTTAATAGTTAGCATGTCTTCCTGCAGTACAGGCTATGTGAGAGGTTCTGTTCCATGATGGCAGCATAGGAACCTGAAATCACCTCCTCCCATGGACACATCAAGCCTACAGCTACACCCAGAGAAGTTTTCTTTGAAAGGAATCCAGACACTAACTGTATAATTCCTACACATCAGGCACACAATACCCACACTGAAATGCATAAGAAAGGGTGAGACACACTCTCACCATAAACCCAATTCTAGGCAATGTCATATGATCAAGAGGGAACTCCCTCAACTCCCAGCCTCTCCTTTCAGGGTTCTCATTTAGTCAAATTTGTTGTTTGAAAAACCGGATTGGTCTTTATAAACAAATAAATGTGTACTATATTTAAAGGATGTTTTCTTTTTGAAAATAAATCAGAAAAGTTTTAAACTTGTTTTTTCTTCAAAAACACATGTGGGAAAATAGTCAGGAATTCAACTTTAGTTATGGGTCACACTGTTTCCTTGCTTGTAAGCCTTCAGATTCATTTCCTTTTTACTTTTCTCAGCCTGGTCTCAGGAAAAAAGTCTTCATAACTCAAGTTTTAATTACTAGTGTGAGTGGAGTGACACTGAGAAAGTGACAAGAAGCTGCAAACAATTAAGCTAAAATCATCCATTTTTAGTGAACATGTCAATGTTTTCTAAAGTCTTGGTGGTGTGTCTAAGACCAATGAAACATGGATCTTATTAAGAAGATACATTAACATTTTCAGAAAGAATAGATTTCTAAGTCTTCTCAGTTCCCAACACGGCCATTTTTTCCCTTTATTTGCATTATAAATGTTTCAAGAGTATTTGAAATAATCCTTTAAGAAGATATAACATAGGCTATTAAAGTTGTTTTGTTTTCAGGGTGATTGTAGTAATAATACTTCATTGTAAAGGTAAAGGTAATTCTATTCTATACTTGTACTAGAGTTTTATCAGAGCCTACACATTTAACTAGGAATCTCTGGTGGCTCGGCAGTAAGGAATCTGCCTACAATGCAGGATATTGTTTACAATGCAGGGGACACGAGTTCGATCCCAGGGTTGAGAAGTACCCTGGAGAAGGCAATGACAACCCACTCCAGCATTCTTGCCTGGGAAATTTCATGGGCAGAGGATCCTGGCAAACTAGAGTCCACGGGGTCTCAAGAGTCGGTCATGACTTAGCAACTAAACCACCACCACCACACTTTTGACTGTATGTTTGCTGGAAGAATGGGGACCATATATTCACCATGCTTATATGCTCTACTTATATATAAAATTTATATATAAAGGCAGTAGCTTATGTATGTGTGTGCTTAGTCACTCAGTTGTTTCCGACTCTTTGTGACCCCCTTGCCTGTAGCCTGCCAGGTTCCTACAGGCAAAATTATATAGATGATAAAGTTGGGCTACAGATATTGTTCTCCCTCCCTTTTCAGAAATTCCCTTTTTCTTATGATTTCCTCTTCATGCCTTCTAGATTCTTAATAGGTCTTACTATGACTCCTATGAAAATAATAAATAAATAACCTAATGTGACTAACTTTGAGTTTGGTGGTACATTTATTTTTCAGGAGTTTCTATCTTGTATGTTATCACTACACAGCTTGATCTCATTGTTGTAAAATGTTTTCTTATTCTTGACCACATGAAAGACATGATTAATGGTGTTTTATTTTAACATTTAAAGAACTCCATACATTTTTATTATCCCTAGAAATTCAGAGAATGAAGCTTGGATGATGAAATTTCAGTTACAATGTTGAACAGATTAGGAGAGTAGTTTCTCATTGTATCTTTCAAGTTACACCACGCACCTAGCTTTTTATCCTATTGCATTTAGGACCGACCTTTGCTTAAAAGTCATATTCTAGCTCTGCCAGTGTATCAAGTAATACGGCTACAGTCTGATCACTCCAGTTAAAGTAAGGAAGGGAAAGAGAATGTTGTGACTCTTTAATATATTAAAAGTGTTGTTGTCTTTCCTGACTTAGTGTGTTCAGGTAGAAAATTTTAATTTCCCTTAGTTCTTCATGACAGAGAGTTACAGTCAAGTGTGTGAGTGTGTGTGTGTGTGTGTGCTCACATGGACATGCATACACAAGTGCCCAGGCTGATGATTGTGGGTGAGGTGGTATTGCAAAATTATATGATTATTTAGACTCATTTACTAGATTCATGATCCCATTGATACCAGGATGAGATCATGATCCCATTGATACCAGGATGAGAGATATTGGTTTCTGCATGTGATGGTGAAGCCAATGACCTCAACACTTCACATCTGCAAAGATTTTTCTTCCCTTTACCCCCTCTTCCTCTAGCTCATTAGAAGACTAGGAATTCTGGGCTGCATCTCCAAGAACACCTGACACTGTCAGAAGTATGTGCTCCAAGGATGAGAGACACCTGAATGATAGGTGAATTACAATCCAGAAAGTGTATGAATAGATAAGATGAATAGGTATTTAATTCATTCCAGAGTTAAATAGGAACAAAAAATACTCTCAACACTGTATTCATCTGTTAAAATGGTAATTATAAGCAGACAGACCATGAATCAGATTTTGGAATCTGAATCATGAATATCTGGACCTAACAACAACAAAAAAGCAAATTCATAAAGTTTTAGAAAAGAAAATTTATAGTAATCTAGGGCACAATTTAAAATGAATGGTTATGTTCTAATTTTCTTGGAAGTACTGGCATTTTTCTATGACAAAATTGCAATGTATATATATAAATTGTATCATAAATATTGAGTGCCACAACATGCTTGGTACATCCTAGGTACTGCATATGCCTGCATTATCTCTTTTAATATTTTAGAAAACATTCCCATTTTTATACAAGAAAATTATGACAAAAATAGGATAAGTGACTTATTCAAGGGCATAGAACTATTATAGTAAGTTTTGAAAGCAGAATTTGAAACAAGGGTAGCCTGACTCTAAAATCCTCTTGTTTAACCTAAATGTATTACATCAACTTATTTTTCCTCAAGATGTCTTGACCAAATTATCCAAGATAAAAGTAATGTTTTAAGCAAACATACAATTTTTAACTACAGTGAAATCTGAAATTAAAAGACTAAAAGCCTAGATTAATCTTATTTTAGTGAAATTTAATTAGAGCAGATTTCTCACATTTTTTCTTTCTATCTTTCATTGCCTTGACCATATACTTTAAAAATGCATTTATTTGGCCATCTCTATGTCTTCTTTGGAGAAATGTTTGTTATTTGGGACTTCCTTGTTTGTTCAGTGGCTGGAGCTCTGCAGTTCCAGTGCAGGGGGGCCACAGATTTAACCCCTGGTCAGGGAACTAGATCCCATATGCCACAACTAAGATCCAGTGCAGTGAAATAAATAAATATTCTTAAAATATATTTATTTATTGCATTGTAAACAGGAAGAGAAAAATCTCCTTCACCAATCCTTAAACAAAGGATTAATTCCAACCCAGTGCAGTCACCCACTGACAGTGTGCCCTGAAGGGAATTCAGGATGGAGGAAACTAGTATGAAGCATTCTGTGTTGCGAATCATGGACCTCTCGATAATTGAGGCACAACTAAGGAAGAATTTCAATGATCCTAGATTCTTGCATCTTTTCATACATAGAAAAACATTAAAATAACACTTGAGATAGCTAGTTTCTTGTAATTAGCAGTAATCTTTACCAATACATATGATAGACTAGGTGTATCCCCAAGCCAAAAATCTCATACACGTATACTGGTTCTTTTCCTATTTTTTTGGCGCACTCCCCTTGGAGCTACTAAGAGGCTATTTTCCAAGTTAGTCTCAGTAAAGTCCCTGAATAAAACTGAAACTTTGCTCCTTTGTTGTATTTTTTTTTCCTATCAACAGTTTGAAAAAATTATGTTTTTTTAAAAACAGTTCATCTACTATGTTATATATACATAATGTAGTGTTTTACATTTCCATTTGTTGAAAGCACCTATTTATGTACCAACTGCTTTGACTTGATTAGAGACAATTTGATTCTACAGCAACTCCTTAATATCCAGCAGTTTGTTTCTGTATTATTTCTTAAACTGGTGAGAAAATATTGAGGTCATGTTAGAAAAACCCTGCTACCTTCATTTGAATGTAGATTTTACTAATCTAATTTCATGCTATAATCCCAGAATGCTTTTTTTTTTTTTTTTTCCTTTTTGGTATACATGCAGCAACCCATTTTTATTTCCATCTTGCAAACCCTCTTCCAGTTAAATATTTTAAAATTATTTTCCTTGAATTTCTGTTAGGAAATGTGAGTCTTCCTCAGGCAAATCATTGTATTGATGAAATAAACTTCATATGGCAAGATAAGAAAAATTTAAACATAATTTTTTTTTCTGTCTCTTTGGACATCCTCCTTCCCCTTTAGTATATGTTGCACATCTGTGTTAACCATATCTCTTTGAGATCTTTCTTAATCTTGCAAGGAGTCACAATGACCTATTGCTCACTTTACAAATCTGGATTGTATAAACTGCCAATACATTGTTTGACTTACAACCCCTTCTCTCAAAAATTTATATCATTAAAACTGTGCTTTGACTTCTAATGAATGGAACAGTCCTCAGAGCTTTCTGAAAGACTGTCTCTCAGGTTATAATCAATTTCCTTCAGTTTTATATTAAGAAGTTAATACTTTTATGATAAAGATTTGATGAAAGCTTCTGACAATTTTATTAACTTCTCTGAATTTGAAAATTTTATCCATCAACCCGTTGCTTCTCTTTAACTATGTACTTGGCATTGTTTAAACCTCTTTGCAAATGTTATCTCTGTTTAATTCTCATAACTCCTATGTCATAGGTGTTACTATTATCCTCATTTTACATTGAAAGAAACTGAGGAACAGAAAGTTTAAGCTACTTGTTAAATGACTTTGTGCCCAAGGTAACAGAAATGGTAGGTGAAGGAGCTAGATTCAAATACAAACAGACTTTTGAACAAGATC
Source organism: Odocoileus virginianus (assembly GCF_023699985.2). Taxonomy (NCBI): domain Eukaryota; kingdom Metazoa; phylum Chordata; class Mammalia; order Artiodactyla; family Cervidae; genus Odocoileus; species Odocoileus virginianus. The sequence goes on from NC_069680.1 coordinate 36,515,055, forward strand.
AAAGAAAAATTCTATTTGAGATGTTCCAAATTTTTCATATAAAAAATAAATTCAAAATAAGTTTATCCTCCTATGCCACAGGGATGCAAATATTATAATTTTTAAAAATGAACCTTATAGATTGGCAACCTCATACACAGCAAATATGATATGTATGTATGAATATAAAAAATAGCTTAAATGCAAGCACAAAATTCTACTGTTCATTTTATGCTTAACATTGAGATTTTCTAACATCTTGGTTCATGTTACTATATAGACTTACTCCATAAAAGGTAGATAAAAGAAAGATGAAGTCTTCATAGGCAAAGCCATCTAAAAAGGGGAAGGCAACTGCAGGGAGAGGAGGCATACTCTCTTTTTTACAATTTCTATTTGACCCATTTTCTAAGCCAGACGCTCTGCTCACTTTTTCCAAAACTTTAGGACATAAGCTCTAAAATCCTTTAAAATCAGTCAGCTTGAACTAAAGTTCATATCAGTGGTCTAAATCCAATTCCTGACCCCAGCAACTCCCGCCCCCAACTCATATGGAAAGGATAACAGGCTACACGGTTTCACCTCATTGTTGTTGTTTAGTCACTAAGTTGTGTCTGACTCTTTGCAACCCCATGGACTGTGGCCCACCAGGCTTCTCTGTCTATGGGATTTCCCAGGAGATAATACTGGAATGGGTATTTCCCTGGAGTTGGTATTTTCCTTCATTTCCCTGAAGAAGGAAATGGCAACTACATCTAGAAATGGTAAGTTAACTTTAGAAAGACAAACTAGTCTCCTTTGGTCACATGTCATTAAGGTCACACTATTTGTGATGCAAATATTCATTCTCCTTGAGTGCATGCATGCTAAATCACTTCAGTTGTGTCTGACTCTATGGATCATAGACCACCAGGTTCCTCTCTTAATGGGAGTCTCCAGGCAAGAAGACTAAGGTGGGTTGCCATGCCCTCCTCCATGGGATCTTCCTGACCCAGTAATCAAACCCATGTCTCCTGCATTGGCAGGCAGATTCTTTACCATTGAGACAGCTGGGAAACATTGGTTCACCTAGTGGGGTGCTTTTGGATGAGTTTTAAAACTGACTATAGTCAAAGTCCATCCCTGCAGAGAGATCGTCATCCAATCTTATATTTGCTGTTACTTGTTTACTCTGTAGGTCTGCTGGTAAATGACCAAACTGACTAGCATATTTACTAAGAAAACTTGAGGGTAAAGTGGAAATGATTTTATTGGGTTGACCAAAGTGTTTATTCAAGTTTTTCCATAAGATGTTAGAAAAGAGTACAGATTCTGAGAGCTGGAGGTAGATATTATAAAGAGAGTGTGTAGGATAGGAATAGTAGAATAAGGTCCAACTATTGGGAACATAGCTGAAGTTCTTGAAATATATAAATATATTCCAACACATAAGCAGCTATTTGCTAATTTTGATGGCATAGAAAGAATTTTAGTGGATATCCTAATATCCACATTTTTGATTACTTGACTGTTAAATGTTTCTAGTAAAGAAAAGCAAAGGAAGCATTCCAAATGAAGTATCAACCTATAGTGGAACTTCCATAGGATATACCATACTCTGCACACATCTACTCCCCAAAACCACCCCCATTCCCACACACAACCACGCATATGTATATATATGTGTGTGTGTGTGTATATGTATATATATAACTATAATATCAAACCTGCATACTAAAACCTAATATAAATAAAGGGCTGAATTCAATCACTGAAAGGCTGAGGAAGGAGATGAATGGAATAGATATCCTACTACTAAGCCCTCAATTCAATGTGAACTTAGTATGGTTTTTGAAAAAATGCACAAACTTACCACAAAGACCAATTTTGCACATTTTTTTAAACTCTGTGTGTGTGTGTGTGCTCCTTTACTCAATAATAACATTGTTAATGATGAAATGAACCATCCTTTCTACATGTAAACTCAGAATGCTAAAATTATATTTATTACTATAAGGTCTGTGTGAATTACTAAATTTCTGTGTGAAAAGCCCTAATCTTGGTGGTCTGAAAAGTATGCCACAGAGGCATAGGAACACCTTTTGCTTCTCTCACTTAAATTATAGGGAAAAAAAGCAGTACTCCTTTGTCCAAAGGCTTATTCTCTGATCTTGACCTGGAGATAATTTTAGTTTAAAGGTGAGATGTTGATTTCAAGATACTTGAAAAGACAGGTCTCTGAGGAAAAGAAAAATATTTTGCTTCCAAACTATTATTTATATTCTTCCTCTGATCAAAGATCCACTTTCAATCATTTGATACTGTTCCTTGACTCTTCAGATGCTGTGAAGGATAAGAATATTTTAGACTTGGTCATCTTTGTTGTTTTAAATTTTGCTTGGCAAATAAATTTTAACACAACAGTAATATGTATTCATTCTTTTATCTAGGATTTTGACTCAATGAACAGTTATGATTGTCACAATTAAATCTTAATTCTTTTGCTTCTTGGCTCATTAGGGCTACAAAATATTTTGTCAGTCTTCCACATATTTGTTAAAAAGTCACTATGTCTTCTCTATCATCATGTCCTTAGGGAAAGTTGGAAATTCTAAATTATAGCATAAATAAAACCATAACACATCTCCACCATTGTAAGTTGACTCTTACAAGAGCTGTTGTAATTTTTAATATCTTGCCTGAGCTTAAAGCTTTCAAACATTCCACTGAGTGTGATGTATTTTGGTGTGGTACTCATAAGAGATGCATAAAGTCAGTGATAATACAACTCTCTATTAGCGTAGTTAATGTTTTCATTAAAGGCAATAAATCCTGCATTGTGACTTTGGTCTGCTTTGTATTTTTTTCCAAAATGCTATTACATTTTTTTAATGATCTTCTGAAGAAGACATTTTTAAAAAATACACATTCTTAGTAGAAGACTGAAAGTAGTAAATGCTAAAGATGTGAAAATATCTCTTTTAAATGACTTATCTATTGTCACAATTTTAAATTATCCTGATCCTGTAAAATGAGAAATTTTTGGAGGAGCCTAAATATCCAAAAGCTACCCACTCCAGTATTCTGGCTTGGAGAATTCCATGAACAGTCCTTGTGGTCGCAAAGAGTCAGACATGACTGAGACACTTTTACTTTCACTTTCAAATACCCAAATGTAATGACTAAAGTGTTACTATCTTAAAATTTAAATAGATTAAAGAGATGCTTCTTGAAAATACCTCATAACTTGTAGTAGAGGAAAAGGGATATTTTGTATTAGGCAGTGTTAGAACATTTAGTGATTATTTATTTATGCTTGGCATTGTCAACATGTTAAGAAAACAAACATTTCAAACATTTGGAAATAAAGCAAAAGGATGAGTTTATTCCCTCCCAGTGTTTAACTGGTACTTGCTACATGGGTCTAATAGTTTCACTTGAAGATTATTTATCTCTTTAGGAGTATGCACTTTTCTTTGACTTACTATTTACTATTGGATAGGATGTTTTACAACTCTTTAAAAGTTGATATTAGCTTTTATAAAAATTAGAGAAGGAAATGACAACCCACTCCGGTACTCTTGCCATGGAAAATCCCATGGACGGAGAGCCTGGTAGGCTACAGCAAAGACTCGGCCATGACTGAACAACTTCACTTTCACTTTCATAAAAATTATAGTAATGCAAATGATCTTCATACAATAGGACATCAAATGGATTTTGTCCCATAGACATGCAAATGATTTATGCCCAATGAAAAGAGAATTCCAAAGTTGTAGCTTTATTACACTCAAACAGTAGCCAGCTTTGAATATAAGCATCGATCTTGTTCCAATGTCTATAAATAACTTTATTTCTCTTACACTCTTTCTAACAAGCATTTCCTTCTAGCTGACTACCTCATTAATGTTTTAAATAAATCTTTGATACAGGCTTATATTTTTTAAGGGAATCGTGTTCTTTAACTTTTGAAAGTCATATTTTAACAGGGTTTTGTTCCTCGGGCTGCCTCTTCTCTCTTTAAATTATATATGCTGTCCTGTCTTAGGCGCTCAGTCAAGTCCTACTCTTTGTAACCCATAGACTATAGTCTGCCAGACTCCTCTGTCCATGGGGATTCTCCAGGCAAGAATACTGAAGCGCGTTGCCATGCCCTTCTCCAGGGGATATTCCCAACCCAGGGATTGAACCCAGGTCTCCCACATTGCAGACAGATTCTTTACCAGGTGGGATAGCAGGGAAGTGCTTAAACTATATTTAAGGGGGGTTAAATTGTGTAAAATCTTCCACATGTTTCTATAATGCTATTTAATAATTCTTTCTAATTATTTATTGGATTGAGTTAATTTCTAAACTTTTTCCTCTTGGGCTTACCTCTGAAATATTGGCTCTCACTAGTTGTCTCTATTTTACAATTAAAAACCTAAATTGGGCTTTTAATCAAATTTGTCACGTTCCTTCTATATATTTTTATTTTTAGGCATATTTAGAAGTGTTTTGGGCAGGAATCCCTTAGAAGAAATGGAGTAGCCATTATGGTCAAAAAAAGAGTCTGAAATGCAGTACTTGGATGCAATCTCAAAAATGACAGAATGATCTCTGTTCGTTTCCAAGGCAAACCAGTCAATATCACGGTAATCCAAGCCTATGCCCCGGCCAATAACACTGAAGAAGCTGAAGTTGAATGGTTCTATGAATACCTACAAGACCTTTTAGAAATAATACCAAAAAAAAAGATGTCCTTTTCATTATAGGGAACTGGAATGCAAAAGTAGGAAGTCAAGAAACACCTGGAGTAACAGGCAAATTTGGCCTTGAAGTACAGAATGAAGCAGGGCAAAGGCTAATAGAGTTTTGCCAATAGAACACATTATTCATAGCAAACATTTTCTTCCAACAGCACAAGAGAAGACTCTACACATGGACATCACCAGATGGTCAATACTGAAATCAGATTGATTATATTCTTTGCAGCCAAAGATAGAAAAGCTCTATACAGTCAGCAAAAATAAGACTGGGAGCTGACTGTGGCTCAGATCATGAATGGCTTATAGCCAAATTCAGACTTAAATTGAAGAAAGTATGGAAAACCACTAGACCATTCAGGTATGACCTAAATCAAATCCCTTATGATTATACAGTGGAAGTGAGAAATAGATTTAAAGGACTAGATCTGATAGACAGAGAGCCTGATGAACTATGGACAGAGGTTCGTAACATTGTACAGGAGACAGGGATCAAGTCCATCCCCAAGGGAAAAAAATGCAAAAATGCAAAGTGACTGTCTGAGGAGGCCTTACAAATAGCTGTGAAAAGAAGAGAAGTGAAAAGCAAAGGAGAAAAGGAAAGAAATTCCCATTTGAATGAAGAATTCCAAAGAAAAACAAGGAGAGATAAGAAAGCCTTCCTCAGTGATCAATGTTAAGAAATAGAGGAAAACAACAGAGTGGGAAAGACTAGATAGATATCTTTTCAGGAAAATTAGAGATACCAAAGGAACATTTCATGCAAAGATGGGCTTGATAAAGGACAGAAATGGTATGGATCTAACAGAAGCATTAAATATTAGGAAGAGGTGGCAAGAATACACAGAAAAACTGTACAGAAAAGATCTTCAGGACACAGATAATCATGATGGTATGATCACTCACCCAGAGCCAGACATCCTGGAATGTGAAGTCAAGTGGGCCTTAGGAAGCATCACTACTAACAAAGCTAATGGAGGTGTTGGAATTACAGTTGAGCTATTTCAAATCCTGAAAGATGATGCTGTGAAAGTGCTGCACTCAATATGCCAACAAATTTGGAAAACTCAGCAGTGGCCACAGGACTGGAAAAGGTCAGTTTTCATTCCAATCCTAAAGAAAGGCAATCGCAAAGAATGCTCAAACTACCACACAATTGTACTCATCTCACATGCTAGTAAAGTAATGATCAAAATTCTCCAAGCCAGGCTTCAGCAATACATGAACCATGAACTTCCAGATGTTCAAGCTGGTTTTAGAAAAGGCAGAGGAACCAGAGATCAAATTGCCAACATCTGCTGGATCATTGAAAAAGCAAGAGAGTTCCAGAAAAACATCTATTTCTGGTTTATTGACTCTGCCAAAGCCTTTGACTGTGTGGATCACAATAAACTGTGGAAAATTCTGAAAGAGATGGGCATACCATACCACCTGACCTGCCTCTTGAGAAATCTATATGCAGATCAGGAAGCAGCAGTTAGCACTGGACATGGAACAACAGACTGGTTCCAAATAGGAAAAGGAGTACGTCAAGGCTATATATTGTCACCCTGCCTATTTAACTTATATGCAGACTATATCATGAGAAATGCTGAGATGTAAGAAGCACAAGCTGGAATAAGTCAAGATTGCTGGGAGAAATATCAATAACCTCAGATATGCAGATGATACCACCCTTATGGCAGAAAGTGAAGAGGAACTAAAAAGCCTCTTGATGAAAGTGAAAGAGGAGAGTGAAAAAGTTGGTTTAAAGATCAACATTCAGAAAACTAAGATCATGGCATCAGATCCCATCATTTAATGGGAAATAGATGGGGAAACAGTGGAAACATTGTCAGATTTTAATTTTCTGGGCTCCAAAATCTCTGCAGATGGTGACTGCAGCCATGAAATTAAAACACTCTTACTCCTTGGAAGGAAAGTTATGACCAACCTAGACAGCATATTAAAAAGCAGAGGCATTATTTTGCCAACAAAGGTCCGTCTAGTCAAGGCTATGGTTTTTCCAGTGGTCATGTATGGATGTGGGAGTTGGCGTATAAAGAAAGCTGAGCACCGAAGAATTGATGCTTTTGAACTGTGGTATTGGAGAAGACTCTTGAGAGTCCCTTGGACTGCAAGCAGAACCAACCAGTCCATCCTAAAGGAGATCAGTCCTGGGTGTTCATTGGAAGGACTGATGCTGAAGCTGAAACTCCAATACTTTGGCCACCTGATGCAAAGAGTTGACTCGTTGGAAAAGCACCTGGTGCTGGGAGGGATTGGGGGCAGGAAGGGAAGGGGATGACAGAGGATGAGATGGCTGGATGGCATCACCGACTTGATGGTCATGAGTTTGTGTAAACTTCGGAAGTTGGTGATAGACAGGGAGGCCTGGTGTGATGTGATTCACGGGGTCGCAGAGTCAGACACGACTGAATGACTAAACTGAACTGAGAAGTACTTTGGGCTTCCCAGGTGGTGCTAGGAGTAAAGAATTAATTGGTGTGACTGGAGTGACAAGAGAGCAAAATGGAGAGCTGGGGAGATACTTAACTCAGGTCACAGAGAAACCTAAACAAATAAGAAATAACCACACACTTGTTAGCATATTCATGGCAATTTGATCATATGCATCATACGCAATATCCATCCCTAATCACTGATGCCTTTTCTAAGTTGTTGAAGTCCTTCAATGCATATATTTTTTCATTAGATTAATGAGTATTATAGACTGAGATATAACCATTCTCACACATAGCTGTTCCCTCACCATTACATATATATTGATTTAATTAGTTGAACTTATCAGTCAATATTTTTTCATTAAAGCATATCACAACTTGCTATATCCTGCTTACAGTGATAATTTTAAAAAGTAAATTACTGTATATGAAAGTGAATTCTCAAAGATAACTATGAAAAATTAGATTCAGCAAATCTAGTTCAGGTTCCATATACAGGCATGCTAAGTTGCTTCAGTCATGTCTGACTATTTAAAACCCTATGAACTGCAGCAGGTCAATCGCCTCTGTCCACAGGATTCTCCAGGCAAGAATTCTGTAGTGGGTTGCCATGCCCTCCTCCAGGGGATCTTCCCTCCTCAGGGATGGAACCTGAGTCTCTTAAATCTCCAGCACTGTAGGTAGATTCTTTACTGCTGAGCCACCAGGGAATCTGTATTTAAATAAGTACTGTGCATAATTACAGTTATTCTTGGTACCTCAAAAATTCGGCTGGATTTCCGAACTTCTGTTTTGAACTGCCGCTATCATTTACTGAATTACCTAATCATCACTACTACTAAGGGAACAGTGTTCCATTTGCTCATAAACCATGTGAGAAGTAGGTTATGAGTTGCTTCAGTTAACAGTGAGTATTCTCAAGTTAAGAATGTAACATTTTTAGACCACAATTTTGGACAAGGGCAAATTTTGCAGATCTACTGGCAAGCTGATTTTGTATTCATGTATCTACTATTCACAATGAGCCAGAATCATGAATAGAGAATGGTTATAGTTACATTCTGGGCCTCCCAGGTGATGCTACTGATAAAGAGCCTGCCTGCCAATGCAGGAGACAGACGCTGGTTCAGTTCTTGGGCTGGGAAGATCCCCTGGAGGAGGGCATGGCAACCCATTCCAGTATTCTTGCATGGAGAATCCCATGGATAGAGAAGCATGGTAGTTCATAGTGTTGGAAAGAATCAGATGCAACTGAAGTAACTTAGCATCCACACATGCATAGTTACATTCTAGTATTAAATATCCAGAAATTCAAGCCACATGGTAAGTCAGTTTCAGTTACACAACCCAAACTAGTTTTGTGGTCAGGTTAAATGACAGAAAAATTATTTAAGACTGGGAATAGGCAACTGATTTACTGAGTATTAAAACCAATAGATGACTCTTGATCCTAGAGCAAAGACTGCCTATCTTCTTTCCTGGATTTAAGCAAACACAACATGAGGTTGGAGAAGACCTAATTAACTTGCTCTATTCTCTCCAACAAAGTAGGGATCTCTGCATATAGAGAATTGTCATGCAAGTCTCCTTTTACTGGAATATGCTCAGAGTTAAGGCAGATAATTTGGCATTCTCTCCAAATCTCCAGCTCTATTTGTAAACTCTCCATAGTTTAAATTTTGCACAGGCCAGTGTTTAGCAGAAAACTCTCATTTTCAGGAAACAGAGCAATAATATAATGCCTAGTCAATAAGGCATAATATCTCCTATGAGTTCTTTTTCTATATGACATATATATAATTCTCTATAGTCAGCCTCTTCTCTGAACACATCAGACATATTTCCATTATATGGATAGTTACATCAAGCCATAAAACAACTTTTTTTAAATAGAATCATTAATAAAGGTGGAAGTGTGAGAAAACATTTGACCAGGAGACTGAGAGCTACCATAAGAGCCTGTAACAGATTAGTTTTAGTTATCTTTGAGTTCAATATTCTAAGATTTTGAGATTTAGGGATAAATTGTTTTCTTCATATACTTAAATCTTGTTTTCTTCTTGCTCAGTTACTCAGTCATATGTGACTCTTTGTGACAACATGGACTGCAGCATGCCAGGCTTCCCTGTACTTCACTATCTCCCAGAGTGCTCACATTAATGTCTATGAGTCAATGATGCCATCCAACCATCCCATCTTCTGTTGCCCCTTCTTCTCGCCCTCAATATTTCCCAAGATTAGGGTCTTTCCCAATGAGTCAGTTCTTCCCATCCAAAGTATTTGGCCAAAGGTTGGCAAAGTATTGGAGCTTCAGCTTCAGCATCAGTCCTTTCAGTGAATATTCAGGGTTGATTTCTATTATGACTGACTGATTTGATCATCTTGCTGTGCAAGGGGCTCTCAGTAGTCTTCTCCAGCACTACAGTTCAAAAGCATCAAATCTTCAGCTCTCAGCTTTCTTTATGGTCCAACTCTAACATACCTATATAACTACTGGAAAAACCATATCTTGCAAAACACAGACCTTTGTCAGCAAAGTGATATCTCTGCTTCTTAATATGCTCTCTAGGTTTATCAGAGCTTTTCTTCCAAGGATTAAGAGTCTTTTAATTCTGTGACTACAGTCATGGTCTGCAGTGGTTTTGGAGCCTAAGAAGGTAAGGTCTGTCACTGTTTCAATTGTTTCCTCATTGATTTGCTAGGAAGTGATAGGACTGGATACCATGATCTTCCTTTTTTGAATGTTGAGTTTTAAGCCAGTTTTTTCACTCGCCTCTTTCACTTTCATCAACAGGTTCTTTAGTTCTTCTTCACTTTCTGCCATAAGGATGGTTTCATCTGCATATATGATGTTATTGATATTTCTCCCAGCAATCTTAACTCCAACTTGTGCTTCATCAGCCCAGCATTTCACATGAAGTACTTTACATATAAACTAAATAAACAAGGTGACAGTCTAAAGCTTTGACAGTCCTCCTTTCCCAATTTGAAACCAGTCTGTTGTTCCATGTCCTGTACTAACTGTTCCTTCTTGAGCTGCATACAGAATTCTCAGGAGGCAGGTCAGGTGGTCTGGTATGCATTTCTCTTTAAGAATTGTCCAGAGTTTGTTGCAATAAACATACTTAAAGGCTTTGGCATGGTCAATAAAGTAGAAGTAGATGTTTTTCTGAAATTCTCTTAACTTTTTCAATGATCCAATGGATGTTGACAATTCGATCTCTGGTTCCTCTGCCTTTTCTAAATTCAGCCTGAATATCTGGAAATCCTCAGTTACATACCACTGAAGCTTTGCTTGGAGAATTTTAGCATTACTTTGCTAGCGTGTGAGATGAGTGCAATTGTGCAGCAGTATGAACATTATTTTGCATTGCCCTTCTTTGGGACTGGAGTGAAAACTGACCTTTCTTCTGTCCTGTGGCCACTGCTGAGTTTTCCAAATCTGATGGCATATTGAATGCAGCATTTGCCCGGCATCATCTTTTAGGATTTGAAATAACTAAACTGGAATTCCATCACCTCCACTATGTTTGTTTATAGTGATGCTTCCTAAGGCCCACTTGACTTCCCATTCCAGGATGTCTGGCTCTAGGTGAATGATCACACTCTTGTAGTTATCTGGGTCATGAAGATCTTTTCTGCATAGCTCTTCTGTGTATTCTTGCCACCTCTTCTTAATATCTTCTGCTTCTGTTAGGCCTACATTGCTTCTCTTCTTTATTGTGCCCCTCTTTGCATGAAATGTTCCCTTGGTATCTCTAATTTTCTTAAAGAGATCTCTAGTCTTTCCCGTTCTATTATTTTCCTCAATTTCTTTGCATTGATCATTGAGGAAGGCCTTTTTTAAAATCTCTTCTTTCTGTTCTTTGGAACTCTGCATTCAGATGGATATATCTTTCCTTTTCTCATTGCCTTTCACTTCTCTTCTTTTTTCAGCTATTTGTAAGGCCTCCTCAGACAACCATTTTGTCTTTTTGCATTTCTTTTTCTTATGGGTGGTCTTGATCACTGCATCCTGTACAACGTCACAAATTTCTGTCCATTGTTCTTCAGGCACTCTGTCTATAAGATCGAATCCCTTGAATGTATTTGTTATTTCCACTGTATAACTGTAAGGGATTTGATTTAGGTTATACCTGAATGGTTTAATGGTTTTCCCTACTTTCTTCAATTTAAATCTCAAATTTGCTGTCAGGAGTTCATGAACTGAGCCCAGTCAGATCCCAGTCTTATTTTTGCTGACTGTATAGAGCTTCTCCATCTTCGGCTACAAAAAATATAATCAATCTGATTTCACTATTAACCATGTGTGGAGATGATGTCCATGTGTGGAGTTGTATCTTGTCTTGTTGGATGCAGGTGTTGGCTATGACTACTGCCTTCTCTTGGCAAAACTCTGTTAGCTTTTGCCTTGCTTCAATTTGTACATCATGACCAAACTTGCCTGTTATTCCAGGTATCTCTCGGCTTCCTACTTTTGCATTCCAGTCACCTCTGATGAAAAGAACATCTTTTTTTTTTTTTTTTTTTTTTTTGGTGTTGGTTCTAAAAGGCTTGTAGGTCATCATAAAAACGTTCGACTTCAGCTTCTTCAGCATTAGCGGTTGGGGTATAGAGTTGCATTACTCTGACACTGAATGATTTGCCTTGGAAATGAACAGAGTTCATTCTGTTGTTTTTGAGATTGCACCCAAGTATTGCCATTTTGGACTCTTTTGTTGACTATGAGGGCTACTCCATTTCTTTTAAGGGATTCTTGCCCACAGTAGTAGATATAATAGTCATCTGAATTAAATTTGCCCATTCCAGTCCATTTTAGTTCACTGATTCCTATAATGTTGATGTTCACCCTTGTCCTCTTCTGTTTGAGCACTTTCAATTTACCTTGATTTATGGACCTAATTGATTTGATATCCTTGCAGTCCAAGGGACTCTCAAGAGTCTTTTTCAACACCACAGTTCAAAAACATCAATTCTTCAGGACTCAGCTTTCTTTTTGGTCCAACTCTCACATCCATACATAACTAGTAGAAAAACCATAGCTTTGACTATACAAACCTTTGTTGGCAAAGTAATGTCTCTACTTTTTAATACGCTGTCTAGATTAGTCATAGCTTTTCTTCCAAGGAGAAAGCATTTCATAATTTCATGGCTGCAGTCACCTTCTGCAGTGATTTTCGAGCCCAAGAAAATAAAGTCTCTTGCTGCTTCCATTTCCCCCCCATTTTTTCAAGTCCTGAATGTTCATTGGAAGGACTGATGTTGAAGCTGAAGCTCCAATACTTTGTTCACCTGATGCAAAGAACGGACTCATTGGAAAAGACCCTGAGGCTGAGAAAGACTCAAAGCAGGAGGAGAATGGGAGGACAGAGGATGACATGTTGGATGGCATGGTCAACTCGATGGAGATGAGTTTGAGCAAGCTCCAGGAACTGGTGACAGACAGGGAAGCCTGTCATGTTGCGGGCCATGGGGTTGCAAAGTCTGACACGACTGAGACCTAACATTCTAGGTTCCTCTGCAATATTGTTCTTTAAAGCATAGGATTTTACTTACATCACCAGTGACATCCACAACTGGGCATTGTTTTTGCTTTGGCTCCATCTCTTCATTCTTTCTTTCATTCACTTTCATTCATTCTCCACTCTTCTCCAGTAGCATACTAGGTATCTACCTACCTGGGGAGTTCATCTTTCAGTGTCATATCTTTCTGCCTTTCAAACTGTTCAAGGCAAGAACACTGAAGTGGCTTTCTATTCCCTTCTCCAGTGTAACATGATTTGTCAGGACTATCCACCATGACCAGTCTGTCTTGGGTGCCCTACCTGGAGTGGCTCACAGTTCTGTTGAGCTAGACAAGGCTGTGATCCATGTAATTACTTTGGTTAGTTTTCTGTTCTTGTTGTTTTCATTTTATCTGCCCTCAGGTGATGAAGTAGAAGGATGTATGCTCATCTTCTGTGAGAACTCTAAAACTACAACTCGCTGCTGAACAACTGTCAACTGGAGACTGTTGGATCTCACCAAAAATAGGTACCCCACATCCAAGGGCAAAGGAGAAACCCAAGCAAGATGGTAGGAGGGGCAAAATCACATTTAGAATCAAACCCCTCACCTGGCAGAGACACCTAGAGGGTTCAAGCAAACCTTGTGTGCACCAGGACCCAGAGACCTCACAGAGTCTGAGCCAGAACTCTGTTTGAGTGTCTCCAGTGAAAGTAGGGATCAGCAATGGCCTGCCATAGGGGAAGGGGCTCTGGGTGCAGCAGACCTGGGTATGGCATAAGCCCTCTTGGAAGAGGTCCCCATTAACCCCACCATAGAGTTGCCAGAATGTACACAGGACTAGGGAAACAGATTCTTGCAGGGCACAAATAGAACTTTGTGTGTAACACGACCCAGGAGAAAGGAGCAGTGACCCCACAAAAGACTGACTCAGACATATCTGTGAGTGTCCAGGAGTCTCTGGCAGAGGTGTAAGTCAACAGTGGCCTGCTGCAAGGTCAGGGCACTGAGTGCAGCAGTGCATGCACAGGACCCTTTGAAAGAAGTCCATTATCTTCATTACCTCCACCATAGTTTGGCCTCAGGTCAAACAACAGAGAAGGAACACAGCCCTGCCCATAAACAGAAAATTGGATTGAAGATTTACTAAGCATGGCCCCACTCATCAAAAGGGGACCCAGTTTCCTCCTCAGTCAGTCCTTCCCATCAGGAAACTTCCATAAGCCTCTTATCCTTATATATCAGAGGGCAGACAGAATGAAAACCACAGTCATGGAAAACTAACCAAACTGATCACATGGACCACAGCATTATTTAACTCAATCAAACTACAAGCCATGCTGTGTAGGGCTACCCAAGACAGACAGATTATGGTGGAGTGTTCTAACAAAATGTGGTCCACTGAAGAAGGGAATGGAAAACTACTTCAGTATCCTTGCCTTGAGAACCCCATGAACAGCATGAAAAGGTCAAAAGATAGGACTCTAAAAGAGGAACTCCCCAGGTTGGTAGGTGCCCAATATAATACTGAAGTTCAGTGCAGAAATAACTCCAAAAAGAATGAAGAGACAGAGCCAAAGTAAAAACAACACCCAGTTGTGGATGTCACTGGTGACAGAAGTTAAGTCTGATACTGTAAAGAGCAATATTGCATAGGAACCTGGAATGTTACGCCCATGAATCAAGGAGTGATAAAAAAGGAGATGGAAGGAGTGGACGTCAACATTTTAGAAATCAGTGAACTAAAATGAACTGGAATGGGTGAATTTAAATCAGATGACCATTATATCTACTACTGCAGGCAAGACTCCATTCGAATAAATGGAGTGGCTGTCATAATCAACAAAAGAGTCTGAAATACAGTACTTGAATGCAATCTCAAAAATGACAGAATGATCTCTGTTCGTTTCCAAGGCAAACCATTCAATATCACAGTAATCCTAGTTTATGCTATGAACAGTAATGCTGAAGTAGCTGAAGTTGAATGGTTCTATCAAGACCTACAAGATCTTCTAAACTAACACCCAAAAGAGATGTCTTTTTCATTATAGGGGACTAGAATGCAAAAGTAGGAAGTCAAGAGATACCTCGCGTAACAGGCAAATTTAGCCTTGGAGTAAAAAACGAAGCAGGGCAAAGTCTAACAGAATTTTGCCAAGAGAGGCCACTGGCTGTAGCAAACACCTTCTTTCAACAACACAAGAGAAGACTTTACAAATTGACATCACCAGATGGTCAGTATCAATTTCAGATTGATTATATTCTTTGCAACCAAAGATGGAGAAGCTCTATACCATCAGAAAAACAAGACCAGGAGCTGACTGTGGCTCAAATCATGAACTCCTTATTGCCAAATTAGACAAATTGAAGAAAGTAGGGAAAACCACTAGACCATTAATGTATGACCTAAATCAAATCCCTTACAATTATACAATGGAAGTGACAAATAGAATCCCGGGATTACATATGACAGACAGAGTGACTGAAGAACTATGGACGGAGGTTTTAGACATTGTACAAGAGGCAGTGATAAACACAATCCCAAAGCAAAATAAATGCAAAAAGGCCAAATGGTTGTGGAAGCCTTACAAATAGCTGACAAAAGAAGAGAAGTGAAAGGCAAAGGAGTAAGGGACAGGTACACCCATTTGAATGCAGAGTTCTAAAGTATAGCCAGGGGAGATAAAAAATCTTTCTTCAGTGATCAATGCAAAGATATAGAAGAAAATAATAGAATGGGAAAGACTAGAGATCTCTTCAAGAAAATTATAGATATCAAGGGAACATTTCATGCACATTGGGCACAATAAGGTACAGAAATGGTATGGACCTCACAGAAGCAGAAGATATTAAAAGAAGTGGTAAGAATACACAGAAGAACTACAAATAATAATAATAATAATAATTCTTTATGACCCAGATAACCACGATGGTGTGATCCCTCACCTAGAGCCAGACATCCTGGAATGCAAAGTCAAGTGTGCCTTAGGAAACATCACTATGAACAAAGCCAGTGGAAGTGATGGAATTCCAGTTGAGGTATTTCAAATTCTAAAAGATGATGCTAAGTAAATGCTGCACTCCATATGCCATCAAATTTGGAACTCAGCAGTGGCTGTGGGACTGGGAAATGTCAGTCTTCATTTCAATCCCAAAGAAAGGCAAAGCCAAAGAATGTTCAAACTACCACACAATTGCACTCATCTCACATACTGGCAAAGCAATGCTCAAAATTCTCCTACGCAGGCTTCAACAGTATGTGAACTGTAACCTTCCAGATTTTCAAGCTGGATATAGAAAAGGCAGAAGAACCAGAGATCAAACTGCTAACATTTGTTGGATCATCCGAAAAGTAAGAGAGTTCCTGAAAAATATCTACTTCTGCTTCATTGACTCCACCAAAGCCTTTAACTGTGTGGATCATCACAAACTGGAAAATTCTGAAAGAGAAGGGGATACCAGACCACCTGACCTGCCTCTTGAGAAATCTGTATGCAGGTCAAGAAGTAACTTTTACAACTGGACATGGAACAACAGGCTGGTTCCAAATTGAGAAAGGAGTATGTCAAGGCTCTACATTGTCACCCTGCTTCTTTAATTTATATGCAGAGTACATCATGAGAAATGCCAGGATGGATGTAGCACAAGCTGGAATCAAGATTGCCCATAGAAACATCAATAACCTCAGATAGGCAGATGACACCACCTTTATGGCAGAAAGTGAAGAAGAACTAAAGATGCTGTTGAAGAAACTGAAAAAGGAGAGTGAAATAGTTCACTTGAAACTCAACATTCAGAAAACTAAGATCCTGGCATCTGGTCCCATCACTCCATGGCAAATAGATGGGGAAACAGTGGAAACAGTGACAGACATTATTTTGTGGGCTCAAAAATCCCTGCAGATGGTGACTGCAGCCATGAAACTAAAAGATGGTTGCCCCTTGGAGGAAAAGTTATGACCACCTAGACAGCATATTAAAAAGCAGACATTAATTTTGCCAACAAAGGTCCATCTACTCCAAGCTATGTTTCTCCAGTAGTCATGTATGGATGTGAGAGTTGGAGTATAAAGAAAATTGAGTGCCAAAGAATTGATGCTTTTGAACTGTGCTGTTGGAGAAGACTCTTGAGAGTCTCTTTGACTGCAAAGACATCCAACCAGTCCATCCTAAAGGAAATCAGTCTTGGGTGTTCATTGGAAGGACTGATGCTGAAGCTGAAACTCCAATACATTGGCTACCTGATGCAAAGAATGGACTCATTTGAAAAGACCCTAATTCTGGAAAAGATTGAAGGTGGGAGGAGAAGGGGTCGACATAGGATGAGATGGTTGGGTGGCATCACCGACTCAATGGACATGAGTTTGAGTAAGCTCCAGGAGTTGGTGATGGCCAGGGAGGCCTGGCATGTTGCAGTCCATGGGGTTGAAAGTCAGACATGACTGAATGATTGAACTGAACTGAACTGACGGTTAAGAGCCAGAGGCTTGTGAAATCTTCCTGGTAGGAGAGACTTGCTGTGGTTGAAGCTGGGTCTTGTTCTGATTTGCAAGACCAAGCTCAGTTCAGTTCAGTTGAGTTTCTCAGTTGTGTCCCACTCTTTGCGGCCCCATGAATCGGAGCATGCCAGGCCTCCCTATCCGTCACCAACTCCCGGAGTTCACTCAAACTCATGCCCATCGAGTCGGTGATGCCATCCAGCCATTTTATCCTCTGTCGTCCCCTTCTCCTCCTGCCCCGAATCTCTCCCAGCATCAGGGTCTTTTCCAATGAGTAAACCCTTCGCATGAGATGGCCAAAGTACTGGAGTTTCAGCTTCAGCATCAGTCCTTCCAATGAACACCTAGGACTGATCTCCTTTAGGATGGACTAAGCTCAGTAAATCTTTAATCCAATTTTCTTTTGATGGGTGGGACTGTTCCCTCCCTGTTGTTTGGCCTGAGGCCAAACTATGGTAGGGGTAATGGTAGTAATCCCAGCACAGGTGTATTCAGTGCCCCTGACCCCATGGTAGGCACTGTCAACCCACACCTCCACCAGAGATTCCTGGACACTCACAGGGAAGTCTGGGTCCATCTCTTGTGGGAGTCACTGCTCCATTCTCTTGGGTCCTGGTATACACAAGGTTTTGTTTGTGCCCTCCAAAAGTCTGTTTCCCCATTCCTGTGGATGTCCTGTAATCAAATCCCACTGACCTCCAAAGTCAAATTCCCTAAGGGTTCTGTCCCTTTGCCAGATCCGCAGGTTGGGAATTCTGTTGTGGGTCCTAGAACTTTCGTAATAGTGTGAGAACTTCTTTGTTATAATCGTTCTCCAGTTTTTGGGTCTTTTGCTCAGGGGCTCCCTAGTGGGGTTAATGGCGATCTCCTCCAAGAGGACTTATGCCACATACGTGCCTCCCAGGTCTGTTGCATCCAGAGCCCCTGTCCCTGTGGCAGACCACTGTTGACCCATACCTCCACATGAGACACTCAAACACTGAAAGGCAGTTCTGGCTCAGTTTCTTGTGGGGTCCCTGTTCTCAGCTGAACTATTTTTTTTTTTATTACTTTGGCCCTGGAGACCAAAACAGTCTGCTTTAGTTCCTATCAATTGTTTTGCTTTCTTTATATTTGCTTCATTGCATTCTTGATTTGATTTCTTTTGTCTGTGGGTATATTCTGCTCTGATCTTTTATTTCTCAGAAATAGTTAAGTGGGTGACAACTGTCAAAGGAAGAAGGTAGTGTATACCTATTTCCTGTTCCAGAGTTTACCACCAACTGTTCTCCCACTGCATTGAACAGTCAAATTATTCATTATGACTTCTCAGTGAGTATTGACAGTCAGTTTTCAGGAAAATAATAGTCTTGCTCAAGGTCTCTTGTTTGTGCTGAACAGCAAATCATGACTTAGTTTTCACTACTTACTATGTCCTCTTATTGATGACAATATGAAGGTGAATATGTTTTATTTGTTGAAGCTGACGTTCAAATTTTAATAAAGACAATATATATTCTGAGTTAAACCTGTCACCCATTCTAGCTCAATATTCTACTTTTAACAAGGATATGTTCTGCTATGAAGGTCTAAATTTCCCTTATGATCTGACCTGAAATAGTCAGGAATTAATTTAAATATAACTTATAAGCAGGTTTTTGATAAACACAAAATATTAATTCAGTGTAACAATCTAGCAACTAGTGATATACTATGAGGCTCGGTATTATTCAGTATTTAAAGTTATTGACACTGCCAATCACAAGTTTAAAGCCCCTCATTTGTTTTGGATTTTGAGTACTTATTAAATTGCGTCAGTTTTTTTATATATAAAAATTCTAATCTCACAGGATTAGATTATACACTGCATATAACATTTAGGATAGTTTCTGACACATCCTAGTTATAAGATGAAAGCTATTAAGTTGTATGCCAAAAAACATGCTAGGTATGTGTTTTTGCTCAGTCATGTCCAACTCTTTTGTACCGCATGAACTGTAGCTCTCCAGGCTCCTCTGTCCATGGGGATTCTCCAGGCAAGAATACTGGAGTGGGGTGCCATGCCCTCCTCCAGGGGATCGTCCTGATCCAGGGATTGAACCTGCATCTACTGCAGCTCCTGCATTGCAGGCAGATTCTTTACTGCTGAGTCACCAGGATCTTCTCTCAAATATTAAAAGTTCAAAGAAAAATCATGAGTTTACTTGAACCATTATATGTAGAATCAACAAAGTTGGTTGTCTTAGACTTTTGCCTGAATCCCATTTTTCTCAAAATATTCCTTTACCTCTTCCTTCTTCCTCTCCAAGGACTTGTAATTTATATGAGTTTTGTTAAAATTTACATGGGAAACAAGAAAGCTTAAATTTCTCAATTAGCCACTTGTCCTCTCTTCAAGTTTCTCCCCTCAATTACACAATTAAGGCTTAACATTGATTTCTTTCTCTCATAGTCATTCCAACTTCCTCCTTTTCATAATCTAAACTTTAGCAATTTTTCTCATCCTGCGGACTCACTCAGGAAATCAAAATCTCTGCAATTGGTAAGTTATTTTCTCTGATTCCACAAGTGTGACACATAATGGCCTTAGTTTATCAAGGTACACATATACAATAAGAAATAAAGTGCTATGAGATTTCAGAAGTGCAGTAATTTATTTTAGGTAGAGATGATGGGGGTGGTGGCTCATGCAGCAAATTACATTTGTGCAGCAAAGGAGTAACTCAGCAGTCTTGGGTTGTTAGAATTTTGCACATTCCAAAGAAGCGTCTGGCCCTTGACTAGCCTCTAGGAGATAACTGCTAAATCCCTGGGATATTCTGCCTGCTAAGAGTTGTTGTTCACCTGGGAATTTGAATTATGCCAGACTGTTATCCAGCTTTATACTAAAATTGTGGTTTATGGTGAAAGCCTTGAGCCACACAGTGTTAGTTTGACCTCAGGAGAGGCTGGCAATTGAGTAAATAGATCAACAACATGAGCACTTCATGCTTAAATGACTAGTCCAACTGGACACCAAGACTTGGTAAACTTCTCTGGTTGGGAATATTATATGCTTGGGAATATTATATGCTCATGACAGTATGCTGTCAGCATCACTGCTAGAGAATATGGTGCTATCCATAAGAATCCCCTGGGAGAGAGTAAATAGAAACAAATATTTTGCCTATCCTGGACCCTATACTATGTGCCATTTTCTTGGGCTGATTTTAATCAGTACCCTTTCATTCTAACAAACTATACATGAATATAATAGTTTTTCTGATTTCTGTGAGTTTGTATAGTGAATCTCAGACTGAGGGTGGTTTCAGGAAACACTAGTGATAACATTTTACAGTATTTGGATTTTCAGTTGGACTGAATGAATACAATTTCAGAAATGTAGAAATGTGAGGGTGAAGGATGAAAACAGAAAGTAACAGGAACAGGTGCTTTCTGAGATGGAGGAAACTAGAAGATTCTAAGAACATACAGAACACTGTACCATGTGAAAGCATCAGTGAATAATTCTGACAATCATTGCATTCAATTCATTATTTTCTAAGCCCATGACCTCAAGAAGAATAGACAGTTAGAGAGAGGTAAGATTCAATGAACTGTTTTTTTCTGTCATACTTACATACAGAATCTAAAAGATAAATCAAGACTATAGATATCATGTGATTTTTAAGATGAAATCTACAGTCATATTTACTCAGTTTAAACCTGAAATTTGATTGGGCAAGTTTCTAACATGATCTATTCTGTGTTAGTTTCCCAATCTGTCAGTTGAAGTTATTATGATATTAATTTCACAAAATTATAAAAATTAAATTCTATGTAAAATTTGTGCCTGACATAGTATATTGTTGTTCAGCCACTCAGTCTTGTCTGACTTTGTGACCCCATGGAAAGCAGCATGACAGGCTTCCTGGTTACACTATCTCCTGGAGTTTGCTCACTCATGTCCATAGAGTTGATGATGTTTTGCTCAAACAGATGTCCAATGAGTTGGCTCTTCACTTCAGGTGGCCAGAGTATTGAGTTTCAGCTTCAGCACCAGTCCTTCCGATGAATATTGAATACTATATATCCACCACATATTAGCTGACTATTTATGAATGGGACTGCAAATCTAGTATGCAAGATCACCAACATTTTTTTTTTGTCTTTTTCACTTCTTTTTAAAATTGAGGTAAAAATTGACATACAGCAATCTATTACTTACAGGTGTACAACATAATGACTTGATATTTGTATACATGGAGAAATGATCACCACCATATATAAGACCATCCCCATGGAAAAGTAATGCAAAAAGGCAAAAATGGTTGTCTGGGGAGGCCTTACAAATAGCTGTGAAAAGAAGAGAAGCAAAAAGCAAAGGAGAAAAGAAAAGAAATTCCCATTTGAATGCAGAGTTCCAAAGAATAGCAAGGAGAGACAAGAAACCCTTTCTCAGCGATCAATGCAAAGAAATAGAGGAAAACAACAAAATGGGAAAGACTAGAGATCTCTTCAAGAAAATTAGAGATACCAAGGGAACATTTCATGCAAAGATGGGCTCGATAAAGGACAGAAATGGTATGAACCTAACAGAAGGAGAAGATATTAAGAAGAAGGGGCAAGAATACACAGAAGAACTGTACAAAAAAGATATTCATGACTCAGATAATCACGATGGTGCGATCACTCACCTAGAGCCAGACATCCTGGAATGTGAAGTCAAGTGGGCCTTAGAAACCATCTAGTGGAGGTGATGGAATTCCAGTTAAGCTATTTCAAATCCTGAAAGATGATGCTGTGAAAGTGCTGCACTCAATATGCCAACAAATTTGGAAAACTCAGCAGTGGCCACAGGACTGTAAAATGTCAGTTTTCATTCCAATCCTAAAGAAAGGCAATCCCAAAGAATGCTCAAACTACCACACAATTGCACTCATCTCACATGCTAGTAAAGTAATGATCAAAATTCTCCAAGCCAGGCTTCAGCAATACATGAACCGTGAACTTCCAGATGTTCAAGCTGGTTTTAGAAAAGACAGAGGAACCAGAGATCAAATTGCCAACATCTGCTGGATCATTGAAAAAGCAAGAGAGTTCCAGAAAAACATCTATTTCTGGTTTATTGACTATGCCAAAGCCTTTGACTGTGTGGATCACAATAAACTGTGGAAAATTCTGAAAGAGATGGGAATATCAGACCACCTGACCTGCCTCTTGAGAAACCTGTATGCAGGTCAGGAAGCAACGGTTAGAACTTGATGTGGAACAACAGACTAGTTCCAAATAGGAAAAGGAGTACATCAAGACTGTATATATTCACCCTGCTTATTTAACTTATATGCAGAGTACATTATGAGAAACACTGGGCTGGAAGAAGCACAAGCTGGAATCAAGATTGCCTGGAAAAATATCAATAACCTCAGATATGCAGATGATACCACCCTTATGGCAGAACGTGAAGAGGAACTAAAAAGCCGCTTGATGAAAGTGAAAGAGGAGGGTGAAAAAGTTGGCTTAAAGCTCAACATTCAGAAAACTAAAATCGTGGCATCTGGGCCCATCACTTCGTGGCAAATAGATGGGGAAACAGTGTAAACAGTGTCAGACTTTATTTTGGGGGGCTCCAAAATCACTGCAGATGATGATTGCAGCCATGAAATTAAAAGACGCTTACTCCTTGGAAGGAAAGCTGTGACCAACCTAGACAACATAATAAAAAGCAGAGACATTACTCTGCCAACAAAGGTCCATCTCGTCAAGGCTATGGTTTTTCCAGTGGTCATGTATGGATGTGAGAGTTGGACTGTGAAGAAAGCTGAGTGCCGAAAATTGATGCTTTTGAACTGTGCTGTTGGAGAAGACTCTTGAGAGTCCCTTGGGCTGCAACGAAATCCAACCAGTCCATCCTAAAGGAGATCAGTCCTGGGTGTCCATTGGAGGGACTGATGCTGAAGCTGAAACTCCAATATATTGGCTACCTGATGCAAAGAATGGACTCATTTGAAAAGACCCTAATTCTGGGAAAGATTGAAGGTGGGAGGAGAAGGGGTCGACATAGGATGATATGGTTGGATGGCATCACCGACTCAATGGACATGAGTTGGAGTAAACTTCAGGAGTTTGTGATGGACAGGCAGGCCTGGCATGCTGCGATTCATGGGGTCACAATGAGTCAGACACGACTGAGTGACAGAACTGCACTGAACTATAATTTAATTCTCAAAATTCATGAACAGAATATATCTTTCCATTTATCTGTATCTCCCTCAATTTCTTTTATCAGTATCTTATGATACTCAGTGTACAGATATTTAACTTCCTTGTTAAATTTATTCTAAGTATTTTATTACTTTTGGTGCAAATATTAAAAAAAAGCAGCCAATATTTGTATATTGATTTTGTACGCTGCAAATTTACTGAATTGACTTATCAGTTCTAACATTTTTTTTTAATGGAGTCATTACGGTTTTCTGTAGAGTATCAAGTCATCCTTGATGAAGTTTTACTTCTTCCTTTCCAATTTAGAGTCCCTTTATTTTTTTCTCTTGTATGACTGCTGTGACTAGATGTTCCAATACTGTGTTGAATAAAAGTGATGATAGTGGGCTTACTTGTCTTGCTTCTTAATGAAGAAATTTTCAGCTTTTTATGCATGATGTTAGCTGTGGGCTTGTCATATATCACCTATATTATGCTGATGTATATTCCATCTATACCCTCTTTGTTCAGGGTTTTTATCAATAATGAATGTTGAATTTTATTAAATGTTTTTCCTGCCTCAACTGAGAATAATTTGATTTTTATCTTTCATTTTATTAATGTGTTCTATCACATTGATTGATTTGCAGTTATTAAACCATCCTTGCATTTTTGGGATAAGCCCCACTTGATTATGGTGTATGATCTTCTTAATACATTGTTGAATTTAGTTTGCTAATATGTTGTTGAATTTTTTACCTATGTTTTTCAGTGATATTAGCCTGTAGTTTTTCTTTTTGCTGTGTCCCTGTCTGGTTTCAGTGTCAGTATAATGCTGATCTTGCAAAATATGTTTGCAAGCATTCATGTCTCTTCAAGTTTTGGGAAATTTTTGAGAAGAATAACTATCAAATTTTGTTTTGTAGGATTTGCCTCTGAAGCCTTCTGGTCCTGGGCTTTGTTTGTCAAGAGCTGATTCAATCTCTTTACTAGTAATCATCTGTTCAGATTTTCAATTTCTTCATGATTCAGTCTTAGAAGATTCTTTATTGCTAAGAATTTACCTATTTCTTCTAGGTTGTCTAATTTGTTGGTGTATAATTATTTATAGTAGTCTCTTGTACTCCTTTATGTTTCCTTGGTACCAGTTGTAATTTTTCCTCTTCCATTTTCTGATTTTTATTTACAACACTCTCTCTTTTTTTTTTTCTTAGTGAGTCTAGCTAAATAAAGTTTTGCCAATTTTGTTTATATTTCAAAGAACCAATCTTAGTTTCATGATGTTTTCTATTGCCTTTATAGCCTCCATTTCATTTATTTCAATTCTGAACTTTACTATCACCTTCTTTCTATTATTTCTGAGCTTTGATATTTTTCTAGTTCCTTTGGAGTAATACTAGATTTCTTATTTAAGATTTTTCTTATTTCTTGATGTAGGCCTGTAAAAATCCCTCTTAGAAATGCTTCGACTGCTTTTCACAGATTTTATTATGTTGTATTTTCGTTTTCATGTTTCCTAAGATATTAAAAAAAAATTTTAAATGACTTCTTTGCTGACTCATTGGTTGTTCAGGTGTATGTTGTTAAAGCTCCACATATTTGTCATTTTTCCAGTTTTCTTCTTGTAATTGATTTCTAGTTTCATATCATTGTGGTCAGAAAAGATGCCTGATATTTCAATCTTTTAAAATTTATTGATACTTGTTTTGCAATGAGCATATGTTCTATCTTGGGGAATATTTCATGTACACTTGAGAAGAATGCATATTCTGCTACTTTCGGGTGGAATGCTCTATATATGTCTACTAAGCCATCTGGTTCAATACTGATGTTTCCTTCTTGACTTTCTGTCTGGATCATTTGTTCACTGATGCAAGTGGGTGTTAATGTAACTTACTATTATTGTGTTTTTGTCAATATCTCCCTTTATGTTTGCTAATATTTGCTTTATATACTTTGGTAAGTCTACATTGGATGTATATACATATATATATATTTCCAACTGTTGCTTCATTTTGTTGAATTGATTGCCATTATCATTATGTAGTGTCCTTCTTTGTCTCTTGTTGCAGTCTTTGCTTTAAAATCTGTTTGTTTTATGTAAGTATTTGTACCTCAGGGTTTTTTTGTTTTTTTTTTTTTCCTTTTCCTTTTCATTTTCAATGAATATCTTTTTCCCTCTCCTCAATTTCAGTCTGTGCATTTTTTTGGATTTGAAGTGAAGGTAAGACTCATAGGCAACATATACATGAGCCTTATTTTGTACATGTTTAGCCACTCTATGTCTTTTGATTGAAGAATTTATTCCATTTGCATTTAAATAATTGTTGAAAGGTTTGAACTTATTGCTACTTTGCTAATTGTTTTCTGACTGTTTTGCAATTTCTCTATGCTACTTTATTTTGCTTTCTCCTCTTATAGTTTTATGAAATTACTGTAGTTTTACTCTTGGATAAGTTTTATTCTTTTCTCTTTATCTTTTGTGTATCTACTATAAGTGTCTGCTTCATAGTCCCCATGAGGCTTTCATATAACAATCTATCTTCAGTTGATGGCAAGTTATGCTTGAATGCATTTTAAAACTCAGCATTTTTGCCCTCTCCCTCAATAAACACATATTTTGTTTTCATTATAAAATTTTACATATTTTTTGTGTGTGTCCCTTGAAATAATTCTTGTGGTTATAGTTCTTTTAAGTACTTTTTGTGGCTTAAACTGCTAGCTTTATAAGTGATCACTACCTTTACCATATATTTGCTTTCACCAATTACATTTTTATTTTTATATGTTTTCTTGTTATAAATTGGTGCATTTTCTTTTCAGGTTAAAGAAGTCTTTTTAACATTGCTTATGAGGTTAATTTTGTGGTGATGGACTGTTTTACTTTTTGTTTGTCTGGAAAGCTGTTTATCTTTTCTTCAATTCTTAATTATCACATTACTGGGGAGGGTATTCTTCCTTACAATATATTTGTTTCTTTCAGCACTTAAAATATATCATACCACTTCTTTATGGCCTGTGAAGTTTTTGCCGAGAAATATTCTGAGAGTCTTATGGGGTATCCCTTTTATATAACAAATTATTTTATTCTTGCTGCTCTTTAGATTCTCTATTTTCAGCTTCTATTATTTTAATTATAATCTGTTTTGATGTGAGTTTCTTTGGTTTCATCTTGATTAGAACTCTCTTTGCTTCCTAGATCTAGATATCAGTTTCCTTCCTCAGTTCAGAAAAGTTTTCAACCATTTATTTCTTCAAATAAGCTTTTGCCCCTTTCTCTCACTCGTCTTGTTTGAGACACTTATATGTGAAGGTTATCCTGTTTATTTTCAAATAGGGTGCCTTAAGCAATCATCAATTAAAAATTTTTGTTTTCTTTTTGCTGCTCTGTTTGGGTAATTCCAACTGCCCTGTCTTCCAAACCACCTATTCTTTGTTTTTTTCATCTGGTCTGCTACTGAACTTCTCCAGTGGATTCTTCAATTTAGTTATTGTATTCTTCAGCTCTTTGACTTCTGTTGTGTATTCTTATATTTTCTATATCTTTGATAAAGTTCTCTCTGTGATCATCAGATTCTTTTCCCAAGTTCAACTCTTTTTATGAGCATAAATTTTAACCCTCTAATTTTAACCCTCTATCAGGTTAATTACTTATTTTCGTTTCTGGGATTTTATGTTATTCTTTTGTTTTGGACATATTCCTCAGCTTCTTCACTTTGTTTGACTCTCTGTGTTTGTTTCTATTTATTGTATAAGATAGCTATTGCCCCCACTCTCAAAGGATTGGCCTTGTATAGGAGATAAACCTTATTATTTAATCTTATCCTGACTTGGTTGTCTCTTGAATTGTCTCTCCAGTTGTTTCTGACCTGGCCACCAACATCTGACATTCAATAAGCATCCCCTGTATGAATTTTTCATGCCTGTCAACCCTCATGGAGCTACAGAGGCTAGAGCACTTGCCTACCACCTCTGGCTGAGGCATGGGCAGAATATTTAAAACAACCAAGAATTTTAATGTTTTAAGAAAAATTTCAAACTGTTAAAATATTTTGTAACAAAATAAAAAATTAAAAAAATATTTTGTAACAAAATACAATATTGTATTAGGTCAATTGGTCCATAGAAAGGTAATTAGAAACCACCCCTTTATAGATAAGAATTCTTCTAATGTAGTAACCCTTTGACTATTTCAATATCTGAAAGTTAACTTGTAGAGTAGACTTGGGGAGAAGACTTTTAAGTATATCTATTTTCATTTTATTGATGCAATAGAATTAAGGAAATAAATAATAATTATTAATAAAATCCATAATCTGAAAAGTAAAAAGAAAGTGTTCTTTTTGAATCAGTTCTAAAAGCATTCAAGTTTATCAAATTACTGGAAGAACAGTAGTAACAACAGCTCTGTAATCCCCTTTTTCTATCCCTCCTTGGGGATCAGTCAATCAGAGTTAGTTGCGCCACCATGTCCAACTCTTTGTAACAACATGGACCATAGCCCTCCAGGCTCCTCTGTCCATGGAACTACCAGACAAGAATACTGGAGTGGGTTGCCATTCCCTTCTCCAGGGGATCTTCCTGACCCAGGGACCAAACCTGGGTCTTTCACATTGCAGGCAGATTCTTTACCACTGAGCAACCAGGGAAGCTCTCTTTGGGGATGCTTCTCACAATAATTACTACCTTAAATAAATCAAAACCTCTCCCACACACACCCTCTCTGCTTCTACATAAGACAAAAGTGGAATACAGGAAGCCAAAGAACTACTAAGCTACAATTTTATATGGACACACATTTTTAAAATTGTCTTGAAAACTTTAACCATGGCAACAAGGACTTTGTATTGAATATCCATGAAATCTGCAATGTTTGTCAACCTGCAAGGTTTGTCAACCTGCAATGTCTCAAAAGTCCAACAAAAATAAAGACAGACAGACACAAAGAAAGACAGATAGACCAAAAGAAAAACACCACCACTCTACAACTACAAAAAGAAAAAAAAAGAAAAATCCATCGCTGAATGACTGAAATTAAATGTATTACTCTTATTATGTTACTGCAGTAGGATAATATTACCTGGATAGAATCTTAGTAGTATCCTAGAAAGATAACATCAGAGAAGGACATTTATAAAATTTCAGAGCCAGAGCTTAGTGATTTTAAGGAAGGAGTTTCAAGAAGGAGAATTGGTTAGAATTGTGTAATTGTAGCATAATAGCTTTGTATTAGTTGGCATAGTGAGCAAATGTTTTGAAGCAATTCTTGATAAGCAACAAATTAGTCCAGATAAGTAAGCTATTTCAGTTGGTTCACAGTCTTATCTTTCAGGAGCAAGTATTTTCTGAGGAAAGTAACTAAAGTGATTTTGCTTATTCTCGATATTATTTGACATATAAATAGAAAAGCATGTCCAGTCTGAGTGTTGTCCAACATAAAGACAGGAAATTATGTTGACTTCAGTTTTCAGATTGCATAGTTATTAGGATTAAACTTTTATTTTAAGGTCAGATTTTTTATCCTACAAATTCTTTTAATATTAAGCATTTTCTGTGAGGAATAAACTGTTTCTATACATTATATATATTTACTGAATCCTAGGATAATTTTTATTTTTATTATTGCATTGTTTAACGGTTTTTATGGTTAATTTATTGAAAATTCAGTCTATTAAAACATCCACTCAGTGTGAGCAAATAAACCTGGATGTAAAGAAGATGCATGCTATGTTAAAAGTATTTAGCCAGCAAGCATGCTGCTGCTGCTGCTGCAGCTAAGTCGTTTCCGTCCTGTCCGACTCTGTGCCACCCCATAGACGGCAGCCCACCAGGCTCCTCTGTCCACAGGATCGTCCAGGCAAGAATACTGGAGTGGGTTGTCATTTCCTTCTCTGAGAACAAGCATGCACTCAGCATTTTTTGGGGGGAAAAAAGCCATAAAATGTGATGAACTAGTAAAGAAAAAGAAAGTAAAGAAAGTAAAAAGAAAGAATGAAAATCACTTCCCCACTTGATAGTTCACTGTTCATTAGATGTTATTTTCACATTTTGTTTTTAGTCTAGAGAAGGAAGTTGAAACTGAATTAGGTAAATAAATATCCATTCTCAAAACTTTCCCTTTTTCCAAGTAGTTAACTTACTGTTCTGCGATTTTGATCAAACTATTCATGATTTTGTTGTAAGGCTCTCAGCAAAACATTCTTAAATATACTTGGCTTTATGAAAAAGATTTTACCTGCTGCTTGGTAAATACTTAATGTTTATATATAGAATAGTAATCGATGGTCTTACTGTACCCACAGAACTCTGTAGTTCACTTCAGAGTTTTCTGCTGACTTATAAATAACATATTTTGAGTGCTTTATTACTGGTTTTAAAATCTTGAAAAAAAATTAGAGCACTGGAATATTTACTTTCAGTTCAGTTCAGTTCATTCACTCAGTCGTGTCTAACTCTTTGTGACCCCATGAACTGCAGCACGCCAGGCCTCTCTGTCCGTCACCAAAATCCACTGTCCACCCAAACCCCTGTCCATCGAGTCGGTGATGCCATTCAACCATCTCATCCTCTGTTGTCCCCTTCTCCTCCTGCCCTAAATATTTCCCAGCATCAGGGTCTATTCCAATGAGTCAACTCTTCCCACCAGGTGGCCAGAGTATTGGAGTTTCAGCTTCAGCATCAGTCCTTCCAATGAATAGTCAGGACTGATTTCCTTTAGGATGGACTGGTTGGATCCCCTTCCTGTCCAAGGGACTCTCAAGAGTTTTCTCCAACAGCACAGTTCAAAAGCATCAATTCTTTGGCGCTCAGCTTTCTTTATACTCCAACTCTCACATCCATACAAGACCACTGGAAAAACCATAGCCTTGACTAGACGGACCTTTGTTGGCATAGTAATGTCTCTGCTTTTTAATATGCTGTCTAGGTTGGTCATTACTTTCCTTCCAAGGAGTAAGCGTCTTTTAATTTCATGGCTGCAATCACCATCTGCAGTGATTTTGGAGCCCAGAACAATAAAGTCTGCCACTGTTTTCACTGTTTCCCCATCTTTTTGCCATGAAGTGATGGGACCGGATGCCATGATCTTAGTTTTCTGAATGTTGAGCTTTAAGCCAACTTTTTCACTCTCCTCTTTCACTTTCATCAAGAGGCTCTTTAGTTCTTCTTCACTTTCTGCTATAAGGGTGGTGTCATCTGCATATCTGAGGTTATTGATATTTCTCCTGGCAATCTTGATTCCAGCTTGTGCTTCCTCCAGCCCAGTGTTTCTCATGGAATATTTACTTTACATACATATATTTGTTTCCTCAAATGTGAAGATTAAAATGCTATACAGATATATAAAAGTTATCATTTAAATTTTTGTATTAAAAAGAAGTAAAGGAGTTTCTAATGTAAATTTTAGATATCACACTTCTGTGATTTTAAGAGGAACTATGAGTAAAATTATCATTTAAATAATTTACAATGGATTTGTGGTTTCAAATGATGGAAATTAGTTCCATAGTGAAGATCATTTACTCCCATCACTGGTAAGAGTGAGGATGTCACCAGACCCCAGGGATCAGTGAAAACATTGGCTCGATTCTGCCAGGACTCTAATTCCACTCTCAGCTTTGCATTCTTCCTTGTATCAGTTTCACTTTGTTGCACTACTGAGCACATTCATATACATGGCAGGAAAAGTAATAATAAAGAGCTCTTGAGGTTCATAACTCTTGGCTTCCACTACCACTAACTTTCTTAATTTCCTGTTAGGGCAAAAAAAAAAATGATTCAGATAGTCTGCCTTTGGTCAGGAACTCTCTCCAGGACCAATTATCTGTGGCCAGATTATGTAAAACAGAATACATTTGCAGTTCCCAATACAGCAGTACAAATCTGAATGAGCAGAGGGTGATTTTTGGAGAAATGACAAAGATTCTAACTCAGCTATATCAGAGATACTGTTTTCATCTCATCTGAAAAATAATAAGCATTCTTCTCTGACAACATATCGATTCCACAGTATTGGTTAAGATAAAAGAAAAAAAAAAAGAAAAAACTGATCCAGACCAGGTTAAACAATGTATATAGTAATACAGAGAGAAAACATACAGGAAAAACCCAAAGGTATATTTGGTATAATCCAACAATTCAATAATGTTTCTAAGAGCTCAGTTACTTCGTGTCCCTCTGCTCAGCCTCTGCAATGCAGCTTGACTCAAAGGAAGGCTGTGCTTGTGATTACAAGATGGTTACTATAAGCTCTTAGACACAGATATGTTTGTATCAGTATTCCCACCAAAAGTTCTCTTATTCATTCTTTTTACAACAGCTTAGACTCATGTCTACTCTGGAAATGTCATACTTGGCCAGGACACTGGAATGCTCTAACTGGTGTGTCCTCTCCTTCTGGAGTTTGGAATGGAATCAAATGGGTAACTAATATAAATTGGGTGCTATTGGAAATCTATAAGTGGAGGAATGCTTGCTGGGAATGTAACCTAGACTATCAGTCACACATCCATCTCTTTATTGTTATCTTTTAATTATTCTATTGCTATTTTATTTGACTTGATTTGAAGATAACAAAATTTAACTGAAGTAATCATTGTTAAGGCTTAAATTCTCACTCCTTCACCTTTACTGTAGGAAACCAAACTCCTTCACCATAGCAAACCAAATCATAATGAAATGCTGGTTGATCAAATGTTTTATATTTCAATGAAAACTCTTAAGGTTAAATTAAAATTCACATTTTATAGTTGAGACTAAATTATTCCTATTCTCCTTTCTCATCCTTAAATCTTTGGGAAGACATATTTGGGTATGCCTGAGAGAGAATGAGAGAAATAGGACCAGGTCAATAGAGAATGTCAATTCAGTTTATATGTGTCACTAGAAGGATGAGAAGAGCCAGTCTGCCTTAGGTGGCAGCAGGGAGTATAAAGAAAGAGAAAGTGCTCCAAATGAGTTCTGATTCACAGCATGGTGACCTATCCATTTATGTTGATTAGGAATCAACCAAACAGATTATCCCTCTCTCTTGTGGAAGACTTCAAAAATGAATGTGGAGAGAAACAAAATCTCTCACCTCATTACTTCCTTGCAGGAAGAGAAAGGGTAGAAAATTCCTTATGTTTAATATTTTGGTGAGGAGAGAGACAATATTTCAAACTATAATTATATCCACACCACTTTGAGTAACAAATCTCAGATAGGAGATCATAATTATGTATGTATGTATTTTTATCTATCTATCTGTGTGTGTGTGTGTGTGTGTGTGTGTGTGTATGTATATATATATATATATATATATATATATATATATAGAAGGCCAATCATACTCTACCATTTTATATTAGGTACTTGAGGATCTGTGGATTTTAGTAACCAAGGGGCTCCTGAAACCAGTCTCCAAGGATACAATGGGATGACTACATACATTTCTCTTTTATCATCTACAAGTGTTACATATCTATATTTGCCTTTAACTTTTATTTATTCAATGACTGATTTAGAACATGGGAGGTAGGAGAGAGAAAGAAAAGAAGATCAATGATTGAGTTGGCTGAAATTGGACCTTTGGTGGAATTAGAGTAAGTAAAAGGAAAACAGGCAGAAACAAATGTGTCAAACAGTTTATTTACTGTATTGATTATACGATGATGAACACTGTGTACATTTTCATTACTACAGTTACTCCTAAGGCCTGGGAGTTTATTGATCTATTTGAGACTGAAAACCTTAGCTAACAGACTTTAAGTTACTAAGTTACTTTGTCTTTTTTTTTTCTTTTTTGGTCTTTCTTAGAAGTAGCCCATCAATAATACCCATTTATATGTGCAATGGGATTATGGTGCTTGGTAAAGAAATAAACAGAGAATAAAAACTTGGACCAAGTCCTGAAAATATGACACAGCTCCTTTTCACTCCTTCTGCCATTATTTAGCATTGATTGATTGATTGTGCATGCTATAAGTCACATCAGTTGTGTCCAACTCTGAGAACCTAAGGATTGTAACCCTCCAGGCTTCTCTGTCTATGGGATTCTCCAAGCAAGAATACTGGAGTGGGTTACAATGTCCTCCTCCAAGAGATATTCCCAAACCAGGGATCAAACCCTGGTCCTTATGTCTCTCACATTGGCAAGTGGGTTCTTTACCACTAGCACCACCTGGGAAGCCCAGATGATTGATTAAGAGGCATCAGTCATCATCAGAGGCCAGGGATCTAGTCTCTCAGACCAGAAAGCAATTGTATAAGTAGTGATCCCTGAAGATTTTATAAAAAAATATTTTTTTCCCCACTCTCTCCCCTAATGAAATTTCCTGATCTTACTATATACTGCATTATTTCATCTTAAAAATCTCTAGTGGAAATGAGGACTCTCTGTCATAAGTCACCAATGTGCAGGACACACAGGGCACACAGGACTATACAGTGGCTTCTCGGGTTTTGTCACTTGCTGGGATTAACGTTAGAGCCAAAAATATTAAAAGGGAAGATTCATAGAAGAGTTTGGCTCTTTAAATGTAGCAAGTCAGGTCAAGCATGGAGGGCTAGGTAATAGGGGTTTGAATTGCAGTATGTCAAGCTTAAAAGTGGGCTAGGTAATAGGTGGTTTGAATTGCAGTATGTCAAGCTTAAAAGTGAACAGAAGTTCTTCAACAGGTGTTGGAATAATTCAAGACCAGTTCCCACACAGCACTGATGGACCTCTATTTTGCCCCCTCACCTGACCATGCCGTTGTCTGGATTCCAAGTGAAACTCCTCTGATCAAGAACAATATTTCTCTTCCTCTCACTACTTAGTTAGGAATTACTTCACTGGCCTGTTCAATCTGTTTCTAACTTTGTTCTTAGAGATCACCGTTGTCAGATCTATCCAAGAAGCTTGAGGCTTCATAGTCCAGATGATTTTTTCTCAAGAAATTGACTGATGCACATGACTAGCCTTAGGTTTCATGTGTTTGAATGTAAAGTCCACCACACATAAAACTAGTTGACATCAAAACAATTTAAGAAGAAAATGACAATTTCTTTTATAGGGAAAGGAATATCAGCAATCCCTGAGTTAGTCATTTATTTTATGTCTTTAAAGAAAAAATATGATTTTGCTGTTTGACTTCTGACAAAATTCCACATTTGTTACTGAGTTAAACAAATTAAAGGACCTCCTACCTAAGTTTTCTATTACTTTATTTTGTTTCATTGATAGCTATGTTAGTGAACTACAGTACTGTGATGATTTTAATTACTATGTGCATTCTGAGAATAGGAATACTATTATTTGATCATCACAGTAAATTTAGTTACTTTTCTATTAAGAGGAGTGTGTCAATTCAGATGCATGCAGTTAAGTTTGGAGGGTTATTAAATATTGACAGTCATATAGAGGTCTAATTTTAAAATGGAATTGGAGATGAAATCAAGCACTGAAGTTAATATCTGCTACCTTCCCTCTGATCACTACTCAGGTTCGTTAACAGATGATGGTATTGAATACATATATGGTTGCAGAATAGCATTGTGTTTTTTTATCTTGAGTTGGCTGTGTTAGAATGTTAAGTCAAATGTTAAGCCAAAATGTTTTCAGATTTGGAGCTTATTTGTAAAATTTCATATCTAACTAATTAGTTTGGAAGTATATTACATTGATGCTCCCAATGAATCACATGTCTTAGCACTTGTGACTTATTTATCTCCTCCCCTTGAAGTTAGACTGGGTCTATACATTGTTTGAACTCTTAGAATATGGGGAAAGCAACTGTCCAGGTTCTGCTTAAGAGAAAAGAAGGCCTGAAGCATACATTGTTGCATTCAGATACCTTACTGGAGATACAAAGTGAAAAGAGATTTCATGAGAAAAATGAGGTTCTGGGGCTACAGTGAAAAGAGGAGGAAGCTCAGCCATCTAAGAGACTCAGCAGAGCTCAGCTCCTAACAGACCTACTAGCTGAATGCTGCCTCACAAAAAACCATTGTCAAGGATATTTGAAGAAATAAAGTTCAAATAAAATGACTATCATTTGAAAATCATGTTGTTTTTTTTTTGGTGGGGGATTACTATTCAGCAGTAAATAATGAGAACATACAGAAATGAAAAAAAAAAAAACCTAAAGATGGCATTAGTTGTAAAAACCCTGCCTGCCAATGCAGGAGACTTGAGTCATGAATTCAATCCCTGGGTTAGGAAGATCCCCCGAGTAGAAAATGGCAACCCACTCTAGTATTCTTGCCTTGAGAATCCCATGGACAGAGGAGCCTGGGGTGGCTACAGTCCACAGGGTTGCAAACAGTCAGACATGACTGAAGAGACTTGGTACAATTAATCTCCCACTCCTACCTCTACCCCTATCCTCATCTGCTTAGTATATGGTATATGAATTTAGACTTTTGAGGTTTGTTTTAGGCAACTGGAGAATCTGGTGTTCATCCACTTTGAGAATAAAGTAATGAGATCTATTAGTTGGACAAAACAGGATCAGGAGTCTCACTGAATGAATTATGTATATTACATATGGATTGTGTTTCTCAGTTAAGATCCCCTCTAACAGTCCTCCACATTTATGAATTAGTTACTATGTTAGTTTAAGAAAGGAAGAAACAGACAAGATATTATAAATGTTTAGATTTCAAACTTCTTGTTTCTCTCTCTCTCTATTCCTCTCTTCACCCTCAAGCTGTCCCCTCATTTCTTTCATGCTCTCTCTCTCTCTCTCTCTGAGTTTATCTTGAAAGGGATATTGTATATAATTTCCTAAAATTATGTCTCCCAGTTTTCTTAGTTTTAATTGGTTTACCTCAGGTCCACACAGGGACACTAATTCTCTCTCTCTCTCTGTGTTTGATTGTAACATAAGACACAATGATTTTCATATGGCAAAGTGATTTCATGATATGCTCTTTGGCTGGATACTGAATACAACATGTTGAGTGAATTTTTATCTAAAAAAACCCCTCAGTTTAACTTCACCATTTTAATTTTAAAAATGAGTGGGTTTTGCTGAGACTATTGAGGGTTCTCACTAAATTAACCAGCATCAAAAACACTGGTTCTCATTATACTGACCATAAAACTAACTTTTTATAAGACTAATGAATATAATTAATGTGATGCATATGATGAAAGCTCACTCTATTAAATATAAAATGTATCAAATTAGAAATCAAATAATGATTCAGTGTTTCAAAAAATTTGGTATATGAAAATCAACTGTTTAGTATAAGAAACTAATTCATGGAAATGCATAGCACTAGGTCATGCCTCTAATTTTGAACGAATAACATGTACCACTATAGAATTTCACTGAAACATGTTTCAAAGCTATTTATGGTAAGTTAGTAGGTGAATTAGTAAGGATAATTAAAATATGACATGAATAAATGATATTTTCTTTCTGATTAGAAGCCTTGTAGTACTTGCTTAGTAATAAATCTGGTTGCTATAATATATTAGACCTCTATTTATGAATTTATTTGCAGCCTCTACATTTTCAGCTTTGCTGTTCTGTTTTCACTGCATCATGAAAGGTGACTTGAGCTGGTTGTCATTTCAATTGCTATTTTCCTGTTTTAATACAAATTATTGCTACATTATCTTTATATAATACAGTTACCTTGTGTGGCTTTTTTCTTATTCCTACTGTGTATAAAGATGCATACTTTCAGGAACAGCATTTTTAAACTATACATTTTATTAACTAGATTTTTAGCATACTATTAAAGTATATATATATATATATATTTTAATTCTTGAACAGCAAGATATCACTAGTGATATAATACCTATGAATTTGTGGTGTCTCTAAAAGTTGTAATATAATGTCAAAAAACAGTACTAAAATTATTTGGGTATTTTTTTTCATTTATGAGAGGTTCATTTAGTAATATAAGATCATATGCTAAGTTTATATCCATTTTGTTGCTGTTCAATAGCTAAGTCATGTCCAATTCTTTGCGACCCCATGGACAGCAACATGCCAGACTTCCCTATCCTTCACTAACTCTCAGATTTTGCTCAAAACCATGTCCATTGAGTCAGTGATGACATCGAACCATCTATTTTCTGTTGCCCCTTATTAAATATTTATTTAATAATTCATTTATTTTGGTAAAAAATGTTACAATTTTATTTATACTGTTATGAAATTATTTTATCATGAGATATGGAAGATGTTTAAAGTTGTAGTACCCTGAAAGTAAATAGCACCCTAAATTTAGACAGTTGTAGTAGAGTTCACTAAAGACCTATTTAGAGAAACCACAGGATATAGTACAGGACAAGTCCTAGCAATAGTGGAATTGTTTACAATGACTTAGGACATTGGCTAGTATGGTTGTCAGAATCCAGAGAGGACAATTGTATGGAAATGGCCTCCTCCCAGGAGCAGAGGCTTGATAGAACAAATCACTAGGGAGAAACTGAGGAGAATAAAGTTACAGGTTCGTATATGGAAATATACAGAAACAGGATATCTGAGGCAAAGAGTTGTTTAGATTCTTCCATCTTCCTCTTAATCCATGGGGAAGTGTGCTAAGCTGTGGGAGTTATCCTATGGTTTATGTTCTAATACTTAAATTTAGGAGAGGGAATTTTGCCAAGTAAAGGCAG
The DNA here is from genome assembly GCF_023699985.2 of Odocoileus virginianus. NCBI lineage: Eukaryota > Metazoa > Chordata > Mammalia > Artiodactyla > Cervidae > Odocoileus > Odocoileus virginianus. Next base: position 36,552,966 of record NC_069680.1, read on the forward strand.
AAAATGAGAGAAAAAATATTTTTGAGAATATTGAGTGTCAGTCTGGGAAAACCAAGGTCAGTTGATAAGTTGAAATAATTCAAGAAGACAAAAGTATCATGACCAACTTCAAGAACAATGGAAAATATAAATCAGAAGTAAGGAAAAAGAACTGAACATGAGAGTAGGTTGTTTGCAAATTGAGGAGGTTCTGTATGAATTTATATTTATTGTAGTTATGTCACCAACAATATATGTCAATGAACCTGACTTGTTTAAGATACACAATCAAGGAGGGAAAACTTTGAAGGTAAGTTTTGATTTAGAAAACAGAAATGAGGCATGTGTGGAGAAGAATAAATCACATTTCCCAAACTTACACATTTATGATGAGCTAAACTTGACCATAAAGAAGGCTGAGCACTGAAAAAATGATGCTTAAACTGCTGTGCTGGAGAAGACTCTTGAGAGTCCCTTGAACAGTAAGGAGATCAAAGCAGTCAATCCTAAAGGAAGTCAACTCTGAATTTTTATTGAAATGACTGATCATGAAGCTAAAGCTTCAATACTTTAGCCACCTGATGCAAAGAGCTGACTTATTGGAAAAGACACTGATGCTGGAAAAGATTGAGGGCAGAAGGAGAAAGGGATTACAGAGGATGAGATGGTTGAATGGCATGATCAATTCAATGGACAAAAGTTTGAGCAAACTTTGGGAGATGGTGAAGGGCAGGGAAGCCTGGCTTGCTACAGTCCATGGGATCACAAAGAGTTGGACATGACTTAGCAACTGAACAACAACAAACTTGAAAGAAGGGTTTCCCTGGTGGCTCAGTGGTAAAGAATCTGTCTGTCAATGCAGGAGATGTGGGTTCAATCCCTGGGTCGGAAAGAACCCCTGGAGAAAGAAATAGCAACCCACTCCAGTGTTCTTGCCTGGGAAATGGCATGGACAAAGGAGCCTGGTGTTCTACAGTCCATGAGGTCATAACAGCATTGGACACAATTTAGTGACTAAACAACAACAAACAACAGAAACACATGAAAGATATTATATGTTAATAAAACTCAGAAAATAACAAAACATAGATTCTTTTAAGTAAGAGCAAAACCAAATATCAAAACAGAAAAACCAAAATAGTAATTGCCTATTTGTCTCTTTTGTGAGAGAATCTCAAAATGCAAGCAGTTTCTATAACATTGATCACATTTTGATAAATGATTTAAATAGATCAAATGACAAAGTATTGACTCAGTTAAATGTGACATCCACAAAACTGATAGAGAATGATAATGCCAACATATTTATTTTTCATTTTCTATTTACCAGCAGAATGAAGAAAACTGTTTTTAACACTGTATATGCTAGTAAACAGAGCAATGAACTATGTGCATTAGCATAATGATGCTTTGCATTTCATAGTATCTTTCAAATGAATTTTCCATGGCAGCATCATTAACTCCAATTTATAGATGAGAAAGTCCTGTACACAACTGCCAGATTGAGCATACAGATTTTGAGTGGGCCTAAATAGTGACTGCTTCAGTGATTTTGAAGCATAAATTCCTTACAAGTCTATAACTTTCCTTGAGCTTGTCTTGGGCTAATTTTCTTATTCCTGGTATATTTCTTATTATTTACATACTGGAAGGGGCCATTCTGGATCCCTCAGCATCTGCATTGGACTGACTCATAAATAGAGGAGAGTTTTTTCCTTCTATAATTTTACTGATTAGTATGAACATGTGATATTGTTCATGTGTAATCACCTTTAATTCTTTCTGGTCTTAGAGGTTGAATATGAAGTTTTAAAAAATGAAAATAAATAATGATGATTATTATAATCATAGTTTATAATGATCTAGAAGTCTTAAAAATGATTGTGCTATTTGAACATTAGAGTATCTCTATTATGTAAGTATGATTTGGGGTGAATATAAGGAAACTTCATCTCAAATTGTTTGAATAACTTGTCTAAGATCACACTACGAGTGGCAGAGCCAAGATTTGAATTGAAGTCTGTCAAATGCTAAAAATTCCTTTCCCACTCACTATATCAAAGAATTGACTACACAACATAATGATTCACTTCACCAACTTTATTTGTCAAATCTTTCATTCAATATAATAACTTGCAATTTTTATTTATCATAGTGTCTATGCCTTATCCAATTGATCTTTTAGTGTTTGATTTTAATAATCACTTTTTCTCTATCTGAATGTGCTTCTGCTGTTGCTGCTACCACTAAGTCACTTCAGTTGCGTCCGACTCTGTGAGACCCCATAGACGGCTCCCCCGGGCCTGGGATCCTCCAGGCAAGAACACTGGAGTGGGTTGCCATTTCCTTCTCCAATGAATGAAAGTGAAAGTGAAGTCACTCAGTCCTGTCCAACTCTTTGCGACCCCATGGACCGCAGCCTACCAGGCTCCTCCATCCATGGGATTTTCCAGGCAAGAGGACTGGAGTGGGGTGACATTGCCTTCTCCACTATCTGAATGTACTTCATACTATAAAAAATACCTTAGTTTATTTAGATGTGAATTTTAAAAAGAAAATGCTAAGCTTTCTCAGAGGGAAGAGTTTTTTACAAAGAAAAGTGAAATGAGGCATTTTGAGCAAATATGAAAACCATTCATGCTAAAACTTTGAAGGGTTGTTAGGTGGAGATTTATAAATTATGGAGAAGTAGTCTTCACATAGGCTTCCCTGGTAGCTCAGATGGAAAAGAAACTACCTGCAGTACAGGAGATCTGGGTTTGATCCCTGGATTGGGAAGATCCTCTGAAAAAAAGAATGGCTACTCACTCCAGTATTCTTGCCAGTATAATTCCACTGACAGAGAAGCCTGGTAAGCTACAGGCCATGGGGTTGCACAGAGTCGGACATGACTGAGCTACTGACACACACACACACACACACACACACACACACACACAGTCTTCATATGCCTAATGCACTTATTAAAACTTCCTGGAATTAGCTTGTATGTTAACTGCTATCATTATAATATTTTTATGATGTTGACATGATATCTGTATGCTCATTAACCCTTAAAAATGTATAATTTCTAAGTATATTTCCCTTAGCATCATTTCCTTTGTATTTATAAAACACTATATATTTGTATCCCTCATTTCATCATAATTCACTTTACTTAGTGATATTATGTTTTTTTTTTTTAATAAATTGAAGGTTTCTGACAATCCTGTTTGAGCAAGTCTATTGGCACCATTTTCTTAACAGCATTTGCTACTTCATGTCTCTATCACATTTTGACAATTCTCACAATATTTCAAACTTTTTCATTGTTATATTTGTCATGAGACCTGTGATCAGTGATCTCTGATGTTGCTATTATAATTATTTGGGGGTGTCAGAAGCTATGCTCACATTAGATCATAAACTTAAGCAATAAACATTGTACATGTTATGGCTGCCCCATTGATTGACTGTTCTCCCATATCTCTCCCTCTCCCTGGGCTTTTCTATTCCCTTAGACACAACAATATTTAAATTAAGCCAGTCAATAACCCAACACTGGCCTCTGAGTGTTGAAGTAAAAGGCAGAGTCACGCAACTTCCACTTAAAATCAAAAACTAAGAATGATTATACTGAGTGAGGAAAGCATATTGAAAAGTGAGATAGTTTGAAAGCTAGGTCTCATGTGCCAAGCAGTTGGCCATATTGTGAATACTGAAGGAAATTAAAAATGTTATTCCAGTGAACACACAAATGATAAGAAAGTAAAAGAATGTATTGGCTGATATGGAGAAAGCTCTAGTGGTCTGGATAGAAGATCAAACCAACCACTATAGATCCTTAAGCCAAAGCCAGTCCAGAGCAAGACCCCACCTTTCTTTAACTATATGATGGTTGAGAGAAGTGAGAAAGCTGCAGAAGGGAAGTTTGAAACTAGCAGAGGTTATTTCATGAGGTTTAAGGAACGAAGGCATCTCCATAATACCAAAGTGAAAGGTGAAGTAGCAAGTACTGATGTAAAAGTTGCAGCAAATTATCCTGAAACTCTAGCTAAGATATTAATAAAGGTAGCCACACTAAACAACTGAGTTTCAATGTAGATAAAACAATCTTCTATTGGAAGAAGATGCCATACGAGACTATCATAACTAGAAAGGAGAAGTCAGTGGCTGACTTCAAAGCTTCAAAAGTTAAGCTGACTTTCAAATTGTGAGGGACTTAAGCAGCTGGTGACTTTAAAGTGAAGCCAATGCCCACTTACCATTCTGAAAATTCTAGGCCTCTTAAGAATTATGCTAAATCTACTCTGTGGGTGATCTATAAGTGGAACCTCAAGGCCTGGGTGACAGTACATCTATTGACAACATGGTTCAATGACTATTTTAAGTCCAAGGTTGAGCTTAATGCTTAGGGGAAAAAAATTCCTTTCAAAATAGTACTGTTTATTGGCAATGCACCTGTTCACTCAAGAGCTCTGATGGAGGTGTAAAATGAGAATAAAGTTGTTTTCATAACTTGTCACACAACAATTTTAATTCTGCAGCCCATAGATCAAGGAGTAAGTTTTACTTTCAAGTCTTATTATTTAAAAAATACATTTTGTCAGCATGCAGCTAGATTAGTGATTCATCTGATCAGTTGAGTTCAGTCGCTCAGTCATGTCAGACTCCTTGCGACGCCATGGACTTCAGTATACCAGGCTTCCCTGTCCATCACCAACTACTGGGGCCTACCCAAACTCATGTCCATCAACTTGGCGATGCCATCCAACCATCTCATCCTCTGTCATCCCCTTCTCCTCCTGCCTTCAATCTTTCTCAGCATCAGGGTCTTTTCCAATGAGTCCATTCTTTGCGTCAGGTGGCCGAAGTACTGGAGCTTCAGATTCAGCATCAGTCCTTAAATGAATATTTAGGACTGATTCCTTTTAGGATTGACTGGCTTAATTTCCTTGCAGTCCAAGGGAACCTCAAAAGTCTTCAACACCACAGTTCAAAAGTATCAATTCATCAGTGATCAGCTTTCTTTACAGTCCAACTCTCACATTCATACATGACTACTGGAAAAACCATAGCTTTGACTAAACAGACTTTTCTTGGTAAAGTAATGTCTCTGTTTTTTAATATGCTGTCTAGGTTGACCATAGTGTTTCTTCCAAGTAGCAAACATCTTTTAATTTCATGGCTGCAGTCACCATCCGTAGTGATTTTGGAGTCCCCCAAAATAAAGTCTCTCTGTTTTCCCATGTATTAGATCTGCACAAAATAAATTGAACACTTCCCAGAAAAGATTCACCATTCTAAAGGCCATTAAGAACAACTGTGATACATAGGAAAATGTCAAAATGTCAGCATTAACAGAAAAAGGTATATTCCAATCCTCATGGTTGACTTTGATGGATTCAAGACCTTAGCGGAGGAAGTAACTGCAGATATGGTGGAAATAGCAAGAGAACCTATATGGGGAACCTGAAGATGTGACTGAATTGCTGCAATTTAATGATGAAATTTTAACAGATGAAAAATTGTTTCTTATGGATGAGCAAAGGAAGTAGTTTATTGAGATGGAAACTACTCCTGGTAAAGGTGCCGCAATGATTGCTAAAAATTACAGCAATGGATTTAAAATGGTACATGAACTTGATGAAATAGTGGCAGGGTGTGAGGGATTGACTCTAATTTTGAAAGAATTTCTATTGTGAGTAAAATGCTATCAAACAGCATTGCATGTTAACAGAGAAATTGTTCATGAAAGGAAGAATCAATTGAACATCAAACTTTATTACTGTCATATTTTAAAAAATTATCACATCCACCCTAACCTTTAGCAACCACCCTCTTGATCAGTCGGCAGTCACTGACACCAAGTCAAGTCTCTCCACCAGCAAAAAGATAATGACTCCCTAAAGGCTCATAAGATAGTTAACATTTTTATCAATAAATTTTTATTAAATTATATCTATCTATATCTATATCTATATTTGTATCTATATCTAAATCTATATCTAATCTACATCGATATATCTCAGAGAAGGCACTGGCGACCCACTCCAGTACTCTTGCCTGGAAAATCCCATGGAGGGAGGAGCCTGGTAGGCTGCAGTCCAAGGGGTTGCTAAGGGTTGGACATGACTGAGCGACTTCATTTTCACTTTTCACTTTCATGCACTGGAGAAGGAAATGGCAAGCCACTCCAGTGTTCTTGCCTGGAGAATCCCAGGAGGAGGAGGAGCCTGGTGGCCTGCCATCTATGGGATCGCACAGAGTCGGACACGACTGACGCGACTTAGCAGCAGCATAAATATATATATATATCTTTTTTAAACATAATGCTACTGCATTATGTATGCTATTACATATATATATATATATATATATATATATATATATAGCTTTTTTAAAACATAATGCTACTGCATACTTAATAGACTACAATATACTGTAAACATAACTTTATCATTCATGTTATTGCTGTGGCCTGGAGCTGAACCCACAATATCTCCAAACGAGTCTGTACTTTGACCAGTTCTCTGATTTAGATTGTCGTTGTCCTATTTTTCTCTCTCTTCTTGAACCATTTCACTTATAGTTTTCTCTACTCCGATTTTTTTTCCTATATATAGATTTCCCTAGTTAAAATTTTCTCCCTTTCACCTCAATATTCCCTCTCTCCCCCAACTTTTCTCTGTTATTATGGATAGAGAGAGGATATTATAGCTGAGGATGTGATCTTTTTCACTATGCAGAATTGTATCCAAATGGTGCATATGGAGAGTATATTTAGTTCAAGAATAAAATAACATTTTTGTTCAATTACTTTGACTTTTATATCATAATATATGATTAATTTTATATTTAAATAATGTTAAAGGTTGGAGAGATATTTACCAAGAGGAAATAGTGTTTCAAGTGATTAAGAAACCCTGCCCTGTTGAATATTATGACTCAGAGAAACTAGAAAGGATTTCTTGGTACAGGGTTTCAGAACCAGAGAGTTGCAGGATAATTCAGCACTTTAATTTCCTCAGGATATCTATCACACTTCTTTTACTTCCCTTATGGTTTTTCAACTGATGGGAAATCAGAACAACTCTAGGGACACTGAACAATGAAAGATGGATTTTCGGTTTTCCATCAGAAGTTTAAGCATTTGCTGTACCATATAAACTTGAAAAGATCCCCTGCATTGCAGGCATTTTCTTTACCAGCTGAGCTATGAGGGAAGCCCCTTTAAAGGTATAAAAGGTATATAAACAAACTTTATCTCTTTTCCTCAATGGAATGCAATAGTGTCCTAAATGATTTATATTTTCACAGTATTCATCTAAAGGAAGGGAAGCAACTTTTGGAAAATATCACACATTCTTTTTATTCTCTACCTGGAATCTATAAGCTTTTTTCCCTGTTTGAACTGAACAGATAGAACTTTGAGAAAGAAAATATTGAATCATCATATTTGTGGGTGATTTGTTATACACATAGATCACTTTGGGTGTTTTGTACAATTGGGAATAAACTATCTTATCCCTCTACTGACATCTGCTATACAAAAAACATTTAGTTAAATCAAAACAACCTATGAAACACAGATATACTTTGCTTTAGATGTCAAGTCTAGGGCATATCTATGAATATGAATAGTTACAGCACATAGAGAGACTTACACCTAATTTTTCCTATCCTTTGAATTCAGGTAAGTCTAAGCATGTATAGAGGAGGCACTAAGGATCTACTTGGGGCTTCTCAGGTAGCTCAGCAGTAAAGAATCTGCCTTCAAGGCAGGAGTTTCAAGAGATATGGGTTTGATCCCTGGGTCAGGAAGATCCCCTGGAGCAGGGCATGGCAACCTACTCCATATTCTTGTCAGGAGAATCCCGTGGACAGAGGAGCCTGGCAGGCAATAGTCCTAGGGTTGCAAAGAATCAGATATGACTAAAGCAGCTTAGCATGCATGCATGCAAGGATCTACTTACATGAACCTCACTTAAAAAAATATATCTGTATAGAAGACACAATACATTAGCTAGATCAAATGGCAATGAATCCATGGAAGAGAGAAGCAACAAATTAAAATATAATGGCATCTAAAATATAATGGACTACACTGATTGCCTACTACTAAGGAAAATGTACACAGAGCTACCAAGGAGAGGAAATTATATAAATAATTCTGAGACAGTTTGTCTCATTAAAATATCTAATATAATTGGAATATATAGTAGTACCATTTTATGACATATATCAGAGTGGAGTGTGAAAGGGGATTTTCTCATTTTAGGGCAGAAAACTTTTGGAGTTCATTGGTAAGAAAAGATAAGGAAACTTACAAGAGAAGAACAGTGTTAAAAGAAAGAGTCTAGCCTAAACAGTTCAGCAGTCACATCACCTGGGGTAGCCTTAGAGGAAACATCAAGAACAGAAGAACACCAGTGCTGTATGAGAACCAGGTCCCTGCAACATAAGCACGGATGGAGAAAGAGTAAGAGAATATGTCATAGATTAAGAAGGACAGATAATGCCCTCACTGACACATGGAAATGAAGAGGCCACAGCAGTTTTGGAGGCAAGGAGAAGAGAATGCATAGTCAAAGCTATGGTTTTTCCAGTAGTCATGTACGGATGTGAAAGCTAGACAATAAAAAAGGCTGACTGTCGAAGAATTGATGCCTTTGAACTGTGGTGCTGGGAAAGACTCTTGGGAGTCCTTTGGACAGCAAGGAAATCCAACCAGTCAATCATAAAGGAAACCAGTCCTGAATATTCATTGGAAGGACTGATGCTGAGAAGCTGCAATACTTTGGCCACCAAATGTGAAGAACTGACTCATCAGACAAGACCCTGATGCAGGGAAAGATTGAAGGCAGGAGGATAAAGGGACAACAGAGATTTAGAGTGTTGGATGGCATCACTGACTCAATGGATGTGAGTTTGAGCAAACTCTGGGAGATGGTGAAGGACAGGGAAGCCTGGGTGCTCCAGTTCATGTGGTCACAAAGAGTTGGACACAACTGAGCAACTGAACAACAATAACAACAACCAGCAACTTTGGAGGCAGGAAGAAGAGAATGACAGTGGGTTCACAATAGTTCTAAAGTATACTGGCTGTCCAAGGAATTTTACACTGAAGTAGAGCATGAGTGGGATTTTAAAAGAAGAGAGTTTTTTCCCCATCTTGTTTTAAGATGGGGAAAAATTAACAAGTTATGTTCAGGGAAGATTAATTGAAAGAGAAGGGATGATGGTGAAGGAGAGAGGTCAAAAGGTTGTGATTTAGTACACAAGTAGAGAGATTAGCTGTCAGACAATGCGTAATTCATTGGTCACAATAAGAAAAATGACTGAGCATAGAACTCAGGTGGGAGTCCTAGGTGGCACTAGTGGTAAAGATCTCATCTGCCAATGCAGGAGACTTAAGAGACATGGGTTCAGTCTCTGGGCTGGGAAGATCCCCTGGAGGAGGGCATAGCAACTCACTAAAGTATATTTGCCCTGGGAAACCAATGGGCAGAGGAGCCTGGTGGGCTAAAGTCCATGGGGTCACAAATAGTCAGATACAATGAACTCAGGTATGAAAGACTCCTGGAGACGTTTGAAATAATATTGGAATCCCATAATTCTGTGAATAGAGATTCTAAGTGTGGATAACACAATGTGGGTTATTGTTGTAAGATTCTCTTTCATTCACTCATCCAATCATTCATTTTTTCAAGTGAAAATACGCTAAGCACTATACTAGTCGTTAGGCATAAAACAGTGAGTAAATTTGACAAACTTATTCTTGCCTGGAAAATTCCATGGACAGAGGAACCTTGCAGTTACAACCCATGGGGTCCCAAAGACCAGGACACAACTAAACACAGTGCACATAAGTTTGATAAACTGGTATAGACAAAGAGGTTTCACAGAATATCAAGCTATTTAATGGGCTTCCCTCGTGGCACCAGTAGTAAAGAATCTGCCTGCTAATGTAGGAGATGCAAGAGACCAGGGTTTGATACCTAGGTCAGGAAGAATCCCCTGGAGTAGGAAATGGCAACCCCCTCCAAGGTAATCTTGCCTTGAAAATTCCACGGACAGAGGAATCTGGCAGACCACAGTCCATAGAGCCGCAAAGAGCTGGACACAACTGAGCACACACACACAAAGGAAAAACTAGCTGTGAAGCTTTTAGTAAAGGCTAACATTGTTATGAAATGAAGTAAATAAAAAAAGGTATAAAAAGGACGTTGTGAAAAATTCATAGATAAAGTAGATAAAGTAAGAAAGTGTTTATAGTATTAACATTTGTCTATATTTTTACATTAAGATTTAAAATATTACTGGTCATCACATCTCAAAAGAGAAACATTGCAATAGCCTCATTTGTAGGCATGTAAATGCAAATGTGGATATTTAAAAATCAGAACCCTTTCAGAGAACCAGGTTAGCTAAACATAGGGTGGGGACTCAGGGGAATGAGAACTGGCTAACTAATGACTAAGAGCTGTAACAAAAATAAGTAGCACCACACACAGCTAGATATCTAAGTCTGACAGTACACCATATCTGATACTCTCTCCACAATTCCTTCATCAACAATTTTACCTTCAGGCTGCTCTGTTCCTGCAATTATTTTCAATTGTTTATCCACATTCCCTTCAGAAAATGAGTTTCTTTTTAAAGAATATGAAACAGTTGGGACCTTCTAGTTTTTATTCCTTATATTAAGAATACTTTTCAGAGCACAAAGCATCAATACTTTTGTTTTTTGCTGTTCTTTTATACTCATCATGTCCCCTACCATCACAGTTTCACAATAAAGTCAACTAGCCAGTCAGGAAAACACCTTTGTGTTCCTGTCTCATGTTGGCATGAGACTGTGCAATATGAGGTTGACTAAAGAGTTTGTTTCAGACTGGAATCTCTCCAAGAAATGATTTGAACAGTTTCATTTTTTCTCACCATCTGGCAGAATTGGTTGAAATGAGAGCCACTTTCATCCCCATATCCCTTGCAAACCACAAAAAGCACAGATGTCATCATAGATCATTGAGTATAGGAATAATATTCCTTTATGGTAGCTCAACTTTGAGCTAACATGAGTCTTGAGAAAATTTGTCGGAAAAATCTCATTTCTATGGTTTTCCACTCTGTCTTCATTTGGCTTCTGCTGCTGTGGTATTGGTAGTGGTTGAAACAGTTCCCCTCCTAATTTTATCTGCTGCTGCTGCTGCTGCTAAGTCACATCAGTCGTGTCCGACTCTGTGCAACCCCATAGATGGCAGCCCACCAGGCTCCCCTGTCCCTGGGATTCTCCAGGCAAGAACACTGGAGTGGGTTGCCATTTCCTTCTCCAATGCATAAAAGTGAAAAATGAAAGTGAAGTCGCTCAGTCGTGTCTGACCCTTTGCGACCCCATGGACTGTAGCCTACCAGGCTCCTCTGTCCATGGGATTTTCCAGGCAAATTTTGCCTGACTTCAATGCAAATAAGATATTATAATGTTTGAAATTCATTATCAACTCAGTGTTTTGGGTTCTCTTAATATATAGATACCCTCACTGAATAGCTTTACAATTTGTGGTATAAGAATATTGACAAGAAGAAATGTTAAGTCTTCATTAAAGAATATGAGAGGTCCCTCAACTTTTGATTTTGCTATACAAGTTCACTAGGCAATTGTTAAGGGTTTATTCTCAAGTTTAGTTATAAGCCTTAAATATAGTACTTCTTAACACTAGCCTATGTCATCTTGTAATGTAACAAATTGCATTGTTTTTCAATCACAGTGTGACTTAGAAAAGAAGGATTTAACAGGTCTTCATTTTAGACTTATTTAAACACTCAAGGGGTGTTTATTGAGTAGGCCACACTTAGCATCAGATTCATTTAGAAAAACACATGACAAGAAATGGAATAGAACAGCAGGGAAGCAGCAGGAATTTCTTCTTAGTGAAAGCAGTCAGGGCAGACCATACTGCAGCCACGGCATTACATAGAGCACCGGCTCAACAGTGAGTGAATGAGACTCAGTTGGAAGGGGTGAAGAGCCACCTTACCTTAGGTACCCTTTTCCAAATAAGAACCATCATTTATTATAGCCATCCCATAGGTATAACTCCAAAGAGATGACGGTAAGGGATATTCTCCATTCCAAGAATCACTTGGGAAATTCTAAGGTATAGCTTCCTACTAGGAATACAGTGTTTCTTAGTAGTGTTCCCATTCCATATGAAACTGACCAATCAGGGGTCATTTTAAAATAACCTATGTTGCCTGGAAACAAAAAGTTTCCAGGGAAACAGAGCAAGAAATTTATTTCAAGTTTAGGTTTGTCAATAAAAAAGGAGAAAGACATTGTTAACATTTTTCTTAAAGTAACAGGACTAATATGTATTAAGTTACAAATATCTCCTATAAAGTTTTTGATTAGAATAATTAGCATTAACATTTTACTAATCAAGAATCTGACACAGAGAAAATTAAATAATTTTGCTAAAAGTTTTCATAACTGGGAAATTAACTTGATATTTTTGACCCCAAACCTGTAGACTCCCTACAATATTATGGGTAACTTTATAGTTGGTTTCAATGGATATGACCTAAAAAGAATTTCATTTATAGGATCTTTAATGTAATGCAGAAGTAGGTTCAGGAATATTTTTACCGTCTTAGCTATTTTCTCACTAACTTGAAAAATATGGTCATAATTATTTTGATACTATTTAATGCCAAACCATCAACTTCACACTATGAGGGTGCTCTCTAATCATCAAACACATACTATCTGATTTAGCAACCTTCCCTAGTTTGTATCATGGTTCCTGGTTTTGTATTCCAACCCACTTTAAAAGAGCATTTGGGTCTGTCATCTTGTAATTTGTCTCTTCAGAAAGACTAGCCACGGTTTTAGCCAGAGACTCATTCTGGTCACATGTGCAAATCAAGCAACAACAGCAACAACAACAAAAAAACACTTTCCCCTAATTCACTTGCCAATACATACCAAACCCACCCATGAAACATGGTGCAAATTAAGCATCCTTCATCTTACCTGCCTCCTGAGAAATCTGTATGGAGGTCAAGAAATACAGTTAGAACCAGACATGGAACAACAGATTGGTTCCGAATTGGGAAAGGAGTACATTAAGATTGTACACTGTCACCCTGTTTAGTTAACTTATATGCAGAGTACATCATGAGAAAAGAGAGAATGAATGAAGCATAAACTGGAATCCAGATTGCACAGAAAATATTCATAATCTCAGATATGCAGATAATACCACCCTTATGCACACAGTAGAGGAACTAAAGAGCCTCTTGATGAAAGTGAAAGAGGAGAATGAAAAAGCTGGCTTAAAACTCAGCATTCAAAAGACTAAGGTCATGGCATGTGGTCCTATCATTTCATGGCAAATAGATTGGGAGATAGTGACAGACTTTATTTTCTTGGACTTCAAAATCACTGCAGATGGTGACTGCAGCCATGAAGTTAAAAGATGATTGCTCCTTGGAAGAAAAGTTATGATAAGCCTAGACAGCACATTAAAAAGCAGAGACTACTTTTCTGACAAAGGTCTGTCTAGTCAAAGCTATGGTTTTTTCAGTAATCATGCATGGATGTGAGAGTTGGACTACAAAGAAAGCTGAGTACGGAAGAATTGATGCTTTTGAACTGTGGTGTTGAAGACTCTTAAGGGTCCCTTGGACAGAAAGGAGTTCCAACCTGTCCATCCGAAAGGAAATCAGTCCTGAATATTCATTAGGACTGATGCTGGAGCTGAAACCCCAATACTTTGGCCACCTGATGCAAAGAGCTGACTCATTTGAAAAGACCCTGATGCTGGGAAAGATTGAAGGTGGGAGGAGAAGGGGACGGCAGAGGATGAGATTGTTGGATGGCAACTCTATGGACATAAGTTTGAGAAAGCTCCGGAAGTTGGTAATGCACAGGGAAGCCAGGTGTGCTGTGGAGCACTGGGTGGTAAAGAGTCAGACATGACTGAGTTCAGACAATTCAGAACTGAACTGAATTGATAGGATCAAACATATATTAGGACCAAGAAAAAAAATTGAAGAACTGCTGTTGCTGCCAGGTGGGACTGCTGTTGCAAAGAAGTATCAAACATTTTGAAGCAGTATCTGATCACAGCTGAGCAGAGGGCCATGCTAGTCAGGAAGTAGCTTTTTAGGGCTTACAAAGAGAAAAATATTAAAAGGCCTCTCTCCACACAATTAACCTAAAGACTCAGAAATGTATGGTCCACAGTATTATAGGCCTAGAGTCCTAATAGCACATGTACTTACTGTAGATACTCAAGCATAGCAGAAAGATCCGTCTGACCACATGCTGCTGTGGGGGAACAGCCTGCCAGCCCAAGTACATAGACCCTGGTACTGAACTCTGACTCCCCCTACTTGAGAATCAGATGCAGTCTTCATGTCCTTTCCTGGATACTAATTCGGTGGGTTCCAATATGTATCCAGAACCTCACTTAATTTTATTTTAAATATAGTGTGTTCCTTTGGTGCAAAGCAATATTACTCTGGATCCTATGCCATTAGATGGAACGCTCTGTAGGACTTGGATAGAGAATTTCTAGATGAATGCTATTTAGTGAACATTAATATAGGGTTCAAAAGTCTCCATATCTTGTGATCATATCTCTAAATCCATCAACTTGACTCTTCCCCGGTTTTCCTTATCTCTGATTGTTAGTCTTTTTAAACCACTGACCAACTCACAAAGCTATTCTCTATGCCCATGAATCAGACTATATTCTTACCTTGGGTTCTTCTACCTTCCACACAAACTTTGACTTTAGCACAGCAACCATCCTTTATTAGTGGGCATCCTGTATTAAGCAAAGCTTCTATTAAGCAAGCTTTGCCTTTTCCCTTCTCCATTAGTTAGTCATAAGGACCTATGTCCACAAGCTGAACAGGAAGCCACAGTGTCACAGTAATGGATTATATGGAGGTTACCTAGTCATGCAGTTTTTTTGTATTCTTTGGTTCTCTTTGTGACTGATCTTGAATGTATCACTTCCATGGATTTATGGTGGACCACCTCTAACTGACTTGTTGGCTTGAAAGAAACTGGATTATGAAGAAGTTCTGATCACATGACTACTTGATGCATCAAATGGCATATCTTGATATCAGACTTGCTGTCTCCACAAGGCCCATAGCACATCAGAATTATTTTTGTATTGTGTACAGTTATACACTATAGGTAAAAAATTGGCTCAATTAGTTTAGAGTTCGAAGTTGTGATTTTCATACTGAGGTTGCCCTGAGCTGCATATATGGTATTTTCTAACAGCATATTTTACCTCTAGTGTCTTTTGACTTGTATGGTTCAAATGATAGCACTGCCTGAATTGCCACCTGGATCTCAGAGTCCTTTCATATTCTGAATTCTGCTAAAATCTGACAGTCCTTTATGTTTGTCTTGCTTGGGCTACTATAACAAAACTCCATAAACTGGTAGCTTAAATAATAGATATCTATTTCTCATAGTTCTGGAAGCTGGGGACCATCTCTCTATATGCTCACATGACCTCTTCTTTGTGAACATAAGGATAGAAACAGAGTTCTGGTATCTCTTCCTGTTGTAAGGGAACTAATCCCAACAAGAGGGCCCCATGACCTCATCTAAACCTAATTGTCTTCTAAAGGTCCCATTTCCAAATGCCATCACTTTAAGGATTAAGGACTTTAACATATGAATTTAGGAGGAAGGAGAGACACAATTCAGTCCACAATAACGTTACTTGATAAAAATGGCACAACATTATTTACAAGTTTAGAATATGCTGCTGCCTCCAGAGTAAAAAATTATAAGATATTGTGCTTCTTTCTTAGTAATATGACATATAAGATGCAATGATTCATTTTTTAGAAAGTATGCCCCAGCATACTTAGATATCTGGGTCCCTAAAAAATTCACTGATATGGTAAGGCTTTGAATTTTGTTAAATTTCTGTGTTCTAGAATACATATGTCTTGCCAAGACCTCCAGTGTATTTGTTCATTCTTAGTAATCTACTTCAATCAACAAGTTATCATTGACAGAATGACTAATGCAATGTTTGGTAGATTCTATAGATTTTCCAGATCCATTCAGACTACAGTATGACAGAAGGCAAGAAAGTTAAACAGCTCTGAATCAATAAGATACATATGCATTGCTTTCTGTCCCATGAGACTGTGAAATGCATCTGGCCCTCCTTCATAAGAATGGAAAGTAGCACATTTGTCAGATTCAATGGTAAATTACTATGTAATCGAGGGCATGATTTAGTCCTAACTTTCAAGTTCTATTCCCTTTGGTTCAGCACTCTCAGTACCAATTTCCATGCATATTTATCATTGCTTTTAACATATTAACCACACTTTGCAACTCTTTCATAATATAGTCCCTGTGGTTTTCACACTTCACCTTAAATTTATGATTATCTTCAAATTTTCACTATTTTTTGATTGATATTGATTGTCCTAACAATATCATGTAATTTCTTAGTCATTACTATTTGTATTTCTCAGTTAGGACATTACAACTATGAATATATTTCCTGCCTCAACTATCTCACCTTAATTTTACATATATAAGTACAACATTATAAGGACTATCATTGTTCCACCTACAAGTGGTAATGATGTCCTCATTATCAGCCTTCTGGTGTGATCCATGTCCAGTGTCTTACCCTAAAGCCTGCCTCCTTAGAGCATACCTACTATTGATGATCTTATTTGAATTCCCTTGGAAACAGACTCTAAGGAGGAGATCTTTGTATTGAATAAACACCAGGGATAAAGAAATATAACTGTGTGCATTGAGATGATGAACTGGAATGCAGTATTTCAGTAGACCTCAATCAGTCCAACAGACTATATGGTCCATGGAATTCTCCAGACCAGAATACTGGAGTGATAGCCTTTACCTTCTCCAGAGGGTGTTCCCAACCCAGGGATTGAACCCAGGTCTCCCACATTGCAGGCAGATTCTTTACCAGCTGAGCCACAAGCAAAGCCCAAGAATACTGGAGTGGGTAGCCTCTCCCTTCTCCAGCAGATCTTCCCGACCCAGGAATCAAACCGGGGTCTCCTGCATTGCAGGTGGATTCTTTACCAACTGAGCTATCAGGGAAGCCCTAACATGTACATAAATCAAAGCAGAAGTAACCTAATCACCAGGATGGTGGGTCAAAAGTTTAGTGAGCAATGGATTTCCTTCCAGCTGAAGGAAATACTAAAACTGTTGAATAATCAGAGCTACTGTCAGACTGAATATTATTGATCCTAAATGACACTTCTATTATTCTACAAACTTAACTATGTAGTGGCTAAGATAGTTTCCTGCCCACTAATGTCTCAAAGGATCCTCATCACACATTCCATGTATAAAAATATTTGTATGAATATAGTTTCCCTGGTAGCTCAGCTGGTGAAGAATCCACCTGCAATGCAGGAGACCCTGGCTTGATTCCTGAGTCAGAAAGAAGGGATAGGCTACCCACTCAAGTATTCTTGGGCTTCCCTGGCGGCTCAGCTGGTAAAGAATTCGTCAATGCAGGAGACCTGGGTTCAGTCCCTGGGTCAGGAAGATCCCCTGGAGAAGGGAATGGCTACCCACTCCAGTATTCTGGCCTGGAGAATTCCATGGACTGTATAGTCCATGGGGTCACAAAGAGTTGGACACAACTGAGCGACTTTCACTTTCATCCTTTTCTTGCACCTAAGGAAACTTAGTTTTTGAAAGACAAATACTATTTAAGGAAAAATAAGAAAGATTTGTCAAAAATAATTTTAGGATTGTTTATTATTCTTGAATTTTTCTGCTTATTTGTATTGCCAGTTGCTTGCAAACATTTTTATTATCAAATTAACATAATAAATGCATGATGTATGAAACATGCTGATCCTTGTTTTGAGATTCATTGTCTGTGGCTTAATTTCCATGCAAAATTAAATAAATATTATCATTCATAATTCATATAATTCGTTGCAAGGAAGTAGAATTAGGTCAATTAAATTTACCTCAGGGCAATATGTTGTTTTAAATCATTTACACAGAAAACCAAAGTTGATATAAGGAGTTTGCATTAAGAGTGCAAGATTTATCATTCTCTATAAAATACATATTCAGCATTTTCTGGACATCTATAAAATATAGTCTATTCAGGAAGAATATATTCTTTTCATCTTCCCTGCCACTCCCACCCCGCCCTGATTTTTGGCACTGAGACAGTTTAGAACACTAATTGAGCTTACTTTGGTAAATCATATATTGAAAGTAATCTTTCTCTAATGAGCACATGGCTAGTATTATGCAGAATTCTATATCTTTTCATTTAAACCCTTCAATTTATGAAGTCGCCATAATCCTGTAGCTCCATATTTATAGCTAAGATAAAACTATTCTTTATTTAAGGTTTTTGTCTTTTCAGCAGAATGAACTGCATTTAAATGTAAATCCAATTTTATGAAGGTTAGGAGATATGGTTTTTTGATATGTAGAAATTTGAAAAAGAAAATGAAATGAACTGATGTAAGAAGAATCCTTAAAATCTTAATCAGTTATAGAAAGGACATAATTTCATAAAAGAGCAGAGATATAACAAAAGCAGAAATAATTTAAATGTGACAAAGAAAAATTATGTCAGCTTTATATTTACATGAAAGAAAAGGATTAGCTGACCCTGTATAATTATGGTAAAACAGCTGTTAAAATTTTATGAAGCTCTTTTTAGCAATATTAGCCCTTTTGGCACATACTATTTTGTGGTCTGCTTTTCCTATAAGCACATACTCCTTAGTCATTTTATTATTAAAAATTATAGTGTTGCTAGAAACTAGGTATATCATATGCAATTTTCCAGGGGACAAGTGCTATCTTTGTGTTATGTACTTGGGTAAGAAACATTAGAGTAATACCTAGCAATATTTGGGGATAGCAAAGTAAAAAAATACAATTAGAAGTAAAATGCATACTGGTTTATATCTTGATTAAGGACAAATTCAGTGGAACTAATACTCTAAAATTTTTGAAAAATCTGCTCATATTTGCAGTTGCAATGGATTATATGACTTTTACAGAGCATGTTTTAGAATACTTATTGCTCATAAAACTGTTATTATTTGATTCATTTACCTGTTAAGTAAAAGAAAAATATATTTATGTTACATTTTTGTTTCAAGAGAAAGAAAGAGGCATCCTAGAGAAACTTTCATTATTAGCTTCTACATCACATTTAGGATCCTTGGATTGCAATTTCATTTTTTTCCCCCCATAGGTAAAGACTGCTTTATTGGTGGCAGCTAGTACAAGTTAATAAATATTGATCCCCAAAGAAATCAGTTGTGTATCAGATTACTGGTCCACAGAGAGATGAATGGAATTGAACCAACTGATTGGGAAATGAAGCCACAGCCGGTTCATACATGGCATATGCTGTTCCACCAACTATTAGAATCATGGTGGCTCTATACAGGAGGGCATCAGCTATCCCACCCTTTAGATGCACTGGAATTCCATTATCCTCCTGAAACAGCTTTTGTTTCTCTGGAAACTTTTTTTCAAACTGCCTGCATGAAGTAGTACTTATGGTCCTCTTAGCAATCTGACGAGAGTCAAGGTGACTTCCGAAGCCGCCCTCTCCCTTCCTTCCCAGGAGTTTAACGTCGTGACTCTTCAACCTCCGCTCCCAACCCTCCCGCCCTACATCACCATGGCTAGCCTGCAGTTCCATTTAAATAGAACTTAATGTCAGAGTTATTAATGCTGATGACAAGGTATGTGCTTTCCATTTATGAAGACTTTCTGCATTTGCAACTGTGTCTAACTTATTAAGCAGAAATAGTTTTGTTCAGCAACATTTTTTTTCTCTTTTATTTTCACAAATAGTCATTTATAACTGTGTAGAACCTGTCATACATTAAACTAAGAAAGTGGCACACTATCTCTACTTGAAACACTTTTGGTTAATATAACAGATAGAAGGGAAAAGTGTAATTTGAATATCTGACACATGTAATCTAGGGATTAGACAAGTGAGTTATGCTGTCTTAAAATCAGAGAAACAACTATAAGGAAAAATAAATAAATAAATATTTTTTGTTTAAATGCCAAACAACTAAAAGCCAGATTCACATTTTATTTTCTGTGGTTAGAAAATTTACCTGTACAATATTTTAGAATCTGGAATGCAAACCTTCAAAGCACTTATATTGACCAAGACATCAAGTTATATCGGAAATGTATGCAAAATTTAATTCGCAGAATGTGTTTGAATACAATGAATAAAAAAATATCCAAAATTCATGTAAATTTATTCAGGGATGGTTCTGCTCTACTTTTGGGAGCATTTTATATGGCAAGGATATTAATATACTTTCTTCCATTTCAGAAAAATAAGATTAGAGTCAACAGTTGGTGCCTCATAAATTCCATTTTCAAGACAGTGATGTAAATGCTGTAGAACTAAATCTTTGTTCCTGAAGATTTTTCTCTCCATTGAACATACTCATTTTAGTATGAAAAGACCTATACAGTATTTACATTAACCAAGGATTCTTGAAAATCTTACAAATTAACAGATATATCTGATTATTAGAGTTTCAGTGGAAGGTATATCTCTTGCATTGATCAAATTTTCTCATTTTACTTTGTAACAGCTCTGTAGTGCTTATGGGTGCAGTTCAAAGGTCTTTCTGAGGCACATTGTTGTAATATCAAGAGTTTAAGCTCTTGAATTTCTTCTTTAATGCCATGTGTCTTGTCTTTGCCAGGGCCAGTTTTCTGAATAATGTGGTGGATTGAATAGACACTTTTATCTCTATTTCTACCAAATCCTACCAGTGACAGGAAGTGACTTTTCAAAACTACATTCTTTGAAAAATAAATATAACAGAAGAGACAAAACCACTTTAGAGACTGGAAACAAAACTAATGGTGATTAACTCAGCAGTTCTGAATCCAAAGTTAGCAGTGAATGAAATAAATGATTTACTATACTGCATCCCCAATAGGTTCAGAAATCTGTTGTATTTAGGACAAACTAATGGGCAAAAGTGGGGCTAAAACTGAATGTTTAATTTCTTTTCAAGAAGCTAAAACCCCATTTATCTTCTTTACTTTGAGAATCTGATTGGTTTTTATATTTCAATCTGATAGAACATTGAAAGTCTACTTTCTAGAAATGATAAAGCAACACAGGGAACAGAAGGCACGGCTGAAGCAGAAGTACTAAAATGAAAACAGGCGCTCTGATTGAAATTTACTTTCTGAATATTGAATCCCTATCTTCTTATCTTGGGAATGATGGTGTTTGGAATGATGACAGCCAGACATAGGACCCACATCACATAAGAGAATATCATATTGTGAATTGAGGGTGCAGGTGGAGTACCACCATGCAAAAAGAAGAAAAGACTTAAATATACTAAGAAAAGATTTCCCTAATGCACAAACAACTCCAGTGAATCCCACAGTCAACAAACCCAAACATGAATAGTGAACCTCCAATTAGCTTTTAACTGATCCTCCCTTAAACTAGAGTAGACAGATAAAAATCACTATATACTAGTTTAAGCCACTAAATTAACATTAAGAGACTAAACAGATTTTTTTTTTAATTTGGAGAAAAGAGAAGAAAATTTTTTAAACATATTTCAATAATATTTTCAGAGAAAAAGAATACATTAAATAAGAACGGGTTGCTATATAAAAAGAATAAAGAACGTGCTCTTGGCAATAAAAACTTGCAAGAATAAATGAAAATCAACTAAAAAATCTGAACAAATGCATTAGTAGATGGGTTGAAAAGCAAATGGCAAGCACGTATATTAAGTCAGAAAACACCCCAGCTTCTTGATGAACCCCCAAAATTCATGAACCAAAAAGATTTATTATTTTATGCCACTAATATTTTGAGTTATCTGTTATGCAACATTATCATGACTATAGATAACAGATATAGTTATATTTATTTAAAATATAAACAAAAGTAAAATTAGTACAATTAGTCTAAACATATTTGAGAAGAGAGGAAAATGACTGATGGGAGCAGATTTATAAGCAATTACTAGAGACTATCCTATTGGCTAAGGCACTAACAATGAGCAAATATTGATTGTATTGTGCAATCTCTTGGATGAAATAGAAATTGGTTAATATAGATTCTACCATGCTTTGACTATTTAATATTTATAATTGTTTGTTGAACAAGGGAATGGCTTTCCATTTTATAGAAACAGAACTGAGGTTTCGGGAGGTAAAGTAGCAGGACTGATGTTAAATTATTATTAGCAAAGAAAAAAACAAACAAAAAAAAACAGATCCTCAAAACTTATCTGATTCCAAAGTCCATATTTTTTATCACCACATTACATTGATTTCCTATTTAATATTTAGTTCTTGCAACTTATCCACAAACACTAGTCGATTTAGGAATTTCTAAGGGGATTTTTTTTCACCTATTTTAAAAAGAACATGTTCTAAAGATTTGGCCTATTAAGAAACAAATTTCCTTTCTTGACAATATTTATCCAGAACCCCCTTGGAACATCTTTATATTGAGTTTCCAGATCATATGTCAGAATTATTGTTAAGTTGATAACTGAGCTAAAAGAAATGGAGAGAAAGGAAGAGGTGGGGTTGTAGAGTCAGGAATTGCAATCAAAGTTAGAAACAAAATCTGTATGAATGGAATGTTCATAAGTCTCTTGATCAGCAGGCAACTGGATGCATGTATAATGATTTCTCAAGCAATATCCCATTTTTACTATTTATTATCAAGATACTCCCACGCCCTCCCTCCACCCCAACAAACACATATTCACTGGTCTAAATTGCATAATCCTTATTTAGTAGGGAAGGAGCAAGTTCTTCATTTAACTTATGCTCTTGGACACAATTACAATTAAACAAAATGTGTTTAGGAAAATTATCTTCCACTGTTGTAGTGCACTTGAAAGCATTCTTATTTACAACCTAAATGTAGTTGGCTGTTAAACAAATTGTTAAAACAGTATTAATTTTTATAGCACTGTTCATGTCACTAGAAAAGAGGTTTAGCAAAATGCCTCTTTGTTTTCAGTGAGCTTGGTGATGAGCTTTGACAGGTTAAAAAAGAATGGGATGTAAAGTAATCAGTGGATTGTTGTTAGGTGTTTATACAAATCCAGACTATTTTTTCACCCTATTTTATTTCTCATAGCCTCCTTTTTGTCTTCTTCTTCTAGGACTCCTATGATTCAAATGTTGGGGCATTTCACATTGTCCCAGAGGTCCCTGAGGTTGTCCTCATTTCTTTTGATTCTTTTTTCTTTTTTCCTCTCTGCTTCATCTATTTTCACCATTTAATCTTCTCCCTCACTTATCCTATCTTCTGTCTCCGTTATTCTGTTGGTTCCCTCCAGAGTGTTTTTTATCTCATTTATTGCATTATTCATTTTTAATTGACTCTTTTTTATTTCTTCTAGGTCCTTATTAAACATTTCTTGCATCTTCTCAATCTTTGTTTCCAGGCTATTTATCTGTAACTCCATTTTGTTTTCAAGATTTTGGATCATTTTTATTATCATTATTCTAAATTATTTTCCAGGTAGATTCCGTATCTCCTCCTCTTTTGTTTGACTTGGTGGGCATTTTTCATGTTCCTTTACCTGTTTGGTATTTCTCTGTCTTTTCATCTTGTTTAGATTGCTGTGTCTGGAGTGGGCTTTCTGTATTCTGGTGGTCTGTGGTTCCTTTTTATTGTGGAGGTTTCACCCAGTGGGTGGGGTTGGACGATTGGCTCATCAAGGTTTCCTGGTTAGGGAAGCTTGTGTCAGTGTTCTGGTGCATGGAACTGGATTTCTTCTCTCTGGTGCGCAATGGAGTGTCCAGTAATGAGTTTTGAGAAGGGTCTATGTGTTTGGTGTGACTTTGGGCAGCCTGTATGTTGACGCTCAGGGCTATGTTCCTGCGTTGCTGGAGAATTTGTGTGGTATGTCTTGCTCTGGAACTTATTGGCTCTTGGGTGGTGGTTGGTTTCAGTGTAGGTATGGAGGCTTTTGGATGATCTCTTATTACTTAACATTCCCTGTAGTCAGGAGTTTTCTGATGTTCTCAGGTTTTGGGCTTAAGTCTCCTGCCTCTGGATTTTAGTCTTATTCTTCCAGTAGCCTCAAGACTTCCCAACTATACAGCACTGATAATAAGACTTCTAGGTTAATGGTGAAAAGATTCTCCACCATGAGGGACACCCAGAGAGGTTCACAGAGTTACATGAAGAAGAGGAGAGGGAGGAGGGAGATAGAGATGAGCAGGTGGAGAAAAAGGGGGACTCAAGAGGAGAGAAAGAGATCTACGCAGTACTCTGTTCCCTAAGTGTTCTCCGTAGCCCAGACACCCACAGAGATTCACAGAATTGGATTGGGAAGAGAAGGGGAGGGAGGAAATAGAGATGATCTGAGGGAGAAAACGGAGAGTCAAAAGTGGGAGAGACTAATCAACACACTCCTGAGTAAAAATGGGTACTGAATATTGGATTCTTAAATATCCAAAATTGATATCAAATACTGAAAAACAAAGATTAAAAATCTAGAGAAGAGGTTAGACTCTTAAAAATGCAATACAAAAACTTTAAGAAATATATATGAAGCTTGGTTCAAAAATAGGGCCTTTTTTTTTTTTTTTTTGCAAGGCTATAGTGAAATGAAAATGAAAATTAAGGAGTAATAGAGGAGTAATAGAGAACTTTAAAAGAAAATAAGAGAAAAAAGAAAAAAAGAATAGTAAAAATATATGAAAATGAAAGTTAAGGAGTAACAGAGGAGTAATAGGGAATTTTAAAAGAAAATAAAAGAGAAAAAAAAATTAAAAAGAAAAGAAAAAATATTCTTTTTAATTCAAAAAACAAACAAACAAAAAAAAAGTAGTAAAAATATATCTAGGAATTTCTCTGGAGCTGTTGTGGGCAGTGTGGGTTCAGTTCAGTTTCAGATAGCTCCTTGTTCCAGCTTACACTTCTCGATATCTATAGGCACCTTCCAGTGTAGTCGGTGTTAACTACAGGGATTTTAATCTGTTGCACCAGTCACTTCTGAAGTGGTTCCCTTTGTTTATTTGGCTTCTGTTTGCTGATCTCTTCAGTGTCTAATTTCTGCCCTGACACAGGCGGGTGGAGGTGGTCTGTTGTTTTGGTTTGCTAGTTCAGTGGGGCTGCTGGGAGGGAAGGGCGCTGCAGACAGATATCACTGTGTGTGGATAGCACTCACCGTGTTCTGGCCACACTGAGTTTGCCCCCGCTCACGGGTGTCTGTGCTTTCCCCATCTACACTGCTCAGGCTCCTGGCTGCTCTATAGGGAGTGGGCCCTGCGTTGCGTGTGGTTCCAGTTTTTGGGTTCTTCACAAAAGCGCAGACTCGGTTGGGCCTGCGATTTGTGCCTTCCCCATCTGAGCAGCTCAGGCAGCCAGGAGCTTGACGGGCGCCCTCTCCCCAGGTGCAGTGCGCCTTCTCCCCTCCGCGGTCCCAGCCTCAGTTTCCGCGCGCACCTCTCTGTTCTGGGGAGCTGGTCTCTAGCCGCGACCCGCCCAGCGGGTGTCAACCATCCAGAATCTCAGGAAGTCTTTGGTTAGAAACTGGAAGCCTGTTTGCAGTTTTGTAGGGGATGCCATCTCTGGGGCCAAGTTTGCCCCTTTCCCCTCCCCTCTGCCTCCTGCCTCCTGCCTCCAGCGGGGGTGGGCTGGTCCAGAGCCGCCAAGCTCTTCTCTGGGATCGCTCAGTTCTTCCTTTGTTCTGCGAATGGCCCGCAGTGTGTGCTGGCCGGTTAATTTTCTCTCTCTCTCTTGCTATCCCACAGTTAAAGTTGGTTTCTCACATTAGCTCCCTCCAATTGCCCTCAGAGCATTCAGGCCCGGTCCTTGCCCTAAGCAATGCCACCCGCTCCTCTCCATTCCACCCCCACTTGCTGGTGGCTGATGCAGGTGTCTGGGGTACTTTTCTGCTGGGAGTTGCTTTTAGGCATGTAAGAAAAGAAAAAATATTCTTTTTAATTCAAAAAACAAACAAACAAAAAAAGTGGGTTTTATTTATTTTTCCTCCCAATCAGGTTGGCCTCTGAGATTCGAAAACTTTCCCCAGATCTGCCAGTGAGAGGGTTTCCTGGTGTTTGGAAACTTCCTCTATTACGACTCCCTTCTGGGATGGGTCTCCATCCCTAGCTCTTTTGTCTCTCGTTTTATCTTTTATATTTTGTCCTACCTCCTTGCAAAGATGATGGGCTGCTTTTCTAGGCACCTGATGTCTTCTGCTAGTGGTCAGAAGTTGTCTTGTGAAGTTTGCTCAGCCTTCAAATGTTCTTTTGATGAATTTGTAGGGGAGAAAGTGGTCTCCCTGTCCTAGTCCTCTGCCATCTTAGCTCTTCCCCCTTCTCATAGCCTCCTAAACAAGTAATGTCAAATCTTCAGCTTGCTTCCCACTCATACCCCACCATGTAACTCATTACTTGTTGAGAAAATATATTGATAGTAAACATTTCAGTATGAAATTAATGATATTAAAATGTATTCCTATTTGCTTGGCACAAATGGCCACTTGATTCATGAAGACTAGTTACTATATTTAAAATGAATTTGATGAGATGCTTCAGAAAATACTGTTGGATAGACACATTTTTTAAATGTAGATATATAGGCAGAGAGATATACACACATACATACAGAATGTAATTTTTATCACAGTAACCACTACAACTTTACTAAAACAACACAATTTTCACATAGTCTACACATTTGGAAAAGGAATGCAATCACAGCATAAAATAGTGACTGGTTGAACCTGTTATGTATGGAAACTATGTATATATATATGGCTTGGATTCTAATTAAATATTGCCAAATCAGTAAGAATTCCCTAAAGAATATGTTCTTTCTTATATTCATGGCTGGTAGTTTTGAAAATTATTCAGCTGACTGCTCTTATTTTCAGTTAATAACAATAATAAGTGTATAGGTACCCTAGAGCCACTTAAGATGCAATTGCATAGGCAAACATTTTTTGTTGTATTTATGTTTCTTGTAACAGAACTGATGCTCTGTGGATTTGTTCTTAATATGATATAAAGACAAATGCTAGAAGAAGTCTGAGAAAAATACAACATTTTCTTATTCACCTAAATTAAGAGCCTAGAATACAGCTGGAAAATAATGAATAGTCAATATGCTTTACTTATGTTAAAAGAGATATCTGTACAGTTTATAGTTCTTAAATATAAAAATTAATGATCATAAAAAATATAAAAGTAACTTCTAGCAAGAGAAAGTTAATAAGGTATCAGTATGTGTCACCCAAATATTTTTTAATAAATTTTGTCAAATTTTATAAACAGATTATAAAGCAAGTTGTACTATGAGAAAAATCACCTAGTGGTTTTGTATTATAATTCTATTAAAAATATGGAAAATTTATAAAACTATATTTGAAATTACCTATCTTAAGAAAACATTCTACTATGTGATTCATGTCAGTAATGAGCCTTCCTATGAAGCAATTACATCACTACTCTTTCAAAAGCAAAATGTAACCCAAATATTATGTACCTCATAATAATTATCTTGTATCTACTGTAAAAGGTCAATGGTTTTGCATCAACAAAGTGCAAATATTTGCTGAAATACAATACCAATGAGAATAATTTGGTATAATTCTACCCTTAGATCCCTAGTGGAAATATTTTTATCATTAGATCAATATTTGTTGCATTTTCTGCTGTTCTATTGGCAAAATCTTCATACACTTATTATAAGGTTATGACATCACATAAAATGCACCGTAGAAAGAACTTACTGTTTTCTCAATAAATTCAATAATACTGACATATACCTCATTAAATTCTCATCACTAAGCTGGCTTACATAGTTTTAAAATATATGAATTCTGCCTTGATATAGCTCTTTACGATCCCATGGACTTGTAGCCTACCAGGCTCCTCCGTCTGTGGGATTTTCCGGGCAAGAGTACTGAAATGGTTTGCCATTTCCTTTTCCAGAGGATCTTCTCGACCCCCCTGGTTAGATCCAGGGATCTAACCTAGATCTTCCACATTTCAGGCAGACGCTTTACCCTCTGAGCCACCAGGGAAGTCCAAAAATGAAAGCTAATGAGGGGAAATATTTATATAATGATACTTCCATATTGTGCTACAATGGGGGGATCTACAGATTTGGGAGAGTAAAAAGACAACAAAAGACAAGACACTTGAGATGGGAGGGATGGGTTACATAATGGGTAACAGAAGAGGAAACAGTCACACTGTGTGCTTATTCTGGAATTGGAAAATTTATTTTATATACTTAAAGAAATAGCTTGCTTTTCCTATGGATGATGGAAATAGAGGAAAAGGAAAATCCTTCTTCCAATGTAAACACCAATGGTTTCCAAAGAGTTAATAATTAAGTTGTATTAATGGCTATATATAAACATTTTTTTCAGAACATTTTCTCTCAATGCAAGAGAAAATGTTATACTGTCCTGCCTTACACTCTAATACTGCACAATTGCCCAGTTGGCTTCCCTAGCAATATTAGAAACATTGTAGATGTGGAACAAATTAATTACTGAAAGACTTCTTTAAGATCACTGAATGAGTGAGGAGGCAAGTCCAAGTTAACATTTTAGTTTACTAATCAGTTTCAAGTGTATAAGAAATTTTTGAAATCTGACACAATTCATAATTCTTGAAAAATTATTTTTCCCGATGATTATTGATCAAGAAAATTTTCAACATATGGAAACATCAGCAGTCCTGTATCATAAATTTACAGATGCTTCTATGGTTCACCTATTTGGGAAAATATTTAGGAGATCTCTTTAATTTCTTTGAAGAACATTGTGGCCTCAAACGGACAACTTTTGAGTACATTGTCTATATAATATTAACACTTCTAAAAATTTTAAATCAACTGGTTGTAATTTTAAAGAGGAGACCCTACACTCTACCATATTTTTTAAGACCAACCAGATGTTATTTAAGGGTACAAACTTGCAACAAGCAAACAAGTAGTAAATAAGCCCTTGAGAGCTAATGCACAGTATATTAAAGATAGATGATATTGTATTATAATCATCAAACTTGCTAAAAGACTGTTAGTTTTTCCAACTACTAAAAAGAAATTATAATTATGTGATGTGATATTGGTCCTAATTATCACTGCAATGGCAATCATATTACAATATAGAGGTGTTTCAAATCAATATGTTGTATACATGAAATTATACAAGGTGGCAGTACTGGTAAAGAACATGCCTGCCAATGCAGGAGAAATAAGAGACACAGGTTTGATCCTGTGGATGACATGATTGACATGGCTTCAATCACTGGGTGGGGAAGATCCTCTGGAGGAGGGTATGGCACTCAGACAAGTCTGAGGCCATTTAGCACACATGCACACACACACACACACACACACACACACACATGTCACACATGTGTTTGTGCTAAGTCTCTTTGGTTATGTCCAACTCTTTGTGACCCTATGAACTGTAGCCCTCCAGGCTCCTCTGTCCATGGGATTCTCCAAGCAAGAATACTGGAGTGGGTTGCCATGTCCTTCTCCAGAAGATCTTCCCCACCCAGTGATTGAAGCCGTGTCTCTTATATCTCCTGCATTGGCAGGTAGGTTCTTTACCACTATAGAAGCCCAACTAACTCCACCTATTCAACTTAAAGACCAATCAGGTGTCTAAGGAGTATAATTTTTGGTAAAATGTATAATTTTGATAAATGTTAAAATGGAGCATTATAACAAGTAGATTCATATAATTCAGTGCAAAAAAGGACTAAATATTAATAATTTTTAATCCAAATGTTAATATTATAGAGAAGAAAACAGTTTTGGAGTGGCATATTTTTTCACACTAATTGCCATAATTTAAGAGAAGCTTGCTGCTTCTGTCTCTGCTTCAAAGAGGATGAAGAATGTATTTGAAAACACTACTCACTGAGGGATATAATTCAATTCAATGTGACAAATAGTATTGCTTAATAGAATGGAAACTAATAATACAAGGTAAATAATGCTGTTGTAATTTGCCATGTCCTAGTCAAGAGAATAAAAATATCTCACAGTTAATTCTTTTTATGAAGACTGTTCTCCCAATCAGATGTTGTTAAGAAACTTTAAAAAATGAAAGATAAAATGTACAGTCCTCATGTATTATAAAAAATTCTGATAGGAAAATATCTTATCTTGTTTGTTAATTTTTATATCATATTTCACCTGGAAAGTGGTTTTGTACAGAAAGGTAAAGCAGTGTCCACTCACACTGCTGTATTTACATGGTAACAGGCTCTGACAAAAAATATTTTATTGTAGTTACGTTGTTTATACTTATTAACATAATTCAGGTTTCTTTCCAAGTTCCTCACCTCAAAGGAAGGTTCTTTATGCCTGAAGAAGGGATATCTGTCACGGATACAGAAAAGCCTATTCTATCATTTCTCATGATCTGCCTTAACGGAACTGTCCTCACCCGAGCCTAACCACCAGAAAAAGTGTCAGTCAACACTGTGAGATTGCTCCCACATCTGTTCTGGTTTGTTCCTGGGTGGGATGGATGGAGTGTGGGTTTTCTGTGTATTTGTTTACATTTTCCTTCTCATTATTTCTGTGAAGTTTATGCTGGCTCCCTTTCCTCACTTTAATAAAGTCAACACTTATTTTTTTTTAAATCCTGTTCATAATGTTATCATTATATGCATCTCATATTAAAATTAATTTTTGGAATAAGCTTCTCAGTTGGAATTTGTTTAGAATTCAATTACACTTATAATTTTCAGTATATTTATTTACCTTGTCTAGTATTCAAGAATATAATCTTGAAGGTGATATTTTAAATACCTGCTATAGGACTAAAGGATGTTGAATCTCTCTTTAAGTATAGTTTCTTTGAAAAAGTGAAATATTTTATATTTTTCCAATAAAAGGCAATTTATTTCATTATATATAGAAAAGATAGGCCTCAGTTCAGTTCAGTTCAGTCACTCAGTCATGTCTGACTCTTTGCAACCCCATGGATAGTGTCATACCAGGCTTCCCTGTCCATCACCAACACCTGAAGCTTGCTCAAACTCATGTCCATTGACTCAGTGATGCCATCCAACCATCTCATCCTCTGTCATCCCCTTTTCCTCCTGCCTTCAATCTTTCTCAGCCTCAGGGTCTTTTCCAGTGAGTCCGTTCTTTGTATCAGATGACCAAAGTATTGGAGCTTCAGTTTCAGCATCAGTCCTTCCAATGAATATTCAGGACTGACTTTCTTTAGGATTGACTGGTTTGATCTTGCAGTCCAAGGGACTCTCAAAAGTCTCCTCCAACACCACTGTTCAAAAGCATCAGTTCTTCAGCACTCAGTTTTATTTACAGTCCAACTCTCACATCCATACATGACAAATGGAAAAACCATAGCTTTGACTAGACGGACCTTTGTTGGCAAAGTAATGTCTCTGCTTTTTAAAATGCTGTCTAGATCGATCATAGCTTTTCTTCCAAGAAGCAAGTGTCTTGTAATTTCATGGCTGCAGTCACAGTCTGCAGGGATTTTGGGGACCAAAAAATATAAAGTCTGTCACTGTTTTCATTGTTTCGCCATCTATTTGCCATAAAGGGATGGTACCAGATGCTGCCATGATCTTAGTTTTCTGAATGTTGAGTTTTAAGCCAACTTTTTCACTCTCCTCTTTCACTTTCATCAAGAGGCTTCTAGTTCTTCTTCACTTTCTGCCATAAGAGTGGTGTCATCTGCATATCTGAGGTTATTGATATTTCTCCAGGCAATCTTAATTCCAGCTTGTGCTTTATCCAGCCTGGGCATTTCACATGATGTACTCTGCATATAAGTTAAATAAGCAGGGTGACATTATACAAACTTGATATACTCCTTTCCTAATTTGATGCCAGTCTGTTGTTCCATGACTGTTTCAACTATTTTTCTTACTTCCACCATGTTCTTTTAAATCAGTTTGATAGCCCCCTTCTCCTTGTGCTTGTTATTATGAAAATCAAATTTATATCTTTCATATACTTTATTGGCATGAATAAAACATTTCTTTTAAAAGAGCTATGATTAATAGCAATATCTGATTAAAAGTGAAAGTGAAAGTCACTCAATCATGTCTGACTCTTTGCAACCCCATGGACTATATAGTTCATGGAATTCTTCAGCCCAGAACACTTCACTTCTCCAGGGTGTCTTCCCAACACAGGAATCAAACCCAGGTCTCCAGCATTGCAGGCCAATTCCTTACCAGCTGAGCCACCAGGGAATCCCAGGAATACAGAGTAGGTAGTTCAAATAATCAGATAATACTATCTGATTATTTGAGCTAATAAAACAAAAGAAGGCAAGAAAATTATTTTAGAAACATGTATGTTTAATTACATGCACTACATATATTACATTACATTATAGTCCTACCATAATTACAATTTTATATATACTTCTATATCAAATTTTCAAAATTAGAGGGTAAATGTCAGTAATTCTAATGGTATTTAGAATGACAAATTTACCTGTTAGTTCTATCCAAAAAAAATAATGTAGGAGGAGTCAGAAAGCTATAAGGGCAAGGAAGGAGAAAAAAGTAGATGCAGAAAAAGCTCAGAAAATAAGGAAGTATTCTTTGTCAAGTATTTTTTTTTTTTTCCTTAAGGAAGGAAACTACATTTATACCAGTAGAAATCATCATAAGATGTAATAATACACAATGTGCCATTTCTGATAAGCACTTTTAACGAGAGTGACCTAGCGCTCTCATGACCTATTCCTTTAGTAGAAGAGATAACCAAATTATCTTTCACAATCCCTTTAGTGATGGCTATAAAAGGGAAATAGAATACAAGTCATAAGGAAGAATTCTTACCTACACAAGTTAAATTACAGCTTCTCTGAAGTAAGATACTATGACCTAACATATTTTTTTATTTTAGTGTAATTCATTCCCTGCCTTGCTCTCAGTATCACTCAAATTTATTGCTTAATGAATAACATTAAGTCAATGGAACCTTCTGAAAAAAGAGATAATACAGTACTTTTCATGGTTTTATTATTTTAAAAATAATTCCACGCATTCTCAAATAGAGAGGGAATATGTTATTATAGGCTGAGCTTAATTAATCATTAAGAAAACTGTGCTTAAATCCTAATTTTGTCACTAATTTGTCTATAGCAAGTTCACTAAAATTTTCTTGGCACAATTGCTTTATGTGGGGACAGGGTTGGGGGTTGAAGATGCTGATAGATAAATTGCACCATCTTTCACTGATCTATCAATATCTTTATATTGAAAATTGTGCTGTCCATTGAAATTAATTCATTGCATATATGTATTACATATATTTATCCTACACATAAACTACTGCATAACAAATGACCATAAACTTAATGGCATAAAACAAAGCATATTTATTATCTCATAGCTCCCATGGATCAAGAATCTGGGCCTGACTTGCAGAGAGGGGTGTGTCGGGGTGGTTCTCTGCTTAGGGTCTCATGAAGCTGAAATCAATGTGTTCTTATCTGGACACTCAACCAGGGAAGGGTTCATTCCTAAACTCCCTCAGGTTGCTGGCATAATGCATTTCCTTATGGCTATACAATTCATGACAGCTTGCTTCTTCAGTCAGCAATGGCAAGCAAAAGTTTCTGCTTCTTCAAGTAATTAACTTCAGGAAAGCCCTAGACTCTCTTTTGTAATCTCACGTAATTACACCAGGCCCACCCAAGAAATTCTCTCTTTTGACTAACTCAAAGTCAACTGGTTAAAAAGTCAACCTTAATTATATGTGCAAAATCACTTCATTTTGCCATATAACAAAATCCCAGGGTTGATACACCACCAGTCTTGTCATATTTTGTTAGATGCAGATCACAAGTCCTGCCCACACTCTAGGGAAACACATTACACACAGACATAAATACTAAGTGGCAAGAATATGGCACCCTCCTTAGGGTATGCACATCACAACAAGCACTGTGCTTAAACCTTAAGATCAAGAAACATGAGTAAAACAACACAGTTTTCCAAGTGTTTATAATATAGTTGGATGCCCAAGGAAGCACACATACAGGTTTGTAAGGATTAGTGGTACCATGATAGATGGGCTCTGAATAAATGATTTCATTCTATCTGGAAATAGAAGTGAATAGGGTTCTTAGAAAAAGGAATAGCTTCCTGGATCTTGAAGTCTTGCCTATAGACAAGATAGCAAGTAGATTTAAGTAGTGGATCAAGAAACTCCAAAATATGTAAGATGGCATATCATGTGTGTCAGAACATAAAAGAGTTTGATCCTTCTTTCATTAGTGTTAGCGATCATGTTGCTGCTGCTGCTGCTGCTAAGTCACTTCAGTCGTGTCCGACTCTGTGCGACCCCATAGACGGCAGCCCACTTAGGCTCCCCAGTCCCTGGGATTTTCCACTCCACTGGAGTGGGTTGCCATTGCCTTCTCCAATGCATGAAAATGAAAAGTGAAAGTGAAGCTGTTCAGTCGTGTCTGACTCTTAGCTACCCCATGGATTGTAGCCCACCAGGCTCCTCCATCCATGGGATTTTCCAGGCAAGAGTAGTGGAGTGGGGTGCCATTGCCTTCTCCAAGTGATTATACTTGAACCTATAAAATATGTGTGTGTGCATGCTAAGTCCCTTCAGTCGTGTCCAGCTCTTTGAGATCCTATGGACTCTAGGCCTCCAGGTTCCTCTGTTCATGCAGTTCTCCAGGCAACAATACTGGAGTGGGTTGCCATGCCCTCCTCAGGGGATCTTCCCTACCCAGGAATCGAACTCACATCTGACTGTGTCTCCTGCATTGCAGGTGGTTTCTTTATCCACTGAGCCACCTGGGGAGCCTGTAAAATATGTATAGAGTGTACAAATCAGGATATGTAGTGTTTTCTATATAGTGAATTGTGATTCCTAAATCTCTACCTTAGGGCTGAGATTCTCCTTACCCAGACTGCGGGAACTCTTGGCTTCTGATAGCTCAAAGCTGAGTCTCTCTGTGGAAATTCCTTTTAGCCAGAAGAAGCTACTTCTACCGAGCTTATATCCCGTTGCTGGCAGCAGCTCATACTCCATGACTGGATGATACAGTACAAAGATACTTGCTCCAATTCAATGACATCATGTGAAAGAATATGTGACACATTGTTCAAAAGATGGCTACAAATGCTTTCGTGTTCCCTTACAATGTGACTTTGCTACTTCTCTCGTTACTAAGAGGTGGCATCTATTTTATATCCCGCTGAATTAGAAAGGACTTTGTGACAGGTTTTGACTACAAATATGGCCCTTCCAAGTTCCACACCTCAAGAAGCCTTACAATTGATGTGTTATCCCCTTCGAACACCAAATCAAGACTACCATGTTATAACTGGGATGAAACTCTTGAGAGAGACCGAAAGAGCAGGAGAGGAGTTAAGGTTGTCAATAGATAGTGGAGACAGGAAATGTACATTTGACCATATGCAGAATCTTTTGGCAATACCCTCACTAACTTTGAAGAGAAAAAGTTCATGGAAATCAGAGATTCAGACCCCTTGGGGGTTATAGAGTAAAACACTAGATAAGTGCAGGTATTAACTGAGGATGAAGGAATTAGAACGGGTCCTAGAAGAAGCGGATGATGAATATCAGTTGCAGCTTTTGAGACTTTATATGCCCTACTTATCTTCTACTTACAATTTTCCCTAGGATAAAGGTTAATCAGAATTCTAGCAAAACTGTTCCCTTATATAGAACAAGTCAGTTAAAGCTACACAAACAGTGAACTATAGTGGATGCTGTATTGTATCATTCAGATTCTCTTGCAGTGTGGAAGCATTTTTTCCCACAGCAGCTGGGAGTGTTAGGTGCTGTGGTTTACAGCTTAGTCCCTCTCACAAATTTCCCTGAGGAGGCAGGAGTTACCTTGTTCAAGGGTACCCCACCTATGATAGTCAACAACCAATGATGATTAATGTAGAAGCACAAAGCCTGGGTCCAGAGATGCCTAGAGATCCCCAGGGCATCTCTGAAGATCATTTGAACAGTGAGAGTCTCTTTCTTTGGCTTAGGAGTATAGCACAAAGTACAGAGCTATAAAGAAGTGGAGTGGCACATTATCCTCTTTGTGGATGAAGCTTCATATTTCATGTTTTATTTTATCTTACTAAATTTTATCTTTCAGTGCCCTTGTTCAGTACATCTAGGAGAAAATGTGACCTGTTACACAGTCCCTTTAATTGTCAAAATTGAATAAGTCACCTTCTTATTGTCACTAATGTAGAGATTCACTGTCAAGGGGTTACTTCGGCACCAAGGTCCTTGGCTAGAGAACATGGTTTGTAATTGCTCTTGGCACAATGTGAGTAATGTGGATTGATGTGACTGATGAATCAGGAAGCCCCAGAAACAATACCTACAATACATACAAGAAGAAAATGGTCTCCAAAATGTGGTATGGTCAATTGCGAGCATTTTGTTGAATAAGCAGGTCATACACTATGACTAAAACAAAATATGTATAAGTATACAGATGCTCACAGAGCATCAAGGTGTCAAGAGAAATGACTACACTTTTTGTTATGAATCAGATATACTAAAATAAACAGGTTGCATTAATGTACTTGTTTCAAATGTACTTTAGAAATAATAAAAAATGCACAGCAACTAAAAGTTCACATAAATACTTGTAGAATATTTTAATATAAACTTCTGGGCAAAAAGAAAATCTATTATAAATGGCAGAATGTAAATTTCATATTGCCTTCTGTGAAAAAAATAATACTCTTATTGTTCATCACTTTTTGAACAGCTTAAGCTGAATAGTAAATTCTTATTACCATCTTAGGGCAGTCAGTGATTCTGTAATTGATTCTGTAATTATGTGACATATGAACAGAGTAAGGTGCATTTTGAAAGCTTGACAGGGACCAAGGCAGTCTTAGCATGTCCCCCAGCTTGACTATAATTTTAGTTAGGCTTCTTTCTGACTCTAGGACCTGGCCTTCCTTTTCTTAGAGCATTTACATTAGAAGACTTTTCATTGTCAATTCTTTATCTGCCCCTTTGAGATGTAAATCTTCTTAAAAGCTTCTTGCTAGCTTTACAACTGAGGAATGTCTTATGCAAGGAGCTGGGAGTCACCCTTTTGAATTGTAATCATCAAGGAAGACAGAGCTCCTATTTCTCAGTCTCCCTGGATGGGTAGAAGCCTAACTGGAGGTTAACTTGCACCAAGTTGTGAAGCTATCTGCTCTCTTGAAGACAGGATAAAGTTTATTTTTTCTTTATGTGCATGCTTGGTCGCTCAGTTGTGTCCAACTCTTTGCAACTCTGTGGACTCTTGTCCACCAGGCTTCTCTGTCCATGGAATTTTCCAGGCAAGAAAATTCCTGGAGCTGGTTGATATTTCCTACTCCAGAAGATCTTTCTGACCCAGGGATTGAACTGAGGTCCCTTGTGGTGTTCTGCATTGGCAGGCAGCCTCTTTAGCACTGAGCCACCTGGAAAGCCCAATTTGTTTTTTCTCTAGGAAGGCCAGTTAGCAAGCACAAATGACTTGTGATCCTTCTCAGCTTTGGCTTTTAAAGGATCTTTTGCCCTTTGTTTCAACAAAGTTGAATTCAAAATAGTTCTTGTTGCTCTCCTTTATTTGTAAGAAACTTGTATAGTCTTCTTTGCCTTTGACAACATCAGATATCTTAAAAAAGAGGTTGAAATACTGCAACATACATTTTTTATAAATCACAAAATTGGAAAATTTGAGTTTTATATCAGAGAGTGGCTTAACAATAATTGCACAGCATTTCATACCTTTAAGACGGATTCAGCTCAGTTCAGTTCACTCGCTCAGTCATGTCCAAATCTTTGCCATCCCATGAAGTGCAGCACACCAGGCCTCCCTGTCCATCACCAGCTCCCGGAGTCTACCCAAATCCATGTCTATCCAGTCAGTGATGCCATCCAGCCGTCTCATCCTGTTATCCCCTTCTCCTCCTGCCCCCAATCCTTTCCAGCATTAGGGTCTTTTCCAGTGAGTCCACTCTTCTCATGAGGTGGCCAAAGTATTGGACATCAGTCCTTCAACATCAGCTTCAACATCAGTCCTTCCAATGAACACCCAGGACTGAGCTCCTTTAGGATGGACTGGTTGGATCTTCTTGCAGTCCAAGGGACTCTCAAGAGTCTTCTCCAACACCACAGTTCAAAAGCATCAATTCTTTGGTGCTCAGCTTTCTTCACAGTCCAACTCTCATATCCATACATGACCAGTGGAAGGACCATAGCCTTGACTATACGGATCTTTGTTGTTAAAGTGATGTCTCTGCTTTTACATATGCTATCTAGGTTGGTCATAACTTTCCTTCCAAGGAGTAAGTATCTTTTAATTTCATGGCTGCAATCACCATCTGCAGTGATTTTAGAGCCCAACAAAATAAAGTCTGACACTGTTTCCACTGTTTCCCCATCTATTTCCCATGAAGTGATGGGACCAGATGCCATGATTTTAGTTTTCTGAATGTTGAGCATTTAGCCAACTTTTTCACTCTCCTCTTTCACTTTCATCAACAGGCTTTAGTTCCTCTTCACTTTCTGCCATAAGGGTGGTGTCATCTGCATACCTGAGGTTATTGATATTTCTCCTGGCAATCTTGATTCCAGCCTGTACTTCTTCCAGCCCAGCATTTCTCATGATGTACTCTGCATATAAGTTAAATAAGCAGGGTGACAATATACAGCCTTGATGTACTTCTTTTCCTGTTTGGAACCAGTCTGTTGTTGCATGTCCAGTTCTAATTGTTACTTCCTGACCTGCATACAGGTTTCTCAAGAGGCAGGTCAGGTGGTCTGATATTCCCATCTCTTTCAGAATTTCCCACAGTTTGTGGTGATCCACACAGTCAAAGGCTTTGGCATAGTCAATAAAGCAGAAATACATGCTTTTCTGGAACTCTCTTGCTTTTACTATGATCCAGCATATATGGGCAATTTGATCTCTGGTTCCTCTGCCTTTCCTAAAACCAGCTTGAACATCTGGAAGTTCACAGTTCACGTATTGCTGAAGCCATTACTTTACTGGTGTGTGAGATGAGATTTAGATGGATTACTCGGTAGCAGATTAGAGACATACCAGAAATTAGGACCTCATCCAAAGAATCAAAAAGGCTTCCAAAGATAATGTGTATCTCAATAGGCACACAAGTATCAGCCTTTCAAAATGAAAACAGAGCCAGCCACAGTGACTCAATAAATTCTGGAGAACACAGATTGTGAACTTTTTTATTAAAATTTCACTAATCATATAGTGAGATTATTACAGGGTGCCAACTATTTGTCTGTTTCAAATTACTCTCATCCATGCCTACAGTAGTCATTATCTTTGCAATCAGAGTGTACAAATATTTAGACTGAAACATTCCATTGCTATAATATCAAGGTTGGATTGCAATATTGCCTTTCATTTACATAAGTCACAAAGTTATCAATAAGCTTCAGAATCTCTGATTTTTCTTTATGACTTGCTCTATGCACATCAATGAATTTAATGGCATAATTTAGCTGAAAATGTAAATACTCTCTATTTCCTTAGCCTAAAATTACCTGATAGATTTGACATGCCCAATGATTGCTCTGAAAGAGATCATGGATTCTTCTTAAACTTGAGATAATAACAGATCTCCTGAGAACATGATCAAGTTATAGACTTCCTTCCCCACCAAACTGCTGCTAAGTCATTTCAGTCGTGTCCGACTCTGTGCGACCCCACCAAACTACACATCCAATAAATATTAGGAGATTCAGATCTCTCCTACCACACCACATTTTACCACAGGAAAACATTTTTTAGTACACCCCTCTTGAACTGAAATGGATCACAGGACTGAACAAAATTGAATAACTTTTTATATTGGACTTTTAATAAGTCTCAGAATTAAGACTCAGAATCTTGCTCCTAATCCCTAAAATGTGTGCTTTCTAATACCACCACCATCAAAGTTTAAATATTAACTTTCTTACTTTAAAGTCCTCACAGAGTCACAAAACTGACAGAATTTAACTTATATTTGATGACTTCAAGCCTTGGAGTGAAACTATTTCTCAGATTTTTTTTTTTCTTTTGGTTCAAACTCCTAACTCTCTATGGCCTCTCCTTAGAGAATATCCCCTCCATTGTATTGATCATTTTGGTTTTTCTACTTTAACCACCTTATTTTCATTTTCCTGAGTTAATGTGTGATCTGGGTTTGGTCCAATAGTGCACAAGCTGAAGGATACAGTGAAAACTATTTTCAACAATCTGCATTACATATTTAGAAACATGTAGATTTAAAAGGAAAAAAAAATAAGAAGAATTAAACTGACGGTAGCAGAGCTGAAAAAGACTTCATGATTTACTTAGATTGCAATATTTTAAAATGTTTCTCTATCTCTTTAAAATATGACTTCTTTGGAAGTTATTTTTAAATGAATACTATAGCAAATTTGATTAGCCCTTCCTCTACTTTTCCAAGAGACAAATCCTACTTTGACTTTTTAAAAAAATTTTTTCAAAGCATTAGCATTTCCCCTCCAACTTTAAATTTCAGTTCTTCAAATATTTTATTAATTTGTGATCTCTTGATTTGCTCAATAAAAGAATTTAAAAGAAAGGAAAATATATATATTCTTTATCAGTGTATATTTTCAGTACTTCCTTTAGAAATAGATTAAAAATGGCTCTAAGACTCTGCACTTAACACTTAACACAATCAATTTTGAACTGCTGAAGCCGGTGGGTAAGAACTGTAGTAATGAAAGTTCCAAGTACCTGAATTTGTTTTGATTTTTACTCTTTGATCCAGGATTATAAGATATTATATTTGCATTGAATTTCAAATAACTTTCAAAATTAATAATAGATATTATAAATAACTCAAATAGTACATTATATATTAGAAATGATAGTTCCTAATGAATTCAAGATTTACCATATCAAGAAAATTTCATACATATCAGCAAATTGAAATAGCAGCATTTGAAAAAAAATAAGTTTGGGATCTTTGATTAAACATTTGAATTAGAACTCTAAATTGAAGCTGCACTTATTTTTTGGAAAAGCAATGGCCATATAAGTAAACATTTTAAATACTAGATATTATTCCAGTTACTATGGCTATGTGTCAAATCACTCCCAGTATTAGTAATCTAAAACACTAATTAGTTAATTTGCTCATGAATCTCTGATTTGGGAAGTACTTGGCTTGAACAGCTTGCCTCTACTCTGCATAGTGGCTCAAAAGCAGAGGTTAAAGTCATCTGAATGTTCACTCACCGCATGCCTGATAGTTGATGTTGGGATGACACAAATAGCTAGAGACTGGAAAAGACTGGGGCTTTTTGGACAGTCCAATCTTTATGGGGTCTCCCCATGTGATTACTTCAGCACAGAAACTTCAGGGAACCAGACTTTTTATGTGTTGGCCCAGGGATCCAGTGGTTCTTGTTCTGTGAGAGAGAGTCACAGGGAAGCTATGATGACTGCTTAGAGTTAGTCTTGGGAGTCAGGTAGCATTGGTTCTGCTGTACTGTATTGGTCAACACTGTTACAAAGTTTACCTGAGGGGAAAAACCTAGACCTCTAGCTCTCAATCTGAAGAAAGGTAGTGTCATATTTCAAGAATATTTAACATGGGATATATACTGGTACCGGGCATCCCAGGTAGCTCTAGTGGTAAGGAACTCGCCTGCCAATGCAGGTGACGTAAGAAATGCAGGTTTGATGCCTGGATCGGGACGATCCCCTAGAGGAGGGCATGACAAGCAACTTCAGTATTCTTGCCTGGAGAATTCTGTGGAAAGAGCAGCTACGGCAAATTGGGTGGCAAAGAGTTGGACATGACTGAAGCGACTTAGCATGCATGCATTCATGTACTGGAAGAGCAATATTTTGGAAAATACAATTATTCTGTAAATGATTAAGCCTACTTCTTGAGATTTAAATAACTTATGTGACAACTAGGTTTAATATTATGATGTTCTGGTTTAAAGAGTTCATGGGAATTTTAAAAAGTTACTGATCACTTACCACAGCATCTGTTAAATATGTGAAGCACAACATCTTATGTTATTCCCTCAAAAACTTTATGAGACACTTTCTAAAGTTTTTCTCACTTTCTAGATTAGAAAACAAAGATTAAGTAAGGTAAATAATTTTCCACAGGTACATGATGGATTTACACTTTGAATTCATATTTGAGTTCCGTTCACAGTCTTAACAGCTCTGCTGCACCATCCTGATCCCTTCAGTTCAGCTCAGTCAGGTCTGACTCTTTGTGACCCCACAAACCACAGCACGCCAGGCCTCCCTGTCCATCACCAACTCCCAGATTCCACCTACACCCATGTCCATTGAGTCGGTGATGCCAACCAACCATCTCATCCTCTGTCATCCCCTTCCTCCTGCCCTCAATCTTTCCCACCATCAGGCTCTTTTCAAATGAGTCAGCTCTTTGCATCAGGTGGCCAAATTATTGGAGTTTCAGCTTCAGCA
Source organism: Odocoileus virginianus (assembly GCF_023699985.2). Lineage (NCBI taxonomy): Eukaryota > Metazoa > Chordata > Mammalia > Artiodactyla > Cervidae > Odocoileus > Odocoileus virginianus. Next base: position 36,595,467 of record NC_069680.1, read on the forward strand.
TCAGTCCTTCCAATGAACACCCAGGACTGATCTCCTTTAGGATGGACTGGTTGGATCTCCTTGCAGTTAAAGTTACTCTCAAGAGTGTTCTTCAATACCACAGTTCAAAAGCATCAATTCTTCAGCCCCCAGCTTTCTTTATAGTCCAACTCTCACAACCATACATGACTACTGGAAAAACCATAGCCTTCACTAGATGGACCTTTGTGGATAAAGTAATGTCTCTGCTTTTTAATATGTTGTCTAGGTTGGTCATAACTTTCCTTTCAAGGAGTAAGAGTCTTTTAATTTCATGGCTGCAGTCACCATCTGCAGTGATTTTGGAGCCCAGAAAAATAAAGTCAGCCACTGTTTCCACTGTTTCCCATCTACTTGCCATGAAGTGATGGAACTGGGTGCCATGATCTTACTTTTCTGAATGTTGAGCTCTAAGCCAACTTTTTCACTCTCCTCTTTCACTTTCATCAAGAGGCTCTTTAGTTCTTCACTTTCTGCCATAAGGGTGGTATCATCTGCATACCTGAGGTTATTGATATTTCTCCAGGCAATCTTGATTCCAGCTTGTGCTTCCTCCAGCCCAGTATTTCTCATGATGTGCTCTGCATATAAGTTAAATAAGCAGGGTGAAAATATACAGTCTTCACATACTCCTTTTCCTATTTGGAACCAGTCTGTTGTTCCATGTCCAGTTCTAATTGTTACTTCCTGACCTGCATACAGGTTTCTCAAGAGGCAGGTCAGGTGGTCTGATATTCCCATCTCTTTCAGAATTTTCCACAGTTTATTGTGATCCACACAGTCAAAGGCTTTGGCGTAGTCAATAAAGCAGAAATAGATGTTTTTCTGGAACTCTCTTGCTTTTTCAATGATCCAGCAGATGTTGGCAATTTGATCTCTGGTTCCTCTGCCTTTTTAAAAACCAGCTTGAACATCTGGAAGTTCACGGTTCACGTATTGCTGAAGCCTGGCTTGGAGAATTTTGAGCATTACTTTACTAGCATGTGAGATGAGTGCAATTGTGCGGTAGTTTAAGTATTCTTTGGGATTGCCTTTCTTAGGGACTGGAATGAAAACTGACCTTTTCCAGTCCTGTGACCACTGCTGAGTTTTCCAAATTTTGCTGGCATACTGAGTGCAGCACTTTCACAGCATCATCTTTCAGGATTTGAAATAGCTCAACTGGAATTCCATCACCTCCAGTAGCTTTGTTTGTAGTGATGCTTCCTAAGGCCCACTTGACTTCACATTCCAGAATGTCTGGCTCTAGGTGATTGATCACACCATCATGATTATCTGGGTCATGAAGATCTTTTTTGTACAGTTCTTCTGTGTATTCTTGCTACCTGTTCTTAATATCTTCTGCTTCTGTTAGGTCCCTACCATTTCAGTCCTTTTTTGAGCCCATCTTTGAATGAAATGTTCCCTTGGTATCTCTAATTTTCCTGAAGAGATCTCTAGTCTTTCCCATTCTATTGTTTTCCTCTATTTCTTTGTATTGATCACTGAGGAAAACTTTCTTATCTCTCCTTGCTATTCTTTGGAACTATGCATTCAAATGGGAATACCTTTCCTTTTCTCCTTTGCTTTTCACTTCTCTTGTTTTTACAGCTATTTGTAAGGCCTCCTCAGACAGCCATTTGTTTATTTATTTATTTTTGCTTTTCTATTTCTTGGGGATGGTCTTGATTCTTGTCTCCTGTACAATGTCACAAACCATCATCCATAGTTCATCAGGCACTCTGTCAGATCTAGTTCCTTAAATCTATTTCTCACTTCCACTGTACAGTCATAAGGGATTTGATTTAGGTCATACCTGAATGGTCTAGTGGTTTTCTCCACTTTCTTCAATTTAAGTGAATTTGGCAATAAGGAGTTCTGATCTGAGCCACAGTCAGCTCCCAGTCTTGTTTTTGCTGACTGTATAGAGCTTCTCCATGTTTGGCTGTAAAGAATATAATAAATCTGCCAAGAGAATGCACTGTTCATAGCAAACACTCTCTTCCAACAACACAAGAGAAGACTCTACACATGGACATCACCAATGGTCAACACTGAAATCAGATTGATTATATTCTTGATCCCTTATTTTAAGGAAAAATTTAAGAACAGCTCCATGCCTATTGACCTGAGACTAGTGTGTAAGATTCCTGAATCACAATCCACATCAAACTTTTTCTAATGAGTAAAGCAGACTCAAGAAACACTGACAGTTTACTTGCAAGGAATTTTTGGAAGGTAATATAATATTTTAAACAGATCAGTGGGGCCAGAGTTTACTCTGGATAATGTGCTGGGCAGACTGCCAGATTCTCAATGATCAATTCTCTTGATGGAAATGCTTACAAAATTGCTCTTATTACAGACTCATAGAATCTATGTCAATTTGTGCTAATGCATCCTGGTTACCTCCAGGTGGTGCCCTCAGCCTTCAAAATGTCAGCTGACTCACCACCCCTGCCATTAAATAAAAATTCAGTGCTAGGTACACTCTTGACCACTTTCACCCTTTGATCTTCTTTTTCTTTTTTACAGCTCTTATAATGCCTTTCTAGTTCTTCTATGAATATTGAACTTCAATAAAGTTTAACTATATAAACATTCATTATAGCACAGGAGTTTTGAAACAGTTATTTGCAATGATCAGTCCATTAATGACAGAGGAAAGCTTTAAACTTGAGACCCTTGAACTAAAAATAAATTATTGTTTTCACTCCTTTTGTGTAAAATAAATATGTTTTGATTTCCCTTGGGATAGTCCTGATTTATACATTGCTGTCCTGTTGTCCTTATTATTAGTGGGTTTTTAAACTATCAAGTGTCTCTGTTTGAATTATAAAGTCATCTTACTTGGAGCTGCTGGCAAACCAAGTATAAACTGTCAAGTCTCTCTGCCACATTCCCCACAATGTATTAATTTGAAATTCTCTTATTTAGTGGAACATTTCTGTTTCTATGAAGGAAATTCAGATACTGTGTCAGTATGTATACATGCACATTTTCCTTTTTTAAGGAATTGTGAATATTTCCAGGGTCTCAGTACACAAAGAGGTAGAGATAGACATTTTGAGCACCTCCTAGACCCAGTCTAACCCCTAAACCCTCTTCAAGCTGTCTTGATTTTAATCTTAAAGTACCAGGTCCATCTGTTTTATGTAAAATTTGTATCATTTCAAGTCACAAAATCTTGACTCAACTTCACTCAAAGCAACAAAGTAATTTAACTAATCACATAATTGAGATCACCACCTGTGGATCCAGAGCCTCAACAAAGTCCTTAGCATGTATTCTAGCATGTATTCTCTCCATCCCCGCCCCCAACTGCCTCTCTCTTAGTTGCCTGCTCTTTCCTCTGTATGACCTTTATTTTTCTCAAGTAGTCTCATTTACTGTGGTGACAAATAGGTCACAAGCAACTCTAGGCTTACATTATGCTAGTGAATCTCTCTTTGCCAGTAGTACTAGCAAAAGGTGGAAGGCTGATTCTTATTGAAATAATTTGGGTCACATGCTCATTTACCAATTGCTATGGTCAGGAATAAAGAAAATTCTAGTTTGCCAGCCTCATAGTCAATTGTTCATCCTTGGATTTACAAAGTGATATTGCTAAGCCAAAGATAGATAGGGAGCTGGAGGATGCTATTTCCCTGAAGGAAATAAGGATGATTAAGGGGAAATGGGTGCTGGAAAATTAAATACCCAGCTGTGCACTATTTTGCTTTTCTGTTCAAGTTATAAATTATATTTTACATGCATTAAGTGGGGGTGGAATTTGTGTAATTAGAAAAATGTTATTTTTCTACAAATGAAGCAAATTAATTTCAGTATAGTTATATTTAGGCCTTCCTCAGTGGCTCAGTGGTAAAGAATTCACCTGTAATGCAGGACCCACAGAAGATGCAGGTCTGATCCCTGGGTCAGAAAGATCCCCTGGAGGAGGAAATGGCATCTCACTCAAGTATTCTTGCCTGAAGAACCCCATGGTCAGAGCAGCCTAATGAGCTACAGTCCATGGGTCACAAAGAGTCGAACATGACTAACGTGGCTTGACATACACACATGCCTAGTTATATTTTAGAAAAAACACTGTGCTTCTTCAGAGTAATAGCTATACTTTACCTGTCCCTCATGAAAGCTGTTAAGTATCTTTGGACATGCTTGATATTATTTTTTGGACTAATTATAATCATCTCTGCCTTTAAGCACTGAAGCTATGGTTAAGAAATATTACTTTTATGCTTCGTTTCATAGGATATATCTAGATGAGGCCTTATCTGCTTGTATAGGGCACTAATAATGATGGCAAATTCAAGATTGCATGTTTACTAAAAGCTGGGCCTTTTCTCCTTGTCCGGCCCTGAAACTTGCTCTATCAGCCTCCTGAACAGTGTATCATCAATTGTAGGAAAATAGTGAATATTATAAGCTTGTTGAACAGTACATATCTATTCTTCCATTTTAGCATGTTCTCTTTATAAAACAAGTGATTGAAAAGAAGATGCATTATCTCAGACACAGCGTTGCATTTTACAGAAGAAATAAATCATGGCACAAGGAATTCAGATTTTTTTCCTGTTTCTCAAGTTAATAAAGAATAACAACAACAACAAAAACACCTCAAATCAGGTTGATTTATGATACAAAAACTTACTGAGTTCCTCCATTGCACAAGACCCATATTCTCTAGAGTTAATTGCAGAGGCCCTAGTCTTAAAGCACAGTCTGTTTGCTAAGGCACACAGACAGGTAAAACTAATTTATACAGAGCAGATGTTTTTAAGCAGGGATGAATATCAGAATTAGGGAACTTTATCCAATGCACATGCCTGTGTGTGCTCTCCCAAGGTTGAAAAGTTCTGGAAAGAGACCTTTAAGTTCTTCTAATGTGAGTTTTGGAAGACATGCCTGATTAAATCTGGATATTATATTCAAAAGTGTTCCAGACAGATTGTGTCCAAGATTCCTTGTGCCTTTTCCAATCTCACAATTCTGAGTAAGTAGTGAGATATTCTACTTAAACATGCATTCCTTGAATAATGTTGCAAACAGAGGTTAAAATGTTATCAGTAAACATTCCATTTCATTTCATACCCATTGTCAACAGAGTGGTAGAAATTGTCAGAGATTCTCCAGGATTTATAGAATATTGGCTTTGTGGGAATAAATACACAAACTTGGGCAGATAAATGAGTTGTAATTAATTCTTCTATTTTGTTACATTGAGAGTTAATTCATGGAGTTCATTTTTGTTGCAGCTTTAAATTTGAATCTAATATATTTCCCAAGTGTTATTATTGTTATGGCCTACTGGATGTTAGGCAAGAAGCTATTGTAAAAAGTCATTAAAATATCACTATTGTCCAAGGAAGTTACAAGCATCTGTAATTGGAATTAAAATCTCCTCCTTATCCTTTTTCTCCTTATTATTTAAAAGGTGAAGAAGTCCAAGTAAGACAAAATGGGGATTTATTAATTTATGTAACTCAAAACAACTGGGATGAAGGGAAACAAATAATATTCTTTTTGTTTCCACAACTCTGTTCCTTAACTCTATATAGACTGGGAGGAGGGGATAAAATGACCACAGTAAACTCCAAGTTTTTATTATTGCAATTTAGCAACCTCAGAGAAGAGAAACTCTTCTTTTCCCAATTTAGGATACATAAACCTGAGAATGGGGATCTGATCAGGCTAGGTTGTGTCATAAGCTCAGTCACTGTGACCATTCACAATGGCCAATTCCTATAACACTATGATTAGAAGATCTACTAGAATGTCATGGAACGTAATGAGGAGAAGCAGTTCTTCTAAAGAAGTGTGCGTGTGTGTGTGTGTGTGTGTTGGAGAAGAGCTGATACTGGAATTGCTAAGATAGAAGAAAGGAGAAATAAATGTTGACTACAGGAAGTCCACAGATGCCTACTGCACATACTTTCAGTACTTATTGTCCAAAAAAAAAAAAAAAGAGATGTTTTTGCTCTAAACTTGGACCCAGAATTTAGGATTCCTCAGCAAAAACTTTTGTTCTCTGGGGTGGTATATTAAAGCCTACTGAATTCACAGGAAAATATTGGTTTAATACTACTTTTAAGGAAATATGGACAATAAAACAAAATACAGAAATCTAATATTTCATTTCATTTAGTTGTGTTAAGAAGCTCTCCAAGGGGGTTGTTTATATTTCAGTTTTCCATTTCTTACCAACACAGCCCCAAATGATGTTAATGTCATTGTTGCTTGTTTTTGATCTGAAATATATGGTGCAATGTCCTTATCGTGCTGCCCAGTTATTACAACAGTTATTACAACCTGAATAGAAAACCCCTAGTTATGTGAAGCTTCTTTTTCCTTCTCTCTTTTTTCCCTTCAAGTTTCATTGAGATATAATTGACATGCAGCACTGTATAAGTTTAAGTTGTACTATGATAGTATGACTTACATACTTCATGAAATTTTAGTGAACCCATCCATCATCTCATATAGATAGGAAAAAAAGAAAAAAAGCTTTTTTTCCCTGTGTTGAGAACTCAGGATCTATTCTTAACAACTTTCATATATAACTTATAGCAGTGTTAATTATACAAATCATGTTATCTTTTACATCCCTAGTACTAATTTATCTTAAAACTGGAAGTTTGTACCTTTTGACCACCTTTACCCAATCCTCCACCCCAACTCCGGCCCACTTACCACCTCCCACCTCTGGTGACGACAGATCTGATCTTTTTTCTATGAGCTTGCTTGTTTTTGAAGTGCAATTGACCTACAACACTGTTAGTTCCTAGTGCACAATGTAGTGATTTGGTATTTCCATATGTAATAAAATGATCTCAATGAAGTTTCCTTTTCTTAATTTTTCACTTCTTTCTTCTCTTCCTCCTTTATGTTTAAAAATATGTCAAATTCTATACATATAAAGAAATTTAATCTTTCTCAAATAGCAACTAGAATATGATTTCTGTCATATTTTCCCACTTAGGAATATAACATATAAAAATAATTTGTAACTCTATATTGATTAATTTTAAAATATTTTAGAATTTCTGAAATCAGAATGAGCTTCACAGTTGATATCAACCGAATTTTACTAGTTTATTTCCTTTATTAGTTTTTCTTGAAAACTTCTCATAACTATAATGACTAAAATTATAATTGACAACAATGTATTATCAGAGTAATATGAAATTAACATGCATTGGATAAAAGGAACTGTACAAATACATCATATTTGAAAATAGGGACAGATTGCCCAGATTTAATTTCTCATTCTGCTTCTCATGAACTGTCTTCTTGGGGCAAATTATTTTGACTCTGTACTTCAGGTTTCTCATATGCAAAATAATAATATTAATGCTATAATTAATTATATTTCAAAATTGTTGTGAGAATTAAATTATTAATGAATTGCATTAGTGCATTGAGGGCAGGAGGAGAAGGGAGCAACAGAAGATGAGATGGTTGGAAGGCATCACCAACTCAATGGACATAACTTTAAGCAAATTCCAGGAGATAGTGGAGGACAGGGAAGCCTGGCATGCTGCGATCCATGGAGTCACAAAGAGTAGGATATGACTGAGCCACTTAACAACAAGTGTTTAGAATATTGCCTGATGTGTAAAAAGTATTATATGTTTTGTTCTTATTGTAATGACCATCATTCTCATTATTGCTAGGCTGTTGTTAAAATTCTTATTTATGATAAATACTTTCAGTGTGCATAGAACCCATTTATATAACCATAGAAGCAGATTCTCAATCTCAGAAAGATTTAAATGGACTATTATTTAACAAATTTTGTTGCAAAATATGTAACCTAGGGTGGATATGATCAAGCATTGTATAAAAGGATACATATTTTATTTTAAATTTAAAATAATACAACTCAAAATTACCTAAGTCTGATATTAGGAAAATGACATTTGCCAACTGATGTTATTATACTATCTTCAGCAGTAAGAACCTTAACGTGGAAATAATTACAGATTGAATTTTTAAGAGGCCTACAAAATGACACATTTTAACCACCACTAGCATAGTTAACCACCAGTGTACTGATACAAAATGTGAGGTTTTTCTCCTGCATATTAAAGTGAGTTTGGAATGTGCCTAAGCCACAACAGTAACAGAACTTGATTATTCACTGAAAGTTGATTGGATTTTCCACTGTTGAGACGTACTTGATATAATGATTTGAAGTTATGTAGTTACCAAAAATGTGAATCTAGTAGTAATGTGAAATGATGCAAATACAGTAATTTTTTTTTGGAAGGGTAATTATTTGAAAGATAACAATAAGTCTGAGGGAAATTATTTTAAATATAAGACCACTAAAATCACTTTGATTTGACATATTAATAAGGATATTTCTCTTAGAAAGTGAAAACATTTATGTATTGATCCTTTAGAGACATCTGTTCATTCTGTGGAATATTTTTAAGCTTTTCTTTTGTCATTGTTAAATGTTGATTTTTTTCTGCTATACTCAATGCAAGATTCTAATTATAAAAATGCTTGAAGTCTGGTTATCAAAATTATAGTAAATAATGGCACAATTTTCATTGGCAGAAGAAAACTAGTGCACATTTCTGTGAGTCAAGGACTGAAAAAATACATTATAATTATATATGTCTTTATGTGGGTGTTTATCCAAAAAACACACTCACAGAAAAATTGAAAATGCTTTTGTATGTCTTAATATCTAGCAGTGTTGTATGACATAAGTTTAGGATGAACAAAGGGAAACATCCATCATATATAACACAGAACAAAGAGCACTGACAGGCTTTAAAGTATAGTGAAGTAGGGAGAATCAAATTTTGCTGAGACATGATTCCACAAAGAGCACTGCTTATCAATTTTGTCATATTTGGACACTAGACTCCATGGTGTCAAGATCCTGTCATCTATGTATGATGGTACTTGAAATAGTTCCTTAATCTGCACTTGAGAATATATGAAAATAACTTATGGAGAGCACTGTGATAATATATTATTTAAAACATGACCTTTTTTTATACTGACTCATCAAGGAGATGTAGTAAATTCTGGCATCAGTCTTCAGTTCATCCTCACCAACAATTTCAGGATCAACTTTAACTTATATGACTGAGAAAATAGTTCTGATCTAAACTGGGTTGGTTATCTTTCTCTCATGGACTGTATTTTCTCATTGCTGTATTCAATACCATCTTATCTTAGACATCAGATTCTTTTTTCAAGGTTCTAATTAGAGGCAGACTGTAGCTGTTGCATTGCAGAATATAGCTGGGTACATGCAGACATTAGCATTTGTCATAATTCAGAGGACAAATATAAGAATTTTAATACAGAGCCTTTTAAAATTGATTTCCAAGGAATAATGTTTTTCCTTTCAATAGATATTTCAAAATACTGGTTGCCTGCTTCTATACTGACCTCAAGAATGCTTGCATGAAGCTTAATTTTTTGTCCATGAGCCATCTCTTTGTTCTGTTGGCATATGGATTTGGCTGTCTTGATCTCAGCATCCTCTATACATTGGAGCCTTGAAACTCCTGTTTAAAAACATTTTGGTGAAAGAAAATCCCTTTTGCCTGAAGACAACATTGACAGGGTTTGTTCAGAAATTCCATAATTTATCCATTCAACTCAATACTGTAGACTGTGCATTTACTAAGTCTATAAAATAAAAGTTTCATTTATGAAACATTTACTCCCAACACTTGACTGCAGAAGTCATTGTAGAACATAAGTTAAGATAACCAAATAAGGAATTTAGAATTTTCACATCTTTATCCACATCAAGGAGTTTACAGGGGAATGTACAAGTTTAGTGACTTCAACTTTAACTTGACAAAATCAAACTAGAAACTAGGAAAGAAAATGGACTTATTTAACTTAGAGGTAGCAGTAAGGGACCAGCAGACCATTTGAAATTGTATCAGCATATGTAAGACTGTAATTATATTTGCATGTGAAGTATAACTGAGGGCATCCATAGTTTTATGAATATTTTAAAGGGGTCTGTTACTAAGGAATGTTTAAGAACCATTCTGGTAATCCTGTGTGTCCAGTAAAATAGAGAAAGAACGTACAGAGAAATAGTCACTCTGAAATTATATGTAGGTTGTACAAAGAAATCAAAATACAGTTTATGTACATTATAAAAGAAATTCATATGCTTACACATATTCAAAAAAATATCTAGCATCTGTTAAATATCCCACTGACTTTTAAAATTCCAACTAACAGACACTAAATTTTAACCAGGTCAGTAAAAAGTGTACTTTTAGTTCCAATAACTGAAAAAGAATCCTGTACTTTCTTGATTGGCCTGAAATCCCTTTATGTTCTGGTTATAATATCTCAAGGTTTAGGAAAATCAAACATTCTAAGCCTCATTTTACATTTCTGTTAAAAGGAAAAAATAAATAATAAATAGCTATATAATACAGTTAGAAGGATTATATGAATAAATGCATGTAAAGCTGTATTTAGAACTTGCTAAAGTCACTGTAAACATTAGCTGTTATTATTATAAATGAACAAATTATGCTATTCTCTGAAAATCTTCAGAAAACAGAAAGATTATTTCCGTAGTCTATAATACTTAAATCTATGCTGTAACTGACTGGGTCTTTGTAGATCTTGATAGTTTGTCATACTTCAGAACATAGCATTTTAGAATTTTTAGTCTAATATAGAATTCCAGTGCCTCAAAGGAAGTTCCTTGACAACACTAGGAAAGACCATGGAAAGAAGATGAAAAGATGAACTTCAGACTTGGGAAATATGTGAGAACAATATATCCTCATAGGATTAGTACCTAGAATATATAAAGAACCCTCAAGACTCAGCAGTTTAAAAAAAAATTTCAATTAGCAAATAAGTGAAAGGCATGAACATATCTTTCAGTTAGAAGGATATACAGATGTCAAAGAAGCATGTTAAAGGATTTTCAGCATCATTAGCCATCGAGAAAATGCAACCACAAGGATGTCACTGTACACTTGCCAGAATAACAACAACAAAAAAATAATAATTGTGGGAACACCAAACTCTAGGAAGAATTCAGAGAAACTGAATTACTTCTACATTACTGGTGGGAATGTAAAAATGGTACAGTCACCTAGGAAGAGTTAGAGGACTTATATGTGCAACTACAATATGAAACAGAAATTGCTCTCTTGGATATTTATTCCAGAGAAATAAAAATGTATGTTCACATAAAACTTGCACACAAATGTCCACAGCAACTTTACTCAAAATAACTTAAAACATAGAAACAACCCAGATGTTCTTCAAAGAATAAATGGTTAATTAATCTAAATACTTCTTGGCAGTAAAAGAAACAAATCACTGATACATGCAACAACTTGAATGAAACTCCAGGGAATCATGCTGAACAGAAAAAAAGAGGCAATCCCAATAGGTTACTTCATGTATAATTCTATTTATATAACATTCTTCAAATGTCCCTATTATGGGCTGAATTGTGTTCCCTCAAATTCATAAGTTGAAGCCCTAACCCAGATTACCTCAGAATGTGAGTATATTTGTAGATAAGTATTAAGTTAACAGAAAGTCATTAGGGCAGGCCCTAATCACATCTTAACTGGTGTCCTTGTAAGAAGAAATGAGGTCATACAAAGAGACACGAAGCGCACACAGACTAAAAGACAAGATCATATGGAGGCAAAGTGAGCCAAGGAGAGAGGCCTCAGAGAAAGTCAAACCTGACAACTCCTTGATCTGGGAGTTCCAGCCTCCTTGGGCTTTACCACCTACTTGTGACTTTGGGGTTTTCCTATATTTTGGCTGTGTGATAATATATATATGAACATGTGTTCACATGTGTTAGAAGTTTATAGAGTTAAATACACAAACATACACACAGGAAAAACTGGGGAAATCTGAATATTTTGATAGATTATATAAAGGTCATTAACTTGATTTTGGTATTATACTATAGTCTTACAAGAAATTACTTTTGGAAGAAAAGGACACAAAAGATCTTCCCTATGTTATTTAATAGCATGTGAATATAAAATGTAATAAAATGTTTATGAAAATATTTTTTTATAAGGGCCCTACATCTTCTCTGTTAAAATTAACTAAGGCTATTTTATAATTTGTGTTACATTTTTATTATCAGAATTTTCCCCATTTATTTTGACAGATAATTATTCAAAGGTAGACAAAGACAAAATGTTCTTTATTTGAAAGAAGTAAAGGTAATTCAAATCACCGAATTATCAATATATCAACAGTTTATTCTATTTCCAAATTATGGGAGGAAAAAAAAGCATTATTTTATCATTGTAGTTTGAATTTCAGCGAAAAAATTCTAGTACACATGTGAAATGGAACTTGCCTACCAACGCTTGTTTATTCCTTTGTTTGTTTGAACTTATCTTGAATTGTATTTTGAGATCGAGCTCTCCCACACTGTAGGAATTTAATCTGAGTCACCTTAATTCTCAACAATTTCCTAGAGATCAAGGGTGGGATATTTGAGAACTTTATGTGTCTAAAATGTCTGTGGAATAGGAGTACTAGCTAGTCTTTGCTATCTGAACACACTGGATCCTTTGAGATGTGCATTTTAACACTTTGTACTCAATCTTTTATCAAATTAACTGACAGGTAACTCATCCCTTTTTACCTTCTGCAAGACCTCTAAAGTGTCAGCATTCTCTTACTGATATGACAGTAAATATCATACCACTGTCAAAGGTACAGAAATATTTGGTTGCTTCTATTGCTTTTATATCCTTCTGGGTCTAAATTAAACTTCACACAGCTTTTAAAGACTGTACTAGTCACAGATAAAAAAAGATTGCATTTTAATATATCTGCATTGAGGTGACAACCAATTTGAAATCTATCTGTAGAAATGCTTCACATAATGATATCTATATGAATTTTCTATTGCTTTGTGAAAAAACTTATTGAAATTTAGTGGGTTAAAGCCACAGACATATATTATCATATCACCACTGGATCAGGAATCCAGGCTTAGCTCTTTCTCTGGTTCAGAGCCTCTCGCAAGGCTGCAAGCAAGATAACGTCTAAGGCTGCAGATATCTTAAACCATCCCACATGACTATTGGCAGTGCTAAAGTCTTCACTCACTGTTGACCAGAGTGAAGGAACTAGTTCCTTATCTTCTGTGTTCCTCCATAGGACCACTCATAACATGGCAAATTTTTTCCTCTAAAGTGAGTTCACCAAAAAGAAAAAAGCTGGAAAGATGAAAACCATAGTCTCAGGAATGCCATATTTTATTTAATAGAAAATTTCTAGGTCCAGCCCACACTTAAGGTGATAGGATAGCACAGGGCCTGACACTCAATGCTTCAGATATCTTGGTGCCATCTCAGAGGCTTCCTACTACACTAAACTACTGCCCATAGCCTGTGCAATTGCTTTCCCTCAAAAAAGGCAGAGAGTTGCTTTCCCAGGGAAAACATAGATCTCCTCTGCTCTGGAATGTCCTGCTGCCCTTTAACCTCATCATATACAAACTGACCCAAGGATGGGGTCAAGTCAGAATATGGAGACACAATTTTGTGTTTTCCTCCCAAGTTTATGATTTCCCTTTTTCCAATGAATTTTTATTTGACCTGGAAATGAGATAACTTGCCTCTTCATTTACTTTATTTCCAAATCTATTGTTTATGTCCTGAATCCTTCAAAGCTTGAGCTTTTGAAACTCAACAGCATAGCACTGACTTTGTTGATATCCATATTTTTCTGTGTCTTCCTTTTTTTTGAGAAGGTAAGCATAGAACAATCTACATCTTGCCTAAATAAAGGAAATATGGAGTAATGTAAAGAGTGATGGGAAAATTGACATATCAAAATGCATCAACTTTGCATCTCATCATATAATTTTATAAAGTAGTATTAAATGATTCAAAATAACCATTGTTAAAATTAAAAGAATCTAAATAACAACTTTCAAAAGAAAAAACATATTTATTGAAATATGATAGGATTTTTCATAGAAAATTCTAAACAAGTTCCATTTAATTGTTATTTACTAGACCATTCCCCTTTGAAATAGAAGGAAGATTTAGATGATAAAATTGTTTACACATCAGCAGTATTTTCAATAACCAATGCATGGAAACAACCTAAATGTCCATCGACAGATAAAGAAGATGTGGTATATATAAACAATGGAATATTATTCAGCCATTAAAAATAATGAAGTAATGCCATTTGCAGCAACATGGATGGAGATTGTCATCATACTAAGTGAAGTAAGTTATTTTAAAAAAGACAATTACCATATTACACCACTTCCATGTGCAATATAAAATACAACACAAATGGACATAAAACAACTCACAGATATAGAGAAAAGACTTATGGTTGCCAAGTGGGGGAGAGGGAGGAGATTTGGCTCTAGCAGATGCAAGCTATTATATATATGGTGGATAAAAAACAAGGTCCTACTGTATAGTATAGGGAACTATATTTGATATCCTGTAATGAACCATAATGGAAGAGAAAATGAAAAACAAGTTATTTTTGTTAATTGAGTCACTTTGCTGTAAGCAAGCAGAAATTAAACAACATGTAAATCAACTATACTTCAATAAAATTTATAAAATTGTTTAGAAGGCTCTAGCTACACTTGATCTTAGCCAAAAGGCCAAGAAGCAAAAGAAGGCTCGAGCTAATGCAATAGCAAGAATATATAAACTTGTGAAACAACAGTCAAATTTATTTTTAGTTGTAGATGACATGACTGTGAGGAACATATGAAAATTTGATAAGACAATAACGATATTTATATAGACATATATGCTTAAAAATATTTTTATATATGTATGTAGGATTTAAGAGAAGCATACATCCCTAGAGACCATTCCAAGTTAGTTGATAGTTGAATATATTTGCATGTAAGTATACTCAAAAACTCATATGCCGTTCAAGGAGCGGTGGCTGCGTGGGCGCAGGAGGGCCAAGAGGAGCTACTCCACGTTCAAGGTCAGAAGGGTCAGCTGTGAGGAGATACCCCTCATCTAAGGTAGGGAGCAGCGGCTGCGCTTTGCTGGAGAAGCCGTAAAGAGATACTCCACGTCTGAGGTAAGAGAAACCCAGGTAAGACGGTAGGTGTTGTGAGAGGGCATCAGAGGGTAGACACACTGAAACCATAATCACAGAAAACTAGGCAATCTGGTCACACGGACCACAGTCTTATCTAACACATCAAAACTAAGCCATGCCGTGTGGGGCCACCCAAAACGGATGGACGGGTCATGGTGGAGAGGTCTGACAGAATGTGGCCCACTGGAGAAGGGAATGGCATACCACTTCAGTATTCTTGCCTTGAGAACCCCATGAACAGTATGAAAAGGCAAAATGATAGGATACTGAAAGAGGAACTCCCCAGGCCAGTAGGCGCCCAATATGCTACTGGAGATCAGTGAGAAATAACTTCAGAAAGAATGAAAGGATGGAGCCAAATCAAAAACAACACCCAGTTGTGGATGTGACTGGAGATAGAAGCAAGGTCCAAGGCTGTAAAGAGCAATATTGCATAGGAACCTGGAATGTTAGCTCCATGAATCAAGGCAAATTGAAAGTGGTCAAACAGGAGATGGCAAGAGTGAATGTCATCATTCTAGGAATCAGTGAACTAAAATGGACTGGAATGGGTGAATTTAACTCAGATGACCATTATATCTACTACTGTGGGCAGGAATCCCTTAGAAGAAATGGAGTAGTCATCATGGTCAAGAAAAGAGTTTGAAATGCAGTACTTGGATGGAATCTAAAAAGTGACAGAATGATCTCTGTTCATTTCTAAGGCAAACCATTCAATATTACTGTAATTCAAGCCGATGCCCCAACCAGTAAAGGTGAAGAAGCTGAGGTTGAATGGTTCTATGAAGACCTACAAGATCTTTCAGAACTAACACCCAAAAAAGATGTCCTTTTCATTATAGGAGACTAGGATGCAAAAGTAGGAAGTCAAGAGATACCTCACGTAACAGGCAAGTTTGGCCTTGGAGTACAGAATGAAGCAGGACAAAGGCTAAAAGAATTCTGGCAAGAGAATGCACTGGTCATAGCAAACACCTTCTGCCAACAACACAAGAGAAGATTCTACACATGGACATCACCAGATGGTCAACACCAAAACCCGATTGATTATATTCTTTGCAGTCAAAGATGGAGAAGCTCTATACAGTCAGCAAAAACAAGACCAGGAACTGACTCTGGCTCAGATCATGAACTCCTTATTGCCAAATTCAGACTGAAATTGAAGAGTAGGGAAAACCACTAGACCATTCAGGTATGACCTAAATCAAATCCCTTATGACTATACAGTGGAAGTGAGAAATACATTTAAGGGACTAGATCTGATAGACAGAATGCCTGATGAACTATGGACAGAGGTTCATGACATTGTACAGGAGACAGGGATCAAGACCATCCCCATGGAAAAGAAATGCAAAAAGGCAAAAATGGTTGTCTGAGGATGGCTTACAAATAGCTGTAAAAACAAGAGAAGTGAAAAGCAAAGGAAACAAGGAAAGATATTCCCATTTGAATGCAGAGTTCCAAAGAATAGCAAGGAGAGATAAGAAAGCCTTCCTCAGTGATCAGTACAAAGAAATAGAGGAAAACAACTGAAAGGAAAAGACTAGAGATCTCTTCAAGAATATTACAGATACCAAGGGAATATTTCTTGCAAAGATGGGCTCAATAAAGGAAGAAATGGTAGGGACCTAACAAAAACAGAAGATATTAAGAAGAGGTGGCAAGAATACACAGAAGAACTGTACAAAAAAGATCTTCATTACCCAGATAATCATGATGGTGTGATCACTCACCTAGAGTCGGACATCCTGGAATGTGAAGTCAAGTGGGCCTTAGAAAGCATCACTATGGACAAAGCTAGTGGATGTGATGAAATTCCAGTTGAGCTATTTCAAATCCTGAAAGATGATGCTGTGAAAGTGCTGAACCCAATATGCCAACAAATTTGGAAAACTCAACAGTGGCCACAGGACTGGAAAATATTAGTTTTCATTCTAATCTCAAAGAAAGGCAATGCCAAAGAATGCTCAAACTACCACACGATTGCACTCATCTCACATGCTAGTAAAGTAATGCTCCGAATTCTCCAAGCCAGGCTTCAGAAATACATGAACTGTGAACTTCCAGATGTTCAAGCTGGATTTAGAAAAGGCAGAGGAACCAGATCAATTTGCCAACATCCTCTGGATCATTGAAAAAGCAAGAGAGTTCCAGAAAAACATCTACTTCTGCTTTATTGACTATGCCAAAGCCTTTGACTATGTGGATCACAAAAAGACTGTGGGAAATTTTGAAAGAGATGGGAATACCAGACCACATGACCTGCCTCTTGAGAAACCTGTATGCAGGTTAGGAAGTAACAGTTAGAACTGGATGTGGAACAACAGACTCCAAATAGGAAAAGGAGTACATCAAGGCTGTATATTGTCACCCTGCTTATTTAATGTACATGCAGAGTACATCATGAGAAACACTGGGCTGGAAGAAGCACAAACTGGGATCAAGATAGCCGGGAGAAATATAAATAACCTCAGATATGCAGATGACACCACCCTTATGGCAGAAAGTGAAAAGAAACTAAAAAGCCTCTTGATGAAAGTGAAAGAGGAGAATGAAAAAGTTGGCTTAAAACTCAACACTCAGAGAACTAAGATCATGGCATCTGGTCCCATCACTTCATGGAAAATAGATGGGGAAACAGTGGAAACAGTGTCAGACTTTATTTTGTTGGGCTCCAAAATCACTGCAGATGGTGATTGCAGCCATGAAATTAAAAGATGTTCACTCCTTGGAAGGAAAGTTATGACCAACCTAGATAGCATATTAAAAAGCAAAGACATTTCTTTGCCAACAAAGGTCCGTATAGTCAATGCTATTGTCTTTCCAGTAGTCGTGTATGGATGTGAGAGTTGTACTGTGAAGAAAGCTGAGTGCCGAAAATTGATGCTTTTGAACTGTGGTGTTGGAGAAGACTCTTGAGAGTCCCTTGGACTGCAAGGAAATCCAACCAGTCCATCCTAAAGGAGATCAGTCCTGGGTGTCCATTGGAAGGACTGATGTTGAAGCTGAAACTCCAATACTTTGGCTACCTCATGCGAAGAGCCAACTCATTGGAAATGACCCTGATGCTGGGAGGGATTGGGAGCAGGAGGAGAAGGGGACGACAGATGATGAGATGGCAGAATGGCATCACCGGCTCTATGGACATGAGTTTGAATAAACTCCGGGAGTTGGTGATGGACGTGGAGGCCTGTCGTGCTGCAATTCATGGGGTCACAAAGAGTCGGATATGACTGAGTGACTGAACTGAACTGATACTCATATGGAATCAAGATTGAAATCATGATTGCAGGGAGAAATATTAATAACCTCAGATATGCAGATGACAACACTCTTATGGCAGAAAGCGAAGTGGAATTAAAAGTCTCCTGATGAAAGTGAAAGAGGAGAATGAAAAAGCTGGCTTAAAATGACATTCAAAAAACAAAGATCATGGTACCCTCCAGTCCCATCACTTCATGGCAAATAGATGGTGAAACAATAGAAACAGTGACAGATTTTATTTTCTTCGGCTCTAAAATCACTGCAGATGGTGACTGCAGCCATGGAATTAAAAGACACTTGCTCCTTGTAAGAAAAGCTATGACAAACCTAAAGTGAAGTCATCACTCAGTCATGTCTGACTCTTTGTGACCCCATGGACTGTAGCCCACCAGGCTCCTCCATCCATGAAGTTTTCCAGGCAAGAGTACCTCAGTGGGTTGCCATTTCCTTCTCCAGGGGATCTTCCTTACCCAGGGATCGAACCCAGGTCTCCTGCCTTGCAGGCAGATGCTTTATCATCTGAGCCACCAGTGATTTGGCTATGACAAATCTAGACAGCATATTAAAAAACAGAGACAATACTTGGTGGACAAAGGTCCATCCAGTCAAAGCTATGGTTTTTTCAGTAGTCATATGTGGATGTGAGAGTTGGACCATAAAGAAAGCTGAGCATTGAGGAACCAATGCTTTTGAACTGTGGTGTTGGAGAAGATTCTTGAGAGTCCCTTGGACTTCAAAGAGATATAACCAGTCCATCCTAAAGGAAATCAGTCCTGAATATTCCTTGGAAGGACTGATGCTGAAGCTGAAACTCCAATGCATTGGCCACCTGATGCAAAGAACTGACTCATTGGCAAAGACTCTGATGCTAGGAAAGATTGAAGGCAGGAGGAGAAGGGGATGACAGAGGATGAGATTGTTGGATGGCATTACTGACTCAATGGATATGAGTTTCAGCAAGCTCTGGGAGTAGGTGTTAGATTTGGTCACAACTGAGCAACTGAACTGATTATTCGTAATCCATTATATTGTAAAATCCCTTAGTCCATTAATAAAATTCATTTTAAAGTAAAACGGAAACCAACAAATGAAAATGACTTTGCCTTTTAAATACAAATAAATGTGTTCAGATCCTTGTTGATTTCCTGTCTCTATAGACACTCTTACGTCTGTTTTTCTTCTATTCCACTTTTTTTTATTCCTTCTCTTACTTTATTTCTGGTCTGTTTATACTCAGTCTCTTCCTTTACACCAGGGATTCTCTAAGTATCTTGCTTTGTCTTTTTTTTTTTTTTTTTAATCTTTCTTAACATTGCTTCAATGAAGATCACTTTCAGTCTCATTCAGTATCATACTCATGACTTCAGAGTTTCCTTCCATATAAATAATAGTCACACCATCAGTTAGACCTCTCCTGAGAATTCTAGTCTTTACCACACACTATGGCCCAGGGATGTCCTCAGTGCTCAATATGATATGCAATTCAAACTGTACATTTGCAATACAAAACACACATCCTCATTCCTCTGAAAAAAAAAAAAATAAATAAATAAAACAACTCAGTTTATTGTCATGACTTCACTATCTCTGATAGGATCATCACCCATGTACCAATCACACAGGTGTGCATGGTTGAAATCATTCTCAAATTTATATCTATTTCTTTGATATTGTTATAATCACTATTTATTTTGCCTTTTCACTGTCATTTTCTTATTTCATGTCCTCTTTAACTCTCACATAGATTATTAAAGTTTTGTTGTTGTTGATAATGTTTTTCTGTCACCACTCATGTGCTCCAATCCATTCTGAACTCCATTAACCATATTTGTCTTCCTTTTGCAGACATTTAATTCCATTAGACATATTAATAATAAACAAACAAAACTCAATTAAATCCATCTTTCCTATACTTTAATAACTGAACACCCTAACTTGGCAATTCATGCCTTTTTAAAAATCTTATATCTTCCAACTCTTACTTTTGCACCTAAGTTCTAATAGAACTGAACTACTTATTTGTGTCCCTACACAAAGGTATCCTCTCCCATCTCTGAGAAATGACTTATAAGCCCTCTCTATTTGCAATCCCCTTCAACATCATCACATGCTATAATTTGCCTATTCCTTACAATAAACAGCATAAATACTATCTTTTTAGTGACATTTCTTTAGCCAGAGTAATGTCATTTTTCTCTGAGCCCCACTAGTGTTTTAATTGCACCATTTTATAGTATTTATCTCTTCTATGTTATGTTAGAGTTATATTGTAGACTTGTTAGATGCTGGAGAAGACCCAATTGAAGTGTGTTTAGACTCTAAGCCCACAGAAATTGTGACATAATAAGTGTATTTTTTTTTTTAGCTGTTAAGTTTATAGTAATTGTGTAGAACATAAAATGAAGCAAAATTTTTGATGTCTGGAAATGGGTGTTCTTGTCAAATACCTAAAAATGTGAGAGCAGCGTTGAAATCTGTCAGTAGGTAGAGGTTGAAATAATTTTGAGGAGCATGTTAGAGAAAGCCTAAATTAACTTAAACAACTGTTATTAGAATTACGGACTTGAAATATATTGCTGTCAGGGGATCAAAAGGAAAGGAAAAACACATTTTCCAAAATTGGTGGAAGGGAAGTCCTGTTACACAGTGACAGAAAATGTGGTAAAATTGTCTCCTGAAGTCATACGAGAAGAATTTAAATATTGAACTTGTTATATATAGCTAAGGAAATTTCTGAGCAAAATATTAAAAATGGCACCCTGATTACTTATTGCTGCTTACAATAAAGAGAGATTATTTGATGGAAGAACTAGTAAATAAAAGGAAACCAGGGCTTGACGGTTTAGAAAATCCTGTCTCTCAACCAGACAAAAGCCATTAAAATTAAGAAACTGCTTCTAAAAATGTGGACAAGAGAAAAAGCAGGGTCCCCATAAAACCTTTTACTAAAACCATAGAAAGACCTAAAGTTCACTGTATATAGTCACCCTGAAGCCCTTTTAGGAGATTAAGCTTGTGCTTCACATATCCTCTCAAACCATAAGGTCTTTGGGAATCTTAGAGGCATTGCCCCTTAATCATTTCAAAAGGAGGCAAAGGTAGAGAAGGGATTATAATGAAAAAAAAAAAAAGAAGAAGAAAGAAAAGAAAAAACGTGGATGTGGTCTTTTTACATACAACAAAGTGAAAATTGAAATACATTGCAGTCCCCCAAAGTTCTTAAGAAAACTGTCTGAGCAGAGGCACTACTATGAGGAATTGAAATTGACAGAGAGAACAAAAGGGCAGGACCCTGTTGGACTTTCAAAATACTACTGGCTCAAAGCAAGTTGATAAAACTATTCACCTGCAAACACATACAAACTATGTATTACAGGTGTTGAATTGCGGACTTTGAGTGAGGTGGGAGCAGCTATTCAGAATGTTTATTTTGCAAAGGCTTAAGAAAATGAAGTAATTTTTTTCCACTGACAAAATACACTAGGACCATGTCACCTGACACTGGACTGTGTCTTGTTTGCAAAGACTTTTTAAAAAATTTTTCTGATATGTTCAAGAGTGTTAGTATTTTCCAAGAGGTACAATTCCATGGTTTCCCCTGCACTAGCAGGAGAGAATACAGGTGAAGAAACAACCAAGTAGACTGTTGTGACTGATAGTTATTATGAAAGGGTTTATTGCAAAGGCTGGTTATACATGTTTACTAATAGTATGCTTTTTTTGCAGAAATCTCCCAAGGGCAAGAGATCAGTGAGAGAGAGCCCAGCAGCAATACAATTTACAGATATAGTTGGTAAATCAAAGCCAGAAAGCTTTCTGAGCCAGGAGGGGACCAATTATCAAAGCTATTATTGAAAACTTTATGTCCAGGTTAGGATTCGTACCTGTGACCACAATGAGTAGTATTTTTGAAGTTTTGATACAGTTCATTAGATTTCTATTGATTTGGATGATTCACTAAATAATTTATTATTTAATGAGTTCTAATGTAACTAATTAACCAACATAAGTTAAACCATACTTATGCAAACATTGTCAATGACCTCATCACATTCAATTTTACATATTTAAAAATCCATAAGATTTTACACAATATAATGGCTGTCTCTATTGCTATTTGTGCTGTGTTTCAGCTTCACATTTTATCCTATTTAATTTTTTTGCTTCTCCAAATGGTTGAATTCTGCCATCAGGATTTTTTTAGTAGTGCAATTTTTAAGTAGTGCAATTCCTCTGGCTAAAATATTCTGATTTTTCCTCCTTCCTGAAACACACACACACCTTTTATGATATTTTAAAAAGCAATTTCTACTCAACATTTAAGAAAATTGTTTAACTCTTAATCTAAGTTTGATCAATCTCTTAAAATTTTTTATAATGAATAGTACTTTTCCTTCACTGTACACCACATTTCACCATTATTTACTTTAGGATTCTTTGTTGTACATTCGTCAATTCTATTAGACTATAATTTCCATGAATATAAGGATTATGTCTGTTTTATAATGGTTATTGTGTGTAGAGCACAGTAAAAGGAATATATATTCAATCAATACTTGAGGATGAATTAAACATCAAATTGCTAATAGATATTTTGTATAAGTACATATATATATTTATGTTTAATATAATACCTCCATTTGTACTCTTCTTTCCCCCTTCTCAGGGGAACTAATATCTTTTTAATTTACTAGAAATTTAAAATTTTTGTTTATGTGATTATATTTTGCCAATTCCCAGTTAACCATTTCTTCTTTCTCAGCTCCCTTACATAGGAAGCCTCAATATCTTGGTCAAAGAGAGGAATAATGCAGCAAAAGAGGCATATTCCTTAAAGAGAAAATACTAAGTCTTGCATTATGTTAGAACCAATAAAGTAATCTTGATTAAATTTCTGAAACCTTTTTTAAAAAATTTCATATTTATGCAAGTATTCTTGCTTAGCTATCTCATCCTGTCTCTATTAGACACCTTCTCCCATCAGCCTGGCTATACCTGGGAGCCTAGAGAAATATTAGTTTGCCACTAGATACATGTTTTCAATTTACATTTTAATCTATTATCTTGCTTGCATGAATGGCCTCTATATAGCTGCCAATTATCTACAGAGTCCAAAAGAGAATATAGCAGGACTGCTTAATATACAGCATGTACAAAAGTGGATGGTGAAGAGAGGAGAATGAAATCACTTAAGATTGTATCAAAATACATTTTGTTTCCTGACAAAATATACCCAATACTATCAGCCTCTACTTTTCTGGTTCTGTTTTTGTTTTCTGAAGCTATATAAATATAAAAATATTTACAAGCATAAAGAGTGAGAAGCCAGTAAAGAAGGGTTCTGGATTCCTTCAACATGCTAATTGATTTAGTTAAATCAAAAATTCCCTCACTTTTTCCAAGTTTCCATGTTCTGATTTGCGAAATGAATAACATACACAAAGCCAGAGAACTAGACCAGGTCATGTCTAGTGGAGTCTCTAAGTCCTAGTGTCTCCCGTCCTAGCCTCATAAAAAGACAGGATGTCAAATAGAGCTACTGCTTAAATCATAGAGCACAAGTCTTGTCTACTTTTAGGATCAATTAAATTAAACTCAAATTGAAACTACAAAACAGAAATTCTCTTTGTTAAAAGAAATTTAAATTAAAAGTCACTGTGAATGGCTTCTCTTCACAGAACTAGAGCAAATGATCCTAAAATTTATGTAGATCCACATAAGACCCTGAAGATGTCCTGAGAAAGAATAATAAAGCTGAAGTGTCACACTCTCAAACTACCACAAAACTATAGAATAAAATCACTATGGCACTGGCACAAAAACAAATACATAGATCAGTGAAACAGAATAGAAAGCCCAGAAATAAATCAATGCTAATATGGTCAACTAGGAGGCAAGACTATACAATGGGGAAGACAGCTTCTTCAATAAAGGGTGTTAGACAAACTGGACAGCTATATGTAAATGAACAAAACTAGAACATTTTCTCAAACTGTATACAAAAATAACCTTAAAATGGATTAAAGACTTAAATATGAGACCGGAAACCATAAAACTCCTAAAAGGAGTGCACTGTTTGACGTCAGCCTTAGCAATATATTTTTTGATCTGTCCCCTCAGGCAGGGGCAACAAAGCAACTAATGGGACCTAACTAAAAAGCTTTTATTCAGAGAAGGAAACTATCATGGAAACAAAAAGGCAACCTAATGAATGAGAGAAGATATTTGTAAACAATATGTCTAATAAGGGGTTAATGTGTAAAATATATTAAGAGTTCATTCAATTCAGTATTAAAAAATGACCAGATTAAAAAATATGCATGGGGTGTTTCAGTGGTAAAGAATCTGCCTGTCAATGCAGGAGCGGCAGAAGAAATGGATTTGATCCCTAGGTCAGGAAGATCCCTTGAAGTAGGAAATGGCAACTCGCTCCAGTATTCCTGCCTGGAAAATTCCATGAACAGAGGAGCCTGGCAGGTTTCAGTCCATGGGATCACAAAGAGTCAGACGTGACTGAGCACACACACCACACACACACACACACACACACACACACACACACACGCACACACAGTCATTTGGCAATTTGAAAAATACTTTGAATTAGAAGAATAGCTCAGAACAAAAATGGGCAAAATGCAATAAGATGTATGATTTAGTTCAAATCAAGAATAATTGAACCAAAAAAAGAAAGAAAAATGGGCTGATGACTTGAATAGACATTTTTCCAAAGAAGACATACATATGGCCAACAAGCACATGCAAAGATGTGCAACACTGCTAATCATCAGGGAAACCTGAATCCAAACCACCATGAGATATCATCTACTATGTGTCAGAGTGGCTTTCATCAAAAAGAGAAGCGATAGCAAGTGTTGGTAAGGATGTAGAGGAAAAAGGAACCCTTCTCATACACTGTTGGTTGGAATTAAATTGGTGCAGACACCATGAAAACAGTATTGGGGGTTCCTCAAAAATTTAAAAATAGAACTACCACACGATAAAGAAATTCTTAAAAAGTTTTTATTTTTCCTTTAGGTTGTTGGTTCATTATGTTTATGTTGCTCTATTCAATAGTGGTTACAAATAAAAAATATAAATTTAAAAAATTAAATGAAGACATTTAATTACTCATTCTTTCAATTAACTTTTTTCAAAGTATCCATTATCATGCATAAATAATACATCAAAAACAAGTGAATTTTCAATTATTTTACACCTTGCTTTTAAAAAGACTTCAATCTCTGAAATAACAGGTTTCTCAATCAAGAGAAAAAAATCACAGTCTTTTCAGTTCTGAGTAAATTGATATGACACAAGTAGGCAGTAATTCTAGGAATTGCCTTTGTATTAAGGCTAGTGGCTGCTTAAAATACTGTATGAGTTGATGATTTCATCCATCTTCAATAGGAATTAGATGTAGATGGTAGCAAGAAAGAAGCCAAATTTTAGGGGACTTGTAAGACATCATGAGCACTGAGGTCTTTGGATTTGGCATCAGAGTACTGGAGGACCAGAAAAGGGTTAGACGTCAGGATACCAGGTTTCCTGTTCTCATAGTATTACAGCTGTGCATATGGGGGCTTATTTTATACCTTTAAAAAAATAAGATCTTTTGAAGGGATACTATCTAAAGCCCATGCCAGCAATGCTGTTCAATGACTGGGGCATTCAGCAACTGTCTTTCTACTTGGATTTGACTTCTCATAATCTGGTTGATTCCCAGACTCTCTATGAGAGAGAAACCTCTATGAGGTTTTGCTAAATTGTTAGTTGCTAGCATCCTTCACTAAAACTTGGTCTGTGGAGGGGTCTTGCAATCATTTTTTTTTTTTAATTTGTTCAGAGTCAAATATAGAGAAAATAAAACCTCACTAATTTTGGCAGAAACCTGAAACACCTGGTCTAATCTTATGCCTCAAAGACCTTTTTGATTCCCATTTTAAATTTTAAAATTAATTTGTAAATTATATAAAACTTGAAAGATACAATAAGGGAAAAATTCCAAGCCGTTCATAACATCAAATAATAATATAAATATGATTATATTTTAATTAACTTTAAAAATTTCTGTTACCATATATTACAATAAGATTATATTATATATTTATAGTGTTGTGAAATAGGTTTATACACTATGCCATTATTTTAAGACATACTGAACATTCTCACACCATTAAATTTTTTAAATTTATTTATTTATTTTAATTAGAGGCTAATTACTTTTCAATACTGTAGTGGTTTTTTGCCATATTGACATGACTCAGCTGTGAGTGTACATGTTTCCCCCATCCTGAGTACCCTTCCCACCTCCCACCCCATCCCATCCCTCAGGGTCATCCCAGTGCACTGGCCCTGAGTTCCCTGTCTCATGCATCGAATCTGGACTGGTGATCTATTTCACATATAGTAATATACATGTTTCAATGCTATCCTCTCAAACCATCCCACCCTTGCCTTCTCCTACAGAGTCCAAAAGTCTGTTCTTTACATCTGTGTCAATTTTGCTGTCTTGCATATAGGGTCATCATTACCAACTTTTTAAATTCCACATATATGTATTAACATACTGTATTGGTGTCTTTCTTTCTGACTTACTTCACTCTGTATAATAGGCTCCAGTTTCATCCACCTCATTAGAACTAATTCAAATGCAGTCTTTTCAATAGCTGAGTAATATTCCATTGTATATATGTACCACACTTTTCTTATCCATTCATCTGCCAAAGAACATCTAGGTTGCTTCCATGCCCTAGCTACTATAAACAGTTCTGTGATGAACATTGGGGTACACAAGTCTCTTTCAGTTCTGGCTTCCTCAGTGTGTATGCACAGCAGTGGGATGGCTGGGTCATATGGCAGTTCTATTTCCAGTTTTTTGAGGAATATCCACACTGTTCTCCATAGTGGCTGTACTAGTTTACATTCCCACCAATAGTGTAAGAGGGTTCCCTTTTCTCCACACCCTCTACAGCATTTGTTGTTTATAGACATTTTGATAGCAGCCATTCTGACCAGCATGAGATGGTAACTCACGTGGTTTTGATTTGCATTTCTCTGATAATGAGTGATGTTGAGAAACTTTTCATGTATTTCTTAGCCATCTGTATGTCTTCTTTTAAGAAATGTCTGTTTAGTTCTTTGACCCATTTTTTGATTGGGTCATTTATTTTTCTGGAATTGAGCTGCAGAAGCTGCTTGTATATTTTTGAGATTAATTCTTTGCCAGTTGCTTCATTTTCTATTATTTTTTCCCATGCTGAAGGCTGTCGTTTCACCTTGCTTATAGTTTTCTTCGTTGTGCAAAAGCTTTTAAGTTTAACTAGGTCCATTTGTTTATTTTTGCTTTTATTTCCATTACTCTGTGAGGTGGGCCATACAGAATCCTCCTGTGATTTATGTCACAGAGTGTTTTGCTTATGTTTTACTCTAGGAATTTTATAGTTTCTGATCTTACATTTAGATCTTCAATTCATTTTGAGTTTATTTTTGTGTATGGTGTTAGAAAGTGTTCTAGTTTCATTCTTTTACAAGTGGTTGACCAGTTTTCCCAGCACCACTTGTTAAAGAGATTGTCTTTTCTCCATTTATATTCTTGCCTCCTTTGTCAAAGATAAGGTGTCCATAGGTGCATGGATTTTTCTCTGGGCTTTCTATTCTCTTCCATTGATCTATATTTCTGTCTCTGTGCCAGTACCTTACTGTCTTGATGACTGTAACTTTGTAATATAGCCTGAAGTCAGGCAGGTTGATTCCTCCAGTTCCATTCTTCTTTTTCAAGATTGCTTTGGCTATTCGAGGTTTTTTATATTTCCATACAAATTGTGAAATTATTTGTTCTAGTTCTGTGAAAAATACTGTTGGTAGTTTGATAGATATTGTGTTGAATCTATAGATTGTTTTGGTTAGTATACTCATTTTCACTATATTCATTCTTCTGATTCATGAATGTGGTATATTTCTCCATCTATTTGTGTCATCTTTGATTTCTTTGATCAGTATTTTATAATTTTTTACATATAGGTCTTTTGTTTCTTTAGGTAGATTTATTCCTAAGTATTTTATTCTTTTCGTTGCAATGGTGAATGGAATTTTTCTCTAATTTCTCTGTTTTTTCCTTGTTAGTGTATAGGAATGCAAGGGATTTCTGTTTGTTAATTTTATATCCTACAACTTTACTTTCATTGATTAGCTCTAGTAATTGTCTGGTAGAGTCTTTAGGGTTTTCTTTGCAGAGGATCATGTCATCTGCAAACAGTGAGAGTTTTACATCTTTTCCAATCTAGATTCCTTTTATTCCTTTTTCTTCTCTGATTGCTGTGGCTAAGACTTCCAAAACTATGTTGAATAGTAGTGGTGAGAGTAGATACCCTTGTCTTGTTCCTGACTTTAGGGAAAATAATTTCAATTTTTCACCATTGAGGATAATGTTTCCTGTGGGTTTATAATTTATGGTTTCTATTATGTTGAGGTATGTTCCTTCTATGCCTGCTTTCTGAAGGGGTTTTTTTTTTTTTATCATAAATGCATGTTGAATTTTGTCAAAAGCTTTCTCTGCATATATTGAGATAATCATATGGTTTTTATTTTTCAATTTGTTAATGTGTTGTGTCACATTGATTGATTTGCAAATATTGAAGAATCCTTGCATCCCGGGATAAAGCCCATTTGGTCATGATATATGATCTTTTTAACATATTGTTGGATTCTATTTGCTAGAATTTTGCTAAGGATTTTTGCGTCTATGTTCATCAGTGATATTGGTCTGTTCTTTTTTTGTGGCATCTTTTGGCATCTGGTTTTGGTATTAGGGTGATGGTGGCCTCATAGAATGAGTTTAGAAGTTTACCTTCCTCTGGAATTTTCTGGAAGAGTTTGAGTAGGATAGGTGTTAGCTCTTCTCTAAATTTTTGGCAGAATTCACCTGTGAAGCCACCTGGTCCTGGGCTTTTGTTTGTTGGAAGATTTTTTTTATTACAGTTTCAATTATCGTTATTGTGATGGGTCTGTTAAGATTTTCTGTTTCTTCCTGGCTCAGTTTTGGAAGGTTATACTTTTCTAAGAATTTGTCTATTTCTTCCAAGTTGTCCATTTTATTGGCATATAGTTGCTGATAGTAGTCTCTTATGATCCTTTCTATTTTTGTGTTGTCTGTTGTGATTTCTCCATTTTCATTTCTAATTTTGTTGATTTGATTCTTATCCCTTTTTTTTTCTTGATGAGTCTAGCTAATGGTTTGGCTATTTTATTTATCTTCTCAAAGAACCAGCTTTTAGTTTTGTTGATTTTTGCTATGATCTCCTTTGTTTCTTTTTCATTTATTTCTGCCCTTGTTTTATGATTTCTTTCCTTCTGCTAACCCTGGGGTTCTTCATTTCTTCTTTCTCTAGTTGCTTTAGGTGTAGAGTTAGGTTATTTATTTGATTTTTCTCCTGTTTCTTGAGGTAGGCTTGTATTGCTCTGAACCTTCCCCTCAGCGCTGCTTTTACTGAATCCCATAGATTTTGGGTTGTTTTGTTTACATTTTCAGTCATTTCTATGCATATTTTAATTTCTTTTTTTATTTCTTCTGTGATTTGTTGGTTATTCAGAAGTGTGTTTTTTAGCCTTCTTATGTTTGTATTTTTAACAGTTTTTTTTTTTTTTTTTTTTTTGGCCCCTGTAGTTGAAATCTAATCTTACCACATTGTGAGAAATGATGCTTGAGATGATATCAAATTTTTTTAATTTACCAAGGCCAGATTTATGGCCCAGGATGTGATCTATCCTGGAGAAGGTTCCGTGTGCACTTGAGAAAAAGGTGAAATTCATTGTTTTGGGGTGAAATGTCCTATAGATATCAATTAGGTCTAATTGGTCCATTGTATCATTTAAAATTTGTGTCCGTTGCTAATTTTCTGTTTAGTTGATCTATCCATAGGTGTGACTGGGGTATTAAAGTCCCCCACTAATATTGTGTTACTGTTAATTTCCCCTTACACACTTGTTAGCATTTGCCTTACATATTGTGGTGCTCCTACATTGGGTTCATATATATTTATGATTGTTATATCTTCTTCTTGGATTGATCCTTTGATCATTATGTAGTGTCGTTCTTTGTCTCTTTCCATGGCCTTTATTACAAAGTTTATTTTTCTGATTTGCTACTCCTGCTTTCTTTTAGTCTCCATTTGCATGAAATAACTTTTTCCAGCTCTTCACTTTTAGTCTGAATGTGTCCCTTGTTTTGAGGTGGGTCTCTTGTAGACAATATATATAGGGGTCTTGTTTTTGCATTCATTCAGCCATTCTTTTTCTTTTGGTTGGAGCATTCAACCCATTTACATTTAAGGAAGTTATTGATAAGTATGATCCCATTGCTGTTTACTTTGTTGTTTAGGTTCAAGTTTATAAACCTTTTCTGTGTTTCCTGTCTAGAGAAGATCCTTTAGCATTTGTTGATGAACTGGTTTGGTGGTGATGAATTCTCTGAGCTTTTGCTTGTCTGTAAAGATTTTGATTTCTCCTTCATATTTGAATGATATCCTTGTTGGGTATAGTAATCTGGGTTGTAGGTGTTTCTCTTTCATCAGTTTAAGCATGTCCTGCCATTCCCTTCTGACCTGAAGAGTTTCTGTTTAAAGATTAGTTGTTATCCTTATGAGAATCCCCTTGTGATTTATTTGTGTCTTTTCCCTTTCTGCTTTTAATATTTGCTTTTTTGTTTGATCTTTGTTTGTTTGATTAATATGTGTCTTGGGGTGTTTCCCTTGGGTTTATCCTGTTTGAGACTCTCTGGTTTCTTGGACTTGGGTGGCTATTTCTCTCCCCATTTTAGGGAAGATTTCAACTATTATATCCTCAAGTATTTTCTTATGGCCTTTCTTTTTGTCTTCTTCTTCCAGGACTCCTATGATTTGAATGTTGGGGCATTTAACATTGTCCCAGAGGTCTCTGAAGTTGTCCTCATTTCAATTTATTTTTTTCTTTTTCCTTTCTGCTTCATTTATTTCCACCATTCTATTTTCCACCTCATTTATCCTATCTTCTGCCTCAATTATTCTACTATTAGTTCCCTCCAGAGTATTTTTTATCTCAGTTATTACATTATTTATTCTTGATTGACTCTTTTTTTTTTCACTTCTTCTAGGTCCTTGTTAAACATTTGCATCTTCTCAGTCCTTGTCTCTAGTCTATGTATTTGTAACTCTATTTTGTTTTCAAGATTTTGGATCAGCTTTACTATAATTATTCTGAATTCTTTCTCAGATAGACTCCCTATCTCCTCCTCTTTTGTTTGGTTTGGTGGGCATTTATCATGTTACTTTCCTTGCTGAATATTTCTCTGCCTTTTCATTTTTTTAGATTTCTCTGTTTGGGGTGTACTTTTCTGTATGCTGAAAATTTGTGGTTCTTCTTTATTGTGGAGGTTGCTCCCTGTGGGTTGGGTTGGGCTAGTGGCTTGTCAAGGTTTCTCGGCTAGGGAAACTTGTATCTGTGTTCCAGTAGGTGGAGCTGGATCTCTTCCTTCTGGAGTGCAATGAAGTGTCCAGTAGTGAGTTTTGAGGTGTCTATGGGTTTGGTGTGACTTTGGGCAGCCTGTCTTTTAATGCTCAGGGCTATGTTTCTGCAGAGAATTAGCATGGTATGTCTTGCTCTGGAACTTGTTGACTCTTGGGTAGAGCTTGGTTTCAGTGTATGCATGGAAGCTTTTGGATGAGCTCTTGTCAATTAATATTCCCTAGAGTCAGGAGTTTTCTGGTGTTCTCAAGTTTTGGATTTAAGTCTCCTGACTCTGGCTTTCAGTCTTATTCTTACAGTAGCTTCAGACTTCTCCATCCATACAGCACAGATGATAAAACATGGTGAAAAGATTCTCTACAGTGAGGGACACTCAGAGAGATTCACAGAGCTACGTGGAGAAGAGAAGGGTGAGGGAGATAGAGGTGACCAGGAGGAGAAGAGGCAGTGTCAAAAGGGGAAAGATCAATATAGCCAGTCCCCTAATGCAGAGAAATGCTGGGCTGGAAGAAGCACAAGTTGGAATCAAGATTGCCAGGAGAAATATCAATAACCTCAGATATGCAGATGACACCACCTTTATGGCAGAAAGTGAAAAGAAACTAAAAAGCCTCTTGATGAAAGTGAAAGAGGAGAGTGAAAAAGTTGGTTTAAAGCTCAACATTCAGAAAACTAAGATCATGGCATCTGGTCCCATCACTTCATGGGAAATAGATGGGAAAACAGTGGAAACAGTTTCAGGCTTTATTTTGTTGGGCTCCAAAACCACTGTAGATGGTGATTGCAGCCATGAAATTAAAAGACTCTTACTCCTTGGAAGGAAAGTTATGACCAACCTAGATAGCATATTAAAAAGCAGAGACATTACTTTGCCAATAAAGGTCCATCTAATCAAGGCTATGGTTTTTCCAGTGGTCATGTATGGATATGAGAGTTTCTTCTGTGAAGAAAGCTGAGTGCTGAAAAATTGATGCTTTTGAACTGTGGTGTTGGAGAAGACTCTTGAGAGTCCCTTGGACTGCAAGGAGGTCCAACCAGTCCATCCTAAAGGAGATCAGTCCTGGGTGTTCATTGGAAGGACTGATGCTGAAGATGAAGCTCCAATACCTGGCCACCTCATGTGAAGAGTTGACTCATTAGAAAAGACCTTGATGCTGGGAGGAATTGGGGGCAGGAGGAGAAGGGGACGACAGAGGATGAGATGACTGGATGGCATCACCCGCTTGATGGACATGATTTGAGTAAACTCCAGGAGCTGGTGATGGACAGGGAGGCCTGGTGTGCTGCAATTCACGGGGTAGCAAAGAGTCAAATACGACTGAGCGACTGAATTGAACTCAACTGAAGTGTTCTCTACAGTCTGGAAACTCAGAGAGATTCACAGAGTTAAGTAGAGAAGAGAATGGTGAGGGAGGAGATAGAGGTGACCTGGGAGAGAAAAGGGAGATTCAAAAGGGGAGAGAGCAATCAAGCCAGTAATCACACCCTGAAGCAAAAATGGGTACTGAAGACTAGATTCTTAAAGGTACAAAATTGACAACAAATACCAAAAAGCAAAGATTAAAAGTCTAGAGCAGAGGTTAGACTCTGAAAAATACAATATTAAAAATACAAAACAAAATCAATCATAAAATTATAAAAAATATGTATACGGAATTTGCTTTAAAAATAGGGTCTTTTTTTTTCAAGGTAATAGTAGGTTATAAAAATGAAAAAGGAGTAATAAAGAACTTAAAAATTAAAAATGATAATAGTAAAATATTTCTAGGAATTTCTCTGGAGCTGTT
Source organism: Odocoileus virginianus (assembly GCF_023699985.2). Lineage (NCBI taxonomy): Eukaryota > Metazoa > Chordata > Mammalia > Artiodactyla > Cervidae > Odocoileus > Odocoileus virginianus. The sequence continues at coordinate 36,629,114 of NC_069680.1, forward strand.
GATGGCAGTGTGGGGTCAGTTCAGTTTCAGATAGTTCCTTGTTCCAGTTTATACTTCTTCTCAAGGTCTGTAGGCCCCTTCCAATGTAGTCAGTGCTAACTACAGGGTTTTACTCTGTTGCACCTGTCACTTCCAAAGTGGTTCCCTCTGTTTATTTTGTCTTCCTCTGTTTCCAAGTCTATTCAGTGTCTAATTTCTGCCCTGACACAAGGGGGCAAGACCACAAGGTGGTTACTTATTTAGGCTCACTTGTTCAGTTGTGCTGTGGGGAGGGAGGAACACTGCAAACAAATATTGCTGGCATGTGTGGAGAGTGCTTGCAGTGTATGAACCACACTGGATTTGCCCAGCTTATGGTGGGTGTGCTTTCCTGGTCTACACTGCTCAGGCTCCAGGTTGCTCTGCAGGGGAACTGTCCAAAGTGGGCCCTGGGTTTTGTGCACTTTCCAGATCTAAGCTGGTCAGGTGCAGGTTCTCAAGTACTCCACAAAGGCACAGAGTCAGTTGGGCATGCATTTTGTGCCCTTCGCAGGTCCGAGCGGCTCAGGCGACCACAGCTTGGCACAGCTTGGCGAGTGCACTGTCCCAGGGGGGCTGTGCGTCTTAATCACGTCCCTGGTCCCAGCCGCACAGTTTCCCTGTGCGCCACAAGAGCGCCATCTCAGGTGTGCCATGTGCTTCCTGTGCTTCCTCTAGGAGCTAATCTCTGGCTGCAACCCTCCTGGCAGATGTCAACCATCCAGGATCCCAGGAAGACTTGGTTAGCAATTGGGAGTCTGCTCACAGTTTGGTGGAGGATGTCATTTATGCAGCCAAGATTGCCCCTTGCCTTCCAGCTCTGGCTGTCACCTGCCTGCCTCTCTGCCTCCATTGGGGGGATAGGTCGGCCTGCAGCCAGCTAGCTCTCCTTTGGTATTCGCTCAATTCTTTGTTCTGTGAGTAGTCCAGGCTTCGCCTTAGGTTAGAGTTTTTCACAGGAAAGTTTTCTGTCTCTCTCTCTCTCTTTTCATTTCTCTCTACAGCTATTCCATAGTTTGTGTAGTTATCTCATGTTAGCTCCCTCAGATTGTCCTCAGGGCATTCAGGCCTGGTCCTTACCCTAAGCATGCAACCGGCGCCTCCCTGTTCAGCCCTGCTCACTGGTGGACTCGAGGGTCTGGGCTACTTTTCCACTGGGAGTTGCTGTTAGGTGCATATTCTGTGGTTTTGTTTTGCTTTGTTTTTTCCTTCCTGGTTATGTTGCCCTCTGAGATTCCAAAACCCCCCCACAGACAAGCCAGTGAGAGGGTTTCCTGATATTCGGAAACTTCTCCTTCACAATTCCCTCCCCAGGATGACCATTCCTAACCCTTTTGTCTCTCTTTTTGTCTTTTATATTTTATCCTACCTCCTTTCAAAGAGAAAGGGCTGCTTTTCTGGGTGCCTGGTGTCCTCTGCCAGTGTTCAGAAGTTGTTTTGTGGAAATTGCTCAGCATTCAAATGATCTTTTGATGAATTTTCTGCAGAGAAAGTGTTCTTCCTGTCCTATTCCTCCACCATCTTACATGTGTCTTAGTATATTCTTTAAAACTAAAATGCAGTGATTAAATTTCTTCCATAATATATGATTTATGTAATGAGTACTATTTTTCATCTAGTTTTAAATTCTTATAATTATAAAAAAAGATTATGATAAATACTCTTGTTAACATTAGTCTACATCTTTTACTATTTCCTTAGAGTAGAAGGTCAGTTGCACTATATTGGAGAAGCTACGTGGAACATTGCCAAAGTCTACACTAAATTTGACATTGCTCAGAGAATGTAAATTTAGTTTTTTTAACATATTATGTTTTTTCTATATTTCTTTCTTGCTTAGCCTTTCCTATTTTTTTTCCCCTTGCAGCTAATCTTTAATTTAAATAAATCTTCATCTACTTCTATTTAACTTTGCATATCTATTCTTTCTTTCTTTCCTTTCCTCTCAAAATATTTATTAGTTTTCTTTTCATTGCCATGTTCCCCATTTGGCACCTTGCTTTAGTTTCGTTTTCCAGTTTGTGCTTTAGTTAGTTTTGTGCTTAACTGGCAAATATAAGTTATTATTTACTTTGTTCACCAGGTCAATCTACTGTACTTTATTTTAGTTGAACTGTTTTCACTATGAAGGCAATGGCAACCCACTCCAGTACTCTTGCCTGGAAAATCCCATGGATGGAGGAGCCTGGTGGGCTGCAGTCCATGGGTCGCGAAGAGTCGGACATGATTGAGTGACTTCACTTTCCCTTTTCACTTTCACGCATTGGAGAAGGAAATGGAACCCACTCCAGTGTTCTTGCCTGGAGAATCCCAGGGATGGCGGAGCTTGGTGGGCTGCCGTCTATGGGGTCTCACGGAGTCGGACACGACTGAAGTGACTTAGCAGCAGCAGTATGGTATTATATGTATATTTCATTATTTTAATTATTAATTGCCTGATTTTGTAACTGCTATTTGTCTGTGGTTCATCTTTGATTTCTTACTTTTGGATTTTTGTTTTAATCTTACTTAATAACAAACCACTTCTGGAATCTTCATTCCTAACCAGAGATCAAGTCCTAAGCCTTTGGAGTGGGAGCACTGATTCCAAGGCCATAGACTACCAGAGAACTAACCTTAGGGAGTATCAAATAGTGAGAACTCACGTAAAGGAAACCACCTGAATACAAGACCTGGCATCACCCAACCACCAGTAGTGCCCTGTCTAGGACACCTCATCTAAACAACAAACAAATTAAAAATACAAACTCAATCATCAGCAGACAGTATTACCAACTCACTCAGCCTTGCCCATCAGAAACAAACAAACAAAAACTGAGAGTAAATCTCACCCTATGTGAGATTTACACAAACCACTGGACCAACCTTAGGAGGGCAGAAACCAAAAGGAAGACAGAATTCAACCATGAAGCCTGGAAAAAGGAGACCTCAAATACAATAAGTTTAAAAAAAAAAATGAAGAACCAGAGAAATACTACACAAATGAAGGAATAAACTAGAAACACAGAAGTCCAAATAAATGAAGAGGATATAGGCAAGCCATCTGAAAAATAATTAAGAATAATGATAGTAAAGATCATAAAAAACCTTGAAAACAAAATGGAGAAAATGCATGAATCAATTAACAAAGATCTGGAAGAATTAAAAAGAAAACATACAGAGACAACAACACAATTACTGAAATTAAAAATACTCTAGAAGAAATCAGTAGCAGAATATCTGAACCAGAAGAATGAATCAGTGAGCTGGAAGATAGCATGGTGGAAATAACCTCTGAAGAGCAGAATAAAAAGGATGAAAAGAACTGAGGATAATCTCAGAGATCTCTGGAACCATATCAAATGAACCAACATTCAAATTACAGGGGTTTCTGAAGAAGAAGGAAAAAAAGAAAGTGTATGAGAAAAATTTTGAAGAGATTATGGTTGAAAATTTCCTCAACATGGAAAAGGAAATAGTCAATCAAGTCCAAGAGGCACAAAGAGTCCCAAACAGGATAAACCTAAGGAGAAACATGCCAATACACATACTAATCAAACTAACAAAGACTAAACACAACAAAAGAATATTAAAAGCAGCAAAGGAAAAGCAACAAGTAACATACAGGAGAAACCCATAAGGTTAACAGCTGATCTTTCAGCAGAAAGGCTGCAGGTCAGAAGGGAATGGTAGGATATGTTTAAAGTACTGAAAGGGGGAAATCTACGACCAAGATTACTGTACCTGGCAAGGATCTCATTCAAAATTGATAGAGAAATCAAAAGTTTTTAGACAAAAAAACGTTAACAGAATTCAGTACTACAAAATCAGCTTTACAATAGAGGTTAAAGGGACTTATATGGTCAAGAAATGCAAGAGAAGAAAAAAGATCTACAAAATCAACCATAAACAATTAAAAAATAACAACAGGAACATATCTATCAATAATTATTTTAAATGTAAATGGATTAAATGCTTCAACGAACTATAGACCTAAAGACACATATAGACGGAAAGAAGAGGATAGAAAAATATATTCCATGCAAATGGGAAGCAAAAGAAAGCTGTAGTAGCAATCCTCATCTCAGACAAAATAGACCTTAAAATAAATAAGATTACAAGAGATAAGGAAGGACACTACATAATGATCAAGGGATCAATCCAAGAGGAAGACATAACAATTACAAATATCTATGCACCCAACATAGGAGCACCTCAATACATAAGACAAACACTAACAGACATAAAAGGAGAAATTGACAGTAACACAATAATAGTAGGAGACTTTAACACCCCAATAACACCAATGGACTGATCATCAAAACAGAAAATTAATAATGAAACACAAGTTTTAAATGATACATTAGATAAGATGGATCTCATTGATATCTTCAGGACATTCCATCCAAATGCAGAATACATCTTCTCAAGTGCACATGGAATATTCTCCAGGATAGACCACATCTTGTGTCTCAAATCAAACCTCAATAAAGAATCAATATTGTGAAAATGACTATAGTACCAAATGCAATCTACAGATTCAATGTGATCCCTATCAAATTACCAATGGCATTTTTTTTCACAGAACTAGAACAAAAAATTTCACAATTCATGTGAAAACAGAAAAGACCCCAAATAGCCAAAGCAGTTTGAGAAAGAAGAATGGAGCTGAAGGAATGAAGCTTCCTGACTTCAGATTATATTACAAAGCTACAGTCATCAAGATAGTATGGTACTGGCACAAAAACAGAAATAAAGACTATGGAATAAGATTGAAAGCCCAGACATAAATCCATGCACCTATGGGTGTCTTATTTTTGACAAAGGAGGCAAGAATATACAGAGGGGCAAAGATAGCCTCTCCAATAAATGGTGCTGGGAAAACTGGACAGCTACCTGTAAAAGAATGAAATTAGGACACTTCCTAACACCACACACAAAGATGAACTTAAAATCGATTAAAGACCTAAATGTAAGACCAGAAACTATAAAACTCCTAGAGGAAAACATAGGCAGAACCCTGGATGGCATAAATCAAAGCAAGATTCTCTATGACCTACCTCCCAGAGTAACAGAAGTTGCAAAGAGTCGGACACGACTGAGTGACTTCCCTTTTTCACTTTCATGCACCTCAAAGCCAGAAAAACAAACAGCTCAATCAAAAAGTGGGAAAAAGACCTAAACAGACATTTCTCCAAAGAAGACATACAGATTGCTAACAAACACATGAAAAGATACTCAACATCACTCATTATTCAGTTCAGTTCAGTCGTTCAGTTGTGTCCGACTCTTTGTGACCCCATGAATTGCAGCACACCAGGCCTGCTTGTCCATCACCAACTCCCAGAGTTTACCCAAACTCATGTCCGTCAAGTCGGTGATGCCATCCAGCCGTCTCATCCTCTGTCATCCCCTTCTCCTCCTGCCCCCAATCCCTCCCAGCATTTAGAGAAGTGCAAATCAAAACCACCATGAGGTATCACCTCACACCAGTCAAAATGGCCATCATCAAAAAGTCTACAAAGAATAAGTGCTGGAGAGGGTGTGGAGGAAAGGGAATGCTCTTACACTGTTTGGAATGTAAATTGATACAACCACTATGGAAGACGGTATGGAGATTCCTTAAAAAATAGGAATAAAACCATGATGTAACCCAGCAATCCCACTCCTAGGCATATACCCTGAGGAAGCCAAAATTGAAAAAGACACATGTATCCCATTGTTCATTGCAGCACTATTTACAATAGCTAGAACATGGAAGCAACCTAGATGTCCATCGACAGATGAATGGATAAAGAAACTATGGTATATATGCACAATGGAATATTACTCAGCCATAAAAAGGAATGCATTTGAGTCAGTTCTAATGAGGTGGATGAACCTAGAACCTATTATACAGAGTGAAGTGAGTCAGATGGAGTAAGATAAATATCATATTCTAACGCATATATATGGAATATACAAAAATGGTACTGAAGAATTTATTTACAGGGCAGCAATGGAGAAACCGACGTAGAGAATAGAATTGTGGACATGGGGAGAGAGAAGGATAGGGTGAGAAGTATGGAAAAAGTAACATGGAAAGTTACATATGCAAAATAGATATAGCCAATGGGAATTTGCTATATGGCTCAGGAAACTCAAACAAGAGCTCTGTATCAATCTAGAGGGGTGGGATGGGGACGGAGATGGGAGAGAGTTTAAAAAAGGAGGGGATATATGTATACTTATGGCTGATTTATTTTGAGGTTTGACAGAAAACACAATTCTGTAAAGCAATTATCCTTCAAAAAATTAATTAATTAAAAATAATTTTAAAAAAAAGTCCAGTAAATCCATGAGAAAGTGAAGACACTCAGTCATGTCCAACTCCCCATCACCCTATGGACTGTAGCCCTCCAGGATTCTCTGTCCATAGGATTTTCCAGGCAAGAATACTGGAGTGGGTTGCCATTTTCTTCTCCAGTGGATCTTCCTGATCCAGGGTTTGAATCAGCTCTCCCACATTGTGGGCAGTTTCTTTACCCTGTCAGACACAAGGGAATCCCATAAATCCATGTAGCTTGCCTAAATCCAGACAGCTTATCTGTGGCAGAACTGGCACTGGAATTCCTCTCCTTATCCCAGGTCAATTTTATTTCATCAAACAATACAGCCAAGTGCTTAGAGTACTTGATGAAAAGAGAATATCAGATGTTGAAGCAATGCACAAGCTCTGGAATAACCCTAATGCCATTCAATGACTGTTGACCTGTGTGAGTTCAACACAGTGACCCTGTGCCATTAAGTCAAAGAATATGATGCCAAATGCTTTCCAAAAATAATAAGTGATGTCTCTGTTAGTAGCAGTTCACACCCCACAAACTTATCACCAGGACATTTTCTATTTCATTTTGAATATATATGAAAAAATATTTTATTATTTATTATATTTTAAGGATTTTTCAGTGTAAGATATTTCAACCCTGCTTTCTTTATGTATCTTTTATCACCAAACAAGGATTCAGGCCTGCTCCTCATGCCCCTTCTCACATGTGACTGGTTCCTGCAATTGTTTGCGTTCACACTGAAGACTAAGGCAGTGTTTTGTTTTTGGTTTTTGTTTTTAATTTTAAAATATGTCAAATCATTTGGAGTATCATTCTTATCTTCCTGGATCCATATCTAGTTTTCATTAATAGTTCTTATTTTTCAGGAAACCATTATTTCCTTATTTTTCAAAGTAATGAAGAAACTAGCAGTTATGCCACATAAGCTTTAGAACTTAAACTCAGAGTGAGAGTTTAGCATTTTCTCACCATTATAATTAATTCAAGTTTTCAATCTAGTTCAAGCTTCTTAGTGTATTCTGTGTATATTAAATATAGTGCAAAGGATATTTTATGACATATGGCTTTAAGTGCTTTGCATTTTGTCTTTATTAAGGCAGCTTATCTTTATATATATATGTTTTGCAAGTACTCTGAATTCACCAATCATATGATATTAAGTTAGAGAGTCTCTTATCACAAGGCCCAGAATCTCTTTCATAATCAGTTAGGTGCTAGAAAAATACACTAAGGAAATCCAGGCTTATAAAGTTACTTGAGAAACCTGTATGCAGGTCAGGAAGCAACAGTTAGAACTGGACATGGAACAACACTCTGGTTCCAAATAGGAAAAAGAGTACATCAAGGCTGTATATTGTCACCCTGCTTATTTAACTTACATGCAGAGTACATCATGAGAAACTCTGGACTGGTGGAAGCACAAGCTGGAATCAAGATTGCCAGGAGAAATATCGATAACCTCAGATACACAGATGACACCACACTTATGGTGGAAAGTGAAGAACTAAAAGCCTCTTGATGAAAGTGAAAAAGGAGAGTGAAAAAATTGGCTTAAAACTCAACACTCAGAAAACTAAGATCATGGCATCTGGTCCCATCACTTCATGGGAAATAGATGGAGAAACAGTGGAAACAGTGGCAGACTTTATTTTTCTGGGCTCAAAATCACTGCAGATGGTGATTGCAGCCATGTAATTAAAAGACAATTACTCCTTGGAAGGAAAGTTATGACCAACCTAGATAGCATATTAAAAAGCAGAGACATCACTTTATCAACAAAGGTCTGTCTAGTCAAGGCTATGGTTTTTCCAGTGGTCATGTATGGATGTGAGAGTTGAACTGTGAAGAAAGCTGAGTGCTGAAAAATTGATGCTTTTGAACTGTGGTGTTGGAGAAGGCTCTTGAGAGTCCCTTGGACAGCGAGAAGATCCAACCAGTCCATCCTAAAGATCAGTCCTGGGTATTCTTTGGAAGGGCTGATGTTGAAGCTGCAGCTCTAATACTTTGGCCACCACATGCGAAACGCTGACTCATTTCAAAAGACCCTGATGGTGGGAAAGATTGAGGGCAAGAGAAGGGGAGACAGAGGAGGAGATGGTTGGATGGAATTACCAACTCAATGGACATGGGTTTGGGTGGACTCCAGGAGTTGGTGATGGACAAGGAGGCCTGGCTTGCTGCAGTTCATGGGGTCATAAAGAGTCAGACACGACTGAGTGACTGAACTGAGCTCAACTGAAAATTGCTTCTTAATTTAGTAATACATTCTTTTATTTTTCTTGTTTTATTAGAAGAAAAATGCCTAAATATATTTCTTACTAAAAAATATCTTTCACAGAATAACTTAAACATTGAGGAAAATAAAGATTATCATGCTTTCTAACATAACAGTTCTTATGTCAAGAAATAATCACAAAAATTTGAATAATTATATCCAAATAATGTGTATTGGTATAGCTAATATACTGAATTACTTCTGAATGATACTGCGGCATGCCCATTTTCTGACAATCTGTTTTCTTCAAGCTCTATCAGTGGCTTGAATCCCTTCCATATCACCTTGTCTTTCTCCATCCATTATTCAGCTACCTCTTACTCATACCTTATGGCTTCTCAATAATTTGGCTCTTCTAGAATGCTATAATAATCTCTGATTAAATACCTAGAATAATTCTACCAAAAGGGGTGTCAGATAATTATTATAAAATATCAATTAAAATTGGATAACTAAATAATGTTTATTAATGTTTAATAAACATTTATGTTTAATAATCAGAACTTTTAGTATCACATAAATATTTTTCTTTCCCCAAATCTGATCTGTTAATGAAATGCTATTCTAAAAAAAAAATCCTGATTATTCTTTTTTTTTTAGAAAAACTGAAAAGCTAGTTCTTAGATTTATATACAAACATGGAAACAATATTCAAGATAATTTTAAAGAAGATAGAAAGTTGTAGCACAAACTACCTAATATAAGGTTTTATTTTAAACATATGATAACAAATAACCTCAGATATATAGATGACATCACCCTTATGGCAGAAAGCGAAGGGGAACTAAAAATCCTCTTGAGGAAAGTTAAGGAGGAGAGTGAAATAGTCGCCTTAAAATTCAACATTCAAAAAACTAAGATCACAGCATCGGGTCCCATCAGTTCATGGCAAATAGATGGGAAAATAATGGAAACAGTGACAGACTTTATTTTGTTGGGCTCCAAAATCACTGCAGATGGTGACTGCAGCCATGAAATAAAAGATGCTTGCTCCTTGGAAGAAAAGCTATAACAACCTAGACAGCATACTAAAAAGCAGAGACATTACTTTGTGACAAAGGTTCATATAGTCAAAGCTGTGGTTTTTCCCCATAGTCATGTATGGATGTGAGAGCTGGACAATAAAGAAAGCTGATCACCAAAGAATTGATGTTTTTGAACTGTGGTGTTGGAGGAGATTCTAAAGAGTCCATTGTACAACAGGGAGATCAAATCAGTCAATCCTAAAGGAAATCAACCCTGAATATTTATTGGAAGGACTGATGCTGAATCTCCAATACTTGGGGCACCTGATGCGAAGAACCAACTCACTGGAAAAGACGCTGATCCTGGGAAGGATTGAAATCAGGAGGATAAGGGGACAACAGAGGACAAGATGGTTGGATGGCATCACTGACTCAATGGACATGAGCTTGAAAAAGCTCTGGGTGATGGTGAAGGGCGGAGCATCCTGGCATCCTGTAGTCCATGGGGTCACAAAAAGTTGGACACAACTGAGTGACTGAACAACAATACAGAAACACAGACCAGTGAAACAAAATAAGGAGTTCAGAAATAATTTCATATATACATCAACATTCATGTTCTTGTGATAATAGCCTCACAGAGCAGTCAGAAAAAGAAAGTCTAATTAATATGGATAAAATATTAATATTGGCCCCTTCTTCATATCATAAACCAAAATTAATTCAATATGGATTTTATAGCTAATATTTTTTTAATTTAAAAAATGTTCATGACTTTGGGATACATCAAGTTTCCCAAATGGCATATAAAATTTAATAACTATAAGTAAAATCACTAAATAAAAAATAAAGTTAGGAACATTATTCATCATAAGACAGGATTTAGAAAATGAAAATGCAATACACAGAGTTAGAAAAGATATTTTTAATAGTGAATATAATTCACAAATAACTTGTATGAAGAATAGGAATAAGACTTCTACAAATCAGTAAAGAGAAGACAGGCATCCTATTAGACAATGGGCAGGAGACAAAATTAACACATCATACAAAAATCTATCCAAACTACCAATAAATGTACAAAAGGGTGCTCAACTTCATTAATACCAGGGAAGCACAAATTAAAGTCAAAATTATATACCTGTACACATCCATCAGAATGGGTATAATTAGAGATACTAACAACACTAACTTTTGGGAAGGATGCATAGGAGTAGAACTATCATATGCAGCTTATGGATATGTAAAAAGTGTTTAAACTTAAGAAAATTACTGTGCCTCCATAATAAAGCTAAAAACATGGCTCAGCATTTCTGCTACTAAGTACATATCCATAGAATTGCAGAGGTCAAAATTATTGGCATACAATTGTTCACGATTTTTCATTATCATTTAATGTCTAAAGGATTTGCCCTGATGATCCCTTTTGATTCCTGATAGTCTTCTCTCTCTCTCCCTCCCCCTCTCTCTCTTTTCCCCTTTTTCTTTCTCTCTCTCACTTTCTCTGTTTTTGAATCTTTTGCAGGCAACCACTGCTCTATTGTTAAGTTTCTCCAGAGTCCTTTGTCTCTATCCTCTCTGGTTTGGCTCTTTATTATATAGATCCGTGTAGTCTCTGCCTTTTTCAATATTTCTTTTTCTCTCATTCCCAGGTACCACAGAACATAAAACTTTTGGGGTCTTAACCTTCAAGCAAGAAGACTCCTCCTTAGAAATCAGAGAATTACAAACAGTCACAATTGAATATATTTTTATTTGTCTCATATTTAGATTAAAATTCCAAATGCTCCTAGTAAAATTTACTCATGGAAAGGATAACAACTAAAAACAGCACTAGCCATCAATATGCTGTGACAGATTTTCAGATATATTTGGAAAGAACAAACTATAGGAAGAGGGAGAAAAAAAAAACAGATTGTAAAAGTTTTAATGGGAAGAGTGTCATTTTTTCATGGGAGGTGGGTAGAGTGCAAGACTCCAATATAAAGAAAAATAAATGACCTTGTATTTGATAATGGAGAAAAGGACAAGATAAGGAAAATGGAAACATATTACTCTCCAGTTTTGCTGTGTTCTGAGTTATTTATTCCTTACCTCTAGATTTATAAAGAGAAAAGCTATAAATATCTTCAAGGGAGATGGGGATGACAGAGGATGAGATGGTTGGATGGCATCACTGACTCAATGGATATGAGTTTGAGTAAATTCCAGGAGTTGGGGATGGACAGGGAAGCCTGGCATGCTGAAGTCCATGGGGTCACAGAGTCAGACATGACTGAGCAACTGGACTGAACTGAACTGAACTGAATTTTGTTAATAGCCTGATCACTCAGAAGGAATAACAAGAAATTAAGTGACCAGTATATCAAGCATAACTAAGTCAAAAAAATAACATTTTGGAGCATAGACTATATAAAAAGTCTATATATGTTAAGAGTGCTCAGTTTATAATTTTCTCTTGTAATACCGAAAAGTATACTGGTTTTGCTAATGTAATATTATTTAAGAAAAGTGTTTTGATTTTCATTCTCTTTCATTATATCCCTTATTTTCACATAACTTAGAAATATACAGGATTCCTAAGTCAAGAAGCTCCTCACCACACAACAGTAACTGCTCTTCATCAATACTCAGTTGTAATGGTTTGCAACATCTATTCGGGGTGCTTTCAGTATTTATCCATTCATTCATGGATCATTCAATCAGTTCAAGCACATGAATATGAAACCCACTGGAATGAAGCCATAGTAGAAACTCAATATTTTTACTATGAAATAATTTTCTCCAGAAATGGGAACAGGCAAATGGAAAACAGGCTCTATGTTACAAGCCTAGGAGGAGGTGTGCATTGGTGAGGAGAGAAAAGAATTAAAACATGCACTCAAAGTAATGATCACAGCATGCTAACATGACACCTGATATACCACAGGGGGAGAAAAAACAATAAATTCCTTCATAATACTACAGTGCACATGATTAATAACTTAGTCTGTAAGTGTTCTCCTAAACCAAGTTAAGTAATTCAAATCTAGAGTAATTTCAGAAGATCTCAATGGCAAGCTTTGGCAGAGTCCCAAGAGTGCTTTATATTACATTGAATGGTAAAAGACTTCATAGAAAACTCTAATATTCTCAAGGTTTGAACTGAAAAATTTTTATATTTAGAACTTTAAAAACAAAAAGAATGTGTAAATAGACATTCTAAGGAAAATAACCTCTTCTAAAATTTAAATATTAATTCTATTAGCATTGTATATTGCATCTGTTAGCATAATCAACATTTGGATTCATTTTTACAATATGATATATGAGGTCACTTATTCATTATAAAAAGCAGTTGGTGTATAGCTACTATGGCAAATTTTTTTTATCTGAAGGGGTAAATATAAAAACTCATTAAGTATGTTTTATGCTATCAGCTCACAGTCCATTCTATTTGTTTAAAATGTATTCAACAGAGCTGCTTGTTCATATTTCAGACAAATAGTAGGATAGAACTTCTAACTCTAGCAGTTGAGCATGGACATGTGCTTTGCTCACACTAATCCCATGTAAGCTGAAGTGTCTTGTGTTATGTCTATGTGATGACTGTTCCTTTACTCTTCACATGGGAATAGATGAAGTTCCAAATGTGGATATTTCATTAACCTGGGTCCCTGATTAAAAACAATGTCAAGCTGTGCCTCTGCCCCACAAGTTGGCTATGAAATCTGAGCAAGAAATAAATTAATATTTGCTGCTTTAAGCTCTGGGTTTTGTTGTTTTTTTTTTTTTTTGGTTTTGTTGTTGTTATAGCATAATTGATACTATTTTTTCTTTTTTAATCCTAGTTGTTTGAATCTCAAAGATCCTCTTTTCTCTTTTAGGTAGTCCTATACATAAGCTTTTCTGTATTCTGGATTCCTAGCTACCAAGCAGCATATCGAGAACCATGTCCATACCTATATGAGGTGGAGAAAGAAAAGTAATAGGCTATTCCTGATGGACAGGGTCTAGGGTTATGTAAACAGTTGCTCACCTGGGGATAGTTTGCAGCTACAGGGGAAACTGAACATGGAAACAAGGCATGAAGTAAATAGATGTCAAAGAGAGTCTGAATCAGCAAGAAAATAGAGGACAAAGAAGGGATTGAAAAAGTACTATGACTGTGGGAGAGATTCAGAACTCCAAGTGGATGAAGAATAAGCAGGTAGATTCAGAGGAAATGAGGAGAAGCCTGCTGTAAATTTTACACAATAGTATTATTAGTAAATATCAGCTAACATTTACTGAGCATTTACTATGTAGTAGGTATTTTGCTAAGTACTTTTCACATCTCACCTCATTTGGCCCTTATACTAACCTTAACAAGGTAGATACTATTATTTCTGCTACTTTAAAAATTAGTAAGATGAAGATCTGAAAATTTTAATAATTTCCCTAAAACCAGAGAGTTATTAGGAGAAGCTGGGATTCAAATCTTTTCAGTCTCTGTCTAGTCAGTACTTCTACATAACTGCAGACTGCAAGGAGATCAAACCAGTTAATCCTAATGGAAATCAGTCCTGAATATTTATTGGAAGGACTGATGCTGAAGCTAAAGCTCCAATATTTTATCTACCTGATGCAAAGAGCCGACTTATTGGAAAATACCCTGATGCTAGGAAAGATTGACAGCAGGAGGAGAAGGGGACGACAGAAGACAAGATGGTTGGATAGCATCACTGACTGAATGTACATGAGTTTGAGCAAGCTCTGGGAGATGCTGAAGGACAAGGAAGCCTGCTGTGCTGCAGTCCATTGGGTCACAAAAGGTTGGACATGACTGAGCAATTATGCAACAACTCCACTGGTACTTATGTAAAATAAAGCATTCAAAGATGCAGAACTGTTCATTAGGAATTGTTGACTCATACCTAGTCAACCTGAACCTCCAAATCTTGATTCTGCTGAAGTCCGAGAGAATCATATTGCAGGAGCTTTTATAAGAAAAGGGAAAACATTGCTTAAAATGCTGAACTTAATCTCTGAAGGTGAAGTATGCACATTTTACCTCTTTATTCATGAATAATAATTTTTTAGTTTAGCATTTCTGATATTTGTTCCTACTTTTGTTGCCATCAGGCTTATTTTTTTTTTTTTCCTTAGCTAGTTTAGTAGAAGTAATAATTTGAATGCTTGCTTAGTGGTTTCTGAAAGCCTGTTTTGCATCAGACACATGTTACAAAACCTTAAACTTTTAAAATTTACATGCTTTTAATATTGATTATTTTAAAAATTGATTTCTCTGGAACATACTACTTCTCAAATACCCTCCCTATCTCCCAGCAGCACACTGGATATATAGTCATTAAATGCTTTCAGTATGTGGAATATCCATGGCTTGCAAAATGTTTTCTGCAGCTACCAAAAGTTCCTTTTTTAGTTTATTTGTTGACTCTGCAATTCAGCAGTAGAAAAATTTCTTAGTTTGGTATAAAGGAAAGAATTGCTGAGTTTACATGAAAAGCTATTGATTCTATGTTACTCCTATATTTCACTGATAATCTTTGTTCTATCCTATGATTTAACAGCTGAAAGTTTTGCTTTGTCATTATGTCAGGGCAATTATATGCTTGGGACATTTAAATATGGCTTATAGCCAGGACAGCAAATAGGATTCTTTAACTGAGCTACTATTAGGTATTTAGGGGTGAATCAAACTACCAGGTTCAAAAGAAAATGAGTGGAAAAATGTATTATTATGTTTACTGTGGTTGTAGGCAGAGGAAGAAAGAAAACCCGAATATATTATTATTTCTCAGACTTTCCGAATATGAGAATATTAACTTACAAAGATATTCCATTTGTCTTAATTTTTGTTGTACATCTCACTTTTATATTAACAGAACTTCAAAGTTATTTATTATATATGCTCATTTTGTAACATAGTTTGAAATCCATGTTTCACAATAAAAACAAGCAAAAGTTAAAAAAAAATCTGTACACATCTAGGAAAAATCAAAATCAATGAACTGTTGGGTCATGTGTCTGCATCAGTCTCTGGTCATGCATACTGCATAAATGTCAAAGACAGAGAGTGTGAAAGAAAATTATCACCTTAGTGAAGGAGGCGGATTCCTGTCTCGTTTGTCAACCACAGCAGAGTATGACACACAAAATCCCCTGGTTTTGGACTTGGAGAAGTCCAAAAAAAAAAAAGAAGAAGAAAAAAAATGTCCATTTGATTGGCAAAGAAAAATTCTCACCAATAACAAGAGTGACAACAGGGTGGGGATAGGGTAGTTATCCGCCTTCTCCAACTGTTGACTTATCTCCTGATCTCAACTGAATCATCTTAACTCCCTTTTGAGGAGTAATCTTTTCATTTCTTCCTAAACATTCTCATTAGCACTGATGTGAAATTATATGTATTATATGTCTCACAGGCTTTTCAATATGTGATAGTAAGTACGTTAGTGTTAATTGCTCAATCGTGTCCAATTCTTTGTAGCCCCATGGACTGTAGCCCGCCCAGCTTTTCTGTTGGTGGAATTCTCCAGGCAAGAATACTGAAGTGGGTAGCCATTTCCTTCTCCAGGGGATCTTCCCAACCCAGGGATCAAACCTTGGTCTCCCACATTGTCAACAGATTCTTTACCATCTGAACCATCTGAGCCACCAGGGAAAGGAAGTATAAGTCCAGGCAAAAACAATACAGTCTGCTGTAGGCTCTTAGATGGAAATAGTTAGTGAAATTACATTAAATATGTTCAAAAATACATTATAATTTGTTATGCATGTCTTTTAATTATTGTTTTCTTTTGGAATAAAAGCAAATCAATGCTGATTAATTATTTTATTTCATAAATGCCATTCTCAATGAACTCATCAATGAGTACCTGGATATCTCAAATGATAAATATAAAATGATCTTAGCGAGAAGCAAACAACTGCTTAGTATTGGAAACATCACAAAGGAATATTTTATTGGGTCTATAATTGAGAATAATTTTTCAACAAAGCAGGGTGACTGTACACTTTTCTGGGAGATCATTTACTTTGAAAGTATTTCATTTAATGTATGTTTCATATATGTTTAGCCATCAGTATGATCAAAATGGGGTTTGAATATTATTTATATGACTTAGAGTTGTCCCTTAACACTTCTGAGTTTCAGTTTTTAAATTAGTCACTATGTATTTTACAAGTTTGCTGTGAGACTCAAAAGAATGCATGAATATAAAATAATGTGATATATATAGCGTGGTGGTTGAAGCATTCATGTGGCCCTACTTTCAGATATGTCCAGCTTTGATGTGGGACTTCCTGATTTACTAACCGTACACCATGAGCATGTACTTAAAGTCTTGAAACTTTAGTTTCTTTACTTGTAAAGTGAGGATAGTGATAGTACCTACCCTACTAGATGCAGTAGGATGTTTTGAGATCATGCATGTAAAATACTTAGCACAGTGCTACATGCATGGTCTCTCAATCAATGCTGGCTATTAATAGTTTTGTTGTAGAAATTAAAATATGAAAGGTGTTAAACTATTTTTAATTCATCTTTTAATTCTTTCATCCTTTGGCAGCCTTGGGAATGATAGGCCTGATCCCGATATGTCTTTCTTACAGTCATATCTACTCACTGATCTTTCAAAGCTCTACTTCCTTTTTGTCAGGTTGTTTTGTTTTCCAGGATTTTTGGTGACCTCCCTATACTCTTATCTCCCTGTGCCTAACATATTATGTCTAAGCTCTTGGAGGCAGAGTTATACATTGTTTCAGTGGCCTTGGAACCATTCTGTGTTCAAATAACAACTACATCAAGAATTAGCAAAGGAAAAATAATGCTGATGTTAATAATCCTTTACACTTTGAATAAGATAATAAAGCTCTTAACATGGTATTTGGTACATGGTAGGTATTTGGTAAAACCTAGCTAATTTTATTCTTATTGATAATCAGCTCTATTTTTAGAAAGTTTCTCCTTAAATGTCAGTTCTGGGTTGCCTGTCACTCACACCTACTTTTTGGTTTTCAAATTTTCCTATGGAATATCATTGAATTTTAAATGCTTTTTTAGGTTGGACAATTCTTCAAAAAGTGTTTCCTAATAAAAAATTTCAAACTTCATCATATATTTTTCTCTGTGAACAAAATACTATTTATATTAATTAAAATAGTTTCCTCTCCAATGATCTATGATATTTTCAAAAGATACACATTTATCTTCCAGTCAAGAATAGAGATTCTGATCAGCAATAATCTGAAGAGAAATACTGATGGAAAACTATAGGAGACTTTGTGAACTCTGCTTTGTTCTTGTTGTTATTTAGTCACTAAGTCATATCTGACTCTTTGTGACTCCATGGACTCCATGGACTATAGCCCACCAGGCTATTCTGTCCATGGGATTTCTCAGGCAAGAATACTGGAGTGTGTTGCCTTTTCCTTCTCCAGGAGATCTTCCCGACGCAGGGATCAAACCCATGTCTCCTGCATTGGCAAGTGGATTCTCTGCTGCTGAGCCACCAGGGAAGCTGTGAATTCTGCTTAGAGGAGGAATATTGTTCCTATATGTGTTACTTCTGCATTTTAACATCTTTCAAAGGCAGTTATATTTAGAACTCTTACAGGAAAAGTGGAGGAAATTTTTAAAAATAAGTTGCAAGCAACTTGCACCAACTGGATATATTCTCTGGATCAGGGGTCCTCAATCTCTGAGATCTAATGCTCAATAATCTGAGGTAAAGTTGATATAACAATAATAGAAATAAAGTGTACAGTAAATGTAATGTGCTTGAATAATCCTTAAATCATTCCCCCTCCACTTCCGGTCCATGGAAAAATCATCTTCTATGAAACTGGTTCCTGGTGCCAATAATATTGGGGACTGCTACCCTAGATCATGGGGTCCTCAGCTGAAAATAATTGATCTATTTTTGAATCATTTTTCAATTTCTGCAAATTTATAAACTGCGATTGTGACTCTCATCTGCTGAAAATGACAAAATGAAGAGGAAACATAGGGACCTATGATTATTCATAAAAATTTACTTTCTATGTGCTTAATTACCATTTCATATAGTTCCCTTCTTGGAGAAGGAAATGGCAATCCACTTCAGTATTCTTGCCTAGGAAATTCTGTGGACAGAATCTGAGCCTGGTGGCCTATAGTCCATGGGGTCCCAAAGAGTCGGACATGACTTAGCAACTGAGCACATAGTTCCCTTAGAGAACAGCAGAGATGTTCTTATAATACTCAGTCTCCTGGATGTTCATTGTGTGTTTTCTTTGCATTTCATCTCAAAACACCAGGAGTAGAGTAAGGCAAGTGAAGTACCGAGGATGTAAAATTTAAGGAGAAATGGCCCTCTTCTGGTCTTATGGAGTTATAATTGATTTAGTGTGTATGGTCATTGGTGAAATCTATCTAGTGAACCTATTGGTCTCTCCTCTGGGGGCAGTGAATTTACCAGATATAAATCCGTATATCCTTGAAGCTTTGGTTATATTTATGTTACCAAATGGAAGAACTAACAGAGTTGCCCTGAAAATGCCATCTCCCCACCCTTCAACTTTGTATATCTATCAGGAAAGATATGTAGCAGTTAGTGTACATTAACTAGTCAGTCTCAAATTGTATGTGTACTTTAACTCATTTAATTTTCACAACCCTAAGAGTTGAACACAATTATCATCTCCTTTTTGATATCAGGTGCATGGGGTAAGTTACTTTCCAAAGTTATGTGGTTCATAAAAAGCAAAGTTGGGATGTAAATCTATGCAGGCTCATTCTGGTATCCATTCTCTATTGCCTCTTAAAATACAGTTTTAGACAATCTGTTTGGGTTTTACACTAGGAATTAATGTTAACCTCAGTATTTTTAGCTGTATGTTTATTTTATAAATTGAGTTTTATGAATATGGCTGTTACTTTGCTATTTCTCCAACTCCCACTCTTCCTTTTGAGTGTTTATCTCACTCTTACTTGGATCTCATCTGAAGACTTTTTAAACTGTGTTGAAGTGAATCCCATTTCAGTAGTTCAAATTTTCTCCTGGAATATTTTTTCTAAATTTTTTATTACTTGAAACTTCAAAAGTGGTCCAAAGCAAGCACTTCCTAGAAATCACTCATACATAAAAAGCCAGATAGTGTAGTTTAAATAGAATTTTTGCAAAGACTTGCACTATGAAAATTTTAGGTACATCTGGACAAGGAAAGTATACCAAGCCATTTCCTTTCTGGACATTTTTCTTTTATTCCATTTACTTGGGAACTACAACAAAAATAGTCTTAGGATTAGTTCAGAATCTTTCCAAATTTTATTAAAACCAGGGGGAAAGTATTAGCAACACACTATAATAACTCATAAAATGTGCTCCCATATGATTATTCATTAGTTCAGCCAACACTTATTTATATAAACAAGTAAGACTTTGGATTTTGGCTCATCACTCAGTATCTGTGTGATCTTGGACAAGTTGTTTAATTATTTGTTTCTATAAAACAAAAATACAAACAGTACCTCTCTTCAAAAAGCATACCTGGATCATTTAATGAGGAAATGCATACAGTGCACATGGCAGGAAGCTCAGTATATTGTAAGTTCCTAAAATTGGTCCTCTCACCTCTTACATCTTTCTCTTCTAAACTGCTCAGATTTTAGTGACACATAAATAATATTATGTCACAGAGTCCATCCATAATTGTAGTAGTTAGCTATTGCTACATACTTAATAGTTCCCAAATTTGCAGCTTTAAACAAAACAAAAATGTATAATTCACACATCTTCTGAAAGGCAGGAATCTGTGAGGATTCTTGCTCCATGGTTATCTTCAGGGTCATTCATGTGGTTGCAGTCAAGCTGTTAAGTTGGGCTGTATATAAGATTTGACTCTGGCTGGAAGTTCTCATTCTAAGCTTCAGTTCAGTTCAGTCCCTCGCTCGTGTCCAACTCCTTGCTACCCCATGAATCCCAGCATGCCAGGCCTCCCTGTCCATCACCAACTCCCGGAGATTACTCAAACTCATGGCCATCGAGTCAGTGATAACACCCGGCCATCTCATCCTGTCGTCCCCTTCTCCTCTTACGCCCAATGCCTCCCAGCATCAGGGTCTTTTCCAGTGAGTGAAATCTTCCCATGAGGTAGCCAAAGTATTGGAGTTTCAGCTTCAGCATTAACCCTTCCAATGAACACCCAGGACTGATCTCCTTTAGGATGGACTGGCTGGATCTCCTTGCAGTCCAAGGGACTCTCAAGAGTCTTCTCCAACACCACAGTTCAAAAGCATCAATTCTTCAGCACTCAGTTTTCTTCACAGTCCAACTCTCACATCCATACATGACCACTGGAGAAACCATAGCCTTGACTAGATGGACCTTTGTTGGCAAAGTAATGTGACTGCTTTTTAATATACTATCTAGGTTGGTCATGACTTTCCTTCCAAGGAGTAAGAGTCTTTTAATTTCATGGCTGCAATCACCATCTGCAGCGATTTTGGAGCCCAACAAAATAAAGTCTGACACTGTTTCCCCATCTATTTACCATGAAGTGATGAGACCAGATGTCATGATCTTAGTTTTCTGAATGTTGAGCTTTAAGCCAACATTTTCACTCTCCTCTTTCACTTTCATCAAGAGGCTTTTTAGTTTCTTTTCATTTTCTGTCTTAAAGGTGGTGTCATCTGTATATCTGAGTTTATTGATATTTCTCCCAGCAATCTTGATTCTAGCTTCTGCTTCTTCCAGCCCAGCATTTCTCATGATGTACTCTGCATGTAAGTTAAATAAGCAGGGTGACAATATACAGCCTTGATGTACTCCTTTTCCTATTTGAAACCAGTCTGTTGTTCCATGTCCAGTTCTAACTATTGCTTCCTGACCTGCATATAGGTTTCTCAAGAGGCAGGTCAGGTGGTCTGGTATTCCCATCTCTTTCAGAATTTTCCACACTTTATTGGGATCCACATAGTCAAAGGCTTTGGCATAGTCAATAAGGCAGAAACAGATGTTTCTCTGGAACTCTCTTGCTTTTTCAATGATCCAGCAGATGTTGGCAATTTGATCTCTGGGTCCTCTGCCTTTTCTAAATCCAGCTTGAACATCTGGAAGTTTATGGTTCACGTGTTTCTGAAGCCTGGCTTGGAGAATTTGGAGCATTACTTTACTAGCATGTGAGATGAGTGCAATCGTGTGGTAGTTTGAGCATTCTTTGGCATTGCCTTTCTTTGAGATTAGAATGAAAACTAATATTTTCCAGTCCTGTGGCCACTGCTGAGTTTTCCAAATTGGCTGGCATATTGGCTGCAGCACTTTCACAGCATCATCTTTCAGGATTTGAAATAGCTCAACTGGAATTCCATCACATCCACTAGCTTTGTCCATAGTGATGCTTTCTAAGGCCCACTTGACTTCACATTCCAGGATGTCTGGCTCTAGGTGAGTGATCACACCATCATGATTATCTGGGTCATGAAGATTTTTTTTTGTAAAGTTCTTCTGTGTATTCTTGCCACCTCTTCTTAATATCTTCTGTTTTTGTTAGGTCCCTACCATTGCTTCCTTTATTGAGCCCATCTTTGCAAGAAATGTTCCCTTGGTATCTCTAATATTCTTGAAGAGATCTCTAGTCTTTTCCTTTCAGTTGTTTTCCTCTATTTCTTTGTACTGATCACTGAGGAAGGCTTTCTTATCTCTCCTTGCTATTCTTTGGAACTCTGCATTCAAATGGGAATATCTTTCCTTTTCTCCTTTGCTTTTCACCTCTCTTCTTTTCACAGCTATTTGTAAGGCCTCCTCAGACAGCCATTTTGCTTTTTTGCATTTCTTTTCCATGGGGATGGTCTTGATCCCTTTCTCCTGTACAGTGTCACAAACCTCTGACCATAGTTCACCAGGCACTCTGTCTATCAGATCTAGTTCCTTAAATCTATTTCTCACTTTCACTGTATAGTCATAAGGGATTTGATTTAGGTCATACCTGAATGGTCTAGTGGTTTTCCCTACTCTTCAATTTCAGTCTGAATTGGCAATAAGGAGTTCATGATCTGAGCCACAGTCAGCTCCCAGTCTTGTTTTTGCTGACTGTATAGAGCTTCTCCATCTTTGGCTGCACAGAATATAATCAATCTGATTTCGCTGTTGGCCATCTGGTGATGTCCATGTGTAGTCTTCTCTTGTGTTGTTGGAAGAGGGTGTTTGCTATGACCAGTCTTTTGACAAAACTCTATTAGCCTTTGTCCTGCTTCATTCCATACTCCAAAGCCAAATTTGCCTGTTACTCCAGGTGTTTCTTGACTTCCTACTTTTGCATTCCAGTCCCCTATAATGAAAAGGACATCTTTATTGGGTGTTAGTTTTAAAAGCTCCTGTAGGCCTTCATAGAACCACTGAACTTCAGCTTCTTCAGCGTTACTGGTTGGGGCATAGGCTTGGATCACTTTGTTATTGAATGGTTTGCCTTGGAAATGAACAGAGATCATTCTGTCGTTTTTGAGATTCCATCCAAGTACTGCATTTCAGACTCTTTTGTTGCCCATGATGGCTACTCCATTTCCTCTAAAGGATTCCTGCCCACAGTAGTAGATATAATGGTCATCTGAGTTAAATTTACCCAATCCAGTCCATTTTAGTTCGCTGATTCTTTGAACATCGACGTTCACTCTTGCCATCGCCTGTTTGACCACTTCCAATTTTCCTTGATTCATGAACCTAACATTTCAGGCTCCTATGCATTATTGCTCTTTATACATGTAATTATCAGCAGGAATCGTCCATCCTTCATCATTTTTATAGAGTTACTCCTAATATGGCTTCCCCAAGAATGAATGATAAGAAAGGGAAGACTGAGAAAGAGAGAAAGAGTGAATATGATGGAAGCCACAGTATGTTTTATAACAATCCGAAGTGGTGTACATCCATCTGACTTATTCTTTTGATCACTCAGACAAACTGGTACAATATGGAAGGGTACTACAAAAGTGTGTATACCACTTAATTGTAATCACTCTGGCCTATTCTCAGAGATTGGTTACTACAGTCAGTGTCCCTATTAACAAAAATTTAAAGGCTCCCTTGTTTTTCTGAGTTAAGTTGGAATTTTTTATTCTTGTTTTCCATCACTTAGACAAAGCTCCTTGATGTCACTTCACGTGTCTTCCTATACGTCTACCTGTATTACATGACTCTCTTCTATAGGGTGCACGTTTGTTCTTAAGGAAACCATCCATACCACACAGCTTCATGATTTTGCTTACTACATGTTTTTCTGCTAAATTTCACTATACCCTCTTTCCCAAAAATTTAAATTCTTTCTACTATTCAAAGTCCTTTGTAAATCTCTCCATGAAAATTTTATTATTTTTACAGTGGATGGTTTCTTTCTTTTAGAATTCTGAATGCTCTCCCTGTAAACTTGTATAGCAAGTTTATAATGGCTAGTATTCAGATACGTATATTCTACTCTACTCTACTCTAATCCTCATAAATTGATGAAGTGAGATCATGAGACCCACTCATCTCTTTGAATCTTCTTCAGTCCCTGGCACAGAGTGTAGCAGATTTAATGTACACATCAAATATTTGCTCTAGTTAAAGAATCACTTAATGCATGCTGGTGTGTAAAGAGTAATAAAAGAAGAGCAGTGGCATGATTTTCAGTGTGATTAAATTTTTCTAACTGTTGTCAATTCCCTTTATTTTTCCAACAGAAGGACAGGTAGCAGACTCATTAGGTTAATTTTGAAGATGAGGATTTGGTTATAATTTTAAATGGATATCAGCACTTATTATTGTGAATAATTATGTTAAAATGTCATTTAATGGAATGCACTTATACAGAGAAATGTTCATTGAATGCAGTGAAGAGAAGATAATGGCATTAATTCTCTTCTTTTTATTCTACTAGCATATTTTCTAAGGGTAGCTGTTGATAGGAAACCTAATACATTGAAAAAGGTTCCCTGTTTTGGATTGTCCTATAGAAAAAGACTCAAGCTCAATTAAAATATTATTTAAATTTTAGGTCCATAGTCTTGTCAGTTTTTTTTTGTTGTTGTTGTTTTTACAAAAAAGAAAAACATAAAAGCAAAAGCAGGTACAAATTTTGAGAATTGCTGAATTTTAATGAACCCATATTGTTGTAAGCATGCCAGAGTAAGGTGATCAGATGTTGCATTCTCATTTTCCACTTTCTGATTTTAGTGCATTTATAACTGAGTAAGCATATAATAGGGGCTTCCACATGGCTAAGAGGTAAAGAATCCACCTGCAATGCAAGAGCTGCAGGAGATATGGGTATGATACCTGGGTGGGGAAGATCCCCTGGAGGAGGGCATGGCAACCGACTCCAGTATTGCCTGAAGAACCCCATGGACAGAAAAGCCTGGGGAGGGGGGAGGCTATAGTTCATTGGCTCTCAAAAAGTTGGACATGACTGAAGTGACTTAGCATGCATTCAAGCATAAAATAGACTATGAAATGTCATTTTATACTTATCTCTAGAGGAAAATAATAGTAGTAGACAGCATTAGGCAAATACTTTATTTCACTTATTGCCTTAAGTTTACAGAATTTGGTGTCTAGTTTCAAGGAAATTTTAATAAAGCTATTATTAATTGAGAAATATAGCTTAGATATTACAAAATATAATGTAGTATACATTTGTTACTAATGTATCACTAAATCACTAAACTGAAAAGTAGAAAATAATTTTCATATCTAGTGAATCTTATTTATTTCTTTGGATGTTTACAAGATAGTGTGCACATGGCATTATAGCATGAATTCCAAAATCTAAGATCTTTTTGTCTCTACCCAATGCAGAGACTTGGCAATTTTTCCATGAATGTTCTATATATGACTGTTTTCTTCCTGCGATTTCTGAGTCATACTGAAATGGATGCTTGGAGTGATCCTTTAGTGGCACTCATCCTCAGTGAATACTAAAGTCTGTCTCTATCCGTTCTCTAGTAATAGGAGGGTCTTCTCTAAGCTAGACATTTTGCATATATTGTCTCATTTCATTGTGTTACCATAATACCTGCAAGGACAAGTATAATTACATACACATATAAGATAACAAAATTGAGTATTATATCAGGTTATCAAAATTTAAAACAATACCCCATGTGGACAAAGGAACCAACATGATAGATACTAGTGAAGAAGTGAAGAAAAGCAGCTCTTTCCTTAACTATATTTAACATAAATTGGTTGGGGAATGTTTTTTTCATTAAAATTGAAACCTTTCTTGGAAATAAAATAAAATAAATTAAGCAGAGGGATCGGGTAGAGAGGGAGGTAGGAGGGTGGATCGGGATGGGGAATACATGTAAATCCATGGCTGATTCATGTCAATGTATGACAAAAACCACTACAATATTGTAAAGTAATTAGCCTCCAACTAATAAAAATAAATAAAAAATAAAATCATTAGACAATAGTATTCAGGGATTGTAAATGGTTGGATATTATTAATCTATGATTGTAAACGACAAACATTAAAACACTTTTTTAATTGTCATATTATAGACAATGAAACAGTGATTTAGAGCAGTCAAGCATTTCAGCCCAGGGCATGTAATTAACATTTGGCAGGCAAAATTAAGTTCAATATTCATGTGACCTTCAGCTTTGTTCTCTTTTCTAACTAAAATCTACTTCATTCTTCTCACTATGATAATATATTTTCCTTAACGGAATGCTTTCAACTTTTAAAATACATTCCCAGCAGCCTTACAACTAAAACTTTAATTTTAACTATAACTTTAGTAATATTGAAATATACAAAAAGAAAATGAAAATTACTCATACATTTTCTCTTGTTTAAATAAATGTGTACTTTCAGATGTATAAACATTTTTATTTATATAAAATTGAATTTATTTTAATGAATACAATTTTATATCCTACCTTTTTCCTCATTAATTTTATTGTCATTTATTATCATTGATCATTGTCCCATGACATGCTTTGATTTTAGCCAATTTAAAAACAAAAAAACAAACATTATCTGAAGGGGTTAGAGAGAACTAGCATGTCTGCCTTAGAATAAGGAACTAAAGCATATTGTTTGATAAATAACTAAACTCCTACAGTTCACTATTGGCAGAACCTCAGCTGGAACCCAGATCTCTTGAATGCTAATGTTAATATATTTCCAGTAGGCTACTCAGCTTTAATGTAACTCTTTATCAGATATATTTAGCCTAAACTGCCACCTCTGAATTTAGTACTGTTTGATTTAAAGATATTCTATTAAAAATGCCACTGGAGAAGGAGATCAAGATGGCAGAATAGGAAGATCCCAGTAAAGGAATCAATTAAAAAATAAGATATAATACTTGTAAATATATATGCACCAACATAGAGACACTTAAACACATATAGCAAATTTTAAAAGATGGAAAGAGAGAAATAGCTAGTACTACAATTATTGTAAAGCAATTTAAGACCCTATTTATATCAATGGACAGATCATGCAGACAGAAACCCAATAAGAAAATATTGACAAGATGGAATAAATTTGATCAGATGGAATTAACATCTTCAAAGTATTCCATCACAAAACAGCAGAATACATAATTTTTAAAGTCAACATGGAATATTCTCTTGGAGAAATCATATGCTAGTCCATGAAACAAATTTAACACTGAAATTTAAGTAAAATGGAGAAGACTGAAGTCATATCAAGCACCTTTTTCAACCACAACAGTATGAGGCTAGAAATTAACAAGCAAGAATCTAAAAAACAAAACAAAACACTGTAAACATGTGGAGTCTAAACAACATGCTACTAAGCAACCAATGGGTCAATGAAGATGTCAGAGGAAATTTTAAAAATTGCTTTCAGACATACAAAAATGAAAATACAACATTCCAAAATCTATGAGATGCAGCAAAAGCAATTCTAAGGAAGTTTATAGCAAAAAAAGTCAACCTTAAGAAATAAGAAAAATCTCAAATAGACCTTAAAGTAAACAAAAGCAAAAATAAACAAATAGGACTACATCAAACTAAAAAGCTTTTTGCACAGTGAAGGAAACAATCAGCAAAACAAAAAGGTTACCTACTGAATGGGAAAAGATATTTACAAATGATATATCTGATATTGGGTAAATACCCCAAATATATCAATACAAAGAACTCATACAATTAATATTTTAAAAAACAATTAAAATATGGGACATTTTTCCAAAAGAGATATACAGATGGCCAGCAGGCACATGAAATGATGCTCAGCATCACTTATCATTCAGGAAAATCAATCCAAAACCAAAATGATGTATATCACATCACACCAGTCAGAATGGATATTAACAAAAAGACAACAAACAACAAGTGTTGCTGGGGATGTGGAGAAATAAGAAACTCTCATGCACTGTCGTGAATATAAATTGGTGCAGGCACTATGAAACCATATGGAAAGATCTCAAAAAAAAAAAAAATACTACTATAGAATCCAGCTATTCCACACCTGGATATTTTTATCCAAAGAAAACAAAAACACTTGTTTGAAAAGATGCTTGCACACTTTTGTTTATTGCAGCATTAGTTACAATAGCCAAGATATGGAAGCAAACTAAGTGCCCATTAATAGATGTGTGGATGAAGAAAATAAGGTACACACATAGAAATAATATTTAGCTATAAAAAGGAATGAAATCTTGCCATTTGTGACAGCATTAATTGACCTAGAGGGTATCATGCTAAGCGAGGTCATACAGAGAAAAACAAATACTATATGATTTCATTTACTTGTGGAACCTAGAAACAAAATAAATAAACAAACATAACAGAGCAGAAAGAGAGTTCTAGATACAGAAAACAAACAGGTGATTTCAGATGGAAGGGAGTAAGACAGAAAAAGAAATTAAAAAAAAAAAATAAAAATTAAAAAGAATACAGAAAATAACAGTATATTAGAGAGACACACCCAGAGTATACATAAAAATTACAATTATATTTCAAAACAAATCACAGATATATTAAAAATAATAAAAGCATAAGCATATTACCTTCAGAGAAATACAGGAAAGAAGTGAATCAAAGTTAAAATGAAATCAAGAAAAAGATTTTTTTTTTTAAGTTTGGGAGAAATTGATATGAATTAAAGATTAGAAAATGACATCCAACATATGGATAATAGCAGTCCCTTAAGAGGAAAAACAACTCCATAAAACAGAACAAATTAGAACTAAACTAAAAAATAATTGGGAGTTTTCTTTAACAAATTCTACATGTAGAAGGATCACATCATGTAGTTGACAATAGTAACACCAAAAAATCAATACTAGCTATAATTCAAACTATTGGAATGTAAAATAAAAATTTTAGATCACTAGCTGAAATAAGTAGTTATTTATAAGGAAAACAATCAAATTATCATTAGTATTTTTCAGAAGCAATAGTATAAATCAGACGAGATCAGGCGCATTCAGGGTGATATGGCCGTAGACATAGTATAAATCAGATGAAAATTGACTGAATCTTTAAAGCACTCAAGAGAAGGAAATGTCATAAAGCCAGTCTAAGGTCAAGTGGTAAAAATGTTGGAAAGAGAGGTCACAGAGATTTTCAGTTGCACAAACATAGGCACACACATGTATGTGCAAAATGGACACAGACACACAAAAACACATGAACATACACACATATACATACATCACACTAAAAAGAGTGAACAGGGTGTTTTACTTCTAAAATGAAACTGCTAATTGGGCACAGGATAACTCGGTCCTTCAAAAATCCCAAATTCAGGACTTTCCTGATGATCCAGTGGCTAAGACTCCATTCTCCCAATGCAGGGGGCCTGGGTTCAATACCTGGTTGGTAAACCAGATCCCACATGCTGCAACTAAGACCCAGCGCAGTCAAATAAATAAATAACAATAAACATTTTTTTTAACCCAAATGCCAATTTTATCCCTTCTGTGTATTAAGCATGTATCAATTCTCAATACGGAATTTATCATGAATGAAGAAGCTACTAGCAAAATTGGAACAATTTAATTTTTAAAAAGGATGATGATTTCAATGTATTGAAACCCATCAAATAGGATTAAATGCATGAAATTCATAATGATAGTTTAAAGCTAATTTTAAATATTACTAATGCTTAATTATTTATCATCAAAATTGGTAAATAAATGAGAGACAAGCATTTATTTTCCCTTTTCTATATGAACTCCTTACCACTGGGTAATCAAATAGCAGATCAGAATTGTCTCTTCACATTTGCTAGTAAGTGAGAAAAAGTTAGAATACCACCCTCTAGAAAACCCTAAATGAAAAATGAATCTAGGCATCGCATTTCAGTAGTAGCTAACATCAAAAAAAGGGCAATCAGACATAAAATGCCCCTTAATAAAAGAACACAATAATCTACCGAAAGAAATCAAATGCGAGTCTAGTCAAATTTATGGGTCCAGCTTCCAATCTGTAGAGAACAGAGGCTGTTTCTCTATAAAATTCTGTAGGTCAAATGCTCTGAATTCTTCAACAGATAAAATTTAAGGGAAAAAGTGGTTGAATGTAAAATGTATAAACTAAAAGAGATTTAAAAGATATAATAATAAACTATGAAAAAAAAAAAACACGGGGTAGTGGTGATTTAAAAAGTCAGGTAATGATTATTTATGGAAAGGGGGAAGAGTTGGGATGTATCTACTTGGGGTTTCTGTGCTGCCTGATAAAGTTCAACCATTATAGGACGGTGGTACCAAGAGTGCGCAAACATTTCAATACTCATTAAGTTATACATTCACTTTTTAATTTTCCATTTCTCTGATTTGGGTTCAAAACTTTTTAAATAAAAATGAAAATTATATTCTTTCCCAAAGCATTATAAATACTTAATATATGTATGCACATACCATATATATACCTCTTTTCTCTTTAATGTTTACAACTACCTGGTTGACATTTTGTAACAGATAAATAGAGCTCATGATATAATTTTAATAACAGTAAGCACTATCATTTATTGGTTATTCTATGTACATGGTAGAGTTGTTCCCCAGCTCCCCAACACCCCCACCACCAAACCTGCTATATTCCTTCAGACAAGAAATCTTATAATCATAAATCTTATTTCCTTAATTAGTTTCCAGCCACCCAAGAAGCCCCAAATTTCATCCTCTTATTTCTAAAGTTAAAATGACTGTAGCTTTTAGCTTTGGAAACAACTGTTTCCACCTCATCTCATTCCACCCACCCCTTCCATCCTGGACTGCCAAGTGTCTTCAGGCTAAAAGTTAAACCACAACTATAAACTGGTATAATTTCTCTCGTTTAGACTCAAGTCCCCCTCACGTTCTGTCTGCTTTAAGTCTCCAGCTCCTTCAAATAGTTGCTTCCTTTACCTTTTCCCCAGATTACGTTGTTATCTGAGTGATGACAACTATTTCAGTAGAGAAGTTACTCTTAGGAAAAGCCAAGAGATTTTTTCTGGCGACTGACTAATTTCTGTTTTTAACCATGAGTTTCGATGTCATTTAAATACCAGGTGACTTGCACTCTTGTTAAGAGACTAATTCTGAAGAATAAACGATGTCCTGACTTTGTTAATAATATTTCTGTAAAAAAAGAAGATGTTGATGATTCTAATAAAGAGGATGACACATAGGTTCATCCAAAGTGTTTGCTTGCTAAGTCATTTCAAATAGACCAATAAATAAATACTTTGATTCACTGGGGAAATTACTGATAGAAATAATTAAAAGCATTGAACCAGAAGAAGAATTTGTATTGCCACTTCTCATACTAAAAACAAAAAGATTTTAAAACATCATGAATCACACCATTGTAGAGCACAGAATTTATATGTTATAGGCGACAATAAGCTGTTTTTGTGCTCATTGTTTCACTTTGTGTTTGCCAAAATTTATCACATTTTTGATACAGTAAGTAATTCATTTATTTTGCTAATATCATACTTTGATCAAAAAATACAAAATGGAGTGATATTTTTTACTTTGAACCAACATACGTTATTTTAGTATTTCTTCTATAATTTTCAATAAATTCTATTTTTCTCTACATTTAGTTGTCACCTAATCCTTAACATAGCAGGCCATTCATATCATGAAAGGTCTAAAAATAAGCTTTTTGTTAGAGTCAGATATATCAGACACTCAAAGGAAGATATGTAGCACAAAATATTAATAAAATAAACAGAATTATTAGAATTTAACTTTCAGCAGGATTTGACAACACATTGTTAGCTCTTCACCCAACTCCATTACATGTTTCTTTTTCTAAGAACACAGAGAGACTATACTTCTTTTGTGGCTAAATTTTAGATTTTATCTGGGTTTTCCAACAAGATATGGATAAAAATCATCTATCTTCTTTCAAAGTTGGTCCTTCATACAACCCTCAAGATTTTTAAGTTCTTTCTTTACATTTCTCACCAAAATTTAGATATATGTGTCCCTAATGATGGAGTTAATGTAAGGTGAAAGAGGAATTTCAGGTTAGTTATGGAGTGATTATATGGAGAAATTTCCTACCCACCCCCCCCAAAAAAAGAAAAGCAACTAGCAGCCATGAAGCAAATATCTGTCATGAATAACACATAGACCTCCTTATATGAAGTCACAAAAATTGATGGTTAATTTGTTTTCACACCTAAGCCCAATAATATTCTCATCAAAAAAGAAGAAATAACTTGGCAATATGCCAAATCTGGGGTGGGGGTGGGGGGGTGCCCTCTGAGGATTAATTTCACGAATTTGTTTGCTTTTCATTATGATATCTTTTTCTTTTGAAATCATATCTTTAAAAGGTCACAATCGAGGGACTTAGCACACATTAACTTGGCAGACTGGATTTCCAATTTTAGTCTATTTTTATGAATCTGCATTTCCTGGGAGAAACAGAATATCAAATTTTTTTCTGTTTTTAAGTCCTTGTGTGACTAGTTGAGTTCAGTCAAACCCAATACTTCTGGATTTCCTTTCTCTGCATACTTAAACTTTTTAATATAGGTTGTTGTGTTGAATAACAAACATCTCTGCATAATCAGTTATCTCAAATTCATTGTGTAAAAGAAAAAATACATTTATTCTTGTCTTCTGTTGGTTAGAAATTTTAAAAGGGCAAAGAGGAAGCACATTTCTACCCTAAGATTATTCTTCTGAGAAGGATCAAAA
Organism: Odocoileus virginianus; assembly: GCF_023699985.2. NCBI lineage: Eukaryota > Metazoa > Chordata > Mammalia > Artiodactyla > Cervidae > Odocoileus > Odocoileus virginianus. The sequence goes on from NC_069680.1 coordinate 36,661,805, forward strand.
CTGGATGTGACTCAATGTCTTGAGGCTAAAGTCATGTAAAGACTATTTTATTTCTATATCAGGCATCAGAACTATGAGGACTCAAAGACCAGGACTGCTAACCACAGAGGCTGCTATAGTTGGTCTTTCCAAGTGGATTGACTTTCTCACACTATGATGTCCTCGGGTTAGACAAGTCTTACATGCAACTCATAGCCTCAAGCACCAATGTTTTAGCAAACAAGGTGAAAAATAGATCAATTTATGGCTTAGCCATGCATTGCCACTCTTACCACATATTATTGGTTGCAAGTGAATCACAGCCCACCTAGAATTAAGGAGAAGGGACATTGGGCCTCATCTTGGAAAGGGAGCACTTATGACCATTTATTTAAAAATCGTCATAGTTGGGAACCCCGTGGGCTTCTTAAAGCATATGAATCTCCTGAAACCATTTTCAAAATGGTCTATGTATATGTATTTTTATTTTCAAATGGCTCTAAAATTTTTATCTTAGAAGTTGACATCAGAATAACTACAGTCAAGTACTAGTTTTTGTGACTGCCTGTGCGGTTATGGTATCAGCAAAATTGGGAAATTTTTCTAACACCCATTTAGTACATAAAACATTTAAAGTAGTTCCCTGAATAGACCCGCAATGGCATGGTGATACAAATGGCTGCAAATTAAAATGCAAATAATTGTATTGGGAAGGGGAAATTCTTCAGAGACTGTACTCATCAGAAACCTATCCAAAGATACTAATATGCAAGTATGATACATGGGTTAACTTATTTTTTCATGCTGTAGCTAATGCTTTAATGCTATTGACATAACCCAGAGACTATTTTTCTTTGCAAGTGAGGAACCCATACTTGACCAAAATGTTTTCACCAGACTAAAATAATGGTATTCTTTACATTTCAACAGATGTCACTAACATTTTTGGAGATTAGGTAGTGTCACTCTTTCTAAATGATTGTTTTTAAACTACAACAGTACTAGTAGATATATTTACTGAACCATGATTGATTTGCTTTTTAAAAAATATTTTTGACTAAGACACAGAGAAAATTGGTAATAGATACTGAAAAGTGTCCTGCAGTTATCATGTTCATAATCTAGTAAATTTTATTTCCTCTTGATAGGAAACATGGTTGTACAGAGATAAATAGAATATTGTATATTTAATAAAATGAATTAGATTTGTTAAGTCATTTACCTGCTACTCACCTCTCAAAGTCTTAAAAACACACTGACATTTTGGAGTGCCTGCACTTGGACTTGATATCAAAATTAGAAAATAAACTTTTAATTAAGTGGTATCATTAGTAATTCTGTGCCCACATCACATTTACCACCTTAGATATATACATATGTTCACTTCTATTTATATTGACTTTCCTGGTGATTCAGATGGTAAAGAATCTGCCCACAATGCCGGAGACCCAGGTTTGATCCCTGGGTTGAGAAGCGCCCTGGAGAAGGGAATGAAACCCACTCCAGTATTCTTGCCTGGAGAATTCCAAGGACATAGGAACCTGGCAGGATACAGTCCATGGGATCCCAAAGAGTAGGACAGGACTGATTGACTAACATTTTCACTTTCATTAGGCTCAGGAGAGGGCTCTTAGAGAACAATGGTATTGAGCTTACAAAGACAGGTATTACTAACACCACACAGATAAATATGAGATGGGGGAGATTGCTGCAAGTTGAGTGCAAGGATGAGTGAAGGCAACGAAACAGGTGAAACAGGCTTATTTGGGGTATAGAGAACTTCAAGCAAGTAGTTGACAACACAAAGACAAGTTGAGATCATAATATTTAAGTTCTTGAATGTGGAACCACAGTTTATTTTGGCTTAAGGGATTACATTATTGAAAGTATGTATTAAGAATATTAGCCTTGAAAGAGTTTGCATTAAAGTGAGATGTGGGAGAAACATGAAGCCCAATAATGACACTGAAAACTATGAAAGCTGATTACTTTCCGGAGATCTTAGTCAGATACTATGTCTCCAAACCCTGCAAATAGAAAAATAGATTTGAATCATTTGAGAAAGTATGAACAGATAGTGACTTTTCATTCTACAAAGGAAAAAACACATCTAATATGTTCTTTGGTAATTTATTTTAAAGATTTTTTTATCCTTATTATATACATAAAAGTGAAAGTGAACAATGCTGAGTCATGTCCAACTCTGTGGGACCCCATGGACTATAGCCCATGGAATTCTCAAGGCCAGAATACTGCAGTGGGTAGCCATTCCTTTCTCCAGGATATCTTCCCAAACCAGGGACCAAACCCAGGTTTCCCACATTTCAGGTGGATTCTTTATCAGCTGAGCCACAAGGGAAGCCCTTTTCATATGTATGTATGTATATATGTCTTTTCCATGGGGATGGTCTTTATCCCTGTCTCCTGTACAATGTCATAAACCTCCATCCATAGTTCATCAGGCACTCTATCCATCAGATCTAGTCCCTTAAGTCTATTTCTCACTTCTACTGTATAGTCATAAGGGATTTGATTTAGGTCATACCTGAATAGTCTAGTGGTTTTCCCTACTTTCTTCAATTTCAGTCTGAATTTGGCAATAAGGAGTTCATGATCTGAGCCACAGTCAGTTCCCAGTCTTGTTTTTGCTGACTGTATAGAGCTTCTCCATCTTTGGCTGCACTGAATATAATCAATCTGATTTTGGTGTTGACCATCTGGTGATGTCCATGTCTAGAGTCTTCTCTTGTGTTGTTGGAAGAGGGTGTTTGCTATGACCAGTGCATTCTCTTGGCAAAACTCTATTAGCCCTTGCCCTGCTTCATTCCTTACTCCAAGGCCAAGTTTACCTGTTACTCCAGTTGTTTCTCAACTTCCTACTTTTGCATTCCAGTCCCCTATAATGAAAAGTACATTTTTTGGGGGTGTTAGTTTTAAAAGGTCTTGTAGGTCATCATAGAACCGTTGAACTTCAGCTTCTTCAGCATTACTGGTTGTGGCATAGGCTTGGATTATCATAATATGATGCTTTTGAACTGTGGTGTTGGAGAAGACTCTTGAGAGTCCTTTGGAATGCAAGGAGATCCAACCAGTCCATCCTAAAGGAGATCAGTCCTGGGTGTTCATTGGAAGGACTGATGTTGAAGCTGAAACTCCAATACTTTGGCCACCTCATGCGAAGAGCTGACTCACTGGAGAAGACCCTGATGCTGGGAGGGATTGAGTGTAGGAGGAGAAGGGGACAACAGAGGGTGAGATGGCTGGATAGCAACACCTACTCAATGGACATGAGTTTGAGTAATCTCCAGGAGTTGGTGATGGACAGGGAGGACTGGCATGCTGCGATTCAAGGGGTCACAAAGAGTCAGACACGACTGAGTGACTGAATGGAACTGAGCTGAATATTTATTTATTTTTTGCATATTGTTTGCTATGCAAATCGCCAAAGGGAAGAGTTAGAATTCATCTTTCTACATAATTATCTAATGAGCAGTTTACAAAAAAGAGCTGTTGGCTTACAGTGAATTCTCACAAAATTCAGAAGGAAAAAGGAAATAAAATATTCAGTTCAGTTGAGTTGCTCAGTCGTGTCCAAATCTTTGCAACCCCATGGACTGCAGCACACAAGGCATCCCTGTCCATTACCAACTCCTGGAGCTTGTTCAAACTCATGTTCATCAAGCTGGTGATGCCACCCAACCATGTCATCCTCTGTCATCCCCTTATCCTACTGCATTCAATCTTTTCCAGCATCAAGATATTTTCCAGTGCATCAGTTCTTCACATCAGGTGGCCAAATTATTAAGAGTTTCAGCTTAAGCATCAATTCTTCCAATGAATATTCAGGGTTGATTTCCTTTGGGATTGACTGGTTTGATCTCCTTGCAGTCCAAGGGAATCTCAAGAGTCTTCTCAAACACCACTGTTCAAAAGCAGCAAATCGTTGGCACTCAGCTTGAAGAAGAAAATGGCAACCCACTCCAGTATTCTTGCCTGGAAAATCCCATGGATGTGGAACCTAGTAGGCTACAGTCCATGGGGTCAAAAAGAGTTGGACACAACTGAGTGGCTTCACTTTTCTCTATAGTCCAACTCTCATATCCATACATGACTACTGGAAAAAAAAAATATAGCTTTGACTAGAAGGACCTTTGTTGGCAAAGGAATGTCTCTGCTTTTTAATATACTGTCTAGGTTGGTCATAGCTTCTCTCTCAAAGAGAAAGCGTCTTTTAATTTCATGGCTGCAGTCACCATCCGCAGTGATTTTGGAGACCAAAAAAATAAAGTCTGTCACTTTTTCCATTGTTTCCCCATCTATTTGCCATGAAGTGATGGGACTGAATGCCATGATCTTCGCTTTCTGAATGTTGAGTTTTAAGCCAACTTTTTCACTCTCCTCTTTCACTTTCATCAAAAGGTTATTTAGTTCTTCTTCACTTTCTGCCATAAGGGTGGGGTCATCTGCGTATCTGAGGTTATTGATATTTCTCCGGGCAATCTTGATTCCAGCTCGTGCTTCATCCAGCCTGGGCTTTCACGTGATGTATTCTGCATATAAGTTAAATAAGCAGGGTGACAATATACTGCCTTGACATACTCCTTGCTCAATTTGGAACCAGTCTGTTGTTCCATGTCCAGTTCTAACTGTTGCTTTTTGTTCTGCACACAGATTTCTCAGGAGGCAGGTAAGGTGGTCTGGTATTCCTATCTCTTTAAGAATTTTCCACAGTTTGTTGTGATCCACACAGTCAAAGGCCTTGGCATAGTCAATAAAGCAGAAGTCAGTGTTTTTCTGAAACTCTCTTGCTTTTCCCATGATCCAACAGATGTTGGCAATTTCATCTCTGATTCCTCTGCCTTTTCTAAATCCAGCTTGAACATCTGGAACTTCACGGTTCACATACTATTGAAGCCTGGCTTGGAGAATTTTGAGCATCACTTTGCTAGCATATGAGATGAGTGCAATCATGTGGTAGTTTGAATATTCTTTGGCATTGCCTTCCTTTGGGATTGGAATGAAAACTAATCTTTTCCAGTCTTGTGGCCACTGCTGAATTTTCCTAATTTGCTGGCATATTGAATATAGCACTTTTACAGCATCATCTTTTAGGATTTGAAATAGATCAACTGAAATTCCAGCCATGAAATTAAAAGACACTTTCTCCTTGGAAGAAAAGCTATGAGCAACATAGACAGCATATTAAAAAGCAGAGACATTACTTGGTCTAGTCAAAGCTATAGTTTTTCCAGTAGTCATATATGGATGTGAGTTGGACTATAAATAAACCTGAGCACTAAAAAATTGATGCTTTTGGACTGTGGTGTTAAGAAGACTCTTGAGAGTCCCTTGTACTGCAAGGAGATCCAACCAGTCCATCCTAAAGGAGATCAGTCCTGGGTGTTCATTGGAAGGACTGATGCTGAAGCTGAAACTCCAGTACTTTGGCCACCTCATGCAAAGAGCTGACTCATTGGAAAAGACCCTGATTCTGGGAAAGATTGAAGGTGGGAGGAGAAGGGGATGAGATGGTTGGATGGCATCACCAACTGGATGGACATGAGTTTCAGTAAGCTTCAGGAGTTGGTGATGGACAGAGAGGCCTGGCGTGCTGCAGTTAATGAGGTCACAAAGTGTCAGACACAACTGAGCAAATGAACTGAACTAACTGAATGCTTTTTGGAGTACTCAGTTCAGGCTGTACAGAGGAGGTGACATTTTAGCTAATTGTGAAGTGACAATCTGGACAATTACAGAAGGACTTCTAGGTAAAGAGAAAAGAAATGCAGAGATGCAACATTCAAAATTTCTATGCATATATCATAATTTATAAATGCCTAGGGAACAATAAAGTAGAGAGAGAGGAGACTTACAGGAAGTGTAGCTTTGATAGTAGTCAGGAAACTGTCCAATCATACAGAAAACAAACTTGCTTTCCCATAGCAACATGTTTTTTTTTTTTTTTTTTCAGATGGCCTCAACCAAACCTGCATTACACTGAGAAAAAAAAATTGGCAACCAATAAAAGAAAATGACCTTCCAATGTCTAAACTATGTCTAAGGGAGATCTTTGACTTGAATCTTTGAACATGGAAATGATTAAAGCAAATGACCACTATGTCAACTTAGATTTGAGGAACTTGTATTTATAAATAAAACAAATCTTTGACAATCCCCCACCACACACACACAATTCTGTGATTTCTCAGTTTCTAAATCAACTCACAAGGCCTCAATTTATGCTAGCAGAAAAACCATATACAGAAGTTTTGCAGTCTACAATAAAAGTCTCTTCTCAAATTATATCACATGTGACTATGAAAAACAGAAAAATGATAATTGCCTGCACAAAAGCTAAAGCCAGATCCACACAGCACTATTGTCAAATTTAGCAAATAAAAATGCAGATCACCCAATTTGAAATTCAAATTCAACTGAGCATCCTGTATTTTACTTGGCTTCTAGACCACAGAGGTCAATGGGGAAAGGGAGTTTATCTCAGACAGAATGTAAGCAGCTGCCAGATATATAAATCAAGGTCTATTGCCAAAGCAAAAATTATAATTATTTCCTGCCAAGGAATATTTTATCATTTCTATATACAAACATTCCTATATAATTGCCTTCTTTCCTTTTAGGAATGTGAGTTTTTCTCGGTAGTCATGTTATGACTTAATCATTATTTACTAAGCATGAGAATGAAGGATACAACAAGTCTTCTTATTTCTATATGATTAATTCATGAAGAGCCATATCTTGATCTAATGAAGCAAATGACACATTGTCCCCAAATCCTAGGCTTTGTATGTATGTATGTTAGTTGCTCAGTCGTGCCTGACTCTTTGTGAACCCATGGACTGTAGCCTGCCAGGCTTTTCTGTCCATGGAATTTTCCAGGCAAGAATACTCAAGTGGATTGCCTTTCCCTTCTCCAGAGGAACTTCCCAACCCAGAGATCAAACCCTGGTCTCCTGAATCGTAGGCAGATTTTTTTACCGTTTAGTCTTTTTATTTCTATATGGTTAATTCATGAAGGGCCATATCCTGACCTAGTGGTATATCCTAGACTTTGAGTGGTATAAAATCATTGATGGAATTTATAATGTCCATTAAGGATAGTATGAGTGGTCTGTATTGAAAGAAAGTGCTTGTATGCAGTTGATGATCAATGAGGAGCCTCCTTTGTACATATATTTACTTAAAATCAAAATCTTAGTGGGCCTGCAGGCTCTTAGAAAAGGACTTTCTCAGCCTCCTTTACAGATAGGTGACCCTGAAACTAAGTTGTAACCAGTGGAATATGTTCAGAAGTTACATGTGCCATATTTAGTTTATGTCCTCTAAAGAAAAGAACTATGTTCTTCTTTCCATTTATGTTCTCCTTCTGACTGAAAGGAAGATTTGAAGGTAGAAGTTGAAACAGTCTTATTGGAGCACAAAATAAAAGTCATATATTGATAATGTAAGAGCAAGGAGATTGGAGTCCAAGCCTCTGATGACAATAGAGCTGTCTCCCCCTAAATTCTACGTATGAAAAGATAAGTACCTATCTTGTTGAAGTCACTACTGTTTGGGTATTCTTTAATATAGAAACTAAAACAATAATCTAACATAAGGAAAATATATAATGTATATATACATACATATTTAGTGCTTGAAATGTTAATACAAAATGTGAGGAATTTGGGATATACTATAAGATCTCTATATATTGAATTTGAGGTTTCCACAGGAGATTTGGGTAGTGAGATTTTGTCAATTTGCATAAGATCTTAAAGTAATAAAAAAGAGAAAAAGATAAACATCAGCCCAATAGTATCAGCTTGTACAAACTTAAAATGTAGTACAGAGAAATAGGCTGAAAGGAATGAAAGGAAAAAAATAAGAACAAAACATGTTGCAAATATGAAAATGTTAATATTCTGATAATAATTGCTGTATATATCAGTAAAAAGAATCCCAACAGGAGAGCCCAGTAGATACATAGTGTAAGGAATATACTATTTTCAACAGAAGGAAGACAAATAAGGGATATCAAGAATAATAATAGTACTGTAACAATATAAAATAACAATAAAGATTACTAAAATAGCAATCATATTCTGAGATCAAAATATATACTTAAACTTTATATGCACATTACTTATCAGCATTATGTTATAATTCCAACAACCCTATGAATTAGATGTGATTATTTTCCACATGTATAATACTGAAGTTCAAGATTAGAGTGATACATCCAAGATTGCAGTCAATAATATATGATCAAGTCAAACTTCGACCCCACTGTCAGACTCTGCCTGACTTCTGTCAGACTCCAGAGCTGATGCTACTTTGCTGATGTTTCCTCACAAAACTCTAAGAAAAAGTGGCTTATTAACAACTGGAAAAATTTGAATTAATACAAACTATTAGACTTTAACATAAATACTACCATTAGTACATAATGCTGATAAAGAAGTTACAGGACAGCTACCCTAATTATTCATGGCAATTTTAAATTAGTATCATCAATTTGAGAGAAATTTGCCACAATAAATCTTAAAGTATTTTACTGTCAAGTATTTTGAAGAAGAGTTATTTAAATGAAATTAAATAAAATCTTTAAATATGTTGAGTCAGTGAAATTTATGCATTAAATAAATTAATCACAATGGGCAACTAAAGAGCAACTGTTTAGTAATATCTCATGCAAGCAAAACAAGTTCACACCAAATAACAATGACAATAAGTAAAAGGAGAATTCTCATTAACGTCAAAAGCTCAGACTGACAACAGTGAATAGTCAGACTGAATGTCAAGAAAGAGTGGAGAATAACCTATTATAATTTGGTGAAAGTTAATTGAAAATTTTGTATGCATCTTATTTCCTGCTCATATGTAAAATCAGTGAAAAGACATTCTTAGCTGTCAAAGGGCTGAAATTACCTAATACCAATTTTGCACTGATTTTATTTTTTAAAAGTCCCTAAATGGGTACTCCAATTATAAAAATTATAAATTTTTTTCTCTGTTGAAAATTGCACAGAGACTTTTTGACAGTCACTTTAAAAGTTTAAAATTATGTTAACAGTAAAAGATAATCCAAATAACTGGCTTACAAAAACAGTCAGCTCTTTCTAATTTGAAAATTTTTGAAGTAATCAAAAAAAGGTCTACATATAAATACTGAAGGATGACAGATTATCAGGGAAAAAATATGAGACAAAGGACACAAGACAAAATATTTCTTCAGTGAAAATATTTTCTCAAATTTCCATTGTTCACACAGCACTTAATGATAGAGTCCACTCTTTTAAGTGTATACTAATCTACCCTATCTTCAAATTGAATATTTAATGACTCAAAGAAGAAACAGAAGGCAAAATAGTAGTTGACAGGAAAAAAAAAAGGGGGACAACAGAAAAATCATGAAATTAAAGAACTATGGGGGGCATTGGTTCTAGGACACCCTTGGATACCAGAATTTCATATGATCAAGTCCTTTATATAAAATGGCATAGTATTTTCATGTAACTTACCTACATCTCCCTATATGTTTTAAATCACGTCTAGATTACCCGCAACACCTACTACAGTGTAACTGCTATGTGCGGAGAGTGCTAAATTGCTTTAGTCCTGTCCAACTCTATGTGAGCTTATGAACAAGTAGCCTGTCAGGCTTCTCTGTTCATGGGATTCTCCAGGGAAGAATACTGGAGTGGCATACTGTTTCCTACTCAAGGGGGTTTCTCAATACAGGGATCGAACCTGGGTTTCTTGCATTTGCAGGTGGGTTCCTTACCACTAGAGTCACCTGGGAAGCCCCAAATGCTATACAAATAGCTATAAATACAATGTAAATGTTATAAAAATAGTTGCCAATTTGTGGCAAACTCAAGTTTTCCTTTCTGGAAATTCTGGAAAGTTTTTTCAATGTTTTAAATCTATGGTTGTGGAATCTGCAGATACAGAGGGCCACCTGTATATAGAATGATCGCAGAGAAAGACTGCACCTAGTTTGGTGAGAATATAGGAGCATATATAATTTAGATAAAAGTGAGCAAAAGGAAATAAAATTTAACAAACATTAAAATTATGATAGAGAAAAATAATACAAATGAGACAAATAAAATTCAATATACAAATGGTAGAGTCATTCAAAAGCTAAAATATGAAAGAAAACTTAAATAAAATAAAGATGTAAGCCAAGAAGTATACCTCTGAATTAAGAAAAACAAACAAACAAAAAAACACTTAAATGTACATGCTGCAAGAGAACAATATATGTCAGGAATTATCAAAGCAGAATATAAGCTAATAAGGTTATTAAACTTCAAAAGATGAATTGTCTTTGCACATATAAAAAACAAGTTATTTACACAGTGTCTCAGTTTTATACAAGGCAACATTAAACACCAGAAAACCATCAAAATGATACTTATGAAATAGTAAGGGAAAGAATCTGAGATCAACAAGTTGATACACAGCCAAAATCTTTTTTCAAATAATAAGTCAATAATTTCTAATTATTATTACCATATGTCCTTAAATAATCTGGAAGGGATAGACCCAACTGTAAGACTACTAGAAATAGCATAGTAAAAGAATAGAAGTGAGTGATGAATACATTTGATGCTAGAACTCAGACAAAAACAAATGTGAGAACCACGTAAAAAAAAAAATAAACTCTTACCTTAGAAAAGATATTACCCATACTTTGCCAACAAAGGTCCATCTAGTCAAGGCTATGGTTTTTCCAATGATCATGTATGGATGTGAGAGTTGGACTGTGAAGAAAGCTGAGAGCAGAATTGATGCTTTTGAACTGTGGTGTTGGAGAAGACTCTTGAGAGTTCCTTGAACTGCAACGAGATCTAGCCAGTCCATTTTAAGGAGGTCAGTCCTGGGTGTTCATTGGAAGGACTGATGTTGAAGCTGAAACTCCAATACTTTGGCCACCTGCTGCGAAGAGCTGACTCATTTGAAAAGACTCTGATGCTGGGAAAGATTGAGGGCAGGAGGATAAGGGGACGACAAGGATGAGATGGTTGGATGGCATCATCGACTCAATGGACATTGGTTTGGCTGGACTCAGGGAGTCGATGATGGACAGGGAGGCCTGGCTGTGCTGTGGTTCACGGTGTCTCAAAGAGTTGGACACGACTGAGCAGATGAACTGAACTGAATTTTTGAACAACAAAGGGAAATTAGAAGATTGTGTGGCAAGGCTGATTTTCTCATCTTTAATGGCCAAAAATCAAAAGATGTCATCCATATTTGATAAGTAAATAGTAAAGTTGTAAATATAGAGAATTACTCTCTGAAAAATAGAGTATTAAGATGATAAAAATTTCAAAATTATACTTATAAAGTTCTCAGGGTCTCACAAGTTGAAAAACAAGTATTGGCTAGGGCTAAAATTTTATTTTGATGAAATGAAAGAGGAGAGTGAAAAAGCTGGCTTAAAACTCAGCATTCAGAAACTAAGATCATGGCATCTGGTCCTATCACTTCATGGCTTTATCTTCATGGGCTCCAAACTCACTGCAGATGGTGATTACAGCCATGAAATTAAAAGACACTTGCTCCTTGGAAGAAAAGCTATGACCAACCTAGACTGTGTATTATAAAGCAGAGACATTACTTTGCCGACAAAAGTCCATCTAGTCAAAGTTATGGTTTTTCTAGTAGTCTTGTATAAATGTGAGAGTTGGACCATAAGGAAAGTTGAACACCGAAGAAATGAAGCTTTTGAACTGTGGTGTTGGAGAAGACCCTTCAGAGTCCCTCAGACTACAAGGAAATCCAACAAGTCTATCCTAAAGGAAATCAACCCTGAATATTCATTGGAAGGACTGATGCTGAAGCTGAAGCTCCAATACTTTGGCGACCTGATGTGAAGAACTGACTCATTGGAAAAGACCCTGATGCTGGGAAAGATTGAAGGTGGGAGGAGAAGGGAACGACAGAGGATGAGATGGTTGGATGGCATCACTGACTCAATGGACATGAGTTTGAATAAACTCTGGGGGTTGGTGATGGACAGAGGGAAGCCTGGAGTGCTGTAGTCCATGTGGGTCACAAGGAGTTGGACATGACTAAGTGACTGAACTGAACTTAACCAAAGATATCCTCTGTTTTAGTTAATTCAAAGTCAAACTGATCAGGCATCTTATTTACATCTGCAAACTTTATAAACCTTCCCTATAATATAAAATGATCCTAAAAAATGCATTCAATCATATTCACATATTCTTCCCACCAACAGGAGAGGCTAATATATAGTAAACTAAGTCACATCTAGGTAATTTTAAAATTCCACTCATCACAGAAATATTTTAATTGAAAAAATCAAATTTATTTATTTTTATGTTTATCCATAAAACATTTTTCACAACTATCCAATAACACTGTAGGAGTATCTTTTTACTATACACTCTTTTACACATGAATGCATGATATGTGTGCTTTATCACTTAGTCATGTCCAACTCTTTGTGATCCCATGAACTGGAGCCCACCAGGCTCCTCTGTCCATGGGATTCTTCAGGCAAGAATACTGAAGTGAGTCACCATGCCCTCCTCCAGGGGATCTTCCCAACCCAGGGATCAAACCCAGGTCTCCCTCATTGCAGGTGGATTCTTTATTGTCTGAGCTACCAGGGAAGCCCAGGAATACTAGAGTGGGCAGCCTATCCTAAAATTAAAGAAAAATTGTTAAATAAATTTGAAATAGTGATTTCAATCAATGTTTTGTGCTCCCAGACAGAGAAAGCTTATTATTTGAATTTGTTTTCAGCAAATCATGTATTTTCATTTTTGAACTTGGTTAACATCATTGATATTCATGACTTAAATTGTCTCAAGTTAATTCTGAATTTCCTGTCTACTCATATACCCTCACAAGCCCTAGTTTATGGGAATGATAAATGACAATACACACAGATTTAATAGAAAACATATGATTCCTATAGAGAATTCAAAGATACTTTGTGAAGTGAGAGTTGGACCCATATTAAATTAATTTTATACATTAAAGTTGGAATACACATCTGGAATAATTGTTTAGTGCAATTATTAATAAACAAACATTAAGTTTGTTGCCTATGCACATATTTTCCTGAAGTGTTTGGTAATTTAATTAATCTTGTATATTTATCTTTTCTTTTCTCCAGTTATCCCTATAGGTACAGACACAATATGCACTCTATTCTATTAGTAGTATTAGTAGTATTAGTAATATTAGTAATATTAGTAGTATTCTATTTAGTAGTTCTCTACTGATTCATAACTAAAGAAAGACTTGTATCTTTGCTACAAGCAGTTTTACCAGGTCCCTTGGCAATGTATTTGTATAAAAAGGGGATTTCATTAGAGAGAACATGTTTAAATAAATGGCATTCTTCATATCTATTCACATGGTTCAATATCTAATTATTATGTGCTTGTTTATTGCTTTTTTCATAATGGTTAGTATCAAAGACTTTAATGCTGAGAGGGACTTTAATGTGATTTGCCATATACTATTCTCTAGGGGAAATTTTTCTACAAAGCACTTCTTAACAAGCATCATTTAATTTAATTTAATTCTGTCAATAATGGATAAACATAATTCTCAATGCAGCATTTCTATCATTGAACCCCTACACTTATTCAAAAATTATTTCTCATCTTAATTGAGACCTGAACATTGTATCTGGCTTGACCTTCTGGAGGGAGGAAAATGCATATGCTACACTAAATCCACATGTTCAAAAATCATTTTCACCCCTAAGCACATTTTCTCAGGATTTACTCCTTTTAGTTTTTTCAAATAGTTGCCTCATTCCCTGTCAGTGGGTCCCACTGGCTTTGTCCCAGCAAGGGGCTGGAAAAACAATCAAGCTTCTAGGCTGCCAAATTGATAGCATCAAAGCAAACTCAAAAAGCCATTAAGAGAATGATCACCCCTATTTCTGAACCAAGAACTTCCAGATGTTCAAGCTGGTTTTAGAAAAGGCAGAGGAACCAGAGATCAAATTGCCAATATCTGCTAGATCATCGAAAAAGCAAGAGAGTTCCAGAAAAAAACATCTATTTCTGCTTTATTGACTACGCCAAAGCCTTCGACTATGTGGATCACAATTAACTGTGGAAAACTCTGAAGGAGATGGGAATACCAGACCACCTGACCTGCCTCTTGAGAAACCTACATGCAGGTCAGGAAGCAACAGTTAGAACTGGACATGGAACGATAGACTGGTTCCAAATAGGAAAAGGAGTACATCAAGGCTGTATATTGTCACCCTGCTTATTTAAATTAGCAGAGTATCATGAGAAACACTGCTCTGGAAGAATCACAGGCTGGAATCAAGATTGCCGGGGGAAATACCCATAACCTCAGATACGAAGATGACACCACCCTTATGGCAGAAAGTGAAGAGGAACTGAAAAGCCTCTTGATGACAGTGAAAGAGGAGAGTGAAAAAGTTGGCTTAAAGCTTAACATTCAGAAAACTAAGATCATGGCATCTCCCATCACCTCATGGGAAATAGATGGGGAGACAGTGGAAACAGTGTCAGACTTTATTTTTGGGGACTCCAAAATCACTGCAGATGGTGATTGCAGCCATGAAATTAAAAGACGCTTACTCCTTGGAAGGAAAGTTATGACCAACCTAGATAGCATATTAAAAAGCAGAGACATTACTTTGCCAACAAAGGTCTGTCTGGTCAAGGCTGTGGCTTTTCCAGTGGTCAAGTATGGATGTGAGAGTTGGACTGTAAAGAAAGCTGAGCGCTGTAGAATTGATGCTTTTGAACTGTGGTGTTGGAGAAGACTCTCGAGAGTCCCTTGGACTGCAAGGAAATCTAACCAGTCCATCGTAAAGGAGATCTTTCCTGGGTGTCTATTGGAAGGACTGATGCTGAAGCTGAAACTCCAATACTTTGGCCACCTCATGCCAAGAGTTGATTCTTTGGAAAAGACCCTGATGCTGCAAGGGATTGAGGGTAGGAGGAGAAGGGGACGACAGAGGATGAGATGGCTGGATGGCATCAGCGACTCAATGGGCATGAGTTTGAGCAAACTCCGGGAGTTTGTGATGGACAGGGAGGCCTGGCGTGCTGCGATTCACAGGCTCGCAAAGAGTCGGACACGACTGAGCAACTGAACTGAACTGAACTGATTTCTAAGCCAAGTTTCTGTTTATGTGGTGATTCCAATCAGTAGGATATGGGCTTATTGAGTATGTGATTTATTGACAGTGTTCATAAATGAGAAATATTCTTGAAATGTGCCTAGAAGCTAACTCATAGGAAAGTCCTCCACAGTTCCTTATAGACATTTCCCTTTTGATCCTTTCTTTCTCCAGTGCACTAGAGGCTCTTAATCATCTCCTAGCCCTTTCTTTGAGCTGTTTTGCATTCAAACATATTGGCTCACTCACTTGTTGGTAATAGGATACCTTGCTCTCTGTATTTTGACAGCTTTTCTCAATACTGTTTGGATTGTGATGAATATTACTTAATATATGTCATAATATTTTACATTAATTAAACATACTGCATTAATATACATAAGCATTTTCCTTACAATATCTTTCACTTTATACAATTTATACATTTAAAATGCAACCAAATTGCAAAATAAATAAATATTTATACTATTAATACAATAAAATACATGCTTTATTTATTAAAATAAATTTCATCTAAACCAGTATTACCAGTTTAATATTAGTTTTGGATTCAAATACTGGTTTTACTGTTGTTAAGTATGATGGCCATGGAGAAATTAATTCTACATAATGTTGATTTAGAACATGCACCATCTGTGTTAATATGAAGATTAAAGGTGGCCTGAGAAAAAATGTTTAAAATAGCACCTTGATTGAAGCTAGGTATTCAATATATAGCAGTAATCTGCATGTTTTTGTTTGTCATGTTATATCCTCCTCTTTCTCCTCCTTTTCCTCCTTTTCCTCTCTTCTTCATCATCTTCTTTTGTTTCTACTTAAAATTTTCAGTGTCCAATTTTAAATTATTTTAGTTTTACTAAACATGAATATAGTTCTTTGATATTTTCTCATTTTGTGCTTGAATTCATTTTGTGTTTAAATAAGTGATGTCATATTGAAGTGGTAATTATATTGAACAAAATGTGTATTTTCCACTTTTGTGTGACTCATAGATTTGATATGCATATCTGTTGTGTTTTCATCAAAGTCGGTCATAAAGGAGTTGACTATTCTAGCACTATTGACAGAATGCTATACCTCTCATAGCTAGCACACTTCCTAATGCTACTTAAGTAAGTCGTGTCCGACTCTTTGCGACCCCATGGACTGTAGCCTACCAGGCTCCTCAGTCCATGGAATTTTCCAGGCAAGAATACTGGAGTGTGTTGCCATGCCCTCCTCCAGGGGATCTTTCTAACCCAGGGATCAAACTCAGGTCTCCCGCATTCCAGGCAGACGCTTTACCATCTGAACCACCAGGGAAGCCCTTCATGCGCTTCCCTGGTGGTTCAGACAGTAAAGAATCTGTCTGCAATGCGGGAGACCTGAGTTTGATCCCTGGGTTAGAAAGATCCCCTGGAGGAGAGCATGGCAACACACTCCAGTATTCTTGCCTGGAGAATTCCCATGGACAGAGGAGTCAGGCAGGCTACCGTCAGTCCGTAGGTTCACAAACAATTGAACACAACTGAGTGACTAAACACAGCATATATGCCCATCCCATACAATGCTACTTGCTGCTGCTGCTGCTGCTGCTAAGTCACTTCAGTCATGTCCGATCTGTGCGACCCCAATGCTACTTAAATGACACTAAATGTCTGTCACATATTGTCCCCAAATATCCTGTTATTATCATTTTAGCATTACTTATTATTCTTCATTTTACTTGTCTAATTGACCATTTCCCCCATATATGGAGTATGACTCTTAAAGTCAAGGAACACATCTTGTTCACAATTCTCTCTCCTTCGTCTAGCTGACACAAAGTAGGCTATCAACATAGTCACTTATTATTCCTATTTTCCTCTTTTCAAATTGATGTTGATCCACTGGAAAAGTTTTTCAGTTCAGTTCAGTCACTCAGTCGTGTCTGACTCTTTGCGATGCCATGAACCACAGCACACCAGGTTTCCCTGTCCATCACCAACTCCTGGAGTTTACCCAAACTCATGTCCATTAAGTCGGTGATGCCATCTAACCATCTCATTCTCTGTCGTCCCCTTCTCCTCCTGCCTTCAATTTTTCCTAACATCAGGGTCTTTTCAAATGAGTCAGCTCTTCACATCAGGTGGCCAAAATACAACATCAGTCCTTCCAGTGAACCCCCAGGACCAATTTCCCTTAGGATGGATTGGTTGGATCTCCTTGCAGTCGAAGGGACTCTCAAAAATCTTCTCCAACACCACAGTTCAAAAGCATCAATTCTTCTGCGCTCAGCCCTCTTTATATTTCAACTTTAAACCACAAAATAATTTCCAATTTGATACCAAAATTATCCAGTTTGCAGACTTCACTATTTTGCTTTATGATCAACAAATATAATAGTGTAAAAAATGTATTTTATCCATTTGTATCATTGCTGGACTTCTGGGAATAATCCCACAGCAACTAATACTGATGCTCCTGGCTCGTGCTTGTCTCCTTCTTTTAAGGCAGCTAGGTTACAGCTCCTGTTAATTTGACTAGAATAGCATTTAAAATAAAGAGAATTCATAGTTTACAAATAACATAGGAAACAGAGAGGGCTTCCCAGGTGGTGCTAGTGGTAAAGAACTGCCTGCCTATGAAGGAGATATGAGACGCAGGTTCAATCCAGGGGTCAGGAAGATCCCCCAGAGCAGGGCACTGCAACCCACTGTGATATTCTTGTCTGGAAAATCCCATGGACAGAGAAGCTTGGTGGGCAACAGTTCACAAGGTCACAAAGAGTCTGACACAACTGAAGTAACTTAGCATGCACACGCAGGAAGCAGAAACAAATTTTAGAAAGCATCTTATTTGTGATCTCAGAACAGGTTGAAGAGAAGGGATGATAAGGAACTGAGTAAGAAAATAAAGGAACATAAATCCATTAACATAATTGAATCAGCCAGTTTCATTAGGAAGAAAATATGATAATGATCATACAGAAAATAAATCCAAAAGAGCAGAGGATAATTTAAAACAGTTCTGTAATGTTTAATAGGAAATTATAAAGATATACAAGTGAGGAGACTGAAAAATCATGGATACAGACCAAAAAAAAAAACTTCATCTCCAGACAAATTCTTCTATATATGAAAATGGAATAAGAGCAATAATCAAAAATGCAAGAAAATAAATTATTCTGACTAGAAGAAAATAAATTCCAAATCAGAGTTCAATCCAAAATTAATTCTACATGGAATAACAAATGAATACTGGAATGTCTTAAAATAAAAAAATAAAATAAAAGTATAATACTTTTCAGCTTTCTCCATGGGAAATAATTTTTTAAGTGTCAATATAAAAGCAGCATAAGAATTTTTTTCAAAAACCAGTAGGTAAAGCCAGAGATTATGTGAGAGAATTAACATTAGTGATGGCCATTCAATAAATTAATTATAATTAACTGGTGAGTTCAATGTAGTCTTTAATCCTCTCATTAACACCAATTAATGCCAGATACAACTGAGCAACTTTCACTAGAGGTACAAAGAGTACTGTAATTTGGGGCTTCCCTTGTGTTGCAGCTGGTAAGAATCTGCCTGCAATTCCATCCCTGGGTTGGGAAGATCTCCTGGAGAAGGGAAAGGCTACCCACTCCAGCATTCTGGCCTGGAGAATTCCATGGACTATAGTCCATGGGGTCACAAAGAGCTGGACATGACTGAGTGACTTTCACTAGAATGCCAATTAAAAATCCCAATGTCTTTTCTTACTTTAAGAACTCTTTAATGTCTGACTGTTCTGAGTGTTCATATATTTTCTCTAAATTCTACTTAAAATATGAACTTCTGTTCATTAATTTCTCTCTTCTCTCATGCTGTTATAGGAAAAGCAGAATAAACCATATGGCATCATCAACATTGTGTTCAAAATAGCTCAGTGAGAAAATTTATGAGGTACTTTTCTACATCACAAGTGACAATGCCCTCCACTAGTTAATTAGAGTTCACATTTCTCCTAAATTCAATAATTTCCCGCTTTTCTCAGACCCTCACCAATAGCCTCCATAAGGTCCAATATTCTTCCAGCAATACCTGGTCAAGCAATCAACACTACATATTTTAATTTTTTTGGCAAAAAGCTGTTTCCAGACACCAAGATCTGTTCTATTTATTAGTGCCAAAAAAATCACCCCACAGTTCAGTATCATAAATCAATATGTTTTTTATTATGTTCAAGGCTTTTGTGGCTCAGAAACTTAGAGCAGAGGGGATGTTTCACCTCTGCTCCATGATGTCTGGAGACTTAGCTGAAAGGACTCAACCAGCACGGAGCAAGTTGACCAGCTTAAGGCTAGAATTATATGCAAGCTTCTTCACTTATACCTAAGGCATCTGTGCTAAAATGACACACATGTTGGACTTAATTGGTTCTTAACTTAAGCACTTGTACAAGTAGTCTCTCATCTTTGTGTCTTGGAATTCTACACAGTATGGTGGTATCAGGGCAATGCAACTTCTTTTTGAAGGTTAAAAGGTCTGATAACAAGAGTTCCAGTAAACAAGGTGGAAACTCCCTGGCATTTTGTTATCTATCCTTGGAAAAATACGGCATCACTTTTGCCATACTCTATCATGGCAGTCACAAACCAGGCCAGATTGAAGAGCAGGGATATAAATCCCTACAACTGAGAGGCAGGGATGTAAAAGAATTTGCGGACATATTTTAAAACTACCAGATATGTAAAATTAAATTTTCTGATTATTTATGCAATAAAGTACTTTTCATATGAGCCCTACCATTTTTATTTCTTCTTTTGTAAAATGTCTATTCATGTCTCACATTTTTTGATCATCTTCCATTTTGTTACTGATTTATTTTAAAATTTAGTCTAACTTCCTACTATCCATTTAGCTCTTACAATATATGCATATTTTAATTTATTTCTTCAGACTACTTTGATCATTTTTTATAAGAAGTTTGTGCCACATAAATTTAGTCAATCATTATTCAAGGCAAGAGTCCTTGCTTTGTTCTTTGGAAGAATTTAGGGTCTTCTTTTTTTATATTTAATAGTTTGAAATTTCATGAATTTTTTGTCATGGAAATTTGATGAGCACATTTATTTCGAACACTCATACACTTTATTTTTTATAATTCTCATGTATTTTTGTTTTGTTTCCTTCTATTTGCTCTGTTTTTTTTTTTTATTTGCTCTGATTTTTAAGCAAAACATTTCTTAAGATTATATTGAATATTTCACTGATATTTATATCTCATGATTTTCAAAGGTTTGTCAAAATCATTTTTCAAAAAATCTAGTAATTTTTTTTCACCATTTATTTTTAATTCTAAAGCATTTATTCAATGTTTTCCTTTTTTTCCCCCACAATACCCAGTTCTTACTTTACAAATTGAACATATAGTTCAACTGAACATACAATTCTACAATTTTTTTTCTTCTTTTCATGGGGTTAAAAAAAGCATCTGACAACTCTCAGTTCAGCATGGTGCTTTTCATTGAGTGAGCTTTGCTACTGATGAAGAATACCAAATGCCAAAATTAGAAGCCTTCGTACTTCTTACCATTCCCTACAGGCATCAAGAAATTCTAGAGGCTGACTATGTATAAATTCTTTCGTATCTATGGTATATGATTATTAAGTTAATCCCAACATTTCCAACCCCAAGTTTCATTCTTAGGCTACTTAGTATATGGCTAGTCTGAGCATCAAGACACTGAGTTTTTGACAAAGCAACTTGATCTTCCTTGATTATATTCTACTCCTCACATACTCTAGGCTAAGCTTTTCTCTGATCTACTATACTGGTTACCATCATTGTTTATACATATGGGAAATTTATTGAAATCTTGCTCTATTTGTGCTTGCTCTAATAGATGTTTGTATTCTATTTGTTCTCTTCTTAATTGAAGATATATACAATCTTATGTCTTTATTCTCACTTTAGTGGAATCTTGGTAGACAGGAATATATATTTATTCAGCCTTTATGCTAGGAACTTCAAGGTATTTTTTGACTGAGGACCCAAGATCCCCTGGGAAAAGCTGGAAAAAGGACAATCTCTAGTTGCTGCTTTATGCTGTCCACAAAATATGAACAATAGAGGTTAGAAAGTACATGAATTACATGTTGAATTAGTAATGGTATGTATAATATTCTGAGAACAGTGCAGAGTGTTATAGCTTCTTTCCTACTAAAATAATTTCATCCTTAGTACTCATATCACATCTCTTTATAGAGGCAGTTTTGTTATGAAAATATTGACCTAATCCTAATCACCATTTATAGCTGATATACAATGCAACTTAACAGAAAATAATTAAGTTTGTACTGGATGTGGTGGTGGTTTAGTTACTCAGTTGTGTCCAACTCTTTGGATCCCATGCACTGTAGCCCACCAGACTTCTGTGTCCATGGGATTCTCCTCCAGGCAAGAATACTGGAGTGGGTTGCCATTTCCCCCTCCAGGGGTCTTCCCTACCCAGGAATTGAACCCAGGTCTGCATCGTAGGCAAATTCTTTACCATCTGGGCTATAAGGGAAGCCCTTGTACTGAATGTATCTTACCTAAATATTTGTGAATTCATTCTGTTAATGGAAACTGGACAATAAACATCTCTGACTGCTGTTAGAGCCTATATGCCCATGATTAACTAATGGCTAAAATGAGGATCTAAATCCATTGTATCATATCTTTACCACCAGAAATAAATGATAGATGTAAATCACTGTATTTTGTCAACTTGTCACTGAGGTAATAGAAGAGGGCACTGAGCCTGAATAAGTGTGATGGGGAGGAAATTGATTTGGGCTAGTAAGGAGATGTGTTGTAAATTTACACACTTAATTAGTATGCAGGATGGCGTGGAATGCAAGAAAAGACTGAGATAAAATTAATGGCTTAAAAATTTCTGAGAACAGAAAAAGCCATTAACCATTATGCTCAAAAACAAAATAAACACATGCTGCAACCTTTCTTATCTTGGTGTGAGGAAACAAATGATGTGCTAAGACTAGCAAAATATAAGAAACCATTTTCTCAACTGATATAGATGAAATATTTTGATTTACTAAATATGCTTAGAACTTACCATAAAAAATAAATATATTTTCTTCAGTTTAGCTCTTGGGACCAAATCAATACAATTTCACATCACTGAATATTTAAATTACATGGCTTTCCTGACACTATTTTAATCCTGAATGTATCATTGATTCCTACAACGTGACGTGGCAATAACACAGTTTGCAATATACCCTGAAATTTCTACAAATTCTAGTAACAACAAGAATATTTATACACACATAAATAAATTTCAAGAAATCAGAGGACCAACATAAAATAGTTTGTTTTTTTTTTTTTAAGTGAAAGTCACTCAGTTGTGTCTGAATCTTTGTGACCCCATGGACTATACAGTCCATGGAATTCTCTGGGCCAGAATACTGGAGTAGGTAGCCTTTCCCTTCTCCAGGAAATCTTCCCAAAACAGGGATCAAGCCCAGGTCTCCCACATTGTGGGCAAATTCTTTACCAGCCCAATATAAAATAAATGAATACATATAAAATGTTGATTTCAGAGAAAGAAAGGATTGCTTTTGCTGAGGGAAACTATTAATCAGGACATTTTAGTTTCAGACCATAAAAAACAAATAAAAATTCAAATGTTTATAAGTAAAAATGGAAAGCATTGATTCTTATAACTGAAGCACATCAGACTACATTGTGATGTGGATAAGACCATATATTCTTGAATTAGGTTATATATTAGCTCTGTTACTTTGGGTAAGTCAACTAACTACTCTTTATTTCATATTGTCTAATATAAAAATTGTATATTAATTTTAATTTCTTCATAGAGTCCTTGTGAGTATTATATGCATTATATGTATTATGAGTCTTATGAAGCACATAAAATGGTGCCCAGAACATTATATTTGCTATATGAATGTCATATGTATTATTATTAAAAATAATACATAAGTATTATGATCAGTATTATAATATTATACTTAGTACTATGATATTATTGTAATATACTGTAATAATATACTATAATATATAGTATTATATATTACATAATATATAATATACTATAATAATATATATTATAATGTTATACTTAGTATTATAATTAAAAAATTTAGATTTAGAGCTAGTTTCAGGTTCAACTATTATTCTAGGTTGTAAGAAATTTCTCCATGTAATTTTGTTCTACTTTCCTTTATATCATGTACATTTCTTTCTGATTTTCTCAAAGAAATGCCCCCAGTGTTACCCCAAGGCAAGATGGACACTAGCACCCAGGAGCTTACATCCTAGTAATGTACCTACTACTTTAGGGGAAATAAAAAAAGTTTCATCTAAAAATTTCAACAAAATTTCTGGCTAGATTTCTCATTAGATTAGCTTGGATTATGAGCACAATACAAAAAAACATGGCTAATGGACTAGTGTCCTATTTAATGGACTAGTGTCCTATTTTGGACAGGTCTGAGATATACTTTGAATACCACAAGTGGTAATTGAGTTATCTGTCTTAGACCATGTGCACAAGAAGAGGAAGAGGTAGATCCCCAAAGGACAATTGGAGTGCCCCTACAGAAGAAAACAAAAAAAAGCATAGAGTGTTCTAAATATAATCACAGATATCCATGCTATAATAAATCACTGCAGATAAAACATTAATTAAGATCATTGATTTACTAATAATCATAGAATTTAGCTTTGTTTCTCTGCAACAAATTCACTGTGATGCTGTGATTGGGGTCAACAAGCTACATTACATTACATGGGCTTCCCTTGTGGCTCAGCTGGTAAAGAATCCACCTGCAATGTGGGAGACCTGGGTTCAATCCCTGGGTTGGGATGATCTCCTGGAGAAGGTAAAGGCTACCCACTGCAGTATTCTTGCCTGGAGAATTCTATCGACTGTATAGTACATGAGGTCACAAACAGCCAGACACATCTGAGTTGCGTTCACTTACACTTTGACTGGTATTCAAATTGGATTCCACTATTGGGAGATCCTAGAGAAACACTGGAAGGCAAGAAAAGAAGAGAAGGAACTTCCTTCTTCTTGCTTGCTTGTTCTTGCCAATGTTGCTATAGAAGCAGTTGTTTGGAGAATTACTGGATTTCAGCTTAACTGCTTTTTTCAGCATCCCCCAAAGCACCCTTATAGCATCTCCTTAGAAGTGGCAGCTGGAACACATATCTTCTTCAGGGATGTGAGTTCAGCAAGGTTAGACCTCTGGATTTATAAACTTTGATAGCCCCAACTTCTCTTTGTCCACTTAAGCCTCTGGATAGGATATTTGGGGCAGGGTCAGAACAGAAGAGACAGCTATATGTTATTTTGTTCGCACACTCTTGTTACTTTTATTGTCTAGCCACTTTCCTGTCTTAATAAGTAGTCTAGTATTAGTAGTATATGTGAAATAAAATGTTCTATGTAATATAACCATGACCAATAACAGACCTTTTCCTACAGATTTGGTAATATATATCTTGTCTCAGTGGATTATATGTCACTTCCAATTGTGTTGTCCAAATAAGTCTGTTACCTCTATAAAATCCAATATTGTGCAGCTTTATTATATTCATTTATTACCTCTAGTAATTTTCTGGAAGAGTCTTTAGGGTTTTCTATGTAGAGGATCATGTCATCTGCAAAGAGTGAGAGTTTCACTTCTTCTTTTCCTATCTGAATTCCTTTTATTTCTTTTTCTGCTTTGATTGCTGTGGCCAAAACTTCCAAAGCTATGTTGAATAGTAGTGGTGAGAGTGATGTAGTAAAGTTTCAGGATATAAAATTTTAATATGTTGTTGGATTCTGTTTGCTAAAATTATGTGAAGGATTTTTGCATCTATATTCATCAGTGATATTGGCCTGTAGTTTTCTTTTTTTGTGGCATATTTGTCTAGTTTGGGTATTAGGGTAATGGTGGTCTCATAGAATGAGTTTGGAAGTTTACCTTCTGCAATTTTCTGGAAGAGTTTGAGTAAGATAGATGTTAGCTCTTCTCTAAATTTTTGGAAGAATTCATCTGTGAAGCCATCTGGACCTGGACTTTTGTTTGCTGGAAGATTTCTGGTTACAGTTTCAATGCCCATGCTTGTGATGGGTCTGTTAAGATCTTCTATTTCTTCCTGGTTCAGTTTTGGAAAGTTATACTTTTCTAAGAATTTGTCCATTTCTTCCAAGTTGTCCATTTTATTGGCATATAGCTGCTGGTAGTAGTCTCTTATCATCCTTTGTATTTCAAGGTTGTCTGCTGTGATCTCTCCATTTTCATTTCTAATTTTGTTGACTTGGTTCTTCTCCCTTTGTTTCTTAATGAGTCTGGCTAACGGTTTGTCAATTTTATCTTTTCAAAAAATCAGTCGACTCTACCAGAAAATTACTAGAGCTAGTTAATGAATATAGCAAAGTTGCAAGATATAAAATTAACACACAGAAATCCCTTGCATTCCTATACATTAACAATGAGAGAACAGAAAGAGAAATTAAGGAAACAATACCATTCACCATTGCAACAAAGAGAATAAAATACTTAGGAGTATATCTACCTAAAGAAACAAAAGACCTATACATAGAAAACTATAAAACACTGATGAAAGAAATCAAAGAGGACACAAATAGATGGAGAAATATACCGTGTTCATGGATTGGAAGAATCAATATTGTGAAAATGACTATACTACCCAAAGCAATCTATAGATTCAATGCACTCCCTATCAAGCTACCAATGGTATTCTTCACAAAACTAGAACAAATAATTTCACAATTTGTATGGAAATACAAAAAACCTCAAATAGCCAAAGCAATCCTGAGAAAGAAGAATAGAACTGGAGGAATCAACCTGGCTGACTTCAGGCTCTACTACAAAGCCACAGTCATCAAGACAGTATGGTACTGGCACAAAGACAGAAATATAGATCAATGGAACAGAATAGAAAGCCCAGAGATAAATCCTGGACACCTTATCTTCGACAAAGGAGGCAAGGATATACAATGGAAAAAAGACAACCTCTTTAACAAGTGGTGCTGGGAAAATTGGTCAACCGCTTTAAGAGAATGAAACTAGAACACTTTCTAACACCATACACAAAAATAAACTCAAAATGGATTAAAGATCTAAATGTAATACCAGAAATTATAAAACTCCTACAGGAGAACATAGGCAAAACACTCTCCGACATAAATCACAGCAAGATCCTCTATTACCCACCTCCCAGAATATTGGAAATAAAAGCAAAAATAAACAAATGGGACCTAATGAAACTTAAAAGCTTTTGTACAACAAAGGAAACTATAAGCAAGGTGAAAAGACAGCCTTCAGGATGGGAGAACATAATAATAAATGAAGCAACAGACAAAGGATTAATCTCAAAAATATACAGGCAACACCTGCAGCTCAATTCCAGAAAGATAAATGACCCAAGCAAAAAATGGGCCAAAGAACTAAACAGACATTTCTCCAAAGAAGACATACAGATGGCTAAAAAACACATGAAAAGATGCTCAACATCACTCATTATCTGAGAAATGCAAAGCAAAACCTCAATGAGGTACCATTACACGCCAGTCAGGATGGCTGCTATCCAAAAGTCTACAAGTAATAAATGCTGGAGAGGGTGTGGAGAAAAGGGAACTCTCTTATGTTGTTGGTGGGAATGCAAACTAGTACAGCCACTATGGAGAACAGTGTGGAGAGTCCTTAAAAAACTGGAAATAGAACTGCCATATGACCCAGCAATCCCACTTCTGGGCATACACACCGAGGAAATCAGATCTGAAAGAGACACGTGCACCCCAATGTTCATCACAGCACTGTTTATAATAGCCACGACATGGAAGCAACCTAGATGCCCATCAGCAGATGAATGGATAAGAAAGCTGTAGTCATATACACAATGGAATATTACTCAGTCATTAAAAATAATAGACTTGAATCAGTTCTAATGAGATGGATAAAACTGGAGCCCATTATACAGAGTGAAGTAAGCCAGAAAGATAAACACCAATACAGTATACTAGTGCATATATATGGAATTTAGAAAGATGGTAACGATAACCCTATATGCAAGAGAGAAAAAGAGACAGAGATGTATAGAGCAGATTTTTGGACTCTGTGGGAGAAGGCGAGGGTGGGATGATCTGAGAGAACAGTATCGAAACATGTATATTATCAAGTGTGAAACAGATTGCCAGCCCAGGTTGGATGCGTGAGACTAGTGCTCGGGACTGGTTCACTGGGATGACCCAGAAGGATGGGATGGGGAGGGAGGGTGGAGGGGCGATCAGGATGGGGAATACATGTAAATCCATGGCTGATTCATGTCAATGTATGGCAAAAACCACTACAATATTGTAAAGTAATTAGCCTCCAACTAATAAAAATAAATTGGAAAAAAAATCTAATATTTTATTTGTCCCATCATTTCTCCTGATTTTCAAGGTGACTTCTTTGTCATTTCCACTTCAAACTGTGAAGTCATATAGGTTTATATAAAATTTCAGTGCCACAATATATTCCCTGAGTGAATGTGGGCATTTTATTAATCTACAGATATGTTTCTTCAGATACAACTTGGAGTTAATAATATTGACCTCCCAGGGTTGTTTAAAGGATTAAAAGTAATACAATATGAATACCTAGCATAGAGAATTTCCCTGGGTTTGCATTTAATAATGTCAGTTTGTTCTTTCATTGGATGGGAAAACTGTGTAGATAAACTGAAAAGTTGGATAACAAAACAAAGATATATAAAAGAAGAGCCATCAAAAATCATTATTAAATAATATCACAGACATATTCAAATGATATCAAGAGTGCAGATGAATTGAGATTTTCTTGAAAATAAAGATTGTAATTTTTTTTTTTTAATGTTGTAGTTAATGTAAGAAACATCAGTAAGGAGAGTCCCATTGCAAGAGAGGAGTGATACTGAAACTGAGCAGTACCCTCTGGGGCTTTCCTGGGAACATACCCCATTTCCCTTCCATGTCCTCTGTCTCTTGTTGGTAGAAAAGTTTTAGCCTCCTGAATTTCAAGGAAGAAATTAATTAGAGAAGTGAGAAAATGCAAAACAAAGAAAAACAGCCAAGCAAGACAAAACAATATTAGCTTAGCCATAGAAGAAAGGCAAGGATTTTTAGTTCCACCTCAAGGTCTATAGATAATATAATGAGCCATATCCTTGAGTTGCTCTGCAGATAATACATTCCCCACCAGGTAGAAGTTAACTGCATGCTGACCAGCAGCACATAGACCCTAGGATTAAGTGAAGCCAGCGAACTGATAACTGAGATTCCAGAAACATCACCCTGTCACCTCACAATCAATCAGTCAGAGACTTGTGCACAAGTTGATCAGACACCGTGCAATGCTCTCCCTAAAACTGTCTTAAAAAATCCTCCCCTGAAAGAGAAAAGGGAATATGTTCTTTTGAGTATGGATTGCTGTTCTCCCACATTGGCACCCTCCAATGCTGTCCTTTATTCTCCACAACTGAATGTCAATATATTGACTTTGCTTTGAGTCAGATGAAGGAACCAAAGTTGGGTTAGGAAACATTATTACTGATGTTTATGTTTGAGCCAGTTTGAACCGCTTACAAGAACAAGCAGTGCTCATATCTTCTCATCCCAAATCTATACACAACAATGTCATTTTTCTGAAACTGTACATGTTAGAAGTACTCACGACCTCAGAAATTAGCAAGGAAAAATATGACACTTTTTCTTAGAGAACCAGCTGTTGAATATTAATATTTGCTAAAACACTGCTAGAAAATTGCCTTTAAAATGCTCAGTAAATCTAATATTAATTATTAGAGATAGTAACAATCATTTTCTAGAATGGATTATTCAAATAGTAGTGCTAACTGAAGAAACAATAATCACTAGGTATCAGTTTGAGTACTTTAAGTCAGACTGATATGAGAATCCTCTAATAATACAGTAAATATCTACTAGTTCAGTTTACTACTTCACTTCAGTCACTCAGTCATATCCAACTCTTTGCAACCCTATGGATTGCAGCACGCCAGGCGTCCCTGCCCATCACCAACTGCCAAAGTTTACTCAAACTCATGTCCATTGAGTCAGTGATGCCATCCAACCATCTCATCCTGTCATTCCTTTCTCGTCCTGCCTTCAACATTTCCCAGCATCAGGAAAGATACTTGGCAAGTATGCTATATTCTTTTGGATAGAAGGAGCAATATGGACAAGGTAATAGAATAATTTCATAAATTATTATATGATTCACAGATATATTCATAAACTACTACACTCAAAAATTACTAAATGAAAAACAAAGTTTTTACCTGAAAAACTCGATTCTGTCCATGTTCTGGTAATATTTTATCTATGAGTTGTTTTGTTCATCTGCCAAACAAATATGTGAATGACACAGAATATGGTGACTAGTTAATAGGTTGTGTAATAAAATTAAAAATTAAAATAAACATTCAGTTCAGTTCAGTTCAGTTCAGTTCAGTTGCTCAGTCATGTCCAACTCTTTGCGACCCCATGAATCACAGCACTCCAGGCCTCCCTGTCCATCACCAAATCCCGGAGTCTACTCAAACTCATGCCAATTGCGTCGGTGATGCCATCCAGCCATCTCATCTTCTGTCGTCCCCTTCTCCTCCTGCCCCAAATCCCTCCCAACAGCAGGGTCTTTTTCAAAGAATCAGCTCTTCGCATGAGGTGGCCAAAGTATTGGAGTTTCAGCTTTAGCATCAGTTCTTCCAATGAACACCCAAGACTGATGACATTTAGGATGGACTGGTTGGATCTCCTTGCAGTCCAAGGGACTCTCAAGAGTCTTCTCCAACACCACAGTTCAAAAGCATCAATTCTTCTGCACTCAGCTTTCTTTATAGTCCAACTCTCACATCTATATATGACCACTGGAAAAACCATAGCCTTGACCAGATGGACCTTTGTTGACAAAGTAATGTCTCTGCTTTTTAATATGCTATCTAGGTTGGTCTTAACTTTCCTTCCAAGGAGCTTGAGAACCTCAAGAACAGTAGGAAAAGGTGAATTGGTAGGATACTGAAAGAGGAAGTCCCCAGGTTGGTAGGTGGCCAATATGCTAGTGGAGATGAGTGGAGAAATAACTCCAGAAAGAATGAAGGGATGGAGCCCAAACAAAAACAATACCCTGTTGTGGATGTGACTGGTGATAGAAGCAAGGTCCGATTCTATAAAGAGCAATATTGCATAGGAACCTGGAATGTTAGGTCCATGAATCAAGGCAAATTGGAAGTGGTCAAACAGGAGATGGCAAGAGTGAATGTCTTTCTAAATTCCATATATGTGTTTTAGTATGCTGTAATGTTCTTTATCTTTCTGGCTTATATCACTCTGTATAATGGGCTCCAGTTTCATCCATATCATTAGAACTGATTCAAATGAATTCTTTTTAACGGCTGAGTAATATGGTAATGATAACCCTATATGCAAAACAGAAAAAGAGGCACAGATGTACAGAACAGACTTTTGTACTCTGTGGGAGAAGGCAAGGGTGGGATGTTTCAAGAGAACAGCATCGAAACATGTATATTATCTATGGTGAAACAGATCACCAGCCCAGGTTGGATGCATGAGACAAGTGCTCGGGCCTGGTGCACTGGGAAGACCCAGAGGGATCGGGTAGAGAGGGAGGTGGGAGGGGGGATCGCGATGGGGAATACATGTAAATCCATGGCTGATTCATGCCAATGTATGGCAAAGACCACTACAATATTGTAAAGTAATTAGCCTCCAACAAATAAAAATAAATGAAAAAAAGTGAATGTCGACATTCTAGGAATCAGCAAACTAAAATGGACTGGAATGGGTGAATTTAACTCAGATGACCATTATATCAACTATTGTGGGCAGGAATTTCTTAGAAGAAATGGAGTATCCATCATGGTCAACAAAAGAATCCAAAATGCAGTACTTGGATGCAATCTCAAAAATGACAGAATGCTCTCTATTCATTTCAAAGGCAAACCATTCAGTATCACAGTACTCCAAGTCTATGCCTTGATCAGTAATGCTGAAGAAGTTGATACTGAATGGCTTTATGGAGACCTACAAGACCTTCTAGAACTAACACCCCCAAAAGATGTCCTTTTCATTATAGGGGACTGGAATGCAAAAGTAGGAAGTCAAGAAACACCTGGAGTAACAGGCAAATTGGGCCTTAGAGTACGGAATGAAGCAAGGCAAATGCTAACAGAGTTTTCCTAAGGGAATCCACTGGTCATAGCAAACAACACAAGAGAAGACTGCACACGGACATCACTAGATGGTCGAGACCAATTTCAGATTGATTATATTTTTGCAGCCAAAGATGGAGAAGCTCTATACAGTCAGCAAAAACAAGACCGGGAGCTAACTGTAGCTCAGATCATGAACTCATTATTGCCAAATTCAGACTTAAATTAAAGAAAGTAGGGAAAACCACTAGGCCATTCAGGTATGACCTAAATCAAATCCCTTAGGATTGCACAGGTCAGTCCAGTTCAGTTGCTCATTCACGTCCAACTCTTTGTTACTGCATGAACTGTAACACACCAGGTTTAACTGTCCATCACCAACTCTTGGAGTAAACTCAAACTCATGTCCACTAGGTCAGTGATGCCATACAACCATCTCATCCTCTGTCATCCCCTTCTCCTCCCACCTTGAATTTTTCCAAGCATCAGGGTCTTTTCCAATGAGTCAGTTCCTCGCATCAAGTGGCTAAAGTATTGGAGTTTCAGCTTCAACATCAGTCCTTCCAATGAATATTCAGCACTGATTTCCTTTAGGATGGACTGGTTGGATCTCCTTGCAGTCTAAAGGGCTCTCAAGAGTCTTCTCCAACACCACAGTTCAAAAGCACCAATTCTTTGGTGCTCAGCTTTCTTTATACTCCAACTCTCACATCCATACAGGACTACTCTAAAAACCATAGTTTGATTAGATGGACCTTTGTTAGCAGAGTAATGTCTCTGCTTTTTAATATGCTATCTAGGTTGGTCATAGCTTTTCTTCCATAGTGCAAGAGTCTTTTAATTTCATGGCTGCAATTACCATCTGCACTGATTTTGGAGCCCCCCCAAAATAAAGTCTGTCACTGTTTCCACTGTTTCCCTATCTATTTGCCATAAACTGATAGGACCAGATTCCATGATCTTAGTTTTTTGAATGTTGGGTTTTAACCCAACTTTTTCATTCTCCTCATTCACTTTCAGCAAGAGGCTCTTAAGTTCTTCTTCACTTTCTGCCATAAGAGTGGTGTCATCTGTATATCTGAGATTACTGATGTTTCTCCTGGCAATCTTGATTCCAACTTGTGCTTCATCAAGCCCAGCTTTTCTCATGATGTACTCTGCATATAAGTTAAATAAGCAAGGTGATAATATACAAACGTGACATACTTCTTTCCCTATTTGGAACCAGTCTGATGTTCCATGTCCAGTTCTAATTGTTGCTTCCTGACCCGCATACAGATTTCTTAGGAGGCAGAAAAAGTCGCCTGATATTTCCATCTCTTTAAGAATTTTCCACAGTTTCTTGTGACCTACACAGTCAAAGGCTTCGGTATAGTCAATAAAACAGAAACAGATGATTTTCTGGAACTCTCTTGCTGTTTTGATGACCCAGCAGATGTTGGCAATTTAATATCTGGTTCCTCTGCCTTTTCTAAATTCAGTTTGAACATCTGGAAGTTCACAGTTCACGTACTGTTGAAGCCTGGCTTGGAGAATTTTGAGCATTACTTTACTAGCATGTGAGATGAGTGCAGTTTTGTGGAAGTTTGAGCATTCTTTGGCATTGCCTTTCTTAGGGATTAAAATGAAAACTGACCTTTTCCAGTCCTGTGACCACTGCTGAGTTTTCCAAATTTGCTGATGTATTGAGTGCAGCACTTTCACAGCACCATCTTTTAGGATTTGAAATAGCTCAACTGGAATTCCATAACCTCCACTAGCTTTGCTTGTAGTGATGCTTCCTAAGGCCCACTTGACTTCATATTCCAGCACGTCTGGCTCTAGGTGAGTGATCGTGGTTATCTGTGTCATGAAGATCTTTTTTGTATAGTTCTTCTCTGTATTCTTGACACCTCTTCTTAATATCTTTTGCTTCTGTTATGTCCATACTGTTTCTGTCCTTTATTGTGCCCATCTTTGCATGAAATATTCCCTTGGTATCTCTAATCTTCTTGAAGAGATCTCTAGTCTTTCCTATTCTATTGTTTTCCTCTATTTCTTTGCATTGATCACTGAGGAAGGCTTTCTGATCTTTCCTTGTTATTCTTTGAACTCTGCATTCAAATGGATATAGTTTTCCGTTTCTCCTTTGCCTTTTGCTTCTCTTCTTTTCTTAGCTATTTGTAAGGCCTCCTCAGACAACCATTTTGCCTTTTTGCATTTCTTTTTCTTGGGTATGTTCTTGATCCCTGCCTCCTGTATGATGTCATGAATCTCCATCCATAGTTCTTCAGGCACTTTGTCTATCAGATCTAATCCCTTGAATCTATTTTTTGCTTCCATGGTATAATCATAAGGGATTAGATCTGATGTGAGAATTGGACTATAAGAAAAGCTGAGCACAAAGAATTGATGCTTTTGAACTGTGGTGTTGGAGAAGACTCGTGAGAGTCCTTTGGACTGCAAGGAAACCCAACCAGTCCATTCTAAAGGAAGTCAATCCTGAATATTCATTGAAGGGACTGATGCTGAAGCTGAAACTTCAATACTTTGGCCAGCTAATGTGAAGAACTGACTCATTGTAAAAGCCCCTGATGCTGGGAAAGATTGAAGGCAGTAGGAGACTGGAACGACACAGGATGAGATGGTTGGATGGCATCACTGACTCGATGGACATCAGTTTGGGCAAGCTCCAGAAGTTGGTGATGCCCAGGAAGCCTGGCATGGCATGCTGCATTCCATGGTTTCACAAAGAGTTGAACAGGACTGAATGACTGGTGAATGACTGAACTGAGCTGATACCAAGTTAGCAGAGTGATTTGGTTGCAAGGAAAATGGTGACTTTCTCTTATAAATTTAGTGTCTGGATAGGTAGTAAGAGCCCCACTTTTCTCTAGTGAAATCATACTAGAAGCATAGCTTTCATGCATATTTTAACAGGAAGATACCAGAAGGTTTCCCAATACAAGATAACAGAATGCAAAAAAGGTTCAAAATAATTTTTCCAAGTGTAGTTAAAAAAGCTTGAGGCGTGGTTTTTTTTTTTCTTCCCTAAAGAGTAGTGGGGGGAATGGTTAAGTAGGATAATTTTGGCAAATAAATTGCATCAAATTTGATGGAGTCTATCACCAAATGATAGATTGGTAGATAAATGATTTATTTCAATCTTGTATAACTTAACATGTAAAGCCAGAGATTATGAATTTTTATAGTAAGGTATATTTTGATTTGAATCAGCAAGAATGTTCAAATACTTAGAACTATCTGAAAATGGAAAAGGTTGTTCTACAAAAAGTAAGTTTCTTCCCATAGAAAACCCATGCAGATAGACCACTTGGCAGGTTATAGTCAGGTGATTTACAAACATGATAATGATAACATAGTCATATCTGCAGTTGAGTTTTTAGAGGTTCAGATTAAAGTAACTATTAATATGTACCATACTGCAAAAATTGAGAAGAAATTGAGAAGAAACTTGGCCTTGGACTATACATAGATAAAATTATTCCTAGTTAAATTTTAAGCTCTTAGTTAAAATTTTGGAACTACTAATTTTTAAAAATAACCAAAATAGTGATAGTCCCTTTTTTGATAATGTAAGTTTAAAGTAGCCTTTTTCCCCTTTACTTAAAATTTTATTTCAGATTTTTTTGTCAACTTTTAATTTCAGCTTGTCATCTCAATTTGGCTCATCTGATGGATAATCTGCTCATTTGGTACACAGAGTAAATGTAAATAAGGCACTTTTAATGAATACTATGTGTGATGGACAGGGAAGCCTGGTGTGCTATAGTCCATGGGGTTGCAAAGATTTGGACACAACTGAGCAACTGAACTGAATTGAACTGAACTGAGAGGAATGACCACTATATCGACATATATGTATAAAATAACCTTAATAACCACAAAACATAGCCTTAAAAACTGTGGATAAATAACTTGATTGATTTTGTCTTTGCTGTGACAGTACAAATAGCACTCATGCTATTGCTCAGCTTTGTCATGGGCACAAGCATAATTAATTTTAAAAAATCACTTATACAGATGTTATTGATAGGGCCCATGTAAAAACTGAGTGAAAATAGAACACAAAAGCTAAAACATTCTGTAATAAATTCAAATGCAATGGAAAATGGTAAAACTTTGCTTTTAAAGTCAGTTTGAGAGAAGGTAAAACATTACTTTAAAATAATTACATTAAAAATATTATATTAAAGTAATATTTGCATCTAGAAACAAAACAATTCAGCATTTGGTACAATCATCATCCTAACAGAAGTATATTAAATACCATAAGTGGCAACAATTGACTGTGCTGTAGCTTGTTTTGTTTGTTTGTTTTCCTAAAAATAAAATAATGCATTGAATTTACTCTAAAGCTGAGTTTCTAGGAGTTTTTGAGTACCACTAGAAATAGTATCATGTCAAAGATAACAAGAAGGCTTATTTGAAATGATTTGTTGATCAGAAGTGTTTCCTATTGTCTCTTCCCAATGCAAGAGACACAGGAGACACGAGTTTGATCTGTGGATCAGGAAGATCCCTTGGAGTAGGAAATGGCAACCCACTCCACTATATTCTTCCCTGGAAAATTCCATGGACAGAGGAGCCTGGCGGGCTACAGTCCATGGCATCACAAAGTGTCAGACACAACTGAGTGACTAAGCATGCACACACAGTTTGGTTGATCAGAAAGCCCATTAAGGGAACTCCCTCAAGGTGTGTGTGAGAAATGGTACATTTGTTTTCCTCTTATTCGTTCAGAAGAGGAAATCGTTTTCTTGCCAATATCTCCAAGGATGGCACTAAGCCCCACAAAGTAAACACAGGAGAACATCAGAAAAACTTCATGAATCTGTCATTATGTAAAAACACACTGTTTTTGAAAATTTGTAATTCATGGGCTAGATGTTTCTTGATAGGTATATTTTTTCAGTTCAGAAATTAAAAAAAAAAAAAAAACTACCATGTACTTTTTTTTTTTTTTTTTTCATTTTTACTTAAGTCTTTTGGTTTTGTAAAAATGAGGAGTCTCTGTTTCTTTCCTGAAAATTTGTCTCCAGGGCTGACATGAGCACAAAGACCTTATGTGCTGTGTTAGGAAATATTTTGTGTCTTAAGAATAAAAATTTTCATTAGAGTTAGTCAATGTATCACAGATATTATCCTTCCTGGCAAGAGGAACACAGAAGCACAGATACTGTTGGGCTATTGTTCTCAATGGAAAAATAAAGGTTGTCAAAATGTTAGTCATTGCCATAGTGGATGTTTAAGTCATTTTTTACAGTCTGTTTTGATGGATTCTGAGAATCTGTATTATATTGTTTATTCCTATAGCTTTCTGTTAAAATCATATTCATAATTTTAACTATCATTCATTGAATACTATGTACCAAAATTATGAACCAGAAAGTAATTTATATTTAACCCTCATAACAATCCTGCAAAGTAGAAATTATTATCCCATATTGTAGATGAAAAACAGACTCAGAAAGGATATAAATTGCCTATATCACAAAATTAGTAAGTGGTGCAGTGAGAATGCAAACAAGATCTCCCTGGTTACAAAGTCAGTGATTTTTCTTCTATAACATGCCGAGGTTATAAACGTTTTTGGTTTGGGGTAAAATGCACTACATGCAAGCATGTTAAAGTCAGTTCAGTCCAACTCTTTTGGACCTTATGACTGTAGCCTGTCAGGTTCCTCTGTCTTAGGGATTCTCAGGCAAGAACACTGGAGTGGGTTGCCATGCCCTACTCCAGGGCATCTTCTTAACGCAGGGATCAAACCCTCATCTTTTAAGTCTTCTTCATTGGCAAGTGGATTCTTTACCACTAGTGCCACCTGGGAAGCCCAAAATGCACTAAATTTCACATTAGTAAATGTACCTATAAAGTAAGTGGACATCACTATTAGCATCATCAAAATTATAAGTGAGTCTGCCTTGAAGACTGTGAAAGTAAGACAGAGCAGTGACCCATGAGAGACAGAATCACATGTACAAAAGGGACATGTGCCATCTACCTGGGCTCAGCAGGGGGCTTTCAAATGGGTTCTGTGTAACAATCCCTGTGTTACACACATTTATATTTCTTTAGGTTTTCCTTGATAACTTTTGATCAGCTTCTGATGATGAAGAGTTTTTTTATGAAATCTAAGCCTAGATACAGTGTCAGCTTAAAGCAAAATTGTGAGTTGACAGTTAACAAAAGTAGCTAATATTTTAACTAAATGCCCTAGAATTAAACCAAATGCCAACCACTGCATTTCACATATATTAATTAATACAAAATACAAAATAATATGTACAAAATTCTATGTCATATATGATCATTATTCCTATTTTTTAATTGAAACCAAGGCACAAAATGTTAAATACCTTACCAAAGGTAACATTATTTGTAGGGGAGTCAGAATTCATACCTCAGCTTTTGTGACCTAGTCAATATTTAACTACTATTTTTATTTTTATTTTTTATTTTTTGGCCATGCTACACAGCTCATGAGATCTCAGATCTCTGACCAAGAATTGAGCCCAGCCCCCAGGAGTGAAAGTGTCCAATCCTAACCACTGGACCACCAGGGAGTTCCCTAAACCAGCATTTTAGACTGCTATATATTTATGACATGTTCAATGCTCTTCCAGTCCGTCTGTTGCTTAGTGATGTTACCATGCACCTTACTTTTCAAGACTCCTCCTCTTAGATACTTTTTCATGTTTTAGAACTAATCCTGCTTCCTCTTCTCTTCCTATCACAGAAAAGGTGATGTCTGCACAGAAGCTGAGATAAATGAATCCACACTAATACAATTACATGCTCAATTTGTAAAATATTCTGGACTTACATAAATAAGTGGAGGGGTTTAATTTTTTCTTTTAAAGAAACAATGCTGAATTTTAGTTTTGTTGTTGCCCTGTCACTATATCATGTTCAAGTCTTTGCATCCCATTAACTGCAACATTCCAGGCTTCCCTGTCCTTCACTATATCTCAGTGTTTGCTCAGATTCATATGCATTGAGTTGGTGATGCTATCTAACCATCTTATCCTATGCCGCACCCTACTCCTTTTGCCTTCAATCTTTGATAGCATCAGGGTATTTTCCAATGAGTCAGCTCTTCACAGCAGGTGGCCAAAGTATTGGAAGTTCAGCTTCAGCATCAGTCCTTCCAATGAATATTCAAGGTTGATTTCTTTTAGGACTGACTGCTTTAATCTCCTTGCTGTCCCAGGGATTCTCAAGAGTCTTCTCCAGCACCACAGTTTGAAAGCATGAATTCTTCTGCGCTCTGCCTCCTTCATGATCCAATTCTCACATCTGTACATGACTACTGGAAAAGCCATATATTTGAATAAATGGACTTACAGTGATGTCTCTACTTTTTAATATGCTAAGTTCGTCATACCTTTTTTTTCCAAGGCATGAGCATATTTTAATTTTATGGATTTTGGAGTCCAAGAAAATAAAGTCTGTCACTGTTTCCATTTTTGCCCCATCTATTTGCCATGGAGTGATGGGATGGGATGCCATGATCTTAGTCTTTTTAATGCTGAGTATTAAGCCAGGTTTTTCACTCTCCTCTTCCACCTTTATCAAGCGGCTCTTTAGTTCCCTCTTTGCTTTCTGCCATTAGGATGGTATCATCCACATATCTGAGGTTGTTGATATTTTCTGGCAATCTTGATAGCAGCGTGTGATTCATCTAGCCTGACATTTCTCACGATGCACCCAGCATAGAAGTTAAATAAGCAGGGTGGCAATATACAGCCATGATATACTCCTTTCCCAATTTTGAACCAGTCCCTTGTACCATGTCGGTTCTAACTGCTGCTTCTTGACCTGCATGCAGATTTCTTAGGAGGAAGGTAAGGTAGTGATATTTTCATTTCTTTAAGAATTTTCCAGTTTGTTGTGATCCACACAGGCAAAGGCTTTAGCATAGTCACTGAGGCAGAAGTAGATTTTTTTTTCCTGAAATTCCTTCCTTTTTCTGTGATCCAACAGATGTTGGCAATTTGATCTCTGGTTTCTCTGCCTGTCTAAATCCAGCTTGTACATCTGTGAGTTCTCCATTCATGTACTACTGAAGCCTATCTTGAAGAATTTTGAGCATTGCCTTGCTAACAATGTGAAATGAGTGCAACTGCATAGTAGTTTGAACATTCTTTGGCATTGCCCTTCTTTGGGAATGGAATGAAAACTGAACTCCAGTCGTGTGGTCATTGCTGAGTTTTCCAAATTTTCTGACATATTGAATGCAGCCCTTTAAAAGTCTCATCTTTCAGGATTTGAAATAGCTCAGCTGGAATTCCATCACCTCCACTAGCTTTTTTCATAGTAGTAGTTTCCAAAGGCCCACTTGACTTCACATTTCATTATGTATGGCTCTAGGTGAATGACAACATTATCATGGTTATCCAGGTCATTAAGATCTTTTTAGTACAGTTCTGTGTATTCTTGCCACCTCTTCTTAATCTCTTCTTCTTCTGTTAGGTTATTACCACTTCTTCCTTTATTGTGCTTGCATAAAATGTTCCCTTGGTATCTACACTTTCTTGAAGAGATCTCTAGTCTTTTCTATTCTATTGTTTTTCTCTATTTCTTTTCATTTTTCACTTAAAAAGGCTTTCTTATCTCTTCCTGCTAGATTCTGGATCTCTTCATTCACTTGGGCATATCTTTCCCTTTCTCCTTGACCTTTCACTTGTCTTTTTTCTCAGCTATTTGTAAGGCTTCCTCATGCAATCATTTTGCCTTCTTGTATTTCTTGTTCTTTGGGATGGTTTTGGCTACTGCCTCCTATACAATGTTACAAACCTCTGACCATAGTTCTTCAGGCACTCTGTTTACTAGATCTAATCCCTTGAATCTATTTGTTACATTCACTTAATAATCATAAAGGATTTGATTTAGGTCATTATCTTAGTGGTCTAGTGATTTTTCTCTACTTTCTTCAATTTAAGTCTGAATTTTACAATAACAGCCTAA
Organism: Odocoileus virginianus; assembly: GCF_023699985.2. NCBI lineage: Eukaryota > Metazoa > Chordata > Mammalia > Artiodactyla > Cervidae > Odocoileus > Odocoileus virginianus. The sequence goes on from NC_069680.1 coordinate 36,702,108, forward strand.
TGATGCAAGTTACATTCAGCTCCAGGTCTTGTTTTTGCTGACTGTATAGAGCTTCTCCATCTTCAGTTGCAAAGAATACAATCAATCTGGTTTCAGTATTGACCATCTGGTGATGTCCTTAGGTAGAGTCATCTTTTGTGTTGCAGAAAGAGTGTGTTTGCTATGCGCAGTGTGTTCTCTTGCAAAACTTAGTTAGACTTTGCCCTGCTTCATTTTGTATTCCAAGGCCAAACTTGTGTTTTATGCCAGGTATCTCTACTTATTGCTTTTGCATTCCAGTCCCCTAAGAAGAAAAGGGACATCTTTTCTTGGTGTTAGTATTAGAAAGTCTTATAGGTCTTCATAGGATCATTCAACTACAGTACACCTTAAATACTATTTAAGTGCACATTTCCTTATATTCAGGTAATTTGTAAGGAATCTATATAAACACTTTCAGAGTATCTGTTTAAGATGTGTTGTAGGTCTTCAGAGAACCATTCAACTTCAGCTTCTTCAGCATCAGTGGTTGGGGCATAAACTTGGATTACTGTGTTACTGAATGGTTTGCCTTGGAAACAAACTGAGATCATTCTGTCATTTTTGAGGCTGTACCCAAGTACTGCATTTTGGACTCTTTTGTTAACTATAATGGCTACTCCATTTCTTCTAAGGGATTCTTGCCCACAGTAGTAGATATAATGGTCATTTGAATTAAATTTACCCATTCCAATCCATTTTAGTTCACTGATTCTTAAAATGTCCATGTTCACTCTTGCTATTTCCTGTTTGACCACATTCAATTTACTTTGATTCATGGAGCTAACATTCCAGGTTCCTATGTAGTATTGTTCTTTACAGCCTGGGTTTTTGTTCACCACCAGACACATCCACAACTGGGCATCATTTCCACTTTGGTTCAACTGCTACATTCTTTATGGAGCTATTAGTAATTTCCCTTTGCTCTTCCCTAGAAGCATATTGGACACATTCTGACCTGGGGGGCTCACCTCCCAGTGTCATAACTTTTGGCCTTTTCATACTGTTCATGGGATTCTCGAGGCAAGAATACTGGAGAAGGTTACAAGTCCGTCTTTCAGTGAACGACATTTTGTCAGAACTCTCACTATGACCACTCTGTCTTGAGTGGCCCTGCAGGGCATGGCTCATAGCTTCATTGAGTTATGCAAGCCACCTTGCCACAACAAAGCTGTGATCCCTGACACAGATCACAAGCTCACAAGCTATGCTTCAAGCTAGGCTTTAGTAGTATGTGAACCAAGAACTTCCAGGGGTACAAAATGGGTTTAAAAAAGGCAGCAGAACAAGAGATCAAATTGCCAACATTTATTGAATCTTGGAGAAAGCAAAGGGATTCCAGAAAAACATTTACTTATGATTCATTGACTACATTAAAGCCTTTGGTTGTGTGGATTACAACAAACTGTAGAAAATTCTTAAAGAGATGGGGAGTAGAGACCACTTTACCTGTCTCCTAAGAAATACGTATCAGGTCAAGAAGCAACAGTTAGAACTAGACATGGAGCAATTGACTTGTTCAAAATTGGGAAAGGAGTATGCCAAAGCTGTATATTGTCACCCTGCTTACTCAACTTATGTTCAGAATACATTATGCAAAATGTTGGGCTGGATGCATCACAAACTGGAATCAAGATTACAAGAGAAATAACAAAAACCTCAGATATGCAGATGATACCACTCTAATGTCAGAAAATAAAGAGGAACTAAAGAGCCTCTTGATAAAGGTGAAAGAGGAGAGTCAAAAAGCTGGCTTGAAACTCAACATTCAAAAAACTAAGATCACGACATCATGTCCCATCACTTCATGGCAAACAGATGTGGAAAAAAGTGAAAGCAGTGACAGATTTTATTATTTTTGGCTCCAGAATCACTCCAGATGGTGACTGCAGCCATGAAATTTAGACGCTTGCCCCTTGGAAGGAAAGCTGTAACAAATTTATACAGTGTATTAAAAAGCAGCAACATCACTTTGCAACAGAGATCCATATAGCCAAAGCTATAGTTTTTCCAGTAGTTATATATGGATGTGAAAGTTAGACCATAAAGAAGGCTAAGGGATGAAGAATTGATGCATTCACACTGTGGTTCTTGAGAAGACTTTTAAGAGTCCCTTGGACAGCAAGGAGATCAAATCAGTCAATCCTAAAGGAAACCGGTCCTGAATATTCATTAGAAGGACTGATGCTGAAGCTGAAACTCCAATACTTTGGCCACCTGATGCAAAGTGCTGACACATTGGGAAAGACCTTGTTGCTGGGGAGATTGAAGGCAGGAGGAGAAGGGGGCAGGAGACCAGGAGATGTTTAGATAGCGCCACCAACTCAATGAATATGAATTTGAGCAAACTCCAGGAGATAGTGGAGGACAGAGAGGCAGGTCCTTTGTCATTTAAATATATTAAGTATTTCTATGTAGAGGATCATGTCATCTGCAAACAGTAACAGTTTTACTTCTTCTTTTCCTATCTGGATTCCTTTTATTTCTTTTTCTCTCTGATTGCTGTGGCCGAAACTTCCAAAACTATGTTGAATAGTAATGGTGAGAGTGGGCACCCTTGTCTTCTTCCTGACTTTAGGGAAAATGTTTTCAATTTTTCACCATTGAGGATAATGTTTGCTGTGGGTTTGTCATATATAGCTTTTATTATGTTGAGGTATGTTCCTTCTATTCCTGCTATCTGGAGAGTTTTTATCATAAATGGATGTTGCAATTTGTCAAAGGCTGTTTCTGCATCTATTGAGATAATCATATGGTTTTTACCTTTCAATGTGTTAACGTGGTCTATTACATTGATTGATTTGTGGATATTAAAGAATCCTTGCATTCCTGGGATAAAGCCCACTTGGTCATGATGTATGATTTTTTTAATATGTTGTTGGATTCTGTTTGCTAGAATTATGTGAAGGAATTTTGCATCTATATTCATCAGTGATATTGGCCTGTAGTTTTCTTTTTTTGTGGCATATTTGTCTGGTTTTGGTATTAGGGTAATGGTGGCCTCATAGAATGAGTTTGGAAGTTTACCTTCTGCAATTTTCTGGAAGAGTTTGAGTAACATAGGTGTTAGCTCTTCTCCAAATTTTTGGAAGAATTTATCTGTGAAGCCATCTGGTCCTGGACTTTTGTTTGCTGGAAGATTTCTGATTACAGTTTCAATGCCCATGCTTGTGATGGGTCTGTTAAGATCTTCTATTTCTTCCTGGTTCAGTTTTGGAAAGTTATACTTTTCTAAGAATTTGTCCATTTCTTCCAAGTTGTCCATTTTATTGGCATATAGCTGCTGGTAGTAGTCTCTTATCATCCTTTGTATTTCAGGGTTGTCTGTTGTGATCTCTCCATTTTCATTTCTAATTTTGTTGACTTGGTTCTTCTCCCTTTGTTTCTTAATGAGTCTGGCTAACAGTTTGTCAATTTTGTTTATCTTTTCAAAAAATCAGTCGACTCTACCAGAAAATTACTAGAGCTAGTTAACGAATATAGCAAAGTTGCACGATATAAAATTAACACACAGAAATCCCTTGCATTCCTATACACTAATAATGAGAAAACAGGAAGAGAAATTAAGGAAACAATATCATTCACCATTGCAACAAAGAAAATAAAATACTTAGGAGTATATCTACCTAAAGAAACAAAAGACCTATACATAGAAAACTATAAAACACTGATGAAAGAAATCAAAGAGGACACAAACAGATGGAGAAATATACCGTGTTCATGGATTGGAAGAATCAATATTGTGAAAATGACTATACTACCCAAAACAATCTATAGATTCAATGCAATCCCTATCAAGCTACCAATGGTATTCTTCACAGAACTAGAACAAATAATTTCACAATTTGTATGGAAATACAAAAAACCTCAAATAGCCAAAGCAATCCTGAGAAAGAAGAATAGAACTGGAGGAATCAAACCGGCTGACTGCAGGCTCTACTACAAAGCCACAGTCATCAAGACAGTATGGTACTGGCACAAAGACAGAAATATAGATCAATGGAACAGAATAGAAAGCCCAGAGATAAATCCACGTACCTATGGACACCTTATCTTCGACAAAGGAGGCAAGGATATACAATGGAAAAAAGACATCCTCTTTAACAAGTGGTGCTGGAAAAACTGGTCAACGACCTGTCAAAGAATGAAACTAGAACACTTTCTAACACCATACACAAAAATAAAGTCAAAATGGATTAAAAATCTAAATGTAGACCAGAAACTATAAAACTCCTACAGGAGAACATAGGCAAAACACTCTCTGACATAAATCAGAGCAAGATCCTCTATGACCCACCTCCCAGAATATTGGAAATAAAAGCAAAAATAAACAAATGGGACCTAATGAAACTTAAAAGCTTTTGCACAACAAAGGAAACTATAGGCAAGGTGAAAAGACAGCCTTCAGGATGGGAGAAAATAATAGCAAATGAAGCAACAGACAAAGGATTAATCTCAAAAATATACAAGCAACTCCTGCAGCTCAATTCCAGAAAGATAAATAACCCAATAAAAAATGGGCCAAAGATCTAAACAGACATTTCTCCAAAGAAGACACATAGATGGCTAAGAAACACATGAAAAGATGCTCAACATCACTCATTATCAGAGAAATGCAAAGCAAAACCTCAATGAGGTACTATTACATGCCAGTCAGGATGGCTGCTATCCAAAAGTCTACAAGTAGTAAATGCTGGAGAGGGGGTGGAGAAAAGGGAACCCTCTTACATTGTTGGTGGGAATGCAAACTAGTACAGCCACTATGGAGAATAGTGTGGAGATTTCTTAAAAAACTGGAAATAGAACTGCCATATGACCCAGCATTCCCACTCCTGGGCACACACAATGAGGAAATCAGATCTGAAAGAGACACATGTACCCCAGTGTTCATTGTAGCACTGTTTATAATAGCCAGAACATGGAAGCAACCTAGATGCCCATCAGCAGATGAATGGATAAGCAAGCTGTGGTCCATATACACAATGGAATATTACTCAGCCATTAAAAAGAACGCATTTGAATCAGTTCTAATGAGATGGATGAAACTGTAGCCCATTATACAGAGTGAAGTAAGCCAGAAAGATAAACACCAACACAGTATCCTAATGCATATATATGGAATTTAGAAAGACGGTAACGATAACCCTATATGCAAGATAGAAAAAGAGACACAGATGTATAGAACGGACTTTTGGACTCTATTGAGAAGGCGAGGGTGGGATGATCTGAGAGAACAGCATCGAAACATGTATATTATCAAGTGTGAAACAGATCGCCAGTCCAGGTTGGATGCATGAGACAAGTGCTCAGGGCTGGTGCACTGGGATGACACAGAGGGATGGGTTGGGGAGGGAGGTGAGAGGGAGGTTCAGGATGGGGAATACATGTAAATCATGGCTGATTCAAGTCAATGTATGAGAAAAACCACTACAAAATTGTAAAGTCATTAGCCTCCAACTAATAAAAATAAGTGAAAAAAAAAAAACAAAAAAGAATAATAGAGAAGGAATAATGAAGATAAAATAAAATTTTTTCCTTTTCTTAAAATATATATATATATATATATATATATATATATATATATATATATACACTAAGTATTGACCCTTCAGCTTTAGGATAATACTTTCTATTTCTTTGCTCAATTACCAAGGTAGCTGTAGAGATGTGTTTTTCTCCTACAGATAATTATTACAATCTGGAGGTCTTGAGTCAGTTTCTTTACTCATTTAGTAGCACATTCAGATATACTAGCCAAGGCCTGTTGGATTAAACTGTTAGGTTTATTGTCTAGTTAACATTCCTTTAGAATCAGATACATCAAAAAGATTGAACATTTAAAATTATTTCAAAAGATAAATAGTTATAGGTTGGAAATAAACTAAAAAAGTAGGAAACTTGAGTAACTGGATCTCCTAGAAAATATTTACATCAGACAGTAAAATATCTAATCTTGTTGTTATAAATGAATTTAAAGATACAGGGCAACTTTGTAAAGTTTTACTGTAACAACCAGCAGCAACCAACCTCTGTGGTGCACACAAAATTCTCTACTACCATTTGCACTTCCTTAAATTAAGCCCATTTCTGCTTAAACAAAAATAATCCATCTGTGGTAAGACACTGTTTAATATATGAAAACAAATTAATCTAGAAACCACAAGAGATACTTGCTTTGGAAAACTTCATAATACTTTCCTGTGAATTATACTCTTTATGGTTTTCAGTTTATAATATTACCAAATTGTAATAATGTCCTTTTCTCAATCCCAGAGCATAAGACTCTAGTTGTTGCTGGAACCCAAGCACTGTCTATGTGTTTGCAGTCTTCTACAGTGACTCTGAAAGCATACATATAAGATCAATGCTGTCAGGTATCTAGAATCAAAACCCAACCCCTCTGCTCACTGGCCACCCAAATACATATACATTATTCAAATTCTCTGATGCTTAGCTGATTCAACTGTAAAATGGAAGGACTTACCACATCAACTATGTGAAAGGATTAGTTGATATAACATATGCTGAGAATACTTTCTGACTCATAATAAATTATTATTAAAGCAATATTTATTAGTATGAAATTTTAGAACAACAATATTAATCCATGTCCTAGGATAATTTACATGCCAGAATTATAGTCTCATGAAGTCGCTTTGTATCAAAATCAACTAAAAATTAGTCCTATGATTATTCCTTGTATTACTAAGTCACAGCATAAAGGATCTATTCTTGAAATAGACATATATATTTATTTATGCAATTAATAATATCTTTCATTCAGATTTAGGTATGAATCTCAGATGTACTGCTTAGCAGCTGTGTATTCTTGTACAAGTTGCTTAATCTCCCTGTACCTCAGTTTCCTCATCTGTATTCCAGTTTTGTTACCATCAAATATAAAAGTACATATCTCAGAGTAATAGGGTTAATTTTATGGGATAGAATACACAAAAAATGCTTAGCATACTTTCTGGCAGTCAGCACACATAGCAGGACTCATGAAATTTTAGTTCTCTGTACATGATTAATATATAAATCCCTAAACTGACTGTAGTCTCTGAAAATGCATGTCTTTGTACTTCTCATTGCATTTTGTACTGTACCATGAATATATTGAGCATTTGTACGTATTTCTTAACTACTTTTCCCCTTCCCACTCCAATGAACAGAGTATCATGTTGGAAAACAGCTGAATGCTTGTTTTTGTTTTACTGAATTTATATAGTGCTAAGTTGATATTTCCTCACTCTCCAAACGCTAGCACTTTTCTGCTGCCTTTATGTTCTTTGGGAGTCTATCCATGACCCTGTCCTCCACACATGCCCTGCAACACTCTCCCAAACCTAGTCCTAGTCACAGCCTGTACCTTTGTAAAAAAAAAAAAAAACAAACTTTCTGAAATATGCCTCCAATTCACTCTATGAATGTTTCCCTTCTACTGAAACGCTGACCTCAGCTAACACAATGAAACAATATAGGATCAGAAGCTAGTTCATATTAAAGTAATGACAAGGTTGCTTTGAATTCTTTCTGGTGGATCTTTTTAAAGGATAAAGATTTTATCTATAACAAATAAAATTATAATTGTGGAATTTAAAACTATATGACTAATAGACCATTGATTCTTTTCTAAAAGTAATAATATATAAATTATTTGGGTGTACAAGAAAGGCATGGGGAAGGGCAGGGCCAACTACTCCAGTATTCTTGCCTGGAGAATCCCACGGGTAGAGGAGCCTGTTGAGCTATGGGCCATAAGGTCACAAAGAATTGGACATGACTGAAACAACTTAACACTGCACAGTACATAAGAAAGGTAACTGTCATATCTTTTTTTCTTAATATGGATTCCCTTTGAACTTCTGGAATTTAGTATTTTTAATAACAACAGCTGGGAGATTTAAGGCTATAATAACATATTCCCACTTCTAATTTCATCTTCTATTCATAACTCAAAGTAACTTGGTAGCATATACTATGAGTTTTCCCCATGTATCAGACAGTTTAAAAATATGTTTGGCACAAATCAAAGATATATTTTACTAATAACACATAAAGTATAATCTCCTATTTATTTAAGTAACTGAGTTGACTTGTGGGCAATAGATCTAATTTTTTTTCTTCTTTCATTCAATGATATTTTTGAATTATCATAGAATGTATCAAATTAGAAAATGAAAACACTTTTTTTTATAGCTTGTTGTTATTGCTTTGTTTCTTCAATTTGCTTGTTAGTTTTTAAGGTAAGTTTAAGATATAGGTGGTATAATGTTTACAAGTCAACTTCTAGAAACAAATTGATTGAGGTTAAAAGCCAGAGTCAAGATAGTTGGCGTCCTTATGCATCACTTTTGTCCCTTGTAAGACTGGAATTAAATGGTGAAAAAAAAAAAATGGTGCACTTTTTTAGGGTTGTCATGCTGGCATACAGTTTATAACATATCTTGAAACTTGCCTGTGCCAAATAATATTAGCTATCATCAATAGGATCATTATTGTCCCCAAAACCTAAGTCATTTGCTGGCAATTAGATTATTCATCATTTCCTTCCAGGTAAAAATAAACATTTAAAACTTAAGGACAAATTTTAAACATTTAGTTTTCAGACCTAATATAACAAGTCTAAGGGACAGAAGTGGTAACTGAATACAGATAGGCACAGAAAACATGAATGTTCAAAATGTGTGAGAATCTGGTATGAGATATATTAGTGATTTAGATTGTGGAATAAAGGTCAAAATTATATTTATTATGCAATAAAATAAAACCACTTAGGTATTCTTACCTTGAGAACCCCATGAATAATGTGAACAGACAAAAAGATATGATAATGGAAGATGAGCCCCTCAGGTCAGAATGCGTCCGGTATGCTTCTGGGGAGGACTGGAGAAATAGCTCCAGAGAGAACGAAGAGGTTGAGCCAAAGTGAAAATTATGCCCAGTTGTGGATGTGTCTGGTGATAAACAAAGTCCCATGCTATAAAGAACAATACTACATAGGAACCTGGAATGTTAGCTCCATGATTCAAAGTAAATTGAATGTGGTCAAACAGGAAATAGCAAGAGTGAACATGGACATTTTAAGAATCAGTGAAATAAAATGGACTAGAATAGGTAAATTTAATTCAGATGACCATTATATCTACTACTGTGGGCAAGAATCCCTTAGAAGAAATGGAGCAGCCATTATGGTTAAAAAGAGTCCAAAATGCAGTACTTGGGTACAGCCTCAAAAATGACAGAATGATCTCAGTTTGTTTCCAAGGCAAACCATTCAGTAACACAGTAATCCAAGTTTATGCCCCAACCACTGATGCTGAAGAAGCTGAAGTTGAATGGTTCTCTGAAGACCTACAACACATCTTAAACAGATACTCTGAAAGTGTTTACATAGATTCCTTACAAATTAATTGAATGAAAGGAAATGTGCATTTAATAATGTTTAAGGTGTACTATAGCATTGTACTACTGCTTTCTGAAACACATAGTTCAACTAAATGCTGTGGCAGTAATTCATGTTCATAGGAAAACTGGTGCATAGGTTTTGACAAGTTTGAGGGAGGAAAGGAAATAAAAGTCTTATTTTGTACTGTAAGTCACTTCTTCTAAATTTTATTTCTTACAAATCAGCTCCCAAGGTACCATAGTTTTAGCAGGCCTCTACATGAACCTTAGCTGTCTGTTCTTTTAACTTCATTAATGATTTTATTGCTTCCTCCCTTCCATGTGTCTGATTCCCCCCCACACTCTTGAATCTGTACCTCTCCCAGCCTCTTATTTTAATCTCCCCTTTTAATTCCCCGATGCAGCTACAGACTGTGTTTTATATGTGTTTTATTCAAGTTCTCAAGTCAGTCAGAGTTCCACTTGAGTTCATGTAGTATCTGTTACAACAAGGTTAATATTATAGAAAGAGCTCAACTATATTCCTTTAAGCTGAAGGACAACAGAGGTGGATTTTACTATTTCCTTGTAAAATACGGCTGCTAATAATAGCTTACAGTGAACCATGTCGGATTCATGATCTCTGAAGAAGAAGATTTAGCTTAGGGACCAGGGACAAGTTTTGATAACTCAAGAGCTTTTGTGTAGCAGAGATTTATTAAAGTGAAAAAGGGACAGAGAAAGCTTCTGGCATAGACATCAGAAGGGGGATGGAGAGTGCCCCACTCACTAGTCTTTAGCAAGGGAGCTATATACTTTTTAAATTAGTTATTACAATAAATCAAAAGAATGTCTCAATGCTGTAAAAATTTTACCAGGCCCACTCCCACAATTTACATTTTAAGATAACAGGATTAAACCTGAACAATTAACAGACCCACTCCCATAATATACATTCTAAGATATCAGGATTCAGTTCAGTTCAGTCATTCAGTGGAGTCCAACTCTTTGCGACCCCATGGACTGTAACATGCTAGGCCTCCCTGTCCATCATCAACTCCCAGAGTTTACTCAAACTCGTGTTTATTGACTTGGTGATGCCATCTAACCATCTCATCTTCTGTCGTCCCCTTCTTCTCCCACCTTCAATTCTTTCTCTACAGCAATGCTTTTCCAATGAGTCAGTTCATCTCAACCAGTGTCCAAAGTATTGGAGTTTCAGCTTCAGCATTGGTCCTTCCAATGAATATTCAGGACTGATCTCCTTTAGGATGGACTGGTTGGATCTCCTTGCAGTCCAAGGGACTCTCAAGAGTCTTCTCCAACACCACAGTTCAAAAGCATCAATTCGTTGGTACTCAGCTTTATTTATACTCCAAATCTCACATCCATATAGGACTACTGGAACAACCATAACTTTGACTAGACAGAACTTTGTTGGCAAAGAAATGCCTCTGCTTTTTAATATGTTGTTTAGGTTGGTCATAACTTTTCTTCCAAGGAGCAAATGTTTTTTTTAATTTCATGGCTGCAGTCACCATCTATAGTGACTTTGGAGCCCCCCAAAATAAAGTCTGTCATGCTTCCACTGTTTCCCCATCAATTTGCCATTAAGTGATAGAACCAGATGCCATGAGCTTAGTTTTCTGAATGATGAGCATTAAGCCAATTTTTTCACTCTCCTCTTTCACTTTCATCAAGAGGCCCTTTAGTTCTTCTTCACTTTCTGCTAAAAGGGTGGTGTCATCTGCATATTTAAGGTTATTGACATGTCTCCTGGCAATCTTGATTCCAGCTTGTGCTTCATCTAGCCCAGCATTTCTCATGATATACTCTGCATATAAGTTAAATAAGCAGGGTGACAATATACAAATGTGATGGACTCCTTTTCCTATTTGGAACCAGTCTGTTGTTCCATATCCAGCCTAACTGTTGCTTCCTAACCTGCTTACAGATTTCTCAAGAGGCAGATCAGATGGTCTGGCATTCCCATCACTTTAAGAATTTTCCACAGTTTCTTGTGATCCACACAGTCAAAGGCTTTGGCATAGTCAATAAAGCAGAAACAGATGTTTTTCTGGAACCCTCTTGAGTTTTCAATGATGCAATGGATGTTGGCAATTTGATCTCTGTTTCCTCTGCCTTTTCAAAATCCAGGTTGAACATCTGGAGGTTCATTGTTCATGTACTGTTGATACCTGGCTTGGTGAATTTTTAGCATTATTTTGCTAGAGTGTGAGGCGAGTGCAGTTGTAGATATAGATACTGACCTCCATTAACAAACTGGGATTTAACATTCAGGGAAACATCTCTTTCTCCTTAAAATCACCATCATTTTTGCCAAATATAATCAAAGTAAGATCTGTTTATAATATAGGTCTGGAATGAATAAACTTGGCCTAATGATTTAGATAACCATAATTGATCATAGACTTTTTTGCTTTGCTGAGACTTTTACAGAGTCTCAGACTGAACTTTTAAAATAAAAACTTTCAGGGCTAGGAAAGTCATACCAAAGGCTCATCACAGATTTTAATAACAGATCTAAGAAAATTCCTCCCTTCTAATTTCATTTCAGTTCACACACTCAGTCGTGTCAAACTCTCTGCCCGCCATGAACTGCAGCACAACAGGCCTCCCTGTCCATCACCAACTCCCAGAGTTTACTCAAACTCATGCCCACTGAGTCGGTGATGCCATCCAACCATCTCATTCTCTGTTGTCCCCTTCTCCTCCTGCCTTCAATCTTTCCCAGCATCAGGATCTTTTCAAATGAGTCAGTTCTTTGCTACAGATGGTGAAACTATTGTAGTTTCAGCTTCAGCATCAGTTCTTCCAATGAATATACAGGACTGATTTTCTTTAGGATGGACTAGTTGGATCTCCTTGCAGTCCAAGGGATTCTCAAGACTCTTCTCAAAAAAAAAAAAAAAAAAAAGACTCTTCTCCAACACCACAGTTCAGAAGTATCAGTTCTTCAGTGCTCAGCTTATAGTCCAACTCTCACATCCATACATGACTACTGGAAAAACCATAGCTTTGACTAGACAGACCTTTGTTGGCAAAGTAATGTCTCTGCTTTTTAATGTATTGTCTAGATTAGTCGTAACTTTCCTTCCAATGAGTAAGCGTTTTTTTTTTTAATTTCATGGCTGCAATTAGCATCTGCAGTGATTTTGGTGCCCCCCCCAAAATACAGTCTATCCCTGTTTCTACTGTTTCCCCATCTATTTGCTATGAAGTGATGGGACCAGATGTCCATCAGGAAACTTCCATAAGCCTCTTATCCTTCACCATCAGAGGGCAGACAGACTGAAAACCACAGTCACAGAAAACTAACCAATCTGATCACATGGACCACAGCCTTGTCTAACTCAGGGAAACTATGAGCCATGTTGTGTAGGGCCACTCAAGAAGGATGGATCGTGGTGGAGAGTTCTGACAAAATGTGGTCACTGGAGAAGGGAATGGCAATGAACAGTATGAAAAGGCAAAAAGATAGAACACTGAAAGATGAACTCCCCAGGTCGTTAGGTGCCCAATATGCTACTGATGATCAGTGGAGAAATACCTCCAGAAAGACTGAAGAGACAGATCCAAAGCAAAAACAACACCCAGTTATGGATATGACTGGTGTAGCAGTAAATTCTGATGCTGTAAAGAGCAATACTGCATAGGAACCTGAAATGTTAGGTCCATCAGTCAAGGCAAATTGGAAGTGGTCAAACTGGAGATGGCAAGAGTAGAGGTCAACATTTTAGGAATCAGAACTAAAATGGACTGGAATGGGTGACTTTAACTCAGATGACCATTATATCTACTACTGTGGGCAAGAATCCCTTAGAAGAAATGGAGTAGCCATCATAGTCAACAAGAGTCCATGCATTACTTGCATGCAATCTCAAAAATGACAGAATGGTCTCTGTTTGTTTCCAAGGCAAACCATTCAGTATCACAGCGATCCAAGTCTATACCCTGACCAGGAATGCTGAAGAAGCTGAAGTTGAAAGGTTCTATGGAGACCTACAAGACCTTCTGGAACTAACACCCAAAAAGACGACCTTTTCATTATAGGGGACTGGAATGCAAAAGTAGGAAGTCAAGAAACACCTGGAGTAACAGGCAAATTGGGCCTTGGAGTACAGAATGAAACAGGGTAAATGCTAACAGAGTTTTGCTAAGGGAATCCACTGGTCATAGCAAACACCCTCTTCCAACAACACAAGAGAAGACTCTGCACATGGACATCACCAGATGATCAATACCAATTTCAGATTGATTATATTCTTTGCAGCCAAAGATGGAGAAACTCTATGTCAGCAAAAGCAAGACTGGGAACTGACTGTGGTTCAGATCATGAACTCCTTATTGCCAAATTCAGACTTAAATTGAAGAAAGTATGGAAAACCACTAGACCACTCTGGTATGACCTTAATCAAATCCCTCACAATTAATACAGTGGAAACAAGAAATAGATTCAAGGGATTAAATCTGATAGACAGAGTGCCTGAAGAACTACGGACAGAGGATCGTTATATTGTACAGGAGACAGGGATAAAGACCATCCCCAAGAAAAAGAAAGGCAAAAAAGCAACATGGCTCTCTGAGGAGGCCTTACAATTAGCTGCAAAATGAAGAGAAGCAAAAAGCAAAGGAGAAAAGGAAAGATATACCCCTTTGAATGCAGAGTTCCAAAGAATAGCAAGGAGAGGTAAGAAATCCTTATTCAATATCAGTGCAAAGAAATAGAGGAAAACAATAGAATGGGAAAGACTAGAGATCTCTTCAAGAAAATTAGAGATTCCAAGGGAATATTTCATGCAAAGATGGGCTCAATAAAGGACAGAAACAGTATGGACCTAACAGAAGCTGAAGATATTAAGAAGAGGTGGAAAGAACACACAGAAGAACTACACAAAAATGATCTTCACATCCCAGATAATCACAATGGTATGATCACTCACCTAGAGCTAGACATCCTGGAATGGGAAGTCAAGTGGGCCTTAGGAAGCATCACTGTGAACAAAGCTAGTGGAGGTGATGGAATTCCAGTTGAGCTATTTCAAATCCTAAAAGATGATGCTGTGAAGGTGCTGCACTCAATATGCCAGCAAATTTTGAAAACTCAGCAGTGGCCACAGAACTGGAAAAGGTCAGTTTTCATTCCAATCCCTAAGAAAGGCAATGCCAAAGAAGGCTCAAACTACTGCACAAATGCACTCATCTCACATGTTAGTAAAGTAATGCTCAAAATTCTTCAAGCCAGGCTTCAACAGTACGTGAACCGTGAACTTCCAGATGTTCAAACTGGATTTAGAAAAGGCAGAGGAAACTGGGATCAAATTGTCAACAGCCATTGGATCATCGAAAAAGCAAGAGAGTTCCAAAAAAAACATCTATTTCTGTTTTATTGATTGTGCCAAAGCCTTTGACTGTGTGGATCACCACAAACTGTGGAAAATTCTCAAAGAAATGGGAATAACAGACCACCAGACCTGCCTCCTGAGAAATCTGTATGCAGGTCAGGAAGCAACAGTTAGAACTGGACATGGAACAACAGACTGGTTCCAAATAGGGAAAGGAGTACGGCAAGGCTGTATATTGTCACCCTGCTTATTTAACTTATATGCAGAATATATGATGAGAAATGCTGGACTGGATGAAGCTAGATTGCTGGGGGAAATATCAATAACCTCAGATATACAGATGACACCACCCTTATGGCAGAAAGTGAAGAAAAACTAAAGAGCCTCTTGATAAAGGTGAAAGAAGAGAATGAAAAAGTTGGGTTAAAACTCAACATTCAGAAAACTAATCCCTTCTCAACAGTCTCCAAAATTCCTTGAATTTTATGAACCTGTTATTGAGATAACCTTCTAACTTATCTGATAAAGTTATTGGAAACTTAGAGCTTCCAATCTCTGGAGGGTTCAGATAGAGAGAAAAGATAAATATTTCAATTTATTTATAAAATATAATTTTATAAATTACTGTCATAGTTTGAAGGGAAGGTTTTTCTTTTCCTTACACCTGGAAAATACAGATTTAATTTTTTTTCAGATAGAAACCATAAAAGTTATAAGCATATTCACCAATTCAATCAGTCTTTTTTTAACCTTTGTGAAGTTGTCAGGTTTTCCTTTAGAATCCTTACTCAGTTCAGAAACTGGTATTTCCAAAAATCCTTTTTATAAATCTTGAATAAAGAGCATTTTTGTGAAAGTTGGTTAGTGTTATGACAATATTTTGAGATAGATTATCTCAAACTAGAATTATGCCTGATAACATTTTACCCAAACAAATCAATTTTAGGAACTCCATACAGTTTCTAGGATATCTATACTAGTAATAGTAACATTTACCATACACTATAACCTGAGACCTTACTCACTTGACAATACTCTCCATGTAATTCTGTAAATAAAATGAACCCACTTAGTGTAATATCTCTCCTTGGGATTTTTCAGGGGCCCTCTGAAGCATCCCAAAGTTAGCTAGAAATCTTCTTCATTAAAATGATTTAGAAAGCTTTGCCAACAAATATCAAAAAGGTTTAGAACACTCAGTCATATAGGATCATAGGTCATTGTGAAACAATAGTTATTCAGTTAGCCATAGTAACAGTAAATGATTTCAGAACAGCTCATTTAAGAGAAACTTTATTATCAAAGGCAGTTCAATATCTGAAGAAAAGGTGTTCTCTTATAGAGAAAAGCTAAATTCAAGTATTGGCACCAGCTTACTTTACTTAAAAGGTAAACTTAATTAACTCTATTTTAAACTTAGTCCTAATCAAATACAAAACTCTTTCCTCATGGTTCATTTTATACAAATCTTATCACTTTCTGTACCCATTACTGTGTTTTCCATCCTAAAAAGCCACCTGTAATTCAGGCTTACTTCCTTTTCGCTTCACAAAATGCAATTCCATTCCTCACACCTTCTTTACTGAAAACACACTTCCTACTTCCCTTAAGCAACCAATAAATGACTTTTATATTAGCATTTTATAGACTAGTGAGCATAAATACCAGTGATAATTTATAAAACCTTTGTTTTCTTAGAGAGAACATTTTAGGATGGCACCAAACATCATTTATCTTTAATCCCAGATCTCTTTAGTTTCTCCATAAGAGGAAATTAGTGTTTAGTAGTAAATGTTTCAAAATCTTATTTTATTTGGAAATGACATAGCTATTCAATAGACTTACAACACTTAGTTTAGCACAACCCTTAGAAGTTCAAGTTACCCCAATCTGGAGAGACTATTTTAGACACATATTCCTAAAGAACATAATTATTTTTAATTGAGTCTATCTAAAGACTCATCTCATTTACATTTTTTAGAAGTTTCTTCACTCAAGGTAATTTTCTTGCTGACAAACTTGTAACAGATATAGTAATATTTAACTAATATTAAACCTAGGTACAATGAAAATATTCTGCTTAATGTTAATTACTCTTAGACATGTCTATATTATTTAGATCAACAAACAAACATTAATATTAGGTATTCAATACTGAATATTTCCCAGTTCACATGAACCTGAAATTCATTTACATTAATTTCTCTTATATTTAGAATTATTTGATTTGTAAGGACTTACTTTTCTTTTTTAAGGCCAATTATATTACAGCTCATTTACAAACTGATCTCAGCAATCAGCAATACTATCAAAAAAACAATGATACACACTGAGACATCCATATATCCAAATAGACAGAAGAGATTCTATAGCTTTGCTTTCCAAACTTAGTTATGAATAAAAAAATGGTTGGAATAAGATTTTAAAAGGCTTTGTTCCCTCTTTTCCCCCTTTTGGTTTCAGGAATTGGAGATGGTCGAGATAAGTGATCCAGAGAGCTCTGGCCTAAAGGTATAAGAGGAGTTATTTCCTCAGGGCAAGACTTCTTAAACAGATTTTTTTTTTTTCTTCAAGCTTCCTCTGGAGTCTAAAGAATATTGTGACCACATTGTCAAAAATCGTATATTTTTTTGTGTGTGACCATAATTTTATAGCCAAAATTTAGACCAGATAGTGCTCAATTTGGCCTTGATAACAAGGTCAGATTGGTTCCAGCAGAGATTATACCTCTGGGGAACTAGAGGTCTTAGTTTGATCAGCTCCAGGCTGTTGATTACAGGAGGAAGTCCTGGATGAAAGGGAACTTCAGTCCATTTTCCTATCCTATGTCAATAAAGATATAATATTTTTAGGCCATTTTTCTTTTCATTGGATCATAGCTATAGATTCACCAGTGCAAAAAAAAAAAAAAAAAAAATTCCCCCTAAGGGGTTCCCAGGTGAAGTGTGTAACCTTACAGTGAGCAATTCCCATATTAGCTCCAGCAGTTTGTACCAGATGTCTGTGCACTCAAACCAATCCAACAAAACCAAACCAAACTAGAACTTCACCAGCCAGGAGTCACACTCCAAATGAAATGAAAGATGCTCAGAAATCAAAAGCTAAGTGGCAAGAGCGCACCAAAAAGATGGTAAAGTGATGCCCAGAAATCAAATACCAAATGGCATAAAAGCCAAACGTGACTTCCCAGTTCGACTAGACCTGCAACCTGGCAGTCAGTGCTAACAGCCTTTTTTTAGTTTTGATATAGTTTCAAGCAATTTCTTGTTGGTTATCTGTGAAGAAGTTACTCTATCATCTCCTGTTTTAGAAGCTTCTAGATACCAGTCGAAGCACAACTGGCCTGTTCTAACTGTATATCCAAAAATATCAATTTTAGAATATCAAAAGTACCCCAATTTGGCCATTTTAGGTTGAGATCTCTTTTAGTATAATTTGTCCAATTAACTAGGTACTTGCAAGTATGAGCTCCATACTTATTGTACATGAATCTGGCTAGAGTGTTAGTCAGAGGCTGGCTTTCTGACACCCTTTTGTTTCTGTTTTTGAGGGATTCTGTTTCCCACTTTAAGCTGAATTCGTCAGGGATAAAAATCACTAATGAACTTGTGTAGTGGGCCCGTGTGCTGCTTGTGAGCTTAACTCTTCCAGGAGTCACCCAAGAGTCATTTCAGCTCCTCTTACCTGTCTTGGGTTCTGCCTCTGTCAATCTAAGACCATCGTGGCTGCTCAGGTTGCCAAACGGCCAGTTCTTATGTGTGACCCCCCCCAAACAAGCAAGTATTTTAATTAATGAGTGGGTTTCTCTATGGGACCACTGCACATTATAAGGAACTAGACCTCTACCACTCCCACAAATTTCTCAGTCACCTAAGAAAATTGAAATCAGCCAAGAGGAGTCTTGTCCCTTTTCCTCAGAGCAAAGCTCTCATTCATTTTCCTCACTTTTAGCCTGACAAATTCTATAATGGCAATCAAATTGAGGAAAACTGTCAGATCAGCCTCTTACTTAACCACTCAGCCAAGACCACTCAGTCCCCTATAATGGAGTGACTTCAGCATCTTTCAGCCAAGCTCTGGGTATTTCTTGATTTTTTGTCCCAATTGAGCCCTCCTACCCAATATCTTTCCACTGGGTGGGCAATTCTCCTGGCATCTTTCAGCCAGCCCCTCACCCTGTATCTTTTGACTGGGTGGGAATTTCTCCATATCTTTCAACTGAACCCCTCTCATTGTCTAGATCATGAATGGGTATGCCCCAGATGTTTAACCTGACCCCCCACACCCCTGCCAGTATCCTTCCTACTGGGAGAGGGCAGGTAACCTGCTCCAGCACCAAATAAAACTCAGAATCTCAACCAATATGGGAGATTCAAAAACCGGGAGAGACTTACCCAAATTCGTCTGCACTCCCCGAGGAGGCAGATGGGTGCAAGGGGCCACTGTCTGTACCAAAGCTCCAGTTCCTATGGAGTCCAGTCGAAGGAAGGAAGTCCACTCTGGGTCCCTTTGCGGTCACCATAAAGTGAAGTGAAGTTGCATAGTCGTTTCCGACTCTTTGTGACCCCGTGGACTGTAGCCCACCAGGCTCCTACGTCCATGGGATTCTCCAGGCAAGAATACTGGAGTGGGTTACCATTTCCTTCTGCAGGGAATCTTCCTGACCCAGGGATCGAACCCAGGTCTCCCGCATTGCAGGCAGATGCTTTAACCTCTGAGCCACCATGGAAGCACATAACTGTCGACTAAAAAAAGATGTGCAACTTGAGAGTTGTGAGTTAAGTTTTATTTGGGGCAAAATGAGGACTGCAGACCAGGAGGCAGCATCTCAGATAGCTCTGAGAGACTGCTTCAAAGTGGCAGTGGGTGGGGGGGAGTAAAAATATAAGGTTTTGGTGAAAGGGGAGTTCAATGCCATAAAGCACTAATTTCACAAAAGGTTTTTGTTAGTCATGAGGATCTGATGTCACCATGAAGGGATTTAGTGCTTCTCTAGATATGAGGGTCATGAAGATCTTTCTTGTACAGTTCTTCTGTATATTCTTGCCACCTCTTCTTAATATCTTCTGCTTCTGATAGGTCCATACTATTTCTGTCCTTTATCGAGCCCATTTTTTCATGAAATGTTCCCTTGGTATCTCTAATTTTCTTGAAGAGATTGCTAGTCTTTCCCATTCTGTTGTTTTCCTCTATTTCTTTGCATTGATCACTGAGGAAGGCTTTTTTATCTCTCCTTGCTATTCTTTGGAACTCTGCATTCAAATGGGAATATCTTTCCTTTTCTCTTTTGCTTTTTACTTCTCTTCTTTTCACAGCTATTTGTAAGGCCTCCTCAGACAACCATTTTGTCTTTTTGCATTTCTTTTTCATGGGGATGGTCTTGATCCCTGTCTCCTGTACAATGTTACGAACCTCTGGCTCTCTGTCTATCAGATCTAGTCCCTTAAATCTATTTCTCACTTCCACTGTATAGTCACAAGGGATTTGATTTAGGTCATACCTGAATGGTCTAGTGGTTATCCCTACTCTCTTCAGTTCAAGTCTGAATTTGGTAATAAGGAGTTCATGATCTGAGCCACTGTCACCTCCCAGTCTTGTTTTTGCTGACTGTATAGAGCTTCTCCATCTTTGGCTGCAAAGAATATAATCAATCTGATTTCGGTGTTGGCCATCTGGTGATGTCTATGTGTAGAGTCTTCTCTTGTGTTGTTGGAAGAGGGTGTTTGCTATGACCAGTGCGTTCTCTTGGTAAAACTCTATTAGCCTTTGCCCTGCTTCATTCCGTAGTCCAAGGCCAAATTTGCCTGTTACTCCAGGTGTTTCTTGACTTCTTACTTTTGCATTCCAGTCACCTATAATGAAAACAACTTCTTTTTGGGTGTTAGTTCCAGAAGGTCTTGTAGGTCTTCATAGAACCGTTCAACTTTGGCATCTTCATCATTACTGGTTGGGGCATAGGCTTGGATTACTGTGATATTGAATGATTTGCCTTGGAAATGAACAGAGATCATTCTGTCATTTTTGAGATTGCATCCAAGTGCTGCATTTTGGACTCTTTTGTTGACCTTGATGGCTACTACATTTCTTCTAAGGGATTCCTGCCCACAGTAGTAGATATAATGGTCATCTAAGTTAAATTCACCCATTCCAGTCCATTTTAGTTTGCTGATTCCTAGAATGTCAACGTTCACTCTTGCCATCTCCTGTTTGACCACTTCCAATTTGCCTTGCTTCATGGACCTAACATTCCAGGTTCTTATGCAATATTGCTCTTTGCAGTATCTCACCTTGCTTCTATCATCAGTCCCATCCACAACTGGATATTGTTTTTGCTTTGGCTCCATCCCTTCATTCTTTCTGGAGTTATTTCCCCACTGATCTCCAGTAGCATATTGGGCACCTACCAACCTGGAGAGTTTCTCTTTCAGTATCCTATCATTTTGCCTTCTCATGCTGTTCATGGGGTTCTCAAGGCAAGAATACTGAAGTGGTTTGCCATTCCATTCTCCAGTGGACCACATTCTGTCAGACCTCTGCACCATGACCCGACCGTCTTGGCTGGCTCCACACGGCATGGCTTAGTTTCATTGAATTAGACAAGACTGTGGTCCTGTGATCAAGTTGGCTAGTTATCTGTGATTATGGTTTTAGTGTGTCTGCCCTCCTATGCCCTCTTGCAACACCTACCATATTACTCGGGTTTCTCTTACCTTGGATGTGGGGTATCTCTTCACGGCTGCTCCAGCAAAGCACAGCTGCTGTTCCTTAACTTGGACGATGGGTATTTTCTCACAGCCACCCCTCCTGACCTTGAACATGGAGTAGCTCCTCTCGGCGCTTCTGTGCACGCCCAGCAGCCGCTCTTTGGAGGTGGGGTAACTCCTCTCGGGCGGGGCCCCTGACCTCCGGGGTGGGGTAGTTCCTCTCAGCCACCGCTCCTGACCTCGGACATGTGGTAGCTCTTCTCCAGAAATCCTGAAATATGAATTCAAGTGGGCCTTAGAAAGCATCACTACGAACAAAGCTAGTGGATGTGATAGAATTCCAGTTGAGCTATTTCAAATCCTGAAAGATGATGCTGTGAAAATGCTGCATTCAATATGCCAGCAAATTTGGAAAACTCATCAGTGGCCACAGGACTGGAAAAGGTCCATTTTCATTCCAATCCCTAAGAAAGACAATCCCAAAGAATGCTCAAACTACCACACAATTGAACTCATCTCACACACTAGTAAAGTAATGCTCAAAATTCTCCAAGCCAGGCTTCAGCAATACATGAACAGAGAACTTCCAGATATTCAACCTGGTTTTAGAAAAGTTAGAGGAGCCAGAGATCAAATTGCCAATATCTACTGGATCATAAAAAAAAAAAAAAAAAAAGCAAGAGAGTTCCAGAAAAACATCTATTTCTGCGTTATTGACTATGCCAAAGCCTTTGACTGTGTGGATCACAATAAACTGTGGAAAACTCTGAAGGAGATGGGAATACCAGACCACCTGACCTGCCTCTTGAGAAACCTATATGCAGGTCAGGAGGTAACAGTTAGAACTGGACATGGAACAACAGACTGGTTCCAAATAGGAAGAGAAGGATGTCAAGGCTGTATATTGTCACCATACTTATTTAACTTATATGCAGAGTACATCATGAGAAACTCTGGGCTAGAAGAAGCACAAGCTGGAATCAAGATTGCCAGGAGAAATACCCATAACCTCAGATATGCAGATGATACCACCCTTATGGCAGAAAGTGAAGAAGAACTAAAGAGCCTCTTGATGAAAGTGAAAGAGGAGAGTGAAAAAGTTGGCTTAAAGCTCAACATTCAGAAAACTAAGATCATGGCATCTGGTCCCATCACCTCATGGGAAATAGATGGGGAGACAGTGGAAACAGTGGCTTTATTTTGGGGGGCTCCAAAATCACTGCAGATGGTGATTGCAGCCATGAAATTTAAAGACACTTACTCCTTGGAAGGAAAGTTATGACCAACCAAGATAGCATATTACAAAGCAGAGATATTACTTTGCCAACAAAAGTCTGTCTGGTCAAGGTTATGGTTTTTCCGGTGGTCATGTATGGATGTGAGAGCTGAACTGTGAAGAAAGCTGAGCTCTGAAAAATTGATTCTTTTGAACTGTGGTGTTGGAGAAGACTCTTGAGAGTCCCTTGGACTGCAAGGAGATCCAACCAGTCCATCCTGAAGATCAGTCTTGGGTGTTCACTGGAAGGACTGATACTGAAGCTGAAACTCCAATGCTTTGGCCACCTCATGCGAAGAGTTGACTCATTGGAAAAGACCCTGATGCTGGGAGGGATTGGGGCAGGAGGAGAAGGGGACGAGAGAGGATGAGATGGCTGGATGGCATCACTGACTCGATGGACATGAGTTTGAGTAATCTCTGGGAGTTGGTGATGGACAGGGAGGCCTGGCGTGCTGCGATTCGTGGGGTAGCAAAGAGTCAGACACAACTGAGCGACTGAACTGAACTAGATATGAGGAGATGCAAGGATTGGGATCATAAAATCTGTTCCTGAAAACATCCAACAATCTAAGCTTGTCCCACCAGATTCCCTGGAGCACAGCGTGCCTCACTCCACCCTGAACTTCCTCAGGGTTTGTTGAAGGTCAAAACTATAGCAGCATGGGGTTCAATCTCTGTAGAGGCAGATGGTAAATGCCTTTGTTGTTCAATCATTGACAATGCTCTTGCTAAGTGCCAATTTGTAGTTGACACTTCAAAAGCACTAAGAGCAAAAAAGACATTGAGAAATTCTCTACAATCGTAGTGTACATCTTATCTGGATGACTACAATAATTTTAACTGTGGTTATGCTGAAGTCCATGGGCTTTCAAAGAGTTGGACATCACCGAGTGACCAGCACATACACTTAGGCTAAAGAGTTATCCTTCCCTGGGAATATAAATTCTTTAGTATACTGGGATACAAATTCTTAAGCAAGAATAGGTTTCCACTGTTCACTGTGATGGTTTCCCTTTCATGATGTTCTCCCTAAACAGATTATTATTCCAAAGAGAGGAAAGAAGCAAGTTTGAAAAGTTAGGAAAGCCCTATAGAGTGGGTATTTCTAATCAGGATATTATTTAGGGAGAAAGGCTTATGACCATCTGAAACATCTATGCATAAGATAGATCATGTTGCATGTCTTTCTCTCTCCCTCCATTATTATCAAAGAGAGAACAAGTTTAAAACAAGAAAAAATAGTCTTAATTGGATTAACAAGGCCTTCAAAAGATACTCTGACAGACATATCCATTAAATTAAAGGGCAGCCCTGCCAACATTTTTGGGAAATGGAAAAGGCGTAAAAAAAGATTTTAAGAAAGATTTTTATATCCTTCTGGCATTGTCTTACCTAAGCAATTTTCTCCTCCAGTCCCTCAATTTCCTGAGCTAAAAGTCTTGATGTAACAATCACAAGGACTGAACATTGTAAGGGCAAGAATTATGACAAAGGGTGTTGTATCAGAATAAGTCATATGCTGAATAATAAGAAATCAATTCTTGCATTTTCTTAATTTATTATGTTAGCTAACTTTTCTACTGTTTTGGAAGAATTAAGAAGTAGAAAGTTGCTTTTCTGTGAAAATACAGAAAGATTTTATTCAGTTCATTAAATACTTGATGAATGTGCAAACCTAAAGAAACTGTAAAGAAAACTGATATAATAACGTTTGCATATTATCAAAGACTAATCACCAAAGACTAAACTCCTCCCAGGAATTCTAAGAATCAAAAAGTGATCTTCTCTCATGTAGAGATTATGGTGGTCTTCTCTCCAATGAAGAGTTAGAATCTAATGTGAAAATGTCAAATAAATTTTAGATCTTTATTTTATATAAAGCTTCACTGAGAAAATCTATCATTAGCAGATATAAAAAAATGAAATGCACCTATGTCAGTTGGAAGGTGGTAAGAATTCATTATCATATAGTCATGCAGTCCAGTCCATTGTATGGAAATTCTGAAGGGGACCACAACTAAATAACTTAATATTTAAGTAGTTTGAAATCATAAAACCAAAAGGACAATACAACAACAAATCTATACAAGCCAAGGATTACTAAAAATTGTGTGAGCATTAATTAATATGGAAATTAATATAGAATTTTGGATCTTACAAAATAAAATAGAGGTTAAATGGTTCAAAGTGAATTATTTAATGTTTAAATAATATAATCTACATATTTGTACATTTTGTTATTAATATGTGAAATTATAAGTGCCCACTTATAACTGAAGGTGTGTGTGTGTGTCTGTGTGTGTTTGAGTGTGTGGGGATATGAGTGGATAGACTAGGTAGATAGATAGACAGATAATCAATTTCTCTAGTAGTTCAAAGTATTTTTTAATAGGATATTTAAAAAGAGGTATAAAAAAAAAGAGGTATGGAGAGAATAAGAAACTATTTTTAAAAACCCAATCAGAAATAATTTTCAAATCCAAAACACCATGCATCCCCAAAGACTAACCCTTGAGTTCCGTATAATCTCATCTTAAAAGGAGCATACCATCACTTCTGGCACGTGTTATTGATCACACAGATCGACTTGATACATGGTAGGAGGGGATTACACAGCTGCATGAATAATGATCACTTGGAGCCATTTTAGGAACCATCTACCTCTGTCTGCTCTCTAGACAACAATTGTTCACTAATTGTATCACAAATTCCTAAAAACTTATCCCATTATAACATCAGCTTTAAATTCAGAATCTTGTCATTTAAATTAGGGGTAGCTGCATATGTGCTTTGAGCTGCATTCCTTAAATGCAGCTACTTGAATATAGTTTCCTCAATCTGAAAACTGATGAAAGTAAAGTGAGTTGTCTGCCTCTCCCATACCCATAATAAATGGTAAAATAGCATAGAATAATCTTCATAGGCACTCCCATTCAATAAGGGAAAATGAGAGGCTAGTAGAAGTCATTAGCTCATAAGAGTTCTGAAATCCAGTCAGGGACATGTTTCCTTGGATTAGGGATTTCCCTGATTAGGATTTAATCAAATATGTTCCCAGAGATGACACTCCACCGTTCTTGGTTCCACTCTCTGAACAATTTTTCTATTCTTTGAGTCATCCCTCTATCTTTATAAGGGTTGTCACATGTTTGAGTCTGAGTAGTCTACTAAGCTTACTCTCTGTTTAAAGAATGCGGAGGTCCATTTTGAAATGTCTCTTGTCTCTTTCAGTCCAAATTGTCAGTATTTGTACATATGTAATTTTCCTTAAACCTTGATGAGTTATTGTGTCTCTTACTGGGATTCACTCTATTAAACTAACACTAACCCTTTAACTGCTTCAAAATAAGCTCTACTTTACCTTGTGCATCTGTTGAGAAGTGACAGTATCCAGCACAGTCTCTATTGTTTGGTTGGTTGAATCAAGTATAGAATAACTATATATTTTAGAGGAACTTTTGTCTAACTGAATAGCACTTCAAAGCTTCACCTTTGAACTTTCTGAAATCTAATCAAATAATTTTACGTTTACATCTTTGGCTTCACCTTTTGGCCATAATTTCCTGATAGTGGCTTGGACTTGACCAGTAGTCAAAAGCCATTTCTGAATTTTGGCATAATTTGCCATCTATAGAGACAGAGGGGTTTCCCCAGTGGCTCAGATGGTAAAGAAACTGCCTGTAATATAGGAGACCCAGTTTTGATCCCTGGGTTGGGAAGATCCTCTGGAGAAGGGCATAGCTACCCACTCCAGTATTCTTGCCTGGAGAATTCCATGAACAGAGGAGCCTGGAGAACTACATCCCATGGTGTCAAAAACAGTCAGACACGACTGAGTGACTAAAACATTCACTTCTCTTAAGGGCTTCCCTGGTGGCTCAGATGGAAAAAAAAAAAACAAAAAAAAAAACTGCCTGCAATGCAAGAGATTCAGAATGTTCAAAGCCATGGAGTCCATTATTCCTTCATGGAGTCCATTATTTTTTCATTTATTTTATGTTTATGTGTGTGTGAGCTGGCACAACTGATAAACCTTTCGAGTCTACTGAATATCTTAGCCAAAACTTTTTCAAAGCTAATTCTTGAGCACAGCTTTGTTAATGCCATCTGCTATCTGATGTGGGGAAAAAAAAAATCAGTATTTACTCTTATGGTGATCACATTTTATTGGATGTAGACAGATAATAAGCAAAGAAACACATTTTTTGAAAATTTTAGCAAGTATCAAAAAAGTTTTGAATCAGAGCAATAAGATAGCTATAAGTAGTATTCCTTATTTCAGCTAGGATAGTCAGGGAATGGATATTATGACTTAGAGTAATTAGGGAAGACCTATTTTTGAAGAGGTATCTCTGAACTAAATGATGAGGAGAAGGCAGTCTTGTAATGGTTTATAATGTTTCAAATAAATAAAAGTATGTCCAAAAACACTGAGGTAGGAAGGAGACTGGCATATTTGCAAAAAGAAAAAGGTTCATATATAGCTTTCCTGTGTAGATGTGGCTTTGATACAGGTTAAAAATTAAAAAACAAACAAACAAAAAAAAAAAAAACACCTAAGTCTGTCAAGAGGACAAATTTAACTGACAATATAATAAAATTTGCAATTTTAAATTAATAGCAACTTTGATTTCCCTTGTATTCATCTCTGCTATAAAATCATTTAATTTTAGTTTATCTTAATATATTTTCCTTTGTTTCACTGAATCTCAAAGCATATGAGTTTGTTTATATATTGCTGCAACTGGTATCACAAAAATTGCATTCAACTGTCATTATATTATATTGTTTCCTAGTTCTGTCATTTTCCAAAATTTCATCTTCTAAACCTATATGTAGGTCAGGAAGCAATAGTTAGAACTGGACATGGCACAACAGACTGGTTCCAAATAGGAAAAGGAGTACGTCAAGGCTGTATATTGTCACCCTGCTTATTTAACTTATATGCAGAGTACATCATGAGAAACGCTGGGCTGGATGGAGGAAGCACAAGCTGGAATCAATCAAGATTGCCTGGAGAAATATCAATAAACTCAAATATGCAGATGACACCACCCTTATGGCAGAAAGTGAAGAGGAACTAAAAAGCCTCTTGATGAAATTGAAAGAGGAGAGTGAAAAAGTTGGCTTAAAGCTCAACAATCAGAAAACTAAGATCATGGCATCCAGTCCCATCACTCATGGCAGATAGATGGGGAAATAGTGGAAATAGTGGCTTTATTTTGGGGGGCTCCAAAATCACTGCAAATGGTGATTGCAGCCATGAACTTAAAAGACGCTTACTCCTTGGAAGGAAAGTTATGACCAACCTAGACAGCATATTAAAAAGCAGAGACATTACTTTGCCAACAAAGGTCCATCTGGTCAAGGCTATTGTTTTTCCAGAGGTCATGTATGGATGTGAGAGTTGGACTGTGAAGAAAGCTGAGTGCTGGAGAATTGATGCTTTTGAAATGTGGTGTTGGAGAAGACTCTTGAGAGTCCCTTGGACTGCAAGGAGATCCAACCAGTCCATCCTGAAGGAGATCAGTCCTGAGTGTTCCTTGGAAGGACTGATGCTGAAGCTGAAACGCCAATACTTTGGCCACCTCATGCGAAGAGTTGACTCATTGGAAAAGACCTTGATGCGGGGAGGGATTGGGGCAGAAGGAAAAGGGGACGACAGAGGATGAGATGGCTGCATGGCATCACCGACTTGATGGACATAAGTTTGTGTAAGCACCGGGAGTTGGTGATGGACAGGGAGGCCTGGCATGCTGCGATTCATGGGGTTTCAGAGTCGGACACGACTGAGTGACTGAACTGAACTGAACAACATAGAATCTGTATAGATTTGACAAGACAAAGACTGAAAAACAGAAAGTAGAATTGTCATAATGATGATTTCTAGAATGGCTGTTTTAACTTTTCTTTTGTGATGATTTGTAAACATATGTGCACTAGAAGTATCTTCCCCAGAGAAAACACTGACCTTCTATGTTTAAACTTAAAAATATACACATATATACATCTTTCCTCATCTTAGATTTTATTACCCTCTTGCTTCCACCAGACAACATAATAATCATATTCACAAAGACTCAAACCAAAAATAATATTGTTTGTTATTTGAAAGAGAGCACAGAGAACCACATAGTTGTGATGGGAAGATTTTTACAGGTGTCTAAAAGGGAATAATAGTATGGATTTACATTTTTCTTATTATTTCTTTCCAAATATTTGCTTCTGCTTGGTCAATGTTAGCTTTCTCTTATTTCTGCACCCAGACACATGCAAATACCTGCACACATGAATATTTAAAAATCTCATTAAATATGTGGGTTATTAAGGGTAAGCAGATTGTTCTTCATGGATTTTATAATGTTTAAATTCTATTTTGATTCATTCATATAACTATAAATTTCCCTATTAAAGTTAGATACCCACCCCCCAACAAAGAAAAGCCATTAGCTATACTTACTAAGTCCATAAAAATTAACATGCTAACATTGAAAACATAATTGCTAAATTATTTATGGAACTCTCCTTAGCATAAATATTTTTAAGGTTGCCTATATATTTTCAGGTGAATTGGGCAGCAGATGAATCAATCCAATTAGAAAATATAACAACCATTTACCCAGTCCTAGATCACTTATCAATAATATAGCAGGATGAGTGCAAAACAAGCTATTAATGTATATTTGTACTTACTGGGAGTTGAAGCAGAAGACAAGCTTGTAGACATTGGAATTTAGAAAGAAGCAAAAGTTTAGAAATACTTGAATATAATCAAGGTTGAAGTTTATATAGTTATCATTTTCTGGAATAGAAACTTAAAATTCCAGAAGATCAAGAAAAAAAAAGTAGTAGAAAATATTAGGCTTTTAAAAATGCTTTGATAATCTAGGGGGAAGATGTCATTCATGGTACACTGCAAAAATAAAATCAGACATTCAGGGAAGGACAGGAAACTTTTAGCTCAAAGTTCCTTTTGGGTACTGTTTACAAAGGTTGTAACTGGAGTCAGCATATAGAAACCTGAAAGTGCAAACCATAAAGTGAAAGCTATTTCTGCTGGTTGGGAGCCTGGAACACTTTAAAAAAAAAAAAAAATAGTAATATGACAAGAGAAAATTTTAGGAGAGAATAGCATTGACTAATGGGTCTATGAACTGTCATTTTAGCAAACAGCATCTGTGTCCAAAAGAGGAAAAATCAATATTATTTTCTATTTTGAGTTGACCAAAGAAACAATCTCTAAAGTGCAATTTAGTTATCCTTCATTCTATCTTTTGAAATTAAATAAAATATGTTGCTGTCCAATTTGTTATTTTCAAAGTATCCTTGATTTGGGAGCAATATTCAAAAAACACCAATTTTAGTTTCTATATTTGGGAGTACTCAAAGCCAGAATATCAGATTTTAGGGCTAAAAGAAATCATAGCTACTGGTGTAAAATTAAAGTTATTAAGTTGTTGTCCATCAGCAGACAAATGGATAAAGAAGCTGTGGTACATATACACCATGGAATATTACTCAGCCTTTAAAAAAAATTCATTTGAATCCATTCTAATGAGATGGATAAAACTGGAGCCCATTATACAGAGTGAAGTAAGCCAGAAAGATAAACACCAATACAGTATACTAATGCATATATATGGAATTTAGAAAGATGGTAATGATAACCCTATATGCAAAACAGAAAAAGAGACACAGATGTATAGAACAGACTTTTGGACTCTTTGGGAGAAGGCAAGGGTGGGATGTTTTGAGAGAACAGCACTGAAACATGTATATTATCAAGGGTGAAACAGATCACCAGCCCAGGCTGGATGCATGAGACAAGTGCTCAGGGCTGGTGCCCTGGGAAGACCCAGAGCGATCGGATGGAGAGGGAGGCAGGAGGGGGCGATCGGGAAGGGGAATACATGTAAATCCATGGTTGATTCATGTCAATGTATGGCAAAAACCACTACAATATTTTAAAGTAATTAGCCTCCAACTAATAAAAATAAATGGTAAAAAAATTTTTTTTAAGTTATTAAGTTGTTTTTAAAAATCATTTTGTATAATTAGAGTGGCAATATAAGTTCTTCCCTAAACTGAGATTCTTTAAAAGTGAAAGGGTGAGGAGTACATGCTAAGCCAGAGTCAGGACATCTGACATCCAGACAACACACGTAAATAAAAACTGCCCACAGTAAATCAAACATAAGGGTACCCTATAGAGAATCAATTGTTTCCTCTTTGTGTATTTATTCTTCTGTCCTAATGCTTATGGCATGTCATTTTAAATGGCATCTCAATCTGAAATCTATTTGTAACTCAGGAGTTTCTCTCATTATCTGTGGTTGTCCCTTCAGGTAAGCATATTAGTTTAGTCGCTTAGTCATGTCTGACTCTTTGCGACCCCATGAACCACAGCATGCCTGTCCATCACCAACTCCTGGAGTCCACCCAAACCCATGTCCATTGAGTCAGTGATGCCATCCAACCATCTCATCCTCTGTCATCCCCTTCTCCTCCTGCCTTCAATCTTTCCCAGCATCAGGGTCTCTTCAAATGAGTCAGCTGTTCGCTTCAGGTGGCCAAAGTATTGGAGTTTCAGCTTCAACATCAGTCCTTCCAATGAACACCCAGGACTGATCTCCTTTAGAATGGACTGGTTGGATCTCCTTGCAGTCCAAGGGACTCTCAGGAGTCTTCTCCAACACCACAGTTCAAAAGCATCAATTCTTCGGCACTCAGCTCTCTTTATAGTCCAATTCTCACATCCATACAGGACTACTGGAAAAACCATAGCTTTGACTAGACAGACCTTTGTTGGCAAAGTAATGTCTCTGCTTTTTAATATGCTATCTAGGTTGGTCATAACTTTCCTTCCAAGGAGTAAGCGTCTTTTAAGTTCATGGCTGCAATCACCATCTGCAGCGATTTTGGAGACCAGAAAAATAAAAAGTCAGCCACTGTTTCCACTGTTTCCAGGTAAGCATATAATAGAATCATAATAACCATTCACAAGGACTTTCAACTTTCTCTCTGTCTTTAATTAAAAAACAGACGTGTTTCCTATCAGACTAAGCTTTTGTTTTCACTTACTGGAAAAGAAAAGACATTTGAAAATACTTGGTTGTTTATTTCTTTCATTTGTGAAGGGCTAGAAATAGAACTAGAGAAGGAAATGGCAACCCACTCCAGTGGCAACCCACTCCAGTGTTCTTGCCTGGAGAATCCCAGGGACAAAGGAGCCTGGTGGGCTGCTGTGTATGGGGTTGGACAGGGTCGGACATGACTGAAGTGACTTAGCAGCAGCAGAAGAAGAAACAGAACATTACTGGAATTTCTGTTTTTTTTTTTTTTTTTAATTTTGGGATTTTATTTATTTATTTTTCATTTATTTTTATTAGTTGGAGGCTAATTACTTTACAATATTGTAGTGGTTTTTGCCATACATTGACATGAATCAGCCATGGATTTACATGTATTCCCCTTCCCGATCCCCACTCCCACCTCCCTCCCCACCCCATCCCTCTGGGTCTTCCCAGTGCACCAGCCCTGAACACCCATCTCAGGCATCCAGCCTGGGCTGGTGATCTGTTTCACCCTTGATAATATACATGTTTCAGTGCTGTTCTCTCAAAACATCCCACCCTCGCCTTCTCCCACAGAGTCCAAAAGTCTGTTCTGTACATCTGTGTCTCTTTTTCTGTTTTGCATATAGGGTTATCGTTACCATCTTTCTAAATTCCATATATATGCATTAGTATACTGTATTGGTGTTTATCTTTCTGGCTTACTTCACTCTGTATAATGGGCTCCAGTTTCATCCATCTCATTAGAACAGATTCAAATGAATTTTTTTTTAAAGGCTGAGTAATATTCCATGGTGTATATGTTCCACAGCTTCCTTATCCATTCATCTGCTGATGGGCATCTAGGTTGCTTCCATGTCCTGGCTATTATAAACAGTGCTGCAATGAACATTGGGGTACACATGTCTCTTTCAGTTCTGGTTTCCTCGGTGTGTATGCCCAGGAGTGGGATTGCTAGAAGTTTACTGGAATTTCTTTAAGAAGATAAAAGAAAATATTTCTACTTCTACATATCTGAAATTTGGTCACCATTCTCCTAGAAGCAATTCTCAAGAATGTCTTTTTGCCCTTAAAAGTCAATAATATAAGAATTTAGTCTCAGCTTCACCAGAGAGAGAAATAACTCATTCAAAAATTTACATTGATCTCTCATCCAAATATACTCTGAATGATAAAATTGATTTCTCTTTCCTCTACAACTGTATTATTAAGTAAAAATAAATTTCTTGACATGTTAATGGTGACTTCCTGTAGTGTGCTTGAATATGATTGTTAAAATAATAATTTTCTAATAACAAATATACTTATTTGTGTATTTCCTTTTGATGAGTACTCCACTATGTTTGCTGTAGTTTTAAGAAGGAAATTTTTAAAGTTTTAAGAAGAAAAAAAGAACTAAATAGGCTCTTGATGAAAGTGATAGAGTAAAGTGAAAAACCTGGTTTAAAACTCAACATTCAAAAAATGAAGATCATGGCATCTGGTCCCATCACTTCATGGCAAGTAGATGAGGAAACAATGGAAACAGTGGCTGACTTTTAATTGTTTGGGTTCCAAAATCACTGCAGATGGTAACTGCAGCTATGAAATTAAAAGACACTTGCTCTTTGGAAGAAAAATTATGACCAACCTAGGTAGTATATTAAAAAGCAGAGACATTACCTTGCCAACAAAAGTCCATCTAGTCAAGCTATGGTGTTTCCAGTAGCCATGTATGGACATGAGAATTGGACCATAAAGAAAGCTGAGCACCAAAAAACTGATGCATTTGAACTGTGGTGTTGGAGAATACTCTTGAGAGTCCCTTGTAAGTGAATATTACAATATTCTAATCCCTCTCCAAATTTAAGCAATGAAATATATGGAAAAACTAGAGTCCAGATAAACACATACATTTAATTTGTAGCTGTAAATAAATATACATAAAAGAATTATATAAAATATGAATGTAAGTGGGAGTAAGTACTTACAAAAGTATCTATCTCATTTTGAATTAGCAGTTTGTTCATTAGAAGAGATAAGAATATAATAAAAACTCTTCATAGAAATCTGCATAGAAACTCTTTATAGAAATGAGATCAAATAGATATATAGAAAGAGGAAAGAGACACAATGGACAATGAGAGAGGATTTGGACATGGTTCCCTCTGAAAAAAGGGAGAAATATCAGCTTTTACCCAAGCTGAAAAAAAAAGAATCTCAGGGAAATATAGATTTAACACAAACTACTGGTTCTTGTACAGGTGTGTTATGGAAAGGAAATATGAAGAGTCAGAGTACTTTGTACATGGATGAGGAAATATAATTTCCATCTGGCATAGTCCCCAGAGACTATGCCAAATCTCCTTTGATTCAGAAAAACGTTATTTAGAGGAACTACAAACGTAAACACTCCTTGTCCTCCCCCCAGTAATTCATTGTGTCACTCAGAATCAGGGTGATGCTTGCTACTATTGAGTCCAATCTATCTGATCACCATACCGAAGGATCTTCCTTACACCCTTCTCTGCAATTTTTAACCAAATCCATTTTTCATATTACAGGTTAAAATTATTTCCTAAAATATTAAATATTAAATCAACATTAAAGCCCAATATTAAAATCATTAATGGATCCTGATCATCTATGATTTTGAACTCATAATGATGAACTGCTGCATCTAAAAAACCTGCTAGGTCAAAATTCCTGCCACTCCCCTTGATGTCCGGCACCTTTTACACCCAGTTTGTTAGTACTGGGTGTATTCTAAGCACCAAGCCCACTCTAGAAATCCACTCACACGTCATGTGGTTCATTCATTCATTCACGGAATATTTCTTAGTTACATTCAGTGTGTACAGAGAAATGGTGGGACAGCGTGAAGAAAAAGGAATAAGGTAGTCACAGTCTTCGTCCTTAAAAAACTAGGTAATCAACCAGGTACTTTT
Source organism: Odocoileus virginianus (assembly GCF_023699985.2). Taxonomy (NCBI): domain Eukaryota; kingdom Metazoa; phylum Chordata; class Mammalia; order Artiodactyla; family Cervidae; genus Odocoileus; species Odocoileus virginianus. Next base: position 36,736,863 of record NC_069680.1, read on the forward strand.
CCCCACACTGGATTAATGCTTCTCTTCTGGGTTCCCACAGCATTCTAAGTATGTCTCTACCTTAAGTCACATCAAAATATAGAGAAATACCCTGTTTATTTTGTATAATCCCAGTAGACCATGAGTCCCTTGACGGAAGCATAAATGTTATTTGTATCTTCATTCCCAGCATATGACTTGGTTTTATAAAGTTTGTTGAATTTAGAAGTGCCTATATCATGTTTTGAAGGTATATACTATATTATGTATATGTATTACATGTAATATGTAGTATAATAATCTCAGCCTGCATTAAAAGTGTAGATTATAAAACAACAGATCATAGTTAGGATTTTACATTAAAAACTAAAATTAAATATAAAATTTGAAAAATCTTACAGAAGAATGAAAGCATAAATTATACTGGAGAAAAGAAAACTATACCAAGGATCTATACACACACACAGACAGAGTAAGATCAGAGAGAAATAATATGACACATAGATAACAGTAAGGAACAGAGATAAAATAACTGGAGTACAAACTACACTAAGAATCTAATTATCATGTGGATAAACTTGAAGTATAGAATTGAAGTGTTATAGGATGGAAGAATGGTAATGAGAAAAATTGTATCATAGCCAGTAAGAGAAAAATAATGATAATTTAATATAGAAAATTAAGGCTAAGAAATGACTACATGAAAATATGGAGACTTGAATTTGACTGAGGATACAGAAGACAAGAATATTGAAAATAAAAATGGATTTCTGAATTAAATTAAGTACATTATGGACAAAAACTAATCAAAAAGATCTGTGATCAGGAAACAGAATGGCTGGTGACTACACACTATTTGGGTTTTGAAGGGATTGAAAGTTATTAAGAGTAAAGCTAGAGGGAAGCAGCATAAAGATTAGCATAAACAAGGAGTGGATTTTATGCAGGCAGAAGTGTTAGAGCATCTTGTGGATCAAAGCTATTCAGGTAATAAGCAGAAGCAGGGATGTGTAGCATTAAGATGTCAGATACAAGGAAAGAGCCCTGAAGCCAGTGAGAGACAGAAGATAGAAGGCATGCACACAAAAGGCAGTCAGTCCAAGATCAAGAAAAGACACTGGGAAATGGCAGCTAAGTCAGGTAACTTGCAGGACTGAGGCAGGTAATGAGCTTCTAGGAGGATTCAATAGGGAGCATTTGGCTGCAGGGAGAATGAAAAATTGTATCATCTGCTCACCCTTAGTTGATGGTTGGCTGTTGAATTTTATAATTGCTACTGATATAAAGAAAAAGAAAAAGCCTTTATGGGAAAGGAAACATTTATTACTTTCAAGACACAATGCATCTGAGTAAGTAAGAAAGGGATTAAAAGAGTAACCAACATTGTGGTTAGAAGAAACTCCCCATAAAATAACCACAGGCCTCCCAAATGGCGAGGTAGAACTTCTACTTGTGTCAAATGATTATACAGGGTTGTAACTAGTTAGAAGATGTAACTTTTCACTACCATCAGTAATTATGCAGAAGAAAGAACAGATAATAAATATTACTCAAAAGGTAATATATCATTGCCAACAGTAAAAAATTATGCAAAGTTTAAAAAAATCTTTCACTCATATATGAGGATATCAATTAATTAATAAAAAACTGTTGAATATTACAAATTGGCTTTTGTCTCTCTTCCTATTGTCATCAATTTGAAAATCTATGAGGAAAAGGCTAAGAAAAATACTGACTCTCAGCATGTAACCTATAGTAGAGAGTTAGAGGGTACAGATAAAACTGTGAAAACAACAACTAGTAACATTTTAATGTGCATATTAAATGATGCTGAATAGAAATAACAATGACAAGAAAACAACCCTGAGCTCATGCGACAATATATACAATAAAACTTCAAGAAAAAGTGACAACTGTGATAATGAATGTACTTCCCAATAAGAATTAAACATTTTCTCAGGAGACTAGACTTCAAAAAAAATAATTACTTCCTTAATATACTTACCTACTATTCTTAAAATATCCGTGGGGACAACTATAATCATTATGCATAGGCATTTAGAAAATATATGGTGTCATTTTTGTATGCAATTTGGGATCATTCTTCGTTGGAAAACAATTTCTGACAATCAGCTTTTAGGCCTTTGTTCAGGGGAAGTCACATTATCACATTAAAATCCAAAGGTCAGACATCTGTGAAATATTGTGTTAAAAGCCAAGAAACTGAGGCAGAAATATTCTCTCTGCTTCATCTCACTATAAATTGCAGTTTAAACAATGTTCTAGTTTGACATTGGTCATTCAATTTGAAATGTACTGTATTATATTTAACATCTAAAATATCATACTCAGCATTGCATATTTTAATTTTCAACTGCCCACGCTTGTACTTGGTATTGTACTTTCCAAATGGGCTTTTTGACCTTCAGATAACAGGATTTTATACCTAGAATGAACAAGCAAAAGTTTTGCCAAATTCATTGGAGCCAGTGGTTACTTATTTGCTTATTCATTTATATTTTAAAATATAGCTTATTTTGTGAGTAAACAATAAGAAATGTAATTTTAACTAATTTATTGTTAGCAGATGGTAACTTACAAAGAAAAATATCTTTAGCATTCTGTGAGAACACTATTATTTGATGAGAATTATTTGAAAATGGAAACTTGAAAACCATTTCTCAGCAGAAGGGTCATATCAAAAAAGTTTCAGAGACCAATTCGAAGAGCCTTCCCTTGGATACAACAGAGACAATTAGACCATAATTAGTGTGTACATAATGATATCAAAACATAGCCAAAACCAACAAAGAAACAAACCAAAATGAAATGAAAAGTTTATTGGTCACTATTAGAGAATGATAGTTAACTAACTTATTTTGTTTAAATCTGAGTAATAAAGGAAAAGGATCAAGAATTTACCTTTCTTTAGCATAAACACTACTCTTCACTGCAAATAAATAACTGATAGAAAAGTTATTTTTATAAATTTATGCCAATTACTTTTTAATAAATGACAGAAATTGAACATCATTATTATCCAACTTCTAGACTCCTAGAAAAGTTCATCAATGACTGTCAATGCCACCTAAAGACAATCAGACACCATATACCTCCTGATAGACACGTCTGCCACCTAAGAAATATTCTTGCCAAAAAACATGGACATGTTTACTCTAATTTCTTCCTCAGAAATACAGGAGACAATGTAAAGCATTTGCAAGGAATATGATTCCTGTTTCCTGTGTCTTCCACCATGATTTATCAGGACTTGGAGTCATGGCATATGGGACGAGTTTCTCCCTGTCATTTATTAAAAACAGAAAATTTTGAGTGGGTTGCAACTTCTATGAAGCACAATTTCCTCTAAGAAAGTAACTGAACACTTAGCCATTGCTTGCATTATGAAATGACAGGAAAATTAGAGGAGTAAAATATGAGTAGAGTAAAAGTATGAGTAGAGAGTGATTACACTTCCTCAGTGATCAATGCAAAGAAATAGAGGAAAATAATAGAATGGAAAAGACTAGAGATCTCTTCAAGAAAATTAGAGGTTCCAAGGGAACATTTCATGCAAAGATGAGCTCAATAAAGGACAGAAATGGTATGGACCTAACAGAAATAGAAGATATTAAGAAGAGGTGGCAAGAATACACAGAAGAACTATACAAAAAAGATCTTCATGACCCAGATAACCACAATGGGTGATCACTCACTTAGAGCCAGACATCCTGGAATGCAAAGTTAAGTGGGCCTTGGGAAGCATCACTACAAACAAAGCTAGTGGAGGAGATGGAATTCCAATTGAGCTATTTCAAATCCTAAAAGATTATGCTGTGAAAGTGCTGCACTCAATATGCCAGCAAATTTGGAAAATTCAAAAGTGGGCACAGGGCTGGAAAAGGTCAGTTTTCATTCCAATCTCAAAGAAAGGCAATGCCAAAGAAGGCTCAAACTACTGCACAGCTGCACTCACCTCACACTCTAGCAAAATAATGCTAAAAATTCACCAAGCCAGGTATCAACAGTACATGAACCATGAACCTCCAGATGTTCAACCTGGATTTTGAAAAGGCAGAGGAACCAGAGATCAAATTGCTAACATCTGCTGGATCATTGAAAAAGCAAGTTCCAGAAAAACATCTACTTCTGCTTTATTGACTACACCAAGGCCTTTGACTGTGTGGATCACAACAAAATGTGGAAAATTCTGAAAGAGATGGGAATACCAGACCATCTGACCTGACTCTTGAGAACTCTGTATGCAGGTCAGGAAGCAAGAGTTAGAACTGGACATGGAACAATAGACTGGTTCCAAATAGGGAAAGAAGTTCATCAAGGCTGTATACTGTCACCCTGCTTATTTAAATTATATGCAGAATATATCATGAGAAATGCTGGACTGGATGAAGCACAAGCTGGAATCAAGATTCCCAGGAGAAATATCAATAACCTTGGATATGCAAATGACACCACACTTACGGCATAAAGCAAAGAACTAAAGAGCCTCTTGATGAAAGTGACAGAGGAGAATGAAAAAGTTGGCTTAAAATTCAACATTCAGAAAACTAAAGATCATGGCATCTGATTCCATCACTTCAAGGCAAATAGATGGGGAAGCATTGGAAACAGTGACTGACTTTATTTTGGGAGGCTCCAAGATCACTGCAGATGGTGACTGCAGCCATGAAATTAAAAGACGCTTGCTCCTTGGAAGAACAGTTATGACCAACCTAGATAGCATATTAAAAAGCAGAGACATTACTTTGTCAACAATGGTCCATCTTTGGTTTTTCCAGTAGTCATGTATGAATGTGAGAGTTGGACTATAAAGAAAGCTGAGCACTGAAGAATTGATGCTTTTGAACTGTGGTGTTGGAGAAGACACTTGAGAGTCCCTTGGACAGTGAAGAATTCCAACCAGAGTTGAGTCTGAGTAAACTCCGGGAGTTGGTGATGGACAGGGAGGCCTGGCATGCTGCGATTCATGGGGTCGCAGAGTCGGACACGACTGAGCGACTGAACTGAACTGAACTGACAACGTGGGAAAGATTGAAGAGGAGAAAGGTGAAAATGGTCACGTCTAATATTTTTGGATACATGGTCAGGAAATCTAAGCTCCAGCAAACTTCCACTTGCACATGGATTTGCTGGACCAAATTGTCTAGACTGAAGGAACAGAGGCCACATCAATAACATTTTCCACATAAGGTGGCTCAGTTCCATCTTGCAAAATGTGGCACTCAGAAAGTTCTTTTAATTATAGCAACAAACCTCTGTGAGGTTTCCTGATATTTGGCAGTAATGAAATCAATTAGATTTTTCATAAAACTCACTGGAAACCTGTATAAGTTCTTTGAGATTTCTTTTTCTATATAACAGTTTCTTCCACTCCTGTAACAGGAAAGATATTAAGGCATTTTGTATGAAAGTGGGAGAAATAAAAAAAAGAGAGCAGCTGCTGAAAAAATGCTGCCTCCTTCTCATGGCACTCAAACAATATTTCCACAAGTGTTATATTTCAAAGGAATTTATATCTAAAGGAAATTTACTAAAATGTTTATGTGTTTCCAATAAGCCTCATCTTCATAAGCCTCCATAAGCCTCAACTGAAGCTAAATGTAGCTTGTCGGAATTATAAGCACAGCAGTATTTCATATATTACTGAGACTGAGTTTGAGATTTGAAACTCCAGTGTGGCAAACCTAGGGGAAATGACTTAAGGCAATCATAGATGGGACAAGTATCTCTTATTTATTGCATATAAACAGTTTTGCATACAGACCCTCAAATCTAATGACTGAAAATGAATTTGGCTAATTCCAGAGTCTTGCCTCACAATGATTATGTTGATCATTCCTAGAATAGAAAAATGTTAAATAGGAAAGTGCTATAGTCATGAACAAGCAGTGTGTAACACAAGCCTAGAAGTTGGAAGGATCTATGCTTTTCCCTCTGCCTAGAAATTATTGCCTCTTAGTCCAGGTATTCTTGTGAAATGCCTTGTCTATGTAACAAATATTTACTCATCTTTCAAGAGTCAGTTTTAGCATCACCCATATTTTGAAACTAAAATATTTCTTTCAATTATTTCAACAAAGGACTGGTGATGGTTAATTATGTGTTAAGTTGGAAAATGTCTTGGGATGAGAAATATTTAAATCAGTGGTATTTGAGTAATCAGATGACCTTCCATAAGTTGGGTGGGCCTTATCTAATCAGCAGAATGACTGAATAGAACAAAAAGACTGGCCTGCTAGACTGTGAATTGATCCTGAACTTGACTATCCTGGGTCTTCACCTGCTGGCCTTCAGACTAGAACTGCACCATTGACTCTCCTGAATCTGAAGCTTCTCAGCCCACCCTGCAGATTTTGTACTTCCTTGCCTCCATAATTTTGTAACATGGAGACACACTAACAACAACAACAACAAAAAATACTAATCATGCTCTTTGTAAATATGGGGAAAGTAAATGGGATGGACTGGGGCATCATCTCTCCTTCACTCTTACATTATCAGTAGCATTAGTATACTATTGGAACTAACACTTTTATTATTATATTAAGGCAATTTTTATATTATTTTTTAATATTTTCTCTTCATATTTCTGTAACATTTTCAAACGATTATGTTTAAGTTAATTTAAATTTGCAATTAAATGAAACTTGTAAAATGCTAACTCTGACATTTATTCCTATAGAAATTACTTCCCATATATGACAGGATATGATAGACTATATATACACATATGCACATACACACACTACTTGGATACATTTATGACCCACAAATAGGGGCCAACTATTCAATGTGGATTTATTAACGAACCTGACACTTTACAAGCTGAAACTCCAATACTTTGGCCAACTCATGCGAAGAGTTGACTCATTGGAAAAGACCTTAATGCTGGGAGGGATTGGGGGCAGGAGGAGAAGGGGACGATAGAGGATGAGATGGCTGGATGGCATCACTGACTCTATGGGCATGAGTTTGAGTAAACTCCGGGAGTTTGTGATGGACAGGGAGGCATGGAGTGTTGCGATTCATGGGGTCGCAAAGAGTTGGACACGACTGAGTGAACTGAACTGAATTGAACTGAACTAGTTAGGATTATGTTTGGTTGTGAGTAGCAAAGATTTGAAAAGTAATGTTTTAGCCAAAATAGACATTCATTCTTTTATAAAAGAAAATGAACTAAGAACTTGATAGTTTAGAGTGAGTATTGTCTGGTGGCTCAAATAGTAAAGAATCTGTCTGCAATGCAAGAGACATGAGTTTGATCCCTGGGTTGGGAAGTTCCTCTTGAGAAGGAAATGGCAACCCACTCCAGTATCTTTGCCAGGAGAATTCCATAGACAGAGGAGCCTGGCAGGCTCCAGTCTATTGAGTTGCAAGAGCCTGACACAACTGACACTTTCACTTTGTCAGGATAGCAGCCTTTTTTTCTCTTGTTCCCTGGAGAAGTCTCCACATGATCAAAGATAGCTATTAGAACTTTAGCCATCACATCAACATTCTAAGCAATAGGTAAAAGGGATGCTTCCTCTTCCCTTTTAAGGAAACTTTATGGAACTCTAAAAAATTTCTATTTACACCTCAACAGCCAACCACTGCAAGAGATGCTATGAAATATATCCTTTTATTGTGATGGCAGTGTCTCTAGTATTTGCTAAATTAAAAGCAGAGATAAGATACCTAGAAGAATCGAGTAGTTTCTGCCATACCATTGAGAGAATTCAAAGAAGTAAATTCCATACAATTATAGAGGTATTCAAATCTGGTCAAGAACTCAAAACTATAATGTATGAATCTACTTTAAAAGTTAAAGCATAAATCTTATAATACGGACCATGAAGGATGGGTGACTTTAAGAAATAAAGAGTGAGCAGCCTGATATGAAACAGAAACTGCAGAATTTAGGCCTTGAATAAATATTTGTTGAATAACTGAATGAGCAATCGAAGAGATAATTCTCCATATCCTGTTGAAAGTAAGTGCAGTTCAATGTGATGCAAAAAAAAGAGATTGGCAATTCATCTTGATACACTGGATCACTCTTAGCATGAGAATCCTGGCTCTCAGAACTGTGAGAGGCCTCAAAAGAATATCTAGTATAACCTTTTACCTTTAGTCTAATAAAGAATCATGATTCTCATTTTAGAAGTAAGAACCAAAGATATTAAATGACTCAAATATGGGAATACAGTTAATAAATCATCACTTGAGATCTACAATACTTGCTTGTTTTTTCCATTTTATTGCTTATTCAGTGAGCTACATTTTCCACTTTATTTTTTTATTCTGATGTGTTAATTTGAGGAACAATCATGCACTAAAAAGACATTAGGAAAGTTGTATTAATCATCATCTTTGAAGTGTGTGTTCTATTCTTTCGAAAAGAGAATAATGGTGAGTTATTAATGAGTAAGAAACTTCCTAATCAACAAGATCCTTCCTTTTCCCATATGCAACATTATTTCTATTTGACAAAGCTTATAGCATCTCCAGAGACAAGTCCAGCAACCCAAAAAGTGGTAAAATAAATACACTTCATTAATCTTTATCACATATCTGTGAGGGAGGTTACTATTGTCATAAATTGCTTGTAGGGCGAAAACCAGGAAAAAAAGATAAAGGTGAAATAAGGACTAAACAGCTTTTTTTTTCTTTGTCTCTGTTCTTCATCTCAGGACTAGTAGGAGACAATGGAATGGAGAGCAAAAGAAAAGATAAAAAAATAACATGCACAGTGTTTGTATTTTTGGAAATGTTCTAACTTTACTTATGGTATCTTCAGCATAGTTAACTCATTATCCATGTTCTTTTGTGTTGATGGCTTTATATTTTACAGATGACTCATAATTACAGTGTTAGTTGAAGGACAAATCATTAGATTTCCCTGAGCTTTTCACTGATATAATGGGAATAATTTATTTGGAGCACAAATAACAAAATTTCTTTAGCACAAAGGTGAAAATAAGAAGCACTATAAATTTTACTTGACATTGTTTTTCTGGTAGAGAAACTTTTCAGCAGACCATTCTGTATTGTCCTGTTCAAGTTCTATAGCAACTCCACTAAAGTTTCAGGATGTGTTTCTCATTGCACTCACCAGGTACCACTGTGAAATTTTAAAGAGGAAACACTATCAGAAGATAAATGAAGAGTAATAACATTATCAATTGTTAAGAGTCTAAAGTTCTTTAAAGGTCATAGAGCCTGTTTCCTTCCTTTCATACTTTAAGGCGCTTCAGTCTGTGGAGGTGCAGTTCATTCAAAATCATGAAGCTGGGTTAAGGTGGATCCAAGCCTAGATACTAGTCTCTTAATTAAGCATTCAGTTCTCCTTTTTGTTAAGGAAAAGATGTATATAATTTTAAAAATCATGAAGGTTATAAAAAATATCAGTAGAGGTATTACACTCCTGCTTTTCGTTCCTTATTGCAAAGTGTTATTTGTCCCGAAGCAAACGACCTTCTTCTCCTCTGTTATTTGAATTCTAACATATATTACCTGTTTTGTTTTTTCTTTACTCTGCTTATATTTTCATTGTGTTTCCATTAACCTCAGAAACTACAATTATGACAGGTTAGAATGTAACCCACTCTCAAGAAAAAGAGATACAAGACAGGTATGGCAGGGATATAACTTCATTAGTGAAAAGTAAAGAATTACATACTGAAGTTCAGCATGAAAATTGTTCAAGTGAGAGAAATGCACACAAACACTCTGTCCTATTTCTTCATTAATTTAGGGATAATTACATTCATTTTTGCACACCCATATTTATTTTCGTGAGAAACATAGTAAAGTTTCATATGTATTAAATGTATCATTACATATTTTTAAAATTTAAATTAAAATAAGTTCTGATATCTGCTTTTTCTATTTAAATAAATCCCTTACATGTAAAAATATACATCCAATTGTCCTTCCTTCTTCATTATTGAAGAACTGAATATATGTGTATTTACTAAAAAGAAGTAGTGATTAAGTAGAGGAAAGTTTTAAATTCAAGTTAAATCCACAGTCTTAAAACACAAACTATTCTTTGTCTGTATTACTGTTCACTTTTAATGTCTTTCCATGATCTATTTCCCTGGACAAGGCAGTAAGGTAAAAGCATTCCAATTATCTATAATATAAAATGCAATTTAATTCCCAAAGAACAAATAAAGCATGATACTTAAAAGGCTGTAGGAAGAATAAAACTGACCTAATCAATTCTTAAATAGTTAAAGAAATGTGACCTTCAGAGCCATGGTTAGATAACTATAGATGGTTAAAAGCTATGTAAACACATTCCGTTTCAAATTGATAAAGTAATGTGTTGTTCAACTTGGGCTGTCATAATAAAGTACCACAGACTTGGGTGGCTTAAATAAAAGCAATTTATTCTCATAGTTCTGGAACCTGGAAATCTAAGGTTAAGGTACCAGCAAGACCATTCTTTTGTGAGGCCTCTTTTCTGGGCTTGCAGAGTCACCTTCCTGCTGTATGCTCACATGTCCTTTACTCTGTACGTGACACTCAGAGAAAAGGGTAAGGACAACAGTCCTATTGGATCAGGGCCTAACTTTACGATCTCACTTAACCTTAATTGCCATATCTCCAAATAGTCACATTGACGGGTTAGGTCTTAACATATAAAATCTGGGGAGACAAAACAGAGTCCATACAGAATAGACTTAAAAAACCATTATAAAATATAATAATGGATCCCATTAATCAGTAGCAGTGATTACAACTCGCATTTGGAGCCAGTAATCTTGGACTATCCATATGCCATGTTATTGTCATTGTTCATCCTCCCACCTATTTTAATGGCTATATTTTTGTTCAGAATTGCCATGGCGTCCTAGGTATATGAAGAGTATAATGTGAAGTAATCTGAACTGTTCTTATTGTACGACTGATATACAGATAATAACATTGGCATCTAAAATTAAGGATTAAGGGACTTCCCTGGTGGTCCAGGGGTTAAGAATCCACCTGCTAATAAAGGGGATGTGAGATTGATCCCTGGTCACAGAATATCACATATGCTACAAGTGGACCCATGTACCCATCCTAGATCCCACGCTCTGCAACAAGAGAAGCCACTGCAATGAGAAGCCTGTGTACCACAGCTAGAGAAAGACTGGGCACAGCAGTGAAGATTAAGTGTAGCCATAAATTAACAAATACATAAATATGAAAAAAATTAAGAACTCACTGTATGCCAGGCACTCCACTAATTTAATATTTATTATCTTATTTAATTTTCCTAACAAGTCTATGAATTCTATGAAGTAGAATTATATTCAGTATTTTACATAAGAAAACTTAATACTTAGAGAAATTAGGTCCTTTGTCGAAAGTAGTACCTCTGCCTCCCCAAGGCCTAACCCTACCTGTCACAGTTTGCCCAGACCCTAACACTTTGCTAAAGTCCTCAACCCCTATTTAACTGATGAAAACCCAGAATGTAAAGGTCAGTTTCTATAGGATTAGCTACTTATTTGTTGCTAAAGCCATCATAAGTTAAATATAAGCTTTACAGTTTAAATTATCTTGCCCAGATTTAACCATTAAAAATCAAATACACACGGTGTGACATATTTCTCCACAAGCATTAATAGTACCCTCCCCACTTACTAAAATTCAAAATCCAAGTCACAGACCCTGGACAAAAGGACTCCCAATTCTATATGTATTCTTCCCCAAATGTGATTTTTTTATTCCCTAAAACTATGAAAGTCACTCAGTCGTCCCAAATCTTTGCAACCCCATGGACTATACAGTCTATGGAATTCCACAGGCCAGAATAGTGGAGTGGGTAGCTATTTCCTTCTCCAGGGGATCTTTCCAACTCAGGGATTGAAACCATGTCTCCTGCGTTGCAGGTGGATTCTTTACCAGTTGAGCCACCAGGACATCTCCCCTATTTTGTAGGGGCAGGGCCTTGGAATCATAAACCAAATGGCATGGAGGTCATTTCATGAGCAAGTTCATTCTTATTGTGAAGTAAGAGGGAGGGGTAGGGCCAAATATTCTCTGTTCTTCCCTCCAAGTTCACCAATCAGATTTTACTCCTTTCTCCTCTAGAATGAGATATGTGAGAAATATAAAGAAGAACAGTAGTGTTCACATGAAAGGGAGCATCGGGGCATTTACTCTTCAAAATTCTGCCTCAGTAGTAAATATAATTTACAGAGAGTTATTTATATAAATGCCAAAATTTTATTTAAGCAGAATTATGAAGAAATTGCATTCAAGAAATGGGAAGGGATATGTCCTATGTGTGTATCTGTGTGTTTTCAGATCAAGTCATATAAGAGACTTGCATCCTCATCTGCCATAAATGGATATAGGATGACATAGAAAAGAGATAACTTAATTTTAAGCATATTTTATATATCTCAAGGGCTTCCTTTGTTTCTCAGATGGTAAAGAAGCTGCCTGCAATGCAGGAGGCCCAGGTTCAATCCTTGGGTTGGGAAGATTTCCTGGAGAAGGAAATGGAAACCCACTCCAGTATTCTTGTCTGCAGAATTCCATGGACAGAGGAGTTTGGTGGGCTACAGTCCATGGAATAACAGAGTCAGATATGACAAAGCAACTAACACTACTGCCCTCATAAAGCTCTTCTCTGAAAACCACTAGCGCCATGATCGTTTTATATATATGAAAGGAAATATCAGAAAAAATAGCTGAAGAGTTCAAAGTACTTTTTTCAAAGGAACGTAAGTCAAGGGTGGGGCAAAGTATTTACTGGGAAAATGATTTTTAAGTTTTGTAGTATTATTTGACTCAGGTATATATGTATATAGATATTTGCTGTGATATAAAATTAAATACCATGGAATAATAGAAATATCAAAACTTTACCTGTTATTCTAATGATTGATTTAGCCAAGAAAATAAAAGAAAAGCAAAGAAGGAAGGAAACAAAAAGTAATTAAAAAATGACTGGTTCTGGTAGCAGATAGAAACTTATGTTCAAGATGAAGACAATGACATTGCATCTCCTTTTTATAAGGAAAAAACAGGAAATTGTGCAGCATAAATATTTTCAAAATGCATTTTTGGAGACCCAGGCCAGCTCTTAAGTCCTCCAGAGCTGCGCTGTCCAATACACTAACCATTAGCTACATGTGGTTATTTAAAATTAGGTATAAACAAGATTTTAAGTTCTATCCCTCATGTTAGCCAAGTTTATATGCTAAAAAGCCACATCTGGTTTATGCCAATCTTTTGGATAGCAGAAATAAACATTTTCATTACTGCATAAATTTCTACTGGAAAGCATTGCTCTAGGTCTTGCTGTTTACATGCTCAATTTATACTAAGTCTATCATGTGGTGGCTCTATGGTAAAGAATCTGCCTGCAATGCAGGGGACCTGGGTTCAACCCCTGGGTCGCAAAGATCCCCAGGAGAAGCAAATGGCTATCCACTCCAATATTCTTGCCTGGAGAATTCTATGGACAGAGAAGCCGGGCAAGCTACAGTCCATGGGGTCACAAAGAGTCAGACATGACTAAGCAACTAACACTTTCACTTTCATACTCTGAAACCCATTGTCTTGAGGAGAAATGAACAAACCTGCCAACATATCAATGTCTTTAGAAAACCAAATATTTTCATATCATTTAGAAACAAGTTTGATATTCTAGCCCTGAACTGTAACTACTTCATTCATATTCTACAGATATTTATTAAGCACCAATCATGTGCTAGGCAGTTTGCTGGATATTGAGAAATCAATGTTACTCAAGATGCTCAATATCCATCAGCAAAATGATGGTAAAGCAAGCCCCAGAACCTGGTGCACCACAGAAGCATCAACTTAACAACATACAGCCCCAAAAACTTCTATGAGAAATTCAGAAATCAGTTAGGAAGATGTAGCACTAAGGCAAGTTCAAATTCAAGAAGAGTCACAATGAAACAGATAAGAAAAGTTATTTAATTCCAGTCACACTATCCAAAGCTAGCACAGTTTGTAATTGGGCAGAAAAGTCCAGCCGTGGCTTCTCCTTTGGGAAGGAAGAGAATGGCAGAATGTGTATTTAAAGTTCCAGACTTTAGAGGGGCTGCTTTCTGCTTAACCTGACTCAAGGCACTGACAGGTAACTGGCATACCTTGGGTGCCAGAGGCTGCAGAGATTAAAAGAGAATTCAGCAGACTGGCAGCACTAGAGAGTTGTAAAACTGCAGACAGAAACAGCCTCAGTTCACCACGATCAGGAGTAAGCACCCAGTTTTTGTCTTCTCCCTAGTGAGAGAAAGAAGAGTAGAGCATGGGTCCAACGTTCTCGCTTCTGCAGGTAGGCGCAGTCTGAGACTGGTTTCTGTTTCATCTGATGTGAAGTGCTGACAGAATAGTTACACCTTGACACCTGGGGGATACAGAGAGCCTGGTGGCTTCAGGCAGAGCCAGAGAAAAACAATAAACCTTTCAAACTGGAAAATGATATACACAAGCCCAGAGAAGGTACATCTTTAGAAAAAGCTGGAGAGACCCAAAAATCTGTAGTTGGATTGATTGGTGAAAGTCTTTCCCTGTATGAAGCCAGTAGATAAGATTGGAAGATGTGTCTTTTTTTGTTCAAATGTGTGGATTCCAACACAGCGTCATAAGTCACATAAAGAAACAGGGAAATACGACCCAATCAGAAGAATAAAAAACATCTCCAGAAACTGACCTTAAAGAGAGTAGCACAGTATTGTTTACTATATTCACCATTGTTGTAAAGCACATCTCTAGAACTTATTTATCTTCCCTAAATAAATCTTTATACCGTTGATCATCTCCCAGTTTCCCCCTCTTTCCACTCCCTGGCAAACAACATTTTGCTTTCTGCTTCTAAGAGATTGAATACTTCATTGGTTTCATATAAGATATCTAAAGTTAGATTTCATATTATATGCTTTTTATCACAATAAAAAAGGGATGTAAAAAAAGGTGATCAGAATGTATCCAGGCTTTGAACAATTAAATAAGACTATGTACTACTGTCCAAAACAATGTGCTAAGAGCTATTATAGGACAGTATAGGGTGATAAGGGAGAAGAGAAGAGAGGCACTTAGCTAATATCTAAGGCTGACAGGATCATCAAGAAAGGCCTTCCAGAAGAACTGGTATCAAAGCTAAAGATGAGAAACTAGTGACACTTCCTACACAAACATGCAAGTTTAGAAGATGACCTAGTATTTATTTCAGTCAAAAGAAAGAGCATATAAGAAAGGTTAAGAGCAACAGAAAGCATGTTTTAATTTGCAGTGGGGAGGTAAGGGGTGGGGGGAATGATGAAGTGATAATGAGAGAATAAAGAGAAAAAACAATAAGAATTTATAATCAGGGACCATATCATATAGGGACTAGTAAAATATTTAAAGAGTATGGTCTCCCAAGCGTTCATCCAATATACTGTACTTTTCATATTTGTTTTATTCATTTTGAACAATACTCTCCACATTATATAGTGTGTTGAATGTATTAAATATTAATTCAGTATTCACCAAAAGACTTAATAATGTAAATATATGCTTGGATTTGCATTTTAGGAAGTTCTACTTACATTTCAGAAATGTGATTGTAAAAGGCTACTGCAATACTAATTATGAACAGTCTCTGTACTTGCCTTTGAAAAGAACAATCATAATTCCATATACATTATGAAACATACTATATACCCATTAAGGCTAATTTATTGATATATAATTAGAGCTAAATGCCTGCATGTGTGTGTATAAATTTGTTTATGATGTGAGAATAATAATATTTTAATGATGCATTTACATATTTCTCCTCAGTTGACAGTTTTATTCTCACTTCCAAAACTTGTATAAGACCATTAGTGAGTTGGGGCCAAGAGAGTAAACATATGCACCCTCAGCACATTCCTAGTTACTTCCTGCATTAAAAGTTTAGGTGCCAATTGTATATCAACAAGGCAGTTGATATATCAGTTAAATCAAATATCCGTTAGATTGAGAACAGGAGTTCCAACAAAGGCACAGACTGCATTAACAGTTGGATGGGCATTATCCATGATATGTTTGTCCTTCATATTCAAAGATAATAGCCAGTGGATGGTTTTCTCTCAATATGTGAACATATTTGGAAAACCACAAGTATGTGACCAGCTGCTCACAGGTGCAAGCACTATTGAGCCCTTCATTTTGGCAGCTCAACTCCTTTGACTCATGCCCTACAAATGCCATTGATTGGGAAAATATACAGAATCACTTATTGTTTTACACCAAATCAGTCAACTTGCTGCTGTTCCCCACTATTGCACAGCTGTATCAAAGGGTTTGCATGCTGCCTCAGGGGTTACAACTATAAGCTCTATAGCAGACAACTTTTAGGCTGTCATCAATTACGACTTTCAGAAAAAAAAAATGAGAGTCACAGCATACATAACTGAAAGGGATGACAAATTTTAAGCAAAGCCTTTAATTTTATAAATAAGAAGACATAATTTTATAGAATTTAAATTGGTGGTCAATAATGCTACATTTTCTAGTTACACAGTTGAGGCTAGTGCTTTTTCTAATATATAATGCTGTTATTAAAGTAATCCATCAATAACACTATTCTTCCTTTTCTTTTTGCTTCCTTTATTATTTTTTATTGCTTTTCTTTCTCCTTCCCTTTCCCCTTTATCCCTCTCTCCTTGCTTCCTTCATTTTATTTAGGCAACAACTCACTTGGGCTTCCCAGTTGGCACTAGTGGTAAAGAACCTGCCTGCCAATGCAGGAGACACAAGAGATGCTGTTTCAGTCCCTGGGTTGGGAAGATCCCCTGAAGGGCATGGCAGCCCTTCTTGCCTGGAGAATCCCATGGACTGAGGAGCCTGGTGGGTTACAGTCCATGGGGTCACAGAGACTCAGACACAACAAGCAGCTTAGCACTCACTTGCTAATTCACTTAGTCACATTTCTTCGGCCAAGCAACTAGTGTTTTTCAAGATCAATGCTAATTGCTAAGCATATAAAACTATAAGTTATAACCACAGCTAAAAATATTAGCTAAGACTTCAGGACAATGAGAAAGTACAGACTCACTTTTCCCTGTTTCTTCTACATATAATTATATACCCTGGAGAGTATCTTATAGACAACAGTAAGACAAATCTGAAAGCTGGAAAGAAGAACGTGTACCAGCTAGAGGGTACAGAGCTGAGAAACAACATGGTGAGTTACCTGTTTCTTTTTTTTCCTCTCCCATACACTTTGGCCTGTCAATGGAGAGGCCTGCCGCAAGAAATGATCAGGCAGAAAGGAAAAAAACAAAGAAAGACAGGAAGAAAAAGAAAAAAGGGAGGGAGAAAGAAAGACAAATCTGTTCTTTCTCACCAAAGGACTGGGAAAGTAGAAACCCAACAGAAGCCTAGTAGGGAACCTCAAGCAGTTTTCCACAAATAGAGCCTCTGTTGATTACCCAACTTACCAACAGCAGTGGCAACAGCCAAGTCTCAGCCATCTCAGCCTCTGTTCCATAACTTAAGCTGGGTGAGTGATGTATCTCCCAGTAGCAAAGAAACAAACTCCTAACTTTCTTATTCCCCTGTCCAGAAGCAAGGCCCAGAGAGCAGTCCCAGCAGCTCATTTCTACTGCAGTAGTAAAGCTCTGTGACTCCCTGGCTTCCACCTAGTGGTATAAGGGAACTAGGGCCAGTGGTTTTCTGCCTCACACAGAATATTGCTCAGTACCCCACAGATGGCACCAATAGGGCTTACACAGGAGTCCTACCAGAACCAGAAATCAAACAAGACAAAATATCACTGTAAGAGATGACAAACTAAACATTCAAGGGAATTAAAACTCAGAGAAGTAGACTATAACTTATAAACTATATAACTTAAATAGAACAACTAACTGCCTGCTAAAATAGAATACTTGGATAGGAACAAGAATCCATTAATAAAATAAATGTCCAGGATACAATTAAAAAAAAAAATTCATTATACCAAGAATTTGGAAAATCAGAATTTAATGAGAAAAGATAACCAATACAGAGATTAATCTGATATCGAAATTATCTGACAAGCATTTTAAAAACTGCCTTAAAAATCCTTTAGAAATAAATTACAAATTGCCTGAAAACATATGAAAACAGAAAATCTCAACACAGAAATAGAAATTACATAAGATAACTGAAAAGAAATTACAGAATTGAAAACTATAATTTAAAAAAAATTAACTGAAATTTAACTGAAATTTAAAAACTCAGTTGTACACAACGGTGTAAACGGAAATGATAAAATCAACTGAAGATAAAGACAGATCAAAGGAAGTTCCTGTAGAAAATTTTAAAAAGAGCAAAAATTCATTGTATCACAATACAGAAGAGAAACAGTGTAGTACTGGGAAAGTATTTGAAGAAACAATGGCTGAAAACTTGCCAAAGTTGGTAAGAGACACAAATCTACATATTGAAACATGCGAAAACCTCAAATAACCCTAAAGAAATCCACACCAAGACATAACAAAATTAAAATTTGAAGTATGAAATAAAAAGAAAAAAGTTTTAAAAATAGCCAGAGGAAAAGAATATATTATCTATAAAAGAATAACAATTCATATTATAGTGGATTTCCTATCTGAAACCATGAAGGCCAGAAGGAAGCACACTGTGTGCTTTTCTTTTTTTTTTTTTAAGGTGCTGCAAGAAAAGAGCTGTCAATTCTAAAAGGAACCAGAAATTCTACATCCATTGGTGAAACTATCCATCAGGAATGAAGAAGACATAAACACATTCTCAGTCAAAAGAATGCTAAAATAATTTGTGCTAGCAAATCTACACTTAAATAATTACTAAAGAAAGCTCTCTAAACCTTCTAAAAAAGAAGGTGATAACAGAAGACAGTGATCTTTAGAAAGGAAAGAAAAACAATAGTCAATAGTAAATATAATAGGCTATTCTTCATCACGTGAACTTCTTTTAGCAAATAGTTTGATTACAATACAAGTTATAACTGTGAAAGTGTTAGTCGCTCAGTTGTGTCCAATTCTTGGTGACCCCATGGGCTGTAGCCTGCCAGGCTCCTCTGTCCATGGAATTCTCTAGGTAAGAATACTGGAGTGGGTAGCCATTCCCTTTCCCAGGGTTTCTTCACACCCCAGAGATCAAATCTGGATTCTCTACCCTTTGAGGCACCAGGGAAGCCCAATAACTATCTGATGTGATAAATGTATATAGACAAGTATATTATTAAAATGAAGAGGGTAAAGGGACCTAAAGAGAAGCAAAAGTTCTATACTTCACTCATAAAAATTTTTTCAAGCTGTTGTATTATTTTAATTATATATCCCAATGTATCTTATAAGATTAATCATCATAATTCTATTAATGATTTGTATACAGTATGGTTGAGACATGAGTTGGGTCTATTCTGTTAATCTCTGTCTTTCAATTTGTGTATTTAGATATTTTAACATATAAAGTAATTTATATGTATGTTGGGGCTTGATTTTGTCATTATTGTTTCTGTTTGTTTCTGTGTTTTCTGATGTAACTTCATTTGATATAAAATGTTAACACAGGCAATAAATATCTTTCTACATGTTAATTAAAACATTTATATTTGGATATTTAAGACTGTCAAACTAACTGACAAAAATACTAGTAAATCACTACTTTTAAAATGGCATTGTACATTGTGACACCAAAATAATGAAAGCTTATATTACAATTTTAAAAAATTTTTACTTTCTTGGAAACTAAAGTAACTGTGTAAATTACTGGTTTTGAACCTAGTGTATCTATGTGATATAAAGGGACACGCTTACAAGGATTGAGTTGAGTGTTATTTTTTAATGCATTTCATTTAGTGGAAATATAAATTTACCTAAGGATTTATGACTTTTCCACTCATAGTCAACAAAAGAGTCCGAAATTGCAGTACTTGGGTACAATCTCAAAAACAACAGAATGATCTTGGTTCATTTTCAAGGCAAACCATTCAATATCACCATAATCCAAGTCTGTGCCCCAAACACTAATGCCAAAGAGGTTGAACGGTTCTGTGAAGACCTACAAGACTTTCTAGAACTAACAACAAAAAACAGATGTCCTTTTCATCATAGGGGACTGGAATGCAAAAGTAGGTAGTCAAGAGATATGTGGAGTAACAGGCAAGTTTGGCCTTGGGGTACAAAATGAAGCTGGGCAAAGGATTAACAGAGTGTTGCCAAGAAAACAAACTGATCATAGCAAACACTCTCTTCCAACAACACAAGAGACAATGCTACACATGGACATCACAAGATGGTCAATACCAAAATCAGACTGATTATATTCTTTGCAGCCAAAGATGGAGAAGCTCTATACAGTCAACAAAAATAAGACTGGGAGTTGACTGCAGCTTATGTCATGAACTCCTTAGCACTAAATTCAGACTTATATTGAAGAAAGTAGCAAAAACCATTTGACCATTCAGGTATGATCTAAATCAAATCCCTTGAAATTATACAGTGGAAGTGACAAATAAATTCAAGGGATTAGATCTCATAGACAGGATGCCTGAAGAACTATGGACAGAGGTTTGCAACATGGTTCAAGAGGCTGTGATCTAAACCACAAGAAAAAGAAATGCAAAAAGGCAAAATGATTGTCTGAGGAGGTCTTCAAATAGCTGAGAAAAGAAGAGAAGCAAAAGAGGAGATATCAAGGGAGCATTTCATGCAAAGATGGGCTCAATAAAAGATAGAAACTGTATGGAAATAATAGAAGCAGAAGATATTAAGAGGAGGTAAGAAAACACAGAAGAACTATACAAAAAGATCTTTATGACCCAGGTAACCACAATGGGTGTGATCACTCACCTAGAGCCAGACATCCTGGAGTGTGAAGTCAAGTGGGGCTCATAATTATATTTCAACAGAATAAAACATTTCAAAGGGATGAAGAATTTCTTTAGCAATATTGTAGAATAGATGTATAAGGATGAAATGGCAGGGGGCAGGGAGTGGAATCCCTAGATTCTGTCTTTGTTCCTCTTGCTTTTCCACGCCACCCACTTTGGCTTCTTTGGTGGCTCAGACCTTAGAGAATCTGCCTGCAACACAGGAGGATCTGAGTTCAATTCCTCAGTTGGGAAGATGCCCCGGAGAAGGGAATGGCTACCCACTCTAGGAGAATTCCATGGACAGAAGAGCCTGGCAGGGACTACAATTCAGGGGATTGCAAAGAGTTGGGCATGCCTGAGCCACTAACATTTTCACTTCCACTGTGTACACCTATGAAATACCAGCTATCCCTGGATGAATCTCCTTGGCTGTGAGGTGGGAAAAAAACAAAATATATTTAGCATTTAGCTTAATCTATGAAGAGACACAGATAACACTTCTTGAACTGAAAGGGAAAGATTTATATAGATAAGATGAAATTATCTCCCTTCAAAATTAGAGGAAAGCAATGGGAATTATCAAAACATGATTATAAGTGCAACAGATACATAAAAATGAGTTTAAGAATTAAAATTATCCCTTTAGCTTTCAGGCTTTCATCATGTTGTTTTGGTTCATTACTGTCAGAAAACAAAGAGTAAGAAGCTGGAGGGTTAGACAGTGATTAGAAAAGATTCAATAGGCTTTCATGGGCATTTACTCCTAGGGAGATATCCTTCCCACGAGGGTGTTGCAATTTACTTCTGATGATCCGTATCCAAATTGCATGGTTGCTGAGCATTGTTAGAAGAATGAGATTGAAATAGGGAATAGAACAGGGTGTAAGAAAGAATCTATCCATCTAGAACTAGTAAACCAAGGCAAGAATTACCTTATGATCTGAAATTTTGATGCCCAACATGGAGATTCTTCCTAAAAGAAGTAGTGTGTTTATCTGAAAACTCCAGCAAAGCACAGTTGTAGCTAACACTAAACTGTCACTGACTCAGAATTATACTTCATGGAAAAGAAGTAATAGCTTTATGAGCTCAGTGTTAAGTCTTTGGAAGAGTATTTCTGAGTTGTTTCAGTGAAACCTCAAATTTGAGTTTTACGTATAAAGACCAAGTTGATGTTGAAAAATGAACAATAGGAAATAGTGAAAGGTAAAAATTGTAAATTATGTTAAACACTCAGGCAATTGGAGGAGATAGTTTATTGGAAAATAAGCATTTACTGAGTAGTTGTATGACAGACTATTTCTAAATAATTTCTGCAGTTATTCATGCTTTGGCTTTATTTAAATATGACTCCTAAAATTTTAATTATGTCCACTATGTGTTGAACATAGATTAAGATGATTCCCCAAAATTCTTTTACTCATTTTTTCATACACAAACAAAAATAACCCTGCTCATAATGATCCCTATTTAATAAATGAGAAGGTAGAGTTCAATATGTCATTTAAATTACTCAAGGTCACAAATGTAGTTGGTAGTTGGACTGAAGTTGAACTTGAATCTCATTATAAAGACCATATTCTTTGCCTTTTGCCATGAATTGTGCTGTAGGAAACCTGATTTTTCAGCATCTTCAGGGGACAACTAATTTTCTCTGATGAAATATGACTCAACTAAGTTCAGGTTTTGATCACCTGAAATGCATTCCCTAACCCACCCACCTTTCCTGCAAATTATTTACAGAAAATACAGTAGAAGATACACAATTTTGAAAATGCTGGTCATTGAAATGCTATAATTGAAGAGAATCTGTTTGGCAGGAAGTTAGGCATGAGCAAGGAAGAATGAAGGCAATGCCAAAGAATGCTCAAACTACCACACAATTGCACTCATCTCACATGCTAGTAAAATAATGCTCAAAATTCTCCAAGCCAGGCTTCAGCAATACGTGAACCGTGGACTTCCAGATGTTCAAGCTGGTTGTTTAAAAGGCAGAGGAACCAGAGATCAAATTGTCGACATCTGCTGATCATTGAAAAAGCAAGAGAGTTCCAGAAAAACATCTATTTCTGCTTTATAGACTATGCCAAAGCCTTTGACTGTATGGATCATAATAAACTGTGGAAAATTCTGAAGGAGATGGGAATATCAGACCAACTGACCTGCCTCTTGAGAAACCTGTATGCAGGTCGGGAAGCAACAATTAGAACTGGACATGGAACAAGAGACTGGTTCTAAATAGGGAAAGGAGAACATTAAGGCTGTATACCGTCACCCTGCTTATTTAACTTATATGCAGAGTACATCAACAGAAATGCTGGGCTGGATGAAGCACAAGCTGGAATCAAGATTGCCAGGAGAAATATCAATAATCTCATATATGCAGATGACACCACCTTTATGGCAGAAAGTGAAGAAGAACTAAAGAGCCTCTTGATAAAATTGAATGAGAGTGAAAAAGTTGGCTTAAACTCAACATTCAGAAAACTAAGATCATGGCATCTGGTCCCATCACTTCATGGGAAATAGATGGGGAAACAGTGGAAACAGTGTCAGACTTTATTTTGGGGGCTCCAAAATCACTGCAGATGGTGATTGCAGCCCTGAAATTAAAAGATGCTTCAACTCCTTAGAAGGAAAGTTGTGACCAACCTAGACAGCACATTACATAGTAGAGACATTACTTTGTCAACAAAGGTCCATCTAGTCAAGGCTATGGTTTTGTATGAATTATGTATGTATGTATGAATTATGAGAGTTGAACTATAAAGAAAGCTAAGCACTGAAGAATTGATGCTTTTGAACTGTGATGTTGGAGAAGACTCTTGAAAGTCCCTTGGACTGCAAGGAAATCCAACCAATCCATCCTAAAGGAGATTAGTGCTGGGTGTGCACTGGAAGGCCTGATGTTGAAGCTGAAACTCCATTACTTGGGCCAACTGATGCAAAGAGCTGACTCATTTGAAAAGACCCTGATGCTGGGAAAGATTGAGGGCAGGAGGAAGGGGATGACAGAGGATGAGATGGTTGAATGGCATCACCGACTCAATAGACATGAGTTTGGGTAAACTCCAGGAGCTGGTGATGGACAGGAAGGCCTGGCATGCTGTGGTTCATGGGGTCGCATAGAGTTGGACAGGACTGAGTGACTGAACTGAACTGAACTGAAGGAAGGATGTCTTGGCTGAAAGATATGCAAGCTGATCTCTAAAATTCATCCCAGGCACACCCAGGAGAGCTCACAGATAAGCTACAAAAATAACCACAAGGATTTTTCCAATTCCTACAGGTGCAACCTAGACACATGGTGGATACAAAGTAACCACAGGGGCTTCTCCAAGTAACCTTAGGCATCCAAGAGCCCATTAAGGGTTCGTACATATTCTACACCTGATTATAAGAGACTGAATTATGGGAATACATAAACAACACAGCCTGCTCTTATATAACTTACAATTGTCAATCAGCCTTTTGCATTCCCTTTCATTGATTGGTGGTGGGTACAAGCCCTACTTTGCATAGGGCATAACCAAAGGAGACTGGAAGTACAAAAAGGGGGAAGCCAAGGGGAAAAAGACGGTTCCTCTGGAGTTAGCCTGCTCCCAAAACTTGGGAGTGTGTGTCTAATAAAGGATCTGTCTGCTTGAGCTGAACTGAGCTGTAACTTGTGTTTCAAAGTTCTTAGTCTGTCTTTCTAAAATTTTATTGCAATAAGGCAAGAACTAAGGGAGTAAACTAAACCAAACTGACAAATCTAAAAAACTGTTTGTACTAAAATATGCCCTCTCTCAATTGAAATTTTTAATAAATAAGGTTTTTAAAGTTTCAGAAATCATAAGCAGAGCATATAATTTGGAGGATAAAACACTACTACCACATGTAAGTAGAACAGGACAAAAACAAAGTAACAAGGCAATTTAGAATCAGTTTTAAAAACATTCACTGAGAATCAGGTAAAGAATAAATATACTTCCCAGGTGGCACTAGTGGTAAAGAACTCACTTGCCAATGCAGGAGATTTAAGAGACATGGATTTGACCCCTGGGTCAGGAAGATCCCTTGAAGGAGAGCATGGCAATCTACTCCGCTTTTCTTGCCTGGAGAATCCCATGAACAGAGAAGCAGTGGGCAGGGAGGGGCGGCTACAGTTCATAGGTTTGCAGAGTCAGACACAAGTGAAGAGACTTAGCACACAAGTAGAGACTAAGATGCTGATGACATAAGGAAAACAAAGCTTCAACAAAGGCTGGATTTCATTGCTGAAAATCTCTCAAGTGAAGTGACTTAGCACCCAGTAGAAAATAAGATGCTGATAACATAAAGAAAACAAACCCTCAACAAAGGCTGAATTTTATTGCTGAAAATCTCTCAGGTCTAACTCCAATTAGTTCACTAGCTAACTTTAGTGTCAAATCTATTTCAGATTTAGGTCTGCAACTTACTACAGTAGTTGTGTGGCCATGGTAAAATTACTTCAATTAAGTTTCTTTTCTATTAATCTAGAGTAATAAAAGTTCAGAGTTTCTGTGTGGCAATTAAATGTTGTTTTTTTTTTTTTTTTTAAGTCCAGCTTGCTGCCTTGGGTAATAAATGTGAATTTCACCCATTCAGAACAAAACTCCCACAGATGCCAGGTTTAAGAAGGACTTAATTCATTTTTCTTTTCCAAATTTCAAAATTTACACATCAGTTTAGAAGTTGTGATTGCTTTTTTTAAAACACAAAGATGATTAGCTCCTGCCGTGTTAAGAAAGAGTAGTTTTCTTACACTTTTATGAAGGAAAAAATACCTAATTGTGAAGGAACAAATTATCTAGCTTTGTCAAGAAAATATTATTGTGTCCTTGTAATGAAGTATTTAAACTTTTCTTTTAAACAAGGTGAAGTTATGCTGTTAAATACTTTAATTTGAATGTTAAATTCTTTCTAAAAGTCTTACTAGTCCACTTCTGTGTTTGTGTTTAATTATCTAGAGAGAGAAATGTTTACCTAAAGTGCAGTCTCACCAGTCCAGAGAATTCCTGGAGACATTGTTGGTTCATACTCTTATGCAATAACTATATCAAGTATTCTCTGAAAATTACTGGCAGCCAACCTTTGCAATAACACACAGTTGTAAAAATAAAAATAAAATAAGAAAAAAAGAAAACCAGAGAAATCAAACGACCATCCATAACTTCCAACCTAATACAATGTAAATCTTAGGAAATCCCAGCAGGCCTTTTGTTAGATTTTGATCAGCTATTCCTTAAATGTATATGGAAATGAAAAAGATCCAGAATAGTCAAAAGGAACTAAGATCCCACAAGACGCACAATGTAGCAAAAGAAAAAAAAAAAAAAAAAAAACAAAATAGTCAAGTCATATTTGTAAAAGAAGAAATATTTGGAATACGTACACTTCTCAGCTTCTGAAGGCATTATAAAAGGGTGCCATAATCCAAACAATGCGGTGCTGCTGTAAGAATAATATTGATCAATGAAATAGAATTGAGAGTCTATGAAACACAAATACTTTTTAGCAAATTGATTTTTGTGCCAAGAAGTGCCAAGACAATTAATTGAGGAAAGACTAATTTTTTGATAAGTAGTGCAGTAATGACTGAATTTCCATTGTACAGAAAGATGAATTTAGACTCATATCTCACATTTGAGTTTAATGTCAGTGCTATTTTCAGAACCATTTCACATGTACTACACACACAAAAAAGAATTCACCTTTTTTTATAATTAGGAACATATGCTTTAACATTTTTTTCTACTTGTTCAGTGACCAAATAGATGTTTCTATATTAATAATGAAAATATAATGCCCCTATCAATTAAATGCTTAAAGGAATTTGCTTTATATCCTTGCTGGTTGTGCTATTACTTTCTGCAACTGGGAGATGGGTTGAGCAACATAAAATTTTTATATATAATTTATGGAGGGCATTAGAGTTTGATAAGCTGCAGATAACTCTTTAAATTCATAAACAGCTTATACACTTGTAACTTCTTTACTGCAAATGTGACTTTTTAAGCAATGGAAATTTTTTTACCCTGTTTGGTAAAATTAATGTAAATGTAAACTTTTTGTACATAAATTACAAAATTGAAATTAATGTAAATTGTTGCAATTAATGTAAATGAAAAATTTTGGTACATAATTTACAGGATATATGTATCTATTGATGGAATTGTTCTAAAATTTCCATTATCCAATATGGCAGCCATTAGGCATACATTGCTATTGAAAACTGAAATGTGGATAATGTGACTTAAGAAAATAAACTTTTAATCTTATTGAACTGTAAGTTAAATTTAAATAGGTGCACATGGCTGTGGCTAGTGTATGAGACAACACAGAAAGAGAAGAAAACTTAGAATCATGTGTTTTTATTGATCTATAGCAATTTTCATTAGGTCAGATCTCTATACTTCCCTGGCAGCTCAGATGGTAAAGACTCAGCCTGCAATGTAGGAGAGCTGGGTTTGATCCCTGGGTCAGGAAGATCTCCTAGAGAAGAAAATGGCAGCCCACTCCAGTATTCTTGCCTAGAAAAACCAAGGACAGAGGAGCCTGGCAGGCTACATACAGTCCAAGGTGTAGCAAAGAGTGGGATATGCCTGAGCAACCAACAGTTTAACACTTTCTAGAAATCGGAGGCAAGTGAAGGGTTAAACAGAGCTGCAAATTTAGGGGTTTTGTTTGTTTGTTTGGGGCCACACCATGCTATTTACAGGATTTTAGTTCTAGATCAGAGGTTGAATCTGGGCTCTTGGCAGTATGAGCATAGAGTCCTAAACACAGAAAACCCAGGGAGTGCCCCAGAGCTGGCAAATTTGCACTATGTAGAGTCCAAAGTCAACTTGCACTCAAATTCAAGTTGCAGTATGTCATTTTGATTTGCTATTAATTGTTTGATCTCTTAATGATTTCATCTTCAGTTTACACTAAAATATTTAAATATAGATATGAAGTGAGGTCATTGCATATATTTGAAAAGGATTTTATTCAAAAGGTAGGATTATCATGGGAACTTGTGATCAAAGTGTTAGACATGAGCAACTGGGACAACCAAGCCAAAAAAGATTCAAATAGGTCTCTAAACCCCACCCCAGACACGCCCCATTGCAGCCCAGGAGAGCTCACAGATACACTATTAATACAAAATAACCACAGAGACTTTTCCAACTCTAGTGCATTGGCCCTAGGCATACATTCGCTCTGGCACATGGGTCTGGATACACAGCTGTGTCCTCAAGTGACCTTAGGCAAGTGGAAGCCTGTTAGGGGTTCATAAATATTCTATACATACATAATTATATGTATGTTACATATATAATCTTCTTAGACTGAATTATGGGAAAGACATGCTTAATAGAGCCTGCTGTTACATAACTTGTACCTGTCAATCAAAACTGTCAGTCCAAGGCTGCCTAGATGAATATGCAAAAGCTCTGTCTTGAAAAACCCTGCACTACATCATTCCTGCACGACTGCCTCTCTTGGCTTGCTCCACCTCTCCCTTGAAGTGTTCTTTCTGTTCTTTCTTCAATAAACTTGTTTCTGTCATGGATAAGACCTCAGATTCTTCTTTGTGTCCTTACCAAAGCATAAGGTTGTTAGAAATTATACCACAGCTCAGTGTCTAATCTGCTATTAATTCCATTTAATTTCATCTGTCACATCACAGGTTTCACTTCTACAAGTTTAAGTCTTACTATTGTTTCGTGTTTTTGATTAACTTTTTAAGAACTCTGAGACCCATTTAAAGTGTATTTTTTATATAGAAAATTATGCACCTGCCTATAATCTAACTTTAGAACATTTTTATTTACTAAAAGAAACCCCTATTCATCCCTATTCCCCTGCCAGCCCCTAGATAACCACTAATCTATTTTGTTTCTTTATATATGGTTAATCTAGACATTTCACATAAAAAAAAAATCATACAATATGTGCTCTTTTTTTTCAGCTTGGTGCTTGGCTTGCAAGTACTTTCTAGCTTGTTTAGGTGAATGCATGCATGCTAAGTCGCTTCAGTCGTATCTGACTGCGACTGTATGGACTGTAGCCCACCAGGCTCCTCTGTCTATGGGATTCTCCAAGCAAGAATACTGCAGTAGGTTGCCATTCCCTTCTGCAGGGAATATTCCTGACCCAGGGATCCAACACCCATCTCTTAGGTGTCCTGCATTGGCAAGCAGGTTCTTTACCTCTAGAGCCACCTGAGAAGTCCAAATACGTGCTCTTTTTTGACTAGCACTTGGTATGTTTAACATTTTGAGGAATTGCTAAACTGTTTTCCAAAAGCAGATGCATCATTTTACATTCTTACTAGCAACATGAGCAGTCCACTTTTTTCACATCCTTCCCTCTTGCTATCTTTTTGAACATAACTTTTAATACCCTTACTTCTAAGAGCTAGTTCTATTCTGATCAGTGATTGATTTTCCTCCTAAATATGGGTTTTCTTTTCCTGATTTTTTACAAGCTTGGTAGTTTTTGATGCCAGGCATTGTTAACTACACCTTATTGGTTGCTGGACATTTTTGTATTCCTATAAATAATATTGAACTTTGGTCTGTTATATACTTAAATGATTTGTTAACCATTTGATTCACTTGGGATATGCTTTTAAGATTTGTTAGGTGGCACTAGACAAGTGAAGGCTTCCCCAGCGGCTCAGTAGTAAAGAATCAGCCTGCCAATGCAGGAGACAAAAGAGAGGCCAGTTCGATCCCTGTGTAGGTAAGATCCCCTAGAGGAAACAGCAATCCATTCCAGTATTCTTACCGGGGAAATCCCGTGTACAGAGGAGCTTGGCCGGCTACAGTCCATAGGATCCCAAAGAGCGGGAAACAACTGTGAACACATGCACTAGAGGAGTGAGGTGTCTAGGGCGAATGCTCTACTATTAAAGCAAAACCTGTGTGTGTATTCTAATAACAATGCCCCATGGATTAGGAAGTTTCCCAGCCAGATCAGTGAAACGAATTAGTATTTCTGTGTCTAAGTGAATCCCTAAATCCCCTTCCGGGTAGTTTCCTCAGATAAAAAATGCTCAAAATTCAGTAGAATCCTGGAGAAAATTCTGCAGAACTCCAAGTTCTCTGAACAACTCTCGCCTTTCTGTTATACTCTGAAAAGAACATTACCTGCCCTGGTCTCCCCCAAACTCGCAGCTCCTTCCTGTCAACGCAGGCAATGCGCTGGGCTCTGCTTAAGTTTTCTCTCCCTGCACTGCAGTCTGGAAAACCTCGTAAATACAGCAAGCTTTTTGAACTGATAACATTTGTTTTCTCAGTCTTCAGGGTCACTGTTACTCGTTACTGACGCCAACTGTCTTGGAAAAAGACCCAGCGTTATCCTTCAACAGCAGTAGAATTTTTTTTTTTTTTTTCAATAAAGGAAATGTTGAAAGGTACCCCTAAAAGCCATACAGAGAAAAGTTTTCCTCTGTCGCTTAGTCAAAACTGGGCCGCGCGCCGCGGAACGAACTCAAGCCACACCTCCCCCACCTCAGCTCGGCCTACGGGTTACTGCGCAGGCGTCGAACTGCGCGCTCAGCAATAACTGCGCCTGCGCCAAACAACCGGCCCGCCAAAGCGTCAATCTGCGCCCGCCAATGAAAGCGCTGAATGGTCCTTGAACCCCGCCCACTGACCGGACATCCAATCGCCTGTTCCGGCGCGCAGCCTGCGGTGGATCCAAAGTAGTCCCAGGGTAGAGCTGGAGCGCATCCCGGGGTAAGATGGGGGCTGCGGAGTCTGAAGTGGAGGCTGCAGCCCGAGAGTAAGTGTTTCCCGCCCGGTGGGTAGCGGGGCGGAGGCAGCTCGGGGCGGGCTAGGACTGTTCTTGCTCACCCCCGAGTAAAATCAGTAATGTCCCTCAACTCATTATAGCGGTTGGGGTTCGGCTCTGCCGCCCAAACTCCCTGTCTTAGGTTGGCTCTCCAGGAGTAAGGCATATGAGAGGCTGTTTGTTCCCCACTACGAACGCACACTGCCCAGAGACGTGTACGTAAAGGGCACTTGCATCCCTGTCAAGCCCCCATATCTCTTCGCAGGTTGACCATCCTAACAGGAAACTTTCCACCCCAGGTACTCTGGGAAGGCCGTTTAATTTCTGCCACCCTTGCCCCAACATACACTGTTCTGTGAGTTATTTTACCTCGGTTACCGCTTCCTAATGGACTGCTCCAGCCCCTAACAAGGAAGAACTCTGGAGAGCCTAGACCCAGGGATCCAGCCCTCAGTCCTTAGCTCCTCCTCCAGTATTCTGAGACCTTTCTCTAGGGCTGTGTCTCTGCGCGGGGCGCTGTCCCATCCCCTGTATATTTCTTTGATTTCAGAAACTCAAATGTCTGTTTTCTTGCCTTACACTGACTTTCTCTAGCTTCATTGAGTGGGTCTACTGTCTAGCTGCGGTGCCGGGCTTCTCATTGCAGTGGCTTCTCCTTGCAGAGCACTGGTTCTAGAGCGAGGGCTTCAGGAGCTGTGGTGCCCGGGCTTAGTTGCTCCGTGGCATGCGGAATCTTACTGGACCAGGGATGGACTCTATAACATCTGCGTTGGCAGGCGGATTCTTTACTACTGAAGCACTAGGGAAGTCCCCTCAAAAGGTTTCTATTCGGTGAAACAGGCCCTATTTAAAATCACAGCTCTTTCTCCATGCTTATTATTCCCCTTGCTTTGCTATTTTTCCTCACTTATTATTTCACTTATTACTTCCATGTGTCTTCCATGCACACACCATTCCTGGTCTCAGGTGGCCCTTCCAGCCTATGCGTAGCTGTTAGTCAGGACAAGACTCAGCATTGATACACATAATCACATATGTGCAGTGTGCACACAAATTCACTAGAACTAGCACCTCAGGAGTCTGCAGTTTTTCCTGTTTTCTCACCCCTTCAGGGCCCTGGCCAAGGTAGCAGGCATCCTGGAGCCTGTAGGTCTTCAGGAGGAGGCTGAACTGCCTGCCCAGATCCTGGCTGAATTTGTGATGGTATGTGCAAGATGGGAGCTAGCCTTTCACCCGCCAGGGGCTGCTCCTGGATCCTTTTGTTGAGATACTGGGCAGCATTAATGGTGAGCAGACTGGAAGGTAACCTTGTTGGCCTGTAGTACAAGAAGGTAAGAATGTTCCCTGCCGATACCCTCCTTCTGAATAGGACTCTCGGAAGAAAGACAAGCTTCTCTGCAGCCAGCTTCAAGTAGTAGACTTTCTGCAGAATTTCTTGGTTCAGGAAGGCACTGCCCAGGACCAGAACCCCTTGGTTTCTGAAGACACAAGCCGTGAGTGGACTCAGGGTTCGGCTAGGGGCTTCCCTGAGTGAAGAAGTAAGGGGGACATCAGTCAGGTCAGCTTTTTGGCTGATGTGATGACTGAAGCCCCGGTGCTGCAGGCAAGTGGGCCTACCTCACTTATATACTTATTTTTGGTGGCTTTCCTCAGGACAGAAGGCAATTGAAGCCAAAGAGCAATGGAAAGAGCTGAAGGCCACCTATCAAGAGCATGTGGAAGTCATCATGAATTCCCTGACCCAGGCACTGCCCAAGGTGGAGGAGGCCCAAACAAAGCAGGCACAGCTCCAGGAAGCCCTTAAACAGCTCCAGACCAAGGTGAACCAATGATGAGGGGAGAGAAGGGTAAGCAGAGAGGAAGAGGAAAAGGGTGAATATACTAGGTTGGATCTGCTGGTTATCTTTTAAATTTCAACCATAAGACTGAGGTAATCTTCCTTTATATATATGTACCACATCTTCTTTATCCATTCCTCAGTATTATTCAGCCATTAAAATAATATAATGCCATTTGCAGTAGCATGGATAGACTTGGAGATTATCATACTTAAGTCAGACAAAGGCAAATATATGATAACATTTATATGTGGAATCTAAAAAAAGATACAGATAAACTTACTGTAAAACAGAAATAAACTCATAGACTTAGAGAAAGAACTTATGGTTACCAGAGAGGAAGAGGGCTGGGGATAGATTGGGAATTTGACATGCACACACTGCTATATTTAAAATAGATAACCAACAAGGACCTGCTATAAGAAAAAAATAATTAAAAAAATGAAATGCAACAATAAAAATGCACTCCTCCTCTCCTCATTCCCTTCCTTCGCTTACTTGCAGAAGCAAATGGCCATGGAAAAACTCAGAATAGCCCAGAAGCAGTGGCAGCTGCAACAGGTAGGTCCATTTCCCTAGGAAAATATCTCTTCCCACCACCATGCTATTGCATGGGCCAAGTCCTCTGCCTAGAAAATTTTCATCACATTTCCTCCTGTGTGGCATTGTATTATGGGACCCACATGCACTTTAATCCTAGCATCACCACTTACCACTGCATGATCTTGAACTGTCACCTTTCTTTCTCTGCTTCTGTATCTTCATGTGTGAAATGAAGAAAATAATAGCATCTACCCTATAGAGTTGTTAGGATGATTGAGTAATTGGTACAGCAAGTGTTTAAAATAGTGCCTGGCACATAGAAAACTAAATAAGTCTTATCATTCTTTGCACCCCTTCCCTCCAGAATGCCTCACCTTGGAACAACTCACTCTGATCCTTTTTTCTAAGCTCCTGGTCCTGCCTAAAATGAGTGGAATCCCTCTATTCATCTGTGTATCTGAAACCCCAGCTAGGTCTAAGCTGGAGGGTTGGGAAAATGGCTCCAAGACCTCAGGATCTGAGGAACCATATCTACATTCTCACTCCTGGTAGGAGAAGCATTTGCAGAATCTGGCGGAGGCTTTGTCAGAAGTGAGGGAGCGTCAGACAGGAACTCAACAGGAACTTCAACAACTATATCAGGAACTTGGAACTCTGAAGCAACAGGCAGGGCAGGCGCAGGACAAGCTGCAGAGGTGAGGCTGGGAGCATGGGCTGCAGACCCAGGGTTGTCCAGCAGAAGTTCCCTCTCTTCATACCCACATCCTCCTTCTAGGCACCAGACCTTCCTCCAGCTGCTATATACCCTGCAGGGTAAGCAGCTATTCAATGAGGCAGAGGCAGAGATACCACAGGAGCTGGATCTTCCTAAGGATAAGCCCCAGCAGGTGACCCAACCCCAAGAACAGAACACTCAGGATACCATGGGAAGAGAGGTGGGTGTGTCCTCCAATGTGAGTGAGAGATGGAATAGTTGGGCAGGGAGACAGAGAAAAAACCTGAAAGATAGACCTTACTCACTGCCCATAGCATACCTTGTTTTCCTAAGGCTGACAACCCACAGCCTGTTGGAGATGCAGGCTTACCATGGCTTCCTGGCAGACAGCAACATACAGAAGAATCCTTGAGCAGGACAGACTCCAACTCAGGCTGTGGTTTCCCCTGACTACAATAGGGCAGGAGGGAGGGTCTCTGGTCAATCTATCTCTGTTTCTGAGCTCCACTATTCATGGAAAGGATGGGATGTGGAAAGGAACAAGGAGTTTATTTTATGGTTGAAGTTTAGTACTATATCCCCATGCCCAGCCTACTCTAGACTAGTCTGGCTCTTCCTCTTCCCCAGTCCTCTCACCTCACCTTCATTGCAGGATGGACTTAAATTCTTTGAGTGCAGTTTGATTTTTGACTACATACCTGGTCAGGGCAGGCTCTGGATTCTGTTTATTAAAAATCCTGGAGCTCTCTCAGCTGCCTGTTTGTCAGCTTATCTTCACATGTTGGTGGGAAGAGTCACACTCAAAGGCCAACAACATGATAGATGCTTGGACAGGTGTGAATGGAGAGAATATAGATTGGGAAGGGGCCCTGGCGTGGGGCATCAGAGGTTGCTTACCCAAAAGGATATGCTACTAATATGCTGAGCTTAATTCAGGGAGAAGGCAAATGCCTTATGCAGGTGATTCGATGTGGGAAGCTAACTTTAATTACTGATCCTAATGTTTACTGAGTCTCTGATTTGTTCCAGGCCCTAATTTGAAATGAACTGGAGCTGAAGAAATGGATTTAACTGACCAATCACTGGCCACTTAGAGCATAATGAGTATGAACAAGTGATGAAAAGGTCAATAGGATGATTTCAGGGTTTGTTACAACAGTAGCAAACTGAAACAGTAATAAAATAAAGAGCAATAGTGAAAAAGTATAGAGCCGCCCCCTCCCCCACACCTTCTCGCTATATTGGCCTGTGATATGTGAGTTAGTATTTCTATTTGTGCTGGTATGTTTGTGTTTCTATATTTTTGTTTGTTTGTTTGTTTCATTCTCCAATCCTCTATGTGTCTGTCACTGAATGTATGAACAGTGGGATCATTACTGTGTTTGAGGAAGTGATTACATCCCTGATTTTCTAAATCTGCAGCCTATTCTAAGATGTCCAAATGATATATTCCTGATACATTTTTTGTGTTCTACTGTTTTTTTTTTCCTTGACCCATCCTTTTGGATTGTCATTCATCTT
Source organism: Odocoileus virginianus (assembly GCF_023699985.2). Taxonomy (NCBI): domain Eukaryota; kingdom Metazoa; phylum Chordata; class Mammalia; order Artiodactyla; family Cervidae; genus Odocoileus; species Odocoileus virginianus. The sequence goes on from NC_069680.1 coordinate 36,772,096, forward strand.
CAAATGTTCGAATACTGAAAGACTGGCTTTTGTGATTCTCTGTTGTATGTTTTGTTCTCGTTCATTGATTTGTAGTATTATCTTGATCATTTTCTGGTTTCTGTTTTTAGGTAAAGAATATGTTTTGATTTTTTTTTTTTGTAAACTTTTTAGCATGTAATAAACTTGTGTATTTGGATCTTTATTTGTTTTCTCAAATAAACATTTAAAGTTATCATTTTCTTCTGGCTTTCTTATTAATATTTTCACAATCATTCAATTCATAGAACTTTCTATTAAAATTATTTCTTTGATTTGTGAGTTTCTTAGAAAAATAATTTTCAAATTTTTTACTCTATGTGAGAGGATATTATTTCTAGGTTTATTCTAATTTGGTCAGAAAATGTCAAATCTATAATAAAAACTTTGAAATTTAGTGAAGGAAGCAGTTGTGGCCTTGAATGTGATTTCTTTAATGTTTCATGTTGATTTTTTAAAAGAATGTCTGTTTTAGAACTGTCATGTGTGATGTTTTCTGTATGTTTATTAGATTATGCTTCTTAGGTTTTTTCAGTTTGTATCTTCTATATACTTAATTTTTTATTTTCCAAATATCATCTTCTGAGAGAGGTATGTTCAGATTTCCAAACGATAGTGGATTTATTTCTCTTATAAACATCTGGATAATTTCAACAAAGCTAATGCCTATCATTCTATCTTTATAATTTTAAATTCATAAAACTCAGTTCAGTCGCTCAGTTGTGTCCCACTCTTTGCCACCCCATGAGCTGCAGCACGCCAGGCCTCCCTGTCCATCACCAACTCCCAGAGTCCACCTAAACCCATGTCCATCGAGTTGGTGATGCCATCCAACCATCTCATCCTCCGTTGTCCCTTTCTCCTCCTGCCCTCAGTCTTTCCCAGCATCAGGGTCTTTTCCAATGAGTTAGCTCTTTGAATCAGGTGGCCAAAGTATTGGAGTTTCCACTTCAACATCAGTCCTCCAGTGAACACCCAGGACTGATCTCCTTTAGGATGGACTAGTTGGATCTCCTTGCAATCCAAGGGACTTTCAAGAGTCTTCTCCAACACCACAGTTCAACAGTATCAATTCTTTGGTGCTCAGCTTTCTTTATAGTCCAACTCTTACATCCATACATGAACACTGGAAAAACCATAGCCTTAACTAGATGGACGTTTGTTGGCAAAGTAATGTCTCTGCTTTTTAATATGCTGTCTAGGTTGGTCATAACTTTCCTTCCAAGGAGTAAGCGACTTTTAATTTCATGGCTGCAATCACCATCTGCAGTGATTTTGGAGCCCAGAAAAATAAAGTCAGGCACTGTTTCCACTGTTTCCCCATCTATGCCATGAAGTGATGGGACCGGATGCCATGACTTTAGTTTTCTGAATGTTGAGTTTTAAGCCAACTTTTTCACTCTCCTCTTTCACTTTCATCTAAATTTGCTTCAAATGTTCTACCCTATTGTGAAAAGAGAACTAACTTCACATTTTAGAATCTTTCTGTCCTTAATAAGCCCCATCCTGTCTTAGAAAATTATGCAACTTCTTGCATTGCAATTTTTATGTCTCCTCTTTGGGCCAAATATGTGTAAGTTTTGAAATACAAGCAATCTGAAATTAAGTCAACTAGTTTCATTATTAGTGCTAGCACAGTATTTAAATGAACTTTTTGGTACTTTTTGGAAAGACTGAGAAATTTAGTGAGTTTTGATACACTTTGCTTTTGAAAGCCCGAATAACCTAGGCATTAAGTCTGAAAGTTAGAGTCTCAAGAATCAATATCTTGAAGTCTTTTTAAATTGTCTTTTTGTGGGGACAAGGGTGTAAATTCTTGTTGTTAAATTGAATTTGAGTAACTGTTGACATAGTTATAAAAAAACTTGTTAATCTTCATGGAGCTCTCCAGTGTACAAAAATTAGATTTCAGATGCCATATTCAAATGAATATCTAAAATTTAAGTTGTCAAGTGAACTTTAGCAAACACACCTATGCAAGGTATGCATAATTCATTTCATCATGCATATTATAATGATTAAACCTACATGATAATTATTTAAATGTGTTGATTACTTTGTACCTAAAATTGTGTTTTGAGATAGAAAAATGAAGAAAATATAAAAATGTACTTTCAGAAGATAACAGAACGTTTAGAAATAAAAGATTATCACAAATAAACATAAAAGAAGCACTATATATATATATATATATATATATATATATGATCTAATGCACACGTTTTTAATGTATTGTAAAAAAGTCATAGGAAAAACACACAAGAGTTGGAATACTCAAAATAGGGTTTATTTTATGAAAGAATGAAAGTTTGAAATATCTTGTAGAATCTCCATGTTATGAAGTTACATTGTAAAAACTGGGTCTACTCTTAATAACCAATCATAAACAGCAATCTTATTAAGAAAAATACCAGTTTTAACAATATGTGTATTAAATTTTCATCCTGTTTATAAAACTTAGTAGACAAGAAGTTATGCTTTACATGAGTATTTTAGGGAAAATACTTCTCTTTAGGGGCAGGAGCCTATCCACAGTCTCCATGTATGTAAGCCTTGGAATAACCTGGCCAGATGTTCTAGAAATAGAAGAGGAGTTTGAAATAATGTATTTACTGAAGTTCAGCATTATCTGTGGTGGTTTCATTTGGTTACTACAATGATAATACAGTCTTGGGCAAGATATGCTGATTTCTTGTTTGAACACTACTCTTGGTGATAACTGAAATGCCTAACTGTTCCAGTGTGTCATTTTCAACATGAGAGAGATGAGGGAAAGAAAAGAAATGGGAAATTTGGTTGAGGATTTTAGTCATGAGATACATAACATATAACATTGGTGTGGGTGTGTGTGTACTTACATACACATATAATGCTGGCAAGGGTAATGTAGATTAGCTGGAGGACGTGAGTGACTGGATGATGAATATTTGACCTCTGTTTTTAGATCTTGTCATTAACCATTTGTTCTTTGTAATTTCTGTCTATAGGAACATATATTCTTTGTATCCACAAATAAACATATATCAGTACCTTCACATTTTAAAAGTACTTAGTAAATGTTCATTCGATCATCTTCAGGGAAGATTTTCTGAAGAGCTGCCTTTGAGTTCAGTTTCAAATTATCCAGAAGTATATTTTGTCATTTATTGAATGTCAACTGTTTGCTTAATGTAAATTCTGAGAATTTAAAAAAAGAAAGATGATAAAGAATCTGAGTTTAAAGACAGGAAGGAAAAGTCTAATTCTGACCAAAAAAATTATGTTTTTCATTGTTATGGACTAAGAATTAAAATATTTTGAGAGCACCAAGAATTGAAATATTTTGACAACACTAAGCAGAAAGTGAAGTCGCTCAGTCTTGTCTGACTCTTTGATACACAGTGGACTGTAGCCTGCCAGGCTCCTCTGTCCATGGGATTTTCCAAGCAAGAATACTGGAGTGGGTTGCCATTTCCTCCTCCAGGGAATCTTCCCGACCCAGGGATTGAACCTGTGCCTCTTATGTCTCCTGCATTGTCAGGCAGGTTCTTTATGACTACTGCCACCTAGGAAGCCCTACACATGTCTGACCATTGCTAATTATTGGGACTTGCTATAATAACAGCAACTAAAGAGCTGAAATCCACTTAACCAATTAGATGATTAAAGCAACATTGGAGTGGCAGCAGAATGGAACGTCTATTTTCAAGTGTTGCTACTTAAATATAATACAACAATCGTAATTGTTAGTTACTGTATATTATACCCACTAAAATAATCACTAAAGCAGTTCAGTGATACTGGTATTCCTGGATGATGACAGCAATCCAAACAAATACATACCAACTAGAAACTAATGAACTACCTATCCCAGAGATCAGTGCTTTTTGGTATATTAGTCATTGAAGGTTGGAAAACATTTTCAGCAATGAAACATCACTTCCTGTGCCTGAGTCATATTCTACATATCAAGATTTTAGGTATAACAATTGAAAATAGGTGGGGGAAAAAAACCTACTATGACATATTTATATTAACAATGACCTAGTTTGCATCAATTAAAAAATGAATATGATTTTTAAACAGTACCATATGACTGCTTAATAATATTAGTTTCAACAATTATGTTGAACAATATTTAGATGTTACTGGAATATAAAGAAAAGAGCTTTCCATTAGGTGCCTATGTCACTCTTGGCACTCAGAACAGACTGTTAATCTTTTAGAAAAGAGTAAGACAAATATTTGGTTGAAAAAAAAATTTGTTATCATTAGAGATTTTCTTTCTTACTTTTCCACCCTATCTCTACCCTTATATCAGCAATTTTCAGGAACTAATTCAATAACTAAATTTAACTCTTGGTATATGGTGGTGCTGGTGATCTTGGGAAGTGGAAGTAGTTATTGAAAAAATTTTTATTCTTATAGCAATGAAAAGGAAGGGATAGCACATTCTCAGTTAATTCTAATAATTGTATATATTTTGTGTAGGAGAGAAACTAAAACTGGGATTTCATGTCCCTCAAGGCAAGACTTTGTTCCATATCTAAGATGATTTTCTGGGGGGAGATATTAACACAATGTTATTGGTATGTGATGGTAGCTTGTAATTTAGCAATCACATTGTTCAGCTCAAGCAGGTGGCACAGATGGTGATAGGAATTGATTTATAAGGCTCACAGTTTCTTGGAAATGTCTTACCTGTTCTTTTTATAAAATTTTGTCTGTGTGTTTGTATGCATGTACCTAATCATATTCATATAATGTGTACTATTTTAAATTTTGATCCAAGTGGTTGATTATATATAGATTCAGAATTGTACTAACATAATTTTTTCTATTCTGTGCCCAATCAACAAACATTTTTGAGTACCTATGTGCCAGGTACTGCTCTGTTTCTATTATTAAAATAAATTTCCATAAAACATTGCATAAATTTAAGATGTAAGACATGTTAATTGGATAGGTTTATACAGTGTAATGTGTAATTTATACAGTGTAATTGTGATTTGTACTTCTATCATGTTACATAATCATTTATTTTTAGTGGTTAGAATAAGTTCTAGTCTCTTAGCAAATGTGATGATTATAATAGTAATAAAATATTGTTGTCTATATTCTTATATTCCTTAGCTCTCTAGGGCTTGTTTACTACTTGTTAAATGTCTCTACCCTTTAAACCAGGTACAAGCTACTTCTCTACCCCCCACATCACCTGGAAACCACCGTTCTTCTCTCTGTTTTTACCAGTTCAGCTTTTTAGATTCCACATGTAAGTGATATTGTGTAGTATTTGGTTTTCTCGGTCTGAATTATATTGCTTTGACATAATGCCCTCAGGGTCCATTCATGTTGTTGCAAATGACAGGGTGTCCCTCTTTTTCACTGTTGAATAATACTCCATTGTGTGTGTGTGTGTGTGTGTGTGTGTGTGTATCACATCTTCTTTATCCATTCATCCACTGATGGGCAATAAGATTGTTTCCATATTTTGGCTATTATGAATGATACTGCAAAAGATGTGGGAGTGCATATATTCCTTTAATATCCTGTTTTCATTTCCTGGGAGTATATCCCCAGAACTGATATTGCTGAATCACATGGTAGATATATTTTTAATTTTGTGAGGAACCTCCATGTTGTTTCACGTATTGGCTGAACCAATTTATAATCCACCAACAGTGTATAAGTATTCACTTTTTTCCACATCCTCATCAACTCTTGTCTTTTGTGATTACAGCCATTCTAACAGTTATGAGGTGATATCTCATTATGATTTTAATTTGCGTATTCCTGATGGTTGGTGATGTTGAACATCTTTCATGTACCTGTTGGCCATATTGGAGAAACGTCTATTTAACTTCTCTGCCCATTTTTGGACACATAGAGTTTTTCTTCTTTTAAAATTGAGTTTTTAAAATTTATTTCTGATATTAACTCATTATCAGATATATGGTTTGCTGAAATTTTCTCCTATCCTATAGGTTGCCTTTTCATTTTGTTAATTTTTTTGTTTGTTTGTTTTCCCAATATGGAAGCTTTTAAGTTTGATGTAGTCCCATTTGTTAATTGTTGCTTTTGTTGCTTGTGTATTTTTCCCCATTAGATGTTTTGGGTCTCTTGTCAAATATCAGTTAACCTTTTATGTTGAGTGCTTAATTCTGGGCTTTTTTATTCTGTTCCATTGGTCTGTGTGTATCTGTTTTTATACCAGTGGCTGATAGTTTGAAGTCAAGAAAGGTGGTACATCCAACTTTTTTCTTCTTCCTCAGGATTATTTTGGTTATTTAGAGTCCTTTATTGTTCTCTACAAATTTTAGAATTGTTTTCTTCTATCCCAGGGAAGTATACCATTAGAATTTATTTCTTTTTGACTTTGATTTTATATAACAATTAACATATGTAATGAAATCTGAGAAAATATTTCTCTTAATTTGATCACATGATTTCACTTTGGGATTTTGATGGGAGTATTGCATTGAATTTATAGATGGATATTTTAACAGTATTAATTCCTCTGATTCCGTAAACAGTGTCTTTCCTTTCTTTCTGTTTTCTTCAGACAGCCTATTTTATATTAAAAGCAACTTATCTTCACTTCCCTATAAAGGCTCTACCCTTTTACTCTTCACCTTTTAGGTTTTGGGTTTGTTTGAGGTATAACTAACATATAATCTCAGGTGTACAGCATAAAGATTGCAAATTGATCACTACAGTAAACCTAGTTAACCTCTTGTCACCATATGTAGTTACAAAAAATTTTTTTCTCTTTAGCTATAAGGACTTTTAAGTAAGACCTATTTTCTTAGCACCTTTAAAATATGTAGTGTATTATTATTCTGTTTCTAATGTTCCAGTTTGTGTCTTCTTTCTTTTTGTGGCCATATTGAGTGGCTTTCAGGATCTTAGTTCCCTGGCCAGGGATTGAACCTCTGCCGCTTAAGTGAAAGTGCTGAGTGCTAACCACTGAACAGCAAGGGGCTGCTCTCACTTTACCTCTTTTTTATGCTTAAATTGAAATTGTGACGTTGTATAGGAGACAGGGAGCAAGACCATCCTCAAGAAAAAGAAATGCAAAAAAGCAACACTGCTATCTGAGGAGGCTGTACAAATAGATGTTAACAGAAGAGAAGCGAAAAGCAAAGGAGAAAAGGAAAGATATACCGTTTGAATGTGGAGCTCCAAAGAATAGCAAGGAGAGATAAGAAAGCCTTCCTTAATGATCATTGCAAAAAAATAGAGGAAAACAATAGAATGGGAAAGACTAGAGATCTCTTCAAGAAAATTAGAGATACCAGGGGAACATTTCATGCAAAGAGGGGCTCAATAAAGGACAGAAATGGTATGGACCTAACAGAAGCAGAAGATATTAAGAGGTGGCAAGAATGCACAGAAGAACTCTACAAAGAAGATCTTCACAACCCATATAGTCATGATGGTGTGATCACTCACCTAGAGCCAGACATCCTGGAATGTGAAGTCAAGTGGGCCTTAGGAAGCATCTCTATGAACAAAGCTAGTGGAGGTGATGGAATTCCAGTTGAGCTGTTTTGAATCCTAAAAGATGATGCTGTGAAAGTGCTGCACTGAGTATGCCAGCAAATTTGGAAAACTCAGCAGTGGCCACAGGACTGAAAAAGGTCAATTTTCATTCCAATCCCTAAGAAAGGCAGTGCCAAAAAAATGCTCAAACTATGGCACAATTGCACTCCTCACATGCTAGTAAAGTAATGCTCAAAATTCTCCAAGCCAGGCTTCAACAATACATGAACTGTGAACTTCCAGTCGTTCAAGCTGGTTTTAGAAAAGGCAGAAGAACCAGAGATCAAATTGCCAACATCTCCTGGGTCATCAAAAAAGCAAGAAAGTTCCAGAAAAACATCTACTTTTGCTTTATTGACCATGCCAAAGCTTTTGCCTGTGTAGCTCACAAGAAGCTGTGGAAAATACTTAAAGTGATGGGAATACCAGACCACCTGATCTGCCGCTTGAGAAACCTGTATGCAGGCCAGGAAGCAGCAGTTAGGACTGGACATGGAACAACAGACTGGTTCCAAATAGAGAAAGGAGTATGTCAAGGCTGTATACTGTCACCCTGCTTATTTAACTTATATGCTGAGTACATCATGAGAAACGCTGTCTGGAGGAAGCATAAGCTGGAATCAAGATTGCTGGGAGAAATATCAATAACCTCATATATGCAGATGACACCACCCTTGTGGCAGAAAGTGAAGAAGAACTAAAGAGCCTCTTGATGAAAGTGAAAGAGGACAGTGAAAAAGTTTGCTTAAAGCTCGACATTCAGGAAACTAAGATCATTGTTCCTGGTTCCATCACTTCATGGCAAGTAGATAGAGAAACAGTGGAAACATTGAGAGTCTTTATTCTGGGGGGCTCCAAAATCACTGCAGATGGTGAGTGCAGCCATAAAATCAAAAGACGCTTGCTCCTTGGTAGGAAAGTTATGACCAACCTAGACAGCATATTAAAAGGCAGAGAGATTACTTTGCCAATAAAGGTCTGTCTAGTCAAGCAATGGTTTTTCCAGTAGTCCCGTATGGATGTGAGAATTGGACTATAAAAAGAGCTGAGCACCAAAGAATTGATGCTTTTGAACTGTGGTGTTGGAGAACTCTTGAGAGTCCCTTGGACTGCATGGAGATCCAACCAGTCCTTCCTAAAGGAAATCAGTCCTAAATATTCATTGGAAGGACTGGTGTTGAAGCTGAAACTCCAATACTTTGGCCACCTTATGCAAAGAGTTGACTCATTTGAAAAGACTCTGATACTAAGGAAAGATTGAAGGCAAGAGGTGAAGGGGACAACAGAGGATGAGGTTGGATGGCATCACTGACTGGATGGACATTAGTTTGAGTGGATTCCAGGAGTTGATGATGGACAGGGAGGCCTGGTATGCTGCAGTCGATGGGATCACAAATAGTCGGACGTGACTGAGCAACTGAACTGAACTGAATTGATGCTTGAATTGTTTAATAAATTATAGCAGTTATAGTTATTTCAAATATTATTTTCCTTTATAATGTAGTTAACTGTTTAAAACAACATTCTAATATAAAGTTACAGTTTTCTTATTCTGTTTTTTTCCCCCAGTGATACCAGTGTGTTACATACTTTCATGTGTTTTCCTGTCTCTGATTAACTTCTTTTCATTCCAGCTTGAAGAACATCTTTTCAGTATGTCTTGCAAGTTAGATTTAATGGTGCTAACTTCCTTCAGCTTCTCTTTGCCTTTGAAAGCTATTGTTTCTCCCTCATATCTGAAAAATAACTTTGTCAGATAAAACATTCTTGGCTGACAGTTTTTTTCTTTCAAAAACAATATATTTCACTTCACTCTCTTCTGGCCCACCTAGAGTTTCTACTAAGAAGTCTGCTGATAGCCTACTGGGAATTTCTTAGTAGGTTGCCCTGGTCACTTTTTTTTTTACCCTGCCTGCTTTTAAGATTCTTTCTTTGTCATTGATTTTTGACAGTTTCATTATGTGTCTAGGAGAAGGCCTTTTTGTGTTGAAATAATAATGTGACTCTGTTATGTTCCTAGATTTGTATGTCCAGTTCTTTCCCCAACTTGGGGAAGCTTGAGAATTTCAATCTCTTTGGTAGAGAACTGCTTATATTCATTATTTCTACTCTAAATTCATAGAATTGCCTTTTAGGTTTTCTTGTAACTCATTGAATTTCTTCATGACAGCTATTTAGAATTCTTTATTAGATTGCAGTAGTTTGTGCCTTTTAATTTAATTGCTGGAGAATTACCATTTTCTGTTGGTTTTACCGTCTTTGATATTTCATAGTGTTTAGGGTTATGCATTTTTCCTTTCACATTTGAAGTAGCAGACATCTTTGTAAATTAAGACTTCTATTGTCTTTGAATCTTATAGTTCAACAAGCTGGCTATTAGAAGCCTTTTTTATCCCAGAAGATGGCACTATATCATGTTTGTGGTTTCTTTTATAGGCACTGGATCGTAAGGGTGCACCAGGGAGTGGGCACAAGGAGTCCACAGCAGAGATGATGTGTGGACTTAGTATCTGAGGTTTTGGGGATTCCACAGGGCCAGTGGGGGAAGTGGGGAATGTCCAGAGGTTCATGGGCAGTTCTCCTTTGAAATCCAGAGGCAGACAGCAAGAAACATGACACTTTGATATTCTTGTCATCTCCCTTTCCTTTTCTGCCCCACTTCTCCAGTCACAGAGATCCTTCCTTAGAAATCCAGGTGCCACTGGCGAGAAATATGTCCCTCCAGCCTCAGCCTGCACAGCTGATATTGACATTACTCTCCCAGTAATCAATGAAATGATTTTTCCCTTTGTGTTACCATCTCTATATCTCTAGAAACTTAATTCCCAACAACTAGGGTATAATTTAAAGAAACTGTCTTTGTCAAAAGGCTTTTCAATAAAATAGTATTTTCTGTTAGACATGTAATGTATTTAATTTCACTTCGGGAACTTATTAGATTATAGAGCTATTTGATGTTGTATTTTGTTTTTCCTAGCGACGTATGTTGAGCTTAAAATAGTTTTTTTAAATATATGTACATTACATATATTCTAAAATGTGAAGTTAGGCATTATTTTCTCTTTATAAATTTAACTGACTTTGTGTTGTTTTTTTTTTTTTTTAAAGAGTCATTTATTTCAATCATGAAGACACCTGGAAGCTACAGGAAACCCATCTCATTTTGTTGTAGTACTGATTACTATCAACAGTTTGCTATTTTTTACCTGAATATCCTGTTTATTTGTAAAGAAGCTAAATGACAGCCTGGTTCAGTTTTGAATTTTGTATTAGGAGCAGAGTTTTTACTCAGTGCTGTCTTAGAATTCACAAGATGCTTGCTTCCAGGATGTGTGTCTTACTTTGACAAAAAAAAAAGTTTTGTGATGAACGGTATACTTGTTTTGCTCAATTTGGATTGAAGTTTATCTAATATTTCCCATATTAGTAATTATGTGAATTATGCATAATCTAAAATATAGAAAAATAGAACATCTAAAATCTAGGTATCATTGTTTTCAAAGAGGTGTGTGTGTTTGGCAGAAATCTAAATAAATAAATTCCATCCTTGTAACAGATCCTCCAGAGATTTCCATAAAGTTTTATACTTTAGCTCGCAGTCCGTTGATTGCAATTTCTCTAATCCCTTGAGACCTTTTTTTAAAATTAATTATTTTAATTGGAGGCTAATTACTTTACAATATTATTGTGGTTTTTGCCATACATTGACATGAAATCAGCCATGGATGTACATGTGTCCCCCATCCTGAACCTCCCACCCTCTTCCCTCCCCATCCCATCCCTCAAGGTCATCCCAGTGCACCAGCCCTGAGTGCCCTGCCTCATGCATCGAACCTGGATGGGCAATCTATTTCACATATGGTAATATACATGTTTCAATGCTATCTGTTCAATCATCCCACCCTTGCCTTCTCTCAGAGTCCAAAACTCTGTTCTTTACATCTGTGCCTTGAGACATTTTATATTAATATACAATGTCCCTTTTGCATGACTATCTCTGATGTTACTCTTGTGCTGTTGAATAAGAAACACCAAACTGCTTGTTACTCATACTTTGTCCAACAGTGGTTGCTTGCTTCTTTGTAGATGGTTGTTGCTGAACAGCCCATACCTAGGAATACAAAGAGAATACAGATTACTAGAAATACAGATTACTTATATAACTTATGCTATCCTAAATATGTCTAATATGAGAATAGGCTTGTGAAGGCAACCAGAGTCTGTTTGAACATTACTTTTCCCTTCATGAAATGATCTTTCAAAAATCCACTTGAACTACCTTGAATAAAAGACTGAAGACCTCAGAGAAGTGAGTTCAGTACTTAGGGTGTAATCATAACACAAACAATTCAAGTATCCTTTCATCACAAACATCTTTGAATATCTGGCAAAAGTTTTATAATTTGAGTTTAAATGAAACTTTGCTGCCACAATATGGTGTGCCAGATTCTAATTGGCTTTGATCCCTCTGGGTGTAAATTATTCTATATAAGCATTTAGTACTAATGGTCATTCTCAGCACCCACTGATATTACAGACATCAGTAGTCAATTCTGGCTCTTGTGTAATGTCTGTAAAGGTGACAGATCATTTTTCCCCCCTCCACTCCCATATTACTCCATTCAGCTACTACTAATTGTTAGACATCTGGCATATATAATAAATATTTTTGCTCAGCCTATTAAAATCTGTGAAAATCAACATACCATAAATACACTGGGCTTTGCTGGTGGCTCAGACGGTAAAGAATCTGCCTGCAACATGGAAGACCTGGGTTCAATCCCTGAGTTGAGAAGGGAACAGCAACCCACTCCAGTGTTCTGATCTGAAGGATTCCATGGACAGAGCCTTGCGGGCTATAGTCCATGGGGTTTCAAATAGTCAGACATGACTGAGCGACTCACTCGCTCATCAGTATACTACAGAAATATGTGAAGTGGGGAGCCAACTCCATGAAGTGAAATAGATCCAGGGGATCTCTTGGAAATAGTGGAATTTGAAACAGAACTTTGTAAGAGGTATATTTTGCCAAGAAATTTAGTGAACTCTATTCTAGGTAAATAAGCTGAGGGGAAAAAAATAAATACAGGATAATAATTTGTCCAGGAACAGAAAAGTGGTACTGTGGCTTAAGGGAAAATGTATGTGGATTTGTGGCTGGGACAGAATTGTGGTTAGACTGAAGAGACAGCTGGACAAGTTACAGTAAGTAATGTCTAAGAAGTTTAAATGTTAGAAACAAAAGCAAATATCTGTTGAAACATTAAATTTTTATCTGCTCACCTTAGTATTGATTTTATCACCTACCTGATTATCTTTTCAGTGAAAAAAGCAGATTTTTGTCAGCTTACAATTTTGACAGATTAGCAGTCAATTCTTGGGTATTGAGCACCTCTGTGCTGTCATGCATTAACTAATTCATTATTATGATACCACTTATAGACCAAACAACTGAGGATCAGGTGCTTTGCCCAAAGACAAAATACCAGCAGTAGCTTTGTTATTCATTTTCAGCCCTTATGCTCAAAATTGGCTTTCCCCCTGGGTCAGATGGTAAAGAATCTGCCTGCAATGCAGGAGACCTGTGTTCAATCCCTGGGTCAGGAAGATCCCCTAGAGAAGAAATGGCAACCCACTCCAGGATTCTTGCCTGAAAAATTCCATGGACAGAGGAGCCTGGTGGGCTACAGTCCATGGCATCACAAAGAGTCAGACACGACTAAGTGACTAACACTTTCACTTTCCCGCTCAACATTTCTTTCCATGTGTCATAGTTGCCATACACACACACACAAATTACTTTTTTAAAGTTACTGTAAGAATTCAAATATGTGAGAAAACTACTACTAAGCCTATAGTTTTTAAAATTTATGTGCAGTAGAATAATGAGGTGTTTTTTTTTTTGTTGTTGTTGTTTCATGTTGACTTCAGTCATCTCTGGAAGATTCTAATTCCCAATTTCTGGTTTAAATTTTGCATGTTTAATAAGTACCTCAGATTATGATGCAGTGAATTTAGGAACTATTTTGTGAGAAACACTATGCAGTTTTTCATTAAGACTTTAGCTTACATTCTGTTATGACTATTAGTGCTTAAAATTGTGAAGCAACAAACATTTCCATTTGAAAAGGATTCGAGATCCAGAAAATAATATAGACTACCTATACACTAGGAAGAGTTGAATATTTTTTATATAATGATGGGAACAGTAGGTTCTGTCAGAAGTTTGAAGTCAAAGAAGAGGTATAACCTGAAACAGAAAGGCATACTAAAAGGAGAGTAATAAGAGAGTGTGGGCAAACTGCTTTAGTGGGTTTTGACAGAATAATTATTGAAACTCAGACACACACACACATACCTGAAAAATAGAATTGATAAGTATATAATTTTTCTTTGTTCTCATAGAAAGTTAACTCAGGAAATAAAAACCTTTATCTATGAAGAGATAAATTGCCCAGATTACTGGTTGCTCACCGAACTCCCACAGCTAAGCTGTATTTTCTAGCCTCCTTTGGAGTTAGGTGAGGCCATGTAATTGGCCCACAGCCAAGAAGATGTGAACAGAAATGATACATACTACTTCTAACCCTGGCTCACGAAATCACCCTACACACCACCATACCTCCCATTCTTTTTCTCCATCTGCTGGCTGAATGGAGATGACAATGAGCATTGGGAGGAAGACAAAGACAAAATGGAGGGAGTTTGGGTCCTCGTCACCTGGAAGAAAGCAAACGGAGTGAGGACAACTGTTGGGTCACTGAGGTTAAAAACAAAACAAACTTTACTATATGAAGCCTCTGAAACACTGAGGCACTTATATCAGAGAGCTTAAACCTGGATCCAATTCTGGTTTCCTTAGGCAGATATTTCAGTAATATTTCCCTTAACCTTTGGTAATGATAGTCAGACATTTGCTTGCCTGCAAGCTGCTTCTAGAAGGATCTTCATCTCAAATATATATATATATATATATATATATATATAGGCTGCAAATAGAATTTTGGTCAAAGAGGGATGTTAGTTTCATTAAAGATTCTATTTCCCACATCAAAGCTGAAAAAATATATTACTGCCTAGGGCCTCTCACTATTCCTTCAATTTCTTTCTGTCATTCTGTGCTTAAATTCTAAGATGTGTCTGATTTGAAGAAATAATTGCTGAACTAGAGCTAAATATATATGGTACCATAAAGTATCCCTGTGTTCTTAGGAAAACTAAATAGTATGAGTCATTTTGCCTCACATTTAGAGAATGTACAAAATTTATAAACCCTCTTAACATGAATTTTAAAATTATTAATGAATTATCCCTGTATTGGTCCCTGCTATAAACATCAGACAAATGCTCAGCTACAGACTATAAGGCAGAGAAAATGCTGTTACTTCTGAGATTAAAATGTTATATTCTCGTAGCTTCTTTGAGAAATTTCTTCTGTTTACTCAGTTGCTGCATATTATCTACTGTGAGTCTATTAGTTATATGCATTCATGCCAATATTTGTGCTCCTTCTTTTTACTTCTCACATTACTTGCAATATGTTATCTCCTACTTACTTGTCAGTTTCTTCACACTAGCCTGAAGAGTCTATGAGAATGGATGAGGAAGCTGTGGTACATATACACCATGGAATATTACTCAGCCATTAAAAAGAATTCATTTGAATCAGTTCTAATGAGATGGATGAAACTGGAGCCCATTATACAGAGTGAAGTTAGCCAGAAAGATAAAGACCATTACAGTATACTAACACATATATATGGAATTTAGAAAGATGGTAACGATAACCCTATATGCAAAACAGAAAAAGAGACTCAGATGTATAGAACAGACTTGTGGACTCTGTGGGAGAAGACGAGGGTGGGATGTTTCAAGAGAACAGCATCGAAACATGTATATTATCTAGGGTGAAAGAGATCACCAGCCCAGGTAGGATGCATGAGACAAGTGCTCAGGCCTGGTGCACTGGGAAGACCCAGAGGGATGGGGTGGAGAGGGAGGTGGGAGGGGGGACCGGGATGGGGAATACATGTAAATCCATGGCTAATTCATTTCAACATATGACAAAAACCACTGCAATGTTGTAAAGTAATTAGCCTCCAACTAATAAAAATAAATGGGAAAAAAAAAGAGTCTATGAGAAGAACCATCATAAATGGTTCTCAAAATTTGCTTTTAAGAAGCACTTGCAGTATCATTCAATTCACTTCACGTCAGTCGCTCAGTTGTGTCTGACTCTCTGTGACCCCATGGACTGCAGCACGCCAGGCCTCCCTGTCCATCACCAACTCCTGGAGTTTACCCAAACCCATGTCCATTGAGTCGGAGATGCCATCCAACCATCTCATCCTCTGTTGTCCCCTCTCCCAACTTCAATCTTTCCCAGCATCAGGGTCTTTTCCAATGAGTCAGCTCTTCGTATCAGGTGGCCCAAGTATTGAAGTTTCAGCTTCAACATCAGTCCTTCCAGTGAATACTCAGGACTGATCTCCTTTAGGATGGACTAGTTGGATCTCCTTGCAGTCCAAGGGACTCTCAAGAGTCTTCTCCAATACCACGGTTCAAAAGCATCAATTCTTCAGCACTCAGCTTTCTTTATAGTCCAACTCTCAAATCCATACAGGACTACTGGAAAACAATAGCCTTGACTAGACGGCACTTTTATTGGCTAAATAATGTCTCTGCTTTTTAATATGCTGTTTAAGTTGGTCATAGCTTTTCTTGCAAGGAGCAAGCGTCTTTTAATTTCATGGCTGCAGTCACCATCTGCAGTGATTTTGGAGCCCCCGAAAATAAAGTCTGCCACTGTTTCCCCATCTACTTGCCATGAAGTGATGGTACCGGATGCCATGATCTTAGTTTTCTGAATGTTGAGCTTTACGCCAACTTTTTCACTCTCCTCTTTAACTTTCATCAGGAGGCTCTTTAGTTCTTCTTCACTTTCTGCCATAAGGGTGGTGTCATCTGCATATCTGAGGTTATTGATATTGAGAGTCTTGAGAATCTCTCAAGGAGACCCTTGAGAGTCCCTTGGACTGCATGCAGTATCATAATTTAGTGTTAATATTTTGGATCCAAGTACACTTAAAGATCTCATGCTTCAATGCCAAGTTTTTTTGTTTTGTTTTGTTTTAAGAAGGCTGTAATCATTTCTTTTGATCTGCTTTCTAATTTTCAGAAGTCACATCTTATTTTTTGCATTTTAACATTTTCTTTATATTTACTTTCCCTAACTCCTTTCTCTGCCTCCATACCTTCCCCACCCTACCATCAGATATGCACACATGAGGATAAGAACTGTTTAAGATGATGAGGTTTGGGGATGGTGGATTTTCATAACTTTTTCCCCTGAATTCATTGGTGGTGATTTAGTTGCTAAATTGTGTCTAACTCTTGTGACCCCTTGGACTGTTAGCCTGCAAGGTTCCTCTGTCCATGCGATTTTCCAGGCAAGAATACTGGAGTGGGTTGCCATTTCCTTCTCCAGGGGATCTTCCCAGCCCAGAGATCGAACCTGGGGCTCCTCCACTGCAGGCAGATTCTTTACCAATTGAGCTTGAAGAATGTTTACCTATAAACATCATCTAATATTATCTTTTTAAAAATTTTGTAGAGTAGTAAGTTTCAAATGATTGTCATCTTTATGTTAAAAGCATAATAGTGAAAATGTTGATTTTCAACATTATGCTGTTTTCATTTAATTTTTGAATATCTCAGGATAACTGAGTTGCCATAGCAATACCTGTTAGATGTGCAAATGCAAGAGGAACTTTAAATGTTTTGATTTTGTCTGTTCTTAATTGGTACTTCCTTATTTGCATTAGTTCTTTTTATTAACAATTTAATGGGATAGATATTTACCAGCAGTTAGAAGTTGTTTCATAGACAGTAAAACTATTACAACTTTATAATTTTTATCTTAAATGTATGAACTATATTTGAAATACTTTGACCTTAAAAGCATTGTATTTATCACAACTTTTTTTGGCATATCTCAGAGCCAAAAGCTGATATTTGCTCTTCTGTGTTTCTTCTACACCCTGAGCCTACATTCTACTCAGTGCTCACCATATTTTATGTAAGTACTATTAACTTGTCTAATTTTGTACACCACTTTGTACAAAAAGTACATATTATTTATATTTGTACATATATTATTTACATATATGTAAAAAGTACATATATTATTTATATTATGACTATAAATTACAATGCATATTGCATGATAAGTATACAAAAGTTGTTTCTTAGCTTCTTTTCCTTTTAACTATTGAACCTTATATCCCAGTGGCTTAGACTGAATTCATCAGATGATTTGTCAACATACACTCAAACTTGCAAATAAAATAGGGCAGATAGTATTTGTTTGTATCTGTATGGCTTATTTCACTTAACATATTGCCTCCAGGCCCATCCATATTGCTGCAAATGGCAAAATTTCATTCTTTTCTATAAGTGAAAGTAATCCATAGTATACACATACCACATCTCTTCATCCACTCACATGTTGGTGGACACTTAAGTCACTTCCGTATCTTGCAATTGTAAATAATGCTACTATGAACATTGGGGTACATACATCTTCTAGAATTAGTGTGTTATTTTTTGGAGTGTATACCTAGGAGTGAAATTGCTGGCTCATATGGTAATTCTACTTTTAGTTTTTTGAAAAATTTCCATAGTGTTTTCCACAGCAGCATCACCAATTTACATTTCAACAGTATACAAGGATTCTCTTTTTACCACATCCCCACCAACATTTGTTACTATGTTCTTTTTGATGATAACCATTCTGACAGGTGTGAGGTGACATTTCATTGTGATTTTGATTTGCATTTCCCTGATGGTTAGTGATGTTGAGCATATTTTAATTTGCTTCTTGGCAATTTGCATTTCCTCTTTGGAAAAATGTTTGTTCAGTTCTCTTGCCCATTTTTTATTGGGGTTTTTTGTTTTGATGTTGAGTTATATGAGCTCTGTATGTATGTTGGCTGTTAACTCATTAGTCATATCATCTGCATATACTTTCTCCTATTCAGTAAGTTGTCTTTTTGTTTTGCTAACGGCTTCATTTGCTGTGCAAAAACTGTGGATTTATGGTCAATTAATCTACAACAAAGGAGGCAAGAGTACACAGTGGCAAAAAGACAGTCTTTTCCATAAGTGCTGCTGGGAAAACTGGACAGCTACATGTAAAAGAATGAAGTTAAAATGTTCTCTGACATCAAATACAAAAATAAACTCAAATGTATTAAACATATTAATATAAATGTCAAACCAGACCATAAAACATGAAGAAACAGACAAAGGATTAATCTCAAAAATATACAAGCAACTCCTCCAGCTCAACTCCAGAAAAATAAATGACCCAATCAAAAAATGTGCCAAAGAACTAAACAGACATTTCTCCAAGGAAGACATACAGATGGCTAAAAAACACATGAAAAGATGATCAACATCACTCATTATCAGAGAAATGCAAAGCAAAACCACAATGAGGTACCATTATACTCCAGTCAGGATGGCTGCTATCCAAAAGTCTACAAGCAATAAATGCTGGAGAGGGTGTGGAGAAAAGGGAACCCTCTTACACTGTTGGTGGGAATGCAAACTAGTACAGCCGCTATGGAAAACAGTGTGGAGATTTTTTAAAAAACTGGAAATAGACTGACATATGACCCAGCAATCCCACTTCTGGGCATACACACCGCGGAAACCAGATCTGAAAGAGACACGTGCACCCCAATGTTCATCGCAGCACTGTTTATCATAGCCAGGACATGGAAGCAACCTAGATGTCCATCAGCAGATGAATGGATAAGGAAGCTGTGGTACATATACACCATGGAATATTACTCAGCCATTAAAAAGAATTCATTTGAATCAGTTCTAGTGAGATGTATGAAACTGGAGCCCATTATACAGAGTGAAGTAAGCCAGAAAGATAAAGACTATTACAGTATACTAACCCATATATATATGGAATTTAGAAAGATGGTAATGATAACCCTATATGCAAAACAGAAAAAGAGGCACAGATGTATAGAACAGACTTGTGGACTCTGTGGGAGAAGGCGAGGGTGGGATGTTTCAAGAGAACAGCATCGAAACATGTATATTATCTAGGGTGAAACAGATCACCAGCCCAGGTTGGATGCATGAGACAAGTGCTCCGACCTGGTGCACTGGGAAGACACAGAGGGTTCAGGTGGAGAGGGAGGTGGGAGAGGGGATTGGGATGGGGAATACATGTAAAACCATGGCTGATTCTTGTCAATGTATGACAAAAACCACTACAATATTGTAAAGTAATTAGCCTCCAACTAATAATAAAAAAAAAAAATAGCCTCATAGAGGAAAACATAGGTAGAACACTCTTTGATGTAAATCACAGCAGTACTTTTTTGGATATGTCTCCTAAACCAAAGGAAATAAAAGCAAAAGTAAACTTAAAAGAAACAATTGTTTCAAATCTGTTGAGGACAGGATTCCTCCCTGTGCAATGGAATGAACACCAAAGGCATTTTGTACATTTTCTTTTATGAATTAGGCAAACCATGGCCTATTCAAAGCCATTTGTACTTTTTTTGTATACAACTTGAAAAATAATATTTAAATGTTAAACACTGAGCATACTGTTGGGTTATGTTCTGTCAGTATGTGAGTTTGTTGACCACTGCATTTTTCTTTTCTCAAAATCTAAAGTTTGCATATTTTTTCCTACAATCAAGGACTCCTAATGGTGCAAAGGAAATTTCAAATACAGAGGCCTTAAGAACTATCCTATAAATCACTGGCACTTGTACATAATAGTTCATGCAATGAAAACTTACTTTTCTTGTTTTCCACCAACTGATCTCTCTCATTTTGACGCCATTATGTATGTATAATTACACCACCTAAAATCAGTGATTAATATACAAATCCCTTATCTTTTAATGATAAAGTCTATATTTTACACTGAAAGCAACATGTGTTAGTGCAGGAAATGGTAACCTGGCTTTCAAGAAACATGGTTTCATGTTCCAAGCTTGATAATAACCAACACTATTATTCTGAGAACTCAAATGGCTTATCTGTAAAATGATAATGTTGGAATAAATGTTTTTAAAGGCCCTTATATGTCTAACTCTTTATACTTCTATAGTGCACATTATTTAAAATTTGAATTGGAGTACCATTATATAAATAAGAACAAGAATATTTTCATAGATACCTACCTCAGAAACATATCTACCTGAACTAGGTCACCAGAAATCTCCTGCAGAAATAGGACAGAGGACACTGAGATAAACTATTAGAACCTAAGACAACAGAATCACATTCTTAGGTAAAACAGGGTTGTTTCAGATTGTCTGTGAACTGTACCTTGGAGGTAAAGTGTCCATCAAAAAAAAAAATCATACAGCATACAAAAGATGGAAAAGTATAGTCCATTCAAAGATGGAAAAAAAAACAGCAACAAAGATTATACCTGAAAATTATCAGATGGTGGCCTACTAAATGACTTTAAAACAAATGTCTTAAAGACAATTAAATAACTAGAGAAAGTTGTGGAAAATATATTAAAGTGATACATTGAAAGTGAAAATCACTCGTATAGTATCCAACTCTTTGGACCATTCCATCCATGGAATTCTCTAGGCCAGAATACTGGAGTGGGTAGCCTATACCTTCTCCAGTGGATCTTGCCCAACCCAGGGATCAAACAAGGGTCTCCTGCATTACAGACAAATTCTTTACCAACTGAGCTATCAGGGAAGACCAAGAAATGATACATTAACAAGATGGACATTTCAATAAAGATATTTTTTTTTAATCTAGAACTGAAAAAAAATACAATAACTGAAATGTAAAATATGTTAGAGGCATTCAAAGACAGATTTGAGAAAGCAGAAGAAATAATAAGTGAAATTGAAGATGACTGAATTAAAGTGTACAGTGCCTGGGACTTGTAGGAGATTGTGGGATCTTCAGAAGAAGAAAGCAAGAAATGTGCACAAAGATTGTTTGAAGAAATAAGAACTAAACACTTCTCAACTTTATCAAAAGACACAGATATTATTAATAACAGATATCTAAGAAGCTCAGTGAGTCCAAGTATAATGAATTCAGGCAGACCCACATTGAGACATACTAAAATCAAGCTGATGGAAAACAATGGCAGAAAAAATTTGAACAAAGCAAGGGGGAAGTAACTCATAACATATCATCTTATAAGAAATTTCTCATCAAAATTTTGAAGGCCATAAAGCAGCAGGCTTACATATTTAAGTGCTAAGTTAAATGCCATTTAAGTTGCATATTTAAAATGCTAAAGAAAAACTGTCAAGGTCCTATATCCAGAAAAGTATATCATTTAAAAATGAGGGGAAAATCATTGTATTTCCAAATAAACAAAAACTGAGAGGGTCATTACCATGAAATCACTGCTACAAGAAATCTGAAAAGAGACCTATGTGTGAAATAAAAGGACAGTAGAGAGTAACCAAAAATTATATGAATAAATAAAAATCCCAACAAAATAAATGCATGGGCAGTTATAAACTAGAATTATTATAACAATGGTTTATAACTCCACTTTTTGTTCTCTGGATGACTTAAGAGGCTAATGCCCTTAAAAAAAAAAAAAAAAAAAAAAAAAAAAGACAGTTATCAGTCTAAAATCTAGTATTATAACTTTGTTTTGTAATAACATTTCCTCATACACAATTTAAGATGCACGTTCAGCATCAGTCCATCCAGTGAATATTCAGGCTTGATTTCCTTTAGGACTGACTGGTTTGAGCTCCTTGCTTCTCCAACACCACAGTTTGAAAGCATTAATTCTTCAGTGCTCAGCTTTCTTTACTGTCCAACTCTCACATCCATACGTAACTACTGAAAAAACTATAGCTTAGACTATACAGACCTTTGTGGGCAAAGTGATGTCTCTGTTTTTTAATAAACTGTCTGTCATAGCTTTTCTTCAAAGGTGCAAGTGTCTTTTTAATTTAATGGCTGTAGTCACCATCCACAGTGATTTTGGAGCCCAAGAAAATAAATTCTGTCACTGTCATTGTTTCCCCATCTATTGGCCATGAAATGATGGAACTGGATGCCATGATCTTAATTTTTTGAATGCTGAGTTTTAAGACAGCTTTTTCACTCTCCTCTTTCACTTTCATCAAGAGGCTCTTCATCAAAAGAGCAAAAGTTCCTCTTTGCTTTCTGCCCTTTGGGTAGTGTCATCTGCATATCTGAGGTTATTCTGATACTTCTCCCAGCAATCCTGATTCCAGCTTGAGCTTCATCCAGCCCTACATTTCACATGATGTATTCTGTATATAAGTTAAATAAACAAGGTGACAATATATAGCCTTGACATACTCCTTTCCCAATTTTGAACCAGTCCATTGTTCCAAGTCCGGTTCTGTTACCTCTTGACCTTCATACAGGTTTATCAGGAGACAGCTAAGGTGGTCTGGTGTCACCATCTCTTTAGGAATTTTCCAATTTTTTTGTGATCCACACAGTTAAAGGCTTTAGCATAGGCAGTGAAACAGAAATCGATGTTTTCCTGGAATTCCCTTGCTTTTTCTATGATCCAACAGATGTTGGCAACTTGATCTCTGGTTCCTCTGCCTTGTCTAAACCCAACTTGTACATCTGGAAATTCTCCATTCATGTACCATTGAAGCCTAGATTGAAGGATTTTGAGCATTTCCTTTCTAACTTGTGAAATGAGTACAATTGTGTGGTAGTTTGAACATTCTTTGGCGTTGCACTTCTTTGAGATTGAAATGAAAACTGACCTTTTCCAGACCTGTGGCCACTGCTAAGTTTTTCAAATTTGCTGATATGTTGAGTGCAGCACTTCACCAGGATTTGAAATAGCTCAACTGGAACTCCATTACCTCCACTAGCTTTGTAATGCTTCTTACAGCCCTCTTGAGTTTACACTCTAGAATATCAGGCTCTAGGTGAGTAGTCACATCATCATGATTGTCTAGGTTCATTAAGATATTTTCTATATAGTTTTTCTGTGTATTATTGCCATTTCTTCTTAATATCTTCTGCTTCTGTTAGGTCCATACCATTTCTGTCCTTTATTGTGCCCATCTTTGCATGAAATGTTCAAGGAAAACCAAGAAAAGTGTTTGTCTGAGGAGGCCTTATAAATAGCTGAGAAAAGAAACTCTTGGCATCCCTTCAACATTTCTCATTTCACTGAGTGGCTTATCCAAAGTAATAAATTATGACAAGATAAAAGAGCTAACAGAAAGAAATGGATCAGAGTCTATCTCAAAACTGAGAACCCTGCAACTGAAGAGAGGAAGATGAAGTTGCTCTGGCCTAGAACAACTTCAGACTGTGACTGTTAAGCCTACCTCCCATCTCTTAGTTAGCAATTCCCTTTTCTTGGTTAATGGCAGTGAAATTTGCTGGGTATCAAGTGTAGCTTTGATTGACCTTGATATTCAAGGCTTGATAAGGAAGTCAAGATGAAATGCAACCAGACAGGCATTTAGATAGGGCTCTGTTAGGGAGAGCCTGATGAATTTCAGGTGTAGGTCATTTTCCAACTGTCCTCATCAGCATTGTGGCAGCTGCCTCAAGGTATATCTGCTCTTGATACTGAGCTGTTACAGTTTTCAAGATCAGAGAGCCCTGGAACTTGAATGCTAGTAATATCTTAGAGGCTATTTTATCTGATATAGAAGAAAATTAAGATGTAAACATCAAAGATAATCCTCTATCACCACCAGTTGAATAAATGTAGAGCTGGAACTAGTTTATACCTTCAGTGCCATAGGTGGACTTTCCCTTAAGAACCCATCTGAATTTGTAAATATTTAATAAAACAGGGGTTGCCAATAAAGAGAAAATAGAACTGAATTCCATCTATAATACCAGGACAGGTAATCATTCATGCAAGTTTTTCTATTCTTATCTTTGACAAGAACAATTTCATCCATCTATTAGACACATGTCTGAAAATGTAGTCCAGATTTTCCCCTTATTTTGTCTTATTTTGTGCCTTTTTGAGAATTTTAGAGAAAAATAGTTTAAGTGGTGGTGGAGTACAGGCCAAACTGATGACAGAAGGCTTTTGAGTTTCCTCTAATGGACCCACTGAATATATAACTGCAAACAGAGCAATATCACTCTAGTATCTGGAGAAATCCAGATACTAGATGAATGACAAAGGAGCATCTAAATATATAAAGTAAATATCAATGAATCTAAAGTGAAAAATGAATAGTAATAAATACTAGTAGGGGATTTCAATATGTCACATTAAAAAATGGATAGATCATTAAGAAAATCAATGAGAAACTATAACTACGTATTAGATCAAACATGTACATAACATTCTAACAGCAGCAGAATACACATTCTTCGGAGGCACACATGGAACATTCTTCAGGCTAGATCATATATTATGTCCAAAAAACAAGTGTTAATAACTTGAGAAGATTAAAATTATATTAAACATCTTTTTTCTG
Source organism: Odocoileus virginianus (assembly GCF_023699985.2). Lineage (NCBI taxonomy): Eukaryota > Metazoa > Chordata > Mammalia > Artiodactyla > Cervidae > Odocoileus > Odocoileus virginianus. The sequence continues at coordinate 36,797,124 of NC_069680.1, forward strand.
ACCACAATGGTTTGAACCTCTAAATCAATTACAGGAGAAAAACTTTAAAAAAATCCACTAGTTTCATTCTTTTACAGGTGGTTGACCAGTTTTCCCAGCACCACTTGTTAAAGCGGTTGTCTTTTTTCCATTGTATAGCCTTGTCTCCTTTGTCGAAGATAAGGTGACCATAGGTTCGTAGATTTATCTCTGGGCTTTCTATTCTGTTCCATTGATCTATATTTCTGTCTTTGTGCCAGTACCATACTGTCTTGATGACTGTGGCTTTGTAGTATAGTCTGAAGTCAGGCAGGTTGATTCCTCCAGTTCCATTCTTCTTTCTCAAGGTTACTTTGGCTATTCGAGGTTTTTTGTATTTCCATACAAATTGTGAGATTATTTGTTCTAGTTCTGTGAAAAATACCGTTGGTAGCTTGATAGGGATTGCATTGAATCTATAGATTGCTTTGGGTAGTATAGCCATTTTGACAATATTGATTCTTCCAATCCATGAACACGGTATATTTCTCCATCTGTTTGTGTCCTCTTTGATTTCTTTCATCAGCGTTTTATAGTTTTCTATGTATAGATCTTTTGTTTCTTTAGGTAGATATAGTCCTAAGTATTTTATTCTTTTTGTTGCAATGGTGAATGGTATTGTTTCCTTAATTTCTCTTTCTGTTTTCTCATTGTTAGTGTATAGGAATGCAAGAGATTTCTGTGGTGCACTGGGAAGACCCAGAGGGATCGGGTGGAGAGGGAGGTGGGATGGGGGACCGGGATGGGGAATACATGTAAATCCATGGCTAATTCATTTCAATGTGTGACAAAAACCACTGCAATGTTGTAAAGTAATTAGCCTCCAACTAATAAAAGTAAATGAAAAAAAAAAAGAAAGAAAATCATCCTAAAAGCAAAAAAAAAAAAAAAAAAAAGTCCATTAATACATGATGATTAAGCAGTATGCTAGTCAACAACCAATAAGTCAAAGAAGAAATCAAAAGGGAAATTAAAAAATATATATTTTTAGACAAAGGAAAATGGAAACACAACTTACCATACAGCAAGAAGATCAGCAAGAAGAAAATTTCCAAGAAAGAACTTTATAGCAATAAATGTCGATAGTAAGAAAAAAATAAAGACCTCAAATAGCATAACATCACATCTCAATGAACTACAAAAGAAGGATAAATTCAGCCCAATATTTGTAGAAGGAAGTATAAAACAAAGATCAGTGCAGAAGTAAATGAAATAGAGACTAGAAAATAATAGAAAAGATCAATGAAACTAAGAAACTGATTTTTAGAAAGATAAAATTGACAAATCTCTACTTGAACTAAGAAAAAAGAGACAACACTCAAGTAAAATCAGAAATAAAAGAGGAAATGTTACAACTGATGCCTCAGAAATACTAAGGAGCATAAAAGACTACTGTGAAAAATTATAAGCCAATTAGTTAGGTAATCTGAAGGAAATAGACAAATACAGAGAAACATACAACCTAGTAAGAATGAATTGTGACTGTTGTGACTTTGGGGCTTTCCTGGTGGCTCAGATGGTAAAGAAACTTCCTGCAATGTAGGAGAACCAGGTTAGATCCCTGGGTTGGGAAGAATCCTTGGAGAAAAGAATGGCAACTCACTCCATTATTCTTGGAGTGAGGAGCCTGGAGGGCTGCAGTCCATAAGGTCACAAAGAGTCAGACAAAACTGAAGTGACTTAGCACACAAACACAAAATATAGGAACAACATAATCATCTATTGAAAGACAAATGGATAAAGAATATGTATGTACATATATGCACACAATGTAATATTATTCAGCCTTATAAAAGAAGGAAAGTCTGAAATTTACAACAACATAGATGGAACTGGAGGATATTATGCTAAGTCAACTAAGCCAGACAAAGACAAACACTGCATGGTATCACTATGTAAAACTATAAAAAAGCTGAACTGATAGAAACAAATTTGAATGGGTCTTGCCATGGCTGAGTGGATGACGGCAGGTAGTAGTGAGGGAAATAGGAAAAGTTTAGTTAAAGGGTACAAACTTTCAGTTATAAAGTAAAGTCTGATGACCTAAGTATAATGTAATGACTCTAGTTGATAATATTGTATAACTGAAATTTGCTAATAGGACTTGGTTGTTCTCCTCCTACCTGCCCCCTACCCAAGGTAAATATGTGAGGTATGAACATGATAATTAACTCAATGGTGGGAATCTTTTCACAATGTTTACATTTATTAAATCATCACACAGAACCCTTTAAATATATTACAATTTTATTTGTCAATTATACCTCAGTAATGAAAAAAAGAGGAACAAAAAATTCACAGTGTTCAAAACTTCCAATCTCCTAGAAACTATATAAAATCACCTGAAAATTCATATTAAACTTTAAAAAATAATTCTAGTTTTTTTTTTTAAATAATTGAAATGTGAAGTGAGTTTGTATACAGTAGGAATCATTGGGTACAAAATATTTGCTAGCCCAATTTTTTGTCTCAACTGTGAGAAATGAAAGAAAGAATTATATCAATATAATTTTCCCAAACTCTCCATGACAACACTTTACTTCCAGGCCAGGATTTCTATCTACCAATACAAATTACCTGGAAGATATTTTTTCAAGTATGTTATGTAGAAAAACATGACAGAGTTTCTTTATCTTTTGAACATTCATGTTCATTCTGGTTTGTCAAAACTATTGTGTGTCTTCATGATGTAACATGCCACATGCAAATAAAATGGGGCTTTCAGTTATGAGTTAATTTGTTTCTTTAAGTCATACTTGTAACCACCAATAATGGTATCTTATTTTGCTTTTGTGTGTTTGTCCATGATCTGTATTTCAAATTGTAGTGTTAGGTAAATCAGTTGCAAAAAATCACATTCTTACAAAAGAGATGAGTAGCCAGCATTCATCAAAGAAACCTGTGAGTGGAGACGACAGAAAGGAAAACTAGAGTACATCAGCAATCGAGGACATGATGATATCCTATAAATAAGTACTCAAAAATGTGTGCCTCCTGTGTGATCTCCCAGCATATTCCTTCTTATATTATTATGTCTTCTTTACTTTTAAGTAATGATCTGTTAAAGTAATATGCAAAAGCAATCATTCATTATGCTTTTCTTAATCAGTAACATTAAAAATTACAAAGGAATGTCATTACTAATATTCATTAATTTATGCTAATAGCTATTTCTTAGACACCTACTTCGGTGAACCAAACTTTGGACTAAATATATTACATTCATTTTGCTGTTAATAGTTCAAAATGTATCTATATCTTAAAGAGAGGGAAACTGAGGCTCAGAGAAAATAAGTAGCCTCTTTAAACTATTTTTTTGATGAAGCAGGGATTCAAACTCAAGACTCTGACTCCAGTACCTAGTTTGTTTTTCCTAAATGATGTGGGCTCAAATTAAATCTAAATACAAAAGAAGTAATTCCTTAAAAAGATGAGTATTCAATAGTAATAATTTAATAGAACTGCTAAGAGTAAAGCTATTATTTTCTAAGCACCTTCTGGAAACTTATTTTTGTGAGGAAAAGTATATATAATACCACTTTTTAATCTAGGAGCTCATTAAACTAAACTCCCTAAGTGGTAATTCTGCTTTCAGAATTCCACACCTCATTCTCTTTCAGTATTCTTCTGCTTCCATTCTACTGTAGAGATTAAAACAAACTAATAAATAAAATATGATGGCAAAGTGCTATTATTAAAAACACATGAAGGAGAGTGATGAGGGAGTGCTAGCTGTGGAAGGGGTATTTTCAAAGGATGATCTGTTGATTGGAAAAGTTTTTAAATAGGGGCTACAAAAGTTTGTTATCCTGAGGAACTGAAAAGTTAGAGTTATCTCATACCGACATATAGCAGAATGGTGTGAAGTGGAGATTTGGGCTACATACCTAGGAATTGAAAAGCAAAAAGAAGTGATTGTTTAACAAAATCAAATATAAAGGATATATCCATTAAATAACTGTAATTACTCAAATGGAATACATCTTTTGAAGTACATAACTTGTATCAGAATCTTAAGGTCTCATTGTAGAATCACCAAACAAGAAAAAATTATTTGCACTGAAATTATATTCAGGTCAGTTCAGTTCAGTCGCACAGGCGTGTCCGACTCTTTGCGACTCTATGAACCACAGAACACCCGGCCTGCCTGTCCATCACCAATTCCCGGAGTTTACTCAAAGTCATGCCCATCAAGTCTGTGATGCCATCCAGCCATCTCATCCTCTGTTGTTCCCTTCTCCTCCTGCCCTCAATCCCTCCCAGCATCAGGGTCTTTTCAAATGAGTCAACTCTTCGCATGAGGTGACCAAAGTATTGGAGTTTCAGTTTCACCATCAGTCCTTACAATGAACACCCAGGACTGATCTCCTTCAGGATGTACTGGTTGGATCTCCTTGCAGTCCAAGGGACTCTCAAGAGTCTTCTCCAACACCACAGTTCAAAAGCATCAATTCTTTGGCACTCAGCTTTCTTCACAGTCCAACTCTCACATCCATACTTGACCACTGGAAAAAGCATAGCCTTGACTAGGCAGACCTTTATTGGCAAAGTAATGTCTCTACTTTTTAACATGCTATCTAGGTTGGTCATAATTTTCCTTCCAAGTAGTAAGCATCTTTTAATTTCATGGCTGCAATCACCATCTGCACTGATTTTGGAGCCCCCAAAAGTAAAGTCTGACACTGTTTCCACTGTTTCCCCATCTATTTCCTATGAAGTGATGGGACCAGATGCCATGATCTTAGTTTTCTAAATGTTGAGCTTTAAGCCAACTTTTTCACTCTCCTCTTTCACTTTCATCAAGAGGCTTTTTAGTTCCTCTTCACTTTCTACCATAAGGGTGGTGTCATCTGCATATCTGAGGTTGTTGATATTTCTCCCAGCAATCTTGATTCCAGCTTGTGCTTCTTCCAGCCCAGCGTTTCTGTTGATGTACTCTGCATATAAGTTAGATAAGCAGGGTGACAATATACAGCCTTGACATACTCTTTTCCCAATTTGGAACCAGTACATTGTTTCATGTCAGGTTCTAACTGTTGCTTCTTGACCTGTCTGTATACAAAGTTTCTTTGAGGTAACCTCACAGGACAAAAAATTCTTACTACCTGATTTAAATTTTCAAAATTGCTTTTAGTACTTTTCTTAGAAAATTTCACAGCTATTTCTATATAGATTATATTTTTTCTAAAATCACCATAGCAATCCCATTGAAATACTTTTGGCATGAAAAATATGTTTCTTTGTTCTTGATTAATATATATATATATATACATATATATATATATATATGTATATATATATAATCTGAGATAACTGAAAAGTGATACATGGTGTAATTTTAGTTTTCAACTTCACAACATAAACCATTCTTGCTATTTACATTGGCTACTTCCTAGTTAATTATTGTTATTTGTATGAATATTTTACAAGTTAACTGAAATATATTTAGCTACACATATTAGTGTACAGTTGGAGTAGTTTTTACAAATGTATGCACTCATGAGATCATCATCCCAATCAAGTTAAACATATTAATCATCATTAAACATTTGTAATCCCTCTCTCCTCCTATCTCCAAGCAACTACTGAAGTATTTTCTGTCAACATAGGTTTGTTTGTATTTTCTGGGATATTATGTATTTTAATTACATAATATATACTTTTTTATTTTTGGTTTGACTTCTTTGACTCAGCTTAATCTCAAAGTTTGAGATATACCATATTGTTGTGTTTATTCTTTTCTGTTCCACTTAATTGTATTTTAGTTTTAATTCATTGTATAGACATACCACAATTCTTTCATTAAGTCATTTGTTAACTGACACGGGTTGTTTCTGGTTTTTAACTCTTATGAAAAGATGCTGTGATCTTTTTTTGTAAAATCTTTGTATGTACATGGGTCTTCATTTCTTAAGGGTAAATTCTTGTAAGTGTGCAGGTTGGATCATATGGAAGTGTCTGGAACTTTTGAAGAAATCAACACATTGTTTTTCAGTGTTTCTGTTGCTTTACAATCCCACAGCAATGTAAAAGAACTGCAATTATTCCTTGTCCTCAATGCTTGGTATGATCAGTCTTATTAATTTTAGACATTTTTATAGGAGTGTTATGGTATGTCTTGGTGATTTTAATTAATGATTAATTTGCAATTAATAATGTTGAGCATTTTTTATGTGCATATTTGCCATCCATATATTTTATTTGGTAAATTAACAGCTCAAATCATTTGCCCTTAAAATAATTTGCTGTTTGTTTTCCTCATTTTGTGAGTCTTTGTATATGTGAATATAAGCATTTATTAAATATAATATCTTCAGATAATTTATTCCAATCTGCAATTGTTATTACTATTATTATCTTAGCTGTCTTTTAGAGAGCAGATATTCTCGATTTCTATGTATCCTAATTGATCAATAGTTCATTTTTATGACCTGAGCATTTGATACAAATAAGAAAATTTTGCCTAACCCAAAGTCAAAAATATTTTACCTAGTTTAGGTGGTGGAAAAAAGAATTATCTTATCCTTGTATGACTTTGTTGATATTCCCTCTGCCCTTTTCAAGTGCTTTTTCTCTAGAGTCCAGCAGTCTCTTCACATATACTGTTCTACTAATTGAAAGATATGAGAAGGACCCTTGTTCACATCTCTACAGCTAGTATCTCTCTGTACAGTTCCCTCCTCTCCTGTATTCTGCCCTACGTACTCTCCCTCCCCTTGGTTTCCCTAGATTTCTAGCTCCAGCTCCTCATTTCAAATGGACTTCCAAGCTGGGTGTTCTATGTCTCTGAGACACAGCCTGGAAACTACCTTGAGACTGTAAGTTAAGGCAATCATAAGGATCACTTCATTATTTATTCCATCTCGTGCATCTTTGCCTTGTATTGTCTGTTGAACAATGTCTAATAAAAACTGTTTCATGTGCATGTCTTGTTTTTCATTTGTTTTAAGTGAAAGGATGATTCCTATCCCCATAACTATACCTTGACCAGAAGTGAAAAACCCAATAGTATCAATCTGATGTTTATTTAACTTGCTCTTTTATCATCTGTTGTCTTTTATGTAGTCTTTCGGTTTGTCCATTCTTAATCCTGTAATGTTTCTTCATTGACATTATTAATATTAATTTGAGAATAGTTAATGGTTGTTGATATTGCTAAATCTCCATAAAACAGCTAAATAATTTACTTCACCACATTTTGGAGGCTTTGGGTGGAGAAAACTCCATGAGTTTCTTGTATTTCTGCATGTTTTGTGGGGAAAGGAATTAACTGAGTTTTTATTGACTGTCTTTTCAATGATATTTGCACAGAGAACATCTTTGGAAAAGAGATGTGATGTCCCTTAGAGCAAAGAGCATGTTTGCCTTTAGTCTTGGAAGATAGAGATAAAATCTAGAGCAAAGGGTAGTCATGTTTACTCCCCATTATAAGACATTCAGGTTTTCTAACTTCACTGTTCCTCTCTTGTAATGATACCCCTTGCCAATGCACCTGTCAACTGGTTCTTTCCATGTAGCCCTGTGGGAATTAGGGCCTATGGGGCCAGTATAAGAAAGTGTTAGTACTCTGACTATTGCTATTTCTGGGAGTAGCAGAGTTCTTTGTCTCTGATGAAGGAGTCTTAAGTCTTCTGCCAACATTCATGACACCATGGTAGGTGAAATTCTTCTTTGAAAATAGACAAAATCTCAGATTTTTTTTATAGTTTTGAGAAACTTTTGTAATAATTTGCAAGTCTAGGTTCAATGGAATTATTAATTGAAGTAAGTTTCTGGTTGTTTTGTCATTATTAATGTGTGATAATTATGTAAAACAGGTATTTTAGACCACACTGGTGTATTATGACAATTATTCTAATATCTCTTGAAAATGAGAAAATGGAATAAATAAAATATTTGGTCACACTCTCCTGAATTGATACTCCAGTTTAACATCAAAGCATAGAAAGAAATGTACATACCTGCTAAGTAAGTCCTGGGGAAGTTTTTACTGCTTGTCTTAACATTATCTCTAGAATAAACTGAAACATAGGGGAAGGAAGAAACAGCCTCTTGGATAGAGAAAAGTGACTGATCTTTTTCTTGTTCAGTTCCTCCCATTAGCCCCCTTTCTCTGAGGAAAAGGAAAGTGTGAACCTGGCGCCCAGGGAAATCACATCTATTCTTGAGTGGTTTATAACAGATCAGGCAAGGTGAAATCAACATCAACATGAAAGATGGACAAAGGTAACTTACCTAAGAAAGTATTTTATCCTTGGGGCCATTATTTTCAACTATTGTTTGCTTCCGCATTGTCATCTATAAAAGTAAAAATTCATCTGTGAAAGACAAAATATAGTACAGTTGGTCCTTAACATGAGTTTGAGCTTTGGGGGTCCACTTCTGCATAGTTTTCTTCAGTGGTAAATATTATAGTACTACATGATCTGTAGTTGGTTGAATCTTTGGAAATAAAGTGAAAAATATATTATTTTTATATGGCTGCAGTACAGTAACAAAGTATCAGAAACTTGGTGGCTTTGAATAACAGAAATTTTTTGTCTCATAATTCTGGAGGCTAAAGTATGAAATCAAGGTATTGGTAAGACCACACTCCCTCTACAAACTGTAAGAAAAATTTATTCTTTCATCTTTTAGCTTCTGGCAGCCCCAGATATTACTTGATAGGTGGCTTTCTAATTCCAACCTCTGCCTCCAGCTTCAAGTGATATTTCCCTATGTCCCTTCATCATCATTCTTCTGTGTGCCTGTGCCTATATCGGTATTTTTAATAATGACACCATTGTATAGGATTAGGGTTCACCCAAATGATTGCTTTAATTTTATTACCCCTATTTTAAAGATCATATTTTCCAAATAAAGTCATATTCTGAGGTACTGGAAGGTAGGGGTGGTTAGGACTTCAGATATCTTTAACTCAATACAATTCAATCCATTACAAAAGTAATTATGCTACATATGCAATAAGCAGTATGAAGGTTTTATTGAAAGTATGTACCTAAGAAAAAGGAACATGTTCCTGAAAACTTAACATTACTTAGAATTAGAATATTGTAGGATGGTCTTGACAATGCACAGAGGATATGTTACTTCTTCAAGTGATACCACCCTGTAACAACAGTTTACAGTTTAATTCACCTGGACACATCCCCTTGAAATTATATGACTGATGATTACAAGAGAGGGGCAAAGATGTAGAGACATAACCATTTCTGTATTCATTAAATTTTTCTTAATATATAATATCATATTATGCTAAAATTAACTTAACCTGGCTGACATAAAATACAACTTTACAGGGCAACTGGATCATGTTGAGTGCATTTATGCATAATCAGTCTTTTTGTAGGTGATACCCATTGAATTTAAAGATTTTGAAAGTCCCTATAACTTGAAATTTAATCCCATTAAATAGTGGGACTTATTATAATTAATATGATCCTGAATAATTAGTAATATATATGAATAACTGCTTGAAGAGATCTCTAGTCTTTCCCATGCCATTGTTTTCCTCTATTTCTTTGCATTGATCACTGAGGAAGTCCTTCTTCTCTCTCCTTGCTATTCTTTGGAACTCTGCATTTAAATGGGTATATAGTTCCTTTTCTCCTTTGCCTTTCTCTTCTCTTCTTTTCACAACCATTTGTAAGGCCTCCTCACACAACCATTTTGCCTTTTTCCATTTCTTTTTCTTGGGGATAGTCTGATCCCTGCCTCCTGTATAATGTCATTAACCTCCATCCATAATTTGTGACAATAACCTCATCGTTCATATCTATAACCTCACATATGCAGATGACACCACCCTTATGGCAGCAAGTGAAGAAGAACGAAAGAGCCTCTTGATGAAAGTGAAATAGAAGAGTGAAAAAATTTGCTTCAAAGTCAACATTCAGAAAACTAAGACCATAGCATCTGGTCCCATCACTTCATGGCAAATTGATGGGGAAAGAGTGGAAACAGTGTCAGACTTTATTTTTTTGGGCTCCAAAATCGCTGCAGATGGTGATTGCAGCCATGAGACTAAAAGACGCTTGCTCCTTAGAAGGAAAATTATGACCAATCTAGACAGCATGTTAAAAAACTGAGACATTACTTTGCCAACAAAGGTCTGCCTAGTCAAAGCTATGGTTTTTCCAGTAGTCATGTATGGATGTGAGAGTTGGACTATAAAGAAAACTGAGCACCAAAGAATTGATGCTTTTGAACTGTGGTTTTAGAGAAGACTCTTGAGAGTCTCTTGGACTGCAAGATCAAACCAGTTCATCTTAAAGGAAATCAATCCTGAATATTCATTGGAAGGACTGATGCTGAAGCTGAAGCTCCAATAGTTTGGTCACCTGATGTGAAGAGCTGACTCAGAAAAGACCCTGATGTTGGGAAAGATTGAAGGCAGGCGGAGAAGGGGACGACAGAGGATGAGAATGTTGAATGGCCTCACTGACACAATGGACATGAGTTTGGGTAAATTCCGGGAGTTGGTGATGGACAGAAAGGCCTGGTGTGCTGCAGTCCATGGGTCGCAAAGAATCGGGCATGACTAAGCGACTGAACTGAACTGATGAATAACTGCTTAGGTGTGCAAATCACATTAATTTCATACAGTAGAGCTCAGTTACGAAAAGAAGACCTAAAGATATACATTAAACAGTAACTTGTCACTTTAAATGCATTTCAATTTTAACTTTATCAATGTTTCCTTTTCTACTTGCAATCATAGACTGATAACCTAATTAGTGTGCCAAAATTATAGTCATAAAAGTATGCCCTCAGGAAGGAATGGAAGAATTCTTGCCTGGCATTTCATTCTAAATCCTTCTTTGTCAGTACAGCATGAATAGGGGAAAACACCTGACACCAGATTTTCAATGCTCTTGATCAAGGATTCTGGCAAAGAGACACTTGAAAAGGATAAGAATATATGTCTTTGCTTCAAATCTAGGCCTCCGTGGAGTATATAATAAAGTAATTCAGAAGTTTTACCCTAAGCCGAATCAAAGAACCACATATAGAGGTAAGTTTTGCTCCTTTTCCACATTTTCTTGGAATAAGATACTTCTCTCAAACTCCAGGGATTGAAGTCAGTCATCTACAAGAGAACAGAAAATTTAAGATTGCATGAAGATGAACACATTAGAATTTCATGGATGCAACATTCTGAATATTTTCTTTTTATAAATTAAACTTGAAGGGAAGTTTGTATTGGAAGCTCTAAGGTATGATTTACAGTTTATCTTTAATGAATTCAGATCTACCCAGGATGGCACAATCATGCTGGATCATCAGACTATGTCTCTTTTGTACCATCAGAATTCTAGTGCAATCTCAAATATGCATGCTGAATTGTTTATTCAGGCAATATGTAGTATAAGATGTTCTAGGAACTCTACAAATATGTATGAGTAAGAAGGATGAAGAAGCAAAGCTGAGTGGAATAAGGGTCTAAAGAATATTACTAAAATGTGGAATTTGCCTCTGTGATGGTAGCTAAATCATCTGAGGAAACAAGGGATGTGTAGAGCCTGAACTTGGTTTAGGAATATTACAATATTAATTAATATATAATAATTACACCTATATCCCAAGACCAATGAAAAATTATATATTATGGGCTGGAGAAGGTATGTCATCTAAGACTAAAATCATAGGCACACACATGTGCATGCACAAATACAGAGACACACAAACATATATATAAGCATATGCATTAATGAAATACAGAATAAATATTCTGAAACAATTTTACAACTAAAACAGAACTAATTCTTCTTCTTTATAAAAGTATGTGATATATGTCTGTAAAAGCTATAAGAAATCTGGTGTCCAGATGCATGTTTCCTACTGTTAAATGTAAAACCTCCCCTTGACAGCTGGTGACTGCAAATGAGTTTAGGAAGCAGATGATAGCAATAAGTTAACTCAGTATGAAAATCCTCATAACAGCCAATTACTCTAAGAGTTCCTCTCCGAATTCATCACCCACTGGGCATCCAAAAATGACAAAAAAAAAAAAAAAAAAAAAAAGCTTCTTTCAAGAAGTTTCATTTTTCACTGAATTCAAGCTAAATGCCATGTAAACACCCAGTACTTTTCATAGGGATCTCATTATAGTTGCCAGATGACTCTTTTAGAATTTAGGTCTGAAAGGAAACCTCCACTCTTCCTCAAATTCTCCAGGCTATTCTTTGATAGTAGCATTTACTTATACCATACATAGTATACTAAGATTTGATTTTCCATAACCTGTTTCCTTTTTAAGTGAGTAAAGAATTGAGTGTGTTTGTGTGTGTGTTTTAATTTTGTACTGCAAATGGCCCTGTCTGGTCATTGTGGGGCTGGCTGCCAGAAGTTCACTAAATATTCTTTCTTCTGATTTCAGACTTAGAAGGAAGTATGATATGGAAAGTTGATATTTTAGGCTGGAAGCTTAATGTCTAGCACATTGCCCTTATCTATTAATTTCACTCCCATTTTTCAGACCATTCCTGTCTGTAACTGAGAGTGTTTTATCATCCATAAAATAAGGATATTGGACCTAATGGCACCTACTTCAAATAGTAGTGAGTCACCTCAAATTAAGTGTTCCATTCAACAAATTCAAACAAGTGATAAGCACTGAGTCAAATTAACTGTAGGCACCTTAGGGACATGGACATCTTCATGTACTTTCCATAAAGAACCCTGAAGTGAAGTGAAAGTGAGTCGCTCAGTCATGTCCGACCCTTTGTGACCCCATGGACTATACAGTCCTTGGGGTTTTTCAGGCCAGAATAATGGAGTGGGTAGCCTTTCCCTTCCCAGGGGATCTTCGCAACCCAGGGATTGAACCCAGGTCTCCCACATTGCAGGTGGGTTCTATACCAGTTGAGCCACAAGGAAGGCCTGAAACCATCCCAGCACTGGGTAAATGCTTCCTGTATCTTCTCAGGAGGCTTATTCACACTTGTTAACCTCTTAATACAGGGTTGGGACACAGCAAATAAATAGGGAAACAAAATCTGTACCTTTCACTTTCTTTGCTATGTCACGTCTTCAACAAATACATTGAACACTCTCAGATACTCAAGCTTTCACCACAAGAAAATGTGCACATACATAAAAAGATTTAGAAATGTAACCATGATTATTTGAAAATAATGCTAAACTACAAAAAAAGAGAATACATCTATCTACATATTTGAAAACCTGTCTACTCTAGTTGCCCAGAAAAGTACTTTGTATAATAAATGCTGCTTAATAAAGTTTTTTTTTGTTTGCTTTATTCATTTAATTAGTTAATAATGACAATTATGTAATAAAGCAAGTTAATGAAGCAACACATTTCCGAGAAGACATCATAATTTACACCTGGAAAACTATTTTAATGCTTCAGAATTAGGCTTCATCTGAATGTGTCAAGTAATCATATTTGATCTTAGCTTTTGTAAACTCTGTGTCCCTTGGTCTTATATCATCCTGTGTATAACACAGCCAAGAGAACAAGAAGATTTGAAAGTGCAATAAGAATTATGCTAACTGTAAAATAGTTATCAATTTCCCTAAAAAGTTTGATGCACAGAGTTATCATAGTTCCAGTCTACTAACAGTTAGAAGCAACAATGCACGGAAATGGAACAAGTACCAAAAATACCTTTAGGGATAACAGAATGCAGTGATATAGAAACTATTTTCTAAACAGCATGAAAGCTGGTACTTTCACTTAAAAATTCTTGGAATGCTCTAGTACAATCATAAACATGCAAAGCATCTTAAATGAATTAAAAATATACCATAGTAAGGTAAATCTAAAATGGGATGTTTTAGATTTACCTGACTAGGTCTGACTCTAGTTGTGCCCTGTGCTAAAATTTCCTGCTGAGCTCTGAATGTGCTAAGAATTGAAAGCAAACAAAAAACTCAGGTATACATTTTAGAAAATTCTAAGTAGTGAGAATTGTTGTTTATATTTATTACCCTGATGGCTGCAAAAAAAATTCAAAAACTCAAAACAATGTCTTGAGAATTGTTTTTAATAAGTAAATTTGATTCAGCTTCATTTTCATTAAAGTGTATTTTTTTCAATACCAATATTTTGATGATTATCAAGCCATGAAGAAAGTTTAATGCCACAAACATTTATTATTGAACACCTTATCTGAACAAGACAATATGCTATGTGATTTGGGGATTAAAAATAGATAAAATAATTTCCCACACTGCTTATAATTTATTAATGTGGCTAAATAAACATATAACTATTCTATATATTTGCATGATAGCAATAATTTGAAATATTTTTACTTTTAAATATGATTAGAAGGTTGGATACTGATAAATTTCATTTTTGACTCATGAGAGAAAACTTTACATGATCTACTTAAACAGATTTAATTAAGTCCAAAGAAATCTAAAGAAATCTTCACAGACATCCTGTTGCTTTCAAAGTTAATTCTAGATTTCCCACTTGTTTCCAAAAGTGTTTTATATCATGACCCAAACTTTCTACCATTATCTCCCAAGACTGCTTATGTAAATGCCCAATAAAACAGAATTTGGATTTCTATTCACTGACATCATTTTAGTTGGAATTGTGTGAAACATTTTACAGAAGAATCCTTTCTCCTCAATCAAGGAAATTACTGACTTAGCAACTTGATCTCACTCAAAATTGCAAAGTTGAAGGTGCATTTAGAAAGTCATGTTTTTAAATACAATTACTGTTCACAAAGCTAGCCACCCTGTTATGAAGAACCTACCAAAGTAAATGAGAGTGTGAAATATTCTGAGAGTAATTAAAGATGACAAAGGCCACATATTGTGAAAGAACAAATTCTGCAAAGATACTTGTTTTCCAAAAATTGAATAAATTTAACTTCATCACAAAGGATATCATGATTTTTATGGCAGAAATACACAAACTGATTCTATATCCAGTGAAAATTCAAAAGACCTAGATAAGCAAAACAAACATAAAGAAGAACAAAATCAGAGATTGGCAACACCTGACTTTAAGATTTTTTGTAAAATTACAATCATCAATACATTGTGAAAGTAATATAAAGATAGACAAACAGATGAATGGAACAGAATAGAGAGTTCACAAACAGAATCACATATATATGGACAACTGATATTAGACAAAGGCAACTCAGATTAGAAAGAATTAATCTCAATAAATGATGTTGGAAAAATTTGGTATGGAAAATAGTCACGGAAAATTGATAAACAACAATAAATTATCATTAATACATCTCACATTTTATATAAAACTGACTCAAACTATAGTACACTCATGAATGTAAAATTTAAAGCAATATATTTTTAAAAGAAGACCAAGAAGTATTTTCTGACCTTGAAGAAGGCAAACATTTCTTAGAATCAATAATAAAAATGTGACTCATAGAAGAAAAATTGATACATTGCACTTAATCAAAATTATAAACTCCTTTACAGAAGATGTTATTAAGCAATGTAACTATAAGCCACAGACTATACAAGCCTAGAAAAATAGTTTGAAAATCATATATCTGATATAGAACTTACATTTATATTACCAAAATTAAGCAATAAGCAGAATAAAAATAAGCAAAATAGTTAATATTTCACTGAGTATATATACCACATATGAATGGCAACTCAGCATATGAAAAGATGCTTAACATATTTCTTATTAAGAAAATATGAATTAAAATCATAGCAAAATGTATTTACACATCTATTGGAATCACTAAAATTAAGAAATATATCACACCCAGTTTTAATGAACAAGAAGATGAACTGGGAAACTCATGCAATGCTGATGGGAATATATAATGTTTTAATAATTTTGGAAAAGAGTTTGACAACACCTTAAAATTAAAACATTTCATTCCTGAATATTTACCCAAGAAAAATGAAAGTTTCAGTTCAGTTCAGTAACTCAGTCGTGACTGACTCGGCAAACCCATGAATCACAGCACACCAGGTCTCCCTGTTCATCACCAACTCCCTGAGATTACTCAAACTAATGTCCATTGAGTCGGTGATGCCATTCAGCCATCTCATCCTCTATCGTCCCCTTCTCCTCCTGCCCCAATCCCTCCCAGAATCAGGGTCTTTTCCAATGAGTCAACTTTTTGCATAAGGTGGCCAAAATACTGGAGTTTCAGCTTCAGCATCAGTCCTTCCAATGAACACCCAGGACTGATTTCCCTTAGGATGGACTGGTTGGATCTCCTTGCAGTCTAAGGGACTCTCAAGTGTCTTCTCCAACACCACAGTTCAAAAGCATCAATTCTTTGGTGCTCAGCTTTCTTCACAGTCCAACTCTCACATCCATACATGACCAATGGAAAAACCATAGCCTTGACTAGACGGACTTTTGTTGGCAAAGTAATGTCTCTGCTTTTTAATATGCTATCTATGTTGGTCATAACTTTCCTTCCAAGGAGTAAGCGTCTTTTAATTTCATGGCTGCAATCACCATCTGCAGTGATTTTGGAGCCACCCAAAATAAAGTCTGACACTGTTTCCACTGTTTCCCCATTTATTGCCATGAAGTGATGGGCCCAGATGCCATGATCTTAGTTTTCTGAATGTTAAGCTTTAAGCCAACTTTTTCACTCTCTTTCACAGTCATCAAGAGACTTTTTAGTTCCTCTTCACTTTCTGTCATAAAAGTAGTGTCATCTGCATATCTGAGGTTATTGATATTTCTCCTGACAATCTTAATTCCAGCTTGTGCTTCCTCCAGCCAGTGTTTCTCATGATGTACTCTGCATATAAGTTAAATAAGCAGGGTGACACTATACAGCCTTGACATACTCCTTTTCCTATTTGGAACCAGTCTGTTGTTCCATGTCCAGTTCTAACTGTTGCTTCCTGACCTGCATACAGGTTTCTCAAGAGTCAGGTCAGGTGGTCTGGGATTCCCATCTCTTTCAGAATTTTCCACAGTTTATTGTGATCCACACAGTCAAAGGCTTTGGCATAGTAAATAAAGCAGAAGTAGATGTTTTTCTGGAACTCTCTTGCTTTTTCAATGATCCAGTGGATGTTGGCAGTTTGATCTCTGGTTCCTCTACCTTTTCTAAAACCAGCTTGAACATCTGGAAGTTCACAGTTCACGTATTACTGAAGCCTGGCTTGGAGAATTTTGAGCATTAATTTACTAGTGTGTGATATGAGTGCAATTGTGGGGTAGTTCGAGCATTCTTTGGTATTGTCTTTCTTTGGGATTGGAATGAAAACTCACCTTTCCAGTCCTGTGACCACTGCTGGGTTTTCCAAATTTGCTGGCATATTGAGTGCAGCACTTTCACAGCATAATCTTTTAGGATTTGAAATAGCTCAATTGGAATTCCATCACCTCCAATAGCTTTGTTTATTGTGAAGCTTTCTAAGGCCCACTTGACTTCACATTCTGTGATGTCTGGTTCTAGGTGACTGATCACATCATCGTGATTTTCTAGGTTGTGAAGATCTTTTTTGTACATTTTTTTTGTACAGTTTCATTTTGTACAATGAATTTATAACTACAGATAAAGACTTAATTCAAAGGAAGCATAGAATTCATTTAGCACAAACTGTTTCCATAACAAGTGAGAAATATTAATAGCAGACTTGGAGAGGGGAAATGACTTTAATGAAAATATGAAACTCTGCTTCTCTACATTAGCATAAAAAGTAATAGCTTCCCTTTAGCAGTTTTAATTGTTTTAGTTGCAATTCTAAAGCAATTTTCTTCTTGAGTTGTCAGAACCATTTTCTCTTTAAAAATATATACTTGTCACTCCTGTTCATATTATTTGGTAAATGTACCTCTGTCAAAGTCTTATTCATACACAGCTTTTAAAGAAAAATGAGAATGAAAAACAACTATATGACAGGACTTTGACATTGATTCTTCTGGACAGTTGTTTCTCTTGAAAAGGAAACAGTTTGACAATCCATTTGAGAAGCAACTTTTTAATAAGGTAGGGATTATCAGTATAGTTCTCTTCTGGACCTGTTAATATAATTTTTCAAAAAGATGTTTCTTCTGGTCCCTCCCCTCAGAAATGTGTTGTGTTAGTCACTCAGTTATGTGCAACTCTTTGGGACCCCATGGTCTGTAGGCCACCAGGCTTCTCTGTCCATGGAATTCTCTGGGTGAGAATATTGGAGTGGGTAGCCATTCCCATCTCCAGGGGATCTCCCCAACCCAGGGATTGAACTCACATCTCCTGTATTGCAGGCATATTCTTTACTGTCTGTGCCATCAGAGAAGCACAGATAGACTGTGGGATTTTTCACCCTTCCCTGTTACCAATACTAGTAGGCAATTTAGTCATACAAAAGCCTCTACTGAGAATTGCTTTTCCCTTTAAACCGGGGTTTTTCAAACTTTTCCTGAATGCACCAGAAAGTTAATAGTTTTTACTCCAAAGACTGTATGTGCTCCTACACAACAACTCAGACTTGCCATGATAGTGCCAGTGCAGCCAGAAAATATGCAAAGAAATGAGTATGGTGGTGTTCCAATAAAACTTTATTTCTAAAACAGATAGAGGGTGGGATTCTACCTGGGTGCTAGAGTCTGCTGATCCCTGCTCTAAATTATGAAGACCTAAAGAAAAATTAATCTTCAAAGTTGTAAACTCTTAGAATATCTGCTCACTGACAATAAGGATGATACTAACATTGGCCATTTTACCATGACCTACATTGTCTTCAGTTCTAAGACAAGGGATTTAAATATGTTGTTCCAAGTATTCATCAAAGTAACTTTATGAACTTAATCTATTACTCATTTTTATTAGCAATAACACAATACTATGGACAGAGGTTCGTGACATTGTAGAGGAGACAGAGATCAAGACCATCCCCATGGAGAAAAAATGACACAAGGCAAAATGGTTGTCTGAGGAAGCCTTACAAATAACTATGAAAAGAAGAGAAGTGAAAAGCAAAGGAGAAAAGGAAAGATATTCCCATTTGAATGCAGAGTTCCAAAGAATAGCAAGGAGAGATAAGAAAGCCTTCCTCAGCAAACAATGCAAAGAAGTAGAGGAAAACAACAGAATGGGAAAGACTAGAGATCTCTTCAAGAAAATTAGAGATATCAAGGGAACATTTCAGGCAAAGATGTGTTTGATAAAGGACAGAAATGGTATGGACCTAACAGAAGCAGAAGATATTAAGAAGAGGTGGCAAGAATACATGGAAGAACTGTATAAAAAAGATCTTCATGACCCAGATAATCACAATGGTATCATCACGGACCTAGAGCCAGACATCCTGGAATGTAAAGTCAAGTGGACCTTAGAAAACATCACTACAAAGAAAGCTGTGGATGTGATGGAATTCCAGTTGAGCTATTTCAAATCTGAAAGATGACGGTATTTAAAGCGCTGCACTCAATATGTCAGCAAATTTGGAAAACTCAGCAGTGGCCACAGGACTGGAAAAGGTCAGTTTTCACTCCAATCCCTAAGAAAGGCAATCCCAAAGAATGCTCAAACTACCACACAATTGCACTCATCTCACACACTAGTAATGTAATGCTCAAATTCTCCAGGCCAGGCTTCAGCAATATGAGAACCGAGAACTTCCAGATGTTCAAGCTGGTTTTAGAAAGTGCAGAGGAACCAGAGATCAAATTGTCAACATCAGCTGGATCACTGAAAAAGCAAGAGAGTTCCAGAAAAACATCTATTTCTGCTTTATTGGCTACACCAAAGCCTTTGACAGTGTGGATCACAATAAACAGTGGAAAATTCTGAAAGAGATGGGAATATCAGACCACCTGACTTGCCCCTTGAGAAACCTGTATGCAGGTCAGGAAGCAACAGTTAGAACTGGACATGGAACAACAGACTGGTTCCAAATAGGAAAAGGAGTATGTCAAGGCTGTATAGTGTCACCCTGCTTATTTAACTTATATGTAGAGTACATCATGAGAAACACTGGGCTGGAAGAAACACAAGCTGGAATTAAGATTGTCAGGAGAAATATCAATAACCTCAGATATGCAGATGACACCACCCTTATGACAGAGAGTGAAGAGGAACTGAAAAGCCTCTTGATGAAAGTGAAAGAGGAGAGTGAAAAAGTTGGCTTAAAGCTTAACATTCAGAAAACTAAGATCATGGCATCTGGTCCCATTACCTAATGGGAAATAGATGGGGAAACAGTGGAAACAGTGTCAGACTTTATTTTGGGTGGCTCCAAAATCACTGCAGATGGTGATTGCAGCCATGAAATTAAAAGATGCTTACTCCTTGGAAGGAAAGTTATGACCAACATAGATAGCATATTAAAAAGCAGAGATATTACTTTGCCAACAAAAGCCCATCTAGTCAAGGCTATGGTTTTTCCAGTGGTCATGCATGGATGTGAGAGTTGGACTGTGAAGAAAGCTGAGCGCCAAAGAATTGATGCTTTTGAACTGTGGTGTTGGAGAAGACTCTTGAGAGTCCCTTAGATTGCAAGGAGATCCAACCAGTCCATCCTAAGGGAGATCAGTCCTGGGTGTTCATTGGAAGGACTGATACTGAAGCTGATACTCCAGTACTTTGGCCACCTCATGCGAAGAGTTGACTCATTGGAAAAGACCCTGATTCTGGGAGGGATTGGGGGCAGGAAGAGAAGGGGATGACAGGATGAAATGGCTGGATGTCATCACCGACTCGATGGGCATGAGTTTGAGTAAACTCTCGGAGTTGGTGATGGACAGGCAGGCCTGGTGTGCTGCAATTCATGGGGTTGCCAAGAGTCTGACACTACTGAGCAACTGAACTGTACTGAACTAAACTGAACACAATAATAGTGTGAGACTTTAAAACCCCACTCACACCTATAGATAGATCAACTAAACTGCAAATTACCAAGGAAACAGTAACTTAAAATGATACAATGGACCAGTTAGACCTAATTGATATCTAGAGGACATTTCACCCCAAAACAATGAATTTCACCTTTTTCTCAGTGCATACAGAACTGTCTCCAGAATATGTCACATTCTCGGCCATAAATCTAAACTTTGTAAATTCAAAAAAACCTGAAATCATTCCAAGCATCTTTTCTTATTGCAATGTGGTAAGATTAGATGTCAACTACGGGGGGGGGGGGGGGGAGAAAAACTATTAAAAATACAAACATAAGGAGGCTAAGCAACACCTCTGAATAACTAACAAATCACAGAAGAAATCAAAGAAGAAATCAGAATATGCATAGAAATGTGTGAAAATGAAAACAATCCAAAACAATGGGATTTTCAGTAAAAGCAGTGCTAAGGCAAGGTTCATAGCAGTACAAGTTTACCTCAAGAAACAAGAGAAAAATCAAATAAATAACTCTACACCTAAAGCAACTAGAAAAAAGAAGAAATGAAGAACCCCAAGGTTAGTAGAAGGAAAGAAATCAGAAAAATTAAGGCAGAGATAAATGAGAAAGAAACAAAGGAGACCATAGAAAAGATAAGAAAGCTAAAAGCTGGTTCTTTGAGAAGATAAATAAACTAGACAAACCATTAGCCAGATTCATCAAGAACAAAAAGGAGGAAGAATCAAATCAACAAAATTAGAAATGAAAATGGAGAAATCACAACAGACAACACAGAAATACAAAGGATAATGAGACTACTATCAGCAACTATATGCCAATAAAATGCACAACTTGGAAGAAATGGACAAATTCTTAGAAAAGTATAGCCTTCCAAAACTAAACCAGGAAGACATAGAAAATCTTGAGACCCATCACAAGCACAGAATTCAAAACTGTAATCAGAACTCTTCCAAGGAACAAAAGCCCAGGACCAGATGGCTTCACAGCTCAATTCTACCAAAAATTTAGAGAAGAGCTAACACCTATCCTACTCAAACTTTTCCAGAAAATTTCAAAAGAAGGTAAACTGTCAAACTCATTCTATGAGGCATCATCACCCTAACACCAAAACCAGACAAAGATGCCATAAAAAAAAGAAAAAGAAAAAGAAAGGAAACTACAGGCCAATATCATTGATGAACATAGATGCAAAAATCCTTAACAAAATCTGAGCAAACAGAATCCAACATATTAAAAAGGTTAAACATTATGATCAAGTGAGCTTTATCCCAGGGATGCAAGGATTCTTCAATATTCACAGATCAGTCTATGTGATGCTCCACATTAACAAATTGAAAGATAAAAACCATATTATCTCAATAGGTGCAGAGAAAGCCTTTGACAAAATTCAACATGCATTTATGATAAAGACCCTCCAGAAAGCAGACATAGAAGGCATGTACTTAAACATAATAAAAGCCATATATGATAAACTCACAGCAAACATTATTCAAAGGTGAAAAATTGAAAGCATTTCCTCTAAAGTCAGGAATAAGACAAGGATACCGACTCTCACCTCTACTATTCAACAGTTTTGGAAGTTTTAGCCACAACAATCAGAGAAGAAAAAGAAATAAAAGGAATCCAGATTGGAAAAGAAGAAGTAAAACTTTCACTGTTTGCAGATGACACGATTCTCTTCATAGAAAACCCTAAAGACTCCACCAGAAAATTACCAGAGCTAATCAATTAATATAGTGAATCTGCAGGATATAAAATTAACACACAGAAATCCCTTGCATTCCTATACACTAACAATGAGAAAACAGAAAAAAAATTAAGGAAATAATTCCATTCACTATTGCAATGAAAAGAATAAATAGGAATAAATCTGCCTAAAGAAACAAAAGACCTATATATAGAAAACTGTATAACACTGATGAAAGAAATCAAAGATGACACAAGTAGATGGAGAAATATACCACGTTCATGGATTGGAAGAATCAATATTGTGAAAATGACTATATTACCCAAAGCAATCTACAGATTCAATCCCTATCAAGCTACCAACAGTATTTTTCAGAGAACTAGAACAAATAATTTCACATATTGTATGCAAATACAAAATATCTCAAATAGCCAAAGCAATCTTGAGAAAGAAGAATGGAACTGGAGGAATAAACCTGCCTGTCCTCAGACTATACTACAAAGTTACAGTCATCAAGATAGTATGGTATTGCACAAAGACAGAAATATAGATCTACAGAAAAAATAGAAAACCCAGAGATAAATCCATGCACCTATGGACACCTTATCTTTGACAAAGGAGGCAAGAATATATAATGGAGAAAAGACAATCTCTTTAACAAGTGGTGCTGTGAAAACTAGTCAACCACTTGTAAAAGAATGAAACTGGAACACTTTCTAACACCACACACAAAAATAAACTCAAAAATGGATTAAAGATCTAAATGTAAGACCAGAAACTATAAAACTCCTAGAGGAAAACATAGGCAAAACACTCTGACATAAATCACAGCAGGATCCTCTATGACCCACCTTCCAGAGTAATGGAAATAAAAGCAAAAATAAAATAAACAAATGGGACCTAATTAAACTTCAAAGATTTTGCACAACAAAGGAAGTTATAAGCAAGGTGAAAATACAGCCTTCAGAATGGGAGAAAATAATAGCAAACCAAGCAACACTTAAATAATTAATCTCAAAAATATACAAGCAGCTCCTGCAGCTCAATTCCAGAAGAATAAATGACCCATTAAAAAAATGGGCCAAAGAACTAAATAGACATTTCTCCAAAGAAGACATACAGATGGCCAACAAATACATGAAATGGTACTCAACATCACTCTTTATCAGAGAAATGCAAATTGAAACCACAATGAGCTACCATCTCATACTAGTCAGAATGCCTGCTATCAAAAACTCTACAAACAGACTAATAGGTCTCTGCACTTCCTTCCAGAATCTTAAAACTTTATAAAGAGGCATTAACTGAGTTCTGTCATGAACATGATGCAGATGGCCTTATTACCACATTATTATCTCAAGGTTTTATCCTTGGGACAGCTTCAGGGAGTGGGGGGTCTTCCTGGATGTCTCAGTAGGAGATGTAGTTTCGATCCCTTGGTCCAAAAGTTCCCCTGGACGAGGAAATGGCAGCTCACTCCAGTGATCTTGGCTGGAAAATCCCAGAAACAGAGAAGCCTGGAGGTCTACAGTCCATGGGGTCGCAAAGAGTGGGACATGACTGATCACCCACACATGTATCTCAAGGCTTATCCTTGGGACAGCTTCTGCTGGGAGTGGTGAAGGCAAGTGGAAAATATAAACCAAAAAGAGAGAGGGAGGTGAGAAGCCTCTGGGTCCATCTTGTGGTTCAAACCATTGGTCACTTCCTCTTGATTAATTCCTCTAAAACCAGTACTTGGAAATAGTGGTCCAAGCTTTTAGAGTTTCCACAATCAGGAACCAGTTTAGAAGGAAAGGGTAATAGGCAAAAAAGAGTACAGTGGACCCTTGAACACATGAGGGTTAGGGACACCAATGGTCCTTGCAGTTGAAAGTCCACATATAACTTATAGTGAGCCCTCCATATATATGGCTTCTCCATATCTGTGAATTTAACCAAGCATGAATTGTGTAGTACTGTGGAATGTACTACCAAAAAAAAAAAAATCTGCCTATAAGTGGACCCATACAGTTCAAACCTGTGGTGTTCAAAGTATATAAGATAATCAAGTATGGCTGAATAAACAGAAGAATTTTCTGTGGTCACATACAAGCTGAGATTGAGTAATTCAGGAAACCAGCAGAGTGATATTAAAGTAGCAACAATAAGTGATTAATGTTGTTGATGAAATGAAATTTCTTTGAATAGGTAAGTTATTAATAAGTTCTTCCTAAAGCAGAACAGGTGTTAAAAATGGGCAGTACCTAAACTCCAATGTAAATTAAAAGCAATTATTTTATATTTGGAAATGGAATAGATTATTGATGGAATAGGTGGTCTGACACTGTTGAAACAGGAGTAAAATAAAATCAACAAGTAGACGGACAGTCTGCTTTCTTATGGAAATACCATCCACAGTGGAAGGAACACTGTGTTGCTCAGAATTTTATCGCCTGCCTCTAGCACAGTGTTTGACACACAGTAGTCACTTAAATGTTTGATGAATGAATCAGAAGATAGATGGAAGGGTAGTTGGCAGGTTGGGAAATTGAGTGAAGCTGCTTAAATATGACATCAGAGTTACTTTTCCCCCAACAAAATGATTCAGAGGGAGTTTGGATGTCCTTAAGTTCAATTGTTTCATTTTACAAATAAAGGAATTGTGTTTTAGAAAGTCAGGATTGATTCAAGTTTAAACTTATCGATGAACTAACAGTATCCCTTGTGATATGTAAGATAGTGAGATACAAGGTCTCTAAGTTGAGAAATACTAATTTTAGTTATGGTAAATATTTTATAATTCAATAGCTATATGAGTGAATTGCTACAGGCAATTATAAATTTTGATAAAAATAATTTCAGTTTAGTTATTTGAAGTTTGTGCTACTATCCTCATCTTTGTGACAACATATATGTAGGATTTTTGAGGCTTGGTTCATAGTCTAAGTACCTGACCATACCTCTAAAACCTGACATGTGAAAGGATATATATTTAAAAACCTTCAAGAAAACCTCTTATGAAATAAATTACACAAAATTACCTACATGAACTCGAAATCACATTTGTACCAGAATTCATCCAGACACAGTGCTTTTTTAGCAACTAGTTATGGCATCTCACCATTGGAAAAATTTCCCCTTTCATTACACAAAAGCATTACTATGTGGACTTAAGCATTTGACACAGAAAGAAATAGAGAAAATGTGACTTCAACATGAAAAGTTTAATGCCTTAATTTTAAGAAGTGGCATTTAAAAAACATACTCAATTTTCATAATGTAAATGCTTTTAATGCTAATTTCTTGCATACCTATTACTTTAAGTCTTCACTGACTCAAACTTAGGACTGAGTTCCTTAACTAGAAGGTCTGTACTGTCCAGTAGATATAAAATGTGTGTCTGTTATTTAACCACCTTATTTTATGGCCATAGTGTAACCCCTGACACTTCTAAGATTCCTGAAGACAGTGGCCCTTTGCTCCATGTTCTCCCGACATTCACTAGCATCATTATATATCCAATCTCTGCTCCTTCAGGGGATCAACAAAAATTTTAAATACTTTATTCTACTATGTATCTTTATTTGTAAAGTAAATACTTCTGAAAGATTTTATATGTGCTTAGATTTGTGAAAAGTTAGAAATTACCCTTTACAAACTTGTAAGCATTCAAGTGTAAAACTTGGCTGATCTCTAAAGATGATTCTCTTTAAGATGGTCAGTTCAGTTCAGTCGCTCAGTCGTGTCCAACTCTTTCTGACTCCATGAACCGCAGCATGCCAGTCCTCCCTGTCCATCACCAACTCCCAGAGTCTACCCAAACCCATGTCCATTGAGTCAGTGATGCCATCCAACCATCTTATCCTTTGTTGTCCCCTTCTTCTCCTGCCCTCAATCTTTCCCAGCATCAAGGTCTTCTCAAATGAGTCAGCTCTTCGCATGAGGTGGCCAAAGTACTGGAGTTTCAGCTTTAGTATCAGTCCTTCCAATGAACACCCAGGACTGATCTCCCCTAGGATGGACTCGTTAGGTCTCCTTTCAATCCAAGGGACTCTCAAGAGTCTTCTCCAACACCAGAGTTCAAAAGCACCAATTCTTCTGTGCTCAGCTTTCTTTATAGTCCAAGTCTCACATCCATACATGACCACTGGAAAAACCATAGCCTTGACTAGATGGAGCTTTGTTGATGATCAGTTCAGTTCAGATCAGTCGCTCAGTCATGTCCAACTCTTTGCGAACCCCATGAATCACAGCATGCCAGGCCTCCCTGTCCATCATCAATTCCTGGAGTTTACTCAAACTCATGTCCATCGAGTGGGTGATGCCATCCAGTCATCTCATCCTCTGTCGTCCCCTTCTCCTCCTGCCCCCAATCCCTCCCAGCATCAGGGGCTTTTCCAATGAATCAACTCTTCCCATGAGGTGGCCAAAGTATTGGAGTTTCAGCTTCAGTATCAGTCCTTCCAATGAACACCCAGGACTGATCTCCTTTCAAAAGCTTCAATTTTTTGGCGTTCAGCTTTCTTCACAGTCCAACTCTCACATCCATACATGACCACTGGAAAAACCATAGCGTTGACCAGACGGACCTTTGTTGGCAAAGTAATGATAGGCTTTAGTATATGTTATCTAAACCCAGTATTTGTCATCCAGGGGCTGAATTCTCTTTTATATTTATGGAGTAAGTCAATGCTGGCTGTTATGGATTGCATATATTGAACCACTAACCCCTAGGACCTCAGAATGTAACCTTTTTTGGAAATAGAGTCTTTACAGTGATAATCAAGTAAAAATAAAATCATGGAGTGAATCCTAATCAATATGACTGCTGTCCTTGTAAAAAGCGATATTTGGACACAGTGATAAACATGCAAAAATACAAATTGATCTGAAGAGACACAGAAAGAACTCCATGTGGAGATGACGGCAGAAATGGAGGGGATATACGTATAAACCAAATAATTGCAAAAAATGCTGACAAACAAGTAGGGCCTAGGATGAGGCAGAGAACAGCTTCTCCCTCACTGCACTCAGAAGGAACCAATCCTGACAATACATTAAACTTGGATTTCTAACATCAAGAACTGTGACATAGTATATTTATCTTGGTTAAACCACCCAATCTGTGATAATTTGTCATGGCTCCTGGAAAATTATCACACTGAACAGAATTTTTTTTTTTTTTTAAGTAGCAAGCCAGTTATCCAGGAAATAGAACCAAAAGTCAGCTTAAAATCCTAGAAAATTAAGGCAACATTTTTTCATAATTTATAATTAGAGATTTTCTTTGTTTTTATCCTGTCTTTTCTTGAGAACTGCTATGTCATTCAATAATTTTTAAAAATTTGTGTATAAAGTATACCTCATTTAGCACTTAGGTTTATATACTATTAAAGTAAAATTATAATAACATAGATGAAAAATATCAATGTTTTTGTCATAAAAACATGTCATAAATGACATCCAAAACTTTTGGATGGCATTTACCTTTGAAGAAGGTAGAAGACATATGCCATTTGTTATCAAGCAGAATTTAGGAATTCAGTCATAATTTGCTTCTTTAGGCCAACTGAAACACATATGGGATATGTTTAATATTTGTTACATCCAGGTAATAATTACATTGATGTTATAATATTCTCTGTACTTTTATGGCCTTTTTTTATTGCAGTCAAAAACACATAACTTAAAACCACCTATATTAACCATTTTAAGCATATAGTACATTAGTGTTAACTACATGCACACCGTTGTGCAGTACATCTCATATATTTTCATCTTACAAAACTGAATCTCTATACATTGACCTGTAACTCCCCTTTGTACTTCTGCCATCTTTTATGTATTTATAGTTAAAAAAGAATCACATATTTATTGCCAAATATTTTTATCTTTAGAAGGCAAAGATAGTGTACATGTAGGACGCTAGAAGGAATCCTATGAGAGATACTGCTGGCTGAAATAGTTCTCTAATTCATGACCTTGACCTACAAGTTCTATCCTCCTGACTGCTTTGAGCATCCTAGAGCTACGTAGGGCTTCCCAGGTGGTGCTAGTGGTAAAGAACCCACATGCCAATGCAGGAGACATAAAAGATGCAGTTTTGATCCCTGGGTCAGGAAGATCCCCTGGAGAAGGACATGACAACCCACTCCAGTATTCTTGCCTGGAAAATCCCATGGACAGAGGAGCCTGGAGGGCTATAGTCCATAGGGTTGCAAAGAGTTGGACATGACTGAAGTGACTTAGCAAGCAAGGACAAAGAGCTACACAGAATGCCCATAGGCACTTATTCTCCCATGTAATTCAGCTAAATGAGAAACAGTTGGTGGGAAAATTTAATTTGTAGCTAACATGGTGTCCCAGATTTCCCCCTTGGAAATAAGGGTGCTATCTATGAGATCCCTAAAGCAAATCTCAGTTTGTTAACTGACAGAATTAGTTAACTCATTTAAGAAATTGTATCTTTCTTTTCAGATGCTTCAGGTTTAAATTCTGCATAGTTTTTTTTTTTTGTCTGAAAGACTGTTCACTTAACAGAATAGATGTATTTTTTAAATTAATCCTAAAAAATGTTCTTGCATGAAGACCAACTCAAAGAAAAGGAATGTGAGTGTGCTTTATAGGCATTCAAGTAAAGGAGATTCATTTCTTGCAGTGAATACTGTAGGATCCAATGCTCCATGCCTTTGCTTTAACAATTTTGTCCCTACCACTTTTCTCTGAGACAAATCTATAATAATAATAGTTCATTTTACAGGAGACTACCTTCTAAAAATTTTGATTTTTCTACTAGGAATCCAGGAAGACCTTATGGTATTAATAGACCTTATTTTCTTACCTTTAATACTTGCTTTTAAAGATCCAGAAATAATGTCTTTAAGAAATTGACTGAAGGTAATTTTTTTTTTTTTTAGTAATACAAATAAAGCCTTTGTCTTTATTACTGAAAAATGTATTTTGATGTAATGTGAGAAAATAATACCTCCAAACTCATTTTTTAAAAACAGAAGTAACATCTATGTTATAGTTGTTGCTGTTGTCCAGGCACTAAGTTATGTTCAACTCTTTGTGACCACAGGAACTGAAGCATGTTAGGCTTACCTGTCCTCACCATCTCCTGGAGTTTGCTCAAACTCAAGTCCATTGAGTCTGTGATGGCATCCAACTATCTTATCCTCTATCACCCCCTTCTCCTCCTGCCCTTAATCTTTCCCAGCATCAGGCGATTTTCCATTTATTTAAAATGCAGTCTTTTACAAGGAAGTATATGGAGTTTTGAACTATTTACAGAGAGATACAAAGATATATAAATACTATATGGGAACTTCATGGCAGATATTTGCTAAGGCAGATGTTTTAGTAATTCATGTGCTTAAGTCGTTTAATCCATTTAACTTTAAATAATGATTTAAAAGGTTTTGATATAACTAACACAGAGTACATTAATTTAAATCTTTCAAGTATTCAAACTGTTGCTTCATTTATAAATTGGGTATTATATTGGGCTAACCAATTTTGAAATCTATTATTTTTCTTTAATTAATAGAAATTTTAAAATTAAAATTGTTTGGCTTATAGTATACTGTGTTTGCAACACCCCATAAACTTCATGACAGGACATTTCAATTCTACAAATTGAGGACTGAGGTTACCCAGCTAGTAAGTTATCTGAGGTAAACTTTCTAGTAGAAATGGTAGAAATGAATTAGATGTTTCCTTTCCAAAGGTTACATTTTTAATAACAAACAACTCCCCAAATTAAAAGTATACATAAGGAACTTAATTTAGAAGTGAAATAAGACAATACTTATTTTTTCATATTTGGTAATTCTTTAATATTCAAATCCGCTTTCTATTTACTCTAATAATGGGAACAGCTAAGAAGTCACTTAAACTATACTTTTTTATAAATTTGAAAAACTTACCTCATTTGACGTTACTGGGGATGGGTAGCTATATCAGAATACTAATTGTATATTATTTCACTATTATATGAGTAAATAGTATTGCATAGTTATATATAAATATTTTGATTCTGTATTTTAATGCACAGTCTATATGCCTAAATTGTTCTGTGAGCTCGGAAGGTAAAGAATCCACCTGCAATGCAGGAGACTCGGGTTCCATCCCTAGGTCGGGAAATCCACAAGAAGGGAATGGCTACCCACTGCGTGGAGAATTCCATGGATGGGGGAGCCTGAAGGCTACAGTCCATGGGGATTGCAAAGAGTTGGAGATGACTGGGTGACTAAGCATGCACATGCACACAGGAAAATCTTTCACAATTTGATTTATTTTTCTCTCTGTGTTATAGAGGTGTTTTAAAGCTTTCTAAAATTAAAACCTCAAGTTTATCTTCCATATCCACTTATTTCAAAACAAATGATTTAAATATATGATTGTTCTATGAAGACATACTTTTTATAACTGAATGAAGCTATAGAAAGTTTTCTTTTTACTTAAGATGGTACTTCTAATTTGGAATGCCAAAGTACTACACAGAGATAAGTTATACGATGTTTTTGAAAAGACAGGAAATGAATGATGATTTCAAAAAATATATTAATTGTTTCACCCTATCATTTCAAGTGCATTTTTAGCGTGAAAAAAAGTTAGTTATTGCACTGGAATTTCTTTTCTGCCTTTCTTGATGTAAGCGTATGCTATGGTTGACTAATAATTAAATAACAAAATTTAAAGGAACAAACTTTTCTTTTTGGGCACTCCTTTCCTCCTTTTGCGCACTGACTGACCTTTCAATGTTTTCTTTCTTTCCTCAGGAACATCCCAAGATATGGATATCACAGGGTTAGCAAATAGAGAAAGTTTGTGGAGAAGACTATGAATATAATTAAATTGGTCCCACTGTGTTTCCTAACCAACCAGGTATCAGAACCCAGTATATTCTGGGTTCATTGAATTATCTGCCCTTAAATATATTCCAGTGTTCCCCCAAATAATACCAGATGATTTTATCAAATAAACATTAATTCATTTCTCCATTTACAATTTTGGTACTGTCTTGTACTAGAAAATATATGTTTAGTCTACAGAAAATGGTCAATAAGGTAGGATCAGTAGGTGTAGAAGCTCAGATTGGATGGGATTACAGACATGCAAACAAATAATTATGGTAATATGTGATATGTGTGTAAATAAAATTATTTATATTGGTATATTCATTTCCTATTGCTGCTATAACACATTAACTGCAAACTAGTAGCTTTACTAAATACAAATTTATTCTATTTGTGGATATTGGAATTCTAGAATCAAGGTGTTGGTATGACTACATTCCTTCTGGAGGCTATGTTTTTCAGTTGTTAGAGACCTTCTGCATTCTTTTGGCTTATGATTTATTATTCTATCACTTCAATAGTTTTCTTCCTTTGTCGTATGTTCTACCCACTTTAGACTTCTGCATCCCTCTCAGAAGTACCCTTTTGATTACATTGGACCCACTGAGATGATTTGGGACATAGACATTTTTGAGGGTCACTGCTTGGTCTACAAATGGGCTACATAATATAGGGCAATATTTCTCCTCAGAGGGAAGGGAGCATACAAGAGTCTCCACAGAAGAGACCACTTCTGAATCAGGTCTTTAAGGGAATGATGAATCGTTGGTATGACTCTAATACATAGAAAGCAGTAATATAAATGTCAGTAATATGATTCACAAAAGTCACTTTGGAAAACTGTTTAATTTAGATGCCTTCTCTATCTCTACTTTTATTATACCACTTATTGCTGTTAAAGAGAATAGGAATAGTCTAATAGAGTCTGAATCATCATCAGGATTTACCTCCTGAGTTCCCTGGTGAAGAAAAAAAGAGAACTGGTTCTCTGTAAATAAAACAGGGTGAGGAAATTGCTATTAAATAGCAACCACAATTCTATCCCAACCACTTTTTTTAAACTGAACATAGACTCTAAACATCTCAATTTAGCTGCTTGCTGCAACATCTTTACATTATACAATCAATACTTATAAAAATTATACTTATTATCTTTATTCTTCTCATTCAATCTTTTTTCTTCCCTCATGGTCTCTTATTGTCTTAAAGATACCACTGTCATTTATATTCACTGTGTATGAGATGGAGAAGTGGCTGTTTCTTTATACATCAAATTAATCCAATTTATTTCCATGGAGTCTGATTTAATTGATCTAACTCCAATGGAAGAGGGATGGACAGGCCACTCCAAAGCACTGCCCATAGGAATCAGGTGTTGCCTATCCTGTGGTTCATCATCTTCTGTTTCTTGAAATATGATGCTTAATTTATTAAATAACCTCAAGTTTTAAATTGTATATTATCAGCTAAAACTTTAGCATTCAGAGGAAGAGGGAAGTTTGAAGCTTAGCAGATGCATGACACCCTGAAAGTCCTGCAGGTCTTTCCTAAATCATCAAGACAACCCTCTCTCCAAAATCAAAGCATAAAGGGGCTAAAATTATATCTATTACTGGGTAGTTTAGGGCACGGTGGAGAGGCAAATTAAGAAGCAGGTGAGCAAAGTTACACATCCAACTGAGAAAATAAAGCCAATGGAGTAAATGAACATAAGGGAAGTGAACAGACAACACTTTTGTCCACCTTCCCAGTAAGAAGGTGGCACAGTGGTAAAGAGTCTGCCTGCCAATGCAGGAGACACAAGAGATTCAGGTTTGATGCCTGAGTCAGGAGAGATCCCCTGGAGTAGAAAATGGCAACCTGCTCCAGTATTCTTGCCTGGAAAATTCCATGGACAGAGGAGCGTGGTGGGCTATAATCCATGGGGTCACAAAGAATCAGAGGTGACTGAGCATGCACGAACACACACAAGAAACAATTTAGGATAGTAAATAAATTCTATAATGCTGTATAATGCTATAATGTATATTCTATAATGCTGTATAATGATGCTTACAAAGTACAAGGTTAAATAATATATTATTGTTAAAAATCACTTGGTAAGACATGAAACACATAGATTGGAAATTATTTTTGCTATAGTGCTCACATGTACAGCCACAATATAAACCCCAGTTTCATGAAAGTTTACAGAGATTTTCGGGTTACATTTTATATCAGGATGATTAGCTGCAGAAAACTAAATACCAACAGTTTGTACAATCCCTTGTACTAGTACAATTTCTGTGACCTTTTCATTTGGAAGGAAGGTTTTTAAAGTAAGATTAGGCTTTAAGTTTATTGAATTATGTGAAATAGAGGAATAAAATAATTGATTTGTTTTCCTTCAGTATAAAGAAAAGGTGCTACAAGTTTAATCTATAGTGATTTTTTTGGTAGTAAATTCCAATAAATCTGGAACTAATTATTTGAACAAAATTTTCCATATTTCTCATTTGTCTTATATAGCTCGGGTTCAGTTTTGCTATGTGTAATTTATAAACTTCATATCTAATAGCCACTTTCTGAATGGTAAAAGGAGAAAAGTGCATGCTCGGTCATGTCTGACTCTTTGTGACCCCATGGATTGTAGCTCACCAGGCTCCTCTGTCCATGGAACTTTCCAGGCAAGAATACTGGAGATTGCCATTTACTACTCCAGGGGATCTCCCATGACTAAGGCATCAAATCTGCATCTTATGTCTTCTGCATCGGCAACAATTTATTAGTTCAATATATTAGCACAAGAACAATGATAAGACTAAAAATAAATTCAAAATATTATAGCTAGAATGTTTTCAGCCATTCTGTTATAAACTGTCAATGAAAGTAGGTTCAGTATCTAAAAATGCCAGGTCAGCCTAAAACAAAATGTCTCAATTCATCAGTTTTGCATTACTGTGAATTTTTAAAAGTAGATTGGATAAGAGCACAGAAATGGTGAAATAATATGTATCACTAAAATTTTTCTATTTAAAATGTGGGGAATGTCAGGGAAATAATAAAGCTAACCAATGTTACACATAGAGTATGATATTTACAGGACAGTTTCTCCATTGGCAAAATGATTTATTCAATAAATTCAGTTTAGAAATTCAATTTGAATTTAGAAACAGATTTTTAAATCAATTAATGATAGATAACAACTTTAGGGTATGATTTATTGCTTCATACATTTTTATTGATGTGAAGAAATTAATCTTTGTAGATCTTTTGTTATTAATGAGCCTGTGAAAATTGTATCAGTTTAGCCATCTACTAATATGAAAATTTAAATCTAGCTATTTTTCTGCAATGCATTGCTCATATGACAACATATGTGTATTTTTACATTTTCCTGAAATTCCCACATAATGACACACATGTAAATTTTTAGACAAAATGTTATTCTCTTTTGTGCCAGAAGTTATTTCAACTTGTCTAGGAATTGACAAAGCAATTGTTGCTTTTTTCAGGTGGGTATAATGGCAATGCCATGTTATATTTATTGTTATTTTATGACTCTTTGTCAAAGAAATATATAAGTTTGTAATACTCTGCTATAACAATGATAAAAATAAGTGGCACTTTAGAAAGTAATGTGAGTAATGCTGATTAATGTTATGCTCATAGGGATTGTTGGGTCAAAGTTATGTAGAATTTTAATCTATTCTCTTAATTTAAAATATCACTTTTTAATTCTTCAATTCCCCTGCCATTTTAGTGAGCTATCTTGTTTTATTTGGAAGCTCTGGAAAACCAAATATCCAAGTTTATTAACACTGTATATAAAGTGAAAGTAAATCAGTATCCTAATGGGTCTCTGTTTTATTTGTGAAAAAAAATTGCAAGTTTATAGTAAATGTTATCAAATTTGTCTTATTGGGTTAAAAATATTTTCAACAAAGTCATTTCTAAAGTTTTAGCAAAGTTACAATCATATACTATATGCTAACAGATAGGCATGTCACTATTATCAATTTATCTGATCATATATTTATTATTAGGTTATCCTATAACACCCTTAGAGAAGGAAATGCAACCCACTTCAATATTCTTGCCTGGAAAATCCCACGGATAGAGGAGCCTGGAGGCCTACAGTTCATGGGGTCGCAAAGATTCAGACACAACTTAGTGACTAAACAACAACGTCCTATAACACATATTGCTCAGTCACATGTGTATGACATATCTAAGGCCTATTATATTCATTGCCAGTATTATGTTTATATAATGACATGGCAGGAGATTCATTGAATTTATCTCCTAAAGATAAGGGGTGCTACTAGCATTTTGCTACTGGTGAACATGACCATTTCTAATTAACTTAGTCAATTTTATTATGCTAAATATACTGGGATAAAGAATTTTATTGATAAGAAATTGTTTAGTGTAGTATGCCAGCATATGCCAACACTACCTTCTCTCATTAATATTTTTACTACATAGTTATAAAATAGTTTTTCACTAAATTTCAGCATAGAATACAAGAAATATGGATATATTTGTCTAAGAAATATTTTCAGGAAACATATATACAGCAAATATTAAAGGAAGTCATAAAATCAAGGCACAGAAAAGATTTGCTTGCACTGATTACTGACAATTCAAAATGGAAGTATATGTTTAGTAATAATTATATAAAGCAATAGAAAAAAAATCTCAGTCTTAAAATATGCCCTTATGACTTGTATTATGGTTCTGGAAAAATAACAGAAATGATCTTCTGCCTTAACCAATTAGTAAACAAGAAAAAAAAAAAGAAAGAAAAGGAAATAACCAGTTTTTACAGCTATAATTTTCCCCCCACTGAGCCCCTCCATCAAGAAATGTTCTCTTAAAAAAAAAATAGACTCAATTTTTTACTTTTATGTTTACAGCAATATGAGCAGAAGGTCCAGAGATTACCCATATATGCCTGTGACCCAATACAGAAGCTTCCCCCTCATTCCTCATCATTCCTCACACAGTGGTACGTTTGTTGTAACTGATGACCCGTACATTGACACATCATTGTCATCCAAAGTTCATATTGTACATTAGGGTTCATTTTTAGTGTTGCATTTTCTGTAGGATTGAACAAACATATAATGACATGTATCCACCATTTTAGTATTATAGAACAGTTTCACTGCCTTACCAAAAAAAAAAAAAAAAGGAACGTTGAATGTGTCATCCTTACACAGAAGCCATGCTAATCTTTTCTGTATCTTTCCAATTTTAGCATTTGTGCTGCTGAAGTAAACACAGGAAATGTTGAAACGTTCTCTTTGAGCACCAATGAGGACACCCGCTGACCACAGGCAGGGGTCAGTCCTGTCCAGGTGGGTGGCGTATAGGTTTTCCAGGAAGGCAATCAGGGCTCAGTTAGAGCCCACAAGGTGTGCTGTGAGGCTTTGGGTGTGGGGAGGGTTAACTGTGGGTCCTGACGGAGAGGTGGGGTGAAGATGGTCTTGGATGCACAGAGCCATCAGAAGCTCAGAGAATTCCGGAAGAACCAGGTGCTATGAACTGCTCCGCAATCATTCTTCCCAAAGGACGCTGGATCTCACGGGATTTGGGGATTTCTAGGTACACGCCATGTAAGGGGAGTCTTGAGGTGAGAAACGTCCAGAAGTCCCAAGTTCCAGAGGCCTTCCTCCAAGACTCACCTGTAAGGAGCTAGGTTCACATCACCTATGAAACAAATCCCGATCCTCAGGGATGCTGCCCCCCACCCGCAGAGTCTCAGGGCGGCAGAGCCTCCTCAGAGGCGCCTGGACAGGTGAAAACAGGCCTTGTAGCTGCCAGACCGGCGGCCATTTTCCGGAGCAGGAGAGTGAATGGGTCATGCTTAGGCCCCACATCTTTAGCTTTCCAGGCCAGGACAGTGATGAGGGTTTCTGGAGTTGCAATTTTATATCAGCCAAGTCCAAGGCCAGGACTCCCCGGACTATCCTGTTCCACTGCACACCCTTGGTCCAGTTTCTCCTGACTGCTGAGAGGTATCTAGAGCAGCCTCAGGTCATTACTCTCTGTTTCTGACCCAACCGAGTTGCCAGTAGTCTGCTGGGGATCTAAACTCTTCACCCAAGCTCCTCCATCAGGTAATGTGCTCCTTTGAGCGCCATGTGAGATGCCGATATACTGAGGCCAAAGTCTGAGACAGGTGAGTGGAGCGTGGGTTTTCCCAAGAAGGCAAAAGGGGCAGTTAGCTCCCGGGGTGTGTTATATGACTTTGGGTTTGTGACGGGCTTAGGTGAGGGTCTCGGGATGAGAAGGACGGGCAGAGATGCACAGTGTCCAATAGGAAGAGGCAAATAGGAAGTAAAGGACAGTTATGGAGAAGTGAATAGATTTCTTCGAGTGTTCCAGGCTACTGTTTGGAAAAGAATTCTAGGCTGTATTAGGCAAAGTGAGGACCCAAATAGAACCTGGAAATCACACTGAGTTGGAGAAGTAGAGATTGAAGTTCCAGAAATCAGAGCAGTTGGAATTTGTGAGACAGTAGAAAGGAAAGGAAGTGGCATACAAAGAACTCTGGTGGTTGCAGAGGGTTCTCTGATGCCTTTACCTGAGTACTGATCTATGTAGTGGTTTCAGGAAACTACCAATGCCAGGAAAAGAATCACAGAAAGGAATAGTTAATCTTTATGTATCAAGTATACTCAAAATTTGCCCATCTCCCACTGATTATAATGCAAAGCCCTCCTAGATATGGAACAGCTGTGCTGTGGGATGAATTGTATACCTCAGAAAGTTCTGCTGAAGCCCTAACCTCTGGTTCTGTGAAAGTGAACTTATTTGGACATGGGGTCTTTGCAGATTCAGTAAGATATTAAACGAAGTTATACTGTATTGGTGTCCTTATAAGAAGAGAGGAGACACAGAGACAAACACACATAGAGAAGAGAATGTCCTGTGAGGACAGAGACACGCTGAGGGAAAAACCTCCAAGGGACAATGAAGGGAGAGATTGGAGTTTGTAGCAGCAAGCTAAGGAATGGTAGGGATTGCCAGCAATTATGAGACTATGGCCCACCTGATTCTTTAATTTTAGCCTCCAGAATTGTGAGGAAATATATCTCTGTTGTTTTGAGCCACCTAGTTTGTGAGAGTTATTTTGTGGCAGCTCTCAGAAAGTTCTATAGACTGGTAAAGTCCTTAGGAAAATAGCAAATTAGCCATAGAATAAAGACTGTTCTAGTCCCACTCTGATAGAATTTAGTCCACAACTAATTAAGTTTAAAGTTAAAAACAAGAATTCAGAGGATAAGAATAATCCAATGAACTGAACTATATCCCAGAAGAGGATTCAAATCAAATTAAAATATTTTTAAAAACTCCACAAAACTTGAAATTCGTATTATCTGTCATGCCATCTAACATGTCCAGGCATGCAATAAGCAGAAAATATAACTTATAACCAGGAAAAAGATCAATCAGAACTAGAAAGCACAGAGTGGATAAATTTTTAAAATAAAGACATTGAAATGGTTTTATAAATATACTTCATGTATTCAAGATGAGAGATAAAAGCATTAATATGATGAAGAGAGAGTTGCAGGATATGAAAACAATTCAACTCAAACAGATAGAAATGAAAAGTGCACTGCCTTTGAAGAACCCTGGAGAAGGGAATGGCTTCCGACTCCAGTATTCTAGCCTGGAGAAAAGTCCATGGGGCCACAAAGAGTTGGACATGACCGAGTGACTTACACTTAATGAAACTACACTGTATAGGATTAAAAACAGATTAGTTTAAATTTTTTTTAAAAAACATGAAACTTGCAGCTATAACATTAGACACTAGTCAATATAAAACAAAGATAGAAAAAATAGCAAGAAAAAATGAAGAGAGTATCAGTGAGCCTCAGGAAAGCAGCAAGTGTTTTAATATCTCTGTAGTTGAGTTCTAAGGAAAGAGGTAGAGATGGAGGTGAAGAAAAATCATTTAAAGAGATAATGACCATAGAACTATGCAATATTGTGAAAACTGCAAACCCACAAAGCCAAAAGACTTTGTCTTTTAAGTATTGAAAAAAAAGTAAATCATTTTCCTGTTTTCAAAAATGAAGACTCACATAATTCAGAAATAGAAAAATGGAATGAATTTTTTATCAGCAGATCAACACTAAAGAATTTTAAAGGAAGTCCTTCAGACAGAATGAACATGATACAAGGTGAAAATTTAGATTTATACAAATGAGGAAAACAGCAGAAATATACATATGAAGGAAAGCATGTTTTGTTTTCATATTTTTCATTGTTTTAGATTAAGTGTAGAACTTTTCTGTCATTCCAAAGGGTTTCATAATCCCCTTTCAGTTGGTGCTCTCCTTCTGGTTCTTGCTTTCTATTACTTCAGTTTCAGCTTTCTTAAAATTTACATAATTGGAACCAAAGTTGTATTTAGTAGCTATACCTGGATTTCTTCACTTAATGTAATGTTTTGAAGATACATCTCTTTTGTTCCATGTATCAGTACATTATACTTTTTATTGCTGAGCAGCATTCACTATCTGATGGATATTTGCATTATTTCATGTTTTAGGCTTTTATGAATAAGGTGATATTGATATTTATGTACACATTATACCTTCTTGATGGGAGAGTAGATAGGATAAGAAGTCAGTGTATATTTGCCATTATAAGAAACTGCAAAATTATGTTCTGAAGTGTCTGTGCCTGTGCCCTGTGCTCAGTCACTCAATCCTGTCTGATTCTTTGTGACCTTATGGGTTGCAGTCACCAGGATCCCTGTCTATGGATTTCCCAGGCAAGAATACTAGAGTGGGTTGCCATTTTCTCCTCTAGGGGATCTTTCTGACCCAGGGGTCAAAACCATGTCTCCTGTGTTCCTGCATTGGCAGGCAGATTCTTCCCTTCTGAGCCACCAGGGAAGCCCAAAGTGGCTGTACCACTCTCAGTTCCCCAAAGCAATGTATGAAAGTTTCCATCACTAAATATCCTTGCCAATATTTGGCATCTTGAGTCTGTTAAATTTTAGCCATTATAGTGATGCCTCATTGTAGATTTAATAGCCATTTTTCTAATGATTAGATATGTTAAAAATATTTTCACCTACATATTTCCAGTTCACATATAATTTTTGGTGAATGATTCATTTAAATAGATTGCCTTTTAAGTTGTCTATTTTTCTTATCATGGAATTGAAAGTGTTCTTTATATATCTGTAAATAAGACCTCTATGTGTGGTAATCATTTTCTATGTGTGTATGGGTAGTCACTTTATTTTCTTAACATGTCTTTTTTTTTAAGTAGAGTTTATCAATTTTTCTTTCATGCTTTTATTCTTATGAAACACTTTCTTAACTCAAAGTCATGGCATTTAAGTTTTTTCTTCCAGGTTTTTACAGTTTTTAATTCTGTCATTTAGGTCTATGACCCACTTAGAGTTTTTTAATGTGGCATGAGGTGGGATTTTTGTTTTTGTTGTTTTGTTTTCATATGATATACAATTTTTCCATACCTATTTGTTGAAAAGGTTATTGTTTACTCTTTTTTAATTGTTTACTCTTTTATTTCTCTTTTTATCTTTGTAAAAAATATGAATGAGTCCATATGTATAATTCTAATTCTTAGATTTTATTCTAGTGCATTAGTCTATGCAGTCTTCTTAAGTCATTAGCATGAAGTCTTAATTATTGTACCTTTATAATAAACAGTGTACTCAGATAGCTTAAGTCTTCCAAATTTGGTCTCATTTTTCAAAATTGTTTGTGTCATACTATATTCTTTGAAGTTCTACATCACGGGTATATGCAGTAGTCAAAACTCATTCAATTGTAAATTTAAAATGGGTGATTTTTGAATTTTATGTTAATTATATTTTTAAAAGTTAGCAAAGAAGTCTTTGAAGTATAATTTTCCTTCTAGATGCACCCCATACTTGCTTCTTTGCTGTGTACAGCATATTGGCTGGTTTAAAGAATTTGTGCTGCCAAACCATAAGTGGAATGTGCCTTTCATCAAAGGAATACTCAGCTGAAGCATGGGAGGCCCTACTATAATGCTGTGATCAGATGGGAATAAATCACTGTTTTCAATTATGCCTTTACTTAAATGTGGCAAGTTCTAATTTCACATTTGACATTTTGAGGGAGATAAGAGAATAGATAACAATTTTAAGCAAGTTGTTACAAGATGTCATTCCAAAATAGATGCTGATATGACATTGTTTAACTAATTCGCTTCCTCTTTCATCATGGTTACTTGATTTAGGAACTGACAAATATACCTACTAACACTAGCCAGTAATGTAAGGAAATTTCTGGGAAAAACAAAACCCAAAACATAAACTGAAAAACAAAGGTTACTGTAGAGTATAAATAAAGAAAAATAACACAAATATCAATTGGATTCTACAAATTGTCTAAACGCCATCAAGCAGTAAGTGCCCGTGAACACTGACTTTATGTGCTTGTGTTGATTATTGACAAGGTAGATACAGCTGAGATGTTTTAGTCTGGAAAGCAAAAAGCTGTAAACCTGCACACTGATCCTTATGAAAGCAGTTTTTAAATGTTCTTCCATAGCAGAAATTGTAGAAAGGAAAATGTGGTATTGAAATTCTGTCAGGCACTATGCCAAGAGTTAGTGATACAAAAAGTAATTTTTGCCTCCACTGTCTCATAGCTTTTCCCCCTCATGTACTTTAACTCTGTGTTTCTTCTCCTTTTACAAGGACGCCAGTCATATTAGGTTAGGAGGCCATCTTACTCCAGCATGACCTCATCTTAATTTAACTAATTTCATGTGTAATGGCCTTATTTCCAAATAAGGTCATGTTACAAAGTACTGGGAATTAAGATATTAACATATTTTTTGTGAGGAGATACAATTCAGCCAATAACAATCAGCTTCTCTGGTCATTCATTAAGTTGTTTATTGACCTTTTATATAATTGCCTTCACATAACATTAGTTTGTGTGCTCAATGAAAGTTGAAATTACTCATTTTTGTATCACTAGCCCTTGGCATAGTCCCTGACACCTAGTGAAACTCAAAAATTCATATGGTTATGTAAATGTAAAAACATTTAACGTCCTGCTATAGCAGTATGAAGTCTGAATAGGGTGACATCATATTTCACCTTTTACTAGTGTTTTCTTGTCTTTTCATATTTCATAAATATGATAGTGTATGTAAAGTGTTTACCAAGTTGTGCAGCATACAGGAAGCACCTAATAAATAATCAAACTAGTATGATTATAACTCTATTTTTATTTATTCTTCATTTCTCTACTTTCAATACCCAGGTTCTCCCTACTTCAAATACACAGATATCTCATCTTAAAGTTTAGGAAATGATAGTAGGTGAAATTAAAATTTAAAAATAAGGGATGCATTTTTGAAATAGAGTTAATAAAAAATCATAATGAACCAGATGTCTTCTAAAGACATCACTTTTCCATAAAATATCCTGCCTGCTGGCTGGTATGCTCTTACGGTGTACTAAAAGATACATATACCTTTGTGGTACTTTTTATGAAAAAGATGAAGTGCTATGAAAAGACCCCTGGAGGAGGACATGGCAACCCCCTCCAATATTCTTGCCTGGAGAATCTCATGGACAGAGAAACCTGACGGGCTATAGTCCATAGAGTCACAGAGCTGGACATGACTGAAGCAACTTAGCCCGCATGCATAAAAAGATATTTAAGAAAGTCAGTTAATTCAAAAGGAGGAATGAAAATGAAGGCATCACAGGATTACATTTCAGTTAACCCTTGAAATATGAGAGGACAAGTGGGACAGTGATATTTCAAAATAAGAGTACAAAGGCGTGAAAGCTCTAGTTAGAAAATCATGAGTAAACATGAGGGACCAAAACATGGGATTAATTAAGGGCATAGTATGGAGAGATGCTCCTGCCAAAGATGATAAAGGCCATGCTGCAGTTATGCCAATTGCTATACTGAGACTTTTCTTTGAAATGTCAGAGACTACTTGATGAGATCTAACTTGAGAAAGACAATTTGTGGGAAGAACTGATTTCAGTTGGAGGAGCATGTTTTCAGAGCAGTTGAATAATGCAACAATAAGATAAGTAGGGCGAGAACTAGAATAATTGCAGGGGGACTGAAAACAGAATTGACAGAACTTAGAGCTATTTTCCTGGTGGCTCAGCCAGTGACAAATCTGCCTTCAAGGTGAAAGATACAGGTTCGATCCCTGGGTAGGGAAGACCTGTTGGAGAAGCAAATGGCTACCCACTCCAGTATTCTTGCCTGGAGAATTCCATGGACAGAGGAGCTTGGTGGGCTACAGTCCATGGAGTTGCAGAGTCAGACATGGCTGAGTTACTAATGCTTTCACTTTTCCTAGGCAATGTCTATAGAATACAATTTTAATTATATGTGTTGGTGGATAGTGTTTAACAGTGATAACATAAAATTCAATAGGGTTAAAAAAAAAAAATTCAATAGGGTTGGAATCAAAATCTCATATGATGGTTATTAACATTATCAACCTGACTTTTGACAAATATTGAAGTCTATATCTTCTTTGGCTATTTCCAGTGTATTTTAACACATCCTGAGAATTCCTTCAGATTAAAAGAAAAACTAGTTAAGTGCTTTTATCCAGAATTTCCAAATTTCTTTGGTCATTGAGTCCTTCTTTTCATATAATATCTACCTAAGTAAAAATATTCCAAGTAAAAAGTAGATGTTGTTAAAACATAAAATTTGTATATTACTGTAAACACTATGCAATGCACAGCTCTAGATTGAATGTATTCTGGGCTGAAGATGAGACTATTGATACAATTCTGTCCTATTAGTATAAATTTAACACTAAATGCAGTTACATAAAACAATACAGGGCTTCCCTAGTGGCTCAGTGGTAAAAGTGTCCTCTTGCCAATGCAGG
This sequence comes from Odocoileus virginianus, assembly GCF_023699985.2. Taxonomy (NCBI): domain Eukaryota; kingdom Metazoa; phylum Chordata; class Mammalia; order Artiodactyla; family Cervidae; genus Odocoileus; species Odocoileus virginianus. The sequence continues at coordinate 36,841,350 of NC_069680.1, forward strand.
AGACACAGGGTCCTTTTCTGGGTTGGTAATATTCCTTGGAGCAGAAAATGGTAACCTACTCCAATCTTCTTGCCTGAGAGATCCCAGGGCTGGCAGAGCCTTGTGGGCTACAGTCCATGGGGTTGCAAAGAGTTGAGCACAACTTAGCGACTATACAACAATGAAACAATAACACTGTAAGTAAATATTTATCACTGGAGAACTTATTTAAACTTTATAAAATAACAAGAACAGTGAAAAATTATAACTTTTGAGTAAAATTGTTAGCTTAAAATTAAAATTAATTGCCTTATCACATCTATGAAGAGACATATGAAGAGGCATAATTAACATGCCTTAAGACTAGTGTATTGTTAATAATAATGTTGCATCTTCTAGTGCGCCAAGATTTAATGTTGTAAAACAAACTCACTTACCTATAATACATATGTTAACAGGCTTTATCAATTCTTGACTATAAAAAGATTTTCCCTCAAGCAAAACTCCTGAAATTCAAAGACTCATTTAAATATGTCTACTCCATTATTGATTTTGTAAAATTAGAGATTGCATTACATTGTTAGCATAATACTTAACTAACAGGCTTAGTTCTAAATTGTTAAAGCAATAACATTTGAGAAACAGTAAGAAAATGAGAAATAGCAATACCACTGTATTATAAAAATGCAGTTTATTTATATTCTCAAAAACCTACCACTCAGATTTTTCTCTTGGCTGCTTATTTCCCCCTTTCTCTACTATTTCACTGCCATAGATCATAAGCTTTTATGCAAAAGCAAGCATGATATTGCTCAAATTCTTATAGTGCTGGGAAAGGACAAATCATAGTTCACTAAAATACAAAGTAAGGCAATTTTTTAAAATATTATTTACCATTGATTATCCTTGACCAGGCAAAACTTTCCTGATTGCCTGAAGAGGTTCCTATTGTGGTCACATAATATTTATTATCTTTTTTTGATGTTGCTTGTAAATTCTGTAGATTTTAATTATTAGGAAGGTAGTATAATTCCTTGCTCTATGTTCTGTGGCTCAGATGGTAAAGAATCTGCCTGCAACGCAGGAAACATGGAGACACAGGATATGTGGGTTCAATCCCTGGGTCAGGAAGATCTCCTGGAAAAGGAAATGGCTACCCATTCCAGTATTCTTGCCTGGAGAATTCCAAGGACAGAGGAGCCTGAAGGGCTATGGGGTCACAAAGAGTTGGATATGATTAAGCAACTAACACAAACACATATGGAATATAGAAAGATGATGTCAACGATCCCATGTGCAGGACAGCAAAGGAGACACAGACATAAAGAACAGATTTTTGGACACAGTGGAGAAGGAGAGGGTGGGATGATTTGAGAGAATAACACTGAAACATATATATTACCATATGTAAAATAGGTAACAAATGGGAGTTTGATGTATGACACAGGAAACCCAAAGCCAGTGCTCTGTGATAACCTAGAGGGATGGGGTGATGAGAGAAGTGGAAGGGGGATTCAAGAGGGAGGGAACATATGTATACCTCTGGTTGATTCATGTTGATGTATAGCAAAAACCATCACAATATTGTAATTATTCTCCAATTAAGAATATGTGTATGTATATACACATATATACATACATACATACATACATATATATATAATGAAAGGTAGAAACTTGCCTAATGGATATCTGACTCTATTTCTAGCTAGAAATTATTTTTAAAGCAATTCCGTTGTTTTTTTCTCCTCCCTCCATCCTTTCATTTTTCCTTTGTTCTTTTAAACACATAAGCAACTATTTTTCTGAGCACATAATAAAATAGGAATCTTCATATTTTTCCTGGAAAGCAAATGGTAATGTGAATCCAGAGTTTCACAAGTTCATAGATTTAATGTAACAATATCAGTTCTGTAAATGCACCTGTTTGATAAAGCTGCCTAAACAACTAAGCCAGACTAATGTAGCTTGTTATTTAGTCTCTAAATTGTATCTCTTTTGCTACCCCATGGACTGTAGCCTGCCTGGCTCTGCTATCCATGGGATTTTGCAGACAAGAATACTGGTGTGAGTTGTCCCCTCTCTTCTCCAGGGGATCTTCCTGATCCAGAGATCAAACCCATGTCTTCTGCATTGCAGGCGGCATTGCAGGCGTATTCTTTTACCACCGAGCCACCAGGGAAGCCCCAGTGTGGCTTAAACAGTGGAAATTTGTTTTCTCACAGTTTAAGAGCCTGAATGTCAGTGCTTTTGATTTCCTCTGAGCCTTTTCTCCCTGAATTGCAGATATCTCCTTTTATGTGTGTCCTCACATGGCTTTTCCTCTGTGTACATGCATCTTTGGTGTTTGTTTTTTATGTGTTGCAATTTCTTCTTATAAAGACAGTAGTCACAGTGGTTTTGGTTTCATCCAAAGGGCCTCACTTTATCTTTATCACCTTGAAAGCCTTCTCTCCAAATACCCTGACATCCTGAGGTACTGGCTGTGAGGGTTTTGACATGGAATTTTGAGGGAGTGTAATGCAACTGATACTAGAACTCTAAAGTTCTACATAAAAAAAAAAAAAAATTGGGTAAAATTTATGTAAATACAATTTCTTGCAAAATTATTACTTTTTTAATTTGATTTTTTTATAGCCCTTGAAGGTTCACAGCAAATTAGAGAAGGTACAGAGAGCTCTCATTAGCCTGATGTTCCACACATAATGCTGTCTCTTCCATTCTTAACATATCCCACCAGACTTATACATGTTAGAATTAATGAACCTACACTGACACATCCTAATCATCAAAAATTCACAATTTGTATTATGATTTGCCCTTGGTGTTGCACACTGTATTGGTTTGGAAAAATGTATACCATTCATCCATCATTGTGGTATCTTGTAGTGTATTTTTACTGCCTGAACCTCTGTGTTGTGTCTGTTTTGTCTCTCTCAGCCTCTACCAACCACTGATCTTTTTACTGCCTTCATAGTTTTTCCTTTCCAGAATGTCATATAGTTGGAATCATAAAATACATAACTTTTTCAGATTGGTTTTTTTCACTCAGTAATATGTATTTAAAATTCTTATATGTCCTTTCATGGCTTGACAACTTATTTCTTTTTAGCTTTGAATAGATTTCTATACCGCAGTTTACTGAAGGACGTATTTGCTACTTCCAAGGTTTTTTTTAATTAATTTATTTTTTATTGAAGGATAGTTGCTTTACAGAATTTTGCTGTTTTATGTCAAACCTCAACATGGATCATCCATGAGTATACATATATCCCCTCCCTTTTGATCCTCCCTCCAATCTCTTTCCCCATCCCACCCCTACAGGTTGATACAGAGCCCCTGTTTGAGTTTCCTGAGCCATGCAGCAAATTCCCATTAGCTATCTATTTTACATATGGTAATGTAAGTTTCCATGTTACTCTTTCCATACATCTCACCCTGTCCTCCTCTCTCCCCATGCCCATAAGTCTATTCTCTATGTCTGTTTCTCCATTGTTGCCCTGTAAATAAATTCTTCAGTACCATTTTTCTAGATTCTGTATATATGTGTTAGAATATGCTATTTTCTTTCTTTTTCTGACTCACTTCACTCTGTATTATAGGTTCTAGGTTCATCCTCCTCATTAGAACTGACTCAAATGCATTCCTTTTTATGGCTGAGTAATATTCCATTTTGTGTATATACCACAACTTCTTTATCCATTCATCTGTTGATGGACATCTAGGTTTCTTCCATGTTCTAGCTATTGTAAATAGTGCTGTGATGAACAATGGGATATGTGTGTCTCTTTCAATTTTGGTTTCCTCAGGGTATATGCCTAGGAGTGGGATTGCTGGGTCATATGGTGGTCTAAGTCCTAGTTTTTTAAGGAATCTCCATACTGTCTTCCATAGTGGCTGTATCAATTTACATTCCCACCAACAGTGCAAGAGTGTCCCCCTTTCTCTACATCCTTTCCAGCATTTATTATTTGTAGACTTTTTGATGCAGGCCATTCTGACCAGTGTGAGGTGATATCTCATTGTGGTTTTGATTTGCATTTCTCTAATAATGAGCGATATTGAGCATCTTTTCATGTGTTTGTTAGTCATCTGTGTGTCTTCTTTGGAGAAATGTCTGTTTATGTCTCTTTCCCACTTTTTTTGTAAATAAATTAATTTATTTTAATTGGAGGCTAATTACTTTACAATATTGTAGTGGTTTTTGCCATACATTCACATGAATCAGCCATGGGTACACATGTGTCCCCCATCCTGAACCCCCCTCCCACCTCCCTCCCCATTCCATCCCTTAGAACTTTTTGATTGGGTTGTTTGTCTTTCTGGTATTGAGTTATATGAGCTGCTTGTATATTTTGGAAATTAATCCTTTGTCAGTTGTATCATTTACTGCCATTTTCTCCTATTCTGAGAGTTTCCTTTTCACCTTGATTATAGTTTCCTTTGCTGTGCAAAAGCTTTTAAGTTTAATCAAGTCCCACTTGTTTACTTTTATTTTTGTTTCTGTTATTCTAGGAGGTGGGTCACAGAGGATCTTGCTTTGATTTATGTCATCAAATGTTTTGCCTATGTTTTCCTCTAAGAGTTTTATAGTTTCTGGTATTACATTTAGATCTTTAATATATTTTGAGTTTATCTTTGTGTATGGTGTTAGGAAGTGTTCTAATTTCATTCTTTTACATGTAGCTGTCCAGTTTTCCAGCACCATTTATTGAAGAGGCTGTCTTTGCCCCATTGTATATTCTTGCCTCCTTTGTCAAAATTAAGGTACTTATAGGTGCATGGGTTTATTTCTGGGCTTTCTAACTTGTTCCATTGGTCTATATTTTTGTTTTTGTGCCAGTACCATAATGTCTTGATGACTGTAACTTTGTAGTATAACCTGAAGTCAGAAAGCTTGATTCCTTCAGCTCCATTCTTCTTTCTCAAAACTTCTTTGGCTATTTGGAGTCTTTTGTGTTTCCACATGAATTGTGAGATTTTTTTGTTCTAGTTCTGTGAAAAATGCCATTGGTAATTTGATAGGGATCACACTGAATCTGTAGATTGTATTTAGTAGTATAGTCATTTTCACAATATTGACTCTTCTACTCAGGAACGTGGAATATCTCTCCATCTGTTTATACCATCTTTGATTTCTTTAATTAGTGTCTTATAATTTTCTGTGTATAGTTCTTTTGTCTCCTTAGGTAAGTTTATTCCTAGATATTTAATTCTTTTTGTTGCAATGGTGAATGGGATTATTCCTTAATTGCTCTTTCTGATTTTTCATTGTTAGTATATAGAAATGTAAGTGATTTCTTTGTATTGATTTTGTATCCTGCAACTTTGCTAAATTCACTGATTAACTCTAATAGTTTTCTGAAACTATCTTTAGGGTTTTCTATGTGCAGTATCATGTCATCTGCAAACAGTGAGAGCTTTAGTTCTTCTTTTCTGATCTGGATTCTTTTTTATTTCTTTTTTTTCTCTGCTTGCCATAGCGAGGACTTCCTGAACTATGTTGAATAACAGTGGTGAAAGTGGACACCCTTGTCTTGTTCCTGATCTTAGAGGGAATGCTTTCAGTTTTTGACAGTTGAGAATAATGCATGCTGTAGGCTTATCATATATGGCCTTTACTATGTTAAGATAAGTTCCTTCTATGCCCATTTTTTGAAGAGTTTTAATCATAAATAGGTGCAGAATTTTGTCAAAGGTTTTTTCTGCATCTATTGAGATGATCATATGGTTTTTATCTTTCAATTTGTTAATATGGTGTATCACATTGATTGATTTCCATATATTGAAGAATTCTTGCATCCCTCTGATAAACCCAACTTGCTCATGGTGTACAAGCTTTTCAATGTGTTGATGAATTCTATTTGCTAAAATTTTGTTGAGGAATTTTGCATCTATGTTCATCAGTGATATTGCCCTGTAGTTTTCTTTTTTCTTGTTTTCTTTCTCTGGTTTTGGTATCAGGATGTTGGTAGCCTCATAGAATGAATTTGGAAGTGTTCCTTCCTCTGCAACTTTTTGAAAGAGTTTTAGAAGGATAGGGATTAGCTGTTCTCCAAATGTTTGATAGAATTCTCCTTTGAAGCCATCTGGTCCTGGGCTTTTGTTTTTTGGGAGATTTTTGATCACAGCTTCAATATTTCAGTGCTTATAATTGGGCTGTTGTTTCTTCCTGGTTCAGTCTTGAATCTGTCCATTTCTTCCATATATTCTATTTTATTGCCATATAGTTGTTCATAATAGTCTCTTATAATCCTTTAAATTTCTGCATTGTTTGTTGGAACCTCTCCTTTTTCATTTCTAATTTTGTTGATTTGATTCTTCTCTCTTTTTTTTCTTGATGAGTCTGGCTAAGGGGTTGTCAATTTTGTTTATCTTCTCAAAGAATCAGCTTTTAGTTTTATTAATCTTTACTATTGTTTCTTTCATTTCTTTTTCATTTATTTTTGCTCGGATCCTTATGATTTCTTTCCTTCTACTAATTTTGGGGTTTTTTTTCTTTCTCTTTTTCCAGTTGCTTTAGTTGGAAAGTTAGGTTGTTTATTCTATCTTTTTCTTGTTTCTTGAGGTAGGATTGTATTGCAATAAACTTCCCTCTTAGTACTGCTTTTCCTGCATCCTTTAGGTTCTGAGTTGTTGTATTTTCATTGTCATTTGTTTCTAGTAATTTTTTGATTTGTGTTTTGATTTCTTCAGTAACCTGTTGGTTATTTAGAAACATGTTTAATCTCTATGTGTTTGTGTTTCTTACAGTTTTTTCTTATAATTAATATCTAATTTCATAGCATTGTGGTCAGAGAAGATGCTTGATATGATTTCAGTTTTCTAAAATATACTGAGGTTTGATCCATGGAGAGAGATGTACTCCATATCCACCTACTCCTCTGACATCTTGTTCTCTCCTGCTTCCAAGTTTTCACCATTATGAATATACGTATATGTGTGGATATGCATTTTCAACTCCTTAAGGTAAATACAAAGAGCACAATTACTAGATCAAAAGGTAAGAGTTTGTTTAATTTTGTAAGAAACTGCCAAACTGCCTTCAAAAATGACTGTACCATTCTGCATTCCCACCAACAGTGAATGAAATTTCCTGTTGTTTCACATCCTCACTGACATTTGCTGTTACCACTGTTCAAAATTTTGGCCATCCTAATAGGTGTGTAGTGTTATTTCAATGTTGTTTTAATTTGCATTTCATTGATAACATATGATGTAGAACATGTTTTCATATAGTTATATGCTATCTGTATTTCTTCTTTGGTAGCGTATTTTAAGGTCTTTTATCCATTTTTTTTTAAACTGGGTTGTTTGTTTACTTATTGTTGAGTTTTAAGAGTTCTTTGAATATTTTGATAATAGTACTTTATCAGATGTTTACTTTGCAAATATTTTTTCCCAGCCCGTGTCTTGTTTCTTCATTTCCTTAGCATTGTCTTGCAGACCATAAGTTTGAATTTTAAGGAAATTCTGCTTATCAATTATTTATTTCATGGATTATGCTTTGTTGTTGTAGCTAGATAGTCATTGCCATACTAAAGTCATCTAGGTTTTCTCCTATGTTATCTTCTAGGAGTATTATATGTTTACATTTTACATATATATCTTTCATCCATTTTGAGTAAAGTGAAGTCAGTAAATCTATTCTATATTCTTTCTTTCTTTTTTTGGCATGTTGGATGTCAGATGTCAATTGTTTAGTGTCATTTGTTGAAAGGACCTAATTGTCTTGCCTTTGTCCCTTTGTCAAATATCACTTAACTTATTTATGGGAGTCTAATTCTGAGCTTTCTATTCTGTTCCATTGATCTGTTTGTCTCTTCTTTAACCAATATCACTTGGTTACTGTAGCTTTATAGTAAGACCAAAGTCAGATAGCATTAGTCCTCCAATTTTGTTCTTATCGATATTTGTGTTGACTATTCTGGGCCTTTTGCCTCTCTAGACATACTTTAGAACGAATTTGCTGGTATCCACAAAATAACTTGCTGGAATTTTGGTTGAACTGTAGTGAATCAAGCTGGGAAGTACTGATGTCTTGACAGTATTGTCTTCCTATCTATGAATATGGAAGAGCTCTCCCTCCATTTTGTTCTTTAATTTCCTCCATCGGAGCTTTGTAGTTTTTTGTATACAGGTCTTATACATATCTTGTTAGATGCATACCTAAATATTTTGGATGTTTTTGCTGCTAATGTAAATGGTATTATAGTTTTAATTTGAAATTCCTTTTGTTTATTGTTGGTATATAGGAATGTGATTGACTTGTATGTTAAACATATCCTGCAATCTGCTATATTGCTTGCTAGTTCTCAATATTGTGGGGGCCCTTCTAGCATTGGGTCCCTTGGGAGTTTTAAACTTTAAGACTTCTCTACACTGAACCTCCAGCGATTCGTGTTATAGTTCAAACTTGTCTGCCCTGGCTTTGGTTCCGTTGGTACTTTCTGCTTTTGAGGCTCTGCTCTATTAATCCTACCTTGTCTGCATGTATTCTCCTGTCTGTCTGTCTGCTCTTTGGAGTAATGGCTTGTGTTGTGCCCTCCCCCCTCTTAGAGATCTAAGAATTTTTATAGATTTTTTTTTTTGGTCTAGTTTTTTTTTTTTTTTACCTATTGTTAGAATCAAGTGGTGACTTCCAAGTTCCTTACATGAGGAACCAGAAACTGAAATTTGCAGCATTATTCTTATAAGGTAGAAACTTGAGAACAGATTAGACACCAACATTGCCTAGAAATAGATGGTAGTTACAAAAATTATGTTAACATTCATATAAAGTTAATATTAGTCACTAAAACAAGGTTTAGAAACTATTTTAATTATATGAGAATACAGTGGTTTGCTGCATGAAAATTTCAAAAATGTGTATTCAATATGTTTCCAACTTTTGTCACATATACAAATAGAAAAAATATTTAAAAAATTAAAAATTATCATAATTTTCAGTTAGGATGTTTATAAGCAAGTTTTTTTTTCTTTATATTTTTTCTATCATTTTAAAACATTATACCATTTAAAATGAAAATATATTTTGAAATATACTCTTGCTTTCATTAAATTCAAGTTTCAAATTAATGAGAATATAAATTAAAATTTCTACATGCCTAAATATAAAAACACTATTTTAAGAAACTATCAGTCTCATAAAATATTGTTTAGCCCTTCAAAACTTATTTAATTACAATGTTAAATTAGAAATAAGAATAACTCAATATAAAATACATAATCCAGCTAACCTTAGGTAAATTAACAAACGTTAAGTGTCAAAACTATGTTTTAAAACCCTGGTCATTGCATATGTAAGCCTGCTTTAGTTTCATACCACACTTCTTTTAAGATATTACAAATGTCAGCACAGTATTGAATAATGGTCTTAGAGGAAGACTGCCAGAGAAGAGAAAGGTATCACCAGCCTAGGTTGGATGCATGAGACAAGTGCTCAGGGCTGGTGCACTGGGAAGACCCAGAGGGATCGGGTAGAGAGAGAGGTGGGAGGGGGAATCGGGATGGGGAATACATGTAAATCCAGGGCTGATTCATGTCAATGTATGACAAAAACCAATACAATATTGTAAAGTAATTAGCCTCCAACTAATAAAAATAAATGAAAGAAAAAAAAAGTGAGACTGTCTCAGCTTCTGATATTTAGTAGGAATTATATTACAGTCTCTTAGTCTGGTCTTGAGAAAATAGAACAAGAACAGAGATATCAGGCAGAGGATACTCCAGAGCTTAGTCAACATCTCTTAGTCCTTAGAAAGAGTTGTTTAAGAAAGTTCCAAGGAAATGTCATTCATTTCAATGTATGACAAAAACTACTGTAATGATGTAAAGTAATTAGCCTCCAACTAATAAAAATAAATGGAAAAAAAATAAAAAAAATAAAAATATCACTTAATATTGAAAAAAAAAAAGAAAGTTCCAAGGAAATGTAACCTGTGGGTCTGTGTTTATTTATTTATTTATTCTTAAGGTGATTTAAGCCAGAGGTTTGCAAATCTTTTTTGAAATAAGAGTATCAGAACTATCCTAAGTCTTTACACCATAAATCAAGAATTTTTTTTTTTTTTTTAAAGCTGAAGTTGCATCATGCTTCATTTGTGGCCATAGGTGGAGAGGGGCAGGGTTTATATCAATATACTTGCCTTTAATTTCTAAACTATTTCTTTTACTTTTGTGTGTGTGTGTGTGTTTGCTATTGATTCTTTAAGAATGATAAAAGTAATCGTTTCCCTTCCAGTCCAACCACACAGTGCATTATGTGTCATAAATATATAGCCGGACCATAACGGGTGAAAGCATAGGTTATAGTCTTTAATATTTTTTACGGACTAAAGATTTTTCTGGGCTATAGCTTGGTATAGTCTCCCTTGTTCTTGAACTGATGGATGCGTTATAGTGGTATTCCTATGAAATTAAAAGGACCTCATGAACAATGGAAAAAAAAATCAATACATTACATCAGTGGAACAGGGACTTAAAATCAAAGCTTTCTATTGAAAGATATGGGATTCTGTAAATGCTTTAGAAATTCCTCTTTATATAGTACTGCCTAATATTGCTATTGATTTTCTAAAAAAGAGCCTTCGAAACTCAAGGTACTTGGAGTATACTTCTTCAATTTTCCTAAGCTTGTAAAAGATTTCTTTTTGTGTTTTCTAACCAAGGCTTAAAATTATAAAATTTTTACCTTCCATTCTGTACTTACAGCCACTTTATGAAGGAAGATTGACCTTCCGGCAGAACTAAGAAGGGGAACAACACCTTATGGAGTAGTCTCCACTGTTTGCTATACTTATTCAGCAATTCAATAGACTGAAGACTGAGTAATTTTTTTTCCCCTTTTATGTTATTTTATTTTTTTCTTTTCATTTATTTTTATTAGTTGGAGGCTAATTACTTTACAATATTGTAGTGGTTTTTGTCATACATTGACATGAATTAACCATGGATTTACATGTATTCCCCATCCCGGTCCCCCCTCCCACCTCCCTCTCCACCTGATCCCTCTGGGTCTTCCCAGTGCACCAGGCCCGAGCACTTGTCTCATGTACCCAACCTGGGCTGGTGATCTCTTTCACCCTAGATAATATACATGTTTCAATGCTGTTGTCTCGAAACATTCCACCCTCGCCTTCTCCCACAGAGTCCAAAAGTCTGTTCTGTACATCTGTGTCTCTTTTTCTGTTTTGCATATAGGATTATCATTACCATCTTTCTAAATTCCATATATATGTGTTAGTATACTGTAATGGTCTTTATCTTTCTGGCTAACTTCACTCTGTATAATGGGCTCCAGTTTCATCCATCTCACTAGAACTGATTCGAATGAATTATTTTTAATGGCTGAGTAATATTCCATGGTGTATATGTACCACAGCTTCCTTATCCATTCGTCTGCTGATGGGCATCTAGGTTGCTTCCATGTCCTGGCTATTATAAACAGTGCTGCAATGAACATTGGGGTGCACGTGTCTCTTTCAGATCTGGTTTCCTCGGTGTGCTTTCCCAGAAGTGGGATTGCTGGGTCATATGGCAGTTCTATTTCCAGTTTTTTAAGAAATCTCCACACTGTTTTCCATAGTGGCTGTACTAGTTTGCATTCCCACCAACAGTGTAAGAGGTTTCCCTTTTCTCCACACCCTCTCCAGCATTTATTGCTTGTAGACTTTTGGATAGCAGCCATCCTGACTGGCGTGTAATGGTACCTCATTGTGGTTTTGATTTGCATTTCTCTGATAATGAGTGATGTTGAGCAACTTTGAACACTGAGTAATTTCTATCGTATTTCAGGCCATGTTCCTTTCCATATAACAAGAATGACAGTAGGTAATTGGGCTAACAAAGATCCACAAGATTGCTTGTTTTCTTTACGCTGACTATGTTCATTCAGTTGAAGAGATAATATTCCTTTATTATACCCCAGGATTTCTTAAGGAAACAGCTTCAACAATTTTTATTTACAGTTGTGTTCATCCCCTGAGATATCATCTTCTGTTCCTCATGTTTCTTCACAAACTTTTGTCAAGACAGTTAACAAAGGATATGATTGCTATTCTACCTATGATCAGTAACTACTGTTTAACTAATTGAACTGTTATATCTTTATATTATCATTAACATGTGAAAGAAATAATCTGGAAAAACTGTGCTTATTTCAGTCTTGATGCCACAAGTGTAATTTAGTTCTATCTGCCAATAACCAATGCAAATTTTTCTTCTTTATCACATTAATTTTAATAAATCAACCAAACACTTAAAATATATTCAAATACTTGTATCCATCAGTTTTTCTTACATCTTCCAAAGTCTTTTTACCAAATAAAATTATATATAGAAGTATTTTATAATACATTACCATTATTTTATCATTAATCAAATAAATTGCCTCATTTATATTTTAAAAATTCCATCAGAAGCATCTTCAGGTGAAATTGAAATGCAGGAACCATTTGTCAATGGAGAACAGTAGTATTTTGTCAGTTTTGTACATCCTTTCACATCCTTTTTAAACAGAATCAAATTCTAAATTTATCTTCTTTCTGTAGAAACCCTTACAATTTCTTATCTAGATCAAGATATGGTACTTTTTCTCTACTTCAGAGTGTTTGCTTAGAACATAATACTGTCAGTTTTGTCCTCTATCTTCTAAAACTTCAGCTAGGTTTTAGTTAACTTATTCAAGTTAAGTGTAAAGACTAAGGTAAATATAACAACTTCATTAATAGCTTAATTCCTTCAAATTATTATCAACATTATCACTTGGGATAAGAGAAAAGACTTTAATCCTAAAACTGAAAATCTGAATAATAAATATTTAAACCATGAACTTCCAACAGAATGGCATCATGGACATCATGTCCATTCCTCACATGGTATGATGTTAGGGATATCCCATCCAGTGTGTCACATTACACTTAGTTATCATGTCTCCTAATACTCATTTTTTTCCATGACACTTTCTTAGACTTTCTTAGATTTTGATCACCTTGATGTTTTTGAGGATTCCTGGCCAGATAGTTTGTAGAATGTCCCTCAGCTGATGTATGTCTGATATGTTCTCATAACTATAATGGGGTTGTGTATTTTGGGGAGGAAGATAATCGAGATAGGTTGTCATCACATCATATCAAAGGTATATACTATCAATATAATGTATGGAGGTAAACCTTGACATCTGACTCACATAGCACTTGTCAGATTTCTCTTCTTACCATTGTCCCCTAAGGCAACAGTAAGTCATACCAGGAATCTAGCCTTGGGAGGCTAGTTTGATAGGTAGGTAGGTTTAAAATTCCACAATGTTCTTGTAATAAAATTTAACGTTTCTTTCTTCATTAAACATTCTTATTGTTGTAACTTCTTGATTAGATTCTAGAGTTCTGAAAATTTGGTTCTGACAGTTTTTGTTAGTTTAATCATTGCTTTAGTGGATGGATGGAATTTTGGAATTCCCTATTCCACTCCTTTCATGTATGTTATACCAAAATGAGCATTATAGTATAGGGATAATGGGGGAAACATTATAGATGTTCAGTAAATATTTGGGGAATTGGCATTGTAATTCCTAAATCATGAATGAAGGGATATCATAAATAAGAAAAACTTTCAGTCTTGACCTGTTCTGGAAAGTGTTGGTGAAGGATAGGTTAGTTGCAAGGTCTTTAGTGTCACTCTATGGATTTATTCCATGAAATGTATAGCATGACTCTCATTCTCAATCATGGGACTGAGCAATATCTTCTAGTTGTGTAATATTACCCCCTCTGCTGCAAAAAATTATAAAAAATATTTTTAGACAATAAGTCTGCTTCCAGTTACTAACTCCTGTATATTATTGCATCTTAAAATTCTTAACAGAAAATCCTTACCCCATATTGTAAAGAGAAAAATCTGCATTTATTAGAACACACAAGACAATCATTCTAGTAATATGGTGACCTCATTTCCAGGCACCTATAGACATTGTTTAATGGAAAAATGAAATGACTTCTCCAAACTACTGAACACTATCACTTTTCTAAACCAAGACTGAGTTTGAATCTAGAAGAGAATATAGTAGCCAGTTTCCAATTCTCTTGCTTATTATCTATGAAACTTGTTATATCTGTGTTTGTGAATATTTAAATTACCCCTGCCTTAATATGCCATAATGATGTGTTTGTGCATACAAAATAAACATCTATATCCCAACCTATTTTTCTGAATCACACAAAGGACATTACATACATTTGTGATAATGTAATTCCAGAAATGACAATCAAGCACAATACCACTTCTTTTCACTGCTTTATGACATTTCATTAACAAATAGCATAGACCTGGTAACAAATATTAGGATTCATCTCCATTACTTGTTGCATTCCTTATCTCCCTGATTTTATGTTTAGTTGTTACTCCATTGAATTGTTTCCTTTGAAATACAATGTGTTAAATTCTGTAAATCTTAATCATATTAAAATAATTCTAAAATTTAATTAAAATGATGTGAAAATGGCTGCTTCTATCAGACATTTTGGTACAGTGAAAAAAGTAGTAAGTGCACTATTCTGTGGATTCTAACATAATCCACCAGAGGATTAACTCAAAGTACAGCAAACGATAGTTGTTTAGTTGCTAAGTCACGTCTGACTATTTGCCACCCCATGGACTGTAACCTGCCAGGCTGCTTTGTTCATGGGATTTTTCAGGCAAAAATACTGGAGTGAGTTGCCAGTTCCTTCTCCAGGGGATCTTCCCATCCCAGGGATGGAACCTGTATCTCCCACCTGCATTTCTTGCATTGCAGGTGGATTCTTTTACCACTGAGCCACAGGGAGGCAAAACAATAGTTACTGACCATTTAATAAGAAATACCCACAGATACCTAAATAAAATTATTAAATTATTATATAATGAATTTTGGTAGCACTATGGTAATTTCACAACTGAATATCAGTGATAAGAATATTGTTATATTTGAAATTCCAGTAGCTCTATGAATTATGAGTCTTTTAGAAGTGACCCATTTAGAGATCACATTATTAGCACTGGACATATTTTAAAATTTTATTCCAAGTTACCTGGCTGCTCTAAGAATGTTGGTCTAATATTGCTACATGAACATTTTATGTACCTATGAAAGTGTTCCTAGACCCAAAACTCAAAAGTAATTTCTCCCAGGGCTACTGGTTACACTTAAACATCTACTTTAAAAATATTTCCTTGTGTATATCTCTCTTCCCTTCAAAACATGAACTAATTCCATTCTTTTCTTATGCTTGCTTCATATTTATATTGCAAGTTTCTAACTTGTCTATTATATTTCTATCAATCAGTAAATATTTTGAATGGATTCATCAAGATGTCATCATTTTCTCATTTATTTTATTGTACCACTTCTCTCATTGAAGAACATCTCTCAATTATTCTTCACTTGAAATGTGTTCAAAGGCTAATATTATGATAAATTCTTACTAATAAGACTCACTTGAAGGGCCAGAATATTTAGATATCACCAGACTGAAGCCTGATGATTACTCAAAGAATTATATAAAATATTATTTTGATGCTGAAAACTGCAGAAGAGATTATAAATATAATTTATTTATTATATATATATAACATATATAATATATAAAAGTGTATATAATGTCTATTTTTTTTACAATGGAAAACTTGTCCTGGAAGAAAAATGAAAATATTAACACACATGTAGTGCATTGCATATTAGCAGATATGTAGTACAGAAGCTAAAACTATTGACAAGTGAAGTTTCCCTCAGATTATGAAATAAAATGTGGAGGGATATGTTTGGGTCTTGTTAAGCACATCAACAGCAATCTAAAATAAGACCATGGTCAAGGAGTTTTCATTGTCGGAAAATAATAGTTAGGTTAAGGAAGTTGCATTTGTCCAGGAAGGCAAAACATTTGTGAAAGATCAAACTACATGAGAGTTTTGTGATAACAGGGTGGGAAGAGGAAAAAATAAAATGTAAGATAATGTCACTGTAAGTCTGTTCCATGCTCTGTCTTATTTGTGAAAGTAATTAATTTAAGGATGTACTTCCAGGAGGAAAACAAGAATATATCATTATTTTTAACTAAAGTTGCTGGTTCAGTGGATTTTAACAATGTGCATGCAGTTGTTGTTTTTTTTTAATCGGTGTATTGACCTTTCTTAAAGATTTGTGGATTGCCTATGCCAACTTTCAGAAGGATAAAAAAATAGTTCATGAACGTAGTGGTAGATTTATAGAAAGAGAAAAATATTTTGTTCAGTCAGACTAATGTGAGAAGGACAGTTGTCTCAGTTGTTTTTGAAAAAGGGGCTACATCTAAGAAGTAATTCTACAGTATTAGGAAGTATAAGGACACTTCTGTGAAAATATAAAAATTTCTAACTCTACATTTAGGGCTTCCCCAAATAGTCCCCACTTTTAATCTCACTTTAGGATGTGACTTTTCCATTTACTAGCTATTCTTTCTGTTTTTATTTTATTTACTTATTTTCAAAGAATATAGAAAAGCTATGTATGCACCTTTGAAAGTTATAACAAAATTAGACATATTTTTTTCATTTTAGTATTTAATGAGATTATAGCTCAGTTGTTTTGTGTTTATTTTCCCCCAATATTGTAGATAAACAACCATTTTATGAGCCTATGTTTCTCTTCCTTCAAGTGAAATAGGTAGGTACTGTTTTTTAGGTTGTGATTGTTGCGTTTCTCCTGCTGAAGGCTTTTTCTTCCACCTAAATGTTATTTTAATAAGATCAGCACTTGAACTCTCTGAGCCCCTATTACTTTCTTCCTTTCAACAAGTGAATTAAATAATAAACAAAAATGAACTTGTTTTGCTTTTTCCATCATAAATTAAAGAACAGGATTGCTGCTGGGGCAGAAGGTGATTTTGAAGTTTAAGGCAATTCTTTACAGTGTTTCCCCTGGAGTCTTGGTATATGAACTTGTCCAAGTTCAAGACTTTTGGCAGTTTATTGTTAAGCTTTTGGGAAGTTCTGATTCCACCTGCAAGTAATAGCCACTAGTAGCAAATAATTCATTCTAGATTTAAACATGTCTAATTCCCGCTGTATGGCATACCTTTAGTCTTTCCTGTTTACCAGCTTACTACTAAGAGCTCTCAAATGGGCTATTTCTTGGGGAAAGACTAACTAATTCGATTCTTAAAAAAAAAAACAAAACAAACAAAAAAACCACCAACTTTCCTCTTGTGTGTTTTTATGTGTGTGTGTGTGTGTGTGTGTGTGTGTGTTTGTGTGTGAAACTAAGAAGAGATTGTTTAGCGTTCACTTTGTTCCTAAGCTCACCTCACTGTTAAAAATCAGAAAAATTTTGAGGAATATACATATTTTCAAGCATTGAGGTAATGCACTTTTACGAATGAGAATGTGAACATTGCTAAAGGATAATGGAATTATAAAATAGCACTGATATAAATTTTTATTTTTAATAAAATAGAATATTAATTTTAAGGCCCCAAAATATGCATTTAGGAAATCACTTTAATACCATTCTATGATGTCCTTAGGGTCAAGAAATATTAGGATCAATAACATTAAATATCTCTAGAATTGATGTCCCTATGTATGCTGTTCTTCCCAGGTGGTTCAAGTGGTAAAGAATCCACCTGCCAATGCAGAAGATGCAGATCCCCTGGAGAAGGTCGTGGCAATCCAATCTAGTATTCTTGCTTGGGAAATACCATGGACAGAGGGGCCTGACAGGCCCATGGGGTTGCAAAAGAGTCAAATATGACTTAGTCACTAGGGCTTCCCTGATAGCTCAGTTGGTAAAGAATCTGCCTGCAATGCAGGAGACCCTGGTTCAATTCCTGGGTTGGGAAGATCCCCTGGAGAAGGGATGGGCTACCCACTCCAGTATTCTTAGACTTCCCTTGTGGTTCAGCTTGTAAAGAATTTGCCTGCAATGTGGGAGACCTGGGTTCGAACCCTGGGTTGGGAAGATCCCCTGGAGAAGGGAAATGCTATCCACTCCAGTATTAATGCCTGAGAATTCCATGCGCTGTGTAGTCCATAGGATCACAGAGTTGTACATGATTGATAGACTTTTACTTTCATAGCACATGTAGGATTAGTGAATCATTATTTTTGATTCAAATTATTCGTGTAAATCAGTAAATAGGAAATGCTATGTGCTACCACTTTGAAGAGTGATGATAATACTGTAGGAGATAAAATTTCTGCTATTAGTGAATATGTTGCACAGTTGTAAACATTAGCTATATACCTAAGAGAAAAAGGTGACTAATAATAATGATATTAGTGTGTAAGCATGTGACAGGTACTATTAACACACACACACGTATGTATATATAATTCCCACAAAAATTAATTGACATGATCCACAGTTTGCACGTAAGAAAACAGCAACAGTGTTATGTTAAGTAATTTACTTAAAGCTTCACAACCCATAAGTGTGAAGCTGAGGTTTTTAACCTCATCATTACAGCTTTGAAATTAATGTTCAAAATTACAAGACTATTCAGTGTCTGAACATTTCACCCTTTTATCAAGAAATGATACAGAAACTATTGTTTTCTCCATTTTACAGATGAGAGAACTGAGGCTTTGAGTATTATGGTATTTGCTTGAAGTCATATACATAGTATATGTTTAGTCTGAGTTGTATCCTCTCTTAATTGGTTTTGCCATAGGTTATGGTAGAATATTAACAAAAAATATTATAAATCTGATTATTGTTGCTACTTTATATTACATGATAAACATTTTCAGATTTGTATTAGTATATAAATGTAGGAATTCAGTGTAGGTTAGATGCTCAGAGAAACTACCCAGGGAAAAATGAGACTTGAGTCAATTCTGTATGAACATATGATGTAAATTACTTTTTGATAGAATATTTTAACTTTGGAGAATCATTATATAAACACTGTCTCAGTTCATTTCAGTTCAGTCGCTCAGTCATGTCCGACTCTTTGTGAACCCATGAACCACAGCACGCCAGGCCTCCCTGTCCATCACCAACGCCCGGAGTCCACCCAAACCCATATCCATTGAGTCAGTGACACCATCCAACCATCTCATCCTCTGTCGTCCCCTTCACCTCCTGCCCTCAATCTTTCCCAGCATCAGGGTCTTTTCAAATAAGTCAGTTCTTTGCATCAGGTGGCCAAAGTATTGGAGTTTCAGCTTCAACATCAGTCCTTCCAGTGAACACCCAGGGCTGATCTTTAGGATGGACTGGTTGGACCTCCTTGCAGTCCAAGGGACTCTCAAGAGTCTTCTCCAACATCACAGTTCAAAAGCATCAATTCTTTGGCGCTCAGCTTTCATTATAGTCCAACACTCACATCCATACATGACCACTGGAAAAACCATAGCCTAGACTAGACGGACCTTTGTTGGCAAAGTAATGCCTCTGCTTTTTAATATGCTATCTAAATTGGTCATAACTTTCCTTTCAAGGAGTAAGCGTCTTTTAATTTCATGGCTGCAATCACCATCTGCAGTGATTTTGGAGCCCCGAAAAATAAAGTCAGCTGTTGTGTCCACTGTTTCCCCATCTATTTGCCATGAAGTGATGGGACCAGATGCCATGATCTTGGTTTTCTGAATGTTGAGCTTTAAGCCAACTTTTTCACTCTCCTCTTTCACTTTCATCAAGAGACTCTTTAATTCAATTCTTCACTTTCTGCCATAAGGATGGTGTCATCTGCATATCGGAGGTTATTGATATTTCTCCCAGCAATCTTGATGCCTGCTTGTGCTTCTTCCAGCCCAGCGTTTTTCACGATGTACTCTGCATATAAGCTAAATAAGCAGGGTGACAATATACAGCCTTGACATACTCCTTTCCCAATTTGGAACCAGTCTGTTGTTCCATGTCCAGTTCTAACTGTTGTTTCCTGACCTGCATACAGATTTCTCAAGAGGCAGGTCAGGTGGTCTGGTATTCCCATCTCCTTCAGAATTTTCCACAGTTTATTGTGATTCACACAGTCAAAGGCTTTGGCATAGCCAATAAAGCAGAAATAGATGTTTTTCTGGAACTTTCTTGCTTTTTCAATGATCCAGCGGATGTTGACAATTTGATCTCTGGTTCCTCCGCCTTTTCTAAAACCAGCTTAAACACAGTCTGGCTCCACTAAATTGCCACTATAACCTCAAGCAGGTTCAGTACCTCTGAACTGCTATGTCCCCTGAATTGAAAATAACTGAGTTTATTCGCTCATGTGAATGCAAATTGACTCAGAATAGGAAAAACAAAACAAACAAAAATTCAGTTGTGACATACTTCTTTAGGTTTGTCATTTTATGATATTTTCTGATTTCCTCCCTCTATTTTTCATTTCTCTAGTTTCCTTTTTTCTGCCTTCTTTTTGATTATCTGATTAAGAAACCATCATCAAAGTGAAACAGCAAACTACTGAATGGGAAAAAAATTTGCAAATCATGTTTTTGATAAAGGGTCAATATTTAGAATATATAAAGAACTCATACCACTCAATATCAGAAAAACTAACAACCCAATTAACAATAACAGAGGACCTGAATAGACAGTTTTCCAAAGAAAATGTATTGATGGTCAATAGATGTATGAAAAGTTGTTCACTATCACTAATCATCATGGAAATATGAATCAAATCCACAATGAGATATCACCTCATACCTGTCAGAATGACTATTATGTTAAAGATAAGGAACAACAAATGTTAGAGAAGATGTGCAGAAAAGGGAAATTTTTTTTGTGCACTGTTGATGGGAATGTAAATTGGTGCAGCCACTATGGAAAACATGGAGATTTAACAAAAAATGGAACTATCATATGACTCAGCTATTCCACTTCTGAATATTTATCCAAATAAAAAGAAAACATTAATTTGAAAAGATTTATTTACCTCTTTGTTTATTACAGTGTTATTTATGATAGTCAAAATACAGAAACACCAAATATTCACTGGTGGATGGATGGATATAGAAGTCACACACACACACACACATACACACACACACACAATGGAATACTGCTAGCCATGAAGGGAATGTACTCCTGTCATTGGCAGCAATAGGAATGGACCTCAAGTGTATTTTGATCAGTGAGATAAGTGAGGTGGAGAAAGACAAATACCATGTGATTTCATTTGCATTTTGAATCTAAACAAAAGAACAAACAATATAAACAAAAACAAACATAAATGCATAGATACAGAGAACAGGTTAGTGGTTACCACGAGAGAAGGGGAAGGATCTTGGGGGTAGGTGAAAAGAGTAAAGGGGGTCAACTGTATGGTGATGGATGGTAACAAGACTTGTAGGGCCAAGCACTCTATGGTATATACAGATGCTGAACTTTAATACTGTATGCCTGAAACATGTAATTTTTTAAGAAGTAAATTGTTGATACCTCCAAAAAACTATTAAACATAGTTTGATCTTTTAAATAAACCTTCACAAAGTGAAATTTTAACTGAAGAACAAGATTATCATAACATTGTATCCATGTTCCTGCTCCACATCTATTTCCTTCTCTTTCCATTGCTTAAAATGGGTAACAATTATCTTGAGTTTTATGATTAGAATTCCCCTTGTTACTTGTATAACTTTATTACATACAATTATTTACATTATGTTGATTAGGTTTTTATCTTTATAAATAGTACCCTACTTTATGTAGCCATCTGGGAATTTTATATTCACTTAACATTGTTTTCCTAAGCCTTACTTGTGATGCATAGATCCATAATTCATTCACTTTAATTGGTGTATAACATGTTAACTTATTCAATCTTCTGCTCATTGTTTGTTTTACAGGAATTCTGTTTTGATTGCAAATTAATGATACGTATTTTGTAAAAGCAAAGAAGAAGTTATAATATCTCAGAGACCTTCAATGAGATTACTATGATTCACATGACTTTGTATTCTTATTATCTATTTTTGTCTTTTATATGTATCCTACATATTTTTTATGGAGTTTATATGCTAAGGTATACTGGGAGGAAAAATTGTACTTTTATATCACAGAATATTTTTTTGCTTGAAAGGATTTCGGAGTCATATATCCAATACCCTCACTTAACAGTTGAGACAATGCATGTTGGGGGAAGTGAAGTTACTTGGTGGAGGTTACATAGCTTGTCAGCAAGTTTTCCAGCTAAATAGCTTAATGTTTTAAACTGTAATGGAAACTTATCACAAATCCATTCCTAGTGGAGCACAGTTCTGTAAGGAACATTTATCTTGGAAATCATCTAGTGGCTTTGTTTACACATCTACCAGTAAAAATATATATATTGTATGTGTGTATGTAAATAAATATATATATATATATATGCACACACATACACACACACACACACACATATATATATATATACAGTATATATATATACTGCAGCATACCCAGAAGTTATTTACAAAATCGGGAAACATTATATAATTCAGAGATTCTTTTAAGGACAATGCAGATCTAAATCTTGTCTTTCCCAACTATCATATCCATATATACTATAATTTTGTAAGACCAATAATATACATCAATTTATCTGTAAGATTTCCTTTTTAGACACAAAATTATATAATCAAAAGTAAATATGACACTACATGATTTTTTCCTATCAAACTTTCAAAGATTAAAAGAATTGATAGAATGTGTTCATAAGAATTTGAGAAAAATGTTTATTCCCTGAGAGACTATAAAATAAAACAATATTTCTTCAGGGAATTTGGTAGTCTGTATCAATATTTTAGATGTATACTTCTTTGACAAAAGAATTCCCTTTCTAGGACATGTGTAGAAATAAGCAAATGCCTTTATAGTTGTATATTAATTGAAGTACCGAGAATAAAGTTCATGTCCACCTATGGACTATAATTTATATAAGAAAGGGAAAGATATATCCAACTGAATGCAGAGTTCCAAAGAATAGCAAAGAAAGAAGAGAAGGCCTTCTTAAATGAACAATGCAAAGAAATAAAGGAAAACAATAGAATGGGAAAGACCAGAGATCTCTTCAAGAAAATTGGAGATATCAAAGGAACACTTCATGCACAGATGGGCACAATAAAGGACAGAAATGGTAAGGACTTAATGGAAGCAGAAGAGATTAAGAAGAAGTGGCAAGAATATACAGAAGAACTATACAAAAAAAGTCTTAATGACTGGGATAACTATGATGGTGTGGTCACTAATCTAGAGCTGGATATCCTGGAACATGAAATCAAGTGGGCCTTAGGAAGCATTACTGTGAACAAAGCTAGTGGAGGTGAATATCTACCTCCAGTTGAGCTATTGGAAATCCTAAAAGATGCTGTTAAAGTGATGAACACAATATGTCAGCAAAATTTAGAAAACTCATCAGTGACCACAGGACTGGGAAAGATCAGTTTTCATTCCAGTCCCAAAGGGAAATCATAAAGAATGTTCAAATAATTATACAGTTACACACATTTCACATTCTAGCAAGGTTATGCTCAAAATCTTCCAAGTTAGGCTTCAGCAGTACATGAACTGAGACTTCTAGATATAAAAAGGGACCAGAGATCAAATTGCCATCATTTATTGGATCATGGAGAAAGCTAAGGAATTCCCAAAAAAAATAAAGAAAAAATCTACTTCTGCTTCATTGACAGTGGTAAAGCCTTTGACTCTGTGGATCACAGAAAACTGGAAAATTCTTAAAGAGATGGGAATACCATACCACCTTATCTGTCTCCTGAGAAACTTGTATGCAGGTCAAGAAGCAATAGTTAGAACAGGACATGAACAGTGAAATGGTTCAAAATTGGGAAAGGAGTACAAGGCTCTATATTGTCACCCTGCTTATTTAATTCATATGCAGAGTACACCATGTGAAATGCCAGGCTGGATATATCACAAGCTGGAATCAAGATTGCTGGGAGAAATACAAACAACCTCAGATATACAGATGATACCCTGTAATAGCAGAAAGTGAAGAGGAACTAAAGAGCCTCTTGGCGAAGGTGAAAGTGGAGAGTGAAAAAGCTGACTTGAAACTCAACATTCAAAAAACAGATCATGGCTTCTGGTCCCATCACTTCATGGCAAATAGAAGGGGAAGAATGGAAGCAGTGACATATTTTATTTTCTTGGGCTCCAAATTCATTGTGGATGGTGACTGTAAACAAAAAATGCAAAGACACTTGCTCCTTGGAAGGAAGTATGACAAACCTAGATAGACTGTTAAAAAGCAGAGACATCAATTTGCCCACAAAGTATAGTCAAAATCTGTATAGTCAAAACTATGATTTTTCCAGTAGACATGTATGGGCTTTTGTGAGAGTTGGATTATAAAGATGGCTGAGTGCCAAAGAACTGATACTTTTGAATCGTGGTGCTGGAAAAGACTCTTGAGAGTCCCTGGACTGAAACGAGGTCAGACCAGTCAATCTAAAGGAAGTCAACAACCCTGAATATTTATTGAAAGGGTTGATGCTGAAGCTGAAGCGCCAATCCTTTGGCCACTCGATATGTATAGCTGACTCATTGGAAAAGACCCTGATGCTGGAAAAAAATGAGAGAAAAGGGAGAAGGGAGTGGCAGAGGATGAGGTGGTGAGGATGTATTTCAGGAAACTCCAGGTGGTAATGGAGAACAGAAGATCCTGGCAGGGTGAAGCCCATGGGATAGCAAAGAATCAGACACAGCTTAGTGACAGAACAGCAACAGCGTTTCAGCTCTCTTTGCTGACTATAAATCCTCAGCTGTCCCTGGTGTAATCAAAGTTGAATTTAGTTCTATAATGAATCCTCTTTCCTCTACTTCAATACTTTAACTAGATTCTATCTTGTTTCTAGTTAAGTGTTTAGTGCAAAATTCTTCTGTTATACTATCCTTTCAAACTCCTATACAGTGACTTTCCACAACAACCAACATATGCGCCTCTTCATAGTTCTGCTCTATCGTTCTTGCTTTGTTGTTGCTCTCAATTTTTCTCAAACATGTTCTTAATAATCTGAATACAAATCTCTTCTAAATCTATTAAACAGAATATCATCAACCTTTCAGCTCATACCACTCTCTTCCTTCACTCAAATAGTCCTTGTACCTTGCATTGTTATTCTGGCTGGATCAGCAAACTTTATAATTCTATTCACACATTAACCAAGCCCACTGGAGTACATTTGACAACAGCCTTCAATATCTCCCCAAAGTTGGGAATTCCACCAGGTTCTACTTTGCACTCTCAGCTTTGATCTTCTTTCTTAGTCTAGACTGTCATCTTTTATCAATTCTGTATCCAACACAGAAAGTTACATCAAAGACATGTTTACATTGCTTGCACAAATTAAGCTATATATCATCAACCCTAAAGAAAAAAATGAAAAATGGAAAATGTGTTAAATAATGGGGGTAGTTCTAGTCTCTATGACACCTAAAGCATTTCTCTCTAGAATGTAGCTCTCACTTTTAAATTCAATGTAACTCTAAGAACAAGCCACCTACTTTATGTGCTGATTCTTGAAGAAAAAGTAAACTGTGCCATTGCTGGGGTAAAAGAAAAAACAACATTGGGTATTGTTAGATATATTGAGAAATAGTATAGATTATTGTCTTTTACAGTAATTTTCTAAGTATCTTTATGAATAATTTTGACATATGCAAAAATTGGCTTTTCAAAATAAATTTAGAAATTGACCCCACAAAAGATATGATGCTATAAGTAAAGTATTCCCCTCCCAAGCCCCAGAAGATTTTGAACTAAATTGTTTATTACCCTTGGTTTTGAGATATTTCCCCCTAGGTCCTGCAAACCTTTTGCCCCTTTCTTCATTCACTGCTGCCCAAAGGCAAGTGGCCCTCTCAGGGCTCCGATTAGGTTCAGAGTAGGAGTACACTGTCTTGTGTCCAGATTTTGTGACTTGCTTTTTATACCACTGATTCTCAATCTGGAGTGATTTTGCCACCCAGGAAAAATTTAGTAATGTCTAGAGATATTTTTCGGAGAAAGCAATGGCAACCCACTCCAGTACTCTTGCCAGGAAAATCCTATGGATGGAGGAGCCTGGTAGGCTGCAGTCCATGGGGTCACTAAGAGTCAGACACGACTGAGCGACTTCACTTTCATTTTTCACTTTCATGCATTGGAGAAGGAAATGGCAACCCACTCCAGTGTTCTTGCCTGGAGAATCTCAGGGACAGGGGAGCCTGGTGGGTTGCCGTCTATGGGGTCACACAGAGTCGGACACGACTGAAGCGACTTAGCAGCAGCAGTAGCAGAGATATTTTTAGACGTCAGAACAGGGTTGGAGGAGGTGAATAATGACATCCGGTGGGTAGGGACCAGGGATGGTGCTAAATATCCTCTAATGCACCGAGTAGCACTCCACAATAAAGAAATATCTGGCCCAAAATGTCAGTAGTGCTGAAGTTGAGAAAATATGGTTTTAATGGATGATATGTTTTTCTCAAGGAATTGTAAGCTCTTGAAAGATGAAGTTAGTACTTGTATTTCTTCTGGGAACCATTTATTATATCAACAGCTTCATATCAAGGGCTTCCTTTTTTATCCAAGTGCCAAGCACAAAACTATGTATTCCAATGATGTGTACAAAAGCTTTATAAATGTTAGTTGAACACCTTATTACATCATATCCTATTTATAGCACAAGGCATGGCACAAAAATATTTCAGTTTAGATTTATGAGGTTTTTTTTTTCAAGTATAATGGAGAAGAAAATCTAATGGTATATCTCACTCAAACTGTCAAGGGAAAGGAAACTTTTGTAATGGATACCTTGAGAGTAGCTATGAGGGGTTGCTTGTATTATTATCAACTGTTGATTCCAGTTCTTAATATCAAATGCTTATTATCTATTTCTATAATATTTCTTTAAACAGTTCTTGCACTTGCCTGAATAAATGTGGCAGGAAGATCACTGTGTTTTGCAGAAAAAAGTTCATGAGTATTCCGATCAATTCAGAATACCTAAATCAATACCTAAATTGATTTACTCTTGGGATAAATTGTGTTGGAATCACCATTTCAAGTCTTTGACATCATCATGTAGCTCCAGATTAGTATATAAAATAGTTTACAAAGGTCAAACTAAAACAGAAATGTTTCTGATTACAATTATAGGCAATGTTTTGAAGTTGATTTCATGATAAAGACTCTCATTAACACATTGCACTGCTAAGGTAATCAGCTTATTCCAGTTGGCCCAAGGCTCCTGGTTTGAGCACAATAAGTCCTCTGAACTGGGAATCTCAGTCCCAGGCAACCTGGGTTAGTTGGTCATCTACAGGGTAGTGTTATTTCAATACTGGTTCCTTAATTCTGGGCAACTCTTAGTTTTGAAGTATTTTATGTAAGTATAGCTTTTGTCCATGTTTAAATATTCTGACAACAGTCTGTAGTATTAAAGTGTTCATAAGAAATGATTTATAGTTATTGTATTCTCTGATCACAGATATGTAAAGAAATTTATATTAGTTTTATGCACAAGAATAGATTGTCTGGATCAGTGATCTAACACTTTGTTAGAATAAAAACTTAGCTATGGAGATTTCCAAAGTTGATAGAATTGGCCTTTGTTTATTAATACATCCCCTGGATAACCAAAAAAGCCATATACTTGCTTTTATAGATTGTATTTTTAAGACATCCTTTTAAAAATATATAGAGATTATAAGGAAATAGGTCTCTTTCCAAAGTGCTCTGGTGAAATACTTAGGTCAAGTTGTCTCTTTCTCTCTGGAAGTATATTTTACCTGAAAATCTGCCTGTTGAAAGTCCTGGATTTTAAGATGTGATGTGGGTGGTGTTCCTTGGGAAAAATCTTTAAGGTAAAAGAGGTCTCCGAATTTGACTTGAGAGATGAATTTGTCGTGCTAAGTGAACTGCTGGTGCTCTGACCTTGATTAACTCCTTTATAAAGAACTCATCTCTTGCTAAGTGAAGCTGGTTGGACCATATATAAGAAAAACATCCTTAGTAGGTTCACATTGTTCGTACTGTCTCCAGAACTGTTCTCATTTCCTTACGTCTTACTCTTTCTAGTCCCTTGTAATCATGCCCCATTATCCATACACCTGTTTCACTATTTTCCCATTTATTCTCTATTCTTGATTTTGTTTCCACCTTCTTCTAATGTTGCATAAATTCACTGGTGCTCTAACTCAGATCTTTCCTTTGCTCTATATCAAGTCTTCATCAAAGATTGACAATTCAAAAACAAACATTTTCTCATTAATCAAATTGTCAGCTGCTGAAAGCAGTTGTTAACAGGCAGACTAAATCCTATGGGTGGACTTTGAACCCTAAAAAAGTTGTGGAGGAGATATGTATTCTCTTTAAAGGTCATTAATTGTAAGTCAGCAGGAAAACTACCTTTTCTCCCCTACTCCACACAAACACTATGACAAGCAGAGTGGTAACATATTGCATAAAAATAAAAGATTAATAAATGATATGATAGAATAAAACATTTGTTTAAGTTCATGCAAGATCATTTATATTAACAGGTTTTTTAGCTAGTGTCTAGCAGCAAAATTGTCATTCTCTTAAGAGCAACAATAGTTATTAATAAAAATATTGCAGATTTGTAAAACAAAGTGATTTTGCATAACTTTTTCATACAGTCCTTATAAACCCTCTTGATATACATACAGGTGAGTACTATCTTTTAATTCTTTATGGGGAAAACTAGATGAGGATCAAGAGGTCCTCAATCCACATTTTCTAACTTCAGACCAATGAACTTTACTAAGGAAATTCTACAAGTGAATTCAGAAGGCTGCATCTAGAACCTTCTGAAAATTGATAACTTAGTTGAAGGTTGAATACTTTCTTTGAATAATCTTGGCTTGAACTGACTTTTAGTTCTTAGTCTCATTAATAATCAAAACAAAATGCAATCCACTGCTAAATAAACCATGGCATAATATTCTGCTTTGACATCTGGTCTCTTGGAAATCATAGTTTGGTTCTGTTGCTGTTGGCTACGGACTTTACCCCTGGTTCAGGTCCCAGAGACCAAGACTGGCCCATCTTCCTGTTTACAAATATTGACAGTAATGTGGAGTCTATAGCTACCAGATCTGATGTTTCGGGTATTGGCATCAACCCATATTATGCATAAACATGTCCTACTGCTCACTTCTTTGGGGAATGCAGCTATTCTGAGGACAGTCAGTTCCTCTAGCCCTTGTCCTGGTCCTGATTTATTCTAATTCATACTTTTACCAAGAAAACTCACATTTACCTCACAGTTAACTCTGTGACTTATATAGAAATGTATATTTAATATCTAATTATTTATTACTTCTATATAAAATAAATTCTGGATAAATATATTAATTACTGTGTCCTCTTCACACAATAACATAAACCAGTTTTAAAAATATATTTAAATGCTATTTGAGAAATTTATGCAAAAATAATCTATTAGTATAATGGTAGGAGCCTAAAATTATTTTCTATGTCAGATAATTACACCTGAATTTACCTCTTGACTGCAGGGGAAAATTGGCTGTTTTGGTTATCTATGTATTTATTTTTAGATAGAAATTTTGTTTAATCGAAAGTACTCATGTTTAAATGGAATAATCTTGATGTTAGCCCTCTTTATTAACATGTTGTCATTTACTTGAATCATTAGTTACGTCTGGCTCAAATATTCACTCATATTTATACTTAGTTATGGAAAACTTGGGCTATTTTTAGGTGAATATAGAATCAAATTATTTAACTGATGTCTATCATACTAAAACAAAAACCTGTTATGTTTTTACAAGGATGTGAGAGAATATATGTTGCATAAAGAAAACTGAGATGAAGAAGTTTGCCGTAAACCAAGAGAAGTATAATGTTTTTTACCTTAACCCCAAAATACATCTAGCATGACTGTGTAAAAACATGAAACATCCTCTTGAAAGGATTTTTCCCAAATTGATTTTCATGGGTTTGAAACTTGTATTATATTATGTATTTCAAGATCAAATGAACCATTTTACTCATAGTGAAATTCAGCGAAAACTAATGAGAGTTTTCTTCTTTGAGACCTAAATTGTTCCTACCTAGACTAAGTTACATACAGTATTTGCATTAACTTATTTTTTGCTTTATTGAAATCTTACATTTCTGGATTTGGTTCTCTCAGGCTTTTTATGTTTCACCATGGAACTTTTTTCCCCTTCACTTCAGTTGTTAAACAAAATTTTATTATGTTGAATTCTTTGATTTTAGTAATTAAAAAAATTATAAGATATAACATATTATTTATTCTGAGTCATTATAAAATATCTAATTTTTTATTTTTATGCAATTATCAGGAGAATTTTTGGTAAAATAAATTTTTTCAAATAAAAATATATCTTTCCGCAAGTTTTCTTAAAATATAATTTATATTTAGCCATTATTATTAGTCATAATTTTTATGTTCTTAATGATATTTTTGTTAAATACATCTGAAATAAAATGAATTACTTAGGGAAAAAATTATATTGGAAGATTGATCCTCTCTCTGATCCTGTGCTGTGCTCAGTCGCTTCAGTCATGTCCGACTCTGTGACCTATGGACTGTAGCCCGCCAGATTCCTCTCTCCATGGGGTTCTCCAGGCAAGAATACTGGAGTGGGTTGCCATGTCCTCCTCCAGGGGATCTTCCCGATCCAGGAATTGAACCTATATCTCTGGTGTTTGCTGCACTGCAGGCAGGTTCTTTACCCACTGAGCCACCTGGGAAGCCCCTCTCTGATCCTAGTTCTTTCAAATAGAAATGTAATACCAGCTAGACATATAATTGAAAATCTTCTTTTAATTATATAAGGAATTAAATATGTATCTAAGATATTTTTATTAAGCACATTCAGTTCAGTTCAGTAGCTCAGTTCTGTCCAACTCTCTGCAACCCCATGAATCACAGCACGCCAGGCCTCCCTGTCCATCACCAACTCCCAGAGGTTACTCAAACTCATGTCCATTGAGTCGGTGATGCCATCCAGCCATCTCATCCTCTGTCGGCCCCTTCTCCTCCTGCCCCCAATCCCTCCCAGCATCAGGGTCTTTTCCAATGAGTCAACCCTTCGCATGAGGTGGCCAAATTATTGGAGTTTCAGCTTCACCATCAGTCCTTCTAATTCACTCCCAGGACTGATCTCCTTTAGGATGAACTGGTTGGATCTCCTTGCAGTCCAAGGGACTCTCAAGAGTCTTCTCCAACACCATAGTTCAAAAGCATCAATTTTTCAGCGCTCAGGTTTCCTCACAGTCCAACTCTAACATCCGTACATGACCACTGGAAAAACCATAGCCTTGACTAGACAGACCTTTGTTGGCAAAATAATGTCTTTGCTTTTTAATATGCTTTTAGGTTGGTCATAACTTTCCTTCCAAGGAGTAAGCGTCTTTTAATTTCATGGCTGCAATCACCACCTGCAATGATTTTGGAGTTCCAAAAAATAAAGTCTGACACTGTTTCCACTGTCTCCCCATCTATTTCCCATAAAGTGATGGGTCCAGATGCCATGGTCTTAATTTTCTGAATGTTGAGCTTTAAGCCAACTTTTTCACTCTCTTTCACTTTCATCAACAGGATTTTTAGTTCCTCTTCACTTTCTGCCCTAAGGGTGGTGTCATCTGCATATGTGAGGTTATTGATATTTCTCCCAGCAAATTTGATTCCAGCTTGTGCTTCTTCCAGCCCAGCGTTTCTCGTGATGTACTCTGTATATAAGTTAAATAAGCAGGGTGACAATATACAGCCTTGACGAACTCCTTTTCCCATTTGGAACCAGTCTGTTGTTCCATGTCCAGTTCTAACTGTTACTTCCTGACCTGCATACAGGTTTCTCAAGAGGCAGATCAGGTGGTCTGGTATTCCCATCTCCTTAAGAATTTTCCACAATTTATTGTGATCCACACAGTCAAAGGCTTTGGCATAGTCAACAAAGCATAAATAGATGTTTTTCTGGAACTCTCTTGTTTTTTTGATGATCCAGCGGATGTTGGCAATTTGATCTCTGCTTCCTCTGCATTTTCTAAAACAGCTTGAACATCAGGAAGTTCATGGTTCATGTATTGCTGAAGCCTGGCTTAGAGAATTTTGAGCATTACTTTACTAGCATGTGAGATGAGTACAATTGTGCAGTAGTTTGAGCATTCTCTGGCATTGACTTTCTTAGGGATTGAAATGAAAACTGACCTTTTCCAGTCCTGTGGCCACTGCTGATTTCTCCAAATTTGCTGGCATATTGAGTGCATCACTTTCACAGCATCATCTTTCAGGATTTGAAATAGCTCAACTGGAATTCCCTCACCTCTACTAGCTTTGTTTGTAGTAATGCTTCCTAAGGCCCACTTGACTTCACATTCCAGGATGTCTGGCTCTAGGTGAGTGATCACATCATCATGATTATCAGGGTCGTGAAGATCTTTTTTGTACAGTTCTTCTTGCCAACTCTTCTTAATATCTTCTGCTTCTGTTAGGTCCATACCATATCTGTCCTTTATTGAACCCATCTTTGCATGAAATGCTCCCTTGGTATCTGTAATTTTCTTGAAGAGCTCTCTAGTCTTTCCCATTCTATTGTTTTCCTCTATTTCTTTGCATTGATAACTGAAGACTTTCTTTTCTCTCCTTGCTATTCTTTGGAACTCTGCATTCAAATGGGTATATCTTTTCTTTTCTCCTTTGCTTTTCACTTCTATTCTTTTCACAGCTATTTGTAAGACCGCCTCAGACAGCCATTTTGCTTTTTTGCATTCCTTTTTCTTGGGGATGGTCTTGATCCCTGTCTCTTGTATAATGTCATGAACCTCCATCCGTAGTTCATCGGGCACTCTATCTACCAAATCTAGTCCCTTAAATCTATTTCTCACTTCCCCTGTATAATCATACTTGTAGGGTATTTCATTATAAGCCATACTTGTTGGGTATTTCATTATTATATAATCAAACTACAATTCTATCTTAAAATTGATAATATTCAATAGCATCAAGCAGCTGTCAGGGAATCAAATGGAGAGAGGTTGAGGGAAAAATAAGTTGTAAATCACTAAAAATAGGAAGTGTGTTAGTATTGAAGCCTAGAGTTTGTAGTATTTTTAAATAAGTTTGGAGAGATATTCAGATATTTAGTTTCTTAGTTATATTGGAACAAGCTACTTTTGCTCTTTTCCATAGTTTCTTCACTGAAGACTACTACATATATTCAATATTATTTCCCAGAGTTTTGATAGTGTGCTTGAAGCCTTATTTTTAAATCCTTGTATCTCCAGTATGTAATTTAATCATAAGTTTAAAACTAAACATTTAGAAAGAAGTAAGATCATAGTATGTATTAAGATCATGTGATATAAATATCTTTTGTTAATGATGATTCCAGGATAGGTTGTTATTTTCAAGCTGTAATCTCAAAGTGATTTGTAGGGAGTGACTTTAGTAAAAAGATTTTCATTTAATTTTACAGTAAGTAAGTCACGTGGGTCTTACATAGGAAGATTATTAGTGTTATTAATGGCTTCTAAAATGCCCTGTTGCCTAAGGTATTTATTCAGTGGATTTTAATGGTTTGTAAAAATGTTCAATTTCACATCATAATTTTGCATTGTCTATAGGAAACAGTCTTTGTGAGGCAATGCTTGTATATTCTCATTGATTCTAAAATTAGATGCTAAAAAATTATATGCTCTCTATGGAAAATGCTTTTAGTAATGGGACATGAAATTACTATATATGAAGAAGAGCAAAATTCAGTAATTTTCATAAATGAAGTATAGTAAAAAAAAAAAAGGCAATTATTTAGTGTTTATGTGAGGGACCTGAATGAATCATCAAGAGATAGCTTATGGATGTCAAAACTAGGAGCAAAGAGTAGTACAAAGTAGGAAAATGGAGATGTAAGTTATCCTTTCACAAGTATACATATGCATAATATATTTTGGAATAATCAGTCATTGTTATACTGCCTAAGCCAAGTAACTTAGTTGTCTATTTCCTGCATTCCCTGAGTCAGGTCAACCTTCAGGTTGCACATCACATGGAGAGACTCCTGGCTACATAAGTTTGGGAAGGAGCCATTGGTCCTTAAAGCTGCTATGATGATCTACTCTGTCATGAGTCAAATGGCTCTGAACCTTTAAGAACTGATGCAGGGATCAGGGAAACAGTTGAAGCTATGCATAAAAGTAATACTCCAGAAGATTTGGAAATTCAGTATTCATGGAATTACTAAATACATTCAGTTTTACTTGTGTGAAACTTATTGCATCTCTTCTTTATTTTCCCACTTCCTCTTTGTTCTGCTTCTTTCGTTTTATGCACTAATGTGTTACCTGTCCAGCTTTAATATTTCTGTTTATAAAAATAAACATTTTTATTTAAATAAGGATTAATGGTCTACAAGTCTCACGTCATCAGTCAGAGATCCTGAATTACAATGTAGCTATTCAGACCTAGGCCTCTTCCCTAACTTCACTCTTTTTCATTATAATACTTTTTGGGTTCCTGTAGTTAAGATAGAGACCATTTGTTCATCAAAATTTCCTAGTATTTGATTGACCACAAAGTGTCCACCATGCTATAGTAGTCCAGTAAAATGAAGTAAAGTGAAGTCACTCAGTTGTGTCTGACTCTCTGTGACCCCATGGACTGTAACCTACCAGCCTCCTCCATCCATGGGATTTTCCAGACAACAGTACTGGAGTGAGTTGCCATTTCCTTCTCCAGGGGGTCTTCCCGACCCAGGGATCAAACCCCCGTCTTCCAAATTGCAGACAGACACTACTGTCTGAGCCATCAGGGAAGTCCAGTCCAGGAAGGTCTGTATCAAAATTGACCTCGAGAGGATTTTAGCAGATTTTGCAAAACCTAACGTCA
Organism: Odocoileus virginianus; assembly: GCF_023699985.2. Lineage (NCBI taxonomy): Eukaryota > Metazoa > Chordata > Mammalia > Artiodactyla > Cervidae > Odocoileus > Odocoileus virginianus. The sequence goes on from NC_069680.1 coordinate 36,876,159, forward strand.
ATATAACTCCTAATGTTCCTATCATTATTTATTTATTTTTCCTTACAAACCACAGAGTTGGCCTCTGGAAATGTGTTGGTGTGTTTAGTGGAGATAGGAGGAACTGAGAGTACCTTTCTTAGCAAGGCACAACTTGTTGCTAAATCTTTAATTCTTTGTCCTAAGAAAGCCTATCTCTCTTGCAAGTTGTGATTTGGTGACCTTCAAGAATCACTTATGAACACTGAAGAATGTAGATTTTACTGGGACACATAAGGCTTCAGGCCAACCTTCAAAAATTAGAAAATGTATATCCTTCAACTTTTATACTTATAATTTTGGGAGAAGGCTTTTTTTTACTTGGAAGCATATTTCTTTAACAGAAGCTGTCTTTGTTTCTAGAAAAGTATTATACTAACATTAAGCCACTTCCAGGTTTGAAAGTCTTTGGCCTTTCAAACTAATCAGATTTGTGCTGATTACATTTCAATAACCAATTTCTATATTATAGTTCATATTTAAATTGTTACTAACTTATGCATCAAAAACCAGATTATTAACTAGCAATCCATGATTTGTTCAGTGTGTGCTACACTAATTTGCTTTGCTCTTGTCTGATTCTTTTTGACCCCATGGACTGTAGCCTACCAGATTCATGAGATTCTCCAGGCAAGAATACTAGAGTGGGTTGCTGTTCCTTCTCCAGGGGAACTTCCTGATCCGGGGAATGAAACTGGGTCTCTGACATCTCCTGCATTTGGCAGACAGGTTCTTTACCACTAGCATATGCCTCCTTTCCTGCTGTCTCTCATCTATGTTGCTTTTAAAAGATATACAACCTGTGTGTGACCTGATCCTGTATAAATTTCTAAAATTAATAAGAACTGTGGACTCTGGGAGAAGGCGAGGGTGGGATGTTTCAAGAGAACAGCATCGAAACATGTATATTATCTAGGGTGAAACAGATCACCAGCCCAGGTTGGGTGCATGAGACAAGTGCTCGGGTCTCGTGCACTGGGAAGACCCAGAGGGATCGGGTGGAGAGGGAGGTGGGAGGGGGGACCGGGATGGGGAATACATGTAAATCCATGGCTAATTCATTTCAATGTATGAGAAAAACCATTGCAATGATGTAAAGTAATTAGCCTCCAACTAATAAAAATAAATGGAAAAAAATAAGAAAATAAAAATAAAAAATAAAAACAAAAAAATAAATAAAAACAATGCCAACAAATAAATAAATAAATAAAAACAAAAAACAAACAAACAAACAAAAAGAACTGGATAGACGTTGTTATAAATGGATTTGAGGGTTTTCCTCTTCCCATGTTTTTAGAGAGCTGGCAAGTGAGTTTCCTTTATTTTTTTGAATATTTTATTTACTTAAACTCAAAAATGGAAATAAAAACCAAGCATGTTACTTGGCTTTATTTCTTACAGAAATGCAAGAGAGTGGGGAAATTGTATGCTTTGGATAAATGCTCAAGATATAAGCCATCATTCAGAAAATGAGTCTCTTGAAAGATTACACATTTGTTATAAATAGTTTCTTGTGTGGATTAAAAGTAAATTTGGTGTTTGAGTGATCAGTTGTATTATATGTATATAGTAGAAGAGAAGTGAAATGCAGGGGAGAAAGGGAAAGATATACCCAACTGAATGCAGAGTTCTAGAGAATAGCTAGGAGAGCTAAGAAGGGCTTCTTAAATGAACTATCTAAAGAAATGAAGGAAATCAGTAGAATAGGAAAGACTGGAGATCTCTTAAAGAAAATTGGAGATATCGAGGGAATACTTCTTGCAAGGATGGGCATGATAAAGGACAGAAGTGGTAAGGTTGTAACAGAAGCAGAAGAGATTAAGAAGAGGTGGAAAGAATACACAGAACTATACAAAAAAAGTCTTAATGACCCAGATAACCATGATAGTGTGGTCACTCACTTAGAGTCAAACATCCTGGAATGTGAAGTCAAGCAGGCCTTAGGAAGCATTACTATAAACAAGGCGAGTGGAGGAAGAGAATTCCAGCTGAGCTATTTAAAATCCTTAATGATGATGCCGAAAAGTGCTTCACTCAATATGCAGCAAATTTGGAAAACTCAACAGTGGACACAGGACTGGAAAGGTTCAGTTTTCATTCCAATCCCAAAGAAAGGCAATGCCAAGTAGTGTTCAAATTACCACACAATTGCACTCATTTCACATGATAGCAAGGTCAAGATCAAAATCATTCAAGTTAGGTTTCAACAGCATGGAACTCAGAGTTCAGATACATAAGCAGGATTTAGAAAAGGCATAAGAAGCAGAGATCAAATTGCCAGCATCTGTTGGATTATAGAGAAATCGAGGGAGTTCCAGGAGAACATCTACTTCTTCTTCATTGACTGTGTTAAAGCCTTTGAGTGTGTGGATCACAACAAATTGTGAAAAATTCTTAAAGAGATGGAAATACTAGACAACCTTACCTGTCTCCTGAGAAATCTGTATGCAGGTCAAGAAGCAACAGTTAGAACTGGACATGGAAAAAAAGACTGGTTCAAAATGGTAAAAAGGAGTACATCAAGGCTATATATTGTCACCCTGCTTATGTAACTTCTGTGCAGAGTACATCTTGTGAATGCCATGTCGGGTGAATCAGACACCGGGATTAAGATTCCTGGGAGAAATATCAGCATCCTCAGATCTGCAGATGATACCACTCTAATTGCAGAAAGTGAAGAGAGGTTAAAGAGCCTCTTGATGAAGGCAAAATAGGAGAGTGAAAAGCTGGTTTAAAAATCAACATTCAAAAAACTAAGATCATGACATCCAGTCCCATCATTTCATAGCAAATAGAAGGGGAAAAAGTGGAAGCTGTGACAGATTTTATTTTCTTAGTCTCCAGAATTACTGTGCATGGTGGCTGCAGCCTAGAAATTAAGAGACACTTGGCATGCTGCCGTCCATGGGGTTGCAAAGAGTTGGACAAGACTGAGTGACTGAACAACTCCTTGGAAGGAAAGGTATGACAAACATAAACAGTGTATTAAAAAACAGAGATTCACTTTGCTGATGAGTGCCCATATAGTCAAAGCTATGCTTTTTCCTATAGTCATATACAGATGTGAGAGTTAGACCATAAAGAAGGCTGAACACCAAAGAATTGATGTTTTTGAATTGTGGTGCTGGAGAAGACTCTTGAGAATCTCTTGGATAGCAAGGAGAACAAACCAGTCAATCCTAAAGGAAATCAACCCCAAATATTCATTGGAAGGACTCTTACTGAAGCTCTAATACTTTGATCACCTGATGTGAAAAGCTGACTCATGGAAAAGCTCCTGAAGTTGGGAAAGACTGAAGGCAAAAGGAGAAGGGGATGACAGAGGATGATATGATTAGATAGCATCATCGACTCAGTGGACATATATTGAATGTTCTCCAGAAGATAGTGAAGGATGGAGAAGCCTGGCGTGATACAACATAGCCCATGGTGTTAAGTAGTCAGACATGACTTAGTACCTCAACAAGAATAAATCAACTAGCTATGAAATAGCAAAAATAAATATAAGATAAAGGCTTTGGCAACCCCACTCCAGTATTCTTTCCTGGAGAATCCTATGGACAGAGGAGCCTGGCAGGCTACAGTCCATGAGATCCCAAAGAGCTGGATACGACTGAAGTGACTTATTTAGCAAGCAAGCAAAGACTTTGAGGTCAATATACTATTCGGCCTTGCTTTCCAGCTGACTTTATAAAGACTTGACTTTGTTGGGATTATCCAGATATCATCTTGAAATGATCATACCAGCAGTTTTATTTCCAGGTCATCATGATAAGATTTGGTGAACAAAATCAAGAGCCCATTGCATTATAAAGAATGGTGATAAATCTTGTCAGAATTTGTTATTTTTCTTTATAAATGAAGTGCTTACTTGATCTGGTAAGTGGACAAAGCCTCAGTAGAGATAATACTACAGCCTTAGTTTTGTGACTTGAAAATATACTGCTACATTACTTCAAATTGAGGGACAAAACCAGGTTACAGAAGTTAAAGAATGGGTGAATATTCATTAGGGAAATCATTACAAAGTCTAAAATGGTTTCCAAAAACAGAATGAAATCAATGAAAGGATATTAAGGTCAATGATGAATGTAATATTTATAATTTATTTAGGAAGGTTGCATTTTATTATCTTAGCCAAATCCTTGTAAACTTGCAGTCTAAGGTGTCCTGATATTATTTTCATCAGATGTCTTCACAAGAAAGGAAAATAAAGGATTACTATATTTGGAGGTAAATCCCAGAGTTAAGAGTCAAAAGACCTAAATTTAACCTAACAGGACAAAATACTAGTTTGTTCTGAAATGTTAGGGTTTCATAGAATATGCAGTGTCAAAAATGTATGAATACAGGAACATTTAATCTAGAAGTAGCATTTAGTAGCAGAAATACATTTATCCTAGGAATACAAAAAATAAAAATCATATGTTTAAACACCAAACAAAAATATCAGAAGCTGTAATGTGCAAGTTACTTTCCTAGGTGATGCATGTTCAGTCACCCAGTTGTGCCTGATTCTTCATGGCCCCATGGACTGTAGCTCGCCAGGCTCCTCTGTTCTTGGTTTTATTCTAGGAAGATTACTGGAGGGAGTTGCCCTTTCCTCCTCCAGTGCATCTTCTCTACCGAAGTGTCGAACTCACAGTCGCCTGCAGGCCTTGCATTGGCAGACAGCTTCTTTACCACTTAACCACACGGAAAACCCTTCTAGGTGGTAGGGGAGATTTAAATAAAGAAAAAATCTTGGGAGCCTATAAACTTTAGGATAGTTGGTTTAGAGATTAAAAACACAAATATATGAAAACTAAATATAAGTAAAAGTTCATCAGAAAGTACTACATAGATAACTATTTTGACTTCATAAAAGAAAAACTCAGATGCTCACATACAAGGGAAAGCAAAGTGTTACACTAAAGGAAAAATGTTTTTTGCATCAACATTACAAGAGAAAATGGGCAGTTGGATAACTTCATCAGGTATCTAATGTATGTGTCTACAATCCTCCTGCTAGCAGCTATCACTTTAGACAGTTTAACTGTAATCATTGTGTTTTTATTTCTTCACAATATTCTCAGACTTTAACAAAAGACAGCTTTACAATAGCATGTCACCCTTCTGCATTATATGGCATTCATCTTCCTTAATAAAGCTTTGTTCTATTCATATTCATATTTCAGAGATGAAACTAGGTATTCATGTAAATTAAATACTTTTATTTAAATTGTCATCTAGAAGCTAATCTGTTTTAATGAATATTATTATAGAATGTCCTTTCCTGTCCTCTCCACAATGAAATTATATCTGTAAGATAAAGAAAAATAAACTGGAAATTCAGAGACACAGAGTTCAGTTTTCCCCTGAAAACTGGTTTGCAGCTGGGAATTTAAATGCCAGATAAAAACACCACAGAGAATGAAGCCAACATGTGAGAAAATATCTAAAAAGAATTATAAGGTTGGTGTATCAAATGACAGAAAGCAAAAGCTTCTTTTCTTTCTATTTGGCTTGGGGACAACTTGTAGCATTAGTCTCCCAAGGAGAAGAATCTAGATGAAAAGCAGTTGAGCAAGGAATACTGAGAACTATATCCTGAGGTGTAGAGGTGCCTTGGAACTGCTGTGTTTAGCAGGGAGCAATTGTTTTGAAACAGAATCTTGACCACATTCAAACTGTGATTTCTAAATTCCATGATATTGCCTAGTCCTAAGTGTTCTCAAATTTCTACTAAGCTGAAAAGAAGTTATGGAATTAACACTCTTGATAACGCTGTTTCTCTGGACTTTATGTGCTTGAGAAGCTGTCAATCTTTGGCAGATGTTTATGGTGATTTGTAGTAACTAAGTCTTAAATTTCTCTTTTAATCTGAGCCCCATCCCACCAAAGGTTCATTCCTAAATATGTTAGTAGCATACTGGTGTGAAAAGAAATTAACATAGATCACTTCAATCCAGGAAAACACGTCTTTCATCCTTAAAATACAAAGCCAGAGAGTCCTCAGGCAATCACAGAACAGCTGTTCTCATGGACATATCTAGCTATTACATCTCATTCTAGAATGGTTTTAATAAGCCTCTGCATTGCCCCTTCTATATCAAGTCTGATATAGATCTGCATTCTCCCCACATTGGGTTAAAAAATGAAATATCAAGTCACTAAATATTGGACACATCCAAAGCAAGAGCTTGCTCTGAAAAGCTGGAGATTTTCAATGATTATATGTTTTAGATTTGTCATTCTAAGAAGAGGTTATCACTTTGGTTTTAGTGTCTAACCTCTCATATCACTCTGAACTCACAGCTCTGAACTTGTCTTTTTATACCTCTAAAATAGATCTAAAAACATTTTCTACCCTCTGGAAAAATAATATCCTTCTACCAGAAGGACAAGTAGTATCTGATTTCTAATATTTCTGCCCCTCTGAAGTTTACTAATGCCAGTGGTCACAATTAAACATTTCTTCTCAAATCTTTGTGTGTGTCTATGTTGTTGCTATTTTGAAAAACAAGGGCCAGCATAGTAAAATAGCCATTAAGCCAATGTGGTTGTTTTTCTTTTAATTAGTAGGAGATATTTTATAACAAGAGATAATATGTCAACTAATTAAGTCAGGTTTTGTATTTTCTTCTTTTTCTGCACTGTGGCTAATATTCAGTCATAATATAATTAACTCTCTCTATCTGTTTTACCTATTTGTGGTATTTAGAAAAAAAAAAAACCCTTGATTTCAAGAAGCAAAGTAGGGACCTCCCTGGTGGTCCAGTGGTTAAGACTCTAGGGGCATAGGTTCGATCCTTGGTTGGGGAACTAAGATCTTGCATGCCCCACAGCAGGCCCCCCCAAATAAAAACAAAGCAAATGGTCTCCATTTTAAGCTCTTTCTGCTCTTCCTTAACCTGATGTTTCCAAAAAGCAATAACAAATCCAGTCTTTACAATCTCTTCCAGAGTTAATGTCCTCAGTGACAGTGATTCCAAATGAATATAAATGATAAGTACTTCAAATCGAAATTTAAGGTAACTTTTGGGGCTTGGCAGATTCACCATATTTTGTTTAACTGTCCAAAGCTCATTTTTATGAGCTGAGATAAAAGTCTTCTAAAAGTATAATGGTTATTAATTGTTGTTTTTCTTTGAGCATCCCTCATTTCAAGGCAATCTATCACTTCATGGCAAGCCTGCCTCATTTGTTCATAGGTATAAATAAAAGATAAAGGCCTTCATACAGTCCATTCTTTATTTTCATGATATTTTCTTTCGCTCTATTATTTTGTCACACTGTTTCAGGTCTGTTTGATTTGTCTGTACAGAAGTAGTGTTTATAATCCATTTTATTTAGCTGTTTTTTTGTGCAGTATGTTTTGTATGAAGAACATTTTATGAGTGTGGAATAAGTCACTTTGACCTGATAAATGTTTTATCGAACAGAGTTCTATCACTCATAATTCTATTTAGAAAATAGTACTTTTGAGATTAGGTGTTAAAGGAGAATTTCACCTCTATAGTTCTTTGTCTTATATTTTGTTTTGCTTTTTTCCAGTTTCTTAATTATAAAATTCAGGTACAGTCTGTTTTTTTTTTTTTAACTGAAGAAACTGTAGAGGTATTTATACCTTCCAGTATAAAGAGTGAGAGAAAGAGAAAGAGAGGAGACAGAGAGAGATTAAAAAAAAAAAAAAAAACATAATCAGGATGTGTATGTTTAGAATAGCAGTTGTTAATGAAACCTCAAAATCTTAAGAATGAAAGCCTTGGACTTAGACTGTCCAGATTAATATCTTGACTCCATCACTCAACATCTCTGCTATTTTCACAAAATCAAATAATTTGTTAGTCTAGGTTTTTTTAATCTGTAAACAGGAATATCTCATAGTGTTTTTAGGAGTAAAACTTGACATAATCCATGAACTTATTTGGTACAATACTTGAAAGAGTAAATACTCCCCAAGTTAATTATTGTTAATACATAGCAAGGAAAAGAATACTGGCACTTTTAGGTCCACATGAACTTCTTTCTTTAGGTGGTGGACATGAAGGAAGTACAGTGATGACTAAACTTTATTGCCAACAACAGGCATACACTTTTGTTACATTTCAGCTTTATAATTAAATGCAAGCTGAAGTAAAATTATTTAATCTCTTGGGCACCAACATGCCTCATCGGTAGATGCTTCATGGTCAATGCGTTGGTAAGGATTGTGTCACTGAACAGGAGCCTAACAGGAACCACTGCAGGATGGATTAACAGGGTCTGTCATGGCAAAGCATGATAAGTTGCAATACATGTTCAGTGTGTTTGCTCACTTTGTTTCAGACATGGTTGTTTCTCTTGCAGCTTCTTTCCTATTCCAGGCCACTTTGATGGAAAAAATAAATATGAACAGTTGCTCACTAACTATAGATGTTCTTTAGCATTCTTCTTGGAGAGGAAACAAAAACAAAACAGAGGAAAAAAATACAACCTTGCTTCTTGTTATTGCTATTCAGTTGCTAAGTTGTGTCCTATTGTTTGTGACTCCATGGACTGTATGATGCCAAGTTTCCCTGTCCTTCACTATCTCACAGAATTTGATCAAATTCATGTCCACTGAGTTGGTGATGCTATCTAACCATCTCATCCTCTGCCAAACTCTTCTCCTTTTGCCTTCAGTCTTTCCCAGCATCAGGGTCTTTTCCAGTGAGTCGGTTCTTCGCACCAGGTGACCAGAGTACTGGAGCTTCAGCTTCATCATTGGTCCTTCCAATGAATATTCGGGGTTGATTTCCTTTAGGATGGACTGGTTGAATCTCCTTCCTGTCCAAGGGACTCTCAAGAGTCTTCTCCAACACCACAGTTCAAAAGCATCAATTCTTCAGCACTCAGCTTTCTTTATAGACCAACTCTCACATCCACACATGACTACTAGTAAAACCATAACTTTGACTAGATGGATCTTTGTTAGCAAAGTAATGTCTCTGCTTTTTAATATGCTGTCTGGATTGGTCATAACTTTTCTTCCAGGAACAATCATCTTTTAATTTCATTGTTGCAGTCACCATCTGCAGTGATTTTGGAGCCCCCCCACCAAAAAAAAAAAAAGTATATCACTGCTTCCATTGTTTCCCCATCTATTTTCCATGAAGTGATGGGACCGGATGCCATGATCTTAGTTTTCTGAATGCTGAGCTTTAAGCCAACTTTTTCACTTTCCTCTTCCACTTTCATCAAGAGGCTCTTTAGTTCTTCTTCACTTTCTGCCATAAGGGTGGTGTCATCTGCATATCTGAGGTTATTGATATTTCTCCTGGCAATCTTGATTCTAGTTTGTGCTTCATCCAGTCCAGAATTTCTCATGATGTCCTCTGTGTATAAGTTAAATAAGCAGGGTGACAATATACAGCCTTGATGTACTCCTTTCCCTATTTGGAACCAGTCTGTAGTTCCATGTCCAGTTCTAAGTGTTGCTTCCTGACCTGCATACAGATTTCTCAGGAGACAGGTCAGGTGGTCTGGTATTCCCATCTCTTTAAGAATTTTTGTTTGTTGTTATCCATACAGTCAAAGTTTGGCATAGTCAATAAAGCAGAAGTAGATGTTTTTCTGGAACTCTCTCACTTTTTTGATGATCCAATGGATGTTGGCAATTTGATTTCTGGTTCCTCTGCCTTTTCTAAATCCAGCTTGAACATCTGGAAGTTCACAGTTCATATACTGTTGAAGGCTGGCTTGAAGAATTTTGAGCATTACTTTACTAGCATGTGAGATATAATGATTTTAATATTGATCATCTGCTGACATCCATGTGTAGAGTCATCTCTTGTGATGTTGGAAAAGGGTGTTTGCTATGACCTGTATGTTCTCTTGGCAAAACTGTTAGTCTTTGCCCTGATTCATTTTGTAGTCCCAGGCCAAATTTGCCTGTTTCTCCTGTTATCTCTTGACTTCCTACTTTTGCATTCCAACCCCCTATGATGAACAGGTTGTCCTTTTTCATGTTAGTTCTAGAAGGTCTTGTACATCTTCATAGAAGAACTTCAGTTCTACTTCTCTTATTTCTGAAATTCTAAATTCTCCATTCTTGGGTATATTTTTAGTTGGAGCTACAGAAATTTTGGTATCATCACCTGTACGAAAATCTAAACAATTCAGTTCAATCTGACCTGAGAATACCTTGAACTTTTCATCCTTATCTGTTTCTGATATTCTAGATTAATCTTACAAATATTAAAAGTGAGGGTCTATGGTGGTCCTTTATCATATGACTGGGAACCAGGGCCTCTTAGGGAATTTTATACTTATATTTGCATAGTTTATTCTTTCCTGTTGGTACTCATCATGATCCTATTTTTACCTATATGAAAAATAATTTACACCAATGTACTATCTTTAAATTTATATTCCATACATGTCTTTTTTCCCACTTTAGGTGATACCTAATGGTGGCATTTCAATGACTCTGAGAGACATGCTTAAGGAAAAGGGTATCATTCTATCACCTGTGAAATGATATAATTTAATAATTTAAAAAATTGAGATATAATTGACATATTACAATTTATCTGTTTTAGGTATACAAGATAATGATTTCATATTGGTGAACCCTGAAAAATGATCACCACAATAAGTCTAGTTACCATCCACTACCATAAAGAGTTATAATTTTTTTCTTATGATGAGAATTTTTAAGATTTACTCTCTTAGCAACTTTCAAATATGTAATACAATATTGTTATTTAGACACCATGCTATACCTTGCATCTTCATGGCTTATTTATTTTGAACCTGGAAATTTGTGCCTTTTGATCTGCTTCACCCATCTTGCCAAACCCCACTTGCCTCCCCTCTGGAAACTACTGGTCTCTTCTCTGTATCTGTGAGATTGTGTTTTGCTCCTGTCATTTTGTTTGTTTTTATTTTTTGTTATTTTAGAGTCTACACATAAGTGAAATCACATAGGATATGTCTTTCTCTGTCTGATTTATTTCACTTAGCATAATGCCCTCAAAGTCCATTCATGTTGTCACAAATGGCGAGATTCCATTCATTTTTATGGCTAAGTAGGATTTCACCTTCTTCTTTCATTTATTCAACAGCAGGCATTTAGGTTGTTTCTGTATCTTGGCTGTTGTAAATAATGCTACAGTGAACATGGAGGTGCACATATATTTTAAAATTAGTGTTTTTGTTCTCTTTGGATAACTACCCGGAGTTGGACTGTTGTATTATATTATAATTCTATTTTTATTTTTATTTTTTTTTATAATTCTATTTTTAATTTTTTGAGGAAACTACATTGTATTTTTCATAGTGGCTGCATCAATTTACATTCCCATCAACAGTGTTCAAGTGTTCTCTTTTCTCCATAGCCTCTCCAATACTTGTTATTTGTTATCTTTTTTGATAATTCTGACAAGTGTGATGTGGTTTTGAGTTGCATTTCTCTGATGATTAGACATGTTGAGCATTTTAAATGTGCTGATTGGCTATCTGTATATTTTTAGAAAATGTCCATTCATGTACTCTGCACCATTTTTTTAAAACCATATTGTTGTTTTGCTATTGAGTTCTTTCCATTCTTTATATAATTTAGATATTAATCCCTTGTCAGACATGGCTTGCAAATATTTTCTCTCATTTTTTTTTAGGTTGCCATTTTGTTTTTTTCATGATTTCTTTTGCTGTGCAACAGATTTTTAGTTTGATGTAGTTCCACTTGTCTATTTTTGTTTTTGCTGCTTTTGTTTTTGGTGTCAGATTCCAAACCTTGTCACTAAAACCTATATTAAGGATATTTTCATCTACATTTTCTTCTGGGAACTTCATGGTTTCAGGCCTTACATTCAAGCCTTTAGTTCAGTTTTAGTTAATTTTTGTTTGTAGTATAATGTAGTCTAATTTCTTTCTTTTTTTTTTTTTTATTCTCCATAGGTTTCCCAACTATAGGTTAGTTTCCAACTATATTTGGAAGGTTTCCCAACTATATTTATTGAAGAGACTGTCCTTTTCTCATTGTATATTTTTGGCTCCTTTGTTGTAAGTTAATTGACCATATAATCTGGGTTTATTTCTGAGCTTTCTATTCTGCTCCATTGACCTATGTGTCAGTTTTTATTCCAATATTATACTATTTTGATAACTATAGCTTTGTAATATAGTTTGAAATCAGGGAATGTGATAATTTTAGCTTTGTTTTCTCATGATTGTTTTGGTCATTCAAGGTCTTTTGTGGTTCCATACAAATTTTACAGTTGGTATTCTGCTTCTGTGAAAACTGCATGGTTTGCAATGTCTGCAACTTTTTACATACTATTCCAATTTTTTTTTTTAGTTGCTTTTTATATGAGGATAGATTTGATACCAAATGCTCTATTGTTAGCAGAGATAGACATGTTTTACATGTTCTTTTTGTTTATGCTACTGATTATACTAATTTCACTATGATTTAAAAATTTCCATACATTTTAGGTAATTTATTTTTAGAAGTATTATCAAAAAACAAAAAGAGAAACAAAACATTGATTGTGGCAGTTATATGTTGTAAAGATCATTCTGCCTAATAAAAACCATTAAAACATGGTTGCTTCAAAAATGTACCCATATTTTAAATTTTATGAATGTTTGATACTTTTATAATATTTAAAGATGATGTTAAAATATATAGTTAATAGCTTTAATTCAGATACATTTCTCTCGTCTTCTAAAATGAAATATGTGTATGGATATCAGATCAAAATATTATAAATAGCCTCAGAAATACTTCCTAAATTCCTTGATGATGAATGATATCTTCAATGTTAGTTTTCATTTGAATGCTATAGTGAACATTGCAGGGCACAGCTTCAAAATGGAAGCTTTCAGTACCATCTGTAATCTTGCTAATTGTAAAATAGGGAAGGTAAATTTTTTGTAACATTTTTCTCATAAGGCATGCTCTTTTCATTATTTTATAAATGGTTTATTATGTGTATAGCTCCATTTATCTTATATTAAATTTCCATCCATTTTGGTCAAAATCACTGAATTCTGTTATATTTTCTTTGGTAACAGACATCTTTTTTTTTTTTTTAAGACATCATTTTTGAAGTGTTTCAGTAACTTATAAAAGCATTTTTCTTTTTAAGAGAAAGTAAATTCTTTTAGTATTATGTTCTTAAAGTTGCAACTAAAATGTGAAATTCATATAGCCTTATGTAAGACAAGATAATTTCTGATGAGTTTAAAATGTTCTTGGAATGAATTGAAATTTTTAAGATATATAAATATTGATATGTAGTTCTGTATGTGCTAATATCTAAATATGTGTGTATATATGTATATATATGTGTGTGTATGTATAGATATAGATATATGGATTTCAGAATATATTAAGTATAAAATAATTATGTGATATTTTAATAAATCTATACTGACCTATGTTTCCTTCCTTTACTCTTTTCTTTGCCCCAGAAGCAATCATTTTCAAATCTCATGGTTGATTTTTGTATCCCTTCATATCTTTGAACAATATTCTTACATTTCTACTTTTTGATCTTTAACTTATAAATATTATATATTGATTTTTTTTATCCTATGGAAGATTAGGATTTAGCATTCCTTACCTACTCACACACACTTTCCTATACTCATCTTCCCTCTATCACTGTATCATAAATTTAATCACTATGCAGTTTCATTATGCTATTTCCAAAGAAAAGATATACAGGTCTGTGCCATGCAGTATCCTATAATTGCTGGAACTTCCCCTATTGCTCAGCTGGTAAAGAATCCACCTGCAATGTTAGAGACCTGGGTTTGATCCCTGGGTTGGGAAGATCCCCTGGACAAGGGAAAGGCTACACTCCAATCTTCTGGCCTGGAGAATTCCATGAATTGTATAGTTGATGGGGTCACAAAGAATTGGACAGGACTGAGTGACTTTCACTTCCCTCACAGCATTTTGTGTCTTGGTTACAATGGTCCTTTATGTTTCCACTTACGTAGTTTTCTGTGTCCATATCCTAAATTTAACCCATGTCTATATAGAAATGTCTATCTCAGTTTTGTTAAACTTCCTTTAATATGTGCTGATAAATTAGATAATTCATTATTTTTTTTAAGCAATTTATCCCATAGCCTTCTGACCATTTGAATCTTACACAGTGGCTTCCTAGGCAGATACGGAGTTGTCATATAGATGTTTTTTCAAACTTATTCTGGGAATTGCTCTTTTCTGTTTTCTATCTTATTTGCCTGTTTTCTGAAGCCCAAGACTTCTTTATTCTCAATTATTTCTTTATTATGGTGTAAAACATTCTCTAATATGATGCTGTGACAAGGTCATTGGGTGGCAAATTTCTGCTTCATATACTTAAAAATAACTCTACGTACCCTCTCCAAACACACAACATTATTTCTTGATATTGTATCTGCCAAACATATAAAGGGAGGTTGGTTGAATATTAAAATGTAAGGCTGTAAATAGTGTTCCCGTGGAATACAGAAGGCATAGTCCATTATGTTCCAACTTTTAACACTGCTGTTACTTCATTGCCATTCTGATTCATGATCCTTTGTATGAAACTATATAACTGGAATATATTTTGTTTGTCCCGAGTTCTGAAATTTCATAGTGATGGAATAGTGTGTAGGTTAATTTTTATTCAATTTGAGAAGAAGTCAGATTACCGATTGCTCAGTGGTAAAGAATCTGCCAGCAATGCAAGAGGCGCAGGAGAAGTGGGTTCAATCCCTGGGTCAGGAAGATCCCCTGGAGGAGGGCATGGCACCACTCCAGTATTCTTGCCTGGAAAATATCATGGACAGAGAAGCCTGGCGGGCTATAGTTCGTGGGGTCACAAGAAGTCTGACATAACTGAAGTGTCTGAGCATGAGCACAGACTACCATCATAATCTAAAAATGTCTGTCTTTTAAATCTTGGAAATATATTTGAATTATTATGGTTTTTATTTTTAATTTAACTTATTTGAAAGAATGTATAATCACATGCAGAGTGTACTATAATGTCACAACCAGGGTTTTGTGATTAAATGTTGTTGTTCAGTCGCTCAATCATGTCTGACTGTTTATGACCCCATGGACTGTAGCATGCCAGGCTTCCCTATCCTTCCCCATCCCCTGGAGCTTGCTCAAACTCTTGTCAATTGAGTCAGTGATGCCATCCAACCATCTTGTCCTCTGTCGTCCTCTCCTCCTCCTGCCTTTAACTTTTTCCAGCATCAGGGTCTTTTTTAATGTCAGTTCTTCGAATCAGGTGGCCAAAATATTGGAGCTTCAACTTCAGCATCAGTCCTTCCAATGAATATTCAAGGTTGATTTCCTTTAGAATTGACTGGTTGGATCTCCTTGCAGTCCAAGGGACTCTTAAGAGTCTTCTCCAACACCATATTTCAAAAGCATTAATTCTTCACTACCCAGACTTCTTTATGGTCCAATTCTCACATCCATACATGACTATTGGAAAAACCATAGCTTTGACTGGACAGACCTTTGTTGGCAAAGTAAAATTTCTGCTTTTTAATATACTGTTTAGGTTTGTCACAACTTTCTTCCAAGGAGCAAGCATCTTTTAATTTTATGGCTGCAGTCACCATCTGCAGTGATGTTGAAGCCACAGAAAATAAAGTCTGTCACTGTTTCCATGTTTCCCCTTCTATTTGCCATGAACTGATGGGACCAGATGCCATAATCTTAGTTTTTGAATGTTGAGTTTTAAGTCAGCATTTTCACTCTCCTCTTTCACCTTCATCAAGGGGCTTTTTAGTTCCTATTTGTTTTATTCCATAAGGGCAATGTCATCCACATATATGCGGTTACTGATATTTCTCCCAGCAATCTTGATCCCAGCTTGTGCTTCATCCAGCCCGGCATTTCTCATGATGTACTCTGCATATTAGTTAAATAAGCAGGGTCACAATATACAGTCTTGATGCCCTCCTTTCCCAATTCTGTCATTGATTACAATCAAATAATTTTATGCAGATTTTCTAAGTTTTACTTGTAGACAACATGTTTGTGTGCAGTTCTATAAAATTCTATACAATGTATTCATCATTACAGTCAAGATATTAACAGTTCCATTACCACAGGTGTTTCTTGAGTTTTCCTTTTATGAAGTCATCAACTTCTCTCCTATGTCTCTTTCATCTCCAACTCCTAACAACAAAAAATGTGCTCTTTACAAATGGTGTAATCAATCATTTATAAGTGGAATTAAAGAGTATGTAAGCTTTTGATGTTGACTTTTTTTCACTTTGTATAATTCCCTAGAGATTCATCCAAACTCTTGCACATATC
This sequence comes from Odocoileus virginianus, assembly GCF_023699985.2. Taxonomy (NCBI): domain Eukaryota; kingdom Metazoa; phylum Chordata; class Mammalia; order Artiodactyla; family Cervidae; genus Odocoileus; species Odocoileus virginianus. Next base: position 36,892,447 of record NC_069680.1, read on the forward strand.
AGTAATTTGTTCTTTTTTATTGCTGAGTAGCACTCCACAGTATGGATGCTTGAATAAAAATTCACCTGCTGAGGGATTTGTGATTTGTCTCCTGTTTTTGGTTATTAAAAACAAAGCTACTCTGAAGGTTCATGCATAAATGTTTGTGTGAGCATAAATTTCCATTTATCTGAGATGAATACCCAAGAATGCATTTGCTGGGTAATATCGTAATTGCATTATTAGTTACATAAACAACTGCCAAACTGCCACAGCAACTGTAGTACTTTTTATTCCCACTAGTAATGTAGAAATGATTCAGTCACCAATTCCTCACCAGCATTTGGTATTACCATCTTTTTAGTTTTAGCCATTCTGATAGGTGTACAATGAGACCTCATTGTGGTCATTTATATTTTGTTATTGTTGTTCATTTATAAAGTTATATCAATTCTTTGTGACCCCAAGGGATACAGCAAACCAGGCTCCAGTGTCCTCCATTGTATCCTGGAGTTTGATCAAGATTGTGTCCATTGAGTTAGTGATGCTATCTAACATCTCATCCACTATGGCTCCTTTTCCTTTTGCTTTCAATCTTTCCCAGCATCAAGATCTTTTCTAATGAGTCGGTTCTTCCCATAAGATTGAAAGTATTGGAGTTATAGGTTTAGCATCAGTCCTTTCAATGACTATTCAGAGTTGGTTTCCTTTAGGATTAATTAGTTTGATCTTCTTGCAGTCCAAGAGACTCTCGAGAGTCTTCTCAAGCACTATAGTTTGAAAGCATCAATTCTTGAGTACTGACCCTTCTTTTATGGCCCAACTCTCCCAAATGTAAATGACCACTGGAAAACCATAGCTTTGACTATATAGACCTTTCTGTCTCTTTGTTTTAATATATTGCTTAGATTTGTACCAGGAGCAAACATCTTTGAATGTCATGGCTGCTGTTACCACCTACAATGATTTTAGAGCCCAAGAAATTATAATCTGCCACTGCTTTCACTATTTTTCCCCTCCTATTTGTCATGAAATGATGGGACTGGAGGACATCATCTTAATTTTTTGAACGTTAAGACTTAATCCAACTTTTTCACTCTCCGTTTTGACCCTTGTCAAGAAGCTTTTTAGCTCCTCTTCACTTTCTACCATTAGAATGAAATCATTTGCGTATCTAGGGTTCTTCGTATTTCTTCCAGCAATCTTTATTCCAGCTTGTGGTCCATCCAGCCCAGCATTTCACATGATGTACTATGCATATGGGGGCTTCCCTAGTGGTTCAGTGGTCAAGAATCTGCCTGCAATGCAAGAGCCACAGAAGATGCAGCTTTGATCTCTGGGTTGGGAGGAACCCTTGAAGGAGGGCATGGCAACTCACTCCCATATTCTTGCCTGGAGAATCCCATGGACAGAGGAGCGTGGTGGGCTGCAGTCCATAGGGTCACAAAGAGTTGGATAGGATTGAAGCAACTTTTTGTGCACTTGCATTCTGCATATGAGTTAAATAAGAATGGGGACAATATACAGCCTTGTTGTACTCCTTTCCCAATTTTGAACCAGTGAGTTGTCCATGCCCATTTCCAACTGTTGCTTCTTGACACACATACATGTTTCTCAGGAGACAGGTAAGGTGATCTGGTACTCTTATCTCTTGAAGAATCTTCCACAGTTTTCTGTGATCCACACAGTATCAAAGGCTTTAGCATTGTCTATGAAGCAAAAGCATTGTCAATGCAGCAGAAGTAGATGCTGAAAGTAGTTTTTCTGGAACTGTTACTTCCTCCATGATTGAACAAATGTAGGCAGTTTGATTTCTGATACTCTGCTTCTTCAAAATCCAGCTTTTACGTCTGGAAGTTCTGGGTTCATATATTGCTGAAGCCTAGCTTGAATGATTTGGAGTATAACCTTGCTGGAATGTGAAATGAATACAATTGTATGGTAGTCTGAACATTCTTTAGCATTGCCCTTCCTTGGGATTGGCATGAAAACTAACCTTGTATAGTCTTGTGGCCCCTGCTGAGTTTTCCAAATTTGATGACATATTGAGCACAGTACTTTAACAACATCATCTTTTAGGGTTTGAAATAGCTCAGCTAGAATTCCATCACCTCCACCAGCTTTGTCTGTAATAATGCTTCCTAAGGCTCACTTGGCTTCACACTCTAGGATATCCAGCTCCAAGTGAATGACCACAACATTGTGGTTATCTCAGTCATTAAGACCTTTTTAGTATAGTTTTCTGTGTATTCTTGCTATCTCTTCTTAACCTCTTCTGCTTTCATTAATTCCTTACCATTTCTTTCTTTTATCATGTCCAACCTCGCAGGAAATATTCCCTTGATGTCTCCAGTTTTCTTGAAGAGATTTCTAGCCTTTTTCATTCTACTGATTACCTTTATTTCTTTGCATGTTCATTTAAGAAGGCCTTCTTATGTTTCTTTGCTATTCTCTGGAACTTTGCATTCAGTTGAATATATCTTTCCCTTTCTTCCTTGCCTTTTGCTTCTCTTCTTTCCTCAGTTATTTGCAAAGCCTCTTCAGGTAACCACTTTGCCTTTTTGCTTTTCTTTTTCTTTGGGATGGTTTTGGTCACTGTCTCCTGAAAAATGTTATAAACTTCTGTCCACAGTTCTTCTGGCACTCTCTCTACCAAATCTAATCCCTTGAATCTATTTGTTACCTCCACTGTATAATCATAATGGATTTGATATAGGTCATACCTGGATGACCTAGTTGTTTTCCCTACTGTCTTCAGTTTGAACCTGAATTTTCCAATAAGGAGCTCATGATCTGAGCCACAGTCAGCTCCATTTCTTATTTTTGCCAACTGTATAGAGCTTCTCCATCTTCTACAGCAAAGAACGTAATCAATCTGATTTCAGAATTGACCATCTGGTGATGTTCACATGTAGAGCTGTCTCTTGAGTTGTTGGAAAGGGTGTTTGCTATGAACATTGTGTTCTCTTGGCAAAACTCTGTTAGCCTTTCCCTTCTTCATTTTGTATCATAAGACTATTCTTGCCTGTTATTCTAGGTATCTCTTGACTTCCTACTTTTGCATTCCAGTACCCTATGATAAAAAGGACTTTTTTTTTTTTTTTAATATTAACTCTCAAAGGTTTCATCCTTTTCATAGAACCACTCAACTTCAGCTTCTTTAGCATCATTGGCTAGTGCATAGACTTGGATTACTGTGATGTTGTATGGTTTACTTGTTAATTAATGATCTTGAACCACTTTTCATATACATAGCGACCATCTTTGTATTCTTGTCAGTGAGTTATCTGTCTCCAGTTTTAACAATGAAATAAAATTTAAAGTTTTGCTTTGAGATATCTCTTGTTTATTGTAGTGGTGTATTGCTTAAGTTTAGACTCAGTCCAAAACTCTGTAGAAAGCCCTGTTATAGCTTCTGAATCATCTGAACCTTGTTACAAAAGCAGATACTTTCATATCTTTTCCCTTCTCTCCACCCTAAAATCTCTAGCTTCTCATCAATGAGCCAAAAGATGGTTTCATATTCAGGAGAGCAGGATGCTAGGACTCATAATAATGAAAGAACATTCCTTTTCTCTAATATTTCAACAACATATGCTTACCTTGAATATTGCTCTCTTTAGTTTCAGTTTTTATATAGGAAAGAGAATATCAGTGCCAACCCTTTATTGATATACCAGGCATTCTGAGATATATTCCCAATGTAGGTGACCTCTACTCAGCTATTCACTAGAGTATATTCACATTTTTTCTTCCTATAATCCAGAATGAATAAAAATACTTTGGCTTAGAAACAACAAACCAAGTAAGCCAAAATAGTTATTATCAGTGGTTTTATAATTAATCTAGCTTTAGGAGAACATTTTATAGCCATTAAATGTAATTTATAGACAACTATTGAAAATTTGGTTTCTTGTGCTCTTACTATAAGTCTGTTAAATCATAGTTTCTGGGGGCAGACTCTGTGAAATCATACTGCTCTAAGGCTTCTCAGGTAGTGTAGATAGGTTTGGAGAACATTAACTTAGAATCCAACCAGATTACAACTTTATAAGCATTATATTTATAGGATATTGACTACTTAGAATGAAGGATCAGAATTATAAGCAGAAAACTGAGGCCTATTGTAAAACTCTGGTATTTTCCAAATCACTGATTTTTTTATAATAGTTTTATATGTTTCTGATGGGGTGTTATATGGCTACCCTCAAATGAATATAACTTCTAGCGATAATGGTTCTTGATATAAAATTAACTTTTAAAAAAAAAATTTAAAAATCAGACTGTTTGTGGAAGTAAATGAATTCTCATTTGTTAATGGGAGTAAATGAGTCTTATGAGATGTAAATTATTTCTTGGCTACTTTAATGTGTTAGACTTTATTGACCAAAGGGTAACTGAAAAAAGGTTTGAGATGCAAGTGTTGACTTCGGCTGAAATAACTGGATTTCATCCCTCTGGAAATTGCCAGGAAGCAATGAAATTTGCTGAGATGTTGTTACAGTGGTCTCATATCTCTCAAGAGTTTTTCAGTATAGTGGAAGGTCTTGTATCTTGAAAACAATGTAAAATAATTCTATTAGAAGTTATGTATCTATATATTCTACTTTATTCACATTAATCTATATAAAAAGCCACTTAGAGTAGAAATCACACCAATTTTAGATAGACAAGCAAGACAATATTACATGTACCTTGGTGCAGGGGTTAATAGTCAGTTGCCTGTTGCTCTGGCTAAGCCATTAGAAAATCACCATGGGAAAAGTATAAAAGCAAAATATAGCAATACAGCATAACCCAAATGAAAGTACATTGGGTTGATCAGTTGGGGTTGTCACGCCCTACTAAGCTAAGGAAAAACATAATGTGGACCTTGGAACGCCAGGTCAGTGCAAGTTCAGAACACTGCTTGTGCATACACTAAGATGTTTTCCCAAGGCATATGCGGGTCTATGACCTCCAGCTAGGTGATAGCCCTTATACAAGAAAATAATAAGAATAGTTTAAAGTAATCAATAAAGTGAGAGATGTGACCAGGGACACAGGAGGCTGACGTCATCATAACACAACAGCTACTTTCTGCTTGCCAGGACACTAAATAAAAGTGATGTGGCTCCGAGAAACATGCCTCTTGACCCAAGAGGTGTTGAGACCCCCGGTCCCATCTTTAAAACTTTAATTCTATCTCTAGTTTCTTTTTCCCAAACTGTGTGTCGACTACTTTTGATCCTTACCTGCTGTGCTGGCCATAGCACTTTGGGAAAAGCTATGTTTTGAAATATGTTTTTTTTTTTTTTCCTGGTACAATATGCATTTTAAGAGTTTGTGGAGTTACTTTCTTCAGAGAAAAAAAATTTGTTCAGACTTATTAATTTCTACATTTTATAGTCATCCTTGTCAGAAAAAATAGATTAAAGGTCACAAGATATTTATTATAATATTTAATGTGTATTTAGTTGTTGGATATTATGCATATAGTTAAATATTTAAATAGATATTCAAAAATAATGAGATAACATTTACATACATAGAAGTAAAGATATTTTCTTCTGAAAATTCAGTAATAACCCCTTGGAGCATGTGTTCAACTGCAGTAATTAATGGAAAGGACAGAACAAAGTAGAAATCTTTTAAAAGAAATATTGTCACTCTAGACAGAATGGCACCATACTGCCCATTGATGATGATTGGCCAATTTAACTCGTGGTTCAGCTAGTAAAGAATCCGCTTGCAATGCAGTAGACCTGGATTAGATCCCTGGGTTGGGAAGATCCCCTGGAGAAGGGAAAGGCAACCCATTCCAGTATTCTGGCCTGGAGAATTCCATGGGCTGTATACTCCATGGGGTTACAAAGAGTTGGTCACAACTGCGCGACTTTCACTTTCACTTTTTCACTTTACCTGATAGCTTGACGACATGATTCATACTTATGACATCATATTTCCATCTCTTTCTTGCAACAAAAAGTCATATGTTATCACTTTACTTTCTCTCTGTATTTACACTTAGTATGAATTAATTCTGCCTATAACATATGAATTGTGTTATTACTCATTATCTATATTTACTATATCCTAGATATTTACAGGATACTATATCATTTACTACCTATGCTTAAACTTTCGTGTGAATTTCGTTAGTCCCATTTATTTATTTTTTGTTTATAATAGCCAAAATCAAAATTGCTAACAATAACGCAAATATATGTTATTTGTTGTTGTTTAGGCACAAAGTTGTGTCTGACTCTTTTATGACCCTATGGACTGTAGTCCACTAGGCTCCACTGTCCATGGGATTTCCCAGGCTGGAAAACTGGAGTGAGTTGCCATTTCCTTCTTCAGGGTATCTTCCTAACCCAGGGATTGAACTTGCCTCTCCTGCATTGCAGGCAAATTCTTTACTACTGAGCAACTAGTGAAGCCCTAAATATATATTGTAGTAGTGTAGTGCAGTGTTAGTCACTCAGTAGTGTCCAACTCTTTGTGCCCACCTCTAAAATGCTCAATTAATTGAACTGTAGTAACCTTTGTGAAAGTTGCTCATTCATGTCTGACTCTGCAACCCCCATGGGACCCCATGGACTGTGGCCTGTCAGGCTCTTCTGTCCATGGAATTCTCCAGGCAAGAATACTGGAGTGGGTAGCTATTCCCTTCTCCAGGGGAATCTTCCTAACCCAGGGACTGAATTCTGGTCTCCCACATTGCAGGTGGATTCTTTACCGTCTGAGCCACCAGAGAAGCTTTACCAGTAAGTTCAGTTCGGTTCCGTCACTCAGTCATGTCCGACTCTTTGTGACCCAGGGGGCTGCAGCATGCCAGGCTTCCCTGTCCATCACTTACTCCTGGAGCTTGCTCAAACTCATGTCCAATGAGTCAGTGATGCCATAAGTTTTAACCAATAAGTTAAAAACTATTAATTACTAATATAGACCAGCATCTTTTTAAGATTCCAATTGCTAATATAAATCAGTAACTTTATGGAATTCACAATATCAACATAAGTTCAAACACTCAAGCCCCACCAAAGTCCAAAGAGCAAGGATATGTTTGTCTTTTCAGATCATGTAGCCCTGGGTACCCACTTAATAGTGATATTTGTGGGTCATCACATAGATGTTTTTATTTTAAAACATCAATGAGTTCTGAATTTGGTTGTACCATTCTGCACTCACATCAGCAAATTATGATATGCTCAGTTGCTTCACATCCTGACAACATTTAATGTTGCTAGTCATTTTTATTTAAGCTACTCGAGCAGGTTTAAAGTAGTATATCATTGTATTAGATTTTCCTGCTGACTAATCATGTTGAGTATCTTTTCTCATGTTTATTGGCCAATCATTATCTTATTTCGTAAGTCTTCTCAACTCCATACCCATTTTTAAAATTTATTAGCTTTTTGTCTTTTTTCCTTAACATTCTCATAAACATTTTCTCATGGGCTTGTTGGCCATCTGTATATCTAATTTTTTGAAATTTCTGTTTAAATCTTCTGTGCCTCTTTTTAGTTGTTTGTGAATTTATTTTTCTGTTTTATTGAGTTATAATTGAGAAATAAAATTTTAAGATATTTAAAGTATACAACATGAGGGGGGTATAAAGCAGGAATTTGGGATTAGCAGATATAAACTAATATGTATAAAATGGCTAAACAACAAAGTCCTCCTGTATAGAACAGTATTGCAATGTAGTATAATAAGCTACAATGGAAAAGAATATGAAAAAAGAATATATATATAACTGAATCATTTTCCTGTACACCAGAGACTAATATTGTAAATCAACTATATTTCAGCAGAAAATATACAGTGTAATGATTTGGTACACATATATACATTCTGATGGGGTTCTGAACTTGTTCTTGAGTTGAAAGAGTTCTTTATTCTGGATATTAGACATTTGTGAGATATGCATGCTGAAAATATTTTCCCCAGTTTAGAGGTTGTATATTCATTTTCTGCAATTGTTGAGTATAGTGTTCTATAAATGTCAATTAGGTCACCTGCTTCATTGGTTTTGGTTTTCTTGTTCTATCAATTACTAAGAGAATTTGTACAAATATGTGAAGTGTACTGTGGATTTGTCTATTTTTCCTTTAAGTTCTGTCACATTTTGTTCACAATTTTTAAAGTATTCACAAGTTTTGTTTTTCATTTTTTTGAGGAAGTTGTAGTGAGGAGGGGTTGACATCTTTTATTACTATTATGGAATGTCCCTCTATATCTTTAGTAGTATTCTTTAACTAGAAGAATATTTTCCTGATGTTAATGTAACCATACCAGTTTTCATTTCCTTATGCTTCTGTGGTATATTCTTTTATCCATTTCCTTTGATGCTACCTGTCTTTTTAATTATGGTGTATTTCTTTTAAGTTGCATACAAATTTTGCTTTTTATAGATGCTTGCTTTAAAAAGAAATCCTGGTTGCTACTGTGAATGTTTTCATTAGACTGTGGTGTACATTAATATTTAATATAAACAATGATATGTTTAATCAAAATGTCTTCTGGATTTTTGCTTTTAATTTTACCATTTATTTTTTATTCTTCTATTCCTTATTTTTTGCTCATTTTGTTATGAATTGCATAATATATAATCTTAAATATCTCTATCTTCTTCTCTGTCTTTTTTTTCTCTAACTAAAATGCACATACACATAGGCAGCTATACCCCATTGTATTCCTGTTTCATCAGTACAGGAGAAAATACAATATGAATCTTTAAACTGTCATATTCTGCCATCAAATATACTACTACATGATCCATGTAAAGATATTTACCTATATAATGCTATTTATTCCCTACCCCCACGTTTCAGTTGTCTTGTTTTACTTATGTATGCCACAAAACATATGTATGTTTTTGCATTTAACAGCCAATGTTCTTGTTCATGTTTGCCTAGATATATATAATGTTCTGCATTTTTTCCTACAGATCCCAAACTCCATCAACCATCATTTCTCTTTGTTGTGAAGGACTTCTGTGTGCATTTCCTGAGGAGTAAGTGTGAAAACATATTATCTCATTGTCTGTTTGAAGGTATCATTATTTTGCTTTCCTAATTTTAAAGATAATTTCATTGGATATAGAATTTTTGGTTGGTTGACAGATTTTTCATTCCTCATGTTTCATGTGATATTTTTACTCCTGATACTTCTATTTGCAACTGTTTTATAGTTTTCCTATTTGGCTGAAATTTAATATTTTTGGACAAATTTTCTCACTATGTCTTTATTACAATTACTTTATACTTTCTCTAACCGTTCCAATATCTGAATACTTTCTTATCTTGCTTCTGTTGATATTTAGTCTCTTAAGCAATTGCTACATTTTTCCTATATATTATTATCTTCATTTATGCCACATCTTATATATAAAAGGCACAGTTTTCTGCCAGGCAGCTAGAATGAGATCTGAGTCAATCTAATATGTAGTTGATGAGGATCTAGGCTTTGTTGCAGCTTTAGTTTGGTGCAATTCTCTTCAAGAAGGCAGAATCAGGTCTGTCCCTTTGATTAGATCAAAAATTAAGCAATAGTAAAATACTGGAGGGGCTTTCACAATGGCTCGGTAATAAAGAATCTGCCTGCAGGGCAGATGCAGGAGATATGGCTTTGATAGGAAGAACCCCTGGAAGAGGAAATGGCAGTTCACCCTAGTATTCTTGCCTGAAAAAGTTTCATGGACAGAGGAGCCTGGTGGGCTACTGTCCAAAGAATAGGACACGACTGAGTGACAGCATGAGCAAGAGCAAAATACTGGAGATCTGGGTATTCTTCACAGCTGAGATGCTCACTTCCAGAACCAAAGGAGATTACTTTCTGCTTTATAGCCCAGTTACCAGTTTTTTTGGTCACTGGAAGTTACTTTTACTCTCTTCTTCCTTCTTTTTTCTTCTTCTAAGGGATCTCCTTCAGTTCTCATGTTCTTCTCTGAGTATTTCAAAGGCTTTGGTCATGTATTCTTGAAAAAATATGTAATATATTGAAGGATTCTCCAGCCCCATTGTCAGTTATATTTATTTCAAGTTGGAAGGGCCTCTGATGAATTATACTCAGCTTTTTTTACCTTGCTTCTGCCTTCTGATGGAGTAGTATGCTTGTGAAAAGCTTGTGCAATCTCACAGGGTTATCTCTCAGCTGTTATTTTTAAAGTTGGCAGGAGGATGCAAACACATTTTATTAGCGAAGTTCCTTTGAGGTCTAATCTATCATGGTGGTTCATGATAGTTTAGAATCAAAGATTAAGTTCAAATTTCCTTAACAATTTGGATGATTTTGCCATGCCTTGTTCAATGCAGATTTCTCTTCCTCACAAATGTCAACTTAAAAAAAAAAAAGTCAAAACCTAAAAGTTGAGAGTTGTATTTTGTTTTCGTATTATAATGCAGGAAAAATGAGGAACATGGATGCTAAGTGGAGATAGCAAACAGCTAGGATTTGAACTAAGGATTTTCTGATTAAAAATCCCAAGTTATTGAGTACTAAAATATTGTGCTTCTTTTCTTATCCTTCTCAGGAAAAAAATGTGCTTGTGTGTGTTTGTGTGCATTTTTTTTTTTTTTTTTGCAAGAGAAAGTAGGACTCCAGGTCAGTAATTCATAATTCAATTTCTAACAATATATAACAATAACAACATACTTCTGCCTTCTATGTACCAAGAAGGGCATCCCTCATAGCTCAATTGGTAAAGAATCTGCCTGCAATGCAGGAGACCTGGGTTTCATTCCTGGTTTGGGAAGATCCCCTGGAGAAGGCAATGACTCTTTAAAGCAATCATATGGCATCACTGAGATTGAAGACTGACAGCCAAAATATTCTAAAACTCTTGAGGTGTCAAATTGAAATCATAATCTGGAAATCTGTAATCATTCTAATTACATTTTGATGCTGTAATTCTGCTTTCCCCCACAATTATGAGACAAAAGAAACTAGACAAATATCACAGAATGAAGACTGAACTTCTGTAGATTTCAGCTTCAATATTTATAATTTCATAATGCAAAATAAAACAGTAAGAGCATGCTTGAAAGGACTGGTTGAAGATTATCTTCTTCCATTCTCTTTATGATTCCATTGAGTCAGAAAAGTAGAGGATGTAGCAGTAGGTTTAACCAGCTTCCAGCAAAAAACACTTAGTTGTAGTAGATGGACTTATTACCTCTTAACAGAATAAAGTCTTTTTTCTTCTCTTTTGGTAATATAAGGGGAGAGGAAATTGTATGAGGGAAATACATGATATTTCTGCTAATTTGGAATGGAAACATGGAGGATTTCATCTAACATTGTAAATGCTCCTGACCCATAGTGAGATTCTATTTTTTTTATAGCTCTTGTCTCTACCTTATTTCTCACTATTTTAGAATAAATATATCTTTCTCAACCTGAATATAGGCAGCCTAAAGAAGCAAGTTTGTCTTTCATATTCACCTTTGTATCTTGCATGTGATAGATATTAAAAAATGATTGCTGAATGAATGAATTATGAGTACGAATGATTTCATGTATTACTTTGCACATAATTATAATGTTAAGTAAATTTAAATAATGTTAAGTTATTTTTCTTGTAATAGCAAAAGATTACCTTTGAAGTGTAAACTCTCAGTAATCAATTCAAAAGCATAGCATGCTGTAGAATGGAGGGGTTTATGGTTTGAAAATTTTAATTTAGTGTACAAAAATAAGTCCATGGTAAGGAGGAGGAGCCACTTTTTATTGCTGGTTTTTTCAATTAATTAAATTGTAGGAGGGGGGAGAGCAAAAACAATTATAAAATTCTCAGTGTAGAATTTTGCTTCACATACCTATTTCCTATCAAAATCTAGGACTTGTCTGAAATAGAGAAGGCATGTAGTGAATGTTCACAGAGTGAGGAACTGCAGGTGTGTATTCAGTCTAAGTACAAATGGTTGTGGTAGGTAACAGAAAGATCAGGAAGCAATTTGAACAAAGTTATCATGAAATCAAAGTGTCATTATTGGTAGTTACATTCCTAAAAGGGAGAGAGAATCTCTTAAATTATCATAAGCATCTTTCATTGTCATACCCCAGGCCCCTCCCAACCTTCTAACATCACCCTTTTGGCATCCTTAAAGTCAGTAAATCATCAAAAATGGATTTGAGGATGCAGTCTAATTTGGGTCATTTCACTGTAATTATGAGTCTGAAACAAACAAGACACCAATACCAAATGTTCACAACATCCAGAAAATCACCATGCACCTCATTTAAGATTCTCTTTTACTCTGGATGTTTAATCTGGAGGTTAAAATTGACAGTGTGTACTTCTGCTAATTGATACGCCAGAGGTTTGCAAATCTCAGACAGTATCGTTAATAATTTCCTGCCAGCAGCTCATGGCATGATCATTAGTAACGATGGACTTCACACTGGCGAGCTCTGACAGCAGTCCTCAGATTGTGCCAGCATTTCCATTCAGAATCCCCTGTCTCCTGTTGAGTGTGCAGAGTTGGCCAGGATGCAAGAGGAAGGTGTCAGTGTTCAAGTGATACCACTGGGCAGTATGTCAACTGATGGCATTTTCTCTGCCTACACTGAAAGAGCTTAGTGGGAGATGGAGTTCACATAATACCAAAAGCAATTACGATAACAGACAATTATTGTGCTTCCTGTTTTTTCACCTGTATCAAGCTAGAACAGGTGTGTTTTAAAAAAAGCCTACAAAAAAAAAAAAAAAGCCTATGAGCAGTCTGCGTTGCTCTGTACACTTGGGCGGATTGTGTGAAAGCTTCTTGGAAGAGTTTTATTTGGTCAATTTTTTCATTCTTAAGGAACAGAGTTATCCAATTATAATATTTATAAATAGAAGCAATTTTATAGAGTTTAGAGATGTTGACCAGTCATTAAAGGTCTTCCTTGGCTGGTAGTTTATGAGATATATTTTGAAATACAGTTTGGTTTTTATGTGAAGTACTCATTTAGCTAAAATTTTATCTCAGCTTCTCAATCTTGCAGTTATTAATATGAACAACTACAAATCTTGACCATTCTGCTCCATATTCATTTGATTTGCATGATGTTCTGCAGATTCAGGGGAAAAAATTCCTCAATCCAAGTGAGTGTACCAATGTGGAGGCACTGGCTGATAAGAGCCATATGTTTCTTCCAATAACATTTACTGATACTTTGTTTTTATTCCTGTAAAATGGAAATGCTTTAACATGTCATTTTCTAATTCATACTGATACTGAATTCATGAAAAAAGAACTATGTGAAAGTCCCTTCTATTGCACATGGAGAACATTTAAGTATGTAAAACTTGGTTTTATTGTTTTCAAAATTACGTAGATTGTACATTCTTCATGGCTATCCTGCAATTTCTTATTCTGAATATTTCTTATTCTAACTGTAGTCATCTTTATTTGAATACAAGTCCTTCTTGTTTGTGTTTGCTTTTCTTTTTCTTTTTTATCTCCATCAGTCTCTGCAGAGCTCCATGGTTCTGAAAGTCACAGTGCACTTAAATAGAGGAATATATGGTTGGGGGAAAGTCGTTTATATGGCTTGTCCAGACTATCTCGCAGAGTCCAATTTCACAAGCTATTAACATTTTGAAAGGAAACAATTAATTTGGCTGTCATATTCTAGAAAGGGGGACAAAATGTTAGAAAATACTGTTCAGTTGCTTTGCAAGAGACAGCTTGGTATAAGATGCATTTATATTATTATAAATTGAGGAGATACATTCCAAGAAAGAGGTGAGACATTATCTTTAAAGTTATTATATTTATTAATTTCAGAAACTTCCTTTTTGTCCTTGGGGAAGTACCAGGACAAATTAGAGGAAGTAATGTAGATAGCATAAAGAGCACTCTAAAACTCAGCAGTAAATAAGAACATGTAGGACATGTGGAATGAGGTACGTGTAACTAGGGAGACTATAAAGCATTATGGAATTAGTGTCAGGGATTCTAAAACATAGAAGGATATGCATGTTGGATGCACTCAAAGACCACAAGTTGAACTTTGAATGTAACAACCACATAAGAATAGCAAATGAGCAGGATTTGACTAGCTACTTAGAACTAGTGATAATTATTTTAAAAATGAAAAGTAGAAGTATATATTGTTAACTTTTATTTTTAAAATTTTTATTTATTTATTTATTTTGCATTTTGATTCTGTTTATATTGTAGTGGTTTTTGTCATACATTGACATGAATCAGCCATGGATTTACATGTGTTCCCCATCCCGATCCCCCCTCCCGCCTCCCTCTCCATCCCATCCCTCTGGGTCTTCCCAGTGCACCTGCCCTGAGCACATGTCTCATGCATCCAGCCTGGGCTGGTGATCTGTTTCATCCTAGATAATATACATGTTTCGATGCTGTTAACTTTTATTTTTATATTTGATTTTTTAAATTGACATATATTTGCATATCACAATATGCCCATGCATCCCACATATTAAAAAAACAGTATCATTAATTTTGCAAATGTATACAAATATTTCAGGGCTTCCCTGGTGACTCAGTGGTAACGAATCCACCTGTACGGTAGGAGATGTGGGTTTAGTCACTGAGTCAAGAAGATCCTGTTGTATAGCCTGTATTTTAAAATTACTAATATATTATTTTAAAGTAATGATTGACACTGGTTTTTTTTCTTGCCAAAAAAAAACCAAAACCAAAACAAAACAAACACACAAAGTAAATTAGTTCAAACACAGGAAAGGTATGAAAGATCTTAAAGGAAAAGAAATACTGTGCCCTTAAGCTAAGTGATATCCTGATCCCATTTGGCTCCTCTGATTGTTTCCTAGTTGCCCTTCATTCCCTTGATCTTTTTTTTTTTTTTTTTTTTTTGGTCTGTCTAACCAGGTTTTCAAATATCAGAAGAGCTACTAATGAGGAGGCAGTTTAAAGATATAGCATGCAAAAATAAATAAATAAATAAATAAATAAATAAATAAATAAATAAATAAAAATAAAGATATAGTGTGCACTTTGAAATAAAGCAGATATGGCTTGAAATTCCAACTGTGTCACTTCTTTAGTTTATTGGTAAGGACTGAGTAACCTCTTAGTGCCTCAGTTTCCTCAGCTATATTAAAAATGACCGTATATGATTTGGCACCTTGTAGTGACTCAGGAAATGTTAAGTTACTTTCTTCTCCATTCCCCCATCTCTTTTGATTCTGGGATGGCTCTGACTGCTGCTCTCATTTCTTCCCCTTAACCTACCTAGAGGTAGGTTGGCTAGAATTCAGACCAGGCTAGAACTTCCTAATATATAATCATGTTTTTTGTTTTGTTTTATTTTGTTAATTGTAGAGGGTGTTTTAGGTCTTCATAAAACAGGTGAAATTCAGCTTCTTCACTATTAGTGGTTGGGGCAGAGACTTGGATTACTGTAATGTTGAGTGGTTTGCCTTGAAAATGAACTAAGATCATTCTGTCATTTTGAGGTTGATCCATGAAGGAGATACTTAATGAATAACTTCACCTAATTTTCTAAAAGCAAAACCTTATTTTGGGTGAATGAAGGAGGAATGAATCATTGGAAAAATGATACAAAACCAAAAAGGGAGGAAAAAAGAACAACAAAAACAATAAATTCCTGGGGACCTTTGCAGCTTGGAGTTTCCCTGTGTTGCAGTTCTCATAAAAGAAACACAAGTAGAAATAAAAAAGTCAAGAGGATGTTTTGCATGTAAGCTCCCCCCATTCTTTCTGACTTAACATGGGTGTATATTTGATGCTAACATCTCTACATTTTTGAGAATTAGCAGGCTTACTGGAGTAGCTCATATGCACAGAATAAAAAAATGATTTCAATGCAATATGACTAAGAGAAGGAGATGAAGGGTATCTTTACTCAAGGGGCCAATAGTCTTGATGGAGAGGAAGGCAACAACAGAGTTTCCTAAAGTACCATGGAAAGAGAAGTGAAAAGAAAGAATCTATATGGATTCTCTGGCAAGGAACCTGCTAGGAAATATCCCAGCTAGAGAGGGAGATCTGGACTGTAGGGGTCTGGGCAAGGAGAAACATGACTGTCCTCTGACAGGAGGGAGCTGCAGTAAGGAGGCTTAAATTCAAATTTTGACTCAGACACTTGCTAACAGTGTAACACTGTTTCTTATATTCTACATGTTTGAATTATGTTGTCTTTAAATAACTAAAATGAATAATTTCACATATATTCACATGTGAGCATAACATGAATGATCATGTATCAAGTATGTATCATATTTATTTGAAGTTTATTGATGAGAGAGGATAAAGAGAGAAAGATTGACTTGTTCTCCTATTCATTTAAAATATTTTTTTATAATTTAAAAGTTATTTTCCATTTAGACTTACTAAAAATTATTTGGCTAAATACGCTGTGTTCTATGGTACG
Organism: Odocoileus virginianus; assembly: GCF_023699985.2. Lineage (NCBI taxonomy): Eukaryota > Metazoa > Chordata > Mammalia > Artiodactyla > Cervidae > Odocoileus > Odocoileus virginianus. Next base: position 36,908,791 of record NC_069680.1, read on the forward strand.
TCCTTGAGCCTGTGCTGTGCTGTGCTTAGTCACTCAGTCAAGTCTGCCTCTTTGCGACTCCATGGACTAGAGCCCACCAGGCTCCTCTGTTCACGGTGATTCTCTAGACAAGAATACTGGAGTGGGTTGCCATGCCCTCCTCCAGGGGATCTTCCCAACCTAGGTCTCCTGCATTGCAGGTGGATTATTTACCAGGTGAGCTACCAGGAAAGCCCAGGAATACTGGAGTTGGTAGCCTACTGGGGACGCTTTGCAACCCAGGAATTGAACCAGGGTCTCTTGCATTGAAGGGGGATTCTTTACCAGCTAACCTACCCAGGAAGCCCTCTTAACACTTAATAGTTTGCACTTCCTACTCCCAAATCCCTATATTTCCCACAACCATCCTGCCCCTGGTGAACACTAGTTTGTTCTATTTGTGAGCATGCTTCTTTAATATTATAGTCACTATTTTGCTGTATAGGATTAACCTGTTCTTGAAAGTGTGATGGAGATAGAGAACTGTCTGGGAGATTTAGAACCACGAAAGAAGGCCTTCCATTCCCAGAAGGTCCTTTTCCACTCCCAGAAAGGCAGTAGGAAAATACTAAGAAAAACTGATTTGAGTATCTCCTAAGGTAATGGTACGGACATAACAGAAGCTGAAGATATTAAGAAGAGGTGGCAAGAATACACAGAAAAACTATACAAAAAAGATCTTCATGACCCAGATAGCCACAATGGTATGATCACTCACCTAGAGCCAGACATCCTGGAGTGTGAAGTCAAGTGGGCCTTAAGAACCATCACTATGAACAAAAATAGTAGAGATGATAAAATTCCAATTGAGCTATTTCAAATCTTAAAAGATGATGCTGTGAAAGTGCTGCACTCAATATGCCAGCAAATCTGAAAAACACAGCAGTGGCCACAGGACTGGAAAAGGTCAATTTTCATCCAATTCCAAATAAAGGCAATGCCAAAGAATGTTCAAACTACCACACAACTGCATTCACCTCACACACTAGCAAAGTTATGCTCAAAATTCTCCAAGCCAGGCTTCAATAGTACATAAACCATGAAGTTCCAGATGTTCAAGCTGGATTTAGAAAAGGCAGAGGAACCAGAGATCAAATTGCCAACAACCATTGGATCATCAAAAAAGCAAGAGAATTCCAGAAAAACATTGACTTCTGCTTTATTGACTATGCCAAGGCCTTTGACTATGTGGATCACAACAAACTCTGGAAAATTCTTCAAGAGATGGGAATACCAGACCACCTGACCTGCCTCCTGAGAAATCTGTGTGCAGGTCAAGAAGCAACAGTTAGAACTGGACATGGAATAACAGACTGCTTCCAAATCAGGAAAAGAATACGTCAAGGCTGAATATTGTCACCCTGATTATTTAACTTTTATGCAGAGTTAATCATGTGAAATGCTGAGCTGGATGAAGTACAAGCTGGAATCAAGATTGCTGGGAGAAATTTTAATAGCCTCAGATATGCATATGCCACCACCCTATGGCAGAAAGCAAAGAAGAACTAAAGAGCCTCTTGATGAAAGTGAAAAGGGAGAGTGAAAAAGTTGGCTTAAAACTCAACATTCAGAAAACTAAGATCATGGTATCTGGTCCCATCACATGGCAAATAGACAGGGAAACAATGTAAACAGTGATAGACTTTATTTTTGGGGCTCCAAATCAGTGCAGATAGTGACTGCAGCCATGAAATTAAAAGATGCTTGTTCCTTGGAAGAAAAACTATGACCAACCTAGACAGCATACTCAGAGAAGGCAATGACACCCCACTCCAGTACTCTTGCCTAGAAAATCCCATGGACGGAGGAGCCTGGTAGTCTGCAGTCCATGGGGTCGCGGAGAGTCGGACAGGACTGAGTGACTTCACTTTCACTTTTCACTTTCATGCATTGGAGAAGGAAATGGCAACCCATTCCAGTGTTCTTGTCTGGAGAATCCCAGGGACTGCGGAGCCTGTTGGGCTGCCGTCTATGGGGTTGCACAGAGTCGGACACGACTGAAGCGACTTAGTAGCAATGGCAGGCAGCATATTAAAAAGCAGACTCATTACTTTGCCAACAAAGGTCTGTCTAGTCAAGGCTATGGTTTTTCCAGTGGTCATGTATGGATGTGAGAGTTGGACTATAAAGAAACCCGAGCAGCCAACAGTTGATGTTTTTGAACTGTGGTGTTGGAGAAGACTCTTGAGAGTCCCTTGGACTGCAAGGAGATCCAACCAGTCCATCCTAAAGGAAATCAGTCCTGAATATTCATTGGAATCCCTGTGATGAAGCTGAAACTACAGTATTTTGGTTACCTGATGCAAAGAACCAACTCATTGGAAAAGACCCAGATGCTAGGAAAGATTGAAGGCAGGAGGAGAAGGGGATGACAGAGTATGAGATGGTTGGCTGGCATCACAGACCTGATGGACATGAGTTTGAGTAGGCTCTGGGATTTGGTGATGGACAGGGGAGCCTGGCATGCTGCAGTTCATAGGGTCACAAAGAGTCAGACATGACTAAGTGACTGAACTAAGGTAATGGTGATAAACTGTGCATAGAGTGATGTCATAAATAAGGTATATTAGAGCTATTTTCCTCAAAGAAGTTTCACACTGTAATAGGATGATATATTGGAATGGAATGATGTATAAAGGAATGTAAAATTTTACAGATGTTGAATATTTTTATGTGAATAAATTTTATGAAATGAGATAAAAGTAAGAATGGAATATAGAGAAGAAAAGTTAGAATTTATGCCATGATCTGCTTCTTAGACATGAAATTCTTTTAAGGAAAAATGTTTACAAAGCCTTCTCCACTATTTTCCTCTGCACCTAGAACTACAATACTTTTATCAAACAACTAAACTAATTTTTCTTTTGACAGCTTTTGTTATAGACTCAAAAAGTCAAATATAAGTAAAACATAAAAAGAATTCCAATTGGAAATTATAAGAATTAATTTTACCTTCAAAATCTTGACATTTTAAATCTACATCATATGTAAGCAATCACATGTCAATAGATTTATACTTGAAATAACTGCCATATGACCCAGCAATCCCACTTCTGGGCATACACACCGAGGAAACAAGATCTGAAAAAGACACATGCACCCCAGTGTTCATCGCAGCACTGTTTATAATAGCCAGGACATGGAAGCACCCTAGATGCCCATCAGCAGACGAATGGATGAGGAAGCTGTGGTACATATACACCATGGAATATTACTCAGCCATTAAAAAGAATTCATTTGAATCAGTTCTAATGAGATGGATGAACTGGAGCCCATTATACAGAGTGAAGTAAGCCAGAAAGATAAAGACCATTATAGTATACTAACACATATATATGGAATTTAGAAAGATGGTAATAATAACCCTATATGCAAAACAGAAAAAGAGACACAGATGTACAGAACAGACTTTTGGACTCTGTGGGAGAGGGCGAGGGTGGGATGTTTCAAGAGAACAGCATCAAAACATGTATATTATCTAGGGTGAAACAGATCACCAGCCCAGGTGGGATGCATGAGACAAGTGCTCAGGCCTAGTGCACTGGGAAGACCCAGAGGAATCGGGTGGAGAGGGAGGTGGGAGGGGGGGATCGGGATGGGGAATACATGTAAATCCATGGCTGATTCATGTCAATGTATGACAAAACCCACTACAATATTGTAAATTAATTAGCCTCCAACTAATAAAAATAAATGAAAAAATAAAAAAATTAAAAAAAATAAAAAAATAAATAATTGTCAATTAAATGTGAAGAGATAAAAATCAAAACACATTTTTTATTGTAGTTGCTTTTCTTTTTATTCTTTTATCCTAATGCATCCTGGAATTATCCAAAAGAAATAGAAAAGTAGCTAGAAGAATACATGCGTTTTGAACACTGCATATATCATTAAAATTAAATTAGCATTGAAAGATTTAAATTATTAATTCATTAATATTAATTTATTAAATGGTTGTTGTTGTTGTTTAGTCACTAAATCATGTCCAACTCTTTGTAACTCCGTGAACTGTAGATCTCTAGGTTTTAGATGGTTACTTCTTTGTATTTTCCAAAAAAGTCAACATTGAAAGATATTCCCTATAATAAATAACAAAGAATCTTAGGATATCTTTGAATCAGGAAACAGTTTTAGCTATAAAAGCAATCATCTTTCTAACTTTAAAAATGATGATTTGGAGTAAATCCATTCTTTGAAAGTTCAGGAAATTAAAAATAATTTTCTTAAAAAATTCACACTCCTATTTGAAGTAATTCTCTTAATCTATTTCACTCAACTCTAGTGGTTGCAGTGTGGAAGACTGCAGGAAAAGTTTAGTAGTCATCCTTTTATGACTTCTTAGAATAGTACTTGTTTAATTGCATATTAAATAATTATCACAACATTATTTCAAACACAAAAGTTATTATATGCTATAACTAAGGGATAGAAAAAGCATTGCCAATATTTTTGGCTATTGTGTACAGAGAATAAAGCTATGTAGTTTTTTTTTTTTTTTTTTGGAGGTATTGCTCCAGCTATAGCTCTTAATTTGAATATTCACTGATTAATGGTTAATGAAATATTAATTGAGTTCAGTTCAGTTGCTCAGTCATGTTCAAATCTTTGTTACCCCATGGACTGCAGCATGCCAGGCTTTCCTGTCCAACACTAGCTCCCAGAGCTTGATCAAACTCATGTCCGTCAAGTCAGAGATGCCATCCAACCATCTCATTCTCTCTTGTCCCCTTCTTCTCCTGCCTTCAGTCTTTCCCAGCATCAGGGTCTTTTCCACTGAGTCAGTTCTTTGTATCAGATGGCCAAAATATTGGAGCTTCAGCTTTGGCATCAGTCCTTTCAATGAATGTTCAGGATTGATTTTCTTTAGGATGGACTTGTTTGATCTTGCAGTCCAAGGGACTCTCAAGAGTCTTCTCTAATATCACAGTTCAAAAGCATCAATTCTTTGCTGCTCAGCATTCTTTGTGGTGCAACTCTCACATCCATACATGACCACTGGAAAAATCATAGCTTTGACCAGACCTTTGTTAGCAAAGTAATGAGTCTGCTTTTAAAATGCTGTCGAGGTTGGTCAAAACTTTTCTTCCAAGAAGCTAGTGTCTTTTAATTTCATGGCTGCAGTCACGATCTGTAATGATTATTATGTTATGCTAATTATGGGCTTCTACAATCTAAAGCCTAAAATTATTATTTTCATTTTTTTTAGTCTAATATTTTTGAATAGTGGTTGAGATTTTATTCTGGTATATTCTTATTAAGTGTATATTAAGAACATAAACAATAAAATGATTTACTTGAATATTGCTTAAATAGCACATGAATTTAAATTTCTTAGCATGATTGCTAAAGAGATATATTTACCTTCAATTTTGTTTGGCTCTTATATTACAAAAAAGTAAATGGACGAAACAATCAACCACCACTCTTTTACTTTCATTTGATCATCTTCAAATAACCTAAATATTTGCCTTATGAAAAGATAACTTCTCCAGTGCAGACATTCCCTTAGAGAAAAGTAGGTTATACTAAGAAATAAATAAAGCAAGGGTTTAAGCTTTAATCTTAATGAATTATACTGATATGACTTCAGTATAACTCTCCCATAAATTCTTCTGCATATATTTGAAGAAAGAAAGAGAGAAAAAGAAGAAAAGTTAAAGATAAAAGAGGGAATGCTGGGAGAGAAGGAGAAAAGGAGAACAAAGGGAGGAGGAAAATGGGAGAGAAAAGAGAAGCTAGTAGGAAAGGAAAGGAAGAGTGGAAAGAAAGAGATGGAATATGAGGAGCAAATTTTATTCTGTAATTATTAATGAAAATAAATATCTATTCATGTTAAACTCAAGTTCTAATCTCTACATCAATCATCCAAGAAAAATGTGCTTCAAAGACCTGCAGTTCAACTTCTAGTCACTGTTCTTTATCCCAGTCCTTCTTCAATAGCTTTCATATTGTATATCTCTCCATTTCTTTTTTTAAAAAAATAATGTGATTAATTAGTTCCTTTTAGTTTTGGCTGTGCTGCGTCTTCGTTGCTATGTGGGCTTTTCTCTACTTGAAAGAGCAGGGGCTCCTCTCTGGTTGTGGTGCAGGCGTTCTCATTGCAGTGGCTTCTCTTATTGTCAAGTATGGGCTCTAGGGAACAAGGGCTTTAGTAGTTGCCATGTTTCTGCTTAGTAGTGGCGGCTCCATAGCTCTAGAGCCAGGCTCAATAGTTGTGGTGCCAGGGCTTAGTTGCTCCGTGGCATGTGGGGCCTTCCTGGATCAGGGATCAAGCCCATGTCTCTGGCATTGCTGGGCAGATTCTTTACTGCTGAGCCACCAGGGAAGCCCCCTCCATTTCTTTTTGACTGATTAAGAGTAAAGCTTATTTAGTAGTTTCATTTACTCAAAATAACCACCAAGAATTCAACCAGAGAAATGTAAACACAATGTACATAAAGTTTGAATCTTGTGTCAGATCATCCAGGTGTTGTGGATACTGCTTCATGAACCATCCAGATGTTTTTCTCTGTTGTCTATCCACAAGTTTTGTTGTGTTTATGTGGTCAAAAGCTTTTATTTTCATTTCTTCTGGTTGTGTGTGAAATATCATGAGACTAGAAATGAATGAGTTGGTAATTATGAATGCATTCTTTAGGCTTTCCAAGCTCAACAGATGTAACAAACAATATTCTCTGAATGATAAGCAGAAAGATTTACATCTGCTAAATTTACAAGAATCACAATTATAACAGCAGTAAACAGCAACAATGAAGTTCAGCACTGTCTTTAAGGAAAATCGTGTTAGCAAGTAAATAAGAGAAAAGAGTGTTTTCATCATGACCAAGAAGGCAGTTTTTGTCTTCCTTTAAACTAGCAGGTTTCATTTGCTATTATGACAGAAATCTGAGAAATGCAGGGGGCAAACTTCTTTATATCTATAGACAAAGTGTTGAGAAAAATATGAGACTCCAGTGTTTGTAAGTACCTATCATTTCTTGGCTAAGTAGTATATTTTCTTTAGACCTAATCAGAAATCAGGAGTCAGATTGTATTTGGCGTATCCAAAACTAAGATTTAAAAATATCTGCAACAAATATTTGATATTTCCTTTGTAATTTTTAGCAGAGAAATGTATAGAAAAGTTAAAAGTTACAAAGTATATTTATATTTTTTGTATCACTTGGAACTAATCCTTAACTAAGATTTAGATGTTTGTTTCCTACAAAAAAAGGATATTCTTCTACACAACTGCAGTGTAACCCAGGAAATCACCATTGATACACTATCTTCTACTCCCACATACTACTGGAGTTTTGTCTAGTGTTAATATAATGTCTTTCATAGCTAATGGATCAAATTCAGAATTTGTTTTTTTTTTTAACTTTTATCACTTTGACACCTGAAAAAATTCTGTGACATTTTTACAGATCTCCCTTTAATTTGGGTTTTTGTCTTCTTTCTTCATCATTAGTTTAAAGGTGTGCATCTTTGGAAGGAATGTCAGAGAAATTCTGCATTTCTTTCATTGCTTCCCAGATTTTGACTTGTCCTGTTAATGATGTTGTTTATTTTCATCATTTCCAATAGGTGGTGTCTGTAGGGTTTCTCTGATGTAAAATGTATTCCCTTTTACTTTGTAATTCCTTTTTTTTTTGAGGAGATATTTTGAGATGATATGAGTATTTTATTCCTATCAAATGGTCAGTTTCATCTTTATTAATTTATATCACATGAACTCATGGTTTCCTGTATTATATAAAGAATGACAGTCTGTTAACATATATGTGGGCAGATCCTGGGATTGCCATTGCCTTCCCTCTGCCTCCATATTCAAGGCCTCGGCTGCTCCTCCATGTGGATGCATTACTCATCCTGCTCTGAGACACCATGCTGATCCTGTCATCTGTGGGCAGGACCGTCTCAGCCTACATATATCTCCCTCCTCCTATATGTATGTATGCGTTCCTCAGGCTGCTCATGTTCTGGTTCCCATAAAAATTAAAATTTTTATTCTTTGCAAGCTTACATGAATGCATGAAAGGACAGGCTGCATACTGGGAGAAAACTCATGCAAGCTACAAGTCCTTTAAAGACTCAGTATCTAGAACATATCAAGAACTGCCAATATCCAATGGTAAAAAATAAATGATAAAATTAGAAAATGGGCAAAAGATATGAATAGGTAGAGAAAAATGATAGTCCTAATTTTTAGACACATTGCAAAAAGACATTATATATATACATAAAATATATGGGTTCACATATATCATGTTATATTTAATATAGACATATGTATGATAATGCTGATGGATCAGACAGTAAAGAATCTGCCTGCAATGCAGGAGGCCCAGATTTGATCCCTGGGTTGGGAAGATCCCCTGAAGAAGGGAATGGCAACCCACTCTAGTATTCTTACCTGGAGAATCCCATGGACAGAGGAGCTGGCGAGCCACAGTTTATGGGGTTGCACAGAGCCAGGCACAACTGAGAAACTAACACTTTCACCATCATAATAAATATATAGTGTATTTATGTGTATATGTGTGTGCATGTGTACACATTATGTTTGCTAAATTGTAGGAAGATCACAATTAAAACAAATAAAGGATAGCTCTACAAATGACAAGCACAATATTAAAATTTATGATCAAAATTTGTGTGTATCAGGGATCAACTTACTACGTGGGAAGTTTGTTTGTTTTTTTTTTTAAATTTTTGTAAATAAACTTTTAGTGGAACACAGCCATTCTCATCCCTGTGGGTATTTCCTTCAGCTACTTTTGTGCTACAGGAGCTTAGTTAATTGCAACATAGATCATATGGCCTGTAAAGCCTTAAATATTTAATAGCTAGTCCTTCATAGCAAACATTTTGGCAACTCCTTACTTAGTTGGTTAGTATTCACAATGTCAAATAATGCCAGTATTTGCATCTCTGATTCTCTGAAGACACAACTCATTTTGGTTTTAATCACTAGTGTTAATTTTACTCCCTTATTCAATTTAAATTCTTAATTTTCTCCAAGTCTGTTACTTCTTGTAATTTGTAATAACTAGCAATACTTTACATCTCAGATTGTCTGATAGACACTGTACAGACTAACACTTCATTATCCAGAGAGGATGACAGTTCATGTCGGCCTAGGAATCTATCTCTTGAAAGACCTAGAGAAAACTGAGAGCAAAGATGATGTGTTCACCCTTGGACACAATTTTGCTACATGACTTAAACTCAGTTTGGGTTTTCCTGTGCTTTTTTTTCACACTTGATAGCATATTCAAGTTAGGTAAAAATGTTAATTAAAGTTCAGTTTTCATTGTTCAAATGACAGGATAAGTGTTTATTTAAGAATCTCATTGGAATTTGAAATAACCAAGAAAGGTCACTCTAAGAAATTACAGAGTTCTAAGATAATTAATTTTTCCTCTAAATCTCAGCAGTATTAGTTTTCTCCCTTTATGTTTTTTGCCATTATAATCTGCATAAATGGAATGGAGGATACAGCTGAGTATATCATTTGAGAGCAGGACTCCTTTTAAAAGTTCATTATATTAAATTTAGAAAAATAATGTAACATCATAACCTGTATAATGTTTTAATGGTTGTCACAATAAGTCACTTTGCCAACTTCTTATTTTAGAATTGGTATAAATTTTTTACACACTAGCATTCTTTTCTTCGTTTGAAAAACAAATCTTAATGAACAGCATAGAAAATTATATTTTTAAAACATAATTGGAATAAAATGTTACATTAGTATAGTAATAAGTCAGTCTGTGTATATGAAAGTCACTTAGTTGTGTCCGATTCCTTGCGACCGCATAGACTATAAAAGTCCATGAAATTCTCCAGGCCAGGATACTGGAGTGGGTAGCCTTTCCCTACTACAGGGAATCTTCCTAATCCAGGGATCGAACCGAGGTCTCCCACATTGCAAGCAGATTCTTTTCCAGCTGAGCCACAAGGGAAGTCAATAAATCTGTCTAGTATATTTCAAAATCATCTCCAACATGGAATGTATTTAAACTGCTCTTACAATATCATCACTTTTTAATGAGAGGTAAATCAATGGCTTTCAAATCTCTCTCATCATTGTATATAAGAAATACATACAAATAGAAAAGTATATGTTAAAGTAGAAATATACACAGATAATCTTGATTCCTTTTGATGTTTTGATGTTTGATTTTACTTAATATAAAATTAAAAGTTCAATGTCAGAAGTAGTCTATTACTCTTTAAACATATCACAGCATATAACACACACTTATTTTTGTATATGTACTTTTTTGCAGAACATTGTGGATGTTCTTAGACAACAGAATAAAATGTTAGTAATATGGGCACTATACCTTCTTACAATAAGTTTCAGTATGAAGTATTCACTATGTGTCTTGAAGCACATATTAGATAAAAATGCAGCTTCAATATTTTCCAAGTGAAATTTAAGCTTTTTAAGTTAGACTTTAAAAAAAAAAAAACATTCAGTTCCCAAATGCATTTTCCACCATGACCAAGTGGGCTTTATCCCAGGAATGCAAGGATTCTTTAATATCCGCAAATCAATCAATGTAATACACCACATTAACAAATTGAAAGATAAAAACCATATGATTATCTCAATAGATACAGAAAAAGCTTTGACAAAATTCAACATCCATTTATGATTAAAACTCTCCAGAAAGCAGGAATAGAAGGAACATACCTCAACATAATAAAAGCTATATATGACAAACCCACAGCAAGCATCACCCTCAATGGTGACAAATTGAAAGCATTTCCCCTGAAATCAGGAACAAGACAAGGGTGCCGACTCTCACCACTACTATTCAACATAGTTTTGGAAGTGTTGGCCACAGCAATCAGGGCAGAAAAAGAAGTAAAAGGAATCCAGATAGGAAAAGAAGAAGTGAAACTCTCTCTGTTTGCAGATGACATGATCCTCTACATAGAAAACGCTAAAGACTCCACTAGAAAATTACTAGAGCTAATCAATGAATACAGTAAAGTTGCAGGATATAAAATTAACACACAGAAATCTCTTGCATTCCTATACACTAACAATGAGAAAACAGAAAGAGAAATTAAGGAAACAATACCATTCACCATTGCAACAAAAAATAAAATACTTAGCAGTATATCTACCTAAAGAAACAAAAGACGTATACATAGAAAACTATAAAACACTGATGAAAGAAATCAAAGAGGACACAAACAGATGGAGAAATATACCGTGTTCATGGATTGGAAGAATCAATATTGTCAAAATGGCTATACTACCCAAAGCAATCTATAGATTGAATGCAATCACTATCAAACTACCATGGTATTTTTCACAGAACTAGAACAAATAATTTCACAATTTGTATGGAAATACAAAAAACCTCGAATAGCCAAAGTAATCCTAAGAAAGAAGAATGGAACTGGAGCAATCAATCTGCCTGACTTCAGACTCTACTACAAAGCCACAGTCATCAAGACAGTATGGTACTGGCACAAAGACAGAAATATAGATCAATGGAACAGAATAGACAGCCCAGAGATAAATCCATGAACCTATGGTCACCTTATCTTCGACAAAGGAGGCAAGGATATACAATGGAAAAAAGACAACCTCTTTAACAAGTGGTGCTGGGAAAACTGGTCAACCACCTGTAAAAGAATGAAACTAGAACACTTTCTAACACCATACACAAAAATAAACTCAAAATGGATTAAAGATCTAAACATAAGACCAGAAACTATAAAACTCCTAGAGGAGAACATAGGCAAAACACTCTCCGACATAAATCACAGCAGGATCCTCTTTGACCCACATCCCAGAATTTTAGAAATAAAAGTAAAAATAAACAAATGGGACCTAATGAAACTTAAAAGCTTTTGCACAACAAAGGAAACTATAAGCAAGGTGAAAAGACAGCCCTCAGATTGGGCGAAAATAATAGCAAACGAAGCAACAGACAAAGGATTAATCTCAAAAATATATAGGCAACTCCTCCAGCTCAACTCCAGAAAAATAAATGACCCAATCAAAAAATGGGCCAAAGAACTAAACAGACATTTCTCCAAGGAAGACATACAGATGGCTAACAAACACATGAAAAGATGCTCAACATCACTCATTATCAGAGAAATGCAAAGCAAAACCACAATGAGGTACCATTATACGCCAGTCAGGATGGCTGCTATCCAAAAGTCTACAAGCAATAAATGCTGGAGAGGGTGTGGAGAAAAGGGAACCCTCTTACACTGTTGGTGGGAATGCAAATTAGTACAGCCACTATGGAAAACAGTGTGGAGATTTCTTAAAAAACTGGAAATAGAATTGCCATATGACCCAGCAATCCCACTTCTGGGCATACACACCAAGGAAACCAGATCTGAAAGAGACACGTGCACCCCAATGTTCATTGCAGCACTGTTTATAACAGCCAGGTCATGGAAGCAACCTAGATGCCCATCAGCAGATGAATGGATGAGGAAGCTGTGGTACACATACACCATGGAATATTACTCAGCCATTAAAAAGAATTCATTTGAATCAGTTCTAATGAGATGGATGAAACTGGAGCCCATTATACAGAGTGAAGTTAGCCAGAAAGATAAAGACCATTACAGTATACTAACACATATATATGGAATTTAGAAAGATGGTAACAATAACCCTATATGCAAAACAGAAAAAGAGACTCAGATGTATAGAACAGACTTGTGGACTCTGGGAGAAGGCGAGGGTGGGATGTTTCAAGAGAACAGCATTGAAAAATGTATATTATCTAGGGTGAAACAGATCACCAGCCCAGGTTGGGTGCATGAGACAAGTGCTCGGGCCTGGTGCACTGGGAAGACCCAGAGGGATCGGGTGGAGAGGGAGGTGGGAGGGGGGACCGGGATGGGGAATACATGTAAATCCATGGCTAATTCATTTCAATGTATGACAAAAACTACTGTAATGATGTAAAGTAATTATCCTCCAACTAATAAAAATAAATGGAAAAAAAAAATAAACAGTTTTGGAAAGCATCAAAAAGAAAAAAATAAAAAAAATAAAAAAAATTAAAAAAAAACCATTCAGTTCCCCAAATGCATTTTCCCCACAGTCAAATTTTTCAATTAAAAGTAATATTTTCTAATTGCTGAGTAATATTACATGGTGTATATGTACCATAGGGAGGAGGCAAGGGTGGGATGTTTCAAGAGAACAGCATCAAAACATGTATATTATCTAGGGTGAGAAAGATCACCAGCCCAGGCTGGATGCATGAGACAAGTGCTCGGGCCTGGTGCACTGGGATGACCCAGAGGAATCGGGTGGAGAGTGAGGTGGGAAGGGGAATCGGAATGGGGAATACATGTAAATCCATGGCTGATTCATGTCAATGTGTGACAAAACCCACTACAATATTGTAAAGTAATTAGCCTCCAACTAATAAAAATAAATGGAAAAAAAAAGTAATATTTTCAAATTGCATTGTTAAACATCTTATAAAAGTAAATAAAAATGTACCATATAGTAGGACTTTCATTTATAGAAGCTTTAGGAGAAAGAGAGAAATTGAAAGAAAAATGAAACTAAAAAGACAGTAGGTATGTCTTATGTGTGTATTCACCAGTATTGAGTTTACTTTTAGAACTCCCGAGATCAGATGCACGATGGCCACCTAATGAACTACTTTGTGTATCCCTGAGCATGGAATCTTCTTTTTCAGTTTCTTGTAAAATTTAGGGATTGCTTTCCTAACACTTCATGTCAACCAAGCTTGGTGTCTTTCATAGAGATGGATGTTAGCTATGAAAGTAACTTTCACTCATATGTCAGAACTGGGCAAATATTAAAAGAAAAGGAAATGACACCAGAGGTTTAGGGCTGACATTAAATGATAAGGGGTATAAAACATTCATCGAAGAGTGTGGGTCTGTAACATTCTCTGTAGAAAAAAAAAATTCCAAGCACTATAAAAAGGAATATCTTTTGTGTCTTACAGGTTTTCTCTAGAGTAGAATGAATGCCCAGAGTACCATAATTATTTTAAAAATTATTCATTTAGAAAAAAAAATAATAATTATTTTCGCTGAGATGGGCCTGTTCGCAGAACTGGAATTTGAAATTTGTCTGTGTGTGTGTGTGTTAAAGAACATGGTGTTTGTATACTGTGCAGTGGTATCAAAGAATGGCTTTTGTTGAACTGACATTTTGTAAAATAACGTTTGTTTTCTTTTTTTTTTCCATTTATTTTTATTAGTTGGAGGCTAATTACTTTACATCATTTCAGTGGTTTTTCTCATACATTGAAATGAATTAGCCATGGATTTACATGTATTCCCCATCCCAGTCCCCCCTCCCACCTCCCTCTCCACCCGATCCCTCTGGGTCTTCCCAGTGCACCAGGCCCGAGCACTTGTCTCATGGACCCAACCTGGGCTGGTGATCTGTTTCACCCTAGATAATATACATGTTTTGATGCTGTTCTCTTGAAACATCCCACCCTGGCATTCTCCCAGATTCCACGTCTGTTCTATACATCTGAGTCTCTTTTTCTGTTTTGCATATAGGGTTATCATTACCATCTTTCTAAATTCCATATATATGTGTTAGTATACTGTAATGGTCTTTATCTTTCTTGCTTACTTCGCTCTGTATAAAGGGCTCCAGTTTCATCCGTCTCATTAGAATTGATTCAAATGAATTCTTTTTAATGGCTGAGTAATATTCCATGGTGTATATGTACCACAGCTTCCTCATCCATTCGTCTGCTGATGGGCATCTAAGGTGCTTCCATGTCCTGGCTATTATAAAGTGCTGCGAGGAACATTTGGGTGCACATGTCTCTTTCAGATCTGGTTTCCTCGGTGTGTATGCCTAGAAGTGGGATTGCTGGGTCATATGGCAGTTCTATTTCCAGCTTTTTAAGAAATCTCCACACTGTTTTCCATAGTGGCTGTACTAATTTGCATTCCCACCAACAGTGTAAGAGGGTTCCCTTTTCTCCACACCCTCTCCAGTATTTATTGCTTGTAGACTTTTGGATAGCAGCCATCCTGACTGGTGTGTAATGGTACCTCATGGTGGTTTTGATTTGCATTTCTCTGATAATGAGTGATGTTGAGCATCTTTTCATGTGTTTATTAGCCCTCTGTATGTCTTCCTTGGAGAAATGTCTGTTTAGTTCTTTGGCCCATTTTTTGATTGGGTCATTTATTTTTCTGGAGTTGAGCTGGAGGAGTTGCCTATATATTTTTGAGATTAATCCTTTGTCTGTTGCTTCGTTTGCTATTATTTTCGCCCAATCTGAGGGCTGTCTTTTCACCTTGCTTATAGTTTCCTTTGTTGTGCAAAAGCTTTTAAGTTTCATTAGGTCCCATTTGTTTATTTTTACTTTTATTTCTAAAATTCTGGGATGTGGGTCAAAGAGGATCCTGCTGTGATTTATGTCGGAGAGTGTTTTGCCTATGTTCTCCTCTAGGAGTTTTATAGTTTCTGGTCTTATGTTTAGATCTTTAATCCATTTTGAGTTTATTTTTGTGTATGGTGTTAGAAAGTGTTCTAGTTTCATTCTTTTACAGGTGGTTGACCAGTTTTCCCAGCACCACTTGTTAAAGAGGTTGTCTTTTTTCCATTGTATATCCTTGCCTCCTTTGTCGAAGATAAGGTGACCATAGGTTCGTGGATTTATCTCTGGGCTGTCTATTCTGTTCCATTGATCTATATTTCTGTCTTTGTGCCAGTACCATACTGTCTTGATGACTGTGGCTTTGTAGTATAGTCTGAAGTCAGGCAGATTGATTGCTCCAGTTCCATTCTTCTTTCTTAGGATTACTTTGGCTATTCGAGGTTTTTTGTATTTCCATACAAATTGTGAAATTATTTGTTCTAGTTCTGTGAAAAATACCATGGTAGTTTGATAGTGATTGCATTCAATCTATAGATTGCTTTGGGTAGTATAGCCATTTTGACAATATTGATTCTTCCAATCCATGAACACGGTATATTTCTCCATCTGTTTGTGTCCTCTTTGATTTCTTTCATCAGTGTTTTATAGTTTTCTATGTATAGGTCTTTTGTTTCCATAGGTAGATATACTCCTAAGTATTTTATTCTTTTTGTTGCAATGGTGAATGGTATTGTTTCCTTAATTTCTCCTTCTGTTTTCTCATTGTTAGTGTATAGGAATGCAAGAGATTTCTGTGTGTTAATCTTATATCCTGCAACTTTACTGTATTCATTGATTAGCTCTATATTTCTGGTAGAGTCTTTAGGGTTTTCTATGTAGAGGATCATGTCATCTGCAAACAGAGAGAGTTTCACTTCTTCTTTTCCTATCTGGATTCCTTTTACTTCTTTTTCTGCCCTGATTGCTGTGGCCAACACTTCCAAAACTATGTTGAATAGTAGTGGTGAGAGTCGGCACCCTTGTCTTGTTCCTGATTTCAGGGGAAATGCTTTCAGTTTTTCACCATTGAGGGTGATGCTTGCTGTGGGTTTGTCATATATAGCTTTTATTATGTTGAGGTATGTTCCTTCTATTCCTGCTTTCTGGAGAGTTTTAATCATAAATGGATGTTGAATTTTGTCAAAGGCTTTTTCTGCATCTATTGAGATAATCATATGGTTTTTATCTTTCAATTTGTTAATGAGGTGTATTACATTGATTGATTTGTGGATATTAAAGAATCCTTGCTTTCCTGGGATAAAGCCCAGTTGGTCATGGTATATGATTTTTTTATGTTGTTGGATTCTGTTTGCTAGAATTTTGTTAAGGATTTTTGCATCTAGGTTCATCAGTGATATTGGCCTGTAGTTTTCTTTTTTTGTGGCATCTTTGTCTGGTTTTGGAATTAGGGTGATGGTGCCCTCATAGAATGCGTTTGGAAGTTTACCTTCTTCTGCAATTTTCTGGAAGAGTTTGAGTAAGATAGGTGTTAGCTCTTCTCTAAATTTTTGGCAGAATTCAGCTGTGAAGCCATCTGGTCCTGGGCTTTTGTTTGCTAGAAGATTTCTGATTACAGTTTTGATTTCCTTGCTTGTGATGGGTCTGTTAAGATCTTCTATTTCTTCCTGGTTCAGTTTTGGAAAGTTATGCTTCTCTAAGAACTTGTCCATTTCTTCCAAGTTGTCCATTTTATTGGCATAGAGCTGCTGGTAGTAGTCTCTTATGATCCTTTGTATTTCAGTGTTGTCTTTTGTGATCTCTCCATTTTCGTTTCTAATTTTGTTAATTTGGTACTTCTCCCTGTGTTTCTTAATGAGTCTTGCTAATGGTTTGTGAATTTTGTTTATTTTTTCAAAAAACCAGCTTTTAGCTTTTTTGATTTTTGCTGTGGTCTCTTTAGTTTCTTTTGCATTTATTTGTCTTAATTTTTAAGATTTCTTTCCTTCTACTAACCCTGAGGTTCTTCATTTCTTCCTTCTCTAGTTGCTTTAGGTGTAGAGTTAGGTTATTTATTTGACTTTTTTCTTGTTTCTTGAGATAGGCCTGTAATGCTATGAATCTTCCCCTTAGAACTGCTTTTACAGTGTCCCATAGGTTTTGGGTTGTTGTGTTTTCATTTTCATTCATTTCTATGCATATTTTGATATCTTTTTTGATTCCTTCTATGATTTGTTGGTTATTCAGAAGCATGTTGTTTAGCCTCCATATGTTTGAATTTTTAATAATTTTTTTCCTGTAATTGGGATCTAATCTTACTGCACTGTGGTCAGAAAAGGTGACTGGAATGATTTCAGTTTTTTTGAATTTACCAAGACTAGATTTATGGCCCAGGATGTGATCTATTCTGGAGAAGGTTCCGTGTACACTTGAGAAAAAGGTGAAGTTGATTGTTTTGGGGTGAAACGTCCTATAGATGTCAATTAGGTCTAGCTGGTCCATTGTGTCATTTAAAGTTTGTGTTTCCTTGTTCATTTTCTGTTTAGTTGATCTATCCATAGTTGTGAGTGGGGTATTAAAGTCTGCTATTATTATTGTGTTACTATTAATTTCCTCTTTCATACTCATTAGCGTTTGCCTTACATATTGTGGTGCTCCTATGTTGGGTGCATATATATTTATAATTGTTATATCTTCTTCTTGGATTGATCCTTTGATCTTTATGTAGTGTCCATCTTTGTCTCTTTTCACAGCCTTTATTTGAAAATCTATTTTATATGATATGAGCATTGCGACTCCTGCTTTCTTTTGGTCTCCGTTTGCGTGGAATATTTTTTTCCAGCCCTTCACTTTTAGTCTGTATGTGTCCCTTGTTTTGAGGTGGGTCTCTTGTAGACAGCATATATAGGGGTCTTGCTTTTGTATCCATTCAGCCAGCCTTTGTCTTTGGTTGGGGCATTCAACCCATTTACATTTGAGGTAATTATTGGTAGGTATGGTCCTGTTGCCATTTATTTTGTTGTTTGGGGTTCACGTTTATACCACCTTTCTGTGTTTCCTGTCTAGAGAAGATCCTTTAGTATTTGTTGAAGAGCTGGTTTGCTGGTGGTGAATTCTCAGCTTTTGCTTGTCTGTAAAGCTTTTGAGTTCTCCTTTATATCTGAATGAGATCCTTGCTGGGTAGAGTAATCTAGGTTGTAGGTTATTCTCTTTCATTACTTTAAGTATGTCTTGCCATTCCCTTCTGGCCTGAAGAGTTTCTATTGATAGATCAGCTGTTATCCTTATGGGAATCCCTTTGTGTGTTATTTGTTGTTTCTCCCTTGTTGCTTCTAATATTTGTTCTTTGTGTTTAATCTTTGTTAATTTGATTAATATGTGTCTTGGGGTGTTTTCACATTGGGTTTATCCTGTTTGGGACTCTCTGGGTTTCTTGGACTTGGGTGGCTATTTCCTTCCCCATTTTAGGGAAGTTTTCAGCTATTATCTCCTGGAGTAACTTCTCATGGCCTTTCTTTTTTTTCTTCTTCTTCTGGGACTCCTATGATTCGAATGTTGGGGCATTTCACATTGTCCCAGAGGTCCCTGAGGTTGTCCTCATTTCTTTTGATTCTTTTTTCTTTTTTCCTCTCTGCTTCATTTATTTCCACCATTTTATCTTCTAACTCACTTATCCTATCTTCTGTCTCTGTTATTCTACTATGTTTCCCTCCAGAGTGTTTTTGATCTCATTTATTTCATTATTAATTGACTCTTTTTTATGTCTTCTAGGTCCTTGTTAAACATTTCTTGCATCTTCTCAATCTTTGTCTCCAGACTATTTATTTGTAACTCCATTTTGTTTTCAAGATTTTGGATCTTTTTTATTATCATTATTCTAAATTCTTTTTCAGGTAGATTCCCTATTTCCTCCTCTTTTGTTTGACTTGGTGGGCTTTTTTCATGTTCCTTTACCTGTTAGGTATTTCTCTGCCTTTTCATCTTGTTTAGATTGCTGTGTCTGTAGTGGGCTTTCTGTCTGGTGATCTGTGGTTCCTTTTTATTGTGGAGGTTTCACCCAGTGGGTGGGGTTGGACGATTGGTTTGTCAAGGTTTCCTGGTTAGGGAAGCTTGTGTCAGCGTTCTGGTGCATGGAATTGGATTTCTTCTCTCTGGAGTGCAATGGAGTGTCCAATAATGAGTTTTGCGATGGGTCTATGTGTTAGGTGTAACTTTGGAAAGCCTGTATGTTGACACTCAAGTCTATGTTCCTGTGTTGCTAAAGAATTTGCGTGGTATGTCTTGTACTGGAGCTTATTGGCTCTTGGGTGGTGGTTGGTTTTGGTGTAGGTATGGAGGCTTTTGGATGGTCTCTTATTCCTTAATGTTCCGTGTAGTCAGGAGTTTTCTGGTTTTCTCAGGTTTGGGGCTTAAGTCTCCTGCCTCTGGATTTCAGTTTTATTCCTCCAATAGTCTCAAGACTTCTCTAACTATACAGCACTGATAATAAAACTTCTAGGTTAATGGTGAAAAGATTCTCCACCGTGAGAGACAACCAGAGAGGTTCACAGAGTTACATGAAGAATAGGAGAGGGAGGAAGGAGATAGAGGTGAGCAGGAGGAGAAAAAGGGGGACTCAAGAGGAGAGAGACAGATCTACGCAGTTATCTGTTCCCAAAGTGTTCTCCATAGCCCAGACACCCACAAAGATTCACAGAGTTGGATTGGGAAAAGAAGGGGAAAGGAGGAAATAGAGGTGTTCTGAGGTAGAAAACAGAGAGTCAAAAGTGGGAGAGTAATCACCACACTCCTGAATAGAAATGGGAACTGAATATTGGATTCTTAAATGTCCAAGATTTATATCACATACTGAAAAACAAAGATAAAAAATCTAGTGTAGAGGTTAGACTCTTTGAAATACAATATTTAAAAACAAAAGCACACACAAAAAAATTTAGAAATGTATATGAAGTTTGGTTTAAAAATAGGGTTTCTCTTTCTCTTTTTTTTTATGGCAAGGTTATAGTGAAATGAAAATGAAAATTAAGGAATAATAGAGGAGTATTAGAGGACTTTAAAAGGAAATAGAGAAAAACAAGAAAAAGAAAAAGAAAAAAAAATTTTTCCCTAATTAAAAAAATCGTGAAAATATATGAAAATGAAAGTTGAGGAGTAATGGGGGAGTAATAGGGAATTTTAAAAGAAAATAAAAGAGAAAAAATAAAAAATAAAAAAAGGAAAGAAAAAAAAATTTTTTTTTAATTAAAAAAAAATATACATATATATCTAGGAATTTCTCTGGAGTTGTTCTGGTCAGTGTAGGTTCAGTTCAATTTCAGATAGCTCCTCTTTCCAGCTTACACTTCTTGATATCTATAGGCCCCTTCCGGTATAGTCAGTGTTCCCTTCAGGGATTTTAATCTGTTGCACCGGTCCTTTCTGAAGCGGTTCCCTTTGTTTATTTGGCTTCCATTTGCCATCTCTTCGGTGTCTAGTTTCCGCCCTGACACAGAAGACGGAGGTGATCTCTTATTTAGGTTCGCTAGTTCAGTTCAGTCCTGCTACGGGGAGGGCGGGGCGCTGCAGACAGATACTGCTCTGTGTGGATAGCACTCACCGTGTTCCGGTCACACTGGGTTTGCCCTGCTCACGGGTGTCAGTGCTTTCGCCGTCTACACTGCTCAGGCTCCCGGCTGCTCTATATGGAGCGGGCCCGGCGTTGAGTGCAGTTCCAGTTTTCGGGTAATCCACAAAAGCGCGGATTCGGTTGCGCCTGCGTTTTGTGCCTTCCCCGCCCTGAGTGGTTCAGGCAGCTAGAGGCTTGGGCGCACTCTCCCCGGGTGCAGCACGCCTTTTCCCTCCGCAGCGAGTGGCCCAGGCAGCCAGAGGCTTGGGCGCAATCTCCCCGGGTACGGCGCGCTTTTTCCCTCCGCGGCCCCAGCGCGCGCCGCCAGTCGGGTCTCAGGAAGTCTTTAGATAGGAACCAGGGGCCTGTTTGCAGTGTGGGAGGGGGTGGCTTCTCAGGGGCTGAGTTTGCCTTTTTCCCCTCCCCCCTGCCTCCTACCTCCAGCGGGGATGGGCTGGCTCTTCTCTGGAGTTTCTCAGTCCCTTTGTTTTGCGAACCGCAGGCAGTGTGTTCCGGCCGGTTAATTTTGACCCTTGCTATCCCACAGTTTAAAAAAGCTCCCTCCAATTGCTCTCAGGGTCTTCAGGCCAGTCCTTACCCTAAGCAATGCCGCCCGCTCCTCTCCGTTCCGCCCCCGCTTGTTGCTGGCGGGTGCGGGCATCTGGGGTACTTTTCTGCTGGGAGTTGCTTTTAGGCACATAATCTGTGGGCCTTGTTTAATTTTTAGTCCCAGTTAGATTGCCGAAAACTTCCCCCAGTCCTGCCAGTGCGAGGGTTTTCCTGGTGATTGGAAACTTCCTCTATTAAGACTCCCTTCCCAGGGCCGGGTCTCCATCCGTAGCTCTTTTGACTCCCTTTTTATCTTTTATATTTTGTCCTACCTCCCTTGGAAGACAATGGGTTGCTTTTCTGGGCGCCTGATGTCCTCTGCTAGTAATCAGAAGTTGTTTTGTGAAATTTGCTCAGCGTTCAAATGGTCTTTCGATGAATTTGTAGGGGAGAAAGTGGTCTCCCTGTCCTATTCCTCCGCCATCTTGGCTCCTCCCTCCATAACGTTTGTTTTCAAATAAAAAAAAAAAAGGATAAATCAACTTTACTGATTCTACATTCAAGTTCATTATCCAAACACTGTTATAGTTTTATTTCTTGTTAGAAATTTTACTAGAAGACAAGGACATGAAGATAAGCCATCTGCATATCTACTGTGCTTGAAATTAATAATTTTTATTGAAATTAATACTTTGGCATTCTGTGTTTTTTTTTTTCTTTTTTCTTTTCATTTATTTTTATTAGTTGGAGGCTAATTACTTGACAACATTTCAGTGGGTTTTGTCATACATTGACGTGAATCAGCCATGGAGTTATATGTAGTCCCTATCCCGATCCCCCCTCCCACCTCCCTCTCCACCCGATCCCTCTGGGTCTTCCCAGTGCACCTGCCCTGAGCACTTGTCTCATGCATCCCACCTGGGCTGGTGATCTGTTTCACCCTAGATAATATACATGCTGTTCTTTCGAAACATCCCACCCTCGCCTTCTCCCACAGAGTCCAAAAGTCTGTTCTGCACATCTGTGTCTCTTTTTCTTTTTTGCATATAGGGTTATCATTACCATCTTTCTAAATTCCATATATATGTGTTAGTATGCTGTAATGTTCTTTATCTTTCTGGCTTACTTCACTCTGTATAATGGGCTCCAGTTTCATCCATCTCATTAGAACTGATTCAAATGAATTCTTTTTAATGGCTGAGTAATATTCCATGGTGTATATGTACCACAGCTTCCTTATCCATTCATCTGCTGATGGGCATCTAGGTTGCTTCCATGTCCTGCCTATTATAAACAGTGCTGTGATGAACACTGGGGTGCATGTGTCTCTTTCAGATCTGGTTTCCTCAGGGTGTATGCCTAGAAGTGGTATTGCTGGGTCATATGGCAGTTCTATTTCCAGTTTTTTAAGAAATCTCCACACTGTTTTCCATAGTGGCTGTACTAGTTTGCATTCCCACCAACAGTGTAAGAGGGTTCCCTTTCCTCCACACCCTCTCCAGCATTTATTGCTAGTAGACTTTTGGATAGCAGCCATCCTGACTGGCGTGTAATGGTACCTCATTGTGGTTTTGATTTGCATTTCTCTGATAATGAGTGATGTTGAGCATCTTTTCATGTGTTTGTTAGCCATCTGTATGTCTTCCTTGGAGAAATGTCTGTTTAGTTCTTTGGCCCATTTTTTGATTGGGTCATTTATTTTTCTGGAATTGAGCTTCAGGAGTTGCTTGTATATTTTTTAGATTAATCCTTTGTCTGTTGCTTCATTTGCTATTATTTTCTCCCAATCTGAGGGCTGTCTTTTCACCTTGCTTATAGTTTCCTTTGTTGTGCAAAAGCTTTTAAGTTTCATTAGGTCCCATTTGTTTATTTTTGCTTTTATTTCCAATATTATGGGATGTGGGTCATAGAGGATCCTGCTGTGATTTATGTCAGAGAGTGTTTTGCTTATGTTCTCCTCTAGGAGTTTTATAGTTTCTGGCCTTACATTTAGATCTTTAATCCATTTTGAGTTTATTTTTGTGTATGGTATTAGAAAGTGTTCTAGTTTCATTCTTTTACAAGTGGTTGACCAGTTTGTGTTTTAAACTATACCAATAGGAGCATTTATGAAAACAAAGGTAACTTGAATTAATGAATATGTCATCTATTTCTCTTCTTATTGGAAAAGTAGGATATTATATTTTTCTGATAATATTTGTATCCAGTCAGACACTCCTGTTCATATATTGCCAAAAAGGAAGTGTTAAAATTTTGACTTATTTTGTCACTTATTAGCAAACCATAATGCATCTGTCTAAAATGGACATTTATGCTTGCCATATAAATTTGCAAAGTTCAAAAGCTATAGAATCAAATCATTTAATTTCCTATAATGGTATGAGAATATATCAGAGTTCAGAAAAGTTGTTTTATCTTTATCATATCATTTGTCTCTTTGTATAAAGATGTGGGGTATATTTCAGGAAATCCTTGAGTTTGTCACGTAATTCACCTTAAATAGAGTAGGCCCTCAAATATAGTACAAACTGCTGGCTGATTTACATTCATGGTTTGATAGATTGGGGAAGTGTTTTGAAGAGGTTTTTGAAGGTAAACTTAAATTCTTAAGTTACTGTTTTATTTAACTGAAGTATAGTTAACTTAAAATATTACAGTTGACCCTTGAGCAACATGTGGGTTAGGGTGCCAACAATTCATGTAGCTACAGCTTGTCATTGGCTTTCAGTGTTCTCTGTTCCTCTTTATACATGATTCCACGTTTGCAAATTCAACCAACTTTGGATCCTGTAGTACTCTTAATTATTATTTTAAAAAATACATGTATGAGTGGTGCCAGGAAGTTTAAACCCCTGTTGTTCAAGAGTCAAATATGTATTAGTTCCAGCTACACAACATAGTGATTTTGATCACCATATTAAGTCTACAAAATATCTGTCACCATATAAAGCTATTATAATATTATGAACTATATTGCCTATGCTGTACTTTGCATTCTTCTGACTTACTTTATTTTTTATTGAAGTACAGTTAATTTACAACATTATTGTGTTTAGTTTTAGTGTAAAACATAGTGATTCAAAATTTTAATAGATTATCCTCCATTGATAGTTGTTATAAAATATTGGCTGTAGTCCCTGTGCTGTACAACATATCCTTGTAGCTTATTTATTTTATACATAATAGTTTTTACTTCTTAATCACCTTCCTCTATCTTGCTCCATCTATGTACTCCTCTGCCTGCTGGTCTCCACTTGTTTGTTCTCTGTATCTGTGAGTTTGTTTCTGTTTTGTTATATTCATTTATTTGCTTTATCTTTTAGATTCTACATATAAGTGAAAACATACAGTGTTTTTGTTTCTTTGTGTGCCTTATATCACTAAGCATAACACCCTCCAGGTATACCCATACTGTTGCAAATAGCAAAATTTCATTCTTTTGTATGGTTGAATAATATTGTGAGTGTGTGTATCCCATATCTTTATCCTTTCATCTCTTGATGGACACTTAGGTTGCTTCCATATCTT
This sequence comes from Odocoileus virginianus, assembly GCF_023699985.2. Classification (NCBI taxonomy): domain Eukaryota; kingdom Metazoa; phylum Chordata; class Mammalia; order Artiodactyla; family Cervidae; genus Odocoileus; species Odocoileus virginianus. Next base: position 36,933,841 of record NC_069680.1, read on the forward strand.
GGCTTTTGTAAATAATGCTGCTATAACATTGAACTGCATGTATCTTTTCAAATTAGTGTTCACTTATTTTATTTTTGGCCATGCCAGACAGCCTGTGGCATGTTGGTTCCTCAACCAAGGATTGAACGCACACCCCCTGCATTGGAAGCATAGAGTTTTAATCACTGAACAACCAGGGAAGTTCCACTTATTTTATAACTGCAAGTTTGTACTTAATCCTCTTCACATGTTTCTCTCAACTCCCCACTGCTTTGTCAACCATCACTTTGATCTCTGTATCTGTGAGTCTTTTTGGCTTTATTTAGTTCGTTCATTTGTTTTGTTTTTTAGATTCCACATAAAAGAGAAATCATTCTCTATTTGTCTTTCTGTATGAGTTACTTTACTTAAAATAACATTCTTTAGGTCCACTCATGTTGTTGCAAATGGCAAGATTTCATTCTTCCTATGACTGAATAATATTCCATTATATATATGTGTGTGTATATATATATATATATATATATATATATATATATATATATATATGTCTTATTTCCTTATCCATTCATCAGCTGATGGACACTTAGGTTGCTTCCATGTCTTTGCTATTGTTAAGTATGGGTTCACTAAACATAGTAGTGCATGTATTTTTTTTAATTCAGATTTTTGTGTTTTTTGATAAACACCCAGTAGTAGAAATTATGGATTGCATTGTAGTTTAATTTTTTTTTTTTTTTTTTTGAGGAAATTTCATACTGTTTTACATAGTGAGATTTCCCTGGTAGCTCAGGCGGTAAAGCGTCTGCCTACAAGTGCGGTAGACCTGGTTTGATCCCTGGGTCAGGAAGATCTCCTGGAGAAGGGAATGGCAACCCACTCCGGTATTCTTGCCCATCTCCACCCCCTCCCACCCCCCAAAAAAGTGTCTCAATGGGACATTTTAAATCTCACGCGGAAAACTAGAAGATCTCGTCTGTCTGTTTGTATTTATGTATGCCTCAGTGTGAGTCTTCTGTTTTTTGGGCGACTTCCCTGGTGGCTCAGATGGTAAAGCATCCGCCTACAATGCGGGAGACCTGGGTTCAATCCCTGGGTCGGGAAGATCTCCTGGAGAAGGAAATGGCAACCCACTTCAGTATTCTTGCCTGAACAATCCTATGGACAGAGGAGCCTGGTAGGCTATAATCAGTCCGTTGGGTCGCAAAGAGTGGGACACGGCTGAGCGACTTCACTTTCACTTTCACACCAATTTGCATTCTCACCAAGAGTATGTGAGAGTTTCCTTTTCCACATTCTCACTGATACTTGTTACTTGTCTTTTTGTTAGCCATTCTGACAGGTTTGAAGTGATATCTCATTGTGGTTTTGATAGGCATTTCCCTGATGAGTAGTGATGGTGAGCATCTTTTCTTGTGCTTGTCGGCCATATGTATATTTTCTTTGGAAATATGTCTATTCAAATCCTCTGCTTATTTTTTAATTGCATTTTTTATATTAAGCTGTATAAGTTCTTTGTAAACTTTGAATATTAACACCTTATAGAATACAGTATATGCAAATATTTCCTCCCATTCAATAGGTTGTCTTTTCTTTTGTTAATGGTTTTCTTTGCTGTACAAAAGCTTTTAAGATTGATGTAGTCCCATTTGTTTTTCATTTTTTTTGGACTAGTTGTCCTTGATTGGGTAGTCAGATCCAAAAATTATTTCTTAGATAGATGTCAAAGAGTATGCCACCTAGGTTTTCTTTTTCCCTAGTAGGTTTATCCTTTCAGGTCTTACATTTTAGTCTTTAATACATTTTAAGTTTAATATTGGATAAAGTGGTCATTCAGTTTGATTATTTTAGAGGTTATTGTCCAGTTTTCTCAACATCATTTATTGAAGAGGCTGGCTTAATACTGATGAACTTTAGCTTTTTCTTGTTCAGGAAACTCATTATCTCTCTTTCAATTCTGAAAGGGTCTGTGTACTTTCCTGTTATGTTTAGCCTGTATTTGTTGTGACCATGCTGTCGCTGGCCCCCAGTTCAACTGTGTGGCTCCTCTTTCTTCTGCTGTCTGCCCCTGTGGTGGGTGAGGTTGGTCCAGGGACTAGTGTGGGCTTCCTGGTGTGAGGCACTGGTGCCTGTGCTCCAGTGGGTAGAGCTGAATCTTTTCCCTCTGACAGCAGGGCCACGTCAGGTGGTGTGTTTTGGGCTGTCTGTGAGCTGAGTGCAACTTGAAGCAGCATGTTTGCTGACAGTTGGGACTGTGTTCCCGTCTTGCTGGTTGATTTATATGAGGTGTTCAGCACTGCAGCCTGCAGGCATTTGGGTGGAGCCAGGTCTTGGTGTTAAGATGGATACCAAGCCAATCACAGGGATTTAATCCTTGCCTTGTACAGCTGCATGAAGATTTCTGTTCCTCTTCCTTAGTCCCACTGCCCCTGAAAACTTGATTTGTATTCACCGTCAGCGTCCGCAGAGTGAGAGTGTCTCAGGTTGGTGCCTGGTAAAGGTCTCTAGGATGGAGGTTTGCATACAGGACATTACTTAATGAGTGCTCTCTGGTTGGACAGATGGAGCCACCATGCAGTTACCTAAAAGGCCTCCACTAAGAGGTGGGAGCTCAGACAGCTCTTTAAAATTGTATAGTATTTTTTAACTGAATTATTGACTGACTTCTGTGGTAAGGTTTTCAACCAATTTAATTGGCTTTATCATCTAAAAATTCACTAAAGATACAATCTACACAGTAAAATCACTCAATAGATATGCTATATATTTAGTCACTTAATAAATGTCTTATTTTTTAATCTTTTAAAAATCACACCAAGCTGTTTTATACAAATTTATATAAATTGAAATGGTAATATACTGAAATATTGTCACAGCATTGGTACATTTTAATGTTGAGACTCTCAGAGTCTTGATAAGAGGAAAGAAAAAAATGGGCTTAAATCTTTTAACAATATAAGCATCTATTTTCTCTCACATTATTTGTTGATTAAGAATTTAATAGTAGCTTAGCTGGATAATTATGTCTTAGGGTCTCTTAGAGTTTGCAGTGAAGACACTGGCTGGAGCTGAAATTATTTGAAGGTTTAACTGGGAATGAAAGGTTGTTTTCCAAGGTAATTTGTTCAAAATTCCTGACAAGTTAGTCTTGCTGTTGACATGAAGCTTCAGTTCCTTGCCCTGTAGGTCTTTCCATAGTACTTTTTGAGTGTCCTCAGGACATGCAGCTGATCTCTAAAGCAAGTGATCCCAGAAAGCAAGGCATAAGCCACAATTTTTATGACCTGGCCTCAGAAGTCAGACCTGCCATTTTTACAGTATCCTGTTGGTTACACAGGTAAACCCTATTCAGAGATAGAGAAAACTACACAAGGAATGAATGCCAGGAAGTAATAATCCCAGGAGGATGGACATTTTAGAGGCTGTCTACAACTGTCATTCATGTCCGAAATTCAAATTCATGTAGTCCAATTCCAGAACCTTATTTGATCTGGATCTTCCAGTCACTAGCAATATGATTTTGTTAAACTGCTTCACCTCTCAGAGTTTTTTCAATCAGAAAAAGGAGACAGAATATCTCCCTAATAGAGTTATATGCTGCTCTCAGGATCAAGAAAACTGTTAAGTAAACTTGTTATCAACCAAATTTGTTGAACATCATAGAAAGTTAATATGGAGAATTTAAGCCAATAACTGCTTCTTCATCATCTACTGGCACCTTGAATTTAAGGGAGAAAAAATGTAACAAATGAAACAAATATACAGGATTATGACATAATGTGACTTGGAGTCATGCTTAACCTACCTGAGAATCTCAAAGAACTGAAAACGTTGAGTGAAAACCAATAGAAAAGAGAAATAAGTTCTGTGATTTACCCACAATGGGGACATGAAGATTCAGCCACTTTGCATATTCATCTTACCATGTGCAGCTGTTAATTTTTCTCGATGTAAATTCTAGTTCGAAGGAGTACATGTGGGAGTTTCTAAGAGCAGTATTACATTAAATTTCTTAAGTTTTGCTTTCCACAATTCAGAAAGATTATTGGGGCTTTTACTTGTTTTATCATGGCTTAATAAGGATAATTTCATCAAGGTGAGCCCTTAGAATCACAATATCTTAACGAACTAGAGTAGAGGAAGGCATGTAGATAGTTTCCATCAGTCTTCTCATTTCAGTTTAGAGAGAAAGAGCCTGTAGAAGTGAATGCTTTTGTCAAAGTATGAAAAGGATCTCCAGGGATCTCTAGTATCCTCAAAATTTTATCATGAGAAGTTGATAGAATGCTCATCCTTTGCAAATATGAAAATTTAGCAAATAATTTTGTGAAAGGTAAAATCATGTACACATAAAATGAACACATCAGATTTTATGAAGCTCATTAATGAGAGAATCCCTAGGATGTTTCAAATATTCAGAGAATTTAATGAACCAGGTGTTTATAGGCAATGCTATGATTGAATGTTGTATACAAAACTGGTTAATATCTCCCCCAAAACCAATAAACTGTTAACACTGGCATTAGCTGTTCCATTGGACAGAAATTATTTGAATCTCTACTAAATCAAAATCTATATGATAAACTTTGATCCTGAAAGAAATGTAATATAAACCAGATAGTACATAGTCAATCTCAGCACCTCACTGAAATAACACCCAGGAATTTATTTACCTTCTTTCTACATTTTGAATTATTTTTGTGATAGTGTTTGTAGAAAGTATATTTCCATAATATAGACATTTCTGTATAGTTTTGCCTTCAGGGTTTTTCAGAATTGCATGAAATGGAATATTATAAGTGAAAAACTGTGTGTGAACAAAAAGTACAGATACATTGTGTTGCTTCATAAATGTAACCATTCATTTTGTAGAAAAAATTATTATTTTGTTAGTTTTGATGTTATAAATTAGCTATTTCCTTGTAATGAAATTTTCTCTTGAATTCCAATCAGTGAAGTTTGTAGAGCAAACTCCTCCACTCCACACAGATATATCACAAGCCTCAAGCCTTGTCAAGTGGCAGTCTTTCCTTAACTATAAAATTAAAGTGTATCATCTGTCTCTCCAAATCTCTTGACATGTCTGTGCTTTTCAGAGTGTAGATTTTGTGAACTCCCCTTTGCAGTTAAGGAGTTGTCACATTTATATATTTTTATAGCTTTCATTTCAGTGACTTATTGACTATCATATGATGGCAAGTGCGTGTTATTAAAAATATTGAGAAATTCCATAGCATTTTTGCCAATTATTTTAGTGTTTTGCATTAAGAATGACCATTTTTAACAGAAATACTCTCCTTAAGACCCTGGAGTTGACCTTGTGCTTTCCTGTTTGGTGACTTGAAAGGTCAGGGCCCAGAGGCAATGTCAATTTTTGATCAGACCAAAAAAAAAAAAAAAAGAATAAAAAAAGGTACAAGTAGTAGTCTAACTCCTTATTGACAGAACTTTTCTAAGCCCATTTGAGAGAGACTGTCAGCTCTCTGCAAATGTCAAGTCCATGCCTGATGCTTCTGGATAAATGAAGAGTAATACTTAGAAAAGTGTAAAGAAGGTTAAGTTTTTATTTGGAACCCTTACACATTCCCTTTTGTAAATCTCCCTTCACTTTTATATCCTTATTCATTGTGAACTTTTAAGATGCAAAATATAAAAAACTATTAGACGCAAGCCCTATGCAGATCAGGAAGATAATAACAGTGCACATGTGAAGTATGATGGATATTGAAGGAAATTTGAGTGTGCATGTGTGTACCTATATTTTAAGTCATGAAAATATCCTTTGTGTTCTGATGTGGCTATGCTTCTTTGTGAGCTGTATGCTGCCAGAAATTCCAGTTTTTCAAGAAAAATTGGAAATCTATAAGTGAAATACTTTAATTGGCTTAATTTTTATAGATATAAATAATGGTCAAATAAAAAATATCTGACTAAATTATAGACATGCTTCAGTTCATTTCAGTTGCTTAGCCATGTCTGACTCCTTGTGATCTCAAGGACTTCAGCACTCCAGGCCTCCCTGTCCATCACCAACTCTCAGAGTTTACTCAAACTCATGTCCATTGAATGGGTGACACCATCCAACCATCTCAACCTCTGTCGTCCCCTTCTCCTCTCACCTTCAATCTTTCCCAGTGTCAGGGTCTTTTCAAATGAGTCAGTTCTTTGCATCAGGTGGCCAAATATTGGAGTTTCAGCTTCAGCATCAGTGATTCCAATGAATATTCATGACTGATTTCCTTTAGGGTAGACTGGTTGGATCTCCTTCCTGTCCAAGGGACTCTCAAGAGTCTTCTCCAACACCACAGTTCAAAAGCATCAATTCTTCAGTGCTCAGCTTTCTTTCCAGTCCAACTCTCACACCCATACCTGACTACTGGAAAAACCACAGCTTTGACTAGACGGACCTTTGTTGACAAAGTAGTGTCTCTGCTTTTTAAAATGCTGTCTAGGTTGGTCATAGATTTTCTTCCAAAGAGCAAGCGTCTTTTAATTCCATGGCTGCAGTCACCATCTGCAGTGATTTTGGAGACCAAAAAAATAAAATCAGTCACTGTTTCCACTGTTTCCCTGTCTATTTTCCATAAAGTGATGGGACCAGATGCCATGATCTTCCTTTTATGAATGTTGAGTTTTAAGCCAACTTTTTCGCTCTCCCCTTTCACTTTCATCAAGAGGCTCTTCCTCACTTTCTGCCATAAGGGTCATCTGCATATCTGAGGTTACTGATATTTCTCCCAGCAATCTTGATTCCAGTTTGTGCTTTATCCAGCCCAGCATTTCTCATGTTGTACTCTGCATATAAGTTAAATAAGCAGGGTGACAATATACAGCTCTGACATATTCCTTTCCCGATTTGGAACCAGTCTGTTGTTCCATGTCCGGTTCTAACTGTTGTTTCCTGACCTGCATACAGATTTCTCAAGAGGCAGTTCAGGTGGTCTGGTCTTCCCATCTCTTTAAGAATTTCCCACAGTTTCTTGTGATACACACAGTCAGAGGCCTTGGTGAAGTCAATAAAGCAAAAGTAGATATTTTTCTGGAATTCTTTTGCTTTTTCAATGATGCAGCAGATGTTGGCAATTTGATCTCTGGTTCCTCTGCCTTTTCTAAATCCAGCTTGAATATCTGGAAGTTCATAGTTCACATATTGTTGAAGCCTGTCTTGGAGAATTTTGAGCATTACTTTACTAATGTGTGAGATGAGTGCAATTGTGTTGTTGTTTGAGCATTCTTTGCCATTGCTTTTCTTTGGGATTGGAATGGAAAGTGACCTTTTCCAGTCCTTTGGCCACTGCTGAGTTTTCCAAATTTGCTGGCATACTGAGTGTAGCACTGTAACAGCATCCTCCTTTATGATTTGAAATAGCTCAACTGGAATTCCATCACCTCCACTAGCTTTGTTTATAGTGATGCTTCCTAAGGCCCATTTGACTCCGCATTCCAGGATGCTTTGCTCTAGGTGTGATACTATCTGTGTTGTGAAGATCTTTTTTGTATAGCTTTTCTTTGTGTTCTTGCCACCTCTTCTTAGTATCTTCTGGTTCTGTTAGGTCCATACCATTTCTGTCCTTTATTGTGCCCATCTTTGCATGAAATATTCTCTTGGTATCTCTAATTTTCTTGAAGAGATCTCTAGTCTTTCCCATTCTATATAGACATGCCTAGATTGTCTTAAATCTTGAAACTGTTCTTCATGGCACTAGCATGGCCAAATTTAACAATATGTTTAGCTATCTCAAACAGTTGTAAAATTCATTTGATATTCAGGTGGTAGGAGCAGTATTTAAAAATGAAAGAAAATTATTTGGCAAGTACAGTATTTATGATAAAACTAAGCTCATTTATAGTAAATACCAGAGTAAACTATACAACAATATGTAAATAATCTAAGAAGTAAAATTAAAGATTTTTCAAATGTGTTATTCACTCATCTTTTACCTATTTATTTAGAAATAAAATTCCATTACTTGGAGAGATGGCTCAAGATATATATTGAGTATTCATAGTATGATGTGTCCAAATGCTTTGGCTGAAATGTCATGTCAGTTTAGGTAAAAATAAATGGCCTAAAATCTCCAGTAGCAAAGTATTACCACTCTGAATTTGCCAAGGTCTTAGTGACTACTTAGAGTGAATAAATCATAGGAAAGATAATCAAATAAATTTCCCTGGATACTCTTAGAATCCTTAAGTTAAAGTGCACAATCTGATGTTTTGGGCTGGCCAGACTGCAACCACATCTCTTACAGATGATACATACATTCTTTTCAACACCAGTTACTGTTCCAAGAGCCAAAATATCTTATAATATTTAGCAGAAGTAGTTTTTCTTGACAAGAATCCTGGATTGAGTCAATTTACCTCCTAAGTCTCAGCATCCTCATTTATTATTTTTTAAACAAAATATCAGAATACTATAATTTCTAATTTCTATTCCTGAAAAATAATTTTAAAATGTATGTCGTAGAAGTAGATTATCCTTTGGTAGAGACCTGTCACCTCTGGGAAAGTAAGAAAGGCCCAACTGATAAATAATCAATTCATATATAAGTCTTCCAGATATCTTTGGTCTGTTCTTAAGAGTCTTAAAAAGCTAGTCATGATTTGCTGTATTATTTATTATACTCCCTAGAGAAAAAAATAATAAATATTTGATGATATAAAGAATAAATTTAAAATGCACATTATTCTACCACTCAGTTATAAATACAATGTCATAGTAGATTTCCAAGTTTGCAACACATCTATAATTTTTCCTATTTAGTGTTGGTATAGCTCACATATGCAATAACTTATTTTTCAATTAGTTTTGTAGTGTAGGTGTGTCATATAATTTGTAAAGTTCTCATAAACAGCATATCATGGCAACAAAAACTTACATAGCCAGGAACAAATTACCAAAAACTTAGTAACTTAAAACAACATAAATTTATTCTTACACATCTATGAGATTCAAAAGACTAAATTACCTTTAGAACCTAGCATTTCTTCTGGAGACTGTAGAGGAGAATCTGTTTCTCTGCATTTTTAATTTTAAAGGCAGCCTGCATTCCTTGGCTTGTGGCCCCTTCTCTGTCTTCAAAGCCAGCTGTCTAGAAATTTTTCTTCTATTTCCTGCCTCCCTCTCATAAAGGCCCTTGTAGACTTTATCAAGCAGACTTAGATAGGATAATTCAGGACAACTAATTTCAAAATTCTCGATCAAATCTCACCCAGAAGTATAAAGTAAAAGATTCATATACCATAGAAGGTGGTTAATAACAGGTTTGGGGGTTAGGAGAATGACATTTTTGGTGCTATTATTCTGTGCACAGTATAACCCTATTTTTTACTTTGCTGTTTTTTTTTTCCCCTTGTCATGTATACATAACACTGCATTTGACATACATATACTTTTGTTTTTTTCAGATAACTTCAAAAAATGATTTGTTTTACTTTCAGAATAGGTCTGTAGAAGTATAACTATTAACGGACTTCTGTGTAATTTTTTTTGTTGTTCAGTAGTTCAATTGTGTCTAACTCTTTGTGACCCCATCTGTGTAATTAGTGTTTCTAAATTATATATACACACACAATGGGATATTACTCAGCTATAAGAGAGAATGAAATAATGCCATTTGAAGCAACATGGATAGATCTAGAGATTGACATGCTGAGTGAAGTAAGGCAGAGAGAGAAAGACACATATCATATATCATTTATATGGGGAATCTAAAATATGATAGAAATGATCTTATTTACAAAACAGAAGTAGACTCGCAGACATAGAAAACAAACTAATGGTCGCCAAAAGGAAAATGGGGGGAGTAGGGTTATTTTACGGAGAAGGCGATGGCACCCCACTCCAGTACTCTTGCCTGGAAACTCCCATGGCTGGGAGCCTGGTAGGCTGCAGTCCATGGGGTCTCGAAGAGTCGGACATGGCTGAGCGACTTCACTTTCACTTTTCACCTTCATGCATTGGAGAAGGAAATGGCAAACCACTCCAGTGTTCTTGCCTGGAGAATCCCAGGGACGGGGTCACACACAGTCGGACACGACTGAAGTGACTTAGCAGCAGCAGTAGCAGCAGGGATATTTTAACAGTTTGGGGTTAACAGATGCAAATTACTGTATATAAAATAAGCAACAAGGACCTATTATATAGCACAAGGAGCTATATATTCAGTAATTTGTAATAATCTATAATCTGAAAAAGAATATATATAAATACATACATGTGTGTGTATATATATAAAACTGAATCACTTTGTTGCATGCCTGAAACCAAGAGAACATTGTGATTCAATTATACTTCAATAAAAATCAGAGATTATGTTAACTCTTCTTAAATAGGTTAAAACACTGTATTTGTTGGCAAGTCTTTTGCTCCCCCCAGCCATTTCTGTCCCTCCTTTTACAGTTTAGTCCATGGCCACTCTGACGTGTACTATACAGAATTAGTTCTGAATCTTAGTGTGTCCAAGTTTTCTTACACAGGTAAATTATCACAGAGGCTGCTTCTACTGCCTGAAATTCACTTATACTCAAGTATCTGTAACAAACTGCTCCTTACTCTTCAGCTCTGTCCGCCTATCAATACCATTTATAACCAAATTAGTACTATTTAGAAGATATTTTCTAATTTATAAATAGCATTCACATACTAGTACAAAATGCCTAATTTTGAACACTCAAATTCATAGATCTTCCCGTGTTTTGATCATGTTCCAGATATACCAAAATTTTAATTTAAAAGGAGAAAAATACCAAGATGATGTTAGAAATAGTATATATGGCTTTCAAACTTGCTTTTTTGCTCTGTGATAATAATGTCTTTCCCATTAGTGAAAGTTTGTTGTTGTTGTTGTTGTTTTTAATGTTTAAATTTTGAAATAATTGTGTATACACAGAAAGTTACAACAATAGTAGAGATGTCTAGCATACATTTCACTTTTACTTTCCTAATGGTGATATCATACACAATTGTAGTACACTATTAAAACTTTATTTTTGGGGGCTCCAAAATGACTGCAGATAGTAATTGTAGCCATAAAATTAAAAGACGCTTACTCCTTGGAAGGAGGGTTATGACCAACCCAGACAGCAGATTAAAAAGCAGAGACATTACTTTGTCAACAAAGATCCATCTAGTCAAGCCTATGGTTTTTCCAATAGTCATGTATGGGTGTGAGAGTTGGACTGTGAAGAAAGCTGAGTGCTGAAGAATCGATGCTTCTGAACTGAGGTGTTGGAGAAGACTCTTGGGAGTCCCTTGGACAGCAAGGAGATCCAACCAGTGCATCCTAAAGGAGATCAGTCCTGGGTGTTCATTGGAGGAACTGATGTTGTAGCTGAAACTCCAATACTTTGGCCACCTCATGCGAAGAGCTGACTCATTTGAAGAGATCCTGATGTGGGAAAGATTGAGAGCAGGAGGAGAAGGGGACAAAAGAGGATGAGATGGCTGGATAGCATCACCAACTCAATGGACATGAGTTTGAGTAAACTCTAGGATTTGGTGATCGACAGGGAGGCCTGGTGTGCTGTGGTTCATGGGGTTGCAAGGAGTCAGACACGACTGAGCAACTGAAACTGAACTGAACTGATTAAAACTAGGCAACTGACACTGGTACATTGTGGTCATGATTACAGGGCAAGCTACATTGTATGAAATATGGGTCTTCCTAGGTTTGTGAGAAAGCACAGTTTTTGGAGCCTTTGGGATATGGGTACTTTTGAATTTCTGTTTATTTTCTATAAGATTCCCATAGTTCACAACCTGAATACAGCAGACAAAATTCATTATTGTTATATTTTCTCTGGGAGCTTCTCAGGTGGTGCAGGGTAAAAAATCTGCCTGCCAATGCAGGAGATGCAATAGACATGAGTTTGATTTCTGGGTGGGGAAGATCCCCTGGAGAAGAAAATGACAACCTGCTGCAGTATTCTTGCCTGAAAAATTCCATGGACAGGTGGGCCTCGAGGGCTATGGTCTGTGGGGTTGCAAAGAGTCAGATATGACTGCACATGCACACATATATTTTCTCTGGGATTTCTTCATAACTAATTTGCAGCATGGAAAGTCATTAATTTTAAAGCAACTAAAAGATATTCAAAGAGGTTCTCAGGGAATAGGGAACCATGGCTATGTTACTCTAATAACCTTTTTTTTTTTTTTAAAGCTTTAATTTTTTAAAGGGTTTAGATTGGAATAATTCCTAGTGAACCTAATGTTTAACATTTTGTGATGCTGTATATCTTCAAGATATAAGCATTAAAGTCTGAGGAGTTTGCATATAATATTCCTAATTTGACAGTTCTCATTTAGAAACTCAATAAGATCCCTCTTTCCAAGAGAAGATAGTCTTGTTAAATACAATTATGTTTTACTTTATCTAAGTGATACTAGTAATCTTATTCAAAAGATAAGCAAGAAAATGATGATCTGAAGAATATCTTTCTGATATGTGGGAAAACACATTATTTGCTCTATGATTGCATGTATTATCAGAACAAAAGCTGTTTTTATTTTGACTGTCAATCATTTGGATGTGCCAGTGACATTATAGGGCATCTTGATTTAAACGTGAGTGTCTAACAAATGTATTTGCTTCTTCCTTCTTTCTAAATATGCTAAATTCTTTATGTAAAATTATAAAAAAGGTGAACTAATTTCTAGACTCTGATATTTTAATATAAAAGCATGTGAAAAGATAAATCATTGCCATAGGAACAATTCTACTATTCAGTGTAATTATCATTGTGATAAAAGATCCAGCTTTTGCTACTTATAACAATATCTTGTTCTTAAAATTCATTCTTTCATATATCTTTTAACAACAATATCTGAAACCTTTTAAACACTGTAACAAGACTATGAATTATTTGGAAGTTTTTGAGGGTATATGTTGGTATATTATTTTATTTAAAATACTTTTTTGACTCTCAACTATTTGATAGGTACTGTGGTTTAGAGTCTAAAATATTACTAGCCTCCTTCTTCTGGTTCTTACTATTCATGCCTCTTTACTATAAAGTTTAACAAAACAACGTGAAGTTCAAATACTCATCCCTTTTCTTTGTGGCCACCATTCCTGCTTCTTTGTTGTATACCTCAAGTCCAGACAGACAAACACAGACACACCCACTCACCTTTTCCCTCTGTAAATTACTCAAAATGAATAGGTTAATTATAGTACATGAGGTAATGCTGCCAAACATAATCACTAATTCTAGATTTAGTGTTATTTTTATGGCAAAATACAATTATTTATAATTGATTCTTATATGCTTAATACTATTGAGTATAGAGGCTAGATAACAATAAACTACAGTTTATCTATAAATAGTATCTGTAATAATTAGACAATAAGGAATAGATCAGTTTTGTATAAATAAGTAAATACCTTTTTAAAGTTTAACAGTAAGCAGCTTCCTGAAAAATGCAGACAGATACACACACACACACACACACATGATTCTTATAGGATAGCTTAGAAATTAGCACATATCAAAATGACAGAGGATGCGACGTTTGGATGGCATCACCGACTTGATTGACATGAGTTTGAGCAAGCTCTGGGAGTTGGTGATTGACAGGGAGGCCTGACATGCTGCAGTCCATGGGGTCGCAGATTCGGACAGGACTGGGAGACTGAACTGAACTGAATGCCAGAGTATAGAGCTTCCTGGTGACTCAGTGGTAAAGAATCCTCCTGCCAATGCAGGAGGGGCAGGTTTGATACCTGGGTTGGGAAGATCCCTTGGAGAAGGAAATGGCAACCTATTCCAATATTCTTGCCTGGGCAATCCCATGGACAGAGGAGACTAGTTGGTTACAGTCCATGGGGTTGCAAGGGTTAGACACAACTAAGCACACGCACCCACCCACCCACACACACACATGCTAGAGGATAGAGAGTAGATTCATTAGTTTTCTTTAAAAAAGTAGTTGCTTGAGAGTGATTTCTAGAGGCAGCACAGGTATTTATTAAGTGCTATGTGTTTGTTGAGTCCCTAAGTCATGTCTAAACATTTGTGACCCCAGAACTATAGCATGCCAGTCTTCCCTGTCCTTCACTATCTACGTGTTTAAAATTGTTCTAACATAGTCAGAAAAAAAATCACAAAACAGGGTTTGTCTATAAGGTGTATTTAGCTTATTTTAAGAAGTAAATCAATCACATGAAGTGAATAGCCAAAATATAGTTTTATGTGAAATAGTAAAGACATTCTGTAGTTTCCTAGATCAGGATAAATGAAAAAAAGAAACCATTTAGTCAACAGCATCTTCAGAGATTTTATTAACTACAGATAATCCCCAATTACTGGTTTGATGTACAATTCCCTACCAAATATTGCCTAATATGGGGGCTTTTTATCCATTAAATAAGCTTAAAATTTACATAAACTTCTTTAGTCCCATACTACTCTGAACACCCAACATTCATTTCCTCTGTCTTATTACCATTTAACTATGGGGGACTGAGATTGTGTAAGCAGAAGGGCATGCTCTTTTCTATAACTGAATGACATAATACTTCACAAGAATTTTACTGCTCTATGCTCTTTATCCCCTTACTTACTCTAGGTTTTATTAATGCAGACAGATTTGCTCATCATTCTCAATTTCCTTTATGTGCCAGACCTTTGTTTTGCACGTTATTGTCATTTAATAAATATTTAAAGAATGAAAGAGTCTACTTCATTTCTAAGTGAGTGCTCTTCAAAATTGCGCCATAATTATTGTCTAATTTTAGACTTTCAGGGGAGCTTATAAATCATATAATCCACACATTTGATTGTACTAATGAAAAGTTTAATAACTTGTCAAGGGAAACATAATTAGGTAAGTGAAAACTTTACAACTTACTCCCAGGGAGGTTTTCTATTCCTTCTGAGACTAAACCTTGATTTTCTCAGAGATCATTTCTATTAATATATAAGAATTCCAAATCCTATTTACATTAGTTTACTTTAACCTATTGTGAATGCTCAGTCTAGGTAAGCTTTGTAGCACCCTCATTATATGTTGCACATACTTAGCCTTTGATTATCTAAAAATCTAGGTCATTTCTCACATGGAATAATGCTATATTTCTCTATGTTACATTATGTGTTAATGCTGTGCACTGAATTAATAGCCAAAGTTTTTATACCATACTCTGTCGGAGAAGGTAATGGCAACCCACTCCAGTACTCTTGCCTGGAAAATCCCATGGATGGAGGAGCCTGGTGGGCTGCAGTTCATGGGGTCACAAAGAGTTGGACACGACTGAGCAACTTCACTTTCACTTTTCACTTTCATGCACTGGAGAAGGAAATGGCAACCCACTCCAATGTTCTTGCCTGGAGAATCCCAGGGAGGGCGGAGCCTGGTGGGCTGCCATCTATGGGGTCGCACAGAGTCGGACATGACTGAAGCGACTTAGCAGCAGCAGCAGCTTGATGCTGACATTTTGTTTGTTTGGAGGCTTCTCTCTTGGATGCTGAAGTGAACGTGTTTACAATCATCTTACTTGTAGATGTTGTAATACTAATTATTGGTAGAGAACCCTAACTCCACTAACATAAAATGGTTTTATGTACTCTAACAAATTCCCAACGAAAAATGTGGGTGATCTCTAATTTCTATGTAGGTTAACTTTAATAGCACTGAAATAATATACAGATTGTAAAAAAACAAACAAAGCAAAACAAAACCAAAAAAACTATGATGAATTGGGGTTTGTTGAGGAATGATTGAAATCCATTTGCAAGAGTCTTACATATGTATGTGCATAAAAGTATATGTGAGTGTTTTATACATAAGTTCAAGAAGTGAATGCTGCACTGTACTGTGCCTATCACTCTGCTATGTCTGACTTTTTGTGACTCCGTGGACTGCAACACACTAGGCTCCCCTGTCCTTCACTATCTCTTGGAGTTTGCTCAAACTTATGTCCATTGAGTCAGTGATGCCATCCAACCATCTCATCTTCTGTTGTCCCCTTCTCCTGCCGTCAATCTTTCCCAGCATCAGAGTCTTTTCCTCTGTTGGCTCTTTGCATCAGGTGGCCAAAGTATTTGAGCTTCAGCTTCAGCATCAGCCCTTCCAATGAATTTCCTTTAAGATTGACTGGTCTAATCTTGCTGTCCAAGGGGCTCTCAAGAGTCTTTTCCAATACCACATATGAAAGTATTAAATCATTATTTTACACTTAAAACTAATATAATATTTTCAGTCAACCAGACTTCAACTTAAAAAAATGTAAAATGGAAATAAAAGAACAATTAGAAAATAAAACAAAGTAGTCAAGAAAAATATTAATATATTGGTCATGAGGTCAAAGGAAAAAATCCAACTACAGTGTTCAAGTCATGAATTAATAAAAGGGATAAAACACTGAGTGGTCATTAACTATGTATTAACTTTTATTGCTATTACCACAATTATCACAAAATATGGTTCTTAAAATAAGTTATAAAAAGTTAAAAAAATATGATAACTACAACCAGGAAAAGATTTAAAGTGGCTTTTTAACAAATGACATAAATTTGAAAAAAGAGGAATAGTAACAGTTTAGGAGAAAGTATATTGAAGTCTTACTAGTAGATATGTTAGCAAGATCAAATGCTCATTGCTATTTTATATGTAATTCACTATGTTTTCCATTATTTTTAGGAAAAATAGGCATTTTTTCAATAATTAGGGAAAAATAATGTTATGAGAGTTTAAGAAACACTATGATGCCTACAATACAGTATTGTTTATTGTCATACACTGTGATAAGATTTACATGAAATTTATTACTTAGTTCTTAAAAAATATGAATTCTGTAGCATATAATAAACTTATTCAAACACAATATGTTTCTATTTTGTTATAATAACATTCAGTTCCATTCAGTCATCCAGTAGTGTCTGATTTTTTGTGTCCCCATGAACTGCAGCACAACAGGCTTCCCTGTCCATCACCAACTCCTGGAGATCACTCAAACTCATATCCATCCTGTTGGTGATACCATCCAACCATCTCATCCTCTGTCATCCCCTTCTCCTCCCACCTTCAATCTTTCCCAGCATCAGGATCTTTTCCAATGAGTCAGTTCTTTGCATCAGGTGGCCAAACTATTGGAGCTTCCGTTTCAGCATCAGTCCTTCCAATGAATAT
This sequence comes from Odocoileus virginianus, assembly GCF_023699985.2. Lineage (NCBI taxonomy): Eukaryota > Metazoa > Chordata > Mammalia > Artiodactyla > Cervidae > Odocoileus > Odocoileus virginianus. The sequence continues at coordinate 36,950,957 of NC_069680.1, forward strand.
TCATGACTGATTTCCTTTAGGGTAGACTGGTTGGATCTCCTTGCTGTCCAAGGGACTCTCAAGAGTCTTCTCCAACACCACAGTTCAAAAACATCAATTCTTCAGTGCTCAGCTTTCTTTATAGTCCAACTCTCAAATCCACACATGACTACTGGAAGAAACAAAGCTTTGACTAGACAGACCTTTGTTGGTAAAGTAATGTCACTGCTTTTTAATATACTGTCTTGGTTGGTCATAGCTTTTCTTCCAAGGAGCAAGTGTCTTTTAATTCCATGGCTGCTGTTACCATCTTCAGTGATTTTGGAGTCCAAACAAATAAAGTCTCTCATTGTTTCTAATGTTTCCCCATCTTTCTGCCATGAAGTGATGGGACTAAATGCCATGATCTTCGTTTTCTGAATGTTGAGCTTTAAGTCAGCTTTTTCAGTCTCCTCTTTCACCTTTATCAAGAGGCTCTTTAATTCCTCTTTGCTTTCTGCAATAAAGGTTGTGCCATCTGCATATCTGAGGTTATTGATAAATCTCCTGGCAATCTTGATTCCAGCTTGTGCTTCATCCAGCCAGAATTTCACATGATGTATCCTGCATATAGGTTAAATAAGCAGGGTGACAATATATAGCCTTGATGTACTCCCGATTTGGAACCAGTCTGTTGTTCCATGTCCAGTTTTAACTGTTGCTTCTTGACCTGCATACAGATTTCTCAGGAGGCAGGCAGGGTAGTCTGATATTCCCATCTCTTTAAGAATTTTCCACAGGTTGTTGTGATCCACACAGTCAAAGGTTTACGTGTAGTCAAAAAAGCAGATTTTTTTTTTTTTCCTGGAACTTTCTTGCTTTTTCTATGATCCAATGGATGTTGTCAATTTGATTTCTGGCTCCTCTGTCTTTTCTAAATCCAAATTGAACATCTGGAAGTTCATGATTCATGTACTGTTGAAGTCTAGCTTGGAGAATTTTGAGCATCACTTTGGTAGTATGTGAATGAGTTCAGTCATGTGATAGTTTGAACATTTTTTGGCATTGCCTTTCTTTGGTATTGGAATGAAAACTGACCTTTACCAGTCCTATGGCCACTGCTGAGTTTTCTAAATTTGCTGGTATATTGAGTGCAGCACTTTCATAGATTATCTTTTAGAATTTTATATAATTCAGCTGGAATTCCATCATCTCCACTAGCTTTGTTCTTTGTGATGCTTCCCAAGGCCCATTCGACTTTGCCTTCTAGGATGTCTAGCTGTAGGTGACTAATCGTACCATCGTGGTTATCTGGATCATTAAGATCTTTTTTATATAGTTCTTCTCCGTATTCCTGCCACCTCTTCTTAATATTTTCTGCTTCTGTTAGGTCCATATTGTTTCTGTCTTTTATTGTGCCCACTTTTGCATGAAATGTTTCCTTGGAATCTCTAATTTTCTTGAAGAGACCTCTAGTCTTTCCCATTATTTTGTTTTCCTCTATTTCTTTGCATTATTCACTCAAAAAGGCTTTCTTATCTCTCCTTGCTATTCTTTGGAACTTTGCAATCAGATGCTTATATCTTTCTTTTTCTCCTTTGCCTTTCACTTCTCTTCTTTTCTCAGCTATTTGTAAGGCCTCCTCAGACAACCATTTTGCCTTTTTGCATTCCGCCCCTCCCCACCCCCCGCCGTGGGGGTGGTTTTGATCACTGCCTACTGCGTAATGTTATGAACCTCCATCCATACTTCTTCAGGCACTGTGTCTATCAGGTATAATCCCTTAAATATATTTGCCACTTCCCTTGTATAATTGAAAGGGATTTGATTTAAGTCCTATCTGAAAGGCAGTGTTTTTCCCTACTTTCTTCAATTTAGGTCTATTTTTCAATAAATTTTTCATGATATGAACAACAGTCAGCTCTCAGGTTGGTTTGGTTTTTTTTTTGCTGACTCTATAGTGCTTCTTCACCTTTGGCTGCAAAGAATATGATCAATCTGATTTCACTATTGACCATTTGCTTATGTCCATGTGTAGAGTTTTCTCTTGTGTTGTTGGAAAAGGGTGTTTGCTGTGACCAGTGCATTCTCTTGGCAAAAGTCCATTAACCTTTGCCCTGCTTCCCTGGGGGTTCTCAGTCCCTTTGCCAGATCCCAAGGTTGGGAAATCTCTTGTGTGTCCTAAAACTTTTGCAAAAGTGCAAGAACATCTTTGGTATAATTATTCTCCAGTGTGTGGGTCATCTGCTTGGTGGTTCCATAGTGGAGCTAATGATGACCCTCATCAAAAGGAGTTATGTCACATGCCTCCCAGGTGTGCTGCAGCCAGAGACCCTGTCCCTGCAGCCAACTTCTGCTGAGTCATGTCTCCCCAGGAGACACTCAAAGACTCAAAGGCAGGTCTGGCTCACTCACTTGTGGAGGCAATTGCTCCTTTTCCTGGGTCATGGTTCACACAAACTTTTGTTTGTGCCCTCCGAGCATCTCTCAAGGGTATGAAATTTGATTTTAAATGCAATTGCCCTCCTCCTACTATCTTGTTGGGGCTTCTCCTTTGTTCTTGGACGCAGGGTATGTTTTTTTTGTAGGGATACAACATTCTCCTGTTGATGGTTGTTCAGCAGCTAGTTGCGATTTCAGTGTGTTCTCATAGGAGAAGATGAGTGCATGTCCTTCTACTCCGCCATCTTACTTTACTTAGTCCATAAGCAGGTGTGAGATTAGTGAAATAGTAAAGCTCATAGTTTGGGTTTTTTGCTTCAATCTCATCCTCTACCAACAGATTTTTCATCTTCTTTATCTTGAGTTAATTCATCTGCTAGGTTCTATTCTAAAAATGTGACTTTGGAATAAGTCACGGCTTTTCTGTATTATAATCTGGTGCTTACTGCCTTCCCTATAATTATTTTTTTAATTATTGCCTTATATGGAAACTCATAATCAATATTCCTGTTTAAAAAAATCTTTCAATAAAGGGTTGTGAATATTTCACTCAACAATCTGATGCAGCAGTTATGCTATGTTATTATAAAACTTTTTCAATCATATAAATATGGGAGAGTAAGTTTAAAATTTTCAATAGTAAATATAGCTTCTTTAATTATAATCACCTTATATGTAGAAGTTTGATGGTCCTATAGGCACAGGACTCAGTGGATGTGTTTGGGGAAAGAATGATACAATTTTAAGATATTTACATCATATTTATCTAACAATATATGAAAGGGACATTTCTATTTATCTTCATTTTATTTTTCTATTTTTTTTATTAGTTGGAGGCTAATTACTTTACAATATTGTAGTGGGTTTTGGCATACATTGACATGAATCAGCCATGGATTTACATATATTCCCCATCCTGATCCCCCCTCCCACCTCCCTCCCCACCCAATCACTCTGGGTCTTCCCAGTGCACCAGCCCTGAGCACTTGTCTCATGCATCCAACCTGGGCGGGTGATCTGTTTCACTATAGATACTATACATGTTTCGATGCTGTTCTCTTGAAACATCTCACCCTTGCCTTCTCCCACAGGGTCCAAAAGTCTGTTCTGTACATCTGTGTCTCTTTTTCTGTTTTGCATATAGGGTTATCATTACCATCTTTCTAAATTCCATATATATGCGTTAGTATACTGTATTGGTCTTTCTGGCGTACTTCACTCTGTATAATGGGCTTCAGTTTCATCCATCTCATTAGAACTGATTCAAATGAAATATTTTTAATGGCTGAGTAATATTACATGGTGTATATATACCACAGCTTCCTTATCCATTCTTCTACTGATGGGCATCTAGGTTGATTCCATTTCCTGGCTATTATAAACAGTGCTGTGATGAACATTGGGGTGCACGTGTCTCTTTCAGATCTGGTTTCCTCAGTGTGTATGCCCAGAAGTGGGATTTCTGGGTCATATGGCAGTTCTATTTCCAGATTTTTAAAAAATCTCCACATTGTTCTCCATAGTGGCTGTACTAGTTTGCATTCCCACCAACAGTGTAAGAACGAAACACCCCAAGACACATATTAATCAAATTAACAAAGATCAAACACAAAGAACAAATATTAAAAGCAGCAAGGGAGACACAACAAACAACACACAAAGGGATTCCCATAAGGATAACAGCTGATCTATCAATAGAAACTCTTCAGGCCAGAAGGGAATGGCAGGGCATACTTAGAGTAATGAAAGAGAATAACCTACAACCTAGATTACTCTAACCAACAAGGATCTCATTCAGATATGAAGGAGAACTCAAAAGCTTTACAGACAAGCAAAAGCTGAGAGAGTTCAGCACCACCAAACCAGCTCTTCAACAAATGCTAAAGGATTTTCTCTAGACAGGTAACACAGAAAGGTTGTATAAACATGAACCCAAAACAACAAAGTAAATGGCAATGGGACCATACCTATCAGAAATTACCTTAAATATAAATGGGTTGAATGCCCCCCCCAAAAAGACAAAGACTGGCTGAATGGATACAAAAACAAGACCCCTATATATGCTGTCTACAAGACATCCACCTCAAAACAAGGCACACATGCAGACTGAAAGTGAAGGGCTGGAAAAAAATATTTCACTCAAAAGGAGACCAAAAGGAAGCAGTAATCACAATACTCATATCAGATAAAATAGACTTTCAAATAAAGGCTGTGAAAAGAGACAAAGAAGGACACTACATAATGATCAAAGGATCAATCCAAGAAGAAGATATAATAATTATAAATATATATGCACCCAACATAGGAACACTGCAATATGTATGGCAAATGCTAACGAGTATGAAAGGGGAAATTAAGAGTAACACAATAATAGTGGGAGACTTTAATACCCCACTCACAACCATGGATAGATCAACTAAACAGAAAATTAACAAGGAAACACAAACTTTAAATGACACAATGGACCAGCTAGACCTAATTGATATCTATAGGACATTTTACCCCAAAACATTCAATTTCACCTTTTTCTCAAGTGCACACGGCACCTTCTCCAGAATAGATCACATCCTGGGCCATAAATCTAGCCTTAGGAAATTCAAAAAAAACTGAAATCATTCCAGTCATCTTTTCTGACCACAGTGCAGTAAGATTAGATCTCAATTACAGGAAAAAAAAATTATTAAAAATTCAAACATATGGAGGCTAAATAACGTGCTTCTGAATAACCAACAAATCATAGAAGAAATCAAAAAAGAAATCAAAATATGCATAGAAATGAATGAAAATGAAAACACAACAACCCAAAACCTATGGGACACTGTAAAAGCAGTGCTAAGGGGAAGATTCATAGCATTACAGGCTTACCTCAAGAAATAAGAAAAAAGTCAAATAAATAACCTCTCTCTACACATAAAGCAAGTAGAGAAGGAAGAAATGAAGAACCCCAGGGTTACTAGAAGGAAAGAAGTCTTAAAAATTAGGGCAGAAATAAATGCAAAAGAAACTAAAGAGACCATAGCAAAAATCAACAAAGCTAAAAGCTGTTTTTTGGGGGGAAAAAAAAAAAAATCGATAACCATTAGCAAGACTCATTAAAAAACAAAGGGAAAAGAACCAAATTAACAAAATTAGAAATGAAAATGGAGAGATCACAACAGACAACACTGAAATACAAAGGATCATAAGAGACTACTACCAGCAGCTCTATGCCAATAAAATGGACAACTTGGAAGAAATGGACAAGTTCTTAGAGAAGTATAACTTTCCAAAACTGAACCAGGAAGAAATAGAAGATCTTAACAGACCCATCACAAGCAAGGAAATCGAAACTGTAATCAGAAATCTTCCAGCAAACAAAAGCCCAGGACCAGATGGCTTCACAGCTGAATTCTACCAAAAATTTAGAGCAGAGCTAACATCTATCTTACTCAAACTCTTCCAGAAAATTGCAGAAGAAGGTAAACTTCCAAACTCATTCTATGAGGGCACCATCACCCTAATTCCAAAACCAGACAAAGGTGCCACAAAAAAAGAAAACTATAGGCCAATATCACTGATGAACATAGATGCAAAAATCCTTAACAAAATTCTAGCAAACAGAATCCAACAACATATTGAAAAAAAATCATACATCATGACCAAGTGGGCTTTATCCCAGGAATGCAAGAATTCTTTAACATCCACAAATCAATCAATGTAATATAATACATTAACAAATTGAAAGATAAAAACCATATGATTATCTCAATAGATGCAGAAAAAGCCTTTGACAAAATTCAACATCCATTTATGATTAAAACTCTCCAGAAAGCAGGAATAGAAGGACCATACCTCAACATAATAAAAGCTATATATGACAAACCCACAGCAAGCATTACCCTCAATGATGAAAAATTGAAAGCATTTCCCTTAAAGTGTGTAACAAGACGTGGGTTCCCACTCTCACCACTACTATTCAACAGTGTTTTGAAAGTGTTGGCCACAGCAATCAGAGCAGAAAAAGAAGTAAAAGGAATCCAGATAGGAAAAGAAGAAGTGAAACACTCACTGTTTGCAGATGACATGATCCTCTACATAGAAAACCCTAAAGACTCTACCAGAAAATTACTAGAGCTAATCAACGAATATAGTAAGGTTGCAGGATGTAAAATTAGCACACAGAAACCCCTTGCATTCCTATACACTAACAATGAGAAAACAGAAAGAGAAATTAAGGAAACAATACCATTCACAATTGCAACAAAAAAAATTAAATACTTAGGAGTATATCTACCTAAAGAAACAAAAGACCTATACATAGAAAACTATAAAACACTGATGAAAGAAATCAAAGAGGACAAAAACAGATGGAGAAATATACCGTGTTCATGAATTGGAAGAATCAATACTGTCAAAATGACTATACTACCCAAAGCAATCTATAGATTCAGTGCAATCCCTATCAAGCTACCAGCGGTATTTTTCACAGAACTAGAATAAATAATTTCACAATTTGTATGGAAAGACAAAAAACCTTGAATAGCCAAAGTAATCTTGAGAGAGAAGAATGGAACTGGAGGAATCAACCTGCCTGACTTCAGACTATACTACAAAGCCACAGTCATCAAGACAGTATGGTACTGGCACAAAGACAGAAATATAGATCAATGGAACAGAAGAGAAAGCCCAGAGATAAATCCATACACCTATGGACACCTTATCTTTGACAAAGGAGGCAAGGATATACAATGGGAAAAAAGACAACCTCTTTAACAAGTGGTGTTGGGAAAACTGGTCAACCACTTGTAAAAGAATGAAACTAGAACACTTTCTAACACCATATACAAAAATAAACTCAAAATGGATTAAAGACCTAAATGTAAGACCAGAAACTATAAAGCTCTTAGAGGAGAACATAGGCAAAACACTCTCCGACATAAATCACAGCAGGATCCTCTATGACCCACCTCCCAGAATATTGGAAATAAAAGCAAAAATAAACAAATGGGACCTAATGAAACTTAAAAGCTTTTGCACAGCAAAGGAAACTATAAGTAAGGTGAAAAGATAGCCCTCAGAATGGGAGAAAATAATAGCAAATGAAGCAACAAAGGATTAATCTCAAAAATATATTTATCTTCATTTTCAAGTTACACTCAGCCATTCAACTAGTACCCGATTATGTCTATTACTCTCAAAAGAAATGGTCTTATTATTATTTTCTGGTATCATCTGATAAACTTTGATAATTACTGAATCAATCTTCCTGGGAACTTGCAAAATAAAAAAAAAAAAAAAATTGAAACCTTATTGATGCTAATAGTTCACTTTGGTAACAGGAAATTATTGTATCCACTGAGTCCTGTTGGCTCGAACATTGACCTTGTAACTTAAAACAGTTAATATAACTTACCTGTTAGAATTTAATTACAACTAGCTTTGTATTCTCTTGAAGAAATTTGTTGTTTATTTTCAGATGGAAGAAAAAAAACACTCTCAGTCTCATATCTTCACATTTGCTTCAGCAAGTCATGCAACAGTAGTGTTATTTAGATGCTTACTATTGGCAGACTTCGTTGCTGACTTAATCACTTTTGAACCTCAACAATCAGCTTGTTAGACACCAAAGGTTTTGCAGACAAATATAGGAGTGTTATATATAACTATCCAAGTAAGTAAGTCAGTAAATAAGGCAAGAACAGCATCACCATCATGTTCATTTGTCACTGTTTACTTGTTGCACATTCTTCCTCTAAAAGTAATTAGCAATCAACTGAAAGTTAAGTCAAACATACAATATGTGGATGGCCTACATGGGGGTTATAACTACTCACTACCCACTCATTATTCATTCAAATGCTGTATTATCTACTAGTGGTGTGCCGATGTTTATTACACCTGGAGCAGAGAATTGTAAAAAAAAAAAAAATACTTTCTATCTTGGGACAGAATTATTTTCTATAATTTGCGCTATCTCAGGAAAGTAGTTGTTTTGTTTTTTTGTTTTTGGTTTTAGTTCTAAAGAGACAACAACTCAAAACATACAGATAACCCCACAGACAATTAGAAGATACTTAACATCACTAGTCATCAGGAAAATGAAAATCAAACTCACAATGAGATATAACATCACATGTTGGAATGACTATCAACAAAGAGACATAAAAATTATGCGTTGCTGAGTATGTGGAGAAAAGGGAAATTTGTACACTATTGATGGGATTATAAACTGGTACAGCCATTATGGAAAACAGTATGGATGTTCCCCAAAGGATCAAAAATAGATCTATAGTCAAATCCATTGTTCCATTTCTAGATATTTACCAAAGACATAAGAAAATGAAAATATTAATCTGGAATTATACATGTACCCCAATGTTCACTGCAGCACTCAACCATAAAAAGGAGGAAATTATGCCATTTGCAGCAACATGGATAAACCTAGAGATTATAATACCAAGTGATATGTCAGAAAAAACAAATATTAAATCACTTATATGTGGAATCTGAAAAAAAAAAAGATACAAATGAACTTATTTAAAAAAAAACAGAGATATACCCACAAACATAGAAAATAAACTTATGGTTAGGAAAATGGGGAGGGACAAATTAGGAGGATTAACATATACACAGTACTATACAAAATATAGCCTGGAGGAGGACATGGCAATACTCTCCAGTATTCTGGCCTGGAAAGAGGCCATGGAAAGAGGAGTTAGAGAGCTACAGCCCACAGGGTCACATAAAGTTGGACATGACTGAAGCTACTTAGCATACACATACGTAATAGAGATAACCAACAAGCACCTACTGTATACACAGAGAACTATAGTCAATATTTTATAATAACCTATAAGGGAAAAGAATCTGAAAAAAAGAGTAGATAGGTAGGTAGGTAGGTAGGTAGGTAGATAGATAGATGCATAAGTGAATCACTGTGATACCCCTAAAACTTGTATGACATTGTAAATCAACTATACTTCAATTAAATAAAGTCAACTGACAATGAAGTTTAAGCACATCCACAAAATACCACAGCAGCATATAATTAGCATTTTATTGAATAACTGGTTACTGCAGCCTAGTGAAGTTTACCCATCAAAAGATCATCACTCATTGTGCTATACTGACTGATTTTTCACATTAACCCAATGTTGCAAACCTAGAGTATACCCCATTTGTCCAGGACAATAGTTATTATTTTCATTGTGCAGATAATGAAGCAGAGTTGGAGAAACAATATCACTTGCTCACTGTCATAAAGCTCAAAAGTGATGGAGCGCAAACTGGTACCCATGTCCTGTGACTATAATGTTGTTAATCTAACTCCCGATTAAAATACAAATTTAAAGTTCTAAGTAATATTTTAAAGCCAGGAAGAGCTATAGAAGAAAATATAGTAGTTTTATGACTATTAAATTTTAGAAGTTGTTAAAAATAAGGTAGAAAGAATGATATGCCTTTTTATTTTTTCCAAACAAAAGCAAATGAAAAAATAAATATAATCAAAATCACTATATTTTCATTAAGCAAATTTTAACTTCAAGAAACTTAAAGGACATAATCTTAAAGTACTATACAATTTGTCTCAAGAGAGTAGATGGTATTCTCTAATGACAAGAAGATACATTGCAATTATATTTACTTTCCTCATTTGATTATCAGCATATGAAAATGTCTTAGACTTTCATTGGGGAACTTCTGGTTTGTAAATAATAATGTTGACAGAGGTTGGAGGAAGGGAGAGAGAGTTGTAGAGAGAGGGAGAGACAGGGTATGTGTGTAAAGGAATACAAGGGCACAAAAATTACTAAAGAAATTGTAGAGACCTCACTCATCTGGAAAATATAAAAAGCAGACAGTTGACCTTATCTCCAACCTAAAATACTTTAAAGCTAATCCTGGGAAAAGGCTGCCCTTTATAAAGTTTTTAAAAGAACTGAACTTCAAATTTCCATTTGTATTTATAAATAAAACGAACTTCTGTTCTACAGCTTCTCTTTCAGATTCACATTAGTGAAAATGACATTCTGAAACACTACTGGCAAGATAGTTGCTGGTGTCAGAATAATGAACTATGAACCACAAAGCAAAGAAAGTTAACAATCAAAGTAATGAGATACTTGTATTAATATATATTTTACATATCTGTAAATTATGAAAGCAATGCTATATCTCTTAGAATGTCATTTTGATATTGAAAAACTTCACAAAATCCCTGAATGTAGTGAGAAGTCTGGCATTTTCAGTAGTCAACTCTAAGGAAATACTAAGATGTGGAAACAGAGGTGAACAGAAACAGGTAATATATTTAATGTTTAGAAGACTATATGGGAAATGGCACCCTGACTGTTCAGTTGTCATAGAAACTGGGTGGAGTTTCAAAGTACAGGTTGCTGTTGAGCATCTCCCCCGCACATAACATTCAAACAATACCAGCATCACGTGATCACTAATTGTTGGCATAGCAAGATTACTGACCATAGCTCCATAAACATACCAGGGAGGCAGGTTATGGTGAGACCTGATCACAGTGTGGAGTTTGTTTAAGGTCAGGCTTTGGTGTTTCAGTTTCTAAGAAAAAGTAGACAGTTTGTTAGTAAAGCAAAATACTTTTATATTTAGAATCTTCATGAGTGAATATTAAGGGTTGCTATTACAATGTTAATAATTGATTGAACTTTAAAATAAGAACCAGACTGTACTACATTAAATTTAGGTAATTTGGCATAATACCAATGTACAGTAACGTCACTCAATAATATGTTTTATAATTTTGAAAATAAAAAATAACACTACTTTTTAATTCCAAAACCTGTTGTGTTGTCAAATAAGATTAAAAATATTTAATGAAAAGTTAAAAGCATGATTCTATCCTTGTAAAATGTGAACAAGATAATTACGGTAATATGGTATATATTCTAAAATCTCATGAGTAAAACTATCTTGCATTAAGTTCAAAAATATTATGATAAGACTTTAACCATACAATAATTTAGACCAAAAGTTGCTCCTTCTGAACTTCAGTAGCCTCTTTTGTCAAATGATGGGTTTTTATCTCTGATCTGTAAGGATTCTCCTTTGTAAAGAAACATTTTTAGCTCCTAGAGAAGAAAACTACACATTTCTAATAATAATTGGTTTGAATAGTAACATCTTATCTACTAGATGTTCTAACTAAAATAAAAACTTTTCAAATTTTTTATGGCAAACTTAGCCAAAATTTTCAAGTTAATTTGTCAATATTGATTGGATGATTATATAAATATAATGGGTACCCCATCCAGAATGATAGAGGTGAATTAGTAAAGATGTTGACCCTTGAGAAAATTACAGTAAAGCAGTCAGGCCTGTAACTTAATCATCTAAATTAGTCTTTGTGAATATATTAAAGACACAGAGAGGGACAGATGAAAATAGATTGATATACCAAATTTTGCTACCAAAATACCAAAGAAACCAAAGTTTCTTCATACACCAGGACTTTTTTCAATAGTAAAATTCTAAACTCATTAAAATGTAAAAATCTGAATATAAAGTTCTTTAGTAACATGTGTAATATATTTTGTCTGAACTTTGGTTTTGTTCTTTTGTCTTCAAAGTTTCAACAGGCTTCTTTCAACTTTAGAGCTTAAGTTTTAAAACCTACACTTTAAAACTTAAATTCTTCTCATTTAATCTAATCTATGTCTATCTTTGAAAAAGTTTATACTGAAAGTATCTGATTAGATATCAGTGAAAATTTTACTTGTCTCTGAAAGTAATATAACTTATGAGTCAATTTATTCTTGGGTTCTTTCCTGGTTAACAGTGTAATTTACACATTAGCTCTAGGTTTTATGTTTTTGTTTTTTATTTTTATTTTTTTGTCTGCTGTAGGTATTTGTAAGGTTGGATTTTCTTTGTTTACTTTTCTTGTTTTGTCAGTTTGGCTGGACCACGAGGCCCAGGTATTTGGTAAAACATTAATCTTGATGTTTCTGTGAGGGTGTTTTTAGATAATACTGACATTTAGTAGTTAACCTTTAGTAGACTTTGAGTAAAGCAGATTGACTTCTATAATGTGGGCCTCATCCAATATGTTAAAAGTCTGAACAAAACAAAAAAGCCAGCATCCCTAGAGCAATAAAATGTTCTTCAGCAAATTGCCTTCAGGCTTCACCAGTGACATTTGCTTACTGTTTCTATAGTAGATGTGTTTCAGACTTGCATTGGAATATCAGTTGTCCTAAGTCTCCAGCTTTTTGGCCAGTCCTGCAGAATTTGCATGTTGGACTTACCAGCCTCCATAATTGTGTTAGCCAATTTATTTAAAATAAATCTATCTGTATTTGTATCTATATTTATATCTATGTATATGTCCTTATGTGCTTAGTCGCTCAGTTATGTCCAACTCTTTGTCACCGCATGGACTGTAGCCCAACAGGCTCTTCTGTCCATAGCGATTCTCCAGGCAAGAATACTGGAGTGGGTTGCCTTGCTCTCCTCCAGGGGATCTTCCCAACCCAGGGATTGAACCTAAGTCTCCCCCATTGTAGGAGGATTCTTTATGTCTGAGCCACCAGGGAAGTCCATCTATATCTAAAGCTATATCCAATTGCTTCTGTTTTTCTGAAAAAAAACCTAACATAGATTCAGTACAGAGTGAGTGATTAATGAGGAATAAAATCTTAAGGGTACATTTTCAAATCAGTTCTGGGTGTTCTGTATCCTACAAAGTAAAAGGAGATAGTAAAATATCAAGAAAACAAAGAAAATTGAAGTTTTCCTTGTGATAAGTATGGTAGGCAAACTTCAAAATCCCCTGCTATCTCTCGGTATTCACAACTTTCTGTAATCCTCCTCAATTTGTGTTTGGTCTGTACCTAACCATTGCTTCTACCAAAAAGAATAAATTGCAGGTAAAAGGATATAATTTTCACGTTTAGGTTACAAAAGAGTAGATAGCCCTCCACTAGAATTCTCTCTAAATTTTGCTAGCATTCTCCCTTGCCTCTTTGCTTTCTTTCTCTGATTAAGTTTTTCGACATCTTTTGAGATGCTCCACTGAGAAGTCCATGTGGCAAGCACCTGAAAGAGACCTTTGTTCTGTATATTCTGAGTAACCTTGGCCTTAATCCAACAAAACACCGGAAACTGAATCCTGTCAACAATTAAGTGAGTTGTCTTAGAAGTGGATCTTCTCCAGTGGATATTTTACATGAAACTACATCCCCAGTTAACACCTTGATTGCAACTTTGTGAGACACAGGCATCTAGCTAGCTGTGTCCAGATTCTGGACCCACAGAAACTTTGAGATGTGTTTGCTTATTAAAATGCTAAATTTTTGCATAATATGTATTTATTATGCATTAATAGATGTGTTCTTGTCTGTTAATAGAAAAATAGAAAAAGATGCATAACTTAAGAAGTTATTTCAAATGTATCTAAAATATGTAATTGGTTCCTCATTTATAGCATGGATACTAAAAGAAATTATTTACTCTGGAGATAACTACATCATTTAAATAATTTGTAACATTAAAATTTTGTTTAAGTACAGTTTTGGATAAGTAACAGAATTTAAAGGCCCACCTCTATTTTTTTCCTCTCCTATTTTAAAAACTGCTAATAAATTTTAAATGTTTATTACTGTTAATCAGAAACAATAATTTTATGATAGATAAATGTTTTCAAATAATTTTTCTGTAGCAATTTTTATGCTATATTGTGTGGGAAAAATAATTAAAGCTAAAATATAGTCAGTATTATCCCCCCCAAAAATGCAGAGGAAAACTAATTATTCTTGATTTAATGAAGATAATCTGGTAGATATATGTTATTTAATAGAACCTGATGTCCTGTTAAAAACACTTGAGTAAAAAAGGAGGAAATTGATATTTCTAATTCTAGGACACATTTGCACATTTTTTTTCTTACCAATCTATTTTCTGTCAGTATAACCTATCTTAGCATTTGTAGAATTCTGTGTAAATTTCATTCAGTAAAATTATTTTGGGTTTCAGCTACCTTGCTGTGTATATCAATAAGAAAGAAATAATGTTAGTCATTCAGTCATGTCCAACTTTTTGCAACAGTTTGGACTGTAGCCTTCCAGACTCCTCTGTCTATGGAGTTTTACAGGCAAGAATACTGGAGTGGGTTGCCATTCCCTTCTCCAGGAGATCTTCCCAACCCAGGGATCAAACCTGGGTCTCTCACATTGCAGGCTGATTCTTTACCATCCGAGACACCAGAGAAGCCTATATATCAGTAAGTCCATTTATTATTGCTGAAAAGTTTTTAATTATATACATACGTTACAATTTCATCTATTCACATTTACATGGGCATCTGACTTGTTTTCAGGTTTTAGCTAGCAAAGATAAATCTGCTATAAATGTCTATGTACAAGTCTGTATGGACATGTTGTTCAGTTGCTCAGTTGTGTCTGACTCTTAGAGACCCCACGGACTACAGCATGCCAGGTTTCCCTGTCCTTCACCACCTCCTGGAGCTTGCTCAAACTCATGTCCTTTGAGTCGGTGATGACATCCAACCATCTTGTCTTCTGTTGTACCCATCTCCCCCTACCTTCAATCTTTCCCAGCATAAGGGTCTTTTCTAATGAGTTGTCTCTTCACATCAGGCGGTCAAAATATTGGAGCTTCAGCTTAATCATCAGCCCTTCCAATGAATATTCAGGGTTGATTTCCTTTAGGATTGACAGGTTTGATCTCCTTGCAATCCAAGGGACTCTCAAGAGTCTTCTCCAACACCACAGTTAAAAAACATCAATTTACATGTTTTGATGCTGTTCTCTCAAAACATCCCACCCTCGCCTTCTTCCACAGAGTCCAAAAGTCTGTTCTGTACATCTGTGTCTCTTTTTCTGTTTTGCATATAGGGTTATCATTACCATCTTTCTAAATTCCGTATATATGTGTTAGTATACTATAATGGTATTTATCTTTCTTGGTTACTTCACTCTGTATAATGAGTAATTAGCCTCCAACAAATAAAAATAAATGAAAAAAAAAAAAGCATCAATTTTTATTTGTCGTTCAGCCTTCTTTAGATCCAACTCTCACATCCATACAATGACTACTGGAAAGAACCATAGTTTTCACTATAGAGCTTTGTCGGCAAAATATTGTTTCTGCTTTTTAGTATGCTGTCTAGATTGGTCATAGCTTTTCTTCCGAGGAACAAGCATCTTAATTTCATGGTGTGGTCACTGTCTGCAGTGATTTTGCAGACCAAGAGAATAAAGTCTGTCATTATTTCCATTGTTTCCCTATCTTTCCACCATGAAGTGATGGGACAGGATGCCATGATCCTCATTTTTTTAATGTTGAGTTTTAAGTCAGCTTTTTCACTCTTGTCTTCCACTTTCATCAAGAGGCCCTTAAGTTCCTCTTCTCTTTTTGCAATAAGGATGTTGTCACCTGTATATCTGAGGTTATTGATATTTCTCCCGACAATCTTGATCCCAGCTTGTGCTTCATCTAGCCTGGCATTTTGCATGATGTACTCTGTATTTAAGTTAAATAAGTCCATTGTTCCATGTCTGGTTCTAACTGTTGCTTCTTGACTTGCATACAGGTTTCGCAGAAGGCAGGTAAGGTGATCTGGTATTCCCATCTCTTTAAGAATTTTCCACAGTTTGTTGTGATCCACACAGTTAAAGGCTTTAGCGTAGTCAATGAAGAAGAAGTAGATGTTTTTCTGGAATTCTCTTCCTTTATCTATGACCCAGTGGATGTTGGCAATTTTATCTCTGGTTCTTGTGCCTTTTCTGAATCCAGCTTGAACATCTGGGAATTCTCAGTTCATGTACTGTGGAAGTCTAACTTGGGGAATTTTGAGCATTATTTTGCTAGCATGTGAAATGAGTGCAATCATGAAGTAGTTTGAACATTCTTTGGCATTGACCTTCTTTGGGATTGGAATGGAAACTGATCTTTTCCAGTCCTGTGGCCATTGCTGAGTTTTCTAAGTTTGCTGGCATATTGCAATGATTTATGATTTGATTTTTCATGATTGAACACTTCAGAGTAGAATAACTGTAATGGGTGCTAAGAGTATGTTTACCTCTTCTACAATATAAGAAACTGCCTCACTTCTTCTCAAAATAGTTGTATATTTTACATTTCCAACATATATCTGTATATATGCCTATATCTATGTCTACATCAATATCTACATTATATTTGTATATGTGCATGCTTTTATTTGTCAAATCTGGTAGCCCTACCTGAGTTTAAATTCTATCTAAAACATAGTATGATGTTATAGTAATAAGTTACTTATTTTTAGCATTAATTTTCATAATGTTATTATTTGTCACTTCCACTGTATAATCTTAAGGGATTTGATTTAGGCCATACCTGAATGATCTAGTGGTTGTCCCTACTTTCTTCAATTTAAGTCTGAATTTGGCAATAAGGAGTTCATAATCTGAGCCACAGTCAGCTCCCAGTCTTGTTTTTGCTAACTGTATAGAGCTTCTCCATCATTGGCTGGAAAGAATATAATCAGTTTGATTTGGGTATTGACCATCTGGTGATGTCCACGTGTAGCGCCTTCTCTTGTGTTGTTGGAAGAGGGTGTTTGCTATGATGAGTGTGTTCTCTTGGCAAAACTCTATTAGCCTTTGCCCTTCTTTACTTTGTACTCCAAGGCCAAATTTGCCTGTTACTGCAGGTATCTCTTGACTGCCTACTTTTGCATTCCAGTCCCCTATAATGAGAAAGGCATCTTTTATTGGGTGTTAGTCCTAGAAGGTATTGTAGGTCTTCATAGAACCATTCAACTTCAGCTTCTTCAGCATTACTGGCTAGAACACAGCCTTGGATTACTGTAATATTGAATGGCTTGCTTTGGAAATGAACAGAGATCATTCTATCATTTTTGAGATTGCATACAAGTACTGCATTTCAGACTCTTTTGTTGACTATGATGGCTACTCCATTTCTTCTAAGGGATTCCTGCCCACAGTAGTAGATATAATGGTCATCTGAGTTAAATTCACATTCCAGTCCATTTTAGTTCACTGATTCCTAAAATGTCAATGTTCCCACTCTTTCCGTCTCCTGTTTGAGCAGTTTCAATTTACCTTCATTCATGGACCTAACATTCCAGGTTCCTATGCAGTATTGTGAAGATCTCTTTTTTGTATAGTCCTTCTGTGTATTCTTTCCACCTTTTCTTAATATCTTCTGCTTCTGTTAGGTCAGACATCCTGGAATGTGAAGTCAAGCGGGCATTAGGAACCATCACTACACTTGGAGTGATGGAGGTGGAAGTGATGGAATTCCAGTTGAGCTATTTCAAATTCTAAAAGATGATGCTGTGAAAGTAATGCACTCAGTATTCCAGAAAATTTGGAAAACTCAGCTGTGGTCACAGGACTGGAAAAGGTCAGTTTTCATTCCAAATCCAAAGAAAGGCAATGCCAAAGAATGCTCAAACTAGTGCACAATTGCACTCATCTCACATGCTAGCTTAGTAATGCTCAAAATTCTCCAAGCCAGGTTTCAGCAATACGTGAACCATGAATTCCAGATGTTCAAGGTAGATTTAGAAAAGGTGGAGGAACCAGAGATCATATCACCAACATCTTTGGATCATTGAAAAGCAAGAGAGTTCCAGAAAAACGTCTACTTCTGCTGTATTGACTATGAAAAAACCTTTCACTATGTGGACTACCACAAACTGTGGAAAATTCTGAAAGATATGGGAATACCAGACCATCTGACCTGCCTCCTTAGAAATCTGTATGCAGTTCAAGAAGCAACAGTTAGAATTGGGCCTGGAACAACAGACTGGTTCCAAATTGGGAAAGGAGTAGGTCAGGGCTGTAAATTGTCACCCTGTTTATTTAACTTATATGCAGAGTATGTCATGAGAAATGCTGGGCTGAATGAAGCACAAGCTGGAATCAAGATTGCCAGGAGAAATATCAATAACTTCAGATATGTAGATGACACCATAAATCCTTATGGCAGGAAGTGAAGAAGAACCAAAGAGCCTCTTGATCAAAGTGAAAGAGGAGAGTGAAAAAGTTGGCTTGAAGCTCAACATTCAGAAAACTAAGATCATGGCATCTTGTCCCATCACTTAATGGAAAATAGATGGGGAAACAATGGAAACAGTGACTGACTTTATTTTTGGGGGCTCCTAAATCACTGCAGTTTTTGACTGCAGTTTTGAAATTAAAAGACACTTGCTCCTTTAAAAAAAAGTTATGACCAACCTAGATAGCATATTAAAAAGCACAGACATTACTTTGCCAACAAAGGTCTGCCTAGTCAAAACTATGGTTTTTCCAGTAGTCATATATGGATGTGTATGTGTGTGTGTGGTGGTGGGGGGGGGATGGCTAGAAAGAAAGCTGAGCACTGAAGAATTGATGCTTTTGAATTGTAGTGTTGGAGAAGACTCTTAAAAATCCCTTGGATAGCAAGGAGATCCAACCAGTCCATGCTAAAGGAAATCAGTCCTGACTATTCATTGGAAGGACTAATGCTGAAGCTGAAACTCCAATACTCTGGCCACATGATGCAAATAACTGACTCATTTAAAAAGACCCTGATTCTGGGAAAGATTGAAGGTGGGAAAGGGATGACAGAAGATGAGGTATTTGAATGGCATCACTGACTCAATGGACATGAGTTTGAATAAACTCTGGTAGTTGGTGATTGACAGGGAGGCCTGACGTGCTGCAGTCCGTGAGGTCGCAAAGAGTCGGACACAACTTAACGACTGATCTGAACTGATGCTATACTGTTCTTTATAGCATAGAACTTTACTTCCATCACCAGTGACATCCAACAGATGGGTGTTGTTTTTGCTTTGGCTTCATCACTTCATTCTTTCTGGAGGTATTTCTCCATCGTTCTCCAGTAGCATATTGGCACCTACTGACCTGGGGAGTTAATCTTTCACTGTCCTATATTTTTGCCTTTTCATAATGTTGATGGGGTTCTCAAGTCAAGAATACTGAAGTGGTTTGCCATTCCCTTCTTCAGTGAACCACGTTTTGTCAGAACTCTCCACGGAGATCCATCCATCTTGGGTGACCATGGTTTCATTGAATTAGACAAGGCTGTGGTCCATCTGATCAGTTTGATTAATTTTCTATGATTGTGGTTTTCAGTCTGTCTGCACTCTGCTGGATAAGGATAAGAGGCTTATGGAAGTTTCCTTATGGGAGAGACTGACTGAGGGGGAAACTGGGTCTTGTTCTGATGGGCCATGCTCAGTAAATCTTTGATCCAACTTTCTGTTGATGGGAGGGACTGTGTTCCCTCCCTGTCGTTTGACCTGAGGCCAAAGTATGGTAGAGGTAATGAAGACAATGGATTTCCTTCAACAGGTTCTGTGCACCACTGCCACGCTCAGGGCCCCCGACGCTGCACCAGGTTACCACTGATACACGCCTGTGCTGGAGACTCCTGGACACTCATGGGCAAGTCTGGGTCAGTTTATTGTGGGGCCTCTGCTCCTTTCTTCTGGGTCCTGGTGCACACCAGGTTTTGTATGTTCCCTCCAAGAATCGGTTTCCCCAGTCCTGTGTAAGTTCTGACAGGCCACTGCTGACCTGTACCTCCACAGGAGACACTTAAACACTCAAAGTCAGGTCTGGTTCAGTCCCTGTGGAATCTCCTGGTGTACACAAGGTTTCGTTTGAGTCCTCTGAGCATCTCTGGCAGGTATGGGGTTTGATTCTAAATTCAATTTCGCCCTTCCTACTGTCTTGCTTGGGCTTCTCCTTTGCTCTTGGATGTGGGTTGTATTTTTTTGGTGGGATCCAACATTCTGTCGACATTTGTTCAGTAGGAAGTTGTCATTTTGGAGTTCTCGCAGGAAAAGATGATGAGTGCATGTCCTTCTACTTTGCCATCTTAGTTAGCTAAGTGAACAATAATGCTGAAGAGGTGGCAAGAATACACAGAAGAACTGTATAGAAAAGATCTTCATGACCCAGATAACCACAGTGGTGTGATCACTCACCTAGAGACAGATATCCTGGAATGCAAAGTCAAGTGGGCCTTAGGAAGCATCAATACAAAAAAAGCTAGTGGAGGTGATGAAATTTCAGTTGAGCTATTCCAAATCCTAAAAGATGCTGCTGTGAAAGTGCTGCACTCAATATGTTAGCAAATTTGGAAAACTCAGCAGTGGCCATGGGAATGAAAAGATCAGTAGCCCACCAGGCTCCTGCATCCATGGTATTTTCCAGGCAAGAATACTGGAGTTAGTTGCCCTTTCCCTCTCCAGGGGATCTTCCTGACCTAGCAATCGAGCGTGGGTCTCTCTCATTGCAGGCTGATTCTTTATTGTCTGAGCCTTTAAAAACCATCATTAGACTTACCTCTCTGGAATAAATACCACCAGGGCATGGAGAATATTTTCTTTTTATATATTCATGAATTCTATTTGCTAATATTTTGTGTTTTGAGACTATATATATGAAGGATACTGGTCCACAATTTTCTTTCTTTCTTTCATTTTTTAACTATCTTCAGTGTTAAGGTAATCTCAGCTGCACAAATTAATTGGGAAATTTGTCCTTTTCTTGATTTTCTAGAATTGGCTCCAAGACTTCTTTATTCATTTGGTAGAATTCTTCAAGGAAACCCTCTGGATCTGGGAATTTCTTTAGAGAGAAAGTCTTAAATACAATTTCAGCTTCTTTAATACTGATAGGGCTCTTCAAATTATGCACTTCATCGTTGGTGAGTTTTGTAAGTTTGTGTTTTTTGAAGAATCATTACCTTTAAGATATAATCATATATTTTGGCTAAGTCTCCCAGCTCATTTTTTGTTTTATGTTTGTTCTTTTGTTTTCCATTTCTGCTTTCTTTTTCCTAACTTTTTGTGTGTTACTTACAAATCTATTTTGTTTTACATACAGTATTTTTTAGTGCATCTCTCTATGTAGCTTTTGAATCATAGCTATAAGTGTTATATACATGTAAACAGAGATAAAGATAAACTATAGATACAAATACTGATGTAGATATCATAGTCTTTTGGTGGTGTCATTTCCCCAGAAAGAATGAAGTATATAAACCTTACCTCCTTCTACATCCTTTTACAGCTTCTTTCCATTTATAATTATGTTAAATATTTTCTCAACATTCATTAAAAACCATATCTGAAAGTTTTATAATTTTATTTCAATTGTTAAACATAAAAATTCAAGAAGAAAACACAATTCATTTTGTTTGCTCATTTTTTTGCTTACTGTATGCTTCTGTCTTTACTGATGCCTGATGATACCTTAACATACTGTTTCTCTTCTGTTTAGATGACTTTTGT
This sequence comes from Odocoileus virginianus, assembly GCF_023699985.2. Lineage (NCBI taxonomy): Eukaryota > Metazoa > Chordata > Mammalia > Artiodactyla > Cervidae > Odocoileus > Odocoileus virginianus. The sequence goes on from NC_069680.1 coordinate 36,972,645, forward strand.
AGACATTCATTTAAGATAGGTCTGATGATGATAAGAATCTGCCTGCCTAAGCAGGAGACACAGGAGATATGGGTTCGACACCAGGGTCAGGGGGATTCCCTGGAGCAGTAAATGGCAACCCATTCCAGTATTGCCTAGAGAATCCCATGGGCCCAGAAACCTGGTGAGTTACAATGTATGAGGTTGCAAAGAGTCAGACATGACTGAGTGGCTGAGCATGCATGCACGATGATGATAAGTTACATCAGCTTTCTTTCATCTGGTAATGTCTTGGTTTCCCATTCATTACTGAAGTTTATGTACATTGCATATAGGATTCTGGGTTGACAATTTTTTGAGCACATTAAAAGCATTGTGCAACCTCCTCTTTCCTCCATGGTCTCTTAATTGGAGACAAATTCCTGTCATTTAGTTTTCCTAATTGGTAGGTTGTGACTTTGTCTTTCTTCTCTCAATATTTTAACTTTGGTTTTCAGAATTTCAGCTATCATGTCATGTAGATTTCTTTGGCTATATCCTATTTTGGACTCATTCATCTCCTTAAATCTGCAGGTTAATGTCTTTTGCCAGATTTGGAAAATTTTAGCCATTAATTATGCAAGTATGTTTCAGTTTCTCCTCACTTTCCTCTACTCCCAGGACTCTAATGCTTGATATTTTATTATAGTCTATTCATTTTTTTTCCCACTGTTTTATCTCTATTGTTTTAGTAATTTATATTGTTCTAGATTCCACTTCAATGATTCATTCTTCTACATGCTGCTTTAAAGTCCATTCACTGAGTTTTTATTTCAGTTGTTTTTTTTGCATTTGATTCTTCTTTTTAATTGTCATTTCTTTGGTGAAATGTTCTATTATTTCATGTGTTTCAATTGTGTTTGTAATTTTTATTTTCTTAGTAATTTTGTTATGGCTACTTTGCAGTCTTTATCTGGTAACTAAATTCTCTGTCACCTCAGCATTTGCATCATTGATTTGTCCTTTTAAAATTCTGTTTGATCTTACATTTAGATTTTTAATCCATTTTGAGTTTATTTTTGTGTATGGTGTTAGAAAGTGTTCTAGTTTCATTCTTTTACAGGTGGTTGACTGGTTTTCCCAGCACCACTTGTTAAAGAGGTTATCTTTTTTCCATTGTATATCCTTGCCTCCTTTGTTGAAGATAAGGTGACCATAGGTTCGTGGATTTATCTCTGGGCTTTCTATTCTGTTCCATTGATCTATATTTCTGTCTTTGTGCCAGTACCATACTCTCTTGATGACTGTGGCTTTGTAGTAGAGTCTGAAGTCAGGCAGATTGATTGCTCCAGTTCCATTCTTCTTTCTCAGGACTACTTTGGCTATTTGAGGTTTTTTGTATTTCCATACAAATTGTGAAATTATTTGTTCTAGTTCTGTGAAAAATACCGTTGGTAGTTTGATAGGGATTGCATTGAATCTATAGATTGCTTTGGGTAATATAGCCATTTTGACAATATTGATTCTTCCAATCCATGAACACGGTATATTTCTCCATCTGTTTGTATCCTCTTTGATTTCTTTCATCAGTGTTTTATAGTTTTCTATGTATAGGTCTTTTGTTTCTTTAGGTAGATATACTCCTAAGTATTTTATTCTTTTTGTTGCAATGGTGAATGGTATTGTTTCCTTAATTTCTCTTTCTGTTTTCTCATTGTTAGTGTATAGGAATGCAAGAGATTTCTGTGTGTTAATTTTATATCCTGCAACTTTACTGTATTCATTGATTAGCTCTGGTAATTTTCTGGTAGAGTCTTTCGGGTTTTCTATGCAGAGGATCATGTCATCTGCAAACAGAGAGAGTTTCACTTCTTCTTTTCCTATCTGGATTCCTTTTACTTCTTTTTCTGCCCTGATTGCTGTGGCCAAAACTTCCAAAACTATGTTGAATAGCAGTGGTGAGAGTGGGCACCATTGTCTTGTTCCTGATTTCAGGGGAAATGCTTTCAATTTTTTACCATTGAGGGTGATGCTTGCTGTGGGTTTGTCATATATAGCTTTTATTATGTTGAGTTATGTTCCTTCTATTCCTGCTTTCTGGAGAGTTTTAATCATAAATGGATGTTGAATTTTGTCAAAGGCTTTTCCTGCATCTATTGAGATAATCATATGGTTTTTATCTTTCAATTTGTTAATGTGGTGTATTACATTGACTTACTTGCGGATATTAAAGAATCCTTGCATTCCTGGGATAAAGCCCACTTGGTCATGATATATGATTTTTTAAATATGTTGTTGGATTCTGTTTGCTAGAATTTTGTTAAGGATTTTTGCATCTATGTTCATCAGTGATATTGGCCTGTAGTTTTCTTTTTTTGTGGCATCTTTGTCTGGTTTTGGAATTAGGGTGATGGTGCCCTCATAGAATGAGTTTGGAAGTTTACCTTCTTCTGCAATTTTCTGGAAGAGTTTGAGTAAGATAGGTGTTAGCTCTTCTCTAAATTTTTGGTAGAATTCAGCTGTGAAGCCATCTGGTCCTGGGCTTTTGTTTGCTGGAAGATTTCTGATTACAGTTTCGATTTCCTTGCTTGTGATGGGTCTGTTAAGATCTTCTATTTCTTCCTGGTTCAGTTTTGGAAAGTTATACTTCTCTAAGAACGTGTCCATTTCTTCCAAGTTGTCCATTTTATTGGCATAGAGCTGCTGGTAGTAGTCTCTTATGATCCTTTGTATTTCAGTGTTGTCTGTTGTGATCTCTCCATTTTCATTTCTAATTTTGTTAATTTGGTTCTTCTCCCTTTGTTTCTTAATGAGTCTTGCTAATGGTTTGTCAATTTTGTTTATTTTTTCAAAAAACCAGCTTTTAAGACCAGAAACTATAAAACTCCTAGAGGAGAACATAGGCAAAACACTCTCCGATATAAATCACAGCAGGATCCTCTATGACCCACATCCCAGAATTTTAGAAATAAAAGCAAAAATAAACAAATGGGACCTAATGAAACTTAAAAGCTTTTGCACAACAAAGGAAACTATAAGCAAGGTGAAAAGACAGCCCTCAGATTGGGAGAAAATAATAGCAAATGAAGCAACAGACAAAGGGTTAATCTCAAAAATATACAAGCAACTCCTCCAGCTCAACTCCAGAAAAATAAATGACCCAGTCAAAAAATGGGCCAAAGAACTCAACAGACATTTCTCCAAGGAAGACATACAGATGGCTAACAAACACATGAAAAGATGCTCACCATCACTCATTATCAGAGAAATGCAAATCAAAACCACAATGAGGTACCATTATACGCCAGTCAGGATGGCTGCTATCCAAAAGTCTACAAGCAATAAATGCTGGAGAGGGTGTGGAGAAAAGGGAACCCTCTTACACTGTTGGTGGGAATGCAAATTAGTACAGCCACTATGGAAAACAGTGTGGAGATTTCTTAAAAAGCTGGAAATAGAACTGCCATATGACCCAGCAATCCCACTTCTGGGCATACACACCGAGGAAACCAGATCTGAAAGAGACACGTGCGCCCCAATGTTCACCGCAGCACTGTTTATAATAGCCAGGACATGGAAGCAACCCAGATGCCCATCAGCAGACGAATGGATGAGGAAGCTGTGGTACATATACACCATGGAATATTACTCAGCCATTAAAAAGAATTCATTGAAATCAGTTCTAATGAGATGGATGAAACTGGAGCCCATTATACAGAGCGAAGTAAGCCAGAAAGATAAAGACCATTACAGTATACTAACACATATATATGGAATTTAGAAAGATGGTAATGATAACCCTATATGCAAAACAGAAAAAGAAACTCAGATGTATAGAACAGACTTGTGGACTCTGGGAGAAGGCGAGGGTGGGATGTTTCAAGAGAACAGCATTGAAACATGTATATTACCTAGGGTGAAACAGATCACCAGCCCAGGTTGGGTGCATGAGACAAGTGCTTGGGCCTGGTGCACTGGGAAGACCCAGAGGCATCCGGTGGAGAGGGAGGTGGGAGGGGGGACCGGGATGGGGAATACATGTAAATCCATGGCTAATTCATTTCAATGTATGACAAAAACTACTGTAATGATGTAAAGTAATTAGCCTCCAACTAATAAAAATAAATGGAAAAGAAAAAAAAATAAATTCTGTTTGAAATCATTCTGATTTTTGCTGTGATCTGTGATTTTCAATAGAAAATTTCATATTTTGGATATTAGGTTATGAGCCTCTGGACCTTATTTAAGTCCTCTGTTCTAGCTGCCTTTCTCTGATACTGCTCTGTTGCACGAAGTAGGGGACCTCACCTCTTTACCTAGAAGGTGTAGAAGTGCATTTTCTCTATTCAGTCTGTATAGACTTGGAGGAATCCTCATTAATTTTGTGTGGGTGGTGGAATCAACTTGATTCCTCAGGGTCGTGGGCTTTTTCTCCCTCTTTGGGGATGAATATCCCAATCCCTACCTGTCTATCTCTGACTTCATCCTAGCTTGCGTGGTAGGCACCTTGTTACATCTTGGTGAGGGTAGAATAGTAGGCTCCCCATTTGGCCTTCTTTGGTGTGGGTCACTGTATAACCTCTATTTTTCTGTGATATTTGTCTGTGATCATTGTCTAAATGTTTTCTAGGCCTCTAAATATATATATGCCATGAAAATTTCAGAAATCTTTATGTTTGATGTTATAACAGCCCCATAAATTTGGTACTACAGATATCAACCGTAGTATCAAAGATATCAAAGAGAAAAAAGTATTAAATGCTTGCCTAATGATCTAGGGCTGATGCTAAAGCTGAAGACATTTCTCATGTAACATTATGAGAAACATTCTCATATTTCTCATATAATATTTCTCATTATACAGAAAAATGTTTTCTCTGTAGTCCTTTGGTAGAAGGATTGTGCCTGTTGTTTTAACCTCAAGATTGGCTTCTTCAGTCATAACTTTATCTGAGTCAAAAAATACCCAGCAAAATCACTAATGTGCCCTTCCTTGAGTTTGAAGTCTTCAGAGAGTCTAGCTGCTTATCTATACCTTTCAAAGAGAGTGTGTGTAGATACATAGATTACTATGATTAATGTCCAGCATTTCATATTATATTTAGTGGGAGTAATAGAGACAAATATGCCTATTTTATCTTCCTGGAAGTGCTTTATAGCCTAGTTTTTAAAAGTTTTGTCTCTGAACTAAATGATCATGGATACAATTTCTGGTTCGGTTATATGAAAAATCTAGTGCATTGTTGTTGTTCAGTAGCTAAGACCTGTCTGACTCTTTGCAGCCCCATGGACTGCATCATGCCAGACTTCCCTGTCCTTCACTGTCTCTTGGGGCTTGTTCAAATTTATGTCCATTGACTTGGTGATGCCATCCAACCATCTCATTCTCTGTTGCCCCCTTCTCCTCCTGCCCTCAATATTTCCCAGCATCAAGGTCTTTCCCAGAGTTGGCTCTTCATGTCAGGTGACCAAATTATTGGAGCTTCAGCTTTAGCATCAGCCCTAGATCATTAGGCAAACATTAAATTCTATTTTTATCTTTGATGTCTTTGATACTACAGTTGATATCTGTAGTATCAACTTTGTGGTGCTGTTATAACATCAAACATAAAGATTTCTGAAATGTGCATGGCATATATTTAGTATTTAATAAATTTTAGCTACTATATATTTTCTGTATATTCAGAATTTTTATTAAAAAAGTTAATTGTGAGAAAAAGAAATAACACAGTAAATTGAGTGTATTTAATTCTGAGTATCTCCTACCCCCATAATTTGTTTTCCATGAAGACCCTATTCATAATCAGCTCTCATTTTTCTCAGCTACTTCTGGATAGCATGTGAGTACCATGGCTGTCATTGTCCTATTGCTGTTACCTAGATTTCAAATTTCCTCTCATCAGTAATTACAGTAACTATAAATTGTGGTGTAATATAGCTCTGGAACATTCCTCTTTCTGCCTTTGTTGAAACTGTCATTTTAACTCCATAAGTTCAGCACACAGTATTGCTCTAGATCCTAATTTTATCACATTTCCTGCTTAAACAAATAGTTACTCTCAGTCAAGGGGCAATCTTTATGTGCAAAAAATGTGGAAAAATATTTGTTTTCTTCTCAAAAAATTTCGATTTCTTTATCGGTAAAAAAGTAGTAGTTTCTTCTGAAAATATCTTTATAATACTTTAATTCTAGTATAGAGTTAAAATGCTCAACAATTGAATGCTGACATTTGGCATGATGCACCAGTGTATTATTTTAACAGACTCTTAGGGTAGTCAATTAAAAAAAATTGAATGTTTAATAAAACTGGTAAAACCAGTATGTTGAAAAATCATGAACATACCATTACTTTTTTTCAATGTTTTATGCTGCCTACTTCTGTTTAAGGTCTTATCAAACCTAAACTACTCTTCAACAATTGCTTCCCTATCTGAAGAAAAAAAATAAATAATTGCTTAACTCAAAAGAAGCTTTCATTCTCAAAGCTACTATTCAATAATGTTAATTTTGTTTTCTTTCTGCATCTTAAGCACGATTTGTTCAACAGAAAATTATCTATTTGACTCTCAGACCAGTAGGGGGCGTCATTAAGCTGAATGAGACCTCATCTGGCTGAAAGAAAGTATTGAACCCTAGCATCACCAACACGAAGCTACTTTGATGGGTTTCAGTTTCCTCTCTGGAGCTCAATACAAGAAGCTTAATAGGTGACACAATAAATATTTTATATGTAAAAGCCCAGAGGGTCTTTTACAATGTAGCTAAATTTGATGAAGAGATTGTGACATCACAATGCATAATGCTACAGCAATCTTAGGTTCAGCATTATGATTTTCTGCTAGGTTTTTCTAGTACCTTCTGAATGAAGAGTTCATTTTAAAACAATCAATCATGGCAATGCTGAAACTACTTTAAAATTAACATGGTAATTCTGAAGAAACTGAAATAGTGATGTTTCAAACAATATATTTTCTGAATTAACATCTACACATTAACTGCATGTAAAAAAGAATCACTTCATATATTTATATCACCATTGTTGAGACTAGAAGAAACTTAAAACTATAATAATAATATAAACTGCAGAGAGAAGCTTAATTGCAAATAGTATTAAAAGTTCTAATAAAGATGCCTTTAAAAAGGCACAGTTATACTCATTTTTGTAAAAAGGAGATTGTAGTATGATTTAACATTAACATTCAAATGCTGATTCAAATTGTGCAGATATTTTTCTCATTTCTTATTGAATTTATGATCATTGATGAGTCACTTAAGTAATTGTAAGCCACACCTTAAAATTTATGTTCTATTTAATGTGCTTAAATATTACTGTATCAGAATTTATATTTTATTAATGTTTTCAATGTAGAAAACTTAGACTGTGCAGGCATGTAAATCTGTAAAAGATACATTACTAATTGATTACAATATGAAATATTTTAAGTACAAAAATATCTTGTCATCTTATAAATTGACCATCTGCTCAAAAAAGTTTTATTAATTGAAACACTTAATATTAAATGAAAATATTTTAATTCAGCATTTATCTTTCATATTTAAAACAAGGGATCCTCATACCATTGATTGTCAGACTATATTTAAGTAAGAAATGTAAAAATTGTTTTGTGTGACTGCCCTTTAAATTACATAATATATAAATATGTTGTGACCAACTTTTTAAAATAGTTGAGTTTCGAAGGCATGTTAATAGAATCCCTCAAAAAACCAGCCATAAAAGATGATTGCAATGATACTTTTATGGCCAACAAAGGAATTTATGAATGACTTAATAAGCTGTTTTATAAATAGAATTATTTTAAGTAGCTTAATCAATTAGTTGTGTAAGAAAACATATTGTCAAATGCTCACTTTAAGTCTAGTTTTTATAGTTTACTAACTATGCATCAAGTTGAGGAAATCATTCAACTCTCTGAGTGGGTTTCTGTTTTACTGTTGTTAGTGATTTTTAGACATATAAAATGCAAATGATAATTATTTAACTACCTTAATAAGTTTGTTGGATAGGGCATTCTAGTTACAACCCAAGCTAATAGTTGTCTAGCAGATGTTTTTGCTATGCAAAGCTTTATTTTTACAGTGGCTTTAAGTTCACATCAAAATTAAGAGGGAATAGTAGAGATTTCTCAGATTTCTCCTGACTCCACACATGCATAGCCTCCCCTGCTATCAATATCCCCCAGTGGAGCAGTATGTTTGTTACAATTGATGAGCCTACCATTGACTTATCATTATTGTCCAAACTGCATAATATATGTTGAAGCTCACTGCTGGTTTTGTACATTCTTCGGGTTTAGACAAACATATAATTATATTTGCCTATCATTATGGAAAATAATACAATATTCTGACTTTAAAATTAAATAGCAAATTAAAATTCTAAATATATTCATATCATACAAAAGAAGACAAACAAGAAAGAATGGAATCAAAATCGGGAGATAGAAACAGAAAAAAACAATAAAATGGTAGACCTAAATCCAACTATATGAATCCTTAATTAAATGTTGATAGGATAATTGTATAATGCCATACTGTATGAAAATCATAGAAGGCCCCCTCTTGTCACCTTCCAGTTATTATCTACACAATATTTTCCTGATATCTAACAGCATTCATCTTTTTTGTCTGTTCTAAAACTTCATATGGTTAGTATCTTACACTATGTAGTTCTTTGTGTCTGATTAATTTCACTCTACACTTGGCTTGTGACATGCATCCATATTGTTGCTGGAATTTACTGTTTATTTTCATTTCTGTATAATAATTCACTTTACAAGTAAATCAAACACATTTATTCATTCTTCTGTTAATAGATATTTAAGAAGTTTATGGTTTGAACAGTTATGAATATAATCATATGAGCATCATAATATACATGCACACACATTTTAAACATACATAAACATTACAGTGGAACATATACATAGAAGTGACATTGTTGCATCATAGGCTATATATTCACTTCTGCAATTACTGGCAGTTTTCCAAAGTGTTTCTATCAATTATTTTGTCTGCAGAAAAGATGTTCCTGGTGTGCCTCATATTTATTGTCAAAACTTGGTATTATTTGATTAATTCAGCCAATCTCTTTTGCATGTAGTCATATTTTTTGCAGCTTTTATTTTGCATTTTCCTAATGTCTACTGAAGATTAGAAGTTATATATTTATTCATATTTATATATAGTTAATCCAACACCATTGATTACTAAAACAATAATTTTCCTTGCATTGAAGTGTCATATTTGCCCTAAAGCAAATGATAGAATATATGTGGTCCAATTATGAATTGCTTATGCAGTTTCATTGATCTAATTTTTCAATCCCTATATAAATTACATTTTAATCAATGTTTATATAGTTTTAAAACTCAGCTTTATAGGTGGTAGTGTTTTGTTCTTTTTTCTGTTTGGTTCTTCTTTCTTACGTTACAGACTCTTCTGTGTTTTTTTGCATACGTTTTAGAAACAAATTGTGTGTTCATATACATAAACGGCCACACACGGCAAAATTTTTGGATTTTTGAAGGTTAGGAATAATATTTCTACTATAGCGAATCTTTGAATCTATGATCATAGAATCTGCCTCTTATTTTGTTCTTTCAAAAATAATTTTTACAATCTGTCTATAGAAATAAACAGCATCTTCATTAGATTTTATTTTGGAATGTTTGATCATTTCAGTGCTATAATAAATAGTATTCTCTGTAAATGTTTATTAATTAGTTTATTTTTTAATCCTGATGATAGTCATTCTCCAATTTTTAGAAGGAATTTCTTCATTATTTCACCAGCTAGTATGATTATTTTATAGATGTTTATAATTTTATTGTCATAATGATGTGTTATTATTCCTAGGTATTCAACTTTGAATTGTGTTAAATACATTTCTGGAATCTACCTAGATGGTTAAGTTTTCTCCTTTTTACTAATATGTTGAGTCCCAAAGATGAATTTTCTAATGTTAAACAACTCATACAATAAGTTCCACTTGGTCATAATTCATTGCTTTATTTACATCAACGGAATCAGTTTTTTATACTTCATAAAGGGTCGAATTTTCATCAGTATTCATGAGAAATATTATTCTATAATTTATGACTTTTATAATCTTTGTCATATATTGTTTTGTTTTGCTGGATTCATCTCTGCCCCTTAAAATCAACAATTATAGCAAATATTTTCATTAAGTTAACATCAGGCAAAAACTTGCACACTTTATTAAAAATAGTATTATGTACAAATGGACAATAAGCACTTGAAAAAGTTTAGATCATCATTTCCATCATACAATTGGAAATTAAACTGTAGTACAATAGCATTTCATACTCACTGTGTTCAGATTTGTGAGTTTACCAGGCAGAAAAATGATTTGAAATCCTGTTCCAATTTATTTCTCCCTCTAGGATTTTAAACCTAACTTGGTTTCTCAAGCCCAATTTCTACTAAGGCTTCCTAAACTACACCTTAAGGCTTTCAAGCATGCCACTCTGTTTTACAGGTGCTTTGCCTTAACTCTTTCAGTCTAGTTCAGCTCAGCTTTCCCAATTCATGAAATGACCTGGTGAGCAAAATAATTCTAATTCTAAGCCTCTAACCAAATACACAGGATGGATTACTGACTGTAAGGTCAGCTGTAATTCTCAATGCACTTCTACAAGAATCTTGCCTTTTAGAAATTTTTCTCCTCCTAAGCATTGTCCCCTCTAAAATCCTCAGATGCCTTCAAGTGTATTATTTGCTGTTTATTTATTTATTTATTTGCTGTTTAAAGGGGAATGTTAGTCTCCTAAGTACTATGCAATCCTACCAAGTGTTATTTAGAAGTATCATTTTTTCACAATATATATTTAATGTAAAATATCTTTTTTTGATATGATTGGAAGTTGAAAAAATTAAATGCCTATTGTGTACTTGACCCTGTGTCAAGTAATGGGAATACAGTATTATTCTAAGAGATGATATCATGCTCTTCCTGAATCTTTTCTATGATGAAAAACAAAGATGTAACCAAGTCAACCAAAGAAAATGCTTCATAAAAATAAAAATCAATATTCTGAACTGGAAAATACTTTTCTCCTTTTTGTAGGAGTTTGTTTAGCAATTTTATTAGTTAAGTCATGCCTCATCTATCACAAACATTTCATCTTTTACCCAGAGAAAATTTCAGACACAGGAATGTTAATGTCTAAAGGATTTCTTTAGTAGAAATAAATAAAATTTCTCTAAGAATTGTCTTGTTAATATTAATGACTGCAAAAAGTAACACTAGATAGGAATGTTAAAATAATCTTGTGTACACCTAGAATGTACTGTGGTTGAATCCCTTAGTATAAGACAATTTTTTTCATTCTTTTTTTTTTATTCCTTTTTAAATATGTGCAGGAAGCAGATGACATAATCCAGTTATTAACAGTTGGCAATATAGGTAAGAAGTAAGAAATATTTAAGGGATATTTGGTGCTAGAGACCAATATACATCCTGTTACATAGGGAATTAACCATGAAGCTCTCATTATGAGCTCATTAGTTTTAATGAGTATTTGTGGCCAATCTGAAATTTTCACATTGAATCAGCATGAAGTTATGTAGCATAGGTGTTTAGTTGTCAGTGGATCTAATATTTAATGTGAATAGATGAAAAGACCCCAAAATAAAAATCTATCATTTGCAAAGATAGAAAAGTTTGGGAAAAAATGTTTTTATGTTAAATTAGAAAAATGTAAGAAAACTTCAAGAGTCTATTGTGTAAAACTCGATTCCATCTCATTTATAAGATGTGTAGATGTATGTTTTTGTATTCTTAGCAGTAATACATTAAAATGTTCATAAATTTATAGTGTCAGTATTTTTATTACATACATTGTAATCTTCAGCATGATTAATTTTATTCAAATATGATTAATAGAATAAAATTCATTTTCTGATACCTAAGCTCTAAAACTTTCTTCATTAATATACTTGCAATAAAATGTCCCCAGTATACTAGGGAATACTTCAATGAGTGTGAATGCATTTGTGATTTTTATCTTGTTCAAATGAGGCAATTTCCTTATCTTGTTATGTAACCCAAAATAGCAGTAAATAAGCACAGTAATAAACATATCTAGACTGCCTTTGACTAGTCAAATTTATCTTAATGTTTCACTATTTTTGTGTACAACATTTGCAGAAATCACTGAAGAAACTTGATACTGTGTCCTGGAAACTCCAGAAAGATATTTTATTCAGTTTATATTTGGCAAGCTACTGGAAAGATACCTCATAGCGACTATCTGAATGTATCACATATAATGTCTTAATGAGTTTGAAAGTACACTTGTTTTCAGTATGTAAGTTTTATTCCATTGTTTGTTGTTCTCATTTGTCTGGCAGTAATGTAACTGTATGTAACTTATGTATGTACATAATGTACTTATGAATGTAACTTATGAATGTACATAAGCATGTGCATGCTGAGTCACTTCAGTTCTGACTCTCTGTGGCTGGACTGTAGCCCGGCCAGGCTCCTCTGTCCATGGGATGCTCCAGGCAAGGTTACTCTAGTGAGTTGCCATGCTGTTTTCTAGGAGATCTTCCAACCCAGGGATCAAGCTGATGTCTCTTTTGTCTCCTGCATTGGTGCAGGTTTCTTTACCCCTAGTGCCCCTCAGTAGTCCCATATTAAGTATGATTTCCTATAAAAAAAATCACCAGGCATCCAACCATTAAAAAAATCATGTTCATTTTAAGATTGCAAAATCTGCATTGAGAATGTGTGATTAGTTTTGTCAGAGGAAAGCCAGTATGTTGATTATATCAAATGTCTGCTCATTCGAAGATAAAAATTTCCATCACTGTACATGTGAGTAAATAATTTCTACAGCCATGCAAACATAATTTTGAAGTAGGTATATGTCCTCTTATGGTTCATACTATCATGGACAGGATGTATAACCTTAACCTCTGTCTTCTGATAGATAGTAGATACAATAGTAATATGTGTGTTTTCAGTATAAAAGGAAACAAAGAATGGACTGCATTAGGAATGTGAGCTTAATAAATATTGAGTCTCTGTTTTGTACACTTTTACAAAAAGCAACATCACTTGTATAGCATAGCTTGCCCTAATGTCATGATTCTGATTTTCTAGATCTGTGTTAGGGCTTGGGAATTTCATTTATAGAAAATCATGTGGTACTTGGACTTTGAACTGGAATATAACATATGTGACCCTAGAAATAATGCTGTTCATATTCAGAGTGAAAAATTAAAGCTAGCTTTAGTATAGATTCTAAAAAGATAAATAAAACTTCAAATTAAAGGGGGAAAAGTAAAATAAATAAATTTAAAATATATCCTCATATCAAACTATTGAGGAGAGTTTGTGCCTCTCTTTTTTTAGTTGGAGGGTGATTGCTTTACAGGGTTGTGTTGGTTTCTGCTATACAACCTCAAGTATACATGTATTCCTCTCTCTTGAACCCTCCTTCACACCCCCACTCCATCCCACCCCTCTAGGTTGTCACAGAGCACCCGGTTGAGCAATTTCCCACTAGCTGTTTTACATATGGTAATGTATATGTCTCAGTGCTAATTTCTGAATTTGTCCCACCTTTTCCTTCCCTGACTGTTTCAATGAATCTGTTCTCTATGTCTGCATCTCTATTCCTACTCTGCAAATAGTTCACCAGTACCATTTTTCTAGATTCCATATATATGCATTAATAAATGACATTTGATTTTCTTTTTCTGACTTACTTCACACTACAGGTTCACAACAACAGGCTGCAGGTTCATTCTTCTCACTAGAACTGACTCAAATTTGTTCCTTTTTATGGCTAAGTAATATCCCATTGTGTATATGTACCACAACTTTATCCATTCATCTGTCAAAGGACATCTAAGTTGCTTCCATGTCCTGGCTACTATAAACAGTGCTGCAATGAATATTGGGGTGTATGTGTCTTTTTGAGTAATATGCTTCACTTTTTATTTAATAAAAAAGACTCATTCTTCTTTGCATCTTTATTTCAAGCACTAATTTAGCAATTAATGACTTATACAAAAATTCAGATTTGCATTAATATGAAGTCTCAAAAACTTACTTGTGTGTTTTCTTACCAAGGATGCATTTTGATTTCTTAAGTAAATATTGGAAAATGTTATATTTTCTGTGGTTCCATTTGCAGTAAAGACCAATAATTTTGTTTCCAAAAATATGCATTAAATAAATTATTTCTTAACACTTTTAAAAACTAAAATTGTTTTTGATTTATCTATTTTCTCTATTAGAAATTATTTTTTAACATCAGATACTTCAATAAGGATTTACATGATGAAGTGGAAGAGAAACAATTATCCAAAAACATTTTACAAAAAAGTTCCATCAGTTATATGCAATTTTCATATTTTCTAGATTATCTTTAATTCTGACAAAGTTCTTTTGTTGTATATAGAAATTTTTAGGAGTATGAAAATTATAAAACCTATATATCATACTTAAGTATCAATGTAATAGACACATTTTAGTATATGCCAACTCTATGATATATTTATATATTAACTAATTTCAGCACTCAGATTAATCAGTTGCTTTACATTGTTTTGTTATTCTTCATCCTTAATATAAAGACTTTGATGTGTCTATATTTCTGAGAACATTGCAAACCTATTATCAGTTCAAGACAATCACATAGTCTAGCTGTCAAATTCTGCTTATTTCTAGTGAGAATATTATTAACAGTCAAATTGTACCCAGGAAGGTACAGCATTCAGTGTTAAGGCATATATCAAGAGATAGCAAGACTTAAGTTTTCTTAGCATGTTAACATAATTAATAAATTATTATTGTATAGGAAATGCAAATAAAATTTTGAGTAAAAATATTTTCATATTGTGTATATTTTTAATAAAAATGTGCCACATGTACTTATTTTTGCTTTGTTCTTTTTTCCTCTATTTTCATTTTTGGCTTTTAAATATTATGGATTGGGCAAATAACCCCTCTTTATATTATAGAGTAAATTTTATAATTTGCCCATTTTCATGTACTTACATCAGTCTCATTATTTCTCTTTCCGTTTCTCTCAGTCCCTTATTCTTGTCCTTTCCCTATTAAATGTTTTGTGTTCCCTTAGCAATTTTTTTTTAAATTCTTGTCTTTTTTCTTTCTTTCTTGTAATAGAGCCAAAGACTTGACAGAATAATATTTTGAGAAGAAACAGGGATGTTTTTAATGTACTTATATCCTACAGCTTGCATTAAAAACAATATCAAATCAATGGTTTTAATGATATATAAAACATGGTTGTGTATATTCCAAATTGTTTTTTCTTATAAAAATTATTGTTATTACTATTAATAATATAACAAGGGGCCAACTATCATAATGTTCTTGTTCTGTGTAAAAAATGTTTTCTTGAATTTGCATTTTCCCTTTCCTAATAATTACTTCTATATATCATTCTGCTACTTGAGTGTGCTCTTATCATCTATAGTTTACAAAACCCTATGCAGCAATATTGTAGTTTGCTACTAGTTCTTACATAAGCAATGCCAGTGATATCCTTCTAACTTAGCTTCAGATTTCCATAAATGTATTGTGTTTAGCACTCTAAGTAAATCAAGAACATGCCTATCAGATTCTCTCTCTCTTAATACACATACACACACACACACACACACACACACACACACATACATATGTGGAATATTCTTAAAGAGATGGGAATACCAGACCACCTTGCCTGCCTCCTGAGAAATCTGTATGCAGGTCAAGAAGCAACAGTTAGAACTGGACATGGAACAACAGACTGGTTCCAGATTGGGAAAGGAGTACATCAAGGCTGTATATTGTCACCCTGCTTATTTAACTTATATGCAGAGTGCATCATGTGAAATGCCAGGCTGGATGAAGCACAAGTTGGAGTCAGGATTGGCAGAAGAAATATCATTAACCTCAGATATTCAGACAACACCACCATTATGGCAGAAAATGAAGAAGAACTAAAGAGCTTATTGATGAAAATGAAAGAGGAGAGTGAAAATGTAGGCTTAAAGTTCAACATTCAGAAAACTAAGATCATGGCATCTGGTCCCATCACTTCATGGGAAATAGATGGGGAAACAACGGAAACAGTGAGAGACTTTATTTTGGGGGGCTCCAAAATCACTGCAGATGGTGACTGCAGCCATGAAATTAAAAGACACTTGCTCCTTGGAAGAAATGCTATGACATATCTAGACAGCATATTAAAAAGCAGAGACATTACTTTGCCAACAAAGGTCCATCTAGAAAAGGTATGGTTTTTCCAGTAGTCGTGTATGGATATGAGATCTGAACTGTAAAGAAGGCTCAATGCTGAAGAATTGATGCTTTTGAACTGTGGTGTTGGAGAAAACTCTTGAGAGTCCCTTGGACTGCAAGGAGATCCAACCAGTCCATCCTGAAGGAGATCAGTCCTGGGTGTTCATTGGAAGGACTGATGCTGAAGCTGACACCTGATGCGAACTGACTCATTTGAAAAGACCCTGATGCTGGGAAAGATTGAAGGCAGAAGGAGAAGGGGATAACAGAGGATGAGATGGTTGGCTGGCATCACCAACTCGATGGATGTTAGTTTGAGTAAACTCTGGGAGTTGGTGATGGAAAGGGAAGCCTGGTGTGCTTCAGTTCATGGGGTCGCAAAGAGTTGGACATGACTGAGCTACTGAACTGAACTGAACTGAACTGATACATCCATTTTCTTTGCCAAGGGATCTTTCAGACCCAGGGATCAAACTGGTTTCTCCTGCATTGCAGGCAGATTCATATATGTATATATTTAGTTCAGAAAAGTCTCAGCAGATGTAATTGCATAAACCTTCAATCAGAATCAAATTTTTCAATTCAGTGAACTCCTTTGTGTTTCTGTTTAGTCAGAATAACATGAAATACTTTGTAGAAGAAAGAATCTGGGAGTTATGGTACACCTCAAGTAATGAAGTTATAAAGCCTTTTGCTTTATGTTCTGATTATAATTCTACTTTACCCATGTTTTTTAAAATAGGGTTTTAAACCCTTATAATGTCTTCATTTTTGCTGCCACTTAAAAGTCCTAAACCTACCTATATGCTTTTGCTGTGGTTTGTTTATGAAAGCAGATTGTGTCTATGATACACACAGTCATGCACTTGTTGTTGGATATGCACATGTTTTCTTGTGAAGTATAATATTAGCTGGTTTTGAAGTACAAATTAAGACAAATTTATTTATTTTCAACTTATTCAATGTCTTTTTTTTGTCCAATGAAGTCTTACCTGTATTTATGCTAAGTATGTGTGTATTTTCTGTTTATTTTTGTTTTGGCTCACACTAATACAGTTTGTTAACAGAAAGCAATAATTTTAGAAGATATTGTTCATAGATGGTGACCTCTCTTCTTGCAGATACTGTCAGAAGGGGCTAAGATGACATTCTCAACCTGTCTGATCCATCTTCATCCCTGAATGATCAAGGGCTCTGAGGGCTAAGTGTATCGCAGGTTAAGGGTTCTTTGGTCTACTTCCTATTATGTCCCAGAGTTTGATGTTTAAGACAGTGTTGCCCAGCTCCTTGCAACGCTGAATCACACCCTAGCTGGCCAACATGTTGGCATATGGAAAGGATTCATTTTTGTCTGACTTAACTGCTATTCCACCACTGACCTGACAGATGATTGCAGACACCAAATACATTCTCTCATTTAGCTACCTAAGGTCTGAAGCTGATGACCTGGTCTTTCTTCTTTTCCTCCTTTTTGTGAGATGCCATTACGGTATATTTTCTTTGGGCTATGCCATGAGAAAACTAATTGTTTCTTTTTATGTACAGGTATGTAAATATGTTATTCAGTTCAGTTGCTCATTTATGTCTGACTCTTTGTGACCCCATGAACTATAGCACAGCAGGCCTCCCTGTCCATCGGCAATGCCCAGAGCTTGCTCAAACTCATGTCCATCAAGTCAGTGATCCCATCCTACCATCTCATCCTCTGTCATCCCCTTCTCCTGCCTTCAGTCTTTCCCAGCATCAGGGACTTTTCCAGTGAGTAAGCTCTTCAAATCAGGTGACCAAGCATTGGAGCTCCAGCTTCAGCATCAGTCCTTCCAATGAATATTCAAGGTTGATTTTCTTTAGGATTGACTGGTTTGATCTCCTTGCTGTTCAAGGGGCTGTCAAGAGTGTTATCCGGTGCAACAATTCAAAATCATCAATTCTTTGAAGCTCAGCTGTCTCTATGATACAACTCTCACATCTGTACATGATGATTGGAAAAATCACAGCTTTGACTATATGGACCTTTGTTGGCA
The DNA here is from genome assembly GCF_023699985.2 of Odocoileus virginianus. Lineage (NCBI taxonomy): Eukaryota > Metazoa > Chordata > Mammalia > Artiodactyla > Cervidae > Odocoileus > Odocoileus virginianus. The sequence goes on from NC_069680.1 coordinate 36,990,934, forward strand.
AAGTGATGTCTTTGCTTTTAAATATGCTGTCTAGGTTTGCCATAGTTATTTTTTCCCCCAAAGAGCAAGTGTCTTTTAATTTCATAGCTGAAGTCACTGACCCCAGTGATTTTGAAGCCCCCCTAAATGAAATTTGTTACTGTTTTCACTTTTACCCCATCTATTTGACATGAAGTGATGGGACCAGATGCCATAATCTCAGTTCTTTTAATGTTGAATTTTAAGCCAGCTTTTCACTCTCTTCTTTCACCGTCATTAAGAGGCTCTTTAGTTCCCCTTCACTTGCTGCCATTAGAGTCGTATCATGTGTATATCTGAGGTTGTTGAAATCTCTACCTGTAATCTTGAGTCCAGCTTATGATTCATCTAGGCCATTATTCATGATGTATTCTGCATAGAAGAACTGTTGCTCTTGACTTGAATACAGGTTTCTCAGGAGGCAGTTAAGGTGGTCTGGTATTCCCCTCTCTTTAAGAATTTTCCAGTTTTCTGTGATCCACACAGTCAAAGGCTTTAGAATAGTCAGTGAAGCAGATGTTTTTCTGGAATTCTGTTGTTTTTTCTATAATCTAGAGGATATTGGCAATTTGATTTTTGGTTCCTTGCCTTTTCTAAATCCAGCTTGTATATCTGAAACTGCTCAGTTTACATACTGTTGAAGCCTGGTATGAAGTATTTTGAACACAGCCTTGCTAGCATATGAAATGAGCACAGTGGTATGGTAGTTTGAACCTTCTTCGGCATTTTCCTTCTTTGGGATTTGAGTGAAAACTGACTTTTTCTAGTCCTGTGGCCATTGCTGAGTTTTCCAAATTTGCAGCATATTGAGTAATCACTTTCACAGGATCATCTTTTAGAATTTGGTATAACTTTCCTGGAATTCTATTACCTCAACTAGCTTTGTTCATAGTAATGCTTCATAAGGCTCACTTGACTTCACACTCCAGGATGTCTGATTCTAGGTGAGTGACCACATCATCGTGGTTATCCAGGTCATTAAGACCTTTTCTGTCTGGTTATTCTGTGTAGTCTTACCTTTGCCTTTCTTTTTCTTTGGTATGGCTTTTGGTCACCATCTCCTGTACAGTGTTACAAACTTCTGTCCATAGCTCTTCAGGTATTCTGTCTTCCAGGTCTAGTTCCTTGAATCTGTCACTTCCACTGTATAATCATAAGGGATTTGATTTAGGTCATATCTGAATGGTATAGTGGTTTTCCTTATTTTCTTCAATTTAAGTCTGAATTTTGCAATTAGGAGCTCATGATCTGAGCCACAGTAAACTCCAGGTCTTGTTTTTCTGACTGTATATTACTTCTCCATCTTTGGCTGCAAAGAATATGATCAGTCTGATTTCTGTATTGACCATCTGGTGATGGCTGCAAAGAATATGATCAGTCTGATTTCTGTATTGATCATCTGGTGATGTCCATATGTAAAGAAGTTCTTGTGTTGCTGGAAGAAGGTATTTGCTATGACCTGTGTGTGTTCTCTTGGCAAAACTCTGTTAACCTTTGCTCTGCTTCATTTTGTTCCAAGGCCAAACTTGCTTGTCACTCCAGGTATGTCGCTCCAGGTATTACTTGACTTCTTACATTTTCATTCCAATCACCTCTGATGAAAAGGACTTTTTTTTTTTTTTCCCGTTAGTCCTAGGAAGTCTTTAGTTCTTCATAGAACCATTTAGCTTTAGTCTTTGGCATTAGTGCTTGGGGCATAGACTTGGGAAGCCCACATATAATAATCATTTAGTGTTAGTAATTTTGTGGTTATGCCCAACTTTAAGAAAACTTTATAAAGAGAAACCAGGATATTTTAATGTCACCACCTTGTAGAAGAAAAAGGTGTAGTTTTGGTCCTTTTACAATGATGTTGTAGTTGATTGATTTGTAGGATAATTAACCAGAGTGATTCATAATTTTTAACATGCAATTTATGCTATATATCTTGTGCTTTGAAAGATGGAAAGTCTTCTAGCCTCATCCATCAGAGTGCAGACATAAGAAGCAAGAAGAATCACAGTTCCACAGCAGCTAAGACAAAAACCATATTACAGAATATTAATCACAATGAAAAAGCAGAAAGTTATGTCCCAGATAAAGGGACAAGATAAAACCCCAGAAAAACAACTAAAGAAAGTGGAGATTTGCAACCTTCCAGAAAAAGAATTCAGAATAATGATAGTGAAGATAATCCAGGATCTCAGGAAAAGAATGAAGGCAAAGATTGAGAAGAGCCAAGAAATGTTTGCCAAAGACCTACAAGAACTAAAGAACAAGCAAACAGAGATGAATAACACACTAGAAGGAATCCATAGCCGAATAACTGAGGCAGAAGAATGGATAAATGACCTGGAGGACTGAATGGTGGAAAACACTGCTGCAGAATAGACTATAGAAAAGATAATGAAAAGAAGTGAAGACAGCCTAGGAGACCTCTGGGACAATATTAAACACACCAACATTCACATTATTGGAGCACCAGAAAGAGAAGAGAGAAAGAAAGAACCTGAGAAAATATTTGAAGAGATAATAGCTGAGAACTTTCCTAATGTGGGAAAGGAAATAGTCAACAAAGTCCAGGAAGTATAGAGAGTCCCAGTCAGGATAAACCCAAAGAGGAACACACCAAGACACATAGTATCAAAATGACAAAAGTTAGAGACAAAGATAAAATATTAATAGCACCAAGGGAAAAATGACAAATAACACACAAGGGGACTCTCTTCAGGCTGTATCAGCTGATTTCTCAACAGAAATTCTCAAGCCAGAAGGGAATAGCACCATATATTTAAAGTGATGAAAGGGAATAAACTATGGCCAAGAATACTCTACCCAGCAAGACTTTCATTCAGATTTGATGGAGAAATCAGAAGCATTCCAGACAAGCAAAAGTTAAGAGAATTCAGCACCACCAAACCAACTTTACAACAAATGCTAGAGGGACTTCTCTAGGCAGGAGACACAAAAGAAGGAAAAAACCTACGGAAAATAAACCCAAAACAATTAAAAAATGGTAATAGGATCATGCATATCAGTAATTACCTTAAGTGTAAATGGATTAAATGTACCAACCAAAAGACATAGACTGGTTGGGCAGATGAAGACATGTGCATGTATGCACTTCCACTTACCATATCACTCTGTTTGACTCCACTAAACTCTATGTAATTATTTTGTATTGTTAAATTAATCATGTTCCCATTATGGCTTGCAATTGTAGTTAACTTTTATATTTTGCCTGGTTATTGTGAAAACTGATAAGCACCTTTCACTATTGTGATTATATACCTATTATTCAATTAATACCATTATATCATGATTGGTTAACAGAAAAATAATAGAATTCTAAATCACCAGAACTATGATTTAATAGAAAAACCTGTAATCACTTCTTAAAATCCAGATGCATATCAGAATTATCCTGAAATTTTTGAAAAATACAAATGCCCAGGTTTGGCTTTTTTTCCTCCAGAGCTCCACATTTGTTTCTGATGAGCAGTCATGTTTAAAAACAACTGGACTATATGATGATTTTTTTTAATATAGTTTGTTTCACTTTTACTATTTCATATTCAGCACTACCATTTCATTTAGTTTATGTTTTCCAATTTCTCTATCTTCTTGTTTTATTTGATGTTCTTTCTCAAGCCTTTATCAAGCATAGTAGAACAGTTTCTGTATACTTATTTATAAATAATATGTATTATATATAATACATATTATATATATATATTATATATTATTATATATATATATATGTTAGGAAACAGGAATTGTTGCCTAACTAAAAAAATTTATGACATTTTGATTCCACTTGTTTGACTTAGTATGAATAGAATGTTAGATTTCTAATTAGAAAAATAAATATGCAGTAAGCAAAACAAAGGTTTACTGTATAGCACAGGGAGCTATAGTCAGTATTTTATAATAAATGAAATGTAAAATAGTTCCAAAAATAATATATGTATATATGTATAACTGAATCACCTTGAAACATTGCAAGTCAACTATACTTCAATAAAATGTATATATTAAAAATTTAACAAAACAAAAAAAGAATAAAATCAACATATATTCTTTTATCACTCACATAATGCAAAAACATGCTATACTGGCTTATGGATAGTTCACACACCATAACAATTAAAACATAATTATCATATATGAATTGATAGCTTTATATTCTCAGATATTATATAATAATGCTGAAAAACCAATCATGATATAATTAGCCTGAAATAATTTTAGGTCTCCTGTTTGCTTGGCTAATTTAAAACGGTTTTTATTCTTAAATTACAGTAACCATAATATCTAGCTTAGTTGGGTAAAGTATTTTAGTTTTGCTTCTTTGTATTATTCTTCACTCCCTAGAAAACAGGGGATAGTTTGTCTTGTATTTTAAAAAAGTGTTTTCTAAATAAATCAAGAACTTTGCTCAGCATAGATTGGAAGGTGTTCAATTGAATGGCAGACAACTAATGCACTTAAGTTCGGAAGACACTGGTGGAAACATTCTTTTAGTCATTTTTAGCCAGTAATAGCACCACAGTTACTGTTGCTGCAATTTCTAGTGGTACATCAGTAGGCGTTTGATTAATCTGAATCTGAAGATCTTAACTACAAGAAATATCAAAATTATTTGAGGAGTACATTGGAAAATTATATCATAATTTTCATTGTTGATTATTTTATCTTTATGAAAGATCCAGTTAAAATGATACTGAGAAATGTTTTTGTCTAATTGCCTTGTCTATTGCCTAACAGAGTGCTTGAAATGTAGTAGGAACCAAATAAACTTTTGTTAAATAAGTGGAAGATAAGCACATTTATATAGTACTTCTGAAATAACACTAAAGACTAGTTAAGATCCTTCCTTTGCATCAATTTTAGAAAAATATGGAAAATATCAGCTATGTAACATAGACTTAAGTTTAAATTTCTATCTGATGCCTCAGTCTCCCATACAGGAACAATGATTTTAACGTATCAGCTGCACTGATCACATTGCATTTGTGTTCTATGAACTTCAGTGAATTTTATTTGGGTTAGATGAATTTATGTCTCTAATTTATCCCCTTCTTCAAGGTTAGGGTTATGGCTATTATGGAAGCTTCTCTTTGTATGTACCAACTCTATAACTACTTCATTTCTGCAAATGATCCTTAAGTTTAAATTAATGCAAAATTCTCTTTGGATGAATCTCAGACATTTGAGTTTCTATAAATCAGTCTTCCTCTTAACCTGCTTCAGAGGTTAAATTCTTGATGTTTAGATCAAAATGTTCCTACCCTTCACTTCCAGTAGTCTGAAGGGGAAATTATTAAGCAATCATTTATGTGTATGATGGCTTTGTTTCTGTTTAAGTTTAAATAGACAGCTAGCAAATTTGTGATATTTTATCACACTCCATATAAAGATTTATATTTCAATCATTAAAAGGTTATAAAAATATTTCTTCCAAAATTCAATTATATCCAAGCTGTTTTGTTTAAGTTTCCATCTTTGCCTTATAAATTAATATAATCCTCCTAAACTTCATTAAATGCTTGAACTCAAAGTGATATTATTGGTTGTCCTGGATCAGATGAACACTGAGATGGCATTGTAGCTGAGAGTAATTTGTTCAAAATGTGTTTCCAGGAGAAACTGGTAAAGGAATCTGAGAAGCAGAATAGTGAAGAGGAAGAAGGAAAGCAAAGGAGCTATTTCATGTGATATTCCAGTTTTGACTTGATTTTGGAGATATTCTAGAGTGTCAGTTTGACTACAGAGTTTTCTAGCTTGAAGTAGTCAGTCAGTTCAGTTCAGTTGCTCAATCAAGTCCTACTTTTTGCGACCCCATGGACTGCAGCACGCCAGGCTTCTCTGTCCATCACCAACTCCCAGAGCTTACTCAAACTCATGTCTATAGAGTCGGTGGTGCCAAGCTACAGTTTTCATATTCTTATATCAGTCAGTGATTGATTGTGAGCAGTCATTCTGCCTCTTAGGCATTTGTTCAAAGTGGTTCCACTTGTCCAAGTTTCCTTTCCAAGAAGTTTTGATGATTTGAACTATTAGGAAAGATACTAGCGAGAGCTGGGAATGGACTTGCCTAATCAATAAAAGGAATTTGAAGGGAATTTGGCTAGAATACTAGCATATTCTACAATAGCCAACCCCTTGCACTGCCCAAACCCAATGCTTCTAGAATTGAGTATCTTCCATTCAGTCTCAGAATCCACGGTACTGTTGTTAGCTGCAATTTAGGGAAAAACCCACCAAAGATTTAGTAAAATGACGTAACTGCAGCTTTTGCAATTGCAGCTGATCCTGAGGCTGTGGTTAATATTCATAATTTCTTTTTCTACTCTCCCTTCTAAAGTCTTTTTGCCTGAATTAGCATTTACTCAGATCTGGGTGGGTTATACTCTGGCAGAGATGACCCATATCTTAATCCCTGAAGTTTTTACCTGAAGGTTATTGTGAAACACCAAAAGATACCCAACTGATAACCATATGACAATAATATTTCTCCCTACCCTTATTATGAAACAAATCTAACTCCTCCTAATGATCAGTGTAAATCTCTCCTTCCAATAGAGTAACTCATTTCTTTGTAAATTCATATAAAGCAAGGTGAGCCTTCATATCAGAATGTAGCTATATCTTTAAGTTTAGTAAGTATCTTAACTTATTCTTAGGTGGAAGTTCACTTTTGCATTTGTTCTCTGATGGAATTAATGAGGCTAAGCCCAATAATATCTGCCTATGAATACAGAGTTTAATTCTCTTTGATGAAAATAGGCATACAGAAACTTTTAAGAAATACATTCTTCCTATCATATGCACACACAAGCACATGCTTGTTCACACACCACACACACACACACACACACACACACACACACATATTTAGACACTCATATGTTTGACTTTTCAGAAGAGGAGAGAAGCAGTATTTGAAATTATAGTGTCTATGGCTTTTTAAGAACTGATGAACATTAAAGAAAATGAAAGGCTTTTATGTAAACCCCAAGAAGAATAAATCAATAAATAAGTACAAAGGATATCACACTTGGACTCATTATGATACAATTTTGAATATGAAATGTAAAGAGAAACTTTTTAAAGTAGCCAAATGACAGAAATGGAGGAAAAAATACTTTAAAAAGAGCAACAATTGGGACAATAGCTCATGTTCTAAAGGAAATAATAGAATAAAAAAGGAAATGGAAAGTCATCTTCAAAAATCTGCCAGAAGATAATGGTCAACTTAGAATTTTACACCTATATGAAATATACTTTAAAAATGTATAAAAATTACTACAGTGATTTGTAATTTTTCATGTCCAAATCTCTTACTGTCTTGGATAAATTTATTCCTAGTTATTTTCTTTTTATATATGCTATTATGCGTGGATTTTTTCCCTTAGTCTCAGCTTTGTATTATTCATTGCTTTTGAATACAAATACAATAAATTTTCATGTTCCTTTACCCTATCACTACTTTATAATTTTACTGAATTTGTTTATTTAGATGTAGTAGCTATCTTGAGGATTCTTTGGGGTTTAATGATCTTTGTGATTTATTAGGATCATGTGATTTGTGAACAGAAGTAGTTTCTTCCTACGTGAACTGGATGTTGTTCACCTTTGTCTTACCTTATTTTTCTACCTAGAAATTCCTGACCAATGTTGACTAGCATTGGAGACCCTTGTGTATTGCCTGAATGATTTACAATGAGGATAATCTATAATTTGTTACTTGTCTAATTTTTAAATAGACTAAATGATGCTAAAAAAACACAATTAGTGCTGGAAATAATACAAATGATTGTTGATATGTTCAATAAAAATTGATAAAAAAAAAGCATGACTGTATTTTATGTAAACTCTGTATAACTGTTTAAAAATTTTGAGTGGCAGAAAGTAATCCGTGGATTATTATTATTATTTTTTTAAGTGAGTCTCATTTTTGTGTGTGTGTATCTCATCTTTCCCTGAAGCTGGGAAAGATTTAAGGCAGGAGAGAGGAGTGAGAGAGGAGAAGATGGTTGGATGACATCACCGACTGAGTGAACATGAATTTGAGCAAGCTCTGGGAGATGGTGAAGGACAGGGAAGCCGGGCGTGCTGCAGTCCGTGGGGTTGTGAAGAGTTGGACGTTACCAAGTGACTGAACAACAACAACAACATATGGAAAAAAAATACTTTAAATAAGTTATTTTTTTTCCATTTATTTTTATTAGTTGGAGGCTAATTACAATATTGTAGTGGTTTTTGTCATGCATTGACATGAATCAGCCATGGATTTACATGTATTCCCCATCCCGATCCCCCCTCCCACCTCCCTCTCCACCCGATTCCTCTGGGTCTTCCCAGTGCACCAGGCCTAAGACTTTTTAAAAATAGAGTTCCAATCCCTTTTGATGAAAGGACTTTTTTTTTTTTTTTTTTGGCGTTAGTTCTAGAACGTCTTTAGGTCTTCATAGAACTATTTGACTGTAGCTTCTTTGGCATTAGTGGTTGGGGCATAGACTTGGGAAGCCCATATATAATAATCATTTAATATCAGTATTTTTGTAGTTATGCTCAACTTTAGGAAAACTTGATAAAGAGAAACCAGGATATTTCAACACCACCACCTTGTAACTTTCTAATATCTACCATATTATAAAGTGAATCTGCCTGCAATGCAGGAGACCTGGGTTCAGTCCCTCGGTCTGGGAGATTCTCTGGAGAAGGAAATGGCAACCCTTTCCAGTATCCTTGCCTGGAGAATTCCATGAACAGGGGAACCTGGTGGGTTCATGAAGTCACAAAGATAGACATGACTGACTAACACACACATATTATATAGTGAACTCCTTTCAGGCATAGGTTATGTGTTACTGTTTGTATGTTTCAATGCACTTTTAGAAAAATTCCTGTTATGTAACAGATGCTCCATAGATGTTTGTTGAACTGAACTGACTGTGAAATTTGATAAGTTCTCATTTCACCATGACCACAACACAGCTTCTGGAAGCATGATGGTGATGATAGGTAGCGACTTTCTGCAGATTTTTGAAACTAAAATGTCACAGATGGAAGTATGGCTAAAATAAGATTTCTTATAGTTATTAAAAAAGATAGTTTTTAAATGACTATGAAGGTGTATAATTTTCAGTGTCACTTCAGGTGTAATTAATTTGGGATATACCCAGTAAAATTACTTTTCTAGTTGTGTCTTATCTATAGATAAAAACAAACAAACAAACAAACAAAAAAACTTAGAAATTATATTTCACCAAATTTCCTATGAATTGTTTCTCCACTTGTCTTTTTCTAGCATTGATTTTCATGTCTACATCACAGTTTTAAATTATGCTACAAAAGAAAGATTCTTAAATGTGAAATTAGATGTAATATTAATGTAGGAGACCTCACTATGCTTTTATTGGGTGCTGAGAATTCAGTCCACTTTAAAAGCAGAAACAACCACTCCCTTTGTATCAAAGAAGGAAAATAATTGCTGTAGTAATAAATGGGTAGATATTTTATTATATTAGGATAGGAGAGAAAGAGGAAAAAACAGTTTTCTCTAGCATGGAAGCCCTTTGATATGGGCATAATTCCTTTTTCAAGGTGAAGATAAGCCTTGGTATTAGGAGTACTACATGAAAGGTAGAAAAAGGCAGGTGGTAGATGAAGAGAGATACTGACATCAGGAATCAAAGAGAAAAGAACTCTTGAATATTAAATAGCCTAAGAATGTCAAAAGTTAAATTAGATCTAAAATTCAATTTTTATTTCCTCCTTTCAGAATCTTCTCAAATAGTTTATACCTTATGATGTCTCTTTAGGCTTTGTTATACATGTTATATTTTACCATATCTTCTTAGATAAATTTGAAAACATGGGACTATGATTTGTTGTTGTTCACTCACTAAGTCGTGTAAATCTCTGTGATCCATGGACCGTAGCTCATCAGGCTCCTCTGTCCATGGGATTTCCCAGGCAAGAATACCTGAGTGGGTGACGATTTCCTTCTCCAGGGGGTCTTCCTGACCCAGGGATCAAATCTACGTTTCTTGCATTGGCAGGCAGATTCTTTGCCACTGAATCACCAGACAGATATTAATGTGTCAGAGTTAAAGATTGCTAATATCAGAGGGGGGCCAGGTGAAAGGGTGTGAACAGTTCCTGTAATGCTATCACTTCTGTGGAAAAAAGTTATTCTATATACACAGTGGCATATTATTGTCATTTTCATATATCATGAGCTGTTATGAAAAGTAAAGTGAAGTCATTCAGTTGTGTCTGACTCTTTGCAACCCCATGGACGGTAACCTACCGCGCTCTTCCATCCATGGGATTTTCCAGGCAAGAGTACTGGAGTGGGTTGCCATTTTCTTCTCCAGAAGATCTTCCCAACCCGGTGATCAAACCCAGGTCTCCTGCATTGTAGGCAAATTCTTTAATGTCTTAGCCACCAGGAAAGTCCTTGAACTGTTTTAAATATTTATAATGCACCTCTATTATGTACACTGTAAAGGCAGATGACAATCATATACAGATAAAGTATATGCTGATTTAATTAGCATAGAATAAGTAGGCAGAATGTGGCATATTATTTAAAAATATTTTCCAAAACTTGATTAACTTGGTTTAATTTACAAAAGAGCAAATTCCTTGATATCTTCATAGACCTCAACTAACACATACATATTTTTTCTATATTAATAGTGCCATTTGTATAGTTTATTTGAATAAGGTAGCAATATCTGTAAAATATATAGCTTAGAAACTGTCCCATTAGAATGATCCATAAATGTTCATTACATGCTTATAAATCATACATGACTATAATATGTTTTAATGTATTTAGCCAGAAAATGAGACTAATAGAAAGTCACATTTTAAAATGTTTAACACTAAGGACTTTATATAATTACAGATTTGGAGACTGTAAAAAAATTTAATATATTTGATATGTTAGCCCAAACTTGCAAACAGAGGAAACTAAGATAGGTTAAGTGTTTAATGTGAGGCCATGGCTATTCAGTTACATATTATTCTTGGTCATGAAAAAGGTTAGCTTTCATAGTATATCAAATCCCATCTCTGTTGAAGATGAACATCTTACATTATGTGGAAAACTATATTTAGAGAACTCAGGAACATACTTACTGATGCCAGGGAAACAGGTTACTTCCCTTTCTAATCTATAATGAATGAAACAATTGAAAGTGTGAGAAAATGAAAATAGTGAAATGACAAAAATAGTCATTTTATTGCAGAATCATTCTTGGTCTTATTTTATGTTAGCCTATGAAATTAAGTCATGCTCATCTGATCTATGAATAAAGCACATCTTTACAACTGACATACCTACTTGATCATAAAACCAGCAGCCTCAAATTTGAATACGTGGCAGTATGGTTATGTCAATTAGAATTACCAATGCTGTATTTCAACTACCTCATTAAAATAGATGGCCAGAGTCTCTATATGGTTTTAATGATAGAAAATCATAAATAGTCTTGCACTACCTGAAGTACTATACTTATTGAAATGAGTTAGTTGCAGTGGAAAATGTTATACAATTAAACTATGTATAATTAAAAGGAAAAGAAGCTATATTGGGCAGCTATTTCAAACTGTGTATTAAAATCTGGTAGTAAAAAGGGGAAATTCACACACTGATAATCTTTTATGTGTTTTTTCTTTTTTTATAATTATCTCATTTCAGTTCAGACATTCAGTTGTGTCCAATTCTTTGTGACCCCACAGACTGCAGCATGCCAATTTTCTCTGTCCACCACCAATTACTGGAGCCTACTCAAACTCATGTCCATCGAATCAGTGATCCCATCAAACTATCTCATCCTCTATCATTCCCTTCTCCTACTGCCTTCAATCTTTCCCAGCATCAGGCTCTTTTCCAATGAGTCAGTTCTTCTCATTAGGTGGCCAAATGAATGGAGTTTCAGCTTCAGCATCAGTCCTTCCAATAAATATTCAGAACTGATTTCCTTTAGGATGGACTGGTTGGATCTCCTTGCAGTCCAAGGGACTCTCAAGAGTATGCTCCAGCACCACAGTTCAAAAGCATCAATTCTTTGGTGCGTAGCTTTCTTTATAGTCCAACTCTCACATCCATACATAACTACTGGAAAAACCATAGCTTTGACTAGATGGACATTTGTCAGCAAAAAAAATGTTTCTGCTTTTAAATATGCTGTCTAGGTTTGTCATAGCTTTTCTCCCAAGAAGCAAGTGTCTTTTAATTTCATGACTGCACAGTCACCATCTGCAGTGATTTTGGAGCCCCCCCCCCCCAAAAGAAAGTCTGTCACTTTTTCCATTGTTTCACCATCTATTTGCCATGAAGTGATGGGACCAGATGCCATGATCTTAGTTTTTTGAATGTTGACTTTTAAGACAGCTTTTTCATTCCTCTTTCACTTTCATCAAGATGCTCTTCAGTTCCTCTTCCCTTCCTGCAATAAGGGTGGTGTCATCTGCATATCTGAGGTTATTGATATTCCTCTGGGCAATCTTGATTCCAGTTATCTATTGATAACACAACAGTTATCTATTGTATAATTTATTTAGCTATTGAGAGAGTCAATTCCTAGGCAGGTTGATAAGAAGTCTGGGGTTCCCAAGGAGGAGAGAGGGGCCTGGGGCTCTCAAACAGGAGATAGGAGTCTGGAATTCTCAAGGAGGCTGCTGCTGCTGCTAAGTCACTTCAGTCCTGTCCAACTCTGTGCGACCCCACAGACAGCAACCCACCAGGCTCCGCCATCCCTGGGATTCTCCAGAACAGGAACACTGGAGTGGGTTGGCATTTCCTTCTCCAATGCATGAAAGTGAAAAGTGAAAGTGAAGTCGATCAGTCATGTCTGACTCTTCACAACCCCATGAACTGCAGCCTACCAGGCTCCTCCGTCCATGGGATTTTCCAGGCAAGAGTACTGGAGTGGGTTGCATTGCATTCTCCTCTCAAGGAGGAGGAAAGGATTTTAAAAAAAGAAAAAAACTATATTCCTTAGTAAGGATTATATAACAATAATGTATCCTGCTTGAGGACATGTTTCTCCTTCCTGAAAATCTTCTGACTAATCCTATTATCTTAAAATGTATATTATGGGAGTGGGTCTAGTAAGATCTTTACAACCTCGGGACATTCTTTTGATTTATGGTAATAACCAAATAAAAAGTATATAATTCCCTTGCTAAGACTAGGGATTGGGGCACTCTCCATCCCCCTTCTGGTGTCTATGTTGGAAGTTTTCTCTTTCCCTTTTCATACCTTAATAAAACTCTGCTACACAAAAACTCTTGAGTTCCTGGTCCCTGGTCCCAAAGAGAAGTCTTCTTCCTCAGAGATCACAAATCTGACGCTGTTCACTGTAAGCTATAGCTAGTTCCCTATTGTTGGTCACTAGGATCATTTTCAGGTTTTGTTTGTTCAACTAATTCCTGAGTTAATGTTTATATAAATATCATTTGTACAAGTGCACCTATTGGTATACAGATATGGAGGGATATTTGTAGGACAGAGTCTAGGAGAGTGATTGTTGGTTGAAATAGTAGTGTATGTTTAAAGTTGATCAATGATCCCAGAATTTCCTGCAAAGATATCATTTGCTCCCTCTCTCCCCCCACCAAAAAAAAAAAAAAAAAAAAAAGGTAATCAAATTCTCACAAATGGTTAAGAGTATAAATGATTCCTTTCTGTCTCCTTCTTCTTCTCCTTCTCTCTCAAACATTTCTTTCCATAGCTTCTAAGTATATTTCTGATTTAACTCATATTTTCAGGGTTTCAGGGCTTCCCTCATAGCTTAGTTTGTAAAGAATCCACCTGCAATGCAGGACACTCCGGTTTGGTTCCTGGGTCAGGAAGATCCCCTGGAGAAGGGATAGGCTACCCAGTCCAGTATTCTGGCCTGGAGAATTCCATGGACTGTATAGTTCATGGGGCTGCAAAGAGTTGGACACGACTGAGCAAAGTTCACTTTCACTTTCAGTGTTTAAGAGCTGGAGAGGTGGATTTCCATCACTCTGAGCATGAGTCTGATAATGTTCTAGCATAAACCAGAAAGCATGTGTGTATTCTTGGGAAATATCCCACCATACAGTTTGTTTTTCTTCTTTTCATGTACTGTCTGATATTTATTAGTGCTTTGATCAGAGAAATCTAAAGTGCACTGTAATGGAGGGGGTTCTGGAGCTCCAGGTTGTTTCTGGATTGTAGATTCGCAAAGCTCCAGCTTGCCATACTGAAGCAGGAACTGAGGCCACTAGCCTCTCCAGTTAGGGATCTTGCATTTGGACAGCACTTATAGGCTTCTCAGTAATGACAGAGTCCTCTACTCAATGGAAAGGGTCTGAGGGCTGATGTGAGAGGGGGTTACAGGAATCTGAAACTCCAGGGAGAAAAGAGTGAGAACTGGCTGATGCTGTGGGTGCATTCTTAGCTGGTAGGACCTGGTTTGCTGGCTTTAGTGATTGCTGCTTTTGTTGCTGCTGCTGCTCCATCATTTTGACTCACCGGTTCTTGAAGCAAATCTTTACTGTTGACTCCAGTCAGTTGAGTTTTAAAGCAAGTTCTCTCTGGGGGATTTTATCTGGAAACATTATATAGCTAAAAAGAGCCTCCAACTCCTCATACTGTGTGTGGGTGAGGGTGAATGAGGTGCATCCATTCCATAAGATTTCTTGCATTTTGTAGGACCAGCTGGTATCTGTGAATCATCCTGGAAGTTCATGCTGGAATCATCCATGTAGACAAAAAGGTCTAGCTGAGGATTCTTTTGGATTATTTTGTTCATGAGTGATGCTGACATCTGGCAAGGAAAGTCTGTCATGAATTCCCTTGGAGTGCCCATTTTTAAGCTTGCTTTATGTTTCTCTGGAAATGAAGTCCATTTAATGTCCCACCCTACAGGTTTTAAGATCCATCTCTGTCCTTTGGTGGTGGTGGTGGTGGTGGTTTAGTCACTAAGCCGTGTCCGACTCTTGTGACCCCGTGGTGTGGAGCCCGCTAGGCTCCTCTGTCAATGCTTCTCCAGGCAAGAATACTGGAGGGGGTTGCCATTTTCTTCTCCAGGGGATCTCCCTGACCCAGGAACCAAACCCTGGCCTCTTGCATTGCAGGAGGATTCTTTACCGACTGAGCTATAAGGGAAGCCCCTCTCTGTCCTTTAATTTACCTTAATTACAAAGACAGAAATAGCCACAGACACAGAATATGTTAAATTGGCATGTATATCATTGGAATTCTAGGTATTACCTGATTGTGTTAGCTCTCTCCTCCTTCCCAACTATTAACACTCACAGAAACTCGGTAGAGGGCATAACAAACATACACACTAATTAATATAAGCTACATAGTTTTCTAATGCTAAACTTCTCAGATATTCAGCATATCACCTTCTTGCATCAGAGGAGTTAAATTTAACACCTAAATATTATGGGAAAAAAATACTAGAAACAGTGATATGTTTGACAGTGGGTCTATTTTTGCTATTATGGAAAATAGAAATGAAACATTTTAATATAAAGAAAAATGGTATTACTTGTTGCTTTAATATGACATTTCTAGACCATTCAGGTATGACATAAATCAAATCCCTTATGACTATACAGTGAAGGGACTAGATCTGATAGACAGAGTGCCTGATGAACTTATGGACGGAGGTTTGTGACATTGTACAGGAGATAGGGATCAAGACCATCCCCATGGAAAAGAAATGCAAAAAGGCAAAATGGTTGTCTGAGGAGGCCTTCCAAATAGCTGTGAAAAGAAGAGAAGCGAAAAGGAAAGGAGAAAAGGAAAGATATTCCCATTTGAATGCAGAGTTCCAAAGGATAGCAAAGAGAGATAAGAAAACATTCCTCAGCGATCAATGCAAAGAAATAGAGGAAAGCAACAGAATGGGAAAGACTAGAGATCTCTTCAAGAAAATTAGAGATACCAGGGGAACATTTCATGCAAAGATGGGCTCAATAAAGGACAGAAACAATATCGACCTAACAGAAATAGAAGATATTAAGAAGAGGTGGCAAGAATACACAGAAGAACTGTACAAAAAAGATCTTCATGACCCAAATAGTCACGATGGTGTGTGCACTCACTTAGAGCTAGACATCCTGGAATGTGAAGTCAAGTGGGCCTTAGAAAGCATCACTAGGAACAAAGCTAGTAGAGGTGATGGAATTCCAGTTGAGCTATTTCAAATCCTGTAAGATGATGCTGTGAAAGTGCTGCACTCAATATGTCAGCAAATTTGGAAAACTCAGCAGTGGCCACAGGACTGGAAAAGTTCAATTTTCATTCCAATCCCAAAGAAAGGCAATTCCAAATAATGCTCAAACTACCACACAAGTGCACTCATCTCATACTCTAGCAAAGTAATGATCAAAACTCTGCAAGCCAGGCTTCAGAAATACGTGAACCGTGAACTTTCAGATGTTCAAGCTAGTTTTAGGAAAGGCAGAGGAACCAGAGATCAAATTACCAACATCCGCTGGATCATCAGAAAAGCAAGAGAGTTCCGGAAAAACAGCTACTTCTGCTTTATTGACTATGCCAAAGCCTTTGACTGTGTGGAACACAAAAACCTCTGGAAAATTCTGAAAGAGCTGGGAATACCA
This sequence comes from Odocoileus virginianus, assembly GCF_023699985.2. Lineage (NCBI taxonomy): Eukaryota > Metazoa > Chordata > Mammalia > Artiodactyla > Cervidae > Odocoileus > Odocoileus virginianus. The sequence continues at coordinate 37,007,563 of NC_069680.1, forward strand.
GACCACCTGACCTGCCTCTTGAGAAATCTGTATGCAGGTCAGGAAGCAATAGTTAGAACTGGACATGGAACAACAGACTTGCTCCAAACAGGATAAGGAGTACGTCAAGGCTGTATATTGTCACTCTGCTTATTGTACTTATATGCAGAGTACCTCATGAGAGACGCTGGCCTGAAAGAAGCACAAGCTGGAATCAAGATTGCCGGGAGAAATATCAATAACCTCAGATATGCAGGTGACACCACCCTTATGGAAGAAAGTGAAGAAGAACTAAAAAGCCTCTTGATGAAAGAGGAGAGTGAAAAAGTTGGCTTAAAGCTCAACATTCAGAAAACTAAGATCATGGCATCTGGTCCCATCACTTCATGGGAAATAGATGGGGTAACAGTGGAAACAATGTCAGACTTTATTTTTTTTGGCTCTAAAATCACTGTAGATGGTGATTGCAGCCATGAAATTAAAAAATGCTCACTCCTTGGAAGGAAAGTTATGACCAATTTAGATAACATATTAAAAAGCAGAGATATTACTTTGCCAACAAAGATCCGTCTTGTCAAGGCTATGGCTTTTCCAATGGTCATGTATGGATGTGAGAGTTGTATTGTGAAGAATGCTGAGTGCTGAAAAATTGATTCTTTTGAACTGTGGTGTTGGAGAAGACTCTTGAGAGTCCCTTGGACTGCAAGGAAATCCAACCAGACCATCCTAAAGGAGATCAGTCCTGGGTGTTCATTGGAAGGACCAATGCTGAAACTGAAACTCCAATACTTTGGCCACCTCATGTGAAGAGTTGACTCATTGGAAAAGACCCTGATGCTGGGAGGGATTGGGGGCGGGAGGGGAAGGGGATGACAGAGGATGAGATGGCTGGATGGCATCACCGACTTGATGGACATGAGTTTGGGTAAACTCTGGGAGTTGGTGATGGACAGGGAGGCCTGGCGTGCTGCAATTCATGGAGTCGCAAAGAGTCAGACACAACTGAGCAACTGAACTGAACTGAACTGAAGAACACTTTATGGAATTCAGAGTTAGTCATTTTAATATCTGCTGGCTATGTGCTCCTAGGCAGGTGTGATGTTTTTAGTAACTCTAAGCCAAATATTCACTCTCAAGGCTATACATATATTGTTTCTCTGAAAACAAGGGAATGTGTTGTAACAATATATGGGAACAATGTTGTCTTCATGGTGTGTTTTGTAATGTATGAAATACAATTCAGTGACATGTGGATGCTTTCACATTTTTCACTCCAGCTTTCTTTACCAGCTATTTTTAAAAGTCCTTTATAAATATCTCTCAGATTTAAATCTGTTTTGATATACTTTTGGGGAGTAGAGTGTGAGTTACTCTTTAAAAGTATAAACATTAATTCTGTTTCCATTCCAGTTTGTTGTTAAGTGTGCTTTTCCTTTCACTTCTTAATCTGATTAAAAGATACTGACTATAATACCACATCAAGTAAAATCTCTCCAGGAATATTCATATCACAGTCTCATTATAGATCATATGACTATGGAGTGGTGAGGGACAGATGGGATTAAAAAAAATCATCTTCCTATCAGTTTAGGACTTTGCTTTAGAAACATTATATATTTGGGTTTAAATAGCTTTGTCAGAAGCTTCAAGTAAATAAAATAGAAATAGGGCTAATATATGGAGAGAAATATAGTAATACTATGTAAATTAGAAGTTTTCAAAAAATAGACACAGTTTGTTTTTTTGTCATCTTTGTTTTAATAAATACAAGTCTTGCTAATGACCTACTAAGGAATACAAAATATGGATACATTAGGTCTGTGATTCATTTAAACTCTGAAAACTGGAATAGGTTTGGGATTTACATATTCAGTTCTTCTCCTGTATTACCATATAAATAAACATTACATATGTAATTACTTCATATTTCCTTTTATCTTTCATCTCCCATAATGTGATTGTGATTGCATTAAACAGATCTATGTTGCTTACTTCTTTTCTAACTCTAGTGTTAAGCAGAGTTATCAGCATATAATAGTAGCCTACGAGCTTAAAATATTATACATGTTGAATTGCTAAATACTGTGTACTGTCTGCCAGTGTTCTTAAACGTTGTGTTGTGGTAGATGTACTTTTATTCAGCACGATGCAGACTCAGAAATCCACAGAACTAAAGTGTAGATGTTAAGGATTTGGGAAGGATGAATCAAAAGTTACTCCTCTGTAGGATAGGGAAATTTTTCTAGTGTTTTTTGAAAGACAAAAGATTGAAGTGCATGTTGGGGTATGAGGGACTTTTGAAGAAAAAGTGAAATACTTAGGGGCCTGATTTTTCATTAGGTCACTAAAATTGAATTCTTCAAAGATGTATATACCTTTAATGTATATATTTCTAATATGTATGTATATATAATTGTATGCTTAATGAGGTTGAGTTAAATTTTATATGCCTAATATTAACAGTTCACATAGTCTTTATTTCATCTGAATTGGGTGGTTTAAGTCAAACTATTTTTTTTTTTATATTTGGCAACTTCAGTTATTGCCAAATGTTTTTGTTTTTCATTTAATAATAGAGTAACACTTTGCTCAGGCAGTTGTTCCAGGAGTCTTGTAAAATGTAAGTAATTTTGGTTTTGAGACACATGTATAAGCACTACTGAGCAGAGAAATTCACTGCAATGAATATTTTCATTTTCCTTCACTCAAATAAAAAATAATCTAGGAACGTTTCTCTGTGAAACAGAAAAGTTTTTTTCTATAATTTATGAATGGAAGTATGCCTAAGTGTTTTGTAACCATACTTTTAGCTTTAAAATTTACCACACTACTGTGTGGTAACCCAACCTCAGTTGGGTTAAGGGCAAATGTGTGAACATGACCTACTTTTTTGTTTTGTTGTTTTTGTTTTTTTTCTTTTATTCTCTTTTAAGGTGACCAGTTAGAGACCAAGCCTTTTCTCCAGGTAATGTATAACATTTTGAAAAAGGCAATAATATCTACCCTCCCAAATGATCAAATGACAATTGAGGACATTATGGATTAAAACAGTCATACAACCACTACTGTATACTGCTGGGAGAATAGCAATTCTCAGAGGCAATGATTATTATGGGTATCATTTTAGGTCTTCAATCCATGCTTTCTACAAGCACAAATGTGTCAATTGTTGATGCCTTTTTTTCTTCTTGATCTGAGTGGAGACCTGGGTACCATTATACCTAATAGTTGAGCTGGCTGAATATAGTGACTTAAATGCAATCAGAGCTGAGGGAATGGAAAATCAATTCAATACGTCAGAAGAGAGACCATGTGTGCCTAACAAACTATTTGACAAAAACTGCTGATAAGATCAAGGTGTTCTTGTCTTACACTTGCTGCTGCTGCTGCTGCTGCCAAGTCGCTTCAGTCGTGTCCGACTCTGTGCGACCCCATAGACGGCAGCCCACCAGGCTCCCCCGTCCCTGGGATTCTCTAGGCAAGAACACTGGAGTGGGTTGCCATTTCCTTCTCCAGTGCATGAAAGTGAAAAGTGAAAGTGAAGTCGCTCAGTCGTGTCCGACTCTTTGACCCCATGGACCGCAGCCTACCAGGCTCCTCCGTCCATGGGCTTTTCCAGGCAAGAGTGCTGGAGCGGGGTGCCATCGCCTTCTCTGTACACTTGCTACTCTAGGTCTTAAATTTTTCTTGTTAACCAGATAGGGAGAGCAGAAGAGGAGCCTTCCTTGTGGGCCTGTTTTTGGTAAAGACACAAAGAATAATCTGAGGTCTTACCTGTGGCAAAAACACGTTTATTGAAGAAAGAACAGAAAGAACACCTCAAGGGAGATGTGGGCCAAGCCGGGAGAGGCACTGGTGCCTGAATGATAAAGTACAGGAGTTTCAAGACGGGGCTTTCACATATTCATCTAGGCAGGCGTGGACTGACAGGTTTGATTGACGGTTGCAAGTTACACAGCAACAGGCTCTATTGTGCGTATCTTCCCCATAATTCAGTCTGTTATAATCAGATATATGTATGTATAGAATATTTATGAACCCTTAATAGGCTCCTGGCTGCCTAAAGTCACTTGAGGACACAGCTGTGCATCAAGGGTGCTAGAATTGAAGTCCATATAGTTGTTTTGTAGCATATTTTTGAGCTCTCCTGGGTCCTTTCTAGGGTGGGATTTAGAGATTAGTTTGAATCTAGGCCACCCCTCATTGCTCATGCCTAACTTCCTGCCTAACATTTATTATATGGTATCTCTTAAATCAAAGGTTTATCAGTGTACCCAACAAGATAGCAAGGTAGATAAAAGAATGTTTTTGTTTGTTTTGTTTAAATCTGTTTTGGATAAATCTGAGAAAAATAAGAATTTATGCAAAAAATGAAACAACTATTAAAAGCATATTCACAGTTCACATTTCTTCCTACACCTTTAATTTTTTCCTATATTATGTTCAAATTGTGAATTTATTTCCACATAATTTTTCACTTTAACAAGTATGTTTTTAAAGTACTTTATTCCATTATGTGTTAATAATGGTCTAGCTATTAACTCTGAGAAGAATAGCTGATATTAGGAATGCAAGGAAAATAATATCTCACTTATAAGTTCTAAAACATCTTCCCTCTATCTCTCACTTTCCCTATCTTTGCATTTATTGATCTATATATCATCTATTTAAATATAATTTTATTGTCATATGATTACAAACATGTAGGTAAGTAAATGGTGTGAATTGGTTTGATAATAGTCACTTTATAGTCTTGTCCTTCAATAAGGGTAAACAGGAACAGTGTTCCTGGAGGTACCTTTACTCTCTGAAATCTCTTATTTAACTTTTCCCACTTCCAGTAGCTGGGGCCAGCAGTGCACTCTGGGAGGAGTGCCAGAGTCTGGTCATCCCTGCATGAGCCGGATCCTGTGTTATCACTTTGGGATATTCTCTGTTGAGTATGTGCAGTTCATTGGCTTCCTTGGGAAGCCCTGGAGAATACACCTTTGCTATCCTCTGGGGCCCAGTTTCAGCAGGACAGATTAATGAGTGCTCCATTTAAACTTGTCATAGGGATATTCTTTTCACACAAACTTAGGAGATTGTCTTACAGAATGCTGTGCACATGCTGATTTGCAATGACTCTCATACTCATTAGACACAAAATGAGGACTCTTAACAGTCCCTAATTAAAAACAAAATAAAGCAAAATGAAAAAAAATATTTTATATATTTTATTAACATACATAGTTTCTGATGAGAAGTCTGCTGTTATTCTTTGTCTCTCTAGGAAATATCTTTTTTTCTCTGGCTGCTTTTAAGATCTTCTCCTTATTACTTTTAAGCAATTTGATTATGATATGCCTTGAAAAAGCAATGATAAGCAGGAACATAGAAAATTAGTGAGATATCATAAAGATACCGTACTTAACACTGCTGTAGAGGCTTTGGTGAAAATGATATTTGAGTCATGTCTCAAAAATATTGATCAAAGAGGACAAATTGAAAGCACATTCTAAGCAAAGGATACATTCGTGGGTTATGTTGGGTTATCAGGACTTCCCTGATAGCTCAGTTGGTAAAGAATCCACCTGCAAGGTGGCAACTGAAGGAGACCCCAGTTCAATTCCTAGGTCAGGAAGATCTGCTGGAGAAGGGATAGGCTACCCACTCCAGTATTCTGGCCTGGAGAGTTCCGTGGACTAAAGTCCATGGTGTCCCAAAGAGTTGGACACGACTGAGCAACTTCCACTTTTCAGACAAAATAAACAGTTTGATACTCAAGTTAGCAGCTCTGAGGAGAGGTTAGGGCCTACATTTTTATTGAATAGGCATGCTCAATTGCTCACTTGTGTCCCAACTTTGTGACCCCATAGGTATTATTTAAAGTTGGTGGGAAATTTCAGACTTTACTGATATAGAGAATTAAAATATGCAAGACTGACTTAGATATTTACAGAAAGTTCATGATAACCAAGAGTAATTTTCTGCTGGAATATTAGTGTAGTCTCCTACCTAATCCATCTGTTCTCAAGTTTACCCTGGATGCCACTACTGGTTTTATAAATATAATACATGTTCACACACACACACACACACACACACACATATAGTCAATTTGTTTTTTCAAAAGATTTTAATAACACTCCACTGTCTATGGTATGGAAACCCACTCCAGTATTCTTGCCTGGAGATCCCCATGGACAGAAGAGACTTGCAGGCTACAGTCATGGGGTCACAAAGAGTCAGACATGACTGAAGCTACTTAGCACAGCACATAGCACACTATCTATGGAGTCAAATTGAAAGTCTTTTGCCTTATAATCCAAAGGATATCATTTTTACACTCAATATGTTTGTGGCATTAATTTTCTTCATTCAACACTCCAATCCATTTTGATTCATGGGAAGGAAGCATAACATTACGTCTGTCTCAGGAGTTTTTATTCCTCGAAAGTCACAAAGTTCTTCTTCCATGTATTGTAGATTCAGGATCATAGTCTAATATCCATATGATCACCTTCCTAGATAGTGCCCAAACACTATGTTTATGACTTTTATAATAATGAATATTTTTTATATATTAGTAGATTGACTTGCATTTAGTAAGTAAACAGACATCTCTCCCCTAATTTTCTGTCAAGTGACATAACCTCAGAGAAATGTGAGCAAATTAATAACATATACTTGAAATGATCCGGGTTTCCCAGGTGGCACAGTGGTAAAGAATCTGCCTGCCATTGCAGGAAACATAAGAGAAGGGTTCATTCCCTGGGTCAGGAAGATCCCCTGGAGTAGGAAATGATAATGCACTGCAGTATCCTTGCCTGGAAAATTACATGGATGGAGGAGTCTGGCAGGCTACTGTCCATGGGGTCTCAAAGAGTCAGACACAACTGAGTGACTGAGCACACACTTGAAATGAGATAAAAGTATTATAATAGTGTATTTTGAGTTAAATAAATTATACAAAATAAATATTGTTGGTTCAACTGTATGAAGTATTTGAACAGGGCTTTAAGGACTTCAGACTTCCTATTGAGTTTGACCAATCCAGACCCTGGCAGAAGACGGGAGATAGGTTGGAGAGTAAAATCTGGATATCTATTTCTGAGTTGCGTTTTTGTAAGAAGGCTGGCTGTGTCCTTCACACAAGATTATTGTTGACAGAACGCTCTCCTCCCCTCTCTTTCCTGGATTCTAATTACCACTCCTACTTTTGTCCTTGGGGACTGCAATTTGTTACTGCACAGCTGCTAGTAACTCCCAAGTTCCGCACTTTTTATTGGGTTCCTCTACCACAATTTCAAAATATCCCTTTACGAATCACATCCTACTCACTTATCATATTAGGCTGACCTATCCATTTTATTTTTGGGCTAAGACTTCTATTTTCTCTTGGTTTCTTCATAACATTATAAAAATATGAAATTATTCTGTGTCCTGATTTACTTTTTACTGTGTCTGCCAATTAAGATATAAACTCCCTAAGGAGAGGGACTTTTTCTGTCTTATGCTCTTGGTAGAGTTAAAAAGGCAGGAAAGAGAAATAGAGAAATCTCTACTGCAATAGAGAAAAGAGATTAAGCTCATGTCTTCTGAGACAAGAAGTGAGAAAATTTTCAAGGAGGGAGAATTTTGGACAGATCTGGTGATCTAGTGGAGAGGTGTTGAAGGATCGTAGAAGGGAAACTGGTCAAGGTGGTTAGGCCATCTGTGTTAGGAATCTACATTCACACAGAAACTGGGAGATAAGAGTGTCATATTTGTTATTGATTACATCTCAAAGGTATGACTTCCAGGTCCTGGAGAAAAGTAGTCCTCACATGTAAAAGTGGCAAGAAGCTTTTTAAAAGATAGAATGGGAAAGACTAGAGATCTCTTCAAGAAAATTCAAGATACCAAGGGAACATTTCATGCAAAGATGGGCTCAATAAAGGACAGAAATGGTATGGACCTAACAGAAGCAGAAGATATTAAGAAGAGGTGGCAAGAATACACAGAAGAACTGTATAAAAATGATCTTCATGACCCAGATAATCATGATGGTGTGATCAATCACCTAGAGCCAGACATTCTGGAATGTGAAGTCAAGTGGACCTTAGGAAGCATCACTACAACCAAAGCTAGTGGAGATGATGGAATTCCAGTTGAGCTATTTCAAATCCTGAAAGATGATGCTGTGAAAGTGCTGCACCCAATATGTCAGCAAATTTGGAAAACTCAGCAGTGGCCACAGGACTGGAAAAGGTCAGTTTTCATTCCAATCCCAAAGAAAGGCAATCCCAAATAATGCTCAAACTACCACACAATTTCACTCATCTCACACACTGTAAAAGTAATGCTCAAAAATTTCCAAACCAGGCTTCAGCAAAATGTGAACTGTGAACTTCCAGATGTTCAAGCTGGTTTTAGAAAAGGTAGAGAAATGAGAGATCAAAGTGCCAACATCCTCTGGGTAATCAAAAAAGCGAGAGAGTTCCAGAAAAACATCTTTCTGCTTTTCTGACTGCCAAAGCTTTTGACTGTGTGGATCACAACTGTGGAAATTCTGAAAGAGATGGGAATATCAGACCACCTGACCTGCCTCTTGAGAAACCTATATTCACATCAAAAAGCAACAGTTTAGAACTGGATATGGAACAACAGCTTGCTTCCAAATAGGAAAAGGAGTACGTCAAGGCTGTATATTGTCAGCCATCTTATTTAACTTATATGCATCATGAGATGCATATTTAACTTACATGCATCATGAAAAATGCTGGACTGGAAGAAGCACAAGCTGGAATCAAAATTTACGGCAGAAATATTAATAACCTCAGATAACACTACACTTATGGCAGAAAGCAAAGAAGAACTAAAAAGCCTCTTGAAAGTGAAAGAGGAGAGTGAAAAAGTTGGCTTAAAGCTCAACATTCAGAAAACTAAGATCATGGCATCTGGTCCCATCACTCCATGGGAAATAGATGGGAAAACAGTGGAAACAGTGTCAGACTTTATTTTTCTGAGCTCCAAAATCACTGCAGATGGTGATTGCAGCCATGAAATTAAAAGACACTTACTCCTTGGAAGGAAAGTTATGACCAACTTTAATATGACAGCATATTAAAAAGCAGAGACATTACTTTGCCAACAAAGGTCCATCTAGTCAAGGCTATGGTTTTTCCAGTGGTCATGTATGGATGTGAGATTTGGACTATAAAGAAAGCTGAGTGTCAAAGAATTGATGCTTTTGAACTATGGTGTTGGAGAAGACTCTTGAGAGTCCCTTGGGCTGGAAGGAGAGCCAACCAGTCCATCCCAAAGGAGATCAGTCCTGGGTGTTCATTGGAAGGAGTGATGTTGAAGCTGAGGCTCCGATACTTTGGCCACCTGATGCAAAGAGCTGACTCATTTGAAAAGACCCTGATGCTGGGAGGGATTGGGGGCAGGAGTTTAAGGCGATGACAGAGGATTAGATGGCTGGATGGCATCACCGACTTGATGGACATGAGCTTGGGTAAACTCTAGGAGTTGGTGATGGACAGGGAGGCCTGGCGTGCTGTGGTTCATGGGGTCGCAAAGAGTCAGACATGACTGAGCAACTGAACTGAAGTGAACTGAAGATCTCAATAGGGCAGGAAAATATTTTTATTTGAAAGTTTTCTAAAGTAAATGTTCTACAAAAAGGGAACCAGGGGCCTGTACACAAGAAGAATCCTACCGAAGATTTAGTCAAGCTAGGTGGATCATTAATATCAAGCTGCCTTTGCCCCTTTTCCATTGCTTTCTTACAAAGAATAGTGAACAGACAGTGGCAGTGTAGCAAGCAATGAAGTAGTATCTGTCCGAGAATCATCCTGTTTTGTTACCTATAGCTTCGTAGTATTGTCTAAAGTCAGGGAACCTGATTCTTCTAGGTGCATTTTTCTTTCTCAAGATTGCTTTGGCTGTTCAGGATCTTTCATGTATCCATACAAAGTTAAAATGTTTTTGTTCTAGTATTGTGAAAAATGCCATTGATAATTTAATAAGGATTGTATTGACTCTATAGATTGTCTCTGTTAGTACAATCATTTTAACAACATTGATTCTTCAAATACAAGAACAAACTTTTAGTATATCTTTCCATCTATTTGTGTAATTTTCAGTTTCTTCCATCAGCATCTTATAATGTTTGGAGTGCAGGTCTTTGCCTCATTACATAAGTTTACTCCTAGGTATATTATTCTTTTTTGATTCAATGGCAAATGGAATTGTTTCCTAAAATTTCTCTTTTTGGTATTTCATTATTACTGTATGGAAATGAAACAGATTCTGTGTATTAATTTTGTATTGTATAACTTTACCAAATTCATTGATGAGTTCTTACAGTTTTCTGGAAGTGTTTTTAGGGTTTTTTTTTTTTTTAATGTATAGTATAATGTCATCTGCAAATAGTGAAAGTTTTACTTCTTCTTTTCCAATCTAGAGTCATTTTATTTACTCTTCTTTGATTGCTGTGGCTAGGTCTTTCAAAACTATATTGAATAAGAGAGGGCATTCTTGTCTCATCCCTGATCTGAGAGGGAATGCACTCAGCTTTTCACCATGAAGTATGATGTTAGCTGTGGTATTGTTGCATATTGTTACAACCCCATGATCCACAGCTCATCAGGCCTCCCTGTCCATAATAAATGCCCAGAGCTTGCTCACACTCATTCCATCGAGTTGGTGATGCCACCCAACCATCTCATCCTCTGCCATCCCCTTCTCCTCCAGCCTTCAATCTTTCCTAGCATCATAGTCTTTTCAAATGAGTCAGTTCTTCACATCAGGTGGCCAAAGTCTTGGAGTTTCTGCTTCAGCATCAGTCCTTTCAGTGAATATTCAGGACTGATCTCCTTTGGGATGGACTGGTTGGGTCTCCTTGCAGTCCAAGGGACTCTCAAGAGTCTTCTCCAACACCATAGTTCAAAAGCATCAATCCTTCGGCACTCAACTTTCTTTATAGTCCAACTCTCACATCCATACATGGCCACTGGAAAACCCATAGCCTTGACTATATGGACCTTTGTTGACAAAGTAATGTCTCTACTTTTTAATATGCTGTCCAGGTTGGTCACAACTTTCTTTCCAAGCAGTAAGTGTCTTTTAATTTCATGGCTGCAATCACTATCTTCAGTGATTTTGGCACCCCCCAAAATAAAATCTGTCATTATTTCCACTTTTTCCCCATATATTTGCCATGAAGTGATGGGATCAAAAGCCATGATCTTAGTTTTGTGAATGTTGAGTTTAAAGTCAGCTTGTTCTGTCTCCTCTTTCACTTTCATCACGATGCTCTTCAGTTCCTCTTCACTTTCTGCCATAAGGGTGGTGTCATCTGCATATCTGAGGTTAATGATATTTCTCCCAGCAATCTTAATTCCTTCCAGTGCTTGATCTGGCCCAGGGTTTCTCATGATGTTCTCTGCATATAAGTTAAATAAGCTGGCTGACAATATACAGCCTTGATGTACTCCTTTCCCAATTTGGAACCTACATTTTTCCATGTCTGGTTCTAACTATTGCTTCCTGACCTGCACACAGATTTCAAAGGAGGCAGGTAAGGTGGTCTGATATTCCAGTCTCTAAGAATTTTCCACAGTTTGTTGTGATCCACATGGTCAAAGGCTTTAGTGTAGTCAATAAAGCAGAAATAGATGTTCTTCTGGAACTCTTTTGTCTTTTCTATGATCCAACGGATGTTGGCAATTTGATCTCTGGTTCCTCTGCCTTTTGTAAATCCAGCTTGAACATCTGGAAGTTCTCAGTTCACATACTGAAGAAGCCTCACTTGGAGAATTTTGAGCATTACTTTGCTAGCATATGAGATGAGTGCAATTGTGTGGTAGTTTGAGCATTCTTTGGGATTGCCTTTCTTTGGGATTGGAATGAAAACTGACCTTTTCCAGTCCCGTGGCCACTGCTGAGTTTTCCAAATTTGCTGGCATATTGAGTGGCACCCTTTAACAGCATCATCTTTCAGGGCTAGAAATAGCTCAATTGGAATGCCATCACCTCCACTAGCTTTGTTCATATTGATACTTCCTCAGGGCCACCTGACTTTGGACTCCAGGATGTCTGGCTCTAGGTGAGTGATCATATCATCGTGGGTATTTGGGTCATTAAGATCTTTTTCTGTATGGTTTTTCTGTGTATTCCCACCATCTCTTCTTAATATCTTCTGCTTCTGTTAGGCCCCTACCATTTCTGTCCTTTATTGTGTCCATCTTTGCATGAAATTTTCCCTAGTATCTCTAATATTCTTGAAGGGATCTCTAGTCTTTCCTTTTGTTTTCCTCTAATTCTTTGCATTGATCACTGAGGAAGGCTTTCTTGTCTCTCCTTGCTATTCTTTGGAACTCTGCATTCAGATGGGTATATCTTTCTTTTTCTCCTTTGCCTTTCGATTCTCTTCTTTTCTCAGCTATTTTTGAGGCCTCCTCAGACAACCATTTTGCCTTTTTGGGTTTCTTTTTCTTGGGGATGGTCTTGAGCCCTGCCTCTTGTACAATGTCACGAACCTCAGCCCGTCATCCTTCATGCACTCTATCAGATCTAATCCCTTAAATCTGTTTGTAACTTACACTATATAATTGTAAGGGTTTTGATTTAGGTCATACCTGGATGGTCTAGTGATTTTCCCTACTTTCTTCAATTTAAGTTGGAATTTTGCAATAAGGAGTTCATGATCTGAGTCACAGTCAGCTCCTGATCTTGTTTTTGCCTACTGCATAGAGCTTCTCCATCTTTGGCTGCATAGACTATAATCTATCTGATTTTGGTATTGACCATCTAGTGATGTCCATGTGTAGAATCGTCTGTTGTGTTGTTGGAAGAGGGTGTTTGCTATGCCCAGTGCATTCTCTTGGCGAAGCTCCATTAGCTCTTGCCCTGCTTCATTTTTTACTCCAAGACCAAACTTGCCTGTTTCTCCAGGTATCTCTTAACTTCTTATGTTTGCGTTCCAACCCCCTATGATGTAAATGATGGCCTTTTTTCATGTTAGTTCTAGAAGGTCTTCATAGAACTGTTCAACTTCAGCTTCTTTGGCATTAGTGGTTGGGGCACAGACTTGAATTACTGTGATGTTGAATGGTTTGCCTTGGAAATGAACAGAGATCATTCTGTCATTTTTGACACTGCACCCATGTACTGCATTTCAGACTCATTTGTTGACTCTGAGGGTTACTCCATTTCTTCTAAGGGATTCTTGCCCACAGTAGTAGATATAATGGTTATGTGAATTAAATTCACCCATTCCAGTCCATTGGAGAAGGAAATGGCAGCCCACTCCAGTACTCTTGCCTGGAAAATCCCATGGACTGAGGAGCCTGGTGGGATACAGTCCACGGGGTCATGAAGAGTCAGATATGACTGAGTGACTTCAATTTCAATTTTCACTTTCATGCATTGGAGAAGGAAATGGCAACCCACTCCAGTATTCTTGCCTGGAGATTCCCAGCGACGGAGGGGCCTGGTGGGCTGCTGTCTATGTGGTCGCACAGAGTCGGACACGACTGCAGCGACTTAGCAGCAGCGGCAGCCGCATTCCAGTCCATTTTAGATCACTGATTCCTAAAATGTCAATGTTCACTCTTTCCATCTTCTGTTTGAGCACTTCCAATTTTCTTTGATTCATGGACCTAGCATTCCAGTTTCCTATGAAATATTGTTCTTACAGAATCAAACTTTACTTCCGTCACCAGTCACATCCACACCTGGGCGTTGTTTTCACTTTGACTCCATTTCTTCATTCTTTCTGGGGTTATTTCTCCACTTAATCTCAGTAGCATATTGGGGATCTACCAACCCAGGGAGTTCATCTTTCAGTGTCCTATCTTTTTGTCTTTTCATACTCTTCATGCTGTTCTCAAGGCAAGAATACTGAAGTGATTTGCCATTCCGTTCTGCAGTGGACCACATTTTGTCAGAACTCTCCACCATGACCCGTCCATCCCTACACAGTATGGCTCATGGTTTTATTGTGTTAGACAAGACTGTGTTCCTTTGTTCAGTTTGGTTAGTTTTCTTGATTGTGGTTTTCATTCTGTCTGCCCTCCGATGAATGTTGACATCACAGATTATGCTAATATAGAATTAGAGTTTCATGCAGAAATAAAATTAAAGCATATTAGGTAAGAAAAGCAGGTTTAGCACAGTAGGTAGAAGCCTCTGAATCATTTTGTATACTTTCTTGATTAGCTCTTTAATTGTACCTACAGGTCTCACTAGTCTGAGGCATGGAAGCATATTTCCAATGTCCATGGTAATACATCTGTATAAGAACTAAAAAAAAAATCAGTCTTCAGAATTTTTTCACATTTGATCAGTTTGAAGTAATTCAGGAAATATATTGTTTGAGTACATATATCAAGTTTCATATGTGATTGGTGTCCTATGGGTACTTCATTCAGTTTCCATATCTACCTTTTAATACATAAACTAAGTTGAATAACATCACATGTCTTCTTCCCTTCCTTAGGGAATGTAAAAATCTTAACTGGTAGCCTAACTATCTTAGAAATAGATGGTATGCACTATAAGATAGCAGATATAAGCAGAAGTGAGGTTAATAAATTATGTGTTGGATTTCTAGCAGCTAATTTTCCCATGAAATAGTGCAATACAATTTCAGCGACAAAAAGTTAAGTTGAATTCTGTTTACTCTGGGTCTATTTACTTCTGCACAACGATTTAAAAAGTGATACATTTGAGTCTGATATTAGATATATTTCATTTTTTTCTTTTCCCTTTAATGTGTCTTTTCTGAAATGGCAGGCATACATCTTCCATTATTTTATTACTGTGTGTTGAAAATAACTTATCAAAATACCTTCTAACAATTTTAGTTATATATGATTTTTCCCCGTTACCTAATTTTCTTTTTTGTTTTATATTTCAAAGAGTACAAGAAAGGTAACATAATCTAAAAGTTAAAATTCAAGTGGAAAAATATATTGAAGTTACAGGAGTAAATAAAGTGCCTGAGGAAGTATTCAAAACCTTCTGCAAGGGTAGTAGAGATATACCAACGCATGATCCTTTTCAGTTGGTTACATGAGCTCTTCTCCTCAAAGAACTAGATTAGATGATGAGACCATAGTATATAAGAAAGCTTTATGTGTTTAAAGAAATGGGAGTAGGGCAAAGAGATATAGAACACTGATAAGTTAGGAATTATTTCTAAGGTGATATGAAAAAATCTTTAAGAAGATCACATGTGAACAAGATATGAAGAAATATTTCAAAAGAGAATGAATGTGGCCCAAACTGCATTGTAAATGATGTTAAATCAGTTAAATGTAAATTTTAGAGTGGAAAGTCTTAAGATGATCAAAAAATAAAAAAGTACACCATACAAGGTGAGTATGAATGGTGCAAATAATGTGTTGAACTGCAGGATTCATGAAAAGAGACTGTTTTTCAAGCTTTGAATGCCACACAGATGGAGTGCAAGTGATTCCAATTAGATATAAGTCACATGAAACCTGTTTGGAAGAATAGAAATAGAATCATGTTTATTTCGAGTAGTAATGATAGTGAATTTAGGTCTGAGAGGTATTTCATTTTGAGTAACTCTTGGCATCTGGGAAGGATCTGTAGTAAGGAACCCAAACTGTAGATTTTTAGTTTAACAACAACAACAATAAAAACACAACTGAATCAGAGTTGGAAATAAATATTTAAGACCCATAATACTATAGGGAGTGAAAATTGTGAATGGGATGCCCCCCAAAAGAATATAAAATTAGAAGAGAAAATATCAAAAGCAAATATAAAAGAAAACCAAAATACACAGAGCAGGCACAGGGAAAAATGTTATCTTAGAATTAATATTCTATGGCAGGTAGAAAGTAACTTGTTAAGAAAATAAGCCATTCAATTGAAACCTTGCAGGCCAATAATTATCTTACCATGGGCCTTTTTTTTAGTCTAGTAGGTTGAAATTCATATTATAGTGGATTTGTAAATGAAATATGAGGAGCTAAAGTAAAGAGTGGGCTTCTCAAGTGGAGCTAGTGGTCAAGAACCTGCTTGCCATTCCTGGAGAATTCCATGGACAGAGAAGCCTGGCAGGCTGCTGTTCATAGGCTCGCAAAGAGTCAGACACAACTGAGTGACTAACACACAACAACAACAGCAAAATAAAGAGTATGTCCTAGAATTTTGATGTTTAAAAGGAGAAAAAGATCAAGGGAAGCTGGCTAGAAGATAGGGATTTTTAGAATGATAGGAAAACTTGATTTTTTGGTAAGGAATCAATTAATATGTAGAAATTAAAGACAAATGATATAGTATGTATCTGAAGAAACGAGGCATTGAGAACATAAGAAATTATGTTAGTATCCTTTCAGTTGCAAGGTAAGACATTTGAAAATGAGTTACACTAAGCCAAAAAACTGTGATTTTTAAATAATGGAAGTAATAGGGATTTATTCATTTTAGAAGTTGCAAGGCTTAATCTGCCTAGGAAGCATACATGGCAGTTAATAGAATGGCAACGAGACTTGAGGGTAAATTGCAAATAGGAGGATTTGGGGTAGAAGCACAAGGTCAGTTCTACCCATGATTGATATTCAGTCCATACATACCAAAAAGACTGTGCTACCAGCAATATTATTTAAAAAATACCCATGTATCCATACTGACTGGTATGTAGTCATATGCATAATTTTCCAGTTGTCCTTTTGCTATCCAAAGCATTCCATTTCCCCTAGGAACTCTAAAATATCTAGCATGCAGATAAAAATACCAATAATTTCTGGCAAAGCTGAGGGACTCTAAGACCTGGCTTCAGCTATAAGGTCTGTGTTATTTTGATAGGACATGCTCTACCATTCTTAAAGGTGGTGAATGTTGTCCATGGTTTTACCAGTGCAGGGGTTAATAATGCAGAAGAAAATATGGATCTATGATTTTGGAGCATTAACCAACTCAGCAGAGATTCCATAATTGCACCAAATAAAAGTCAAGTGTATAATGAAGCTAATGTCAAGAAAATGAGCCAGGGTTTAAGAGTCAGAGATGCAGGGTTTTAGTTTTGTTTTTATTTTATATTGGAGTATAGTTGATTAATAATGTTGTGTTTGTTGCAGGTGCAGAAAAGTGATTCAATTATTCATGTATCTATTTTTTTTTTCAAATGATTTTCCCATTTAGGTTATTACAGAATATTGAGCAAAGTTCCCTATACAGTAGGTCCTTGGCTGTCTATTTTAAATATAGTAGTGTGTACACAAGTTTCTAAGAGAGGTTATGGCCTGTGTCCAACCAGTCCTTTTGCAGTTGGTAAAGGAGGCTGGCTTCTGAGGTGTTACTAATTGTAGAGCACCTGGCATCTACACTGGGCCTGTTGTGCCTTCTGAAATAGATTGAAATTACTTTTACCTATCAAATGACTAATGTAATAGCATCTGACCATTTACTTCTTTTCTGTGTACTCTGGAAGCATACTTTGGCCCCTTGTACAAATTATAAAAAGGTGTTCCTATAGATAAACAATTCAGAAAACATTACTCATTTTGGAGACAGTTAGAAGAAAAGAGTCCTCAATGGTCTGAGTTGATTCCTCCAAATTAGGGCTGCTGACTTTGTGAGCAGGGTGTGAAATGGATTTCAAGTCCCACCTGTGTCCCTTTGCCTACTACTTTCAGCAAGGTACAGTCTGTACATTTGGACAGGGCAGCCCTAATTTATTTCCCCCATGGCTTCCCTAGTGGCTCAGAAGGTAGAGAGTCTGCCTGCAATGCAGGAGACCCAAGTTTGATCCCTGGGTAAGAAAGATCCCCTGAAGAAGGAAATTGAAACCCACTCCAGTATTCTTGCTTGGGAAATCCTGTGGACAAAGGAGCCTGGTGGGCTACAGTTCATAAGATCCCAAACAGTTGGGCACAACTGAGCAACTTACATACATACGTATGTGCTCACATAGATTTTAAGACTCTTGGACTCAGTTGATTAAGTTGGAAGGTTATCTAAGTTTAGCTTAATCTAACTTTTCTGAGAAGTATACCTCCAAGTAGCTATGGAGTAGCCAGAGTGAATTTTGCAACCTTTGTATTTCCATCCTGTTGAACCTGCACAATGACCCCTCATGTCCTCCTCTGTTCTGCTCTGGTCAGAATCCATTAGATATATAGGGTTGACAACACAAGCTTTGAGCTTTAGGAGAAAGGTTTCAGAAGTTATCTTTAAAAAGTTTTCACTGTATCCCATTTACTACACAGTAGTTCTGAGTTTATTTTTCTTAAATCTGATATCAACTACTTCTGTACATCCCGAGGTCTGTTGTTTATTATGCATATCCTTTACTTTAAGTTTTTTCCCCCTAGAAGGTAAACTAGTTTTTTCACATGTATACAATATACAAAAAATACATTATTTATGAGTTTGACCTGCATGGGCTCTCAGCTATCATACACATGCATTGCATTTTTTGATATATTAAGATTAAAAAATAAATTAAAAAAACTTTGATTTTATTTTTCAAATAGATCTATAGACTGGATTTGGAAATGGATGCTTAAATCTCTAAGACCCTGTGACAGAACAATATTTCACTTGGGGTAAGTCTCTCTGGTGGCGTTCTGTTCCAATGCATCACTAGTACAATGGTGCTTTGAAAATATACTGCCTAGTCTCATCTGTCAGTGGAGCACTGGGGAGAGGACAGAAGTCAGTTTAGTTATTTATTAGTGCAATGTGTCATCACAGTGTCATCAACTGGTGCTCAAGTGTATGACCCCAGATATGAGATTCTGCACCTCTATCTTCATAAATAGTATTCTTGAATTCAGAGTGAAAAAAAAAATCCCCCAAAACAAAAACTGATCATTGCAAGACTTGTCAAGGAAAAAGTGTTAAAATTGCAATGTGGATGCAAACATGGCCAAAGATGTCAGTTATCAAAATGCAGATTGTATCGATAATTTAAATTTCCTTTTATAAAGCTGCTACCTAGAAACTTTAATTACAAATTATAATTTGTATAGTTTAAAATCAAATTAAAACTTGATTTTAAACCATGATTACCTTATCAAGCATTCCTTTGGATCCACAGTTATTTTTGTTAAGGATTGCACTATTTGACTAATGGCTTATCTCTAAACCAGTCAATGATGATAGGTGAGATGATTATGTAATAAATGGGTGAATTTAATAAATGGATGAATTTTCCCTTTAGATATGTATTTTTAAAAACTATCCACATTTTTAAAATGTAAGGTATTAACTTAACAAATATTCATTGTGTCCCTATTACATGTCTAGTGAGATGGCAAGTTCTTGAGGAATAATAATGAATAATCTTTTAATCTAAGAGGTATATAGTATTTTAGTAAGAAAGAGTCATAAACTAATGTAAGTTGAGGAAAAGACAAGCAGATCTTGGTAATACTATGACTGAGCCTGGTACTTTTTGTCAGGTTCTGGTGTTATTCTGTTGAACATGATTAATTGCATAGAACATCAACATGAGACAAAGTTACTCTGATCATGATGGAATCAAGCAAAAATAAGACCACCATGCAGTCATGGGTGAGCACAGATAAAAATGAACATTATCTAACATATAAAATACCAAACCCTCACTTTTCTAGATAAAATAGTGACTGCTGCCTCTCTGCTATTTATAATTTTAGCTTTGCTCTAGACTGCCTTCTATATTAAGATACCCAACTCAATTGTTTTGGTCTGAATGTTTGTATCCCTTCTCACCAGCAAGTTCATATGTTAAAATCTTAACCTCCACAAGTGATGGTCTTTGAGTTGATCAAGTTGTGAGGATGGGCCCCTAGTGAATGAGATTAGTACTCTTACAAAAGGGATCCCACAGAACTCTCTTGTTCTTTCTGCTCTGTGTGATATTAGAAGTCTTTCACCCAGAAGAGGACCTTCATTCAACTATGCTGACTCCCTGAATTTGGACTTCCAGCCTCTAGAACTGTGATCACTAAATCACTGTTTATAAGCCAATCACTCTGTGATTGTTGTAGCAGCCCAAACAGGGTAAGGCACCAATCCTAAAAATACTCCACTTTCTGACAACACTCAGTCCAGAAGAAAGCTTCATTTCCTTAAACATACCCCAAGTTACCTAACAGAGTAGCCCTATGAAAATGTCTTTTTCTAAAACATTCTTGCTAAGACACTCCATGATGCCCCATGGAGTGTGTTCTCCATTGCTTACAACAAAACAGGAACCCACCTTGTTCAGTTACAATTGTGTTCCTAGTGATCTTTGGCCAGATGGTATTGACAAAGGAAGTATAATTGGGGGTGAAATAGATAATAAATGCTCTGTGAGCAAAAAGAAGTTATAAATAAACTTTGTGGGGTGTGTGTATGAAAGAGATTCTTGGGGGAGAGAGAAAGTAGGGAGAAGGGCAATTGAGGCAGTTATTGGGCAAGGAGATACAGGGAACTAATACTAGAATGATTGGAAAATAGTAGATAGTGGATATATGAGGAATGAGGTGATAATAGGCAGCACGAGTAGGAGATTATTAAAGACAGAGGGAAATTCATAAGAAAATAATAATAATAGTAATAATTATTACTTATTAAGGGCTTTGCAAGTGTCAAGGTCTGTCCTACATGCTTTGCATTTATTAAGATATTTGTCTGGCTACAAGAATGTGGACTGAGCCCTATTATTGCTTTTATATTTGATCTGAGAAGTCTGAGGCAGAAAAATGTTGGGAAACTTTTCCAAAGTCACATAGCCAAGTGTCAGAACCTGGACTCACATAACTCTGATTTATAATCCATGTACATCAGTTCAGTGTATTTCAGTCACTCAGTCATGTCTGACTCTTTGCGACCCCATGGACTGCAGCATGTCACTTTTCCCTGTCCATCACCAACTCCCAGAGCTTACTCAAACTCATGTCCATTGAGTCAGTGATGCCATCCAACCATTTCATCCTCTGTCATCCCCTTCTCCTCCTACCTTCAATCTTTCCCAGCATCAGGGTCTTTTCCAATGAGTTAGTTCTTCGCATCATGTTGCCAAAGTATTGGAGTTTCAGCTTCAGCATCAGTCCTTCCAATGAATATTCAGGCAGATTTCCTTTAGGATGGACTGGTTGGATCTCCTTGCAGTCCAATGGACTCTCAAGTGTCTTCTCCAACACTACAGTTCAAAAGCATCAATTCTTCAGAGGTCAGCTTTCTTTATAGTCCAACTCTCACATCCATGCATGACTACTGGAAAAACCATAGCTTTGACTAGATGGACCTTTGTTGGCAAAGTAATGTCTTACTTTTTAATATTCTGTCTAGGTTGGCCATAGCTTTTCTTCCAAGGAGGCAAGCATCTTTTAATTTCATGGCTGCAGTCACCATGTGCAGTGATTTTGGAGCCCATGAAAAGAAAGTCTCTCACTGTTTCCATTATGTGATGGTATCAGATGCCATGATCTTAGTTTTCTGAATGTTGAGTTTTAAGCCAACTTTTTCACTCTCCTCTTTCACTTTCATCAAATGGCTCTTTAGTTCTTCACTTTCTGCCATAAGGGTGATGTTTTCTGCATATCTGAAGTTATTGATATTTCTCCCAGCAATCTTGATTTCAGCTTGTGCTGGAATCCATGTACATAAATGAAGATTTTTATTACTGACTATAGAATATAAAGCAAAAATATTCAGCATTGCTAGATTTTAAATTTCATTTTTTGTTGTCATATTCCAAATACAGTGAAGGAATAGTACCAAAATGAATATTGGCTATCGTGTGCATTCCATAGTTGAATTTTCTCCAGGAGCTTGTATTAAAGTAATGAACAATGCAGGGACATTTTCAAAGAATCCACAATCCATTGGAGAGAGATATTAATAGAACACTTTGGCATGAGTCATAAGGAGACTGCCATACCAGTTTATACCAGCTCTAATAAACTGAGACTTATTCTAAAATCTTTTCTTCCCATGTTCTCAAACCTGGAAAATTCAGAAATTTCAGAAAGAATAAGGATAAGATGTGTGGAAGAGACCAAAATAAACTAAAACACTTTTTGCACTTAGAATACAGAATTATGGTATGATACATGGTATAAGATAAGATAAGGTTTGGACCAGAGGGGAAATTGAAATTTTGATTGAAATTTGTATTATAGGTAGAATAAAATCTTCCTAAATTGTCATTAGTTCGTTACTTAGGGTTAGTTGCTCAATCGTGTCTTATTCTTTGCAATCTCATGGACTGTAGACTACCAGGCTCCTCTTCCATGGAATTCTCCAGGCAAGAATACTTGAGTGGGTCAAGTTGCCATATTCTAATTCTAAAACCTATGAATATGAAATATTATGTAGATTAAATTAAGAAAAGATTCTCCTGGATTACCTGGGAAAGCCCAAAGTAATCAGATCAATCTTTAAAAGGAGAGAACTTTCTTTAGCTGATAGCAGGAAATAGAGGCAACAAATTCATAGAGATTCCAAGGATGAGAAGCATTTCATGTGCTGATTTAGACTGAGTTAGGCTTCATATGCAAGGATCAAAACTCTAAAACCTAAGAGTGGCCTCAAGCTGCTAATCAGCAAGAAAAAGGCAGCTCAGTCCTGTAATTGCAAGGAACTCAATTCTGCCAACAATGTGAGTAAACTTGGAAGCAGGTTAATTTAGCCTTGTGAAATCCAGTGCAGAGAAATCAGCAGAATTAATCTGGGATTCTGACCGAGATACTGGGGTAATAAATTTGTGGTGCTTAAATTATTATCTTTGAGGTGATTTGTTATAACACAGTTATATTATATAAATATAATAATTTATATTATTATAAATAATATATTATATTACAATAAGTTATATTTGTTATAATTATAACCATACAGTTAGTTTGAACTTTTTAATATTTCAAAATAAAACTTTTAATATTTGTAAGTACTAAAAAAATGTTACAGGTTTTTTTTTTTTTTTCTCAAGTTATTCATTGGCAAGTAGGAGAGAAAATTTTAAAAATATGTTTGAACACAGTTATAAGAATAAAAAAAGTTTGCTTGCTCATACTTATGTAATTCAGTCTATTTACCAACTTTCACATGAATTTTAGAAGATGACTTAAAAATTACTCAGAGGTATAGATTCAGGTTACAAATCTCCTGGGTGGTCTCCAAATTTCTGAGAAACACAACCTTGTCAAGAAACAGATCAAGAAGGTATCAAGTGACAGTTCAAGTCAGGAATTGGGCACCTAGGTTGAGTCCATTGTGGACAGTGTTGTTTAAAGTAAGGTTATCAAGGCCTGAAATTCACCTGCAGTAGACTTGGATCATATAAAAGGCAGCAGGATTCCAGAAAAACATCTGCTTCACTGACTATGCTAAAGCCTTTGACTGTGTGGATCACAAAAAACTGTGGAAAATTCTTAAAGAGATGGGAATACCAAACCACCTTACCTGTCTCCTGTAAGCAGGTCAAGAAGCAACAGTTAGAATTGGACATGGAACAAATGACTGAATCAGACATGGACCAAATGACTGGTTCCAAATTGAGAATGGAGTCCTACAAGGCTATATATTGTCACCTTGCTTGTTTCATTTATATGCAGAGTACATCATGCAAAATGCTGGGCTGGATGAATCACAAGCTGGAATCAAGATATCAGAGAAAAATATCAACAACCCCAGATACATCACTCTAATGGCAGAAAACTAAGAGGAATTAAAGAGCCTCTTGATGAAGGTGAAAGAGGAGAGTGAAAAAGTTGGCTTAAAACTCAGCATTCAAAAAACTAAGATCACAGCATTCGGTAGCATCACTTAATGGCAAATACATGGGGGAAAAGTGGAAACAGTGACAGATTTTATTTCTTTGGGCTCTAAAATCACAGCAGGTGGTGACTGCAGCCATGAAATGAACTGATACTTGCTTTTTGGAAGAAAAGCTATGACAAACCTTGACAATGTGTTAAAAAGCAGAAACACCACTTTGCCAACAAAGGTCCATATAGTCAAAATTATGGTTTTTTTTTTTCCCTGTAGTCATGTATGGATGAGAGAGTTGGACCATAAAGAAGACTGAGCACTGAAGAACTGAGGGTTTGAAATGTGGTGCTGGAGAAGACTCTTGTGAGTCCCTTGGACAGCAAGGGGATCAAACCAGTCAATCCTAAAGGAAATCAATCCTGAATATTCATTGGGATGACTGATTCTGAAGCTGAAGCTCCAATACTTTGGCCACCTGATGGAAAGTGCTGACTCATTGTAAAAAAAAAAAAAAAAAAAAAAAAAACCTGATGTTGGGAAAGACTGAGGGCAGGAGGAGAAGGGAATAAGAGAGGATAAGATGGTTAGATTGCATCACTGACTCAATGCACATGAGTTTGAGCAAACTCTAGGAGACAGTGAAGGGTAGGAAAGCCTGGTGTGCTTTAGTCCATGGTGTCACAAAGACTTGGACATGACTTAGCAACTGAGCAACAACAAGACTTTCTCATCTAATTCTAGAAACATGATGCTCATCTTGGAAAATCACTCATCACGAGGCCAGAGGCCAAACATGCCAGTTCCTTCAGAGTTATGAAAGCCCCAAAACTAAGGCTTTAGAACAAAGACTTCTTAAGTTTAAGATGAGAGAACACTGCGTTGAGCAGGTGTTCTCCATGCTGATCATACTCTTCTCCCAATATCTGTATTTGAATCTATCTTTTTCAATCATTTTTCCCTCTCCTCCTTTTGTTTTCTTCATCACAATCCATCTGCTCATTTCCATTTTGCCTGACAAACACATTTTTTAGGTTAATTTCTAGTTCCCAAATTATCTGAATGAAACAATCTCTATAGCACAAATAAAAAAGATCAGGTAAAATATTTGTATAAAGAAATAATACTGTTTTATAAGTCAATTAATATAACAAAGTTTCATATGACTTTCTAAACACGTAAATAAAAACCACATAATCATTAAGCATCAGATTTACTAGTGGGCTTGTCCTCTATCGTTATCACTTTTCATATGTTTAAAACCTGAGCCAAGTTCTCAGATAAATATTTCTGTATGTTATCTCCTTTAATTTTTACAACAGTTGAGATTGATTTGTATTCCCATTTTAAGATTAAGAAATTTAGCAGTAATATATAGTAGGAATATAGTTACAGTCAGACAGCCAAATAGCTAATACAGATGAAGTGCTTAAGAAAAAGAAAATGATCAGTTTCTCTAGCTACTGATAGAAAATTTTGTTAGACTAAACTGAAGAAACAACTGAACTATAGCAAGGTAACTAAAATTTTATCCCTTGTTATCTCTATACTTATGAGGGTTAGATGTCTTTGGCTTATCTATAAAACAGACAAAACTAATCTCTAAATTGGTCCCCATTTATGAATATTCATGATATCACAATGGTTCTAAAAAGCATAAAAGCTCAGTTTATTAACATAGGTATTTCTAATTATTTTATTTCTTTATGTTTTTCCACCTTAGAAATATCTGTGTATCATAATTTTAATTAATATGTTCATTTTATACTAGTTATTTTAGAAGTATAGCATACTTACATATATCTGATCAATTGTTTCTTCAAAATCAATGTTTTTAAACTTTATAAAAGTTTCCCCAATATGTCTGAATTAACTTCATGGTCATATTCAGTTTGGACACTCTTACTACCGTATTTCTCTAAAAAATTAGCAAACAAGTCTTCTCTACTAGAAAAATAATGACAAGGCCATAAAATAATTTTTCTAGAAGACTATATTCATCAAATTATGATATTTGTGTGACAAGCTTTGTCAATTAATACATGTATATATATTTAATCCAAAACTGTATTTCAAAATACCAATTCCTTAAGTTGTGTGATTCTGTCAGTATCTATTTTGTGACAGAAAGGAGAAACTACTGCATTTTTATACTACACTCTGAAGATACTTTTTATTATTTGGGTGCCACCTTCACAGATGAGTATAATTATCATAATTATAATAAAACACTTCTGAAGATTGTATACATTCCTAAGTAAATAAAGAATAAATTCATTCATTCAAGCAGGGAAAATCAATTCTTTAAGGGGAAGAAAATTCATTATTCTGAAACTAGAGCTCTCATGAAAAACATGCATACCCAGAAACTAAATTACAGTTGAACTTTAAGCAAGAAAGGAATTAGGGGTATGATTCTCTGCCTCCCTCCACATCACAGTGAAAAAATTCTGATACTGCTATCTCTGCTTCAGAAACAAAGGAACTGATAAATGACTCACACAGGGGCAGGAAGCTGAAGCGATTTGGACAGAACCAGAACTCATAACCTAGTTCTTTTGATTCCACAATTTCTGATCTCCAATTAAACACAAAAATTTCCCCACACTTAGTTAATTGAAAAATCTTTAAAAGGAAAAAATAAGCACTGTGTTTATAAAACAAACAAACAACAACAAAAAAAACTCCACATATAAGTGCACCCATGCAGTTCAAACCCATGTTGTTCAAGGGTCAACTGTAAAACCTTTCAAAATTATTTTAGAAATGATATCATAATCATGTTACTGATAACAGACAAGGGATACTGAACCTACCCATAATTTTGTTTCTTTTTACTGTAATTTTGAGGGCCGAAGAATTGATGCTTTTGAACTGTGGGGTTGGAGAAGACTCTTGAGAGTCCCTTGGACTGCAAGAAGATCCAACCAGTCCATCCTAAAGGAGATCAGTCCTGGGTATTCCTTGGAAGGACTGATGTTGAAGCTGAAACTCCAATACTTTGGCCACCTCATGAAAAGAATTGACTCATTGGAAAAGACCCTGATGCTGAGAAGGATTGGGGGCAGGAGGAGAAGGGGATGACAGAGAATGAGATGTCTGGATGGCATTGCCGACTCGATGGACATGGGTTTGGGTAGGCTCTGGGAGTTGGTGATGGACAGGGAGGCCTGGTGTGCTGTGATTCATGGGGTTGCAAAGAGTCAGACACAACTAAGTGACTGAACTGAACTGACTGTAATTTTCTTTAAAAAATAGTAAAAGTATCTTTGACATGTTAACCAATGTACAACTGAAGGTTTCTAACATCTCATGCCCAGTATTTCTGCATTTACAATCATATTGTTGAGAAGTGAAAAGTCTGATGATCTAGTGCTTTTTGCAAGAAAGGTTTTCCAGTAGTATAAATAGAGCGAAGAATCAGCACACTGTGGTGTAGGCAGTAGAATTCAAACTAGAGTTAGTATTATATTCACATTTTAAACAGATACACTCTTGTATTTGAATTACATATTCAAATATACCAACCTGAAATACTGTCTTATAAAGTAGTAATACATATGCCGGAAGTATTTTTCTGTTCTGACAATGATTGGATTACATGCTCATTCAATTCAGAGTTCATTAAACTGCAGGGTTAATCTTATATTTAAGGTAATGAGGTAGCATTATAGTAATCAAATGACATATCTTTAAAGTGGCAAATGCTCATTAGTAGAGTGTTAGATAAATATGAAGTCTGATTTTGTAAAATAAGAAAACAAAGCCTTAATACTTTCTATGTATTTTACAACACAGTTTTTTTTTTTTTTACAACATAGTTTGTAATCAGTGAGTTCTACATTAATATTATTGAACAAGAGGAGAAAAAAACAGATTATATATAGAACAAGAGCTTGCACATCCTGTTTCTGATTTAAAACAGAATAAGTGATTTGTTTTTAACCCAATATCATCCATCATACTCAATTTTGCTGGCTAATTAGAATTTTTCTAATTTGGTCATTTTGTTTGTGATTAACTTGTAAATCTGTCTCAGACATATAGCCACATAGGCAAAAGGAGTTTAAACATAGTTCTGTATTTGCACAAATAAAATAACTCAGATGGCTCAGTGGATAAAAAAAAAAAAAAAAGCCTGCCAATGTAGGAGACACAGGAGACTTGGGTTTCATCCCTGAGTCAGGAAGATCCTCTGGAGAAGGAGGAAGTGGCAACCCACTCCAGTATTCTTGCTTGGGAAATCCCAGGGACAGAGGAGCCTGGAGGGCTACAGTCCATGAGGTCCCAAAGAGTCAGACATGACTCAGCAACTAAACAACAATAGCATCTGCACAAATAAAATAACAGTAAATTAAAATGGAGATACAGAATTATTTTTACATAAAAATAACCTGTATGTAATTCAAATTTGAAAATATTTTAAGATAAGTACTAAAATAAGAATATTTACTTTTGTAGCATCTTACAGTTGAGAAAATACTACCTGTATCACCTTATCAGTCTCCCAGAATCAACTTCTAAGAGATTTTTCCATTTGCTGTGTGTGTTGTCACTAAAATTGTTATGAATTTAAGCCAGAATAATTCACCCACATTCACTCACTGGTAATATGAAAATAATACCTATTTCCATATATTTGCATGTTTATTCTGCCAGCCAAATTAAAATCACTGCCTTCAACAAGCACACTTGACTCTTATATGGGTTCTGCTTACACATACCACAAATTATTGAATGGGAGACACTGTAAATGGAAAAGAAAAATACAAAAGAAAAAATAGCCTCTTTTCCTCCATAGACTGTGCCCTTCTTGATGTAGTACTGAATTTTTCACATAACTGATAGGATATGTGTAAGGGAGATGTATAATGAAGAAAAGCAGTTCAAGGGGATTTACTCAATTTACATATCATTAAGCTGATCCTGACTCTTGGGAAATAAATAAATAAATAAATAAATAAATAAAACAAAAGGCCCAATTCTTAAAGAAGATAGCTCCTTTCTGATTTTTGTTGATGGTGGTGATTTCTCCATCTCTAAAAGGAATTGTCTGAAGTTTTGGAATTCTAAATTACAGTATTAACTTTACATAAGAAAGTTGTTTTCTGGCTAACTAAGTATATTGAGTATATTTCCAAGAAATCAATTTTTTTTTTAAATTTTGTGATTGAGACTTCAAATATCTCCAAGTGCTTGTTTTTACTACAGTGCATTCTCATTTATAGATCCATGGCTGAACAGTCTACTTTTTCCATATTACCAAAATTAGCATTGAGAATTTCTTCTTTTTAGATCAGTTTTTCATTTTGCAAAAAGATTCATGTTAATGATTTCTTCATTTTAAGTGCTGACATCTCAGTTATAAAAGCAAAAATATGCCAAGTATCTGAACAATCAAATGCCGTTATACGCTTTACTCATACAAGTTATAAAAATGAAGATACACACACACACACACACACACACACACACACACACACACACTTTTGTAATTGCTGACCTGATAATTTGAACATCTTTTACACTTTCTAGTATTATTTAACAGCAAACTTATTCTTTCTCTGAAATATCCCTTTCAAAAGGATTTCTCCTTGAATTTTGTGACCGATTAATGTAAAAATGGGTGGAATTTTTTAGGTGACAGTGAAAGTACTTTATGATTACCCTCAAATAAGCACATTTCTTTAGGTTTATTGTGGTAAATTGTGGACAGATAATATTGATGCACTGTCTAAGGTAGACATATTGAGAGCTGACTTGTGGATTGGTTTGTTCTGGTTAAATAGAGAGAATATTCAAGAATGCTTCTTGTTTGAAATAGAGACTTCTAAGTCCAAATCAGAGTAAGAAGATAGAAAGCTTTGGAAAAAAAATGAAATGGTAAGAGCAGCATCTGTCTATAAATGACACACTAGATTTTACCAGAAGATACAATGAACAAATATATGCTGGGATTACAGATTATTTTGTATGTATACATATATTATTTGTAAACATACTGCTCTGTAGCTTCTCATACAATTAAGAATAGTTCCTATATAGTTGAACTCCTTGAAAGACACAGCGGTTAAGGGTGCCGGCCATCCATGTAATTGAAAACCCATGTGTAACTTGTAGTTGGCCCTCCATATCCACCGTTTTGCATCTGTGAATTCCACTAACCATGGATTATGTAGTATTAGAGCATTTTACTACTGAAAAAAGTATGTATAAGTGGATCCTTGCAGTTCAAACCCACGTTGTTCAACAGTCAATTGTATTTTGTTTGTTTTTGTTTTTTTTTTCCAGTTTTTATTTTTATTTTTATTTTTTTTTCCATTTATTTTTATTAGTTGGAGGCTAATTACTTTACATCATTGCAGTGGTTTTTGTCATACATTGAAATGAATTAGCCATGGATTTACATGTATTCCCCATCCCGGTCCCCCCTCCCACCTCCCTCTCCACCCGATCCCTCTGGGTCTTCCCAGTGCACCAGGCCCGAGCACTTGTCTCATGCACCCAACCTGGGCTGGTGATCTGTTTCACCCTAGATAATATACATGTTTCGATGCTGTTCTCTTGAAACATCCCACCCTTGCCTTCTCCCAGAGTCCACAAGTCTGAATTACTTTTTGGTTGTACTTACACAGTGTTATTATAAAGACAATGGGACTGAAGAACAGAATAATAGCTTTATTAGCTGCTGAAGACTTTTGAGAAAGACATGAATATAGGGAAGACTATAGCACTAATATATCAGATATTTCAGAAATGCAAAAAGAATTTAAGAAAACAGCAGAATCTGTGGTGGCAGTATTTAAATCAGATTTAAAATCTCTGCAACAAGATGATTGAATAAAAAAGGATGCATTGAAAAGAGAACTGACAAAATGGAGTGAAAAAAAAAAGGAAATAAAATAAAAAGTGCCTTTTCAAAGTCAAGACAAAATGGAAAGTAACACAAGTGAAATTAAACACCAAAGATTCTATTTTAAGAGCAATATAACATGGAAAGGAAGAAGATAAAATATGAGGAAAACAAAATGAAGAAAGGATGTTTTGAAAATTCAACAAAAAAGATTTTAAATGGAAGATGAAGATAAACAGAAAACAGTAAAAAAGAAGAAAAAAATTTTTTTAAAAAGAAAAAAACAAATATTAAGATCCATAATTCAAGTAAGCTTCACTGATGGAAAAGTGATCTGGAAGTTTATTGAAAGAAGACACCGCATACTTTGTAGACCGTCATTCAAAAAGTCCATTAAGACTATAATGGAGGATAAAAACAGGTAATGACACTCACCAAATCTTAAATCAATTCAGTCCTGAACTGTTTCAATGTGAACTTAGTATACTAGAGGATCACCACTAAGCTTTCTAGTATTTTTAAAAACATGAATAATGTAAATAAAATAATTGGCAAACATGACCTGCCTATTGTGTAGAAAGCTATATTCAAATGTTGACAACACACAACAAATATTTGCTTTGTTGTGCTTAACAAATATCTGCTTAGTGTATATGGAATATTTACTATAGTTGTCCATGTTTTAAAGGTCAAAGGAAACCTCCACAAATTACAGAAGTTTTAAGAAATTTTAAATATATTGCACAGTAGAATTTAGATAGAAAAAAAAAAGGGGGGGCCAAAAGCAAACAAACAGAGGGAGTATTTTCAGTATTTGAAAATTAAGCAATACAATTCTAAATGATATATAGATCAATGAAGAAAAGTTTGTGAAAACTAGGAAAAGTTGATGAAAACTAAGAAAAGTCTAGGAAAACTAGAAAACAGTCTATTTAATTTTCAATTAAAATAATGAAGATGTGACATACCAAAATGTGCAGACTACAGCTAAATCAATATTGCTTTAAAATCATATACTGGAAGACAAAATGGATGAAAATAAACATTCCCTTCATTCATCTCAAGAAGGGAGAATACCCTGCAAATCAAGCTTTTGAAATGAAGGAAATAATGAAGATAGGAAAATAAAGCAAAAATTTAAATGCAGAATTGAGAAATCAATGAAGTCCAAAGTTGACTGCTTTAAAAGATTGATTAAACTCTGGTAGACATGATCAAGAAGAGAGGATACATAAAATATAATTCTGAGAGATGAAAAAAAAAAACACCACTACACATTCTACAGATGTTAAGAAATAAATATGAAAAAAAATACCATGACTATGTTTATGTCAGTATAACGACATAAATATCTTAATCTTTCCTGATAAACTCTTCCAACATTTAAATTGAAATAGCACAAATTTTACTCTAAATCTTCCACACTGAAGAAAATATCAAGCACTTCCTAACTAGTTTTGCAGTACTGATTTAGCACTTAGAATATTAATTATAATTCAATATATCAACATAAAAAGGAAGGAAGAAAAATGATTTATTTTCTACAAGTGCTGCAAAATACTAGATAAAATTTAACATCCTGGGGTATGAGAAGCTGATGGAATTGGTAGTTCCTAGTAATGGAAGCTCCTAAAAGAGATGATCTTAGGATGGATAGTTATTTTTCTTTGTTCCTCTATTTTTAGAGATGAATTTTCCTGCCTTATGTACACTTCCACTTCATTTTTTGTTTAATGGACTTTATCTTCTCACTGTCCAATAAAGAAATGAGTCTTTTCCCAGAGTCCTCTGTTTTAAAAGCAAAAATTCAGTACCTTGAGATAAAGGAATGTATTACTTTGAATAATAGGAATATAATAATTGGAAATAGTGTGCAAAGTGGTGGATAGATATACATTAGAAAAGAAAAAAAAAGCATATGGATAAGTTATTGGTAACAGATGTCTTTAAACAGAAATAACATGTTTCTGAACTAAGATTCCATTGAAATTTAAGCAAATATTTATTAATAAACCCAAACTTTCCTTGGTATGCCATCACAGTATCTAGATTAAAAGTTGTATTTTAATGAGCAAACTGAGGTCTAAAGTGGTATAATGAGATTGAATATGAGGATGTAGTCATCAGGCAAATTTTAAGTCAGTAAAGGAATTGTATAAAGAGTGAAAGAAGTAGACCCAAGAATGAAATTCATCTATGTTATGTTAATATTACCATTCCATCATATTAGATGTTATCATCTCAAACAACATTGGAAGCAGGGTAAAAGTTGAAGTTGAGAGAACAGTGAGCAAAAGTAATCATCAGCAAGAAAACCTAGAGGAATATCAGATCTATAGTTATAAACATATGGATATGAATATAGATTGTATATTTTTTTGCACATCTCAGTTTGAAATGAGGACTTGAGTGCAGGTAATTTATTTGGAACTTGATTCAAAAAAGTAGGAATAAGGAAACTTGGAAAGTGAGACAAAATGAAGAGAAAGCCAATATTTAGGTATTTTACTAAGAGTACTGTTTAAGAACTCAGCAAAATTATTGGAGGATTTTACAGAATGACTGTTAAAATTATCTGTCGGAAATTTGAGAGATTAACTATTGAGAACTCCTTTTCCTATTAATTGAGAATTACTCCTCAGGGGTGTTCATTCTCCCTAATGTTCAGGCAGTGTTTTTCACATAAGCTGATTATTTCCAAGGCTTTAGAGGAAGCTGAATAAAAAAGGTGGAAATACAAACTACACATCACAATAAGGTGAGTTATTGTTAGTAGAAGTAAGAACTGTCTTCTGTCTACCATCAGGACTTCCCTGGTGGCTCAAATGGTAGAAGCATCTGCCTACAATGTGGGAGACCTGGGTTCGATCCCTGGCTTGGGAAGATCCGCTGGAGAAGGAAATGGCAACACACTCCAGTATTCTTGCCTGGAAAATCCCATGGACAGAGGAGCCTGGCAAGCTACAGTCCATGGGGTCGCAAAGAGTCGAACACG
Organism: Odocoileus virginianus; assembly: GCF_023699985.2. NCBI lineage: Eukaryota > Metazoa > Chordata > Mammalia > Artiodactyla > Cervidae > Odocoileus > Odocoileus virginianus. The sequence goes on from NC_069680.1 coordinate 37,041,081, forward strand.
GCTGAGTGACTTCACTTCACTGTTGTCTACAATCACTGGCCTGAAATCACAGACATGAAAGAATGTGATTATAGTCACCATAAGCATCTAAAAGATGGGAATTAAACATTCTATTTATTAATAGTTTAAATGGCAATGAATGTGGAGGTAGGAGAAATTTAGTCCCAATAATTAGTTCAGGTATTCATTGGATTTTTGGCACTGATGCTAGGAGCAAGATACAGTGATAAACCAGCTCCTGCCCTTCAAGAGTTCAGAGTCTGCAGACAAAGAAAGAACAGCCAGCCTGTTAAAATACAGTGTATAAGAGTATATACACTACTTTTGAACTGTGATCTGTTGGAGAATACTCTTGAGAGTCCCTTGGACTACAAGGAGAGCCAACCAGTCCATCCTAAAGGGAATCAATCCTGAATACTCATTGGAAGGATTGATGCTGAAGCTGAAACTCCAAAACTTTGGCCACCTGATGTGAAGAACTGACTCATTGGAAAAGACCCTGATGCTTAGAAAGATTGAAGTCAGGAGGAGAAGGGGACCACAGAGGATGAGATGGTTGGATGGCATCACCAACTCAGTGGACAGGAGTTTGAGTAACTCCAGGTGTTGGTGATGGACAGGGAGGCCTGGCATGCTGCAGTCCATGGGGTTGGAAAGAGTTAGACACTGAGCAACTGAACTAAACTGAACTGATAAGAGTGTATACAGGTGGTGTACACTGTAACCCATTGGTAGGCATTGTCCTGGGGAACCTAAAAGTCTACCTGGGGCAGTGACTTACCAGATGAAACTTGAAAAATGAATTGAAATTATAAAGACAAATCTGGTAAGGTAATATGTTCCATGCAGAGGAAAACTTTCATAGCCTTACACAACCTTTTTCTTCCTGTTTCTGTATTTTTTAACTGTTCTGAACTGGATTGGGACCCATAGAGGGCAGACCATAGCATGCATTAATTGATCAATAAATATTAACTTTTACTTCAGTCATTATCACTGTCTTTATCACTAAAATAATGTGTATCTTTACACAGAAGTAATGCTAACATTTCAGAATTCCTTTGACAATAGGATATCACTAATTAAGGTAGAAGTAATATTTAACACAATTTTCACAGATCATATAGTAAGAACAGTGTGAATATTGAAGTGAATAACATAATGGTGTTTAGGTCTTTGTGTGGAAATAATAAAATATTAGAAAATTTACCATCAAGGAGTACCTATGAGCCTGGAATTCAGCATCAGAAATGGCTGGGTTTCTGAGTAACTTTTCTACTTAACCTGCATTGTGATTTGTAGCAATATTTATGTTTCTGTATATTGCAATTTATCTGTCTAAAAATGGATGTAACTAGTTCATAGCTCATTATATAGTTTTGAGGGTTAAAAAAGATCATTTCTGCAAAGCATTAAATTCACTACCTAGTGGAAAATTACTTTTAAATTATTTATTGTTACTGACTTTTTTTTTCTTTTTGCATTGCTTAAATAAGGAAATCAAACCAGGGCTTCCCTAATAGCTCAATTGGCAAACAACCCACCTGCAATGCAGGAGATCCCAGTTCAATTCCTGGGTCGGGAAGATCCGTTGGAGAAGGGATAGGCTACCCACTCCAGTATTCTTGGGCTTCCCTTGTGGCTCAGTTGATGAAGAACCCACCTGCAATATGGGAGACCCAGGTTTGATCCCTGGGCTGAGAAGATTCCCTGGAGAAGGGAATGGCTACCCACTCCAGTATTCTAGCCTGGAGAATTCAGTGGATTGTATAATCCATGGGATCATAAGATACCACTGAGCTACTTTCATTTTCAATCAAACTACTAAAAAGATTTCTAAAGATAACATTGTTCACCAGAATTAAACAGTAGTAAAGCTTCATTGTAAACAGTAGAAATTTATTCCTTAAAAGTTCTGGAGGTTAGAAGTCCGAGATTAGATTGCAGGCATGGTCAAATGAGGGCCCCCCGTCCAGGTGACAAACTTCTTGTATCATCACCCGGTGGAGAGGATGAGAGAATGTGGGATCTGGTTTATCACAGCAGTCTCATTCATGGGGACTTCATTCTTGTGAAATAACTCCCACAGATCTTGCCTCCAAATATATTCACCTTTGGGCTTCACTGGTGGCTCAAATGGTAAAAAGTCTGCCTGCAATGTGGGAGATCTGGATTCAATCCCTGCATTGGGAAGATCCCCTGGAGAAGAAAATGGCACCCCACTCCAGTATTCTTGTCTGAAAAATCCCGTGGACGGAGGAGCCTGGTCAACTACAGTCCATGGGGTCGCAAAGACTCAGACACGACTGAGCGACTTCTCTCTTTTGGAGACTAGAATTTCCGCATGTTAATTTTGAGGGGACACGAGCATTCAGACCACAGCAGCTCTGTGTGTGCTGTGTGTGTGTGTGCTTGTGCATGTGTTTGCATGTGCAGGTATTTTAGTCGCTTAGTCGTGTCCAACTCTTTGACCCATGGACTGTAGCCCACCAGGCTCCTCTGTCCATGGGATTCTGCGGGTAAGAATGCTGGAGTGGGTGGCCATGCCCTTCACTAGGAGATCTTCGCTACCCAGGGATCTAACCTGGGTCTCCTGCTTTACAGGCAGATTTTTTACCAGCTGAGCCACCAGGGAAGACCAGCAGCTATATATACAGCAATAATCCACATAGTGGTGGGAGATATATAGTCAGTTGGACTTTGTATAGGCAGATCCCACAGTACTTACTATTTTGTGACATTCCCAGTGACCCAGAATTAAGATCAGTCACTCACTTTGAATCACATTGAGAATGACCTTCTCAGGGTAAAGATGACACGTATTGCCTTCTTCCTTGGTACTGAGAGGCCCGATGGAAATTAGGTTACTGGATCAATGGACAAAAACAAATTATTGTTCTACAGCTATCATTTAGGTCTGATAATGCTTTCAGTATATGTGCTTTATAAAGAAGGGTAAATAATGTATTTTCCATTGACAGAGTATGAAAAGAGAAGAGAAGGAATTTCTCTTTATTGTAGCTCTAATTTACAGGTGGAAAAAAAGGTTTTGTTTTTATTGTGTTGCAGACTACAGATAATTTTGTGATTTCATTTCTAAAAACAGAAATTCTATTTAGTTCTTTTAGAACTAAAATACTCTTTTACTATTGTTTCCTTGACATCTCTCACCTGAACTCAGATTGTCTTCAGGGTCTTACAACTGCTATGAATAATGCATGTAACCACTATAGTGAGCTTCCTACAATTCAATTAGGATCATGCCATCCTCTTGTTTGAAAACCTTCAAAAGCTTCTCAGACAAAATTTGTATCTCTTAGCCTGACATTCACAGTCTTTTTAAATTTTGTTATAGCCACCTGGCATTCTTAATATGTTCTTTCTTATCCTACATCCTATGACACAGCTGCATGATTCTGTTTATCTAACATACTAGCCATTTATTTCCTCAACTCCAAGAGCTGTTTTTCCCACCAGAAAACTTGCATTTTATCTTTCTCTGTGAATAGATATCATCTATCATTTTAAATCTCAGTTTAAAATCCTATTTGTATAGGTTACCCTGACTCTCATAGTACAAACATATACTGCTTCTTCAACAGTTACTTTAAGCTTCTAGTATAACACATTAGTGTCTGTAGCCACACTGATACTTTTTAGTTTGCATTACTCTTGATTGTAAGCTCCTTAGTCGACCAGCTCTGCTATCTAAAACACAGGTTTGCACATAGTAGGAACTCAACAAATATATTTGCTGAAAAAGATGGTCATCTGTAATAAGCTGCTGGTTCATAGTATTCACACTATACTTAGCTAAAATGATTTAAAATATTTCCTTGAGCTCATCTAAAATATAACTGTGCATTGGTAAACCCTACCTAGCTTAAAGAAGTCAACAGATTCTCTCTAGTCTAAGCAAAATACTAATTATGTCCAATAAAATGTTTACTGAGAAGAATTGCTGAATCTTTAAGGGATTCAATCTACAAGGACTTCTAATTATCACCACAATAAACACTATAAATTATACATTTAAGTTTTAGATAATTATAAATGGATTTTTAAAATGTTTACCAGACAATGGATCTATCTGACCTCTTGCTAATTAAGTAGGTTGTAAAAAACACATTTTATTTCCTTTGTTTGATTGTGCACCTCTCTTTTCTACCTTGCAGTCAATAGGGGCTTCTGGCATAGAAAAGAGCATAGTTAATAAAGTCTCAGTTAAATCAATGCAGTAGAGCTTAGACTAAAAATGATATATACTTACATTTCTGAGTGAGAAAAAATATTGAAATATAAACTTCAAATAAAATGAAGAAAGGAAGAAAATTATAATAAGCTGTACTATATGGTTCAGGGTCTCTCAATTCCAATATTTTAAGATATTAGAATGTCCACATTAGTTCTGAAATGTGTCACAAGAAATTTGTTACACAGAATGAGTTATCAAAATTTGCAAATATTTTACCTTTTAATTTATTTACTAAAATGTTGATTTTTTTTCAAAAATTGCCTTTTTTTTTGACAAAGAATGCAAGAATATATAATCGGGCAAAGATAGCCTCTTCAATAAGTGATGCTGAGAAAACTGGACAGCTACATTTAAAAGAATGAAATTAGAACACTTCCTAACATCATACACAAAGATAAACACAAAATGGATTAAAGACCTAAGTATAAGACCAGAAATTATCAAACTCTTAGAGTAAAACAGACAGAACACTCAATGACACAAATCAAAACAAGTTCCTATATGAACCACCTCCTGGAGTAATGGAAATAAAAACAGAAATAAACAAGTGGGACCTAGTTAAACTTAAAAGCTTTTGCACAGCAAAGGAATCTACAAACAAGGTGAAAAGACAACCTTCAGAATGGGAGAAAATAGAAGCAAAGAAAACAACTGGCAGATAATTATTTCCACAATATACAAGCAGCTCATACTAGCAGCCAACTAGTCTTTCCCAAACAAGGCAACTGTTTAAATTACAGCCAGTCGGGTAATATCCTTGCTTTGCTTCCTCTTCTTCATAAACACCCTCCTGCTTAGCTCTTGGTGGTGGTGCATTCTTAACCACCTTTGGTTTGGTGTAGGTTGATTCAAATCAGCGTATGCTCAAAAAAATCCCAGAAAAATTTAATGTCATTCAGTTTACTTTATGGCAATGTCTTCTCTGAGCATGTCACACTTTATATGTGAAATGTGAAAATTTCCCTATGTTGTTCTTCTACTACAACTATTCCAAGACACTGAAGTCATGAGCAAGTCATAAACACAAGAGAATATTAAGGAACAGAGAAGAAAAAATAACAGTCAGTAGGCTGATGAGATATATATTATCATCTGTGTCTCCTTCCTGTACATATTCTGATTGGAATTCATGCAACTTTGGATATGTCAATGGACTTTTGATGTGCTCTTTTAAAAAATTTTTAATAGTTTCTTTTGTAATAAAACATTGAGAAACAGGAAGTGCATGCACGCTAAGTCACTTCAGCTGTCTAACTCTTTGCAACCCCATAGACTGTAGCCCATCTGGCTTCTCTGCGTATGGGATTCTCCAGGCAAGAATACTGGAGTGGGTTTCCATGCCCTCCTCCAAGGGATCTTTCCTATTGAGGGTTCTAATGCAAGTATCCTGCATCTCCTGCATTGGCAGGTGGATTCTTTGCCACTGAACCACCTCGGAATGCCACCCAAAATGGTGAATGTTACCTTATAAATAGTGTACGTGTCTTATCTAATCTAACGTAGAAAGGCACAGTCCCTTTGCAAGATCCTAGAAGCTATATGTGGTTGTTGTTGCTCAGTTGCCCAGTTGTGTCCGACTCTTTTCAACCCCATGGACTGCAGCACAGCAGGTCTCCCTGTCGCTCACCATCTCCTGGAGTTTGCCCAAGTTTATATTCATTGCATCGGTGATGCCACCTAGCCATCTCATCCTCTGATGCCCTCTTCTCCTTCTGCCCTCAAGCTTCCCAGCATCAGGGATTTTTCCAATGAGTTGGCTGCTTGCATCAGGTGACCAAAATATTGGAGCTTCAGCTTTAGCATCAGCCCTTCCAATGAGTATTCAGGGTTGATTTCCTTTAAGATTGACTGGTTTGATCTCCTTGCTGTCCAAGCAACTCTCAGAAGTCTTCTCCAGTACCACAGTTCAAAGTCATCAATTCTTTGGTGCTCTGCCTTCTTTATAGTCCAGCTCTCACAACTATACATGACCACTAGGAAGACCATAGCCTTGACTATATAGACCCTTGTCAGCAGAGTAATGTCTCTGCTTTTCAACACACTGTCTAGGTTTGCCATAGCTTTTCTTCCAAGAAGCAATCATCTTCTGATTTCATGGCTGCAGTCACCATCTACAGTGATTTTAGAGACTTAGAAGAAGAAATATGTCACTGCTTCCACCTTTTTCTCTTCTCTTTGTCATGAAGTAATGGGGCCAGAAGACATGATCTTAGTTTTTTTTTAATATTTAGTTTTCAGGCAGCTTTTTCATTCTCTTCTTTCACCCTCATCAAGAGGTTCTTTAGTTCCTCTTCAGTTTCTGTCATTAGAGTGGGTTGTGTCTAGATAGTACCAATATATTGAGGTATATATATATATAAACACACACACACACACACACACATTTACTCAAATGTAATATTGTAACATGTGTTCAAAACCAAGCATTTCAATTTAAATATAGATAAGTTAGAGTCTTATTTCTTATGAAAATTTTCCTTGACTTTCTGATGCTGCATATAAGTGATAGTTGTTTGAATTAAGTAAAATAAAATATCATGCAACAATGCTGTTTCTTCTTTCAATATTGGTAGCTTAAAACTCAATGTTCTGGTGAAAATTATGAAAAATATTTACACATATTAAACATACATGTGTCTTAAGTTAGCAGCCAAAGAACTGAAGTCATAAAGGTCTGAGATTTCAACATAAGACAAAAATCAAAGAGGGAAGCTGGATTTTAGAATTGCCTTTTGCCTTAGAGTTTATGACCATTATAAAGGAGAAAGTTCAGAGACTATTAAGCTGACCAGAAGCTTTCTGAAACTCATAGGCACAGGAGTTTTTGTCATTTCAAGGAAATGAGACCTAACTATAGTTCACATATAGATTTGGGAAGGAACTCTGAACATCATATATAATGACTAAACTTGTATTGAAAGTATCTTAGCCCTCACCATAAGTAAAGCAAACTTTAATGCTGGAATCTCTAATTGGGTGAGGATCACACAAGACTGGACTTCCCAGGTGGAGCAGTGGTAAAGAATCCATCTGCTCATGCAGGAGACATGGATTTGATCCTTGGGTTGGAAAGATCCCCTGGAGTAGAAAATGGTCACCAACTCCAGTATTCTTGCCAGGGAAATCCCATGGACAGAGGAACCTGGCAAGCTATAGTCCATGGGCCACAGAGAGTCAGATATGACTGACTGAGTTCACATGCACATAAGACTAATTATGCTCCTAGGAATGTAACAGAAATAAGTGAACATCATATCTTAAGAGGAAAAGCATCTTCTTAAACCAAAAATTATTTCTAAACTTTTACATCTATAGTATACAGTGTGTAGTATAATGTAGAATCAGCCATTCAATGAAAAAGAAAGTGATAAAAAATTGTGACAAAAGACAGAAAAGAAAAAAGAAACCCAAAGATAATGGAAATAAAAGACTTTATAGTACACATTCTTGAAGTGGTTCCTTATATACACTTTTATAATAGATGTTCCTTGAATAATGGCTGCATTTAGTACCCTTTTCTATGGCATATATTGTTGTAAAGGTGATATGAAACCCCTTCTGAGATTAGGATATTGAAACAGTATGACTTTTGTCTTGACTGTTCTCTCTTACTCTCTGGCATGCTCATTCTGAGAAGTCCACTACCAACTTTTGACCTAATTTCTAGAGAGTTCCATGTCACAAAGAACTAATGTCTTCACTCAACAATGTTTAACCAGTTCCTACCACTAGCCCCTTAAGGGGGTTTTAGCTAAGAACACAGGTTTGGAAGCATTTTTACATGCATGCTAAGTCACTTCAGTTGTGTCCAACTCTTTGCAACCCCATGGGCTGTAGCTTGCCAGGCTCCTCTGTCCATGGAATTTTTCTGACAAGAACACTGGAGTGTGTTGCCATTCCCTTCTCCAGGGGATCTTCCTGACCCAAGGACCAAACTCATGTCTCTTATGTCTCCTGCATTGGCAGACAGGTTCTTTATCACTAGCACCACCTGGGAAGTCCATTTTTAATGTTTTTCTTATAGAGCCCTACAATATGGCTGGTAGACTGCAGTCAACCAATAGATATTTTTCAAGTGAATATATGAATTTGCAATGTGAGCAAAATTATGAGGATTAAAAGAAAATATATAGTATACAGATACTTTCAATTTAACAGTAATATTAATAAATCATTAACCATAAACTTTAGTTATGTGTAATATCACATAATATGTATTTTAGAACTTAGGGAGAGGATGTAGAACAAATTGTATCATGACATTATTTCTCAAAGTGCCAATTTCAATCCATATTCTTGAATTGTATAGAGCCTGAGGCCATTATCTTCATGCAACCTCCAAACCATATTGTAGAACAACTAGGCAGATCATTTCAGCTTTCTTAGTGATTAATTATAGCTAAGGAAAAATCAATTGTACAACAATTTTTATCAATTATTTAAACCAGTGGGATGGCTAGGATATTGGTCATCACAAAGTACGATAAATAGCCAGAACCCACAGAGCAAAACTTCTTGATCCTCTGAGAAGTATTAACAACCTTCAAAATCCTAAGCATATTGTATGTGAGAATACACTTGAATTATAAAAAGTATGAATACTAATTGAGGTTGAGAAGTTAGTAATACTAATCCACAACATCAGTATTCTTCCGTTGTATTACTAAGGATGCATCTAAAGTGCTATGAACCAAAAAAAAAAAAATTCCAAATGCAAAAGCTTAAACCAACTAGTTTATTTCTTTCTAATGTAATACAGAGATGAAAACAGTGGTCTCCTGACAGCTCTGAATAAGGCCATTCAGAGACTCATTTCCTCTCTAATCCACTTTCCCTGAGAGCCTTGTCTTCATCTGTATAGATGAAGCTGGGTCACCACTGTACCCATATTCTAAACTGGAGAAAAGAGGAAAAGTAAATGAAAAGTAAATGATTTTTTTCTCAAGGGAATAGTTTGATAACTGTGCAAATAATTCTGTTCATATTATATTTATTGAGCAATTACCTATAAATACTAAAAAGAACAGTTTTTAATGGGTTGGTCATCTGTCCAGTCATTACTCTATTTTAAAGGGGAAATATCCACAGTCTGACTCCCCAAATATCTATTTTTACTTTCTTTCCATAAAACACACCCACATATATACACACGTGCTATTATGATTGAATGTCTGTGTCCTTTCCCAGATTCATAGATTAAAATCCTAATGACCAGTGTGGTTCTATTTGGAGATGGGGTCTCTAAGGAAATAATTAAGAATAAATGAGTGATAAGGGTGTGGCCCTGATCCAAATGGATTAGTGTCCTCATGATAAAAGACAACAGAGAGCTCTCTCTTCTTTTTCTATCTCTCCCTCTTTTCATGTACACACTGAGGAATGGCCACATGAGAACATAACAAGTAAGTGGCTATCTGCAAGCCAAGAGTAGGAGCTTCACTAGAAACAGAGCTTACTAGAATTTTTATCTTGGATTTCTAGCTTTCAGAACTGTGAGAAATTATGTCAGTAACCCATCCAGTCCATGATATTTTATTGTGCTAGCCAAAGTAACGAATACACACACACACACACACATGTCTTTTCAAAGGAAGTAACCCAAGGACCCATCCAGTGACTGCATCTCACTCAAAGTGCAAGAGCTCTTGGTCCAGATATGACTACTCAAATTTGTGCATACTTTTTATCTCATCACTCCCATCAACCTACAAGGGTGGAATACATGTAAGTTAACTTCAGCTAAGCATATGCACGTATGCAGCTGCTATTGAAGAAGAAAGAATGGAAAACACACAGCAGTAAACCCCCAAAGTTATAAAATGCACCTGAGCAGGAATTATGAACACTCTCTGCCCTTGCCATGAAATACATTCCTTGGATTTCCTATCTGGACTTTGAAAATTGTCCTTCTTTCAATGAGGTACTGGGGAAGACATATGAAGAGAATGCAGACATTCTGGAGAAGTGTGATAATGCTGCTCTATGTCTAGGACATTCATTGTCACTAGGGACAGACAGACAATGCTACTATGAAACAGGCCTCTCAGTTTAATGGAAATAATTAGACTCTGGAGTGGCAGTGACATTTAGCCAAAAGAGACAAGGTGATAACAGTCATCGTAGGAGGTAACAGTATTAGAGATAATCTTCTGATAATGCTTATAATTATCTTTAGGGATATCTAGTTAACCAACCACTAGGACTGAAGTAGGTGGAAAAATATCTTAATGCCTTGTTTAATATAATTAATAGAAAAGTATTCTTAATCTGAAATTATTTATCCCATTCTTTAATGCATACTTCAAGTGTAACTATTCCATTGGTAATAGAATCTGTGCATTGAGGACTAAAATTGAAAGAAGAGTCAAAGTGAGTGCCTAGAACTTGCGCTAAGCATTAAAACTGAAACCTAAAATATATATCACATTTCTGTGGAAATTCTCAACATTGGTTCTACTTTCAAAGACTTATAGAATGTAAATTAGAGTGTTAATGCATTCCATTTTAACTTATTTGATCTAGGTAGAAGTTGGATGAGATTCAGAGAATGACTGTAGTTGTGACATATAGCAGATGATTTTCACTTATAGGACCTAATCAACACTTTGCAGTTATAGTTTTGGCCACTGCTTTTTTTCTCTGTCTCCATAAGCAGAGAACAGCATACAATTTTTTTTAACACTAATAAGAGAGCAGAAGTTCTCATTTGAGAACAATATTATCCTTCATTTCTTAATGCAGCAGTTTTCCAAGAGGGTTCTGAAACTCTGAGGGTCCTTGACTCTCATGGTACCCTAAAGATAAAAATTACTTTTATTCAATATAAAAATGGGAAGATATTTGTCTCCATTTTACTCTGTTGCCATTTATAATGATGATGCAAAACCACGTTGGATAAAACTGCTATAGCATTAGCAAAAATTCAAGGTAGTCATAACAAACTGTATTTGTAGGCATTGTTCACTGAATGTATTTGTATGAAAGAAATCCAGGTTGTTAGAGCAGCCTGAGCCAAGGAATGCATTAATCACAATTTTGTCAAATATTTATATTTTTAAATACTTTTATTAATTAATGTGCATTAATGTAATCTGTACAAGAGGGTAGATTTAACTGAAAAGTATACTTAAATGTTTTAGATTTCTCTTAAAGATATATTTAAAGGTTTTGTGATGATACAACCTGGAATGTTGTATTTTCCATGTATTCCTGGAAAATAACCAGGAATGAAAAAGCTAATATATGAGAGTAACCTTAATATAAAATAAATTTGTAATAAGAAACATTTTTCTCTGAGTAACTCAGAGAAAAGTACATTTGATTTTATTTCTGGCTTCCCCTATGGTTCAGTGAGTAAGGAATCCACCGGTAATGCAGGAGACACAGGAGATGCCGGTTCAGCCTCTGGGTTGAGAAGATCCCCTGGAGAAGGGAATGGCTACCCACTCCAGTATTCTTGCCTGGAGAATTCCATGGATAGTGGAACCTGATAGGCTACAGTCTATGGGGTCACAAAGAGTCAGACGTGACTGACTGACTAACATTTTCAATTTTCATTATAATGTTAGAAAATTCAATTTCTATGTAAATATGTTCATTACCCATAACCCTTCAAATAAATTTCAGAAGACACATAATTACCACTTGGTCACATAAATACAAGCTGATCTCTTCTGAGCCAATGAAAATGGTTCAATAAATAATAATGCTTTTAATGTAGCTAATGACCATTCTGCTATTGCTGTTGAGTCACTAGGTTGTGCCTGACTCTTTGCAACCCCATGGATTGCAGCAACCCAGGCTTCCTTGTCTTTCAGTATCTCCCAGAGTTTGTGCAAACTCATGTTCATTGAGTTGATGATGCCAACCAACCATCTTATCCTCTGTTGCCCTCTTCCCCTCCTGCCCTCAGTCTTTCCTAGCATCAGGGTCATTTCCAATGAGTCAGCTCTTCACATTAGGTGGCCAAAGTATTGGAGCTTCAGCTTCAGCATCATTCCTTCCAATGAATATTCAGGGTTGATTTCCTTTAGGATTGACTGGTTTGATCTCACTCCTGTCCATAGGACTATCAAAGGGCCTTTTCCAGCACCACAATTCGAAAGCATCAATTCTTTGGTCCTCAACCATTTTATGGTCCAGTTCTTAAATCTGTACATGACTACTGGAAAAACCATAGGTTAGACTAGACAGACTTCCATTAGCAAAGCGACTCTCTGGTTGTAGGTTTGTCAGTGCTTTACTTCAAAGGACCAAGCGTTTTTTAATTTCATGGTGGCAGTCACTGTTCTCAGTGATTTTGAGCCCAAGAAAATAAAATTTGTCACTGTTTCCATGGTTTCCCCATCTATTTGCCATGAAGTGATGGGACTGGATACCACAGTCTTTGTTTTTTGAATGTTGAGCCTTAAGCCAACTTTTTAAATCTCTTTTTTCACCTTCACCAAGAAGTTCTTTAGTTCCTCTTCACTTTCTGCCATTTATATCACTTGCATATCTGAGGTTATTGATATTTCTCTTGGCAATCTTGATTCCAGCTTGTGATTCAAGTGCATCATTTCAAATGATGCACTCTGCATATAAATCAGATTGATTATATTCTTTGCTGCCAAAGATGGAGAAGCTCTATACAGTCAGCAAAAGCAAGACTGGGAGCTGACTGTGGCTCAGATCATGAATTCCTTATTGCCAAATTCAGACTTAAATTCAAGAAAGTGGGGAAAACCAATAGACTACTCAGGTATGACCTAAAATCAAATCCTTCATGATTATACAGTAGAAGTGAGAAATAAATTTAAAGGACTAGGTTTGATAGAGTGCCTGATGAACTATGAATGGAGGTTCATGACACTGTACAGGAGACAGAGATCAAGACCATCCCCAAGAAAAAGAGATGCGAAAAGGCAAAATGGCTGTTTGAGGAGACCTTACAAATAGCTGTGAAAAGAAGAGAAGTGAAAAGCAAAGGAGAAAAGGAAAGATATAAGCATCTGAATGCAGAGTCCCAAAGAATAGCAAGGAGAGATAAGAAAGCCTTTCTCAGGGATCAGTGCAACGAAATAGAGGAAAACAATAAAATGAGAAAGACTAGAGATCTTTTCAATATGATTAGAGATACCAAGGGAATATTTCATGCAAAGATGGGCTCAATAAAGGACAGAAATGGTATGAACCTAACAGAAGCAGAAGATATTAAGAAGAGGTGGCAAGAATACACAGAGGAACTGTACAAAAAAGATCTTCATGACCCAGAAAATCATGATGGTGTGATCCTTCATCTAGAGCCAGACATCCTGGAATGTGAAGTCAAGTGGGCCTTAGGAAGTACCACTATGAATAAAGGAAAATTCCAGTTGAGCTATTTCAAATCCTAAAAGATGATGCTGTGAAACTGCTGCACTCAATATGCCAGCGAATTTGGAAAATTCAGCCGTGGCCACAGAACTGGAAAAGGTCAGTTTTCATTCCAATCCCAAAGAAAGGCAATGCCAAAGAATGCTCAAACTACTGCATAATTGCACTCATCTCACATGCTAGTAAAGTAATGCTCAAAAGTCTCCAAGCCAAGCTTCAGCAATACGTAAACTGTGACCTACTAGATGTTCAAGCTGGTTCTAGAAAAGACAGAAGAACCAGAGATCAAATTGCCAACATCTGCTGGATCATCAAAAAAGCAAGAGAGTTCAAGAAAAACATCTCTTTCTGCTTTATTGACTATGCCAAAGCCTTTGGCAGTGTGATCACAACAAACTGGAAAATTCTGAAAGATATGGGAATACCAGACCATCTGGCCTGCCTCTTGAGAAACCTGTATGCAGGTCAGGAAGCAGCAGTTAGAAATGGACATGGAACAACAGGCTGGTTCCAAATAGGAAAAGGAGTAATGTGTACTGTCACCCTGCTATTTAACTTATATGCAGAGTACATCATGAGAAACGCTGGGCTGCATGAACCACAAGCTGGAATCAAGATTTCCAGGAGAAATATCAGTAACCTCAGATATGCAGATGACACCACCCTTATGGCAGAAAGTGAAGAGGAACTAAAAAGCCTTGATAAAAATTAAAGAGGAAAGTCAAAAAGTTGGCTGAAAGCTCAACATTCAGAAAACTAAGATCATGGCATCCGGTCTCATCACTTCATGGCAAACAGATGGGGAAACAGTGGAAACAGTGGCTGACTTTATTTTTCTGGGCTCCAAAATCACTGCAGATGGTGATTGCAGCCATGAAATTAAAAGACACTTACTCCTTGGAAGGAAAGTTATGATCAATCTAGACAGCATATTAAAAAGAAGAGACGTTACTTTGTCAACAAAAGTCCCGCTAGTCAAAGCTATGGTTTTTCTAGTAGCCATGTGTGGATGTCAGTGTTGGTTTATAGAGAAAGCTGAGCATCAAAGAATTGATGCTTTTGAACTGTGACATTGGAGAAGTCTCTTGAGAGTCCCTTGGACTGCAAGGAGATCCAACCAGTCCGTTCTAAAGGAGATCAGTCCTGAATATTCATTGGAAGGACTGATTTTGAAGCTGAGGCTCCAATACTTTGGCCACCTGATGCGAAGCACTGACTCATTTGAAAAGACCCTGAAGCTGTGAAAGTTTGAGGGTGGGAGGAGAAGGGGACGATGGAGGATGAGATGGTTGGATGGCATCACCAACTCCATGGACATGAGTTTGGGTGAACTTTGGGAGTTGGTGGTGGATAGGGATGCATGGCGTGCTGTGGTTCATGGGGTCACAAAGAGTCAGACACGACTGAGGACTAACTGAACTGAACTGAACTCTGCCTATTAGTTAAACAAGCAGAATGACAATATACCTCAATGTACTCCTTTCCCAATTTTGCACCAGTTTATTCTTCCATGTCTGATTCTAACTGTTGCATGTTACCTTTCATACATGTTTCTCAGGAGACAGGTAAGGTGGTCTGATATTCCAATCTCTTTAAGAATTTATCAAAATTTATTGTGATCCACACAGCTAAAGGCCTTAACATGGTCAAAGAAGCAGACAAAACCTTGTGTGCAACAGGGCCCAGGGGAAAGGAGCAATGACCCCACAAAAATCTGAGCCAGACTTGCCGGTGAATGTTCGGGAATCTGCAGCAGAGGCACGAGTCAACAGTTGCCTGCCACAGGGTCAGGGGCACTGGCACAGCAGTCTGGGAGGAGCGGTATGTTGGCATAAGTCCACTTGAAGGAGGCACTGTTAGCCCTGCCATAGCAACTGCAGACTCAGGACTGGGCTACCTAATGCCAAGCTACAGGGAGGGAGAGCAGCCCCACCCATTATCAGAAAAGTGGATTATATGTTTACTGAGCATGGCCCTGCTCATCAGGGCAAGACCGAGCTTCCCCCCTCAGCCAGTCCCTCCCATTAGAAAGTCTGCACAAGCCTCTTAGCCTCATTCATCAGAGCACAGATAGAATGAAAATCACAATCACAGAAAAATAACCAAAACTGGTCACATTGATCACAGCCTTGTGCAACTTAGTGAAACTATGAACTATGCCATGCAGGGCCACCTAAGACAGATAGGTAGTGGTGGAGAGATCTGACAAAACATGGTCCGTTGAAGAAGGGAATGGCAAATCAATTCAGCATTCTTGCCTTGAAAACCCCATTGCCAGTATTCTGCTATTGGCAAAATTCAAAATCTGTGATATTATCTTGAGAGTATTTAGCAAAAAATGCTAGCAAATTACAGACTGCTAACCTACATTTTAACTTTAACAACCTGGCTGTGTAAAGATTCTTAAATATGGTTTATCTGGTTAATTTTAAGGTTAATTTGGTAGATGGCACTTCTGAAATAAAATGACCTGAACACTTTGGCTAGAAATTCAATTCAAAGTGATTATTCCTCTGCCTGCTTCTGCAGTATTTACTTAAAGAAGTGACTACTCCTTATGTTTGCCATTATCACCCCTCTATATTATATAATGTGTAGATAGTACTTAAAATTTCACAATATGCCTTTATCTTAATTACTGTAAATAGCTAAATGACAAGGATAGCAAGGCAGAAACTACATTCTCTATGTTTCCATATGAAAGAATTGTTACTCACAAAATTTGATTGTCCATCATCCAAGAACGGATAAATGGTAATGCTACAAGTTAAACCCAAGTTTTCCAAAATGTATGCATTAATTTCTATAAATTCTCAATGGTCAGAAGATGTACGCTTCATAAATTTAAAGAGATGGCATAAATAATAAAAATATTTTTTTTGTAATCCAAAGAGGGATTTTGAAAATAATGAAAACTGGATGTTAAACCAATCAGCTCAAAAAGCAAAAATATAATTTCTCATGTTGTTTTATATTTTAAAACATGGATCAATTTCCCCTCCAATAAAAATAACCACTGTTTTAGGTTAAAAAGAGTAAATGAAGACAATTCTACAATGACTACTACTAGAGAAGATTGAGTTTCTGTCTGAAATACAATCTATTGACTTATGATTGTACAGCTTTGAGAGAAATTGGGAAATCTGATTTTTTTTTTCCTTTTCAAAGCCAGATGCCTGAAGTAGAAGGTATTAAGAGGTATACAAATCTAATTATAAAATCTCCTCTCTGTCTGGAAGTGTAAAATGTCTACCTCTCACACCAGTCTTCAAGAGTGTCTTCAACAATGTCCTTTCTATGCTTTATCTCTCTGAGCTTTTTGCATTGTAGTCCTTTCAAGCTTTCTGGGACTCTTCCAGAGAGTGGTGTAGGTACATGAAATGTACAGGTCATATTTCCTACATCATTAGGGATGCTTGTTTAAAAGTCAAGATTCGATACTCCCAAGATAATTATTGTGGGCTTAGAGACTGATGATCTTATTTCAAGCAAAAATTTTGAGCATTTAAAAACAGAAATGGAAAGGAAAAGAGGAAGGAAGGAGGGATAGAAGAAAAATAAAAATAAACTGCATCTTAGATTATATATAAATTATATAGAAAGATAAAGGGCATGTTTGCTAATGAGTTTCTATGCTATATTATGGACACAAATAACCCTAATCATCAAAGGTATTAAGTTTTGTTTTTTACTCAGTTCTATAAAGTGTCTATAATTTATTTTAAAAGGAAATCAGAGTACATACTTATTAGAATGGCAAAAATGCAAAACAATGTTAATACCAAATGCTGATGAAGATGTGAAGCAAAATGAACTCTCATTCTTTGCCGGTGGGAGTACAAAATGGCACAGCCACTTTGAAAGATGATTTGGAAGTTTCTTATAAGAGTAAACATTCTCTTACTATACAATCTAGCAACTGTTTTGTATTTTCCCAAAAAAGTTGAAAACTTATATCCATACAAATATTTTGTACATGTATATATATTTTTTATATATATTTTGTATATATTTTGTATATATATTTTGTACATGTATATATAACTCCCAGAGCCTACTCAAATTCATGTCCCTCGTATTGGTGATGCCATCCAACCATCTCATCCTGTCGTCCCCTTTTCCTACCACCTTCAATCTTTCACAGCATCAGGGTCTTTTATAATGAGTCAGTTGTTTGCATCAGGTGGCCAAAATATTGGCGTTTCAGCTTCAGCATCAGTCCTTCACATGGATGTTCAGGGCTGATTTCCTTTAGGATGGACTGGTTAGATCTCCTTGCAGTTCAATGGACTCTCAAGAGTATTCTCCAACACCATGATTCAAAAGCATCAATTCTTCCATGCTCAGCTTTCTTTATAGTCCAACACTCACATTCATACATGACTGCTGGAAAAACCATAGCCTTGACTAAACGGACCTTTGTTGGCAAAGTAATCTCTCTGCTTTTTAATATGCTGTCTAGGTTGGTCATAGCTTTTCTTCCCAGGGGCAAGAGTGAAATTTTAATTTCATGGCTGCAGTCACCATCTCTAGTGATTTTGGAGCCCCAAAAATATAGTCTGTTACTTTTTCCATTGTTTCTCCATCTATTTGCCATGAAGTGATGGGACTGGATGTCATGATCTTTTCTGAATATTGAGTTTTAAGCCAACTTTTTCACTCTCCTCTTTCAATTTCATCAAAAAGCTCTTTAGTTCTTCACTTTCTGCCATAAGGGACATTTTTGTCTAATCCAAGGCCAGAATATTTCTACTCCATTATTTAAAGCTTTTAATAAGTCTTTTGAGACTACTTTTGTGATCTTAATTATATCATTGTACAAAAAGTTTTTCAGAAACTCATTCAAATAACATTCTATAAATTTGTTTATTCTGTAAACTGCTATATTACTGAAAATCTTAACTGCCAATTTATTCCATTCTTCTTGCATTTAATCATTAGAAGTTAAAATGTAGTCTGTAAAGTGTAAGAATGTCTAGACTTGTCTAGACTGTTAAAGACATCAGTACAAAGTGTTTACCAGCTATAATTACTGTGAATGTACTTATCGTTTTAGTTACTATTCTTCTTCTTTCCTTTCTTAAATAGACTATAATTATTCTTGTCAAGTCTGTGTGATTATATTCTTGAAAATGTTAGTTTGTCACTGGACCAAGCTATATTTTTAATGCTTATTTGAAATACAGATATAGAACATTGACTACATAAAAACAATATCTTCTAAATTGTTCTTCTCATTTAGTTCTTTAATAATTTCTTTTGGTTTTTTGATATTATTCTGAAGCAGAATAACCGTTTATTGTTCGCTCATCACTACTGTGCTATTAAGCTAACAAAAGAGGTTAAATTGGCCAAGAAATTGTATAAAAAATCAACAGGATGTGTCAATGACCCTACCACTTTGAATATTTTTCTATCCAATCAAGTGTTTTGCCATGGATTTTCAGATTACTGGATAAAGCCTAATCAATAATTTTGATAATGCAAAAATAAATCAGCTTACTATTTCTATTTAATATCTTCTTAGTATTTTTCTTTGCAAACCTTAATTTTAGAAATCTCTTAAAACTTCCTGTTTATCTTTAGCACATAATTTTGACAACTTGAAAAAAGTTATATTTTTGATAAATTTGGTAGAAAGATTTATATATATGTGTACTAGATATATATATTTTATCTATATTTTTATATATGTGTGTACTAGATATGTATTTACATATATGTGTGCAAGAAATATTTTTCCCTGATGCAACAACAAAAGGATGATTATTATTCATTCCTAAATTATAATAACAGCACACAAATGGATGTCGCTGTTATATACACAGAAAGACTTGGGATCAAAAATAAAAATAAAATTTGTTCTTTGTATTCATAGATATTTCAAGTTTAAAGGTCGTTAGAATTCATGTCATTACTTAAACTCTTTGAAAATCTATAGTATACTAGAAAATAATTTATTTTAACTTTGGTATGAACTATAACTTTGCTGTAAGAAAAGAAGATCCATATATCTTTGTGAAATTATCTTTAGAGTGACCTTTGTGCTCTTTGAATATGTTTAATATTTATAGCAATAACCTATTTACAATGTTGATGCTCTTTTTAACAAAAATAGAATGTAGATTTAGTGTATTTTGTACAAATGCACATATTGAAAAAAATTTATATTACTTTTTTTGTTAAAACCAGTGACACACAATAAATTGTCCCTGTTTATTAGGAAAAAAGCATTCTTAATATATCATTTAAAAGTTCAATGTGTCAACACTAAAGTCTATGTAAATAACAGTTATGACATGAAATGTATATATTTAGTCAACAATGGTAAATAGTTATTGAAATATATGGTCAATATATATTTTTTAAAGTATCCTCTTCCCATGCTGTTTCCAAACATTTAAAAATGATATAATAGTTTATAAAACATTTAAGTGTAGCTTATCAAATTTGGTTTCATTCTTTCTTTTTGTAAATAGGTAGTGAGCCACAGTATCACACTACTTTAAATTTTTAATTTTGTTTTTCTTTTTTCCCAACTTTTTATTATGACAAATGTTTACTAAATGAAAAAGTAACAGAATCACACAATAAGCATCTAGATCTTTCACCCAGATTAACCAGTTGTTAACCATGTTCCACATTTACTACCTTTTTTGAAATCCATATACTTACCTATCTGCCTAATTACCTGCCTACCTATCTACCTACACAGTTTAAAAGTAAATTTTATTTCTAGTATACTGGCATTTGGCTGACATAATGAACTTTCATCAGGGTATGCTTAATAAAATATTTCTTAAGATCTTGTAAATCTGGTCAGCAGATTTTTTCATTGACATGAAAAACACATGGAAAAATGATAACCTTTTCAACAAACCGTTGCATATCCATATTGTAAAAATAAAAACATAAAATTTGATCCAATCACACACTTATGAAAATTAATGAAGTATAAGACTAATAAATGCTTGTGGGCCCAAATATAAAATCTAAAGCTATAAAACTTCTAGAATATATCAGAACAATATCTGCTTGTCCATAGGGCAGGTAAAGTTTGCTTAAATAGAAAACCAAAGCCACTACCAATGGTAGGACAAATTTATACATTGGATTTTATTGAAATTTAAAACTTCTGATCTTCAAAAACTCTTAATTAAATCAAAACATAAGTCATAGATTGGAATAAGATATTTGCAAATTTTATTTCTGATAAAGTATTTTTGTCCTGATAATATAAATAACTTTGTAAGCTCAGTAAGAAGAAAATAAACCATTGGATAAATAATGGATATTTGAATAGATACTTCATTAAAGAAGATATGTGGGTGGAAATAAATATCCTCAGCATCCTTATTTATTTGGAAAGAGCAAATTAAGTCCACAATGGGATAGTACCACACAAATATAGGAATGACCAAAATTAAAAAGACTGACGATACCAAGTGTTAACTAAAATACAGGGAAATGCAAAGTTTACAGTCACTGAGATTATAATGTAGTTCAGTTATGACAGTTCCTCAAAGAAATAAACATACCTACAATATGACCCAGATATTTCACTCCAAAGAACTTAACCCTGAGAATAACCATCAGTGGCTGTATGAATCAATTACATTGTAAAATGGTGCAAATGCTATGGAAAACAACATGGAGGTTTCTCAAAACATAAAACTAGAACTGCCATATGATCCATTATTCTGGGTCTATATGCAAAAGAATAGAAGGTTTGATCTCTAAGAGCTTTTCACACATCCATATTTATAGTGGTACTATTCGCAACAGCCAAGAGGTAGAAACAACCCACATGTCCATCTAGAGATGATTATAAAACAAAGATTGTATATATATCCAATGGAGTATTATTCAACCTTATAAAAGGAAATTTTGTCACAGATACTACATGGATAAACCTTGAAGAAATTACATCAAGTGAAATAAACCAGTCACTAAAGACAAATACAAGTCTGCTTAAATGAAGTATCTAAAGTAGATTCAAATAATGAGATAGTAGAATGGTGATTCCAGGGGATGTGGGGGAAGGAGAAAAGCAGAGTTTTTGTTTAATGGGTATAGAATAGCACTACTGAATGATACACTTTAAAATGATTAAGGTGGTAAGCTTTATATTATGATTTTACCACAATTTTTACAAGGGCAGAGCATTACTAGCACTCCAGCAGCTTTCTTATACCCATCCTGGTCAACATCTCATGTCTAAGATGAGTACATTTTAATCTTATTTCTTACACTGTGACTTATGAAGTTAATTTTTCCTTTTGATAATGGGACTGTACATGATGTACTTTGAGTATAAATATAATCATACAGTATTTTTTAACATAAACATTTTAGGTTATCATTTTGTGAGCTGTTCCTGAAACTACATGATGGTGCTTTCATTTTCTTTGGCATATAGCAACACTATTCAATAGGATTTTTTCCGTTAATAAACATTTTCTGTGTGAGCACTGTCCAGTGTGGTAGCTACTAGCTGCCTGTGGCTGTTGAATGCTTGAAGTGTAGCTACTAAACAGGATAACTTAGGTTTTAATTTTATTTAATTTTAATTACTTTACATTTAAGTATCTCCATATGATTAATGATTACTGTATTTGACAGTACATCTGTCAAATTTCATTTTAATGAATATGCCAAAATATTTAACAATTTTAATGTAGATATGGTTTTAAAAATTTTATTGGGGTATAGTTGATTTACAATGTTGTGTTAGTTTCAGATGTATAACATAATGAATCAGTCACACACACACACACACACACACACACACACACACACACACATCCAGTCCTTTTTAGATTTTTTTCCCAAACAGGCCATTACACAGTACTGAGTAGAGTTCCCTGTATTATACAGTAGGTCTTTATTAGTTATCTGTTTTATCCATAGTAGTGTAGTATGTATATGTCAATCCCAATGTTTTAGATTGCTACTGATTTTATCCAATATGAATAATGTAAATATGAATGTCAGTGGGCACTTTTTACATGAACGTGTGCCTTTGCTTCTGTTACATGTTTTGAAATATACATTTTGCAACTTCCTGAGATTATGCTAGTTTCCAAAATGTTTTTAAAATTTACACAGCCACCAGCAATGTCTATGCCCCAGTTGCTCCACGTCATTGTCAAAGTTTGTCTTTGACAAACATTGACTATTTGTTTAATTTTAGTCATTTCTCTAGGTAATGCATAATATATTGTGTAGTTAAAATGTTTTCCGTGTGGCACTTGGTTATACTGATAATGAAGTTACTGAGTTTCTCAAGTGTGAATATTATACCATTTTAGCTTTACTCTTAAATTGACAATTACTGATTTTCATTTCTTTTTAATAATTCTTTTAGTAGTTCTGTGTATTGTATGATTACCTAAATTCTCTTTCTCAGGAATATTTTAAAGTTAATATTCTCATTATATTTTTATTATTAACTGAATAATGTGTCATTTTCATTTGATTCTTTCTGAGGTCTTTACACCTTACTGTTATATTTGAAAATGAAATAACTGCAAAGGTCCTTTAAATAATTTGTACATTCTTCTCTGCTTTGACTGAGGTCCTGGTTCTCTCTGTTATTATAAATGGCAAGAAAATGTAAATAATTGGGAACACAGAATGTATAATTTGTCAACCTTTTCAAGATCAAGAGCACAGCCCAGATGACCAGTCTTCACTCTGTATGCCCGTTGGTGTCAATTCTTTAATTGTCTTTCATCACAAGTACATTTGAGTCATCACAAGACATTTTGATTTGAATATTTGAATAAATATATATTTATTAGCAATTATTGAAAATAATTCAAAATAGATCATAATTGGAAATCATCTTCTAGTAACTTTATGTCTGATTTGGTAGCAAATAAATATCCACAGCAATAATAACATAAGAAAATCAGCAGCAGTACATGTGATTGAAGATCAGAGGAAAGAGAATTTTCTGTTTAGTATATTAACCATTTTATAACTCTGTACATTTGCAAGTTAGGGATAATAAAGGCACTCATCATACAAAGGTATTGTGAGGATTAAATGCCTGATAAGTGCTTAAAACAGTGTCTGGTACACAGTAACTATATATAGTTATATAGATATATAACCCTAACCCTTAAAAAAGGGGGGGGTAAGGATTACCATATATGATAATATAATCTTTACCCTTTTTTTTTTTTATTTTTTTATTTTTTTTGCCATATGGCATGTGGGATCTTAGTTCCTGACCAGGGATTGAATTCATGCCCCCTGCAGTGGAAGTGCAAAGTCTTAGCCACTGGGTCACCAGGGAATTCCATTTACCATAATTTAAAACAAAAAAATTACTAATCTTTATAACATTACTACCAACATTAATTACTACAACAACATTAATATTGTGATGTTTATATTTGACAATTTTTGTGGGATTTGATAGTTGTATTAGTCTGTTTGGGCGGCAGTAACAAAATACTGTAGACTAGGTAGCTTAAACAACAGAAATTTCTCACAGTTCTGAAGCTGAAAATCTGAGCTCAGGCTGCCAACAGCTCTCTTCCGACCTTACCGATGACTGTCCCTGGCCTTCCCTCACTTGGCAGAGGAAAGCAGAGAGTGAGCAAACTCTCAGGTCTCTCTTCTGATAAAGGGCACTAATCCCAGCCTGAGAACTCCACTCTCATGACCTCATTTTTAACCTAATTACCTCCCAAAGGCCCCATTTCCAAATATCATTATACTGGGAGTTTAGAACTTTAATATGGATTTGGAGGTGGGGCACCCAATTCAGTCCATAGCATTAGTTGATAAAATTTAGAATTTGACTGATGGAATGTGGGAATGAAAGAAACCTTCTAGGAAAAGAATGAAGACAGAAACAAAGTAGTTTTTGTCCCATAAAATTCTGCACAATGGTCTGATTCCCTTAAAATTGATATTAGAAGCAATATTAGAAATACGTATAACCATAATAACAATACCAATTTGTATTTATCAAGTACCTACTAATTACATGTGACCAAGGGCACTTTAACCTTTGCCCTAATTTCATTAAATTTCAAACAGATTTCTTCTTTCCTAGCCCCTGGCTTCTCTCTCATTCTCACCATTATAGAATCTAGATGTTCTAATCCATGAGGTACCTCTCATCACTTTTCTGAGAGTATTTACTTTAGAGATCTTGTGAACTCTTTCTCTACCACTTTGAGAAGTTAAAAAAAAAAATAAGCTTTTTGCAGTTTTACAACCCAGAGCTATTTTTTCTCAGGGACCTGGAAGCTATCTGTTTGAAATCAAAGATAACACCCCTGTCTTCCAATTTCTGTGAAAGAAAAGGATCCCAATTTCAGTGAAAGTCTTGCTCTAAGTAAAACTATCTTCAATCGTAAAACCACCTCCACCCAAGAAAATGCAAGATTTCTTTTTTCTTTGAAGCCAATTAGTAAACACAAACTGACTGTGATTCCCTGCTCCTCAACTCTTTGAAACATCCCATCCTTTATTTAAGAGGAGTTCAGTTCAGACTCCAATTTGGACTCTCTTCCCTATTGTAATAACATTGGTCACTGTACTACTTTATTTACACAGTAATAGTAGTCTATTACATAGTCATCTTAGCAGTCTTGAGAATTAATAACCTTTATTATTACCATGTCCAAAATGGGGGACATGGAGGTAGACTAATAGAAATTATGGAAATTGCCCAAAGAAAACCATATAGAAAAAGATGAAGCCAGCTTCTGGCTCACAATAAATTAACTCTACTGACTAAAGTATCACTCTTTGTTCTTCCTTTTTGGTCATTAGTTTGTGGTATAAGAAAAGAAATGGCAAGAATAACTGTTGACAGTTCTTTTTTTTTTTTTATTCTACCCCTAAGTTGCCAGTTACCTTCACTTTTCTTCCCAAAATTCTACTCATATGTTAACTTCATAATTGTGCCTATTCAGTTTTTTAGGATCAGTCATCATAGGAAAAACCCTCATTTCTAAGAGTGTAAATCTTCTACTTCCTTGCACAAGGTATGTGGACATTCTCCAGAGAACTAGAAGCTGTCTACATGATAACAACCAGTTTATTGAGGTTAAGATAATCACAGCTATAATCTCTTTAATATTAGACATGAGTTGTGTTTTAGCTGTGTGTGTGTGTGTATATGTGTGTGTTTAGATGGTGATTGCAGTCATGAAATTAAAAGATGCTTACTCCTTGAAAGGAAAGTTATGACCACCCTAGACAGCATATTAAAAAGCAGACATTACTTTGCCAACAAAGGTCCCCCTAGTCAAGGCTATGGTTTTTCCAGTGGTCATATACAGATGTTAGAGTTGGACTGTGAAGAAAGCTGAGCACCGAAAAATTGATGCTTTTGAACTGTGGGTTGGAGAAGACTCTTGAAAGTCCCTTGGACTGCAAGGAGATCCAACCAGTCCATCCTAAAGGAGATCAGTCCTGGGTGTTCATTGGAAGGACTGATGCTGAAGCTGAAACTCCAATACTTTGGCCACCTCATGCGAAGAGTTGACTCATTGGAAAAGCCCCTGATGCTGGGAGGGATTGGGGCAGGAGGAGAAGAGGATGACAGAGAATGAGATGGCTGGATGGCTTCACCGACTCAATGGACATGATTTTGAGTAGACTCTGGGAGTTGGTAATGGACAGGGAGGCCTGGCGTGCTGTGATTCATGGAGTCGCAGAGAGTCGGACACGACTGAGTGACTGAACTGAACTGAACTTTTCATTTTTGAAAAGAAAAGTGAGACTCAGGATTAGATAGATTATTTTTTTAATACTGATTCACTTAACTGGGCCTCATGCACAACTACTGATATCATGTAATTGATACACATTTACAAGAAATATATTTCTATTATTTTACTTCAGTTATATCAGAGGAGAGAGAATGTCACATTCATAGAGAATAATGATTTAGTTGTGAAATGTAAGTGAATATTAAATGAAAGGTAGGTGGTCAGGTGTTAAATTAAAATTGAATCAGATATTCTGTTCTTTGGTAAATTAATTCTGATGTTTGAGAATAGTGGTTAGTCCAGTATCATAGGCAACACAAGTATCTGATAAAAGTAATCACAGAAAATAAATAATTTTAAGCTTATATCATAATATACTAAGTAGAATAAACATTCTAAATAAGTAGCATTCATAACTAAACTTATTTATATATGTGAGGTAAACTGTGTATGTTGGATATATGAATCAAAATGACAGTTTAGAACTTATTATTATCTATGCTTATTTAAAAATTTTGATAGATAAATGTTTGAGTTTTCTTAAAGATTTAGTACGATGTTATTGTATGGATCACTTTTAAATTATTTTCAGGAGAATGTGACCTTGTCTTTTAAAGTAAAAGATAAAAAGGAATATATAATATTTTACAAGGTATTCTGTTTTTTACTCCACTGCTATGGACTACTGAGCACTATATCAGTTCAGTTCAGTCACTCAGTAGTGTCCAACTCGTTGTGACCCCGTGGACTGCAGCATGCCGCTTTTCCCTGTCCATCACCAACTCCCGGAGTTTACCCAAACTCATGTCCACTGAGTCAGTGATGCCATCCAACCATCTCATCCTCTGTCAGCCCCTTCTCCTCCTGCCCTAATTCCTCCCAGCATCAGGGGCTTTTCCAATGAGTCAGTTCTTCACATCAGGTGGCCAAAGTATTGGAGCCTCATCTTCAACATCAGTCCTTCCAATGAATATTCAGGACTAATTTCCTTCAGGTTGGACTGGTTGAATCTCCTTGTAGTCCAAGGGACTCTCAAGAGTCTTCTCCAACACCACAGTTCAAAAGCATCAATTCTTTGATTCTCAGCTTTCTCTATAAACCAACTCTCACATCCATACATGACTACTGGAAAAACCACAGACTTGACTAGGGGGAACTTTGTTGACAAAATAATGTCTCTGCTTTTTAATATGCTGTCTAGGTTGGTCATAACTTTCCTTCCAAGGAGTAAGCATCTTTTAATTTCATGGCTGCAATCACCATCTGCAATGATTTTGGAGCCCCACCCCCCCAAAAAAAAAATAAAGTCTGCCACAGTTTCTACTGTTTCTCCATCTATTTGTCATGAAATGAAAGGGACCAGATGCCATGATCTTAGTTTTCTGAATGTTGAGCTTTAAGCCAACTTTTTCACTCTTCTGTTTAACTTTCATCAAGAGGCTCTTTAGTTCTTCTTCACTTTCTGCCATAAGGGTGGTGTCATCTGCATATCTGAGGTTATGGATTTTTCTCCTGACAATCTTGATTCCAGGTTGTGCTTCATCCATTCCATTGTTTCTCATGATGTACTCTGCATATCTTTCCTTGTGGCTCAGCTGGTAAAGAATCTGCCTACAATGCAGGAGACCTGGGTTTGATCCCTGACTTGGGAAGATCCCCTGGAGAAGGGAAAGGGTAACCACTCCAGCATTCTGACCTGGAGATTTCCATTGACTATATAGTCCATAGGGTTGCAAAGAATTGGACACGACTGAATGACTTTCACGTTCATTTTTTCAATCTGCTTATGAGTTAAATAAGCACATTGACAATATACAGCCTTGACATACTACTTTTCCTATTTGGAATCAATCTAATGTCCCATGTCCAGTTTTAACTGTTGCTTCCTGACCTGCATATAGGTTTCTCAAGAGGGAGATCAGGTGGTCTGATATTCCCCTCTCTTTCAGAATTTTCCACAGTTTATTGTGATTCACACAGTCAAAGGCTATGGCATAGTCAATAAAGCAAAAATAGATGTTTTTCTGCAACTCTCTTGCTTTTTCAATGACCAGTGGGTATTGGAAATTTGATCTCTGGTTCCTCTGCCTTTTCTAAAACCTGCTTTAACATCTGGAATTTCACAGTTCACGTATTGCTGAAGCCTGGCTTGGAGAATTTTGAGCATCACTTTGCTAGTGTATGAGATGGGTGTAATTGTGAGGTAGTTTGAGCATTCTTTGGCATTGACTTTCTTAGGGAATGGAGTGAAAACTGATATTTTCCAGTCCTGTGGCCACTGCTGAGTTCTCCAAATTTGCTAGCATATTGAGTTCAGTGTTATCACAGATTCATCTTTTAGGATTTGAAATAGCTCAATTGGAATTCCATCACCCCCACTAGCTTTGTTTGTAGTGATGATTTCTAAGGTCCACTTGACTTCACATTCCAGGATATCTGACTCTAGGTGAGTGTTCACACCGTGGTGATTATCTGGGTCATGAAATTCTTTTTTGTTCAGTGCTTCTGTGTATTCTTGCCACTTCTTCTTAATATCTTCTGCTTCTGTTAGGTTCATACCATTTCTATAGTTTATTGTGATCTTTGCATGAAATATTACTTTGGTATCCCGAATTTTCTTGAAGAGATCTCTAGCCTTTCCCATTGTATTGTTTTCCTCTTTCTTTGCATTGATCACTGAGCAAGGCTTTCCTATCGCTCCTTGCTATTCTTTGGAACTCTGCATTCAAATGGAAATATCTTTCCTTTTCTTCTTTGCTTTTCACTTCTCTTCTTTTCACAGCTATTTGTAAGGCCTCTTCAGACAGCCTTTTTGCTTTTTGCATTTCTTTTCCATGGGTATGGCCCCAATTCCTGTCTCCTGTACAATGTCACAAACATTGTTCATAGTTCATCAGGCACTCTATCCATCAGATCTAGTCCCTTAAATCTATTTCTCACTTCCACTGTATAATCTTTAGGGATTTGATTTAGGTCATACCTGAATGGTCTAGTGGTTTTCCCTACTTTCTTCAATTTCAGTCGGAATTTGGCAATAAGGTGTTCATGATCTGAGCCACAGTCAGCTCCCAGTCTTGTTTTTGCCGACTGTATAGAGCTTCTCCATCTTTGGCTACAAAGAATATAATCAATCTGACTTCGGTGTTGGCCATCTGGTGATGTCCATATGTAGAGTTTTCTCTTCTGTTGTTGGAAGAGAATGTTTGCTATCACCCATGCATTCTCTTAGCAAAACTCTATTAGCCTTTGCCCTGCTTCATTCTGTACACCAAGGACAAATTTGCCTGTTACTCCAGGTGTTTCTTGACTTCTTACTTTTGCATTCCAGTCCCCTATAATGAAAAGGACATCTTTTTTGGGTGTTAGTTCTAAAAGATCTTGTAGGTCTTCATCAACCATTTGACTTCAACTACTTCATCATTGCTGGTTGGGGCATAGACTTGGATTACCACAACATTGAATGATTTGGCTTGGAAATGAATAGAGATCATTCTGTTGTTTTTGAGACTGAATCCCAGTACTGCATTTTGGACTCTTTTGTTTACTATGATGGCTACTCCACTTCTTCTAAGGGATTCTATATCTATTCTAGTAGATATAATGGTCAGCTGAGTTAAATTCACGCATTCCAGTCCATGTTAGTTCTCTGATTCCCAAAATGTCGAGGTTCCCTCTTGCCATCTCCTATTTGACCACTTCCAATTTTCCTTGGACAAGGGGTATCTCTTCACGGCTATTCCAGCAAAGCACAGCCACTGTTACTTACCTTGGATGAGGGGTAGCTCCCCACAGCCGCCCCTCCTGACCTTGAATGTGGAGTTGTTTCTCTCCTGCCTCCTGCGCCCACGCAGCCACCGCTCCTTGAAGGTTGGGTAGCTCCTCTCAGCCGCCACCCTTGACCTCGGATGTGGGGTAGCTTGTCTCCGTCGCCGCCCCTGACCTTGGGCGAGGGGTAGCTCCTCTCGGCCACGCTTCTGCATGGTCCGTCGCAGCCTCCGTGCTTCAACTTCCAAGGTAAGAGAAACCTAAGTAAGATGGTAGGTGTTGCGAGAGGGCATCAGAGGGCAGACACACTGAAACCATAATCACGGAAAACTAGCCAATCTGATTGCGGGACCACAGTTGTGTCTAACCCAGTGAAACTAAGCCATGCCATGTGGGGCCACCCAATACGGACGGGTCATGGTGGAGAGGTCTGACAGAATGTGGTCCACTGGATAAAGCATGGCAAACCACCTCAGTATTCTTGCCTTGAGAACCCCAGGAACAGTATGAAAAGGCAAAATGATAGGATACTGAAAGAGGAACTCCCCAGGTCAGTAGGTGCCCAATATGCTACTGGAGATCAGTGAGAAATAACTCCAGAAAGAATGAGGGGATGGAGCCAAAGCAAAAACAATACACAGTTGTGGATGCGACTAGTGATAGAAGCAAGGTCTGATGCTGTAAAGAGCAATATTGCATAGGAACCTGGAATGTTAGGTCCATGAATCAAGGCAAATTGGAAGTGGTCAAACAGGAGATGGCAAGAGTAAACATCAACATTCAAGGACTCAGTGAACTAAAATGGACC
Source organism: Odocoileus virginianus (assembly GCF_023699985.2). Taxonomy (NCBI): domain Eukaryota; kingdom Metazoa; phylum Chordata; class Mammalia; order Artiodactyla; family Cervidae; genus Odocoileus; species Odocoileus virginianus. The sequence continues at coordinate 37,072,003 of NC_069680.1, forward strand.
AGAATGGGTGAATTTAACTCAGATGACCATTATATCTACTGCTGTGGGCAGGAATCCCTTAGAAGAAATGGCGAAGCCATCATGGCCAACTAAAGAGTCTGAAATGCAGTATTTGGATGCTGTCTCAAAAATAATAGAATGATCTCTGTTCATTTCCAAGGCAAATCATTCAATGTTGTGGTAATCCAAGTCTATGCCCCAACCAGTAACGCTGAAGAAGCTGAAGTTGAACAGTTCTATGAAGACCTACAAGACCTTTTAGAACTAACACCCAAAAAAGATGTTCTTTTCATTATAGAGGACTGGAATGCAAAAGTAGGAAGTCAAGAAACACCTGGAGTAACAGGCAAATTTGTCTTTGGAGTACAGAATGAAGCAGGGCAAAGGCTAATAGAGTTTTGCCAGGAGAACACACTGGTCATAGAAAACACCCTCTTCCAACAACACAAGAGAAGACTCTACACATGGACATCACCAGGTGGTTAACACCAAAATCAGATTGATTATATTATTTGCCGCCAAAGATGGAGAAGCTCTATACAGTCGGCAAAAACAAAACTGGGAGCTGACTGTGGCTCAGATCATGAACTCCTTATTGCCAAATTCTGACTGAAATTGAAGAAAGTAGGGAAAACCACTAGACCATTCAGGTATGACCTAAATCAAATCCCTAAAGATTATACAGTGGAAGTGAGAAATAGATTTAAGGGACTAGATCTGATCGATAGAGTGCATGAAGAACTACAGACAATGTTTGTGGCATTGTACAAGAGACAGGGATCAGGACCATACCCATGGAAAAGAAATGCAAAAAATCAAAAAGGGTGTCTGAAGAGCCCTACAAATACCTGTGAAAAGCAAAGGAAAGAAGGAAAGGTATTCCCATTTGAATGCAGAGTTCCAAAGAATAGTAAGGAAAGAAAAGAAAGCCTTCCTCGGTGATCAATGCAAAAAAAATAGAGGAAAACAACAGAATGGGAAAGACTAGAGATCTCTTCAAGAAAATTCGAGATACCAAGGGAATATTTCATGCAAATATTGACTCAATAAATGACAGAAATTCTATGGACTTAACAGAAGCAGAAGATAGTAAGAAAAGGTGGCAAGAATACACAGAAGAACTGTACAAAAAAGATATTCATGACCCAGACAATCACTATGGTGTGATCACTCACCTAGAGTCAGATATCCTGGAATGTGAAGTCAAGTGGGCCTTAGAAAGCATCACTACGAACAAAGCTAGTGGAGGTGATGGGATTCAAGTTGAGCTATTTCAAATCCTGAAAGATGATGCTGTGAAAGTGCTACACTCAATATGCCAGCAAATTTGGAGAACTCAGCAGTGGCCACAGGACTGGAAAAGATCAGTTTTCATTCCAATCCCAAAAAAAGGTAATCCCAAAGAATGCTCAAACTACCACACATTTGCACTCATCTCACATGCTAGCAAAGTGATGTTAAAAATTCTCGAAGCCAGGCTTCATCAATACATGAACCGTGAACTTCCAGATGTTCAAGCTGTTTTAGAAAAGGCAGAGGAACGAGAGATCAAAATGCCAACATCTGTTGGATCATCGAGAAAGCAAGAAGATTCCAGAAAAACATCTATTTTTGCTTTATTGACTATGCCAAAGCTTTGACTGTGTGAATCACAATAAACTGTGAAAAATTCTGAAAGAGAGGGGATTACCAGACCACCTGACCTGCCTCTTAAGAAACCTGTATGCAGGTCAGGAAGCAACAGTTAGAACTGGACATGGAAAAACAGACTGGTTTCAAATAGGAAAAGGAGTACGTCAATGCTGTATATTGTCACTCTGCTTATTTAACTTATATGCAGAGTACATCATGAGAAACGCTGGGCTGGAAGAAGCACAAGCTGGAATCAAGATTGCTGGGAGAAATATCCATAACCTCAGATATGCAGATGACACCACCATTATGGCAGAAAGTGAAAAGGAACAAAAAAGTCTCTTGATGAAAGTGAAGGAGGAGAGTGAAAAAGTTGGCTTAAACTTCAACATTCAGAAACCCAAGATCATGGCATCTAGTCCCATCACTTCATGGGAAATAGATGGGGAAACAGTGGAAACAATGTTAGACTTTATTTTTTGGGGCTCCGATATCACTGCAGATGGTGATTGCAGCCATGAAATTAAAAGACACTTACTCCTTGGAAGGAAAGTTATGTATGCCCAACCTAGATAGCATATTGAAAAGCTTTGCCAACAAAGGTCCCCCTAGTCAAGGCTATGGTTTTTCCAGTGGTCATGTACGGATGTTAGAGTTGGACTGTGAAGAAAGTTGAGCTCCGAAGAATTGATGCTTTTGAACTGTGGTGTTGGAGAAGACTCTTGAGAGTCCCTTGGACTGCAAGGAGCTCCAACCAGTCCATCCTAAAGGAGATCAGTCCTGGGTGTTCATTGGAAGGACTGATTCTGAACCTGAAATTCCAATACTTTGGCCACTTGATGCAAAGAGTTGACTCATTGGAAAAGACCTTGATGGTGGGAAAGATTGAAGGCAGGAGGAGAAGGGGCTGACAGAGGATGAGATGGCTGGTTGGCATCACCAACTCGATGGACATGAGTTTGGGTGAACTCCAGGAGTTGGTAATGGATAGGGAGGCCTGGCATGCTGTGATTCATGGGGTTGCAAATAGTCGGACATGACTGAGTGACTGAACTGAACTGAACTGAAAATTCCTTGATTCATGGACCTAACTTCCCAGGTTCCTATGCAATATTGCTGTTTACAGCATCTGACCTGGCTTCCATCACCAGTCACATCCACAACTGGGTGTGTTTTTGCTTTGGTTCCATCTCTTCATTCTTTCTGGAGTTGTTTCTCCACTGATATCCAGTATTATATTGGGCACCTACCGATCTGGGGAGTTCATCTTTCAGTGTCCTATAGTTTGCCTTTTCATACTGTTCATGGGGTTCTCAAGGCAAGAATACTGAAGTGGTTTGCCTTTTCCTTCTCCAGTGGACCGCATTTTGTCAGAACTCTCAACCATGATCCATTTGTCTTGGGTGGCCCCCATGGCATAGCTCATAGTTTCATTAAGTTAGACAAGGCTGTGGTCCATGTGATTAGATTGGTTAGTTTTCTGTGCTTGTGGTTTTTAGACTGTCTGCCCACTGATGGAGAAGGATTAGAGCACTTTTTATGCTGCAAATTATTTCAGTGTGAATAGCAAGAATCAATTTCTGATTCCTGGGTCTATGACTGCCTAGATTTGAGTGAGTAATCTATACCTCCATGGCATCATTTATATTCAGTTCAACTATAGGCATTTGTCTTTGTTGTTGACTTACATGCAAAAGAAGTTATCAATTCAGGAAAAAAGTGGAGGCTCAGACATTGTAAAGCTCCTGCTGAAATGTATAAAACTCCACTACCAGTAAAATAGTTTGAACCAAAGCACTTAATTTCTTCTTGATCATCTGACCAAAAAAAAAAAAAAAAAAAAAAATTAAAGTTAGTGACATAACACCTAATATATTTCTGAATTACTGAGGTATAAAATACACAGGAGAGTCAATGAAAGTGCTAAATAAGAAGCCATATATGTAGTGCATTCAATAAATATTCTATTAAAATAAAAATATTTTTGAAGATAGAATATTTAACAGTAAGAAAAGCCATACATTTTGGTTTGTAGTAAAAAGAAAAAAAAATAAGTAAATTGAATTTAAATGATGTGTATAAAGTTGCATCACTTTTTTCTGTGTCTGGAAACCACTTCTCTTGAAAATAAACCTTTTTGATCATGGATGTATAAGGTAAATTTTTCCTCACCTTTCTGAGTGAATCTCTTAATTGTGTAAAGAACATAAATGTATAGAATCCGTGTCTTCTCTTTAATAAACGTGTATATGTTAGCAGAGCTGTGACCTTGCAAATTTAGAGTTTTATCCCCCATTCCCTGTTTTTCTTTTCAAGGCTTGCCTGGAAATTCTTTTTTTATTGTTAGAAGGGTGTGTGTGTGTGTGTGTGTGTGTGTGTGTGTGTGTGTGTGTGTTGTTCCTGTTGTTCAGTCATTAAGTCATGTCCAATTCCTTGAGACACCCAAGAACTAAATTATGCCAGGTTTCCCTGTCCTTCACTATCTCCCAGAGTTTGTTCTAACTCATGTCCATTGAGTCAGTGATGCCATCCAACGATCTCATCCTCTGTCATCTCCTTCTCCTCTTGCCCTTAATCTTTCCAGCTTCAAGGTCTTTTCCAAAAAGTTGGTTCTTTACATTAAGTGGTCAAAGTATTGGAACCTCAGCTTCAGCATCATTCTTTCCAATGAGTATTCAGGGTTAATTTGTGTGTGGTGAATTTGTGTGTGTGTGTGTGTGTGTATGATATTGTGATATTTGTGTTATGTATTTATAAAGTGTTTCTTTATAGGAGTTCTGAAGCTGAAGCTCTTATAATAGGAGGGAAATATGGGCTTGATATTTTTCTGACTGCCATAGTGGAGAAACTGTTATGAAATACTAGATTGATATTTCTAGTGTTGTCTAGGTTAAATTGACTTTGTCTTGTATATCAGGCTATTTAATACTGTGTATAAAAGTATTTGGGAAAAGTATGCTTGCAATGAACAATTATGATACATGGGGATAAAATCATGCCCTTGCGAGTTGCTCTAAGAGGGATAAATACTTACATTAGTTAGCACTCTGGGACAAGTAATTGTACAGATTTCCTTCCAGGATATAATGATTGGCCTAGATTCTGAGGTATTATGCTGTTAAAAAAATTCAATTTTAGAAAGCTGAGATATCCACCTAAAATAGTGACCTGCCCTAATTACAGTCTCTAAAAGTCCAGAAATATTCTGAAGCCCTATTATGTTTCAAAACCACTAATTATGAATATATATTTTAATTACTTTGTTTTCTTTTTCTTAATATTAAGCTTTTAATAATTTTTGTTAACAGTTAGAGACCAGCTATGTCCAGAAGTAGGTATAGGAGAGGTTCTGGGATTAATGACAGAGGAGCAAATACTCAGGCAATAAACAGGCTACAGTGGACTTGTTCTGGAATATACCTGAGCTAGTAAACTGGAGAATATGTGTTATTGCATATGAGTGTGATCGTACAGAGGGATCATTTTCTGCAATTATTGAGGTTCAAACATAATAAATAAAATTTTATAATATTTTTAATGTAGGCAGATAGGCTGGGAATACATGATTGGTCAATGTGCCTAGAGAATTTTTATGTATCTCTCTGCCTCTAGAGATCTAAATTAGATTTGGAAGTCATCATAGGTATGTGCAATTTCAGAGTACCCTTTTAAGATTTCAGTTATTGTCAGAGGTCACCTCAGGCTCTAGGATGCTCTGCCCCTTGATTCTGTTCAAATCATGCCAATATGATTTTGATTTTAAGAATGTAAAGTTCTGATTTTAATTTTCAATAATATCAACATCAAAATTTCAACAAGGGCTTCTCTTCCTTTTGTCCCTTTTTATATCTTCCTTCAGCTGACAACTGAAATTCCCAATTCTTAATCCCTTTTATGCCACAGAACTCCCTGTTCTGCTGCTTACTACCAAGATACCTAGGAAAACACCAAAGGCGGGGGCGGGGGGGGCGGGGGATAGCAAAGAAACCTAGTATTTTACTTTATACTCCTGTGATTGTGGAATTATTTTAAAAACATACAAGTTGTAAATATATAAACTAATTTTCAATAGTGCATGCTATGTTCTAGCTGTTCTGGCCCAGGGATCAAACCCACATCTCTTAAGTCTCCTGCACTGGCAGACGGGTTCCTTTACCACGAGCACCACCTGGGAAGCCAGTTTTCAATAGTCGATGTATCTAAATGTTAAGACTGTATTATCTTATTTTGTGTTTATTTATGTTTTCCAAATTTTCTAAAATGAAACTACAGAATATTGCCTTATGAAAATGAATTAATAACATACATTACTAACAAATTATTTATGGAATCAAATGGGGTCTACATAGTGTAAAAAATGTGGCAGATTACTGTTATATCTTCTCCTCATTTATTTACTCTGATTTATCTCTCTTCTCTAAAGTGATACGAATCCTGATAATTCATATATATATATCCCTAATATATCTATATATATACACATACATGTAAATATATAGAGATTTACATTTTTCATGAAATTATGCTCCAAATTACTGAATCAAGGAATATCAAATACATTTTCATCCCCGTGAAAAAATAATAAGGTGAGTAATATTCCTTTTGATATCACTGTAAGTAAATTAAACCTTCTTTGAAGCATAAAGAGTTCTGCTTGGAATAACCTAAAATCAAAACCTCTTCATCTAGAAACCATTCTTTTTTTTTTTTTTTGCTCTTTTTGTCACAAGTCTGTTATTATTCCAATAAGTATAAACTGGGTTTTCTAATGTCTAAAAGCCACGGGCAATTCAAATCTCTGGGCCCTTTTGTTGCTTAGATTATTTCTTACTTTGGCATTACTAAAGGCATCCTAGTGTTTTTTTGCAGAGGAAATTTCTTTTTAACCCCAACCTACCTGTAAGCATTGAGTGGGAGATTATATTGAACATATTTTTTGTTCCCCACATATATTTCCTAAGTGAAATACAGAGGGTATTGGATCACAGTTTTTTGTTTGATAGCAATGTTTTTAATTTGTAACTAACCTTGGGTCTCATTCTGGAATAACTGATGTTTCCATATTATAAGTATGGAGTGTGACTAATGTCTGACTAATAGTTTTTTGACAAGTTAAAAATGTAAGAAAAGCCAAGAACCCATCTTTAAATTTTTCTTTACTATTTTGTAAAATAATATATATTGAAAGAGAATACATATATCTGATGGATAATTAAAATTATTACAAATAAAAACAGAAAGTTGTATTGTAACTCATTAACTCAAAATAATTAAAAAAAACTATACTTTTGAAAGTTAATAACCACGTATGTGTACAGAGGAAGACCTCATTATCAACATCTGAGTGTACAAATAAGAAAATCTTTTCTGTCAGCACAGACTCACGGGTTTTTTATTTTAATCATTTGTATACCTCTATTTCACAACTAAAAAAATATTCTCATAGTGACTTTATATCTGAGTTTCAATCACAACTCATCACAGGACTAATACTGAGCTAAATGTGAAATCTTTTCTTCAAAATAATGCTCATTTTCACTCTCACAGTGTGTCTGTCATTTTGCTAGTGAATGATGAGTTCAGAGCATCACTGACAATAACGTTTCCCTATCAGAATGATTAGATATGCATTCCCTAGTGCTACCAAAAAAACCAACCTGTATTTTATTTCTCCCTGTTCATTTCTCCCTGTTCTAACTTGCCTTCTTCCTTAGCCTTAGCATACCCTTTCCTTTCCTAACATTGCACATACCAGTCATCCTCCTAAAGTTCTATAATGCCTTCCCTATTCATCCCTATCCAATACAATCACACGTATGTTTGAAAACTAACTTCTATATTCATTTTTTATCACTTCTTTTATTCCTTTGAAGGAGAAGGAAATGGCAGCCCACTCCAGTATTCTTGCCTGGGAAATCCCATGGACAGAGGGGCCTGGTGGGCTATGTCCCATGGGATTCCAACGAGTTAGACGTGACTTAGCAATTAAACTGGAGAAGGAAATGGCCACCCACTCCAGTATTCTTGCCTAGAGAATCCCGTGGGCAGAGGAGCCTGGTGGGCTGCTGTTCTTGGGGTCGCACAGAGTCGGGCACGACTGAAACGACTTAGCATGCATGCATGCACCGGAGAAGGAAATGGAAACCCACTCCAGTGTTCTTGCCTGGAGAATCCCAGGGACGGGGGAGCCTGGTGGGCTGCCGTCTATGGGGTCGCACAGAGTCAGACACGACTGAAGCGACTTAGCAGCGGCAGCAGCAGCACTTCTTTGAAATAGCAAAGATTCCCTCCAAAATCCTTTTCTTTCTGGATTTCTATAATAATTTTTGTTTTCTGGCAGATAGCATACAGCTGCAATTGTCTTTCCTTATACCAATTCAAGCACATGACTTGATGTCATCTTCTAAAATGAATGTTCTTAGAATTTACTATATCTCCCAAATAGCCTAAAACAGTAGTTGTGCTATTAATGGATGCTGAGTACATATTGATTGAAATACTAAATTATTGGCAATCATAAAATGTCCAGATATAAATGTTTGTAAGCTTCTAAAACTACAATGATAGTCTGTCAACTGTGTTGAATTCTCTTGATAGCAAAGTAAATAGTGAGGTTATAGGGAAGCAACAAATGGAATTTACTGGCAATTAACTTTTAAGATGCGGGGAAAACTAATTATCATTTACACTTTGGCACAGAAGATCCCTACATGTATCCCATAATAAAAAATTGTGAAACTTAAGTGAAAATTTCTCAGTTTTATTTTTAAGCAATGAGATGCCAGTAAATATATTCTTGGCTTTACTGATAACAAAACTTGACAAATATGAGTGTTTTGTCAGTTGACACTGTTGAATTGTGGTATGAAATAAACCAGCTAGGAAATTAAGCATCCATTCTATAAGAAATATTATTGGGTTAAAAAGCTAAAAACCTGTGCTATAGTGGTCCTAAACATGTCACCTATCCTTTTTAGGTAACATAAGTAGCATGGAAAATATGGTAGATTTGAGCCTTAAAAATCTCTCCAGATAATGCAGCTTTGGAATAAATTAATTGATCTTAAATTTTTTGGTTGACGCAATTAAATGCACAATATTTGATATTCCATTTGATGTAAATTTTGATTATCTTTCCAGCACATAAACATGCGTGCTCAGTTGCTTCATTCATGTCTGACTCTTTGTGATCCCATGGACTGTAGCCCACAAGGCTCCTCTGTCCATGGGATTCTCCAGGCAAGAATACTGGAGTGGGTTGCCCTGCCTGCCTCCAGGGGATCTTCCCAACCCAGGGATCAAATCTTCATCTCTTACGTTCCCTTCATCAGCAGGTAGGTTCTTTACCACTAGTGCTACCTGGGAAGCCCAGCTGAATAAATATCAATTCAAAATAAAACTTCAGAGGAATATTTGAGGTGTCATCCAATAAAACACAATAGTCAACTCAACATACTAATTTTGGGGCTGTGGACAGGGAAACTTCAGTAGTCCTGAATATATCTCTGCTGATTTACTCTCTTAAATCTCTCCAAGAGGAGGAAACATGAATAGGATTGACATATTTTGTATGATTGGCTAGGACATAGTAAGAATAGAAGCATTGTATTCTCATTTTTCTTCCTGCTATCCCTTCTATATATATATATATGTATATATATATATATACATTTCATCAATATTGTAGAATATTAGATTTGAAAACTTGTAAAAACCAATTGGGAGCTCTCTGCAGAGGCAGTTTAGAATGCATGTATTGGGATATAGCAGTATGTATTTTTTCCACTGTTTTTTTTTATTTGACATTTTTCAAAACACGATCAGCATTTGATTCTTTTGACAAAACTTTAAATACTGTGATGCATTGTTGAAATGTAATCTTTTCTTCTTAAAAATTGTGTTGAAATGAGAGGACAAATAAAATGAGTCCCATAAATAAATCTCTATTTCTTGCAATGTGTGTGTATGTGTGTGTCTGTGGGATTGAGAGTAGGTTATGAGAAGTATTAATTTGGCTATGTCTCATTGGCTACATACTTCTTCATAGTGTTATGATAAAACTGAATGGCAAATAAATCAGAGTAAACATACTAATTCTTAATTTTCAACATATGTGCAAATGTATATTGTAGGGTCAATAACCAAAAACATACCAACATTCTGGTACTTGACCTGACCACAGAGTGATATGCACTGACTAGTTAATAATTATTGCAGTTTAAATATCAAATGCAAAGCAAAAAAATAATAAACATTAAAATGCATTGTAAATGTATTACCTTGTCTTGAGTGTTTAAGACCACAAGGTCTTGAAGGACCTCAGTGTTACTATGAAGACAATAATTTAAACATGTACCTGAGAGTTGTGAAACTTTGTATTAATGGAGGGTTCTTACTGATGGAAAGGCAATTATCAAGGAGTATACTTAATAATAGGCTTCTAATATTTTAACTCTATTGACAAGATAATGTAGTAAGAAGTAGAAAGACTAGGTACATGTGTTCAAATTGGAATAATGTATAAAACACATAGTCAACCATTTGGTTACCAAATATAAAATAATTCATATTACTCTGCTTTATAGTGAACAACACTAAGTCAGAGAGTTTAAAAACAGCTATTACACAACCACTATAGCACTATAAATATTAAGGGTGCTGAATGTAAACAGAAAATTACAATTCATATTAAATCCTTTACTTGAAATAATTATAATAGGAAAAAACATAAAATATTTTATACTATTCAAGTAAATCTTAGCTAGAATATAAATAATAATGTTTATGTTTATATACAACTTAGATATAAATATTTATATGTGTGTAGATTTGTTGTTTGCTATAGTAGATTTTATTTAATCATCTAACTGTATAGACTTTGAGAATTCAAAGATATATACAGTCACTCAGTCAATTGTGTTCAACTCTCTGTGGCCCCATGGAGTGTAGTCCACCAGTCTACTCTGTCCATGGGTTTCTGCAGGCAAGAATACTGGAGTGGGTTACCATTTCCTACTCCAGGGGATTTTCCCAACCCAGGGATCAAACTTGCATCTCTTGGATCTCCTGATTGGCAGATGAATTCTTTACCACTAGCTCCACCTAGGAAGCTCTAGTAGACCATGCCGCTGCTGCTAAGTCGCTTCAGTGGTGTCCGACTCTGTGCGACCCCATAGATGGCAGCCCACCAGGCTCCCCTGTCCCTGGGATTTTCCAGGCAAGAACACTGGAGTGGGTTGCCACTTCCTTCTCCAATGCATGAAAGTGAAAAGTGAAGGTGAAGTCTTTCAGTCGTGCCCGACTCTTAGCGACCCCATGGACTGCAGCCTACAAGGCTCCTCCACCCGTGGGATTTTCCAGGCAAGAGTACTGGAGTGGGTTGCCATTGCCCTCTCAGTTTTTAATTCAGTTGCTCAGTAGTGTCCGACTCTTTGCAACCCTATGGACTGAAGCACGTCAGGCTTCCCTGTCCATTACCAACTCCTAGAGCTTGCTCAAACTCATGTCCTTTGAGTCAGTGATGTCATCCAACCATCGCATCCTCTGTCACCCCTTCTCCTCCTGCCCTCAATCTTTCCCAGCATCAGGGTCTTTTCAAATGAGTCAACTCTTCACATCAGGTGGCCAAAGTGTTGGAGTTTTAGCTTCAGCATCAGTCCTTCCAATGAATATTCAGGACTGATTTCCTTTAGGATTGACTGGTTGGATCTCCTTGTAAGTTCAAGGGACTCTCTCTCAAGAGTCTTCTCCAACACCACAGTTCAAAAGCATCAATTCTTCGGTGCTCAGCTTTGTTTATAGTCCCAACTCTCACATTCATACATGACTGGAAAAGCCATAGCTTTGACTAGATGGACCTTTTTTGGCAAAGTAATGTCTCTGTTTTTTAATATGCTATCTAGGTTGGTCATAGCTTTTCTTCCAGGGAGCAAGTGTCTTAATTTCATGGCTGCAGTCACCATCTGCAGTGATTTTGGAGCCCAAAAAAGTTGACCATATACATGGGGTTTATTTCTGGGCCCCCCAATGAATTCCATTGTTCTGTGTGTCTATTTTTATACCAGTATCATAACATTTTAATTACTACAGCTTTGCATTGTAGCTTGGAATCAGGAAGTGTGATGCCTCTGGCTTTGTGCTTTCTTAGGATTACTTTGACTATTGAGAATCTTTTGTACAAATTTTAGAATTTTTTTTCTATTTCCATGAAAAATGCCTTTGATAGTTTAATAGGGATTACATTAGATCTATGGATGACTTTGGACAGTATGGACATTTTATTAATGTTAACTCTTCCAATTCATGAACACAGGATATTTTTACATTTGTGTCTTCAATTTCTTTCATCAAAGTCCTATAGTTTTCACTGTACAGATAATTCACATCTTTGAATCCATTTATTCTCAAGTATTTTACTGTTTTTAATGCAATTGTGAATGGGATATTATTTCTTCTTCAGATATATCATTGTTAATGTATAAAAATGCAACTGATTTCTGTATGTTGCTTTTATATCCTGCAACTTTACTGAATTTGTTGATAATTTACAAGTTTCTTGGTTGAGTCTTTAGGATTGTCTGTGTCATAATATGAAAATCATTAAATTTTACTTTTTTTCCCCAAATTTGGTAGCCTTTTATTCTTTATCTTACCTAATTTCTCTAGGTAGGACTTCCAGTACTATTTAAGAAGGGTCGTAAATAAGGTTGTACATATATCTCTCCTTTGATGCAGCCGTCTTTCTCTTAGGTATTTACTGTGGAAAAAGTAATGCTAGTTGGGGAAAAAATGCTCAAAAATGTTTATACTAGTCTTATTATTGTCATAAATGGTAAACTTTGCAAATATCTATCAATAGGACATACTAGCCTGCAATAAGGAAACAATGAAGTACTGATACACACAATTTAGATGAAGCTGAAGTGCATCTCACTGGGATAAGTTCAGATATAGACTATTTCTCTATGATCACATTTATATGAAACCCAAGATTATGCAAAATTGTTGTGTGGTGGTAGATCAGAAAATAGATGCCATTGTGTGGAGATGACTGTCTAGAAAGGGGAACAGGAAGACTTTGCAAGATCATGGCTGGGGATATCTCTGTAGGTTTAGTTACAGATGTGTTTACAGTCATTAAAAAAAGCCTAACCTGTCAAGTTGTATTTCTAAGACCTAGAAATTGTTTGTAAATAATTGTTTGTAAATAATTCCTTACTGAAATTAGTAGGTATGTTGATAAGTGGATAGATAGGTAGATAGATTAAATTTAATAGAAGAATTCAACAAGAAGTCCAGGTAAAGAAATTCACTTTGGGCACCATTAATAGATTTCACTAATCTAGTATTAAATTACATGAAAAAGTGTTTTTATTGCACAATAATATTTAACTTAAAAAACATAATCAATGGTATATATTCTTCCATAATATAGTGACACACACATATCTAGAAACTATGTAAAATGATTACAACTTGAGAAGTGATTAAGGGATAGAGGAGGAAAATAAATAAGTAAAAGTAAAATGAATCAGAAAAAAAGTATTATGGTAAGTGCCTTGCTTGTGCTAATGATTTAAGTGTGCTATGAAAAAAAAGTGAGAATGACTTCACTGCTAGACAAATAGATATATCTATATTTTAGATTGATAAGGAGAAGATAAACAATTTAATATAAGAAACTATCCAAGCAGAAAATTTATAAAGGGAGAATATAAATGGCCAATCTAAAGAATCTTTTCCTGTTCAGTAATTATAAGGGACATATAATTTAAAATAACATTATAAAGAGAAAGCACTTTTTCCCCTCATTATAAAAGCAATGAAAAAAGCATAATGTTTGATACTGAAATCTGTGAAAAACAAGTATTTCTTAATGGTTTTGAGTTCTGTATTGTTAAAGTGTTTGTTTATTTTGGAGGTAGTTATGCAATGTCTCTCAGTCTTAAAATATCCTAGCCTTTTTGACGTTTGAGAAATCCAAAAGGCTACTTACTTCATAGAGTAGATTGAATTTTTCTCATACAAGGAAAATATCTGAAAATAGTCTTTCCCACTGTAATCCCTAGAAATCTAGTTTCTAATTTTTTTCTTATACATCACTGGACATCCACTGCCTTGCATTACTTTCTTCTTTGCATCTACTTTGAAGAGCCCTACTTGAAACCACATTGTTAACTACATCTCATTGGTTATTATTAAGATGTTGGTTATTATTTAGATTGGGCACAATAAAGGACAGAAAGAGTAAGGACCTAACAAAAGCAGAAGAGATCAAGAAGAGGTAGCAAAAATACACAGAATAACTGTACAAAAAGGTCTAAATGACCAGGATAACCACAATGGTGTGGTCACTGACCTAGAGTCAGACTTCCTGGAATGTGAAGTCAAGTGGGCCTTAGGAAACATTACAAAGAACAAAGCTAGTGGAGGTGATGGAATTCCACCTGAGCTATTTAAAAAGATGATGCTGTTAAAGTGCTACATTCAACATGCCAGCAAATTTGGAAACTCAGCAGTGACCACTGGACTGGAACAGGTCAGTTTTCATTTCAATCCCAAAGAAGGGCAATGCCAAAGAATGTCTGAACTACCAAACAGTTGCACTCATTTCGCAGGCTATCAAGGTAATGCTCAAAATTCTTCGTGATAGGCTTCAACAGTACATGAATGGAGAATTTCCATATGTACAACCTATATTTAGAAAAGGCAGAGGAACCAGAGATCAAATTGCCAACATCCACTGGATAATAGAAATAGCTAAAAAATTCCAGAAAAAAACATCTGCTTTATTGACTATACTGAAGCCTTTGAATGTGTGTATCACAACAAACTGTGGAAAATGTTTAAAAGAGATGGGAAGATCAGACCATCTTACCAGCCTCCTGAGAAAATTGTATGCAGGTCAGGAAGCAACAGTTAGAACTGGACATGGAACAACAGACTGGTTCCAAATTGGGAAAGAAGTACATTAAGGCTGTATATTGCCACCCTGCTTAGTTAACCTATATGCAAAGTATATCATGAGAAACTGAGCTGAATGAAACACAAGCTGGAATCAAGAGAAATATCAACAACCTCAATTATACAGATGATACCACCTAATGGCAAAAAGTGAACAGGAACTAAAGAGCCACTTGATGAAGTTGAAAGATGAGAGTGAAAAAAACGGCTTAAAACTAAGCGTTCATTAGAACTGATTCAAATGAATTCTTTTTAATGGCTGAGTAATATTCCATGGTGTATATGTACCACAGCTTCCTTATCCATTCATCTGCTGATGGGCATCTAGGTTGCTTCCATGTCCTGGCTATTATAAACAGTGCTGTGATGAACATTGGGGTGCACGTGTCTCTTTCAGATCTGGTTTCCTCGGTGTGTATGCCCAGAAGTGGGATTGCTGGGTCATATGGCAGTTCTATTTCCGGGTTTTTTAAGAAATTGCCACAATGTTCTCCATAGCAGCTGTACTAGCTTGCATTCCCACCAACAGTGTAAGAGGATTCCCTTTTCTCCACACCCTCTCCAGCATTTATTGCTTGTAGACTTTTGGATAGCAGCCATCCTGACTGGCATGTAATTGTACCTCATTGAGGTTTTGATTTGCATTTCTCTGATAATGAGTGATGTTGAGCATCTTTTCATGTGTTTGTTGGCCATCTGTATGTCTTCTTTGGAGAAATGTCTGTTTAGTTGATTGGGTCATTTATTTTTCTGGAACTGAGCTGCAGGATTTGCTTGTATATTTTTGAGATTAATCCTTTGTTCTAACGAGATGGATGAAACTGGAGCCCATTATACAGAGTGAAGTAAGCCAGAAAGATAAAGACCATTACAGTATACTAATGCATATATATGGAATTTAGAAAGATGGCAATGATAACCCTATATGCAAAACATAAAAAGAGATACAGATGTACAGAACAGACTTTTGGACTCTGTGGGAGAAGGCGAGGGTGGGATGTTTCAAGAGAATAGCATCGAAACATGTATATTATCTAGGGTGAAACAGATCACCAACCCAGGCTGGATGCATGAGAAAAGTGCTCTGGCCTGGTGCACTGGGAAGACCCAGAGGGATCGGGTGGAGAGTGAGGTGGGAGGGGGGATTGGGATGGGGAATACATGTAAATCCATGGCTGATTCATGTCAATGTATGACAAAAACCACTACAATATTGTAAAGTAATTAGCCTCCAACTAATAAAAATAAATGGAAAAAAATGATAAATGTAATATGCACTCATACAAAAGAAAAAAAAGACACTAAGCATTCAAAAAATTAAGATCAAGGCATCTGGTCCCATTACTTCATGGCAAGTAGATGGGGGGAAATGTAAACAGTGACAGACTCTATATTCTTGGGCTCCAAAATCATGGTAGACAATGATTGCAGCCATGAAATCAAGACACTTGTTCCTTGGAGGAAAAGCTATGACAAACCTACACAGCATTTTAAAAACAGAGGCATCACTTTGCTGACAAAGGTCCATATATTCAAAACTATGGTTTTTTCCAGTAATCATGTATGGGTGTGAGAGTTGGACCATAGAGAAGGCTGAGTGAGGAAGAATTGATGCTTTTGAATTGTAGTGCTGGAGAAGAGTCTTGAGAGTTCCTCGGACATCAAGGAGATCAAAGCAGTCAATCCTAAAGGAAATCAACCCTGAATCCTCATTGGAAGGACTGATGCTGAAGCTAAATCTCTAATACTTTGGCTACCTGATGCAAAATGCCGACTCATTGGAAAAGACCCTGATTCTGGGAAATGTTGAGAGCAGGAGGATAAGGGGACAACAGAAGATGAAATGGTTGGATGGCATCATCGTCTCAGGGACATGAGTTTGTGCAAACTCCTGGAGATTGTGAAGGACAGGGAAGCCTGGCACACTGCAGTCCATAGAGTTGCACACAGACGAGTGAATGAATGGCAACCAAATGTGAAGAGAGGATGGGAAATTAAAGTTTTTGCACTCTTAAAATTAACAGAATATTTTTTTAGAGTAGTTTTAGGTTTACAAAAAAAAATAGAGAAAATATAGAGAATTCATATATATATATATACCCTCTCTCTCCCTCACACACAATTTCTTTCTTAATAATATAATACATTACTATGATACATTTGTTGCAGTGGATATAACAATGTTGATACATTGTTATTAACTAAAGTTTACAGTTAATAGTCTTTGTGTTGTACAGTTCTATGTGTTTTGACAGATCCATAGTGTCATTTTTACAGTATTTCCATATAATTCAAAATGAAATGCAGCATTCAAAAAATTAATTTTGTTCCATCTCTTAACCCCCTTGAATCCCTGGCAATCATAGTTCTTTCTACTGACTCTCTAGGCTTATATTATGAAAAATGGTTATATCTTCATGTAGATAATAACTAGGGCATATTTGTAAATTTGGAAGAGAATTTCATACCTCTGAGGATAATAATAGCAACTGTACATGCGTTTTATGAGAAATTATTAAAATGCTGTGTTCAGATTTCTTAGCATAGCATCTGAAACACTTACTATTGCTCAATAATTGTTAAGTATTATTATTTTAGTATTATAACATGAAGAGTTTAAATTGTACATAAAAATAGGTCCTTTCATTTGAGTTAATAAGCAGTAAAATGGACTACTGAAGAATCTGAAGATTTATTTTTCTTGCAATGCCTCCTAAAATCCCAAGGTCATGTGGGCTTATGGTGGATTAGATGTGTTCCTTTCTTTAACTAAGCATTCATATTCCAAGTGGAGAAGGCAATGGCAACCCACTCCTGAACTCTTGCCTGGAAAATCCCATGGGCAGAGGAGCCTGGTAGGCTGCAGTCCATGGGGTCACTAAGAGTCCGACACGACTGAGCGACTTCACTTTCACTTTTCACTTTCATGCATTGGAGAAGGAAATGGCAGCCCACTCCAGTGTTCTTGCCTGGAGAATCGCAGGGACTGTGGAGCCTGGTGGGCTGCCATCTATGGGGTCACACAGACTCAGACATGACTGAAGTGACTTAGCAGCAGCAGCATATTCCAAAGTAAGTTGTGGTAATTCAAATGGAAATTGATTAGTTTCTAGACAGAAAGTTTTTCTTTCCTTTTAAAGAATCATATTTAATACATCATGAAATAATAGAAACATCCAATATAATAAAATGTGAAATGACTCACATAAGGCTGTAGCATGGGAATAAATATGCAGGCAAAAAACAAAAGTATTAAGACAGATGGAATTTAATCTAAAATAACAAAGAATTCACCAAAGAAGCAAGCTTTGAATTAAATTCCTGAAAGGCGCACAGCTAAAGGTCCCTTAGGGGTACTAGCTGATATGACACCAGCGAAGTCTTCATGCAAGACTGACATTTGGGCTTGCACTTGTGCTATTGCTTTCATCATGAGAAGAACATATTTATACTAACCTGCTGGTTCCAAGTAGAGCTTGAAATGCATGTTGAGCCAAACTGTCTGAACAGAGTTATCTCAGTGGACTGACCCTAGCTTGGCTGATCTATAGATGATCCAGGGACACCTGAATTAAATAAATAATTATTTTTGAATACCAGTGAAATTTTGTGTTGATTTCTATACAATAGCTCATGTATATGAGATAACATTTTCTACTGAAAATAAGTATTAATCATCCTAGTAGTGTTATTCCAACATCTAAGAGTATTTGGGCTTCAGAGTTAGAGAAGAGGATAAAGCCCTAAACAAAATGTAAAAATGAGATAAGTGGAACTTAAAGTCCTGCTTTTAAAAAGTTCTTTAAAACTTTCTTTAATTGGAGGATAATTGCTTTACAGTATGTGTTGGTTTCTGCCATACAGCAATGCAAATCAGCTCTATATATTATAGAGCCAAATATATATTAAATATATAGCCCCTCCCTTATGAGCCTCCCTTTTCCCTCCATCCCACCCATCTAGGTCTTCACAGAGCTCCAGGCTGCTCCCTGTGTTACATAGCAAGTTCCCACTAGCTTTCTGTTTTATTCATGATACTGTATATGTGTCAATGCTACTTTCTCAATTCTATCTTCTCCTTCCCTACTGTGTCCACAAGTCTGTTCTCTATGTCTGTGTCTCCATTCCTTCTCTGCAAATAGGTTCATCAGTACTATTTTTCTAGATTCCAAATCTATACGTGTTAATATACAGTATTTGTTTTTCACTTTCTGACCTATTTCACTCTGTATAACTCTAGGTTCTAGGGCTTTCAGTTCATCCACCTCACTACAACTGACTCAAATCCATTCTGTTTAATGGCTGAATGCTGTTCCATCGTACATACCTACCACATCCTTTGTCAGTGGTCATCTAGGTTGTTTCCATGTCCTGGCTGTTTTAAATAGTACTGCAATGAACATTGCACAAGGGTACATGTGTCTTTTTGAATTGGAATTTTCTCAGGGTATATGCCTGGGCTTCCCTTGTAGCTCAGTTGGTAAAGAGTCTGCCTGCAGTGCAGGAGACCTGGGTTCGATCCCTGGGTTGGGAAGATCCCCTGGAGAAGGAAATGGCAACCCACTCCAGTATCCTTGCCTGGAAAATCTCATGGACAGAGGAGCCTGGTGGGCTGCAGTTCATGGAGTTGCAAAGAATCAGGCACGACTGAGCGACTAACACTTAACTTAACCTAACTTTTATATGCCCAGTGGAAGGATTACTGTGTCATATGGTAATTTTATTCCTATGTTTTTAGGGAATCTCCATATTATTCTCCATAGTGGCTGTATCAATTTACATTCCCGTCAACATTGCAGAAAGGTTCTCTTTTCTCTACATCCTCTCCAGCCTTCATTGTTTTGTGGATTTTTTGATGATGGCCATTATTTTTGGTGTGAGATGATACCTCATCATAGTTTTGATTTGCGTTTCTCTAATAATGAGCAGCTTCAGCTATCTTTTCATGTATTTATTGGCCATCTGTGTGTCTTCTTTGGGGAAAAATCCTGCCTTTGAAAGATGTCAAAATTCTGTATCTGAAAATTTTCTCATCTTAATTTTGTGGCGAATTATATATCACCTCAACTAAATATACCATTTAGAAACAGAGAGAAATAATTTGTAACCTGTCTATTTTTCATTCCTTTAAATTTTTTTTAATATTTTAAGAGAAAACTAATTATAACAATGAGAATATAGATAGATAAGTGGAAGTAGTGTGAAAATTTTATATCAGTATATCCTGTAAGTTAATAAATTGGTAAAATCCTTAAAAGACAATTTTTTTTTGTAAACAAAATTGCCAGAAATATAAAGTCTAAGTAGATCTATGGATTAGTAAATTAATTTGCTTTGAATTAAAAACCTTCTCACAATGAAAACCCCAAGCCCAGAAGTTTTCACTGATGAATTCTATCAGAGATTTTAAAAACAAATAATCTCGATCATATGCACTGCTGTTGAATAATATGGAAACAAGGATCTCTTCCCAGCTGATTTTAGAAATTCTGTATTATGTTGATATCAGAACTAGTCAAAGATATTATAAAATAAAATAAATGAATAAACCAACAAATATCTCTCATGAACATATGATGCAAAAATTCTCTGGCGTGTGTAGTTTCCAATGACAAGTGTATTTTTATTCTTTATTTCTCTGTGAATAATATGCTTTAACACTGGTTGCTTTTAAGATTTCTTTCTACTGGTTTTCAGAAATTTGATTATAAATCTAGCAATGTATGAAAAGATAATGGATATAAACCAAGTACAGTTTCTCCCAGGAATGCAAGGAAAATTTAGCTTTCCAAAATTTATTTGCAGACCAGAATGAAAAGAGACTGGATTATTTTCTATAGCAAACAACTGAAAAATGGGATGCATGTGTGCTAAGTCATTTCAGTCATATCCAACTCTTTGCAATCTGATGGACCATAGCCCACCAGGCTCTCTGTCCATGGGACTCTCCAGGCAAGAATACTGGAGTGGCTTGCCATGCCCTCCTCCTGCGGATCTTCCTGGAGTGATTGAACTCAGCTCTCTTTTTTGTCTCCTGCCTTGGCAAGCAGGTTCTTTACCACTAAAGCTGCCTGGTATAAACTATATGAAACAGTAAAGATGGTAACGATAACCCTATATGCAAAACAGAAAAAGAGACTCAGATGTATAGAACAAACTTGTGGACTCTGGGAGAAGGCGAGGGTGGGATGTTTCAAGAGAACAGCATTGAAACATGTATATTATCTAGGGTGAAACAGATCACCAGCCCAGGTTGGGTGCATGAGACAAGTGCTCGGGCCTGGTGCACTGGGAAGACCCAGAGGGATCGGGTAGAGAGGGAGGTGGGAGGGGGGACCGGGATGGGGAATACATGTAAGTCCATGGCTAATTCATTTCAATGTATGACATAAACCACTGCAGTGATGTAAAGTAATTAGCCTCCAACTGATAAAAATAAATGGAAAAAAAAATAAAAGAAAAAAAAAGAAATTAAAAAAAAATACTTATTTATGTTTGTGCTGAGTCTTCATTGCTGCCATTGAACTTCCTCTGGTGGGTCACAAGCCAGGGCTAATCTTTTTTGCTGTGCACAGATTTCTCATTGCAGTGGCTTCTCTGGTTGCAGAATATAGTCTCTAGGCTCAGGCTTCAGTAATTGCAGCACATGGGCTCAGTAGTTGTGGCTCATGCGCTCAGTTGCTCCATGGCATGTAGAATCTTCCCAGGGATCAAACCTGTGTCCCCCTGCATTGGCAGGCAGATTCTTAACCACTGTACTACCAAGGAAGTTATGAAACAGTACTTTTCTGCCATTGGACAGAAGACAGTGGATTGTGATTACTGAAAGCAACTGTGATTGTACCAGCTTATTTGTTGGGGTCAGTTTCCAGGCCTGACCACCAGGAATGGAAGATCAACCTTGATTCAGTGGTCTCACTAATGTAAGGAGACACAAATTTGTATTTGAAGCCAAACCAGCTACAGTGGGCAAGGCACATAAACAAATGGTGAAACTCTAAAAAAAAAAAAAAAAAGAACTCCAAAGATTGGAAGAGCAATTCACTGAACTCTCTTGACTGAGGACTGAGCTGTGCATGCACAAGCAGAAACAATCTTTTATTCCTTTATTGCCATTTATCATCATTTGGTGGAGACAGAAATAAGTATATATGCCAGGTTTTCAAAGACAATGGGTTGCTTTTCTGGGTGCCTGATGACCTCAGCTAGTGATTAGAAGTTGTTTTGTGAAGTTTGCTCTGCGTTCGGTTATTCTTTTGATGAATTTGTAGGAGAGAAAGTGGTCTCCCTGTCCTATTCCTCCGCCATCTTGGCTCCTCCCCTAAAAACATTTTTAAAAGAGTGATTTAAAATAAAAGCAGACTAAGTCAAATTGTAAGAGCAAAAAAATAAAATATATTAAGTACATCATAATGAATTCATTCTTATGGTTAAACTTTAAAATTCCAACGAAGTAAGTGGAAAAATAAATTTTACCTATCTCTTAAAAAATTGGTATATATATAAAATGAGGGAGAAAGATAAGAGAGGAGCTGAGAGAAAATGAATTGCACAGTGTTCTTCTTGGGCATATCAGGATATTAAAGCCACATGATTTTTATTTTGATAAAATCTTATTGCTGGTAACAGCTGAACATTTATCTAATTAGGTCACAAAAAGGTTAATTTTAAATATTTTAGCTTATTTACATTAGAGACTAAGAAATGTGTTTCTTTAATATGTTTTGTGTTGGGTACAGTTTGTTCCCTCCACCCTCCCCAACTGGATGGTAATTCTTGTATCAGAATTTTAAAATACAGGCAGTATTTAAAAATAGCATGCCTTGGAAATATCCACTAATAGCATCCCCTGAATCATTCCTTGTCATCTGTGGCAGATTATGAATGTTTCTTAATATATTCTGTTTGTATTGCTGCTATTGATTAATAAAGGCTATTTTCTACTCACTAAATCAATATTGATATAAACAGTATTTTTAATAATTTAGTCACCTTACATAATGAGTTTGAATCATTCAGAATAAAGACTATTTTTCTTGTTGTTTCCTTTTTATATCTTCTATTTAAATTATAGCTGCCAAAGTAGTTGGTTGCTATGGTAAGACTGATTACTTTTAATCACCCAGAAAATTTTTAACTAACCTTGCTGTTGGGTGTGTCAAAGAAAAATCTGCTTTAATTTGTCTTGTGGTTATTTTATTCTAGCTGAAGATGTTTCCTTTCTTAATATGAAGTTTACAGCTAGATATAGGTTGCATTTCATTGAAATATGTCTGGTAACTGTTGCAAGGATGTGGTAACATGGAGACTTCTCAAATAAAAAACAAAAAATCAAAGTAAACTTTTTTTCTCTGAATTGGGACATAATTCATCATCAGAAACCATCAAAATGATTTGCTCACAGAAAATCAATGTAAATTTAATCCTTTGCATCTTTAACCTTACATCCACTCTATTGCTCCAGATTTAGATAAATTATTTGTGACTTTAGAAGATATATTATATCAAAACTTAAGAAAATTAAGCCTGAGTCAGAACTCAGTCTTTTCAACTCAGATTTATATATATATATATAATATATATATATATATATATATATATATATATATAATGGCATAAAGAGATAGCTTTAGAATGACCACCATGCTTTCTTTTGATATCTAATTAGGAAGAAAAGAAACATGCACAAGCGTTGTCATGCTAATTGAATTTATTTGAGTTTTCTCTTTAAACAGGACAAGAATTTCATTCGTTTACCCAAAAGAAGTGCATATAGTTTTTATTCAAAATACTTAAATGTGTGTTAATAGTGACACTATTCATAATAGTCAAAACTTGGGAGTTATGGAAGATCTATTAAGATAAAATTTGTAAAAATTGCTGATGTATTCATGGAATGAACTATCATATAGCAACAAAAATAAATTGACTATATCTCCATCCTTTAGGATGGACTGGTTGGACCTCCTTGCAGTCCAAGGGACTCTCAAGAGTCTTCTCCAACACCACAGTTCAAAAGTATCAATTCTTCAATGCTCAGCTTTCTTTATAGTCCAACTCTCACATCCATACATGACTACTGGAAAAACCTGTAACTTTGACTAGACAGACTTTTGTTGGCAAAGTAATGTGTCTGCTTTTTAATATGATCTCTAGGTTGGTCATAACCTTTCTTCCAAAGAGCTATGAAATATACAATGCCTTTTAATGCTATAGTTTTACTCACCATTATCTTTTAATATGGCATGAAATACTCTACAAGAGAGCAATACATATTCACTGTGACAGGAAAATAAGATACAAACTACTCACTGTTTAATTCCTGCTAGACACGACTTTCTTGTGCCCAATACTCATCACAACTAGTTATTTTATCTTCACTTATCCTAGAGAGTTGACCACAAGTAAATTGTGGAAGGTTGCATTGTGCATTATGTTGATTAATGTACTAGTCAGCTATGTACTTAGTAAATTATACAGTTGTAATAAGTTGGGTAAAGTTGAATTGTTTATCATGGTCATAGTCTTCATGATTTTGTTTGTATTATATATACTTCATTTTCAATACCAGAAGCTGGAAATTCTTTGTCAGTCAAATGTGGTCAAAGTCACACACATATACAGGTACACTCTAAACTAAAAAGATATCCACAGCTGGAGAGTTGCAAATTAAGTTTTATTTGGGGAAACATGAGTACTGTATCCTGGGAGACAGTGCCTCAGATAGCTCTGAGGGACTGTTCCAAAGAGGGTGTGAGGGAAGGTCAATGTACAAAATTTTGGTGAAGGGGAGTTCAATGCAATCAAGTGCTTACTTTACAAAAGGTTTTCTACTAGTCACTGATGAGATGATGTCATCATGTAAGAAAAATATAGACTTTTCTACTGTTGGAAATGGTTTTAAAGTGGAGCTGCAGGAATAGAACAGACAATCAAAAATGGCTCAGAAAGATAGTCTGTATTTCTGTAGAAGGGTGCACTAGAGAAAAAGGTCTGGGAGCAAGCACACCTAGAGGAGGGAGGAAAGTCTGCTCGTTTTTGTCCCTAAGACCCAAGTTCCCTCCCCTGGTTCCTCACAGACTGAGGAACGCAGAGTCCCAAACTTCCCCAAACTTTGCCTAAGCTGTTATTAGTGGATGGGGGTCATGTGAAATACTTACAAGTATTTAATACTATTATATTAATACTATTAATACTATTATATTAAATACTTGTAAGTATTTCACATCCTGAGTGGAGGATTCATATTAACTATTTTCCCCACCCCTTTAGTTCTCTGCAGCATGTCCAGGGTAAAACCCGTGAAATTAGCCTGCCAAACTGTTTTTATGAAGAAGAGGAACCAGGAAAGGAAGAGAACAAGGGATTGGGTATCAGCTGCCAGTTTTAGAAAACTTATTCACAAGCTGGGTACATGTATACACACACACACACACACACACACACACACACACACCCTTTTATTTAGCTATTCTTTAAAAAATGAATATGGATCATTTCTCTATCTCTTGTATCTTCTTCTTTGGTACAAAGGACATAGTTATTTAAACTACTAAAGAAGAAGATATAAGAAATAAAGAAATAATTCCTATTCATTATTTAGAATAAATAGGAATATATATATGTATATATGGATATATATGTATATATATATATGAATATATGTATGTATATATGGATATATATGTATATATCCAGCTTACAAATAAGATTTCTAAGATGGTGGTTCATTGCTAGTCTTTTATTCTCTTCCTGGTTAGTCTTCCTCATAAGAACAATTTTGCAGCCTAATCTTGTGGGCTTTATCCTTAACATGTGCAAACAACTAAAGGTGTGGGGAAAATAATATAAATCCTCCACTCAGGAGCTTTGAAATGTTACTCATGGCCAACATTAACCAAAAAACACTTAGGTGATGTTCAACAAAGATAGAGACTCTGTGATCCTCAGCCTATGAGCAATCAGGGGAAGGAACCTGTGTCTTAGGGATAAAAACTGAGTGGATCTCTCCCTCTGTGTGCTTGTTCCCAGACCTTTTCTGTAGAGCACCCTTCTGCAGAAGTAAGGACTACCTCACTGAGCCATTTTTAATTGTCAGTTTTATTCCTGCAACAACATTTGTGAGCATTTACAACAATCATGAAGGGATTTACTGTTTTTCTAGATATGAAGAGATGCAAAGATTAGGAAAAATAGATTCAAGGGCTTAGGTCTGATAGACAGAATGCCAGAAGAACTATGGGCGGAAGTTTGTAACATTGTACAGGAGGCGATGATCAAAAACATCCCCAAGAAAAAGAAAGGCAAAATGGTTGACTGAGGAAGCCTTAAAAACAGCTGAGAAAAGAGAGGAAAAAAAGTAAAGAGAAAAGGAAAGCTATACCTATCTGAATACAGAGTTCCAAAGAATAGCAAGGAGATATAAGGAAGTCTTTGTAAGTGAATAATGCAAAGAAATAGAGGAAAATAATAGAATGGGAAAGACTGGATAGTTCTTCAAAAAAATTAGAGATACCAAGGGAACATTTCTTGCAAAGATGGGCACAATAAAGGATGGAAACAGTATGAAGCTAACAAAAGCAGAAGATATTAAGAGGTGGCAAGAATACACAGAAGGATTATACAAAAAAATTTTAATGACCCGGATAACCACGACAGGGTGATCACTCACCTAGAGCCAGACATCCTGGAGTCTGAAGTCAAGTGGGCCTTAGGAAGCATTACTACTGACAAAGTTGGTGGAAGTTATGGAACTCCAGCTGAGCTATTTAAAATACTGAAAGATGATACTGTTAAAGTGCTGCACTCAGTAGGCCAGCAAACTTGGAAAACTCAACAGTGGCCATAGGACTGGAAAAGGTCAGTTTTCATTCCATCCCAAAGAACAGCAATGCCAAAGAATGTTCAAACAACTGCACAATTGCACCCATTTCACATGCTAGCAAGATAATGATCAAAAGTCTCTCAAGCTAGACTTCAACAGTACATGAACTAAGAACTTCCAGATGTACAAGCTGGATTTAGAAAAGGCAGAGAAACAAGAGATCAAATTGCTAATATCCTTTGGATAATAGAAAAAAGCAAAGGAATCCCAGGGAAAAAAAAATCTACTTCTGCTTCATTGACTATACTAAAGCCTTTGACTGTGGATCACAAAATACTGTGGAAAATTCTGAAAGAAATGGGAATCCCAGATCACCTTACCTGCCTCCAGAGAAACCTGTATGCAGATCAATAAACAACAGTTAGAACCAGACATGAAACAACAGGCTGGTTCAGAATTGGGAAAGGAATGTGTCAAGACTATATATTGTCACCCTGCTTATTTAACCTATATGCAGAGTATATCTTGTGAAATGCCAGGTTGGATGAAGCTGTATGATACCACGCTTATACAGAAAGCGAAGAGGAACTAAAGAGCCTCTTGATGAAGGTGAAAGAGGAGAGTGAAAAAGCTGGCTTAAAACTCAACATTCAAAAAACTAAGATCGTGCCATCTGGTTCAGTCACTTCATGGCAAATGTGTGTGCTTAGTCTCTCAGTAATGTCTGACTTTTTGCAACCCCATGGACTGTAGCCTGTCAGACTCCTTTGTCTATGGGATTCTCCAGGCAAAAATACTGGAGTGGGTTGCCATGTCCTCCTCTAGGGGATCTTCCCAACCCGTGGATCGAACCCAGGGCTCCTGCATTGCAAGCAGATTCTTTACTATCTGAGCCACTGGGGAAAATAAGTAGGGAAAAATGGAAACACTCATGGGCTTTATTTCTTGGGCTCCAAAATCACTTTTAATGAAATTAAAAGACACTGGCTTCTTGGAAGGAATGCTATGACAAACCTAGATAGCATATTGTAAAGCAGAGATATCACTTTGCCAACAAAGGTCCATAGAGTCAAATCTATGTTTTTTCCAGGAGTCACATATGGATGTGAGATTTGTACCACAAAGTAGGTTGTGTTGATGCTTTTGAACTGTGTTGCTGGAGAAGACTCTTCAGAGTCCCTTGAACAACAAGGAGATCAAACCATTCAATACTAAAGGAAATCAACACTGAATATTTATTGGAAGGATTGATGCTGAAGCTGAAGTGCCAATACTTTGACCACTTGATGCAAAGAACCTACTGATTACAAAAGACCCTGAAACTGGGAAAGATTGAAGGCAGATGGAGAAGGGAATGACATAGGATGAGATGGTTGGATGGCATCACCAATTCAATGGCTATGAGTTTGTGTAAACTCCATTTTGTGGATTGTGAAAGATTGGAAGCCTAGCATGCTGCGATCCATGGAGTCGCAAAGATTTGGATATGATTGAGTGACTGAACAATGAAGATTTGGACCATGAAATCAGTTCTTGAAAATATCTAACTACCTAAAGACCTGTTCCAGGGCTTCTCTGGTGGTTCAGAAGGTAAAGAATCTGCCCGCAATGCAGGAGTCCTTGGTTCAATCCTTGGTTTGGAAAGATGCCCTGGAGTAGAAAATGGCAACCCACTTCAATATTCTTGCCTGGAGAATGCCACGGCAGACTACATTCCATGGACTCACAAAGAGTTGTAAAGGATTGAATGACTAACACAGGCAAAGACCTGTTCCACCAAATTCTCAGCAACACAGAGTGTCTCACTCCACCCTGAACTCCCTTGGGGGTATTGAAGATCAGCAGCTGCAGCAGCATATGGTTCAGTCTCCACAGAGGCAGATGGTAAATGCTCTTGTTATTGTTGTTCAGTCACTGGAAAATGCTTTTGGCAAGTGCCAATTTATAGCTGACAACACATATACACACACAGATATATTTGTGATGCTCAGTGTGAGGAAATGTTACCTGTTCAAACTTGCCCTGACTGCTTCATGAAAGACCAATTAATCCAGAGAAGAGGTGTTGAAGCAAGGAATTTGAGTTTATTTGGAGAACTTGCTGACCAAGAAGATGGCAAACTAATGTCTCAAAATAACCATTTTGTTGGCGTCTGGATGCCAGGTTCTTTTATAGAAAAGTGTGGGGCAGGGGAAGTGAGGAAGTAAAGTAAAAAGGCCATTAATCTTGCAAATATCTCCTAGAATGACAAGCCTTGGAGGAGGGTATGTGTTAATTCCTTCCTTCCTGCCATCCACGAATGGACCAGGTCCTGAACAAAGGCACTTTGGTTTAATATTCAGACAAAGGGACAGAGTTCCCTGAGGCAGGCTTTTTTGTATAAACAGTGTCTTTTTACTGAATAAAAGCAGTGGGAAGCAAATGTTAAAGAAACATATCCAGCATAGAGCCATTATTTGCTCTTCCCTGTAACAGTGGGCTTTAAAAATGGAATTTAAAATAATTAAAGAAATGTTTCCCATTTGAAAACCAATATTGTTGGCTTCTCCAGACTTTCTAGGAAACTTAGACCTATATTTTCACATGACAAAGAGATGTTAGATAAGAGTAAACCTGCCATGTAGGAAAGTGACCTGTGAATTCCTGTTCAAAATGCTGTCCAATGTTACTTTATTTCAATATTCCTCAGCATTGGCTTCCAATATAAGTTGAATTTGTCATTTTTATTTTTTACTATTTTCAGAGTAGGAAAATATCTGTATAAAGTAAGGAAAACAAAATGTAAACTTTTATGTTTCAAGGGAATTGGTTGAGAGCGTATTCTCTTGTTTCAAGTTTTTATTTCTGTGCTTAACATGAAGACAGATTGCTACTAGCCTACTTCATTTATGATCTGCATGCATGCTGGAGATGGCTGCACTTGTAATTCTTCTAAACATAGCTCCTATTGTATTTTTCTCCAATGAAGTCCTTCTGTACCTTTATGGAACTAATACATTTATAGAGTATCTTGAAAGGAATGCAAATATAATGTTATATCTTTATATTCATTGAGGAAATAAATATGTCTAAGAGAAGATAAGATGATTAAACAGTGCCCATGAAAAGATGGAGAATGAATATATATTAATTGAGCTGAGAAAAAATTTTGTTTGTTTTTATCAGTAAGGTGGCTCTAGTAGTGCTTCAGTACAGTTCAGTTCAGTTGCTCAGTCATGTCCAACTCTTTGCGACCCCATGAATCACAGCACGCTAGGCCTCCCTGTCCATCACCAACTCCTGGAGTTAACTCAAACTCATGTTCACCAAGTCGGTGATGCCATCCAGCCATCTCATCCTCTGTCATCCCCTTCCCCTCCTGCCCCCAATCCCTCCCAGCATTAGGGTCTTTTCAAATGAGTCAACTCTTCGCATCAGGTGGCCAAAGTATTGGAGTTTCAGCTTCAGCATCAGTCCTTCCAAAGAACACCCAGGACTGACCTCCTTTAGGATGGACTGGTGGGATCTCCTTGCAGTTCAAGGGACTCTCAAGAGTCTTCTCCAACACCACAGTTCAAAAGCATCAATTCTTCAGTCCTCAGCTTTCTCCACAGTCCAACTCTCACATCCACACATCACCACTGGAAAAACCATAGCCTTGACTAGGGGGACCTTTGTTGGCAAAGTAATGTCTCTGCTTTTTAATATGCTGTCTAGGGTGGTCATAACTTTCCTTCCAAGAAATAAGTGTCTTTTAATTTCATGGCTGAAATCACCATCTGCAGTGATTTTGGAGCCCCCAAAAAGAAAATTTGACACTACTTCCACTGTTTCCCCATTTATTTCCCATGAAATGATGGGACCAGATGCCATGATCTTAGTTTTCTGAATGTTGAGCTTTAAGCCAACTTTTTCACTCTCCTCTTTCACTTTCATCTAGAGGCTGTTTAGTTCCTCTTCACTTTCTGCCATAAAAATGGTGTCATCTGCATCTCTGAGGTTATTGATATTTCTCCCGGCAATCTTGATTCCAGCATGTGCTTCTCCCAGCTCCCGTTGCTTAGTTGTCCTTAACTTAATTTGAAACAATTTTGTTAGATTGTATTGAGAAACCTATATGAAGGTCAGGAAGCAACAGTTAGAAATGGACATGGAACAACAGGCTGGTTCCAAATAGGAAAAGGAGTATGTCAATGCTGTATATTGTTACCCTCCTTATTTAACTTATATGCAGCATACATCATGAGAGACACTGGGTTGGAAGAAGCACAAGCTAACTTGCAATTTATGTAGTTGTTTAAGCTCAGCGTTGAACTAAGATCACATCTGCGCCAGTGCCCAACTTCTTTATCGTGATTGTTGATGACTAAGGCTTCCATGTCCTGCTAATTACAAATAACTGCAAAACAAACAAATGGTGGTTACCATTGTCTTTTTGGATTGTAGGATCTTGCAGGGTATTGTACACAATGGAGTGGATTCTGAACTAGCACCTGAATAGTTTAATTTACTTCTCTTTTTTTTAAGGATTGGTGCAGCAATGTTGCTATGTCAGTACTGAATTTGAATTCCACAACTGAGGGGAATATTCATTTACTACATAACATCCCTCAGCGATGGCATTTATTTGTAAGTTTTTTGTATGAATGTGATGGCTTTGTAGATGCATACCTTGTGTAGTTATGAATTCCATTTATCTAGATATTTGCTCTTATGTCTTGTTATTGGCTACAGCTGAATTTCTCATGGGAAGGAATGTGGAAGTAATCTCCTTTTTGGGGTTAATAGTCATCAATATGTCTTTTTTGGTAATGGCCGCGCTAGCTAGTTCACTGAAACCTACTTCTTTCTGCTCCAAGCGTTGGAAAATTATAATTAATTTAGCTTTTATAACTTTTAATAAAATTTATATATTTGACAGGTTTTCGTACTGGATATGCTTTTTCACTAGGTTTATGGCGCTTACTCTCTTGTTGCGTAATTTGTTCCCTCTTGCTTTTTGTGTGTTGTGAATTTACTGATGTAGCTCAGGGCCGAAGTACCAGTCAGGTAACCTTCCAGCAACTATGGCAATAGTTGTGATACCCACAGCTTTCACACACTCAATAGTTTTGTATGTGGGCATGATGTTCTTATGCATTGAACATCCCTACACAAGCTTATGTGTCCCCTGTAATTGTGTCTATATCGATTTACAATATATCAAATGTCTTAAAGTTATTGTAATTAAGCATATTTTTTCTAAATTACTACTTTTATGATATTCTTTTACATCTTTTTCAGGAAATAATTGTTTTGATAATAGCATACAATGGGCGTTGGCATTTTTTCTTCCAAGTTGACCATCCTTGCTTTTAACTGGAGATTTTAGACCATTTACATTTGATACATTGACCAACATGGTTGGTTTGATTTATGCTGTGCTGTGCTTAGTCACTCAGCAGTGCCCAACTCTTTTGTGATGCTATGGACTGTATCCTGCTAGGCTCCTCTGTCCATGCAATTCTCCAGGCAAAAAACAAAACAAAACAAAACTGGAGTGTGTTGCCATTTCCTCTTCCATGGGATCTTCCCCACCCAAGGATCCTGATGCAGGGATCATGTGTCCACCATTGGCAGGTGGATTCTTTACCACTGAGCCACCTGGCAAGCCCTAGTTTGCTATATGTTACTTTTTTCTCTTTGTTTTATTAGGTTGGGTGCGAGCAATTGTAGCTTCAGACAGTGAATTTTAAATCACACCTGGGGTAAAATTCATGACAGTAGCATAAAAGACATAATCAAGGGACTGGGCATATAATGTTGTAAGCTTTCTGTATAAAGTGATGGCTTTGTAATGCATCAACTTGGTTAGTATGAAAACCATTTATCAGAATTCTCTCTTATGTCTCTGTTCCATGTGGCTACAGCTGAAATTCATGTGGGAGATTTGGAGAGTGGAAGTAAAATCTCAGCTATTTTGGGGCTTATATACTCTATTCATTGATTCACTTCTTTAGGGTAAGGCCGTGTTCTGCTTAAATGCTCCATCTTCTACTTGATCCTTCTTCAGTTTTTCTGACTCCTGGAAGGGTGGTTATAAATTTAATCCAATTAATAATGTACCGGCTTCTGTACTACCTCTGTACAACAAGCACTGAGGTAAATATATTTGAAACAGGTTTCCGTTCATCCATATATGCTTCAACTGAAGGTTTATGGATTCCAGCTTATCCTTTTCTTCTCTCAATTTATGTATCCCCTCTTCCTTATTGTCTGTCCTGTGAATTTCCTGATGCCTGAGCATCAGTCCTGAAGGTACCAAATCAAGAAACTGTATAACCAGTTCACACAATTGCCTATGGTCAAATATTTGTATAACCACAGATACACACACACACAAATTTATATGTATGTGCATGTTCATATGTTCATATATGCAGATATACACACCTACACATATGCTTATGTGCCTCTTAGTATATGTGTGTCTATATCTGTATTTATAAATATACAAATGTTTTTAAATTGATTGTAATATTAAGCACTATTTTAATTTTTAAAATTTACATATTACTTTTATTATTTTCTGTATTGTTACCAATGCTCTGGGAAAAATATTTGCTAGTTCAGCAACATAATTATATTCTCCCTATCTTTCATTGTTTTCTCTGAATCACTGCTTAGGGATATTTTGTTTGTTTTTGCTTTTCAAGCTTGAGATTCAGTAGCATTTTATTTTAATTTTTACACTTTTAATTTTATATTGGCATATAGCCTATCAACATTGTGATAGTTTTCATGAAAAGGGAAGGGACTAGTCATATGTATACTTATATCCATTCTCCTGTAAATTCCCCTCCCATCAAGCTGCCACATAACATTGAACAGAGTTGCATGTGCTATACAGTAGGCTTTTTTTGGTTATCCATTTTAAATATAGAAGTATGTACACGTTGGTTAGGGATATTTTCTTTCCATGTAGGTTCATGATTAGTCAGAACCTTTGTTACCTTTATGTCAGTTGTCCACCTCAGACGCAATCAAATGTAAAGTATGGACGACTGTGGTTAGTAACAGCCTCTTTTTCAATCATAAGCTGTCAAGCATAGTTGCAGATTGTGTCACTCAGTATAGGCAATAAAGGATGGTCATGGTTAGATCTAATACAATTTGGACTCTTAATTTTTAAGTACTTGGTTTCTCATTATATCACCAAATTATCATATCAATCTAGAAAGTTAGATGATATAACTGGTATCATCCCTGAACACACATATGAAAAACTGAGTCAGGGAACATAAAGGGATTTTCCAAGATCACTAAGGTACTGGAAAGTATGAAATTAGGGCTGAGTTATCTTAATTTTCATTTTAATATCTTTTGTTTCACATCACTATCCATAAAGGTTGAATATTATTCTTCTAATGGCACCTTGGCTTTGTGTGAAGGTGTGTGCTTTTTAATCTGATTATCTTTGAAAGTTATATTCATAATCAAGTAATGATTAATGAACCTTCTCTCTGTGTGCATTTGAAATCATCAATGATGCACTCAAGAGAGAGATTGAGATAGCTGTTCAGGTTTGAGAAATGAAGCCATTTTTCTTCTGCTTTCACGATGTTCAATTTAATTCTTGCTAGCTCATTAAGGTACATGATTTTTGCTTTCCTTTTTAAAATCTAAAATGAAATGTATACCTAAATAAGCTTGATAATTTTACTTCCTAATTATTCTTTCAGGGAACTTAGGGATTCTTTGATTGGTTCCAACAATCAATTAGTAGAATTATGTAGTTCCTTCTCACATTCTGACTTTTTAAAATGGAGTTTCTTTTAGCTGCATGTCTTTATCATTTTCATCATTATGATCTGTGTTTAATAGATTCATAGTTTAACTATAAGGAGTCAAAGATTTCTGTGAATAACAAAAAGGTATAAAGAGGTCATCAAACATATGGATGTGCTAGTGTGTGGATGGTGCTCAGTCATGTCTGACTCTTTGCAACTCCATAGACCCATCAGGCTCCCCTCTCCATGGATTTTCTGGGCAAAAATACTGGAGTGGGTTGCCATTTCCCTCTTCAGGGGATCTCTCTGACCCAGGGATCAAACCCACTTCTCTTGCATCTCCTGCGTTGACATATGCATTCTTTACCACTGCACCACCTGGGCTTTCCTGGATGTGTTGGTAGTTATCAAAGTCCCCAAACTAGTTAAAGTTATTGCATATTATAATTTTAGTTCTAAAGATTCAGGTCAGGAAAAAGAGATAACTGTAGTATTACATACCAAGGAAAATTTTTTTTCAGATTGCTGTGTAAATAACTGCATTGAGTCTTGTCACTTGTAATCTGGTTCTATTATACTAATTTTATTCATATTGTGGTATAGAAATCTCTATCAAGAAACATTTAATAAATATAATTTATATTAAGCAGCCAGCTGTTATAATTAAACAAATCTGGAATATCCAGAGCATTTCTTAATACCAAAGAGGCCATGCGTATCCTTTATTGTGGCTTAGGAAAAATACTTGTGAAATTATTTTTATATAGAATGAAGGGATTTTTAAATGTTTTATAAGTACTAATCCTTTCAACATCTCAACAAATAAGGATTTTAAATGATACTTAGACTAAGAAATGATACATAGATTTCTCAAATTTTCAGGGCTTGAAGCTAACACTAGAAACAGATTTCTGGGTTCATAATTTATTACCCTTATTCTAAATGAGTGGCTGCTATACCTCTTGGCAGTATTAATTGTTAGAATGTAATTCTTAACTTTCAATAATAAAACTACAGACAGCTTACATTTTCAAACATAAAAAATAAATAATATGTTAGAAATTTTTAATTAAAGAAGAATAAATCAATCATCTAAATGTAGAATTTAGAGTGTTTTGTTAATTTTTATTATTTTATTTATTCATCTTGACAAACTTCTTGAGTTATTTATTCTGTTCATTTTAAAGGCAAGTAAGTAAATGATTAGATTTTAAATGTTTTCTTTAGAGTCCTGGTTAGTGATCTGAGATCAAAAACCAAGTCTTCTTACCTCAGCATATTTGCTTTTCTCACTCTATATCATTCTGTCATCTTTGGAACAGTATTTTGGGTATAACTATAGGCTCAAAACATTCAGTATTTGTGTTTTTACTTGTCAATTCACTGTCTTGTTTCTAGTTTGAAATTCGAGGTATGTTCTCTCCATTCTCCCCCAGACTATGTCAGCTTAAAGTGAATAGCCAGAAAGATTTATAATTGCAAATTTAAAAGTCTAAAATATTTCTGCTGATTTCTCTTCCAAAAAACACAACTTAAAGCAAGCATTGGTACATCAACACATCATTTATCTGACATTGGATTGTTTTGCAAACTCATCTGTAAAAAACCAGAGTAATAGATTGTCAAAAAGACTTTAAGTAACAAGAGATATGTCACAATATCAGTACTGAAATATCCTAATTGTATAAAATTTACAGTTTTCAGTGGTAAAAAGAGATATACACTTTATGACAGATGAGAAGTGACTATACTGTCAGCACCACATTTAAAATGCTGAGAAGTAAACGTTAAATGTAAAACTGAAAGAAAATACCATATAAAGTAAACCTAATCATCTTCAAGCCACAATAGTTGAGGGCCATTCAAATAAGAAATTAATTAGCATCATAGGATATATGGCCTTAATGTTATCATAGCACAACCTAATAATGAAAATTCCTTATTATGATTTACAATTTAAATCAATTGTAAAATCAAAGCTAGAAGTTTTAATGTAGCAGATATGTAGAGAATTTTGTACCTTTAAACTGTCTGAATATGCAGAGAATGAACAAGAGGTTTGTTGTGTATAAATGCATAAATATTTGTTATAATTTTATTAACTTTTAAATAATTAAATATATATCTGTGTGTTTGACTTACACTTTTAATTTTGAGATTAATTTATAAGCTTGAACTATTTACTGGATTTGAATATTAAATTAAAAAAATATAATTTCTTCCTACAAGAACTTTTCATTCCTTTCTGAAGTGATTTGCATGTTTGATGCATCATTTATTCCTAAGAAAGTAAAGTTTTCACTAACTCTAATGTTCATGCAGTAAAAGTCCAGGCTATTTGTGTATTCTCACTGACTTAGTTAAGCAGAGTAGATTTTTTTCTTTTTGCTAAACATTGTTAGAAATTTAATTTAAAGACAATTTATTTAGGATAGTTTAAAATTATCTGTTATAAAATAATGAACTCTCTTAAAAGTATCAACTATCATCACCTACTGCTTCAGCTGGGAGAAGTAGAAGAACTGATGGATTAAAGTTATGCACACTCCCAAATGCCCCATTTAGACTAAGGTCATGAAATCAAGGCAGTAAGGATGAACAGTAAATAACAGCCTCAGTGTGGAGAAGTAGTATGCACAGGGTTTAGGGGACTATAGCTTGTCTACAGTCATAGCAACTCAGCTTCAGCTAGTTATAAGTTTGAAATTGTGTTGTTAAATTTTTGATTCTTATCAGAATCCTTGGACTTCCCTGGTATCTCATTGGTAAAGAATCCACCTGCCAATGAATGAGACACAGGTGTTCGATTTGTCCCTCCATTGAGGCAGATGACAAATGCCTTTGTTGTTCAGTCATTGGCAATGCTCTTGATAAGTGCCAATTTGTAGTTGACATGCCCATTTTTAAATCATATTGTATGTATGTGTTTTCCTATTGATTTGTATAGGTTCTTTATGCATTTTAGATATTAGTCCCTTAGCTAAATGATTTACAGATATTTTCTCTAATGCAGTAGGTTGCCTTTTTATCTTGTTGATTTTTTTTCTTTTGCTCTATATTTTAGATATGATGCTACATTACAAAAATTATAACAAAACTCATTAGGAT
This sequence comes from Odocoileus virginianus, assembly GCF_023699985.2. Lineage (NCBI taxonomy): Eukaryota > Metazoa > Chordata > Mammalia > Artiodactyla > Cervidae > Odocoileus > Odocoileus virginianus. The sequence continues at coordinate 37,109,278 of NC_069680.1, forward strand.
TACATCAGATTACTCATAAAATGTACAGAAAATTGAGCAGTTGAATCGGAATTTCTCATGGGTTTGTTATGCCTTAAATTCCCTGATTAGTAGTTCTTCTTTCAGGATTTATGTGTAACTGCTTTCAAAAACTGTCAGTTCAGTGTAATATTCTATCAGAGTTATAGTAAAATTAGTTTTAATTACATAAATTAAGACTTATGCCTGTCATATTCCATGATAGAACCATTCCATGCATTAAGTCAAAATGCTTGCAATATAGGTCATGACTGACTCATTAAAAGTTTGAATTTTTTGCAAGTACTCTGTAGGTTAGACCAGTTTCAGTTTTCTACTACTGTTCATGTTCTTTAAAGAAAAAGCAAAACAGTTTGCACCAGTATAGTATTAATCACCATAATAAATACTAGACAGGGTATGTAGTAGAGTAGAGAAATGATGGGCTGGACATTGGGCTCTGGTTGTGATCTGGTATTTCTTAAATATGTGAAATTTTGTAAATAATATAATTCTCCAGATTTCTCATTGGTCTTATAGTATTTTGAGGTTGTTGTTTTCTAAGGACCCTGTGATCCCTATTTTCTATGATTCTACTTGTTGACACACATTTTCACATAGACTTCTTCAGGAAAAGTTGCCAATCTAATTGAAACCTAATACATCTAAAGCCATTTCAAAGCAATAAATATACATTTCTAAATCCCTTTGAAAGGAAGGAATCACTCTATACTATGTTCTGCAAAATTAGCAAATCCTATATTTCAGGATGAGTAAAATTCAGTTACCATGTGCACATGCACATTTTAAAATATTTTCATTAGAAAGGTGAGCAGTTAGTAATATCCATAAATAAAATACTCAGAATTTCAAGAATGTGATATTATAAAGAAGCGCATTGATATTAGTTACAGCTGCCATATAATAGCAAGAAAGTTTCAAAAATGGTTTGACTTTTTTTGTTTTGTTTTCTACTATGACACTTGGAAAGAGTAATAAGATTTTAATTTAGCTTTGAAAATTCATTTTTACATATGGAAAATCTCTAGTGTCTCTACTACCAATATAGAGGTACTTGACTAAATTTGCTTTTAGATTAATGGTGAGTCCACTATTTTGTAGGACTTTTCTTTATATGAGCATTGCTCTATGAGATATTAAATATATATTTATAGAAGAATTAGAATTACTTCATGTTTGGATTTTTCACAGATTTCCTAAAATTATATGTAGAACTTATAATCAAAATCCATAATTTCTTTAACTAGATTTCTTTTCAATATCGTATTTCCAGAGATATTATGAAATAGGAAATATTGCTATATGCCCAGACAACTATAATCTAACCTTATCACAGAATAACAAAGTTTGAAATTATCTCTAAAATCTAAAATCCTATATAACCAGGATATAATATAAAAGCCTATATAATATAATATAAAAACCTATATAACCAATATAATATAGACCAATTCATAATTTCAAAATTAAGACAATTATTGATATAACTAGAAAACAATTTCCCTTGTTTTCCAAAATGTAAAGTAAAATAAAAGAATGCACTTATTGAAATAAAATTAAAGTGTAAAAAATTGCTTGTGAAACTTACCATATACTATCCATAATTTTATTCCTAAAGTGATAGTCATTTTTATAGTTTATCTTCAGACACTCACTTATTTTTGACTACATATGATTACAATACACTCATATATCTTAATTATTTGAATAATTTCTTATAAATTGACATGCCAGATGCTGATATATGTTCATTAAAACTTTTTTTTCCCCTGGGACAATAGTTAGACTACATTTCCCTGGCCATGTGACTGGCTTCTGGTTAATGAAATTGGGAAAGATATGGTATATACCATTTCTAAGCCTGAGTAATAAAATAAACACCTTCTCTAACTTTTCTCCCACACAGCTTCACAGTAAGCTGGGTGAAGGTGACTTGAAACTCAGCCACCTGTTAAAGTGTTAGAGCTTGAAGCAGCCTGTTTCTCCAGAGGACTGACTATAGCAGAGTGTTTCTATTACTGATTAAGAATCACCATGTACACTTTATGTGAGTGAAAAATGAAGTTTTGTTGTTGTTTAATTTTATAATATCTAGAGTTTCTTATATTTTATGATGCCTAGAATTTATAGTTTTTAAATTTCTTTCATATGTCTTCTTTTATAAATACTACTACAGTAAATATAATTCTGCAATCTATTTTAATGAATATATAAGATAGAGTCTATATTTATATAGAATTGGAACTCCAAGTTAAATACAAGGTAAAAACATTATCAAATTATATCATAAGAGTATACAAAATATTATAAATGTGAAAGCATGAGAAATTATGTATTTTCCTGAATTCTCACCAGTACTACTTATTTTTAAAATATTTAAATTTTCTCAATCTGATATTTTAAAGGTTATATCTTTATTTGCAATTCCTTTATTACCAGGGAGTAACAAGATTTTTATGTCTATTAGCTATCCTTCAATTTAGTTAATTGCCTGTTTTATGTTCTACAACCATATTTTTATTGGGTTGCTGATTTTTTTGGATTGTTGTCTTATATGAGCTCATGGATTATGACACTTTTTCTTCTAGATAACAGAAATATTTGCCTGACATCAAAAGTTAATAAGTAGAATGGGTCTTGAATTTTACATTAAATTCAACATAACAATCTGCCAGAAGCCACTTCAGTCTTCTTTCTCTTATTAATGTCATTCTTGAAAACTCCTTTAAAACAGGTTTTTTAGGAAATCATTGGCTACTCTCTTTATCTTATGTTTACATTCATTTTAGTTTTTTTCTGGGTAATAACTATGAATTTGAATGCTTGACTCCTTTCTAATGTGTAATTTTCTATAATAAATACCTCATGTTGAATTTAAACCTACTTTCTTAGATAAGAAAGAATCCAGCAAGAGAGAATATCTGATCCATCTTTTCATGTAATTAGCCTTCATGTTTGAAGATTATTTTGCCTGCCTTGAAACCCTTAAAATCAAAGTTTGTATATTCTTACTATGGCTTTTAAGGAGAGATAATTTTTATAATTCTTAAGTCCTGTCATTTTTAGGTGATACAAATGGATGTTGGTTATGAGAAATAAGAGTCAGGAAAACAGAGAGATTTTCTGTATCTGAAAATAAAACTCAAGTAAGGCATAAACTTCAACATGTGTCAGAGGCTCACACTTAAATATATTTAAAAATTTGAAACAGATGGCAGATTGGACAAAATGACTCTGCCATGTCTAAGTATTTCAAAAATATATAGAAATATAGAGAATGGCATTCACAATTCCTTCAACTTTAAAACTCTCAGGGTAATTTTGTACAAACTTTTTTCTTCATTAATGACTGAGATTCAAAATTAAACATAACTTAGAAAATGCTTCTTTGGAAAAAGGAAGATGCTTCATACTTGGGAACACTCAAAGCAAAAAGAGGCTTCAGGCCATCTGAACTTCAATAAACAAAATAAAGCATTGTTAAGAATCCTAATTGAGTTTGGTATACATTAAAACATCCAAAATTAGAATGGATCAATGCAGTCTTAGTCTAAACAAATTACTGTTCCAAGTCTAATGCATTATTCCACCAATTGCTCATAAAAGAGTAAATTGCAGGCTCTGTGTAAGCTTTGCTAAGAAGATATAAACTCAAATTTGCAAAAATGTGCTCTGTTCCCTTTAACAAAGCTATTATTTTCTATACCAAATTATAATCTGTCTCTAATTCACTCCACTGAGTTGTTTTTCTCCATCTGTAGATTTATTAACTTAAAAAAAGATATTTGTCCTTATATGCCAAATACAAATTGCAGAATGGAGACAGGATGAATAGAATTGCATTCTCTTTTGAAAATGGGAAAACATGTGTGGTATACATTAGTCTCTAGCTTGTAGAATCTCAGATATTTCACTAAAAAATCTTTGAAAAGATCGTCCCTACTGGTGATTAGAAATATTTTACTTGGAAATGATTCTTTGTACCTTGTCCTGTGTGGCCTTTTGTATTGTCCATAGGAAACTTTAATATTTTCTGTGACCCTCCTTAGTCATATTTGAAAATGTCATTGAAGGATTTTGTCTGTAGGGTGAAGGGTCATATTAAATCTCAAACTGGCAAAAGCTATTTTTATTAAAGCCCAGAATAGGCGTTGCTTTAGTAGTCAGTCTAAAGTTAAATGATTTGTTATATATTTGAATCTAGTTAGTTACTTATATCAAATACAGTATTCCCAGTTTTTGTTCTTATAAATATCCTCCTAAGATTGGCTGTATATCTTTGCTCTTTTATCAGAAAACCTACAAATTTTGTGGGAGTGCCACAACTTTTTTTTTTTTTTTTTTGAGTCCCTTACAATTGAAATAATTTATGTCACCACTTTAAGTCATATTCGGAGGTTTAATGAATGGTCTGATGGACATACCCTTGATTTCATGCTCTCTGCTGGAGAAGGCAATGGCACCCCACTCCAATACTCTTGCCTGGGAAATCCCATGGTAGAAGGAGCCTGGTAGGCTGCAGTCCATGGGGTCACTAAGTCCGACAAGACTGAGCAACTTCACTTTCACTTTTCACTTTCATGCATTGGAGAAGGAAATGGCAACCCACTCCAGTGTTCTTGCCTGGAGAATCCCAGGGGTGGGGGAGCCTGGTGGGCTGCCGTCTATGGGGTCGCACAGAGTCGGACACGACTGAAGCAACTTAGCAGCAGCAGCAACCTCTCTGCAAGGTTGTCTTTGGATTAGACATAGTTGATTAAAGCAGTTCTCAGCTTTTGTTTTTAATTTTAATCTTTTGAGGTTGAGAAGCAGTTGTCTCTTTCAGTCTTACATATCCTTGAATTTGTAGACTTTATTCCCTTTCATTACTACTTGCAAAAGCTGACATTTTATTTCTGAGCTTAGCTCTTTCTTTTTTTTTTTTTTTTCATTTATTTTTATTAGTTGGAGGCTAATTACTTTACAATATTGTAGTGGTTTTTGACATACATTGACATGAATCAGCCATGGATTTACATGTTTTCCCCATCCTGATCCCCCCCTCCCGCCTCCCTTTCCATCCCATCCCTCTGGGTCTTCCCAGTGCACCAGCCCTGAGCACTTGTCTCATGCATCCAACCTGGGCTGGCAACCTGTTTCACCCTTGATAGTATGCTTGTTTCAATGCTATTCTCTCAGAATATCCCACCCTTGCCTTCTCCCACAGAATCCAAAAGACTGTTCTGTACATCTGTGTCTCTTTTTTCTGTTTTGCATATAGGGTTATCATTACCATCTTTCTAAATTCCATATATATGTGTTAGTATTGGTCTTTATCTTTCTGGCTTACTTCACTCTGTATAATGGGCTCAAGTTTCATCCATCTCATTAGAACTGATTCAAATGTATTCTTTTTAATGGCTGAGTAATATTCCATGGTGTATATGTACCACAGCTTCCTTATCCATTCGTCTGCTGTTGGGCATCTAGGTTGCTTCCATGTCCTGGCTATTGTAAACAGTGCTGCGATGAACGCTGGGGTGCCTGTGTCCCTTTCAGATCTGATTTCCTCGGTGTGTATGCCCAGAAGTGGGATTGCTGGGTCATATGGCAGTTCTATTTCCAGTTTTTTAAGGAATCTCCACACTGTTTTCCACAGTGGCTGTACTAATTTGCATTCCCACCAACAGTGTAAGAGGGTTCCCTTTTCTCCACACCCTCTCCAGCATTTATTGCTTGTAGACTTTTGGATAGCAGCCATCTTGACTGGCGTGTAATGGCCCCTCATTGAGGTTTTGATTTGCATTTCTCTGATAATGAGTGATGTTGAGCATCTTTTCATGTGTTTGTTAGCCATCTGTATGTCTTCTTTGGAGAAATGTCTGTTTAGTTCTTTGGCCCGTTTTTTGATTGGGTCACTTATTTTTCTGGAATTGAGCTGGAGGAGTTGCTTGTATATTTTTGATATTAATCCTTTGTCTATTTCTTCATTTGTTATTACTTTCTCCCATCCTGAAGGCTGTCTACTCAACTTGCTTATAGTTTCCTTTGTTGTGCAAAAGCTTTTAAGTTTAATTAGGTCCTATTTGTTTATTTTGCTTTTATTTCCAATATCCTGGGAGGTAGATCATTGAGGATCTAGCTGTGATTTATGTCGGAGAGTGTTTTGCCCATGTTCTCCTCTAGGAGCTTTATAGTTTCTGGCCTTACATTTAGATCTTTAATTCATTTTGAGTTTATTTTTATCTCTTTCTAGTACTAATTTGTCAGACAGTCAACAGCAATCAACTGACACTACTGATATTGTTAAATAAAACTAAATCACATTGTTTTTTCTTTTCATATGATAAAAGTTCTTAAGTCAATAGTCTGTCTTCTGAGTTATTATCATGACAGCTTTACCAGATAGGTCACCTTTACATAGCACAAATGTAACTCTTTCAGACTTTGAGAACCATATCCTGATCAACTGCTATATGAACCCTAAGTGAAGAATTTTGGTCTGTGGAGTGTGTGTGTGTGTGTGTATGTGTATGTGTGTGTGAGAGAGAGAGAGAGAGAGATAGAGACAGAGACAGAGACATACAGAGAGTGAGAGAGACAGAGAGAGAGAGGGAAATGGCAATGCTTCACTTCCACAGTCAATTATTTTTATCATAATGGTAAGTTACATTCTGTTCTGACTTTAATTCTTAATGCTTTTCAGAATAAATGTTTATTTCTCATTAATGATACATGAATTCACAAATTTACTAGAAGCTGGGATTAGTGATCTCTCTACTTTGGCCTAATGGTTAATCTTGATCTGTATCATTTCTATTATATTGGCAGAAAGTGAAGGAAAGAATGCCAACTAGTCACTGTTTTTTGAAAATTTAACCAAACTTGATATTCTAATTAGAGAAATGACCTAAGATACTGATTTCATAAATTCTAGGCTAGTGCCTTTTGACAGTCCATATATTATAGAATATCAGTTATCTTTCTAAGGCATTATATATAAATATAATTATTTGGTTCCAGAGATTAAGGGAAGTTGACTAGAAAGTCACAATCTAAATTATATTTCACTATAAGTTGAATCAATTTTGAATTTTTTTTAGAGCATGTATTTAAAATATGTTTCCTTTATTCTAGAAAATCAAAAGCAAATATTCATTAGAAAAACCAATTGAAGAGTTGAGTTTCACATTAAATAAAAGGAAAAATGGTGTTATAAATTTTGGTTTATTTCACTGTCTTCTGTCGCTAAGTCCTGTCCAACTCTTTTATGAGCCCATGCACTGTAACCCTCCATTGTCCTCTGTCCATGGGATTTTCCAGGGAAGAATGGTGAAGTGCGTTGCATTTCTTTTTCCAAGGGATCTTCCTAACCAGGGATCGTACCTGCATCTCCTGCATTGGCAGGCAAATTCTTTACAACTGAGCAACCTAGAAAGCGCCTCAGTGGAGATGCTGTCACTTCAGTCATGTGCAACTCTTTGCGACCACATGGACAGTAGCCCACCAGACTCCTCTGTCCATGGCATTCTCCAGGCAAGAATATTGGCATGGGTTGCCATTTCCTTCTCCATCAGTGTAGATATTAAGTATCAAATATACATAATTATTCACAAGACCCAGAGGGAGGCTAACTTGGGTTAAAATAAGTCTACTTTCCTTTCAATTAGTGTATTGTGTCATATTTGACAATTTTCTCCTGAGAGTATTTATAATATTTATCTCTGGAAAAAGTTGAATTAAATATTGTGGAGTATAGAACTTCCCTGGCAGTCCAGTTGTTAAGACTCTGTGCTCCCAATGCAGGGAGCACAGGTTCAGTCCCTGGTTGGGGGACTAAGCTTGCTGCCAGGAGTGGCATGCTGCCTGGAGTGGCAAAACACACACAAATGCACACACACAAACACACACACAGACACAATCAAAAACAAACAAACAAAAAGACAAATTTTTTTAGAAGCACAAAACAGGTAGAGAATGAACAGGTAGAGAATTAGTATTTTTATTAATTTTGTTACTGTGGGCAGTTTTTATAGACCCCAGATAGAATATGGTATACTATTATGGTATGCAGGTGCCTGTGCCACCTGCATATGAAACCAAATCTGTTGTTTGCATCATGTTCACATTATAAAAATACACTCCACATATTAGTGACTTAATAAAAAACAATTTAATGACAGCTCTCAAGGTTCTAGGAGTTAGATATCTGGTTGGCTCTAATTTGGTCTCCCTAAAATAGTTACAGTTCTTCCCAGGTGGCTCAGTGGTAAAGCATCCACCTGCCAAGCAGGAGACATGGGTTTGATCCCTGGGCCAGAGAGATCCTCTGCAGAAGGAAATGGCAATCCACCCAGTGTTCTTCCCCTGGAAAATCCCATGGACAGAGGAGCCTGATGGGCTACAGTAGATGGAATGGCAAAAGAATCATATACAACTTAGCAACTAAACAACAACAACAAAATGGTTATACTCAGGTGGTAGCCAAAGCTGTAGTCCTCTAAGAGCTTTTTCATTCACATGACTGGCACTTGTGTGGGATGGCAAAAAAAAAATTGTTGCTGGTTGGGCATTTCTGACTTCATGTATTTTCTCTATGTGGCAAGGTTGTGTTTCCTCACTGCACAGAGTTTACAGGCTATTCAGACATCTTATAGGAGAACGGGAATTTTCCAGAGCAAATATTTCAACAAACCCTGGTGGATACTATACCAACAATGCATGAGATCCTCATTTTAATTGTGGTGACAATATATTATTATTTTTTTTAATTTATGCTTAATTTTTGTCTCTTATCCAAGTAATCTTTTCTTTTTCTTTTTTTTTTCCATTTATTTTTATTAGTTATTAATTACTTTACAACATTGCAGTGGTTTTTGTCATACATTGAAATGAATTAGCCATGGATTTACATGTATTCCCCATCTCGTTCCCCCCTCCCACCTCCCTCCCCATCCCATCCCTCTGGGTCTTCCCAGTGCACCAGGCCTGAGCACTTGTCTCATGCATCCAACCTGGGTTGGTGATCTGTTTCACCCTAGATATACATGTTTCAATGCTGTTTTCTTTTCTTTTTTTTTTTTTTTAATGCTGTTTTCTTGAAACATCCCACCCTCGCCTTCTCCCAGAGTCCACAAGTCTGTTCTATACATCTGTGTCTCTTTTTCTGTTTTGCATATAGGGTTATCGTTACCATCTTTCTAAAGTCCATATATATGTGTTAGTATACTGTAATGGTCTTTATCTTTCTGGCTTACTTCACTCTGTATAATGGGCTCCCGTTTTATCCATCTCATTAGAACAGATTCAAATGAATTTTTTTTAATGGCTGAGTAATATTCCATGGTGTATATGTACCACAGCTTCTTCATCCATTCGTCTGCTGATGGGCATCTAGGTTTCTTCCATGACCTGGCTATTATAAATAGTGCTGCGATGAACACTGGGGTGCACATGTCTCTTTCGGATCTGGTTTCCTCAGTGTGTATGCCTAGAAGTGGTATTGCTGGGTCATATGGCAGATCTATTTAAATATTTGTTTGCCTTGCCTATGCCAGGTCTTAGTTGCGGCATGTGAGTTTTTTAGCTGTGGCATGCGAACTTTTAGTTGTGGCACGTAGGATCTAGTTTCCTGACCAAGGATCGAACCTGGCCCCTCTGCATTAAGAGCATGTTGTCTTAACCACCAGACTACCAGGGATGTCCCTAAGTAATCTTTCTCTATGCTCAGATAGAGAAGATTCTGTCTTATGTTTCAATCTTAAACTTTTATAAATTCAGCCTTTGTGTTTAGAATATAATACAGTTTTTCTTACCATTTCTCTGGTAAGAAGTAAAGTCGAGGTAAAACTATTTTTTTTCCTCCTCTAATATCGATATATAATTTTCCTAATACCGTATTGGAAAAGACTATATTTTTCCTCATTCAAATTAGATTAAAATACATATTGATCAATGAATCATATATATGCACAAATAATTATAAAATGTTTCATCGCTTCATCCTTTTGTTAAAGATGTCACTGCCCTTATTTAGCTGAAAAACTTTTTGTTTAGATTTTTTAAAAATAAAAATATTTACATTGTATTATTCCTTTTAAAAATTGCTTAGCAGAAGTTTTAATTAGGATTGCATTCAATTTACAGATCAATTTGAAGAGATTAAATTAGAAAAATATTGAATCTTTTAATTCAAGAACATTTTACATCTCTGTATTTTTTTTTTTGTACATGGAAAGGTGGAGATCCTTGATTTTATTTATTTATTTTTACTTACAAATATTTTTATTAATATGTTTTTTATGAGATTTATTTAGTTTCTTTCAGTAGTGTCTTATATTTTTCAGTGTATAGATTTTACAGCATTTTGGTAAGCATATCCCTAAGAATTTTATGTTTTTGAAGCTACTTTAAGTGGCATTTACACAATATTTTAAGATTTAAAATTCAACATCATATTTTTCATTGATAATATATAGTAGTTATGCTATATAATTACCTATTATATAAAATTCATACAATTATATGCTATTATGAAAAACTATGATAATATGTCACATCCTGGATATTTCTTTTTTACCACATATATGAGTTCTAACAGCATTTTTGTAGCTTTGTTAGACTTTTGAAATGTAAAATTTTTTCATTCTTCATACAGGTAACTTTATTTATTTTCCCAATGTGTAGGACTTTGATTTGCTTTTCTTTTTTTTTGAACTTTTTAGGATCCCAGCACAATGCTGAGCAGAATGGAGAGAGTGTCTCTTCCTATGTTTTTCAACATAGGAAGAATGAATATAGTATTTTGTTATTATTTTTTAGATACAGTTTTATTGCTTTTTATGCTTAATTCTTGAAATAAATGCTACTTATTTGTGGTGTGTGTTTCATATGTTACTGGATACTTGTGCATGGTATATAACAGTAGTGCATGCATGCTCAGTTGTGTGATACTGTTTGTTTCAAAATGACTAAGCAAAATTATTTTCCTCATTTCATTTCCTTCTACCTGTACCTCTCTTTCCAAAGTGGAACATTTATTGCTAAAACAATGTGAATTTATTTATCAGCTAATGAGCAATTTCTTCAGATAGAAAGTGATCCCACATTTATTTCTGAGATAGGTCCCTGTCTATCTTGTGCTGCCTGTAGTTTCTGTGGGCCAAGACCACTAAGATTCTTAAAAGTACTGAGAGGATCCGTAATTCATGTCCTGACAATGCTTAAAAAACCCTATTAAGCAACTCTCTAATTTCTCTTTTCTTTCTTTCTTTTTTTTTTTTTGAGGTACAAATAAGAGGGTTACATCAAAACTCTTGAGATAATTAACTTGAAACTATACTGAGGCACTGAGGTTGATCTTTGTCCTAATTCCATTTCAAAATTTGAGGCTTTTTTTTTCTTGAAAGAAACCAGTCATAAGAAATAGTCTAAGGTAAGGTTTGAACCCAGTGAATCCTGCATCCTGAGGCCTTTAAAGTTTTCTTGTGAAGCAAACACTTCTTTTGTTCTTGTTGTTGTTCATTTCTTGTCTTATATTTTAACATAGGTTGAAGAAGCCAGTAGCTCCTTTCTGTTTTCTGCCTGAAAATCCTCCCAGAAATAGCCATGTTTATTAGATACTTATTCTATGAAAGGATGACAGTTTATACAAGTTTCTGCCGCTACAGAATAATGATCTCTTTTCCCAGCCTTCATAACTATTTTCTTCTTTGTCCTTAAGTCTCTGGTGCTGCATGCATGTGTGCTAAGTCACTTTATTTGAGTCCAACTCTGTGTTACCATATGGACTGACGGTAGCCTGCCAAGTTCCACTGTCCAGGGTATTCTCCAGGCAAGAATACTGGAGTGGGTTTCCTCCAGGGGGTCTTCTTGACCTAGAGATTAAGCCCATGTCTCTTCTGTCTCATGCATTTTGCAGACAGATTCTTTGCCTTTGCTGCCACTTGGGAAGCCACTTAAATCTCTCGTGTGTGCATGCTAAGTCACTTCAGTCCTGTCTGACTCTTTTCGAAACAACAGACTGTGGCCCACCAGACTCCAGGCAAGAATGCTGGAGTGGGTTGCCATTTCCTTCTCCCTTAAATCTCTCACCAGTCTTCAAATTCCTTCCAGCTGTTACTAACTGCCTAATCACCAAACCACTACAAATCCTTGGAGTTTTTTTGTTTGTTTTTTGTTTTACAGTGGAACTGTGATTTTGGAGATGAATACTGTTTTAGTAATATTTTGCTTCATAGCAAATGATCCTCAAAATCACCACATAGATGACATTATTATCTCTCTTGCTTATAGGAGTTAATGATTTCAACTAGCTTTTTCACTTAGCTAGCTTGGGCTTCCTCATAGATGGAGATCTCAGGGTAGTTGTACATTTTACATTATGGTTAGTATCTTATGATCTAGTCACAGAAGTCATGCAACATAAGTTATACTGTTCTCAACTGGATAAAACAATTGGCTCAGATTCAAGGAATTGGGGGGATAGACTTTACCTTTCAGTGAGAAGATGGCTTGCATGTACATAGATAGGAAAGAAATTGATGGTAGGAAAAATACTAAATTATCTATATTATATACATATATGCTGTATCTATACAAAATATACATATTTTGTATGTATATATATATCAATATATATGTGTATGTATAAATATGGTATATATATGTATATACATATGTATACATATATACGTACAGTTGTATCCATGCATGTGTGCATGTGTATCCACTTGCATGTGTGCATGATCAGTCACTCAGTTGTATCCGACTCTTTGCAACCCTGTGGACTGTAGCCTGTCAGGCACCTTTGTCCATGGGATTTTCTAGGCAAGAATATTGGAGTGGGTTGCATTTCCTCCCCCAGGGGATCTTCCAGACCCAGGATTGAATGCCCATCTTCTGTCTCCTGAACTGGCAGGCAAATTCTTTACTCTTGAGCCACCTGGGAAGCCATACACAGACATGCAATGTATCACTATATATTTCTCAAGAATTCTTCATAATTAAAGAACTTAAATATTAATTTTAGCTTTTCCTGTGAATAACTTACCTGTAGACTTAACAGGGAAGGGAAATTAAAATGATAAATTGTGAATTTCTTTTCTTAAATCAACAGTATATGACATTCAGGATAGAAAAAAATGATCACCCTAACCAAAAATGATGACAAATTGGTAACAAAAAGTAGAAAATTGTTGAAATTAGTTGCTGAAAAATATTATGCATCAATTAATATACTCTGTAAATATTTATTAGACTTTTAATGCAGTACATGCAAGCATCTTTGCTAAACACTCATTAGAAATAGTATTTTTTGGTTTCTAAAGGGACACTAAATGTTTGACTCTCGATTTTGAGTTATAATAGAAAAATATATACACTCTTCCAAACATTTATGAAAAAATTATTGCTTTTAATGAAAACTGTTCCATAAACTGATTCAATATTTCTAGTATTATATGAAAAATTATTTCTTTTCTATAACCTGTCATGCAAGCAATCCATATTAATTACTTATTGAGATAGTTTCCACTAATAGGGAATATATATAACAAATATAAAATCAGAGGAATGCATATTAATGCTAAATATCCAAGAGAAATTTCCTTCTGTTCATGTATGTACATATATATTTATATACACACATATACACATTCATAAAATTCATGTTCAAAATAAGAAATGAGAGAGACAATCCCTTTGTGTTCAGGACCCAGAGCTATTCCTGTATGAATATGTAAATATATTGCTTCCTATGATAATACATTCATGTGATATCAATCTTTCCTTCTTCCTCAAGGCAGAATATAATCTATGGAGAAGAAAATGATGTGTTTGCTATATCAAAATGCCTTTAAAGACAAGTTATTTATCCACTCTCATTTCCAAATAGATACCTTACCTATAATAGGCTGCTCCTATATAGTTCAGAATTTCTATATGTCTTTCAGATTTTATCATTTTCTTTTCTTTTTACACCTGCTTTAATATAGTGTCCCCACTTTCCAAAGTGTTAGTTTGTCAATTTCTGTTCAGATGTTATATACTCAAAACTTGCCTAGATCTTTAACTGACTGTGCTAATGAATCATCCTTAATAACACTGATATTGTGTAGTGGGCTTAACTTATCTCTAAATAATAGAACTAAAGTTCTTGCAGTAGATATTTAAGTCAGAAAACATGAAAAATATTGATTCAGTGTTTATAGTTGCTAATTTTAAGACTACCAAAGATGTTAACAGAAACTCTTTTGAAAAATATATTTAAAAATAGATATAAATTTCTGATATTTCAATCCAGCAAGAAAAAGAGCAAGAGACTTTATAATATGTAAAGAATGCTATTCTTAATTTGAAAGATTTAGTTTCTGATAATAACTTCTGGGCTTCCCTTGTGGCTCAGCTGGTAAACAGAAACCTGGGTTCAATCCCTGGGTTGGGAAGATCCGCTGGAGAAGACAACAGCTACCCACTCCACTATTCTGGCCTAGAAAATTGCATGGATTATATAGCCCATGGGGTTGCAAGGAGTGGATATGACTGAGTGACTTTCACTTACTTACTCATTTAATAACTTCTGCTACACCTGATGATATTTAAAAATTCTTTACATTGGAAGCTTGGCAATGTGTGATAGCAATGGGCAATTGAATTTTGAAAGCATTTTTGTTGATGCAGTTGAGGGATACTAACAGGAAGAAACAAAATGCTGAATGCTGGTTTGCAGACTTTTGTTAAATAAGAAAAAAAGAAACTGACTCTTTTTATTTTTTAGCTATTGAATTAATACAGTAGACTTACATGAACATTTTATTAGATGATCAACAATGATATGAGAGCACTGAAGGAGGGATTACACAAAAACAGAAAGTATTATGTCTTTGATATTGGTGGTGGGTTGTTCTTTCAACTGACCTTACATGGAACATTATGTATATTTAGGTATCTATTTTTAAAGTATCTCTTACAGTTATTAGTTAACATATATCTTGAGGTCATTAACTTAACTACTGGAGATGCTATCAAAGGGGAGACAGCATAAGTCAAGTGTTTGTCTACTACTCATTTTAAGAAGCCAGTTTCTTATTTATATCACTTAAATTACATTTTGACAGATGTATATATTTTCTCTAAAGAATATCCTTTTCCCTAAACAATTTGAAAGTCTATTTATTTTTGTTTGTTTGTTTTGTTTAAAGTTTATTGAGAAATAGTTGACAAATATAATTGCATGTATTTAAAGTATACGCATGATGATTTAATATGCATGTACATTATGGAGTGACTATCAAGATCAAGATAATTAACACATTCATCATATAGCTAACTCTTTTTTTAATGTAGTAAGAATGTTTAAGATTTATTCTCAGCAACTTTCAAATGTGTACAATACCATATTAACTATGATCACCATACTGTGCATTTGATCCTTAGGACTGAATCTTCTTATAACTGAAAAT
Organism: Odocoileus virginianus; assembly: GCF_023699985.2. Taxonomy (NCBI): domain Eukaryota; kingdom Metazoa; phylum Chordata; class Mammalia; order Artiodactyla; family Cervidae; genus Odocoileus; species Odocoileus virginianus. The sequence goes on from NC_069680.1 coordinate 37,124,736, forward strand.
TTGTACCCCTTGACCTACATCATCCCATTTCTCTGCTGCCACCTCAGCTTCTGGTAGTCACCATCTAGTTCCTTTATCTATGAAATTAGCTTTTTTTTTTAAGATTCCAAATATAAGTGATACCATACAGTATTTGTCTTTTGCCACCTGGCTTATCTAATTTAGCATAATGCATTTCAACTTGACCCATGTTGTCAAGATATCCTTCTTTTAAAGGCGGAATATTTCTCTATTATATAAATATGTACATTATATATATATATATATATATTTTCTTTACCCATTGATTTATTGAGGGACATTTATGTTATTTCCATACCTTGGTTATTGTGAACAATTCTACACTGAACATGGGTGAGCAGATATCTCTTCAAGGTACTAATTTCAATTCCTATAGATATGCACCCAGGAATGGGATCATACAGTAATTCAGTTTTTAATGTTTTGAGGAAATACCATGCTCTTTTCCCTACACAGTTTTCAGTTTACTGTTTTCTTTACTGTAAACATTTTCTTAACTGATATAGTCTCACTTGTTTATTTCAGCTTGTGTGCCTTCACTTTTCATGTCTCATCCAACTCCTCCAAGATATATCTTATGCAATTTATTATATAAGACCAAAGAAATCCAATTTCAAAGAAGAAAGGATTGTGTTTTGCAAAAAAGAAAATAATTGTGTATCACCAAACTCTGCTTTGAGCTCTGATGCAGCAGCTGGTATCATAAGGAATGTTTTCCCTAAGACCAACTATAAAAACGGAATTAAAAAACACAAACAACCATAATAACAAAATAGGAAAGAGAACATTGAAGGTACAGGGAACAAGAAAGGTAACAAGATTTGAGAGTAGAGAGAAAGAATTTTTTCCTCATGGGATATTTGCCAATCCACTGAATGGACCACAACTTGAAGAAAAAGCAGCAGTTAGGGCCTGAAAATAAATCTCACTAAAATGGAGGGATGTAAGAATTTTAATTCAAGACTTTCATGGAGTCATAAATTGAAGGACAAATAATTTAAATAAAAGGTAATGAAGGAAAGTATACCTGATATACTAAGAATGATTGGCTACCATGCATCTGTGGCGGATAGACCCTAGGATGGTCCCCATGACCCCTACCTTCTACTATTTATGGTTTATTTAATCCTTTCCCCTTGAGTATAGGTGTGGTATGTGATATGCCTCTAGCCAATAGACTATGACAAAGCCAAAGACTATGAAAGAATTTTGCAGATGTAATAAGTTCTCAATCAGTTGATTTTTAGGTTGTCCAAATGGGATTGTTCTGGGTGGATCTCACTTAGTCAACTGTTATAGCTTAATATAAAGTTATATCAAGTTTCTATTTGAAGTGAAAAAGTCTTGTTGACTTGAATAAAGCAATAGCCAAGCTGGAGAAGCCCACATGAAAAAAAACTACGAAGACTCTAGAAATGTCTAGCATCTTTTAGTGCAAGAGAGCAGTCTCTTTTCGACAGCCAGCAAAATTCCTCCATCATACAGACACAAGGAAATAAATTCTTCCAACAACCTGAACAAACTTGGGTGTAAAGTTTTCCCCAGTCAAGCCTTTAGCTGAGAACAAAGTTTGGCCAACAGCTTTCATTCTGCGACTCCAAGGGGAGGAACAAACTAAGCACGCTCAGGATCCTGACACGAGCAAATTGTGAGATAGCAAAGGAAGGCTGTTACAGCCTCCAAGTGTAATCATTTATCACACTTTGATAGGAAACTACGAAAGCATTTGTCAACATATATGCCTTGTATGCGTGGAGTCAGAATCAGAGAAATTAAGCAGAAAATCATTGTTAAGAGACCAAAAACTTGACTCCTGTGGTTTTGGGAAGAGAAGAGAAAAATTGAAATTCTGAGCCTACCAAGGAGAGACTAAGATCATTATCCAGACTTTCAGTTAAGAATCTACAAATAGGTCAGATTCAGGTAGATTAGAAGTTTTATATATATATATATATATATATATATATATATATATATATACATATACATATATTATTTCCTTATTAAATAACACTAATTATTCCCTGGTACAATATTACACACATACACACTCACATTTACACACACAAACACACACATTTACACACAGGAATAAACAAAAAATAGACTTTTACACTGATCTACATAGTTACAGGAAAGACATTTAAGATTAACTGTGAAGACTATTTTACAGGAAATAAATAAGATAGACAATTGCATCTGAGAACTTGAACTTATTAAAAATATGGAACAAAATGCATATGTCTAAAACAGCTGAGATAACAACAAAAAAGATTGGAGAACTGGAAAATAAGGAGTAGAAAATATTCATATTAAAACATAGATAAAAAAGGATTAGAAAATATACAAGAGAACTTAAAAGTAACATAGGAAATAATTTAAAATTCTAAGATACATATAATTTATGACTCAGAGGATGTAAATGTAGAAAGCATTAGAAATAAATGTATTTAAAAAGTATTACCTGAAAAAATTCAAAACTGACAAAAACAACAAAGAATCAAGACATTTCTAAACTCTTATATTGTTGACCCACAGACACACACTCCACATACCTAAGCATCATAGTATACCTCTTAAAAACCTGAAGACCAAGAGAAACATATGAAAGTATCTAGAAGGAAGACTCTTATGGGCAGTATTGAAGAGGACATATGACTTTCATAAAGACAGTGGAAGTCAAAAGATAAGAGAACAACATCATTAAATTGCTGAGAAAAATATATGTAGAATAAAGTTCCATAATATAGCCTTGAAAAATGAAAGATGTCATATATTATTTCCCACACACTAAATATTATATTTATGGCATTATTTTCTGCTTTGTCCTACAAGATTGTAGTGGGAAGAACTGCTGATGCTGCTTTGAGAGCAGACTTTTTTTTAATTTTTATTTTTATCCCTATATCCCCAGATTTTAGGGTATTGCTCTTGGTAAGTCTCACTGAATATATTTTATAAGTGAATGCATAATCTAAAAGTTTTACTTCCCATCTCCTTTTATCATAAGTACATTTTGACACTCATAGTCGTATAACAATGAATTTTGTGAGGATTATTTTCTTCCTCATTTAGTTTCCTTTATGATGTGAATCTTTCTAGTTTACAAATATGTTTGATGATGATAAAAGACATTTGAATATAGGAATTACTATCCTTCTGAGTCATGGTTCTCAGGTGTCAATACATATTAAAAATAATATAACCAAAGCAGATCAGAAGAATTTTAAATTCCTATGACAAATATTGGTAATTTTGATTGAGTATGATTGAGATAGGACCAAGTAAATTGAACTTGTACAATGATTGTACAAACCATGTACATAATGCTTTGATCACTGGAGGAACTCAGTTATGAAGGAATGACCCACAGCTGTACCACCATCTTCCAACAAGTGATAAATATCCCAGAATTTTTAGAAATAGTAAAAATGTAAAACATTTGCAGTGTGCCTTTAAATGGGATAGATTAAAACAGTGAAAAACTATATGATTTCTACTGCATTTAATTATTGCTCATATTGATTTATGCTGACTACATTAAAATTAACCATACAATTTCTAAGTTCACTGGCAAATTTTTTGTTTACATTGCCTTGAGTTCATCTATATGTTAAATTTAAGTTCTACATTGACCTATAAACTTGGTAACTTATCAGAAAGGACATTGTTTTGAGTTGATAATTAAAATGCAGCCATTTATTTTCCAGAAAATACCAGTAATTGGTACATTCAAGCTAAAGAGAATCCTGTCAATACTGCTTTATCTGCATTAGCACAATTCACACTCTCATCTCATTTTAAGCAGCAGTTTCCCAAGTCCTTATGCTTTATTTTTTAGGCTAAATCCCTCTTTATGTGAGGCAATGAGGATTGTAATGAATTTTGATGACAAGTCTACAAACTCTTCTCCCTGCTGCATAAAGACATACAGAAAATATATGTGTCTTCTGGGTTTTTTTTTTTTTTTTTTACAAAATTTAGTAAAACTGACATAATTTATTTTTCTGAAGGATGTTAATAATTGTTGTGGATTGACTTTCTACTGCTATGGAAATGCAAATGCTTTCTACAATGTAAAAAAAAAAAAAAAAAAGAAAATACTTTCTACAATGTAAAGTGATGATAAAAAGCAACTTTCCCTAGAGCTAAATATAATCAGAAATCATCTTATTCTGATATACACAGTTATGCTAAAGTAGTGTTTAACTTGTAAAGATTATTTTCATATATGTCAATTGGCCTATGTGCTTAGAGATTTCTTAATATGAATGATATATTTCAAATACCTTTAGACATCCTACTTTGCATTGTTATAAAAAGCTCACACCATTAGTTTGGAATTCATTTCAAAAATTGTGCTCAGTGTTGACTGGGAAAATGTAGAGGTAGGCAAAAGAAAAAAAACACAATTTTACACTCAGCGTATTTATCAACTTAGGTGAAACAAAACGGTTTGAAATACCTATGGTAATTGATTTTCATTGAGCATATATGTAAACAAAATATGTAATTCAAGCAAGCAGTCTTTCCATATTTCATTTTTTCCTTCACTAATCTCTTCAGTGAAATGGCAAAAAAAAAAAAAAAAAAGTCCAATAAAAGTGAAGGGTGCATGCTTAGATTTGTGATCTAGATACCAGTTAGATTTGTCTCTCATCAATAGAATTCATAAATCCTGAGATAAAGTCAGAAAAGGAGAATGACAGAGAGTCAAATAGTCACAATTCTGTGGAAAGTAAAAGTAACAGAGAGGGTAAATGTGGATCACTGCTCTTTCATATCCTCGCCTCTTAGCTTTTCTTTTTATAGTTTCAGCTTTAAGTCAAGGAAAAGCCTATCCTACATAACCCAGTTAATATTTTGTTCCTTAATTGGATCTGTTTATAGCATTTTATACTAAAATTGATGGAAGTCATTATCTCACAAGGCTCTAAGTCCCTTTATCAACATTTTGTCGTCTCTGTGCTTGCTCAATTGTGTCTGACTCTTGGAGACCCTCATGGCTGTAGCCCTCCAGGTTCCTGTGTCCGTGGGATTTCCCAGGCAAGAATACTGGAGTAGGTTGCCATTTCCTTCTCAGGAGATTTTTGTCAACCCTGGGATGGAACCTGTGTCTCCTGCATTGCAGGTGGAATTTTTTTTGCCAGTGTGCTACCTGGGAAGGCCCCAATAGAGGGTATATGGGCAGAAAAAAGATACACAGAAGCCCAAGTAGGACTATATCGCCACAAATTTGTACCTGGAAAGTAGTTCATTTCCCATCAATATTACTTTTAAAAATCATTAGGAGCAACAAATATTCCACTGACTTAATCTTTTTATAAGAAGAGCAGGAAGAAAGAGGAATAATTAAAAATTTAAACTGTCAGGAAAATATTAACTTGTGACTTGAAGAGGAGAGTTTTAATAGAATAGTAGTCATCAAAGCTAGGTTATAGGGTTGTTGGTGTTCTTCATAAGTAAGTCATGTCCTATTCTTTGTGACCACTTGGATTGCAGTACTCCAGGCTCCTCATCCGGAGTTTGCTCACATTCATGTCCACTGAGTCAGCGATGCTCTCTAAACATCTCATCCACACTCTCCAACCATCCATCCATGCTCTACCCTTCTCCTTTTGAGTTCAGTCTTTCCCAACATCAGGGCCTTTTCCAAAGAGTTGGCTCTTTGCCTAGGTGACCAATGTTGGAGCTTCAGCTTCAGCATCAGTGTTTCCAATGAATATTCATTGGGTTGTTTTCCTTTAGGATTGACTTGTTTGATCTTCTTGCTGTGCAAGGGACTCTCAAGAGTCTTCTCCAGCGTGACAGTATGAAAGCATGATTCTTCACTGCTCAGCCTTCTTCATGGTGTAACTCTCACATCTATACATGACTAATGCAAAAACCAGAGCTTTGACTCTAGGGACCTTTATCAGTAAAGTGACATTTCTACTTTTTAATACACAGTCTAGCTTTGTCATAGTTTTTCTTTCAAGGAGCAAACGTCTTCTAATTTCATGGCTGCAGTCACTCTCTGCAGTGATTTTAGAGACCGAAAAAAAAAAAAAAAAAACCTTTCATTTCTCTACTTTTCCCCTTATATTTGCCATGAAGTGGTGGGACTGGATGCCATGATTTTAGCTTTTGTAATGTTGAGTTTCAAGTCAGCTTTTTCATTCTTGTCTTTCACCCTCATCAAGAGCTCTTTCATTCTTCACTTTCTGACATTAGAGTGCTATCATCAGCATATCTGAGGTTGTTGATGTTTCTCTTGACAATCTTGATTCCAGCTTATGATTTATCAAGCCCAGTATTTTACATGATATACTCTGCACAGACTACAACAGACTGGTTCCAAATAGAAAAAGGAGTACATCAAGGCTGTATATTGTCACCCTGCTTATTTAACTTATATGCAGAGTACATCATGACGAAATGCTGGGCTGGAAGAAGCACAAGCTGGAATCAAGATTTCCAGGAGAAATATCAATAACCTTAGATATGCAGATGACACCACCCTTATGGCAGAAAGTGAAGAGGAACTAAAAAGCCTGTTGATGAAAGTGAAAGAGGAGAGTGAAAAAGTTGGCTTAAAGCTCAACATTCAGAAAACTAAGATCATGGCATCTGGTCCCATCACTTCATGGGAAATAGATGGGGAAACAGTGGAAACAGTGTCAGACTTAATTTTTTTGGGCTCCAAAATCACTGCAAATGGTGATTGCAGCCATGGCATTAAAAGATGCTTACTCCTTGGAAGGAAAGTTATGACCAACCTAGATAGCATATTCAAAAGCAAAGACATTACTTTGCCAACAAAGGTCCATCTAGTCAAGGTTATGGTTTTTCCAGTGGTCATGTATGGATGTAAGAGTCAGACTGTGAAGAAAGCTGAGCACCGAAGAATTGATGCTTTTGAATTGTGGTGTTAGAGAAGACTCTTGAGAGTCCCTTGGGCTGCAAGGAGATCCAACCAGTCCATCCTGAAGGGGATAAGTCCTGGGTGTTCATTGGAAGGACTGATGTTGAGGCTAAAACTCCAATACTTTGGCCACCTCATGCAAAGGGTTGACTCATTGGAAAAGACCCTGATTCTGGGAGGGATTGGAGGCAGGAGGACAAAGGGACGATGGAGGATATGGCTGGATGGCATCACCGACTTGATGGACATGAGTTTGGGTAAACTCCAGGAGCTGATGATGGACAGGGAGGCCTGGTGTGCTGTGATTCATGGGGTCGCAAAGAGTTGGAGATGACTGAGCCACTGAATTGAACTGAACTCTGCACAGAAGTTAAATAAGTAGGGTGACAAATTACAGCCTTGTTGTACTCCTTTCCCAGTTTTGAACCAGTCCATTGTTTCATGTCTGTTTCTGACTGTTGCATCTTGATCCACATACAGGTTTCTCAGGAGACAGGTAAGGTGGTCTGCTACGCCCATCTCTTTAAGAATTTTCCACAGGTTTTTGTGATCCACACAGTCAAAGGCTTTAGTGTAGCCAATGAAGCAGAAGTAGATATTTTTCTGGAAATCCCTTGACTTCTCAATTATCAATCAGATGTTGGCAATTTGACCTCTGGTTCTTCTGTCTTTTTTAAACCCAGCTTGTACATCTGGAATTTCTCAGTTCATATACTGCTGAAGCCTAGCTTGAAGGATTTTTGAGCATAACCTTGCTAGCATGTGAAATAAGTTCAATTGTAAGGAAGTTTGAACATTCTTTAGCATTGCCCTTCTTTGGGATTGGAATTTTAAAAGGGCATGGATACATGTTTCATTGCTGTTCTCTTGAAACATCCCACCCTCGCCTTCTCCCAGAGTCCGCAAGTCTGTTCTATACATCTGAGTCTCTTTTTCTGTTTTGCATATAGGGTTACCGTTACCATCTTTCTAAAGTCCATATATATGTGTTAGTATACTGTAATGGTCTTTATCTTTCTGGCTTACTTCGCTCTGTATAATGGGCTCCAGTTTCATCCATCTCATTATAACTGATTCAAATGAATTCTTTTTAATGGCTGAGTAATATTCCATGGTGTATATGTACCACAGCTTCCTCATCCATTCATCTGCTGATGGGCATCTGGGTTGCTTCCATGTCCTGGCTATTATAAACAGTGCTCCGATGAACATTGGGGTGCACGTGTCTCTTTCAGATCTGGTTTCCTTGGTGTGTATGCCCAGAAGTGGGATTGCATTATCTAGGGTGAAACAGATCACCAGCCCAGGTTGGGTACATGAGACAAGTGCTCGGGCCTGGTGCACTGGGAAGACCCAGAGGGATCGGGTGGAGAGGGAGGTGGGAGGGGGGACTGGGATGGGGAATACATGTAAATCCATGGCTAATTCATTTCAATGTATGACAAAAACTACTGTAATGATGTAAAGTAATTAGCCTCCAACTAATAAAAATAAATGGAAAAAAAAATAAAATAAAAAAAGAAAAAAAAAAGGGCATGGATATTGAAAAACCAACATGAAATTTTTTGACAGTGTAGAGAAGGAACATAGGATTTAGGAAGGTTGACAAGAGCATTCAGAAAATGTTATTCAAGGGGTAGAAGAAGAAGAAATGATCAATGGGATATGAGAATATGCTGGGAAGATCTAGTTTTGAAACAGGAAGAACACATTTTCTTTTTATAAAAAGGAAGGTGTATAGATGTGTAGATGTAGAGAAATGTAACGGTAATAATAATAGGAGTAGCAATATTAGTCATGATCATAAATATAATTGCAAACAATTTTAGAGGTACTTATATGTGCTACATAAGTATATAACCCACTCTAGCATTCTTGCTGGAGAATCCCATGGACAGAGAGCCAGGTAGGAGTCCATAGGGCTGCAAAGAGTCGGACATGACTGAGGTGACTGAGCATGCATGCACACATAACCTGATGTTATAGATAAAAGTTTTCATATTTTATAGAAAACATAATTTGAGATTAGGAAGGTTAAATGAGTTTCCTAAAGTTTTATGCCTAGGATTTAGTAGATTCACAGACAGAGCCAGTATGTTTAATCATTTTGCTGCCATCTTTCATTGTTGCTACCTGCCAAATATATATTAGAAATTCAAGGACACCACATTTCATTGAGTCCCTTGCCAGCAGTGTTCTAGTCTTAATTAAGCTAATGGGAGGTACTCTTGAGAAATTTTAGAGGTATAAGAAAGTAGAAGCTCTTTTTTTTCCACTCCCGCAAATCAATGGATAATTGGTGGAACGTTGTTAATGTAAAATTGCTTTGACATCAAGATGACTGGTGAAAATAATTCCTCTTGGGACTATAGGCACTTCTGATTTTTTTTCTATCCAGGAAGATTGGAGAGAGCTAACAGTGATTTTTTTTTGAACTTGTTCCTTCAGTACTTCCAAGAGCGTGTCAGTTTTCTGTTGTTGTGTAACAGTTTACCACACATTTAACAGCTTCAAACAACATATATTATCTCATAGATTTGTGGGGCCAAGATCTGTGCACCACTTAGCCAGGCATTCTATACAATCAATGCATTAGCCTGGCTGCATTCTCAGATGGAGGGTCAACTGGTAGAATAATCTAATGGGGAAGAATTCCAGGGTTACCAGGTTGATGGCATTATTTATTTCTGGGACTTTCTGACCGATGGCCTCACCTTTTGTGGCTCTGATTCCCCTGGTGGCTCAGACGGTAAAGTGTCTGCCTACAATGCGGGAGACCTGGGTTGGATCCCTGGTTGGGAAAATCCTCTGAAGCAGGAAATGGCAACCCACTCGAGTACTCTTGCCTGGAAAATCCCATGGATGGAGGAGCCTGGTAGCTTACAGTCCATGGGGTCACAAAGAGTCGGACACAACTGAGCAGCTTCACTCACTATTCTCTTAATTGGTGGTCATTCTCGGTTCCTCAACTACCCTCAGAGTTCTTAGAAGCCGCCCTAAGTCTCTTGATATGTGGCCTTCTCCAACATGGCTTCTTATTAGTAATCCCACAAGGAGATTCAGTCAGCCAAGATGGAGGGCTGTATAACATAACATGATGAGTAGGACATTTCATCACCTTTGCTGTGTTCTGTTGACAAGAAGTAAGAAATGAGTTTTGCCCGAAATCAGGAGAGGGAATGAAACAAAGACAGATTTTAGGAGGCATCAAATCATTCGGTCATATTAGTGTCTATAAAACTGTAAGCACCTGTTAACGTTGTATTAACTTTCTTCCTGTTTGGCTCCTTCTGCAGTTTCAGTTTTTCTGATCCAAACATAACACTGATGGAATATAGGAAGTATTTTGTCCCTTGCCAATGAAAAATATAGTAATCAAAAAGTTGCTGGTTATTTACAGGCCAACTGAACTGAAGTATTTATAGGTCTAATCATATTTACTTTTTCTCTAAACACTATATAACAGCAGGATTATTCGTAAATATGTGTTGTTGCTGTTCAGTCACGCAGTTGTGTCCAACTCTTTGTGACCCCATGGGCTGCAGCATGCCAGGTTTCCCTGTCCTTCACCATTCCAGGAGCTTGCTCAAACTCATGTCCATTGAATCAGTAATGCCATCTAACCATTGCGTCCTTTGTCATCTCCTTTTCCTTCTGTCCTCAATCTTTCCCAGCATCAGAGTCTTTTTCAATGAGTTGGCTCTTCGCATCAGGTGGCCAAAGTGTTGGCGCCCCAGTTTAAGCATCAGTCTTTCTAATGAATATTCAGAGTTGGTTTCCTTTAGGATTGACTGGTTTGATCTCCTTGTAGTCCAAGGAACTCTCAAGAGTCTTCTCCAGCACGGCAATTTAGAGGCATCAATTCTCCAGCACTCAGCCTTCCTTATGGTCCAACTCTCACATACATACACATGACTACTAGAACAAAAGATTAAGAAAAAAAATTTTAATTTAAATATTTTTCAATGTAAAATGTATTGCAATGTGTTTGCCTTTAGGTTTATATCTATAGACTTTCCAACTAAACTTTCCAATGATGTAAGTATATGTCCTTTGAAGTAGATTGGATAGAATCATTGAATGCTAGATTTGAACATATTCTTAAGCAGAATGTAATATTAAGTTTGATAGAGAATTTAAGCATAATATTTTGAATGTTGTTTGGATAGTTAAATTGCTGATGGGAAATGTTAACTGTAAAACTAATTGAAAACACACCTAAAGATTATTTTTTATTAGCACATATTAAATATTTAGGATGGTTTTCCCATCTGTCTTTTTGTTAACTTATTTAGTATAGCTCTAGATCTATTAGTCACTTATGCTTCTCAATGATTTAATGCCTACAGTGTTCTTCTGTCATCAAATACTTTGTCTGAGAAGTACTATTAGACATATTTGTATAAAGCACATACCTAAGAACATTTATTTTTAATGCCTACACTAGAGATTTGGAATACTTCTTCTCTCCTTATTACTTTGGCTTACTGAGTAAAGATGTAGGATTTTTATTTTCTTATGTGACTTAAGATTTGGCAAACAAATTCCGTGACAATTTGGTCATAGAGCTGTGGTAATGTGGGTAGCCTCTGTCTCAGCACATATTGGTTAGTGTAAATTTCCTTCAGACTAGGAAATAGCATAATAAAAATATGTGTGGTAAGCTGGGGATATTTAGCAAAATATTTAATGATGATTTGGCCATAAATCAGTGGCTCAGTGTTAAAGAATCCACCTGCCAATGCAGGAGACACAGGAGACATAGGTTTGACCAGTGGGTTGCAAAGATCCCCAGGAGTAGGAAGTGGCAACTCACTACAGTAGTCTTGCTGGGATAATCCTATGGAGAGAAGAGCATGGAGCGCTACAGTCCATAGGGTCACAAAAAGTCAGACACTACTGGGCACAGATTGGCCATCAATTGCAGCAAAGGGAGCAAAATTCTACAGAGGAGGTTTGCAATTAATCTTTCTTAGAAATATTTGATATGAGGTAATTAAAAGATCATCTGCTTTTTATATCCCTTACTTCATTATTTGAGGTTTTTTTATTCTAACTTCTGCCAATGACTGATTCTTTGTTTGTATATTAGGATATTTTATCATCAACATAATTATTTTGCTATTTGAAAAAAAACAGTGAAAACATAATTTGAGATATTGCATATAAAAAAGTCTGCATTCTTAATTTAGAATAGAAATATTAAAATATATTCTTAATTGTAGTTGAAAATGAGATAAATTGAGTTTTTTAATAAAATTCATTTCTACATTACTTTTTAACAAATATGTATTTTAAAAAACATAGCTTTTTTAAGATAAAAAAATATTTAAGAGCACATTATCATGCTTTCTAAATAGTCTACCACTTACATAAACTAAAATAAGAAGATCATTCAACAGAAAATGTTAGCTTAGTGATCTTTAAGTATAATATGATGAATGTGTGTGTATGTGCTTGCATAAGTTCAAAACTCAAAATTTAAGCTCTGAGATAAATGTTCATGTATACATCTCACATGGTAGAAGTCCAGTACCACATTCAACATGAACGTGAAAATATCTTGTTTTAAAAAAAAACAAAGAAAACAAGCAATATTAAGTGATGAAGAAAGGGGTGAAGGATCATTAGAATTTCATATCAAGATTATTTTCACGATTCAGGTTGAAGCGAGCATCATCCTAGTGTGATACAATGATGAGTATCTGAAGCAAACATTTGGAATTCTGAATTAATGTAAGTTAGGCTATAATTCATGGCATCCCTGCCTCATATTCCATATCAGGAAATGAACTTCTTTTGTTCGCAGATGAAGCTACCTCGAGGCACCCTAGGGAAATATTCTACTGAGTACCATGGATGTTTTCCAAGGGCTACATGGAGATCCATCTTCAGGCATAGACCCAGGCCTTTTATCAGGAGGAAATAAGGCAGTCTTGCATATCATTGTTGAGCCACAGAGTCACTGTACCAATTTTAGTGAGTGGATAAATAGAGCATTTGTGCCTAACAGACACTTACCTGGATTTAATACAAATATACTCTAGTAGTTATTTGCAGAAAATATGCCCTTTGAAACAATGATATCCCTTAGTATATTTTTCATATTTGCTTAGGTTGTCAGCTTACATCATCTCTCCAGAAAGAGCTATTTCAAACATAGACATTCATGGAATATTCATGGACTTTCTTGCAAAGAATAATTACCTGTAGTTTTCCCATCAGATCCTGAATTTTCCTCCACTGAATTTTTCAGATATATCTTTATATCCTTTGTCATAACATATGTATTATTTTAAAGTATGTGGAGTTTATAAGGATTTCACTAACCAAATTCCTCATTATTCTGTCTATCCCTGCTTTTCATTCATGATTTTATCTTCTCATATACTGTTTTTTTGTGGTGTGTTTCTAGGTGGGTACTGGCATGTACTAGATAGTGACTTTAAATTCTAGTGTGTAGTCATCTTCCTTTAAAAAGCTTTTATATGTTTTTTGAAATTAAGTGAGGCGTTAGTAATCTAGGATCATGTAAATTTAATTTCAGAGTCTGAATTTTCTAGGAGACTCAAATGATAAATTATTTTTAGCTTATAATTAAATTCCAATTCAAATGCAAGAAAGCTGTCAATACCTTGAATCTGGCCTGTTTAAACATGTGAATAATATTATTATTCCACAATTGTCTGTCTAACCATATGAAATTGTCAACCGTTTTGCTCTACCTTTAGAAATAGTGAAATGTTCCCAGGAGGAAAATAACTCTAATGCTGAATTCATTTACCTGATTTTTCCATCTTCTATATGTCAGGAACAACTTAGTGAATAAAAGAACAATAAGTAGTTCTATCCAACCTGATGTCCTCATGTTCCTATGCCTTCAAACAGGTGTTCGTGAATGTGTGCACACATAATATTTTACTTTTGTAGTTTTTTTTAATTGTTTTGCTGTAGCAGAAGTAATCTTGACTTTAAACATATGAAGAGGTCAATCTAGAAGAATTAAACAGCTTACTCATAATATCACAGATAGTTACAACAGATGGGGAACTAGAACTTGTTCTGGCTCTATGGTTCTTCTCCTTATCAGAAGAACCATTCCATCTATCAGTCACTTGCTGTGGATAAAGGGCAGCTCTCGCAGTGGTGCAGGCAAGTACATCAAATGCCAGGGACAGAAATATCAATGGTGTGAACTTAGTGTTCAACACTAGAGGAGGCAGCAGCCTAATCACAACCATTCTGTCACATGATTTGACTCTGACACTGGTAGCATAACCTCTGTATCTTCCTGACATTTTTAAGAAACGTCTCCCAAATATCTGGGTGATTCTGCGGATTATCCAAGGTTCAATGTCAATAAATGAATTCCTGCATAAAACAGGTAAAATCAATTTCAGAACTCAAAACTAAGAACCTCAGGGTTACAACATTATATCTTTGGACCCTCTGAGGCATATCAGGAACATGTAAAAGTACCAGAACTAAAGAGAACAAAAGACAAACCACTACCACAGCAACAAAAACAAGAAATGTGCTTTAAATAATATAAGAAGAAAACTAAAGACAGAAAGGTTTAACCTCTCTAAGAGGCATTTCTTGAAATGTTATGCCTACAACAAAAATTGTGAAGCATTGTGAATATTTAGAGCATAGGGGCCTGGAATGTGATGTGTTGCAAAGTGTCCAATATTCCTACACAAAGAAGACAATACCCAAAAGACTGAATAAATTTCAATATTCTCCTATGGTATTCATACCACAAAAATATTTGTTTATTTATTTTAGTCTAGAATCCATCCCTTTAAATTACATGGCTTTAATGTATACTATTTAGGAATATGATGTCCCTGTAAATAAATTAAATATCAGAACATCAGATCACTGATGACGGGGCTGCCATATTATATGTTATCTGCTTGCCTATGGAGTGCAACTGAATTTCTGAAATTGGCATGTATCACTTTTGCTTTGAATATGACTGCATGTATAAGATAACTGTAACTAATTTATAGTGGCAGTTAATGTAAGCTCATTCAGTTCAGTCACTCAGCCGTGTCCAACTCTTTGTGACCCCATGGACTGCAACATGCCAAACTTCCCTGTTCATCACCAACTCCTGGAGCTTAATCAAACTCACGCCCATCGAATTAATGATTCCATTCAATCATCTTATCCATGGCCATCGCCTTCTTCTTCTGCCTTTAATCTTTCCCAGCATCAGGGTCTTTTCCAATGAGTCAGTTCTTAGCTTTACGTGGTGAAATTATTGGAGTTTCAGCTTTAGCATCAGTCCTTCCAATGAATATTCAGGACTGATATCCTTTAGGATGCACTGGTTGGATCTCCTTGCAGTCCAAGGGACTCTCAAGTGTCTTCTCCAATACCACAGTTCAAAAGCATCAATTCTTCAGCACTCAGCTTTCTTTATAGTCCAACTCTCGCATCCATATATGACTACTGGAAAACCATAGCTCATTCAGGACTACTTTCCTTTAGGATGAACTGGTTGGATCTCCTTGCAGTCCAAGGGACTCTCAAGAGTCTTATCCAATACCACAGTTCAAAAGCAACAAATCTTCAGTGTTTAGGTTTCTTTGTAGTCCAACTCTCACATGCATACATGACTAGTAGAAAAACTAAAGCTTTGACTAGATGGACTTTGTTGGCAGAGTAATGTCACTGCCTTTTAATATGCTGTCTAGCTTGGTCAGAGCTTTTCTTCCCAGGAGCAAGCATCTTTTAGTTTCATGGCTGCAGTCACAATCTGCAGTGATTTTGGAGTGAAAATCACCACCCCCTCCAAAGAGTCTGTCACTATTTCCATTGTTTCCCCATCTATTTGCCATGAAGTGATGGGACCAGATGCCACGATCTTAGTTTTCTGAATGTTGAGTTTAAGCCAACTTTTTCACTCTCCTCTTTCATTTTCATCAAGAGGCTCTTTAGTTCTTCACTTTCTGCCATAAGTGTGGTGTCATCTGCATATCTGAGGTTATTGATATTTCTCTCAGCAATCTTGACTCCAGCTTGTGCTTCCTCCAGCCCAGCATTTCTCATGACGTACTCTGCATATAAGTTAAATAAGCAGGGTGACAATATACAGCCTTGACATACTCCTTTCCCGATTTGCAACCAGTATGTAGTTCCATGTCCATTTCTAACTGTTGCTTCTTGATCTGCAAACAGATTCCTCAGGAAACAGGTCAGGTGGTCTGGAATTCCCATCTTTTTCAGAATTTTCCACTTTTTGTTGTGATCCACACAGTTGAAAGCTTTGGGGTAGTCAGCAAAGCAAATGTAGATGTTTTTCTGGAACTCTTGCTTTTTTGATGATCCAGTGGATGTTGGCAATTTGGTCTCTGACTCCTCTCCCTTTTTAAAATCCAGCTTGAACATCTGAAATTTCATGGTTAATGTACCTTTGAAGCCTGGCTTGGAGAATTTTGATCATTACATTGCTAGTGTGTTAGATGAGTGCAATTGTGCAGTTGTTTGAACATTTTTTGGCATTGCCTTTCTTTGGGAGTGAAGTGAAAACTGATCTTTTCCAGTCCTGTGGCCACTGCTGAGTTTACAAATTTGCTGACATATTGAGTGCAGCACTTTAATAGCATCATCTTTTAGAATTTAAAATTGCTCAGTTGGGATTCCATCACCTCCTCTAGCTTTGTTCGTAGTGATGTTTCTTAAGGCCCACTTGACTTTGCATTTCAGGATGCCTGGCTCTAGGTGAGTGATCACACCATTGTGATTATCTGGGTCATGAAGATCTTTTTTGTATAGTTCTTCTGTGTATGCTTGCCATCTCTTCTTAATATCTGTTAGGTCCATATAATTTCTGTCCTTTATTGTGCCCATCTTTGCATGAAATGTTTCCTTTGTATCTCTATTTTCTTGAAGAGATCTCTAGTCTTTCCCATTCTATTGTTTTCCTCCATTTCTTTGCATTGATCCCTGAGGAAGGCTTTCTTATCTCTCCTTGTTATTCTTTGGAACTTTGCATTCAAATGGGCATATTTTTCCTTTTCTCCTTAGCCTTTAGCCTCTCTTCTTTTCTGAGCTATTTGTAAGGCCTCCTCAGACAACCATTTTGCCTTTTTGCCTTTCTTTTTCTTGGGGATGGTCTTGATCACTGCTTCCTGTACAATGTCACAAACCTCTGTCTGTAGTTCATCAGGCACTCTGTCTATCAGATCTAATTCCTTGAATCTATTTATAACTTCCACTGTATAATCTTTAGGGATTTGATTTAGGTCATTCCTGCATGATCTAGTAGTTTTCCCCTACTTTCTTCAATTTAAGTCTGAATTTTGTCATAAGAATTTCATGATCTGAGCCACAGTCAGCTCCCAGTCTTGTTTTTCTGACTATATAGAACTTCTTCTTTTTTGGCTACAAAGAATATAATCAATCTTGTTTCTATTTTGACCATCTGGTGATGTCCATGTGTAGAATTGTCTCTTGTGTTGTTGGAAGAGGTTGTTTGCTATGACCAGTGCATTCTCTTGGCAAAGCTCTGTTAGTCTTTGCCCTGTTTTGGACTCTGAGGCCAAATTTGCCTGTTACTCCAGGTATCTCTTGACTTCCGAGTTTTGCATTCCAGTCCCCTATAATGAAACATACATCTTTTGTGTGTGTTAGTTCTAGGAGGTCTTGTAGGTCTTCATAAAACCATTCAACTTCAGCTTCTTCAGCCTTACTGGTTGGGGCATAGACTTGGATTACTGTGATATTGAATGACTTGCCTTGAAAATGAACAGAGATCATTCTGTCGTTTTTGAGATTGAATCCAAGTACTGCATTTCAGACTTTTATTAACTATGATGGCTACTCCATTTCTTCTAAGGGATTCTGGCCACAGTAGTAGATATAATGGTCATCTGAGTTAAATTCACCCATTCCAGTCCATTTTAGTTCAGTTGCTCGGTCGTGTCCAACACTTTGTGACCCCATGGACTGCAGCACACCAGGCCTCCCTGTCCATCACCAAATCCTGGAGTTTACTCAAACTCATGTTCATTGAGTTGGTGATGCCATCCAACCATCTTATATTCTGTTGTCCCCCTCTTCTCCAGGTCCAGTTCTAAATGTTGCTTCCTGACCTGCATACAGATTTCTCAAGAGGCAGGTCTAGTGGTCTGGTATTCCCATCTTTTCCAGAATTTTCTAGAGTTTATTGTGATCTACAGAGTCAAAGGATTTGACATAGTCAGTAAAGCAGAAATAGATGTTCAATAGTTCACTGATTTGTAAAATGTCGGTATTCACTCTTGCCATCTCCTGCTTGACCACTTCCAATTTGCCTTGATTCATGGACCTAACATTCCATGTTCCTGTGCAATATTTCTCTTTACAGCATCGGACTTTACGTCCATCACCAGTCACATCCACAACTGCCTGTAAATGTATTATATATATTATTTATTTCCTCTTTTATTTCTTCTAAGTATTTTGGCCCTCATATTGATTTATCTTTGTGTTTTATGTGTAGCAAAATGAAATTCATAATTTTGTTTCAGAAAAATAAGGGAGTTGTCATAAAATATTTCTTAGAAAAAGACATTAGTGAACAGGATCAAGAACTACAATTGTGTTCTTAACATTGGAAAAATGAAAAATAACATTTTGATAGCTGAATATTCATTCACCCTTTCTTCCTTACATAGACAAGCCTACAAAGGATTCTTTTCAGGATGGAAATGCATTTGGCTAAAGATTCTATGATTTCAAAATTTCCTTGGCATTAGGAGAGTAAATAATACAAATATGGTCAATGAAATATAAAGATCACTGAGTTTACTGGGGAAAATAATTTTAAGAAAAACAGATATGTTCACATACTCCTTTCATTTCTTTTCTTAACTGTTTAATTTTTACTATTCATCCTGGCTATAGAATAGATATAATGGTCAAAGTTATAGCAGATATCTTGCAAAATAATATGTGGTGCTTTGTGTAAATGAAATGCAGGATTGCCATTCAAGAAGCAGGGGTGAAATATATGGATAATTATACAAAATTTTCTTTCAAATATTTCACTATTTTAAAATTTAAAAGGGATAATAGTAATATTTGAGTAACAAAATAATGGCAGAAAAATATTGCAAATGGTATAAAATATTTTCATCCATTAATTTTTATAACAATAAATTATAATGATGTATTAATGTGATATGTAATTGTTCCTAAGATTTTTCTGGCTAATTTTCCTCCAACTCTATCCAGTATGTCATCAAAAAACTGGAAATAGAACTGCCATATGACCCAGCAATCCCACTCCTGGGCATACACACCGAGGAAACCAGATCTGAAAGAGACACATGCACCCCAATGTTCATCACAGCACTGTTTATAATAGCCAGGACATGGAAGCAACCTAGATGCCCATCAGCAGATGAATGGATAAGGAAGCTGTGGTACATATACACCATGGACTGTTACTCAGCCATTAAAAAGATTCATATGAATCAGTTCTAATGAGATGGATGAAACTGGAGCCCATTATACAGAGTGAAGTAAGCCAGAAAGATAAAGACCATTACAGTATACTAACACATATATATGGAATTTAGAAAGATGGTAATGATAACCCTATATGCAAAACAGAAAAAGAGACACAGATGTACAGAACAGACTTTTGGACTCTGTGGGAGAAGGCGAGGGTGGGATGTTTCGAAAGAACAGCATGTATATTATCTAGGGTGAAACAGATCACCAGCCCAGGCTGGATGCATGAGACAAGTGCTCTGGCCTGGTGCACTGGGAAGACCCAGAGGGATCGGGTGGAGAGGGAGGTGGGAGGGGGGATTGGGATGGGGAATACATGTAACTCCATGGCTGATTCATGTCAATGCATGACAAAACCCACTACAATGTTGTGAAGTAATTAGCCTCCAACTAATAAAAATAAATGAAAAAAATACTTTTAATAACTTCATTTTTAAATAGTAAAATTGAGAGTGACACCAGTGTCTCTTGCCAATGCAAGAAATAATTTTTAATTTTGAGATGGATCTTTCTGCTGATGTTCTTATTACTGCTGCTGTTAACTGTACTTTATAAGATGTGAAAACTTTGGCATACAGTTTTATAATTTATTTCAAAATATAAATTTTAGTATATCTAGAGCTAATGAGATTTGTTGAAATATTTTCCAAAAAATATTTAACACTTCAACCAAATCATCTTTTTTGAAAGTCTTAATTTAATTTAAAATTTATATAATGGCATTTTACTAGTTCCTCGGACACTTACTGTAACTTGGGACCACCCGTGGCCAGTGGAACTGCTATGCACACAAGTTGCCCTTAGTTCTTATTGCCTGTAGGCCTGAACTGATGTCTGCACACGTTGCCACCCCACATATGTCACCCGCTCATGCACATGGTTTATTTTCTCTTAAGACTACATTTATAAGATGCATCTTCAAAGAAAGTAGTATTAACAATATCAAGAGGTGTTAAACCAATAGCTGAATCCCTTCTGAGAGCAGGGCCTTGTGTAACCACACAGTTTTCACATATGAAGCTGATCCTACAGATAAATTAAAAACATGATGGAGCAGTTAAAAAGCCATGCACTAAGAATGATGGATAGAGAAAGTAGCATTCAGGGTACTTGATATAAAAATGGAGAAATGGTGTCACTATAAACCCTTCACAGCCAATTCTTGACTTTGTATTAGGTCATAACAACAATAACAAAACTCCAAAACAAAGCAAAACAAAAAGCAAGTAAATAAATACCTAAATGATTAAACCAGTCTTTCTTCAGGTGTTTTTTGTCTTTTGATATTTAAATACATTCTTAAAGAGCATATAATTAATTACACAGAATTGTGTTGTGACAAGTAACAAAATTTCATATACAGAATAGGCATTCTGAAAAAGAGCGGGCTGTAGACGTTTGCAAACCTTCATATTAAAATGTCAAGTGCTGATTACCTTTTTGATGCATATGCAGACACATCAAAAACTTTAGGCAAACTTTCATATTCTGACCATTAAACAAGAGATACATGCTGACTGAGCTGTAGCACAGGTTTCTTCTATCGGAAAGTAAGTTGTTCCTGTGAAATCTTTTCTAAGTCAATATGGCATAAAGCGAAAAAAAAAATTGCCTAAGGACACATCTTGCTAACAGCTGCCCAAAATAAATCAAGAAAAGGGACAGAAGCTTTTAGAAGCAATTCAAAGCTGTGGAGGCTTGAGATGCTGAGTGTAGTTCTCCTCAGAAGGAGATTGGCAATGTAAAACTCTTCAGACAACCATAGAGGAAATCTTTACAACTTTGAATTTTGTAGTGGGTTTGTAGATATGACACCTAAAATATGAGTAACAAAAGAAACGTAGGTATATTGGACTTCATCGACATTTGAAATTTCTGTAGATTAAAGAATATTTTCAAGAAAGTGAGCAAACAACCCCATTTAAAACAGGCAAAGAACTTTTGTAAACATTTCTCCAAAGAAGATTATAAATGGCTAATAAGCACAAAAAAGCTATACAACATCAGTAGTCATTAGAGAAATGAAAATCAGAACTGTTGAGACATCACTTCACACTTACTGTGCTGTGTGTGCTGAGTTGCTTCAGTCGTGTCTGACTCCGAGTGGCCGTATGTACTGTAGCCTGCCAGACTCTGTCCATGGGATTCTCCAGAATACTAGAGTAGGTTGCCATGCCTTCCTTCAGGCATCAGTTCAGACTGTAGCATGCCAGGCTTCCCTGTCTGTCACCAACTCCTGGAGCTTGCTCAAACTCATGTCCATAGAATCGGTGATGCCATCCAACCATCTCATCTGCTGTTGTCCCTTCTCTTCCTGCCTTCAACCTTTCCCAGCATCAGGGTCTTCTCCAGTGAATCGGCTCTTTGCATCAGGTGGCCAAAGTATTGGAGCTTCAGCTTCAGCATCAGTCCTTCCAATGAATATTCAGGATAGAATGGCTATATTTAAAAACAAACAAACAAAAATCACAAAATAAAGTGTAAGCAAAAGTGTGAAGAAATTGAAACCTTCTTAGATTGCTGGTGGAAATGTTACATTGTGTAGCCATGTGGAAAAGAGTTTGGAAATTCCTTTAAAGCTAAACATAAAAGTACCCTATCACTAAGAGTCCACTCCTAGGTAAACTGAAACAATTGAAAACAAGGACAAAAGAGATATTTGTGTGCCAGTGTTCACTGCAGCATTGTTAACATTAGCCCTAAGATGGAAGCAATCCAACAGTTCATCAATAAATGAATGGATAAATAAAATTTTTTTATATACATAATAAACTGTTATTCAGCCATAAATAGGAAACAAGTCTTAATACATGTTACCACATGAATGAAACATAAAAACTACTGGGAAGGCAGGGACAAAAGGGCAAATACTGTGTAATTCAACTTATACGAAATATCTACAATAGTCAAATTATAAACTGATTAAAGTTTAGCAGGAGTTGGGGCAAGAGGAAAATGGGGAGTTATTACTTAATGACTATCAAGTTCCTGTTTAGATTATTGAAAAAGTTTTGGAAATCTAAAGAAGTGGATGACTATACAACATTGTGAATATAACTAATGCTGCTGAACTACACACTTAAAATAGTTAAAATAGAAATGTTATGTTGTATATATATTCTACAATAAAAACTTAGAATTTAAAATAAAATTGGAGATTAAAAGCAATACTTTATAATGATAATCAGTTCAGTCTATTAGAAAAAATCAAATTGATTTAATTAAACATCCCATTATAATACTCCCTAAAATGACTGTAGACATTTATGTGTAGTGTTCCACCATTTATTTGGCCACTCAATGCATACTCTAAGCAGAGGGATTTTCAAAGTATATAATTTTTCCTCTTGGAATCACATATTTTAAATAAGTTTTATCAGGTGCTATGAATGATGTTGAGGGTGTCAAATCTTTAACAGTGGAATGATCTGTTTTTATTTTTAAATTTTTGGATCAATTTTCTTGTGTAAACTTTTAATTTAATTTTTATTAAGCTATAGCTGATTTACAATATTATGTTAGTTTCAGCTGCACAGCTTCAAATGCTTTTCCCTTATAGTTATCACAAGATATTGAATAGAGTTCCATGTGCCATGCAGTAAATCCCGGTTGTTTATCTATTTTATATATGCATGCTAAGTTGCTTCAGTCAGGTCTTTTGCAACCCCATGGACTGTAGCCTGCTATGATCCTCTGTCCACGGGATTCTCCAGGCAAGACCACTGGAGTGGGTTGCCATTTCCTTCTCCAGGATTTTATAGATAGTAGTGTGTATCTACGAATCTCTTAATCTGTCCCTCCTCCTCCTCTTTCCCTTTGGGTTAGTTTGTTTTCTATGTCTGTGAGTCTGTTTATGTTTTGTAAATATGTTTTATTTGCATTAATTTTTTTTAATTTCACATATAAGTGATATTATGTAATATTTGCCTTTTGCCTGCCTGACTAAACCTGAAAAGAGTGTAGTGTAAGTTCTCCTCCTACTAATATTTATAAGGAAGGTCAGTGAGTGATCTGAATTATCTTCACCTTACAGCTGTAGAACATACATAAAGGGAGAGAGTAATGCTCAGAGTTAGTGATGCATCACTGAGACACAGTATCAGAAAAGTGAAATAGCCCAAGGCCATCATCTAGAATAGAGTCATGACACTGGGGTGGTGCAGACAATCTAAAGCAAGTGGCTATGTCTAAGTCAGCTTCTGTTTCCAAGCATTTGAGTAATTTGCAGTTTGTTCATCTTTATCAGAATTCTAAAGCTAAATACATAGTATAATTTCATTCATACCAAGCTATATCCAGATCACATAATTGCCAGATTAATAATATTGAGTAGATTATAACTGCAGAGACTATCTTTTAATTCTTTGTGCTTTTAGAACTGACATATAAGAAGCATTCAGTAATATTTTTCAGAGGTTACAAAATCATCCTGTTAACTAAAAAATACTGTTGGTGATTTCAAAGATGTGCAGGAGCTGGGAGGGAATTTCTCCTGTCCATCGTACAGTAAAGCAGTAATATCTCAGTGACAGTCTGACTTGTACACAAAGTGGTATAGTCAAATCCCTGAAAGAAAATATTATTTTCTATCAATTGGTTTATGACATTTTATTTTCCTTCTGAATCTTATTTTGGATTCTAGGTTGATGAACCAGGCAGAAAACAGAATACACTGAGAAAGACAGGCCTGGATTGCCTGCCTTTGGCCAATGATCAGTTATAAATAGTATTCTCTTGTCATTGACTTCTGAGCACATAAAAGGAAGAATCAGAATGACCACACAGGGGAATTACAGAACATGGTAAAGGTCAAAGCTATACAACTTAGTATTATCTTTCAAGGAACATATGAAGCCATAGAATTCTAAAACCTAATTCCTGTGACAAAAATCTCTAACAAAAAGAAAAAAAAAATAGCACAATATAAATCTAGTTCTCTACTGTTCTCTGGTAGCTTAGATGGCAAAGAATCAGCCTGCAAGGAGAGAGACCTGAATTTGATCCCTGGGTTGGGAAGATCTGGAGTCAGGCGGGGCAACCCACTCCAGTGTTCTTGCCTGGAGAATTCCCATGGACAGAGGAGCTACATGGCATGGGGTGGCAGAGAGCTGGACATGACTGAGCGATTAATCACAGCACAGCAAAGCACATTCTCTGGAGCAGGAGGAAAACTTATCATCGTAATCTGTTTTAGTTACAAGCCTAAGAATATAATCTTATTGATAATAGTCATATAATCAGAAATGAGTGTCAGATGAAGTATCTTATAATGGAATTTTATGGCAGAGCTTCCTTAACTGTGCTTTATGACTAGCATGTTTCCTTGTTTTACTAAAGATTTGGTTGGAATTTAAAATTAATCCATAAGATTTGTTACATTAAAATTGGAAGAAATTAAATTTTATAATCACGAGAAAATTTTAAAGATATTCTCTAACATCAAAAGTCAATTTGAAAATAATCTTTCTTAATCAGCCTCAGCATAGGTCTTTTCAATAGCATATATAATGAGAAACAGTAAGCTAATTCTAGCAGGCTTTAGCTCCATGATTAAGTCAGCTTAGCTTGAAGCAGTTTTGTTCTAGAAATGTGTGTGTATGTGTATTTAGTTCCAGGCTGAAATATTTCTAACCAAAATATATTTTATCTCAAGTACTAGTAAGTTTGCCAGCTTCAACTTTTAGTTAATTAGTGACTCCCTTAGAATATAGCAAAATGTTAGGTAAAAAACTAAGTTATTAATATTCAGGCAAGATTAGGGTGCTGGTGTTCTGGTAATACTTTAACTGATATAGGATACTACTAACACCAACATAAGAGTGAATATGGAAATAATGAATACCATACTTAAGATGAATATTTTTTCCCTAAGAAAAATAATCTTATTTTTGAGGGGAGATATTGGGTGTCCTAGATTAAATGGCTATTTGATTTTGAGGTAGCTGATTATTCCACAACACTTTTGGCACCAGAGACCAGTTTTGTGGAGGACAATTTTTCCATTGTCCAGGGGATACAAGTGATGAGAAGTGGCTATACATACAGCTAAAGGTTTGCTCACTCATCTGTCTGCCTCTCACTTTCTGATGTGTAGCCTGGTTTCTACCTTTCCATTATCCGGGGTTGGGGACCCCTAAGAGAAAGAGCTAGTTTTCTTTGTTACATCAAACCAAATTCAGATGAATATTCCTTCATCTTTTGACCATCCTTGTGCTGGGAAAGATCAAAGGCAGGAGGAGAACGGAACGACAGGATAAGATGGCTGGATGGCATCACTGATTCAATGAACATGAGTTTAAACAAATTCTGGGAGATGAAGGACAGGGAAACCTGGTGTGCTGCAGTCCATGGGGTTGCAAAGAGTCAGACATGACTAAGCAACTAGACAACAGAAACAACATGCTATTTTGAGGGAAAGGCCATTTGGACATATATACTTCTTGTGGCTGTCATCTACAGAATTATCTGCTATTTCCCTCTCATCAAATTCTTTGCCACCTAGATATTCTCCTTACCTTTCCCCACCTTCTTCTGACATGATTTCAGCATTCAGATAGCCCTTCAAAAAAGAACTTTGGCCTTTGGGTACCTGACCTTTTAATTCTCTGTACCTTTCTCTTTCAATCCACTTTAGCCATTTCTTTCTGTGGCAAAATCCTTGACCTTGTTTTTTTCAGGATGGGATGGGCCTACTGATGAAGCCAGCAATAGAAATGCTCCATAAATGATTCTTTCCTGTTTTCATTTTCACCACTTCATTTGTTCTTCAAACTCAAAGAGTTTGAAGTTACTTTGTTTTCTGTGCACTATCCCACTTAATTTTTTTCCTGATTTTTGTTCTAGGTTGAAATTAATGGTCCATAGCCTTAACTGCTCTCTTATAAATATCCCTAGTTCCCTGAACCCCTTGTCCTTCATAAATTCCTGATCAATTTAACTGCCAGCCTTAGTGGTTAACTGTCTCTCAAACTCCTGCCACAAATCCTTCAAAAGCAACCTATTTCCTCTTACTTTTGTAAAAGTTTATATTTCTGTATAAAGCTAATGCTTCTATCTTTGCTCTGAATCCAACCACACTAGCTTCATTAAGAATAGAAATTCAATCTTTATTTTCTGTCATACTTTCAACTTTCTCTCTATACTGGCTTTCTACTATAAACATGGACCTGTGCTCAAATTTTTCACCTTCCACCCATCCCCACCATCCCATGTCAAATCATTACATTTCTCTTCTCTTTCCAGCCAAAGTTTCTGGTAGATTTATATATTTTATTTTTAATTACCAATTGTATGTTCATTTAAACCTATTATATTCTACTCTCTCCCCCATCAGTCTAATGAAACTTGTCTTGCAGTGATCCCTCAATTTCATATGTTTAACTCATGAGACCGTTAACATCTACGTATTAAATTGTTTTTTTCTTAACAGTTCACTGATTTCCATATCACTTCTGCTACTGTACTTTAGGCTGATGTCTTTGGCAGGCATTACTACAAAAATGTTTCAATTTGTCTAGACAATATACAGTTTTTTTCATTTTGCAGTTAGAGGATTCTTTTGCAAATTTCAGCAGGCAGTGGCATTCCTCTCCATTCATACCCATTGAATTCTGTTAGGACTGTGCTGTCCTCTTGATTTTTATTTCCTAGAACAAGTGTCTCTTGCTGATGTAACAGCTGAATGCTCAGTTGTTCCTTCTTCCTGAAATATTATTCTTCAGATAACTTCCCTCCTATTTGCTAACTCCTCCTATTTATATTTCAAGTTTCAGTTAAAATTTCATTTTCTTTATACTCCTTGTGACCTCTCCACCAAATCCGAGTCTTTCCATCACACCCGTATCCCATGCAAGCTCTGAATGTACTGTGTTTTCCCTTGTAAAACATTTATCAAATTCTTTTAATTGCTCAGTTGTTTCTCTGTGTCTTACAGAGACTTCTTACAGGGTGACTTCTATCACCAATCTCTAGACCCAGGAGACTAACTAATAGTAGATTAACACATTCTCTAATGCTTAGTAGATACTCATAAATATGCACTGAATAAATCAATGAATGAATATATGATAAAACAATATTATAAAAAATCCCATCACTATTCATTAGAAGGTAAATGGTTCCAGCATATAGGGAACCTCTTATTAGCTTAATAACTAAATTTCTGTGTCATTTCTTTCTGCATGCCTTTACTGAAATTTTGCTTTGTTTTTTTCTTAAAGAATTTGGGATTTGAGTCATTTCTTTTGTGCAACCAAAGTCAGCTATTTTTCTACTTTAATTACAAATCAACTGTGTAGCATAATAATATACAAATGTCTTAATTCCCTGCTCTATCTAAATAATACTACAGACTTCTTGAAAATATATGCAGAACTAGTAATTATAGGAAGACAGAGAATTTGTTTAAAAAAAAGAAAAAAGTTGAGAATTAAGAACTCCTTTAAAACTACTTATATTCAAGTAATTGATCATTATTGAACTTTAAAAGCAACAGACTTAAGAAATCAAATTCAAACACTTTTCTCAATAGGCCCTTTGTTTTCTTGGAAAATATGTCTGTTTTTGAATCATTAATCAGCTCAATTCAGAAAATATTTTAGTAGACACAGATGCAACCTGATAAATATTCACTTATTCGGCCTATGTACTTTTATGTAAACTGAACTTATTGTTGATCAACTTATTAGATTAAACAATTCATACATTAATTCATGGAAGAGCTTGATCCCTGGTATTTTTCATTACCTACTAGAACCTTCTTAGTTTTCTTTTCGAGCATATGCTCCTGAAATATACTGTTGACCCTGGATAGCAGAGATGCCTTTAAAACCCTGGAAGTTATCTTTTTAGTTGGAAGCTCTCCTTTCTCCTGTTTCTCACTATTTTTTGCCCACCTTACTTTGTCAACTTCATTTTAATTATCTGTTTTTAATGGAAAGGAAAACTTTCATTCCTAATGTGTTGTTTTAAATAGATGTGTCTGATCTCAATGACTCATTAGCTCCTTCTGACAAACTCAGTAAGCATCTAATTTCTCTTTTGCTAACCTTTGTTCTCTGTTTGTTTCCCATTTAAATCCTATTTTCAATCCAGTCTATATACCCACTTTTCAGATTTTTTGCAGATCAGACAACAGATAGGCTTGAGTCTGAAAAATAGTTGATGCTATTTTTTTTTTTTTTCTGGAATTGAGTTCCAGTGATGCCAAACTCCCTGTTTTTATTCTTGTATTACCCCAATGAGGGGAGGAACTTCTAGAAATATACTGTCATATTTGAATTACCAAAATACCATAAGCATACATACAAACAAATACATTTTTCAACCAGTGAAGAAATTTATTTCCTCTCTCAGGAAATGGAATCTCAGTTCAGGAGGTTGTTATGATTCAAATAATGCAGAACTATTAATAATGCTTGTGTCTTTCACAATGATCTCAAACTTTAAACATTTTAAATTTTAATTTTTTTTTCCTCTCCCAATCTATCAATTTAGGTGAGCAGTAGAAAGGAATCACAAATTAATTTATTTTCTTCAGGTAAAATGGAGGCATAGGAGAAATTAACTCAAGTTCAGTTCAGTTCAGTTCAGTCACTCAGTCGTGTCCAACTCTTTGCAACCCCATGAATCACAGCACACCAGGCCTCCCTGTCCATCACCAACTCCCGGAGTTTACTCAAACTCATGTCCATCGAGTTGGTGAAGCCATCCAGCAATCTCATCCTCTGTTGTCCCCTTCTCCTCCTGCCCCCAATCCCTCCCAGCATCAGGGTCTTTTCCAATAAGTCAACTCTTCCCATGACATGGCCAAAGTATTGGAGTCTCAGCTCCAGCATCAGTCCTTCCAATTATCACTCAGGACTGATCTCCTTTAGAATAGACTGATTGGATCCCCTTGCAGTCCAAGGGACTCTCAAGAGTCTTCTCCAACACGACAGTTCAAAGCCTTCAATTCTTCGGCGCTCGGCTTTCTTCACAGTATAGTTAACATCTATGAAAAATAATCTTCTTGTCTGCCTTCTTCAACAGGTTGTCTAAAGTACATAGCTTTCCTTCCAAGGAGCAAACATCTTTTAATTTCATGATTGCAGTCACCATCCACTGTGATTTTGGAGCACAAGAAAATAAAAATTTGTCACTGCTTCTACTGGAAGGACAGCTATGACAAAACTAGAAGCATACTCAAAAGGAGAAACATCACATTGCTGACAAAGTTTCTTATAGTCAAAGCTATGATTATTTTCCAGTAGCCATGTACAGATGTGAGTTGAACCATAAAGAAGACTGAACACTGAAGAACTGATGCTTTTAAATTGTAGTTCTGTAGAAGACTTTTGAGTGTCCCTTGGACTGCAAGGAGACCAAACCAATCAATCATAGAGGCAATCAACCCTGAAAATTCAGTGGAAGGACAGATGCTGAAGCTGAAGCACCAATACTTTGGCCACCTGATGCAAAGAGCTGACTCATTGGAAAAGACCCCAGTGCTAGGAAATACTTATGGCAAAATGAGAAGGGTTCAGAGGATAAGATGGTTAGATAGCATCCTCCATTCAATGGATGTGAATGTGAGCAAACTCCAGAAGATAGTGGAGGACAGAAGAGCCTGGCATGCTGCAGTCCATGGGGTTGGACATCCACAAGGAGTTGGATGTGACTTGGGAGTAACAACAATAAAGTACATGAACAATACTTGGAAAACATAGAAGGTACTCAAATATGCTTACTTAAATGATCCACTTGCCATGGGATGAGCAATTATTTTTTTTAAGTTTACTTCCAGAATTTACACTTTTATAGCCTCGCTTAAAACATTAAAACTCTTAGTCATCATCTATTCGATAGTCTCTAGGACACTTGAATAAGTCCTTTACAAATTTATCAATAGATCATAATCACAGTAATTTGAAAAGCAATATAAAAAGATGAAGAATATCTGATACTTAGTGTTTGCAGGTGTCTATGGAAATGGGCTCTCATTGTTATAAAAATCTAACTTGGACCAGTAGGTGTAAAGGTGGTTTTCACTTCTTAAACACATGCACACGAACAATTTAGATATACAATTCTAACTGTTGAGGTTTCAGACATTTACCATAGTTGTATAAGTAGAATTCTGTATCAGACTTCTGTATAAGGATTTTTATTACAAAGTTCTTTAATGTAGCAGAAATGTAATCATCCTTAATTCTCTAAAATTAATCAGTGATGGTAAATTAATAAAATTGTAAAATGTGATATGTAGGCTCAAAGATGAATGAGATAGATTCATATTTTCTAACATGGACATATTTGGATAATAACAGTTTCAAAAATACAGAAATAGGCTTTGAAATATACAGGATGTCTTATTTTATAATACTTATGATTAGTGCATAACTTAGGTGTTCATTTTTTTTTCTATTAATAATGCATTTTTCTAGAACTAAAACATACTAGTCATTATTTCTTATTCCTGGAGTTGCATTAATTTTCACTTTTTTTTTTAAATTGTAATACTTGAATTGATGTTGTTGTTAGTCACTAAGTCACGTACAGCCTCCAACTAATAAAAATAAATGGAAAAGAAAAAATTAAGTCACGTACGGCTCTTCTGTGTAGACTATCACCCAGCAGGCTCCTCTGTCTTTCCTCTGGATTTCCCAGGCAACAATACTGGAGTAGGTTGCCGTTTCCTTCTCCAGGGGATCTTCCCAACCAGAAATTGAATCTGCATCTCCTTCATTGGCAGGAGGATTTTTTTTTTTTTTTTTTTACCACTTAGCCACCAGGGAAGCCCTGATATACAACTTACATATGCTATACTTATATTCAATGTTGTTCAGATATCACCTTATTCCAAGCTGCCTTGTGGACTTAATACAATTCTAATTAATATCTACTGGGTGTTTTACAGATATTTGGTCAGTTTGTTTAAAACTTGTATGGAAATACAAGGGAAATTTAATTTCAAAAGGAATCTAGTAAAAGAATAAAGAGGACTTACATTGACTAATTTCAAGACTCATTATAGAGTAATCAAGATAGAGCGTCACTAGATAAGAATGGATGTATAGATTGAAGGGAAAAAAATGAGGTCAAAAGTAAATCCCACAAATATGCTCAAATGATTTTTGCCAAAACTCCAAGGATATTAAATGCAGGAGACAGAAGTCTTTCTCTCAAATGAAGCTGATAGCCTTTATGTCTTTATGGGGTAGGGGAATAAACCTTGAGTATAACCTGCTATCATTCAAAAATTTAACTTGAAATTGTTCTTAGTTCCAAACATGAAAGTGATAACTAACATAGCTTTGTAAAAATCTATGAGAATCTCTGTGACATTGGAGAAGGGAAAGATTAGTTATGTCAGATATATGATTTTTTTTTAAGGAATAAATCCACTTTTCCAAAATTAAAAACTTCTCTCTAAAGAGAAATAATTAGGGGGAAAAGGCTCTTCAGACACTGAAGAAAATGTTAAAAATATATATTACTGACTTGTATCAAGAGTAAATGAAAACTCTTCTACCCTCATAGTATGAGGAAAGCCAGACCCAAGGAAATGGTCAAAATATTTGAAAAGACAGTTGACAAAATAGGATATCTGTGTTTCTAATAAGAACATTAAAATGTGCTCAAAATCAATCTTCTGAGAAATGTAAATTAAGACCAATGGGACACACAGTTATATATACACTAGAATGGCTATAATTTAAAATATAGAGATCATATATATTAATGTTATGCATAAAATAAAGAGATAATCAAGTTGTGGTGCAGATGTAGGCCAGCTGGAACTCATGCAGAGCTGGTATGAGAGGGGATGTAAAATAGTACAATCACTTTGGAAATTCTTTAGAATTATGCATTTAATTATACATATGCTTAGGAAAATACTTAAGTTATTTATATAAAAAACACAAACATATGAATGTTAATCAACATGCTTCTGAATAGCCAACAGATCACAGAAAAATAGAAAACAAAATCAAAATATACATAGAAACAAATGAAAATAAAAACACAATAACCTAAAACCTATGGGATTCAGTTAAAACAGTGCTAAGAGGGAGGTTCATAGCAATACAAGCCTACCACAAGAAGCAAGAAACTAGTAAAAGTCTCTCAGTCGTTTCTGACTCTTTGTGACCCCAAGAACTATACAGTCCATGGAATTCTCCAAGCCAGAATACCGGAGTGGGTAGCCTTTCCCTTCTCCAGGGAATCTTCCTAACCCAGGGACTGAACCCAGGTCCCTGCATTGCAGACAGATTCTTTACCAGCTGAGCCACAAGGGAAGCCCAAGAAATAAGAGAAATATCAAATAAACAATCTAATTTTACACCTAAAGAAACTAGAAAAATAAGAAAAAGAAAAACCCCAAAGTTAGTAGAAGGAAAGAAATAATAAAAATCAGAGCAGAAATAAGTGAAAAAGAAACAACAAAGACTATAGCAAAGATCAACAAAGTTAAAAGCTAGTTCTTTGAGAAGAAATAAAACAGACAAACCATTAGCCAGACTCATCAAGAAAAAAAGAGAAGAATCAAATCAATAAAATTAGAAATGAAAATGGAGATATCACAATGGACAACACAAAAGTACAAAAGATCATAAGAGACTACTATGAGTAACTATAGGCCAATAAAGTTGACAAGTTGGAAGAAATGGCAAAATTCTTAGAAAGTATAACCTTCAAAAACTGAACCAGGAAGGAATAGAAAATCTGAAGACCCATCACAAGCATGGAAATCAAAACTGTAATCAAAAACCTTAAAAAAAAAAAAAAAGAAGAAGCAAAACATACAAAACAAAACAAAATCTTCCAACAAACAAAAGCCCAGAACTAGATGGCTTCACAGGTGAATTATACCAAAAGTTTAGAGAAGAATTAACACCTATCCTACTCAAAGTCTTCCAGAAAATTGCAGAAGAATGTAAACTCCCAAATTCACTCTATGAGGCCACCATCACCCTAATACCAAAACCAGACAAAGATGCCACAAAAAAAGAAATTTGAGTTATTTATAAATGTATACATATACTTACCCATGCAACACAGAGGTTTTACTACTATGTATTTGTAAATGAGAAATGAAAACACTTTTACTCTAATACTTACCCAGGAAGATTTATAGCCGCACGGATTCAATGGAAATCCGGGATTCAGACAGACAAGGCATAAAATGTGACTACTTGATTGATTACATGGGTATAAAGGTGAAGTAGTCATTATTATTAATATATAGAATATCAATATTTTGTATTATCATTAAATGATTTTATGTTATTTCCTAAGTAAAAATGATTATTTGATTATCAAAATATATGGTCTTTCATAGAATGTAAAGTTTGGGAAGAATCCTAAATGTAATTTATGCTCACCTCTACTGATAGTTGTCAGACATGCTATCTATAATTAATATATTGGGCTCAGTTCAGTTCAGTTCAGTTGCTCAGTGATGTCTGACTCTTTGTGACCCAATGATCTGCAGCACACCAGGCCTCCCTGTCCATCACAAACTCCTGGAGTTTACCCAAACTCATGTCCCATTTAGTCGGTGATGCCATCCAGCCATCTCATCCTCTGTCGTACACTTCTCCTCCTCCCCTTAATCTTTTCCAGCATCAGGGTCTTCTCAAATGAGTCAACTCTTTGCATCAGGTGGCCAAAGTACATTTCAGCTTCAGCATCAGTCCTTCCAATGAACACGCAGGACTGATCTCCTTTAGGATGGACTGGTTGGATCTCCTTGCAGTCCAAGGGACTCTCGAGAGTCTTGGACCAGATAAACACAAATGAAAACTCCCAGTTCTATACTCGGAGTGATTGATTTGACTACTTACTTATACCAATTTCCTATGCTACTTTAAAATATATGCTTCAGATTTGTGTGTCTCATTCTGTAAAATAAGCATAATAATACACCTGTCACAGAATTATTTTACACCATTGTGAATGGCTTAGCATGGTGCCTACATACTAAATGTTCCTTAAAGTTTAGTTTTTGTTATTTTAAAAATTGGGTTCTGTGGGGGCACTCCTTATAGCTCATACAGGAAAGAATCTGCTCACAATGCAGGAGAACCAGGTTTGATCCCTGAGATGGGAAGAACCCCTGGAGGAGGGAATGACAACCCACTCCAGTATTGCCAGGAGAATTCCATAAACAGAGGAGCCTGGCAGGCTTCATAGTTCATGGTGTCACAGAGTCAGACATGACTAAGTCACTTTCACTTCACCAGGGCACTCAGTGTTTCTTACCTCATCCAAATCTGGCTTTTAAACCTTGTGGATGGTTATTGTTGATATGGCTCAGAAACAGTGGCAATGATGAGAACTTTGAGTATGATGGATTTGTCTTTTGGGCTTGTCTTGAAATCTCTGTCTTGTGATAAGGAGGGTAGGCTTTGGAACCAATTGCTTAGGTTCAAATCTAGATTCCTCTGTTTACCTGTGTTGCTTAACCTTGGATATGATAGGAATACAGGAAACCCTGTAGGAAAATGGATTCTTGTTCAAACATTTAAAAGGCTGTTTTTGTACCACGAGGATTTCCATAGCTTTAGTGTGGCACTGTACTAAGATTGGGGTTGGTTGGTGACATACCTTTATTTTGTAAGTTGGAAAAGAGCTGTGGGGATGTCAGGCATGTTCTTAGGCAAATCATTTCTTTTTGCCCTTCTTCAGGGGATTTTCCTGACCCAGGAAATGAACCCTGGTCTCCCACATTGTAGACAGATTATTTACCATCTGAGACACCAGGGAAGCCCAAAGGGTATAAATGAAAGTTAAAATGTTAAAAATTAAATCCCTAATATTCATGCTGTTATACTCTTCAAATAGTCTTTATGCAGCCACACATGGAAAGACACTGAGTTAGGTCTGCTAATAAAGCTGTTGTGATAAAGAGACCTCAAAATGATGTGAATCAAAAAACTCAGAATTCAGTTTACCTTTTTATCAGCTATTACTAAACGTTCTTTATCTGCAGTGTTGAAGCTACTTCATACCCACAGTTTCTGCTGTTGCCTTCTGGGAATGGAAAAGAGAAAGTGGATAGCAAACTGGTACTCTTTAGGATGTAATGTAGAAGTTGTATACAATGCTTCCACTAACAATCACTGTACAAACCTGTTAGAAAGTCACAGCTGTACCCAGGAAGCTATGAAGGGTGACTTGTCACTGCTTAGCCAGTTACTTTTTTAAAAAACAAGGATTTCTTTATTAAAAATAGAATGATAAAATGGCCTTAGGGGATAATTAGCAGACTAATACTTTCAGATGCTTTATCAGACACTAAAAACAAACATGTTTTTAAAAAGTCAGCTTAAGATTCCTCAGTGGCAACCAAACATATTAAAGCATTCATGAAAAAACAAACAGTAATAAAGGGCTACTTAAAAATGTATCATATTTTTGTGTGATTACTCTACAATATCTATGAGAGTAACATGCAACTACTAATAAACCCATACTCAGCCTTCCCTTCCTTGAACAGCAAAATGTCAGCACTAATGTATAATTATCTTTTTTTCAATTTCTCTGAAGGGAGAAATTCTTTCTTTGCCTTTGGGAGATGGCACTGGTTTTCTTATAAGAAAGCTCATTTCAATATCCTGAAACTTGAATTGTTAGAAAGTGTTGTTTTTCTCAGGCTAATATTAACTATTACTTATTATTCACTAATATCAAGTAAATATATTCCTGTGTATTTTTCACTGGGAATAATTTAAAAATTTTAGGCACTATGAGTAACTCAGAATTTTATCATCAGTTTTGAATATTTTTATTTCTTTGAATAATCCTGAATTATGATATTTTACATATCTAAAAAGTAGTTGGTCCATAGTTCTACATTAAATGTTTTTAGTAATTAAATGTCATTTACTTTCTGTAAGAGTTTCATTGTTGTATGTATTTACATAGCTACTCTTTACACTATAGAAATTTTTAGTAAATTTAAAATTAAATATTTAATTACTGAGAAAAAATTCCGTGCTAAGCTTCTTCCTTAAAGAAATCCCACATTCAATATTTCAGGTCACTGGGGTGCCATTTGGACAGTATAAGTGTGCTGTAATTTCTTCACATAATACCTTAGAGGATTAAAACAGGATTTTTAAATTGCTAATCTTGCAACCAGCGTGCAATTTAACCACTCAGTGAGTTCTTTTTGTATTTGAGATTCTACATAAAACTTTTATGAATGCAGAGACCTTCAAATTTGATTAACTAATTTTAGGAAGAGAGAAACTTGCAGTCTTCCTCTGGAAATAAACCCCCACCCTCCTCCAGGTATACTAAACAGTACTTATCAATAGAAAAATGTATGTAGACTCTATGAAAATTATATGCTGAATTTATATAAGCAAAGCTAATTAGTTTTTTGTACTAAAAGTAATTTCTATAAATGCAATTTGGTTTCATTTTTTTAATTACAAATTTTGCCACAAAAATAATTTAAGAATACCATGATTTATACAATATAGACTTCCAAGATACTAAAGCTTCTAGAAAAAACTATGCACATTAATTTTTGTTTCATTTACTTTTAGTAATAAGTACAAGGAAATGGCAACCCACTCCAGTATTCTTGCCTGAAAAATCCCATGAATAGAGGAACCTGCTTGGCTACAGCCCATGGGGTCACAAGAGTTGGACACTACTTAGCGACTAAACCACCAACACCATACATATTACAGTACTTTAAGGAAGCAAGTAAAGAACTGTGAAGTTAAATAAATAATAATTATAAAAGGAAAAGTTTAAAAACTATTGTTACAAAGCAATTTAGGAAATAGGATATAAAATAAAATAGTTTTAATATATTCTCAAACTTAAGAAAATATTAATAGTCAAGAATAAACTTTCCTTTTCTGAATCATTTGAGAGTATATTGCCTGATACTATTACCAAAATACTTCAGCACCTATTTTATACAAGAAGGATATTCTGCTATTTGACCTTCTTACAACCATAAAAATTAACATTAAACTTTAATATATTGCTACTAACTAATAAGCAAATTGTATGGACCTAACAGAAGCAGAAGATATTAAGAAGAGGTGGCAAGGATACACAGAACTGTACAAAAAAGATCTTCACAACCCTGATAATCACAATGGTGTGATCACTCACACGCACCTAGAGCCAGACATCCTGGAATGTGAAGTCAACTAGACCTTAGGAAGCATCACCACGAACAAAGTTAGTGGAGGTGATGGAATTCCAGTTAAGCTATTTCAAATCCTAAAAGATGATGCTATGAAAGTGCTGCTCTCAATATGTCAGCAAATTTAGAAAACTCAGCAGTGGCCACAGGACTGGAAAAGGTCAGTTTTCATTCCAAGCACAAAGAAAGGCAATAACAATGTCCAGACTACTGCACAATTGCACTCATCTCACATGCTAGTAAAGCGATGCTCAAAATTCTCCAAGCCAGGCTTCAGCAACAGGTGAACTGTGAACTTCCAGATGTTCAAGCTGGATTTAGAAAAGGCAGAGGAACCAGAGATCAAATTGTCAACACCTGCTGAATCACTGAAAAAGCAAGAGAGTTCCAGAAAAAAAATTTCTTCCTGCTTTATTGACTATGTCAAAGACTTTGACTGTGTGCATCACAATAAACTGTGGAAAATTCTGAAGGAGATGGGAATACCAGACCATCTGACCTGCCTCCTGAGAAATCTGTATGCAGGTCAGGAAACAACAGTTAGAACTGGACATGGAACAACAGACTGGTTCCAAATAGGAAAAGGAGTACATCAAGACTGTATATTGTCACCCTGCTTGTATAACTTATATGCAGAGTACATCATAAGAAATGCTGGGCTGGAAGAAGCACAAGTTGGAATCAAGATTGCTGGGAGAAATATCAATAACCTCAGAGATGCAGATGACACCACCCTTATGGCAGAAAGTGAAGAGGATCTAAAAAGCCTCTTGATGAAAGTGAAAGAGGAGAGTGAAAAAGTTGGCTTAAAGCTCAACATTCAGAAAACTAAGATCATGGAATCTGGTCCCATCACTTCATGGGAAAGAGATGGATAAATAGTGGAAACAGTGTCAAACTTTATTTTTTGGGCTCCAAAATCACTGCAGATGGTGATTGCAGCCATGAAATTAAAAGATGCTTACTCCTTGGAAGGAAAGTTATGACCAATCTAGACAGCATATTAAAAAGCAGAGACATTACTTTGCCAACAATGGTCCGTTTGGTCAAGGCTATGGTTTTTCCAGTGGTCATGTATGGATGTGAGAGTTCAACTATAAAGAAAGCTGAACACCGAAGAATTGATGCTTTTGAACCATGGTGTTGGAGAAGGTTCTTGAGAGTCCCTTGGATTGCAAGGAGATCCAACCATTCCATCTTAAAGGAGATCAGTCCTGGGTGTTCATTGGAAAGACTGATGCTGAAGCTGAAATTCCAATACTTTGACCACCTGATGTAAGAGCTGACTCATTTGAGATGATCCTGATGCTGGGAATGGTTGAGGGCAGGAGGGGGGAGTGGACAACAGAGGATGAGATGGTTGGATGGCATCACTGGCTCAATGGACATGGGTTTGTGTAGACTCCGGCAGTTTGTGATAGGGAGGCCTGGCATGCTGCGGTTCATGGGATCACAAAGAGTCAGACAAGACTGAGTGACTGAACTGAACTGAATAAGCAAAATCCACTACAGTTTTTCCAATAATGCCTTTAATAGCCAAAGATTTCAGCTCAGCATTACAGTTTGCATTTAATTTTCACTTCTCTTTGGTTACTTCCAATTTCACAGAATTCTTTAGTAATTCCTTAATTTTTATGAACTTGACAGGTTTGAATGCTACAGGCCAGTTACTTTGAATAGTGCCCCTCGACTTGGATTCATTGAGTGTTTCTTCATAATAATAGGATACAGGGTATGACACTTTAACAGGATTATTACAGAATTGATGCTGTATTCTTATTTCCTTTATTAGGTGGTACATGCTTTAGATTTGTCCTTCAGTAGTGGTGGTCACTTTGATCACTCTGATGAGGTATTATCTACCAGAGTTTATCAGTCAAAAGTCATAAATTTTTCCTTTTTAAATAGCAAATATTTTGTTTGGAGTTAATTTGAAACTATGTAAATATCTTGTTTCTTATGAAACTTCCAAATTATTTTTTATTTCACCTTATATTCATGTTTTCCTGTTCTATTTGATGTTACAACCGATTGTTATTATTACAATTACTATTTTGTTGGCCACGTTTCTCCAATTTTGACCAACTGGAATATTTTCAGCTTCCATGTGTTTTTGATATGCTTGCATCTCTAAGCCATTTCTTGTTATCTGGCTGAAGTTGTTTAAGGATCATTGTATACTGTTATATGCTTATACCCTGTATCAGTCATTCACCAGGAGAATTGATCTGTTTTAAAGGAAGATGGAATTTAAAAGTCAATCATCAAACATTTGTTATGGTCATTGCGATTAGAATGCTGATGCCTCCAGCTTACTCATGGAAAGAGTTAGAAAATTTGTATTTTGTCACATTTTCATGTCCAGGTATGCATCTATCTATCTGTCTATCTATCTATCATCAAATGTCTTGAGTGCACAAACATATACCCAAATTCAATTCCACGTTTTTGGGTGCATTCTAGTTTTCTTCCTTTCCATATTTGTAATTACCTTCTCTAACCCTGGGTGGCTCAGATGGTAAAGTGTCTGCCTACAATGCAGGAGACCCGGTTTGATCCCTGGGTCAGGAAGATTCTCTGGAGAAGGAAATGGAAGCCCACTTCAGTATTCTTGCCTGGAAAATCCCATGAACAGAGGAGCGTGGTAGGCTGCAAAGAGTCAGACAGGACTGAGCGACTTCACTTTCACTTTCGCTTTCTCTAAGAATGAGAAATTGACTCCAATGATTCCAGTTATTTATTTATTTATTTATTTAATAAATACTCTTCTGTGTTTCCATATCTCTGTTCGGATACTCTCTTCACACCATACAGGTTCCAGAAGGTTGTATTGTACCCTCTCCCCATTCCTAATGTGGATATCCTTTATGTTCCAATCACTTTTAGATGACTACCACTGTGGGCCCCATCTACTTGTTTTAGGACTGAATATTCATGAGTTGAAGGGATGGCTAAGCAAAGGAAGAGTTGAAAGAAGAGAATGTGGAGGCAGAAAAGTCACCATTGTTTTAGAATATTTCCCTTTCTTCATTCCTACTATATCTTATTCTAATTCCAGTTTGTAATATGATAGGTCTTCTGCGTGTCAGTCACTCAGTCATGTCTGACTCTTTGTGAGTCCGTGGACTATACTCTGCCGGGTTCCTCTATCCATGGAATTCTCCAGGCAAGAACATTGGAGTGGGTTATCATTTACCTCTCCAGGGGATCTTCCCAACCCAGGAATGGAACCCCGGATCTCCAGCATTGCAGGCAGATTCTTTTTACAGTCTGAGGCACCACGGAATGCTAGGTCTTACTTCATCAATAATAACAACACATTCATATTTATTGTGTTCTTTTTCTCAATGCTAAGATTTTTGCTATTCTTCAGTATGTCAGTTTTATATTTTGCTGAATATAATCTGCTTTTAATTCTGAATTGAATTTCTAACTTCAAATACAGTGTCTGTGTATATAAATTTCTGTAAAACTTTTTTTTTTTTACAAATCTTCCCAGATATATATGTTAACAGTTTATTTTATATGTAATATTTTAATAGCTTATTTTATAAGGTATATAAAAATATACTAATCTATTTTGTATTCTGGTTCTGATAATTCCAGTATATGCAGTATGATTTTTCAGTTTGTTGGTTCTCAGAACTCCGATTCACAGTGAATTACTTCTTCAAGTACTTTTCAGTTCTTGAATGGTGAGTCCATGACACTTGCACTTTATCTTTGGGAATTTGTTGAAAGTTTAACTGCATTCCCCCAGCAAGTATTTATAGTTGTTTCTCACAGATCTTTCATGGCTTACAAATCCAGGACAGTCATTATTTTTACTTTTGCCTGTGTATTTTTAGGTGAACACAATGTTGTAAATGTCAGTTCTAATACTGTGTGGTACTCAGTTTGTGATTAGGAATTGTTAGGGCAAAATCTTATTTTGTGTCTGTCTATGGAATGTCTCTTCTTTTCATACTTTGTGCACTATAGGTGTTGAATTTTAGGAGACCAAGATTTGTTTGGGAAGCCTTTGCTTCATTCTAATAATGGAGGCCTTAGATTAATTCTCTTCAAAACCCAGTAAAGTCTAAGGGCTAGGCTAGGAACCTTTGGCACAAGTTCCAAGAGCCAACATTATTAATACCTAGGCTTACTTTCCCCCTCTGGATTCTCAGTTTCATTTTATTTATAGCATTTTAAAATTTATGTTACCTTCTCACTAACACAACTGTCATCATGTGTGTGGTGTGTGTGTATTTTTTTTCCTAAACTTTATCCAGTGTTTTGGTTTACTTCTTCTAGGTGATTCCCAAAGAGCTCTTTCCAACTAATTTCTCTGATCCCTATATCTGCTATACTACCAGAACAAGAAGTAACCAACAGATTAGAAATTTACATAACCTTGAAATGATTTAGCAATAGAATATGTGTATATTTTATGATGGGAATTAACACATACTATTTAAGACTGATAGTGTTACAGCTCTTCTTTTTCATTTCATCATCTGTTGCTTCCATCCAAAATCATTATCTTAAGAAACAAAAGCAAAATTGTCTTTCTTAATACCATTTTTTAAAATAAATCTAGGTGGTCAGATGACATTAAAGTCTTAATGAAAAAACTTGCTTTTATTTTTTAAAAAGAGCATACTATTTTAATCACCAGCTGAAAATGTTGGTGATAATTTTGAAATTTTTTTTCTTTTGTACAATATTTATAGGATGTAAAATACCTCTTTTAGGGTAAAATTCCATATAACAGAGTTCCATAACTGGAGTGAATTGTTAGAAAATTACATTAATTTCTGTTCATCCAACATTGAATTTGCAGAAGCTAAGAAAAACATCTTTTTTTCAGCTTTGAATTTTTTGTGAGCTTTTTAATTCTTTTCTTCACAAGCCTTCTGTTTTGATAGATGTGTTAGCATTTTGTAAAAATGTATCATCAGTAACTATTTAAAACTATATGCTTGAGTAGTCAAAGGTATGAGACTCTCTTGTTTACTAAGTGACCTTGGCAATAATCACTATACATTTAAGCTCAAGAGACAGATAATAGGGGATACATTAAAACTGTTTCTTGTAGAAGCAGTTTTTCACATGTCAACTCATTGGTAAAGTGCACAGCAGCTCTATTTGTAGATGTTTCAGTCTGTGACAGGTTAAATCAGTTGACAAGAAAATTGTGCTAAAGCCAGAAAATGGGTTTAATTCTCAATGTGGTCAATTAACATTATTTGACCCAAAGCAAATAAGGGCACCCTTGTGGCTAATTAATCTGAATTCCCTCTTACTGGCTAGGGGAAAAAATGTTGCATAGTATTTTACATGATTCAAAGCAGCTTTACATATAGTAATTTATCTTTATTATAACACTAAAATATAGAGGATGAGTCATCTTGCAGAAGAAATAATGGGATTTAGGTGAATTATTTATTTTTTTTTTTACTTAACCTTAGAGTGCCTGGGTGTGTGTGCTCAGTCACTTTAGTCATGTCCAACTCTGTGCGACCCTATGGACTGTAGCCAGCCAGCCTTTTCTGTCCATGGCATTCTCCAGGCAATAATACTGGAGTGCGTTGCCATGCCTTCCTGGAAGGAATCTTTGCAACTCAGGGATTGAACCCACATCTCTAGCATCCCCTGCATTGACAGGGGAGTTCTTTACCACTATAACCACCCGAGAAGCCACTAAAGTGCCAGACTGAAGAGTAAAAACCTTAACAAAGAATTTTTTTTTTTTTTAAGTGAACAGGCATAGAGACCAGAGGAGGAAATGGCAACCCACTCCAGTATTCTTACCTAGAAAATTCCTTGGACAGAGGAGCCTATTCTGTCTGTGGAGTCACAAAGAGTTGGCCAAGACTGAACTACTGAGCACACAGGCATAGAGACAGTGTATATATTAACAAATTCACATAATTTGTGAGTTGGTTCAGTCATGATTTAAGTCCAGATATTCAGATCTTAGATCTTATACTATTAAACTAGATCCTTCACACTTAATGCAAAAGTCACTTATGCTACACTTTCTGCAGTGTTTTAAGAGCTACACAGTATCATGCTTGCACATATGTGTAAATGCAAATTAAATGACTTTATTTTCACCAAGTTTTGCTGTCTCGTGAACTCAAGGAACTTTTACTGAAAAAAATTTAAAATATTTGAATTATTTTTCTTCTAATGCTTCTGATACTATTTTCTTCTAATACTCAGGTAAAGGCCCTTCATGCTTTTACCAATTTGTTCCATGTATGAACACTGTGAAACAGTTGTTTTAGCTTTTGTCTACAGAGTATTTTTGCTTAACTCATCAGGGTATATTGACTTGTAAGTCACAGATCTGTAATTCATGAGAAAATGTTAGAGCCCATTAAAGCTTCTATCAATGAATTTTGAGCCTGGGGAATGGTGTCTGAGTTCCATGGATTAATGGTCATTTGAAAACTCACACAGATTGAAATTCACAACTTTAATACACCAAACAACTAGACAGCACTGCGGTGGCTTACTGTTCTCTCCTTTGTGTAATGTGAACATTTAATTTTGTTTTAAAACATAAGAGATGGACTCTATTCATAACATAATTATAGGATGGTTTATATTAAAAACACCCAAACATAAAGCTATATTGTATATTTTAACTATTTAATGATGCTTTGATTAGAAACCATTTCAGAATTTGAAGCAGAGTTTTGGAATCCAAAATTAATTTCAGCATTCCATTCTAATATCTACATCCATGCAACAACTCAACCTGCTCTTTGCAAATTTAGAAAATTAAAAAAAAAAATAACAAGATCTTTAGGGAAGATGTTACCTGTCAAACATTAACTCTGAATAAACAATCATTCATTTCAAAATACACTGAAATATGTGCATAGGATATATATTCATACAACCAAAATACAAAACCAAAATATATAAAAGTGTTTATAAAATAAACTATTTTTATTTATTTGCATGAATGATGTAGCTTTTCTTACAAGCACAATCAAGCTTAACTCTCTGTCTTTGAAAAAGTCACATGACAGTGTTATGTACTCTGCTTAAATTTCTAAATGAAGACTGTGAGTTTACAGCCTACACTTATGTGTAGGGCCATATCTTTTTAAAGGAATATTAATCATTTGGATTGTTAATTTACCCAAATGTCAGAGAAATAAATTATCCTAGGAAAGCTTTCACACTAAGTTGAGTTGATCTAAATAAAAACTCCATAAAATTCAGATAATATATTAACTGTTTTAGATAAAGTTTTATATTTTGATAATTCTTAAGGTTATTTTATAAATAACAATATACATAAAATTAACTCTCAAAATAAGTGAAATGAAGATAGTTGAAAATTTGCCA
Organism: Odocoileus virginianus; assembly: GCF_023699985.2. NCBI lineage: Eukaryota > Metazoa > Chordata > Mammalia > Artiodactyla > Cervidae > Odocoileus > Odocoileus virginianus. The sequence goes on from NC_069680.1 coordinate 37,169,675, forward strand.
ATGAATATTACAATATCATTTTCCCCTGCTAATTTTCTCATCCTAATGTTTGATATAAATGATATATTAACAGTGGACTTTCTAGAAGATTAGATTTTCATGTAAAAGACACTTCATTTATCTTGATGATAGTACCTCCTTTTCTAATCTGTTTGCCCTTGCCTACATCCTCTCATGACCCTTACCTTCAGTGACAAACTCTATTCTCTGATGCACTCATGTCATGTCTTCACTATTTACAGCCCTAACTGAGTCATCTCATTCTTTGTACTGCTGATGCAAAATATTACAAATAATGGGTGTAATAAATTACATCTTAGCTTAGACAGATAGAACCAAATGCTTTTAGATTTACCAGAATCATTTCAGAAATGGACATACCTCTGCCGCTGCTGCAGATCAATAGTGCTTCAGCTGTTGCCACCATAGTCAAATGATTTCTGCCTATGCAGGTCTGCTAAGAGGTCCTCAATAAATGCACCCTAGGAAGGAAATTTATTGTACTGTTTGCTTTATTTTTTACTAACTAATCAACTCTTCTTTATCATTCTTTTCTTTTCCAATTCTCAATCATATTAATTATCATTAGTTCTACAATCAATACAATGATCGTTAGCCTTTCCCTAGAGTATGACCTTGGAAATATCCAACACTATCTAGCATGACACTGTGCACAAAATTATATGATAAATAAATCTGACTGAATGAATTTTTATATTATATAGAAAAATTTGAGATGCAATGAGTATACACATAAACATATGCATGTACATATACCCTAGAACATGGGTATCTGTTTTTCATTAAATTCATTCCTTGCTTCTAAATAGTTACTTAACCAACATTGTGTTTAAGGAAAATTATGAGAACATTTATTGATTGCATATATATTAACAATTTTTCTATTTTAAATTAATTTTGTTATTAAATTCTTTTTTCAAAATATAGACACTTAAAATAAAAATAACATGTTACTTTATCCCTGAAACATGTCTGGATAAAGTGACCAAAGTTATATATGGCATACTGTTATCCTACTGGGTTTCCAGGAGTATTTTGCTAGTTTTTTTTTTTTTTTTCAAATGTAAAGAAATTGCTGATATACCATACTTCACAATTTATCTGGGAAATCAAATTAAAACTCCCAACTGTTTAATTAGTATACTATGTTATAGATCTTATAGGTGGAGAAATTATGAAGGGTAGCAAGCATAACTCTGGAGAACATTTATCAAGCTAAATAGGCAAAGTCCTTCTCTATACGTATTTTAATTTTCATACATATTCAGGTAATTTGAGAGAAAAATGGTATACATTTATTGTAAGTTTATATCCAGCTGATAAAAGAGTAAAAAGCTAACCTTTGCAGTTCCATTGCTGCATTAAGTTTTAAATTGGTCATACACACGCAGAGAAATACATGCATGCGTGCACACACACGCACACAACTCACAGAGAAAGGGAGAAAGAGAGAGAATATGACAAAAACAGACTTTAGCTTCAAGAATACAATAAAATGATGCAAAAGGTGGGACAACGCATTCTGTATTGGAAAGAGGAGAAGAGAAAAGTGATGTCCTGATCAAACAGTTTTATTCATTATGGTTGAAAAGGATCTGTTTTAGAAAATTTTTAGTGTTATACTCAAAAAAATGAATGAAATGGCTAACCCTTAAATACATTTTGTTTCTTCTGGATTAGTCCAGTCACACTTGTCAATATGGAAAAGATGGCTAAGACAATTTTTTGCATGAGTTTTAAAATCTCAAATATAGGCTGTACATTCATATAACTTCCTAATAAAAGCTTTCAAATATGATATATATTTTTCCAGGCATAAAGAACTATAATAATTTAATCTGGAATCACGTTGACATTTGACCATTTGACCATATTTACTAGTGCCATTTAGTCTGACTCAGCCTTATAGGAGGGTGGTAAAACTGTCTTTTTCTTTTAGTTCAGACACTCACTGATGATCTGAATAAAACTCTTTTTTCCTTAGCTTAATAAACACTAAATCTGCACTTAATAAGTGTCCTGGGGCAGGAAATGTTTTAAATTGCACATATCCTTTGGTCTAGCCTGAGTAAGTTTATTATTATGATGTCCTAAGGAGATAGGCACTGGAGGCACTTAGAATTTTGTATGATCTTGTCACTTCCTTTAACATGCATGAGGCTTTAAGGAAGAGGCTTAGTCTTTCTGAGAGCCAGTTTCTTACTCTTTTAAAAAATCTCACTAATTTACTGAACAAAATATTTAAGACTAAGTATATAAAGTCCTTAGCTTACTACTTAAAATATTGTAAGCACTCAATAAACTCTAGAGGTTATTACTGTTTCTCTTCGACTATGGATTCATTATTGTTATTTTCCTTATTGCAATTTCATATAATATTCACATTTAAAAGATCTTAGGAGGTTGCATGGTAATCACTAACAATATTATGAATCTATGAAATCTATTTTAAAATAGTTTAAAAGACACATATAATCACAAATTTTATAAAATTTTGTGAGTATTTAGACCTATGGATCTTATAGGTCATATCTAGAGAATTCCTTTGGCATCAAGCTAAAACTTACCCTGGAGCATGTTTTTTCAAAAACATGCACATAAACATGAAAATCTTAAATATATGTCAGAATATAAAGGTGAACTGCTAATGGAAAATACTAAGAACTATCAGTAACTCAGAAGATGGTGAGTTATAGTGAAAAATACATAGAATTAGGAATATTGTGCCTAAGGACTCAATGGATAAGGGCTCAATGCAAATGCTAGAATTCTGTCCCTAATCAAGTATTTCTTCCCATGAAGATATTGAGGAAAATGAATATGCAGATCAAAGACTAGGGAGACAACTTATTCTTCTGTAACTACTTGAGGGTTTATCCCAAAACATTATTAGGGTATTTTAGTGAACTATAATAGACCAGACTCTTGGCTTCTGCATCCCGCACTGAGGGGGAGTTGCGAGTATCTTGCAGACTTGAAATGGGGAGCCACTATGGTATTCTTGCCTGGAGAATCCCATGGACAGAGGAGTATGGTGGGCTAGAGTCCATGGGGTTGCAAAGACTTGGATACTACTGAAGTGACTTCACACATGCAGACTTGAATGACAGCGGACTGTTTACTTCAACCACACACACCCAGAATTACCATACTGCCACTGCAGTTCTAGGAAATGCTTAGAAAAAGATGAGAAAATTGCCAACAAATGAAAAGGCACAACCAAATCCATACTTGCTGATTTCAACAATTTTAAATCTCCTGTACTTAACTATTTTTATCTTATCTGGATCCTCTAGTCTATTTATCAGCCTTACAGAAGAACCCTCCTTTTTAGTTGTAAATCACTTTGTCTTTAAACCTGACCCAAGTTTTTAGATAACTGAAGAGATTTAAGGGAAGAGAAACAAGGACACAAATCAACCCCCAAAAAATTTCACCCTAAAAAAATTTTTGTTCCTGACTTAACTATGAGGGTTTAAACAAATATCTTAGCTTCATCCATTAAAAACTAAAGAATTTACAATATGTTGTATGCCATTAAGTGACAAAATTAATATTGTTGGATCAAGCCCTAATACATATTTTAACTTTAATTAGACATCTTTTTTTTTTCTTAGTGTGACTCAGTATATGTTTCAAACATAAGAACAGATTCTAGAGTATTAGCTAGTAGCTACCACTGCCTACTCTTTCAAAGTACAGGGAAAAAGACTGTGAGTAATAAGGACCAATTCTATATATCTGTAGTATTTATAAAGATATAGATATGTGTATATATATACACACATATATCTGGAGGGAAGAGACAGGGAGGGAGGGAGGGAGGGAGAGGTAGAGAGAGAATCCCAATTTGCAAATTTACCTACTTGGTAAAATTCTTCTGTAAATCAGTACTCAAAGTGTTCCTGACGTCATTTGGGACATGCACAGAGCAGCAAAAAGTTTTCACCTGTCAGAATGTTCCTAACTGATGTCAAATAAGTAGAAACACTTCCTTCTTGCTTCTTCAGCTCTCATGCCACTGAGTAAGTCAGAAAATTAATAATGACTCCAGGATAGAAAAGTTATAGGGGATGATGCTGTGTAGTACGGGAAATTCTGGCTCTGAGGTCAGTTGGGTAAGGTTTGAATTTCAGCTCTGACACTTGTTAGTGGTATGGCATCAGGAGAGTTATTAACATTTCTGAACTTTGCTTTCTCTTTTTCAAAATAAAGAAAAAATGCTGATGACTTTAATTTTAGGATTTAAAATTATAATTTATGTAAGATATATGTTTAGACACATTTGTGTATCTATGTGTGTGTGTATATATATATATATATATATATATATATATATTAGGGGCTTCCCTGGTGGCTCAATCAGTAAAGACTCCTTTACCCATAAAGACTCCTGAAATGCAGGAGACTCAAGTTCAATCCCTGGGTTGGGAAGATCCCCTGGAGTAGGAAATGGAAACCCACTTCAGTGTGCTTGTCTGGGAAATCCTACAAATAGAGGAAGAGGAGAGCCTGGTGGGCTGTCATGGGGTTGCAAGAATTGGACATGATTTTGTGACTGCACTGCAACCATGTATATATTATGATGAATGCATGTATGTTTTCATATTAATATATTTATATATCAGTTCAGTTCAGTCGCTCAGTCATGCCCAACTCTTTGCAACCCCATGGACGGCAGCACAACAGGCTACCCTGCCCATCACCGACTCCTGAAGTGTGCTCAAACTCATGTTCATCAGTGATCCCATCCAACCATCTCATCCTCTGTCATCCCCTTCTCCTCCTGCCTTCAATCTTTCCCAGCATCAGGGTCTTTTCCATTGAGTCAGTTATTTGCATCAGGTGGCCAAATTATAGGAGTTTCTGATTCAGCATCAGTCCTTCCAATGAATATTGAGGACTGATTTCCATTAGGATTGACTGGTTGGATCTCCTTGCAGTCCAAGGGACTTTCAAGTCTTCTCTAACACCACAGTTCAAAAGCATCAATTCTTTGGCATCCAGCTTTCTTTATAGTCCAACTCTCACAACCTTACAGGACTACTGGAAGAATAGTAGCTTTGACTAGATGAACGCTTGTTGGCAAAATGATGTCTCTGCTTTTCAATATGCTGTCTAGGTTGGTCATAGTTTTTCTTCTAAGGAACAAGCATCTTTTTATTTCATGGCTGCAGTCACCATCTGCAGGGATTTTGGAGCCCAAAACAATAAATTATCTCACTCATTCCTTTGTTTCCCCATCTATTTGCCATGAAGTTATGTGACCGAAGGCCATGATCTTCATTTTCTGAATGTTGAGCTTTAAGCCAACTTTTCACTCTTCTCATTCACTTTCATTAAGAGACTCTTTAGTTCTTCTTCACTTTCTGCCATAAGAGTGGTGTCATCTGCATACCTGAGGTTATTGATGTTTCTCCTGGCAATATTGATTCCAGTTTGTGCTTCATCCAACCCAGTGTTTCACATGATGTACTCTGCATATAAATTTAAAAAGCAGGGTGACAATGTACAGCCTTGACATATGTCTTTCCAGATTTAAACCAGTCTGTTGTTCCATGTCCAGTTCTAACTGTTGCCTCTTGACCTGCAGACAGATTTCTCAGGAGGCAGGTCAGGTGGTCTGGTATGCCCATCTCTTTACGAATTTTCCACATTATACTGTGATCCACACAGTCAGAGGCTTTGGTGTAGTCAATAAAGCAGATGTAGATGTTTTTCTGGACCTTTCTTACTTTTTCCACGATCCAGCGGATGTTGGCAATTTGATCCCTGGTCCTCTGCCTTTTCCAAATTCAGCTTGAACATCTGGAAGTTCACGGTTCATGTATAGTTGCAGCCTGACTTGGAGAATTTTGAGCATTACTTTGCTAGTATGTAAGTTGAGTGCAATTGTGTGGGGTAGTTTGAGCATTCTTTGGCATTGCCTTTCTTAGGGATTGGAATGAAAACTTACCTTTTCCAGTCCTGTGGCCACTGCTGTGTTTTCTAAATTTGCTGGCCCACAGCATCATGTTTTAAGATTTGAAATAACTGAACTGGAATTCCATCACTCCTACTATCTTTGTTCATAATAGTGCTTCCTAAGGCCCACTTGACTTCACATTCCACATTTCACATAGAGGATATCTGACTCTAGGTGACTGATCACACCATCATGGTTATCTGGGTCATAAAGATCTTTTTTGTATAGTTTTCCTGTGTATGCTTGCCACCTCTTCTTAATATCTTCTGCTTCTGTTAGGTCCATACCATTTCTGTCCTTTATTGTGCTCATCTTTGCATGAAATGTTTCCTTATTAACTCTGATTTTCTAGAAGAGATCTCTAGCCTTTCCTATTCTATCATTTTCCTCTATTTCTTTGCATTGATCCCTGAAGCAGGCTTTCTTATGTCACCTTGCTATTCTTTGGAACTCTGTATTCAAATAGATATATTTTTCCTTTTCCCCTTTGCCTTTAGGTTCTCTTCTTTTCTCAGCTATTTGTAAGGTCTCTTCAGACAACCATTTTGCCTTTTTTCATTTCTTTTTCTTGGGGATGGTCTTGATCCCTGCCTCCTGTACAATGTCACGAACCACTGTCCGTAGTTCTTCTGGCACTCTAACAGATCTAATCCCTTGAATCTATTTGTCACTTCCACTGTATACTTCTAAGGAATTTGATTTAGGTCATACCTTAATGGTCTAGTGGTTTTCCCTACTTTCTTAATTTAAGTCCGAATTTTGCAATGAGAAGTTCATGATCGGAGCCACAGTCAGCTCCCAGTCTATTTTTTGCTGACTGCATAGAGCTTCTCCATCTTTGGCTAGAAAGAATATAATCAATCTGATTTAGATATTGATCACCTGGTGATGTCCTTGTGTACAGTCATCTCTTGTGTGGCTGGGTGAGGGTGTTTCCCATGACCAGTGTGTTCTCACATATATGTACATATGTGTATCATATATGTATATGATACACATATGTATATATACATATATATATGGCACTTTGAAACTGCCATTTACTAGATCCCTATTATATGCAATAAATATGCATACACTTTATTTAATTCTATAATGTGCTGATTATGAACTAATATATGAATTTGTTAGAGGTTCTAAGTATCAAAAACATTCACTACTTTGTCCAAGATATTTTCAAGCTGGTAAGAAGTCTTTATTTATTGAACTCATAAGGTTTTCAAAAAGCTTCTGAATTTACCTAATTCAGTAAATTGCCCAAATGCATCAAGCAACTATATGCAAGAATCAAGCTCTGACTTATTTGACTGTGAATTCAATGTTCTTTTCAATATTCCATGTAGTCAAGAATTTGAGTAAATGTTTTCATGTTAATACAGGATTGATTTGTAAGATAGCTGTCTTCATTCATAAGGTTTTACCCACATGTAACTCATAAATTGTAAATATGTATAAATTTTTCAATCTCTGTGTACATTCACATGAATGTTTGTGTGTGTGTCTGTGTGTGTGATCAAATTCTATTCCTTTTTAAAACTTATCACCCCATAGCAAAGCCTTCCTGGAGAGAATGAATGTGAGTGCTGTATACAGATGAGTATACTAGATTAAACAGAAATTGATGTTTTCTACCTTTGAAACCTGTCTCCATTTGCTAGCAGAATAAAGGATGTCATTAGACTTCTGTATCCAGCCATTACCACTCACAAATTTTATTAAAATTGAGGCAATTTAAAAAGTTGCTACATGTCCTGTTTCTGAATTTGTAACTGAATAAGTATAAAAACAGTAAATGTACTGGGCATTAGAAATCTTTTAGTAACACAATCATGAAAAAGAATGCCAACATCTTGTGATTCCTTTTAAGGACTGAGAAATCACACAAAATTTCTCCTAAGGCATTCAAACATAAATAAATTACATGAGTTTAAATGAGGTAAAATTTGTAGACAGGTTCTTTTTTAATGGACTCGATTTTTCAGAGAAGTTTTAGGTCCACAGCAATAATTAGAGGAACATACCGAGATTTTCCACATACCCTGTACTCCCACACATACACCATCTCCCACACTATGGGCATCTCACACCATAGTGGTACATTAGTTATGATTCATAAATTTAAATTAATGCATCTTTATCAACCAAAGTCAATAGTTTGCATTAGGGTTCACTTTTAGTGTTGTATGTATGTAGGACATAGATACAACATAAAGATATTGGTTTTGCCGGATATATTCTCACATGAATATGCCACTGTGATAGCAATTCCAATAGTTTCACTGCCCTAAAAATCCTTTGTGCTTTACTTATTCACCACTCCCTTCCCAAACTTTGGAAACCTCTGATTTTTTTTTTTTTTTACTATACTTGAAGTTTTGCCTTTTCCAGAATGTCATACAGTTGGGATTATATAGTTTAATTTATAGATTTATAGCTCATCTCTTTTTAGGGTTAAATGACCTTCTATCTTCTGAATGTGCCACCTTTTATTTATCTGTTCAACCTCTGAAAGACATCTTGGTTGAATCCAAACTGTTGGCAATTATGAATAAATCCTCTATAAGTATCCATGTGTATACAGTTTTTGTGTATACATAAAGTTTCAACAACTTTCTTTTGTATAAACATAAGGTTTCAGTTCATTTGGGTAAAATTTTTGAGGGCGATTGCTGGGTTGTATGGTAAGAGTATTTTTAGGAAAAACCAAACCGTCTTCTGAAGAGTACGTACTGTTTTGCATTCCGAACAGCCACGAATTAAAGTTTTTTTGCTCCATGTCTCCACCAGTATTTAGTGTTGCTGGTGGTATGGATTTTGTCCATTCAAATGGGTTTGTAGTGGCATCTTACTGTTATTTTAATTGTTAAATTTTAATGACATAAGATGTTGAGTATTTTTCAATATATTTATTTGCCATCTGTATATATTTTTGGATGACTTCTCTGTTAAGGTCTTTTGCCCATTTTTTTAAAATGAGATTGCTCATTTTCCTTTTGTTGAATTTTAGGATTTCTTTGCATATTTTGGATAACAATTCTTTATCACATGTCTTTTTCAAATTTTTTTTCCAATCTGCGATATTATTTTATGCTAAACTATACTATTTAGTAGAAAGTTTTTTGGGCGATGGATGAAAAAAAAGTGATAAAAACAATGCCCATAAGGAATGGGTGGCAGATATAGGTCCACAAGTGCAGAGGGAGATGGAAATGCAAAAATAAGGTGAAATGATAGGCTTTGAAAATGAGAAAAAAATGGGATAGAAAGATAAATAGAATTTTTTTAGAGTCCATTATTTGAAAAAAATGTTTCCTATGGAATCTGGCATGTCTTATGTGCAAAATTACAATACATACAACTAAGACCTAGTAAAGCTAAATATTTTGCTAAGCAGTATATGTTAGATCTGAAACTTTGGTCTTTCTTGTACTATATTACCATGGCTCTAATATGTGACTATGAATAAGTGCATGTGTATGTTTATGTTAACATACGTACATAAATATGTGGCACATGTATATAAATGCATATTATACATATTTATCCTTCAAATCTTTGATCCAACTTTCATTTTGGTGAACTCACTTTCATTTTGGCTTTCTGATTTAGTATTTTACAAATTTAAGTATAATTATTGTGAAATAACAATTTAGAGTCCATTTTACAATTACTTGGTTATATCTAATGATAACCTTGGTAAGGTAGGTATGTGTTAAAAGTGTAATGATATATATATATTATGTTTAAATTGCCAACATTCATTAGATTATAGAAAAAGCAAGAGAATTCCAGAAGAACATCTACTTTCACTTCATTGACTATGCTAAAGGCTTTGACTGTGTGGATCACAGCAAACTGTGGAACATTCTTAAAGAGATGGGAATACCAGACCACCTTACATGCCTCCTGTGAAACCTGTTTGCAGGTCAAGAAGCAACCGTTAGAACTAACATGGAACTATGGACTGTTTCTAAATAAGGAAAGGAGTATGTCAAGGCTGTATATTGTCACCTTGCTTATTTAACTTACATGCCAAGTACATCATGCAAAATGTCAGACTGTATGAAGCACAAGCTGGAATAAAGATTGCCAGGAGAAATATCAGTAACCTCAGATATGCAGATGATACCATCATTATGGCAGGAAGCAAAGAGAATCTAAAGAGTCTCTTGATGAAAATGGAAAAGGAGAGTGAAAAAACTGGCTTAAAACTCAACATTCAAAAAAAACAAGATCATGACATCCAGTCCCATCACTTCGTGCCATATAGATGGGGAAACAATTGAAACAATGAAAGACTTTATTTTCATGGGCTTCAAAATTCCTGTAGATGGTGGCTGCAGCCATGACATTAAAAGACACTGGCTTCTTGGAAGTAAAGCTAGGACAAACCTAGACAGCGTATTAAAAAGCAGAGACATTATTTTGCTGACTAAGGTCCATCTAGTCCAAGCTATAGTTTTGCCAGCAGTTATGTATGGATGTGAGAGTTGGACCATAAAGAAGGCCGAACACTGAAAAATTGAAGCTTTTGAACTGTGGTGTTGGAGAAGATTCTTGAGAGTCCCTTGGACTGCAAGGAGATCAAACCTGTCAATCCTAAAGGGAATGAATCCTGAATATTCATTGGAAGGACTGATGCTGCTGAAGCTCCAATACTTTGGCCACCTGCTGTGAAGAGTCGACTCACTGGAAAAGACCCTGATGCTGGGAAAGATTGAAGGGAAAGGGAGAAGAGGGCAACAGAGGATGAGATGGTCAGATGGCATCACCGATTCAATGGACATGACTTTGAGCAAACACTGGGAGATAGTGAAGGACAAGGAAGCCTGGCATGCTGAAATTCATGCAGTCGCAATGAGTTGGACATGGCTTAGCAACTGAACAGCAACAAGTGATTTTATAAAACATATTTTCTAAAATTAAAAAATCAGCTTTGGTGGTTCAGTGGTAAAGTATCTGCCTGTCAATGCAGGAGACTCAGGAGATGCAGGTTTGATCCCTGGGTTGGGAAGATCCCCTGGAGAAGGAAATGGAAACCCATTCCAGTATTGTTGCCTGGAAAATCCCATGGACAGAGGAGCCTGGTGGGCTTCAATCACAAAGAATTGGATAAGACTGAGCAACAATGCATGCATGCACATCTATCCACCTATCTAATATGTATGAAATTTCAAAGCCAGAAATAAAAATTTGAAATGTTTAATATGTCAAATTTTCAAAATTATTGTTATGGATGTTTATTAGATATTCATTTTCAATTATGCAACATTAAGTACCAAAATATTTTCACAGTGAAATTTTTTGTTGTAGTTGAGTTGCTCAGTCATCTCAGACTTTTTGTGACCCCGTGGACTACAGGCTTCCTTGTCCTTCACTATCTCACGGGGTAAGCTACAGCATAATCAAACCAGTACTACACTTATACCCCAGCAATTGGAGGCCCCTCCACTTACATAAGGTCCCAAAATCAGCAAGCTCTGGAGTGCCTTCCTAGAAATATGCTGATTTCCCAGAAATTTCCTAGAGAACAGTTCCCTTCTGATGTTTAAGATTAAGAGAACCCAAAAATGGCATCTGTGAAGAGCATTCTCAGCCTGGAATTCAATCCAAATTTCTCTTTTTCAGGGAAGTCTAATAATGTGGTAAATCAAATGCCCTGGGTAGCTAGGAAGAGCAGAAAAATTATACCTATGTCTTAATCCTGGTACCTACTGGTCTGCCTTTTGTTGTACAGAGCGGTGTGATGCCCCACTGGTCTGAATTTAGTCATCAAAAATAGTGCTGACACCATGATTTTGGATGATTCTAATTCATATTAGAAGCAGCTTAAGTACTAGAAAAGATATGGCATGTCAGTACTAGTGCCACTGACTTTTTTCTGGAGTATATGGCATATGACATTCGCAAGTATCATGTGGTACACGCATTTTTGTTTGCTTTTGTTTCCTCACAAAAAAGATAAGAAAGATGACTTCTAATCCTAAACAAAAAGAAATGGCACCTGAATACTATGAAGAATTTTCATGTGCACTGATTGAACAATAAACCAATATGTAATTTCTTTTCTACCCATTATTCTAAAATTTTATTGAAAAATCACTATACCTCAAATGAGCCCATCAATTTTATATTCTTAAAAACTAAATTTTTTCTATTCCTTGGCACTAATCAAAAAATATTTGTATGGGGCCATGCACCTGAAGACACACTTGAACTCTACCAAGAGTTTTGATACTTGGTACTTTTTATGTTAAATTGACATTTCTCAAACTTTCAGTTATGTGTTTGCTAGTCCTGTATACCATATGTATCACTATTTACTTATATGCTTTTAATTTGTATTTTAGTTTAAGCTTTTTGATATATAATTTTATTTCTATAATTTGAAGCTAGTGTTATAGGCAAAAAATAAACATCTTTATAAAAATATATATGATGAAAGCAAAATGCTGTTATTTTGATCCAGGTAGAAAGAGTTGCCTGTAAACACATAAAACTGAGGCTGCTCCAGTAGAGTAAAAAAAATGATATGGTGTCAGAGAACTGCAAATAACAAACCAAAACCAAACTTTATTTTTTATTTTTGCATAGATTTGAAAGAGAATAAAAAGAATTTTCACAATGTGACTTTATTAACAAATGCCACCTATGTTACAACTCTTAAACTTTGAAATCACTGATATTATGTAATAAGTGTGTATTGGATTATAGATAACTTCTATTTTTATAAATTTTGTTTCTTTTCATTTATTTTAAGAGGTATATAATTGCCAGTTATTATAATGAGGAAAAAGAAATAGAAATACCCTTCCTCAAAGATGTGGAGTATAACTCTCATTGGTTAAATGTAGAAACCTGAATCAAATTACCTTAGCTGGGTGATGAAAGTTGGCATTAACCATGATGTTATGTTAATAACATATGCCCTTGATATGACTGGATAAAAATTACACTCTTCTCCATGGTCTCCCTCATCTACAAAATCACCCCAGTCTAATCATAGCACAAACATCAGACAATGGCACAAGCTCAGTTAAGTGCTCTGTGGTGACCGAGATGGATGGGATGGGTGGGAGAGGGTAGGAAGAACATAAGGAAGAGGATATATGTACACATAGAGTTAATTTCCTTTACATACAGCAGACACTAACACAGCATTGTAAATCAACTACCCTAATAAAAAATAATGAAAATAAATATATACATATATAAATATGTGGAAATATCAGACAAATTAAATTGAGGGGACATTCTGCAAGGTACTTGATCAGTAGTCCTAACCACCAGAAATACTTTAAAACTATTAAGATCATAAAGACAATGAAAGTCTGAAGAAACAGTGTCACAACCAAGAGAGCCTAGGGCAACAGGACAGTTGGCTGTAATGTGATATTCTGGATGGCATCTCAAACAGAAAAAGGATATGCCGTAAGAGCTAAGTAAACCTGAAGAAAACATGCTTTAATAAATAATAATAAATTGATATAGATTCATTAGTTGTAACAAATGTAACATACTGATAGTGATTAGTTTGATATGTTAATTTGACTGAGTCAGATGTTGCCCAGATAATTGATTAAACATTATTTCTCTGTAAGGGTGTTTCTGGATGAGACACACATTTGATTTGGTAGACTGATAAAGCTGATCACCCTCTCCAATATGAGTGGTCAAGACATATATATGCATATATATATATATATATATATATATATACACATATATATAATGTATGCTAAGTCACTTCAGTCGTGTCCGACTCTGTGTGACCCCATAGACGTCAGCCCACCAGGCTCCCCCATCCCTGGGATTCTCTAGGCAAGAACACTGGAGTGGGTTGCCATTTCCTTCTCCAGTGCGTGAAAGTGAAAAGTGAAAATGAGGTCACGCAGTCGTGTCCGACTCTTAGTGACCCCATGGACCAGAGCCTACCAGGCTCCTCCCTCCATGGAATTCTCCAGGCAAGAGTATTGGAGTGGGGTGCCATTGCCTTCTCCAATATATAATGTATATTATATATATGTATATATATATGTATGTGTTTGTGTATATATATATGTGTGTGTGTGTGTGTGTGTGTGTGTGTGTGTGTGTGTGTGTATCCCTCTCATATTGGTTATTAGCTCTGCTGCTCTGTAGAATCCTGACTAAACCATTGGAGAAGGAAATGGCAACCCCCTCCAGTATTCTTTCCTGGAGAATTCCATGCACAGAGGAGTCTGGCAGGCTACAGTACTGGAGAGTGCGAAGAGTAGGACATTACTGAATGACTGAGAATGCAAGATATTAATACAAGGAGAAACTAGATGTGGAGTTGTGGAGTATAGAAAGCATATATTCCATCTTCATAATTTTTCTGTGAATTGAAGCTATCCTAAATTTTTTTTTTATTCTTAATTTTATGTTGGAGTATAGTTGATTAACAATGTTGTATTAGTTTCAGAGGTACAGCAAAGTGATGCAGTTATGCATATATGTGTATTTATTATTTTTCAAACTATTTTCCCATTTACATTATTAAAGAGTATTGAGCAGAGTTTCCTGTGCTATACAGTTATAGGTCCTTGTTATTGTCTGTTTTAAATGTAGCTGTGTGTACATGTCAATCCCAAATTCCTAATGAATCCCCCACCTCCACCCTTCCCCCAACCCATAACCATAAATTCATTCTCTAAGTCTGTGAGTCTGTTTCTGTTTTGTAAATGATTTTGTATCATTATGAAAAGGTTATTTTTAAAAAGGATTTACATTTTTAAAGTTAAAAACTATATATTAAAAAATCAAAATCACATCTGCTGCTTCTTAATTTTTTCCTCATAAAGAAATTAAATATATTATTAGCTCTTTTCATAGGAAATTATTTTTGTGGAATAGCAAAAGAATGCTAATTATAAAATATTACAAAGATTATAAAGCATCATTTATATGTTATTCTTATATGAGGAATCAGTTTTGGTGCTAAAAAAGATCAGGGGTTATAGATTCAGATAAAAATTTGAATTTAAAATTCCAACACTTCTATGGATTATTGGACCAATTGCTATTCTCTTGTAACTTCATTTCTCCAGCCCTGTCAAATTGGGTTAATTCAATTTATTTCATAGATAAATGTGGAGGATGTTGAACCTAAAGTATGTGTTCAGGAAGTGTTAGTCTGGGTCCTTATATTTTTGGAAGCCAACATATTGTATGGAGTCCCAAGGGAAATTAGTTGGTAACAATAATATATAAGATTCCTTTATTCAAATTTTTAGGTATTGGAATTTATGTATTATATTTTCAGTAATTCTTTACTTAAAGTGTGGATATGTTGATGTTTTGATGATGCTGAATAAATGCTGAAGCTCTTTTTTGTATCTTCTATTTTTAAAAGTATTCAGTAATTGCAAATTTTAAATGGAATTAATATTTGGGCATTTGGGAATCAATACATTTATAGATGTCCCAGAATTCCTCTAGAAATATGCCAAAGAATAAATTCATCACTATAATGCCACCTTTATTTTGAAAGTATTGCTATTTGATTTTAGTTCACATAATAACACTTTATAGTATTAGGAAAAACTGAATACAAATTTTAAAAACAAATTGAATGTTACTCAATATAAATTGATGGTTTATAGTATTTTTTGATAGTAATCATTAATTTTTCACCTTCTGTGTTTAATTTTAGACTGAACAGATTACTAAAATCATGTGTGCTAATAAATTAATCTTTTCCTCAGCACCTAATCAAAATCTAGCTAGCCTAGCTATACTCTTTGTTTTTCCATGTGGCTTCACTTAAGTTTTACTTAGTATTCATTTGAACAATATTTGTGTTATGAGATTCATTGAACTTATTTCTATATTGTCAAGCCAAATTACCTTTCAAACTTGGAAGTAAAGAGAAATTTGGTGAAATTAAAAATAAAATAAAATCTCAAAAACACTTATAGAGCTTAATTTTCTCCAATATTGTATAAAAGTTACTTATATAGAAACCAAACTCAGCTAGTTATTATTTCTTTCTTGTATAAACCTCTCCTTGAAGGCCATATAATCATGACTGAGATTCAGCACTAACAGCAAATTAAAGAACATTTACAACTGAAAGATACAATAAGCCTAAAATTGCCCAATGAGAGCATCAGGAGTATCAAAGAGAATGGAGAAAAGCATCAATAGGGGAAGCAGAGCAAACATAGTTGGAACCTTGCAGCATCAAAGGAAGGATAGGAGTGCACTCTAAGCAGTAAAGACAGAGTACCAGTCATGGTGGATGGAAGGGGACTGTCAGTTTGATTAGATATCATTAGGGACTGTATAATGATGTCTTTCTAAAATTCTGCACAGTATTTTTTTATACAATACACAAAAATTATGTTTTATGGGTAACTGAGACACATATTAATGAAGAGTTAGAACGATAATTCCCTGGGTTCTGCCTGCAAAGCAGGAGACGTGGGTTCGGTCCCTGGCTTGGGAAGATCCCCTGGAAAGGGCATGGCAACCCACTCCACTATTCTTGCTTGGAGTATCTCCATGGACAGAGGAGTCTAGTCCATGGGGTTGCAAAGAATCTGACAGTACTGACAGACTAAGCACAACACAGGATGATGATAATGAGATTGATTTAGCATCTTCTGAGATCTAGAGTAGAGATCATGTCTTTACACAACTTGTATTTTAGACAAATTAAACAGAGAGATGCTTTCCTCTTATAGAAGACCATTGTAGAACACAGATTTCTTAGATCAGCTGCTGTATAGTATAGGTAAAGAGATGATAAATTATATTGTGTATAATTAAACAGAAGATGAGACAGCTTGAGAAAAAACTACGTCAAATTCAATTTTAAACTAAATTCCTAAAATGACTCTCAGGTAAAAAATTGTTAGCATTGTGTACTTACAAGCCAAACAAGATTTGGCATTTCAGTTCAGTTGCTCAGTAGTGTCCGAATCTTTGCAGACCCAGGAACCGCAGTACTCCAGTCATCCCTGTCCATCACCAACACGTAGTCTACCCAACTCATGTCCGTTGAGTCGGTGATGCCATCCAACCAATTCATCCTCTGTCATCCCCTTCACCTCCTGCCCTCAATCTTTCCCAGCACTAGGGTCTTTTGCAATGAGTCAGCTGTTTGCATCAGGTGGCCAAATATTGGCGCTTCAGCTTCAACATCAGGCTTCCAATGAACACCCAGGACTGATTTCATTTAGGATGGACTGGATAGATCTCCTTGCAGTCCAAGGGACTCTCAAGAGTCTTCTCCAACACCATAGATCGAAAAGCATCAGTTCTTCACTGCTAGCTTTCTTTATAGTCCAACTCTCACATCCATACATGACTACTGGAAAAACCATAGCCTTGACTAGATGGAACTTGGTTGACAAAGCAGCATTATGTACTTACAAGCCAAACAAGATTTGGTAAGGTTTAATTCTAACATAAATCTCTAAATATATTCTAGGACAACTGAGCATCTGTAAGTCAGGGAAGAATAACTAACTAAATAATAAGTAAAAGCATATATACCCTTTGAAACAAGTACTAGTACTTTTTAGGTGACATGTTCCTTACTTTTCAATTAGCATAACTTCTTATTAAATCCAAAATGCTTTCCTATAGCTACTAATCATAATAAAATAATTATAAAAACTGCATCAGTTCAGTTCTGTTCAGTTGCTCAGTCGTGTCCAACTCTGTGACCCCATGGACTGCAGCATGCCAGGCCTCCCTGTCCACCACCAACTCCCGGAGTTTAACCAAATTCATGTCCACTGAGTCAGTGATGCCATCCAACCATCTCATCCTCTGTTGTTCTCTTCTCCTGCCTTCAATCTTTCCCAGCATCAGGGTCTTTTCCAATGAGTCAGTTATTTGCATCAGCTGGCCAAAATATTGGAGCTTCAGCTTCAACATCAGTCCTTCCAATGAATACCCAGGACTGATCTCCTTTAGGATGACTAGTTGAATCTCCTTACAGTCCAAGGGACTCTGAAGAGTCTTCTCCAACACCACAGTTCAAAAGCATCAATTCTTCTGCTCTCAGCATACTTTATAGTCCAAATCTCACATCCATACATGACTAATGGAAAAACCATAGCCTTAACTAGATGGACCTTTGTTGGGAAAGTAATGTCTCTGCTTTTTAATATGCTGTCTAGGTTGGTCATAACTTTCCTTCCAAGGAGTAAGCGTCTTTTTACTTCATGCCAGCAGTCACAATCTGCAGATATTTTGGAGCCCAAAAAATAAAGTATGCCATTGTTTCCACTGATTCTGTATCTATTTGCCATGAAGTGTTGGGACTGGATACCATGATCTTTGTTATCTGAATGTTGAGCTTTAAGCCAACTTTTCCACTCTCTTCTTTCATTTTCATCAAGAGGCTTTTTAGTTCCTCTTCACTTTCTGCCATAAGGGTGGTGTCATCTCCATATCTGAGGTTATTGGTATTTCTCCTGGCAATCTTGATTCCATCTTGTGCCTTCCATCCAGCCCAGTGTTTCTCATGATGTACTCTGCATATAAGTTAAATAAGCAGGGTGACAATATACAGCCTTGACATACTCCTTTTCCTATTTGGAAGCAGTATTTTGTTCCATGTCCAGTTCTAACTGTTGCTTCCTGACCTGCATATATGTTTCTCAAGAGGCAGGTCAGGTGGTCTGATATTCCCATCTCTTTCAGAATTTTCCACACTTTATTGTGATTCACACACTCGAAGGCTTTGGCATCATCAATAAAGCAGAAATAGATTTTTTTTTTTTTTCTGGAACTCTCTTGCTTTTCCGATGATCCACCAGATGTTGGCAATTTGATCTCTGGTTCCTCTGCCTTTTCTAAAACCAGCTTGAACATCTGGAAGTTCACAGCTCACATATTGCTAAAGCCTGGCTTGGAGAATTTTGAGCATTACTTTACTAGCGTGTGAAATGAGGGCAATTGTGCAGTAGTTTGAACATTCTTTGGCATTACCTTTCTTTGGGATTGGAATGAAAACTGACCTTTTCCAGTCCTGTGGCCACTGCTGATATTGAGTGCAGCACTTTCATAGCATCATCTTTCAGGATTTCAAATAGCTCAACTGGAATTCCATCACCTCCACTAGCTTTTTCATAGCGATGCTTCCTAAGGCCCACTTGACTTCACATTCCAGGATGTCTGGCTCCAGGTGAGTGATCAAACCATTGTGATTATCTGGGACGTGAAGATCTTTTATGTACAGTGCTTCTGTATATTCTTGCCACCTCTTCTTAATATCTTCTGCTTCTGTTAGGTCCATACCATTTCTGTCCTTTATCGAGCCCATCTTTGCATGAAATGTTCCCTTGGTATCTCTTATTTTCTTGAAGAGATCTCTAGTCTTCCCCATTCTGTTGTTTTACTCTATTTCTTTGCATTGATCACTGAGGAAGGCTTTCTTATCACTCCTCGCTGTTCTTTGGGACTCTGCATTCAATTGGGATATCTTTCCTTTTCTCCTTTGCTTTGGCTTCCCTTCTTTTCACAGCTATTTGTAAGGCCTCCTCGGACAGTCATTTTCCTTTTTTGCATTTCTTTTCCACGGGGATGGTCTTGATCCCTGTCTTCTGTACAATGTCATGAACCTCCATCCATAATTCATCAGGCACTCTATCAGATCTATTCCTTTAAATCGATTTCTCACTTCCAATGTATAATCATAAGGGATTTGATTAAGTCATACCTGAATGGTCTAGTGGTTTTCCCTACTTTCTTCAATTTAAGTCTGAATTTGGCAATAAAGGGTTCATGATCTGAGCCACAGTCAGCTCCTGGTCTTGTTTCTGCTGACTGTATAGAGCTTCACCATCTTTGGCTACAAAGAATATAATCAACCTGACTTAGATGTTGACCGTCTGGTGATGTCCATGTGTAGAGTCTTCTCTTGTGTTGTTGGAAGAGGGCGTTTGCAATGACCAGTACGCTTTCTTGGCAAAACTCTATTAGCTTTTACCCTGCTTCATTCTGTACTCCAAGACCAAATTTGCCTGTTATTCCAGATGTTTCTTGACTTCCTACTTTTGCATTCCAGTCCCATATAATGAAAAGGACATCTTTTTACAGTGTTAGTTCTAAAATTTCTTGTTGGTCTTCATAGAACCATTCAACTTTAGCTACTTCAGCGTTACTGGTTGGGGCATAGGCTTGGATTACCGTGACATTGAATGGTTTGCCTTGGAAATGAACAGAGATCATTCTGTTGTTTTTGAGATTGTATCCAAGTACTGCATTTTAGACTCTTTTTTGACCATGATAGCTACTCCATTTCTTCTAAGGGATTCCTGCCCACAGTAGTGGATATAATGATCATCTGAGTTAAATTCACCCATTCCAGTCCATTATAGTTCACTGATTCCTAGAATGTTGACATTCATTCTTGTCATTCCTGTTTGACCACTTCCAATTTGCCTTGATTCATGGACCTGACATAAGGATGGCTGAAAAATTACAATTGGACAATTATTTAAATCTTATCCCATTCCCTGCTTTAAACAAAAATTGTCTTGTTCTTCAAACTCTTATATCTCTGTTGCATATTGTAGTAAAGAATGACCTATAAAGAATTCTGTATATGTTTTTATATAAGTAGATGTAATTTTCAGTGAACTACAGAATCAGTCATTTTCTTGTTAGTAAATAAACATATGCTTCACTACTACTACATATTTAGGATATTATGAGGTATAACTGAAATGACTGACATGAATAGGATAGATATACACATATTATGTAGTTTTTCATTTACTCCATTTTCTGAATATAATTCATATTTCACATCCTTTTTCTCTTTCATTATAGCAAAACAATCACCAAATGAAAGATTAAATAAGTAAATTAAAAAGTAAATAAAAAAATTTAATTTTTCTGCCAACAATTTGATTACTTTGGGATTTATATTTCTTAAGGTAAATTTTCACATTATATGAACTTTAATATAAGTTCCAAATGAGGTATAAATGGTTTAAAATGCATCTGAGCCTCTGTGTGTCTGTGTGTGTATGAGTATAGTTGAGGCCTTATTTCTGTGTAAATCTAACACTGATGGGAAAAAGAAGAAATAGTACTACTTAAACAAGTCCTAGGGCACCCATGCCAGTATAATTTGCCATGAAATATTATGTAACCAGTACATATGCTTTATTGGCAGATAATTTTGAAATGTTCCTTTCTTTTTTACTTTTTGGATTAAATATGTATTCTACTTCACCCTAAAACTTAATTGTTTGTAAATTCTCTGAAACTTTAAGTAGCTCTACTTTTTAAAATCAAATAGCGCTCTCTCTAATAGAAGATAAAGTAAGCCATTTAGATATACCTTTAAAATGTTTAATGTTCACATAAAAAGGAAAATCTAATTAAAATATTATCATTTCAACAGTAGCCTTATTAAAACTTATTAAAGAGGTACTTAACATCATTCTTTTTGTTGTTCTCAGTTTTCAAATCTGGTATGTACAGTCATAACACATCTCTGTTAATTCCTGTGTTTTCAACAGTTTTGGTAAAATGTAGTCCTCAGTTCAGTTCAGTTCAGTCGCTCAGTCATGTCTGACTCTTTGCGACCCCATGAATCGCAGCATGCCAGGCCTCCCTGTCCATCACCAACTTCCGAAGTTTACTCAAACTCATGTCCATTGAGTCGGTGATGCCATCCAGCCATCTCATCCTCTGTCATCCCCTTCTCCTCCTGCTCCCAATCCCTCCCAGCTTCAGGGTCTTTTCCAACGAGTCAACTCTTTGCTTGAGGTGGCCAAAGTATTGGGAGTTTCAGTTTCAGCATCAGTCCTTCCAATGAACACCCAGGACTGATCTCCTTTAGGATGGACTGGTTGGATCTCCCTGCAGTCCAAGGGACTTTCAAGAGTCTTCTCCAACACCACAGTTCAAAAGCATCAATTTTTCGGTGCTCAGATTTCTTCACAGTCCAACTCTCACATCCATACATGACCACTGGAAAACCCATAGCTTTGACTAGATTGGACCTTTGCTGGCAATGTAATGTCTCTGCTTTTTAATATGCTATCTAGGTTGGTCATAATTTTCCTTCCAAGGAGTAAGCGTCTTTTAATTCAATGGCTGCAATCACCATCTGAAGTGATTTTGGAGCCCCCCAAAAATAAAGTCTGACATTGTTTCCACTGTTTCCCCATCTATTTCCCATGAAGTGATGGGACCAGATGCCATGATCTTAGTTTTCTGAATGTTGAGCTTTAAGCCAACTTTTTCCACTCTCCTCTTTCACTTTCATCAAGAGGCTCTTTAGTTCCTCTTCACTTTCTGCCATAAGGGTGGTGTCATCTTCTTATCTAAGGTTATTGTTATTTCTCCCAGCAGTCTTAATTCCAGCTTGTGCTTCTTCCAGCTCAGGGTTTCTCATGAAGTACTCTGCATATAAGTTAAATAAGCAGGGTGACAATATACAGTCTTGAAGTACTCCTTTTCCTATTTGGAACCAGTCTGTTATTCCATGTTTTAGCAAACAATGAAAAAATACATATAGCCAAAACTTTTTTAATCTGCTTCAGTTTTTAGTTTAATTATTTTTACTTAAAATTTAATTTAAATATTTTAAATTAAATATTCAATACCTTAGGCACATATCAGATGTTCAATAGTCACATGCACAACCATATTTGACACTGTTTCTATAAAACTAGGCAATGTTAAACTCACAAAGCCAAAAAGTATAAGGACAACCATCATTTTTACATTTTCTTTAAGAAATTACTTGAAATATCCATTGAACCTCTATTTTAAAAAGGATTGCTCATTATAAAACAGAACAGTAACACTTGGTTACAAATGTGATATTTATATCACATATATTCACATATTTCCTCATCATATTTAAGTGACATGTGTTTTGATAGTCAAATATTTTTTCTTTGACTTTTATGATAATGTTTAGATAAAATCTTAAAGCAAAAGATCTCTATTTTAACCAGGAAGCATGAAATCAAGTAAATAACTGCCCAACTAATGGAAATTCAGGTTAGTTCCTTCTAACTGTAGTTGAAATTACAGCTGAAATAATATTATGACAAAATGAAGCATAAAAAGTTGATTACATTACCACAACTAAATTATATCATTTTTCTAATGACTTCTAATGAAAATCCAGAACAGCAGGAATATACCTGATTCAACAGTAATATTACCTAATGGGTTATAGATACACTACTAGAAATATTACCTAAACTTGCTCTAATGTCAAAATTTCAGTTTTATCAAAATTGTATTAAATGTCCAGTATGTAAAAGGAAGCATTGAGATTCTGACATTGTTTATTACAGGCAAGCTGACACAGTGTTTACTGACATGCTTTAAGGTGCAAGTTTAAAGTAAACTTGAAGGTCAAGGTAAATATCCAACATTAAAGTCTACTTCACTATCAAAATTGGCTCTCTATAGCACTTATTTACTAGATTATTCCATTCTCAGCTTATCTTTTCTATGAGAACAAATTCTGTTATCGTTACTTCCTTCCACAATAATGGAATCCTAATGCTATTCATCACAATATTTTTAACCGTACATACATTTTATTTTTTATTAACCCATGGTATTGTTATGGCTGGAACCCACTCAAAAAGATGCTTTGAAGTCATAAAGCCAGGTGCTTTATGATGTGGCCTTATTGGGGAAAATAGAGTCATTGCAGACATACTTAGCTAAGTTAAGATGAGGTCATGCACAAGTTGGATTGGCACTTAATCCAACTGACCATTGTCCTTATAAGAATAGAAGAGATGCAGAGATAGAGACAAGAAGGAAAAATAATCATATCAGAGATGCAGAGATAGAGACAAGAAGGAAAAGTAATCATATCCAACAGGCAAAATGTTTAAACTAATTTGCCTATTATTTCTTTCATCAAACTATAAGGTGCTGCTGCTGCTGCTGCTAAGTCACTTCAGTCGTGTCCGACTCTGTGCGACCCCATAGACGGCAGCCCACCAGGCTCCCCCGCCCCTGGGATTCTCCAGGCAAGAGCACTGGAGTGGGTTGCCATTTCCTTCTCCAATGCATGAAAGTGAAAAGTGAAAGTGAAGTCGCTCAGTCATGTCCGACTCTTAGCGACCGCATAGCCTACCAGGCTCCTCCCTCCATGGGATTTTCCAGGCAAGAGTATTGGAGTGGGGTGCCATTGCCTTCTCCAAATTATAAGGTGAGGGTGGTTAAAAGCCACCCCAAACTTCAGTTGTACGTGGTTACTTCGTTAAATGACAACCAAATTTAAAGTCTAAGAAAAAAAATATATATATATATATATATCAATATATCAACATTTTATCAAGAAGGAAAATGTGACTCTACACTATCAGACAGCTAGCTACCTGAGAAAAAAAATCAAATTTTTTTCTTGAAAAACCTGTCCTTTGGATTGTCTATGTTGGAAGTCTTTCCTTTAAGCTATGCTTTTAATTCACTTCAGAACATAGTGTGGAAAAAAGTATGATATTTGTTACAGTTAATATATAATAAGAATGTGTTTTGAATTAACATGTTTGTATTGTATGAACCTGTGTCCTTTGGATATCCAAACTTAACAGCCTCATGTACCAACATTTTCAGAGAAAGAAACTGGAATTTAGCCAGCCATGATATTTCCACTCAACAAGCATTCACATTTAGTGTCTTCCCAGATGACTGGCATGATTTGTCCAAAATTATTTCTGTCAAAAAAGCCTGCTGTGAAACAATATCTATGAGCATTTTTGACAAAATTTATAAAACCAGTAACCAGAGATTTAAAAAAAAAGTATGAGACATCTTTTCTTCATTTCCCTAATTAAGGCTGATCAAGCACTTTCTCTCCTTTACTTAAGATTCTTGTGCTAACAATGAGTGTATTGAGCCTCCTTGAGTGATTTCACTACCCCAGCAGAGAGAAATCAAAATCACAAGCCCTAAAACATAGCATTCTAAAAAGCCAAGTTCAACATGTTGTAAGATAAAATATAAGCTTCTTTCATGGGGCTTTTTATGAGCTTGTGTTTTGAAGAATTCAATTAGCTAATTTTCTCTGATGAGCACAACTGCTCTATTGAATCTTTAGTCCAAAATTCTGTGGATTTATGATCATCCTAGTAAGGGAATTGAATATACTCTTTATGTTGTCAAGTCTTTTATAAGCCTTTAAAATGTATAGATTTCTTGTGCTTATAAGGCAATTCTGTAGTGATTTCCCAAGAGATTCTCCAAAATGAACAAAGTTGCTTTCATTTTGAGTGTTTCATGTAGAAGGTTTTAATTCAGTTGACAAATACATACTTCAGAAGATAATACATCATAATTTTCTAGCAGTGCGTGCTATGCCATTCCCCCTCTCTTCCGTGCAACAGCCATGAAAACTAATCACAGCTGCAGAAGTTTCCTTTGGTGTAGCAGTATTCATTTGAAACTATCTCAAAAATTTGTGCACTTTTATAAAATCCAAGGAACAATTATTTATAATAAAGCTAAGACAAATTATGTAAACTTAAAGGAAACTGTGAAAGTAAGTCTATGAAGATGTACATTTGAATTCCTAGATGCACTATTTTGTAGGTAATAAATATTTGCAATTAGTAGAGTACCTATTATGTATCTCTTTCATAAGAAAAGCAAATGTTAAAGTTTTTAACTTGTAGCCTGGGAAGAAAATACATTATAAAAGTGTTAATGGCTTTAAAAAATAAGTGAGTAAACAACATATGTAATTATTCTGTAGGGAAATGCTGCTTAATTAAAACACAAAGTCATTCTATTAGCATACACACCTGCTGTGTATAGGGTTCATTTCTTCCTAAAATAGTTTAATTCCTGAACAAGGTTCTCTCTCCACTTCATTTCCCTGGGAATTGTCCATTTAAAGGTCCAAGTATTTTTCTATATTTGTTGTCTCTGTATATGTGTGTGTGTGTGTATAACTCACAGAGATTTCATCAATTTATATTGACAACTGACCCTCTGGACTTAATACTTCTGTATTTTATTAAAATATTCAGCATCCAGTCATGACAGGCTGCAGATAACTGTCCTTTTTTTCCCCCCCTGAAGCATCTATAAACAAACTTACTGTCTCTACTAAAACAAGAGAATTATTATTTACAAAGGCTTCTATCTGGTGTATTCTTGTTTCAGGGTTTTATTCAAAGATACTTTAAAGGCTGCTTCATTTAGTAAATTTTTTCTGTGTTGAAATTAGGTTTATTTTCAGTAAACATGTCGAGTTCTCTGCCCTACTTATCATTTATTCCAAAAACAAAAACAAACATATTGGAACAATTGATAAAATTTGAATGAATATTGGAGAATAGAAAATAGTACTATATTAGTGCTCAATTTCCATATTTCCATAATTTATGGTTAGATAAGGGATTATCTTTGTTCTTAGGAAATATGTTCAGAAGTATTTAAGAGACGTGTAATCTCCAATTTGAGGCTTCCCTGGTGGCACAGTGGTAGAATTCTCCTGACAGTGCAGGAGATGCGTGTTCGATCCCTGGGTCAGGAAGATCCCTTGGAGAATGAAATGGCAACCCACTTAAGTATTCTTGCCTGGGCAATCCCAAGGATGGAGGAGCCTGGTGGGCTACAGTCCATGGGGTTACAAAAGATTTGGACACAACTCAGTGACTAAACAACAATAACAATAAAAATCTCCAATTTACACTCAAATGATGAGGAAAAAATTATATATAGGTAGGGGTAAATATATATTTTATATATTTCCATATGTGGGAATATATATTTGTGAGATTGTGTAAATATATATATGTATATATGTATAATATGTACATAGACATCAATTGAATTAATCAGGCAACTTTCTGTAACTTGAAGTTTTGCTAATATAATAATTCACAGAAACCATTAAAAGACATAAAATGAAAGAAATCAAATATGGAAAAGTGGGGAGTCCAAGGGGAAAAGCACTGAACAATGGTAGTAGCCTCAAGACTATGAAACAATTTCTTAAAGAGAAACTCCTACAATTATGCAACTGTTGAACAGTTGTATAACAGAATTTTGATCGCAGGGATAGCTAATTCAATTTTATATTATTCCATTGCTGTAGTATTAATCCCCGTTGTCATCTTGTCTTCCCTAATTCAGCAAAGTTGGCTGTACTTTAATAACACTACTGTGAGAGGTTTTGAGACATTTTCTTTTCCTTTCTTTCTTTTTAATATCATGAAAGGAGACTTACCTGTATAGGTTAAATAAGGTCAGAAAGAAGAAAGACCTATTAAATGATATGGAAATTAAATTGAATTTCAGCAGCATTTTTCATTTGGTACAAAATGTAAGCCCTAAAGAATTTGCAGACATTTTAAAAATGTTATTTGATTTCCCATAGAACCTGTGAAGAGGAAACTATTTGTAATTTTATTTAATTGTCAAAGACCAAGAGTCTCTGCAGTTATCTAATTCTCCAAGTAGAAAAGGTATAGTCAACACAAAAGAATAATCTAAAAAGGAGACTAGGGCTATAGCCCAAAAGGAAAGTAAACCAGAGAAAATGTAGCCAATAAAAGTGAAAGGAACAAGTAAATATTTTTTCACATGAACAAAGGAGAGAGTTGTGATAAAGACAAAAAAATCCACTGTATTTACCCACTTAGCAACTTTTAAAAGTTATTTCAGTATCTACTCTGATAAGAGTGGTGGTTTCTGGGAGTTAGTAAATGAATTTGAGCTGAACTTGTGAATCTGAGATAAGGAGTAATCTTTTTATAAACTATTACTGTAAAGGTTCATTTTATCACCATCACACCTAACAATTCAACAGAACCCTCTGGTTAGTTTACCTGCTGGCTGTCAGGTAGTACACCCCCTCTTCCTCCCAGAAACACACTTTTCAGAGCTCCTAGATAACTTTACTTATCCCTGTGTGTTTCTAACATGTACATTGCGAAGATCTCTACCTCTGCAGTTCTGCCCAATATATCTTCCTTTTCTCTTTCCTACATGAGACCTTTAATTTTTCCTTTAACAATGATGATTTAAAAAATAAAAAAATAAAAAACAAACTTGTTTAACCTTTCTGCACACTGCTGAGATATAACAGTAGCTCCATAAGTATTTACTGAATGAACAGTTTCTTACTATATATTAAATGCTTGTTGAGAATACATTTTCCAAACTTGAATTCCTACGAAGGAGAATCAATGATTGTGAAAATTTGGAGAAGATATACCTGCTGCTTGGTAACACCAAAAAAGACTAGGGCAGAGAGGCCCTTGAATTGCCTGACAATTCAAACACCAATTGCCAAACAACTTCAAACAACAAACATCCTGTGAGAAGCAGGAAACTAGGGACAGAAAATTCCTCTTTTCAGCCCTGGTTAGGCTCACTGGAGAAAACCCAGAAAAACACTCTGCAAAAATTATCAGGTGTAAAGTGCCTCACACAACATTATCTACTAAACTTGAATGCTTGGCAGAAATTGACTACCAGGAACCACACAACACAATTACTAGCTTATATAAATTTCGGCTTATTAGGTTGTTGAAAAACTTGAAAATTTTTTCAGGTCATAGATTTGTGTAGATTTTGAGCTTTTTTATTGGATGGTAATAGTATGACTGTGTTATATCTCTGGGAAAATTAAAGACACCTCTATTGCTTAGCCAAGACTCTCACTATACACAGCACTGTGTATTTATATGGGCTGTCCCTAATTTAAAATAAATACAAGAGAAGAAAGACACATTTATAACCAGCTCCTTTACTCTTGTAACACATTTTTTAACTCAAATTCAGAAATATGTGAATAATTCATAACTTGAATGTGCTACAATTTCAGTTAATAACACCATACTGAGGTTACTGTTCCTTTGAAAACTAAATATTGCAAATCGTTGCTTCCTAGGCATCTCTTCTTTCACTTTCCTCAAATACACAAGTTGTCACCCTTTTTAAAGGCCCAAATCTGAAGGTGTATATATTTATTTTAAAGTTATGAAAATATTAGAAGAATTCTAGAATTTCCCTCAGTTGTATTTTCCAAATTGATATATCATGAGTGTTATTTCCAGCCCTTCCCTTTTGCATTAGCAAGTATCTATTAGGACTGTTCCTGTTCCAGAAGCTTTGCCAGTGTGTTTCATTTAATTTCACAATGCTCTGAGAGGATCTCTATGATTAATTTTGCTTTGCCAATGAGGAAGCTGAGTTTCAAGAGCTTCACTAATTATTCTAAGGTTACACAGCAGAAAGGTGACTAAATAGAAATGTAGCCCAGGCCAGGCAAGCTGACAGCAGGGCTGATATTTAAACTACTCTGTCTCTTCCTATTTCTTATCAGGAGATACTGACATTAAATATATGATTACCCTTGACTGACTGGACCAAACATAATAGAATAATGTTAGATTACAATAACTTAACCTGCAACCTGGTAGAAAATAGATAGCAATTATACTGGTGACACAGAGAGACAGTTTCCACACAATATAGTCTAACCATTCTCAAAGTGCTAAACCCAGACCAAGAGCAGCATCATATGCATTATGCATATACATTAGACATGAATATTCTTGAGCCTTACCCTAGAATAGTGAATCAGAAATTCTGGAGAAACCACTATCTGTGTTTTAACAAACCCTCAAATGAAACCCATAATTATTAAAATATCAGAACCAGTGCTATAGGTAAAGGATCAGCAAAGTACTGCACATGAGGGAAACTTAACTCCCACTTAATTGTTTATATGGTTTTAATGTTTTATTGTGGTAAAATATATACAGAATACAGTGTAATTTTAAGCATTTCAAATATACAATTCAGTGATATAGCTACATTAAAAATATCACAACCATCTATTTCCAAAATGTTTCTGTCCCTCTCAACAAAAATTCAATATTCATTAAGCAATGACATATCTTTACTGCTCCTATTCACCCTTGATAATTCCTAACGTTTTCTGTATCTATGAATTGCCTATTTGAGATATTTCATGTATGTGGAATCATACACTTTTCTTTTTGTGTATCATTTATTGTACCTAGCATAAGGTTTTCAAGAGATATTGTGTTGCACCATATATCAGAATTCCATTCCTTTATATGGTTGAATAATACTCCTTTTATGTTCCACATTTTTTTCATCCTTGCATTTGTCAAGACCCTTGGGTTGTTTCTGTCTTTTAGCTCTCATGAATAATGCTACAATAAAAGTTGATATGCGGATATCTGTCTGAGTCACTATTCTCCTTTTTTTTGGTTGTATACCAAAGGAGTAGAATTGCTGGATCATATGGTGATTCTATGTTTAGCTTTTTGAGGGACTGCCAAACTGCCAGAGTGGCTGTACCGTTAATTATTCCCATCAGTAATGTAAGAGTGTCCCACTTTCTTTATGTCTCAACCAACACTATTCTTTCACCCCACTTAAAAGAAAAAAAATCCATCATAGCCATCCTAAGAGATGGGAGGTGGTATCTCACTGGATTTTTGATCTGTTTATTGAATTACAGATGATATTAGATGTTTAAGCATATTTTAATGTACTTATTGAGCATTTGTACATCTTTGAAGAAATGTCTATATGAATCATTTGACTACTTCTAAATTGTGTCATTTGCCTTTTTACTGTGGAGTTGTAAGAGTTCTTTACATATTTTAGATATTAAATGCCTATTAGACATATGATTTGGAATTATTCTCTCACATTCTGCATGCTGTCTTTCATTACCTTGATAATGTCCTTTGATGCACAAAACTTTAAATTTGGATGAAGTCCCATTTATCTATTTTTTTCTTTAGTCTCTCAATCTTTTGGTGTCATATCTAAGAACCCATTGCCAACATAAGTTCATAAAGCTCTATCCCTGTGTTTTCTTTTAAGGGTTTTGGTGTTTTACTTAAGTATTTGGGTAATTGATCCATTGTGAGTCTTTTTTGTGTTAAGTAGAGGTCCACATTCATTCATTTGCATATAGAAATTCAGTTGTCCCAGAACAGTGTGTTGAAAACTATTCTTTCTCCTGCATTATCCTTGCCTGAAGAATTCCATGGACAGAGGAGGGTGGCAGGCTACAGTCCATGGGATCGCAAAGAGTGACAGACTGAACAATTTTCACTTTCATGACTCTCCCCTTTGAATAGATTTGGCAGCTGTCTTGAAAACTAGGCTCATTCACCATAAATAAGTAGCTTTATTTCTTGATTTAATTATTAAACTAATCTTTATATGATTATGCCAGCACTATGCTGTTTTATTTCTATCACTTTTTAGTAAGCTTATTTTTTTTTTAATAGTGAGGCGTGTGTCTTTTAACTTCCTTCTTTTGTAAGAGTATTTTTTTCTATTTGAAGCCTTTTTGCAATTCCATATGAATTTGAGGTTGACATATCAATCCTGTAAATAGCTGTTGTGATTTTGATAGAAATTGCATTGGATCTTTATATAGTTTTCAGTAGTGCCATCTTAACAACATTAAGTCTTCTAATTCATAAACACGGGATATCTTTTTTTATTTAGGACAATTTCTTTCAGCAATGCTTCATTGTTTCCACCATACATGTTTTCATCTCCTTCATTAAATTCATTTCTAGGTGTTTTAGTCTTTTTTTCCTTTTATTGGAGCATAATTGTTTTAAAGTGTTGTGTTAGTTTCAATTGTACAAAAACGTGAATCAGCTATATGTGTACATATACCCCCCCCCCACCTATTGCAAATGAAATTAATTTTATTTTTAAATTGTCCTTTGCTGGTGTATAGAAATGCAACTGATTTTTGTGCTGACCTTATTATGTGCAATTTTGTTGAATTTGTCTAACTGCTCTAGCAGCTTCAGATGGATTTTATTTAAGTTTTTTATATAGGATCCCATCATCTGCAAAGAGATATAGATTTACTTCTCCCTTTCCAGTAGGGATGCCTCAAGCTTGTTTTCCTTGGGTAGTTGTTCACCAACAATTAGTTCAGTGTTTACTGGCAGTGATGAAAACAGACATCCTTGACTTTCCCTGGTGTTAAGGAAGAGCTCTCAGCATTTCACCATTGAATATGATGTTAACTGTAGATATTTTATAATTTTCTTATGTCTCATGGAAAAAGTTACCTTCTATATCTAGTTCTCTGAGTGTTTTTATTATACAAGTGTGCTGTATTTTGCTAAATATCTTTTCTGTGTTGATAAAGTTGCTTATTTTTTTCTTATATTAACATGTTATATACCATTGATCGGTTTTCTTATGTTAAATTACCTTTGCCTGCCTGTTGGTCATGGTGCAAAATTCTTTTAAGGAATTTGGTTCCCTGAATATTTTTGCATCTATGGTTTATGAAGCCTGTTTGTCCATAAGCTTCTTTTCTTGTGATGTCTTTATCTACATTTAGAATAAGTGTAATCCTGGAACAGACTGGTTCCAAATAGGAAACGAAGTACGTCAAGGCTGTATATTGTCACCCTGCTTATTTAACTTACATGCAAAGTACATCATGAGAAACACTGGGTTGGATGAAGCACAAGCTGGAATCAAGATTGCTGGGAGAAATATCAATAACCTCAGATATGCAGGTGACACCACCATTAGGGCAGAAAGTGAAGAGGAATTAGAAGCTTCTTGATGAAAGTGAAAGAGTAGAGTGAGAAAGTTAGCTTAAAGCTCAACATTCAGGAAACTAAGATCATGGCTTCTGGTCCCATTACTTCATGGCAAACAGATGGTGAACCAGTGGAAACAGTGGCTGACTTTTTTTTTTTTTTTTTGGCTCCAAAAATCACTGCAGATGGTGACTTCAGCCATGAAGTTAAAAGACGCTTGCTCCTTGGAAGGAAAATTATGACCAACATAGACAACATAATAAAAAGAAGAGACATTGCTTTGCCAACAAAGGTCTGTCTAGTCCAATCTATGGTTTTTTCAGTAGTCATGTACGGGTGTGAGAGTTGGACTATAAAGAAAGTTGAGTACCAAAGAATTGATGCTTTTGAATTGTGGTGTCGGAGAAGACTCTTGAGAGTCCCTT
The DNA here is from genome assembly GCF_023699985.2 of Odocoileus virginianus. Taxonomy (NCBI): domain Eukaryota; kingdom Metazoa; phylum Chordata; class Mammalia; order Artiodactyla; family Cervidae; genus Odocoileus; species Odocoileus virginianus. The sequence goes on from NC_069680.1 coordinate 37,202,647, forward strand.
AGACAGCAAGGAGATCCAATCAGTCCATCCTAAAAGAGATTAGTCCCGGGTGTTCATTGGAAGGACTGATGTTGAAGTTGAAACTCAAACACTTGGGCCACCTGATGTGAAGAGCTGACTCATTGGAAAAGACCCTGATGCTGGGAGCGATTGGGTGCAGGAGGAGAAGGGGATGACAGACGGTGGGATGGTTGGATGACATCACTGACTCAATGGACATGGGTTTGGATAGACTCCAGCAGTTGGTGATGGACAGGGAGGCCTGGCATGCTGCAGTCCATGGGTTCCCAAAGATTCAGACATGATTAAGGGACAGAACTGACTGAATGCTGGCCTTATAGAATGAGTTATGGGGTGGTTCCTCCAATTCTATTCTTGGAAGATTTTTAAAAGAATTGGTGCTTGTGTTTTAAAAGTTTGGCAAAATTCACAAGTGAAACTGTCTACTGCTGGAAATTTTCTTTTTGTGAGATACCATTTTAAGCTCTTTACTTTAAAGCTTTTAAAATTTTCTTCTTATTTTAGTTAGGTAATCTGTGTTTTTCTAGGAAATTTGCCAATTTCCTCTGGTCATCTAATTTATGGTACACCATTGTACATCAGCTGTATCATTGAAAAGGCAAGAGAGTTTCAGAAAAACATCTATTTCTGCTTTATTGACTTTGCCAAGCCTTTGACTGTGTGGATCACAATAAACTGTGGAAAATTCTGAAGGAGATGGGAATACCAGACTACCTGACCTGCCTCTTGAGAAACCTGTATGAAGGTCAGGAAGCAACAGTTAGAACTGGACATGGAACAACAGACTGGTTCCAAACAGGAAAAGGAGTACATCAAGGCTGTATATTGTCACCCTGCTTTTTTAACTTATACGCAGAGTACATCATGAGAAACACTGGGCTGGAGGAAGCACAAGCTGGAATCAAGATTTCCAGGAGAAATATAAATAACTTCAGCTACGTAGATGAACCCACCCTTAGGGCAGAAAGTGAAGAGGAACTAAAAAGCTTCTTGATGAAAGAGGAAAGTGGAAAAGTTGACTTAAAGCTTAATATTCAGAAAACTAAGATCACGGCTTCCAGTCCCATCACTTCATGGCAAATGAAACAGTGGGGAAACAGTGGGGAAACAGTGGGGAAACAGTGGGGAAACAGTGGAAACAGTGTCTGACTTTATTTTTTGGGATCTAAAATCACTGCAGATGGTGATTGCAGCCATAAAATTAAAAGATGCTTACTCTTTGGAAGAAAAGTTATGACCAACCTAGACAGCATATTAAAAAACAGAGACATTACTTTGTCAACAAAGGTCCATCTAGTCAAGGCTATGGTTTTTCTAGTAGTCATTTATGGATGTGAGAGTTGAACCATAAAGAAAGCTGAGCACTGAAGAATTGATGCTTTTGAGTTGTGGTGTTGGAGAAGACTCTTGAGAGTCCCTTGGATTGCAAGAAGATCCAACCAATCCATCCTAAAGGCGATCAGTCCTGGGACTGATAGAACATAGAAGGACTTATGTTGAAGCTGAAACTCCAATACTTTGGTCACCTGATGGGAAAAGCTGACTCATTTGAAAAGCCCCTGATGCTGGGAAAGATTGAGGGCAGGAGGATAAGGGGACAACAAAGGATGAGATGGTTGGATGACATCACTGGCTCAATGGACATTGGTTTGAGTAGACTCTGTCAGTTGGTGATGGACAGGGAGGCCTGGTATGCTGCGGTTCATGGGGTCACAAAGAGTTGGACACAACTGAGCGACTGAACTGAAATGAACTGATTGTTCACATTATTCTCTTATAATCTTTTCAACTTCTGTAAGGTCAGTAGTAATGGCCCCAATTTTGTTCCTTATTTTAGGTTTTTTACTTAATTTTTTATCAGTTTAGCTAAAGGTTTGTCTGTTTTGTTGAAATTTTCATAGATTCAGCTGTTAGTTTCATTGTTCCCTGTTTTTCCTATTCTCTATCTTATTTATTCTCTTTCTAAAGGCTTCCCTGGCAGCCCAGTCATAAAGAATCTGCCTGCTAAAGCAGGAGATGTGGGTTCAATTCCTGATCTGGGAAGATCCCTTGGGGAAGGAAATGGTAATCAACTCCAGCATTCTTGCCTTGAAAATGCCATGGACATAGGAGCCTGGAAGGCTATAGTCCATAAAGTTTTGGCAAGTTGCAAAGAGTCAGGCACAATTTAGTGGCTGAACCATGACAGCAATAGCAAATCTTTATTTTCCCCTCTTTTGCTAGTTTTGACTTTAGTTTTCTCCTCTTTAACTGGTTGGTAAGGCCTAAAATTATGTTACTAATTTGAGATCTGTCTTATTTTTTTAAATGTAGTCCTTAACAGCTATAAATTTGCTCTGATCAATACTTTTTCCTCATCTCATAAGTTTATTGGTCTTCATTTTTATTTATCTCCAGATATTTTCTAATTTCCCCTCTTTGATCTACTAGCTAAAAATATTTTGTTTAATTTCCACACATTTATGTTTTTCTCAGATTTTTTTCTGTTATCAATTTCAAGCTTTATTCCATTATGATAGAAAGGAACACTTTATATGATTTTAATCTTTTAAAATTTATTGTGACTTTTTTGTTGTTTAATATATGGTCTACCATGGAGAAATGGTATTCTGCTGTTATGGAGTGTACTAAAGTGAGTTTTGCCAGATATAGAATTCTTTTTAAAAAGAATTTTTGTCTGAGCAGGGTCTCCTGTGGTGCACATGGGCTTTCTTTATTTGTGGAGAGTGTGGTCTCCTCTCTAGTTGCAGTGCATGGGCTCCTTATTGCAGAGGCTTCTCTTGTTGCAAAGCACAAGCTTTAGGGCACTCGGTCTCTAGAGCACACTCACTTCTATGGTTATGGGACATGAGCTCAATAGTTGTGGCACACAGGCTTATTTGCTCCACAGCATGTGGCATCTTTCTGGACCAAGGATCTATCTGGAATCCCCTTCATTACAAGGCAGATTCTCAACTACTGAGCCACCAGGGAACCACTAGAATTCTTGACTGACAATTGATTCTTCATTTCAGGACCTTGAATATATCATCCTATTGTTTCCTGGTCTCTATCATTTTTGATGAGAAATTGGCTCTTAATCTTAGTCTCTGTTTTTGGCTTTCAACAATTTAACAAAAATATGTCTGAGTGTATCTCAAGTTCCTACTTGAGGGTGTTGAGTTTATTGAATTTGTATGTCAATATATTTTCTCAAACTAAGGAGGTTTACATCTATTATTACTTCAGATATTCTTCCTATCCCTTGTTCTATTCTTTCATTCTGTGATTCCCATGGTGTGCATGTTGATCTGCTTGTGGTGGCTGTCTCAGAAGACCATTTGGCTCAGTTAACTTGTCTTCATTCGTGTTTTCTTTCTGGTCCCATGCTGAATTTAAGTTGACTTTTTCTTGATTAAAAACTGATTTGTTGCTATAAATTTATGACTTTTTTATAAATGTCTGGCAATGTTATTTCTCAAAGTTTCTACTTGTTATTAACATTACTATGGAAGAAGAGAAAGTTGGAAATGCTTTGTTCAACATTTTGCTGATATCACTCACCTTCACCTATTCTGATAAGCAAAGTTTTGTCAGAATACAACCATTTTCATTCATACACATGTTCTCTGCTACTTTTATGCTACCATTAATTGAATTGTTACAGCAAAATCACATAGAGTACAAAGTTAAAATATTTACTGTATGTGCTTTGGACAGCAAGGAGAACAAACCAGTCAGTCCTAAAGGAAATCAACCTTGAATATTCATTGGAAGGACTGATGCTGAAGTTGAAGCTCCAATACTTTGGCTACCTGATACAAAGAACCAACTCTTTGAAAGAGATCCTAATGCTGGGAAAGATTGGAGGCATGAGGAAAAGGGGGTGACAATGGATGAGATGATTGGATGGCATCATCAACTAAGTGGACATGGGTTTGGGAAGACTCTGGGGGATAGTGGAGGACAGGGAGGCCTGGCATGCTACAGTCCATGGGGTCACAAAGAGTTGGACACTACTGAGTGACTAAACAACAACACATGGCCCATTATTGAAAAGTTTTCTGGACACTTCTATAGGCTATTGAAAGCCAAAATTAGAAAAGTCCAAATAGAGAACAGCTTGTATACCTTTTTTTAATCTTCAGATTTAATAAGAATTTACATTTTTGAGTACTTATAATGTACAAAAAGATTCTTGATCTCTTTCTTGAAATTTTGCTTGTTCTACGGTTAAAAAAAACAACAACAACAAAAAAAAAACCTGGAATTCAGAACAATTAGGAAATGTTTTGATTCAGCAAGCTAGTCAATCTTAGAACTAAGGCGCAAACAAAGCTCTACCTGATTCCAGAGGGAAGACTCAAACCAGCTGAATCAAATATTTGTAATAAAATGTATCTGCTTCCTTAACAGAAGCACTGGGATTACACTTGAACTATAAATCAGTTTTGTACATGAAGACATTATTATCATGGCCATATTTTCCAGAGAAGCTTTGATATTCAAACCTAGTATCCTGAGGGTAAGTTAGAACCATAGTGAACCTACAAAGTCATCACTATCACCCGCCCCCACCATGAGCACAGAGTTTTAGCATTGCCATATATTTTCCTGGTCTTGATTAACTTGGGCAATCTAAATATGGTGTTAGAGTCACTCATATTAATGAACTTCCTTTATATAGTAACATAGATGGGGATATAAATGAATATAAAACTTCATGCTGGTTTGACCAGATATGCACTACTTTCTTTATCCCTATCTAGAGCAGAATAAATTGTCAGAGTACTCAAATATAGTTGAAATGGATGGAACTTCTAAAATCATTGGTGACTTTTTACAGGTTTTTTATAACATTATTCTTCAGTAGTAATAATCAATTTAGTTTTCTATTTGCATCTTTATTACTTACATTTCATAGCAATTTCAAGAAAAATTAAGAAGGCAAATAAGTGACAAGAATTAGCATTATACATGTTCCATTTCCATTAACTTCCACTGTCTCCAAAAAGAAATTCAGACAGTAGCAGCATAACTAATGGAAATAACACTGAATTCATAGCTGGAGTACTGAATTCTGCTCACAGTTCTGATAATAATAAAATTGTCAGACTTGGGTAAGTAGTGACCAGTGTGTTCTAGGTTCTTCAATGATAAAATTATTGTATAAAAAGATATTATCTCAAAATATATTTTTGATACAATCTCAAAAATGACAGAATGATCTCTGTTCATTTCCAAAGCAAACCACTCAATATCACAGTAATCCAAGTCTATGCCCTAAGGCCAAAGAAGCTGAAGTTGAACAGTTCTATGATGACCTACAAGATCTTCTAGAAATAATGCCAAAAAAAAAAAAAAGTTGTTCTTTTCATCATAAGGGTCTGGAATTCAAAAGTAAGAAGTCAAAGGATACCTGAAGTAACAGGCAAGTTCGGCGTTTGAGGACAAAATGAAGCAGGGAAAAGGTTAATAAAGTTTTGTCAAGAGAACACACTGGTCATAGCAAACACCCTCTTCCAGCAACACAACAGGAGACTCTACACATGGACATTATCAGATTGTCAATACTGAAATCAGATTGATATATTCTTTGCAGCTAAAGATGAAGAAGCTCTATAGAGTTAGCAAAAACGAGACCAGGAGCTGACTGTGGCCCAGATCATGAACTCCCTGTTGCAAAATTCAGACTGAAATTGAAGAAAGTAGGGAAAACCACTAGACCATTCAAGTCTGACCTAAATCAATTCCCTTATGATTATACAGAGGAAGTGACAAATAGATGCAAGGGATTAGATCTGGTAGACACACACACACACACACACACACACACACAAAAGATCTGATAGACAGAGTACCTGAAGAACTATGGATGTAGGTTTGTGACATTGTACAGGAGGCAGGGATCAAGACCATTACCAAGAAAAATAAATGCAAAAAAGCAAAATGGTTGTCTGAGGAGCCCTTACAAAGAGCTTAGAAAAGAAGAGAAGCTAAAGACAAAGGAGAAAAGAAAAGCTATAATTTTTGAATGCAGAGTTCCAAAGAACAGCAAGGAGAGATAAGAAAGCCTTCTTCAGTGATCAATAGAAAGATAGAGGAAACCATAGAATGGGAAACTAGAGGTCTTTTCAAGAAAATTAGAGATACCAAGGGAACATTTCATACAAAGGTGGGCACAATAAAGGACAGAAAAGGTAAGGACCTAACAGAAGCAGAAGATATTAAGAAAAGGTGGCAAGAATACACAGAAGAACTATACAAAATAAATAAATAAATAAATAAAAAGTCTTAATGACCCAGATAACCACAATGGTGTGATCACTCACCTAGAGCCAGATATTCTGGAGTTTGAAGTCGCGTGGGCCTTAGGAAACATCACTATGAACAAAGCTAGTGAAGGTGATGGAATTCCAGCTGAGCTATTTCAAATCCTGAAAGATGATGCTGTTAAAGTGCTGCACTCAATATGCCAGCAAATTTGGGAAACTTGACAGTGGCCACAGGGCTGGAAAATGTCAGTTTTCATTCCAATCCCAAAGAAAAGCAATGCCAAAGAGTGTTCAAACCACTGCACAATTGCACTCTTCTCACACACTAGTAAAGTAATGCTCAAAATTATCAAGCCAGGCTTCAACAGTATGTGAACCAAGAACCTCCAGATGTTCAAGCTGGAATTAGAAGAGGCAGAGGAACTAGAGATCAAACTGCCAACATCTGCTATATCATCAAAAAAGCAAGAGAGTTCCAGAAAAAAAAAATCTATATCTGATTATTGACTATGCCAAAGTCCTTGACTGTGTGGATCACAATAAACTGTGGGAAATTCTTCAAGAGATGGAAATAAGAGACCACCTCCCTTGCCTTCTGAGAAATCCTTACACAGCTCAAGAAGCAACAGTTAGAACTGGATAGGGAAAAGCAAACTGGTTCCAAATTGGAAAAGGAGTATGGCAAATCTATATGTTGTCATCCAACTTATTTAACTTATATGCAGAGTACATCATGTGAAATGCCAGGCTGGATGAAGCACAAGCTGGAATCAAGGTTGCCAGGAGAAATATCAATAACCTCAGATATGCAGATGACACCACCTTTATGGCAGAAAGTGAAGAGGAACTAAAAAGCCCTTTGATGAAAGTGAAAGAGGAGAGTGAAAAATCTGGCTTAAATCTCAATATTCAAAAAACTAAGATTATGGTATCCAGTGCCATCACTTCATGGCAAATACATGGGGGAAAAAATGGAGACAGTGACAGACTTTCTTTTCTGGGGCTCCAAAATCACTGCAGATGGTGACTGCAGCCATAAAATTAAAGACTTTTGCTCTTTGGCAAGAAATTTAGGACCAACCTAGACAGAATATTAAAAAGCAGAGTCATTACTTTTCCACCAAATATCCATCTAGTTGTAGCTATGTTTTTTCAGTAGCCATGTATGGATGTGAGAATTGGACTATAAAGAAAGCTGAGCACTGAAGTATTGATGCCTTTGAACTGTGTTGTTGGAGAAGACTCTTGAAATTCCCCTGAACTTCAAGTAGATCAATCCAGTCAATCTTAAAGGATATCAGTCCTGAATATTCATTGCAAGGAGTGATGCTGATACTAAAGCTCCAGTACTTGGGCCACATGATGCAAAGAACAGACTCACTGGAAAAGACCCTGATGCTGGGAAAGATTGTAGGCAGGAGGAGAAGGGGAGGACAGAGGATGAGATGGTTTTATGGCATCACCGGCTTGATAGACATGAGTTTGAGCAAGCTTTGGGAGTTAGTGATGCACAGGGAAGCCTGGTTGTTGCAGTCCATGGAGTCACAAAGAGTCCGACATGACTGAGCGACTGAACTGACTGACTGAAGATATTATGTCAATGCAAGATGTACCTCATGCAATTGTTCAAGTGAATAAAGAGGCTCTACTAAAGTGTGTTTTCCTAACTCCAATACACCCCATTGTGAGTTCATTATATACTCAGCTCTGTTATCAGACTCACAAAACTACATTATAACTGCTTATTCACTTGTCTGAGTTCTCTTGTTAGAAATTATGGTAGAGTGCTTTTTGAATTCTGTATTTCTCATCTGTCTTTTTAAAAATACCTGGTACATAGTGGGCCCTCTACAAATATCTGTTCAGGAAATGTAACCTCTATCATTATAAAACACACATACACAAAGGTAAATGACAGGTAGGAATGAAGGTGGATAGGTAGGCAGGTGGGTATATAGATAGCAGTTAACAAAATTTAATGGTTGTAGGTTTTTAAAAAGAATCAAAGTGTTTATTTTTGTTGTTGATTTTGTTTGAAATTAACTGGCATGATTGATCTCCTTGACACTAGTGTCTATTTATGTGATGCTGTTATCCCTAATACATGTTAATGTTTGCATTATTGTCTCCCATCACCACTTCTCACTTTAGTGATTCTTAGTGATCTATTTACTCACCAGAATCAAAAGTAATTTCTCCTAATCAAGTCTATTATGAATTTGTAAGAGATGGTTTTTCCCAGCAATGACTTCAAATGTCATTGAATGTATTTAAATATAGCTTTATATCACATAATATGTTCAAGACTTACTATACAACCAAATGGACCTAATAAGGCAGAGAATCATGTTTTCAAATATAATCATAATCCTAGATTACCTCCACATAAGGTTTCAGTTTACACATTCTACATAAGTATGCTTTTACATTACTTGTAGTATAATGTTAGTCAGTTTTGTGTTTTACCTTTGTTTTGCATCCATTTCTGTTCAGGTAGATGTTTTTGAGGTAAAGCATCTGTGTGTCTAACTATTAATTTTCTTGTGGTGACCTGTTTCACATCCTACAACAGTATTTCCCTTTCACTCAGACTGCTCAAATACTCTTATTTGTATAAAAACATTTCATAGTAATTTCCCCATTTCCTTCTGAGGCTGCATCATGGTACTTCCTCTACCTAGTTTTCTATGTCTAGAGAGTGTCACAGATCTTCCTGCTAAGCAGGAGAGGGTAAAAATTTTGGCATTTTTTTTTCTAACCCTAAACTAGGGGTACGTATTTTCTTTTAAATCACAAAAAGGAAATGGTGTAGCACTGCTTCTAACATCTACTTCCTTCTTATAATACCTTGTAAATTGAAGTAGATAGGCAGTTTCAAGTAACAGTAAAAAAGCAATGTATTGGCCTTGACATCTGTGTTTTATAGATTCTAGTCTCTAAATTCTCTGGCTTGTAATGTTTATGAGGTAATGTGTATAAAGAATCCACATCTTATTTATACTAGCTCTATCATTTATATATAGAATGTGCTACTGAGTAGAAGTAAGAATGTATGGTCTGTATGTAAATATGCACATAGGTAGGTTGAATGATAGATACTTTATAAAGCAATTTTTACAATGTAGTCCTTCCATCACAATATGCTCCTTTAGCTGTGCAATGCCTGAAAGTTGTACAGAAGAGACAAAGTTATTAAAATGTTATTTTTTTTTCCAATTGCATGCACAGAGACGGATTACAGAGAAATGATGTTGTTTTTCAGAAATAGTATTTATAAACAAATTTTTTAAAAAGAGACAAACTGAAATTAGTACACTGTGACATTGCTTTGTTTTAATCAGTGAGCATAGATGATTAGCATATTCAGTACATAAGTTAATGGAGAGAGAAAATCTCATGGACAGAGAAGCCTGGTGGGCTGCAGTCCATGAGGTAGCAAAAAGTCAGGCACAACTGAGCGGCTAACAATTATTTACTTAGTACATAAATCTTTCAGAAGATTGTTTAATATCAAATGTATTATATTTTTCAGTGTATTCAAAGTTCAATTATTTACAAAAATTAATGCTAAAATCCTGACAACTCTGAGGGTAACTTCAGTTCAGTTCAGTTGCTCAGTCGTGTCCCACTCTTTGCAAACCCTTGGACCGCAGCATGCCAGGCCTCCCTGTCCATCACCAACTCCCAGAGTCCACCCAAAACTATGTCCATTGAGTCGGTGATGCCATCCAACCATCTCATCTTCTGTCATCCCCTTTTCCTCCTGCCCTCAGTCTTTCCCAGTATCAGGGTCTTTTCCAGTGATTCAGCTCTTCACATCAGGTGGCCAAAGAATTGGAGTTTCAGCTTCAACATCAGTCCCTCCAATGAACACCCAGAACTGATCTCCTTTAGGATGGACTGGTTGGATCTCCTTGCAGTCCAAGGGACTTTCAAGAGTCTTCTCCAACACCACAGTTCAATAGCATCAATTCTTCAGCGCTCTGCTTTCTTTATTATAGTCCAACACTCACATCCATACATGACCATTGGAAAAACCATAGCCTTGACCAGATGGACCTTTGTTGGCAAATAATGTTTCTGTAATATGCTGTCTAGGTTGGTCATAACTTTCCTTGCAAGGAGTAAGCGTCTTTTACTTTCATGGTTGTAATCACCATCTTCAGTGATTTTGAAGCCCAGAAAAATAAAGTCAGCCACTGTTTCCACTGTTTCCCCATCTATTTCCCATGAAGGGATGGGACCAGATGCCATGATCTTAGTTTTCTGAATGTTGAGCTTTAAGCCAACTTTTTCACTCTCCTCTTTCACTTTCATCAAGAGGCTCTTTAGTTCCTCTTCACTTTCTGCCATAAGGGTGGTGTCATCTGCATCTCTGAGGTTATTGATATTTCTCCTGGCAATCTTGATTCCAGTTTGTACTTCTTCCAGCCCAACATTTCTCATGATGTACTCTGCATATAAGTTAAATAAGCAGGGTGACAATATACAACCTTGATGTACTCCTTTTCCTATTTGGAACCAGTCTGTTGTTCCATGTCCAGTTCTAACTGTTGCTTCTTGACCTGCATACAGATTTCTCAAGAGGCAGATCAGGTGGTCTAGTATTACCATATCTTTCAGAATTTTCCACAATTTATTGTGATACACACAGTCAAAGGCTTTGGCATAGTCAATAAAGCAGAAATGGATTCTTTTCTGGAACTCTCTTGCTTTTTCCATGATCCTATGGATGTATGGATGTTGGCCATTTGATCTCTGGTTCCTCTGCCTTTCTAAAACCAGTTTGAACATCTGGAGGGTAACTTAGAATACAATATATGTACTATTCTTCCATTTGCAGAAAAAAGCTGATTTGTAGATTAATTAAATGTGAAATTTTATAAATCAAATATTTTTTATAATCATTTCTATGAAAGAAAGTTTTTCTTGTGGTTTCTAGAAATAAATATCACATATCTAAAATAAATAACTGGAAGACCAAGAGAAATTTGCATTCTCTTTCATTTTTACAACTAGGAAAATAAATGATATGAACTAATATAATTGGGAGGGCAAAATATCCATTGAAATAATATTATACAAAATTAAATATTTATCTAAAATTTTAAAAAAATGAATGTGTGTTTAGCTGTGTATGAGTAAAGTTGGCTACTGTGGATATCTGATGACTTCCTTGGTTAAGCCACAGCTGGGGGTCCTGATAAATGTAATATATACAATTCTAAAATGTTGCTGGTCAGCCCTCAATCCTGAGCTCATATTATCAATGAATTTCATTTCACATTTGGAGGCATCTCATTATTTGGGAAATTGGAGAATAGATGTATTGAAGAATTGTCTGTTTAATTAGTTAGAATCACCTTGTTTGAGCTGTCATATGGAAATAAAGTAGACAGTAAACAGACTGGCATTCTATCACTGTTCCCCTGGCAGAGAATATTTAGGAAGTAATCTGATGGGCTACAGTTCATGGGGTCGCAAAGAGTGGGACATGACTGAGAAATTAAGCACTCAGTCAGAGGGGCACATGCATACTTTTAGTAGCCTGGTTCCCCAATAGTTAAGCAAGTATTGTTGAATTCATTTCATTATTGAGAAATCAAGTTTGTATTTGAGTTATGCAATCCAACAACAATTGACTCTCTTCTTTTAGTATGTGAGATAATTTATATAAATTAGAAGTGAAGTCTCTCAGTCATGTCAGACTCTTTGCGACCCCATGGACTGCCAGGCTCCTCTGTCCCTGGGATTTTCCAGGCAAGAATATTGGAGTGGGTTGTCATTTCCTTCTCCAGGGGATTTTCCAAACCCAGGGATCCAACCCGGGTCTCCTGCATTGTGGGCAGATTTCTTACCCTCTGAGCCATCAAGAAAGTAAATATAAATTAACATATAATAAAATTAGGTCCTTTATTATTCCCACTTGTAAATGAGGAGACAAAAGACTGGGTTATTTAAGTAACCAAAATCACAGTTAGTTAGGATACAGTCCAAGATTAAAATTCTGCCGGGTTCCAGAACTGTGCTCTTCAGATAAAGACATTTTTGCATAATTACAAACCTCAGTACTTAGAGTCCACAGTGAATTCTTTGCTAATCGCAGGAGGTCCAGGCAAACAATGGTTTGTCTATAGTTTCACTTTCTACCAAGCTACATCAATACAAATCAAACCAACTAGGCAATTTAGTATGTATATAAATGATGGATGGATAGATAGATAAACACAGAGATAAAAAAAAGATCCATTAAATTAACAAAAGTAAATTTTGGCATTTAGAAAAAGAAGCTCTTCATTTTTTTGTTTTAAATTCTGTCTCACAAACACAGTTATCTAAAAATAAAAAGATTCAATCTTACTTCCTAATATAGATTTCTACTTCAAGTGGCTTACAGCTCTAAAATGGATATACATCTAGAAAAGATGAGAATATTGTTACTATAGATATTTCGAACTAGTTGTAAGTCCAATATGGGAGATGTTATGTCTTTGTATACAAAGTAAATCAATTCTGATGCACAAGATAGCAGTGTTCAAGTATGTAGTCTGTTAATAGAGCGATATTCAACAAAAATTTTAATGATTACATTTTCAGTCTTTCCAACCTATAGAAGTTTTTGTTTTTCACTTAATTGCTTTTTCAGGGCTATTAGGCCCTTGGACATTCACACTCTAAATACAATTATCTGCATTTATTTCCAACATGTCTCTCAAGGTTATATGCAGGTGACAAAACTATTTTACTTTCTATTTGAATGCTCTTTAAAAGCTAGATATGAATCCTCAACAAACAGACAAACATGAATACACACATACAAATGCACAATGGTCTTTTTATTCAGTTCGTTAATTTATTCACTTAAATTGACTCACAACTATACACACATATACAGACTCTCTGGAATCGACTTTTGTAAACACAATTTCTCATTAGTATTTCCTTTATCTGTGCTTGATTTTTTATGGTTTATTGTTTTCCAACTCTAACACTTTTATTTTAAGAAAAAAAAAAGGAAAGTAGGCATTGTGGACCAAAATTACAAGATCTGTTATTTTGTGTAACAGATATTCTTTCTCACTCAGGATATACACTGGCTATTACAGTTGTTTTTATAATTGTTGGGTTCAGTTCAGTTCAGTCACTCAGTCGTGTCTGACTCTTTGCGACCACATGAATCGCAGCACACCAGGCCTCCCTGTCCATCACCGACTCCCGGAGTCTACCCAAACTCGTGTCCATCGAGTCGGTGATGACATCCAGCCATCTCGTCCTCTGTCGTCCCCTTCCACTCCTGCCCCCAATCCCTCCCAGCATCAGGGTCTTTTCCAATGAGTCAGCTCTTCACATCAGGTGGCCAAAATACTGGAGTTTCAGCTTCAGCATCAGTCCTTCCAATGAACACCCAGGAATGGATCTCCTTGCAGTCCAAGAGACTCTCAAGAGTCTTTTCCGACACCACAGTTCAAAAGCATCAATTTTCCGGCACTCAGCTTTCTTTTTTTTTTTTTTCCGTTTATTTTTATTAGTTGGAGGCTAATTACTTTACAATATTGTAGTGGTTTTTGCCATACATTGACATGAATCAGCAATGGATTTACATGTATTCCCCATCCCGATTCCCCCTCCCACCTATCTCCTCACCCTATCCCTCTGGGTCTTCCCAGTGCACCAGCCCTGAGCACTTGTCTCATGCATCCAAAATGGGCTGGTGATCTGTTTCACCCTTGATAATATACATGTTTCGATGCTGTTCTCTCAAAACATCCCACCCTCGCCTTCTCCCACAGAGTCCAAAAGTCTGTTCTGTACATCTGTGTCTCTTTTTCTGTTTTGCATATAGGGTTATCATTACCATCTTTCTAAATTCCATACATATGCGTTAGTATACTGTATTGGTCTTTGTCTTTCCGGCTTACTTCACTCTGTATAATGGGCTCCAGTTTCATCCAACTCTCACATCCATACACGACCACCGGCAAAACCATAGCCTTGACTAGATGGACCTTTGTTGGCAATGTAATGTCTCTGTTTTTTAATATGCTGTCTAGGTTGGTCATAACTTTCCTTCCAAGGAGTAAGCATTTTTTAATTTCATGGCTGTAAACACCATATGCAGTGATTTTGGAGCCCAGAAAAATAAAGTCAGGCACTGTTTTCACTGTTTCCCCATCTACTTGCCATGAAGTGATGGGACCAATGCCATGATCTTAGTTTTCTGAATGCTGAGCTTTAAGCCAACTTTTTCACTCTCCTCTTTCACTTTCATCAAGAAGCTTTTTCGTTCCTCTTCACTTTCTGCCATAAGGGTGGTGTCATCTGCATATCTGAGGTTATTGATATTTCTCCCGGCAATCTTGATTCCAGCTTGTGCTTCTCTTAGCCCAGCGTTTCTCATGATGTACTCTAGGTTTGTCCAATTATGCTAAACATTTTTTGGGAAAAGTGTACACTGTATACACTCTTTTTCACATATATTTATAAACTTCATTAGGAAATATAGAAGTTTTTCAGAGTGAATTTATAAAAGTTAGAACTCAGGTCAGTTTTAACCAGAGGTTATCACATGAGCATTATAGTCACTCAGCATGACTCAGACTGAGGTGTTCACTGATGGAGTTAATAGACAACAAGCTCCTCTTTTACTTTAAAATTACCAAGATCAAAAATCAATGTCCTCATTATTCAGGTTTTCAATTGATTTTTCCTATCTCAGCACCATTTTCTCTATCACTCACAAAGACAAACACACTCACACACACACACACACATACACACACACACACCATTCCACAAATGCAACTCTCATGAGTCTATCAAAGGTAATCTCACTATTTCCACTCATTAAATCATTGAGTCAAGATAATTGAGAAAAATAGTTGTGCTATTATTGGCAATTAACTCATAAACTGGGAAATGATCTGCCCACATCTTAATAATATTTGATGTTAGAAAATTAATCCATCAAAAAATGGTGGAGAACAAAGTTCTATCATAGGGTGTCCATGAAGATGAAGGGTAAAATAAATCTAAAAACAACCCAGTGTAATGATGGATACATAGTAAAGACACATGCTGAATTTTTACTCCTCTTTTGCTTTAGAAAAGCAAACAATATGCTCTGGTATAGTTATGTTTGTAATTCCAACAACATTGATATTTTATTTATATTTATATTAAGTAAATATATATATTTATATTAAGTATATTATTAAAGTATATATTAAAGTAAATATATATGTTTATTATATTAAAGTATATATGAAATATATATATTTATATTTATATTAAGTATATTATTTTATTTATAGTTATATTTATATTAAGTAAAACTTTGAAAAGTTTTATTTGAATTTATGAGTTGACTTTTGTAGAGGACTCAGCACCCTGTATCAAAACACTTTGGTATTTGGATTTAGAAAAATGGAATTATTTGATTATATATCAAAATGAATTTTGTTCTTTTACGTATTTAACATTTGTGTAGCAATTCACTTCAATTATTACAATGGATTAATCAGATTGAATAATTCTACTTCCAAATAATACTAGCCTATAAGTTAAGAGTTAAGAATTTTTACTTTTAGCTCATTAGCTCTGAGTTTAGGGACAATTCATCCATTCTCTTCATTCTTCCTAAATAATTTAGCATTGCCTTCCTACATGTGATTGAACTTAGATGCATACATTGCAGCTTCATGGTTCTGTTCTCCAATCAAAGGAAAGAATTTATTGCCAAAAAATAAGGGGGAAAAAAGTCATAGGCAAAAGTGACCTATTGCCACCTTAGAGCAATAGAAACTGAAATGCCTACATTAGATACAGAAATTAAAATGAGGGAAGCAGCCTGTGTGTGAAAAACAATAGCTGAAGCATGACAATAAATGATAAATGTCATCATTGTTGTAATTAAGAACACTATTGAATGCTGGGCATTGAAGATAGTTGAAGAAAATACCTGCCTCACCATGGCAGCTTCTATTAGACTTATGACTATTTATGAAGAATGAGAGTAGATATTCTGGTTTTTCAAAATATATCAGACATTAAATTGTTCATGTAACCCCATTTTTATATTTAAGTGACTAGCTTGGTTATTTAAAAATGCTGTTGTTTAGTCACTAAGTCAAGTCTACAACCCCATAGACTGTAGCCTACCAGGTTTTCTGTCCATGGGATTTGCCTGGCAAGAATAATGGGAGGGATTGCCATTTCATCCTCCAAGGGATCTTCCCAACCCAGGGATCTCCCACATTGACAGGTGGATTCTTATACCACAGAGCCACCAAAAATGTAGTGATGCTTTTAGATCAAACAAATATATTATCATTTTAAAAACAACCATTTTGCTATCTATTCAAACCCAGGTTTCCATCTGATACTTGAATTTTCTTCATAGCACTACACAGAAGTGATTTCTTGTACTTGAAAAAATGTATAGATGAAATTATTGTTACTTTCTTTGGCAAATGTTTCCACGTTCATAAAATTTCCATCTCAAGAATTTATATATTTTGGTAGTACTCTCTTGACTATAAACAAAGAACAAAATTGCTCACCACCCATTTCTAGAAGAATGAAGTCATAACCTACTGCATTTGCTGACTGATAATGCGCTGAGAGGAAGTTAAGATGGTAACAGGATTAAGTACACTGCGCTTTGGACAAGCAGGCTCCTTAGAGAGTTAGGTGTATATTTCAGGAAGAATCTTAATAAACCCAGATTCTTGCATCTTCCCATATATAGAAAAGGACTAAAATAGTTTACTTGAGATATCTGTTCTTTGTGATTAGCAATAATCTTTTACCAAGATGTATGCTTGACTACATGTATTCCTTAGACCAAAAAAAAAAAAAAAAAAAAAATTCACAGATACACTGACTTCCCAACCTACATCTTCAGACAAGATTTCTCAAAGCTACTGAGAGACTCTCTCTCAGGCTTTGGTTCTCAGTAAGGCTCTGAATAAAACTTAAACTCACAACTCTTATGTTGTGTATTTTCCTTTCAATTGACATTACCATTCTTAAATATAATTTTTTTAGTTTAATCTCCTAAAGTTACACTGAAGAAAAATGACATTTTTTCTCTTTAATGTATTAAATATCACATTCCTGTCCTCTCAAAATATCCAGGTCTTTTTTTTTTCCATTTATTTCATAGTTATAGTTGGATTTTCATCACCATCCAGATAGATCTCCTCTGACATGATAAAATCATTTTATATTCTCATACTAAAGGGGCCAGAGGATAGTTCTTCTTGTTGACTAAGGCATTTCCGACTCCTTGCAACCTAGAGGACTGCAACGCTCTAGGTTCCTTTGTCATCCACTATCTCTGGGAGTTTTCTCAAAATCAAGTCCATTGAGTTGATGATGTCATCCAACCATCTCATCCTCTGTTGCCCACTTCTCCTCCTGACCTTAATCTTTCCCACCATCAGGGTACTTTTCAATGAGTCGGCTCTTCACATCAGGTGGCCAAAGTATTACAGCTTCATCTTCCACATCAGTCCTTCCAATGAATATTCAGGGTTGATTTCCTTTAGGATTGACTGATTTGATCTCCTTGCAGTCCAAGGGACTCTCAAGAGTCTTCAAGACCACAACTCAAAAGTCTCAATTCTTTGGCACTCAGCATTCTTTATGGTTCAACACTAACATCTGTACATGACTACTGGAAAAGTCACAGCTTTCACTAGATGGACCTTTGTTGGCAAAGTGCTGTCTCTGTTGCTTAATGCCCTGTTTTGGCTTGTCACAGCTTTCCTTCCAAGGAACACGTGTCTTTGAATTTCATGGCAGCAGTCACTGTCTGCAGTGATTTTGGAGCCCAAGAAAATTGAATCTGTTACTGCTTCCACTTTTCCCCCTTCTATTTGCCATGAAGTGATGGGACTGGATATCATACTAGTTTTGTAGTGTTGAGTTTCAAGCCAGCTTTTCACTCTCCTCTTTCACCCTTAGGAGGCTCTTTAGTTTCTCTTCACTTTCTGGCATTAGAATGGTATCATCTGCATATCTGAGGTTGTTAACATTTCTCCTGCAAACTTGATTCCAACTTATGATTCATCCAAGTTGGCATTTTACATAATGTACTCTGCACATGAAAATGAGTGAAAGATGCTCAGTCATGTCTGACTTTGTGACCCCATGGAATGTAACCTGTCAGGCTCCTTTGTCCACGGAATTATCCAGGCAAGAATACTGGAGTGGGTAGCCTTTCCCTTCTCCAGGGGATCTTCCCAAGCCAGGGATCAAACCCAGGTCTCCTGGTTTGCAGGTGGATTCTTTACCATTTGAGCCAGCTACATTGAAGTTAAACAAGCAGGGTGACAATACAGCCTTACGTTCTCCTTTCCCAATTTTGAACCAGTCCGTTGTTCATGTGCAGTTCTAACTGTTGCTTTTTGACCTGCACACAGGTTTCTCAGGAGACAGGTATAGTGGTATAATTCAGGTATAATTAAGACATGTATAATATAAGACAGGTATAATTCCTATCTCTTTAGGAATTTCCCACAGTTTGTTGTGATCCACACGAAGGCTTTAGTATAGTCGATGAAGGAGAAACAGATTTTTTTTCCCCTGAAATTCTCTTCCTTTGTATGATCAAATGAATACTGGCAATTTAATCTCTGTTTCCTCTGCTTCTTAGAAACCCAGCTTATACACCTGGAAGTTTTCGGTTCACGTACTGCTGAAGCCTAGCTTGGTGAATTTTAAACATAATCTTGCTAGCATGTGACATGAGCACAATTGAACATGAGAGCATGGTACAGAAGGACTATTGATTTACCATGTATCACATCTACTGTCTGTAAATAATCTTTGTTTTGAGAAATATTTGATTATTCAGATTAAGTTCTGCATCTGTTAATTTTTTTAAATTTTCTAAAAACTTTATTAACTAAAAGGTTAATTATATGCACCACAATCCTTGTAAATAATAGACACCATTGTAAGTAATACATACCACAATCACTGTAAATATAACACAAGAATATAACATATTCCTGTTTCAGAAACTCATTCTGAACCACAGTTCCACTATCTTCTCCTGAGTAGAATAAATGTGTTTTAAAGTGACAGCAAATATTTATGTCTACTATTCCATCCACAGTAAAAAATTTGTTGCACAATTGTCTAACTGAACACAATATCTTTTATATTAGCTCCCTACACTACTGTGAGGCCACTGGTGCTCCACATTTCTGATGTTGCATTCTAGGAACTTTTTCTACTGTCCACTCTAAGTACACCTGCTGTTATCTCAGATTTGATCCTGTTGCCTGTTACTTAACTTCCACATTTCTTCCCAGGTTATTTAGATACATATTTTCTATTAGACTATCCATTCTGACATTTAACAGATGGATGATGTAAGTTACTGAGGTGGTAAGATGAAATAATGTGTGATAGATACCATTTTCTCTTAAGAAATTTCCTTCTCAGACTGTCAAACATAGTATAGTTCAGTACAGTGTGAACAGCTTCTGTCCATAGGGCACAGCTAATTGGGTTCATAGTCCATATTAATCTAAACAAGTTATTTAACCTTCTTAAGTTGGCTTTCCTATTTTATAAAGAGGTGATAATAAAACTGTCTACAATACAGAACTGCTATGAAGATTTTAAGAATATTGTATAGAAGATGCTTAGTGCAGTGTCTGACACACAATAAATATTTCCTACATTTTGACCCTTGTTTTCACTGTTATTTTCACTCTCAGCTTTTTAACTTACCCTTGGAGCCTGTGGATTTGTAATACACCACCTCTGTCCCATAACTAGAACCTAGAACATTTACCCTTATGTGATTCCTATATCCCAAATCCCATAAATATAGAAGAGGAAGTTTTTGCAATAGTATCTAGTAGATCTGGAAGCAAATAACTATGCCTTTAGTTTCTGGTTTTTTAGAATCTGGCATTTTGTTTCCTTAACATATTAAAACTGCACACACCTATAATTTATTCTCTAAGTATCTATTCAGGTAAAATGAAAATGTTCATCCCAGGTTTAACTTAACTAAAAGTTGCTCTTAATATTTGTATGATCTTTATTAAATATTATTTCTCCAACTGAAAAAAAAAAAGAAAGCCCCAGGAAATGGGTTTCAGATGAACCAAAAGCAAGGAGTTTCAAGCAAGAAAAATCATGTATGTTTTTGGCAGGATGCTAAATGATAGGAAATGGAGACAAAACATTGTTTTCCTGGTGATTCTTCTGACTCTGTATTTGCTCCATAATGTAGGTATGAACCCTTGTGAACTGCAGTCTTCCCTTCTACTTTTAGAGATAAATGGAAATCATCAATATAATCCTGCTGAAAGTTATCTTTTCCATCATTCTTTACATCAGGACAGGTGTCAGCTACAACTGAGTGCTCAATAGGCCACCTTTTGGGCCATCCACTGTACTGTGTTGATGAGTTATTATTTTCACTGGTAGCAACTGCTATTACCATGCTCCTAAAAGCAAGTGTTGAACTAGAGACAGGCCTACAGTGGTCTCATCAGTCACACTCTTGTGCTTGACAGTCTTTAGATGGAAATTCCCAAAGAGAAAACAGGTATTTGCCTTGCAATATTTTATTTCAAACCCTCAGTGACTAATGCCTTTCACAGTTGGTAATATAAGTGACATGCTGAGCTTAAACAAATAGATTCTTTTGCTTTGATTGGTACAGCTGTGTTTTTCCTCTGTTTTAAGTACTGAGCAGGAGGTATTTTCTAATAATTTATGTTCAGCTTTTCTTCCATCTTGAGAGAGAGCTTAGAGATGTACCCAGTGACATTTGTAGTCAAATGACAATAAATAAAAGATGGTTCTGTATACTTTGGTTAGAAAAACATTTAACTTGGGATCATAGAAGCAGAAGAATATAAGGTGGGGCTGAGTCCTGCCCTAGGTAATTCAGAAGTCATTTAACATCATCTAGCATCCTTTGTCTTGGTTCTTATCACTTGTTAAGAAATGATGAATTGGAGCAGGCAATCAGTAGAAGTGTTCAAGACACTGCATTTAATAAAATCAAGTAGAACTTGGTAAACATTTTGTGTGGGAAAACTTTGAAGATGGTTCAAAAATGACTGTAATATCCATAATATGAGTTGTAGAGTGTCCACTCGTGGTCAATGACTTGTGCATTATCAAGAATATCAGCTTTCTCATCCAATGATACAAATTAAAGCTATTTTTTAATAAATTATATATTCCATTCTCATTATGAATTTAAAACAATTAAAACAGACATCATGCTCAGTAAGGATTCTGTATATCAACTCACTGAGTCATATAGTTTTTTTTTTTTCTATTTCCACTTTTATTTTCAAATTCTGGACTGTAAACACATAAATCATTATGAGTCATACAGAATCCATTACTTTCCATTGGATGCATCCTTGCCAGGAAAGAAGAGGAGTCTTTTGTTGAACACAGCTGTCATCACAGGGCATAGGTGCTTCTCCTTCGGGTCTATGGACTCTATTTAATTGAGATGTCAGATTATTAATTTTTTTTAAAAATTCAAGCATTTATGAAAAGTTTATGAAATTTGTGAACATTTATGAAAAAGGTAGGATTATTTCCTGTCCTTGGGATTTCCTTCATTTTATGTTTCTCACATTTTCCTAAACTAAATGGATAGTTTCAAAATTTTTGAAACGAGTTTTGGCTGAAAGGAACTCTGACAATTATGATGGTTTAGAATTATTAATATATCCAAAGCAAGTAGGGAATTTTGAAGACAGCATAATCAATGACAAGAGTTTAAACCATGGCTCTGAAAAGAGGAAATAATTCAGGGTTGAAGCATTAGTGCTTTTAAGGCACTAGGTTAGCCCTAAATTAAGAGGATGATTTATGAGATTAAGCACAATAATAAGAACAGGAGATCACAAATGATATATAATGAGCTGGGTAAGAATTTTAGTACCAAATCCATCAAGAACTGTAGTAAGCCAAGGGTTTCTTTTTATGGGTTACTAGCTGTGTGTTTTGAGAATGAGGCTGCAAACATTACTAGAAAATATTGGAAAAATTCAAGAATAGATTTTCATCTGTTCATCTATTCATGAGTTTATTCATTCTTCAAAAGACTATTTGTGTGTTTTGATGGTTCAGAATACTAAAATTGAATAATTATATGTGATTAATTATAACCACATAAAAATCTGTATTAAAATGGAAATAGAATGCATTCTGTTCAAAGAAGTTTTTTAAATCAAAATCTTCTATTTTTTTCTTTATCAGCAATCCATTAGAAGTACTACACTTTCCCCACCGATTATCAGCCTTACTTGCATAATCACCTTTACTGATTTTTCAACTGATACATGCAAAAACTTCAGTTAATCTTCAGAGAAATATATTGGGTGAGTAAATCCAATCACAAAAGTTTATATACTGTAGGATTTCACTTATATAACACTATTGAAGTGACAAACTAGCAGGAATGGAGAATGGATTAGTAACTTAATAAAAGGAAGTGTGTGAGGATTTAGGTAGGACTATTAAAGAATAGCAGGAGGAATCCTTGAAATGATGGAAATGTTCTTTACCATGATTATTTCAGCCTCTATATGCTGGTTATAATGTTTTACTAGTTTTGCAAGATGTTGTTAGTAGATGAAACTGAGTAAAGTTTACATAAGATCTCTCTGTATTATTTTTTACAACTACATATAAACCTGAAATTATTTCAAAACAAAGATCTAATGTAAAAAAAGAGATAGTTAATCAATAACTAAATCTCAAACCTTTAGAAAATAGAAATATAAAACTAAACTCAAAGCAAGCAAAATGAAAATGTAATAAAGTTTCACATTGAAATCAAACAAACAAACAAAAAAGAGAAACTTAATGACCCAAAAATTGAGTCTTGAAAAGATCAAGAAAACTGACACATATCTAGTTAGTGAATAAAAAGAAAGACTACACACATCATTAAATTTAAAAATAAATGGAGGTTAATACTACTAACCTTAAAAAATTAACAACTTTGGTAGACATAACTTTATACCAACAACTTCTAAAAAGTATTTAAAAGACAAATTCCTAAGTAAGACACAGATTTCATTTGCATTTGCATTGCATACTCAGTTGCTCTGTTGTGTCTAACTCTTTGTGGCTACATGAACTTAGCCCACCAGGCTCCTCTGTCCATGGGATTTTCCAGGCAAGAATATTGGAATAGGTTGCCATTTCCTCCTCTAGATTATCTTCCCAAACCAGGTATCAAACCCACTTTACCTGCATCTTCTGCATTTCAGGTAGATCTTTACTGCTGAGCTACTGGGGAAGCCAGACATAAATTACCAAGATCAAAACAAAAATGAATAGAAAATCTGAACATACCAATTAGAATAAATTTACTGAATTAGTGATTAAAGTCTTTCATAAAAGAATTTCCAGGGCCACATGGCTTTACTGGTAAATTATTTCAAACATTCAATTAAAAATGTTACCAATCCTTCATGAACTTTTTCAGAAAGTAAGAGAAATAATTCCCAACTCATTTTGCGAGGCTCATATTACCTTATACAAAAACCAAACAATGAAATCTTTAAAAAAGAGGAAAAAAAACGTGAAAACTATAGATTAACATAACTGATGAATATAAACATAAAAATCCTAAGTAAAATACTAGCAGACTAAATCCAGCAACATGTGACAATGATTGTATACCATGACTAAGCAAAATTAATCCAGTAATGCAAGATTGTTTTAATATTCAAAAAGCAAAGTCATATACCATGTTATCAATAAAGAACTAAAACAGCATGCTCATCTCAGCAGATAAAGAAAAAGCATTTGAAAAAATCTAGCATCCCTTAACAAAAACACCACTGATAAGCAAGAAGGAAACTATAACTTTCTCAATTTGAAATAGGGCATAAATAAAAAGTCCAGTACTTAATAACATATCTTATGATGAAACATGGACCGTATTCTCCCCCAAATTTGTAACAAACCAAGGATTTTCATAATTGATTTTATTGTCAGTTATATTCAATATTGTTCTGAAGGGTCCAATTAGTGCAATGAAGTATAACAATAATAAAGTTATACCGACTGAAGAGAAATACAACTATCTTTATTCACAGATGATTTAGTTTGTTTAGAAATCCCAAAATAATTCACAAAATGTATTATATTAAATTATTTTAATAAAGTTTTGGAATATGCATACACCCACAATGACAGAGTTCAGTTTCTATGTATATACAAAAAATAAATGATTTAATTTTCACGTAAAAATGACAAGTGAAAAACATTCACAAAACCTTTTTTTAATAATCAGCAAAAGATGGAAAAAGTCTATCAAGAGGAGAAAATATTTTAAAACTGTGATACTGACTTACATAGTAATGATACACACCAATAAAGAACTAAGTACTAGAGTTCCAGAAAAACATTTATTTCTGCTTTATTGACTATGCCAAAACCTTTCACTGTGTGGATAACAATAAACAGTGGAAAATTCTGAATGAAGTGGGAATACCACACCACCTGACCTGCCTCTTGAGAAACCTGTATGCAGGTCAGGAAGCAACAGTTAGAACTGGACATGGAACAAGAGAATAATTCCAAATAGGAAAAGGAGTATGTCAAGGCTGTATATTGTCACCCTGCTTATTTAAATTATATTCAGAGTACATCATGAGAAATGTTGGGCTGGAGGGAGCACAAGCTGGAATCAAAATTGCCGGGAGAAATATCAATAACCTCAGATATGCAGATCACATCACCCTTATGGCAGAAAGTAAAGAAGAACTAAAGAGCCCCTTGATGAAAGTGAAAGAGGAGAGTGAAAATGTTGGCTTAAAGCTCAACATTTAGAAAACTAAGATCATGGCATCTGGTCCCATCACTTCATGGCAAATAGATGGGGAAACAGTGGCTGACTTTATTTTTTTGGGCTCCAAAATCACTGCAGATGGTGATTGCAACCATGAAAGTAAAAGACGCTTACTCCTTGGAAGGAAAGTTATGATTTTAAAAAGCAGAGACATTACTTTGCCAACAAAGGTCCGTCTAGTCAAGGCTATGGTTTTTCCAGTGGTCATGTATGGATGTGAGAGTTGGACTGTGAAGAAAGCAGAGCACCAAAGAATTGATGCTTTTGAACTGTGGTGTTGGAGAAGACTCTTGAGAGTCCCTTGGACTGCAAGGAGATCCAATCAGTCCATCCTAAAGGAGATCAGTCCTGGGTATTCATTGGAAGGACTGATGCTGAAGCTGAAACTCCAGTACTTTGGCCACCTCATGGGAAGAGTTGACTCATTGGAGAAGACCCTGATGCTGGGAGGGATTGGGGGCAGGAGGAGAAGGGGATGACAGAGGATGAGATGGCTGGATGGCATCACCAACTTGATGGATATGAGTTTGAGTAAACTCCGGGAGTTGGTGATGGATAGGGAGGCCTGGAGCACTGCAATTCATGGGGTCGCAAAGAGTCAGACAGGACTGAGCGACTGAACTGAACTGAACTGAAGTCATTTATAACTGAGTGATAAATTACATATAAATCTTTATCACAATCTGCAGTTTAGGTAGTATTACCTTCATTTTAAATTCAAGTAGCAACACAGCGATTTTACGTGGCTTGCCCAAAACCACACAATTATTTAATGATGTATTGGGATTCAAATCCAGGTCCACTTCTAAATTGCAATATGTTCATTCTTCTTCACCTTGATAACTTTAAAATAACCTTTGAAAGAGCTTTATTTATTTGATCAGTTAACATGCCTTCTTAACGTATTATAAATTGTGTGGATTATGTAACTCTAGTTGAGTTGACATTGTGCTAATACTTAAATCTTCTAATAGTCATCTGAACATGGCTAGTGATCTTTCTCTTGGCAAAACGGGATGATAATATCTTCCATTCTCAAAGTTACTGGTTGTTTAAATGGATTTTTTTTTTTTTTTTTTTTTTACCCATTTTGGAAGATTCTCTCAGGACACAAAGTGCAAAAGAGGATTCTCAATTTTCAGAAATGTCTGAAATTTTTATTTACCTTCTCGTTCTTATTGTCACCTCTCTCCTTAATGCTGCTACTTTCAGGTTAGCCCTCTAGTTCACTTCAATTTAGTCGCTCAGTCATGACTGACTGTGACCCCGTAGACTGCAGAATGCGGGGCTTCCCTGTCCATCAGCAATTCCGAGAGCTGGCTCAAACTCATGTCTATCCAGTCGGTGATACCAACCAACCATCTCATCCTCTGCTCCCCCTTCTCCTCCTGCCTTCAATTTTTCCAGCATCAGGGTCTTTTTCAATGAGTCAGCTCTTCACATCAGGTGGCCAAAGTATTGGAGTTTCAACTTCAACATCAGTCCCTCCAGTGAATATTCAGGACTGTTTTCCTTTAGGATGGACTGGTTTGATCTCCTTGCAGTCCAAGGGACTCTCAAGAGTCTTCTCCAACACCACAGTTCAAAAGCATCAATTCTTCAGGGCTCAGCCCTCTAATTGGTAGATTATGTCTTACGCTCAACTCTATCCACTGTCTCTAGAAATAAAATAAATATCCTCTCCTGCACTTTTCTACTTCCAGAATTTTCTCACTTGCTTTTCCTCCCATCTCTCCAATTTGGAATCACATGCCATTAGAATCTGTTAACTTCTCTATTCATGTAGGCATGTTCCCTTATTCTATGAAAATTTTATATCCTTATTTCCTGTCAATATTTGTAATTCTGCCCCTGTCGTTATTTTGGTGTTCTATGAAATTCCTCATCCTTAGGTAAGTGATGTACTCATTTTCAATACTCTTGCCTCAATTACTCAATTCCATTATCTCAGCTCCATGCCATTACTCATAATACAAACGGTTATCATCTAAATTGTAAGTGACCAACTCTTTGCATATTAACCATCATCTTTCCAGTTCACTCCTTTACTACTACAACTCCAAAAATGTATCGGTTCCTCCTGGCCCTGCAATCTCGTGTAATATGCAAGCTTCAGTCATGCATAACACCCATTTCTCAGCAACTCTACCCTCAAAAGTATCCAAACAATTCTCACTATTATTATTATTCACCCAGTTCAAGTCAACTCATATTTCATCTGAATTTTTCTTTCTTTCTTTTCTCTCTTTCCTCCACATTTGCCATCACTTGTAATCTACCCTCAATACATAAACAAGAACATAAAATAATTGAAGTCATATCATTCACCTGCTCAATTACCTTCAGTAACTTATGGTCTCACTCTGAGTGAAAGGCAGAATCATATAACACTTTACAAAACCATGTATATGCTCTGTCTGGTGCACCATTCTGAACATATTGATGATTTTTCTCCCCTTCACCCTGTTCCAGCATTATTGCTGCCCTAACCTCCTGGCGGTTTGAAAATGCCAAGGATTTTCTTACATTAGATTCTTTAAATGTGTTTTCTCTGACTGAAAAATACTGATCTCCAGATATCCACCATGATTGCTTTCTTACCTCTTTGTAACTTTCACTCAAATGCTACTTTCTCCACCACAACTTCCTTAATTTCTTTTGTTAAAATTAAATGACACTACCAGTTTACTTTTCCTGCTTTTCTTTTCTTCACAGAACTTACCTGTGGAGAAAGTAGGAAAAACCACTAGACCATTCAGGTGTGACCTAAATCAAATCCTTTATACAGTGGAAGTGAGAAATAGATTCAAAGGATTAGGTCTGATAAATGGAGTGCCTGAAGAACTATGGATGGAGGTTCATGACATTGTACAGGAGGCAGGGAGCAACACCATCCCCAAGAAAAAGAAATGCAAAAAGGCAAAATGGTTGTTTGAGGAGGCTTTAAAAATAGCTGTGAAATAAGAGGAGCAAAAGGCAAAGAGAAAAGGAAAGATATACCTGTTTGAATGCAGAATTCCAAAGAATAGCAAGGAGAGATAAGAAAACCTTCCTCAGTGATCAATGCAAATAAATAGAGGAAAATAGTAAAATGGGAAAGTATAGAGATCTCTTCAAGAAAATTAGAGATACCATAGGAACATTTCATGTAAAGATGTGAACAATAAAGGAAAGATATGGCATGGGCCTTACAGATGCAGGAGATATTAAGAAGAGGTGGCAAGAATACACAGAAATATACAAGAAAGATCTTCATGACCCCGATAATCACAATCGTGTGATTACTCACCCAAAACGAGACATCCTGGAATGCAAAGTTAAGTGGGCCCTAGGAAACATCACTAGGAACAAAGTTAGTGGAGGTGATAGAATTTCAGTTGAGCTATTTCAAATTCTAAGAGATGATGCTGTGAAAGTGCTGCACTCAATATGCCAGCAAATTTGGAAAACTCAGCAGTGGCCACGGGACTGGAAAAGGCCAGTTTTCATTCCAATCCCAAAGAAAGGCAATGCCAAAGAATGCTCAAACTACCACACAATTGTACTCATCTCACACAGTAGCAAAATAATGCTCAAAAATATCCAAGCTAGGTTTCAACAGTACATGAACTGTGAAATTCCAGATGTTCAAGCTGGATTTACAAAAGCCAGAGAAACCAGAGATCAAATTGCCAACATCCTTTGGATCATCAAAAAAGCAAAAGTGTTCCAGAAAAACATACTTCTCCTTTATTGACTATGCCAAAGCCTTTGACTGTGTGGATCACAATAAATCTTGGAAAATTCTGGAAGAGTTGGGATTACCAAATCACCTGACCTGCCTCTTGAGAAATCTTTTGCAGTTCAAGAAGCAACAGTTAGACCTGGACATGGAACTACAGACTGGTTTCAAATGGGAAAAAAGTATGTCGGGACTGTTTATCATCACCCTGCTTTTTTAACTTATATGCAGAGAACATCATGATAAATGCTGGGCTGGATGAAGCACAAGCTGGAATCAAGATTGCCGGGAGAAATATCAATAACCTCAGATATGCAGATGATACCACCCTTATGGCAGAAAAAGAGGAACTAAAGAGCCTCTTAATGAAAGTGAAAGAGGAGAGTGAAAAATTTGACTTAAAAGTCAACAGTCAGAAAAAGAAGATCATGGAATTTGGTCACATCACTTCATGGCAAATAGATGGGGAAACAATGGAAACAGTGATAGACTTCCTTGTTTGGGCTCCAAAGTCCCTGCAAATCATGACTGCAGCCACAGTATTAAAAAAGGTCTGCTCCTTGGAAGAAAAGCTATGACCAATTTAGACAGCGTATTACAGGGCAGAGATTACTTTACCAACAAAGATCCATCTAGTCAAAGCTATGGTTTTTCCAGTAGTTGGGTATAGATGTGAGTGTTGGACTATAAAAAAAATCTGAATGCCAAAGAATTAGTGCTTTTTAAATGTGGTGTTGGAGACGACTCTTGAGAGTCCCTTGGACTTCATGGAGATCCAACCAGTCCATCCTAAAGGAAATCAGTCCTGGATATTCATTGGAATGACTAATGCTGAGGCTGAAACTTCAAATTTTGGCCACCTGATGTGAAGAACTGACCCATTGTATAAGACTCTGATTCTGGGAAAGATTGAAGGTGGGAGGAAAATGGGATGACAGAGGATGAGATGTTTGGATAGCATCACCAACTGGATGGACATGAGTTTGAGTTAGCTCTTGGAGATGGTGATGGACCGCGAAGCCTGGCATATTGCAGTCCACGGGCGCATTGAGCGTCAGAGTTTACTGAGCAACTGAACTGAACTTATCACTTCCAACATGTCATGGGGCTTCATTATTTATTTTTTTATGTATCACCTGCCCCATAATGTACATACATGAAGGCAGAGCTTTTTGTCATTTTTGCTCACTGTGGTATCCACAGTACATATCACAGTATGTGGTACATGGATGGCATCCATTACGAATGAATGAATGTTAGTCTCATTATCTTTTATGTTTAATTTTCTATTTTCTGTCTTCAATCCTTTGAAATATGCTCACAGAAAGTAGCAATGTTCAGGAAGAAAAGTTTAACTTTTTGTTTCATCTTACAATCTTGGACTACCCCCCCCCCCCCTCCCGCCATGTCCTGCTGAAAACCTTGATGAAATTAACTCTGTTCCTGTTGTTGTCAGTTCTGATGCACTAAGATAATCAGACCTGAAAACTTACTTGAGAAAAGTACCTTCCTTAGTGTTCTAGGATTAAGATGAAGCAATCTTCTGCATCCTCATTTAGCTTTTATTTTACTTTTCTTTTTTTTCCTTTTGTTCTCCTTTCTTACATTTTGCATTTTGTCTTTTATTAGAAATCCTAAACATGCCATCGCATAATCTATTTTGAAATGTGAATTACTCACTAGTTTGTATTGTATGAGAGGATTTTTGCACTTTGAATTTTCTTAAATCATTACATAGATATATTATATTAGACATATCAAACCAAAAGGCAATTAATAGCTTGCTGGTTTCAGTCTTAATACTGTTTAAATATGAGACACAATGCCCTTATCTCAAGGAATGCTGCTAATGATATATCAAATATGATCATGCTGTAATCACAAAGGGAATTATCTATGTGATACATTTTAGGAAGTCAGTCAAATAGTTTCTTATCAATTTTATTCAATCAGCACACTACTTAGGTTATTATTTAAAAAGGAATTTTAAGCGGTAAAAATAAAATACTCCGGGTGTTGGTCACTCCATCAAAACAGACATTAAACTGAAAAAATGATAAGAATCTATTATTTTGGAACTCTGTACTCTGATCTCCTCTTCATAGATCACAGCCTTGTCATGGCTAAGGGGCTTGTGTAACTCAGTGAATCTTGTGCCATGCAATGCAGGGCCACACAAGACGGACAAGTCATACTGAAGAGTTCTGACAAAACTTGGTCCACTGGAGGAGGAAATGGCAACACACTCCAGTATTTTTCCTGGAGAAGCCCATGGATAGTATGAGAAGGAAAAAAGATATGACACTGGAAGATGTGTCCCCAGGGTTGGAAGATG
Source organism: Odocoileus virginianus (assembly GCF_023699985.2). Lineage (NCBI taxonomy): Eukaryota > Metazoa > Chordata > Mammalia > Artiodactyla > Cervidae > Odocoileus > Odocoileus virginianus. The sequence continues at coordinate 37,233,843 of NC_069680.1, forward strand.
CCCTGTATGCTACTAAGGAAGAGTGGAAGGTGATTGCTAATAACTCCAGTGAGAATAACTGGCTGTGCTAAAGCAGAAATGATGCTCAGCTGTGGATGTACCTGGTAGTGAAAGTAAAGTCCCATGCTATAAACAACAATATTTCATAGGAACCTGGAATGTTAGGTCCATGAATCAAGGTAAATTGGGAGTGGTCAAGCAGGAGATGGCAAGTTTGAACATCAACATCTTAGAAACCATCGGACTAAAATAGATGGGAATGGGAGAACTTATTTTGGATGACCATTTTATCTAATAGGGTGGGCAAGAATCCCTCAGATGAAATGGAGTAGCCCTTGTTGTCAACAAGAGAGGCTGAAATGCAGCAATTGAGTGTAATCTCAAAATGACAAAATGATCCCAGTTTGTTTCCAAGGCAAATCATTCAACATCACAGTAATCGAAGTCTGTGCTGTGACCACTGATGCCCAAAAAGCTAAAGTTGACAAGTTCTATGAAGATCTACAATACCTTCTAGGACTAACACCAAAAAAAGATGCCCTTTTCATCACAGGGGATTGGAATGCAAAAGTAGGAAGTCTAGAGATAACCAAAATAGCAAGCAAGTTTGGTCTTGGAGTACAAAATGAAGCAGGGCAAAGGCTAACAGGGTTTTGTCAAGAGAATACACTGGTCATAGTAAACACGCTTTTCCAGCAACACAAAAACAGCGCCACACATGGACATCACCAGTCGGTCAATACCAAAAGCAGACTGATATATAGTGAAAAGTTTTTGATCTTTAAATTTCAGGGAGTAGATATTACAGACATAATTTGATAAAGTTCATGGAGTAGAGATCACAAAGTAAAAGGTATTCTATTTAAAGACTGGGCAAAATTGAGCAGGATATAGCTTCACTCTATATAACATTTCACTGCATGTTTGACTAATTATCATTTCCATTCTCAAGACTGAGATATGTGTTTACAAGATTGAATTCCAGATTTGACAAAACTATATCTACAAGATTCATATGGTTAGCTCTTAGTTCTATAAATGACACTTCAAATGGAAGATGATTCATTAGCTTCAAACCTTTCTTGCAATGTAATACAGGATGAAAATTAACCTGGCAAATATAATTAACATTCATGGGTTATTAATTACTCTTGTAAGAAAAGTGTGTTCATTTTAAAGGGCTTGATTAAAGCATACATTTCCTTAATTTGGCAGTGTAAGTGGAGTATGTGGAAATATTTAAACAATTTTTGCTTCATTTTCTTACAATTTAAAATGGTTTCCTAGAACTTGATTTTGCACCAGTCTTTCCACTTTATCCAAGCTTGTATTAGCCAGCTCAGGCTACTATAACAAAATACCATAAAATGTATCTATTTCTCATAGAGAAAATTCTCACAGTTCTGGAAGCTGGAAAGTTGATCATTAGGATGCCCATAGACTCTGATCCTGGTAAGGGCCTTCTTTGACTTACAGATGGATGCCTTCCTTCTGTATGCTCACATCAGAGAGAGAAAATGCTAGCTCTGATCTGCCTCTTTTTATAAGGAGACTAATCACACCATGGAGGCCCCACCTGCCTGAGTTTATCTAAGCTCCATTACCTCCCAGAAGTGCATGCTCTGTCACTAAGCCATGTCTGACTCTTTGAGATCCAATGGACTGTAGACCACCAAATTTCTCTGTCCATGGGATTCTCCAGGCAAGAATACTGGAGTAGGTTGCGATTTCCTTCTCCAGTGATTCTTCCTGACCCAGGGATTGAAACCGAGTCTCTTGTATCTGCTTAAGTGGGAGGCGGATTCTTTTACTACTGAGCCACCAGGAAAGCCCAGACACCCACCTCTAAATACAAATCACTTTGGGAGTTAGGGGCTTCAACATATGAATTTGCAGGAGTCACAAACACCTAATACATAGCAAATCTTCATAAATAAAAAAAAAAATCCAGAGACATAGACGATGGTATTCAGTGGTGACACATCCAAGCAAGATATGTATAGAATAAAACATGTTTGATTAAATATAATAATATCCATTGTTAGTTCAGTTCAGTTCAGTTCAGTCGCTCAGTCATGTCCAACTCTTTGTGACCCCATGAACCACAGCATGCCAAGCCTCCCTGTCCATCACCAACTCCTGGAGTCCACCCAAACCCATGTCCATCGAGTCAGTGATGCCATCCAACCATCTCATCTTCTGTTGTCCCCTTCTCCTCCTGCCCTCAATCTTTCCCAGGATCAGGGTCTTCTCCAATGAGTCAGCTCTCTGCACCAAGTGGCAAAAGTATGGGAGTTTCAGATTCAACATCAGTCCTACCAATGAACACCCAGGACTGATCTCCTTTAGGATGGACTGGTTGGATCTCCTTGCACTCCAGGGGACTCTCAAGAGTCTTCTCCAACACCACAGTTCAAAAGCATCAATTCTTCAGTGCTCAGGTTTCTTTATGGTCCATCACACATCCATATGTGACCACTGGAAAAACCATAGCCTTGACTAGATGGACCTTTGTTGGCAAAGTAATATCTCTGCTTTTTACTATGCTGTCTATGTTGGTCATAACTTTCCTTCCAAGGAGTAAACATCTTTTAATTTCATGGCTGCAATCACCATTTGCAGTGATTTTGGAGCCCAGAAAAATAAAGTCTCTCACAGTTTCCACGGTTTCCCCATCTATTTGCCATGAAGTGATGGGACCGGATGCCATGATCTTAGTTTTCTGAATATTGAGCTTTAAGCCAACTTTTTCACTCTCCTCTTTCACTTTCATCAAGAGACTCTTTAGTTCTTCTTCTCTTTCTGCCATAAGGGTGGTGTCATCTGCATATCTGAGGTTATTGATATTTCTCCCAGCAATCTTGATTCCAGCTTGTGCTTCCTCCAGCCCAGCATTTCTCATGATGTACTCTGCATATAATTTAAATAAGCAGGGTGACAATATACAACCTTGACATACTCCATTTCCTGTTTGGAACCAGTCTGTTGTTTCATGTCCAATTCTAACTGTTGCCTCCTGACCTGCATACAGGTTTCTTGAGAGACAGGTCAGCTGGTCTGGTATTCCCATCTCTCAGAATTTTCCACAATTATTGTGATCCACACAGTCAAAGGCTTGGCATAGTTAATAAAGCAGAAATAGATATTTTTCTGGAACTCTCTTGCTTTTTTGATTGTTACGTAGAAATTATAAAAAAAAAAAAAAACCTGAAAATAAACTGTATGTTTACCATAATCAACAAAGGTGACCACTCTTATGAAATATGTAATGGTAGTATTTGTTTAACCAAATGCTTGAGGCATGTATTAGTTTCTTAGGGTTTCTAGGCAAATTACAACAAAATTGATGGTTTAACACTATATATGTATATATGTATGTATATATACATATATAGTGTTATTTTTTTTTTTTTTTCCCTCTCACTGTTGCAGAGGCTAGGACATTAAATCAAAATCAAGATGTTTGTAGGACCATACTCCCTTAGAAGACTCTAGGGAGAAACTTACCTTGACTGGATCAGCCACTAGAGGCTCATGAAAAGCCCTGGCTTGTATCAGCATAATCCCATCTCTGCCTTTGTTATCATGTGACCTTCTTGCTTGTGTCTTTGATCTCTCTAATTTTTCTTAGTATAAGGCTACTGGTCATTAGATTTAGGATTCACCCTTATTCTAGATGTTTCCTTCATAAGATTCTTACCTTGGTTATATCCATAAATATCTTGCTTCCAAATAAGCTCACATTCACAGGCACTCATGGGGAGATGGAGAGCACTGGGGTCTACAACTTGGTCATACCTTTAGGGTAATGCTATTCAATCCATTACAAGGCACAAAATAATTACTGTAGGCTAGGTGCTTGCTAGAGTTCAGTGCAGTTTGGGATATATTTATGTTTCCCTATAAGAGAAGAACTTGTCCCGAAATCACTTCATCTTGGCATCAATATAGGAGTGGGATTCAGAGACATATAGGTGTGGGGTATAAATCCTATCACACTTAAAAACAAAAACATGTATACTAAATTCACAGAAAACCTGGAGCCTGAAGTTTAATTCAAAGCTTTGGTACCAAATAGTTTATGCAGCTAATAATGATCTTAGCCATATGTCTAGTAGTTTTTTTTTCCCCCCAACGTTGAATGTCAAACAATAAAATCAAATAAAGAAAAATTAGAATGAAAATTATCCACCTTTTAACAGAAAAACTTTTATTATACTTTATTCTTTTTCCTTTGTATAAACTCTCAATAGTGCTCTCTTTATAAATATTTAAAAGATTTTGATAAATTATAGCCAATTTTAATTAAATGCAAGTATAAATGCAATGAAATATTACAGAGGACAGTCTGAACACTATGCTACACCACTTTTTCAAGGCTTATATATGCCATAAATAATTATATCAATAGAGTTAAAAAGAACTGAAAAAAATCACGTTTTAAAAACTTAAAATCCTGAATAAGTTTAACATGGTATTATTATTTACTAAACCTTATGTATAAATTCACTTAACAATCAAAACTTCTTTATAAATACAGAAATACATGCATTATCCAGAATAAATATTCCATTTCTTTCAAGGGACAAAACACTGGATCAAATCATCTGTGTTTAAACTGTTCATTTGGTCCACACAAATACTTAAAATTTTGTTTTAGCTGTTTATTTTGCAGTTTATTTTATCTAAAGATATAATAGAAAATTCTAATTTTTATTTTATTATTTTATTTTGCCATTTATTTGCCAAACAATATTTTAATCCAAAGAGACAACTGAAACACAAACAAACACAATGATGCTCCTTTATGAATCATTTATTCATTTAAATTATAATTAGGGCTACTGCTACGAGATGTTGGAGTGTACATTATAGTCAATGGCATTTGTAGTTGAATAACAGCAGAGCAGAAGCTGAAAAAATAAATAATGTATAAAACCAGCTTAAAAGAGATGATAGCACTTTTCTGCCACATGGCTGTCTCAAAACTGGTAGTTTTAGGCCTTTATGCTACTGTTGGATTTAGGCTTTTGGCAAGGCATTTATGTCTGACTTTTGCTTTCTTTTTTCCATGTCCTACTATCAAATTCTCCTATAGAATGGCAGTTGAACTAAATATTCTTGGGGGATTGTTGATGGGAGGGCATCAGTATGATTACTTACTGCCTAGGCAATTTCACATAATTTGTAATTAGTGTTTCATAAAGGATTTTGCTGTCTAAAATGTGTCTAAATTTGATCAGTGTAAACCAAAGTAATATGTGTTTGTAAGTCATAAGGCAGCAAGCACTAAATACAGAAATGTTTAGGTAGTTTGAAAGCTCATTTGGTATTATTTGTTTATGAATAAGTGCAAGGAAACCTACTAAATATTTATGCTAATTTGGGTTTGATTCCACTAGAGAAACTGAGTTCCACAGGCAGATACAACTCAGTGCATAATTTACAGCAACTTTTTCTCAAAGGCCTCCTATGAGCCAAAGGAAGACAAAATGTGAATCAGTGAGTCTATGCCATGAGTCTCTGTTAAACACACCTTTGTTTAGCAAAACATCTGGGGATGGTCTATGAATCTGTTGGAAGCTGTCCTGATACCCAGGACAAATAGTGTGTAAATTAAGGTTTTGATTAATTTTGCTATTCTTAATATGCTGGCCTTCGGACAATTCTAAGTAATATGTGTCAATATAGAGATAACATTTATTAAGAACATGTGCTGAGAATCAAAAGATCCATGTTTGCATTCCTGTTAATTATTATAACATGTACACAAGTATTTGATGATCTTTTTAGAAATTGTCACAAATACTTAACGTTTCTTCATAATTAAAAAATTAATGTCTCAGAAAACCTTGATAGCTCAGTTGGTAAAGAATCCTCCTGCAATACAGGAGACCCTAGTTTGATTCCTGAGTTGGGAAGATCCACTGGAGAAGGGGTAGGCTACCCACTTCTGTATTCTGGCCTGGAGAATTCCATGGATTATACAGTCCATGGGGTCCCAAAGAGCTGGACACTACTAAGCAACTTTCACTTTCACTTTTCAGAAAACCTTGCCCCAGAGAGATAATAGCTGTCAACTTAGTAATAGCTATCAGAAGAAGAAACTTAAACCTTTTTATAACTTTTTGAAAAAAATGAAATATAGAAGTGATACACTGTGATATTGTTTACACTAAATAGCAATAATATGAATTGGCAGTTTTCTGTGAGAGTATCTCATACCAAGTGTTTTTCTTAAGTTTTAATTTAAAATATTGGGTTTCTGTTGTACCTATCAAACTTTGTAAAATTATAATAAGTCTTCTGCATGCCTGTATTATTGGAATTTTTTTTCATTTATTTTTATTAGTTGGAGGCTAATTACTTTACAATATTGTAGTGGTTTTTGTCATACATTGACATGAATCAGCCATGGATTTACATGTATTCCCCATCCCGATCCCCCCTCCCACCTCCCTCTCAATCTGATCCCTCTGGGTCTTCCCAGTGCACCAGGTCCGAGCACTTGTCTCATGCATCCAACCTGGGCGGGTGATCTGTTTCACCCTAGATAATATACATGTTTCAATTCTGTTCTCTTGAAACATCCCTCCCTTGCCTTCTCCCACAGAGTCCAAAAGTCTGTTCTATTTTATAAAAAGAAATAGATATTTTGATTTTTTCCCCTTTTCTGGCACAAAGTTCTTAAACTCTTGGAATTTCCTAAGTGATGAGAGTGATAACCTAAGTTAACCTAAGGATAGGAGCAGTGACTAAGGATACCAACCCTGTGGTTAGAGGATACCACCCTGACTCCTGGGTAAGGGAGAGGGACTGGAGATCGAATTAATTGTCAATGGCTAATGATTTAATCAACCATGACTATGTAATGAAGCCTCTAAAAACACCTTAAAGGGTAAGGTTCAGAGAGCTTCCAAGTTGGTGAACACATGTAAACTCCATACCCTTTCCCCATAACTTGCCCTACATACCTTCCTCTGGCTATTTCTGACATACAACCTTTTATAATAAATCAGTGATCTAGCTAGTAAAATATCTCCCTGAGTTTTGTGAGCCACTCTAGCAAATTAATCAGACTCAACCAAGGAAGGCGTCCTGGAAGACTCTGGATTATAGCCAGTTTGTCAGGTGACCGCAGGACTTCTGATTGGCATTCTGAGATGGAGGAGTTTGTTAGAACTGCCAATTTGTATCCAGTCAGTTAGAAGCGTAGGTAATCTAGAGTAGGGATTGATGGGAAGCAGTCTTGTAGGACTGAACACTTCACCTATGGAATCTGAAGCAATCTCTAAGTAGATTACATCATAATTGAGTTAAATTGTTGGACAAATATCTGGGGTCAGAGTCTCATTCATTGATGTGGTGGTAACCCTTCTACCACACACTGAAATTAGTGACCAAAACCGAAATTGCATAAATATGTGATCAAGAAGATTTAGGTTTTAGTTTCACCTCTTTGTCTACCTAGATTATTTAGTAGGCAGATTCATTATTTACCAACCTGGGTTATAAATATTCTTTATTCTTATCTTTCACTATAAGCAGAGAGAAGTGATTCATATAGAGCCTGAACAACAAAAAGTGTCATGAATTGTTTCAATTTAATTAAAGTTAGGGAGTATTTGAATAGTTAAAATATTAATTATAAATAAGCAGAGAATGCAAATATATCTTTGGATATAAAGTTTGCTTTCATTAAGATACCTATTTTATGTTCTAAAAACACACGTGCATGAAATGCTTGTCAAACAGATCTAAGCTGATTGCAAGAACACATTAAATGAGATCACACTCACCATGTCAAACCCCATAGCATAGCTTATATATCATAAATCACACTTTGTCAGGCAGCCTCAGGAGGAGCAGGGAATAGCTGGACAAAATGATGAATTTGATCTTTCATACCTTTGATTTATTAATTAATTATTAATAGTTAGACTATGGAGTATCTTGGAAGAATCACATCAAAGGTGGAAACTTATTTGCAGAAATCTTTGTTTTCTTTTCTATATTAGTGTCAATATTATTTGACATATTCATATGAAAGAGGGCTGAACTACTTTTTGATTTCTCATGTCAACTATTAATAATCTCCCTTTTATCTAGAAAAAAATCACTATTTTATCTTTCTATAAGTTAACCTTGTCAATATTACTTTATTTCTGCTAATTCCTAAGATTACATTTTTTTTTCTGACAAAGCATTCACAGATTGCTGTAATATATTTCTCCTCATTCAAATCTTATAACCCTCAGTTGAATTATTCAAAGGATCTTGTAATTCATTCTGTTAGGTTTTTTAAAAAGTAACATCAGCATGTATATTAAATTGATTTTTGATTAGTTTTTCAGTATATTTAACTGACTTTTAAGAGAATCTTTGATAATTTTCAGGACATCTATTATTTTACTTAGAGCTTTAAATTCATTCTACAAATATCCACTGAAGATCTACAATGTGCAGGCACTGGGCGAGGCTATGGTGACATATCATGGGGAGCCAAGTCAGGGTCTCCCTTTTTTCCTGGAGTATGTACTCTGACTAAGTGTTGTGAAGGAAAGGTAATGGCACGTTAGAGAGATATGAGAAAAGAGTTCACTTGATTCTATGTAGACTGTTCTTAAGGAAGACTTCTTACCGAGTTGGTACTTGGGTTTCAATCAGAAGTTCAAGGGGGGTTAGCTAGGTAATTAAGGGGGAAAAGTGTTTCCTAAAAGAAGGGACATGGTATACAAGGTTGTTTGAGGCAGGTAAGAACATGTGTGTGTGTTTTTTTGTGTATGTGTGTGTGTGGATTGCTCAGTCATGTCTGACTCTGTGACCCCATGGACTGTAGCCCACAAGGCTCCTCTGTCCATGGAATTTTCCAGGCAAGAATACTGGAGTGGGTTGCCTTTCCCTCCAGGGAATCTTCCTGACCTAGAGATGGAACCCAGGTCTCCCATATTGCAGGCAGATTCTTTACCATCTGATCCACCAGGGAAGCCCAGGAAAGAGCTTGATACACTCTCAGAACTAAAGGAAGGCATACATTAATGGACCACAGAGAGCTGGAAGGAGAGGCTCCATTTCTGTCTAAGAATTTAAGAGTTTTTCCTATGAAAATGAAGACACGTTTTCTGAAAGTGCTTATTGAGGAAACTAACATTCTAATATTAAGGTTTTAGAACATTCTCTATCTTTTGGAGATTATAAAAAAGCATGCAGAGAAACAAGTTGAAAGGTTATTGCAGTTATTCATGTTAGAGAAGAGTAGTTTGTAGCAGATAAATACTGATCATGCCATCTAATAAAATATTAATGTCTTATTTATTAGAATTTTTGCATTACTTTTAATTTTGGAACATTAAAAGTTTGCCTGATTACTGATCTTTTACACCTTCTTAAATTTTGTGCCCAAATTAAGTGCTTTACCTGCTTTATCCAAGTCTTGGCCCTGTTTTGTTTTGTTTTTAGTGAGGTGTAGTTGATTTATAATATTTTATTAGTTTCACTTATATAACATAGTAATTCAAAATTTTATAGATTACACTCCAGTTAAAATTATATAAGATATTGGCTATATCCCCTGTGCTGGGCAATGTATCCTTGTAGCTTATTTATTTTATATGTAATAGTTTGGACCTCTTAATTCCCTTCACCTATCTTAGCCCTCCCCCAATTGGTCTCCCTGCTGGTAACCACTAATTTGTTCTGTGTGTCTATTTTTTAATCTAGTCATTTGTTTTAGCTTTTAGATTCCACATAATGATAGCATACAGTATTTGTCTTAGTCCGAGATATTTCACTAACCATAATACCCTCCAAGTCCATCTATGTTGTTGCAAATGACATAATTATTTTTTTCAGGCTGAGTGGTATTCTATCCACATCCTCTTTATCCATTCATCTATTGATAGACACAGATTGCTTCCATATCTTGGCTATTGTAAGTAATGCTGATATGAACATTGAGGTATGTGTATCTTTTTGAATTACAGTTTTCATTTTCTTCAGCTACATACCCAGGAGTGGAATTGCTGGATCATATAGTATTTCTAATTTTAATATTTTGAGGAATCCCATGCTGTTTTTCATAGTGGCTGCACCAATTAGCTTTCCCACACACAATTACAAGAGTTCTCTTTCACCAATATCCTTGCCATCATTTGTTATTTGTTTTCTTTTTGAAGATAGCCATTCTGATAGATATATGGTGATATGTCATTTTGGCTTTGATTTGCATTCCTTGGATTAAGGGATGTTAGACATCTTCTCAAGTACCTGTTGGTCATCTGTATATCTTCTTTGAAAAATATCTATTTAGGTCTTCTGCCCATGTTCTAATCAGGTTGTTTGTTTGCTTGATATTGAGTTGTATGAATTTTTGATATATTTTGGATATTAAGTTCTTCTCAGTCATATCATTTGGAAAGATTTCCTCCCATTTAGTAGGTTGTTTCTTTTTGTTTTGTTGATGGTCTCATTAACTATCACAATAGCAACTGACAAATTAAAAACTATATTTTCTTTAGCTGATTTGAAAATTGCTTCTTTCAAATGTCTCAGAGAGGTAGACATTTTTGTACTAAATGCATAACGTTTGATAATGTTATAATAATCTGAGGGATTATCCCAAAACCTGAACTTAAATTTTCTTAATATTGTCTGTAATATGAAAATAATATAATTGCTTAATAGGATGAATTAGTCCTGAATTTAACAATATTCCTCTGTCTCTACATACTCTTCTCTGCAGCTATTTTATACTTGCTTAAATATACCTGATAGAGTTAACATTATCTTATTATTGATCTTTAGTAAACCACTACTTTTCTGGAAATTTAAAGGTAGAGTAGGCTTCCTGCATTCTATCCTTAAACACTATTGTTTATTTCTGTTAATCCTGGTAAGCACTGACTATCTGGAGTTACTCTTTCCAGTTCTTATTAGGTGCTTGGAACATTATCAGCCGTATACTATAGAGAGTTTTTTTAAGGATTATTTGAAGGTTGTTTACCAAGTGAAGAACAAATTTTCTTGCAAAGTTGACTCTAGCAAATCTGTAAAATGATTTGTGCAATAACTGCTTGAAGAGGAAAAGGGGTATCATCTAGTCAGCAAATTTGCCTTGTGTCCCAAACACTCTGTTCCTACATTTTGTAGAACTTGAACTTTGATGGCTAGGGGCATACCATAATCTCTTTGGAGAAATTTATCTAGTAGCCTTACGAAAATATCACAGAAAATTACCTTTTTGTTTTTCTTATATTTGTTTTATTTTCTAATAGCTTTCTAACCATGTACCTCATTTCACGTTCAATATTCATTCACATCTCTTTTTCTTAAGACAACCTTATGTAACACTGTTAACAACTAGAAAGTTTGTTTTACAAAATGCTGGTTAATTTCACATAGACATTAGAGGATTTTTGGTTCTCTGTGAAAAAGCAACCACTCATTGGTTCCTTGTCCAGTTCCTTGTGCAGAACCTTTGTAGGAAGCTGCTCCTTGATTCAAAATATACAAGGGAGGCACAGATTACCCAGGTAAACCCAGTCCTGAACAAGACCCCACTAGGAGTGGAATGAGCAAACCTGGTTAGTTTGCAAGGACTCTGCTCTCATGCAGGAAGGAAGCCATAAATAACTTTGATAAATTAGAAAGATATAGACAGGATGATCTGGAACATATAACAGAAGAAACTAGCATGATTTGGGGGAGATAGAATCAGAAAACAGATCCCTAGGGAACCAAGGAGTGAAATATTTAAAGGTAAATAAGACAAAGGAATATGGCTGTAGACAGAGATTTTTTTTTTTTTAATTTTTATTAGTTGGGGGCTAATTACTTTACATCATTATAGTAGTTTTTGTTATACATTGATATGAATTAGCCATGGATTTACATGTATTCCCCATCCCAGTCCCCCCTCCCACCTCCCTCTCCACCCGATCCCTCTGGGTCTTCCCAGTGCACCAGGCCCGAGCACTTGTCTCATGTACCCAACCTGAGCTGGTTATCCGTTTCACCCTAGATAATATACATGTTTCAATGCTGTTCTCCTGAAACATCCCACCCTCTCCTTCTCCCAGAGTCCACAAGTCTGTTCCATACATCCTAGTCTCTTTTTCTGTTTTGCATATAGGGTTATCGTTACCATCTTTCTAAAGTCCATATATATGTGTTAGTATACTGTAATGGTCTTTATCTTTCTGGCTTACTTCGCTCTGTATAATGGGCTCCAGTTTCATCCATCTCATTAGAAATGATTCAAATGAATTCTTTTTAATGGCTGAGTAGTATTCCATGGTGCATATGTACCACAGCTTCCTCATCCATTCATCTGCTGATGGGCATCTGGGTTGCTTCCATGTCCTGGCTATTATAAACAGTGCTGCGATGAACCCTCTTACACTGTTGGTGGGAATGCAAATTAGTACAGCCACTATGGAAAACAGTGTGGAGATTTCTTAAAAAGCTGGAAATAGAACTGCCATATGACCCAGCAATCCCACTTCTGGGCATACACACCAAGGAAACCAGATCTGAAAGAGCCACATGTAGACAGAGATTTAAAAAAATGAGAAAAGGCTAATGAGGAGGTCAAGGTTTGTAGACTTCTATTAATATTTCTGTTACTATCAAAAGAATGCAATTAAGAAGCTTTAAGAATAGGATCATGGCACAACCATAATTGTCTTTTCAAATTATAGCAATGACTTTAACGTGAAGTATGGATTGTCATTCAGTCACTCAGTCATGTCTGACTCTTTGTGTCCCCATGGACTGCAGCATGCCAGCCTTCCCTGCACTTCACTATTTTCTGCAGTTTGCTCAAATTCTTGTCCATTGAGCCATCTAACCACCTCATCCTCTGTTGCCCCCTTCCTTCTGCCTTCAACCTTTCCCATAATCAGGGTCTTTTCCAATAAGCCAGCTCTTTGCATCAGGTGGCCAAAGTATTGGAGCTTCAGCTTCTGTATCAGTCCTTCCAATGAATGTTCAGTGTTGATTTCCTTTAGGAATGACTGATTTGATCTCCTTTCTGTGTGAAGGATTTTCAAGAGTCTTCTCCAGCACCACAGTTGGAAGGCATCAATTCTTCAGCACTCAGCTTTTTTTATTGTCCAGCCCTCATATTTGTAGATAACTAATGGAAAAGCCATAGCTTTGACTAGATGGACCTTTGTCGGCAAAGTAATGTCTATGCTTTATATATGCTAAGTCTGTCATAGCTTTTCTTCCAAGAACAAGGCATTTTACAATTTCATGGCTGAAGTCACTATCTGAAGTGATTTTAAAGCTCAAGAAAATAAATTTTGTCACTGTTTCCATTATTTCCCCATTTATTTGCCCTGAAGTGATGGGACCAAGATGCCATGATCTTTGTTTTCTGAATGTTGAGTTTTAAGCTAACGTTTTCACTCTCCTTCTTTATCTTCATCAAGAGGCTCTTAAGTTCCTCTTCTCTTTCTGCCATAAGGGTGGTGTTATCTGCATACCTAAAGTTATTGATATTTCTCCAAGCAATCTTGATTCCAGCTTGTGCTTCACCCAACCCAACATTTTGCATGATGTACTTTGCATAGAAGTTAAATAAACAGGGTGGCAATATACATCTTTGACATACTCCTTTCCCAATTTGGAACAAGTCCATTTTTCCATGTCTGGTTCTAACTGCTGCTTCTTGACCTGCACACAGGTTTCACGGGACACAGGTAAGGTGGTCTGCAAAGTCTCATCTTTTTGAGAATTTTCCATAGTTTGTTGTGATCCATACAATCAAAGCCTTTAACATTGTCAATGAAACATAAGTAGATTTCTTTTTTCTCAAATTCTCTTGTTTTTTCTATGATCCAATGGATGCTGGCAATTTGATCTCTGGTTCCTCTGCCTTTTAAAAATCCAGCTTGAACATCTGGAAGTTCTCAATTCATGAACTGTTGAAGCCTAGCATGGAGAATATTGAGTATCTCTTTGCTAGCTTGTAAAATGGGTGTAATTATGTATTATTTTGAACATTCTTTTGCATTGCCTTTCTTTGGGATTGGAATGAAAACTGACCTTTTACAGTATGGGTTACATGGTGGCAAGGGTAGAAATGAAGTCATCATATAGAAGATTATTTCAGTAGGATGAACAATGGGAGTAGCCTGTGCAGTGGTGATAAATAAAAAAATATTGCAAATAAAAGTAAAAGGAAGTAGAAGCAACATAATTTTGATAGTTTTACTTCATTCATGAAATATGTATCTAGTATTTATTCTGAGTATATAGTGAATGGGGATACCACTCTGAGGAAAACTAAGCCCGTCCTCATGGAAGTTTCACTTTAATGAAGGAAGATAGACAGTAATGAAATAAATGGATTCACAGATAGATATAGAATATGATGACAGATTATCTGGTGGATGAGTGTTCCTGCAGAGAGCAAAGCAAATACAAATATTGTAAGTTAGAGAGATGGTGAAGTTTTTGAACAGCATCAAAAAGGCCATTGTGGCTAATAGATAGTGAATGACTTGGAAAGAAGTAAGACCTGAGAATAGAAGCAGCCAAGAGCTGGGTCATTTAGACACTTCAGTTCAGTCAGTTCAGTCGCTCAGTCGTGTCCGACTCTTTGCAGCCCCATGAATCGCAGCATGTCAGGCCTCCCTGTCCATCACCAACTCCTGGAGTTTACTCAAACTCATGTCCCCTTCTCCTCCTGCCCCCAATCCTTCCCAGCATCAGGGTCTTTTCCAATGAGTCAGCTCTTTGCATGAGTTGGCCAAAGTATTGGAGTTTCAGCTTCAGAATCAGTCCTACCAGTGAACACCCAGGACTGATCACCTTTAGGATGGACTGGTTGGATCTCCTTTGTGTCCAAGGGACTCTCAAGAGTCTTCTCCAATGCCACAGTTGAAAAGAATCAATTCTTCGGTGCTCAGCTTTCTTCACAATCCAACTCTCACATCCATACATGACCACTGGATAAACCATAGCCTTGACTAGACAGACCTTTGTTGGCAAAGTAATGTCTCTGCATTTTAATATGCTATCTAGGTTGGTCATAACTTTCCTTCCAAGGAATAAGCACCTTTTAATTTCATGGCTGCAATCACCATCTGCAGTGATTTTGGAGCCCAGAAAAATAGTCTGACACTGTTTCCACTGTCTTCCCCATCTATTTCTCATGAAGTGATGGGACCAGATGTCATGATCTTAATTTTCTGAATGTTGAGCTTTAAGCCAACTTTCTCACTCTCCTCTTTTACTTTCATCAAGAGGCTTTTTAGTTCCTCTTCACTTTCTGCCATAAAGGTGGTGTCATCTGCATATCTGAGGTTATTGATATTTCTCCCAGCAATCTTGATTCCAGCTTGTGCTTCTTGTGCCCAGTGTTTCTCATGATGTACTCTGCATATAAGTTAAATAAGCAGGGTGACAATAGACAGCCTTGACATCTTTTCCTATTTGGAAACAGTCTGTTGTTCCATGTCCAGTTCTAACTGTTGCTTCCTGACCTCATTCAGGTTTCTCAAGAGGCAGGTCAGGTGGTCTGGTATTCCTATCACACTTAGATAATGATAAAATGTCTGAGTTATACTGTAAGTGAACTGGAAAGGCATTGTAGAGATTTGAGTAGAGGTGTGACTTTGTCACCCATAGAATCACTCAAAAATATTATAATGTAATGTCTGAGTTCTTTATTGATCAACAGGGAGAAAGGTAATGTCATTTACTGAGAGCATAAGCATAGCCCTAGAGAAAGAGTAATTTTTGTTTGTTTGTTTTGTCTTTTGGAGGGGGGAATGTACAAATTAGATGGTATGATAGGAAATAATTTATAAGTTCAGTTTTCTATAATTATTCAAGTAGTATCCAGATAGTATATTGAAACAGAGAAAAAAATATGTTGATATACTTTAGTCATATCCACTGGCCTACTTTTTGTTGAGTAATATGATGAAAGTTAAAAAAAAAAGAATTCTAGGGGAATGTTGCAAAGTTCTGCAAGGAATGAAGATTGTATGCACTATAAATTGATTTCCTACAATGATCTTAACAGAAAAGAAAAGAGATTGAAAGCAATAAGTATGGCAGCTCAGTGACTCTGAGGTCATTCAATCAGGAAAGTTTTTTTTTAGATGTCCTTAGAAAAATATGAAGAATGGTTTATCCTACTAAAGAATGTATCAATACTTAAGTTCCATTTTATTTCTGAAATGGAATCATTTCCTGAGTATTCTCCAGAAATGTCTTGCTGCAATGATGTTTCCTTAATATTTCATTTTCAGGGTATCTTCAAATATCCATTCTGTTTGTCTGAGGTTTGTTATGTATGAAGCAAATACTACAACTGGTATATGATTAAATTCTCTATTAAGTCTAATAATAGGTATAGCATTAACTACTTCTCATCATGCTATAAATAGATGAATAGATAGTCACAGGTAAGATCCTTTGAGAAGCTTACTTTGAGGTGGAAGCTATCACAAAAAGCATTTACACTAAAGTAATTTTCTTATTTATTATAACATTGTCAATAGTGCAATCATGAGACACCTAAATGCAGGCCTGAGTAACAAATGTATATTTCTCCCTACTTCCTCCTTTTGGTCAAGATATCTTGGTATGAGGAGCCAAAAATGCTCTCTTCATTAGTACTTTAATTGTATCTTTAAGGCAAATCTTGATTTCTGAACTTTAGACACCTTAGTCTTTAATCCCACAGAATCTAGTGATATGAGGATGGAAAGCATCAGCTCCTAAAATCCATCATTGGGAGTTCTGATAAGCAGTGCCAACCATGTTTCCATTTCATGGTTCCCAAACAGATGATATTTTCTTTCTACTGGGGACATCATATAAATACGTTTACTTTAAAATGCATGAAAATCATCACCTTTGATTTGGCACTTCAACAGGCCATTCCAGAACATACTCCCACACTCTTTTGCTGTAAAATGGGTGATTTGGTCTAAAATAATACAATAGGAGATGTGCCATATGATAAAGCACACTGCAATCCCTCTAATAGTAGTACTAAATGAGGCCCTAAAGCATGAAACTTAAACCTGTACTTGGAATATGTGCCAATTTCTGCTAAAACAAATAGCTATCCCTTCAGAAAAGAAGAGTCACTTATAATCACTTTGCTATTAAGTAACCTTCAAAAGCGATGGTGCATGATTGGGCTGTCTTCTCACTTAGCTTGCTGATGCCCTCTGCATGAACTACTTCCATCTTATGGTATTTTAGTGTGGTTCTGCTGGAGATGAATTCTCCCAACTTTCATCTGTCTGAAAGTACTTTATTTCACCTTCATTTTGAACTATATTTTAACTGAGCATAGGATTCTAGCTTGACAGTGTTTTCCTTTCAGCACTTTATAGATATTCTATTGTCTTTTGGACACCATTGATTCTAGAGAAAATTCATCCATATGTATCATTAGTGAAAAAGTGAAAGTCACTCAGTCATGTCTCACTCTTTGAGACCCCATGGACTATACTGTCCATGTAATTCTCCAGGCCAGAATACTGGAGTTGGTAGCCTTTCCCTTCTCCAGAGGATCCTTCCAACCCAGGGATCGAACCCAAGTCTCCCACATTGCAGGTGGATTCTTTACCAGCTGAGCCATATTTATGAGCTGATGTGTTAGAGAGAAGCCAGCTCCTAATGGGAGGTTCTGGTTGTAAGATGATTTTGTGTTTCATTGTCACTTGGTGTCCTAAGTCCAAGTACTCTATCTCTCCATGGCTTATTAATATGACAGAGCTATCAAAATGTGGATAATCTCCCAATGAAGATGATTTGCCTTAGTCTTATATCTCTAGGGGTCTATATTGTGATTTATCTGCTGGGACTTGCCATAAACACCACATAGGGTCCTTTTCAATCATTTATACCACAAATATCATAAGATTTGATGTGTCATATGATCTAACTTACAGGGTTGTTTATACTATACCCTGAACTGATTACTGTAAACCATCCCTTTCTGAATCTCACTCAAAACTGACAACTTTTCAAGTTATTCAGTATGTGGGCCAGGGCAATATTCTTAAATAGGGAATATTCAACCTCCAAATCTGAGGAGGCCATCCAAGCAGTTTATGAAGTAATTTCATTCCACTTTTATTTGCATATCTAGAAAATTCATAATTAATTCCAAGTTGGTTAATGCCACTGTCACTAAATTTATCACAAACTCCAACATGAAAATGTTACTGAATGACTCTTTATTTCAGTTTTTTTTTTGCATACCTTTTCTAATGAAGTAATCCTCTGAAGTTAGAATAAATTGAATTCCTAAAGCAAATGTTAAGAAATTGTCTAGAAGTAAGTGCGCTCTAAGATGCTTTAAATCATATGTTGAAACATACTGGTCTTGAACATAGAAAAGCGAGGAAAACTTGAATAATTTTATATAAAATGCTAAGCACTTTCCCCCTGAAGATGAAAACTTCAAAACAAACTTTCAAATCAAACACTAATCAAGCAACAATCATTTAACTTGTACATCATAGAATATTTTGAGCATTTCAAATTCTAATTTTCTACCAAAATATTTTATAAATTACACACCAATAACACTTTTGCTCTTTCTCTAGTCAATATCCTTTGTTTATAAATTTTATTGAAGTTAATTATGGGAACAATTTTGGATATCATGTGGATCTTTTTGGATTTATTTTATACTTAGCAAAACTATTTAAGAACTATTTCCCTGTTTTGTTGTTACGTATTTATTCTGAGCACTGCATTCACTTTAACATTCTGAAGAAACTAAGTCTGGGACTTACAATCACAGAGCTTAGGCAGTGGGAATTTGGCGTTATGTTTTCTAAGAACTGTGTATTGCTTTTAGCTTGTATTTAATATTGCAGTTACTTGGGAAAATGTGAATAAATTTCATAATATTAAAAAAAATGAAACTGGGTAATGTAGAATCCAAGATTAGGAAAAGAAAGCTGAGCAGACAGCTGGGAAGTTGCCCAAGACTAATGTGATGGTTTTTCTTTTTTTTTTTTTAAATCAACATTTCACTCTTGGGCAGGATTTTTTCTCTCCCCTTTAATTCTTTGGATCATCATTTACCAGCCAAAGCTCCCTGCTTAAATGTAATGATGTACTCCTTGACACTATGTGATTTCACCAGTCCAGTATGCTTCATTTTTATATTCTCTATCCCAACTAGGATACTCAAGTGAAAAAGTCTTACGGATTTCTGCCCAGTAGATGGTTAACTTCCATTTGAATCATTTGTCCAGCCATATTGCAATCCACTAGGTTATGTGGGTTTTAATGACACGTACAAGCAAACTTCTGAAAATGTGAAAGAGTTAGATCCCAGAGAAGAGGTCTTGAGTGGGTGCAGTGCTGTGCTTAGTCGCTCAGTCATGTCCAGCTCTTTGCGACTTCATGGACAGTAGCCTGCCAGGGCTCTCTGTCTGCGGGGATTCTTCAGGCAAGAATACTGGAGTGGGTTGCCATGCCCTCCTCCAGGGGATCTTCCCAACCCAGGGATCAAACCCAGGTCTTCCTCATTGCAGGCAGATTCTTTACCAACTGTGCCAGCAGGGAAGCCCCTTGAGTGGGTGGGTTGCCTTAAAAAGATCGATACTCTAAACAAAAGTTGTACGAACAGCTCCATGGGTCCTTAAAGGAATTCATGAAGGCAAATCACTGGGTAACGGATTGTCAGCTGGTGTGGACCAGGTGAGCTCTTGTCTGTGCTGTCATCTCAGTCGTGTCTGACTCTTTGTGACCCCATAGACTGGAGCCCACCAGGATACTCTGTCCATGAGATTCTCCAGGCAAGAATACTGGAGTGGGTTTCCATGCCCTTCTCCAATTCAATCTTGTCTGTTTTATATTGAGTCAATTATTTCATGAAAGAGCTATGTTTGGAAAAACAAGTTTAAATTCCCTTGCTAAGAAATTGGTGGTTTTTATAAACCTGTAGTTTAGTGTGAATCTCCCATGTAAAATGTATGAATACTTTCAACAGATTAGCAAACAAACAGATTTCCATGCACTTGGAAACTAGCATAACTTATTAAGTAGAACTCTCTAATATGAAACTTCTAAGTAAAGACTTAATTCCTCAAGGTTACAGAATTCAATATACCTTCAACTTTTGTTTGCCCAGGGAGACAAATACATTTCCTATTATGGATGGCTGACACACAACAGCTTTATTGTGAATAAAGCACATTCTACTATGGTTTTAGATGAATATAGCTTTATATATATTCAATTACCTCCCATTAGAGAAAAAATTTAAAATGTATTATTTCTTTAGCCCATAGCTTTATTTCTCTCTTATATAACAAAAACTGTAAGGCATACTTAAAGTAAAGTAAGACTTTTTTAAAGGTAATAATATCCCATAGAATTTTAATGAAAGCCAATATGAAGACCACTTTTACATAACATTGAAGAGAATTGAGACAAGACTATAAGCCCAAATAACAAGGACATTTCTATATTCCTCTCTATTTCCCTAAGTTACAAGAAATGCTGAAACATTTGAACATTAGAGAAAACAACCTAAGGACATGTACAGCGTGTGTATTCCATAATGTGATATGCCTATTCAATTTCAGTGAAACCCACCACAAAGCTACATATATTTTGTTGTTGGTCAGTCGCTCAGTCATGTTTGACTCTTTGTGACCCCGTAAACTGCAGCACTCCAGGCTTCCCTCTCCTTCACCATCTCCCTGAGCTTGCTCAAGCTCATGTCCATTGAGTCAGTGATACCATCCAACCATTTCATCCTCTGTCACCCTCTTATTCTCCTGCCTTCAATCTTTCCAAGCACATATATATTTATACATCAGGCTCTGAATATATACTATACATATATTTAAGTCATATATATGTGCCAACCAAAAGGATATGTTAAGAAAATAATCACATGAGGAAATGTGTAGTTTGTAGAGATGGCTGATTTAAGTTACTTCTGCAGTCCCCAAGGGGCTGGCTTCAGTCTATCCCTTCCTCCCATAAAAGAAGTGGAGGTAGGGGGTGTGAGGAAACCAGGGTCCGGGGTCCTGCCTCACCCCTCACCCTGGCCTCACCTTGCCCAACCAGCCTTTCCTAAGGGCAAGTAAGGGCCTGGGCCCTCCCTGTCTGCAGGAACCCCTGTCCCATCCCTGAAATGGTTTGTGATAGCCAGAAATGTGTCAAGTCATTTTTCTTTCAATGCCTTCATTTTTACTGAACAAACTTGCTTTTCAAGAGTTGGAGGTTTCTGCTTTTTCTTTTTCTTGTCCCTCCCTCCCTCCTTTCTCCAGCCAAGAAGAGAATCCATAAGTTTTAGGGATGTTTGTGCATATAGACTCTCATCGTATGTAACTTGTTTTGAAGAGAAGTGTTTCCATTGTGGGTGTGTCTTGCTGTAAATATTTGTTCATATTTTTGTGAATTCAATACTATGTACCATTGTATTATAGTAACTTTTATAAAGCAAACCATAAATATACTGACTTTTCTTACAGAAAAAAAAATAATATGCATGTAAATTATTAATTAATATGGAACACATGTGGGTTACTTTTAGAAAATTGTCTAATTATTCAGTATATTTTAACTTACAAATTTAATGACAATTATTATGAGCCCCATCTTATGATTTTATTTTACATAGTACATTTATATAGGTTAATACTTTTAATTAATAATTCATAGAATAAAAATGTCTTAATAAAAAAATAAAAATAGAAAGGAAAATAATTTATATTTTATGTCGTTATACAGTATTGAAATTCCATGTTATTCTATTAAGTGATCAATTTTAAATACTTAAATCTGTCTGGAGTTTTCAATGTTAATGGTTAGAAAGCAGAATAAAAACAGAAGAAAATATTGAAAATTCATGTAAACTATTCTTGATGTATGAAGGTTAAAAATACTGTCTTTAAATGTTTCTATACTATGTCAAAAAGTGTAATGAGAAATAGAAAAACATATAATTTCTCTCTACAAATATAAAAGTAAAATAAATTGTGTTAATATATTTTTATTGAAGTAAAATTTGCACACACTGATTTTCAATATATATAATTTGAAAAGTTTTGTCATACTGGCATCTGAGAAAACACCATGAAAATTAAGATAATCAAAATATATATTTACTCCCAAAGTATTTTTTTGTCCTTTGTAATCCTTCTCAATCCTCCTCCACTGCTCCATTTCTATGCAACTTCTTATGTATTTGAAATATTATAGAATAGTTTGCACTAGGTAGAATTTTATATAAATGTAGTCACAGAGAATGTGATCATTCTTGTTTGCCTTTTCACTCAGCATAGTTAATGTGAGATTCATCCATGATGATATGTGTATAAATAGTCCATTAATTCAGTTCAGTTCAGCTGCATGGTCATATCCGTCTCTTTACTATCCCATGGACTGCAACAGGCAAGGCTTCTTGTCCATTACAAACTCCCAGAACTTGCTCAGACTCATGTCCATCAAGTTGGTGATGCCATCTAACCATCTCATCCTCTGTTGTCCCCTTCTCCTCCTGCCTTCAATATTACCAAGCATCAGGGTCTTTTCCAATGAGTCAGTTCTTCACATCAGGTGGCCAAAGAATTGGAGTTTCAGCTACAGCAAAAGTCCTTCCAGTGAATATTGAGGACTGATTTCCTTTAGGATTGACTGGTTTGATCTCCTTGCAGTCCAAGGGACTCTCAAGAATCTTCTCCAAAACCACAGTTCAAAAACATCAATTCTGTGGCACTTACCTTTCCTTAAGTCTAACTCTCACCTCCATACATGACTACTAGAAAAACCATAGCTTTGATTAGACAGACCTTTGTTGGCAAAGTAATGGCTGTGCTTTTTAGTATGCTGTCTAGGTTGGTCACAGCTTTTCTTCCAAGGAGCAGGGTTTTAAAATTTCATGGCTGTAGTCACCATCTGCAGTGATTTTGGAAACCAAAAAATAAAGTCTGTTACTGTTTCCATTTTTTAACCATCTATTTGCATGAAGTGATGGGACCAGACCACATTACCTGGCTCCTGAGGAATTTGTATACAGGTCAAGAAGCAACAGGTAGAACTAGACATGGAACAACAGACTGTTTCCAAATTGGGAAAGGAGTACATCAAGGCTGTATGTTGTCACCCTGTTTATTTAACTTATATGCAGAGTACATCATGGGAAATGCTGGGCTGCTTGAAGCACAGGCTGGATTCAAGGTGGCTGGGAGAAATATCAATAAACTCAGATACATAGATGACACCACCCTTATGGCAGAAAGTGAAGAACTAAAGAGTATTTTGATGAAAGTGAAAAAGAGTGAAAATGCTGGCTTAAAACTAAACATTCAAAAAACTAAGATCATGGTATCTCGTCCCATCATTTCACGGCAAAAACAAGGAGAAACAATGGAAACAATGACAGACTTTCTTTGCTTGGGCTCCAAAATCACTGCACATGGTGAGAACAGCCATGAAATTAAAAGACACTTGCTCCTTTGAAGAACAGCTATGACCAGCTTAGACAGCATATTAAAAAGAAGAGGCATTACTTTGCCAACATAGGTCCATCTAGTCAAGCCTATGGTTTTTCCCGTAGTCATGTATGGATGTGAGAGTTGGACTATAAATAAAGCTGAGCTCTGAAAAACTGGTGCTTTTGAACTGTGGTGTTGGAAAAGAATCTTGCGAGTCCCTTGGACTGCAAGGAGTTCAAACCAATCAATCATAAGGAAATCAGTCCTGAATATTCATTGGAAGGACTTTTGCTGAAGCTGAAACTCCAATACTTTGGCCAACTGATGAGAAGAACTGACTCCTTGGAAAAGACCCTGATGCTGGGAAAATATGAAGGCAGGAGAGGGAAGGATAGAGGATGAGATGGTTGGATGGCATCACTGACTCAATGGACATGACTTTGAGTAAGCTCTGGGAGTTGGTGATGGACAGGGAAGCCTGACCTGTTGCAGTCTATGAGGTCACAAAGAGTAAGACATGACTGAGCGACTGAACTGAACTGAACTGAAGGGACCAGATGACATGATCTTAGTTTTTTGAATGCAGAGTTTTAAGCCAGTTTTTTTACTCTCCCCTTTCACTTTTTTTTATCGAGACTCTTTAGTTCTTCACTTTCTGCCGAAAGGATGGTGTCATACTGCGTATATGAGGTTATTAATATTTCTGCCGGCAATCTTGATTCCAGTTTGTGCTTCATCTAGCCTGGCATTTCGCATGATGTCCTCTGCATAGTTGACTCATTGGAAAAGACCCTGATGCTGGAACGGATTGGGGGCAGGAGAAGGGGACGACAGAGGATGAGATGGCTGGATGGCATCACCGACTCGATGGACACGGGTTTAAGTAAACTCCGGGAGTTGGTGATGGACAGGGAAGCCTGACGTGTTGCGATTCATGGGGTCGCAAAGAGTCGGACATGACTGAGCAACTGAACTGAACTGAGCTGACTCTGCATATGGGCTTCCCTGGTGGCTCAGAGGTTAAAGCATCTGCCTGTGTCTGCCTGCAACGCGGGAGACCTGGGTTCGATCCTTGGGTTGGAAAGATCCCCTGAAGAAAGAAACGGCAACCCACTGCAGTATTCTTGTTTGGAGAATCCCAGGAGCCTGGTGGGCTACAGCCCACAGGGAGAGTCGGATAGGACTGAGCGACTTCACTTTCACCTTCACTTTGCATATAAGTTACATAAGCAGGGTGACATATACAGCCTTTATTTACTCCTTTCCAAATGTGGAACCAGTCTGTTGTTCCAAGTCCATTTCTAATTGTTGCTTCTTGACCTGCATACAGATATCTCAGGAAGCAAGTAAGGTGGTCTGGTATTACCCTGATCTACACAGTTAAAGACTTTGGTGTAGTCAATAAATCAGAAGTAGATGTTTTTCTGCAACTTTCTTGCTTTTTCTATGATTTAACAGATGTTGGCAATTTGATCTCCGGTTTCTAAATCCAGCCTGAACATCTGGAAGTTCACGGTTCACATTGTGTTGAAGCCTGTCTTGGAGGATTTTGAGCATTACTTTGCTAGCGTGTGAGATGAGTGCAATAGTGCTGTAGTCTGAACATTCCTTGGCATTGCCTTTATTTGGGGTTGGAATAAAAACTGACATTTTCCAGTCCTGTGGCTACTGCTGCATTGGCATACTGCAGAGATTTCTTATTCTAATTTGCAATTCTGTAATAGTTCATTTGCTATCTCTAGTTTCTCTGGCAAACCATATTCAAACCTTTGCTTCTGCTCATTTTTTAATTAGATTGTGTGTTTTTTTATTTTTGAGTTTATGTATTCTGGATACATGTCTTTTATCAGACATATTATTTGCAGATATTTTCTCCCAATGTGCCTTGTAGAATAGAAGTGTAAATTTTCTAACTTTTTGACATTTTTTTTTCTTGTATAGATAGTGCTTTTGGGGCACATCTGAGAAATCTTTGGCCAAAAGTTACAAAGAATCTCTATCTTGTCTTTTTTCTGGAAGGTATATATTTTAAATTTTACATTTGAACTCTGGTCTAATATTGTCAAATTATCCTCTATGATATTACATTTGGATTGAAGGAAAATTGACAAGTGTTAAAAAAATCATACAACCTGTATAATCTATATGCAATCAGGAAGAATAGATAATCCCCTATATTACTTCTCCTTGTTTCTCCTTAATACAATTTTTATTTAGGTATTTATTTTCCTAGAATAAATATTACAGTCCCCCAATTTGTGTCTACATTTGGTTATGCAACTGTATCATGAGGATTTAGATGTGAGGAGAAATGATATAGACTCATTCTTGTTAGTATCTTTAATATAATGAATACCACCTCCTTCTCTTTTTTATTCACTTTATTACACTGGATATAGATATGTTATCTCTAATCTTAGGGTTATACAATCAGATAATGAAACAGTTCTAGGAATGACTGTGTAAAAATACAGAAGTTATCTAAATTTGTTAACAATCATCTGGATTAAAGCCCCCATACCAATCCCAGATCACCTAATCACCAACTGTCTTGGGTAAGAAAACAGCTTTCAAGTATATAAAACTTACTTTATGTTACATGATGCTTGCATTTTCATAGAATTAACAAAGAGTTTGATATTCAAAGTAAGTTATTTCATGGAAAAAAAAAATCCTTATGTAGTGGTGATGACTTTTTAAAGCATAACAGATTAGGATATTATTGACATCTTTTATTCCATGGCAGAATATTTGTTGAATTGCCACTCTTCCTGCCTTTGTATTTACCTATCGTTTTTACAACACAAGGAAAGATGAATTAAAAAAAATATTTCTGTATGTTTGAGCATTGGCTTGTTCTTACCGTGTTTTTCAAAGTTTACAAGAGGAAAATTTCTTCAATATCCAAAAAATATTTTCAAGTGTATTCTATATGCCTTCAACTAACTAAATGCTTGGAAAACAAAAGTCATCAGATAATTATATAATCCTTGACATTTTCTGAAAATATTTTGATCATGAAACATTAAGAATAGATATGTTCAAATGCTAAATTCACATATAATAGTTCAGCTGTTTGGGGCTTCCCCGGTGGCTCAATGGTAAAGAATCTGTCTACCAGTGTAAGACACAGGGTTCGATCACCCACATGCCTCAGAGCGACTAATCCCATGCAACCTAAGTATGAAGCCCATGTTCTGGAGCCTGGGAGCCACAGCTACTGAAGCTGGCAAGCTCTAGATCCCATATTCCGCATTGAGAGAAGCCATCACAATGAGAAGCCCATGCACTGCAGCTAGAGAGCAGCCCCCACTCACCACAAGTAGAGAAGAGCTTGCGCAGCAACAAAGACCCAGCACAGCCAAAAATAAATAAAATTATTTTTAAAATGACCTGTTTGAAGTAACTTAATAAGCTCTCTAACATCTCTGTATTGTAAACATTATAGAACAGAAAAAAGGTTTTATAAGTTATTATTGTTTTAGGTGTTTTGGATTGCAGTACATGACTGCAAGATAGTAGAAACAAAATTCAAATAGCATATTTAATTGGATTCAGTTGTGTTATTACATGCCAAATATTTTAAAACATCTGTTTGCACATATTGCTTATTTAAGTGAATTCAGTTGTCATAAAAAATGTGGGTTTTATTTTATTCAGTCTTTTCCTTTATTTATTGTTGGTAACATTTCTTCTAAAATCATATTTCCTTGACACTAGGTACTTACATATTTTGACTCAATTAACTTATAATTGGTGTTGTTGTTGTTCAGTGGCTCAGTCACATCCAACCCTTTGTGACCCCCATGGACTGTAGCACCTCAGGCTTCCCTGTCCCTCACCATGTCCTAGAGCTTGCTCAAACTCATGTCCATTGAGTCAGTGATGCTATCTAACCATCTTATCCTCTGTTGTCCCCTTCTCCTCCTGCCTTCAATCTTTCCCAGCATCAAGGTCTTTTCTAATGAGTTGGCTCTTCTCATCAGGTGGCCAAAGTATTGGAATTTCAGCTTCAGCATCAGTCCTTCCAATGAATATTCAGGATTGATTTCCTTTAGCATTGACAGGTTTGAGCTCCTTGCAGTTCAGAGGACTCTCAAGATTCTTCTCCAACATCACAGTTCAAAAGCATCAATTCTATGGTGCTCAGTTTTCTTCATGGTCCAGTTCTCACATCCATTGACATGACTAATGGAAAAACCATTAAATGTTATCACTTCTTTTCAAAACTTAAATTTAATTGGACCAAAAATCCAGGAAAGATCTGAGATCAACAACAAGGAGCATTTTCCTTAAAGTTCAAGTTCCTTTCTCTATACAAAATTGCAAGACTTAGAATTTTAATAAAACCCTAGTTTCTTTCTTTTGGAGCTTAAAAGAGGTGGATATTAAAAATACTATTCAGCATACTGAGGTGATCTCATTGTAGATTTGATTCACATTTCCCTGAAGATTCTCCACGTTGAATGTCTTTCCATGTAACTTATGGTAATTTTTTACTTCTGCTTAGGAAAACTGTCTATTTAGCTCCTCTGTACATTTTAAAATAGATTGTTTGTTTTTTCCTGATTTCTGTGAATCTTTATATATTTTGACTATTAATCCCCTTCTCAGATATATAGTTTAAAATATTTTTACTCATTCTGTAGGTTGCCAATTAATCTTGTTGGTTATTTTTTTTCCCTTTCAGAAGAGAGTAGAAGGGGAGTTGCCAGGGACTGGGAAGTGCAGAAAATTTTGAGTGGTTGAATAAACTCTGGAAGGCTACAATAAAACAATCACTGAAGAAATTATATGTTTCTATCTAACAGATAAATAAATAGTGAGGAACGGTTGAAATTTTACAAATGTTATCAAATGAATATTTAATAACTAACATTTTGATAGTTAAAGTATTTAAATGTTCTAAATATGTACACCTGTAGAAATAGCTACTTTCATCCTACGGGGGTAATTTAGTAAGTCCTGTCTGATTCCTGCGACCCCATGGGGTATAGCCCGCCAGGCTCCTCTGTCTACGAGATTTCCCAGACATGAATACTGGAGTGGGTTGCCATTCCTTCTCATTTTCCAGGGGATCTTCTCTACCCAGAGATCAAAGTCATGTCTCTGGCATCACAGGTGGTCTCCTGCTTTGCAGGCATATTCTTTATCAACTGAGCTACCAGGGGAGACCATTTCCATCCTATAAAAAGCAGATACAGTAGAATTCCTTATGCTATACGGTAGGTCCTTATTATCTCCCAATTCATCCCTCCCCTCCCTATTCCCTGGCAACTATAATTATGTTTTCTACATCTGTGACTCTATTTCTGTTTTATAAATTAGCTCATTTGTACCATTTTTTAGACTCTACATATAAGAAATAGCATGTGAAATTAGTTTTTTCTCTTTCTGACAAGAAATAGTATTTGTATGATATTCTCTAGTTCTATCCATGTTACTGCAAATGGTATCATTTCATGTTTTTTTCATGCCTGAGTAATATTCCACTGTATATATGTACCACATTCATTTATCCATTCCACCAAGCTCTTTCTACTGTCTGGGCTAGTGCTATTGAATGGTCACTAGAAAAATGTTTTCTTCAAGATGTATGGGTACACCTTTGAGATTCTGTTAGTTTTGTAGTAATAGTAAAAGCAGTAGGCATCTGAGAAGGATATCATTCAAAAAGCTTGCCAGTCACCTTCCTCATTCCAACATTCTTCTCCAGACCTTGCTTTTTACTATACTGTGGAAAGAAGAAAATGTCCACAGGCTCCAATCACCATATCTACACTCCTACCATTTCTATCCATATACTCTGTTTCTTACTTGTTCTACCCATATACTCTGCTTTTTACCTGTTCCTATAAATGAGTTATATTTCCCTCTCCACTCTCTTGTCTCTTGCAGAATATTGCTGTCTTAGTTTTTCCTGCTGTCTATTTCATTACCAATTTTTCTCTATCCTACTCCCTTGAAGCAACTTTCCTAGTCACCCACTGACCTATTTCTCTGCCTTGATATAAATATCAGTTGTCACTATCTTCAATTCTTTATTTTCACTTTCTTTTAACACCCAATAATTAGATTTTTTTCCATTTATTTTGATTAGTTGGAGGCTAATTTTTATCTCCATGATTCCAAAATTACATTTATTAAGGTTACCATATCTTGCAGGTTGCTGTATCTATTAATAAGTTCTCAATACTTGAAAGTCTTAGCATAAAGTGAATATTTAACATACTTCATTATTCTTGACCCACATTCTCCACTGCTTACACTTAAGTATTGAGGGACATTTATCTTAGGGCCATAGGACATTGATATAATTTTTATAGACATTTTTCAGCAGGTGGCAGTATTATGCTATGGGGAAAGAACCTATTTTTTGATTTACACAGAATTGACACTTGTACTTCTTGGGGCTTGATATTACATGCTTTTGATTTTAATTCTGCTTTACTTGTCACTCCTTTTCAGTCCCCTTTGGTAGTTTATCTGCTTCCCTTCAAGTTTTTTTTTTTTTTTTTTTAATGTTGGAGTATTCCTTGTATAAGAACTTGGATATCTCTTCTGTATCCATGCCACTGCTTTTGATAATCTCATTCATTGTTGTTGTTGTTTAGTTACAAAATTGTGTCTGGCTCTTTTGCAACCCCATGGACTGTATGTAGCCCCACCAGATTCTCTGCCCATGGGATTTTCCAGGCAAGAATACTGGAGTGGTTTGCCATTTCTTTCTCCAGGGATCAAACCCAAGTCTCCCACATTGGCAGGCAGATTCTTTACCACTGAGTCCCCTGAGAAGCCCCAGTCTCATTCATTACCATAGCTTTAAATGCTCTTTATAGGTCAGAACTCACACACTCACATCTCTGTCTCAGGCCACTTTCTTGAATTCCTTAATCTTATTTGAATTTCCACTTTAACATCCAGTATACAGTTCAAACAAAAAGTTCTGAAACCAAAAGTCCTGACTTCCCTCTAGACATATAGACTTAAACCTCCTCCTGCTGTAGTGTAGTTTGATCTATCCCACTTGATAATAACTAAACCTTAAATCACTCAGTCTAAAAAATTAAAGTTTTCATTGATTCATTTTTCTTTTCTCGCACCCCTGTTTGTCAATTTGGAAGTAATATCGGCTCTACCTTCCAGTTATAGCCATATTCCCACTGCTTTCCCTCAGGTTCGCTGTTACTACCCTAGTCTAAGCTACTTCTTCCCTCAACTTGAGTCGCTTCACCAGTCTTCTGACTCATCTGCTCCTTTACCACCGTCTATCTTCTCCCCTTCAGTCTATTTTCAACATGAATAGGGATGAACATTTTAAAGTGTGACATAGTGTCACCTATCTGTTCACAGCCCTGCATGACTCCACAAATGATTTAAAGAAAATGCAAAATACATACTGTGGACTGTTAAGACCTCTTTGACCTGAACTCTGCTTCATTCCTGATCCTTTGCTTACTCTTCTCACTGCCCCTCCCAGCGTGGTATAACACAAATGCCAGGCATGCTCTTTCTTGCAGGTCATTGCACTGGTGGTTGCTTCTGCCTAGAAAACTCTTTCCCACCTGTCTACATACTGTACTCCCATTTTAGGAACTATTGGAATTGAAAATGCTCCCTACTTGCCTTTTAAATCTTTCTTGCAACTGTGACAAAAACATATGACCCAAACTATCCAGCTAGATTTGCCCAAACTTAATTTTCAAGCTTTAACAGAAAAACTAGCTACACAATGTGCAATTTGTGTTTGTTTGTTTTTTCCAGTTAAAATTTGGTGAAATGGTTTGGGGCATTTTTTCCCCTTACTGCTTATCCTCCCAATGACCTGCTGAGATATCTAGTATCCTCTAGCAAATTCTTTTTTTGTTTTTTTTCTTAACTCAACCTGAGCTGGTTTGTCTTGCTTATAACTAAGAATTTCAAGAAATAAAATAGCCATAATAAGCAAAGCATTCATACAAGTTTATAAGAATGATATGTCAGTCAAAAATATCTGAAATTTATTAAAATTTTAAATATACATATCATTTTATCCCAAATTATTTTTCTGAGAAAGTTCTAGAGGAGAGGGTTTGGTTTACAAAGAAATATACCAGAATACTTATTTCATCACTGTTTGTTGTGACATAAAACTGGGAAGAGCCAAAATATCCACAAGTTGAAAAATGCTTAATACCTCCAAATATAACAACACTATGAAATTTTATGCACTAGTTAAAAAAGAATTTTAATTTATACTTACTTCCCCAGAGATGTTTGTGTGTTGTATGTTAGTTGCTCAGTTGTGTCTGACTCTTTGCGACCCTAGGTTCCTCTGACCATGGGATTTCCCAGGCAAGAATATTGGGGTGGGCTCCCATTTCCTTCTCCGGGCATCTTCCAGATCCAGGGGTCAAACCCAGGTCTCCCACATTGCAGGCAGATTCTTTACCATATGAGCCACAAGGGAAGCCATAAAGGAAATAAATTGTGTATAAATATTAACAGTATGAGATCATTTTATGAAAAATAAATATTCAATATTTATAATGTACATTAATAAAGAATAATTGTCATTTTTAAAATACTTAACATTTATGGGAAGATTGCTGACTGCTGGTTGTAAGATGACATAAATAAAACAAATATACTTTATTAATAACTGAAGATTCGGTAATCAAACAAAGTCATAACATCAGCTAGAGAATTTACTGTCTGCCTCTACCAGACATTGTAAAGTGTTTCTTTCACATTTGCAACATCCTTTGAAAAGTAAATAGCTGCTAAACAAAAATGTAGCCATATGTACTAGGTCTGAAAATTCAGCCCTTCCTTCTGTTAGGTACTCTTCTTTCAAGGCTTCCAATGCTCAGGGAAGCTTCCAAAAGACATATCATACTACTTATAAATATTGTGTGTATGTGTGTGTGTGTGTGTGTGTTACTTATTACACATTGGCTTTTTTATTCTCCCCTGCCACATCTCATCCTTGTCTCATCTCTATGCAGCTGCTTGAGAGAGTCTTACAGTAGACCTTGTGGACAGGGCTTCACTTTTAACTAGACGTGTCTATGCCTCCCAATGCTTGCACAACTCCCAGTCCTCCATTAAGTCACCAGGCTTGTGCATGATGACCCTCTCTCAAATTACATCTCACACTCTCTCACTAGACATTGAAGTGATAATCCTTGTGTTTGAGTCCTATGAAGTTTTAAAGAAACCAAGTTTTCTCTTTCAGATGTCAGAATCAGCCCATGGAGTATAGTTGATAAGTTTCCTTTTGGCCACCACTTTTTCAACTAAAAAAATATTAAAAAAAAACTATTTAAAAACTCAATAAAAACCCTTCCTCTTTCAGTGTAAATTACAAAAACACTGTCCACTGTCACAAAAGCTTTAGACATCCAATTCTGAATATTCACTTGTGCTCTCTCAATATATTGTCCAGTTGTTGTTATTCAGGTGTTCAGCCATGCCGACTCTTTGTAACCCCATGTACTGCAGCATGCCAGGCTTCCCTGTCATTCACTATCTCCCGGAGTTTGCTTAACTTCATGTCCACTGCATCGATGATGCCATCCAACCAGGCTTCCCTGTCATTCACTATCTCCCGGAGTTTGCTTAACTTCATGTCCACTGCATCGATGATGCCATCCAACCATCTTGTAGTCTGTCGCCCCCTTCTCTTCATGCCCTCAATATTTCTTAACATCAGGGTCTTTTCCAGTGAGTCAGTTCTTCACATCAGATGGCCAAAGTATTGGAGCTCCAGCTTCAGCATCAGTCTTTCCAATGAATACTCAGAGTTTGTTTCCTTTAGGATAGACTGGTTTGATCTCCTTGCTGTCCAAGGGACTCTCAAGTCTTTTCCAGCACCGCATTTCAAAGGAATCAATTCTTCAGTGCTCAGCCTTCTTTATGGTCCAACTATCATACCCATACATGACTATTGGCAAAACCATAGCTTTGATTATACAGACCTTTTTTAACAAACAAAGCAGACGTCTCTGCTTTTTAATATGCTGTCTAAGTTTGTCATAGCTTTTTCTTCCAAGAAGCAAGTGTCTTTTAATTTCATGGCTGCAGTCACCATCGGCAGTGATTTTGGGGCCTGAGAAAATAAAGTCTATCACTGTTTCCATTGTTTCCCCATATGTTTACCATGAAGTGGTGGGACTGTATGCCATGATTTTAGTTTTCCAGATGCTGACTTTTAAGCCAGCTTTTTCACTCTCCTGTTTCACCTTCATCAAGAGGCTCCTTAGTTCCTCTTTGCTTTCTGCATTAGGGTGGTGTCATCTGCATTTCTGAGGTTATTGATATTTCTCCCAGCAATCTTGATTCCAGCTCGTGATTCATCCAGCCCAGCATCTTGTGTGATGTACTCTGCATACAAGTTAAAAAAGCAGGGTGGCAATATGCAGCCTTGATGTACTCCTTTCCCAGTTTGGAATCATTCTGCCATTCCATGCCCATTTCTAACTGTTGCTTCTTGACCAGCATATAGACTTATCAGATGGCAGATCAGGTGGTCTGGTATTGCTATCCTTTAGGAATTTTCCACAGTTAATTGTGATCCATACAGTAAAAGACTTTAGTGCAGTCAATGAAGCAGTAGTAGATGTTTTTCTGGAATGCTCTTGCTTTATCTGTGGTCTAATGAATGTTGGAAGTTTGATCCAATAGGAAAGTACAAAGTTAACAAAGTCATAAAAAGCTGATTTACATATTATTATCATTTGATTATTTTAAATTGTTTCTTCAAATTTTTAATAACAAGGTCAAATAGATGACTTTTCTGAAGTGTTTTTAAATGTTATGAACCTTTATTCTACTGCACTATGTGATAGCTATTAGGAAAATATTTTTGCCAGATACTGCTTTAAGTTTTTACCCACATTAATGTATTAAATAATTAAAGTAAACTCTTAAGGAAGGCACAGCTATTGTCCTCATTTCATAAATGAGCATACTGAAAATCAGAGGAATTCCAAGAAGTGGAACCAGAATCTTTCACACGTTCAGTCTAAGTGATATTCTGTGTTTTATAACAATACACCATAGGTCTAGGCTTTTCAAAGCCTTCTAAGTTTCTCTGTTTTATTATATGAAAAAAATGAATATATAAGAAGAGATAACCTACTTCTATTCTCCTCTGTCAGGTAAGATTGGCTCTCCACTGAAATAAGGCAACAATATTTAAGGAAGATAAGAAATATTTAGAAAAAGACTCATATGAAATATAATCTTACTTTTAATCATATATGCAGAAAAAGAAAAAGCCTTAAATCATTTTTCAAAAAATGGAACTACATTTCATATCAACTTTGAGGATCATTTCCATTTAATCAAAAGAAAAATAATGAGATTTTCTTGCTTATTGTAGGCAACTAATACAAAAGGAAAACTTCTGTCCTCATAGAAACTGCCTATAATGCAACATTTACCATTAATTCATAGGTGTAGACATTGCACTAAAATTATGTTCAAGGTTTAATCTCAGCACACGTTTGGCATCACCTAAGGTACCTTGTTTATTATAGCCTGTGAGTAATGAAAATTAAGCATTATTCTTATTTTTCAACAAGTATTATCTGGTCCAAGGTCAAGCAGAAGTCAAAAATAAAGCATTCACAATATTCTTGATAAGTTTCTTCTAACTCATGAGTTAGAATGAATTTCACTCCTTTCTTCTAACAGCAGTATCCCATAGAGCATAGGTAAGCTGAGGAGTGATGAATACCTAATTAAGACAAATATTCTAACATAACTGAGACAAAAGTATCCAATTGAATAGACTAAACTACAATGGCAACCACATTATTTTATAGAAATGCACTTAGAATTTGAAGCATAATTACGTAGAAAGGCTCATAGAGAAAAAAACTTAAAAGTTATGGTTGATATTTTAAGTTCCATAGGCAAGGAAACTA
The DNA here is from genome assembly GCF_023699985.2 of Odocoileus virginianus. Taxonomy (NCBI): domain Eukaryota; kingdom Metazoa; phylum Chordata; class Mammalia; order Artiodactyla; family Cervidae; genus Odocoileus; species Odocoileus virginianus. Next base: position 37,269,199 of record NC_069680.1, read on the forward strand.
TAACTAAAGAATAGTACTTTGTCACAAAGGATGTATTAATGGCATTTCTTACTTCTCCAGATTTTTTTAATACTATAAGTAAAGTTCACTGGATTAGGGGAAAACTTTCATTAAACACCAGATCACAGAGACAAAGGCAGCAAAATGTCTGTGGAATCTATTCCTGACATCACTGGGGTTTTTACTCACTGAAATGGAACTTGTCTCCCTGGTATACTACTTCTTTTGTGATCAGGATGATTTATAGAAGCAGGAAGTCTCATGATCTTTAATATAATTGCCAGATTTTCATTAGAAAGGGGCTTCCCTGGTAGTGCAGCTGATAAAGAATCTACCTGCAATGCAGGAGACCCCAGTTTGATTCCTGAGTCAGGAAGATCCCCTGGAGAAGAGATAGGCTTCCCACTCCAGTATTATGGTGCTTCCCTGGGGGCTCAGCTGATAAAGAATTCACCTGCAATGCGGGAGACCCTGGTTAAATCCCTGGGTTGGGAAGATCCTCTGGAGAAGGGAACTGCTACTCACTCCAGTATTCTCGCCTGGAGAATTGCATGGACTATTCCATGGGGTAGCAAAGAGTTGGACATGACCGAGCAACTTTCACTTTCACACTTTCATTAAGATACATATGATGAGAGATTTTAATCTTATGCATGTAAGAAGCTTAATAGATAATTTTTCCTATAAGAAAAATGGGATATGCTTTGTCTCTTTCTATGACAGATGGTGTGATGTCTCATTTCATTCTTTTGTTGTTGTTATGTCCTGCTATAATTGCCATCAATAGGTATTGTTGCACAGTCACTCAGATGTGTCTGCCCCCTTGTGACCTCATAGACTGCAGCACCCAGGCTTCTCTGTCCTTCGTCATTTCCCAGAGCTTGCTCAGACTCATGTCCATTGAGTCAGTGATGCCATCCAACCATCTCATCCTCTGTTGTCCCCTTTACCTCCTGCCTTCAGCGTTTCTCATCATCAGGGTCATTTCTAATGGGCTGGCTCTTCTCATCAGGTTTCCAAAATATTGGCGCTTCAGCTTTAGCGTCAGTCCTTTCAATGAATATTCAGGATTGATTTCCTTTAGGGTTGACTGGTTTCATCTCCTTGCAGTCAATAGGTATTAGGTTGGTGAAAAAGTATTTGTAGCTCAGACCCTGAATTTTAAATCATTATAATTAGGCTCAAACACAGCTTTATTAATCAAAATAGGAACAATTACAATTAACACATTTTTGCCAACAAGGAATAAGTGTTTATTCCTGTAGCATAAAAATCCATATTTCAGGATCTGATGAACTCTTGGGAAGCATTTTTTTTGCATCCTGATGGTTATGGAAGTATTTTCCCTGTAAAAAGTTGTTGATATGCTTGAAGTGGTAGTCAATTGGCATCAAGTGAGGTGAATATGGTGGATGAGGCAAAACTTTGTGGCCCAATCTGTTCAACTTTTGAAGCATTTGTTGTGTGAAATGTGTTCATTCATTGTCGTGGAAAAGAATTGGGCTCTTTCTGTTGATCAATGATGGCTGCAGACATTGGAGTTTTTGGTGCATCTCATCAATTTGCTGAGCATAATTCTCAGACGTAATGGTTTTACTGGGATTCAGAAAGTTGTATTGGATCATACTGGTAGCAGACTGCCAAACAATGACCATGACATTTTTTGGTGCAAGTTTGGCTCTGGAAAATGCTTTTGAGCTTTTTGGTCCAGGTTGGTCATTGCCCATTGTTGTCCACTTTTCATCACACATCACAGTCCAACTGAGAAACGGTTCATCGTTGTTGCACAGAATAGAGAAGATGACACTTCAAAATGTTGATTTTTTCTTTATTTGTGGTCAACTAATGAAGCACTCACTTATCAAGCTTTTTCACCTTTCCAATTTATTTCAAATGCCAAAGGACCACAGAATGATTGACATTGAGTTCTTGGGCAACTTCTCATGTAGTTGTAAGAGGATCAGCTTTGATGATTCTCTCAGTTAGTCATTGTCAACTTTCAACGGCTGGTCACTGTGCTCATCTTCAAGGCTCTCATCTGCTTTGCAAATCTTCCTGAACCACCACTGCACCATACTTTCACTAGCAGTTCCTGGGCCAAATGCCTTGCTATTGTTGTGAGCTGTCTCCACTGCTCTATGACCCATTTTAAACTTGTATAAGACAATTGCTCACATTTTCTTTTTGTGTAACATCATTTCCATAGTCTTAAATGAATATGAGATAAACAGCAACTAATAATTTATTAGAAAAATAAAGCATTAAATGTGTATTAAAATGAGGTAAAACATAATCACACATTTAAGAATGTATTCCAATATCAAATGGCGTATTTCAACCATACAAAACTGAAATTACTTTTGTACCAACCTAATAAAAAGTTAAAATCCATGTGGTCTGTTCTTTTAGTAAACAAAATTATGTGCTTCAGTTGATTTTTGTTTAATATCTCTATGTGTTTGGGAACATCTGTCTATTTGGAGGACATAGTGTTTTTAAGAACATAGTTTTACTGATGAAGAAAGATGTCCTTGTAAATTATATGTATAGAATTAGAATTCACACAAGTTTTCTAATTTAGTTCTCTGGACTCAGTATAAAGAGATCTTGACAGTTATTTTATGGACTGAAGTACAGGATAGACATATTCAGACAAAAACAAAATCTCTTCTTTTTTATGTAAGACAAACCAAATTTCATTTAAAAGTAAGTTTGAGATATTAGTTTTATTTTGCAAATTGTTTCACTGATTAGTGTGCTAACTGCTTTACTTCCAGTACCCATAAGAGACTGGCTCATTGGTTGGTTATTTATAATTAAAGTTATTTAGAATGAAGACCTGATGGCTGGAAATGCCTACTTACAATTTATTATCATGTGTTTTATACCACCTCAGCTGTGAATGGCTGCACTAAGAAATCCAGAGGGACGTAACTATTGATTTTTTAAGCTTTAGGAAATAGCACTTATGAACTTAGTGTTATCTGACATTGATCTGTAAAAGCAATTGTTTTCAACTAAGAATTGTCAAAAATATAGACTGTTCTGTTTATGAGCAAGCTTTCAATTTCATAAACTCATTCTGAAAACACTAATGTGCAAGGTGAAAAAATGTACAAATAGAACAAAAGAAAGGCAAAAGTTGCCTCTAGGTGAATTAAACACACAAAATTTGTCTCACCCTTGACTTAGTAACTGTATACCTGAATGATTTCCAAAGCCACTCAGTCTGAAAACAAAATCAATACCATCTCTCTTTGGCAAGGTTGACAATGGCCACATAGACACACTAAGGAAAAAAAAAACAAAGGTGAATACAGAAGGAGAAACTATTGTGAATGTAGGGATAAAAGGTAACATCTAATGTCAGGTGTGTACTTCTTGACACTAAATCATAATAAAGATGTCCTCAATTTCCTCCTGCTTCAATACTGAGGTAAGTTATTGATATTTTAGTTTTCAGTTTTCTTTTTTGCTGAAATTTTAATTTCATTCTTTGGGTCCTCCAGTTTAGGCTGTTTTTTTACACAATAAATATGTCAGAAAGATGGATTTCTAAATAGTTTCATCTGATTAGTCAATCCATTCAGTATCAAAAATTGTCTCTGATGTTCTGTTGATCTAAATGTTGTGATTAATTATATCAGTTATTCACTTCACATTCTTCATCCAGTCATTGTCTTCCTTATTTCTACCAGAGAAAAGTATAAAATATGTAAATCAGCTATGAACATCAAATCGTTTCTTCAGTTTGGATTGAATGGTCAAATGGTAGAATGAGTTCACAAGTTCATTGTTTTTATTTGTAAATTTTCATACAGACTGTTTGGGATATGTTTTAGTTCTTTCATGCAAAGTTGATAATTGTTTAACATAAATTGTGTTTAAGAATAAGTTCACTTACTCATATATAGCTTTCCTAGTTTCCAAATATATATATTTCAAAACTCCTGCAATCTGATTATTGAACTCCAAATGTTAGTAACTGAGATTAAGATCAAAATTACCCAGATAAAAAGTCAAGCTTGGGCTTTGGCCAATGTATAAGACATGAACCATGAAAGAGACAATTTTCTCAAATAGGGCAAATAAATGGGGGAGGGGGAAGAAAGAGCAGAAGGAAAAGAGATAGTATTCATGAGGTTAAAAAAATAAGATGTTCATAACAGAATAGCAAAGCACCAAGAGGACTTGATCAGTTCTATATCTTATTCTGTAGCATGCATGCATGCTGAGGCACTTCAGTCATGTCTGACTCTTTGTGACCCTACAGACTGTACCACCAGGTTCCTCTGACCATGGAATTCTCTCGACAAGAATATTGGCATGTATTGCCATGCCCTCCTTTAGGAATTCTGTAGCATAGCACTGGACCAAAAAAAAGTAGATCGGCAATGAATAGTTGTGATTGATTATTGATGCAGTCTAGATATGTCCCTCATAGCTTAATTGGTAAAGAATATGCCTGCAATGCAGGAGACCCTGGTTCGATTTCTGGGTCAGGAAGATTAGTTGGAGAAGGGAAAGTGTACCCACTCCAGTATTCTGGCCTGGAGAATTCCATGGACTGTATGTATAGTCTACGGGGTTGTAAAAAGCTGGACACTACTGAGCAACTGTCACTTTCCCTTTCAGATATGTCTCACCAGTAAAATAATTTAATGCTGATTGCTTTTCTTTTTCTTTTGTAACTTTCATTAACTTTGATTTCAGTTATATTTTCCATTTTCATCTTACAACTAAAAGCATACAGGGATAGTTATGTCACCTTGGCAAAGTATAAATACCAAATTGCCTTGTTTTCCATCATTGTCTTCACCAAGTTATGAAAAATGGCAAAAATTTGAAAATGAAATGTAAATACTTATAGTATTAAGAAAATAGTTTTGATATATATTTGTATATTTAATACATTGCTATGTATTCACATTGTAGTCTATGTCCCCACAGAATATCTTTTCTAATGCCCACACCTAGAATAATACCCTTCCCATACTCTCTCCCTTTTCTTCATTTTACTTATCTTTTGAGGCTCAACTGAAAACTAGTCTGTGAAGCAATCTCTAAATCTCCTACACTTATTTCTCTCTTTCTATTTGATTTCTAAGGTACCTTTTGCATGATCTGATTAACTGGACTTTATTGTGTATAACTGCATATCTCCACATTTCTATGTTATCCTGAAGGCTAATATCCTTATTTTTATTTAGTGTAAGCATTGTACTAGGCAAAGCGAATACAGAGATGAACAATGCATGATCTCCAACCAAGTGAAGTCCAGATATTGTACGGGAAAGGGGACAATAAAGGATGGGATGGTTGTCATCACTGATTCAATGGACATGAGTTTGAGCAAGCGCCAGGAGATAGTAAAGGACAGGGAAGCCTGACATGTTGCAGTCTATGGGGTCACAGAGAGTCAGACATGACTGAACAACTGAAAACAACAAAAAATAGCAATGCTTTATTGCTGTTAGCTTACATTTTGGGGAGTAATTTTTTTTTTTAATCCCAAATTACTAGGGTTTCCCATTTATAAAAGCTGATTTTTTACTTACTTGTTTATTATCCACCTGATGACTCTACTACCAGTGAAATATTTAGACTCAGATATGGCAATCTAAGATCATATAGGTAATTAATAAATTAACAAGTCTGTTAAAGCATTTTAGAAAGTAGATATATCCTGACACTTTTATCACCAAACACTGGGGTGATATTTTTTGCTAGTTCCCTCAGAGTCCCCAACTTCAGATTTTCCTTTCAAATGTGCCTTACACAATCATTGTCGAATTAAGTTTAACATTCAGTCATTGGCACACTCTTTCAACCAGAAAACTTGAATGATATTACTTCAACTTCCCAGAATGTCTCTCTTGATTTCTTTCTGTAACGTCTATGACCTCCCTACAGCTGTCACTTATATGACTGCTCCTCCTCTGAACTCCTATAGTCTGAGTCATTTTCTCTGAGAAGTCTTTTCTACATTGCATATATTCTCACATACTTTTCTCATTCATATATATCATTTCCTTAAACTATTCTGAACTCATGATAAAGCCAAGAATTGCAATTATTTTCTATGTTCCAAAAGCCTAATAAATACTTTCTTTAAATAGTGTACTCAAGTGAAGTTTGTGTGAACATTAGTAGTGGTATAGTCAGCTTAGAAATTATTTAAGCCAAGTTAAGATATTAAAACACTCTACATTCCCAATATGTTTTATTACAATTCATTTATGGATGTTTAGTTTTGACATTCAGGACGATAGAGCCTAAAGCATATGCGTTCTTTTACTTTGTGTCAAATGTCACCATATGAATTTAATCACTGAGGTATGGTTAAATTGTTTAACTATATTTCAACTAGCAGCACAAAGAATGAGAGCATGAAAGATAAATTATAACATTGGAGTTTAAAACTAGATATGTGAGATTCTTCTAATAATATCTGAGTATATATAATATTAAAAAGCCTGTCCTTTTTTACTTTATTATATACATAGAAGATAAACAGTTCAGAAGAAATAGCTCATTATATATTTTAAATTATACTTGTTACTAGGTTTATCAATGAAGCACAAAAGTAAAGTGAATTGAATGTCTTATAAGTAGAATTATCTCAAGTAAAATGAACAAAGTATGCTAATATTTAGATTCACTGTATATGTGACAGGTTAGAGCATTGGTTATGAGATTTGGATTTTGACAGCTCTGATTTTTAAATTCTGGTTCTCTACCTTACTAAGATTTTTGAAAGTCCATTTGATGTCTCAGATTTTCATAACCTCAGTTTCCCTTTGTATGTAGTATTGGTAAAACACTTATAGGGTTATAATAAGAAAAACAAACATTATACAAAATGCACTGATCACAATGCCTTATACATTTTAAGCAATAAGAAAATGATATTTATTTTAGATATTTTGAAACTGAAAATATTTTACCAAAATACTTGTCTCTAACAGAGAGGCTTCACTGCATAATTAACTATAATGATAACCATATTAGAAGATCAGATTAGCTGACTCTAAAACAAGATTGAATGGCAGAAGTATTTCAGAATTTCACTGGCAGTGATAATCATAATAACCTGTTGGGTAGTTTTTTTTACTAAAAGAAGACTAATAAAATCAATGTCAGTAATAAAATTCACCTAATCAATGATTCAATTATTTGAAAAGAGCTAATAAGAGTTAGCTTTGATTAATTTTCCATTATAAACATTATTAATAAATATTTCCCATTTATTTACTATGTGCATATAATACTCATTTGTATAATATAGTTGTTGTTATTCAGTTGCTCAGTCATGTCCAAATGTTTGTGATGCCATGGACTTCAGCATGCCAGGCTTCCCTGTCCTTCACCTCTCCTGAAGTTTCCTCAAACTCATGTCCATTGAGTCAGTGATGCCATCCAACCATCTCATTGTCTGTTGTCCCCTTCTCTTGCCTTCAATCTTTCCCAGCCTCAGGGTCTTTTCCAATGAGTCAGCTCTTCGCATCAGGTGACCAAAGTATTGGAGTTTCAGCTTTAGCATCAGTCCTTCCAATGAATATTCAGGGTCGATTTCCTTTAGGATTAACTGGTTTGATCTACTTGCTGTCAAAGGGACTCTCAAGAGTCTTCTCCAGCACCATAATTCAAAGGCATCAATTCTTAGTCAATCTGTACTCTTTATTGTCCAGCTTGTACAGGCATACATGACAACTGGATAAAGCATAGCTTTGACTATAAGGGCTTTTATAGGTAAAGTAATGTCTCTGCTTTTTAATGTGCTGTCTAGGTTTCTCATTGCTTTTCTTCCAATGAGTAAGCATCTTTTAATTTCATGGCTACAGTCACTGTAACTTATTCATATCATTGGGTGAGTATTGATTATAATTAATAATGAAAACACATTTAATTAACTATAATTAATCAGCGATAGCTCATGTTTAATATTAAAATATGTTTTAATATTAAATATTAATATTCTCCATAGAAACTTACATTTTAACACAGTACATAATTTTGTGACAGATTGTGATTGTCTAGTCAATGAAATCAATGCCATCAATATAGCAGTAAAATAAATTAAATATAAAAATATTAAAAAGGAAGAATAAATAAAATATTTCTAAACAATTAAATAGATAATTTTTAAAATTTAATTCTGTTGGGCATGTGAAAAGAATGAGTGAATACAAAAAGAAGAAAAACAGTTTAAAATTTCTGAATACTTAAAAAAGCATGTTAATATGTTTAAATTAATGATATTGAATCATTATAATTTATTAATGTATATTATTCTTATATACATAATATAATATAATATTAAAATATATTAATTATATTATTTGTAGCCAAAGATAGATAAGCTCTATAGAGTCAGCCAAAACAAGACCGGTAGCTGACTGTGGTTCAGATCATGAACTCCTTATTGCCAAATTCAGATTTAAATTGAAGAAAGTGGGGGAAACCACTAGACCATTCATGTATTAACTAAATCAAATCCCTTAAGATTATACAGTGGAAGTGATAAATAGATTTAAGGGACTAGATCTGATAGATAGAGTGCCTGGTGAACTATGGATGGAGGTTCATGACACTGTACAGGAGACAAGGATCAAGACCATCCTCAAGAAAAAGAAATGCAAAAAACAAAATGGCTGTCTGAGGAGGCCTTACAAATAGCTGTGAAAAGAAGAGAAAAGCAAAGGGGAAAAGGAAGAGTTCCAAAGACTAGCAAGGAGAGATAAGAAAGCCTTCCTCAGTGACCAATGAAAAGAAATAGAGGAAAACAATAGAATCGGAAAGATTAGAGATCTCTTCAAGAGATTATCAAAACTAGAGAAAATTCAAGATACCAAGGGAACAATTCATGCAAAGATGGGCTCAATAAAGGAGAGAAATGGTATGGACCTAACAGAAGCAGAAGATATTAAGAAGAGGTGGCAAGAATACACAGAAGAACTGTACAAAAAAGATCTTCATGACCCAGATAATCACGATGGTGTGATCACTCACCTAGGGCCAGACATCATGGAATGTGAAGTCAAGTGGGCCTTAGGAAGCATCACTACAAACAAAGCTAGTGGAGGTGATAGAATTCCAGTTGAGCTATTTCAAATCCTGAAAGATGATGCTATAAAAGTGCTGCATTCAATATGCCAGCAAATTTGGAAAATTCAGCAGTGGCCACAGGACTGGAAAAGGTCAGTTTTCATTCCAGTCCCAAAGGAAGGCAATGCCAAAGAATACTCAAACTACCTCACAATTACACTCATTTCCCATGGTAGCAATATAATGCTCAAAATTCTCCAAGCCAGGCTTCAGCAATACGTGAACCATGAACTTCCAGATGTTCAAACTGGGTTTAGAAAAGGTAGAGGATCCAGAGATCAAATTGCCAACATTCACTGGATCATCAAAAAATCAAGAGACTTCCAGAAAAACATCTATTTCTGGTTTATTGTCTATGCCAAAGCCTTTGACTGTATGGATCAGAATAAACTGTGGAAAATTCTGAAAGAGATGGGAATACCAGACCACCTGACCTGCCTCTTGAGAAACCTGTACGTAGGTCAGGAAGCAACAGTTAGAAATGGACATGGAACAACAGACTGGTTCCAAATAGGAAAAGGAGTACATCAAGGTTGTATAATGTCACTCTGCTTGTTTAACTTATATGCAGAGTACAGCATGAGAAAAGCCGGGCTGGAAGAAGCACAAGCTGGAATCAAGAGTGCTGGGAGAAATACCAATAATCTCAGATATGCAGATGACACCACCCTTATGGCAGAAAGTGAAGAAGAACTAAAGAGCCTCTTGATGAAAGTGAAGGAAGAGAGTGAAAAATTTGGATTAAAGCTCAGTATTCAGAAAACTAAGATCATGGCATTTGGTCCCATCACTTCATGGGAAACAGATGGGGAAACAGTGGAAATAGTGGCTGGCTTTATTTTTCTGGGCTCCAAAATCACTGCAGATGGTGGTTGCGCACATGAAATTTAAAGACGCTTCCTCCTTGGAAGGATAGTTATGACCAACCTAGACAGTATATTAAAAAGCACAGACATTACTCTGTCAACAAAGTTCTGTCTCGTCAAGGCTATGGTTTTTCCAGTGATCATGTATGGATGTGAGAATTGGACTATAAAGAATGCTGAGTGCAGAAGGATTGATGCTTTTGAACTGTGGTGTTGGAGAAGACTCTCGAGAGTCCCTTGGACAGCAAGGAGATCCAAACCGTCCATCCTAAAGGAGATCAGTCCTGTGTGTTCATTGGAAGGACTGATGTTGAAGCTGAAACTCCAAAACTTTGGCCACCTGATGTGAAGAGCTGACTCATTTGAAAAGACCCTGATGCTGGGAAAGATTGAGGGAGGGAGGAGAAGGGGACGACAGCGGATGAGATGGCTGGATGGCATCACCGACTCAATGGACATGAGTTTGGGTAAACTCCGGGAGTGGGTGATGGACAGGGAGGCCTGGCATACTGCTGTTCAAGGGGTTGTAAAGAGTTGGACATGACTGAGCAACTGAACTTAACTGAATATATGTGAAAAATGAAGCATTTTTATTTTTAAATGACAAAATTTGATATTTTGGAAATTACATTCATTGCAAATATCTAAAATATATATTTCAATAAAACTCAATTTAAAATCAGTCAAAGGAGTATGTAGTTATGCAAATTAATTTTCTGCTTTTTTTTGATACTGAAGAAGTTCCCTTCTATTCAGGGTGTGATGAAATTTTGCACCATGTAAGAATGCTAGATTTTGCCAAAAGCTCTTTGTGCATCTATTAAGATAATCATATATTTTCTTTAGTACATTGATGTGATGATTTATATTGAATGAATTTCTGACTTTTAGTCTGTCTTTAAAATGGCCAGGTAAACCTTATTTGGTAAGGATGTATTATTGTTTTTACAAATTCCTTGATTCAGTTTACTAATATTTTATTGACCATGTTTGTATATATGTTCCTTAGAGATACTGATTCTATAGTTTGCTTTTATTGTAAAATCTTTGTTGAGTTTTGGTGTTAAGTTGATACTTGACTCATTAAAATAAATAACTTTGGAAATGATCCCTCATTCCTTATTTGAGTACAGATTGTGTAGAATTGGTATTATCTATTCATTAAATGTTTGATAGAAATCCTGAGGATGTCATTACCTATGGAGTTTTTGATTTGATATAATAAAGACTATATGTTAAATTCAATTTATTTAAATTTCTTTAATAGATGTAAAACTATTCACTGTATTGTTTTTCAAAAAATCTTTATCAGTTTATTTCCTTAAACAATTGTCCAGTGAATTTAGTTTGACAACTTAAAGGGCATAAAAGGATTTGTAATATATATCCTCTCAATAGCTTTTTAGTATCTATAAGTATGAAAGCTTTTCTGTGCAACTCTTTCCTGTTCTAATTTTGGTAATTTGTACCTTATATTTATTTTTATGGTTAATCTGACCAAAGATTTATAAAGTTTATTGGTCTTTCAAAGTGTGTTTGTGATTGATTAATTTTCTGTATTGATTGTCTATTTTCAATCTTTTTTGTTCTGGTATTATCTTTATTTTTCCTTCCTGCTGTTAGCCTTGCATCTAATATGCCCCTATTTCATTATAGATTGCTTTTGGGATATCTGTTTTATTCTAATATAGGCACTTAATTTTATACATTTCTCTTTAAGAGTTACTTTAGTTTCACCTTATAAATATTGATATGTGGCTTTTTAATGAATTTCATTCAATTGTATACGTTTTTAAAGTATCTCTTCTGACTTTTTCTTTGGTTCATTGCTTAAATATGTTTTTAAATTTTCAAGTAGTTCAATTTTTATCTTTCCTCTATTGAATGATGTTTAGTCATGTTCCAACAAATATACTTTTCTGTGGTTTCAATATGTTGATTTTTTTTTTTTTTTTTTTTTACTACTGAGAACAAAGTTTACCTTGGTGAGTAGCACAGGCACACTGAAAAATAATGTATAGTTTCCTCTAGTTGTATAGAGCATTATATAGATTTCAAGTAGATCAAGTTGGTAAATAGTGTTTACTTTTTTTCCATCCTTACTGGCATCTTATAGACTTGGTCTATTGATTCCAAAAAAAAAAAAAAAAAAAAACCAGAAATATGTCTTAATGTTTCCAATTATGTTTGTAGAATTGTCTATCTCTCCTTTTAATTATATCAGTTTTACTTCAGATGCTTTTAGATGCATAGGTGTTTAGCATTGTGTTTTCTTGGTTAATTGACCCTTTTATCATTATATAATGCCACTGTCCAAAGGCAATGTTCTTAGTTGCCGTTCTTTCAAGGATTATGTCTCTGTTTCTTTCTGTAGAACGTTATTTATGTAGGCTACTGTGTCTTTCCTACATAAACTTATGGTCTGCTTCCCCAGACAAGCACCATAAGGATGACTTTGCCAGCAATCTCACCCTGCCTTCGATCTTTGTCATGAGTATGTAATGATATTTGCATACTACATGGAAGCTGGAAGCATAAATTACTTTATTTTGAAATTTCAACCACAAAATATTTAATCTGCAATATTAAGTTTATATATTGAAAATGTGAAGTTTAAAGAATGTATCAGTTCATTTCAGTTCAGTCACACAGTCGTGTATAAATTACCCCAAATCACATAGCTAGACCATGAAAGACCTATACTGCTTCTTTATTTTTTCTCTTTGCCTATTTACTTACTGAATAGGAAGAAAAGGCAAAATTATGTTTAGAAATTATATATATTTAAAAGTATTTAAATATTTCTTAAGATCAGTTCAGTTCAGTCACTCAGTCATGTCCAACTCTTTGGGATCACATGGACTGCAGCATGCCAGGCTTCCCTGTCCATCACCATCTCCTGGAGCTTGTTCAAACTCATGTCCATTGAGTTGGTGATGTCATCCAACCATCTCATCCTCTGCTGCCCACTTCTCCTCCCACCTTCAATCTTGCCCAGCATCAGGGTCTTTTCCAATGAGTTACTTCTTTGCATGAGGTGGCCCAAGCATTGGAGTTTCAGCTTCAAGCATCAGTCCTTCCAATGAACACCCAGGGCTGATCTCCTTTAGGGTTGACTGGTTGGATCTCCTTGCAGTCCAAGGGACTCTCAAGAGTCTTCTCCAACACCACAGTTCAAAAGCATCTATTCTTTGGTGCTCAGCTATCTTTAGAGTCCAACTCTCACATCCATATATGACTACTGGAAAAACCATAATTTTGACTAGATGGAACTTTGTCAGCAAAGTAATGTCTCTGCTTTTTAATATGCTGTCTAGGTTGGTCATAGATTTTCTTCCAGGGATCAAGCATATTTTAATATCAAGGCTGCAGTCACCGTCTGCAGTAATTTTGGAACCCCCCAAAATAAAGTCTGTCACTGTTTCCATTATTTCCCCATCTATTTGCCATGAAGTGTTAAGACGGATGCCATGATCTTACTTTTTTGAATGTTGAGTTTTAAGCCAGTAGATCAACAAAATATCCTTTGTATGTTTCTCTTTATTCTGTATATATTTTACACTAGTATAAAGGGCTTGGAAAAATAGCAAAAATGTTTCTTCAAAAATGGTGTGTCACGTTGTAGGAAAATGACAGTAAAATGGTAGATTTTACCTCATTTTCTTGCATAGCAAAAATTTTCCCTATTATTTCAAAAGACTCATATAACTGTAACATTTAAAAAGCATAATAGATATTATGAACTACAGTACCATTTAAATTATTCAAATGTCCACAGGCAAAAGAAAAGTCTGTATTTAAAAAAAAGTGAAAGCATTTCAGTAAGACTAAACATAGTGGTTGAAATTTAGGAACAGAGTGAGATAAGGCTGGATGTAGAAGCAGAGACTCAATTATATAAGAGAAAACAGTATAGAATTCTTAATCATGGTGACAATTTGGACTTAACCTCTAGTTCAGTGAGGAGCCACTGAAGGATTTTAGAAAGGGAAGATATACTTAGTTTTCATTGATTATCCAATTTTAAGTCATTTGGGATAAATTTTAATTTAAAGTAATTAAGTAAAATATATGAAAAATTCCACTGTAACACAGAAGAGCTTATTTAAAATCAAAGTTTTAATTGAATTCTCAAATTATCTAAGGTTGTAACAATACAGAATATTTAGAGTGAATGATTTTAAAATATCAGTAGTTTTTTCTTTTTTATTCTCTGGCCACACCATGCAGCATGTGGGATCTTCTGTCCCCTATCTGGGATCAAACATTTGTCCCCTGCAGTGCAAGTGTGAAGTCCTAACGAGTGGATTGCCAGAGAATTCCCAAAATATCAGCAATTTTCATAGGGAAAATTGGGGAGAACTTAAGGTAAGTGTAAGTATAAGGAAGATAAATAAATGAGTGCTTCAAAATACTTCACTGTTAGACATATATTTAGTTAAATGCTCTTTAAATATATATTATGTGATCTTAGTTACCATTTAGTAAACTGAGGACCATAGAAAGTCATTGAATATAAAACAGTAAGTTGTGTTGGTTATCATGATATGCTGATGTGAATATCAATCTTACTGTAGATCTCTACATTTAATTTCATCTTTTTTTTTTATAGAGCAGAGAATATAAATAAGATGTTTTATTATGAGATGGTATGAAAATAGGGGAAATATATTTAAGCCCTTCTGATTATTCAAAATACCAGCTATAAAAATATACATCTCTTCCTATATATTTTTTCATATTGGAATGAGATAGGGTAGGGAATGTTTATGTCTACATTGCACATTAGTAAAATATAAAGTTTAGCAAAATGTAGGATTGGTAAACTTTTCTTATTAATATGTATTGTGAATAATCTTGAAACAGTTTGGTTATCATTTTGGGGGCTCTGAAGAGCTCTGGTACTATAGTCCAATATGTCTCAGCATAAAATATGGGATGAAAGCAAAGTGATAGTTAAGAAGTGAATTATTAAAATAGGACACTTGTGAGGCTTACAAGTTGGGGGCGGAGGTGAGAAGTGTGCCTCGAGAACTTACTGGGCTACAGTTTTATAATCAAAGGAAAAGTAGAAAGTGGGGAGAAAATCTTCTTTGTCTTTCTTGAGTAGACATCATGCTTCCATCATTGGTTTCTCCTCCAGGTTGATCAGGGTAATTTTCTTGCCCCTACATTGGCAAGCTAGTTCCACAAATTACTGATTTTATGTATGCAGAGAGTATGTCATAGGGATCAACTTACTGACTTCACTGGGCAGTATGTGGCTCTCATGCCACCATTGTTTCACTGTTTGGGGGCATGTCTCATGCTTCTGCTGCATGGTTTTGCTACTAACCAAGCCTGCTTGGTTTTGTGGTTAACAAACCTGCCTTCCTGAGTAATCATTAATTTTCAGGTATCTTCCATATTTTTTCTATTTATAATCTCGTAGTGGGATTTTTTTCTATTTACAATTTTGTAATGGGCTTCCCTCATAGCTTGGTTGTTAAAGAATCTGCCTGCAATTCAGGAGACTCAGGTTCGATTCCTGGGTCAGGAAAATCCCCTGGAGAAGGAAATGGCAACCCACTCCAGTATTCTTGCCTGGAGAATACTGTGGACAGAGGAGCCTGGCAAGCTATAGTCCATGGGGTCGCAAGAGTCAGACACGACTTAGAGACTAAAAAGAGAGAGTGTGAGATTAACTATTTAATCACTAGCTTGTCTGTTCACTCTGTCCCTATCAGTCTCAGTAGTAAAATTCTAAAATGGCTTGATAATATCTTTAGCTACTCCCTCATTCATAGACCTTTAGAGTAGTAGAGGATTTTAGAATTGATTTAGTTAAAATTCATCATGTGGTTTGCCTCCAGTGTAAAGCTATTATTAATAAAATTGTAAAAAAAATTGCAATGTTTATATTTTTATCTGGTCTATCTTTGTATATATCTAGCTAGATGGTTTGGTCTACATACAGAGATATACATATATAAGCTCAATTTTTTCTTGGCCCTATATATGGGAGTAGGATTACTGGGTCATAAGTAAAGTAAGCATATATATACTTTGCTTAAGTTTATACTATTAACAATCCAATGTAGATTGACATATTTACATACTTATCAGCAATGTAAACAATTTAAATTGTTAAATATTATTTCCAAGATTGGCATTATCAGTTTGTTTCTCCAATTTCAACCTTCTTGATAATCAGGCTATATAGTGGTATTTCATTGCAGTTTTTAATTTACAGTCATTTCATAACTAATGGTATCATATAATTTTTAATATTCATATCATACGGCTTTCATATTTTCCTTAATGCTATCTTTTCTGTTAATATTATATATTAATATAATGATTTTTCAATTTGTTGTCCTTTCTGGTAGATTGTGCTTTTTGTATCATGATTAAGAAGTTTTAACTACTATAAGGTCATGAAGACATTCTTCTATGTTTTCTTTAAAAAAGTTTCTATTTCTCTTTTATACTTAGGTCATATTCATAAGTGATTTTTCTTTATGGTATGTGGTGAGATAGTCATTATATTTTTAGTGATTTTTGTTTTTCTTTTCATTATATATGTGTATATGTGCACATGTCAGCAGTCATTAATATATTAATAAGTTTCAAAAGCAGACACAATTACTCTTTTGTCTTAGAGGTAGGATTGTGGTTGCTGCTGAGCAGAGGTGCAGTAGTTGGCAGATTTAAAATTCATAATACTGTACACCTTTATTTTTGCACTTTTCTCTAATTCATATTATATTTCAATGAAAATTTACATAAAATTATAAAGAATATGGGGGAATATCAACCAAATGCAATATACAACTTATTTCCTTATTCACACAAACTCATTTGTAAGGTAACCATTTTAGGATCATTGGGGAAATTTGAATACTTACTTGTTATATGATAATAATAGGAAATTACAGTCTTTCCTTGGTATCCATGAGGGACTTGGCTAATGATCTGCTACGGATACCAAACTCTATAGATGCTCATCCCATAGTCAGTCCCTCCTAATCTACAGTTCTGTATTTGCAACTTCAACCAATTGCCAGTGATATAATACTGTAGTATTTTTTGAAAATAAATCCATGTGTAAGTACACTCACACATTTCAAACATGTTGTTGAAGTGTCAATTGTATTGTTATTTATAGCATTATAATGCCATTGAGGCTCTTATTAAGGCTCATATAAGTCTCATTGACTTTTTATACAGCTAGATATTTATAGAGGATTTTTTTTTAATGTTCTACATGTTCTTTAAAATAATCCAGTGGGGGAAAGTGTGCCTCAGAGTAGGTAGAGGTTCAATAAAATGGGCAATATCATTTCAATGTTGATAATTTTTAAAAGTAGATACTGAGTACAAGTTACTTTATTGTTGTTTTCTTAACTTTTATGGCTATTTGAAAATTTTAAAAATAAAATGTAAATATATTCTTGGCAGCAGTTTTCCCTGGTGGTTTAGTTGGTAAAGAATCACCTGCAATAGAGGAGACCAAGGCTTAACCTCTGGGTTAGGAAGATCCCCTGGATAAGGGAATGGCAACCAATTCCAGTATTCTTGCCTGGAGAATTTCATGGACAGAGAAGCCTGGTGGGCTACAGTCTATGGGGTCACAAAGAGTCAGACACAGCTGAATGACTTTCACATACACTCAGGGTGAATATTCATGCCAACTCAACTCTTCAGGTAAGGGCACAACTGGACTGACAACTTGATTGCAGCCTTATGAGATCCTAAGCAGAGGATTCATTTAGACCAAACCTGAAATCCTGATCCACAGTAATTCTGTGATAGATGAGTTTTTGTGTGGGTTTAGTATGCTAAGTTTGCAGTAATTTGTTGAGAATCAATAGAACTAATACAATGGCCATTTAGTTATTGAGTATAAATCAGTCATTCTACTTAGCTATTTTTATTGTCACAACAAAGTTAGATCATATTCTCATCTTATGTAGTAGAATTTTGAGGCTCAAAATGGTTACATAGTTTTTCAACATTCAAGTCAATCAACAGGTAACTGAGCCAAACTCAGATTTAGTTCCATGAAATTTCAAACCCATGGTATTTTTCTGTACTACATACCCTCATGTAGAGACAGACCAGAGTGACTCTTCAGTAACATCAAAGAGCACAGGCAAATGCACATTGTTTTGTCCAAATGTTGACTGTGCTATTGGCTGCAATCAATGGAATGAGAGATCTTTGAAAGTTAGGAATTAACTTGTGGTCAGTGAATATATGCTCAAAGTGAATTCCCTGTTATAACTTTGTTTTGTCCACTCCTATTCATGAAGCTACTCTTGCGGAAAGGAAACACTTAAATATTTAAGGTAAAATAAGAAACCGTTTGAGATCCTGAAGAAACTTGAGAAGAAAAGCAGTTTTGAAAAAACACATCTCACTATAGATAAATTAATTAATCTTTTAACATACAGTTCTTCTTCCTGAGCTACATTCAACATTTCAGTCAAACTTATTTATGAATTCTCTTTGAAGGGCATTGACTCCTGCTACCTAATAACTAAAAGAAGACTGCAGTTTTTAAATGAGCAGTCTAGACTCATTAAGTAGCATAGATACAAAAGCAAATGTTCAAAATGGGATACATTTCTGATGCCTTACAAAAGTTAATAAACCTTATTATTTTGACCTAATAGTCAAGACATTAAACATGACTTGTAAGATGACTCAATGATTATAAAGAGCCCAAAGAGGAATACAATCTTTTAATCAAAAATAAAATGTTCCTAAGAAGGTTATATCAGCAGTCAAATTAAGTTATAAATCTGATTATGTTATAAGAAATCTTAGTAGATAGCTATGTGGTATTTTTAGTAAGAAAACATGTTATCTTTTAACCCTACAGAAGGTTTTCTTCTACCTAAGAAATTATTCTAGGTAGAATAATTTCAGTAGTAAAATTCTAGAAGATTATTCAACTTTGAATAGGTATCGGGAGACACTAAAGACAAACTAGGTTAATAGGAAGATGGATTTACCTGAGGAAAAAGTCCTTGGAATAGAGGAAAGTCATAGTTACTACAAATACTTGAGACTGTTGTGCAGAGTAGCTGTGGAAGTTATCCCCTGTCTGATTTTTGTTTGGATGAAGGGATTACTGGGGGTGTAGCACATTATTTCCAAATATTTGAAATATAAAAATTTGCCTGTAATTGTATTAGAAATAAATATGACAATGCCACCTTATTTCTATTGTGATTTCCTTCAAACAAGTTGGGCTTCCTGGTAGCTCAGTTGATAAAGAATCTGCCTGCAGTGTAGGAGACTTGGGTTTGATCCCTGGGCCAGGAAGATCCCCTGAGAAGGAAATGGTTACCCACTCCAGTATCCTTGCCTGGAAAATTCCATGGACAGAGAAGCCTGGTGGGCTGCAGTCCATGCGGTTGCAAAGAGTCTGGCACGACTAAGTGACTAACATGCTCAGACAAGTTACCACCCAGGTCCACTTTCTCTGGCCCTGACCTTTCTAGGCTCAGTCCTTGGGAGTGAACATGAAGACAGAAAGCATAATGAAAATGACCAAATAATAGCTCAGGGTTTAGAAGAAATTGGAGCCACAAATAAAGAAAATCTAATAAGTGGAAACTTAAGAGAATCAGAAACTAGACCTAGCTACATGTCAACCAAATTACTGCAGACCTAAATCTGAGATTTTGTAAATCTATCCCTGATGCAAATGATTGGAAGCCAAGAAATATGAATCCAACATACTGAAGTGTTTACATGTAAAGAAGACTAGTGACATATTTTGTTTGCTTTTTGTAAATACTCTGTTATTTTTGTTTACTTTCTTTTCTGTCCACAAAAAGGTTTCAGAAATAAGTTTTACACACATATTTTTATTTCTGTGAGGTACAGAAAGAAATGAAGTTGAGAAACCTGAGCTTATCTGGCAGAAAATTATGCAGCAGATACAGTCAGCAACCAATTTATTTGATACCCTTTCACTAGTTTACCAGGCTTCACTGGTGGCTCAGTCAGTAAAGAATCCTCCTGTATTGCAGGAGGCTTGGGTTCAATCCCTGGGTTGGGAAGATTCCCTGGAGAAGGAAATGGTAACGCAGTCCAGTATTCTTGCCTGGGAGATCTCACAAAGGTGCTTGGCAGTCTACATTCCATGGGGTCGCAAAAGCCAGATATGACTTAGTGACTAAACCACCACCACCGTTACCTTGCCACAAGCCCACTCTCAATAGGCTGCATGAGTACTTGTTTGCCTGGGACATATGGCTCTGATTCACTTGATTCCCATGTTTCCAGCCTGGCGACATGGGAATTACCGGGGAGTTAGTTCCTCTTCATTGTTATAAGCCACACAGTCCTCAGCTAAGGACAAACAATGATTGGTATAGAAACACCACAATTTTCTCAAATATTGGATGGAATAACCCTAAGATGCAGGCGTTGCACTGGCTCCTGGGGTTTTCTAGTGGGATTAATCTTTAGATGACCTCAGAGGTCACTTGGATGACAACATTGACCTAATTGCATTGACTTCCCTGTTTTATTTCTCCATTCTTCATTAGTATTTCCTTGATTCCATTACAAATAAACTTCCTACACTCTAATATTCATGTCTGCCTTCTAAAAGGACCCCCATGAAGATATTTTGTACCAGAAGTGATCCTAAGAATTCGATAACTCAGGATGCAGTTCTGGAACTGGTCACCAGTCAGCTCAGTGACAAAAATGAGCCTATTGTTTGTAATTGTGGAGTACGTGATAACCTTTTCCATACTGTAGCATCACAACTGCTACTATTCTAATCTGTGGTAAGTTGTGATAGATAAAATCAATTTTAAACAAACGTTTATCTCTTGCAGTTAGCCCTTAGCTCCCCTCATTGCTCCCAGACTTAAAACAATGGTCAGATGTCAGCATGTCATGAGTCAGAAAGTATTGTAACAATTTTGAGAAGGAAAGAGATCATTCTCTTCTACCAAAGAACTCACACGGCCTTAGGAGATGGACTTGGAATTTTATTTTGAAGATGGATTGGGGTTAAGTGAGTCGGACACAACTGAGCGACTGAACTGAACTGAATGTAAGGCTTGGCTTCTCTGGTGGCTCAGCAGGATAGAATCTGCCTACAATGAAGGGACACAGGAAACATGGGATATATCCCTGGGTTGGGAAGATCGCTTGGAGGAGGACACGGCAACCCACTCCAGTATTCTTTCCTGCAGAATCCTATGGACAGAGGAGGAACCTAGTGGGCTACAATTCATAGGGTCACAGAGAGTCAGACATGACTGAAGCGTCTGAGCACATACGCACACACACAATATAAGGCTACAGAACCATGGTGGTGGAGGGGTAGTCATCTATGTCTAAGGACTAAATATCCTGACATGGACACAAAGAGATGGTTCCAGGCCACTACTGAGATGGCGCCTTGAAGCCTGGATAAAATGATGGGTTACCAAAAAATTATCTTGTCAGTGTTGGAAAATTTGTCAAAAAGCTCAGAGAGGTAAGCATATTGGAACAGATATATTTTACAATATCAAAGAACCCATCAGTATATTAAGTTATCTGGGAAGGTCCAAAGGACGCACTCTTCACCAGTGAGATATAGAATTTAATGAGTAGAGGAGTACCAATATTGTTTATAAGGACAAAGGTGTCTTTCCTCTGTAGGCTAGGGTTGCTCTCAGGGGATGCTACTATTGTCAGTGGCAGTAATAGCATTCCAGAAAAGTGACATAGTTACTTTAGTGAGATAGATGGCAGCTAAGAAGGGTATTGCTTGAATTATATACATTAAAAACTTTAATAGCTGGTGAATAGAAGGATAAAGTTATGCATCATAATAGAAAATCAAATTTTCTGTCTCAGGTTTTCAGACTTGAGTTTGATCTCAGCCCTAGAGTCAACCTATAGAAGAGAAGCTCACCCATCTTTTTAAAAAGTCTCAATAATGCCACAACAAGCATGTAAAATAGAAAATTCACTAATTCTTCTATTAGAGAGACCTATGGTCATTTTCCAGAAAAACTGTACACTGTTGAAAAAGTCTATAACTCTTGCAAGGCTTATAACATACAGGTTCTGAGCTGACACTGGTACTAGTGGAAACATGATAACATGATAGATGTTTTTAAATGACTGCATCTGTATTATAAGAAGTAGATTAGAAGGAGGGGAACATAGATGGGATAGACTAGTTTATTACAGATATGAGTATAACAGACAAAGTTGGTGATAATTCAAATGGAAAGGAATACTTGGATTTGGTAGGAGGCAAACTTGACAGGAATGTGTAGACTCAAAGTTCTTTGAAGTATACTATGTATAGAATTAGATAGGATTGGGTGAAACTATAGGTAGGGATGTTTCCACCTACAGGCTCATACAGTGTAAGCATGAATAAAGGTGCACATATATACATAAATATATATTCATATATATATTCAGGTAAGTCAGGGACAATGGAATACAAGGAGCTTGTATGAAACATTTTTAACCTGTAAATATTTGAAGGTAGAAAATATCTCCAGTAGTCTTCATAATACTTGCATAAACAGGACCCAGGCCCACTGAATCAGATTTTTAAGGAGGGACGTTAAGAAATACGTATTTGAATAAGCTCCAAAGAAGAATCTCAGAGAGCAGACTGCCACTCATCTGCAGAGACTTTGGAACGCAGCCCTACATGACCTATGAAGTAAAAAAAAAAAAAAAAAACTAATAAATAAATTTTATATCTAATTACACATCCTAAAATAAATATTTAAAAAGATGAAATGTAAGTAAAATACAGTATAGACATCAACTCAATATTTATACTTAACATTTGCACCTATAAATTTAATATTTACATACATTAAAACATTTCCTCTGTATCCTGATAATGCATATATTCAAAGTAATGAAAAAAGTTGCTCAAGATTATAATATGATTTTACCTTAGCAGAGAATATCTGCATTTATCACCTTGTAGTGTATTCCCCATGACATATAGTATCCAAAATACGATTCACAGAGGAAGTAGTTCACAATAATTTGAGCACCTGGAGCATAATCAAAACTATAAGTACAATTCAAAGGATGCTTTTTAGTGCATAAAAGATTGGTTTGGAAGGAATGCTTAATTTGTACAGTTGGGACACATACTATCAGCAAGCAAATCACTTCCTGGGAGCCTGCTGATTGTGAGGCAAGAGAAACTTTCCAAAAGGAGATTTTGTTTTCTTTTCTTGGGATTTGAAAGAGGAAAAGAGGGATTGTTTGAAAGTGTTTCTTTCTACAGTCATACACATCTTTCTAAGATATAAATCTGAACATATTTTCTCTCATAAAGTTCCTGAAATTCTCCATTGCCTTAAGGATAAGTTCTAAAGATTTATAGATTACTATGCTTAAATATGAAAGATGGCTAATGTGCAAGTCTCTTTCTCTCAACTCTTCTGCATGCAACATTACTAACTCCTTCCTTACAAAGTTTTCCTTACAAAAACATTATACAGGGTGAGCTCAAAAGGAAAATTAGGGAAATATTGAATGCTGTTGAGCCTGATGGGTGTTTGCTGGATGTTTGGCAATGCTGTCCAGGTTTATCCAGTTGCTTTCAAAATGCTCTACCATTTTAGGTTGCTAGTATATAGAGTCAGGAAGAGAAATGAGAAACAGTACTTTAGGATGTAAACAAAATATGCTCACAAAATGAATAGTTCTGCTATAGTTCTTATAAAAACTATTATGAGCATTCTTGCTATTGGAGTTGATTTTGATTTTTAGGAACACATTTTTATCCTGCAATAAGCCCTTTTGAAATAAAAATTTTAAAATATGATTTTAGTTACTGCATTTTAAATACTTAAAAAGGAATTGATTAAAGTATAATTTGGTGGTGCTAGTGCCTGGAGAATCCCAGGGATGGGGGAGCCTGGTGGGCTTCCTTCTATGGGGTCTCAGAGTCAGACACGACTGAAGCAACTTAGCAGCAGCAGCAGCGGCAGTGGTAAAGTTCAGGAGACCCAGGTTCTGTTCCTGGGTCAGGAAGATCCCCTGGAGGAGGGCATGGCAACCCACTCCAGTATTCTTGCCTGGAGAATCCCATGGACAGAGGAGTTTGGTGGGCTACCGTCCACAGAGTCGCAGAGAATCAGATGACTGAGGCACATGTAAAGGCACATGCAAAGTATAATTTCATAAAATATTGATTGACATATAACACTTACATGTTATCGGAGCTATCATGCTAACAATAGCAGTGACATCACAGAAAACATGAAAATAAGAATACATCAATGTTTTAGCAGTATTAATGGCCACTGCAAAAGTCAATAATTTAGAGAACTTAAACAGTGGAAACAGATTCAGCTGCAAAGTCTGAGTTTACCTGACACTCTGTGAAGCCTGGATGTTCACTCAGAAAAAAATGACAGCCCCAGAGCACAAATATAAGTGCAATGATAGCTTTTAATGTATTACACTGTTAGAAGAACTACCTAAATATTTAAATTATTCTTGACTTATTTCAATTTCAACAGATGTTTTGAATAAGTTATCACCAATTAAGACTTTCATTTTTTCATAAAAATCTTGGCAACAGATAAACTTTTAGAAATTGATTCCATAAAAGTGAAACATCTGACATAATTTTTAATGCTGTCATAAGTTCATTTAAAAGTTCACTATTTAGAGAAAATAGCTTTCTGGCAAAGTTTAGTTTTTAGTGGAACACAGTATTATTTTAAAAACATTAATAGGAAATTAAAGCATTCCTGAATGCAAATGTACTTGGAATTGGTTATTAAGCAAGCTATATTTTATAAATTATAGTTATAGACTAAGTTACAAATGTTTTCAATATACAAAGATTAATTTTACTACCACATTCATTACTAATTCTCATGTCAAAAGTAACATACATCATAGAATACCCTATCAGGTAGATTTTGCTGGACTACTTTGTAAATCTGAATAATTGTACTAAAATGACATTGAACTGCTTTGTATAAATGAATCTTAAAAGTTTAGTTACAGTTTGTTCAAAACTTTAGCTGAAAAGCTTAAATCTAGTATTCAGTCTTTTTTAAATTCTTTTTAAAAATTTTATTTATTTTTAAATTTTTATTGGAGTAAAGTTGCTTTACAATGTTGCATTAATTTCAATGGTACAGCAAAGTGAATCAACTATACCTATGCGAGTATCTCCTATATATTTTGATTTCCTTCCCATTTAGGTCACCACAGAGCATTGAGTAGAGTTTCCTATGCTACATAGTAGTTTCTCATTAGTTGTCTATTTTATACATAATATTAATAGCATGTGGACATCAGTCCCAATCTTCCAGTTGTTCTCTCCATCCCTTCTCCTTTGGTATCCAAAACTGTGTTCTCTACTCTGTGTCTCTTTTTCTGCTTTGCAAATAAGATCATCTACCCCATTTTTCTAGATTTCAAAATCTGTGCCCTCTCCAAGACATTTTCTGTTGTCTGATTTGCTTTGTTGTTGTTTGACTGTCTCCTTTCTGAATACACCCAGCTGTACTGGATGAGCTGAATGCTCTCTTGTTTTCAACCATGTGCTACAGCATAAATTATTTCACAGACAGATCCAGTGATAACAGGCTCCCTTGGAGGGGTTATTTGAAGTCAGTGCTCAAGGTTTGTTCTCATTCCAGGAGGGCTTTCTTAACTGACTCTTGCCCCATTTCTCCCTGGAAAACTTGTACTATGGTATAATTTATTATCTATCTCTCATAAAGCTACCGGCCTTCTCTTAATTGCTTTGTACCAAAACCATTGTTTTTGATGACACCCTTAAAGCTTGAACTTTCTCACATTTTGTTTCTAATTGAGGAGGGCTCTGTTAGGCCTGTCTCATTCCCTGGGCAAAGTTCTGAGGTTTGCTCTGGAGCTGATGCTAGGATAGTGGCTCTTTTCTAAGTGGCACTGTTGCTTTAAACGTAAAGATCTGAGTAGGTGTGACCATCTGCTTTGGGGGATTGTTCAATTTCCTTTTGAGCTTTCCTGATGGCTCAATGAGTAAAGAATCCACCTGCATTGTAGGAGACGCAGATTGGCTCCCTGCATTGGGAAGATCCCCTGGAGAAAGATATGGCACCCCACTCCTGTACTCTTGCCTGGAAAATCCCATGGGCAGAGGAGCCTGGTGGGCTACAGTCCATGGGGTCACAAAAGGGTCAGACAGGACTTAGTGATTAAGCAACAACAAAGTTTCTTTCACCAGAGAAGAATGTAACATCTGCTCTAAGAATGAGCTGGGTCAGAGGCAATTTGTCACCAGTGTCTTACACCTGTGGTAGAGCCCCCAGCTCTGAGTGGGGAGTCTGCTTGGAGGAATGGGGCGTTCAACCTCCTGGCCAAACTCACTTGGAATTTAGCTTCTGCAACAGTTACCTGGGTCGGGAGGATGACAACTATGGTCACACATCGTGTTAGGGAGGATGACAATTATGGTCACACACCCTGATAGAGTTTGCCATGACTTTCAACTTGGAGGTGGGAGAATGGCTTGTGTGTTGTCTGCACCAATCTGGAGCTGAGTTTCCATCTTACTTGGCTCAAGGGGGTGTGCAAGAGGGAGAGTAGTTCATGCTTCAAATACTAGAGACTCTAGTGACAGATTTAGTATGTTTCCTTGAATAAGTACTAAGGTTGCAGTCTGTTCTTTCATGAGACTTTCTTCTTTTTCATTGCTGTTTCACCAGTCACTACAGTCTATATGTTCACTGACTCCCCCAAATTCATGTGTTGAAAACCTAATGCCCTGTGGATGGTATTAGGATGTCAGACCTTGGAGAGGTGCTTAGATCATGAGCCATCATGAAGGTGATTAATGCTCTTATAAAGAGGGCCCCACAGATCTTCCTGGCCTCTTCTACTATCTGAGGATACAGTGAGAAGGAACTGGCTATAAAACAGAAAGAGACCCCTCACTATAAATCAACCATGCTGGAGTCTTGATCTTGGATTTCTGGTCTCCAGAATTGTGATCATTGAATGTCTGTTGTTTATAGTTTAGCCTGGTGGTGGTATTTTGTTAAAGCAGCCTGAACAGACTAAGACAATATAGTTATGTCTGTATCAATGGGGAGCTTATTGTGATAATTTTGCCAAGTACTACTAACTTATTGTGAATTATAGAAAGTAGAGTACAGTATGTATGGAGTTAAGATAATTGATTGGCCAGACTTACAAAAGTGTACAGAAATTAATGAAACCTGGATTACAGACCAACAATGCTGGGTTTACAAGTTAGGTAGTAGCAATTGGGAGGTCAAAGTTAATCCGAAGTGTAGTAAGTAAGAAAATACTAAAGATACCATAAAATTAAACCTTTTAAAATATTTGTGTGAAAAATTCACATATATATATGAATCATATAAGTGTATATACATATCTATAATATAAACTATATGTAATTCATATATAATTTTATGCACAAATTTTTCTATATTCTGTACACATAATTTTATGTATATAACCTCTCTCTCTATATATATATGTCATAGAGATTTAGTCAATCTGATAAAACCTATCATTAAGGTTTAACAAATTTCAACATTTGCCATACTTGCTTCTTTTATTTTTAATGTGTTGAAGTATTTGAATCAATTATGCAGTCATGAAATGATAGTATACATCTCTTAAAAGAAAGTCTTTTTTTAAATATAGCAGAATATAAAATTCTCTTATGTTCATTTAGTACTCAATCCCCATTCAAATTTCCCTGATAACTAAAGCAAAATAGTATTTTTATCATAGGCTGATTGAATCAATATCAAAATAGTTTTATTTTTAAGAGAGTTACCATTTATGAATTTTTTTTTTTAATTTAAAACCTTAACTTGGAGAAAGAACATCTGTTTTCCTTTAAAATGTTCAGGATTCTGGAAATCTGATTGCTTCTTTGTGGTATCATTTACCTTGTCCTTATATTTCTTGCATAGCCTGTGAATTAAAAATTAGATGCAAAGGCGTCAGGAAATATCATTTAGCATTTTTTCAAGAGCATAAAAATAGGTAGTTGTAGCCTATTTCATTTTATATTAGGCTATGAAGCACAGAATGCTGAAAATTGCACCTTGAGTGACTGATCATTTGGTTCAGATGGTGACAGTTTTATCCCTCCAGTGTAAATTTATCTTTTTTCCCTTATAATGAACAGATAATTAGGATAGCAATGCTTTAGTATCATGTGAGTGTACAGTCCCCAAACAAGTTTTCAAGTTAATTGTTTTAGCATCTGTTGACAGTAGTTATTTCCTTAGGGAGTATAAAAAGGTGATTTTCTGATATAATTATTTACCAACATTTTAAAATTCAGAAGTATGTTGTAGTAAAAACCTATTTACTCAATCATGGTTTTCTAGTTGTCCTGACAGACAGTTGGACGAGGCAAATCAAGTAAAGACTTCATGGCTTTAGTTTATCCGTTTTCAAAGTTGGTATTTGGTGAAGTAGCTATTTTCTATAGTGACAAATTATTTTGTTGCTTTCTCTTTTTGAAAAATAGTTAATGAAATCGTGAACATTCAGATAATATATATGTCTCAATCAATTGCAGACACAGTTTTGCTTTGTTGCTGAAATTATCATATCTTTGCCCTATGGGATCCTTTACAGACCTGCTTCATGAATTTTTGTTAAAATAATTAGTCTTTGGTATTTTTGTTTGTTTATTTCTTTGTTTTCTGTCACAAAAATTATGCTCTAAGTTCATCTTATGTTTCCTGCCTCTCACCTAAATTCAGCAATTTTTTCTCAAGGAGCTCTAGTCCTTTCATTTGAAAAGAAATTTAAAGACAAATATGTGTAAGCTGCTGCTGCTGCTAAGTCACTTCAGTCGTTTCCGACTCTGTGCGATCCTATAGATGGCAGCCCACCAGGCTCCACGTCCCTGGGATTCTCCAGGCAAGAATATTGGAGTGGGTTGCCATTTCCTTCTCCAATGCATGAAAGTGAAAAGTGGAAGTGAAGTCGCTCAGTCCTGTCTGACTCTTAGCAACCCCATGGACTGTAGCCTACGAGGCTCCTTCATCCATGGGATTTTCCAGGCAAGAGTACTGGAATGGGTTGCCATTTCCTCCTCCAAAATATGTGTATATACATAATTAAAGATCATTAATGGCAACTGCTTCCCAGTAATCTTTTTTTTTTTTTTGCAGTCAAGCTTATGAAATATGCATTTTAAAATAAATAAATAACAATGAGTACATACTGATATTTCCAAATTCCATTTAACATTATAGAGTTGTACTCTTTTCTTTTAGATCTTACTTGTATATTTTTCTTTCTACCAAGGAATTTTTTCCTAATAACATTCCTTAACTTTTAATTTAATGCAATTTCTGGCAAAATAATCCAGTTGTTTAAAAATGTTTCCTTGACCTGAAACATTTAAGTGTCTAATATCCTTGAGTGAACATTAAACTCATTAAAGAAAATGAGTGAACATTATTATCGTGCAGAGGTCACGATAAGGAATGTTTCTAGTGTTCAAAACTGAAGTCCAGTAGGTAAAAATCACAGCATGAACAATGTAAACACAGAAAAAAATGTTTCATTAAATCAGAAATTTTTCCCCTAATGAGTAGTTGTTATCAACTTTACTTGCCTGGTGGCTCAGAGGGTAAAGCGTCTGTCTGCAATGCAGGAGACCCTGGTTCAATTCCTGGGTCAGGAAGATCCTCTGAGAAAGGAAATAGCAACCCACTCCAGTACCCTTGCCTGGAAAATCCCATGGACAGAGAAGCCTGATAGGCTACAGTCCATGGGGTCGCAAAGAGTCAGACATGACTGAGCGATTCCACTTTTCACTTTTTTTACTTGCAATAGAGATAGTGCATAACATGTTTAGAATAAACATTATCTTGCCTCTTCCCACAGTTTTTATATCAGCAGTTATAGGAAATCAAAATTATAGGAAGTTTCCTAGGCAACTTTGAGGTATGTGGTATACCAGACCATGCCTTGACTGATACTTATCTGAAAGCTTTTTGATGCTGCTTCTCACAAAAATGAACTACCCAGTGACACTACTGATGGATAATTCTCATATAAGCTCCAAACGTTGTTGCTTGGAGAGCTGCAGATGTGCTTGAGTCAAAAAATAGAGACAGTAAAAGGAAAGTGAGAACCAGAGAAAGAATCCTACACAGTGCTCTTTAATGGAACGAAACATTCTAACTCTACAAAGCATTGCATGTTTTCAATGGGCTGCATCTATTTTTATATTAATTTATTTTTATTGAAGGATAATTGCTTTACAGAATTTTGCTATTTTCTGTAAAACCTCAAAATGTACCAGCCATAGGTATACATACATCCCCTCCCTCTTGAACTTCCCTCCCATCTCCCTCCCCACTCCACCCCTCTAGGTTGATACAGAGCCCCTGTTTGAGTTTCCTGAGTAATTCAACAAATTCCTGTCTGCTGTTTATTTTACATATGGTAATGTAAGTTTCCATGTTACTCTCTCCATATATCTCACCCTCTCCTACCCTCTCCCCATGTCTGTATGTCTATTCTGTATGTTTGTTTCTCCATTGTTTCTCTGTAATTCAATTTTTCAGCACCATTTTTCTAGATTCCATATATATGTGTTAGAATATGGTATTTATCTTTCTCCTTCTGACTCATTTCACTCTCTATAATAGGTTTTAGGTTCATCCACCTCATTAGAACTGACTCAGATGTGTTTCTTCTTATACCTGACTTATGTTCCATTGTGTATATGTACCACAATTTCTTTATCTATTTGTCTGCTGATGGACATCTAGGTTGCTTCCATGTTTTAGCTATTGTAAATAGTGCTGCAAAGAACAATGGGATACATGTGTCTCTTTCAATTTTGGTTTCCTCAGGGTATATACCTAGGAGTGGGATTGCTGGTTCATATTGTGGTTTTATTCCTGGTTTTTTAAGGAATCTCAATACAGTCTTCCATAGCGGTTATATCAATCTACATTCCCATTAGCAGTGCAAGAGCATTCCCTTTTCTCCACACCCTCTCCTGCATTTATTGTTTGTAGACTTTTTGATGAGGGCCATTCTAACTGGTGTGAAGTGATATCTCATTGTACTTTTGATTTGCATTTCTCTAATAATGAGTGATGTTGAGCATCTTTTCATGTGTTTGTTAGCCATGTGTATGCCCTCTGAAATGTCTGTTTAGGTCTTTTCCCCACTTTTTGATTGGCTTGTTTGTTTTCCTGATATTGAGTTGTATGAGCTGCTTGTATATTTTGGAAATTAATCCTTTGTCAGTTGTTTCTTTTGCAATTTTTTCCTCCCATTCTGAGGGTTGTCTTTTCACCTTGTTTATAGTTTCCTTTGCTGTGCAAAATCTTTTGAGTTTAATCAGATCCCACCTGTTTCCTTTTATTTCCATTACTCTAGGAGGTGGGTCATATAGGATCTTGCTTTGATTTATGTTATCGAGTGTTCTGCCTTTGTTTTCATCTAAGAGTTTTATAGTTTCTGGTATTACACTTAGGTCTTTAATCCATTTTGAGTTTATACTTGTGTTTGGTGTTAGAAAGTGTTCTAATTTCATTCTTTTACATGTAACTGTCCAGTTTTCCAGCACCATTTATTGAAGAGACTGTCTTTGCCCATTGTATATTCTTGCCTCCTTTGTCAAAAATAAGCTACCCATAGGTGCATGGGTTTATTTATGGGTTTTCTATCTTGTTCCATTGGTCTGTATTTCTATTTTTGTGCCAGTACAGCTTTGTCGTATATTCTGAAGTCAGGAAGGAAGAGCCCTCCAGCTCCATTCTTCTTCCTCAAGACTGCTTTGGCTATTTGGGGTCTTTTGTGTTTCCATATGAACTGTGAAATTTTTTGTTCTAGTTCTGTGAAAAATGCCATTGGTAATTTGATAGGGATCA
The DNA here is from genome assembly GCF_023699985.2 of Odocoileus virginianus. NCBI lineage: Eukaryota > Metazoa > Chordata > Mammalia > Artiodactyla > Cervidae > Odocoileus > Odocoileus virginianus. The sequence continues at coordinate 37,301,063 of NC_069680.1, forward strand.
CATTAAATCTGTAGATTGTATTTGGTAGTATAGTCATTTTCACAATTTGATTCTGGCTACCAAGGAATGTGGAATATCTTTCCATCTGTTTATGTCATCTTTGATTTCTTTCATTAATGTCTTATAATTTTCTGTGTACAGTTCTTTTGTCTCCTTAGATAAGTTTATTTCTATATATTTAATTCTTATTGTTGCAATGGTGAATAGGATTGATTCCTTAATTTCTCTTTTTTATTTTTCATTGTTAGTATACAGAAATGCAAGTGATTTCTGTGTATTGATTTTTGTATCCAACAACTTTGCTAAATTCACTGATTAGCTCTAGTAATTATCTGATGTATTCTTTAGGGTTTTTTATGTACAGTATCATGTCATCTGCAATCAGTGAGAACTTTACTTCTTTTCTGGTCTGGATTCATTTTATTTCTTTTTATTCTCTGATTGCCATAGCTAGGTCTTCCAGAATTATGTTGAATAATAGTGGTGAAAATGGACACCCTTGTCTTGGGATGGAATATTAGGGGGAGTGCTTTCAGTTTTTCACCATTGAGAATAATGTTTGCTGTAGGCTTATCACATATGGCCTTTACTATGTTGAGGTAGGTTCCTTCTATGACCATTTTTTTAAGAGTTTTAGTCATAAATCAGTTCTGAATTTTATCAAAGGCTTTTTCTGCATCTATTGATATTATCATATGTTTTTGTCTTTCAATTTGTTAATATGGTGTATCATTGATTGATCTGAATATATTGAAGAATCCTTGCTTTCTTCAACATTATAATGTGATGCAGAGGTCAGGGTAGGGAATGTTTCTAGTGTTCAAAACTGAAGTTCAGTAGATAAAAATCACAACATTAAAAATGTAAACAGAAAAAAAAAAGTTTCATTAAATCAGAATTTTTTTCCCCTAACGAGTAGTTGTTATAAACTTTACTTGTAATAGAAATAGTGGGTAACATGTTTAGAATAAACATTATCTTGCCTCTGCCCATAGTTTTTGTATCAGCAGTTATAAGAAATCAAAATTACAAGAAGTTTCCTAGGTAATTTTGAGATGTGTGTTATACCAGACCATGCCTTGACTGATACTTATCCAAAAGCTTTAAACTGTTGTTGCTTGGAGGGCTGCAGGTGTACTTGAGTCAATAGAGTCAGTCAAAGGAAAGTGAGAACCAGAGAACAAAACCTAAACAGAGCTCTTTAATGAAACAAAACATTCTAATTCTACAAAGCATTACATGTTTTCAGTAGGCTTCTTTTTTTTTTTTTTTTTTTAGTTTGGGTAAATAAATCAAGTTATCCTTGGTAAGATTTAAATCAAACTTATGTCCCTTGAAAAAAAAGTTTATATATCTCCAAAAAAATAAAGTAAAACCTATAATGTTGTGATAGTGGGAACTGATATCCATAATGCAAGGTACTTTAACTACAAAGATAATGAAATAACCAGAGTTACAACTAGCTGGCCTAAAGTTTGGGGATCCAACTTTAAATTCAAATCTGTCTAGAAACACTGCTATTTGACCCTGTCTGCATATGTATTTTTGTTTGTTTGCATTATACACACACACACGCATATGTACATATGTGTGTGCTTATACACACACACATGTATATATGTGTATACATGTGTGTGTGTGTACTCAGTTGTGTCTGATTCTTTGCCATTTCATGGATTGTAGCCTGCCAATCTTCTCTGTCTATGGAATTTTCTGTATATTCTTTTTGACTCTATCAGCTAATACATATTTTATTTATATGTCAGTAATGATAATTTTAAGTCTTATGACTGGCTAGTACTTCCAAGACAGTAGCAGAGATTTCAAGAATATCTCATTTCATCCATTCCGATTGTATACTTCTGAATAGGGGAGGCAGAAGAATAATGGAATATAGGAGTGATATTTGACTATTCCCTAACTAACAGAACAACTGACCAGCTAACAGAGCAAGCCTATGTTTGACAATAGCAGTTGGGTAGAAACTGGAAGTCAATCTTGATCATATTTCTGTACTGCATATCCATGAAGATTATATGATTGTGACCAGCTGACTTTTTGAAAATAAAAGGACTTAGAAACTGGAGAGATATTGGTTTGAATATCAGTTATTTTAGATTATTTGTTTTTTAAATCTTGAAATATTCTTTTCCTGAGCTATGACAAATTTTAGAACGCATTCACAACCTCCTACTTACAGATTAAATGTGTACATTGTGTCAGTTACTAGAGTGATTAAGTGACTTAACCCAAACTAATTTATAACAGGCAGAACTGGAACCCAAATATTTGTAGTTGTAATTCAGTGCAAACATTAGGGAAGTGAAATTTAATACAACTGCTTTGTAATGCAAGTGAGTGGGTCAGCTCTGTTTGTATGAATAAATCCCTGTCTCCCTAATGTTGAGAATGTTCTTTCTTACTTGTTTAGGCAGGATTTTTAGCTCATACTTTTTGCACTGCTACTTTGGCTTATTAAAGGCAAAAAACAAAAAACAAACACACACACACAACAAGACAATTAAATTTATGGCAAATCACACAGCAGGATTTCAGGTAAAAAAAACGTTTTCTGCCTCTCTTCCTCTGCAAAGATCCCATCTCCTCTGGTTAGTGTGGGTTGAAAAAGAGAAATGACAGGACGTAACTGATGGTGATCACATAGGACTTTTTTAGTTCAGTTGTAGACTCATTGTCCTGTTATCTTAATTTCATTATTTTTTTGCTAAGTTGTAAATTGATTAAAGTATTTTGGGGTTGTTTCATAACAGTGTGAGACATTATATAATTAAAATTTTAAACTCAGTTTCTTGGATAATTTCTAGCAGACCAAGGCATCAAACAGAACTAATATCATTTTGCAGATGATTGACCAATCTATTGAGACACTGAACACTTCAAAGGAAAGGAAAGGACTGAAACTATCAGAAGTATTAGTACTGATAAATCATGTGCATGGGTGTAGTATGTGTTATATCAGCAAAATATTTAATGGAAAGTGGGTAGCTAGGTAGAGACAGAGGGTAGTAGGGGAATATTGAAAGAGAGAGGTCTAGTTTAAATGTTTATTTATAAAGCCCCCAGTTTTAAAATATAAAAATACAGAGATGGTTTCCAGAACTGAGGAGATTCAATGGAAATGAACCATGAAATGACCTCAAACCTCCTACACTTTCATAATGCTGAGGTATTTTTTTAATGTTATCTCTACGACTTCATCTCAATTAAAACAAACTTCAAATAATCTCTAGAATAATGAAAGTTTAAACCTTCATCATCTTTTTCAGTCAAGCAGAAAATTTTATTTTTGCTTGACTTTATTTTGTTTGCTTGAAAACTTATTTAACATTTAAAATCATGCAAAGGTATGCAGAAGCACCATCAACAAGCCCACTGTCTTCCAATGTCAAACTGACCTCAGTTATTAAAATTGTAAAGTTGGTTTTGAATTGCCCTTTTTGATTTGTGATTGCCACTCAAGAAAGCAATCATGCACACTACACTGCCAAAGAAGTGGAAGCCTCAAACCTGTCTCTCCATTACTGTCCAAATTATTGCATAGTAAAAGGAAGCAGGAAATCTGACCATAGTCCACTCATATATTGACAAATACCTTATAGATAAAACTTCTAAAATATGGGCAGCCCAAAATTACTTAATGGAAAGTATTTTGTACAGAATTGTTGGTAGTTTTGGCACCCCTGTAGCCCAAATAGATGACTGTCAAGATACCCATGTCCATTTTATTCCTGATTTATGAGAAGATAGCTAAGGTATAAGTGACTTCTCAGCTGGCTCAGTTGTAAAGAATCTGCCTGCCAATGAAGAAGACATAGGTTTGATCCTGGATGGGGAAGATCCCCAGAAGGAAATGGCAACCCACCCAGTATTACTACCTGGGAAATCCCATGGAGAGAGGAGCCTGGAAGGCTGTAGTTCAAGGGATCACATAAGAGTTGAATACAATTGAGTGTCTGAGGCGTACCACACATGCAGCTAATGTATAAAGCACCTTTTTGAGCATATTTATCATGGGTTGAATGGAGAGTCTCCATCTACTTGATATTTATTACAGTTAATAATTGAGGTTTCAAATCTTTATTCTTTCAGTGTTGGCCAGTAGTTTATAAGTCAAGTAGCTCCCTGCCCTTGCTAGAACATAAGAATCAGGTAGTCAGAAACTTAGGACCTTGTTATTGAAGTTTTCCCCACATCAGTGAAGTTTTCTTTTGCTTTGTCAAGTGCACTGAGATATCATAGGTTTAGATAATTTTAAAATTATTTTCTGAGTTTGCATAATCCAGAACCACAAGATTTTTTTTTAAGTGAAGCCTAAATTCACTCTAAGTGCATGCCATTAATTTTGAGTCTTCTGGGCTTTTAACTCTCCTTTTATTTAAAGTAGAGTCCTCAGAATAGATACTTTGTCATCTTTCTGGGAAAATAGGTGAAATTTTACCAGTTTTTGCATTGATCGTATTGACTTTTGTGGGGGTTAGTTCATACATGATGTCTTCCTTTCTTAGCATATTTGCTAATTTTGACTGGAACCAACCCAAAACTGTCGATCTAACCCCTAGATCAAGTGATGTCATTTTGAATGTCAAATTGAATGTCTTTTCTGCAGGTACCCTTTCAGAGCTCACTTAATTAATGGAAGCTGAAATGAAATGGTAGCCTCACATATTAGAACTGTCCTATAATAATACCCTGAAAGTAAAATTTAAAATAAAATAAATTTATGAAAATACAGAGCCTTCTTTTATTGTGAAATATTCAGACTCAGGAGAGAAATAATGAGAAAAATATTAAATCCTCCATGCTTCAATAGTGAACACTTGGTTCTGATGGATCATTTTCCTTGGAGTCCCTCTTCCAATACATTTTAACTCTCTTTCATCAAACTTTAACAAGTTATGTCAATCCTTCCTTAACAATTTCTTAGGTATGTCTCTAAAGTTTTATTTCAAAGTCAGTAAGCCTTGACAGGCATTTATGTTCTCATACTTAGATCCCTGAAGTTATCCCCTAACTCAGTTGCCTTCCCTTGATTCCTATGCAATTTATTCTACTTCCACCATGATATTGGTCTTATATTATACAGTTTTTGTAGCATCACTGTTTTCTTTCAAACACAGCAGCCACACACACACACAAATAAAATGTGATTAGCTAAGAGAAAGTAAAAATGAAGATCATTCAACACAATTTTTTTTCTCCAATTGTCCAGGTATCTCAAACACTTTCCCTCAGCAAGATAGTCCATTTATTCAGTGTCCTGAAAATTGAATATTAATTGCTTTTGCCTCTCCAGGAATTCCCTCCCTCTTTTGGTAAAAGCACCCCTCTTTTTGGTGAAGAACCTGTTCCACGTGCTTCATGTAGATCTGTCTCCACTCAAGGCGTGAAGGATGAACTCATAGTCTGGCCCATGCCAGACTATTTTATATCTTAGATCACATGTGTTAAGCAGTCTCAGAGATGACTACCAACGATCTCCACTTTCCAGTGTTCACATTCTGTATCATCCTCTGCTCAGAATGTACTGACTTGCTTCTAATGACTAGAATAGGGTAGAAGTCATGGTATGTCACTTCCAAAATCAAGTAACAAAAGGATTAATATTTGTCTGTTTCCCTCTTTGTCTCTCCCCCCACCCCCCCCATCTCTACAACCCAAGCTTGAGATGACTTCAATCTCTGTTGATACCTATATTACAGCCTTGTGACAGACCTGAACCAGAGGTGCCTGAAATGTGCTTCCAGATTTTTAATCCACAGAAATTTCAAGAAAATAAGTGTTTGCTGTTTTATATCACTGAATTTTGGAGTAATTTGTTGTGTACCAATAGATGATCATTAATACATGTGTTTTCAAGAACATCTTGGTCTTTTGAAAGTTTTTATTTACAGTGGCCTTCGGTTTCCATGGACAGATTGGGCCAAATGTACTGTGCCATTTTATATAAGAAACTTGAGTGTCTGCAGATTTTAGTTTCTGAGAAGGTCCTGGAAACAACCCCTCACCAATACTGAGAGATAACTTTATTGTAGGGAGCCCATAAAGTATATCTAGATCTAGAACTGACAGCAGTCATATTTTCTGCTATATAGAAATAGTTCATCTGAGACTCAAATCAGTATACATACAGCATTTTTGCCTGGAAAATTACATGGACAGAGGAGCCTAGTGGGTTACTGCCCATAGGGCTGCAAAGACTCAGACATGACTGAGTGATCGAGCACATAAAAAAGAAGGCCAGACTTGCTTAGAACTTAGAGAAGAAAATCACAGTAGAACTGTAAAGATTAACCAAACTTGTATTAAATAGAAATTAAATTAAATCATATCTCTGCTTCTGTGAATCCTTTTTCAATGTTCTTGGTTACCCTAATAATCACTTTTTCCAGGCTTATCTAAAACTAATCTAGGAATAGAATCTACTAGGATTCTGTAGGATTTTTATAGAAAATAATTTATTTTATCATGAAATCAAAGTAGTAATCAGCAAACCTATTATTCACCCTGGTTTCCTAGTTTTTCATATCGAAAATTTATCCAAGAGCCTCCTGAAACTATAGGAATCTACTGATTCAAACAAGCAGACCCCTTTTCTGTCATCAGCAACTGTGTCTAAACTTCCAAAACTGAACAGCTAATTTGAGGTGCTGACCCTGCTGTGGTTATTTTAGGGAATGGATAGTTCATTATTTATCTTTTATTGAAGATAGTTTAAGAACCTCAGTTTTGTATATAAAGACTTATAACAGAAGCTTCCATAGGACAGGTAAAATGTACACCACTTTGGTATTTATGCTGTTGTTTTTTTAATGGAGAAAAGAATGATAGAAGTGATGGATGAAGTTTAAAATACATCACTTACTCATTCATTCCACAAATATTTATATGTACCTGCTCTGTGGCAAGCACTGTCCTAGGCACTGGTGATTGATTATACAGCAGAGAATAAAATAGTTCTCACAGAAGTGATCATTGGATGAAAAATTCTGCAGTTACTTGCAAGTTTAACTCAGCCACAAATGCCTGAGCTCTCAATTAAACAACTGTCATTTCCAAATTTATACCACAAAAGGTCTTACAGAATCTATCTCAGTGAACCAATTTGACATTTCAGTCACTGCATTCTAAGTTCAAGGATGGAAAGAGAAACATTTTAATTAAAACAGATATGTTTGTAGAATATGCATCTGAAAGAACTTTTTTATTTGTAAAGTAGTTCTCTAGTCCCCAACAGAACTTTGCTTGGGAGCTGATTTGGTTACTGGAACAGAGGTAGATGGGCACATTTGAGAGTAATTTTTAGAGGCAAATATCTATCTTGTGAAGAACACCAGCCAGTGGATTATGCAGAAGAAATAGAGAATATTGGTAGATTATTTAAGTGAGGTCTTAGAGCCCTACATTTTTTTGTGAGATGTAATGAAGATAAATTGGTACACTAAGAATAGCAGTGAATTTATAATAAAAATGTGTAAGAACCAGTATTAGTCCCAACAGAAGTGTTTATTGTGATCCCCAATCTTCTGAGTCTCTGCTGCCTCAACTGTAAATAATGCTTTAAAATTCTGTGGTAGTAAAAATTACAACTCATAGTGACATGTATTATTTCTTACAAATAACTGCCTTCCTATAAGCAATGTAACAATTAGTTGTAACAATTAAACAATGGTTGCTAATCCACCACCTCTTGGTTCTATCTCCTAATCGCATCACTTTGAACAAGGGATTTGTCTCTTCAACATTTCAGTTTCCTTTTCATAGAAATGACTATGATGTTGTTACTCCTACCATAAGGTTTTTTGACTATAATATAAGGTAATCATGTATCATAACCAAGACATTTTAACTGCTGATGAGATGTGGATTACTATGGTTTTTCACATGAAAAGTGAATCATGAGAAACAAATTAAGTTTTTTTGTGAAGAAAAGCACTTTAAAACCTGTACAGATATTTTGTACATGTGAGTATAATCATTTGGCCTGGTTACAGAAAACCAGGGTACCACATAATTAAAACACATGTGAAAAGCATACTTCAATGCAGTATTTAAAGGGTTTCTGAAGTAGCAGTCCTATTATCTAGAAAATTTATCTTATTCTCCAACTCTTGAGTCCATGCTTCCTATGAGTATTCAATTGTTGAGAGTTGCTCTAGTATTTATCAAGGTATTAACTGAAATATGCATTATTTTCTTTACATTTGCATGTGATATTAGGACCTATTAACTAAGTTTGTTGATTAAATAAAGGAATGGGTATTTCAGTTTGCTATAAGTGAATCTTAAAAGCTTCAGTGATTGTGCATTTCAAATATGATTGCTTTTATTTCATTGACTAAGATGAAAGGTTATTGAAAATTAAAATTTCTGAAATGCCCTACAAATATATAATGAAATACAGATTGGGGAGCAAATTAATGTTCAATACTTGAATACTATTTAATTAAATGTTCTTAAAATATTTAACTACTATAGAAGTTTAGATTGGAAAAGAACTATAACAACTATTGTAGACTTCTCTCTTTAGTTTAACTAACTAGAAAGCTGAGGTAATAGAGGGAAGTTCATGTGAAACAGGATCTGATATTGGAACCTAAGTTCATTTTCTTTCCATGAAAATATATGGCCCCTATTACACCATAAGTTATTTGAAATCATAATACAGGAGAGATTTTCTGTAAAGTGAAGAAAAACAATTCACAGAAATATAGAAAATCCTGAATTAGAATCCAATGTGATTAGGTACATAATTAATAATTAGTCTGGTTTTACTGACACAAATATGATTTTCCATGAATCAAATTATTTTAATCACTTCCTCTCTGAATTACCTCCCAAATACCAATATTCTAGGATGAATTTTAAGCTGAAAATTAATAAAATTCTTCAGATTAGTCAATACTAAGTATATATTATTAGGAGTGCTTGGGAAACATTTAAACTATTTTAATTAGTAAAATAAATGAAATCCTTATACCTGGTAGAGTTCTTGGATTTGGTTGATAATAAACATTTATTGAATGAAAGAATAAATAAATGAGTAAATGAACTAATAGATGACCTAAGGTAATACTTTGTTGAATAATTCTTTCTTAATTTTATATATTTAAAGTACTTTTCAAAATTAGATGGGAAATTGTCAGGGGATATTAATGCGATCAGAATATTAATTTCCCATGCATCCTTCTAAAGCAACTAAAGTAGATTTGTGAACAATAGAATAGATGAAGAGATGGATGCATTCTCTTAATATTATGTATAGATTCATTCCCGAAGGATAAATGATAATAGCTACCAGAAATTGCATAACTATTAACAACTATTAATAGCTTCATGAAATACTTATGGTTGTTGAGTGTAATAAAATTACAGAAATTCCATGTAATAAATGAATAGAATAAATTAAGAAAAAGTTATATATCTTCACATTATTGTTTGAGATCTTAAATTCAGTGCTTGAAAGGCTGCCACATGTGCATTTCCCCGTATTCATCCACTAACCCAGTTAATCATTCAAGCTATAACTACTAGCTCTCTATTTCCTTTGCACCCCATCTGCTTCTCTTCTCAGGCCCTTTATTAATCTCACAGGGACTTAGATTCCTGCTGAACTGAGCTTGTTAAAGTTTTAAACATTTGAAATCTTTATAACGATCTCATACAGAATACACAACTCCAGAGAAGATCTGCTTAAGCCCTCACTTCCTGTTATAATTTAGGGAGAAGTGTTTCTCTGTTCCATACATATTTGTGCCAAATGTGCTGTTTTAAGATGAATTTGAGAAGTCAGATTACTCTTCTGTGTGAAATCACTTTACTTCAGAATATAAAAACAAATCCCCAAATGACTGTCTGTTTTGTCTTTGTCTTTTATTTTCTGAATTACTCTTGGACATTTGGAGTTCTGGATAAAGAGTCTCTGGCTGTGTTAGTTAACTGATCAGTCATTCTGGTCTCTACCTTCTCATTGCAGGGTTTACAAAACTGCAAATATGCAAAGCCTCAGCCATTTCAAATTTCACTTTTGAAAAGGCAAATATAGACTCAGTATCTATCTCAGTTTCAATATCTGTGACTATCAGAGTTTCATGGGATTTTACTTTCAATCCAATTGCTGATTGGCATATTTCAGAACAGCCTTAACGATCTACCAGCACAGCTGTCTATAGTTTAAATCATTCTACTGATAGTATCTTATTAGATTCATGAAAATGAAATATGCCGAAATTAGGAATAACAATGAATTGAAGAGTGGTATTGCCATATTTTTAATTATAGTTCTATTTGTAATTTTTTCATTCTTTTTTGTTTATGTATTTTATATAGTTGTTTTAATAAAAATTTAATTTTTCACATCCTCAATAATTATAGACTTCATGAGAATAGGGACCGTGTTTATTTTAGTAACTGATATATTCTTAGTGCTGCGTAAATGTTGGACACATTGTTGTTGTTCAGTTGCCCAGTCATGGCCAACTTTTTGTGACCCCATGGACTGCAGCATGCCAGGACTCCCTGCCCCTTGCCATCTCTTAAAATTTGCCCAAGTTCATGTGCATTGCATCAGTAAATGCCTTTCAGCCATCTCATTCTCTGGTGCCCTCTTCTCCTTCTGCTGTCAATCTTTCCCAACATCAGGGACTTTTCCAGTGAGTCAGGTGTTCCTGTCAGGTGACCAAAATACTGGAGCTTCAGCTTCAGCATCAGTCCTTCTAATGAATATTCAGGGTTGATTTCCCCGACACATAGTAGGGGCTCAATAAATATCTCAAAATGAAAAATAAAATGTAACAAAAGTGGAAACATTTATACCACACATCTGAGAATAAAACTATTAAATTACACTTGCTTAGAGGGGAGTTATAGATCCAAATGTGTGTAAGCTTTATTTCCTTATCTGACAGCTTTCACATACGGAATTTTAAATATTGACATATTTAAAACCTACTACAATATAAGACAATCATTACTTAATCAAATCTAATTCAATTGTTTTTAGACACAAATTCCAATACTGTTTTACTAGCATTATTACCTTTGGGAATTTATTTTACCTTTTGAACCCAGTTGTATTTATTTATTAATGTTGCCTTTTTTCTTTTATATTTATTTATTTATTGGCTGTGCTGGGCCTTCGTTGCCACACAGGCATTTCCCTAGTTGCAGTTTGTGGGCTTCTCACAGTGCTGTCTTCTCTTGTTGAATATATAGAGAATCAGAGCTGGTAACAGGAAGCTGTTGGAGCCATAGAACTGGAACTGGAACTGGAACATGGAACTGGTAGAAATAAGTAGTACCTGTGAGGCATTACTAGAGGCCAAGTGTGAACTACAGTGAGAGTGAAAAGTTTAAATGGTAAAGGATACATAATAGAAATACCCAAAAGAAAAGAAGAAGATGGGGGGGGCAAAATAAAAAGAATGAGAATTTTCCAAACTGTTAAGATGTACAAAACCACAGATTCAGTAATATTAGAGAAGACCAACTAGCATTTACATTGAAAAAAAGAGTCATATTATATTCAAATTGCAGAAAACCAAATACAAAGAAAAATAAGCCTTACTATAATGAAAAAAAAAATAAAAAATAATTACATTATTTCTTATCAGAAACCTTGCAAGAAAGAAGAGAGAACAGTGGGATATACAGAATGTTGAAAACAGAAACTCTGTAATTCTATATCCATTGAAATTATTATGTAAAAAATGAAGAAATGCTCTATATGACAGCAAAAAAAAAAAAAAAAAAAAAGTATTTATAATCAGCAGAACTGCCCAGTTAGAAATGCTGGAAGTTCCTTGTTAGCCACTCAATTGTGTCAGACTCTTTGTGATCCCATGGATTGTAGCCTGCCAGGCTTCTCTGTCCATGGGATTTTCCAGGCAAGAACACTGGAGTGGGTTGCCATTTTCTTTCCCAGGGAATCTTCCCAACCCAGGGATCAAACCCAGGTCTCCCACATTGCAGGCAGACCCGTTACCATCTGAGCCACCAGGGAACCCCTAAAAGTTCCTTAGGGAGAATAAAAGTTGTGTGGTCAGAAAATTTATCTTCATAAAATGGAAGAGATTCAAAATTAGAATAAATGAAAATAAAATTAAAATTTTAACTTACTTAGTACATCAATTGAGAACTTCCAGATGTTCAAGCTAGATTTAGAAAAGGCAGAGGAACCAGAGATCAAATTGCCAACATCCATTGGATCATAAATAAACCAAGAGCATTCCAGAACATCTACATCTGCTTCATTGACTATGCTAAAACCTTTGACTTTGTGAATCACAACAAACTGGAAAATTCTAAAGTATTTTTTCCCTGTTTATTTAACTTATATGCAGAGCACATCATGTGAAATGCTGGGCTGGATGAAGCACAGGCTGGAATCAAGATTACTGGGAGAAATATCAAAACAGTATGCAGATGACACCACCCTAATGGCAGAAAGCAAAGAACTAAAGAGCCTCTTGATGAAAGTGAAAGAGGAGAGTGAAAACGCTGTCTTAAAATTCAGCATTCAAAAAACAAAGATCATAGCATCTGGTTCCATCACTTCATGGCATATAGATGGGGAAACACTGGAAACAGTGAAAGACTATTTTCTGGGCTCCAAAATCACTGTGGATGGTGACTGCAGCCATTTAAATTCAAAGATTCTTGCTCCTTGGAAGAGAAGCTAGGACAAATCTAGACAGTGTATTAAAAAGAAGAGACATCATTTTGCTAACAAAGGTCCGTATAGTCAAAGCTACAGTTTTTCCAGTAGTCATGTATGGATGTGAGAGTTGGATCATAAGGAAGACTGAGCACCACAATTTGATGCTTTTGAACTGTGGTGTTGGAGAAGACTCTTGAGAGTCCCTTGGACTACAAGGAGATCAAATTATTCAATCCTAAAGGAAATCAATCCTGATTATTCACTGGAAGGACTGATGCTGAAGCTGAGGCTCCAATATTTTGGCCACCTGGTGAAAAGAGCCGACTCATTAGAAAAGACCCTGATGCTGGGAAAGATTGAAGGCAGGAGGAGAAGGGGACGACAGAGAATGAGATGGTTGAATTGCATCACCGACTCAATAGACATGAGTTTGAGAACACTCCAGGGGATGGTGAGGGACAGGGAAGCCTGGTGTGCTGCAGTCTGTGAGGTTGCAAAGAGTTGGACACAACTGAGTGACTGAATAACAACAATCATTTGGATGATTCTAGATTATGGATGATTGAAATGAATGCCAACAGCGTTATAAGGCATAAGAGGAATAAACCAGGAATATTCTGTTATAAACTGCCTGCATTGCCTATAAAATGGCATAATGTTATTTGAAAATGAGCCTAAATTAGTTATAAATGCATATTTTTTTTTCATTTATTTTTATTAGTTGGAGGCTAATTACTTTACAATATTGTAGTGGTTTTTGCCATACATTGACATGAATCAGCCATGGATTTACGTGTGTTCCCCATCCTGAACCCCCCTCCCACCTCCCTCCCCATCCCATCCCTCTGGGTCATCCCAGAGCACCAGCCCTGAGCACTTGTCTCATTCATCCAACCTGGGCTGGTGATCTGTTTCACCCTTGACAGTATGCTTGTTTCAATGCTGTTCTCTCAGAACATCCCACCCTCGCCTTCTCCCACAGAGTCCCAAAGTCTGTTCTATACATCTGTGTCTCTTTTTCTGTTTTGCATATAGGGTTATTGTTACCATCTTTTTAAGTTCCATCTATATGCGTTAGTATACTGTATTGGTCTTTATCTTTCCGGCTTACTTCACTCTGTATAATGGGCTCCAGTTTCATCCATCTCATTAGAACTGATTCAAATGAATTCATTTTAATGGCTGAGTTATATTCCATAGTGCATATGTACCATAGCTTTCTTATCCATTCACCTGCTGATGGGCATCTAGGTTGCTTCCATGTCCTGGCAATTATAAACAGTGCTGCGATGAACATTGGGGTGCACGTGTCTCTTTCAGATCTAGTTTCCTTGGTGTGTATGTCCAGGAGTGATATTGCTGGATCATATGGCAATTCTATTTCCAGTTTATAAATGCAAATTTTAAATTATAGAAAAATCATTAAAACAATTTTAAGAAATATAACTCATATGTAAAAGAAGAGAAAAATTAGAATCTTATAAAATACTCAAACTACAGGAGGAAGAAAAAAGATATCAAATGTCAAATATTAATTGTAAAAACAGGAAAAATTACAAATATGTGTTAACCCAACAGTATCAACAGTTAATCTAAATATGAATGGTGTAAGGCCTTTAATTAAAAAACAGAGAGTAGGTTAGAATAAAAACAGGACAAAACTATACGTTGTCTACAAGAAACCAGTTTAACTATTAAGAAGCAAATAGATTCAAAGTAAAAAAAAAAAAATGGGGAAAATATATCATACTAATACCAATAAAAGAAAACTGGAGTGGTTAATTCAGATGAAGCAGACTGCCAAAAGAAAATTTATGAGATTAGAGAAGAATGTTAGATAGTGGCATAAAGGTCAATTCCCCAATAGGTTATAGTAATCTTTAAAGTGCTAAAGTAAAAACAGAACGCTAAAGTACATGAGGCAAAAACTTATACCACTGCAAGGAGAAATAAGAAGATCATTATTTTATTGGGAAACTTCAACATCCTTCCTTCAATAACTGATAGAGTAAAAAGGCAGAACATATGTACATACTTAGCTAAGCTAAAAGGCAAACTAATAACTTGATATAATTGACATTTTTAGAAAACATTTACTTCTCAATATCATATGGAACATTCGCCAATATAGACAACATTCTAGACAATGAAACAGAACTTAATTTATTAAAAGACTATAAATTATACAAAGTATTTTAGGCCATAATGAAATTTAAACAGAAAACAACACAATGGAAATGTAGTAAGAAAATATTCACTTATCTAGAGATCCAAAAGTGCATTAATAAATAACACATGGGTCAAAGAAATCCTTAGAAATATTTTAAAATATTTTATTATTAAACTGAAAATATAGCTTGAAAAATTTATGGAATGCAGCAAAAGCAGCATGTATAGAAAAAAAGGAACATCTAAAATTAATAATCTAAGCTTCAACATTAGGAAATTAGGGTAAGAAAAGTAAGTAAGCCTAAGCAAGCAGCAGAAGAGAAATAATAAAAATTAGATCAGAAATTAATGATATTGAAATTGAGGATGGGAGGGTGAATATTCAGTGAAATAAAAGCTGTACTTACAGCAATATCTAGACAATTTAGTAAAAAGACATAGAGGAAAGCCAGAGAAGACACACATTTCCAATATCAGAAATGAAAGAAGAGTCATTACTACCAATTCATGGTCAATAAAAAGAATAATGAAGGAATACTACCAACTCTATAGCCACAAATATGATAATTTAAATGGAATGGACATTTTTCTTGAAAGACACAAACTACAATAACTCTGACAAAGAGAAATAGATGACCTGAATAGTATCATCCCTATGTTAAAAATTTAATCAGTAATTAATAACCTTCTAAAAGGAAATACTGTGCCTGGATGATCTCACTGGTGAAAGTCTACCAAATATTTAAGAAAGAAATGATACCAATAATCCTCAAATGCTCACAAAAAATATAAGCAGAGGAAATAATGGCTCTTTGCAAGAGACCATCAGTACACAATATCAAAAATAGATAAAGACAACACAGGGAAGAAAACTAAAAATAATTATTTCTCATGATCATAGATGCAAAAATCCTCATCAAAATATTATTATATTGATAACTCATAATGGATAAACAATTGTATATCATGGCTAAGTGACATTCATTCCAGGTATGCAAGGATGATATAAACTTGAAAATTTATTAATTCGTTATATAAACAATATAAATAGGAAAATTTATATGATTGTATAAATTAAGGTTAAAAATATAGAAAAATCTAACATCAATTTATATTAATAATTTTCAGTAAACTAGAAATAGAGGAGTATAGTCCTCTTCACTGAAGAATATCTATAAAAATCCTACAGCTAGCATCATAATGAATGGGAAGGATCTCAGTGCTTTCCCCTTAAGTTTAAGGAAAGGATGTCCCCACTTAACACTCCTATTAATCACTGTGAAAAGAGGCCTAGTAATCTCAGTAAGAGGAAAACAAGAAATAAGGTAGTATATAAATTAAGAAAAACAGAAATAAACAATATTTGCAGAAAACAAAATTTTCTATGTTAACAATTCTCCCCCAAATTAACCCAAACTACTGGGATTAGAGCAAGGTTATAGGATGCAAGATTAAGACACAAAAGATAATTGCTTTTATAAAAAACAGCAATGAACAATTGGAATTTGAAATTAAAAACAATATTATTTACATTAACATAGAAAACAACAGGATTCTTAAATATAAATCTAACAATATGTATAGGATTTATAAATATATATTTATAAACATTGATGAAAGAGATAAAAGATCTAAATAAATGGAAGGATATTCTATGTTCATAGATTGGAAGACTCAATATTTTTTAAATGTAAGTTCTACCCAATTTGGTGTATAGAATTGTCTTAATTGAAACACAAATGTTATTATGAACTTATCAACAAACATATTCTAAAATTTATATGGAAAGGTAAAAGACCTGGAATTAAAACAAAATTGAACTCGCACACTACTGAAAAAGAACAAAATTGGGGAAATAAGCAATTCAATTAAAAATGGCCACAGGATCTGAACTTCTGAACCGTGAACTTCCAGATCTTCAAGTTAGATTTAGAAAAGACAGAGGAACCAGATCAAATTGCCAACATCTGTAGGATCATAAAAAAAAAAACACGAGAGTTCCAGAAAAACTTCTATCTCTGCTTTATTGACTAAGCCAAAGCTTTTGACTGTGTTGACCACAACAAACTATGGAAAATTCTTAAAGAGATGGAAATACCAGACCACCTGACCTGCCTCCTGAGAAATTTGTATGCAGGTCAAGAAGCAACAGTTAGAACCGGGCACAGAATAAAGACTGATTCCAAATAGGAAAAGGAGCATGTCAAGGCTGTATATTGTCACCCTGCTTATTTAACTTACATGCAGACTACATCCTGCATAATGCCGGGCTGGATGAAGCACATGCTGGATTCAGGATGGCTGGGAGAAATATCAATAATTTTGTATGTATGCGGATGACACCACCTTTATGGCAAAAAGTGAAGAAGAATTAAAGAGCCTCTTGATGAAAGTCAAAGAGGAGGGTGAAAAAGTTGGTTTAAAATTCAACATTCAGAAAACTGAGATCATGGCATCAAGTCCCATTACTTCATGGCAAATAGTTGGGGAAATAATGGAAACAATGAAAGACTTTATTTTGGGGGGCTCCACAATCACTGCAGATGGTGACTGCAGCCATGAAATTAAAAGTTGCTCCTTGGAAGAAAAGCTATAACCAACATAGATAGCATAATAAAAAGCAGACACATTACCTTGCCGACAAAAGTCTGTCTAGTCAAAGTTATGGTTTTTTCAGTAGTCATATATGGATGTGAGAGTTGGACTATAAAGAAAGCTGAGCACCAAAGAATTGATGCTTTTGAACTGTGGTGTTGGAGAAGGCTCTTGAGAGTCTCATGGATTTGCAAGGAGATCCAACTAGTCCATCCTAAAGGAAATCAGTCCTGAGTATTCATCGACTGATGCTGAAGCTGAAATGACAATAATTTGGCCACCTGATGCAAAGAACTGACTCATTTGAAAAGACTCTGATGCTGGGGAAGATTGAAGATGGGAGGAGAAGGGGATGACAGAGGATGAGGTGATTGGATGACATCACCGACTTGATGGACATGAGTCTGAGTAAGTAAGTTCCAGGAGTTGGTGATGGACAAGGAAGCCTCTCAAAGTGTCGGACACGACTGAGTGACTGAACTGAACTGAAAGGATCTGACTAACCACTTAATTAAAGAAGATACAGACATGGAAAATAAGCATAATAAAAAATGCAGATGCTTAATATAATTTTCATTTGGAAATTGCAAATTAAAACAGAAATGAGTTAATACTGCACAATCTTTAGAGAGGCTTAAAAAAAGAAAAGACAAACCAAATACCAAGAAGATGCAAATGAAACCCTTTGTCAGTGGTAATACAAAATGAGAAAGCCATTTTGGGGGATAGTTTGTAGATTACTACAGACCTAACTACTTTACAAATATATGAAATAGCCATATTGAACGCTGTTCTTTGGTGCTGAACTAAGAACCTCTGGGAATGAGCTAAGTACCATATGCTACAGCAACCACTCTCCTGTATTTCCTCATTCATCTGAAAACCTATGTTCATACATAAAAACTGCATCTGGGTATGTATAGCAGCTTTATTCATAATTACCAAAATGAGGAAACAACTAAAAATGCCTTTCAATAGATGAATGGGTAACAGACTGTGGACATTCATATATTGGAATACTGGTATATAAAATTATATAAAATAAATTCTTAATTAAGAAGACAGTAAGGGATATATATATATATATATATATATATATATATATATAAAGGGAGTGGCAGCCCATTCCAGTATTCTTGCCTGGAGAATCCCATGGACAGAGGAGCCTGGCAGGCTACAGTCTACCAGTCTACCAGGTCACAAACAGTTGGATACAACTGAGTGACTAAGCACACATGCACAGACACACACACACACACACACAGATAGATAGATGGGTTTCCTTGCTGGCACCATGGTAAAGAATCCACCTGCCATGTAGGAAATGCAGGTTCAATCCCTGGGTTGAAAAGATCCAATGGATTAGGAAATAGCAACCCACTCCAGTATTCTTGGCTGGAAAATTCCATGGACAATGGAGCCTGGAGGGTTACAGACCATGGGGTTGCAAAAAGTTGGACATGACTGAGCGACTAACACTTTCTCTTTCATAGTTGATTCACGTTACTATATAGCAGAAACAGCACAACATTGTAATGTAATTATCTCTCAATTAAAAATAATTTAAAAATTAAATAAGCCTCCATTCAAGAGAAAAAAAATACTAAAGAAAGTAAAGTCTAACAAACTGTTAAAGCCTAAAGGAAGCATAATAACTTATTAAACTATAATATCCTGGATGGGATCCTGTATCAAAAAAGGATATTACATAAATATTAATTTTAAGGAAATCTTATAAAGAGTCAACTTTAATTCAAAATAATTTATCAACATCAGTTCATTGATTTTAACACACATACCAGACTAATGCAAGAAGTTAAGAATAAGGGAAATTAGTTACAGAATATATGGTGCTACTTCTGTGTTCAGTTTTCTGTAAATCTAAAACTAACATTTAAAACATATTTCAAAGATGTAAGTTTGGGCTCCCTAGGTCATCTTGTCTCTCTTTACATTTTGAGATTTCTGTGTTGCTCATAAACCCAAAATAAGAATGGACATCCTATCTGCAGTTACTTGTCTATTGCATTCTGCCTTCACCTGTTTGGCTGAAGGAAACCATCTTGTCTGTTCATAGTTTTTCTTTTACTCTTCATTACTTTGCTTCCAGGAAATGTTGAAACACTTGAAACACTTTACTTTCAAGGTTAGTAAATTGCTTCTATAATTTTAACAGCCACATTGACACAGCATTCTAGATACAAAGGGCAATGACAAAAGTAATCAACACCTCAGAAAATAAGGGGAAATGCCAATAATTATTCTGACCAACCCTGAGTTCCATGTTTTCTTGTCCACAAATGTAAATCTCACAGTGTTAGATTCTTGACCTGAGAAATTCATATTGGCATCACTCCATAAACTGAAAGGCAGTGACATATAAAGAAAATGAGTCTTGGGACCTGAGGAGTCAAGAGGCTTAAGTTCTGATTCAGTCTCATCTACAGATGAGAGTAGAAAGTCAGTGAGCAGTTTTAATCTTTTTCAGGCTATTATTTTCACTTTCGAAGTTGAGAGGGTAGATTTATATGTACCATCTGTTTTTCTCCAATTTACAGTACTCTGTGTAGCTGATGAATCAGTAAATAATAGCAGTGATCTTTTTGTTGTTGTTGTTAGTTTGCATTAAGTAAAAGAAAAGAGAAAGGAAAGGAATTAACAAAAGAGAGATTCTAATTTTCTGGGTTTTTTTATTACTTGTATTCTATACCTACTCCCAACTATTCTTCTCACAGAAAAACAAAACACAAAAAATCCATATTTGAAACCATTTAATGATTTAGCACTGTATTTATAATATAAGGTCTACTCATTGAAGTATCTTAAAAAGTACTGCATGATCTGGCTTTACCATCATTTTAACAATTAATAGGAGTCTTGCCAGCTCCCATTGATTCCTGGCGCACTGGTCTTCCTCCAATATATGGAGCTCTTTCGTGTTTTAGATCTTACACACATAACTGAAAAACTCTTTTTCTAATGCTCTGCTTTTCTAGTTCCTGTTCATAATTCAGGTCTGTTTTAGGTCACCTCCCCTGAAAAGATTACACTTAACCTTGAATCTAGTCCCCGTTGCTATTCTAATTCATCCCACCTTTTACCTTTCCTCTAAAGTACTGATCACATTTTACATTAATATTTATGAGGTGATTTTTAAATGTGTTGCCAAAAATTTTTGACATTTCTGCCATTGATAAGTGAGATCTCTGTTCACCTCTCCTTAAGTCCAAGTCAACCTTAGTAATTCACTTATAATCAATAGAATGCATCTGAAGTGATGAAATTTGAGCTCAGAAAAGCCCATTAAAGGTGATGCAGATTCTGACTCTTTGGATGTTTCTCTGGAGAAAGTCAAGTATATTATAAGTAGTCTGACTATCCTGAGAAAATCATGGGACAGAAACCACTTGTAGGAACTTCAGTCAGTAGCTTATCTAAGTTCCCAGTTTCCAGTCATGGGGAAGAGTCTTCTGGGAGATTCAGCCCAGAAGAGCCGTGAGATGACTGCAGTCCAGCCAGCATCTGAGTATGACTTCATCAGAGACCACAAGCAACAACTGCCCATTCAAATCTTCCTATGGCCATGATCTACAAAATAAAATGGTCATGCTAATTTTGGAGGTAAGGTATTATTCAGCAATAATAACCAAAATAATAGGAATGCATGTGACTGTGTGGTTGATATCTTATGATGCAGGATAAGTATACGCAGAGAGGCTGTGTCTTTTTTGTTCACTGCCAAATGTCCAGTGCATAGGATAATGCCTGATGTGAAAAGCTTACTCAGTGGAAAAGACCCTGATGCAGGAAAGATAGAGGGCAGAAAAAGAAGGGGATGACAGAAGATGATAAGGCATTATCGACTCAATGGACATGAGTTTGAGCAAACTTAGGGAGATAATGGACAGGGAAGCATGATATGTTGCAGTCCATGGGTTGCAAAGAATGGAACACAACTGAGCAACTGAATAACAACAACAACAAAGGATGCTGCACTTACTATTTTAGTGTTGAAAAAATTATACTAGTATGTAATAGTTTCATAAACACTTAAAATGCTTATAAAGTGTTCATAAAATGTACTCAATATTAATATTTCTATGAATATGCTAAAAACATTTTCAGAGGGTTTCAATATAGAGTGCTGTTTAGAAACATGTTTGTTTTTCAGAATAGGTATAAACTACATCACTGTGGATTTTATTCTTTCAAATAACTTCAATTGCACTCTAACACTGCTGGCTAGATTGTACAATGATGCAGCCACTTTGGAAAAAAGTCTAGCATTTTCTTAAAATTTTAAACATAATTTGTTAGATTTACTAATGACCCAGCAATACTTCTCTAAGATAAACAGGAAAAAGGAAAACACATGTCCACACAAAGACTGTGTGACTATATGAATGTTCGTAACAGCATTTTTCATAATAGCAAAAAACAGAAGCAACCCAAATGCCCATCAGCTGGTGAATAGATAAAATAAATGTGGTATGTCCATGCGGTGGAATATTATTTGGAAGGAAAAAAAAAGAATGGAATACCGATGCATGCTACAAGACAAATGAATTCCAAGATATGCTAAGTGAAAGGACCCACAGACAAAAGACCACATATTGTTGGCCTCTGTTTATATGAAATATTCTTAAAAAATAAATCTATACCTACAAAAAGTAGATTCAAAAGAGTCTGCAAGTTCAGAGAGGAGAAAGGGGTGACTACAATAGGAAAGAGTATTCTTTCTGGGGTCATAAAATGTTTTAAACTATTATCATAATGATGTTTGTACAACTCTACAGTTTTAGAATAGCATACAACCCTATATGTATACATGACTGCAAAAATAAAATGAGCAAATTTTAAGATGAATTATCACTCAGAACAAAAAAAATGTACCGTTCTGTAGTAACCAACTATTGCTCCAGCTGTTGAACATGACTTGGTAGAGGTCTGGTGCCACTAGTTATGAAAGAAAGAAGAGTTGTTAGAATTGTCTGAGAATTTTCAGAACATATTTCTGAATGTGATTTATCTCATAAAGTAACTTACAGAACTTTTTCTAGGTTAGTATACATAACAACATAAAACAACAAGCTAAATACAATAGAAGGAACTAAAGCAAAGGAAGAAAGACAAAGTGTAATGTTAGCTGAGAAAAATGGGAGCAATTTGTAGCAAATGGAGAGGAAAGGAAATTTAGGAAAATCAACAGTATATTAAATGGTGCACAAACTGTAAGAGTAGCCAGGGTTTATTGTCATATAAACTGATTTACACCACTTTCAAAAGTCCTGCGGTGAAAAACACATTAAGAAAGCATGATCCACTAGAGTAGAAAAACATATACCTGGGTACATCTGAAAACAAGCGAAGATAGGAAAACTGATCATAACAATGAGGTCTTGTCTGTGCGAAAATTCAGTGATATTATTTCTCTCTAAAAGCAACTAAAAATTAAACATATTTACAAATGCAACTGCAAAATTTACTTCCTGTTCTAAAACATGCCTTCCCTTTCTGATACATATTGTGGTATTGAACAGCAAGATAAATTTAGAAAGAAATTACATATATATATATGTATACACGCACACATATATATATTTAAAGACTATATAATACATAGAGGAAATAATTTACATGGTAGAAAGACTGGCAAAAGTAGCAATTTTACTGTCTTATCAAAAACCTTGCAAAGTGTTAATGCTTCTGAATAAACACTCTGAACTAGCCAATTGGTATTAAAAGAACATTTCAAATGAGAACTTGTGTGAAAGTGGAGGCACACTTGTTCTCTCCAATTTTTATGAGTAACATAGCAAATGACGGTTCTTTAATTGAACTTAGCAAGAAGAAAAGACAGTTCATAAAATAAATGCTGTAGTAGTTGTCTTAAGTCTAGTTCTTTTCATTTACTACAGTGGATTTGGAAACTTTCAGTGATAACAATATCAGTGTGGAAAAAATTTTAAATGCTTGAAGTTCCTGTGTCAGAGACTACGATGTGTTCATAAGAACCTATTTCACTTTCCTTTCACATACTCTGCTAGGCTATATATATATATATATATATATTTTTTTTTTTTTTTTTTTCCCCTTGCCCTTAAGTGAGGCAATTTCCTGAGTTCTGGGAAAAAAAGTAAGAATAGTTATCTATATCTATTTCAGGCCAAGTAGTTAACATAGGCATGCTGTTTCCCAGTAGTCTTTTTCCCTGTCTTCTGCCAGAATGGCTAGGATGCTGAGGATGTATAGAACAGTGACATCACACAAAAGGAACCCAAGTGTCAGAGTGGTCAGATGTAAGGCAAGAGCATCTACATCCCACTGTGGGATGAATAAATAACAGCCTTTTATTTTGTTAAGCCATGTTTAAATCAAGAAGTGTTTATAGCAGAGGGTGATAACTAAATTAATAGAGAAATTAGTTATTTAGTATTGCTGCTGTGGTTCACCTGTTAAGTGGTGTCCGAATCTTTGGGGCTTCCCTGTTGGCTCACTGGTAAAGAATCTGCCTGCAATGCAGGAGACCCCAGTTTCATTCCTGGGTCAGGAAGATCCACTGGAGCAGGGATCGGCTACCCACTCCAGTGTTCTTGGGTTTCTCTGGTGGCTCAACTTGTAAAAAATCCGACTGTAATGTGGAAGACCTGGGTTTTATCCCTGATTTGGGAAGTTCCCCTGGAGAAGGTAATGGCAACCTACACCAGTATTCTTGCCTGGAGAATACCATGGACATTATAGTCCACGTGTCTCAACGAATCAGACACAACTGAGGGACTTTCACTTAAAGTCCAACTCTTTGTGACCCCATGGACTGCAGCATGCCAGGGCTTCCCTGTCTTTCACCATCTCTTGGAGTTTGCTCAAACTCATGTCCATCGAGTTGATGATGCCATCCATCCATCTCATTCTCTGTCAGCCCCACTCTCCTTTTGCCTTCAATCTTTCCCAGCATCAGGGTCTTTTCCGATGAGCCAGTTCTTCGCATCAGGTGGCCAAAGTATTTGAGTTTCAGCTTCACCAACAGTCCTTCCAATGAATACTCAGGATTGATTTCCTTTAGAATTGATTGGTTTGATCTCCTTGCAGTCTAAGGGACTCTTAACGGTCTTCTCCAGCACCATGTTCAAAAGCCTCAGTTCTTTGCACTCAGCCTTTTTTATGGTGCAACTCTCAAATCCATACATGGCTAGTGGGGGAAAAAAAAAAAAAAAACATAGCTTTGACTATACAGATCTTTATTGGCAAAGTGATGTATCTGCTTTTTATTTTTTTAATGTTTCCTAGATACTTTAAGAAAACTTTGCATTTTGAAATTAACCAGATGCAACGTGGGAGGCAACATACAGATTCCATGAGCCCTCCGCCCAGCCTCCCTACACACTTACAGCAGAAATAGAGGAGACACTGAGATTTAAGTTACCCCTAAAAATACAAAATGCAGGTACAAACCGTTAGGTTCTTTAAGGGCTCCTTCCAATGCATGAGGCTGAGTGACCTTTGCCGATTCAGAAACAGAGCTGCTCACCCTTTTGTTTGCAGCGCCCTGGTTAAAAGAATTCCAAACAACTTAAGGAAGCACAGGACGCAGGGAGCTGCCAGCTACCTTGTGAGCCGCGGGGATGCAGGGCTGCAGTGGGTCCTGGCCCTGCAGAGGCGCTGGTGCTGGCGGGAAGCAGACGAGTATCTGCTTTTTAATATGCTTTCTAGAGTTGTTGTAACTTTCCTTCCAAGGAGCGTGTCTTTGAATTTCACAGCTGAAGTTACCCTCTGCAGTGATTTTGGAGCCCAAGAAAATAAAATCTGTCTCTGCTTTCACTTTTTCCCTATTTATTTGTCATGAAGTGATGGAACTGAATGTCATCTTTGTTTTTAAATGTTAAATTTTAAGCCAACTTTTTCACTCTCCTCTTTCACCCTTATCAAGAGGGTCTTTAGTTCCTCTTCACTTTCCACTATTAGAGTGGTGGTGGTGGTTTAGTTGCTAAGTCGTGTCCAACCCTTGCAACCCCATGGACTGTAGCCTGCCAGGCTTCTCTGTCCATGGGATTTTCCAGGCAAGAGTACTGGAGTGAGTTGCCATTTCCTTCTCCAGGGGATCTTCCCGGCCCAGGAATCGAACTGGGGTCTCCTGCACTGCAGGCAGATTCTTTACCAACTGAGCTACAGAGCGTCATCTGCATATCTGAGGTTGTTGATATTTCTTCCAGCAATCTTGATTCCAACTTGTGATTCATCTAGCTCAGCATTTCATATGATGAACTCTGCATGTAAGTTAAATAAATAGTTCTTTAGAGTGGGATGCTGTAATTAAAAAAAAAAACAACTGTAAAATGCTTGGCATTGGTTTTGCCATTGGGCTTTTAGAAGTGAGATAGCATACTGAAAACTAGAAATCCATATTGTAAAATGCAAAATGTTTAATTGTCTTATCTACAATAATTTGAAAGGCATAACAGATGACTATGAAGCAGGCGGTCCAGGAGAGTGGTAGGAAAAAGTAGTCATGTTTGTATGTTTTTGACTTTCTTTGCTTTCCACAAAGGACAATGACAGATAGCTTAAGCAAAAAGGAGCTGGATCTCAGAATAAGGTCAATGCAAATATAGACAGAATAGAGAGTAAGAAAACTTAACAAAGGGAAAATTGTTTTAACACTAACCTACTCATATTAACTCTTTCCTTCTACTTTACTGTTACTTAAATACTTCTATTTTACAATGCCTCTTTCCCTGGCAATATTAATAATATCATATATTTTTAATCAGATAATAGATATTAGGGTATGACACATAATAGCTCCTTAACTAAAGTATAAGAACGCTGAGTTAGTTTTTCAAATGTTGCCAGGTGCAAAGACAAGTACCCAACATATAATGGTCATTCAAAAAATGTATTTGTTGAATGTATTTACATGTTTAATGTATTAAATTAAAACAATAAGGAGAAATGAAAGTTTAAGTTTCTATTCTGATAGTCTTGCATAAACACAAATTTTCAGAAAGAAAAGGTACCCATACAGATAAGTCACTGGAATAAGTATTGTATGATTACAGAGTGTCATATATGTACAATTTTGTACATGTGAAAAATTGCTACTATGCACAGTCATGCAGTTTTCCTATGGATAAAGATCATTAGGTACACCTATATGCGCAAAAGTTTAGTGTATAGGCTCATTGAAACAATGTAGACAGCCTACCTTGGGGAAATGGGAAGCATCTCAGCAACAGGGAATTAGTAGGGAGCTGTTATGAGTCTAGCTTCTGTTAGATGACTTTTGTGAGGGTTCAGGAAGCAGTGTTTCTCTTTCCATGGAGTGCTGTTGAAAAGCAGGAGTAATTCTAGGATTGGGTATGTTGTTGGTGTTCAGTCGCTCAGTCGTGTATGACTCTGCAACCCCATCAACTGCAGCAGGGCAGGCTTCCCTGTCCTCTCCATCTCCTGGGGTTTGCTCAAACTCGTGTCCATTGAATCGCTGATGCCGTCCAACCATCCCATGCTCTGCCGTCCACTTCTCCTCCTGTCTTCAATCTTTCCCAGTATCACGGTCTATTCCAATGAGTTGGCCCCTCGCATCAGGTGGTGGCCAGAGTATTGGACCTTCAGCTTCAGCATCAGTCCTTCCAATGAATATTTAATTGATTTCCTTTAGGATTGAATGGATTGTCTCCTTGTTGTCCAAGGCACTCTCAAGAGTCTTTTCCAACACTACTTTTCAAAAGCATAAATTCTTCGGCACTCAGCCTTTTTTATTGTCCAGCTCCCACATCCATACATGACTACTGGGAAAACCATAGCTTTGATTATATATACTTTGTTGGCAAAGTAATATCTCTGATATTTTAATAAGCTGTCTAGGTTTGTCATTGCTTTTCTTCCAAGGAAGAAGCATCTTCTAATTTCATGGCTGCAGTCACCATCCACAGTGATTTGGAGCCCAAGAAAATAAAGTCTGTCACTGTTTCCATTGTTTCCCCAAATATTTGCCATGAAGCCATGGACCAGATGCCATGATCTTTGTTTTTAAAATGTTGAGTTTTAAACCAGCTTTTTCACTCTCCTCTTTCTCTTTCGTCTAGATGTTCTTTACTTCCTCTTCTTTTTCTGCCATAAGAGTGGTGTCATCTGCATATCTGATGTTATTGAAATTTATCCCAGCAATCTTGATTCTGGCTTGTGCTTCATTCAGCCTGGCATTTTGCATGATGTACTCTGAATATAAGTTAAATAAGCATGGTGACGATATAAACGTTTTATTTAGATGGTGGGAAAACTGAAGCAGGTCTAAAATAGAAACATATAATTGATAAGGAAGCATCATTGAAATGAAAGAAATGAAGGTGTTATTCCCTCAATCATATGCAACTCTCTGTGACTCCATGGACTATTACCTGCTAAGCTCCTCAGTCCATGGAACTCTCCAGGCAAGAATACTAGAGTGGGTCGCCATGCCCTTCCTCAGGAGACCTTCACAACCCAGGGATCAAACCTGGGTCTCCTTAATGTTAGCATGTCTTATTTAGATAGTGAGAGATTTGGAGCAGATCTAAAGCAGATACATATAACTGATAAAGAAGTAGCATTAACCATGTTATTATGGGAAAGGGAATGCTTGGTCATTTCTTATTTTTGTCTATGCTTAGGGATGATTAAAGAGTGGCTTTTGTTTTTGACTGTCTACCTCATTATTTGAAATAACATTATCTGAAGTCAATGACCTCTGAAATTGTTTTTATTCAACAGGAGAAAAACATGGATTATATCTTAAAGCTAAACACAACCTCATCTAAGAGCTTTAGGGACTGCCTTTCTCATTTTGCAAATGAAAAATGATTGACTTGGTAAATCACAAATATAAAAATCATAAAATCACTGTCATTTTTAAATAAGATAGGAAAATATCCATTTGTTCTGGTCAGGAAAGGAAATAGGGATTCTAATATAATAATCATAAATTTAAAATCTCCATACATTCCAGCTTGTCTTTTTCTCAAGTTATTCTCTTATCAAAAATAAATAACAGTAAACATATGAAGTGAGCTTTGGCTACTGTCAGTCTATTTTCCCTTCCAAAACAATATGTGTGTTCAGAATTTTTTTTCTTTTTTTTTGCAATGTTAAAACAGACATTGGAATGTCCCTTAAGAAACTATATATATTCTTTATTTTTTCAATATGAAATTTCATACTAATCAGTGTAATTTTCTGAACAAAGTAGCCAGGTATATATGTATATGTGTGTGTATATATATATATACATATATATATATATATATATATGTATATACACTTGACTTCCTTTCCCTTATGATTCAAAGTATGATTCAAAATTCCCTTAAAATTCAAAATTTTTACTTCAAACTTAAAAATACATTTTTATCTCTATCTATCTTACAGCTAGCAAATGTGAATTCCAATACATGAAAATAGATAATATTTAAGATAATTACGAGATGATACCTTAGTGACCTTTGGAAGAATTAGATAATACGTCTGTGAACTGTATACTGATCAGTGTTACAACGGACATCAATTTGAGCAAACCCTGGCAGATAGTGAAGGACAGAGGCAGAACAGATGATTAGGACATGACTGAGCGACTGAACTGAACTGAGCATAAACTAAAATTTCCCGCATATCTTGGCCCCTCTGAAATCATTTATAGATAAAGTAGATAAAATTCTCTCTGCAGTATATATTTTAATAACAGATATCACCATATTGCTGGATCTAGGTTTTGTAATTCCTTCTCAGAGAGGAATCCTAATGCTTTAGGAGCAATATTTATAGAAAGTCAGGATCATTTTGGGTGATAATCATGAAAGACTGAATTCTCATAACTGAGTAGAAAATGTGGTTACAAAGCACATGATCTTTTGATTCTTTTCCTTTAAGTGACAAGCAAAAATAAAAATGTTAAAAGTAACCTCCTTGTTTTTGTTTTGTCTGAAAAAGATATTCTTTCTCTCTCTTTTAATCAAATATTAATCTGGTAAAATCTTGACTATTTTCATAATTTTTTAATAGAACTGATAGAGATCATTTGACCATGTACATAGAGTGCTTTTATATGTTTGACACTGGTAATTTCCTTTCCCTTAATTACTGAGAGAAAAATACAGTAATGGAATCTAGTGAGAATTTCTAGTAGATTTAAGTGGGGGGATTTTGTACACCAAATTATTATATTTTTATCAGACTTGCATATGATGTTATTAGGTAACAATTACAGGTGAAGACAAGTAACATATTTATTTTAAAATATTTTGATTTGTATCATGTGAAGTTCATGTCTAAACTAAGTGTTACATCTAAAACTTTAGTGCATAAACAGTTTTACTTTTGGAAAAGCAGAACCTTGATGGTTAAGATCTGCATGTATTAGAATCCTGATTGATTTTCTTCCCTGGGTAAAGTGATATCACATCAAATAAGACATCATAGAAAATTGTAGTTTATATGAATGCTTATGACATTATAAGTCGGTAAAATTTGATTGAGGATTAAATTTTCTTTAAGAGATTTTTCTCCATTCTCTAGGAATAAATTGCAAATTGATACCTTACTTGGACCAGAAAGAGAAATAGTCATTTGAAAATTTTGACACCAAATTTCTTAAGATGTGACCAGAAATAACTCTTTAGGGTTATTGCTTAGATATTACCTTTAGAATTCTATGACAATTTAAGGATTGATAAAGAAAGATGAAACTTGAAATTTTCAAAGTATTCATATTTTACTTATTTTTCAACTACTTATGGTGACACATCTTGACAACATGGCAAAACTCCTCATCTTTGAAATGTGTTATCCTATGTTCCTGATTATTATATTCTTTTTGATTGCTTGCAACATTTTTTTAAAATAAAGAGATAGCTATTACAGTTGAATTTATGATCCTTTAAAGGAAATCAGGGCAAGTTAATTGAACATTTTTTTATGAGGAGGCTTAATTTACAGGCAAAAAATGTTAACTCCAGATCTGAAATCATTTAATGGAAATATTTTCTCTTTGAATTATAACAATGAAAGATCTCAGTTCACTAGAGATATGGATCATTAATACCCTGAATTTATTTGTAGGCAATAAAAATTTGTAAGAATGGTTACCTAGAATAGATCAAAAAAATTTTTCCCAACTTTACTTTTCATTAGCATAACTAGTCTAAGAGTATTTAATTAGTGATCTCATAGAAAGACCAAAAATTAAAATAAAGCTTACACCCATTAAATTTTATTTTATAATAATTGTATGTTTCAAGTTAGAATATTGGCAAATAGCATTAGAGTCACTTGAAATGGTGTCATATGCTAGAATGAAAAAATTTAATAATTTCTAATAGTATGTTTTTGCTAATAAAATAGCCTGCATTCCTAAAATTCAAAGCTGAGATAATGATCAAAAATTCTAGAATGAGGATAGCCTCATAGAGAAAGTCTTGTCTCTATAATGCTAATTCCTTATGAATCCACCAGCAAAATTTAAACATATAAATTAATTTTCCAGACTTCCTATAAAATAAAATTTTGTTGTATCATAGTAATGCATTAAGCAGACTTAAATCATTTGTCCTGAGTATATAGTTTCCATGTAAATAGTATAGCTAAGATGAGGTTCATGCTTTAAAATATTTAATATAAAATAAGTTTCTATGGATAGATACCTCAAATTGATTATTTTTATGGGCAGTTGTCTTACTAAATGTAATGAATAATTTGGGACTGCAGAAAAAGGTCCCAATAACAACATGTACAGTGTTCCTATAATAATTCCCAGAAAAATTAGTGCTTTTGCTAATTCCTCATTTTCTCTTCCTATTTGTTTCTCATCTTTTCTATCCTATAATGTTCTCAGAAGCTCCAAAATCTTCCCTTCTTGAGTTGAAGATAAGTTATTATCTTAGCAGCAATTGATAAATGAGTATAAGTGTCTCAGATATCCCCTCTAGCACTCTAGCACTTATTCTCTAAATTTTTCCCACTTTATTATTCTCTAAATTCTCTAAATTTTTAAAAATCTCTCCCACTAATGTCTGATGGCAAATATTACCATAGTACTAACACTTATTTGGCTATTTGATTTTCTTTACTATATTAGTAGCCTTTAATATTTAGTGTATTCTCATTACTTGGATAACCCCTTTATAATCAAGATGTATTCTTAATTTAAAAACAAAAAACAAAAAAACACATAGGTTTAAATATTTTGTGGGTTTCCCAGGAAGCTCAGTGGTAAAGAATCGCCTGCTAGTGCAGGAGACATAAGAGACATGGGTTCAATCCCTGGGTCAGAAAGATCCCCTGGAGGAGGGCACAGCAGCTCACTCTGGTATTCTCTCTTGGAGAATCCCGTGGACAGAGGAGCCTAGTGGGCTACAATCCATGGGGTCAAAAGGAGTGGAACACAAATGAGTGACTTAGCAGCAGCAGCATTTTGTATGCGCAGTTGTCCCTTGGTATTATCAGGAGATTGCTTTCAGGACCCCTGAAGATACCAAAATCCCCAGTTGCTCAAATCTTTCTTATTAAATGGTATCAAACAGTTCACCCTCCTATGGCAGGTTCAGCCAACCTGGGATCAGATCTGTGATGCCGAACCTGTGGTTTGGAGGGTAGACTGTATATGTACATGTGCATGTATAATACTTTTTATACAATGCATTTTTTTCTTTTGTTGCTTGGTTTTTACTTGTCCATGTCTCTCTCTCTCTTTTTTTTTGAAACCAAATTCTACAATGTTAAAGAGAACTAGTATGTTTCCTAAGTATTTATTAATATTCATATTCTCTGTGTGTGTGTGAGAGAGAGAGAGCAATTGAGCAAGAGAGAGATTGGTATCTGAATCACTGCAAACGATAGAGTATTAGAAGTTTTAACATCTGATAAAGATTCATTCCATTCTTTTTTACTGAATATATAACATGCCCTATTTCAGTCTTGGGAATGACTATATAATTCCATAGTGCATGTTAGAGCTCTTTTCATGATTTCCATAGTGTGATTACTCCACAACTTATTCAGTCTGTCACCCAATACTCTTTTTGTTGGTTTGTTTGTTTTTAATGAACAATGTTACCATAGGCTTCAATTTCACAATCCATGTGTTCTCATTATATTGAGACTTAAATCCATATATAAACTGTAGAACTAGATTTCCAAGTTTAATTTCTAGCTCTTACTTTCTATCCTTGTAACTTTGGGTAAATTAACTAATGTTTCTGACCATAATTTCCTAAAAGAAGTACTTGATAAACACACAAAATTTAGGCTCCTCTGAAAATTGCTTCTAAGAAACTTGGACTATCTTGCTGAAGATATGTCACAGAGAAAGAGGCCCTAGCTAAGAACCCAGGCTAACCATACATGTGAATGAAGTATCCTTGGAATGTCATAGAGTAGCTAGCAACCTAAAGATGGCAGCTGAATGGGTAACACCAGGCTATGTGATTACTTAAAGAAACGTGCCACTGATCCCAGTCTATACTACAACATCATAACCACATAAATCTTCCTTTTGGTCTCTATATCTTTATTAATCCCTTTACTTTTAATCTGCATGTGCCTTTATAGTTAAAGTGGGTTTCTTATAAACAACATAGAATTGAATCTTGTTGCTTGATCCACTCTTGCAGTCTCTGTCTGTGCCCCACCCCTTGGTATGTTTAGACTCTTGACTTTCAAAGTAATTATAGACATATTTGCATTACTATCTAACAAACTTGTTGCTGGATTTTATTCATTGCCCTTGTTCTCTTTTTCTTCTTTTGAATTTTTTTCTCTCTTCTATGGTTGCAATTTGAGTATTTTGTATGATTCTGTTATCTCATTTTCTCTTTCCTTGGCACATAAACTAAACCTAATATTTTGTGGTTGCCCTAGTGTTCTCAATGCATGTTCTTATTCTTGATCCTCTGTAAGTAAGATGGTGTTTTTTCCTCTGAATTTTTTTTTCAAGATTTTTGTCTGTTTCAAATTTCTGCAATTTGTCTATGATGTGACTCAGAGGTTTTAAAAATATGTATCCTCTTGATGTTCTTTGAGCTTCCTAGATCTGTGGCTGGGTGTCTTATATAAATATTAATCTTGGAAAATTCTCAGTCATTATTGTTTCAAATAGATCATCTTTTCCTTTCTCTCTTTTTTCTTTTTCCAGTATTCTGATTACATATATGTTTCAGGATCTTCAGGATGTTTTATAATGTTTCCCAATTCAGATCCAGTGCAAGTAAGTAGTCCTTGACTATATTGGAAAATGCTATATAAATAGGTTAGTAATGATTGGCTAACTCGGGACATTGGATCTTATTAATAATAGCATATTTCATGGAATTAAAAAAAAAAACACCGTATTAGTCATGGGAATTAATAGGTTTCTTTACAATGTATATTTACTATATTCTATTTTAGTATGTCATATAAAATGGAAAGATAGGACAAATGACAGAATTTAATAACTTTGCATTTCCATTTATTTCTCAATTACTATTTCAATTTTAGTATATTAAGTTAAGATATCTGACCTGAAATTTATAATGAGAAAGTTAATCTTCCCACTTATTTCATTATCTAAATATATTCTAGGATTGTTCCAAATCATACATGTATTAACAGACAACAAAAACTCCATTTTAGTAGTTTTTCCTCTTTTTATTCCACCATACCTTGATCTCATTGTGCTCTTATCTGGGCTCCTGTAATTTAGGAGCCATAATAGCACCAATATTAGAGAGAAGAGTGCACTTAATAATGGCATGTACCTCTTTGGACATTCATTCTGTTAATCGGCCTAACAGAAAACTAATCATCATTAGTGTAATCATTTTATTTCAGAAACTTCTAACCTCCCTGTTGAACTACTGTATTAGCAATTGGAAATTATTAAAAGTATGACAGGAGCACAAGGATTATTATGAACTAGTACTTAAAAATATCTAAATCACTGGGAGAAATCTTGCAATAAGAATAAATACAAATCTCTTGGTAACAGGCATGGAGCAGGTAATGATAAGCATATCACCAGACCACAAAATGCATGGAATATAATTCTTTAGAGGTAATGTTTTGTTTGAGTAGCTCTTATTTTTGAGTGATTCTATCTCTCCAAAACTTGTATGTTTGTTTATTTTATCTTAGTCCAATAAATTATTTAATGTAACAGGGATAAAGTCTCACAGCCAAGTGACAGAAACTGATTTCATCATAAGTAGCACAGTTTCAAACACTGTGCTCTTAACAGTTAAACTGAAATATAATTTAAAATATTTCTTTGATATATTTATTGGTTTGACTCTATATTCTTAATTTAATTTTGGTTCCTATCTTAATATTGGGCCCCCAACAAAGTCCTTTCTAAGCAGCTGTTCTTATTGAAAGGATCTTCCCTTGTCAATACGTTGCACATGTTCTGTGTGTGTGTGTGTGTGTGTGTGTGTCTGTATGTGTGTAGTCAGTCTCTCAGTCATGTCCAACTCTTTGCCATCTCAGACAGTAAAGAATATGCCTGCAATGTGGGAGACCCGGCTTTGATCCCTGGGTCAGGAAGATCCCCTGGAGAAGGGAATGGCAACCCACTCCAGTATTCTCACCTGGAGAATCGCCATGGACAGAGGAGCCTGGAGGGCTACAGTCCATGGGGTCCCAAAGAGTTGGATGTGACTAACACTTAGAGCTTCCCATGTGACATTAGTGATAAAGAAACCTCCTGCCAATTCAGGAGACATTAAGATGTGAGTTTGATTCCTGGGTTGAGAAAATGCCCTGGAGAAGGGAATGGCAACCCACTCCAGCATTCTTGCATGGAGAATCCTATGGACAGAGGAGCTTGGCAGGCTACAGTCCATAGCGTCGTGAAGAGTCATACACGACTGAAGTGACTTAGCATATATACATATGTATATACATACATATGTATATACACACACAC
Organism: Odocoileus virginianus; assembly: GCF_023699985.2. Taxonomy (NCBI): domain Eukaryota; kingdom Metazoa; phylum Chordata; class Mammalia; order Artiodactyla; family Cervidae; genus Odocoileus; species Odocoileus virginianus. The sequence goes on from NC_069680.1 coordinate 37,336,429, forward strand.
ATTATATAGATATTGTTCCTAAAATTACTTTCCTAAACTAAATCACTTACTAGTATTCTTTACTTTCTGCATTGCCATTCTTATTTGGAAAGATTTTTATCATCTTTCATAAATGTTTAACTTCTAGTTTCTCTATTCTGTTTCCCATCCTTCAAGTGATCTCTGATTGTTTTCATCTCATTCCTCAGCCAAAAATTCATGAGACCATAACATGAACTTCTACGACTCCCTCTCTTTCTCCAGAGCATACGCCTCCTCAGTACCCTCAGAACAGTCATTTTGAGTGCATTGAACTGTGATCTCTGCATCTTCATCTCTGTAATGTTGCCATGTTCTTCTTCCAGAAGAAAGTGCAGGTGAATATGAAGTGATATAATGTTTCCCTTTTCTCTGGGTAACATTCTTGTCCCGTCTCCCATATAATGCTTGAAGACAATCATTTCATGCCTCACATATTGTGTTTTGCTTTTGTGCTTGTTTATAGCATCACGCCTAGTCTAGAGCTAATTATACTGTTAGGCCAGAACAGAAGTTCCTCGAACTTTATTTTTTCTGATACATTATGCTATCTATTCAGCTTCTCAGATTCCAATTACCTGTATATCCCTGTATGTCCCACAAGACAATGAGTCTCTGTTTCTGGTCAATTATTTTTCACTATAATTCAGTTTGATAGTTTAAATCCACTGATGTTTATATGTTCAATCTTCTCTTAAAGTCATTCATTGAACTTTTCCATTCATATATGAAATTTGGGGCTCAATTGTTTATTTTTGTTGTTTGTTTCTAGTTCTTATTACTGTAATACTCTATTTATTTCTCATTATGTTTATGTGTATCTTAAATCTTTGTTCATAGAAAATATTTAATGGCTTTTTAAATTGCTTTCACTAATTCTAAACATGTCTGTCTTTTTATTGAAAATATTGATAATTTTTCTTCTGATAGTTGGTCATATTTCTCCTTGTCTACACATATTAAGTTTTGCTTTGTTTTGCATATAAGAAATGATGGCTAATATTGTTTTGAATACCTGCTGTGTGTTTTCTTTTTTTAAAGAGGGTTACATATAGTGCTGATGTGCAGTTCATTTACATTTGAATCTGTTTTATTTTTTTAAGTCTTGTTTTTTAAGCTTCTTTAGTTCCTCTAGAGTAGGAACTAGCATTTGTGTATCCCTGAATAGTGGGATATAGAGAATGGTATTTCTGGGGTCTCAAATGAGTAGATATTCAGTAAGATTTCTCCAGTATGAATAAATAAATTCCATTGTCTCCAAGCTTTCTGTAATATTCAAATCTCCAGTTTTTTGTTCTATTAACAACACCTTGAAAATAATGCCCTGCCCACCTCTCCCAACCTCCAAATCACAAAAACCATGTCCTGCCTGTTTATGTGGTCTTGATTTGTACATAGAAATCTGTGTTTGGACAATGACTTAGGGAGAACCCTGTGCAGATTTCTGCAGTGCATTCTACGAAAAATTCCTATGTCTGGCACACTGTTCAGAAATCTTAGCTGTGTCAGCAATTGAGAGTTCCAATTTCTTATTCTTTAGATTAGCAAGATCATTGTCTCTATTTGGATTCGTTTCCTTACAATAAAGTGAACAAGAATCTGAAATCAAAAAGTCTGGATTATCCAGGATTTTATCTTGTGACTTTTCATCCCACCTATAATCTCTGTTCTACAATGCTTTTGGTTCAACATCTGAAAATAGTTTATTCAGTTTAATTCTTGTTTATAGTGAGAGATCTAGTCTGTTATCAATTACTGCACAAAGGACAGAGCAGAAAACTCTGAATTTTTAAAAATAAAGATACTACTCATTCAATGTCTACCCTTTAAATGAAATGTGAGTAAATCTATTTACTTACAAAAATACAGAACTTGTAGATTCAATTGTTTTGATACCTATGATTAGCTTTCTCATCACCAGGAATTAGTATAATAATAACAAAAATAGAATATAACCATACCAAAAATACTTTTCAATTTTTTTCAGTAAATCTATTTACTTACAAAAATACAGAACTTGTAGATTCAATTGTTTTGATACCTATGATTAGCTTTCTCATCACCAGGAATTAGTATAATAATAACAAAAATAGAATATAACCATACCAAAAATACTTTTCAATTTTTTTCAGTGAATACAAATTATTAATAAATTACAATAATGTATATATAATTATTTCATATCTATTACTTAAAAGAATATAAGCATTAAAAGATCTTCATAGACTTTATAGCTCTTGGTATTTAATTCTTGAAATTGTTGCTGTGCTCTTAGAACAATCAGTTCTTATAAATGTATTAGTTATTTGAGAACCAAAAACTAATATCATATATTTATTAAATCTAGAGGATATTCTTCATATTTTTTGAGTTGGAAGTGACAATTTAACTATGATTTCCTCTAGGATGGACTGGTTGTATGCCCTTGCAAGTCCAAGAGACTTTCAAGAGTCTTCTCCAACACCACAGTTCAAAAGCATCAATTCTTTAGTACTTAGCTCTTTTTATAGTCCAACTCTCACATCCATACATGACTACTGGAAAAAATCATAGCTTTGACTAGACAGACTTTTGTTGGCAAAGTAATATCTCTGCTTTCTAATACCCTGTCTAGGTTGGTCTTAGCTTTTCTTCCAAGCAGCAAGTGTCTTTTAATTTCATGGCTGCAGTCACCATCTGCAGTGATTTTGGAGAACCCCAAAATAAAGTCATCACTGTTTCCACTGTTTCCCCATCTATTTTCCATGAAGTGATGGGACCAAATGCCATGATAATAGTTTTATGTTAAATGAGTTTTAAGCCAACATTTTCACTCTCCACTTTCACTTTCATCAAGAGGCTCTTTAGTTCTTCTTCACTTTCTGCCATAAGGGTGGTGTCATCTACATATCTGAGGTTATTGATATTTCTCCCAGAAAACTTGTACCCAGCTTGTGCTTCATCCAGCCTGGCATTTCACATGATGTACTCTGCATATAAGTTAAATAAGCAGAGTGATGAGACACAGCCTTGACGTACTCTTTTCCCGATTTAGAACGAGTCTGTTGTTCCATGTCCCTTTCTAACTATTGCTTCCCTACATGCATTCAGATTTCTCAGGAGCCAGGTCAGGTGGTCTAGTATTCCCATCTCTTTAAGAATTCTCCACAGTTTGTTGTGACCCACACAGTCAAAGACTTTGTCATAGTCAATAAAGCAGAAATGGATGTTTTTCTGGAACTCTCTTGCTTTTTTAGTGATCCAATGGCTGTTGGAAATTTGATCTCTGGTTCCTCTGCCTTTTTGAAACAAATGTGAACATCTGGAGATTCACAGTTCATGTACTACTGGAGCCTGGCTTGGAGAATTTTGAGCATTACTTTGCTAGCATGAGAGTGAGTGTAACTGTGCGGTAGTTTGAGCATTCTTTGGCATTGCCTTTCTTTGGGATAGGAATGATAACTGACCTTTTCCAGTCCTGTGGCCACTGCTGAGTTTTCCAGACTTGCTGACATGTTGAGTGCAGCACTTCCACAGCATCATCTTTTATGATTTGAAGTGGCTCAACTGGAATTGCATCACCTCCACTACCTTTGTTCCTAGTGATGCCTCCTAAGGCCCACTTGACTTCGCAGTCCAGAATGTCTGATTCTAGGTGAGTGATCATACCATCTGGGTTGTGAAGACTTTCTGGGTCATGAAGACTTTTTGTATGGTTCTTCTTTGTATTCTTGCCATCTCTTCTTAATATCTTCTGCTTCTGTTAGGTCCATACCATTGCTGTCCTTTATTGAAACGTTCCCTTGGTATCTCTAATTTTCTTGAAGAGACCTCTAGTCTTTCCCATTCTATTGCTTTCCATTGCATTGCATTGATCACTTTGCATTGATTTTCTTTACACTGATCACTGAAGGAGGCTTTCTTATCACTACTTGCTATTCTTTGGAACTCTGCATTCAAATGGGAATATCTTTCCTTTTCTCCTTTGCTTTTAGCTTCTATTCATTTCACAGCTATTTGTAAGGCCTCCTCAGACAAGCATTTTGCCTTTTTGCATTTCTTTTCCATGGGGATGGTCTTGATCCCTGTCTCCTGTACAATGTCACAAACCTCCATCCATAGTTCATCAGGCTCTCTGTCTATCAGATCTAGTCCCTTAAATCTATTTCTCATTTCCACTGTATATTCATAAGGGATTTAATTTAGGTCATATCTGAATGGTCTAGTGGTTATCTGTACCTTCTTCTGTTTAAGTCTGAATTTGGCAATAAGGAGTTCATGATCTGAGCCACAGTCAGCTCCCGGTCTTCTTTTTGCTGACTGTATAGACCTTCTCCATCTTTGGTTGCAAAGAATATAATCAATCTCATTTCGGTGTTGGCCATCTGGTGGCATCCATGTGTAGAGCCTTCTCTTGTGTTGTCGGAAGAGGGTGTTTGCTATGACCAGTGCGTTCTCTTGGCAAAACTCTATTAGCCTTTGCCCTGCTTCATTCCATACTCCAAGGCCAAATTTGCCTGTTACTCCTGGTGTTTCTTGACTTCCTACTTTTGCATTCCAGTCCCCTATAATGAAAAGGACATCTTTTTTTGGGTGTTAGTTCTAAAAGGTCTTGTAGGTCTTCATAGAACTGTTCAACTTCAGCTTCTTCAGCATTACTGGTTAGGGCATAGGCTTGGATTACCGTGATATTGAATGGTTTGCCTTAGAAATGAACAGAGATCATTCTGTCGTTTTTGAGATTGCATCCAAGTACTGCATTTTGGACTCTTTTGTTGACTATGATGGCTACTCCATTTCTTCTAAGGGATTCCTGCCCACAGTATCTGGGGTATGTCTTCATAGAACCATTCAATTTTATCTTCTTCAGCATTACTAGTCAGGTCATAGACTTGGATTACTATGATATTGAATGTTTTGCCTTGGAAACCAACAGAGATCATTCTGTCTCTTTTGAGATTGAATCCAGGTACTGAATTCCAGGCTCTTTTGATGACTATGATGGGCTACTCCATTTCTTCTAAGGGATTTTTGTCTTTAGTCATAGAAATAATGGTCATCTGAGTTAAATTCACCCATTCCAGTCCAGTTAGTTGGCTCATTCCTAAAATGTCTGTGTTCACTCTTGCCATCTGCTGTTTGACCACTTCCAGTTTGCCTTGCTTCATGGAGCTGACACTCCAGGTTCCTGTGCAGTATTGCTCTTTACAGCATCGGGCCCTGCTTCTATCACCATTCATAACCACACCTAGGTGTGTTTCTGCTTTGGCTCCATCCCTTCATTCTTTCTGGAGTTATATCTCCAGTAGCATATTGGGCACCCACCAGCCTGGTGAATTCATCTTTCAGTGTCTTATCTTTTTTGCCTTTTCATACTGTTCATCGGGTTCTCAAGGCAAGAATACAGAAGTGCCATTCCCTTCTCCAGTGGACCACATTTTGTCTGAACTGGAAGAGTGTTTATCAAAATATTGCTAATAAGAGATAAGTGTGCCTCCTCTGTGCACCTTCCCAAACAAAAAAGTCAGACATCTCTAATGTAAAGTGATATTGTGATTTTAGAAAATATAATGTCAATAAGATGTAAACAGTACATTGACATTTTATGAAGCTTTAAGGGATGTTAAAGAACAGTTCTGAGACACTGCAAAATAGTACTGTAACACTGATTAACAGTATTCATTTTCTTCTTTGGTTGTACTGGCTCTTTGTGGCTGCCTACAGGCTTTTTCTAGCTGCAGAGAGTGGAGGCTACCCTTTATAACCATGGCTTTTCACAGTGGTCGTTTCTCCTGCTGTGAAACAGACTCCAGGTCCATCGTCTCTAGTAGTTGTGGCCTGGGAGATCAGTAGTTGTGGTGCACGTACTTTAGTTGCTCCATGGCATGTGGAATCTTGTTGAACCAGGGGTCGAACCCATGTCCCCTGCATGGGCAGGTGGATTCCCATCCACTGTAGCACCAGGAAGGTCCTAACCAGCATTGTTTATGGGACAGATTCTCTGTGACAGATATGGTTTTTCACATCTCTGTGAGTACCTTTTTTTTAACTTACCTATTTTTTAATTTTATTTTTTATTATTATTTTAATTGATTAATTAAGTTTTAATCAGAAGATAATTGCATGACTGTAGGGAGCTCAAATCTGGTGTGTTTTTGTTTTTGTTTTTGATAACCTAGAGGGGTGGGATGGGTGGGAGGGGGGCTCAAGAGTGCTCTTTTCAGTGGATCAGGTGTCCTTTCATGGTCTGAAGTTGTCTTTTCATGGCCTGAAAGAACTCTAGCAAGCTTTACTGCTGTTCTCTAGGGATGCAGGTACTATAACTCACGTGACTAACTCTGCTTTTAAAGAGAGAAAATGTGGCATAATGGACTATCATATGTTTTCAGGATCAGAAACACTTTTATTAAATTCTAATTTACTAACATATTAGCTCCAATTAATTCTCTGTTGGTCAAGCAGATTTTAGATGCTAAAGTAAGACTTCAGATCTGACTGAATATGAGCCTAGATGGTTAAATTGTAGTATTTCAAATTATCATAATTCTACTGCAAATGGTAAGCTATTTCTTTTTTAATATACTAACCCATTCTACTATGAATCAGTGAGCATGAATCTATCCCCAAAATGGAAACCCAGCTGAATTATTTATAGATTTAAGTTCCCCACACTGTAGAATAAGAAATATATAGTCACTCTTTGAGGTTGTATTTGAAACCCCGCTTCTTACTCATCTTCTTCAGTCATTTGTACTGTATTACTTCATTGGTGGGTTGCAAACCTATAGGTCACTGGGGTCAGAAAAACAATGACAGTAATTAAGGACTGCAAGCTTCATTATGGAGTAGCCACCTCTCATTCCTGGTGGTAACAAGGCATGACCTGTAAGTCATTTAAATGATGATAAGCCTATGTCTTTCTTCCATAAAACTGCATCAGTTAACCGTGACAATAAACGGAGCAATCAATGTAGTCAATTCAAAAGGAAAAACAAGAAAAAAAAAAGGAGGCAAATATAAATTTTACTCATTTTCACAGGAAAGAAAGATTAAAATTAAGCAAAAGCAAAAATTGGTTCTGTGCCACTGTGACTCAAACAGAAAACAAAATCAATATGGATATTTTGAGTGTTTAGTAACTATAGAGATGTTACATTAGCAGAAATATTTTAGCCCAAATTATATCTTTCCTTTCAGTAAAAGTAAGATGTTGTGAAAGAAATGTATCTTTTTAAAAATGTTTCAACTGCACTTAATTCTATTTCTAATCTAAAAGTTTATGTCTTTATGTCAAGCTTTTATATGAAACTTTATTTTTATCTACATATTTTTGGAATAGCTTTACATAATAGAAGTATTTAAAGAAACTTACTTCTGGAAATAGTGACTTTACAGTAAATAAAATGAAAGTTTTCAAATGATATATAAAAAATATGTTAATGCTATAGATAATTTGAAATGAATCTTACTTTCCTTTGAGTTAGGCAGGTATGATATAAGTAGCTTAAGTAATACATAACATAAAATTGATTAAAACAGAGTGAATGTTTTCTATGTATCAGGGCAACACCTTGTCTGGAAGTTAGATTTTTTTTTCTCTCTCCAAAAATTCCCATTAGGCAAAATACATGTTGTTATGACAACCGGATGGCAAATTTAGCCTGAATAATTTCTTAATATATCAAGATAAACCTTTTTACTAGCATCTAAAGTTTTTAAAGCATGGTGTTTTTTCCTATCCCTGATTCCTCAAAACACTGCTTATTTCTAATATGTTTCTAAATAATTTACCTGAAATATATTCACTTCTCTGGTATTCAAATATGCATGTTTGTATATTTAAGTCAATTATATTATTGCATTAAAATATGTAAATGTTTGTAAAAATTAAACATTTGCAGCAGCATATTATTCCTAGATTCTCTTTTGTAGACATTCCTAAAATGCTAATGTATAATATTTTGATAACTATTCAAATCCAAAATTTTGCAACTGTTTGTTATTATTTAGTTGCTCAGTTGGGTCCAACTCTTTTGCTACTCCATGAACAGTAGCCTCCAGGCTCCTCTATGTATGGGATTTTCCAGGCAAGAATACTGGAATGGCTTGCCACTTCCTTCTCCAGGTTATCTTCCTAACACATGGATCAAACCCACGGATCCTGCCGCATCTCCTGCATTGCCAGCGGAAGTTTTTATGATTACTTACCTGCAAGTTGATTTTAACACTTAAAGCAAAATTAAAAGGTTGTCATTAGGAGACACATTAGCAATCATACAGAGTATCCCCTAGGTTAAATTCAGACACAGGGTAAAATTTGAGAACCTAGAGAGAGATGCTGCAAAACTAAAATCCACTCATATTTCACCAGGCAGGAAAGTTATATTAAAATATAAATATGCTTCTTACCCATTAAAAAAATAATGAGCTTACATGTGTGTGTGAGTATGTGTTTTTGTATTTTCATGCGTGTGTCCAGGCTGAATGCTGAAAAAAATAGACTTTTTTTTGGGGGGGGGGTTAGAATTTAACATCATAGATGACAATTTCCTGTTTCTGTTATATGTTCATTGTGTTGTTGCTGTTCGGTCCCTAAGTGGTCTCCAACTCTTTGCAACCCCATGGACTGCAGCATGCAAGGATTCCTTGTCCTTCACTTTCTTCCAGAGTTTGCTCAAACTCATTTCCATTGAGTCGTTGATGCCATCCAACCATCTCATCCTCTTGTCACCCACTTCCCCTCCTGCCTTCAATCTTTCCAAGAACCCAATGAACATTCACTGTAGATAGTTTTAATTAACTCAAAGTAATCTTACTATTGTATTGAGAATATATTTGAGGGTAACAAATTTCATTTAAGAAAGTCTCAACTATATTAAAATAACAAGATACTTTTTGTTAAACACTATTTGGTTCTAAGTTCAATAGAGTATATAAATTATTTCTCTGGCATATAAATTATTTATGGAATGTTCAAGAAGACATGTTTTCACTGGTGCCTAAAAATTATCAGCAGAAAAAAAAGTGAACTATGCAGAATTTCAGAAATCCTCCTAATCCATTAGGAACATTCATAATATATAAATTGCTCTTCATATTTAACTAGAGGATGTAGTTTCATTACTATTACATATCACAGAGAGCTCACATACTTAATAAACTGTTCTTACGCATGAAGACGGAAATTGGGAAAATAATAAGGTAAGGAGCAGCGGCTGCGCTTTGCTGGAGCAGCCGTGAAGAGATACCCCACGTCCAAGGTAAGAGAAACCCAAGTAATATAGTCGGTGTTGTGAGAGGGTATCAGAGGGCAGACACACTAAAACGATAATCACAGAAAACTAGCCAATCTGATCACAGCACCGCAGTCGTGTCTAACTCAATGAAACTAAGCCATGCCGTGTGGGGCCACCCAAGGTGGTCGGGTCATGGTGGAGAGGTCTGACAGAATGTGGTCCACTGGAGAAGGGAATGGCAAACCACTTCAGTATTCTTTCCTTGAGAACCCCATGAACAGCATGAGAATGCAAAATTATAGGATACTGAAAGAGAAATTCCCCAGGTCGGTAGGTGCCCAATATGCTATTGGAGGTCAGTGGAGAAATAACTCCAGAAAGAATGAAGGGATAAAGCCAAAGGAAAAACATTACCCAGTTGTGGATGGGAGTGGTGATAGAAGCAAGGTCCAATGTTGTAAAGAGCAATATTGCATAGGAAACTGGAATGTTAGGTCCAAGAATCAAGGCAAATTAGGAAGTGGTCAAACAGGAGATGGCAGAGTGAATGTTGACATTCTAGGAATCAGCGAACTAAAATGTACTGGAATGGGTGAATTTAACTCAGATAACCATTTTATCTACTGCTGTGGGTAGGAATCCCTTAGAAGAAATGGAGTAGCCATCATAGTCAACAAAAGAGTCCGAAACACAGTACTTGGATGCAGTCTCAAAAACGACAGAATGATCTCTGTTCATTTCCAAGGAAAACCATTCAATATCATGTTAATCCAAGCCTATGCCCCAACCAGTAACTCTGAAGAAGCTGATTGAACGGTTCTATGAAGACCTACAAGACCTTTTAGAACTAACACCCAAAAAAGGTGTCCTTTTCATTATAGGGGACTGGAATGCAAAAGTAGGAAGTCAAGAAACACCAGGAGTAACAGGCAAATTTGGCCTTGGAGTACGGAATAAAGCAGGGCAAAGGCTAATAGAGTTTTGCCAAGAGAACACACTGGTCATAGCAAACACCCTCTTCCAACAACACAGGAGAAGACTCTACACATGGACATCACCAGATGGTCAACACTGAAATCAGATCTATTGTATTCTTTGTAGCCAAAGATGGAGAAGCTCTATGCAGCCAGCAAAAACAAGACCGGGAGCTGACTGTGGCTCAGATCATGAACTCGTTATTGCCAAATTCAGACTTAAACTGAAGAGAGTAGGGATAACAACTAGAACATTGAGGTATGACCTAAATTAAATCCCTTAAGACTATACTGTGGAAGTGAGAAATAGATTTAAGGGACTAGATCTGATAGAGAGCCTGATGAACTATGGATGGAGGTTCATGACATTTTACAGGAGACAGGGATCAAGACCATCCCCATGGAAAAGAAAAGCAAAAAGGCAAAATGCTTGTCTGACGAGTCCTTTCAAATAACTGTGAAATGAAGAGAAGCAAAAAGCAAAGGAGAAAAGAAAAGATATTCCCATTTGAATGCAGAGTTCCAAAGAATAGCCAGGAGAGATAAGAAAGCCTTCCTCTGTTATCAATGCAAAGAAATAGAGGAAAACAACAGAATGGGAAAGACTAGAGATCTCTCTAAGAAAATTAGAGATACCAATGGAATATTTCATGCAAAAATGGACTCAATAAAGGACAGAAATGGTATGGACCTAACAGAAGCAGAAGATATTAAGAAGAGGTGGCAAGAACACACAGAAGAATTGTACAAAAAAGATCTTCACAACCCAGATAATCACAATGGTGTGATCACTCACCTAGAGCCAAACATCCTGGAATGTGAAGTCAAGTGAGCCTTAGAAAGCATCACTATGAACAAAGCTAGTGGATGTGATGGAATTCCAGTTGAGCTACTTCAAATCCTGAAAGGTGATGCTATGAAAGTGCTTCACTCAATATGCCAGCAAATTTGGAAAACTCAGCAGTGGCCACAGGACTGGAAAAGGTCCATTTTCACTCCAATCCCTAAGAAAGGCAATCCCAAAGAATGCTCAAACTACTGCACAATTGCACTCATCTCACACGCTAGTAAAGTAATGCTCAAAATTCTCCAAGCCAGGCTTCAGCAATACATGAACCGAGAACTTCCAGATGTTCAAGCTGGTTTTAGAAAAGGCAGAGGAACCAGAGATCAAATTGCCAATATCCGCTGGATCATAAAAAAAAAAAAGAGAGAGAGAGAGAGTTCCAGAAAAACATCTATTTCTGCTTTATTGACTATGCCAAAGCCTTTGACTGTGTGGATCACAATAAACTGTGGAAAATTCTGAAGGAGATGGGAATACCAGACCACCTGACCTGCCTCTTGAGAAACCTGTATGCATGTCAGGAAGCAACAGTTAGAACTGGACATGGAACAACAGACTGGTTCCAAATAAGAAAAGGAGTACATCAAGGCTGTATATTGTCACCCTGCTTATTTAACTTATATGCAGAGTACATCATGAGAAACGCTGGGCTGGAAGAAGCACAAGCTGGAATCAAGACTGCTGGGAGAAATATCAATAACCTCAGATATGCAGATGACACCACCATTATGGCAGAAAGTGAAGAGGAATTAAAGAGCCTCTTGAAGAAGGTGAAAGAGAAGAGTGAAAATTTTGGCTTAAAGCTCAACATTCAGAAAACTAAGATCATGGCATCTGGTCCCATCACTTCATGGGAAATAGATGGGGAGACAGTGGAAACAGTGTCAGACTTTATTTTTTGGGCTCCAAAATCACTCCATATGGTGTTTGCAGCCATGAAATTAAAAGACGCTTACTCTTTGGAAGGAAATTTATGACCAATCTAGATAGCATATTAAAAAGCAGAGACATTACTTTGCCAACAAAGGTCCGTCTAGTCAAGGCTATGGTTTTTCCAGTGGTCATGTATGAATGTGAGTGTTGGACTGTGAAGAAAGCTGAGCACCAAAGAATTAATGCTTTTGAACTGTGGTGTTGGAGAAGACGCTTGAGAGTCCCTTGGACTGCAAGGAGATCCAACCAGTCCATCCTGAAGATCAGTCCTGTGTTTTCTTTGGAAGGACTGATGCTGAAGCTGAAACTTTAATACTTTGTCCACCTCATGCAAAGAGTTGACTCATTGGAAAAGCCCCCATTGCTGGGAGGGATTGGGGGCAGGAGGAGAAGGGGATGACAGAGGATGAGATGGTTCGATGGCATCACCTCCCCGATGGGCGTGAGTTTGAGTAAACTCCGGGAGTTTGTGATGGACCGGGAGGCCTGGTGTGCTGCAGTTCATGGATTCGCAAAGAGTCAGAGACAACTGAGAGACTGAACTGAGCTGAACTGAATCTTAGGGCTGATACTAGTAGATATCATACACTATACAGTTAAGTGATAATATTTATTTCAAATTTTCATGAGAGATCAGAACTTCTCTCTAATTTCTAGAGAAAAAAATGCATGCCTGGTGAACTCTCCACCTTTCATTCTCTGATATTCCTAAAGTTTTAGAGGGAAAGTATGAGAATATGAGAATTAGCCTCTTTTTCTCATATTTTGAATTACTGTATCCTCAGATTTCACAATTTTCTCCATTACCTATCTTAGGTGACCTGTCCTTATTCTATAATAACTTTAACTTTGAAAGAAAACTTAGGAAGTCTCTCTAGCGATAGACATATCCTCTAATTATATTTATTAGAAATAAAATGTTAAATACTGAATCATAAATAAGGAATAGAAACATATATATGTGTGTGTGTGTGTGTATATATATATATATATGCATATGTAAACAACAAATTGAGAGTTCATATGTCATGGGAAAAAACATTGTGAGAAGCTTATATATACACACACACACACACACACACACACACACATATAAACAACAAATTGAGAGTTCATATGTCATGGGAAAAAACATTGTGAGAAGCTTTTCTAAGTCAACTATATTTTCTCATGCAATAATGAATTAAGCAGGACTATGTTTAATAATAATACTTTACATTGCAGTGCTTCATATTTGAGGCTAAGGATAGTGGAAATAGACAACTCTCATCTTAAGAATATTTTGATGTGCCTTTGTAGGATTGTGTGCAAACTGACTGTAGGTAGTAGCAAATTCTACACAATAAGATGAGCCTAAACAAGAAATATAGCTGCTGCTTTACATAGAAGTATTGGGTTAAATGTGGTGCCCTGGACTATGGGAAAATGCACAAATTCTATGGTCTGAATACCATCCTGAAGGAAGATGAATGATGGCAGCCATTCCAGGATGGGTTTTGAGAGTAGCAGGGATTTGCTACATAAGCAATAAAATTTCTTCTTTTCTTGCTGTCTTTCATTTTCCTCTGTTCAACTCAAGGCTATTACCTACTATAAGAGTGATAAGTCAGAAATTTAAGGAAAATAAAAAATAAAGTGAAATATATAAAGTATTGAAAGAAAAAAATCTAAAAGCTCTTCTTAAAAAAGTCTAAAATCTAAATGTAAAAAAAAAAAAAACTAAAAACCCAAATTTTGTATCCAGTGAAATTATCCTACACAAGTGATGCAGAGCTAAATACTTTCTCAAACAAAAATTAAGGGAATTTGTTCGGAAAAAAAGTGTTTTGGAATTTCAAAGAAAAATTTTGAATTTTCTCTTAATTTCTTTACAACGAAGCAAAATAATTTTGATCAGAAAGGTAGATCTATATTAAAAAATAGAAGCATTTCTGACAAATAAATGAAGATAAGTTATTTATTTTTCTTATTCATAATTGATTTAATATATATTGATTCATAACCTCAATGATGTACTACATTTGTTGTTGTTGTTGTTGTTCAGTCGATCAGTTGTGTCTGACTCTTTGCTACTCCATGGACTGCAGCATGCCAGGCTTTCCTGCCCTTCACCATCTCCTGGAGTTTGCTCAAACTCATGTCCACTAAGTAGATGATGTCATCAAACCACCTCATCCTAAATATAACTTATAGATAAATAAAATGAATGTCAGAAATATAATAAGGGATGGGAGAAAGAAATTGTGAATCAATTGTTATAAGGTACTTGTACTACCCATGTAATAATATACTGTTGTTTAAAAGTAGAACAAAATTAGTAGTAAACATATATTGTAAACTCAGAAGCAACAACTAAAATTTTTTAAGCATAACTAAATGCTGATAGAAGAAAATGAGATCACATTAAATTCCTAATTAAGACAATAAATATCAGGAAAAGAGTGAAAAGAAAAAAAGAAGCAAACAATAGAATAATCAATAGGAAACAGCTAAAAATATGTTCAGTATTATTTTAACTGTATAAATAATCAAATAGAATATAAATGGAAAAAATATACCATTCAATGACAGAGACTGTCAGAAGGGATCAATAACAAAACTTAATTATATTCTATCTACAAGAAACCCACTTTCAAGATAAAGTTACATACAGATTAAAAGGAAGAATGAAGAAAGATATACCACACTAACTAATCAAAGAAAACAGAAACAACTATATTAATATCCAACATAGATTTCAGAGCAAGGAAAGTTATCAGTGATAAAGACAAGTTTTATATGATAAAGAGTCAGTACTCCCTCAGTGTGTGTGGGAGGATCTATGCCTGAGTTTGGAAGATCCCCTGGAGGATGGTATGACAACACAATCCAGTATTTTTGCCTGGATAATCCCATAGACAGAGGAGCCTGGTGGGCTACCGTCCATAGGGTCACAAAGAGTCAGACACAACTGAAGCAACTTAGCACGTACACACTCCAAGAAAACATAAAGAATCCTTGATGAATATGTCTAATGAGAACATCAAAGTATGTGATGTGAAAAATGATGACTGCAAAGAGTAATAAACAAATACATTATAATTGAAAATTTAACATTAAAAATGAACAGATTTCACAGGTAGAAGTTAAATAAGATGATACCAAACTCTCTAGAATATATTTTAGAAAACAAAAGCAAAGTGAATGCTTCATAGTTTATTTATAAGGGTATGCAAGGTTGGTTCAACATTCAAACCATAAATTAAGGTTGCTTGTCGCATCATCAGGCTAAGAAAAAAAAAAAAAAAAGAAAATCACATGATTTTATCAATAGATGCAAAATAAACATTTAAGAAAATAACAACAACCCATTCATGATAAAAACTCTCGGCAGACTAGGAAAAAAAAATGGCTGTTCCTCAACATGATAGGAACATTTATCCAAAAATTAGAGCAAACATTGCTCTCAATCTTGAGAAACTAGATGCTTTCTCATGATCAGAATCAAGGCAAAGATATTCCCTCTAATCCCTCCTATGCTTCATGGTACTGAAAATCCTTGCTAATACAATAAAACTAAAAAATGAAAAACTGTATAGCTTGGAAATGAAAGCATTGAAATATCTTCACATATGAGATGATCATTTATGTAAAAAATTCCATAGAATTAAAAAAAAATACTCCTGGAACCAATAAATGATTGTCACAAGATATAGCATATGTTTAATATATAAAAGTTAATTACCTCCTATATACCAACAATGAACAAATGGAATTTGAAATTAAAAGTGCAGCACAATTTACATTAGCACCCTCAAAATTAAATACTTCAGTGTAAGTGTAGCAAAGTATATGCAAAATATATATGAGGAAAAATATATAATACTTTGATAAAGAAAATCAAAGAAGAATTAAATAAATTGCAAGATACTCCATATTCACAGATAGAAAAGCTCAATATTACAAAGATTTCAGTTCCTAACTTGATCTACAAGTTCAGTGCAATTGCAGTAGAAATCCTAGCAAATTGCTTTCTGTATAGTTACATATTCTAAATGTTATGTGGAAAGCAAGTGTCCAGAATAGCCAACACAATACTGGAAAAAAAAAAAAAAAAAAAAAAGCTGGGGTATTGGCATTACTAACTTCAAGACTTATTCTGGAGCTGCGCTAATCAAGAGTGTGGCATTGGTCAAAGAATAGACAACTAGATTCATTGTAACAGAACAGACATACCATACTAAAATATAGTGAATTTATCTTTAACAAAAGAAAGAAAGGTAATTCAATGGAAAAGGGTAGGTCTTTCAAAAAATGGTGCTGGATCAGTATGACATACACATGTACAAAAGTGAATCCAGACACAGATACTAAATCTTTTACAAAGATTAATTCATCATGGATTAGACCTAAGTGTAAAATAAATTGCAAAATTCCTAGAAAACAACATAGGAGAAAATCTCAGTGACTTTCTTTTGACAAGTTTTAGATACAATGCCAAAGATATGATCCATGGAAGTTAACTACAATAAAATCAGTAAATTCTGCTCTGGTAAGGGAATGAAAAGACAAGTCACATCCTGGGATTGTGGATTCACAAAACACATATTTAATAAAGGATTTCATCAAGCATATATATATATATATTATATATATATATGCATATATATATAATACTTAAATTCAACAATAAGAAAACAACTTAATTAAAAGTGGACAAAAATATCTGTATAGATACCTCTGCAATGAAGATACACAAGATGCAAATAAACATGTGAAGTGATACTCAACATCTTTACATTAGTAGAATGGCTAAATTTTGAAACACTGATGACACCAAATGTTCAAGTGTATGTACTATACAGAATAAAGAAGCTCATTAATTGCTGGTTACAACAAAAATGGCACAGACTCTTTGGCAGACAGCTACATTTTCTCATATAGGTAAACATATTCAGATTATCATCCAACAAGTGTGCTATGCAAATAAGAGTAATCTTATGTACATATGAAAAACTACAGGCAAATGTTTGTGGAAGTTTTAGCTGTAATTGTCAAAAATCGGACTCAACCAAGATGTCCTTTAGTAGGGAAAAAAACTGTGGTTGAGAAACCTGTATGCAGGTCAGGAAGCAACAGTTAGAACTGGACATGGAACAACAGACTGGTTCCAAATAGGAAAAGGAGTATGTCAAGGATGTATATTGTCACCCTGCTTATTTAACTTCTATGCAGAGTACATCATGAGAAACGCTGGGCTGGAGGAAGCACAAGTTGGAACCAAGATTGCTGGGAGAAATATCAATAACCTCAGATATGCAGATGACACCACCCTTATGGCAGAAAGTGAACAGGAACTAAAAAGCCTCTTGATGAAAGTGAAGGAGGAGTGGAAAAGTTGGCTTAAAGCTCAACATTCAGAAAACTAAGATCATGGCATCTGCTCCCATCACTTCATGGGAAATAGATGGGGAAACAGTGGACACAGTGGCTGACTTTATTTTTCTGGGCTCCAAAATCACGGCAGAATATGATTGCAGCCATGAGATTAAACAACGCTTACTCCTTGGAAGGAAAGTTATGACCAACCTAGACAGCATATTAAAAAGCGGAGACATTACTTTGCCAACAAACGTTCATCTAGTCAAGGCTATTGTTCTTCCAGTGGTCATGTATGGATGTGAGAGTTGGACTATAAAGAAAGCTGAGCGCCGAAGAATTAATGCTTTTGAACTGTGGTGTTGGAGAAGACTCTTGAGAGTCTCTTGGACTGCAAGGAGATCCAACCAGTCCATCCTAAAGGAGATCAGTCCCGGGTGTTCATTGGAAGGGCTGATGTTGAAGCAGAAACTCCAATACTTTGGCCACCTGATGCAAAGAGTTGACTCATTTGAAAAGACCCTGATGCTGGGAAAGATTGAGGGCAGGAGGAGAAGGGGATGGCAGAGAATGAGATGGTTGAATGGCATCACCAACTCGATGGATGTGGGTTTGGGTGGACTCCGGGAGTTGGTGATGGACAGGGAGGCCCGGTGTGCTGCAGTTCATGGAGTCGCAAAGAGTCAGACACGACTGAGCGACTGAACTGAACTGAAATTGTGGTACATGTATATAATAGAATAAACATATTCAATGATGAAATGAGCTATCATGACCTAAAGAATTTGGATGAATTTTCAGTGAATATTTTAAGTCTAGAAAACTTATCTGAAAAGCTTGCATACAGTTTGAGTCAAAATATATGATATTATGGAAAAGACAAAACTATGGGGACAGTAAAAAGTGGTTGCCAAGGAGTCTCACTTGGGAACTCAGTTGAGAGTATGAGTTGTGAACCAAATTTGTGCCTAGAGAAGATGTGATATTTAGAGCAATGAAACTCTTCAGTATGATATTATAATGTTAGGTGTACAACAAAATTATTTGTCAAAACCCATATACTGTACTACACAAAGAAAGAACACTAGACCCAGGTTTGATATCTGGGTTGGGAAGATCCCCTGGAGAAGACAATGGCTACCCACTCCAGTATTCTTGCCTGGGGAATTCAATGGACCAAGAAGGTGAGTGGGCCACAGTTCATGGGGTTGCAAAGAGTTGGACATAAATGAGCAACTGACATTTTGGATTTCCTCATGTGGCTCAGTGGCTAAGAATATGCTTGTCAATGTAGCAGACTCTGGTCTGATTGCTTGGTTCTAAAGATCCCCTGGGGAAGGCAATGGCAACCCACTGCAGTATTCTTGCCTGGGAAATCCCATGACAGGGAAGCCTGGTGGGCTCCAGTCCACGGGGTCACAAAGAGTCAGAGATGACTTAGTAACAAAACAACAACATTAAGGTGGTTTATTACTTTGATTAGTTGCTGTTGTTCAGTTTCACAGTAGTGTTTGATTCTTTGCTACCCCATGGACTGCAGCACTCCAGGCTTCCCTGTATAAAACCATCTCCCGGAGCTTGCTCATACTTATGTCCATTGAGTTGGTGATGCCATCCAAACATTTCATCCTCTATCATCCCCTTTTCCTCCTGAATTCTATCTTTCCAAGCATCAGGGTATTTTCCAGTGAGTCGGCTCTTCACATCAGGTAGCCAAAGTAATGGAGCTTCAGCTTCAACATCAGTCCTTCGAATGAATAGTCAGGATTGCTTTCCTTTAAGAATGACTGGTTTGATCTCCTTGCTGTCCAAGGGATTCTCAAGAGTCTTCTCCAACACCAGTTAGAAAGCATAAATTCTTTGGTGCTCAGCCTTCTTTATGGCCCAACTCTCACATCCATACATTACTACTAGAAAAACCATAGCTTTGACTATGCAGACTTTTATCTGCAAAGTGATGCCTCTGTTTTATAATACACTATCTAGGTTTGTCATAGTTTTACTTCTAAGGAGCAAACATCTTTTAATTTCATGGCTGCAGTCATCATCTGCAGGGATTTTGGAGCCCAAGAAAGTAAAGCCTGTCACTGTTACCATTATTTCCCCATCTATATTTCATGAAGTGTTGGGATTGGATTCCATTATCTTTGTTTTATGAATGATGAAATTTAAGCCAGATTTTTCACTCTCTTTTAGCTTCACTTTAGTTCCTCTTCACTTTCTGCCATAAGAGTGGTGTCATCTGCATATCTGAAGTTATTGACATTTCTCCCAGTAATCTTGATTCCAGCTTGTGCTTCATACAGTCCAGTATTTTGCATATGTGGCCTGCATATATGTTAAGCAAGCAGAGTGACAATATACAGGCTTGACATGCTGCTTTCTCAATTTTGAATCAGTCTGTTGTCCCATGTTTGGTTCTCACTATTGCTTCTTCACCAGCATAAAGGTTTCTCAGGAGGTAGGTAAGGTGGTCTGGTATCCCTATCTCTTGAAAAATTTTCCACAATTTGTTGTGACCCAAATAGTCAAAGGCTTTAGCGTAGTTAACAAAACAGAAATAGATGTTTCTTGGTTTTTTGTTTTTTTTCCCTTGAATTCTCTTGCTTTTTCTATGATTCAGTGACTGCTGGACAATTTGATCTCTGGTTCCTCTTTCTTTTCTAAATCCACCTTGATCATCTGGGGGTTCTTGGTTCACGTACTGTTGAAGTCTAGTTTGGAGGATTTTGAAGATGACCTTGCTAGCATGTGAAATGAACAGAATTGAGTGGTAGTTTGAACCTTCTTTGGCATTGCCTTTCTTTGGGATTGGAATGAAAACTGACATTTTCCAGCCCTGTGGCCACTGCTGTTTTTCAAATTTGTTGGCATAATGAGTGCAGTACTTTAACAGCACCATCTTTTAAGATTTGAAATAGCTCAGCTGGAATTCCATCACCTCCACTAGCTTTGTCCACAGTGATGCTTCCCAAGGCCCACTTGACTTCACACTCCAGGATGTCTAGCTCTAGGTGAGTGATCCCATGATCATAGTTATCCAGATCATTAAGACCTGCTTATATAGGGCTTCTGTGTATTCTTGCCCTTTCTTCTTAATATCCTCTGCTTCTGTTAGGTCCATACCATTTCTGTCCTTTATTGTGCCCATCTTTGCATGAAATATTTCCTTAGTACTCTGATTTTCTTGAAGAGATCTCTCGTCTTTCCCATTCTATTGTTTTCCTCTATTTCCTTGCATTTTTCCCATAAGAAAGTTTTCTTACCTTTCCTTGCTACTCTTTGGAACTCTGCATTCCAATGTGTATATCTTTCCTTTTCTCCTTTGTCTTTCGCATCTCTTTTCTCAGCTTTTTGTAAAGCTTCCTCCCACAACCATTTTGCCTTTTTTGCATTTCTTTTTCTTGTGGATAGCTGAGAACAGTTTATCAATAATTGCTCATCAATTACAACAACTGTGTCACATTAATGCAGGACAATAATAGAGAATTTGGTGGGGCTATATGGGAGCTCTGCACTTTCTGCTCAATTGTTCTATAAACCTATAACTGCTCTAAAAATAAAGTCTGTTAATTTTAAAAACTCACAGCCAACATGAGCAAAATTTATATTGTTCTTGAGATGAAGAGGTCTTTATATTATTTTAAATTTATATTATTCTTGAGGTCCCATCACTTTATGGCAAAATCATGGGGAAACAATGGAAACAGTTAGAGACTTTATTGTTTTGGCTTCCAAAATCACTTCGGATGGTGACTGCAGCCATGAAATTAAAAGACACTTGCTTCTTGGAAGAAAAGCTATGGCCAACCTAGACAGAGGTATTACTTTGCCAACAAATGTCTATCTAGTCAAAACTGTGATTTTTCCAGTAGTCATATATGGATATGAGAGTTTGACTATAAAGAGAGCTGAGCACCAAAGAATTGATGCTTTTGAACTGTGCTGTCAGGGAAGACTCTTGGGAGTCCCTTGGACTGCAAGGAGATCCAACCAGTCAATCCCAAATGAAATCAGTCTTGAATATTCATTGGAAGGACTGATGTTGAGGCTGAAATTCCAATACTATGGCCTCCTAATGCAAAGAACTGACTCATCTGAAAAGAGCCTGTTGCTGAGGAAGATTGAAGGCGAGAGGAGGAGGAGATGACAGAGGACAAGACGTTGGATGGCATCACCAACTCAACGGACATGAGTTTGAGTAAGTTCTATATCTATGAAAATCATGTGTACAAAAATTAAAAATAATAACTTCAAATTAGCTTGTGGATTTCTTGAGTTGTTTACCAATATCCCTTCAATTGATCTTCTCCAGTCTTATCCTTTAGGAAATCCTAGCTGCTTTCTTAAATGATAGAAGGAAACACTTTTATTAGTTACATGTTTTGCTTTCCTCACAAATACAAAACCAAGTGAATTTGAATGTGTATAATGCAATTTTATATTATCAGGTTTTTGTTTTTTGTTTTTTAACTTGAGAATTTCTCTTCTCTACATTGAAATCATTACATATGATTTTTTTTTTATTTTAGCATGGATGCATGTCTTATTGATCAATAAAACGTACCTGTCATATTAATTTAATTTATTACAAATCATGTTATATGCAGAAATATATTAACATCCCTCAGTAAACTGATTGCCAAAATACCACATTAAAATAATATATATCATAAAGGTTCCTTATTCTAAGGTGAATATTAATGAGATATTAGATATCCAAAGAGGGCTTCCCTGGTGGCTCAGATGGTTAACAATCTGCCTTCAGTGCAGTAGACCAGAGTTCCATCTCTTGATAGGGAAGATTCCCTGGAGAAGGAAAGAGCAGCCCATTCCAGTATTCTTGCCTGGAGAATTCCATGGACAGAGGAGCCTGGTGGGCTACAGTCCATGAGGTCACAAAGAGTCAGGCAAGACTGAGTGACTAACAAACACAGATATCTGAAGAGGATACAGCATATGTAAATGCATCAACCTAGAATTACTGATTTTATATTTTAAAATAGTGATTATGTCTTTCAAGATGCTGCCTTGGTTGGTCATATATCTATACTGGTGATATTGCCTTTGCCAAAGCAAGTATTGTAGTTCTCTAGCACATTCGTCTTCACATTTTATAACATATTTTCTAAGCGTTCTTAATTTTCTTAAATATGTGCCTGGTGTTTGTGAACATAATGGGTAGGATGACTAAATGGGATAATAAAGTCTTTATTAAGATGTGAATGTTGATTATAAAATGATGTAACAAGTGTATATGTGTTTATGTGTCATGTACCCTCATATATCCAAGTTATATCGAAAGAGAGATTCTAAAATGCTTGGGGACAATACAAGCATCATCAATACAATATACAGCACCTAGATTATTGCAAATAAAAGAGTAATTTATATGCATAGTACTTGATAAATGTGTTAAATAAGTATTGGGGTGGCCAAAAAGTTTGTTTGGGTTTTCCCAGATGTGATGAAAAACACAAACAAATTTTTTGTCCTACACCATAAAACATTTTAAACCTACATTTAAACCTGTATATTTCTTTGTAGAGCTATTCTTATAATGAAGTTCAATAAAATATCAGTTGAATTTTAAATGCTTTAAATCACCAACTTTTTTACTCAGAATATATTACAAATCTTGGCAACTTTAGACCTGCAAGAAATAGAAATTTAAATGATCATATAAAAAACTTGTCTTTGGGGTTTGATTTATTGTTGTTGTTGTTTCCCCCAAGAGAATGAAGGTAATATATTTTTCCAGAGAATTCTCTCCCATATGGACATGTACTGTTCATAATTAATATAAAGGTAACTGTTATTTTGCATTGAATAATTAAAATTAATTTATTCAACAAACATCTACTAAGTACTTGCTATGTACCATATACTGAACCTTATAGTTTCCAATACTCATAGCCAACCACTCTGCAGTGTATTCTTTTTATTGCAATTTTCACATAAGTAGCTAAGTTACTACAGGACTGAGATAATTTTCCAAATGTCACCATGATGTCACAAATTAATCACACATTGGACAAACATTTATTATATCTAGTTCCAGTATATATAGCCAGGTAAGATCATTTTGCATGTAATTTCATTTTCGTGTTTAACCATATTATGTGTAAGTCATTATTCTCTGAGTTATAAGAATCTGCTCATGGTAAAAATATTATTGTCATTCATAAAAAAGTGTTTTTAGAAGGATAATTTTATTTTCCTTCCTTTTCTTTTGAAATGCATTTAGCATTTTATGTCATCTTTATATTTTCACATCAGTTTACACATATGTGTACAAGTCTTTCTCTTTCACTGAAGATTATGACTTGACTAAAAATTAAAGGGATCTAATGGGAATTATGATATATAAATAATAGTTTAGGGACAATCAAGAACTCTCCCCTTACAGATTCCTCTGAACTGAGCCCACGAAAGTGGCAGGTCACCCCCACTAGAAGATGTTTACCTTTTCCTTTATTTGAAAATTATAAGGGTATCTTATAAAACAAAGTTTTTCTGGTTCAGGATTCACCTTCATGCCTGTTCTGAGCAGCTAGATCAATAGCATAACTCAAATCTAACATAGCCTGACTGAATTGAAAAAGATTTCAAAGGGAGGGGAGGTCATAAAAAAAAAAAGCTTCAGGATCTGGTTAATAAGTATTTTCAGGAGATGTGACTAAATCTTGAAGATGTTTGATACAGAAGGGAGAACACAAAATTGAAAAAATGGAAAGTTGTTGATATGGAAGTAACCTCCTTTGATACAAAATTTAACAGCCTGACAAGAATTCTGATAGATGATGCCACCATGTTATTAGGATTTCTCTTTTAAGCCTGGGTTCATTGATGACTCATGTCAAATGAAAGGCCAAAATTCTGTGATAGTAAAGGAAAATCATAGGCTTAGAGAATTGGGAATTGTAAAGTAAGTGTATAACAAAAGGTTAGAAATTCCACTGGCCAACAATATTTCCACTGATGAGCCTAGAGAATATTCCATTGACCAAAGTGATTTTTAAAAAAATGTATGTTGATGAATAGTGCACCACCATCTTTAAGTGGTGTCTCCTTACTGTAGGTTAGGGCCAACCATAACTGATACTATAAAGGAATTGGTCCCCTGAGAGGTCACATGGTAACATTGAAATGTCAAAAGCCAGGTGCTCACAGCAATTTCAGTGATAAGCAACATCATAGTGGCAACTGAAGGGGCTTATTTTCAGAGAGTCATGGAGATGACTGATATATTACAATTGTTTCCAGAAGGAAGAAGTATGAGAAGACACAAAAATATTGCTTAACCTTTATAATAAATCACATCATCAAGTGATAATGAGGAGAATAAGAGAAGTGGACCTAAGATAGCCACTGTTCATGGTCAGTTACCAAACCTGAGGCATTTCTTAGACCATGAAACCACTGAAAAGGGAGTTCACATTCTTTTTTGAAGGGTAATGGAAAATCATGGCAAGTATCATTGGTAGGCATATGTACTAAGTCCCTTCAGTTGTGTCTGACTCTTTGTGACTATATGGATGGTAGCCTGCCAGGGTCTTCTGTCCATGGGCTTCTCCAGTCAAGAATACTGGAGTAGGTTGCCATGCCCTCCTCCAGGGTATCTTCCTGATCCAGAGATCAAACATGCATCTCATATCTCCTGCAATGGCAGGTGGATTCTTTACCACTTGCACACCTGGGAAGCCTGGCGGATAAATAACCTCCCACAAAAGACCTGCGATACTTTAGTTAAGTAATTTAGTTTTTTTAAGTTAATAAATAGTAGTAGAATAGGAAAAAAAAAAAAAAGTCTGTAGGAGCTCCTGTAACTTGTGCCTTTTGGATCCTCTAGTCTCTAACATTATAAAGATATCATTGGCAGGAAAATAATCTGTGTGGAACTTAGGACTGGCCATAATGGAAAAGAGTGTCATAATGTAAACCCTTAGGAATCTGAATCAAGGTCATGGAATCTGCATGAGAGACAACACACCATTCTAAAAGTGGTTCCTGTCCACACTTAAAATTTAGATTCATTCATCTAGCTACCTGATTTTTGTTTTCATTTATATATCTCTTATTTCAACATAGTCATGCACTGCAGTGAAATCTCCATTTCTTTGTACCACAGTTATTTATAATTGCATATGTAATTATTCTCCATCTTACCACTTGGTACTACCATCTAATTACTCAATTCTAAAAATAAGAACATATATGAGATTCTTAATCCCTCACAATCTCCTATCTGATAAATCACCAAATAATTTTTTTTATCCCAAATCATTCTCAACACAATGGCAAGAGTGAAACATTTAAAAATATAAATAAAACCATATTGTTCCATAGCTTGAAATTCTTCAAAAGCTTTACATTGCATTTAGAATAGAATTGATATTCCAGACTTTTGAGTTTCCATATAATTTAATCTCTTCCACAAACTTAAGTAAGACTGGCCTGCATTTCACTATTTATAAACCATTGTTTGTTTGAACACATCACAGTCTTTTGCAACTCAGAGATTGCAAGTGTATTTTTCATTTTTTTTCTTCACAGACTGAAACGATTCTCAAAAAGTTCTTCACTGGCCATATTATTTACAATAACCCCCCTACACCTTTCCTCATCTGAATCACTTGTATATTTTTTATATTCCTTTGTGACCTGTAGTCTAGCTATCTCCACACTAAAATGTGCAGTATGTGAGGGTGGAGAAGTTAGAAGTCTTCTTCACTGTGGAATCTAAGGTGCTTAGCACAGTTATGTGCTAGGCAAATAGTAGGTAGGTATACTCAGTGACTAATTTTGGATGAATTAATTAACCTAAAAACAAGACCGAGAGCTGACTGTGGCTCAGATCATGAACTCCTTATTGCCAAATTCAGACTTAAATTTAAGAAAGTAGGGAAAAGCACTAGACCATGCAGGTATGACCTAAATCAAATCCCTTATGATTATACAGTGGAAATAACAAAAAGATTTACGGGATTAGATCTCATAGAGTGCCTGGAGAACTAAGGATGGAGGTTCATGACATTGTACAGGAGGCACTGACCAAGACCATCCCCAAGAAAAAAAAATGCAAAAAGGCAAAATTGCTGTCTGAGGAGGTCTTCCAAATAGCTGAGAAAAGAAAAGAAGCTAAAGTATCAAAGAAAAAAAAGAAAGATATACTCATTTGAATGTAGAGTTCCAAAGAATAGCAAGTAGAGATAAGAAAGCCTTCCTCATTGATCAAGGCAAAGAAATAGAGGAAAACAATATAATGGGAAAGACTAGAGCTCTCTTCAAGAAAATTAGAGATATCAAGGGAACATTTCATGCAAAGATGGGCATAATAAAGGACAGAAATGGTACAGATGTAACAGAAGTAGAAGATATTAAGAAGTGGCAAGGATACACGAAACAACTTACACAAAAAAGATCTTCATGACCCAGATAACCACGATGGTGTGATCACCCACCAGATATCCTGGAAAACAAAGGAAGCATCACTACAAACAAAGCTAATGGAGGTGATGGAATTCCAGTTGAGCTATTTCAAATCCTAAAAGACGATGCTGTGAAACTGCTGCACTCAATATGCCAGCAAATCTGGAAAACTCAGCAGTGGCCACAGGACTGGAAAAAAGCAGTTTTCATTCCTCCCAAAGAAAGGCAATCTCAAAGAATGTTCAAACTTCCACACAATTGCACTCATCTCACATACTAACAAAGTAATGTTCAAAATTCTCCAAGCCTGGCTTCAACAGTATGTGAACTGTGAAACTGCAAATGTTCAAGCTGGATTTAGAAAAGGCAGAGGAACCAGAGATCAAATTGCCAACAGCCATCAGATCATCATAAAAAACAAGAGTTCCAGAAAAATATCTACTTTTGCTTTATTGACTACACCAAAGCCTTTGACTGTGTGGATTACAACTGTGGAAAATTCTTCAAGAGACAGGAATGCCAGACCATCTGACCTGCCTCTTGAGAAATCTGTATGCAGGTCAAGAAGCGACAGTTAGAACAGGCCATGGAACAAAAGACTGGTTCCAAATCAGGAAAGGAGTATGTCAAGGCTGTACGTTGTCACCCTGCTTATTTAACTTACATGCAGAGTATATCATAAGAAACATTGGGCTGAAGGAAGCACAAGCTGGAATCAAGATTGCTGGGAGAAATATCAATAACCTCAGATATGCAGATGACACCACCCTTATGGCAGAAATTGAAGAAGAACTAAACAGTCTCTTGATGAGAGTGAAAGAGGAGAATGAAGGTACTGGCTTAAAACTCAACACTCAGAAGATTAAGATCATGGCATCTGGTCCCATCTCTTCATGGCAAATAGATGGGGAAACAGTGGAAACAGTGAGAGACTTTATTTTGGGGGATTCCAAAATCACTGCAGATGGTGACTGCAGCCATGAAATTAAAAGACATTTGCTCCTTGGAAGAAAATAATATTAAAAATTTTAATATTTTAATATTCCAAGGCAGAATATTAAAAAGCAGATACATTACTTTACATGAGACATTACTTTATGTGAGACATTGCTTTATGTGAGAGTTGGACTATAAAGAAAACTGAGTGCCGAATAATTGATGGTTTTGAACTGCGGTGTTGGAGAAGACTCTTGAAAGTCCCTTGGACTGCAAGGAGATCCAACCAGTCAATCCTAAAGGCAGTCCTGAATATTCATTGGAAGGACTGATGCTGAGGCTGAAACTCCAATACTTTGGCTACTTGATGAGAATAACTGCCTTATTGTAAAAGACCCTGATGCTGGAAAGATTGAAGGCAGGAGGAGAAGGGATGTGAGGATGGATGGAAGAGGATGGTTGAATGGCATCCCTGACGCAAGGGACGTGAGCTAAACTCCAGGAGTTGGTGATGTACAGGGAGGCCTGCTGTGCTGCAGTCCATGGGGTCGCAAAGATTTGAACACGACTGAGTAACTGAACTGACTAACTGACTGACATATAAAATTACAACATGATTGCAAAGCAGTAATTATTTGGCCTGTTTTTGTCTTCTGAGAACAACGGTCCCTCCTATAAAACTTGCCCTGCTCCAGACAGTTTTGTCCACTGTATAACTTCATCTTTCCATTTTTCAGATAAATCCTGGACATCTGTAGGAACAAAATCCAAACTGAGATAAATAGAAACTTTATCTTAGAGTATAAAATTTGAAATAAGAAAGGCTTAACATGTAAAACAGAAACTTTGAAGCTGGTATTTGCCAAGTTTCCATCATGCAGTAAGATATATGTAAAAATAATAATTATAAAACCAACACAAATGAAGAAAAACATACAAGATGACCCAGTCAGTTTGCTTACATCCTAATATATTCTTGGTCTACCTTTTTTTTTTTTTTTTTTTTCGGGTTTGTTCAGTGAATTACATCTATTTAACCAATAAACTTGGCCCCTATCCTTAGCCCTGTATACTTAGATTACGATCCCTGATGAGCTTAGATGAAAGAATCCTAAATAATTAAAGACAAATTTGGATTCTTCAATGGCAATGCAGAAAATATGGACCACTAATTATATTATTGCTTGAGAGTGTAAATAGAACTACACATCCTACTCATCCCCTGGAAACAGATGCATACAAAGATGTGGTAGGCAACTGGTGAGCCAGTGGCAAACTCTTGCATGGTTTTCTGAATGTCAGTACCAGATAGTATATCTTCCCTGTTGAATTTAATTTGTCCTTGACAATCAAAATTTCAAAGCCATTCAGGTTTTCTGTGTTTACTCAGTATATTGTCTTTGTTGAATTTTACTGATGGTTTAATTTATCATTCACATTTCTTTTCAAATTGGATTTCAATGTTCTGTTAATTTAAGTAAGAGTCTTTTAAAAGTAGCAAGTAAATGTAGACACAAGATAAATACCTTTGAGTGTTTAACTGTTAATAGATGACAACATATATATATTTTAAATCTCTACTGTAATCCTCATTAAAATTACTGCTAGTAAGCTACAGTGCATCATATCAAATGGCTTTGTAATGTACAATAATTTCTATATCTAATTGTACACTGTTCTTTAAATTCCTATCATTCCTATTTTATTGCAATTGTTAAGCAAGACAAGAATATGGCATGCAAGCCAGTGTTTTACTAAGCCATTTCACAGTGCACACTTGGTTACAACAATAATTCATTTTATATAGTCTTAGTATATATTATGAGAGCTATTTCCCAGAATGACAATTTTGTTGGTATATAAAACAAAATTATGCTTTAGTTTAGCTATGATATAATGAGAAATAAAGGATGAAGTCTTATTTGATTATCAGCCTTAGCATTTGCATATGTATCTTACGGAAAGCTAGTCATAAAACTGCATACTTATATGTGGTTGCCTAAGATATCTGGGAACTTAGACATAAAAATATGAATATATGATACTTTGTTCAAAATCTTGTCAAAATTTTAAAAGCTATAATATTCAGGGAGGTAATACTAAACAAATAATTTATAGTATTTAATTGTCTACTTTTTAAAAACTTTTAATTACTTAATCTAATGAAAAGAGAAAACTTTCTACTCTGACAAGATTAAAGTATTTATGAATAATATTTTTCAACTTTGATTATAAAATTTGATTTGAAAGCTGTATCCAGGATTCAGCATTAATTCTTATAAAGTTACCTGTAATTAATGTAATTACCACACTTCACTTTGATTCAAGATGATTCAGTGCTTCAAAAGGTATACTATTGGGGCAAATACCTTAGGCTCATTTATGCCATTTCTTTCCTCTAAATCTGTGTTTTCTCCCATAAAATGAGAAGATTAGCTTAAGTAATCCTTTGCTGTTGTCATTTTATAAATCCAATATGTATAATCTCAAGAGGGAGTGAAATAATTGAGTCTACCAGAATATTTTAGATATGGAGAGTTTGAATAACTCAGAAGATGCAAAGATTTTTAATATTTAGAGCAATAAAAATCTAGAATTAGAAAACATTGTCACATCTGAACAGTGGATATAAAGAATTGGAAGGCTGTTTTATTTTTTTTCCCTCACCAAATATTTTTTATCCTCAGTCTATTCCTGTATCATATTGTTGCCAATTTGTAGCTAACAATATGTAAGTTTTAAGGGACTAATGATATATAAAAAAATCAAGATTTAAAAATATGTGTACTTATTAGCAATTTTTAATTCCCTATTGCTTCCACCTTAAATTTGTAAACAGGCTTTAGTTCATTACTTGAGAGGAGGCACGTGGGAAGACAAAAATCAGAAGCTGACTTTGTGTCTGGCAGGCTTTTCCCAGCAAAAAGTCTAAGCTCACAAAGAATAAAAAATCTTTAAAGTCATGGAGAAAATAAATCAAGGGAAATCAGAGTATATCTTGAAGCGGAAAAACTAGTCATAAAACTAAGAGGGATATTATCCCTAGTTAGGTAAGAGGATGAAAATAAGGAGAGTTGTAAAGGTCCTTAATACAGAAGTGACACTAAGTCCTAGTGCTTAGGATAACTGTGAAGGATTCATGCAGGCATCAGACAGAAATACCTGCATAGCACAGCTGTATATGGGGGAATCACAGGTAATCTCACAGAAGACTCCTGTAACCCAGTCATGGCACAGAAGTAGCAGGTTATTCCTAGACTACAAGGAACTGTGAGTGCAGGGATAATAGACATTTGAGCTACAACCATTATTAAGCTATAACTAAGGCTCAGATATAGCCTCTCCTTATTGAGTTTTCTGAATTATCCTTGGGTAATGAAGCAAAACAGGTCAAGGAAGACAGATTGAATTCAGAGCTAGTGTTAAGATATAGAGAATATGTTACTTTTTAATGTTACTGTTCTTGCACAACTGAATCTATGAACTAAGATTTATTATCACTGAATTAATTTTTAACGTGACATGGGAGAATGAAAAAAAAATTGGTCAACTTGCCCTTATTTATGTGTGAGACAGATTCAAGAATTTTCTAATAAGCTACATGGTAAAAAAAAAAATTATATATATATATATATACACATATATATACACACACACACATTATACTATGTGTAAATACATGGATGAACCTCAGAAATATAAAGTAATTCTGAAAAAGAAGAAAAACATTAAAATATCTAAACTCTACGATTTTATTTATGTAAATTTCAATACAGGCAGTATTAAACCATGGTCCTAGAAACCAGAGTCATAGTTACCTTGGATGGTATCTGGGAAGGGCCATAAGAGAGGGGACTGTTTTTTGTCCCACTAGTATTTCTTCGTTTCATCTGAACATTGATTATGTGAGTTATTTAAAATTTGTGATAAATTAATCAAATTTCACAATGATGATCTATATTCTTTTTGCTTGCTATTTATGTTTTGAAAAATAATTTTGTTAAAAAGGTATTTTTTATATTTCCAACAAAAGTTTGATTTAAAAGAAGCATTGTATAATTATAGAAGTCTTATTAAAACTCTAAATGAAAAATAAATGGAAAGAAGCTACATTCATAATATGTTGATAGAAACACTTTGCATTAAAATGACATGCATGCTTGCTCATTCATGTCTGTGTCTATTTGTGACCCCATATACTATAGGCCCTCAGGCTCCTGTCCATGGAATTTTCTAGGCAAGAATTCTGGAGTGGGTTGCCATTTCCTAATCCAGGGGATCTTCCTATCCCAGCTATCTAACTCACATCTCCTGCAACTCCTGCACTGGTGGGTGAATTCTTTACCACTAAGCCACCTGGGAAGCCCATTTAAATGACATCAGCATCTAAAATATAACTTATTTCATGAAAAACCTAAAACTATATGTCACTTCAACTATTTCTGGCTTACCGGGGATTTGGGACCTGAGCAATCCTTGGGATCCTTTGTTATAGTTAAGCCCAGTCCAGGTCAGTCCTTCATAGGTGCTGGGGACCACCAAAAACTCTAATTTCTAGAAGAAAATAAAAAATAGAAACAGCTAAATTTGAGTTAATTAGAAGGAAGGATCAGGTTGTCATTATGGGCAGAACTGAGCAACAGGCACCCAAATTCTATCTGAAGGCCAAGCTAATGCCATAGACTGATGGAGGGGTCACAGTTGTCTGGGCTCCCCAGGCAAGAAATGGGCATGGGTCCCTGGGGAGGGGGAATAAACAAACTTGGTTTCTTGCAGCTTAGAGGCATGAGGAGGTCCAGCCTCCTGAATGTGTGTGTATGTGTGTATATATACTAAATAGGGAACACTGAAGTCTGTTCCTAGGCAAAATATAGAATTCACATCATGTAAGACTCTGGTCACACACTTCATCAACCAAACAGCATATACCTTGGTTTTAATTGAAGTAGAGTTGGTTTACAATATTATGTTAGATTCCAGTGTACAAAATAGTGCTTAAATATTTTCAAACATAACACTCCATTTAAAGTTATTACTTTGTATAATGGGCTCCAGTTTCATCCATCTCATTAGAACTGATTCAAATGAATTCTTTTTAATGGCTGAGTAATATTCCATGGTGTATATGTACCACAGTTTCCTCATCCATTCGTCTGCTGATGGGCATCTAGGTTGCTTCCATGTCCTGGCTATTATAAACAGTGCTGCGATGAACATTGGGGTGCACGTGTCTCTTTCAGATCTGGTTTCCTCGGCGTGTATGGCCAGAAGTGGGATTGCTGGGTCATATGGCAGTTCTGTTTCCAGTTTTGTAAGAAATCTCCACACTGTTTTCCATAGCGGCTGAACTAGTTTGCATTCCCACCAACAGTGTAAGAGGGTTCCCTTTTGTCCATACCCTCTCCAGCATTTATTGCCTGTAGACTTTTAAATAGCAACCATCCTGACTGGTGTATAATGGTACCTCATTGTGGTTTTGATTTGCATTTCTCTGATAATGAGTGATGTTGAGCATCTTTTCATGTGTTTTTTTGCCATCTGTATGTCTTCTTTGGAGAAATGTCTGTTTAGTTCTTTGTCCCATTTTTTTGATTGGGTCATTTATTTTTCTGGAGTTGAACTTGAGGGGTTGCTTGTATATTTTTGAGATTAATCCTTTGTCTGTTGCTTCGTTTGCTATTATTTTCTCCCAATCTGAGGGCTGTCTTTTCACCTTGCTTATAGTTTCTTTTGTTGTGCAAAAGCTTTTAAGTTTCATTAGGTCCCATTTGTTTATTTTTGCTTTTGTTTCTAAAATTCTGGGATGTGGGTCATAGAGGATCCTGCTGTGATTTATGTCGGAGAGTGAAGTAAGCCAGAAAGATAAAGACCATTACAATATACTAACACATATATATGGAATTTAGAAAGATGGTAACGATAACCCTATATGCAAAACCGAAAAAGAGACTCAGATGTATAGAACAGACTTGTGGACTCTGGGAGAAGGCGAGGGTGGGATGTTTCAAGATAACAGCATCAAAACATGTATATTATCTAGGGTGAAACAGATCACCAGCCCAGGTTGGATGCATGAGACTAGTGCCCGGGCCTGGTTCCCTGGGAAGACCCAGAGGGATTGGGTGGAGAGGGAGGTGGGAGGGGGGACTAGGATGAGGAACACATGTAAATCCATGGCTAATTCATTTCAATGTATGACAAAAACCACTGCAATGTTCTAAAATAATTAGGCTCCAACTAATAAAAATAAATGGGAAAAAAAAATAAAGTTATTACTTAATGGTGGTTATAATCTGTGTTGTACAACACCTCCCTGTTGTTTATCTATTTTAACATAGTAGTTTGTATCTCTTAATCCTATACCTCTAACATGCTATCCCTTTGCCTCTTCTCACTAGTAAACAAAAGTTTGTTCTCTATATCACTGAGTTTGTTTCTGTTTTGTTATATTCATTCGTTTTATTTTTTACTTTGCACATATAAGTAATAAACATGCTATATTTGCTTTTCTCTGTCCAATTTATTTTACAAAGTGTAATATTCTAGGCTCATCAACCTTGTTGGAAATAGCAGAATTTCATTCTTTTAATGTCTGAGAAATATTCCAAATAGGAAAAGGAGTATGTCAAGGATGTATATTGTCACCCTCTTATTTAACTTATATACAGAGTACATCATGAGAAACGCTGGGCTGGAAGAAGCACAAACTGGAATCAAGATTGTCGGGAGAAATATCAATAACCTCAGATATGCAGATGACACACCCTTATGGCAGAAAGTGAACAGGAACTAAAAAGCCTCTTGATGAAGGCGAAAGAAGACAGTGAAAAAGTTAGCTTAAAGCTCATAGAATCTGGTCCCATCACTTCATGGGAAATAGATGGGGAAACAGTGGAAACAGTGTCAAGCTTTATTTTTGGGGGCTCTAAAATCACTGCAGATGGTGATTGCAGCCATGAAATTAAAAGACGCTTACTCCTTGGAAGGAAAGTTATGACCAACCTAGATAGCATATTAAAAAGCAGAGACATTACTTTGCCAACAAAGATCTGTCTAGTAAAGGCTATGGTTTTTCCAGTGGTCATGTATGGATGTGAGAGTTGGACTGTGAAGAAAGCTGAGCACCGAAAAATTGATGCTTTTGAACTGTGGGGTTGGAGAAGACCCTTGAGAGTCCCTTGGAATTCAAGGAGATCCAACCAGTCCCACCTAAAAGAGATCAATCCTGGGTGTCCATTGGAAGGACTGATGTTGAAGCTGAAACTCTAATACTTTGTCCACCTCATGCAAAAGTTGACTTACTGGAAAAGACCCTGATGCTGGGAGGGATTGGGGGCAGGAGGAGAAGGGGACGACAGAGGATGAGATGGCTGGATGACATCACCGACTCGATGGATATGAGTTTGAGAAAACTCCGCGAGTTGGTAATGAACAGGGAGGCCTGGCATGCTGCTATTCATGGGGTCACAAAGAGTTGGACACGACTGAGTAACTGATCTGAAACTGAACTGAATATTCCATTGTGTATATATGTGAATATGTATGTGTATATCTATATTTAAATCTCATATCTTGCTTATCCATTTGTTTGTTGATGGAGACTCGGGTTTCTTCCATATCTTGGCTATTATAAATAATGCTGCTATGATGGTGCAATGATAGAGAATCTGCCTGCTAAACAGAAGACACAAGTAACACACTTTCATTTCCTGGGTCGAGATCTCCTGGAGTAGGATATGGCAACCCACCCCAATATTCTTGCCTGAAAATTTCCATGGATAGAAGAGTCTGGTGGACTACAGTCCATGAGATCACAAAGAGTTGGACATGACTGAACACCACCATCACCATGAACGTTAAGGTGCATTATGATTTAAATTAATGCTTTCATTTTTTTCCAGATATATATACCTAGAAATGAAATTGTTGGATCATATGGTAGTTCTGTTCTTAATTTTTGAGGAACCTCCATACTATTTTCTATAGTGACCGCAGCAATATATACACCCATCAATGATATACAAGGCTTCACTTTTCTCCACATCCTCTCTAATGTTATTTGTAGACTTTTTGATGTTGTCCATTCTGACAGGTTTGAGGTGATATCTAATTATGGTTTTGATTTGCATTTCCCTGATGATTAACAGTGTTAAACATCTTGTCATGTTTATCTACTGGTCAGTTGTATATCTTCTTTGGAAAGGTGTATCGCCAGGCATTCTGCCCATTTTTTGAATTAACTTTTTTAAAATTTAGTTTTGTGGGCTGTTTATATATTTTGGATATTAACATTTTAATGGTCATATAAATTAAAAGTATTTTTTTCCCAACTTACCAAATGGTCTTTTCATTTTGTCAATTTATTTCACTTCATTATGTGAAAAATTGTTTGTTTAATTAGGTCTCATTTCCATAACCTTGTTTGGTGTGTTAGTGTATATTGCTGATGTGTTACCACTAAACTCACAATCAACAGCACTGTAACTCACCTTAGACCTTATCTAACAAGCACATTTTCTCCATATGGTACATCACAACCTTCTTGCACTAGGAACGGTAGAGAGCACTTCAGTACTTCTACAGGGAGTGGGGAGGCAGCAGGTACATAGTGCTCAGTCACTCAATCATGTCTGAGTCTGTGTGACCCCATGGACAGTTGTCCACCAGGCTCCTCTGATATGGGGATTCTCCAGGCAAGAAGGAATATGATAAATGCCCACCAAGCCAAACAAAAGAGGAGGAGATAGGGAGTCTATCTGAAAAAGAATTCAGAATAATTATAGTAAAAAATGATCCAAAATCTTGAAAAGAAAATGGAGTTACAGACAAATAACCTGGAGACAAGGATTGAGAAGATGCATGAAATGTTTAACAAGGACGTAGAAGAATTTAAAAAGACTCAATCAATAATAAATAATGCAATAAATGAGATCAAAACACTCTGGAGGGAACCAACAGTAGAAAAACTGGGGCAGAAGATAGGATAAGTGAGGTAGAAGATCGAATGGTGGAAATAAATGAAGCAGAGAGGAAACAAGAAAAAAGAAGTAAAACAAATGAGGAAAACCTCAGAGACCTCTGGGACAATGTTAAACACCCCAACATTTGATTCATAGGAGTCCGGAAGAAGAAGACAAAAAGAAAGGCCATGAGAAAATACTTTAGAAGATAATAGTTGAAAACATCCCTAAAATGAGGAAGGAAATAGTCACCCAAGTCCAAGAAACCCAGAGAGTCCCAAACAGGGTAAACCCAAGGTGAAACACCCCAAGACATATATTAATAAAATTAACAAAGATCAAACACAAAGAACAAATATTAAAAGCAGCAGGGGAAAAACAACAAATAACACACAAGGGGATTCCCATAAGGATAACAGCTGATCTTTCAATAGAAACTCTTCAGGCCAGAAGGGATTGGCTGGACATATTTAAAGTGATGAAAGAGTAAAACCTACAACCCAAATTACTGTACCAAGCAAGGATCTCATTCAAATATGAAGGAGAAATCAAAAGCTTTACGGACAAGCAAAAGCTGAGAGAATTCAACACCACCAAACCAGCTCTTAACAAATGCTAAAGGATCTTCTCTAGGCAGGAAACACAGAAAAGGTGTATAAACTTGAACCCAAAATGACAAAGTAAATGGCAACAGGATCATACTTATCAATAATTACCTTAAATTTAAATGGGTTGAATGCCCCAAACAAAAGACAAAGACTGGTTAAATGGATACAAAAACAAGACCTTTTTATATGCTGTCTACAAGAGACCCACCTCAAAACAAGGGATGCATACAGACTGAAACTGAAGGGCTGGAAAAAGATATTTCACACAAATGGAGACCAAAAGAAAGCAGGAGTAATAATACTCATATCAGATAAAATAGACTTCAAAATAAAGACTGTGAAAAGAGACTAAAAAGGGCACTACATAATGATCAAAGGATCACTCCAAAAAGAAGATATAACAATTATAAATATATATGCACCCAAAATAGGAGCACTACAATATGTAAGGCAAATGCAAACAAGTATGAAAGGGGAAATTAACAACAACACAATTATAGTGGGAGATTTTAATACCCCACTCACACCTATGGATAGATCAACTAAAAAAAAATTAGCAAGGAAACACAGACTTTAAATGAGGCAATGGATCAGTTAGACCTAATTGATATCTATAGGACATTTCACCCCAAAACAATGAATTTCACATTTTTCTCAAGTGCACACAGAACCTTCTCCAGGATAGATCACATCCTAGGCCATAAATCTAGCCTACATAAATTAAAAAAAAAAAAAACAACTGAAATTATTCCAAGTATCTTTTCTGGTCACAATGCAGTAAGACTAGATGTCAATTACAGGGGGAAAAAAAACTATTAAAAATTGCAATATATGGAGGCTAAACAACACGCTTCTGCATAATCAACAAATCACAAAATAAATTAAAAAAATAAATAAAAATATGCCTAGAAATGAATGAAAATGGTAATAGAAAAACCCAAAACCTATGAGACACTGTAAAAGCAGTGCTAAGGGAAAGGTTCATAGCAATACAGGCTTACCTCAAGAAACAAGAAAATTAGGGCGATGGTGGCCTCATAGAATGAGTTTGGAAGTTTACCTTCTGCAATTTTCTGGAAGAGTTTGAGTAAGATAGGTGTTAGCTCTTCTCTAAATTTTTGGTAGAATTCAGCTGTGAAGCCATCTGGTCCTGGGCTTTCGTTTGCTGGAAGATTTCTGATTGCAGTTTCGATTTCCTTGCTTGTGATGGCTCTGTTAAGATCTTCTATTTCTTCCTGGTTCAGTTTTGGAAAGTTATACTTTTCTAAGAATTCGTCCATTTCATCCAAGTTGTCCAGTTTATTGGCATAGTGCTGCTGATCGTAGTCTCTTATGATCCTTTGTATTTCAGTGTTCTCTGTTGTGATCTCTCCATTTTCATTTCTAATTTTGTTAATTTGGTTCTTCTCCCTTTGTTTCTTAATGAGTCTTCCTAATGGTATGTCAATTTTGTTTATTTTTTCAAAAAAACAACTTTTAGCTTTGTTGATTTTTGCTATGGTCTCTTTAGTTTCTTTTGCATTTATTTCTGGCTTAATTTTTAAGATTTCTTTTCTTCTACTAACCCTGGGGTTCTTCATTTCTTCCTTCTCTAATTGCTTTAGGTGTAGAGTTAGGTTATTTATTTGGCTTTTTTCTTGTTTCTTGATGTAAGCTTGTAATGCTATGAACCTTCCCCTTAGCACTGCTTTTACAGTGTCCCATAGGTTTTGGGTTGTATCACTGATGAACATAGATGCAAAAATCCTTAACAAAATTCTAGCAAACAGAATCCAACAACATATTAAAAAAATCATACACCATGATCAAGTGGGCTTTATCCCAGGAATGCAAGGATTCTTTAATATCCACAAATCAATCAATGTAATACACCACATTAACAAATTGGAAGATAAAAACCATGTGATTATCTGAATAGATGCAGAGAAGCCTTTGACAAAATTCAACACCCATTTATGATTAAAACTCTCCAGAAAGCAGGAATAGAAGGAACATACTTCAACATAATAAAAGCTATATATGACAAACCCACAGCAAGCATCACCCTCAATGGTGAAAAATTGAAAGCATTTCCCCTGAAATCAGGAGCAAGACAAGGGTGCCCACTCTCAACACTACTATTCAACATAGTGTCGGAAGTTTTGGCCAGAGCAATCAGAGAAGAAAAAGAAGTAAAAGGAACCCAGATAGGAAAAGAAGAAGTGAAACTCTCGCTGTTTGCAGATGACATGATCCTCTACATAGAAAACCCTAAAGACTCTTCCAGAAAATTACTAGAGCTAATTAATGAATATAGTAAAGTTGCAGGATATAAAATTAACACACAGAAATCCCTTGAATTCCTATACACTAACAATGAAAAAACAGAAATAGAAATTAAGGAAACAATACCATTCACCATTGCAACAAAAAGAATAAAATACTTAGGAGTATATCTACCTAAAGAAACAAAAGACTTATACATAGAAAACTATAAAACACTGATGAAAGAAATCAAAGAGGACACAAACAGATGGAGAAATATACCGTGTTCATGGATTGGAAGAATCAATATTGTCAAAATGACTATAAAACCCAAAGCAGTCTACAGATGCAATGCAATCCCTATCAAGCCACCAATGGTATTTTTCACAGAACTAGAAAAAATAATTTCACAATTTGTATGGAAATACAAAAAACCTCGAATAGCCAAAGTAACCTTGAGAAAGAAGAATGGAACTGGAGGAATCAACCTGCCTGACTTCAGACTCTACTACAAAGCCAGTCATCAGAGAGTATGGTACTGGCACAAAGACAGAAATATAGATCAATAAGCCCTGAGATAAATCCACGAACCTATGGACACCTTACCTCCGACAAAGGAGGCAAGGATATACAATGGAAAAAAGACAACCTCTTTAACAAGTGGTGCTGGGAAAACTGGTCAACCACTTGTAAAAGAATGAAACTAGAACACTTTCTAACACCATACACAAAAATAAACTTAAAATGGATTCAAGATCTAAATGTAAGACCAGAAACTATAAAACTCCTAGAGGAGAACATAGGCAGAACACTCTCTGACATAAATCACAGCAGGATCCTCTATGACCCACCTCCCAGAATATTGGAAATAAAAGCAAAAATAAACAAATGGGACCTAATGAAACTTAAAAGCTTTTGCACAACAAAGGAAACTGTAAGCAAGGTGAAAAGACAGCCCTCAGATTGGGAGAAAATAGTAGCAAATGAAGCAACACACAAAGGATTAATCTCAAAAATATACAAGCAACTCCTCCAGCTCAACTCCAGAAAAATAAATGACCCAATCAAAAAATGGGACAAAGAACTAAACAGACATTTCTCCAAAGAAGACACATGAAAAGATGCTCAACATCACTCATTATCAGAGAAATGCAAATCAAAACCACAATGAGGTACCATTACATACCAGTCAGGATGGCTGCTATCCAAGTCTACAAGCAGTAAATGCTGGAGAGGGTGTGGAGAAAAGGGAACACTCTTACACTGTTGGTGGGAATGCAAACTAGTACAGCCACTATGGAGAACAGTGTGGAGATTTCTTTAAAAAACTGGAATTAGAATTGCCATATGACTCAGCAATCCCACTCCTGGGCATACACACCAAGGAAACCAGATCTGAAAGAGACACGTGCACCCCAATGTTCATCACAGCACTGTTTATAATAGCCAGGACATGGCAGCAACCTAGATGCCCATCAGCAGATGAATGGATAAGGAAGCTGTGGTACATATACACCATGGAATATTACTCAGCCATTAAAAAGAATTCATTTGAATCAGTTCTAATGAGATGAATGAAACTGGAGCGCATTATACAAAGTGAAGTAAGCCAGAAAGATAAAGACCAATACAGTATACTAACACATATATATGGAATTTAGAAAGATGGTAACGATAACCCTATATGCAAAACAGAAAAAGAGAGACAGATGTACAGAACAGACTTGTGGACTCTGAAGGAGAAGGCGAGGGTGGGATGTTTCAAGAGAACAGCATCAAAACATGTATATTATCTAGGGCGAAACAGAGCACCAGCCCAGGTTGAATACATGAGACAAGTGCCCAGGCCTGGTGCACCGGGAAGACCCAGAGGGATCGGGTCGAGAGGGAGGTGGGAGGGGGGATCGGGATGGGGAATACATGTAAATCCATGGCTGATTCATGTCAATGTATGGCAAAAACCATTACAATATTGTAAAGTAATTAGCCTCCAACTAATAATTAAAAAGAAAAAAGAAATATAGATCAGTGGAACAAGATAGAAAGCCCAGAGATAAATCCACACACCTATGGACACCCTATCTTTGACAAAGGAGGCAAGAATATGCAATGGAAAAAAGGCAACCTCTTTAACAAGTTGTGTTGGGGAAACTGGTCATCCACTTGTAAAAGAAAGAAACTAGAACACTTTCTAATACCATACACAAAAATAAACTCAAAATGGATTCAAGATCTAAATGTAAGACCAGAAATGACAAAACTCCTAGAGGAGAATATAGGCAAAACACTCTCTGACATAAATCACAGCAGGATCCTCTATGATCCACCTCCCAGAGTAATAGGAAATAAAAGCAAAAATAAACAAATGGGACCTAATTAAACTCAAAAGCTTTTGCACAGCAAAGGAAACTATAAGCAAGGTGAAAATACAACATTCAGAATGGGAGAAAATGATAGCAAACAAAGCAACTGACAAAGAATTAATTTCAAAAAATATACAAACAACTCCTCCAGCTCGACTCCAGAAAAATAAATGACCCAACCAAAAAATGGGCCAAAGAACTAAACAGACATTTCTCCAAAGAAGACAAATAGATGGCTAACAAATACATGAAAAAATGCTCAACATCACTCATTGTCAGAGAAACAATCAAAATCAAAACCACAATGAAGTACCATTTCTGATAGCAGTCAGAATGGCTGCTACCCAAAAGTCCACAAATAATAAGTATTGGAGAAGGTATGGAGAAAAGGGATCACTCTTACACTGTTGGTGGGAATGAAAACTAGTACAGTCGCTATGGAGAACAGTGTGGAGATTCCTTAAAAACTGGAAATAGAACTTCCATATGACCCAGCAATCCCACTGCTGGGCATACACACTGAGGAAATCAGAATTGAAAGAGACATGTGCACCCCAATGTTTATCACAGCACTGTTTATAATAGCCAGGACATGGAAGCAACCTAGATGTCCATCGGCAGATGAATGGGTAAGAAAGCTGTGGTACATATACACAATGGAATATTACTCAGCCATTAAAAAGAATACATTTGAATCAGTTCTAATGAGATGGATGAAACTGGAGCCTGTTATATAGAGTGAAGTAAGTCAGAATGAAAAACACCAATACAGTATACTAACGCATATATATGGAATTTAGAAAGATAGTAAGGGTGACCCTATATGCAAGACAGCAAAAGAGACACAGATGTATACAACAGTCTTTTGGACTGGGAGAGGGCGAGGGTGGGATGATTTGAGAGAATAGCATTGAAACATGTATATTATCATATGTGAAACCGATCGCCAGTCCAAGTTCAATGCATGAGACAAGGTGCTCATGATTGGTGCACTGGGATGACCCTGATGGATGGGGTGGGGAGGGAGTTGGGAGGGGGCTTCAGGATGGGGAACACATGTACACCCATGGCTGATTCATGTCAATGTATGGCAAAACCTACTACAATATTGTAAAGTAATTAGCCTCCAATTAAAACAAATAAATTTTTTAAAAAAAGAATACTAGAGTGGGTTGCCATTTCCTATTCCAAGGGATCTTCCTGACCCAGGATCAAATAAGCATCTCCTGTATCTCCTACATTGGCAGGTGGATTCTGTACCACTGAGCTACCTGGGAAGCCCTAAAAAAGCAAAGTCACCAACAAGAAGCAAAAAATGTTAAAATATATTAAATAGTCCAAGAAGAGGATATTTGGTTAAACTGAGAGATGAAATAAGAAGACAGAGCATCGCCTGCTTCAACCTCATCTGGTGTGCATTGGGCAACTAAATATTTTGTTGCTGTATTGCTGTATATGTGTTCATTAATGATGGCAAAATCTCCTTGATATTGATTTTGGGGTTACAAGTGAACTTTAGCATAGCAAAAAATTCACAAATATGGAATTCAGGAATGAATATTTACTATGTTTAGTTTGTTTAAGCAGTTGTTAAAAATTGAAAGCCAATACCATATTAGGTGTAGAAAATACTAACAAATTGTAAATTTAAAATTTTTATAATACTTAATAAATGATATTTGAAGATATATATGAAATTATTTGT
The DNA here is from genome assembly GCF_023699985.2 of Odocoileus virginianus. NCBI lineage: Eukaryota > Metazoa > Chordata > Mammalia > Artiodactyla > Cervidae > Odocoileus > Odocoileus virginianus. The sequence continues at coordinate 37,380,022 of NC_069680.1, forward strand.
GGATTACTAAAAATATTATACTATGTATATATGAATATTGATTGCCCTTGCAGTTGTAAAGTATATTGCAATTTATGATTGCAATTCAAACCATTTGAAAGAGTGTGTGGGACAACCTGAGCTACAGTATACTGTACCATTGTGATAATTTTTTTTCTTCACCTCATGACTGCTCACTAGGTAAAATAAAAAGCTAATAATTTGAGACAACATTTTAAATCATATATTGCATTTTGATTAATACTTTTTTGTCATCAGGAATATTTCAGCTGAAAATAAGAAAAAATCAAGCTAGATATGTTTTTTGCAACAAGATAATGTATTTTCTCTTACTATCTAGATGTTGGGAGGTATGTCTTTTTCAGAGTAAGATAATTCAGAGTTCAAAAACATCCTCAAAGTCTCAGGGGCTTATGATTTGTATAATGCCATTTTTCTATGTATCAGCATTGTCCTCGAGGCAGTTATTCTCATGGTTATAAGAGATTAATACACATTGAGGCATGCATTAAGGTATTAAAAAGTTTCAAAGAAACTTTTCCTGCTTATGTGTGTGTGTATGTGCTAGTCAGTCATGTCTGACTCTTTGCAACCCCATGGATGGTATCCCACCAGTCTCCTCTGTCCATGGCATTCTCCAGGCAAGAATACTGGAGTGGGTGTAGCCATTTCCTTCTCCAGGGATTCTTCCCCACTCAGGGATCAAACCAGGGTCTCTTGCATTGCAGGCAGGTTCTCTACCAGTTGAAACCCCAGGGAAGCCCTGTTTAATACAGTCTCATCTTAATTGTTCAGCGGACTTCCTCTAATGTTTTATTATCTAGAATAAAACCAAATACATATGCCAAAACAGCTACAGGGAAAGAGAACAGAAATATGCAAGGGGTTGAGTGCTGCTTCTGTAGAACACACAACTGAGTGAGAGAATGCAAAACAGTGAATTTTAAATTTCTATAAAGAAATAGGAAGTCAAAGTAGATACTTAGTAGGCAATAAATCATATTCACTAAAAATCACATCTGACACTTCTCTAAGGGATGATACTGATTCAGGGAGAGATGTGGCATTATAATTTCATATACAATTTGTAAGCAAAGAATATCAGAAATATTTAAGATGTTCCCCAATATATTATTTGGAAATGTATAATTTTTTTTTTATCAGCTGAACTATTTATTAGTGATTTTGTTTTATTGAGAATTTTCCTTGTTTATTCATGTAAAAATTTTATCAAAAATGTTTGCTTATAATTTTTACATGAATAGAGTAAAAAGAAAATCAATGACTTAGGGCACATTTCTTCTCAAACAGCAGAAGCCCACTCCAGTTAGATTAATTAAAAAGAGATTTATATAAGGTTTTTATGAGCTTTTTGAAAAATATTTTCATTAGTCCTCAATCTCACAAATTTTAGGTTAAAGCATAGGTTATTTGGAAGAGAAACAAGGTATATGTTTCTGAGAATCATTCAATGATTAAATACATGACAATAAAAAAGAAAATAATATGACTAGATTCTATAGATGATAAAGAATACCTTAAAACAAATCTAAAACTATTAGAAAGTAGGCCAGGACTGGAAGTATAAACCACTTAATGGAACAAAATAGAATAAAAAACCTATATATAGATGTTTATATTCGATAAGGTAACATTTCAAATTGTGGACAGTTAACCAGTCGATTTGGATAGAAAATTGCCAACTGAGTTCCAGATTGGCCCCCTTAATCATCCATTTTACATTTCCACTCTATTGATAGTAGCCATATCTGCCTCCCAGGTCCAGAGTAGAGATCTTGTTTCCCCTCAACCTAGCTTTTTCCATCTCAACAATGGCAAAACTCTCCACTTGATGACTTAAAAGAAAAATCTTACAATCTTCATTTATTCTTCCCTTCTCTTTAACCCTAATACTAGCTAAAGTAATTGCCATAAAAAGGTAAACTATGCTACCAGAACCAGAACCCTGGAATGCAAAGTCAAGTGGGCCTTAGGAAGCATCACTATGAACAAAGCTACTGGACGTTATGGAATTCCAGTTGAGCTATTTCAAATCCTAAAAGATGATGCTGTGAAAGTGCTGCACTCAATATACCAGCAAATTTGGAAAACTCAGCAGTGACCACAGGACTGGAAAAGGTCAGTTTTCATTCCAATCCCAAAGAAAGGCAATGCCAAAGAATGCTCAGACTTCCACACAATTGCACTCATCTCACAGGTTAGCAGGGTAATCTGCTCAAAATTCTTCAAGCCAGGCTTCAACAGTATGTGAATTGTGAACTTCCAGGTGTTCAAGCTGGATTTAGAAAAGGCAGAGGAACCAGAGATCAAATTGCCAACCTCTACTGGATCATCAAAAAAGCAAGAGAGTTCCAGAAAAGCATCTACTTCTGCTTTATTGACTATGTCAAAGCTTTTGACTGTGTGAGTCACAACAAACTGTGGAGAATTCTGAAAGAGATGGGAATACCAGACCATCTGACCTGCCTCTTGAGAAACCTGTATGCAGGACAAGAAGAAACAGTTAGAGCCTGCCTTACCCTCTGAGCCACCAGGGAAGCCCAGTGGAATAACAGACTGGTTCAAAATTGGGAAAGGAATACTCCAAGGCTGTAGATTGCCATTTTGCTTATTTAAATTATATGCAGAGTGTGTATGTGTGCTAAGTCACTTCAGCATGTCTGACTCTGTGTGACCCCATGGACTATAGCCTGTCAGGCTCCTCTGTCCATTGGATTCTGTAGGCAAGACTACAAGAGTGAGTGGTCATGCCCTGTTCCAAGGGATCTTCCCGACCCAGGGATTGAGCAAAGGTCTCCTGCATTGCAGGTGATCTCTTTACCAACTGAGCCAGCAGGGAAGCCCACTGGCAGAGATTATCATGTGAAATTCTGGGCTGGATGACTCACAAGCTGGAATCAAGATTTCCAGGAGAAACATCAACAGCCTCAGATATGCAGATGATACCACCCTAATGGCAGAAAGTGAAGAGGAACTAACAAGCCTCTCGATGAATGGGAAAGAGGAGAGCGAAAAAGCTGGCTTAAAACTAAACATTCAAAAAACTAACATCATGTCCTCTGGTCCCATCACTTCATGGTAAATAGATGAGGAAAAAATGGAAACAGTGGCGGGGCTCTAAACTCACCACAGATGGTGACTGCAGCCACAAAATTAAAAGACACCTGCTCTTCAGAATAAAAACTATGACAATCCTAGACAGCATATTACAAAGCGGAGGCATCACTTTGCTGAGAAATGTCCTTGTAGTCAAAGTTAAGGTTTTTCCAATTTTCCAGTAGTGTACAGATATGAGAGTTAGACCATAAAGAAGGCTGAGCACTAAAGAATTGATACTTTCTAACTGTGGTGCTAGAAAAGACTCCTGAGAGTCCCTTGGACAGAAAGGAGATCAAACCAGTCAATCCTAAAGGAAATCAGTCCTGAATAATCATTGGAAGGACTGATGTTGAAGTTCAAACTCCAGTACTATGGCCACCTGATGTGAAGAGCCTACTCACTGGAAAATACCCTGAAACTGGACAAGATTGAGGACAAGAAGAGAAGAGGGTGACAGAGGATGAGATGGTTGAGTGGTATCACCTACTTAATGGACTTGAGTTCGAGCAAACTCAAGGAGATAGTGATGGACAGGGAAGCCTGGCCTGCTGCAATCCATGGGGTCGCAAAGAGTTGGACACAACTTAATGACTGAACAACAGTAACAATAAACTGTGATAATTTATGAGAGTCCTAAAAAAAGTAATGTAACATCTAAAACTAATTTTTGTAGTTTGTATATGTATATATATTTAATTCTATATTTGATATTTTTATATGTTTTCTGAAACACTCATAATTTACTTTACACTGAATTCTCTAGGTATTATCTCTAACACTACTTATTATGTTGACTCTTTCTTCTTGTGCATTTTAACTTCCACCATTTTGTTCATACCCAGAAGTTGTCTGAACTTATGCAACAGCCTTATAAATGTTGTCCTCACACTACAGTGTGGACATTTGCTCAAGCATGCTATATACTTAAAAATTGTGTTCTGATTTAATTAATGAATTATTTATTCATTCTTGGAGGTTCTTTATGTCTTTTGTAATAAATGAAAAGAAATCCTAGGCTTTTACCACAACTCCATTATTAATAGACATTGCATTACAATAAATGCTAAAATACATGGATTGACTAAATGAGTATAAGATTCTTAAATGTAACGTATACATTAGCTGTGGCACACAAGATTATTCAGGATCTGTGACAATTCTTTATTAAGGTTTACATAATTTAATGAACCTCTTTCTTGTATTTCATGATTAACAAAAATATTTTAATTGTGTTTATATACATAATATAGAACTATTCCTTTTCTAATTTAAATTTAGAATTTTACCTTTTTAAGCAGGATAGCAAATTTTATTCATTCTTACCTGCCATGCCACCTTCAAGCCATTCCAATCGCATGCTTCCCTATTATTTCTCTACTTGTCAAGGTAATAATAACTATAAGAAAGATTAAGTTCTCTTTCTGCACACAGTGTCACCCATGCTCTGCAGAATTTTATGGTAAAATTCATTTTAAGAAATTGTGTCCTGATTCATTCAGGACTGATTCATCTGGATCTAAGAAAGAATGAATTTAGGAAATCAGAGACATTGTGCAATATTAAAGCCATCTTTTTCTTTAAAGTCACAGTGAATTATTCATGTCACTCAGAAGACTTTTTTTTTTAGATTTTCAGATAGAATCTATTACTGCAAAAGCAAATTTAGAAAGTTTATTATATGTTGCATAGATGTTTGTTTAGCTATCTAATTATAAAAGAAATCTGAGATAATATCCTTTCCCTATAAATTAAATCCACTGCAATGAAATATATTGTTCAAATACTTTACCTTGTAAATATTGTTACCTTGTATTTCTGTTCAACTATACCAACTTTTAAAATAGATAACTTTTCATTTCTTTTGAGATCTAAGGACTATTGCCCCCCAAATTAATTCATGGGGGTGTTTCTTTTAAAATTATACGAGACTGGTATATCTAATTGTCTAAGTTTCTTTCTTTAAAAAATAAGTTTGGAACAAAAAGGAAAATTTGAATGAAAGTGGCAATTGAAGGGAAAAAAAACAAGATGAAGTTAGTCAACAACTTTGATGAAAGTGAAAGAGGAGTGTGAAAAAGTTGGCTTAAAGCTCAACATTCAGAAAACTAAGATCATGGCATCTGGTCCCATCACCTCATGGGAAATAGATGGGGAGACAGTGGAAACAGTGTCAGACTATATTTTGGGGGATTCCAGAATTACTGCAGATGGTGATTGCAGCCATGAAATTAAAAGACTCTTACTCCTTGGATGGAACGTTTTGACCAACCTAGATAGCATATTAAAAAGCAGAGACATTACTTTGCCAACAAAGGTCCGTCTAGTCAAGGCTATGGTTTTCCAGTGGTCATATATGGATGTGAGAGTTGGACTGTGAGGAAAGCTGAATGCTGAAAAATTGATGCTTTTGAACTATGGTGTTGGAGAAGACTCTTGAGAGTCCCTTGGACTGCAAGGAGATCCAACCAGTCCATCCTAAAGGAGATCAATCCTGGGTGTTCATTGGAAGGAGTGATGCTGAAGCTGAAACTCCAATACTTTGGGCACCTCATGCAAAGAATTGACTCATTGGAAAAGACCCTGATGCTGGGAGGGATTGGGGGCAGGAGGAGAAGGGGATGACAGAAGATTAAATGGCTGGATGGCATCACCGACTTGATGCTCATGAGTTTGAGTAAACTCCGGGAGCTGGTGATGGACAGGGAGGCCTGGCGTGCTACGATTCATGGGGTAGCAAAGAGTCGGATACGACTGAGCAACTGAACTGAACTGAAGGGTAATTTTTATACCTGCCCTTAGGAATTGTAGCTTCAGAAAAATTTGATATATTTATGAAAGGTTCAAATTCTAATGCATTTTGAAACAATGAAACTAAATGAATGACTCTATCTTACTAACATATATAGATAAAAACTGACATTCCGATCATTGAAAATAATCAAATGTAAGCTACATGGCTTATGTTTTATCAGCTTGAATATTTAGAATATGATTTTTCTTTTTTTAAATATCTGTAATAAAAATGTCCATTCATGTATAATTGCCCAGTGTCAGAATTTGAACCAGATTTTTTATTCCTGAGATCTTTAAAAATTACTGGAGAACACCTTCATGTTCCATGTATCCATTCTGTGTGCCCAAAGCCCCATCAGAGGCATATCTTATTTCTCCCCGGTAGTGCATCTGCTGCATTCTTAGTTTCCTTCATGTTTTGCCTGTCTTCTTGTTAGACAGTCACAATTATGTTCCTAGTGTCAGTAACTGACCATCCACTGTAACTTTTACTGTTATTCCTAAAGAATAGGATAGGCCTAATAATACTTACTATAGTTATTCTTGAAAACTAAATAGTAAGTACACCCTGAGAGTCTTTTCCAGTCTTGCTGCCAACTTCACATGGCAGGCAGAAACTCATCGTCTCTCTTCCCTCACTACCACCAGGGATATGCAGACAATTCTTTGACTCATATCTCAAGCCCAACTGGACATTTGCCTCTTATGATAGAGTTTTATTTATCCAACATTAGTGAATACAAAAGAAAAAAAAAAAAAACAGATGGAATCAATTTGCTGTAAGGGGTCTGTGGATAGAGGCCAGGGGATGGATTGTAAAATAAGAAAAAAAAAATGTTAAAAAGACATTAAGAAAAGATTAAAAAAATACTATATCTGTGCCTGTCATTTCCTGTTAATAGTTGGTCTTTGACTTAACTTCTTAACATAGAATACCTAAAACTCTTGTAGTTTCCTAAGAGACAGGAGCATTTGACACTGAGCTCCTAAACCCCCTGGAATTTTCTGGGTGAAAATAAGGTACCACTTATTCTAATGAAGTGAAGCTCAGTGGGCTGGGTTAGAAAGACCAAGACATGATTAGAAGATTTCCAGCCCTATGCCCCCACCAAGAGAGTAGTGGGGCTGGAAATGAGTTGATAATCAATCATGAGTACATAAATATCCCTAAGGTATGGGATTTAGATAGCTTCTAAGTTGGTGTACACATTCAGTTGCTGGGGGTGTACTCCAAGTCCAAAGGAATGGAAGCTCCTGCACTAAGTACCCTTCAGGACCCCACCCCATACATCTCTTTATCTGTATGTTTATTTGCAGCCTTTAAAATATCTTTCATAATTAAATCAGCATTAATAAGAAAGCTTTTTCCCTAAGTTCTGTGAGTCACCCTAGCAAATTATTGAATCCAAGAACAGGGTTATGGAAACATTGATTTTCAGCTGATTAGTCAGATTGACAGCCTGGACTAGAAAACTGGATCTTTGGTTGGCATCTGAAGAGGGGTGCAGTCTTGTGGGTCTGAACCCTTAACCTCTGAAGTCTGTGTTAACTCCAATAGTGTCTGAAGTGAACTGCTCAAGGACAGCCAGCTGGTGTTGGAGAATTGGTTGTTGTGGGGGAAAAAAAATCACACATATGGTATCAGAAGTATTTTGAGTATTAGAGAAAAGGAAAAGGAAAATACAGTGTTTTTCTGCACAATAAAAGAAGTTTAAATAGCAATGCAAAAAACTGGAGAAAGAAGAACTTGGATGGAACCATTAGTGAGACTGTGTCCAGAGGTAACCTGAAAAATAAAACATGAGCCAAGTAAAATTGTGTGCATGCCTGCTTAGTCCCTGAGTGGTGTCCACCTCTTTGCGACCCCACGGACTGTAGTCTGCTGGGCTCCTCTACCATGGGACTTCACATACAAGAATACTGGAGTAGGTTGCTATTTTCTTTTCCAGGGGTGGACTTCCCTGTGGCTCAGATGGTAAAGAATCCACCCACAGAGTGGGAGATCTGGGTTCAATCCCTGGGTTGGAAACATTCCCTGGGGAGGGCATGGCAACACTCTCCAGTATTCTTGCCTGGAGGATCCCCATCGACAGAGGAGCCTGGCGTTCTAGAGCCCATGGGGTCACTAAAATTCAGACAGGACTGAGCGACTAAACACAGAACAGCACATGGTTAAAGAAATTTTCCTGTAGAATGTCAATAGTGCCAGTTGGCTTCCTTTGCTACTTTTTATATGTTGTTTCAAGAAAGGTGATTTATTAAAGAATTGTTCATTTCTTAAGAAGGAATTGTATGTGTGTATATATATATATATATATATGTCTGCCCTAAATTTTCAGGGTTGAAAGACAAAACTATTTCCATTGTCAGTCTCTACAGATAGCAACACATTCTCAGAGCAAGAAATAGCCTCAGGGAAAAGATTAAATCTAGGATGCTTTTCAGTTCAGTTCAGTTCAATTCAGTCACTTAGTCATGTCTGACTTTCTGCCACTCCATGGACTCCAGTACACCAGGCGTCCCTGTCCATCACCAACTCCCAGAGTTTACTCAAATACATGTCAGTGATGCCATCCAATCATCTCATCATTTGTTGTCCACTTTTCCCCCCGCCTTTGATCTTTCCCAGCATCAGGGTCTTTTCAATTGAGTCAGTTCTTCACATCAGGTGGCCAAAGAATTGCAGTTTCAGCCTCAGCACCGGTCCTTCCAATAAATATTCAGGACTGATTTCCTTTAGGATGGACTGGTTGGATCTCCTTGCAGTCCAAGGGACTTTCAAGAGTCTTCTCCAACACCACAGTTCAAAAGTATCAATTCTTTGGCACTCAGCTGTCTTTATAGTCCAACTCTCACTTCCATACATGACTACTGGAAAAATCATAGCTTTGACTAGATGGACCTTTGTTGGCAAAGTAATGTCTCTGCTTTTAATATGCTGTCTAGGTCAGAACTTTTCTTTCAAGGAGCAAGTGTATTTTAATTTCATGGCTGCATTCACCATCTGCAGTGATCTTGGAGCCCCTCAAAAGAAACTCTATCACTGTTGCCACTGTTTCCCCATCGATTTGCCATGAAGTGATGGGACCAGATGCCAAGATCTTAGTTTTCTAAGGTTTAGTTTTAAGCCAAATTTCTCACTCTCCTCTTTCACTTTCATCAAGAGGCTCTTTAGTTCTTTGTTTTCTGCAGTAAGGGTGGTGTCATCTGCATATCTGAGGTTATTGATATTTCTCCCGCCAATCTTGATTCCAGCTTGTGCTTCATCCAGCCCAACTTCTCATGATGTGCTATGCATATAAGGTAAATAAGCAGGGTGACAACATACAATCTTGACGTACTCCTTTCCCAATTTGGAACCAGTCTGTTCTATGTCCAGTTCTAACTGTTGCTTCCTGACCTATATACAGATTTCTCAGGAGGCATGTAAGGTGGTATGGTATTCCCATTTCTTTTAGAATTTTCCAGAGTATGTTGTGATCCGCCTAGTCAAAAGCTTTGGAATAGTCAATAGAGTAGAAGTAGATGCTTTTCTGGAACTCTCTTGCTTCTTCAATGATCTAGTAGATGTTGGCAATTTGATCTCTGGTTCGTCTGTCATTTCTAAATCCAACTTGAATATCTGGAAGTTCATGGTTCATGTACTATTGAAGTCTGGCTTAGAGAATTTTGAGCATTACTTTACTAGCATGTAAGATGAGTGCAATTGTTTGAGCATTCTTTGGCATTGCCTTTCTTAGGGATTGAAATGAAAACTGACCTTTTCCAGTCCTGTGGCAACTGCTGAGTTTCCAAATTCGAGTGCAGCACTGTCACAGCATATAAGGAGTTCATGATCTGAGCCACAGTCAGCTCCTGGTCTTGTTTTTGCTGGCTGTATGGGGATTCTTCATCTTTAGCTGCAAAAAATATAATCAATCTGATTTCGGTGTCGACCATCTGGTGATTTCCATGTGTAGAGTCATCTCTTGTGTTGCTGGAAGAGGGTGTTTGGAATGACCAATGCATTCTCTTGGCAAAACTCTGTTAGCTTTTGTCCTGCTTCATTCCATACTCCAAGGCCATATTTTCCTGTTACTCCAGGTGTTTCTTGACTTCCAACTTTTGCATTCCAGTCCCCTAAAATGAAAAGGACATCTTTTATGTGTGTTAGTTCTAGAAGTTCTTGTACGTTTTCACAGAACCATTCAACTTCATCTTATTCAGCATTCCTGGTCGGGACATAGACTTGGATTACTGTGATATTGAATGGTGATATTGAATGTGATATTGAATGCCTTGGAAATGAACAGAGATCATTCTGTCGTTTAGGAGATTGCATCCAAGTACTGTATTTCAGACTCTTTTCTTGAATATGATGGTTACTCCATTTCTTCTAAGGGATTCTTGCCCACAATAGTAGATATGATGGTCAGCTGAGTTAAATTCACCTATTCCAGTCCATTTTAGTTCACTGATTCCTAAAATGTTGAGGTTCACTCTTGCCATCTCCTGTTTGACCATTTCGATTTTGCCATGATTCGTGGACCTAATATTCCAGGTTCCTATGCAGTATTGCTCTTTACAGCATCGGATTGTACTTCCATCACCAGTCACAACCACAAATGGGCATGTTTTTCCTTTGGGTACATATCTTCATTCTTTCTGGAGTTATTTCTCCACTCTTCTCCTGTAAAATACTGGGCACCTTCTGACCTGGGGAGTTCATCTTTCAGTATCGTATCTTTTTGCCTTTTCATGCTGTTCATGGGGTTTTCAAAGCAAGAATACTGAAATGGTTTTCCATTCCCTTCTCCAGTGGACCACATTTTTTCAGAACTCTCCACTATGACCCGTATGTCTTGGGTGGCTCTATAAGGCATGGCTCATAATTTCATTGAGTTAGACAAGTCTGTCGTCCATATGATCTGATTGGTTAGTTTCTGTGATTGTGGTTTTCAGTCTGTCTGCCCTCTGATGGAGAATATAACAGGTTTATGAAAGTTTCCTGATGGAAGAGACTGACTGAAGGGGAAACTGGGTCTTATCTAATGGGCAGGGCCATGATAAGTAAATATTTAATCCAATTTTCTGTTGATGGTTGGGGCTGTGTTCCCTCCCTGTTATTTCAGTTCAGTTCAGTCGCTCAGTCATATCTGACACTTTCTGAGGCCATGCACTGCAGCATGCCAGGCCTCCATGTCCATCACCAACTCCTGGAGTTACTCAAACTCATGTCCATTGAGTCGGTGATGCCATCAAACAATCTCATCCTCTGTTGTCCCCTCCTCCTCCTGCCCTCGATCTTTCCCATCATCATGGTCTTTTCAAATGAGTCAGCTCTTCCCATCAGGTGGCCAAAGTATTGGAGTTTCAGCTTCAGCATCAGTTCTTCCAATGAACACCCAGGACTGATCTCCTTTAGGATGGACTGGTTGAATCTCCTTGCAGTCCAAGGGACTCTCAAGAGTCTTCTCCAACACCACAGTTCAAAAGCATCAATTCTTTGGTGCTCAGCTTTCTTTGCAGTCCAACTCTCACATCGATACATGACTACTGGAAAAACTATAGCCTAGGCTATATGACCTTTGTTGGAATGTCTCTGCTTTTTAATATGCTGTCTAGGTTGGTCATAACTTTTCTTCCAAGGAGTAAGTGTTTTTTTATTTCATGGCTGCAATCACCATCTGCAGTGATTTTGGAGCCCAAAAAAATAGTATGCCACTGTTCCCACTATTTCTCCATCTATTTGTTATGAAGTGAGGGGACCGGATGCCATGATCTTTGTTTTCTGAATGTTGAGCTTTAAGCCAACTTTTTCACTCTCCTCTTTCACTTTCATCAAGAGGCTCTTTAGTTCTTCTTCAATTTCTCCCATAAGGGGGGTATCATCTGCATTTCTGAGGTTATTGATATTTCTCCTGGCAATATTGATTCCAGATTGTGTTCATCCAGCCCAGCGTTTATCATAATGTATTCTGCATATAAGTTAAATAAGCAAGGTGACAATATACAGCCTTTACACACTCCTTTTCCTATTTAGAACCAGTCTGTTCCATGTCCAGTTCTAACTGTTGCTTCCTGACCTACATACAGATTTCTCAAGGGGCAGGTCAGGTGGTCTGGTATTCCTATCTCTTTAAGAATTTTCCACAGTTTATTGTGTTCCACACAGTCAAAGGCTTTGACTTAGTCAATAAAGCAAAAATAAATGTTTTTTTCCGGAACTCTCTTGCTTTTTTGATGATCCAGCAGATGTTGCCAATTTGATCTCTGGTGCCTCTGCCTTTTCTAAAGGCAGCTTGAACATCTGGAATTTCACGATTCATATATTGCTGAAGCCTGGCTTGGAGAATTCTGAGCATTACTTTGCTAGTGTGTGAAATGAGTGCAATTGTGTGGTAATTTGAGCATTCTTTGGCATTGCCTTTCTTAGGGATTGAAATGAAAACTGACCTTTTCCAGTCCTGTGGCCACTGCTGAGTTTTACAAATTTGCAGCACTTTCACAGTATCATCTTTCAGGATTTGAAATAGCTCAACTGGAATTCCATCACCTCCACTAGCTTTGTTCATAGTGATACTTCCTAAGGTCCACTTGACTACACATTCCAGGATATCTGGCTCTAGGTGAGTGATCACACCATCATGATTATCTGGGTCATGAATATCTTTATTGTATAATTCTGTGTATTCTTACCACATCTTCTTAATATCTTCTGTTAGGTCCATACCATTTCTGTCCTTTATTAAGCCCGTTTTGCATGAAATGCTCCCTTGGTATCTATCCTTTTCTTGAAGAGATCTCTAGTCTTTCCCATTCTATTGTTTTCCTCTATTTCTTGGCACTGATCACTGAGGAAGGCTTACTTATTTCTTCTGGCTATTCTCCTTGCTATTCCCTGTTATTTACCTGGTGCCAAACTACAGTGGAGGGAAAGTAGATAATGGTGACCTCCTTCAGATGGCCCCATGCACGCTCTGCTACACTCTGCGCCCGACCCTGCAGCAGGCCACTGCCAATCCATGCCTCCGCAGGAGACTCCTGGACATTCCCGGGCAAGTCTGGGTCAGTCTCTTGTGGGGTCACTGCTCCTTTCTCCTAGGTCCTAGTGCACACAAATTTCTGTTTGTGTCCTCCAAGAGTCTATTTCCACAGTCCTGTGTAATTTCTGGCACCTCTATGGTGGGGTTAATGGCAACCTCTTCGAGGAGGGCCTACTTCATACCCAAGTCTGCTGCGCCGAGAGCCCCTGCCTCTGTGGCAGCATACTGTTGACCTCTATCTCCACAGGAGACACTCAAACACAGTTCTGTCTCAGTCTCTTGTGGTCTCTGGGTCCTGGTGTGCACAAGGTTTGATTGAGCCCTTACTAAAAGGATGCTTTTAGTAAAATATAGCCTTAGGGTTTAGATCAAATTATGGGTGAGGCTTTTGAACATTTTGCTAAGATTTCAGGATGATTTAAAATGATGCTTCATAAACTCTCTAGTTTAGATTAAAAGGTCATCTACGAAGGATAAGTGAATTGTTTTAGAGAAGTCTCTCAACCCTAGGTAGACAAGTAATCTTTTGTAAACCATCTCTCTTTGTACTCTCAAGTGAATGTAGCCACATGAGTGACTTCAGCCACACCAGGTAGAACACTGCTGTCCTTAGTCAATTCATATGTAATAGAAAATTACTAAGGTAGTTTGTTACATAGTATTAGATAAGTGATTCATATATAATCAAAATCAATATAGAAAATATATAAGAATTTAATAGAAATGTATGTTATGTATGAGTACTCAAAATTCTCTATACTTTTTAACATTGTAAAATATTGCATCATAAACCATTTTTAAAGAAAGCTGTAATTATAACCCTGTATTAAATTTAATAATGGCCACATGAATGATTTTCTAATCATCAAGTTATTTTTGTAATTAGAGGCATGACAATTTAAAGCTGAAATTTATAATAGAGAATTTCTATATTTCTATAGCATTGAGATTAATATTCCAGCAATAATTTACTTTTAACAAAAATGCCATTTATGTAATAAACATTCAGTTAATGTATATGAATTGAACTGTACTCTTCAATGTTAATGCATATTTGAAGCTGAAAGTCTCAAATGATCAAAAGATAAATCATAACACAGACAGAATGCACAAAGACTGCCAAATCCAATTGTGTAAGAGTGTGTTTGAGATCATTCTCCATTTTTAGAAGATATTTGTTTACAACATTATGTCAATGATAACCATTAACTCAGTATCTTTACATTTAAAAATGTAGTATCATTCCACTACATTAAAAAAAATTGTATTGATCTAGATACATTATTGGAGAAGGACATGGCAAGCCACTCCAGTACTCTTGCCTGGAAAATCCCAGGGACAGAGGAGCCAGTTGGGCTGCCGTCTATGGGGTCGCACAGAGTCGGACACGACTGAAGTGACTCAGGAGCAGCAGCAACAGATACATTGTATACTTATTATTGACTATTGTATTTTGGTCATGAGTCTTTCCTTTTTCTGTAATTTACTTTTCCAATGGTAATTCTTGTTTTTCAGATTATTTTAACTAGTTCTACTATGAAACCCACATAACAACAATAATACTGTTTTCACACTTCAATAGTTAAAATTTTATTTTAACAAATTCAGTAATGTTACAGCATACAAACCCAACATGCAAAAATCAGTGGCATTTCTGTACACTAACAATGAATTACCCCAAGAAGAAATTAAGAAAACTTCATTTGTTTAGAGTTCTTTGTTTCCTTTACCTTGAGACAGGTATAAAAAATATTGTCATGATTTATGGCAGTGCTATGCCTATGTTCTTTTCTAGGAACTTTATAGTTTCTGGTCTTACATTTAGGTTTTTAATTCATTTTGAGTTTATTTTTGTATATGATGATAGAGAATGTTCTAATTTCATTCTTTTACAAATTGTGTCCTGTTTACCCAGCACCACTTACTGAAGAGACTGTCTTTTCTCAACTGTATATTCTCACTTTATTTGTCATGACTTAATTGACCATAAACGTGTGTGTTTATTTATGGGACCTCCATACTGTTCCCTCAATCTATGTGTCTGTTTTTGTTCCAGTAGCTGTACTAACGACTTCTGTAGCTTTGTATTATAGTCTGAAGTCAGAGAATGCAAAACCTTGATCACTTTTCTTTCTCAAGTCTATTTTTTTGCTATTTGGAATTTTTTGTGTTTCCTATATAAACTTTAAAATTACTCCTTCTAGTTCTGTGATAGATGCCATTGGTATTTTGTTAGGGATTTTGTTGAATCTGTAGATTGTCTTGGGCTGTGGTCATTTTTACAATATTAATATTCCAATCCATGAGCATGGTATTTCTTTCCATTTCTTTGTGTCATTCACAGTTTATTTCATCAATGTCTTCTAGTTTTCTGAGTACAGATCTTTTACCTCTTTTGGTATGTTTACTCCTAGGTATATTATTCTTTTTGATAAGGTTGTAAATGGGAGTGTTTCCTTAATTTCTCTTTATGGTAGTTTTTTGTTAACATACGGAAATGCAACAGATTCTTATGTATTAATTTGTATCCTGCAACTTTATTGGATTCACCGATAAATTTTTTAGATTTTTGGTGGCGTGTTTAATTCTAGGTGTCTTGAATGTCTTAAAAGGAGGGGTGAGACAGCAAAATGGTTATGAAAGCAAGGAAATCAATGGGGGTAAGATTTTACTAGGATGGAGGGAGTAAATTCTTCGGAACTCTGAGAGCATGGATACTTCCATTGTCCCACTTCATTGCCCTGACAATATGGCAAGACCCTGAAAGTTGGCTTAAGGAGGCATGCTCTCAAAGTAACTTTCCACATACAAATCCTAGTATAAATATTTCCTGGTAATAAAAATTTGCATTAGTCAACAAAAACAGAAACCTTAAAGAATTCATCTTTTTGTAGTTGTTTTACATTTGGTACTAAAGAATGTTACTTGATTTCTATTCTGAAATGTATGGTGCTATTCCAGTAAAGTTAAACACATATATAATAAATTATGTCACATATAATAGTTATAATAACAAGCACAGAATTGCAGTATTCTTAACAAATTAGCAGATTTAATTTATGAAAGAAACACAGCTGCACATTTTTCAGTTTTTGAAAAATAAATTTCTATTACATTTGTTTTTCTGTTCAAATAGATGTAAAGAACTAAAGACAAGAATTAGCCAATTAAGATTGAAACATATCTTTATTAATAAAAGCATTTTTTGCTCGGAAACCAAAAGCACTAATATAAGGCTGAAGCATTGTTCGTGAAGAGCTGGTATATAAATGCCAGCATGTGATGTGAGGTTTCTCCTTGTGCATTTTTTCCTATGCAAATCTGTTCCTGATTGGTATGTTGACAGAACCCAGAGGTGAAGGTTAATACTAGAGTAAAATCTCACTATAATTGGGTTTCTCTTCCTAGACTTGTCTTTTGCAGGAAAGTGATGAAAAACATTCCATAGGTTTATTACAGACTTATCATGATTTCAGGGCAATCTCTGTGGGTCTGATTTATCAGATCCAGAAATGGAAATTGAATATAGCATCTACAATTAGTGTAGGTGGTGCAGTAGTAGAGAATCTGCTTGCCGACTTAGAAGACACAAGAGACATGGGTTCAATCCCTGGGTTGGGAAGATCCTCTGGAGCAGGAAATGGTAACCACTCCAGTATCCTTCATAGAAAATTCCATGGACAGAGGACCCTGGTGGTCTATAGTACACTGGTAAGGATTCAGACACGACTGAGCAACCGAGCACACACACACAGATTTAGATAACTGCTCACATTTAATTATTTTTTTCTCATTTATTTTTATTAGTTGGAGGCTAATTACTTTACAATATTGTAATGGTTTTTGTCATACATTGACATGAATCAGCCATGAATTTATATGTGTTCCCCCTCCCAATCCCCCCTCCCGCTTCCCTCCGGTATTTTATTTGAAATGGCACATTTTAAATCAGATATTCCTCTAACACATATAATAGAAATCTGATTCTAAATGTTCAGATTTTTGTAGAAAAATTACAGTAAAATAGAAATGTGCACAAACAATCAATGTGTAGCTTGACAAATTTTTCAAAAATTAAGTGTGAATCCAGAATAAAATACAGATAATGCCATATCTCTAAAGTGCTGCCTTCATGTTTCCCTTCCAGTCTATCTGCATCCATATAACAATATGACTTTTGTAAACACTGAATAAATGTCTCTTTTTGAAGTTTATACAAATTTCATGTCATAAGAATTATTTTGCTCAACATATGTTTCTGACATTTTTATATTTTGTATCTAATTAGGATAAGTATATTGTATTCAAGGATAGTATTCTTTGGTATGAATATAATACAGTTTATCCTCTTAATGAGTCTTTATATAATATCTCATTATAAGATATTACATATAAGTTTGTTTTAAATATTACAGTTCTTTTTATTGTTGTTGTTGAATACATATGTGCATATTTGTTGAGTATATATTTAAGGATGAAAGAAATGTCTGGTTTGTATAACACATACATTCAGTTATAGTTGGTAGGGCTTAATCAACAATTTTCAATAATAGCCAAATCAGTTAACAATCTTACATTAGTAAGTGGGAGTTCTAGTTATTTCATGTGGTCATCATCATTTAATACTAGTATTTTTCCTCTTTTTCATTTTAGGCATATTTGCAAATGTGCAAATATATCAATTTTTTGCCTTTCTCTATTTTTGTTTTTTTTTAATAGAAATGACACACAATCCACATTTAATAATCATTCAATAATTTGCTTTGAAAACTTTATGTGTGTTTTTTATATATCTCTGTTTACAAAAAATAATAAAATATCATAAAATTATATTTAATGCTGTAAAATTATTCTACACACCATTAAACATTTTAAGCTTATTCCAACCTTCTTATGTTTCATTAAATCAAACTGAGAAAGGTGTTTAAATGAATGGTTTTCAGTTTTGTTTTGTTTTTTTAATTGATTCACAGGAATCTTTGAGAAAGTAGTTAAGGACTCATTGGACAGGGACGTCTGGCATGCTGCAGTTCATGGGGTCACAAAGAGTCAGACACAACTGAGCGACTGAACTGAACTGAACTACATACATAAATGACCTTTGATCAAGGGATACCAGTTTTGCTCACCTCAAGTTTTGTTTGTATGTTTGTTTGTTTTGATTTATCTATGGCACATAAATAACAGCGAGCAGATTATGAGTCTTCCTGTTTTTGAAAACAGTCTTTCTTGAGTCTTCATCAGAATCAGTTATCTAATATTTCAAGGTGCACTTGAACTTTAAAATTCATGAGCCAGATTTTACTTTCGTTGAATTTTCCTTTCTTTGATTCCTTGCCATATTGATGTTTCACAGAGGCAAAAGAAAATGTTTAAAATCTTTGGGGAAAAAAAAAAAACCTGATAGATCTTTAGTTTGCAACATTGATTATTTTTATTTTAATCATAAATTCTACATGTGACTTTATAAAAAATATATTGCATTTTTTCCCCATTTGTTTTTCATTAACATATATTAAAAACATTACAACATTATGAAATAAAAATATCTTAAGTAATCATACATTATTTTCCCTCATGGCAATGCATAAGTTTATATAGAAGTTTTAGAGATTTTAGGCATTTATTTTTATATTACATGTAGAATATTATATATTCCCAGAGGTCTTAGGGCAGAACATTTTATCTTTCAACATTAGATGTAGATCCAATAAAGTCTTCAGACTTGAAAAAAATATTAAACTAAGAATAACAGTAAATAATAGCATGAATTGCAGTTGCAACTACTATAAGTACCATGAAAACACAAAAGTCATTATAATTGGCTTAAAGCAAAAATGCAGATTACCACAGATACATGGTTATACTTATATACTTATAACATTTAAAAACTTTGCTTCAGGTTAAAGATTTATAAGGAAAACACATTTATCATTAATTTTCTGCTTCCAAACTCCCATAATAATATAGAGTATAATTACTTCTGATACAATTTTTAAATTATTTGATAAAGTTTTATTCATCTAACAAGAGTCTTGGAAATCTTCACGAAGTATTTATTTATCTATTTTTTTTTTTTTTTGCCAACCACATTAACAAACACAATAAGTAAATGATTTTATCCCAGTATCCCATCTTTTAAATGATTAACTCCTTTGGAACATAAAGTGTTCACAATCATTTTTTTTTTAGTGAAAAACTAAAGGCAAATTAGATCAAAAATATTTTACTCATTAATAAATTTTTAAAATGTGTATGAAATGTGTATTACTACATAAGAGTCTTTTAATAATAAAGTGATGGGAGCTATAATATGCTTTTGAAAATTTTACTTAAGTATTGTTGATTTCCACTGTATAATCATAAGTGATTGGATTTAGGTCATACCTGAATGGTCTATTGGTTTTCCCTACTTTCTTCAATTTAAGTCTGAATTTTGCAATAAGGAGTTCATGATCTGAGCCATAGTCAGCTTTCAGTCTTGTTTTTGCTGACTACATAGAGCTTCTCCATCTTCAACTACAAAGAAGAGAATTAATCTCATTTTGTTATTGACCATTTGGTGATGTCCTTGTGTAGAGTAGTTTCTTATGTTCTTGGAAGAGGGTGTTTTCTATGGCCAGTGTGTTCTCTTAACCAAACTCTGTCAGCCTTTGCCCTGCTTCATTTTGCACTCCAAGGCCAAACTTGCCTATTACTGAAGGCAAGTGACTTCCTGCGTTTGCATTCTAGTCTCCAATGATGAAAAGGACTTTTTTTTTTTTTTTTTTTTGGTGTTAGTTCTAGAAGGTCTTGTAGGTATTCATAAAACCATTCAACTTCAGCTTCTTTGGCATTAGTGGTTGGGGAATAGACTTGGATTACTGTGATACTGAATGGTTTTGCCTTGGAATTTCAATTTGCCTTGGAAATGAAAAGAGATCATTCTGTCATTTTTGAGGTCACATCCAAGTACTGCATTTCAGACTCCTCTGTTGACTATGAGAGCTATTCCATTTCTTCTAAGGGATTCTTGCCCACAGTAGTAGATAAAATGGTCATCTGAATTAAATTTGCTCATTTCAATCCATTTTTAGTTCACTGATTCCTAAAACGCTGATGTTCACTCTTGCCATCTCCTGTTTGACCCACTTCCAATTCATAAACTTAAATTCCATGTTCCTATGCAATATTGTTCTTTACAGATTTGGACTTTACTCCCATCACTGGTTACATCCACAACTGGGCATGTTTTACCTTTGGGTCCATCTGTTCATTCTGTCTGGAGTTATTTCTCCACTCTTCTCCAGTAAAATACTAGGCACCTTCTGACTTGGGGAGTTCATCTTTCAGTGTCGTATCTTTTCACTTTTTCATACTGTTCATGGGGTTCTCAAGGCAAGAATACTGAAGTGATTTTCCATTCCCTTCTCCAGTGGACCACATTCTGTCAGAACTCTCCACCATGATCCATCCATCTTGGGATATACAACCAGTCCATCCTAAAGGAGATCAGTCCTGAATATTCATTGGAAGGACTGATGCTGAAGCTGAAACTCCAATACTTTGGCCACCTGATGTGAAGAACTGAATCACAGGAAAAAACCCTGATGCTGGGAAAGATTGAAGGCAGGAGGAGAAGGGAATGACAGAGGATGAGATGGTTGGATGGCATCACTGACTCGATGGACATGAGTTTGAGTAAACTCTGGGAGTTGGTGATGGACAGGGAAGCCTGGCTTACATGGGGTCGCAAAGAGTTGGATACGAATGAGTGACTGAACTGAACTCAACTGATACTGATCCTGGTGATAGATCAACATAGCTCACAGCATAGCTATCAACATAGCTCCTGGGATTCCAGCCCTTGCATAATCCCCCTGATGGTGGACCTAGTAATGTGCTTCTATTAAATAGAACAGAATTAAACATATGAGGTGTCACTTCTTTGATGAAATATCACTTCTTTGATGAAATATCACTTCTTTGATTAAGATACAAAAGAATATGACTTCCATCTTGCTGGACACTTTCTATCCCCTTTTTGGCTTATACATTTTAATGAAGCAAGCTGCTATGTTCCAGAAGCCCACATAATAAGGAATTCAGAAAAGCCTTGACTATAGCACACAAGAATCTGAATCTACCAATAAAATTTGAGTAAGCTTGGAAGCATATCTTTCCTCAGTCAAGCTTTGAGATGGCTAGCAACTCAGCCAACATTTTGACTGCAGCTTCTGTGAGACCCTGAGAATAATTCCTGATCCTTAGAAACCATGACTTAATAATGGTGATTGTTTTTAAGTTTGGGGTGTAGTTTGTTATACAGCAACAGACAACCAATACAAATGCTTTCAAAACTTAACATTTCATGGAAATTCCCTGGCTGTTCAGCCAGTTAAAATACCCTTAAACTGTCCAGTCCAGGACAGTTAGACTGTGATTTCCCTGCAGGGGTCATAGTTTTGATGCCTGGTCAGGGAACTAAGATCCCATATGCTGTGCAGTATGACAAAAAAAAAAAAAAGAAAAAAATTTAATATTTCAAATATTTAACAGAAAATTTATGAATGTATAACCACAGATGACTCCAATGTTACTAACATAATCAGGCTCTTTTCTGTAACTGACTAATAGATTATCTTTTGAATATTACAACTTTGTAACTTAGATTCAGGTTATCCATTAATTACATCACCAAATGCATGTAATGTCTTTCAGTGTTCACTGTTTTTTTTTGCCATAATTTCCTCATTTTAAGTCTGCAATTATATTTATTTTGTGTAATCAAGTGACTCTTTCAAGAAGAATGAATGGAAATACAAGTATTAATACTTTTGTCTGTTGTCAACAAATAATGATCAAAACCAAAACCTCATGGTTTCCATTCATTTTGCAAAACTGTATGCAAATATTGGGTATATGTGTCTTCTAAAAATAACATTAATGGATCCCTTCAGGTTCTCTCAAATATGAAGGATCTAAGAAAGACTAAGAAAACTAAGGAATCAGAGCAAGGAGTACTTCACAAAGTTTATGAGAACTATGACACAATATAGGGGAGCTTATTTATAACATACAAACTAAAGGCCCATATTTTGAATATTATTACAAATTTAGTTATTCATATGTTCAAAAATGTATATATGGTGCCTAGTGTGTACACTATGCTAGATAACTGAGATACTTGGTATTCTAAAACAAACCCGAATTCTACTTATTGTGTTTACTCTTTTTATCCTTATTCTTCCTTTACAGATCTTAGTCTGTTATAGGTTAGACATGTTATTATCCCAAATGTTTTATGTTAATACAGAATATAGTAGATGTGAGAAGTGTTTTAAGAAGAATTCAAGGCACAATGGGCCCAGTTGAGAAGGGCAACTAATGCAGACTTCCACAAGAAAACCAATCCTTAGATGATTCCCAGAAGATGAGAAGGCAGACCATAGAGTGGAAGAAGAAAGGTGGATTGTTTTAGTACAGGAAATAGCAAATGCAAAGATGATAGAGAATAAGTTAAAACCTCAGAACTCAAAGACTTAGTATGATGGGGGCACAGAATGCATAGTGGAAGAAATTAAAAATGACACAAAATTGATAGGCAAAACATTATGAAGGGTTTGCCTGTTTGTTAGTTCAAATTTGTTTATATTAGGTTTCTAAAAAAACAAGAAAATTTGAAAATTTCTAGCTTCCAATTGAAATAAGACTACTTGTAATTCTTTTAACTAGAAACAGGTCAATGAGCTGAAAAAAATACACATTAGTTTATATTATGATATTTGATTGATTCATTAAACTTAATTATTTATATAATATTTTCCTTGGCACATGATCATGATATGACTTGTTTTATCAAAATTCTATCTTTTACATTTGTCATTAATAAATATATTTGAATTTTACCTAAAAATAAAAGCAGTTCTCCTGAAAATATGGTACTATATAACTTAAACTTTGCATAAATGGAAAATACCCTTAAACTGAAATTTTCCAATAATTTAGACTAAAGTACTCCTGAGAGATTCAAGGTATGAAGCAGCTTTTAAGAATGTTGAGGCTTCAGTTCTTAAATATATGACTTTATTTATAATCATAAAACAGTAATTGCTTTTTATTATGTTTGTTTTAAAATTTGTTCCTTCCATAGATAAATAAATCACCAGTTACCTCAGTGTTACCATTGACCAATCCAATTACTGTATAATATTTACACGCTCTGCTTCATTAATTATGTGCAAAACCTTTATTTTAACATTCCTGAGAGCTTAATTTGCACTTAAATCACAGCATTTCAATTTATCTTCTTCATTTTGAGTTTCAGGCTTTTAAATATTGAATATAATATTTCAGAATAGCTCACTGCACTAGGAAAATTACATTCCTGTCTCTTCTTCTTCAAAGCCTTTGTGCCACAAGTTGTTAAGCATCCCTTCAGTGCAAAGATACAGAAGCCATCAAAGCATTTTAAAAGAGTAAATCAATGATTGAATAAATAAATTAGTATTGTTTGAGGAGTATAGCTGTCAGTTACATTGAACAATGATATTCAGAATTATATAAACAAGAGTCACCAAAATAAGACCACATACCTATAAAAGTGTTAGTCGCTCAGTCATGTCCAACTCTTTGTGACCCCACAGACTGCAGTCTGCCAGACTCTTCTGTCCATGAAATTCTCCAGGCAAAAATACTGGAGTGGGTAGCAATTCACTTTGATAACTTTACCACATATCAGTAACTGGCTTTCCATTTGGAAGACATGGATATGGGTTTTTGTCAAATTATGAGTGGCTGACACATTCTTTAAAGTGAACACAGAAAAGAGTGACATCAGCAAGATGGCTAAATAAGATGTCCCTAATTCCTATCCCCCTCACAACTGCAATAATTTGGCATCCATCCACCATGGATCACAACAAACTGTGGAATGTTCTTAGAGATATGGGAATACCAGACAATCTTATCTGCTTCCTGAGAAACCTATATGCAGGTCAAGAAGCAACAGTTAGAACCTTACATGGAACAACAGACTGGTTCAAAATTAGGAAAGGAGTATATTAAGACTGAATATTGTCACCCTGCTTATTTAACTTATATGCAGAATACATCATGAAAAAAGCAGGGCTGGATGAATCACAATGTGAAATCAAGATTGCCAGGAGAAATATCAACAACCTCAGATATTCAGATGACATCCTTCTAATGGCAGGAAGTGAAGAGGCACTAAAGAGCCTCTTGATGATGGCGAAAAATGAGAATGAAAATCTGGATTAAAACTCAGCATCCAAGAAACTAAGATCATGGCATCTGGGCCCATCACTTCATGGCAAATAGGTGGAGAAAAAATGGAAATGGTGACAAAATTTATTTCCTTGGGCTCCAAAATCACTGTGGACAGTAACTGCAAATGTGAAATTCAAAGATGCTTGCTCTTTAGAAGGAAAGCTATGACAAACCTAGACAGCATATTTAAAAGCAGAGACATCAGTTTGCTGACAGAGATTCATATAGTCAAAGCTATGGTTTTTCCAGTGGTCAGGTACAGATGTGAGAATAATACCATAAAGAAGGCTGCATGCCAAAGAATTGATGCTTTCAAATTGTAGTGCTATAGAAGATACTGGAGAGTCCCTTGGACTGCAAGGAGGTGAAACCAGTCAATCCTAAAGGAAATCTGTGCTGAATATTCATTGGAAGGACTGATGCTGAAACTGAAGCTCCAAGATCTTGGCCACTTGATGCGAAGGGCCACCTCACTGGGAAAGACCCTGATGCTGGGAAAGATTGAGGGCAGAAGGAGAAGGGGCAACAGAGGATGAGATGGTTAGATAGCTTGACCAACTCTGGACATCAATCTGAACAACTCTGGGAGACAGTGAAGGACGTGGAGGCTTGACGTGCTGCAGTCCACAGGCTGCAGAGTTGGACGGGACTTAGGGAATGCACAACAATAACAAATACCCATGAACAAAAGTGCCTGCCTGGGAGGCACTTGAGAACCAGAAGACTGTTAAACTTCAGTGCAGTCCTTGGCCAAAGAGAGCCATTTTTAGAAGTCAAGCTGACACCTATGGCCATGGTCTCAACTATGGACCTGGAAACAGTTCTGTAACCTGAGAGCTCAGCCACAGCCCCATCAGCTCTGGTTCTGTCGCCAGCATTGTATGCCCAGGGACTTGGGAGGTGTCCGGCCCATCTGTGAATCAGGTGATCGGGATACAGACCTCCAGTCCCAGCAGTGTTTGGGATGTGATCTTCAGTGAAATGTCAGAGTTCTACTTTTCAGCTCTAATTTTGGGCAGGTGGGAGGAGTCCCTTTTTTCTCTAGTGTAGCTCCCTTCTTTCTGTACCTAGAAAGACTTTTCTCTCCAATTAGATGACTTACTCCCAGACTCTTGTGTGCTCCAGCTGTAATCTGTTGAAGGTCCCTAGCTTTTAGGGAATTTCTTTGCCACTACTGACTCAGTGAAAGCCTTGAATTATTATCTGGTTTTCTCCTTTCTCCCACTGTCCTGCCTTAACAGGACACCACTATACTAAGCTCTTTAAGACACTTGTAAGGGCTTCCCTGATAGCTCAGTTGGTAAAGAATCTGCCTGCAATGCAGGAGACCTGGGTTCTGTCCCTGGGTTGGGAAGATCTCCTAGAGAAGGGAAAGGCTACCCACTCTGATTCTACCCTGAAGATTGCATGGACTGTATAGTCTATGGGGTTGGTTGCAAAGAGTCAGACACAACTGTGACTTTCACTTTCAATTGTCTGCTTGCATCCCTTTTCCCTTTGCCATGTGAAGATACAATGAAAACTTTACAACTTGGAGTAAGGTCCTCTTTTAACCATGCTGGCACCTTGATCTTGGACTTCCAGCCTCCAGAACTCTTGAGAAATAACTTTCTGTCATTTAAGGCATTTTGTTATAGCAGCCCTAAAGGACTAAGATAACCCAATATCCTGTGGGTATATTTTCTCAGGTTTTTTTTTCCCTTTCCCCAGGCTTTTGTGCCCTTAGTAAATGCACATGAGGAGGAATTAGCAAGTAAATTCAAATCACATCTGTGAGGTGCCACTGGTTTTGAATCCAACAGGTTCACTCACGTGTCACATTAAGAATCTGCTGAAACTTAAGGCATTTCTTCTCATCCTTCTGTATGGTGTGTTTACCTTTCCTCATCTCATACCACCAAGCATAGAAATTATTTAAGTGCTCATCTATTTATGAAATATAGCTTTTCCAGATTTATTGCATCATCAGATTTCTGGCGGGTCCCTAATACTATGAATTTGCAGCCTATTTGGATTTTTCCCTGGTCTCTTGAGACTTTCTACTTCCTGACCAGAAGTATAATTCAGTTTGTTTTCAACATTTGAGTGTCCTTCTATGTTAGGTATGACTTTTGTAAGAAACATAAGGAGTACCCTCCTTTTTTTAAAATATGTGATGATTTTTCTTTTTAATGATTTATTCCTAAATACTAACTTCACTTCAGACTCCTTAATTTTGAATTCTTATCTTCCCTTGTTCTCTCCCTTATTTTGAAAGATACTTTTGTGTCCTAAGTTGCATGCATAATTATGCAATTTTTAGAACAAGATAATCTGATAACTGACTAAATAATGAGATAAATAATTGAATAACCCATTTGATTTTTTATAAAGTGGTTTCTTTTGCATATTGATCACAAAGGGCATATATACATATACTCTGACCTATGTCTTCTGCAAGAGGTATGCGTATTCATTAGTGTAGAAAAAATAGAATCAGTGTCAAAAACTCCCCTGGATTATTTAGTTTTAGCTCCAAAGAGTTATTTGATCATTGTAGATAACCTTCTTTTCACCCCCAAACAGTGCAGGGGTTAGAGTGAGGGTTTGCTTCAGAATGACCTGAAACAATATTAATATGCTGCTTTTGTATTGCTGTTGAGAGAAATTAGCAACAATTTAGTGTCTTAACTGCAGAATATAATCCTATATTTCATAAATCAGTCTGACATAGATCTTATTGGACTGAATTAAGTTTGGTGTTCATTTCTAGAGGTTCTTGGGAGAGAATCTGTTTCTTTGCCTTTTCCAGCTTTTAGAGGCCATACCATTTCTTGGCCCATGCTCTCATCTTCCATCTTCAAAGTCAGCAAATGTAGGTTAAGTTTTTCTCACATGACATCACTCTAAACTGTCATCTGCTTCTCTCTTCCATTTTTCACGACCATCCTGATGATCCAGGATAATCTTTTTATTTTAAGGTCAGCTTTTTGAAACCTTCTACTTCCTTTGTCATGAATCTTTACCTGTTCATAGATTCCAGGGGTTAGGATGTAGATATCTTTGGGGTCCAATCATTCTACCTTCCACAATCTACCTTCTTTATTAAATTTCACATTTTATTAGTAGGCAGATGGGAAGAAATAGACAAAAATGAATCATTAAAGGGGAAGTTGAACACAAAATGCATCAAAATAACCTTTTCTCATAAATTGATCTGAAGAAAAAACATCTAAAATTTCAGCTAAGAAAACTATTAAAGTCAGGTGTGTCCTGCTGTTTTTAGAATAGTTGAAAATGGCATCTGAATCTTTGTAAATGTAAACCTTTTCTAAAATCAGGAATGAGAGCGGGGGGATGGAGCCTCAATTTTCAGTGGACAACTACACATTTTCCTCTTCAGTCACATCCTGCTCCCAGATCTGGACCACAGTCACATTTTGGCTCCAGCTCTTAGAATTTGTCCATGGTATTATACCTTTAAAAGCTTCAATTACTTTATTTGCAAAGTAGTAATAATCTTTCTAGCTGTGCTTATTTGTTGTTAGGAAATAATGCAGTGATATATGTAAAGTGTTTAGGGTAGAATGGATGAGAAGTAGTAAATAAATGTTAGTTACATGATTGATAATGAGTACAGTTAAAGGATAAAGACACCGGGAATCTATCCTTAAAAATATACATATTTTTATCTATTCCTCTTGCATTTTGCTGATTCACTATAAATAGTGTAAAGGTACTTGGGGAATGCTTATATATAATTTGGAAAGCTGTCATTAATATCATTTTTATAGTTTAGCACTGCAGACAAAATTGATAATCAAAAAACAGATTGTTTAACAATATTTCTATTACTGCAACCTAAACAGCAATAAACGGGTCCACAGAAAGCTCATCACTGTCCAGACAGACCCTTTGGACATTTCAAGGATCCAATACTGCCCTGGCGTCAGCCATGGAAGCAGATGCTATTTGCAACTGTTTCATATGACAGTCACTGAGCGTGGCAGGAAAAAAAAAAAAAACAAAAAACCTAGGTTTTTAACACAAGCTGCTCAAATATTCAAGAACATATTTGGCTTGTCAAGGCACTTTTAAAAAATACTATAAGAGATGAGATTTATAGGAAATACAAATTGTAAGCTACCAAGGAATATATTTTCTAGAATTTATCTGTGAATAAATATATTGTGTATGATTTCTAATCAATTGCTGTCACTAAATTCTAAAGGACAATATTTTTAAACAAAAGGAATAGGGAAAGGAAATAATTGTTCTTTCATTTTAAAACTTATTCTAGCATTATTGACCAAAGTTACCATGTATTGTGTTCTTGAAATTTAGTTTCATAAGATATATAGATTAATATAGTTCCATTTATCTACTTCTTTTTTACCTCAAACAAGCTTGCTAACTTAGCTCCAATCCCATTGGAATTTTAAATAAACTCAACAATATGATTGTTTCTCAAGCAGACTGAGAAAATCCTGACAGTCTAATTTTCCAAGGGGTCCTGGAAATGATTTTATCAGTCCTAAACAGCAGAAGCAAATTTGCAATAGTAGTTTTTAAGTGTTCACACAGTCCAGATATTCTACATGCAAAAATAGCTCGAGGGAATCTTACTGTTGGGGTATTATAACACTAAAAATTAGGAGCATAACTGTACATGCAGAGCAAGAATTTTAAAGTTGATTTAAGCATAATTTTATACAATAGTTATAAAGAGGATATAGTAGAGTTTGTCATATGACATTTCTTGGTAAATAAGAAATTATTCTACCTTTAATTCAAAAGAGTTCATTCCTACAAGATATCCCAAGCCTACAAGGTGTGTCAGGATGTAACTTTCTTGTGACGTTCTATTTGTATATTATGCTTACAGAAAACACCAGTCTTGGCATCTGGTGTTTTATTCAATATCCTTTTAATCATCACTGTCTAAGATGGTTATTGCTGTCAATATGATTTGCAATAATGATTCCTTGTGATTATGTTTAGCTCTAGAAATGGTATCCAGATGTATGTCAGTTCGCATGGACATAGAATCAGTTTGCATGGACATTTTAGTCTAAGGATGTTCTGGGCTTTTGTGGACATAGTAAATCCATCATTGCTGTCCAAATAGAAAACAGCTAGATCTCTAGACAGAATATACAGAGAGATAGCATGCAAGTTCCTGT
The DNA here is from genome assembly GCF_023699985.2 of Odocoileus virginianus. Taxonomy (NCBI): domain Eukaryota; kingdom Metazoa; phylum Chordata; class Mammalia; order Artiodactyla; family Cervidae; genus Odocoileus; species Odocoileus virginianus. The sequence continues at coordinate 37,409,390 of NC_069680.1, forward strand.
GGAAAAATTTTAAAAGTATCATTTACAACAAACTGGTTGATCACAAATCTTCCTGTTTAACTTTGTTACCTTTTTATGTTAATCTTCCTTTTACTTTTTAGTTTAGGAAACTAAACATGTAGATTAACATATAAGCAAAGCTCTCTCTCTCTCTCTCTCTCCTTTTTTTTTTTTTTTTTTTTTTCGGTTCTCAACCTGTTTAATGTGTAAAAGAGAAATATGAGTAGTAGGCAGAGTTTTGGTTTGAATACTTTCTTGGAATGCTGGCCATCCAGAGCATTATTCTGAATAGCTTGATTATCTTCTGTGACCCAGGGAGTTTCAGTTTTGAAAAGACCTAATTCCATGGGATTATGGTGATTAATTTATCATGAGAATTAAATACAGAAATGTAAAGGCTCCAAGCTAACAGCAGGGGAAGAACTAGTGTAACAGTAATAGCTGGGGTTGATGGGACAAGAGGCAACTGACCATAATATCACTTTTGCTTTGTAACTAAGTGTTCATAGTTTAACATAAATTATACATTCATTGCGTTGTTTAAAAACAGTCAAGCCTAAATATATCCATACTGTCAAAAATATACACACACTGAAAACCTGCTTAAACACAAAATTTTCAGCCAGGGCCATGAACATTTACAAGAAGTTTTTGCTTCTCAGGCTTAATGAAAGCCTGGGAATCATTTTATAAAAAAATAAGACTAAATTTAAAATCTCACCAAAATAGGAATCCAGTGTAGAAAATCGATGATACCAGAGTAGCTAAAGCTAGTAGTTCTCAAATTTTAGACTAGTCACCTGGAAGGCTCACAGAAACACGGCTCCATGGCCCCACCCCTAGAAGACTGAGCAGGGCCTGAGTCCGTGGTGTTCTAGCAGGTTCCCAGGGAATGCTGGCACTATTGGTCCAGGAACCCCAAGTGAGAAACACTGGCCAGAACACCTGTAAAAACATAGCACTGTCTCTACCTCTGCTCTGCACAGACAGTGTCAGCCGTGGTTATCCTGCAGGAGACCGCATGCAGAGGGCGCTCAGGAAGGACACCACTGCCTGCTACTTCATGCTCAGAGAGAAGTTCCGGGCTTGTTCTCAGGTCACATGGAGTACTGCTCTGCCAGCATGTGATGAGGTTTACAACTAAAGCCATATACAATATATTTGAAGTGTTTATTTAATGCTGCAAATTTACCCTAGGGGACAGAAGAATGTAAATAGAAAGAAAAAGTCACCTTAATTAAGTCATCCTTGGAAATGATGAGGTTTTTGTTTTTTTGTTTTTGTTTTTTTTTTTTTAATAACTTCACTGTAATGTAACTTCAAGCCCAGACATTCTGGGAGGTAAATAGTCTTGGTAGCTACAAGGGAGGAGAGAATGCTGGGATCTGGCCATTCTGCTGACTCTACTGCAGAGTCTTGGACACAAGAGCCCCAAGCAGCTGGAAAACAAAGGATTCCTCAAGTTCCGGTAGGAAGGTACAGTGCGTGTCCATGAAAAAGTGCCTCTGAAACCATCTTTAAACAGAGTTGGGCAGAGCCACCCCTGAATCTGGTTCAAGACAGTGACCCAGTGAAGCAGTGCCCAAGCTTAGAGGCCTCTAGGGGCCCCTCCCATTCTGGCCTAGCCAAGTGCCTGATGCCACCCAAGTAAGACACATAGCCAATCTCAGTGAAAGAGGTACTTGCTACTGGAGTTAAAACCCTGGAGGGAGCTAGTACCAGGACTCAAAGCTCTCAGCCATGAGTTTCCTAAAATGAGTTCTTCCAAATACAATGTACACAGCTCTAAGAGCAGCAAAAGCACCCCTAGTAGAAGAGGCTTAAAGTTCTGGCAGTTCTGCATTGGTCCCTGCATCACCAGAGACCAGGGGAGCCTGCTGAGGGCTGCTGCTCCTTCCATGGTGAGCTCCCTAGCAGTCAGTTTGGAAGTTACAAGCTCAGACTCTGCCACTGCCAGTGGTTATGGGGAAGCTCAGTTTAGTCAAATTGTGCAACACCAGATTTCTCCTTGCAAGTCCCTGTGGATGTCCACCCTGTCCTTCCCTGGCCTCTCTTTCATCTACCTTGCCCAGCCCCCACCTAAAGTGCCACATGCCAGGCTGTGCTGGGCACTGTGGGTGGCTGTGGGGCAGTTGGCAGAGCTCAGGTCACAGGGTGAAGCTGGTAGCCCTGCAGGGAAAGATTTGCCTCCACCCACAGCACAACAGTCATGAACCAATGGAAAGAAAGTCACAAATAAACATAAATTTCCAAATTTCATCATAATATTCTCCAAATTGAACACTTAAAGGCAACTGTCATCTTGAAGTACTAAGTTTAGGACTAAGTTAAAATATACATGTATTTGTCTCCTCCTTGATCGATATAAGATTGTTACTGTTGCTTCTGTTTTGCATATAGGGTTATCGTTACCATCTTTCTAAATTCCACATATATGTGTTAGTATACTGTAATGGTCTTTATCTTTCTGGCTTACTTCACTCTGTACAATGGGCTCCAGTTTCATCCATCTCATTAGAACTGATTCAAGTGAATTCTTTTTAATGGCTGAGTAATATTCCATGGTGTATATGTACCACAGCTTCCTTATCCATTCGTCTGCTGATGGGCATCTAGGTTGCTTCTTCAAAGAACCATATAAAGAATTTATATCCCGCCAAAAAAAACCCCAAAAAAACTCAATTTGTTTAAAAATGAGCAATAATGGGCAATATTGGGGGAAAAAATTGTTTCCTCTCCACCCCTCCTCCTACACCCCTTGTCATTTTAGCTTACAAGATTTACAGCATCGTTCCAGCCTTCACAGCTACAGCTGTAGGAAGGATCCCTGGATATACTTTCCATGAAGAAGTTTAAAAACCTTTTCTTGAGGACTTCATCCAGATAGCCCAGAAGCTGGCTCTTAGAGGGGATGTCTGCCAATTATGGAGGTGGTTCTTGAAGATGATGGTCTTCATGGTCACGTAGCACATGGGGATCAAGTTCAGCGAGCTGGAGAGCACCTTCTCATCATCCAATAGGAGCTTGAAGCTGGGCAGGTTCTGAATGGCAGTGATCTTGCCATCCTAGCCATCCTCCTTACCTCACTTGGTGCCTGCCTCAATCTTGTTCTTCCTCTTCTTGCATGCGTGCTGGGCCACCTCATACTTAGACAACTCCTCCATCTTGGTGATGCCTTTGGGCTGGTTCCACTGCAGCTGCCGAATGTTGGTGCAGAGCATCTTCTTTTTGTGCATGGTATGGAACAGGATGTCAAACTCCTGGCAGGAAATTAACTGTGTGAGTGGCTGCAGCTTCAATCACAACTTCTTCTCCTCCCTGGAGACCTTGTGCTTAGCCTCCTTCTCCTTGTCCTTGCCTAGGAAGGCAGGCACCAAGTTGCAGTCACCTGTGATTTTCTTGCACTGCTTCCACTCCTTGAGCTTCTGCAGGCATATGTCCATATGTGCGAGCTTCAGCTCTATCTCCACAGCATGGTAGTCCTAGTTGAGAGCCAGCTGATGAACATCTCACTGTCCTGGTCATACTTCTCTCTCTTGTAGTTGTCACACAGGGGCAAGTAGTCCAGCTGCTGCTGTTCAGCCAACACTTCCTGGGGAGTCTGGAAAGCTTCCATGTAACTAGCCATATCCTCCAGGTTTTCAAAGCCAAACTGCTCAGTGGCATCCAGCAGCAGCTGTCCTTGTGGCCACCAGCTGGTAGTGTTACCGCGTCCAAGCTTGTCCTGCTGGCTGCATAACAGGCCAATGAATTGGAGATAAGGTGTTGAGGCAAGGTGTTATTTGGTGATTTGGCTGACCAAGAAGATGGCAGACTAATGTCTCAAATAACTATCTTCTTCTGAATACCAGGTTCTTTTATGGGTCAGAGATGGGAGGAGAAGGGGAAACAAAGTATAGAAGCTATTAATCTTGCAAATATCTCCTAGAATGGCAAGTTTCAAGCAGGAGATGTGTTCATTTCTTCCTTCTTGCCATCCACAGGTGGGCAGGATCATGAACAAAGGCACTTTAGTTTAAGAGGGATAGAGGCAGAATTCTCTGAGGCAGGCCATTAAGTATGATTATAACCGAAGCAACAAAAAAGCATGTCAAAGAAACACTTCCAACATGGAATCAGAACTAAATTTTCCTTGTAACAGTAGCCAAGATAGCGGCAGTGGTGGCTGATCTCTGTACCAGCTGAGAAGCATTCAGAGCACACAGCTCAATGTCCTGGCAGTTGATGCAGCAGAAGTGCAGTGGGCTCACCTCCACCAGGCAGTACACACAGTACTTCTTACCAAGTTCCCCCATCTTCCCCCACCTGCCGTCTTGGCCCCTGCCACTACCACCATCTCTGCATTTTTAAAAACTGGGGATACAAAGGTATTCTCAAGCAAAATAGAATCCAAACTTTATTATTTTAAACATATAAACCCATAGACGTTGTTCAGTTGCTAAGCCAGGCTCCACTCCTTGCAAACCCATGGACTGCAGCACGCCAAGCTTCTCTGTCCTTCACTATCTCCTGAACTTTGCTCAAACTCTTGTCCATCTACCTCAGTCAAAACTTATCTGAATCTCTTAATTAGAAAATAGAAAACTAAATAAAGTGTCCCATGTTTAATGTGGATTGATATGCTTTATAAATATAGTCGTCCTCTTCTTCCCTCTCCTGGAATTGTATACATATATTTGACACAATTGAACTTTATTATAAAAGATGCATAATTATATAGGATCCTAAAGTCTTATTTTATCATTTACTTATTTATATTATCTTCTATTTCGGAAGCAAAATATAAAATCTGAGGTTAAAATAATTACTTTAGAAAGAAAACAAGGTTGTATTGTAAGGAATATCTTAATTCTGCTTTGTGTCAAGATATGAACATCATATATGCTGCTGCTAAGTTGCTTCAGTCGAGTCCAACTTTGTGCGACCCCATAGATGGGAGCCCACCAGGCTCCCCCGTCCCTGGGATTCTCTGGGCAGGAACACTGGAGTGGGTTGCCACTTCCTTCTCCAATGCCGGAAAGTGAAAAGGGAAAGTGAAGTCACTCAGTCGTGTCCGACTCTTAGTGACCCCATGGACTGCAGCCCACAAGGTTCCTCCGTCCATGGGATTTTCCAGGCAACAGTACTGGAGTGGGGTGCCATTGCCACCATATATGAATGGAGCACAAATAACAATGCAAAAGTATACTCTACTGAATGTATAATTAGACTTATAATTCAACACGCATGTATTTTTTTTAATTTTTTAATTTTTTTTATTAGTTGGAGGCTAATTACTTTACAATATTGTAGTGGTTTTTGTCATACATTGACAAGAATCAGCCATGGTTTTACATGTATTCCCCATCCCAATCGAAACACACATGTATTTTAATTGTTTTCCTTTAACAAATGAATCACTCCTTTTTCCTGAAGTTGGATTGGTTAACATTTTCATTATAGTTAAATATATATAAGATTTTCTGTTTATATGTAGAATATTTTATAGTAACTATACTTTTTCAAACTTTAAAAAAGAAGCCTCAGATGTTCACGTTACAAGTATAAGACTTTTCCCTAATATATGTAATATTAAACTTTCAAAAACTAAAATATGTGAGATCATTAACCCTCAACATTAAGTAAGCCACAACCAAATAATACTTTGAAATATAGAACAAGTTAATCAGAAGGATAGTTTTCATATTAATATGGAGTAGGAAAATTCATGACTTATCAGCAAATTCATTTATTATGGAAAGTTTCAATTGTTATGTGTGTTTCCAAAATATGAATGCTATCATTGAGACAAAATAATAGTTTAACATAAAGATACAGACACTCACACACAAATACACTCCAAACTTAAAAACTATTGGGCTTAAAAGGACACTATCAACAGAATGAAGAGGGAACCTACAGACTGAGAGATAATACTTACAGATCAAATTTCTGATAGGGGATTAATCCAGAAAATACAGAGAACTCCTACAACTCAACAACAATCAGATTTAAAAATGGAAAAAAGATGTGAACATTTTTTCAGAAATGATATATAAATGACCAACAAGCATATGAAAAGATGCTCAATATCATTAATACTAGAGAAATTCATATCAAAACAATGAGATATCACCTTGTCACAGGAAGGGGAACCCCTTCCAGGGCCTGAAAGAGGGTTCTTGTCTAACACTCAGAAATTAATTATCTGAGGAGACACACATCCTGACAAAGCAAGAGACTTTATTGGCAAGGGGTGCCTGGGTGGAGAGCAGGAGGGTAAGGGCAACCAAGAGGACTGCTCTGCCACCTGGCTCACAGCCTCGAGTTTTATAGTAATGGGATTAGTTTCGAGGCTGTCTTTGGCCAATCTTTCTGACTCAGAGTCCTTCCTGGTGGTACACATATTGCTCAGCCAGTATGGATACCAACAAGAAGGATTCTGAGAGGTATTAAGACACATGGCGTCTCCTACTGACCTTTCCCAAACTCTTTGGGTTAGTGGTGGTTTATTGGTTCCATGTTCCTTATCAGGACCTCCTGTCATAAAATAACTCATGCAAATGAATACTGTGGTGCCTGGCCAGATGGGTTGTTTCAGTCAATGTATCCCCTAACAACCTCACACTTGCTAGAATGATTATTATCTATAAAACAAAGTAACAAGTGTGAGCAAGGATGTAGAGAAATAAGAACATTGTACCTTATAGAGGGGAATGTAAAGTGGTGCAGCTGCTATGGAAAGCAATATGGTGACTGACCAAGAAATCAAAATAGAATTAACATATGTATTGGTCTGCTCATGCTGCCATAGCAAAATATCATGGACTGGGTGGCCTTAAATAACAAAAATCTATTTCTCACAAATTTGGAAGTAGAGCAATTCAAGATCAATGTACCAGTAGATTTGGTTTATGGTAGGAACCCTTCCTGGCTTGCAGATGGTTACCTACATTCAGAAAAAGAGAGAGAGAGAGAGAGAGAGAGAAAGAAAGACAGCGGCTAAAGAGAGGGGAAGTTTTTTGATGGGTGTAGAGTTTCAGTTTTGTAAGATGAAATGGTTCTGGAGCTCTGTCGCACAATAATGTACATAAACTTAGCACTCCTCAACTGTATACTTGAAAATGGTTAAAATGATAAATTTCATGTAATGTGTTTTTTACCACAATTAAAAATAAAAATGTTCAATTAGGTCCCATTTTTTTAATATTTGCTTTTATTTCCTATATTTTAAGAGACAGGTCCAAGAAATTATTGTTACAAGTTATGTCAAAGTATGTTCTGCCTATGTTTTCCTCTAGGAAGTTTACAGTATCTGATCTTACATTTAGGTCTTTAATCCACTTTGAGCTTGTTTTTGTATATGATATTAGTGAAATATCATTATTTTACAAGTAGCTGTCCAGTTTTCTGAGCACCACTTGCAGAAGAAACTTTCTCTACTGTATATTCTTGCCTCCTTTATTGTAGATTAATTGACTGTCAGTGTGTGGGTTTATTCCTAGGATTTCTATTCTGTTCCACTGATCTGTGGGTCGGTTTTTGTGCCAATACCATACCAGTTTGATTACTGTAGCTTTGAAGTTGTTGGGATGCATCCTATAGGCCTACAAAGCCTATGATTATCCAGATTCAAAACCAAAGAAAGAGCCCAGAGTCAGTCACAGACACATCAATAGTTTATTGGCTAGCAAGCTCTTACATGTCTGAAGCATGGTCCTGGAGGGACACTACGCCATGTGTGGCAGATGGTGGACAGGACATGCAGGCAGACTTAGCTCCTGGGAGGAAGAGAAGTTTACCAGTTACAGGGAGAATTGAGTCAGGTTACTTCATTGGTTACTTGGCACTCACTACCCCTCACTACCCCTTTGATGAGCTATCAATGGTGGAGATGTTCTGATCTAAGAGTTAGAATAGTCACTAGCTTGGGTGGGATAAGTAGGTAGGAAGGTCAGTCAGATAAGTAAGATGTAGGTGAAGCAAGCACTGATCAACCAGGGGATGGACAGAGAGCAAGAGAACAGTCATTTAGGGTGTCCCGACCATATACTGGCTTCCCAGGTGACTCAAGTGGTAAAGAATCTGCCTGCCAATGCAGAAGATGAAAGAGATGCAGGTTCAATCCCTGGGTCAGGAAGATTCCCTGGAGTAGGACATGGCAACCTACTCCAGTGTTCTTGGCTGGAGAATCCCATGGACAGAGGAGCCTGGCGGGCTACAGTCCACAGGGTTGCAAAGAGTCAGACATGACTGAAGCGATTTAGCATATATGTAGGCACCGCCATATACCAGTATAGTCTGAAGTTAGAGGGCATGATACTTATAGTTCTGTACTTCTTTCTCAAGATTGTTTTGGCTCTTCAGGATCTTTTATGTTTCCATACACATTTTAAATTTTTTTGTTCTAGTTCTGTAAAAGTGCCCTTGGAATTTTGTTAGAGATTTCACTGGATCCATAGATTGCCTTGAGTTATGTGGTCATTTAAAAATATTAGTTCTTCCAGTCCATGAACACAGTATACTATTCCATCTATGGTCTTCAGTTTCTTTCATCAGTGTCTTACAGTTTTTTGAGTACAGGTCTTTTACCTCCTTTGATAGGCTTATTCCTAGGTTTCTACTGTTTTGATGAAGTTGTAACTGGGATTGTTTCCTTAATTTCTTCTTCTGATAGCTTTTTGTTAGTGTATAGAAATGCAAAAGATTTTTGTATCCTGCATTTTTGCATTTTGTATCCTGCGTTTTGTATCCTACAACTTTACCAAATTCACCCATCAGCTCTATAGTCTTCTGGTGGTGTCTTTAGGATTTTCTATGTATAATATCATGTCATCTGAAAACAGTGAAAGTTTAACTTCTTCCTTTCCAATTTGGACTTCATTCATCTTTCTTCTCCTTTGCACAGCAAAGGAAACCATCAACAAAATAAAGACAACCCATGAAATGGGAGAAATTATTTGTAAATGATATGACCCATAAACAATTAACAGCCAACATATATAAACAGTTCATACAACTCAACATCAAAGAAATAAGCAACCCAATTTATTAACATGTATGCACTGCTATATTTAAATTAAATAACAAAAAAATAAAGTAAGCTACAAGGAAATATTTTTCAAGGGAATATAGCCAATATTTTATAATGACTACAAATGGATTATAGCCTTTAAAAATTGTGAATCACTCTATTGTACACCTGTAACTTATATAATATTATAAACAACTATTGTTCAATAAAGTTTAAAAAAATAAAAAAAATAGAACTTCATCACTGAAAATAATGAGCAGAAAAACTGAATAGACATTTCTTCAAAGGGGAAGTGCAGATGGCCAACAGGTCCACGAAAAGATGCTCAGTACTGCTAATTATTAAAGAAATGCAAATCAAAACCACAATGAGATAGTACCTCACACCTGTCAGAATGGCTATCAACAAAAAGAACACAAATAATGATATTGGTGAGAATGTGGAAAACACGAAACCCTCAGACACTGTTGAAGGGAATGTAGATTGGTGCAGCCACCTGGAAAACAGTATGGAGGTTTCTTAAAACAAATTAAAAATAGAACTTCTATATGAACCAGCAATTCTACTTCTTGGTATGTACCAAAAAACAAAACAATAATACTAAAAGATACATGCACCTGATGTTTATATCAGCATTATTTACAACTGCCAAGAAAGAAAGCAACCTAATGGTCCATCAACAGATGAATGGATAAATAGATGGTGTATACACACACACACACACACACACACACACACACAACGGAATACTACTCAGTCATAAAAAGAATGAAAATTTTGCCATTAGCAGGAACATGGGTGGACTTGGAGGGCATTATGATAAGTGAAATAAGTCAGATAGAAAAAGATAAATACTGTATGCTATCACTTATATGAGAAATATAAATAATGAAACAAACTAGAAAATATACTAAAGAAGAAGCAGATCCATACATATAAAGAACAAACTAGTGGTTGCCATTGGGGAGGGGGAAGTGTGGGGAGTCAACATAGGGGTAAGGTATTAAGAGGTACAAACTATTTGGTATAAGTTACTTTGATATATTTTACAACATGCAGAATATAGAAAATATTTTATAATAATTATAAATTGAATATAAACTTTAAAACAACAATAAAAATTAAGTTAATATTTTAACTATCAACTGTTTCAAAATATAGATTAACAAAGCAAATATTCAATTATAGGCTATTTCCCTAAATATTTCCCTCTAAAGTCCATCATTTCTCCAGTATCTTTTTGAGATTCACTTTTAGCATTTGTGACAAGGATCTCCAAGTATCATGACTTAATCTATAAGAATATTAATATATATAAAATATATTCATAAATGAACAATATTTTAAAAGTATTATTTCTGTTTTCATGTTATAGATGAATTTTCTCTAGATCTAAGGAAATGATTTGTCATAAGATTTTTTTAATAACTAAATCAGGTCATAATAAAATTAATATTATTTACCATCATGCAAATTTAGTCTAGTTAATTACTGTTGATATGTGTAGCTCTTCTACTGTAGGTACTGCAGCAAAAATACTTTCACTTAGGACAGAAAATAAATAAAATGTATCATTTAGCTTACAGAAGCAAAAACAACTGCTACTCTTTTCAATATTACAGATTGTATTTCTTTGATTTATCAAAGAAGGAGGGGAAAAGAAGAAAAGGCAGGGAGGGCATGCTTAGATTAGCCGAAGGAAGCCTTGCTCTGACTGATCTAAAGCCGCATCAAAGAAGGTTGATTCTTTCAGACGCATTCAAGAGGAAGTTATTTCCTAGAGTTTTTGGAAACTTGATCCTATGATCCAAAGAGCAGATTCTCACTTCATGCTAGTAAGTACACATCCTGTTTTGTCACCAGGCTCAGCTGGTAAAAATCCGACAGCAATGCGGGAGAGCTGGGTTCGATCCCTGGGTTGGGAGGATCCCCTGGAGAAGGGGAAAGCTACCCACTCCAGTATTCTGGTCTGGAGAATTCCATGGACTCTGTAGTCCATGAGGTCGCTAAGAGTTGGACACGATTGAGTGACTTTCATTTGGTAACACAATACTTGTCTTTAGTTTCCAAGACTCCTAGCATTTATTTTTCAGTGTATTTTAGTTCTAACTTACGAATATAACACAAACAGACTTTGCCAAAAATATTATATTATATTCTGAATACATCAGGTGAATTGTTGTCTCTAATGAAGTAGTCACCCTCTTAACCATGGAAGACTCGGACACGACTGAGAGACTTTCACTCACTCACTTAGGTCGCCTGTTACTTGGGGCAGGGACGCATGTGAATCCGGTTAGAGTCAAAGGAACAACCAGGACCTGGTGATCTGGTTGAGATGAAGAGTCGGTGTCCCAGAAAGGAAACAGAGGAGGAAAGACCTCATACAAAGTTGCAGCCCTCCGTTTATCTAGGCGCTCTGCCCCAGCGCCTACCACTCAGGCCTGAAGGACAGCGCGCTCAACGGGCGGGAGCGCGCCGACTGCAGTTCCCGACGCGCCCGGCAGCGCTGGGGGCGCCCTCGTCCCGCAGTTGGCCGCCCCTCCCGCTCGCAGGTCGGAAGCTCTCGGGGAAGGGAAGGTCTCCCGGCGCCAGCTCAACCAGCTGGTGCGAGAAGCTGTCAGGCATTTGCTTCCGGACGCCTAGACTACAGCCGGGATCGTCCCGGTGGCTGGCTGAGTCTGCGTGTTTGTGTCTGTCCCGGAGACCGTGCCCAGGCCCGCCGCTGGCACGGCGCGCAGAGGTCTTTGCTCAGGGGCTCAGCTTCCGGGCAGCTCCGGGCGTTCGCCTGGGCGCGGGCGTTGGAGGGGACAACAGAGAGTGAGGCCTTTTCTGTGTCCTTTCGAATCAGAGCCATCGAATCGTGTGTGTGTGTGTGTGTGTGTGTGTGTGTAGAGGTGGAAGTGAGGTGAGTGAAGGGAGCAACATTGCGCGCTAGAAAATCTCCCGTGAGCATTGCCGCCTTTGCGAGGTCGTTCCTCTCCTGGGAAAGCGACTCAACCCCTCAGCGAGGACTAGACTCGGATTTCGTACCTACTTGGCTGAGGGCGCCGCTGGTGTCGGGTCTTGGGGCGCATGAAGATCTGATTCGTGAATGGTTGGGGTATCTCTTTCCTCCCAATGAACCAGCACCAGCCTAGCAGCTGAGGACAGGACACCCTGAGGTTCCTGCCCAGAGAGGAGTTCCCACTAAATGCTTTCACGGGTTTGCTCCCACCCGGCCTGAGACATGGACGCCTACCTGTTTCCCCCTCCGTCCAGGCTGCCCCTCACCCCCGTAATCTGACTCTGAGTCCGATGGAAAACCCGGGGATTCTCCAAATAGTCACTGGCCTCCCAGAAAGCTACAAAACCGTGGGGTGGGATGGGACCCTCTTGGTTCCAGGGAGACAGGCGCAGGCCTTCAGTTCTTTTTGCTGTGATGAAGCCTTCCCCCAACCCAAAAGCTTTCTGAGGGATGCTGAACTTGGGAGACTTTGAACCAAACGGAGTGCAAGGTATAGGCAACAGCAAACCAAATTAACTCTGTCCCCGACTTCTTAGGAAGTTTCATTTATTTGAAGAAAAACTAGTTGGTTTATGCTGCTCATGTTTTTCCAAAGTCCTTATATATTCGACTCCCTTCCACACTCCCAACTTCTATCTTTTGGGATATATTCACTACAAAGAGCAAAAACACTGTCACTGTTGCCAGTTTCCAACACATTTACAGCAATGCCTCTCTAAAATAAAGTTTGGGAAGACCCTCCCGGCTCAGGGCCAGGGTCTGAGGAAGAAGACGAAACTTTAAACTGCAGTGTGCAGGTGATTGGTGGGTTCTCTCAGTGATCAGTCTTCCCACACAAACCAGCAAGCACACATGATCGTGTGTAGACACACACACACACACACACACACACACACGAGTGTTTCCTGTAGACGGCCACCAGAGGGAGGACCTTTGGGCAGTCCTGCGTGATGGGGCAAATATGGAGCCTGCTCTCAGTTTGTATTTGCCACTTTTAAAAGGCTTGGACTGATTGTGATAAAGGGGAATCTACCTTGGCTAGGTTGGACAAGCACAAAGGGAGAAAATATAAGTGCTATCCTCTCTTTACAATTGCAGGTTCCTTTGATCTTGGGACTTCCCATTCTGTTATCCCTAGGCGGGACACTGAAAGTCACAAGGTGCCCAGAACAGAGCCTGGACACCTACTCCCTTAATTGCGTTCTTCCTGAAGGAAATTTAGGAAGGGGCTGTGGAGGTGTGAATCCTGTTTTCTGAATTATTTTTCCACACTTGTTTAATCTTACTCTACTGCTTCAAAAATATAGCAGATACATGTTACATCATTATTCAGGCAAAGTGTAAAACTCAGTTGGAAACATACTTGGTCGTTTTACAAAGGATGAAGAAACAAAATTCCTTTTCATCACACTTCTGACTTTGAATTTAATTCCCTGTTGCCCACCTGGAAATGGCCACAAAACCGTTAGAAAATGCCACTTTAAGTAAGTAGAAATACCATGTCCTTGTGTAAAGGCTTCCAAGTTCCTAGTGAGTATCTAAGCATGAAAATCACTTAAGAAAAAGAGTGCAGGGCTTTTTTTTTTTTTTTTTTTCCACTTCGAATAGTTTCATCTGTTGTAACTCTGAATTAGGAAATAACGCATATGGGGATAAAGCAAAGATTTGACTATTGTCTTGATTGGAATTTCAAGATTGAAAATTTTAATTCCCTTTATATTTGAAAAGGCGTCTATTTCAACTAACTTTGCAAAGTGAATCAGAGCAATGACTCAAGCCACCGCGACAGAGGGAGGTGAGTTCCCTTGTGATTAAGTGTTGAGCGCCTTGATGACCTAATGCTGGGTGCGCGCAGAGTGGTCAGATCCTACTCACGCAGACGTGGCTCTGTTCGACTCGGCAAGTGCACCAACCCAGTAAATACCACCGGTACGTCATTTACGATGGGCTTCACCATGGGCTCTGGGGGTTGACAAACAGCCGCCAGCGCTGTGTTCTACTAGGTCACCCAGCGGCGCAAGCAGGTCGCCCTCTGCGCGCTACAGCCTGCGGGGCGGGAGCCTTGGCGCTCACCCCTGGAGCTCAGCTGGTGCTGACGTCTGTTCAAGCCCTTAAATGTGCCCGTCCCTGAGTAGGAGGGAACGGAGTTTGTAGCAGTCGCTTTGCCCGAAGGGAGCCGCGCCTCTGCTCTAGCAGGCGGCAGCCCTGGTTGCCCCTCGCTCTTCCAAGATCTGCGTTTCTGTCTGACCTCTTTGCACTGACTCCCCCGCCAGCCTCTCCAGCGGGAGGCGCATTTGGTTTTGCATCCCAGGAGAGAACCAAAAGGGCTTCTCATACCCTATGCTTTTCCAGTAGACTCGAAGACCAGATATTACGAAGTGCGCTCGGGGATCGCTCAAGGAGCACAGAGCTTCCTCTCCCTGTTTTGGTCGGGGGTGATTTATCTCAGAGCTGGCGAAAGCGTCCTCCCCGCCCGGGCACCTGCAACTTGTTAGGGTTTCTTAGTCCTGTGTGTGCGATTCCAACATCAAAGTTTTTCTTCCCCTACCCGAAAAATCTATCCGTTTAATCCATTCTCCTCCCTCCGCGCTGTCTCAGCCAGGCCTCCTCTCTGTGCGGTGAGTGGATAGCGGGGCGTGCAGTGTGGCAGCGGCGGCGGAGATTGGAGGGATCAGGCAGAGCAGAAGAGAAGGAGCTGCTGCCAGGGGCTCCCAGGTCCCTGGGTAACCGTTTGCCAGGCGAAAGAGCTGGGTAAGAGTACAGAAGAAGCGTCGGAATCTTCTGGGACGCTGGTGCCTAAAACCTGGATTTTAACCACCATCCTGGTTGCGCGTCTCTGCCCCTTTTCTAATTTGGTAACTAGTGGAGAGAAGCGCTTGGCACGAGCGCTCTGCGGGACCCAAGCTTCAGGCTGCTCGGGATCCGTGTGTCCGCTGCTGCGGAAGGAGCGGAGGAAGGAAGCCAACCGCTGCTTACTGAAGCCTGGAGGTAGGCAAGGGGGTGGGATCCAGATTCTAGCGCTCAGCCCAGATTCCAAAAGGGTGTCTGGTTTCACGGAGAGGAGGCATTCTTCTCATTTCCCATCGCACTCTCTCATTTAAGGATTCAGGCTCAAGAACAACCAGATTAGGAGCACTCTCAAGGTGGACTTGCCTTCCGCCTCAACGTCTGAATGCCAGTGCTCTTTAAACTGATTTGATTGCGTTGGGGGTGTTTAAGCTTTTCCAGGAAGTTGATAGCTTGCAGATTTTGAAAAGGTCCAACTTGATTTTGTTCAGTTTCTTAAAGGATGTGTTTCCTGTGGGCAAGAATTATGGGAAATAAATGTCAGTGCCATATACAACTGCAATAGCAGCTTAAAAATCACCTTTATTTCCTCCCCAAAAGTTTTCCCCATGCAAGTTTTCTTATTGCCTAGAAGCAGTGCATGGAGACTTGGTTTGCTTTATTATATGTGTACTGGGGAGGGGGCTCTCCTATTTTTAAAGTGCAGGATATCAAGGACATTGCCATTATTTTGTATTTCTTTCTATTTTCCCCTATGCTGCCCATATAACAAAGCACTGTGAGTGTAGAGAGAATGGAACGCTGTTAAAATCTGAAAGAATAAGGAAAGACTTTGATATTCCCAGCCTTGTTTGAAGTTTTTATTTAAATACCAGATCTTTTTTAGTTAGAAGTAATTTGAAATAAGACTGGACTAATATTGTCAGTGCAACTCAGCATGCTAAGATTTTACATGAAGCATATGTAATTGATCCCTATAGTTGCATGTTAGCTGATGACAGAAATTGCTTGAGATGATAGAAACAGCACTTGATTTTTTGGCAAATGAGACTCTTGAACTGGGGGGAAATCTTAAAAAAAAAGAATGAAGGTAAAATTTGTGGCAAGAATATGAATACATTGATGAAAATAGAAGGCAAGTTAACTTAAAAGGGTGGTTTACTGAAAAATCAGTGCCTGATGTGTCACATCTACATATGATAATCAATGAAATAAATGAACCAGTTAGTATTCCTAGCTTGCAATACTTGGCTCTGTAGAAAAACTGCTGTTACATTTTATTCCCAGACTCATTTGTGAGAATGATGTTGGATGGGTTTATTAACTTCCTTACACATGTGTGCTGTAGATCCCAGGATATTCTGTAAAGCAGAGAGAGACAAGGTCCAAGATCTGGCCTCCTTACTCTTGTCATCTCTTTGCTACTGGGTATTCTTCACATAAGCTACAACTAGTGGAATCTTCTTTCCCTCTTCTTCTCTTGCGCTATACACTTGTAGCTTCCAATCTGGACCTGAATCTCACCGCAGTAAGTCCTATCACTCATGTATTCATCTTCACAGGGCAGCTTTGAGTTGGGGTTTCCCTGAATTGAAATAAGTCAATATCCCAATAATAAAGTATATATAGTTGTTATGCAGTTGTTGGATAGATTTTGAGTGTATCCTGTTAAGCCAAGTGGGGCTACAAGGTGTCTGGGGGAAGCTAGGGTACAACTGAAGTGGTGAGAACGTGGCTAGGAACATGGATAGTAAGTTAAAATTGGAGCTGTGTGGAAAAGAAGGAATAATGTCAAAATCTGAGGGTGTGTGTGTGTGTGTGTAGAGGGATAGATTATCTTCAGCAGGAATCAACCTTCTCTTACATCTGCATGGATAAGGTTACCTGAAAGGTCAGACTCCTTGCTTGATAAATTCTCTTTGAAGAGAATTGAGAATCCTGTGAAAATAAACAGCTCTCATTTGTAGCTATTGACTTTCAAATAAACTCTTCAGTGCTAGGGTCTAAAACCATCTTTCTGAAATTTTACTGCCTAAGAATGCATAACAATTGAGATTGATGACCCCTAACACAGGAGAAATTGGTTCAAGAGGACCCAATTAACTGCATGTTTAACTCCATGGGTGATTCCAATTCTCCTAGTTCAAAAATTATCTGGTGAAAAATATAAGCTTGGTGCTAATGAACTTCTTTTGTTAGGGAGAGTGTTGTAAAGTCATATTAGTCTAAATTCTTTCTTATCTGTCTTTTCAGTCTTCCTTGCTTTCCATTATCAATGTCATTTTTATTGTCATGTCTCTCCTGTGAGATGATGACTATTCTCAAATACCAAGTGTCTATCATTTGTGTATTTGAAGCGCTGGATGGTGGCCATTTGAGACTAAAACCAGGAGGCACTAAAACTAAGGTGATGGAAATGCTTCACAATTATTGTGCATTAATAAATTTTAAAAAGTTAATGTGCTGATGGTTTGATTAAAGGATAACTTTAAGTAAACAGTATGATTATCTCTTCCTCACTGAATGGAGGACAATTTTGAAAAGATTTAAAATCTTTAAAAGAGTTTAACATGCTAATCTTTTTATTTCACATATTTACATGATTTCCTAATAGTGCAAAGTAATTCAAGTAGTTTATGTGAAATTATAAAAAGAGAAAGTAAAGTTAAAATCCCTACAGATTTTTTCTACTATTTATCTTTGCTTTCATTAATAAAACTTCACAAGTGGACCATGAAAGTGAAGGGACTGATTGATGACATCCTGAAACCAGTGGTAAATTTGGTCATTTCTTTTGGGTCTTTTCCTTTGCAACTGACATTTTTATGACATTCTTAATTTCCCCCATTCTTTCCAAGCAAAGGAAGCTGGTTATTGTTGGGGTCATTGCTGAGGTCATTAATATGTGTGGCATTCATTGCCATATTCTGATATCAGTATTCTGATTTTTCTTTTTTTTTTTCTTTTTCATAGTATTTTCTTATACACTGCTGCTTGTACCCAACATTTTCACAATAGTAAACGTTTACAGCTTTTTACTACTCACAAGGTTTGCACAAAATATCACAGCATCAAGTATAGAGGAAGATTATACTGCATTTCTTATTTTGTTTTAAAAAAGAGACACTTTATTCAACTGCATATATATTGGTAACTACTGTTTTAAAATATGTGCATGTTGAAATTTTAAAAATGCATGGTTTAAGAAAATATGGCCTCTCAAGTAAGGCAAGGCACAGAATGATGTGAATTATGTGCTAATTTTTAGATGGAGTTTTTATGTTGTTTTCCTTGAACCTCCAACAACCTCTTTAGATATTTCGTTGATAACACCCCCAAGAAGTGGGAAATTTGAGAAGGAAATCACAAAGTTAGTTTTATCCTAGCAAGGTAATCTTAACCTAAATGAAAGGAATGGTTTTGCTTTATATTAATCGCAAATAACAATGTTATGATTGACATATTAAGATTGAAACATGATGCCACGTGGTCCACGATTCCTGCCACATATTAGGTTTTTATAAAGTAATGATATCACTGATAAGAAAATACAATCCATTTCTTTGTATTAAAATATATACCATTTTCTTGGAAGTTCTAGGTACTTCTTTTTCTATTACATAGCCTCTCTCCCCATGGGATGAAAAAGAATCCTACATGATGGTGCCATTGTGATCAAGGATATTTTGCATAATTCTACCTTTGAACCATTGTTTGTTGTTGTTGTTCAGTTACTAAGTCTTGAACCATCTTTTGTTGTTGTTTAGTTGCTAAGTCTTTGTGACCCCATGGACTGCAGCCCACCAGGTTCCTCTGTCCATGGGATTTCCCAGGCAAAAATTGGAGTGGGTTACCATTTCCTTCTCCAGAGGATCTTCCAACCAAGGGATTGAACCTGTGTCTCCTGCATTGGCAGGCAGGTTTTTTGCCACTGAGCCACCAAAGAAGCCCTGAACCATCTTTAATTACCATCTATAACAAAGGAAACATTGAACTTTCCTCTAATGATATATTGTCTGACAGTCTTTTTCAAACTAGTATACTATCTATTTGAAAGTCTAACTGTTCATTATTGCTAATTAAAAATAAAAAAATGATTTCCCAAGTTCTGTCCAAAAAAAGATAAAAATTAACTCATCTTTTCTCCACTCTCTTCCTCCACTGTGCTCTGCTCACATCATAACTTTAAATACTATCTCTTAAAGTGATTTCACAAATACCAGATAGATATATTGTTTTTATCAACTACATTCTTGTCTCTGTTCTATGTTCTTAAAATCAGAATGGCCCTTCTCTCACAAACACTATTTGTGTTGATATTAAATTCCTCCATGCTACCTGGGAAAATTCATTCACACTAAGTCAGTTATTTAATGGTTTCCTTAACAGGCTGCTTTGCATTTTAATAGTGGACCACTAGAGGAAGACAGATCCTAACACATATTTCAGTGAAAGTTTTAAAGTCCTCAGACAAAACCCTCTGCAAGTTAAAGTCTTACAAACCACAGTCACATCTAGATAGGCCTGAACTGCAACCTGTTTGAGATCTGCTGGTCTCTGCTATTTAGTAACTGATATCTGGAGTGCCAGAGTCTACCGAAGGACTTCAGGCACAAAGAATAGGAGCTTGAATATGTAAATAAGATTTGTACAAGGAGAACATGACACTATCGTTAATAAATCTAGGGAGCAGAAGATGGGATCTGGGGAACAGAGACATATCAGAAAAGTGGAGCATGTGTTAGATTCTCTTGGTTTTCTTTTGGCAGGGTTTGCCAGTAGAATCAGATTGGAAGACAGAATTATTATGCAGAGAATAAATCCAAGAGGCAGGAGAGATCATAGTGCCTAGGTCCAGTTCATGTTATCTCTGGGAGTGGAGAGAGGATGTTTGTCTTCCTATTCCTTGCAGTTCTTTCACCAGACACTTTGAGATTTTGTTTTATGGGATAACAACTAAAAGTTTGATTCCCAGTGAAAAGTGATGCTTTCTTATTTTTTAATTATTGAAGCTATGACATAATTTTCTTCTAAGAATTATATCTCCTTGGGTACTTATACAGCAAAATGACCATGGTTGGCCAACCACATAATTTAAATAAAATAACTTACAATTTATGTAAAAATACTCTTACATTGAATTGTTTCTAGATTTTATCCTACAGCTGCATAAAATAGGGTAAAACAGAAATACTGGCTTCTGCTTTAAAGATGAATAAAACATTAGAAATGATGTATGTGACACTGGGTATTTTGTAACTTTCCTACAATTTTCATTTGTAAATTACTTACTTAAATTTCCACCTCTTTTTTAGTGCTGAATTCCTTTCAGGTATAAAACAAGGAAGAGAAAGAACGTGCAATTGTCATTTGAGACTTAAGGTAGCTAACTACAAATGGTGTTTTTAAAAAGGTTCTCAGAGTTATTTTCTCTTATTGCTTTTTTTCTTACATACTTCAAATAATAAATTATACATATTTATGCATTTGTGCATATACATATATGTATGTTAGAATTTTCTTGGATTTATCAAACTTTTCATTCTAATTACTAGGTTTATCGCTTTTCAATTTGAAGTCCTTTTGCCATTGCTATTAAGGACACATTTTTCAGAGAAATTAAATAATCAATTAGTTATTAATTAATGTAATATTTTGATTCCAAAACCTCTGTAAGAGCATTTTTAAAAAGATAATTAAGAATCAACCTGGTTTTATTTTATTTGCTGAAATACATAATCCAAATGCTATTCAAATCATTATTTATACTATACATTCTTAAGATTTAATTGTTTAGAGTAATTAAGGTGTAAAAGTTGTATTCACCTATGTTATGATTTAGTCATTTGATCCATAAATAAAGTCTAATTACTGTCTAAAAATAATTTGACAAAATTAACACAATATATGTTATTCAGAACAAATTTTACGTATTAAGCTAGCACCTGCATAATATTTTATGTTCTCTTAAATGGGTTTATAAATGTTAAACATTATTTAAAATTATTTAAAGGGTCTTTAGTTGCAAAGATGTACATCTAAATTGAGCTGGTATCATTATTTGCATCAGATTATATACAGTTTAGGAGAAGGCAATGGCACCCCACTCCAGTACTCTTGCCTGGAAAATCCCATGGACAGAGGAGCCTGGTGGGCTGCAGTCCATGGGGCTGCTAAGAGTCGGACAGGACTGAGTGACTTCACTTTCCCTTTTCACTTTTGGGCATTGGAGAAGGAAATGGCAACCCACTCCAGTGGTCCTGCCTGGAGAATCCCAGGGACGGGGAAGCCTGGTGGGCTGCCGTCTATGGGGTCGCACAGAGTCGGACACGACTGAAGCGACTTAGCAGCAGCAGCAACAGCTATGTATGCACTTAGTCATATCCAACTCTTTTTTTTTTATTTATTTTTATTAGTTGGAGGCTAATTACTTTACAATATTGTAGTAGTTTTTGCCATACATTGACATGAATCAGCCATGGATTTACATGTGTTCCCCATCCTGATCCCCCCCCCCACCTCCCTCCCCATCCCTTCCCTCTGGGTCTTCCCAGTGCACCAGCCCTGAGCACTTGTCTCCTGCATCCAACCTGAGCTGGCGATCTATTTACCTTTGAACCAGTTCTAATGAGGTGGATGAAACTGGAGCTCATTATACAGAGTGAAGTAAGCCAGAAAGATAAACACCAAAACAGTATACTAATGCATATATATGGAATTTAAAAAGATGGTAACAATAACCCTGTATGCAGGACAGAAAAAGAGACAGAGATGTATAGTCATGTCCAGCTCTTTGCAATCCTGTGGATTGTAGCCTGCCAGGATCCTCTGTCCAGGGGATTCTCCAGGCAAGAATACTGAAATAGGTTACCATTTCCTTCTCCAGGGGATCTTCTGAACCCAGAAATTGAACTCGTGTCTCCTGCATTGCAGGCAGATTCTTTACTGCCTGAGCCACCAGGGAAGCCCATTAGTTAGTATACCATTGCTAAGTTATATATTTGCTTTGACTTTGCAGTCAACCTGAAATATAATACTCCAAGTTTTCAGATGTTATACTGTTTTCTCTAAGAAATATTTTATTAACTTATTAAAAATATTGTGGTAAATTTTAGGATATGTGTGTGTGTGTGTATATATATATATATATATATATATATATATATGTTCTTGCTCACCACATTATGGAAATATGGGGGAGTATAATTTGATTCTATATTTTTGTAATCAGAAGTATAAAAATTATAACCCTATGCAGATGCATACAATATAACCACACAAGAATACCCATAGTTCTCAAATTCCCTACCACTATTCACTCTCTCTCTAATATGTATGGTGTGTATTTAACTCTGAGAATGATTTTCTATTGCTATTTCAAATCCATCTGAGCCATGATATACTGATAATTTAGCATGTATTAAGCAGTTTCAGACCCAATTGTAAACATTCTATTCCCCAAATTAGCAGATTAAATTTGGTGAAAAGTTAAATAAGCATGGCGACAATATACAGCCTTGACATATTCCTTTCCCAATTTGGAACTAGTCTGTTGCTCCATGTCCAGTTCTAACTGTTGCTTCCTGACCTGCATACAGATTTCTCAGGAGGCAAGTAAAGTAATCTGGTATTCCCATCTCTTTAAGAATTTAAAGAAAATTTCCACAGTTTGTTGTGATCCAGATAGTCAAAGGCTTTGGCATAGTCAATAAAGCACAAGTAGATGTTTTTCTGGAACCTCTTGCTCTTTTGATGATCCCGCAGATGTTGGCAATTTGATCTCTGGTTCCTCTGCCTTTTCTAAATCCAGCTTGAACATCTGAAAGTTCTTGGTTCACGTACTGTTGAAGCCTGGCTTGGAGAATTTTGACCATTACTTTACCAGCATGTGAGATGAGTGCAATTGTGTGGTAGTTTGAGCATTCTTTGGCATTGCCTTTCTTTGGGATTGGAATGAAAAATGACCTTTTCCAGGGAACCACCAAGGAAGCCTTTTAATCCTATGAGAGTTTATCTGAAAAATTTTGCCTAAGAGAACTTTCTTAGTGAATGACTAGTACAGTTAAAAAATAAAACAGAAAGCAAATGAGCAGAGTGGTAGTAGGTTTTCTGGTGTTCAACATTTTTGACACTGGGTGGCTACAATTTGAGAAAATGAATAAATAACGGTGCTGTTAAAAAAAAAAAGGATGACTTTTTCTGGAATTGTGTTTATTCTCCATCACTATACTTGTTGAAAATTATCTGAAATGAAAGCACGGTTAGAAGTAATTATATTTTTTAATAAGGACAATATACTCTATTCTAATTTTATTAGAATTGTATTTCTAGAAATTACATCTTTCTTTCTTCATTTGTTTTTCAGAACAAAACAGTGGCCTTCAGCTCCTTTACTATTTAGTAGCGTCGATTAAATTTTAGAGTAAAATTAACATAAAAGTTTAGATGGAAAATAATCATGGAGCTATGTTTAGTTCTTAAAGCTGGCTACTATGAAAGTGAGATTTGTCTGTCAAGTTGAGTCTTCAGCCTAAGACCTGCCTGCAGCCAAAGTGTCTTACCTGTTGCCATTCTGAACTGAAGGATGTATTGTAATCAGAGCTTTCTCATTTAAATGGTCATTATCAGACAGATAATTAGGAGGATAAGAATTAAAAGAGATCAGCAGAGGAGTTATTAGCTGATTTCAATCTAAAACAATATGGAATCAATACCATTTCTCTAAATGTGTGTGCACTAATTATTAGAGAAAGTAAATATAAATGCAGGGATTATCCTGCCACAGGACTATCTGATTATGTCACTGAAATGTTTGATGATATAATTTTGCTGAGAATCATTGATCTACTGGACTAGACTTTGGCTATTTTGTAGTTTCTTAATAGCAGAAAATATGAGCACATAATTGAGCTTTCATGAACACACACTTTAGAGTCTTTCCTTCCTTGCAGTATTTGTAGTGATTATACATTTTTTATAAGAAAAATATTACTAATATGAGTGTTCCATAATGTTGCATCTCTGCATGGGGGTCTCCTCTTGATCCAGAACTTATAGATAAAACCTATCTGCTCTACCTCACCTTCAATGTATAATATGAAACAGGTACAGGATAACTATTGCAAACACCCCTATTCAGAGTGAAGCGAAATGGGAGATACATTGCAGAATATATTCCATTTCATTCCTGCTTGTAACCTGGCCATGTATTTCCAAGGTCATCTCTTTTTAATAATATCTCCCTAATGCAGTTGTAACCTATCGTATAATACTAATATTCTCTATTCTTACCTATGCTTACTAACACTAGAGCTTCATTAGGTACAGCTCTACTTCCCAAGTTACCTCAGTTTACGGTGTTATCAATCTTTCAATGCCATGCATCAGGGGTCACCATCTTCCTAGATTCAAACGTGCCTTGCTGCCTACTAGCTGACTCCAATATGTGATTTTGCTACAACACACATTACTTCTCAGTACCCATTTTTATATCACTCAGAATGTTACTTTTTTTCTAATTTCAGAATGCTAAGTCACTTCAGTCATGTCCAACTCTTTGTGACCCTATAGACTGTAGCCCACCAGGTTCCTCTGTCCATGGATTCTCTGGGCAAGAGTACTGGAATGAGTTGCTATTTCCTCCTCCAGGGGTTCTTCCACACCCAGGGGCTGAACCTGCATCTCTTATGTATCCTGCATTGCCAGGGGGGTTCTTTACCATTAGCACTACCTGGGAAGTCCCAATATTAGAATAATACTTCCTAATAATGAAAACTTGAAAAATACAAAAAGAAAAAAAGTGTCATCAGCCCTACTATTGACAGATATAACTGTTAATTTCTGGTTGCCTGTAATTCTTTTGTCAAGTTCATTTTTTTTATTAAAAATGTTTAATTGGAGTATAGTTGATTTACAACATTGTATTAGTTTCTGCTGTAAAACAGAGTGAGTGATACACGTATCTCACACATACGTGAGCAGATACACATATATCTGCTCTTTTTTTTTTTTAAGAGTCTATTCCCATTTAAGTCATTACAGAGTGTTGAATAGAGTTTCCTGTGCAACTCGGGAGGCTTTTGTTAGTTACCAGCTCTCTAAATAGTAGTATGTTTGTGTCAATCCTGCTCTCCTAATTTATCCTTCCTCTGCCCTTTTCCTCACTGGTTTGTTTTCTACATCTGTGACTCAACTTCTACTTTGTAGATAGGTTCATTTGAATGTATGTGTTTGTTTTTAAAATTATTATGTCAAGGGACTTCCCTGGTGGCTCAGAGGTAGAGAATCCTCTTGCCGATGCAGGACATGTGGGTTCCATCCCTGGGTCAGAAAGATCCCCTGGACAAGGAAATGGCAACTCACTCCAGTATTCCTGCCTGGAAAATCCCAGGTACAGAGGAGCCTGGTGGGCTACAGTCCTTGCTGTCACAAAAGAGTAGGACACAATTTAGTGACTAAATAACAATGGAATATACATAACATAAATTATTAAGACAAATCTATTGATATTTCCCATTACTTTTGCCTTTCATGATTTGTATAAAAAGGTATTTCACTGTGCCATCATTTGAATATTCACAGTTATATCTTCTGTTTTTAAGTTTTATTTTAGATTTTAGTTATAGCTGAGTTACCTATAAGATATTGATAGGAATCTGAGTTTTTAAATAATTTTCTAAATAATTAACCAATTACTAAATGGACATTTATTGAGCAGTTTAAATTATACTAGAAGATAGCTCTAAATTAATGTTAAGGGCTTTCTATGAAAGGAAAATTATTTCATATTTTTTAAAAGGCACACTTTGAATTTGTATAAGACATCTTGGGTATTATAATCAGATGTTATTAACAGCATTATATCACCCTCCTACCAAGATAACCTTGGTTGTCCTACTAACTTAGTATGATTAATGTAGTATTCATTATTAAATCAAATTTCACTAAAAGATATAGAATTCTCTTATGATGGTTTGAGGTTGATCATACAGGAACAGTGACCAAACTGCTTTAACAAAATATACTCTATCAGTGAACCTTTAACATCAATAGAAAATATGTTTCCTTCAAAAGTCATTCAAATTCATATCATAGTAATGTGCTATTTAAAACTGTGTTCAAATTTTATGCGAAAATCACCTTCAGAAGAGAGAGTGTTTTGAATTATTTTACTATCGGTCATTTCTGTTATAGAAGATACTAGTAGAATGAAACTGTATAGCAAAAATATTTCTAAGTCTTGCTTTAGCACCCATGCATTTAAAACAGTAGAACAAATTTCTTCTCATCAAGTATCAAGATAGCTACTTGATATTCTTTCCAATAAGATAGACCTTTTTATGTTTCACTGTGAAACTGAAAGAGCTGCTATAAAATTAATGAGTATTCCTGAATTCATTACAGTCCCTAAAAAGAATGGCTCCCTCTGTCTGCTGGTATCTATTTTAGAGATGAGTTTAGGAAAAATAATATTTCTATTTTAGGTAATGTCTACTCAGAGATTGAGTTTACTGTATACTTCCTAGCTGTTAAATAATACACATGTGATATTTTAAAATTAAAATAAAATTTCAATGATAAAAAAGTTTAATTTTCTTTTTTTCCCTATTCCTATGGAATAGAAATATGTGTCATTCCTTAAATATATGCTATTTATAATATAATGAGCTGTAAATATATTTAACAATTGAAACTTTCATGAAAATTTGTCCTTTGAATGACATGTGTCTTTTCTATTCTGCCTGAGCTACTTGAGTAGGACTTCCTAGAGGATCCAGCCAGTGGGTGCTCAGTCACGTCTCACTCCCTGTGACCCCATGGACTGTAGCCCCTACCAGGCTTCTCTGTCCCCAGGCAAGAATACTGGAGTGGGCTGCCATTTCCTATCCAGGGGATCTTCTCAACCCAGGGATAGAATCCACATCTCTTGCATCTTCTTCATTGACAGGCAGAATCTTTACCAACTGCATCACCTGGGAAGCCTCTTTTAGAGGATAGGGAAGAATAATGCTAAGAACTTAGAATAGGAACTTTTACAGACTCATTCAAGATACTTAATTTCAGAGCATCCGCAAGTTCAAAAAAGCAGGAGAAACAAGGTTTATGATCACATTTATCACAAATATATGTATACTGTGCATTATATCTTGCTTTCTTCTGAAGCCTTTGGATAGAGGGGAAGAAGGGTATTGTTATTAATATAGAGCATATCTGTTTGAAATTTAAATGTCTGAAAGTGAATTATTAATTCAAACATTATAAAATGTGACATATATCCCATAGTATCACAATTATGCTTTATGTTTGTGCTACTTCCACATGCCCAACTAATCTAGTGAGAAAATTCAAAGATACCTAGGAACCCTGGATCTCAAGATGGCAGCAACGAAAGGCTAGAGTGTCACCAGCTCCTTTCAGAAGATTTAGATAATTAAGCAATAATCAATCTTTACTCAAAGTTCAAGATAGGTTGAGGGGAAGAAAGTTAGGTCATCTGAGGCAAAACTAGCCAGGGATTACCAACAAAATCCTTCTGGAATCCCAGGAGAACTCTATTTTGATAGTAAGTATGTATTGTAGAGTCTCAACTTTCCTACAGGGAAGAATTACTATGATATGATAGTTTGACCGCATTATTGCTTAGCATATGTAATGAAATTTGGATAATTGTTTCAAAGTATAAAGTGTGCATGTTTGAATTCAATTAAATCATATGGGGACCATATAATTATTAAAAACAATGATCAAAGAGCTTAAGTGAATTAGATTAGGTTACAAAGGCATGTATTGGCAGAATTGGGATAAGACACCAAGATTTCTGACTTTGTTTTCAGTATTTTGCCTTTCCACAATTCTACCATTTTGTATACTAGACTCTTAAAGACATACTGATGTTTTTCTAGTTTGACAGACTTTAATTTCAGAAATTCAACAAAGATCTTTGTGTATATCTTATTCACTTTAGATCAACTACACATTTTGCAGGATTTAGGGTAGTCATAGAAATTTGGTGATAAGTAAATTAAGGAAATAAGAAATTTTTGAGTAATAACATTTTTTGAATACCTGTTTTTTTCTTCTTATAAGATCTTACATAACTGATTAAACAATATAAGGTTATATGCAGCAGTACACCAAATCTCTATTTTTATGATGCATTTTAAGACATGCTATATTTAACTTCAATTTCCAGGAAGTACTCTGCATGATAGAAGGAAAATCAGACATCTGAAGTAAGAGTTTTGGATTGTTGTCTCAGCTCTGTGTTTTAACTTTTTAAATTTGCAATGTCTGGATCTCAGTTCCAGATTAAAAAAAAAATGCAAAGCTTGATTTAAGTGATTTCAAATACCTTTTCAAGCACTGACATTCTTTTATCCTACAAATATGCATTTTGTTATTCAAGAGTATCTTCTCTTTTGGTAACATGCCTTAAGGGCTTAGGTATGATTTTAATTCTTTTAGCTAAAGTTCCAAATTGACTTTACATGCATTAGACTAGCACCCAATTGTTCTGTTCAGATGTTGCAATGACAGAATTCTAGAGTATGTGGGTTTGTTGTCACCTCCTAAACACTCAAATCTGTAGACATCTTGATGATGTGCTAGTTTGATTGTTGGGGCATAATTGAGTCATCACTGAGCACTGTCAAAATAAATGTCTAATCATACCATTCAATAGGTTGGCTGCTGGATTCTAAACAGTACTTTTTAAGCTCTTAAGTAAATACAACAGAAAAGTCTTAGACCCTCATTTAAATAGCTATAGAATGATTTGAAATAGTGTGTGGAATTTAATGAAAGCTTCAGCAACTTGAAATGTCTTGTACTTATCCTTTACCATCTACCAAAATGTTATTTTCCCCAGCTTTAACACAGTCTGTAACTGAGATTGGAAGTAAAAGTGAGATAAAAACCAGTGACTCAAAGCCAAGCTAAATCATTAGGATAGCTTTTTTTCTCCTTTCTGTCAGCTGAACATGTGAATAATCACATGGAACCTAAGGGTATAAACCTGTATCACAGTGAATAATGAATGATTTAGTTCCAATTAAGAAGTTTCCTTTTGAAAAGAACGAGTGTAATGGCCCTCTTATGAATAAATTAAAGTTAGTTTGAAAACGTGATTTTGTTAAACAAATTTGAAGTGCTTTTCCTTCACTTCTGGGAGTCCCTGATAATGCCTGTTCAGTCTTCCGTTTTTAATTTAGGGCTAGCAACTTCCCCTTGATGTGGAATCAGCCATGAAATATCCAACTGATAAGTTTAAGCTAAGATTTTTTTGTTTGGGGTCTTATAAATACCTGAGCGATGTCTCTAGAAGTTTTAAGTATAAAATATATAATGTTGGAAGAGAATATTCTAATTTGCATAGTTTTTAAGGATGGTTTGAAGTTTTTCTTCTTATTATGACAGTTTTAATATTGTTCACAGAGCTATTTCTACTTGCTTCTGTATTGCAGTAACAATGTCTGTTTGGTACTTATTTTCCAAGTCTTTTACAGAGCAGTGCTTTCTCAAAGCAATTCTACACATGAAACCTCTGTGTAAAATAGCAATATTATTTCCATGTGAAGTTTTAGGTTATGTCTGGAATTTGTTATTTCATACATATATTTGGGCATAAGTGCTTCCCAGGTGGCTCAGTGGTAAAGAATCTGTCTGCCAGTGCAGAAGATGCAGGAGACATGGGTTCTATCACTGGGTCAGGAAAATCGCCTGGAGAAGGAAATGGCAACCCACTGAAGAGTTCTTACCTGAAGAATTTCATGGACAGGCTTCAGTCCATGGCGTCACAGAGACGGACACAATTGAGTGACCGAGCATGCTTGACTGAGCACATACTGCTAAACAGGGAGAGCTTGAATTATTATTTTACTTTTACTTAAGTACTGATTTTGCATATACCATATTATGGACAGTGTATAACTTAAATATGTGATGATAATACACAGTTTCTTTATACATATAAGAAGATGCTTTTAATTTAGACAGATAATTGCAATTGTGAGGTGTACAGAGATATGTGAAAGTCTGAACAGGGTGTACAATAAGAATACTAACAATGTTAGTAGTGACTGTTATTAGTAACTAACAGTACTAACAATAAAGTGCCTAACAGTACTTACAGATTACAAAGTACTTTTTAATATACTGCCTTACATGATTATCATGAGAGCAGTGAGGATATTAGGGCAGGTATAATTATACCTATTTAAAGATATAAAGACTCAGTTGTGTCTGACTTTTTGTGACCCCATGTAGGCCTCCAGCTCCACTGCCCATGGGGATTCTCCATTATAGACTACTGGAGTGGGTTGTGATACCCTCCTCTGGGGATCTTCCCAACCCAGTGATCTAACCCAGGTTTCCTGGATTGCAGGTGGATTCTTTACCATCTGAGTCACCAGGGAAGCATAGTATTGTATAAACCAATATACACACAGTAATTCTAGAACTGCCATTGAATTACATAGCTCTTGACTTCTGGTATAGTGTTCTTTTTATATAATGCAAAACATTTAAATTGGTTAAAGTCATTTGAAGAACTGCAAAGTCTCTCTCATCTTTTTTGCATATGTGAGTTGCAACTGTAATCAGGTAAGATTCCATTTTTATATTCAGGAATAGCCTATTATGAAGTATTTAGGAGTGAACGTAAGTCCAGAAAATTACCCAAATATTATAAGTGTGTAGGTGAAATATGTATATTTGCATAACTTAGTACACATAAATAGTTGAATATATATATACATATATACAAATTTTTCAGAAACATCCGTAATTTGAAATACATTCATGTTAAAAGTGATCTAATTTTTAACTAGCTGATGAAAGATGAAATGACTTGGATGAAATCGAACTCTTCCTTGATCCCCAGGAGTCAGAACCTCAAAGTGCAGTCTTTCTTCACTCTAATCTTCAACAAAGTTTTGGAATGTTCTCTCCTCTTCAGTTTTTGAGAACTATTGGCATTACTTCTTGTTTAAATGTTTCGTTGAGTTCACCAGTAAAGACATCTGACCCTGGGCTTTCTTTTGTTAGAAGTCTTTTGATTACTGATGCAATATCCTTACCAGTTAAATGTATACTTAGATTTTCTATTTCTTCACAATTCAAACTAGGTTGTATATTTCTAGGAATTTATGTATTTCTTTTAGGCTACCCAACTTCCTGGTGTATAATTATTCATAGTAATATCTTAAAATCCTTAACATTTCTGTGATACCAATTTTTTGTCTCCTCCTGAAACCATTGGTAATCAATAGTCAAATCCATTTCACCTGTAATTAATTATTGCTACAAAAGACTTCCATGTCCTTCAAGCTGCAGGCAGCCTAAACAATAAGGTGTTTGCCTGAGGTGTTTTTAGGAACTCAGAGTTAGCTGTGTCTAGTTTGAGCTGAGACAGTTTAAGACTCGATATGTCGACAGATCCTCCACTAGGCTTACTCCAGGTCTGCTTGGTGACATCTTGACATCAGAGGGCTCCAAAACTCCAACTGTCAGATGCCACTAAGGAACTCCTTTTTGCACATTCAGGGGCCTCTGGCCTAGTTAAACCTGTGCAGAAGGACAATAACCATACCTTTTTCCAATCACCTTTCCCCTGCTCCCCATGCCCCAGACTGCCTTGCTTCTTTATTCTTTATCTTGTAAATATCCCAGCCCCTTGGCTTGGGGGAGGCAGATATGAGTCTAATTCTCCAGTTTCCTCCGTTGGCTGCCTTGTGAATAAGCCCTTCAATTGCTGCAAACCTCAGAGACTCAGCATTTGGCTTGCTTCTCCTCAGGCAAAAAGAATTGGGTTGGTAACACTTTCATCCCTGACTTTGTCTTTTTTCTTTTTCCATAGTATAATAAAGATTTGTCAATTTAACTTATCTTTTCAAAAAGAAGTTTCAATTTCATTAATCATTTCTATTTTTCTAGACTATTTCGTGTATTTCTAGTGTTTATTTCCTTATTTCTGCTAATTTGGGTCTTGGTTTGTTCTTTTTCTAGTTCCTTATGTAAAATTAGGATGTTTAATATATTTCTTTTTTTTCTTACTGTAGGTATTTACTGCTATAAACTTCCCTCACAGGACTGCTTTTGCTGTATCCCATAAATGTTATTATGAGGTGTTTTCATTTGCCTCAAGTGCCTCAGTCATTTGATTGCCCCTTTGATTGTTCAAGATTGTATGTCTAATTTCCACACATTTGTTAATTTTCTAGCTTCTCTCCTGTTACTGAGTTCTAGTTTCATACAATTGTGGTTGTAAAAGATAGTTGATATTCTTTCATTGTTCTTAAGTCTGTTAAAACTTTTTGGTGACCTAATGTATGATCTATACTAGAGAATGTTCCACGTGCACTTGAATATGCATTCTGCTGTTGTTGGATAGAATGTTCTGTGTATCTGTTTGGTATATTTAGTCTAAAATGTGGTTTGAGTTTAATATTCCCTTGCTGATTTTTGGTTTGAATCATCTATCTATTGTTGAAACTGGGTTATTGGAGTCTCATACTATTATTGCATTACTGCTTCTTTCTGCCTTCAAATCTTTTAATATATGCTTAATATATTTATGGCCTTTGATGTTGGATATGTATATCTATATAGTATTTTATTTGGATGAATTGATTCCTTTACCATTATATATTGATTTTATTACCTTTTGTTTCTGTTTTTTACTTTAAATGTGTTTTATCTGATATAAATATAGACATGTTGTTCAGTCCCTAAGTCATGTCCAACTCTTTGCAACCCCATGGTCTCTTTGCTACATACAAGACTTCCCTGTCCTTCACTATCTCCTGGAGTTAGCTCAAACTCAAGTCTATTGAGTCAGTTATACCATCCAGCCATCCCATCTTCGGTCACCCACTTCTCCTTCTGCCCTCAATCTTTCCCAGAATCAGAGTTTTTGGCAGTGAGTTGGCTCTTCACATCAGGTGGCCAAAGTATTGGAGCTTCAGCTTCAGCATCAGTCCTTCCAAAGAATATCCAGGGTTGATTTCCTTTAGTATTGACTGGTTTGATTTCCTTGCAGTCTAAGGGACTCTCAAGACTCTTCTTTAGCACCACACAAATTCAAAAGCATCAATTCTTCGGTGCTCAGCCTTCTTTATGGTCCAATTCTCACATCTGTGCACGACTACTGGAAAAATCATAGCTTTGACCAGATGGACCATTTTGGCAAAAGGTGATATCTCTGCTTTTTAATATGCTGTCTAGGTTTATAGCTTTTCTTCCAAGGAGCAAGCCTTTTTAATTTCATGGCTGCAGTCACCATCCACAGTGGTTTTGGAGCCCAAGAAAATAAAATCTTCCTCTGTTTCCATTTTCCCCATCCATTTGCCAAGAAGTGATAGGACTATAGATATTCCATATTCTTTT
Source organism: Odocoileus virginianus (assembly GCF_023699985.2). Classification (NCBI taxonomy): domain Eukaryota; kingdom Metazoa; phylum Chordata; class Mammalia; order Artiodactyla; family Cervidae; genus Odocoileus; species Odocoileus virginianus. The sequence continues at coordinate 37,442,581 of NC_069680.1, forward strand.
TGGTTTCTGTTTACATGGAATATGTTTTTTTCAACCCTTTCAGCCTCTGTAAGTCTTTAAAGCTGAAGTGATTCTTTGTATACAGTGTATAGTTGGGCCTTTTTTTTTTAATCCATTTATCCAACCTAATTCTATTTTAAATTACTGATAGGTAATGATTTACTGGGCTTCCCCCATGACTCAACAGTAAAGAATCTGCCTGCAATGCAGGAAAGTTTTGATTCCTGGATCAAGATGCCCTGTAGAAGAAAATAGCAACCCATTCTAGTATTCTTGCCTGGGAAATCCCATGGACAGAGGAGCCTTTTGGGTTACCATCTGTGGGGTCTCAAGAGAGTCAGACAGGCCTTGGTGACTAAACAACAACAAAAGTATTTCCTGCTGCCAATGTATTATTTTCTGTTTTGTAGTTTGTTTGTTCTTTTCTTCCCCTCTTTTTGTCTTCTTTGTAACTTGATGAGTTTTCATAACGGTATGCTTTGATTTTCTTTTTTTGTATAGGTTCTTGCTGTTTGATCACCGTGATACTTACATACCACATTTTATACTGATAACAATCTATTTTAAGCTGACAACTTGACTTGTCATATACAAAACTGTCCTTTTACTCACTCTGCACATTGTAGGTTTTTGATGTCACAATTTATGTCTTTTAATGTTATATATCCACTAAGAAACAGTTGTAGCTATATTTACTTTTAATACTTTAGTCTTTTAACCGTTAGTGGAGTTATGTGATTTAGACACCATCATTACAGTATTAGATTCTGAATTTGAGTATATACCTACTGCTATCATTGAGTTTTATACTTTCGAATGTTTTCATGTTACAAATTAGCACCCTTTCATTTCCTTTTAAAGAACTTTTAGCCTTTCTTGTTAGGCAATTCTAGTGTGATGACCTCCTTCAGCTTTTGCTTGTTAAAGAAAGTCCTTATCTTTCCTTCATTTCTGAAGTAATACTTGCCAGATAAAGTATTCTTGGTTGGCAGTTTTATGTTTCAGCATTTTGAATATATTATCCTGTACTCTCATGATTATAAGGTTTCTGTTTAGAGATGTGCTGACAGTCTTATGGGGATATAATTGCATAACATGATATTATTTTTGTTTCTGCTTTCAAAATTCTTTATCTTTGATTTTTTATAGTTTTTTTTTTTTTTAAAATAATATACCAGTGAAGTCATATTTGAGTTAAATATGTATGTATGAATTTCAGATACCTGAATGTCCATATCCCTATGCAGGTTTGGATAGTTTCAATCATTAGTTTTTTAAATTTGATTTTTACCTACTTACTCTCCCTCTCTGCTGCTTCTGGGCCCCTCATAATGTGAATATTATTTTGCTTGATTACATTCTATAATTCTCATAGGTTTTCTTCACTACTTTTAGTCTAATTTTTTTCCTTTGACTGGATAATTTCAAATTTGTCCTTAATTTCACAGATGCTTTCTTCTTATTGATCTAGACTGTTTTTGATGCCTTTTATTACATTTTTCATCTTATTCATTGTGCTTTAGAATTTATACTGATTTGGTTTAATGATTTCCTTGTCACTGTTAAACTTTTTTATTGTGTATTATTTTCCTGATTTTGTTGAGATGTCTATGATCTCTTGAATTCTTGTTAATTTGTAGATTTTCATTTCACTGCAGTCAGTTCCTGGGAAAGTATTGTGTTCCTCTGGTGTCCTGTTTTCTTGTTTCTTTTTTCTTTATGTTTCTTATAGTCTTGTGTTGATCTAGGTGCGTGAGATGTTAACCTCTTCCTGACTCTATGGATTGGTTTCAGTGGGGAAAGATTTTCACCGGTGGTTGAGTATGAGGGTGCTGCCTAGGTAGAATCTGCTGGTTTTTGCTCTAGGAAATATCAAAAACAGTTTCCATGCAAGCTCTATCAGCTGAGATCAGAGTCAGTAAAGACTGTAGAGATCCTCAGTGGATCCTCAGTGGCCAATGTGTCTGAAGTCATGTGTCTGAAGTCATGTCAAGGGCTGTTGGGGTCTTTGTGGTGAAAGCTTCTGGGAACCTGCTTTTTCTTTCAGGGGGAATGTCATAGCCAAGGGGGTCACTTTTGGCACCAGGTCTGGCTTAGACACCTCCACAGTGGTGATGACTCTGGTATATGACCATGGGCTATGGAGCAGTCTTAGGCCTGAGTTTTGGAGAGTGCATCCTTGTACAGTGTCAACAGTTCTGGGGACTAGGGCTCTGGCTAGCCCACAGAGGTGGTAGAGCCAGTGCCTGAGACATGAGTGAGTGTAGGGTGCCTGTGGAGCCATATTCTGAAGCACAGGTATGCGCAGAAGACTGCAGAACTGGCCTCTTGTTCCAAGACAGGTTTGGAGCTGGACTGTGGCTTGAGTGTCCACAGGTGGTAGTCCCCCTTCTTGGGGGGTATGTAGTAGCATGTCTCTGTATCTAGGGAGTGAGTGACAAGGGTGCCTGCTGGTGACCTTGGCTGCTAAAGCTACCAGTGTCCTCTGCAGAGCAGGCTGCTGGGCTTTGCACCAGTGAACACTGTGGGCTACTCCATTTTGAAAGCTGCGGGTAGTCCATGGCTGTCGTAGGAGCTAGTGAAGTCCTCAAGAGGAAAGCCTTCAGGTTTCTCTGCAGCCAGAGAAATCTCCCCAGGCAGCTCCTTCTGGGATGTAATTCTACATATTTTGCTTCATTGGATTTTTGAGCCCTCCTGAGGTTATTTTCAATCATGAAGTGAGGTGACAGTCACTCAGTTGTGTCTTTCCCTTCTTCAGGGGATCTTCCCAACCTGTGGATTGAACCCAGATCTCCGCATTGCAGGTGGATTCTTTACAAGCTGAGCCACAAGGGAAGACCAAGAATACTGGAGTGGGTAGCCTATCCCTTCTCTAGCGGATCTTCCTGACCCAGGAATCAAAACGGGGCCCCCTGCATTGCAGGTGGATTCTAGACCAACTGAGCTACAGATAGCTATTTTTTTGTGTTTGTAATGACAGCTCATACCCTACCATCTTGTTGTCCTTAAGTCCTATTTTTTACTCAGGTTTTAACAATGTTATGAAGACTAACTATCTATCATTTATCTAATCATCTTTCCAGGCATTGCAATCCCAATCCACTTGATTAACATCACTGACTTCTCATTGATTGTAGTATATTGTAAAAAAAATTCTAGTCTTGTATATAAATCTACATAATCTAGTCTAAACCTACTTCATCCAGCTCATATCTGTTATTCCCATCTGTGCCTCTCTTTCAACCAGTGAATTGTCACCAAAATAACACTGGTAAAGGTGACTTTGGTCATCCCATTTCCATAGAATCTTCTAATTCTCTTATTAAATTTATTTCCCTAAAAGATACCATTCCAAGGCCAGCTCTTATGGGAAATCTTTCCTAATTGCTCTAGATAAAATTTAATATATCTGTATGTGTTGTCACACCATTCTATTCACAACTTTCTCACAATATTTCTGCATTTTATTGACATTTTCTTTGCACACTCGTCCCCTTAATATATTTGAGAGCTCTCTGGAGTGGGTGCAGAGGAACTATGTATAATCCACTATGAAGTCGTTGCACATGGTACAGTGTAAGTATTGTAAATGCTCCTAAATAGTTCACTGAAGCAATAAGAAGTCATGGAGAAGGAAAAAGATGATAACTCTTCACTTTTATTACTCAGAGACCTCAGGTGAAGTGGGAATTGCCATAAATATGAATGAATATATCCTAATCTCCATTTTATTGCGACTTTCAGGCTGAGTCTGTAGTTAGAGGCCGAAAGTAATGGAGAATGGCAGTGTGGCTTGGTAGAAAGCATAATAGCCTGGAATTCATGGGCTCTGGTTCTGCAATACTACTTAATAGCCAAGTGGCTCAGCCATTTTCTTTATTCTCTATTACAAATGAAAGAAATAAATGGTAAACGTTGCCATATGGCACTCAAATTTTCCAATATATTTAGAAAGAAAAAAGGTCAATAGTTTAAAAAAGTTTGTGTGATTTTACATAGAAAAGTGCTTCAATGAAATCTTAGATATTGCAAAAGTCCATTTTTCAAGTTTCTAACTTTAATGGTGTCTTTTTTTCTGGTGAATTAACATAAACTTCTATGGCTTATGGGCCTTCCTGATGGCTCAGTGGTAAAGAATCTGCCTGCAATGCAGGAGAGGATTTGATCCCTGGGTCAGGAAGATCCCCTGAAGGAGGAAATGTCAACCCATTCCAGTATTCTTGCCTAAAAAATCACAGGGACAGAAAAGCCTGGTGGGCTACAGACCATGGGGTCACAAAGAGTTGGAGGTGACTGAGCATACATGCCCTATGGCTTATATTAGCATGCATGTATGCTATGTCACTTCAGCCATATTAGCATAAAGTATATTAATTTAATAACAAACTACTATTAATGCCAAATGTAATAAAACTTTGAAATTTATAAAGTAATTTTTCTTTCATTATATCTTATAATGATCTTATGGTATAGATTAAGTAGGAATTTTTCCTGTCTTACATGGCCTGAAAAATGAGGGAAATATGTTATCAGACTTTTCAGCATTAACAAGCTACAGTGGAGTAGGGCTAAAAACTGACTATTTGCAGTACATAACAATTTTTCTAAAATGTTGTGAGGGTGAGGCTTTGAATATAATACTTATCTTTCCAAGAACATTTCTCAAGAGATAGATTTATCCTTTTGTTCAGACAGAGTAGGATCAAATTAGACAAGCTAGGATGTCTTGTTAGTTTTAGGATTTTCAAATTTCCTGAAGTTGATAAAATGTTGCATTGTTTTTCTTTTATAATTTTTTAGTTTTTGTATCTCTGCATGGTAGATAGCATAATTAACAAAACTAGATTGTTCTCCTCACACATGTTCTAATTATAATCAACATAATTTTAGAGTAAGTTTTGAGCAAGAGTCAAATTTAACTGATCCTAAAACTTTACACTCCTGTCTGTACTTATGACTCCATCTTAGATGACTGTTGATTATGCAACTAGGATTAACAATAAACCATTTTCAATGTTTAGCAGTAAAAATTATCAGAATTTCTTACTCAGAACTAAAATCTAAACCCTGATCAAGGTTGTTATTATTCAGTTGCTAAGTTGAGTCTGTCTTCGTGACCGCACAAACTGCAGCACTCCAGGTTTCTCTGTCAGTCACTGTCTCCCAGAGTTTGCTCAAGTTCATTTCTAATTCGTCAGTGTTGCTATCTAACCATCTCATCCTCTGTGAACCCCTTCTCCTCCTGCCTTCAATCTTTCCCGGTATCAGGGTCTTTTGAGTTGGCTTATTGCATCAGGTGGCCAAAGTGTTGAAGCTTCAGCTTCAGCATCAGTCCTTCCAATGAATATTCAGGGTTGATTTTCTTTAGAATTGACTGGTTTTATCTCCTTTCTGTCCAAGGAACTCTTAAGAGTCTTGTTCAGCACCACAATTTGAAAGAGTTCTTTAGTGCTTAACCTTCTTTATGGTCCAACTCTCATATCCATACATAACTACTGGAAAAATCATAGCTTTGACTATGTTGATTTATAATGTATTAGTTTCTGCTGTCCAGCAAAGGGACTACTATACATATATATTCTTTCTCATATTCTTATCCATTATGCTTTATCACAAAATACTGAATATAGTTCCCTGTGTATGCAGTAGGACCTTGTTGTTTATCCATTATATATATATATATATATATATATATATACACACACACACACTAATTTGCATCTGCTAATCCCAAACTCCCTAAACTTCCCTACCTGTACCCCCTTCCAATGGCAGCCACAATTTATAGATAAATTGCATTTATTACTTTGTGCTTGATTGTTCTTGATGTACTTTGATGGTTCTTGATCTTGACTATGTCTAGAGTTAAAAAAAAAAAAATACTAATGTCTGAAGCCCAGGGTCAAAGATTCAGTGTGAATTAACCTGGGATATGGTCTGTTCATCAGGAGCTTAAAAAGTTTTCCAGTTTATTAATGAATGTGAAGATAACTTTGATAACAACTATTGTTTTGAAATGAGGTCAGTTTATGTATAAGGTCTTAATGTATAAAGCTTTATTTTTAGGAGACATTTTGGTCACATAAAGTTGGTCGACACAGTTTTAAAGAAATAGGTTTTCATTTATCAGATACAGTAACACTTTATAAGAAGTAAGATGACTTTAAGATAATTAAAAGAAAAAAATTAAGAATATTCCATCTATAATGATATGTTTCACCTTTTCAATATTATATGATCTTGATTGATAGACAGAATGAAATTCTGATGAATCTGAAGGATACCCTAGCATACAAAATTATATTTGTATAATTTTCGTGTTCAACATATCTCAGTGAGTTATAATGACTAAAAATCAATAATCTGTGGATGATATATGTCATAATTCCATTGCCAGAACTATTTCATTAAGTGAAAGAGCGAATTCTCAATAGATCTGGAAGCCAGTGTTGCAATCTGAAGAAGGCGTCTAGATTCAATTTTGGTATGTGTATAAATAAAATTTTATTATAATCTTTCCACTTCAGTAGTTCAGTCTTCCAGAAGACCTATGTCATCACATTATCAGTTCAGTGAGGTAGAGTGTACCACAACAGAAATTTTAACTGTTCTCAATAGTCATGATCCATGGTATAAATGATGTTTTGTAGTATAAATTATTCAGACTTATTTACTCTTCACATAGCATTTGAATAGAAAGTGTTTTTAGTAGTCTTTTTTGCCACATTGAAAACACCACATGCTTCAATTAATCCCTACTTCTTCCAGTCACACCTGTATAATATTAATGTTTCCAAATTATTATTTATGGCAATTAGCAGACTTTCAATTGCAACTAGCCAACTCCATCCTCCAACATTGTCTGAGATAACTTTTTTGAAATCAAAAACATTTTGAATTGGTTCTTATTAGCGAGCAACTCTAAATAGAGTATATTGATATGCTATCCATTTGAGTAAACATATTATCAAATCTGAATCAATTCTTAATCACTTCAAAAAATTAGAATATTTACATACCCAAACCTATACATACTCCTTTTTAAAAAAAAAAGTTTAATATTATTTACAAGCTGGAAGAATATTTACAGAATGACTCATTATTATCTGTATTTATATTGTATATATTAAGGCAATGACTAGGATAGCATGGACTTGACAGGAATAGAGAAGAGGCAGTTTAAAACTCTAACATGTTTTTTAGGCTAGAACATAGGCACTCTAAAGCTATATATGTCATCCTTAGACCTGGTATCTAATGCATGTGTATTTCTTCCAGTGAGTACTAAATATATGCACAAAAATTGCCATAAACTGTTCTGTATGGTGATAGTTTCCAAAGGACAATCCAACCAGCTGGATATTTTAGATTGCTCAATTTCCATTAAATAAGGTAGATCTAGACACCATATAAAGTTCCCTAGAAAGCTATTTGCCTAATCTTAGATAATAGTTTTCAATGCTCTGGTGAAAAATCTTCATAGAACTCTTCAATTTTAAGTAATCTTTTGATATTTTCTTTCTCAATCATTGATATAATTCTATTTTATTGAAAAAAGCTAAAACAGTGATTTATCTTAATATGTGTTAGGCATTCAGTGACTTTTATTTTCAGATTTAAACAATAAATTCTTTTTATAGCTTAGAGTTGGAACCAGAAGAAAAATTGTTTCTCACCATAAACAACACTGCTTCTCTCATCAGACAAGGAGGGAAATGATACTCATTCTTATCTTTTCTCCTCTATTATGTGACTTCATTTTCATTTTAAAAGTTCAATTTATTGATTTTGCCCTTGATATGTATATTGTAGATGTTCAGTGCATATAGTATAAGTAAATAATAGGTAAGAGTTTTAAAAAAAGCCCCACAATTTTATGAGAAGTTTTATTACCTAAAAATATTTTAGTTTTCCCAAATATAATAACTTTATTAACATACAACTTCAAAAAATCATATATATATATATATATATATATATATATTTTTTTTTTTTTTCCTTTAAGAACATAGCTTTTTTTACCTTGTCATTTATTTTGAAAAAGTATTGGGGCACTTAATGTTATTTTATAAGCATGTTTCTTCCTTAGTGTTCCATACCTAGCAGTTAAATTTAGACATATAAATTTATTTAGTTATTCACTTCTAAAGAATTGTTAGATTTAGTTACAGGGATATGTAACATAACTACTCATCCTAGATTATTTCTTCAAAATACATTTCTAAAAGTGATATTATTTCTTGATTGAAGGGTATAAAATATACTGAGGCATTTGACTTAATGCTTTTAGAATCCCATATAGAAAATGTTCTTTTAATTAGCCAATTTTATGTTTGTCTTGTATTATAAATTGCATCAAATATGCATGTCATACACTAGAAATGCAAATGTAATTAGATAAAGCAATGACATAACACCTAATTATTATATAACAGAATGACATAATTTTTAGGGTATTTTCCAAAAAGTACTATGGTAATTTCCCATCAAGTAAATATCTAAAGAAGCTTTTGAAAAAAAATAGTGAATAAAGTATTTAAATTTCTAAATACCCTTGGTACATATTCAGGTTTCCAGTAAAAAAACTGTTGGTATAATCAAATTGTAGTTGAGAAGCATGTAATAAGGTGTTGGACATTCTGTAGGGAAACAACACAGATATAGTCTAATAGCTCTGGATTAGTAACTTAAGGGCACTATTAGCATCACTAGTCCTATGAGGGAGAGAGAAAAATGTTACCTGAACTCCTAGCCAGAGGCTAAGAAAAGGGCTGTGACTTTTGGTTAAGTTCCTTAATGCTAGCAATCCCTGAAGGGGGAGGAATCTAAGAACATGACTACCCAACCTCATTCTTTTTTCTCTGTTCAGTTCTTGTTAGTAGTTCCCATTGGCTGAACCCAGTTGAAATTAGGCCATATGGGAGACTGGGAAATATTGTTTTATATGTATAGCCTTGTGTATGTACACAGTAGTGTTCAGAGGAACAGTGATTGGATTTGGAGGGAGAAATGAAAGATACCTAGTGCAATGAGACATTTTCCTACACTAGATATATTCCTACTTTTTTCTCATGACTTCTTCTAGACTGACAGAAGAATTTTCCTACTTGAAATATATCATCTGTATTTGTATACTATTTTGCCTCATGGCTATTTTCAGTGAGATCATGAATATCCTAATCATTTTAATTTAAATGGATAGAATTCAATGTCTATAAAACACAATTTATCATAGGTATATATATATATATGTATATATATATATACATATATATATGTAAAAGTATAATATATTTGTATTATTCCTAATACATTATGATGAAAGATTATGTTATTTAGTTACCAGATAACTTCACAGATTCCATTATTTCCTCAAATTTTGTAATTTTTTCCTTTACTGCTAATAGCATTTAATACTATTATTACAGCAAATTTTACCAACCATAATCCACTTTTCCTTTTTTTTTTTTTTTTTAATATCCCTATTTCCCCTCAGTTCAGTCACTCAATTGTGTCCTACTCTTTGAGACCCCATGAACTGAGGCATGCCAGGCTTTCCTGTCCATCACCAACTTCTGGAGCTTGCTCAAATTCATATCTATTGAGTCGATGATGCCATCCAACCATCTTATCCTCTGTTGTCCCCTTCTCCTCCTGCCTTCAATCTTTCCCAGCATCAGGGTCTTTTCCAATGAGTTTTTTCCTATTTCCCCTATGTCTAGAGAATTTTTTCCTCCAGAAATTATAGCATGGCAAAGATTTGGTAATTAATATTCTTGTCTTATCTCTTTTCTTTGAACTCCTCAAGTATACTTACATGGCAGCACATGATTATTTTAATTCTCATCCTAATGAAGTTATAAACTGAAATTTAACTAACTTGTTTTAATACCGAAACTACTGGGTTGGCCAAAAAATTCATTTGGCTTTTTCTGTAAGATGCTTTGGAAGAACCCAGATGAACATTTTGGCTAATTCAAGAAAACACATAGTCTCATGGGTTCCTGGAATTTGTGCAGGCTTTCTTCTTTATTAATTTTTAATAAAATAAACACTTATTGAGTATTTAGGTGGGCCAGGTGTAATACTGAGTGACTTTGAATTGATATGAATTGTCTCCAATAAAAATATTTTATAGCAATTAACATATATCTGAGTGTTTGTAGGTTTTGTACCATTCAGATAAGTAAAATAGACTTAGATGTTAGCAACTCATGTTCTAGAATTCTTAAATGTTTACCAGGTGTTCAAAAAAAAGAGTTTAAAAAAATAACCCAGTTTTGTATTTGTTCATTAGGTGTCAGAGGCAGACCAAGTAACATAATTCCTCCATATATGAGATCTTAAGTGTTTTAAAAATCAGGGATTGAAGTTGTTCTGTCCATTAGAAAAGGTCAGCCTAGATTAATCTCTTATGTAACTGCCATGGACTTCCCTGGTGGCTCAGAGCTTAAAAGCTTCTGCTTCCAGGACGGGAGACCTGGGTTTGATCCCTGGGTGGGGAAGATCCCCTGGAGAAGGAAATGGCAACCCATTCCAGTATTCTTGCCTGGAGAATCGCATGGACGGAGGAGCCTGGTAGACCCCAGTCCATGGGGTTGCAAAGAGTCAGACACGACTGAGCGACTTCACTATCTATCTATCTATCTATCTAGCCATATACTATGGATTCAGAACTTGTGAAAGTGTCAGAATTGGAGCTGTTCTTTTGGCTTGCTTTATCTCTTTTCCTTATCATTTATTTTGATATAACTGACATTACTTCAGTTCAATGAACATGTAGTGAGCATTTACTTTTCAGGGCTCTGCCAGATGCAGGCCTGGAGGAACTTGAAAGCTACCAAATTACTGCTTATCAAGAAATCTTGAGGAAAACACAGTAGAATAAAAATCTTCAAATCTCAATAAGCTTTTTATCAAACCACTGCTGTGAAATGCATTTGTTAAAGTTGTTAAAACTGAGAGGCCTCTTCTTACTTTTAATCTTTACAGATATTTCTTCTTCTACTAATTCTATAAAGTTTTAATGACCAACATTATTTCCAAAGGATAAATGAATTAAATATTATGGACACCAAGGGCAGTGGGTTGGGGAGAGTCATGTATAATGCTGTTACTATAGCATTTAGTGAAACTGCTCAAGAAAGGGGCCTAACTAACATTTTCACATATCAGGACCAACCAACTACTACTATTGCTAATAACAATCATTGATTTAACCCTTAATATATGTCAGGCACTGCACTATGCACCCATCCATAGGTGGTAACTCATTTAATTCACACAGCAAACCTTTGAAGTAAGTGGCATGGTTATTCCTGTTCTAGAGACAAGGAAATTGAGCAAACCAAATTTACATAACTGATCCAGATTATAGAGGCAGACTTTGTACCTATACAATCAGGTTGTAGATTCCACAACTTTAACCATCACTGAAATAAATCTAATTTGCTACCCAATGACTTCACAAGTAATTCTTTCAAATTGTTGATAAGTAAAATAACTAGTTATTCAGCTCTCTGTATGACTGCAAATTTAATTACAAAATAAGAGTTAATGTTCTTAAATAACAAGTGCAGCATATAAAATCCAAATCTTTCATGGTATTGCAAAAACAAGTCCAGTAGTGTACTAAATAATAGCTCAATTTTGTTAAAGAAATGATGTAGATTTCATCACAGGGTTTCCTCCAGTTGTGCTAAAATAACAAACTATACACTCCATTTCTCTGTAACCAAGAAATTAGGAAATATGTGGGAAAGTATTTACAATGACAAACATTCTTGGATGCCTTCTCACTGTGCAGTCAAGATCAAGTGGTAAAGATCAATTTATATTCAAAATAAGCTATTCATTGTAATACTGAATTAAATTTTAAATGGTTAAATAACAATTAAAGGGTCTTAAATAAGAATACTGTTACCATTCATGTCAATTTTAAATAGAATATAAACATAAGTAATTGAGGATAGTTTGTGGGTAAAATATACAACCTGCATATTTACTATAGGAGCATATTTACATTGAACAATTGTGATTATAAACATGCTTATATTTAATATATCTTTTCTTATATATGAAATGTATAATGTATGGAATGCCTTTCACATTATTGATAGTATGTTTCCTCCCTATTAATGCAACATAGAAATTTGAACCTAATTGTCTTATCTTTAACAGCCAGAAAGCTTAACAAAAATTTAATTTGAACACTGGCAAAGCATTCGTCTTTGTTATCATGATAGTTCTGTCCCACTTTAACCTGTTTTTGTAGGTGAGATTCTGATTTTCTTTGATGCCTCTTTTGTCCGTGTAAATTCCTTAAATTATTTTACTCAATAAAAATATAAATATGTGAATAAATGTATGTTTATTGCAAAGAAAATAAAAACAGAGGGAGACTATATAATTATTGAGATGCAAATTTTTAGAAATTTTACTGCATAACAGCAAAAAATATTTCCCATGGTGTAGCATATTAGTAATGGACATTTATAAATGCAGCCAACCATATGTTTAATCTACTTAAAACACATTTTGAAGGACTTCAACTTTGCTACCTAAATGAAAGAGTAATGAAGTTAGTTACAGACTTTTTGGACACATTTGCCACTTTCTCTAATTAAGAAGATTAGTAATATTAACATTTAATGTTACTTTATATTTTCAAAGGGCTTAGCTCATTAATGATTATAAATTTCCCTGGCATCTTTGCACTTATTATCATCCTCAATTTTATAGATGAGGGAATTTGCAGAAGAGAGTTAAATACTTGGATGAGATTTTGAATCCACAGAGTTTCAGTTAGAAGACTGGCCCAGAGTGGTGCCAAGAACTGGTAGCGTAAAATCATCATTGAAAAAGAAGACAAGGTATATGAGTTCAAGTCAAATCATTTAAAATGCAGCGCAGAGTAAGGTTTGATTTCTGGGATTTTCAGTCATTTAAATGAGTTCAAACACCAGCTTTGCCACTTGGAAGTTATATAATCTTGTATGAGTTGCTTTTTGAGTGTAGGTTTCCACATCCATTAATAGGGAAAATCATAGTACCTATGTCATAGGATTTGGGTACTGATCAAATCAAATGACCTTTTTTGTGCAAGGCTTGGAACAAAGCAAGCATTTCATAAAGTTTCATAATATTATTTTGATGATGATGATGACCAGACAGATTAGGCTGTCATTAGGTATGTAAGAGGGACCTGGGTAGAGATTCTGGTATCTGGTGAAAACGTTTTAGTCTGTTTCTGTAAAAGGAAGATGTAGCTGAGAATCTGATTTCTGAAAGTCTGAGAAAACATGAATTTTTATTAAGGATATTTGGTTTCTGTGCTCTAAATAATTACCAGGGGGAAAGTGTACAAAATCATTCCAGTAGTTCTGTGAGGTTGTAGTATTATCAGTTTTCAGTTGTTTCTAAAGAGTTACTCATATTACTAATTGACTGATCATAAGAAGGAGGGGGAAAAAAAAACTATCAATGTTCTTCAAAAATAGAAAGTTAGTTTATAAAAATTATTTTATAGTTAGAGTTAGAAAGTCCTTTACAAAGTTAGTTTGTAGTTAGTCTTAATAGTATGGATGGCCCTGATGACTCAGAGCTAAAGAATCCACCAGCAAAGCAGAAGACACGTGTTCAATCCCTGGGTTTGGAAGATCCCCTGGAGAAGGAAACAACAACCCACTCTAGCATTCTTCCCATGGACAAAGGAGCCTGATGGGCTAAGTCCATGGGGTTGCAAGAGTCAGACAGGACCTAGTGTAGTGACTAAATCCACCACCACCAGTCTTAATAGTATAAAGCAATTTGTAATTTTCCATCTTCTAAATGTACTGTGATAAAATTTATATTGGTAACCAATAAATATTTAATGACTTCCCAGGTGGCACAGTGGTAGAAAATCTGCCTGCCAATGCAGGAAATGCAAGAGATTTGGGTTCGATCCCTGGGTGAGGAAGAGCCCCTAGAGAAGGAAATAGAAACCTGCTCCAGTATACTTGCCTGGAAAATTCCGTGGACAGAGGAGGCTGTTGGGCTGCAGACAATGGGATTGCAAAGAGCTGGACATGACTGAGTGACTGGGCAAAGATTTAACAAATTGATGTTAGAATTTTCCAGGGATAATAATAAAACTACTTATGAATAAAATATTATTATCAGGTACCTAAAATTTTACTTGTACAATATATATAATATAAAGTATTATATTTTATATTATATATACATACACATATATGTATATATACATATGTACACATATACACATATATGTATATATACATATATATATATTGTATACACACACACACATATATATATATATATACACATACACATATATATATAAAAGCTGGATCATTGAAAAAGTGAGAGAGTTCCAGAAAAACATCTATTTCTGCTTTATTGACTCTGCCAAAGCCTTTGATATCTGGATCACAATAAACTGTGGAAAACTCTGAAAGAGATGGGAATACCAGACCACCTGACCTGCCTCTTGAGAAACCTGTATGCAGGTCAGGAAGCAACAGTTAGAACTGGACATGGAACAACAGACTGGTTCCAAATAGGAAAAGGAGTACATCAAAGCTGTATATTGTCAACATGCTTATTTAACTTATATGCAGAGTACATCATGAGAAACGCTGGGCTGGATGAAGCACAAGCTGGAATCAAGATTGCTGGGAGAAATATCAACCTCAGATATGCAGATGACACAATCCTTATAGCAGAAAGTGAAGAAGAACTAAAGAGCCTCTTGATGACAGTGAAAGAGGAGAGTGAAAAAATTGGCTTATAGCTCAACATTCAGAAAACTAAGATCATGGCACCCGGTCCCATCACTTCATGGCAAATGGATGGGGAAACAGTGGCTGACTTTATTTTTGGGGGCTCTAAAATCACTGCAGATGGTGACTGCAGCCATGAAGTTAAAAGATCTTACTCTGTGGAAGGAAAGTTATGACAAAACTAGACAGCATATTTAAAAGCAGAGACATTACTTTGCCAACAAAGGTCCGTCTACTCAAGGCTATGGTTTTTCCAGTGGTCGTGTATGGATGTGAGAGTTGGACTGTGAAGAAAGCTGAGCACTGAAAAATTGATGCTTTTGAACTGCGGTGTTGGAGAAGACTCTTGAGAGTCCCTTGGACTGCAAGGAGGATCCAACCAGTCCATCCTAAATGAGACCAGTCCTGGGTGTTCATTGGAAGGACTGATGCTGAAGCTGAAACTCCAATACTTTGGCCACCTCATGCGAAGAGTTGACTTGTTGGAAAAGACCCTGATGCTGGGAGGGATTGGGGGCAGGAGGAGAAGGGGACGACAGAGGATGAGATGGCTGGATGGCATCACCTCCCAGATGGGCATGAGTTTGAGTAAACTCCGGGAGCTGGTGATGCACAGGGAGGCCTGGCTTATGGGGTCGCAAAGAGTTGGACAGGACTGAGAGACTGAACTGAACTGAACTGAACATTTATATCTATATCTGTTGTATAGATAAGAAGGCTGAAGTAATGAAATTATAATTGGTTTTTCTAAGGCAGTTGCCAGAATTAAAATCCGACTCTTCCACTTTTTACACTATGTACCATTTACTTTTATTTGACTTTCTCATACTCATTTGACTAGGTCTAATTTTCAAGATATCTAGCAGCTGCAAAATGGGACAAATGTACTCCATAAAAATAATGAAAATTTCATTTATTTTTAGAAAATCTACATAAACTATATGACATTGCTTTTCAAAAGATGCTTCTAAAATAGTTTTAGAAATTTTTTGTATCATGGTAACTTTTCTGAAAATGTTAAGATTAGGCTTATGAAGTTGATATGAAACTGGTCAATAGGGTTATAATCAAACAGAATATTCACTACACAAATTTCAAAAATAAGAGCTTATTAGAAGCATTATGTGTCAGAATGGGTTCTACTGAAGCCATTTAAATTAATGAAGCAGGGTAAAGATGCTGTCTTTATATTTGCATAATTTCTCCTGTGAAAATTTTAATTACTGGACTTAATATTTCTAATTTACTGTAAACATGTGATTGGCTTTAATACCTGTTATACTTGTTATATTTACACTGTGATTAATGTGCAAAATAATCAGAGTGAATGTTAAATTTTTGTAATTTCATTTTAATTATCCATGGGGATTGATAAATTTTCATTAGAAGTAACCTCTTTTCATAATGAAGTAAATAATGAATATAGAAAAAATTTAAGTATATTTTGATATTATGATAGTGGTAGTAAAATTTATGGAGAATTTGTGATCCAACACAATTTATGTCAGTTGCTTCATAATAACTTACTAGAGAAAATTTTAATGCCTAATAGTGTTTCATGGATATATTAATGCCAATTATATTTAAACTATTAAAATCTGATACTTGCATCAATTTAAAATATGATTTTAGATAATTAGCGAAATATCCATCAATGACTTTCTTACCACATATCATTATTGAATCACCATCTGGCATAGCTTCTGCCTACAGATTTTCTTAATATATTAAACTCTTCAAATCCTCATTTTCAAATGATTAGAGATTTACTGAGTGTATTTTTGGCTTGTTTCCTATGTCCCTCGTACTTTGCTAGGCTTATTAGATTTAGAAAATAAAAACATATGACCAGTTAAACTAATTTCAGATAAATCACTAATTCATTTTTAGTATAAATATATCCCACATTTTGGGATATGTCCCAAATGCAAATACGTCCTTATATTTTTTCTGGCAACCCTTATAAAGGCAGGTAATACTCCCAACTCCTTTTCTTTCTTCCAAACTAAAAATTATATCTGGTTATACCAAGTAACCAGCAGCATCCCCTTACACCTGAGATGTAATAACCAAAAATGTCTAAATATAATGAATGATGCAGTGGGAAATGTCACTTAAAAATTTTTATTTCAAAAGTCATTTGACCTTTGAATATATTTGGCCCACTCAGAACATCCTAAACTATTCAATACTTGTCATGTTTATTAAAATCATGTATAACACAGTCTTACCTGTTTAGGGTCATAAAGTTAGACAAGTTTAAGAAACAATTTCTAATGTTTTCACCTTTAGCTCATTATAGTTTCTCTAGAAATTTATATATATACATATATATATATATATATATATATTTTATGCTCTCTGCCTCTTCTACCCTAAATCAAACTTTAGTTAAAAGATTGACTTTTTAAAAAAGGATAAAATTTTCATTTTCTCAAGGGGTTAAACAATTCAGCAGTTATTGAATTGACTATTATGAAAAAATCCTTTCATTTTAATATTTATTTTTGTGTGTAAAATATCAGTAAGTTACAAACCTGACTCATATTAAAATATTGCTAGCCATAGATTACATGGATTGATCTCCCAGGTGAATTTAACATTAGTCCTTATCTACAAAGTCAGTTTTTACTCAAACTACTGGTAACGGATTTTCTTCTGCCTTTCATTATGAGTATGGTGGTTACTCATGAGAATGGTATTTTTATTCATATAAACAATACTATGAAAAGTCTTCAAACAGTTGCTACATGGATAATAATCTACAAGAATTTATTTTCAAATATTTGTTTGTTTATTTTCGACTCTTCTGGCTCTTTGTTTTGGCCTGTGGGTTTTCTGTAGTTTCAGGGAGTGTTCACTGCTCTCTAGTTGCGATGTGTGGGTTTCTCCTTGCAGTGGCTTCTCTTGATGCTGAGCATGGGTTTCCAGGAGCACGGGCTTCAGTAGGTGCTGACCTGGGCTCAGTAGTTGCAGCTTATCCGCTCCAGAGTGCAGGCTCAGTAGTTGTGGCACATAGGCTTACTGCCCAGTGGCATGTGGGATTTTCCCGGACTAGGAATATAATTGGTATCCCTTGGATTGCAAGACAGATTTTTAACAACTGGATCACTAGGGAAGCCCTATGTGAATTTAAGTAGACTAGCAAATTCTTGAGATTAGAACTAGAATAAATAGTTGTAGGGTAAGTATGTAATAATACAAATATTCTTTTTTTTCTAATGTCATATTCAAGTTGATAAATATGTAACAATTGCATAAATTTAAGTATCTAAAAATATTACTAGATCTTCATATATTTGTATATATAAAAATAAATTGTGAAGGATAAATTTTGACCAAGTTTAAACATACCATCCAAAATATTTTCAGAACAATATACTTTGAATTTCTTTTCAGAAGTAGAACTATTTGCATACCTGTGTGTGTGAGTGTGTGTGTAAGAATAGTTTTACCTTATGAAGGATTTGAAAAAAAAATTGTAACTGCTTTGGGGATGAGATGAGAATAAGGCATATTAGAGAAAATTTCAGTAAAATAGGTAACATAATATTTCTATTATTTTTGTCCAACTCTGTTTTAATTTTTTTCTTTACTTTTTTCTTAAACTTTTAATTCTGTATTGGGGTATAGCAGATTAATAATGTGATAATTTCAGATGAACAGTGAAGGGACTCAAACATACATATAAATGTATCCATTCTCCCCCAAGCTCCCTCTCCCATCCAGGCTGCCACAAAACATTGAGTAAAAACAGACTCATAGACTTCCAAAAGGAGCTTATAGTTGTCAGGGAGAAGAGGGAAGGATGGGGGGAAGGGATAATTAGGGAGTTTGGGATGGACATGTACATACTACTGTATTTAAAGTGGGTAACAAACAAGGACCTACTGTTTAGCACATGGAAATCTGTTCATTTTTAACCTTTTTAGGCTTCTATTATTTTATTTTTGGAATAGAAACGATAGATCATGACAAAATCTGTATTATCATGGTCGTAGTAATGTTGTAACAAGATACCATAGGCCAAGTGGCTTAAACAAAATAGAAATATATTTCTCATAGTTCTCAAGGCTGAGAAATCAAAGATCATAATAATTTGGTTCTGGCAAGAATCTCCTGATTTGCAGCTGATCATCTTCGTATATCCTTATATGACAGTGCAGAGAGAGAAAAAGCTATCCCATCTCTTCTTATAATGGTTCCAATCCCATTCATGAGGGCTTCTTACTCATGACTCAAATACCTCACTAAAGTCCCACTTACTAATACTATCACATTGGGGATCAGAATTTCAGCATATGAATTTCAAGAAAACCCAAAAGTTCAGTTCATACTGAATAAGTTTTTATACTTGCACATATTTATTTGAAAGTAAAACTATCTTCTTGTAGCAGAATGGAGTTGGTTATAAGTTTTACAGAGAATTTTACCATTATTTTGTTTCAGTACTAAATACATTTTGAAGTATTAATTTGGATGTTGTATTTCATCAAGCATTCAAACACATTATCCTTATCACAAAGTGTAACATATTCATGAGATGATAAGAATAAATGTAGAAAATTCACTGTGAACCATATTATTTGTGAATATCCCATGCTCAAGCATATTAAATGTTGAAGACTTAATACCACTTGCAATATGTCTCCTTTCAGAGTGTGTGTGAATTTATTTGGTTTTATTATTTCTGAAGAGATAAAGTTTCTTAAGTATCTTGAAGAAGTAAGGCAGACATTCAAGTATTATATTTAATCACTTGTCCAAAGGCAAGGGTCACATGTGATTCTTCAAGTGCCTAACAATTTTAAAGTGAACTATATATTGATGCTTTCAAGAAAGGAAAAATCTCGTCTTAAAGATAAGGTGTGTGATCCAGGGTTGCACACACTTGACAACTGAACAGAAAATGGCAGTTTTCACTTTGAAGATATTAACACATTGATATTTCAGCTTTTCAATTAGGAAGGATACTCTGAGAGAATACTCTTATAAGGGAGTTTCTTCAAACTATGGATGATATTTTTCTCTGGAAATTGCTTATTTATCATATGTTGTTTTCCAGTATGTGGATGAATTAATGATACAATTTGACTACCACCTCTAGCCACCACCACCTCAAACACTGGGGAAGGTTTATTTATTTATTTTTTTCCCAAATCGCCACTTTTCTGTTTTGCAAATAATTTTATAGTGGGTGGTTTCTGACAATAAAACTGTAATTTTTGTGAAAAAATTACCAATTTTCTTTCACCTCTGGTTATGAGAAGAGGTTGTAAGTCTTTATAAGCTTATAAAGTTCAATATGTTAATCAAGACATATTTGAAAGTGTTTGCTTTGGAGTTATGAAATTTGAAACAATATGAGTTCATCTGTTTCATATACCAGTGAGTGATATCGTTATAGGAATCAATTATATTACTAGATTAATTCAGATCATTACAAGTAGTAGTTAATTTTGCCCACTATAATCCTTAAAACCAGAGATAAAGAAAAAAGAAGAGTTTGCATTTCTTTAGTAAGCATGCTAAGTTGAATATAATTTGCAGGAATTATGCCCTTTATCATTAAATGTATTCCCCTGGGAAATATATATATATATATATATATATATATATATGTATATATATATATATATATAAAATAACTTTTAAAATAATAATACATTTTCTGGATCCAGTTATTCATTCAATAGATGCTACTAGAAGCCTACTAATAGAGAGGTCCTATAAAGGGAGCTGAGAATATAATGATGAGAAGGCAAATATGGTTCTATTTTCACTAAGTTTATATAGCACCTATCCTCACAGTTTGCAGATTATTTTTTATAGAGGTTCATTTGACTGAGAGACATACACTTCTTATTACCAATACATTCTTAGTACTGTTAAAGCTATTACGACTTTGTTTTTTTTTTTTTTCTCATTACAAATTTAGAGTTTTACAACTATTAATAAATAGCACTATGATATTTAGTTGTGATTTGGTTCCAAATTTGGAAATTTTATATCAAGCTGGCCAAAAATTTAACTTGGTTTTTACCCCAAAATAGTATTGAAAAATCCAAATGACCTTTTTGGCCAAACCTATACATTTGCAATCTGATAATGAAATTCAGATTATAGTGGGAGAAACTGATTCTTCCTAGATTTCTACCTAGAAAATCCTTCAGTTGCCAATAGGAGGGAGTCTAGAAAGATACTGACAATATTTTATAATATTTATTTATTTGTTCTACACTTTCTGATTGCCTACCACGTGAAAGGAAGGCTCTCAGGGGGAGGAGCTTAGGATAGTAAAACCTATATCTTAATCTTAAGAAACTTTGGGGACAGTAGGACTTCTTTTCCCGTACTCTGTGGCCATTTACCACTTTCTGCATTGCCCTCTTGGACATAAGTATGTAAAACTCAAAGAAGTTCTGAAACAAGAAAACTATTCAATATTTAATCCATATTTAATCCAAATTTATGACCAAGAAATCATTTAATGTTACTATATTGACATTTGAGGGCCTATGACTCTTGTTGTTCAGTTACCCTGTCATGGCTGACTCTGTGACTCCATGGAGTATTTTATTGAATCTCAAATTGGAAAATGTATTAAATGGATTAGTTCTGAATGTACTTGTTTCATTCTTCTTTCTGTTCTAGTTAAATGAAAAATCCTTGAAAGCAGAAATATTTTAAGCTATGGGCATGTGGTAAAAATTCCCCAAATATTATATAAATATGAAATCAAATACTTCAGAGTCCAGATGTATGTATAACCATTGTAATGCCTACTTCAATCAGAAAGAAGAGAGAAATCATTTAACTTATTTTACCCACTCAATACCTAAAGTTACTGAATTTGGCTTTTTACAGACATTTATGTTGTAACACTGCAGATTTTCCCTCATTTTAAAGTTGGAGAATTTTATTCAAGGTTAATATTCACTCACTGGTAAAGCCAAGATTAAAAATAAGGTCTATGTCTGTCTCAGTTTTTTTATAGTGGTGTAAATTTACCCTTTTGTAAGTAACAATAATACCAAGGATGAATTTCAAGTCTCACAGTGATGTTATGTCACATTAATAAAGATAACATCATACGATGACATGTTTTTCATTTAATAATTCTAACATGAATCACTAACCTACCTATTAACATATTTTAAATAAATGTATTATGCTTGTCACAGTGACATCAAATAGTTCAAGCAATATTTCAAATTTTTTATTTCAGATAGCAAATGGAAACATCATAGGACCTGCATTATTTTTCACAGATCATGAGTTAAACTGTATTACTGGCAGGATACACCATCAAATAAAAGCATACCACACAGTAAGCATACCTTTCTAGCATTAGAACTTAAAGACATGCTATGCAAGTGAACATACAATTTGGTATTTTACATGAAAAATGGTTAATTCTGATTTTATTTTGTATAAGTTGATAAAATATCAACAACTTTAAAATCAACTATTACATATCATTGTTTTTCTATATCTCTCAGCTTTCTAGTGAAGCCATAAATTCAATGTAATCACTGAAGGACTTCTGTTTGAGCAGATAGTGTTGAGACCAGGGACTGTGAGAATTTTCATCTTGAAAGTCAGATCCAGGTGTCTCACTTTATTCTCAACTGAATATTTAGCAAGTGCTGAATATTTCCAGCTCTTGCTGCTGGAAAGTAAGGGACTAGAACTGATAGATGATCTACCAATTTGTTTCAAGTATGTAGCTATGCTGCCAGTTGGCAACTGAATCTGCCTGGTATTTAACAACTTTTATCTTTGTTTTTTTTTTAATTTTTGGAATTTTTATCATCTACTATTTACTCAGTTCTTTTTCAGTTATGAAGAAGCAATAATAGAGAAGCTCATTACCTCCACAGCTGCAGACTAATGCTTTCAAAATGTGTTCCCTCGGTGCTACTTATCTTGAAACAGGTGTTTTTTTCTTTTATGCCTCTATTAAGGATGCATTCTTTTCCCCATGTTGTATTATAAAACAAATACAATTTAGTAGTTACTAAATGTGAAAAAGTGAATTTACTACCTCCACATGATCAGTGGAGGCCTCTCTCCACTGAGGCCCAAGGGGCCTCTCCCGTGTCATTTTTCTGCTACTTATCCTTCCTCTGCTTTAGCCACATTGATCTTGCTATTCTTTAAGAACTATAAGTGCATGCCATTATGGAACTTTGAAATGTCATCATTGCCCTTTATGTGACCACTTTCTTGCCTAATAGCATGCTTTCTCTCCTACTTCATGCAAATTTCTGCTAAAGTGGAATCTCCACAGAGAGACCCTCCTACTCACAGTTTGAAATATTACTGTCATCACCTGCATCACTATTTTTTCCCTTACTTGCTTTATATTTAATAACAACAGAAATCCCTACCTGATATATTCTATATTTGCTGATTTATCTCTCCTCACTCATTCCACATGGATTATAAACTCCAGGAGAACAGAATTTTATTTGGTTCTTCGCATTTTCCTAGCACCTACAGCAGTGATGGCATATTGTAGTCACTACATCATTAGTTTTAAATTAAGTAATGTTTAAAACTTAGCATATTTAGTGTACTGGCTTTAAGGTTGTTTCTGAATGTGAATGTGATGTCACTCAGTCCTCAGTCATATCCAACTCTTTGTGACCCCATGGGGTATAGCCCACCATTTTCCTCTGTCCATGGGATTTCCCAGGCAAGGACATTGGGAGTGGGTTGCCATTGCCTTCTCCATGCAATTGTCCCAACCCAGGGAATGAACCCAGGTCTCCTGCATTGCAGGCAGATTCTTTACATCTGACTACCAGGGAAGCCCTTAAGGTTGTTTATTAAAAAGTCATACTTTCTAAATCCTTGCATTAATATTCTCAGAGCTAGAAACAGGTATGAGAGAGATAGAATCTACTAGGTCTTTTCCAGTATCTACCATGTATTATATACTATAATCTAAATTATTTTTATTTTATATTATGAGTATATCCTTTTATGAATATAGTTTAAAATAATTCCAGCGTATCTGTGCTCCAAAAGAAACAAAAAAAATTTCTTAACATTACTTCTTTGAATCTAAACATCAGCAGTTTTATTTTGCTCATTGCAAAACCAGTTTCTTAAGGAGGGATATTGCTCTAAAGAATGCATGAAACATGTATTTAACTTACTAGCATTCCTTAGAAATATTTTACAACTTCCTAGAATTTTAGGAAAAAAAAAGATATTTTAAATTAAACTCACAATTCTTTGGAGGAGGTTTATAGCAAGAAAATGTCAGGTAAAGAATATCCTAGTGGACATATGTCACACTTGGTTGCCTACATACACTTCTGTTGCTTTGCCAAGATATAATGCATATGACTACAGAATATAAATTTTCAAAATTGAGGTCAAGTTGGCACAATTAATTAAGTTCAGATTTGTGTAAACTGGAATATTGGTGTCCTACTCCTGACTGTGATTCCTGATTATCTTCCTCATTATTTTTGTGTTTATCTATTTGTAAATCATCTTGTCCTTATGTCTCAGGTTATGCAGTTGTTTTATGTGTGCAATGATTTCAATTTTAAGCAAAATCAATCAATTACTCATAAAACAATTGTTTTTTACCTTATAAATAATTTTGAAAGATTAGTAACTCATCTGAAGAGTTTGTTTTAGGTGACAATTTATGAGTGACTTCTATGGTGCAATTTCATGTGTTATGTGGAAGGTTTTTATGGTGGAGTTCTTAAAATATTCCCTGATAATAACAAGATACTTATTAATTACTTGTTTTTATATTTAAGATTTCTGTTTAGTAATTTCTGTTTAGTTCTTATGTAAGAACTAGTGCATTTATAAATGTATCCATATTTATTTTTATGGAAATATTTAGAGAATTTATTTTGGATATTGCTTTGCTAATAGTATCCTTTTCAAAAATGTTTTAACATAATGCATGTGTGCTAAGTCATTTCAGTCATGTCCAACTCTGCAACACTATAGACCATAGCCCACGAGGTTCCTCTGCCATGAAATTCTTCAGGCAAGAATACTGGAGAGGGTTGCCTGTCCCTCTTCCAGGGGATCTTCTTGATCCAGGGATCTAACCCAAGTCTCTTGGTCTCCTTCATTGTCAGGCAGGTTCTTTACCACTAGTGCCACCTGGGAAAATCTAAAAATGATGATGATGGTCTTTGCTAACACCAAGATACATAGACAAATGACATTTTGAAAGAAGAAATAATATACCTCAGGTAATAAGGAAGCTGTGACAAAAATTATGGTTTTATAAAGTCAGTTTTTGTGTTATGTCTAGATGGAAATTAATAACATTTGAAGACATTTTCTACTTTGCCCATACACACACACACACATATATGGTATATGTAATATATATAATAGTAAATTACATACTATAGTATGAATCCTACATTTTCAGAATAAGTAAATGCACATTACTTTATACAAAAGAAGCTTACTTAAAAGTCGTACATAAATCAGACTTTATGCTTTCTGAATATCAAGCCACATTTTCCCACTTATTGATAATGTTATTTTAGATAATTTAATTTAGATAACATAATTTAATTCATGCTCCAACGGGGGGAAAAAATGGCTCCTAAACTTCATAAAATATTATGGTTGATTTAAACCTCTGACAATCTTAAATTTTAAAATAAATTAATAGTTTTATAATAAAATATATAAAGAGTAATACTATACCTACATTCTAGTACAGTATTGAAAACCTCTGGAAGCTAGAACTAAATTATGGAGAAAGCAGGATTAGCTTACATAAAATTAATGTCTTTTTAAAATTAACTCATAACTTTTTTATAGTGTTTGTTTATTTCATAGTGACTCTATTTGTTCACTTACCAGATCTTTTCTAGACATGGTGATTACACATGGTAAAGCTATCCAAGAAATTCGACATGGGATTTTAGTACTTTTAAAACACAAATGAAACTATTTCTAAATGCAACTTTGGCATAAATAATTTAACAGTCTGTAAGAATTTAAGATGTGAAAAGTTTTTCTTACTATCCCATGTTTGAAAACAAAGCACTCTGCTTTTTTTCTTTTCCAGTTTAAAATATAACCATGCTTTCTGGTTTATTCTGAGCTTTGCTTTCTATAAGAAATACTCCTTTTAATTATAAACAGTGACACTATTAACTTGTGAGCATTATTTTTCTGAATAATTATTACCATGTTTCCTCAGAAGGGTAATCTTTGGTTTAAAAAACATTTACTAGTATGAGGGTGATGATTCATAGACATTGTCAGAAATAGGTTTGCGCTTGCCAGATTATTCTGAATGAGTTCTACTTTAAATGTAATATCTTTTATAGCTGTGTTTTTCTAAGGCTATGTTCTATTTCCAAAAATAGATTTGAGGGAAATAGAACTGATTTTAGAAATGTAGAACATAATGATTTGCCTCAGAAATAGAATAAAATGATCTGAAGATATTCTCATGGTTGGATTTCATTTGAAGTGGTTGTTTCTTTTTGTTTGTTTTGAGAAAATTATTAGAAAAATGGAGATAAATATTTAATTTTTAATAAACTTTGGAAATAATTTGTTTTTTTAATTTATTTTTCTTAAGCATATAAATGTCCACAAGTGAATAAGTAGACACTTCTCTGCTTTTGTTTGCCTGGAAATTGAGCAAATGTGAGTGAGAATAACACATAATGTAAGTAACTTACACAGGGCGATAATATCTGACCTGAGAAGATGAAGGTTTATCTTGTAGCATTTTCATCTGCAATAAAATATCTTTCATGTCATGTTTGGTAATTTTGAAGGCATTTAAGCCTTTTATTGCATAGGTAATTTTACTATCTTTGTGACCAACAAACCGTACACAATCTTAAGAGGGAAAAAAAACTGTAATGGTGTGGTAAGGTCTATAGAATTATAAAGTCATGATGTGGAGTCCTGGGTGTTCATTGGAAGGACTGATGCTGAAGCTGAAACTCCAATACTTTGGCCACCTCATGCAAAGAGCTGACTCATTGGAAAAGACCCTGATGCTAGAAGGGATTGGGGACAGGAGGAGAAGGGGATGACAGAGGATGAGGTAGCTGGATGGCATCACTGACTCGATGGACATGAGTTTGAGTAAACTCCAGGAGTTTGTGATGGACAGGGAGGCCTGGCGTGCTGCGATTCATGGGGTCGCAAACAGTCGTACACGACTGAGCGACTGAACTGAACTGAATGCTTTTTTTGTTTGTTTGTTTTCTCTTTCATTTTTCTTATTAATATAGCTCAGCAATTTTTCCATGTCTGTACACTAATACACATATACTGACTTCATTATTTCCAATTGCTTCATGATATTTCATCTGATGGGCTTCCCTGGTGGCTAAGATGGTAAAGAATCTGTATGCATTGTGGGAGAACTGGATTCAATCCCTGGGACCAGAAGATCTGCTGGAAAAAGGAATAACTACCCATTCCAGTATTCTTGCCTGGAGAATTCCATGGACAGAGGAACCTGGTGGCTACAGTCAATGGGGTTGCAAAGAGTCAGACACTACTGATCAGCTAACAAATGTATTTCATCTTATGGATGGGTATCAGTTGTCTATTACTGTGAAACAAACCACCCCAAAACTCAGTGGCTTTCAAAAGTCAGCTGCATAGTTGTTTTTGATCTAATTGAGTTTGACCAATTTCCGATGAGGTTTTTCATGCCCCTGTGGTCAGCTGGAAGGTCAGTTGGTGCTGTTTTGGTCTAGGGTGGCCTCTTTCACATTCTGGAGGTTGGCAACTATCAGCCAGTGTGCCTCAGTTCTCCATGTGATTTCCCATCTTCCAGCAGCCTGTCTCAACATTATTCACATGGCAGTGTAGGGTTCCAAGTACAGCAAGAGAAAGACCCCAACATGCAAGCATTTTTCAAATGTCTGTCTGTTTCACATGTTGCTAATTGGAAGTCAATAGTCAACTGAAATTCACAGAGTAGAGAAACACACTCCTGCTTTTTGCCACATCACATTATAAGGGCATAGGTGTAGGGAGGTTGAGAATTTGTGACCAGATTTATAGTATACCACAGTATGAATCATTTTATTTATTCACTGTCTTATTGATGGCCATTTAGGTTGCTTCCAACTGTTGAGCATTACAAGGAGTGTTGAACATTTTACTTTTTAATAGTTTAAGAGCAGTTTTAGATTTAAGGCATATTTGTGTATAAAATAGATCTTCCATCTACTCTTTGGTTAAAGGGATGCATCAGTTCAGTTCAGTTCAGTCGTTCAGTTGTGTCTGACTCTTTGTGACCCCATGAATCGCAGCATGCCAGGCATCCCTGTCCATCACCAACTCCCAGAGTTCACCCAAACCCATGTCCATTGGGTTGGTGATGCCATCCAACCATCTCATCCTCTGTTGCCCCCTTCTCATCCCGCCCTTCATCTTTCCCAGCATCAGGGTCTTTTCAAATGAGTCAGCTCTTCGCATCAGGCAGCCAAACTATTGGAGCCTCAGCTTCAACATCAGTCCTTCCAGTGAACACCCAGGACTGATCTTTAGGATGGACTGGCTGGATCTCCTTGCAGTCCAAGGGGCTCTCAAGAGTCTTCTCCAACACCACAGTTCAAAAGCATCAGTTCTTCTGCGCTCAGCTTTCTTTATAGTCCAACTCTTTCATCCATACATGACCACTGGAAAAACCATAGCCTTGACTAGATGGACCTTTGTTGACAAAGTAATGTCTCTGCTTTTTAATATGCTATCTAGGTTGGTGATAACATTCCTTCCAAGGAGTAAGCATCTTTTAATTTCATGGCTGCAATCACCATCTGCAGTGATTTTGGAGCCCAAAAAGATAAAGTCAGCCACTGTTTCCCCATCCATTTGCCATGAAGTGATGGGCCCCGGGTGCCATGATCTTAGTTTTTTGAATGTTGAACTTTAAGCGAACTTTTTCACTCTACACTTTGACTTTCATCAAGAGACTCTTCTTCACTTCTTCTACACTTTCTGCCATAGGGGTGGTGTCATCTGCATATCTGAGGTTATTGATATTTCACCTGGCAATCTTGATTCCAGCTTGTGCTTCATCCAGCCCAGAGTTTCTCATGATGTACTCTGCATATAAGTTAAATAATCACATTGACAATATACAGCCTTGATGTACTTCTTTTCCTATTTGGAACCAGTCTGTTGTTCCATGTCCAATTCAAACTGTTGCTTCCTGACCTGCATACAGGTTTCTCAAGAGGCAGGTCAGGTGGTCTGGTATTCCCATCTCTTTCAGAGTTTTCCACAGTTTATTGTGATCCACACATCAAAGGCTTTAGCATAGTCAATAAAGCAGAAATAGATGTTTTTCTGGAACGCTCTTGCTGGTTCAATGATCCAGCGGATGTTGGCAATTTGATCTTTGGTTTCTCTGCCTTTTCTAAAACCAGCCTGAACCCTCCCATGTTATCAATATTCTTGAGTTGTACCTTTGTTATAATAGACCCTACAATGACACACCATTATCATTCAGAGTCTTAGTTTATATTATGGTTCACTTTTGATATTGTACACTCTATGGGTTTTGACCTATTTACAATGGCCTCTCTCCATTATATCATACAGAGGAGTTCATTGCTTTGAAAAAACTATATTCCTCCTTCCTCTAGTCTCTGGCAACCACTGATCCTTTTTACTGTCTCCATGGTTTTGCCTTTTTCAGAGTGTGAAATAATTGAAATTGTACTATAGCTAGAATTTTCAATTGCCTTATTTCACTCTATATTATGCATTTAAGTCTTCTACATGTCTTTTCATAGCTTGACAATTCATTTCTTTTTAATGATGAAAAATAATACATTTTCTGGGTGTTCCACAATGTATTTAACCACTCACCTACTGTATGACATCTTTGTCACTTTCAAGCTTAGGAATTTATGAATCAAGCTATACTATAAACACCTTTGTAAAGGTTTTTATGGGAATAATATTTCAAATCCTTTGGCCAAATACTAAGGAGGATTATTGTTGGATTCATGGTAAGAATATTTTTAGTTTTGTAAGAAATCGCCCAACTCTCCTCTAAATGACTATACAATTTCAAATTTCCACCAACATTGAATGAGAATTCCTATTGATCAGAATTCGTGTGTTTTCAGTGTTCTGAAATATGGCCATTCTAAGAGTTGTGTAGTGTTATCTCATAGTTTAAGTTGCATTTAACTGATGACATCATTTTGAGTGTATGAGTGTCTCTTGTGGAAGTACGGGTCAGCAGTGGCCTTCCACAGGGACAGGGGCTCTGATTGCAGCAGACCTGGGTATGGCATAAGCCCTCTTGGAGGAGGTTGCCATTAACCCCACCATAGAGCTGCCAGAACTTACACAGGATTGTGGAAACAGACACCTTGAGGGCACACACACACACACACAAAAACACTTGTGTGCACCAGGACCCAGGAGAAAGGAGTAGTGACCCCACAAGAGACTGACCCAGACTTGCCCATGAGTGTCTAGGAGTCTCTGGTGGAGGCATGGGTCAGCAATGGCCTGCTGCAGAGTAGTAGGCACTGAATGTGGCGGTGCCTGCTTGGGACCATTTGAAGGAGGACACCGCTATCTTCATTACCTCCACCATAGTTTGGCCTCAGGTCAACCAACAGGAAAGGAACACAGCCCCACCCATCAACAGAAAATTGGATTAAATATTTGCTGAGCATGGCCCAAAGATTTACTGAGTATGCAAAGATGGGCACAATAAAGGACAGCAATTGTATGGACCTAACAGAAGCAGAAGATAATAAGAAGAGGTGGCAAGAATACACAGAAAAACTATACAAAAAGATCTTCATGACCCAGTTAACCATGAAGATATGATCACTCACATAGAGCCAGACATATTGGACTGTAAAGTCAAATGGGCCTTAGGAAGTATCACTATGAACAAAGCTAGTGGAGGTGATGGAATTCCAGTTGAGCTATCTCAAATCCTAAAAGATAATAATGTGAAAGTGCTGCACTCAATGTGCCAGCAAATTTAGAAAACACAGCAGTGGTCACAGGAATGGAAAAGGTCAGTTTCATTCCAATCCCAAAGAAAGGCAATGCTAAAGAATGCTCTAACTACCACACAATTGCACTCGTCTCCTACACTGGCAAAGTAATGCTCAAAATTCTCCAAGCCAGGCTTCAACAGTATGTGAACTGTGAAGTTATAGATGTTCAAGCTGGATTTAGAAAATAGATCAAATTGCCAATATATGTTGGATCATTGAAAAAGCAAGAGAGTTCCAGAAAAAAATATCTACTTCTGCTTTATGGATTATGCCAAAGCCTCTGACTGTATAGCTCACAACAAACTGTGGAAATTTACTTTAAATTCTGAAAGAGCTGGGAATACCAGAACACCTGACCTGCCTCCTGAGAAATCTTTATGCAGGTCAAGAAGGTTAGAACTGGACATGGAACAACAGACTGGTTCCAAATTGGGAAAAGAATACATCAAGGATGTACATTGTCACCCTACTTATTTAACTTGTATGCAGAGTACATCACACAAAATGCTGGGCTGGATGAAGCACAAACTGGAATCAAAATTGCCAGGTAAAATATCAATACCCTCAGATATACAGATGACACCACCCTTATGGCAGAAAGTGAAGAAGAACTAAAGAGCCTCTTGATGAAAGTGAAAGAAGAGAGTTAAAAAGCTGGCTTAAAACTCAATATTCATAAAATGAAGATCATGGCATCTAGTCCCATCACTTCATGGCAAATAGATGGGGAAACAATGGAAATAGTGAGAGATTTTATTTTGGGGGGCTCCAAAATCACTGCAGATGGTGACTGCAGCCATGGAATTAAAAGACGCTTACTCCTTGGAAGGAAAGTTATGACCAAGCTAGACAGCATATTAAAAAGCAGAGATATTACTTTGTCGACAAAGTTCCATCTAGTCAAAGCTATGGTTTTTCCAGTAGTCATGTGTGGATGTGAGAGTTGGACTATAAAGAAAGCTGAGAACCAAAGAATTGATGCTTTTGAACTGTGGTGTTGGAGAAAACTCTTGAGAGTGCCTTGCACTGCAAGGAGATCCAACCAGTCCATCCTAAAGGAAAGTAGTCCTGAATATTCATTGGAAGGACTGATGCTGAAGATGAAGCTTCCATACTTTGGCCATCTTATGTGAAGAACTGACTCAGTGGAAAAGACCTTGATGCTGGGAAAGATTGAGGGCAGGAAGAGAATGGGAGGACAGAGGATGAGATGGTTGGATGGCATCGCCGACTGAATGGACATAAGTTTCAGTAAGCAAGCATTTGGTGATGGACAGGGAAGCACTGGTGTGCTGCAGTCCATGGGGCTGCAAAGAGTTGAACACGACTCTGAGACTGAACTTTTCCTATGTTATCTTTTAGAAATTTGATAATTTTGTGTTTTACATTTAGGTCTGTGAATCAATATTTGTTAAGGTGTAAGCTCTGCATTTAGATTCTTTCTTTATTTTTTAAAATTTATTTAACACATGGAATTCCAATTGTTCCAGCACCATTTGTTGAAAAGACCTTTTCTGCTTATTTATATTACCTTTGTGCCTTTGTCCCAGATTAGTTTATGTGGGTCTGTTTGGGGATCTCTATTATTTTCTGTGTTATATTTGTTTGTTTACCTGACTTCACTGTCTTATTTGCACAAGAAAATATGGAAGACAGCTGTCAATCCTCTTCTCTTTAAATATTATGTTGATTATTCTTGGTCTTTGCTGATAATAAAACTTTAGAATGAATTTCAGAGTCAGTTACTCTGTATCCACAAAATAACTTGCTGGATTTTGATTGAGATTGCTTTACATCTCTAGATCAAATTCAAAAGAACTGGCATCTTTGCATTATTGAGTCTTCCTATCTGTGAACATGGGCTCCCTATCTGTTTATTTAGCTCTTCTTTGATATTTTTCAACAGAATTTTGTAGTTTTTCTCATATAAAGGAAAAGATACTTTGCACATACTTCTTTAGATTTACACTTTTTTTCTTTTTTTGTTTCTGATGTAAATGATTGCATTTTTAATATCAAATTTTATTTGCCTATTGATAGTATATAGAAAAAGTGATTTTTTATATTAACTGTGTATCTTTAAAACCTTGTTATAAATAGTTTCAATTATTATGAACAGAAGTTTTGAAACTTTTATAAATATATATTTAGAAGAGGCTACAATGTACTTTTTTCCCTATCAAATACATATAAGTATTTCTAATATTTAAAATATATTATTTGATTTAATTATTAGAACAACTGTATAAAATAGATAGTATTATTCCAGTTTTATTGATGAACAGTGTTTAATCCAGTAAATTAGGGGCCACGATAACATGCAAATATATATTTCCAGCTACAATGAAGTTCTATGTTCTTAAATTATTTGTTATAATATCTCCTTGGAAAAATAA
This sequence comes from Odocoileus virginianus, assembly GCF_023699985.2. Lineage (NCBI taxonomy): Eukaryota > Metazoa > Chordata > Mammalia > Artiodactyla > Cervidae > Odocoileus > Odocoileus virginianus. Next base: position 37,475,788 of record NC_069680.1, read on the forward strand.
ACCTTAAAATGCTGAAGCAATGATGCATTGTTAAAAATCACAAATGTTACTAACCTCAGACTTGTAAGAGTGTAGAAGCAGAGATCTGAAAATATAGCCGAAAATCAAAGAATATCTGTGAGGAATATTTATAAGCTTAAATAAAAAGCACAAAGGTGGAAGCTTGGGCAACTAATGACTTAATGAATGGTTAATCCTAAGACTTCTGAAATGTCTTCCTGACTAAAATTCACAAAATGGCATTTTGTCTCTTAATTGAAAAATTAATTTTAAACTAATTAGTCTCTACTACTAGCAGATGTTATGGTTGTATTAATACTGGCCTCATTTATTTCATTAACTATACTACTTGTCTTTCTTTTTCTCATCTTTCAAAAATGATTCCTAACTTCAAGAAGTTATAAAAGTAGTAGCTATTGACATTTGGGAAAAATATATGCCTCTTCCCTTTTTCCAAAAATGTACTCTAGTTCCTATGAGAGTATTAATTTAAAATACATCTTGCAGGAGAGTTATCTTAAGGCAAACATTTAATGCAAAATCCATGGAGTTTCTTTAAGAAGTGGATTAATGTAGAACTGGTATATCAGATCCATATCCTCAGATCACATTGTCTAGAACTGTTTTTTCTAAGAATAGTCCTATCTACACCAGGAAAAAATCATAATTATCATTTATGAAGCTCATTATTGTTCTATACTGTTCAGAAGTGTAAATACAGACCGCTTCGGATAAATATATGCTGGCTTTTACAGGTTATTTTCAAGTAGGTATTGATGACATGTGGTTTCTGCCACAGAGACAAAATAAGACTGATTTGCCTAAAAATCCAAGAGATTCATATTAATTCAGTTTTCAAAAGTATAGCATGTGTGTTTCTGACTTGGCTATAAAATAAATTTTATATAAAATGTTTAATTATGTGGAGAATTGTTAACTTCACAGTTTTCAAAGGTCATTTCAGACTTGAGCTTTTACCAGATGCTCTTCTTAAAGATTAATTCCTCAGCTTTTGTTCTGTGAAAGTGTTTTACTCAGAGTTTCAAGTTATTCCCTGAGTAATACCTGAGCTCTTTCTTAAATACATATTCTTTCTTGTTTCCAGAGTGTTTCTAACTGACCTTTCAAGAATATCTTAAATTAACTATTTATTTAAAATTATTATTTTTTTTTTGCCAAAGGAAGACTTTTCCTCATTATTCAAAGCATAAGTGAAGTTGAACTTACATTTCTAAAATTATTGTAACAAAAAGCTAAAACTATATTTAATTATATTTATTTTCCTATAAATAGGAACAATTTCTTTTTTATAGCCCATGAGTTTTGTGGCTTGATGAAGCTATATTTATTAGCACAAAGGTGTATTATCATTGATTAGAAAATGTGTATGATTGCATTTAAGTGTATTTGGCAGAAATTGTACAGGACTTAAAAGTGGGAATTCATGTCATACAAATGTCTACTTATGGGTATTGATTCAAGGAGCTGACAAATATTTTAGCAAGTCAAAACCAAGATGTATAAAAACATATAACCAGGTGGTGCTAGTGGTAAAGAACCTGCCTGCCATGCAGGAGGTGTAAGAGACATGGGCTTAATCTCTGGGTTGGGAAGCTGCCCTGGAGGAGAGCATGGCAACCCACTCAAGTATTCTTGCATGGATTCCAAGGACAGAGGAGCCTGATGGGCTATGGTGTATTGGGTTGCAAAGAGTTGGAAGTGACTGAGCATGAGATATTATTTTAGCACCAAATATTGAAGAAAGGAAGCATGAATTGCAAAAAATGTGGATGTATTTGATTACACTAAAGCTGATATAAAATTCCAAAATCACTGCAGATGGTGACTTCAGCCATGAAATTAAAAGATGCTTGCTCCTCAGAAGAAAAGTTATGACAAACCTAGACAGCATATTAAAAAGCAGAGACATTACTTTGCCAGCAAATGTCCACCTAGTAAAAGCTATGGTTTTTCCAGTAGTCATGTATGGATGTGAGAGTTGGACCATAAAGAAAGTTGAGCACCAAAGAACTGATGCTTTTGCACTGTGGTGTTGGAGAAGACTCTTGAGAGTCCTTGGACTTCAAGGAGATCCAACCAGTCAATCCTAAAGGAAATCAATCTTCAATATTCATTGGAAGGACTGATGCTGAAGCTGAGGCTCCGATACTTTGGCCACCTGATGTAAAGAGCCGACTCATTGGAAAAGATCCTGGGAATGATTGAAGGCTGGAGGAGAAAGGGATGACAGAGGATGAGATGGTTGGATGGCATCACTGACTCAGTAGACATGAGTGTAATCAAGCTCCGGGAGTTGGTGATGGAGAGGGAAGGTTGGCATTCTGCAGTCCATGGGGTCACAAATAGTCAGACAAAACTGAGTGACTGAACTGAACTGAATAAAATTATCAAATGAATGTTAAAGGATTTGCAGAGAATGTAGACAGCAGAGATTTAGGGTCCAGGATACACATGGAACTCCGAAACAGATTTCCAGCCCAGGTTGGATACATGAGACAAGTGTTCACTCAGGGCTGGTGCACTGGGAAGACCCAGAGGGATGGGATGGGGAGGGAGGTGGGAAGGGGGATCAGGATGGGGAACACATGTAAATCCATGGCTGATTCATGTCAATGTATGGCAAAAACCACTACAATATTGTAAAGTAATTAGCCTCCAACTAATAAAAATAAATGAAAAAAAAAAAATCTCTCCTCTGACAAATGGCCAAACAATGCAAAAATATAAAGAGGAACCCCACGAGTCATAAAAAAGATTATACATTTGACTTTACTTGTTATCAATAAAATGCAAGAAAAGTAATTTTAAAACAGTTTGTTAAAAAATAATGTTTCATATTTCCAATTTTTGGGAGGAATTTAGAACATTAGACAACAGAAATCCCCACTGCTATTGGCAATGTGGATTGGCATGAACGCTTTGAAAAGAAGGTTTACAATATTTAAGAGTCAAATGTATGCAAATATGTGCTGCAGTAGCTTATCTCAGCAATTCCATTCTTCCCTGTAAATCTTTGGACCAAGAACAAATTTTTCTTATGGAAATGAAGGATATGTGATACTGTTCATTATAAGAAACTTTAATACCATAAATTTGGGAAAGCCTAAATGTTCACCAGTGGGACAATAAATACATTGTGGTATAATCATAAAAAAGAATGAAGTTTTATGAACCAGAGCCACATATACAGACACACAGAAGGAGGAAGGGAGGGAGAAAAAGACAGCAAGAGAAAGAGAAAAAAGACAAGATGTATTAGCATATTTAAAGAAGTTCAAAGTTATATAAAGGTTAATACATGCAAAACATAAATGTTATAAGACACATAAATATAAGGCAAATTTATTAAGAAAGATATCTGGATGATAACTAAGAATAGAGGGAGTGATTACTTTAGATGGGAGTAAGGCAAATTGTGGGGAAAGAGAATAATGCAATCATGAGGAGCTACAGAACTACATAATAGGTTTTAAAAGTTAATAACTTTTTCTTCAACTGTATGGTGGATACTCTTTAAATATATAAATTTTATACCTTCTCTGTACATCTGCAGTATTTTAGACTATATTCATTGAAATCAACTAAATGGGAAAGAATCCATCAAACACTGTCTCGACTTCCAACCTGTCATTCAAAGTTTGCAGAAACTGGAAGGCAGGATATTTTTCTACTCCAATATTTCCATGTCTCTTTAATACTTAATTTCAAATATAGTCCATGTCAAATAGATTATCTTCAATCATTTGCTCCTTTCCCTTCAAGTCAGAAATTGAGAGCAGGGATTCTCTAGGGAGTAATAAAACACCTATTTAGAAGGAGAAACTACCACATGACCACTGCCCATTACTAATTTTAGGATGGAATCAGTTTTAAATATTGAAGAAGAGAAGAAATTTGAAATAAAAAAGAAGGTTTTGCTCATATTTGAAGTGCTATGTAGTATGATTTAAAACAGAAGTAAGCAAAATTTATGTCTCAATTCTGTCAATTATAAGCTGTGTAACCATGGGCAAATTGCTAAACTAAAGGGCCCATTTTACACATCTTTCTGAAAATAGGGATAAACTGATCTATCTTCCTTTTGGTCATTGTGAGGATTAAATGTGTTAGAAAAACTGAGCACATAGTTCTCAAACTTAGTAGTTGTTATTATTGATTTCAGTTCAGTTAATAAATATCTAATTTACCCAAGAAATAGTTAATAAGTTACTTAAAATATTATCTTAAAGATAGAAAACAGCTGTCAGTCATGGAAATACTGATTCTTGAAAATGGCAGGAAAGGAGTAATTGTTACCTAGTAGTGAGGGAAGAGGTAATCAAAAACCTTTCTAAACCCCCAAACCCATAACTCAAGACTTATTATAAAACAAATTAGACACAGCTTACACACAGCATGAGGAATATCATGCAATATGCCTGAGCTGTACTCCTTAAAACTATCAAGTTCATCAAGCAAGAAAAGTCTAAGAAATTCACAGCCAAGAAGAGCTTAAAGAGACCAAACAATTAAATGTTCTATGGTAGTCTGGATGGGATCTTGAAGCAGAAAATGGATATTAGGTGAAAACTAAAGAATTTTAATTACATATGCACTTTAGTTAATAATAATGTATCAATATAGGCTCATTCAGTTCAGTTCAGTTCAGTTGCTCAGTCGTGTCCAACTCTGTGGCCCCATGAATCACAGCACACTAGGCCTCCCTGTCCATCACAAACTGCGGGAGTCTACACAAACCCATGTCCATTGAGTCAGGGATGCCATCCAACCATCTCATCCTCTGTCATCCTCTTCTCCTCCTGTCCTCAATCTTTCCCAGCATCAGGTCTTTTCAAATGAGTCAGCCCTTCGCATTATATGGCCAAAGTATTGGAGTCTCAGCTTCAACATCAGTCCTTCCAATGTACACCCAGGACTGATCTCCTTTAGGATGGACTGGTTGGATATTCTTGCAGTCCAAGGGGCTCTCAAGAGTCTTCTCCAACACCACATTTCAAAAGAATCAATTCTTCTGCGCTTAGCTTTCTTCATAGTCCAACTCTCACATCCATACATGACTACTGGAAAAACCATAGCCTGGACTAGATGGACCTTTGTTGGCAAAGTAATGTCTCTGCTTTTTAACATGCTGTCTAGGTTGGTCATAACCTTCCTTCCAAGGAGTAAGCATCTTTTAATTTCATGGCTGCAGTCACCATCTGCAGTGATTTTACAGCCTCCAAAAATAAAGTCAGCCACTGTTTCCACTGTTTCTCCATCTATTTGCCCTGAAGTGATGGGATCGGATTCCATGATCTTAGTTTTCTGAATGTTGAGCTTTAAGCCAACTTTTTCACTCTCCTCTTTCAGTTTCAGCTCATTAATCATTAAGAAATATACCATATCATGGTAATAGGTTAATAATAGGGGAAACTGTGTAAGAGGATATTTGGGAACTCCATACTATCTTCTCAATTTTTCTGTAAATCTAAAACTCTTCCAAAAGTAAACTAATAAATAGGAAAAAAAAAACCTTCTAAAACTTTCTAGAGTACTCTTAAATGTTCTATGGTATATGCTTTCATAGTTGTGAAAAGAAAGAAAAATGTAGTTATGTGCTATTTAAATATTGAGAAACTGAAATTGAAATCAAGGAACAGATCATTAAAGCAGAATTGACACTGGAGAATATACATCTGTGTTCTTTAAAAAAAAAAATGCTTCTTATTTATTAAGTGACTGATTTTGAATCCAGAATTGAGAGTTCTTTTGGGTTGTTTAAGGGAGTGGGGAACAGCACAAATTTTGCACATTATTTCATATGTATATAAACCTACATTTTCCTGCATAAAAAATCTGTATCCTTCCTTCTTATATGTCCTGAATTTTAGATAGTTATTTGTATGAACTAGATATTAAAGTTGGTTTTAACTCTGCAAAGGCAAATCTAAAAATATATACTTAACTTTTCAGAAGTCACTCTCTTTTGCAGTGTCCTGTGTGGACAGTTTCTTTAAGGAGATATAGGTATCAAAATCATCATCATCACCATGTAAAAAGTGTAAAGAGAAAGTATTAGTCACTCAATAATGACTGACTCTTTGCAACTCCATGGACTGTAGCCCACCAGGCTCCCCTATCCATGGAATTCTCCAGGCAAGAGTACTGGAGCAGGTAGCCATTTCCTTCTCCAGGGGATCTTCCCAACCCAGTAACGAACTCTAGTCTCCTGTGTTGCAGGAGGATTCTTTACCATCTGAGCCTAACTTAGCTTGCAATAGACATTCAACTACATACTCATTATTATATATATTAACTGATTTAATCTTATAATCATCCTATGATGTAGATATGTTTCATCTGCATTTTAGAGATGAACAATTTTGAGGTACATAGAGTATGTCACTTATCCTTGTTCTCATAACTAATAATTGACAGGCCCAAATAAGAGCTCAGGAAGCCAACAACTTCAGAGACTGGCTTAATACAGACTAGAGCCCAGTGTTATATATCATCCAGGGGAGAAAGTTGGAAATAACATACTAAAATGACTGTTAATGTTCACTAAAAGTAAAATTTTAATATATTTATGATAGATATAAAAATAATGTTTAAAACACTTCATACAAACTATTATGCAAAGTAATAGCAAACTATTTTTAAGCTTTCAGTGAATTGTAATGATTTATTTAAAATACTGGTATATATGTAAAGTTTTTGCCTTTTACAAAATTTAGGGGTTACATTTATTCAATAATTCAACAACTGTATAAAATGCCTCATTTGGGCTGGGTATAATTCTGAGATCAGATACCCAGGGTGAACCACACAAATTTGAATTTGGATTTAATATTTTGTTGTTACCCTAGGGGTAAATAAGAAAAGAAAATAAAGCTAGGCTCAGTCTAATCTGCGCCTCCCCCATGGTTCAGCGGTAAAGAATCTGCCTGCAGTGTAGGAACCGCAGGTCCCTCAGGTTTGATCCCTGGGTTGGGGAGATCCCCTGGAGGAGGTCATGGCAACCCACTCTAGTATTCTTGCCTGGAGAATCCCAGGGACAGAGGAGCCTGGCAGGCTACAGTCCATAGTGTTGCAGAGCCAGACAGGATTGAAGCAATTTAGCATGCACACACGCAAGAGTCTAATCTGTAACTTATACTGTGATCAAAGGTTATCTCAACTTTCATTAAGAGAAATTTAGGGACACATTTTTATATAATTCAAGTCTTTATAACTCTCTTTTGCATTATACATACATAGAAATGTAAAACCTTTTTGTTCATTTTTCTGCTTAATTAACTTTTATTTTAATTAAATAACTGAAGTGATTGGATAATTCAGCACAAGTTTAAATTGATGAACAAATTTGAGTTTAATGATAAACATTGTCCAGCATTACCTTGATTTTAAGGGAAAAAAAAATGAACCTTTTATGTGTAATAAATATGGTTTGGTCATTTTTCCTCTTTCAGTTCCTATATTTCTAATAGCTTAAAATAAAAGTCTTTATATTTGATAGCTTGTGTATGCCATACTTTCATTAATATTTTAAAGCATATATAGAATTGAGATTCATTGACTGGTTTTCAAATAATGCATTCAAAAGCAATAACATTTCTCCCGCTAATAGACTGGTGATTGCAACAACTATATTGAATACGTTTTTTTAAAATTACGAAGTACCAGTTACTGCTTATGTCTGAAAGATTTCTTAGCCTTTGTTAGAAGTATAAAGATAGAAATTAAGCTCACAATTATGGTAACTATTCATATTTATAATACAGATTTTCTTTTACCCTACATAGTACAGCTTGTTCTTTATTTTTTATTTCTATCCACAAGAGCATTAAATATTTTATTATTGAACAAATCTTGGCAGTATCTTTTACATCTTTAAATGAGTATGTTTCTATTTTTAGTAATCTGGAAATATATTACTAATAATTACAAGATATGTAAACATTTTTCTTATTCATATAAATATTAGGACTGAAGTCTAGAAAATCTTTAACAAATTAAGAAGGAATCATTGGTTATTTTAAATGTTTTAAGTTTCTTTGAATAAATATGATTACAAAGTATACTGAGTCAGTATATAAAAAAAATTACTGTGAAATCTTGTGTTCACATATTTGGGTAGCTAATTTTTATTTTTATTATTATAGTTGACTCTTTAGTTATAAAATTATTAACATGTAGATAACTTCTCCAACATTAGAAGATGAAATAAGAACAGAGTTGTAAATTTTATATTTAGGTAAACTAAGGAAAAGCAATTTTATTACTTCCAAGTATTTTTACATTTTAAGGACAGGTTTAGTTCTACATACCTTTTAAAAATAGCTTATTCCTCTTTAATTTAAAAATAAATACATACCACTATAGAAAACTAGAGAACTTGAGCATTAAACATAATAATTAAAATTAGCCAAAATAATACCTCTAAGAAATTACTACAGTTACATTTTAATTTTTAGTTTTCCAGTCTGTTATTTATTTATATAATAACAGATTATCATAAACAGAGAAGGGGGTGACAGAGGATGAGATGGTTGGATGGAGTCACTGACTCAATGAATATGAGTTTGAGCAAAGTCAGGGAGATAGTGAAGGACAGGGAAGCGTGGCTTACTGAAGTTCATGGGGTTGCAGAGTCAGACAGGACTTAGTGATTGAAAAAAACATTTATTTATATATCCTTTTATTTTCTCCACAGATTTAGATTACATTGTTTGGAATCTGCTTGCCTCACTTTAGTATTGTCAACTTGTTTTGAGAATATATCACTAAATTTTTTTTTCATTTATTTTTATTAGTTGGAGGCTAATTACTTTACAATATTGTAGTGGGTTTTGTCATACATTGAAATGAATCAGCCATGGATTTACATGTATTCCCCATCCCGATCCCCCCTCCCACCTCCCTCTCTACCTGATCCCTCTGAGTCTTCCCAGTGCACCAGGCCCAAGCACTTGTCTCATGCATCCTTATACAAGCTGATTTTAAAGGCTATATTTTTTCCCTCAAGTGGTACAATTAATATTTATAGAAAAAAATTTCATTATTAGACTTAAAGATTATTTATACATTGTAGCTCTTATAAAGTATTACAACAGCTTCTATAAAGCCTTTATAAGAACATGTCTTCACGTAGGGTGAATATAATTGTACTACATTGGAGTCATTCAGTCATGTCTGACTCTTTGCTACTCCATAGACTGTAGCCTACCAGGCTTCTCTGTCCATGGGATTTTCCAGGTAACAGTGCTGGAGTGGGTTGCCATTTCCTTCTCCAGGGCATCTTCTCAACCCAGAGATTGAACCCAGGTCTCCCACATTGCAGGCAGACACTGGTAACCATACTGGTGATGCTATCAATAGTCGTTTAAAGATAGGGAATGACCAGCAGCATTGAATTTGGTAATGTGATTCCTTCTTACAGATTAAAGGTCCTGTTGTTAAAATCTACTGTCCTAAAACTTGTTATAGCTTCTACTTTCCTATTAAATATAAGGACAAAAAGAGGTATTTTGATATTTTGCGGTTGTAATGGCACTGAAGTTAGTGTTATGCAGTTGCATGTTAACAACCAAAAACCAACAACAGTTGGTTGTGAACTGTTGTTTCAAATATTAATCAGGTGTATGCTATTTTGTACTTCTCTCTTTCAGAATGAGATTTATGCCAGGATTTTCCTTGTCTAAAAATGAGTCAAGACTTTATAATGTAACTCGGTCCTCTAGGGAACACAAGAGTCATTATAAAATCTTTTGTCTCAATATTTGGAGGAAGATCAATTGTCATTTTTATTATATTTATAAATTTGGACATCATGGTATATATCTTAAAAAGGTGTGTGTGCTAAGTTGTTTCAGTCATGTCCAACTCTTTGCAATCCTATGGATTATAGCTAGGATTCTCTGTCCATGAGGGTTGCTATGGCCTCCTCCAGTGGGTCTTTCTGACTCAGGGATGGAGCCTGAATCTCTTATGTCTTCTGCATTAACAGGAGAGTTCTTGACCACTAGTGCTACTTGGGAAACACTTGTTTTAGGACAGGCAATCATTATTGAAACCTGTAAAACAAAAGCAGATAAGGTTATAAAGATGGTAAATATTTATGTAGATTTATTAAAAGCATGAATTTTATTTTTTTTATTTTTATTTTTTTTGTGATGAAAATTTAATAGTATTTTATTTTATTTATTTATTTTTCTTTTTTTTTCCATTTATTTTTATTAGTTGGAGGCTAATTACTTTACAACATTGCAGTGGTTTCTGTCATACATTGAAATGAATTAGCCATGGATTTACATGTATTCCCCATCCCGGTCCCCCCTCCCACCTCCCTCTCCACCCCATTCCTCTGGGTCTTCCCAGTGCACCAGGCCCGAGCACTTGTCTCAAAAGCATGAATTTTAGTTGTCTTTTTTTTCTTGAAGTAAGTATACTATATATATATATATATATTTTTTTTTGAAAGCCGTATTAGTGTGATAGATAATAAAAGAGGCTTCACACTGCTTTAATGATAGAAGGGCCAAAGATTTTGTCCTTAAAAATGTTAAATAATAGTAGATTTGTATAAAATTAACATGTTTACATTTAGACACTTGGCAATATAATCAGTACTTGCATCCAGTGTTCCAAGTTGAGACCTTTGTGCTCAAGAACATACTGATGGTTCTGAGGACATATTCCGACTTGCACCTGGAGATAGTAGAACATTTTCAAAGAAACCACAAATTTCATATTTCCTCAGGGTCAAATCATAATGGTGGGTGATTTTATGAATCAAAAAGTTTCCTTCTAGCTTTCTATTAATGTATCATTAGCATGCCCTTGAATGAGAAATGAGTTGTAAAATAGTCAGTTGTAAAACATGTCATTTTCACAAACCTAAATTAGATGAAAAGAAGATAGAAATAGGGTACTATTACTGGAAGAATACATCAGAGTGCACAGGCTCAGCTGCTTTGCAACATGTGGAATCTTCCCAGAACAGGGGTTGAACCCAGGTCCCTGAATTGGAAGGCCAATTCTTAATCACTGGACACCAGGGAAGCATCCAGCCTTTTTTTAAAGTTTTTAGTTGTTTTAAATGAAGAATATGTAGTTGATTTACAATGCTATGTGAGTTTCCAGTGTATAGCCAAGTGATTCAGCTATTTTATATATATATATATATATATGTGTGTGTGTGTGTATACAATAAAATTATAGTTATTTTTCATATTCTTTTCCATTATTGTTAATTACAGAATACTGAATATAGTTCCCTCTGCTATACAATTGGACCCTGTTGTTTATACATTCTTTAGGTAATAGTTTGCATCTGCTAATTCCAAACTCCTATTTCAACACTTCCTCATCCCTATCCCCCTTAATAACCACATGTGTTCTTTATGTCTGTGAGCCTGTTCCTCAATTGTAGGTTAGTTCACTTGTGTCATATTTTACATTCCACATATAAGTTATATGATATTTGTCTTTGGATTTACTTAAGTTTAGAATTATATTTTCTATATGCATTCTTAAAGCTGAAAATGGTATTATTTCATTCTTTTTTATGGTGTTTCATACTTTGTGTATACTGTTGGGGCTGCTTGTCAAAGTCTTTCCTTTCTCTCAGTAGAAGACTTTCAAAAATATCCCCCCATCTTTCATCTTTCTTAGGCATCCTTTCCATTTATTCCCATAGTGTCCTTCTATAATGCATTTTATATATGTGTTTATAATACAGTTATTGGTCTGCTGTCCTTACTATTCTGTGAACTTATGAGTTGAAATTGTGTTGTTGACATTTGTGATAACCATGGGGGCTTATTTCATATATACTTTCAAAGGAGAACCTGCCATGTAGTTGCTATAAAGCTTCCAACTTCTGCAACTCTGGGATCAATGTAGCATCCATGTCAAAGCCATTTTCTCCCAGGCTGTCCTCCTCTGTGACCAATTGTAGTGTGTGCCAGAGCAAGACCATGCCTACCTGAGCAGGTTCTTCTAATGGGCAGTCTTCATTCTGAGGCTATCAACCTTTCTGAATTTTTTTTTTGTTTGTTTGTCTCTTAGCTGAATTTCATTGCATTTTGATTCTTCCATTTTCCTCCTTTTTCTTTCTTCTTTCACAGATACCAGACCTTTATCAAACACTGAAAACTTTCCCTGCCTTCTGTATCCTTTCTTATTCATCTTTCCCTAGTGCTTTTCTCCCACAAATTTCTTGCCCTTCTAATTCCACTTTCCATCTGATTCTTAGAGGACCAGGACTGATAACATATGCATCCCAGTGCCTTGCACTATTCCTAGAACAGTGAAAGTGAAAGTGTTAGTCGTTCAGTCATGTCCAAATCTTTGAGATGTCAATCAAAGAGATTCTATACTGTTTATGCCATAGCATTTCTGTGTGTCTGTGTGTGCACATGCTCAGTCATGTCTGACTGAGGACTTCATGGACTGTAGCCCACCAGCTCCTCTAACCATGGAATTTCCCATGCAAGAATATTGGAGTAGGTTGTCATTTCCTTCTCCAGGGGATCTTCCTGACCCAGGGATTGAACTCTGGTCTCCTGCATTGCAGGCAGATTCTTTACTGTCTGAGCCACCAGGGATGCCTAGGACATTACGGGAGTTCAATTCATACCATCAGTAAGAATAATTAAAGGAATGAATATATAAATGGGTAAAACTATTTCTCCTCTGTATCGTCTGCAGAAAGTCCAGTCAGAGAAAATATTCTTCTATTCTAAGTCACAATGAAGTTGAAACTGATCATCTCACATGACTGTTTTATCCATGTTCCATATTTGTAAACAAAGCCTCTAATTATACCATGCGCCTTGTGAGTTACAGTCCATAGGGTCACACAGAGTCTGATACAATAGGTGATCTGTTTCACATATGATAATATAGATGTTTCAATGCTATTCTCTCAAATCATCCTACCCTTACCTTCTCCCACAGAGTCCAAAAGTCTGTTCTTTATATCAGTGTCTCTTTTGCTGTCTCACATATAAGGTCATTGTTACCATCTTTCTAAATTCCATATATATGCATTAATACACTGTATTGGTGTTTATCTTTCTGACTTACTTCATTCTGTATAATAGGCTCCAGTTTTACCCACCTCATTAGAACTGATTCAATTGCATTCTTTTTGATAGCTGAGTAATATTCCATTGTATATATGTACCACAGCTTTACGCATTCATCTGTTGATGTGCATCTAGATTACTTCCATGTCCTAGACTATTGTAAAGAGCATTGCAATAAACATTGGGGTACCTGTGTCTCTTCCAATTCGGGTTTCCTTGGTGTGTGTGCCCAGCAAGGGATTGCTGGGTTGTATGGCAGTTCTATTTCCAGTTTTTTAAGGAATCTCCACAATGTTCTCCATAGTGGCTGCACTAGTTTGCATTCCCACCAAAAGTGTAAGAGGATTCCCTTTTCTTCGCACCCTCTTGAGCATTTATTGTTTGTAGACTTTTGGGTAGCAGCCATTTTGACTGGTATGAGATGGTACCTCAAGTGGTTTTGATTTGCATTCCTCTGATAATAAGCAATGTTAAGCATCTTCTCATGTGTTTGTTGGCCATCTGTATGTCTTGTTTGGAGAAATGTCTGTTTAGTTCTTTGGCCCATTTTTTGATTGGGTAGTTTATTTTTCTGGAATTGAGCTGCAGGAACTGCTTGGATATTTTTGAGATTAATTCTTTGTCAGTTGCTTTGTTTGCTATTATTTTCTCCCATTCTGAAAGCTGTCTTTTCACCTTGCTTATAGTTTCCTTTGTTGTGCAAAAGCTTTTGAGTTTAATTAGGTCCCATTTGTTTATTTTTGCTTTTATTTCCATTACTCTGGAAGGTGGGTCATAGGGGATCCTGCTGTGATTTATGTCAGAGAGTGATTTGCCTATGTTTTCCTCTAGGAGTTTTACAGTTTCTGGTCTTATGTTTAGATCATTAACCCATTTTGAGTTTATTTTTGTGTATGGTGTTAAAAAGTGTTCTATTTTCATTCTTTTACAAGTGGTTGACCAGTTTTCCCAGCACCACTTCTCCATTGTATATTTTTGCCTCCTTTGTCAAATATAAGGTGTCCATAGGTGTGCAGATTTATCTCTGGGCTTTCTATTTTGTTCCACTGATCAATATTTCTGTCTTTGTGCCAGTACCATACTGTCTTGATGACTGTAGCTTTGTAGTATAGCCTGAAGTCAGGCAGGTTGATTCTTCCAGTTCCATTCTTCTTTCTCAAGATTGCTTTGGCTATTCAAGGTTTTTTGTATTTCTATACAAGTTGTGAAATTATTTGTTCTAGTTCTGTGAAAAATACTGTTGGTAGCTTGATAGGGATTTCATTGAATCTATAGATTGCTTTGAGTAATATACTCATTTTCACTATATTGGTTCTTCTGATCCATGAACATGGTATATTTTTCCATCTACTTGTGTCATCTTTGATTTCTTTCAGCAGTATTTTATAGTTTTCTATATATAGTCTTTTGTTTCTTTAGGTAAATTTATTCCTAAGTATTTTATTATTTTCATTGCAATAGTGAATGGAGTTGTTATCTTAATTTCTCTTTCTGTTCTCTCACTGTAAGTGTATATGAATGCAAGGGATTTCTGTGTGTTAATTTTATGTCCTGCAACTTTATTATATTAATTGATAAGCTCTAGTAATTTTCTGGTGGTGTCTTTAGGGTTTTCTATGTACAGGATCATGTCATCTGCAAACAGTGAGAGTTTTACTTCTTTTCCAATTTGGACTCCTTTTATTTCTTTTACTTCTCTGATTGCTGTGGCTAAAACTTCCAAAACTATGTTGAATAGTAGTGGTGAGAGTGGGCACCCTTGTCTTGTTTCTGACTTTAGGGGAAATGCTTTCAGTTTTTCACCATTGAGGATAATGTTCACTGTGGGTTTATCATATATGGCTTTTATTATGTTGAGGTATGTTCCATCTGTGCCTGCTTTCTGGAGGGTTTTTATCATAAATGGATGTTGAATTTTGTCAAAGGTTTTCTCTGCATCTATTGAGATAATCATATGGGCTTTATCTTTCAATTTGTTCATGTGGCATATCACATTGATTGATTTGCTAATATTGAAGAATCCTTGTATCCCTGGGACAAAGCCCACTTGGTCATGATGTGTGGTCTTTTTAATATATTGTTGGACTCTGTTTGCTAGAATTTTGTTAAGGGTTTTTGCATCCAGGTTCATCAGTGATATTGGCCTGTAGTTTTCTTTTTTGTGTGTGACATGTTTGACTGATTTTAGTACTAGGGTGATGGTGGCCTCATAGAATGTGTTCAGCAGTTTACATTCCTCTGCAATTTTCTGGAAGGGTTTGAGTAGGATAGGTGTTAGCTTTTCTCTAAATTTTTGGTAGAATTCAGCTGTGAATCCATCTTTTCCTGGGCTTTTGTTTGTTGGAAGATTTCTGATTACAGTTTCAATTTCTGTGCTTGTGATGGGTCTGTTAAGATTTTCTATTTTTCCTGGTTCAGTTTTGGAAAGTTATACTTTTCTAAGAATTTGTCCATTTCTTCCAAGTTGTCCATTTTATTGGCATATAGTTGCTGATAGTAGTCTCTTATGATCCTTTGTATTTCTGTGTTATCTGTTGTGATTTCTCTATTTTCATTTTGAATTTTGTTGATTTGATTATTTTCTTTTTTTTTCTTTTTTCTTGATGAGCCTGGTTAATGGTTTGTCTATTTTACTTACCTTCTCAAAGAACCAGCTTTCAACTTTTTTGATTTTTGCTATTGTCACCTTTGTTTCTTTTTCATTTATTTCTGCCCTAATTTTTCTGATTTCTTTCTTTCTACTAACCCTGGGGTTCTTCATTTCTTCTTTTTCTAGTTGCTTTAAGTGTAGAGTTAGGTTATTTATTTGATTTTTTTTATTGTTTCTTGAGGTAAGCTTGAATTGCTATGAACCTTCTCCTTAACAGTGCTTTTACTGAGTCCCATAGGTTTTGAGTTGTTGTGGTTTCATTTTCATTCCTGTATATACATATTTTGATTTCTCTTTTGATTTCTTCTGTGAAGTTTTTGGTTATTCAGAAACGTGTTTTTTAGCCTCCATATGTTTGTATTTTTAATAGTTGTTTTGTTTTTTTCCCTGTAGTTGACATCTAATTTTACACATTGTGATCAGAAAAGAGGCTTGAAATTATTTCAATTTTTTAAAAATTTACCAGGGCTAGATTTATGGCCCAGATGTGATCTATCCTGGAGAAGATATTCTGTGTGCACTTGAGAAAAAGGTGAAATTAATTGTTTTGGGGTGAAATGTCCTATAGATATCAATTAGGTCTAACTGATCCATTACATCATTTAAAGTCTGTGTTTCCTTGCTAATTTTTTGTTTAGTTGATCTATCCATAGGTGTGAGTGGGGAATTGAAGTCTCCCACTATTATTGTGTTATTGTTAGTTTCCCCTTTCATACTTGTTAGCATTTGCCTTACATATTGTGGTGCTCCTATGTTGGGTACATATATATTTATAACCATTATATATTCTTGGAATGATCCTTTGATCATTATGTAGTGTCCTTCTTTGTCTCTTTTCATGGCCTTTATTTCAGAGTCTATTTTATCTTATGTGAGTGTCGCTACTTCTGCTTTCTTTTGGTTTCCATTTGCGTGAAATATCTTTTTCCAGTCCTTCAGTTTCACTCTGTATGCATCCCTTGTTTTGAGGTGGATATCTTGTAGACAGCACATATAGAGGTTTTGCTTTTGTATCCATTCAGCCAGTCTTTGTCTTTTGGTTGAAGCATTAAACCCATTTACATTTAAGGCAATTATTGATAAGCATGATCCTGTTGTCATTTACTTTGTTGTTTTGTGTTCAAGTTTATACACCTTTTCAGTGTTTCCTGTCTAGAGAAGATCCTTTAGCATTTGTTGAAGAGCTGGTTTGGTGGCGCTGAATTCTCTCAGCTTTTGCTTGTCTGTAAAGCTTTTGATTTCTCATTCGTATTTGAATGAGATCTGTACAGTACAGTACAGATCTGTACAGCTGGGTACAGTAATCTGGGTTGTAGGTTTTTCTTTTTCATCCCTGAAATATGTCCTTCCATTCCCTTCTGGCCTGAAGACTTTCTATTGAAACATCAGCTGTTATCCTTATGGGAATCCCCTTGTGTGTTATTTGTTGTTTTTCCCTTGTTGATTTTAATATCTGTTCTTTGGTTTGATCTTCATTAATTTGATTAATATGTGTCTTGAGTTGTTTTGTCTTGGGTTTACCCTGTTTGAGCTCTCTGAGTTTCTTGGACTTGGGTGGCTATTTTCTTCTCCATTTTAGGGAAATTTTCAACTACTATCTTCTCAAGTATTTTCTCATGGCCTTTCTTTTTCTCTTCTTCTGCGATTCCTATGATTTGAATGTTGGGGCATTTAACATTGTCCCAGAGGTCTCTGAGGTTGTCCTCATTTCTTTTAATTCTTTTTTCCTCTCTGCTTCATTTATTTCCACCGTTCTGTCTTCCTCTTCACTTATCCTATCTTCTGTCTCAGTTATTCTGTTGGTTGCCTCCAGAGTACTTTTGATCTCAGTTATTGCATTATTCATTACTGATTGACTATTTTATTTCTTCTAGGTCCTTGTTAAACATTTCTTGCATCTTCTCAATCCTTACCTCCAGACTATTTATCTGTAATCCCATTTTGTTTTTAAGATTTTGGATCATTTTTACTATCATTATTCTGAATTGTTTTTCAGGTAGACTCCCTATCTCCTCCTCTTTTGTTTGGTTTGATGGGCATTTATCATGTTCCTTTACCTGCTGAATATTTTTCTGCCTTTTCATCTTGTTTAGATTTCTCTGTTTGGGTGGCCTTTCTGTAGGTTGGAAGTTTGTGGTTCCTCTTTATTGTGGAGGTTCCTCCTTGTGGGTGGGGTTGGACGAGTTGCTTGTTAAGGTTTCCTGGTTAGGGAAGGTCGCGATGGTCTTCTGGTGGGGTGGAGCTGGATCTCTTCTCTCTGGAGTGCAGTGGAGTGTGCAGTAGTGAGTTTTGAGGTGTCTATGGGTTTGGTGTGACTTTTGGCCACCTGTATTTTAATGATCAGGGTCATGTTGCTGCATTGTTGGAGAATTAGCTTGATATGTCTTGCTCTGAAACTTGTTGGCTCTTGGCTTTGCTTCAGTGTAGGTATGGAGGCTTTTGGATTAGTTCTTGCTGATAATGCTCCCTGGAATCAGGAGTTTTCTGGTGTTCTCAAGTTTTGAATTTAAGTCTCCTGCCTCTGGCAGTCTTATTTTTACAGTAGCCTCAAGACTTCTCCATCCACACAGCACAGAAGATAAAATATCTAGGTTATTGGTGAAAAGTTTCTCCACAGTGAGGGACACCCAGAGAGGTTCACAGAGTTACACGGAGAAGAGAAGATGTAGGAGGGAGACAGAGTTGACGAGGAGAAGAGGGGGGAATAAAAAGGTGAGAGAGCATTCTAGCCAGTAATCAATTCCCTATGTCCTCTCCACCTTCTGGAGCACTCAGAGGTGTACACTGAGTTACATAGAGAAGAGAAGAAGGAGGAAGGAGACAGAGGTGACCAGGCGAAGAAGAGGAGGAGTCAAAAGGAGAGAGACAGATCTAGACAGTAATCAGTGCCCTAAGTGTTCTCACAGCCTGGAACACCCAAAGAGATTCACAGAATTAGGTAGAGAAGAGAAGTGGGAGGGAGGAGATAGAGGTTACCTGGGGGAGAAAATGAGAGTCAGAAGGGGAGAGAGCAATCAAGCCAGTAACCACACTCCTAAGTAAAAATGGATACTGAAGATTCGATTCTTAAAGGTACAAAATTGATAACAAATACCAAAGAACAAAGATTAAAAATCTAGAGTAGACGTTAGACTCTCAAAAATACAATATTAAAGACACAAAAAAATCACAAAAATTATAAAAAATATACATATGAAATTTGCTTTAAAAATAGGGCTTTTCTTTTTTGCAAGGTAATAGTAGGTTATAAAATTGAAAATTAAAGAAGTAATAAAGAACTTAAGAATAAAAAAAATTAAACATGATAATTGTAAAATATATCTAGGAATTTCTCTGGAGCTGTTGAGGGTTGTGTGGGGTCAGTTCAGTTTCAGATGGTTCCTTGTTCCAGCTTATACTTCTTCTCAAGGTCTGTAGGCCCTTTCCAATGTAGTCAATGCTAACTACAGGGTTTTAATCTGTTGCACCTGTCACTTCCAAAGTGGTTCCCTCATTTTTGTTTATTTTGGCTTCCTCTGTTTGCAAGTCTCTTCAGTGTCTAATTTCTACCCTGACACAAGGGGGCGGAGGTGGTCACTTATTTAGGCTCACTTGTTCAGCTGTGCTGTGAGGAGGGAGAAACACTGCAAACAAATATCATTAGCATGTGTGGGGAGTGTCGCAGTGTCTCAGCCATACTGTGTTTGCTCCCGCTCACTCACGGCGTGTGTACTTTTCCAGTCTACGCTGCTCAGGCTACAGATTGCTCTGCAGGGAAACTGTCTAAAGCGGGCCCTGGGTTGCGTGCACTTCCCAGGCCTAACTTGATCAGGTACAGGTTCTTGAGTACTCCACAAAGGCACAGACGCAATTGGATCTGCGCTTTGTGCCCTTCCCAGGTCCTAGCAGCTCAGGCAACCAGGTGCTTGGTGAGAGCACTTTCCGGTGTTGGTGCATGCAGGCATATTTAAAATTATTTTAAATTTACATTTCCCTCTTGCAAACCGTCGTCTGTAATGAACCTAATAAAATGATAAGCAATGTTCTTACAGATAGTATATAATTTATAATAATTTATGTCTATCTTGTTAGATATCACTTTTTTTTTACTTTATTCTTTTTTTTTATTTATTTTTATTAGTTGGAGGTTAATTACTTTACAATATTTTAGTGGTTTTTGCCATACATTGACATGAATCAACCATGGGTTTACATGTATTCCCCATCCTGAACCCCCCTCCTACCTCCCTCCCCATCCCATCCCTCTGGGTCATCCCAGTGCACCAGCCCCGAGCACTTGTCTCATGCATCCAAGCTGGGCTGGCGATCTGTTTCACACTTGATAGTACATATGTTTCGATGCTGTTCTCTCTAAACATCTCACCCTCACCTTCTCCCATAGCGTCCAAAAATCTGTTCTATGCATCTGTGTCTCTTTTTCTGTTTTGCATATAGGGTTATCATTACCATCTTTCTAAATTCCATATGTATGTGTTAGTATACTGTATTGGTCTTTATCTTTCTGGCTTACTTCACTCTGTATAAGGGGCTCCAGTTTCATCCATCTCATTAGAACTGATTCAAATGTATTCTTTTTAATGGCTGAGTAATATTCCATTGTGTATATGTACCACAGCTTTCTTATCCATTCGTCTGCTGACAGGCATCCAGGTTGCTTCAATATCTTGGCTATTATAAGCAGTGCTGCTATGAACATTGGGGTACACGTCATCACACATTCTTAAAGAGAAAGCTAACTGCACCTTCTTTTTTATTTATATAAATAAGTAATTATTCACCAAATAGTGACAATGAGAAATGGTATCCGTATAAGTAACAATGTATTTTTCACTAACTTGTATCAGTAAAATTATTACCATTGGCAGGCAGAAATACAAGGTTTTGAAAATATAATCCTTATTGTTTTCTAAGATCAGTTATACACTTTTGTTCCTTCTATGTACATTTCTGTCCCATGTCAAAACCAGTTTTGATCCTAAATGTAATCTAATAAGAAAAATCTCACAGGTTCATCATTATTTTCTTGCAAGGTGAGTGATTTGTTATATCTATTATACTTTTACACTGAAAGTTATTTTCCCTCCATATGTTGTGAAGATACTTTGCCTGAAATATAATGTTCATGGAGTTCTCTCTTTGCAGAAGCTTATTTTTTCTTAAATTTAAGATTTTTTTTTTCAAACTTCAGTAGGTTCATTGCATCATTTCTTTTGCTTTCTGGTATAATAAAATATTAAATGTTGAAAGGAAGTGGAAAGGAGTCTTTTATTAAAAGATTTTTAATAAAAAATCTTACACAATTTTCAGAGTATTTTTAATCCCTTTTATGTTTATTCTGCTTTTTCTGAGAGTTAAACTTAGATCTTAAGAAGTGAACATCTCATTTATTTTTTCACCTTAGTGGGAATTCTTATCTTCCTCTCAGTTCTCTTCTGCATGAATGAACTGTAGTGACTTGGAGTGATCCAAATTCAGAGTAAATGCATTGGTTAATTTTATGTTGATTTTATGCTCCTTATGTCATTATAGTCTTCTTTAATAATTCATTTGATTTCATAGACCAGTTTGTCCCTCTGTCTAGTTATCTATCTTTTCTATATCTTCCCACTCATAGACCTTTGCTTTAAATTAATGTGAATTAAATTAAACTTATTTTGAGAAATATAAGGTAATGGATATACTGAGTTGTCAACATGGTCACTGGTCTGTGGTTTAAAATATTATGTTTGTATTTCTTATTTAACTATCATATACATTATTTTTAATTTTCTTCTAATCTTAATTTATCTACAATATTATTTTTCATTTATGTATGCCATTTAGTCTTTGTGGTTTTCAAAATATACATAAAATTAGTTGTTCCATCCTCTTTTGATTAGCATCCAAAATTCTTAAGAAAACATTGCCAAGTAAATTTAATCAACAAATGAAAGAAAAATAAGAATATATCTTTTTTGACCAACTCTTATAAAAATGTGGAAAAAATAGGCTGGGGCATATTTAGAGAAATCAAACTGCCATTTCTTTGAAAACAATCATTTTAATTCTACTTGTCATATGTTTACAGTGTTTTTAGAAATTTCTGGTTTTTCCCTGTAAGTTCTGTGGTTTCAAGTTTAGTTTAGTCATGTGCTATGAGATATATCTTATATTTAAAGATGATTGAAACTTGATCTTTCCCTGCAAGAAAGAGACCTGTACTCTGATTTATTTGTTAAGTTTCCATTTCCTTCTCTGCTCCAACAGTTTAGTGTTTGTATATGTGTGTGTATGTGTATTGATGACAAAAGATATGCCAGTAAAATTAAAACATCTGCAATACTCTTTTAACAGGGTGCATTGGAAAATCTGGGGCTTCCCAGGAGACTCAGTGGTAAAGAATCTGCCTACCAATGCAGGAGACCAGGGTTTAATCCCTGGTTCAGGAAGATCCCCTGGAGGAGGAAATGGCAACCCACTCCAGAATTCCTGCCTGGGAAATCCCATGGACAGAGGAGCCTGGTGGGTTACAGTCCATGGGGTTTAAGAAATTAGATACGTCTTTACAGTCCATGGATTTGGGAGTTGGGAAATCTTCCTTCTCTTTTCTGTATGGTGAAGACTGAGTATAAGTTGTAAAAATAGGAGGGACACTTTATTATTACCAATAAAGCCTTTTTAATGATAAAAAACAAACACATAAAATGTAATTTTTCTAAATCCAGGAGAGAAGCAATTAATGATCTTTATCCCCTTATTTTAATTTAACATCAGAGAAGATTTTGGAGGAAAGACCATTAAAATGTGAATAGTTCAGCTTTTCAGATAACATATCAGCTGTTTTACTGTTTTAACACATACTTTATATAAACCTGATTTGTGAAGAAAGCCAGTATATTTCATTCAGCATTAAATGGCCTCATGGTTTTGTGATCGTTCTCAGTTCAGTTCAGTTCAGTTCAGTCACTCAGTCATGTCTGACTTTTTGCGACCCGTTGGGTTGCAGCATGCCAGGCCTCCCTGTCCATCACCGACTCCCAGAGTTTACTCAAACTCACGTCCATTGAGTTGGTGATGCCATCCATCCTCTGTCGTTCCCTTCTCCTCCCACTTTCAATCTTTCCCAGCATCAGGGTCTTTTCAAATGAGTCGGCTTTTCACATCTAGTGGCCAAAATATTGGAATTTCGGCTTCAACATCAGTCCTACCAATGAACACCCAGGACTGATCTCCTTTAGGATGGACTGATTGGGTCTCCTTGCAGTCCAAGGGACTCTAAAGATTTTTCTCCAACACCACAGTTCAAAAGCATCAATGCTTTGGTGCTCAGCTTTCTTTTGAGTCCAACTCTCACATCCATACATGACTACTGGAAAAACCATAGCCTTGACTAGACAGACCTTTGTTGGCAAAGTAATGTCTGCTTTGTAATATGTTGTCTATGTTGGTCATAACTTTTCTTCCAAGAAGTGTCTTTTAATTTCATGGCTGCAATCACCATCTGCAGTGATTCTGGAGCCCCCAACATAAAGTATGTCACTGTTTCCACTGTTTTCCTATCTATTTGATGGGACCAGAAGCCATGATCTTAAGTTTCTGAATGTTGAGCTAAAAACCAAGTTTTTCACTCTCCTCTTTCACCAAGAGGCTCTTTAGTTCTTCTTCAGTTTTTGCCATAAGGGTAGTGTTATCTCATATCTGAGGTTATTGATATTTCTCCCAGCAATCTTGATTTCAGCTTGTGCTTCATCCACTCCAGTGTTTCTCATGATGTAATCTGTATATAAGTTAAATAATCAGGGTGACAATATATGGCCTAGACATACTCCTTTCCCTATTTGGAACCAGTCTGTTGCTTCTTGACCTGCATACAGATTTCTCAAGAGGCAGGTCAGGTGTTCTGGGATTCCCATCTCTTTAAGAATTTTCCACAGTTTGTGGATCCACACAGTCAGAAGCTTTGGCATAGTCAATAAAGCAGAAATAGATGTTTTTCTGGAACTCTCATCCTTTTTCAATAATCCAATGTATGTTTTGATAATCCAACAGATGGTATCTCTCAATGCCACTAGATTAACATAGAAACAATTCAAGAACTCCTCACAAAGTGTGTCCTGTTGCTCCATCTCAAATTATTTTGTTTGTGACTCATTTATTGTAGCCAAGTAGAGGTAAATTGATCCATTTAAAAAAATGGAGAAGGGAATGGCAATTCACTCCAGTATTCTTGCCTATATAATTCCATGGAGAGAAAAGCCTGGCAGGCTACAGTTCATGGAGTCACAAAGACTATGACATGACTGAGCAACTAACACACACACACAGGATACTTGAGATCCTGTGATGGAAACTTTCATCTGTTGTTGCTTGTGGTTTGACAAATCACTTCTTTAACTCTAGCTCTTGAGAGAGGTCATTGTAAGTATTAGCTGCTCAGTCACTTCTGATTCTTTGCGACCTCGTGGACTGTAGCCTGACAGACTCCTCTGTCCATGGACTTCTCCAGGCAAGAATAATGGAGTGAGTAGCCATTCCCTTCTCCAGGGGACCCCTCCAACCTAGGGACCAAACTCGAATCTCCTGCATCAAAGGCAGATTCTTTATTGTCTGAGCCATCAGGGAAACCCCTTAGAACTTAGATCTTGGTACTATGACTTTAAATCCCTTCTAAAAGCCTTTTGTCAGAGAAAATTTTAATTAAAATGAATGAATGAATGTGTGAATGAAAAAAACAATGATTTCACTTTGCTGCTTTAGAGAACATTTGATTTCAACTTGGCTTTATTTGAAAAACCTGTTGATGGTGTTTTTAGCAGATTCAGAAAATGTAAAGAATTTTGAGTCAAAATAAAGTTACGGATAGTAAATTTAGTAATATATCAAATATTCTTTTCATGCAGAAATACATAAATGAAATGGAAATCTTAGATATAATGTATGAAGGTATGCAGTGGTTGGAGAGTTGTTGAATGAAAACCATGTAGGACCTGGTCAGATACCTTTGATGGCTTAGCCTGGCTTAATATATTTTTCATTCTTATTTTGTTTTTGGAAAATTAGTAAGAAGAGGTGGATTACTTTCCTTTTTTCATTAGGGGAAATTTTAACATGATCATAAGACTACTGAGTATAATTAGGTTAAATGACAGAAGAAATCTCCAGGGGTAAAGTTTACACTAGAGTCAGTATACCTAGATATTTGATTTTTTTTTCTTTCTTAATGTTGGCTTTCTTGATTATAACACCAGGGGTTACTGTGAAGAATGTTTGAAAGTTTATTAGAGTAAATGATTTACTACATTTAGATAACTTTGTAAAAATAAAGTAATGATTATATATTCTTCTTAGTCTTTAGTTACAAATTTGCCTATTTCTAAACCTTTCATTGCTTATCAATTAACTCATATTTATCAGGTATCCATTTTCCACATGTCCCTATGCCACGTCTGAATGGGCATACAAAAGAAATGAATAAATAATGTCAATTCCCTTTAATGACATTTTTGGTCCAATAAAACTAGATATTATTGTGGTCACAAGAAAAGTTTAATAACTCAAGCTTTATCTAACAAGAGCAGCAGCTTCACAGACATCATATTTAGTGCTTTGAATATAATACTATTGGTTTTAATATAATTAACTCTGTGTTTATTATATAAGAAAGTTGTTAAGAAAGTAAATCCAGAGTGCTCAGCCCATGGAAAATAAATAATTTTCCCTTATTCTGTATCTGCATGAGATGATGGATGTTCATTAAGCTTATGGTGATAATCATTTCATGCTGTAAGTCAAATTATTATGCTATGACCCTTAAACTTATACAATGTTGTATATAAATTATATCTCAAAATATCTTGAAGAAGAACAAAACTTCATGTGTAAAACCTTTTTAGCTTACTTCTTTGCTTTCTCCATCAGTTTAAGCATGACATACCATTTCATGAGGTGTAAAAATCAAAATATTTGGTTCAAATAACATACTATCTTAATCACTAGTATTTGGGGAAACATTAGAATTCTGATACATTAAGTGAAATAGTGACTTAAGTTGATCCAGAAATTCTTGTCCTTTTTCTGTTGTTCAATCATAGCCCTTTGAACAATACTCTATCATATTTCCTTGGGAAACTTTGATAGTTGCAGTTTAAATTTTTTTGAATAGATCTAGAATTTGAAAGATCTCTTGCATATTCCTTTATTCTCTTTCTAAGCCTGTGTCTTCTGAAAGCCCACAGTGAATTGCAACCTAAAGGACATTTTCTCAGATAGTATGGCCATTTGAATTTTATGAAACACAAAAATGCAAATGTTCCCTTTTGGTCATTCTCTACTCAACCCTGGGATCTCTCTATTTATCACTTGTTTCATTTTATTCCTCAGTATGCTCATTTCCATCTCATTCTGTTGGCTGGATAAGACAGAGGCACTGTATTTTGTGAAGTTCAGGATCTAACATACGCAGCTTCTTCTTAACTTTTGATGGTCTCACTACAGTATATTTTTAGAGTCGTAAGTCAGTTCATCAAAATTTTGCCTAAAATTAAAAATGAATATGCATTTATTTTTAACAAGTAAACTCACAGAAGATAATCTATCCCAACTCTAAAACTGGCCTTGCATTTGAAGAGTTAAGCTAAGTCATGCTCTTAAGCTGCATCAGCAGTCCATGATTCTCTTTACTATATGCATGGTTAGAAGCCTAGAAAGAAAGAAAGTAAAGAAAGTGAAGTCACTCAGTTGTGTCTGACTCTTTGTGACCCCATGGACTGTAGCCCACTAGACTCCTCTGTCCATGGGATTTTCCAGGCAAGAATACTGGAGTGAGTTGCCATTTCCCTCTCCAGGAGATCTTCCGGACCCAGGGATGAAATCCAGGTCTCCGGCATTGTAGGCAGATACTTTACCATCTGAGCCACCAGGGAAGTTATAATATAAACTCTGCAACTTGACTGCCTGAGTTTAAATCTGAGACCTATTCTTATGTAACGTTGGGTGAGTATTTAACCTCTCAATTCTTCAATTTCCTGATCTATGCAGTGAGTCTAATGATAGTACCTAATTAATAGAACTGTGGGGCTTCCCTGGTGATTCAGATGGTAAAGAACCCGCCTGCAATGCAGGAGACCTGGATTTGACCCCTGGGTCAGGAAAACACCCTGGAAAAGGGAATGCAACCCACTCCAATATTCTTGCCTAGAGAATGTCATAAAAAGAGGAGTCTGGCTGGCTACAGTTCATGGGGTTGCAGAGTCTGACATGACAGCATGCACACATAGAATTGTGAGAATTTTACATTTTCTGTAAAGCATAATCTATAGTACCTGGACCATAAATATAACCTAATTAATAGCTGCTCTTATTTGAAACATATGAAAAAAGCATCCCAAGTTATTAGAGATATGGTTTAAAAATTAAACATTAAAATACCATTTGCCACTAAATATTTAAGGGTTAAGGTATATGGTATGGAAGCTCTAAATATTCTTACTTCAATTGTTAAGGTAGAATTAATTCTGAAGTGAAAAGACAGGTAAAAATGCACTTTTGGAAAAAGGAATATTATTCAATGACCTCTACCAGAAATATTATCTGATATCAATTTGTATTTAGTGTTTAAAATTGTATGTAATTACAATATAAAATTCCAGTTTGTTTGGAGTAATCTTATTAAACCATTTTATTTCTTTATTTAGGCACTGACTGAAGGTGTGCATGCTTTTGAAAAATTTAATCAGCTTAAAATAAATTTTGGACTATGATTTTAAGACATTGGAATACTCTTCAAATAATTATATCGTAGATGTTCAAGAAATGATAATGATGATGATATCTATGTAAATACCACAATTACTCCCATTTTTATTGAGGTGATGAAACTGATGACACCTTTCTAGTTAAGAGAGTGGCAGCAAGAAAAGCTTACCTATTATTTCAAAAACAATTCCTGTTTGTTATGGCTAGTATTTGAAGGAAACATATCAAAGTAAATATAAAGGGAAATGATAGTATGCATATTAAGTCAAGAGAGAGTGGAAGGTGAGAAAGCATGAAGTAAAGAAGAAAGGGAAGAAGGAAAACCCTTTCTAATCATAATATGTGAATTCTTACCCATAAAAAGGTTCTCATGTAGCCTGAAACAAGGAGTTGGATTTAGCTAAATCTCTAGTACATAGTGAATATTTATTTATAGTGAATACAGCTAGTGTATTAGTTTCACTATCAAGTATTCAAACAAATTTGAGAAGCATGTTGTGACCCAAGCTAGGAGGTTTGATTATGGAGTTGAATCCTGAGATAGAAGTTAAGGTGAAAGTCCCCCCTACTCCTGAGGACTTGTTATCAGAGGGCTTGAGCTCTGCTCTTCTTGACTGGGGAAGATGATCTGATTCTGGATATCAGCTTTTTCTCATGTTCTTTTATGTAATGTTTTATAATTCTGAATTCAATTGTGATAGTTGATTCAATTGTATTATTAGGAGCCTTTTAGGCCTCCAGTTTTCTCAAAAACCACAGAGCTTTAGCATGTGTTTTAAAACTAGAGCTGTATCTTTGATAGGTAAAACCTATATAAAAATAAAACACAAACATGTCATGTCTTCAGGTCAGCTGCAGGTGTGTAGAAACTCTGAAAGATACATTTTAATAAATATCAATTTATGATAGGGTCGGGGAGCTCCAATAATAATGAAAACATATATTGGATATAAGTGATATAAGTGACAGGTATTCACTAGTGACTGTCCAGTGCTGTAAAGATACAGCTATGCACATAGTCTAAGCAAGAACAAAATATGATAGCATATGGTTATGTTAATGATAAATTTATTTTTTTTTAAATGGCACTTCTCTTATTGTGAAAACATATTATGGGTTTCTCTTTCCATCTATTCATTCCTGGAATATATTGCTAGCCTTCTGTTTCCTAGTTCTATCTTTCAGTATGGCTTCACTGAAGAATAACAGAGGTATTTGTTTTAACAAAAATTTCTATCTCTGTAATCTAACTTAAAATATTGTACACTTTCTGAGTTATCCAAAGGAAAACAGCTGAAAGCTTAGGGTCAGATGACAAAAATTTTAAGGTGCTAATAGAAAAGAACAGAACAGAGAAGAAGTCTACTTGTATAAAAAATAAAATAGCTGAAAAATAAAGTAGCTGTGTCTTTGAGTGACCAGAATATGACAGTTAGGTAGCATGATGTCAACAATGACTCATCTTTAAAGAAAGAATTTGAACTCTGATGATTGGTTCTTGTGGAAAGAAACAGAAATTGTCTTGAAAGAAACTGCAGTTTCAGTAAAGCAAAATACTATGGATAGAAGTTGATACATCTTATATTGGATAAGATGAATTTGGTCTGATACTAAGAAATACACATGGAATTTCTACTACAAAGTTAGAAATCCAAACCAGGAACTTAACTTGGAGAAAGCATTTAAGTACAAATACCTGGCATTGTTGGTTTAAGATTTCTTCACCATTTCCTCTATCCAGGCAAAAGAGGAAAGAAATGACAGAGGAGTGCTTTTTTTCAGGTGCTTGTTGCCTAGCATCCTTGACCACAGTCTCCAGTCTCACTGGTTAGGAAAAATGCAGAGAAGAATAGATATGCAAATGCCATTGATATTTGCATATTTCCAACTCTAATTTTTAAATAGAGTAAATCAAGACCATCTTTAAATTTAAAGACAGCAGTATTTTCAAATATGTATTGAAAAAACCTTTGAGCTACAATAGTACAGATTAAGCACATTAAACCTGTTCAGTAGGATCCTGGAACTGACAAAATTTGAATAATGTGTTGTTTTTCAGTGAATATAGCAGGAATCATTTAAAAGGAAAGTGTGCAGAATATTAATTATATGATGTAGGAATACAACACTGTTAGAAAATTAGAGGATAAAAGGCTTCATCAGTTTCACATTTTGATGTTTTAAAGTCTCAAAATGTATTTCTTGATATATCCTTAAATATGAAATAAATATTTCCATCGGACATCTTAAAAGCCTCAGGAAAGATTGGTGATAGAACTCAATTGAAATGTGATATAGCTATTTTAGTGCAGATTCTTTATAAGATGTAGATAAATTCATAGATGTTTACAATTTATCTAACTACATAGGAAGACATAATACATATTGCAGATAGTATCATAGACCATATTAACATTCCAAATATTTGATTGCATTACATTTTGGCCTTTTGAAAGCAATGTGTCTGACATGTCTTGTGTAGTATGGTTGTTGTTGTTCAACCAGTAAGCCATGTCTCACTTTTTTCCACCTCATGAACTGCAGCATGCCAGGCTTCCCTGTCCTTCACTATCTCCCTGAGTTTGATCAAACTCATGTCCATTGAGCCATTGATACCATACAACCATCTCATCCTCTGTCACCCCCTTCTCTTCTCAGTCTTCTTCAGCATCAGGTTCTTTTCCAATGAGTCGGCTCTTTGCATCAGGTAGCCAAAGTATTGGAGTGTCAGCTTCAGCATCAATCCTTCCAATGAATATTCAGGATTGATTTCCTTTAGGATTGACTGGTTTAATCTCCTTGAACTCCAAGGGACTCTCAAGAGTCTTCTCCAACACCACAGTTCAAAAGCATCAATTCTTCAGTGCTCAGCATTCTTTATGGTCCAACTCTCTCATCCATATATGACTACTGGAAAAGCCATAGCTTTGATTATACAGATCTTTGCTGACAAAGTAATGTCTCTGCTTTTTAATATGCTAAATTTGACATAGCTTTTCTTCCAAGGAATAAGCATTTTTAATTTGGTGACTGAAATCACTATCTACAGTGATTTTGGGGCCAAAGAAAATGAAAT
The DNA here is from genome assembly GCF_023699985.2 of Odocoileus virginianus. Lineage (NCBI taxonomy): Eukaryota > Metazoa > Chordata > Mammalia > Artiodactyla > Cervidae > Odocoileus > Odocoileus virginianus. The sequence continues at coordinate 37,506,341 of NC_069680.1, forward strand.
CTGTCACTGTTTCCAAACGTTTTTCCCTATCTATTTACCATGAAGTGATGGAACCAGATGCCATGATCTTAGTTTTTGAATGCTTGAGTTTTAAGCCAAATTTTTCATTCTCCTCTTTCATCTTCATCAAGAGGCTCTCTAGTTCCTCTTCACTTTCTGTTGTTAGAGTGGTATCATTTCCATATCTGAGTTTGTTGATATTTCTCCTGGCAAGCTTGATTCCAGCTTGTGCTTCATCCAACCTGGAATGTCACATGATGTAAACAGGATAACAATATATAGCTTTGGCATATTCCTTTCCCATTTTGAACTATTGTTGTTCAAGGTCCAGTTCTAACTGTTGCTTCTTTACCTGCATACAGGTTTCTCAGGTGGCAGAATCTGTTATTCTCATCTATTTAAGAATTTTCTACAGTAAAGGCTTTAGCATAGTCGATGAAGCAGATGTCTTTTGGAATTCCCTTGCTTATTCTATGATCCAGCAGAAGTTGATAATTGGATATCTGGTTCCTCTACCTTTTCTAAATTCAGCTTGTACATCTGCAAATTATCAGTTCATATATTGTTGAAGCCTGGCTTGAAGGATTATGTTGTTTTCATGTGAAATGAGCACAGTTGTGCATAGTTTGAACATTCTTTGACATTGCCCTTCTTTGGGATTGGAATGAACATTGTCCTTTTCCAGTCCTGTGGCCACTGCTGAGTTTTTTATATTTGCTGGCAATAGTGAGTGTAGCACTGTAACAGCATCACCCTTTAGGATTTGAAATAGGTCAGCTAGAATTCCATCACATCCACTAACTTTGTTGGTAGTAATGCTTCCTAAGGCCAACTTGGTTGGCTTCACATTCCAGGATGTCTGGCTCTAGGTGAGTGACTGCACCTAATCTATCGTACTTATCCAGGTCATTAAGACCATTTTTGTAAAGTTCTTCTGTGTATTCTTTCCACCTCTTCTTAATCTCTTCTACTTCAATAGGTCCTTGCCATTTCTGTCCTTTATTGTGCCCATGTTTGAATGAAACATTCCCTTGGGATCTCTAACTTTCTTGAGCAGTTCTCTAGTCTTTCCCATCCTATTGTTTTTCTCTATTTCTTTACATTGTTCACTTAAGAAGGCTTTCTTATCTCTCTCCTCTATTCTTTGGAACTCTGCATTCAGTTGGGTGTATCTTTCCTTTCTCATTTGCCTTTCACTTCTCTTCTTTTCTCAGCTATTGGTAGGTGTAGCATGGTAAACTTTAACTTTACTATTTTTAATGTAACAGTTTATAACACTTGGATCTGTTTCCGAATAGGTTAGGAATAGATGTTAATTTGATGTGACATGTTCAGAAAGAGTGTTCACGTTTTGGAAATAAGACAAAAAATAGTGCAGCATGTTCTTTTATTCTCATCTTAGAGTATATTTTAATAGCCCTCCCTGAATATTATTCACTTCTCTTCAATAATTTATCTGCTTTCACTTTGCTTTCTGCTAATTGTGTCCTAGACACCATGAAGTTAAATTTAACTTGTAGCTCTCTCTCTCTGGTAGGAAAGTTTGTCCCAACTGTTATGGTTTTATTACTCTATAGGGCATTATCTGGTTCTGTACTAATCTAGGAATCTTGTTAACATTTTTATAAATCCACATAAGTACCAGTTCCTTAATTGTTCTTTGAAGTGTCTTTACCACCTATTTGTCTTCTCATTAATGATATAAATATTCCATGTGTGTTTTCTACATGTATATGAAAATCATCATTTTAGTTTTTGAGAGTCCACTTCAATATAGTTTACTGGGTTTGTGACTGAGAAATAAGATTTTTAGGAATTAATTAATTAATGTCCCAAGAAACTATAAAGAAATGTGAAGTTTCCAAAATAATAGTTAGTTCCATTTTCTTGAAACATTATGATCCATCAAGAGAGGGCAAGTCTAGTAATTGCAGGAAGACTAAAAACTAGAATTCTGATGAACAGAACAACTGTGGTGATTGATCTAATGGAGAGACTTTGTCAACAGGGATGTTTACCTGCTGGAACAGGTGTAGAAAGCCAGAGGTACAGGCTTACCTCATTTTATTGCTCTTTGCTTTATCGCACTTTGCAGAATTGTGCTTTTTACAAATTGAAGGTGTGTGGTAACACTGTGTCCAGCAAGTCTATTGGTGGCAGTTTTCCAACAGTATTTGCTCACTTTGTGTCTGTGTCACATTTTGGTAATTCTCAAAATATTTCAAACTTTTTCATTATTATTATATTTGTTATGATCTGTGATCAGGCATCTTTGATGTTGCCATTGTAATTGTTTTGAGGTGTTATATAAGATAGTGAACTTAATTGACAAATATTTTTGGGTTCTGACTGCTCCATTCACTGCCTCCCAGTCTCCCTCTCTCTCCTTGTACTTCCCTATTCCTGAGACACAACTATGTTGAAATTAGACCAAATAATAGCCCTACAATGGCCTCTAAATGTTCAACTAAAAGGAAGAGTAGTACTTCTCTTGTGCATGCTCAGTCGCTTCAGTTGTGTCCAACTCTGGGACATTTTGGACTCTAGCCTGCTAGGCTCATCTATCCATGGGATTCTCTAGGCAAGAACACTGGAGTGGGTTGCCATGCTCTCCTCCAGGGAAACTTCCCAACCCAGACCCATGTCTCCGGCATTGGCAGGTGGATTTTTTTTTTACCACTAGCGCCACCTGGGAAGCCTCTCTCACTTCTAAATCAAAGCTAGAAATGATTAAGCTTGGAAGACATGTCAAAAGCCTAAATAGACTGAAAGCTAGTCCTCTTGTAACACTTAGATGAGCTGTTAACACAAAGGAAAAGTTCTTGAGGACATTAAAAGTGTTACTCCTGTGAACACATGAATGATCAGAAAGCAAAACAGCTTTATCGCTGATGTTTCTCCTCACACTTTCTCATGTTAGTGGTCTGGATAGAAGATCAAACTATCTATAATATTCCCTTAAGCCAAAGCCTAATCCAGAGTAAGGCCCTAACGCTCATAGAAGTGCTATGAGGGTTTAGAGAGGTGAAGAAGACACAGAAAACATGTTTGAAGCTAGCTTTTTATGAGGTTTAAGGAAAGAAGTTCTCCACATGACATAAAAGTGCAAGGTGGAGCAGAAAGAGCAGTTGTAGAAGCTTCAGTGAGTTATCCAGATCTAGCTAAGGTATTAAAGAAGGTGGCTGCAATAAACAACAGATTTTCAATGTAGACGAAACGACCTTATACTGGAAGAAGATGCCATCTAGGCATTTCATAGCTGGAGAAAAGTGAACGCTTGGCTTCAAAGCTTCAAAAAGCAGACTGATTGCTTTATTAGAAGTTAACGCAGATGGTGAGTTTAAGTCAAAGCCGATACTCTTGCACCATTCTGAAAAGCCTGGCATCCCTTAAGGATTGTGCTAAATCTTTCCTTTGCTCTACAAGTGAAACAAAAAAGCCTCGGTGACAGTGTATATATATATATATATATCTTACAAATGGTTTCTGACTATTTGAAGCCCTCTTTTGAGACCTACTGCTGAGAAAAAAGATTGCTTTCAAAAGGGTACTTCTCATTCACAATGTACCTGTTCACCCAAGAGCTCTGATAAAGATATACAACAAGATTAATTTTTTTTCCAATTAAGGTATGTACATTGTTTTTAGACATGTATGTGTATCATGTTCAACTCTTTGCAGCCCTTTTAACTGGAGCCCACCACACTCCTCTCTCCATGGATTCTCCAGGCAAGAATACTGGAGGGGGTTGCCATGCCCTCCTCCAGGGGATCTTCCTGACTCAAGGATCAAACCCATGCCTACTGTGGCTCCTGCTTTGCAGGTGGATTCTTTACTGCTGAGCCACTGGGGAAGCACCATTTTTAGACATAATGTACACTTAATAGACTATAATACATTGTAAGCATAACTTTCATATGCACTGGGAAACTAAGTCATGTGACTTGCTTTATTGAAATATTCACTTTATTGTAGTGATCTGAATGAATCTACAGTGTCTTTGAGGCTTTGAGGCATACCTGCATAGAAATTCTTCAGTCAAATAACCCTTCCCACTCTGGCATCAGTCATCAAAAACATCCAGCCATGCACTTGTCACCTACAAGAATTGCCCATTAGCTGAAGGGAGGGAGGGACAAACAGAAGAATAAATCTGCTTCCTTAAACCTATAAAGATTTAAACTCTTTGTTAATTATATTTGAATTTGTGCTTAGTCAGCCCGACTTAGCAGCAGCAGCAGCAGCAGCCCCATGGACTGTAGCCCCCCAGACTCCTCTGTCCATGGGGATTCTCCAGGCAAGGAATTCTGGAGTGTGCTGCCATGCCCTCCTCCAGAGGATCTTCCCAACCCAGGGGTCAAACCCAGGTCTCCCACATTGCAGACAGATTCTTTACCATCTGAGCCACCAGGGAAGCCCATGAATACTGGAATGGGTAGGCTATCTCTTCTCCGGGGTTCTTCCTTACCTAGAAAATGAACCAGGGTCTCCTGAATTGTAGGCGGGTTCCTTACTGGTTGATCTAGCAGGGAAGGCCCTATTAGCAGGCCCTAAAATACTACAAAATTAGCATCAGTAAATGACTAGCTTCCCACTTCAATGAGGAAAACAACTTTTTAAAATTTGATTTTGTTCTATTCCCCCTTGAATCTACAGCATCTATTGTAGTACAAAGAAGTCAAAAAATATTTGCTGAATAAATAAATGTTCAAAAGTTCTGCATGAAATTAATGAGGCCACTGAGTATAGATACTCTCTCTCTATATATATATACTCTCTCTATATATGTATATACTCTCTCTATATATGTATATATACTCTCTATATATATACCTATACATATCAAAAAGGACTATAATGCTAGTTTTATCAAGTACTGAGCTTTAGAAGAAAAACCATGCATTTTACAATTGAACAATTTAAGTTCAAATTTAGTTATCCCTCTTAAAATGAATCACTGGATCAACATGAGCAGCTGCTTTAGCGCCTCTGAGATTGTTTCCTTATAAGATGTAGTTAAAAAAAATATTGTATATAATTAAGATATGTTGTGTGCTTTAGATAATCTTTGAGACATATAGTGGTTCCTCTGTGAATTCCCTTTCATTAGACTGCTTTATGATAAACAATAAATTTAAGAATTATAAATAGCAAACCATAGCTGTTCATAATCTTATATTTTATTCATCATTGGATTTTAATAAATATTTATATTTCTAAGTATCCAAAACAAAATTGCAATAGCATAGATCTTTAATTTTATCAAAAAATATGTGTTTATTTACTTCTTTGTATCCACTAACAGTCTCCAATAATTTTCTGCTAGTTTTCCTTTCTATATATAACCATTTTGTTCTCAAAATACTAATTATTTTAGGGATCTCTTAAACAGATCTCTATAAATACTTAATAAACTGCTGTCACTTGTCTTATTAATTAACATACATAAGATCAAACAAGTGATGTCATATTTTGCAAAATAGAGCTTTGTGTTTAGTAGTTTTTTTTTTTTTATGAATGTGAGAGAATGATCTGGCAATCTGGCTTTAACATCTGTTGCTCAATTACTAGCCAGAAACAATTCTACAGATTTCAATGACATTAGTCAGTGCCCCAGGTATGGATGTCCTTTCTTATCAGAGGAAACCTCCTTAATGAGAGATATTCAAAAGGTCAAGTTTGAGTTGTAAGAAATGAAAGGTACTCACATTTCTAGTAGAAAAAAATTTATGATTTTCAGAATTAGTTTCCACTGTTACAATAGAATTAGAATCTCTTGGATTTCAGCTCCCAGAAATTATGACTTATTTTTCAAATGGAGGACTCACACTATGGTAAATAACTTTTCAGTCTATTTCAATATCTAGTCTTAAGTAAGATTATTTACTTAAACACTTATTTGTATTTTTTATAGAGAGAAGAAAGTTTGAAAAAAAAAATGTTCTCTAGCCAATAAACCCAAGATATATATGGAAGATAACATTTTATTCTAACATATATTAAGTCTATTCCTTTTTTCTGCTAGCACTCCAGTGGAGTTTAATGTTGAATTATGAGGATAAAGAGCAAGTGCACCCAGTGGAAAAAAAAAAATTGTCAGTGTATCTCTTATCTTATTTTGATTTGTTTGCAAATTTTAATTTGATTGATTTCAAAATACCTGAAACACAGCTTCACTGCTGTTGAGAATAATATCAAATCATTTGTCTGTGTTTGCCATTTAAAAATCTAACTGTGCTCTCAAAAAAGGAGTCCTGATTTGTATAATTTTCCCATTTACATAGAGTAAATAATCCCAGTACAGTTGAAAACAAGATATTACCAATATGATATTACTGAATGAATAGTTGGGAATTACTACACAAGTCATTGGAAACTCTAAGGGCCAGCAGCTCAAGCATATCAGTTATAACATCAGTTATAATGTAAAGTTATTTGCTCAAAGAACATGATGTTTACTTCTTCCTTGCTTAGAATTGAATTAAGTATATTTGGCTAGCTCAAAGTAATTACATTTGCAAAGAATAAGCACAATAGGAAAGTTAGATGGTATTCAGTCCCCACCACCCCAAAGCTAAAAGCAAACCAAGGAAAGCATATGACATCTATGCTTATATGGAAGTCTCTTTTACCTTATATATAGTTTTATTAACTCAAGCCTATATAGAAATCATTTTTATTAGTTGGAACATCATGATTTAATAAAGATTTTAAACAGAGATCTTCAATGGCTTCCCTGGTGGATCAGACAATTAATAATCTGCATGCAATGTGGGAGACCTGAGTTCAATCCCTGTATTGGGAAGATCTTCTGGAGAAGGGCATGGCAATCCACTCCACTGTTCTTGCCTGGAGAACCCCCAGATACAGAGGAGTCTGATGGGCTATAGTCCAGGGGTCACAAAGAATCGGACACGACTAAGCGACTAAGCACAAAGACATAAAAGTATAATTATTCCCCAGTGGATGTTTAAGAAAGCCATACAAAGCAAAGTTATTGTAGCTGAAGAATCAGGATGGGCCCCCACTCAAGATCTGGTGTAGGTGTTTGTTCTAATGATGCCACATATACACACAAAGAGGGTATGAAAATGTCTATTATTGTTAGAGAGAATAGCAGGACTCCAAACCTGATTCAGAATGCTTTGAGAGAGCTAGAAGAGACTGGCTTGGTTATTCTCTGGTTTTCATTTTCTTGTTTTGTTTTTTATAGTAAGTAGGGATTGGTGTAGGTTCCTGCATATGGTTTTCCTGCATTGCCAAATGTGTGAGCTACTTATCAACTTTCTTAAATCAGGGACAGAGGGTGGAGAGGAAAGGGTTAGGGTTAAAATATGACAGTCATATATAAAAAAAAAAAAGTCAGACTTTACTACAAGAATAAACATGAAGAGTCATGAGACATGTTCATTTTAATAAAGATGACTTCATCTGTTCATATTCCTACTGAAGTCACAGGGAAATACCCAGTTAACTTTTTAATCTTGAGGAAATTATGATGAGGTACCTGCTTCAAAAGGAAGTTATGGGGACTTTGCTGATATTCAGTGGTTTAGACTTTACCTTCCAATGCAGGGAGTGCAGGTTGGATTTCTGGTCAGGGAGATAACATCCCACATGCCTTGAAGCCAATAAATAAACAAAAATAAAACAGAAGCAGCATGTGAAAAATTCAAGAAAGACTTTAAAAATGGTCCACATAAAAAAATTTAAAAAGAGGAAATTATGCTTTGGGATACTCCAGATAAACAAATGAATTTCATTTCTCTTAACTTTATTATTTCCAGCAGAGCTTTAGGACCTGATATTATTAGAAGAAAAACGTAAAGACAACTGCTGAGGACCCACTAGTCACATAGAGGGGAATATGTGTCAATATTAGTAAATAACATCATGAGAATTTAAGACATCAATCTTAGTATATGTGATCCTAAAAATATAAAAAAAACCCTAACGTAACTATTGAAATAAATTGTGTCAGTATATCTCTTACATGGATTTGAATAAATTGTAATGTAATAGATTTAAAAATAGCACTCTGGTTAGCAGCTAGTAGAGACCAATATCAGTGTAGCTTTCTCTCTCCACTGTCTTCAAAAAATGCTATTAATTCCTGAGTGTTATGCACTCAGAAGAGTGTCTTGCTTTTATAAAGAAGCAAATAGTTTATCTCATTATGAGAAGAAAAGAATGTCCATTATCCAAATGGTAAACATTACATTTGCTGTTCTTCAGTGAAACGTGCAATTTTTAAAATACTCTCACGTTAGTTGAAGACAGGATTCTTAGGGTGGCAAAGCACCTAATTCAAGTCATAGATCAAAGACAATTTTTGTTTCTTTCCTCATTTTTCTCTTGATAAATTTGATTTAAATAAAGTAGACAAAATTCAGATAGTCTAGATTTTTATGTTGTTGAAGTGTGATTTGTGTTCCTCCAAAATTCACATGTCAGACTCCTAATCACCAGCACCTCAGAATGTTACCTTATTTGGAAAAATATAGAATCACTGTAGATGTTAATTAGCTGAGTTAAGAGAAAGTGATGCTGGAGTAAGGTGGGCTCCTAATCCATCTGGTTGGTATTCTTATGAAAAGGGAAATTTGTACACAGACACCTATAACAAGGATAATGCCATGTGAAGATGAAGGTGAAGATCAGGGTGCTGTAACATCTACAAGACAATGAATACCAAAGATTGCTAGCAAACCATCAGAAACTTGTACATTATAGGTCTCAGAAGGAAGAAAGTCTGTCAACACTACCATCTTGCACTTCTAGACTCCTGTAAGACAGTAAACTGGTTAACAGTAAGTAAACTGGTTAACAGTAAGCAGTGACAGTAAACTGATTCTGTCTGCATCATACAATTTGTCATGCTTTGTTATGGCAGCCTTAGGAAATTGATATACCTATAAACCAGAAAACACATCATCTTTAAAATTAACACATTTTTCTCTTGTTTCTTGATATTGCAAACTTAAACTTACAAAATTTCTATCTAGCTCTTTTGAAATAAGTGAAAACAAGTTAAAGCAAGATATACATACACACACACACACACACACACACATATATATATATATATATATATATATAATTTAAGCAATTTAAACACTTATATTAACTGTTGCTTGCCAGGCAGTGTATTGCTTTTTTAAGTTTAATAAAGTTAGATGGATAGTGTTTTGACAAGTGTTAAATATATGTCTTGTCATAACACAGTATTATAAAGTAACTATACTCCAATGGAAAACTTTTAAAATGTCATGTCACTTCAAGAAGTTGCCTGGAAATATGACCTAGTAGTCATTATTGGAGATTTTAGCAATATTTAATTCATTTGAATTATATGATTTCTGTAACCCATTACCTACTTTGGGAAGTTTAAAATTCTTTTCTTTGAATTCTGCAATGGTTCCTTTCTTTAATTAGGAAATTATAAGTTTAAAAAAATTTACTGACAGATCTTAATGACACAATCATGAGTATAGATTATAAACCTGATTATGCTGTTCGAGTGTGTTAGTCTGTCAAACTGAATCAATAATAAAGAAGTTGTAGAAAGATACATTTCAGTCAGCAGAAGATAAAGAAAAAAAAAAAACACTGTTGGATGGAAAGCACTCATGTTTAACAATGATTTTGTACTTTAGGGAGAGTCCTACAATATGATTCTGTGCTAAGGAAACGTATTAATAGGGAAATTTGATAGGTATGAGGAAAGCAGAGGTAAATGTTAGTTATAATAGTCCAGGGCTAGTTGCACCTTAAATAACAGGTAAAAATAAATAAATTACTGTGTATTTAGGTAAAGATGCTATAACTATTTTGAGTTTTGTTATCATTTAAATCCACAAATATTTGTTGAGCATATCCTGCTTTCTAGTTATTGAACATATGCAGATGAATGTATCTTAAATTTCATAATGATAATGCTGATTTTGGTAACACTAAATTAGTAAATTAGAATCATATTGATTATCTTTTAGAAGTCAATGTTTAGAAGAATAAATAGCTAATTTATTAGTTGAGTACAACCATAATCTTGTCCATTAGTAGCACAGACATATTTCAACTCAGAGCCGTTTATTATAACCCAGTAATGCTGTTAAATGAAGGACACTGAATATGTGAGAAGGAAATAATTTTAAACAAATTGCACATAAATTAGTTTGACTATAATTTTAAAATGCACATTTATTGATCCTGACAGCTCTCAATCTAACGACTCATTTTCATGAAACAGAGTCTTGTCAGGATGATTAGCTATTTTGCAGGAAGCTGTCAATCACATAAATGCTGAAGGTCTCAGCTTCTGTTTGCGTGTCTCTAATTTCCTGTACTGTTTGCTGCCACCACAATATTGATTTCACCTTATTTTGGCAATGATGAATAGTGAAATTATGAAGACAGATTTAGGAGCTACTTTGATTCCATAATATTAAACTACTTTAAAAGAGCCTGCTTTATTTCTGAATGCATTTCATTTCAAGAAAAATTATATTGTATACCAAATTATAAAGTTGTATTTTTGGGAGTTAGGGCAGTTTAGATAAGTTTTGACATTGTTTACTATCCCATAAATTTAAAAAAGCTTTTCAATTTATAAAAGAAATATATGGAAACTGAAGGTAGAATTCCTTATAAGGCAAAACATATTTTAAATTGAGAAACATTGCAATGTATATCTTGTTAACATATGGTTTTGTTATAAGTGAACAATTTAGTGTTTTAATATATAAAAGCCTCACTTTGAGTAAGTGCTTATATTCAAATTGTTTATCTACCTAGTGACTTTTTCCTGCCATAAAAATTATGGTGAGAACAACTTATCTAAGAAGTAAACCATATCTCAACATATTGTTCATAACTAAGTGAGTTGGTTGTCAGATTTCTATTGGAAACACTTTAAGCAAGACACTTGTCTATCAGAATTCGGAGATATTGATAATAGCCAGAAAAAGTAAAATTTTATTTTCCTTGCATAAACTCATACTGCCAAAATCCAAACATGCTTTACTATTGCCTTTATCTCTGTATTTCATTCTAAATATTTCTGTAAAATGAGCTTATAGATTTAAGAGTCCTACAGTGTTTCTTATTCTCTTTTTGAGTGACAGCTACTCCAAATATAGGCCAAAACATTTTAAAACATTAGGGCAATGCAGTATATTTAGGTGGTTCTTGTTGTTCAGTCACTCAGTTGTACACTACTCTTTGCAGCTCCACGGAGGGCACAGTAGTCTTCCCTGCATTGCAACATCTCCCAGAGCTTGCTCAAACTCATGTCCGTTGAATCAGTGATATCATCCAACATTCTCGTCCTCTGTCATCTCCTTCACCTCCTGCCTTCAATAGTTCCCAGCATCAGTGTCTTTTTTAATGAGTCAGCCCTTCTAATCAGGTTGCCAAAGTATTGGGGCTTCAGCTTTAGCATCAGTCCTTCCAATGAATATTCTGAATTAATTTCCTTTCAGACTGACTGGTTTGATCTCCTTGCAGTCCAAGGGAGTCTCAAGAGTCTTCTGAAACACCATAGTTCAAAAGCATCAATTCTTTGGCACTCAACCTTCTTTATGGTACAACTTTCACATTCTTACATGACTAGTGGAAAAATCACAGCTTTGGCTAGATGGACCTTTGTCCACAAAGTTCCTGTTTGTTGGGTTTGTTGGCAAAACCCTGTTTAGGTTTGTCATAGCTTTGCTTCCAAGGGGCAAGCGTCTTTTAATTTCATGGCTGCAGTCACCATCTGCAGTGATTTTAGAGTCCAAGAAAATACAATTTGTCACTGTTTCCATTGTTTCCCCATCTACTTGCCATGAAGTGATGGTACCAGATGCCATTATCTTAGTTTTTTGAATGTTGAGTTTTAAGCCAGCTTTTTCACTCTTCTCTTCCACCTTCATAAAAAGGCTCTTTAGTTCCTCTTTGCTTTCTGCCATAAGGGTGCTGTCATTTGCACATCTGAGGTTATCAATATTTCTCCTTGCAGTCTTGATGCCAGCTTGTGCTTCATCCAGACTGGCATTTCTGATGATGTACTCTGCATATAAGTTAAATAAGCAAGCTGCCAATGTATAGCCTTGATGTACTCCTTTCCCATTTTGGAGCCAAATGTTGACCCATGTCCAGTGTTAACTGTTGCTTCTTGACCTGCATACAGGTTTCACAGGAGGCAGGTATGGTGGTCTAGTATTCCCATCTCTTTAAGAATTTTCCACAGTTTGTTGTGATGCACACAGTCAAAGGTTTTAGTGTAGTCAGTGAAGCAGAAGTAGATATTTGTTTCTGGAATTATCTTGCCTTTTCTATGATCCAATGGATGTTTGCAATTTGATCTCTGGTTCTTCTGCTTTTTCTAAACCCAGCCTGAACATCTGGAAATTCTCAGTTCACATACGGTTGAAGCCTAGCTTAGAGAATTTTAAGCATTGCTTTGCTAGCATGTGAAATGAATGCAATTGTGCCGTAGTTTGTGCATTCTTTGGCATGGCCTTTCTTTGGGATTGGAATGAAAACTGACCTTTTCCAGTCCTGTGGCCATTGCTGAGTTTTCCAAATTTGTTAGCATATAAGTGCCACATTTTCACAGCATCATATTTTAGGATTTGAAATAGTTCAACTAGAATTCCATCACCTCCACTAGCTTTGTTCATAGTGATACTTCCTAAAGACCACTTGACTTCACACTACAAAATATCTGGTTGTAGGTGAATGCTCACACCAAGTGGTTATCTGGGTCTTTAAGATCTCTTATGTACAATTCTTCTGTGTATTCTTGCCACCTCTTCTTAATATCTTCTGCTTCTGTTAGGTCCATACCATTTCTTTCCTTTATTGTGCTCATCTTTGCATGAAATTTTCCTTTGGTATTTCTAATTTTCTTGAAGAGATTTCTAGTCTTTCCTATTCTATTGTTTTCTTCTATTTCTTTGCACTGATCACTGAGGAAGGCTTTGTTATATCTTCTGCTGTTCTTTGAAACTCTGCATTCAAATGTGTATATCTTTCCTTTTCTCCTTTGCCTTTTGCTTCTCTTCTTTTCTCAGATATTTATAAGGCCTCCTCAGATAACCATTTTGGCTTTTTTCATTTCTTTTTTGGGGGATGGTTTTGATCAACACCTCCTTTACAACGTTATAGACCTCCATCCATAGTTCTTCAGGCACTCTGTCTATCAGATCTAATCCCTTTAATCTATTTTTCAGTTCCACTGTGTAATTGTAAGTGGTTTAATTTAGGTCATACCTGAATCTTATTTAGGTGGTGGTGGAAGTTAAATATGCACAATCCCATTAACATAGGGTCATTCAACAGGAGATGATTGCTTGATTGAACACTATAATTAAATCTAAAAAAATGAGTTTTAATTGTTAAACATAACTGTTTAAGGACATTTTAAAAGTTGTTTTACAGAACTTACCTCACTGCTGGGTTTTTGGACCAATTTTGTTATTTTAAAAGTGAAATTAATCAGAAACTACTTTAACATCTCTTTTTGATTATCCAATGTGTGCCAGGCATATGATTATGCTTTGAAAATAATAAGGAAGCTATAATCAATGACTCCAAAGAGCTCATTGCTTGGTGAGTTATTAGAAGACACACATACAATTCACCATCATGCAATAAGATGAATATTTATAAGGAATATGGATAAAACACTATGGTAGGACTGTTTCAATAGAAAAAGTTTGCAAAACATCTATGTAGTTTTATATTTTCTAATGGTTTCATTAAAACTGTTAAATACAACCTTAAATTATAAGAATTGATTTATATAATTTAAATAACCAATATATCATTTCAAATAATTAATATAAGCCTTATTAATAATTTATTTTGCATTCTTTTTCATACCGTTAATAAGACTTTGATTTCTGGTGTGTATAGTTAACTTAAAACCAATTTCAAGTGCTCAGTAGTCATATGGGCTGGTGGCTACTGTAAAGAAGAGATCAGCCCTATGAAATTATAAAGGAAGGTGCTATATACTTAAAAATAGCTATCACTTGCCTATTATTTTTTCTATCATATTACCAAACTTTGTTGTTCATATCTTTTACTATTAGGCATAATGTAAAGCAAATAAGAACTTGGTGTAACACATACAGAAAGAGTAATGTTATTTTGAAATTAGTTAAGTATATTGTGCAGTTATGTTGCAAATCCATTGTGAACTCAAATACTTTGGGCCAGGAGGACAGTGGCCAGAAAACCAGTACTTCCAATTTACAGTGATATACAAATTGCCTTAAACAGTGTGTATTTAGTTGGAATGTTCTTGAAGCAGATCAAAACCTTTGGTACTAAAATATAGGAAACAACCTTTATGCCTTTGCTTTTGATATTATTATTTTGTGGGAAGAATAGTTAACCTGAGGTCTAAGTTGTTGTTCAGTCTCTAAATCATGTCCGATTCTTTGCGACTTCATGGACTGCAGCACGCCAGGCTCCTAGGTCCTCCACCTCTCCCAGAATTTGCTCAAATTTAAGTCCATTGAGTAAGTGATGTGATCTAACCATCTCCTCCTTTGCTGTCCACTTCTTTTGCCTTCAATCTTTCCCAGCATTGGATCTTTCCCAAAGATTTGGCTCTTCACATCAGGTAACCAAAGTATTGGCGCTTCAGCACCAATCCTTCCAATGAATATTCAGGGTTGATTTCCTTTAGGATTGACTGGTTTGATCTCCAAGGGACTCTTCTTTTCACAAATTTTGAAGTGCTGTTGACTACAATACTATATATAGCACTGTATTGTAGAACTTACTTCTCTAGCTGAATTCATAACTAAAATTTTACTCCCTGAACAACATTGTCCCCACTCCCTCTTTGCTGGAAAGAACTAGTACAGTCTCTCTCTACCTCAGGTAAGTGGAGTCACACAAGATTGGCTTTCTATCACTGACTTATCTAGCTTAATGTCCTCCAGGTTCCTCCATGGTGTCATAAACTGCACATAGAACTTCCTTGGTTTTAAGGCCAAATAGGATTTATTTTTACCTAAATAAAACATTTTCTTTATCCACGTATCTGTCAGTGGATACTTGGGTTGTCTCCATAGCTTGACTATTATGAATAATGCTGTAGTGAACATATGAATGCAAATATTTATTCAATATCCTAATTTCAGTTCTTTTGGATATAGACCCAGAAGTGGAATTGCTTAATTACTAGAAGTTCTATTTTTAATTTTTGGGGGAACCTCCACACTGTTTTCAATAGCCACTATAGTTCTTCACATTCCTACCAATAGTACACAAGTTTTCCAATTCACTCCTTCATTGCTAACACTCATTCCATTTTTTATAACAACCATCTTAACTGGTTTTAATTTGCATTTTTCTGATAATGTTGTTGAGTATCTTTCAATATATACTTACTGGGTACTTGCATGTTTTACTTGGAGTAATGTCTGTTTAAGTCCTTTGCCCACTTTAAATCAAGTTTGTTTATTTACTTATTTATTACTATTGAGTTATTACTATTGAATCCCTTATATATTTTGAAAATTAATCCCTTATTAGATATATGGTTTGAAAATATTTTCTTTCATTGTATAAGTTCTTTTTCATTGTGCTGATTGTTTCCTTTGCTATGTAGAAATTTTTTGGGGGTATAATCCCACTTGTCCATTTTGACCCTTGTTTTTGGTGTCATATCCAAGAAATCACTTCCAAGATCAAGAGGCTTTCCCCTGTGTTTTCCCTGTGTTTTCTTTCAGAAGTTTTATAGTTTAAGGTTTTAGTTTAGGAGTTTTATAGTTTTAGGTTTTACATTTAAGGTTTTATTTCATTATGAGTTGATTTTTGTGTTTGGTGAAATATGGGGATCCAATTTCATTTTTTTGGTGCATGTGGATTTTCAATTGTCCCACAAACACTTTCAAACATTGAAGAGAACATAAGCTTGGTGCTAGTGGTTTAGTCACTAAGTCACGTCCGACTCGTGCGAAGCCTGGTAGGCTCCTTTGTCGATGGGATTCTCCAGGCAAGAATACTGGAGTGGGTTGCTGTTTCCTTCTCCAGGTGATCTTCCCAACCCAGAAATCGAACCCAGGTCTCCTGGATTCCAGGCAGATTTTTTATCGACTAAGCTATGAGGGAAGCATGAGTAGAACCTTGCCAAACTCATTTTACAAAGCCAGTATCATCCTCATATGAAAATCAGTCAAAGATACTGTAAGAAAGGAAAATTACAGGCCAACATCCCTGATGAACAAAAACCTCAACAAAATAATAGCAAACCAAATCCAGCAATTCGTTAAAGGGATCATTCACCATGATTGAGTGAGATTTATCTTTGAGAAGAATGGTTCAATATCCACAAAGCAAGCAATGTGATATACCACATTAAAAGAATGAAGGGTAAAAACCACACGATCATCTCCACATGCAGAAAAATCTTTGGACAAAATGCATATCCTCTTATGATAGAAAAATACTATAAACGAGGTATAGAAGGATGCACCTCAAAATAATAAAGATGCTATACAACAAGTTCACAGTTCAATAGGTTCAATGCTATCCCTATCAACGTCTCAATGGCATATCTTACCGAAATAGACAAAAATTCTCATTTTTAAAAAAAATGAGCTTATACTCCACCTAAAATTATTATCAACTATTAGCTATAGTCCTTGTGTTGTATGTTACTCCCTTTTGTGATGTAGGTTTTTACTTCTTAATATCCTTTATTTTGTCCTTCCCTCACCTCTCTTCCCATTGATTACAACTAATTTGTTCTCTATATCTGTGATTGTGTTTCTGTTTTGCTTTATTCCTTTGTTTTATATTTTAGATTTCACAGATCAGCAAAAATATGCAGTGTATTTCTTTGTCTGATTTATTTCATTAAGCATAACACAATCCAGGTAAATCCATGCTGTTGTAAATGGCAAAATTTCATTCTTTTTATGGCTGGGTAATATAGATAGATAGTTAGGTCTCACATTCTCTTTATCCATTCATCTCTTGATGGACACTTAGGTTAGTTGCATATCTTGATTGTTGTAAATAGTGATGCTGTGAATACTGGGGTCCATATATCTTCTTGAATTAGTGTTTTGGTTTCTTCAGATATATACCCATAAGTGAAATTTGTAGATCCTATGATAGTATTACTTTTACTTTTTTGAGGAAACACTGTATTGTTTTCCATAGGGGCTGTACCAATTTACAGTCCCATCATCAGAATACGAGTTCCCTTTTCTTCACATCCTTGACAGCACTTGTTATTGTGTGAAGTGAACTTTCATTGTGATTTTGATTTGAATTTCCCTGATGTTGTTGTGTTTTATGGATCACAAAATACCCATAATAACCAAAGAAATCTTGAGAAAGAAGAATGATGCTAGAGGCATCACTATTCCTGATTTCAGAAAATAAATCTTAAGTAATCAAAACACTATGGTACTGGCATAAGGACAGACATGTAGAGCAATGAAAGAGAATAAAGACCTCAGGAAAAAATTTCATGCACATATAGTCAGCTGGTTTTTGACAAGAGTACCAAGAGTTCACAATGGGAAAAGAATAGCTTATTCAAAACTCAGAATTTTTATAATGAAATTGTCAGAATTAAGTTATCAGTCAAATGAAGTTCATAAAACAAAGAATGTAGTCAACATTTTAAGACTGACATGAACTCTTATATTTGAAGATTTATGCTCATTAGTTCAAGAACATTACAGTAGTTTCAAATCTGTTACGTTTTAAAGGAGTCTTTAATTTGATAAATAATCTTAGTGGAAGCACTTTATTTAGAACAAGGTATAGCTCTATAGACTCTCCAGGTCTGATTGATTATTTCTATCAATGAATAAATAAAATACATATAAAATATTATAAGCTTAATAATTATATTTAGAGTAAATAAATAAATGTGGAGTGAAAGATAAAATATTCTGAGGCCAAATAAGGCAGTAAAAATTTAAAGAAAATGGAAATTTGACTATTTTGTATAAACTATTAATGTGAGATTTGAAGATAAAGCATATATTTGGCATATTTGTGACTTTGATTAAAATTATTATATTGATAACATCCCTGTATTAGATGATTTATGTTGTCAAGACTCTTAATGCATCATTGCATGTGTGTGCATGCTGTCACATCAGTCATGTCCAACTCCGTGCGACACTAGGGACTGTAGCTTGCCAGGATGCTCTGTCGACAGGACTCTCCAGGCAAGAATACTGGAGTGGGTTGCCATGCCCTCCTCCAAGGGATCTTCTCAACTCAGGAAGCAAACCCGCATCTCTTATGTCTCTTGTGTTGGCGGGCAGGTTCTTTACCACTAACACCACCTGGGAAGCCATCACTAAGATGGTCCAAATCAAATGTAACTGGAAAAGTGTAATTTGTGGGATCTGTCTTCACAACTGTGAATTTTTACCATTCAGATTTAAATATGTAAGTTTCTTAATTGGACAGCTTGCATTTGAATCCAATAATATTGGTAATAATATTTTAATTTATTTAAGAATAATTGAAAGTTGTAATTGGGAAATAATAATCCTGAGTGTTGTACCACTACAGCACTCTGAGTTTATTCAATGAGTAGAATTAAGAACAAAAGAGAGAAATTAGAGAGGTGTATTTCTTACTTGGTTATAGAGCCAATTCACAATAGAAACCTTCTAGATTGTAATAGATTGTAGAGTAAAATATCATTTGCAATCATTTGAATTGCTCACTGGTAAGTTAGTTAACAACATGCTATAGAGACTTCTTTCAGTATATTGGAAATGCTATGATCTCTCCCCAAAATAAGGAATATTTATTTTAATAGCTAATGGGTTTTAAACATAATACAGTTATAATTAGTTGCATCATAGTCTGAACCATTTCCAAATGAATAACACTCATTTATAAATATTACTTATAAACCCTAATTTTTATTTTATCATGTGGCAGTGTGTATACTTACAAAAATTGTGATTTTATCCTCAAAGAACTACCTTATAATCTAGGTTCAAATATCTCACATATTACAGATTTAATTAAGGAGTTTCAAAGAATGTAACATAATCAATATTGCACACTTGTTAAACATTTTCATTCTATGTAATATCTTCAAGAGAGGCTACTATACATCATGTCCTAAGTGACCAAAAAACAAGCTCCTTGACATTTACAGTAAAAGATTTTGAGTATAACAGCAGTTTTTTAAAAATAACATCACACCAAACATAAGGAAATTGTGGAGATATATAAATATATATAATGAAATCATCTCTTTGGGATTTATAGAAATGCCCATAAATGTCAAAAATATTTAAGTTTTAGATAAGTCATTGTTATTTTTAAACATACAGCCCTATAAGATTTCTAATTACCATTAGTGTATTTTAATATTTTAACAATGTTAGTTAATTGCAAATTGATTTGAAGTTATGAAAAATAATAAAAAGTATCTGGTGAACCCTTTGCCCACTTTTTACCAATGTCTTGCAAAACTGCTGTACAATATCAGAGTCAGGACACTGACATTGACATAGTCAAGATACATGACAATTCCTTCACCACAAGGGTCTCTTACTTTGCCCTTTTATAAAACCACCGACTTCCCTCCCAGACAATCCCTGCACATCCTCAACTCAATCCCTGGAAGCCCCTAGTCTGTTCTCCGTTGCTAAAGTTGGTACTTCAGAATGTTATACGCATAAAATTATACAGTAAAATTGGGATTGACCTTTTTTTTTTCCCCACTCAGCTTAATTCTCTGGAGATTGATCCAGGATGTTGTATGTATTGTCAAAGATAAATAAAACCAGACATTAATTAAAGTGTTAAACACAGATTGTAATCAGTAATATACTGTTGCAATGGCCACAAAATTAAAAGACGCTTGCTTCTTGGAAGAATAGCTATGACAAACTTAGTGCATTAAAAAGCAGAGACATCACTTTGTTGACAAAGGGTTCATATTGTCAGTTCAGTTCAGTTCAGTCACTCAGTCGTGTCCAACTCTTTTCAACCCCATGGACTGCAGCACACCAGGCTCCCGTGTCCATCACCATCTCCTGGCGCTTGCTCAGACTCATGTCCATCAAGTCGGTGATGCTATCCAACCATCTCATCCTCTGTCGCCCCCCATATTTTCAAAGCTATAGTCTTTCTATTAGTCATGTGTGGATGTGAGAGACCATAAAGAAGGTTGAGTGCAGAATTGATGCTTTCAAACTGTGGTGCTGGAGAAGACTCTTGAGAGTCCCTCAGCACCAAGAAGATCAGTCCAGTCCATCCTAAAGGAGGTCCACCCTGAATATTCATTGGAAGGATTGGTGTTGAAGCTGAAGCTCCAATATTTTGACCATCTAATGTGAGGAGCCAACACATTGGAAAAGAATCCTGATTCTGGGAAAGATTGAGGGCAAGAGGAGAAGGGGGCAACAGAGGATGAGATGGTAGGATGGAATCACTAATTCAATAGACATGAGTTTAAACAAACATGGGGAGATAATGAAGGGCAAGGAAGCTTGGCGTGCTACAGTTCATGGGGTTAAAAAGAACTGGACATGACTCAGTGACTGAACAACAGCAATACTATTGCAATGGAGTTTAGTGAGAAGTGAACTTCTCTTTGTACAGAGATGACTGGGCATTTTATGGGAGAATGAAGGAATAGGGAGCAGGATGAGTGGATGTTGATGGCATCAGAGAACTGAAAAATGTTTTAAAAGCTGTAAGGGGAAAACAATAAAATGGGAAAGACTAGAGATCTCTTCAAGAAAATCAGAAATACCAAGGGAAAATTTCATGCAAAGATGGGCTCCATAAAGGACAGAAATTGTATGGACCTAACAGAAGCATAAGCTATTAAGAAGAGGTGGCCAGAATTCACAGAAGAACTGTACAAAAAATTCTTCATGACCCAGATAATCACAATGGTGTGATCACTCACCTAGAACCAGACATCCTGGAATGTGAAGTCAGGTGGGCCTTGGGAAGCATCACTACCAGCAAAGCTAGTGGAAGTGATGGAATTCCAGTGGAGCTATTTCAAATGCTAAAAGATGATGCTGTGAAAGTGCTGCACTCAATATGTCAGAAAATTTGGAAAACTCAGCAGTGGCCACAGGACTGGAAAAGGTCAATTTTCATTCCAATCCCAAAGAAAGGCAATGCCAAAGAAGGCTCAAACTACCACACAATTACACTCCTCTCATACGCTAGTAAAGTAATGCTCAAAATTCTCCAAGCCAGGCTTCAGCATTATATTGAACTATGAACTTCTAGATGTTCAAGCTGGTTCTAGAAAAGACAGAAGAACAAGAGATCAAATTGCCAACATCTGCTGTTTCATCAAAAAAGCACAATAATTCCAGAAAAACATCTCTTTCTGCTTTATTGACTATGCCAAAGCCTTTGACCATGTGGATCACAATAAGGTGTGGAAAATTCTGAAAGTGATGGGAATACCAGACGACCTGACCTGCCTCTTGAGAAACCTGTATGCAGGTCAGGAAGCAACAGTTATTACTGACCATGGAACAACAGACTGGTTCCAAATAGGAAAAGGAGTACATCAAGGCTGTATATTGTCACCCTGCTTACTTAACTTATATGTAGAGTATATCATGAGAAACGTCGGGCTGGAAGAAGCACAAGCTGGAATCAAGATTTCTGGGACAAATATCAATAACTTCAGAAATGCAGATGACACCACCCTTATGGCAGAAAGTGAAGAACTAAAGAACTTCTAGATGAAAGTGAAAGAGAAGAGTGAAAAAACTTGCCTTAAAGCTCAACATTCAGAAAACTAAGATCATGGCATCAAGTCCTATCATTTCATGGCAAATAGATGGGGAAACAGTGGAAACAGTGGCTGACTTTATTTTTCTGGGCTCCAAAATCACTGCAGATGGTGATTGCAGCCGTGAAGTTAAAAGACACTTACTCCTTGGAAGGAAAGTTATGACGAAACTAGATAGCATATTAAAAAGCAGAGAGATCACTTTGTCAACAAAGGTCCATCTATTCAAGGCTATGGTTTTTCTAGTGGTCATGTGTGGATGTGAGATATGGACTATAAAGAAAGCTGAGTGCAGAATTGATGCTTTTGAACTGTGATGTTGGAGAAGACTCTTGAGAGTCCCTTAGACTTCAAGGAGATCCAACCGGTCCATTCTAAAGGAGATCAGTCCTGGGTGTTCATTGGTAGGACTGATGTTGAAGCTGAAATTCCAATACTTTTGCCACCTGATGTGAAAAGCTGACTCATTTGAAAAGACCCTGATGCTGGGAAAGATTGAGGGCAGGAGGAGAAGGGGAGAAAAGACAGAGGATGAGATGGTTGGGTGGCATCACCTACTCAGTGGACATTGGTTTGGGTAGACTCTGTCAGTTGGTGATGGACAGGGATGCCAGGCATGCTGTAGTTCATGGGGTCGCAAAGAGTCAGACACAACTTAGCGACTGAACTGAACTGAACTGCATTTCAGACTCTTTAGTTGACTATGAGGGCTACTTCATTTCTTCTAAGTGATTTTTGCCAACAGTAATAGATATAAGGGTCATCTGAATTAAATCTGCTATTCTGGTTCATTATAGTTCAGTTTAATTCAATCATTCAGTCATGTCAGACTCCCCAACCCCATGGACTGCAACATGCCAGGCTTCCCTGTCATCACCAATTCATGGTGCTTGCTTAAACTCATGTCCATCAAGTCGGTGATGTCATCCAACCTTCTCATCCTCTGTTGTCCTCTTCTCCTCCTGCCTTCAATCTTTCGCAGCATCATGGTCTCTTTGAATGAGTCAATTCTTTGTATCATGTGGCCAAACTATTGAAGTTTCAGCTTTAGCGTCAGTCCTTCCAATGAATATTCAGGACTGATTTCCTTTAGGATTGACTTGTTTGATCTCCTTGCAGTCCAAGGGATTCTCAAGAGTCTTTTCTAACACCACAGTTCAAAAGCATCAATTCTTCGGTGTTCAGCTTTCTTTAGAGTTCAATTCTCACGTCCATACATGACTACTGGAAAAAGACCATAGTTTTGACTATATGGACCTTTGTTGGCAAAGTAATGTCTCTGCTTTTTAATATGCTGTCTAGGTCAGTCATAATTTTTCTTTCTGGGGCAAGTGTCTTTTAATTTCATAGCAGCAGTCACCATCTGCAATGATTTTGGAGCCCAAGAATATAAAGTCTCTCACTGTTTCCATTGTTTCCCCATCCATTTGTCATGAAATGATGGGACCGTTATTGTTCACTGATTCCTAAAATGTCGATGTTCATTCTTGCCATGTCCTGTCTGACCACTTCCAATTTACGTTAATTCATGGACCTAACTCTCCTGGTTCCAATGCAAGTCTTTAGGGCCAGTGTTAAGGCCTAGTTGAGAAGAGGACTCAGAGGAGCCTGGCTAGAGTTTGCTCAAAGAGAGAATCTTTCTCAGTATTAGTAGTTTATTTCTTTTTGTTGTTCAATAGCCCATGATATGGATTACCACAGCTTGTGCAACAGTTTATCTGTGGAAGGGCATCTAGGCTGTTAACAGTTTTTGCTATTAGTAATAAAGCTAATGAACCTCTGTGTGCCGGGTTTTTGTGATTTTTTTTTTTTTTTTTTTTCATTCTATGGAATAACTTCCAGGAAACTATTGTGAGGTCACATAGTTGCCTGTCTAGTTTTGTTAAAAAGTGATTGCCAAATTGCATTCCTGAGTAGTCACATTACTTAACATTCCCTCCAACAATGTAAAAGTAATAGAGTTTCTCTGCATCCTCACCAGTATTTGGTGCTTTCACTGTTTTTTCTTTAGTTTAACCATTCCAGTAAATTTATAGTGATATCTCATTATAGATTTAATTCTAATTTCTCTAGTATCTAATGATGTTAACATCTTTCCCTGTGCTTATTTGCCATCTGTATGTCCTCTGAGATGAAATGCCTAATCATGTTGTGGGCTCATTTAACTATTACATTGTTTGAGCTTCTACTGTTGAAATTTGACTATTTTTTATATATCCTGGATATAATAGTTTTATACAAAAAGATTCTTCTAAGATTTATTAAATTTATTATTTTAAAATAGTGAATATGGATTATTTTGTGGGTAAATTCCACAAATAAATCTTTATCAGATTGTTATAACCATGAAAATTGATAAAATGTCATTGTCACTGTTGAGTGGTTCCCTGATAGCTCAATTGGTAAAGAATCTGCCTGCAATTCAGGAGACCTGGGTTAAATTCCTGGGTTGGAAAGGTCCCCTGGAGCAGGGAAAAGCTACCTACTCCAGTATTCTGGCCTGGAGATTTCAATAGTCCATTGGGTCACAAAGAGTCAGACACGACTGATTTTCACTTTCACAAAATGATCACCTCTCTTTTATATATTTGGACCTTTTTAAAAAACCTATTTATTTCTTCTACCAATCTATGATCTACTTATAAATCTTTATCTGTTTCATCCATCTCATTAGAACTGATTCAAATGAATTCTTTTTAATGGCTGAGTAATATTCCATGGTGTATATGTACCACAGCTTCCTTATGAGATGGATGAAACTGGAGCCTATTATACAGAGTGAAGTAAGCCAGAAAGATAAAGAACATTACAGCATACTAACACATATATATGGAATTTAGAAAGATGGTAATGATAACCCTATATGCAAAACAGAAAAAGAGACACAGATGTACAGAGCAGACTTTTGGACTCTGTGGGAGAAGGCGAGGGTGGGATGTTTCGAGAGAACAGCATCAAAACGTGTATATTATCTATAGTGAAACAGATCACCAGCCCAGGTTGGATGCATGAGACAAGTGCTCTGGCCTGGTGCACTGGGAAGACTCAGAGGGATTGGGTAGAGAGGGAGGTGGGAGGGAGGATCGGGATGGGGAATACATGTAAATCCATGGCTGATTCATGTCAATGTATGAAAAAAACCACTACAATATTGTAAAGTAATTAGCCTCCAACTAATAAAAATAAATGAAAAAAAAATCTTTATCTGAGTGGATATAATTTTAATAAGATGTAGAAGAATGAACCATGCCTGAAAGTGAAAACTGAGTACCCAAATATTGAATTTGGAGTACACTGGTCTCAGATATTTCAGCTATCTAAAGGAGACTTATAGAGATTTCCAGTTAAATACACTAAAAGTGTTTTGAATCCTAAGATAATGAAAGCTACCAGGACTCAAAAGCTCAAAATATTTAATATTTAGTTAATTCCTATCCCACTTTCTTCTGCAGCTAAAGCAAACATTAGCAACAGGATTGACGTTCACCAGTTCACAAGTAAAATGTTATTTGAAGGAGCTTGCTGGTAGTTGATTATTAAATTTGACTTTCCAATTATAGTGAATTTTTCACCTCTTTCTGGCCCACCCCCTCCCCCCAGCAAATCATGTGAAACTCATTTCACTCAACTTTATTTTTTTAATATCCTTTGTATCCTTCAAATACTACTAATATTTCTTTGGTTAGTTAATTTACCTTTATTTCTCTAATATTTCTTTTAGAAATTTAATTTGTCTTCACAAGATTTGTGTTTCTATTTTGTATTCACCAAGTGACAATTGTCAAGTTTTTAGTGTCATTTTAAACTTAAGTATTTATAGTTGGTAATGATTTACATAAAGTCTTCATTAGCTGATATAATAGTGCAAGCAAGCAGCTATTGAAACACAGTCTATGTGGTCAACTTGACACACAAAAAAATTCTAAAGTCATTATTCCCCACAATGATCTAGTTGATTATATTACATTTTGGCTTCACTTGCTGTCACAAAGCACTAAATATCAAATATTATGAATCCCTAGACATCTAGTCAAATATTCCCATAAAAGAACTTATTACCTCTGATCCTTCTTGTCTCCAATAGATTCTAAAATTTATAGAGAAGAGTTAAGTGGTAAAAGAAAGTTAACAACACTATGATTTGCAGATGCTGTGAATCTAGTAGAAAAAAAAATTAGCTTTTAACTTTTTCCCTCAGTATGCTAGGGGACATAGGGAGTTGTTGCTATGTAAAAAGTCAATGGTCTAAATAGTGTTCCTCATCTTTCCACCTGGAATTGTGTCCTTTAGTTCTTGATTGATGAGTAGTTAAAGATGAGCACATAAGCTAAGGCCTACAGAAGCCAATTAATATGGACAGTATATTTTATTTCAATGAATGAGATTAAAAAAAAAAAAACACATACTTTTCAGGGATATCAATATGTGTGGATCTTAAAACCAAAATTGAAGGTTGCTCAGTGTTTTAGAAATCTGAATTTCTTCCTATAAATAAATAAGGACTGTAAGTATACTTTTTCTTTTTTGTTGGGGCATAGTTGTTTACAGTGTTGTGTTGACTTCTGCTATGTGACAAAGTGAATCAGGTATATGTATACAGATATCTCCTCTGCTTGGGATCTCCCTCCTACCCCTATCCTGTCCCACTCCCCTAGGTCACCACAGAGCAAACTGAGCTCCCTGTGCTATAGAGTACGTTCCCACTAGCTACTATTTCACACACATGGTGGTGTATATATGTCAATCCCAATCTCCCATTTCATCCCCCTACCATGTCCACACATCTGTTCTCTATGTCTGCATCTCTCTTCTTGCCCTACAAATAAGTTCATCTGTATCAGTTTTCTAGATTCTACATATATGTGTTAATAAACAATACTTGTTTATCTCTTTCTGACTTCTTCACTGTGTATGATAGACTCTAGGTCTAACCATGTCTCTACAAAAGACCCAGTTTCATCCCTTTATATGGCTGAGTAATATTCCTTTGTATATATGTATCACATCTTCTCTATCCATTCATCTGACTATGGGCATTTAGGTTGCTTCCCTGTCATGGCTTTTGTATGTAGTGCTTCAATGAACATTGGGGTGCATGTGTCACTATGGAGAACAGTATGGAGGTTCCTTAAAAAAGCTAAAAATAGAACCACCATATAACCCAATAAGTCCATTACTTGGTATATACATGGAGAAAACCATAATTCAAAAAGGAATATAGGTATGTTTTGAAGATCTTTCTGACAGTTATGCAAATAATTATAAGGAATGATTCACAAACTTTGGGGACATAATCAACTCTGTTATATTAAATTTAGCAGAAATAGTCATATTATGATGCTGATGTGCACATGTGAGATTCCTTGATTTGCATGATATCTGCTTATTTTAATAGTAGTTCTCAAACTTTTAAATCTCAGGACCTCTTTTTGATTCCTAAAGGTTATTAGGTACTCATAAAACTTTTGTCTATGTGGTCTATGTCCATTAATACTAATCAGATTAAAATTATAACTGTGAAAATGTATAATCATCATTTCATTTAAATAAAATAATACTAAATCTATTACTAATATAAATAACACATTTAAATAAAATATGATTATTTTTGAAACAGTAGAAGACAGCCAGATTCTCCTATCTGCTGCTGCATTCAATCTTTCACATTGTGTGCTTTTTCTTAAAATATATGAAAAAAATTCAGCTTCTCATAAATCCATAGTTAAAAAGAAAGGAGTATTTAGTAGCATTTTGCATGATAGAGAATATTATTTTTACATAACAGAATATTTTTTATAGATGATTCACTGATCTCATCAAGTGGTAGTTGATGAGATTAAAGTTAGTTGCAATGTAGAATCTGAAACCATATAAAATATTTTGTATTACATTTTGGTGAAATGCATTTGTTAATCTTATAAATTGAATGTATTTTATAATATTGTGTATCTGTCACTTAGAAAGTATTAGTCACTGAGATTTATTATCTTGAAATCTGTCATTTTACAAAAGCATTACATGTCATGGGTCCTCAGGAAATTGTCACTATATCCTCTTGAACAAATAGGAGTGGGGAAAGTAAATATTATTTATTAATATTATTAATTATAGTAGGGCCCTTAAAGAACCCTTAAAAGGATGACAATGAATCCAAGGAATTTTCATACTACTTTTTGAAAATAATTAATTTTAAAGAAATAAGAAAATATTTTGCATCTGAGATGAGAACTGTAAATATTTCAGTTATTTGCCACACTGTTTTTTTTAAAGTGGAGTTAGGGGTAGAATACTGGGGCCAGGCTGCAAAAGATAGATTTTCAGTGGGATTCCTTACACATAAAGTATTCTCAATAATAATAGTCTTGGACTAAGATAGAGTTTACTAAATTTAATTTCTAAATTTCTTTTCTACCTGAACAAATATGAAAAGTATCATACCATAAAGTGCCAAATTCCAGCAGGATTTATATCTACTGTCCTTTTTACATCTCTATATGAATTTTAAAACAATGTTCTAAGAAAAAATATTTGGTAATATAGAATTATCCCATTAAATGCCATCAAATGCAAAGATCCAATATTAAACTACTTTACTTTTTTTCAACTTTATTCTTTCATTTTACAAACTGGGATAAAACTGTGTGTGTTTATTCCCAAATACTTGGGCTTCCCAGGTGGTGCTAGTGGTAAAGAACCTGCCTGCCAATGCAGGAGACGTGAGAAACGCAGGTTCAACCCCTGGGTTAGGAAGATCCTGTGGAGGAGGGCACCGGCAACTCACTCCAGAATTCTTGCGTGGAGGATCCCCACGGACAGAGGAGCCTGGTTGACTATAGTCTATAGGGTCTCAAAGAGTCAGACATGACTGAAGCAATTTAGCCTGCACGCAGCACAAACACACATTCCCAAGTGCTTCTAACATTTGTTTCTTTTATTTTTTATTATGTTTAATATGATATAATGTTCTAATCATGAGTTTTAATTAAAATTAGAGTTGCATAAGCAAGTATAAATCATGAGAAATACTAGAAGACATTAGAAAGATGACCAAGATTTAAAACAGAGGAGAGTTACCTGAACTGAGTACAAAGATGGAGTTTTTTATGTCACCAATAAGACAGACACATAGTCTTTATATTCATGTAACTGAGTCAGATCGCATATAGCAAACATTTGGCCTTTCTTGTATCCTTGTTTTTCACAACACTCTCATGGGCATGGACTTTTAGCTTCTCTGTTTCCACATAAAACACTATCAATCATATTGTCTTGAAATCTGCTCAGCTATTAATTTTTACTCCTTATTACTCTTTGCCAGTGATTATTTAAGTCACTCAATTAATCACATTTATTAACATAACCAATATGTATAAGATATTGTTCCAAATGAAGCCAGTATACACACTGATACTTGGTAATAGACTGCTGTAAAAGGAATTTAAGATTGAGGAAAATCCTTTAAGATTTATTTCTCCCTTAATTGCTCCCTTATTTCCAGAATTTAACAAATTGCCTTTGTCATCTTGGTTTCCTGTAGAGAAGGAAGAAATTTTGTTTAATTACTTCTCCCTGTGTTCTTTCTGCTTTGGGAAAGCAAGTGACTGAGGATGATAAAATACTGAGCCAAAAGTCTGAAGAACTAGAATACACTAATTCTTCCAGTGACTTGGTCTGGACTCCTGTGGTTAGAAAACAATCTTTAAGTTTAATATGCTTCATTCTTCCAGCAGCCAATTGTATTTACAAAAGGTGTCAAGGTTCTTGAAATAAAAGACCCTCTGTGGTAACTGAGCAAGGATAAACTGGTGATTTTTCCCCTCCATCAATTCGTTGGAGGGATTCTCAAATATCTGTTAGTCATTGACCTGGGGAGAGATAGATGGTCCACTCAAACTGAAGCAGAAGCACTTAGGTCAAGATGTATTAGTTGCCTGTGGAAGCATTCTATAGCTATAATCCAGGTTCCAAACACTGCCTACAGTCACATTTTTTTGAAGTGCATTGTAAGAGCATTAATCCCAAAAGATATGCTGGCAGGGGGCAGGGGGAGATATTCTGGAATAACAAAAGAATTCTTTACACATAGGAAATTTAGAAGATTCTAAGTATTATGTCCCCCTCACAGAGCATCAATAGTTTATTGAATTATCTAAAATATATGCAAAGAAACCAGTTAACATTGTTTAACTAGTAGTTCTCAAACTTTTGACTTTATAATTAAAGAACCATTTAAAGTTCTACTAGTCAGTGTTGGCTAAAAACCACTTGGGGAAATTTTCACTAAGAAAATTTTGATCTAAGAAAATGTAAAGTCAATACCCTTCATTTTCAGCACCCCCTTTTACTGCATCTTCTTGAAGATTCTTCAGTACACTAATGATAACATTTTTCATCCCTAATCAAAATATTTCCTCTCAGAAAGAATTCTGAGATTAGATATAAAAAAATTATACTATCCATGAGTTAGTATATTGTGAGGTCTATTCAAATCTTTATGACTGGTCACTGTTTCAGGGATTTCAATTATCAATGAAAATTGTGGGTGGTATTTATTTGACCTAGTATTTACTTACCTTGAGTAGTTTAACTATTATTTACAGTTAGTCTCCTGTAGATGCTAATAATAGTAGCATTTTAAAGGTCCTATATTATCCTCGGGAACAGAAAATTGGCAAATATATAACTCTGAAGTAAAGTTTGTAATTATGCCTGGTAAAATGATAACTCACCTTTGCACTGAGGTGAACATAAACATACCAAATTTGCTTATTTGCTGTTTAAAGATGATCAAAATTTTCTTGGAAGCCCATACCAAATCTTTACATACTATAAAAACATTTTTGGAAAATGTAGCTAAATACCTATATATATATATATATACTAATATATATATAGAATATATATGTATACACACTTTGAAATGCGTAAATTCTTTTTAAAAAAAGAGAATCAAGAAACTGAAAGTTTTTGACTCAGAAAGGAGAATTAAACAGGTTGGGGTCTGAATTGAAGGAAAACTTATTTTGTAATATTCTGCCTTATTTTGCTTTTGAATTTTGAATAAATATTTATAAGAATAAGCACATTTTAAAAGCTATATGGTTAGAACAAATAAGCAAATACCCCCAATCTAGACTCATTAGCAATTGACTCATCAAATCTTGTAGTATGATGCTAGACTTGAGGAATGATGAGTAGTAAAATGTTTATAGTTTAGAAACTTTTTTAAAGATTAAAGGGAGAAAAATATATTTAACTACTGATTCTAACCATTGCTTTTATAGCATTTTTCTATCAGTTCCATATTTCCACATTTCATACATCCATCTGAATTATAAACATATAAACATTGTGACTCAAAGAAACTGCATTTGGGGGTGGAGGGAAGTACCAGTAAATTAGTTTGGGCTTCAGGAATATATTAGTTCAGATTAATACATGATTCTACTATATTAAGAAAATATTTGACTTTTTCTTTTCTGTATTTTCTAAAATATACTGTAGTTATATAAACACAATATATAAACATGTAACAGTGCTATAATTTATTATCAGAGATCAAATACATTATTTATTTGCCCTTAAAAATTACATTTCTTAGAGTTAAGAGATTTAGTTCAGAAGAACCTTTGATCCCTATCTAACAGCACATAATACAATAAATTGTCTGATATTGAACTGTAATATATCATGGGAAGCAATAAGTCATAGTGGAATGTCATAGCAAAATTGTCATTTAGGAATCCTGAGACTTAAGTTCCTAGTCCTACCATCACTATTAAACTGTAGGCCCATCTGTCAGTTTCCTAATCTCTCTATGTAGCTATTTCCTCATCTGTGAAACTATCATATTATCTTCTGGTATCTTCTAGCTGGGAGTTTCAGTAGTTCTATGATTTATGACTCAGACATAGAGTTGTTTCTCATGAATCATGCTTTGTTGCTGCCTTATGGCTCACTAACAAAGAGTAAATTTTCTACAAATTTAAAATTATATTTGCCGCTAAAGTCCTTATCAAATAAATGTGGAGAAACAGAAATAATAACAAAAAAAAGCTAATATACACCCTGCCATACTAATTTTGATGATGATTCTAGAAAGCAAACATCTATATAATCTGCTCTCAATTACTGTGATGGGGCAGCCATAAAAATCACATCTATGTTTCTAAATTATGGATTCTCCTCTAATTGAAGAGTAGTGTGTATGTAAATTGGAATTTTATTAGTTACTGTATCTTTTAAGTCTTTTTGAGTGGTGCTCAAGATATTCTTCTAAAGTGGTTGACATTGTAAACCTGGTTGCCTTGTTTGGCTTCTAGATATGCTTGTTGGTTTGCAATTGTTTTGAAATTTTGGTTTAGGTTTAGGTTTTGGTTACCCAGAGCTTATTATTTTTAAACTGGAAACATGCATTCTAACAATTGATTGCTCTTTTGCCTTCCAGTACTGTGGAAATTTCAGGAAATTTCACACATCTGTGATTGTATGGATCTTAAAGGCAATTGAATTTCAGATCTTGATGCTTGATGTTATTTCTGAATTGAGCCAAATCTTTAAGTGTGTGCATACTTTGACAGATTGCCTTGATTTCCTCCTCCTCACCCTACTCCAACTTCCTAAATAATCAGTTTATATGTTTTTCTCTGTCATGCACTTGCATCAGAATTACTCACAAAGTAGAGTACTAAATATATCTGTTTTATGTATTTTAAGCTTTTATCTTAAAGATTACAAACAGTATTTTGTTTTGTCTTGTTTTGCTCTAGTTTAGTTATTTGGACCTCACATATGAAATTGCAGTATTTAATTATGTAGGATAATTTGACATGCATTTTTGTTTAATGGTTTTGTTCCTGACCTTTCTTTACAATTTGCTTTCTTGTTTATCTGGCTTCTTTATTATAATTATTAACTTTTATTTTATTATATATAGTATAATGAGGTGTGTAATATCCTTTGGGAATAAAGTAAGGAATTAAATGCATAGAACTTTTGAATAAAGATCAAACAATATGATGTCCCCAACCATTTTAGAAAGTCCATGGCTTTGGAAATGTTCATGTCAACTCATAAAATCTGATTATGTACAGAAAAATGTCATAAAAAGGTAGTTCAGAGCTATGAATATGATTTCTCTTCTTTTCAGGTTTGTACGTTCTAGTTCTAATTGAAGGCCAGATAAAACTTTGAATTAAACAAGCTGACGTGATCTGATTTAGGAATACCTTAGGAATACCTCATCTGAGTAGTTTTTTGTTTGAATTTTACTGCTTTTCTAAAAATGTGTCAGTGCTTCCCAAACTTACAGAAGTGAAATCTGCTGTCATTTCAATTGATCCTCACATAGAAGCCTTGTATTAATTTCTTGGTTAGGAAGCAATAAATAATGGTGTGCATGTATGCATGCTCAATTGCTCAGTCACATCTGATGCTTTGAGATCCTATGGACTGTAGCTTGCCAGGCTCCTCAGTCCAAGGGATTCTCCAGGCAAGAATACTAGAGTGGGTTGCCATGTCCTTCTTGGTGAAGGGATCTTCCTGACTCAGGGATCAAATCTGCATATAGTGCATCTCCCACATTGCAGGCAGATTCTTTACTACTGAACCATCTGAGAAGGCCCATTAACTAATGACAGAATATGTGAAGGATTTTTTTTTTAATTAGCCTATGCTAATTTCATTCCATGAAACAATAACATAGTCCTTACATAATAGAACCATACATCATATCATTTTCTAAGTATTTCTTACTATGGTGCAGCCATGTTGTTATTCAGTCACTCAGTCACATTCAGCTCTTTGGGACCCCATGGACTGGAACATACCAGGCTTTCCTGTCCTTCACTATCCCCCAGATTTGCTCAAACTCAAGTTCATTGAGTCAGTGATGCTATCCAACCATCTCATGCTCGTTGTCCCCGCCTCCTTCCCTCAATCTTTCCCAGCATCAGGATCTTTTCCTGAGTCAGCCCTTTGCATAAGTTGGCCAAGGTCTTGGAGCTTTAACTTCAGCAACTGTTCTTCCAATGAATATTCAGGACTGGTTTCCTTTAGGATTGACTGGTTTGATCTCCTTACAGTCCAAGGGACTCTCAAGAGTCTTTTCCAGCACCACAATTTGAAGGCACCAATTCTTTGGTGATCAGCCTTTTTTATTGTCTAGCTTTCACATGTGTATCTGACTACTGCGATAACCATAACTTCGACTAAATGTACCTTTCTAGGCAAAGTGATATCTATGCTTTTTAATTCGCTGTCTAGGTTTGTCATTGCTTTTCTTCTAAGGTTCAGCCACAACATGTAAATATATAACCCATTTTAATTGTGGTCTTCCCACCACATCACAATAATATCTAATTTTTAAAAACAATATAAAAATAAATAAAATTTTAAAGAGTAAGATACCATGATGATATACTAAACAGAGTAGCAGTACATTTGTTTGTGATTATCAAGCCATCAAATTACAAAGCTCTGATATTCTACCTCAATTATTTAGGATATTTTAAAATTTTTAAATTGTACAATGGTCACACTGAATTTTTAAGTAGGTAGAAGAGCTTTAATTTGGATACCTTAACTTGATTATGATTAAGAAAGATACCTTATTGATTGCTCATGCAATAGCTAAATCTGAAGTATTCTATATGAGTAACATTGCCTTTTCTATGACTCAGTTTAGTATTTAAGTATATGTTAAGCTTAAGTTATTTAAATGTCTAATCATTTTATAAGTAACTTGAATCCATAAATCCCAGGCCAACCTCTGGATTAATTTTTTCCAACTGTAATATATGACAATGTTCATGTTCAAATGGAAAGCTCAAATAACTTGTTCCTTTATTCTTTTCAAAATTTTTGTTACTTTAGTTTTCTAGTTTATAATATTTAGAGGAATGATATCTATGTCAGTTGTCCCAATACCTGGACTTAGCTTGTGTGTATGTGTGCACACAAACTCTAGTACATAGATATGAATGATAGCTGTTTATCTCTTGAGAAATATTATGTATTGTAGCATTGAAAATATGGTCATGTATTTTTTTTTCTATGAAAATTACTTTTTTGTGTGAGATGTCTTTATTTTTTGAAGGTTATACTCCATTTATATTTATTATTAGGTATTGGCTATATTCCCCATGCTGTACAGTACACCTTTGTAACTTATTTTATACATTTTTGTACTTCTTATTCCCCATCTCTAAGTTTCTGGTCTTCTCTATCCCTACTAGTGACCACTAGTTTGTTCTCTATATCTGTGAGTCTCCTTTTTTGTTATAGACACTAGTTTGTTTAGATTAAACTAAATTAGTTTAGATTAATCTAAACTAGTTTGTTTAGATTAACTAAACTAGTTTGTTTAGATTTTACATGTAAGTGGCATTATACAATATCTGTCTTTTTATGCTGACTTATTTCACTTCGTACAATACTAAGTCCGTCCATGTTGTTACAAATGGCAAAACTTCATTCTTTTCTATGGCTGAGTAATATTCCTCTGTGTGTGTGTGTGTGTATACTACATTTTCTTTAACTATTCATATGTTGATGGACACTTAGGTTGCGTCTATATCTTAGCTATCATAAATAATGCTCCTGTGAACCTTGGGGTGCATGCATGTTTTCAAATTAAGGTTTTGGATTTTGGGGATGTATACCCCAGAGTGAAATTCCTGGGTCATACGGTCTTCCTTGGTGGCTCAGACGGTCAAATTTCTTCCTGCAGTGCAGGAGGCTGAGGATCAGTCTCTGAGTTGGGAAGACCCCCTGGAGAAGGAAATGACTACTCACTCCAGTATTCTTGTCTGGACTACTCCAGGGACAGAGCAGCCTTGTGGGTTATAGTCCATGAGGTCGCAAAAAGTCGGATATAACTGAGTGACTAACACTTTGACACTTTGGGCTCCCCAGGTGGCACTAATGGTAAAGAACCTGCTTACCAATGCAGGAGACATAAGGAATGCAGGTTAGATCCCTGGGTTGGGAAGATCCCCTGGGGAGGGCACGGCAACCCACTCCAGTATTCTTGCCTGCAGATTCCCGTGGGCAGAGAAGCCTGGCAGGCTACAGTCCATAGCGTCTCACAGAGCTGGCCATGACTGAAGAGGCTGAGCACTCATGGTAGTTCTATTTATACTTGTTGCTTTTTTTTTTTTTTTTTGAGAAACCTACATACTCTTTTCCGCAGTGACTGCATCAATTCATATTCCTACCTTATACATATATATATATAACTTGTTATGTACATATATACACACACACACACACACACACATATATATATGTAAAGTTCATCTATTTTATTTGAACCCAGGTTTGACTTTGACAATTAAACTGAAAAATATTATAGTATAAAGAAGTGTAAACAAAACAATTAAGAATTTTTTCAGAATGCAGATTGATAAACCTGGAATAATAAGACAGGAAAGATGCAATATTATGTATACATGTGGAGAAAAACTAAACAAAGAAGGTAGTTTCAAGTTCCCTTTTATGATTATTCCAGGAAGATTGATAGCATTTTTCTTGTATTCAAATGTATTATTTTTTTCTCTAGGTCATTTGAAAAAATCATGTCAAGATTACATTAGTTTTCTATTGCTGCCAAACAGATTATCACAAGTCTAGAATTTTAAAACAACATTCATTTATAATCTCTTCATTTGCCTGTGTCAGGTGTCTGGGTATGGGTGCTGGATCCTCTGTTTAGGGTCTTACCAACAGGAAATTAAGGTATCATTCAAGACTGTAATATACAAGGCTCTAGTCCTCTTCCATACTCCCTGATTGTTGACAAAGTTCTCTTCCTTTGCTTGTGGGATCAAGGCCTTCATTGTTTTTGTTTTTTTCCCCCCCTCTGGCTGTCAACTGGAGACCACTGTCAACTCCTGGAGGATAATATTGCCCTGTCTAATTATGGTGGTTTGCTCCTTTAAGGTCAACAGAAGAGTCATCTATTGAATCTTTGAATGTCTCTGAGTTGTATTTCTGATACATAGATTCTCTTTTAAAAGGACTCATCAGATTAACCTCCCATATTCAAGGGGAGACTATTGGAATTCTGGGAACAACCTTAGAAATCTATGTACTGTAAGGTCATTGTCAGCTTCTGCCTTAGGAGTCAAAATGAGGTTCAAGTGTCAGTTCATTCCAAGTGTGGCAACTTTCTGTAGTAGCAATTATTTATGTGGTACTCTGTGTATTCCAGATTTAGCATACTCTAACTCAGTTTTCATTGTCCTAGGATGCAGTGACACTAAGTTTAACCAAAATTCATTTTTCATTTCAGGGTATATTAGATACTTGGCACCATATGTTTTAGTTCTCATTGGAATTGCCTTGCTGAAAAGTAAATGTTGAACTTCTGGGAGATTTTGGGTTTTGTTTTTGTGTGGTTTGAGACAAATGGACTGACATTATAAAACTGAGTGTCTTTTTTTGCTTTCCTTGGACACAGCTATACTGCAGAGTTTCATGCCATTTTAAACACACACTAATTGCCCATTCTTCAAAAGTCTCTTTAGTTCTTAAGAACTTATCTAGGTGTATTTATCTCTATGGAGAATTAAATAACCCTTGCCTTTTTAGAAATCTGCCTCATTTGCAAATCTCCAATGAGTCATGAGGTCCAGAAGGAACCTCAGGTGTAATCTTGACTGCAAAATATAATCACTCTACCTACCTAAATCTGTTTAAAAGCACATATGTGGAGATAATTTCACTCTGCATTTAGTCATTTTATAGTTGAATACAGAACATGGAATCTTTGAAACCCATTTCCTTCTTCAAAAGTATAAACATTAATGAAGGCACTTAAGAGTATATAAAGGCTAAACCCAACAGATTTATACTTATCCACAGATAAAAGAGAATTTCAATCAAAAGATTCCAGCAATTTCCAGTTAATCTTGTACATTTTGACCTGATAGAATTTTAAGAAATTTCACTCTGCTCATTTCACATCTTTCCACTTACATTTATCTACATGTAGATAGAATCATCCTGACAGATATTTGGTGTAAGCTTATGTGAAAAATGAATTTAAACAGAGGAGATGAAACAGTATTCAGAGAGCAAAATTCTTATATATAGTCTAAGAAAACTTAAAATATTTATTTTTCCAGAAATAACTTTGGTAAGGCATTCAGACACAGTATTCTTATTTTATTGTGGTTTGCTTTTATTGGTTTAAATGTTATTTTAAATAAATGTTTAATTTTAATATAAAAGTGTTTGTCCAAGGAAACATTAAATGGATGAAATTTATGAGTCATATTATTGATGTGATCAATTCATCAAAGCTGTGTTATTACTTACAAGAAATACAGTCAATTCCAATTAAAAAAAAAAGTTTAAAAAATAATACCTCTTTCTATATTGAAAGATGTAAGTTGATATTTTGTCCTCCTTAAAGTTTCTATCTCATCATTTATCTGGATTAATTAATTCTAGCCTGTCAAATTTTTCCCATGAAAAATGTCTCAAATAAGTATTCTATGGTCAAATAAATACCAGTAAACTGCATATTTTATGCAATATTAGAGATTTATAAAGCAAATTACCTTATTAAAATCAACAGAAAATTGTTAATTTATTAACTTGATCTTTTCAAAAATTAATAAGCTAGGAAATCAGATATATTTCCTCTATTACATCCATCAACAATAATTGAAACATTAATTTAAAAAAATAGAGATATTATTGATCTTGTTCATTTGGCTTTTTCTTATTTCCTATAGTATGATTAACTTATATATATGAATATGAATGTATAGTGTGTACATATATAATATATACATGCATATGTAACTAGCGTGTTTATATATACTAACATACCTGGTAGCTCAGATGATAAAAAATTTGCCTGCAATGCAGGAGACCTGGGTTCTGTCCTTGGGTTGGGAAGATGCCTTGGAGACGCGAATGACTACTCACTCTCATATTCTTGCCTGGAGCATTTCATGGACAGAGGGGCCTGGTGGGCTAGAGTTCATGGGGTCACTAAGAGTCAGACATGACTAGAGACTAAAACTTTCACTTTTTTTCCCTTTCATGTGTACACATATCTATAAATATTTCCATATTAGCTTTAAGAGGTATTCAAACCAACAGTTTAAACTTAAATTCAGCAACACTTGATTAATTTTATGCTCCCCTCTTGTTTATTTGTATTGTTTTCTCTGACAGTTAAAACTTGGCTATCTTTATCTACAGCTTATTTAATTATGTAACTCTAGGGTATATGTATATGTAAATATAAATATCTCAAGTTTTTATCTTATCTTATTTTTTGTGCTACAGTCCTTTAAAGATATTACTCTGTCACCTTCTTGTTTATGAAGTGTCTGAAGTCTGATTTCTTTTTTATATAAAATTTTTGATATCTATTCCACACAATATATTTCACTCGTTTAAAAAGCCCAACTTAAAGTTATTATTAGCTCATACAATTGTGCAACAATCAGCGTAACCACATTTAATGTTTTTCATTCTTTCCCCCAGTAAACCACCCAAATCTAGCAGCCACTGTCTTTTTCTCACATCCCACTACCCCCAACTATAGAAATTCATTAATTTACTTTCTGTCCTGTATATCTGCTCATTTTAGACATTTCATATGGGCTTCCCAGGTGGGACTAGTGGCAAAGAATCTGCCTGCCAATGTAAGGGACTAAGAGATGCTGGTTCGATCCCTGGTTTGGGAAGATCTTCTGAAGGAGGACATGGCAACCCACTCCAATATTCTTGCCTAGAGAATCCCACGGACAGAGGAGCCTGGCAGGCTACAGTCCAAAGGGTTGCAAATAGTCAGACAAGACTGAAGTGACAGCATGCATGCAGATGTTTTATATGGAATCTAAAGAGATGGCAGTGGTGAATTTATTTTCAGGGCAGCAATGGAGAAACGGACATAGAGAACAGACCTATGGACATGGTGGGAGGAGAGGAGGGAGAAGGGGAGATGTATGGAGAGAGTAACATGCTGCTGCTGCTGCTGCTAAGTCGCTTCAGTCGTGTCCAACTCTGTGCGACCCCGTAGACGGCAGCCCACCAGGCTCCCCCATCCCTGGGATTCTCCAGGCAAGAACACTGGAGTGGGTTGCCGTTTCCTTCTCCAATGCATGAAGGTGAAAAGTGAAAGTGAAGTCACTCAGTCGTGTCCGACTCTTAGACACCCCATGGACTGCAGCCTACCAGGCTCCTCCGTCCATGGGACTTCCAGGCAAGAGTGCTGGAGAGTAACATAGAAATTTACAATACCATATGTACAAATAGCCAATGGGAATTTGCTGTATGCCTCAGGAAACTCAAACAAGGGCTCTACAACAGGCTGAAGGGTGGGGTGGGGAGGGAGATGAGAGGGAGGACTGGGAAGGAGGGGACAAGGGTGTACCTATGGCTGATTCTTGCTGATGTATGACAGAAAACCACAAAATTCTGTAAAGCAATTATCCTTTAGTTTACAAAAAAAAAACCACAAACACAATTCAGCATTCAAAAAGCTTTAAAAAAAATTGCAATCATACAATATGGTCTTTTGAGACTATCTTCTTCCACTTAGTGCATTTAGTACAACACTTAATACACTAGTACAATACTCACCCATGTTGTAGCATGTATCAATAATTCATTTGTTTTTCCTAAAGAATAAGATTCAATTATATGGCTAGTCAACATTTTATTTTTCTGTAAACCAGCTAATGAATTTTTTTCCCACTTTTTAGCTGTTAATCATATTGCTGGTATGAATATTTATGTACAAGTTCTTATATGGGTGTGTTTTCATTTGGGGGATGTATAAGGGGTAGAATTGTTAGTCTAAATGTTTAACATTTTGGGAAAATGAAAATCTTTTTCTCTAAACCATTTGCAACTCTAAATTCCCACAAAGTTGTCTGAGTATCCTAATTTTCCACATTGACAAATACAAGTTGTTGCACGTTTTTAGATATAGTCACACTAGTGAATGTGAAGCTGTGTTTCATTGTGGTCTTGCGTTTCATTTTCCTAGTGACTATTGATATTGAGTGTCCTTACATGTACTTTTGGCTATTTGCATATCTTCTTTGGGAAAATGGCTATTAAAATGCTTTCCCCATTTTTAATTGGGTTACGTCTTTTACTATTAAATTGAGAGCATTCTTTAAAATTCTGGATAGAACTTTATTATCAGAGATAGAACTTTCAAGTATTTTCTCCCATTCTTTATCTTTTTACTTACTGATAACATTTATGGCAGAAAAGTGTTTAACTTTTATGAAATACAAGTTATATATATTTATCTTTTGTTAATCATAATTATGCTATTGTATCTAAAAATCTACTGGCTAAGCCAAGGACATGAAGATATACAACTATGTTTTCCTATGAGAATTTTTAGCTCCTAGCTAAACTATAGTTCTGTGTGGTTCATTTTGAGCTAATTTGTGTGTGTGGTTTAATTAGGGATTGGATATTATTTTTTCACATGGAGATATTCAGTTATACAAGCACTTTTTATTGAAATACTATTCTTGGCACAATGTCAAAAATTAATTGACCATAAGTGCAAAGATTTTTTTGTGAATTCTTTGTTCTATTTCATAGACTTATATGCCTATAGTTATGACAGTACATCACTTTGTCAATTACTGTAGCATTGTAGTCATTTCATCTTGAAATTAGAAAGTTCTGTTTTTTTTCAAAATTTCCACATATGAATGTAAAGATTAAATGAAGAAATAATTATAACAAACTGTTAATGAGTTACAGATATCACATATTTTCCCCTATGCATTGGTCAAACTTTCTTGATTTTTTAATTTGTATTTGTTGTTATTGCTGAAACCAAAAATTTTAGGTTACATATTGTAATTCTTAATACTAATACCATCTCTACCCACACTTCCAGAGAGTTGCTATTGTTACTCATTGGCCATTTATTTGTTTAATGACTTAGTGGAACTCATTCAGTAAAGTCTGTTTCCCCTGTAGTGTCAGCCTCTGATGTCCTTGTTAATATTGTCTTCCCTTGTTATCTTTTATATCAGTTAGCTAGAAATAGCCCCTGGATTGATGCAAACCATTTATCGATCAAAGATTACATCTGACTCCCTGTAACCAGTTAGATTGACATCATTCACCATTGCATATATGGGTGATTTGGGGAGAGGGGCCACTTTTACAGTGTCAAGTTTTATGATTTTGTCTCATGCTTGGCCTGGGACTAGAAGCTTAGAGATTTCATCTCTGATAATTTCTGAGAATTTGTAGTTTGGATCATTCACACATTTTTCCAGATTGCCAGTAATGCCTATTTTTATTTTATATTCAAACTTCTTTTCCTAGGAGTCATCCTTAGGCCAGAGTTATTATTCAGTAAGTGTGTGGTCAGAGGTAGTGTTCAAACTCCTTGCACCCGTGAGGGTTTTGCTTTCTATTGATTGGCTTTGTATACTGCTGGGGAATGATTCCATGCAAGCTTAATGTCCTTCCGTCCTTGTCCCCTAGTGGGTACAGCTTAGCACATGTATACGTTCTACTTGACTACCAGAGTTGAACTCGATACCAGGAGACCTATTAGCTCTCTCATTTTCTTCTGTTGTGCCGTTTTTGTGTTATGGAACTAACATTTCCTCTTAATTTCTCTCCACTAAGATTTCCTCTGTTTTTAGCAATGATCCTAAACACAGAACTTTCCATATTCTGTTTCAAGTAAAAGCAGTCTCTGAAGATTGAGCTGCAGATTCTTTCATTTTTCTGGGCTGTCTCTCTCCTTGACTGATCCCCTGAACCACTCATGAGACTGAGTGAGGGTGGCAGCCCCTGTGTTCTCACTTTTCACACCCACCTCACGTTACGAGCAACTGGTGGTTGTTTTTGTTCAGTCGTTATGTCATGTCAGAATCTCTGTGACCCCATGGACTGCGCACGCCAGGCTTCCCTGTCCTTTGCTATCTCTCGGAGTTTGCTCAAACTCATGTCCATTGAGTCCGTGATGCCATGCAGCCATCTCATCCTCACTCACCCTTCTGGGCCAAGGGCAAAAGTGACCTCAATATTTTCAGCAACAGTACCTAGAGTAGAGACTCAAGCCTTTGTAGAATGACTGGCTGGGAGTAGGGAGACCCAGGACTCTCTGCCAGAACTGCCTAGAGTTCAACTTTTGCAACTGAGCCTGGGGGCAGAATGAACAATGCTGGCAGTCTAGTCTTCCTTGGTAAAATCATACAGAGATTGAGAGTCTGGAGGAAAGGAGGCCCTGGTTTTCTTGGTCACACCTGCCAGAGATAGAACACTGAGGTTGGAGCTTCCAAACCAGATCTGAAGGAGGTGATAAGGGAGCAGATTGGGGTTCAAATTCCACAGATTCTCACTGTTACTGAAATTTGGTATACTTTTGAAGAAAGGTTTGTCCCTTTTCTGTTCAGCCTTAAAAAAATTTCCAAAGATTTTAAATAATTCTTAAAAATATTTTTCACAAGTTGTTATTTTACTGGGGATAGGTTCAACTGAGCTCTTTATTTGCAATTTCAATTCTTCTGTGATGGGTTTTAACTTTATTCTGCATGGAATGTTTATGATGGGAGTTTTCCAATTTTTTTTATTCTTATAGAAACTTCATTTATGTAATTTTCTTTGTGTTTTCCTTCTTGGGCTTTAATGAACTTCTTGGATCATTAATTTATATATATATATATATAGATAGATAGATAGATAGATAGATAGTTCTGTTTTTATGGTAAGGGTGGCTTTATAATAATTAAAACTCATGGGCAAAAACATGTTTTTAGCAGAAAAACAACTTTTAAAACTGTTAGCAAAGTTTTACTTATTTATTTTATTTTAAATTTTTAACACTAAGTTCCTTTACTTCCATTTCTTTTATACTTGGAAGTTTAATATTTCATAACTATATTTTTATTAAATGTTATTTCTTCATATAATTTTTCTGTCTCTTATCCATTCATCTCTGGGTAACAATTACACATATGTTAGACTGATATCCAAATCAACTTGATATTTCTGTGTGTAGTTTTTAGATTTTTTAGGAAAAGTCTGAGTTCCCTTTACTCTAGGGCTAAGTAGCTCTGTTCCCAATGTTCAGGCCTTCTTGGTTCTCAGGCAAATTTCCACACAGTCAATGATGTCACTTTACTCTGTGGCTACTCAAAAGATTTCTAGCATTTTGTGAGATCTGGAAATTTTTTAGCTTTTAAATCCACTGTAATGTTTCTTTCCTTAGCACTTGTTATTAGTCCAGTCTCATGGAATTTAATATGCAGACTGTTATTCACCTGCAGATTCACAGTTAGCTCTCAGTCAGAAGCTCTTTCTTGAGGTCTTTCTCTTTTTAGTTTTATCTTTTACAGTTCACTTGCAGATTCTAGGAGCCTTAGTATCTCTGAACTCTGATTTGTTTCTCCTCAGTGTTGCAAAATCTCTGATTCTGTGTGTGTTCCCTTTCTCCACTGCAGTTGTTAAATTGCCTCCTGGAAGAATGCTAGGAACTCAGCAGTTTCACCTAGTGTATGTTTCTTCTCATTCTGCTGTTCTATGGTCTAGTCTGTGAAAAGAGCTGTTTCATGTATTTTTCCCCATGCTTTTTTTTTTTTTTTTTTTTTTGGTAAGGGTGGTTTTATAATATTTAAAACTTCATGGGTAAAAACATGATTTTAAGCGGAAAAACAACTTTTATAACTGTTAGCAAAGTTTATTTATCTTTCATTTTTAACACTAAGTTCATTTACTTCCATTTATTTTACACTTGGAAGTTTAATTTTTCATACTTTATTATTTTTTAATTATTGATTTATTTATTAGTGGCTGTGCTGGGTCTTTACTGTCTG
The DNA here is from genome assembly GCF_023699985.2 of Odocoileus virginianus. NCBI lineage: Eukaryota > Metazoa > Chordata > Mammalia > Artiodactyla > Cervidae > Odocoileus > Odocoileus virginianus. The sequence continues at coordinate 37,550,939 of NC_069680.1, forward strand.
GGCTTTTCTCTATTTGTGGCAAGTAGGAACTACTCTCTTTGTGTGGTGCCCAGGCTTCTTGTTGTGGTGGTCACTCTTGAGGAGTGCGGGCTCTAGGTGTGCAGCCATCAGTAGCTACAACACATAGACTCAGTTGTTGGAGTTCCCAGGTCTAGAGAACAGGATCAATAGCTGTGATGCACAGGCTTAGTTGCTCCATGGATTGTGGGATCCTCCTGCACCAGGGATTGAACCCACATCCCCTGCATTGGCAGGCAGACTCTCAAGCACTGGACCACCAAGAAACCCCAGTTTGTAATTTTTTAGATAAAATTAAAAAAAATTGTTGTTTGAGTTCTTATTTTTATAGCTTTAAATTAATATCAGGATAAACATATATTGAATATTTGCTGCCCAAGCCACTATCACATTACAACGCTTTAGAAATGGCAGAAGAAGACCATGTTTTTGCTCAGTCTTTGGCTAAGTATGAGCTTTAGTAATTTTAAAAGTAATTTTGAAAGCTATGACCAATCTAGACAGCATATTAAAAAGCAGAGACATTACTTTGCCAACAATGGTCCTTCTAGTCAAAGCTATGGTTTTTCCAGTAGTCATGTATGGATGTGAGAGTTGAACTGTAAAGAAAGCCGAGTGCCAAAGAATTGAAGCTTTTGAACTGTAGTATTAGAGAAGACTCTTAAGAGTCCCTTGGACTGTAAGGGGATCAAACCAGTCAATCCTAAAGGAAATCAATCAATATTAACTGGAAGGACTGATGCTGTAGCTGAAACGCCAATACTTTGGCCACCTGATGCAAAGAACTGACTCATTGGAAAAGCCCCTGATGCTGGGAAAGATTGAAGGCAGGACGAGAAGGGGATGACAGAGGATGAGATGGTTGGATGGCATCACTGACTGGATGGACGTAAGTTTGAGCAAGTTCCGGAAGTTGGAGATGGACAGGGAAGTCTGGTGTGCTGCAGTACATGGTGTCACACAGAGTCATACTCAACTGAACAACTGACCTGAACTGAACTGAATTTCAAAAGGAATATTTAATGTTAACTAGTTATCTCTCTTTGATAAGAAGATATACATGGAAATGTTTCTTGCTTGGGAGATATGAGTTCCTGAGATAACTTTCTACACCAGAATTATTCATGGGGTAAAAGTGAGCAGTGGATTTTACATTTGGAAGCTACGTACAGCCTGTCAAGTGTAAGAACTTGTATTTTAAAGTGAAGATATTCTCTGAAAAAGCGAATATGAAAATTACATTACAGGATTCCATATTTATTTCTTTTCAATAGCTTTTAAATAAAATTTTATGGTATATCAAGACAGAGAGAGTTTTCTAACTTCTAGAATTGTAAAGTTAATCTCATCTATTACTGCCACATTTATCACTGGCAGAAATAAAATTCTGCAATTACTATTTAGATGGCAAATTTTAGACTTATAAATGATAAGTAGTTAACATTTTATAACTAAATCGATGGAATTGTTTTTGTAGGAAATTATTTTTCTTTTGAGATAAAATTATGGTGGTTAAAGTATTTCTAGTGCTATACATTATTACTTTTTCCTTATTTAAAAATTTTTCTTATATCTTTCTGTCTCTGATTGAACAACTGATTTATTGTTAGTATAAATGAAATAATATAAATATAGTCTTAAGTATATTGACTATATCAATTATTTAATAATTAGCTAATAAAAGTCAATTTGATTTGAATGCATTAGTGCCAATACATTGTGGCATCGAATTTCATAGCCACACTCAGAAATGGTAAGTATGATAGCTGGATTTAACCAGTTTACAGAGAGGATTCAATAAAAAAACAAAATGACAAGAATTTTGTGAGTTATGGTTGTAGAGTGGTTAAATAGATGTGCCTCAGGGAGATGTTCTGAGAGGAAGGAAATGAAGGAAGGAAAGAAAGGAGAGATACATAAAAAGGAATAGGATAGGTTTTTGCTTTTGTGTGTATGTGTGTATTTGACTAATAGATGTGCATATTTTAAACTGCAAGGGGAAGGTGAGAAAGAAAATGCTAAATGCAAATGAGGTGGAAGCATCTGATAATGACAAAGCTTTGGTGTGGTTATGGAATTGTGTCCCTTGTGTCCTAGAGGTGGGTAAAGGTGGATGATATTAAAGCTGAATAGTTAAGGGCTCAGAGAAAAGTTTTGATGCTCTGTTCCAAAGTGAGTACACCAGAATGTCACTGAAGCCATAAAGAGCATCCATACATACCAGAATAATTGATCAAACAATGTGATCCTAAGGACTTGAGATTATGAATAGAGTATAAATAGTTTAAATGACTGTAGGCAAGAAAGAGGAGGTTGTGTTTGCTTGCAGTCTTCATACTTTGTATGGTCTTAGAAAATAAACACTAGGGTGAATGCTTTTATTCTCTGAGGAAAGGAAAATTTTATGTTTCATTGAAGTCAAGCAAGAAGGACAGCTATTTTGTGAAAATGTTGAGGTTTTAGGTAATAGGAGAGATTTTTTTTTTTTTTTTGCCAGCAAAATATTATTTCTAAGTACACAGTGAAACTGCTTAAAAGGAAATTCATTACAATGTAAATGCCTCAGAGAGGATGTAGATACTAATAAAAATGTCAGGTCCCATATATGAAAACATATATATGCCTGAGGTTCAGTGCAGTTGAGTTGCTCAGTCGTGTCTGACTTTTTGCAACCCCATGGACTACAGCACGCCAAGCCTCCCTGTCCATCATCAACTCCAGAGTTTACTCAAACTCATGTCCATTGAGTCGGTGATGCATCCAACAATCTCATCCTCTGTCTTTCCTCTTCTCCTCCTGCCTTCATTCTTGCCCAGCATCAGGCTCTTTTCAACTGAGTCAGTTCTTTCCATCAGGTGGCCAAAGTATTACAGTTTCAGCTTCAACATCAGTCATTCCAATGCGTATTCAGGACTGAAGAAATCACTTTAGTATGGACTGGATGGATCTCCCTGCAGTCCAACGGACTCTCAAGAGTCTTCTTCAACACCACACTTCAAAAGCATCAATTCTTCAGTGCTCAGGTTTCTTTATAGTCCAGTTCCCCCATCCATACATGACTACTGGGAAAACCACAGCTTTGACTAGACAGATAATTGTTGGCAAAATAATGTCTCTGCTTTTTAATATGTTGTCCAGGTTGGTCATAATTTTTCTTCCAAGGAGCAAGTGTCTTCTCATTTCATTGCTGCAACCACCATCTGTAGTGATTTTAGACCCCAACAAAATCAAGTCCGTCACTGTTTCTGTTGCTTCTGCATCTATTTGCCATAAAGTGATGCCATGATCTTAATTTTCTAAATGTGGAGTTTTAAGCCAACTTTTTCATTCTCCTCTTTCACTTTCATCAAGAAGCTCTTTAATTCTTCTTCACTTTCTGCCATAAGTGTGGTGTCATCTGCATATCTGAGGTTATTGATATTTCTCCTGGTGATCTTGATTCCAGCTTATGTTTCCTCCAGCCCAGCATTTCTCATGATGTACTCTGCATATAAGTTAAATAAGCATGGTGACAATATAAAGCCTTGACCTACACCTTTCCTGATTTGGAACCAGTCTGTTGTTCTATGTTCAGTAATAACTGTTGCTTTTTGACCTGCATACAGACTTTTCAGGTGGCAGGTCAGGTGGTCTGGTATTCCCATCTCTTTCAGAATCTTCCACAATTTGTTGTGATCCACAGAGTCAAAGGCTTTGGCATAGTCAATAAAGCAGAAACAGATGCTTTTCTGGAACTCTCTTGCTTTTCCGATGACCCAATGTATACTGGTAATTTGATCTCTGGTTCCTCTGCCTTTCTTAAAACCAGCTTGAACATCTGGAAGTTCACAGTTCATATACTGTTGAAGACTGACTTGGGGAATTTTGAGCATTACTTTGCCAGTGTGTGAGATGAGTGCAATTGTGTGGTAGTTTGAGCATTCTTTGGCATTGCCTTTACTTGGGATTGGAATGAAAACTGATATTTTCAAATCCTGGGGCCACTGCTGAGTTTTCCAAATTTGCTGGCATATTGAGTTCATCATTTTTACAGCATCATATTTAAGACTGGAAATAGCTCAACTGGAATTCCGTCACTTCCACTAGTTTTCTTCATAGTGGTGCTTCCTAAGGCCCACTTGAATTCACATTCCAGGATGTCTGGCTCTAGGTAAGTGATCACACCATCGTGATTATCTGGGTCATGAAGATCTTTTTTTTTACAGTTCTTCTGTGTATTCTTGCCACGTCTTCTTAATATCTTCTACTTCTGTTAGGTCCATACAATTTCTGTCCTTTATCAATCCCATCTTTGCGTGAAATATTCCCATGGTATCTCTAATTTTCTTGAAGAGATCTCTAGTCTTTCCCATTCTATTGTTTTCTTCTATTCCTTTGCACTGATCACTGAGGAAGCCTTTCTTATCTCTTCTTGTTATTCTTTGGAACGCTTCATTCAAATGGGTATGTCTTTCCTTTCCTCCTTTTCCTTTTCCTTTTCTTCTTTTCAGAGCTATTTGTAAGGACTTCTCAGACAATTTTCACTTTTTGCAATTCTTTTTTGGGGGGATGATCTTGATATCTGCCTCCTGTACAATGTCATGAAACTCCATCCATAGTTCTTCAGGCACTCTGTCTATCAGATCTAATCCCTTGAACCTATTTGCTACTTCTACTGTATAATCACAAGGGATTTCATTTAGGTCATATCTGAGTTGTCTAGTGCGTTTCCCTACTTTCTTCAATTTCAATCTGAATTTGGCATTAAGGAGTTCATGATCTGAGCCACAGTCAGCTCCTGGTCTTGTTTTTGCTGACTGTATAGAGCTTCTCCATCTTTGGCTGCAAAGAATAGAATCAATCTGATTTCAGTGTCGACCATCTGGTGATGTTCATGTGTAGAGTCTTCTCTTGTGTTGTTGGAAGAGGGTGTTTGCTATGACCAGTGCGTTCTCTTGGCAAAACTCTATTAGACTTTGCCCTGCTTCATTCCATACTCCAAGGCCAAATTTGCCTGTTACTCCAGGTGTTTCTTGACTTCCTACTTTTTCATTCCAGTCCCCCATAATGAAAAGGACATCTTTTTTGGGTTTAGTTATAAAAGGTCTTGTATGTCTTCATAGAATCATTCAACTTCAGCTTCTTCAGCCTTACTGGTTGGGGCTTAGGCTTGGATTACCATGATATTGAATGGTTTGCCTTGGAAACGAACAGAGATCATTCTGTCATTTTTCAGATTGCATCCAAGTACTGCATTTCAGACTCTTTTGTTGCCTATGATGGTTACTCCATTTCTTCTAAGGGATTCCTGCCCACAGGAGTAGATATAATGGTCATCTGAGTTAAATTCACCCATTCCAGTCCATTTCAGTTCGCTGATTCCTAGAATGTTGATGTTCACTCTTGCCATCTCCTGTTTGGCCACTTCCAATTTGCCTTGATTCATGGACCTAACATTCCATGTTCCTACGCAATATTGCTCTTTACAGCATCTGACTTTGCTTCTATCACCAGTCACATCCACAACTGGGTATTGCTTTTGCTTTGGCTCCATCCCTTCATTCTTTCTGGAGATTTTTCTCCACTGATCTCCATTAGCATATTGGGCACCTACCGACCTGGGGAGTTCCTCTTTCAGTGTCCTATCATTTTGCCTTTTCGTACTGTTCATGGGGTTCTCAAGGCAAGAATACTGAAGTGGTTTGCCATTCCCTTCTCCAGTGGACCACATTCTGTCAGACCTCTCCACCATGACCTGTCTGTGTTGGGCGGCCCCACACAGCATGGCTTAGTTTCATTGAGTTAGATAAGACTATGGTCCATGTGATCAGATTGGCTAGTTTTCTGTGATTTTGCTTTCAATGTGTCTGCCCTTTGATGCCCTCTCACAAAAAGAACATCCCAAAACTTCAATTCCCATGAGTTGCCCAAAGACAATGATGAAAACAAACACTTCTTGGGAATGTTCAAGGTTTGAGCAACTCAGTTCTCTTCTATTAATTCTTTATTGCACAACTAGAAAGGTCACATTTTTGTTCCAATATTTTTTCCATATTTATTGAGATATCAGTCAGTTCAGTCACTCAGTTCAGTTCAGTTCAGTCCCTCAGTCGTGTCCAAATCCTTGAGACCCCATGGACTGTAGCATGTCAAACTTCCCTGTCCATCCCCAATTCCCACTGCTTGCTCAAACTCATGTGCTTCAAGATGGTGATGTTTTCCAACCATCTCATCCTCTGCCATTCCTTCTCCTCATGCCTTCAGTCTTTCCCTGCATCAGGGTCTTTTCTAATGAGAAAGTTCTTTGAATCAGGTGACCAAGGAATTGGAGCTTTGGCTTCAGCATCTGTTCTTCCAATGAATATTCAGGACTGATTTCCTTTAGGATTGACTGGTTGGTTCTCATTGCTGTCCATGGGACTCTGAAGAGTCTTCTCCAATACCACAGTTCAAAAGCATCAGTTCTTTGACACTCAGTTTTCTTTATGTTCTAACTCTCACATCCATACATGACTACTGAAAAAACCATGGCTTTGACTAGATGAACCTTTGTAAGCAAAATAGTGTCTCTGCTTTTTAATGTACTGTCTAGGTTGGTCACAGCTTTTCTTCCAAGGAGCAAGCATCTTTTAATTTCATGGCTGCAGTCACGATCTGCTGTGACTTTGGAGCCCAAGAAAATAAAGTTTCTCACTGTTTCCATTGTTTCCCCATCTATTTTCCATGATGGGACCAGATGCCATGATCTTCATTTTTTGAATGCTGTTTAAGACAACTTTTTCACTCTCATTTATTCAGATATAATTGACATGTAATGTTGTAAAAGTTTAAGGTATACAGTGCATTCATTTGATAGAGTTATATATTACAGAATAATTTTCACCATAACATTAAACATCAGCTTGAAACCTAAATAAATAAACATTTTATACATGTGTAACCATTATACATTACAAACCAAGACTTTTGTTATTTAATGGTAACAACCTATATGGTCACATCAAGGGTATGTATAGGAGATTCTTATTATTTGTGATAGGTAATTTATAGAAAGTTATCATAATCACTGAATTAATACATGCTGATCCTTTGCTCTAAAGGAAAGATAGGGTTAGATTCCTGTGGGCCTTTGGTAACAAGATTTTGGTTAATAAATCAATATATAAACTCATATTCTGTGTACTTATGTTTAAAGACACCTTATAAATATACTATTGATTAGTTAACATGGAACTCAACAGTATAACTTAATGCCCAAATGAAGCTTATCTAGCAAACATATTCTCTCCCCAAGGCACATTATATAACCTTTTTGTGCTTAGGGACATTAGACAGCACATTAGTACTATACAATGGGCCATTTTAAAACATCACTATCACCAACATAAGACACAGAAATGCAAAGACATAACACTTAAATAGACCATGTAAAGAACAATGGTTTACAATATGAGAGGTAGCAAGGGTAATCGGAGCATAGGCTTTTTCAGTCTCAAATGGTTATATGTATATTGGGTACTCAATTTTTACTGCTCTGTATAGATCCACAAATGAGTGAAAGCACCATGAACATTAATTTGAGATTTCAAATAAGTTTTACTGAGTAGGAAAACTCAAACATACAGAATTCACTAGTAATGAAGACCATTTATTTTTCTTTAAATTAGGCAATTTAATCATATAGTTATGGGCCTCCCAGGCCCATAGTTATGTTACATTTTTCTTACATTTATTCTTTTCTTCTTTTCTCTCCACCCCATTATTAAAGTTTAACTTACTTAATCCCTTTCCCAAACTCCAACAGACTTATCATTCAGAGACTTAGGAACACATGAATGCTGCTTTGTAGCAAGCCTCAGAATTTAGCAAATAATTACTTATAGTCCTAGAAAAGTATTAGTCACTCAGTTGTGTCCAACTCTTTGCAAACCCACAGACTGTAGATTGCTAGGTTCCTCTGTCTATGGAATTCACCAAGCCAGAATACTGGAGTGGGTAACCATTCTCTTCTCCAGTGGATCTTCCCAACCCAGGTATAGAAGCTGGGTCTCCTGCATTGCAGGCAGATTCTTTACTGGAAAAAAAAATCTAGAAAAGAAAAGGTGCAAATGGTTTTCACATATTTATATAAGATGACAGTTAATCACATGAGAAGCACTTTCAAAGACATTGTTCTCTGCTTCAAAGCAAGTACAAGTATCTTTAATGTCACTCCTTTTAATGGAGTTAATTGCCATCTCTGATTAGACAGTTTCTACTTTGGTAGGTAACAAAAATTATCTTCTTTTTTTTTCTGTTACTTTTCAAAGAAAACTTTATTTTGAAAAAATATAGGTTTCTATAAATATTTAAAATTTGAAAGATGGTATAGAGAATTTCAAAATATCTTTCACTTCGTTTCTACCACTGTTAGCATCTTAGGTTACCATAATACATTTGTCACAACTAAAATACTAACACTGGCACATGGTTAGTAACTAAACTCCCAATGTTATATATATAGTATTTCACCAACAGTATTTTCTTTTTGTTCTAGGATTCACTCTAGAATACAACATTGTACTCAGTTTTTACGTTTTCTTGGTCTCCATTAGTCTGAAACTGTCTCTCAGCATTTCCTTGTTTTTCCTTACCTTAACAATTTTGAGGAGTACCAGGTAAGTATCTTATAGAATGTCCCCACATCTGGATTTGGTTAGTGTTTTTCTGATTCTTAGAATGGATTTTGAAAATGCCTTTTTCATCATATCATATCAGGGATACATGATATGCATATAGCAGCAGAAGGGATGTTAACACTGCAGATATTAATGTAGTGCTTTTGAGCGTTCTTCATTGTAAAGTAAATGTTTTTCATTTTCCTTACTTTATTGCTCTGGAAGAAGTTAGTGCTAAGTTTAGCCTATTCTCAAGTAGGAGGTGGATATAGAATTAAGTTCTATCTCCTGGAGGGAAACCATATCTATGTGTGCTATTTTAGAATTTTTTAGAAAGTTAGGAAGATTTGACTTTCTTCTTCCATATATTTATTTATTCAATCACTTTTTTACATTTATATGTATATATTTATTTTATATTTTAGGTTATAATGTGTCACTATGTCATTTATCTTGTTGCTCAAACTGGAGTTCAAGTTTGACTTTTATGTCCCTTTGAAATTTAAATTTTATGATTTAATTTCTCATTTATTAACAGATTTCCAGAAACAGGTTTAATGAAGAATATATATGTTTATATGTGAGGAGTTAGGCAATGGAGGAATAAAATATCCATTAAATGTAACCTAGTTAAATAAAACTTTAGTTCTAATAATATATAAATCAGAAATTAGGAGTTCAAAAAAAATAGGCATCTGTTTAAACAGGCATTCTTAAAGATAAAAAGAATTGACTTTGAGATAAAATTAATGATCATCTAGAAACTTTTATGTATTCATATTAGTTTTTTCAAATGTTTAGAATAATAATTTGTATTTCATCTTGTACAAAGTCATGTCAGTGGAACAATGTGATATGTTATCTTTGTATTTGATTTTTTTCACTCTGCATTTTTGTTAAGCTTTATCCATATCATCATAGATTAATATTTTGTTCATTTTTATTACTGAGTGTGGGCAGTATGGATAGCTTATAATTTTCTTGTCCCTTTACCAGGTAATGCATGCTTGAGTTATTTTCATAAGTTTATGGATATTTTCTCCTAGTCTGTGGCTGACTTTTTTTTTTATCACATCTTCCAAAGAACAAATGTTTTGTTTGTTTGTTTGTTTTAATTTTAAATAAGTATATTTTACCATTGTTTTTCTTTTATGAATTGAACTATTTTCATTTTTTAAGAACTATTTGCTTTAATCAATGTCACAAAGCTGTTTTTTTCCCTATTCTGTTTTAGTAGTTTAGTAGTTTTAGTACCTGCTCTTGGGTCTTAAACCCATCATGTGTGTCTGTGTTTAATACATTTTGAAGTAAAAATCAAGATTCATTCTTCTTCCAAGTTTCTTCAACATCATTTATCAAAAATGGTATCTTTATTCCATTAATTTACACAGACAGTTTTGTCAAAAGTCAATTGACTCTATAATTCAGGATCTGTATCTTGATTCTATTCTATTGATCTATATCTCTGTACTTATGCAAACAAAGTGCTCTTTTGATTACTGCAGCTTTATAGTAAATCATGAAATCAGATAGTGTAAGTACTCTAAACTTTTTATTTGTGAAACTGCTTTGGCTATTCAAGTTTTTGCCCTTCGATTTAAATTTTAGAATCAGTTTGTCATTTTATTCAAAAGTTCTGTTGAAATTTTTCTAGGAACGCATTGAATCTATAGATCAGTGTAAGGAGAATTATCATTTTAATATCTTGCCAGGTTTTGTATGTGTGTTTTGGGGGCAGTTGTTAAAAGAGTATTGCTTATCATTACCAAGAATGGAAGTCATGATCTAAGTTATTAAAATATAGACACTTTTTGAGTTTTAAAAACCCTTTTAAAGTTATCTTTACTGTATGTTTGGAAAAATGCATATAAAAAACAAATGGGAAGTCTTCCTGACTTATCTTTTATCATATTCTTGGTCAAGTTGACCTTTGTGCCTTACTTTTTGTGTTTATGAAATCCAAATGGCACCTGATCTCACCACTTTATACATAAATAATGATAGAATATTTTTGTTCATGGACAAATTACATGGACTCTTAGTCTTGATTTGGGTAAAGGAATACTTGCCTCAACATAGGAATCAATAGTTTCTTCCTTATATCTATAACAAATAGCATCCATCTGGCTAGGAAAGGTCCTCATATAGTATGTTCCATATTTTTTCTCCTCTCTTAAGGCTTCCACTTTATTCATCCATTCTATCTGCATTTATTTTGTACCTACTTTGTACAAAGCATAGTCTAGACATCTGAGTAGAGAGCAGAACTCTACTTGTCCCTTAAATATTGAGAGCATTCTAATCAATATCTAAGGCCAAACAAGCTATTTTGAAAACACTAAATGATGGCACGCTGATGTCATCACTTGTGATATCATGTTTGTTCCAAGCACTTTGTTTCTACCACGCTCCCCAAATCTATGGTCCACAGAGCTCCAGAGCATTGATGAGTTTTGGACTGGCATGGAAAGAATGACCCTTTTCCACTCTGCCAGATTACACCCTTTAAGCACTGAAGCAAACTTGCTTATAATCAGAATCTAATAATTCTCTTTTGAACAGTTTTTTGACTTGGTTCCCAAACCTTTGTCCTTAATCTCATAGTTTTTCTTAGGTAGACATTGTGCTTGAGTTCTGGCCCTCCTCTATTTAAACATAGATGTCCAAACCCAATCCAAGGATCTGTATTAAAGAGATGCTACACAGTACATATAAGTCTTCCCTTCTGCCTTCCATTCCTCTGCAGCATCTAGAGTGTACAATGCTTTTCTCCTATCTAGGAGTAAAAGAAATATCTATGCCCAGCAAAAAGTATGATAACTATATTTTAATATTTGGATCTGTGATGAAAATAAAGGTATATCTCTTCTCAGTGAATCTCAGTTCTTTATCAAGTAGACAAGGACATACAGATACACAGAGATACCTTACTGGTTCACATTCGAGTACCTTAATGCATGACTTGTGTTGACAGTTTTTGCTGAGGAAGGATTTTATTATGTGGTTAAAATTTTGTGAAGATCAGGAACACAGGACTAGATTTCTTTTTATTAGTTTATGAAGGCAAAGAGAGTTGGGCAGCTCAATAATTGAGGAAATTAGATAACCAGGGGGACAATCTATAGAATATTTATTGCCATGAGTAAGTACAGTTGCCATTTTCCTTAGTTTTATTTTTGATACAAGATAGATTAGAAGAAAAATCATATAGTTTTAAATTGCCAAGATAAGTAAGTAGTAAAGTAAGCAGATAAGTAAAATGGAATTGATTTTCTTCATGTTTAAAATTTTTGAGAGCCAGATAATACATCAATCAAACTAAAATTTCCCTTTCTTCTTTCTTTATTATCCCTTTTGAAACTAGATTTTCCAAGTATATACTAATGGAAAGTCAGTCTATGATTTTTTTCCATAGCTATATTGTATTTTATATGTAGAACAGTTTAGAGTATTCTTCCATTTCAACTTCTTAAGATGTAAGACAATATTCTTGGAACATTACCAAATTTTGTCAGCTAAAATATTACACATTCAGAGGTTCATGAGCTACCAACTAGTTTGGGAGTTGGCTGTATGATGATGAAGTGAGAGACTGAATTTCTGGAAATGACTCATTTGCTGCTTTGTCATATGCTTCAGATGACTGTGTTTTAAATTCTGCCCACGTATGAAATGAAGTCTATTGTTCCATTCTCCTAGGCAGCCTCTGAAATGTGCAAGTATTATTTGGTAGTAGATTTAATACACTGGGAAATGGATCACTCTGAAACCTTCTTAGAAACCTGATTCATACATTGGCATATTCTGTAACAATCAAACCCATTCAGTAATTTTTTCAGCCTATGTTTATTGAGTCCCAACTATTATTGCACTGGATAATAAGCAGTGAACTAAATGATCTTGTCCTCATAGAGCCTACATAGTAATGGGGACATAAAGTCAACAAATGAATGAAAATGTAATTGTGAAATGAAGTAAAATGTGAGATAATACACCCAAGATAACTTGTATTCAGATATAATGTGACTGCCAGTTGATTGTCACTCTGCTCATTCCTGTCCTCCAGTACAGGCTGGCTAAAATTCTGATCTTCTAAGGGGTAGGAAATGGCTGAGTATAAACTAGGAACTGATTGCCTTGTCACTAAGAATTCCTTGTTTCATTATGTATTTCTGATAATATAGACCACATCTAAAAAATATGTTTTTCAGCAGCTTCACAATAATATGTTTCCTAATAACCTTGTAAGTGTTAGTTGCTCAGTCATGTCTGACTCTTTGTGACCCCTTGGACTATAGCCAGCCAGAATCTTCTGTCCATGGAATTCTACAGGCAAGAAAAATGGAATGGGTAGCCATTCCCTTCTCCAGGGGGTCTTCCTAACCCAGGGATTGAACCCAGGTCTCCTGTATTGGCAGGCAGATTCTTCACCTTCTGAGTCATGGGAAATAGTGAAGGATAGGGAAGCCTGGCATGCTACAGTTTGTGGGGTCACAAAGAGTTGGACTTAGTAACTGAACAACAACAACAAATATAGTCTCAAATCTTATTTATTATTATTACAAGGTTTTACCAGATAAAGTGACCTGGAGATTATTGCTGAGTGGACAAGCAGGTAAGAGGTTAGAATGTAATGTTATGGTGTTAATAGGATGGCCAAGAATGACCTCTATGAAAAGGTGACATGTGAGCAGACAGCTAAAAACCCAAGGAAGCAAGTATGGAGAAAGTATTTTGAAGGTAGAACCAAGAAGATTTCTTAATGTATTTGAGGTTCATTATGAAAAGAAGAAAAGAGTTAAGAGCAAGGGTTGTTTTTTAACTTAAACTACTATTTAGTACTTCAGTATGTGTTAGAAGAATAGTTTTAAGTATGAATTAATTATGGCCAATAATATGATTACCAATATTAAATTATGTCATTAATATGTTTCAATAAAAAATAAATTCTGTATTCCAATTCTCCTTTTGAAGCTTATGACTTCTGACCCTGACTTGAACCTAACAATCAAAATTTAGAGGCAACAGATTGCTAGAGTCAAGACTTCCAATCCTGTTTGAGAGGGTAACATTTAATTACTGCTTGTGCTTTTTACATAACATTCCTTAATCTGTATAAAGATATATTATTACTTAAATTAAGTGAATTACAGTAACTTTTATTTTGAGAATACTGTAATAATTAAAACTGCTGGAATATAGGAGGAAAACCCATCTGAAATTTATTATGTTGTCATCTTGCCAAATATATTTACATATATTGCTAAAATTTTTCAGAGCAAAAAATAAGCTTTTCAAGGGAAAAGAAAGATGGCTCTATCTCAGCTTTTATTTCACATTTCTTCTAGGTGAAGTAAACAAAACTGCATGTTAAAAAGAATATATATTTTAAGAAGGAGAAGATATTCTTTTCATATGAGTATAACATGATTGCATATCTTAAATGTAGTAAACAAAATGTTTTTAAAATTTTATTTCACTGGCAACGTTATTTACAAATAAAATGAGTAACTTTAATTTACAAAGTATAACACATTAGAAATATGATCAAGAACCTTTAAAAGTATTAATATTAATATAAACTATGTCTGAGTAAATGTAATCAGCCATGTTTACTATGATATATAGTGATGTGCTGCTGCTAAGTCACTTCAGTCGTGTCCAACTCTTATGTGGCCCCATAGACGGCAGCCCACCAGGCTTCACCGTCCTTGGGATTCTGCAGGCAAGAACAATGGAGTGGGTTGCCATTTCCTTCTCCAAAGCGTGAAAGTGAAAAGTGGTACCTATACCTAAATGTTTAAGAAGGAAATGGCAGCCCACTCCAGTATTCTTGCCTGGAGAATCCTGTGGATGGAGGAGCCTGGTGGGCTGCTGTCCATAGGGTCGCACAGAGTTGGACACGATTGAGGCGAGTTAGCATGCATGCATTGGCGAAGGAAATGGCAACCCACTCCAGCATTCTCGCCTGGAGAATCCCAGGGATGGAGGAGCCTAATGGGCTGCCGTCTCTGGGGTCGCAGAGAGTCGGACACGACTGAAGCGAGTTAGGTGCAGCAGCAGCAGCAAATGTTCAAGAAATAATATGATTCTGTCAAATTCTGCATGTTATAGTCTCTTCATTTGAAAATGTTGGTACTGATAAATTATGCTCAATGACATACTAACAAAACAAATTAAAAATACCTTTATAATCATTAAAATGAAAATTGGTCTCAACATATGAACTTATAAACTCAGATTTAAATTTTTGCAGTAAAAATGAATAGTGAAAGAAGACTTAGATAATGAGCTATTGAAACTTATTGTTAAAGTATAGTAATCAAAATGGCATATTGATAGACAGGCTACATGAATAAAATGCATTTTACTTGAGTAAAATGCTTAGCTTGAAGAATTTAAGAATATGCAAGTTTCTGTTCATTTATCAAGCTAACAATGAATTGTTTAATAAATGAGATGGGTACATATATTTAACTATTTTAAGAAAAGGGGAGAAATTGGATTGGGACATGTTATCTTAAGCCAAAATATATTCTAGATAGATCAATAATTTAAATGTTTTTAAAAAGTGGGGCAAATAAAACCATTGAAATTCTAGAGAAAAATATATATAAAACTGCTTTAACATTATCTCAAGTCTAATACTTTATTTTATATCATGTGTTTTCTAAATGTGACATAATTGCCAAAAGGCATGAATAAAATTATTTAAATAAGCAAATAAAAATTAACAACTTGGAGGAAAATAGTTGTTTCAATATGACAAACAGCTAATATTCATAATAAGTATACTATTCCTACAAATTGAAAAGTACAAAGATAACCTTGCATGTAAGGAAAAAACCTTGAAAACAGCCTTGGATGTAAAGAAAGAAAGCTTGGAAACTTTTAATTTCACAAAGAAATCTGTACAGAGATGATACAATTTTAAGTAGTATTGTTAGGGAAAAAAACTAAGATGTTTTCCTCACTACATAATAATTATATATAACACAGCAATGTTGACAAATAGCAAATATCAATATAAAATCATAAAGTATATCTGTGTGGGTTGTAATGAAGAAAATTCTAACATACAGGCAAGGGAAAAAGTAGAATATTTTCATAAAAAAATTGTGTTTATGTACTCATGAATATCACTATATAAAAATATATGTAAATACACGTGTGTATGTGGAAAAATAACCATGGAACAAGCTGTTGCAAGTTAATTCATTAGAATATAAAATATATATATATTATAATGCCTAAATGTGACAAACTAAAAAAATGCAAGTTTTCTGTATGCATGTTTCTTTTTCTTTGGTTCTAAAGATGATAGCATGAAAAATTAATTTGATTCCTATTTCTCAAGTTTTCTTTTTTTTTTTTTTTAGTTTAAAACTGTTTTCTTTGATTCACAGTGACAGCTGATATTTTAGCAGCTTGTAGTTGGTGAACAGAAAGCTAATTTTGATGATTTAAGAAGAGAATCAAAGCACAATTCCCCAAGCTTTTGAAGAAATTAATTAGGTGACAGTGTGTAAAAATAAAAGATAATATTATACTTTTCCTCATGCTTCAAAGCTGGAAATCGTTCAGGTTAGAGGTTTCTGCTTAAACTCTGAAAAGCAAAATAGCCTTTTAAAAGTGTAAATACATTCACTGGCTTATTTCTCATCTATAAAATCTCAAATGAAATCCAAATACTTTTTAAAATTAGATGCTTTATTATTTTGTCACTATAAACCCTAGATAAAATCTGTTGCAGATGAAAATTAGCAAATTATGAAAAATGCTTTACTTTCTTTATATAAATAGTTATTTAATTGTATTTTATTAGGTCAGTAACATGTATTTTCCTTTTAAAATTAAGATAAATTCCACAACTTATGTTTCATAGCAGGGACCATATCTTAGGTAATTTTCACTTTCCAGTTTCTGGTAGTGTTAGTCATTCAGTTGTGTACAACCCTGCAACTCCATGGACTTTAGCCTGCCAGTCTTCTCTGTCCATGAAATTCTCCCAGCAAGAATATTGGAGTGGGTGACCACCCCTTCTCCAGGGGATCTTCCTGAACCAGGGATCAAGCCTGGGTCTCCTATATTGCGGGCAGATTCTTTACCATCTGAGTCATGAAGGAAGCCCTCAGTTTGTGATCAGAAGACAAAATTTATATAGTGACTTTTTTCAAGAAGGAGGTGGATGTTTAAGCACTGCTCAGGAGTTACCTTTTAACATAAAATTCCAATTAAATTTAGATTATGATGGAAAGAAAATCAAGATATCCTCAATTCCATTTCCCTCTTCCTTTCTTGTGGCCTGATTTCTTTGAGAAAAATTTCATTCAGCAGAATCGGTCTGGATTCTATATTTGGAAACTTTCAGCAATTGATCTCAGTGTTTTCTTGAGAACTTGATCCTTAAGGATCAAGCTGTTTATACTTATTATATTAAGGGTTTTTTTTTTTAATGCTTAGAAAACAGTTTCTTTAATAACTGATATTTGGCAATCAATAAAAGTCTTCATTTATAGTTTCAGGGCAAAATTTTTCAGTTAAGAAAATGTTGGGTGGGTGGAAAAGCTCTGATTCTTTAGTTTTGTTTTCAAATAAGAAAAGGTAAAAAGCAGACTAGTATTAATGAAATAGCCCTTCTGGGACAGATAGCAGGATTAGAACAAATAGAGGTATATGGACCATTAAATGTCATGGGAAGCAGATGTATTTCTTTAAATAGTACACTTATGAATTTATTCTTTTGTCTAATGTGAGTTTATATCTGTAAATATGTATATAAATGTACATTTCTAAAATATGTATTTAGAAAAATGTCAAACATTTAGATAAATGTTTTATCATAAGACAAAATTTTGTAATTCTGCCATATTTTCAGATTTCAAATTTCATCACATTCTAGATTCGTGAAGGATTTATATTTCCAGGAAAGATTTATACTTATTTTAGAAATCTCAGTGTTGGGAGTCTCGGTAACTTTGTGAAGATTGAGGGGCCTGACTTCCTAGATTTAGCAGGTTTTTGTGGGTTTTTTTTTCCCCCTCATTTCCTTCCAACCTCTTTCCATGACACCTGGCAGTCAATCTACCTTCTCTCTGTTCCAAACCTGCAGCCAACTCTGGAAATCCTACTATCTTGCTTCACTAGCCCCATTCCTTCTTTCCATTCTTTTTCTGTTTTATTTGTTTATTCTGTTTAGTTTAAAAAAAAAAAACTTGGACATTGTCTTAGCTGGAGATTCATTTTTTACTGAGCAACTTGGGACATCTATCTCTATAAGACTGGACTCCATCTTTGAGGGTACACAGAGCCCTGAGAGGAGAGAGGTTTGCCAATATATAATTAAACTCCAGGGACATGGAGTGACATGTGAAAAATGTTATGTGATCCAGCAGATAGAGCACTGATTGGCAAAGAGCCTGAAGAAGCCTCCCAGTGGAGAGAAAGAAACATTCAGCATGGACAAGAAAGGGGCAAAGAGTACAGCTGGGAAAGCAGGTTATTTTCTCTCTATGAATTATGGTGAGACTCCAGGCAGTTATGAGTGGGTAAGCTTTGCTTGGATAATACAATTGATGAAGATTGCTTTCAGTATAAAATACTAGAGAGGAATTAAGAAAAATAAAAAAGGAGAGTCTGGAGAGAGTGGGAACCATTTTGTTATTTCCTCCATTATATTATTTTCTAGGTTACTTCAATTCTACCCTATACTTCCCAGGGTTATCTTTATATGAATGATCAACATTTCCTCACCAGACACTTCTTGACCTCTTTTTCTCAATTCCAACTTTCCCTGTTTCCTTTTTTTTTTTTGTTCTAATTCCACAAGCAATTAGCTGAATGAGAAATAATGTATATAATAATATGTACCTGTCTCTTGGTCAGAAAAATGGTAATACCATTCATGCATTTTATGAGAATTGAGTTCATAGACATAAGTGCTTGAACAGTGTTTAACATACAGTGCTAAACAAATGATAGTTGTCATTATTTATCAAATCCTTCACATGATACTTCAGTCATCTCTACTGAGGTAATACCTCTTTCAATACATGGCTTATATCTATACCATTCACAGGTTTTAATATAAAAGCTAGGTCAAAATAGAGTTTTAATGAATGATTGATGTTTATTTTATGTTAAGTGATTTAATATAGTTTGATTTTCCTGTCTCATTCTTTGTGATCCCATGGACTATAGCCTGCCAGTTTCCTCCATCCATGGTATTCTCCAGTCAAGAATACTGGAGTGGGTGTAGCCATTCCCTCCTCCAGGGGATCTTCCTGACCTAGGGATCAACCCAGGTAACCTACACTGCAGGCAGATTCCTTACCATCTAAGCCACCAGGGAAGCCCATATTTTTCAAGTTACTTTTCATCATTTTATTTGCACTTGTAATTTCCTTGGACTACATTACTCTAAATATTTTTTAAATGAATATCATGGATTTTGCATTGTTTTAAATTTCTTGCACTTAACAAAAAGTTTCTGCAATTGCTCTGTGTATCCAGTAACAAATCAATGTCAGAAAGAGAATTTGGGTGATTTGCCACCTATGGCTAGGAATGCTCTGGTGGCCCCAGGTCAACACTGAAGGCAATGTGGTGCTGTAGAGTCAATTTCTAAGCTGAACAGTGCTTTAGTTTATATTTCTGCTGTATAGGGGATGACATATTTTTCTAATTATTTCTAGAATAATCTCTTTTTCTTACAAAAGTGGTTTCTAACATTGGGTACACATTAGAATCACCTGGGGAACATTCAAATTAAGAATGGGGAGGGGAGGGGCTTGTATTGATGGTTATTTAGTCACTAAGTCATCTCTGACTCTTGCGACCCCATTGAATATAGCCTGCTAAGCTCCTCTGTCCATGGAATTCTCCAGGCAAGAATACTGAGGGGTTTGTATTAGTAGGTTTTAAAATCTTTGGAGGTGATCCTATTTGCTATAGGCCTGAGAATCACTGCCCTACAAGCGGTATCCTCAGTTCCATACCCTAATACAAAGCACCTGGGATCTCCACTTAAGTGCTTAAATAGGCCCTGCAGGAAATAAATTCTAAGAGGGAGGAGTCTTTTTTCCCTTTATTGCCCTTTGAATCAAGACTGCAAGTCGACTCTTCCCTGGGTCTCCAGTCTGCTGGCCTGCCTTGCAGATTTTGGATTTATCAGCCCTACAAAAGGGTGAGTCAATTCCTTAAAATAAATTTCTCTCTCTCACATACCTATTGGCTCTTTTTCTCCAGAGAAGCTAAGCTCTAGTCTGAGATGGGCCTTATATTTAAACCTTCAATTTAGTTCAGTCGTGTCTAACTCTTTGTGACACCATGGGCTGCAGCACACCAGGCCTCCCTGTCCATCACCAACTCCCAGAACTTACTCAAACTTATGTCTATTGAGTCGGTGATGCCAGCCAACCATCTCATCCTCTGTCGTTCCCTTCTCCTCCTGCCTTCCATTTTTCCCAAATTAGGGTCTTTTCCAATGAGTTAGTTCTTTGCATCAGGTGGCCAAATTATTGGCACTTCACCTTCAGCATCAGTCCTTCCAATGAACACCCAGGACTGATTTCTTCTAGGATGGATTGGTTGGGTCTCCTTGCTGTTTCCAAGGGACTCTCAAAAGTCTTCTCTTCTCCAACACCACAGTTTAAAAGCATCAATTCTTTGGTGCTCAGCTTTCTTTATAGTCCAACTCTCACATCCAAACATGACTACTGGAAAAGCCATAGCCTTGACTAGACGAACCTTTGTCGGCAAAGTAATCTCTCTGCTTTTTAATATGCTGTCTAGGTTTGTCATAGTTTTCCTTCCAAAGAGCAAGCATCTTTTAATTTCATGGCTGCAGTCACCGTCTGAAGTGAGTTTGGAACCCAAAAAAATAAAGTCAACCACTGTGTCTGCTGTTTCCCTATCTATTTGCCATGAAGTGATGGGACTAGATGCCATGATCTTAGTTTTCTGAATGTTGGGTTTTAAGCCAACTTTTTCACTCTTCTTTCACATTCATCAAGAGGCTGTATAGTTCTTCTTCACTTTCTGCCATAAGGGTGGTGTCATCTGAATATCTGAGGTTTTTGATATTTCTCCCAGCCATCTTGATTCCAATTTGTGCTTCATTCAACCTTAGAAACCAGTTTACAGTTGAATCAACTAAAACCTGGAAAGATGAATGTCTTGTAAGGTTCTCAAAGTAATTAAAGATGGTAGGTTGTTTAATCTTATGTCTGTCTGACTCTGAATTAAAATTTGACTGATGGAAACATAGTAGTTATGTGATATGTCTAAATATTACAAAGTAAATGACAGACCTTGTAACAGGATTCCATGTTCCTGGTTTTCACATTGTTTGGACATACTTTTGTTATTCTTGTGGATTCTAGACAGGGTTTTGTTCATATCCCTTTATAGCCCCTGAAAACATTTGGAAAGCGGTGCATGATATGGTATAAATTAAATAGCTTTGTAGTGTTTTGAAGATATGATAAAGTCATTGTGGCCTCTGGTGCTCAGTCATTCCACAGAGTTTGAATTTACCCCAGTGGCTTGTTTAGAGAAATGACTTTTCAACATATCAATTTTCTTGATAGAAAAACACTTTACAATGGCTTTATTTTGATGGCAAAATATTATTTACTGTTTTTATCTTGTAAACTGAAAAACCAAAGGTTTGGGATATAAGGATTAAAATAAAACAAAGTGCTTAAGTACAAAAGACTACCTCAGAACTAATGAGATTTATACAAGCACAATTTCTCAATATATGCTTGCTTATATAATTTTTGCCCCTACTTGCTGTGTTAGGTCATTTTGAAAGCTTTTAACCACCATGAACCAGTCTGGTTTTTAGTTGCCTTGTGGAGCAGAGGTGTTAATTACCTTATTTGAACCTCCACAATATGCGTGGTGAGCCCTAAAATTCCCGAGGTGGACCCAGGCCATCTTTCTTGCCATCTGTTACTCAGGTGCTCTGGGGCACCTATCTTTGTTTTTTTCCCTCAATATTTTCCCCATTGTTCTCATTCAGAATGACATTTACATTTTTATTAAGCTGAAAAATAACAATAAAAACCTAAACAGCCCCTTAGAGGGAAAAACAGTTAATCATAACAGTATTGTACAGTCTTTATTCATCCTTGTGAGGTTTCTCAACATCATTGTTCTGTGTTTGTTTATGAATGCATACTTGCTTTGTAATTAGTTAGAAAGCTATGAGAGTCTCCAGGTTGAAGCTATTGACTGCAGGCCCATTCCCTGTTCCTTTTTCAAAAACTTTAAAAAAAAAATTGCTACCTCTATTAGAAATGAGTTGATAAAGTGAGGGTGACAAAAGAATTCCAATATTTGTATTCTGGTCTTTGACTTATTAGGGATTTTTGAGTGTGTTAAACATATTTGTTTATTCACACAGCAATGGCTCTCTTTTCTGTGTATTTTTCTGAGAACAATGATGTTTAAGCAATGCAACATTGATTGATCCAAACTTCAGCAGTCTTCTATTTATCCCAGTTCTCCCACTCTTCCGCTCCCTGAATAGACCAGGATATATATTTTTGGGGAATAACTATCTACAGGATGATCAAGCTAATAGTAGATTTCCTATCAGCGCAACTCTAGTAAATGAAGTTAAAAGTCTGAGTAACTTGCTTTGTTCACAGTGCCAGAAAATTGGGCTGATCTCAATCAATCAAAAGTGATTGAATAGTAGTTGATGTTATTGTCAGTTTTCCACTTTCTGGTTTTATGCTGCTGAGTCCTGACCCTTCTTCTTTTTTCTTTTCAGTCTCATTTTCCCACTTGTTTAGCTCATCTCTGCTCGCATTCAGACAGATAAAGGTAGCAACTGTGCAGGCAGGATTTTGCCTCAGATCAAAACATATTCCACAAAACATCCTTGGACATCTAGAACAGTCATCTATATGTTTCTCTTAATTTAAAGCAAGCTCATATTGAAAAGAGTTATATACTCTGTATCATTTGTGATTCTAGAAATCTTATGGATTTAGTATAGTCTACTTTCCTTGCGTTTACTACAGTTGGCAGACTCAGCAGCCTTCAAGGCTTATTAAATTTATCGAAGCCTAAGGAAAAGAACAAATATATTGGTGAAACTAGGTTGAATAATGATCACAGAAGATTGCCAATGTGATCCAGCCTGACCTAATGAAAAAAACGTAATGCTGGAGTTAAGACTGAATAGGTACAATACACTTAGCAACCTGGCTTTCTTAAGGACTTTTAACCTCATGATGTTAGATATCTTTCCTTTTGTTGCATACTGGTTAGCAATCTGAGATGATAATATAACTGGTTGAAACCAGTTATAAATGCGGTAGAGCAGCAGTCTCCAACCTTTTTAGCAGCAGGGACCTGGTTTCATGGAAGACAATTTTTCCATGGAAAGGGTTGGGGAAGGTTCAGGTGGCAATGTGAGCGATGGGAAAAGCAGATAGAGCTTTGCTTTCTCACCTGCCGCTCACCTCCTGCTGTGTGGCCCAGTTCCTAAAAGACCACAGTCTGGTCCACAGCCCAGATGTTGGGGACCCCTGCTTTAAAGCAACAATGAGACTACTGACATTCCTTGCCATAGGGGGAGGAATCTCTAGAAATTCCTGCCCAGTAAAAATTCTTTTACTTTACCTTTAAGTTGTTATTTCCTAGAATGAATGACCGAAATTTATGTTTTTACTTGTCCATTGTATGTGTGTGATGTATCATAGGAAAAATACCAAAGGACCTGTGGTATATGGGCTACCACCTCCTTGAAGTAAGAGCAGAGTGTGCACCATATCTTAGTTCTGGCATAAAAATGCACATGTTAAGAATATGAAAACATGTATCACAAATTATAAAAGTCAGTTACATTTGGGAATATATAAAACTAGGTAATACAATATATATTTTATATCCATGAAAGTTCATTATATTCATCAAGTCTTTCATTAGTAAAATGCTTCTACTTGTGATAGTGAATTTATGTTGAGATCATTGTTTATCTTAGTCTCATGGATTGAATAAAAAGAGCCATGTCTTCCTCAGAGACATAACAATGGTCAGCTTGGCCATTAATGAGTGTGATTGAATTTTCTAGAGTTGGCAGTGGCATAGTGCTGTTTCCTCATATTTTTATTTTGTTGATTATCAAAGATTCAGTTCAGTTCACTTGCTCAGTCATTTCTGATTCTTTGCCACCCCATGGACTGCAGCACACCAGGCCTCCCTGTCCATCACCAGCTCCCAGAGTATACTCAAACTCATGTCCATTGAGTCGGTGATGCCATCCAACCATCTCATCCTCTGTCATCCTCTTCTACTCCTGCCCTCAATCTTTCCCAGCATCAGGGTCTTTTCAAATGAGTCAGCTCTTCTCATGAGGTGGCCAAAGTATTGGAGTTTCAGCTTCAACATCAGTGCTTTCAATGAACACCCAGGACTAATCTCCTTTAGGATGGACTGGTCGGATCTCCTTGCAGTCCAAGGGACTCTCAAGTGTCTTCTCCAACACCACAATTCAAAATCATCAATTCTTCAGCACTCAGCTTTCTTTATAGTCCAACTCTCACATCCATACATGACCACTGGAAAAACCATAGCCTTGACTAGATGGACCTTTGTTGGCAAAGTAATGTCTCTGCTTTTTAATATGCTATCTATGTTGGTCCTAACTTTCCTTCTAAGGAGTAAGTGTCTTTTAATTTCATGCTGCAATCACCATCTGCAGTGATTTTGGAGCCCCCCCCAAAATAAAGTCAACCACTGTTTCCTCTGTTTCCCCATCTGTTTGTCGTGAATTGATGGGACAGGCTGCCATGATCTTAGTTTTCTGAATGTTGAGCTTTAGGCCAACTTTTTCACTCTTTCACTTTCATCAAGAGGCTCTTTAGTTCATTTTCACTTTTTGACATCAGGGTGGTGTTCTTTGCATATCTGAGGTTATTGGATATTTCTCCTGGCAATCTTGATTCCATCTTGTGCTTCCTCTAGCCCAGTGTTTCTCGTGATGTACTGTGCATATAAGTTAAATAAGCAAGGCGACAATATACAGCCTTGATGTACTCCTTTTCCTATTTGGAACTAACAGAACATGGATTTTGTTTGGGGATGAAATGCATTTTGTTAAATCTACATTCTGCCCCTCACTGCTATTCCAGGCAGATAAATAGCAAAAGTTGGGTTCAAAAATGGAATTTTCTGTGGAAGAAAAGTTTTCTGCACATCCTGGGTAATCCAAGATTTAAAAAAAGAAAAAAAGAAATCAGCTTTTCTTGTTTTATTACTCCTGTCAGGCAGTAGGAGGCAGTAGATGAAATTGTTTTCTTACCATAAGGCAACTATAAGAGTGCAAATCTTATGCTAAGCGAAGATATAGCCATAAGGAACATCAATGAGCCACTACACTTATAATGTTTCCCTCCAGGTTTTTTATTAAGTAAATAAACAAATGTCCATTTGGCTAAGCCTATATAGTTAGATTTCTGTTAAACACTGCAATGCAGCACCTATCTAGCACAAACTGCTATTTAACTTTTGGTTTATTTTGCGACTTTGTTTTCCCATGATTTGCCAGTGTCAGTCTAGTGCAGGGATTTCAGTGGCCCCAAATCAAGTATGCTTATGTTAATTGAATGCAGAATATAATCACATGGCAAATACAGAATTTTGCTTCTCCCCCTACCCCCTGCACCCCAGACTTACTACCTTGAAAGAAAAATACTTTGACTTTATAGAATAATGTCATTTACTGGATGATTTTTTTTTTTTTTTGCCTATGAAGTATTGAATATTCAGAGTTAAGGTTATAACCCAAATTTACAGTAACATAAGCTAGGTTACATAGGGCAGATAAATTAGACAAGGACCATAGCATTTGGCTCAGATATTTGACCCTGGAATGTTTTAACAGTGAATTTAGGGGTGCTAGCATGGGTATTTTAAAACTATGCCCCATTACTGAAACTGCAGAAAACTGAAACTCAAAAAGGATGAATGTTAGTGTTATGTAAATCAGCCCCATATATATTATCATGGCTGTATTGTTGCAGATATTAGATTTAATTCTTAATTTTGCACATGTGTGAATAGAGTCCATTTTAGGCTGGGAAAGACTTCTAAAGCCAGATATTTCTTTCTGTCACTGTATTAACAAGTACTGACACATGTTAACATATTTGGTAAAGACTGGCAAACTGGGCAAAGACCCAACTATAATAAAGTTACCAATTTGGAACATGTTTTAAAGACAACTAAATTCTGAAGAGAAAATTGAGAGATGTAGCTAAAATTAAGTGAATCAGTTTCTATAAATATCTTAACACATATCAGTTGATGGACGAAATCTAGCAAAGTATAATGAAAACTATTGAAACCAGCAATTGAGTTAAAGTAACAAGAGAAGGTTGACATCAATCAGTCAATCAAAAAATCAGTTGAACAACACCATATAAATTTGTAAACACACATGAAATTCCAAGTCATTACAATTTGGAGACTTTGTGAGTTAAAAAACAAAGTATATAGAAAACACTTGGAGATTCAGTTTACTGACAGCTTGCTTTGACTCAGTGTTAGAATTGTGATTAAAAAAAAAAAATTGAATGTGCTCTAAGGCTGATTTGATGAAAGAACAAGGGGAAGTTCAGAGTTATTCTCTAATCCAGTCTGGTGATCTCAAAGTTCTTTTCCCCAGATCAACAGCCTCAGTAACATCTGGGAAATTATGTCAGATACTACTTCGTGCCACCACCTCCTCTCTGCACTACCAGAAAATGAAACATTATGAAGGTGACCCAACTACTTTTGGTTAATCGCCCTCCAGGTGATTCTGATACACACTCAAGATTGATAATCACTGCAATGCTCCATATTTTTTCAGTAAAATGAGTAAGTTGAGCTAAATGGTTCTGGCAGATAATATTTTTATAGGATAGAAGGAGTCACTGAAAGATACAAATTGTTAGCCTAGGAAGTAGATAAGTTTCACACATTTTAAGATTTTTCACAGACAGCACCACCACCCAGAAACACATTTTAACTCAACATAAGGAGTTATGTTTCCTTATGGAACATGAGTAGTCATATTTCAGTTGCTGAGAGGCAACTCAAATTTTTGAGTATATAAAATCCACTTAAGGGAACTTTTTAATAGTTCTAGGGAATGTTCTATTAACCAACATTTTTCATAAGAACCAAAATTGTTTCAGAATCAGATGGTTTCCTAAGGACCCTTTGAGAAATGAAAGGACTGTCTGGAAGGTAATAAGGTTTCATCTCCAACTGCAGGCATGACAAAGTTATAGAGTTTTTTTGTTTGTTTGTTTTTTAAACAAGAAGTTGGATGTTAAGTATTATGTCTAAAATCCACTGTTAGCTTGAGGTGTCATGACCTTATGTGGAACTAAGATTTCATGTGGGATTTCCCTGGTGGCTCAGTGGTAAAGAATCTGCCTGCCAATGCCGGAGACTCAGGAGACGTGGGTTTGATGCCTGGGTCAGGAAGATCCCTTGGAAAAGGAAATGGCAATCCAGTCCAATACTAGAATGGAAGAGGAGCCTGGTGGATTATAGTCCATGGATTTGCAAAAGAGTCAGACACGACTTAATGACTAAAGAACATGATTTCATGTAGTTGAAGTAGGTAACTTGTTAAGTGATGAAGTCAATCAAAATAGCAGGCTTGCAGAGTTGATGAGTAACAAGCTTTCTTAACTGATTGGTGGTGTTTTTGACTAACTTATCCAGGTGTCAATTGGGCATAAATCTGGTCTATAAAAATGGCAATGTATAACCAGTTTCCAGGAAGTCTCTAGCATTTAGAACAATGTGTCTTAGCTTCAAGGGCTGACCATGTTTCTTATTACCATTGTGATTTTTGGGGGCACATGAGTTTTATCCTTTATTGAGTCTGCTGTTGAATAATGTCTATATTATTGTAAAGGTAGTGCTTTCTGGAAAAATTCTTCTTTAAAATGTTCTAGACTATTCAAGTGGAGAAGGCAATGGCACCCCACTCCAGTACTCTTGCCTGGAAAATCCCATGGATGGAGGAGCCTGGTGGGCTGCAGTCTATGGAGTCGCTAAGAGTCGGACACGACTGAGCAACTTCACTTTCACTTTTCACTTTCATGTATTGGAGAAGGAAATGGCAACCCACTCCAGTGTTCTTGCCTGGAGAATCCCAGGGACGGAGGAGTCTGGTGGGCTGCCGTCTATGTGGTCGCACAGAGTCAGACATGACTGAAGCGACTTAGCAGCAGTAGCAGCAGACTATTCAAGAAACTGCATTTTTTTTTTTTTGAAACTGCATTTTTAAGGTAAAATTTTTCCTTGTTAAGGCTCTGATTCTTCCCTAAATTAGGTAGTGTTGGTGATGATATGCCACATTACAGTGTAGTAATTTCAATTTAGGGATTAACATTGTGTTTAAGACTACTGATATTTTGAAAGAGAATGAGAGAGGATGGATGAGTTGGTCAGCACTTGCAGTCTAGCTTGGAAGAGTTAATGGCTCTCTGTAAGAATCATAATGAAACCCACTAGACCTGTAGACAGACAGTATCAGACCTGAGGAGAATTCTGGTACCAGGTCATTCACCCTATTTTTAGGTATTCACCCTGTTTTTAATACCTGATGGAGCTTGCTAAGTTAATTGCTGTCTCTCTCCTCACACAATAAGAAAGGCATAGCCTTTCTTGGAGAACTGGGGGAGTCTCCAGGGAACAACAACTAGAAAGTTTTCATTCTAAAAACTGTCTTTTCTGATAGCTGTCTTCTAGTGAAAAAGTTCTGCTGCTTTGAATCAACACACTCTTTTCATATGTGTCACACATGGACATAACTGAGTACATGACTGAATACACACACACAAATATATATATAACTTTGTGGATTGTTACACATTGTGTTCAGATATATATTAGTGCAGATGAGTACAAGTTACTTCAACATATTAAATTTTAGTTGATTATTTCAACTGACACCAAGCATGGGATAATTATTGATTCCTAGATTATTTTAAGATCTTGGATTGTTCAGAGTAAATAACTTCAATTTTATCTAATTATATTGATAATGTTTGCTTTTCATAGGATATCTAATTGTGAATACTCCCACCCTCACCCCCAATCCCTCTTTGAGCAGCATTGTGTAATATGCCATCTCATGTCATTTTTACTATCACATTGTATGTTTGTATATTTCTAGATTTTGGTCTCCAATAGTGTATTAAAAAGAGACTTTTCCCCCATCTTTTGTTGTTGTTGTTTTGTTTTTTTGAATCTTCACGACAGATCTACATAAGCACAGCAGTGTGGCTAATTTCTAATTCCATTCAGAAAAATTAACATTCTTTCTGGTATTTTGCTCAGGAAGAATGATAAAGCCTAAAATGCTAATTACCAATTTACTTTTCAGGTCTCTAACAAGATGAAGTGTTAACAGAACTAGACTTGACAGCATTATCATCAGTGGTTCCATAAAATCCAAAAATGAGTTAGAGTATATTGTGGTCAGAATAGGGCAAAGCCGTCATTCTAAACTCTGCTTAGGTATACCTAAATTTCCAGATATCTCGTAATCAGGTCTTTTTCAATGAAAATTTCAAGTAATTCTATTTTCATCTGAAATGTGTTTTTTAAAACATGTTTGATTGGTGTTATGGATTAAAAATTCAAGAAGACATTCCTCCAACCAATTTAAATAGAATCATTCCATTTCACTGACTAGTTCATGCATCTTGAGGATGACAGACTCTACCATAAGCATTGGATAAAGAGTTTGGTAATTTAATACTATTGCTAATAAAATTTTTAAAATAGAATATGGGCAAAGTAAATGATTTTTTTCTACCTGTTAGCAATTAACACATAAAATAGTTTAAAAATTCAAGCAACAAGTACAGACAAACTAATTTTTTCTTGCTTACCTCTCTTCGCGTTTTCTCCATTGATGTGTGGGTGTGTGTGCTAACCACTATTAACACTGGGTTGGCCAAAAGTCCTTTCAAGTTTTTCCATAAGATGTTATGGAAGAATTCAAACAGACTTTTGCCCAACACAATATTTTCCTGTCTTATATCACAATGTATATGCAAATAAAAATCTATAATAAGCATACTTATGTGCATACACATATCATGACATTTTTCTTTAAATACATCATACCATATAACCTGATATTGATAGCTAGACCCTAACACTTTTATCAATAAATAAATCCATAGATTAATTTGGAATTAGTAGGTCATTAGTAAGTATATATGTTTGATATAGTCATATAGTCCTCAAAGAGTTATACTAATTTATATGCTCACCAGCAATGAATATGTTGCTTTTAATTTGATATTGAATAGAAAGTAAGCAAAGGTATTCACTTTTTTTAAAAATCAATGTCTATCATGGCAATGAGGAAAGAATATAGTGATCTTTCTAAAGTTGTATAATAGCTCTGATAATGATTTTCAATATCATGATTATGCTATGATTTCAGTAAGTGGTAAATATTAATATGATACAGTAACTTCCTAAACTTTTTCCAGTGTATATTGAAGATCTGAATGCCTGAATTTACTTAACGTAAGGCAGGAGCAGAACAGTGACAGTTAAGTTTATGGATAAATAGTCTGGATGCACAAAATGTTGTTCATCTTTTGTAGATATTTAGCCTTCTACTTAGTGAATTGTCAATAATTGACAATCTATGATACACATGTGTCATAAGAGAGTTTATCTGAGTCTCACAGTAACCTTGCTAGCTTTGGCTTGTTATCTTTGTTTTACAAATGAGTAATTAAAAGCACATATATTTGTTTGACCTTAACACAGAAAGTGACCTATAATTTTATTTCCATTTTAGTTTTGCTTTTATTAGTTATAATAACATAAAACTATTTAAACTGGTGGGAAAGTTGAATATTTATTGCATTTATTTTGTATTTAAGGTCTGATACAGCAGTATTTAAGTTTGATTTAAAAAGAAACACTAAGCATTTCCTAATTGAGCTAAATTGCTTTGTGTGTATTCTGAGCAGTACTGTATCACAAAGGAACATAGTGATCCTCTTAGATTTGGATTATCAAAGTAATATGCAGATTTATTTTGAATATCAAATGAATAATTCATATTCTCATAAATATAAATATCCACATTACATTTCTGTATATGTTGTTGTCAACAGCACTTCCTTATTGGTATACATACTTCAGAGAGTAAAGAACCAAATCAAATAAAGATATTTCTATTTTAGTAAAAAAAAAACAAAAAAAATTTTGGCTGTTGTGATATGGGAAATTATTCTGCTTTGAGAAGACAAAATTGCAATACTCCATAATTTAAACACTTAAATTCTCCAAATCTGATAGAATCTCAATGGGATATTCTCAATGAATGCTCTTCTTTCAAGATGCAAAGAGAGGGTATAGATATTATGGGAAAACAGTGTTCATTAACAAATTAAAAATAGAATTACTATATGATTCATCAATCTTATTTCTAAGTATTTATGATAAGGAAATCAGTATCTTCAATGTCTGCATGCCCATGTTCATTGTAGCACTATTCACAATAGCCACTATATGGAAACAACCTCAATGTCCTTCAATAGATGAATGAAGAAAATGTAGTATGTACATTGGAATATTATTCAGCCTTAAGGAAATACTTCACTGTGACAACATGGATGTAACTGAAAGGCATGCTAAATGAAATAAGTCAGACTGAGAAAACAATACTGCATGATCTCACTTATATGTGGAATCTAAAGTAGTCAAACTGATAGAATGTCAATTGCCAGGGGAAAGTGGAAATGGGAGGTAAATGGAGACTTAGTCAAAAGTACAAAGTTTCAGTTGTAGGGGAGGAAATGTTTTCAGATCTTCCCTTATCTAGGTTCTTTGACCTAATAATTCAGTTGACATAAAGCAGTAGCGAAGGAAAGCATATAATTTGTTACATTCAGAGTCCTATAAAATTAAGACTCAGAGACAGACAATTGAGACTTACATTCCATCCTGTGCTAAGGAGAAAGGGAGAGGGATGTGGGCCCTTTCTAAGAGAAGGAAGACAGTTCACAGGAAGATGAGAAAAGCAAGTATTTGGTAAACAGATGTTTACATGCAATGCAGATTAATCTTTCTAAACTCTAAACCCCCCATCCAAACTCTTTTAGGCAGTTAATGGAGTACTTTTCCTGAGTCTATTGTCTTTTAATTGCCTTTAGCTCGAAAGAACCACAGGCCAAAGTGGCATATTTTGTGGATATCATATTCTTCCTTACAGTTACACAAGATGAAAGGGTTCTGGAGATCTAATGTACTGTATATGGTGACCACAGTTAATCACACTGTATTATACACTTGAAATTTGCTAAGAGGATACATTTAAAATGTTCTCACCACAAAAAAATAGTTCCTATGTGAGGTAATGGGTATGTTAATTGGCTTAATTGTTGTGATCACTTTACAGTGTATACTTCAAAACATCAATCTGTGCACCTTAAATATATACAATTCCTATTTTTCAATAAAACTTAAAATGTAAGGAAAGATATTTTAACACAGGAGTCAGTCTGTTGAACATATTGGCCTAAGGTATAGAGGTTGGAGACAGCTTGGAGCTTGGCTTGTCACTTGTGGCAAGGGCCCCATAGCCTGGCTGAGTGTCTAGTGCTATTGTCAAGAGAGGCTGCAGGCAAAGTCAGGTAAATGGGAGTGAAAACAGAATGCAATGACTAGTTGACACCCCAACCAAGACACAAACCAAGTCAGCATACACTGAAAACATCAGATGCACGATTCGGTAAATGTGGTCAAGAAAGCACACAGAGTCAAAAAGGAGATGGGCAGGGTGACTTAAAGGAGCCACAAGGCTTCAGTAAGGAGGTTGGCTTCTGGTTATATTTAATGGGTAAAAGTAACTTCTTATTCGGTTTCTTTTATCTTAACACTTCCAGGGGGAAAAATGTCTTTATGCATGTTTGGGTATCCTGTCAAAACTCTGCAGCAATGAAACTTATTTTTATGTGTACTTTTCAAGTCAGAATATGTTAATACTGTGAGGGTACATCTAATCTGTTTATTCATTGGCTGATCTCATATTTTCATGTGAGATGTCCCAACAGTCACCTTTACAGAATGCAAAGACCTGGAAAAGCAAACCAAAGACCTAGTATTGTACTAAATACTTTATATGCAGTAACATGTCAGCTAGTTTAAGCCCTAAACAACTTTAGGTGATAATTTTTTGTGCATGGAAATAATCATCAGGCACTTAACTTATTTATTTTTATTTGGATTTGTATAGTTTTTTGAATCAAACTATAAATTCAAACTATAAATTCAACAAATGCAGAGAGAGAGGATTAAATTTCTTGGAGTCTCTGCTCATTGCTTATCTTGAAATTCTGTGTTCCAAGTCCCCTCCCAAGCAAATCCTCCTATGTGTTTGATATTTAAAAAATGCATAGTCTTTGTGTGGGGATACATTTGGGGATATTGAGGTTGATCTGACATTTCTTTATCCCTGAAGTTTCTCATTTCTACTCTATGCCAATAGCAAGCTGATTCACAGCACATAAATTCTAGTTTTTATGGTGATAGAATATACTATTAACATGAATATTAATGAATATTGAATATACTATTCAATAGTATATACTATATACTAATGAATATACTATTAACATGATAAATTGGAATATTTTGTTGGGGATTTTTGTCTGGTTTGCTTTATTTTTAAGTCAGCATTTGTGTATCAAATCAAATTAAATAAGAATTTGGGTTGTAATATTTTGATTCTGCTTTATATACCACAAAGGGACACACTATATAGATATGCAAAATGCATTTCAATTATTTTCTGAACACAAGAATAAATTATTCACTATTAAATTATTCAACTGTAGGCTGGTGTCAGGTTGAAAAAAGGAAACTAAAATTCAGATTCCTTAAAAACTAATGGAATGTAGTTGGGTATTAAAACAAACCTCTTTAGGTGAATTCAAGATGGGAAAAATACTCTAACCTTGCCTCTATATGCCTTATGAAATCCTGTTTGGCATTTTCTTGAGTTGACTTCCGGCTATGGGTCAAGACTGCCATGCAGGACAACCAAGTAGATAATTAAGTTTGCTTCAGAGACAACCTAACATAATGGTGAGTTATGCTCTAATCTTTGGGTATTATGAGCCACTCATAAAAGACAGTTCCAAAGGTATTTGAAATAGGCATTTGTAAATCATTTTTTAAAAATGTACCCTTTTTCAAAGACATCCTTGAGTATATCTAAATCAGTTTCATACTAGAATATGCAATAATGAAATGACAAGAATTATCTCATCATTCATAATATAAATGTTTCTTAAAATGGTTAAGAACTATGTAGCACTATTGTAATGTATTTCCTCACACCTCATTTAACTTTAGTGCTTTCCCGGTGGCTCAGTGGTAAAGACACTACCTGCAATGCAGGAGACACAGGACGTGTGGGTTCAATCCCTGGGTTGGGAAGATCCCCTGGAGGAGAAAATGGCAACCCACTCCAACGTTCTTGCCGGGAAAATCCCATGAACCAAGGAGCCTGGCTGGCTACAGTCCACAGAGGTCACAAAGAGTTGGATATGACTGAATGACTGAGCATGTATGCACATAACTTTACAGATAGAACCTTATTCTTAGATACCAAAGAATGTGGTATCTTGCCTTTATTGAATAAAGGAATAGAGACTTATCTGGCACGAAGTATAAGCTGTATAATTCTAAGTGACAACCATTAAACACAGATACATAGCTACATATAAGCGTGCATTTTTTGTATCTTCACATGGTGCAGGTATGCAGAATCAGCAGCAGAGTTAGAAATTATATCAGTTTTCTCTGTCACAGTCATTTTGGACCGATTTGCTTATGCTTAGTCTCAGAACCAAGATAGGACTGTACATGATTCATGGTTTTGAAGGACTACACTTTTGTAGTGTATGGTCAGATCTTTATATGTCACAGTATAAACACAGACTGTTTTCTTTTACAGGGAGAGTGGATTGGAAGCAACACTTAGGCCAGGGCAGTATAGCATAATAAAAGAAATATGAGCTCTGGATTCAGAAGACCTATACCTGAATATCACTTGAGCTGATGGCTATCTGCTGAATGACTTACTGTGCCACTTTACCTCTCTGCCATCTTTGAGACTCTGCTTAAACTAGATGGCCCAGTGGTAAACAATCTGCCTGCCAGTGCAGGAGATGCAAGAGACATGGATTTGATCCCTGGCTCAGAAAGATTTCTAGAGTAAGAAACGGCAGTCCACTCCAGTATTCTTGCCTGGAAAATTCCATGGACAGAGGAGCCTGGCAGGCTACAGTCCATGGGGTCACAAAGAGTTGGATACAACTCAGCACACACACACAGGCACTTAAACATTAGAGACAGTTTATGTAGCAGCTATGTTGGGATCATAACAGATACGTAGTAGATGCCCCTTATTCCATCTACCTTCTTCTTTCAAATATTTTCACTATTCTTTTTGATGTCTTAGAAACATAGGAAAACAATTGTATGTCAGAGCAATTGATGTGATATGTGAGACTGGACCTTCCTTGGTGGCACTAGTGGTAAAAACAAACAAAAAATACCTTGCCTGCCAATGCAGAGACACAAGAGAAGCAGGTTCCATGTCTGTGTTGGGAGGATCCCCTGGAGGAGGGCATGGAAACCCATTCCAGCATTCTTGCCTGGAGAATCCCCATGGACCAAGGAGCCTGGCATGCTGCAGTCCATGGGGTCAAAAGAGTCAGACACCAGACACTGACAAAGCACAGCAGTCAGAATTTTGGGATTCCGAGATGGCACTAGTGGTAAAGAACCTGCTTGTCAAGGCAGAAGACATAAGGGATACTGGTTCAATCCCTGCATTCAGAAGATTCCCCTGGGGGAATGGCTACCCTCTCCAGTATTCTTGCCTGGAGAATCCCATGGACAGAGGAGTCTGGCGGGCTACAATCCATGAGGTCACAAACAGATATGACTGAAGCTACTTAGAACACATGCACATGAGATCAATTTGCCTATTTGTGGGAACCAATCGTTTAGTGTTTTTACAATTGAAGTAAGCTTACACAAAGCAAAAATAGAGTCCATTGTCAAAAGTATACATTTTCTCAAACAACCAAGGAGGAGTCTCTATTTGAAAACTTCGAAGTGTGAACTGTGTACTCCTAAAGGAGTATTGCAAGACTGGTTTCTATACAAGAATAAGTAATTTCTGAAAGTTCCAGTGATGTTGAACAGTTGACCAATGTGAAGAAGACAATCCCAAAACATTGCTGTCTTGGATTATTTTTAAGTTCCAAAAGAGTTCTGGCCACTTGCTTCCTGCAGTAGATGCCCAAGAGAGCCTGCCTGAACTGAAGTTCAACTATTACTAGCTTTCTGACAATTTCGCAGCTGTTACCGCTCATCAGGGGCCTGTGGGCTGTTTCTAATTTTGTTCCACTTGTTTTCTTAAATCATCTCCTGGGATTGCACGTGATCTGTTATCCAAAGTGACAGTGCCTCTCATCACTGACCAATTTTTTATTCCTTCAGATTACTTGAGAATAAAATAATCTTTTCCCCCATAAAAGTGAGTCTGAGAAATAATTATGTTTTATGATGGCATTGAGCTGAGCTGTCCATTCATTTCCAGATTGTCTCAAGTTTCATTCCTGTAGGGAGATGAATTTCCTTAGCTTCTGGCAGCCGAACTAGATATTCCAAACAACATTCGATAGCATTACCTGCATTGTGTTCACTCACTAATTCATGTTTGACTCTTTATGACTCCATTGACTGTAGTCCGTCAAGCTCCACTGTACATGAAATTTTCCAGGCAAGAATACTAGAGAGAATTGCCATTTCCCCCTCCAAGGGATCTTCCAAACCCAGGAATAGAATCTGAGTCTCCTGCATTGGCAAGAGTATTCTTTACCACTGAGCCACCTGGTAAGCCCTATTATGCATTCAGTTTGATATCATGGAGCACTACTGTATCTCCCCTTAGCTTCCTAAAAAGGATAGATATTTCTATATGAGAAGCAAATGCTAAAATAGGGGAGAAACGTTTTTAGTCCAGGTCTGGCCATGCATGTCTTTTATATCTTCCCAGGTTTCTCAGAAATACCTAAGCCAATCTTTTTGAGCATATTTAGTGATGCTATCAATTCTTATATATATACTGGAAGTTTGGGGTTACAAAGATTACTGAGAACTTTACCTATCACAAATACTTTACTCCCTTGTAGAAAAATTGGGACAAACAAAATTTATGAACCAAAGTTCATTGGTTGCAACTTTTCTTAAAATGAGAAGCCTGAGAGACATAAATGATGGAATCAAGTAAGAATAATTAGAAGGATGTACTGATAGTCCTAAGAGGTTTCTGAGTTCTTTAAAATTAAAACAGAAATCAATAAAACTAATATTTCTATTATATGTTCTACATGAAGAATATTTTTTTTTCTGGGGTTTTCTATCTTTCCCATGTGTCCAGGTTTATATACAATTTTTGTTCTCTTTAAAAATTGCATTCCTGTTATTTGGCACATATATTCTAACTGCTATATACTTTCTTCATGGTGATTTTCATGGCACCTTTTTTTTTTTTTTTCCTTTTTGAAAGCACATGCGTCTTAACAGTGAAAGGTACATATGCCACTATAGAGTGATGGGGACTCTGCTGTTTTAAATAGAAATGCATTGCTCTTTATTCTCAATAGTAACCTGGTATACTTCATTTGTTTTCTTTTCTACAGGATATGCATTGTTGTGCAAACTGTTTAGTCTTTTAGCTGCTTATTATTTTTCTCATAGATACTATACCTTTATTAAGGTGATCCATATTGATTTCAGTTTGTGCATTTCTTTTCCACTCTTTTTTATATTTCTTATTTTAGACAAGACAGTCTTTGTGTTATCTTTAATACATGTGGGTAAACACGGTATTATAGGTATACTCTTAAGACGTCATAAGTTTCATGTGATTTAGTATGTTAAATTCTGCATTGCCTTGTTTCCTTGAATAATTGAAAATCAGCATTTGTTTGAAATGCAACCAAGATTGTACAGAATAATAAAGATAATCCTGAAGCCCTGAAATAATAGGCATTGATGCCATATATATGGAAACATTGAGAGAATATGAAGTAAGCAGAGGTTTGGATTTAAAACAAGGTGTTATAATTGAAATGCAACTAGTCATGTTAGTGATTTTCTTTGCATTTAAAAGTATTTAGAATTATTTTATCACTTGGTTAATATTTAAAGTAAATTATAATCCTGGGTTTATCAATTTGATATGTATTTGATTATAAATATGTTAATCATATTTATTGATGCACATTGGGGTTAAATGTAAAATGTGGGATCTAGAATGCAATTAATTGTATAAGATTATGAAATTAAAACTGTTGAATAAATTACCATCCTGTTTAATTTCACAACTATTTTCATTTATCAACTCCTGAATTAAATGACTTCTTTGTATGACTAGAATGGCAAATTAAAAAGCATATTAGTTAGTGAAATGATTGCTTTGAATTTCTAAATTTGATCTCTATAACGTACAATGAAGAGATCTGAATATATTGCTTTTTAATTTTCCCAAGTCTTTTGTGATCTTTAGAAATATATCTTGTATTAGGAAGAGTGATTATTTAAGCAATAATGTGTTTTGACAGATTTGCATCAGAGAGAAACTGAGGATATAAACAAGCTGCTGTACATAATCACTGTTCTTTCACATTTCAAATTTTATCAGTAATACCAAAGCATTGCTAAAATTCAAAAGGTTTACTTAGCCTAAAATTCTCAAATTTTCCACAAAGAACAAAGGAAAATCTTTTTAATTGCAGTGCTTACGTGTCAGCCTCATTTTTTTTTTAATGAGCAATTATTTTGTAAGTTCAAACTGGTTATTTAACACAAATATTCCCTAGACATGGAAGAAATATCTTTTTTAAAGAGTGAATTTGCAGCTTAGAAATACATAAATCTTTATTTATCTTATATAGGTGAGCAATTCATTAAAAGGTAATGTTAATATACAAGAAACTGTGACTCCGATTCTTGTTGAGCTTAGTTTCTGTAAGGCAACTTATCTTTGTTTCCTGACAAGTGAAAATGGTAAGGCCAGCTTAGCTAGATCCTTAATGTCACCTATGGAATTATGTCCCTCTCGCTCTCTTTTTTTAGGTAAAAACAATTTTTAAATTAAATAGTTCTATTTTTCCTTCTGTGATGTATTTTAAGAGTGTTACAATAATACATTTTATAAGAGAGTTAAGTCAAAAAACATTTGGAAGAAAATGTGCAGCCGACAAGTCACAGGAGAAAAGGGGACTTAGACAAAGCAATGTGAAGCAGTTAGTTCTTGATTGTCACAGTTGATAAAGTTATGGAAAGTTTATTTGTGAGTCATTTGTGAAAAAAAAATGATTTGAGGCAAATTCCTCACAGTTAATATGGTCATGGTTGATTTGCAGATCCTTACTTGAAGATCTTATTAATGGCATTTTCTGTCCTCGACACCTATAAATCTCATTATTCTTTGTTCGCATGAAGTAAGACAGTAACATACCATCTGCTGGTGTCAAGGTAATGGAAGGCTTTTGTGCTTTGTGACTGCATATTTAAAAATAATTTTATACCATTTTTAAAGGTTATACTCCATTTACAATTATTACAAAATATTGGCTATATTTCCTGTTAACCATTGTCTTTAAAAAAAAAAAATTCTCGTTTGTTGGATGTCCTTCTTAGGGAGTTGAACAAGGAAGCATGTTTAGGAATTAATATCTCAGAAGGCCCATCTAAAATGTCTTGATGCTATGTTCACCCTTGAGTATAGATTGCCTATAATAAAATTCTGAGGTAAAATAATTTTCCCTTCAAATTTTTAAGTCATTTTATTGTCTCATAGGTGCTTGTTGCGATTCACAAATTTAATTTTTAAGGATTTCTGGCTTTTATACTTTGTCTGACAACCCTTTTCTAATTTTACCCTTCCAGTGCTCTAAGGAGATGTAGTGTAATTTCTTATTTATTTTGTTTAATATCATAATTATATCATTTGGTTAATATTATTTATTTTACTTGACACTAATTGATGCACTTTCAACAGAAATATTGCATCTGCTATTTGAGAAAGTTTCCTTTTATTATTTCTTTGATAATTTTAAGACGTCCGTTTCTTCTCTTTCAGTTAGCAGTTGCTATGTAACAGACCACCCTCAAATGACATTTTACAGCAATGTTCATTT
The DNA here is from genome assembly GCF_023699985.2 of Odocoileus virginianus. Lineage (NCBI taxonomy): Eukaryota > Metazoa > Chordata > Mammalia > Artiodactyla > Cervidae > Odocoileus > Odocoileus virginianus. The sequence goes on from NC_069680.1 coordinate 37,590,879, forward strand.
ATCTTTTCTCACCTCTCTGCTTTCTTGCTGTGGCCTGACTGACTTGACATGGTTTAGCTGAATGACTGTGCTTTATACTACAGACCTGTGAGTCAGCTAAAGTAGGATTCTGCTTCCTGTGTCCAAGTAGTGGACTAGTTAGGTGTGTGTTCCTCATGTGGCAATGGTAGATAAACCAGCAGGCTTAAAACCAGCTCACTGTCATTTTCATCATATAACACTGACAGGGAAGTGAACTTTGCCCATAATGAGACCATAGCCAGACTGTACATGTGGAGGACTAAATAATCACAGTCAATAACGTTACCCACACTTTGAAAATGATATCCACGGGACCTTGTATGTCCCCCTTGACTATGTTTATCCCTCCCCCAACTTTTTTCCTTATGCCACATTTTAGGAGATTCTTTTGCTTTTCTCTTTTAACCCTTCAATTGAGTTTCTCTATCATTAAAAAAAAAAAAACCCTCAAGAATGCTTTTTTTCTGTGAATGTTATTCTTGTGGGATTTTGTTTTTATTTTATGAAATATTGTGTATGTAACTGATAATTGTGTGTGTCTGTATGTAAACATATATTTTTTGAGGTATTCTTGTTCAGGAACATGACTTTCTTCAGGGTTTCTTTGTTTCTATTGGTATGACTGTTCACCTATCTTTAGTGTAAAAGATTTCAAGTATCTGATGGTCATTAATATTCATTGGCATTTAAGACTTAAAAATGAAACACTGATGTAAACCCTCCATATAGGTATGGTTGCAAACTGTTGGAGTGTTCAGTTCAGTTGCTCAGTCGTGTCTGACTCTTTGTGACCCCATGGACTGCAACATGCCAGGCCTCCCTGTCCATCACCAACTGCTGGAATTTACTCAAGTTCATGTCCATTGAGATGGTGTTGCCATCCAACCATTTCATCCTCTGTCATCCCCTTCTTCCACTTTTAATCTTTCCCAGAATCAGGGAAAGATTTTCAAATCAGTCACTTCTTTGCATCAGGTGGCCACAATATTGGAGCTTCTGCTTCAACATCAGTCCTTCTGATGAATATTCAGGACCAATTTCCTTTAGGATAGACTAGTTGGATCTCCTTGCAGTCCAAGGGACGCTCAAGAGTCTTCTCCAGCACCACAGTTGAAAAGTATCAATTCTTCGGGGCTTAGCTTTCTTTATAGTCCAACTCTCACATCCATACATGACTACTGGAAATACCATAGCCTTTACTAGATGGACCTTTGTTGGCAAAGTCTCTGTTTTTTAATATGCTGTCTAGGTTGGTCATAACTCTTCCAAAGAGCAAATCTCTTTTAATTTCATGGCTGCAGTCAACATCTGAAGTGATTTTGGAGCCCAAAAAATAAAGTCAGCCATGTTTCCACTGTCTTCCCATCTATTTGCCATGAAGTGATGGGACCAGATGCCATGATCTTAGTTTTCTGAATGTTGAGCTTTAAGCCAACTTTTTCACTCTCCTCTTTCACATTCATCAAGAGACTCTTTAGTTCTTCTATGCCTTCTGCCATGAGTGGTATCATCTGCATATCTGAGGTTATTGATATGTTTCCCAGCAATCTTGATTCCAACTTGTGCTTCATCCAGCCTGGCATTTCTCATGCTGTACTCTGCATGTAAGTTAAATAAGTATGTTGATAATATACAACCTTGACATATTCCTTTTCCTATTTGGAACCAGTCTGTTGCTCCATGTCCAGTTCTAACTGCTGCTTCCTGACCTGCATACAGATTTCTCAAGGGGCAGGTGAGGTGGTCCGACATTCCTATCTCTTTCAGAATTTTCCACAGTTAGTTATGATCCACACAGTCAAAGGCTTTGGCATAGTCAATAAAGCAGAAATAGATGTTTTTCTGGAACTCTATTGTTTTTTCAATGATCCAATGGATGTTGGCAATTTGATCTCTGGTTCCTCTGCCTTTTCTAAAACCAGATTGAACATCTGGAAGTATACAGTTCATGTATTGTTCAAGCCTGGCTTGGAGAATTTTGAGCATTACCTTACTAATGTGTGAGATGAGTGCAATTGTGCAGTAGTTTGAGCATTCTTTGGGATTGGAATGAAAACTGACATTTTCCAGTCCTGTGGCTCCTGCTGAGTTGCATGTGTAACAGAGATGAATCCTTTAATTCACTATTTTCAGATAAAGGCTAGCTACTAGCACTCTAGGTGGCATGGAATGAGTGTGTTTGGCATCCTACTGTTAACTATGAAAATTTCAGTTAAATCTCTTCTAATATATTGCTTTTGTTGAGATTGGCAGTTTTCAAGTATTCTCTGGTTCAGTTTTTTTCAAAAAGTAACTACCAAAATTTTAAGGTGTTTGTGTCTTGGGAGGTTAGTTTTGTAATTACTCAAAGTGGATCAAATAATTATGAAGTCCCAAATATGAAGTTGCACCAAGACTCTCCTGTTTTCAGGCCCAGCTCTACATCGTGTAACTAGGAGTATATCACATCTACATATATGAAGCCTTTGGCCATTTTAGTGTATTTTTAGTATCAATATTTAATGTTTTTGTAGAGCTTGGTGGGTAAAGAGAAGTGCATATTTTCTTTTCTCATCATATTTTCTTGAGGCCCCAAATAATTCCTGTTGTTATATAAAGAAAATCACAAGAATACTATTTATTTCAGCTGTTCTGTAGTTTTATTTTTTATGTCTAGTTATGCAATTATGGCATTGGTTTATGTCATTACATACATTGGTATATAAATAGGCATTCTTAATAGCTGTTTTAAAATTGAATCAACTGAGATTTAGAAAGGTTGAGTAACTTGCCCTGTGTCTTAAGCAAGGATGAAACTGATTCACATTTCACTTTCTCGTGATAAAAAGGAATTAAAGTTTTTTTTCTCCCTCTGGTTGGGAATCTTCATCCCTTTTAGACACTGTAATTTAGGTAATTCTTCAGGGATGCAGAAAAGAAGCAAGAAAATCAAGGTGTTCAGACTCCAATCTAGAAACTTCAACAGAATTTTCTGCCTCATTAACCAAATATTGAAGAAAGAAAAATAGAGAAAAAACAAGTCATTGGCACAGATGGCTTTCTATATTCACAATATCTATATGTTTTCCAATTCAGTCTTTCCAATGGGTGTGATTGGGATTTTAAATATGAATAAAACAATTAAAAATAAAAGTGGAAAAGCTAATCTTTTTTCACTTTCACTTTTCTGTCTCCACTAGATGTTAGGCATTCTTGCCTATATACAAGTACGGAATATTTTACATCTTAAACTTCTCCAGCTTAACTATTTTTTCCTTTTTATCAACCATAGGATGGATATGCATTTAAACATCATTTGGCATAGATAGGAGCATTTTTTAATATCTTCAATAACCTTCCAACTGATATGTTATTTAACAGCTTGTCAGTTTTAAACAAATTGATAGAAGAGCACTGCCGCATTTAATTTTTAAATTCCAGTCAAATGAGAGACAAATTGTGGAAAATACTCAGAACATTCCATTTTCCTTATGACAGCAGTGCTGGATTTTAGATTCCTTCTTTCTCTTTGGGGAGGAGAATCTAATTTCAATGAACTTTGGTTATTTCTATGTTTTCTTTTAACCAGCCTAAAGGAAATGTTTTATTTTTAAAAATTTTACTTGAATTAAAAATCAATAGTGATTTTTAAGATTTCTCTATCAGTATATTAACTGTATATGATTGACTATTTCTAAATTTATATTCCATGTAAAATATGACTAACCATAAATTAAGAGGTGATCACAATTAATCAACCCTGAATATTCAATGAAAGGACTGATGTTGAAGCTGAAGCTCCAGTACTTTGGCCACCTGATGTGAAAAGACCCTGATACTGGGGAAGATTGAAGACATGAGAAGAAGGTGGCAACAGAGGATGAGTGTGTGATATAAGATTATCATTATACTTTCAATGATACCAAAACCTCATAAATTTTAGTTTTTAATTTTAGATGTTTATTTATTTGGCTGCACCAGGTCTTAGTTGGGGCATGTGGGATCTGGGATCTTTAATCTTTTTTGCAGCATGCAAGCTCTTAGTTGTAACTCTTAGTTGCAGCATGTGGGATCTAGTTCCTTGAACAGGGATTGAACCCAGTCCCCTGCATTTTTAACACAGAGTCTTAGCCACTGGACCACCAAGGAAGTCCCGTACTTTTTAATTTTAATATTGATTTTTAAAGCACATGTAAAAGAGAAATCATTTGAGGTTTATTTAATATGTAATATAAAATATAATTTTACCTTCAATAATCAGATTTGTAAAAATCATTAAGATAACAATTCTCATATACTAAAGTTTTTTTCCTAGAATTTTTTGTAATTATAAATTGAATATCTTTTTCAAATATATTATCTCCTTGAGTTTTTTGTATATGTGCTAGTTTTTTACTTTCATATATTATCCAACTACTATACCGAAACATTTTATTTTTGAATTTGTTTTTCATTTGATTTGTTTTTCCAAATTTATCAAATCATTCTAAATAATAGTATCTTTAACTTCTTATGCATTACTCATTCTTATAGTTTTCTCTTTTCAGACTGAATTGAATAATACCCAAAAGCAAGTAAAAAATAAAGATTGAAATCTTTTTAATCCTTTCCTTTGACATGACTTTCAGCTCAGTTGCTCAGTCATGTCCGACTCTGCGACCCCATGGATTGCAGCACACCAGGCCTCTCTGTCCATCACCAACTCCCAGGGTTTACTCAAACTCATGTCCATTGAGTCGGTGATGCCATCCAACCATCGCATCCTTTGTCGTTTCCTTCTCCTCCCGCCTTCAACCTTTCCCAGCTACAGGGTCTTTTCAAATGAGTCACTTCTTTTCAAAGTATTGGAGCTTCAGCATCAGACCTTCCAATGGATATTCAGGACTGATTTCCTTTAGGATGGACTGGTTAGATCTCCTTGTAGTCCAAGGGACTCTCAGGAGTCTTCTCCGATACCACAGCTCAAAAGCATCAATTCTTTGGCATGACTTTAGATGTACTGATTTGAAGGTTGAAATATGTTTTCAAATTATGGAGACATCTGTTTCTGTTTTTTTGAGTTTGTTATTCCAGAAATTTATATCTTTTCCAGCAACTCAAGGAAAGGAACATATGGCTAGACAGAACTTTTTCTACATCTCATAAATATATTAATGGATTTTCTAATATGAGTCATTCATGCAATCCTAGGATAAATCTCATTTTAATCTGCTGATACATGGTTCTTTTTCTTTAATTTTATTTTTTTCTTAAGATTTATTATTTTTGCCTGGGCTGGGTCTTTGCTGCTGCCTGCGGGCTTTCTCTAGCTGTGGTCAGTGGGGGTTACTCTAAGTTGCAGTGTGTGGGCTTTTCATTACAGTGGTTTTTCTTATTGAGGAGCGCAGGCTCAGTAGTTGTGTATAGGCTTACTTGCTCCATGGCATCTGGGATCTTCCCAGATCAGGAATCAAACCTGCATTGGCAGATAGATTCTAAACCACTAGACCACATGGGAAGTTCTACATTTTTTTTTTTTTTTTTAGCATATGCTTTTAAGTTTCTACATTGTTACTGTTCTGTAACTCTCCCTTTTTCTTACCATCTTTATCACTGTCCATACAATATTAGTTTCCTGTACTTGATATAACAAATTATCACTAATTTGGCTACAACAGGCACTTATTTGCTCACAGGCCTAAAGGCCAGAATTCCAAAATCAAACTGTCAGCAGAGCCACATTCCCCACAGAGGATCTGATAAGCTAGTCCTTGCCTTTCCCACTAGATGGTGACTGTCAGCATTCTTTCTTTTGCAGCTGCATCTCTCTCCATCTTCACATCCATTTCTCCTGTGTATGTTTCTGATTTCCTTCTGTCTGTCTCTTATTTGGGATGACATTTAGGATCTGCCTTGAAATTCCCCTAAACTCTCATCTGAATTTTTTTTTAAACTTAATTACTTCTGCAAAGACTCCTTTTCCAAATGCAGGTCACATTTATAGGTCCTAGGATTAAGACATGCACATACTTTTCTTGAATCACCATTCAGCCTACTAAAATAAAACTCCTTAGTTTTCACCATTGCTGTGTTTATTAATGTAGCATTAGGATTCTCTAGTTCTGTAAGGTATGGTAGAACTCCCTTGTGAAAATGGGACTGCCTTTCTTGTGTGTGGCTAAGGTATAGTTGTTCTCATATGAATTCTACCCTTTTGTCTAAGAAATTAGAAATTTAAAGTTCATATTTATATTGATTCAATTTTGGCAAATTATATTTCCTTAGAAAAGAAGTCAGTTAATTAGACCCTTCCCTCCTTTACTGCTCCTCTTCCCTCCCTTTGTCTTTTTTTCTTAATTCCTCCCTCCATTCCTTTCTTAGTTTTGATATTTCTAAATTTATCTTTTAAAATGTCCAGTGTATCAATATTTACACTTGCTTTTCTGCTTTATCTTCTAAAAAATAGATTTTTAAGAGAAGCAGCATAATGACCTAATAGCTTTATTTTTCTATGAAAATACATTTTGTTGTTATTCAGTCGCTCAGTTGTGTTTGACTCTTTGTGACCCCGTGGACTGCAGCACACCAGGCTTCCCTGTTCTTCACCATCTCCCAGACTTTGCTCAAACTCATATCCATTGAGTCAGTGATCCCATCCAACCATCCTGTCCTCTGTCGTCCCCTTCTCTTTCTGCCGTCAATCTTTTCCAGTGAATCAGCTCTTTGCATATTGGAGTTTTAGCATCAGTCCTTCCAATGAATAGCCAGGGTTGATTTCTTTAGGATTGACTGGTTTGATCTCCTTGTAGTCCAAGGGGATTCTCGAGTCTTCTCCAGCGCCACAGTTCAAAAGCATCAATTCTTCTGTGCTCAGCCTTTTTTATTGACCTGCTCTCATATCCGTGCATGACTATTGGAAAAACCATAGCTTTGACTATATGGATTTTTGTAGGCAAAGGAATGTCTCTGCTTTTAAATATGCTGTCTGGGTTGGTCATAGCTTTCTTCCAAGGAGTGGACATCTTTTAATTTCATGGCTGCAGTCACCAACTGCAGTAATTTTGGAGCCCAAGAAAATAAAGTCTGTTACTGTTTTCATTGTTTCCCCATCTATTTGCCATGAAGTGATGGGACTGGATGCCATGATCTTAGTTTTTTGAATGTTGACTTTTAAGCCAGCTTTTTCACTCTCCCTTCACTTTCATCAAGACACTCTTTAAATCATCTTTGCTTTCTGCTATGAGGGTGGTGGTATCTGCATATCTGAGGGTATATATTATTTCTGCTTATATCTTAATTTATTCCTCTTGTTTTATTGGTTTACTTATCATTCCTTTTCTAAATTTTGAGGTAAGTGGTCAATAAGATATTGACAAGAACAAACTTATAGATTGATTTCAGGCTCCTCTATATCCTTATACATTTTTATCCACAGGCATTGTTTTTTAGAGGTGTATAAAAGTTGCCTATATTTACTGCATTTCTTTTTTATCTTTACTTCATATGTCCTTTTATCAATTATAACTGTATCACATTATGAACATTGTTGCTCATTGTTGTGTAATTCGTTATCCCACTTTGTTTCGGTTTATTCTTTTTTGTGAATTCTAATATATCACATATCCATATCACCACCTTAATTTCTTTTTTGCCTCCTTTGTCTTGCATGTTGTTAATTATTCATTTCTATTAGTCATCCTGATTGTTAATAAAATAGATCTCTTATGAAAAGTAGAATTGTTTTCTTCAGTATGCTAATAGAAAACATTTTTAATATGTGAGCTAAACCTGTCAACATTCATGTGTATAAGTAAACTTCAATCCATTCTTCAACAACTGTTACTCTGCATGTTGTAGTCTATATTGCTTTTACTATTAACTGTTATCTATACTACAATTAAAAATATTCTAATTTATTGTACTTTTATCTTATAAGCCCTGTTTTATTTTTATTACATTTCTACTAACGGCTTTATAGAGTGCCCTATTTCCCTTTTCTTGATTTCATTCTGCTACCCTGCCTGTCAGCTTTAAATGAGGTCCTTATATTTTGCTTATTACCTAAGAAGTAGTCAATGAGCTACTTTTACGTTGTTATCACTTTTCCTTCATTCATCTTTTAGTTAGGTCTTTCTAGGTTGTCACGTACATATTGACTCTTCCCTTCACCTTTCTTTACATCCTGAATCTTCTGATGCATTTATTCAAATTGATTTTTGCCTGTGCTTCCTTTAATCATATTTTATAGAATGAGGGTCATTCTCAGTAGACCCTCTTTGGCATAATATTCATTGAATGGTAGCAGTCTAAAATGGTATTTCTGTAGCCTTGATTTTAAAGATCAGCTTGGTAACTCCTGCAGCTCAATTCCAGAAAAATAAATGACCCAATCAAAAAATGAGCCAAAGAACTAAACAGACATTTCCCCAAAGAAGACATACAGATGGCTAACAAAGTCATGAAAAGATGCTCAACATCATTCATTATCAGAGAAATGCAAATCAAAACCACAGAGAGGTACCATCTCATGCTGGTCAGAATGGCTGTTATCCAAAAGTCTACAAACAATAAATGCTGGAGAGGGTGTGGAGAAAAGGGAACCCTCTTACACTGTTGGTGGGAATGCAAACTAATACAACCACTATGGAAAACAGTGTGCAGATTCCTTAAAAAACTGGAAATAGAACCAATCCCACTTCTGGGCATACACACCAAGGAAACCAGAATTGAAAGAGACATAGGCACCCCAATGTTCATTGCAGCACTGTTTATAATAGCCAGGACATGGAAGCAACCTAGATGTCCATCAGCAGATGAATGGATAAGAAAGCTGTGGTACATATACACAATGGAATATTACTCAGCCATTAAAAATAATACATTTGAAGCAGTTCTAATGAGGTGGATGAAACTGGAGCCTATTATACAGACTGAAGTAACTCAGAAAATACCAATAAAGTATACTAACACATATATATGGAATTTAGAAAGATGGTAATGAGACAGCAAAAGAGATACAGATGTATAGAACAGTCTTTTGGACTCTGTGGGAGAAGGCAAGGGTGGGATGATTTGAGAGAATAGCATTGAAACATGTATATTATCATACGTAAAATAGTTTGCCAGTCCAGGTTCAATGCATGAGACAGGGTGCTCAGCGCTGGTGCACCTGAATGACCCAGAGGGATGGGATGGGGAGGTAGACGGAGGGGGGGGGGGATCATATGTACATCCATGGTGGATTAATATCAATGTATGGCAGAAACCACTATAATATTGTAAAGTAATTAGCCTCCAATTAAAATAAATACTTTTTTTCAAAAAAAAGGAAGAAATAAAAAATTAAGATCAGCTTGGGTGAATATATACTTACCTGATATTCCTTTCATTGGATTTATTCTTGTTATTCCACTACTGGCATACCCTGTATTTTGCTGTCCAGAATATTGATATATATGTTATTCACTTTGTATGTGACTTGGTCACATATTTTTTCTGCTTAGAAGTCCTTATGTTTTTGACTAATCCAGGCAAATTTTCCCTGGCATATCATGGAAACTTTCATTATGTAAATATAAACCATCACCTAATTCCATGAAGGTTTTGAATTAATTGTTTCAAATATTTGTTCAATATCAGTCTTCAATATTCATCATTATTTTTTCTGTGACAAATTAAAACCTGAGTATTGTTTCTATTAATATTTTTTGGCAGTTTCTATTTTTATACTCAAAGTCCCTTCCTGTACTCTTAATTTTATCTATTTGTGCTTAGGCATCTTGTAATGTTTTTTACTGTGTTGAATCAGTTACATTTTACCTATTCCTATTGTTGGCCAATTTGTTGAGAATAAGCCTGCAGTATCTTTCTGCAGTCACTTGTCACAATGCCATGAAGGCTATATATATATATATATGTGTGTGTGTGTATATATATATATATATATATATATATATATTACTCTAGCAATTGTACTTTATACTAATTAGCAAACATTTCTAAAAAGATAAAACAATGTAGATTTTAAACTGATAGTTGATGTTTATACTTTATTTTTTTAAGTTTTCTGTTTTTATATATTGATATTTCTGATGATTTTTAAACTAGGAGAAAGACATTGTGTATCCTATATATGTTAATATTTGCAACATATGCTTAGCTGGCACACCAAAATTGTATTTAATAAATTCTTAGGTATTTGTGTGTGTGGTGTGTGTGTGCAAGTCGTTTTTTAAAATATAACTGCTTACAGATGCAAATAGATAATTTGGTCTGTTTATTTTCTGTTGTCTGATAGTACCTTTAATGCTGCTTGATTCCGTTCTTCCTCTTTCTGTGTACTTGTGTTTTCTTTTCCTGAATCAGCTATAATGAGAGATACTATCAGAAAAGGAATGTATGCCATACCTGGTTCAGTTTCTTGGGTCTGTCACTCTCTTTTATGCTCCTATGGAAAAGTGTAGTTTCTATGATAATAAGTATTTCTTTCTGTATGTCATCTTCTAAATAGTTAATACTTGTAACAGTAGAGCCCTTTATTTCTTTGTTACTTTTCATCATGTAAACTAGGGACATCACCATCCAAACTGTCTTCTTCACATAATTGTCCTCTCAAGTTTTTACACTTTACAAGTCCATTTCTTGTAGCATCTTAGTAACGGTAATTCTGGATCTCCAGAACATACATGTGCTCTTATTGTTTTTCACCCAGATGCGGGAGATAACTTTCTGGTAGTAGACCTCAGTTATGTCAGGGTTTAGCCAGTAGTAGAGATACATCACACTCTGGGTAGGCTGTCCCTAGTACTCTGCCTAGGTTCTGACACAACTAGTCTTTTTTTTCCTTCAGGGACAGGAGTATTGAAGTTTGCAGTACTCTTTTCTCTTATTCACTATATAAGCTTGAGATATGAGTGATATAACTTGATTTCCTCAGTGATATGTATGGTTTTTAAAAAGTAGATGGGGATATTCAAGATGACCACCTTTATCCTCATTATGTTTTTATGTTGTAGATTCCAAACTTGAACAAAATCATATGTTCTGATAACCGAGTAACAAAGTATTCTGATAAAGTAACTCTCCTGAGCTAAAATATTGGGTTGGCCAGAAAGTTCATTCAAGTTTTTCTGTAACAGCTTCACGAACAAACTTGTTGACCAACCCAGTATAATGTATGGGCTTCCCACGTGGCTCAGTGATAATCTGCCTGCTGACACAGGAGGTGTGGGACAGGAAGACCCCTTGGAGTAGGAGATGGCAACCCACTGCAGTATTTTTTACTATAAAATTCGATGGACAGAGGAGCCTGTTGGGTGACAGTCCATGGTGTTGCAAAGAGTCAGATATAACTGAGCACACATGCAATATAATGTATAATATAATATAATTACACATATAATTTAGAAATTAAGATTTAATGGGAATTAAACAACTTTAACATTAGAAGATCCTTCATAATATTTATTTATGACAATAAAGGCAAAGGTCCCTTTACTTTTTAAGGATACTATGGAATTTTCGCAGCACAGTAGATAACCCTGCTTACAATTACCTATCCCCACAGTTACCAGTTCCATGATTTACTTATCTGCACACAACCACCAATTCTTGTGTTTTCCATTATTGCATAATAAATAAATGCTCTATATGCAAACTCAGACAATAAGTGGAGATTACTTTCTTTTAAAGACTTACACTCTTATTTAGTGGCATGTGGTTTTTGTGAACTGAACTTCAGACTTCCCATTAGTGGTAGTTAGGATCCCCTAGAGTAACATCTTTTCATCTTTTCCCAAATAATCAATAGAGGATTCTTTGAAAATGACCTGTAGGCTTATAGAGAACCAAACTAAACAAAACAAACACAGTAACAAACCCACAGCCCATTAGATTTTACACAAGATAAGAATAAGTTACATATCCATAATGCCAAAAATATTTAAATGCAGCGCTGAGATTGCTGTTTCACTGAAATTAAAATAGGTTTTAACTTTTTTTTTCCATTTTCTATTTTAAATATGACCAAACTAAATTTTAAGTCTATATTTTAAAAGCACTGACTGGTATCATTTCATTTTTCCATGTTTAGAGGAGTTGTTTATGTTTATATTCTGCAATGTATATTTTAATGATTTGTCTAAAGGAATTTTAGAATAAGGTATTAGAAATCTAACACCTTGCAAACAAAGTATGTGTGTTTGAATTGAGAGACTCAATCCTCACTTTGCAGCACTACCACTGAACTCCTTAACTTGATTGAATACAAGTTAATTTGATTCATTAATTTACATAATTAGACATTTTCACCCTTGGATTAAGGACAAATATTTGTGCTTCAGTTCAGTTCAGTCACTCAGTCGTGTCCAACTTTTTGCAACCCCATGAACCGCAGCACTCCAGGCCTCCCCGTCCATCACAAGCTCCCAGAGTCCAGCCAAACTCATGTCCATTGAGTTGGTGATGCCATCCAACCACCTCATCCTCTGTCGTCCCCTTATATTTGTGCTTATGGGATATTTTGGTATATTAATTATGCATAAGTTGACTGATACAAGTTGAGAAGAAATATGTTTGCCATACACTCATCTATTTGATACCACCTTAGGAAAAATAATTCTGAATTACAGGAAATGTTTGCAAATATTTTTTCCTTTATTAATCCCTCTCTCTTTTTTAATGTAAACATATACAGATTCTCTGCCAATGTGTTCTTTTTTTTTTTTAATTCTAAGCTTTACAAATTTTCTATTTCCCACTTGTTTTTCTCTACTTTTTAATTTTAGTTGACCTGGTTGAGTTGTTTTCCATTTCCTCCCCTTCTTCATATTTTACTTTTTTAATTTAATTGAAGAACTATTTCCCAGAGTAGGAGGATATGAGGTGTAAAACAACAAACCCCAGCCCATCTAATCTGTTTTCTACTTTAGGGATAGTATGAATTAGATAAAGCAGATGAAATTCATGTGATGATTCCAAAGGAATAATGGCCAACTGCTACCAGATGCTCTCATGATTTAATTTTTTGAAAATTTTCTAAATAGCAAATAACATGATAAAAATACAGGTAAAATACTATTAATATTATATTAGAAATAATGATTGCTACCTTTTTCTCAATACCTTAGTAATGGCACATTCTCAGGTAACAAATATTGATCATTTGTGACAATACTTTTATATCTTTGTCTGAGTTCATATCAAATAAGTATATATCTATATAGTGTTTATATTATAATTAGGAAGACTTCCATCTTATTAAATAATTTATGTTGCCTGCAAAAGCATTACACTGAGCTTATTTATTTATTTTTTTGTAACTGTGTCCTTTGACTTATCTTTTTTTTTTTTTAATTTCCTACATGACAGCTAATCACTTCCCCTTCCTGACCATAACTTGGCTTCATTCCAGCTTTCCACATAATATACCAACTTATGTGTTGCTATTCTACAAGTATGATTTTGGTTTATATAAATAGGATCCTTAACTTTGAAAATATTGGGTTGAAATATTACAAAAATGTGACTTTATAAAGATAATTGAAAAATTAAAACACATTATTGAAAGACATTAATGAATTCCTACAAAGAAATACTATTGCAGTGAATGGATAAATCTTACATCATTATGTCAGTAATCTCCATATTCTAACCAATAAACTCAATGGAAAAGTTACATTAAGGTTACTTGGCAAATTATGAATCTTATTTGAAAAATGAATGTGGAAATATAAATATCTTGGAACAAAAAAATGCCACTTGAAAGAGAAAAAAGAGGAGAGTTCTCTATGTATTCATAATTATCAAGCTACAGTAAATAATTCTGAGTAATATGGTAAAAGTATCAGTTCAGGCATTCAGTTCTGTCCAACTCTTTGCAACTCCATGGACTGCAGCACTCCAGGCTTCCTTGTCCATCACCAACTCATGGGACTTGCTCAAACTCATGTCCATCATGTCAGTGATGCCACCCAACCAACTCATTGTCTGTCATGTCATCTCCTCCTCTTGCCTTCAATCTTTCCCTGCATCAAGGTCTTTACCAATGAGTCAATTCCTCACATCAGGTGACCAAAGTATTGGAGTTTTAGCATCAGTCCTTCCAAAGAATATTCAGGGTTGATTTCCTTTAGGATGGACTGGTTGGATCTCCTTGCAGTCCAAGGGACTCTCAAGAGTCTTCTTCAACACCACAGTCCAAAATCATCAATTCTTTGGTGCTCAGCTTTCTTTATAGTCCAACTCTCACATCCATACATGACCACTGGAAAAACCATAGCCTTGACTACATGGGCCTTTGTTGGCAAAGTAATGTCTCTGCTTTTTAATATGCTGTCTAGGTTGGTCATAACTTTTCTCCCAAGGAGCAAGCACCTTTTAATTTCATGGCTGCAGTCACCATCTGAAGTGACTTTGGAGTCCAAGAAAATAAAGTCTGTCACTATTTTCATTGATTCCACATCTATTTGCCAAGAAGTGATGGGACTGGATGGCATGATCTTAGTTTTTTAAATTTGTTTTGAATTGAGTTTTAAGTCAGCTTTTTCATTCTCCTTTTTCACTTTCATCAAGAGGTTCTTTGATTCCTCTTCATTTTCTGCCATAAGGGTGGTGTCATCTGCATATCTGAGGCTATTGATATTTCTCTTGGCAATCTTGATTCCAGCTTATGCTTCATCCAGCCCAGAATTTCACATTTTTTACTCTGCATACAAATTAAATATGCAGATTGACAATATATAACCTTGATGTACTCCTTTCCCAATTTGGAACCAGTACATGATTCCATGCCCTGTTCTAACTGTTGCTTCTTGATCTGCATACAGGTTTTGCAGGAGGCAGGAAAGGTGGTCTGATATTCCCCTCTCTTGAGGAATTTTCCAGTTTGATGTGATTCCCACAGTCAAAGGATTTAGCATAGTCAATGAAGCAGAAGTAGATGTTTTTCTGGAATTACCTTGTTTTTTCTATGATCCAACAGATGTTGGCTATTTGATCTCTGATTCCTCTGCCTTTTCTAAATCCAGCTTGAACATCTGGAAGTTCACAGTTCACATATAGTTGAAACCTACCTTGGAGAATTTTGAACATTACTTTACTAGCATGTGAAATGAATGCAGTAGTTTGAACATTCTTTGGCATTGCCTTTCTTTGGGATTGGAATGAAAACTAACCTTTTCCCATCCTGTGGCCACTGCTGAGTTTTCCAAATTTGCTGGCATATTGAGTGCAGCACTTCCACAGTATCATCTTTTAGGATTTGAAATAGCTCAACTGGAATTCTATTGCCTCCACTAGCTTTGTTTGTAATGATGCTTCCTACGGGCCACTTGACTTTCTACTCCAGGATGTCTGGCTCTAGGTGAGTGATCACCCCATTGTGGTTATTTAGGTCATTAAGGTCTTTTTTGTATAGTTCTGTGTATTCTTGCCACCTCTTCTTAATATCTTCTGCTTCTGTTAGACCCATACTGTTTCTGTCCTTTATTGTGCCCATCTTGTAAAAGTATAGTTAAAGACCATTGGAAGAAATTATAGAGTCTAAAAATAAACTATACACACATATAGATAAGCTTCATATATGACAGAGAAAGCATTGCTTCTTAGTAGAGAAAAGGTAGATTGATCAGTAAATGGTACAGGGATAAGTGCCTGTATATATGAACAAAATTAAAATTCCTGTCTCAAATAAGGCACAAAGATCAATCCAAATTGAACTCAATCTTAAATAATAAAACCTTTAAATCTTTATATGAATATTTAGGGTACTGTCATTATGTTTTTGGAAGAAGAGGATGCAAAACTGCAAATCATAATAAAGATACATTTTCATAAAAATTAAATTTTTCCATCATATGACTCCATAAAACATGGGAAATATATATTTTAAAGGCATCTCATATAGAAAAAAATCTGTGAAATATTCCCTCATATTATATCCACAGTCTATCCAATTCACATCCTGATGTTCTTCCACTTTTACCACTTGATTCAAGTCATCATCAGTCATGTCTAAACAAGTCTCTACATGTTTATTTCTGCCTCTCTGTAGTCCATTCTCAAACAGATTCTAGAGTAGTTTCCTGAAATGTAAGTTGGATGATGTCAATCCTCCACTTAGAATCATGCAATACCTTCCACATTGTTCAGAGTGAAATCTGAGTAATTTTAGAAAACATACTGATCTGCAAGCCCCCAATGTGTCCATAACTTCATATCTCCTACTCATCATTTATTTTTCAGGCACACTGGCCTTTTTATTTTTCACACAAAACAAGAATGCTCTGGTTTAGGCCTTTGAACTTACTTTACCTGTTATGCTATTCCCCAAATAACCACATAGCTTATCCTTCAACTTCTTAGAGTCCCTGTTCAAACAGTAATTGACCAAAGAAGCCATTTATTTGATAGCTCTCTTTATCCCAATCACTCTTGTTTTATGTTTCACCTTTCACAATCTGACAAAACATATATCCACAAAAACTTATTGTTCATTATAGTCTGCCTGAAATTTAGAGGAGTGTTTGAATAATATGGATAGGAATCTTCAAACTTGGATAGTGGTTACTTCTGGGATGAAGAGGAAGGAGTGGAATTTCGGAGTTTAGATAAGAAGTTTTAATAATATATATGAACTTTTTTCTTAACTGAGGATAGCATTTGAGTATCTAGTATTTTATCATTCTTCTTGTTTACTTGGGATATCCCATTGAAAGAAAAATACAATTTTGGAGTACAGATGTAAATGCCTCATTTATTAAATATGTTTTACTTAGAAGAATAAAATGACAAAAACAATAACAAAATTTGTCCTAAGAGATTTTGCCTTGTGCATTAAACAAGACTGCATTTTTGAAAATGTATCCTAATATTTTAGTGCTTTCTATGGATTTTAATTTTGTTTATACAAGTAGTTAAACTTACTATTTCCTTATGTGTTGAGTTCAAATGTCTAAATATCTTTCATACCTACTTAAGCAAAGAACTCAACATAAGCTAACTAATAAATAATTATTATGATTTTGTTTGTTTGTTTTGAGCATAGTAGGATTAACAAAATCAAACAGTGATGTTGAATGAATTTTCAAAAGCAATCTCTTTAAATACTTTGGTTTGATTAAAAGGCAATATGACATAACTTTGTTTCAACTATTTTATTTAAAAAAATAGATAAATACAAAAAACAAAATATAGTATGGAATTGAATATATATTCAAGATAGATATAGAGAAATACATCTATATATGTCTATTCATACATACATATCTAAATATCTAAAAAAAATGATCAAAGAAATTCATCTTATAGAAAAGGAGTATAACTCAGAATGAATTACTACTTGGGTAGTTTTAGATATGTGATCAACTTTTAACAAGAGTTTGGGTGGGTAGATGGTTACATAATTTAAACACAATAGTTATTGGATTTTTATTTCATAGATCAAAACACTGAGGAGAAAATTATATTAACATCTATTCAAAGGTCAAAAATCTTATGTAAGTTGTAGCTCCTGCCTAGAAGTCCATTAGTCTTTCAAATAAATCAGACACAAAAATTTTTTTTCAAATAAATCACGAAAAATTTTAGTTCATTTCCAAATATTTTTTTAAGTTTTATTGATAATCTTAATTACTATTATGAGATGCTAGTTAGAAGAGTTAAGTTAAAAAATCAATGTGAAAAAAAATTTTAAAAAATCAATGTGAAATGGATGTTTATACAAATTACTATTTAATAATGCACCTTTTATTAATCTAGAGCAGATGGTGGATGGGACTTATACAATACATTTGTACAGAGTAACATGAGCTATAAATCTAAGGAATTAAAATGGACATCTTTTGGAAATGTAAAGAGTCATCTTTTAAGCTTCACAGTTGTATGTAGATACAGTTTTAGATAGGTAGAAATAAGATCTTTTATAAGCTCTATACTCTTCATTTTTAGTAGTTCATCTAATTGCTACCCCACATTCATAGTTTATATTGAACAAAAAGTTTTATGATGGTTGTAGAGACAACATGTTACTGCTTTTCTTTTGATTTATAGAAACGGACGTAGGCAAAATTGTAAACTATTCAACATTTGTTTTCTTCTTTTAGTATTCTTTATCATCTGAAAAAATGGTCTCTTATATGGTTATTAGGTTGGATATTTTATGCTCAGTTCCCTGACTCCTTCCTTATTTTCCTCCTTTCATTCTGAGAACAGCATACCACTGAATTGCTTTTATTTTATTCTTTTCCTCTGCTTTTTTTGTCTCTAAAAATATTTTTTTAAAATAAGCTTCCAGGTTGGAAAAGATTTGTCCATTTCTTAGTATCACACTGGGTTACATGCTGCTGTTGTACTAAGATAGGATATTCTTTTTTATTCTAACTTAGTTATAAGACATCTTTTCCAGGTTAGGAGAAGGTTATTGCATTTGACCTACAAATTATGTCTCAGAGGAGACTACTTGTCTATTTTAAACATTCCCCACTAATATGACCCACGCCTATATGGAAAATTTATTTTTTATTATAACTGAAATCTATAGGAATAAAACTTGATTTCTCATGCAAAACAAAACATACTACTTTTCCATATTTTTATGTTAGCATTATATTATGTTCTTTTGTAATGTGTTCTGCTTACTATTCTTTGTGATGTCCTTGAATAATTCTAGTTACAAGTTTTTTTTTTCTCACTAAGAGTATCTACTCCCTAGGCTGTAATTGCTAGATATAGTAACTCATATTTTCTATTTTACATCACTCTCATGCACCAATTTTAACCCTCAACAGACTTTTTATAGTATTACACTTTCTGTTTGTGAATCTATTCAATTTGTCACATGCTTTCTTTATTTATTAATAATCAGTCTCAATAAAATGTTATCAGTTCCTCTTTTTTTGATCTGCCACAATATATGAGTGACATTCAGCATACTGTGACTAGTTGACCCAAATAAATCTATATTATCTTTTGAAGGAAAAAATAACTGCAAAATCTACCAGCTGACTTTTCTGTTCTGTTCCAGATTTTACCCTTTTCCACTACTTGTGTGACTCTTTAAACAAAATTCTCTACCATAACGTGCTGGAGACTAATAATTTTCTGTCAAAATCTTTTAACAATATTAAAACAATTTACTATATAATTATTTATGTTATTATTTAGCAAGGAATCAAATTAAGGTTTAGTGTGATTTTTAAAGATATAAAGATATGTCTCTACTTTATAGGCACATAATCTATTAAAAAGTTAACATTACCAAACCAATATATGGAACTCTCTCCCTACATTTTGATGGTCTTTAAGAAGCCTTTACTGCTGGCTTCAGAATTCATAGTTTCTTGGTTTTGTTTCCTGGATTTGTGTCTGTTAGTTAAGGATATTTTAAAAAGGAAATAATAATTTACTAAAAAATTTTAGATTTATGACTTTTCAGAAAGACACATATGATGATTATTTTAGACAAACTATCTATTAAATAAGTTAGATATAAAATAAAATAGAATCATACAGGGTCCAAAGGAAAGAACATTTGAGGAGTCTTGCAACAGAGATTCTATCAAGCCTTGCTAAAATTAGCTGTGTACAACATTTAGAGGGAGGATAAAATTTCACTCATCTATAGTATATTTCAGCAAAAATATATAAAATCAACAAAGAACAAAATATGTTTCAAATTGCAATTTTTTTCAAATTGAGTAATGGAAGTCGTGATTAAATATATTTAACATAAAATTAAGGCGTGTAGACTTTTGGATAGCAGCCATCCTGACTGGCGTATGGATGGGGAATATATGTAAATCCATGGCTAATTCATTTCAATGTATGACAAAAACTACTGCAATGGTGTAATTAGCCTCCAACTAATAAAAATAAATGGAAAAAATAAAAAAAATAAAACACCCTTCATATTACAAAAAAAAAAAAGAAAAATTAAGGCGTATGTGGAGAATTACATCCAAATTTTTAAGAATACTAAATGACCAATATTTGTTTTGTTAATATTTTTAATATGAGAATATGAAAAAGTGTTGAAACATGGGTATTTTTCTCACTAGTTTCAGTAATTTATCAAAATCACATAGTAAAAAACTTCCAGAGTCATGTTTGGAACCCAAGAAATTTGGCCAAGTTCATACTCTTAACCTATACATGCTACCATCTCCAATGCATTAGATTATTTGTTTTTAAGACAGGAATAGAGTTACAATGGGTTTCCCAGGTAGCTCAGTAGTAAAGAACACATCTTCCAATGCAAGAGTCTCAAGGTTGATCCCTGGATTGTGAAGATTCCCTGGAGGAGATGACAATCCACTTCAGTATTCTTGCCTGGAAAATTCCATGGATAGAGGAGTCTGGTAGGCTATACTTCATGATGTCACAAAAGAGTTGGACATGACTTAGTGACCAAAATGACAAGAGTCATGATATTGTCATTAGGATTAAAAGGAGCTATTTTATTTAAGCATAGAGTCAAGAACAGAATAGCTAGTTAATAAGTGGTAGTTTTGATTCTTATCATATGTACTATGTTTTACTCTACACTTCTAGTTAGATAATATATTCAGAAAATGAAGGTGAAAAGTGAAAGTGTTAGTCACTGCAATCACATGGACTATAATCATATACATTCAGAATATACATATATATATATACTCTCAGAATATATTCAGAAAAATCAGTATTAAACCCAAAGTACATGACCACTAGTTGACTACAAGTGCTTCTGTTCAATACCTACTCCAGCAATAGGAATTATGGCAAATACTTAACCTGTAATATATGCTTCCACATGAAAACTGAATTAGACTGATAGCCAGTGATGGGTTAGATCTCAGATGAGAAAGGGAAAAAGTATACCTTATAAGAAACTGAGAAAAGTAGTAAACAGGTAACTATTATTCAAATTTAACATGGAACTATGGTACTTAACTATGAACACAGATGAAAACCCACTTGCTTATATTCTCTTATAGTATGCAGATAGGTCAAGAGTATGTATCTCATAAGCCAGGAAATCTGGATATATTCTTCAGAATGAATTTGCTTTGTTCATATATTTTTTTATATATTAACCATTCTGCTGTGAGTTTTTTTTTTCATTCCCAATAAGATATCTAGAACCTTTTTATACATTTCATTTATGTATTTTCTTTTGTAGAGGACCACTTTGAATTTTTGCACGTGGAAAATTGTCATGTTTTATTTGTAGGATTTTTTTATGCTTTCTGGGAATGAATCTCTTGTGAGATATTTCTGATAAAATATCAAAAATACATTTCATTCTATGGCTTTTTCCTTTTGATCTTAATGGTATCTTGATCTTAATGGTATCTTAATCTTAATGCCTTGTGAGGAAGACGTGAGCAAATTTTTTTTGTAAGTAAATATTTTAGGACTTGCAGGCCATAGAGTGTGTGTGTCTCTCTCTCTGTTATAGTGATAATGTGGCCATAGATGCTGAATAAACAATTGGTGTGACTGTGTTCCAGAAAAGTCATTAATAGAGAATGAATTTGAATTTCATATAATTTCTAAGTTTCCTGAATATCTTTTCATTTTTCAATAGTTTTCCAAAAAAGTTATTAGATGTTAGAACTTATAAAACATCAGCATGAATTCACTGGGAAAAAAATTCATCAAGCTATGAACTTAAAAATTGTGCACCTTTACTGTGTATAAACTATAACTTGAAAGGAAGTAAAAACTGACTAAAAAGTTTAATAAACAAACAAAAAAAGACTTCAGCATAACAACTGGATTTGTCTCATTTGAAGTAGTTTAGAGACCTTTGTTTTGAAGCTTTTTATATCTTTTTATTTTTAGGCCATGCTTAGTAAATTTCATATCAAATCCACATATCTCTTCACTGCCTCTTTTTATCCCAAAATCATTATTAAATACATAGATGAAAACCTGGAAAAATGCAGAACCATTTGTTTTATGGTAAAGTGACTGAGGAAGGACACTAATATAGATATTTAATCTTCAAAACTAAGTATCGAGCTTTCAGTTAAAACCGGAATTTAACCACTCTGTAGCAAGTGTCCATTCTCCTCAGCTGCAAAGCTTTCGGGAGGGTCGTGTGGTCCACATTCACTGCATCTTCTTATTAATCTCTGAGTTTAGCTTTTCTACAGACTTGATTCACTAACTTGCTCCACACAATTTTTATCTTAATTTGTAGAATTTCTATTCTGTTGATAAAAGAACACTCTTTTCTTCTCTTCACTATTGATTTTTCCTTTTTGTGCTGCTAGAATTTTATTTCAGCGGCATTATAGACAGGATGGAAGACACATCCATGTAACTACACAGACATCTTGAATAAAAACCAACACATTTCCAGTTAAATGAGATTTATCCTTACATGATAATGTAATATCAGGCTTGATTAAAGTGGTTATAATTGTTTATTCATCCAAATGAAGACAGTATGGTTCAAGTTCCAAAACCTAATCTGAGTATTTTATTGTTTTGTTGGTGTTGGGGAAGTTGTTACCAGAGGGAAGAACAAGGATGGAAAGTTTTGCATGAGATCTATTTTACTAATTATAATGGAAAACCATTGAAAATTATATTTTAGTGTTATTTATATATTATACATGTCTCTTTGGGGTCTAAGGTTATCATGATATCTTTAAAACATTTAATTATGGATTCTCCCAACTGTGGAATGTTGGGCCCTTTTTTGATATTTGAGTTCTGCTATTGATATAAGGAAATAGTAGGTATGTTTTTACAAATATTGCTAAAACAAACTCTTGGCAGAACCCCCTCAGAGTGCCCTGATGCCCTTTATTCTTCAATTTATATAATTATCAGCACATTCATGAAATTTAAAATCAACCTTCCCATAGGATATTAAATCAAGGTTCTAACAGGAAGTTATTTCTATTTTCTTCAGTGTAATTCTTGGGGTATATATGGCAATTAAAAAATCTTTAAGTTCTAGTTCTAATTATACTTGGCATTTAAAATAGCTCACTTTGATAGAAATATTTGTATTCCACCCAGTCTTCTCATACCCTGGCTTGACAGATGTCAATCAGTAGTTAACTACCTTTACTTATCATATGCAATTGATGATTCTTTGTTTCTTATACTTAATCTCATTTCTCAAACTTCCACTTTTCAAAATCTTAATCTAGATTGAGAATAAAAATCAATCCCACCACCTGATTTGATCTTCTCTAGATTTAAATCTTGATAGAGGAAATGTAAAGTACATGTAATTTAAATGAATACCAAAACAGAAGGGACTAATTAGAAGAATGTTTCAGTTCAGTTGCTCAATCGTGTCTGACTCTTTGTGACCCCATGGACTGCAGCACGCCAGGCCTCCCTGTCTATCACCAGCTCCCGGAGTTTACCCAAACTCATGTCCATTGAGTCAATGATGCCATCCAACCATCTCATCCCCTGCCATCCTCTTGTCCTCCTGCCTTCAATTTTTCCCGTCATCAGGGTCTTTTCAAATGAGTCAGTTCTTCGCATCAGGTGGCCAAAGTATTGGAGTTTCAGCTTCAACATCAGTCCTCCCAATGAATATTCAGGACTAATTTCCTCTAGGATTGACTGGTTGGGTCTCCTTGCAGTCCAAGGAACTCTCCAACACCATAATTCAAAAGCATCAATTCTTCGGTACTCAGCTTTCTTTATAGTCCAGCTCTCAGTCATGTATGTATATAATCAAAGAGAAAGAGGAGTATGCTTTAGCATACTTTGATACATTATAAGGCAGCAGTTTGTGGGATTCCTTTTCCCACAATATGAAGGATATTATAGCTGAATTGTTGATGTTCTTGCTGTTCGTTGTTCAGAGGTTATTGGTATTTCTCCCAGCAATCTTGATTCCAGCTTGGGCTTCATCCAGCTTGGTATTTTGCATGATGTACTCTGCATAAAAGTTAAATAAGCAGGGTGACAATATATAGCCTTAATGTACTCCTTTTCTAACTTGGAACCAGTCTGTTGTTCCATGTCCTGTTCTAACTGTTGCTTCTTGACCTGCATACAGGTTTCTCAGGAGGCAGGTAAGGTCTTCTGATATTCCCAATTCTTTCAGAATTTTCCACAGTATGTTGTGATTCACGCAGTTAAAGGCTTTAGTGTAGCCAATAAAGCAGAAGTAGTTGTTTTTCTGGAATTCTTTTGTGTTTTCTATGATCCAACAGATGTTGGCAATGTGATTTCTGGTCCCTCTGCCTTTCCTAAATCCAGCTTATACATCTGAAAGTTCTCAGTTCACATTCTATTGAAGCCTAGCTTGAAGGATTTTGAGCATTACCTTGCTAGTGTGTGAAATGAGTACAGCTGTGCTGTACATTTGAACATTCTTTGAGATTTCCCAAAAAGATTGCTAAATCATTTCTATGTAGTTTATATACTAAGGTTATAATTATGCTTACATGAAACAAAGAATTTTCATTTCTCCTATAAGTAAGATGTGATGTGGTTTAATAGTTCATATGGTCATCGTTAAAAATTTAGCGACAAATGCAATGCTTAATTAAATACATTTATTTATAGGATAGAAGGTAATTTTTCTGGCACTAATACAGACATCTTATTTCTGAACTTACTCTGTCTGTAAAAAATGAAATGCAGCCCCTGAGGATACATTTTGTTTACAGAAAACTCATGCTGTGAGGTTTTTGGAGGTTCAGCATAGCAAGCATATATATGTGGTGATTATTTTAATCTTTCTTGATGCTTTGACTCACTCAAAAACTGTAAGGAGGAGGTTTCTCTGTATTATTCTTGTGAAACTGCAGAATGGTGAGGTAACTGGCCTTAAAGTGTCTTTTTAATGCAGAAACAGGAACTGCTTTCACACAGAGAAGAATCAGTTTTCCAAGTTAAGTGGTTGTTGAAAGAAAAGATACATTTTATAAGTAAGTATTCCAGTGAGGGAATAACTATACTTGTGCTGACAGCACAAAGACAGACACAGATAAGGAGACAATATTGATCGTGCATCAGAATGATCTGAATTTTTATCAGACTGGTTTGAATCTGAACGCTGAAGCTTACTATGTCACTTGATCATGTTGCTGGGTCCTGTTTATCCTGTGTTACTTTATCTCTAAAATAAACTTAGCCATGAATGCTCAATAAATGTTAGGTAATTGTATTATGTACAATTGACAGGAACAGAGTAAAGTCCTGCTTAAAAGAATTACATTGAATAGCTTAGTCTGTCAACACCCCACAGTGAGTTTTTTTCCTTCTTAGAACTTGTGCACTGCAGCATAGCAGAAAGGATACTCTATGGAATTATTTTGTTCAAATCCTTTCAAGCTGCTTCTGTGGAGACACAAACTTCTATGAATTAACTCTGGCAGTAGGAAACTCTCAGGAGATAATGTAGCCTCTGTATCCCCCACTGCAATTATTCTGAAGTCTGTGGACCCTGCAAATGACTGGCTTTCCCTCTCTTCCATAGTTTAGAGCATCATTGTTAAAGTAAATTTTAATTCCAATGTCAGATGACTTTAATTCTTGATGACATGGAAAATTAAATGATCTCCAGATATCTAACCATTTTATTGCATATTCAAGGTATCTCTTCCTGTAAAGTGATTCAATAGTTACTTTGATACTTAGAAAGAGTAAAAACATTTATTTAATGCTGGGTGAAAAATTTAGCAAACATCTTTTTAATATTTTTCCTATGACAAATAATATCCATAGAGAAAATTAATTCTCTTACTAAAAGTTTATAAAGTTGTTTTCTCCTTTCAAGTGTTTTTTTTTTTTTTTTTTAAGCAAATCTGTAAAACAACTGCTGTGGAACAATAAATCCATGTCAAATGGTAAATAATAAAAGCATTCAGAATAAATAACTTGAATTTGGCAAGTATAGGATGCTGATTCTTTCCCTTGTTAATTAATCACTATGAAGAATTAAAGTGACAATTACATTTGCTGTATAACGACAGTGACTCTACCACCAATTTATGAAATTTTCATCGATATTAAAAGCATAGTATCTGAGAAAAGAAGCATCCCCATATTATACACACACACACATACACATATGCAATCAGTTTACCCACAAGGGCTCTATCCTTGATTTTTTGATCCAACAGGATCAAATCATGAACATAACCCTTCCAGCTTGTATGACCTTGAAGGAAAAAATGCTTACAAGTACTGTATCCATATGTACTTGAAAATGTGGCTAATTCTTCAGAGTTTAAAATAGATTAGGAATAATGCATATATAAGAAATGTCATTAGACCTGTCCAATCTGGAGATAAAAATAAAATAACCTATAAGGAGCCCTGCCTTACAGCCCTCTTCTATGTAACTATAATACAAAGCTTCAGTGCCTTTATTAATGTGTCATCAACTGATCGCTAGGCATTCTTGCATGACCTGTGTATTTTAAAAGTTTATTCAAGTTGTCCTTTGTATTGTCGTGTCTCATGTTACCTCTGGAAATCAGCTTCAGCCAAGCAGTTTTCAGGTAGGCTCTTACTGATTCAATTTGCTGCTAGAGATCAGCAAAGGTACTCGGCTCTCCTGTCATTTTGGAGCTTCATTATCTCTGCTGGGTGTTGGAATTAGGGAATAACTAGAGAAAATGACTGTCTCCCTGATCTTGAACCTGAAATATCATAGATCAAAGCAGCAATGGCTAAGGCCTGAACCTCAAAGTTCTTTCTAGATCACAGGGGGGACAAGTCATTTTCAAATCTCATAGCCAGAATACAGCAGAGCTGGACTAGAATTCAACTTTTAATCTCCAATTAAGTGAGTTCATAGTACATTAAGTTTATTTTATCTTCCATAGGAGTCTATACTTTCCTCCCTCCCCGCTACCAGCCATGTCCATAGCTGCTTAGTGATTGGTAGGATTTGAAAAGAGACTCATATGCAAACAAAGATATGAGTGTACACAAACACCATCTTTCTCTGTTAATGTACTTAGTTTAGCACTTAAATAAGTGTAAACCAGATTTCTATAAACAATTTTTTTCTAGTTGAGCAATTAGCTCGATTATTAAACTTTAGAATTCTTATAATTCACACTCATGGTGAAAAGAAGTGTATCCTTGATTTTGCAGATGTCTCTTTATTTGCTAATTGCTTACATTCTTAAAAATTTGCCTTTATAGATGGGTCAAAATAGATACGAGCTTTCTTCACTTGCTGTTTGTTTTGTATAGAAGATAGAATGAAGAGTAGGGACTACAAGTGTGCTTTTCATTGCTACATTCTGATCTATTTTCTTGCTGTTATAGTTGTTTTTTTTTTTTTTAATAGACTTTGTTTTTAGAATTAGGATTTTTTAGAATAGTCCTAGATTCACAGTAATACTGAGTAGAAGTTACCAAGATTTCCCAAGTGATTCCCCCTCCACACACACAAATGCATGGCAACCCCCATTGTCAACATCCCCCAGCATCACTGGCACAACTGGTGAACATACATTGATGTATCATTATCCTCCAAAATCCATAGCTTACATTACTATTTACACTTGGTGTTTAACATCCTATGGGTTTGGAGAAATTCATAATGACATGTATCCACTATTATAACATACAGAAGAGTTTCACTCCCTTAAATAAACTCTTTGCTCTACCTATTCATCACTCCTTTCTCCCATCCTCTAGCAATTATGGTCTTCAAATTTTTGAGTTTTTCAGAATGTCATATAGTTGAAATTATATAGCATGTAGCCTTTGCAGATTGACTTCTTTCCCTTTAGTAATATGTATTTAAATTTTCTCTTTTCATGGGCAATAGTTCATTTCTTTTTAGCAACGAATAATATTCCATTGGCAAATTATTTAATAATTTCCCTGATGAAATCTTGGTTGTTTCTGAATGTTTGCAGTTATGAATGAAGCTGCTGTAAGCATCTTTGTTCAGGCTTTTGTGTGGATGTGTTTTCAGTTCCTTTGGGTAAATACCAAGGAGCATGATTGCTGGATCATATAGAGTAAGTTTAGTTTTGTTCAAAACTACCCACCCACCTATCTTGCAGAGTAACAGTACCATTTTGCATCCCACCAGCAGTAAGCTGTGTCTTTCAGTTTAATATACTTTCTATCCTTAATGACAAATCATGTGTAAATAGATATTCCTTTTAAAGAGGAAAAAAATTCTGTTAAGAAAAGCATAAACATGTTTTTTAAAATTGGTTGCACACACAATACTTGCCAGTTACCATATTTTGTCATAATTATGTTTTTTAGGAGAGGAAAAGAATTATTTTAATCCATTAGGTCACACTATCTGAGTGCCATACTTTCTGAGAATTCCCTAGTGCTGCGAGCCCTGCAATATCTATCTGCCCCTTGAGATTTGTTATAATTTCTACTCTGAAATTTGTGCAGCATATTAGTATTATGTTTCTTGAACAATGATTACATATGCATGTAGTTTTTATTTATATTTTACAATGTGAGTTCAAGCTGGATAGAAATCTGACTACCTTTCACTTATCTTAATTCATTCCATTTGTATTGATCTAATAGGATATTTTTTCAGGTCTAACTTTCATTTAGGAAATTAACACTTTAGTCTCAGAAATCTGTTCACCGTATAATAATAGCATTTCTTATAAGAGCTTGTAACATGAAAAATGTTTCACTGTAGTTTAATATCAAAACTGAACTAGACCATGGCATGTAAGGAATAGGAAGTATTATAAAAACATGTTGTTTGAGAAAGTGGTATTTTTATCTGAAAAATATATATGTATAAATATACATAAATGCAGATATACAAAAATTATACTTTGGGATCTCACATACCCCAAAGATTACTTTCAAATCACTTGGTAATATGAGTAAAATTAGGAGGTCAATGTATAGTTTATGCAAAATTTTAATCTGAGTCAATACTAATGGATACAAGATGAAAGAGACTACTTTGAATTAACTCCCCACTCTCCTACTTAAGCTTCATTTTGTACCTTATTAATGATACTAGACAGTATCACCTATGTTCAAAATACCAGACAGTCTTTGTAATTTGGAATGTTTTTTATACAGTCTCTGGAATTACTTGTATGGTGCATTTGCAGGTAGATTTAAAATCTTCTATTTCATTATCAACTATACTTCAGTTGAAATTAGAAAAGTATGTAATAATAATGTAGTCTTGGGAGCCTGTTAAAGACTAGATCTGTACTCAAAGTCACACTGAGGCAGTATGCTTTCTGTTATAATAGCTAAACCAATATATTAAGTACAAAGACGGATGAAGAAGTACTCGGAGTCCATGGATTTATGAATAGTGTGGAGATATATGCTTACAGAAGCCTTTGACTGCATCTTAGAAGTTCAGTAGTCCTAGAAACATTTTAAAGAAATACTATGATATATAAACTTTACATTTCTATTGAATAGATGAAGTCTGCTCCAAAGTGAGAAAGGAGGAATTTTCAAATGTTTCTAGGACTACTGAGGGTACAAAAACATTCAGACCATAGCACTGATAAGATTTTAAATCTTATGATGTTTAGAATTATAAGCATAAGGGTGTTAAAATATATACTGATGTGCTTAACAACCTAAAATTCTTTTTTCCAAAAAGGTTTAGTTTATCCATTAATGATGTACCTGCTACCTGATGGTCATAATTTATAATGTATGGATCCATCTCCTGTAGCTTCAGGGTAAATAGGTTTTTACATTTTAATTATGGGCTTCACTAGCCGAGTTAAATCTGTTGTGTGTGTGCTTATTGTTATTATTGACTAAATCTTTCAGCAGGTATCCAGTTTTACCTGAGGAAAGAAACTTTAGATAGTTATACATAACAACGTTTATTCCCTAAGTAAATAGAGTTGACATTTCTTTGACCAGTAGTGAAAATTTGAAGTTTCACATTACTCTGGATCTAATGAATTTTTTTTATCCTTATAGACATGGACGTAGTTCAGCAATGGTGAAATATTTCTTAGATTCTTAGATTTTTATGTTTATCTCTTAAGTGATCTTTTATTTTTATTTATTGGTGAATAATTGTTTCACAGTGCTGTGTTGGTTTCTGCCATATGACAATGCAAAACAGTCACAATTGTGTGTGTGTGTGTGTGTGTGTGTATGCCCTCCTTCTTGAACTTCCTTCCTCTCTCCCATCCCACCTCTGGAGGTTGTCACAGAGTGCCAGGCAGCTTCCCACTCTTTTATATTCCAATTATTGTTCCATGTTATCAATTCACCTACCTGAAACACATTTTTTATGATGGCCCTATATTCCATGTGCCTTATTTCCTTAATATGCTATTATGCCATTCATTTTTTTTTATTAGTTGGAGGCTAATTACTTTACAATATTGTAGTGGGTTTTGTCATACATTGACACGAATCAACCATGGATTTTTTATCCCAAACTCCTTTTTAAGATTTCTGTTTACATTTCCTTCCACAATTCCTAATAGCTAACCACACTCTCCTCTACTTATTATCACACATGTGCAATGTCTGTTAGAGTATCACTTTAAACGACTACTAAATTGTCCAGAGTTAAAAAATTCTGAATTGTCAAACTATTGGCAATGGAGAGAAGAAACATGAAAATCAATACTTGTTTACATAAATATCCACAAGATGCATTGCTATGTCAACTTATGACTGCAACTCAGATCTCACACAGAAATACATAAATACAGTGAGGGAAGTGGATGCAATTTAATGGCTACTTGATGGGGCATGAGACATGCAGAATGAGAGAACTTAGTCCAGATAACTTTATAATGCTCATGTCTGCTTTAGTTTTCCATGCTGCTCTAATGATTGCATATTTTCCTCTCATGATAATTTTCTTCATCTTTGCCATATTGTATAAATGTCCATCTCCTCTAGTCTTGAATGTCATAGGTTATGAAAAGTTCTTTGTATTCCCTCAAGCAGCCTACTGTTCTCGTTATGATTCCATATCTCTTTATGCATATCCTTATTTTATTATCCTTTAATTATCAATTTGCAATACTTTCAACCCACATGAATGTGAGATTATTTAGGAAAGGCTGCAAGGTTTGCCTAACATGGTCAGGTCAGTTCAGTTCAGTTGCTAAGTCATGTCCGAGTCTTTGTGACCCAATGAACCACAGCATGCTAGGCCTCCCTGTCAATCACCAACTACCAGAGTCCACCCAAACCCATCTCCATTGAGTCAGTGACGCCATCCAACCAGCTCATCCTCTGTCATCCACTTCTTCTCTTGTGCTCAATCTTTCCCAGCATCAGGATCTTTTCCAGTGAGTCAGCTCTTCCCATCAGGTGGCCAAAGTATTGGAGTTTCAGCTTCAGCATCAGTCCTTCCAATGAACACCCAGGACTGATCTCCTTTAGGATGGACTGGTTGGATCTCCTTGCAGTCCGAGGGACTCTCAAGAGTCTTCTCCAACACCACAGTTCAAAAGCATCAATTCTTCGACGCTCAGCTTTCTTCACAGTCCAACTCTCACATCCATACATGACCACTGGAAAAACCATAGCCTTGACTAGATGGACCTTTGTTGACAAAGTTATGTCTCTGTTTTTTAATATGCCATCTATGTTGGTCATAACTTTCCTTCCAAGGAGTAAGTGTCTTTTAATTTCATGGCTGCAATCACCATCTGCAGTGATTTTGGAGCCCAGAAAAATAAACTCAAACACTGTTTCCACTGTTTCCCATCTTTCCCATGAAGTGATGGGACCAGATGCCATGATCTTGGTTTTCTAAATGTTGAGCTTTAAGCCAACTTTTTCATTCTCCTCTTTCACTTTCAAGAGACTCTTTAGTTCTTCTTCACTTTCTGCCATAAGGGTGGTGCCATCTGCATATCTGAGGTTATTGATATTTCTCCCAGATGTCTTGATTCCAGCTTGTGCTTCCTCCAGCCCAGCATTTCTCATGATGTACTCTGCATATAAGTTAAATGAGTAGGGTGACAATATACAGCCTTTCCATACTCCTTTTCCTATTTGGAACCAGTCTGTTTTTCCATGTCCAGTTCTAACTGTTGCTTCCTGACCTACATATAGATTCTCAAGAGGCAGGTCAGGTGGTCTGGTATTCCCATCTCTTGAAGATATTCCACAGTTTATTGTGATCCACACAGTCAAAGTCTTTGGCATAGTCAATAAACCAGAAATAAATGTTTTCCTGGAATTCTCTTGCTTTCTCAATGATCCAGCAGATGTTGGCAATTTGATCTCTGGTTCCTCTGCCTTTTCTAAAACCAGCTTACACATCTGGAAATTCATGGTTCACATATTGCTAAAGCCTGGCTTGGAGAATTTTGACCATTACTTTACTAGCGTATGAGATGAGGGCAATTTTGGGGTAGTTTGAGCATTCTTTGGTATTGGAATGAAAACAGACCTTTGCCAGTCTTTGTGGCCACTGCTGAGTTTTCCAAACTTGCTGGCATATTTAGTGCAGCATGTTCACAGCATCATCTTTCAGGATTTGAAGTAGCTCAACTGGAATTCCATCACATCCACTAGCTTTGTTTGTAGTGCTGCTTCCTAAGGCCCACTTGACTTCACATTCCAGGATGTCTGGCTGTAGGTGAGTGATCACACCATCATGATTATCTGAGTCATGAAGATCTTTTTTGTATAGTTCTTATGTGTATTCTTGCCACCTCTTCTTAATATCTTCTTCTTCTGCTAGGTCCCTACCATTTCTGTCCTTTATTGAGCCCGTCTTTGCATAAAATGTTTCCTTGGTATCTCTAATTTTCTTGAAGAGCTCTCTAGTCTTTCCCATTCTATCGTTTTCCTCTATTTCTTTGATCACTGAGGAAGACTTGCTTATCTCTCCATGCTATTCTTTGGAACTCTGCATTCAAATGAGAATATCTTTCCTTTTCTCCTTTGCTTTTTGCTTCCCTTCTTTTCACAGCTATTTGTAAGACCTCCTCAGACAGCCATTTTGCTTTCTGCATTTCTTTTTCTTGGGGATGGTCTTGATTCCTGTCTCCTGTACAATGTCACGAACCTCCGTCCATAGTTCATCAGGCACTCTGTCAGATTTAGTCCCTTAAAACTATTTCTCACTTAGCATAGTAGATTCATTAATAACTTGTAGAATTTGTATACTATCTCTGACTAAGCCGCCAGAACTGATTGACTCAGAGGAGAACCAGGGAATATCTGTTTCTTCCTAGTTAATTTACCTAGAAATGTTAAAAACTAAGGGCAAGTAGACTGAAAGGGGGCCATACAATTGAGAATAAATTTCATATTAATGACATATTAATGAATTTCACGGGCACCTAAAGATACTCCTTGACTGATACTGTGCCAAAAAGCCAGATGATATTTTGGGGAAAAAAATTATTAACTATGCCTTGTGAGAAAGTGTCTCAAAATATCAGTAACTAAGAGATAGTAAAAGACATAGTAGTTGTTGTTGTTGTTGTACTATTTATTACTTAAACGCATGCATGCTAAGTCACTTCAGTTGTGTCTGGCTCCGTGCAACCCCATTTTTGGCAGCCCATCAGGCTCCTCTGTCCCTGGGATTCTCCAGGCAAGAATACTGGAGTGGGTTGCCATTTCCTTCTCCAATGCATGCATGTGTGCTAAGTCACTCCAGTCGTGTCCGACTCTTTGTGACCCTATGGACAGCATCCCACCAGGCTTCTCTGTCCACTGGATTCTCTAGGCAAGAATACTGATGTGGGTTGCCATTTCCTTCTCCAATTACTTAAATAAAAGGTTATATTATGTATAAATAGTGATATTTGTTCTTTTAGTTTATAAATACAATACCTATTTGATTCTCCCATTCGAGGTGTTACGATCATCAGTCTACATAAATAACATCATTTACTTTTGTTCTAGCAGCATTGGGTACAATTGTATAGCTGAGTAAACTGAGATGTAGATTTTAAGTTAATTATGTAAGGCTAACTAGGAAGACAGGAGTAAAGCCAAGATTCCAATTTGTGTCTCTAAGATTAAATCCTGGGTGTTTTACTACCTAAAATCACCAGGCCAAAGATGCTGAATCTTTTTTCTCCACTTATTTAATATTATTTCCCTTTTTTCAGCTCTACCTTCTTCATGATGGGTTTTGTTAAAGTCATTTAGAAAATATGAGTGTGTGTCCTGTTCAGTGCTTGGTGTTCTATGCCGGAAAGGTGTGAGGTATACCCAAAGTAACCACTGAACACTGGAAAATGCCTGTGGAGAAACCTGCAGGACAAGGAGTGATGATGCGCACATAGACAGTAATTGCCCTAGAAAAAGCAAACACAGGCTTGAAAACACATTGGGGAAAGGAGACTGGGAGTGGCAGAAGAGGTCACGGTCGCTGCTGCCTTGCCTGATGTTTGGGAGGAGTTAATTACTGAGCAGCAGGTGTTTTCTGTACTCAGTAGACAGCCTCCCAAAAGCAAAACTGGCAGAGCTGCCTCTGAACAAGAGCCACCGATCCTGCCATTGTTTGGCACAATGAACCAAGCTTTCTGCTCTGGGAAATGCTGCATTGTATTATCTGGGATTTCATCCAGCCTGGATCCCATCAGACAGAATTGCCTCATCGTGTTATTTCTGACTGACTGGGGTAAGACTGCAGGTTTTGCTTTTGAAAATCAACCTGCAGCAAATCAACTTTGATTATGGATTGAATTTACAAAGTTGTTTATTTCTCATCTTATTCCCTGGTATCAGGAACTGCAGAGTGAAATCCAATAAGATCAAGCCACATTGCCTACCTTCCAGATTCCAAAATGTCTGAAGATATTAAAAAGCAAACAAACAAACACACTAATAAAGGTTAACTCCTGTTTCATTATAAAAGTGAATTTTCTCCAATACCCCTCCTTCTCGATCCTAGGCAAGCCAATATAATATTAAGATAAATTGCATGTTATGTTTCTAAAAGTAAATTATAGCTTTATATTAACTGTTTTATATAATATTTAATTTTATAAGCACTTGTGGAGAAAAATGGCTTTGATGAAAATGCCCATTAAAGAGTGAAAAAAAAAACACCAGCTATATTAACGACAATACTTATAACACCATGATAGTTCACACTTATTAAATATTTACTATATACTAAGTTGTTTTAAGCTCTTTAAGCACACTTTCTAAATTAATCTTCACAGATTATATGGTAGGGAATATCCTTCCTGTTTTTGTTTTGACCCTAGAGTCAGAAATTTGTGTTAATGAGAGTCTTCAGTTCTTGGTGCACTATCATGATTGACCTATGCCCACAAATCTCTTCTTTTCACTAGGCATGGATTTTTTAATAGTTTGTTCCTTTATTCCTAGTCTCCATGCCCATTCTCTTCCTCACAAGTCAGTTAACACTTTACCATGTTAATATTGTTCCTGGATTAGGATTTTATATATGTTTACTAAATATGGGCTTCCCTGGTGCCTCAGCTGGTAAAGAATCCACATGCAATGCAGGAGACCTGGATTTGATTCCTGGGTTGGGAAGAACCCCTGGAGAAGGAAAAGGCTACCGACTCCAGTATTCTGGCTTGGAGAATTCCAGGGACTGTCTAGTCTGTGGGGTTGCAAAGAGTTGGACATGACTGAGTGACTTTCACTTTTTCACTTTTAACAATCTAAGTTTTTTCTTATTGTGCCTTTCCTGATACTCTTGAGTACAGGTTTGTTCAGCACTGTGTTTGAAAGTTCTACCTCTGATGCTGAATGTATATTATTGTTTCTAACCACTAAACAATATTATTATCTACATTTTACCTATCATTTCCTTAGTGATGTGTGTTATTATGCTTTACACTATCAAAACTTCAGTGTGATGAACATTCTGGGCAATCACCATTTTTAGATCAACTATTATAGTTTATTACTATTTGAATTAAGATGCTTTCTAACCGAATAAGATAGTCTCTAGGTCATATTTGCAGACTTTTAAAAAGACTATTTTTAAAGCAGTTTCAAGTACACAGCAAAATTAACAGGAGAGTACAGAGATTATCTATATATCCCCTGGCCCACACGTATATAACTTCCCACATTATCAACATCCCCAACCAGGGTAATGCATTTGTTACAGTTGAAAAGCCTACATCTACATAGACACATCATTATCACCCAAAGTCCATATTTTACATTAGCATTGACTGATTCTTGACATTGTACATTCTATAGGTTTGGAAAACTTGATAATGACTTGTATCTAGCATTAGAGTATCTTACAGATCAATTTCACTGCCCTAAAAAAAAAAAAAAAAAAAAAAAAAACAAAGACAAAAAAGAAAAGTTACTTTGCCTATTCATCCCTCTCTACCCTGATCCCATGTCAATAACTGAATCTCTTACTGTCTCTCTGATTTTTGCCTTTTCCAGAATGTTATGTAGTTGGAACCATACCATAATTAATCTTTTCAGATTTGATTCTTGCACATAGTAGTATGCATGGTTTCCTTTGTCTTTTGTTGGCTTTATAGCTAATTTGCTTTCTAGCACTAATATTAGATTGTGTGGCTATCACAGTTCATTTATCCATTCACCCTCTAAAGGGCATATCGGTTTTTTTCTAAGTTTTGTTAGTTAGGAATGAAGCTTGATGACATCTGTGTGCAGGTTTTTGTGTGGAAATAGTTTTCAAATCCTTTGAGTAAATACCAAGAATTTTAATTGCTGGATTGTATGGTAAGGGTGTGTTTAGTTTTGTAAGAAACCACCTTATGTGCAGAATTTTGTTTGAAGGGCCATTGGTTACACAAAATTAGTTTCACAGATCCTGTCAATTACTTACCAAAATGTGTTTTCTCAAGTCAGTAGTATTTGAGGGCCACCATTTCCTGCAGTATATCAAAGAGTATTATCAATATCTCTAATTCTTGAACTATGATTATGTTTATTGATGACACCTTACTGTTTTTAGTTTATAGTTCTCTGATAAGTAGTGTTTAAAAGGATCTTTTTCTATTACCTTTTTCACTTTTGCTTTTCTGTAAATTTCCTAGTCACCCTGTTTGCCCATTTTTGTACTAAACATTATTTTTCCATAAATTCATTCATTCATACATTTAGATATCAACCAGTTTTCAACTTTTAGACACTTATTTTTTCCTTGTCAGTCACCATATCATGGACTTAGTTTATTTTGTCCATTGTAACTAGTAATCTTTAATTTTGTCGTAGTCAAGTTCAACTTTTTGATATTTTCTTTAACCATTTTTGCTTACCCCAGGACTACAGGGATATTCTCTTCCATGAATTACTTTTGCATTAAATTTTGATTTTGACACTTGATAAATCCAACTGAATTTCATCTTTGAAGAACGAAATAGAGCACTGCCTTGGTTTGGGTTTCTCCCAAAGCAGACAAGAATCCTTAACCAAGAATTGTAGATAATAGTAGATGTGATCTATGAGGTGAAAGTGAAAGTGAAGTCGCTTAGTCATGTCCGACTCTTTGCAGCCCCATGCACTGTAGCCTACCAAGCTTCTCCATCCATGGGATTTTCCAGGCCAGGATACTGGAGTGGATTGTCATTTCCTTCTCCAGGGGATCGTCCCCACCCAGGGATTGAACCCAGGTCTCCCGCACTGCGGGCAGATGCTTTACCCTCTGAGCCACCAGAGAAGCCCTGATCTATGAGATACTATCCTAGAAAAAAATCAGAGGAATGGTTAAGTAGAAAGGAAGGGAAGAAAGCCAATGAAAGAAGAATTTTCCAGCAAGTTACCAAGGTGTATAACTGGAGCTTAAGACCATTGCAGAAATATGAGTTCTATTGTGAAGCACAACTCTAGTAGTTATTTCCCACTGAGGCAATGTTAGATTCTTGGTCACTTCTAGGTTACATTATGGACAGAGTGAACTCACCCTCACAGAAAGCTCTGGTAGAGATAATGCAGGCACAGCAATATTGTATGGTATGCTATGGACTGGCAAAATCAAGGAGACCAGGCATGAAATTTAAAACTGTTCATTTCCTTATTAATATATTTTTGTGGGCATATTTATCACATGCCAAGTTTCTACGAATAGATGTGTGGATCTGTATTTATGCAATCATGTTTATATACCTGCATGAGTATTTTAGAAACAAAACTAAGTGTAGTGAATGGTACTCTGCATTATTTGTTAAGGTGATCTTGAGATGAAATACTGGTTTGTTGTCTCTTTTCTTCCCTGACCCCCTCATTACATATTCCAGTTCAGTAGTTGTATTGGCACTAAGGGATAATACTTTTTTTTCCCCAAAGTTGATATTTACTCAGCAAATATACTAGACCATATTAATTCTGTTACTTGATTCTGTTGTGTTTTATGTAAGTCCATATCATCTGCAAGAAAAAATTATTTCTTACCTTTCCTTTCTACATATTTACCTGTTCATCTTTCGTTTGATCACTAGCACCATGTTGTAGAGTAGTACTGATAATCTCGCACTATCTTCCATTTCTAACAGAAAACAAATTCCTCTAAAATACTTCTATGTAGATTGAATTCTTTTCTGAACCTATTGCTAAAATGTGAACATCTCCATCTTTCACTAATATGAATTATTTTAATAAATATGCTGATTATTATCCTTATATATCTACAGTGAATCCATTTGAATATTATTGAATCAGGTGAGATCATATTAGATTTTTCTTTTAAATTTTCAAAACGTTTATTGCCAATAAGATTACTTTTCAATTATTTTATGTGTATACACACACATATACCCAGCAGTTTCATTTAGAACTTCAATTCACGAAGGTTTTTTGTTCAAAACATGTGTAACATTAGACTTTCTTACCTGTAATAGTTATGGTGTAATAGAATTTTAAAACTGACAGCACTGTATATACTTTCCACATGAAAGGCCCATTTCAAGTCTAGATACCCTCAGAAAACATCCAGGCATCCTGAAAAAGGATTTGATGGCTAAATCCTTGGGCTCTTGAGATAACGATTTTCCTTTCCCTCCCCATCTGTAGCCACCTTAAAATCTAGTCAAGAGTCTCCACCTCCAGAACAGAGACAGCCTGATTCTCAAGGCAAAACTTCAGGGCAGATTGGTGTTTCAAAAGAGAGAATCTAAAGACTGCTAACAGGCATTTCCTGACCCTCTACAGTGAGTCAGATTCTGTGTTTGGCAGTTGAACTCCTGGAATTCTCCACCTTTTTGAAAAGAAGTATGTTTCCCCACATTGCTACATGGTTAGTTCAGGTGCTTGAAGTGCCGTCTGGAGAGTATTGTAAAGGTTAAACTAAAGAGAAGGCCTTGAGTACAAGTCCTCTTAGAAATAGTACCCAGGAAAGGATTTCCAACTGGAATTGATTCCATATGTGCTCAGTTGCTCAGTCGTGTCCAACTCTTTGCAACCCCATGGACTGGCTCCTCACCCCACCAGGCTCCTCAGTCCCTGGGTTTCTCCAGACAAGAATGCTGGAATGGGTTGCCATTTCCTACTCCATGATTCTGTGTAACCAAGCCCTGTTACTGCTTTGAACCAAACTGCTGAAAGACCAATGTTTCAAGAAGCAAGGTATTGGCTATCTCTGGTTACTAGCCTCTCCTGTGGTGGAAAAACCGCCAAAGTAACATCCATGCTGGTTTAACAAGCAAGCCTCATATCAACAGAGGGAGGCAGGATTAGATAGCCAGTTTGAGACTCACCAGCCAGTATATCAGGCATTGATTGATCAGCCTTAGCAGAGCAGGAGCTCTCAACCCCGGGTGTTAACAGATCTCTGTTCTGCTGGCACTAGAACTAGCACCCTGCAGGGAACCACTGTAATTTTTCATCACCATGTTGGTGTCTTCCTTGGTTAGGTTTTTCAAGTCTATGTTCATGACTAAATTGGACCTATAATTTCTTTTTTTATTTTATTTTTTTTTAATTGAAGGATAATTGCTTTACAGAATTTTGTTCTTTTCTGTCAAACCTCAACATGAATCAGCCATAGCTATACATGTATCTCCTTTTGAAACTCCCTCTCATTTCCCTCCCCATCCCACCCCTCTATGTTGATGCAGAGCCCCTGTTTGAGTTTCCTAAGCCATGTAACAAATTCCTGTTGAGTATCTATTTTACATATGGTAATGTAAGTTTCCATGTTATTCTTTCCATACATCAACCCTCTCCTCCCCTCTCCCCATATCTATGTCTAAATTGGACCTATAGTTTCTTTTGTATTATTTTTATTCTTTACCAGTTTTAGAATCAAGCTTATTTTAGAACCATATCATGTGTTAGTGGTTTTCCATTCTTCCAATTTTCTGACCAAATTGAACAGTTGGTAGACATGACTGTAAAATCATTGGGACATAGTTTCTTTGAGAAAAATTTATTGTTACAATTTTAGAATCCTTAATACTTAGTTTTTGTAGAACACACTTCTTATACCACTTTGAGATCTGCTTGGATGCCTTTTTCCAAGCTCTGTACCCATCCCATCCACTTCTGTATTGACTACTGCAGACTGCCTAGACGGGTCTTCCCAGGTGGCTCAGTGGTAAAGAATCTGCCTGCCAAGCAGGAGATACAGGTTTGACACCTGAGTCAGAAAGATACCTCAGAGAAGGAAATGGCACCTACTTTAATATCCTTGCTTGGAAAATCCCATGGATGGAGGAACCTGGCAGGCTACAGTCCATCGGGTTGCAAAGAGTCGAACATGACCTAGCGACTAAACCACCAGTCACCTGCCTGGAATTGAGAATGCAAGATAGTTGCCTTTGACAAGAAAAACATCTCTAAGACATAAGACTTCAGTCTATTCAGATTCTTATTTCTTCAAGTATTGACTTAAGGTTACCTTTTCCAGAAACTTATTCATAGCTGTCTTCTCTTTTCTAAGAAATATCTTTCTCTTTTAAACCCAGGGCCAGTGCACATGTGTGTTTGTGCCTGTGTTTGTGTGCAGGGGAGTAATTTATGGGAGTTGACTAGCAAGGCTCGCTGACTGGAGCCAGACTGTGTAATCCTACTCCTTCCTTGTTGCATTAGTTTTGGCCTTTCTGGAGCATAGCATAATATTCCCCCAAAATTCATATTAATAACCATTGTTGAAAGAGTCTTAGGTTTAAGAATGATGAACAAGATGCCTAATAGATGAAATAAGCTGGAAAAGTGCTTTTCAAGCAAAAGTTCTATGGAGACTACTTTTCTTGGGGCAAGAAGAGGAGAGTCTGCATCTCCAACACCTTTTTTTAATGGGAAACTGGGCCATATCTTTCCATTTTACTGTAGAAATTTTTCCTCTGACCACCAGTAAAATATTTCTCCAGAGTCTCTGTATCTCATTAGTTTTTTCCCAGCCATAAAATAGTCTGAACAATATACAAATATGCAGTTATTTTTCCTAAATTAAAAAAAACAAAACAAGTACAGCTGACCCATTAAAACATGGGTTTAAACTCTGTGGGTCCACTTGTATGAAGATGTTTTTCAATAAACACATACTCATTCAGTTAGTTCAGTCACTCAGTTATGCCAGACTCTCTGCAACCTGATGGACTGCAGTACTTCCCTGTCTATCACCAACTCCCGGAGCATACACAAATTCATATCCATTGAGTCAGTGATGCCATCTGACCATCTAATCCTCTGCTGTCTCCTTCTCCTCCCGTGTTCAATCTTTCCCAGCATCAGGGTCTTTTCAAATGAGTCAGTTCTTTGCATCAGGTGGCCAAAGGTACTGGAGTTTCAGCTTTACTATTAGACCTTCCAATGAATATTCAGGCCTGATTTCACTTAGGATGGACTGGTTGGATCTCCTTGCAGTCCAAGGGACTCTAAAGAGTTTTCTCAAACACGAAGTTCAAAAGTATCAATTCTTTGGGCCTCAGCTTTCTTTATAGTCCAACTCTCACATCCATACATTACTACTGGAAAAACCATAACTTTGACTAGATGGACCTTTGTTGGCAAATTAATGTCTCTGCTTTTTAATATGCTGTCTAGATTGGTTATAACTTTTCTTCCAAGGAGCAAGCATCTTTTAATTTCATGGCTGCAGTCACCATCTGCAGTGATTTTGGAGCCCAAAAGAATAGAATGCGTCACTGTTTCCATAGTTTCCCCATCTATTTGCAAAGAAGTGATGGGATCAGATGCCATGATCTTAGTTTTCTGAATGTTGAGCTTTAAGCAATCTTTTTCACTTTCTTCTTTCACTGTCATCAAGAGGCTCTTTAGTTCTTCTTCACTTTCTGCCATAAGGGTGGTGTCATCTGCATATCTGAGTTTATGATATTTCTCCGGGCAATCTTGATTGGAATCATTGTGCTTTATCCAGCCCAGAATTTCTCATGATGTACTCTGCATATAAGTTAAATAAGCAGGATGACAATATACAGCCTTAATGTACTCCTTTCCCAATTTGGAACCAGTCTGTTGTTCTATGTCCAGTTCTAACTGTTGCTTCTTGACCTCCATACAGATTTATCGGTAGGCAGGTCAGGTGGTCTGGTATTCCCATCTCTTTCAGAATTTTCCACAGTTGTGATACACACGGTCAAAGGGTTTAGTGTAGTCAATAAAGCAGAAATAGATGTTTTTCTGGAACTCCCTTGCTTTTTCGATGTTTCAACAGATGTTGGCAATTTGATCTCTGGTTCTTCTGCCTTTTCTAAATCCAGCTTGAACATCTGAAAGTTCACAGTTCATGTATTGTTGAAGTTTGTCTTGGAGAATTTTGAGCATTACTAGCGTGTGAAATGAGTGCAATTGTGCAGTAGTTTGAGCATTCTTTGTCATTGCCTTTGTTTGGGATTAGAATGAAAATTGACCTTTTCCAGTCCTGTGACCACTGCTAAGTTTTCCAAAATTTGCTGGCATATTGAATGCATCAGTTTCACAGCATCATCATTTAGGATTTGAAAGAGCTCAACTGGAATTCCATCACCTCCTCTAGCTTTGTTCATCATGATGTTCTTAAGGCTCGCTTGACTTCGCATTCCAGGATGTCTGGCTATAGAGGAGTGATCACACCATCGTGGTGATCTGGGTCATGAAGATCTTTTTTATATATTTCTGTGTATTCTTGCCACCTCTTCTTAATATCTTCTGCTTCTGTTAGGTCCATATCATTGCTGTCCTTTATTGTGCCCATCTTTGCATAAAATGTTCCCTTGGTATCTCTAATTTTCTTGAAGAGATCTCTAGTCTTTCCCATTCTATTGTTTTCCTCTATTTCTTTGCACTGAGGAAGGCTTTCTTATTCTCCTTGCTATTCTTTGGAACTATGCATTCATATGGCTATATTTTTCCTATTTTCTTTGCCTTTCATCTTTTCTTTTCTCAGGTATTTGTAAGGCCTCCTCGGACAACCATGTTGCCTTTTTGCATTTATTTTTCTTGGGGATGGTCTTGATCACTGCCTCATGTACAATGTCATGAACCTCCATCCATAATTCTTCAGGTATTCTGTCTATCAGATCTAATCCCTTGAATCTATTTGTTACTTCCTCTGTATAATTGTAAGAGATTTTATTTAGGTCATACCTGAATGGTCTAGTGATTTTCCCTACTTTCCTCAATTGAAGTCTGAATGTGGCAAGAAGGAGTTCATGATCTGAGCCACCATCAGCTCCTGGTCTTGTTTTTGCTTACTGTATAGTGCATCTCCATCTTTGGCTGCACAGAATATAATCAGTCTGATTTCAGTATTGACTATCTGGGTGATGTTCATGTGTAGAGTCTTCTCTTGTGTTGTTAGAAGTGGGTGTTAGCTATGATCAGTGTATTCTTTTTTCCAAACTCTGTTAGCCTTTGCCCTGCCTTGTTTTGTACTCCAAGGCCAAATTTGCCTGTTACTCCAGGTATCTCTTGACTTCCTACTTTTACATTTTAGTCCTCTACAATGATGCAAATATATATTACAATGCTACATAGTTATTTGAACCAGGAATGTAGAACATTGAATACAAAGGGATGTCTAAAATTATACATGCATTTCTGACTGCATGTGGGCCAGTTCCCATTCACACCTTTGTTTCTCAAGAATTGATGGTAAAAACCTCTCTCAACCCAACTTACCTGTCAATTGCCTTCCCATGTTTCTGTGCACATTTTCTGCAAAACCAATCAACTCATCTTAGTTTTTCACCTTTTGTTACCTTTTGCATACTGAATGATTTCGTCTCTATCACTTCATTAAAGACCCTCTTGTCAAGGTCATGAATGACCCACACTTTCACATCCCTGGTCAATTTTCAGCTAAACAGCAAACATTTGGCATAGTTAATCACAACTTACCTTTTTTTTTTTTTTCCCCTTTACTTGGTATTATGTGTATATTCTACTTTACTTGTCATTCATTTACTCGTGCCTCTTGCTTTCTACCATGTCTTAATGTTAAAGCACCCCAGAATTGTCAGTCTTTGTACATTTCACTTATCTAAAATGGTTCATACTCCTAGATCATCTACTTCAGGC
The DNA here is from genome assembly GCF_023699985.2 of Odocoileus virginianus. NCBI lineage: Eukaryota > Metazoa > Chordata > Mammalia > Artiodactyla > Cervidae > Odocoileus > Odocoileus virginianus. The sequence goes on from NC_069680.1 coordinate 37,635,195, forward strand.
TTTGAATATTTTCTATAGATAGTGACTCCAAAAGTCCATACCTCTTTCCTGAACTCCTCTGTTGAATATCCAACTGAGCACTTATCATCATGCCTAGTTTTATATCTAATACATGTCTCAAACTTAACATGTCCAACCTGTATTCTCAGTATTCCCATGAAATCTGTTATGTGCATAATCCTCTGTTTCATTTGATGGCATTTCCATTCTTTGTTGGCTCATTTTTGAGACCTTGGTGTCATATTTAACTCCTGTTATTGTTTCTCATCTTGAAATTCATCCATCAGAAAATTTCTCAAAGTACATTCAGATTCTGACTAATTTTTACCATTTTCATTGTAATCAACAGGGTTCAAATGATAATCATTTTACAACTGGATTATTGCTATAGGCTTTTAAGAGATTTTCTTGATTGTATTCTATTCAACATAGTAATAAGATTTACACTTTATGAGTGTTACTGATCTGTTACTTATCTGTTCATGTTACTTACCTGTTCAAAGTCCAATATGTGTCTTCATTTCTTGTTTAGCACCAGCCATTCCCTCTGAGGACTATAGGATTTTATATAATTTAGGCCTCTATTACTTTGCTGAATTCATCTCCAACTTTTCTTTTAGCCCAAGTCTTACAGGTGTACTGACCTCCTTTCCATTAGTTGAGCACATCTAGCATGCTAATACTGTAGAACTTTGCACTGTTTCCCCCCTCAAACTCTTGGTGGCTTAGTAAAGAATTCACCTGCAATGCAGGAGACTCACTTTCAATCCCCGTGTGGGGAAGGTCTCCTGGAGGAAAAAATGGCAACTCACTCCAGTATTCTTGCCTGGAAAATTCCATGGACAGAGGAGCCTAGTGGACTATAGTCCATGGGGTCACAAAGAGTTAGACACAAAGATCCCAGACACAACTAGGCAACTAATACTTGCACAAACTCTTGGGTTTCCCTGGTGGTTCAGATGGTAAAGGATCAGCCTGCAATGCAGGAGACCCAGCTTCTATCCCTAGGTTGAGGAGATCTCCTGGAGAAAGGAGTGGCAACCCACTCCACTATTCTTTTCTGAAGAATCCCATGAACAGAGGAACCTGGCGGGCTACAGTCCATGGGGTCACAAACAGTCAGACATGACTGAGTGATTAACACAAAAATGGTGCTTCCTCTAAATGGACATATAGCTCACACCATCACTTCCTTCATATTTGAGCTTAAATGTTACTTTCTTATTAAGACAGACTCCAATTTCTCTATTTAAAATTATATCTTCCTTCTACCACTTCTATTCCCTATTCCAATTACTTGGGTAAGTTTTTCTCATAATATTTATAAGCTTCTAGTATACTAAATATTTTACTTATTGTGTACATCTGTATTATGTAGGTCCCACTGCTAGAATAATAAACTCTGTAAAAGCAGAGATTCTGTTTGTTTTTTCACCAATATATGTTTGTGTAGAACAGTTCTTGGCTTATAGTAGGTACACAATAAATGTCTATTAGTTAAGGCATTTTATTAAAGTTTCTACATTCAAAAGTTGTACTTTTACTTTGATGTGTATATTGGAATAGAAATATTAATTCCATTTAAAACTCAATTTTTTTTCTAATTTGTTGCATGTTAGTCCCATATAGATTACTTTATTTTATTGATCTTTGAGTAATTGCAGAAATGACACAAAGGAAAATTATTTAAGCTATAGGGGAACAGGTAAGTGTTATAAATTAGAAAAAACAAAGACTCAAAAAGTGATGTGTATAACCATGATGACAGAAGAGAGGTATCCAAACTGAAAGACTCTTTTTTTTGGGGGTAAAGAATACTCTACCATATTATGATAGAACATGGAACATCATCTTTATATGTCATTTAGAATTATAAGTACAAGAATACATATATGTATATATCAGAATGTTTCTGTGTATAGATACTTGTTTGTACATAACTGAGATACAAATCTTTGGCCACCTGATATGAAGAGCTGACTCATTTGAAAAGACCCTGATGCTGGGAAAGATTGAGGGCAGGAGGAGAAGGGGACGACAGAGGATGAGATGGTTAGATGGTATCATCAACTCGATGGACATGAGTTTGGGTGAACTCCGGGAGTTGGTGATGGACAGGGAGGCCTGGCATGCTGTGGTTCACGGGGTCGCAAAGAGTTGTACACGACTGACTGAACTAAACTGAACTGAGATACAAATCTAAAGGAAGCTATTGGTTTACCACAGAATTTACAGAGTAATTCCAAAACATAACTTTCCTATCCTTATGATTTATATTTTAAGTCCTGAATAGTAAAATAGTGCCCCAATATGAAGCTTGTTATTTGGCTGTGTTTTTTTTTCCATGTATATGAAATTGAAACTCTGAACATAGCACTTTTCTGTTCAATTAAATACAACTTTGTGAAGGTCAATAGCAAGTTGATTAGGTGGAAAAAAGTTTTAGCTTATAATTGACTTCATATGATTCTAGAGAAATTTTATATTTTCTTATATCTGTGTTATATAAATTTAAATTATATGATATATAGTAAACTTCACTTTCATGCTTGTGTACACAGGTGTGCTTCCTGACTATATACATGTAAAGTATTTCCAGGCTTTTTAATCTATGTAAGTCTGATATTATTTTATGTTCTAGATGCCATGGTATAAACTTATCTTCCAGGGCTAAAATATACAAAAGAGAAACACTCATTATCTTTTTGATCTCAATTTTAAATGTACTCATTTTTATACATTCCTAATAAAGACCTAATTATAACATTTCCTGGATGTTTACTATTAGAAATAGGATAAAAACAAGATATTTACTTATCTTATTTGTAGATATATTAGATTCTTTTGGTTCATATTCTCATTCATATATCTAAGAGATTCATGTTACTTTAGAGCCATACGCCTTCACTCATATTCTTATTTTGGACTTTTAGGTGGAAAGTCTACCTTTCCACCTAAAACTTTCTTTTTTTCTTTTTTTGAGAAAAAAGGAAGTTAGCTGATAGCATGTCTTTTAGTCATCAGATAATGAAAAGTGAAATTGCCATAGTGATGTTCACACTGTTAATCTCCAAAAGCACTAGTGTACAACCTTACTTGCTTGTCCCAGGGAGCCAGTCATAGAATTAATCAATCATGTCTATCCCATGAGTTCCAATAACTGTGGTCACTCTCTTAACGTAGAATGTTCTTTATCTTTATCAATATGGGCTTCTTCAGTGGTTTGGTCATAAGAATCCTACTGTGGGTTTACTGGTATTTTTTTCTAAGCTTTACCCCTCCCAGTGATTCAGAACTCCTGTATTTTTTCTAGATAAAAAAATACACCAAAATGGAAAATATATATTTGTATTGGTCTAATAAGAATATAGTACAATTTGGCTGCATTCATAACTTAGTAGTTACATTACTTATAGCATGTATAGCTTCTAGTGTGGCTTTCCTATCCTCCAACTCTGTTTATAGTAGACATTTATCTGTCCAAACTTCTTTTACCAAGACAACTCATTGAAAGTGACTGTCAGCATGAAAATAATGCATTTTTTCCAACTGATATTTAATCCGGAAAAGTACTTGAGTAGTTATGACTGGCTCTGAAACTTACTTGAGGAAGTTATCCATAACCTGGAACTTTAAAAGTCCCCTTGAAATAAATTGGAACTTTCTTCCCCAAGGGTTCATGCCAAAATGCTCTATGAGGCATCAATAAAAAAGCAACGGGCTTATTTTGCAAATTAAGAATCCTTTCCTAAGAAAGAGGATCTGTATGAAACACCACGAGTTATCCAAGGGTGAAGTGATAAATAGGAAAATGTACACAGCCAGAGACCTTTGCAATTAGAGAAAACATTCTTTGCTTCATCTTTTTGCAAGGTCGGATTCAATTAGCATGTTCAGTGGACAGTGGAGTCCTGGCTTCTCTTTACAACCTGTAATAGATGCAATTATTTTTCAGGGTTGCCTCCATTCTGTAAATATGCCAGTATTGCCTGGTTTAAAACTAAGTGTATTTTTATAAGAACTATGGCCCCTAATTCCTCTCAATTCATGGGATTTCTGCACAGTGGCAGAAATTTCATATCAAGGAAGATGAATAGCCAAATATTAAACTCTTTTGCCTAAACAGAGCATATCAAATGTACACTTGATCTCCTAATAGAAATCCCAACTTCACCTTTGGTTTTCCTCACCCTATAATTCAGGATTATCATGTTCATACTGTAACATACTCAGGCAAATTTATGCAAAATTATGGATATTCACTATACCATGAACTACAAAATGTCAGTGTGAGAAGAAGTACACTAAAGAGGTAGAAAGTTCTGTCCAGCTGTGATTTTCCATCTGCTCCAGAATCGATCTAATGGAGATAATTGTCAGGGCATAGACCTTTGGATTAGAAATACACTGATGCACTGTGACAGAGTCATGACATCATGTATTCTCTCACTTTTTCTTCATTTCTAAAGCTAAGTTCCTCCCACATGACTGTGAATTATGTAGCAGAAATTGACAGAAATTTTAATCTCAATAGTGAATGCTCAGTAAATATGTATTTTTATAGGCTGCTCAGGCAGATAGTCTTATCATTATTAAGCTACCATCTTTGGATGCAGAAGATAGGAAACCTGGGTATTATCTCTTTGTTTCTATGCCTTACTCATTTTGCCATACTGGGAGACAGATTATAAAAGCTGGTAGTGTTCCAGAAGTTAATTTGTGAATCAGTTGTCTGGAACTTGAAATACATTTTCCCATAGAAACAATATTAAAAATGATAGGTTAGGACAATGTATAACATGCCTGCTTAATCAGCAATAAACATTAATTCTAAAACTTAACCAAGTTGCTTAACTGGACTTGATTTGTTAGTTTCAATAGGAATATATTTTTACCAAAGTTAGAGTTCTACTTTTTTATCTCCCACCCCAACCTCCAGGCATATGTATAAGCATGTCCCACTGTCTCAATATCTGGATTTTGAGAGTGAAGAGATAGGACAATCTTAGTGCATCTGGTTGTGCTCTCACTGAGTTAGCCCATCTGGGCTTCATCTGGGATGAGATATAGGGGAAATGGAGGATTAGGAAACTCTAAATATGGAAGCTTAGAGACAGGCGTGTGGAGAATTGCTGGCACAAAGCAACATGGCACTAAATAGACTGTGTAAAGGACATTTGTTACAATTTCAAACCCCTTGTGTGACCTCAGTTGGGCGGTGTGCATCAGGTGATTCAAATTGCTAGCTGCTCTACATATGCCAGGAAATGACCATAGGAGAACCTGAGTATTGGTTCAGAAAAATTTTATACTTACGAAAATATAAATTCTGTTGTGTAACAACCACCTAATCCTTAATGGGTTAAAATAAGTTTTCCTTCCAACTCATATTACATATCCAACACATTTTAGTGTCTAGAGTTTTAAAGTTTGTGATCAGAGTAATCACACTGAAACCCATGTTAACAGACAGCCAATATCACAATCGTTTCTGTTCATCATAGGGAAAAAAAAAAGGCCTCAGGAGGACACACTTTTGACAGTTAAACACTTTGACCTGGAATGGCCTGTATCTTAACTCGTTACAGACTGATCTCATCTCTTCACCCAAGCACAAGAAAACATGGGGCAGAGTTTTACTAGCTATCTGGAAGCAGGGTGAAGTACAAGTGCAGGAAGCAAACTGGAAACATTTGTTGAAATATTTAGACTGCCACACATAGATTAACAAACTATATCCAAGTGATACTGAATAATCATCTTGCAGATTCTCACTACCAGTTTTGAAAATATCAGATACAATTAGTCCTAAAAGAATGATATTAAGCAAGGATTGGAAACGAATAACAAAATAGCAAATATAAAATTTGGTTCTGAATGTGTTTATATAGGTTATTTTCACCTACATTATAGAACTATATGGGCTTCCTAGGTGGTGCTAGTGATAAAGAACCCACCTGTCAATGCAAAAGACATAAGAGACATGGGTTCCATCCCTGGGTCAGGAAGATCCCCTGAAGGAGAGCATGGCAACCCACTCCAGTATTCTTGCCTGGAGAATTTCATGGACGGGGGAGCCTGTTGGACTAGGTCAGGAGCCCCTGACCTCATGGGGTCACACAGAGTCAGACACGACTGAAGCAGCTTAGCATGGCAGCACAGTATAGACTATATATATATTTCATATATATATATATATATATATATATATATTTCCTAAAACCAAACAGTGGATTTTTCTCATACAAAAAATATACTTGACCTGAAGGACTTTATTGATGTCTTCTCCTGCCAATATAATTAATGGAATATTAAGTTTGTGATTCTGTTTTTGTCCTTGAATAACACAACAGGCCCCTCTCAGATTTTCTTCAGTTCAGTTCAGTTGCTCAGTCGTGTCCGACTCTTTGCAACCCCATGAAATAGCAGCACACCAGGCCTCCCTGTCCATCACCAACTCCCGAAGTTTACTCAAATTTATGCCCATCGAGTCAGTGATGCCATCCAGCCATTTCATCTCTGTCGTCCCCTTCTCCTCCTGCCCCCAATCCCTCCCAGCATCAGGGTCTTTCCAATGAGTCAACTCTTCGCATGAGGTGGCCAAAGTACTGGAGTTTCAGCTTCAGCATCAGTCCTTCCAATGAACACCCAGGACTGATCTCCTTCAGGATAGACTGGTTGGATCTCCTTGCAGTCCAAGGGACTCTCAAGAGTCTTCTCCAACACCACAGTTCAAAAGCATCAATTTTTCGGCACTCAGCTTTCTTCACAGTCCAACTCTCACATCCACACATGACCACTGGAAAAACCATAGCCTTGACCAGACGGACCTTTGTTGGCAAAGTAATGTCTCTGCTTTTTAATATGCTATCTAGGTTGGTCATACCTTGCCTTCCAAGGAGTAAGCGTCTTTTAATTTCATGGCTGCAGTCACCATCTGCAGTGATTTTGGAGCCCAAAAAATAGTCTGACACTGTTTCCACTGTCTCCCCATCTATTTCCCATGAGGTGATGGGACCAAATCTTCAGGCACCCTTAATTCATTTCCCTTATTCCACTAAATCAAACATGCATTGTGAAGTGAGTAACCTGGGATTTATTATAGTCAGTGTGTTCTAAAGTTCCTATTCCTCTGATTCTTAGATCTTCTAGGGCTTAAAGTCAGAGAAGGCAATGACACCCCACTCCAGTACTCTTGCCTGGAAAATCCCGTGGATGGAGGAGACTGGTAAACTGCAGTCCATGTGGTTGCTAGGAGTAGGACACGGCTGAGCGACTTCACTTTCACTTTTCTCTTTCATGCATTGGGGAAGGAAATGGCAACCCACTCTGGTATTCTTGCCTAGAGAATCCCGGGGATGGTGGGAGCCTGGTGAGCGGCTGTCTATGGGGTCACACGGGGTCAGACATGACTGAAGCGACAGCAGCATCAGCAGCAGCAGGGCTTAAAGTAAGATTCACCATGCAGAGAGCACTTAGTGCTTATAAATCACATAATTTCATATCTGATCTTTTTCCAAAAATACATATCTTCTGTTCATTATAGAAGGAAATATTTCCACTTAGTGGGTAGAAAATGCTCATAATTGTTTTAAATTTAAAAATTATATGTGCTGAATTTATATTTTTTATAGTACAAATTTTACAGTTCAATTAGAGGACATTTGTTTCTAATATTGAAATAGAGGTAAATACTTAAAATTTGGTTTCAGATCCTTTAAAATCTTATTTTTTTAAATTTTTTGACAGTTTAAAAATCCCAGGAATTTAACAAGAGGTAAAGACAAAAATCCATCAAAAAATATACACAGTATTGACTTTACCTTTTTACTATTATATGTGAATGATAGTTTACAAATCAAATATTTCATAAAAAAATACTGATTGTATATACATACATCAACCTGATTTTTTGACAGGACAAATAATTGTAGTAACATTGTTCCTTTTATCTAATTAATTTATCTCTTTGTTTAGTCATTGAGTAAATATTTATTGGCTACTTGTTGAGCACCTACTATGTAACTGGGCTTCCCAGGTGACGCTAGTGGTAAAGAACCTGCCTGACAGTGCAGGAGACATAGAGACTGGGGTTCGATCTGTGGGTTGGGAAGATCCCCTGGAGAAGGACATGACCACTAACTCCAGTATTCTAGAGAATCCCAAGGACAGAGTAGCCTGGCATGGGCTACAGTCCATGGGGTCACAAAAAGCTGGACATGACTGAAGTGACTTAGCATGCAGCATATTATACAACTGCCATATATGACCCATATAAAATTATCCTAAACTCATCAAATGTTCATTTTAGTGTGATGAGACAGACAGTTAACAATTAAATGAGTCAAGTCTCTATGTAATATGCCAGATGGTGAGGAGTGCAATGAAGGGGAATAACAGGACCATCCCCATTTCCAATTTTATGACTCAGTTTGTATTTTTGAATCAGTAGATTATACTTAGACTTATGTACTTGTTCAGAATAATTTTATTTTATAGTTTAAAATATATTGAGAAAAGAGAATTTTCAAGAAAGAGACACTACACGCAATAACATAACAAATACCTCATCCACATAGAACTTAAAATTTTTGGCAGTGCACCTATCATGTTCAGAAAGTATCAGAGCACATCTTTGTTGACCTAATCCAACATCTGTGCAGCCCTCCTCTAGAGAAGTGATAAAACTGAATATTTTAAATCTTTCTCACTTCTATTTATTTTCTTCCCTCTCTTGGATTTATCTAGCAGGCTAAAGGTTTTTCACACTGAGCTCCAACCACTCATTTTTTAAGTGTTAAAATATAAAAGATAAACTTGTAGGGAATTTTGTTGTTGTTGTTGTTGTTTGTAACTGAATAGTTTTAAAACATGAAATTCTTGACATTCAAAATATAAACCCTTGGGTTAGGATATGGATCAAAGGTCTACTTCACAGGGCATTTGTTCTAGCATATAGACTTACTACATTAAATAAAAATGATTTTACCATTGAGAGCATTAGAACTAGAAATAAAAATCAGTTCTTCTCTTCAGTCCTTTTGGAAGACTAGTTACCTCTTTAGCATATGCCCTCACTGAGTCTACACAAAGTGAAAGGCAGTGTACACCAGAGCCAGTCAAAATGAAGCACGCAAACATTAATAAAATGAAGAGAATAAATAGTTTTTTTTTTCTTAAATAACTTGCTATGAAGAAGGTAGACTGCTACAGAAGTAGCAAGAAACAAAAATCACATACAGTATGATAAATGATAATAAAAGAATGGCTTGTACTTAGAACTAAAAGCTTCATGGAAGAGTAACACCCATTGACTAAGTAATTATATTTGAAAAGTGATAGTAATACCATGTTCAGAGCTGAAATTATTTTTCAACATGTCCAATTAAACACAGATATATTAATTTCAGGATTCTTAACTAAAATGAAAACGATGACAATGCTCAATGTAGAAAAATGTGGGGATGTACATGTTTTGTTTATTATTCAATTGTCCTCAAGCTTAAGAATTAATATTATGAATGACAACCAAGCTCCTATGTCAAAAACTGGTCTTTGATCATTTAAAATTGTTTTAGCTATTGAGCCTGTATCTCCCACAGTCATTGTTAACTAATTTACGTGTGTGTGTGTCCCATTTTAAAATAACTGGTTCAAAGTATTAAATAGTCTCAAGTGGGCTGAATTTAATCCCCTAATACTGGGACATTCTTGTTCTAAGGATACCCATGTTGTGTGACATATCGCCAGAGCCAGAATGCCTATGAGTTCAATCAGTTATAGGAAAAAATTTTTTCTTTTCATTCTTCTTTTAATTGGGAGATTAAGTTGCCCTAATGTCTCTCTAACACCAAGTCTCAGATTAGACCTCGATTTTAGCACCTCTGAAGGATTCCAGCGTAATGACATCTTGAAGACACCTCTTATGCTATATTTGAGGTCAAGTTATTACAAGAAAACCCGAAACTTGATGAAAATCCATCCAGCCATACTTTGACTCATGTATTGACAAACTGACATGAGATTTGGTTTATGTAGATAATAGACTTCCAGCAGCAAAAGGCAATCTGATGTTTTATTTCCCCAGAATAACCTAAGCCAACATTTATCTTTCCTGGACAAGGTTAATCAGAAAATGGGGAAGTGTCTCTAAAGTGTTGAAATGAGTGATAGGGAGATACTTTGACACTGCCTTTAATTCTGCTGTTGGTGTAACATTTCACCTGAGAAAGAAAGTTTTCCAGAAAGCAATAAATTAACTGTGCTAAGTACCAAAGATACTGATATATTTCCTCAGTATTTTTTAAGTCTCGTGAATTCAGATATTACTAAAATATATTTTAATGTAAAATTCCATCACAGTGCTGGCTAATGGAGCATTTGTAAGATTATTTGTGGCAGGCATATATTGTTCTTATAGAATTTATATTAAATTTAAACATTCATCAAATTTACAATTGTATGTTGCAGAACATTGTGGAGTCTTTTTGTGATATTACAGGATATAGAACTTTAGTTTGAAGTATAAAGAAAACCTGAGAAGGGATAGTTTCCTTCATACTTTGTGCTGGTACAGATTCATACTTGGCTTTATTAAACAATATTAAATAGTACAAAGAATTCGGATTTCTTAGGTTAATTTTAAACTAATGTTTTTCCAAACTTGCTTATTTGAAGTTTATCCTATAAATTTTACAAACTGGAGAATACTCAGAGTATGTGTTTAAAGACAAAAAAAATTCAACTCTGGCAAATTTAATAAAATATCAAACACATTAATTTCCATTCATCATTTGAGGGACCATTAATACAAGTTCTTTTTCCATTTTTAATGTGAAATTTTATAACTGTAATCAGTTATTTTATGCAAACTAGGAAAGGGCTTATCTGACTTCCATATAAGATTTAAAGATCTATAAATGAGGAAGAAACAAAAATATTAGAAAATTACATGGGAGTGTGAATATCAGATTTAACTCTCTATAGTGTGTGTTAGTCGCTCAGACGTGTGTGTCTGACTCTTTGCGACCCCATAGATGGCAGCCCACCAGGCTCCCCCGTCCCTGGGATTCTCCAGGCAAGAACACTGAAGTGGGTTGCCATTTCCTTCTCCAATGCATGAAAGTGAAAAGTGAAAGTGAAGTCGCTCAGTCATGTTTGACTCGTAGTGACCCCATGGACTACAGCCTACCAGGCTCCTCCATCCATGGGATTTTCCAGGCAAGAGTACTGGAGCGGGGTGCTATTGCCTTCTCTGAGATAACTCTCTAGTAACTGGTAATTTTAATACTGGGTTGACCAAAAAGTTAGTCTGGGCTTTTCCATAAAATTTTATGTTAGGGAAAAACTGAAGGAACTTTTTGGTCATTTGAATAGCTTAAGTAAGACATAACAAGCAAGTCCTTACAACAGATTTAGAACACTTAAAAGTGCCCATTGTAATCTGTAATAATAAAAAAAACAAAAACAGGTACACACTTTTAAGTTGAAATATTCAATCGTTTTAGTCTCCAAAATGTGTGGTCAAATAAGTCATTGTTAAAACGTTGTCCATTTAATTTATATTTGTTATTGCTGTTTTATATAGACCTTTTATATGCTTCTTTAGTTGGATATTATTATTGCTATTATTGTTACTATTTTTGTTACTATTATTGATGTTGCACAATGTTAAGAGACTAAACTGTGAAAAAATAATTTATCCTAGGACTTTGGGCTGACAATATGGTTGAGCTAGAAACAAAAACTATGTGTTTAGACTTTAAATAAACTTCCTAGTACTCCACAGATATTGATAGTGATAAATGAGCACATCTATGGAGACACTTCTTTAAGGTTGAGGGTTAAGAGATGAAACATCTAATTCCAACCTTCCACCCTATATTCTTAATGATCTCAAGCAAGGAGTTAGAAATTCCCTGTGCTGACTATGTATTGATATCCGAGGCACTTTAAAAGCTACTTATGTAATAATGGTATGGTTGCTGTTTTTTAAAGTCTTACCATTTAGAAGTGCATATGGATTTTTTATGAGGGAAATTATATCTGGAATTTTCTTTCAAATAAACTTCAGAAAAAAAAAAAACAGAAAGAAATAAACAATAATAAAGGCAAGTGGAAGGGGAAAGAAAAACAAAGGGACTACAAGGAAAAATGGAACCAAAAAAAAAAAAAAAAAAAAGAAAAGAAAAGAAAATTTAGCTCTGGGTGATAGATGAAACAATACTGTCTATTAAGTATTGAGGTTGGTTGGTTGATCCAGAAGGCTTCATTCTCTGTTCATTTTTGTGTGCAGTTGCAAAGTCAAAAACAAGCAAGCAAAAAGTTATAGTTTTTTCTCAGGCTCTAGTTTTACCAGTTCTAGAGATTTTAATTTAATTCTTTGAATTACTGGGTCCCAGATTATGGTGCCCAGAACAATGTCATTACCTGTTCATTAATTTAAAATACAGATTATGTGGATCTACTCATGAACTATTAAATCAGAAATCCTGTATTTGTTTAAAATAGAGATCATTGGGATCCACCCATGAACTACTAAATCACAAGACAATCCCTGTGATTTTGATTTATAAATTTAAGAACCATATCTGTGTGAGGTTCTATATTGATGTTATTATTTAGTTATCTAGGTTATTCTACTATGAGGTAGCACTAAGAACCACTGGATAAAAAGAATCTCTGAGGTCAATACGTCCTCTAAAAGTTTATTTAAAAAAGTAAATCTCAAAAAATACAAGAAGACACATTCATATACTTATTCATATTCATATATACACATTCATGTACATTTTACCTCTTGGATTTGCTTTACAATATGGTACAGATTCCTCATATAAAAATAAGTAAATTGATACATTTTTCATAAAGTTGAAGTTTTCATTTTTATGCATTTTTATATATCTGTGTAAAAATTAATTTTGAAGATTGAGTCCTCCAAGTCAAATAGAGAATTGTAACTTGTAAATTTATAAGTAACAAGTTACAGGTACCTAAATACTGCAGTAGTTGCTTTGGTTCTGAAGTAAAGTTTGACAAAGTAGATTTAGATTACAAATTTCCACTCTTAAGATTCTTTGCCCATATACTTCATTAGAGTATTCAGTAGAGTTCCTTCTGCTCTACATAGGTTCTTATTATCTATCTTATATACAGCAGTGCGCATGTGTGAATCTCAATCTCCTATTTTATCCCCCTATCATTCCCTCCTTGGTAGCTATGAGTTTGTTTTCTACATATGTGACTCTATTTCTGTTTTGTAAATAAGTTCATTTGTATCACTTTTTTACATTCCACTTAAAAGTGATGTCATGTGATATTGGTCTGTCTCACTTCACTCAGTATGACAATCGCTAGATCCATCCATGTCATTGCAAATGGCATTATCTTACTCTATTTTAGGACTGAATAATATTCCAGGTATATATATGACACATCTTCTTTATCCATTCCTCTGTGGGTGGATATTTATATTGCTTCCATGTCCTGTCTGTTGCATATAGTGCTGCAAGGAACACCAGGGTGCATGTATCTTTTCAAATTACAGTTTTCTCTGGGTACATGCCCAAGGAGAGAGATTCCTGGATCAGAGAGAAACCTTCTTCTACACTGTGGGTGAGAATGTAAATTGGTACAGCCACTATGGAGAAGAGTAAGGAGGATCCTTAGAAAACGAAAATGACACTCTTGTTGTGAAGATTAAATTAAAACATATAAAACACTAAAGTAGTACGTGGCATATAGGAACAGCTAAGTATTAATTTTTGTTGTCTTAGTCTGTTGCTCTGCTGCTGCTGCTAAGTCGCTTCAGTCGTGTCCAACTCTGTGTGACCCCATAGACGACTGCCCACCAGGCTCCCCCGTCCCTGGGATTGTCCAGGCAAGAACACTGGGGTGGGTTGCCATTTCCTTCTCCAGTGCATGAAAGTGAAAAGTGAAAGTGAAGTCGCTCAGTCGTGTCCAACTCTTAGCAACCCCATGGACTGCAGCCCACCAGGCTCCTCCATCCATGGGATTTTCCAGGCAAGAGTACTGGAGTGGGTCGTCATTGCCTTCCCCGTTCTGTTGCTCATCTATATATTAATAAGTTACTCTGCATATATCTTTACAGATTTTACCATGAAAAAGTTGTAAAAATTTTAGATAAATTTTATTTTACATATTTTCTAATGTGTTTTTTGTATTACATCAATAACGGAAACATTATTTTTACCTTAGTGAAATATAATTTATCAGAATATTATCTTCTATGTAAATCAAATAACAGTATTTCTTTTATCAACTTATTTTGATTAATCAAATGTCAACATTTATTTCCTCCATAATTGCATAATTTATTGGGAAGAGGGTCAAGATCATTGGAACATGATTTGCTGCTGGGTAGAAAAAAGCAGAATATAAGCAGACTTCATTGTTTCAATAAAAAATTCTGTAATGATCTAAATGGACCCAATTTTTTTTAGTACTGAGCTTATGGACTATTATCAGTTCCAAAACACTTTAGTGACAATCCTCAAATTTATTGACATTGTCTTTAACTTTGGCATTATGAACTTACGAGACTCCATTTTGATAAAGTTTTGATAATTTTTGGAAGCAAAAAATATAGGGATTTTTTTTTCTAATTTTAGATAGCCTTATTTTAGGTAATCTTCCAGTTGACCAGCTATAAAATGTTAAATTCTATGTGTATAAATTTCTTCATCTGTAATATGAGTATTTGGATGAGTCATTCTAAAAGCAATTTTAATAGAGAAGACACTTGGTATATTTAGTTCTAAATATGTCACTTATTAGTTTCATTCCCTTAGGTAAGTCATTTAATCTGATTTCTGAAATCACACATATACTAAAGAGAAGATGGGTCTTATGATCTCTGATGCATTTTTAGACTGTGTGTGTGTGATAGATTATGATCAATGTGTCTGTGAATCTATGTCTCTCTAGGAAGCAGATTTTGAGAGTAGTTATATATTTGTAAATCAAAAATGGATGGTAGTTTAAAGGAGGAAAGTTTCTCATCACTGGAGTAGGAGGTTTAAGGTAAGAAGGAGACAAGTCTAGAATGATGTTTGTATGAACTCAAGCTTAGCTTGATATAGAGATGGCTCCATATAGAACAGGGCTTCCCAAGTGGTGCTAGTGGTACAGAATCCACCTGCCATTGAAGGAAATATAAGAGACACGGGTTCGATCCCTAGGTCGGGAAAATGCTCTGGAGTAGGACATGGCAAGGAGAAGGAAATGGCAACCCACTCCAGTATTCTTGCCTAGAGAATCCCATGGACAGAGGAGCCTGGTGGGCTGCTGTCCATAGGGTCACACAGAGTTGGACACGACTGAAGTGACTTAGCAGCTGCAGCAGCAGCAGGACGTGGCAACCCACTCCAGTATTCTTTCTGGGAGAGTCCCATAGATGGAAGAGCCTGGCGAATGAGGGTCACAAGAGTTGGACGCAACTGAAGCAATTTAGTGCACACACACATGTAGAAAATGTACAAATGTATGTATATACATTAGTGTGTGTGTGTGTGCTCAGTCATGACCAACTCTTTGCAACCTTCCAGGCTCCTGTGTCCATGAAATTTTCCAGGGAAGAATACTGGAGCAGGTTGCGATTTCCTTCTCCAGGGGATCTCCCTGACACAGGGATCGAACCCGTATCTCTTGCACCTCCTGCACTGGCAGGATTCTTTACCACTGTGCCACCTAAAAAACCCATATACATTAGTAAACACATACATTGATTTGTTCAGGCAGCCGATAGGGATTAGAAGCAATAAAACTCTAGTAACCGTGAACGCATCTGGTGGCCATATCTTGGTTTCTCATGCCATTCTCCAATAAAAGCAGCAGGTTCCCTTAGAGAAATGACTAGTTCTAGAACTCAGGCAAAGAATGTACATGACAAGCCTGGAATATATTATTTGGTTAGAAAGTAATGAAGGTTTCAAAACAAACAAAACCCACATTCATGCAATTCTGTTAAAGGGACTCGACAGCTACCTGAAATAATCCATGATGGCCAAAGACAGAACAATTTGAGCAATAAAATAATACTGGATTATAATCCAAAATAAATACCTTTGAGGCCATGCTGATATAAATAAATGACTAAGTAACTAACTGGCAAAGAAGGACAAACTTTATTAGAAAAATTACAAGTGATAGAGTATTAGGTTGGCTAAAAAGTTCATTTGGGTTTTTTTGTAAGATGTTATGGGAAAATCCTGTACAAACTCTTTGGCCAATTCAATATTTAGATACTCAGTTCTCAAGAGGGAAGTAATTATCCATTCCTTAAGTGTGGGCTATATATATATATATATATATATATATATATATATACTTCCTTCCAAAGAGTGCTCTATGGAAAGAGGAGTGGAAAGTAAGTTTATAATGGGAAACCTTAAAAACATACCTCAGCCAGTGATCAAGGTTGACATCAATAATAAGATATTCTGGATGGCATGCTGAAATGATAAAAGAGAAAAAAATACGTTAGTTATTAACTAAAAATTTTAACAAAGTAATAAATTGAAAATAGTATATCAATATTTAGCTCACTAATTGTGAAAAATGCACTATATAATGTAAGATGTTTATAATAGGGGAAACTGGGTGCTGGGTATCTAAAACTCCCTGTAATCTATCCTCAGTTTTTCTATGAATCTAAAAATACTCTAGAAGTAAAGCTTTCTAAAATAATGTAACATTTTAAATTTGTCTTTTAAACCAGAATTTCTTATTTATTTAGCATTTTGCAAGATATCAAAGCTTTTGGGGATGTTTATTTTTTAAAATTTCTGTGAAAACAATACTTTTTAAATTTTTAAAGTTTCTGCCTAGACTTCAAAATAGAACTTTAATACTATTTCAAATGCTAGCTTGATGATACATGAGTGAATTGGCTGAAAATTAGAGTTCAATATTCAAGAGGCTTTTGTAAGTGTCTTGATATTCCTCTCAGCAAAATAAGAAAAATAGACAAGTTTCCAGAGTGACAAGATTTTTCACTCTACTATTGCAGAAATATTGGAAAATCTGGCTTAATAGAAGATATTTATGGATTTTGTAGACTTTCTGTAAGGACATCTGTAAGGACATCACATATTTCTATTTATAGCTTCACTGCTGACTATCTTCCTTATCATTCAATTTGGGTTTTATTTTGTTAACCATGTTTGTGTGCCTCAGAGGAATGGCATTGTTGCAAATTAGCCATGGCAAAGATTAGCTGGTAAAATTGACTGTAACAGAGATCATTTAGGATTAAGTAAAACTATCTGATTCTGAGGATGAGCTATGTTTTAAGAGGGGGAAAAAATAGTAAGTTTGCTGGCTTGTCTAAAAGACTAGGAGCATGGTTGGTTTGTCAGAATATTTTCTACATCTCTTCTATTTTCCCATCTCAATTGACAGCTATTCACTTCACCTTCCCTCTTCTCAGACAGCATGCTGACATGTCTGAGTCTCCTCACCCCATTCACTTTCTCTAAACTCTCCCTCAGGGAAACTGAAATGTCAGCTTTTGGCTCTGGAAAAGATTGATTCATCATCGGGAGTTCATTTTGCCTTCATCCCATTCTTCACTATATTGTCTGGATATATATATGCAATTATATTAAAACAATTATAGGAACGTAATGAAGTCATTCTTCTTAGTTGCCTTCTTTCATAAACTACTTAAACAATCTCTCACAATTATCATTCAGAGAAGGAACTGATTATTTCTGGTCATCTTTTTTTCATCTCCAAAAGCCCCTAAACCGCTATGGCTTACAAATTTCTACTGGCATAGTTCTCAATGATGGAGAAGTCTTAAAAGTTTATTAACTTCCCAGAAAATAATTGTCATTGTTTTGCCAAATATATTGGTTAAGTTTAGATTAGGAACAGGTTGATATTACTGTAAACTTCTGTGCCATAGTTTATGATGGAGAAAACCCCTTCCCATTCCTTTATTTTTGAGCCAAAGTTGGTTTCTGTGGTTATGGACTTTTGATAATCAATGTTAAATTCCTTATTAGCATCTTTATCATTCAGTCACTCGTCGTTTTCCACTCTTTTTGACCCCATGGACTGCAGCACGCCAGGCTTCCCTGTTCCATTCACTTTCTAATATATTCTCTGTGATTGTCCATATAGAATAGCATTCTGGGTTTAAAACATTTCTTATTATTTAAACCTGAAAGAATCTCAAAACCGCTTTAATTTTGTTTGAAAATCCTATGTGGATGGACAGTCAAGTTCTATTTGGGGGTCTCAGTGGAACATAGAAAAAATGAAGCTGTCAGTTGGCCTAGAGATAGGGAAGTCCAAGGAAATGGCGTGGGGGTGGTAAATGCAAGGAATCAGGGAGAGTGAGTAAAGTTGATGAAAATTAGGTCCAGAAATGAAGATGAGTCATTTGGAATGGGTAATTTCCTATGAGTTATTAGAGATATGGGTAGAATCTAGTAGAAAATCCAGTAAAGAAGCATAGATTAAAAATAGAGATTAAGCATATGTGGAAGCAGTCACAATTTATAGGAATTGTTCCTGGAAGAAGAGACTGAGGTTTAAGTTGAAGCTAACAAGAGCATCAGGAGAAAAATCTCCTGCCCAAGTGTCAGAATGCTCTCTATTGCACAACGCACTCTTTCTGTGTGATAGAAGGCAGACATAGGCTGACACACCTAAGCAGACTGTCCATTCTGCAATAAAATATCAGAGCCAAATCCATTTTAAATAGCCAGAACTGAAGTGAAATAGAAGACATATTTACTTTCAGTTAGAAAAGGGAATGAATAAGCTAAGTATAACTATTAGAAAGTAAGCCAAAACTTGAAATCTGAAACCTCTGCTTATTAAAGAAAATATTGAGTTGTGTTCTATGAAGTTATAGATTCTGACAATTGGTTCCTCAGTAAATATGACAAAGTTCTTAAGGCTGATGTGAAATTACTCTTGTAAATTAAAAAAAATTTTTTTTCTTAGGGTAAATCTTACAGTATTAAGTAGAAAACACTTGGGTGTTTGTTTGTTTTTTTTTTTTCAATTTGAAAATTTGCCCATAAGTTGCCAACGACTTTCCTAGATATTGTGCCATAGTTTGAATACATTCCAATAAGAAAGGTGTAGATGGCTTTACTTATACATGCAATTGCCACATACCACTAAGGGTCTTTCAAATATTACAGAATAATATAGGTTAAAATCAAGCTCTTTAGTTGCCTCATGTACCACAGTTAACAGCAGATGTGTTATTCATGTACTCCTATATGTCAAGAATTTTCAAACTTTTCTAACTGGAATTTTTCCATTCAAAGTATTCTGTGTAGCTTTAATGTATAAAGTAAATAAAAGAATAATTTAGATGCAGTTGGTGAAAGTGAGAGATTTCCAGCATAATCTTCATCACTTTGTCTTCCCATCAGTCTTCCCCAGGGACATCATATATCTCTGGGGAATTCTAGGGTTCTCTGAAATGTAGTTTAAAACCACAGCTGTCAACTGTATAAATTTCAACTGCTAAAATATAATACGCATGGATCACAGTAGTGGGTTTCTTGCAAGTCATTGGTAAGCCATTGAGAAATCATTTCACTTCCTCCAACCCCACTAATTTTAATGAGAAATAATGGCACTTGGTAAAAAGAAATTTAAATATTGAAAAACTTGTTATGTAAAGATGAATCAGCTTCTAATTTTTATTTTTCTATCATATTTTCCAGGTATATATTTGTTTTAATTTCTTCTCTTTCCAAAAGTATCACATGCACTTGCCTGTGGCCCGCACATGCGTGTACATATGCAGACCCCAACATGTTCCTTTTTTATTCAGGTGAAAAAACAAAAAATCACTGATCTGTACTTTAAGCACATAAGAAATATTAACCTGCTTTCCTTCTTTGAGGGTATAATTTAAATTCTATGTAGTGTTTAATAATATACGATATTTAGCTAAGGCAATATTTATTTTACCAATAATTAATAGATTGTGATTTTTAGACCAGAGTATTTTATTAATTACAATTATTTAATGATCAACTTTATAGAAATATTTGCAAATATGTGCAAACATTTATGTAGGATGGAGCCCTAGAGGTGAAAATGCTAGGAGTTACTGAAGATTGCTCTCCAGTGAGCCACAGAAACTCAGGTCAACAGTGATGTTCACTGAAAGATGTTTGCTTCCTTTGCCACATGGTACATCATCAAATCTATTTTATCTTTGAAAATATTGTCATTAAAATTTTAATTGCTTTCTTTAATAGCTAGTAGATTGGGCATATTTTCATACAGTTGAAAGCCATTTCATTATTTTTTTTCCCTATAAATTGCTTCTATCAGTATCCTGTTTTCTAATTAATTTATAAGAACCCTTCTAATATTAATAAAACTACCTCCTTTTGTTTTTTGAAAAACATGGTCAAACTTCTTTATTTTTAAATTTTACCTATGAATTGCATTTAACATTATTTTGGCTTAGGGCTCTGGATTTGTTATAAAAGCTAATTGAGAATAATTATCAGTGTCAGACTCTTCTTTTATATATTCTCTAGTGATGTGTATAAAATGCACCATTAGAACAGAATTTTACATTCGTTTCTTAGAAAATGATACGTCTTGAGTAACTAGTGTGTTTCATTTCAATTATGAGAAATGCATAGTATTTTTCCTGTATGAATCATGGTTGCTGGAAATTTCAGTCAAATTTGATAGTCAATTAAATTTTTACTTGCTGTCATTTTTAGTAAATTTTATCTTCCATTTTACAATTTGGTTTTCAATTTGCATCTGTATTTTATTGGGCAGTCTGTAAACAATGATATTTTAATGTGTGCATGATAGATACAGGGTTTCCCTCATAGCTCAGTTGGTAAAGAATCCACCTACAATGCAGGAGACCCCAGTTTGATTCCTGGGTAAGGAAGATCCACTGGAGAAGGGGTAGGCTACTCACTGTAGTGTTCTTGGACTTTCCTGTGGCTCAGTTGGTAAAGAATCCGCCTGCAGTGTGGGAGACCTGGGCTCGATCTCTGGGTTGGGAAGATCCACTGGAGACAGGAAAGGCTACCCACTCCAGTATTCCGGCCTGGAGAATTCTATGAGCATCCAGTCCATGGGGTCTCAGAGTTGGACACCACTGAGCGACTTTCACTTTCATGTTCATTTAGATATGTATATTGGGATGTGTGTGTGTGTGTAAAAAGAGACAGAGACAGAATCTGTTCCAAGCAGGCATAAAGTTATTAAGCTAGACAAGGCATTTCCAAAATGTTATATATTCTTTGCAATGAGAGCCACACATGTTCTGGTCATCTATTTCTGCAAAATGAACTTCCTGAAAACTTAATGGATTAAAAATACCTTATCTTTTGTGATATTTATTTAGGACTGATTGACTGAACTAAGTGGTTGCCATTTGGAGTCCCTCATACAGTTTCAATTAGAGGGCCACAGAAGCTGAAGTCATCAGGAGACTTTTCATCCTCTTTCACTTAAAGTGTGAAGGCTGAGCTAAGGGGGAAATTGATCATCTCTCTCTCTCTCTGAACCTCTTTATGTGGTTAACTTGGCTTTCCTCATAGCCTGACAGGCTCAGAAAAGTTTGATGTTGTACATGATGATTGAGAATTACAAGAAATTCAAGGAGAAAAAATGTAGATCTTGATTCTCAATGGTAGGACCGTCAAAGGATTTGTGACATCTTTAATTTCAGGTGTCCTATAATAAGAGCTTCCCCGGTGTCTCAGATGGTAAAGAATCTGCCTGCAATGCAGACCTGGGTTTGAGTTACTTATACATTCATAAGTAATTTATCCCAGTTATGCTATTTATGAATATATGTTTATTATACATATACATGTATATCACACAATACTTGTATGCATTTTGTACTATACTATATATAATCCAGCACGGGTACTGATTACTAAAGTGTTTTATTCTCCTTCATCTCTTCCTCACAGCCCTACCAGGCAGCTATTATAAGTCTCTTTTTCAGGTATAGATACAGAGTAATTTATTTTAGGCTAGATTGTTAAACATTAGTGATGTAAGTTGAATTTGAATCTAGTGACATAATAACTTTTTATCCTGGAATCTGCTAGGATGGTGTGATTATCTAGAGCGTGGGGCTCAGCGGGGAATGTATCTAACTGTTCACAGATTCATAGAAAGTTAGAAATTTTGAGCTTGGCAGAATTGTAGGGATTATCTTTATTCACCTCAATCTTTCATGATACAGAAGTGAATTTTCAGAAAATGTAGGCTATAAAGTATAGATAGTGGAAAGAGTCTGATAGACCTGAATGGCAGTCCTACCTCTGACTTCACCCTACTGTGGAACCTCTGAACACTGTCACTTTCCATTTCTCCATCTATGTCATAATCTATTTGCTGCAGCATAGCAAACTGCCACAAAGTTTACAGTATTCAAACAGCAGGGATTTATTATATCTATGGACTATGAAGGTTACCTAGAATGTTTTTCTGCCAATCTTGAGTTTGCTCAAGAAATGCTTGTTTTACTGAGTCTAAGCTCAGTTGGGGCAGCTGAATCATCTGGAATCTTTCCACGAGTGGTCGTTCATGGCAAAACTCACTCTGTGGCAATTTCAGGGCAGCATCCCCAAAGGTGCAAAGGCAGAAACTGCAGTTCTGTTGAGTTCCAAGCTTTGGAACTCACAGGATGTTACTTCTGCCTCCTTTTGCTGATAGAAGCAACTCACAAGGCTGGAGCAGATTCAAGGTGAGCTGCCATCTACTTATTGATGGCAGGAGCTGCAAGAAATATATAGCGGTAGTTCATTGACTGCAGTCTCTAAAACAGAACAAACTGAAATATGTCTTGTAATAGAATACATATATAGGGCTTCCCAGGTGGTGCAGTGGTAAAGAATCCACCTGCCAGTGTAGGAGACTCAAGAGACATGGGTTCAATCCTTAGGTCAGGAAAATCCCCTGGAGGAAGAAATAGCAAACTCCATTCTTACCTGGAAAATCCTAGGGACTGAGGATTCTGGCAGCAGGTTACAGTCCATAGGGTCACAAAGAGTTGGACACAACTAAACATGCATGTGAGGGTGTGTGTGTATATATATGTATATGTATATGAGTATATATTAATACACACATGGGTATACACACACATATATATTTAATTTAGTGCCTAGAATTTTAATTTTCAACAAAAATCTTTAATCTTCTCTGGCACTCTTAATTGTTAGTTTTGAGGACTTCTCAATAATGAGTTAGTGACAAATTGAGTTTGAGTTTTTAATCAGGTTATATGATACAGTTTTATACTCTTTTTTCCTCCAGAGAATAGCTCTGGTTTATCTGTGTTTCAAATTCTGCTTCAAAGTTAAAAGTAATTTAATTTTGAACTGCTGCCTCCTCTATTCCTACCCCTAGCTCCTTTGCTCTTCTTTATTGTTCTCTGGAGTACAATATACACCGCCACTTAACATAAATGTTTCCTTTATTCTGCTTTACTTCTAGAATGTTATCTTTATGGGAATAGTAACTTGGTTTTCCTTCCTCCTCTGCCCAGGAACTAGAAACCAAATGTTATGTGATAGGTGCTCAATATGTGTAGTTTGAAAGGGTGCATGAATGAATGTTTATTTCACCTGTTTCAAAGCCCAATTCCACAGCAACAGAGTGGCACAAGCAATGGAGCATTAACCCCGATAATCTTCTTGTAGATCTAGATTAGCAAAACTTGCTTA
This sequence comes from Odocoileus virginianus, assembly GCF_023699985.2. Classification (NCBI taxonomy): domain Eukaryota; kingdom Metazoa; phylum Chordata; class Mammalia; order Artiodactyla; family Cervidae; genus Odocoileus; species Odocoileus virginianus. The sequence goes on from NC_069680.1 coordinate 37,658,915, forward strand.
ATCCGATTGCTTTTTGACTAGTTTTCTTTTGCTGAAATGTATATTTCAAAGAGAACATTCCCTCCCCACCTTCGAGAAAAGAAAATCTACCAGACAACACATCATTCCTTTTTATGAATTTTAAACATTATTGAGATATGTCAAAATACAACATAACCTAAGAACTTTTTGAAAAGTATTCATAGTGTTTTTACCTCTCGGCCCAATGTCAAGGAACTTGTATTATGTCTAAGAATGTCACCGGTCCTAATATAACTTCTGGAGTTTTCCTGTAATGCTGTGGCGTATTTTTTATATATTTGTTTAAAGAGTCAGATTTAGAATAATTTATGAAAAACATCTGTGAATTCCAATACCTCATAATAAAGGGCTATATTTGTGCTTTGCAGTTAATGTGGAAAATGGAGTGGATTACTTTGCTTGAAGTGTAAATGTGTGAGACTTCACAATGACATGATATGTTATTGGGCAATAAGATATTTTTTGAAAATTACTTCCTTCTCAGTGGAAAATAGTATTATTACTAAATCCTTCTCTACATGGAAAAAAATGAAAACATAGAATGTAAGATTTCAAGACAAATATTATATAAGCACTTTGCTTCTAATCTCTCTTTTATGAAGTTAGCTGATACAAGTAAAGATAATTCATCTCAGTAAACACAAACTGAAACATATTTTCTAAAGTAATGAACAGAATATAAATGTGAGGTATACATTTTTTTCTGTCCTTTTTTCTCCTAAGAAATATGGGGGATCCTCAGAAAGGTATTTTCAGACTGCTTTTCTACTGTGATTAATATTGTCATAAAAATAGTCTTTTCTTTTTTCCAATTTATAAATATCTATCTCACTTGCTTTGAAAATAGAACCATGTGAAAGGTGGAATAGATATAATTTCCTTTTTTCAGATGGAATTAATGACATTCTAAGTATTTACATCACATAAACAAATCATGCAGCTAGTTGTCACTGAACTAAATTGGAATCTGTGTTCTGACTTCTAATTCCATTGGTTCTTTCCCCATAACAGCAAACTCTATAGGCTTGACACTCATAATCTGTGACTTCATAAACTCTTCAAAAGAACCCTCTAAAATAAACATTATTTGCCTAATTTTTCAGATGGCAAGATTCAGGTTAAACGACTTTAAAAATGGACAATTAAACTGAAGTTTATTTGCATCTATAATAAATGATCTTTCCTTCCTACTTCTTAAACTTTCTTAGTATGCTATGTGGATGCCAGTCTCTAGTATTTCTAGAATTTTACTAAACTTTTATTGAAGTAAGATCAAAGAATTTAGCCTATACTGATTTGCTTAAGTATTGTCTATGTAAATCTCAATTTCCCATCTCTCTTTTCCTCCTTTTTTTTTTTAACCACCATGCAAAATGCTACCAAATGTTAAATATCAATGTGTGAGGGTGTCATTTGCCCTTTCTCAAGTTCAAAGTGCTCATATTTTTTATTCTGAAAATTACCTCATTGATTTTTCAAATCCTGTAAGGTGAAAAGCCTAGGACACTGCAAGAATTCACCACTGGGAGCCATGGCTTTAAAATGATTTATAACTGTTCTTCAAATAGGACAGAGAATATTAGGAATTATTTCCTGTAAGGATGATGCTGATTTTCATCTTTTAAAAAGTCTTACCAGAATAGAAGCTATATTCATTCTTCACAAGCCAAAGTACCTTTGTCATATATATGGGTGCTAAGATAATAAAAAAACCATCTTTCTGAGAACTGATTTGTGCAAGAATTAGCAATAGACTGGATTTGTGAATAAGTGGCTATCTCAGCTCCAGTTAATCAGTGAAAACTCTTTAAAGACAGAATGAAATAGAGCACCCATAGTTCCCTTAGCATAGAGGTTGAAGTAACTCCTTCTAAAGTATTAGGATCTAGTTCTTTGGCAAGAAGCTAGTAACATTTTCCATCAATTCTCCTTGTTCTGTTGAATGGTTAAATATATCATTTCAATTATCCTAGATTGATAATCTAATTAGGATATCAACACCTTCATTCTCTGACAACAAATTGGAAATAAAATATTTATTAAGAGCTGCCAATAAAATAATCTCAAGGATTTTTAAGGCTTAAGACTTTAGACCTAAAGAGAAATAACTAGTAGACACTATAATTCAAGAAATTCATTTTTTTTTAAGAAATTCACTTTTAATTTAAACTGTTACATAATTGTCAAATTTGAAACTTTATATATTTGAGTTGAAAATAATTACATTTAAACAAAATAAGGCCCTTTGGGTTTAAGAAAGTTCAATACTACAAAAAATGCTTCTCAAGATTAAAACATATAACCTCTCTCAAATATCTTTATTTTATATATTAGATGCTGAATTGACTAAACATATATTTGCTTTACTTAAATGTATAGAATTTTCCCTATCATTAAATTATTTGACTCACTTGAACTTTATTGTAATAGCAAGTACTGCAGAATTTTTCAGTAAAGGTTATTTTTACTCAAGATTTAGGATAGTTGTTTATAATGTTTGTGAATGTGTATCTTTACAAATGTCTTTGATCCACAGTTGGTGTCTTGAATTACCAACTTAATAGAGAATTTCAAAATCTTCTCTGTTCCAATCTCAACTCCATTTATCTTTTAACATAATATCAAATATTTTTACTCTTAAAAATGGAATAATATTTTCTTAGGCATCATGGTCAATTAGATAAACAGAAAAGAGATGATCAAAGAATAAAAAGGGGAAGAGTTTGTTTTTTTTTTAACATGCTACAAAAAAATGAGCTGAGCCAGTAACATCATTAGTGTTAATGATGTTTCATTTCTCCATTAGAATGTTGGTATTTAAGATTTCTTACCATCCACAAATTAGGAGTGTTTCTGTTTGAGGCTTCCCTGGTGACTCAGATGGTAAAGAATCTGCCTATAATGCAAGAAACCCAGATTCTATCCTTGGGTCAGGAAGATCCCCTGGAGAAGGGAATGGCACTCACTCCAGTATTCTGTCTGGAAAATTCCATGGGCAGAGGAGCCTGGTGGCTTACAGTTCATGGGAACACAGAGTTGGACACTACTGAATACTTTTCACTTTCATTTTGAATATTTCACAGTCTTCCCTTGAAATTTAATTTTAAAATATAAATTTATTAAATTCAATAAAAGTGAAATAAAACATGAATTTATTAAATTATACCCTGGTAGTATGACATTTTTTGTGTGCAAATTTTAATTTCAGGCAATTATTTGAAAAGTTCAGATCTTCTCTAAATCTTCATGCAACTCACAAGGAATATTCTAAAAGGATTCTCAAGTATTTCCTAGCTGGGAAATAAAGCAAATAGTTTGAGATTGGCCTGGAATTCCATGCCAGATGCACTTAGTTGCAGAGAATATGAACGAGTGATTATTATTTGATACTGTTAAGATAACCGTTTTAGGTATGCACAATGAATTTATGTGAAAGGCTGTACTTTTTATTTTCCATTTATTTTTATTAGTTGGAGGCTAATTACTTTACAATATTGTAGTGGTTTTTCCCATACATTGACATGAATCAGCCATGGATTTACATGTATGTAATGTACTTTTTTACATGTATGTAAAAGTATGTAATGTACTTTCTATGTAATGTACTTTTTGCATAAAAACACATGTATTTTACACATTGTATATGCTATTATTTCATGTGGTTAAGGGCTTCCCAGATGGCACTAGTGGTAAAGAATCCACTTGCAATGTAAGAGGTGTGGGTTTGATCCCTGTGTCAGGAAGATCTCCTGGAGGAGGGCATGGCAACCCACTCCAGTATTCTTGCCTTAAGAATCCCATAAACAGAGGAGCCTAGCTAGCCAGCTACAGTCCAGAGGATAACAAAGAGTTGGACACAACTTAAGCAATTTAGCAAACATATACATGTGGTTAAAACCTAAAGACACATCTTTTTATGTGCTTTTGTATGGTAACTCAGGCATATTCACTGTACAGTTCTCTATCAACATAAATAATTGGTTTTTCCAGGTATAAGAGGTAAATTTTCTAGAGCTTTAGAAAGTACAGTGTGGGCTCTAGTTCCCTTCAGGCTATCAGGTGTGTTTACAAAGGACAAGAAATTGTTCAGACCAACCAGAGATGAGTATCATAATTAATGTCTCTATAGGCATCATTGAGATAAGGAAGATTTAATTAGCTACCTCAGATTCCAAAGTATTATCAGCTGCAAAGGAGCTCATCTTTTCCTCTGAAACAGACCTAAGTCACTGTGCCATGAAAACTCTCATTAAACAAGTGTTATTAACAGTGCTAAGATGAAACTCCTTCAAAGAGATTTGTGGCCAGTAAGACTGAATTTAGGTAGGTGTATTAGTTTTCTACAAATTTCCAGAAACTTAACAGCTTAAAAATAGATTTATTATTTCACAATTCTATAGGAAAGAATGCAGTATGAGTCCCATTGGGCTAAAATCAAAATGTCAGTGGGGCTCTGTACCTTTCTGGAGAGACTAGCTGAGTATCTGTAACCTTGCCTTATGGGAATTCCTTCATTCATCTTCAAAGCCAGCAAGTCCTTGTCACATTGCAATACTCTAATCTCTTCTCTAACCCATTCTTATACTGTTTATGGCTCCTCCAATTACTCTGGGCCCACCACCGACATTCTTGCTATCTTAAAGTCAGCTGATAAGCAGCCCTTAATTCTCTTGCTTCATAGAACACATTTGCAGGTTCAAGAATTAGGATGTGGGTATTTTGGGGAACCATTATTCTGTCTACCATGTCGAGGAGTTCAGAACAATAGAAAAAAAAAAAAGAGAGAGACATCATGGTGCCGAATTACCAGACTGGTTTGTGACTAGTACAATTAGGCATTGTTTTGTATAGCCGTGATTGAAAATGACTCAGACAGACTCAAAACAAAAAAAAAAAAAAAAAAAATAGAATTTCTTAACTTCCCTATCTAAGTTTACAAGGGTAGGATGAATACATCTACAACTGAATAAAGGAATTCAAACTATACACTTCATAATCAGGTTTCTCCTTTATCTCTAACCTCTATTTCCCTGACACTGTCTCCTTTTTTTAAGAAAAGCTTTCTTTGAAATTTGCAGACTATTTTGCCCCAGGGAACTAACCAGAGGAGTCCTGGGAGGGAACCAGTGGGCAGAGGACAAGCTCATTAGTGGCAAGTGGCTGTAGAAGAGAAGCTTCCTTTTTTTTTGTTTGTTTGGCCAAGGTCAGTACTATCTCCTCTCCAAGCTGTTTTCATTGCCGACATTCTTGAAAGGAAGTTCAAAACATTAGCTATCACTGCCTTTGCTCACAAGATGTACGGAAGCTGGAGAGACCCACAGAAAATACTCATATGTACCTCTTCTATCATTAATCATCTAGCTTGTAGTATCAGATCATTCTTAGTCTTCAAACAGTATCCTAAAACCAATTTGCTCACATATTTCTTAATTTTACCCTTAAGGATTTTTAGTGTTTTACCTATTATTAGCCACTGAATATTCTTTGGATATCTGTGGCACCAAATAATTTTTCTATAATTCTTCCTGCCTCCACACCATACCTCTCATTTCACAAGTTTATAAATTTAGAGTAATAGACTTGCATCTATTTTTCTCATGTAAAATAAGCTCTCATATAGTAACTTTTCTCTAAAAGTTTGCTCTGGCCTGATTGTATCACTTTTATCCTTCTCTTTTGACAGTAAGTTCCTGACTTTCATTGCTTTCTTGGCCTGTTTATAGTGCTTTATTCTGAAATTGCTGTTGTTCAGTCACTAACTTGTGTCTGACTTTTTGTGACCACGTGGATTGCAGCATGTTAGGCGCCTCTGTCCTCTGCTGTCTCCTGGAATTTGCTCAAATTTATGCACATTGAGTCAGTGATGCTACCTAACCATCTCATATTCTGCTGGCTGCTTCTCCTGTTGCCTTCAATCTTTCCCAACATCACAGTGTTTTTCAATGAGTTGGCCCTGCAAATCATGTGGCCCAAGTATTGGAGCTACAGCTTCATCACCAGGCCTTCTAATGAATATTCAGGGTTGATTTTCTTTAGGATTGACTGATTTGGTCTTCTTGCAGTCCAAGAGACTCTCGCGTCTTCTCCAGCACTACAGTTTGAAATCATCATTTCTTCAGTGCTCTGCATCCTTTATGATCCAACTCTCACATTATACATGATGGCTGGAAAAAAACATAGCTTTTACCATGTGGATCTTTGTCAGCAAAGTAATGTCTCTGTTTTATAACACACTAAGTTTGTCATAGCTTTTCTTCCAAGGAGCAAGTATCTTTGAATTTTATGGCTGCAATCACTATCCACAGTGATTTTGGAGCCTAAGAAAATAAAATCTGTTACTTCCTCCACTTTATTCTTAGACAATCATTGCTTTATTTTACTTTGTTATCTAATACCTTCAGCATTTCTAGAATGACTAACTTCTCTGGTAGAAACAATTTGGGAAATCTGATGTTCACCAACAAAGGAGACAAAATTATGGTTATGTTTTTTCACATCATGTTCCCATTTTTTTTAATATACTAAACTTGAGGTGGTGCTGATGTACCTTGAAGATCTTTACACATGTAAACTAGCTTTTCAGGAAGCCACATACCTTGATTTTAAGCAGTAAAGAGCTATGCACATGTAGACAAAGCATTGAGATAAGATTTTGGAGCCAGACTGCCTAAATTTGAATGTTAGCTCTAATATTTAGCTGTACAGTATTAGACAAATTATTTCTGTCTCTATTTGCTCATATATGAAATAGTGTTTTTGAAAGGATTAAATGAATTAACATTTGTTAATTTGCTGGCATATTGAGTGCAGGACTTTCATAGCATCATCTTCAGGATTTGAAATAGCTCAACTGGAATTCCATCACACCCACTAGCTTTGTTCATAGTGATGCTTTCTAAGGCCCACCTGACTTCACATTCCAGGATGTCTGGCTCTAGGTGAGTGATTACACCATTGTGACTATCTGGGTCATGAACATCTTTTTTTTTGTATAGTTCTTCTGTGTATTCTTGCCACCTCTTCTTAATATCTTCTTCTTCTGTTAGGTCCATACCATTTCTGTTCTTTATCGAACACATCTTAGAGTGAAATGTTCCCTTGGTTTCTCTAATTTTCTTGACGAGGTCTCTAGTCTTTCCCATTCTATTTTCCTCTATTTCTTTACATTGATCACTGAGGAAGACTTTCTTATCTCTCTTGGCTATTCTTTGGAACTCTGCATTCAAATGGGAATATTTTTCCTTTTCTCCTTTGCTTTTTGCTTCTCTTTTCACAGCTATTTGTAAGGCCTTCTCAGACAATCATTTTGCCTTTTTGCATTTATTTTCCATGGGGATGGTCTTGATTCCTGTCTCCTGTACAGTGTCACAAACCTCCATCCATAATTCATTAGGCACTCTGTCTATCAGATCTAGGCCCTTAAATCTATTTCTCACTTCCACTCTATAGTCATAAGGGATTTGCTTTAGGTCATATTTGAATGGTCTAGTGGTTTTCCCTACTTTCTTCAGTTTAAGTCTGAATTTGGCAATAAGGAGTTCATGATCTGAGCCACAGTCAGCTCCTGGTCTTGTTTTTGCTGACTGTATAGAGCTTCTCCATCTTTGGCTGCAAAGAATAGAATCAATCTGATTTCAGTGTCGACCATCTGGTGATGTTCATGTGTAGAGTCTTCTCTTGTGTTGTTGGAAGAGGGTGTTTGCTATGACCAGTGCGTTCTCTTGGCAAAACTCTATTAGCCTTTGTCCTGCTTCATTCTGTAGTCCAGGGCCAAATTTGCCTGTTACTCCACGTGTTTCTTGACTTCCTACTTTTGCATTCCAGTTCCCTATAATGAAAAGGACATCTTTTTTTGGGTGTTAGTACTAAAAGGTCTGGTAGGTGTTCATAGAACCGTTCAACTTCAGCTTCTCCAGCGTTACTGGTTGGGGCATAGGCCTGGATTACCATGATATTGTATGGTTTGCCTTGGAAACAAACAGAGAGCGTTCTGTCATTTTTCAGATTGCATCCAAGTACTGCATTTTGGACTCTTCTGTTGACCATGATGGCTACTCCATTTCTTCTAAGGGATTCATGCCCAGAGTAGTAGATATAATGGTCATCTGAGTTAATTTCACTCATTCCAGTCCATTTTACTTCACTGATTCCTAGAATGTCAACATTCACTCTTGCCATCTCCTGTTTGACCACTTCCAATTTGCCTTGATTCATGGACCTAACATTCCAGGTTCCTATGCAATATTGCTCTTTACAGCATCAGACCTTGCTTCTATCACCAGTCCCATCCACAACTGGGTATTGTCTTTGCTTTGGCTCCATCCCTTCATTCTTTCTGGAGTTATTTCTCCACTGATCTCCAGTAGCATATTGGGCACCTACCGACCTGGGGCGCTCCTCTTTCAGCATCCTATCGTTTTGCCTTTTCATACTGTTCATGGGGTTCTCAAGGCAAGAATGCTGAAGTGGTTTGCCATCCCTTCTCCAGTGACCACATTCTGTCAGACCTCTCCACCATGACCCGACCATCGGGTGGCCCCACACGGCATGGCTTAGTTTCCCTGGGTTAGACACGACTGTGGTCCTGTGATCAGATTGGCTAGTTTTCTGTGATTATGGCTTCAGTGTGTCTGCCCTCTGACTCATTGGAAAAGACCCTGATGCTGGGAGCGATTGGAGGCAGGAGGAGAAGGGGATGGCAGAGGATGAGATGGCTAGATGGCATCACCGACTTGATGGGCATGAGTTTGAGTGGACTCCGGGAGTTTGAGATGGACAGGGAGGCCTGGCATGCTGCGATTCATGGAGTTGCAAAGAGTCAGACACGACTGAGTGACTGAACTGAACTGAAGCACAGTATACTATGCACTAAAAATCTTACTGTTTTACAAGAATTTATAAAATATTAAATAACTGCTTACGTATTATTTACCAAATTGAATCAATATGCATGATTTTTCATAAATACATTCACATATGTATTCACATTTTTCCTCACTTTTTTTTCTTTTTCAGCTTTCTAATAAATTTTTTCTTACCTTTGGTTCTAGTCTTCTGGGCTATTAATACACTTACAAGGGGACGTCAGGAGAATCACATTTTCAAAGCATTTTTGCTTACAAAAGGGCTTAGACAGTGAGGGTACCAAGGGAAATTATTATTCATAGTTGCATCTATAGAGGAAAGGTAGGTTCTTAATGTGAGAGACCAAAAAAATGTCCAATCAGCAAATGGAAATTTGTTTCCGTAATAAAACCCATTAATAGATATTCTCCCTGCTTCCTCATACATGTTCCTGTAACACTGTTCATTAAAATTTGGCTTTTAAAAATAGGTCCAAGTGACTGACTCTCTTTCAGAACGTGAAAGCAACAGTTAGGTCAATAAGAATATAAGTACTTTTTTATTGCAATGAAGGATAGATTAGCAATTGACTTTTTTTAAAATTTCAGTACACATTTTAGAGCAGATTGAGACAGACAGATTGAGATTGACAAGAGAAAGGAAGAGAGAAAAACGGAGAAAAAAACAGGGGCTGGGAGACTGATTCTCTTGTGCTTAAGACTTCCAGCTGCTCTGAGCAGTGAATAATTCACTAGGGAATTATGGCCTTCATAGTTCACTGCTCATGTTACTAGGCTAGGACCAAATATGATGCAGTTTTATGAATGAGATGACTCACCTATTATTGGAATAAATATCCCAAAAGGCTTAAGAAAGCTAGAGAAATGTAAGTGAGAGGGCACATTTTTATTATTGCATTCAATACCTTGTATTTGATGCATATTTTGTCCAGAAACAAAAATCAACTGACAGGAAAGGGAAACTGAATACAAGAAGAAGGTTTTAGAAGACAGTAAGAATGGCATCAACGGTTCAGTTCAAGTCCAATCAAAAAAAAAAAAAAAAAAAGACCAAACCATCTAAGAAGGATGAAGTTAGGAGAAAAAAATCATCCATAACACAGCTACAAAAGTCTCATAATGTGCAGTACTGCATTTAATAAAAAAATCATCTTAACAGCATCATCTTAAGTCATACTTGGGAGAGTGTTTGGAAAGGTTGATTACAAAGTCCTCAGTTAATACTACGCTTTTGATTCTCTTCATAAGAAATTATAGCTCAAGTTAATAGATGGACAATAGACAGAGATAAGATCGATTTACACAAGTTAAACATTTAATATGTGTTCATGCCTCATTTGATCAAGTTTTTGAAATGTAATTCTTTTACTGGTACATGTATTTATTTATTTAAAATGCTGTCCAAAGTTATTTAGTTGATTAATTTATAATTTTAATTTTCCTAGAAACAATAGTTACATATTTTCTTTAATTCCTTTTCTAAAGTATTCATAATTTTTGTTGTGTTGATTTTTAGGATATCCTAGTTTAGCTGTTAATTATCATAATCATTAATATTATTGGTTTTCCCTAAGTAAAACTTTCTACTTTAACATAAAAAGTAGAATGTATAAATATACTTCATAAGTCAATGATTTTGTCATAATGTCAGTATCTGTTAGCAAAATCCTGAAAGATGGCAAATAAAAACAGAAAATGTGTATCTTTTGCTAGCGAAGAGATGATTAGGTTTGGAGTGATTTTATATTAATTTAAAATTATTAGCTACATAAAATATATATAAAAACTACATATGTGCTAGACCTCATTGTTGTGAACCAGGTCCCTTCTTGATATTTGTATTTCAGTCTTTATCAAAAATATGGAAAACTTAATCCATGAAAAGTTAAACATGGCCCTTTAACTATTTTGCTAAGTGAAGTAATTTTTCAAATGTATAATTTCCAGCAGAGATCTTTCTTCTAAGTTCCCAGGGCACTTTATGTGTTACACTTTCAGTAATCTTTTTTCCTTCTTTGATAGTTACTTATGTGTTTTAAAATCCAAGTACATTGAATAATAGCTAGCAGCATAGTAGGTTATATAATAGTAGCTCAGAGTACATGTGAAATAAGTATTAGTTGTTAATTGTACTAAAAAAGGGTTGGTACATGGTATACCAAGTTGTACCAACCAAGAAGTAATACCTAGTGCTATACAATTGTCTTTATGGAAAACTTGAAGCATACAGCAACAGAAATCTATTAATATTTTGCATAGGAAAATTTATACAAACACTTTAAAGCTCTGACACATCTGCTGACATATGAACCAAATATTCTTACCAGTGCCTCCTCAGCATTTAAACACTTCAATACCTTGCTTATGATTGGAAAAGAAAAAAATTTTTCTTTTAAAATACGACTGAATACCTAGCTTTGTTTAAGAAATAGACAAATAATTTTAGGCTAAGAACCAAACATTTAATTTTGTTGCTTTGAAGATTTTATTATTTATATTCTATTAAAGTATTAATACTACATTTTGTCCTACTTACTAATCAGAAGCTACTATTTTTTATTATTAACATATTTGAAATATTTAGTCCATTTTAAATGGGGCCTTGACTTTTTAGTGTTGTTTCACATTTTATTTGAAGAATTCATTAATGAAGATATTGCCTCCCAAGAACAAAATTAAAATCTTTGTTTTGACTTAGTTTATAATCATTAGTCTGTAGAATATTTAAGAAAAATCAATAAGCTCAAAATGATCACTACTAAAAGGTCATGCAAGAATATGGCCTACCTTCTTCTCTGAGTAATCAAAGCTATAACTGGGAGAATCTCTGGCAAACAAAAACAGAACATGATTCAGGTACTATAAGTCAGAATGTAACACTTCTGCCCCTTGCAGAAAGAAAACATTTCTTTAAAAACCAAGAACAGAGAACAAGCTTAAATAAAAGCTAAAGAGAATCTTCTTCCATAAATAGTGCCTCTTTGTGATGAAACCTGAGAAACCAAGGGCAAGAATTCTTTTGAGGTCTAATTTTCTTATAATATCATAGCTTAAAGTAATGCAAATCTTGAGGGATAACATACCTGTAATTTGCCTAAATTAAATAAAAACTGGATTCATCTATAAAAATAATAAGTAAAATATTTTTTATGTGTAAACTTGTCTGCAGAATTTTACACAATTTCAGATTTAATCTTGAGTTAAGCATCCAGGTGGAAAGAAAATATGAAAATTCCAAGTATTAAGAAATAACTATCATCTAATGTGGGGCTTCCCTGGTGGCTTAGCAGTAAAGTATCTGCCTGCAATGCAAGAGTTCAATTCAGTTCAGTCGCTCAGTGGTGTCTGGCTCTAGGTGAGTGATCACACCATCATGATTGTCTGGGTCATAAATATCTTTTTTTTTTTTTTTTACAGTTCTTCTGTGTATTCTTGCCACCTCTTCTTAATATCTTCTGCTTCTGTTAGGTCCATACCATTTCTGTCCTTTATTGAGCCCATCTTTGCATGAAACCTTCCCTTGGTATCTCTAATTTTCTTGAAGAGATCTCTAGGTTTACCATTCTATTGTTTTCCTCTATTTCTGTGCACTGATCACTGAGGAAGGCTTTCTGATCTCCCCTTGCTATTCTTTGGAACTCTGCATTGAATTGGGTACATCTTTTTCCTTGCTTTTCGCTTCTCTTCTTTTCACAGCTATTTGGAAGGCCTCCTCAAATAGCCATTTTGCTTTTTTGCATTCTTTTTCTTGGGGATGGTCTTGATCCCTATCTCCTGTACAATGTCACAAACCTCCATCCATAGTTCATCAGGCACTCTATCAGATCTAGTCCCTTAAATCTATTTCTCACTTCCACAGTATAGTCGTAAGGGATTTGATTTAAGTCATACCTGAATGATCTAGTGGAAGCAACTTAGCACAGATAACTGACTGTAAGATTCTCTTTTAATTTTTTTTTATTTCCATGTAAATCTTGAGAGTTACATATTCTTCTAAGTGTCAATATAGAGTACTGTAGTAAAACAAAACAAATCAATACAATGCTTCTAGTCCTGGTTAAATTTCTATTCCACTAATTTTTCTGTAATTTCCAAGAGAGAATTCTAAAGCCAAATGTGTTAGTTAGGTGGGAAGAAAAAAATCACCATGCTGATTAAGTGAAGCAGCATTAAAGGGGTTGGAGGAGCTAACAAAGGGCATTGTCCTTTTTATTCTGGCTATGGTGGGAAAGCAAGTGCAGGTACTCTAAACTACAAAATGCAAGCAATTTGGGGAAGGAAGTATGATCACTTTGATTTGTATACTCAGAAAGGAGACATAGAGAATATACTCACCCCTTTGGATTACAAGTTTCCTACAGAACAAAGATGTTAGATGTTTTGACAACAGTTTCCCATGTTTAGGTTGTATTATGTTGACAAAAGGCTTTGCCATGGGGTTTAAAATTTCAGACAAATGTGAGTTAAACTGGACTTACTGTAAACAATGATTGAAAGTTGAGCTTCCCTTGTGGTTCAGATGGTAAAAAATCTGCCTGCAATGCAGAAGACCCAGGTTTGATCCCTCAGGTAGAAAGATCCACTGGAGAAGGGAATGGCAACCCACTCTAGTATTTAAGGACAGAGGAGCCTAGTGGGCTACATAGTTCATGGCTTGCAAAGGGTCAGAGTGACCAACTAGCACTTTTCACTTTTTCATGATTGAAAGTGGAGTCAACGGTGAATTATCTAACTATTGCTAAGAAATCATGACTCAAGATTTTCCTATATAATAAAAGTCACTAATTTTGACTGACTTTGACCATGGAATACCTCACTTAAAAATTTATGGAAATATTATTCCATTCCATCTACTTTTTTAAAATTCATTCTTAATGAGACTTGTCACCTTTCAAGCATGCTTACTGTAAAAGCAGTAGTCAGTGCTTTTTTTTTTTTTTTTCATTTATTTTTATTAGTTGGAGGCTAATTACTTTACATCATTGCAGTGGTTTTTGTCATACATTGAAATGAATTAGCAATGGATTTACATGTATTCCCCATCCCGGTCCCCCCTCCCACCTCCCTCTCCACCCGATCCCTCTGGGTCTTCCCAGTGCACCAGGCCCGAGCACTTGTCTCATGCACCCAACCTGGGCTGGTGATCTGTTTCACCCTAGATATACATGTTTCGATGCTGTTCTCTTGAAACATCCCACCCTCGCCTTCTCCCACAGACTCCACAAGTCTGTTCTATACATCTGAGTCTCTTTTTCTGTTTTGCATATAGGGTTATCGTTACCATCTTTCTAAATTCCATATATATGTGTTAGTATACTGTAATGGTCTTTATCTTTCTGGCTTACTTCACTCTGTATAATGGGCTCCAGTTTCATCCATCTCATCAGAACTGATTCAAATGAATTCTTTTTAATGGCTGAGTAATATTCCATGGTGTATATGTACCACAGCTTCCTCATCCATTCGTCTGCTGATGGGCATCTGGGTTGCTTCCATGTCCTGGCTATTATAAACAGTGCTGCGATGAACATTGGGGTGCATGTGTCTCTTTCAGATCTGGTTTCCTCAGTGTGTATGGCTAGAAGTGGTATTGCTGGGTCATATGGCAGTTCTATTTCCAGCTTTTTAAGGAATCTCCACACTGTTACAGTCAGTGCTTTTGACAAAGGAAAATCAAAAGCTTTTGTTCTTTCTTCTAGTGGCAAACTCAGAGTTGGCATTGCCCCCAAAGTCAATACCAAGAGAAGTCATTTGTTTGCTTCACATGACCTCTATGTAACTGTCACAACTTATATGTGGAGATGCTTTGAAAAAAAAAAAAGAAAAAAAGGGTGTAACAAGTCATGGATGAAAACATGGAAGGTAATTTCCTAGTAATTGAAGTTGATGTTTCTTATTAAATTTAACATGGTTCATCACAGTAAATGATAGTAAAATTATATTTTAGTAAAACTATTTTTACAGAATTTAGTAAAACCATATTTTATAGAATTCCCCTTCTGTGATATTTTTTATATTATTGGTCAGGCTTGTTGTTATTTTAGTCACTAAGTCGTGGCTGACTCTCTGCAACCCCATGGACTGTGGCCCACCAGGCTCCTCTGTCCGTGGGATTTTCCAGACAAGAATACTGGTTGACATTTCATTCTCTAGGCGATCTCCTAGAACCAGTTATGGAACTTGCCTCTCCTACGTTGACAGGCAGATTCTGTTGGTCAGTTTAGTTATCACTTTGTTGATTTTTGTTAAGTAAACTTACATGCACATATGGAAAGGCAGTTATGTGCCATGTACTGGCCTCACTCCTTGTAATCACTGACAACGACATTCTCAAATATCTCAAAGATAATGTTTGGAAGAAAAATATTGCAGTCACTTCATTCATTTTTGCATTTATAATACTGGCTGAATGCAATCTTTTTATTCTTTCATATACAAATGAATACTATATTTAATTATACATTTGAGATAAAATCCATGTTGATTTGAAGCTGGGGTTCCTTATCTTATTTGTCACCTGCATAGTCATTCTATGCTGTAAATCTAAAATCCTCTCTGATCTCTCACCAACATGGTTACTGCATGTGGTTCTCTATTTTTGGTTTCTTATTTTCTTGAGCACTGGGTATTTAGTTTTTATATTTTAACGAGTTGTAGATGTGGTAACATTCAGCTTTCTTTTACATAAGTACAAATAAAAACAGTACATGCTTCTGTTTTCAGTCCATATTGCTACTTACATACATATGTTTTTATGGAAGGATCATCATGTCCTCATTCTAGCACAGGACTCCTTGATATATATTTTCCCCTATATAAAGACCTTGTTTCCAGCTAACCAATTAACCCTATTGCTCTCAAAGAAACCAAGGCATTCTTCTTTGAAAATCATGACTCTTGTCTGGAATGAACATAGTGGTTCAACATTTAAATACATTATGAAATGATCACCACAATAAGTCTAGTAACCATCAGTCACCTTACAAAGTTCTCACAGTAGCGTTGACCTCATGCTACATAATATACACCTGTAAGTTATTTTATAAATGAAATTCTGTGCCTCTTAATACCCTTCACCTATTTCACTCAACTTCTCACTGCACATTCCTTCCCCTCTTTATCTATGAGTCTGTTTCTGTTTTGTTTTCTCATTTATTTATTTATTTTTTAATTCCAGTGTAAGTTAAACAATATAGTATTTGTCTTTTCCTATCTGACTGATTTCACTTTAGCAAAAAACCTTCTAGGTCCATTTGTGTCACAAATGGCAAGATTTCTTTCTTTTTCCTTTAATGACAAAGCAATATTTTATTGTATATATACACCACTTCTTTTTCCATTCATATGTTGGTGGACACTTAGGTTGCTTTTACACCTTGGCTACTGCAAATAATGCTGCACTGAAAAGGGGGGTGTACATGTATCTGTATAAATTAGTGTTTTTGATTCCTTCAGCTAAATACTTTGAAGTGAAGTTGGCAAATTATAGGGGATTCTCCTTTTAGTTCTTTGAAGTACTTCCAGAGTGGCAGTACCAATGTACATTTCTACCAACAGTACAGGAGGATTCCCTTTGCTTCACATCCTCACCAACATTTATTGTTTGTTATATTTTTGATGATAGTATTTCTGACAGGTGTGTGGTAATATCTCATTGTGGTTTTGATTTGCATTCTCCAAATAGTTATGTCTATTATGTGTTGTGTTTTTTTTTTTTTTTTAACTTTAGTCGAAGGCTAATTACTTTACAATATTGTAGTGGTTTTTGCCATACATTGATATGAAGCAGCCATGGGTTTACATGTGTTCCCCTTCCTGTTGACCATCAGTGTGTTTTACTTGGAAAACTATCTATTCAGGTTATCTGCCTATTTCTTTTTAATAAGATTATTCTTTTGCTATTGAGTTGTATGAGCTGTTCATATGTTTTGGATATTAACCCCTTATTGGATATATCATTTACAAATATATTCTCCCATTCAGTATGAAGCCTTTTCATTTTCTTGATGTTTTTCTTTGCTGCACAAAAGTTTTTTCATTTGATGTAGTCTTACTGGTTTATTTTAGCTTTTGTTGCCTTTGCCTCAGAAAACGGATCCAAAAAATAGTACCAAGACTAATGTCAAAGAGTTTACTGTCTATGTTTTCTTCTAAGAATTTTATGGTTACAGTTGTTACATTTAAGCCTTTATTCTATTTTTAAGTGTTTTTTTTTTAATATGTTATAAGAAAGTGGTCCAGTTTCTTTCTTTTTTTTTTTTTTGCATGTAGCTGTCCAGTTTTTCTACATGGTTTATTGAAAAAGCAGTCTTTTTCTTATTATTGTTTACTTTATCATAGATTAACTGAGCGTGAAAGCATGGATTTGTTTCCAGGATCATTGTTCTGTTCTATTGATCTTTGTGTCTATTTTTCTGCCAATACCATATTGTTTTCATCACTCTGGCTTTATAGTATAGTTTGAAATCAGGGAACCTGGTACCTCTAGCTTTCTTCTTCTTTCTCAAGATTGCTTTGATAATTTGAGGTCTTTTGTGGTTCCATATAAATTTTAAAATTCTTTGTTCTAGTTCTGTGGAAAATTTCTTTGGTACTTTGAGAGGGATTGAATTGAATCTATACACTGCTTTGGACAGTAGGGACATTTTAACAATATTAATTCTTCTAGTCCATGGACACAGGTTATCTTTATATTTGTGCTGTCTTAAATTTCTTTCCTTAACGTCTTATAATTTTCAGAGTATAGGTCTTTTACCTCCTTGGTTGAAAATTTTCCTAGATATTTTATTATTTTGTGATGCAACTGTACATGAAATTGTTTCATTAATTTCTCATTTTGGTAGATCATTGTTCTCTGTGTTCAACACTCTACACAAAATGGTGGAAGACATAATTTCCCTTATTTCACATACTCAGAAGCTGAAATTCTTGAGTTGATGCCTGCCATTAAGGTTGGGGTCAGAGTAGCAGGGAGAGACAGATTATTTCAATTAAAATGAGAAATGTGTAGTTTGTGAGCTCTGTCATTTAAGAGTTGTATAGTCTGGAATGAATCCACGTATTTCTCTATAAATATAAAAGATTAAGAATATGGGCCCTATGTATATCTCATGATTCTATAAGCAGAAAATGAGATTATTATGAGCTTATTTAACTTCAATGATTTTTTTTTGTTTGTTTAAAGAAAAATAAAATTATTTTTAAAATTTTAAGCAATGGAATAATAAACCCAGATACTGATAACTTCAGGCTGAGGGACTGAGCGACAGGATGGGAAGGAACACAGACAGAAATGGAAATTATTGGGAATGTCACCCATCTTTAGCTTAGTGGGGTTTCAGGGTTGTTTGTTGTCTGATTATGTCTTCCATGTGTGCTACACATGTTACCTTGTATGTTGCTGTTTTTCAGTTGCTGTCTTGTTTCACTAACTTCAATTATTTTTTAAGGATTGATTTAATTATCTTCTTTGCACCAAAGATGCTATTCCTCCTGCCATCTTGCCTGAGGTCTTTGACGTTAAATAATGCAACTTTATATTTAGGGATGTTATTTTAGATTTTCTTAAAATTTTAAGCAAATACAAGTTTATTTATTTTTTCCTTTTTACCAACATATTCCCTTGAGATATTTTAAAAACTCAGGAAGTGAAATATTTTTGAAATATTTTTGTTGAGATAATGTTGGCTTAAAACATTATATACATTTCATGTGTACAGCATTATATTTCTACCTCTGCATACTGTCCAGTGACCCCACCACCAAAAATGTACTTTCCATTTGTCACCATACAATTGACCTCCTTCACTCACATTACTCTTTCTCCTCTGGCCATCCTTACTTTGTTCTTTGTATTACATAATTTGTTTTTGGTTTGGTTTTGTTGGTTAATATGTTTTTCATTTTGATTTTTATATTCTATATCTTAGTAAAACTTTTTTCTCCCAAGTATTTGTAATGGGAACTCCATATCTGTAACAGTGGTTCCTAAACATTTTAGCATTTTAGAATCACCTGGCATGCTTTTAAAAATGTTGCACTGTTCCTCCACCAGAATATCTCAGTCAGTAGATCTGGGATGAGGTCCAAGAATTTAAATCTAGCAAATTTCCAAGTGATGCTGGTAGGTGCTGGTTGGGAACCACATTTTGAGAACCATTGATCTATAGTTTTCTCTCTGAATGAATATATAACTTAATTTATGTTCATTTTAATTCTCTATCATTTCATTCCATGCCCTACCTATTGCTATTCTGTCTTAAAATTATTATTCCCTTACATTATTCCATATTTTTATATTTTTCCCTATTACGATGTGAAATTTAAAGCAATGTTAAAGCCATGATGCCATAAAAGGTAAATACTAGTGAAGTGATTTGACTTTTCCCCTATCCCCAACCAAATCATTGAGCTATTATCTTCTCTGTTGGCACACATCCAAAGGTAGATGCACCATCAAATTTTAGCTACACAGCCTGTGTTAGTACTTGCTTTTACTTTCAAGAAGTAATACCATGATTAGAAATCCAGACCCATTTTTCAAATAGACACAATGAAAATAACAGGTAAGATACTTAAGAGTGCCATCAATTGCATTGTATGTTATGGATAGTCTGAACTAGAGTAGGGGTAGGTATGGAAAATAATGGAGGAAAACAGAGTTGGCCTCGTTAGCAACTCTAGTTTTACTTCTGACATACTTTAAAGGTGAAATCCCTAATTTATTTTGAAATATAAATGCTAACATAAAAAATTTGTAAAGATCACTAAATATGACATTACTTGTTTCTGAATAGAAATTTTATAGTATAAGATAGAATGTCCCCCAAACCAATAATGACCTGACATAAACAAACCAGGGGTTGTCTCTATACTTATAAGATCAGAAAAAACTCATTATATTTGGTTGTCAAAAAAGAATACATTGCACAAGCAAATGACACAATTTGCAGTTAAAATAGCTAAAGTGAGTTAGCCCTAGTCAAGTGAACAGTTTTATTTTTGTTGTATTTAGTAATCACACAGGTGTGAGTCATTAAAAAGCCAGTCTGGTTTGGTTCTGTGCATGCTGTTTTATTGTATTTTCTTTTTTACCAGCATGTGCATTTACCTAAAAATGGTCCACATCTGTTCCTTGTAATTTAGTGATTAAGTGAAGGCCTCTGTGTCCTCCTCATTTATTTTAAAAGCTTTATTTTCATGATATTTAAGGAAAAGTCTTGATTTCTGAGATTTATTTGGTTATTTGCAGCCTTTCCTTACAAGCGGGCTATCAAATCTCTATAAAATGTTAAACATTTAAAGTCTGTTTAAATTATTCCTTATGGTCATTCTAATTTAGTTCATGTACATTGATGGATGGTCCCTGTATTTTTCAAGCTGTTACCAGTACTTGACCATCTTGCTTGTTATCCAAAGATAAATCTGGTTCATTGGGATAATCACAAATCTCAGTCCAGGAACAGTCACTATTTATACCTCTTGTCCTTATGCAATTATTGATAACCCTTCTCTCAAAATTGTACACATTTGGATGATCCAACATATGTCACCCTAGATAATGAGGTATAACTGTTGAATCAGTAAAGTGAGAAATTGGATGATAACGATTTCCCACTGCTCTGGAAGAAGTCTTGGTAAAGTGCCTACTCACTTTTAAATTTTTAGGAATCAAAACTGAAAGCTTTAGAATTAATTTATTCTTTAATATGTTATAAACTATAGCACATTTCTAGTATATTTTGTGTTTATAGTTTATGTATCATCTGATCCATTTTAGATTATTTGGTATTAGTTCAAAGTGGAACACTATTTAATATGTATTATTATCATGCTTAGAGAAATGCTCTTTTTGCCGGCATCATCAAATGTACTTTTATCCCCATTGTATTTAATATCATTTAGTCTTGTCTACTGTATTCAATATATATGTATTGATTTCCATTTCTTAAGTGACTCCTACATACAGAGATTCAGAACATCTTTCAGTTTTATTTGAATCAGTTAGTTTAGAAGGTCAGGTGCTTGATAAAGGTGAAATTGCTTTTACAGAGTAGAGAACTATTTACTGAGAATAATGAACAACTTTGTGTGATAGCGGAAATGTTGGATTTCCTACTGGGGAGTATTCAGGCAGTGAGAAGTCTCTGTGTCAATGTTCTAAACTTGATTTTGTAGATAAGGTTACATCAATAATTCTTATCTAACAACACAGTGGATACAAAAAGATCTGGCACTACAAGATATATGAATAGAAGATGATCCTGGGAATAAGAAAAGGGATTGGACTTCTGACCACTGGCATGTTTCTGAGGTTCCTGCTGTGTCTTTTTTTTTTTTTTTTTTTACTCTCAAAGATGAAATTTGGACTTATTCAACCTGTATCATAAGTAATAAATTGTACTTTTGTAAAGTACCAAGGATAAATGTATCTGTCTGCTTTCTCAATTAATGATCTCAACACATATCCTACTTAAGACACCTGTAGTTGCCTACATATAAATAATACATTATCATGGTTTCAGGAAAGCATTCAGTGGGAATTATCACTGATTCAGATGTGAAACAGTGACATTTTCTTGGGAGCTATTCATAGCAATAGAAATGACACTTACAGGGCTTTCAGCCAATACTCATTAAGTCATTGTACAGTGTAGACTATAGAATTATTCTTAAGACTATCAAGTTTATAGATATTATTAGCTATCCATTCCACAAATTATAAATAATGGCAAATACCTTTTAGAATTCAGACTTTATGCTCTACACACACAGACATTTCTGAGTGATTCCAAGAGATTTCTGTTCTGCAGGTAGAGCAATCACTACTAAATGCAAACATATTTTATGATTACCCAGAGTTTCAGTGATTCCTTGGTGTCCAGAGCTACTAAAAATGACTTCTAAGGATATCCAGAACAGAATTTCTTAAATGTGGTCATTTTTAATTTGCACATACACCTACTTGAGTGACTGTGTTGTGTGGCTTATGTGGATGCTCATACATACAAATGCTAGGATATTGCTATGGAAGTTAATTTTTTAAAAACTTAAAATGATATGCCTTGAACTCTGAAAGTGTATTCCCTTCTATTGTTGATTATATAGCATTATTGACAAAAATGAAGCCTATTCAGTTAGAGAGCAGAAGTGTTTTATATTCTCTTATTTGTTGCTTTAGGATATGATTTCTAATGTATTTTGTACTATATCAAATAGCAATTACTGTCTAGGATGGCCAATAAAGTTATTATACAATAATTGCTGTATTCCCTGTATTATACAGTAGATCCTTGTAGCTTAATCATTTTATACATAATAGTTTGTACCTCTCGAGCTCATGTCTTGTCTCTCTCTTTCCCTCTTCCCACTGGAAACCATTAGTTTGTTCTCCATACCTATAAGTCTATTTTTGCTTTGTAATGTACATTCATTTGTTTTATTTTTCATATTCCTATATATGTGGTAATATACAGTTTTTGCCTTTCCTATGTGACATATCAGTACTCTTGCCTGGAAAATCCCATGGATGCAGGGAGCCTGGTAGGCTGCAGTCCATGGGGTCACAAAGAGTCGGACACGAATGAGCGACTTCACTTTCACTTTTCACTTTCATGCATTGGAGAAGGAAATGGCAACCCACTCCATTGTTCTTTCCTGGAGAATCCCAGGGACAGCGAAGCCTGGTGGGCTGCCGTCTATGGGGTCACATAGAGTCAGCCACGACTGAAGTGACAGCAGCAGCAGCATGTGACATACCACTAGGCATAGTAACATCCAGGTCCATCCATGTTGTTGGAGGTGGCAAAATTTCTCTCTTGTGACTGAGTAGTAGCAATCCATGTGTGTGTATATATACATATGGATATATATGAATATGTGTATATGTCACCCCTTTATCCATTTACTTGTTGATGAACATATAAATTACTTTCAAATTTTGGCTATTGTAAATAATACTGCTATAAACATTGGGATGCATTTATCTTTTTGAATTAGTGCTTTTGCTTTTTTCTCATGTTTGCTCAAGAGTGGATTACTGGATCATATGGTAGTTCTATTTTTAGTGTTTTTGAAGCATCTCCATATTCTTTCCTACTAGCTGTACCAATTTACACTTGAACCAACAGTGTTTAAGGGTTCTGTTTGTTCCACATCCTCACCAACACTTGTTATTTGTTGTCTTTTGATGGTAACCATTATGACAGGTATGAGGTGATATCTCATTGGGATTTTAATTTGCATTTTTTTGATGATCAACAATGTTAAGCATCTTTTTATGTGCTTATTGATCATCTGTATGTCTTTGGAAAAATGTCTATTCAGGTCCTTGGTGCATTTACTAATTAATTTTTTTAATTATTATTTTGACATTGAGTTGTAAGAGCTGTTTGCATATTTTGTATATTAACCTGCTATGGGTCACATTTGCAAATATCTTCTCTCATTCAGTCCATTGTCTTTTTGATAATGATTTCATTTGCCATGCAACATCTTTTAAGTTTAATTATGTCCCTTTTAGTTTTGCTTTTATTTCCTTTGTTTTGGGAGAAAGATTAAAAAAAATGGCTCAGACAAAAAATAAAGAATATCTAATAGTGAAAACTTTCTAAATTAGGCAAAGAATATGCAAACTTATGTAATCAAGTGCCTCAAACAAGTTAGTTTTAAATAAACTATGTCCAGTGCATCAGAATAAAAATGCAAAAGGCCAAAGATAGGGGATTAAAAATTAAAAATCTAAGCATTGAGAGGAAAACAATATAATATACATGGGAGAATAATGATTCAGATGACTCTAGTTGGAAACCAGAAGGCATTTTTCAGGGGATAATAGTATATAATTCCTTTTCTAATCAAGGTATCTTTCTGAAATGAACGTAAATTAAATACATCTTCAGATGAAAGCAAACTAAAAGAATTTGTCGTCAGCAGAACTGCTCTCCATAAACACTAAAAGACAGTCCTCAGACAGAAAGAAAATGATGCCTCAGGTGGAAATAGACTTTCAGAAATGAAGTACTCAAAACATATCAAAAATATCATTAAATATAAATGGTTCAAACATATTTGTTACAAGAGATTAAGATTGGCTGTTATTGGATGTTAGATACACACAGTCATAGGAAGGGAGAGACTTGATCTGACTTCAACATACCTATCAGAATACCTAAATGAGAAAAAATGTATCATGATAACACCAAGACTGTTGAGGATAACAGAAATTGGAACACATACTTGCTAATAGAAATATAAATTTGCACAGTCACTCTTGAAAAATATCTTTCAGTTTCTAATGAAATAATCCACGCATGTACCGTGTAATTCAACAATTGCATTATTGGACATTTATACCAGAGAAATGAAAATTTTAATGCACACAAATATCTGTACATAAATGTTCATAGCAACTTTATTTGTAACATTAAAAAATGGAAATGACCCAAGTATCTTTCAATGGGTGAAGAGTTAAACAAATCGTGGTACATTCATTCTATGAAATACTACTCAGTAATGAGAAGAAATAAGCTCTTGATACACTGATACATATAAGACAGTGGATGGATCTCCAGAGAATTATGCTGTGTGAAAAGAAAACCTATCACAAATAATTACATGGTGTTCAATTCCATTTACATACAAGTTTTGAAATGGAAAAATGAAAGAGAACAGATGGCAAATAGTGGTTTTCAGATATTAGGAAGAGGAGTTGGAGCATAGAAATAACTGTGCCTATAAAAGGGTATTGTGAGGAGTTCCTGTGATGAAATGCTTTTGTGTATTAACTGTTGTAATGATCGCATGAACTTAAATATGTGGGAAAATTGCACAGACCTGAACACACACACACGAAAATTTTCACAAAGAGAATGCAAAACTGAATTTTGAATAAGGGCAGTGGATTATATATGTTAGTTTTGTGGTTGTGATATTGTGTATATTTATACAAGATATTCCCATTGAGGGGAAACTGGATGGAAAAATATTTGAATCAGCTCAGGCATCATTTTCTCCATTCAGGTTTACCTAGATCATGCACAGAGGAGGCCAAAATAATTCTCCCTAATAGTTGGCATGATTTTCCATTCTATTACTGAAGTATAGTATCCTATCCACTTTTGTATTCACAGAACCTTATATTGTACCTTGTATATTTTAGGTGCTTGATAAATATTTCTTCAGTGAATAAATACATGAAAGAAATTCCACTAAATGAAAATGTAATCTGAGGAATTTCTTAGGCCTCTGGATATTTAGATGTATTGAAAACAATTACTTTAAAGAGAATTGCTAAATTTAATGGGTTAGAATATCAGGCAATATAGTTTATTCTCATTATATCGAGAGTCTATTTCTCTATAATAAAAAGAAATATGCCCAGTGGAAAAATGGACAATACTCTTCAATAGCCATAGCCAATATGACCATGTAACTTCTATTAAGGTGTGCAGAGTTAATCAGATGCATGACACAGCTCTTGCTGTGCCACTGTTATGTTTCTAACTTAATTTCTCATCTAAGAGAAGAGATTTACTTTCAGAGCCAGACTAGAACACATCCATGGTGAATGTAATATATGAATTATGAAGGTCACTCCCACATTAAAAGTGAATTATATCCCATGGCCTTATGTGTTCACTACAAGAATAAGAAAAATATGTATGCATTTGATATAATGTTGCATATTTGGGATACTGTAATTTCTTCTACTCCTGTTGGTCCAATACTAAGGCTTCATGGTTCAAAGAAAAATTAAAAATGCTCTTCCTATTCAGTAGTTCAAAAATGGTATTATAATGATGAATTGCATGTTTCATGTATTTTTTATCTTTTGTATCACTTCATTTACAGATACAATATTGCCCATATATTTGAAAATATATTCTGTTGTTAGCAACTATCAAACATCCCTTTATATAGCTTTCTCTGAATTTTTTGGCTAAATTATAGTACAGAAACAATTTAAGATTGTTTGTAATGAAAAATGGTGTTAGAAGAGACTTAGCCAATTTTTGAACTTTTTACTTAGAATAGGAATATTATAGACTATGAATTTTTATGAAATTCTAGAGAAGAATCATGGCTAAATGAATGTTTGAGTATTCTTTTGTCTAATTTTAGCAACAATTAATAAGGTATGCCAATTAAATTTTATAAAGTAAACATCTGTTACCAGCAGCACCCTCAGGTCATATCTAGTCTCAGCTTATTTTATCACACCAAGGATGACCACTATTCTACCTTCCAGCAGTCTAGAATAACTGCCTTTTTTTTTTTTAATTTATATTAATGGAATCATACGATGTGTTCTATTTTGTGAATGGTTTATTTTACTCAACATTATTTTAGAATGCATTCATGTTCTTTTTATAGATCATTCTTTTTATCACTATATAGAGTTATCTTCTATGAGTTGCACAATATATTCATCCATTCACTCTGAGTATTTATTTTGGTTGTTTCTAGTTGGAGATATTTTGAAAAGAACATCCTTACTGATGTCTTCTCATGACTTTATCTATACATTTGTATATTTTATATAGTAGGATGGAATTGTGGCTCACAAGGAGCATATGTGTTCAGTAAAATGTATGTTCCTTATCCAGGATTTCCCTTTTTGTGGCTTTAGTAACCTGTGGTCAACCACGGTCTGGAAATTTTAAAAGGAAAATTGTAGAAATAAGAAACTCATACATTTTGAACTGCTGACTTCTGTGTAGTGATAGAATCTTACACCTTCCTGCCCCTTCCTCTATGGACATGAATCATCCCATTGTCCAGCTTATCCAGGCTGTACACACTCACTAACACTCATTAGTCACTTACTACACTTCACGGTTGTCAGATTGATAATTGATTGCAGTATCACAGTGTTTGTGTGCAAATACTCCTTATCCTACTTAATAATGGCCACTAAGTGTGAGGGTTATAATGCTGGCTATTCAGGTATGGCAAACTGCTAAGTGTTATATCACTTCAGTCGTGTCCAACTCTGTGTGACCCCTTAGATGACAGCCCACCAGTCTCCCCCGTCCCTGGGATTCTCCAGGCAAGAATACTGGAGTGAGTTGCCATTTCCTTCTCCAATGCATGAAAGTGTGGTGTTCAACTCTTAGCGACCCCATGGACTGCAGCCTACCAGGCTCCTCTGTCCATGGGATTTGCCAGGCAAGAGTACTGTAGTGGGGTGCCATTGCCTTCTCTGCAGATATGGCAAAAAGTAGCCATAAAATGCTTCCTTTAAGTGAAAATGTAAAAGTGCTTGACTTAATGAGGAAAGAAAACAAAATCATACACTGAGGTCACTAAGATTTACAGTAAAAACAGATTTTCTATCTATGATATTGTGAAGGAGGAAAAGAAGTTCATGATATTTTGCTGTCATACCTCACACTTATACAGCCTGCAAAGTTATAGTTACAGTGCATTCTAAGTGCTCAGTTAAGATGAAAAAGACATTAAAATTGTGGGTGGAAGACATGAACAGAAAATGTGTTCTGATTGACAGCAACTTGTAATGCCATAAGCACTTAGCCTGCACAAACTTCAGCAAATAGTCCCCTGAAATTTGACACCAAGCCATTTTCTGCCAGTCAGGGATGGTTACACAAATTCAGGAATAAGTTTGGACTGAAAAATATAAAAATTACTGAGGAGTCTGCTAATGAAGAAACTGCTCCCACATTTATGGCAGTAGTTTAGATTGATTAAAGTGAGAGACCACATTCTTATAGCTTGCATTATAGTGTATTGTTATAATTATTCCATTTTATTGTTGCTAGTCTCTCACTGTGTCTAATTAGAAATTAAAACTTATAAGTATATATCAATTCAGTTCAGTTCTCAGTCATGTCTGACTCTTTGCGACCCCATGAATTTCAGCACGTCAGGCCTCCCTGTCCATCACCAACTCCTGGAGTTTACTCCAACCCATGTCCATCGAGTCGGTGATGCCATCCAACCATCTCATCCTCTGTCATCCCCTTCTCTCCCTGCCCTCAATCTTTCCCAGCATTAGGGTCTTTTCCAATTAATCAACTCTTCTCATGAGGTGGCCAAAGTATTGGAGTTTCAGCTTCAGCATCAGTCCTTCAAATGAACACCCAGGACTGATCTACTTTAGGATGGACTAGTTGGTTCTCCTTGCAGTCCAAGGGAGTCTCAAGAGTCTTCTCCAACACCATAGTTCAAAAGCATCAATTTTTTGGCACTCAGTTTTCTTCACTGTCCAACTCTCACATCTGTACATGCCCATTGGAAAAAGGATAGCCTTGACCAGATGGACCTTTGTTGGCAAAGTAATGTCTCTGCTTTTTAATATGCTATCTAGATTGGTCATAACTTTCCCTCCAAGGAGTAAGCGTCTTTTAATTTCATGGCTGCAATCACCATCTGCAGTGATTTTGGAGCCCAAAATATTAAAATCAGCCACTGTTTCCACTGTTTCCCCATCTATTTCCCATGAAGTGATGGGACCAGATGCCATGATCTTAGTTTTCTGAATGTTAAGCTTTAAGCCAACTTTTTCACTGTCCTCCTTCACTTTCATCAAGAGACTTTTTAGTTCCTCTTCACTTTCTGCCATAAGGGTGGTGTCATCTGCATATCTGAGGTTATTGATATTTCTTCCAGCAATCTTGATTCCAGCTTGTGCTTTCTCCAGCCCAGCATTTCTCATGATGTACTCTGCATGTAAGTTAAACAAGCAGGGTGACAAGATACAGCCTTTCCATACTCCTTTTCCTATTTGGAACCAGTCTGTTGTTCCATGTCCAGTTCTAACTATTGCTTCCTGACCTGCATACAGGTTTCTCAAGAGGCAGGTCAGGTGGTCTGTCATTCCCATCTCTTTCAGAGTTTTCCACAGTTTATTGTGATCCACACAGTCAAAGGCTTTGGCATAGTCAATAAAGCAGAAATAGATGTTTTCCTGGAACTCTCTTGCTTTTTTAATGATACAGCAGATATTGGCAATTTGATCTCTGGTTCCTTTGCCTTTTCTAAAACCAGCTTGAACATCTGGAAGTTCGCAGTTCACGTATTGCTGAAGCCTGGCTTGGAGAATTTTGAGTTTTACTTTACTAGCGTGTGAGATGAGTGCAATTGTGTGGTAATTTGAGCATTCTTTGGAATTGCCTTTCTTAGGGATTGGAATGAAAACTGACTTTTCCCAGTCCTGTGGCCACTGCTGAGTTTTCCAAATTTGCTGGCATATTGAGTGCAGCACTTTCACAGCATCATCTTTCAGGATTTAAAATAGCTCAACTGGAATTCCATCACCTCCACTAGCTTTGTTTGTAGTGATGCTTTCTAAGGCCCACTTGACTTCACATTCCAGGATGTCTGGCTCTAGGTGAGTGATCACACCATCATAATTGTCTGGGTCGTGAAGATCTTTTTTTGTACAGTTCTTCTGTGTATTCTTGCCACCTCTTCTTAATATCTTCTGCTTCTGTTAGGTCCATCCCATTTCTGTCCTTTATGGAACCCATCTTTGCATGAAATGTTCCCTTGGTGTATCTCATTTTCTTGAAGAGATCTCTAGTCTTTCCCATTCTATTGTTTTCCTCTATTTCTTTGCACTGATCACTGAGGAAGCCTTTCTTATCTCTCTTGGCTATTCTTTGGAACTCTGCATTCAAATGGGAATGTCTTTCCTTTTCTCCTTTGCTTTTTGCTTCTCTTCTTTACACAGCTATTTGTAAGGCCTTCTCAGACAACCATTTTGCTTTTTTGCATTTCTTTTCCATGGGGATGGTCTTGATCCCTGTCTCCTGTACAATGTCACAAACCTCCATCCATAATTCATCAGGCTCTCTGTCTATCAGATCTAGTCCCTTAAATCTATTGCTCACTTCCACTGTATAGTCATGAGGGATTTGATTTAGGTCATACTTGAATGGTCTAGTGGTTTTCCCTACTTTCTTCAGTTTAAGTCTGATTTTGGCAATAAGAAGTTCATGATCTGAACCACAGTTGGCTCCCGGTCTTGTTTTTGCTGACTGTATAGAGCTTCTCCATCTTTCGCTGCAAAGAATATAATCAGTCTGATTTCAGTGTCAACCATCTGGTGATGTCCATGTGTAGAGTCTTCTCTTGTGTTGTTGGAAGAGGGTGTTTGCTATGACCAGTGCGTTCTCTTGGCAAAACTCTATTAGCCTTTGCCCTGCTTCATTCCATACTCCAAGGCCAAATTTGCCTGTTATTCCAGGTGTTTCTTGACTTCCTACTTTTGCATTCCAGTCCCCTTTAATGAAAAGGACATCTTTTTTTGGGTGTTAGTTCTAAAAGGTCTTGTAGGTCTTCATAGAACCATTCAACTTCAGCTTCTTCAGCATTACTGGTTGGGGCGTAGGCTAGAATTACTGTGATATTGAATGGTTTGCCTTGGAAATGAACAAAGATCATTTTGTCATTTTTGAGATTTCATCCAAGTACTGCATTTTGGACTCTCTTGTCGACCATGATGGCTACTCCATTTCTTCTAGGGATTTCTGC
The DNA here is from genome assembly GCF_023699985.2 of Odocoileus virginianus. Classification (NCBI taxonomy): domain Eukaryota; kingdom Metazoa; phylum Chordata; class Mammalia; order Artiodactyla; family Cervidae; genus Odocoileus; species Odocoileus virginianus. Next base: position 37,689,298 of record NC_069680.1, read on the forward strand.
CCACAGTAGTAGACATAATGGTCACCTGACTTAAACTCACCCATTCCAGTCCATTTTAGTTCACTGATTCCTAGAATGTCAACATTCACTCTTGCCATCTCCTGTTTGGCCACTTCCAATTTGCCTTGATTCATATAATTATGTATAGGAAAAAAAAAGAAAAACATAGTATATAGAGAGTTAGGTACTATCAACAGTTGCAGCATCTGCTGGAGTTCTTGGAACACATCCTGCCACATATAAGAGGGAGCTTCTGTATTAGCAATCTGCCAGAATTTACCGTGTGTGATTGTATCAGTTCTAGTCATCAAATATTCTTGCTTCTTTTTTTGAGGCTTTGAGGTGAACACATAGAGATAGCCTATTATGATTTTAATTTACATTGCTGTGATGATTAATCAAGTTGAGCACCATTGTATATGTTTATTAGCCATTTAGATATCCTTTTAAAGTGCTGGCTCAAAATTTCCCTATTTTTCTATTGGGTTTTCCCTCTGCTTTTGTTGTTGCATATACTTTCTGGATGTTTCAAGTATCTTCTCCTATACTGTGGCTCATCTTTTCACTTCTTAGTGTTGTTTTAATTATAGTATAAAATGATTAATCAGTCTTCCTTTTGTTAGTTAGCATTTTTGTATTTTAAGAAATATTTGCCCACTCATATCATGAGTCATAAAGATATGTTCATATTTTCAAAAACATTATGTGTAAATATTTCATGTATTATATATACAAATGTTATATATGAATGTTTATAAATTCTGTGTTTATATATGACATTTTATTAGATATTAATTTTGCTATATATGTATATATGTACATGTATCAATACATATACAGTATGTGGGGTAAGAGGGAAAATATAGCATATAGGATTGTGGAGATAGTGTCAGGATCTGTTGGGAGGACATCAAAACAGGCGGTTCATCAGTCAAGGGAGTAGACAGGGGAGGGAAGAATGTCTTAAGTTTGTGTTATCTTTTCAGAATTCAATAGGTAATACCTTCTTGAATCAATTATTGAAAAATGAACAAACTTTTTCTGAAGTTGATGCAAAAATCATTTTTTGAATTCTGTCATCATGCATGTGGAATTTGATGTGATAAAACCTAAGAAAATTCTCACTATTTTTATGAATACATTTTAGGATCTCTGTCTGTCTTCCACATTGTGCTGATTTCTCCTCATTTTATATTTGAGGTAAAGGAACAACCTGAAAATTAACTAACTTGTTTAACATCATTCAGTAAATTGGGAAAGGGATTCGGAGTAAGATTATATAGTGACTACACTCTCAATTCCTATACTGTACCAATTCTCACAAGGTTTATGAAGCTCATTAGATATGGGTTGTATAGCAATAAATAGCTAATTATAACCTGTATCATCTTCATTCATCAACACTTACACTGAAAACTCACCATGCAGTAAGTGAAAAATAACTCCATTTTTCCTATTTAAAATCAATTCCACATGATAGTCCAAAGATGAAGATAAACTCTAGTTTTTCAAAATTTAATTGTTATAATTGGGTTTTTCTCAAATCTTATGTGGTAAAATATATAAGCATGAAGTAGACTATCTTAACCATTAAGTGTACAGTTCAGTGGTACAAATACATCCATAATATGTTACTATTATCATGCTATCATTGCCCATCTTCAGAACTCTTCATCTTGTATAATTGCAACTTTATACCTATTAAACCATAGCTCCCTTTTCTCCCTTCCCCGCAGGCCCTGGTAGCCACCATTCTATTTTCTGTTTCTATGATTTTGATTATTCTACATACCTCCTGTAAGTGGAACCATAAAGTATTGTACTTTTTGTGACTAGCTTATTTCATTTAGCATATTGTCCTCAAGCTTCATCCATATTGTAAATTTACTTGATATTTTTATTGTGTCTATCTTTTTACTCAACTGAGACAATTTTTGGCCTAACGTATGATATAATCTGGAAAATATTCTATGTGCATTTTAGAAATTTGTATTTAGTTTTGGTTTATAGTGTTTTGTATATGAGTGTGAGATTTAGTTGATTTATCACATTAGTCTAGTATTTCTTTATTTATCTTTTATCTGGTTGTTCTATCCATTACTGAAAGTGCACTATTAAAGCTTACAACTGTTACTATAGAACTATTTCACTCTTCAATTCTGTTAATTTTTGCTTCATATATTTTAATGGTCTGTTATTAGGTAGTAAATGTTTATAATTGTTATATTCTTCTTGCTTTATTGAGCCTTCTATAACAGGTAATTTATTTCTTTGCCTCTGATAACCTTTTTAAAATCTCTTTTGACTGATATTAGTATAGCTACCTCTGTTGTCTGTTTGTTATTATTGGTGTGGAATACCTCTATTCTTTCACTTTTGACCTGTTTGTGTCTGGACCCAATTTGAGTGTTTGGCAGACAGCATATGGTTTTATTATATCATTTTACCCCCATCTGCCAGTCCCTTTATTTTGATTGGAGAGTTAAATATATTTACATTAAACACAATCACTGATAAGACGTGACTCCTTTTGTTTTTCTCTTTGTTCTTTATTTTTATAGTTTGTTTTGTCTCTTATTTTCTGAATTACTGCATTCTTTTGTGTTTGATTTTTGTAGTAGAATATTTAAATTTCTTTCTAATTTCCTTTTTTCTCAAATTCTATAGCTTTATTTGTTATGGTTACAATGGAGATTACATTCTATATTCAATGGTTATAATGTAAATTTATACCAGCTTATAATTGGGCTTCCCTTGTGGCTCAGCTGGTAAAGAAGCCTCCTACAATGAGACCGACCCAGGTTTGATCCCTGGGTTGGGAGATCCCTGGGAAGGGAAAGGCTACCTACTCCAGTATTCTGGCCTGGAGAATTCTATGGAATGTATAGTCCACGGGGTAGCAAAGAGTCAGACACGACTAAACGACTTTCACTTTCACATACCAGCTTAGCTTCATCAATATAAAAATCTCTGTTCTTTTACAGGTCTATCAGTACCTTTTAGTGTTGCTATCACAAAACTACATACTATACACTTTATGCTCCAAAACCATGGCTGAAAAATTCTTTCTAGTCTCTGAAATTATGTAGAAAACACATTGTGGAGTTAAAATCAATGTTACAAAAATATTAGGTTTTAGACTAATACTATTTTTAAATGTGTCAGTCTTTTAAATCATGCAGAAAGCAAAATGTAGAGTTAGAAACTGTTAAAATAAAAATAGCATTTGCATTTGCCTATAATATTCACTTTCACAGAAATATTTGTTTCTTCATATGACTTTAAATTACTATCTTGTAGCCTTTTATTTCAACCTGGAGGACTCCCTTAGATAATTCTTACTGTGTAATTCAAATCTACATTTCTGTTTATCTGGGAATGTCTTAATATCTCGTTCACTTTTGGAGGACAGTTTTGCTAGAAAGAGGTTTCTCTGACAATTCTTTGTTTGTTTGTTTTTGTTTTCTTTTGGACCTTTGAAAGTACTTGCCCACTGCTTTCTGGCCTCCAAACTTTCTAATGAGAAAGAAATCTTATGGTGATATTGTTAAGAGTCACTTCTATGTGATCACATTTATTTTGATGCTCTCAAGACTGTCTTCTTCCTTGACTTTTGAAAGTTTGAGAATGTTTCAGTGTGGGTCTCTTAGTTTATCTTATTTGGAGTTGATTTAACTACTAGGTATTTATATTTATGTATTGTATCAAACTTGGGAAATTTTTAGTCATTTTTTTCAAATATTCTATCATCCTTTTCTCTCTTTTTCTTTGGACACTCCCACAACACATGTGTCAGTCTTACTAATGGTGTTCCACAGGACTTTCAGGCTCTTTGACTTTTATTGTAATGGAAACCTAAGCCACAAGCTTTGGGATTACACTTGATTCACATCTTGGTCGCATAATCCTGTATAACTGATGAATAAATAACAGGAAACAAGAATATTTGTATACATAGATTTATCCTGACTCAGAAATGGTATTGTCTTTGCATCAACTATTATAAAAAATAGACGTCAGTATAAATAACTCTCTAACCAGTTACTTGATTTGCTGACTGACTGAGATTAGGAAGCTACATTCTGTTTAGAGGAAAATATATGAGGCCATGTAATTACTTTCAGACAAATACATAAATCAAGAAAAATATGACATTCAGGTTACTGAATCATACCTCTGAAATGTGTACTCTACATTTAAAAGAAGTCCTAAAATTCAAAGTTTTATGTACTTCAGACTATAGAATTCACTGAAAAAGTCACTAAAATTGAAATGTATAAAGTCAAACAGATATTGACAAACAAAAGCAGAAATGTGAATTGGTTCCATTATTTTAAACGGATATTTGTCTTAGAATTTTACTGTTTGTCAGGTTTATTTGAATGATGTAACAGGGTTAAACTGAGACAGTTTGTCATAATATTGAGTCATTTTGCTTTCTATGTGTTTGCCTATTGCATTTTAATTATAAAATATTAAAATATAATTGGATCTATTTGCTATATTTACATCTAATAAGTAGTCACATATAAAGATACAAAGTTTGGGATGTTGCTTATAGATTATCACAAGCTTAAGTTTATATTTCTAGTATTTTGTACTCAGTTTAGTTCAGTCACTCAGTCATGCCTGACTAGTTGCTACCCCATGAACTGCAGCACACCAGGCCTCCCTGTTCATCACCAACTCATGGAGTCCACCCAAACCCATGTCCATTGAGTCGGTGATACCATCCAGCCATCTCATCCTCTGTTGTCCCCTTCTCCTCCTGCCCTCAATCTTTCCCAGCATCAGGGTCTTTTCCAATTAATCAACTCTTCTCATGAGGTGGCCAAAGTATTGGAGTTTTAGCTTCAACTTCAGCCCTTCCAATGAACACCCAGGACTGATCTCCTTTAGGATGGACTGGTTGGATCTCCTTGCAGTCCAAGGGACTCAAGAGTCTTCTCCAACACCACAGTTCCAAAGCATCAATTCGTCGGTGCTCAGTTTTCTTCACTGTATAAGTCTCACATCCATACATGACTACTGGAAAATCCATAGCCTTGGCTAGACGGACCTTTGTTGACAAAGTGATATCTCTGCTTTTTAATATGCTGTCTAGGTTGATCATAACTTTCCTTCTCAGGAGTAAGTACAGTATTCTGGACTGGTACTGGTAGAATTTTATTCAAATTTGTTTTCTAATTTTCTGTTATGAAACTTCTGCTTTGAAGGGAAAATCAGATGATTTCAATTCATTGGAAATGAGCTTTGGAAGAACAGTTCACAATTAATGAAATTATTTACTTAAACCAGCACTAATTTTAAAAATTAATATTAATAAAATAAATTCATAACAGGATGCTTTTTGAAATGTCAAACTGAGCTCCTGCAACTTTTGGAAAGTTTAATAATTTTCTGGTAAATAAAGGTAAAGAAAAATCCTCAAGCTAGCATTGTTACAAAAATATACCACAGAAATGCTAAGATTAAGGACTGTGTTTTGATTTCCACTTACTCTTTTTCAATTTGAAATACATTCAACTTGAGGTAAGGAACACTTATGTTCTTTGATAATATATGTTCAGTAATATCATGTTACTTAATCAAGTAGAGCAAGTAGATTGTTAGAGTTATGGTCTAACTAGAATAATTGTTTTTATTATCAATATTATGTACTAAAATGGTCAATTGGATTAAGTGAATAAAATAGGACATATAATATTTCTTTTTAGGTAAAATTAAAATGCTGTGAAATGCACAGATTTTAAACATACAATTAATTGTCTTCCCCAATAGCTCAGACAGTAAAGAATCCACCTACAATTTAGAATACCCAGATTCAATCCCTGGTCAGGAAGATTCCCTTGTGAAGGAAAGAATAACCTACAATGAATACATTTATATTAACTTTTATATCTGTTACACTGCCAGGAATCAAGGGTGTCCTGTTTGCCTGATAACTAAGGCCATTGAGTACCTATTCATCCTTAAAGAATATGTGTATATCTATTTTTAAAATATATTTGCAAGTATATTGTCCATTTTTAATTATTTCAGTGCTTATTATTGATTTATGAAATCTGTTTAATATTCTGGGTTCAAGTCATCTTGTGAGTTTACTTTCCAATTTTTAATCTTGTCTGCTGGGCAGATATGGGTATGTAAACTGGGTTTACAAAAGATAAAATAGTTTCCTGGAATGTGATAATTTAGGTGTTAAATTAGACTAGTCTTGGGGAGGGTAGTTTATCCTAAAATTCAGATTTGTCACCTTTTCCTTTTATGATTACCATAGATCATGATGAAATTCTCCTATATTTTCTTTTAGAATCTTAAAACAGTTATGTTTTATATTCACTTCTGAGATATGTTGTCTTTTTTTTTTTTTTTGCCCAGCAACCTAACCCATACATTTGCAATACCCTTTTTTGAGAAGACTCCAGATCACTGCTTTCACAAAAGCGATTCACCATATATGTCCTACAACTTATTTTTTTGGTTGTTTATAATACTGTTTTGTCAATTTTAGGACTTTTTAATTTCCATATAAGTTTTAGAATTAACATATCAATTTCTAAAAAATTACATTTAAGTTATGATTGGAATTACATTAGGTCTCTTGATTAATTTGGATAGAATTGTCATCTTAATATTAATTTTCTTATATATGAAATTGGTGTATTTCTCTTTGTTTAGTTCTTTAATTTTTTCACAATATTTAGTGGGTTTTAGTATAGAGGTCATGTTTTTGTTAAATTTATTCCTAAATAGTGTGTTTTATGCTACTTACAAATGGATTTTTAAATTTATTACTAATTATTTATAAATAAAAATAGCTTTATTTTTTAACATAAATTCTGTTTTAATATATAAATTAAATTTTTGATTTCCTAATTTTCTAGTAGAGGTGAATCTTTACAAAAGTAAGTGACTTGCCCATTGATGCAGATTGTATTATTCATAAAATTCATTGACCAGTTAGGTGCATATCATGGCTTTTAAATTCTGTTTATGCCACTTATTTGAATATTTACTGCTTTAGTGCTTGTATTTATTACAGGCTCAGGTTTTGTTTTGTTGTACTAAGACATCAAAAGTTATTAAATTGGTTTTGGGGAGAAATATCAACAACCTCAGATATACAGACAACACCACCCTTATGGCAGAAAGTGAAGAGGAACTAAAAAGCCTCTTGATGAAAGTGAAGGAGGAGAGTGAGAAAGTTGGCTAAAGCTCAACATTCAGAAAACTAAGATCATGGCATCTGGTCCCATCATGTCATGGGAAATAGATGGGGAAACAGTGGACACAGTGGCAGGCTTTATTTTTTGGGGGCTCCAAAATCACTGCAGATGGTGATTTCAGCCATGAAATTAAAAGATGCTTACTCCTTGGAAGCAAAGTTATGACCAACCTAGATAGCATATTTGAAAGCAGAGACATTACTTTGCCAACAAAGGTCTGTCTAGTCAAGGCTGTGGTTTTTCCAGGGTCGTGTATGGGTGTGAGAGTTGGACAGTGAAGAAAGCTGAGCACTGAAAAATTGATGCTTTTGAACTGTGATGTTGGAGAAGACTCTTGAGAGTCCCATGGACTGCTAGAAGATCCAACCAGCCCATCCTTAAGGAGGTCAGTCCTGGGTGTTCATTAGAAGGACTGATGTTGAAGCTGAAACTCCAGTACTTCGGCCACCTCATACGAAGTGTTGACTCATTGGAAAATACTCTAATGCTGGGAAGGATTGGGGGAGGGAGGAGAAGGGGATGACAGAGGATGAGATGGCTGGATGGCATCACCAACTCGATGGACATGGGTTTGAGTAGACTCCAGGAGTTAGTGATGGACAGGGAGGCCTGGCGTGCTGCGATTCATGGGGTCGCAAAGAGTTGGACATGACTGAGCAACTGAACTGAACTGAGTATGCATCAGTGCACATAAAAATGCAATGACTAAGATTTTTTAAAAATGTTTTAGTTAATGATGCATTGCTGTTTCTTTGTATATATTGAAGTATAGTCTATTTACAACATTAGCTTCATGTGTACAATGTAGTAATTCAATATTTTTATAGATTATACTCCATTTAAACTTATTACAGAGTAATGCTTATATTTCTCTGTGCTATACAGAATTTTTTTAACTTTTATTTTGCATTGAGTATAGCTGATTAACAATGTTGTATTAGTTTCTGGTGTACAACAATGTGACTCAGTTATACATATACATGTATCTATTATTTTTCAAATTCTTAGTTTCCACATATGTGTTAAAATGCCATATTTATTTTTCTCTGCCTGACTTATTTCACTAGACATAATATCCTCTAGGTCCATCCATGATGTTACAAATGGCAGTACTTCATTCTTATTTATGGCTGAGTATAACTTCATTGTATATAAATACCACATATTTTTTAACCATTCATCTGTTGATGGACACTTAGGTTGCTTTATTATCTTGACTATTGTAAGTAATGCTGCTATGGACCTTAGGGTCCATGTTTATGTTCAAGTTGGTGTTTATATTTTCTTTGGCTGTATACTCAGGAATGTAATTGCTAGGTGTTATGGTAGTTCTATTATCAGGATTTGGGGAAATTTTCATACAGTTTTCTATGGTGGCTATGTGAATTTACATTCTCACCAACAGTGTAAGAGGGTTTCTTTTGCTTCACACCCTCAATAATATTGTTATTTGTAAATCTTTGATAACAGCTATTCTGAAAGACATGCCTTGTCATTTCACTGTGGTTATGATTTGCATTTCACTGATTAGCAAGGTCAAGCATTCTTTCATATACCTGCTTATCATTTGTATTTCTCCTTTGGAAAAATGTCTATTCAAATCTAATGCCAGTTTCTTAATTTTTTTTTTTGATGTTGAGTTGTATGAGCTGTTTATATTTTTAAAATAATGATGGCTTATGGGTCTTATTATTTGTCTCTTCTAAGGACAGTAATTCTTAGCAGTTATGACTGATATAAAATTATGAATTTAAGCATTCTTCAATTCAGAATTTTTTACTGAGGTTTGCAGAAAAGATTTACTCTTCAAAACTCACCTGCCAGTCAAAATAAGTCTTATTAAATCTTTAGCAAGGGTAACTCTTTAAAACATGTAGGAATTTTCTTTTCTCAGAATTGTACTGGTTAGTGTGACCTGTAAATATATCAGTATTATGCAGTTTAGGTATGAGTAACCTTTTCAACTACAACAGCCATTCAAATTTAAGTTCAAAATCATGGGAACTACATTTCTACTATCAAATAGGATAGGATTCAACTTCTGTGAGACACAGTTTCCTTTACTGCAAGATGGAGATTTTAAAATTTACTATGTTTAGCCAAAATAATGGTTAAATATAAGAAACATAGGTTTCTTTCAACTTTGGTGGTTGCTGTTAGTACTATCACAGTTACTTTCAGAGGGAGATGCTGTATATGCTTGCAAAATTTAGTGGCATAGGACAGAATTACATATAATTAAGTCTCTTGAATAATGTTCCATCTGATACCAAGGAAGAATGAGAAGCACCATCCAGAGGAAGAATACAGTGAAATGGACTGGCAGATTATTTGCAGGAAAAGAATGTCTAAGGTTATTTATATTCTTGGCTGAATTAACTTACATATCTTCTATGTCTGATTACCTTGCATACCCAATATTTTTCTTAAGCCTGCGAAGAGCAAATCAGCATACTGCCTGACATGCAAAAAATTTTGTCTTATTTGAGATTCCACAATATCTTCAAAGTGCCCTTTCAGGAATGAAAAAAAATAATTCAGACTTCAGATATATTCCTTTTGTCATTAATTTACAATCTGTAAGACCAATAACAATAATTATTAACAAATCTGATACTGAATTTAAGAGGCCTGCACCTCCTCTTGAGAGGGTGAAAATATTATTTATTCTTGTTTGGTCTGCTAAGTGCTAATGTTCTGCTCAATCACCTGGAAAGGAAATCCACCCAACCAGGGCAATTGTTCTGGCACCAAATGTTTCCTGTATCTCTGATACAGGATACGGGGTTTGCAAGCAATTGCTGGCTACTAAATGGTTATCATAATATTCATTTTGTTTATCTTTGGATTAACACTGGGATGTGTGGGACAGAGAGACATAGAAGTTGGAGTTTTTGTGAGTTTAAGCACTTTTTACTTAGAGTTAATGAAACTCAGATAAACACTATCAAAATTATATTTGTTTACAATCCTTATAGCCCAGCATGATCTATAATATCTGTATATGATTTCTCCATCTGGCATAAACATATACACAGAATCAATAATATTATTATTAGAACTGTGTGCCAGACATTTAAGAAATACTACTAAATACTTCTGTTATATTTTTACATTTCCAGATAAAATTAAGAAAACAGGTTTATTCATACAATTTTGATATTTGCCAAGATAGTTTTATCTTTTAAAGTATTATACTTTTGATTTACTTATATCATTTTTTTTCTGGTTATATTTCCTAGGCATTCTTTTGTTCCTATACATTTATGCATATATATTCCGGTTTTTTTTAAACAAGATTTTAAGTGACTCTCAGATGAGACAATATCACTATTCATGTTTTTCTCTATGACATACAGAAAATTAAGTGTTAGTCTCATTCTTATTTCTTCATACCTACATAGATCTATCCTTTACTGCTTCATTAGTTTAAAATATTTCCTTTCATTTCTAAAACAAGACTTTAGTAGATACTTTAGAATAATTATTGATTTAGTGACCTACATTTTAATAGACAAATTTATCCACATAATCATTACCTCACCAATTGATTATATTTCCTTCTTACAAATTGCAACCCATTCCTGCTTAAGAAAAAATAAACATAAAAACTAGTACATTACTCATTTCCTCTTCATCTGTTGAATTCATCCTATTTAACTCAGTAATGAAGAAATTCAGGTATTTGGAAAATATATTTCTTTTTTTCTACATTGTCAGCATACATTTCCTTTTTTCATGTGAAAATTTACATTTTAAAACATCTTTCAAGGTGTTTAGACAACTTTTTAAAATACTTTTATATTGTCAAGTACTCAGAAAATAAAAATATTCCATTATATACCATTAAATATTGATAATGATAATGTAGATATTTAGCCAGATTATGGTCTGGCACAATGCCAAATATAACGATTACATTTCCATCACTGTGGCACAGCTTAAATACCTTGCAAATAAAATAATTTCATTCAGAATTGAGAAATCTATTTTGAAAATAGCCAGATATATGTATTTTGTTAGTTACAGTTGGAGGTTTTTGTCTGAATTTTTTCTCTTTTGTTTAGTGTTTATTCATTGTTTTATGCAATGAAAGGAAAATTGTATGTTTTATTTTTTTATTATCCCATGATTGTCCAAGTACATTCCTGATCAAAATAATTTTAAATTTAGATGTGTCCTTGAGTTAGTCTATATATCCATTCCTGTTGACATGTAAACTGTTTTTTTCTTTTTTCACACAATTTTGTTCTGATTCTTTACATATTTTTGTTAGAGAACACTGTTTCCTTATTTTCAAATTACATGTGGAGGCTTCCTTAAAATTGCAGAGTATTAAAAATAGAGGTATATATTTACCCTAAAGGCAAAACATATACATACCAGAGGCAAACAGAGTGAATGGTTAAGTACACTGCCTTGGATGTAAAGAGAAAACTGGAATCAATTCTCAGTGTTCTAGTACTAATGATATGATCTCTGGATGTTACTGTAGATATCTCAGTTTACCTGTCTTAAAACTGAATGCAGTGAGACTGACTAGGTTACAAGATCATTAGAAAAGCTAAATTGAATAGTGTGTGAATAATATTTAAACAGTGCCAGATGCATAGTCAAGAACATTATCTACTAGAAAATTCAATTTCATAGAACTTTTTTTTTTGAAGGGATAAGTAAAGAAATTTATTCTTCCTTTTTCAGTTTATCCTTATAAACAGAATTTTACTACTTCATTATCTTTCTGATTCAGGCTGGTTAAATTAGCAAAAAATGGATCAGACCGTTTTTCATGTCTGTGCCACTCCAGATTTTAGCCTCTCTGCTGTTGCTGCTGCTGCTGCTAAGTCATTTCAGTCGTGTCTGACTCTGTGCGACCCCACAGACGGCAGCCTGCCAGGCTCCTCTGTCCCTGGGATTCTCCAGGCAAGAATACTGGAGTGGATTGCCATTTCCTTCTCCAATGCATGCATGCATGCTAAGTCACTTCAGTCGTGTCTGACTCTGTGTGGCCCCATGGACAGCAGCCCATCAGGCTCTTCAGTCCACGGGATTCTCCAGGCAAGAACACTGGAGTGGGATGCCATTTCCTTCTCCATTTAGCCACTCAGTGCCATGATACAACAACTGTGTGCCATACAAACATATAAAGAATCAAAGAAGCTCAGAAACGATATTTTTATATTTTATTCTTCTGTCCTCATTCTTCTTTTTCCTTCCTACCATTTCTCAATACTCTCCTTTCCCCTCTCTTCCTCTCTCTACCTATTAAACCACTCTTTTTTCTTCCTTTTCCTTGTAATATGAATTTTAAGAACTTAACAAAAATAAAAGATGTAAACAGAGCAGCAGTTTGCTAGATGAAAATTAATTCAGAGTAAACATTGAATTTGGTGTATTAGTATTAAGAGTGTAGTGGAAACAATGTATCTAACACGTAATTTTTTTCAGAGATATGAAGAATGATAGCTATTTCAATTATCAACAGAGAGTTTAGTGCTACAGTTTACTAGATAGCACTATTTTGAAAAAATTCCTTGGTTCATTACTTGCTGACCTTACTCATGAACAGAGGATCTTAAGCTAGGCTGAGAATCAAATGAAGACTTTTATTTTATTTTTTAAGTGCAGATTCTTGAGTGTCACATCTAGATATTGTGATTTAGTAAGTCAAAACTGCAAATGAGAATAAAAGTTTATAATCTAAATAATTTGTTGTTCCCTGATCATTGTAAAAAAGAAAAGCAAAATTATTTGCAAGTCACATATTTTAAAAAGATGCGATATATAAAGAACTCCCAGCATTTCACAATAGGAAATAAACAAGCTGTTGTCATTGTTCAGTTGTTTCCAACTTTTTGTGACCCCCATAGACTGCAGCACACCAGGCTTCCCTGTCCTTCACCATCTCCCAGAACTTGCTCAAACCGATGGCCACTGAGCCAGTGATGCCATCCAACCATTTCATCCTCTGTCGTTCCCTTCTCCTCCTGCCTTCAATCTTTACTAGCATCATGGTCTTTTACAATGAGTCAATCCTTTGCATCAGGTGACCAAAATATTGGCACATCAGCATCAGTATTTCCAATGAATATTCAGGTCCAATTTTCCTTTAGGATTGGCAGATTTGATCTCCTTGCAGTCCAAGGGACTTTCAAGAGTCTTCTCCAACACCACAGTTCAAAATCATCAATTCTTATGTGCTCAGCTTTTTTATGTTCCAACTCTCTCAACCATACATGACAATTGGAAAAACCATAGCTTTGACTCTATGGACCTTTGTTGGCAAAGTAATGTCTCTGCTTTTAAATACACTGCCTAGGTTTGTGATAGCTTTTCTTCCAAAGAGCAAGCATTTCATAATTTCATGTCTGTAGTAACCATCTACAGTGATTTTGGAGCCCAAGAATAAAGTCTGTCATTGTTTCCATTGTTTCCCTATCTATTTGCCATGAAGTGTTAGGACCAGATTCCTTGATCTTCATTTTTTGAATGCTGGGTTTTAAGCAAGTTTTTTCACTCTCCTCTTTTACCTTCATCAAGATGCTCTTTAGTTCCTCTTCGCTTTCTGCCATAATGGTGGTGTCATCTGCATATCTGAGGTTATTTATATTTCTCTCAGCAATCTTAAGTCCAGTTTGTGATAAATCCAGCCTAGTATTTCACATGTACACTGCATATAAGTTAAATAAGCACGGTGACAATATTCAGCCTTAATGTACTCCTTTCCCAATTTGGAACCAGTCCATTGTTCCATGTCTAGTTCTAACTTTTGCTTCTTGACCTGCATGCAGGTTTTTCAGGAGGCAGCTAAGGTGATCTGGTATTCCCATCTCTTTAAGAATTTTCCACAGTTTGTTGTGATCCACACAGTCAAAGGCTTTACCATTGTCAATGAAGCAGAAGAATTTTTTTTTTTCTGGATTCTCTAGCTTTTTCTAGAGAAAAACAAATGTTTTGAATTTTATTTCTGGTTCCTTTGCCTTTTCTAAATCCAGTTTGTACATCTGGAATTTCACAGTTCATGTAATGTTGAAGCCTAGCTTGAAGGATTTTGAGCATGATCTTGCTTATATGGTAAATAAGTGCAATTGTGTGGTTGTGTTGTTTGGCATTGCTCTTCTTTGGGATTGGAATGAAAATGGACCTTTTCAAGTCTTGTGGCCACTGCTGAGTTTTCCAAATTTGCATATTGAGTGCAGCCCTTTCACAGCATCATCTTTTAGGATTTGAAATAGCTCAATTGGAATTCTGTCACCTCCACTGGCTTTGTTGTTATTTATGCTTCCTAAGGACCATTTGACTTCACACTCCAGGATGTCTTGCTCGAGACACCAACATGGTTATCTGGGTCATTAAAATCTTTTTTTATATAGTTCTTCTGTGTGATTTATATAGTTCTTCTGATTCTGTGTGTATTATATATAACTTTATATCTATTCAAATGCGTGTGGGTATAAGTTTGTACTTCAGGGCTAAACTTGCCTGTTACTCCAAGCATCTCTTCACTTCATACATTTTCATTCCAGTCCCCTATGATGAAAAAGACATCTTTTGGGGTGTTAGTTCTAGAAGATCTTGATAATAAAATAAAAATTCATTTTTTAACAAATAGGTGAAAAACTTCAGACTCTGTAACGAAAAGAATATAAACATAATAAACAATTCCCTGAAAAGATATTCAGTATCATTAGCCATTAAGGAAATTAATTAAAGCCATGTGTAACACCACTACATACTCATGAGAATGACTTTTTAAAATGTATCTAACCATACATAATACTGGTGAGGATGTACAGCAATAAGAGCACTGTATGTTTCTGTGAGGACACTGAAAGACCTGATTATTTTTTATAAACTTAAATACTTTCTATATGTGAAATGCTGGGATGGATGAAGCACAAGCTGGAATCAAGATTGCCAGGAGAGATATCAATAACCTCAGATACGCAGATGACACCGCCCTTAAGGCAGAAAGCAAAGAGAAACTAAAGAGCCTTTTGATGATGGTGAAAGAGGACAGTGAAAAATTTCCCTAAAACTCAGCATTCAAAAAATGAAGATATGGTATCTGGTCCCATTCACTTCATGGCAAATAAATGGGGAAACAATGTAAATAGTAACAGACTTTATTTTCTTGGTCTCCAAAGTCACTGTAGATGGTGACTGCAGCCATGAAATTAAGTCACTTGCTCATTGGAAGAAAAGCTATGACAGACCTAAACGACATATTTAAAAGCAGAGACATTACTTTGCCAACAAAGGTCCGTCTTGTCAAAGCTATGGTTTTTCCAGTAGTCATGTATGGATGTGAGAGCTGGACTATGAAAAAAGCTGAGAGCCTAAGAATTGATGCTTTTGAACTCTGGTGTTGGAGAAGACTCTTGAGAGTCCCTTGAACTGCAAGGAGATCAGACCAGTCAATCCTAAAGGAAAGCAGTCCTGAATATTCATTGGAAATACTGATGCTGAAGCACTGATATTTTAGCCGCCTGATGCAAAGGATAGACTCATTTGAAAAGACCCCGATGTTCAGAAAGACTGAAGGCTGAAGGAGAAGGGGACATCAGAGGATGAGATAGTTGGAGGGCATCATTGACTTGATGGACATGAATTTGAGCAAGTGCCAAGAGATGGTGCTGGACAGGAAAGCCTGTTGTGCTGCAGTCCATGGGGTCACAAACAGTCGAAATGACTGAGGAACTGAACTGATACGATTCGTGAAGCTAGCACCTGGTAAATTACCTTACCTTGAGTAATAAACACTTACATTCAGACAAATGCTGTATGAGAACATTTCTAGCAGCTCTAGTCAGGATCACCAGAAATCTTAACACAACCCAAGTGTCTTGTACCAGTTGAATGGATAAGTAATATGCAGTACATCCATATAATGGAATACTATTCAGAATAAAGATAATTGCAACCTCCTTCAAAAGGTCCCATGCATGTGCTGCTACACTCAAGGCTCTCAACCCTGCAGCTTGCCGCCGCCGACCTACGCCTTTGCCAGTGACTCTTGGACACTCCCAGGCAAATCTGGATCAGTCTCTTGTGGGATCACTGCTCCTTTCTTCTGGATCCTGGTGCACACAGGGTTCTGTTTGTGCCCTCCTAGAGTTTATTTCCCAGTCCTGTGTAAGTTCTGGCAGTTCTATGGTGGAATAAATGACAATCTCCTCCAAGAGGGCTATGCCATACCCAAGTTTACTGTACCCAGAGACCCTGCCCCTGCGGTAGTCTACTGCTGAACCCACCTCCACAGGAGACACTCAAACACAGTTCTGTGTCAGTCTCTGTGGGGTCTCTGGGTCCTGATATGGACAAAGTTTGTTTGAGCCCTCTGAGCATTTCTGGCAGGAATGGGGTTTGATTCTAAATGTGAATTTGCCCCTCCTACCATCTTGCAGGGGCTTCTCCTTTGCCCTTGGACATAGGGTATCTCCTTTAAGATGCTCCAGAGTCACATAGCCATTGCTCCAACACCTACCATCTTGCTGGGTAAATAACAGGGATGGAACACAGCTCCACCCATCAATAGAAAATTGGATTAAATATTTACTGAGCATGGCCTCGCCCATCAGGATATGACCCAGTTTACCCCTCAGTCAGACTCTCCCATAAGGAAGCTTCCATAAGCCTCTTCAGACAGACTGAAATCACAATCACAGAAAACTAACCAAACTGATCACCCTGACAACAGCCTTGTCTAACTCAATGAAACTATGAGCCATGCCATGTAGGGCCACCCAAGATGGACGGGTCATGGTGGAGAGTTCTGACAAAATGTGGGCCACTGAAGGAAGGGATGGCAAACCACTTCATTACTCTTGCCATGAGAACCTCATGAACTGTATGAAAAGGCAAAAATATAGGACACTGAAAGATGAAATCCCCAGGTCGTTAGGTGCCCAATATGCTACTGGAGATCAGTGGAGAAATAATTCCAGAAAGACTAAAGAGACCGAGAAAAAGCAAAAACAACACCCAGTTTTGGATGTGACTGATAGTAGAAGCAAAGTCTGAAGCTTTAAAGAGCAGTATTGCATAGGAACATGGAATCTTAGGCCCATGAATCAAGTCAAATTGGAAGTGGTCAAACAGGGGATGGCAAGAGTGAACATTGACATTTTAGGAATCAGCGAGGTAAAATGGACTGGAATGGGTGAATTTAACTCAGATGAATATTATATCTACTACAGTGGGCAAGAATCCCTTAGAAGAAATGGAGTAGCCATTCATAGTCAACAAAAGAGTACAAAATGCAGTACTTGGATACAATCTCGAAAATGACAGAATGATCTCTGTTCATGGCTGCAATCATCATAAGCAGTGATTTTGGAGTCCAGAAAAATAAAGTCAGCCACTGTATCCACTGTTTCCCCCATCTATTTGCCATGAAGTGATGGGACCAGATGGAAACAGTGACAGTTTATTTTGGGGGGTTCCAAAACCACTGAAGATTGTAACTGTAGCCATTAAATTAAAAGATGCTTATTCCTTGGAAGAAAAGTTATGATAAACCTAGACAGCATATTAAAAAGCAGATACATTATTTTTCCAACAAAGTGCATCTAGTCAAAGCTATTATTTTTCCAGTAGCCATGTATGAATGTGAGATTTGGACTATAAAGAAAGCTGAGCACTGAAGAATTGATCCTTTTGAACTATGGTGCCAGAGATGACTCTTGAAAGTCCCTTGGACAGCAAGGAGATCCAACTAGATCATCCTAAAGGAAATCAGTCCTGAATATTCATTTGAAGGACAAATGCTGAAGCTGAATCTCCAATACTTTGGCCACCTGATGCAAAGAATTGACTCATTTGAAAAGATCCTTATGCTGGGGAAGATTGAAGGCAGGAAGAGAAGGGGATGGCAGAGGATGAGATGGTTGGATGGAATAACTGCCTCAATAGACATAAGTTTGAGTAAACTCTGGAAGTTGGTGATTGACAGGTAGGCCTGGTGTGTTGCAGTCCATGGGATTGCAAAGAGTCAGACACGACTGAGCAAATTGAACTGGTTCAGAATAAAAGCAAGCTACTGATAAATACAACATATTGGATAAATCTCAAAGGCATTATGCTAAGTGAAATAAGCATGCCAGGTTTCCCTGTCCATCACCAAGTCCTAGAGTTTGTTCAAACTCATGTCCATCGAGTCAGCAATGCCATACAACTATCTCATCCTCTCTCATTCTCTTCTCCTCCTGCCTTCAATCGTTCCCAGCATCAGAGTCTCTTCGAAGGAGTCAGTTCTTCTCATCAGGTGGCCAAAGTATTGGAGTTTCAGTTTTAGCATCAGTCCTTCCAATGAACACCCAGGACTGATTTCCTTTAGGATTGATGGGGTGGATCTCCTTTCAGTCCAAGGGACTCTCAAGAGTCTTCTCAAACACCAAAGTTCAAAAGGATCAATTCTTCAGTGTTCAGCTTTCTTTATAGTCCAAATCTCATATCCATACATGGCCACTGGAAAAACCATAGGTTTAACTAGGTGGATATTTGTTGGCAAAGTAATGTGTCTGCTCTTTAATATGCTGTCTAGGTTGGTCATAACTTTTCTTCCAAGGAGCAAACATCCTTTAATTTCATGGCTGTAGTCACAATCTACAGTGATTTTGGAACCTAAGAAAATAAAGTCGGTCACTGTTCCAATTGTTTCCCCACCTATTTCTCATGAAGTGATGGGACTGGATGCCAAGATCTTCGTTTTTTAAATGCTGAGTTTTAAGTCAGCTTTTTCGGTCTCCTCTTTCACTTTCATCAAGAGGTTCTTTAGTTCATCTTCACTTTCTGTGATAAAAGTGGTGTCATCTGCGTATCTGAGGTTATTGATATTTCTCCCTGCAATCTTGATTGCCCCTTAGGCTTCATCCTGCCTGGCATTTTTCATAATATACTCTACATATAAGTTAAATAAGCAGAGTGACAATGTACAGCCTTGATGTACTCCTTCCCTGATTTGGAAACAGTCTGTTATTCCATTTCCAGTTCTGAAAGTTGCCTCTTGACCTGCATACATATTTCTCAGCAGTCAGGTAAAGTGGTCTGGTATTCCCATCTCTTGAAGAATTTTCCACAAGTTTTTGTGATCTACACAGTCAAAGGCAGTGGCATGGTCAGTAAAGTAGAAGTAGATGTTTTTCTGGAACTCTCTTACTTTTTTGATGACCCAACAGATGTTGATAATTTAATCTCTGGTTCCTCTGCCTTGTCTAAATCTAGCTTGAACATCTGGAAGTTCATGGTTCACATACTATTGAAGCCTGGCTTGGAGAATTTTGAGCATTACTTTGCTAGCCTGTGAGATGAGATGAATGCAATTAATATTTATTAAGTAATGAAAACATTTGAAGGGAGAGCAGTGAGATTTTACATTCAGGAACTTGTAAAGATATTTGAATGGTGGGGACTTCATAGGTAAATATTAAATTCCTGAGGAGACCAACTTTAATGTTGTTTGAAAATGAGAGTATTTATTCCTTGAAAGATAAACCTAAATATTGAGTCAGCCAAAAGTTTTGTTTGGGTTTTTACATAATATCTTGCAGAAAATAACGAATGAACTTTTTGGCCAAACAAATAATATAAATTTGGGAGCAGCATATGACGGAATGGTCAGTGTGAAAAGACTCTACAGAAGGCATGAGGATATGCATCTGTCTGTTTCTCAGACAAAGAGATAAACAGTCGGTGTTCAATGGATACAGTAAGTGGTGACAGTGGAAAAATTTACAGTGGCTGGGTTTGAATTTGAGACAAAAGAAGAATCTCTCCTCCTGCTCACCTCTATCTCCTTCCTCCCTCTCCTATTCTTCATGTAACTCTGTGAACCTCTCTGGTTATCCCTCATGGTGGAGAATCTTTTCACCATTAACCTAGAAGTTTCATTATCAGTGCTGTATAGTTGGAGAAGTCTTGAGACTATTGGAAGAATAAAACTGAAATCCAGAGGCAGGAGACTTAAGCCCAAAACCTGAGAAAACCAGAAAACTCCTGACTACATGGAACATTAAGGAATAAGAGACCATCCAAAACCTCAATACCTACACCAAAACCAACCACCACCCAAGAGCCAATAAGCTCCAGAACAAGACATACCACGCAAATTCTTTAGCAACACAGGAACATAGACCTGAGTGTCAACATACAGGCTGCCCAAAGTCACACTTAACACAAAGACCCATCGCAAAACTCATTACTGAACACTCCATTGCACTCCAGAGAGAAGAAATCTATTTCCACACAGCAGGACACTGACACAAGCTTCTCTAACCAGGAAACCTTGACAAGCCAATCGTCCAACCCCACCCACTGGGTAAAATCTCCACAATAAAAAGGAACCACAGACCACCAGAATACAGAAAGCCCACTCCAGACACAGCAATCTAAATAAGATGAAAAGGCAGAGAAATACCCAACAGGTAAAGGAACATGAAAAATGCCCACCAAGTCAAACAAAAGAGGTGGAAATAGGAAATCTACCTGAAAAAGAATTTAGACTAATGATAATAAAAATGATCCAAAATCTTGAAAACAAAATGGAGTTACAAATAAATAGCCTGGAGACAAAGATTGAGAAGATACAAGAAATGTTTAACAAAGACCTAGAAGAAATAAAAAAGAGTCAATTAAAAATGAATAATGCAATAAATGAGATCAAAACTCTTTGGAGGGACCATGAGTAGAATAATGGAGACAGAAGATAGGATAAGTGAGGTAGAAGATAAAATGTTGGAAATAAATGAAACAGAGAGGAAAAAAGAAAAAAGAATCAAAAGAAATGAGGACAACCTCAGGGACCTCTGGGACAATGTGAAATGCCCCAACATTCAAATCATAGGAGTCCCAGAAGAAGAAGACAAAAAGAAAGGCCATGAGAAGTTACTCGAGGAGATAATAGCTGAAAACTTCCCTAAAATGGGGAAGGAAATAGCCACCCAAGTCCAAGAAACCCAGAGAGTCCCAAACAGGATAAACCCAAGGCGAAACACCCCAAGACACATAGTAATCAAATTAACAAAGATCAAACACAAAGAACAAATATTAAAAGCAGCAAGGGAGAAACAACAAATAACACACAAAGGGATTCCCATAAGGATAACAGCTGATCTATCAATAGAAACCCTTCAGGCCAGAAGGGAATGGCAGGACATACTTAAAGTAATGAAAGAGAATAGCCTACAACCTAGATTACTGTACCCAGCAAGGCTCTCATTCAGATATGAAGGAGAACTCAAAAGCTTTACAGACAAGCAAAAGCTGAGAGAATTCAGCACCACCAAACCAACCCTTCAACAAATGCTAAAGGATCTTCTCTAGACAGGAAACACAGAAAGGTTGTATAAACGCGAACCCCAAACAACAAAGTAAATGGCAACCGGACCATACCTATCAATAATTACCTCAAATGTAAATGGGTTGAATGCCCCAACCAAAAGACAAAGACTGGCTGAATGGATACAAAAACAAGACCCCTATATATGCTGTCTACAAGAGACCCACCTCAAAACAAGGGACACATACAGACTAAAAGTGAAGGGCTGGAAAAAAATATTTCACACAAATGGAGACCAAAAGAAACCAGGAGTCGCAATACTCATATCAGATAAAATAGACTTTCAGATAAAGGCTGTGAAAAGAGACAAAGAAGGACACTACATAATGATCAAAGGATCAATCCAAGAAGAAGATATAATAATTATAAACATATATGCACCGAACATAGGAGCACCACAATATGTAAGGCAAACGCTAATGAGTATGAAAGAGGAAATTAATAGTAACGCAATAATAGTGGGAGACTTTAATACCCCACTCACAGCTATGGATAGATCAACTAAACAGAAAGTTAACAAGGAAACGCAAACTTTAATGGACACAATGGACCAGCTAGACCTAATTGACATCTATAGGACGTTTCACCCCTAAACAATCCACTTCATCTTTTTCTCAAGCACACACGGATCCTTCTCCAGAATAGATCACATCCTGGGTCATAAATCTAGTCTTGGTAAATTCAAAAAAATTGAAATCATTCCAGTCATCTTTTCTGACCACAGTGCAGTAAGATTAGATCTCAATTACAGGAAAAAAAATTATTAGAAATTCAAACATATGGAGGCTAAACAACACGCTTCTGAATAACCAACAAATCATAGAACAAATCAAAAAAGAAATCAAAATATGCATAGAAATGAATGAAAATGAAAACACAACAACCCAAAACCTATGGGACACTGTAAAAGCAGTGCTAAGGGGAAGATTCATAGCATTACAGGCCTACCTCAAGAAACAAGAAAAAAGTCAAATAAATAACCTAACTCTACACCTAAAGCAACTAGTGAAGGAAGAAATGAAGAACCCCAGGGTTAGTAGAAGGAAAGAAATCTTAAAATTTAGGGCAGAAATAAATGCAAAAGAAACTAAAGAGACCATAGCAAAAATCAACAAAGCTAAAAGCTGTTTTTTTGAAAAAATAAACAAAATTGACAAACCATTAGCAAGACTCATTAAGAAACAAAGGGAGAAGAACCAAATTAACAAAATTAGAAATGAAAATGGAGAGATCACAACAGACAACACTGAAATACAAAGGATCATAAGAGACTACTACCAGCAGCTCTATGCCAATAAAATGGACAACTTGGGAGAAATGGACAAGTTCTTAGAGAAGTATAACTTTCCAAAACTGAACCAGGAAGAAATAGAAGATCTTAACAAAACGATCACAAGCAAGGAAATCGAAACTATAATCAGAAATCTTCCAGCAAACAAAAGCCCAGGACCAGATGACTTCACAACTGAATTCTACCAAAAATTCAGAGAAGAGCTAACACCTATCTTATTCAAACTCTTCCAGAAAATTGCAGAAGAAGGTAAACTTCCAAACTCATTCTATGAGGCCACCATCACCCTAATTCCAAAACCAGACAAAGATGCCACAAAAAAAGAAAACTACAGGCCAATATCACTGATGAAATAGATGCAAAAATCCTTAACAAAATTCTAGCAAACAGAATTCAACAACATATTAAAAAAAATCATACACCATGACCAAGTGGGCTTTATCCCAGGAATGCAAGGATTCTTTAATATCTGCAAGTCAATCAATGTGGTACACCACATTAACAAATTGAAAGATAAAAACCATATGATTATCTCAATAGATGCAGAAAAAGCCTTTGACAAAATTCAACATCCACTTATGATTAAAACTCTCCAGAAAGCAGGAATAGAAGGAACATACCTAAACATAATAAAAGCTACATATGACAAACCCACAACAAACATTACTCTCAATGGTGAAAAATTGAAAGCATTTCCCCTAAAATCAGGAACAAGACAAGGGTGCCCACTCTCACCACTCCTATTCAACATAGTTTTGGAAGTGTTGGCCACAGCAATAAGGGCAGAAAAAGAAGTAAAAGGAATCCAGATAGGAAAAGAAGAAGTGAAACTCTTGCTGTTTGCAGATGACATGATCCTCTACATAGAAAACCCTAAAGACTCTACCAGAAAATTACTAGAGCTAATCAACGAATATAGTAAAAAGTTGCAGGATATAAAATTAACACACAGAAATCTCTTGCATTCTTATACACTAACAATGAGAAAACAGAAAGAGAAATTAAGGAAACAATACCATTCTCCATTACAACAAAAAGAATAAAATTCTTAGGAGTATATCTACCTAAAGAAACAAAAGACTTATCCATAGAAAACTATAAAACACTGATGAAAGAAATCAAAGAAGACACAAACAGATGGAGAAATATACCATGTTCATGGATTGGAAGATCAATATTGTCAAAATGGCTATACTATCCAAAGCAATCTATAGATTCAATGCACTCCCTATCAAGCTACCAATGGTATTTTTCTCAGAACTAGAACAAATAATTTCACAATTTGTATGGAAATACAAAAAACCTCGAATAGCCAAAGTAATCTTGAGAAAGAAGAATGGAACTGGAGGAATCGACCTGCCTGACTTCAGACTATACTACAAAGCCACAGTCGTCAAGACAGTATGGTACTGGAACAAAGACAGAAATATAGATCAATGGAACAGAATAGAAAGCCCAGAGATAAATCCATGAACCTATGGTCACCTTATCTTCGCCAAAGGAGGCAAGGATGCACAATGGAAAAAAGACACCCTCTTTAACAAGTGGTGCTGGGAAAACTGGTCAACCACTTATAAAAGAATGAAACTAGAACACTTTCTAACACCATATACAAAAATAAACTCAAAATGGATTAAAGATCTAAATGTAAGACCAGAAACTATAAAACTCCTAGAGGAGAACATAGGCAAAACACTCTCTGACATAAATAACAGCAGGATCCTCTATGACCCACCTCCCAGAATATTGGAAATAAAAGCAAAAATAAACAAATGGGACCTAATGAAACTTAAAAGCTTTTGCACAACAAAGGAAACTATAAGCAAGGTGAAAAGACAGCTCTCAGATTGGGAGAAAATAATAGCAAATGAAGCAACAGACAAAGGATTAATCTCAAAAATATACAAGCAACTCCTCCAGCTCAACTCCAGAAAAATAAATGACCCAATCAAAAAATGGGCCAAAGAACTAAACAGACATTTCTCCAAGGAAGATATACAGATGGCTAAAAAACACATGAAAAGATGCTCAACATCACTCATTATCAGAGAAATGCAAATCAAAACCACGATAAGGTACTATTATACTCCAGTCAGGATGGCTTCTATCCAAAAGCCTAGAAGCAATAAATGCTGGAGAGGGTATGGAGAAAAGGGAACCCTCTTACACTGTTGGTGGGAATGCAAACTAGTACAGCTGCTATGGAAAACAGTGTGGAGATTTCTTAAAAAACTGGAAATAGAACTGCCATATGACCCAGCAATACCACTTCTGGGCATACACACCAAGGAAACCAGATCTGAAAGAGACACGTGCACCCCAATGTTCATCGCAGCACTGTTTATAATAGCCAGGACATGGAAGCAACCTAGATGCCCATCAGCAGAGGAATGGATGAGGAAGCTGTGGTACATATACACCATGGAATATTACTCAGCCATTAAAAAAGAATTCATTTGAATCAGTTCTAATGAGATGGATGAAACTGGAGCCCATTATACAGAGTGAAGTAAGCCAGAAAGATAAAGAACATTACAGCATGCTAACACATATATATGGAATTTAGAAAGATGGTAACGATAGCCCAATATGCAAAACAGAAAAAGAGACACAGATGTATAGAACAGACTTTTGGACTCTGTGGGAGAAGGCAAGGGTGGGATGTTTCAAGAGAACAGCATCGAAACATGTATGTTACCTATGGTGAAACAGATCACCAGCCCAGGTTGGGTGCATGAGACAAGTGCTCGGGCCTGGTGCACTGGGAAGACCCAGAGGGATCGGGTGGAGAGGGAGGTGGGAGGGGGGATCGGGATGGGGAATACATGTAAAACCATGGCTGATTCATGTCAATGTATGACAAAAACCACTACAATATTGTAAAGTAATTAGCCTACAACTAATTTAAAAAAATTACCATAAAAAAAAGAATTTTAGAAACAAAATTTAACATACTGAAGAAGAAAGAGGATTGATGTTGAATTCTAGAGAAAAGTTATTTATTGTTGTCTTATGTCTTGGGTTATTTGAGCAGCAACATTATAAAGCACATTGTATAAATCATAGAAATCATAGTTTATATTCCACTAACAAGATTAGTAAGAATAGAATCCATAGATAAAAGGCATCAGGTTAGTACTGAATACCATTGGGAATTATGAGGTAATAAGCCAATTTTTTTTTTCTCTCCTCCTTCTGAAGCCAATCTCAAATAAAAAGTGTCATTGAAGACTATGCATATAGGAGTCCCAGGTAAAGGAGGGGAAATATAAATTAATAATAAGAGCTAAAAATGAGGGGACAGTATGGAAGAGTACAGGAAAATCATTAGGAAACTCGAGAAAAGTCACTATTTTGATAAACTTATATTGTCTGGTATTTGATAGAAAAATAAGAACAAATACATACCATGTGGTCCACATAATATTCATATATGTTATGATTTATTTTTTAAGCAATTGGTAAACAGCCAATTGATGGATTCCAGCCATTTTCCAATATTAAAAAGAATTAAGATCTTTTGAGTATTTAATTTAAATCTCAAAGGATCTTATTTATCTACTCATATGTTCTATTAGTGAAATATTTCATAGTATATCTATTGTTTGATTTCTTAGTTATTGTTACCAAACAATTGTGGTACATTATGAAAAGAGGGAATTAGAAGAAAACTGAAGAATAGAATATAATGGGTTGGCCAAAAAGTCCATTTGGCTTTTTCCATAACATCTTATATACATTGATCCATCTGAGGAAACCATTATCTGAAAAAATGAGAGCACCAGGAAGCAGTCATATTGTAACCAGCAAAAGAAAGTTGCTCATTAAGATAAAAGATGTGAAGATATATATATATCAATGTGACTAGAAGGATACTTCATGAGAAAACCATCCTTTCCTGGAAACTGTTAAACTGTGAACATAGGTTTTGAAATTACTTTTACATAACCCAGTGCCTATGATAGTTGACAGGGTCTTCTAGTACTAGATATTAGTCATGTTAGGGGATACTGGAGCTTTATAACTCAACAAAAATAATGATCTAGTGTAATGTAAGTCTCCAAATGGTGTCTTGGTGGTTCAAAACTAGAGTAGATGCTAAAGCAAAAAGTGCATTATTCTCAAGAAATCCGATATTTCTTTTGACTTCTGTGCTACAGTATTGTTCCAGGTCACTACCATCTCCCTTCTCGAGCCTTATTCAGCCAGCTCTTGAGCTTCCCTATCCATTTCAGCCTATGCCCACATGTTCTGTTCTCCACAGCACAGTCAGAGTGATGCCGTTTAAAATTTAATCTTATTATATAACTTATTCTATGGGCTTATTGCTCTTCCTTGACCCACATTAAAGAATACCCTGTCTCAGCACCTTTGTAGTTATTGTTCTCTTCATGAGGAATATTCTATGCATAAATGTCCTTAGTTTTCTCCAGCCCTTCATTCAGATCTTCACTCCAGATATTCATCTCATTCTTCACCAACCAGATGATCTAGTATACCTTTCTGATTCACTTATTACCACCTTATTGTTTTAGTTTCTTCAAAACACTTATGTATTTAATTTTTCATCCATTAGATGAAAAGTATATGAATGCAGAATTTCGTTTGGTTCATTACTAAATTCATTGTCTAGAATTGATAGAATCTTAATTTTTCTTACATGAATGAAAGAATGGGAAGCAAAAATATAGAGAATTGTTTTTCAAACACAAATAACTAGTATAGCATTTCCAGTCATCTTTCTGTAATGGTGGAAACATTCTATATTTCTGCCTATATATTTCCATTCTATATCGTGCTATGTAATACAATAGCCACTAGAAAAATGAGCCTATTAAGCATCTAAAATGTGGCTAGTTAAACTGGGTTGTATTTATTTTCTTAAATTAAATTTGAACAGCCACATTTCAATTGTATTGGACAGGTAACATGGGACAATAACAAAGACAGGTGAATAACTAAGCCTATTAGCATAGCATATTGAGCAAAATATTATTGTGCAATTAACATTTTTTAAATGTCCCATTGAAACTGCTATGTTTGAAATGAGTGTCCTGGTGTTACTACATTATTAAAAGTTTCAATTTTGACTCCAAAAACCTCATTTGACTTATTATTGTAGTTCAATTATGTGCTACTGGAACATAAAGTTTATAAGTAAACATTATTTTTTAACTACTGAGAACAGAATGAAAATAGAAATGAAAATTTTGATTATCAGATTGTCAAAATATCTATTAAACAGTTATTTCTAGTGTTGCAAAAATCTGAATGGATTTATGTAAAATATTTACAATTAAATACTTTATCAATTCAATTTCATGTTTGGCTGGTGATCACAGTCCACAGATGAAGGAAGCTAAGGACATGGAGAGCTGATTGTTCTGAGCATGTGCAGGGGCTTACAACCATGGATACTGAGGGATAACTGTATACATATTTACCAATGAAATGATTAGATCCAGGTTAAATGTATTTGGTATACAATGTATAGCTTCAATGAAGCTAGCATTTATAACAATGCAGTCATATCTTTAACATCCAAGGATAATGGATTTACATTAATACAAATGTATTAAAACCTGTTGTTGAAGTACTTATGTGGGATTAAACCACTAATTGTTTCCAAAAAAGATAATAATATATATTTTGTGTATGTATTAATATGTTTATAATTTGATTGCATAAGCCATCAACAAGTACTTTTATTTACTAATTTATATGTTTCAGGAGACTAATGGTGATAACTGAACTGGCTAAGATTAATAATTATCACTGAAGTAAAAGCTAACAATTAGTTAGTCCTTGGCCTTCTAAGTAAGCATATTATGTAACTGCATTTTCTTAGGTAAAGCTCTTTCAGCTTACCAAATAAAAATTTCCACTATACATTTTTCATCCTCCTCCTAGATTCTAATTACCTGTTCAAGGTATCACTATAATTTACCAACCTCTCCTTCTGTCTGTTCTCTATCACATGCATCTTTAACTTGGAGAAATCATAATTAGAAAGAGTAGACCTATAAGTCAGTTAAGATGCTTCTGTTTGCAAGAAAGATAATGTACTACTTGTAATTGTGGCTCAGCTGGTAAAGAATCTGCCTGTGATGTGGGAGACCTGTGTTCGATCCCTGGGTTGGGAAGATCTTCTGGAGAAGGGAAAGGCTACCCGCTTCAGTATTCTAGCCTGGAGAATTCCGTGGACTAAATAGTCCATGGGATTGCAAAGAGTCAACACAACTAAGTGACTTTCACTCACTTGCAGTGACTGGAGTTTTAATGTAAATTTATTGACTCCGGAGTTCAAAAGTTCAAAGGTGGGGATAACTGAACTTGGATTAATGGGTGCCACTTGTTTCCAAAGTATATGTTTGTTTTTTTCTTCTTTCTGCATTCACTGAAAAGTTCCTGGGATTCAATGCTTTCACCTTGTTCACTTGCCCAACCATGAATCTTTGAGTGGATTATACCTGGTTAAAGTCTACTGAACTATTTTAACTTTAGAGTAAGGGGTGAGGTCTTTTCTGGATCTTCACACACCTCACTTTATAACTGGAGTCCATTAGACAGGAAGAAAGAAAAGTTTATCTTAGGAAGAACAAAAACTACAGAGTTAGATTCCTACTTCCTATATTCCTGACCTGAACAGACTCCCCTGCTATAAGAAAATCACTTGGACAGAGCTTGGTGATAAAATGAGTTTAGTCTCTATTGTGGTGTGTAAAGTATAACACTTAATTATCTGAAGCCACCACATCTGTTCATTTTCCTATGATTCTTTTGCATGTTCACAAATGTTTCACTCTTTGACTAGGGCAGTTATTTACCTCTTTCACATAAGTATTCATAGGTTTCATTTGTGTGGGTTAGAAATGACAAATGCACTGTAGTGTAGCATTAAGTGTCAAATAAGATCAGGGTATATGTTATTTAGATAAGGCTTGTTAATCTGGCATCAGATTTCTTTTCGGTTGGGCTTCTTTTTGAAATAGTCTTATGTCTTGTTTCATACTTATCATGAATTAATGATGGTAAAGTCTCTAATTCCCATCAATATCATCCACAGGAGATAGAATACACATCATTATAAACTATTTCTGTTACTATAACAAAAGACAATGTAACAGAAATATATTTATTTTTACATGTATATGTATAACTTGAAAAAAACACAAACATTTATTCAGAATGTTTGGACATTTTTTTCACTAGGCTACATAAAAAGATTGTAAGGAAATAAAATACCTCATAAAGGCAAGCTAAGCTATTATAGAAAACATTAGTATCTTTAACATAAAAATGGCATCATGAAATAAGAAAACAGGTGGGTCATACATAATACACTATTGAAAATAAAATAAGAATTAGGAAAAAAAAATGATTTTCCACCTACAAGTTCTAAAGGTAGTGTAAATTATAACTTGATGTTTTCTGAAATGATTTGAGTCTGATTTATAGAATGTAGAACTGACAAGAAGGTGTAGGAATTGCCACAGCTCAACTCTGGCTTAGGGCTTTGAAGTGGTGTTATATAGTTATTTTCACAGTAAAATGGTTCACCTTTCATTTTATAGAGCATGATGATGGATGGCACTTTGGGAGCCTTGAAGTGATATGTGGCAGCCCCAAACACTGAGATATACATCCAGTGTTTAAACAGCAATCCACCACTGGGCACTGCAGATGAATATGCTGGCTTTTGGCATGATTTAATTATGTCATGGGCAGCAAATGAAATTTTCCTAGGAAGATTAACTGACTTTATCAAAAGTAAATTTATCCATCAATATAGCATTACCATATTTTAATATTGTCACATAGAATAGTGAAGAGATTGTTTAATAAAAATTATATGAAGAAATTGCATTGCTGGCACAGTGGAACTGTATTACACTTAAGACCTTACCTGTATTGCCTTCAAAAGATAACTGCAAATAATTTAACCTCTCTGAGGCTTTTTTCCCCCTCTAAAATGAGGACACAATTACTTGCTCTATTTGTTATCATTATTTATTGTTAAATAAAAATGAGATAACATGGGCAAAATTATCTCTCTGTTAATTTTCTTCCATTATCCTTTTCTGGTCTTTTTCTTGATGTCTTTTCAAATCATTTGAGCCTTAAGTTCTATTTTTGTTTGTCTGTAAGTTTATATCTTTGACCCTCTACCCTTTGCTTGTTTTTTTTTTTTTTTTAAATCCCATCTCTGTGATCAACTTTACTCAAGTTCAGTGATGCCAATTTCAATATGCACTCCTGATTTTTCCAGCACCAATTTTCATTCATGATCCAGAACCCAAGCACCCACACAGGGAACCATTTGCAAGGATCCATGATTTAATTTTGCACAACTCCCACCTCATTTCCAATGAACAAAACTTGCATCTATGTAAAAACCACCATCAGAGCAAGTAAACTGGAAATCTGGAATCTGGTTTGAGAATCTTACAGTTGTTAAAAGCTCTTGTATCCAAGCAACAATTCAATCCTATCTATCTTACCTAATTCATGTATTTGTAATTAATTCTATCTGCTCTGAACCTATATGCACAGCCTTAATGTAAACTACAACATTAGCTTCTGCCTTGTATTTCCGCCTCCTGTCCACGGCACAGAGGTAGACTGCTAGATCTTAAACACAATTCCCACATGCCTGTACCTTACTCATACCTTTCATATCTCCAAAGCAGTGAGATCTTCAATAAAACTCCTGTAACTTCACCATCTACTGATGCCCGTAAATGCCAACTTAGGCCCTGAAAATGAGGCACGTATGAGGACACCCCCAATATCAGCAAAATGAAATTAAATTTGATTTCCTGAACATACTTGCTATTCAGTTTCCTGCATCTGTAGCTTTTCAAATGCTGTTTCCTTTGTCTGGACAGTCTTTATCTTCTTATCCACCTAAATAATTCTTACTTTAGCATCTTTCTCATGTACTTTCTCCTGTGGGAAATTATACATTTATTCTTGCACATCTGAAATTCAATGATAATCTATTTATATGTTGGACTCCACCCCCCAACACTTCCCCTTAACACCTAGCACATTTGTATGTTTCTTGAGGGCATGGATAGTTTATCCTGATGTGTGTAGGCAAGTACTTTAATTTTAAAATTATATTATTAATTATTATGATTTATTAAAACAAATTTACCAAAGAAATTGGTCATTGAAATGTTGTGACTTTATATATTCATACTTGCCACGTTTTAATGAAAACCAGTAAAATATGAATGTCTGAATTCAAAGCTAATTTCTCAGCAATAATAATGAATATGATATAATTTGCATTTACACTGTTCTTTTTTTGTTAAACACTAATTGGCCAGTTAATAGAATATGTCCTGTTATTCTTATAAAGTACATAATGTGAGTGAGTGAGTGAGTGAAAGTTGCTCAGTCATGTCTGACTGTTTGCAACCCCAAGGACTGTAGCCTGCCAGACTCCTCTGTCCATGGAATTCTCTAGGCTAGAGTACTGAAGTGGGTAGCTGTTGCCTTCTCCAGGGGGTCTTTCCAACTCAGGGATCTAACCGAGGTCTCCCATATTGCAAGCAGACTCTTTACCATCTGAGCCACCAGGGAAGCCCAAAATAAGTGAAAATATTATTTTAATGTATAAGAATTAAAATCAGAACTGAGACTTTTTCTTATTTAGATGATCTTCTAGTTTTAAAGATTCCAAGAGGCATTTTTACCTCAGAGAATGATAACAATGACTAAACTGTGTTGGATACATAGAATGTGCCAGTCATGGTGCTATCATACTTCAAAACTCACAAAACTCATATGAGTAAAGCACAGTTTAGATAGCTATTTGCTACTTTACTTTAACTAGTAAGTGGTAGAGATGGCCCTGCAGGTCCTAGAGGATGCTGATAGGTAATGATTTATTTTAAATTGCTTTCTGTAGTCATATAGTCTGGGAACATGGGCTAAACCTTGTTAACTAGGTTTCTCTAGCATAACCCTTGACAGTCCTTAAGTTGTAATGTGCAATGGACAATTTCATTTTCTGAAAAGAGAATGTGTTTCTCAAGCTTATTTGACCATGTAATCTGCCCACATTTACTGCAGGAGTATTTTGCAAAACTATTGTCTCAAAAGCACAACCTGGAAAATCCTGCTTTGAAATTTCCATTTATAATTCAATATTTAGTGAAGCAGATGCAAAAACAATCTTTGTGAAAAAAATCTTAAGGGCTTAGTATGTTATTAAAGCCATTACCACAAATGTTAATTTCTGCATTCTAGAATATAATATGCTCTGCTTCCTGGAAAAATATTCAGGAAATATTTATGTTGACATTCTGTGGTCTATGATGGAAATATTAAGTAATTGGATGGAACCAAATCATTATCTAAAACCATGCAAATTAAAACTTGTCTGTGACAAAGATTTAGGATACGCATTTCCTCTGATTTATAAGATTTCTTTATTTACCTTTCAAAATAGCCCAAGTATTTCAGAAATTAAAATAACACTCAGGAAATTCATGCATGAAAGTCAAGACTTACACACATTGTGAGCTAATGGAAGTTACAGCCTAAAGAAGTTGTAGCAAATGGAACTACTGTTGGGAACATTTTCTGTTTTGAGAGAGGATAGAGATTGGAATAGAGTTAAAGCAGCATGGTGTAACGCATAACCTGCAGGTGAGCAGTTTATTCAGCTGCTTATACAAGCAACTGGCAAGTTCAGATGTGACGATCAACAGGCATGAAGATATGAGAAGGGAGTGTGGAGGAATCTATTAGAAGGGAAGAAATAGAAGCAAACAGAGGAGGAGGGAAGTTTCCCAGGAAATCATGACTGCTTCCCCATTTCTTGAGGATGAAAAAGGAGAAAGGGGGACAGTGATTTAAAAAAAAAAAAAGATGATAGAGAAGTGTAGTTATTTGAATGGATTACTTGTCATGAAGATAAGGGCAAATCAGCAAGTCCTGCTCATGAAACAATTGAGGATAATTAGAAAGGATGTTGTAGTAATGATGAATACAGTGGAGATGAAAGATAAAACAGACTCAGAGAGGTGACTTGTCAATAACCTTTCAGGAAGAATAAGAACTGGTAGATGAAATCCCAATAGGTATTATTAAGAGTCAGGTAAATGATGCCTGGAGATGAGTCATTTGGGTAAAAAGATAATGAAATATTACATGTTAGCTGAATAGGACACTGGGCAGATATGTTAGATTAGTTCTTAATAAACTCTATCCCCAGATTATTTTCTTGAGGTAAGTGGTGATCCAGAAAGGATTTATGCAAAATCCTTAAAAAATAGAAAAAGGAGGTCAATAAACTATTTCTCTAATATCATGCATTATGTCACCCATGTGACATAACCATGTCCTCATTATTTCCTAAAGGGACTTCATCATCCTATCCTCTCTGCTCAGAAAGCTCCAGAATGTAGTCCTTGGACACTTTTTCTTTACTCTGTATGCCTTTTTTTGATGCTCTCTTTCAGTCATGTAATTTTAAACCCAATCTATACAGTAATCATTATAGTATTTTTTTTTTTTTCTGTTCAGATCTATTACTTGAACTCTATATCCCATTACCTGTTAGACATCCTGCTTGGATATCTGAAGCAAACTCTGACCAAAACTGAGCTTGTAGTGATTTTTCCTTTAAAGCTGCTTTCCCAATTTTTTTCCACCTCAGTTTTTGGCTACTCTCTCCTACCTAATGCATAGGTCAAAACCCCCCTTGGGGAAATCCTTGACTGCTCACTTTTTCATCCATACATCATGTACCATCCTTTAGAAAATCTTATCAATTCTATATGCAAAATTTCTATCTGTAAAATAGGTTTGTCCTTGTGTCGTTGATCTGGTCCTCATCATTGTCATCTCTTAATTAAATAATTACAAAAGAGCAGCAGCAAAAATTCTTAATTCATCTCTCTGCTTTGCCCCAAACTGCTACATTTTGCTCACAACACAGTATCTAGTAATTTTTTTAAAAAAAACTTGTGTTATTTCTTAGATCAAAAACCTCCAGTGTCTTGCTTATATCACTTTGATTAAAATTCTCAGAATCATTCCATTCCAGACACAACTGTATTCCTATTCCTTGAACATTTTCAAGCATACTTCACCCGAGTTCTTATATGCTTACTATTTCCTCTTCTTGGAAATCTTTTTGACCTGATGTTTTTATGGCTCGTTGACTCACTTCAAGTATTAACTCACATGTTACCTTTTCAATAAATATCTCCTTGTCCACTCTATGTAAAACCAGAATACCTCTTCTTTATTACCTGTCAGTGCTTTATTTTTCTCTGCAGCTCATACCATGTAATAGTCAATGTATTTAACTTATTAAATATGGTTATATTTTGTTTCCGATAAAAGTTTTGTGAGCACAGGGAGTTTTATCTGTTTTGCTAACTGTTTTATTGACTGTGCATTAGAACATGCCTGATTCATAATACATGTTCAAGGATTGATTATTTGCTTAGCTGCTTGCTTGCTTGAATGAATGTATGTTTTAACCATGAAAATTCTTTACTTCTGTCTTCTACCAATACAAATTGATGAGGGTTGGGCACACACCAGATTACCAGCCAATTCATGTATTGTTTAGTGATCAAGAATCATAGGGACATGATTTTTGTGAAGAAGATGAGCTGAATTAAGCAAAATCTATTTTTAAGTAATTTGAATTGAGAACTGCAGGAATCTTGTGAGTTATACTTTGGAGAAAAAGTATGAAGTTTATTTTCTTAGAAAATATTCTGGAACTGGTGTGGGAAGAGATAATGGATCAGAAGAAAAAAGAAGCCTTGAGAAAATAGAAAAAGATACTTGGTAAAAGAAGGAGAATGAAACAAAAGGAGTAAGGCAGAAAGAGAGAAAGTCTAGTCACTAAAGGTGTTGCCATTTTAATTCCAATTTCTATCCTCATTTAACAGTACAGTAAAACTTTTTGTCTGAGATAGCCTAGATATATCTGTTCCTCAGAGTTGTGGAGGACATTCATTTCAGTCTGATTCAGCTAAGGATATCCTTTATTTCTTCATTATAGTAAATTACCTTGAGTTTGCCTTCAGGAAACTTTCCCTCCCCAGCTGGCTGTAACTCAAATTTAGTTGCTTGTTTTTCTCTTTCACTCTCACTCAACTTTGCCTGCTTAGACTGTGCTGTTGAAAAGCAATTTGTTCCATCCTGCCTGGCTCTTTACACTTCTGTGTATTTGGTCTTCCCATTCTACATTTGGAGCATAGGAAATGTCAATGAGAAAGCCAGCATTCTCTAAGAGCTGGGTCTTCTTTTCTAGAAGCAGCTCACAGCCCTCCCTAAGCTCTGAGAGCCTATTGCTTCCTTGGGGAAGACCTGCAGCATCTAGGACAGAACCCATCCCCGCCCCCTTCCTCTTTCTAATGCCCAGAAATATGTTCTCTTTAGCTTATTTCTTTGCAGTCGCTTTTCATGTCCCATGGTAAGAAGGTATAGTACACTGGAATAATCATTCTGTTGAGCACATTGAATTATAAGACAAGGAGAGAGGCTGCTTTTGTTTTGAGTTCTGCCAAAATCACTATAGAAAGAAATCACAAAGACTGGCTATCTGTTTGAAACACACACAAATTAATATTACTATGCAAACCAATTGAGTCTGACTTATGGAGTATATGGACTTTGTCATAGTGACATATTTTTGGTAGATTCTCTGGTCCATTTCCTAGAATTTATCCATTTCCTAGAATTTGAGGAAAGTAAAGTGAAAAACCAACCATTTGAAAAAGTAAATGCTTTATAACACTTTATGTTTTCTTATGTAATATATATTTTAGTAAGATAATTTAAGTATTTATCAATTTTATTGATGTTATAAACACTATTATTGTGAAAAGATAGATATAGTCTTTTAGGACATTCAGAAAATGAAAGAGTGTAGTTGCAACAAGCCACTGAAAAAGAATAAGTAGAATTAATTCATATAAAATATGTTACCTTTGATGTTATCCAGATATATATTCAAATTAAGGGGCAAGTTGGACTTACTTGATGTATTTATTTTCTGACTTGACTTATACTATTAACCTTCTAATCCCATTCAAATCTAAATTATAATACATTACTTTAGTCAATACAAAACAAGTTGCTCACTTATAAAATATAAATAGTAGTACAAATCTCATGAGATAGTTGTGAAAGTTAAACACCTTGATATATTTAAAGCACCTAAAGTTATTTAATAAAATGGAAAATATATAATGAATGCTTTTCTTAGTTTGACAAACACATTCTCATGAAATGCTATTTCACATCATACTAATTTGTTATTGTATAACAGTGACTTACTCTCATACATACTGTAGGTGAAGCCAATTTTTTCATAGTGAATTTTAAAATTATTTTATATAGAGTAAATTCATACATTACATAGACACTACAGATCACAGGAGAGGTATAGAATTATGGTGGTCTTTAAAAATGGAAGATAAGACCTGTAAAAATATAAGAACTTGATTTTATACCAAAGTGCCAAGGATCAAACATAGGTTTCCTACATGCAGGCAGATTCTTTACCATCTGAACAATAAGGGAAGCCCATGATATCACAGTGTGTATTATTAAAGTAAAAACTAATTTGCTGCCTTGCATATAGGATAGTTGTTACTGTCTTTTTAAATTCCATATGTATGTGTTAATATACTGTATTGGTGTTTCTCTTTCTGACTTACTTCACTCTGTATAATAGGCTCCAGTTTCGTCCACCTCATTAGAACTGACTCAAATGTGTTTTTATAGCTGAGTAATATTCCACTGTGTATATATACCGCACTTCCTTATCCATTTATCTGCCAGTGGACATCTAGGTTGCTTCCATGTCCTAGCTATTGTAAACAATGCTGCAATGAACATTGGGGTACATGTGTCTCTTTCAATTCTGGTTTCCTTGATTGTACGCAAAGCAGTGGGACTGATGGGTCATATGGAAGTTCTATTCCCAGGTTTTTAAGGAATCTCCACACTGGTGTCCATAGTGACTATACCAGTTTGCATTCCCACCAACAGTATAAGAGGGTTCCCTTTTCTCCATACCCTCTTCAGCATTTATTGTTTGTAGACTTTTTGATGGGAGCCATTCTGACCAGTGTGAGATGATACCTCATTGTGGTTTTGATTTGCATTTCTCTAATAATAAGCGATGTTGAGCATTTTTTTTCATGTGTTTGTTAGCCATTTGTATGTCTTCCTTGGAGAAATGTCTGTTTAGTTCTTTGGCCCACTTTTTGATTGGGTTGTTAATTTTTCTTGTATTGAGGTGCATGAGCTGCTTATATATTTGGAGATTGATTCTTTTTCAGAGTCCACCCAAACCCATATCCATCAAGTCAATAATGCATAAATATGGAATTTAGAAAGACAATAACAATGATACTATATGCAAGGCAGCAAAAGAGACACAGGTATGAAGAATAGAATTTTGGACTTTGTGAGAGAAGGCAAGGGTGGGATGATTTAAGAGAATAGCATTGAAACATGTATACTACCATATGTAAAACAGATGACCAGTGCAAGTTATATACATGAGGCAGAGCACTCAAAGCTGATGCTCTAGGACAACACAGAGGAAGGTGGTGGGGAGGGAGGTGAGAGGGGGATTCAGGAGAGGGAGACAAATGTGCACTTGTGGTTTATTCATGTTGATGTATGGCAAAAACCACCACAATAATGTAAAGTAACTATCCTCTAGTTAAAATAAATTGATTAATTAAAAAAATTAAAAACTTCATTATTTGACTAATCAAAATTACTATTAAAATATGTGTTGCAATAAAAGGAATTAAAGATGAATATAAGGACTTTATACTCATAAAGGTCCTACAACAGAGGAAAAAAATAAAATGAGATCACAAATTGCATATATTTTGGAATACTGGTGTATTTTGATGAACTGTAGTCTTGTATTTGAAATGAGTGATTCACTGAACTTATCAAATCAAATTCTAATTATTAGGCACAGAGAACTTGTTTAACTTTTTTTTTTTCCATTTATTTTTATTAGTTGGAGGCTAATTACTTTACATCATTACAGTAGTTTTTGTCATACATTGAAATGAATTAGCCATGGATTTACATGTATTCCCCATCCCAGTCCCCCCTCCCACCTCCCTCTCCACCCGATCCCTCTGGGTCTTCCCAGTGCACCAGGCCCGAGCACTTGTCTCATGCACCCAACCTGGG
This sequence comes from Odocoileus virginianus, assembly GCF_023699985.2. Lineage (NCBI taxonomy): Eukaryota > Metazoa > Chordata > Mammalia > Artiodactyla > Cervidae > Odocoileus > Odocoileus virginianus. The sequence goes on from NC_069680.1 coordinate 37,728,365, forward strand.
CTGGTGATCTGTTTCACCCTAGATAATATACATGTTTCAATGCTATTCTCTTGAAACATCCCACCCTCGCCTTCTCCCAGAGTCCACAAGTCTGTTCTATACATCTGAGTCTCTTTTTCTGTTTTGCATATAGGGTTATCATTACCATCTTTCTAAAGTCCATATATATGTGTTAGTATACTGTAATGGTCTTTATCTTTCTGGCTTACTTCACTCTGTATAATGGGCTCCAGTTTCATCCGTCTCATTAGAACTGATTCAAATGAATTCTTTTTTAATGGCTGAGTAATATTCCATGGTGTATATGTACCACAGCTTCCTCATCCATTCATCTGCTGATGGGCGTCTGGGTTGCTTCCATGTCCTGGCTATTATAAACAGTGCTGCGATGAACATTGGGGTGCACATGTCTCTTTCAAATCTGGTTTCCTTGGTGTGTATGCCCAGAAGTGGGATTGCTGGGTCATATGGCAGTTCTATTTCCAGCTTTTTAAGAAATCTCCACACTGTTTTCCATAGTGGCTGTACTAATTTGCATTCCCACCAACAGTGTAAGAGTGTTCCCTTTTCTCTACACCCTCTCCAGCATTTATTGCTTGTAGACTTTTGGATAGCAGCCATCCTGACTGGTGTATAATGGTACCTCATTGTGGTTTTGATTTGCATTTCTCTGATAATGAGTGTTGTTGAGCATCTTTTCATGTGTTTGTTAGCCATCCGTATGTCTTCCTTGGAGAAATGTCTGTTGAGTTCTTTGGCCCATTTTTTGATTGGGTCATTTATTTTTCTGGAGTTGAGCTGGAGGAGTTGCCTGTATATTTTTGAGATTAATCCTTTGTCTGTTGCTTCATTTGCTATTATTTTCTCCCAATCTGAGGGCTGTGTTTTCACCTTGCTTATAGTTTCCTTTGTTGTGCAAAAGCTTTTAAATAGCCAAAGTAATCCTGAGAAAGAAGAATGGAACTGGAGGAATCAACCTGCCTGACTTCAGACTATACTACAAAGCCACAGTCATCAAGACAGTATGGTACTGGCACAAAGACAGAAATATAGATCAATGGAACAGAATAGAAAGCCCAGAGATAAATCCATGAACCTATGGTCACCTTATCTTCGACAAAGGAGGCAAGGATATACAATGGAAAAAAGATAACCTCTTTAACAAGTGGTGCTGGGAAAACTGGTCAACCACCTGTAAAAGAATGAAACTAGAACACTTTCTAACACCATACACAAAAATAAACTCAAAATGGATTAAAGATCTAAATGTAAGACCAGAAACTATCAAACTCCTAGAGGAGAACATAGGCAAAACACTGTCCGACATAAATCACAGCAGGATCCTGTATGACCTACATCCCAGAATTTTAGAAATAAAAGCAAAAATAAACAAATGGGACCTAATGAAACTTAAAAGATTTTGCATAACTTTGTTTTTAAAAAATCCTGAGAAATACAGGTATTCAACATTTTAATGGAACATAATAGAATTCTATGGATTCACCATCATATTTCATGTTATCCATGGTGGTGGTAATTTAGTCACTAAGTTGTGTCTGACCCTTGTGACCCCATGGACTGTAGTCTGCCAGGCTCCTCTATCCATGGGATTCTCCAGGTGAGAATACTGGACTGGATTGCCATTTCCTTCTCCATGGGATCTTCCCAACCCAGAAATTGAACCTAGGTATCCTGCACTGCAGGTAGATTCTTTACTGACTGAGCTACGAGTGATGCCTATAAAAATCTCCCCACTTATATTTTCCTATTTGGGAGAGTAAGATTCTTGATATTATGATTTAACAATTGATTAAGTAACATTTTTTTCCCTTGGGAATAACTCGTGAAGTTTGTGGCAAAGAGATGTATTATATTATTTTCATTGTGATTTTTTTTCTGTGCAAATTATTCTGTAAGGCATTAGTACCCTGCAGAACCATGAAGTTTCATACGATAAAGGCATGTACCCTAGAACATAACAAATGCCAAGTGAGAAGAGACTAATATGAGATAATTAGCTTCCCATTGTAAGTGACCATATTCTTTATCATCTAAACTGGTATAATTTTAAGAGTGTGCATGATATAAAAACAATTTCAACAGTACTAAGTGTATAAACAGATATTGCCTCATTGAGTACATAAAAATAGGTAAATTATGTTAGTATAGTGTGAAAGTGAAAGTCACTCAGTCGTGTCTGACTCTTTGTGACCCCATGGGCTGTATAGTCCATGGAATTCTCCAGGCCAGAATACTGGAGTGGGTAGCCAGTCCTTTCTCCAGGGACCTTCCCAACCCAGGGATTGAACCCAGGTCTCCTACATTGCAGGTGGATGCTTTACCAGCTGAGCTACCAGGGAATCCCCTATGTTAGTATACACACACACACACACACACACACACACATCATACTGGCAAATACATATTATGTAGTATAAATAAATATATAATATAAAATGTATATAACATGAAATGCATATTATACATACATATTTACATATATATATATACACAAAATATGCATATTTTTTGCTATTTAAGTGTTCATTTAATGCTGAATAAAAGAAAAAAGTTCTATATAATTCAAGTTATGAGTTGCTTTTGTACAATGCTGCATTGAATTAGGTGGATACAGGCAATTCTTTTATTTTTCCCTTTTATAAAACAACTATATTTGTTCTTTTAGTTGTTTCCCAGGTAAGTTTTCACAGGAAGGAAAAAACTCCCTCCATATACAAACTGCAGGGGAAAAAGCAATTATATTATACTCCTTGTGTATTCTTTCTATATTCCTTTCTATGTACTAAAAGTGAAAAGTGAAGGCACTCAGTCATGTCCTACTCTTTGCAACCCCATGGACTGTAGCCTACTATGTTCCTCTGTCCATGGCATCACATAGAATCAGACATGACTATGTACTGAAGTTTCTTCCATATACCTCTAGGATAAATCAATACAAGTGGACAATCATTTTATACATTATTTAGAAGCTGACAACACCGAAATGTGTACATTTTGGTCCCAACTTTCAACCATCCTTTATGTAAAATGGCTTCAGACAGTTTGTGATCATGTAAATCCATGGCTAATTCATATCAATGTATGACAAAAACCACTGCAATGATGTAAAGTAATTAGCCTCCAACTAATAAAAATAAATGGAAAAAAAAATAAAGTAGTGTTCAGATGAGTTCTAGCTTATCAATGTCATTTTTGCATTGTGAGCTGGAACTATTTGTAAAACACTTGATGTGATCTGATTAATGTGGTATGGAAAGAACTTTCATTGCCTTTGGTTATACATTGATTAATGAAACTGAACGTTTCATTAACATTTTCACATTCTTATTAAGCTACTGAAATACATTGTTTCTAGTTAAGTAAACCCTTAAATCTTGCTTATACATGCTCCAATTTATAGAACTAGAATTTGCCATTCAGCATTCCTGTGTCTGGCTCCTTGGTCCAAATGAAGAAAATGTAAAGTCCTCATTGCATTCTTTTTTCTAGCTTCTTAAAGTATTTTTATTGTCATTGTTATCTCTTCAAATTTACATGTCCCCAAAAAATGAATTAACACACTCTACATATTTATTTATAAAAATCATTGATAGACACTAAAATTGTAAGCAGGGCCTTATAATATATAGCTAGAGACCTACACTTGGGCATTTGTCAAGCTTTTAATAAATACCTTTTATAAATATTTCACCCTATTTAAAGTATGCTCTGTCGAATTAGAAAGACTAACATAAGGCATGTAAATGTATCTCTTGCTAAAGGCCAATTACTCTGCTTTATTGTAGTAATTAATATCCAGTCCTCTTAGACTATCTTTCCCACATTATCATTACAAATTTGAAGAAGGAAGGAATGTATCCTGTGTACTCCAGTATTTGTCAGTTCTGTGCTCAGGAAGGCATTATTTCCAAAGTCATGTTTTTAAATTGCTAAACAACAAATCAGCAAGTATCAAAACTCACTCCGTTCTACTTACATGAGTACCAGATTCTATTGTAGGGAACTTTTCTTGTTTTCTTTTTAAATAAAACATAGCATCTGCTCCTAAAAACCAAATATTTTATAATACTTGTTATACAGTATACACTTTGTCTTCAGAAATGCTATGTTTCTTCTTTTCTTTATTGGAGTCATTGTATATTGAACTAGATTGAAAAACTGGAATAATTGTGTCATAGACTACAAGGGGTGATATAGACCAAAATCTCAGGCTTATAGCTTGACCTCAGAATCAACTTGTGCCAAGACTTTAATGATATACTGGCTCTCTGCCTCTCTAAATCCTATATTGTTTTCTTGTGCGCTTTATTCTCTTTCATTGGAGAATGGCTGTTTCCTGGCTATGAGAGAGAAGAGTGCCTACCACTTAAACTTGTTAATTTCATATCCTACAGTTTTCACTCTAGGAGAAGATTTTTTTTTTTTCTTTTATGCCAGTCAATGCAGAGGTGGGAGGGAAGCAAGGAAGCAGAGTAGGAAGGAGGGGAGGGAGGAAGGAAGATAAAGAAAATGTGAAAAGTGTGCTGATCCACTGGTATGGGGAAAATACTATCCTAGTTAAATCAAGCTGGGCTTTGCCAGCAGGAAAAGGGAGAACATAGCAAGCATTTTGTGAAGTCTGAGACTAGTAAACAGTTTTGTATTCCTGACCCTGGATGTGATTCCTCTGAGCTCATCAATGTTCTGTGGGGTTGCAGACACCTCTTCATGTCTAAATACTTCTCTCTGTGAAAAGATTCATGTTTGTCATCTTGCTCTAGTGGAGCTATCACTCCACCTCTTCCCAATCTACTGCACTCTTAGGATTATTTTATTTATCATTTTATCTTAACTTTTTATTGTTCATCTTTGGGATTATGTTCCTTATTTTGTCTATAATAATACATTCTGTCTTAAAAGTTCTGATATTTTTGAAATTCTATACTGGAAGTAATTCCACCCTGTGGAATAAGAGATGTTTTTGGCAATGTGTGGAGAGGTTTTTAGCTGTTACAACTAGTGGAAGTGGGGGGGGGTAGAGGTGGGGTAGGAGTGGGGCAGGGGTGGGAGGTTGCCACTAGCATTTAGCAGGTGGAGTTCAGTGATGCTGCTAAACATCCTACAGTACATGACACATAGGCCAGTTCCTCATAACAAACAGTAATCTGGACCAAAGCATCAAAAGTGCTCAGCTTGAGAAAACTCATTCTATAAAATGTAAAAATGCTTCTCAAATCTTGGTGCACAAATCAGCAAAAATAAACCCACTTCACAGTAATTGAATCATAAAATTAAGGTATGTATGGATGCCTGAGAACTTGCTTTTGTTTTTTTTAATTTACTTATTTTTTAATTAGAATATAGTTGCTTTACACTGCTGTGTCAATTTCTGTTGTATAGCGAAGTGAATCGGTTATACATATACACGTATCTCCTCTTTTTTGGATTTCCTTCCCACTTAGGTCACCACAGAGCAACAAATAGGGTTCCCTGAACTATGCAGTAGGTTCTCATTAGTTATCTATTTCATAAATAGTTTATACATGTCATTCCCAACCTCCCAATTCATTCCACCAGCAGGCTACAGTCCATGAGGTTGCAAAGAGCCAGATGTGACTGAGCAACTAGGCACAGTATAACACAATATAATCAGCACACCTCTGTATTTCATCTAAATCAATACTTTTCTTATTCAGATTCATTGGATTTTCATTTATTTGCAGGAATCTTTCTTCTGTGATATTCATTACTTTCATTGGAAGTCACTTAAATTATAGGTTACCCCTCATTGGGATATTAAAATTATAGCTGGGTTCAGTTTTGATTAGTGTGATCTAATTATGAAGTTCAACATCTTTATATTATATTTTTAGCTCTTTTATTTCATTATAGACTAAAATTTATACTCTACCTTATTTCTTCTTTATTGATTACTGAGAGTGTATATTTAAAAAAAATAATTTCCCTCCTCAATTATTATCCTAGGATGCATTTTACATAGGCAAACCAAGATAAATTTTATTCATTATCTATGTTTACTATTTTTGCGATTAATGATTTGGTTTTCTAGACCCCTCCATATAGGAACATTAAGGTATGTTTTTAGTGTCAGTTTAAATTCATGGATTTCAATTACTTTATTTCAGTTGTTACTAACAGTGCACAATTTGCCCATCTTTGGCTAGTGGCGGCAGGAAGGGTAGGGTTCTCCCTATTCCCACTTGATTCAGGTAATTTCCTTTGATATCTGGCCTTTGGTTTGAATCTTAAATAGTATCAACTGCCCATTATCTCCCATAATATGTGAGGCCTATAAAATATTTTCATATGTGAAAAGTGTCATAATTTTTAAATAAAAGATGTATACCTCCACCACTTTTTGCTATCTTTATTGTCATATATTTGTGAAAGTAACAGAATTAAGCCTCTTAAATAATCTGTAAAACATACTGTTCTTCACAAATAATTGACAATCAGGTGGAGAAAGAAATATGATGTTACTTGATTTTATTTATTCTTGCATGTCAATTTTTAAAAAGTTAAGTTCCCTTATAGTGATTGTAAATGACAGCCAGTTTTGATGTTAACTCCCATGTAATGAACACGTGTGATTGTTTATTTTCTGTGTCATCATCAGTTTCTTCTTGGATTCCTTTTCCACTGTTATAGAGTGCTGTCATGTTGAATGTGTAAATTATACAGTTAAGTGCAATTGACTATATTAGATGTATTTTACCAACCCTTAAATCACATTACCTGTCACTATTGCTTTACAAACTTTCAAACAAAGAATTTCAATATGTTTAATAAGAGGTCTCCTTATTCTTGAAAGAGAACACTCTTTCCTATACTATGTGAGTAGTTGAAGAGCTACCATTCAGTCACAACTTCTTTCTAGAGACCTACCTTGCTAGCTTCCTCAGTGAAAGCTGCATGACTGTATTTTGTATCAAAGTGGATCCTTGTGTAATATTGTGGATTCTCTCCTCCACACTTCTCTCAGAAGGATTCTCAGAGCTCCTTGCTTAGGTTTCCAATGGATTCTCAGTAGAACATATTTAAGTTCTTGGAATGGTACATATCAATTTCCTTCCCTGAAAAAAATATTCTCTTTATCATTCCTAAAGTAAAAATTGTAGAAACTTCTGAAACATGAGATATATTAACAACTATTAGAAGAGGATAAAAGCAGATCTAAAGTACCTGTACAAATCTTGATTGATGAAATGGTATCACATATAGCATGTCACAAACAGGGGTACTAATGGTTCTTAAAAATATCACTAAGAAATACCAAAATTATACTTCTGAACTGTGTAAACTATATTTTGGAAGAATACATACTACTCACATAGTGACACAAATTATTATTTTTAGGAAAGGAAGCTTTAAAAAAATATTTGTGGGAAAAATTAAGAGATGAAAGAGAGAGGATATTGCCTTTAGAATTGTTTTCCTCTAGAAAAGAGGATTTCCTAAGAAATACTAAGTATGATAGACAAAATATCAGGAGTAATTACACTCAATGACCTTGGATAGGGCAGTGGAAATGATTCATCTTTCAGAATTTCCTGAGTCCACATAGTATTTGTGACAGTTCAAAATTAACACATGAATAAGACTAAAGATGAGAATATTCACTCAGATATTATATGTAGAAAAATCAATCTGCCTCACTTATTTTCATTCATAAGATAGAAATTTTTGGCATTGGAAACAAAATGCTAAGCTTTTCTGGTGTTCATTTGACATAAACACTGTAATAATACGATAATGAGTCACACACATAGAAAATTATTATAAATTTATAAGGGCCTGTGTGATTATCCTCAGTGAACAATTGTAAACCTGTCATGTAAAATATAGGAAATCACTTAATTTGTGTTTAAAATAACAGCTCTAATATTTAAATAATGTATTAGGCCTTGACAGCCCTATACATTTATAGTCTTTAGTGGAAATGCATGTAAAAACAATAGAAGACAATTAAAAAGAACATTTTATTCTTCAGGAAAAGGAAAATCAATCACCAATGCCATTTAAAATGCTTTAAATAATGCCTAATGATGGTAATTTTTTTTAATCAATGTTTCATTTGTTAAATTGGTAAATTGGGTATATTTCTATGTGGAGGTATTATCAGTGCCATGGTCAAATATGAGATAGACAAATAATTGATTTTTGGGTAATTAAAGCTTATTTTTAGCTCTTTTGAGATCTGAAAAACTTAGAATCATGTATGGAACCTTCAAATAACTAGGTATTAAATATATGAAAGAAAATATTTTGAACTCTACTATTACTGTTCAGTTGATAACTTGTGCCTGCCTCTTTCTGACCCCATGGACTGCAGCTCACCTGGCTTTCCTGTCCTTCACTATCTCCCAGAGTTTGCTCGGACTCATGCCCATTGAGTCAATGATGCTATCCAACCATCTCATCTTGTATCACCCCCTTCTCCTCCTGCCCTCAATCTTTCCTAGCCTGAGCATCTTTTCCAGTGAGTCAGCACTTTGCATCAGATAGCCAATGCATTGGAACTTCAGCTTCAGCATCAGTCCTTCCAATGAATATTCAGGATTGATTCCCTTTAGGACTAACTGCTTTGATCTATTTACTGGCCAAAAATCTCTCAAGTCTCTTCAATAGTCAATATTCTTTATGGTCCAATTCTCATGTCTATATATGATGCCGGCCATAATTTTGATGATATGGACCTTTGTCGGCAGTGATGTCCCTGCATTTTAATATGCTGTTTCTCATAGTTTTTCTTTCAAGGGGTAAGGATCTTTTAATTTCATGGCTGCAGACACTGTCCACAGTGATTTTGGAGCCCAAGAAAATAAAATCTATCACTGTTTCTATTTTTTTCCCCTTCTGTTTGCTATGACGTGATGGGATTGGATGCTGTGATCATAGTTCTTTGCACATTGAGTTTTAAAGCCAACTTTTTCACTCTCTTCTTTCAGCCTTATCCAGAGGCTCTTTAGTTGATCTCCTCTTTCTGCCATTAGAATGGTATCATATCCGAGGTTATTGATGCTTCTCCCAGCAATCTTGATTCCAGCTTGTGAGACATCCAGCCTGGCATTTCACATGATGGACACTGCATATAAATTAAATAAGTAGGGTGACAATATACAGCCTTGATGTATTCTTTTTCCAATTTTGAACCAGTCCATTAGTCCATGTCTGGATATAACTGTTACTTCTTGAACTGCATACATGTTTCTCAGGAACCAGGTAAGGTTGTCTGGTAATCCCATATCTTTAAGAATTTTCCACAGTTTGTGTGACCCACACAGTAAAAGACTTGAGCATAGTCAAGGAAACATAAGTAATTGGATGTTGGCAATTTGATCTCTGATTTCTCTGCCTTTTCTAAATTCAGCTTGTACAACTAGAAGTTCTTGATTCATATACTGCTGAAGCTTAGATTGAAGGATTTTGAGCTTTACCTTGCTGTGTAAGGTAAAGTCACTCAGTTGTGTCCAATACTTAGCAACCCCATGGACTGTAGCCCTCCAGGCTCCTCTGTCCATGAGGATTCTTCAGGCAAGAATACTAAGTGGGTTGTCATGCCCTCCTCCAAGGGATCTTCCCAAGCCAGGGATCCAACCCAGGTTTCCAGCATTGCAGGTGGATTCTTTGCCATCTGAAGCCCAAGAATACCGGAGTGGGTAGCCTAGTTCTCCTCTAGTGGATCTTCCCAACCCAGGGATCAAACCCAGGTGTAACTCATTGCAGGCAGATTCTATATTGTGTGAACTTCCTTGCTAGTATATGAAATAAGTGCAATTATATGTAGTTTAAATATTCTTTGACATTGCCCTTCTTTGAGATTGGAATAAAAGCTGACCTTGTCCAGTCCTTTGGCTACTGCTGTGTTTTCCAAACTCGCTGGCATATTGACTGCGGCACTTCAATAGCATCATCTAGGATTTGAAATAGTTCAGCTGGAATTCCATCACCTCCACTAACTTCATTCATAGTAATGCTTCCTAAGGCCCACTTGACTTCACACTCCAGAATGTCTAGCTTTAGATGAGCGATAACACATCCTGATTATCTGGGTCATTAAGACCTTTTTTGTACGGTTCTTCTGTGTATTCATGCCTCCTCTTAATCTCTTCTGCTTCTCTTAGGTCCTTACTGTTTCTGTCCTTTATTGTGCCCATCCTTGCATGAAACTGTCCCTTGATTTCTCCAATTTTCTTGAAGAAATCTCTAGTCTTTCTCATTCTATTGTTTTCTTCTATTTCATTGCATTTTTCACTTTGAAGATTTTCTTCTGTTCTCTGGAATTCTACATCCAGTTGGTTATAATATACTATTAAGAGATGCTTAATCACTGAAGTAGTACATTTGTAAATTTCTAAGAAGATTTGATGTTTTTTTATCAAGAGTTCTAAATTCTATTTAGAACATTTGAGATATCTGATTTACAATTAAAAAAAAACAATGTGAATCAGTGAAATAGCAGTTAATAATGTGGTGACTGCATTATGAAGTACCCACATCAGAGTCTGTGTTTTTATAACAAAACAGATAATTGCCACAGTAATAGATCTTGGGAAGATATTAGACAATCATTTATCTATCTGCCTTTTGTATGTAAAAACATTAATTGTTGGGTGACCTTGTAGCTTAACTCTTTATGATTATTCCATATTTAAAATTTAATTTTGTATCTAAGAAAATTATATTATGGTGTATCCTATTATTGTGTACAAATCCCTGCTTTCTTTTGCGAACTTTACCAAGTTTATAGGCTTCCTTGTCATTGAGAGATAAAGTTGAATAAACCAAAGTACATTTTGGGGGATAACCCGAGTCTAACGTAGTAATCTCTCAGTTTGATCCCTTAACATGCTGTTGTTTTCTTAGTAATTGTTCCTTATTTCCCCAAACACCTTGTCATTTTTTTCATAGAACTAATGCTCTGTGTATACAAATGGCTCTCATATTTTTTTGATTCCAAGACCCCATTACACAGAAAATTATTGAGGGTCCAAAAGAGCCTTTGCTTATGTGGATTGTATCTATTGCTATCACCCTAGTTGTTTAGTCACTCAGTCATGTTCGACTTTTTGCGACCCCATGGACTGCAGCATGCCAGGCTTCCCTGTCCTTTACCATCTCCTGGAGTTTGCTCAAACTCATGTCCATTGAGTGATGCCATCCAACCATCTCATCCTCTCATCCCCTTCTCCTCCTGCCCTCAATCTTTTCCAGCATCAGGATCTTTTCCTATGAGTCAGCTCTTTGCATCAGGTGGCCAAAGTACTGGAGCTTCAATTTCAGCATCAATCCTTCCAATGAGTATTCACGGTTGATTTCCTTTAGGATCAATCCTATTATAAACTAAAATTGAAATTTTAAACAAAAAGAATGTACAAATACATATTTCACTAGATATCAGCATCAACAGTGTCATCGCAACATGTGTAGTCTCTAGGAATATGTAGAAGTCTCTACCATATCTCATGATAAGCATCAGAAAATTAGAGAAAAATATAATAATATTAATGGAATAGATGTAATCTCAAATTACATGAAATGTCTTGTGGACCTCAGGGGTCCCTATACCACATTTTAAGAACTATTTGTGCCATATTTATTTTACTTGTCTCTCCTCTGCTCAATGATTCTTGTTTCCATAGAGAATGTATTATTTAAATTTACATTTATAGCACCTAGTGAAAGGACTTATTCATGATACATGCTTAATCAATTATTTTTTGGATTAATAAATGAATTTTCCATATGAGTGCATTGCAAAATAATTTTGCAGATTATTTCTTAGGATAACTATATAGCTAAATTTTTAAAATATATTTCTGTATATATATGTATATATATATATGAATAACAGTTTTCTACTATATATACAGTTGTGTATATATACATATATAGATAGCTGTAATTTTGTTCACAGAGATCTATGGTTGCCTAAGTTCAGGTTGTTTTGGAGATCCCTGATTACCATCACCTCAAGAGGCAGAGCCTTTCAGTAATAGCATAGCAACTGTTTCTCTGTAATGCTTGGGGAAACACAATTTTTTATTTTAAATTAAATGAGGCTCTGATCCTAGCTTCTTCCAGGCCTAGTCTCATTGGCTTATGTTGCAGTCATGTCCTGTAAACATTAGTCTTCTACCAAGACCATGAAGAAAGGCAAAGCTCTCCCCTAACGCTGTCTCCTCCTCTACTTTAACCCGAGTATTTATTGCCTATCTCTTCCCTGTCTGTGATTTTCATTAGGACGTCCTTCAATATAAACTATTCTTAGACGTTACCTTGAAGAACTGCAAAGAAAAACAGTTGATCTGTGAGATTTAGACATGTTCTATGCAATCCATAACACAGTGATGTCTGAGCATAAAACAAATTTGACACAAATTTAATAAAGGTGGTAAAGTTTCCTCTTAGGTAATATTTACCAACCATTACTTTGTTTCAATCTTGACATGACGTGTCAAATAAAATAGCAATTGCCACCTTATTTCCCACCTTAGTTTGTTACTAATCCCTAAAATTTACTAGGGAGTAAAACAATCTTGAAGTGAGAAAAGTTGATACTCAAAAGCCTGCTTTAATCTAGGGAATATGATTAAGTTTAATTTAAAATTAAGATGAAATTGCTTGCTATATTAAGTCATAGAAACATTAGTAAAACAGTACAGTTCATTTTTATCCTTTCTTCATTTTTAAACATATACCATGTATATAAAAAGTGCACAAATTCAATATTTACAATTTAGTGATTTTTCATTAATGGAACACCCTTGTAACAATATGATGTTCAACACACCAGGAACTACTTTAAGGCCTGCCTCTTGGTGCTCCCTCTTTTTCCCATAAAACAGCTTTCCTGATTTCCATGGAAATCAGTTCTTTGTTTTTTTTCATTTACAAACATAATGGAACCCTAAAAATATGCTTTAAGTGTGCCTTTTTTTTTTTAAATTTTCCATAATATAAGTGCAGAGAAAATATTCTTTTGTTCTGATTTTTCTGAATGCCCATATATTTGGGATATTTATCCTTGTTGTGAACTATTCTAGTTCTTAAATTTATATTGATATATATCTTTCAGTTATATCCATTCTACTTTCAGTGATCATTTGGGTTGTTTCAGTTCGGGATTATTATGAACTATACTGCCATGATCATTCTACTGTATTTTTCTAGGTGTCTCTGAACATGCCATGTAGTATATATATACTTGGAGTAGAATTACTGAGTCATAGATAATGCATATATCCAAACTTCCTGGGTAATGATTGACTGTTTCCTGCAGTGGTTGCAGTAAAGTACCCATGGGCCTCAAATAAAACCTTGAGTTGCTCCGTAAACTGCCAAAATTGGTACTAAAAAACCAAATTTAGATCTTCTAGTGTGTATGTAGTAATACTTTATAGTGGCTTTCATTTTGTTATTAATAAGTCAGAGCATTTTCATGTAGCTATTGAACATTTAGACATTATAACTGTATTGTGCTTTTCCAGTCAGCCTGCTTATTTTCTTCTTCTTCTTCTTTTTTAATGATTTCAAGAATTTTAAATGTTCTCTTGAAACAAGATGTTTTCCAGTTACATGTCTTACAGATCTTGAACTTCCATGGCTTGCTTTTTAACTCTCTTATGTGTCATTAAAAGAATAGGATTCTTAAATTTAACAGAATACTTTATGGTTAGTATTTTTTCTTGAACTGTTTAAAGATTCTTTTCCTGCCCTAAGGTCAAAAATACAGAATCTTAGTATAACTTCTAAAATCTTTCTTGCTTTGCACTTTACATTCAAATCTAAAATCTGTTTGGAGTTTTGTGTATAGTTTTGACAGGGGTTATTTCATTTTTTACCACTTTGGATATGCTATTATCTTAACATAGCTTTTAAAAATTATAATTTATTTGTCTATAGGACAAACCTTCCTTCTATCAATGCCTTTTTGTGATGTGGCTCTGATTCTGAGAACCCTATTTTCTTCAGTCTTTTCATGATGTTGTATTTTTAGATAACTGAGGCATTTATTATTTATTATTTATTTATTATCATTTATTATTTATTTATGTATTGTTAGCATGTAATTGTTTTATATGTATGCAGAATACCTGTATATTTGATAAAGCAAATATCATACATTATTTTTATTTTTAAAGAATTTCTTGACTATTGTCCATTTTCATAAACTTTAGTATTATTTTGTCTATTTGCACTAATTATTGTGTTGGAAATATTACTGAGGTTTTACTAAATCCAAATATAATTATATATGCTATAACTATAATATTGTATGTTCCAAATCCATAAGAATGATAGATCTTTGCATTTATTCAGGTCTTCTTTAGTTTCCATCAATAAGGATTCTTAGTTTTAAAAATGGAAAACTAGATCATGGACATTGATCATCTCTTACTAGAATTGTTTCCACACATTTGAAATATACTATAGTAAACAGTATCTTTTAATACTTTTGTTTATAACTGTTGTCCTGATAGGATTACAATTTTTGTCTATTGCTATAACCAACTTTCTAAATTTACTTTTCAATAGATTATTTTGGGTTTTCTGTTATGTATCAACAGACTACATACAACCAATAATTTTCTTTTTCTACCAATCTTACATTTCTAAATTATTGTCCTTCCTTCCTGCACAAAGTAGGGTCCCCAATCAATGTTGACTAAAAGTAATGATAACAGAGATTTTCTGCATTCCCAAATGCAAAAGAGAATCTATTCAATATTTTCTTACGTATGCTAGTAATTTTGTAAATACCTGTGTAAGATTAAAACTGTTTCCTCCTGTCTTGTTTGTAATATTTAAAAAATTCAAATAGTAATTAATTATATCAAATCTTTTTTTTTTCTCTAAATGTTTGGAGTATATTTCCAATATTTGTCATTATGATAAAACTGTCAATCTGTATTAAAGTTCTAAATGAGACTTAAACTCCTGAATACAGTCACCTTATTTGAGATATACTATGCATATACATCTGCCTCAGTGGAATCGGTTTGATACTTTTTGTTTATAATCTTTGCATCTATATTCATGAGAAAGATCAACTGGCAAATAACCTAATTTCCACTAACTCTTAGTATCAAGTTTATACTGGCTTAATAAATGTAGGAATACTTTTTAAAGTATGCTGAAAGAATTGTATATGATTAGTGTTATTTTTTTACTTAATTTTTTGTTATAATTAAACCATACTAGTATATAGGCTTCAAATTACTTTGAGGGGAGAAGATTTCTATACGTAAGTCAATTTTTAATAGTTAAACAAAGTATTTTTGTTTTTTTTTCAATTTGAGATTATATTTCTATGAGTTCCTGTCATTTAAAGTTTCAAATTCATTAGCGAACATTTCCTCATAAGTTCTTATCTTTAAGCCTGTTATCTCTGCAGTGATAGTCTCACTTTCAGTCCTGGTAAAAATTTTCTTTTTTTCTTTCCAACAAAAAGCTTATTTTGCTATTATCTCTTTAAAATATCTCTTTCCTAATTATTATAATATATCTCTCTTGATCTCTGTTAGAAATGTGGTAGGTTTTCTAATTTTATTGGTCAGACCTTTATATCATGTTGCATTCTGTATAATAACTCCAGATTTATTCTCCAATTTTCAAATGAAATTTCTTTATAATTTCTTAATTTTTTTTGATATTCATACATATATATAATATCATGGTATATAATTTACTGTGTGTTTGTGTATTCTCAGTCACATCTGACTTTTTTGCTTCCCCATGGACATAGACTCAGCTTTCCAGGCTCCTCTGTCCATGGGTTTTCCTACTAAAGTATACTAGATTGTGTTGCCATTTCCTTCTCCAAGGGATCTTTCCAATCCATTTATTGAACCAACTATTCTTACATCTCCTGCATTAGCAGGTGGTTTCTTTACCACTAGTGCCACCTGAGAAGCCCCCATATAATTTGATATGTAATATCAAACATTATTTTCTAAATTATTTTTTTTATAATTCCAATATTTGAAGTCTCTGGAAGTCTGAGTTGTTTTTTGTTTTTTTTTTTCCCCTAGGTCTCACTATAGTGTTTTGGTCCTTTTGTTCTTAGAGATTATTTAACCATGAATGGCTAACTTTTCTTAGAACTTGAACTCCTTCACCAGTGTTAAAGTTGTCCCACTCCAGAGAGGATTTGTGATTCTTTTCTCAAGGTGCACATGGGCATAATGAATCCTTGTCACTACAGCTTAGATTCTCTTCTTAAAAATGCTCAGACAATACTGATAATAAGAGATTCACTTGGAAACCTATGTGATTGTCAGGATACAATTGTAGTTTCTCAGTGAAGAAACTATTTTTCCTCTTACACGTGCTCAGTTTGATGAAAGCAATTTTAAAATTTTCTTGATATTTGTTATTCTGCAATTTCACCAAAATACATCTAATTGCATATTTTGCTTTTATTTCTCTTTACCAGGACTCACGTGCCTTAAGTCTGGAAACTCATGTATTTGCTTAAGCAACTTTATCAAATATTATAGTTTCAGATATCTTCTCTCCTCATTTTTTTTCTCCTCATTTTTTAAATATAATTTATTTAGGTTTTCTAAATTTGCCTTTTCTTTCCTCTTTCATATTGTGTGCATATATAAGTGTGTGTGTGTGTGTGTGTGTGTGTGTGTGTGTATAAATATATATTTGGCATTGAATTCTGGGTGTCTTCCTCATTTCTAACTATAAGGTCATTTTCTTTTCTTTGGTTTAGTCTAATCTGTTCTTTGACTTATCCATCCAGCTTTTCATTTTTATCACCATTTCCAGATTTCTAAGCATTCTTTTCTTTAAAGTCTTATTTTTTCTGTTTCCAAAATGAACTAAATTTTATTGAGTCTTCTAAATTTTTTCTTCTTATTTGAACACATTTAATTTGTTTTCTCTATCAGATTATTGTTTCTAGTTACTAGGATGTCCCTCCTTTTACAGTTTAGGCTCATTAATATTCCCCCATATGTGTTTTATTTCTGAACCTGCATTTCTTCAAGTGCAATTTTTCTTGTATAGGTGAATGACCACATTATAAAAATGTCCAACTGAGTGGTTTTTATTTTGCTCCACCAGGGCAGGGAATTCAATTGTCCTTGTCCAATTATTATTTTATGTTCTCAATTTGAAGCTCCTGTTACTACTCTATATGTATACATACTGCAGGTCAGTGCTTCCGATTCTTCACTCAAGACTTTATGTATACTAAAATTATTTCCTACCATTGTCAGCTAGTGAGTCAGATCTTAACCTCTCTTATTTTCACAGAAAGAATAATTTTTAGAAATCTCTAGCCTAGTTCCAGTGACCTTGCTTTTTATAATCCAGAAGACATCTCTCAAGTTTCCTCATGGGTTCTAGAGATCAACTCTTTCTGCCTTCACTCAGATATAAAGGTTTCTCTACCTCTTTTCACCTTTCTTTGATTACACTTTCCCCTTTCAAAAACTGAGAATTTTTCTGTTCTCTTCTTCTGTTCCCTTTTAAGCTGGACTTTACATATGAAAAACTTCTTACTGCTATATTTTAATTACCCTTTCTGGGTGGTTGTACTAGGAGAGAGCTCTATCCAAACAGCTTTTCCAGCTTTTCATGTTGGAGCACTAGAGTTTTAAATTGTGAAGAGTTTTAAGGTGCAATTACTGAAAACTTTCTTAAAAGTTCATTATTGATTAAAATCTCATTGATAAGAAATAATCTTAAGGAGAGCAAACAAACACTATTGAATCTTGTATATCCTGGGCTGTTAAAATAATTAAAAGGGTAAGGTTTTAATAAACATAGGAAAGAAAATTGCTACTACAGGGGGAAAATACTTATATTCATTTTTTTATATGGAAAATAATACATTTGTGGTTGAAGGGAAACATTAGCTGAACTAAAATGTAAAGTTCTGTGACATATTTTTATTCCAAGGATTTACTTGAAAATTAGATTTTCTAATACCAAAATAATATTTTCAAATGTATATTTCCATGGGATTTGGTTATAGATGTACTATTGAGTTTGTAGAGCAAAATAGCCTAAGAGGAGAACACAGTGGACTTGAAGAATTGAATGGGGAAGAGGGAAAAAAATAACATTTTTAAAAGACAATGAGAATGTAGTATTACAGTATTAAAGATTTTTGAATCATTACTTTGTGACTGGTAAGCTTAAATGATTTCTGTATATTAACATATTTAATTATATACCTATGAGGCAAACCCTCAGAGTTTAAAATGTTGGCTGATTCATGTCAATGTATGACAAAAACCACTACAATATTGTAAAGTAATTAGCCTCCAACTAATAAAAATAAGTGAAAAAAATAATAAATAAATACATAAATAAAATGTTCCTACTTTACAGATAATTAAATTATAATTCAGTTCCCTTCTCTCTTTCCACCTGCCCAGGTTCCCAGCTAGTTGGCAGGGGGGGCAATTAAGTTCTTGTTAGCTGTGGTTGTGAGTAGGTATTCATACCAAGAGCTAAACTAGGTTAGTTTTGAGGAAGGATTGGCTTATATAGGTAAAGAGGATCCATAATATTTACAAAAAGAGACTTAAATGCTAGTGGGATTTATAAGTTTGAGTTCAGGGCTTGGGGAAAAGCTTGGTATGAGAACTATAATTATATGAATAATAATTAGAACAATATAAGCCACAAATTTATTGATTATATTGCAGATGCTATGCAAAGAAATTTAATGCCAACCTGTTCTTATTTTAAATTTACAAATGACATTATGAAGAGGATATTATTGTCCCTATATTAGAGAAAAGGAAACTGAACCTTAGAGGGAGGTAATTTGCTCAAAGAACAGTGCCAAGAATTAGAAAAGGGAGTTATGATAATCTGTACTTGATTCCAAAATATGCTTTTAGTCCCTTCATCTAATCTTCCTCCGTTTATATAGATCAAAACAAACATAGACTCTAACTACAAGTAGACTCAGGAAAGCCTGTAAAAAGTTCATACATGATAGACTTTTTAAAGAGTTAATAGGAAGCAATAAGAATTTTGATAAATGTTCTTAATATTCTGCAGCTGTAAGTTCACTTCAACAAGTAATTCCAGTGGGTTTGAGAATAGATACGCTAGTTGGTATTTAGTTTTAAGGTTTTGCTAATCACCTGAGACAATATTATTTATTCAGAGTTGCATATGCCTTCATGAATTAGATCTAATTGTTTAAAAATACAGAAAGTGGAATTCTCTGTCATGCATATATTGTTCACAGAGAACATTTTTAGATCTAACTTTTGTGTAACTCCTGTTGACTAGATCATTTTGTATTTCTGTAGAAAGACTGCAGAGTTCATTACTACTGTGAAGTACTGAATATGTGAGTCTAGACTTTTTACCTATGCACAGATGAATGTAATCAGAAGCATAGTTTCTTACTAAATACATAAATACAGGAACTGTGATGGTGCAGAATAGAAAATAATATCAGGGCTCAGAATTAACAGTATAATTGTGGCTAGGAGATGGGAGGAGGATTCTGAGAGAAAGGAGACTGGAGACAGAGCCCAGGCTACATTAATTGTCACATATGTAACTTTGGTCTGTAACTTACATCTTTGAAAATACTTTTTACTAAAGCTTCCTCTTATATAGCATGTGAATTAATATCTAATAGCTTTTAAATTGCTTCCCTAGTGGTTCAGTGGTAAAAAAAAATATAATAATAATAATAGCAATTCTCCTGCCAAGCAGGAGGTTCAGGTTTGATCTCTGGGTCAAGAAGATGCCCTGGAGAAGGAAATGGCAACCCACTCCAGTATTCTTTTCTGGGATATCCCATTGACAGAGGAGCCTGGCAGGCTATAGTACATGAAGTCCCAAAGGCTTGGACAAGACTTAACAACTGAACAACAACAGTTTGAAATTCTAATAAATTTTACTATTTTTCCTGATTTTATCAGGTTAAACACATTTATAAAAATTTTGCAAAACTCTTGAACTTTTCCACAAATAGACTATTTTATAACATAATCTAAGAAAATGGCAAGTCCTAGTTGTGGGTAAGCTAGCTTTAGAAATCCAGGAATAATCATATATTATCCTACATTATTAGCTACTATTATAAGAAAATAATATGTATTTTACAAATAATGATGCACATTAATATTATGTAGTCTTAGTCTAAAAATTAGACTCCTATTTCTTCCTGGTCTTTAAATAGAAGACATCTGATGTAATTATAAATAAATAAAATATATTGGTGCATCAATTTAACATATCCCTGGGTATTCTTTTTTTTTTTTTTTTTCCCTTGAACTTTTTTTTTTTTTTTTATTTGTTGGAGGCTAATTATTTACAACATTGCAGTGGTTTTTGTCCCTGGGTATTCTTAGAGGAAGTTTCTTGATTCTTCATATTTTAGCCAATTGCTTTAATTAATTGGAAAACAATATTTAGCAGTACAATAACTTTACTCTGAATGTCATCATTGTGCAAAAGTCTGAAGTATTATTTTAATATAGAAATTTACTTCTAAATTTTCTGAATAATTTTCAAGAGGTACACTATGAAAACTCAATAAACTTGAGTGTGGGAAAACATAACTGAGCTATATAAGATAAGACTCCATGATGGGGCAGTGAGATTAAACTTACTGTGCTGTTTTTAAAAAACTAAACAGTTTTTAATTAATGTAACATTAAGGTTTTTAATCTGTTGGTAGTGACTGTCTATAATAAAGTGAACTTTTAAAAAAGTATAGATATTTGAGATTTTCTCCTTCCCTTGGGGAACACTGAAATATACAAAACGACTGAAGTCATAATGGCAAAGCCAGGAAAAAAAAGAAAGGAAGAAATAACTATATACTCTATTAACCCAAAAATTAGTTACCTGGAATTTTTCACATTGTAGTGAGGACTGGAGTTTAAGGGGTATTCTGTCTATATCTCAGGTATCTTCTCTTGCCAACTGTTGTTTCCTTCTTTCTCACCAGTTTGTCCTCTATCTCGCCAGAAAATGATAAATTAGATCTATAATAGACAAAAATGTATAAAAGGAAAGGAAGCTGTAATACATAACATCTCAGAAAGATGAGTTTCCTGGGGTGAGCATGGATAGAACATGCTGTCAATTATAACAGAATGTTGTTTTTGTTCAGTCACAAATTTGTGTCCAAATCTGTGACCCCCATGGACTGCAGCGCACAAGGCTTCCCTGTCCTTCACTGTCTCCCAGAGTTTTCTCAGACTTATGTTCATTGATTTGGTGATGCCACTCAACAATCTCATCCTCTGTCACTCCCTTCTCTTCCTACCCTCAATCTTTCCTAGCATCAGGGTCTTTTCTAATGAGTTGGTTCTTTGCATCAGTTGACCAAAGTATTGAAGTTTCAACTTCAGTATCTGTCCTTTCAATGAATATTCATAGTTGCTTTCCTTTAGAATTGATTGGTTTGATCTCCTCTCTGTCTAAAGGACTCTCAAGAGTCCTCTCCAGGACCACAGATCGAAAGAATCAATTCTTGGTGCTCAGCCCTTTTAATGGTCCAACTCACATCTATACATGACTACTAGAAAAGCCAAAGCTCTGCCTATATGGACCTTTGCCAGCAAAGTGATGTCTCTGCTCTTTAATATGCTGTCTAGGCTTGTCATAGCTTTCCTTCAAGGAGCAAGCATCTTTGAATTTCATGGCTGTAGTCAGCGTCCTCAGTGATTTTGGATCCCAAGAAAATAAAATCTGTCAAAGCTTTCACTTCTTCCCCATCTATTTTCCATAAAAATGATGGGATCAGATGCCATGATCTTAGCTTTTTGAATGTTGAGGTTTAAGCCAGCCCTTACAATCTCCTCTTTCACCCTCATCAAGAGGTCTTTAGTTCCTCTTAACTTTCTGCCATTACATACAACCAGATGGTTAAGAGCATAGAATTTGATTTGGAGACAGAATAAATCTGAATTTACATCTATTGGGTTGGCCAGAAAGTTTGTTCAGGTTTTCTATAAGAAGTTATGGAAAAATCCAAATGAACTTTTTGACCAACCAGATACATCTGCCATGAACTGGCTGTACTACATTAATTTAATAATTTAAATTCAAGAAGCCTCAGCTTTTAAAAGAAGATATTCCTAATTTATGAAAATGATGTAAGGATAACATGAGATAATTATGTACCATGCACTTAGCCTAATACTTGATACAGAGTTTTTAATTATCTAATTATCTGTGGCTGGAAACAATATTTAGACAAGGTTAAATGTAATTACAAACAGTTTGGATGTATTGTAAAAAAAAGAAAAAGAAAAGAAAATCCATAAGTGATTCTGATTTCCCTTTTCCTTGTTCCCATACAGTGTCTACCTCAAGCACTGAAAATCATTTCTTTGTATATAAAAAACAAGTGGTGAATTTTTATGGGTGTGTGTATTTTGTTTTACTCAAATTCAATTAGATGATGTATTTTTCAACATAATTGGTCTGGCAATTTTATCCAAACCCCTTAAATTTAATTAGCCAGTGTAAATGAGTCCATATAACTTTCCTATATTAACATAATAGTCTCACATGTAGCATTTTATAGCAGAATGTACAGTGTAATAAATCAATATATAGTGAGTAACCTAAAGAAATATATGAACAGAAGTCCATTTATAGCTTAGCCAAAACCACTTGGAAGTTTGTATCTACCAACTGATTCACAATCTAATTGCTGCATATGCTAGAAAATGATGAGTTCAACTTATAAACTTTAAAAAAATAGAGCTTGTGTTTTTCACTGTTTGTGTTTTAGACATCTATTATGTCACCCCAAAGGGAAACATTTTGACAAAATCATCTATTGTCAGTTCTCCATAGTTTCATTTTTAAATAATTTTCTGACACTGAGATTAAATTAAACTCTTGAATATATTAAAAAAAAAAGCCTAAGAGCAACATTTATTTTTTTTTTTTTCAGGAGAGGGTTAATTTCCCCTTGTCAAACCCCTCAACTCAGAGCTGCAGTAAAGAAGGGAACCTCTGTAGTGGAAGAGAGGCTGTTTTCATAATATTAAAAGTTAATGACTTTTAGTGTTTTGAGATTAAGTTCTATAAGGACAGGACTTCTATCTTTCTTATTCTCAAATCAGCCCCTGTCACTAGTCAGTAAACATCTGTTGAATTGTTTTATTATTTGTATGAATATGTTTTAATTAATCTTGCTTTTTCTGTGGAGTCAAGTATATACCTTCCATTATTCCACTATTATTTTTATGCCAAGAAAAGTTATAGTTAATTTAAGAAACCTAGTTTCTAGATGTTGGATTGTCATCCTGTATTAAATAAAGCATAGGGGCCCGTGATACAACTTTTAAATATTTCCATTCTACAATTATGAGAACAGTCAAAATTTGTAATAAAGAATCACAATAAATGTATCATGGGAAGCTGACATTTTTGCCTTCTTAAGGTCAGGAAACAGCAGTTAGAACTGGACATGGAACAGCAGACTGGTTCCAAATAGGAAAAGGAGTACATCAAGACTGTATATTGTCACCCTGCTTATTTAACTTATATGCAGAGTACATCATGAGAAACACTGGGCTGGAAGAAGCACAGGTTGGAATCAAAATTGCCAGGAGAAATATCAATAACCTCAGATATGCAGATGACACCACCCTTATGGCAGAAAATGAAGAACTAAAGAACCCTTTGATGAAAGTGAATGAAGAGAGTGAAAAAGTTGGCTTAAAGCTCAACATTCAGAAAACTAAGATCATGGCATCCGGTCCTATCACTTCATGGCAAATAGATGGGGAAACAGTGGCTGACATTTTGCTGGTTGTTATCTACATCATGGGGAATTGTTTCATTATCTGTATAGGTACAGGTGGATCTCTTCCTCCCACAAACCTTAAGATTTTAGCATGTCTTAGGCAATGCAAAATATTTTCTTTTTATCGTAGAATGTTTTTGCTTGTTTTTATAACTTGTATCCTTTTACACTCGGCTCATGTGACATTTATTACCTTTAACTACAACAGAAAAACACCAGGATGCATGAGTTAAACAGCTAGCTGGCAAAGCAAAATTAATAGCTTCTTTGATTTTTTTCCTTTGATATGGCACAAATGGGTTTTTATACCAAAGGCTTATTTA
The DNA here is from genome assembly GCF_023699985.2 of Odocoileus virginianus. NCBI lineage: Eukaryota > Metazoa > Chordata > Mammalia > Artiodactyla > Cervidae > Odocoileus > Odocoileus virginianus. Next base: position 37,752,479 of record NC_069680.1, read on the forward strand.
CAATAATCTCTTTTCAGCAGTTTGCCCTGGAGCAGCATGAAAACACAATTAATACAAAAGTTTGCCATAATAGTGACTCACAGCAGATGAAATTCACTATCCCCATATTTACAACCTCTTTTAATAGAGTGTTGCTCCCCTGATTCACAGCATATAAAATCAGAACTGCTTTGTATTTGTGCAGAGACCTGGCTTAGTAGAATAGAAGGACTTATTGGTATATAAGCAATTGTCACCTAATATTTGGGTACTTGAATATTAAAAACAGACTATTCTCATGTATAACTGAATGTTTGAGAATTATAACTTTTTTTTTTTTTCTATTAGAACAATATTGGCAGTCATCTAGTCCCCACCTTCTCATTTCAGGGGCCCACAGAGAAGTAGTTCTGGTTTGGGCTGGAGTTTAGATTTTTAAGTCATGCTCTATCTCATCCTTTTGCTACATAGAAGAACAAAGGGTCTCAGATGATGAGCCAAAACACACATCTTCTGAGCCTTTCTTTGAGACCCTATAATTTATCAGGCCACCTAATAATTAATCTTCAAAAATGTACTCAATCTCCCAATATTTCCAGGATGTTCTATTTCATGAACATTCTAATAAAGTGGGATTGTATCCTTTTCATAAACTTTCAGGAATGCTGAATAGATTCTAACTAATCTGGTTAGAATCATTTGATTAAATGAATTCAGCAAATATGTATGGAGTGCTAATTTATGTTAATCCCTGTGATAGACAGGAAGAATAGAAAAATAAATATAATTACTGTACTGAAAATACTCAAGATTCATTATTGATGGTGTTATTTGGTCAATCTTGTCCTACTATTTGTGACCCCATGGTTTTGTACTTACTGCTATATAGGAGCTTCTCTGAATGCTGAGTTCTAGAACCCCCTGCATTAAGCGACTCCCTTATTATCAAGCTGATAGATTCAGACTGAATAACTCATTTATACAGTCTTCCATTCTTGAGATAGTAAAAATTAAGAAAAGCTGTCCCATCTTTTTACTTTTTCCTATCTGTATACTTACAGATCCACCTATAAGTGTACAGATAATGAGACAATTTCTCATGGAAATTTTAAAAGCAAGATAGACTTCAACATGAATTACTGAATTTTGTGCTACTAAGGAACATATTGTGAAACCTAATAGAACTGATTTACCCATTTCAGATTCACTGATTAATTTCCAACTTTCCAGTACATGCTATAAGAACAGGTATAATAAAATTGTGTGTGTTGGGGGATGGGTGCTGTGGATGCATATTTTTTATTCTTTCCTTCATATAACAAAAGCTAACTTTTTTTTTGTAATTTATCTGGTTCAATAAAAATTCCTCAATTTCAAACTAATCTGGGTTATATTACCAATAGGTTAAAATTAACAATGACATTTTATATGAAGAAAAAGTGATTCAATAGTTCCTTTTTCCCTAGGTGATTGAATTCATTTCATTTCACTTTCACTATGTATATTCAAAAATACTCCTAAGTGAGTATTTTTACTCACAAAAATTTATTAGATTACAAAATAAATAAATTACAAATTATAAATTACAAAATAAATTACAAAAATTTATTAGAACCTCTTATGTGCCAGACACATGCAGGGGACATAAGAGTGAACAAGATAGATGTTTCCTGTTAACATGCTAGGCAAGAAGGCTGACTTATAAGAAAAGAATAAATGGAAAATTTACAGATTTCTCATGTGATAGTAAATAGACATTTTTAATGTAAACAATGAGAGGTGCATTTTGTAGGGTACTGAGATCTCTTAGAAGGTATTTAATCTAAGGCCTGAGAGGAAAAACGAATGTACCCAGGGAGAGGGGAAGGGTGGTGGTGGGGAGTAAGAAAACATTTCAGGCATGGAAAGAAATGTGAACAAACAGTTAAGGTAAGAAAGGAATTCAGGAAGTTGAGTGAATGGTAGGTAAGAAGACTTGTTTAGTGATTTCCATTTTTAGGTTCCTGAAAATCAGGGTGTTTAATATAGGCACTGTGTCAAATGATATGTCTTTTAACCTTCTCATCATGGATAGGGAATATTATATAGCTTGAACATATTAAAATTGAGATTTGCAAAGCAATAGCTAAAAGAGCAGCCATTTTAAGAGATGTCTAAATTATGACTTCTGTATTTTGCCCAGAAAGTTGAAGTAGGCTTGAGTTGTAGTATTCTTATTAAAATATATTGACTCTTTTAGCTTCTTTCTTCAAGCTAAGCAGTTTTTGTCTTAGATTATTATTTATGTTCCCATCTGTATTGCTTTGTGACTCACATTCAAGTTGCTAGGATAAAAGAGAGTAAATACATTGCTTTCCACATAAAGTGACTTCCAGATAAAGCATGGCCACAAGTTCAAAATAGCTGGAACTGATATTTTCACATTTTGCTTATCTTTATAACTATATTACAACCCTACATAAATATCCATAGATGTCTTTAGTAATGTAATTTTGCTTTGGTAAAACTCTGAAATGGAAGGTTACTGTTTAATAGAATATTAGATAGAATTACAGCTTATTTTTGTTTTTTCCCTATGGCAAAATAAAAAAGAATATATATATACATATATAGATACATATATATATATATACACACATATATACATATATATATACACATATATATATGTATACACACAGACACACACACACACACATACATACACATATATATTATCGATGTATAGCTGATTTGCAATGTTGTGTTTGTATCAAATGTACAGCAAAGTAAATCAGTTATATGTATACACACATCCACTCTTTTCTTATTCTCTTTCCATTTGGGTCATTACAGAATATCCAGTAGATTTCCTTATGCTGTGCATGGGTCCTTATTAGTTATCTGCTTTTTGTAATAGTGTGTATATGTCAATCCCAATTTTCCAACTTATCCCTCTTCCTTTACCCCTGGTAACTGTATGTTACCATGTTCCTGGGGTGAGGGGGGTGGATGTGGAAACTGTTTGTTTTCTACATCTGTGACTCTATTTCTGTTTTTTAAATAGAACAGACTTGTGGACTCTGGGAGAAGGCGAGGGTGGGATGTTTCAAGAGAACAGCATCGAAACATGTATATTATCTAGGGTGAAACAGATCACCAGCCCAGGTTGGGTGCATGAGACATGTGCTCGGGCCTGGTGCACTGGGAAGACCCAGAGGGATCGGGTGGAGAGGGAGGTGGGAGGGGGGACCAGGATGGGGAACACATGTAAATCCATGGCTAATTCATTTCAATGTATGACAAAAACCACTGCAATGATGTAAAGTAATTAGCCTCCAACTAATAAAAATAAAAAAAAAAATAAGTTCATTTGTACTTTTGTACTTTTTTTTTTATTCCGCCTATAAGTATACCATATGCTGTTTGTCTTTCTCTATGGACTTACTTCACTCAGTATGAAAATCTCCCAGTCTATTCATGTTGCTGAAAATGGCATTATTTCATTCTTTTATGGCTGAGTAATATTCTATTGTATCTATGTGACACATCTTAACCCACTCCTCTGTGAATGGACATTTACGTTGCTTCCATGTCTTGGCTAGTGTAAATAATGCTGCAGTGAACACTGAAGGGCATGTCTTTTTGAACTTTTTTGTTTGATTGTTTTGAATATATGCTCAAGAGTAGGCTTGCTGGATCACATGGTAGTTCCATATTTAGTTTTTTAAGGATCCTCCATCTGTTCTCCATTATGATTGTACCGTTTTATATTCTCACCAAAAATACATGAGGGTTCCCTTTCCTCCACACCTTCTCCAGCATATATTGTTTGTAGACTTTTTAATGATGACCATTCTTTTAGGTGTGAGGTGATACCTCACTATAGTTTGGGAATAGCTGGTTTTTGCTCTCACTGAGGGTAGTAGAAATAAGTGACCTTTAGTCTATCTGAGGCATGGGGAAAGGGAGGCAGAGACAATGCAAACATTAAGATAAAAGTAGATTTGAAGTATCTAATTTTCTTTCATTATATTTGTTTAATTGAGGTATAATTGATTCACAATATTGTGTTAGTTTCAGTTATACAGCAAAGTGACTCAGTTATACATATTCATACATGTATATATTTAGAGTATAATTTTAAACAAATTCTTTCCCTGGCATCACAGTCTGATATTCTGATCTCCAAACTGGGAAACATCCTCCCAGATATCATATTTTATAGGTAAGGCACTCTCCCACTTATAATAGTGGAATTAACAATAAAGTTCAGTGACTTTTCCTGGAGTCTCTGTCCAACAGCTGTTATTTCCTAGATCTTTTCCAATCCAGAAGACAGAGGAGTAGAAATGGTTTCAGGGTATCATCCGAAGAGAATGGAGTCTAATGTTTACTACAGAATACCTATTTGTTTGTTTGTTTGTTTTTAATTTTAAGTATAGTTCATTTGCCTCTTTAAGGCAAGGGGGCCTGGCATGCTGCAGTCCGTGGGATCACAAAGAGTTGGGCACAGCAACTGAACAGCAACAAAATAGTTGATTCATAATATCTCAGGTAAACAAAGTATTTCAATTGTATACATATATATTATTTTTAAAGTTAGTTTTCATTATAGGCTATTATAAGATATTTAGTATATCTTATAATGACATATATAGTAGTCTTTTGGTTTTCTAGTTTATATATAGTAGTGTGTCTATATCAATCCCAAATTCCCAAGTTATCTCTCCCTCCCCTTTTCTCCTTTGGTATACCCATCTTAAGCACTATTTAATTTGGTCTTTCCATTCCTGACTCCTGTCTTGTACAAGAGAATCATTTATAAGGACATACATCTCAAAATCAAGGACCCATGAGAGAATCTCACTGCTCATTTCTTTTTAAACTCTATCAGATTAATTAGACCATCAGCGCCATCATCTCCTACAAGAGTTCCAAAGCTGAGTATCTTAGGATTTTATTAAATCTGTGATGTCTCTATTAAATGGAAACTTCCCTTACCCTTATTTATTTCCTTACTCCAGGCTCTCTTGACACTTTGACTTTGTAGAATACCCAAAGCTCTGGCATACAGAAAATGCTCCATTAGTATAGTTTTTACTGCCACTGCCTTTGTGTTTAAGACATGTTTCCTGAGGATTATACTTTTAGAGAGGAAACATGACATAACTTATGCCCTTACCAAGCACATCCCCTTGTTACCTAAAGTTTAACATTCAAAATATAGGGGGTAACATATTTTACCTCAAAATTCACTAGGGCGATAAAATACTTTGGTTGGTACAAAACTTGTATCTCTATCCTAGGAAATTGGACTATAAGAAAAAACAAAGCTTGAGTGAGTTTTCCTAAACTTTCCATTGGGCAACACAATAGTAATAGATTGAACAATCAAAATATGATACTTTACATCTCATTTAATATACCTCCCTTTCAACCTGGTTTTGACTGACTCCAAACCGGTCTTCTACAAATCTTCCAGACCAAAAAAAAATTTAAAAAGTATCACTTTCAACACTATACACATTATATATTGGGTTGGCCAATATTTGTTTGGATTTTTCATAAAGTGTTATGGAAAAGCCCGAATGGACTTTGTATACGTATATGTATATATACATATACATATATATATGTATGTATATACACACATAAACATATATCAAGTTAACCTGGGTTATACATATTATCAGTATATTATAATTACACACACACACACACATATATATATATATAAAGTGACGTAAGAGTTCTGAACTAGTTAGTAAAAGATTGGAGTTCTTACTTGCACTTAGGTACTCAGTTGTTTGAACTAGTTTCTGCTATTTTGTGAGACCTGGCTTCAGTGTTCATCTATAAAATAGGCTTAATTTTCAATATATGTTATAGCCTCATGTACTAACCTGCATGGCAATACCTCACAGTTCTTTGTATTCATACATTGCAAGCCTCTCTTGTATCTTACTTTATTATAGAAGAGTAATATCAAATTCTTTTACTCAGTGTGACACAGACATTGGACTATTTCCCACATGTAGAAATATTTTCATAGTACCTCATATGTAGGTTGTTTTGAAAACTCATAAAACCAGAGAGTTTGAGCCCACGATATTTCTCAAGTAAGTAAAGCTGCCAGTGATAAAGGTATCTATAATATGCCACTACTTTACTATTCCATCTGGAACAAGTGAAAGTTGCTCAGTTATGTCTGACTCTTTATGATCCCATGCACTATAGTGCATGGAATTCTCTAGGCGAGAATACTGGAGTGGGTAACTGTTCCCTTCTCCAATCTGAAACAAAGAGGTAACTAATTGTTAGATTGGCTGATCTCTCAAATGGCCACTCTGGGTCATCCCTTTGTTCATTCAATGAGTGCAACTGCATAAAATTCACTGTGTTGGGAATTTCCAGAAGGGAAAATGTGAGCCCAGACTTGTGGATAGATGACTTGCTCATGACCCATCAGTTGAATTAGGTCTGCCTGGCTTCATTATTTAATTTAAATTGTGACCTTTGTCTCAAACAAAGCATATGAATAGGAGGGGAATATCACCCAAAGGCAAAGATGAAAAGTTTTAGAATCACCACCAACTAATATATTCCTGCCAGGCAGAAACATCTGTTAGGGCAGAGGCTGAAAGGGGCAGCATGGCATAACCTTGCTACCCATGTAAAGACCTGCAGACAGCTGTGGTCTCCTGGCATTATAGTCTTTCATGGCAAGAGCTGCCCTTGCCACTGTGCACAGCAAAACACAACGAAGGAAAGATAAAAGAACGACGTGTGGTTTATTCGTTTCTTGGAACATATCATGTTTGGTACCAACAGGCAATGTAAAACTATTCAGTGGGAATGAAATGACCTGATTTCAAATTGTTTCCTTTGCTGTCCAGCACTGAAGAGGCTATTAGATCAAAAGAGATATCAGTTTTCACCTTTGCTAAATAAGGATAGCAATAAACCTTATGATTTGTTTATACAGAAAAACTTTGGTAATGCTCATAAATATATTTTGTGAATTTTAAAGTGCTCGACACCTTAAGGAGAATAAAATGTATCACCTATGTCCATGTTCTCCTGCTATAATATACCAGCAAAGGCCTATACCACACTCTCCAGCAAGATACCTCAAACATATCAACATTGGTGAGACACAGTTAAAGCAATTCTGAGAGGAAATTTTATCTCATTAAATGCATATATTAGAAAAAAGGAAAACCCTCAAATTAATAATGTAAGCTCCTTCTTCAAGAACATAGAACATGAAGAGCAAAATAAACTCAAAGAAGGGAGGAACTAATAAAGTTAAGATCAGAAATCAATGAAATGGAGAACAAAAAAATCCATTGAGAGAAATAAGTGCAATAAGATGCTGGTTCTTTGAAAAGATCAATAATATTGACAAACTTCTAGGCAGACTGACATAAAAAAAAAAAAAACACATACACAGATAGGCACAGTTCAGAGATATTACTGCAGTCTCTGCAGAAATCAAAAGGATAATAAGGGGAAAATACAAACAACTTTGATACCTTAGACAACTTAGACAAAATGGACTGATTTCTCAAAAAAAGCCAACTATCAGAAAATCTTCCAATGTGAAATAGGTCATTTGAATAGCTCCATAACTGGTAAACATATTGAACAGGAGGTTAAGACTACCACACTGCCACTTAGGATTCCACAGCAAGAATTCTTTGCTTGTATCAACAGACAGAAAAGGTAATTATGTACCCCTGTGGTGATTCATCCTGATTACCGTGAGAACAGTAGACTGCTATTCCACAATGGATGGATATAATAAATAGTATATCTGAAATATAGAGGATCTTTTAGAGTGTCTCTTAGCTCAGTCATGTCCGACTCTTTGTGACCACATGGGTTGTAGCCCCACCAGGAGGAATGTAGCCTGCCAGGCTCCTCTGTCCATTGAATTCTCTAGCCAAGAATACTGTAGTGAGTTGCCCCTCTCTTTTCCACAGCATCTTCCTGCCCCAGGGATTGAACGTGGACCTCCAGCAGTGCAGGCAGATTCTTTACTGCCTGCGCCACCAGGGAAGCCCCAACATTAAGGGTATGTCTTAGTACCATCATTCCCTGTGATTAAAGTTAATAGTAAACTACAACAACATAATCTAGACAGGATTACTATTAATAATAGCCCAGACCCTTCAGGAATGAAGGTTTGGATATCCCCACCAAGGAAAGAATCATGACTATCAGAGGTATTTGCTTTAGGGTAACAGGAATATGGAAAAGGTCATAGAAGGAGGTAGTTATAAATAAATATAAATATGACCACATGAACAGTTGCAGATGCAAGGGGTATGTAAGGGTCATGAGTATATTTATTTCTTCCTTATTTTGTTAGGAATATGTGTGTGTGTCCTTTATTCTTTTATTCTATAATTTAAGATGAATTTGAAATGGGAATCTGAGTTCTTGTTCACAGAGCCAAAGAATAGAATCCACGAACACACAAACACTCATGGTAGCAAGTGAATGGGATTTATTAGAGAGGAGAAAATTACAAAGCTCTTAGCAAAGACACTGAGAGGGGGTAAGGAGTCCCCCAGAGGCAGGATTTACAGCAGTTTTTATATACTTAATCTGTACATTTTTGGTTCACTCCTTAAAATATGTAATTTTAACCAATCAGTTTAAAGGTCCAGATACTTAACATCTTTATGGCTTCTCTTGATCCTTGGATTAAGTTGCCATCCTTTTTCATGCCCCCTGGCCATTTTACAATGGACAGAACATGTATGGGCTTATGACTAATGATCTAAAGATTTTTTTTTCCTCTCTTAAGCATATGGAACAGAAGTTAATTACTGTCATTCCCCAGATCTGACTGCTGATAATTTACCAGACCAAGGTCACATTCCAGGAATTTGTGACAAAGGGTATAGTTTTAGGTTAATAGATGAGGATGTTTACTGAAAACGAGATTGAGGTCTCAGAGTTCTACACTGACCACTAGCAATTTTTACCTCAAAATAACTTTATATCATAATACATACATATTGTTAACTTTATATCATAGCACTTAAGGTACATGATCTTGGGAAGAGTGAACATCACTAAATAATTTTAAGTCTTCTCTGAGGAAAGGATTTGTATATTTTTAGTTACATACAGGATATTGTATCAAGTTCAGTGAAAGTATTACTTTATTATCATCTTTATTGGAAGGTAAATTATGATTTAATGACATGTCTATGAATGCCATATTTATAAAGGATGGACTTCTGAAGGTTACCTTGACTAGGCCATGGTATCCAGGTATTTCTTTAAACACTGATCTGGATGTTGCTGTGAAGATGTACTTTAGACGAGATTAACATTTAAATAAGTAGCCTTTGAGTAAAGTAAATTACCTTCCATAGTGTGAGTATGTCTCATCCAATCTCAATTCAGCCACTCAGTGTCCAACTCCTCCTGACCACATGGACTGCAGCGCACCAAGCTTCCCTGTCCATCACCAAATCCCAAAGTCTACTGAAACTCATGTCCATTGTATTGGTGATGCCATCCAACCATCTCATCCTCTGTTGTCCCCTTCTCCTCCCACCTTCTATCTTCCGAGCATCAGGGTCTTTTCCAATGAATCAGTTCTTTGCATCAGGTGCCCAAAGTATTGGAATTTTGGCTTCAGTATCAGTCTTTCCAATGAATATTCAGGACTGATTTCCTTTAGGATGGACTGGTTGGATCTCCTAGCAGTAGAAGAGACTCCCAAGAGTCTTCTCCATCACCACAGTTCAGAAGTATCAGTTCTTCAGAGCTCAGATTTCTTGATGGTCCAACTCTCACATCCATACATGACTACAGGAAAAGCCATAGCTTTGACTAGATGGTCCATTACTTTGTTGGCAAAGTAATGTCTCTGCTTTTTAATATGCTGTCTCGGTTGATCATAACATTTCTTCCAAAGAACAAGCTTCTTTTAATTTCATGGCTGCAGTCACCATCTGCAGTGATTTTGGAGACCCCAAAACTAGAGTGTCTCATTGTTTCCATTGTTTGCCCATCTATTTGCCTTGAAGAGATGGGACCGGATGCCATGATCTTAGTTTTCTGAATGTTGAGTTTTAAGCCAGCATTTTCACTCTCCTCTTTCACTTTCATCAAGAGACTCTTTAGTTTTTCGCTTTCTGCCAGTAAGGGTGGTATCATCTGCATATCTGAGGTTATTAATATTTCTCCCAGAAATCTTGATTCAAGCTTGTGTTTCATCCAGCCTGGCATTTCTCATGATGTATTCTGCATATAGGTTAAATAAGGAGGGTGACAATATAGCCTTGACATACTCCTTTCCCTATTTGCAAGCAGTCTATTGTTCTATGTCCAGTTCTAATTATTGCTTATTGACCTGCATTCAGATTTCTCAAGAGGCAGGTCAGGCGGTCTGGTATTCCAGTCTCTTAAAGAATTTTCCTCAGTTTATTGTGATCCACAGAGCCAAAGGCTTTGGTGTAGTCAATAAAGCAAAAGTAGATGTTTTTCTGGAACTCTCCTGCTTTTTCGATGACCCAACAGATGTTGACCACTTGATCTCTGGTTCCTCTGCCTTTTCTAAATCCAGCTTGAACATGGTTCACACGCTGTTGAAGCCTGGCTTGGAGAAGTTTGAGAATTACTTTGCTAGCATGTGAGATGAGTGTAACTTTGGAGTAGTTTAAACATTCTTTGGCATGCCTTTCTTTGGAATTGAAATGAAAACTGACCTTTTCCAGTCCTGTGGCCACTGCTGTGTTTTCCAAATTTGCTGGCATATTGAGTGCAGCACTTTCACAGTATCATCTTTTAGGATTTAAAATAGCTCAACTGAAATTCCATCACCTTTACTAGCTTTGCTTGTAGTGATGCTTTCTAAGGTCCATTTGACTTCACATTCTAGAATGTCTGGCTCTGAGTGAGTAATCACATCACTGTGGTTATCTGGATAATGAAGATCTCTTTTGTATAGTTCTTCTGTGTATTCTTGCCACCTCTTAATATCTTCTGCTTCTGTTAGATCCATACCATTTCTGTCCTTTATTGTGCTCACCTTTCCAATCCAGTAAAGATCTAAAGAGTTAAAAGGCTGACTCTCTCTGAAGGAAAGGGAATTCTGCCTGCAGTCTGCTTTTGGGATCCAGATGCAAAATCAGCTTAACTTTTTCCTGACTGTTTTGCAGAATTTAAACTTGGCCAGCTCCTACAATGGTATGGGTCAATTCCTTAAAACATATTTCTCTCAGTATCTTTCTGGGCTTCCCAGGTAGCTCAGCAGGAAAGAATCTGCCTGCCAGTGTAGGAGACACAAGACATGCATGTTCAATCTATGGATTGGGAAGATCCCCTGAAGTAGGAAATGGCAACTCATTCCAGTATTCTTGACTGGACAATTCCATGGACAGAGGAACCTGGCAGGCTACAATTAATGGGGTCTCAAAGAGTCTGACTTGACTGAGCACAGTATGTATCTATTTCTTCTGGAGAGTCTTGACTAATACATAAGGGAACTTAGTCAATTTCATCAGGAGCATCTACAAAAGCACTACAGCTAATACCTTAATTAATGTTGAAAGACTGAATATGTATCTCCTAAGATTATGAACAACATAAGTTTCTATGTCCCCATTCTTATTCAACACTCTTTAGGGAAATGAAAAAGTCATGAAAAGAAAGAGATTCAGAAAAAAAAAAAATAAAACTGTACCTATAAACAGATGGCATGGCTGTGCATATAAAAAATCCTGAGGGATCTACAGAAAAACCCTAGGATTAATAAGTGAGTTCATCAATATCACAGATCCTGCATATCACAAAATCTAAGATAAATACACATAAATCAATTGTATCTCTACATATTAAAAATAAATATATGCATACCACACCAAAATTATATTACTATTTGAAATCTCTTGAAATAAAGTGAAAAACTTAAATCTATTGAAACATATAAGACTTGTTCAGTAAAACTGCAAGGTAATGATGAAAGAAGTGGAAGAAGACCTTCATCAATAGACAGCTGAACTGTGGTCATGGATTGGAAGCTTTGACACAGTAAATCATGTTGTTTCTCCTTAAATTGATATATAGGTTAACAAAATGTCTATTCAATGAAATCCCGTAACATCTGAGACAATATTGTTCTAAAATTAATATATGAAGGCAATGGAACTGAAGGAGCTAAACAATTTTGAAAAAGAAGAATAAAATGGGGGAAAGCTGTAAACACTACCTCAAGGATAATTATATGACTACAATAGTCAATACAGTGTGGTTTTGGCAGAGGGATAGACATAAAGATCAATAGAACTAAATAGAGAACTTGAAAATAGCCCTGCTGCTGCTGCTGCAGCTAAGTCGCTCCAGTCATGTCTGACTCGGTGCGACTGCATAGACGGCAGCCCACCAGGCTCCCCCGTCCCTGGGATTCTCCAGGCAAGAACACTGGAGTGGGTTGCCATTTCCTTCTCCAATGCATGAAAGTGAAAAGTGAAAGAGAAGTTGCTCAGTCGTGTCCGACTCTTCATGACCACCAGGCTGCTCCCTCCATGGGATTTTTCCAGGCAAGAGTACTGGAGTGGGGTGCCATTGCCTTTTCCAGAAAAGAACCCTACTACTCAGATAACTCCCTAGTGCTCTTTGACAAAGCTACAAAAACAATTAAAAGTATATGAGATAGACATTTCAGGAAATTGTGCAGGAGAAATTGAACAGCCACACACTAAAAAGATAGGCTTCAAGATCCACACCTTATTAAAAACAAAACAAACAAACAAACAAACAAAAAAAACTAAAAAACTGGATCATGTGGTAAAGTGTAAAGGATAAAATTATAAAGATTTTAGAATGAAAACTGAGGAAAACTCTTCAGGATCTAGAGTGAGGCAAAGATTTCTTAGACTTGACATCAAAATATATGATCTGTGAAATGAAAACATTATTTGGTTTAATCAAGATGAAAAATTTTCTCTATAAAATATCCTGGTAAGAGATAGAGAAGCTACAGATTGGGAGAAAGTATTTGCCAACCACATACATAAAAAGGGGCTAGTATCAAGAAAATAAAAAGAACATTTGATATACAAGAGTGGAAACAAATCAAGTAAAAATGGACAAGAGACAGGAATAGATATTTTGCCAAAGACATAGATGCATGAAAAGATTTTCAACAATGTTAGCCAGTAAATAGATGCAAGTTAAAACTAAGATAAGGCATCGCTGCCCAACTATTTTGGAGAAGGCCATGGCAACTCACTCCAGTACTCTTGCTTGGAAAATCCCATGAGAGGAGCCTGGTAGGCTGCAGCCCATGGGGTCTCGAAGAGTCAGACATGACTGAGCAGCTTCACATTTCATGCAATGGAGAAGGAAATGGCAACCCACTCCAGTGTTCTTGCCTGGAGGATCCCAGAGATGGGGGAGCCTGGTGGGCTGCTGTCTATGGGGTCACACAGAGTCGGACACGACTGAAGGGACTTAGCAGCAGCAGCCCAACTATTTGACACACACATATTCAGTTTAGTTCAGCCACTCAGTCATGTCCGAGTCTTTGCCACACCATGGACGGCAGCACACCAGGCCTCCCTGCCCATCACCACCTCCCAGAGTTTACTCAAACTCATCTCCATTGAGTCAGTGATGCCATCCAACCATTTCATCCTATGTCGTCCCCTTGTCCTCTTGCCTTCAATCTTTCCCAGCATCAGGGCCTTTTTAAGTGAGTCAGCTCTTTGCATCAGGTGGCCAAAATATTGGAGTTTCAGCTTCAACATCAGTCCTTCCAATGAACACCCAGGACTGATCTCCTTTAGGATGGATAGATTGGATCTCCTTGCAATCCAACAGACTCTCAAGAGTCTCCTCCAATACCAAGTTCAAAAGCACCAATTCTTTGGCATTCAGCTTTTCTATAGTCCAACTCTCACATCCATACATGACCACTGGAAAAACCATAGCCTTGACTAGATGGACCTTTGTTGGCAAAGTAATGTCTCTGCTTTTTAATAGGCTGTCTGAGTTGGTCATAACTTTCCTTCCAAGGCGTAATCGTCTTTTAATTTCATGGCTGCGGTCACCATCTTCAGTGGTTTCAGAGCCCCCAAAAATAAATTCTATCACTGTTTCCACTGTTTCCCCATCTATTTGCCATGAAGTGATGGGACCAGATGCCATGATCTTAGTTTCCTGAATGTTGAGGTTTAAGCTAACTTTTTCACTCTCCTCTTTCACTTTCATCAAGAGACTCTTTAGTTCTTCTTGCTTTCTGCCATAAGGGTGGTGTCATTTGCGTATCTGAGGTTATTGATATTTCTCCCGGCAATCTTGATTCCAGCTTGTGATTCATCCAGCCCAGTGTTTCTCATGAAGTTCTCTGCATATGAGTTAAATAAGCAGGGTGACAATATACAGCCTTAACGTGCTCCTTTTCCTATTTGGAACCAGTCTGTTGTTCCATGTCCAGTTCTAACTGTTGCTTCCTGACCTGCATACAGATTTCTCAAGAAGCAGGTCAGGTGGTCTGGTATTCCTACCTCTTTCAGAATTTTCCACAATTTATTGTGATACACACAGTCAAATGCTTTTCCATAGTCAATAAAGCAGAAATAGATGTTTTTCTGGAACTCTTTTGCTTTTTCAATGATCCAGCAGATGTTGGCAATTTGATCTCTGGTTCTTCTGTCTTTTCTAAACCCAGCTTGAACATCTGGAAGTTCATGGTTCACGTATTGCTGAAGCCTGGCTTGGAGAATTTTGAGCATTACTTTACTAGTGTGTGAGATGAGTGCAATTGTGCTTGTGCAGTAGTTTGCACTTTCTTTGGCATTGCCTTTCTTTGGGATTGGGATGAAAATAGACGTTTTCCAGTCCTGTGACCACTGCTGAGTTTTCCAAATTTGCTGGCATATTAAATGATGCACTTTCACAGCATCATCTTTTAGGATTTGAAATAGCTCCACTGGAATTCCATCACCTCCACTAGTTTTGTTTGTAGTGATGCTTCCTAAGGCTCACTTGACTTCCCATTCCAAGATGTCTGGCTGCATGTGAGTGTGAGTGATCACACCATCGTGATTATCTGGGTCATGTTGATTTTTTTGTACAGTTCTTATTTATAATAAAATAAACTCTTCTTAAAATAATTAAGTTATAACACCAACTGTTAGTAAGGAAATGAGAAGCTGTTTAAATCATATATTGCTGGTAGGAATATAAAATTATACAGTCACTCTGGAAAACACTTTGATAATTTCTTACAAAGCTAAACCTGCAACTGTAATATGATTCACAATTGTACTTCTGGGTTTTATCCCAGAGAAATGAAAATTTATGTTTATACAAAAACCTGTTTACAGATCTTCATATCAGCTTTATAGATAATAGTCCCAAACTGGAAACCATCTAAGTGTTCTTTAATGAGTTAATGGCTACACAAGAGATAGGATGTTCATATCATGGATTACTACTCAGCATGAAAAGGAATGAACTATTAGTGAATACAGCAACCTGGATCCATCTCCAGATAATGATACCGAGAAAAAAAAAAAAAAAAAAACTAACACTATAGGCAACACACAGTATGACTACAGTAATAGAACAATATTGAAATGATAAAACTTTTAAAATGGAAAACAGATTAATTGTAGTCAGCAGTAAAGGAAGGTATAGGAGTGGGAAGGAAGTAGGTATGAATGTAAAAGGACAACATGAAGGATCTTAGTACTAATGGAAATATTTCAAATCTTGACTGTTTATGTCAGTATCTTAGTTGTGATGCTGTTCTATAATTTTCCAAGACGTTACCATTGCTAGCAACGAGGCAAAAGGCACGTAAGACCTTTTCTTATCATTTTTAAATGATATATAAGCTACAGTTACCTCAAAAAGTTAAAAATACCCACTTAGCACATTGAAAAAAATCAGGGTGTCACAAATGACTACTGCTATTGTAGTATGTTATATAAAAATGCCTCAGATTCCTATAAACAATATTTTTTTCAAAACCAAATAAAGTTCAATATAATAGATTAGTTCAATTTTAATAAAAGCATAAAGTAATCCTTGTTAGATAAAAACATGCAAGCCCTGATTTAAATAGCTATTTTTGTGTGTGTATGTACTTATTGTTTATGGGCATGTGCATGTATAAGTAACTCTGTCAATAGGACATTCAGAGGGGCCTATTGCCTGACAGAAAACATGTCACAGGACTTTCAGAATCTTTCTTTTTCTGTGTCTAGGATTTGCACTTACAGGCTGTATCTCTTTGCTGATCGCATCTTGTATAATGTATCTCTGCTTGGCATGCACGTCAACACATCACTCTCTGGTGAAGGCTAAAATTATCTGGCAGGCAGTTTAGATGATGTTTGTATCTGTTGAAAGGAAATACCTTCTCTTGAGAAGTGGCCTCAAAAGAAAAATGTCAATGGTGAAAGTAGGTTAAGTTTGGGTTTTGATTTCTGTGGACAACAGTAGATATTTCAGAGGCTAATAGAGATTACACTCTTATTTCCAAGTGAAAATGGTAAAAAAAGAAAAGAAACAGTCTCAATTCTGTATAGAGACAGAAGCATTTGCCAAGTAATGCATATACCTGGAACTAATATAACAACTAACACTGTATATCAATCATACTTCACTAAACATTAATGTAAGACTTTAATAGTTGTCTAATCAAATTTGCTAGCAACATATGCTATTGTATGTATTAGTATGAGATCATTGTCTAATCAAATTTGCTAGCAATATATGCTATAGTGTTTATTAGTATGAGATCGATAGAGCAAGAATGTAATTATGTACTTCTATATTTTGCAAATGACATGTGGTATTCACCTCACCAATAACCTTTCAGGGTGAACCTAACTTCATATATTCTATATGCAGTGTAACTAGTGGGTTTCTTGGAGAGAATTCTGCCTTATAAAGAACTCTGAAACATCCTGACCAGGTGCCAAATGGTCCAAACACAATTGAACACTGGCATCAGTGTTGAGTAAAATAAAGCAAGTGCCTGTCTCCTTATTAAATTCAGTACATTTCTGAATATTAGTGTGAGGGTGGAGACTGACCTTCATGACTGGAAGCTTTCTCACTGAAAGTAGTAAGGGAATCTTAAAGACATTAAACTGTAAAGCATATGAAATTTTTAATTAAAACCCAATTATAGTCAAATAAAATTTTGCTAAAGCTTGGAAACAGAAGAGCCCTCTGATTTCAATTGTTGTTGTTTAGTCAATAAGTTGTGTCCAACTCTTTGTGACCCCATGAACTGCAGACCACCAGGCTCCCCTGTCCTCCACTGTCTCCTGGAGTTTGCTCAAATTCATGTCCATTGAGTAGATGACGCTATCTAACTATCTCATTCTCCACTGCCTGCTTCTCCTTTTGCTTTCAATCTTTCCCAGTATCAGGGTCTTTTCCAATGAGTGGGTTCTTCCCATCAAGTGGCCTAATCATCAGTCCTCCCAATGAATATTCAGGATTGATTTCCTATAGAATTGACTGGTTTGATCTCCTTGCTGTCCAAGGGACTCTCAAGAGTCTTCTTCAGTACCACCATTTGAAAGTATCAATTCTTCAGTGTGCAGTCTTCTGCATGGTCCAACTCTCACATCCGTACATGATTACTGGAAAAAATAAAGCTTTGACTATATGAACCTTTATTGGTAAAGTGAAGTTTCTGCTTTTAATGGACTGCCTAGATTTTTCATAGCTTCTCTTCCAAGGAGAAAACATATTTAATTTCACGGCTGCAGTCACTATCCACAGTGATTTTGTAAGCCAATAAAATAAAATCTATCATTGCTTCCACTTTTCTACCTTCTGTTTGCCATGAAGTGATGGGACTGGATGCCATGATCTTAGTGTTTTGAATGTTGAGTTTTAAGACAACTTGTTCACTATCACCCTCATCAAGATGCTCTTTAGTTTCTCGTCACTTTCTACCATTAGAGTGGTATCATCAGCATATCTGAGGTTGTTGATATTTCTCCTAGCAATGTTCACTGTAGCTTGTGATTCATCCAGCCCAGAATTTCTCATGATGTACTCTGCATAGAAGTGAATTAAGCAGGGTGACAATGTACACCCTTGTCATTCTCCTTTCCAGGTTTTGCACCAGTCAATTGTTACATATAAGATTCTAACTGTTGCTTCTTGACCCACATACAGGTTTCTCAGGAGACAGGTAAGTAGTCTGGTGTTCCCAACTCTTTAAGAATTCTCCCCTGTGTTGTGATCCACACAGTCAAAGCCTTTAGTGTAGTCTATGAAGCAAAAGTAGATGCTTTTCGGGAACTCCTTGATTTCTCTGAGGGCTTGCCTCATAGCTCTGTTGGTATTCAATTGGGTTCAATTCCTGAGTCAGGAAGATCCCCTGGAGAAGGAAATGGCAACCCACTCAGTATTCTTGCCTGGAGTATCCCATGGACAGAGGAGCCTGGCAGGCTACAGTCCATGGGGTCACAACAGTCAAACATGACTGAGTGACTTTCACTTCACTTGATTTCTCTGTGATCTAATGAATATTGGTACTTTGATCTCTGGTTTCTCTGCCTCTTTGAAACCTGTTTTGTATATCTGGAAGTTCTTAGTTCACCCACTGCTGAAGCCTCGCTTGAAGATTTTGAGAATGACCTTTGGGTTTCCCTTGTGGCTCGCTGGTAAAGAACCCACCTGCAATGCGGGAGACCTGGGTTCTTTCCCTGGGTTGGGAAGATCCCCTGGAGAAGGGAAAGGCTACCCACTCCAGTCTTCTGGTCTGGAAATTTCCACAGACTGTGTGGGTTCACAGAGTCACACATGACTGAGCAAGCAACTTTCACTTTTGCTTTCATGTGAAATAAACATAATTGTATGGTACTCTGAACATTCTTTGACATTACCCTTCTTTGAGATTGGAATAAAAACATGTTTTTCAGTCTTGTGGCTACTGCTAACTTTTCCAAAGTTGCTGGCTTATTGAGTGCAGCACTTTTACAGCATCATCTTTTAGAATTTGAAATAGCTCAGCTGGAATTCCATCACCTTAACTAGCTGTGTTCATAGTAATGTTTCCTAAGTCCCATTTGTCCTCACAGTCCAGGATGTCTGTCTCTAGGTGAGTGATCACATCATCATGGCTGTCTGCATCATTAAGATTATTTTTGTACAGTTCTTCAATGTATTCATGCCACTTCTTAATCTCTTCTGTTTAAGTCCTTAGAGTTCTGTCCTTTATGATGCCTATCCTTGCATGAAATGTTCCCTAGATATCTCCAATTTTCTTAAAGAGATCTCTAGTCTTTTCCATTCTGTTGTTTTCCTCTATTTCTTTGCCTCATTCTTGTAAGAAAGTCTTCTTATCTCTGATTTCAGACCTTCCCTAATTAAGTGTTTATTCATTGTCTTGCTAGGCAGGAAGAGTTCAACTTTTGCTGTGCATTTAGGACATAATTTTCTTACTCATCTAATTCATAGGAGTAGTGTCATAAAGTAGACCCTGAGTTTTCTTTAATTTGCAAGGGAAGTAATGTCATAGCATCACTTATCTAAGGTTTGATAAGTAACACCTTTAATTAAGAGAGGCATAACACAATGGCTTTTCTGTGGTTTAAACTGTCATTTTAATGATTAGCTAGCAAGTTGAGAGTTCACATCTTATTTCTATTACTCCTGAGGTCGAGAGGGTTACCATAGGTCTCAACTCATCAAGAAGGAGGTGCTATCTTTTGTGGAGTCAGGAAGAAATCATAACAAGGACTAAAGCAGTACTGAACATAGATCATTCATTTAATCAATTAAATTAAAGCTAAATTTTAGATCAGAAATACAGTGAAGTCATGGGCTTCACTGGTGGCTCATCAGGGAAGATTCCACCTCCCAATGTAGGAGATGTGAATTTATCCCTGGGTTTGGAAGATCCCCTGGAGGAGGGCCTGTACTTATATGCATTATAAGACCCTATACTTATAATCTTTAAAAATGAACCCAGGAAGTTCTCAGAACAGTTTTCTTATTATTTTCCTTTTATTTTTGTGCTTTTTTAGAAATCCTGAATTTAAATACTGGCTCCATCATTTCCTACTCTCTGTATATGGATAAATCAGTTAACTTCTCTCTATGTCAGTTTGAAAATGAGCTAATGATTGTGTGATTTCATTTGTAAGAATATCAAACTATATCCATAATTTTGTGAACCTTAATAGTTATCAGCTATTTTTTCTTATTGAGCACATGTGCATTTTGCTCAAGAAACATTTTTGTGCTAATTTAAATTATTATATAAAAAGAATAATACAAATATAAATTTCTATACTGGTATACAATATTTTATATTGAGTTGGCCAAAAAGTTTGTTCAAGTTTTTGACCCACCTAATATATCAGTATTAAAATGTATATGTATACACAGACACACACACACACACACACACGTGTATATGTATTTAGTGTGTGCACTCAAATTTAATATAAATAATAAAATTATATTTATTATAAATATAATAATAATTATTATATTTGTGTTTTTCCCACAAAAAATTACTGAGCAAGTACTATGTATTAAATATGATACCAAATTTCTGAGAATAAAGAAAATAATTTAATCTTTAGTATATAATGGAGGGGACTTAAATCTACTGTGTTGTATTTCCTCCTTTCTTTCTTATATGTGTTTTGGGTTCTTTTACTCTTGAGATTTCCTCAATTCTGGTGATTCTTGACCATCCTATCTTAAACGTAAAACATTAAAATGTGCTGGGAAGTTCTGTGTGGATGAGTAGTGCTTGGGACTGATGGGTTTTAGAGCAAAAAAAGAGCAAACTAATTCAATTCTTTGGAATACTCCAAATGTTAGTATTTTGGAGGACTTTGTCAGTAGTCCAGGCAGGTTCCCCAGGAGAGAATCCTTCAGCCTCTTGCTTGGAGATTTAACATCTGTAGTTGCTGGTGTATGGGGACCCATTGGAAGTTAGATAATTGCATAATTTAATTTGTCCACTTAGTTAATGTATTTATGTTTTCTAGTCATGCTGTATGCTATACTAAGTCACTTCAGTCGTGTCCGACTCTGTGCGACCGCATAGACAGCAGCCCGCCAGGCTCCCCCTTCCCTGGGATTCTCCAGGCAAGAACACTGGAGTGGGTTGCCATTTCCTTCTCCAATGCATAAGAGTGAAACGTGAAAGTGAAGTCGCTCAGTCGTGTCCCACTCTTAGCGACCCCATGGACCGCAGCCTACCAGGCTCCTCCATCCATGGGTTTTCCAGGCAAAGTCATGCTCTATACCCATATTCAGTTCCGTTCTTGTCTGTACTTTGTGTCCCTGACTCTTAAGCTCTTCAATTTTTCTACATAACAAAAGACCTGCAGAGTATACACATATGTGAGTGTTTGGGCGTATGTTGCAGGCTTTATGATTTTATGATTTTATGACTTTTTATTTTAGATTGCCTGTTTTGTTTGCTTCATGGGACCTGGTGATTGTACATTTACAAAATTGGAACTCAGATTGGCTGGTTTTGGTTCAGTTGGGCATCTGCCTTAGAATTCATTTTTTTAGCTTGGTATGTTGACATCACTCATACATATAGGTTAATAACTTTCTAAATCATTTAAAGCCATGTTAACTGAGTGTCAGGATGATAATATTATGTACCTAAATTATCATTCAACATATTCCCAAATTTTTAAAAGAGCTTTATTTACACAAATATATATTAAGGCATTTCCTGCCTGTGTAATTTTCAAATTTGTGGAAGAGATTAACTTAATTAGAAATAAAAACAATGCAATATAGAGAAAACTACAATCAAAGATATGATTCTATAAACTTAATTGGGACATTAGGAAAAACACATTTCGATATTAAATTTGCTAAAACGAGATGAAAATTTCAGAGTCTGTGTAACATAAGGATTTTAAATTTTGCAGAGTCTTCATGGCCGTGGAATGAGTTGCTTAATGATAGCCCTATTTAAATCTGCAATCATCCATCTGCAGCTCATCACTTCCAATTTCACTTTCGATTTTTGTTTCTATAGGGCCTTTTTCTAACATTGTTATGTTCTTATTTATTATGCTTATTGTTTACTAGTCAATGCCCTATCCCACCCCTCACTGAAATGTATGAACGTTATGAGGCATAATTTTTTTTTCATTTTACTCATATGTTAAATGCCTGATTAATGTGTGGCATGTAGTAGTTACTTAATATTTGTTGAAAATATAGTATTTGTATAAATCTTTTTAAAAAGCAAAATCATTACATAAAAATATGAAATGTAAACAGAAAGAAGCTCATAGACCTGGAAAATAAACTTATGGTTACCAAAGGGTAAAGGGGATGGTGGTGGGGATAAATTAGGCATTTGGGGTTAACAGATACAAATTACTGTATATAAAATAGATAAACAACAAGGTCCTACTGTATAGCATAGGAAACTATATTCAGTGTTATCTAATAAGCTATAATAGAAAAAATATGAAAAAGAATGTATTATTATGATATATACATACATTGAAAGAAATCCTTGGCCTGAGTCTGACTTTGTTCTTGGGTTCACAGAAGTGTATAATGCTGAAAGCAAGGAAAAGGAATGCTAGCTGTGCTATGTGAAGGTTAATACTGTAATTATAGTTTTAAAGCAGCTTTGCCTTTGATGTATATTTAAATTTAAAATAGTTTTAGAGATTGAGGGAAGTAAGAAGTAGAAATAAAAGGAGAAAGGATAATTAAGACTAGATTTTTGTACATGCATAAAAGATGTATATTGTAAGTTAAAATTTTTTTCTTATTTTAAGTGTTGACTAAAAAACTCATTCTCATATTTACCTAATGAATGTTGCCAGAGGGAAGAGTTTTATAACATTTTCAGTCCTTAAAGTAGCCGACACAAAATATAATCTTTTAGAGAAAGCATTATTAAAAAAAGGGGAAATGTTTGATATTAATATTTAATAAAAACAGTGTAAGAAAAGTGACACTTTACCTTTTAACAAGAGCAGAAAAACATTGTATGTAATACAGAAGAAAAGCCATCTTGATGTGTTGTGTCTGCCACTTAAAGCTCTAAGCTATTATTATTTCAGAAAATTTTCAAGCATCTTGACAAGCATAAGTGTCATCAACCATGGTCCAGAATATACATCATATTTTAAAGTAAGCAGTTGCTGAGTTAAAGTGCTTATATAACTGCCTTCAGTATGTTCAGAGGCTTATTATGAACTACAGACATATTTCAAAGCATGATCACAGAGATTTAGTAACAGATTGTTATGAATGGGACATAATGAGCAGAACATCAAGCAATAAAATGTCACAATTATATAAGGAAGGTATTACTGACTCATGAACAGAAAGTGTTTTCCATAATGATGAGTTCTTTTGGTTTATATCCCTGACTCATCTTCACTTCTCAGCCAGAATTTCCACTTTCTTTCTGTTTCCTGCTCTCCCTGCCCCAAGCTTATTGAGGTATAAATGAAAATGACATTTTTAAAATGTACAGCATGGTGATTTGATATGCATATACACTGCAGAATGATTACCACAGTCAAACTAAATAACAGATCAATTACCTCACATAGTTACTTTTTTCTTATGTGTGTGATTTACCCTATTAACAAATTTTGAGTATACAATATAATATCATTAACTATAATCACCATGTTGAACATTAATCTTTAGAACTCATTCATCTTATACCTGAAACTTTGTACCTTTTGTCCAACATCTCCTTATTTCCACCAGTCCTTCAGCCCTTAGCAATCTTCAAGTTATGCTTCTTGGCATTCAATTTTTTTAGCTTCCACACATGAGAACATGTAGTATTTGTCCTTTTCTCCCTGGCTTATTTCACTTAGCATAATATCCTGCTGTTTTATCCCTGTTGTCAAAATGGCTAAATTTCCTTCTTTTTTATAGTTGATGTGTGTGTAATATTTCATGTGTGTGTGTATACACATTTTCTTTATTCATTCACCTATGAACTGATGTTTGAAGTGTGTGTAAATATGCATATGTAGCTCCTCTAAAATTAATGTATATATCTATTAATTTATTGATCAATTTTAAGGTGGATAAATTAATATAGCTTGCACATAAGTTTAGAAAAATTTTTGACTCATGTAATAACATGCACAGAATGTTAGAGGCCCATATGATGTCCTGGAGTAATGGTTTCCTCTTTAGGTTGCCTGTCTCTTCCATTTGGTTTTCTTTATGCTTTTTTTTTTTTCTTTTTGAGTTTCTTTGGGTTTATTCTGGTGGGCTTGATGTGGGTTTACTTTGATTGATAAGACTTTGATTGGCTGAGAAATGTGGTCAAAACCAAAAGCTTACTTTCTATAATATTCATTTTGAACATGGACATTTGCTCTTGATTTTAGACAAACTTATGTTTGTCTAAGCATTGTTTTGAGCTTCCTTTTTTCAAATAAGTTTGTATTGCCAGATACTCTGCACATTGAGATATAAAAACAGAAGATATATATTCAATAGCACTTTACAGAATGAGAAACAGAATATTTCTAAACAGAAGAATATTTTATTTGTATATGTATTAACTCATCTATATAATAAATTGAATAGCTAATACAGTAAATATATGCATTTATTCATCTATCCAATAATAAAATTAATACATAATAAATATAATAAATACATACATTTATTTATCTGATAATGAACTGAATGCATACTAAATATAATAAATTGCATATGTAGGACCTATTATATGTAAGGCATTGGTCTAAGAGCTTGATGTATATAAATTAACTTAATCTTCAGTACAACCCTTGAAATATGTATTGCTATCATCCCTATTTTACCGATGGAAATACTGTGGCACAATTAAGTTTCTTTCATCAATATCTTAATTTTCCCTTACAGTATATTTTCCCTTCACCAATTCACCCCTCAAAAAAAGAAAAAGAACAAAGTATACAGGAGCAGAGTAACTAAGATGAGTTATATGTAGTGGAACCATGTTTGCCATTTTGACCTAGTCACAGAGAAGCTTCTGGCATGGTGTTCCATGTTTAGGATCACTATCTTAGCTTGTTCTGAAGCCAACTGAAGGAGTCCTCATTGTCCATCTATTTGCCAAAATGATCTCCTTTATTTTTGGTGATGGTTAAACAGGAAATTTAGCTTGACTAAAGTAGTTTTCCAAGGACAACATTTTGCAAATCATTGATTTTGAGTCATCACATGATAGTATCAGCAAAGTTACCAACCACTATTTGTTATAGATTTATTCATTCATTAATTATTCATTCATTAATCAAATATTTAGCATTTAATAAGAATCATGATAGAAAGTGTTATAGGAGGTGGTTATAACTCCATCCGTAATAAAATTTGTGTGTTGTAAATTGGTTGACTTTTAAGCAAAATGATCACAGCCTCATCAAATCTTAAACTTGGAACACTTTTGAGTAGAACCCCCTTCTCTATACTAGATCCCTTTTTATATTTCATGCATGACAACTCCAAATTGCTGTTCTTCTTGTGTGTGTGTGTGTGTGAATGTTAACATATTCTAATCAATAGGTCTTATGTATTAGTACCAGGCATCTGTATTAATGAAGAACACTTTTGAGTTCTAAATATAGTATAAAATAATGCCCTATTTTAGGCAAAAAAAAAAAAAAAATAGGGGAGTAATGATGTGCTAGTTTTAAATCATGGAGCTGATTTTAGACTTTAAAAGAAAATTGAAGATTTAATAAATGGATCCTAAAATAGCAAGTCCATTAAATCAGTACTTGATTCATACAAATGCATGGGAAGAAGTAAAAACTTAAGAAAAGTGTAAAGATGCTAAGGGAAATATCCTTCATCACAAGCTTTCAGAAATGGGAAAAGTCTGAGGTCTCAATATAGAAAATGATTATGCAAAAAATATGCAGGTTGCAAATAGGTAAATTCAATTCATTGGGGGCAAATTAGAAGCTCAATTTGGTATCAGTGTAGGCCACAGAGAATGTCATGAACAGTGACTTTGGGATTTTATCTGTTTTATTCATTTTTGCATTCTTAGTGCATAGAGCCATGACCATTTAGGTGGTATTCAATGCATATTTGTTGAATGAATGAAAACATTAAGCAAAGAAACTTGCAGACCACTGCTACAGACATAACCAAATCTGATGGTGTTTTCCATTATAAAGTTATATTATGCATTACAAGAATTTATATAATGACATATATAAATAACATAATTTTCAAAGGTTCTAATATTCAAGTATTTAGTAAGAGGGCTGACAGTAATAACATTTGCATGACTTAGTGATTAGCTAAAACAAGCTACAGAGTGTGCTGCTTTGGAAACTAATTATTGCAGAGTATTGTTTTAATGTAGCAACTTTCTATGTGAGAAATAACTATAGCACAATATTAGCCCACCAGTGAAGCTTCAAAATGTAGCTCTTTCTTTATGTTTGGATAATTCTAATGGAAACAAAATATGTATCAGTAGATGTTACATGAGAGTTTATTATTTGGTCATTGCCATGCAAATCTTAAAGTTTCCATTCTATAACATTTCAGAATTAATCCTCATAGTTTAAAGTTTTGCATTGTGCATGAAAAAAATGAATGAAACAAAGAACATCTTTCCTCATAAGTGTACCTGTACTCCACTTTGAGTTAAATACCAAGATATACCTCAGTAAAGCAGTTTTATTAGGACAAGCTGCTAGGCACATCTAGGTTTTTCATAAATGGTCTATTAAAAAAAAGTAGCCTGCCAACTGTGGTCTGACATTCTGAAATGTTCCCACTGTCTACTTCTTAGTACATTTTAATTCTTTAGAGAGTGAATGATATCCAAAGAGGTGTCAACTCTCATAATTGTTTATTGGCTTATTTAAAATTATTAAGACATTTTTATTGAATGCTTATGTGCTTGATGTTCTACCTCACTTTACCCAGGCATATTTGCTATAGGAATTTACCCAAAGAAAATAATATTGAATAAAAACAAAGATTACCCCAAGGGGTCTATATAAGGTAAAAAAGAAGAAACTGAAAATTCTATGGTTCAAAAAAGGTGAATTAATTTTAAGGTTACATTTTAAGTTAGATGCCACTATCCCTTGAAAATTATGTTGTGAAATAATATTAATATAAAGCATGATCATGGTTCTCCCTTAGATAAAAATGCGTGCTAAAAAGGCAGTTTGTAGTGTATAGTCATAATAACATATATTTTATGCACTATTTAAATATATACCAAAGGATTATCTTTTTTATCTCTGGTAATAGGAGAGAATTTAATTTAATTTTTGACATATATATACATTATATATAATGTATATATATCTGCAGAGAACATATAGCCCACTGTAAATTTGTATCTAGAATACCAGAGAATTGTAGAAAATGTACATTGGAAGCTCAATATATTTGGAGAGATTAAGATAACTCTTGAAGTCTAGTTAACATTTAATTTACTCTGTATTAGAATTTGAGGGATCACATTTTCTTCATTTTTCCCCTCCAAATCTAGGATCTTCCTGCTGTTTATACCATCTGTTGACCATTTCTTCTATTTATCTAAACTCTGTATTCAATGAGCATTTAGAAGAAGCCAAAAATTAGCATCACATGAACCAAACAGTGCCTCCAAAGAAGTGCACTGAGACTTTGGCTTTGGCATTCATTTTGATGCTGTTGTAGCTGCCCCATGATAATTGTCTGTAGTGCTTCCCTGGCCAAATAGCAGCCTAGTTACATGTGGCATGAAAAAATAGAAATATTGAAGGCCCAGATCTAAAGACAGGTTGGGGAGTAAAATGCTGGAATAGGATAGGAGATATGCCTTACATTTTTTGTCATGATAAAAGCAGGTGAGCTAACAGGTTGAAGTCAATTATCAGTACTTCCAGTGAGCAACAGTGAAAAAAAAAGTGGGCGTTGAGTGCAGGGGTCAGGGTTGTAGAATCATTTTATATTAGAGTTTCTGCATAAACTTTCCCTGTATGACTATAACTCACTCTTTTCAGGAAAACTGCACAGATTCTGAGTGATAAACTCCCTCATTTTTAAAAATATCTTTGAGAAAACAGGGGAATGACTTCTTACCATGAAAGTTATCTTTATTTCCTGTTGAGAATTTACTCTCAGTGTCATTGAGAGCAAAGGGAAATTAAGTGTGCTATCAGTCTGCAGTCCATCCTGAGTTACTGGGGGTAGCTGCCTTTGTTAACTGCCCCCAGGAATGGTTGAAAGCAATCTCTTAGGCCCTTTAACCTCAATAGTGCCCTGAGCAAGCTCTCTAAAAGTTCAAAAGTACACATTACTCATAAAAGAACCAGATGTTTTGATTAGAAAACCATAGAGAACATTCAGTATTGTGAGAGAGTCGTGTGGACTTTTCTGATGACAAGTGCATCCACTGCTATTTCTCTGGGTTTCAGAAGAGAACTCCATGCAGATAGAATTAAAGTCAAGATTTAGTTTAATTTTTAAAAATATTCAAGTCATATATCAGGCTTGATTTGCACATTTTGGATATTCTGATTCATTAATTCAACAAATTTTATTGAGCATCTAAAATGCACAAAACTCCATTCTAAATACTCAACTGTGACTGGAAAAAAAAAAAACAAAAACAAGAACATGCAGGCAGAAATGGACAAGAGAAGGAAGAAAAAGAAGGTAGGAAAACAGAAAGGAAAGAAGCCTGATCTATTGTTGAAACTATCTGCAGTTCTTGATTTAGCTTTCTGAAATGTTTCTCAATGGTTTGGGTAAACTGCCTTTAAACTTTTACATTGTTGGTGGGAATGCAAACTGGCACAGCCACTATGGAGACCAGCGTGGAGATTCCTTAAAAAACTGGGATTAGAACTGTCATATGACCCAGCAATCCCGCTGCTGGGCATTTACCCCAAGAAAACCAGAATTGAAACAGACACATGTACCCCAATGTTCATTATAGCCCTGTTTACAATGGCTGGGACATGAAAGTAACCTAGATGTCCATCAGGAGATGAATGGATAAGGAAGTTATGGTACATATATGCAATGAAATATTACTCAGCTATACAAAGGAAAATTTTGAGCCAGTGCTAATGCAGTAGATGAACCTAGAGCCCATTTTACAGAATGAAGTCAATCAGAAAGAGAAAGACAAAACTGTATATTAACATATATATATGAAATTTAGAAAGATTGTACCAATGATCCTACGTACGAGGAGCAAAGGAGACACAAACATAAAGAATGGGCTTTTGGACTCAGTGGGAGAAGGAGAGGGTGGGATGATTTGAGGGAATAGCATTGAAACATATACATTACCATAAGTAAAACAGATGACCAGTGTGAGTTCAATGCATGAAGCACAGGACCCAAAGTCAGTGCTCTGGGACAACCTAGAGATAGGGTGGGGAGGAAAGTGGGAGGGGATTCAGGATGGGGTCACATGTATACTTATGACAAAATCATGTTAATGTATGGCAAAAACCATCACAATATTGTAAAGTCATTATCCTTCAATTAAATTAAAATTTAAAAAAAATACACTAGGAAATTCATCAGTTTATTCTTGCAAATAAGTTTTGATTTATTCAGCTATTGAATAAAGTTTTTGTGAGCAAGATTATGGAATTTACTCTCTGGGAACTGGTATACTAAAATAGGTCAGTAGGTAAATATCAGAAAATCATTAAAAATTGATGAGTGCAACCACAGTGGAAAATAGTTGGACTTAATCTAGTCAGAAGTATAGCAAATGAGGAAGGAAAGTCTTTAATGAAAGACTGGCTTTTGAGTTGAGATCTGGAGATTAAGAGGAAGATCACTAGGTGAAAAACAGAGATGGGGAGGCAGGGCATGTATGGCACAGAAACAACCTGTGGAAAGCCTCAAAATGCAGGAACTCTGGTATTTAAATGGCTCTGAAAATAGGCAGCATAGTTGAAGATCAGAAAATAAGGTGCAGGGCCTCATTGGTAATCATGTTAAGGATCTTGGTCTTAACCCTGGAGTAATGGGGTAGCTACTGAGAATTTAAATAGGGAAATTTAATTATTGAATTTTAACTTTTAAATTATGTCTCTTCCTGCAGATTAGAGAACAGGGTCAGTAAAAGTCAATATAAACATAATTTTTTTATAGAGCTATTCCATTAGTCCAGGTGAGAAATGATGACTATTTGGACCAGAATGTTTATTTCTGAGATAGAGATAAGTGAATAACTTTTATAAATATTTAGGAAGCAAAGCTGTATTGGTAAAGTTTTAGAAATGGCAAGTACAAGAGAGAAAAGTTTAGGAATGAATCTAAAATTTTGAATATGTTTAGTTGAATACATAGTTATGGCACTGGTTGAAAGAGAAAATTCTAGCGCAAGATTTATTCCTTTTTTGTGTGTTTGTGTGTTTAATAGTGAGTGGAGAAATGATTTAAGTTGGTTTCACGTATGTTTTCATTGTCTTTGAAAAATCTAGGTTTCAAGAACCTGGTTAAATCAGTGTCTTTGATCCACCAAGATATGGAGTGGTCTAGAGATACACATGTGTGAGCCATTGTCATACCATCTGACGTTTTGGGCGTGGATGAGATTTCCTGTGAACAAACTAAAGCAAGTCCAGAAATAATATTTTACTTAATAAAAAGCATAACGGTGAACTTTCCAAAGAAAATTAATAGTGAGGATTAGAGACACAAGAAGGAAAAGATTGTAGTGTCTGAGAAGGTAACATGAGGAAAAGTATTGTCAGAAATGCATTGCTAAGGAGTGGTAAGATATAAAAAAACACATTAAATTGAACAATATAGATATCATTACAGAGCTTAGGAAGCATTCTTAATGATGGAATTATGGGAAGTGAATAGAGTGGAGTAGGCGGAAACCTGTAATAGAGAGACATGTGGTGTGCTAAGGTCTTCTCTTCTCTTGGTGCTATTCCATCCTACCATGCCCCTCACTAAATATAGCCTCTAAATTTATTAAGCACTTCTTAGTTAGTCAAAAAGAGGAGATTTTGTTGAAGATGTTGGGAAAAAAACTAAAATGTTGGAGAAAATATTTACTATGTATTTAGTAGTCCCATACAATTATACCAGTTCAGGTTTTATTCTGCTAAATTGTTAATATGCTACATTATCAGGGTCTTCCCTCACCCAGCATCTTACTTAACATCTGGCTGCAGTCTATTATGGATAAGTTAACTTTTAAAAATCCATTATGTACTTCAAAATTAGTTCTATAATTGTATTATCACTCTGGAAGAATTGGCTACATTTCAGCATAAAAAATAAATGGCTCTGACTTTTTTCATTAATATTTGATGGTACATGGTTTAATATTGAATTGAAGCAGAACCCTGAGGTGGTCATGAAAAGGACAATTTATAAATGTGAATTTAACCAGGGGATGATAAAATAAATCTTAGTTTTAGTTCCTCTAGGTGAATGAGGCTTACTAGACTCTATCTACTTAAGAATCATATTTAATTAAAAGTAGAACATCTTTATCACTATGAGGGAGAATAATCAACATCTCCCTGTTTAATATATTCAATCAATGTGGCTCATGAAGAATTAGCAAATTCTATCTTTTTTGCACACATCATAGTCTCTGTGTTTATCAATACATTTGAGAGATGCTGAAAGGATCTACCCGAATCAAGAAACCTCAAGATTGTTGTTAAGGGGACTACCTCTATTCTATTCATTTTGCTTGACTTTATCTCAAAGAGATTCTATTTGCTGTCTTTGCTTTGGGAAAACAAACGCCTGGCAATAAGGTGTCTTGGTCATTTTTTGTGGAACCACAATATGCCAGTGTATATTTATTGTACTTAGTATTTTTAGAAGGCAAATCTTAAAAGCACCTAACAACAGATAATGTTATCTTCTCTAACCAGATTGTGGGTTTATTATAGAAAACAAAAACTGTGGTTATAAATTTTAAAAAGTACCTATATGTCACTTCGTTTTGATAGCCTCAAATACCTTGAGATTCACGGCATGGTTACTCAAAGGTTCTGCCCTTACTCCTTTCATTTGTCAGCCAACAATTTAGGTGAAAGTATACCTCATCTAGATGATGTTTTATATATTGTTTTATTTAAAAAAAAAATTGTACCCAGGAAGAAGCAAAGCTTTTTAAATAATTTGGGGCGCCCAGTACAAAAGTGACAGTTTGGGAACTCTTGATCAAAACTTTTAAAGAAGGACCAGAGCAGAACATTAAATTAAGCATGGGGCTCTTTAAGTATGGACCGTGTGTAACTGCACAGGTTGCAGATGATATCAGCCTTATAATAAGGCATGTAAGCAGTCCTGAGAAAACTAAGCCAGGATGTAAAAATCTATTCCAAAAGAAATCTAATACAAGACTTCCATATTTCTCTCTCAGAACCTAAAAGAAGTAGTCAGTTCTTATCTTTGCCACACTTTCCTGAATTTAAATTTCTATGCAATTTCCCTGCGCATCTACACACATACATATATATTTTTTCCTCCAACAGCTCCCGTTGGCATTGCATATCAATTAAGTGATCTATGGACCATCTGCTCTGAAATTCCCACTATATTCAAAGTATATTTTATAACTCCTTTTGAAGTAAGGCTTCTTTTGTGTAGTTTCATGGTCTTTAGTTTTAAAACTCAGGATTTTCCCTGTTATAAACAGGAGGGCTTTGGCCCCTCTTCAGCATCAAAGCCAAGATTTACTCAAACTGTCTTTTGTAACTGTTTCATGCAACTCCATGGCCCAAATCAGGTAGATGCAGGAAATTTAACACTGCAGACTAAAATGAAGTTTGAGCGTAAAAACGTAGTGTTAAATGGAATATAAAATTGAAGCAGCCCATTTCGGAGCATGGGCTTGCCTCAGGTTCTGTGCACTTTCAGGAGAGCTCAGACTCAAGTACTTCACAGGTTGACAGGAATTGCACAGTCCAGTCTGAGACACGTTAATGTAAAAGGAGAGAATCTGAAACCTTCAAAACATCCTAGCCCTCTGATTCAATAGTACTTTGAATTTGTCTTGACAGTTTATTAGTAATTGTTCTTTAAAAGTTTGCAAATATATATTACAAATATGAAAACATCCAATTTAGAAATTCTCTTTGATCTGCCTAAACTAGTTACCTTACTTGATATTCAGCTCTTTATTTATTGAAGGTAATCCTATTCTTAATATGGGCAGAATGATCACTGTCATATTTGAATATATCAGACTCACTTAAATTGGAAGTTAAGATCAAATGTGAAAGACAGTAAGATAATAGAGAATAGGGTAATTGTTAATTAACATAACAAAAACATAACTGTAGAATTCCTGGCCACAATTTGGGCTTCTTTAGATTTTTTAACTAGGGGAATTTGTTTGTATGCTTTTATATTCATGTAGAGATGTGGGCTTCTCCATGCCCCCTCCCCCCAAAAAAGGGCATAAAAATAAATGTATTTTGTTCCAATCCAGTGAAGAAGTAGCAAAACTCTACACAGCCATAGATAACTATGCTTGTGTGCAATCTCAACAGCATATTAACAATTCTACCCATATCCACTGAGTGTATTGACAGGCAGTTTCTGATATTTCCTTTCTCCTCTGTTCAAAGGATACCACAAAGGTACTTAATAAATGTTGATTTAATGCTTAAAAAAATCATATTAGAACAAGATCACTTCCAGGTTTAACTAGTCCTAATGGCTGTAGTAATGAATAGCAGTAGTAAACAAACCTGAGATGTTGGCAAAGAAGATCAGAAGAGACGTATTTTGAGAAGATGTTTTCTCTATTTAAAAAATGGTAATTTGTCCTCTAATGAACATTTTATGAGGTGGAGTCTTATCACTTAGCAGACTTTGAGATCATGATAGCCTTCCTAATTAGTCTGTTAATGGTAGTGGCATAATGGAGATGGTGCTTATAGGCAGAATCAAAATCAGGAGATAATTACTCTGGTTCTTGAGTAAAGCAGAAAAAATCATCTCAGAAATACCCTGTGACAAGCTCCACATTGCAGCACATCTTGGGGGGAAAAATCCTAACATCATTAACTGTTTTTATCAATCTGTCATTGTACCTGCTTTTTATGCTTCCAACAAAGCCAATCAAGTTATCACAGTGGTGTACAGGTTCTTTTTATCACTTCTTGGTCCCCCTCTATGAGATATTTCCCAATGAATGACTATCTAGGAAAAAAAGAGGTATGTGGGACTATTTACCAGAATATCATTGTGCCTCGTACGCAAAATACCTAACTGCCCATCTGAAAAATGTGGATAGAAATTCATGTTCTGATCCACATTCACAGGGCTATTTTAAAAGGAACTGTTCTAATGCAGCCAGTAGCAGGTATTTTATACTAACAGATTATAAACTATCTGAATAAAGACTCACTGAGTTGCAAGGAAACTTATATTGGAGTTTTTGGATCTCTTGCTCACTGATGGGCAACCTTAGACCAAGACAGTGCCTGTTAGTCAAACTACACAAAATCATTTGAGAAACAGGCAATATTAAAATACCAATATTTTTCTCTGAAAGTTTTAAAGAAACATACTTAAGTCCACCCAACAAATCTTTTGTATTTGTAACATTTATATAGCAATTCTGAATTTGTATGAATATTAGTATATTAGCACTAGTAGCATAGTCTCAAAAATATCAAGCAAAAATTTAGAGTAATATAAGAAGTACTTGTGGGAAACTTTATTATATATGCCTTTTCCAAACATATTCAAGTGATCAAAGGATATTTAAGAAATCCAATCCCTTATTGGGTTACAGGGCTAGACTCAACTCAGAGCCAAAGATTGGTATCCAACTGATTTCACACTCTGACTACATTGACTTACAATGAAGAATAAGAAAAAGATTTGAAATTCTGATTATTTAAGTTTGCATCTCTAAATAATGCATAGTCAGAAAACTATGAGGCAAAATAGAGTATCTTAAAAACTGAAAAATATACATCACTTCAGTTCAGTCACGCCCGACGCTGCGACTCCATGGACTGCAGCACTCCAGGCTTCCTTATCATTACCATCTCCCGGAACTTACTCAAACTCATGTCCATTGAGTTGGTGATGCCATTCAACCAGCTCATCTTCTGTCATCCCCTTCTCCCCCTGCCTTCAATCTTTCCCAGCATCAGGGTCTTTTCAAATGAGTCAGTTCTTTGCATCAGGCAGCCAAAGTACTGGAGTTTCAGTTTCAGCATCAGTCCTTCCAGTGAATATTCAGGACTGATTTCCTTTAGGATGGACTGGTTGGATCTCCTTGCAGTCCAAGGGACTCTCAAGAGTCTTCTCCAGCACCACAGTTTGAAAGCATCGGTTCTTTGGTGTTCAACATTCTTTATGGTCCACTATCACATGCATACTTGACTACTGGAGAAATCATAGCTTTGACTCTGAAGTGGAACCAAACAGGAATTTTGTTGTCTTAAAAATCTTAAGTTCTAGCTTTCACTAGAAATGAAAACAAACTCAGATATTTAATAAGCTAATTTTTAAACTTAGAAAAGCTGAGAAAAGCAAAATATGTGGGCCTAATAACTATGATAAAAAATTAGTGAAATAGAAATAAAATTATAGTAAATATTATTAAAGAGGTCTAAAGTCAGTTGTTCCAACTGATTATAAGTTTGAGAAGCAACTAGAAATTATAGGCCCATTTGCAAAATTTCTCATCAAAATATAAACACATTCAATTCAGAGTATATAAAAATATATTCTCAAAATAAAAGGTTGGCATAGTATTAGCAAGTTAATTGACATAATACATTATATTAAAGAAAGGGAGAAGAAAGTATTATAAGCTCAGTAAACTTTTAAATGTTTTCTGTCAATTAAGCACCCATTCAGAGATGGGAATACCAGACAACCTGACCTGCCTCTTGAGAAACCTGTATGCAGGTCAGTAAGTAACAGTTGGAACTGGACATGGAACAACAGACTGGTTCCAAAAAGGAAAAGGAGTAAGTCAAGGCCGTATATTGTTACCCTGATTATTTAACATTTATGCAGAGTACATCATGAGAAACGCTGGGCTGGACGAAGCACAATCTGGAATCAAGATTGCTGGGAGAAATATCAATAACCTCAGATATGCAGATGATACCACCCTTATGGCAGAAAATGAAGAAGAGCCTCTTGATGAAAGTGAAAGAGGAGAGTGAAAAAGTTGGCTTAAAACTCAACATTCAGAAAACTAAGATCATGCTATCTGGTCCCATTACTTCATGGCAAACAGATGGGGAAACAGTAGCTGACTTTATTTTTCTGGGCTCCAAAATCACTGAAGATGGTAATTGCAGCCATGAAATTAAGAGATACTTACTCCTGGAAAGGAAAGTTATGACCAACCTAGACAGCATATTAAAAAGCAGAGACATTACTTTCTCAACAAAGGTCCATCTGCTCAAGGTTATGGTTTTTCCAGTAGTCATGTATGGCTGTGAGAGTTGGACTATGAAGACAACTGAGTGCCAACAGATGGATGCTTTTGAACTGTGGTGTTGGAGAAGACTCTTGAGAGTCTGTTGGACTGCAAGGAGATCCAACCAGTCCATCCTAAAGTAAATCAGTCCTGGGTGTTCATTGGAAGGACTGAGGTTGAAGCTGAAACTCCAATATTTTGGCCACCTGATTCTAAGAGCTGACTCATTTGAAAAGATCCTGATGTTGAGAAAGATTGAAGGCAGGAGGAGAAGGGGACGACAGAGGATGAGATGTTAGATGGCATCACCGACTCAATAGACATGAGTTTGGGTAAAATCCAGGAGTTGGTGATGCACAGGCAGGCTTGGCATGCTCCAGTTCATGGGGTTGCAGAGAGTCAGACACAACTGAGTAACTGAACTGAACTGAACTGGATATTAATTAAAAAGAAATAGCAAAATGTGAATACAACACTATATATATATATTTTTAATTCATCAAGTGGATTTATGAATGGATTTCCCACATAGAAATATTTTCAGCAACACCATGTTGGAAGTTGAAATATTGAAACATGCCTTTTCAGAAAAAAGTTATGAATGCTTCTTTCACACTATATATGAGAAATTTAAGGGTCTGTTAAAAAAAAAAGGGTGTAAATTTAATAAAGCAAAAAATTACAATTTAGTTATTTGCATCTTATGCAAAAAGCACCAAAGAATCCACAGAAACATTTGTTTGTTTTATTGAACTGCACACAGTTGATTTACAATGTTGTTTACAAGGTTTTGTTATTTTCCAGTGTAAAGCAAAATGACTCAGTTGTGAGAGTATATATACATATGTATGTATATATACACATACTTTTTCATATTCTTTTCCATTATGGCTATTTACAGAATGTTGAATACATTTCCCTGTGCCACACAGTGGGACTTGATGTTTATCTATTTTATATTTAGTAGTGATCAGTTTCGGAGAAGGCAATGGCACCCCACTCCAGTACTCTTGCCTGGAAAATCCCATGCATGGAGGAGCCTGGTAGGCTGTGGTCCATGGGGTCTCTGAGAGTCAGACACGACTGAGCGACTTCACTTTCACTTTTCACTTTCATGCATTGGAGAAGGAAATGGCAATCCACTCCAGTGTTCTTGCCTGGAGAATCCCAGGGACGGGGGAGCCTGGTGGGCTGCCGTCTAAGGGGTCGCACAGAGTCAGCCACAACTGAAGTGACTTAGCAGCAGCAGCAGTGATCAGTTGGCTAACCTCAAACTCCTGATTTAGCCCTTCCCCACTCCCTTTCCCCTTTTATAGTCATAAATTCATTTTTTATGTCTGTGAAAATGATTCTGTTTCATAAATAATTTAGTGTCTTATTTTAGATTCCACATGTAAGTGATATGGTGTAGTATCGTCTTTCTGTTTCTGACTTATCTTTGCATCTTATGCAAAAAGCACCAAAGGATCCACAGTAATATTTGTTTTATTGAACTACACAGAGTTATAGTCTCTAGCTACACCCATGTTGTTGCAAATGGAATTATTTCATTTTTTTTTAATGGTTGAGTAGTGTTTCACTGTTGATATAGAGCATATCTTCTTTATCCACTCATTATTGCTGGATATTTAGACTTTTTCTTTGTCTTGACTACTGTAAATAGTGCTGCTGTGAACATTTGGGTGCAACCATCTTTTTGAATTAGAATTTTATGTGGATATATGCTCAGAAATGGGATTGCTGGATCATATCATAACTCTAGTTTTATAATAGCGATGTTGGACTTCTTTTTGTGTGCCCATTGGCCATCTGGAAGTCTTCTTTGAGGAAATGTCTGTTTAGGTCTTCTGTCCATTTTTTATTGGGTTGTTTGTTTTTTTTTTAATTATTGAATTGTATGAGCTGTTCATATATTTTGGAAATCAAGCAAGCCCTTGTTGTTCACATCATTTACAAATATTTTCTTCCAGTATGCAAGCTGTCTTTTCATTTTGTTCTTGGTTTCCTTTGCTGTGCCAAACTTGGTAAGTTTGATGAGATTCCATTTGTTTACTTTTACTTTTATTTCTATTGCCTTGGGAGACTGACCTAAGAAAACAATGGTGCAGTGTTTTATGTTGACCCAGTGTTTTGTTTATGATCTCCTTTAGAATTTTTATGGTATCATGTTACATTGTCTTTAAGCCATTTTGAGTTCAGCATGTGGTGTTGGGAATGCTGGCCAGTCTCATGTAATAACTGAAATTAGAATACTCCCTCACACCATACACAGAAATAAACTCAAGGACTTCTCTGGTGGTACAGTGAATAAAAATCCACCTGTCAATGTAGGGGATGTGGGTTTGATCCCTGG
Organism: Odocoileus virginianus; assembly: GCF_023699985.2. Lineage (NCBI taxonomy): Eukaryota > Metazoa > Chordata > Mammalia > Artiodactyla > Cervidae > Odocoileus > Odocoileus virginianus. The sequence goes on from NC_069680.1 coordinate 37,791,190, forward strand.
TCCAGGAGGGTTCCACATACCATGGAGCAATAAGACCATGTGTCACAACTACTAATTTCAATTCTTATTTGAAAACAAGGTGTAAGTAAAAATATTCTACCTCAGAGAGGTGGAATGAGTTAACATGAGGCAGCATAAGAATTTTTAAGTGTTCAACTTGACCACCTTTATAGAAAATCCTCCCTGAATGGTTTTACCATTTGTTCTTATCTTCACTAACTGAGCGATTCAGAAAAATCACTTAGTTAGATCTCTAACTGATATGAACTTCAAGGTAATTACTAAGTTCTCTACATTCTTATATACTACACTTACAGAATGAATGGTATAGACAAAAGCACGTAGTGATATTTCTTCAAACAGATAGTGGATGCCATTACCCCATCATGGGACTAGATTTAATTCTGTGAGTGGAACCGCATATAAGATTTCATGAGTTATATGAAGGAGAATCAATTTCACATATTGTCAAAAGAGCTCTGGTGGAAATAATAGGTTCTTATTGATGTTTTCTCTTAGAAATTTTTGATATACATAACTTAGTTAATACCTGCAAATTTAGTGAGTGAAAACTTGTATTTCTTGTGGAACAAATGTTCCATAGATTTCAGAAAAATTGGTTTTGAGAAGTTGCATGGAGACAAGAAGATCTGAGCTTTGCATAAACTCTGCATAATTCAAGTTAGAGACCTGTAGCCAGGGACAGACATATTTCTATAGAGTGTGGGGAAGTCAGGAAAATGCTTATGCTGATGAATACATAGGAGGAGCACTATTTCAACCTGTCTGATCCTGACAATCAAAAGGAACTATTTTCTTCCCAGTTGTCCCCAGATTTGCTTGAAAGAGACTGGAATATAAAATGCAAATCATGTGGTTCATTAGTCTGCCCTTTAATTAAATGTGAAAGCAGCTGACAGCAAAATGTCAAAAGTATTCTAAAACACCTTTGTAGTGTTTGTTCTGTTTTTTCTCTTGTTTGTTGTTCATAGTCTTTTCCTCTTTATAACAACACATTCCTGCATTTAAAAGGAAAAGTAGCCTTCTATAATAAATGCATATACACTTTTTTACCATCAGAGGATAACTTTTGTTTCTTTCCTCCATGAAAAAAGCAATGATTTAATTCACGAAGGTACCCGAACATTTAATTGGGGAAATTTTCTACGATTGACTCTTCCTAATGACTAGAATTGTGAGCAGTTTTTACTACAGTAGTAAGTCAGTCTATTGTGGAGACACTAGGTTTAAGTCTGAAAATTATATGCCAAATGTTTATTAGATTCTATCCCAGTGAGCTACAAATAGAAAATCTTGAGGTCATAGGTAGACCAAAACCTCTTAATGTGTATTTTTTTAATTTATAATTTTTTGTTTATTTTGCACAGTAGTATACAAATATATTTTCACTGTAGAATGTTCAAGAAAAGTAGCTTTTTCTACATTTCATAGAATGAAATATGAATATACTATTTGCTAGCAGACCCTCATACTCATTTTCTTAAAAATGACTTTTATTAATAACTTAATGTGTAATAATCTCCTCTCCATTATAATATATTAATTTCCTCTCCCTTATTTTTTGCTTAAATGGAATAGTTACATGAGCATTTTCTGTGAAAATGCATTTTTAAAATTAGCAAAAAGTTATGCTGATTTTTCAAGCAACCACTGGAAAGTAAATTTATTTTATACACAACTATATAGTTTATTACTTGAAGAATATTTTTGCTTAATTTCTGCATATATGCTACAATAAATGTGTGTTTCAGAATCGTCACGAAAAGTGGAAGTCTACACTTTATTTTTATCTTTATATAAAATACCAAAGTATTTTTTAAGAAAAATAGAAAAAAGGCCTTTTGAAGCTGTATTTCCATGCCCGGTGTTTGAGAGGAAGCTATATTCCCCAGTATATGAGAGTTTATTAATCCAAGAATCCTCACCAGCTCTATGTAATATAGTATAATGTGATTATGAATATGTGTTAAAACTACATAAAATCCTAATAGTTCACTTAAGATATCAGTTTATTAGATACTCTGAAGACTAGAAAGTGGATCTGTATAATAACATTAGTCTCTGTTTTACAGGGGGAAATACAGAGTGGGGCGAATTGAGAGAGTGGCACTGAAACATTTATGCTACCATAAGTAGAATAGATAGCCAACGGGAAGTTGCTCTATAGCATTAATACTCTGTGGCAACCTAGACGGGTGGTGTGGGTTTTCAAGGGAAGGTTCAGTAGGGAGACATATGTGTCCTCATGACTGATTCATGTTGCTGTATGGCAGAAGCCACCACAATATTAGTATTAATATTAGTAATAATATTAATATTAGCAAAGTATTAACTATTAAATTTAAAAATAATATTAATTAAAAATAAATTTTTAAATTAAAAATTTAATTAAAATTAAAGTATTTAATATTAAAATTAGTAATAATATTAATATTAGTAAAGTACTTATCCTCCAACTAAAAATAAATTTAAAAATAATTTTATTTCTTGATGCACGTGTGTGTGTGTGTGTGTGTGTGTGTGTAAAAGTTCATGTGCAGGGTTGGTGAGAGCAAAGATGTGGGCATTTCTGAGTTTGAATTAAGCTCTACCACATGATATCTGTTAGAACTTGAGTAGATCATTCACTCTCTTTAAACTTATAAATAAAATGATAGTAGAAAGGACATTGAGAATACCAAATTATGATGAGAATGTGCAGACAGGAACTCTTATTTAGTGATCAATGTTATAGTTTCTTTGGAAGACAATTTGGAGGTTTCTTACAAACTAAACATACTCTAGCCATATGATGCTTTGAAATGGTTTCAAAGTTGTTAAAATCCACATCCACCCCAAAACATTTTATAGAGTTTATGACAGGCTTTATAAATAATTGCCCAAGCATAAAAGCAACCAAGATGTCCTTCAGTAGGTGACTGGGTTAATAATAAGCTATGGAACATTCTGAAAGTGAAATATTTCTCAACACTAAAAGAAATGTGCTATCATGCATGAAAAGACACAGAGGAACCTTAAATGCTTAGTACTAAGTGATAGAAACCAATCTGAAAAGACTATACAACTGTGTGATATCAACTATATATACTTTCCTGGTAGCTCAAATGGTAAAGAATCTGCCTACAATGCAGGAGACCTGGGCTTGATTCCTGGGTCCGGAACATCCCCTGGAGAAGGAAATGGGAACCCACTCCAGTGTTCTTGCCTAGAGAATCTCATCAACAGAGGAGCCTGGCAGGCTACAGTCTATAGGATTGTAAAGAGCCAGACACTACTGAGTGACTAACATTCATCAACCAGATGACATTCTGGAAATGGCAGAACTGTAGAGACTGTAAAAAGATCAGTGGTTGCTAGGAGTTAAGAAGAAGGACAGGATGAGTAGGCAGAGTGCAGAGGGTTTTTAAGACAATAAAAATGCTCTGTAGAATACTATAATGGTAGCTATATGTCATATGTTCTCCCAAACCTATAGAATGTACAATGCTATGAGCAAACTGAAATGTAAAGTATGGATCTGAATGATAGTAATCTCCTTGTAGTTCAATTAAACGCACCACTCTGGTGGGAGGATGCTGATAATGGGAGAGGCTAGGTGTGAGAGAGGGTAGGGGGATCTCTCTACTTTTTGACTCTTTGCAACTCTAAGGACTGCAGCAGGCCAGGCTTCCCTGTCCTTCACCATCTCCCAGAGCTTGCTAAAACTCATGTCCATTGAGTCGGTGATGCCATTCAACCATCTCATTCTGTGTTGTCCCCTTCTCCTCCTGCCTTCAATCTTGCTTAGCACCAGGGTCTTTTCCAATGAGTCAGTTCTTCACATCAGGTAGTCAGGTATTGAAGCTTCAGCTTCAGCATCAATCCTTCCAATGAATATTCAGGATTGGTTTCCTTTAGGATTGGGTGGTTTGATCCCCTCACAGTCCCAGGGACTCTCAAGAGTCTCTTCCAATGCCACAGTTCAAAAGCATCAATCCTTCAATGCTCAGCCTTTTCTTATGGCCCAACTCTCACATCCATACATGACTACTGGAAAAACCATAGCTTTGACTGTATGGACCTTTACTGGCAAACTCTCTGCTTTTTAATACTCTGTCTAGGTTTGTCATAGTTTTTCTTCCAAGGAGCAAGTGACTTTTAACTTCCTGGCTGCAGTCAACAATTGCAGTGATTTCAGAGCCAAGAAAATAAAGTCTGTCACTCTTTCCATTGTTTCCCCGTCTATTTGCCATTAAGTGATGGGACCAGATTCCATGATCTTAGTGTTTTGAATGTTGAGTTATAAGACAGCTTTGTCACTCTTCTCTCTCACATTCATCAAGAGGCTCTTTAGTTCTTCTTTACTTTCTGCCATAAGGGTGGTGTTACCTGCATATCTGAGATTATTGATATTTCACTCGACAATTCTAACTTGTGCTTCATCCAGCCCAGCATTTTGCATGATATCCTCTGATAGAAGTTAAATAAGCAGGGTGACAATATGCAACCTTGACATACTCCTTTCCCAATTTGGAACCATTCCGTTGTTCCTTGTCCGGTTCTAAGTGTCACATCTTCACCTGCATGCAGGTTTCTCAGGAGGCAGGTAAGGTTTTTCTGGTATTCCAATCTCTTTAAGAATTTTCCACAGTTTATTGTGATCCACAGAGTCAAAGGCTTAACATATTTAATGAAGGAGAGTAGATGTTTTTCTGGAACTCTTGCTTTTTCTATGATCCAGCAGATGTTGGCAATTTGATCTCTGGTTCCTCTGCCTTTTCTCAATCCAGCTTGTACATCTGGAAGTTCTCAGTTCATGTACTATTGAAGCCTCACTTGGAGAATTTTGAGCTAGCATGTGAAAATCGTGCAATTGTGAGGTAGTTTGAATATTCTTTGGTGTTGCCTTTGGGACTAGAATGAAAACTGGCCTTTTCCAGTCCTATGGCCATTTCTGAGTTTTCCAAACTGGCTGGCATATTGTGTGCAGCACCTTAACAGTACCATGTTTTAGGATTCAAAATAGCTCAGCTGGAATTCCATCACCTCCACTAGCCTTGTTTGTAGTGATGCTTCGTAAGACCCACTTGTCTTCACATTCTAGGATATCTAGCTCTAGGTGAGTAATCACACCATCATGGTTGTCTGGGTCAGTAAAATCTTTTTTGTATAGTTCTTCTGGGTATTCTTGCCACCTCTTCTCACTATTCTCTGCTTCTTTTTAGGTCAATACCATTTCTGTCCTTTATTGTGCCTATCTTTGCATGAAATGTCCCCTTGGTATCTGTAATTTTCTTGAAGAGGTCTGTAGTCTTTCCCATTCTATAGGGCAGTGTACAAAGCTAACATCCTGAATCTAATGAAAGTACTTTCTAGATCAGTAGAAACATATCCTTTAATTTTTTTGTCCATCCATCTGCTTTTTTTCTTTCTTTAATTGCTCACCTGCCAAAGGGAATTCCTCTCAAATTTTAAAGAGTAAATACAGTGTGATGCCCACACTCTGACTCTACAATTATTTGTTTAATGACTTGATTTATCAACTAGACATGTACATGTATTATGTAGGGCTGAAAGGACAATATGTGATGTCATGTTGTCTAGGCTTGAATCCTGGAAAACTGCGTATTTTTCCCCCAATTTATGTGCTTTCTATGTGATTCTGTCTGATCACTTTTAAAATGGTTTCAGAATATTGTGAATGTATAGGTTTTAATACCACCTAAGTACATCAGTTCATGGGAAGTCCTTAGAGGAGTTCTTGGGACAGAGTAAGTTTTCAGTTAATGTAAGGATTTAGGATTCTAGTTACTTAGGAATCACAAGTAGCTATAGCATTTTGCAAACAGTGGACCTGAATTGGAATTAAGTACCTGCCAATTACTAGTGTATACCTTTGATCAGGACTTTAAACATTTCTGAACCTCAGTTTTTATAGTGATATAAAAGTCACCATTCTAGAGAAACTTATTGTGAGGATTAAATGCAAAACAAAGGCATCTTTTCACAATGTATAGCAAATATGGTGAGTGATAGTTCCCATCATGTATATTGGAAATATAATAGCAAAAAAGACATAGTCACATGCTTATGGAATTTATAGTGGAAGGTTATTTGGTTTTTATGAATGTTTTCTTCTCTATTCAGTCTGGTTTCAGTGTATCTGTCCTGGGTAGCGTGAAATATTTAAGGAGTGACCTTTGTTGCCAGGAAATAGCATAAGGCAATTCATATGTAGGTTTTTTCAAGGTAGAAATACATTCTTTTCTAATATCTTGGACAAATCATGAAGATTTCTTCTTTCTATATTAGCAATTTTAAGGAATTGCTTAAAGTTTGGATTTTTATATAAATCTTAAACCTTAAATCTCTATCTCTTTCTATGTATCTATCCCAATAATGGAATTGAATTTGCTGAGGAGGCTATGCAGAAAACAGAAGCAGTCTGCGTTTATTTTTGACTTTCTGTAGATGAAATTTTCTTTGGTTACTAGTGAAACAAATATTGACCATTAATTACAACTCTGAGCAGAAAACAAAAATATATCAAGTAGTAAGATAGGACACACATGCTTTTTGGATATCGGCTTAGTATTTAATTTTTAAAATATAATTTACAAAAATTTATAATCCATCTCAGATTTAGTCTTTCAAGGACAGATGTTTCTAAACCTGTTAAACTTTTGAAATTATAAGTAGTTGTTTGGGGAACATTCTAGGAATAATTATCTCTTAGGATCAAACTTGAATCTATCTCATTTCTTCCAAGCTTAGCTAATTATCTTTTTGTGTATTTGTGAGCAGTGTTGTATTACTGATGAAGATGCTAATATTTTAACAGTGACTGTCTGCAAATGCAATGAAAAAACCTTACCAAAGCATAGGTTTGCATAATATGGTAATTCTAGGCATATCAGCAGCAGTTATCAAGCTGGGATATCAAATGTATTCATGACAGACTGACCTTTTAAGTCCCACAAACAGGGGTGCAAGAATGGTTACACATGAAGACTTTGCCCAGGCTTATGGTCATTTATCTCCATGTCTATAACTTCACCCTTCAGTAGCATATCATTACGGGGAAAGGTTAGAATTAAAACAGTAGGATTATTAGAAAGATTGAAAAAGACATTTCAATTTGTTACAATTGAATTTCATGTGTCATAACCATGAATTTGGCAAAGCCTTATTATGGCATATGTTGAATTAATTGGGCAGCCTCATGCTATTTAATTAAAGCCTGAGGAATTTTGATTAGTTTCATGAAAGGCATAGCATAGGTAGGTATACTATTTCATTGTTCTTTTTGTTTGTTAATCATCCAAAGACTTAATCTTTAGTGTTTGTGGACCATCAAGTTACCCCTGAGCCATTCCTATTGAGGAAATAAACTAAAAAGCCCAAAGGATTTTACCACGAATCTGTTCATTAGACAAGTTACAGTTCACAGATGAGTTAAAAAGTGGATTTCAGTCCCAAATTCCTACAGAGATCAAAGCAGAGGCATTTGTCTTTCTACATTTCACTTTACATTTTGAGTCTTGGAGCCCAATACTTGAAAGATTTTGCTTATCTGTCCTTTCTGTAATATTTTAAAAGCCCTAAAGGTAGGATGGACCTGAGCTAAATTGTTAAATGCAAATATGGCATATGTCATTTATATTTAAATGACTTTAACATCCTGCAGTATTACCTAGAGGTTTGCCTTCCAAATGTGTATAAAGAATATTTTAGAGAAGTCAACTACAAGTAAAACTAATCTTTTTTTTTTTTCAGACTGTATAAATAGGCTTAATGCTTGAAATCTACAGAAACATTAATTTTAGAAGGAGAAAAATGAAATTTTGTGTGTCTGACAAATTTATTAATGTTAAAAATCTGTTTTATTTAAGTCAGCATATTGTTCAATTTTATTTCTTCTCCAGAATAATATGAAAATCATTTCTATGTCCACTAGGCAATGCCTTCTTTTCTTACCAGCACCTCCTTCTTCACTTTCTAGCCTCTCTGCTCCTCCCTGTTTATTCCCTTCTTTGTTGCCTTTTCATGTTCAGTGAGAAAATGGAAATAATCAAATTGGAACTACTTTTTTTGCCACTATTGAATGACAGTTCTTTTAATATTTATACTATTGTAGCCCTTAACTTCTCTCATAAGAAGAAACATTCCTTGATCTTAACTTTAAGGGCAGGCATCATTCCATTTATGCATTAGATCCCGAAGTATCCCATTCACATGCTTTTCTCCTGTCAAGATTTCTTAGCTTTCCAGTACTACCCACTTTTCAGTCTATTGGATTATTTGCAATGGCCTAAAAGCAAGTTATACTATTAACTATCTCTCAAAATATTATTATACCCCTCTCTCTTATGCTTCCTTTTGCCTCTTTTTAGCAACTTTAAAAAAGTGTATACTTGCTGTCTCAATGTCTTAAAGTCTCCTTGTAGCCCTAATTCACTCTAATCAGGTGATTGCTTCTCAGTTATCATCGTATGCAACTGCCTGATTCCTGTCTCTGAAATACTTTTATTACTTAGCTTCTGATACACCTTTGCACACTCCTTTTCATTTCACCTCTGAGCCCCAGAATTCAGCCCTTGAATTCACCATTTTCTAATTTCTTTCTATGATATGTGCCTGTCCTATGCATTAAATAGCTTTTATATGTTGATTATCTCCATGTTTACATTTCACACACTGATAGGTCTTCTGAGATTCAGATTCACATATGATTTTCTTAGCTGATATCTTCTCTTGAATATTCATTCAATAGCTACATCAAATTTAACTTATACTATTGTGCTAGCTTTCACTTTCCTGCTCAGACCAAGCCTCACCAAACCAAGTCTTTCCAAACCTAAGCTAATAGCTACATGATTCCCTCCATTCTACCATAAGCCAAGGGCTTAAAATCATCTTCAGTCCTTCTGTTTATTTCCATTCCCACATCCTATTAATCTACCAGGTCCATATTGAATCTACCTCCCCACCATGGAGAATGTGGCCATCGTTCTTTTTGTTTTTTTTTTTTTTTTTCCTCTTTTAAACTGTAAGTGTAACCAAAGTCAGTTCAGTTCAGTCTCTCAGTCATGTCAAACACTTTGTGACCCCATGGACTGCTGCACACCCAGCTTCCCCATCCATCACCAACTCCCAGAACTTGCTCAAACTCATGCCATCAAATCAACTCATCCTCTGTCGCCCCCTTCTCCTCCTGACTTCAGTCTTTCCCAGCATCAGGGTCATTTCCTATGAGTGAGTCAGTTCTTCACATCAGGTGGCTGAAGTATTGGAGTTTCAGCTTCAGCATCAGTCTTTCCAATGAATATTCAGGACTGATTTCCTTTAGGATGAACTCGTTGGATCTCCTTGCAGTCCAAGGTACTCTCAAGAGTCTTCTCCAACACCATAGTTCAAAAGCATCAATTCTTTGGTGCTCAGCGTTCTTTATGGTCCAGCTCTCAAATCCATATATGACTACTGGAAAAACTATAGCTTTGACTAGACAGACCTTTATCAGGAAATTAATGTCTCTGGTTTTTAATATTCTGAGTTTGTCATAGCTTTTCTTCCAAGGAGCAAGTGTCTTTTGATCTCATGCCTGCATTCACCATCTTCAGTAATTTTGGAGCCCAAGAAAATAAAGCATGTCCCTGTTTCCACTGTTGTCCCCATCTATGTGCTATAAAGTGATGGGATTGGATGCCATGAATTTTGTTTTTTGAAAATTAATTTACAAGCCAGCATTTTCACTCTCCTCTTTCACTTTTTTCAAGAGGCTCTTTAGTTCCTCTTCGCTTTCTGCCATAAGCGTGGAGTCATTTGTATATCTGAGATTATTGATATTTCTCCCAGCAGTCTTGATTCCAGCTTGTGCTTCATCCATCCCAGCGTTCCGTATGATGTACTCTGCATACAAGTTAAATAAGCAGGGTGACAATATATAACCTTGACATACTCCTTTTCCTGTTTGGAACCAGTCTGTTTTTCCATGTCCTGTTGCTTCTTGACCTACAAACAGATTTCTCAAGGGGCAGGTAAGGTGTTCTGGTATTCCCATCTCTTTAAGAATTTTTCACAGTTTGCTGTGATCCACATAGTCAAAGGCTTTGGCCTAGTCAATAAAGCAGAAGTAGATTTTTTTTTTTCTGGAATTCTCTTGCTTTTTAATGATCCAGTGGATGTTGGCAATTTGATCTCTGGTTTCTCTGCTTTTTCTAATTCCAACTAAAGTGTCTGGAAGTTCTCTGTTCACATACTGTTGGAGAATTTTGAGCATTACTTTGCTAGCATGTGAGATGAGTACAATTGTGCAGTAGTTTATACTTTCTTTGCCATTGCCAGTCTGGTGCTGGAATGAAAACTGACCTTTTACAGTCCTGTGACCATGGCTGAGTTTTCCAAATTTGCTGGCATTTTGAGTGCAGCACTTTAACTACATCATATTTTAGGAGTTGAAATAGCTCAAATGGAATTCCATCACCTCCACTAACTTTGTTCATAGTGATGCTTCCTAAGGGCCACTTGACTTTGCATACCAGGTTGTCTGGCTCTAGGTCAGTGATCATACCATCATGGTTATCTGGGTCATTAAGATCTTTGTTGCATAGTTCTTCTGTGTATTCTTGCCATCTCTTCTTGATATATTCTGCTTCTGTTACACCCACACCATTTCTGTCCTTTATTGTGCCCATCTAACCAAAGTCATTACATATTATCTCACAGGTTTTACCCAGCAATCTTGATTTCAAGACACCAGCATCTTTCACATAGTGTATTCCAGTAACTTCCTCTATTTCTATTTCTACCCCATAAACAATCATCTGTAAAATAGCAAAGGTGAGCTTTTAAATATAAACAAACAAAAATATTGTATTATTAGCATATGTAAAACCAAAGAATGGCTGCAGTAACATTTAGACCAAATGGTTTACCGAGTCCACATGATCCCACATAATGTGGATTTTGCCTACCCACTTTGATCTAATGTCATGACATATTTTCCCTCATTTACTATTCAACAAACTTGCTGAAAAAATTGTATAATTTCCTCAATTAGATTCTTTGTTACTATATATTCAAAAATGCCATTCCCATCTAATAATATACTTTTTCCAAGTTCTTATTTCTGCCTGTGTGTGTGCATGCATGCTCAGTCACTTCAGTAGTGTCCAGCTCCTTTTTTACCCCATGGACCATAACCTGCCAGGCTCCTCTGTCCTTCGAATTCTCCAGGCAAGAATACTGGGGTGGGTTGCCATGCCCTCCACCAGGGGATCTTCCCAACACAGGGATTGAACCTGCCTCTCCTTCATCTCCTATATTGCTGGCAGTTTCTTTCCACTGAGGCATTAGGGGAAACCCCTATTTCTACATGAAATTATATTTATTTGCCTGGTTATGTACTGATTATCTCTACTAGAGTCTAAACTTCATTAGAGCAATTCCTGTGCCTGTCTTACTCACCAATGTGCTCCTCATCAACTGCAATTATTCTGGACACATAATACATATTCAATATGCTACACAATTTTATTGATGGCCCTTCCCTATCATTTCCAAACTTTCATAGGTTTCCCAATTATTAAACAAAATTCTTTGGCCTTCATTGATTTAGTTATACTCTGATTTTTCTCTCCAAGTCCTGTGACCTGATTTTTCCATTTCTTTTATTCTTGATTTCTTGGTAAATTTCAAATGTACTGATTTTTTAGAAAATAGTTTATCTCGGTGTTTATGACATCTCATCCTTTTAGCTCTTCTTTTCCTCTGTGCCTAACATCTTTCAGTTTTATTAATTTCTTTTCTCTCCTACACTCCTCCTTACCTTTAACAAAGGTAAAACTCACTCTGAATTTCAGTTCTCAGACATCTATCCTTTGCTCTCACATATACTAACCAAGACCATATGCCTTAACTTTTTACAGATAGCTCTAATAAGAAGTTTCATCCCTCTCTATTCCCCATATCCTTGTCCTATATTTCTCAAGACACTTTTATTTCTACCCTGCACACGTATAAAAAATATTTCAAAATCGAGAATCATATTAGACCCTTTGCACATTTCCATCCTTGTTTTCCTATCATCAAGTCCTGTCAATAGTCTCTTTAAGTTAAAACTCAGGTCTCTTATTTCTATTTATACTCATCTGATTCTAGATCTCAAGCTTATGCCTGGCTAATGAATTAATTAATCTCCTCTCATAATCTCCGTCTTCCTCAAAGTCTATTTAGAACCAAATCTAATTTTCCTAAAATACTGCAATTATCATACTTTTATTCTTCCTAATGACTTATAGCAAATTCTGACTGCAAGCAGATTAAATCCAAGATATCCTATCCTCCAGTTACTCCAAAATTTGAGCATACTTTCTCTATCCAAAATTAGCTGCTCTTTTTCTGCAACATATTACATGCAACATGATGAATTGGGATGCTTCAAGCTCTGTAGCTGAATTACTCATCAATTCCAATGGCATGAGGTGTGTGGAATAGGCTAGACTTTTTCTAAACCAAGCTGATCTTGAAGCTAATTATTCACAGTGTTCTTGATGTAGCAAGGTTATGATACAGAAATGCCATGTTCATTTCTTTTGGCACAATCCTATCAATATTTCTAGTCCCACAAATTATACAAGCTTTCCCAAATTTATAAAAAGTCACAAAACTTGTTATATTTATCACATATTATAATATTACAGTTATTTCTTCATATTGTTTTTTGTTTGTTTGTTTGTTTGTTTTAATTTTTATTAGTTGGAGGCTAAGTACTTTACAATATTGTAGTGGTTTTTGTCATACATTAACATGAATTAGCCATGGATTTACATGTATTCCCCATCCCGGTCCCCCCTCCCACCTCCCTCTCCACCCGATCCCTCTGGGTCTTCCCAGTGCACCAGGCCCGAGCACTTGTCTCATGCATTTCTGTACATAAGACTGTTTCTCCAAAAGGCTGTAGGTTCCTTGAGAAAAGAGATTTTGTTTTCTACCTGTCTTGTATGCCTGACCTCACCAAGTCAGAGGATTATAAAATTTTGTCCAATTGAACTGAATCCTCTTTGCCTTATATGTGCCAATTACCATTCTGACGAACAACTCATTACTAGATGAGACAGCTTACCCATATTACAAATGTTTGCAAATGGAGCTGTGGATCAAGTCTTCCATATGCAGTTCTAATTGGAGCTCTGAACTCTCTGAACCATAGTTCCTAGGAAATAGCATCTTCCAAAACCCTCACTTAAGAGAGATGTTTATTTTATAACCATTACCACATATAAAATCAACTGAAAGAGTTGAACCTTCTTGGAAAACATAGTCTATAATGCTCCATACTTTCATTCCTTGGTATGGGAAATAACTACTTGTCTTGGACCCACCTATAAGTAACTAAATTTTTAGAGCTTGAGTTCAGTTAATAAAACATTCTCATGTATTGGATTAATGCATTTCTGTCATATAAAGTATAAAATTTTAAAATGTGATAAATGCATTTTCACACGTACTATTATTATTAAGAAGGATGCTTTCCAAATGAAAGCCATGTGTTAAATAAATTCTTAGATATTAAAAGTGCTTAAAATTATGATGACAGATAAAAGAAATTCACTGACTAATTAGCATTTTGTGTAATTTTCCATCCACATACTAACATTATTTCAAATTTAATATTCTTAGCCTAATCACTGAAATATCATGTTTTTGTGGTTGACTAGATTGCAGTGTGTAATTTGCTTGACTTCAAATGCATAATATACTGTTTGAACCATTATATACTTAACTTACTGAACCAAATAGTGAAATGGTTTAATTTTTGCACATTTTACAAATGAAGCCACAAACTTTATTGATCAATCAGCATACTTTAGTGGTTCAGTTTTATGTGCAGTGCTGAATGAGCTATATAGTTTACAAGAATAGCTTTATATGTTTCTGGAATTTAGCTGCAAACTCTCCTAGCCAAAAGAAATACCGTATTGTGCTTCACTTAAAATGCACAGTGCCGTTTTGTTATCTCATACTTTACTGGTAAAGTTATATTGTCAATAAATCTCAGCAATTCCAGTATTTGCTTAAGAGTTATTAAGCTATGGTAGCAATGGGTAATTCAATGCAAGTGAAAAGTATAGGCATGAGCAAGTTCCAAAACCTAGGTAGTCAATATGTAGCTGAGAAGAATGGCAAGATAAGATAGGTGTTACCCAGTTCTGCTGTTTGGGTCAGTAGGGAATAATTTATTTTCACTAAATTATTGACTCAATTGAATTCTAATTAAATTCTTCCTCTCTCCCTTAATCTCCCTCCCTATTCCCGTACCTTATTTTCTCCCGATTCCTTCTGTTTCTTTGTCTCCCCTCAGTTGAATTGTTTATAAACCATTTAGATGCAACTTGAGAGTCTTCAAATAATGGAAACTTCCTGATGGTTGAAAATGAAACAACTATCATGGTCTGCAATATTTATACTTAAATCTTGCCTTATTTTAAAAAATGTCATTATACCTCTCCTTCCCTTTTTATTCTAACTAAGCACAATTTGGCAAAAATCCATTGTGTTTTAATAAGATTCTTTCCCACTTTACTGAATGTTGGTGTTATATATACTTATTGAAAATTTCATATTATTAGATATTGTGACTTCATTATATAGAATTCTTAATTTCCTAATAAATTCAGTTAAACTGAGTTGATTAATTTTATAATACATTTTAGAGAATTCTTTAGTGAATGACATGAAATAGTTTGCTAATTTATAAGTGTGTGTGTATGTATTGGAATATTTGTGTGCACGTATGTACTTTAAATCATTCCTCTTTTTTGATGAGTTTTACTTTTTTGAAGTTATACTGAAAAATTTCCCCCTCAAATTTTGATGCTAAATTGCCTTATAACTTTACCTTCCTGGGCTCTTAATTTTACTATAACTTGAGTGATATTTTAGATTCCTTCATGGCATATTTGATAGCTAATTAATAGCCACATTTCTGAATTAATTATTTTATTATATTTGTTACATTCCTCTACTACAGAAAAAAAAATATTAGAATTATAATGAAAGAGAAAAGCTATAGAACTATAAGTCCTGCTACAGGTTCCAATATTTTATAACTTTGGGAAAGTAATATAAATACAAATTAAATATTTTAAAAGAAACAAAGAAGTAGATGAATATTTTTTAACCAATCTTTTTCCAAAGGTAGGAGTAAATTTAGGCCAGAGAAATGGTAGTAGGTGTTGATTAATTGAATTGAAAATTGTTCAGATGTGTTAATACTTTTTATGTGCACTTTTTTGATAGTGTATAAAGGCACTTGCCCAAAAAAATACATCTGTCAGGATTATAATATATTGAAGATTTCACTGGTAATTTTAATGGTCTCACAAATCACAAGAGAGGAAATGCCACCAAGCATTTACTGTTTCTCTTTCTGAAACAAATATCATACAGATGATGCCAGAAACATCCAATGAAAAAATTGGACAGATAAGTCTGAATAATTTTCTAAAGTCTGTTTCCTATGAATTATTATTACTATTCAAGAATACTGTCTTAGGAACTTCCCTGTTTCTTTTTTCAACATATATGAGCAGAAATATATCAGGTCCTTTCTGGGTGAAAGGTTTGAAAGTTGGTAGCATACTTCTCTCTGTTTAGGCAAGTCAGTCTTGGAAGATAGGACACCCCCCCCCACCCCATTTACCTGTAAAGTGATAGTGAAAGTCATTCAGTCATGTCCAACTCTTTGCAACCCCATGGACTGTGCAGTCCATGGAATTCTCAAGGCCAGAACTAGAATAGTTAGCCATTCCCTTCTCCAGGGGGTCTTCCCAAACCAGGGATTGAACACAGGTCTCCCACATTGCAGGCAGACTGTTTACCAGCCAAGCCACCAGGGGAGTCCAGTAATGAATTACTAATTGCAATAATTTTCCAAGTAAAACTGTGGAAATTTGACAAACAACTGTGGATTGTATCAATGTCAATATCCTGGTTGTGATATTGTACTATAATATTTACAAGTTTCTATCATTGGGAAAAACTGGAAAGAGTATGCAGGATATCTCTATATAATTAGTATTCCTTACCACTACATATGTATCATCGACTATCTCAACAAAACAAATCTAAGTAAGATAATTTTAAACTGATGGGAGAGAAGTTTGGCCTAGTGAGCACTATATACTTGTAACATTGATAGTTTCATGGAATTTCTGATAGGCTTAAAAACTAAACATCATATACCAGAATATAACTAGTATGAATTTAACTTTCTGAGGATATTTTTGATATTTACATTTGAAGAGGGGAAGTGAAGTTGCTTAGTTGTGTCTGACTCTTTGCGACCCCGTGGACTGTAGCCTGTCAGAATCCCATCCATGCGATTCTCCAGGCAAGAATCCTGGAGTGGGTTGCCATTTCCTCCTCCAGGAGATCTTCCTGACCCAGGGATCAAACCTGGGTCTCCAGCACTGCAGGCAGACTCTTTGCCATCTGAGCTATCAGGTAATCTCTGATGTTTACATCTATTTCTTTACAAATAACTGAGTAATTAATTCTTTGTTGGCTTATGTATTGTGCATGCATACTAAGTTGCTTCAGTCGTGTCTAAGTCTTTGCAACCCTATGGACCATAGCCTGCCAGACTCTTATGTCCATGGGATTCTGCAGACAAGAATACTGGAATGGGTTGCTGTGCTCTCTCCCGGGGAATCTTCCCAACCCAGGGATCAAACCCGAGTCTCTCACATCTCCTGCATTGGTAGGTGTGTTCTTTACCACTAGTGCCACCTGGGAAGCCCTGGTTTAGGTATTGCAGATATCTGTTTTCAACTTGTCTTTCCTTAAAGTAATAATAATGAACACAAGTTTTAGTTTAATGTAGACAGTATTTTTCTTTCTGTTTAGTGCTCGTATGCTCTTATTTCAGTTATACATTCCAACATCAAGGTCAGAATAATATTAAACTGTATTTTCTTCTAAGCGTCTACAATTTGACTTTGGATATATAAGTTCTGAATCCTTTTGGAGTTGATTGGTATCGTGTAAATAGATGACCCATTGTATTTCATTTATTATTTGTACAGATAACTAAATTTTCTAGCTCCATTTGTTGGAAAAAATATTGTCTTTCTAAGGATCCATTTTATCCACCCTTAATATAATAAACTCTCAGATGTATGTAGGTCTGTGTCCCCTAATTTCATTCTTTGGCAATCTGTCTACTTCTAAGCATTGTCTTACTTTTCATAAATTTATGATTTTTTTTCATAAGACTTGTGCTCATTCCATATTATGTATCTTTGTATGTGTTTTGGTTCTATAGACTCTTTTATCAACATTAATTTTAGTACCAAATTATCAAGATCCTCAAATAACACATTTGACATTTTGAATGGGGTTGCCTTAAATGTAGAGATTACTTTGGAGAAAAATGACATTTTCACAGTAGTAAATCTTTCTATCCATGTCTATCAGATTCTTATCCCCTTAAAATCCCATGTATCTTTTTTTTTTTTTTTTTAGTCATTCCCCACAATACATTACAAATTGATTAGATAGATGAATGTAAAACAAATTTCAGAAGAAAAACATAGGCAAATATGTCTAAAATATTTGAAGTATTTCTAAAACAGACATAAAACCCCAAAGCTTTGTTAAAAAATTGATAGATTTAATTAAACTATTAAAAAAATAAAACTGGTTGATAAGAAACTTTTAAATGCAAGTGAAAAAACTTAAACTTAAATAGCTAATATATATGTAGGAAAATGTATATGTAAACATACCTATATACAATATAGTTAGGTATATTTTGCATATAATATACAAAGATAAATGTGTGTATATAATTATAATGAAATGAGTGAGTTTAGTTACTTTTAGTATTTATAAAGGCCATAATAACCAACAAGAAAAAGTCAAGATTCCAGTTATTAATAAGAAAATAATAAAAGTTTTAAGTACTTTCCATATTTTCAAGTACATTTTTAATGGCTGTAAATATATAAAGAGCTAGATTGTTCTTATTCAGTCATCAGTTTCACAAAAATGTAAAAAAAAAAAAAAACACAGTACTTCTTAAGTATTATCCTGGTTAACACTCTCTTATACTCTTTCTGGAGTAAAAACTGGTGAATTTTTGAGATGTAAATTTGGTTGTCTTTCAAATTGAAAAATGAACATGCTCTCTTTTACTAGGCCATTTTCTTCTTTGTATTCATCTTGAAGAAATATTCTTAGTTTACATGAGTATGCATACACAGGATTTCTACAACAGTGTTTGCTGTTATGAGAATAGGAACTACCAGTAGGGTGACCAATATGGGTATTTAAATGAAATATTGAAAATCTATGCTAGAGAATGCATTGCAGCAATTTAAAAGAATAAGATAGACTCTCCTTAACTGACATGAGCAAACTCCTAGATTCAGTGTCCATTGATCAAAGAAAGAATAGCTCTAAAACAGAATCTCATTTGTGTGAAACATATACCTATCTTTGAGACAATGTG
Source organism: Odocoileus virginianus (assembly GCF_023699985.2). Taxonomy (NCBI): domain Eukaryota; kingdom Metazoa; phylum Chordata; class Mammalia; order Artiodactyla; family Cervidae; genus Odocoileus; species Odocoileus virginianus. The sequence goes on from NC_069680.1 coordinate 37,809,704, forward strand.
TGATTCTGTTTGAACATGTAAGTTGATATATGTTTGTACTTGTCCACTCACTTATAGTGTCAATCGAAGTACATAAAAAGCACCAGAGGTTTACATATCAAATGAGCAGCAATAATTTATTCTGGGACAGATAAAGGGATGGACATTTTGACAAAAGGGTACATTTTATGTTGTTGGTGTTATATTCCTATTTGTGGCTTAACACTTTATAGAGAAAATACAATATTACTCTAAATTTGAAAAATTACCATAACTAAAAAGAAAAAAAAAAACAATAACACAAAGCTTCTAGGTCTTTCTAACAGAAAATTTATTGGCCTATGCAGCAAGTAATAGTTTATTTTTGCAAAATGATGTATAGCCTTCATAACTTCTGATACAGGAGAATGTATTTTAGAGCAGGTGCAATGGCTCCCCATCTTCCCTGATTTGATCCAATAATAATCACTTTTCTTACTGAAAACCAGATAGAAGCATCAACTTTCTAAACTGGACTGCTTTTCCATTTAGGTAATAAATCAAAGAATTCTTAAAACTGAGAGCATTTGAATTTGAATTTGAGTGTTTTTTTGTTACACATTATTCTTCTGTAATTGGAGCATCTCTTCTTCAGTTGGGTGCTAGAAAATTAGCTGAGAAGGTATCAATAATTCAAACTCATTCTCATGTATGTTGCCCAACACAGATAACTCATATTTCCATTGTCTTTCATTCCCAGAGTAGCAATATTTAATACATCCCATATGTCTGATTGGATATCTGTGAAAGAAGGGCTAGAATTAGATGTGGGAAGGAAATTACATGCAATTACAGTTTCAATTATTGTGATATTTATCCACAGGCTGATACTGTGAGACTTCTAAAATGTTCATGTGTCCTAACTCTTATCTCTTAATCAAAAAAGACACCATGGATTACTTCCTGCCAGAACAATAAACTGCTAGTAAAATACTTATTTTTCTGCCATTGATGCAGACTTTGAGTTTCTTTATTGATTTTCCAGATGCTGCTCTGTGTAGGATATTGGCAATATCATGGTAACAGAAACTGGATAATTTTGCAGAGCACTGATTACTAACTGCTTAGGTCAGCCTGAGGTCAGCTCTCTAAGCACGGTTGACAGCATAGAATTCTTTCCGGTTTAGTTCTCTGAAGATTAAGTAGAAACTGACTTCTCTGATTAAAAGTGTTTTTAAGAAGTGAAAACTAATCTTCACAATTTTTTTTTTTTATGGTACACATTGAGGAATTCTGGGGGAAAATATTATAACCATGATATGGAGGAGGAAATGGCAACACACTCCAGTATTCTTGCCTTGAGTATTCCATGGACAGAAGAGCCTGGCAGTCTATAGTCCATGGGGTTGCAAAGAGTTGGCCATGACTGAGTGACTATCACTCACTCACACTAAGGATCTTATAATGTTGATCATATTACTTGGGTGTCATCCCTTCTGAAATTATTCCTGAGATATTAGACAATTTAGACACTCAGATATGTTAAGTAATTGCTAGAGACTTTCTTTCTCTTTGAGCAATATTCCAGATTTTAAAAACATAATAGATTTTTAAATGTAAATATAAGAAATTACGATCTATGAGTCACAAAGTGAGTGTGTGTACGCTAAGTCACCTCAGTCTTGTTTGACTCTTTATGACACTATGGACCATACATAGCCCAGCAAACTCCTCGGTCTATGCGATTCTCCAGGCAAGAATACTGAATTGTGTTGCCATGCCCTTCTCCAAGCGATCTTCCTGACCCAGGGATCAATCCTGCATTTCTTAAGTCTCCTGCATTGGCAGGTGGTTCTTTACCGCTAGTGTCACCTAGGAAACCCACCTAGTATTATGCACTAAATTTTTGCATCTTCTAAAATTCATATGTTGAAATCCTGACCTTTGATGTGATGATATTAGGAGATGGGGCCTTTAGGAGGCGATTATCAGGTTATGAGGGTGGAGCCTTCATGAATGAAATCAGTAACTAGATCAATGACTAGAACACTTGGTATTTTGGAATTTAATCTGGTTGGGAAAATGTATATTTCCTGAGTGAGAATCAATATATGGAAATATACATATAACCTTTAAATATGATTTGAATAGTTCAACTGTAATTATGAATACAATGACATAGTAGTATAAGATGCTTTGAGGTTTTTTTTTTCCCCCGACTTCTTGAGTTATTTTTGTTTTGTTTTTCATTTTCCATAACTCTTTCAAATTTATATTAGTGGTCCACTATTAAATTCTTCTGAAGATCCTAAGTTTCGAAGCATGAGCATATAGTCTAGATGGAGACCAGTGAAGATAATTTATCTTTAAATTCCTGTTTTCTTCCACTAAAATGCAGAGCTAAAACAGTGATAACTTTTATGTTTATACATCAGATTACACTCTAGTGATTGATTGATTTTTTTGAAGGCCAGTTTTGTGCTTTATGCAAAACTACATTGATTTTCATCTCTTGCATGAGTGACTTACCAAAATCCGCCAGATTTCAAAGAAGTGCAACACTTCAAAGACAGGGGAAACTACAGAGTAGAAGACACAACGAAAATTTGTATCATTTAATTAAGAAAACAGTAATGAGGACAAAAATAAGGTGACGCTAAGAAAGATGTTTTGATAGGGTAGAAATTCGATTTTCCATGCCATCTAAAGTGATGGTATTTCTTTTAGACTTTTTCATTGAAATGGCTTATACAAACAGTCACATTTCTATGCATCCTGGCAAATAATTTTCCCATTGGAAATTAATAGGTATGCTCATTCTGACATTAATATTTCTTAGGGCAGTGAATTCCACTGGAAAATCATGATTAGATTTTAACAAATAGATTTTAGTTGTTTCCAAGTGTTTATGATAAATTTTACCATACCACAGGTGGATGGTGGTAAGATTTATTGGTTTTCTTTCAACTGTTGCAGGAAGAATAACCCAGAAAACTTGGAAAGTGGCATATTTCCTTGTTTCCCTACCAGAGATACAGATTCTGTATGTTTAACCAGTTTCCCAATAATGTATAGAAAACATATTGAGAACTTTGAACCAGTGTGGAATGGTAATTGTTTTCTTCTGTCCACAATATTAAAAGTCCATTCATGTTAATATATAAGCTTAATTTCCCTAATTCTGAAGAGAGTGGTATGTCATTCATTCTGCCAAAAAATCTAAACAATCTATCAAATAATGAACTTAGAAAAGGGGATCATGGCAAGCAAGAAAGAGAAATTTGCAGCCTGTATAGTGGGAGGTACTAAAGGCACTTTGACCAGGGAATGGAAGGTGGCATTCTACTTCATGTTGGACTGTCTCTATGATATTCTGGACACATTATATTTAGTGGCTCAAAGGTTTCTAAAAAGAACTGAGGACAGATGATCAGAATATTCTCATTTTATACACATTTAATTGTTAATGATTTTTTACAAATAAATATAATGATATATTTTAAGGTTCACACATATACCAAAGATTACACAGGTTTTAAAAGCAACACTTTTAATCAGAATTTAAATTATTTTAGAGAGTAAAATGGTAAGCTGAGTGAGATGGAATATTAATATTTAACAATCCAAGAGACAATGAGGTATGGATGATTTCTTTTGAACAAAGGAATCAATTTGAGAGGGTTCGTCAAACCCAACGCTCAGTGATTTGTATAAAAGCTGTTTTGAATCTGGAAATAATGACACACTCAGAACTCACTTTAGACAGAACCTATGTTTGAGGGAGCCTCTTAAAACCAGAATGTTGATTATTATTGTCAGTTAATTATCTATTTTAATATTTATTGAGTCCTGGAATTGTGCTAGTAACAGAACAGAATACGACCTTAAAAACACCAGTCTACTGAGTGGATGTGTCATTTTGGGGGGATAGAATAAAGCTTATGTCAGGAGCTACATCTACATGGCCCATCTTACAAAAAGTAAAAAAATGCACAACAAAACCTCCCTAAGAACATAATATGGTGTGGAGGTTTTTGAAGGGGCTTGGAATTGTTTTTCACATAAAATTTCTTCCTAAGTAGCAAATAGAGACCACAATTTCCCCACGGTATTTTCATCACAATTTAGATTCAGCAGAGTCTCCTTTTGCCATTTACAATTCCCTGCCTGCATTTAATATTTATGCAATACTGAAATAAGTAAAATCCTAGAGTTCTGCTCTTGTTCATTTGTTTTGTGTTTGGGGGAGGCTGTGCAGAGTTCAATAGAATAAGAAAATACACTATATTGTACTCATTATGAACATAGCTGCTAACTGATAGACTATCCTGGAAAATAAACTTCCTTTATAGGGAAATGCAATGTTTCCTGTTTTCTTTCATCAACTCAGTTGTTTTATTTTCTACCAGGAATATAAGCTGTTTTTAAAAAGATCTTGTTTAAGCAAACTCTTTTGTAAGGTTTTCATTCCATTTCCTCAGAAAAATTTTAAAATTGTTCATACATTTGTATACTTAGAAAAGATTATTTTCCTGACCTCTAATTATTAGTTCTTAAATCCTACAACCCGTCATAAATTGTATGTTCACTATTACCTCATACTCTCTATATATAATTTTATCTCCTTGATGACATTCTAAAATACTCTGAATATGGCTATTTTCCAACTTTATGCATAACAGTGATTTCAATCTTGTTCCATTCTAAAAGATTAAATAAGACCTTTGCCTATTTTCTTTTCTTTTTGAAAGATTGTTTCAATGTCTTCAGTTATTATATATAATTCTAGACTCTACCCCCCCAAAAAATTCCTCTTTAATTCTCCACAACCAAAAATGTATTCATGTTAAAAACTCCTCCTCTAATTTTTCAATTAGAAAAGCAAAATCTAAGATGTCAAAGCCCATATGAGAGACAATCCTGCTAAGTGTTTAGGAAATGGATCTAGAAGTAAGAGAGTCCTGAGTCTTAATTTGTGACCTGGGCAAAAGTATCTAACTACTCTCAGCCTCAGTTAACTTGAAATAAAAGAAAATCATATATATATATATATATATATATATATATATATATATATATATATATAATATACATGTATGTGTACATATACATATCTGCTTGCATAGTAGTTGTGCATAGCTAATAGAATAGAATTCAATATTATAAAGAATACATAGCATAATGCCTTGCATAATCCTATATATTAGTTGCCTCAATAAATTCTGAAAACTCACATGGCTAACAGATGGCATTGGAGGAACTAACTTCTCTCACCCTATAACTAAGGAAATCCACCTTCCTGAGGAAAAGGAACAAAGCCTTTGCTCATCTTGTTACTCCTAATAGTAGTAGTTTGGACTATAAAAAGGCTGAACACTGAAGGATTGATGCTTTTGAACTGTGGTGTTGGAGAAGAATCTTGAGAGTCCCTTGGACTGCAAGGAGATCAAACCAGCCAATCCTAAAGGAAATCAACACTGAATATTCATTGGAGGGACAGATGCTGAAGCTAAAGCTCCAATACTTTGGCCACCTGATGCGAAGATCCATTTCAAAAGACCCTGATTCTCAGAAAGATTGAAAGCAGGAGAAGGGGAACAGATGAGATAGTTGGATGGCATCACCGACTCATTGGATGGCATCACTGACTCAATGGATGTGAGTTTTAGCAAGGTTTGGGAGATGGTGAAGGACAGGAAAGCCTGGTGTGCTGCAGCCCATGGGATCGCAAATAGTCAGACACAACTGGGTGACTAAACAACATCCATACATAACTACTGGAAAGAACAAAACTTTGACTCTATAAACCTTTGTAGACAAAGTAATGTCTCTGTTTTTTAATATGCTGTCTAGGCTTGTCATTGCTTTTCTTCCAAGGAGCAAATGAACTCTGTCTTAAGTCAAATGGATAGTTTTTAATTGAAGTATAGTTTTTATGCAATATTATATGTTACAAGTGTACATTATGGTGATTTGAAAATTTTTAAAGGTTATATACTCCATTTATAGTTATTATACAATGTTGGCTTTATTCCCTATGATGTACAATATATCCTTGTAGCTTATTTTATGCCTAATTCTTTGTACCTCTTTTTCTTTACTCCTGTGTTCCCCTCCCTCCTTCCCTCTCCTCACTGGTAACCACTAGTTTGTTCTGTGTATCTGTGAGTTTACATCTTTTTGTTATATTCAGTAGTTTGTTGTGTTTTCTAGATTCCACATATAAGTGATATCATACAGTATTTATCTTTCTCTGACTTATTTCACCTACATAATTCCTTCCAACTCTAAACATGTTGTGACATGTGGAAAAATGTCATTCTTTATGTCTGAGTAGTATTCTATTGGGCATGTGTGTATGTATATATGCATATATATGTATATATACACATATGTGTGTTTATATATACATATATATATATGCACACACACATATATACATATGCCACTTCTTTATCTCTTCATCTGTTGATGGAAACAGGTTGCTTGTATATTTTGCCAATTGTAAATAATATTGTTATGAACAGTGAGGAAGATGTATCTTTTTCAATTAGTGTTTTGTTTTTTTAGATATATTCCCAAAAGTGGAATTGCTGATCATATTTGTAGTTTTTTGAGAAGCCTCTATACTGGTTTCCACTATGGCTGCACCAGTTTATACCCACTAGCAGTGTACAAGTGTTCCATTTTCTGCAAATCCTGGCCAATATTTGTTATTTGTGTTCTTTTTGATGATAGCCATCCTGACAAGTATGAGATGATACCTCATTGTGGTTTTAATTTGCATTTTCCTGATGATTAGCAATGCTGAGCATCTTTCCACCTGCTGTTGTCTATCCACATTTCCTTTTTGGCGGAAAAAAAAATGTCTATTTAGGTCCTCTGCCCACTTTTTAATCAGATTGCTTTTGTTTTTGATGTGAGTTGTATGAGCTGTTTATATATATTGGATATTAACTTCTTTTCAGTCATATCATTTGCAAATATTTTCTCCTTTTCAGTAGGTTGCGGTTTTGTTTTTGTCATTGTTCTCCTTTTTCAAAAAGCCTAAAATTTAATTAGGCTTCATTTGTTTATTTTTGCTGTTATGTCCTTTGCTTTCAGTTCAGTCACTCAGTCATGTCTGACTCTTTGTGACACCGTGGACTGCAGCACTCCAGGCTTCCTTGTACATCACCAACCTCTGGAACTTGCTCAAACTCATGCCCATAGAGTTTGTTATGAGTATGTGATGCCATCGAACCACCTCATCCTCTGTCATTCCCTTCTCCTCCTGCCTTCAAATTTCCCAGCATCAGGGTCTTTTTTAATGAGTCAGTTCTTTGCATCAGGTGACCAAAATATCAAGCTTCAGCTTCAGCATGAGTCCTTCCAATGAACATTCAGGATTGATTTCCTTTAGGATTGACAGGTTTGACCTCCTTGAAGTCCAAGGGACACTCAAGAATCTTTCCCAATACCACAGTTCAAAAGCATCAATTCTTCAACACTCAGCTTTCTTTATGGTCCAACTCTTATATCCATACATAACTACTGGAGAAACCGTAGCTTTGACTAGACAGACCTTTGTCAGCAAAGTAATATCTCTCCTTTTTAATGCTCTGTCTAGGTTTGCAATAGCTTTTTTTTCCCAAAGAGCAAGTGTCTTCTAATTTCATGGCTTCAGTCACCATCTGCAGTAATTTTGGAGCCCAAGAAAATAAAGTCTGTCCCTATGTCCATTGTTTCCCCACGTATTTGCCCTGAAGTGATGGGACTGGATGCCATGATTTTTTTTTTTTTTTTTGAATGTTGTTTTAAGCCAGCTTTTTTCACTCAGTCTCACAGTCTAACTCGATGAAACTATGAGCTAAGACATGTAGGGCGACCCAAGATGCCAGGTCATGGTGGAGGATTCTGACAAAATCTGGTCCACTGGAAAAGGGAATGCCAAACCACTTTGGTATTCTTGCCTTTACTACCCCATAAACAGTATGAAAAGGCAAAAAAGACATGACACTGAAAGATGAACTCCCCAGGTTGGATAGGTGCCCAATATGCTACTGGAGAAGAGTGGAGAAATAGCTCCAGGAAGAATGAAGAGGCTGAGCCAAAGCGAAAACAGTGCCTAGCTGTGGATGAGACTGGCGATGGAAGTAAAGTCTGATGCTGTAAAGAACAATATTGCCTAGGAACCTTGAATGTTAGGTCCATGAATCAAAGTAAATTGGAAGTGATCTTTTGCTTTAGGAGACAAACAAAGAAAAAAAAAACTGCTAGGATTTATGTCTAAGAGTGTCCCGCCTATGTCATCTGCTAGGATATGGCTTCCAGTTTTATATTTAGCTCTTTAAACCATTTTGAATTTGAATAATCTTAATTTATAAAGATGCAGAAAAGGAGATTTTTGAAATCTTTTAAGTGCACGTTTGGTTTCCCAGGTGGTTCAATGGTAAAAGAATCTGCCTGCAGTGGACAGTTTTAATCCCTGGGTCAGGAAGATTTCACTTTAGTAGGAAATGGCAAACTGCTCCAAGAGTCTTGCCTGGAAAATTCCACGGACAGAAGAGGCTTGCAGGCTACCATGGGTTCTTTAAGAATCTGACATGACTGAGCTCGCAAGTAAAGGAAGTGCAAGTCAATCTTTCAGTTTGCTAAATCAGTTGTAGATTTGTTCTTTCAGAGTCATATTTTTGTTTATTCAGAGATCATTTAAACAGAAATTAAAATATAATAACCTACATATTTATTTTAAACTATTTTCTCTTTTGTAATACCTGTACACTATGGCTTCTCCCACTGAGATTTGAATTAAATACACTGAAACTATAAGAAAAAATTACCGTATTTTTCAGGCTGTGTAGGAGTATTTACTGAAAGCAACCTTATAAGGAAATTTGCTTCTGGGTTTCTAATCAAGAATATTAGATGTAAACCACTTGCCTCAACATCTAAGAATTGGGAGTATACTTTTTATTCTCTTACACGTCTATAGATATAACTGCTTTGAATATATTCAAAAGTGAGAGCCATATGTCACATAAGGCCTGGGCCTATTTCAAGTTATGCATACTAAATACTTGTTCCAGGGCCAGAGTTATTACAACTGGAAAATGTTGATGTTTGTGTTGTAGCCAGAACACTTTTTCCTTTTTTTTACAGTATGATATCATGTTTATGTAGAATCTAAAAACCACTACTAAAAACTACAACAAACTAGTGAATAAAATGAAAAAGAAACAACTTTACAGGCTTAAGGATATATGGTAAAACATGGAGTACAGCCAATATATTGTAATAGCTGTAAATGGAAAGTAACTTTTAAAAATTATATAAAAATAAAATTAAATTTGAAAAAGACATTTTGTTATCTAGTGCATTGGCAGGTGGGTTTATTTTTTTTAACATCGTTATTTTTATTTTTTTAATTTTTTCCCATTTATTTTTATTAGTTGGAGGCTAATTACTTTACAATATTGTAGTAGTTTTTGCCATAAATTGACATGAATCAGCCATGGATTTACATGTGTTCCCCATCCCTATCCCCCTTCCCGTCTCCCTCTCCATCCCATCCCTCTGGGTCTTCTCAGTGCGCCAGCCCCGAGCACTTGTCTCATGCATCCAACCTGGGCTGGTGATCTCTTTCACCCTTGATAATATACTTGTTTCAATGCTGTTCTCTCAGAACATCCCACCCTCGCCTTCTCCCACAGAGTCCAAAAGTCTGTTCTGTACATCTGTGTCTCTTTTTCTGTTTTGCATATAGGGTTATTGTTACCATCTTTTAAAATTCCATATATATGCGTTAGTGTACTGTATTGGTCTTTATCTTTCTGGCTTATTTCACTCTGTATAATGGGCCCCAGTTTCATCCATCTCATTAGAACTGATTCAAATGAATTCTTTTTAATGGCTGAGTAATATTCCATGGTGTATATGTACCACAGCTTCCTTATCCATTCGTCAGCTGATGGGCATCTAGGTTGCTTCCATGTCCTGGCTATTATAAACAGTGCTGCGATGAACATTGGGGTGCACGTGTCTCTTTCAGATCTGGTTTCCTCGGTGTGTATGCCCAGGAGTGGGGTTGCTGGGTCATATGGTAGTTCTATTTCCAGTTTTTTAAGGAATCTCCACACTGTTCTCCATAGCGGCTATACTAGTTTGCATTCCCACCAACAGTGTAAGAGGGTTCCCTTTTCTCCACACCCTCTCCAGCATTTATTGCTTGTAGACTTTTGGATAGCAGCCATCCTGACTGGCATGTAATGGTACCTCATTGAGGTTCTGATTTGCATTTCCCTGATAATAAGTGATGTTGAGCATCTTTTCATGTGTTTGTTAGCCATCTGTATGTCTTCTTCGGAGAAATATCTATTTAGATCTTTGGCCCATTATTTGATTGGGTCATTTATTTTTCTGGAATTGAGCTGGAGGAGTTGCTTGTATATTTTTGAGATTAATCCTTTGTCTGTTGCTTCGTTTGCTATTATTTTCTCCCATTCTGAAGGCTTTCTTTTCACCTTGCTTATAGTTTCCTTTGTTGTGCAAAAGCTTTTAAGTTTAATTAGGTCCAATTTGTTTACTTTTGCTTTTGTTTCCAATATTCTGGGAGGTGGGTCATAGAGGATCCTGCTGTGATTTATGTCGGAGAGTGTTTTGCCTATGTTCTCCTCTAGGAGTTTTATAGTTTCTGATCTTACACTTAGATCTTTAATCCATTTTGAGTTTATTTTTGTGTATGGTGTTAGAAAGTGTTCTAGTTTCATTCTTTTACAAGTGGCTGACCAATTTCCCCACACATTTGTTAAAGAGATTGTCTTTTCTCCATTGTATATTCTTGCCTCGTTTGTCAAAGATAAGGTGTCTGTAGGTATGTGGATTTATCTCTGGGCTTTCTATTCTGTTCCATTGATCTATATTTCTGTCTTTGTGCCAGTACCATACTGTCTTGATGACTGTGGCTTTGTAGTAGAGCCTGAAGTCAGGCAGGTTGATTCCTCCAATTCCATTCTTCTTTCTCAAGATTGCTTTGGCTATTCGAGGTTTTTTGTATTTCCATACAAATTGTGAAATTATTTGTAGAACACTTTTTCTAGCAACTGTGGTGTCTTGGAATTCAAGGCAACTTTGGGAAGTTTGGTGTTCTTAAAATTGAAATTCTATGTGAGAAAGTCCATATGACAGCTAGGGTGTGGATTATCAGAGTCCCATGTGACCCTTTGTTCTGGTTCATTCCACTACCACAAATGATCATAGACTGAGTACTTTAAACAAAAACATTTATGTCTCATGATTCCAGAGGTTTAACGTCTGAGATCAGGGAACCAATATGGTTAGGTTCTTGATGAAGGCCTTCTTCCTGGTTTGCAGATTGCTATCTTCTCATTATATCCTTGCATAGTGAAGAGAGAGAATGGAGAGAGAGTGGGGTAAGGGGAGAAGAAAGAGAAGAGCCAGAGAGCACAAGGTCATGTCTCTGTTACAAGGACACTAATATCTTTAATAAGGTCTCCACTTTTATGTCTTAATTGCCTCCCAAAAGCCCCACCTCTTAATACATGGTGGGTTAGGATTTTAACATAAATTTTGATAGGCTGTAGTATCCACTGATTATTAAAATTACTTTTCCCCATGCTCAGCAGAAGGAGATGGTCATCTTTTGCAGAAGTCTGCATTTTCTACATGATGAGTAATTACTTCTAATGTTTTCTTACCATGGGGAAACTTCTGCAGTTAATAATACCATTTCATTTTGGATAGCTTCATGGTATGTGACTTTTACAAATAAGGGGACTATGATTCCCTGTGATGACTAAAAGTGTCTATATGCAAGGTAGAATTTAGATATGAACAGAGGATTCTTAACTAAACTCATGAAGAGTCCAAAGAAAAACTGATACTACATTCTAGTAGTAGAATAATCTCACTTTAAAATCTATCTTTAAAAATCTATCACCAATAATTTTTATATATTTAAATATCTTTAAAAATATATTTAAAGCCCATTATACAGAGTGAAGTAAGCCAGAAAGATAAAGACCAATACAGTATACTAATGCATATATATGGAATTTAGAAAGATGGTACCGATAACCCTATACGCAAAACAGAAAAAGAGATACAGGAAAAAAAATAAAATAAAAAAATAAGAATCAATTATATCTTTAAAAATGTCTAGTAGGAATGGGGGATGGAGTAGAATTTTAAAGCAGTCTTTTAAAAGTTTTATTCTGATTTTTTAGTTATTATTAAGATTCTTATAACTTAATGCATGCTAACATATGGTAATTAATGTTGCCTACTTAACTAATAAATGCAAAGTGAATGTTTCTCAAGTGATTTAAATGAGAGGAAAAACAAACATATACAATATATACTTACATACTGAACTAATTATGGAAAAGATATTTTCTTATTTAGACATAAAATTCTAATTTAATAGACTCAAAGTTCTATAATCTAGGCTTGAGAGGAAAGCAGAGGAAACCTATCACATTAGGTCTTTTTATCCAATTTAAATTTTACATACAAACTGATGGTTGGAAGTTATTAATTCTCAAAAGGCTTTGCACCTACACAGTAGAAGATGGGATGTATGGAGAGAAATATAATTTTAAACTGAGCTCAGCTTGGAGATACCCATATGAAATGACATGTTAAAGTAAAGGAATGACAATCATTGGACAATGTAAAGAAATACACAGTCATAATCAGGTTGACTAAAGCTTCATGTAATCACTCTGTCACCTCATTATTTATTTCCACAGGCAATTAATAATTTATTATTATGTACTTCCATGTAAGCTATTTGGCCATCCTTACAATATCTGCTAAAAATATCATTTTGTTTGCCCTACAAACCAATGGAGAATATGCACTGCATTATCTTTTACAACTTTGTTCTCATACACAAGACAAACTTTGCTAATATGTTTGATGAGTTCTAAATCTATTTTGTTCTAACTCAGCAAACTTTCAATGTTTCTAATAGTGTTTTCTTGCTGATGAAATAGAAAAGTAGATACACAATGCAAGGATGAAATTTTACTTGCAGTGAGGGACACAAAGTAAAGATAATAATGAAAAAATAACAGTATGAGAAAGTTAAAAAACTTAACACAGAATAAAAGAACTGTAAAATATTATTCATACAATGAATTTTGAAATAATTTAAGCATGATGGGGTTAAATAAGCCATCTTACCAATTTGCAAGTTATCAAACAGTTGGCAGTTTATTTATTTATTTATTTATTTGTCCATTAAATGTTGCTTTTGATTCATTGGCTTTTATTTATTTTTTTCCATTTACTTTTATTAGTTGGAGGCTAATTACTTTACATCATTGCAGTGGTTTTTGTCATACATTGAAATGAATTAGCCATGGATTTACATGTATTCCCCATCCCGGTCCCCCCTCCCACCTCCCTCTCCGCCCTATCCCTCTGGGTCTTCCCAGTGCACCAGGCCCGAGCACTTGTCTCATGCACCCAACCTGGGCTGGTGATCTGTTTCACCCTAGATAATATACATGTTTCGATGCTATTCTCTTGAAACATCCCACCCTCGCCTTCTCCCAGAGTCCACAAGTCTGTTCTATACATCTGAGTCTCTTTTTCTGTTTTGCATATAGGGTTATCGTTACCATCTGTCTAAATTCCATATATATGTGTTAGTATACTGCAATGGTCTTTATCTTTCTGGCTTACTTCGCTCTGTATAATGGGCTCCAGTTTCATCCATCTCATTAGAACTGATTCAAATGAATTCTTTTTAATGGCTGAGTAATATTCCATGGTGTATATGTACCACAGCTTCCTCATCCATTCGTCTGCTGATGGGCATCTGGGTTGCTTCCATGTCCTGGCTATTATAAACAGTGCTGCGATGAACATTGGGGTGCACGTGTCTCTTTCAGATCTGGTTTCCTCGGTGTGTATGCCCAGGAGTGGGATTGCTGGGTCATATGGTAGTTCTATTTCCAGCTTTTTAAGAAATCTCCAAACTGTTTTCCATAGTGGCTGTACTAATTTGCATTCCCACCAACAGTGTAAGAGGGTTCCCTTTTCTCCACACCCTCTCCAGCATTTATTGCTTGTAGACTTTTGGATAGCAGCCATCCTGACTGGCGTATAATGGTACCTCATTGTGGTTTTGATTTGCATTTCTCTGATACTGAGTGATGTTGAGCATCTTTTCATGTGTTTTTGTGCCATCTGTATGTCTTCCTTGGAGAAATGTCTGTTGAGTTCTTTGGCCCATTTTTTGATTGGGTCATTTATTTTTCTGGAGTTGAGCTGGAGGAGTTGCTTGTATATTTTTGAGATTAATCCTTTGTCTGTTACTTTGTTTGCTATTATTTTCTCCCAATCTGAGGGCTGTCTTTTCACCTTGCTTATAGTTTCCTTTGTTGTGCAAAAGGTTTTAAGTTTCATTAGGTCCCATTTGTTTATTTTTACTTTTGTTTCTAAAATTCTGGGAGGTGGGTCATAGAGGATCCCGCTGTGATTTATGTCAGAGAGTGTTTGCAGTTGGCAGTTTAATGATAAAAGTAGATAAGCATAAAAGAATAGATAAGAAATGTACAAGCTAGTGGTAGTGTTTGAAGAATCATATTTTTTTAATTTTTAGAAAGATGGAAATCCATTTCTACATATTTTGTGCAGATTTAATTTCCAAATTCTGAGAATGCACTATAGTTTTGAAAGTACAACTATAGGAGAAAGCTTAGTAATAGACTCCTTAAATAAATTTTTACCTTTTTTCAACATTTTGTGAATCAATAATTATTTTAAATTAAAAGGTCAATGTATGGCAAAAACCATTACAATATTATAAAGTAATTAGTCTCCAACTAATAAAAATAAATTTTAAAAAAGGTAAATAATAAATAATAGTAATACAGAAAATGAGGGAAAATGTTAAAAGGGCCAGAAATCTGCAGCACTCTCATGAAAGATCTGTAAGAAACACATTAAGAATATTTTTTAAAAAAAGTGAAAATCTGTGTGAATCTTAAAAATAGTTTATTTTAATTCTATTGCATTGGTTTATATATCACTTAGAATTACATTTGCTTGGAAGAAGGATCAATTTTTCACAATTTCAAGATGTTATTCAGTCACAAAGTTGTATCTTGACTCTGTGAACCCATTAACTGCAGAACACCAGGCTTCTCTGTCTTCTCCTATCTCCCTGAGTTTACTCAAACTCATGTTGATTAAATCAGTAATGCCATCCAACCATCTCACCCTCTGTCATCCCCTTCTCCTCTTGCCCTCAATCGTTCCCAGCATCAGGGTCTTTTCCAGAGTCAGTCCTTTGCATCATGTCGCTAAATTATTGGAGCTTCAGCTTCAGCATATCCAGTGAATATTCAGGGTTATTTCCTTTAGGATTGACTGGTTTGATCTTACAGTCCAAGGAACTCTCAGGAGTCTTCTCCAACACCATAGCTCAAACGGGCATCCCAGGCAGTGCTGGTGGGAAAACTCACCTGCCAATGCACTAGATGTAAGAGACGTGGGTTCAATACCTGATTTGGAAAGATCCCTGAAAAGGGCATGACAACCCACTCCAGTGTTCTTGCCTGGAGATCCCATGGACAGAGGAGTCTGGCAAGCTTCAGTCCATAGGATCACACAGAGTTGAACATGACTGAGGCAAGTTAGTAAGCATGCACATGCACAGTTCGAAATCATTGATTCTTGGGTGCTCAGCCTTCTTTATGGTCCAGCTATCACATCCATACGTTGATATCGGAAAGACCATCACTTTGACTATACAAATCTTTGTTGGCAAAGTGGTGTCTCTGGTTTTTAATATGCTGTCCAGGTTTGTCATAGGTTTTCTTCCAAGGAGCAAGTGTATTTTAATTTTGTGGCTTCAGTCACCATCCACAGTGATTTTGGAACCCAAGAAAGTAATATCTGTCTCTGTTTCCACTTTTTCCCCATTTAATTTCCATGAAGTGATGGGACTGGATGCCATGAAGTGCTGGGACAGGATGCCATGAGATTTGCTTTTGAATGTTGAGTTTTAAGCCAGCTTTTTCACTCTCTTATTTCACTTTCATCAAGAGGCTCAAACTTTAGTTTCTCCTTGCTTTCTGCTATTAGTGGTATAATCTACATATCTGAGGTTGTTGATATTTCTCCTGGCATCTTGATTCCATCTTCTGATTCATCCAGGCTGGCACTTTGCATGATGTACTCTGCATATAAGTTAAATAAGCAGGGTGACAATATACAGCTTTGACATATTTCTTTTCCAATTTTGAATCAGTTCATTTTTCTGTGTCCGGTTCTAACTGTTGCTTCTTGGCCTGCATACAGGTTTCTCAGGAGGCATGTAAGGTGGTCTGGTATTCCCATCTCTTTAGGAATTTTCCAGTTTGCTGTGATCCACACTGTCAAAGCCTTTAGCATTGTCAGTAAACAGAAACAAGGCTCTAAATAAAATTCTGAAATTAATCATTGAAATTTATATTTTAGCATACATATATAATCTCACTTTTTTTTTAACAGATGATAATTTTATTGGTTAGAATGGAGTATGCACAGTTGTTTACTCCATACAATGAGGTGATAAAATTCCAAAAATATTTGGAGTCACAGATAAGATTGTATAAATTTCATACTACTTCATGTACTGAATATGAATTGATAGTGTTGACTAAATGAAGAAAAATTCAAGAAGTTGAAGCTAGAATGGAAATAAAATCTTCCCTTCTCAAATTTAGAAGTATAATTTTCACTTTATAAATGACACTTTTATGTTTCTATTAGAGAGTATCACAGGCTGATTCAAGGTCAATATTTTCAATATTAAAGTATACTCTTTGTTTAAGAAAATTCACTTTCTTAACTAATTAGCATTTAATTTTCTCCATATTGGTTATTTTCCTTTAGGAAATGTTAATTCATCATAACTTTTAACATGCATAGCATAAAGCTTACTGGTGTGTTAATTCTTACTTCCAAAAAAAGACGTTTATCATTTTTATATAATTTATCAATTAATATATTTAGGACTTTAATTTTATATCATGGAAATATATGAATAATTATGGACTTTGAGGCATTCAAAGAGATGTTGTAAAGCTAAATTATTAGCATTATTATTTTAATTAGGAAAAGACATTCAGATTTTTACACAATATTGTAAAGCAATTGTCCTCCAATACTTGTATTCGGTTCTACACTTCTCAAAATTCTGAAAGCATTAAAAAAAAATGGTAATGTGGTATGGCTTACCATTTTTATAAAAAGAATGGCTTCCCTGGCGGCTCAGACGGTAAAGCGTCTGCCTAAATGTGGGAGACCCGGGTTCAATCCCTGGGTCGGGAAGATCTCCTGCAGAAAGAAATGGCAACCCACTCCAGTATTCTTGCCTGGAAAATCCCATGGACAGAGGAACATGGTAAGGCTATAGTCCATGAGGTCGCAAAGAGTTGGACACAACTGAGTGACTTCTCTCACTCGCTCACTCACTCACTCAATGTTGATGTACATTTGTAGATTACATTTAGCATGAAAAAGCCACCTTTTGAAAGTTCAGTATTATTTTGAAATATGGAATTGTTGTTGCCTTTTAAATGTAGAATGGCAACTTAATTGTGGAAGAATCTGATTTTTTAAATGATATTTCTTTTGATTAAGGAATATGGATATTTCTATTAATGCTTAACAAGGCACAAATTGCTCAATATTTGAAAATTAGTATTTCCCATTAAAAGTTCACTTTGTGTTGCTCACCTCATTAACTCAGCAATTAGAAATTAAGCTATTTGTATCATAATTGTGAAGAGTGTAGGTGGATAAATTATCAGAAAGATGTCTTGCTCTACTCAGTTTACAGTCAACCATATTCCAAGAAATAGTTCAATAAATAATCATTCTAGTTTTCTTTCCAATTTGTCTGAATTGAATAATTTAAAATGACATTTCCAAGAATAATCAAGGAATAAATGCTTATTTGATTAGAATAGTACTAATGGCTAACTCTTATTGACCACCTTATAGTGTATCAGGACATCTGCTAGAGTTTCATTTGAATCCTCATAGTTAAACTACTCACAGTTAAGCAACAATGCATATTCCAAATTAGAAAAAAGATAAAAAAAGAAAGCACAGGAAAAGAAAATAAAGGCCAAGAATACAAAAGGAAAACGAGAAGGTGGAGTTGAGGTTTGCTGGGCCCCTGAGCTGCTTTTTGTTGTTGTTGTTGTTACTTTGGTTGCCAGCAGATTTAAAATAAGGATAATCTTCAGTTTAGATTTTAAACTTACCTTTAGTCAGAAGACGAATGAGATGTTTATTTCATCACAGAATTAAAACATTTAATAGCAAAATTAAAGTTTCCTGAAAATAGTGAATCATAGAGAAGATGTTACCTGTCTCTGACAGAATGAGAGCCTTACAGTCTACTGTGGTCCCATGGGGGGCTTGAAAACTGGCCAACGTGACCAACACCATGAACCTACTAAGAGGGAAGAGAAGTTTCTTACTGTGCAATACAATGTTATTAGTTAATTGTTTAAATGAGGTCTTACAGGTAAATGATAGGTGGGCTTTAGAAGCAATAAGCAAATAAAAAGAGACCATTGTTTTTGTAAATTGCAAACTTGGAAGATAATCCCATTTTGCCTAGAGATGGCACATCACAGGATTGATTAACCACTGGTAACTTCATATGAAGTTAGAAAAAAAAAATGTGAAGAAAAGGGAAACAAAAAGGCAGCCTTGGACTTGATGGAGTCTAACTAGTAACATAAATTTCTCCATTTTATAATGATCTTACTGTCCCTTCTGGAAGCATGAGGACCTAGGTCTTGTGAATAAACATAACAGAGATGTCATTACAGGATTTAAATTTTAGTAAATTTTGGCAAAATTATATTACTGGATATCCATTTCCATTCTACTTCAAGAAAACAGTGATATATGCCTTAAGCAATTGTTATGATAATAAAAATAGTATATACAAAGCTTTTAGTAAGTAATAAGCTATATACTAATTATAACTTTTATTCTAATAATTATTATTTTCTTAGTGCTACTTATGCTAATAATAAAGTGAAATGTTATGGCCATCACAATTAACAAGAAAATATTATATTAATAAATATTTTAGTATAGATGACACTGCAACTAGATGAACACCAGAAGTGTTTTTGGTAAATACAATGGAAAATACAAAGCCAAAAATATAATATATTGAATAGGTTTAATAGATAAATGAACTTAATACGAGGAAGTAAGCCAGTTAAGAATAAAGACATTAGTACTCTAGTAAACATAATTATATAATTTAAGACAGATGTATACTAAAGAAGATATACCTTATATAAAAAATAGAAAAATATCTACAGATTAATATGCTTTGTTTCACCACTATAGAATCAGAGCTGATGTTCTATTAAAACAACAATATCTTTATAATTGTTATTCTGGAAAACAGTATTGTGCAGTTGTGATGATGAGACAAGTGCTCAGGCCGTGTCTGATTTGGACCCATGGGATAGGTCTGGAAAGGAGATATGGAAGTGGGAGCGACCAGGGATTGTAATACAGGTTGAAACCCAGCTATCTCACATTTCAATTTTTACAGAAACCACGGCAAGTTGTAGTTTGCCTCTATTTTCTTTATGTTTTATCAGAAATCTCAACAGAAATACCAGGAAATCTATGTTCAAAATTTCTCATATTAATTCACTAAAGAATATTTTAATTTTTAAGTTTAAATCTGAAGTATAGAAATAACTGGTTTTGCAAAATAAAAACTTTTAGGTTTTTGAAAGCAGTAAACACTACAAAGAAACTGAACTCATAAATTTTATATTTATCTTTTTCACTATAATTATGATGTGTTTAGGCACTCAGTCATGTCTGAATCTCTGTGACCCTTTGGACTGTAGCCCACCAGGCTCTCTGTCCATAGAATCTCCCAGGCAAGAATACTGGAGTGGGTTGCCATTGTTATTTATGTAAAACAAAAAATACTGAAAATATGGTTAAAGTCTCATGCATTTACTACTTCTCATGTGCTTTATGGATAAAAAGTGTTTTTTTTTTTTCTTAATAGCTTACTGTATCTGAAAAGCAGCCAATTCAGTAATAAAACATATAGTTATTTTAAGGTAAAAATAGATACACACAATAGATATACACTTTGCAACTAGATACACACCCAAAAGTGTTTCTCATGGTTAAACTAAATTGAAAATAAAAGCAAAAATATAGATAATTGCCAATATAGTGTTTTATATCTAAATAAAGAAATTTAAGTTACTAAGAAAGCAAGTTTATTGTAGCAATCCAAGACTATGTAGTGTATCTCCAGTATGTAAACATAATTATATAATTCCTACAGGCAGTTCCAGATGTCATTTTTTCTTTATAAATGTGCAGAATGATAATATCCTTCTCTATATAAATCAAATCCAGAAAATATTTTCTACAGATAACTATGTTTTGTTTGCTACCACTAAATAACAAATCATACTGAAATATGCTATTTAAAACAACAATGATTACCTCATAATTTGTTATGTGCCTGGACTCAGCTTACTTGGGTGCGTTTGTGAAGTGAGTGCAAGTCGCTCAGTCGTGTCTGACTTTTTGCGACCCCATGGACTATACAGTCCCTGGAATTCTCCAGGCCCCAGAATACTGGAGTGGGTAGCTGTTGCATTCTCCAGGGGATTTTCCCAACGCAGGGATTGAACCCAGCTCTCTCACATTGTGGGCAGATTCTTTACCAGCTGAACCACCAGGGAAGCGTGTGTTTGCCTCAAATTTCAAAAGACCTCAATTAAGATGTATCATTTGGGGATGCAGTCCAATCTAAAGGCTTTGTTTTTTTTTTTGTTTGTTTGTTTTATTTGTTTAGTCACTAAGTTATGCCTGACACTTTTGCAACCCCTTGGATTGTAGTCTACCAGACTCCTCTGTGCATGTAATTCTCCAAGCAAGAATACTGGAGTACATTGCTATCTCCTTCTCTAGATGATCTTCCAGACCCAGGGAACAAACCCACATCCCCTGCATTGGCAGGAGGGTTCTTTACTGCTGAGCCACAAGGGAAGCCAATCTGAGGGCTGACCTGAGGGAGAATCAGCTTCCAAGCTCATGTACCTGGATGTTGTCAGATCCACTTTCTGAAAGGCTGCCAGTTGGAGTGCCTTGGTCTCACTGGACTTGATCCTCAGCCCCTCAGAGGATTACTAACACTATGGCCCCTAGCTTTCCTCTTTATGAAGATTTCTTATAACTTTATAGCAGAAGTGATATCTCATCACTTTTGCCACACCCACTAAAATCGCGTTTTAGAGAATTATCTGAATGTTGTGCAGACGTGAAGGAACACTAACTAAAAGTACCTCCTCAAAGGAATAACTTAGTTTTCTTAGCTAATCCATTCACTGAAAACAAGTCCTGAGACTTTAAAAAATGAACTAAATGGAACAAAGATTTCAGAATTTAAGAAAGTTTACTATTTTTTTCAGTGTCATTTTTCTAATAAGACTTCTTGCTAGTGCCTGAAACCTAGATCATGGAAACTGTATCAATTTGCTTCTCTTCTGACCAAATTCTTCAGGTTTCTTGATAGTTTTAGGAACTCCCCTATATTTTCACAATACATTTCTCTTCTGATTGTGTTGCCTAGATTGAGATTTGTTGTTTGTTATCAATTAACCTTCTATTTAAGATACTCACTTATGGGCTAAAATTTCAAGTTCCTTGGAGGAGTAAAAACTATTATATGGATACACACATGTATTCATGCTCACTGTTGGTGCTCCACCGATATTGAACAATTTGTAAATCTTTAAATAAATTATATTCTTTCTCTCTTTTCATGTATTTCTTTTAGGGGGTCATACAAACCCATCAATATGACACCTAGTTTTGCTCTTTATGAAGATTTCTTATAATTTTGTAACAGAAATGATATCTCATCCCTTGTGCCACATCCCACTAAAATCAAGTTTTAGAGAATTATCTGAATATTATGCAGACTTGAAGGAACACTAAGCAAAAGTGCCTCCTCAAAAGATTAACTTAGTTTTCTTAGCTAATCCATTCACTGAAAACAAGTCCTGGGACTTTAAAAAATGTTTTTGTTTGTTTGTTTTTGTAAGTCAATGATCTATTAGTCTCTAAACTTGAGCTAGGATAATTAAAGATTTGCCATGTTTGATTATGATCAACCTTTCCAATCTCAGTTTCTGCCTTTTTGTCACATATGTTGAATTATTCTCCAAATTCACTGCTCACACCTAAGTTTTCATAATATTTCCAAATTCAAGACCTCTTCCTGCCACATCTCTCTCTAGGTGCAAACAAATCTTACATCAATATTTCTATTTATATGTAAAGATTTAGCCAAGGCCTGACGTCACACTGAAGCACTCTATCATTCTCTGGGACAGAAGCCACTCCCTCCTCTAGATAGGTAGTTTCCACCCATCTCTGCCCATAGTTTGTTTGTCTAATTCTCTTTCTATACCCTGCTGCCCACAACAGATAGTCTATCCCTGTATTTTCCTTATACTTGGTGAATTGTTCATCATAGAATGAGTGCTCAATAAACATTTCATAGATTTAAAACATAATGAGTAAATGTGTGATCATAAATTTTATTAAAAATAAAATCTAAGTTATCCAGTAGTGATTTTTTTAAATTTTTTTATTGAAGGATAATTGCTTTACAGAATTTTGCTTTTTTCTGTCATACCTCAACATGAATCAGATATACATATGTCCATAGATATACATATGTCCACTCCCTTTAGAAACTTATTTTCTTTTTACAAGTCATATGTTTTATTCTATGTATTCACAAAAGATGCTTTTTCAGTTTTCATTTGGAAAATATATATTATTTGTGTTAATAAATTCACAAAATATATTACTCAAATATGCTTAAATAATTCATAATTATTAGCAGTTCTTTGAATGAATATTATAGACTACCCTGAGTTCTGAGATGTTACTGTTTTAAAAAATATCTGTAAGTGTGTGTGTAGATACAGATGCTAAATATAATTTTGTATAGAATGTGCAACAGCTAGAAGATATTACCTTAATAGTTAATTAGAAAACAATAAAAACTTGTTACTTAGGCTCCAAATACCTCACAAATTTAATTTGTGCTTGTTGTGAAGGAGAAAGAGATTAGGACAAATCAAAAAGTAAGGTTCTATTACTATATTATTTGAATGTAATGATATTAAATAAAATTTAGATTACTAACCTTTACTTATTTCTACCATATTGTAGGCATAGGCACTGTGCCTGTGCTTTTTATAAGATACTTCATTTGTCTTTTACTATGCTTTATGAGACAGCCCTACACCAAGCAGTTCTTTAAAGAATCAGTGGCATTCAAAAGGTCTATCAAATAGTCCACGTTTTAAAATTATGGCACTGAACTCTGAGAAATAATTCCCAACTGCACATAACTGGAACCTGGTCAAACTGGGACCCAAACACAGATCTGCTTAGAACTCTCTCTTAATTATTATTTTATTCTGCTAGCCATTATGCCAAAGCAGATTGCTAAGTTATATATGACTGCCATGCTCTAATAAGTATGTAATATTTTTCATTTTATTAGCTGGTTTATATAATATTTGAAGGAAAAGTGAATATGAAAGTCACTCAGTTGTGTCCAATTCTTTGGGACCCCATGGACTATAAAGTCCATGAAATTCTCCAGACCAGAATACTGGAGTGGGTAGCCTTTCCATTCTCCAGGGCATCTTCCCGACCAGGAATTAAATTCCATTGCAGGTGGATTCTTTACCAATTGAGCTAGTAGGGAAGCTGCATTTGAATGAAAGCTGAAGCCAAATAAAATAAAATTTTGGCGTTTTGGCTTACTTTTCCACATTTGCCTCGTCACTTTAGCTCTGTATATAAATTTACATTCTGTTGATAAAATCATAAAAGACAATATTTTCTCTAAATGCCTATGTTAATTTTCTATTACTAAGTAACATCAATATTACCAGTAGCAATAGCAATAAGAAAATACTGTCAACACATTGTGTGATTCAAGGTAACTTCAAATTCAGTTATAAAAATAAAACATTACATACTGAATAAATGCATACTTTTCTCTTGATATATTTAATTTTGAACAGCTCACCCTGTTAGCATGTTAAATAGTAAAATTACTTTGCAAAGCCTATTTAAAACTTCTTCCCAACAGATTATAAGCCTCTATTGTAGAGGAATTTTGAATGCTATATTATTTCCTTTTAGGAGATCTTTATCACTTAGCTTTCTGTTTGGGACAATTTTGTTAGATTTTTTTTTTTCATGTAATATTTTACATTTGATTATCTTTTGCCTTCTAAAGAGTCACATGCCTACCACATACTATAAGATTATGTTTTTAAGTATGTTGGAGGGAATTCTATATTATATGGTTTTTATAGAAAAGTTTAAGGGATTTTTCATTTTATAGATTTTACCTTATTATTTCAGCTCTAAAAGGAATAAGATGATATACTCACTACCAGGGTAAATGTATGATATTGCTCAACTGCCTTTGGGCCTATCCTTTTGTTATGAATCATTTTAATCTACTTTTAGGATATTATAATGTAATTTGAATTTAATGCTCTTGAGAGTTGATAATCATTAAAACATATAAGAAATAGTGTATTAAGAAATAAGTATATTAAGACATATCATATTCTGTCTCAAAAGTCTAATGGGTGGAGGAAATTGCCTTGACAATCTCCCTCAAACTTACCAGTATAAAAATACATGAAATTAAAATAAGATTAAAGCAAGCATATACACATTTGCTTACTTCTAGGTAAATTACTACATAATGACATATTTAACCCTCAATTGCAAAAGAACAGTTATATTGTAAAGAGAAAGGAATGTCTTGGTTTTTGCCATTTTTAAAATCAAAGCTATACACATGTATAGTTTTAAAAATCAAGTTGTCCTTATAATCTAAAGAAAAGCTTATAATTAAAAAAAAGATGCCCTGATAAACTCCTAATCTGATTCTCAATACATAATATCATTGTATGCCTAAAAAATTCTAATGTATTTTTTTTGAAATAACACATGACATTTGGTCTTTTTAAATAAGATGTTAATAAGGCTTAAAACATAGGCAGATATGTTTAATAAAACATACATTTATTTCACATTATATTGCATGATGCATGCACCATTTCATATATGTTGAGTAGGTTTGTCTTCCCACCCAATATTTTCAAAGTCCATGTCCTCCGTGAGCCATGTATATTTCAATGGGCTGTGAAAAGCTGGAATGAATAGAATACATTAAGCAGCATTTTCATCAGTCTCTGCATGTGAATTTGTGATGTGCTGCCTCAGATAAATTGTGACTTTGATTGATTTTCACTATATAAATTTGTACATTTAGCATACCCCAGGGTAAGTAGCCCAGGGGAAAGGGGATTGTAGAAATGTAAAAGAAAAAATTACCTATGTGTTAAGTCCACATATATAAAATGGAGCTTGCTCTTTTTTGACTAGTTTTCCTACATATGTTCATTGATTTCTCCCATTCTCTGAAAAAATAAGATTACATGTCTTATTAATTGTCAATATTTGCACTATCACAATCCTGTTGATACTGTAGATAGATGAGCAAAGTAGGGTCCCATGATTCAGTTTCTTGTCTTACCAGATCCTTGTTTACTTCTGCCAATAAAAACTGCATATCTTCTGTAGTTTCAATCATCCTTTCATGATTTGATCTCTCATTTTTATTAAAATTCTAAAGCATTTCTCAAAATAGCAACTCATATTAGGAAGCATTCCTTTCTAGCACCTTCCATCCTTTGGCTGACTGCCCTATGAGGCTGTTGATAAACAGTTATCTTGGTAATTCTTCCATCATTATCTTAGAACCTTTATGCCTCTTTCTGGTATTGGATATCTCTTTTCTGTACCCTGTGTCTTGCTCTTAATTTATTTATGTATTTATTTTGGTGGCATAGATTCTCAAATTGTTTTCTGGAAAAGAATACATTAGTAATAGACTGTCTGAGTATATTCAAATTGACTTCATTCATACTCTGGCTCGCATGTAAATCTAGTGGTCCCTGAACTTTAAAAATATGTATTCATTTCCTTCTGGTTCTCAGCATTTTTGCTGTGAAGTCTGACCATTCTGAAGCCTTTCTGAAAATTTAAGATCTTATTTTTTTTTTAATTTCAAGATTTGATTATTTTTGTCTACTTTTTATTTTTCATATTTTGGTCACTTATTTAATCTGAAAGTTCTGGTTTCTTGTTACTAGAAACTTTTCCAGTATTTTTTGTTAATTTTCTCCCCACCATTTCTCCATTCTATTTCCTAATCATATCACTTGTAAAATATTACCTACATAGTGGACTTCCTTGTCTGATCTTCCATTTTCTTGACCTTCCTCTTTTATTTAAATAACTCTGTCTCTTTGTTCTACTTCCTGGAAATCTTCCTCAGCCCTGTATTCCAAATTTCAAGTGATTTTAACATTTTTATTGTCTATTTTTATTTTTATTAATTATTATTGTCATTATCGTTAGTTTATAAAGAGCTCTGCCTTAATCTCTTAACATAACCTTTTTCATAAAGGATCCTGTTCTGCTTAATTATCATGTGAATACCTTTCTGAAGAAAATAATTATAGAATTTCAAAAATTTAGTGTGCTGGCTTTGTCATTATTGAGATCAATCTTCTGTTTTTTGATTGGTCCCATTGCTAGATATTTTCCTCAGTTGCTTGGTGTTTATTGGCTGCCAGTTCATATTTAAATGTGGGATATTAAAAGCTGATTAGAAACTCTCTGATAGTCCAGGCTTTGTTAACTGATGGTATCAGCAAAGATGATCTGATGGTGAATCCTATGTTTCATTGGGGGAACTTGCAAATCTCCATATTTGTAGTTTTGCTTTTTTCCTCCAGGGATGGTCATACTCCCCACAAAGAAGTCCAATCTTTGTCTTAGAGAATTCTAACTCAGCATTCTAGAAGCCAAGGAGGAAGAAGACTTGAAAATTCTCACCATCTAGCATACACTTTTTAATCAATGTAATGGGCACACCACTCTTATTCTCTCCTATTCCCAAAGCCCACAAAACTTCTTTTAAACTTTGCAGAGAAAAAACTGCATTTTCCTGGTTAGCCTGGTGGTGAGAATTCCCTAAGTATGAGATCAGAGAGGAAATCTAGGAGTCCAACTGCTTCTTATACTTCACATTGAAGTCAATTAATCCTCATTTTTATCCCTTCCTCCTCCTGTCATTTATACACACACAGAGAGATGCACATACAAACACAGACCCTATCAAAGTATCTGGCATCTACAATTATGAAGCTTTTAAGGGATTTTGCAGTGCAAAATGTTTTTTCTTTTACTTTTCTTTTTCTGACTTCCCACACAACAACCAGGTTTTTTTTTTTTTTTTTTTGATTCTTCTAAACTATTATCACTAGGCCATCTACTTCTAATCATGCAAAGCTAACTTGACATCCTTCATCTGTTCTAGTTCTACCTTGCTCTTAAGGGGATTTTGATTTTATTTCTTTATTACAGTGTTAATGGAGGACTGGGAGGGAATAAATGTAAAAGCTTAATTACAGAAATATTCTTTGATGTTGCAAGTATAACAATAATTAATCCAAGAAACAATTAAGGACCCTGATGTTTTTATTCACTTTTAAGTTAGGGAAATTAGATGTTCATTCATTTATCTCTTATGTACCTATTTTACTATGTGGCCTTCCCTGGGCTCAGTACTAACTAAAGAACATAATATAGTGAATTTTACCAAAAAAAAAAAAAATCTTCTCATAAACTTATATTCTAATAGGGGATTCAAACACTAAATAAGAAAATGATTGCATCAATTAAGGATAAGTATTAAGAAGATATCTAAATAAAATAATGTGATAGTGACAAGGGGTAATTATAACTAGATATCACAGAAAGGTCTTTCTAGTATTTCTGATGAGGATATAATCATGATAAGCTTCAAACCACATGAAGGGTGGGGTAAGCAGACAGCAGAGGAGTCCAGAAGGGAGAATGAGCATGCCATTTGGAGAAAGGGAAAGTAGTGGCTGAAAGCCGTGTGAGATGAGGTACGAGTGAGAGGAAGAGAGTTTATCATGCAGGCCCTGCAGACCACAGTGTGGAGTCTGAGTTTCATTGGAGGATTGAGCATAAGAATTGTCTCTATTGGTTGAGCTACTAGTGTGTGAGGCAGTACTCTTACGTATCAGTAAGCAAGCCTACACTTCAGGAAGTCTTGTTTACCTCTAGTCCACTCATCATATGTCTCATATTTACCATCAGGTCAGTCAAGGTTAGCTAGTCTAGAACAGTCTGAGTTGAAATGGCTGGTTACTGCTCCACATGAGGAACAAGTTAGCTTGGATTTATTTATGTGGTGACTAAACACCATTCTAAGAGAGTTAATGTTTAAAAAATTAAATTATATAACTTTATAATTAAATAAATTATATACTTTAAAGGGAATAGTCTAAATGTATTGATTCCTAATTATTTTGCTCTATTTTATAATTATCTGCGTTTGTGAAATGATTTATGTCTATTGTATCTATGGAGGAAGCACATGTAACATGCCGCTGTGCATCTTTTTGCTGGTGAAAGACCTTTAAGCTCAAAACTGTAAAACTGATAAAGGAAACTGAAGGTGAGTTGAAGAAATGGAAAGACAATCAATGCTCTTAGACTGAAGAATTGCTATTAATAAAACAGCCATAAACCTAAAGCAAAGTACATATTTAATGTAATCCCTTTCAAACTGTTCATTGCATTTTTCACAGAACTAGAACAAATAATTCTAAAAGTTATATGGAGCCACAAAAGACCCAGGATTGCCAAAGCAATCCTGAGGGGAAAAAAGCAAGTCAGGAGACATAACCCCCTCAGACTTCAGACAGCACTATAAAGCTGCTGTAATCAAACAGCATGATATTAGCAAAAAAAAAAAAAAAAAAAGACAGATGGATCAATTGAACAGAATAGAGAGACCAGAAACAAACCCACACAGCTATGATAAATTAATCTCTGACAAAGAAGCAAGGGTATACAATGTAGAAAAGAAATTTTCTTCCACAAGTGGTGTTAGCAAAGCTGGGCAACCTCACATAAATCAATGAAATTAGAATGCTCCCTTATACCATATACGAAAACAAACTCAAAAATGGTGTAAAGCCCTAAATATAAGATATGACACCATAAAACTCATAGAAGAAAAAATAGGCAAAACATTTTCAGACACAGAGCATAGCAATATTTTCTTAGACCTGACTCCCTAGGTGAAAGAAAAAGCAAAAATAAACAAACGGGACCTAATCAAAATTAAAAACAAAAAAATAAACTGTATAGCAAAGGAAACCTTCAACAAAATGAAAAGAATATTCTGAATGGGAAAAATATTCATAAAGGATATAACTGACAAGAAATTATTTTTCAAAATATACAAATAGCACATACAACTCAATAGTTAAGAGGCAATCTAAACAAAAATTGGGCAGATCTAAATAGACATTTCTCTAAAGAAGACATAGAAAAGATCAAGAGACACATAAAAAGATATTACATGATGCCAATTATTATTAGAGAAATGCAAATTAAAACTACAATGAGGTATCACCACACACTGATCAGAATGGCTATTATTAAAATGTCTATAAATAATAAAGACTGGAGAGTGTATGGAGAAAAGGAAACACTCTGACACTCTTGGTGGGAATGTAAATTGGTGCACTCACTATGGAGAATAATATGGAAGTTCCTTTGAAAACTAAAAATAGAGCTACTATATGATCCTCCTTAATTAGGCTTAATCCTAGGTTCTAGGTATTTTATTTTTTGGCACAATTATAAATAGGATTTTTTTTTGTTTACACTTTCTCATTCTGAAATGGAAATATGATAGATTTCGGTATGTTAATATTGTATCCTGCTACCTTGCTGAATTCATTTATTAGTTTAATAGTTTTTGTGTGTTTTTTTAGGTTTTCAATATAGAGTATCATGTCATCCTCCTATAATGACAATTTTGCTTCTTATATTCCAATTTGGATATCTTTATTTCCAGAAGGAATTTCTTTATAGTTGAGAACTCAAACTTTTATGTAGAAAAGTAAAACCTAGTAAGGAATATATTTTTTAAAACAGGAAAAATGTTCACCTATGTGGACATAAAATATATATACCTAAATGAACAACAATGAGAGAAAGTCAAATATATATATTTGTCATTATTGTTTTATATAACAGAATAAATATATGTGTGCAGAAACACATATACATACACACAAGTTTTACATATACATTAGAAAAATATGCATAATTTAGTGTATGGCTATTTTAATAATATAAGAATGAGGTTAGAATCCTACCTCATGCAATAAACAAAAATTCCAAAAATCTAAAATGTTTTTAAAAACAAAGATAAAAAGAGAAAGATTTACACATTGACAAAATAGAAGAAAATATATTGTAATATTCATGTCTCTTTTGTTGGAGATCTGGGGAGTTTTGTCAATGTAACTCCTGGGTATGAGCCTGTATATTGTTTACACGTATCTTGTTTGGCCCCATTGCTGTAAATCACCATCAGGGTGATCAATATGCTTAGGATGAGAACTTTTATAAGGTACAGGATGTTCAGTGTTTATTAGCTAAGAAAAGAGAAAAAATAATAACTCATGGTTTCATTTCTGATGCATAAGGTATCAGGGTATTGAACTGACAGCACCCATGTGGTCTGTAATAGCATGTAGTCTTCTAAAGATGATGGAGAGTTTAGAAATGGAACATTATTTGAGGAATCAAAATAACTTTCTTGTAATTGCTTATCTAAAATCCTAAGAATGTTGTGTGTGTGTGTGTGTGTGTGAGCAAGAGAGAGGGGGAGAAACAGAAAGATAAACAGAGATCGAGCAATAAGTCAGAATTTCTGGATCTGACATTTTGAGAGATATTTGGAATGTTATTTTAAAAAATAATTAATTCTTTAACTCCTTGTATTTTCTCACTGTGCACTCATGACAGACATTCTGTTAACTGAAATTTGAGGCACCTAGTCACTAACACAAGTCTTTCAAAAGAAATATTAACTTAATATATTTATCTCAACATTTTGTTGCATGTTTTTAAAGATTTTTGTTTATAGTATAGTATTTATAAATACTGCTATTTACCTTCACCAGTTTTGAAAATAAAATTAAATTGATTTAAAATTTAAAATATATGGCATTTTGCATTTTCATAAAAGACTCATGTTTTGAAAGGATATAAAATCTTGTTTGCCACATAAAATATTCTGAGACTATTAATGTGCAATACACTAAATAAAAAACAATAATATAGTGAAGGTTAGATATATCAACCTAACAGTAAATGAAAAAAATATCTATAATTAATGTTATAATGATTTAATGCTATGATAGAACTATGAGCAATGGAGTGCTTATGTAATTTCTCATGGAACCAGGAACCATTTTGAGAGAGGAATAAGAGACTAAGAGTAATTTTGCTAGAAACCTAACTGCACATTACAACTGGCCTGAGTAAACCAGTTTATGTAAAGAAATGCAGGAGATATTACCATAAATGGAGGGGTATTACTTCTTTATAGTCTACTAATCAGGAGAAATCACTTTGAAGGAATATTGGATGTATCTGATGGGTAAAACATATTGGTGTTAGTCGGTGTGACTTCCTGCAAAAGTGGTTTTGATATAAACTCTTTGAATATTTCTACCAGGATTGGGGAGCAACCACAGAAAGCAGGAACTATAGAACTTAGGAAAACAGAGTCACATGGTGGCTAATTAAGGGGTGTTTCTGGTTGGAATCTTATTCTCCTGAATTATACTCAATTTCTGATATACACATGAAGGAAGTCAACCAAATGCAGTCTTCAATTCATTCTCATTTACATACAGAAGGTCTAAAATGGCTTACACAAAAAGTAGAGAATTCTCACAATTGAAAATCTCACAAATTTTCAAGCAGGCAAAACTGGGGGTCAAATGAGGCCATGAAGGATCATGTCTTGATTCTCCCTCTTTTGAGTTAATTCTATTTTCAGAGGTTTGGCAGAGTTCCCTCAGATTTCTATATCTGATGGTCAAAATCCATCAGGAAAAGCAAATAAAATCTTTCATCAAAGACTTGATTTTTTCCAGTTCAATTTAGTTCACTTTGATTGGCCTACCTGTTGTGAAGTCTGAGTGAATGAAGTATACAATGACATAACTCTATGCTATATTGCTTCTATTGAAAACAACTTACACAAGGCTACTTAGAAGTAGATTCAAAGAGGAATGCTCTCCAACCCATATGTGGGTCTGTAGCAGGAACGAAGTCAATGACAAAAATAAAAATTAAAAAAAAAAAATTAGTTGGCACTACCATTAGTTTCTTTCCACTTTCAATTTCCATTTCTTTTCCTCATTTATATTACCATTCTCTGTATATTTTTATTTTCTTCCTACTGCCTTGTTGGTGTTTATTCATTAAGTAGTGTCTGACTCTGTGACCCCATGGACTGTAATCCTCCAGGCTCCCTGTCCATGGGATTTTCCAGGCGAAATACTGGAGTGAGTTGCCATTTCCTTCTCAAGATCCTCCCAACCCAGGGGTTAAACCTGCATCTTGTTTATGGGTTCTTTACTGCTGAAGGTGGATTCCTTAGTGCTGAATCACTAAGGAAGCCCACAACTGTGTTTGCTTCCTTCTTTGTATACAATACGCAACTTATTTCATTCATTGTAACACAGGGCAAATGTGGTGTAGAGAGTAGAAATGGCCTCTCGAGTTCAAGATGGTACCGAAAAAGAAATTCTCACATAGCTACATGGCCAGCAACAACAAGTCAACTCTCTGTGCTTTCACTTTTTCATCTGCAAAATGGAAATATTCTTGGTTGTTTACAAGTTATTGTGAGGACTAGAAATAATCTATATAAAGGAAAAAACTTGGTGTGCTAAATGACCAAATGGCTGAGAAGTGTAAGGAGGGCCTCTTCTAAAGAGGGAGCCATGATCCTTCCTACAGGATTTTAAGAAAGCAAATATCAACTGTGAAAGTATTTTTAAGAATCTGTACATTTTACACTGTGACAGATACTTTGAAGTCTTCTGTTCTGTTAAAAAGATTGTTAAGAAAGAGAATCTCACCTCCAACAATGAATACTCTTTCTTTTTTATTTTATAACCATCCAGCCCTTGTTTAAAATGTATAAATATCATTTGTATGTTAAGAACAAGAAAGGTAATAGCAACATTTGAAGTAGTGACTAGAATTTTTGTGTCTATGTATCATTTAATAGAATTCTCAGGCAACCTACTTTGGACAATGCTCATTTATTGCTATTACTTATTAAATAATGGGACTTTATAGAGTTTGTCAATTACAGTTCAGCATTATCCAAAATACAATGTACTTCCATCAATCCCAGGTTTGTGGAGTTTATTTAAAAGATTTACGAATTGTGAGCAGATCAAATACTTGAGCTGACCTCCATTTTATGTGTATCACTTGATACAGAATAATTAAAGCTTTCATTTTTAAAGCATTGAGACTTAAACATAAAAACAAACTCTGAACATAAAATTGTGAATATTTTTAGAGTACTGTGAATATGACCTAGCAGTATGCACACAGCAGAGGGTTTTCAGAGCTTTTACAATGCCCCCCTACACACACACACACAAAATTACCATTTTTATATGATATTATAATGTATCTTGTAAAAATGCTTTCTTTATATGTTGATATGATATCAATGGTTAAGAGAAAAAGCAATCATTGGAAAATTGTCTCCCCGATTCCTCAAGTTGACTAAATGCATTGCCTCAGCAGCAGTTTACATAAGATTTATTACCCAAGTTTGCTTCTTAGTTTCCAATGTGTGTCAGGCTGAATTTTTTTCTCTATTGATGAAAAAGTGAAAGTGTTAGTTACTCAGTCCTTTCTAACTCTGCTGCCCCACTGACTGTAGCCCACCAGGCTCCTCTATCAATGGAATTCTGCAGGCAAGAATACTGGAGTGGGTTGCCATTCCCTCCTCCAGGGGATCTTCCTGACCCAGGGATCGAACCCACATATCCTGCATTGCAGGCAGATTCTTTACCATCTAAGCCACTTGGGAAGCCCTCTATTGATGAATCAATCCCCTTAAATGAGGAGAGTGTAGAAATAGAAAAGAAAATCTGGATATGAAAAATCTACACATGAGCTGATTTCTTAGGGAAATTCTCTCACCTTTCTTGTTCTACTGGTACTTCTAATTTCATTTGTTAGAAGTTTGTTTTGGGCTTCCCTGCTGACTCAGACTGTAAACAGTCTGCTTGCAACATGGGAGACCTGGGTTCAACCCCTGGGTTGGGAAGATCTGCTGGAGAAGGGAGTGACAACCCACTCCAGTATTATTGTATTGCCTGCAGAATTCTATAGACTAAGGCTATAGTCCATGGAATGGTAAAGTCAAACATGACTGAGTAACTAACACACAAATCTTTATTTCACAGAAAAATTGGTAACTTGGTGTGCATCTCTATGTGGAAGTCAATTTTCCAAATAAAATTTTATGAGGATACACACATTTATGACATTAGCAATATGTACACTTACTTAGTACAGTGTAAATTTTTACCTAGGCCTGTGTTTTTCCTAGATGCCTGTCTTCTATGGCAACTTTGAAGAAATATGTGTATGAAAGATTTGTATCCCTCAGACTAAAACATAATAGGGGATAGGACATATATACAAAATACAAAAGATTTATAGAAAGCAAGGGCAGGGTGGAGTTATGTTACATATCCTCAAAGCCTTCAGACATAATGGGCATTCGCTGTTTCTCCATGTAAGCAGAGCTTAGCTACAGCTACTATCATTAAATTTATTTTAATGAAAGACCCCCTCTATGTGAATTCTAGAAACACAAAATGGCTAACAGTTTTATGTCTGCACCCAGCTTGGTGTTAAGGCATGTGAATTTCCAGATATTTCAAAAGAATTATAAAAGGCCAGCATGGAAACTAGCGATGCAATAGAAACTTATTGAGCACCTATTATATATACCAAGCACTTTTATATGCATTCCTCCATGAAGTCTTCCTAGAGATAGATATTACTCTATTTTACATATAAGGAGAAAATAACCAGAGGGAAACTAAGTCATTTGCCCTGGATGATAAGCAGCACAGATAATAAGCAGCAGATCTAAAAACAGAATGAAGGCTAAATAAGGCCAGATCCAAGCCTTCTCTATTCCCATAAAACTGATGTCAAGCACTACATTTTACTGCTTCATGTTGCATTATGATACATCAGAAAATTACTTTAGAAATCCTGAGACATACTTCTGAGACAAAGAAAAACAACTGGAAGAGAAATATTTGGGCAGTCACAGACAACTGAAGGGAACTTGAGGAAGAAAATAACAGATAGTCACATGTAACACAATAAAAAATTGCTAACTGAGTTAGGTACAAATGACAATAATCTTAAAATGAACATCCTAGTTAAGAGCTGGTCAGCACTGTTTGGTTAGCAGACATGCAGCATTTATCAATTTACATTAATGAGATAAAAAAAGTGATTTTAAGTTTAATTTTCTCTTCTACCTAACATAATCTTGAATTTTATCCATGTAACTTTAGCTATGTCTATTAAGTATCAATAAATTTGCTTAGTGCAAAACTAAATTAACAAGGAGGAAGGTGAAGAGTGTACTCCAAATAAGTGACTTAAGAATTATCTCATTTTGATAAGTTAAGGTTACCAAATTTACTCTATGTGCTTGTTTGCAGACTACCCACTGCACATTTGCATGACCACCCACTAATGCTAATTACATCCAGCTTGAGTAAACACAAAATTTTCATTTGAATTCAGTTAAGGATAAATAATTTGGTATTAACAAGAAAGAAGTATCTCTGCTTTTCTTTAATTTTTAAAGTAAACAAATTAAAATTTTCAGATTCTTAATAGTGTTATCCTGCTTCATAGAGGATTCTTTCTTGTATTTATCCTGCTTAGATGCTCAGAGCTAATGAGCTTAAGATCATGTATTTGAGCCCTTTGGAGACCAATTAGTTTAATATATTTTATAATTCCAGGCTCACCTAAATCCTAGACAGGAATCTACAATGTATGTTTTGGTTACCCAGAGAAACAAGAGAAAAAAAAAAATCTGTATTGAACTAAATAAATCATTAATACCTCCTTAAAAAAAGCTTTCTCAAATGCAAGCTTACTTGAGAGTAGCCAGAAGCAACAAAAATGCATGGTAAAACAGTGACAAATTACAGAATTTAGGAGTGAAAGGCTGAAAGTATTTTTTAGAGTGGTTTGCTATTGAAATGTGAAGGCAGTCTGATATTTGGGCACTTACTGCAGAGCAGGGAAAGAATGCAGTGTCCAAACCAGAGAAGAAATTGGGTATAAGCGGGAAAGAAGAAAGATAACTCTGTTCAATAGGGTAAGGAAGGAGAAACAAGAGCTGGAAAAACAAGACAATAGAAAAGCACTAAATAAAACAGTAGCAACAAATACAAATGCACACATGCTTTATCATAATTACTATAGATCATTAAACTCATCAGTTAAAAGATAATTATCAAGCTGAACTTAGAGTAAAACCAGCTATGCTATTAGTAAAAGTATCCTTAAAACACAAGGATGTTTAAACCTTGAAAGTAAATGAAAAATATGTGCCTACAGAAACAAAAATAAAATAGTATTGAGATATAAATACCAGACAACAATGAAGGAAGAAAAAAAATTCTAGAGACAAAGTGGTTCTGTATGCTAATAAAGCTTTTAATCCCATTAGGAAGAAAAAATATTCTGAACTCGTATGGACCTATGTACATTATTTTCAATATATATAAAACTGAGAGAAATGAAAAGAGAAATAGACAAATATACTAGGATTATAGAAATTTTTGTCATACCTCTCTCAGTAGTTGGTAGATCAAAATGACCAAAAAAACAAAACAGGTTTATGTAAGATTTAGATATGAACAAAATAATTTACAAAGCTTTATCTATTCTGTGCTACTTAAATCTAACAACTGAAAAGAATCTGTTTGCTTTATAAGTACACTTGTAAAAAAATTTACGACATATAAAGCCATAATAATTGTTCCAACCAATTTTGGAAAATATATAGCAAACAGAATATGTTATTTAAATGCAATGTTATCAAGCTAGAAATTGATAACAATATTATAAAATGTAAAACAATCTTATAAAAATGTATGTATTTGGGAACAAATTCCTACATAACTTTTGAGTCAAAGAAGAACTCGTAGTAGAAAGTCAATAATATTTACAAATGAAATAATGAGAGCATCACATCAAAAATCATACAATATATATAAACTGATATTTTAAGTCTATTTAATATTTAATGTTCATGTTGAAAATAAAATACCGAAAGTTAAAAGTGAACTGTCAATTAATGAAAATATAAAGTGGTCAACAAAATAAGCTAGCAGAAATTAAAAGGAATATAAAATGGAAGCTAAGAAAATAGAATATTATATAATAAAGAATTTCAGTATAACCTAAAAGCTTTTATATTGCAAAGATAAAGAATACTAAACATTTTGCAAAATTGATCACAGGGAAAAAAGAGACTGAAGATACAGTAACTAAACAATATTAGGCATGGAAAAGGGGACTTAATAGGGATCCAACACATATTTAGATTTTAAAATAGTTTAAAATACCATAAAAAGTTATCTTTGTCAACAATTCAGGCATTGAAAATTGTACAAATTCATAAAATATTAAACTTTTTAAAAACTATATGTTATTTAGAAATTATGAAAGAGTTTATAAACATTGTCAAAATTTGAATTGGTGATTTGAAATCTTTAGATAAAAGTACATCATAAGAACTGTTTTAGTGAAACATTCTACCAAACATTCAGGGAACAGCTAATACTTATCCGATCAAGGTAAACATACCTCCTTGGAAAGCTTTAAAAGAATTTCCCCATGCAGTTCTATGAAAGTTATATGAAATTGTCCATTTAGTTGGTGTATACAGAGTCCTTAAACTGTTTATGTTATGCCCAGCAGTGACAACACTTCTTGTTGATACTTCACATGAAATACCGGATGCTTCATGTTGATAATGCTTGAGTTTTACCATGAGTTTCTTCTGTCAAGAATATTGGAGGGTATTCTTGTTACCCATGTGTTACAATAGCCAATATCTAGTTGACATAGTTATTGATTCATAGCAAGTTTTCAGAATAAGTTATGCATGTTCATCATGCATCACCAAGGCAAAATAGCTACTATCACCCTCTCTACTGATTTGTTTGTTCACCTATCCATGTATATGTGTGTGCAAAAACACATAGACATATATTCAATCCAATCATTTTACCACAGTTTAGAAGTTTAGAAAAAAAAAAAAAATCTAAGTTTCTCACCAGGCTTCTCTGGTACAGGAGATGCTGGGTTGGGAAGATGCCTTGGAGAAGGAAATAGCAACCCACTCCGGTATTCTTACCTGCGTAATCCCATTGACATAGGAGCCCTGCAAGCTACAGTTTATGGGGTTGCAAAAATATCAGACATGACTTAGTGACTAAACAACAACAAATTCCTCACCACTGGGATACCCATGACTAGCTTTTAAACTGTCATGCCTGACTGATGTGTGCATTGATGTGTACATGCATTCTCTTTGGTCATTACACTGTTAAATATTTTGCATATCATTCCTGATTATACACATCATTCTGTAAATGAACCAGTTCTAATTTTACATCTTATGTAAGTTTTTCTTATGGATTCATTTGCAGTAGCCTTTGTTCCTCTGAAGCCATTTTGACTATGATGCATTTAATGCTTGCCTGTTTCCTTGACTTCTTGGTTAAGAGTTTTAAGTTTAAAATGTTAATATTTGGTCTTTCAGAGGAAGCCAACTTTATTCACTGCTATTTAGAAATATTTATAACCCTTTGCAAATATATTAAAATGCCATTCATTCCAAAGCATACATTGGTAGAAAGAGAAGTAATCAGTAGCGAACTGTTAACCAAAAACTTACACTAAATCAGTAACCATATGTGAATTTCTTTCTCATTATATATGCATATGAATTATTCACTTCAGGAGTTATTCTTGTTTCTCTCCACTAGAAGTCCAGTTCAGTTCAGTTGCTCAGTCATGTCAGACTCTTTGTGACACCATGGACTGCAGCACACCTGCCCTCCCTGTCCATTACCAACTCCAAGTAACTCAAACCAAGTTTGAGTTTACTCAAACTCATGTCCATTGAGTCAGTGATGCCATCAAACCATCTCATCCTCTGTCATCCCCATCTCTTCCCACCTTCAATCTTTCCCAGCATCAGGGTCTTTTCAAATGAATCAGCTCTTTGCATTAGGTGGCCAAAGTATTGGAGTTTCAGTTTCAACATCAGTCCTTCCAATGAATATTCAGGACTGATTTCCTTTAGGATTGACTGGTTGGACCTCCTAGCAGTCTTCTCTAATGCCATAGTTCTAAAGCATCAGTTCTTCAGTGCTCAGCATTCTTTATACTCTCACATGCATACATGGCTACTGGAATAACTGTAGTGTTGACTAGACAGACCTTTGTTGGCAAAGTCAAGTCTCTGCTTTTTAATATGCTCTAGGTTGGTCATAACTTTTTTCCCAAGGAGTAAACGTCTTTTAATTTCATGGCTGCAATCACCATCTGCAGTGATTTTGGAACCCAAGAAAATAAAGTCTGTCACTGTTTCCACTGTTTCCCCATCAATTTGCCATGAGGTGATGGGACTGGATGACTTGATCTTAGTTTTCTGAATGTTGAGCTTTAAGCCAACTTTTTCATTCTCCTCTCACTTTCATCAAGAGGTTCTTTAGTTCTTCTTCACTTTCTGCCATAAGCATGGTGTCATCTGCATTTCTGAGGTTATTGATATTTGTCCCGGCAATCTTGATTCAAGCTTGTGCTTCATCCAGCCCAGCGTTTCTCATGATGTACTCTGCATGTAAGTTAAATAAGCAGGGTGACAATATACAGCCTTGATGTACTCCTTTTCCTATTTGGAACCAGTCTGTTGTTCCCTATCCAGTTCTAACTGTTACTTCCTGACCTGCATACAGATTTCTCAAGAGGCAAGTCAGGTGGTCTGGTATTTCCATCTCTTGAAGAATTTTCCGCAGTTCATTGTGATCCACACAGTCAAAGGCTTTGGGATAGCTGATAAAGCAGAAATAGATGTTTTTCTGGAGCTCTCTTGCTTTTTCCACGATCCAACAGATGTTGGCAATTTGATCTCTGGTTTCTCTGCCTTTTCTAAATCCAGCTTGAACATCTGGAAGTTCATGTTTCATGTATTGCTGAAGCCTGGCTTGAAGAATTTTGAGCATTACTTTAATAGTGTGTAAGATGAGTGCAATTGTGCGGCAGTTTGAGTGTTCTTTAGCATTGCCTTTCTTAGGGATTGAAATGAAAACTGACCTTTTCCACTCCTGTGGCCACCGCTGTGTTTCCCAAATTTGCTGGTATATTGAGTGCAGCACTTTCACAGCATCATCTTTCATGATTTGAAATAGCTCAACTGGAATTTCATCACCTCTGTAGCTTTGTTCGCGGTGATGCTTCTTAAGGCCCACTTGACTTCACATTCCAGGATGTCTGGCTCTAGGTGAGTGGTCTCAGCATTGTGATTATCTGGTTCATGAAGAACTTTTTTGTACAGTTCTTTTGTGTATTCTTGGAAGTCCAGATTATTATGTTTCAATGAACATAATTTTCTATTGGAAAAAGCATCATGTTTTAACCTCTCATTTACTAAGCAATTACAGTTTGTTTACTAACTTTTTCTAAATTCTCTTTCTGTATGTGTGGGAGTACTCTACTCTTTTGAAATATGACATCCTCTTTAATTCCAAGCTCTCATCTCTTTTAACCAATTATTCACAAAGGACTTCCATTTCCTCCTGCAACTTTTCTCCCATCGTTTCTTTTCAGACCATTCTCACTGCCACTGCTTTCATCATATCCCCATTCCCTTGACCTTGCTATTCATAAGGTGTTAGTTGTGCTGACCCTAGTCTCTGGTTCCTCCACTCAAACTGTTCCAAGGGGTTGCCTTAAAAATACCCACATAATCTTATCATTTATCTGATCACCAATACAAAACCAACCAGTGCTGAGTGTGGTAGGGACTCTGAGCCCTGGTTTCTTGTAAATCTCAGCTCTCCAGGTACTGGAAGATTCCACTTCCGAAGGAGTGGCTTATAACTGCTCTAATTGAGAGTTCAGAGTACTCTAGGTTTATGTTCTCTCAGAGAGTTGTTATACTTTATCAAACAAGTTTTGAAAATAGTCTTTCACACTGAGTGGATCTGAATTCTTTTTTCACTCTATAAGTTTTTGAAGCTTAAGAAAAAATAATTGTATCTTTTCTTGCCTTGCATTGATTCTTGCAATTCTACTTTTTAACATTGGTTCTGAATGGATTTCTTGCTTGAAAATAAGATCTGAGACTATCTGAAAAGTCTGTTCTTTCAATTACTATATCCAGAAAGAGGACAAAGGAAAGTTTTCAAGCAGAAAGATTTCTATACTAATTTCTATAGGAAATTTGTTGGCATTGTCATTACAAAAAGTGTTGGTAGGATTTAATCCAATAAAAGTTATCTGCAAAGAGAGGTAGTATTTGTGGCAGTCAGACAGCTTTTTTCCCAAACAGTTTTAATTTCATTGATTTGCTTATTCTTAAGCTCTTGAGAGATTTAACATTTTCTAAACCTTATTTTCCTTACTATATAAAATTTGGATGTCATAATACCTAAACCTCACAGAATTTTAAAAATTAAAGGTGACTCATGCTCAACACAATTATCACAGGCTGTGGGCTCAATAAACATTTATATTACCATACTATTAAAAGATACACAGTGATACTATGCAGTAAAATTTGAGATCTAGGAAAAGATGTACATTTATGGTTGAGTTTACTCTCTAAAGTAAGGATCTCATCAACTTTTCAAATATCTGTACTTTTACTAGAGCCATAAACTGGAACTTCTGGACCTTGAACTGATCCCTCTCCCTAGCAACCCTCGATTAATTTGATCTTAAACTGTCAAAATATAAATAGAATGACTATCATTGGGAGTCTTCTTAATTGAAGACAACAATGCATTTGTAAGTATAAAAGGTTCAAGAATAAAAAATTTTCATAGTACCATTTCATTTTTGAGATCCAGTGAATAGTTATTTAAATTTATTTTTTGAACTGGATCTCCTGTTTCTTTTTTTATCCACGCTACACGGCATGCAGGATCTTAGTTCCCCAATCAGGGATTGAATCCCTGTAGTGGAAGCACAGAGTCTTAACCACTAGACTGTCTGGGAAATCCAAAAAATATATTTTTTATTCTTAAATATATTACATTTTATCAGCAAATTCATTTTTAGAGCCATAGCAAATGATAGAACATTTTTAATATGAGAAGTTTGGGGAACTTCTTGGTTAAGAACTCAGTTGGTTGCACTTGAGGAAAACCCTTATGTTTTTTGTATATTAGATGTAGATTTCATCTTTCAGTAAAGTTATTCTCTTCAGTGAACATTATGTTTATTTCAAAAGTACTGAAATGTCCAATTTATTTAGCATTTTTGAAGATGTATGTATGTCTATCTATTCAATGAGAAAGATATTGAAAAGATCATGGCTCCTATCTCACCCAACAGTTGTTTTGGCCAGAGGGTGATTCTGGGATGAGAGAAAAGTCTACAAATATCTGAGCAGAGAAGCTTTCACTTTTTAACATTTCCTACTGCCATTCCTAATGTTGATTCACTGTGACTTACAGTCCACCACTGGCTAGCCAAGAATCTTCCTGTTCCTTTATTTTAAAATTTTAAATAATAATAGGACTTAACCACTAAGGACATTAGATTTCTTTCCAAAATGGTAAGAACTTAGCATTGTTGTAAGCACTAAGTGCATGCATGTGTATATATGTATATGCAATACGTGCATATGTGCAAATATGAGATTCATATACTAGTTGACACATCTTTGGGATACTTTTGGTCACTGTCTGCTGTACAATGTTACAAACCTCTGTGCACAGTTCTATAGGCACTCTGTCTATTGGATCTAATCCCCTTCAACCTATTTGTCACCTTCATTGTATAGTCATGA
Source organism: Odocoileus virginianus (assembly GCF_023699985.2). Taxonomy (NCBI): domain Eukaryota; kingdom Metazoa; phylum Chordata; class Mammalia; order Artiodactyla; family Cervidae; genus Odocoileus; species Odocoileus virginianus. Next base: position 37,852,878 of record NC_069680.1, read on the forward strand.
GATTCATTTAGATTGTACTTGAATGACCTAATGGGTTTCCCTACTTTCTTCAATTTAAGCCTGGTTTGCAACAAGGAGTTGATGAACTGAGCCACAGTCAGCACCAGGTCTTGTTTTTGCTGACTGTAAAAATCTTCTTCATCTTCAGCTACAAATAATATAATCAATCTGATTTTGTTATTGATCATTTGTGGAGGTCCATGTGTAGAACCATCTCCTGTGTTGTTGGAAATGTGTATGTGCTATTACCAGTATTTTCTCTTGACAAAACTGTTAACCTTTGTCCTGCTTCATTTTGTACTCCAAGGTCAAACTTGCCTGTTATTCTGAGTATCTCTTGACTTCCTACTTTTACATCCCAATCCTCTGTGAAGAAAAGGACTTTTTTCTTTTTCTTTTTTTGTTGTTGTTGCTGCTAGTTCTAGAAGGTGTTGTAGGCCTTCTTCATAGAACCAATTCAATTCAGCTTCTTCAGCATCAGTTGTTGGGGCATAGACTTGGATTACTGTGATGTTGAATGGTTTGCCTTGAAAATAAACCAAGGCCATTCTATTGTTTTTGTGATTGCAAAAATGTACTGTATTTTGGATGGCTCACAAGCAGAAATCAAGATTGCTGGGAGAACAATCAACAACCTCAGATATGCAGAGTACACCACTCTACTGGCAGAAAGTGAGGAGGAACTAAGGAGTCTCTTGATGATGGTAAAAGAGAGTGGAAAAGCTGGCTTGAAACTCAACATTCAAATAACCAAAATAATGGCATCTGGTCCCATCATTTCATGGCAAATAGAAGGGGAAATGGAAGCAGTGACATACTTTATTTTCTTGGGCTCCAAAATCACTGCAGACATTAACTGCAGCCATGAAATTAAAAGACGCTTGCTCCTTGGAAGAAATGTTATGATAAACATAGACAGATATTAAAGAGCAGAGACATCGCTTTGCTGGCAAAGTTCTGTATAGTCAAAGCTATGGTTTTTTCCAGTAGTCATGTGTGGTTGTGAGAGTTGGACCATAAAGGAGGTTGAGCACTGAAGAATGGATGCTTTTGAATTGTGATGCTGGAGAAGATTCTAGAGAGTCCCTTGGATTGCAAGGAGATCCAACCAGTCAATCCTAAATATTCAATGGAAGGAGTGTTGCTGAAGCTGAAACTCCAGTACCTTGGCAACCTGATGTGAAGAGCCAGCTCATTGGAAAAGACCTGATGCTGGAAGAGATTCAAGGGAAAAGGAGAAGGCGGTTGCAGAGGATGAGATAGATAGCACCACCAATACATTGAACGTGAACTTGAGCAAACTCCAGGAGATAGTGGAGTACGGAGAAAACTGGTGTTCTGTTCTCCCTGGGATTTCAAAGAGTTGGCTATGACTTAGTGGATGAGTAACAGCAACTGACCCATTAAAAGATCTTAATAAATAATAAATTACTATAACTATAAGAAGAATCAGTAATCCAAGAATCAGCTATCACCCTAAGGCTGAGGACACAAATTAAAGTGGAAGGAATTATAGAATTTAGAAACTTAGAAAACAAGGTCTGCAGAACTGACACTCATTACTTTGAGAGGGGAAGCAGCTTGATGTGTTTTAGATTCTAGAAGGAGCCCTGAAGGACAAGAACCCAGACTGTTCTTTGGGGAGGATGCCCAGGGCATGCTGGTGTCAGTGTTTTACAAATGTGTGATAAGACTGGTTTTTGAGTGTTGGGAGAAAAAATGTTAATAAGATTAAATGGGTGCTATTAGGAGTGACTGGGAGCTATTGGTAGCATTGTTAGGTAAAGGGCCATGGGTAGGAACAGAAAGCAAACAGGTAGAGTGCCCTGTTGTCTCTTTCAGCCTTGTCTTCTCCCTTCTTCCTCCCTGTTCAAGAGATGGAGTCAATAAGTGAGCAAAAATGTGGTTTATGGAGTTCCAGAGCCAGTATCACAAAGAAATGTATAAACAGTGTGGAGTAGGATGACAATAGGTTAGTTACTGGCACAGTTCTGGGTCTGTAATAGAAAATAGTGTTCATCTTTGGTGTTATTCCCACTTGATTTTTAGTGACTCTCATTGAAATAAATCCTGAAGTCAAGTCTTATTTGTACTTAGCAGGAAGAAATGTTTTAAAATTAAGGGTGAGAAGCACCCTACTTTTTATTTGCTGCCCCTACTCCAGCAACAAATCCTGGTGAAAGTTCATCACTAGGGCTGCTTTTTTCATTCACCCCATTCAAGGGATAGTTAATGATGACTTGGGGTAACTTCGAATGTCAGTAGTTTCATATCTACTTCAAAAATGACAGTACCCCTTAGCAATGATGGTTTCTAGGAACTGCATCCATTGGTAGTTTTCATCTCTTCAAAAATTCTCTATCCCCAGCTCAGCAAATGGCTCAGCTGTAGACTAAGTATTATCTGCAGGAAGGAACACACTTCATATAATTGATTGAAATTTCTAGTGATACATTTGATACTATGAAATCTTTCAAGGGAATTACTGAAAGCTGTTGGTTTCAGAATTTTCTGTCTGGTGGGAGAAGGGGTGACAAAACCCTTAATGCATTGAAGGAGTAACACAGGAGAGCTAAACTTTTATTATGCCAAATAAGGACATGGAAAAGCACATAAGCAAACTGATCTAGTAAATTCTCATTGCTTATAAAACAAAAATGCATTTTCCACCAATGCATTTTCCAAAAAGTTGAAATCATAATCTAAAAAGGTCTTTTAGTTAATATTTTTCACTTTGTGAGTAACTCAGTTGCTCATCTTTATTTTCCTCACACTTCCACCTATTGTTGGAATTTCATCAATGAGCATCAGTAGTGTGTGGACGAGCACTGAGAAATATCCATGTCAGAACAAATGTTCTTTATTTTTCTGCAAAACCACATATTTAGTATACTGTCATCAAGTTTCATCCATTTTATATGTCAGAATCATTTAGGCTGAATGATATTGCAGCACAACTTTATTGAAGTATAATTGATATGCAAAACTACACAGGTTTAATGTATACAATTTTATGATTCAGGACCTATGTTTGCATCCATGAATTTATCACCATAACCAAGGTAATAGGCATGTCGGTCACCTCTACAAGTTTCCATGTTAGTCACAGAAAGATAAATATTATATGATCTGCTTACATGAAGTATTACACAACAGTAGTCAAATTCCTAGAGATAGAGAGTATTTAATAGAACAGTGTTTGACGAAAGCTATGGTGGGGAGGGGGGGAATTTTCTGTTTAATGAATATGGAGTTTCAGTTCAGGAAGATGAAAAAATTCTAAAGATGGATGGTGGTGAAATTTGCAAGACAGTGTGTGCAGAGTCAATAATGCTAAACTGTACGTATAAAAGTGGTTAAAACGGTAAGCTTTATATTTTGTCAAAATAAAAAATACTAAAAAAAAATCATATATTCAGTATACTACGGCAGAGATGATAGTTCTTTAGCCAATAAAAAATATTCCATTTTTCACTTGTCCAAAGTGTTTTAAATATAAGAGATTTGTACTAATTTTTAGAAGCTATGACCTATTAAGTTACATTGAGAGGCCTTGTTTTTAAAAACAATCCAAGATGACATATGAAACAAGGTCCTTGTATCTCCACTGTGGCAACTAACAGATAAATAAGACATTATCTTGAAATAAGATATCTTCTAAGCAATTTTATGCTGTAAGAACTGCAATCTGTTACATTCAGCTTTAAAAGAAAGAAGTGCACCAAAATGCATTTGTTATCCTCTAAAATTTGTCATAATCTCCATATAATAGTCATCAATTTTGGAGAATTATGAAACATTTGACATATGGTTGATATCATAAAGTCAGTAGGTATATTCAAATGTTAGATGCTTAAGAAAGCTAACTGATAATTCTACCACACTGAAATGCCAGTTATAAAGAAGATAATATTTCAAGAAGATAGTGTAATTTCTAGGAATAAGCACTATCTAATTAGGCTCTTCAGTTTGTAGAAGTAGATGGGGGAAAGTATTTGCCCTTTCTACATCATTTACTCTGCAGCCCCTAATCTCTTGAAAATCCCATAGATAGTGGAGCCTGGCAGGCTGCAGTCCATGGGGTTGCAGGGTCAGACACAACTTAGCAACTAAACAATGACAGCAATGGATAAAGGCTTTTAGTGACAATTTTGTCTGGAAACCTAGAGTCAAAACTCAATGTATTAATATCATGACATTTAAAAAATTCAAAAGACATGTTCTTTGCCTCGACAATGTCAAATGTGAGAGTGTGATATTACACTATATATTTACAAGATATTACTGTTGGGGAAACTGTGTAAAGGGTGCACTGGATCTCTGAATCTAAGTTATCTCGAAATAAAACTTCTAATTTAGAAGAAAAGATACTTTGTAAACAACAGGCCATCTATAAAAACTCAATCTGCAACTTACAGTTCAATTATTGAAGAACCATAATTCTTAGAGAATTGCATAGCAATTAGTAGCAAAGTTAACCTAGTCTTCCTGGCCTTTCTCTCTTCCTTCTGTAAGTGTTTAATAGTGAGAATTAGGGAAAAGGATGCTATTTAAAGAGTAAGTTGAGGCAGAATTTCATCATTTTTAAAAGTTGGTTTGCAATGTAAATATATTCTCCTAATTTTTAAGAAAAAAAGTTTTTATCTTACCTGATCAGAAAATGGTAGAGATTGATACTGCTGATATCTTAATTTTTTTTTGAAAAGTTTTAAAGGAAGGAAGATAAGTAGCTAGAATGAATTTAAGCTGAATTACTTTGCTTTAACCTGGTCTCTGAGAAATAGTTATTCTTTTTGCTTAGGTAAGTGGCTTATGTAGTAAAAGAAGAGATGGAAGTTTCAGAGTGACTACTTAAACATTCTTTGGTGGAAAAAGAATCACAGTTACAAATAAAAATACAGACAAAGAGCTATAGAGTTACTTGAGTAGGAATAATAATTTTCTTATTTCTTCTCAAAGATCATTATGACGTGGTGTTCTTATTAATATTCTTTTGAAATTCAAGGTAGCTATTCCTGTCCATCTGTCATTGTTTTCTCTACAAAAGTATCCTCATGATTTAATATATCCATAATCAGCATAACTGATAAAGGTGCATTTTGGTAGGAGCTCAGTATTCAAATCAAAAGCTTTTTTTTTTTTTTTTAAGATATACCAACACTACTTTTCTCAGACAATAAATTTATATGGCTTATGGAAGCAATAAAAGATTGTTGTTGATGTTCAATCACTAAGTCATGTCCAACTCTTAATGACCCTATGAACCGCAGGAAACCAGGCTTCCCTGTCCTTCACTATTCCCCAGAGCTTGCTTAAACTCACATCCATTGAGTCAGTGATGCCATCCAACAATCTCATTTTCTGTTACCCTCTTTTCTTGCCCTCAATGTTTCCCAGTGTCAGGGTTCTCTCCAATGAGTCAGCTCTTAACATCAGGTGGCCAAGTATTAGTGCTTCAGCATCAGTCCTGCCAATGAATATTCAGCGTTGATTTCCTTTAAGTTTGACTGGTTTGATCTCCTTGCTGTCCAAGGGACTCTCTAGTCTTCTCCAGCACCACAGTTCAAAAACATCAACTCTTTGGCACTCGGCCTTCTTAATAGCCCAACTCTCACATCATTAAAGATTTTCTTTAATGTCATACTTTTACTTTGGTATTTTTAACAGTATATAATTTAATTGCATTTTACCATGAACTTTATACTTAGAGATTGAATATACACTGCCTTTGTGTCATTATGATTGTTACATGTTGTACCTATGGTTATAGCCAGGAGCCTGTTGTAATGGAGAGAGAATTTGTGAGGCTATGAACTCACTTTAAGGCATTAAATATAAAGGAGAAAGAATTAGTCTGAAAGGTACTCTGAAAGAAAAAATAGGACTTACTTTTGAAATAAAGTAGTGGGTTAAGTTCAGGTTGTTCTTGTTATTGTTCAGACACCCAGTCATGTCCAACTCTTTGAGACCCCATGGACTGCAGCATGCCAGGCCTCCCTGTCCCTCACTATCTCCTGAAGTTTGCTCAAGTTCATGTTCATGGCATCAGTGATGTCATCCAACCATCTCATCCTCTGACACCCACTTTTCCTTCTGCACTCAATCTGTCCCAGCTTCAAGGACTTTTCCAATGAGTCAACTTTGTGCATCAGATGACCAAAATACTGGAGCTTCAGCATCAGTCCTTCCAGTGAAAATTCAGGGTTGATCTTCCTTAAGATTTATTTGATCTCCTTGCTGTCCAAAGGACTTTCAGAAGTGTTCTCCAGTACCACAGTTCAAAGGTATCAATTCTTTGGTCTTCTGCCTTCTTTATGGCCCAGTTCTCACAACCATACATGACCATTGGAAAAACCAAAGCCTTGACTATATGGACCTTTGTTAGCAGATAATGTCTTTGCTTTTCAACATGCTGTCTAGGTTTGTCACTGCTTTCCTACCAAGAAGCAACATGGTTGAAGTCACAGTCTGTATTGATTTTGGATCCCAAGAAGAAGAAAAAATCCATCACTACTTCCACCTTTTCCCCTTCTATTTGTACTGCAGCAATGGTGCCAGATGCCATGATATTAGTTTTTTTTTTTTTTTTTTTTTAATATTTAGTCCTAAGCTGGCTCTTTTACTCTCCCTTCACTCTCAACAAGAAGCTTTAGTTACCTTTTCCCATCTGCCATTAGAGTGGTATCCTCAGCTTATCTGGGGTTGTTGATGTTTCTTTCACATATCTTGATTCCAGCTTGTGACTCATCCAGCCCAACATTTCTCATGATTTGCTCAGCATACAGGTTAAACAAAGAGAGTGACAGCAAACAGCCCTGCCATACTCCTTTCTCAATCTTGAACCAATCAGTTGTTCTATTAAGGATCCTCACTGTTGCTTCTTGACCTACATACAGGTTCTCATGAGACAGGAAAGATGGTCTGGTATTCCCCCCTCTCTCAGAGCTTTCCACAGTTTATCATGATCCACACAGTCAAAGACTTTACTATAATCAGTGAAACAGAGATAGATGTTTTTTCTGAAATTTCTTTGCTTTCTCTTAATCCAGTGAATGCTGGCAATTTGATCTCTAATTCCTCTTTCCTTTTCTAAACACAGCTTGGACATCTGTAAGTTATTGGTTCCCATAATGCTGAAGCCTAGCATGCAAGATTTTAAGCATGAACTTGCTAGCATAGGTTATGAGTTCAACTGTCTGATGGTTAGCACATTCTTTGGTACTACCCTTCTTGGGAATTGGGATGAGAATTGACCTTTGCCAATCCTGTGGCCATTGCTGGGTCTTCCAGATTTGCTGACATAATGAATGCAAAACCTTGATGGCATTCTCCTTTAGAGGTCTGAATAGTTTTGCTGGAATTTCATAGCATCCACTAGCTTTATTAACAGCAGTCTTTCTAAGGCCCACTTGACTTCACACTCCAGAATGTCTGGCTCTAGGTGACTAACCACACCATCATAGTAATCCAGTTCATGAAGATCTTTTTTATCCAGTTCTTCCATGCATTCTTTCCATCTCTTCTTGATCTCTTCAGTGTCTATTAGGTCTCTACCATTTTTATCCTTTATTTTGCCCATTTTTGGGTGGAATGCTCCCTTGATGTTTTCAATTTTCCTCAAGGGATCACTAGCCTTTCCTCTTTTGTTCCTTTCTTCTATTATTAAGCATTATTCATAGAAAAAGTCCTTCTTGTCTCTTCTAGCTATTTTTTTTAATTCTGTGTTTAATTGGATAAACCTTTCTCTCTTTCCCTTGCTTTTTGCTTCTCTTTGTTCTTCCACTATTTGTAAAGCCTCCTCAGATAACCTCTTTGCCTTCTTGCTTTTCTTTTTCTTTGCAATGGTTTTGTTAACTGCCTTCTGTACAATACTATGGATCTCTGTCCATAGTTCTTCAGGCAGACTGTTAACTAGATCTATTCCTTTGAATCTATTTGTTACCTCTACTGCAAATTCATACAGTATTTGATTTAAGTCATACATGGCTGACCTACTGTTTTTCCTAGTTTTCTTTAGTTTATGCCTGAATTTTGCTATGAACTGCTGATGATCTGAACTGCAGTCAGATTCAGATTTTGTTTCTGCTGACTGTGTACAGCTTCCCCTTCTTTGGCTATAAAAAATATAATCAATTTGATTTCAGTATTGATAATTTGGTGATATCCATGTGTAATATTGTCTCGTATTGTTGACAAAGGGTATTTGCTAGTGTATTCTCTTGGCAGAATTCACTTAACCTTTGCCCTACTTCATTTTGTTCTCCAAGGCCAAACTTGCCTGTTACTCCAGATGTACCCTGACTTCCTACTTTTGCATTCCAATCCACAATGATGAATAGAACATATTTTTTTAGGTGTTAGTTCTAGGAGGTCTAGGTCTTTATAGAACTGATCAACTTCAGCTTCTTCGGCATCTGTGGTAGGGGCATAATCTTGGATTGCTGTGATGTTGAATGTCTTGCCTTGGAAATGAACCGAGATCATTCTGTGAGTTTGCACCTAAGTACTGTATTTCAGAATCTTTTGTTGATTATGAGGGCTACTCTATTTCATCTAAGGGATTCTTGCCCACAGTAGTAAATATAATGGTCATCTGAATTAAATTTGCCCATTCCCTTCCATTTTAGTTCATGGATTCCTAAAATGTTGATGTCTATTTTACTATCTTCTGCTTGACCATGTACAATTTTCCTTGATTCATGGACCTAACATTCCAGGTTCTTATACAATACTGTTCTTTGTAGCACTAGATTTTACTTTCATCACCAGACACATCCACAACTGAGCATCATACATACTTTGGCCCAGATGCTTCATTCATCTGGGGCTATTGGTAATTCTCCATTCTTCCCCAGTAGCATATTGGACACCTTCAGACCTGGGGGACTCATCTTTTGATGTCATATCTTTTTGGCCTTTTATGCAGTTCATGAGTTTCTCATGGCAAGTATATTGGGGTAGTTTGCTATTCTCTTCTCCAGTGGATCACGTTTTATCAGAACTCTCTTCTATGACCCATCAGCCTTGGGTGGGCCTGCATAGCATAGCTCATAGCTTCATTGAATTACACAAACCCTTTCATCACAAAGCAGTGATCTATGACAGCAAAGTTCAAGTTAGGGACACACTAAAAGAGGGTGTGGTTTAAACCCCGTCAAAGTTAGTTTAGAGAAAAAAATTAGTTACATTTTAACATGTTGATTTTAAGATAGCAATATTTTATACTTAGGTAATTCAAGTGCAGAAGATATAGCACTGACATGAAGAAAATGGGATAAACCTACAGAGCATGTCAGATAAGCACTGAATATCTAATATCAAAATTGAATACCAAAAAAATCAGAGGTAAGAGAAATGAAGCAAAAAAGAAAAGGTACCATCAAACTTCAGAGATTAAAAATGTACAGACATCAAAACTAAGAAGGAACTTTGTATATGACTGGGCATTAACATCCAAGGCTAAGGGCATAAAAAATGAGAATGATTTTTCTTTCGTTTCAGTGATATTCTATAACTCTTAGTTCTATATCTATGCAGTTGAGCCAGCAGTTGAGTTGCATTATTTTCATATGATGAAGAAAAATGAGAAAGGAATGAAGTAATACTTAAAATTGTATTTCCTCTTATTATGTAATAAAATAATAATAAGAAACCAAATATTATTTTTTATGAAAGTCATGAATATTTCTCGAGTGCATTTTCTGATACAGAAATGTTATATTTGGTAATTTTTATTTATGACAGTTTACTTACTATCAGGTGTAAGTTTTTCTCAAAGCCATCATGCAAATATGTCTCTTTTCTACATTTATAAGCTACAAAATAAAATCGTACCCTATGGCTTGTGCATGTGATTAAATTACTGCTAGACAGAGTGGATTGAATAGCTGAAACCCAATTTGTTTATGCTAAAGCTGAAGCTCAAATACTTTGGCCACCTGATAGGAAGAGCTGACTCATTAGAAAAGACCCCGATGCTGGGAAAGATTGAAGGCAGGAGGAGAAGGGTACGACAAGTGACAAGATGGTTGGATGGCAGCACTGACTGAATGGACATGAGTTTGAGCAAACTCCAGGAGATTGTGAAAGACAGGGAAGCCCAGCATGCTTCAGTCCATGGGGTGACAGAGTCAGACAGGACTGAGCGACTGAACAACAACAGCAATAACAATTAGCTCATATATAATGCAAGTTGAGTATTTTTAGCTTATGTTGAATTGGATGTGGATGTATAAAGAAGGTAAGACAAAGCCTTTAAGGAAGCAAAAAATGAGAAAGAAATTTTCCAGTTCTAAGTTCCAGTAGCACTTCCCAAGTGCAGTATTATTTTGTGATGCATCAAGTTTAGCTCATATGTTAGTTATTTTTCATGTGTATGTGTGTTATTTCTCTATTGCAACAATAACCTAGTTGAGAGCAAGGACTGTCATATACATCTTTGCTTTGAAAGCAGATGCACTGATGATTGAGAGCACAGATTTTTGAAGCAAGCCTTTCTGAGTTCATATATTATGGTTTCATCACTTTCTTGTTTGCAACTTAAGGGAAATTTTATTTTGTCACTTCCTCAGTTTCTTTATCTGTAAAAATTATAAATATTAGCTCACCCACCCATAACATTATTTTCAGCAGTTTGGTACATAGGGTCACAAAGAGTCAGACATGACTGGGTGACTGAACAACAAGGATCACATAAATGTTGTTTATCACCATACCTACCATATTTTTGGCTTGTGAGAAAAGAATGATGGAGAGAAAATATTAGTTATTAAAACCAATGGGATGTATGAATGTCATGACTTATTAAGGAACGAAGAAATAGGGCAGTGAATCATGATAGCAGGCAGTATAAGATCATAGTTAAAATCACTGCTCTGCAAATATAAGGCCTTGGGCAAGATGATAATATTTTAACTCCTCTAAACTTCATTTTCATCATCTATAAAATGGTGAAAGCAATAATACCAATTCATAAATGAGTATGTGTATTTTTATCTTAGCAGAGTGCCTGGCTCACTACAATCACATATGCAGCACATGTTGACTAGGATTAACATTATTTAGTAAATAATTTTTCAACACTGGGGATATTGGCTTATAGTAATAGCATTTTGTTGTTGTTCAGTCACTCAGTTGTGTTCAACTCTTTATGAATATCATTTAGAAAACCCCATAGTTTACTTAGTTGTGTATCAAGTTGCAATACAATTTTCAATATGTTTATGTTTGCCTCAAGGACATATATGATAGACTAAAAAGAGAAAAGCAAGAAAATAAGTTGGTTGAATTTCCATGTATACAAATAGCTATTTAAAGTTTATTTCATGAGCATGCAAGACAAAAATTCTGAAGTTCTAAATGCCTGAGAAATTTATGAAATTTATATAAGTGGAAAAACATCATCTGTCATAGATAAATTACATTAACTCTGTGAATGGGGACTTACTTTATTGAATTATTAATTTAAATTTAAATTAAACCATTTATATTTATTTTACATCTATGAAAAAAATGATGAAGGAAGCTGATTCTATTCCCTGAATAGAGTATACAATACGCCTCACTATATATTAAGTTGTCCAATAAGTTCATTCAAGTTTTTCCATAAGACATTATAGAAAGGCCTGAACAAGCTTTTTGGCTAACACAGTAAATGCCTTGTAGGGTACATTTGCCTTGTAGAATAGAAGAGTGAAAAAGCTGGCTTATAACTCAAAATTTAAAAAACTAAGATCATGGCATCCAGTCCCATCACTTCATGGCAAATAGATGGGGAAACAATGAAAACAGTGACAGACTTTATTTTGGGGGGCTCAAAAGTCACTGCAGATGGTGAATGCTGCTACAAAATTAAAAGACACTTGCTTCTTGGAAGTAAAGCTATGCAAATATAGACAATGTACTAAAAAGCAGAGATATTACTCTGCCGAAAAAACTCTGTATAGTCAAAGGTATGGTTTTTCCAGTAGTCATATATGGATGTGAGAGTTGGACCATAAAGAAGGCATTGAATGCAGAAGAATTGATGCTTGTGAATTGTGGTGTTGGAGAAGACTTGAAAGTCCCTTGGACTGCAAGGAGATCAAAAGAGTCAATCCTAAAGGAAATCAATTCTGAATATTAATTAGAAGAACTGATGCTGAAGCTGAAGCTCAAGCTCAAGCTCCAATCAGGCCACCTGATTCGAGGAGTCGACTCATTAAAAAAGACCCTGATGCTGGGAAAGATTGAAGGCAGGGGGAGGAGAGGATGAAAGAGGATGTGTTGGTTGGATGATATCATTGACTCAATGGATGTGTGTTTGAGCAAGCTACCGGAGAGGGAAGGACAGGGGAGCCTGGGTGCCATTACCCACGGGGTAGCAAATAGTCAGACACAACGTAGTAGCTTTAAATCTAGGTAAAATTAAAGTAAATGAGCATTTTCACTTCCATTAAAGTGAAAGTTTCAGTTGCAGCCAACTCATTGTGACTCCATGGGCTGTAATCCACCAGGCTCCTCTGTCTATGGGATCTCCCAGGCAAGAGTACTGGAGTGCGTTGCCATTTCCTCCTCCAGGGAATCTTCCTGACCCAGGGATCAAAGCCAGGCCTCCTGCACTTCAGGCAGATTATTTACCAACTGAGCCACCAAGCGACCCTGCATTTTATTATAGTTTCATATACTTTTTTTCTAGATTCTGTATTCTTTTATTAGTGCTTACTACATGTGAATATTTGCAATATTAATATAAGGCTCTCTAGAATTTCTAACCTAACTGAGGGAAAGAGAGTCCTATAAGACATGTTAAAGTTACATACTACTCTCCACACAGTGCAGCGTTTTGTGGAGCACAGCTCCACACACTACTCTCAACACAGTCCAGCTTGAACCTGATTTTCTTTGCAAAAAATAGCAAATACATCTGTAAGAATTTAGGCCAAATATTCTAATGCAAAATTTACTTATTTAAAAAGTCTTGCCATTTTCAAAGGAAGGTAGTTATTTTGAGAACACAGGTGATTAAATCAATATACGTAGGCATATTTTATCTGCTTTCAAATCTGTATTTTAATTCACATAGTAAAATGTATGTGTATATATGTATTTGAAACACATTATATACCTATATGTGCATATACATGTATAACAGATAAATGTGTGTGTATGTGTGGAGAGAGAGAAAGAGAGCACTTCTCTCATCTATGAGGTGCAGAATTGATTTTCTTTGCTTTTTACCAAGAAAAGTGACAAGTGAAAAAATAAGCAAGCCATACTTTAATATGCAGGTCAGGAAAACCTCAATATCAAGATTAATTATGTGCTATAGTGTGATTCCTTTGGGTTCATCTTTGAAACTCCTACATTTCAATATTAGAAACATTGGAAAGAAAACTTTATCCAAGTATATTAAAGGGAGAACTGACCCAGAAAATAGCACATGCTACTGTGAAACATTCTAATTTGGTTTCCCAGACATTTAATATCCATTCAGAGAGGAATAATTCCTTTGTACCTAAGTGAATATGTGATGTATTTTGTCTTCTAGGACACTGTAGTTCCTTTTTATTCCTGCCAAATATCAATCTTGTTGTCTTATAAATTGGATCATAACATAAGCCAGCTGACAAAAGGTACTCTATTCAATTCCTCAGTGGTTTTGGAAACTGATGAGACAAAAAGGAGGGCTTCAAAAATCTAAGTCCTGTCTCTGAAGGAATTGGTATTTAAACCTAGGTGTGCTGAGTGGTACAAACTGGCTAATGAGTTAAGGTGTTTGTACCACTTTTCTTTCTCAGGTATTGAAATGGATATCCAAAGATCATCACAATTAAGGAGAGAAAAACTGTCCCTTTATCCAATTAAGGTTTCTTTATACAGGACAGTTGGATAGCAGAGCATTTCTTTGAAGATGATGATTTTAAAAAGTCTGCCTTTGTCAGCATCCGAAACATTTGAGATTTTCAGTGGTTTTTCTGTCTTGTTCAAACACAGTGTCATGTTGTGAGAGGCTAAGAACAACAAAAATGCAGTATCTGCCTCATGAAAATTGTTCAGGAAAGTTGCACACGTTTGTCACTGACTTGAGAGTACTTTTTGTATGTTTGCTGGGATTTGAAGGAAATATAAGAAATGAGCCTGCATAAAAAAAGGAAATGTTTATTACAGGATTATTATTATTATTATTATTATTATTATTATAGGATTGTGCATTTCTGTTTGTGTGTATTAGTCTCTCAGTTGTGTCCGACTCTTTGGAACCCCAAGAACTGTAGCCCACCAGGCTCCTCTGTCCATGGAATTCTCCAGGCAAGAACACGGAAGTGGGTTGCCATCCCTTCTCCACGGGATCTTCCTGACACAGGGATCGAACCTGGGTATCCGTATTACAAGCCAATTCTTTACCATCTGGGCCACCAGGGAATGTGTCAGTAACTAGCCACTTGATCCCATCTTTATTATTGGAAATATTCCATAATGGTATGATCATTCTCATTTTAAAGGGTTTAATCCCTAAATAAACTTAAAAGAGATCAAATAACACAAGTAAGCCATAACTCTATGTTGCTTCCCCGGTGGCTCAGACAGTGGAGAATCCCCCTGCGATGCGGAAGACCTGGGTTCAATCCCTGGGTTGTGAAGATCCCCTGGAGGAGGGCATGACAACCCACTCTAGTGTTCTTGCCTGGAGAGTCCCATGGACAGAGGAGCCTGGCAGGCTGCAGTCCGTGGGGTCACAAAGAGCTGGACGTGACTGGGGACTAAGCACAGCACAAGCCACACCTCTAGAGAGTTGAGATTTGAGTCTAGATCTGACACCAAACTAGGTGCTCCTGTAGTCTAGCCATTTAGTTCTCAAATACTACATTCCTGACATAATAAAATGTAAGTGTCACCTAAAGTGATGGGGGAATGCTAGAAATATAAAAAGAAAAACAATTGTGTTAAGATACTTGGAACCTTACATTCATTAGAAATACTGAAGCAGGCAGTTAACTCAGAGAGCTAGGTGATGTCTAAGTAAATAATACATGTATCTGTACCCAGAAAAGTACTGACAGAAAAGTTGACAAAATGTGAGACTGAAGATGCAAAAGTGATTTTACCTAGAATAACAGGATGTGCGAAAAAATAAAATTTACTCTTAAGCTATAATAAATATGTAATATTCTGTAGTGAATGAAAAATTATAATTTCTAATCTTTGAGACAGTGCAAGTCTGGACCAAAACAGCAAAAAATATGTTACTATCTCTATGTTTACCTGTTAATTACTAAAAATCTGGCTCAAAATGCAAAACTATATTATTTTAATTAAAAAGAAAACACTGCATATTCTTTGCTGGAGGAGGGATATAGTACACGGTATCAGTCAAAACAGCATTAACAAATGTTATATTAAATGTAATGGACTGTATCTGATCTTCATTTTTATTACTGTCAAAAAATTAGAGAATTTACTTTGATTTTATGAGACAGTTATTGTAAAAGAGTAATGTCTATTATATCTACCAGGTCAAATCTTGAGCTTTCAGCACTAAAAATGTTTCAAGCATTTTATCAGTCTCATTGATGAATGATAAATTACTTCCCTCTTAAATTTTCTGAACTTTAAATATGCAGGAATATTCCAACATCTATACTACTTTTATAATACTTTATTGATGTGCAGATGATATTCTAGACATCTATATATGATATATAGTTTACAAAACATTTGACCAATTGTTAAAATGAATCTTCCTTTGACTAGTTGATGCTCACTTTTGTCAAAATGTAATCAGAAATTTATTTCTAGAGGTTTTAGGTGACACTTATTTTGATCTATATCTATCACTTCTTGCCCTTAGCATATGCCAGGTACTGTGGAAATTGCTTTACATAACTTTTTATTGAATCAAAACTTCCATACAATAAAATGACTTCCTTTTCTCAATAGTTTGTTGCATTTTTCATGTATGTGTGCTGTTTTGTTGTGCTAAGTCACTTCAGTCACGTCTGAGTCTATATACCCTCAGTAAATTCTCTTGTATGCCTGAACCCATAAACACTGCTCAGATCAAGATATTGAAATAGTTAGAAATTAGGGGTTTTTAATGAAAGAAAGAGTGTATATAGCTAAGGCTATTGAATTTTTCAAAAAACTGGAAATAACACTATTAAAGGACTTTAATTTTGTTAAAAATAAATACCATAAAAGTTTGGTAAATTGTGTCATGGTGACTAATATAACTGCAGAAATTATTATTTTAGATTAGCTGTGTAAAACGGGAAAATGTTATAGGTTACTTATGTACATTAACAAAAATAGTTCTCTAGCTTCACTATAGATGCAATAAAGTTCTTTAAAGTGACAAAATTTATTTAAGGTGAATATGACTGTGTTCTTTTCTAGATTTTTGACAAAATTCCTTTGCTACTCTTAAGTTGTTATTTTGAAATTTGGTGTCAGTTAAAGAAACTGATGATTAAGTTGGAAATATATTGAAGAATAGTAATTAAGAAAGATAACTTTTATAAATGCTAATATTTTCTGCATTCATTTGCTTTGGAAGCTTTTTTCTTTTTTTTTTTTTAACAAAAAGCATAAGGAAATAACAGAAGAGACGAGTTTAATTTTGGAGGAAGGAAAAAAAAAATCATCTCTAAACCTGAACATTAACAAAAATTGTACATTATGGGTTTTCCACCTCAAAGAAATTGACATACAGTAATTCAGTCTACAATTTAAAGATTGATGCTTGACTGTTCTCTTTCCCTCCTATACAAAACCATCAGCAATCTTTGCTGATTTTACCTTCAATTATATCTCAAATCCATTCAGTTTTTTGGCTGCTCCAAGGTTACAACCCTGGACTATCACTGGCTGATGGTTAAACTACTGCCATCACATCTTAACAGAGCTTTCTGCTTCTGCTCTTGCCCATGTGCAGAATATGTTCACCATGTCCCTCAGAGTGATCTTTATGAAATGTAGATCCTGGTATGTGACTCTTCCACTTTCAAATCCTAATGGTTTCCAACCTGGTGTTGACAATTTTCCCTCCAGAAAGGGCCATGTTCTCCTTTGTTTTTGAAGTTTTATTAAGAAACGTAATAATGTAAAAACAACAACAGCAGAACGTTACTGGCTTCTCAGGCCATGTGAAGTGGTCTGAGGGCCATTGGGCCTGCTAGAGTTTGCAAGCTCTTAAATCTAAGTCTGTACAGTGATTAAAAGGCCTTGTATGATTTCAACCAACCTGGCCACTGCTCTGACATCATCAGTTATGTGGTTCCTTTTCTGGTTCATTTTCTGCCTTCAAGCTTCATCAGCCTCTTATTTCTCCTTGATCAAACAGAACTTATACTTCAATGAGGCCTTTGCACTTTACGTTCCCTCAGACTATAGCATCTGACTGCCAGATATTCTCACGACTGACATTTTCACATCTTTCAAGTTTATGTTCAAATAGAACTCCAAAGAATGGCCTAGATTATATACTCTTATCCAAAACAGTATCCCAGTTGTAATCTATTAATTTACCCTGCTGTTTTTTTTTCTTCAAGCTTTTAATGACATACAGTATGCTAGTCTGTCTCCTGTTAGTCACAACTCAATAGATTTTAATTCTATGACTACAGCTTTTGACTATTATGTTCATAACTTATTAAATATAGAAAGTGGCATAATAGGTTCTCAAAAGATGTATATAAAATATAGGAAAAGAAATTAATGTATTCATTCTGAAGGAGATTATAATTTATTAATTATAGTCTTAATGCTGAGGTGATTTTAATGACTGTATACTAAAATGTAGACTTATTTAACTGTCTCAAAGTTCTCAAGCATACATAATATAACTCCTATTGATTCTAATTTAGTGGTAAAGTGCTGTGTTGTCAGTAACTTAACTGTAAATTATTCAGGCAAAAAGGAGCATATATAAGAGTACATACAAGAAGAAAAATATGTGAGAAAATACGAAAAATTTATAATTCTTGGTGAAAATATGTGGGCCTGCATAGTATGAGTCTTTTTTTTCCCCCTGTGGCTTTAACTGTTTTTTGTTTTTCAAAATAAGTTCAGGGAAGCATGTATTGACATTTATGGAGACAGAAAGAATACATTTTTGGTGGCATTACATTAGCTGCCTATTCAGTCAAATGATTAAGTTAAAGCAAACCCATAATATACTGTTCATACTAGTACACTTCTGAGAGTGAAAGATAGAAAAAGTGATTATTTATATATATCAATCATATTTATTTATCATAGTAGATTTATGGAATAAACTTTTAGAATTTCTTAACAACAAAACTGTCTATAAATGAATATATATTCACAACTGTGGAGCAAAAACAAGTAAGCTATCTTTATTTTGTTTATCTAAATATAAAAACATAACAGAAGAATTATTCTTGTTCAATTTTCATATACTTTAGTCTGTCCCTTAGCCTTCTGTCTCTCTAAAATCATGTTTATGGTATTTTTCTAAAGAAAATTATTTTCAACATCATCTCACAATTTTTCATTTATTTACTACAATGATCTTGCTTTAAAAAAAAAATCCACAACCTAAAAGTTGAGAGTTACGTTTTTTAAATTTACCTTTAATTAGAGGATAATTGTTTTACAATATTGTGTTGGTTTCTGTCATACATTAACAGGAATCAACCATAGGTACACATATGTCCTCTTCTTCTTAAACCTCTCTGCCACCTCCCACCCCATCCTACTCCTCTGGGTTGTCACAGAGCACTGGATTTCAGCACCCTGCATCATATAGCAAATTCCCACTGGCTATCTATTTTATATGTGGTATGAGGTAGGGCAAAAGAGAGTTATGTTTTATTGCTGTTGCTAAGTCACTTGAGTCGTGTCCGACTCTGTGCGACCCCATCCCTGGAATTCTCCAGGCAAGAACACTGGAGTGGGTTTTATTGGGTGGGAATTTTTAAGACTTCAAGCTAGGGAGCTAGCATCTCAAGTAACCTTGAGAGAACTGCTCTGAGGAGGCTAGGACAGGACCCAGGTTTTTTTAGAAGTTTTGCAACAAAAACCAAGTAGTTTGAATATCAGAAGTGGTTGTTAATGAAAAGAAAACCAGATATCTCAAGCTAAGAAATTTAGTGCTCTTCTTTGTATGGGAAAATGCAACAGTTATTGCCTGAATCATTCCTTTGATATGCTTCTCACTCACCCAGAGCATCCTGTGTTTTCACATCCTGAGTTTCCTCAGGGCTCACCATAGGGTGTCCAAAGGCTCCTAGATGGCAGGTATTCTTTCCTTCCTGAGTTTCATCAGAGCTCACCAGCTCACCATTGGTGGTGGTTATAAACTCTGCAGACTGTGACTTCCTTTGTGTACTGATAACAACAGGAAATATTCCATTTCTCACCTTCAGTCTTCTCTTGTTGTATATTTCATGATGTTGATTTTAAAAAAAATGAACAACATGAAAATTATGAGTTAAGTTTTTTGGGGGCAAAATGAGGACTGAAGTCTGGGAGAGAGCATGTCAGACAGCTTGGAGAAACTGCTCCAAAGAGGCAGGGGTGGAGGGAGTTGTGGTGGGAGTGGAGTGAAAATGTCAGCATATATGTAATTTTGGCAAAGGGAGAAATACATGTAATCAAGCACATATTTCTCCAGAAATTTTCTGCTGGTCTCCTGAAGCTCCTGAAGTCACAAGGAATAGTCATCACTATGAAGGATTTTAGTGCTTTTCTAGATATGACAGGATACAAGAATTGGGCTCATAAAATTGGCTCCTGAAATCTAACCATCTGAAAACCTGTCTTGTCAATCCTCTGCCCTCATACCCTGATGAGTACAGGGTGCCTCATTTCTGCTCTCCACCCTGAACTCCGCTCAGGGTCAGTAGCTGCAACAGCACCTGGTTTAATCCTTCTAGAGGTAGATGGCAAGCGTCCCTGGACAGTATCAACTTGTAGTTAACAGTGATGAGCAAATATAAAATTATCAAATCTTTGACTTTTCTCTCTAGACTTGTAACTGAGAAAATTTTTCCCTACAAATTCCAAGGTAAGCCCAAAATAAATAAGCTCAGTGCAATCTTTTATATTAAATTGTGTTAATATTTCAATTCAAATAATTTCACAGGCACTACCCTTTTTCCTTTATGTAGAGTATTTATTAATGAAAATATTTTATGTAACAAAATTCAATATATATTATCTCTTTATGTGAGTTCATTGAATATTTTGCCAAGCTTAGGAGATGGAGAAAATAACACTTGTCAAATGTTTTTTTCTATTTGTTACAGAAAATATTTTATCCAATTGAAAAATGGGAGCTCAATCAAAAAAAATTTTTTTCCATAAGTTATTCTAAAGAATGCATCTAGAATTTCAAAATAAAACCTTACTCTTTTCATTTTATTTTTTTAGCTTGTTCAATCCCCTAATAATTTTGTAGGGCCACATTTATATACTTTTTCCTCTATGTAGTCTTTATTGTAATAATTGTAATTCACTGGAAACTCCAAAATTGATATATTTTTGGTGTTGTACTCACTGAATGATTTTATTGAGGATTCCAAGTTTATATTTTTTAAACAAAATGCAGCCATATTTTAGAACACTAGTTTGTAGAAAGATACAATATTATTTTAAGATAACTAAGTTGGTCATTGAAGGCTCTATCTAACATCTGTTCAATGAAAGTGAAAGTGTTAGTAGCTCTGTCTTGTCTGATTCTTTGTGACCCCATGGACCCCATGCACCCCTGTCCATGGAAGTTTCTAGGTAAGAATATTGGAGTGGGCTGCCATTTCCTTCTCCAGGGTAGCTTCCCGACCTACAGATCGAACACACATCCCCTATGTCTCCTGCATTGGCAGGCGGGTTCTTTACCACCAGTGCCACCTGGGAAGCCCTGATTAATGAAAGCACACAGCAAAAGACAGTGTGCTTAAACAGTTTTAGCTTCAAAAATGTATAGATAGTATCCTTTTGAATGGAGTACAATATTGCACTTCATGAATTACATGGGGTCGCTAAAAGTCAGGCACGACTAAGCAAATTCACTTTCACTTTTCACTTTCATGCACTGGAGAAGGAAATGGCAACCTACTCCAGTGTTCTTGCCTGGAGAATTCCAGGGACAGAGAAGCCTAGTGGGCTGCCATCTATGGGGTCACACAGAGTCAGACATGACTGAAGCGACTTAGCAGCAGCAGCAGCAGCATACCTTATGCACATTATGGAGCTGCATGTTTTAAATATTTGTTTTAGGGCATAGTCTTATTAGTATAGCTAGTCACTTCCATAATTGGTGCTACTGCTTCTTTAGCAATTTTATCTTCTATTTTGCATGTGGCCAGTGATAAAATTACAGTAAATGCCAACAAATATTGTATGTGAATGATATCAATTTTCTCGAGAAATGAAAATTTAGTTTTTACTTTTGTAGTACATGTGTATTTTTGGGGGGATCAGCTGTTCATTGCTGTAGAAAGCGTTTATAGTTAAAATTAAATATGAACTAAAATACTAAATCAATCAGTTAATACTCATTATAGATTTACACCAAACAGTAAATGACAAGTCCTGTGTTACAGGAAGTCTCAGGCTATTCCATGTGCTCTATAGCAGGACTGTTAGATCTGTATTTCCTATACTTATTTTACATCCATCAAAATGATAATTCTCTCATTTTCACAATAACCCCACCTACTACCATCTGTGCCTTGTAATTTCAAGTATCTCACAGACTATGGCAGAGCCTATGGCCCCATCTGGTCATAGGCTGATGAACTAAGTGGGAGGTCTTAGATGATGGTTTTGAATACTTTAACTACTATGTTCTTTTTAAACAGTGGAGGGCTTTTATGTGCTCTCTATGAAATACTGTTGGAGTTACCTTGTCTGGAAGGGATCAGGAAAAGAGATTTGTTTTATAGCTTATTTATTACTTATTTAACCATAAGGTGAGAAAATTGCTTTTTACCCATTTGTGTTTTCACAACTGGATATACAAAGTAGAGATCTATCAAAATAATCCTGACATATTTTTATCTGTCTACTAATAGTAACATTTTGTTAATTATTGAGAAATCTGGGGCAAAGTCTAAACAAAAAGTGACATCAGAAAAATAGGGGACTAGGACTCTGCAGGACAAACAAAATGTGTGGTCTTCCCAGATGTAATATACTTCACTCAATACCAAGAATGTCTTAACCATTCATTTAATACTATAGATCACATTTTTTCCAATTAGTAAAATAAAAATAAAAATTTGGATTTTGCTACTGTACCTTTTTTTTTCCCTCAAAGAAAGAGATGTAAAAGTTTGATTTAGTGTTAATTTTTAATTCCTTTTCTTTAGTTAATTTGTATGTGTTCATACACTTTCTTTTAAAAACTACATGGAGTTTTTAAACAGTCTAGAATCTGTGGAAGCCTGGGGAAGCTGCCCAAGTTTGAGAAAGGTAAATTGTTCAGAACACATCTCCTTCCACCACTTCAGTTTCAATTGAGGAGATGAAAAAGGCCAAGAAGAAGGGACAAGCCTAAAGTCTCAACCAATAAAGAGCCCAGAGCTGCTCACCCACACTGCCCCAGCTGCCCCATTTTCAGAGGAGCAGGTGGCCTTTGGATTCTACCCATCGTGACATGTCTCTAACTCTTCTAGAGAGTGCAGATCTAATACTACCTTCCCCCACCCACAGGGAACGTGCTGGAGAGTTATGGATGGACCCATTCTCCCTGACCATTAGCACCATCCTAAAAGCCTGCCCTTGGAAAGGGGCCCCAAACTTGGCTCTGAAAATTCCTCCCAGAAGAGGCCAGCTTTTAGCTGCCTCCTCCATCTGGAGGTCCTAGCGTCCGGACCTGAGGCTATGGCAGGATCACTTCAGAGCTGGCGGTTAGGGGAACAGCCAAGCTGAGACAGGACAGGTCCAAGCAAGCCGGGCTGGGCAGGGGTTTTCCTCGGGGCATATCCCTAGCCGCTTTACCTGTCAGCTGGTTCTAGACAATATGAGTGGCACTTGGTGGGTTCTTGGGCCTTCACAGATATTGCCACTGATCTCTTTTTTTTTGCAACTGAGTTTGCACAGATGGCAGTTCCAGGAGACAGGAGATCCTCTAGGATAGCAGGGAACCCTGAACCTCCTGGGTAAGGCTCAGCTCAGCTTTTCCATGGATGAAGCCGCATCCCTAGACCTGTACCCTGGGCCTGTACTCAGGTGACACTGTCAGAGCAGCCAGACCCAACAGGTCCAGGTCGTTCCGTAGTGGCTGTGGCCACCAAGTCGTGTGTTCGTACTGCCATCACTAGGCTGTCTTGTCTGCCTCCTTCTTTCCTGGTTTCTATCAGTGGTCCAGGAGGCCTTTCTCCTGGAGCTTCTGCTGTCCTCCTTTAGCTGTTGCTTGACCTTCTCCAGGACTGCTGTCTTCCACTCTCTTTGACTTGGGGAAGCGTGACAGGTATGCACTCTGTCCCTCCGCGGGGGTGCTGAGCTCTTTGCTGCCTGTGGCTCAGGGTTCCTGGCATCAGGCTTCAGGTACTCTTCAGCCTCCTGGGCACGCCTTGCAGCTGTGCTTCTATTCACTTTGCCTTTCAAGTCACAAAAAACTTAATACTTTTTCATCTCTTTCTTAATGTCTTATTGACTTTTTGTCACACAGTCTTGCTGCATGATTTTCCTAACTTTCCTAATGTAACAGTACATTTCTACAAACAAAATTTAGATCATTCTTGTCTTCCCAGTTATCTCCTATTTTCTCTCCTGAGAATTTTTCTGCTGCTATATATTCAGAGAGTAGTGGTAATGATATCATTTAACATTTTCTTAGAGATTATTACTTATGAAGCACCATTCTAGGTGCTTTCCATACACAGATGGAGAAGGAAATGGTAACCCACTCCAGTATCCTTGCCTAGAAAATCTCATGGACAGAGGAGCCTGGTGGGCTGCAGTCAATGGGGTTGCAAAGAGTAGGGCACGACTGAGTGACTAACACTTATTCTAGGTGATTTCCCTACACTGATTCACTTAATTCTATAGCAATGTGGATTGTACAGCTCTACAGACCTGTTTATGGATGAGGAAAGTGAAGACAGAGAGGATAAATGACCTGCCCAAGTTTGCAGATATTCAGGGATAGAACCAAGATTTACTCCACATAGTCTGATTGAAGACTCTGTTATTAAGCAATGTATGTTGTGTCCTTGTGTAAAGATGTGGGTGTATGAGGGTGTGTGTATGTGTGTGTGTGTGTGTGTGTGTGTGTGTGTGTGTTTAGGTGGTAGGTGTATGTGTATATCTTGATGGTGGATACAGA
This sequence comes from Odocoileus virginianus, assembly GCF_023699985.2. Classification (NCBI taxonomy): domain Eukaryota; kingdom Metazoa; phylum Chordata; class Mammalia; order Artiodactyla; family Cervidae; genus Odocoileus; species Odocoileus virginianus. The sequence continues at coordinate 37,877,152 of NC_069680.1, forward strand.
GAGGTAGAGAAAAAGGTAATTTTACATTCTAAGTCAGGTTAATTTTTTTTTTTGGTAATCTTTTTTGTTTGCTTGTTATTGATATAATTTGTTTTGTTTCTAAATATGTAAAAATAAAATATCTCACTTGTCAGAGTTACTAAATTTCCTTAGAGCCTACATATAATATAAGTATCACCATGCAGGAGAAACATTTGAACTTCATAATAAAAAAGATTATCTGTCTTTTACCAGATTGTATGTTACACAAGGTCCACTTGATCAGACCAAAACTGTGGGCCCTCCCTCCATTCACCAAAGAACTCTGAGGAAAGGATAACCCTGCCAAAGAAGGTAACATGAGACTAGACTTAAGTCCAATAAGGAATGAGGGGCAGATGGTATACATGCAATAATACTGTTTCAAAAATTTTATTATGACATCTGAAATTTGTAAATGATAGAATACTATTTAAATACCTATTTATTAAAAATATTTTTATAAGAAAAGATACTTCAAAGTAATCTTTAGTTTCAAAACTTGTAATTTTTAAACTAAATTTCATTCGACCTGTGCTTAAATGGTTCAACATGAAATGCAGTATAAAAATTTTTGTAATGCCCCATATACATTTATAACACAAAATAACATTTAGATTCATGTTGGGCATCCCTGTTGGCTCAGTGGGTAAGAATCCATCTGCAATACAGGAGACCTGGATTCGATCCCTGGGTTAGGAAGATCCTCTCAAACAGGGCATGGCAACCAACTCCAGTGTTCTTGCCTGGAGAATCCCCATGGACAGAGGAGCCTGGTGGGCTGCCATCCATGGTGTCGCAAAGTGTCAAACATGACTGAGCAGCTAAGCGTAGCATACACAGCATCCCTAAATTTTAGCCTGGTACATTAAATGGTTCTAAAATTTAAAAATATTTGTATTCTCAGATAATTATTGTTAATAAACTTAGTCCTTGAATACTGACACATATAAAAGGTTAATGATTAAGTTCCTGTTAACCAGGATTTATATACAGACAAATGCATTAGTCTGATATAATTATGATTCAAGGTGCCAATTTTGCCCTAATACATAACTAAGATGTATAATACAATGACACCATAAACAGAAAAGAATCAATTAGTATGTTTTAATAAAAGCCTGCAAATTAAACACAGTTTAAATGGAACTCAGTAAATTACTTCAGAAAACCCATTTGTTTAATGATCATAGCTAGAATCTGATTAACTCAGTATGTCAACTATTAATATCTTACAAACACAAAATTAACATAACTAGAATAGAAATAGAATAACTAGAATAGAAAATGAATAACTAGATTAGAAATGTGTTATATATGTTAAGAAACATGAAACACATGAAATATAAAGAAAACATGAAATACACATCATAATTTTTGTTTTCTATCTTGTTTTTATAAATACATTTTTAGAAGCCTTGTCTCATCAGGTTTCTGTTTCAAAGACTATAGCTGTGAGGACACTGGGATTTAAAACTCTTTTTGAAACCATTCTTTCAAAATGATTTTCAGTATTAAAAATAAAAGCAAACAGTTATTTAAATGTACTTACCAAAATTCAATGAATCATAAAGCATAGAATTTGAGACTGTTTTATTTTTTTATAGCGTGGCTTTACCTTGTCTTATTCAGGTTGCCTGAACTGGTTGTTGCTCAAATGTCTATCATCTTCACATACTTTAGGCTTCAGTTTAAATATCACTTCACCAGATCACTCTGCCTTGTCATACTGTCTGAAGTAAGTGCCAGTTCCCAACCTGAGTTGTTATCTTAGACCCTGACACAATCTCTTAAAAGTCAATTTCCTTTCAAGTTTATAAATAGTTTTCTCTCTACTTTTTTCTGACTGTGCTTCCCCGCACTAGAATGTAACTACTCAAGAATAGTTACACAATAATGTTCCACTGGCATCCAACTAACAGGAAATTTCCCATGGGCTAACATAAATTTAGAAAAGAATAATTAATTGCTATATGAATTATTGTTGTTCAGTCACTAAGTCTTGTCTGACTTTTTGTGACCCCCAAGAGCTGCAACACCTCAGGCTCCTGTGTCCTCCACTATCTCCTAGAGTTTGCTCAAATTCATGTCAGTTTGTTCAGACTGAGTCAGTGATGTTACCTAACCATCTCATCTTCTGCTGTCCCCTTCTCCTCCCGCCTTCAATCTTTCGCAGCATCAGACTCTTTTCCAGGGTGCCGGTTCTTCACATCAGATCACCAAATTATTGGACCTTTAGCTTCACCATCAGTCCTTCCAAAAAATATTCAGGGTTGATTTCTTCTAATATGAATGTTTACCAAAAACAAACAAAAAAGTTAAGTACCTGGAAAGGGTGGAGAGGGACATTATATCAATATTATAAGACAGGGTGAGCAAAACTTGAATAACTGCCCATGTGTTTATGATGTCGTCTTATTCATCCATGGAATTTTTGGTATTTTGGGGAAATGAAACCTGGAACTGAAATATTAGTTGTACATATTTTTTTCAGCTTGGCATTTGATTTACTTTCAAGATGTTTTACTATGAAACTAATTTTATAAATGTGTACCCACATTTACAGTCTACTGTTTTATGGTTTATTTGTGTTTTTGTTACTGTTGTTGTCATATTAGAAAAACATCTTCACATCCCATGCATGACAGATAAAACTTACCAAGTTATTGCAGTCTATTAATTTCTATGGGTACAAATTCAGAACAATGCTTGGTTCACAGCAGGTACTTATAAATCACTGCTGAATGGATGCACAAGTGAGTAAGTGCATGATTGAATGCAATTGTCTCCTACTGTCTTCCCCTTTTATAGTGAATTTGGGCTAATAGCTTAATTTCCTGGATTAATACTTACCTATCTCCTATTGGAAACCATCAACTTAACATCTTCTATCTCAAAGTTACAGTATCCAGGCTCTTGGGGGCTTTGCAGGTAGGCCTTTCACAATCTGTCCCCCAAATTTTCTACAACTTGTACAGCTGAAGAGAAACCACATTATTTGTAGGGCTCATATTTCCCTGCTTTGGGTATTTATTCATCTTGATTCCCTCTTTTTTCACTTTTTACTTCTCTTGTGAATTTTATCAACTGCCAGAGTCCTATCGAACATCTCAGTGTTCTTTGAAGGTGTCTCAGGACTTCTTCCTGTCTTCCCCCCCGCCCCGATTCTCTTCAGTGGTTGATAAAGTTCTGATGATTTATTATAGTCTGCCTTAAATTATAATTATTAATACATGTGGACAGAAGCCTACTGATCTCAACTGGTAAACTTTCCAAGAACAGGGATTTGTGTCTCTGATTCTTTGTATCTTTCACACAACTTAGCTGAGATTTAGATATTTGAAAGATTTTGACTGGCAGCATTTAATTCAAATTGGTAACACCTTTCACATCTACATACCAAGCTGAAAGTACTCTGTAAAACTGAAAATAAACAAATATCAATTTTATAGTAGATTTAATGTCATGGTAGTTAAGAGTAGTTACACAGTAATACATTCGTAATGATTTGAGAATACAATTCTACTTTTCAAGCAAAGATCAAAGTATGTATCTGTAAATTAGGTGTTAAGGTTTCCATGATGAGTTTGAAAACTATAGTGCAAAGTGTGAATAAAATTTTAAATGTAATAATTCATACTTTTGGACCCATTAACACTTTATATCAGAATCAATTTAAGGTGGATTAGACAATTTGGTTTAAATTTTCCAATTTAAAAATAAATAGACGTGAACATCAGATGTCTGTACTGAATATATTTTCATTTTAAAGGAATAAAAATAAATGCAAGTATTTTCAGTGTATAATGATTTAATAACTATGTCAAATGATATTAGATGAAAGTGTATGGGGAAGCAAATTTTTGCATCTGTCCTCTTAGGGTATTTCTCCTGCACTAACCTTACATGCCTTTACAGAAGGTTGAACAAAGAGAAACATATGTGAAAAAGTAACAAAGCCATTTTGTTGTTTTCTGTTTTCTCAGTCATGCCTGATGCTTTTGTGACCCCATTGACTATAGCCTGCCAGGCTCCTCTGTCTATGGCACTGCCTAGGCAAGAATATTGGAGTGGGTTGCCATTTCTTTCTGCAGGGGATCTTCTTGACCCGGAGATAGAACCCACATCTTCTGCGTTGCAGGTGGATTCTTAGCCTGAGCTACCTAAACCATGTTGAGAGGCTAAAGGAAGATAAAAATTTGTTTTTCCTTTTCAAATTATAAACTTTGTTTTTTTCTGGATTGTTTGGTAGCTTTTAATTTTTTTATTTTTATATTATAGTTGATACACAATGTTATGTTAGTTTTGGGTGTAACAGCAAATTGATTCAGTTATACATATACATATATCCATTCATTCTTTAGATACTTTTCCCCTATAGATTACTACAGGATGTTGAGTATAGTTCCCTATGCCATATACTAGGTCCTTGTTATCTATATTATATATAGTAGTATGTCTGTGTTAATCCCAAACTCATAATTTAGAGAATAAGAATTATTTTAACAAGGTCACCTTATCGAGAATTCCCTTGGTTTCAGCTTCTCTTTCCTGTTTATCTTAATAATGAGAATATTATGTTCCTCCTGGAACAGGGAGAATATTTTTCACGTGTAAATTTCCTCTCTTGCTTTTTAGAAAAATAAAAAAGGTTAGAGTGTCATTTGTATATTCGCAGGGTTTATTATTGATTTTAGCTCAAAAGTGGCATATTTGAGGTATTCTACAAACTCCAAAGGCATGCTATGAGCTGAGAAAGCAAATTTACAAAAAATGCAACCAATACAATATTGTTAACATGTAAAACATTATAGAATTGATAAAAGTTGGGATCTTCCCAACCCAGGGATCAAACAGCAGTCTCGTGTATTTCAGGCGCATTGTTTAATGTTAAGGTAACCATAAAGGAAGGCTATCATAATCCTTTAAGAAAGATATTCACATGTACAGTCACATCCTTACATACACATAGACATGCACATTGTTGTTCAGTTGCCAAGTCGTGTCCAACTCTTTGCGACCCTGTGGACTGCAGCACACCTGGCTTCCCTGTCTGTCACCATTTCCTGGAGTTTACCCGAGTTCATAAACATTGAGTCGGTGATGCCATCCAACCATCTCATCCTCTGTTGTCCCCTTCTCCTCTGCCCTCAGTCTTTCCCAGCATCAAGGTCTTTTCCAATGAGTTGGCTGTTTGCATCAGAAAGAAAATATGCTTGACTATGTGTATGACATCTAAAAAAGTAAAAAGTCACATTCATGTAGTCAAACATATTTTCTTTTTAACATAGAAGCAAAGCTGATTCCAATTTTGTCATTTTACCCCCGTAATATACTAAGGCTTTACTAGGGCTTTGCCAATTTAAATGCAGAGATTCATTGGACCACTGGAGGTAAAGAAAAACCTTAAAAAAAGTATCTAGGAACTCTACAGTACTTTTTATTGCCAATTACAAAGCATAACCTGTTATCTAAAGGAATTCTTACATTTCCTCAGAATTTGTTAAACATAATTATATGGCTGTTTGTGGGAGAAAGTATGGAATAGAATCTGAGTGATCTCTGCAATATGCCTCAGCTGACTTTCACTTAAGTTTGCATAAATCATTTTTGTAGATCTTTGTGTTTAAAAGGCTTTTAGAACTTGTGAAGCAGTTTCTATCTTGCAGAAAACAATACTTTTTTTCTAATAAAAGCTCTCTCATGCAAAGACAATCTAAAAGAAAAATGTCTTTTAATAGTACATATGATGTTTAAATTCTGCCTTTGTTTTAATATACATAAACTCCATCTCCCCTTTTTTGCACTTTTGAATTTTTCTTACGTTCTATCAATACCATAAATATTCTATAAAATGTAATTAAAAAAATGATGTGTTCTATGTGAGCTTTCTCAGTAGGAAAAAGTAATCATGAGATGTGCACTCTTGAACTATGCCAAAAATAATTTCATGGAGTTATTGTAGCATGCTGAGTATTAGAAGGCCTTTTAGATTTCAAACTGGTATTGTAATGATTTATAATATCCAAATACTCTGAAGTGGCCATTCATTGAGCATCTTGTTATGCAAAATAGCCACTAACCTTTCTGTAAAGTCATATATTAAACACTTTGATCACAAACAAAGCCCTGTTCACTTAACAGCTTTTTCTAAATTTTGTGACTATCTTTGACTAAGTTAAAGCTATTTAAAAAAAATCAAAGACTATTCCTTCATTTAAACATGTTTGTTGATTTATCTTGAAAAAAAACAAAAATCATAATATTTTGATTAGATGATTATCTAGGTTTAAAAATGACCTTGATAAATATAGTGACTAAGAATTTCTTTTCATAAAAAATGTATTTTCTTTTGGTCTATTCAACTTCTCTATTATATACTAGTGTTTTTGCTTGAAATATAAATTTATTCTTCTGATTAACAATAGCTATTACATATTTCTTTGCTTGTTGTTTTTTAGTCTCTAAGTTGTGTCTGACTCTTTGTGAAGCCAGAATGGACTGTAGCCCGCTAGGCTCCTCTCTCCTAGGAAACAGTACTGGAGTGGGTTGCTGTTCCCTTCCCCAGGGGATCTTCTCCGGCCCGGGGATTGAACCCCAGTCTCCTACACTGAAGGCAGATTCTGTATCACTGGGCCACCAGGGAAGCCTGGTGGTTTATATTTCTTATATTTCTTATATCACTGAAATGACATTTTCTAAGGGCTTTTAAGAAAAATAAATGCAGTACTTTGTGTTTTGTTTTTTTTTTTTTTTTTTTGAGAATCTCTAGGTTTCTAAGCAGGTAAATGGTCATGAAATCTATTTCATGACAACCAGGAGGAATTTATGTTATTTTCTCTGAAAGGTTTGAAGTGAAATATTCAAAATAGTTCTCCAATTTAAATGGTTATATCACATGAATTCAAGGAGGTATTTTCTATTACTGAGTCTTACTTTAACTTCTTTCTGGTTAAATCCACTGCAGATGTGACAGTTTTGTGACACAGATCACCACTACTCAGCCATCCCACATCCTGAACACAGCATCCTTTCCCAGATCAGTAATCAAATCCTCATTCACATAAATGTTCACTATCAAATGACTGCTATTAATTCTTGAGTTGAAGCCAGTGTCTACTTCTGATTTAAAACTACATGGCCTTGAATCACAGATCTGTAAGACATGTTAGAAATGGTCAGGTACAATATACTGACTTTATAAATCAATAAATGAGAGCATAGTTTGATAGAGAACTTTATCAAATGCCAAACAGTAAAGTAGGCTGAGAACCCTCCTTACACTGTATGATTCTGCTTTACTATATCATGGCTTAAAATATGAAGGGATTTTATGAAACTGGATGGAGTAGTTGTAATGAGTGTAAAAAAATCAAGCAATAGCAATGCATAATTTTGTATTTTTATCAATTTTGACTTCTTTAGTGTTTATATTGGATCCAGAATTCAAAGTATCACTCTATTGTGAGTGGAGTTTTCAGAGATTGAAACTCCATTCTTGAAACATAACAGTCTTTTACCTTAATAAATATCAAACAGCTTTCTTATTCAGGTATTGTCAAGGTAGAGTGGTTGCTTAATTAGATCACACCATAAATGTGTCAATGGTTGTGCATTTATTTAATGGCACTGTTTAGGAGTTGAAATGCAGTTAAACTATCTCATTGGTTGAATACTGAATTACTACATCACAGACATTACAGAGGCCAATCATGAATAAGATTTTAAAAAGCAAACAATTTTCTCAGTTAGTAATGCTAGTATTAGTTTGAGTTCATTAGATAACGTTTCCAAAGAGCTGTGTGAAGCTGTGTGTGGTAAATAAATAGTGTCTCTGCTTACGTTACTTATTCTCAATAATATTGAGGCAGTTCAGAATAGGCAGAAAGGCTTAGGTTTACTCTTGATACTACATAGACCTCTAAGCCTTTTATCCTTATCCATCAGAGGGCAGACAGAATGAAAGCCACAATCACAGAAGGATAATAAAACTGATCACATGGACCACAGCCTTGTCTAACCCAATGAAACTATGAGCCATGCTGTGTAGGGTCACCAAGATGGACGGGTCATAGTGGAGAGGTCTGAAAAATGTGGTCTACTGAAGAAGGGAATGGCAAAACACTTCAGTATTCTTGCCTTGAGAACCCCATGAACAGTATGAAAAGGCAAAAGGATAGCACGCTGAAAGATGAGCTCTCCACATTGGTAACTCTCCAATATGCTACTGGAAACTCATTGGAAAAGACCCTGATGCTGGGGAAAAGATTGAAGGCAGGAAGAGAAGGGGATGACAGAGGCTGAGATGTTTGGATGGCATCACCGACTCAACAGACTTGAGTTTGAGTAAGCTCAGGGAGCTGGTGATGGACAGGCAAGCCTGGAATGCTGCAGCCCATGGGGCTGCAAAGAGTCGGACATGACTGAGCGACTGAACTGAACTGAACTGAACGGAATTGAACTGAAAACAGACTTCTAGAGGAGGTATTATCAAAGTATCAATCTAGAAACTTAGGTTTTATTTTTTTTTTATAGTCATGATAAAGGAAATATGTCAGGAGCTGGTACTAACCTTAGATGTCACCTTTATTCTACCTCTTAATTTTAGTAAATGTATAAATTATTTATTGAAATCCTGCACTCTGGATAAAAGCTCTGATTTATAACTTCTCAAAACTAGGACTGATGATATAAGTATTAAATTGAAATTTTAAGTAATTATTTGATCTTTGAAAGTATAGTGATAACATATAGGCACAATCAAACAAAATTTAATTTTTTGTATATAATTTATACTTGCTAGAATTGTTCAAATTTTCCCTTTCATTTAACTGTTGTCTCCATGTCTGGAGGCATTCAATACCTTAAATATTAATTTTTAAATCTTCTTCACTTTCTTTTATACTTTATAATGTATAATCATTACTCAGAAATCCCTGAGTAACCCCACTGTATTGCCAAATAGACCCAAAGTACAGTGAAATGTGATTTATTTAAATTGGGATTAATTGAAGGTTAGCACTATTCAAAAGAGAATAGTGACTAACTAGGGAAAACTTGAGTCATTTTTCATCTATGACACTGTACTCAGAGCCTATGTACATGAAGGAAATCACTATACCACTTGTCCTTTTAGTATAGTCACTGTTGATTAAAAAAGATAAAGTGGCATATCCTTTTTAGAGCTTTTATTAAAGTCTGTTAAGAAATTATCTATGTCAGGAGTTTCCAAAATACATTCCATGAGGCCATAGAGCTATACAAAAATAGCACAGATGCTACCAAGGGACCAAAGTGGGCTTGGCAGGTGCAGGTATCAATTTCGAAGATCCTATCAAGCCCCATCTATAATCTGCCTACAAAGATTCAACTGATATGTTTTATATGTTGATGTTAAGCTTATATTTCATTGTGAAAAAATAGATTAACACAGTTTAATTTTTAAAAAAAATTGAAACTGTCCTAATTTATTTTTTCCTTAAAGTTATATATTCCTTAGTCCCTAAAGAGGTATGAAATTCACTTTTATGCATTTTAATTTTTATTTTATATACAAATCTTAATATGTTCATGTAAACACAATATTTTTTAAATTTCAATTTTATGCTCTAAATTTTTATAAAAATTATCTCTTTTTGCATGTTATTTACCTTCTGCTGTGTAATGTAGATCATTTTAGAAGTATGATTTTAAGATGTAATTTTTATGTATTTATCTCTACTTATTCAGTAGTTCACAAGCAAAGTTTAGTTTGAGAAACAAAGCATTATTTTTGTGTTTTATAAATGAGGAGCATTTGTCAACCTCATATCTACTTCAGAATTTCAAGGGAACATGTTTAGGTGTTTCAAACAAACTATAGCTGTTTCCATTTATGTGTCACTGTACTTCCTGCTATATATATACTCAATGCAGTGTTAACAGAACTGTGAGAATAATTAAAGCAAAGCCTTCAATTTTGAGGAAGATTAAAATTTAGTAGCAGTAATGACAGTAGCTAAAATATCTTAGGACTTTTCATTATATTGTCATAAAATCATCCATTTCATCTTTCATAAAGCATAAGTACAAAATTTGTGAACCTAAAGGAAATAAGAGTCTTGTATAACATTCTGTAAACTAAAATTGCTATAGACTCAAAAGTCATCTTCAATCTATACAGTTGTTCTTAATTGTCTTTCATCCATTTACCATACTATAAAAACCATATTTTTAGTGTCACTGAAGGAGAATTTATACTGTGCTTCCTTATTAGGACTCTGGTCACATGGTATAATATTTGCAGATGGGAGTGAAATTTTGTTTTCCAAGTAAAGAACATTTATGGAGCATTTGTGTTGGTATGCATTCTGAGATTTAAGTTTTCAATCAGAAGTGTGACACTTCCAAAACTTAAGTTATGACTGCATAATTTACTTTTCAGAATTTGCATTAATTCATTGTAAGCCTAAGAATAATCTATAAGAAAATGAATTGCTCCTATGTTCTGTACCTGAATAAAGTCTTTGCTTTGATGTGGCATTGATCAATAACTCTATCCTATAGGAAAATGGAAGCATTATTCACTAGACACAGTTGAAGTTGCCAGGATCACTGGATGAGGGAAAGACAAGACACAACAGTGAGTAATGTTTATGTTTTTTCTTGAAATTGTATCCTTTACATAATATTTTCATTCTCTTTTGGAGAAGAACAATACATAGCAACTATATTTTAAGTTTATTATCTATATACAGAGTTTAACTTTCAGGCATTATCTGATTCATCAAAGCCAGAAAAAGAGAAACAAGTTAATTATAGAGTTTATAAAACTCTTTCCCCGGAGAAATTGAAAGACAAGTATTTTTCTTTTAATTCGTTTAAAACAAGCAGGTGTTCAGCCAGTTTAGATTTTTTATTCTTCATTGATTGTCTCATTCTCTTGGAGGACATTCTGGCAGTACGGTAGTAGACACATTGAATCCATCATCATGTGTCAAAGGGCCTTCAGGTCGATGGCTCTTTTTGAACTTTGCTGTTTCAGAAAACCATAGCTGAGTATTATAGGCAGAAACTTGACATTTTCAGGATGAAAATCAATTTTCTTTTATGTATTTTTGAAGTGAAGCTTGTGCTTTGATTGTAGAAGAAATGGCTTTTGGAAGTTTAGAGTAACAAAATAGGAATTAAGATAAAATTTGGCTAATAATACCTTCAGTGAAAGCAAGGAGAAGTATATTTTGTGGTCTAATAATATTTTAAATCTGTGGAAATAGAACCAGAGATAGAAACTTATGGAAATTGGTAAAGAAATAGACAATTTCTTTCAAATTGAGACAGCAATGGATAAAACTTATGTTTAAAGACCTCAATTAAAATGTGATGATTTAGAAAAACAAATGTTTTTAAGGAAGAAATACATGAATCTACAATTCATGTAAAATCTTGTCTATATATACATGCCTGCTTATTATTGAAATCCTCTCACTCCTAGCAGAATGTGGGTTACTGAAATATAGAGAACCTGTGTCTCTTGTCCACTATTGTATTTATAGCATCTATCTTATTGCTGGGGCATAGTAGGCACTACATGTATGTTTTCTACCTAAATATTTTAAAAGATTAACAATAGCAATAAATTTACAATGTTATAATTTTATCATAAAATTATACATGTGACATCAAAAGCCATTTAGTGGGAGAATTTATAGAATTTTGAAAGAGAGTTGAAATAATTTTCTCTTGTCAGTAATTATGAATTTATTTTTTAGAAAATCTTAAGTTTTAAAAGTGCTGCTTTAGGTACTTTTGTGTATACCTAAGATATATATGTAAGTATATTTAAATATACATAAGGCCTTATAATTCCAACAATAGTGTTATTCCTCATATAGGTATATTTAAATTTCTGTGGACTCATATATTTCAAATGATACATTTTCACATTTTAAAAAAATCAATTTTCATTTTGTTAAGGACTTCATAAAATCTTGAAAATAGCCATTGAAAAGACTAGTTTCCTGTCCTAAAGTTTCTTGCTATTTGTAGTCCAGGATGAATTCCAATGAATTTTGTCTCTGACTATTCCAGGAAAATGTGTATATAGCTTATTATTTCAATTATTAACATATGTTAACATACAAAGTCATGTGTTATTACATATGTGCATAAGTAGAGATAGGCAGGTATTCGTGGAGCAGGTTCAGCTTCTAGTGCAAACACTATCGTATGCAATCACTCTCAGTTCTCTACCTTTCAGTATAATAAATTCCATGAAGCATGAGAATAAGTATTTTTCATGTCCCCTTCTCTACCTAACTTGTATGGTAGAAGTGTGTTCAAATATTGAATAATAAGGATGAGGCCATTATAGTTCTGTGGTTCTGTTTATATGTAAAAATATTATCCTTAAAAATATGGAATATATTTTAATTTTCCCAGATTTTTAGGGAAATTCTGTGTGTGTGTGTGTGTGTGTGTGTGCACGCGCACATGTGCACACATGCACGCTCCCTGACTTTAGTGTAAAGAATATCTGCTTATTTCCTTGGGTAACTGATAACACTTTTGGCACTGTTCTGCAACAAATTACCAGAAATACATACAAGTTGAAAAGGACTTTAGTAATTTTGCAAAAACTTCCGCAATATGTGTTTCAACTGTTTTATAAGCTGTTACCTTCCCTATGCTGAGATTTTATTATTTATTTTTTATCTTAAAGCACTGTGCATATCTTATTTAACTATTACAAATAATTTTATAATTATTAAATAAATATGGTTAGCAGGTAAGGTATTCAAGGACATATTCCATTTATGGGTATTACTAATAGTGTTTTCAACTGTACTAATAGGAAAAGGAAACAAACTTGTAAAAAAGAGAATATTTTAGACACCATCAATGAAGGAATTTTATGAGAAATAGGTGAAATCTGTATCACTGCCAAACTGTGGGATAAAGTTCCCTTGTACTTCATTTAGTACCTAGTGCCAAAGTACTCAGGCTTTACTTGTCAGAAGACTTCTGCCAACTTAAAAGCTGAAGTTGGAAGAAGAAAGGGACAAAGTTTCAAACTGGAGTCTGACTCCAAAATCAGAATAGGTTCTACTACACTGTGCTGTCTCTCCTCTGATAATCGGAAGGCATTTACAGTTATAGTAAGTGAGTTGCATGATTTATAAATCTGAGACTATGGATCTTTATATACTGAATTTACCTTTGTGAGATAATCCTAGATGGTCTCTTTGGAGTATGCGTGTGTCAACTTAATTATAATTATGTTTGTATCATGTATTAGGTTAAATGAATGAAATAACTAAGTAAACTGCACATTTTTAAGCCTTTGGGAAAATAATATATTTTGAGTTAGCACCTTTTTACACAGTCAACGTGTTTACTTAAGTTAAAGGAAAAATGTCTAAGGAATATAAATGAGGCAAACTGTATTTTCTTAAAGGAAGAACTGAACAAAGTAGTAATGTAAGAACTAATCAGAAAATATGGAAACTAGTTTCTACATCTAATTGGGTTATTAATTGTGTAATAAATCACATTAATGTGCCTAAACCTGGTATTACGTATTACTGCCTTAATTTATATTAGATTAAGGATTTTTTTTTTTGGTCAAGTTCCATTTTTTAAAAATTAATTTATTTTTTAATGGGAAGATAATTGTTTTACAGAATTTTGTTGTTTTCTGTCAAACCTCAACATGAATCAGCCACAGGTATACATATATCCCCTTTCTTTTGAACCTCCCTCCCATCTCCCTTTAAGTAATTGGGCTTCCCTGGCCGCTCAGCCAGCATAGCATCTACCTGCAGTGCAGGAGACCTGGGTTCAACCCCTGGGTCAGGAAGATCCTCTGGAGGAGAAAATTGCCACCCACTCCTGTATTTTTGCCCGGGAAATTCTACAGACAGTGGAGCCTGGCAGGCCCCAGTCCATTAGGTTGCAAAGAGACTCAGGTAAGCAACTAACACCCACAAGTAATTTTAAATCTGTGATTGTAAAATTTCCCCTCAAGTATATTGCTGTTGTTTTGATGTTAATTATCCACATCACTGAGATAATCACTGCCTTACTTGTTTATAGCACAAGGTACATTGTTACTTTTAAACTGAAGGAAGATTAAGTGGTCCTTTTATCATGGGTCAGTTTGCTAAGGGGCTTAATTATATTAGAGAAAATCACTAGAATAATATGTCAATTCACAGAGAGTTAAATATTATCAGAAGAGGGCAATATACTTTAAAGGAGAAACTGCAATTCAGTTTTGTTTTTTTTTTTTTTTTTAATGCACTTCACTAAAGCAACAATTGGTCAACCTGGTGATCCTCAGGTAACTAGGCATGAGATACAGTCCATTAAAAATTTCCAGTGATCAAGAATATTGGGGAACATGAAAATTAGTAATGCATAATAGGAATACATGTAACATGTAATAGGAATCACAGGCTCTGAGGAGGTCTGTCTTAAGAAAATTATTTAATTTTATTTAATTTTATTTCTCTAACTTATTTGACCTAACAATTTGAATAATTGTTGCTTTTGACCAATTTACTAACAAGATGTAGTAAGCTTTTCAAAGGTCCAGATACCAAATGTCTGTGACTTTGTGGGATATGCATGTGTGTGTGTGTGTATTTATATATATACATATTACTATATTACACATTTATATATATACATATTAATTATATATATGTATTAGTCTCTGGGGTAATTACTCAGTCTTTGAAGCACAACAGTGGCCTTAGATCATTCATAAACTGCATATGTTCCACTACCTCTTTGCCAAAAGAGCCAGTGGGCTAGATTTGGCCTGTGTGCAGTTGTTTGCTAACCCTGTTAATAATATGCATGGGTGCTTTCTGGAAGTCTTTATTCTTGAGATCCTTTTATATTTATAAAGAACAAACTCTCTAAAAGTTAAGATTCAAGGAGATAACTCATCCTCTTTTCTGACAATAATTTTTGACAAGTATGTAGCAGTATAGAAGGACACAATGAAGGCAATTAATTTTTACAGAAAAATCAACTTATCAACCTTGGTATTCATGGCTATCCCACCAATATCACTCCAATATCAGGATCTGTGCCATGTACTGGGTGGCTAAAGAAAATCACATTGCTAATTAAAAATAGCCACATACTCTTCCTGCCCTCCAGGAGTTTTGTGCTCTACTGGGAGTGAAGGTGATAATTTTGCAGAGGGCAGTAAATAGAACTAGTACATTCAAAAAAATTAAAGTATGAGATACAAATGCTTCATGAGCAGTGAAACATTTTCCAAAGAGATTAAAAGGAGAAAATGGTTTGGTCACAGATATCAGGCAAGCGTCTATATAAGAGATACTGTTTCAGTTAAGGTTGAAGGATTATACCTATACTTCAACAGACAGTGTTACAGAAGATAGGGTAATGAGAAAGCAATGTTGCTAGATGGAAGGGCGGAAACAAGGGAAAGGTGATGACAATGGGGAAAGCAAGTTGCTTTGGCAGCAAATATTCAAGTCAGGAATGTATAAGACTGAAAAGTAAGTCTGCAACACCAAGATATTTAACCCAACAAAAATGCCCTGCCTCTGAAGGATATTAGCGTGGTAGATACACATTTATTCCTTGATTAATGGTTTCCCACCTGCCCTCAGGTAAATGTGTATGATGCATATGTGTATATTACCTAAGGATGCTGTTGGTATTGTCTGTTTTAAGTTGTGACATAAAGCATACTTAACATGATTTAAGTTGTTTTAGGGGTTTCAGGGGCCAGGAAAAAAAAAAGAAAAAAAGCATTATCTGGATATTTCACAATTGATGAAAGCTGCCTTTGCAGATGTTGTGCCCAAACTTAAAGCAAGAAGAGAAAAGATGCACCAAATGTAGTGACTCTTTACTGGGGAATGCCAAACTTTCCAAAATCATATATTTCCAGTATCAAACTTTCCACCAATCAGATTTTTCCATTTATATTTTGTGACACACAAATGGATCAAATGGCCACTGCTTTTTCTAGGGTATATGGGGAAAATAGCTTTTTGGCTTTTCTCCCTTTCATGGAGGAATTGAAGGGGGTACCAGAGGATTTAGAGAAGTTTTAAAGATTCACACAGAAACAACTATAGGAATTCTTAAGTATTTTATAAGAATTTTCAAAAGATGATTTTAGCCAAATTATAATTTATTTATTTCCAATAACAATAAATTTGATAAATTTATTCAGAAAATGTTTTCTGAAATAAAGTAAATAGATATATCAGAGCCAAGCAATACAGCTGGAATGTGTTAGAGTAGGCTGTGACCAAATATTCAAAGCTTTTCTGTTTGAAATTATATTAGCATCTACTTAGACTGAATACTTATTTGTGGTTTATGAGTGGCATATTATAGTGTGAAATTGGTATAAAACTTCTGAGGAGTTACAGTCAGAAGATCTGAAATATAATCTAAAGCCCACCATTTACTAGCTATTTAGTTGTACTAAAGTCATTTAGCCACACAGGACATCAGCCTCCCTTTCATCATTTCTAAAATGAGTGTGATAATAATTGCCCTTCACCCTGTGTGGGTTTGTTACAAGACCAAAATGAGGTGATATTTTTTAAATTGTTTCATCGACAGCAAAACACTCTAATGTGTCTGTCTCTTGCTCGCTTTCTCTCTTTTTTTTTTCCTTTCCTGCTCATGTATTTCACACATAAAACTCTCCCTCTCAAAATCTTGAGATTATAAATGTCATCATAGAGATTATATTCAGTACCTCTCCAATAGCTTCTGTCACTGTTTGTATTTTTTTCTTCATAGACCAAACTGAATCACGCTATTAGGTTTTCCTTCTTTAATGATTATATCTATTTCTCACTTCAAATGCTTTTATCTCTGACCCCTAGCTCCTCTGAAAGCTTTTCAAATATAATGAGTTATTCTTCTGTTTGTTTGGACATTGAGATTCATATATCAAGAATAGGGAAGATTGTAGCGGAGGCACTTCTGTCTTGGAATATAATTAATGGCTGACATGACTTTTGCCTCATTAAAAATGAAGAAGGTTTCCTCTTCTTCAAGGTAACTGAGGAGCTGTGAGGCTTTGAACTGTGTAAGGTCGATGTAGTTCCTCTTCTCTTCAATTACTAGCACTCATCACCACTAGTTGTATTAAAATTTTTAAATATTGTTGAGCATATTCTCTGCAAGAAGACAATAAATTCATATACATATTTATATATGATTTTGAATATAAACACTTAAAATAATAGAATATGATTAATTTACCAAAAATTTGAATAATATGTAATCTTTATGTGTGGTGTTTTAATGATTATCTATAAACACATTCCTATCTATACTTATGAGTACCTTCACATACATGTTAAGAGTGAAATTAACAGAAAATACAACTCAAATTAGCATAAACAAAGTAATTTTATTGACTTAGGAATCTGACTTATCTAAATTTATAAGTTTAATTACATATGAATCTGAAAGTCTAGAATTCCTCTTTAGGCTTCAGGAAAGGATTGATCCGAAGGCTTAAGTGATTTTACAGCCTGTCAGCTTTGATTTCATTGGTGAAGGTTATATTTTAAGGCAGGCTTCCCTCATGATCTTAATCTATGCTATCTACTCTACCTGTTCCATATGGTTCTAAATTAATATTCATAACATTTCCCTAAAAGTCCCTAATCCCCTCTGTTTAGACCATCTATATCACATGCCTATCTCTGAGCCAACCAATCACCATGGCCACTGCTTACTGACTTAGCTTAGGTTATAAATTCCACCTCTAGAGACTGAAGCTCTTGAAAACAAAATTAAGTATGCCAGAATGCCAATAATCAAAGTGCAGTCTATTTCCATGATAAAAAAGAGTCAATTTTATGTGTGTATGTAGGTACACTTAGTGTCTGGATTCTAACTGCTTCTGATATAAAATATAAAGACAAGCATTCTCCAAAGAACACAGGAAATAATTTTGTTGTCATGAACAATTAAAATTCAGTTGAACTCCATAAAATACCCACTTGGAGGGGTCAGAATGGTAAATATTATTGATTTCATATAGGTTAATTTATATTTTCTTATGTATTTAAATGATATGAAAATTTTCTTTATATTAACACTTCAATTTAACTCCTTGTGGTCTGAATTTTTTCTGAACATATATTACAAATAATGTACTTCAAACCCAAGCTAGAAATTAGACTGTATTACAGGAAAATGTATACAGTAATGGCTCATATAATGAGCTTTTACATTATTAAATTCTCTCTCTGTGTTTACAAATTGAGCTTTAGATTTAGTCATTTTCAGAATGTAATTCAGTTTGTAAATGTTTATATATGCTTCTCTCCATAAGGATTTGGCAATTTCTGACTTAAGTCTGTAGTCACACAGTTCTTTTGATGACTTGTTGGAATAGAACCTAACTCCCTCTCTTCAATAAATGTGTATCTTGCCTGAGGCAACACTTAGGCTATAATGGCTATCATGTGGCAGAGCCAGAGATATTTATGTTCTGGAACCTCAAGAACCAATGTCCACACAGGGTTTATTACATGAAATCAGTCATGTGGAAGACAAAGGAGAAAGGAGAGTTCCTGTTATAGTTAAACCTGTTAAGGTGATAAGCAAGTGAAAGGTGGTTTAGCAGAAGGCTGACTCTGGCTATTGACACAGAGTTGCCTTTGATAATTCATAAAAGAACCTTCTCTGAGAAGAAAACTTAATCTCCCTCATCCCAATGATGACTACAAAAATTAAGTCACTGTGCAGAAAACAATTTACGGAGGTGAACTCTTACTCTAGACAGATGTAGGCCATATCAAGCTGTGCAGCTTGAAGAAGGAAAAAGCAGACTGGATTTCAGACTTCTGCTTGAGCCCTGATGGTCAGGATGCAATCTGGGCAGCCTTAGGATAGCCAACACGTTTGGTTCAATCTCACTCTCTATATCTGGACTAAATTTGTTTTTATTGATAGTCATTTCAGATATATGAAATATGTATGAGGGTAATCAGTAAAGTATATCAGTTGGGTGATACAAATGAAAGATGATGTTCCTTTCAAAATAAGGTATTAAAATAATTGATTGTTTTGGATTTTAATCTTATTTTGTAATTTAAAAAAAATCACTTGTATTTTGACTCTCACTATACGTTCCTCTAATTATAAGTTTAAATATTTCAACTGAAATAAGATAATCATGGTGGTGGGAGGAAAGTGTATAACTCTAGCCCTAAACAACTCATGGAATTTATAGAAGTATTGTGGAGCTTTCCTCGAAACTCAGTTGGTAAAGACTCCACCTGTAATACACGTGACCCTGGTTTGATCCCTGGGTTAGGAAGGTCTCCTGGAAAGAAATGATAACCCACTGCAGTATTTTTGCCTGGAAAATCCCATAGACAGAGGAGCCTGATGGGCTAAAGTCCATGGGGTTGCAGGTGTTGGACACAGCTTAGTGACTATACCACCACCATCATAGAAATATCACATGCATATATATGCATGTGTACACAGAAACATGCATACACTCTACACACACACACGCACACATAATTAGGATGTATCCTTTTTATTTTATGATACAGTCCTTTAAGTTAAAATATCCAAATATTTTTCCTGTTCAAATACTAACTGCTTTCTTAAGGCAAGTGTGAATTGTTCTTCACATGTCTGATTAAGAAATTCAACTCTTCTTATTTCTTTGAACCTGTCTTCTCTATCATATTTCAAGTTTTCATCATCTTTGGTTGGAATTGTTCCCATAAATATCTTTCAGTTTTCAGGTAGTCCTTCATGTGTGACTAGTGTAATTTATCAGGGAAAGTGGATCTGAGTGTTACTCTCACTCATTTTCAAACCTTTCCTCTAATGTGTATGAGCTTTATAATCTCTAACCTCTGCTACACTCTCAAATTTACCTGTTGTAATTTCCTCTTTATTCCTTCATAAATTACCACCACTTACACATGAACTGAAGAATTACAAGTATATAGTCCCTTATTTACCATTTTAAAAATTAAAAAAAAAACTTCCAGAACAATTTAATTTTTGTAATTCATCAGGTAGCAAAACTGATCCTGACCTGTTGTGAGACTCATATTGACTCTATGTACCCAATTAATGTACACATGTATGTTTCACTGTAGAAATTTATATATATATATATATATAGATATAGATAGATAGATTATGAGATGCAGCCCCAGACCCCAGTGAGATATTCTGTAATCTTCTGTATATGGACTAAATTCTTGTTGTGTAGTTACTAAGTCATGTCCAGCTCTTTGTGACCCTGTGGACTGTAGCCCACCAGGTTCCTCTGTCCTTGGGATTTTCCAGGCAAAAATGCTGGAGCAAGTCGCCATTTCTTTCTCCAGGGAAAATTCTAGTATTTTGACACCCACTTGTTGGCAAGATTTTTAGAAAAAAGTTTGTGAATTTATAATTGAAACAAAACCTGATATAGCCAAACCTCTGTGTACTTGTTCATGTTGAAATGTCACAACTGCATCCTAATGTCTAATTAACCCTTAACTAGACAATCTAAATTGTATGAGTCCATTTATAGGTGTTTTTTTAAATAAATACACTGAAACATTCTTTTGAGATTTCCAACAATGTGGAAAATAAAACTTGCACGTGAACCATGTAGTCTAGACATATTGACAAAATTTAAAAAAATTAAGGATGTCATGCATGCATAAAATATATGTAGATACTAGTCTGTTTTTCTATAAGCATACAGTGATTGATATTCAATATAAAATTAATAATGTGTTTTCTTACTGTTTTATTACTTTTCAAAGAATTACAATAGTATACAGTACACTTCTCATAAATGGAGAAATTGCATATCAGTCTATCATCACAGATAAGTGATTTTAAAAAGGATAACAGTTTCCAATACTGCATTATGAATATGATGTTAATACTGTATGCCACAAACATTTTTAAAAATATTTATTTGGCTGTACAGGATCTTAGTTGTAGCATGTGGGACCTAGTTCCCTGACCAGGGCTCAAGTCCAAGCCCTGCTTTGGGAGTATAGGGTCTTAGCCACTGGACCACCAGGGAAGTTCCCATAAACATTTTTATAATGGTTTATTTATTAATGTATAGGCAAGGCTATCATGAAGCAATCATTGGATTACACTAGGTACAGTAAAGCTGATATTGTATTTCTTCTTCCCTGTTGTCAATGCATAGATTAGACCTTTAAACAAGACTAAATTTCTTTTTTTAATATTTATTTATTTATTTGGCAATGCCAGGTCTTAATTACAGCATGTGGGATTTTTAGTTTGGCATGTGGGATCTAGTTCTCTAACCAGAACCAAACCTGGGCCCCCTGCAATGAAAAGACAGAGTCTTAGTCACTGGACCATCAGGAAAGTCCCATGTTTTCATTTCTCACATTATCTTATTGTTTAGGCCCAGAATTAGTAATATGTATAACATCTACAGTGTTTTGTATTATATAAGACAACACTGATATAAATATTAATAAACCATCCTAAACAGATGGTGTAAACTTGCATTATTGTTAAATATGGTACAGTACTATAAATATATTTTTCTTATAATTTTCTCAATAATATTTTCTTCTTTTTAGCTTTTTTGTGAGAATATAGTATGGAATACATATGTTAATTTTCTCTATACTAACGGTAAGACTTCCAGCCAGTAGTAGTCTATTAGTGGTTAAGGTTTGGGAGTCAAAAGTTAGACTCAGGGACTTCTCTGGCACTCCAGTGGTTAAGACACTGCCCTTAAATTGCAGGGGTGCACAAGTTCAACACTTGGTTGAAAAACTAAGATCTTTCATGTCACACAGTGTGGCCAAGGGAAAAAAGAAAAGGCTCAGATTTTCAACTCCTTAGGATTAAGGGCCCCTAACCTTCACATTGTTTAAGAAGCAGTTGTATTTCTTTCTCGTCCTTTTACAAAAATCCCATATATCAGTCAATATCCATCTCAGTCCTTTCCCTGAGCTTGCTAGGATCTTAAAGGAAGCCCAAAGGTATGCTATGGAGCTTCACATATCAAGTGATAAATACCCAGTAGGTGAAACTGTGGTCCCCTCTCAGATCCTAATTGGAATTATAATGACCCTGAGCACATCTGGGAAAGATCATTTTCTGATCAGTGTGAAGGCAGGACTGAAAGTAGCCCAGAAAAAAATAATCTGCTATGTCCTGTTTCAGCAATAACACAGGAGTCCAATGAGAGCCCCGTTGCCTTTCTTGAAAGGCTGTAAGAGGCCTCCAAAAGTTTACCAGTCTGAACTTATACTCTTACGAGGGACAGGTAATTTTTAAAGGACAAATTCCTGTCCCAATTTGCATCAGACATCAGGATGAAGTTACAATAGCTAGAGCAGCAGGACCCTGCTGCCTCTTTAGATGAGATGGTCCTGACAGCCACCAATACCTTTTATAACAGAGAACAGGAGAGGGAGGCCAAGGCCCAGGAAAGGGAGAAAAGGAAAGAGATAAAGTATGCCCAGATGCTTCCCGCCCTCCAGGGAAACCCTATAGCAAACCCCAAGTCCTTGAAGGACAACTCATGAGGCAAATGTTTAATCTGTAGACAGGCAGGACGTTGGGCCAAAGAGTGTCCAAACCATGACAAGTCTCCCAAAACAGCTTGCTATAGATGCCATCTATTGGGAGATTGGGTGGTACTCTGTCCTTGGGACCCAAGCCCCAAGGTCAAGTGCCAAGCCTTCCCTCATGGTGGTTCAACAGGACTGAAACAGCCTGTTCCAGCCAGCCCACCTGTCACAGATAACTATTATGGGGCTAGAGCCAGGGGTGCAACTGGATGTGGCAGGTAGGTCCAAGAATTCCTTGGTCAACACAGGGTCTACCTACTCTGTCCTGACCTCCTACTCCAGAGCCTTCTCCTCCCAAACCTGTACCATTTTGGATGAGACAGGAAAAACAACTACAAAAAGATTCACTGAGCATTTCCTTATTGCTGTGATGGACAAATATCCCCCAAGCCCCCCGCAAGTTTCTGGTGGTCTCTGAGTGTCCTACTCCCTTATTGGGAAGAGATCTTTCTCTGCCTTTGAAATCTTGCAGCTATTGAAGTCCTGATAGAAGATGCTTTAAAACTCTTCTCTTGAGGGCAAACTATTTTTATCAGTCACCAAGTGAAACAACTCCTGAATGGGAGAAGCCAGAAACACTGGGCTGGAGGAAGCACAAGCTGGAATCAAGATTGCTGGGAGAAATATCAATAACCTCAGATATGCAGATGACACCACCCTTATGGCAGAAAGTGAAGAAGAACTAAAAAGCCTCTTGATGAAAGTGAAAGAGGAGATTGGAAAAGTTGGCTTAAAGCTCAACATTCAGAAAACTAAGATCATGGCATCTGGTCCCATCACCTCATGGCAAATAGAGGGGGAAACAGTGGCAACAGTGTCAGACTTTATTTTTCTGGGCTCCAAAATCACTGCAGATGGTGATTGCAGCCATGAAATTAAAAGACATTTGCTCCTTGGAAGGAAAGTTACGAACAACCTAGACAGCATATTAAAAAGCAAAGAGATTACATTGTCAACAAAGGTCCGTCTCGTCAAGGCTGTGGTTTTTCCAGTGGTCATGTATGAATGTGAGAGTTGGACTATAAAGAAAGCTGAGTGCCAAATAATTGATGCTTTTGAACTGTGGTGTTGGAGAAGACTCTTGAGAGTCCCTTAGACTTCAAGGAGATCCAACCAGTCCATTCTAAAGGAGATCAGTCCTGGGTGTTCATTGGAAGGACTGATGGCTGAAGCTGAAACTCCAATACTTTGGCCACCTGATATGAAGAGCTAACTCATTTGAAAAGACCCTGATGCTGGGAAAGATTGAGGGCAGGAGGAGAAGGGGACAACAGAGGATGGGATGGTTGGATGGCATCACCGACTTGATGGACATGGGTTTGGGTGAACTCCAGGAGTTGGTGATGGACAGGGAGGCCTTGCGTGCTGCAGTTCATGGGGTCACAAAGAGTTGGACATGACTGAGCAACTGAACTGAACTGAACTGATCAAAGAATCCTCAGATATCAAGTAGTGCTGATGGATAATCCAGGCCTGATTATGTCCCCTTGTGAGGTTCTTAACCCAGCCACCCTCCTGCCTACCCCCAAGGGCTCTCTCCCCTTTCACTCTTGCTAGAAACCTTGGACCATTGGACAAAATCTCAAGCTGGACTGTCAGAAGATACTCTAACCAATCCTGAGGAAATCTGGTGCACTAATGAAAGAAGCTTTGTCTTGGATGGAAAAAGAAGAGCCAGATATGCAGTAGTCTCCAATATTGAGACCATAGGGGCTAAACCTTTGCCACAAGGTACTTCAGCCCATTTAGCTGAGCTCATAGCTCTGACTCAAGCTTTAGAGCTGGGAAGAGGAAAAAGAGTAGTATTTTTCACTGACTCCAAGTATGCATTTCTGGTGTTATATGCACATGCTGCTGTTTGGAAAGAAAGAGGCCATTTGACCACTTCAGGGTCCCCAATCAAATATGGTGATCAAATCCTTAGACTTTTGGAGGCATTTCATCTGCCCACTGAGGTTTCAGTCTCCCACTGTAAAGGACACCAAAAAGGGAGCACAGACGTGGCACGAAGGGACCAAGCAGCTGATCAGGCAGCTAAGAGAGCAGCATTACAGAACCATGACCTAATAGGGGTGGTCACCTTAGTTCTATAGACTAGTTTGCCAGAAACTCCTTCATATACTGAAGGTGAAACTCTTAAAGTTAAGAGTAAGGGCTTTCAAGATCATATGGTGTAGTTACACAAGAAAGGACTCCTTTTTCTGCCTGGGAACCTCCAATGGAAGTTGGTTAACTCCTTATATGCCACCACTCATTTAGGGGAAAAGCCCCTTCAAAGAGTTACTAGAAAGATCCTTCAATGGAGCAGGCTTCCAAATGATTATAAGGCAAGTGGTCTCCTCTTGTCCAATTTGCCAATTAAACAACCCCCAAGAAGCTTGAAGACTGCAGCTGGACCAGGAGGAGGTGGTTAAAAAACTTCTCCATGAAATCATTCCAAGATTTGATCTGCCCAGGTCATTACAAAGTGACAATGGGACATCATTTACTTCTACAGTCACCAAAGGGGTCTCTAAAGCATTGGGCATTGCTTATTATCTCCATTGTGCCTGGAGACCTAAGTCTTCAGGAAAAGTAGAAAGAGCCAACCAATTCTTAAAATCAGCGATTAAAAAAAAAAAAAAAAAGATAACCCAGGAGACCTCCCTGGGATGAAAGGAGGCTTTACCAATAGGTCTCCTCCACACCCATATTGCTGTGTTACTCCTAAGGGATAGGTTGGTCTTAGTCCTTGTGAGATGCTATGTGGGAGACCTTTTGTTTATGTCAGTGACCTCTTCCTAGATCCAGAGGCTCAGACCCTCCAGTCATACCATGGCCACTGGGCAATTCCAACAGGATATACACTTGTAGGGTGTCAATCAGGACCCAAAAGATTCTAAAGAGTCATCACTATAAGCTCCAGGGACTCAAGTCCTAATTAAAGTTTGGAAAGATGGGTCCCCAAAGACTCAACTTCAGCCCCTATGGAAGAGCCCCTACCCTGTAATACTTTCTACCATCACAGCAGTAAATGTACCAGGGCATGACTCCTGGTTTCACTACTCATGAGTCAAGCCATGGAAGCAAACAGAAAAGAACTCTCAATACACCTGTGAGCCCCTGGGAGATCTCAGAAACATATTCAGAACTACAAATGAGTACCATCCTAGTGAACACAATTAAGCTTCTGGGGATAGATTTCTCAGGATAGCTCTAAAGAGTCAACACAGCTTGGCAGGAGTTGTACTCCAAAAGAGACAGGAGATAGATCTCCTGATACCTGAACAAGGAGGGACTTGAGCCATCTAGAATGAGATGTGTTGTTTCTGGGTAAATTAAGAAAGTCTAAGTTAAAGAAAGTCTCAGTCCTCAACAAAAACATTCAGACCCTACAGGATCTCAAAGAATGAGCTGGAGAGTTCTCAGGTGGCTACCATCTTTCTTTAGGGGATCCTTCTGGTGATGGGAAATTTGGAGTTGGCTAATGCCCCTACTAGTCCCTTTAATCACCATATTGATGCTGCTTATGATTGCTCCATATATTATCAATTGTCTAGCTGGTTTTGTCTCTGCCCAGGTCAACAAGCTACAGCATGCAGTGCCAGTTCAACAGGAATATATAAAACTACAGCTGAACACAGAAAATATCACTCATCCTTAGATGGACACTGCCATAAGGATTCTGAGGCTTGAGACTAGCAAGACGGGGAGGCCCAGTGGCCCTCACTGTCCCACTTCAGCAGGAAGTATCCAGAGAGAGCTCAATGTCCCTATTCCCAAAGATTTGGGCCTCCCATCTCTTGAAGTGGGAATGTTAGGTAGTTTGAATAGGAAAAAAAGAGTCCAAAATGGTGGTGGTTAAGAGACAAAGAAAGGGAAAGCCCCTGAAAATAAAACAAAGGAAGGTCCAAGGGCCAGAGTGAGAACCTCAGGTAAAACAAACAGTCCTCCTGGCTAGCCCAATTTACATAGGGCAAGTTCAGGGGGAAGAGAGAAAAAAAAAAAATCTAAAAAGAGAAGCCAAAATTTGTCCTAGGGCATCTCTTCTCTTTGAGTCTTTTGTGTTAGCCCACCCTCATGCATCAAGGATGTATTTTCCTTTACTTTCTAAATAAAACTAAGCTGTAACACGGGGCTGTAACACTGGTCCCTCTGAGAAAATTACACAGGGCTGTAACACTGATCTGTCTGAGGGCTGCAGCACTGGTCTGTCTGTCATTTCAAACTTTTGTTGCAACAAGCCAGAACCGAGGAAATTGCAAACTCCCCTGACATTTATATTATTGGTTCTAATCATTATCTCAGTAAATAGTAGTGACTTAATTAATGTTGGGTTAATGCTTATTAAAAATATATAGGAAATAATCCTAGCAAGAACAAAATATTTATTTTCCCCCAATATTAAACCACATTGTCATCTGAGACAAAGTTTTGTGGGGTCACTATCAAAATTTCACTTCAGGCTATCTCAGAATAAATTTAAATAAATAAATTTGGAACATTCTTGAATGGATGAATGAAAATGTGAAAGTGTTAGTTGCTCAATTGTGTCCAATTCTTTGTGACCCTATGGACTGGATTCCACCAGGCTCCTCTGTCCATGGAATTCTCCAGGCAAGAATACTCGAGTGGGTAGCTCTTCCCTTTTTCAGGGGATCTTCCCTATTCAGGAATCAAATCCTGGTCTACTGCACTGCAGGCAGATTCTTTATGGATGGTCTGAGGCATCAGGCAAGCCCAAAACATTCTTGTTGAATGCCTAATTGCTACTTAACTTACCAGCATGGAAAATGTTAATGAATATTATTCATATCCTTATTTGTTTTAAGATAACTAGCATTTATTAGTCATAGCAATAATACAGACAAGACACGAAATTTGGGGAACCTTCCTGATGGTCCAGTGGTTAAGACTCTTCATTGCTATTGCAGGGCATGTGGGTTTGATCCTTGGTCAATCAGGAACTAAGATCCTTCAAACCATGCAGCCAAGAAAAAAAAAAAGAAGAAGAAGAAGGACAAAAAAGACTAAAGTTTTAATATTTTATTAAAATCATTTAACAGAATATTTACTCTCACATCTCCATCTTCTATGTTTTTAATTTTGAATGCTTATTGTACACAAAATTTTTGAAGAAAGTAGCCAATTGCATTTTTCTGTCACTTGAAGGAAAAAATGCTACCATGCTTAAGTTATTTAAATGCAAATTATCAGTAGTATCAAAGTGCATCTCTTCTAGATTTGCTGTATGATAGGAATTACTCTTCCATGTAAGGGAACTGAGAGAGAAAATATTCTGCTCAATTTGACATTTGTTTTCTCTTCTGAGTTTATCTACTTAAAAAAAATATGCTGAGATCTTATGGAAGGCAAAATGACATGTATATCTTCGCTGAAAAGACGGATGCTTGGCTTTGTTCAAAACCACTGTCTTACTATTAACTGTGATATTCAATTTATCTACTTCAGATGGATAAAGAGATAAATTGACTGCAAATGTAAAATGATGATTCTGAAGAGACTCAGTTACCATCCAAACGTGCATTGCATTTGATTTGCTTATTTTAATATTCAATAGCTTCAAAATATAACTGAGCATTCTTGGCTTTTTATTCCTGCTATGTGAGGCATTAACAATATTGCATTCAATGCTCGTATTTTTTTCTCAACAACTATTAGTAAAACTTGAATATCAGTGATAGTCAACATTTTTAAAAGATGTTTTTCTACAGTCAAGGAGTTAACTAATTTAAGTGAAATATCATGACATTCTTATTGCGTGGTTATGTAAGCAAGTTAGCAGACTAATCTTCCCAATTTGTGATATCATGTCAAGTATATAGCTTTGTTATGTACATTAGCTGAATCATTTGCCTGTGGCATGTTTTGGTGCAAATAGACTCTAACTATAAGTTGCAGTGTATCTTTATTCTGAAATTTAAATGACTGAGTTTTCAGCTGCTATTTATCATGTGGCTGCTGCCAAAAAGCAAGCAACTTAAAAATTAGAGGTTATGGTTAAAAATGTTTTAACTTTCAGAAATTTTAACTTTTCTGAATTTTCAGAAATTTTGTTTTAGCTGCCTGTGTATCATGAGTAAAATTATGTAAAATTCCAGTAACTAAAATTTTTTTGTCATTAATATACTTTTATGTTCTTCCAGATGCCTGTTGATTGGCAGTTATTAGTAAATACCTGTAGCCTCTCCAGGATCCATTAACTCCTTTTCTGTCTGTGTTCATCTCTCCTGCCTGGCCCAAATTGAACTCAGTTTACCTAGCACGTACTGGATTTGGGTCAGAATGCTCCCAGTCTTTCACGCGGGTCCTGAGTAGTTTAGCCACTTATTATAATTCAATTTGTGCCTAAGATTCTCTTGGCCATAATTCAATAATGAAAACATGATGCCTTTCAGGTCAGTCAGAACCGACTGGTCAACTGGTCTCAGTTCGGGGGCTTTAAATCTAGAAAAGATTGTATAAGTACTTCAGGGAACTGTCAGAGTCCTGTTGGATGTTAATACTACAGAAATAGAGCTGAGAAAAAAAAGAAAGGGACTTTGCCCTGGTCACAATTGAAACTATCAGTTCAGTTCAGTTGCTCAGCCGTGTCTGACTCTTTATGACTCTGTGGACTGCAGCACGCCAGGCTTACCTGTCCATCACCAACTCCTGGAACCTACTCAAACTCATGTCTATCGTGTCAGTGATGCCATCCAACCATCTCATCCTCTATTGTCCCCTTCTCCTCCCACTTTCAATCTTTACCAGCATCAGGGTCTTTTCCAATGAGTCAGTTCTTTGCATCAGGTGGCCAAAGTATTGGAGTTTCAGCTTTAGCATCAATGCTTCCAATGAGGAAGTTGAAACTATACTTGATAAATATTTATCTGATAACTTGTATCTTGAATTTATTTAGTTAAATAAATAAAATTATTTAAATAAAGTTATTGGTTAAAGAAACTGCAATATAACTGACCAACCAAATGTATTTGAATTGTTGCTTTCTGTCACTTTCAATATAAATTTCTATCTATTACAGATGGAATTGAGCATTTATTGCCTAACAATTTTCTTCTTATCAGAAAATATTCATTATTTTATTTTATTTCTATACTTTGTAACTTCTGCTAATAATCTGAGAATTGATATTATATGTGTGAACCTGTGAATACGTTATGTCATGTCTAGAACCAGGATTTTAAGACTTTCATTGAAAGAAAATGAAAGTGTTAATGGCTCAGTTGTGTCTGACTGTTCGTGACCCCATTGCAGGCAGATTATTTACCTTCTGAACCACCTTCATATAGACTAATTTTTACATGAAAATTATTGAATAAATGTTGCAAGAAGGGGGACCCCATTCCAGGGTCCAAGAGTGGGATCTTAATCTAATACTCAAAAATGAATTGTCTGAGGAGACATACATGCTGAGAACGCAAGAGACTTTATTGGGAATGGACTCCTGGGTAGAGAGCAACATAGTAAGGTTCCAACTAAAAAATATAGTCACAACCTGAAAGTAGAGTTATTTTATTTGATGAGGATATTTATGAGTCTGAGCTCAGGTGAGACCATTTCAGTAGCTCTGAGAAAACTGCTCCAAGGAGGCAGGAGGAGAAGTCAGGCAATATAGAAGTTTGCAACAAAGGGAGCAGGCAGTTTGAACATCAAAGATTAGGTAGCAAGTTAAGGAATTTGTCATTCTCTGTATGGGAAGATACAAGCCTCTGGGCTCACTGAATTAATTGCTTTCATATGCACCTCAGCTATCTAGTGCCAATCCTTCTTCACCTTGAAGAGTGGCATATATGGCTGCTTCCTGCATTCCTCCAACTCCTCAGCAGTTACTTTGAGGGGTGGCAGTATCCACTGGATCACAGTTTTGGGACAATTCACTCACATTTGGTGGCCAGAAATTGCTGATGGCTGTGACACTTCTTGTTTACTGGCATGGCAGGAAATATGTTCATCATTTCACAAAGGGAAGCCTGGTGAATGTCTCTGCCACTGGTTCACAGTCTTGGTTTTTATGGGAATGGGGTTAGTTTGATTGCCTCTGGACAATCATTCAGAGACAGGGTCCTTGCTGTGTTACACACACATCACTCAGCCAAGACGGATTCCAGTGAGAAGGATTCTGGGAGGCTGGTAGGACATACGGGCTGGCATTGATTCTCTCCTTTTGACCTTTCCAGTTGGTGGTAGCTTGTTAGTTCCAGGTTCCTTATCAGGACTTCTTGTTGTAAGATAACTCTTGCAAATGGTTACTATTTTGCCTGGCCAGGTTAGGCAGTTTCAATCAGTGGTTCCCTAATATAAGTACCAGAGTTATTTTTAGTATTTTTGAATTCATTTACATTTAGTTTCAATCAGTTAAGAAATACTCTTGAAAACTGCTTCATTTTAATACTTACAAGTGATCATGAGATTTTTGCCACTTAAATTACTATAAACTAATTAAATTCAGTAAAATATGTTTAAGCAATATTGCCTATTTTTTGACTGTTATATTTTATATTTGTATCAATTATTTCTAGTCTGAGAGAATCAAGATCAAAAATTGAAATGAATTCTGTATTCCCATCAAGAGATAATAAAGCTCATACTGATGTGATGGTAACATACATATCCTTAAGTTTTATTCTTATTTAGTTTCTAAAATTTAATTATAATTTATCTTAAAATTCTGTCATTAACTGCACTTGAGCTTCTTTTCAAGAATTCTTGCTAAGAACCCATTGTATGTCTTAGTAGAAGCTTATTGAAATAGACTTCTTTGTAAAGATTAATGTATATTAAGACTTCTGATGATTTAAGAAAAATAAAATTTATGGTAATAATATCCCCCCTTTAAGGAACTTCTAAAGGGGGAATGTTATTTCTCTGTCCTTCAGACAGTTTTCTGAAATGGATTTTTCTATAAAATGCTGAAAGACATTTGCAGTGGTGAAACTTTTTATGCTAATCAAATTTAAAGGCTGTAATTTACTTTTAATTATAAATATGAAAGTTTAAATTTTAATACTAATCTTAACCAGTTACTATGAAATCATGAGGTTGATCCTGTCAAGGTGGTCAATTTTTCCCTGGGTTATAAATTCAGATGTTCTCCATTAATTTAAATGAGCTAATATGATGTTATATCTCTCTTGAGTAATGGATATATCCTATAGGATCCAGTTCACCATGTCTTAAAAATGTTAATACTTTTCCTACTGTGATTTAAACTTTATTTGATTAGGTACTTCATTTTTGGGTTCATTTGTGATTAATGTTTTCTGGGTCAGTTCGTGAACATTCTTACTACATTTTAACATAATTTGTTTACCTCAAACAAACCATTCTCATTACTTTCCTAAAATTTAGTCTCGTTTGTCTCATTTGAGATAAGAATAGTTACTTGAAGTAGAGGAGAAAATATCAAGAAAAAATAAGGTGATTGAACTCAATAATCTATTTCTAACTGGAAACGTTGGTAGACAAAGTGGACCAAGTTCGTTAAAATATAATATTGTGTTTATATGTGGGATTTAAATACATGTGGAATAAGAAATAAATTTGCTTAAAGGTACTAACTTCTAATTATAAAATGAATAATTCATTATTGTCCTTGTCATTGTTCAGTCACTAAGTCATGTCCAACTCTTTGCAACCCCATGGACTGTAGCATGCCAAACTCTTTTCTCCTTCACATATCCACTAACTTGTTCTCTTGACAAAACTGTTAGCCTTTGCCTGGCTTCATTTTGTACTCCAAGGTCAAACATGTCCGCTATTTCAGGTATCTCTTGACTTCCTACTTTTGAATTTCAACCTGCCGTGATGAAATGTACATCTATTTTTGGTGTTAGTTCTAGAAGTTTTGTAATTCTTCTCATAGAACTGGTCAACTTCTGCCCTCTTCGACATTAATGATTGGAGCATACCTTTGGATTACTGTGATGTTGAACAGTTTGTCTTGGAAACAAACTGGGATCATTCTGTCATTTTTGAGGTTTCAGCCAAGTACTACATTTTGAACTCTTGTTGACTATGAGGGCTACTTTGTTTCTTCTAAGGGATTCTGACCCACTGTAGTAGATATAATGGTCATCTAAATTAAATTTTCCCATTCCTGTCCATTTTGCATCTACTGATTAGTAAAATATCAGTGTTCAATATTGCCATCTCCTGCTTTACCATGTCCAGTTTACTTTGATTTATGGACCTAACATTCTGTGTTCCTGTGCAATATTGTTCTTTACAGCAGTGGGCATTTCTTTTACCACCAGACACATCCACACCTAAGTGTTTCTGCTTTTGCTTCTTTCTTTCTGGAGCTATTAGTAGTTGCCCTCTGGTCTTCCCCAGTAGCATACTTGACACTTTCCAACCTGGGGGGCTCAACTTTCAATATCATATTTTTTGGCCTTTTCATACTGTCCATGTGGTTCTCAAGTAAGAATATTGGAGTGCATTGCCATTTCCTACTCCAGTGGACCATGTTTTGTTACAACTCTTCACTATGACCTGTCCATCTTGAGTGGTCTTGCAAGGCATGGTTCATAGCTTCATTGAGTTATACAAACCCTTTCACCATGACAAGACTGTGATCCTTGAAGGGTAACTATAGTTAATAATACTGTATTGCATATTTGAAAGTTACTAAGAGAGTAGATTGTAAAAGGCTTCATTACATACACATACAGTTTTTGCAACTATGTATGGTGGCAAATGCTAACTAGACTTATTGTGTTGATCATTTCACAATATCCAGAAATATTGCATCATTATTTTATATACCGAAAACTATTACAGTGTTATATATCAAACACTTGAATAAAAAATTATATATTTCCTTCAGTGTAGAATTAAAAACCACAAATGTTTTAAAAGTGAAGATTATATTACAAAATGTATTGTGATAAATATCCATCTATAAATCTGCTATAAATGTTTTTCCAAAAAAATAGGTTGACTTTTATAGCTATACTTTTGATTTTAATATTTTTCCATTCTGATATGTAGATATGACAACATAGGTTGGTCATAATTTTGAAAACAGATATAATTCTAGGCTTTAAAAAAGGTATATGATTTCAAAGTTTATTTCTGCTCTTTTTAGTTTCCATATCTTGCAGGTGAATCAGGAGCAAATGTGGCTGACAGAGTCATACCCTCAGGTAGTTATGGAATTAGGGCTTCAATTCAAAACTACTGATTTCCAACTAATTACCACCCAGTGACCAGATTGACGTAGTCATTGAGTTATATATTTGACTGCTATCACCAAACTTTACACTTATATATAAATGTTTAATTAATAGTTATACTTTTCACTTTCTCAAAGAATTGTTGGAGATGATACTATAAATATTTTGAAATACTGATCATATTTAGTCTCTTGATATTTAATGGCATACATTTTAATAAATATTTAAAGAAAGTAATCTTTAGTGTAATTTAACTTCTTGTGATAGTTAAATTTTGCATATTCAGACAGATGTGTATAGTTATATAAATAGTTAAATATTTGCATTAAGATAGATAGCAATATGAACTAGTCTCCCTTATTTGTGGTTTCAGTTTCCATGGTTTCAGTAACTAATAGTCAATCACTATCTAGAGATATTGAATAGAAAGTTGCAGAAACAACCAGCTCCTTAGTTTTAAATTGAGCACTGTTCTAGGTAGCATGGTGAAATCTCCTATTGTTTAGGAATGTGAATCATTCCTTTGCCCATCCAATCCAGTCTATATACACTACCAACCCAATAGTCACTTAGTAGCCACCTTGGTTTTTAGATCAACTGCCATGATATTGTAGTGCTTGTCTTCAAGTAATACTTGTTTACTTAATAATGCCCTAAAGTACAAGAGTGTTGATGCTGGCAATTCGCTTATGCCAAACAGCAGCAGTGAAGTTCTCCCTTTGTGTGAAAGGTGATAGTTCTCAAGAAGGAAAAAAAAAAATTATTTTGCTGTCACATCTCAAAATGCATATGCTATAGCTACAGTGCATGATGAATGCTTAGTTAAAATGGAAAAGATATTACATTTATGAGTGGAAATCACAAACAGAAAACATACTCTGATTGACAATGAAGTGCTGTGCCAGAAAGAATTGAGCTATAGACACCTTCAGCAAGGCATCCCTAAGCCATTTATTGCAAACTATATCATAGGTATGTATGTATAGAATAAAACATAATATGCCTAGGGTTTGGTACTATGCACAGTTTCAAAGCATCTACTGGGAGTCTTGAAATTTTTCCCTTGTGGATAAAAGGAGACTATTGTCTATGTGTGTGTGTATGTATATATCTTCTGGAGAATATACATATTCTTCTGGGGGAGACCCACTGAGATAAGGAAATAAATGGTCGGGTAGTATTTTGATATCTCCTCACAAAGTATAATGCTTAAGATGGGATAGTTTTCTGTCACTGAAATGCATTAGTAGAAATAATGCTGCCACACTGTATCAGTTTTGATCATTGCATCAGTCGTGTAACTCATGGCATTACCATGATATGTAGAACATTATCTTGTCAATCCTCTTCCCTTACAGGCAACACTTTCCAGCTAATTTGTCATCTTATATAAATTTTGCCTGTATTAAATTGAAATATACTAATATCAGTCTAACATATCTCACTCAGCATATTTTTGAGGTTCATTAATCTTGCTCCATGTATCACTTATCCCTTCCTTCTTATTGCTGTGTGTTATTTCCATTGTATCAATATATCATAATTTGTTTCTATATTATCAAGTTGACTGATGTTATGGTTTTTCCAATTTGAGAGTTTTATAAATGTTTGTAGATTATTCCATGCGGAATAATCATGAGTAAACCTTTGTGGCGGTGGTTTAGTTGCTAAGTCGTGTTCGATTTTTGCAACCTCATGGAATGTAGCCTGCCAAATTTCTCTGTCCATGGGATCTCCAGGCAAGAATACTGGAGTGGGTTGTCATCTCCTTTTCCAGAGAATCTTCCCGACCCAGGAATCAAACCCTGGTCTCCTGCATTGCAGGCAGCTTATTTACCGGCTAAGCTACAAGGGAAGTCCGAATAAAACTTTAAATGATTAACTGTTTTTCTTCTGGATTTCTGTGTCAGCAAGGTATGTTTACATTTACAAAAATGATTGGATTTACAGAGTGTTCATATAATTCTATATTGCCATTAGAAGTATATGAAAAAATGGACAAATAGGTCAAAAAGTTGAGCATTCAGGACAGAGAAGCCTGGTGGGCCACAGTCTATGAGGTTGCAGAATTGGACAAAAATGTTGAGAGTCCAATTTGCTGTGTATCTCTGCCAGAAAATTAATGTGGTCAGTGTTTTTAACTGTAACTGTTCTAATGACTGTGTAGTGTAATTGCATTATGTTTTTAATTTGCATTTCCCTGATGACTATAAATGTTGACCTCTTCTTCATGATTATTAATCTCTAATATGTATTCTTTTGTGTTAAGCCCCAGCCCATTCTAATTGTGTTTTCTTTTTTATTATTGATTTGAATTGGTTGTGTACATAACCTTGTTGGAATCTTTGGTCAGGTATGTGTGCTAAGAGAATTTTCTCCTAGTTTGTGTCTTGCTTATACATGTTTTCAAACTTGCTCTTTGAGTAGTTTCCATCTCTCTTATTTCTGCAGATTTCAGTCACTTCCTCTGAGAACCTTAATTCCTACTTCATCAATTTACCAAAACCCTCTCCACTGTGCTTTGAGCAACTCTCTACCTGTGTCCCATTTTGGAATGGACCTTCAGGCAGAATGTTAAGGTTACTGTGGGGCTCATCTCAGTTTTCCTTTTGCTATTGTTTACAATATGTGCTGCTGCTGCCTCTTGCCTTTCATTGAGAAATAGTCATTTAACATTTTTTCCTTGTTTTATAGTTGTCTGTGGCAGACACACTATGTGGCATGAGTTTCCCCTTAACGACTAAAAGCAGAAATTAACCTTTCTTTTCTTAAAAAAAAACAGGTTTTTATGCTGGTATTTTTGAGTAGATTAATTTCAAAAGTGATTTCATGAAGGAATGAATTGAGTCAGTGTTTCTAAAGAACTGTATTTACTATAAAATCCGCATGTTGTTCAAGTGCAGATTTAATTAGACAGTGATTCAAAATGTTTTCATGTTTTAACACTTGGGAATTCTTTAGACTTACCATGAAAATTATTTTAAGCATCAACAAATCACAGGAAAAATTAACATTCTATGGACTTTACAGACTTATACTATGAATAAAAATTTAAAAATTAAGATCATTTATCTTGTCCAATTGTCATGACAGAAATATGCCAATAATTTCATTAGAGATACTCAGCTCAGTCTATTTGTAGATTCTCTGGTTGAATGATTTCCAAATGTATTTTACATATAGGCTTTAATGACACTGAGAAAAATGTTAGGATTTTAAACATTACATAGTTTACTGGAATAAGTTAATATAATTGAAATGTTTGATATTTAAAATGTATTAACACTTATTTGATTCATATTTGTCATAGAATAGTTTGAATTCTAAATATTGTATTAGAACTGCTATTTGAATTTTCAGTAAAGAAAAATAAATCTTACTTTCAAAATAAAAATTATTTAAAATATGATTCTTCACAGACAGTTAATACAGGACTTAATTATAAGTACATTATCCTATATTATTACTTTATGGTTATAATTGTATTTAGACTATTGAAGCTGAAAGATTTTTAAGATAACAAATGCTTTTTAAAAGAGATCTTCTTTGTTTATCCTGGACTTTTGTACCCCTTCAAGCTGCTTGGAAGAATGACTTTAAAATCCTATTAAAACGCTGTCTTTATCATCTTCTAATTATATTGAACGTTTGCAATAAGGAGTTCATGATCTGAGGTACAGTCAGCTCCCAGTCTTCTTTTTGCTGACTGGATAGAACTTCTCTATCTTTGGCTGCAAAGAATAAAATCAGTCTGATTTTGGTATTGCCCATCTAGTGATGTCCATGTGTGCCATCTCTTGTGTTGTTGGAGGAGAGTGTTTGTAATGACCAGCACGTTCTCTTGGCAAAATTATGTCAGCATTTACCCTGCTTCATTTTGTACTCCAAGGCCAATTTTCCTGTTACTCCAGGTATCTCTTGACCTCCTACTTTTGCACTCCAGTCCCCTATGATGAAAAAGACATCTTTTTCTTTTTTTGGCATTAGTTCTAAAAGGTTTTGTAGGTCATTATAGAACCATTCAACTTCAGCTTCTTTGACATTAGTGGTTGGGACATAGACTTAAATTACTGTGATATTGAATGGCTTGCCTTGGAAATGAAGAAATCATTCTGTCATTTTTGAGACTGTACCTAAAAGTACTGCATTTTGGACTCTCTTGTTGACTATGAGGGCTATTCCATTTCATCTAAGGGATTCTTGGACATAGTAGTAGATATAACGGTCATCTGAATTAAATTATCTCATTCCGGTACATTTTAGTTCACTAATTCCTAAAATGTTGATGTTCACTCTTGCCATCTCCTATCTGACCATTCCAATTTACCTTGATTCATGGACCTAACATTCCAGGTTCCTATACAATATTATTCTTTACTGCGTTGGACTTTATCACCAGTCACATCCACAACTGGGCATTGTTTTCGCTTTGACTCCATCTCTTTGTTGTTTCTGGAGTTATTTCCCCACTGTTCTCTAGTACCACACTCGGCTCCTACTGATCTGGGGAGTTCATCTTTCAGTGTCATTCAAGGGAGTATATCTGATAGACAGAGTGTGTGAAGGACTATGGACAGAAGTTTGTAACATTATACAGGAGGTGGTGATCAAAACCATCCCCAAGAAAAAGAAATGCAAAAAGGCAAAATGGTTCTTTGAGTAGGCCTTACAAATTTCTAAGAAAAGAAGAGAAGTGAAAGGCAAAGGAGAGAAGGAAAGATATATCCACCTGAATGCAGAGTTCCAAAGAAAGCCTTCCTCAGTGCTCAGTGCAAAGAAATAGAGGGGGAAAATAGAATGGGAAAGACTAGAGATCTCTTCAAGAAAATTAGAGATACCAAGGGAACATTTCATGCAAAGATGGACACAATAAAGGACAGAAAGTGTATGGACCTAACAGAAGCAGAAGATATTAAAAAGAGGTAGCAAATATGCACAGAAAAACTGTACAAAAAAGACCTTAATGACCCAGATAACCATGATAGGGGGATCACTTACCTAACATCAGATATCCTGGAGTGTGAAGTCAAGTGGGCCTTAGGAAGCATAACTAAGAACAAAGCTAGTGAAAGTGATGGAATTCCAGTTGAGCTATTTCAAATCCTAAAAGATGATGCTGTGAAAATGCTGCACTCAATGTGCCAGCAAATTTGGAAAACTCAGCAGTGGCCACAGGACTGGAAAAGGTCAGTTTCCATTTCAATCCCAAAGAAAGTCAATGCCAAAAAATGTTCAAACTACCTCCCAATTGCACTTATCTTACACACTAGCAAAGTAATGCTCAAAATTTTCCAAGCTAAGTTTCAACAGTGTGTGAACTGCGAACTTCCAGATGTTCAAGCTGGATTTAGAAAAGGCAGAGAAACCAGAGATTGACTTGCCAACATCCATTGGATCATAGAAAAAGCAAGAGAATTCCAGAAAAACATCTACTTCTACTTCATTGACTATGCCAAATCCTTTGACTGTGTGAATCACAACAAACTGTGGAAAATTCTTGAAGAGATGGGAATACCAGACCACCTTACCTAGCTCCTGAGAAATCTGTATGCAGTTCAAGAAGCAGCCGTTAGAACCAGACATGGAATCAAAGACTGGTTCCAAATTGGGAAAGAAATATGTCAAGACTGTATATTGTCACTCTGTTTATTTAACTTATATGCAGAGTACATCATGCAAAATGCCAGGCTGGATGATGCACAAGCTGGAATCAAATTTGCCAGGAGAAATATCAGTAATGTCAGATATGCAGATGACATCACCTTACAGCAGAAAGTGAAAAGGAACTAAAAAACCTCTTGATGGAAATGAAAGGGAAGAGTGAAAAAGCTGGCTTAAAACTCAACATTCAAAAAACTAATGTCATGGCATCCAGTCCAATTGCTTCGTGGCAAATACATGGGAAACAATGTAAAAATTTTCTTGGGCTCTAAAATAGCTACAGATGATGACTGCAGCCCTGAAATTAAAAGATGCTTGCTCTTTGGAAGAAAGACTGTGACAAACATAGACAGCATATTAAAAAGCAGAGACATTACTTTGCTAACAAAGATCTGTCTAGCCAAAGTTATCGTTTTTCCAGTAGTCATGTATGGATGTGAGAGTTGGTCCATAAAGAAAGCTGAACACCAAATAATTGATGCTTTTGAACTGTGGTGTTGAATACTCTTCAGAATGCCTCGGAGTGCAAGGAGATCAAAGCAGTCAGTGTTAAAGGAAACCAGTCCTGAATATTCATTGGAAGGACTGATGCTGAATCTAGAGTTCCAATACTTTGGCCACCTGATGAGAATAACTGACTCACTGGAAAAGACCCTGATGATGGGAAAGTTTGAAAGCAGGAGGAGAAGGGGCTGGCATAGGATGAGATGGTTGGATGGCATCACCAACTCAAAGGACATGAATTTGAGCAAGCTCTGGTGTTTGAGTAAATTTGGTGTTGGACAGGGAAGCCTGGTGTGCTGTAGCCTCTGGGGTCACAAAGAGTCAGACACAACTGAGCAACTGACCTGATTTATAATTAGTAAAAGTACATATGTACTGTTACTCCATTGGGATAATTGCTTATTTGTAATTTTCTTTTTTTAGCCACTTATAAATTACTTAGAATATTTATATGTCTTATAAACACAGTATAAAATTTTGTAAAAATATGGCTTTATTTTAATAACAGTTGGTTATGATCCTTTCATTATAATAAATATATATACAGAAATCATAGTGTACTGTTGACCATTTTGCCATATTATTGGGGGTATCTTTTTATGGATTTATATTTCTTTAAACTTTGTGTTTAAAGATATACATTTACATATCTTTTTTGAAGTCTTGCCTAACTCAAATATTTTGATAATTAATAATTTCTCAAGATTTTTAATGTATAATTTAATAAAAAATATTGCTCTGTTAAAAGTATTATTACAAATTACCTTTGTGTTACACAACACTGTAACAGAAATCTATTTACAGGCATTAAACTGAGAAATTTTATGCTCTTTTTTTTAAGCAAGCAGACACCTAAATGTAATTGGTCATTGAGAACCCAGACTCCCCCCTGTTGGCTCTCCCACTGTTAGTGTATAACTTTCTTTCTCTAATTCAGAAGATACCTTCTGAGCATGAAGTCTTGTGTGTGAATTCTAAATTTGAAGAGATGCAAAAACAGAAAGGCACAATCTTCCTGCCAGTTGAGCTCTTCTCCTTTATACAAAAACAACTATGTTCAAAGGGACTGCTGCTTAGAAATCATTGACTAGATACGTCTTTTGGCTAAACTAGTTGCCAGTAAGTCTAGTTTGTTAGCGCTGTTACCCAAATGGGAACCATGTATAAAGGCAAGATTTTGCTAATAAATACAAGTGGTATAATGAATAATATACCTTATACCAAGCCAAAGAGAAATGAACTTTTTGCTGTGGATCCTTGCTGTGTTGGTGCTTACACAGAGAAAGAAGAGTTCAATATTTTATTTAGTGTGCTAAGGGAAATGAAAAGTATTCCTGTTTATGGTTTTATTATTTGTAGCTTCTCTATACTTCTCTTTCATCTTTGGTCAGTATGTTTTGTTTAGTCTACATCTTTCCATTTTGCTGTCTGATGATAGGGTGACTCAGACAGTCTAAAGTTTTGCAAGATTGCGCACTTAACTGGATTAATATTAAAAAAAAAACAACTGATTTCTTAAAATCTCAGTGGTTAGTATTATAAATAAAGTAGAAACATGGTATAATCTGTTCCTATTTAGAATATTGTTGATACCTTGGCTAAAATTTTTTATCATTTTCTGGAATTGTATATACATTAGCAATTTTATTAAAGGAGTTTACTTAAGTAACTGTCTACCAATACTTCAGGACATAAAGTATGTTGCTTCCAAAACACAAAATAATTTAGGTACCCTTCAGCAAAGATGTATTTTTCTCTATATTTATACATTTGAGAGAGATTATAACCCCAAGATTATTGTTCTACATACAGTTCTATCAAAATTAAAGCACACACTATCATAACTAATGTGAAATTTCATAATGATTATGTTCCCTTCAATACCATGAAAGGGATACAAAATCACCTGTGAAATTTTTTTAGAACCTTTTTTCCCTCCTAGCCATTATATAAACTCCTACTGTTTTATTCAAAACTCCTAAGTAAAGTTCTTCATGATCCTTAGCCTGCTTACCTCAGGGGTACCCTC
Source organism: Odocoileus virginianus (assembly GCF_023699985.2). Taxonomy (NCBI): domain Eukaryota; kingdom Metazoa; phylum Chordata; class Mammalia; order Artiodactyla; family Cervidae; genus Odocoileus; species Odocoileus virginianus. The sequence continues at coordinate 37,919,142 of NC_069680.1, forward strand.
TCCCTTTCTTCATGAGTCTTCATCTGCTCATCTGAATATTCAATGAGAAACCTGCCATTTCTCTGAGAAATTGATGGCAGATGGTGTTTTCAGGTAGGGATTAGAAAAGGGCCTGAATATAAACATTTTACATGTCCAGGAGAGGAAATTAGTCAAGTATGGTCATGTTAAAGTATCTTAGTGTATTATAATTTGTCCAAGGTCAATTTTTTTTAACTCTTCACAAAGAGATGCTAGCTATTTGTATGTGACTTTTCAAAATGGGATTCTTCTACTTATAATTAAAACACATATTTTTTTTCTTTTCCTTCTTTTACTAAGAATAAATGGGTCTAATTTTTCTCACATGCCTCTGCATATACTTTTGAGGAAAAAAAAAATGTTGAGTCTGTTATGTGCTCTTCTAGGACTTGAAGTATTGTAATGAAAGCCCAAAATAAATGCTACTTAAGCAATATAGTTCATGTGAATTGTGGCAAATAAAAATATGTTTGAGGCAAGTATGTATTCATATATCCTTCTTTGTCAAAATTAAAGCACAAAAGAATGTTGACAACCTCCTACAGATTTGTATCTTGTCATATTAATAGTGTTATCTGAAAAAAGACAATGACTGGTTAATCATTGACTATCGGGGTTGGTCTTGATCTGTATTACAAAATCTATCCCCAAACCTATCCTGGTCCTAACCCTCTTCTCCAAGTACACTGATTCAAGGAGAAGAGCCATATCTGCAATAAGCCTACTTTTTCCCCCTCTGGAAAGGTAGGAGACTTTTGAGAGTCCCTTGGACTACAAGGAGGTCCAACCAGTACATCCTAAAGGAAATCAGTCCTGAGTATTCATTGGAAGGACTGATGTTGAAGCTGAAACTCCAATACTTTGGCCACCTGATGCAAAGAACTGATGCATTGGAAAATACCCCATTGCTAGGAAAGGTTGAAGGTGGGAGGAGAAGGGGATGACAGAGGATGAGATGGTTAGATGACATCACCAAATAGATGGACAGGAGTTTGAGTAAACTCTGGGAGTGGATGATGGACAGGGAGGCCTGGCGTGCTGCAGTCCATGGGGTCACAGAGAGTCGGACACGACTGAGCAACTGAACTGAACTAAACTGTGAAAGGTAGGAATCTTATTAGGTACTCCTGTGGAATAATGGATTCATTCTCATCTTAAACTTAGTCCCAATAAAACTTCCCATTAATGCAATTGAAGAGTAGCAAAAATTTCACTAGTATTTACCAGTTCTTGATTTTAAATCATTCCCATTCAGACAAAGTTTGGGTGCTTTCCAGCTTTAAAGATTTGTCATGTGATTTTTCTTCACAGAATGTATATTGTAATAGATTTATTTTTTTTCCCAGCCACAATTTAAAAAAAAAAAAGTAGAATTTGCCATGTTAAATGTTAGTTATTTCCCAAGTTTGTATTTATTCTTTCTTGGTTTTTGAGTCAGTCCAATACAGAAAAAAAAAAAAAAAATCAGGTATTTTTTCTTTCACTACCTTCAGATGGATACTTGAAAATTGTCTTATGCCTAAGAACATTTATTGGCCTGTGCATGTGCACATATATTTATCAGCCCCATGTAATGTTCTATCTGCAACATAGAGGGTATTTTTTTTTTTTCCCTTCCTACCTCAAAGACAAAATTCTGGGCAATTTTTCTAGCTTCTAGTGAAAATTTGGCAGTAGTTTAAATATATGTTTTACTTCATCATCGCTAAGGCCTGCATTCTCAGAAACAGTGATTTCAATTTTTGAAATTTGACAAATTTTTGAGTGAATTTCAACATCTAAAATAGTGTCTCCTCACCTACCCACTAGACATGACTTTAAATTCTTATCAAATTGGTTTTGATTCAAGATTAAAAAGAAATATCCAGCTAAAAATTTTAGTGATGTGTTTATAGACTAAAGTTACTGAACTCAAAAATACCATGTAATTACTGTTTTCTGTCTGAAACACATAGCCCTCACATCTGTAGTCTCCTCCAAAACAGAATTCCAATATCAATGCGATCTCTATATTGTCTCTTTGCCAATGCATTTTTATTTTAAAATATCATGATAAATTACCTGTCATGGTGAAAATGAATGCCCAACACAAAAGTAAAGTGGCAATGCTAATAGAAAATATTAATAGATGGATGAGTCATAGTACTATTTGAGTATATTAAGAAAAAAAGTTCAGTAAGCAAAAACTAACTCATGTTATTCAGTAATCCTAAGTCATTCATGTTTGAAAAGAATATCAATACCATGAAATTAGAACTTCATCTCTAATGTCTTTAAATCATTCTTTTGCTTTTCTGTCAATCATGCATGTATCTGCACTTTTACTCTCATCTTGCATTTCTTCCTTCTCAGTGACACTCTCACATTCTTGTCCTTCTCCTGTATATGCAGAAAATTTGGCATATTAACAAACCAAAAGTAGGCAAGATGCTTCTCAGATGATTGATATAGTAAGAGACTTGAGGATGCCATTTAAGTCCCTTACATTGGGCAAGTTGAGGAAAATCTCTAGAAACTCACATGTTAACTTACACAAAGTTATCTATTGTCTTTTTACTGATACATTTATATATTATCACTTAGATAACTATAAACTAAAGTATCTAGAAATCTACAAATATATAAATATTACAACATGTACACAATGTAAACATATACAAAACTATATGCTGTGAGGTGCTTAGTCATTCAGTCATGTCTGACTTTGTGAAACCATGGACTGAAGTCTACCAGGCTCCTCTGTCCATAGGAATTCACCATGCAGGAATACTAGAATAGGCTGTCATGCCCTCCTCCAGAGGATCTTCCCAACCCAGGGGTCAAACCCAAGTCTCCCGCAATGCAGGTGGATTCTTTACCAACTGAGCCACCAGGGAAACTAGGGAAGCCCTATAACTCTATAAAATTACATCATCATTTAAAATAACTGCCAAGGATATCTGTACATACATTTAACTTACAGGTGCATGCATCCTCCTCTATATTGCTATCCATGTACATATTTATTTATTCATTATTTTTTAATAATTACTATAGAGGATGAACTCTGCATTTCTTAAAGTCTAATATCTTTTTTTACTAAGAAGATTATTTCAACTGTCAATGTTATTCAATGCTAGCAATGACTCTGGATAATTAGTAGATTTAATAGTATTTGTATATTTCATTTCTATAGTAAGATAGAACAACAGAAGGATGAGAAGTAGATGAGATGGTGAATGAATCAGTTAGTAGTTACTAAGATAAAAGTAATGAGACAAAGATAATTGCTTCACCAGTGGTTTCTTTTAGCCATCATTATTCTGGACATAGTCACAACAAGTGTTCCCAAACAGTGATCTCATTCTTTTAACTTAACAAAAACAATATGCCATTTATCATGTTTGCATGAAGTTTTAGGTTAATGTGCATAGAGTAAGTCCTGTGAATACAATAAAAGGTCAAAGTGTGACCTACTTGAGTAATTGTGTCCCTGTGTAATGCTATTAAAACTGAATTTGTTATTTACAAAAGGACTTGTCCTGAAAAAATGTTAGGGAATATAAAGAAATCATAGACCTTTTGCTATGAATAGCAGGTTTCTCCTCTAAGTTGAATACAGCCTTTTCTTTTAATGAGCTTAGCTTTGCTCAAAGGCATTCCTTTTTCCAATTTGCATAACCATTTATTTTTCCCTTTTAATGTTGAATGACTTACAGGAAATTAGCGGATTAAAAGTTAGGGCTTCCACAGTGGCTCAGCCATACAAAAGCCACCTGCAATGCAGGAGATGCAGCAGGAGCCACGGGTTTGAACCCTGGTCAGGAAGATCCTCTGGAGAAGGAAACGGCCACTCACTCCAGCATTCTTGCCAGGAAAATCTCAAGGATAGAGGCGCCTGGGGGGCTATAGTCCATGTGGTCGCAGAGAGTTGGACATGATTTAGTGACTAAACAATAACAGTTAAGCTGTACTTACTTTATTACTCATTTTATTTTTAGAATCTGTATTAAAGTAAAGAAGTCATTTCACTAACTCATACTGGAAGAATTTTTTAAACTTTCCATATAAATGACAGTGATATCTAGCATTGTTTTAATGAGTATTATATCAATACTCATTATTTTAATGAGTATTATAAAGCACTGCAATTAAAAAAAAATTATGCTTATGCCAAAGCTGACTTCTGGAAAAATCACTGTGGAAGAGAGAAATCTTCTACATCACTTCTTAGGATTCTTTTTTTTTTTTTTTTTAATAAAAAGGTCACCTCTTGAGGGAGAAAATATCTATGTTACCTGCTTTTTTAAAATAATGATTTGGCCCTAATTTATTTCTTTTGTTTATCTGTTTGCCTTCTGGGGTTCCAGCTTTTATTTTCATTTGGCACTACTCTAGAGGCAGTTCTAGTGTCATTCAGCTGTTCATAAAAGTCACATTTTAGTGTTAGAAAAATATTTATAAACATGAGAAAACTAAATAAAGCCTCACCTCAGAAGTTGAGTTTCAGCAATATTCTTTTTTTTTTTTTTTTTTTTTAGTATTTACATTGACAGGCTGGCTCTTGAAGATGATATACTTAGTGAAATAAGTCAGCCAAAGTCAGAACTCACAAAAAATACTGCATGATTTCACTTATATGTGGGATTAGACATACCATACTCAAAGAAGCAGGTCAGTCTTGTAGTTTCTGGAGGTGGAGAGTGGACAGAATGGGTGAAGGTGGTCAAAAGGTACAAACTTCAGTTATGAGTTCTGGATGTATAATGTACAGCTTGATCACTATTGTTAACAATACTGTATCATATATTTGAAAATTGCTAAGAGTTGATTTTATAAGATCCCATAATGAGGAAAATATCTTGTTACTCTGAGAGGTGATAGATGTAAACTAATATTGTAGTAATCATTTTGTAACAAATGCATATGTTCAATCATTATGTAAGACACCTTAAACCTATACAATGTACCATGTCAGTTGTATCTCAGTAAAATTGGAAAAAAAAAATTCTCAGAAACATATGCAAAAGGCCTGTGGCCATCCTTCATAGACCATATCTTCTCATCTTCCCTCTATGATCTAGTATTCCTATTTCCCTCTATGATTGTGGCCTTTAACTAACTCACCCTTTTATTCTATGACTTGCAAGGTCTTCTTTATATCAAACTGGCAAAATCCTCCATCAGAGGGTCCTTGAATTAATGAGAGTGGAGGAAATAAAGCTGGCTAATATTAACTATTAATGAGTTAATTTGAGTTAATAATTGCTAACTCATAATGAAGCATGAATTAATAGACCACTCTATAACCAACACAAGATTAATACCTAGAGTATACTAAAACCTCTCAAAACTCAAGTTAAAATAAACATTCTGATTAAATAATAAAAATTCTAATTAAACAATGAGGAAAATATGCAAAGAGGCATTTCACTGAAAAAGATACATGGATGACAAAAAAGAACACAAGAAGGTATTGTCAGGGGAATATGTAATTTCCTCAGTTTGTCTCACCACAGCAAAAATTTGAAGTGACAGATGGACCAATGTTATAGCTCCATGTTATAGCTCAGTTATAGTTAGAAAGCAAAGGAATATACATCCTCCAGGCATGAGGGTGGGTCAAAACAAAAGACATGAAGAGAAGAGAAGCCCCCCCCCCCCTCAATTTTGGCACCTTTTTGTATGTGTTTTTTCTCCTCCACTGGGCCTGCTCTAGGTAAATTGGGCTAGCCAGGAGGGCTGTTTGTTTTACCTGGGGTCCTCACCCTGGTCCTCGGACCATTCTTTGTTCTATTTTCACAGGTTTTTCCCTTCTTTGTCTTTTAGCCACCACCATTTTGGACTTCTTTTTTCTATCCTAACTACCTAACAATTTTCAACAGCATGAGCCTCTAGGAAAATGCAAACTATAATCATAATCAAATATCAATACATATCTACAGAATAGCTAATATTAAATGTTCTGAGGATATAGAGACATTGGAACACTTGTTTCTTACTGATAAGAATATTCAATGGAACAGCTACTCTGGGTAATGGTTTAACTGTTAAAAACAAAAAAACAGCTAAATCTATGATAATGTTATGACCCAGAAATTGTACTGTTCTGTAATTATCCCAGATAAATGAAAACCTATGCTCACATAAAAACTTGAACATGGATGTTTATAGAAACTCTATTCATAGAAGCAACCAAGATCCCTTTTTATAAGTGGCTGGTTACACAAGCTATAGTATATCCACTGTAAGGAATATTACTCTGCAGTGAAGACGAATGGACTATTGACATGCACAATGACCTGGATGAATCTCCAAATTCACTGAGTGAAAAAAAGAAAATCAATATAAAAAATTACACTGTAGAATTGCATTTAAACATTCTTGAAATAATAAAATAAGAGCAAGTCAAGAGAGAATAGTATTTGCCAGGATGGGTAAGGGACAAAATCACAGTGACTATATCTATAAAAGAGCAAGATAAGGGATCTTTGTAGGGATGGAAATGGTTTCTCCCCACTTAGAGTAAAATTTAGAATTTTTCAAGGCCTGAAGACTGATGTTATATGCCCATGATTCCCTCAAACACTCATTTATTGCAACCTTCACCTTCTTCTCTCTTCTTTTAGCTCATGTTGTTCTTTCTTTGAACATATAAAACTTGTTTGGGACTCAGGGTATTCTCACTTGGTGTTCTTTCAGTGAGTTTTATATATATATATATATATATATATATATATATATATATAATATTCAGCACACAAAGCTACATTTGACCTGAGTAAGCTAATTAGTACATGCTTGTTGACTGACTGTATCCATTTTTCCATTCAATTTCCTTAAAAATTCTCATTAATGACTAACCCTAAGAGTCCTTGAATCCATTAATTATAAAATTAACTTTAAAAATGTCTTTGGGCTTTGAGAGTAGTTTTTAACAAGAAACAAAGTTTTGTTTCTTGTCTTCATATTTTCTGAAAGACTTTGGAGAACTAAATATAGAAATTATTAAGGTTTCAGCCAAAGTTATGTATTAATTCTTACAAATAGAGCCAAAACTGCAAGATGATTCACTTTATTTCTTAAACCATACTGACTTTTTAATTTTTTTTTTTTTTAAGATCTGAGGGGTTTTGCATAAGTTCATGAGGGAAAGGGAGTCTCTGATCTTCTTCTTCAGTTTGCTTATTAAATGTTCATTTGTTTACTTTAGCTCATAGAAAGCTTTCTGCAAAGAAAGATATGGCTTGTTGAGTTGCTTATAATTTTGCTTAAAATTATTATAATTTTCTTCCAATGTTTTGCCTTTAGATCAAAACATTTGCTAGTGACAGAGCAAGTGACAGAGTTTTTCACAATATTGGAATTACAAGATTAACTAAAACACTGTTATAATTTACATTCCTCCTCAAAAATTTTAGTCTGAATGCCAACTAGGAACTTGTTTATCTAACTTATTCCTTGTACCCATTTTTGATTTGTTGTGTATACAGCTTAATCTGGTTCAATAACACACTAAACTACCTATTTTGTACACTAGATCACACATCTTCTACAATATTCTTTCTCCTTTGGAAAGGAAATACTGCCCTTATTCTTTTAAAAAAATGTTGAAGTATAGTTGATTTACAATGTTGTATTACTTTCAGGTGTACAACAAAAGTGCATCACTTATACATATAAAAATATCCACCCATTTGTAGGTTATTTTCCCATACAGACTATTGACTAGAGTTCCCTGGGCTATACAATAGGTTCTTATTAGTTATCTATCTTATATATAGTAATGTGTATATGTCAAACCCAATCTTCCAATTTACCTCTCCCCTCCCATCCTCTGGTAACTATAAGTTTGTTTTCTACATCTGTGACTCTCCTTCTGTTTTATAACTAAGTTTTTTCTTACATTCCACACATAAGCCATATGTGTCTGTCTTACTCCACTCAACATGATAATCTCTATGTCCACCCATGCTGCAGCAAATTACATTATTTTCTTCTTTATTATAGCTGAGTAATATTCTATTGTATATTTGATGGACATTTAGGCTGCTTCTGTGTCCAGGCTATTGTAAAATGTGCTACAGTGAACACTAGGACACATGTATCTTTTCAAATTATGGTTTTCTCCAGGTATCTGCCTAAGGGTGGGATTGCCATGTCATATGGTACTTTTATTTTTAGCTTTTTAGGGGAATTCCATTCTGTTCACCATAGTGGCTGTACCAGTTTGGATTCCCAACAAGAGTGTAAGAGGGTTCCCTTTTCTCCACATTCTTTCCGACATTTATTGTTTGCATCAATAAAATGGCCATTTTGATGATGGCCATTCTGACAGGTATCTCTTGACTTCCCACTTTTGCATTCCAATCCCCTATGATGAATAGGACATCTTTTTTTTGATGTTAGTTGTAGAAAATCTTGTAGGTCTTCATAGAACTGTTCAGCTTCAGCTTCTTCAGCATTATTGGTTGGGGCACAGATTTGGATTACTGTGATGTTGAATGATTTGCCTTGGAAATGAACGGAGATCATTCTATTGTTTTTGAGATTGTGCCCAAGTACTGCATTTCAAACTCTTTTGTTAAGTCTTTCTATGAGGATTACTCCATTTCTTCTAAGGGATTCTTGCCCATGGAAGTAAATATAATGGTTATCTGAATTCAATTCTCCCATTCCCATCCATCCTAAAATATTGATATACACTCTTGCCATCTCCTGCTTGACAACATCTGATTTACCTTGATCCATGGACTTAACATTCCAGATTTCTATACTATATTGTTCTTGACAACATCAGACTTTACTTTCACAACCAGAAACATCCACAATGAAAGGAAAAACGGGGGGAGGGTATGGAAGCTAGAAAGCGGTTAGCTTTATAATCACTAATATTATGATACTAGATGTTCAATCTTTAATATAACAGTATTTAATGGGTATTTTAATAAGGTATCAAAAAGTAAATTAGGCTACAAAGGATGAAACTCAATGGTTGTTCAGTATATCAGTTGTCTATGCAAAATAATTGCTAATGTCTTTTTTCATGTGACAGGTTATTGTATATACTGTATATTTAAGCATTGTTTATATTTTTAAACCTTTGAATACCTCCATTGTAGATATTAGCTAATATTTTTTCTTGATTTCTAAATACTTTATTGTCAAACAATAAAATAATGCCATTAATATTAAAAACAATTCCCATATTAAAATGACTATTTTAAATTTGGTATATATTCTTTTTTCCTACAGATCAGGAGTTTTATTATAGAAGAACAAGCAACAGAAACTTCATATTCTTGTCAATTTGCCTTGTCCCCAAGACAATGCGTTGTTATTGCTAGTGTGTTAAATCTAAAAGAACAAAAAGCAAAATTTCCAGATAGCACTTAGGAGTGGCCACATAAATAACTACTGTATTAAGCTAAGATCTTGTCCCTTAATTAAAAACTTGTAAGAGTTCATATTCTTATTAGGTTTTCTAGAGTCTGGTAAACATGCTAAACCTGCTTTCCTTAAGATTCTGCAATTTTATAAGCCTTAGAGGTCCTACCTGTGGTCTTGTCCGCACAGGTTACATTCCAAGGGTAACTATTCTAAGATTAAAAATGAGAACAGAAAATGAACAATAGATTTAGAAAAATGAGCACAGATAGAAACAGTCTCTCAATCACTAGGCTGATCATGGTAATCTCTTTTGAACTGCTAAGTTAAGTCTAGGTAACTATAAATTCTCACAAAGCATAAATATCAAATGATAACCTACCTAATGTTACCTCTAAATTAAACAGAATACTAAATCAGAGGACAGCAGATGACCAAGAACCAGAGAATCAATATACATTTTAAAAGTGATGTTATCTTAGAGAGTATGTTCTGAGATCCCAGGTGTATAATGGCTGAAAAATAAGTAGGCACAATATACTGAGTCTGAGACAACAAATATCTCCTTTCTACAGTGATGACAGACATCACTACTGTTTTTTCCTTTGAAAGCATGCTTTGGCAACTCATCAGTAAATGATCTGCAGTGAGGTAAATGTTTTGGAAAGGACCAGAGTAAAGCAGGATATATAAGATCTGGTATAGGAAGGTGGAGGGTAGAGATGATTCATTTGTGTCATTAAGAAATTAAGCTGAAACTTGAAGAGATAGAGGGGATTAGCTGTACACCTATGTGGAGAAAGGGCCCCCAGTAAGAGTGAACAACCAGTTCAACATCTCTGATGTTGGAATGTGGATTGGTGTTTTAGAGGACTATTACAAGGCCCTACAGTGGAGCATTTTAAGTGTCTGGTATAGTAACAGAGGAAAGGCAGAAAGGAGTGGGAGAAAGTATCATGGAGGGAATTATGGGCCATTAATGGAATTTATTCTTACAGAAATGGAGAGGTGGTTCTAGTGATAAAGAACTCTCCTGGCAATGCAGGAGACACGGGCTCGATCCGTGGGTTAGGAAGATCCCTTGGAGGAGGGCATGGCAACCCACTCCAGTCATCTTGCCTAGAGAATCCCATGGACAGAGGAACCTGATGGGCTGCATTCCATGGGTCGCACAGAGTTGGACGGGCCTGAAGCGATTTAGAAGCACATTCTTAAAGAAATGGGGATGCACTGCAGGATATAGAGTAGAGGACTGACATGCTATTATGTTGATTTTTAAAGTGTTATTTTAATTGCTTTGTAATATACTATACAAAGTGTTGGTAACATACTATAGGGAAACAAGGGCAGAGACAGGGAAAATTGATGAGATGTTAATGCTTAAATCTATAGGAGCCATAATGCTGATTGGATAGGAGGTCAGCACTGGAGGAGCAGAGAAGTGGTGAGATCCTACACAACTTTGGAGTTGGAGCCAGTGGGCCCGATCGGGATTTCTTGATTCTTTAGATGTAGTATGTGAACAACTGAACCGAAAGCATAGATTTAAGGTTTTGCATTGAGCAACTGAGGGATTGAAATTGCCAAAAACTGAGATGAGTAAGACAGTAGATGGAACACATTTGGGACAAGAATATCCATAATTGAGTTTTTGATAATATTAAGTTTAAGCCACCTACTGGTTATCTATTAGACATCAAATTGGACATGACTAAAAGGTAATGTTATATATGGATCTAGAGTTTGGGGAAGAGGTCAGGGCTGAAAATATAAATTTAGGGTTCATCAGCATAGAGCTGTGAATGCAGATAGAGAATAGAAGAGAAATTCCCTTATCAGGGAGACAAAATACCAGAAAAGGAGTCTTAGAAGGAGTGGTCAGCTAAATAGGGGAAAACAAAGAGGGTATGGGGTCTTGGAATCCTAATAAAGAAAAAGTTTCACAGAAACAGAAGTAATCAATTCTGTCAAAAGTCAATGATACTTCAAATACAATGAAGACTGAGAATTTACCCTTGCATTTGGCAACATGAAAGCAATTGATGACTTTGACAAAAAAAGTGACCTTGACCAGAGCCACTTTTCTATACATTACCTCATTTAATCTTTCTAACAATTGTTATTGGTAATTCAACTCAAACTCCAGTGGCTTAAGGTTTCTGTTTTGGTTTTTTGTTTTTTTTTTCAAGGCTACAGAGTGATTAAATGATTAAGCATCAATTTAATCCAGACCTGTGTGCTCCTAAAGCATATACTTTTCTCTTATGCCAAAATCTCTCAGAAAAGTAGCAAAGTATTTTATGTCTCATTTTTTCCAAATACATTTTTATAATACATTGGTTGTCAACACTTGGCTTAAAGCCAAACAATGATGAAACAATAAAATCAGCAAGGATTTACTAAGAAATTGAAAAGTATCTTGTAGTCTCTCTCCAGACAGCATAAACTCCCCTGGCCTTACTCTGGAAAATAAATACTTACAGTCTTAACCTAATTACATGTAAAACAAAGATAACTAGAATTTGTCAGAGCATTATTCATTAGTAGAATTCAGTGTAACTATCTACTTCAGTGTAACTAGGAAACAATTTGCATGGATATATTGTCATATATATTCAGTCACTATCAATTTTTATATAAAACACTATAATGACCCAAATTTTGATTTTATTTCTCTTTATTTTTGTAGTATCTTTCTATTTTAAGAAAAACTTAAAAAAGATTGACCTTTTCAAGCTGGAGTAGAAATTTATAAATATGAAATTGCAGATGCTAATGCTTTAGAGTTCCAGGATGTGTAAGAGAATGGTTTTGTAGTAAAGTGCCTGAGTGCTCTGTTATACTAACCAGTAGGCATTATCTGATTTTTTTTCTTTTAAAATTTAAAATGCCACTACTCTCTTACATTAGGCAATGGTGGAAATTATTCTCTACAGAAAGCAGAATGATGTTGCTTTTGGTGACACTTCACCTACTTGCTTATATTCACCAAGGGATATAGTGTTCTTTCTTGACAATTTTTCCAAACTTGTATTGCAGAAAATCAGTTTTATGTATATGCCATGTAATAGAGCCCCTTCAGATGTTCTAGAAACAAGTAAGGGTAAAAAATTTGTCAGATACAAAATCAAGCAATTGTGTTTTTTGAAATTTACCCTATGAGTTGAAAACTTATGGCCACACAAAAAAAACTGCACATGAATGATTATAGCAGCTTTATCCATAATTGCCCAAGCTTGAAAATAACCAAGGTATCCTTTGGTAGGTGAATGGACACATAAACCATGATACATCCATAAAATGGGATACTACTCAGTGCTAACAACAAATGAGTTATCAAGTCATGAAAAACATGAAGAAACCCTAAATGCATATTATTAAGTGAAAGAAACCAAACTGGAAAGGCTACATACTGGATGACTCCAACTATATAATGTTCTATAAAAGGCAAAACTATGATGGTAATAAAAAGATCAATTGTTGCTGGGAATTAGAGAAGAGGGAGAAATGGAAAGGCAGAATACTGAGGATTTTTAGGGCAGTGAAACTATTCTGTATGATATACTATAATAGTGGATATATTTCCTTATACATTTGTCAAAATCATAGAATATACAAAATCAAAAATGACCCCAAATTTACACTAGAGATTTGGGGTAATTAAAAAAAAACTCAAGAAACAAGGCAGTTGTTGTAAATTAACTTTCTCATAACTGTCTTTCAAAGAGTAATTATGAATTTTCTTTGAAGATTTGAATGCACTTAGACTAGTTCATACAAGATCTATACTTAAAAGTGAGTTAAAATTTCTTTATAATCATTCCTTCTCCTCTCCCATCAATAGTAAATCCATTTTTAAACTTTTTCATTGACTAGTGTGAACCATATGAAATAGCCTGTCAGTGAGTACAATTATATCTATGAAACACTTAGGTTAATATATAGAGAAATTGAAATATATTTGATTTATAATATTGTGCCAGCTTTAAGTATACAGAAAAGTGGTTCAGTTACATGTATATGTATATATGTTTTCAGGTTATTTTCCATTATAAGTTATTACTAAATATTGAATTTAGCTCCCTGTTATATACAGTAAATTATTGTTGCTTATCAATTTTATGTATAGTAGTTAGTGCATATTAATCTCAGATAGCTAATTTATCCCTTTCCTTTTTCTCTTTTTCCTTTGATCACCATAAGTCTGTTTTCTATGCCTGTGAGATTGTTTCTGTTTTGTATACAGATTCATTTATGTCACACATAAGTGATGTCATATATTTGTCTTTCTCTGGCTGACTTCCCTCAGTATAATATTCTCTAGGTTTACACATGTTGATTCAAGTGACAATATTTCATTCTTTTTATGGCTGACAAATATTATATTGTATATATAGATCACAATGTTTTGCTAGTCATTTGTTTATGGACACTGGAGTTGTTCCCATGTCTTGGCTATGGTAAATTGTGTTGCTATTACTGTTTTCCTAACCTTAAAGTTTAAATACTTGAACCTATAAACACACCATATGTAGGGAAATCTTTATATTTTCATATTTTCATTTGATTTTTAAAGGTGCTGATGCAAAATGTTTTTACCAAGTTCTAGAAAATCCTTCATGAAGTAGATGTAGGTTCGATCCCTGGGTCGGAAAGATCTCCTGGAGAAGGGCATGGCAACCCACTCCAGGATTCTCGCCTGGAGAATCTCATGGACAGAGGAGCCTGGTGAGCCACAGTCCACAGGGTTGCAAAGAGTCAGACATGACTGAAGCGACTTAGCACAACACAGCACAGAAGGTCCTTCACGATCTGGTAGTTGGATATTAGTTACCATAACTTTTATTGAGTCTGTATATATCACAACCAAGATGGGAATGAATTAATTTAATCATCTCAATTAATTAAATCCTCTCAAAAAAGTACAAATATGTAGGTCCTTTATTGGGTCCATCTTGCATATGAGGATATCATGTCACAAAAATGTTATTTTCCCAACATTGTGCTCTATAATCTGACAAAGCTAGGCTTCCCCCAAGCAGTCTTTCTCCTCAAGTTGTAACTACTAATCAATACTGTTTCACGTGACCTACACTTTTATCTTGTTATCTGAGGCATAACTAGCCACAATGGCCTCTATGCTCTTTCTGATATATTTCTAGCAACCTTAGTGTTGGAGGCTTTGCTTTCACTCTTTGCCTTAGGCCTTGACCACTCCTTTTCAGATTTGAATATGACTGGCACAATTATATCCTTTAAGAATTCTCTTTGTATATCATGTTTCTCTTGACCACTTACCTCAAGTAACACACTTCCCCATCCTAGATCCTAGATCCAAGTTGGACATGTAAATATCTGTTAAATGAATGCATATGTATTATATAAATAAATAACCAGTATGAAAGAAAATCAGAGCACCGTTGGCATTAGTCTTTCCTTAAAAATATCAGATGTGAAAATACTTAAAAGAAACATCCTAATTTGGAGGAGAAGGTTAAATATGTTATGTGGCTTTAGCAGGAGGGATACCATGAAAATTAGCTCAGTTTGAAAAAAAAAAACAAATAAGTAAACATTAGTCCCAGAAGAGGGAAAAATTGACTGCAGATTTTCTGCCTTTGATTGGTCAAATTAGATTTTATCAGGAGAGGTGAGAGGACGTGTTAGAAGGTAAAGTCATCAAAGAGGAGTTTCGGGAAGAGCTGAAATGAGAGGGATATGTGGAGATCACCATGGAAAATTCTCAGTCCTTCATTGTCTCTCATAGTCCTTTACTTGATCCTCAGGGAAAGTGAGTCTCATTATGTGACCTCTATCTTTATTTACTCAGTTCTCTAACTCTACATCTCTCATATCTAAGAAGAGACAATTCTTCATGGGTTTCTCTTTCTTTTGTACATCTTACAACTCTGGTGTTGAAGGCATTTGTTCCAAACAATCTTTCAAATAATGTTTGTGCAGAAAATAGCATGGAAAGAAAGGTATAGTATTTCCTTTTGGGACAAAGAACAAACAAGCTTCCTTACCACCCATTTATAAAGGATGAGGACTCCTTAATATGATGTTTCTTTTCCTGTAGTGGAACTGTTAATTGTGCAGACTTCCATCTGATTCCATCTGCCCTGATCTCATGGGACTTGAGGCAAGAGGAACTAACTCAAATATCCTGGTATACAGTCTGCTGCTAGTGCTTTGAGTAATACACTCTCCTTTCTTCCTGATCGAGGAGTTTTCATTTTCTGCTATCATTTTCTTGACACTGTGACAGGCTAACTTGTAAGCTTATAAATAGGGTAAAGTCTCAAACCCTTCAAAATTCTTGAAAGCATTGGTTGCAGTCTTAGATTCTTTAGTGATGACTTCCACCACAGCATCCCATGAATTTTGCCTTTTTGTTTTTAAGTGATTTAAGTGAGTAGCTCCACATATACATTTACAATTCTATAGCCAACAGATTGTCTATAGGAGGTCAGAATGAGAGGAGGAAAATTCTGTATAAGTGTAGGACAATCATTGAGGTATCACTCTTTGGGGAAAGGAGCAAAATAGCAGTTTAAGATATTGCAATGATAGAAATAGGCATGAGTCAAAAGAGAAGTATTTCATAGGAGGTCCTTTTAGAAGCATAACAATAGTATATGTTTTTAGTCAAAAGTAAATCACTATGAACAAAGCTAGTGGAGGTGATGGAATTCCAGTTGAGCTATTTCAAATCCTGAAAGATGATGCTGTGAAAGTGCTGCACTCCATATGCCAGCAAATTTGAAAAACTCAGCAGTGGCCATAGGACTAGAAAAAGTCAGTTTCATTCCAATCCCAAAGAAAGGCAGTGCCAAAGAATGCTCAAACTACCAGACAACTGCACCTATCTCACACACTAGTAAAGAGATGCTTAAAATTCTCCAAGCCAGGCTTCAGCAATACATGAACTGTGAACTTCCAGATGTTCAAGCTGGTTTCAGAAAAGGCAGAGGAACCAGAGATCAAATTGCTAACATCCACTGGATCATCGAAAAAGCAAGAGAGTTCCAGAAAAACATCTCTTTCTGCTTTATTGACTATGCCAAATCCTTTGACTGTGTGGGTCACACAGTCCACATAAACTGTGGAAAATTCTGAAAGAGACAGGAATACCAGAGCACCTGACCTGCCTCTTGAGAAACCTGTATGCAGGTCAGGAAGCAACAGTTAGAACTGGACATGGAACAACAAACTGGTTCCAAATAGGAAAAGTAGTACCTCAAGGCTGTATTTTGTCACCCTACTTATTTAACTTATATGCATAGTACATCATAAGAAATGCTGGGCTGGAGGGTGCACAAGCTGGAATCAAGATTGCTGGGAGAAATATCAATAACCTCAGATATGCAGAGGACACTACCCTTATGGCAGAAAGTGAAGAAGAACTAAAGAGTCTCTTGATGAAAGTGAAAGAGGAGATCGAAAAAGTTGACTTAAAGCTCAACATTCAGAAAACTAAGATCATGGCATCCGGTCCCATCACTTCATGGCAAATAGATGGGGGAAACAGTGGAAACAATGGCTGACTTTATTTTTCTGGTTTCCAAAATCACTGCAGATGGTGATTGCAGCTGTGAAATTAAAAGATGCTTACTCCTTAGAAGGAAAGTTATGACCAACCTAGACATATTAAAAATTGGAGGCATTACTTTGCCAACAAAGGTCCATCTAGTCAAGGCTATGGTTTTTCCAGTGGTCATGTATGAATGTGAGACTAAAAGAAAGCTAAGCACAGAGGAATTGATGCTTTTGAACTATGGTGTTGGAGAAGACTCTTGAGAGTCCCTTGGACTGCAAGGAGATCCAACCAGTCCATCCTAAAGGAAATCAGTCCTGGGTGTTCATTGGAAGGACTGATGTTGAAGCTGAAACTCCAGTACTTTGGCTACCCGATGTGAAGAGTTGACTCATTGGAAAAGACCCTGATGCTGGGAAGGATTGAGGGCAGGAGGAGAAGGGGACGACCAAGGATGAGATGGTTGGATGACATCACCAACTCAATGGACATGGGTTTGGGTGGACTCTGTTAGTTGGTGATGGACAGGGAGGCCTGGTGTGCTGCGGTTCATGGGGTCTCAAAGAGTTAGACATGACTGAGCGACTGAACTGAACTGAAAGGTCTAAACCACATGCGGGACCTTGAGGTTAGGCAGGAATTAAGTACACAGAGGCTTCAGCTAACTCTGCTGTTGCTATGGCTGTTGCCCCTAATAGCAGACAAATAATATAGGTTTTTATTTCAGGTTCAGATGAAAGATGGACCCATAAGTGTTGGATCTCTAATGTTCACCGAGCTGTTGAGTTACAATCCCCAAAGCTTTGTCACAATTTTAAATATCTTTTGATATTTTTTAACAACTTGGGAAGTAGGTACTCCTACCCTCCAACACAGTGAAAAATTCATTCTCAGTAAATAACTTTTGACTTATCCAAAACTTAACTGCTAATAGCCTGCTATTGACAGAAGCCTTACCAATAACATGAACAGTCAATTAAAATATGTTTGTGTGTTATATGCATCACATACTATATTATTAAAATAAAGTAAGCTAGAAAAAAATGTTATTAATATAATTATAAAGAAGTGGCAATCCACTTATAGTACTGTATTGTATTTATTGATATCCTAAGTGTATGTTGTCTGTTTACAAGACAAATTGTCTGTCAGTACATATATAATTATACAAAACACTGTAGATGTTATATGTGTTACTAACACTAAACATCAAAAGTGAAAAAATAATGTGGAAAGAAATTATTATTTACAAGTATAATGATTCATGCATTAATAATAAAGAAGCAGCATTTTGACTGCTTTAGGGTAGCCTACCCTATACACAAATGAATGAATCATTTTAAAAATTTTATGGCACACAATATTACAGTTATATCAATAATAAAGTATTGAAAGCATTGCTGCATTAAAAAAAGGAAACTTCTGATGACAGGCTGATATGCAGTTTCTCCAATTATAAGAGAGACATACTTATATGGTAATGTATTCCTTGAAAGCAAAGTTTTAAAACAGTAAGAAAACAAACACATTATTCATTTTAGATTTACTATCTCTCACTTTATACCTATGTAAGGAGAGATTTGTATCTACATGTATTTTGCATGTATATGACATGTCTAACACTTTCTTAATTTTTTGGTACTTTTAGGCTACATAATTCATATGCCAGCTTTTTCAGACTGTCACAAATATCCAAAAAATCTTTCAAATGTATTTATTAAAAAATATCTGTGTGTAAATGAATATGCACAGTTCAAACTAATGTTGTTCAGGGTCAAAAATATAAATAGAAAGAAAGGTGGATAGTAGTTAGTCTAAATATGTGGTGTGGGGTGAGGGTTCAAGGAGGCAGCCTTAAATTTAGAAGACAATTAGTTCATCTGTTAAGGGCAAGATTTAAGTAAGAAAGGTTTAGTAAGATCATAACAAAGTGGCAACCAGTTTGAAGACTTTAGGAATCCAAGGTCTATAATATCCTATGGGACCAAGAAATTCACTATGTCGTCCTCTGCTCATTAGTTAGGGGAAGTCATGAATAGTCTGTCCAATATTTGAGGAGAAAGATTTTCCATTTTATGTGATTTTATGTTCTGTTAAATGCACTTGGGCATGATAAAATTGAAATACATCTTTAGTGATTTTCTGTCCTTTGTATACTATTTTGTCAGCAAATAGAAGGAATCAAGTCTGCAAGATTCTCAGACTGGAGAATATACTGGGAGATCATTATAAGGCCTGACAACTGGCTTTTCTTTTGGTAATGAAAGTGCCTGATTTAAACTTTGGCTTCCCAGGTACCTACTTCAAAGAAGGGTGTCTCTGGCAAATACACTGCTAGCCACAGACTACATGAAAAGCGAACCTAATCCTCCCTCACTAACAGACTCCTTAGTTTTAGAGATCTTGATTAATCTTGATAAATCTGAGGGCTACTTTTTTTTTTCTCTCTCTTTCTCTCTCTCCACACTTTAAATTCCCCCTGTTGTGTCTGAAATTCGCAATTCAAGAGTTATGCTTTAGTGAGGTCCTCACTCTAGACCTCAATGAAAGCAGAACTTGGGACCTGCATGTCCCCACACCCCCACCACATAAGACCAAAGTATGTCATATAATTTCTATAATTTCTAGGACCTGAGGTTGTGTTGCAGTCAGTAAGACTCATAGGGTCTATCTGGCCACAGCATTGGTTATTGTTAGGCTTATATTGGCACGAAGCAGTCACCCATGTATTGTATAAGGTAGGAGTCGTAAACAACAGATTTAATGTTTCTAAGGCCATAGTTAAATAATTGCAAGAAGTAAGAGGACATTTTTGTAAAACTTTAAGGGCATAAGAGCTTCCCTGGTGGCTCACTGGTAAAGAATCCACCTGCCAATGCAGGAGATGCAGATTAAATCCCTGGGTTTAGGAGATCCCCTGGAGAAGGAAATGGTAACCCACTCCAGTAGTCTTGCCTGGAAAATCCTGTGGACAGAGGAGCCTGGTGGGCTACCATCCATGGGGTCCCAAGAGTCTGACTAAACAATAACAACAAAGGGCATGAATGGCATTTTAATTTTCTTAACTGAAGACAAATAGTTTTCTCAGAGAAAATAAAGCTTGTAGATCTGCCACTATTTCTGAGAATGGAAATAGGCTGCTATTAGGATGAGGGCTACAGGGACATGAGGAAGAGTAATCTTTTAAATGGATCTTAAATTTTGTACAAAACAGTTGTTATTCAGTCACCTAGTCATGTCCAACTCTTTGTGACCCCCATGGACTGCAGCATGCCAGGCCTACTTGTCCCTCACCATCTCCTGGAGTTTCCCAAGTTCATGTTCATTGCATTGGTGATGCTGTCCAGCTATCTCACTCTGTGATGACCTCTTCTCTTTCTGCCCTCAATTTTTCCCATCATCAGGGACTTTTCCAATGAGTCATCCATTTGCATTAGATGACCAAAACACTGGTGCTTCAGCATCAGTCCTTCCAGTGAATATTCAGGGTTAGTCTCCCTTAACCTTAACTGGTTTGCTCTCCTTGCTGTCCAAGTTACTTTCAGGAGGCTTCTCTAGCACCACAGTTTGAAAGCATCAATTAGTAGTAGTAACTACTTGTCTTTTTGATGGGTAGAAGTGTGTTCCAGTCAGTCAATAGGGGATAATGATTGCATTTGAAGATATGTAAGCAAGTTGGGGCAGTTTTTTAAAAAACTAATTTTTCTTGGATTTGGAGATACTTATAATGAGATCATACCCAGTCAACTGGGTTCAGCCTCCACCATGTGTCCCATATCTGAAACATATTCTACCCAGAGCAAACAAGGAGCAGCTACAAGATCTAAAATGTTAATAGGGGAAACATCAGATAGCAGTTAATTAATCTAAAAAGAAAAAAAGTGAAATGTTGGTTGCTCAGTCATGTCTGACTCATTGTGATTCCACAGACTGCAGCCCTACAGGCTGATCTGTCCATGGGATTTCCCAGGCAAGAATACAGGAGCGGGTTGCCCTTTCCTTTTCCAGGAGACCTTCCCAACCCAGGGATCAAGCCAAGGTCTTCTGCATTGCAGGTGGATTCTTTACCAAGCAACCAGGGAAACCCTATTAATCTATGCCATCATCAAATTATCATTTCTTCTGGGAGTGCAAGAAACAGGATGTTCTGACACATCTAGTATTGACATCCCATTCTCCAGGTTTATCTTGCTTCAGTTAATTCCCTAGAATGGAAAAACCAAGCAGAAAAGCTTGTGAATGAAAGTGTTGACAAGTGATAATGAAGCTAAGATAGAGGCAAAGTCCATGGCATTCAAAATGCTTATCACTTAATAGTCTGATGCCTGAAAGGAGGAAAGAATGATGAATAGGCATTAGGGTTTAGAGTTGTAAGTGTAGCTTCAATATCAACTAGAAATTGTTTTTTGCAATTACATGAACATATCTCTTTTGTGTTTAGGGAAATTTCAGGAAAACCACAGTGGATAGATTTACACAGAAGGATGCCGTGTCATGTAAAGTTTGTCTTTTGTGTTTTAGATGATATATTTTCTAACTAAAAAAAGAATAATTATTTCAATTTTCCTTTTTCACCAGTATCAACAGGTGTCTTTGTCTAGACATGTTGTTACTCTTTATCTAGAACTTATTCATTTTGTGTAATCTAAAGAGCAATTCATTTGATCTATTTTTTTTCATTATTGAGTCAAAGTATCTTCCATTTTCTCAGCAAGATCTTCAAATTTCGAGGGTCCTCAGTCTACCACTCTTTTCTATGTTCTAAATAAATGTGTTACTTCGCATTTAAGACCATCAATAGAGGAGGGAAAAAGACAGTGCTATCTTAATGTTTATGGAGATCTGAGTATTTTGGGGAGGTTCTAGTTAAACAACCTCTGCAATCAGTGATGGAATGATTTTTTTCTTTTTCTGGTTTACAAGATTGGATTCCTCACCAATCAATCTTGAAGAAAAGTTTAGCTGCTGAGAAGTCTTACTATTATACTCTTTCTTTATGCAAATCTAATCTTGGCCAAGATTTATTACCATTAGGTTATAAAAAAAAATTAGGTTGCTCATCATCACTACCTACTTTGCAAAACTACCTATTTTATAAACTATATTTTGTCCAATGAGGGGGATGTGTTTAGGATAGGATGGAGGGATGAAAAGGAAGAGGGTCCTGTGAAGAGGCAAGAGGAGAGGGATTCGAGTAGGAGAAAAGAGAAAGTCAAGGTAAAACAGACTAGAATGGAAATTGATAGGGAGAGGGAAAGAGATAAAAAAATAATAATATTTTTAATAGAGGCAAAGATAGCTATGTTTAGAATACAGGGGTTTCACTAGGATACTTCTTCCCTTGCCCAAAAGTCTTGGTCAATGAAAAAACACTTCAACTCAGTAAATAAATAACCTCCAAGTATATTAGTGAATTGAGATTTGGGTCAATCTACTAGGTAAAGAGTGCCTTCTAGCCAAGGTATTAGCCCAGGTTAAGAGGAACAGGGGATATGCGATAGGATATGGAAACTATCTTCCATTCTTCTCAAGGGGCTCATTTGTATGGTTGCATCATTGGGTTCCCTTGCCTTCTGACTTTCAGGGTGATTAGAGGAAAGAACTAGAACTTACTGAGAAATTTTGAATTGAGTACTCTCCTGAGGAGGGGATGTCATCATTGTCCAATGTGTGAATCTATCTGGCTAATAGTCTAATGCTTTACATAGTCTCTGTTTGTCATTATCAGTAGTTATTACCTTTAACAACTTCAGGTATAGGTTTTTGTTGTTTGGGGTGCTATATTATTTCTTGTGGATTACAATATATTACCTAATACATACTTTTAAAATCATCCCATAAAAAAGATTAAAAAGTATACTAGTCTGATTTTGCAATCTGTTTCTTGCTGAGAAATTGGCTGATACTGTGATAGCCATAGCTATGTCTAAAGTTAGTTGTCTTACTTCTAGAATCTGTCAGTTATTTGAACCAGTAATTCCTTTTCCTATGTTAAGGATTTTAAATAGACTTTTGTGTCATGTGCAACCCTGGAGTCCTAATTCAAAGAACTTTTAAGGAAGACATCTGAAATATTTTAGAATACAGTCTTATATTGTGCTCTATTACTTTTGACCAGTCACTCAATCTCTGTAAACCTCAGTTTCTTCATCTGCAAACTGACACAATTGTAATACATCCTATCCAAGGATAGGTAGAGTTTAATCAGTGATTTACCTTGTTAGGCATTTTGAAGCAGATAAAATAAACTGAAACTTTCTCTAAATTCTTTAGACTATTATGTCTAATAGTATTTAAGGTCCAGCCACATAGCTATTGTTTCTAATACATTTTTGCCCTACATATTAGAGGAGGGCTGCTGACAGAAAGAAATGTGATAGTCCAATGAAAAGAACCCATGTCTTTTGAAAGTTTAAGCAAAATAGGTAAAGAACCAGAATTGAAAGAGAAAAATTATCAGTGTCAAAAGTCTTTATAGCAACTAACAATGTAAGTAAGTGCTATGAATTTAGCTCTGTTGTATTAAATGAAAACAGTTAATACTTAAATATGTGCATTTAACATAATTCAAAATAATTATTTTAGGGTAGATCTTTATATTATAGATCATTAAGTCTCTATCTTAACAGAACCTGTGAATTGCTATCATATCCATCTTAGCTTAGGCTCCAGAAATCTAAGTAATCTGTGACCAGCAGAGGCATTATAATCCTGTACCTTTAATTAAACTGCTCTTGTGAGTAAAGGACAGAATATAAAAGAGTCATTTCAAAATAGATCACATTCTATTAAAATGTCTATTTTTATATGTTTAATTTGCATATTTGGATTCATCTTTGGAAATGTTAGCTAATAATATTCCCTGATTATGATTCTTTTCATTATCATCAGGGATTAAAGAAAACCCAATCATGACAAATTTATGTGAGAGGTACAACTATCATCTCTTATCCTAGACACTGCTATGGTCTAGGATATGATTACAGAACATAACTGTAATCTCCAGACAGTACCATGCTACATGATTTTCTCCTTGATCAGGGATTCTCTGTTGATGCCCAAAAGAAACTCATGTTTTGGGATGTCAATTTCATACATAGAGGTCAGAAGTCTAAAATCTATTGAATGAGAACTTGACCAATGAGATCAGGAGTTGACAGATAATTGTTCCTCCCTTGATTTCCCCAGAAAGAAGGTTCTGAAACATATACACCTGACTCTGTGTTCCATGAGATTGAACTAGCAGTCCGTCTTATTGACATCCAACTCAGTAATGCAACTTGATTACCTCCCCTCCTTCTCTGCTTAGCTCTCCATCCTCCACTCCTGCTTTCAGAATCCTATTCCACAAAAATAAAAGATTAGCCCTTCAGTAGCTATCTCAGGTTCTAGGGAAGAGGACTTTAAAGTTACCCATGTATAAAATCCCATCTTTATAGCATAATGATATACAATGGGGTTAAACATATATACTTAAAATATTCTGTTCAGTTGATAGGGAAACATTTTTTACAAGAACAGATTTGAACTTTAGTTAAAACATTTTCTCAGTGTATGGCATATTCTATATTAAAGTTAAACCACATTCTAAAGTTCTAATTCAGGTGAGAGGAAACCCCCTTAAATAAAAGAAATATTAAGATAAATGAATATATATATATATATATATATATATATAATTTTAATTATTTTTTTTATTTGGGGCTTCCCTGGTCACTAAGTTGGTATAGAATCTGCCTACAATGTGGGAGATGGCCTGCAAAGCAGAAGACTTGAGTTCAGTCCCTGGGTTTAGAAAGTCCCCTGGAGAAGGAAATGGCAACCCACTCCAATATGTTTTCCTTGGAGATCTACTGGACAGAGGAACCTGGTGGACTACAGTTCATGGAGTTGCAAAAGTCAAACTTGACTTAGCCTTAACAACCACACCACCACCACCACCAACGATTTTTTCTTTATTTTTGGCTGTGCTGGATCCTCACTCTGTCCGGACTTACTCTCTCCCTGTGGTACGTAGCCTTCTCAGTGCAGTGGCTTCTCTAGCTCCGTTGTTGTGAAGTATGGTTTCTAGGACATGTGGGCTTCAGTAGTTGCAGCGTGCAGGCTTAGTAGTTGTGGCCCATGGGTTTAGTAGTCTCAAGGTATGTAGAATCTTACCAGACAAGGGATGGAAACTGTGTCTCTTCAATTGACAAACATTCTTAACCACTGAACCAACAGGGAAGTTCAAGAAAAATGAATATATATTAATTCCTATTATTGCTATAAATATGGTGAATGCTTATAATTTGAATACTATGAAATATAAGGAAGGAAACATTTCTATTTCAGCCAAAGATAAGGTATAGTTGATTTTATACTTTAATTTTTTTTAAAATGAAGCTGATAGATTTCTTTTGAGCTGATAGATACTTTTTGAGCTGATAGATAACTTGCTTTTTTTTTTTTTTTTTCCATATTCCATGCCATGAGCATTTTCTCCTTTGGTAAAATATTATAGAAAACTGTGTATTTTTTAAAAAAAGCAAATTATATGATTTTCTCAAGCTTACTTTCTTTAAGTTTATTAGTTCACTCTTAATGAATATTTAAGTTTATCTTTATGTGCTTTTCTATATATTTTCTTATAATTTTCTGGAAGGTGTACTACTCTACCAAGATTTAAGCACTTTTTATTTTGCATGTATGTGTATTTCTCTTTGTGGCTCAGATGTAAAGACTCTGCCTGAAGTGCGGGAGAACTGGGTTTGACCTGGATTAGGAAGATCCCTTGGAGAAGGAAATGGTAACTCACTCCAGATTTCTTGCCAGGAGAATACCACAGACAGAGGAACCTGGTGGGCTATAGTCCATAGGGTCACAGAGAGTTGGACACAACTAAGCAACTAACACACACATTCTTTTTAAAAAAAACATGGCTAATTCATTTCAATGTATGACCAAAACCACTGCAATGTTGTAAAGTAGTTAGCTTCCAACTAATAAAGAAAAAAAAAAAATCACCTTTAAAAAAAATAAAAAAAATAAAAATCATAGCTTCTCTTTGAATTCCCTTAAGAATTTTTCAGCTACCAGTATCCTATTGCTATCATCTACCTAAATTTCATGATTCTACTTGTTCATGTATAATTTTAGCACATGAGTCTCTCCCTTTATTTTCACCATTTTCCCTATCATTGACTTTATTGATTTCAACATTTCTATAGATCATACATTCATAAACTGATCCTATCAATTCACGCAATATTTATTCTCATTCTCATCTCACCTACTCAGTCCTACATAATGACCTTCAACTCTCAATTCCATGTTTAACACTGAAATCCAGTACAGTCAATTTACCCAATTATATTTTCTTATTCAGTAACCCTCATCTTACCTGCACTTCCCTCCTTACTCAGATTCAGATTTCTATTCCATAATTTAAATCTGTGCTTTGAAGAAACCTAAACTTTTTTTCATGATTACTTCTCTATAACATGCTTCTAGAAAAATCTCTTACCTTGTTAACCCAAATAGCTGTGGGTTGCACCTGAGCACATTTGGAAGGAAAACTCACTACTATATTCTCCAGTCACACTTCAATTTAAGGTCACAAGTGCAAATTGGGCATTCAGTAGGGCCCAGCAGTTTAATATATGTTTATAATGTGCTTTAATATTCTCCAAAATGACAATTTCAAGTCTTGTCCTGTAACCCACTTCTTCACAATCTCTTCTCTCTCCCCCTTCCTCTGATAATGATCTTGCCATATACTTAATTGAGAAAATAAAA
The DNA here is from genome assembly GCF_023699985.2 of Odocoileus virginianus. Lineage (NCBI taxonomy): Eukaryota > Metazoa > Chordata > Mammalia > Artiodactyla > Cervidae > Odocoileus > Odocoileus virginianus. Next base: position 37,945,840 of record NC_069680.1, read on the forward strand.
GCCATCATCCTCCTTTATTTTCAGACATCAAAAGTGAAGACCATGGAGTATCTGTGCTTGCACACAGATTAGTTACTCATCCCTGATATGAAAAAGGGCAACTCTTTGGTATGAATCTCCCATTACTTTCCTACATACATCTTCCCTATATCCTCTTGAATCATCAGTTCCTCTTTATCTGCTTCATGAATCATTTATAGCTACATTCATATAATCTCTAGTATAAGACAACTCAAGCTGTCTTCACACCCCTCTTGAAATTACTGCTGCCTTTCATAGTTTTTATGTCTTTATTTAACATGTCCTTCCGGTACTCCATTTGGTTTTCTGTAGCCAGCTCTCTTTGAGGTTGCTGTAATCAAGGTTTCCTATGATGTCTGTATTGCCAAGAATATCAATCATTTATCTGTTTTTATTTTATTTGACCTATCATATTAACATATCATAATTCCTCTCTAAAAACAGATTCTTCTCTTAATATCTATGTTGCAACATCCTTTGAATTTTTTTCATACATTGCTCTCTACTCCTTCTTTATCACCATCCCACACTTTCTCAACTTACATTTGCTTTGTAGAGTATAAGATAGGACAAGGAGACTTGGGACAGATTCAATACTGTCTGTCTAAAGAACTCAAATCTTTCATTTAAACCTTTTTTTCTATTTGGAATTTTGTCCTGCAGTCAGCCATGTTGCTAATCTTGGTCTAGTTTCTCTGTACTCTGGTCTTAGTTAAGATGACTCTTAAGATTGAACACTTGTCAATTTGGCAGTTTTCTTTACCTTCTAATCTCAGAAAATGGGGGCTGGAGTATTAGTTTTTTCCTTTCCAGAAGGTGGTAATCTTCAGTTCCCCTTTAACCATCCCCTTTAGTAACAGTCACTTGAACATCAGAATTTCTTATATCAGCTTCTCTCAGAAAGTGGACTTCACAAGGACTATATATACCTAACTGGGGGAAACTACTAAAGGTTCTTTTTTTTTTAATCAGCCTTAAGAAACACTGGGGAAATTGGCTCAAAGTGATTTTTCTGTTCCTTCTTAGACATAGATTCAGTTGAACACTTAACCTACCAGATGAGACAAAAAATCAAAGTTGACCTCTGCAGAGCAACTCATTTATGGTACCCTGCTCTAGTATTTTCATGCTTCTTCAGCTTTTGATGCCCTATCCAATTTAGTTTGTTTTTCTCTATTTGTTAGATTCTACTGCCTAACAGCCTTTACAAATTAGTTTCTTTATCTCCACAGAAGCTTTTTTGGTGTCAGGTACTGATGTTTGTTCCAGACTGATTCTTGAGTCTGAATGGTGCAAAAGGCTTTTTTTTTTTCCCCTCCAGACATTGAGGTTCAAATAAGGACACTGCCAGAATGAAATTGGATAAACTGTTCACACATTATAGGAAATGAGAGAACTTTGCTTTTTTGGAGCCTAGAAGATAGTACCTCTGTGCCACACTAATTGGTCTATGCCAGAAAGGACCCTTGTTTTCCTTTGTCCTTTAGAGCATAACATCGGGTATTTTGATTGACAAATTGAGGCCAATAGCTTTTGCCTGTTGAAAAACAAAATATTCCAGATACTGTTAAATATTTCTAAGACTTAGCTGTTGCTTCTACTGACTATAATAAAAGGCAAGATTACCTGCAGATTCACCAAAATAACAATAATAATTTTATATTAAAGGAGAGCCTGAATTTTTGCCTTCCATGCTGAAGAAGCTGAAGTTGAACAGTTCTATGAAGACCTACAAGACCTTCTAGAACTAACACCCAAAAAAGATGTCCTTTAAATTATAGGGGACTGGAATGCAAAAGTAGGAAGTCAAGAAACACCTGGAGTAACAGGCAAATTTGGCCTTGGAGTACAGAATGAAGCAGGACAAAGGCTAATAGAGTTCTGCCAAGAGAACACACTGGTTATAGCAAACACCCTCTTCCAACAACACAAGAGAAGACTCTACACATGGACATCATCAGATGGTCGACACTGAAACCAGATTGACTATATTCTTTGCAGCCAAAGATGGAGAAGCTCTATACAGTCAGCAAAAACAAGACCAGGACCTGACTGTGGCTCAGATCATGAACTCCTTATTGCCAAGTTCAGACAGAAATTGAAGAAAGTAGGGAAAACCACAAGACCATTCAGGTATGACCTAAATCAAATCCCTTATGACTATACAGTGGAAGTGAGAAATAGATTTAAGGGACTAGATCTGATAGACAGAGTGCCTGATGAACTATGGACGGAGGTTCATGACATTGTACAGGAGACAGGAATCAAGACCATCCCCAAGAAAATGAAATGCAAAAAAAGCAAAATGGTTGTCTGAGGAGCCCTTACAAATAGCTGTGAAAAGAAGGGAAGCCAAAAGCAAAGGAGAAAAGGAAAGATATTCCCATTTGAATGCAGAGTTCCAAAGACTAGCAAGGAGAGATAAGAACGGCTTCCTCAGTGATCAGTGGAAAGAAATAGAGGAAAACAATAGAATGGAGGTGAATAGAGATCTCTTCAAGAAAATTAGAGATACCAAGGGAAAATTTTATGTCAAGATGGGCTCAATAAAGGACAGAAATGGTATGGACCTAAAAGAAGCAGAAGATATTAAGAAGAGGTGGCAAGAATACACAGAGGAACTGTACAAAAAAATATCTTCATGACCCAGATAATCACCATGGTGTGATCACTCACCTAGAGTCAGACATCCTGGAATGTGAAGTCAAGTGGTCCTTAGCATCACTACAAACAAAGCTACTGGAGGTGATGGAATTGCAGTTGAGCTATTTCAAATCATGAAAGATGATGCTGTGAAAGTGCTGCACTCAATACACCAGCAAATTTGGAAAACTTAGCAGTGGCCACAGGACTGGAAAAGGTCAGTTTCATTCCAATCCCAAAGAAAGGCAGTGCCAAAGAATGCTCAAACTACTGCACAATTGCACTCATCTCACATGCTAGTAAAGTGATGCTTAAAATTCTCCAAGCCAGGCTTCAGCAATACATGAACTGTGAACTTCAGATGTTCAAGCTGGTTTTAGAAGGCAGAGGAACCAGTGATCAAATGGCCAACATCTGCTGTATCATCAAAAAAGCAAGAGAGTTCCAGAAAAACATCTCTTTCTGCTTTATTGACTATGCCAAAACCTTTGACTGTGTGGATCACAATAAACTGTGGAAAATTCTGAAAGAGATGGGAATACCAGACTACATGACCTGCGTTGAGAAATCTGTATGCAGGTCAGGAAGCAACAGTTAGAACTGGACATGGAACAACAGACTGGTTCCAAATAGGAAAAGGAGTACCTCAAGGCTGTATTTTGTCACCCTACTTATTTAACTTATATGCAGAGTACATCATGAGAAATGCTGGGCTGGGGGAAGCATAAGCTGAAATCAAGATTGCTGGGAGAAATATCAATAACCTCAGATATGCAGATGACACCACCACTATGGCAGGAAGTGAAGAACTAAAGAGCCTGTTCATGAAAGTGAAAGAGGAGATTGAAAAAGTTGTCTTAAAGCTCAACATTCAGAAAACTAATATCATGGCATCTGGTCCCATCACTTCATGCAAATAGATGGGGAAACAGTGGAAACAGTGTCAGACTTTATTTTTCTGGGCTCCAAAATCACTATAGATGGTGACTGCAGCCATAAAATTAAAAGACACTCGCTCCTTGGAAGAAAAGCTATTACCAACCTAGATAGCATATTAAAAAGCAGAGACATTACTTTGCCAACAAAGGTCTGTCCCATCAAGGCTATGGTTTTTCCAGTAGTCGTGTATGGATATGAGAGTTGGACTAGAAAGAAAGCTGAGAGCCAAAGAATTGATGTTTTTGAACTATGGTGTTGGAGAAGACTCTTGAGAGTCCCTTGGACTGCAAGGAGATCCAGCCAGTCCATCCTAAAGATCAGGCCTGATTGTTCATTGGAAGGACTGATGTTGAAGTTGAAACTCCAATACTTTGGCCACCTCATGCAAAGAGCTGATTCATTTGAAAAGTCCCTGATGTTGGGAAAGATTGAAGGTGGCAGAAGGGGACAACAGAAGATGAGATGGTTGGATGGCATCACTGACTCAATGGAGATGAGTTCGGATAAACCCCGGGAGTTGGTGATGGACAGGGAGGCCTGGCATGCTGCAGTCCATGGGGTCCCAAAGAGTCTGACATGACTGAGGGACTGAACTGAACTGAATAACTTGCCTGAGGCAACTGAGTATGAAAGCAGGAAGAGCCACCATAAAACAAGTATAAAGATTTTATTCTCTACACTTTTCTGGTCCCTTAAGCAATTAGGCGTTTTTGTTGCTGTTCACTCACTAAGTCATGTCTGACTCTTTGTGACCCCATGGACTGCAGCACACCAGGCTTCCCTGTCCTTCACTGTCTCCTGGAGTTTGCTCAAATTCTTGTCCATTGAATCTGAGATACCATCCAACCATCTCATCCTCTGCAACCCTCTTTTCCTTTTGCCTTCACTCTTTCCCAGCATCACGGTCTTTTCCAATCAGGGTCTCTTCCAAGGCTCTTCACATCATGTGGCCAGAGTATTGGAGTTTTAGCATCAGTCCCTCCAAAGATAATTCAGGGTTGACTTCCTTCAGGATTGGATAATTGGGACCAATATCTTGTAAAATTATGCAGGCACGAAAATGTTTTTTTAAAGTATTTAATGACAGAAAATGAGTGCTATAATGCTAATGAAGAAGTAATGATTGCTATTATACAATTAATATATTGAATATGTGCATCTATATGCATAGATTAAAAGCATGGAAGGCCTGCATTAAGTGTTTAGAACACTTATGTCTTAATAGTTGATTTGAAAGCCCTACTTTTTTTTTCTGCTTATTTGATTTTGGTGGAATTTTTATTCTTTATATTAAGTATCTAATTTTGTAAAATGTTAAAAATATAATAAATATAAAAACACACAATCTGTTGAATTTTTTAAAAAATATACTTGATGTACAATAGTATGTACGTGGGGTTTCCCTTGTGGCTCAGTGGTAAAGAATCTGCCTGCCAATGCAGGAGACCTGGGTTCCATCCCTGGGTCAGGAAGATCCCCTGGAAAAGGTAATGGTAACCCGCTTCAGTATTCTTGCCTGAGAAATCCCACGGAAATAGGAACCTGGTGGGCTAGAGTCCATGGGATCACAAGAGTCAGATAAAACTTAGCAATTAAACAATGACAACAAATTATGTAAGTCACAGGTTTACAGTATAGTGATTCATGATTTTAAAAGGTTTTACTCCAGTTATAGTTATTATAAACTATTGGCTATATCCCCTGTTTGTACAGTATATTCTTGTAGCTTATTTTATACATAATAGTTTGTACCTACTAATCCCCTACCGCTATATTGCCTGTCCCCCTTTCCCTTTCCCCTCTGGTAATTGCTAGTTTCTTCTCTTTATCTGTGAATCTGTTTCATTTTTGTTGCATTTGAAAAATATAGTTTGTTGTGATTTTTAGTTTCCACATTTGAGTGATATCATACAGTATTTGTCTTTCTCTGTGTTACATTTTTCACTTAGCATAATATCCTCCAAGTCTATCCCAGTCTTTGTTATTTTTACGGATATATATTTGAAGTATATTATGGAATACTCCATAAAATAAAATATATTTTATGCCCATATATATATATATATATATATATAATTATTGAAACTAATTATTCTCTTCAATATCTATACAACTGAATGAATCAAATATAGAAATAACTTTAAGAATTCTTTACTTTTAAGCAATAACATTAACCTGGAAAGCTGAAGGAAATGGAAGACATGTATTTACTAGGCAGTGAAAAATGGTTTAGGATTTTCATTATCCTCATCACCTCTCACTGTTTGAGGTAGAATGGGGTTATTTTTGTAGTAGGATTGAGGGGAAATGAGCAACTTTGTGTCATTCCAGTAGGATATTTTTGTTAATATTGCCTCTTCTTTTTTTATGCCTGAAAATTTAACTAATGGAGTTGAAACAGTAATAATTAAGGAGTTGAAAAAATAATATGGAATATTTTCAACCATAATCATTTATCATGCTTCAATAATGTTATTTTAGAATTAAATATAAGTCAGTTCAAGGTAATAATATGTGATTTATTGGATAAAATCAGACCCTGTTAAGGAGTTAGAAAGGTAAGCTATTAATAAATAATATTTAAGCATATAAGATATTTGCAAAGCAAATCTTCTGAAGACAAAACTATTTTTGCAAACTACATATTCTCTTATAAACTCTCTGAAGTAGCTGTGAATCTTAGTTCATGAGCACAGATTTTCAATGAATAACACATTCATTTTTTAGAAGAAATTATTTAAATCTGAGTAAAGCTCACCATGACTCTGAGCTCATGGAAAATTCAGTCTCACTCCACACAATATTGAATGAGGGCTCTGGACTGGTCTTTGTTTATTGGCTACTGATTGATATGCCAATCATCATAGTCTGTTCATGTCAAGGATTCTGCTGCTTCCATGAAACACTTAAATATGGAAATAACCATAACAGGACTGCTGTCTAACATCTAAAGTCCATTATTTCCTCTATTCTAATAATGTAATTATAGCTAGCCAGATTGCAACATTTTTAGGCATTCTTGGAATATATGTGTCAGTTGTCTTCAGTGGTATGTGAAAAGAAGTAATATTTTAGTTCTGTACCTAAAGCCTGATGATTATTTCTCATTACTATGAATTAGTCGTTATTTCAGTAGGAAACTTAGCCAATTAAAAGTGCTTGCTGAACAGTAGATATTCATGATGTGTGAAAGAGCATGATACATAACTGCATGATTTTAATTACATAAAAATGGATGCCTAGTTGTGAATACACACAAATGAAACCTAAAAAGTCATATCAGATGGTAAACTGCCTGTGATTATGAATGACTTTATTTTTTGCTTCTTGTGGTTTTTGGTTTCCTATTAAGCACATGTTAACTTTTAAGAAATAAATGCTATTTTGAAAGACTTTAAAAGTGTTTTACATTTGTTAGTATATTGAAAAATATTGAAAGGTAAACTTTAGCATAAATTTATTACATTTGATTCTCAGTTTCTTTTGTTTAAAAAAATTCAGCACACAATAGCATAGTATATTTTTAGAAGAAATAGCACACCTGATTGCAATACCATAATACTGTTTTCAATATGGCAGTCTGTGTCCTTATTGAATAAATTAAATAAGAAAAGTGTAATCAGAAAGCAAATTTCTTCCACATCACTGTGGGACAATAACTTTTCTCTGTTTCTATGGATTTTTTTTTTAAAATCCATAGTTTACCTGGTCTAACTCCAATATTGTAAAAAACTTCTCATGTATGACTGACTTAATAAGTATCCTGGTAAGCCTATTACCAGAGTTTCAGTCTCTATTCCAACACATGCCTTTTTCTGTCATCTAATCAAGCATCAACAGACTGAAGTTTGACACTTAACTCAGAGAAACCAATCCTGATAATTAGACCTGTATTTAATCAGCAATCAAGGTAATCTCCAGGCCTTCCAATTCATACTAACAACAAGTATGCTTATTTCTAATGGTCTGCAACCTCTAAAAGAGAATACTTTCTTACACACCACAAAGAGGTGGCCATGGAATATATCTGTTAAGGGTTATCTTTCTAGGGAGGAAACTTGAGTCAGTGAGATTGACTCAAAATTCTATGCAGAAGACAAAGGATAGGTGGTTTCTATGTATAAAAGCAATCTATCTATCTTAAGACTGGAGATTATTCTATGTGCTTTTACCTTCTGTTCTTTACCACATGTATGTAGTAACATTTTCTATTTCCTGCATCTTCTTTATTGAATTTGTTGGAGTAAATTAAATTGATCAATTAAGCATAATGAACTAAATCCATGCTTGACCAAAAGAAATTCACAAAGAAATCCTAGCCTTGGATATAGATTAATAATAGGAGGAGACTCTGGGATGTTCTCATTTTGTGGAGGGAATTGGTATGTTTTTGTTGTACTTTGAGCAATCGCGTTATAGTTGAGAAGGCTTTAAATTGTGTGTAAACTATATGTTCATGTGTATACTAGTCCTCTTTTTCATACAGCTTGTTTGTAATTTTTGGTAGTTTAATTTTTTGTCTGAAAACAAAAATCTTTACTGTTTTCTGGGTTTTGTTTGGACATATTAATCATCAGTGCTTCTTCTCATTTGTAGCAGTTAATGATATACGTGGTGTAAATATTCCCACCATGGCTGATTTCAAGCTAACCAGGCTTTAATACCAAGCTTGCAGAATTCCTGAAAATTTACCCATCAGTTTTTATTGATCAGCATTTACCCAGGGATCCTAGGATTTCCTATTTATATATCCTTTAGAGAATGTCCGGTCAACAAAATCATCTTTCATGGGTTGATAAGTATTTCAAGGGGAAAAAAAAAAAATGACAGACTGTTTCATATTACCCAATATTAAATCTCCTGTTCTATGTGTAGATAAACATAAAACAAAAGAAGACCCCTATTTTATTTAGTAGATTCTTAGTAGATAATATGGACTTCCCTGGTGGCTCAGATGGTAAAGCGTCTGCCTACAATGCTGGAGACCCAGGTTCAATCCCTGAGTCGGGAAGATCTCCTGGAGAAGGAAATGGCAACCCACTCCAGTATTCTTGCCTGGAAAATCCCGTGGACGGAGGAGCCTGGTAGGCTACAGTCCATGGGGTCGCAAGAGTTGGACAGACTAAGAGACTTCACTTTCTTTTCTTTTAATAGATAAAATATTCACAGTCAGGGGGCATTTTGTTATGAGCTTTGGAAAATAAAAATGCCTCCTGCTTAAAATTTCAGTTATGTTTTCCTAAACAGCTAGATTTTAGAGAATTCATCCACCCTTTGTATGGAAAGTAGCAGATCAATACTAATACTAAATACTTAAGTATTTAGGGCCACTAAAAATATTCTACAACAAAAGCAAATGTGACAGGATATTCATGGCATTCATCTTAATATTCTGTCAGCTAGCATTTATTTCTGTTTTTTCAATTTTTATGTAATTTTTAAAGCTATTTTATAGCTTTTAAAAATATTGTTAATATTTTACAAGATATACAAAAATGTTATAGCAATTACAAAATATTACCTACATTCTCCATGTTGTACAATATCCTTGAATTGTTCTTTTCCATGGCTGAATAGTTTTCAATTTTCTTTATCCATTAATGTGTTGATGGACACAACTTATTTACATGTCTTGGCTATTGTAATTAATGCTGCTGTGAACACTGGGGTGTGTATATCTTTCCAATTAATATTTTTTTATATATATATACCCAGGAATGAAATTGCTGTGTCCTATGTTGGTTCTATTTTTAGGTTTGTTTTCTTTTTGGAGAAACCTCCACAATTTTTCACAGTGGATGTATCAGTTTACATTCCCATCACCATTGCATGAGGGTTTCATTTTCTCTACATGTTCACAGACATTTAGTCTTCTTCTTTCTTTTCTGTTTTTTTTTTTTAATCAAGATAGCTATTTTGATTGCTGTGTTATCTCACTGTGGTTTTGATTTGCATTTCTGTGATGATTAGGAATTTGTTGTTGTTCAGTCACTAAGTTGTGTCTGACTCTGTGACCCCATCAACAGTATCACACCAGGAGGCTACCCTTCCTTCACCATCTCCCAGAGTTTGCTGAAATTCATGTCCTTTGAGTCAGTGATGCCATCCAACTATCCCATCTTCTGCCACCTCTTCTTGTTCTGCATTCAGCTTTCCCAGCATCAGGGTCTTTTTCAGTAAATGGGTTTTTCTCATCAGGTCACCAAAGTATTAGAGCTTCAGCTCCAGCATCAATCCCTCCAATGAATATTCAGGGTTGATTTGCTTTAAGGTCAACTGATTTGATCCCCTTGCAATCCAAGGGATTCTCAAGAGTCTTCTCTAGCACCACAATTAGGCGTCAGTTCTTTAGAACTCAGCAACTTTTCATGTGCCTATTAGCTATCTGCATTTCCTCTTTGGGAAAAAGTCTATTCATGTCTACCCATTTTTTAAATTGGGTTGTTTGTTTTATAGAATACCTTATTTTTTAGTAGTATTTACTATAGGAGAAAATTAATTCTTGGCCTATGCCTTAAAATTTCTAGAAATAACTTTTAGTTAGTTTATTTTATATATTACATACATATAATATATAATTATTTTATAAGTAAAAAAATAAAATGCAAAGTCAAAAGCTAAGATATTCTTAGTTGAGACAGATAATTTTAAGTGAACATCCAAGAAAAACAGATTGTTTTAAATTTAAATATTTAAAGTAAAAAAATCTGAATATCCACATAAAAAAATATTGTATACAATTTTGAATTGATAATGCAAACTCTCAAATAAAAGTTCAAAAATGTATAGATTTAAATATAAATCATTTTAAGTGATTTATAGTGATAAAAATTCACTCTACAATGAGCATTATAAAATGTTATGATGTACAAAATTCCATTAAATACAACATAAATACATTAAAACTAACATTAAAAGAATATAAAAGTAAGAAACTTCATGTTAGTAAATTGACTATATGAGAATAAATATATGTATATCACTTTATTGAAGGAGGGCATGGCAACCCACTTCAGTATTCTTGCCTGGAGAAACCCTTGGAGAGAGGAGCCTGACAGGCTACAGTCCATAGGGTTGCAAAGAGGTAGACATGACTGAAGTGACTTAGCATGCACACATACCATATTATATTATATACTTAAAATGGAAATAGTATTTAATATTCACAAATCAAACTTACATAGTATAAATAACTGCATAAGTAGCTCTAAGAAAAATGTAGATCTATTCAGCCACTGTTTTCACTGTTTCCCCATCTATTTCCCATGAAGTGATGGGACCAGATGCCATGATCTTAGTTTTCTGAATGTTGAGCTTTAAGCCAACTTTTTCACTCTCCTTTTTCACTTTCATCAAGAGACTTTTTAGTTCCTCTTCACTTTCTGCCGTAAGAGTGGTGTCATCTGCATATCTGAGGTTGTTGATATTTCTCCCTGCCATCTTGATTCCAGCTTGTGCTTCCCCCAGCCCAGCATTTCTCATGATGTACTCTGCATATAAGTTAAATAAGCAGGGTGACAATATACAGCCTTGACGTACTGCTTTTCTTATTTGGAACCAGTCTGCTGTTCCATGTCCAGTTCTAACTGTTGCTTCCTGACCTGCATATAGGTTTCTCAAGAGGTTTCTCAGGTGGTCTGGTATTCCCATTCTGTTCCAAGTATTAGTCACCAATTAAAAAATTAAGAAAACTGAACAAAAGTGATTAGCAAAATACTCAAAATTCTCAGGCTAAAAAGACTTTCAATTCTTAGGAAAAAGATACATAATATTCCAATGATAGAAGGTAGTTTCTCTTTTATGAGTTGCCATTTGTTGTTGTTCTTTGTCCCACCTCCCTCACCCCAGATCTTGATTTTCTACTGCTTTTACAAAAGGGAAGAAACTTAAGAGCTGTGGATCCAAGAGTATGATAATAAGTGAATGAAAAACACCAAATCATAACTGTGAATAAACACTTAACACTCAATGTCTACATTTCCTAAAATATATGCATAATATCTAAAAGAAACTTATCAACTTGTTTGAAAACTGAAGAAAATTTGCTTCAAAGACTCTAAAACCTATGACTAAGAAGTGATTAAAATTCTTTTGCCTGAAAGTTTCTCATTTGAAACTATATATTGAATTAAACCATAAAATAGATCCTAATAAGATAAAAACTTTTTTGGAGTACAGTGTCTATTTATCATTAGTATTTTATATGTAAATGCCCTTAAATACTTATCAGGCATATAATACATTTTGGGGAAATTGTATTGAATCTTAATTTTTTGCTGTTTAAGTCATTAAGGACAGAAAACATTGCTCAAAGAGTTGTAAATTGAACAATATGAATTTTACCTGGCAAGTCATTGCCGAATATTTAAGGAAAATGATTAATTATCTTTGTTATTTGGTTTACATTTCATTTTGGCTTTGTTTCTAAAGGGATTTGTGTATATCTACTGCAATGAGTAACTGAATGAAGTTGATAATGACAAAGGTAATAATAATCATGTTTCTTTTACTAATCAAGTTTGTTTTCCTTCTCCTGCTTCCCATTTTATCAGTAGGAAAAGACAGTTTTCTTATGGAAAAAAATTTTCACAGTAAGCAAACCAATATTATGGATAATGCAAACCTGATTCTGTTAAGGTACATTAATATTACCAGGGGATATAAGTAGGATGTATTCTATTTTTTATATATTGTAATGGACATGAGTTTGCATAAACTCCGGGAGTTGGTGATGGACAGGGAGGCCTGGCGTGCTGTGATTCATGGGGTCGCAGAGTCAGACACAACTGAGCGACTGAACTGAACTGAATGGAAATGCATCATTCAAAAGTTGATGCCTTTTGTGATTGAAACATATTGAATCAAATGATGAATACATTGTAGTAATAATTCAACAAGTGATGAGGCATATTACAATTAAAATTCTTTATTGTTTTCTTAAGATTCGATCCATTTAGTTCAAAATTTTTGTAACTCTGTTAGTATCAGCTGCTTATGATAGACAATCCAATTCTCTGATCAACACTGTTTCCCTAAATGTCTACAGATCTCCATAACAAACATTTTTCACTTGTGTGTGTTTTGGACAATCATGAATTTGAAATATGAAGAAGGAGGAATGCATACATAGATTTGTATAATAAATGTCTATTTATGTCAGGCTTTCTGTATAAAGAAGACAACATACAATAGCTGTTAAGAATTCTTGAAGTTGAATCTCGTTTCTGCCACTTAACTACATGTGGCATCCTGCAAATTACATAAACTCTGTATCTCAATTTCCTCATTTGGAAATGAAGATTATAGTACCTCCCTGAAATTTGTGTGAAGGTTAAATTAATTATATGAGCTGTTCTTAATACAGTTGCTGTTTAGTCCCTCAGTCGTGTCTGACTTTTGCAGCCCCATGAACTGTAGCCCACCAGGCCCCTCTGTCCATGGAATTTCCCAGGCATGATTACTGGAATGGGTTGCCATTTCCTTTTTCAGGGGATATTCCCGACCCAGTGATCTAACACACATCTTTACATCTCCTGAATTGCAAGCTAATTCTTTACTGCTGAGACACTGGGGAAGCCCAATGGATTTTATATATGTGTTTGTTAAGTAATACATAGATGTGTTATCAGTGTAACCTATATATAAAAATCATGTAAGGATTTTTTATTGCCTTCCAGTTCTTCCTCTTTGTAAAATCCTTTGTCATGAATCATTAGGCAATGCCTCTATTCTTTTCTTGGTGCTTCTTTTTTCCTCTTTTTATCTTGCTCTGCTTCTGATAGTGATGTTGAATACTCAAATCACATCTAGAATGTTGCAAGTTCACATATTACCAAGAACTCCATTTCCCGTAAATAATGAAGGTCAGTTTTAAAAGTATAGAGTGTCTGTGTCAACTTTAAGTTCAAGAAACACTATTTTCTATTCAATATAATGTTATAGCAGAAGAATTTTGGATGAGACTCTTCCACATCCTGCTATACGTCATATCTTTTTTGAGACTACTCATCTTTTCTGCAAAGTGGAATCTTAAATGTGCTCCAGATTTTGTATTATGGAAATAAATAGGATTTAGAATTCAGATTTGCTTTTTAAGATATATCTGACATTAGAATAATTTCTTAAAGCATAGCATGTTTTCTTCCAGTTTTCTGAAAGTTAAATGAATTCTCACAACTACCTCTTTACAGAAAGTTAGTAATAGGATTTCTACAGAACCCTGAGAAGACTCAGGTTTACTATCCCCGATTATGAAATTTTACTGTTAATGACTGTTAAAGCCATTGGTGTTATATGTGAGGAATATGTTTATTCATATGCAGGTAAGGCTATTTTTATTTTTTGACTGCGTAATCTCTCTTGGATTTAATATTAATGCAAGGAAAATTAAGATGAAATTATGCTACACTGGTTACACACATTCCCTTTTCAGTATCTGTGCTTTACCAGAGATGATATGCAGTGGGAAATTTTATTTGCCTGTATTCTGATGAGTCATATTAAAACATAAAGCTTTAGAAATGGGGGAAGGTATAATGACACAAAATTATTTTCATATTTTGGCATCAAATTATTACCTAGTAAACTGAACTGAAACCTTGAGTTTGACTTGTCTCTCACGCACTGACAATGACCCCTAGTGGTGAGATAGACTGTCCATTAGGCACTCCTTTCTCTTCATCCTCAGGTTTTTGTTTGTTTTTCAATACGATTTGATTCATTATTAGAAGAGTAATAAGAAAATTAGGTAATTAAATGAGAAAGTGAAACAAGAATATTAAGAATTAAATTTATTTTTGCTGCTTATTGTTGCTGCTGCTGCTAAGTCGCTTCAGTCGTGTCTGACTCTGTGCAACCCCGTAGGCAGCAGCCCACCAGGCTCCCCCGTTCCTGGGATTCTCCAGGCAAGAATACTGGAGTGGGATGCTATTTCCTTCTCCAATTTGCTGCTTATTATCTCTCAAGAAATATGTAGCAAAAGTAATTGACAAAATTCCTGAGTGAGGAAATCAGTCTGTGAGACAATACAAAAAGTAGTGTAAATATTTCTTATAGTTTCTTCTTTTGTATAAGCAGGGAAATTAAAAAATTCAGCATTTGAAGCTGTCATTTGAAATGAAGTTATGTTTGCTTTAGTAATTGTACCCTTTGCAATTTATTTTAACTCTCAAAAAATATGCATCACTGAGTGCTTAATCTACTTAAGTCATTACCCATAAGGATTAATTTACTTTAGACCTCTATAGCATTAGCATTTTTTAAAAGTGCATTGTAAGAGTTTCTGTATGGGAACACTATAGGAAATTATATCAGATGTTATTAACAAACTATATAGAATGGAAAACTAAGCATTTTTTTTTCCTTTCTGCTCCTCATTTTAATGACATTTTAGAATGTCTCTTTAGAATTACAACAACATAAGATCTGTCAATATTCAATGCAATTAATAACATTCATGTAAATATAACATAAGACCATTAGTTATTTTTATCCACCTAAAATATGATCAAGGGTTAATATGTTTTATTACAATATCCTGTCCTGCAATAACTCTTTTTGAGGAAATATTTTAATACTATTTTACTCTTTAAAAGTAGCCATTGCATGTGGCTATTTTCAAAAGTTATGAGACAATGGTAGAAAAAATAAAGACTATACATTGTAAAGAAAATATCATTTGTGCTCATCTCAGGAATTATTCCACGGAGAGCAGCTGTGTGATGCTAGTAGGTATTTCCACTATATAAGAGTATATTAGCCAAAAAAAAAAAAAGAGAGAGAAAGATTTAAAATGATTGAAAAGTCTTCTTTATTATAGATGGCTTAGAGGAGGACATGGCAACCCACTCCAGTATTCTTGCCTGGAGAAGCCCATGGACAGAGGAGTCTGGTGGGCTACAGTCCAGAACACTGCAAAGTTAGACACGACTGAAGCTGACTGAGCATACACTGTACCTTAACGTCTGCCTATCTGAGAAAGGGTTAGAGATGTAATGTTTTCCAAAGTAATCCAATGCAGAATTTTGCATGCAGTATATAGTTGAAATAATGTAGAAAATACTGACCTCTGTGTTTCTTCAGATCTTTGAATGTTTTATTCTCTGTGATTTCCACATTGTGTTTTTGTTGGTTTGTTGTTGTTCAGTTGTTCAGCCGTGTCCGGCTCTTTGCAGCCCATTGACTGCAGCACCCCAGGCTTCCCTGTTGTTCACCAGCTCCTGGTGAGCTCATGAACCCTTGCTCAGACTCCTGTCCACTGACTCAGTGATGCCATCCAACCATCTCATCCTCTGTCATCCCCTTCTTCTGCCTTCAATCTTTCTCAGCATCAGGGGCTTTTCCAATAGGTCAATTCTTCGTGACAGGTGGCCAGACTGGAGCTTCAGCTTCAGCATCAGTCTTTCCAATGAATGTTCAGGATTGATTTCCTTTAGGATTGATTGGTTTGATCTCCTCGCAGTCCAAGGGACTCTCAAGAGTCTTCTCCAACACCATGGTTCAAAAGCATCAGTTCTTCAGCACTCAGCTTCTTTATGGTCTAACTCTCATATCCATACATGACTACTGATGATGTGGAACTTTGTTGGCAAAGTAATGTCTCTGCTTTTTAATATGTTGTCTGTGTAAGGTCAAAGAGCTGGTTGTAGTAATGGAATAAGGAAGGACTCCTACCTCAAGTACATAAAAATGAGAGAGTATCTCCTTGAAGGTGAATATTTCTCAACTCCTACAGTTTATGGCAGGACATTTATATCACTTTAATGTGCCCCTTTAAGCTCTTACCTACAGTCACAACAATTTTACTCTTGTGTTTAAATAGAGATTTAGCTCCAGGGCAAAATCTGAAGGACGCTGTGATCTTGGTCCTCTAGGACATAAGATGTCATTCTTTTATGTTAAGTGGCAACCAAAATGTATGACTTTATTATTACAGGAATTTACCCTTAACCTCTATTTTCTTTCAAAATTAATGTTGCCCTTCTTCTTTTTATTTATTTATTTTTTAAGATGGATACCCAGACTCCAACAACTGATAAAAAATTTTAAAAGCTGATGCTTTTCTATGGCAACTGATGAAAGATTCATCATTCCTATAGCATTTACTTTTTGTATTGGAAATATTTTTCAAATGAATTAAGCTAAAATAATTATTCAGAATATTATAGCCCTCAGTGTTACTTACATAATCTGCTTGCAGAAATTATTAGTTATTTTTCTAAAATAAATTATTTATTTTTAATGCCTTTAATAGCAATATACCCTTATGATTTTACCCTCTAATAAGTTAATGCCCTACATTAGCAAATAAAGGATTTACTCACCATCCACCATTGAAAACCACTCCAGTATTCTCGCCAGGAGAATTCCCTCGACAAGAGGAACCTGGAGGGCTACAATCCATGCGGTCACAAAAAGCATGACATGACTGAGCAAATAACACTTTTTATTAAAAGTTTGGATAGTTACTTCGACTTGTGCTGTGAAAAAAGAAATGGTTTATATTACTCTTGGATAATCCACTGTAATAACCTTAAATTTCTGAAGAAATATACTTTCAGGGAACTGATCTCTTTTAAAGGCATGGAACATTCTTTGTTGATGAGCTAATAGCTTTGCCATTATAGACCAGAGCTCAGCTTGTAGTTCTGTTCTGCAGACTCTGCACTAAAATTACTGTGTTTTCCAAAGGTTTTGTTTGAATATTCTCTCATTGTTTTTTCACAGAAACCTTATGAGGATAGTAGACTCCCACTTGTTTTCAATTATATATAATCATATATATATGATATATAATCATAGTATATATAATTATGATTATATATAATAATATATAGGATATATATATCATAGTATATATAATTATGATTATATATAGTAATATATAATTATGATTATGATTGCATATATTATTTGTAATGCATAATATATATGATTAATATGCTTATTTATAATTGTATAATATATAATCATTAATTTTATTATATTTATATATTATATACCATTAATTAAATTATATAGAGGAATATAATTATAACTATATTTAATATAAATATACTATATACTATATATAACACTATATTATATAATGTATAATATATTCCAATTATATCTAAGGGATAGGATTTGTTTACTTTATTCAAAATCCTCAATCGTGTGAAAATACAAAGAATAAATAAATAAATAAATCAAGATTCTAGAGCCATAGGGTTATTTTCACATTTCAGATTGTAGCTGTATGTTTCACTTTGTTTTTAATTGGAACTTTTGCTAAACACTTGGAAAAAATCGATGTGGTAACATTACTTCAGGCGAATATGAAGAAAATATATTGATTTCCTTCTGTTTTATTTTATTTATTAGGATAATTAGTGTCATTTAACTTACTGTTAATATTAAAAAATGACAAGAGTTGACTTTAAGTCTTACTGCATTGTATCTGTTTCTCTTTCATGAATTATTTTTAATTAGGTTCAACTTTTATTTAATTGATTCTGGTTGCAAAATAATGTACTTTAACACTCAAACATTCAAATTTTATAAAATGAAGAGAGGCTTTGGTCTTTGAAGAACTAAACTCGAATTACACTAAAAAAAAGACTTGAGAATTAACATTTCAATCATATAACCTTATCCAAGGTCCTTAACCTCTTTGCATTTATTTTCCTAGGACAAATATCTAATCAGAGTAAAATAATCTTTTTAACTGAAGAGTTATCAATTCCCCTAAAACATATTTTCAAAACACAAGCTTAATAAATTATTTAAGATTTGCATGTATATTCAAAAATACATGTTTTATATATTTAAATGTATAAAATTCAAACTGGAATGAATATTAACAAGTTGACTTCTAAATAGAAAGTCATTCCCTTTGAGATATTGGACAGAAAAACCATTAGAGTTCTTTTGTCCTATATCTTATACATTTATGTGTGTATTCTTTAAGTTGTGTGTGTGTTTATATATTAAACACTATAGACTCATGTAACTTAAACATATAGTCAATATAAACATGCACACATGAATATATCTAAGTATAAATTCCAATTTTACATTACTCCTATTTCATTGGTTTCTTCTTAAGTATCTCACTATCTATACAAAATCATTTCAAAATGTATGCTTCTGTAGCAGTTTTATTAATTTATACCTAAGCATTTATTCATGTAATGATAATGAAATGTATCATTACAGTGTGCTGAAAGAGCTCACATACATTTCTATATGTAGATACATGTACATCTTTTATTCCCTAAATTTAATCTAGTTAACTCATGTACTTTATCAGATTTTTAAAATTAGACATGGCAAGTGGAGTTAATCCTGAGTTTCTTCATTTTTTCTTTTAACTGTAAAGTATTTCTGGACTGATGGACTATGTGCTGATCTCCAGGGCTTCAGATATCCTGTTGTGGTCTACTTACGTATGAGTTTAATCATCAGTATCTTCTAGTTAGGCCATTGCAGGATTAAAAATCTACTCTTTCTTTTCCCTTTGAGAGCCATTGCCACCTGCTTTCATCTCCCTGATATCTACTTACCATAACTGACTCTAATCGTTCTCTGCATTAGTCAAGCTCACAATAATTCAAACAAGTCTAAATGCAGCAGAATAAAAATGTCATTCCTTTACTAAAACACTTTCCAATTAGTAGTGTCCATACTCTGCATAAACAGTTCCTATTCATCTCTCTCTTCCATTGTATATCACTAAAAATAACCCCTGACAACTTGATATATCTCAAACTAACTCATCTAACTAGTCTGCCAAGAATCTAACATTTTTACCTTCTGTTCCTTTATTTATGCATATATATGTTCTTTCACTCAAATTACCTTCAAGGCATAGATCAGCTAATTCCCTTCAGAAAATCTGATTAACTGTCTTCACCTATTGTTCAGGATGTTAAACCAGTGTATACTTTCACGTGTATACAAAATATTAATATTTTACTATTTTATAAATGAAGATACTACAGCTCACAGGAGAAAAATAAAGGTATCCATCCAAAGTCTCATGTACACTATCTAAAATAATTTGCATTCTTTTGAGAAGTATATTTTAATGGAATTAGCACTCAAAGAATTTACTTACATATATTGCATGGACCCCCAAATGATATTTCAATCACTTGAAACAATAGCTTGTTTTAGGTTGGTTGTTGTCTCTCAGTCACTCAGTTGTGTCTGACTCTACAACCCTATGGACTGCAGCACACCAGGCTTTCCTGTCCTTGACTATCTCCTGTAATTTGCTCAAACTCATGTCCATTGAGTCAATGATGCCATCCAACCATCTCATCCTCTGTTGCCCTCTTCTCCTCTTGCCTTCAGTCTTTCCCAGCATCAGAATCTTTTCTAATGAGTTAGCTCTTTGCATCATGTTGCCATAGTATTGGAGCTTCAACTTCAGCATCAGTTCTTCCAGTGAATATTCAGGGTTGATTTCCTTTAGAATTGATTCATCTGATCTCCTTGCTGTCCAAAGGACTCAAGAGTCTTCTCCAGCACCACAGTTCAAAAGCATTAGCTCTTCAGAACTCAGCCTTTTTTATGGTCCCACTCTCATATCCATACAAGACTACTGGGAAAACCATAGTATGTAACTGAACCTGTTTCAGTGCCAATTGCCTGACTATATCTCATTGTGTGCACTGCTCATTGAACCCAGGTTAGGCAAGGCACTAGCTAAGAGGCTGGAAGAAGACTTCAGGGGTTGTAGAAACTGCCAACACATTTATTCTCTCCTGGCTGTCACAGCAGCCGTAACATAACCTCTCTCCTGGCTGATACAGCCATAATATAGCCATAACATAACCTCATATAACATAACCTCATATAACATAACCTCATATAACACAACCATGACGCTGCTCCAATGTAGCCTCAATGTAGCAGCAGCAAGGGCTTTCATGGTGAAACTCATGCAGGCATAACCCACAAAGTAGGCCGTGATCAAGTCAGTTCCCCGTGATGCACACATGCAGTGCTATAAGTGATCTCAGACACTAAACAACCTTGCAAAGTCATTGTTTACAGAACATGGAGCAAGAGGACATGAGAGCATGGAGCAAAGGAGCCTGACTGGTGCCATCTTGTTAATTTCCTCACACATAGCTTTGGCCAAATGGACATTTTTCCACAAACAGTGTCTCTGCTTTTTAATATGCTGCCCATGTTTGTTATAGCTTTTCTCCCAATGAGCAAGCATCATTTAATTTCATGGCTTCAGTCACCTTCCACAGTGATTTTGGAGCCCAAGAAAATAAAGTCTGCCGCTGTTTCCATTTTTCCCCCACCTATTTTCCATGAAGTGATGGGACCAGATGCCATGATCTTAGTTTTTTGAATGTTGAATTTTGAACCAGCTTTTACATTCTCCTCTTTCACCTTCGTCAAGAGGCTTCTTAATTCCTCTTCACTTTCTGCCATTAGGGGTGTGCCTCTGCATATCTGAGTTTATTGATATTTCCCCTGGAAATCTTGATTCCAGCTTGTGTTTCATCTAGCCTGGCATTTCACATGATGTACTCTGCATATAAGTTAAATAAGCAGGGTGACCTGCATATAAGTTACACAGGAGGAAGGTACAATAGTATAGTATTCCCATCTCTTGAAGAATTTTCCACAGTCTGTGGTGATCCACACAGTCAAAGCCTTTAGAGTAGCTAGTGAAGCAGAAGTAGATGTTTTTCTGGAATTCCCTTGCATTTTCTATGATCCAGCAGATTGGCAATTTGATCTCTGATTCCTCTGCCTTTTCTAAATCCAGCTTGCACATCTGGAAGTTCTTGGTTCACATATTGTTGAAGCCTATCTTGAAGGATTTTGAGCACTACCTTGCTTTTGGCTGGTAAAACCTTTAATTTACTAAATGATTTAAAACTACTTAAAACAGTAAAAAGAGCATCTTTTTTTAAATGAACCATTTAAAAAGATACCATACAATGTTCCTTCACTCTAGGATAATTCAGAGGATGTTTTTATAAACAATGTGTTCTTATACATAACTACCAAAAGATCCACCAAAGCAAGAAATGAATACTGATATACTGCAACCATGTAAACATCAGACTTTTATTTATATGACCTCTGATGTTTATTTTTCTAATTAAATTGTGACCTAGTCTTGCATTCAGTAAGGATATTTTAGAGAAGGCCCTCTCCATCTTCACAGAATCTCTTTGAGTCTATCACTTTCTGTTGGCCTTAAAAAATTATTTTTTTGTGTATTTTCTCAGTGCTCTTTTACTTGGCAACAGCCTTTGAAGTCTCACTGCTCCATCACACAGTGGGTTTAGGGCTTGTATTGATTCTCTCAGTGGCAAATATGCCCATGGGCAGAGGTGCAGTTGAATAATTATATCAAAATATACAAGCTTACGGGTAAAATGGAGAAGGGAACCTAAGTTATTAGATGATGCCACCTTTGACTATGGTCAGGTTTTTCTGTAAGATGTTACAGAAAACCTGAACAAACCTTTTGCCCAACCCAATATGTGTTTAGTACTTCTGAATTTTGGTACTTGTTATTAATTGTCCTCAGATGGCACTTTTCCTCATATACTAAGGCAATGGGAAATGTGCAGTTTAACATTTTATTCACACATTTACATGCACACATATACATCCTCCTTTATTCTAGAGAGATTATACCTTCTTATCCACTATCTACCAGATATTTAAAATACTTATCACAGAGAAAATGTCATAAAATTTAAAGTAAACTAATAAATAATTAAGAAACAAAAACCCATGAAATCTATAAAAGTCAAATGAAATTTAGTTTTAAGGAAAAAAGGAAAATTAAAAGATTAATACCAACATTTATAAAGTGAAAGAGAGAACATTACAAAAGAAATGTATGCATAATGCTATATCTAGACAGAAGAACATGCCTAATTTTAAGAGGAAAAGCAAAATATATTATCCTACACGCATATAAAGAAATAAGAAATTCTTAGAAAATAAGAAATTCCAAAGAGAACAGAGACAAGTTTGGTTAAAAAAAGAGAGAGAAATCCATTATATAATTAGAAATGAAGAAAGCAGAAGTGCATAATCCTGGAAATGATGATTCAGTTAAAATTTAAAATCAAATGTCACACCTCTAGTCTAATCAAAGAAAGATATATTGAAGGACACATGAGAGAGAAACACTCTTAAGGAGAACATTTCTTTAAAATGATCTTCATGCTGATTCATAATACAATGGTGATTTTGTGATAGGTAAATTGCATATAAGTAAAACTTAAAAACTTTGCTGACAAATGTAAGTGAAAACTGATATATCATGACAAATACTGTTTCTGAATAAGATTCATATGTGATTTTTAGGAATGATCTTCTCTCCTGCAAAAAAATAAATCAATAATGTTTAATTACTAAATAAAAAGTAACAGAAATTGAATAATAATTAAAATAGAAATGTTTTAAACTTTAATTTGGTCAAGTTATTCTTAATCAATATGAAATAATATATGCTTGAGAGTAATCTAGAGAATTTAAGGATTAAGAATAAGAGGAAAGGGCTGAAGAATCAATAGAAAACTAATTAGCCTAGACTATAAAGAAACTAATCCAAATGTCATAATTGAGCTTCAATTTTTTTGTTAAAAGCAGGCCAAGAATTTACTATTTTTGTTATTTCACTTGCTTCACTATTTTTGAGATCCCTGTACGAACCAGGAACTTGTCTAGTTGCTAGACACAGAGGCATAGGTAAGAAAACAAAGGCCCTGCTCTCTTGGGGTTTAAAGGACAGTGGTGAAACAGCTAACAAACAAGTGAACAGATACAGCAAGCAATCTTTTGAAAAAAGAAAAACTATGAGGACACATATTAGAGAATGTAATTGGAAAACATTGAGGAAATGGCAACCCACTCCAGTACTCTTGCCTGGAAAATCCCATGGACGGAGAAGCATGGTAGGCTACAGTCCATGGGGTCGCGGAGAGTCGGTCACGACTGAGCGACTTCACTCACTCACTCACAGGGTCACCTTAGCATTGAGTATCAATGTGGCCTTTGTAAGAAAGTGATACTGGAGTTAAAATCTGAATGATTTGATGTCAGCCTTATCAAGGAGAATAATGAGAATAATGGGCATTATGCTGTATGGTTAGAGGCAAAGGGAAAATAATCTTGACATAGTTGAGGGACAATTCAGGCCAATGTGGCTAGAGGTTAATGAAAACAGAGTTGGATGGAAGGAGAGGTGGTCAGAGTGGTAGGGAATTTTAGGAGTAGATAGGGAATATCTGAATTTATTTAAATACAACAAGAAACCATGGGTGTGACATAATCTGACTTACATCTTAAAATTATTTTTCTTTTCTGATTGCTGCCTCCTATTTGTATCTATAGGGGTACCCAGCTTTTGAGTTGCCTATGGGCAGCTCTTTCAATTAGGCTGCTAAATATTTTCACTTTTTATCCAGATATTTTGCCGTCATGTGGGAAAAGACTGATGACAGAGGAAAATACATCTTGAGATATTTTTTAAATTTCTGTTTATTGTGAGAATGATTTGGGAGCCTGTTAAAAAGTCATCCAAAAATAAGCAATGTACTTGTGATATCTCAAATGAGAATAATTTAGCACCTTTGTTATTTTTGCTCACAGTTAAAATGTTTTTGTTTTCATTTGTTTCACAGATATAAATTGGTAGTATGAAAATTATCATAAAGCTTTGTTAATGAATAGAATCAGAAGTAAATAAAAGCTCATAACTGTATTGTGCTTGATTTGCTTTTGACATCCCAGATCTTTCAGATCATAGTATGTTTTGGAGAAAAATATGCTCTTAACAGCTTTAAGTTGTAATTTAATATTACCAGGTATCTATTCAGTGGGGAAGGCTCTATTTTAGGAAATAAACATTGAGAAACTAAGTACAAATTAACCAAATAATACTGAACTTAATTTTTTTTCCCTCTACTGTATGGTGAGGTTTATAAGATTCAGCTGTGTGTGTGTGTACACACAGAGGTGATTCTCAATGTGCCTGTGTATGCTTGCAAGCTTGGTATTTGAAGCAGATAATGCATTTGTCTACAGAACAGTAGGTAGCTTTGTAACTCTCAAAAGTAAGATTAGCTGATTACGTCCTTTTGAAAAAATAAATACAATCATCTAAAGTTTTATTTTTTAATAACTCCTAGGTGACTACTCATGTTTCATGTCTTTAAAAGAGTCGAAAAGGATCTCTGATGGAGTCTTTCCTCTCAAGCATCATTTGGTAATACACATGTGCATGTATGATAAGTAGCTTTAGTCATATGCAGCTCTGTGGCTCCATGTCTGTACACACCAGGCTCCTCTGACCGTAGGATTTTCCCAGGCAAAAATAGAGGAGAGGGTTGTCATTTTGTTCTCTCATACATGTTTATGGTACCCTACTATATTCTCAGTGTTTTCTCAAAGTGCACCTCTGCTTACATCATACAATTTTGGAAACTTGGTAAGATAGGAACTAGTACTTGCACATGGTGTGGTCACCATGTTGCATGCCTTAATTCTGGATTTCATCACCTAAAAATATTTGAAACTTAAAATATTTAAATATTAAACTATCCTAACTTGTTTTCAGGAGAATATGAATTGTTCAAACCAACAACTTTTGTGTGTGTGTGTGTGAAAAATGCCTACTTTTATCAGTTCTTTATCTTCTAATACCTTTGACATCCCAGAAACTTGATTTTTTTATTTGAGTGAAGTATGTGAGAATGTAGAAATAATTTGTACAGCTTTATGGGGAGCTTGACTTGTAATGTTATAAAATTAAATAAACAAGTTGATTTGAATGCTTTTTATGTGATTTATAATGTCTATACACATCTGTTGTTTCTGCTTTTCAGTAAACCTGCCAATTAATTTTTGAAATACAAGAAATATGCCCTCTTGAAAGAAACATACACACCCATTTACATTTTACAGGAAAAGAGTAATCCTTTCTATCTTAATTCTTAGATGCTTTGCAACTAGTACAAGACAAACATTGGCACAATAGAATTCTATTGAGCTCTCAGTGTTGTTTTGAAATTATATTCTTACTACCAACATGACATGTCCAAAGATATTGCATGAGTTGAAATAGGAAAGGAAGGGCTGGAAAAATTAGGAATGTTCAGACTGTGGTATTACTCACAATCATCAGTTTACTGACTAGGAGAAAAGACTGTATTCATAACACACCTAGATCTCTTGAGCTGTATAAAGTATTCTTCAGAAAAGTATTAGGATTGCATATTGCTATAACTTCTTACTTAATAAAGAAATATATACCAATATAGTAAATCATAAATGGACTACATGACCTTTGTAGTCACATAGACTAGTTTGAATTGTTGATTCTTTTTCTGTGCTCTTGGGCAATTTAAATAAATACTTTGAACCTTAGGTATTATAAAACTAATATGGGGCTCATAATTATGAGGTTCATGATAGTGTGTTTCACCGGGTTGTTTGGGAGTCACAGAGATTAGACATATAAATATATTACTACTTTGCCCACAAATATTGGCTACTATTATTTTGTTAAAGAAGCAAAACATGTTATTAAATATTCTTAGTCCATTAAAAAGTTCTTGGCTTCCAAAACCTTGTTTCTAAAAAGTATTTATCCCAGAATTCCTTATTACTTTTTTACTTCCCCTATGTCCCATTTTTCTTTTCAAATTTATTCATTAAATCCATTCTTGCTGGTATTTTTGTACAAATGTATGTGGAATTCAGAGAAATATAAATTATCTTTATTTTCTAAATTTTCATACTCTATTGTATCTGAACACATATCAAAATAATATTTAAGTAACGGTTCTTTTACAGCATTATCTCTTTGATCTTTAAATATAAACCTGAACGATATTTTGTTTTGCGTTTCATTTTACTAGTGTGGATAATATTGTCCTTGGTTATGTAGGTAATAAGCAGCCCTTAATAAGACTGGGCCTTCAGATTTCAAATCCAAGGCCTTTAGAACATTGCAAGTCAAGTCAGTATAGGAAGACTGCTATTTGAGTAATGAAATCAATAAATACTTGCACGTACCTTAAATAGAGTTATATTCATAGATGCCAGTACTTATGTTACGTCTCCTTATACAGATTGATTGACTGGGAATATTTAATGCTGTAATGGTTGAGAAAATTGAAAATGAAATTTCCAAAAACTTGATATCTGTAGTAATCAGATGAGACTATTAATGCTTCACTTTATGGGTATTCTATTATTTTTATTATTACATTAAACTCTGTGGTGATACAATGTGCAATAGAGCTAAAGACTGGAAATATGGAATAAATGAAAACATTGTTCTAATTTACCTAATTCTTTTTCACTTTATTGTATGCTATTAAACTCAGAAAACATTTGCTTTACAGAATGAAATTTGAGCAATGGTTTCATGATTATTATTATTGCTATCTTATCTTCTTTTATTGCAGGTACCATTTCAAACTGCAAAGTTACTTTAAATTAATATGCAATATTACTATTATAATTGTATCAATGAAAAATTAAATATCATTTATTAAGTGCTTACAGTATACCCAAAAACATTTATCAGGCGTGTACATGTGAATAGCTAAGTGTTTCATATATTAATACATTCTTATATCCTCTGTATAGCCCTTTTAAATATAGACTGGTGTCACTTATTACTAAAAATACAAGAAAGAATTTGAACCTAAGCAAATTATCTAGTACTCCCAAGGCTCTCACACAGCTGCTCAGAGACATAACCTAGCCTTAAACCCTCTATGTAACTTTGAATATATAGATTTTAAATGATTCATCTCTTATATATGTGACCCCCTTCCTTTTTCCTGTGTCTCATTTAGCAGAGTTGGTGCTGAGTAGGCAAATGTAGTTGATTAAAATTCAAATAATAGTGTACTATGATTCATTCTTTTGTCAGATAATTTAGCACCCACTATAATTTATGCATAGAATGAGGTTCTGGCATATAAAAATGAAACTACAAATATTGTTTTTGATAAACTTTTAGTATTAAAGCAAAAATAAAATAAGTACAATAAGAGTGCCGATATAAAATGTACAGTGGTAAATTTCTTTACTATTATATGGGCGAATAGGAAGATAGCCAAAGTACTGTGGCCTGCTTTTATCAATGTGCTCCCATTGCCTCCAGCCACACCTTTCAGAAGTCCCTACACATAACTCTTAAGAGGCTTTTAACTTTGCGGAAATCCAGTGTTGTCTTTATGCCTACATTCCAGTGACCCTTTGTCAGCAGTAGCCACAGAAAGCAATAATTTTCTGTAGCTCTAGCACATGGTTTCAAAGGGCAAGATTTAACTACCTTTTGGAAACTCCTCTACTCTGCAGATTTATGTGATTTATGTTCCCTAGCTCAGAAGTTCTCATAGGCTGTTCTAGGAGTCAAACATTTATCACAAAATTAATCTTGTATATAACTAGAGGAAAAAGCATGAACTTGTGTAAGACTGAGGATTTTGTGAGGTTAAATCCATTCAATATGGGGTTTGAAAGTGAAAGTGTTAGTCAATCAGTCATGTCCAACTCTTTGCGACCCCATGGACTGTAGCCCACCAGGCTCCTCTGTCCATGAGATTCTCCAGGGAAGAATACTGGAGTGGGTCTCCTTTCCCTTCTCCAGGGGATCTTCCTGACCAAGGATCAAACCCAGGTCTCCTACATTGTAGGCAGATTCTTTACAATCTGAGCCACCACGAAAGCCCAATATGGCACTTAAAGAACATTAATTTCATGCTTCCCAAAATGAATACAGGTTCCCATGAATGACCTTTCTAGAACATACTTATGAGAGCAATACAATAAAGGAGATAAGCTCTTCATTTTCACATTTGTGTGATAATACCATGTGATAAAATTAATAACCATGTGATAAAATGAGTATTTGTTTCAAATATAAATAACTAAACAACAAGGAGATATACAAATATATATCATCTGTGAATGTGTACTGTTTGAGCTCTGTGCGTGTGCATGTATAAGCTGAAATATATAGGATATACTGGAATAAAAAGAGTGATAAATGGATGGTCAAAGCTTAAAATAGACTTTATTAAAGAATACAACAGGATAAAAGAAAGTTATTGTTAAAGAACAAAATTATACCCACAGGCATTTGAATATATATAATACTATATATATATTTTAGATACAGATATCCATATCTGTATATATAGATACACAGTTTTCTGGCATAACTCTGAATGCTTTTTATAAATATTAATATGTTTGAATAAAATACTGAAATGTCTAGAACACAAACAAATTTAAAAAATATTATTATTATAAAGGAGATATAATGTTCAAGTTAATAAATCATCTAAAACTCAAAAATCAACTTATGTTTAAAATTATGTTTAAAATTTAAAGTTCAAGAATATTTAGGTAATGGGATACAGAAATGTATAAATGTTAAAAAATGAAAGATCATTTAAAAATGGAATGAAAATAAGAATAAAGTAGGATTAAAACAAGATGAGGGAAGATATATATATATATATAATAACCAGTGGATACAATTTTAGTTCTTTTGGCTTGAGTATCTCCATTAGGAGCACTGGAAAATAAAAGGATAATAAATGCAAGTTAGCCTGGGGATGAAGGACAAGGCTTTAGCTTCATGACTGGAGGAAAAGGGAGTGGAGAAGAAAGGGAATCTAGCCCTCGGGAAGATGGGAATAGTTAGGAAGACAAAGAACTTCAGGCCTGAGAACCTGTCTACCTTCCTCTTTATATCCTAGCCTTTATTTTCCCACAGATGCTCTTCAGGTCAGCTGTCAGGAACCGTGGAAGAAAATCAGGGCTCACCTTGTCTATTGAGTAAAATCAAATTCCTAACAAATAAAGGAAAAACTGTTTGTCTATTTAATGACTTGAAAAATGTGAATAAAAATAATGACAAAATTCAGAACTAACCCCAAGTAGAAGCATTATAAGTACAAAAATGCCAGTGTTTGGTGGTTATTTGGGGATATTGTTTATTTATTTATTTATATGTTTCTTATCAATTTCATGGCATACCACAATACAGAAATAATGGAAAGGGAATTGCAATATCTAAAGAAAGTAAACAGTTCATGGGTTAGAGACTAAATGGTAAATTAGAACAGGTGTGATCTGGGACCTTGATTGGAACCAGAACTCTCCACAATGTATGACTTTATCTAAAGATAACACAGGGAAGAGAACAACATAAAATCTATTTATCTTTTGCTCATCTTTGTCAGATCCATTTTTTTAAATTTGTCTGTTTGTTTTTTCATTTGTTTGATGATTTATTAATTGAGCCTTTACTGAACAACTGTGTGGCTTCCCTGATGGCTCAGATAATAGAGAATCCACCCACAATTCAGGAGACCTGGGTTCGATTCCTGAGTTGGGAAGATTCCTGAAGGAGGGCAAGGCAACCTATTCCAGTATTCTTGCTGGGAGAATACCCATGGTCATAGCAGCTGGGCAGGCTACAGTCCATGGGGTTGCAAAGAGTTGGGCACGACTGAGCAACTAAGCACAATTGTGATCAAGTAATGTGGTGAAAACAAGGAATCAAGTGATACATGTTCTTGTATAGTTATGATCATTTCACATAGTGATGAAAACAATATAAAGCAGAATATTTCTGGATTGTACAGGGAAGAGAAAATTACATTATAATGTCAGGAAATTTTTCTATGAGGGTCACTTAAACTGCTAAATGATGATTAGGAGTCAATCATGGGAATTTAGTGGGGGTGGAGATTTTATTGCATTGCATAGAAAAGTGTACAGGCTTAGAACTTGGTCTAAGGAATGGAAAGGCCTGTTTGGCTGAATTGTAGTGATTAGAAGGGAATATATTAAATTGGAGGAGAGCAGTATGAGATCAATCAAACAGAAAGGGATTAATACCAATAGGAAAACCTATAACTTAGAAATGGTTTTATAACTTAGAATTGTCTATAGTGTCATTATTGAAAGAAAAATATACTTACTAGTCAACCTCCTTTCATGCAACATATGACTATACGGTGTATTCTTCCAGACTGTATGCTAAAGATAAGCAAATAACTGTATAAAAGGTCTCATGTACTTCTGTTTCCAAACAGCAGAGGTCGGTCTTGTTGAAGTCCTCTCTGTGGTCCAGTGACCAGGCCTTCTCCAAGTGCACATTTGTTTGACTACTGACTTCCTCCTCCTACATATATCTCCTTGAACTGTGCTAGTGCTCATGAGTCACCTGAAGTTTTATCTCTTTTCCCCGCCTCTGCTTATTGTGTTTGATTTTCTCCCCTTTTCTCTAAAGATTAGGAGAAAAACACACATACACACAAAGCCAGTCAAATCAGAAAAGAACTTCTGAATAGAAACAGTATTCTTCCTCTTACTTGGAATTGTTGAACACCTTTATCATAATACTTAACCTGTACTGAGCACCAACTGTTTGTGGAACACTATGCATGTGTTTTCTTTTTTAGCCCCCATCAAATGGTGAGGTGCTTATACCATTCTCACATGTACTGTTCATATAAAGAAATGGAGGCCAAGAGTAGATGAAAGCTTGTCAATTGATCAAACAATAAAAGAACCAAGATCTAAATGCAAATACACTGTAATAAATATGAGAACTCAGTACTTTTAGTATTTATGACACAGTTACTATCAATACACATGCATATGATCATAGCATTTCTCTTCCTTAATAAAGACATTTCTGTCCCTCCCTTACGTTAATTAATGTTCAAGTGAAATGCCTTTCACAAATACTTTGAACCAAACAGTGATTTCTTCTGTTAGAGGGCTTATTTGAATCCTGTTCATGTACTGTCTTAATGTAACTCTACTTCTGTCAGTGCTGCGTTAGTGTGCTTTTATACAAGAGGAATTGAAAATGAAATGCTATGAAATTGATACTTGCACACCTTCTAGACCTTCCGAGCCTGGCTTTGTACTAAGATATCTAGCAGATGAACTTCTATGGTAGTATCCAATTAGGCTGGCAGTCAAGTGTGAGCTCTTGAATAAAAAGTCATGTTGAAAAGAATTTTCTTTTTGTCTGTTAGGTTATATAGCTCAGAAAGGTTTGGGATTTGTCACCCATTTATAATAGGATTATATTGTTCTTTCGTGACCACTGTTTGAAAGCTCAGTTATCACCATGTGCTGATAGAGATGAGTAAGTTACCTTGTAACCTCTAACTAACTTGACAGTTTACATTTAAAGTATTTCAGAATTTGTGTATAGCCCTCACCCTAAAATATTCAACTTAAATCTTTGTGATTTATAAGTTTAATCCTGTCAGTTGAGACTAGTCCAGGATCAAATGCTGTTTCTATTAAGGCAAATGCTCTCATAGTGACTCACATTAAAAGAACTGTACTCTTTTCTGAAGTTTCTGAGGTCACTATAATTAAACAGGCTAAATGTTATTTGTGATGAACCACTAAGGAGTTTATCTTGGAAACATTGTTTTGTCAATGTATTTTGCAAACCCAGTTCATTATTTTGATAAAGTCACTACTTGCTCCTACAGTGACTTTTTTCTCTCTTTTTTTTAACAGTGATATTTTTCTTATTCTACAAATATCCTCACATTCACTTTTCCCTTTGACCCTCTCTATCAATATAAATCTCTGAAGCAAACTGACTGACGCAATATGCTATTTCCTTAAGGCTAAAAAGATAATAGTAAACCAAATAAGTACTAGAACCCAAGTATGCTGATTGTATGTTCATAGCTTAAATCCTTCTAATTGTTAAGGAAATGATCACACCCAAGATTAAAAAGTAAATATGTCTACAGGAAAAGCCAGGAGCTTTGCAGGCTTTTTCAGTTCAGTACAGTCGCTCAGTCATGTCCGATTTTTTGCGACCCCATGAATTGCAGCACGCCAGGCCACCCTGTCCATCACCATCTCCCGGAATTTGCTCAAACTCATGTCCATCGACAGAGAAGGAAATGGCACCCCACTCCAGTACTCTTGCCTGGCGAATCTCATGGATGGAAGAGTCTGGTAGGCTCTGGTCCATGGGGTCGCTGGGAGTCAGACACGACTGAGCGATTTCACTTTCACTTTTCACTTTCACACATTGGAGAAGGAAATGGCAACCCACTCCAGTGTTCTTGCCTGGAGAATCCCAGGGACGGGGGAGCCTGGTGGGCTGCTGTCTATGGGATCACACAGAGTCGGACACGACTGAAGTGACTTAGCAGCAGCAGCATGTCATTTGAGTCGGTGATGCCATCCAGTCATCTCATCCTGTCTTCCTCTTCTCCTCCTGCCTCCAATCCCTCCCGGCATCAGGGTCTTTTCCAATGAGTCAACTCTTCACATGAGGTGGCCAAAGTACTGGAGTTAACAGCTTCAGCATCAGTCCTTCCAATGAACACCTAGGACTGATTTCCTTTAGGATGGACTGTTTGGATCTCCTCGCAGTCCAAGGGACTCTCAAGAGTCTTTTCCAACACCGTAGTTCAAAAACATCAATTCTTCTGTGCTCAGCTTTCTTCACAATCCAACTCTACTAGATGGAACTTTGTTGGCAAAGTAATGTCTCTGCTTTTTAACATGCTATCTAGATTGGTCATAACTTTCCTTCCAAGGAGTAAGTGTCTTTTAGTTTCATGGCTGCAACCACCATCTGCAGTGATTTTGGAGCCCAAAAAAACAAAGTCTGGCACTGCTTTCACTGTTTCCCCATCTATTTCCCACAAAGTGATGGGACCAGATGCCATGATCTTAGTTTTCTGAATGTTGAGCTTTAAGCCAACTTTTTCACTCTCCTCTTTCACTTTCATCAAGAGGCCTTTTAGTTCCTCTTCACTTTCTGCCATAAGTGAACGTGAAAGTGAAGTCACTCAGTCCTGTCTGACTCTTTTCCCCTGTGGACTGTAGCCTGCTAGGCTCCTCCATCTATGGGATTCTCCAGGCAAGAACACTGGAGTGGGTTGCCATTTCCTTCTCCAGGAGATCTTCCCAACCCAGGGATTGAACCTGGGTCTCCCACATTGTAGGCAGATGCTTTACCATCGTAGCCACCAGGGAAGTCCCATAAGGGTGGTGTCATCTGCATATCTGAAATTATTGATATTTCTCACAGCAATTTTGATTCCAGTTTGTGCTTGCTTCATCCAGCCCAGAGTTTCTCATGATGTACTCTGCAAATAAGTTAAATAAGCAGGGTGACAATATAGAACCTTGATGTATTCCTTTTCCTATTTGGAACCAGTCTGTTGTTCCATGTCCAGTTCTAACTGTTGCTTCCTGACCTGCATATAGGTTTCTCAAAAGGCAGGTGAGGTGGTCTGGTATTCCCATCTCTTTCAGAATTTTCCAGTTTATTGTGATCCACACAGTCAAAGACTTTGGCATAGTCAATAAAGCAGAAATAGATGTTTCTCTGGATCTCTCTTGCTTTTTCGGTGATCCAGCAGATGTTGGCAATTTGATCTCTGGTTCCTCTGCCTTTTCTAAAACCAGCTTGAATATCTGGAAGCTCACGGTTCATGTATTGGTGAAGACTGGCTTGGAGAATTTTGAGCATCACTTTACTAACGTGTGAGATGAGTGCAATTGTGGGGTAATTTGAGCATTTTTTGGCATTGCCTTTCTTTGGGATTAGAATGAAAACTGACCTTTTCCAGTCCTGTGGCCACTGCTGAGTTTTCCAAATTTGTTGGCATATGGCATGCAGCACTTTCACAGCTTCATCTTTTAGGATTTGAAATAGCTCAACTGGAATTCTATCACCTCCACTAGCTTTGTTCATAGTGATGCTTTCTAAGGACCACTTGACTTCACATTCCTGTATGTCTGGCTCTAGGTGAGTGATCACACCATTGTGATTATCTGGGTCATGAAGACCTTTTTTGTACAGTTCTTCTGTGTATTCTTGCCACTCTTCTTAATATCTTCTGCTTCTGTTAGGTCCATACCATTTCTGTCCTGTATTGTGCCCATCTTTGCAGGAAATATTCCCTTGGTATCTCTAATTTTCTTGAAGACATCTCTAGTCTTTCCCATTCTGTTTTTTTCCTCTATTTCTTAGCACTGATCGCCATGGAAGGCTTTCTTATCTCTCCTGGCTATTCTTTGGAACTCTGCATTCAAATGGGAATAACTTTCCTTTGCTCTTTTGCTTTTCACTTCTCTTCTTTTCAAAGCTATTTGTAAGGCCTCCTCAGACAACCATTTTGCCTTTTTGCATTTCTTTTTCTTGGGGATGGTCTTGATTCCTGTCTCCTGTACAATGTCACAAACCTCCGTCCATAGTTTATCAGGCACTCTGTCTATCAGATCTAGTCCCTAAAATCTATTTCTCACTTCCACTGTATAGTCACAAGGGATTTGATTTAGGTCATACCTGAATGGTCTAGTGGTTTTCCCTACTTTCTTCAATTTCAGTCTGAATTTGGCAATAAGGAGTTGATGATCTGAGGCACAGTCAGCTCCTGGTCTTATTTTTACTGACTGTATAGAGCTTCTCCATCTTTGGCTGCAAAGAATATAATCAATCTGATTTTGGTATTGACCGTCTGGTGATGTCCATGTGTATAATCTTCTCTTATGTTGTTGGAAGAGGGTGTTTGCTATGACCAGTGCGTTCTCTTGCAAAACTCTATTAGCCTTTGCCCTGCTTCATTCCGTACTCCAAGGTCAAATTTGCCTGTTACACCAGGTGTTTCTTGTGTTCCTACTTTTGCATTCCTGTCCCCTATAATGAAAAGGACATCTTTTTTTGTGTGTTAGTTCTAGAAGGTCTTGTAGGTCTTCATAGAACCGTTCAACTTCAGCTTCTTCAGTGTTACTGGTTGGGGCATAGGCTTGGATTACCGTGATATTGAATGGTTTGCCTTTGAAACGAACAGAGATCATTCTGTTGTTTTTGAGATTGTATCCAAGTACTGCATTTCAGACTCTTTTGTTGACCATGATGGCTACTCCATTTCTTCTAAGGGATTCCTGTCCACAGTAGTAGATATAATGGTCATCTGAGTTAAATTCACCCATTCCAGTCCATTTTAGTCCGCTGATTCCTAGAATGTCGGCATTCACTCTTGCCATCTCCAGTTCGGCCACTTCCAATTTGCCTTGATTCATGGACTGAACATTCCAGGTTCCTATGCAATATTGCTCCTTATAGAATCGGACCTTGCTTCTATCACCAGTCCCATCCACAGCTGGGTATTGTTTTTGCTTTGGCTCCATCCCTTCATTCTTTCTGGAGTTATTTCTCCACTGATCTCCAGTAGCATATTGGGCACCTACCAACCTGGGGAGTTCCTCTTTCAGTGTCCTATCATTTTGCCTTTTCATGCTGTTCATGGGGTTCTCAAGGCAAGAATACTGAAGTGGTTTGCCATTCCCTTCTCCAGTGGACCACACTCTGTCAGACCTCTCCGCCATGACCCGTCCACCTTGGGTAGCCCCGTCCATCTTGGGTAGCCCCACTAAGTCATTGAGTTAGACAAGACTGTGGTCCTGTAATCAGATTGGCTAGTTTTCTGTGATTATGGCTTCAGTGTGGCTGCCCTCTGATGCCCTCTCGCAACGCCTACCATCTTACTTGGGTTTCTCTTACCGTGGACGTGGGGTGTCTCTTTATTGTTGCTCCAGCCAAGCACAGCCATTGCTCCTTACATTGGACGAGAGGTATCTCCTCACAGCAGCCCCTCCTGATCTTGAACGTGGAGTAGATCCTCTTGGCCCTCCTGTGCCCAGGCTTTGGGCAAATCATTTAACATTTCTATGGCACTTATTTTCTCCTCTCTCTCAAGCAGCAGTTGGGAGTCAGAGATTGTTACACTTTCTGTATGTTCTAAGGGGCTTGCCAGGAGGCACTAGTGGTTAAAAAAAAAAAACAAAAAAAACTGCCTGCCAATGCAGAAGAGAGGTGGGTTTGATCCCTGACTCTGGAAGATTCCCCTGGAGGAGGAAATGGCAACCCACTCTAGTATTCTTGCCTGGAAAATTCCACAGACAGAGGAGTCTTGCAAGCTACAATCCATAGGGTCACACAGAGTGAGACATAACTGAAGTGACTTAGCACAAATATTCTAAAATTCTATGATTTTATTTCCAGTTGAAGTCAGACAATAGCCCTAAACCTTTAAAAATAAAATAAATAGAAACCAGTAAGAATACTTAAGTCTTGGGATCAGGATGCACTCCATACCTGGGACTGGGATGTACCTTTCTAAAGATAGGAAAGGTTAATTTTGAATTTAATATTCTCAGTATCATTCCGTAC
This sequence comes from Odocoileus virginianus, assembly GCF_023699985.2. Lineage (NCBI taxonomy): Eukaryota > Metazoa > Chordata > Mammalia > Artiodactyla > Cervidae > Odocoileus > Odocoileus virginianus. The sequence goes on from NC_069680.1 coordinate 37,982,690, forward strand.
CTTGTACAAATAAATGAACACATTTATTTAAATTATGCAGATTTAAAACCAAAGAAGCTGGGAGGAAGAAAGAATAGTATTGCTACTTTTTCCATATTAAAAAAAAAATCAATGTAGTTTTCATGAATCTGATTCTCTGAATTAAACATTTCTATACTAAAGGTATCTACTTCATTGCTCTCATGCTCTTAGACAATGAAATAGATACCTTCTTAAATGCATATGTGTTTAGACAATTGAGCTTCAAAAAAGATAATTATGTCTCAAATTATTTTTTATTATTAAAGTATTACATTATTTAATATGTATATATAAGGTGGACTTCTCAGGTGACAGTAGTGGTAAAGAACCCACCTGACAATGCAAGAGATGTAAGAGCTATGGATTCAATCTTTGGGGTGGAAAGATCCCCTCGAGGAGGGCATGGCAACCCACTCCAGTATTCTTGCTTCAAGAATCCCATGTAAAGAGGAGCCTGGAGGGCTACAGTCCACAGGGTCGCAAAAAGTCGTACACGACAGAAGCAACTTATCACAAAGCACACTCATATGGAAGATTACCATCAATTTATTATACAAATCACACTATTGTTGGTAGGTAATTAGATTATATCAATAATATACATACGATTTCAAGCAGACTAGGATTCATGATCGTTATAAATTTATGGAGTATTATATTCAATTAGTAATAAAGAGTTTCTAGCAAGAGTCCATATAGTTAAAGCTATGGTTTTTCCAGAAGTCATGTATGGGTGTGAGAGATGGACCATAAAGAAGGCTGAGTGCTGAAGAATTGATGCTTTTTAAACTGTGGTGTTGGAGAAGACTCTTGAGAGTCCTTTGGACTACAAAGAGTTCAAACCAGTTAATCCTAAAGGAAATCAATCCTGAATATTCATTGGAAGGACAGATGCTGAAGCTGAAGCTCCAATACTTTGGCCACCTGATGCAAAGAGCACTCATTAGAAGAGACATTGTTGCTGGGAAATACTGGAGACAGGAGGAGAAGGGGACAACAGAGGATGGGATGGTTGATGACAATGGACATGAATTCAAGCAAGCTCTGGGAGATGGTGAAGGACAGGGAAGCCTGGTGTGCTGCAGTCCCTGGGGTTGCAAGTAGTTGGACAGGACTGAGTGACCTTGCCATAGCAGCAAGACAATTGCATGCCGTGAAGTTCTAGTATTGTGCCATTTCTTGCAGTGAAGATTACTGAAACAAATTGCTGAATAAAACATTCCTTAATACAATTGGAAATATGTTGGCAGTAATACAAATATTAATGGCTAACAGAGTACATTGAATAGTCCCTCCTTCATTGTGAATTTTCAATATGAAGAGTCTTTGATGACTTGGATTTATTTGAATACTTAAAGATTTTCAGATTGCCTACTTAAGGTGTATTAGTCATTCCTTCTGGCAATATTTAAAAGAAATAATAAGGGATTTGAAAGAAAAATAAGTAAAGGAGAAAGCAGACTAAATAGAGGGGAAAAGTGGGGAAATAAAACTCCTTGTACAGTTTGGAAATAAAACTCCAAAGTACAGTGTCTTTCACTTTGTTTTGATGCATTTTATGTAAATTTATCACAACTGGTATTAGTAAAAATTACTAACATGTATCAAAAACTAAATGTGCAAGGTACATTATGTACTTTACCTGGGCTCTCATATTAGAACATCTAATTAGATACATTTATTATTCTTATGTTATAGTTAAGGAAACTAAAACCCAGAACAGTTGAGAAAGTTGACCAAAGTCTCACAACGATATTCCCATGCATTGGAGAATGGTTTTGCTAAATATTTTTTATGGCTATAGAGTATTCTCCTTCAATCATGACAGTCTGAACATACTAAATATGACAGACTGAATATACTAAATAAATATCCTAATGACAGACTGAATATACTAAATAAAAATCTACACAAAGATTTTGGTTCCCAAATCTGAGTAAATAGCCTTATCTCAATCATTGTTGGGAAGTAGGTCAACAGCTGTAAGGCATATATTCAAAAGTCATCAAGTTCCAACTAAAAATCAAAGGGAGAGATAAAGAGTTTTTATCATGAGTATTTCAAATTTAACTGTTTTGCATAAAATTGGCAGGGATGTGGGCATGTCAACAGATTTTCTGCCTGATGGAATTCTTACAATTCATAATGCTAATTATTTAAGATACTCAAATGCCATTAATATTCTCTTTATTAAATATTCTTTTAATTATTTTATTTTATTGCAAGGCAATTTCAAATTATGGCAATGCTTTACCACAGATTGACTAAACTGTAAATTTTACAAGTATAGATCATGTTTCTTTTGCCTAAGTTGTTATCTTATTACCTAGTATAGTACTTGCCAACTAGCTGACAATCTATAGTTGTGTGTTGTATAAATGAGTAAGTGAAAGAATTCTCTATTCATGTCCTTTCTCAATCCTTTATTTTTCTCTGTGAGATTTTAAATTATATGAGGAAAAACTATAATCTTAATTTTGTCATGAACACAACTTATGTAATCATGAAATGATTATGATATCACTTTTTATTTTCTGAAAAAGAAATTCAGGTGAGCAGTGGTTTTTCTCTATCTCTGAGAAGGAAATGTATAATCTTTCATGTTTTCTAAAGGTAAGTCTCAATAACTGAAATGTTCTTTTTATATTATATTTAAGAAAGTGAAATACACAAAGAAACCAGTACCTCAATGCCCCTGTTGCATATGAAAGTCAGGATTCTTAGTGCACTGTTAGAATTTATTTTGCAACTCACAGGCAGAACAAGAGCTCGAGTTCTTTGAAGATATAAACAGCATAAAAAATATAAAACTTTGTGACCATATGACTAAGAGTTTCATTTGAAAATTCATTCTGATCATTTGAAAAGTAACTCACAAAGAATGAAGGAGTGATGGGGTAAGTGAAGGGAAGGCTTCCATCTTATGCTGTTTTTCAGTACTAAGGGCAGCATGACTTAGCATGTAGGTATTCAAAGTTATTTGTTAAAACATTGAAAGAGAAAACAGAATCACAATGTATGTAAATAATGTAAAATGGAAATTTCTATTTATATTCACTGAGATCTTATTTTTGCCTTATGTTTAATAGGAATCTTTTTCTGCCGAACTGAATAAAAACTAGTTAAAACTCTACCAAAATTGAATTAATGAAAGTGTTAGAAGGTAAAATAAATACCAACTCTAAGTTTAAAGACATTTCAATAAAAATATTAGCACAATGTTAAAAATTATACTAATAAATAGAGACATGTTATAACATGAGAAGGGTGATTCCTAGAGTGGGCTTTTTTGTGCACACATTATATGGCTGAATGTTTTGAGATCTATCTGTTTTGGCCCCTCCTTCTTGAACCTCTGTCCCACCTCCTATCTCACACCACCCACCCTCTAGATTGTCATGGGGCACCTGGTTGAGCGCTTTGCCTCATACAACAAATTTCCACTGGCTGTCTATTTTACAATTGGTGATATATATGTTTCAATGCTACTCTCTTAATTCATCCCACCGTCTTCATCCCCCACTGTGTCCACAAGCCTGTAATCTATGTCTGATTGTTACCCTACAAAAAGGTTCATCACTTCTCAGGGTATCTTCCCAACCGAGGAATCAAACTGAGGTCTCCTGAATTGCAGGCAGCTGCTATACCAGCTGAGCTATCAGGGAAACCCCTTTAAATGTCCACTTTAATTTAAATCCACATTTTACAAATGTGTGTGTGTATAATTCTTTCCTCCACAAGCAAATTTCCTTTTTTCTCTCACATTTGGTCTTCTCTGCAAAGAGGGTAGCCTTGTTTCTCTTAGAATTAGGTAATAATAGGCTTTTTAAAGTAATTATTTTGTGTTTGTTGCAGGTCAGCCGTGGTTTGTTTTTCTTTGTCTTCGTTCCATTGTATTGTCTGAAAGAACAGCCCCTGTAAGGGACAATGTGCACCTCATTGAAAAGGAAAAGTTATCATTGAAAATATATATTGACTCTTAAACAGTTTATTCAGAAATGACACATTCTATTGGCCAAATAAAGTCCTTTGACAACTTCTAACATAACTGATAGAAACATAACTTTCCCACAGGGTGAGGTATCACAAGCCACTTACCAAGCCAGACACCAACTGGACAAGGAAATAAAATTCTCCCATGGGAGGGACAGCAGATATTTGTGATGCTTCTCCTTTTGGAACAAATATTAAAGAGCTAGTTATTTATTACCTCTGTTTTTTAACCTCTTAATATAGAATTAGAATCATATATAAGTATTTATTTTACCAAAGAGGAGTCACCGTGAGTATGACTGATATCTTTGCAAATAATCTTCCTTAAAGATCAGTTCAGTTCAGTCGCTCAGTTGTGTCTGACTCTTTGCGACCCCATGGACTGCAGCATGCCAGGCTTCCCTGTCGATCACCAACACCTGAAGCTTACTCACACTCTTGTTCATAGAGTTGGTGATGCCATCCAACATCTCATCCTCTGTCATTGCCTTCTCCTCCTGCCTTCAGTCTTTCCCAGCATTGGGGTCTTTTCCAATGAGTCAGTTCTTTGCATCATGTGGCCAAAGTACTGGAGTTTCAACTTCAGCATCAATCCTACCAAAGAATATTCAGGACTGATTTCCTTTCAGATGGACTGGTTGGATCTCCTTGCTGTCCAAGGGACTCTCAAGAGTCTTCTCCAACAACACAGTTCAAAAGCATCAATACTTTGGCAATCACCTTTCTTTATAGTCCAACTCTTACATCCATACATGCCTACTGGAAAAACCAAAACTTTGACTAGATGAACCTTTGTTGGCAAAGTAATGTCTCTGATTTTTAATATGCTATCTAGGATGGTCATACATTTTCTTCCAAGGAGAAGCGTCTTGTAATTTCATGGCTACAGTCAACATCTGCAGTGATTTTGGAGCCCCACAAAAATAGACCATGTCACTGTTTCCATTGTTTCCCCATCTATTTGCCATGAAATAATGGGAACAGATGTCATGATCTTTTTCACTCTCCTGTTGACTTTTGTCAAGAGGATCATTAGTTCTTCTTTGCTTTCTGCCATCCCTGTGGTGTCTTCTGCATATCTGAGCTTATTGATATTTCTCACTGAAATCTTGATTCCAGCTTGTGCTTCACCCGGCCCAGCATTTTTCATAATGTACTCTGCATATAAGTTAAATAAGCAAGGTAACAATATGCAGCCTTGACATAAACCATTCCTGATTTGAAACCAGTCTGTTGTTCCGTGTCCAGTTCTAACTGTTGCTTCTTGACCTGCATACAGATTTCTCAGGAGGCAGGTCAAGTGCTCTGATATTCCCATCTCTTTAAGAATTTTCCACAGGTTTTTCTGATCCACAAAGTCAAAGACTTTGGCATAGTCTATAAAGCAGAAGTAGTTATTTTTCTGGAACTCTCGCTTTTTCGATGATCTACCCTTCGTTGGCAACTTGATCTGTGGTTCTTCTGCCTTTTCTAAATCCAGCTTGAACATCTGGAAGTTCACAGTTCACGTACTGTTGAAGCCTGGCTTGGATAATTTTGAGCATTTGTTTGCTAGCATGTGAGATGAGTGCAGTTGAGTGGTAGTTTGAGCATTCTTTGGCATCACCTTTCTTTGGAATTGGAATGAAAACTGACATTTTTCAGTCCTGTGGCCACTGCTGAGTTTTCCAGATTTGCTGGCATATTGAGTGCAGAACTTTCACAGCATTATCTTTTACGATATGAAATAGTTCAATTGGAATTACATCACCTCCACTAGCTTTGTTTGTAATGATGCTTCCTAAGGCCCACTTGACTTCGCACTGCAGGATGTCTGGCTCTAAGTGATTGATCACACCATTGTGGTTATCTGGGTCATGAAGATCTTTTTTGTATAGATCTGTGTATTCTTGTCACATCTTCTTAACATCTTCTGCTTATGTTAGCTCTATACCATTTCTGGGCTTTATTGTGCCTATCTTTGCATGAAATATTCCCTTGGTATCTCTAATTTTCTTGAAGAGATCTCTAGTCATTTGCATTCTATTGCTTTCCTCTATTTCTTTGCATTAATCATTGAGGAAAGCTGTCTTATCTCTCCTTGCTATTCTTTGAAACTCTGCATTCAGATGGGTTTATCTTTCCTTTTCTCCTTTGCCTTTTGCTTCTCTTCTTTTCACAGCTATTTGTAAGGCCCCCTTAGACAACTATTTCACCTTTTTTCATTTATTTTTCTCGGGGATGGTCTTGATCCCTGCCTCCTCTACAATGTCAGGAACCTCTGTCCATACTTCTTCAGGCACTCTATTAGATCAAATCCCTTGAATCTATTTGTCACTTCCACTGTATAATCATAAGGCATTTAATTTAGGACATACCTGAATGGTCTAGTGGTTTTCCCTACTTTCTTCAATTTAAGTCTGAATTTGGCAATAAGTAGTTCATGATCTGAGTCACAGTCAGCTCCTAGTCTTGTTTTTGTTGGCTGTATAGAACGTCTCCATCTTTGGCTGCAAAGAATATAATCAATCTGATTTTGGTATTGACCATCTCGTGATGTCTATGTGGAGTCATCTCTTGTGTTGTTGGTAGAGGGTGTTTGCTATAACCAATGCGTTCTCTTGGAAAACTCTATTAGCTTTTGCCCTGCTTCATTCTGTACTCCAAGGTCAAAGTTGCCTGTTTACTCCAGATATCTCTTCACTTCCTACTTTTGTCTTCCAGTCCTCTATAATGAAAAGGACATCTTTTTTGGATGTTAGTTCTAGAAGGTCTTGTAGGCCTTCATCGAACTGTTCAACTTCAGCTTCTTCAGCATTACTTGTCAGGGCATAGACTTGGATTACCATGATATTGAATGGTTGGCCTTGGAAATGAACAGAGATCATTCTGTCATTTTTGAGATTGGATCCAAGTACTGCATTTCAGATTCTTGTGTTGACTATGATGGCTAGCCCATTTTTTTTTAAGGGATTCTTGCCCACAGTAGTAGATATAATGGTGATCAAAGTTAAATTCACCCATTCCAGTCCATTTTAGTTCGTGATTTCTAAAATGTCAATGTTCACTCTTGCCATCTCCTTTTGACCACTTTCAATTCGCCTTGATTCATATACCTAACATTCCAGATTCCTATGCAGTATTGCTCTATAGAGCTTCAGATTTTACTTTCATCTCATCACATCCACAAGTGGGTGTTGTTTTAGCTTTGGCTCTGTCTCTTCATTCTTTCTGGAGTTAATTCTCCACTGATCTCCAGTAGCATATTGGGCACCTACCGACCCAGGGAGTTCATCTTTCAGGGTCCTATCTTTTTGCCTTTTCATACTATTCATGGGTTCTCAAGGCAAGAGTACTGAAGTGGTTCACCATTCCCTTCTCCAGTGGACCACATTTTGTCAGAACTCTCCACCATGACCTGTCTGTCTTGGGTGGCTCTCCACAGCATGGTCCATAGCTTCACTGAGGTAGACAAGGCTGTGGTCCATGTGGTCAGACTGATTAGTTTCTGTGATTGTGGTTTTCAGTCTGTCTGCCCTCTGGTGGAGAAGGATAAGGGGCTTAAGGAAGCTTCCTGATGGGTGGGAGAGATTGACTGAGGGGGACCCTGGGTCTTGTTCTGTTGAGCAGGGCCATGCTCAGTAAATCTTTAATCCAATTTTCTTTTGATGGGCATGGCTGTGTTCCCTCCCTGTTATCTGACCTGAAGCCCAGCTATGATGGGGGTAATGAAGATAATGGCGACCTCCTTCAAAAGGCCCCATGCACACACTGCTGCACTCAGTGCCCCAACCCTACAGCAGGCCACCGCGGACCCACACCTCTGCTGGAGACTCGTGGATGCTCATGGGCAAGACTGTGTCTGTCAGTCTCTTGTGGGTCACTGCTCCCTTCTCTTGAGTTCTTGTACACACAGGTTTTGTTTGTGCCCTCCAAGAGCCTGTTTTCCCAGTCCTGTATAAGTTCTGGCAGCTCTATGGTGGGGTTAATGGTGACCTCCTACAAGAGGGCTTATGCCATACCCAGGTCTACTGCACCCGGAGCCCCTGCCCCTGTGACAGTCCACTGCTGACCCGTACCTCCTCAGGAGACACGCAAACACAGTTCTGACTCAGTCTCTGTAGGTTCTCTAGGTCTTGGTGTGCGAAAGGTTTGTTTGAGCCCTTAGAGCATCTCTGGTGGGTATGGGGCTTGATGCTAAATGCAGATTTGTCCCCCACCATCTTGCTGGGACTTCTCCTTGGCCCAGGACGTGGGGTATCTCCTCGCTCCAGCTCCGCACAGCTGCCACTCGAGTACTGCACAGCTGCCAATCCAGCATCTACCATTTTGCTGGGGCTTCTCTGCCCTTGGACCTGGGGTATCTCCCCAAAGTCACTCCGGTGCTGCCCCAAAGATCAGATATTTATATTTAAACAGATATAGTAAGTTCGCTTGAAAAACAGAGAATGCTAAGCTTGGAGTAAAATACCTGGATTTGATTTTTTTTTTTAAATCCTAATGCTAATGTCTCTGTGATTCTCAGGGAGCTAATTACCTCAGTTTCTACTTTTATTTAATATGCTAAGTAGTAACTTCATCGTAGGGAAGCTAACACAGAAATAAAGGAGATGATATAAATAAAAGCACATTACAAACAATAATGACAGTGTAAATTCCTTGTCTGATTAAGTTTGTAGAGGTATAGCATTTAATCATTTTCAAAAATCACTAGTTACTGAAACTTGAACTTATATTCCTTAGGAGTTTTAGTGAATTTTGAACACTATGAAAAGGAAAATATAATGACACTGATTTGAAATCACCTTAAAAGGTTTAGTTCATTAAAATGGGGAGAATATAATTTTTAAATATAATTAATTAGGAAAAGGACAGTTTTGACTTAAAAATGACCATGTCACATCATTTTATCATAATATGAATTTATGACACCTTACACTCTGAGCCTCAATATTTTATAACTAGTTTTATAAAATTCTTATAAGAGGCATGAATTTTGCTGTAAAATATTATTCACTCTATTGAAATTTTATTATTTTATCATATCATCTATCTCTTTTAATCTATGCTTTTGTTTTCTTATAGTTCTTAAAGTATTTGTCTGCCTTAGGTACTGAACTATGTGTTTACTTATTTAAACTGTTATCATTTTCAAAGCTCCTTGTGGCAGAGTGATTTTTTTTTTCATAGCTCCCACCTTTCTTAAATATGCAAGAAATATTGGAGCATTCAAAACACTAGTGATAATGACCACCTGTTTCTTTAGGGTACCTTTATTCAATTAATGTTTGAAATATTCTGATTTAGCCAATAACTTCATAATACTGATAACGTTTTACTTTTAAGATGAAGATTTAGTCATTAGTTACCATTTTTCAATTTTGTGACATAATGAATATGTTTTTACTAAGGAAAATCTTACCCAAATTCATGTTTCCCATATGAGGGAAAATAAGTTTTCTACTAGGTTTCTCTGATAACTGAAATTATGATGCACTTTCAATGTAAAATTGAAAATTACAATGTAAAATTGTAAACTTGAAAAATGAAGTGAAATGCAAGTTTAGACTCCATTAAAAAATACGAAGGAAAACATTTCATTTTTGCAAAAGATTGTGACCTAAGGTTCATTTTTACTTAGTCCAATTCTCCATGAATAATTTCTTAACCATGCCTCCTTGAATCACTCCAAACCTTCTGGAAGTCACTTCTCCCCCTTCATTTCCAAAAGTGCATTATAAATGCAACCAAAATTACATTTCTAACTGTATTTTAAATTGCTGTTTATTTGTCCTTCTTCCCCACTTGACTGTGAGTCCTCCAAACATAGAAATGACTTTTTCCTAGGTAAGAAAAATATCTGAAATGCAACAAATAGTATGTAAATTCAAGTTTTAATCTAGAATAGTTGAGGTATAATCTGATGAGGTTAATTCAGACTGATCAAAGTGTTTATATTTACAAACAGTTATGAAACATTCATAAAGGTTTATTATTAAGAAGCAATACAATGGACATTTTTGTTATACTTTTGATACTTCAGCTAATAGATAATTTTAATAGTCCTAGGTAACCAAATTTATTTGAATTTAATGTCTTTTTCCTTTTTACTTTATATGAGTTGAATCTGTGATAGGGACTGGTTAAAAAAAATGGCATCTTTCAAGTATTTCAACTAATAATGCTTTAGTTTTTCAAAGTTTAAAGACAATGGAGCATGACACTTTTGATGAGAATTTATCATATAACATTTTGTTTCTTCATGTAATTTACTAAACCATTTCTAACAAATCTTAAATACTCAGCTAGCATGAGACTGTCTAGACAGTAAAGGAAGGAGAAAAGAGTGCTGCAAGTTGTCATATTTTACTAATAAGAACAACACTGAATATAGATGACATTGTCATTTTAAAAGAGCCATTTGTCTTTGCTTTTGACCTTATTACTTTAAATTAATACTGTGTTGGTATGTAATCCATATGACCCTAGTCATGTAAGACATCAGGAAATCACAATGATGTGATGCTATAGGAAGCTGAAGAACCCATATGATTAAACTGCAAAAAAAAAAAAAAATTACTTTATGCACTACTTCTTCACTTCTGTAACTTCTTCAATTAAATTTCAACAAAAATATTAAATCCAAAGTAGTTTTGAATTCCTCATCTGCCTTTTGTAAAATGATTCTGTTTCCGTGCTATGGGAACTACTTATGTAGCTGAGTATGTTGCTGAGTCTGCAACTATAATGAAGTCAACAGCCTGGAAATTTTCTCAGATCTAGATAATTTAATGTATTATTATCATTTTTTTTTTTGCCTTTTCATAGCCCTGTATTTTATTAAGTGCTTGTTAAAATTAGGGTTGACTCCCTTTTTTCTATTAGACCTAGTGTGAATTCTTACTAAATATAATATGTCTTACTATTACACAGAGTTTTAGAATCAGTTAAAAGGGGTTTCTGTTACTCTTTTGTTCTCTATTTAAAACATTAGTACACATAACTTAAATATCACCCTCAGAGGTCTGTGAAATTTCCGAGCATTTTTTTTTTAATATATCTGAGAAGCTTTTAATCTATTTTTGGCCTGATGAACAAAGAATTTCATCACAAAGAGGTTTCTCCTCTTAGCGAGGGTCGTCTGCTTTGTCTAAAGTCCATCTTAAGGCAGAAATGAAAATGATTATCTATATGAGCATAATAAAACCCCTGTTACTTCAGAGGTGGTTCAAGAGGAGGACGTGCATTAGACAGTACTCCCAAGAAAAATAAGCAGAGAGACACTGTGCTTGTGTATGCCCTTGGCCTTGCTACTGCTCAACAAGATTCCCCAGAAAGGGGAGCCCACATTTTACAGCTATCATCTAGGGGACACCTCCAAAATCTGGTCTGGAGGCCAGCAGGAGTTATGAGTGTGACTCACAGAATAGTATATATCTTCACACTTTTAAAGCTGCTGCCTGAGAATCTGGAATTTAATCAGCCTGAATTAGATGTTAAATAAGATTCCTCCATTTGGATCACTGACAGGTCTCTGCTGACCCTCAACACTAAGGCCACATTAAGAATAAATCACATGGTATATACAACCAAAAAGATTCAAGAGATAACCAAGAGCTATGGCAGGCTTGGTCTAGAAGGACCTATACATATCCATTCCTACAAGACTGAGAAAAATAAGTTTTGCCTAATACATAGGATCAAGCATAGAGAGCCAAGAAAAATGAGGGAAAAAAAAATATTTTCCTAACAAAATAACAAGACTAAATCTCAGAAAAATATTTTTTGTCATTTTTTTAAAAAATTGGCATGTAGTTCATTTACAATGTTGTGTTAGTTTCTGTTGTATAGGAAAATGAGTCAATTATACATACACATGTATCCACTCTTTTTTGATTCTTTTCTCATAGGTCATTATGGAGCATTGAATAGTTTCCTGCACTATTCAGTTGGTTCTTAATAGTTACCCATTCTATATATAGTAGTGCATATGTATCAATCCCAATTTATCCCTCTCCCACTTAGCCTCTGGGAACCACAATTTTTTTTTTCTACATCTGTGACTCTACTCCTGTTTTGTAAAATAGGTTCATTTGTACCATTTAGATTCTGCATATAAGGGACATATAATATTTCTCTTTCTCTATCTGACTTACTTCACTCGGCAAGAGGAGCTCTAGGTGCATCCATGTTGCTGTAAATGGCATTGCTTTATTCTTTTTAATGGTTGAGTAATATTCCATTGTATATACCTGGCACATCCTTTTTTTGCATTCCTCTGTTGATGGAGATTCAGACTACTTCCATGTCTTGACTATTGTAAGTAGCCAAGTGCTGCAATGAACACTGGGGTTCATATATCTTTCAATTACTGTTTTCTCTGGATATATGCCCACATATATCCATATGGTAGCTCTATTTTTAGTTTGTTAAGGAACCTCGATAATTTGTCCACAGTAGCTATAGCAATTTTTGCATTCCAGCCAACAGTGTAGAAGGTCTCCCTTTTCTCCACATCCTCTCCAGCATTTTCTGTTTGTGATTTTTTGATGACGACAATTCTGATTGATGCGTGAGGTGATACCTAGTGTAGCTTTGATAGAAAAAGATCTTAATGATACAGAGTCAGAAACTATAAGAAAAAAAAAATCAGAACTGAAGAATACAGTAACTGAAATGAATTTCTTCCAGTATACTGGAAGAAATCAACAACAGAATAGATGATAGAGAAGAATGGGTCAGTGATCTGAAAAAAACATAGCAGAAATCACTCAACTGGAATACAAAAAGAAAAATAATTTAAATGAGGATAGTATAAAAGACTTCAGAGACATTAACCATATTAGCATTTTCATTATAGGAATCCAAGAAGGAGAGAAAATAGAGAAAGGAGTCAAAAACTTATTTGAAAAAATAATGCTTAAAATCATCTCTAACCTGGGGAAGGAAACAGACATCCAGGTCCAGGAATAACAGACAGTTCCAAACATGATGAATCCAAAGAGAACCATATCAAGACATGTTATAATTAAAATGTCAAAAGTTAGAGAATTTTAAAAGCAGCAAGGGAAAAAATAGCAACTATCAGTAGATTTTTCACCAGACTCTCTGCAAGATAGAAGGGAGGGAGGGGTATGATATATTAGAAGTGCTGTAAGGGAAAACAACAACAGAACACAGCTTAGCATACTCTATTTGGTGAGGTTATCATTCAGGATTGAAGATAACTCATTCCAATACCATCTTTTATCAACTCTTTTTTCAACCCTCCACCCCACCATGCTATTGATTCTTCATTAGCAGAACAATTTTGGCTCTGTATGCAGCCATCCAAATATTCTTTGACCTGAAAGCAAGAGATTTCTTTGAAGTCCTTTTCCCCCCTCCTTTTCACATAAGAAAAACAAAGGTATCGTTAAGGGATTGGTGAGAGGGGAAGAAAGTGAAGTAGTCAGAAAAAAAACAGATTTAAGGCTTCCAAATATAATTCTACAATTCATCTATGAAAGAGCACAGGTGACTTCAAAATCTAACCCTGTTGAAATATTAAAACAAGATTTTAATGAAGAAAGAGTAGGACTTTGGGTGGAAAATTTTAAGGAGAATATATTGGCTTAGATGTGAAATTGTATTCCCCATTCCCTCCCAAAAAAAGAGAAGAGCAAAAAATCTCTACTTTCCCCCAAAATAATCTGAGAACTCTGCCAGAGCAACACATAGGCTATTTCAGATCACCAGCAAAGAGCTGATAAGAAAAGTCATGAAAATGAATGAGCTCTCAGTGGGAAAAATAGACCAGAGAAGCAGAAGCTCAAGGATGAGAATGCAATGCAAAACAAACACACAAAATAAGTGGTTTTTAGCTTATACATACAGCCCAACCACAGATTTAACTTTCATGCAAATTAAATATGGCTTCTAGTAGTCTTCAGGGATCAAAATGCATTTAATAAATTCATACTGAAATATGAGGAGGTAGGCTGCACCTAGGATTTGTTCAATTATGCTAAAACATAATTGGCCCTTACTCTGGCACTGCCTTGACATAGCATTCATTTTCTCATGTAGCTAGTGCCTATGCATTAATTCCCTGAGAGACATGGCTTTGAATGACTTAATTTAATAAAATTAACTCTTTGACTTGCTTGGGTCAAAATAACTGCCATTAGCACTAATGCATTTTGAATTACTATAGGGGAGTGTGCCCTAGTGCTATATGACTAAAAAGCAGGTCTCCATACATAAATAAATAAAATATCTTGCCTTTACTCCATGTCTATAAAATAAATCTCTTGAAATAAAATGTGTATCACTAACTCTTCCTGTCTGTTAGTAATTTTTCAGCTTTGATTGGAGTGATCTCACTGTGGCCTATGTGATAGTCCAGTCTCCATCAACCACTTTGCCACTAATTTTTCTTAAGCACCATTTTCAGCTTCCGTGTCCTACCAAGATTTTTCATTTACTAGCTTCTATTTCATGCTGCCCTAAGTGTTCAAGACCCCTCCATACAGCCCACTCTCTACATTTACAATAGAGTTTTCTCCTGCTTAATGGACTCAATGCTGTCACCATCTCACAAGTTCAGTACATTCATTTCTGCCTGGAGAGATGCAGAAGCTTCTTTTCTTTTGCTCTAAATTTCCAAGAGCCTTAACTTCATGTTTCTGAATCTTGCTGCTGCTGCTGTTTAGTCACTAAGTCAAGTCCTACTCTCATGACCCCATGAATTGTGGCCCACCATGCTCCTCTGTTCATGAGATTTCGCAAGCAAAAATACTGGAGTGGGTCACCATTTTGTTTTCCAGGGAATCTTCTCATCTCAAGAAATGAACCTACATCTCCTGCATTGGCAGGTGGATTCTTTACCACTGAGCCACCAGGAAAGCCCTCAAAAGGCTGTAATATCTTCTTCTCCTATCTCTGAATAAGTAAAGTACACAACAAAGGCCACACTTGAGAACGAATGGCCATAGAGTGTGTACTTTGGGTATATTAGCTTAGCTCGGTCATTAGATGTGACACTCTTGGGTAAGGACATAGATTTATATATTTTGCTGTTCTATTGAGGTCCTGGGGTATGAGTGTTCACTATCTGCTCCATTCCTGTGCAGAACATGCCTATAATTTAAAAGGGAAGGACAGAATGTGATTTCCTGTAAGATGTCTCTTCTTCTGAATTTCAACAGAAACAAAATTATTTTGGACAACACAAAATTGATCCAGTTTGTTTATATTCTCAGATAAGGAGATAATAGATCTTTAGACAAAGAGTTTTGTTTAACCAAAACAACCAGGCTCAATAACAAAATCCATGTTGCTATTCTGCTTAGAATAGATTTGCCTGCTGTCATTCCCATACATCCCTGATTAGGAACACTGCAATAAAAATAAAATGCAGGACATTTTACAAAATCATAATGGGTTTAATATCAGAAAGTATCAGAATTCTATTTTTCCTATTGCTTTTGGAAGTAGGGTGTTGAACACAGCCAACACGATTTTAGTTGCATTGAGTCAAAAATCACTTATATTACTCTTATTTTTGCAAAATATTATCTCTAGTCACAAAAGTACATGGAAACCTCTTTGAAAGAAAAGAAGTAGATATTTTGTTATTTTTGTTACTAAAACTTTTACCATTTTTCCTAAGTATTAAGATTTTCAATATAGATTTATGGTGACTGCTTGCTTTGCTATTTTTTTGTTAGGTTCAAGAAGTTACAAACACATAACATTTTAATTAAAATGTTAACAAGTTAAATAGAAATTTCTTTAATCATATTGGTTTCTATGGGATGATATATTTAGGGGTAGGGTTAAATATTAGTAGAACAAAGCATTTTATTCTTGCCTGGAAAATACCATAGGCAGAAGAGCATGGTGGGCTACAGTCCATGAGGTTGCAAAGAATTGGATACAACTGAACAACTGAGCACATTCATTTTTAACATGCAACACAAATATTCAAAGATATGTTTAATGGTATGAAAATAATGTTTATGTAGTAATCATTAGATTACTAATTAATATGATCAAGTAATCTACTGGCATCTGTTCTTTATGTGTTTTGCATATAGGGTTATCGTTACCATCTTTCTAAAGTCCATATATATGTGTTAGTATACTGTAATGGTCTTTATCTTTCTGGCTTACTTCACTCTGTATAATGGGCTCCAGTTTCATCCATCTCATTAGAACTGATTCAAATGAATTCTTTTTAATGGCTGAGTAATATTCTATGGTGTATATGTACCACAGCTTCCTCATCCATTCGTCTGCTGATGGGCATCTGGGTTGCTTCTATGTCCTGGCTATTATAAACAGTGCTGCGATGAACATTGGGGTGCACGTGTCTCTTTCAGATCTGGTTTCCTTGGTGTGTATGCCCAGAAGTGGGATTGCTGGGTCATATGGCAGTTCTATTTCCAGCTTTTTAAGAAATCTCCACACTGTTTTCCATAGTGGCTGTACTAATTTGCATTCCCACCAACAGTGTAAGAGGGTTCCGTTTTCTCCACACCCTCTCCAGCATTTATTGCTTGTAGACTTTTGGATAGCGTATAATGGTACCTCATTGTGTTTTTATTTTCAATTTGTTGTTTGAAATTCATCATCTAAAGAACATGGGAATTACTTCACAACATTGATCCAGTCATTTCTCTATGCAGATGCAGATAGAGTAGAAGTAAAATGAGGAAAAATTCATATAAATAAGATGTACAGGGAATTATATTTAACTTTCCTTTATAGGACATGAAACTAAAATGAAACTGTGTTGAGCTTCTGAAATGTTCTTTCTTAAGATATTATTGTCTAAAGGAGTTTTTGTCTTTTAGAATAGCATTGTTCTTAAAGATCATGTGTATGTGCACATGTAAATGTTAAACCATGATTTTCAATTATATATAGTATCATCTGATTCCTTTCCTGTGGAAAACAATATAAGGAAAAATGGCATGTTAATTCTTTTTATTCTTTCTTTCCTCCTAAATTTTTTTTTCAATTATATTATTCAGCTGCTTCTCAAATCTCTGCATGGAAAAGTTCCACTCCTCCTTAGACATTTAAAATAAAAGTAGAAAAGTTAGTACTGCATTTCCAATTCAGTCTTGTGAGAACCACCAGGCGAGTGTACTAACCACTTTCATTTTGGGGGATGCCCATTTGTTTTCTGGACACGGTTTGGCTGTGTATAATATTCTTCAGTTATGTGTTAGACTTATATTGCTGCCATGACAAATTACAATCAATTCGGTGGCTTTAAAGAGCACAAATTTGTTGTTACAGTTCTGTAAAGTCAATTACTCAGTATTGGTCTCACTGGGCTAAAAATCAAGATGTTGGCAGGGAAGTTTGTGTTTTTCATTTCCTTATTCCTTCTGGTTTTGGCAAAATTTAGTTCTCTAAGGTTAAAGTACTAAAGTCTCTGATTTCCTTGATGGCTCTCAGTTTGGGGTCCCACTTACCTCCTAGAGCCTGTCTCTGCTTTTTGCACCTTTCTTCCAATATCTCAGAATTGGCAATGGGGCATTGAGTGCTTCCTTTCTCTGTAATCATAATTTATATTGAGCTTTGTTGCTCTGTCTTTTCTTAAGCTTTAATTTAATGAATCCACTGTTCTGTTTAGCTCTATATCACAGAATTGTTGCTGTTGTTGTTCAGCTACTCAGGTATGTCTGACTCTTTGTGACACCATGGACTGCAGCATGCCAGGCTTGCCTGTCCTTCACCAACTCCCAGAGCTTGCTCTAACTCATGTCCATTTAGTCGGTGATACCATCCAACCATCTCATCCTCTGTTGTCCGCTACTCCTCCTGCCTTCAGTCTTCCACAACATCAGGGTCTTTTCCATTGAATTGGCTCCTCACACCATGTGGCCAAAGTATTGGAGCTTTAGCTTCAGCATCAGTCCTTCCAGTGAATATACAGGGTTGATTTCCTCAGGATTGACTGGTTTGATCTCCTGGCAGTCCAAGGGACTCTTGAAGGAATTTTGCTTTTAATCTTTCATTAGGGCTTCAAGTTTTAAATGGATCTATTTTAATATATTTTCATGAATGCTATTTGTTTACATATTTAATATATTTGTGTGATGCCATTTATTATTAATATTTTTCTTGCTTATGTTATATTTGGATAATTCTGTCTACATTTCCTCTAAAAGAGTGTGAGTGAATTCTGTTACTCCTTTCTTATCATGAGTTATTTAAAGTTTGAAGGTTGGATTTTGTGTTCTATACATTTCTATGTAAATCTAACACTTGCTGGGTTGAGTATGATCAATACACAGAGCTCTCTGTTTTTTCTTTTTCAGTATGTTGGTTCAAAAGTCACTTTACTCTAATTAAAAGTCAATCACTTAAAAGTACCATAAATGTATCTCTCATTGAACCTGTCCTGTGTTCTGCAGTTTCTTTATTTCCCACTAGTGTCTCTGAAGTTGCCACTGTTACTTTTTTCTCCATCTACCTTAGGCTCACAATCAGAGAGAAAAGGGCTATTGTATTTGATTGGACCGCTTCTCTTTAAATTTGCAGTCTTAAATAATTTGTTAGGATTTTCCTAAATTACAACTTAGGAGAGGTGGGCCAATGGTTGAGAACTAGGATAAAAACATCAGCACCTTGTGGTCATTTTAGTTTCAAGTTTTGAAAAGAGGGATTCTTAGAACTTGCTTCACTCTTCCACATTTACCTAGAGATCAGATCCTTACACATTCATCTAAGGACTCAGGTCTTTTCCTATCTATTAAATTATTCTTTGCTTGTGTCTACTCATGTCACATTTGTTTCAGTCTCTTCTTCAGAATCATAAATTATCATGCATTAAGCTCAATATCTTTTCTCTTATTCTTAACAATCTTTATTCTTTCTGTATTCTTGTAGAACTTTGTAAGTTTGTCCTAATCTACTGTAATTCAGTTTTCCATTCTATATTGATTCTTGGGACCTGAAACTGATCTGTGTTATGACTTTGCCTTTATTTTTATTTAAATCTCTTATTTTACTTCATTAGCTTGTTCAATTCTCCTTTCACTTTCTTTGATTCTCAGCCAATCCACCTTTATCTTTGTCTGGTTTTTTGTTTTAAATATTTCCTTGTTTATAAACATCCTGTGCGTTTTTTTTGTTTTTTTTCAAATGGAAGCCAATGCAAAGCAAATTAGGTTTAAAACATGTTTCTTTAATAAATATGTACTTAAGTAATATATAAAATAGTGCTTACATATAAATAGTAAAATTATATAATACTTAGATATTTATAATATTTATTTTTAGATTATAACCTTTTTTCAGAATTGTTTGTTTATTTCTTGTCTATATAGTTTATCTTGAAAAAAAAAGTTGTTTATCCATGCAGATGTTTTCCTAATGGCACTTTTGGAAACTTTATGAACTAGCCTTACCATCTCTTCTCCAGTCCCTTTCTAGACCTCTATAGTTGCCAGGTAGGCTTGTTCCTTAGACTTCTAACTGGTGATACAGTCTGCTTTGTAAGAAGAGACTGTTATGCTCAGTGAAATCTTTATTTTCTTGCTGGGTTTCATATAGCCACTTAATTTCAGGCTTTCATTACCAGGTTATTTTAATGCTGGTAATTCAAGATAAAGAAGGATGTTTTAAATGATGTACACTAAGGATAGTCCATGGCTTGCTCTTTCTAAAATCCCTAGCTTCATATCTATCATGAAATGTTATCTGGGTGCATTTTCAGGAAAGTTTAAAATTATTTTGATATATCACAGTGCTTCCTCAGTGAGGAGAATTTAAGAATTTAAATGTTAGATTATTTTATATATATAGTATGAAATTTAATTCACATGTATATACACTAGTAAATGTGAACATTTATTTGTAAAGTATGTTTTTCAGAGTGACATAGTCCAGATTTCATAAAATTTTGAGTTTCTGTTGTCTTCTGTAAATTTTCTTTGGAAAATGTGTTTCATTCAAGAAATAAACTGTAAATGTACAATTTTATTTATTCTAGTTGGTTTTACATTCCTGACAGCTTCTAAACATTGCAAACAGGAATTGACCTACTCAGTTCTTATTTCCAGCACCCTTTTGAGTTTACACCTAAGTATAAATGTCTTTGTAATGGTTGGTGTATAATGGATAGTCAGTAAATATTCATTTGATAAGTAACAGATTATAAAGGAAAAAAAAATCCCTAAGTAATCTAAGAAGATTGTTATACATTTCTCAAGTTCCTAAATCAGAGTTCTAAATCTGCTACAGTATCTGCAGTTGGTAGCTTTAACACTGCCTTCTATTTCATGAAATAGCATGTCAGCTGTTAGAAGTGCTATAGAAATGCATTTTATTCAACAAAACTCCCTGTCTCTCTCTTTCTCTCTCTCCCTCAGACACACAAACACACACACACACACACACACACACACACAAGCAAAAAACAAAACAACACCCCAGATCATTTTTATTCTTTATAATCTTTCATTGTTAGTCATTGGGCAAGTCCTTTGCTTCCCCCAAAAAAGTAGTTTAAGAGAAAAAAAAAAAGTCTAATTCTTTCTGTGGGCACATATTTCCTGAATTTGACATTAAATATTACAGTAGCAATTTTGATCCCAATCTGATTCATATCTACAAACATGAAAGACTT
Organism: Odocoileus virginianus; assembly: GCF_023699985.2. Taxonomy (NCBI): domain Eukaryota; kingdom Metazoa; phylum Chordata; class Mammalia; order Artiodactyla; family Cervidae; genus Odocoileus; species Odocoileus virginianus. The sequence goes on from NC_069680.1 coordinate 38,003,313, forward strand.
TGATTATTGAGGAGATCTTTGAAACAACCAGGTTTTATACCAACCATTCCTGAAGGCTACTCTGCTTCCAGTTTTATGAGATAATGAGTTCTTTATATTTTGCACTAATTGTGTCAAGTGATATTCTTACTTTTCACCTGTATTATTCCAGTTAATATTGCATTTGTCAAATCCAATTTATTTAGATCTTGAGTTTATATATGAAGTTATAAAATGTATACCAGTGCATTTCTGGACAAATTTTTAAAACTTTTTCCTTTTCTCCTAATCAGGAGAATATGATAAATATACCCATTCAGAATTCAGTGTTTAAATGAATTACTAACTTAAAGTATGAAAAGATAGAAATAAGCTTCAACCCAGGTCTCTACTTTTAACCTCTAAACTGTATATGGCAAATATAAACACTTCTTATCACTCCATCAATTTGTTTAAAATGCAGAACCTCCACTTGGCAAGGTTTTATGTGCCTACTTTGAATCATTTTATGTGGTTGAAAAAAAAAGTCTGCATTTCTTTTAAAGGTCTGGTGTAAGTTAGAGTTTCCTCTAATTTCACTGGCCTTATCCTCAATTATATTCATTTAGTGTATTTTTGCATTGTCTTAGATAAGCAACCTTTTGTTCTAATAGTCATTTTCCATACACATGTATATAATCCTGTCTTCTTCAAGTTCTCCAAACATTAAAATTCTAATCCACCCATTTGATGTGCTTCCATTACTTCTAACAGAGTTATTCCATCCTTTTGAATAAAAGACCAAAACTTCTCTTTATTGCTGTCTGTGGCAATTTGTAATTTATTTTTAACATTGTTTATAAAAAATGAAAAGAGAATTCTCTAAGTTTCTAATATAATGGTCTATTTTAAAATATAGAATTGAGGACTATAGTGTATATCTAGATTAGTTGATTGATCTTTTATCTTAACTTTTTTTAAATTCAAATGGTTTTTTTATGCCTTTCCTGGTTTCTTTCTCAAAGTTCAACTTGTTTCTCTTAAATCACTATTTGATTTGCTAAGCCCTGCTATTCAGTTGTCCTTTGTAGCTCATTTTAATCTTTGGAATGTTTTGGATTGTGGGTTTATTCCAGAAGATGTCCCTCAACACAGTGGTGAAATTATAGAAGCCTTTAAGAGAAAGTGAAACAGAAGGATATTTTGAGGAACCCAAAGTCTTGCTCTCTGTATCAGTCCTCTGCCCCCTGCTACCATTTGCAAACCTGTGAATGGTAAGATTGATGGCTGTTTGTGTTAAAAACACCATAACAATATAAAAAGAGGCACAAGTTGGAACCCACCTGTCAGTTTGTACTAGCTGCCTGTGCACTCATTTTATATTTTTGGAAAGAGGCTTGATTCATCTGTGGCCAGCACATTGTGAAACTGTAACCAACTTATCAGCCTAACTTCTATAAGATGACATATTTTCAACTCACAAGCCCCCAGTCTTTTTAAGAGAATAGTTGAACAAAAAAATTATGTTTTGGATGTGGGCTTTTATTCACTTGTTTGGAATCTTATATGTATCTAGATTTTCATTCTCCTATTAGGATTCAGAAAATTTGCTTTTCTTTAAAGTGTTAATCATTATTGGCAGTCTTTTCTTTCCAGGAGCCAAGTTCTTTTAGACTCTGGGGCAATAGCTTTTTCAGCTCTTGCTCTTTAGCTGGTCTCTCATATTTTCTCAACCACATTCTCTTAACCCCCATTATCACCAAAGAAGTGACAAGAATAAAGAAAGGGAAAAGCTTGTACAGCCCTTATTTGAATTGTTGTTGTTGTTGTTCAGTTGCTGAGTCCAGTCCAACTCTTTGCAACCCCATGTACTACAGCACACCAGGCCCCTCTCCCCTCTACTATCTCCCAGAGTTTACACAAAGTCATGTCCTTTGACTCAATGATGCTCTCTATCAGCATCCTTGCTGCCCCCTTCTCCCCTTGCCTTCAATCTTTCCCAGCATCAGAGTCTTTTCTAGTGACTAGGCTCTTTGTATCAGGGGGCTAAAATATTGTAGCTTCAGCATCAGTCCTTCCAATGAATATTGTGTTGATTTCCTTTAGGATTGACTGGTTTAATCTCCTGGCAGTCCAAGAAACTCTCAAGGTTTTTCCACACCACAATTCAGAAGCATCAATGCTTTGGCTCTCAGCCTTCTTTGTGGTTCAACTCTCATATCCATACATGACTACTGGAAAAACCATAGCTTTGGATCTACAGGCTGTTTTCGGCAAAGTGATGTCGCTGCTTTATAATACATTGTCTAGGCTTATCATAGCTTTCCTTCCAAGGAGCAACCATCTTTGAATTTCAAGGTTGCCTTCCCCATCTGCAGTGATTTGGGAGCCCAAAGAAATAAAATCTGTCACTGCTTCCACTTTTTCCCCTTCTATTTGCTGTGAAGTGATGGGACTGGATGCCATGATCTTATTTATTTATTTATTTTAATGTTGAGTTTCAAACCAGCTTTTTTGCGTCATTAAGGCTGTAATCTATGAAGGGGTTATCTGAATTAAAAGTATACAAAAACAATGAGCAACAAGAGTACTAGAATGATGATTACCATATATGATTGAATAATTTCCTATGAGAGGGCTTTCTAGGTAATTAGGAGTTTTTCCTTAATATTCTTTAACAGATTTTTCTGCATCTCTGCAGTTTTGCCTCTATTGTTTATGTATATCTATACTCCACTTCAACCCAGCACAGAAGTATTATTATTTTTGAGTCTAGCATACATACAGAAAAGTTATGCTATATGCTTGCTTTCAGAATACTGTACATCATTTTTAAAACCTGATTCCTAGCACCAAACCTGGATTTTCTGAGGCAAAATTATCAGTGGGTAGGGCAATTCAATAAACACATAATTTAACATACCAGACACTACTGTAGTAGGTGAAATGTATAAAGGAACAGCCCAACACTCTTATCCAGTGAATTTTTGTTCTAGGGACAGAGACAGGAAATCTGTTTGGAAATTCTATTAGCAGAACACTAGCAGGTGGCACTTGTAATAAAGAGCCTGCCTGCCAATGCAGGAGACTTAGGGGAGACAGGTTTGATCCCTGGGTTGGGAATACCCCTGTAGGAGGGCATGGTAACCCATTCCAGTATTCTTGCCTGGAGAGATGACTGGAACAGCTTAGCACACATGCGCGCACACACACACATCAGAAAGTAAAAATGCTGACCCAGAACAATTTATTATTAATTGAAGCTTTCAGTTTTCAAAACTTGGATGGTTTAGTGGAAGATATTCAAATACTCAAAGTCTCAGTTCCTTATCAATACAATGCAGTTTTAATAATAATATCTTTATTGCTTCCCTGGTGGCTGAGACAGTAGAACGTCTGTCTGCAATGCAGGAGACTTGGGTTCAGTCTCTGGGTTGGGAGGATCCCCTGGCAACCCACTCCAGTACTCTTGCCTGGAAAATCCCATGGAGGGAGGAACCTGGTAGCAGTCTTTGGGGTCACAAAGAGTTGGACATGACTGAGAGACTTCAGTTTCACTTATTGCTTTACCCAGGTGGTGTTAGTGGTAAAGAACTCAATTGCCAATGCAGGAGACTTAAGAGATGTGGGTTTGGATCCTGGATTGGGAAGATCCCCTGGAGAAGGACATGGCTACCCACTTCACTATTCTTGCCTAGAGAATTCCATGAACAGAGGAGCCTGGGAGTCTGAGGTCCATAGAGTTGCAAAGGGTAGAACATGACTGAAGTGACTAACACTTTCAATAACTAGAAGCAGATTAACATGTGGGTTCTTCTTATAAAGTTTCATGTGACTCAGGATAGCCGATAAAAAGTTAAAGACAGTTTTTCAGGATAGCCGATAAAAAGTTAAAGACAGTTTTCCAGAGAATCTTAAACATGGATATGGTTCCATTTGTACTCACTGTCAATCTCTTTTCTGTTCAGATGAGCAGCATTGGAAAATGACCGGCAGGGAGTGATCTTCAATGATTACAATTTCAAGCAAACACACGGAAGTCATGATCTTGTTCAGCCTATATGTTTAATACTTTTTGCTTTTATCATGCTACTGTTGTGTTTCTCAGTTATATCTGACTCTTTGTAACCACATGGACTGTAGCCTGCCAGGCTACAGAATTTTCCGGGCAAGGATACTGGAATGGGTTGCCATTTCCTACTCGAGGGGATCTTCCTGACCCAGGAACCAAACCTACGTCTCCTGCATTGGCAGGCATATTCTTTACCACTGTGTCATCTGAGAAGCTCTTTTGCTTTTATATTTAGAATTGAATTTAGCAGTTTTTATAAACTCACAATAACTTCTTGAAGTTTCAGATGTGCAACATTTGGTTTTCATTAACATTTAAATGCTTTGTTTTTTAGTCTGTGAGTTTGTGTATTTGAGGAAATTTTGCTTGTTCATTTGCTTTTAGTTTTAGATATGTGGTTGACCTCAGATATTATCTTTTCTGAGGCATTATTTTTTCTACCTTTAGCTTTCTTTATCTTTTATTTCATTGTGTGTTTATCTAGTGAAACATACCACTTTTGGACATTAAAAGACCTTGATTCAAATTGGTTCTACCATTTTTAGCCTTGGACAATTATCATCTTTCAATTACTTTCTTCATCTACAGATTGGATAACAGTATATTACTATCTAATAAGTTTAACCTGAGAATTAAATGAGAGAATGGATGGGAGCAATTAATTGAAAATGTTGTCATCAAGTATGTGATCAAACATCAATTACCTTTGTTAATATTGGTCTTTGATTAGAGCTTTAAAGTAAAATCTGGCACAGAATGTGTTTTTTGAGGCTAATTGTACAACTGATATTTAAAATCATTGTGAGATATCTGACATCCTGCTTTCTTATCCCCAATATTTAATAAATTTGGAGGCTAAAATTGGACACTAAGAAATGTATTCAGTGATTAGTTTGCTGAAAGATCAGTAAGTTGTGTATGAAAATATTGGCAAGATACTATCCAACCTTGACTTCTTAGATGATAATGGTATTAGAACTACTAAATCTATTTGAGCAAGAATTATAAATACAATAATTATAAACACTAGTGTATTTAGAAATAGTTTCCTAAAATATCACTGATGATATTTTGGGACCATGATCTATATATAAAAAGTAAAAAAAAAAAAAAGATAAAAAGATAGTCATTATAACCCTGGTGCTTAAAAAAAAAAAAAAGAAAGAAAAATCAGGCAGTGCAGAAAGTTACAGACTCAAAAAGAGAAATTTTTCATTTAACCCTCATTTGCATTGCATCATGTGCATTTGTATGTTAGGTTGCATTACTTTTTAAAAATTTTCTTACTGAAGAGTTGTTGATACATAATATTATAGAACTTATCGGTGAACTCCTCAAAGAGGAAATGGCAAACCACTCCAGTATTCTTGCCTGGAAAATTACCTGAACAGAAGAGCCTGGTGGGCTGCAGTCCATGGGGTCACAAAGAATCAGACATGACTGAGCGCGCACACACACAAACACACACACACCCCTTGAATACCTAGAATGACTTGATAGAGAAGTTATGAGACTCTACTATGTCATATCCCTCAACTCATCTCTGAATGCTCCTTTCTACATTTCTCATAATGCCTCTTACAGATCTTTTCTACCCTATATAAGACCTGATGACTGTCCAACTCTATCTTCTCTTAATATGTCCCCAAATTCTGCCTATCTCAGTTAGCAATGCCATTCAACAGGAGTGTGTCTGCATTTCTCTCGTATCCAGATGTATCTTTAGTTTTAATATTTTTGTCTCAGAAAATGAAATTAATCATTTGTTAAAATCAAGGCACTTTGACTGTGCTCTTAATTTCACCCACTTCTCTTCTGAGATCTTGCTCTACCAATTCTCTCATTTCTCTCTTTGCATTTTTAATATTCTCATTACCAATTTATTGTTTTATAACATTAAAAATATGCCTACATCCCTATCTTACAGTGAAAAAATAAAGAAAAATGTAAAAAAAAAAGCTCATTCAGACATTTTTATCTCCAAAGTTATTGTAGTGTTTCTTTTTTTTTCATGATTTAAGAAATTATTGAAAATGTTCTGCTATCTGTTTCAGTACTACCATTTAGCCTTAACCCACTTTCAGGTTCCTTTCTTTTTCCCTCTCCCATTCTCCAAATTCTGATATTCCCCAAGAATTTATTTTTGGCATATTTGTTTTGTTATATACTCCCTCTGTTAGGCTACAATAGTTTTAATTATCATCCCAATATTTATACTTCTTAAATCCAAGTCCACGTAGTAACTTGTCATACCTTTCAATCCTAATGCCTTCCACTTCTTTAAATTCAAGTATCATATTGTAAAACTCTTCTACCTGGATATTGTTTTGGAATTTTAAACTGAAGATTAATAATGCCATCTTTCTCCTCACAGAAATATTCTCCAGATATTAGCTTTCTCTCCTTCAAGCTTTTAGTTATCAAATCCTTCCCTCATTCTCTTTTAAAAACCATTAATATTACTTTGTGTTATTAGTGTATTTTCTGAGAGCTTCTTCATGTAGGTTTGATTTTCTATTTCTGTTCCATCAATCTTATTACAATTTTTTAACCCTCACATATTTTTCTATAAAATAAGGTATAAATTATAAATAAAATAATTCTGCATTTTGGATGTAAAAAATAAGGCTATTAATAGTCTTGTCAATTTTCATCCATTCCTAAGGCCATTTTCCTAGCCCAGGGTTTGTATTGCTAGGGCTGATATTTTACCCACCCTCCCCACTATATTTATATTTATATTTTTGTGTTTGAGTTTCAAATAAATTACAAATTTGCTGGATAAACTTGTAGGTAATCTGGCTGATTCAGTCTCTTGTCTGAAAACCAGTGAGAAAACACTAATTCTTAGGATATTTTGGATACTATATGTTATTATATAATATATGTAATATGTTTAATACTACAATGTGTATATGCATCTCAAGCAGTATATATTATATATTCAGGCAAACTGCATAGAGAACATTTATGTATTTTATAAATGGTATAATGCTATTATTAGAGAATAATTATTATCTGTCACCTCCATAATTCTGCAACTATTTTATGCATACTTCTATGAACTGCAGTTTCCTGCAATATAATGTTAATTTTGTTATTCAGAAGTTGAAAATATAATGTGCTATAGAATAGTGTAAAAGCTTGTTAGCTTGAAATTCCAAGCTCTCTAATTTGATTTCCACCAATTACCAACTTATCTCCTACTTTTTTTGTAAATTAATTAATTTAAATTGGAGGCTAATTACTTTACAATATTGTATTGGTTTTGCCATACATTGACATGAATCCACCATGGGTGCACATGTGTTCCCCATCCTGAACCCTGCTCCCACCTCCCTCCCCATCCCATCCCTCAGGGGCATCCCAGTGCACTGGCCCTGAGCGCCCTGTCTCAAGCATCGAACCTGGACTGGTGATCTGTTTCACATATGGTACTATATATGTTTCAGTGCTATTCTCTCAAATTATCCCACCCTCTCCTTCTCCTACAGAGTCCAAAAGTCTGTTCTTTACGTCTGTGTCTCTTTTGCTATCTCACATATAGGGTCATCATTACCATCTTTCTAAATTCCATATATATGCATTAATATACTGTATTGGTGTTTTTCTTTCTGATTTACTTCACACTGTATAATAGGCTCCAGTTTCATCCACCTCATTAGCACTGATTCAAAAGCATTCTTTTTAATAGCTGAGTAATATTCCATTGTGTATGCTTTCTTATCCATTCATCTGCCAGTGGACATCTAGGTTGCTTCCATGCCCTAGCTATTGTAAACAGTGCTGCAATGAGCATTGGCATACATGAGTCTCTTTTGATTCAGGTTTCCTTGGTGTGTATGCCCAGCAGTGGAATTGCTGGGCCGTATGGCAGTTCTATTTCTAGTTTTTTAAGGAATCTCCACACTGTTCTCCATAGTGGCTGTACTAGTTTGCATTCCCACCAAAAGTGTAAGAGGGTTCCCTTTTCTCTGCATCCTCTCCAGAATTTATTGTTTGTAAACTTTTTGATGGCAGCCATTCTGACCAGCATGTGGTGGTACCTCATTGTGGTTTTGATTTGCATTTCTCTGATAATGAGTGATGTTGAGCATCTTTTCATATGTTTTTTAGCCATCCTTACATCTTCTTTGGAGAAATGTCTGTTTAGTTCTTTGGCCCATTTTTTGAGTGGGTCATTTATTTTTCTGGAATTGAGCTGCATGAGCTGCTTATATATTTTGAGAAGAATTTTTTGTCAGTTTCTTCATTTGCTATTATTTTCTCCCATTCTGAAGCCCGTCTTTTCACCTTGCTTATAGTTTCCTTCATTGTGCAAAATCTTTTAAGTTTAATTAGGTCCCATTTGTTTATTTTTGCTTTTATTTCCATTACTCTGGAAGGTGGGTCATAGAGGATCCCTACCTTTAATCTTTTCCCTCAACTTTATTCAAAATGAATCAGTGATAAGTCTCTACTTTGTCCTGTGGTTTATCACTTGTAAGCAAATATTTTGCTACAGATATTCCTTCCATTTAGATATTCTACTAGTCTAAAAATAACTGTTAAAATGTGAAATAAGTAAAGCAAGAAGAAAGGAAAGGGAAAAAGGAAAGAGAAAGAAAGAAAGAAGAGAGGGAACGTGGGAGGGAGAAAGAAAGAAAAAAAGTAGATGTAGTCTGTTGTTCAGTTGCTCAGTCATGTCCAACTCTGCAACTCCATGAACTGCAGCAAGCCAGGCTCCTCTGTCTTCTACTATATCCCAGGGTATGCTTAAACTCATGTCCATTAAGTTGGTGATGCCATTCAACTATCTCATTCTCTGCCACCCCCTTCTGCTCTTGCCCTCAATCTTTCCCAGCATCAGGGTCTTTTCCAATGGGTTAATGCTTCCCATCAGGTGGCCAAAGGATTGTAGTTTCAGTGTTAGTCCTTCCAATGAATATTCAGCGTTGATTTCCCCTAGGATTGAGGAGTTTGATCTCCTTGCAGTTCAGAGGATTGACTAAATTCCTCTTACACTTGATCTGTACCTCTACTGTGTAAATTATTCTATGGTATATTGTAGAGCACTTATTATTTAAGATATGCTCAATATCAAACATGAATTTTCAATTATAACCATGTTGTATTTGATAAAATATTATATTCATGAAACCAGTTAATAAAGCATAAATAAATAATAATAGGCTGCTTTTGAATTATATCTTATTTAATACATTATTTATTTTAATGACTCTTCTATAGATGTAGAAATAAGTGATACTAAGCTATGATTAACACACACATTTTGTTTCAAAGTCAGTATTTATTCACTGATGAATTATGTTTGATTATAAAATAAGAACCATGAAATTCTACAAGTAGTCAAGTAAAATAATTTCCAAGCAAATAAAAGTTGATTTTTAAATGATTTTAAATAGAGCTCTAAATCTTTGACTTGAACTTTATGATTAAAATTCAAGGCAGTTTAGAAACAGTTCTTAAGCTGTGTAAGTTTATATATATTATATATATATATACAAAATTTTGTTTCTTAAGATTGTGCAGGTAACATGGCCTTTGATGCAATTTTGAAAAATAAGATGAAACACAAAGAAGAAAATAAAAGTCACCGGAAATCTCATGAGTCAGATAAAACTACACTGATATTTTGGTGTCTGGGCCTGTTCATTTCTCTCCTCTTTCTCTGTCCCTTCATTTTACCTTCTCTCTGTCTTTCTCTTTTGCTGTACATTTCTTTCAACACACAGGTGCAAATACACACACACAGAGGAAACTATGGAATTACTAGAACTAGAATATGGCTATAGCATGATATATGAAAGGTGGCATGTCAAGAGAATTTGAAGATATAGGAAGGGAGGGTTATACTCTTCCTAAAGAGTTTTGAATTTATTCCATGGACCCTGGGGATTTTTAGTAGAAGATAATATAATCAGATTCTGCTGTCAAAAAGGCATTTCAAAACTTCTATTTTGATATTTGGGGGGAAATAAAGGTTTTTCCACAGCCTGGGGGATGAATTGAAGAGGAACAGCCATGACTGTTGGCAGGCAGCCAAGTTAGAGGTTGTCACTGCAATCTAGAGTAGGAATAGTGAAAGCCTGGAATGAAGCCGAGTTAGTGGTGATGGTAAGAGGGAATTGCATTTGTGAATTTATCAAAGTATACCTGTTGGGATTAGGTGCCAATGAAATGTGATCTGTAAGCAATATTAGAAAGTATGGATAATTGCCAGAATTTGATAATTACCAGAATTCTGGATCAGTTGACAAAATAGAGGGTAATGCCACTTCTTGAGATGAGGTACATAGAGGAAGAAAGAAAATAGATGATTTTAGTTCTAAATCGGTTGAATTTTATGTGCCTGTGAGATAGTGATGATATAAATTCAGATATGTGGGTCTATCATTTATGTCTAATTCATAGAATAAGAGTACATGCAGGCACACACACATGCACACCATATATATAGTGTATATTAGTCCCAAACACACACACAGAGACACACAGAATATTTAGGACTAAATCCATGAGTGCAGTTAGGCAGCAAATATTGTATTCCTTGTAATGAAGACTAAATAATTAGCTTTCTAAAAAGCAGGAAACAAGTCTTCCATTTCAAATAATGAAATCTAAATAGCAAAAGTATTACCTTTTATCTTAGCCCTTGATAGTGTGTGTTCAAGGAGAAGAGTGTGGTTAACAGTTTACTTAGTTTTTTTGTTTGTTGTTTGTTTGTTTAATCTTGGATGTTTACATTATAGCATCTTTCAGAAATATATGCTTATTGTTTGTAATTGTAAAATGTACTTAGCCTTTGTATGTAAAAATGCGGTATTTTAGAAAGAATGTTTTGTGTCAGAATATTAAAATGGCTTTAAATGGTCTTAGATTGCAATTGGAATTTTATGCCTGATGATTTTGGTTTGAATACTACTTCCTTCACAAAATTAATGGTATATACTTGACTATCTTTTAGAATGGAGAAGGAAATGACAACCCACTCCAGTGTTCTTGCCTGGAGAATCCCATGGACAGAGGAGCCTGGCGGGCTACAGTCCATGAGGTCACAAGAATAGGACATGACTGAACAATTAACACATCTTTTAGAAGTTAAAGTTATACCATTATCAAAGTCAGGTTTCATTTTAAGCCAGGAAACTTACTGTTATAATTGTGAATGGTGTTTTCTAAGTTTTTTAGAAATATTCTTAGATGCATCTTAGGGATGTCTTATGATGTTCCTTCTCCTTGAGTTAATGATTTTAAAATATACTCTAAATGGATTTAATTTAAACTTATTTATTGTAATATAAAAAATAGATCTCCAGCTTTTTTCATCACTTTTAATGTACTTTTCTTCATGTGTGATAGTAATTTTTAAAAGTATTGTAGGTGTTTAATATACTTATAGAAAAATACACAGATTTATACAGCTTACTCATTTTCTACAAATTGACATTGCCCATAAACTGAACATCTACATTAATAAACAAACAAGAAATCTGTTATCTTAACTTGATATATATTTTTAATTTTATCATATTCTGCCAGTAGTTTTAAAGACAAAAACACTTCTTTAAGGAGTAATCAAGAGAAGTTCCATGGAGAACACAAAAAAGGTCAAATTCTGAAAGATGGTGATGGAGCAAAGTCTCCCCAAACACAATACATTTCATCCTTCATGTGTTCAGCCCCTTCTTATCTCTGCTTCACTTTCAAATTTATTTGTCTTGTTTGGTGACTTTGTGATGAAAAATAATAGGACTTAGAAAAGTAGAGAGGAAAGTAATTTTGTGGGGTTCTAAATGTCCCTATAAAGAGTGTAAATTGTCTGTCATTTGAGAAGGACCATTTTAAGGTTTTAAGGAGAAAAGTAACACCAAAAGTTATAATTCAGTGAAATGAATTTAGTGGGAAAATATAAGACATTATATTGAACAAAGGGGATTAGATATAAAGAATGACCAATTAAAAACCTGTTGAAATTAGCTAAGAATAAAGTTTAAAAAGTAAAGTGGAGGATTAAGTAGATTCTGTGGCCTTAGAACTGTGCTTTCCTTTCTGTTCTTTATCTCTTTCTCTCCTCTTATATCATTTGATATCTAACCAGTGTTTCCAGAGCTCATGAATCAAGTCTTCTCTTTTTGCATCCTCATTACTTAATGTTTATTTTTCATTTTGGCTCTTATCACACTGTGCCTTTCATTTAATCTTTACTACATGCCCAAATTTCATCAGCTGCTCAAAAGCAGGAATTATTTTTTGCTTTTGATTTCCTAGGCCATTTGAATGGGATCTTTTGCATTGTTTCACTGAAAATGTGTGAATTAAATGTTTATTCAGATTAATGTATTAAATACTATACCATATGGTAGAATGGAGTAAGATTATCAAAGAAAGAAGGAAGGGAGAGAGAAATTAAGTAACTAAGGATTATGGTACAAATGAAAGTTGAATATTGTTGATGTCAGGTGTTCATGTAAGATAAATACTAATGAACAAGACAGGTCACATATCAAAATAGTTTTATTTAACTCTCATCAACTCTTTACAATTTGTTGTTTAGAATGTGGACATTTGATATCCTTAGATAAAACTGACAGGCCCATTAATTTTCTTGAAGCCATCAGGTAATAATCTTTTTGTGCTTTTTTAAGTCATGAACATGATTTTAATTTGAAAATAAGAGTGTCCTGTGTTGTGTCATAATTTTTAAATACCAAATTTAAATTAACTTCAAATCACCCTTCTCTAGTCTCCTCCATGGCCAGATTGGATGCTGTCTTGATCAGAGATGTTTAAGTTAAAGATAAAGCTTTGTCTTTGTTATTTCTTTCTGTCTTCCCTCCCTCTAAAATATTGCAACTTTAGCCCCTTTGGAGATGCATGAATAGGGAGCATAGGGAAAAAATGATCAGAAACTTTCTTCCTTGCTGAAAGGAAGAGCTTCCTTTAAGCTCTTTGAGTCTCAAGAAGGGGTGTGTGTATGTGTGTGTGCGTGCGTGTGTTTTCTTTCTCTTGTGGGACATTTTTGTGAATTATTTAGATTCTGATCACAAGAGCTTCTACAGGTCTAACTCTCATGGGCTACTGTTGCATCCCTTTTCTGTGACTGGATTTGCACCCTCACATCTAGTTCACTAGTGATCTAGCCTATGCAGATTCTCATTGTGACAGTCCTTTGTCTGCCCAGGAGTTTTTTTTTTTTTGAGTGGGGAGGAGGAACACTTAATTAAAATGTATGCAATCTGGTGTCTTTTCTCAAGAGATCCAATTTTGATTTATGAGAAGTAAGCAGTTGTCTCTGGCTTCCCCCCTGGCTCAGATGGTAAAGAATCCACCTGCAATGTGGGAGAGCTGGGTTTCATCTCTGGGTTGGGAAGATCCCGTGGAGGAGGGCATGGCAGCCTACTCCAGTGTTCTTGCCTAGAGAATCCCCATGGATAGAGGAGCCTGGTGGGCTACAGCCCATGGGGTCGCAAAGAGTCAGCATGACTGAGTGACTAAGCGCACACAGAGAAACAGTTGTCCAGTTGTCTCTACAAGCCCAGAAGTATCAGCACTTACCTTCCTCTGCCAGACAAACAATTAGTCAGCCACTTTCTCGGCTGATTTCAGACTACTTCTGAGGAAGAGATCAGACACTTTCTGAGAGAGTTTCTAAAATAGTCCAAATAACCATGTTTATACTAGGCTTGGACTAGAAGGCAACAACCCACTGCCCTTTTCTTTGAGGCAAAGGAAGTATTATTAAGCTGAGTTTTTCTAAGGAAATCTTCCATAAATCTGCATTGCTTTCTTGTAACCCCTATACAACCCTGATTTGGCTGGAGGCCCAAGGAAATCGGGGCTTCCCAGGTGGTGCTAGTGGTAAAGGATCTGCTTGCAAATGTAGGAGATGTAAGAGATGTGGGTTCCACCCTTGGGTCAGGAAGATCCCCTGGAGGAGGGCACAGCACCCCCACTCCAGTATTCTTGCCTGGAGAGCCCCATGGACAGAAGAGACTGGCAGGCTACAGTCTATAGGACCCCACAGAGTCAGACACGACTGAAGGGGCTTAGCACCAAGGAAAGTGGAAGAGGTTCTCTTACTTCTCTCATGGTTATGCATTTAATGTTTGTCTTACAGTTATTTTGGCCCTAAGGGGAGATAATATTCCTACCGTGTGTATGTGTGTAGGTATGTGGGGTATGTGTGTGTGTGTGTGTGTGTGTGTGCCTGTATGTATGCTGAATGCACTCACTCATGTCCGACTTTTTATGACCCCATAGACTGCAATACAACAGGCTTCCCTGTCCATCACCAAATCGCAGAGCTTACTCAAACTCATGTCCATAGAGTCAGTGATGCCATCCAACCATCTCATCCTCTGTTGTCCCCTTCTCCTCCTGCCTTCAATCTGTCCCAGCATCATGGTCTTTTCTAGTGAGTTAGTTCTTCACATGAGGTGGCCAAAGGATTGGAGTTTCAGCTTCAGCATCAATCCTTCCAATGAATATTCAGGACTGATTTCCTTTAGGATAGACTGGTTGGATCCCCTTGTAGTCCAAGGGGCTATCAAGAGTCTTCTCCAACACCACAGTTCAAAAGCATCAATTCTTTGGCCCTCAACTTTCTTTATAGTCCAACTCTCACATACATACATGACTAATGGAAAAAAAAAAATAGCTTTGACTAGATGGATCTTTGCTAAAAGAAATGCCTCTGCTTTTTTAATATACTATCTAGATTGATCACAGCTTTCCTTCTAAGGAGCAAGAGTCTTTTAATTTCATGGCTACAGTCACTATCTGCAGTGATTTTGGAGCCCAAAAACACTAAAGTCTTTCACTGTTTCCATTGTTTCCCATCTATTTGCCATGAAGTGATTGGACCAGACGCAATGGTCTTAGTTTTCTGAATGTTGAATTTTAAGCCAACTTTTTCACTCTCCTCTTTCATTTTCATCAAGAGGTTCTTTAGTTCTTCTTTGCTTTCTACCATAAGGGTGGTTTATTTCCATATCTAGGATTATTGATATTTCTCCCATCAATCTTGATTTCACCTTGTGCTCCCTCCAGCCTGGCATTTCTTATAATGTACTCTGCATATAGGTTAAATAAGCAGGATGACAATATGCAGCCTTGAGGTATTCCTTTCCCGATTTGGAAGCAGTCTGTTGTTCCATGCCCAGTTCTAACTGTTGCTTCTTGATCTGCGTACATATTTCTCACAAGGCAGGTAAGGTGGTCTGGTATTCCCATCTCTTCAAGAATTTTCCACAGTTTGTTGTGATCCACACAGTCAAAGGTTGTGGCATAGTCAATAAAGCAGAAGTAGATGTTTTTTTCTGGAACTCACTTGATTTTCTATGATCCAACAGATGGTGGCCATTTGATCTCTGGTTCCTCTGCCTTTTCTAAATCCAGCTTGAACATCTAGAAGTTCAAGGTTCATGTACTATTGAAGCCTGACTTGAAGAATTTTGAGCATTTCTCTGCTAGCATGTGAGATGAGTGCAGTTGTGTGGTAATTTGAAAATTCTTTGGCATTGCTTTTCACTGGCAAGTAAATATGTCTGCCTATTGTTGCAAAGCTATTTGTTATGCAAACCAACTTGAAGAATGATGAGGAAAAAAAGAGTCACAACCCATTTGTTAACTTGCAAATTGCAAGAGAGCCATGGAGAAATATCTAAAATATAAGATGGCTTGTCAAAAATATGAATTCAATTTTTGTGTTGCTTTAATATTTGAATTGATTGTTACATATCTATATGTAAATTCTGTGTAAGCAATTCAGAAATTTGGAATTAGAGTTTTTTGTATTTTTCTGTAACTTCCATAGAAATAAATTTATCAGTCTTCAGTAGCAAAGATTTGATCTTTAGGTAATATATAAATTTAAAATTTCTTCTTCCTGTGTTAGTGACAGATAGCATAGTATTATCATGGAATTAAGATTTGAAACATTTATTTTAAGATGACAAAGACGTAAAGTAAATTGTTATTTTTTTAATTAAGATGATAAAATTACTTACGGAATCTTATGAACTGATAATAACATTTTGGTTTTCGTTATAATACTTGGTAACTGATGTTTTTTGTTGAGTAAGGAAAATGTTATTAAATTATATTTTTGTTCTAAAATGCATCTAGACAAATCCACAGTATTCCATTCAATATGAAGTCTATGTTTTATCACTGAGATAACATAGTCTGGGAATTCCAAAAAATCTAGCATCACTATCTACAAAATGTTCTGGGTGCTCTTGAAACAGAAATTTATGTCTATAATTTTATTCTAACTTCTATTTTAGAAAATAATTTAACTTCCAAATCTGAACCTTTTAGAAATAATACTGTTTCATTTCTTTAAAGATTGCTTTGGAATCATGCTACCTTCATTTCCCCCATCTTATCTTCATTCAGGCATATTTATTTGCTTATCCATAGACTATTATCAATACAATAGTTTTCCAACTGTTCATCACAAGTAAACTTTTTCACATGGATTTTTTAACCTTATACAATACCGTCCATGAAACCTTAAAATAACACTGGCCCTCAAACTTACATTGGATCAATGTAAACCACTATTTTTTTTGTTTTTTTGTTTTTTTTGCATTCTTCTATGAACTGTGACTGTGTCATCAACTTCCCCTTGCCTCTCTTTTTCCTTTTCTTTTTTTCCTTTCCAGATTGGTTTTGGAATCTGATCACTTGACATTTTCTCCTTTACTATTCAAAATGAATGCTTTTCACCTCAGGTTTACTTCAGCATCTTCGCCTGTCGTTTCCTTATTTTCTTTCCATATCTTTTAAATAGAATCCTTACATTCAATCCTTATTTAAATAGAATCCTTATTCAACTTTTCTCAGGTTGCTCAATTTGAGTGTACTATTTTGTACTTCTGCCAGATGTTCGCTTTGATTCTCAGTTCAGTTCAGTTCAGTCGCTCAGTCGTGTCCGACTCTTTGCGACCCCATGAATCACAGCACGCCAGGCCTCCCTGTCCGTCACCAACTCCCAGAGTTTACTCAAACTCATGTCCATCGAGTTGGTGATGCCATCCAGCCATCTCATCCTCTGTCATCCCCTTCTCCTCCTGCCCCCAATCCCTCCCAGCATCAGGGTCTTTTCCAATGATTCAACACTTTGCATGAGGTGGCCAAAGTACTGGAGTTTCAGCTTCAGCATCAGTCCTTCCAATGAACACCCAGGACTGATCTCCTATAGGATGGACTGGTTGGATCTCCTTGCAGTCCAAGAGACTCTCAAGAGTCTTTCCAACACCACAGTTCAAAAGCATCAATTTTTCGGCACTCTGCTTTCTTCACTGACCAACTCTCACATCCATATATGACCACTGGAAAAACCATAGCCTTGACTAGATGGACCTTTGTTGGCAAAGTAATGTCTCTGCTTTTTAATATGCTATCTAGCATCTTTAAACATGATGCTACAAAATAGCCAGCAGCCAGTCTGCTTTTCCTCACCTTTGACTAGGCTTCTCATGTGCATCAAACAACATTGAGTACTCAAATCCATGTGCTAAACACACTACTGAAAAAAAGTGGGTTGGTTTTATTTCATTAAATTATATCTTTATTTGCCAGGTTTTATGTCTCTACAAGGAATAAATAGAATAAATGTGTTTAGTGGAGCACTGAGGTAAACTCGTGTCATAGGAGAAAGACTAAAAGATTATATTGTCTACAGAGGCCTCTGACAAAAAAGGAACAGGTAGACAATTTAGCTCTGACACTGTAGAGCTGAGGACATGAAAGCATAATAGTTTTAAGTATTTCTTGTGATAGAAAGCTTTTATATAGTATGATCCTTGGAGGTCTAATTTCATACACAAAGGTACTTCCAAAGTTGTGTACTAGCTAAACATGGTAAAATACCATGTGTTTCTTTTTGTCAAGTTGTCTGATCTAAGTGTTTGGAAAAGACATTTTTCTTTTTTTTTCCCCCCATCAAAATCAACACAGGGATTCCTTTGATACTGAATGAGTTACAAAGAACAGGACTACAGATTGTGTACTGTTGTTTGTAGCAAAGAAAATATAACATATTGAGAACAAATTAATTCTCTCTCACTGATATTTTTTTTTGTCACTGTAGAAAATGCTATTCACGAATAAAGTAATCTGAGAGTAGATAATTTGGCTTTATAACATAATTTCTTTATATGTTTTATAAATAAAAGCAGAACATATTTGCAGAATGATTTTTTTCTCAGAGAGATGGAGTGAGAGGCCAATAGATCATAATGATAAATAATATATTGGTGGGAACCTACTACCAAAGCTGAAGAAATAGTATAACACCACACAATTTTTTATGTTTTATAAACAAGTGTTTATTTTTCTTTTAAACAAGCTATAGCACAAGTTATTCATATTAAAATTTTCTTCATAATAGAATAAAATATTATCTCAGGTTGTTTATCCCTTTTGGGGAGGGCTAGTAGCTAGCCCATAAACTTTTAACACAACAAATTTCTCTCTCATTTATGCAAAGATGGTAAATGTATTTTAATGAGTTGATAGCCAATATTTTATTGAATATCACATTAGTTTCAAGTATACAACAAAGTGATTCTGTTATATACATATATGTATTTTTTCAGATTCTTTTCCATTGTAGGTTATTGCAATATATTGACTATAGCTTCCTGTGCTATATAGTAAATCTTTCTTTTTTTGTTTTACAAAATTTTATATATAATGGCATGTATCTGTTAATCCTATTTATCTCATTCACTCCCCTCTTTCCTCTTTAGGAACCTTAAGCTCGTTTTCCATGTCTGAGTCTGTTTCTATTGTAAATAAGTTAAGCTGTAACATTTTTTAGATTCCACATACAAGTCATAGCATATGATATTTGTCTTTCTCTGCTTACTGCACCCAGTATGATAATCTCTAGGTCAATCATCTAAATGAATACTAAAATATGAAGAAAATTAAATGATTAGATTACATTCTTAGAAAATAGGAGATTCAGTGAGATTGAAGTCATCAAAATTTTATAAATATAATGAATAAATTTGCATTGTTCTAATGTTGAAATTTGATGTTCTTTCATCCAATGTCTCATCCCTTCACATATTCATTGTTTGAGCACTTAAGTTGAGCCAAGCACTGTGTTATTTGCTAAGGACACAAAAATGATCATACTTCATGAATCTGACTTCGTGGATCTTGCAATTTAGTAATGAAGACTGATGTTAATCAAATAATCAGCAAACTATTTAATTACACATTAATAATTTCTTTAAGATAGTATAAGAAAGCATGCTACAAAGAGAGTTTAAATACTTTGTGGGATCAATGATCTGAGGTCAAGTGGGCTAGTACTAAAGCTGACTAAGCAGAGGGATTGGGGCTAAAGTTGTTGAAATATTCTAATTTAAGGAAAAGAGTTATTCAAATCCTTTGATGTGAAAAGAATCATGGTCACAATGTTGGGCAAATAGAGATTGATAGGAAGAGGTTCAAAATGGCAACCAGGTGCTGATTCTTACAGAAACTTAGGATTCTGATAAGAATTATATTCTTTATTTTAAGAAAAATTGGGATGACATACCACATTTTCTATTTCAAAAGATCTATTTTAAGCATTACTTGCAGACCTGTTTAGAGGGGCCAATAGAGTATGAATATTGGTTCATTAATGTGCAGTTTCACTGACCATGTGAAAGGCCACAACCAGATGGACAATTGAGACTGAGACTATAAGATTTGTGAGATACAGATCAGAAATAAAATCAAAGAGAACTAGTGCTTAATTATATAAAGAAAAATTCATCAAACATGATTTCTGTATTTTTATCTTGGGGAAAATAAATCCATTATGACAATATATATTAAGTTAGAGAACATTGGAAGTGATTCAGTTCTTAGAATGGGGTACATTTTGCCTTTAATTTAGGACATATTTTGTTTGAAAAATTTTTGACAAATGCAAAGAAATTTGCTTAATATCAGTTGGTTATATTGGTCTTTAGTCTTAAAAGTCTGGCCTAGGTCTATATATTGAAAAGATATCCACATAAATGTTAGTATTGTGAATATTTTTTTCTTTGGAGAGAGTCTAGAGAGGAGGGGCAAGGAGCTCTTTCACTGTTTTCTGAGATATGTCAGCATTTAATAGCTGATAGAGTTAAGGGACTAAATCTGATAGAAAAAGTGCCTGATGAACTACAGATGGAGGTTCATGACATTGTACAGGAGACAGGGATAAAGATCATCCCCAAGAAAAAGAAATGCAAAAAAGCAAAATGGCGGTCTGAGGAGGCCTTACAAATAGCTGTGAAAAGAAGAGAAGCAAAAGGCAAGGAGAAAAGGAAACATATGCCCATTTGAATGCAGAGCTCCAAAGAATAACAAGGAGAGATGAAAAAGCCTTCCTCAGTGATCAGTGCAAAGAAATAAAGGTAAACAATAGAATGGGAAAGACTAGAGATCTCATCAAGAAAATTAGAGATACCAAGGGAACATTTCAAGCAAAGATGGGCACAATAAAGGACAGAAATGGTATGGACATAACAGAAGCAGAAGATATTAAGAGGTGGCAAGAATACACAGAAGAACTGTACAAAAAAAATCTTCATGACCCAGATAATCACAATGGTGTGATCACTTACCTAGAGCCAGACATCCTGCAATGCAAAGTCAAGTGGGCCTTAGGAAGCATTAATGCAAACAAAGCTAGTGGAGGTGATGAAATTCCAGTTGAGCTATTTCAAATCCTAAAAGATGATGCTGTGAAAGTGCTGCACTCAATGTGCCAGCCAATTTGGAAAACTGATCAGTAGCCACAGGACTAGAAAAGGTCAATTTTCATTCCAATCCCTAAGAAAGGCAATGCCAAAGAATGCTCAAACTACCGCACAATTGCACTCATCTCACATGCTGGTAAGGTAATGCTCAAAATTCTCCAAGCCAGGCTTCAGCAATAGGTGAACTGTGAACTTCCAGATGTTCAAGCTGGATTTAGAAAAGGCAGAGGAACCAGAGAGCAAATTGCCAACATCTGCTGGATCATCGAAAAAGCAAGAGAGTTCCAGAAAAACATCTATTTCTGCTTTATTGACTATGCCAAAGTCTTTGACTGTGTGGATCATCACAAACTGTGGAAAATTCTGAAAGAGATGGGAGTACCAGACCACCTGACCTGCCTCCTGAGAAACCTGTATGCAGGTCAGGAAGCAACAGTTAGAACTGGACATGGAACAACAGACTACTTTCAAATCGGGAAAAGAGTACATCGAGGCTGTATTTTGTCAACCTACTTATTTAACTTATATGCAGAGTACATCATGAGAAATGCTGGGCTGGATGAAGCACAAGCTGGAATCAAGATTGCGGGGAGAAATATCAATAATCTTAGATATGCAGATGACACCACCCTGATGGCAGAAAACAAAGAACTGAAGAGCCTCTTGATAAAAGTGAAAGAGGAGAGTGAAAAAGTTGGCTTAAAGCTCAACATTCAGAAAACTGAGATGATGGCATCCGGTCCCATCACTTCATGGCAAATAGATGGGGAAACAGTGGAAACAGTGGCTGACTTAATTTTCTTGGGCTTCAAAATCACTGCAGATGGTGACTGCAGCCATGAAATAAAAAGTCATTTACTCCTTGGAAGAAAAGTTATGACCAACCTAGATAGCATATTAAAAAGCAGAGACATTACTTTGCCAACAAATGTCCATCTAGTCAAGGCTTTGATTTTTCCAGTAGTCGTGTATGGATGTGAGAGTTGGCCTATGAAGAAAGTTGAGTGCCAAAGAATTGATGCTTTTGAACTGGGGTGTTGGAGAAGACTCTTGAGTCTCTTGGACTGCAAGGAAATCCAACCGTCCATTCTAATGGAGATCAGTCCTGAGTGTTCATTGGAAGGACTGATTTTGAAGGTGAAACCCCAATACTTTGACCACTTGATATGAAGAGCTGACCCATTTGAAAAGACCCTGATGCTGGGAAAGATTGAAGACAGGAGGAGAAGGGGAGGACAGAGGATGAGATGTTTGGATGGCATCACTGACTCAATAGACATGGGTTTGGGTAAACTCCAGGACTTGGTGATGGACAGGGAGGCCTGGTGTGCTGCTGTCCATGGGTCACAAAGAGTCAGACATGACTGAGCAACTGAACTTAATTGAATAACTGATAGTATTGAATTAATATTTAAAGAAACAGAAATTTGAGAGGAATAGAAAAAAATGTTTCAGAAAGAAAAACGTGCCTGTCTCTGACAAATGCTGAGTGAAGCACAAGTTGATAATGGCCTGTGTTTTTTATAGTTCAATTGTATTTTTAAATATTGTCATCTTGGCCAGAAGTGATTCCATTCAGTATAATAGTCTACTAAGTACACTGGAGTGAAGAATCTGTATCACTAATAACCAATGAATCTTTTAATATTTGCATCTATAGAGGAGAGATATATGTTAACAGAAACTTGGATGACTAAATTGCAGTTTGACAACAGTAATTTGCAAAACAACTTTCTATCATAAAAAAGGTTTCTATAATTAAAAAATTCAGTTATAACCACATTCCCTAATTTTGAACATTTTTGAAAAAAAAAGTGTATAATATATTCCCAAATATGTGCAACTGAGTTATTATGACTATATAATTTTTGAACTCACAGTTTTTTCAAAAATAAGCATAACTTATAAATAATAATGCAAAGGATAAAATAGTTAACAAATATAGTTTTTCTTTTAGATAAAAGAGGAACTGATACAAATCAAAATGACTTTCATAAAACTTCAGAGGAAGATGGGCATTTTCAAATCTAGTTTCAGAAGTACTCTTCGTGTCAAGAGAGAAATAGTTTTTTAAGAGGCGATTGAAATTGACTTTTCCTGTTGTTAGTTGTAGACAGAAATATTTAATGTTGCTTGAAAGTTCTAGAAGTTTCCAACATTGATTTCTCATCTTACATTCGAGTACCACATCTGTTTTAGTGTTTTCATACACAATGGTTAAGACTGTAATCATGCCACTTCTTTGAGTTAATCTGTAATATGATTTTCCATTCCACACTGGTACCATTTTTGTGATCTCTGTCATTTTTCATTTTATTTCAGATTATGTTCTTTCCTCCTTCTCCATCCACTCTTCTTGAGTTCACGGTCTATCTTACTTTGATAGCTCTGAATCTTATTACATTCCTAAATGTTGTGCTTGTTTTGTTTTAATTGAGAAATCAAAAGAATAATGCTCTAATTAAATCTTAAGCTTTAAGGAATTTTTCAGTTTTAAATCATGTGTTATTTAAACTCTTTAGAATCTTAATCTTGAAGTCTCTCTATGTAAATTTTCATATCAGGGATTTGGTGTGCCAAAAATCATTATAGTTAAAAAGAGATATTATTTTTCTATATATCAAGAAAATTACTTCATTGCTTTACTTTTTAACTAATCTACATGTTTAAGTATATTTACCTTTGGCAAGTTCTTCCAGATTTGGATTTCACAGTTTCTTAGGTAGTTTTCTTCTAAGATTATACACTATCTCAAATTCAGAAATAGAATCGTTGATTCCCTACACAATATCTCTTCAGATCTGAGCTTTTAATTCCACATTTTTAACAATCTCTTCTCTATTTTCATACTCCTAATAAATTGAACAGTTTCTCACTAAGCCTGTTCTTGCATCTTTTCCTATATCCTAAATTAGTAAAGGTGCTTCTGTGGTGGCTCAGTGGTAAAGAGTCTGCCTGCAATTCAGGAGATGTAGGAGACACAGGTTCAATCCCTGAGTTGGGACTATACCCTGGAAAAGGAAATGGCAATCCACTCCAGTATTGTTGCCTAAAAAATCCAATGGACAGAAGAGGCTGGTGGGCTACAGTTGGTTGCATAGAGTCAGATATGATTAAGCTACTGAGCATACACACACGAATTAGTCATATTTTAATTCCCTAAAATGTATGCGTATGCATGTTTGTGTATGTGTGCAGGGGTGGGGGGGGCAAGGAAATCTATAGACATATTTTGAGGTTTTAGTTTTGTATTCTGTATCCTTCCTCTAATTCCCTCTTTCAAAAATTGTGTAGGCTTTTTGCATATTATTGATTCAGGGAAGAATATCCTTTAGTATTGTTTTGGTTTCTTTTGAAGGTTGAATATTTTATATGGACTTTTCTATGGACAAGAAGAGAGGAGAACTAGAAAAGCTCTTTGAGGAACAGTCTAAAAGAAAGGAAGATCCCTGAAGTCTCGGGAGGAGTTTCAGGTCTCATGCTTTCAGATGAATGGTGATATAGACCTCACTATTTTGCTGTATTCCAAAGAGTTAAAGGCATCCAGGGCTAGTGTCAACAGATAGCTACAAAATATCTAGGGAACTTGTGACCTGGGCATAGGTTTTCCAGGCAAAGATATTCATGTATATGTTATGTATATGTTGAAGAACTGAGTCACTTGACCTCAAGGGGCCAAGGCCGGCTTGGACAGTGGACAACACAGTGGAAAATACTTGAAAACCCAGCTCTGGGAACCTCTGAATATATTGAACATCTCCGTAATGACAGATAGAATTATTCATCAGCCGAGTGAATCGGAGGACTGGGAGTCACATTTAATTCCAGTTAATTTTTTAAAAGTTAAGTTTTATTTACTACTCTGATAATATTTTAAATAAAGTAATAGATGGGTTGATAACATAATATTGATAAGATAATTATGAGTCTTTTTCCTCCCATTTGCCATGCATCAGCAAGATTACCCTCCTTTAATGTTTTTATTTGCACTAAGAATATTTCTGTATTCGGCCTGCAGACCTGCTCTCCCCTCAACCTGAATGACGCAGCAGTTCAGTTCAGTTCAGTCGCTCAGTTGTGTCCCACTCTTTGCAACCTCATGGACAGCAGCACACCAAGCCTTCCTGTCCAACACCAACTCCCAGAGTTTACCCAAACTCATGTCCATTGAGTCGGTGATACCATCCAGCCATCTCATCCTCTGTCATCCCCTTCTCCTCCTGCCTTAAATCTTTCCCAGCAACAGGGTCTTTCCCAATGAGTCAGCTCTTTGCATCAGGTGGCCAGAGTATTGGGGTTTTAGCTTCAACATCAGTCCTTCCAATGAACACCCAGGACTGATCTCCTTTAGGATGGACTCGTTGGATTTCCTTGCAGTCCAAGAGACTCTTAAGAGTCTTCTCCAACACCACAGTTCAAAAGCATCAATTCTTTGGCACTCAACTTTCTTCACAGTCCAACTCTCACATCCATACATGACCACTGGAAAAACCATAGCCTTGACTAGACGGAACTTTGTTGGCAAAGTAATGTCTCTGCCTTATAGTATGCTGTCTATGTTGGTCATACCTTTCCTTCCAAGTAGTAAGCATCTTTACATTTTATGGATGCAGTCACTGTCTGCAGTGATTTTGGAGCTCCCAAAAATAAAGAATGACCCAGGAGACACCTTGCTATTCAACTGTGACTCAGTTAACACATCCCCTCCTCAGTGAGGCTGTCACTGGAAGCCAAATTTATATTATGCCTCCTACCAGGAGTCACTCTTTGTTATCTTTGTAGCACTTACTCTAAATGAAGTTATCTTTGTAATTTATCAATGAGCTTCTGTATTGTTTAAATTGATAACTAGAAGGTAACTCCCATGAGCCCAGGGGTTTTGCCTATTTTTCCTACTTGTCTAAGCCAATCACAGAGTTAGAACTCTGTGAATAATTCTTAAATGAATGAACATTAGCCTTCTAGTTTATTTGCATACTGCCAGTCTTCATGAGTGTATTCTCTTTTTGGGTGTGTGAGTTTATGTTTTTGTATGAGGTTTTTGTTTTTGTTTTTGTTTTTTGTATGTCTACATACTTTTTTAGGTTCCATAGTACATGATCCATAATCACTGAGTGGTCTATTCCTAAATTTATTACTATTGTAAAGTTTTGAACAGTCAGAAAGTCTTCTAAATTTTTTTCTCTTGGGGCATCACTAGTGGCTCAGTGGTAAAGAATCTGTCTGTATTGCAGGTGACGTGGCTCTGATCCCTGGATCAGAGACTATTCCCTGGAGAAAGGAATGCCTACCCACTCAGCATTCTTGCCCAAAAAATCCCATGGACAGAAGAGCCTGGCAGGCTATAGTCCACAGTGTCTCAAAAGAGTCAGACATGACTGAGAAACAGCAACACCACTGCATAAAATATATGAAGATACTTACCACCCTATATTTTTATCATTGTTTGTGCAAACTTAGAGAAAGACTAAGACACATAAGAACAAAAGATTTATTAAGACTCTAAAAGAAAAAAAAATGTCTTGTGCAGCTTTCCAAGGCAGGCTGTTATTTAAAAGAGCTAATGAACTAGAGGTATGTAATTCTGAGAAAAATACAATTAAGCAAAGTATTGATTTACCCATTAGAAGACCATTAATCATTTTTGCTATAAACAAAATGGGAAACTTGAGTTGTTAACCAAGAATTTTGTTTCTTACTATGACTTTAGATAGTAAGATTAAGCTAGAATTTTCCAAGTTTCATAATACCATAGATATATCTCCTATTCTTGGAAAAAGTGATACATGGATAATAAGAATCCTTGTAAATAATAGAAAAAATGGTCCAACTTAAAATGCTTGTTAATATAGAAATTACATAACACAAGGAATCAACTTTAGTAATAATTATTGTTAATTTTCTTTATGGTCCTGACAAATGAAAGAGAACATGGTTTCTGTGCCTTTTCCTTAACTTCACAACTGTTGAGAGGAAAAGAAAATTTTGTAACCCCAAATTTAATTGGTAGATGGGTTTAATAAGCCCTCAACCTCTTCTTCTTAGGATAGAAAAGTAGAAAAAGGAACTAGTCTTATTATTCTGTTATCCCTTCAAGTATTAGAACCTTCAAACATTTTTGACTGTACCCCGATGTAATAACAAATTGCTGTTGCCACCCAGCCCACATGTTTGTGTGTATAATTAAAGCAGAATTTCAAAAGACAATTTTTTTAACAACATGAGGCATGTTTTGTTAAATTCTATTTCATATTAAAAAGTACAAGGTGAATGACTTGAAATTTGAAAACTCTTGTCTTAGATTGAAAGAAGGCTTTGTTGTTTGTGTGGCCCTATGTGGATTTATATAGTACTGTGTTTTATAGAATTCTTTTGGCATTAGGAGGCCTTTGTTATTTTTATTTCAGGGTGGGAGACTCTGAAAGAAGGTTGGTGTTCTTCAAAGATTCCTTTCTGCTATTAGTGTGACTCCTGAGAGAATTTTAACTAACATCAAGGACAGGACATGAGCAAGCATTGTAAATGTTGATATTTAGTAATTTCAGTAATTAGAGTTCATTAATTCCAACTAACCTTGTACAATTTTTCAGAAATTACTTGACTGATCACAAGCACAATGACAAGATAACTGAAGGTTCCATAATTTCAATTGCTGGGGAGATTAATTGGAGGTCTAGATGCCTTTGTTGCCACTGTTGTATTTTTCATTAGGGATATTATGCTATAAGTCTAATATCTAAAAGAAGTTTACAATTACTCTGTCACACAGCAATACTGCAGGTGGCAGGACTGATTCAGTAATTGATTCATGTCATTTAGTAAATATGAAGATAGACCTTCCTTTAGGCTATAGGGAGAAAACAGAGACATACAGATGATTGTACAAACATCCAAATGACCCATAACTGTATCAGGTCATTGACACACAGCTGAAGTGAAGATAGAACCAGTATATCCTTGTGACTCTTCACAGGAAATGCTCCAACTCATCTGAAGATTCTGCCATAGATTCTTCCTCTTTGGTAGTTCTGATACTAAATCTATTACTTGTGCCCATAGAGCCAAATGTTGTTTCTAAGAGCTTATCTACAATGTGGTTGAGAATATATCAGCACAGTATCCATGTTTAAATTATCTGATTCCTCAAGTAGAATATTGACCTAAGTATTCCAGATTTACAAACTTAGTCTGTAAGAAGTTTACAGTTATTTAAAATCAGCAGGCTTTTAGACTTTCAAATCTATGGCAAACATTACTTCAGATAATATACTGTTTTGCTAATATTGAGGAATATTGGAAAGTAGTTATAGCTTCAAATATCAATATTTTTGTAAATGGGGAATGCTTACTTTAGAATCAGAAAAAATATCCTAAAATGTCTTTTAATTTTATTTTTTTAAATAATGAAGTGCAGTCTAATCTCATTTATACAGTCTGGGTTCATATATGACATATAGTTTTATCTCTTTAGTCCCTTGCCATTTACTTTTTGAAGAAAGCAACCTAGTTGTCTCAGAACATCCCATATTATAAATTTGTGTATTTGCTTCCTTGTAGGATTTTTCAACTTCCTTCTGAAGAAGGACCAGTAAAATATGAATTCTGCGTCATATTCATCCTGTGGCTCACTTTTATACAGCATTCTAGCTAAAAACAAGCTTTATATGTTAAAGGTTATAAAGCAAACAAGAAAAATTATATGCAATAGAGATATTATGTGGCCACAAAACCTACAATATTTGCTATGTACATTTTAGGCAAGGACTTTGCTGACCAATGTCTATTTGTAATAACTATGCAAAACTTTTGACAAGATTATGGTGGTGGTGGTGTCCAACTCTTGCAACCCCATGGACTGGAGCCCTCCAACTTCCTTTGTCCTTGGGATTTCCTGAGGAAGAATACTTCAGTGTGTTGCCATTTCATTCTCCAGGGAGTTGACAAAGTTAGTTTACCAGTTTGATGGGCTCTGTGCATTACAATACCTCAGAAACTAAAGTTGTCCTAGTATGAAATATGCTATTTCTGAGGATTTGGTTAATTTATCTTCTTTGAATTAACATGCCTCTTAATGGATTTATTTGAATGCCTTAAAATTATATCTAGGGAAGTTTAGTTGTATTATACCCAGTAAATTACTTATGGTTAAAAAAAAAAAAAAAAAAAGATTCTTAGTCTTTCTCAGCTTTTTCTTTTAAAACATTCTTTGCCAAAGTTTTCACTGCTAAGTGTTAGAATTTGATCTCATTGATGTATATGATAGTTTTCTGACATTAAACAGATCACTTAGAGTCTAAATTCAGTGGGTAAACCACTAAGTTAAAATAGATGTTGATAAATAAACAATTTTGGATGAGGAAAACAATAAAATACAATAAGAACAAAATTATACTCTAGTTTCCATTATTTATTATGCATAACCAAAAAAATCTAGCTTCTAGGAAAGCTAGATTTTAAAGTTGTGGTAAAAATCTTACTCTTTGTTTCTAATTGAATTGGAATACATTTCCTTGTTGAGTTATCACATGTGACACAGCTTTAGAAGTGTTATGGTTATTTAACAGGAAAGATAATTAATCAGCATTAATGACATTGAGTGTTAGCAATGAATGAAATAAGTGAAGAATTGAGGATAAAGAGGAAAGAGAAAAAAGTTAAGAGCCAGTTTAGAGAATTAAAATGCAATTGGAGAGGCTGGACAACTGGAAAAGAACAAATCTATTAACTAATTAGAGATAAGCCTCTCAGGAAATGGCTTGAATCTAGGGATCAATCAATAAGAAGTGTGTACCCAAGAATATACTAAGTAGATCTTAGAATAAATTACTTAATAAACACAAATCTGAGGATTCAAAAGTTGCTAGAATTTTTACCTTCTGCTAAAATAATTCAGATTTATCTTATCCTGAGTTAAATTAATTAATTTTGAAAATGTGATTATATATTATGGGAGAGAATTTCTCTAAAAATAGAATCAGAGATTGGTGGTCATATGGTAATGGGCAATTTGAGATAGTGTGAGGTAGAAACAGTTTTAACAAGAAATTCTGCTCACTATTATTGATGAATCTGAAAAGTGCTTTCCACACTGTCTTCTTCATTGGCCTGTTATCAATTTTGAAAATTCCAGTATTTCTCTGATTCAAAAAGTTATCTTGTGTGGAAATACAAATATGTTCATTATGGAGGTCAACAAATTTAAATTTCACCACCCATCCTAATATAGAAATACTGCCTAATTTTGTTATTAAAAACCTAAATCTATGCTCACCCTCCAACTTCAAAATTGATGTCCCTAGTATAGAGTGATAATGGAAATTAAGCCTGACATCATTTAGCTAGCAGAGTATTAGAAGATTTTTATGGGCCGCATGGCCCCTCCTAAGCCATGGGATTTGTGCAATATACCAGGTCAAAAATATCTAAGATATTCACAAGGGTTGCATCCTTTACAATATTAAGATAATTCCTAAACCTCTTTCCCACAATATTCCGTAACAATAAAGCCTAAAGAACTCTAATCATTTCCACTTTTATCTTCAGATGTGTGTCAGAAAAGCCTACTCAACATTAGCATGTTCTTTTTGGAAAAAATACTTGAGCTTGAATATAATTTATATAATTATTTTTATTTCTAAATGATTATTAAATAATTTATACTGCAACACACTGAAATACCAGTCATCACATATAATCCATAGAAATTGAATCCAAAATATGGAATGAAAAATACAATATAAGAGGAACAAACATCAAAGTTTAGAAGTAATTATGGCTTGTTTTATTTCTCTTTTAAAATGCTTACCAAATTAAAAAGTATTATAAATTTATTTAAAGTGATAATGGCTATCACCCCCAAAGAAAACCTTTTGTATACTTGCAGGTTTGTGTGGAATATCACTTGTAATAATACTTGGGCTTATATAAATTCTATTTTTTACTATCTTAAAATATGGAAATGAATAAATTTGTAAGAACTCATAGAGAGCTCTGCTAAGTTTACAGTATTCATAAACTATGAAGAATTTATTGTTGTTCAGTTGCCAAGTCATGTCTGATTTTTGTAACCTCATGGACTGCAGCACACCAGGGCTTCCCTTTCCTTCATTATTTCCAGAGTTTGCTCAAACTCATGTCCATTGAATAGATGATGGCATTCAACTGTTTCATCCTCTATTCCCCCCTTCTTCTCTTGCCTTCAATCTTTCCCAACATTAGAGTCTTTTCCAATGAGCTGGCTTTGTGCATCAGGTGACCAAAATATTGGAGCTTCAGGTTCAGCATCAATCCTTCCAATGAGTGTTCAGGGTTGATTTCCTTTTGGATTGACTGGTTTGTTTCCTTGGAGTCCAAGGGAGTCTCAAGAGTCTTCTCCAGGATAACAGTTCAAGAGCATTAGTTCTTTGGCCCCCAGTCTTTATGGTCC
This sequence comes from Odocoileus virginianus, assembly GCF_023699985.2. Classification (NCBI taxonomy): domain Eukaryota; kingdom Metazoa; phylum Chordata; class Mammalia; order Artiodactyla; family Cervidae; genus Odocoileus; species Odocoileus virginianus. The sequence continues at coordinate 38,034,529 of NC_069680.1, forward strand.
AATTCTGATATCCATACATGACAACTGGAAAAACCATAACTGACTATACAGACTTTTGTCTGCAAAGTGATGTCTCTGCTTTTTAATACACTGTCAAGCTTTGTCATGAATTTTCTTCCAAAGAGCAAGCATCTTTGAATTTCTTGTCTTCCATCACAGTTTACAGTGATTTTGGAGCCCAAAAATATCTGTCACTGTTTCCATTTTTTCCCCATCTATTTGCCATGAAGTGATAGGACTGAATGCCATGACCTTAGTTTTTTGAATGTTGAAATTTAAGCCAGCTTTTTTACTCTCCTCTTTCACCTTCAACTAGAAAATCTTTAGCTCCTCTTCACTTTCTGCCAAACTATGAAGAATAGTTAATGCTTTATATTTTCTATATAATTTTTCTAATATTTATATCTTATAGAAAAAAGTCTTTTTTTTTTTTTTTAAGGATTCTTTGTATCAGACTACTGCTTTGTAGATTCCAGAAAGCTACTTTTTGTCATCTGAAGTTAATGCCCCAAACCCACAATTTAAAGACACATACTTGCTTTTATAGGTTTGTCTTTGAAAAACTGAAATTTGTTGTGCATATTTCCACTTAATTAAAAATAACAAAGGATCGGGTGAAGCAGGTTGAGGTAGCAAAATATTCTTATGAATAAAGAGAAAACTTTTTTTTAAGCTATATATTTTTCACTTTTGAAAAGACTCAAAATCTGAGGATTCTTTGAAATTTGATACCATATTTTTGACATTTATATTTACAAATTTGCTCCTTTCAAGTGAATGTGAATTTAACAGCAAAGTTATATACAAGTGGACAGTTAGATTTTAGACAGAAGTGTAAAACATTTGAAAAATATTATTTTCAGAATACTTATAAATAAGAAACATTTTTCTGTTATAGATATAAGTTGTAAGTTTTGATTAATTTTTTTTTGATGAGCAATGGTTGATATTTTCATGACATTAAAGTGAAATATTTCATATTCATTTATAAAAGTCAATATATTTTTAATGTAGATTCTCTCATTTCTATGTTACTGAACTTTCTTTACTGGACCAACCCCAGTCACTTTCAAGCATGTTCTTATATCTGGCATTTTAAAAGCTCCAGCTTCTTTTTCTTTTTTTCTTCACAGCAAAACTTTTCAAGTGTGTTTTGTATATTGCCTATTACCACTTCTAATCACGGGTTTATTCTTCAACAACTCAAATCAGGTGTCAGTATCATTTTCCCAGTTGTGTCCATATTGTCAAAGATATGTAACACTCCCCTGACTCCTTACTGGGACTCGTTAACAGAATTTGACAGAATTGGTCACATTTTACCTCTTTAAATACTGTCGTATAAGTGGTTTCTGTAACACCAGGTATTACTGGTTTTCCTTCTCTGTTGCTATAAAAATCAGTCTTCTACACCATCTTAATTGGCTTCCCAGGTGGTGCAGTGCTTAAAAACTCCGCCTGACATTGCAGGAGACACAAGAGATGTAGGTTCAATCCCTGAGTCAGGAAGATCCCCTGGAGTAGGGGATGGCAACCCATTCAAGTATTCTTGCCTGAAAATTTCCAAGGATGGAGAAAGCTGGTGGGCTCCAGCCCATGGGGTTGCAAAGAGTTGGATATTGCTCAATAACACTCACATGCTACCTTAATTCTTGGAATTCATCAAGTTTTTTCCTTGGCTCTCTTATCTATTCCTTTGAATTGTTTTATTATTCTGGTGTCCCTTTGTTCCCTTTGAGACATAGACATTCACACAAACATATCTAGCTCTGTCTTTATCAATTGACTGCTCAACTACTTTGTTTCCAGTTCTCAGAAATAAATTCCTCCCCATTGTTAATTTATTCCTTTATGTGGTTACAATATCTTCTGTATGTGCAGTGGGGGCCATTTTCCAAGATAGTCTTCTGGTTCTTAGATTGGACAGATAACCTTTTAAAGCAGTGTTGATTTGCTTTAGAAAGTCACAGCAGCGATTCATTGATCCAGGACAAATTTTTAAATTTTTATATGGAATGTATAGTCCCTAGATTTATATCATACTTTCCTATGCTAATAGGCAGAATGTATCAAAGCTCTACTTCACAGGAGATAAAGACAAGCAACCATTCATGATGTCTGGCTTATTGTAGATCACACAGTTCCAGCTCTCATGTAAGAATATTAAAAGGTATCAGTTTTACTTTCAGCTTTACTGCTAAATGTGTCATGTGATTTCAGGCCAGCCTCCTCAGCTATCTGATCTAAGACTTGTCATTTGTCTCTAATAAATATATTAGAAAGATCAATAAACATATTACAGCTACTCTTTTTTTTTTTAATGAAAAAATGCCTGACACATGTAAATCAATAGTATTACTGTGATGAAAAAGCACAGGACAGAAAACAAGAAAATCTATTATTTAATCTATCATCTTTTAATTAGGTCTACGACCCTAGGTATGTAAAATTAATAATTCTTTAAAAGGCCATGATAATCTCTAATTTCTATTTTTACATCATTTACTTTCTATTAAACCATTAAACTAAAAATAGTTGCTTATACATAGTAGTCATTATGCCTGGCTTTTTTCTTTGTGCAATGACTTTCAATTCTAAGACTGAAAAGAACTTTCCTTGGTTTAATTATATCTACCTACACATTGAGTGAAATAATGTATTTCTATGAATCCAAATATCATTGTTTCATTACTGTTCTTGAACCAAAATACACCTGTTTGTTGATAGTGTTCTTGTGCAATGAATTAGCACTTTTAGAAACAGAATGACCAATGTTATTGATTAAGCAACACATTCACAAATAGTCATCGACATTGAGCATCCATTCAGTACAGTGTATTTCCAAATCATGTTCAATAGCACTTAAAGTGCAAGGAAAATGAAAATAAACTGGAACTTCATAGCAAGAAATATAAACTCACTAAGTGTATTGTGAAGCTTTGTTATTTCACAAAGGATTCGTTCTAGAAATTGGATTTTGTGTCTTTTTTAAAATTTTGTTCAAGAAGCTTTGAATTTCCATAATAGTTTAGAACAAGCAATTGGAATTACATAATGTTCTTTATTAAATTATCACAAAAACTAAAACAGTACTGCTTTCCGTGGGGGATTTTTTTTTTTTCTTTCTACTTAATGTTCAGATCTAAACATTTGTCATTCACCTGACTGGAGACCAATTCAATGTAACACTAGAAGGATGAAGAGATTTAGATATTGCCAAGAACCTCAAACGACTTAACTAAAATGTTAGAAGATTGGAACATAAACATCCTGTTGATCATCTCAAAATTTTTAATTAAAAATGGCAGTTTATGTAAATATGAATTATATATACCTAAATTTTAAGACATCATTTCACAAGCAATGCTGATTTTAAAAATTGAAAGAAAGGAAGAAGAAAGAAGCTTATAAAACAGACTGATGGAAAAGTCATAAACTAAATTCGTGAGTTTATGACTAACTACAATAAACAAAAGATTTCCATAAACCTGAGGACACAAATTGTAAACAATAGAATAGTCAATGATATTTTATACAAATACTGAAAGCACTCTGCTTCAGCCATGTACTATCAAAAATATGTATTTAAAACAAATATACCTACACATACTACCTTCTTTAAACATTGTATCTGGGCCCTCACTTTCATGTTGTGAAAATAAACAAATGAGAAGGAAAAAAAAAAGTCTTGATATTTTATATAGTATCATGGTTAAGAACATGGGAATTTGAGTAAGGAAGTTCAATACTTGCCTCTGTCATTCATTAGTTGTAGGATATTAGACAAATCACTTAATCTCTTTGTATCACCTCAATCTAATTATTAAATAAGAGCTATAATAATAATTGCTTCATAAGGTGACCAAGTGTTTCATTATGTCCTACTGAGAAATTTTCTTTCTGGAATGTAGGGTTTTCAGGGCTAACATCAGGACAGTCCTGTGAAAAGTGGGAAAGCTTGTCACTACAACTGAGAAATAATTTAAAGCACCTTAAGGTCTTATATATATATATATATATATATATATATATATATATATATGTATATATATATATATATTGCTAAATGAGTAGTTATTATTACTTCAAATAACAGTGAAAACATTTGAGTCTTATATATTCATTCATTCATCAATCTAGTCATTGATTATTTAATGAAATATATCCTATATCCAAATGTAGCAAGTTTTAGATTGTCAGACTCAGATGTCTATTTAATTATATCTTCTTAGTTATTTCCTGCCCAAATCTCTTTGAGAACTTCTCCTTGTTTTCCTGGTTTATTTTATTATGTCTATGTGGGGAAGTAGGTTTATTGCTGTTGTTCAGTCTCCTAGTCATATGCGACTCTTTGCGACCCAATGGACTGCAGCTTGCCAGGTTTCCCTGTCCAGCACCATTTCCTGAAGCTTGGCAAACTCTTGCATATTGAGTCAATGATGCCATCCAATCATCTCGTTCTCTGCAGTCCCCTTCTCCTCCTGCCATCAAACTTTCCCAATATCAAGGTATTTTCCAATGAGTCAATTCTTCCCATCAGGTGGCCAAAGTATTGGAGTTTCAGCTTCAGCATCATTCCTTCCAATTAACATTCAGGGCTGATTTCCTTTAGGATGGACTGATTGAATCTCCTTACAGTCATAGGGGTTCTCAAGAGTCTTCTCCAACACCACAATTCAAAAGCAGCAACTCTTTGGTGCTCATTTTCTCTATAGTCCAACACTCACATCCATACACGACTAATGGAAAAAACGTAGCTTTGTTTAGATGGACCTTGTTTGGCAAAATAATTTCTGTGCTTTTTAATATGCTGTCTAGGTTGATCATAGCTTTTCTTTCAAAGATCAGGCATCTTTTAATTTAAAGGCTGCAATCACCATCTGCAGTTATTTTGGGGCCCAAAATAATAGTCTCTCACTGTTTCCAGTGTTTGCCATGAAGTGATGGGACCAGGTGTCATGATCCTAGTTTTCTGAATGTTGAGTTTTAAGCCGACTTTTTCACTCTTCTCTTTTACTTTTGTGGCCATTTGATCTCTGGTTCCTGTGCCTCTTCTAAATTCAGCTTGAACATCTGGAAGTTCACTGTTTATGTACTGTTGAAGCCTGGCTTGGAGAATATTCAGAATTACTTTGCTAGCGTGTGAGATGAGTACAATCGTGCAGTAGTTTGAGCATTCTTTGGCATTGCCTTTCTCTGGGATTAGAATGAAAACTGACCTTTTCCAGTCCTGCTACCACTGCTGAGTTTTCCAAATTTGCTGGCATATTGAGTGCAGTATTTGCACAGCATCAACTTTTAGGGTGTGAAATTGCTCAACTGGAATTCCATCACTTCCACTAGCTTTGTTCGTAGTGATGCTTCCTAACGACCACTTCACTTCACATTCCAGGACGTCTGGCTCTAGGTAGTGATCACACCATTGTGGTTATCTGCATCATGAAGATCATTTTTGTATAGTTCTTCTGTGTATTCTTTCCACTTCTTCTTAATATCTTCTGTTTTTGTTAGGTCCATACAATTTCTCTCTTTTATTGTGCCCATCTTTGCATGAAATGTTCCATTGGTATGTCTCATTTTCTTGAAGAGATCTGTAGTCCTTCCCCTTCTATTGTTTTCCTTTATTTCTTTGCACTGATCACTGAGGAAGTCTTTCTTATCTCTCCTTGCTATTCTTTGGAACCCTGCATTCAAATGGGTATATCTTTCCTTTTCTCCTTTGCTTTTTACTTTTCTTCTTTTCATAGGTATTTGTAAAGCCTCCGCAGATAGCCATTTTGCTTTTTTGCATTTTTCTTGGGAATAGTCTTGATTATTGCCTCTTGTACAGTGTCATGAACCTCTGTCCATAGTTCTTCAGGCACTCCATCTATCAGATCTAATCCCTTAATCTATTTGCCACTTCCACTAAATAATCATAAGGGATTTGACTTATGTCATACCTCAGTGATCTAGTGGCTTTCCCTACTTTCTTCAATTTAAGTCTGAATTTGGCATTAAGGAGTTCATGATCTGAGCCACAGTCAAGTCCCGGTCTTTTTTTTGCTGATTGTATAGAGTTTTTTCCTGATTGTATAGAATTTTTCCGTCTTTCACTGCAAAGAATATAGTCAATCTGATTTTGGTATTGACCATCTGGTGATGTCCATGCATACAGTCTTCTTGTGTTGTTGGAAGAATGTGTTTGCTATGACCCGGGACATATAACCAGTCCAAGGGACTGTCAAGAATTTCCTCCAACACCACAGTTCAAAGGCATCTATTCTTTGGTACTCAGCCTTCTTTATCTACTAACTCTCACATCCATACATGACTGCTTGAGAAGTCACTGCTTTCACTATCCAGACCTTTGTTTGCAAAGTAATTTCTCCACTTTTTAATATGCTATCTAGGTATGTCATAACTTTTCTTTCAAGGAGCAAGCATCTTTTAATTTCATGGCTGCAGTGACCATCTGCAGTGATTTTGCAGCTCCAAAAAATTAAGTCTGTCACTCTTTCCATTGTTTCCCCATCTATTTGCCATGAAGTGATGGACCACATGCCATGAACTTAGGTTTTTGAATGTTGAGTTTCACGCCAGTTTTCTCCTCTTTCACTTTCATCAAGAGGCTCTTTAGCTCCTCTTTGCTTTCTACCATAAAAGTGGTGTCATCTGCATATCTGAGGCTATTGATATTTTTCCTGGCAATATTCAGTGCAGCTTGTGCTTCATCCAGCCTGGCATTTCACATGATGTACTCTGCATATAAGTGAATTAGCAGGGTAACAATTAACAGCCTGATGTACTCCTTTCCCAAAATTGAACCAGCAGTCCATTGTTCCATGTCTGGTTCTAGCTGTTACTTCTTGACCTGCATAAATGTTTTACAGAAGGCAGTTAAAGTGGTCTGGTATTTCGATCCCTTGAAGAATTTTCCACAATTTGTTGTGATCCACACAAAGACTTCTAGTGTAGTCAGTGAAACAGAAGTAGATGTTCTTTTGGAATTCTCGTGCATTTTCTATGATCCAATGGATGTTGGCCATTTTAGCACTGGTTCCTCTGCCTTTTCTAAATCCACCTAGTTTATTTGGGAATTCTGGGTTCCCATAATGTTGAAACCTAGCTTGGGTCAAATTCCCTGGGGTCTTAGTCCCTTTGCTGGATCCCCAAGTTGGGAAGTCATAATGTTTATACTTATTGTCAGAAGATGAATAATGGTTAATTCTTTTTGAAGAAAACCTGTTTTAAAATGTATGCATATACAGTAAATTCTTTATGCTGTTATGCATATTGCAGAGCAGTGAACAACATGGAGAGAGAGAGCTCCCAATTATGTCTGCATATATTGTCATGAAGGGATGGAAATGTTCAAGGAGAAAAAAAAATCTACATATTAAAACTTGAAACTCTTGAATGATATGTAGCCTTTGACCAGTTGAATTGGATGGAAAAACCCTTAGGAAGAGAAAACACCTGGAACAAGTTGTGATTTTTCCATAAGATTTCAGCTTTTTAGTTATCTCCATTCATAATCTCTTGAACAAAGAAACAAACAAGTGCTATTTTTGAAACAGCTTCTGATCTGAGTATGTTTGTAGGGAAGGACTCAAAGTCCATATATTTAAATTGAGTTTTCTAGTTGCCCAGAATTCATGAAATCAAAGAAGAGGATTTGGTTCCTATTCTCCAAAACTCGGTTTTGTCATCCAAGAGTTGAAAGCAAAGAGGAACGAGGCAGATTCAAGTACAGAATTGACAAAGGGATGCAATATGTAATTAATTTCACTAAAACCTAAGGCCCAGTTCCCACAGGTGCCCGTTTACACATTGGCTAAGATTGCTGAGTGACTAAATATTAATGATTTGATATTTTTGGTTAGCTGAAAGCAGTAATAAAACATCAAAGAATATTGAGACTATGCCAAAGTACATTACAAAACATATGTAAATGATATAAAGTTAGAAGTAAGAGTGTACTACTTTCTCTGTATTATTTTCAGAACTGTGTAAGTAGCTAGCTCCATATTTAATTTGTTGTTTGCATGCTCAAATAACATAATCCCTCATTGTCTTAATTTATGATATAAGTTGGGAATATCAAAGATGCTTCACGTTATTGTGATGATCAGATAAAAACATATGTGAAGTCATTTTCTTGGACTAGATTAATAGTTTTCCTTGTTTTTTTTATGCTTGTAAGATTTGCTGGAAGTGCCTAAAAGGAATGAAAGGGATAGAATTAATGTTTCTTCCACTCCTTGTAATTTTCCACCAGGACAGTTGATTCTTACTTTATTTTTAAAAGATTTTGGGCAAGTAGCAATTTTTTTTAAAAGAAAATTTCAAAATGTGTTATCTATATCTCTGTAATAAATACTAAAAAATACTTAATTAATTATTGGATTTGCATGGCTATAACTTCTCTTCTCCAAAAACAATAAATCTAAAATAATGCAAATGGAAGTTAGACAAATTTACTAAGACACACCATATGCTCTGAAAAATATATCTAGTTTGCACTGCTGGAAATCACTTAGAATTGGATTTCAAGGGAGTTTTACCATATTGTATGGAACCTCTTTCCTGATTCAGAAAACCATAAACGACTGTGAACTTTACTATGGATTTTTTTCCTTAAACACACATACACACACACTGTAAAGAAATATAGCTGTAAAACAAAATGACTCATTTCTTCTGGCCAATTTTTACAAAATTGAAGTCATGTAAACAGTAGGTTTACATTATTAATTATTGAGTAGCTCATCATTGAATTGAAAGCATATGTTTTTCACAATATCTATTTACTTTTTAGACTTCTTACAAAAACATTGCTTTTCCAATCTTTGCTAAGCTCCTATGCTTGGTCCACCCTACATTAAGTGGGTCAAAATGATGCTTCTAATTAAGTCTGCCTTAATGTCTTATAGGCTGTTGCATATCAGTAGTCAGACTGCTCAGGGTTCACTGTCTAACAAGAATAGACATATGTCCTAGTGTATTTGAGTTTTGAAAAAATTGTTTCCCCATGAAAATCTAATTTTGAATAAATTATATCTTCATTGTGGGAGAGGAAACGTTAAAATGTGAATGAGAGCTTCGTTTTCAGAACAAGTTAGATTGTCGCATTTAAAACCTCAGGCCCATCTCATTCAATTAAATTTTATTACTTACCTATTTTGAAACACATTTCTGTTTAACATATTTGCATTTTTCAACTGCAATACATTATAGCTAACTTGTATATATTTTAGAGAGCCTACATTTTAGGTATTTTGTATGTTTTGCTTAATTTTTCTTCAACTGCATTAATAGCTTCCTCTCTGCAATATTTTGTTAATGAATGCAAATGCAAAATCCCATAACATTAAAATTGGTATGTATTATATCATCTCAGTGATTTGAAAGTTGTCCTTTTCCCCTAAGTTATGGAAATTTAAATGCTGTTTGAATCAGAATTAATTTAAAAAGAGAAACTTGATATATGTAAGAGGAAACTGTATTTTTAACTTCTCATAATTTAAAGGGAAGCAAAACTAAACCTTTACTCATATAACTGCTCTCTGTATTTACTTGTCTAATTCTTGATTGTTGTCTTTCTTTCCTAAAAATTAGTGAATTCTTTCATTACAGCTTTTTCAGCAAATAGTGTGTCCTTTCACAAATAATAAGTACTCAGTGAATGTTTTTGAATATTGAAAGGAGAAAAAGAGGAAGATGGGAAGTTTAGAAGGCCAGTGAGATTTTATAGGTATATGAAATATGCCAGTGAAGGATCAAAATATTTTTTTGTTACTACACAGATGAGGTAATTAACTGAATTCGAGGTTGCATTTTTTTTTAATTTTCATGTCCATTTTAGCATTCTAATACAGTGCTTTGTGCATAATGCATATTACATTATTTTTTAACTGATTAGTGTTTGATCCAACTTATTATTTCAAGGCTGAGATTTTCAGATATTAATAACATTAAATTCTCCCTTTAAAGTGCATTGTTAATAACCTTGTTGTGGCAGTTATTTTGCATTAAATATGTGTATCAGTCATCTTATTGTACACATGAAGCTAAACCAGTGTTATATCTCGATAAATTGAAAAAAAAAATTTTAAAGCATTGGTAAACTTTTTTTTTTGCATTGAACATGTATTATGAAATTGATATTAAAATAAAGCTAGCTTTATTTCTCAAACTTTTTCATATACTAAGGTTTCAATACCCTAGTGTTTAACACATATGGTGCTTTTGGTTGCAGAGTATAAGAACTAATAAATAGCTTTAAACAGAACAAAAGAACTATATTCATCCACTCAGTTGTAAAAGTCCAGAATTTGGGTAGATTTCAGAGACTCCATGATTAAGGATCTGACTAAATCTCTTGGATTTTCTTGGTTATCCTTTTCCTTGGAGCTCAATTTGACTTCAAGCTACCTTTCTTCATATAGAAAAATGACAGTGTTAGTTTCAGCAGTCACATTTGCACACCAAATGTTCGATCAAAGAATCAAACAAGACTGTAAACACTCCCAACATTTCAGCAAAAGTCCAAAATATACTCTAAATGAACTGAGATCGCATGATCATTGTGACAGGAGAACAGCATAAACTGATTAGCTGAGCATCGTTTATTCATTTGTCTAGAACTGGATGTGGTACATTCCTCTCCCAACATCCATGATATTAAAGAGAAATCTGGGTCCTGAGGAAAAGTCAGATGGGAATAAACACTGAAAACACAGTATTCTCATAACACTCATGCTCAAAACTTGCTCAAGACATGCCCAAAACATCTTCACTTTCATGTTTTGAATATCTCCATACTGTAAATCTTTCCATATTTTCAGTGCTTCCATACATTGAATCTATAATCTTAAAAGCTTCAACATCACACATAAATAAGTGATTAGTATATCATTGGAAATAATATTTTAAAGTTAATATAATATGAATCATTGTGGAAGCAATATGAAATACCTATGTAATCAAGCCCAAGTTATTCTTAAATAGATTTAGAAAACTGTGAAGATCTCACTGCAGAAAACAAAGAAAAATGTTATCATGACTAATTTTCAAAGAGGTTCTGAATTTCTGGGAGGGGATGGTAAAATTTTTTGAGGATTTTCAATTAGCTGCTAACCCCTTTTACACACATACATATGTACATATTGACTGAGACATTCATATGTATACTATATAGCATATATACATACATAATACATATGTATGTAAACACAGGCACATATGGCCCCTTGAGATATAAATACTTCTAGAGAAATTATAGCTTGTTGCTTTTTAGCTCTAGGAATGGCAAATCTCACTACTCTAAGCTGACATCTGTATGTATGAGAACAACCTATTTTAAAAGCACAACACTCACTCCAATATTCTTGCCTGGAGAATCCCATGGACAGAGGAGCCTGGGAGGCCGTGGTCTGTAGGGTCGAAGAGAGTCAGACATGACTGAAGCAACTAAGCATGCATGCACACAGCAAAGCATTTTAGTAAGATGCTATGAAGTAGTGGTTACAAGCAAAATTCTGGAGTTTGACTGCTCAAGATAAAAAATCCAGCTCCATTACTTCTTATCTATATTACTTTGTCTAGGTTTTTTTGAGCTTTAGTTTCCTTATCCATGGAATGAACATAATCATGGTACTTTTCTCACATGATATCTTCACAACAATTAAGACAAGCTAAAAATTATCTCCTGTGAATAATTGCTCAATGAATTTAGCCAATTTTAACTTTATTGATATATGATTATGAATTGATCACCCAACAATGATATTGAAACAGACTCACTCCTAAATACAGATATATTTTGAATATTGAGTTTTAGCTAGTGAGAAAATTCAATGGAGAAAGAGAAGTACAAAATAGAATATAAATATATACCAACTCTCATATTTTCCCTCTGGAATTATACTTTTCAAAACATATTTCATATTTCTTTCCTTAATAATGGGCACCTAGTGAATTTTTGGCTATATTTTGCTCTTGTGCAGTATTTATCTATCTCAAGTTCTGCCAGTTTACTTAATCTGGTTTAGCAGAAAGCAACACTATAATTTCTGAGAATCCCCGAGAGACAATACTTCTATCTCTACAACTTTCCCTTGATGCCTTGCTTCAGCTAAGGCTAGAGGAAGGCATGGTCCAAGTTTGAACTCTTTTAAAAAGAACAGATAGAGCATTGCCTGTGACCATAAGACAAAAAGATATTCTTCCATATCTCTTCTTCTCACCTGTCACATTTCACAGAAGATTTTAAAAATAAGCCTCTACCGCAAACCACAGATTGAATTTTGCCTTGTTTTATTTTAAATCGGCTGCTCCTAAAACCTAATTAATGTCATCTAGAGTCAGACTTTAATATTTAAATGAGGATTTTGTTTGTTTGTTTTTTAAGTTGTGAGATGGTGAATGAGTACACACTTTTTGAAATCTGCTATACATTAAATATGTATATGTATATGCATGCTTATATGTATATGGGGCTTCCCTGGTGGCTCAGAAGATAAAGCCTCTGCCTGCCATGCGGGAGACCTGGGTTAGATTCCTGGGTCAGGAAGATCCCCTGGAGAAAGAAATGGCAACCCACTCCAGTACCCTTGCCTGGAAAATCCCATGGACAGAGAAGCCTGGTAGGCTACAGTCCATGGGGTCGCAAAGAATCAGACACTAAGGAGCAACTTCACTTTTCTTTATGTATATGTATGTATGTATCAAGATCCTATCCTCATTTATCAGAAGCCCTTCCTCTTTTCAATATCTTAAAAGGTCTTTGAGCTTCAAGAATTGTCTATAGAGGATATAATTTACTAATTGTATGGGACTAATGACAGAGATGAAAGTGGAAATGGAGAGTGAAAAAGTTGGCTTAAAGCTCAACATTCAGAAAACTAAGATCATGTCATCTGGTCTCATCACTTCATGGGAAATAGATGGGGAAACAGTGGAAACAGTGTCAGACTTTATTTTTTGGGGGGCTCCAAAATCACTGCAGATGGTGATTGAAGCCATGAAATTAAAAGATGCTTACTCCTTGGAAGGGAAATTATGACCAACCTAGATAGCATATTAAAAAGCAAAGACACCACTTTGCCAACAAAGTGTCCATCTAGTCAAGGTTATGGTTTTTTCCAGTGGTTATGTATGGATGTGAGTTGGACTGTGAAGAAAGCTGAGAACCAAAAAATTGATGCTTTTGAACTGTGGTGTTGGAGAAGACTCTTGAGAGTCCCTTGGACTACAAGGAGATCCAACCAGTCCATCCTAAAGAAGATCCATCCTGGGTGTTCATTGGAAGGACTGACGCTGAAGCTGAAACTTCAATACTTTGGCCACCTCATGCGAAGAATTGACTCATTGGAGAAGACCCTGATGCTGGGAGGGATTGGGGGCAGGAGGAGAAGGGGACAACAGAGGATGAGATGGCTGGATGGCATCACTGACTCGATGGACATGAATTTGAGTAAACTCTGGGAGTTGGTGATGGACAGGGAGGTCTGGTGTGCTGAGATTCATGGGGTTGCAAAGAGTCAGACACGACTGTGCAATTAAACTGAACTGAACTGAACTGAATGACAATTCAATATTAGACATCAATTTTTTAGGTTGTCATATAAAATTTCTAATTTTGGAGGTCAAAATATAGTTTCATATCTTCAATTTTATGTAGTTCAGCCTAATGTCTAGATACTGTGTTGTTGGAATCAGTTAGTTCAGTACAGTCACTCAGTCATGTCCAACTCTGTGACTCCAGGGACTGAAGCTCACCAGGCTTCCCTGTCAATGACCAACTCCCAAAGCTTGCTCAAACTCATGTCCATTGAGTCAGTGATGCCACCCAAGCATCTCATCCTTTGTCATCTCCTTCTCCTACCTTCCATTTTTCCTAGCATCAGAGTTTTTTCAAATGAGTCAGATCTCCACTTCAGGTGGCCAAATTATTGGAGCTCCAGATTCAGCATCAGTCCTTGCAATGACTATTCAGAACTGATTTCCTTTAGGATTGACTGGTTTGATCTCCTTGCAGTTCAAGAGACTCTCAAGATTCTTCTCCACTACCACAATTCAAAAGCAACAGTTTTTCCATGCTCAGCCATCTTATGGTCCAACTCTCAATCCATACATGACTAATGGAAAAGCCATAGGTTTGACTAGATGGAACTTTTTGGCAAAGTACCGTCTCTGCTTTTGAATATGCTGTCTATGTTGCTCATAGCTTTTGTTCCAAGGAGCAAACATTTTTTAATTTCATGGCTGCAGTCACCATCTGCAGTTATTTTGGAGTCCAAGAAAAAAAGTCTGTCACTGTTTCTATTGTTTCCCCATCTATTTGACATGAAGTGATGGGATTGGATGTCATGATCCTCATTTTTTGAATGTTGAGTTTTAAGTCAGCTTTTTCATTCTTCTCTTTCACTTTCATCAAAAGGCTCTCTAGTTCCTCTTTGCTTTCCGCCATAAGAATGGTGTCACTGCATATATGAGGTTATTAATATTTCTCCCAGCAATCTTGATCTCAGCTTGTGCTTCATCCAGCCCATCATTTCTCATGATGTACTCTGCATATGAGTTAAATAAGCAGCGTCACAGTATACAGCCTTGATGTACACCTTTCCCACTTAGGCAGCAGTCCATTGTTCCATGTCCAGCTCTAATTGTTTTTTCTTGACCTGCATAAAGGTGTCTCAGGACACAGGTCAGGTGATGTGGTATTCCCAACTCAAAGAATTTCCCAGTTTGTTGTGATCCACACAGTCAAAGACTTTAGTGTAGTCAATGAAGCAGAAGTAGATTTTTTTCTGGAATTCTCTTGCTTTTTCTATGATCCAATAGTTGTCAGCCATTTGATCTCTGGTCCCTCTGCCTTTTCTAAAACCAACTTGAAAATCTGGCAGTTCTCAGTTCACATACTCAGTTGTTGGTATAAGTCTTTAAAAACTGATTCCAAGGCAATTTTTCACTTTTTACACACCTTCTCCTCACTTTCTCAATCCTTGGGCTTCCATGAACCCATGAGCCTCTAGGAACCCATATGGCATTTCTGTTCCTTTCTTATGTGGCATACTTCACAGAACTTGCTGTCAATTTTATTCTCTCCTTTTATACAGGGCTTGAGGAGATAGTAGGGAGTTGTAGACATGTTTAGCAGGAGATGAACCTTTTTATAATTTATAGTCAAATTTGTCCTCCAGAAGATTTTGATATACATACCAAAACATCATCTTCTTACCTGAAATCAGTCCAGATGACTGACACAAGCCAACATTAGTAGAATTTTCCTTCAATTATATTATAACAAAGAACAACATTAACATGAATTACACATATTATAACTTAGTGAAATTGACAGTAAATTTAGAATTTTTATTTACCAAATGAATTCAGGGATAAAGACTACATTTATCAAGAGTGACCCCAGGTTACTATATTCATACCTGGTTATTCCAAGAACACTGAATTAGTTTCAGGACAAATGCTTTGCTAAGTTTAATTCCATCCTGCCTCAGTTATTATAAAATCATGAGATGGTCAGCATGAAAGTGTTTATTCTTTAATAATTATTTAATATTAGAATATTTTCAAAATTTATTTGTGAAAAGCTTTTCACATTATTATTGTCTTCAATTTGTTTCAAACTTGACATAGAACTGAACCAACCTTTTGCTTAGAAAACACAAGCTCAATGTGTTGAAAAAACACAAGCTATGAAATGTTTGATTATATTTTTATTTGTCTAATTTTTTAAGGTGAAAACACCATAACAATTTTGATGATTTAGCTGAAAATTTTAACAAGATTTGATGTGTAAATGAAGTGTAAATATTTATAACAATTAATTTTAAGTATGTACTTAAATAGGTCTTCTATTGGTTGTTGTTGTTTTGTTTTTGTTTTTGTTTTTTGTAAGGGCACCAAGTCAAAGAGCTTAATTCCTAGCTTGGTTGTTCAGGAAATGATTTGTAAAATCAGACTAACTATTGTAATTTAACTTGACAACATAGTCGTGTTCTGGGGCCAAATTACAGTTTGAAATCCTGAGGTCTTTTTTTCTCTATCTATAAAATGGAGATAATAGATTCTAACTCTAGGGGTTTGGATAGAGAAGGCAATGGCACCCCACTCCAGCACTCTTGCCTGGAGAATCCCATGGATGGAGGAGCCTGGTGGGCTGCAGTCCATGGGGTGGCAAAGAGTCGGACAGGACTGAGCGACTTTACTTTCACTTTTCACTTTCATGCGCTGGAGAAGGAAATGGCAACCCACTCCAGTGTTCTTGCCTGGAGAATCCCAGGGATGGGGGAGCCTGGTGGGCTGCCGTCTATGGGGTCGCACAGAGTCGGACACGACTGAAGCGACTTAGCAGCAGCAGGGGTTTGGAGAAGATTGAGTCAGATAATGTGTCAGTATTCAGCACATATTTATTGACACCTATTAGTTATTATCATTGTTATTCTTAAATTTTGAAGGGGAAAATAAGCTGGGTGACAAAAAAAAATTCTCAATTAAATAATTGCTGTAAGCAAAATTCACACAGACAATCGTAGGCTATTACTGAATAGTTTTAAGTATATAGATATTTCATGAATTTTATTCAATCCCTGATTCTTATCCCTTCTTACCTCTGTATTTTTGGAAACTTCTCCTCACAAGTTTTTATAACTATCTTTTTAGGATCTCACCAAAGCTCTAGGAATTTTTACATATATTTTCAAATGATACCTTGATTTCCAATCATTGTCAGGATATAATTAATACATTGTGTTCCTCTTTTCTGATACATATATCATTTGATTCCTATCCATCTAAATAATATTCCTTTTTTAAGGTTTAGCTCAAATGATATCTGCTTCAGTGATGTGCTTGATTTACAAACTATATAGAGTTTTTCTCTTCCTAAAGTTTTATTGCTTTGGAATTATGCTACTTTTAAACTTGGTTAAATTTTAATTTTCTTTGTTGTTTAGTCTATCCACATTGCTTTTTAAGTGCCCTAACCCTAGGACTATGTCTGCAATGCCTTTACTATATTTACAGTGCTTGAACAATAATTGTGTACCTATTAGGAGTACAATAATCTCCAAGATTATTATGATTGCATGATATTTTATTGAAATATAACCTCTGTAAACCTGTGCTATATGTTTAGTTATTTATTTTTTGGAGCAACAATGAAGTAAGATCAGCTCTGGCTAAAAGGTTGCACAGTTCAATAAATGTATATACAATTACAAACAAGCTCCAAAAACTTGGTCACTAATTGCAGTATTATACCTCATAGGTCTGTGAGAAAAATGGAGAACTTATTGACACAAGAAATATTTTTTAAAATTAGACTAGGTTTCTAAAAATAAGCATTTTGCTTTACATCTCTTAGCTATATATATATATGTGTGTGTGTGTGTGTGTGTGTGTGTGTGTGTGTATTCTGACTCGTTCTAGAATAAACCCTGCCACTTACAAACTTTAGTCTTTAATGCTTTGCCAGATACTGACTCATGTATGTCTCTCTAACTAGTAGTAATGTCATAACTATTTTCAGGGTATAAAAATAACCAAATTCCTAGTGGTAACCAAGGTACTTCTTATAGTGATTTATAAGATAAAGAACATTATCCATCAGAATTTTCCAGGCAGTGGGATAATTCATCATAATTTAGGAATATACTGTGACAAGGAACAGAGGAATGTAACTCATGAAGGACACATCCAGAAAATCCAGTAGGGGAGGAACTTGAGATTTTCCTACCTGCTATGAGTTGGAAAATTTGGAAAGAGGAAATGTATCTAAAGAAGTTTGATTTGAAATTTTTATTTGATACATTGTATGAATTTCCTTTCTGTTCCTCATTGAAGAGACCTATATCTTCATGTATCTTCTATATCTAATGTAGATATAGGTCTCTACATTATACAGATATAACACCTTTTTTCTTCAAGGTGTTAAATATATTTTATTTGTTTCTGTTTTGAAAACCTAGATGAACAAAAACAATTGGTCTCATGACAACCCAGCTGCATTTGGGTTATAATGAAAGATATCCATTTCATTTCATATTTGAAGAAAGTTCGCTTTGTTTCTATAAGCAGTCTGGTAGATTTCTACTTATGGAATGTATTCTCTCTTTACTCTAAAATAGCAAACTCAAGGCCTTTATGGTTTGTCATAGTAGAATTTTAGTTTAATATGCATAAACTGTATAAACTACCTATTAGAATAATGCTGCTACAATGAAAAAAATCAATTTAAGGTGTCTTTAAATAAATTCAATGAAAGTGTGTGAAAATGTTAGTCACTCAGTCATGTCCAACTCTTTGTGACCCCGTGGACTGTAGGCCACTAGGCTTCTCTATCCATGGAATTCTCCAGGCAAGCATACTGGAGTGGATGGCCATTCCCTTCTCCAGTGAATCTCCTGAACGCAGGGATTGTATCTGGGTCTCCTGCATGCTAATTTAATAGCATGAGATGTGAAATATAATATGGAAGGTTCTACCTGGTAATTTTTTAAAATAAAAAATAGCATCAATTCTTTATCTTCATTAACTGAATTGAAAGTGCATCAAGCAAAATTAGATGCAGATCTATGCAAATGTTACACTTAGGGCATGCTAATTGACTTTTTGAGAACGTAAATATCCCTTTTGAAATGGCTTGCCTGTTATTAAGGTTTCCGATCCATAATGGATGAACACATCATCACCAATTTAGAGGCTAAGGAAGACAATTGCGGATGTTCACAAACATTAAATACACTACAAAATTTTGTCACCGTTACTGAAGATGCATTTATCTATACTTCATCCTCAGTATCCTGCGATTCAGTGGTTTTATGTCAGCAGTTTTGTGTATCATTAGCCAAAAACCCATCATATGTAGCAATTGTATTTTAAAGTGTTTCTTCCCTTTGAGCTAAAAATAAACCTCTTTTGTGTACTAGTATTTTCCTGGAGCCCTAGAAACAAGTCCAGCCTCTTCCCCAGAGAGTTATTTAGAATTTGAAGTCAGTTATGTCTGCCAGTAATTTCTTCTATAAACTTTTATCTCCATTTCAAGTATGAATTCCTCATATAATATTGTTATCACCTTAACCTGTTATTCCAGAGTGCTCCTCTTAACTTTTAAAAATGCATTCTCCTGCTTAAGAGTTGTAATTTTGCAGTCAAATTGTTCTGTCAGTTATTAGCGTTTGACTTTGAGCTGTTATTTAATCTCTTTGTGCCTGTTTCCTCACCTGTAAAATGGGGATACAAATAATAATAATTACCTCATAAAGTTGTGAATATTACATAGGTTAATTTTAGTATGGCACTCATGCAAGTATTCGGAGAAGGCAATGTACCCCACTCCAGTACTCTTGCCTGGAAAATCCCATGGACGGAGGAGCCAGGTAGGCTGCAGTCCACGGGGTCGCTAAGAGTCTGACACGACTGAGCGACTTCGCTTTCACTTTTCACTTTCATGCCTTGGAGAAGAAAATGGCAAACCACTCCAGTGTTCTTGCCTGGAGAATCCCAGGGACGGGGCAGCCTGGTGAGCTGCCGTCTATGGGGTCGCACAGAGTCGGACACGACTGAAGCGACTTAGCAGCAGCAGCAGCAGCTTGCAAGTATTAGGCATTATTGTTATCATAGAAAGCATTATTATTCTAAAATTATCTTCACTTTCATTCTAAATATTCATTTAGCATACAAGATTTTCATCCATTATAATACAGAGTCAACATATTGACTTTTACTAAAATGCCAACTTGAATCTGCGTTCATATTTTAGACAGGCACAGTTGCTAATCTAGGATTCACTTAAGCACTTGCTTTATTGAGCTAAGTGTGAAACTTTGCTTTCGTCTATATTGTATTTAATTTTATTAGTTTCAGCTGATTGTTACCCTAACAACTTTGGTTGGATCTTGACTTCATCACTTAATATAATTTGGGTTTTTACAAGTATTTTACCAAAATATGTTCCCATATGCATACTATGCTTTCTAAATTTTGACTCAAGTTGAATAACAAACGTTGAGAAGAACTAGGCTAAGGAGATAAATTTAGTAAATGCCATGAGAGGCTTCTCTACATATTAAAATCATATGTTTTAGGTACTTTTAGATATTGTCCTCCTAAAAATTATTTAAATGTCCCGCAGTGGTCAACATGTACATATACAGTTACTATGTTTGGGTAAAAGTTTTTCAAATACCTTTATGATAAACAGACCATTATGATTATCACATACTTAAGAACCATTGTACTTTCATCATCTTCTGATCTCCTAACCCTATTTAAGAATTGAGTTCAACTGTAATAACTTATTCTTACTGAATCAGGGCAAGTTGTCTTCTGGACAGTCTTTTAATATTCCTTAAACACATATTGGGATTAATTTTAAGATTAGCTTTGGTATGTGGGTTTCTTTTTTTTTTTCTGAAAATCATGATAATTGCCTATTCCAGTCTTATGGCACTTTTAATTAATCAGTCATTTATTGAAATTCTGACCAGAGTTTTCTCAGACTCTAAAAAAATGATGACTGCACTAGCAGACTGCTCAGTTCAGAGGAACCAAAAGCTTTTGTACAGTTTAGGGGTTCTGTGGTGCAGTTTGAGATGAAAGGAATGGTTTTGGAGATACAGAGTTATCATGTTCATCTCATTTCAATTTAAAGCCAATATCATTTCAGAAAACTTGGATTCTAAACCCTTTATCTGACAATGTAACCAATTTTAGCAATTTCCGTGTGCTAAATTGTACATTATACAGATCTCTAAGTGATTCATGACAGAGCCATATTTTTTTTCTATACATTTTCTCTTTGTCTACTCTGTACTTCATTTTCCAAACCAAACTAAACTTTCAATTCAATCCTCTTATATATGTCATATACCATATCTTATGTAACTTAGACTTTGAAATACTGTTTCTTGCTCTTCGTTTTTAAAGAAATTTTTTCTTCTCTTCTCCCTCTCCCTTTCCATTTACCTTACTAACTTCTAGTTATTAATGTTTAGCTCTTAAGTCACTTATTCTAGGAAACCTCTTTTTCTTTTTAAAGAAAGAAATGGAACATTTCATTTTTTAAAATTGTTGATTTGAATGGTTAACAATTATTGTTAATAGTTAATTTAAATTGTTCTGTTAGATTTCTAATGTACAGTAAGGTATTTCAGATTCTTTTCTATTAGAGGTTATTGTAAGATAATAAGTTTAGCTCCCTGTGCTGTGCAGTAGGTCCTTATTGTTTACCTGTTGTATATATAGTCTGGTAAGCTCCTTACATACAAATAAGTTCCATTTCAAGAGCATGTTCATAAGTCCAATGTGTTAATAAGTGCAACAAAGTTAATCTAGATACCCAACTAACACAATTAGCTATATAGTCCTGTACTGTAATAGGTTTATAATATTTTAAATATAAATTATACCTAAAAGCAAAAAATAAATGAAACAGTTTTAATCTTATTGTACAGTACCCTGTAAAGTACAGTAGAATACCAGCTATAGCACCACCAATTTTCTACTTGCTTCTGGATATCCTGGGCTTGAAATAAAGATAGTGTATACTGTACTCTATATAGTTCTACACAGAAAAGTACACAGAAACACAAATATTTTAGAGGATGCATGCAAGTGAAAGCGTATGCCAGACATGAACTAGCTTATATGGTTGGATACGCAAATAAATGTTTGCATTTTGAAAGCTAGCAACTTGAAGATTTGTAAGTAGGGGACTTATTGTAATGTGTATATGTTAATCCCAAATTCCTAATTTATCTCTCCCTCTACTACCACTCTCAGTTTTGGTAACCATAAATTTGTTTTCTAAATCTATGAATCTATTTCTATTTTTGTAAATAAGTTAATCTATATCATTTTTTTGATTCCACATTCATGTGATATCAAATGATATATGTCTTTCTATGTCTGAATTGCTTCACTTAGCATGACAATCTCTAGGTCTGCCCATGTTGTTGCAAATGACATTGTTTCATTCTTTTTTATGGCTGTGTAATATTCCATTGTGTAATATACCACATCTTTATTCATCTATTGATGAACATGTAGGGTGCATGTATGTCTTAGCTAGAAACCTTCTCTTATACCACAATTTTTAAGTGCTCCATTCACTTAATATCTATTACCTATCACTGCTACATTCTCCTATAGCTCTCTGTATGACTTCTATGAAATACTTATTACACATGATTTTAACAGCTAGTTCACACATTTGTAATTCCACCATATACTAATGATAGTAAGAAAAAGAATAACTATGAGTTATTAAGTGCTTATTATGAACATAGATAAATGTTATTATAAATATATCCAAATATTTATTTTTGTATTGATATACAAATAGATATGCTTACTTAACATCTCTATGAAGGAGTCATATTAAAAAATGATGGAAACAGAATAGTTAAATCTTGTGCAACATAACACTGCCATCAACTCAAAATTTTCGGCAGTAGATGTCTAGTATTCATATAAATAGTATAAATTAATATCTTTAAAATCCCAAAAGAAAAACAGTTCCCAAAACATTAAAATATGAAATAACAATACCCCCTTTTGCAATTATTTTCTGAACAAGAAGCAAATAGACCCAATGATAGTATACTAGAGATTGCTGCTGCTGCTGCTGCTAAGTCGCTTCAGTTGTGTCTGACTCTGTGCGACCCCATAGCCGGCAGCCCACCAGGCTCCCCCGTCCCTGGGATTCTCCAGGCAAGAACACTGGAGTGGGTTGCTATTTCCTTCTCCAATGCGTGAAAGTGAAAAGTGAAAGTGAAGTCGCTCAGTCCTGTCGGACTCTTCGCAACCCCATGGACTGCAGCCCACCAGGCTCCTCTGTCCATGGGATTTTCCAGACAAGAGTACTGGAGTGGGGTGACATTACCTTCTCTGACTAGAGATAGAATACATTCCTAATTTTCACACAAAAATTCATTGTTGTATGCCCAGAGGAAAATGACCCCATGTCCTAGGTGCTCAAAATATTTAATAATGGAATTAGTCATTTGTAGGGAATATCCAAAAAAAGAGCTTGTACCTGAGGACATGTGTGTTTTGCTTGCAGAATAAGGTTTGAACTGATGGCTCACTTAGCTGTTCTCTGACAATGGACACCTTTACTTGTGTACTATAGGTCATTTTATATATTTCAAATTAAAAATCTACAGATTTTGCACGCATGCAGTACCAATATCCATGGAGTTCTCCTAGCTGAATATCCGTGGTGAATTGTGCACTACTTCTTTGGCTGGATTGCATTCACTGAGTTTTACCAAAGATTGTTACATCAGCATGTGCAATTTTAATTTGAAAAAAACATTCATTTTAATCTCTTAGGCTATGCCATTGTCCTTTTCTATTTCTGTGTGTGTGTATGTATGTGTGTACGAGAGAGGAAGAGTGAGAATTAGGAATTTCTCTAGTATATTATCACTGGGTCTATTTGCTTTATTTTCTGGTTTAAAAGATAAACGCAAAAGTGGCATATTTAGGCCACCTGGGGACTAACTTGGTCAGCTAGGGACTAATTTTCATTTTGGATTCTTAAATATATTAGCTTAGTCATTAGAGATATTTATTGCACTTTTATAAATATATATGCATTGAGTTGTTTGTGTGTATCCCTCAAGCCAGCATAATTTGTGTGTGCTTACCTGTTTGAGCTATTTGTTTCACTATAAAAGTGTGCTTCTTCATTCTTCAAGGCCTAGCTTGGTGATCTAAAGCTAGTTACTCCCTTAGATAATTGTGACTGTTATGATGTCCCTAAGGCTTACACTTCCTTCACATGAGACAGGACACAAATTTCATTTAAATTAGTCCTAATTCTGTCACTTCAGCAGACTGCTTGTGTAAGCAGTGGTGAAGCTTGGCTAGTCACCCTTGTTTTCTATACTTACTTTGAGGAATTCTGAAACTACTGTCAGTAGACATGATAAGAGTATGCTGACACAGGAAGATCAAATAAGGATATTCAAAAGCCCTCAAGAGCTAACTAGACAAAATAGTAGCAAATTACCAGAGTGATGCTGATGTCACAAGCATAGGTGCAAATTAAAACACTGTTGGTTAAAAATGTGAGTAGTTTCATATAGCCACGAAAAAATTTAATATTTATTTTCATACGTAAGCAAAGCATTTGAAAGAGATTTTAAGGGGTAAACATTGATTTCTCATATGTGAAAGCATGACCCAAATTAAACCTAACTTTAAAATATATTTTTGATGTAAAAAAAGTCTTTTCTTTCATAGCAACTCCTTTTCTAAAATGTATCTGTCTATAAAGAATTGTTCACCATTTATATGTATCTTAACAGTCACTCTTTTTCTTTTTTCTGCATTTGTTCTAATTCTTATTCCTTTGCACACATATTTTAGCGTATCATAAGTTCATTTGCACATTCTGTATATTTTTACTGAATTTAGTAATCACAATTTTTTCCCCTGTGACTGCAAAGAACTCACAATTATAACTTTAATAGTGAAATACTATTCTGTCATAAATTCTATCCTTTTTCCACAAGTAAAAAATGTGCTTTAATATAAATCATTAGTTTCATTTTCTTTTAAGTTTTAATCAAGAAATATGACTAGGAGTAATCATTCATTTTGTAGAATTGCTTTAGAATTGTGTGGTTTCTTCTGTACAATGAAGTGAATCAGCTTTATAATTTAAACTCTTGATTCTGTTGTTTTTAATTTATACCAGTATTTTTTTTTTTGGATCTACCTCCTAAGTCCAAAGAAATAAATAAAAATAAAAGCAAAAATAAACAAATATAACCTAATCTTAAAAGTTTTTGCACATCAAAGGAAACCATCAACTAAATGAAAAAACAACCTACTGAATGGGAGAAAATATTTTCAAATTGAATGACCAATGAGAGGTTAATATCCAACATATATAAATAGTTCATACAACTCAATATCAATCAAGACAAACAACCTGATTAAAAAGTGATCAAAGAACCTGAACAGATTTTTTTTTTCAAAGAAGACATTCATATGGACAACAGACACATACAGAAATGCTCAACATCATCAGGGAAATGCAAATCAAAACCACATGAGATACCACCTCAGTCCTATCAGATGGCTATTATTAAAGTCTACAAAGAAGAGTGTTGGCTAGGATATGGAGAAAAGGGAAGCCTAGTAAACTGTTGATGAGAATAAAAATTGTTATAGCCACTGTGGAAGTAGTATGGAGGCTTTTCAAAAAACTGAAAATAGAACTACCATATGATCCAGCAATTCCACTCTTGGATGCATGTTCTTAAAGGTGAAAACCATGGACTACTCTGGTGGTCCAGTTGTTAAGACTCTGTGCTTTCACTGCAGAGGGTGCAGGTTTGAATCCCTGCTCAGGGAACTAAGCTCTCACTTGCCACATAGTATAGCCAAAAAAAGAAAAAAAAAAAAAAAAAAACACCAAAGTAAAAAATAAAATATGTATTAAAAATAAAACCCTTAGTTTGAAAATATACATATACCCTGATGTTCATAGCAGCATTATCTATAATAGCCAATATATGGCAGCAACCTAAGTGTTTATCAGTGTTTATGAATGGATTAAAAAAAGAGTTGAGATATATATGTGTACATATATATAAAAATATATGTACATATATATACACATACACACACAATGTAATTTTACTCATCCATAAAAATAATATATATATATGCATATATATACACATATATATACACACAGACACACAATGCAATTTAACTCATCCATAAAAAAGAATAAAATTATGCAAGTTGCATTATTGTGGCTAGGCCTAGAGAATATCATGTTTAGTGAAATGAATCAGAGAAAGATATACACTGTATGATATCACTGACATGTAGAACCTAAAAAAATGAAATGAATGTATATAACAAAACATAAATAGGCTCCCAGATACAGAAAACAAACTAGAGTATACCAGGGGCTGTAGGATAAGATACAGAAACTAATATGTGTAAAATCGATAAGCAATAAGGATGTATTATACAGCACAAGGACTTATAGGCAATATTATGTGATAACTTTATATGAAATATTTTGTGTTACAATGTTAAATCACCATGTTGTCCACCTGAAACTGATGTAATATTATAAGTTAACTATACTTCAATGAAAAAATATTTAAGCTTTGTGAAATCATGTCAATTAGTTTATTTTACTGTAGATCCACAGGAATAGTGTTTTTAATTAGGACTTCCTGCTAAGGAAACTTTTTAAGCTGAAATGTGATTTAGTTAGGGAGAAGCATCAATAAGTGATGCTGGGAAAACTGGGCAGCTACATGTAAAAGAATGAAACTAGAACACTTCCTAATACCATGCACTAAAATAAACTCAAAATAGATAAAGACCTAAATGTAAGGCCAGAAACTATAAAAGTCATAGAGGAAAACATAGGCAGAACACTCTTGGACGTAAACTGCAACAAGATCTTTGACTCACCTTCTGGAGTATGAAAATGGAAACTTTAAGTAAAGAAATAGGATCTAATTAAACTTAAAAGCTTTTGCACAGCAAAGAAAAACTGGAAAGACATCCCTCAGAATAGGAGTAAATAATTGCAAATGAAGAAACTGACAAAGGATTAATCTCCAAAGTATACAAGCCACTCAAGTATCTCAATATCAAAAAAACAAACAACCCATTAGAAGAATGGATGGAAAACAGACATTTCTCCAGAAAAAAACACACAGATGGCCAACAAACACATGAAAAGATGCTCAACATAGTTCATTATTAGAGAAATGCTATTCAAACCAACAATGAGGTATCACTTCACACTGGTCAGAGTGGCCATCATCAAAAAATCTACAAACAAAGAATGCTGTAGATGGTGTGGAGAAAAGGGAACCCTCCTGCACTGTTGGCCAGAATATAAGTTGATACAACCACTATGGAGAGAAATATGGAGATTCCTTAAAAACTAGAAATAAAACTACCACATGACCCAGCAATTCCACTTCTAGGAGTATACTCTGAGAAAATCATAATTCAAAAAGACACATGTGCCCCAATGTTCATTTTAGTACTATTTACAATAGGACATAGACAGAACCCAGATGTCTATCAATAGATGAATAGATAAAGAAGTTGTGGTACATATACAAAATGGAATATTACTCAGCCATAAAAAGAGATAAATTTGAGTCAGTTGAACTGAGGTGGATGAACCAAGAGCCTGTTGTACAGAGTGAAGTAATTCACAAAGAGAAAGACAAATAGCACACATATATGGAATCTAGGAAAATGGTACAGATGAACCTATTTGCAGGGCAGGAATGCAGATGCAGACACAGAGAAGAACTTGTAGGGACAGCTGGGGAAGTAGAGGGTAGGATGAATTGAGAGAATAGCATTGAAATATAAACATTACCAAGTGTAAAAGAGATAACTAGTGGGAAGTTGCCGTATAACATAGGGAACTCAGCCCAGTGCTCAGTGATCCCCTGGGGGATGGGATGGTGGGGTGGGAAGGGGGGGATATGTGTATACTTATGGCTGATTCAACTTGTTGTATGACAGAAACCAGCACAATGTTATAATGCAATTATCCTCTAATTAAAAATAAGTTTAAAAAAAGACACAGCAAACCAATAGGCACTTGTATATAAATGAAGCAAAATTTCACAAAACTATAGTATATGAGATGCAAGCTGATATTTTTTATGTAACTGTATATTTTTTTCACAAACATGATAACTTGATTACTTGTTCACTAGTGAGTCTTGACTTACAATGAATTTGTTGATAATTATTGTGTATTTTTCATATGTGTGCTAATAGGTGGCATTCCCTTGCCTGGACCTCTAACCCACTTGATTGTATCGAATATAGTTGAAATATTTCTAATCTACACATTAACACTACCTTTCATATGTGTTTGCAAAAGCTACAGAAGTCATAATACTTTGTTTCAGAGTTGACTGCTCTTTCTGAGTGTTGGGAATAAATTATCATTCATTAGTGCATTTCGAGTGGTCTCTGAGGTTGTTAAAACTTTTCTCACCTTGTGGTTTAAGGGAACTGGAATTAAAGGCTCTACTTTTCAGA
Organism: Odocoileus virginianus; assembly: GCF_023699985.2. Taxonomy (NCBI): domain Eukaryota; kingdom Metazoa; phylum Chordata; class Mammalia; order Artiodactyla; family Cervidae; genus Odocoileus; species Odocoileus virginianus. The sequence goes on from NC_069680.1 coordinate 38,062,600, forward strand.
ATGTGACCTCAATATAAAAATAATGTAATTTTAAGACCCAAAGGATATACTTTTTTACCTCCCAGAGTCCCTTGCAAACCCTATCAATGGTATTATTACCATGATTTCTGACTTCTAAATGCCTCAAAGCATTTTACATACTTTTGTATATTTGCAGTGTGATGAGTTAGAAAGGGACCAGGTCCTCTGTTTCTAGATTTTCATGTGGACACAATAAGGTGATATCCTTTCTAAAATCTTTGGAATATGTAATTTAGTAATGAGTATCTGGAATCAGAGAAACTATGAAAAACCTGCCATATTTTTCCAGACTAACATCATCCCTTTGTGTAAAACTGTTTTTGTTTTAGCAAAGTGAGTGAAAAAAATGTATTAAAGTCACTAGTACTTTCTAAGTGTTTTGGGGATTTTAAAGTCAAAGATTCACTGATATTCTATTTTTTTTTTCTTGTTCTGTGATAAAAAACATTTACATCTAGCATTGCTGGCACTTTATCTTACACACATATTAATGAAGATCCAAAAAAGTGCAGAGTGGAAAGACAAACTCATCTATATAGGAAAATTAAAGGGCATTTAACTGGAGAGGGGAATTCTAGCAGCCCAAATAAATTAAGATCCTGCTGAGAAGTGATTGGTGAAAGCCATAATTGATAGCTGATGGATTTTTAAATACAAGGTTACTTAATATTCACTTTTTTATTGTTTCTTGTGCTGCATGGTAATCAAGTTCTTTATCTTAAAGTGTTCAGTCAAATTCCTTGCATGTGTTGTTTTTGGGAAAAAAAAAACAATGAATATTGATTATTTTTCACAATTAGTTGCTACAAAATAAAAGAAAGAAAAAATTGTGGGAGGTCAAGTATTAGTGAGAACTAGAAACTCAGAGTGAAAGTAGCCATTAAAATGTAATATTGGAATAATACACAGAAATTTTCATTAGAATGAAGAATGAGAAGCTCAACCTAGTCTATTTCATTAGACTGAAAACATTATTTTATATCTGGTTTAGTATATATGTGTTTTACTAATGACTTATACTTCAGTCTTATATGTGACTTGCCAAACTAGCAAATCTCAAATGAGTAAATAAATACCATCAAAATTCCATAATCACTTTCTGCTTCTGCCCTAGCCGCCAAAAACTTCTTGGGTCAATGGCATTCTGTTCTTTTCTGCTCAATGTCAAAATGGTTATGCCAATATCTAGCTCTTTCTTGTCCCTGGAGCTTTCCAATAATAATTGCCTCTATAACCTAAGACCATTGGGAATGGAGACTGGATTCGAGTGGCAGCCAAGGAAAGAAGGGATGCCAAAAATACCGAGGCTGGAAACAAAAAAAATCCTAAGAGCATCCTTAAAATACTGGATTCTTCAGATATTATTTTGACTCCAAATAAGCCAGGACCTCCACTGAAAATCACTAGTTAGATTTGCTGGGTACTGGGAACCACAATTTTACACAAAATTTAGAGAATCTATTTCACAGATTACATGGCAATCACTACAGGGTGAAAAAAAGACAGTGTTTAACAATCTCCTATCCCTAGATTTGTGATGTAAAATTAGAGTTGTCAGAATAAATTCCATATTCAGAAGTACTTGTTCTGGAATTTAATGTTTCAAGTCCAGATCCCTCTCAAATGTTCAAGCATGCGTTTTTCATGGACAAACATCAGTTTGTTATTTTTTCCTGTAGCTTTGAAAACATTTGCTATGTTCTTTGTTAAATATTATTATACTTCTTTTGTTGGTTTGTTTTGAACAAAAGCATACCATTAGAATCAGGGCTGTTTTAAATTCCAGGTGATGAGCCTGAAATGCATATGCCCATGTTTTATAGGATGCTCTGTGGTCTGTTATTCTAGAATGCACCAGCTTGCAAATATATAGCCTCATAGATATATAGCCATCTTTTTTTGTACATACACAGGAAAATTGGCTCCATATACATTTTTAATTTTATGATAACTCAGTTTACTGTAAAGGAACAAAAGTTTTTAAAGAAGTATTCAGTTTTGTATTTTTACTGCAGACACAAGATTCAATTGTAGTTATTTTTCTGAAGCTCTTTTGCTATTGCCAATAACATCATCTTAATAGTGGGTTGCCAAAAAACATTTCTGTTTTATTGTTTAAATTACTTATGGGGAAATGATGCTCAGTATTACTGATCTTCCTTGATCGTGTACATATTGACTCAAAGCAGAACAACAAATTATGATGAAACTCAAAAAAATACCGTGGGTTGCAAGTTCAACAATATTAACTTTGCATATTGGCCCTCTGTGGTAGTAGTTTGCCTGTTGGCACCTTTGTGAAATAGTGTCTAACTCAGTGAGGGAAATTTTATGTCCATACATCTATAAGACCACTGAGTAAATTACATTAAGTACTTAGTTCACAGACATCATAATCTTTCATATATGCATTTATTAGTTTATTAGAATAGACTCATGAGATAGATTAGGCTGGTATTTTTATTCCTACACTATAGGTAATGGGACTGAGGTACATATTAAATTACTGGGTACACTTTTTCTAGCTAGTCACCAACAGAAATGATATTAGAATTCAATGATGTTTAGGTAAGTGATGAAATATGTAAATAAAATGTTGAGAAACGTTCATATTCAAGGACTAAAGTGTAAGTATGGAGCATCTTCCAGCAGAAGTGGAATAAAAGAAGAGCAAAGATCATGGGACAATACACTGTGAAATTTGGGTCAAAAAAAAGTGAAAAACCAATTTTCAAAGAAAAATATACTATCATGATCATCCTAGTCTTTCTCTACCCACTGCCTCCAAATATCATTGCTCACCTTTTGCCTTGACCTAACACATCTCAGGGACAGAGTCAAAAACTTTGTATGATGTTGTTTTTTCTTTAGTCTCTTATTTTAAAGCAATTTCTTCACTTAATTTTTCCATGAAATTTTCACAAGACAATCAGGCATATTTTCTTGTAGGATATTTTTTTATTTGTCTGTAATTATTTCCTTGTGGTATCTTTCATTGTGTTCCATTATTTCCTGTGCCCTCTCTTACTGGAATTGGAGTAGAGTTGATTTACAATGTGTTAATTTCAGATATACAGCAAATTGATTCAGTTATATCTATATATATAGTCTCTTTTATATTCTTTTCCCATATAGGTTGTTAAGAATATTGAGTAGAGTTCCCTATGGTATACAATAGGTCCTAGTTGATTATCTATTTTATAGGTAATAGTATATATATATATGTTAATCCAAAACTCCTAGTTTATCCTTCTTCCCTACCTTTCCATTTGGTGACTATAAACTTTTCTAAGTCTGTTTCTGTCTTGGAAATAAGTTACTATGTATCATTTTTTAGAATCCACACATAAGTGATAAATGATATTTGTGTTTCTCTGTGAAATTTAGCTCCTTTTGAGAGTTGTGAAATTTTTTTGTGCTTTTTGCTGGCTCCTTTTATCCTTTGTTTCATTTTCATGCTCTTGGCTCCACTATTTTTTGTGCATCTGGTTGCACTATTCTTGACAATTCAGTAGTTTCATCATAAATTCTGAGTTGATTGTATTTTTTCCTTCAGTGTCCTCAACCTTTGCTTATCTGCTGTTTGTAATCTTCCTATTTCTGCTTGTTTCTATTTTCAATATTTAAATGTTTGGTTTGTAACCACAAATGCCTTTTATAATTATGTTAATTGCTGTAGGAGAATCCTGTGATAGTTTTCTTCTATTTTACTATTTTTTGGGGGGTTTTTTGGTTTGCTAAAAGTTTAATTTTTATATCCTTCTTTCTTCTTAACATAACTTCATATGTATTTGTTTTACCAGGTTGTTTGTGTTTGATGTTTTCCCTTGAATTCCAGGAAACACTCTGGTATATTTATCAGTGTTTCTCCTTTTTCTTCATGCAAGCTTAAATCGGTTTCTGATTGTTGACTCAGTTGGAGATCTAATTCAAATACAATTCTTCATTGTGATCCTAGTGCTTTCTGGCCTTTTTCTCTTATTATGGAGAGAACACCTACTCTGCAACTTTCTATTTGACCTTTGCATGCCAGCTACAATGTTTCTTTCCTGCTCCTGTGTTTTAACAATGTCCTCCTAACACCTCAGTATTGCAACTGCTAAAGCTACTTTCAGGGATTTTTCTGCTGTTTATTCCACCCTGAAATGTTACACTACAACCTCACTGCTCTAAAGCAGCTCTGTTGAAATGGAGGGGAAAACCTTTCATCCTACTAAACACATTTCTTTGAAATACTGTTTCATATTGAACTCAAGGAAGAGTTCAAGCCTTGTGCTTGAACTTGTCCAGATCTTAAATAAATTGACTGTTATATGAATACAGCTCTTTCAATTTATACTTACATTTTCCTCAGTGGGATTCTACTAACCTTTCATGCTACCCTTTTTTCTTAAATAATGCTTCTTTTCCTGCCAAAATCCTCCTCCCTTTCAGTTTATCTACTCTGTATACATGAAGCATATGACTTTGAAGTTCCCCCTACATTTTCACATATCTGTGAAGTAGTGAACACAGGTATAATCATTCCTACATGATAATTGAGGGAACTGAAAGTTATTAAATGACTCTTTAATTATCACTGGTCTAGGATTCAGAACTGTAACAAAAATTCACATCTTCTAAGTCTCACTATGGAAATTTTCTACTATACCAAGCTGATTTGTCCAATTAGCGACAGTGTAGTACACCTAGTGTTTAAACCCTGGACATACCTAGGTTCTCTTCCTGACTCCACCATTCTCAAGTTGACTCATTATTACTCAATGATGTCTCAATTTCCTCATCTAAAATATTATAATAATATTATTTAACTTAAATATTAATTGAAATACATTAGTTTGAGACTAAAAAATTCCTGGAATTCTGATGTTTTTACCTAAGTGATAGCAAATGATATGCTCTAAACACTCTTATGGGTTAGGTTTTGTTTTTATCAAATGATCTTGGGTCACTGCTGAATAAGAGCATGCTAATGCTAACAACTTTTAAGAAGAATTTCATTTCTTAATAAAGATACAGGACAAAGTGTTATAAAATAGCATTCATATATATATATATATATATTTATATTCATTTTTATATATTATATATATTATCATTAAATATAGTTCATTCTTTTCCCTTCATTTAAGGTACCATCTTCTTCAGAAACATATAGTTTTCTTTTATTCTTTAATTGGAATATGATCTGTGATAATATGAATATGCATAGTGCTTTTAATATTTCAAGTGTATTTAAATACATTTTGAGTTTTATTAGTGTGTAAGTTTGAAAGTCAGTGTTACTTCTTGGATTGTTTATTAGTGTAAATGAATTTCCCACTCATAGAGGAAAACAAAATTAGTTATAAAATACATTGCTTACCATATACTATTGTCCCATGATTTAGCTCTGATTTCAGCAAATTTAAAATAGAAAATCTCTGGCCCAAGAAACAATACCTGATGGGTTTTACAATTTTAAATATAATCTACATTGAATATGGGGCATGTCTACCTGTATTAGAAGTAAGATCAGCATACCTTTCTGCAGAAGAATAAATAGTAAGTGGTTTGGGGGGCAAGGGGACATGTGCTCTATCATGATATTTTTAGAGCCAAAACTGCCACTAACTATATTTAAAAGGATGGTAGTGACTGCTTACATACAAACTAGGCAGCCAACAAGATTTGCCTCACAGGTCATTATCTGTAGGCCCTTGGAGAGAGAAAAAAGTTTCCATATCTTTGGATGAGACCTGATAAAGACAGTAACCTGTGTGGACTCTGAAACTGATGAGGGGCACAAGTATGAGTGTAGCTAGGAACTCAGTGACACCTTAGATTAGGGAATGCACTAAAGAACAAGTATATGCAAGGGACATCTGATGTCAGTAGAAATACATCCATAATTTTGGTAATGGACCAGGGTGAAGGTAAAGGAGCATATGCTTGGCATGAAGCTTTTTGAAATCAGAGTAAACTTGCCTATTTAAGGAATTTGCTTGTCTTCATCTAGAGTATATAGCTAACATATTCAAGGCTGTAAGTTAATTGTGCTGCTGGAAGCATTATCTATACAACTCTTGAAAATCCATAAGTTTAGTTTTAAGATGTAACAATGATTTTATATTGTAACTGATCTATAAAATTACAGATTAGAAAAATCATTTTATTTTGTAACTGACCTGTAAAATTATATACTACTTGCAAGGTTATATACTATATAAAAAGGAGAAAACCAAATGGATTTTATAGATATGAGCACATATTTTATAAATGGTTTAATGGTTTTCTCTCTTTCCTATTTACCATACTTACATTTGGAAAAGAGAACTATATCAGTGAATATGAGAATAACAGATTTTTTTCTATTGGCATTTTTATCTATTTTTCTTTACTAGAATAAAGTGAACATCCATTTAAAAAGTTTTAAATTGCATACAAACAAAGCAATCACTGTTTGTAGAAATAATTACAGAAACCAAGCACTTTAAACATATCTGTGATAATAATTGTTTGAAAATATTGGTAAAACTTCGTTATAAGGGAAAAACAAAGCATAAAAGGAGAAAAAAGCTCTTCTTTTTTAGTTCTATAAATTGTGGAGCAATAGGATTCTTTGATATGTTAATTATACCTCTATGTTTCAGCACCAAGTTTACCAGTAATTTGTAAAGTATTATTTTAATCAATCCAGACAGCTATAGTGCCAGGGTTTGATTTGATTCCTCTCACTGATAAGTTTCTGAAGCTAATTAAACAATAATGAAAGAAATGAATAATATTAATAGTTTATAAAATTTTAAAATGATACCAAATCAGAATTTGCATAACTTTTCAAGAACATCTTTTAAGCATATCATTAAGATCTATATGTTAATTGCTTAGTCATGTCCAACTCTTCGTGACCTCATGGACTGTAGCCCACCAGACTCCTCTGTCCATAGGATTCTCCAGGCAATAATACTGAAATGGGTTGTCATTCTCTTCTCCAGGGGGTTTTCCTGACCCAGGGATTGGACCTGGGTCTCCTGCATTGCAGGCAGATTCTTTACTGTCTGAGCTACCTACAAAGCCACAAGTTGAAAATAGGAAGGTCCATGTATTTATGGATGTATGAAGCATATTCAGAAAAACACATATACACATATATTATCCTCCAAATCATATGCCCTCTGTTTTGTTCTAGATTGTGTCAAAAAATAAAACTATCTCAGGACTAGTCTACTCTAACCAAATTCCTCCTTTATAATCCAGAAGAATTTAATTTAGATATGATAGCACCTTTGAAACAAATAACAAATATCTTCAGTAAATTATAAGATGATAATCCTAAAAGGATTCAGTGTGACATAAATATATTTATGTTAGAAAATGAAAATAATACAGCAGGAAACCTATTTAGAAATAATAGTTTTAAAAAATAACAGCACTGATATGCAAACTGGACTTTAAGAAATGTTGCTTTCCTGGGTAACTGCTGAGGACTGGCCCTAATGGTAGATTGTAAGGATGCACAGGGAAAGATGAAGTTCTGTCATAAAGACATTTATAGGATAATTATTGTAGAACTGTCAAGAAGAGATGCTTCAAGAAGAGTATAACAAGGACTCTGATGAAGTTACATGTAGGATAATCTCTACTGAGCATTCAGTAGAGATAAAAATGTGGGGTGGAATGACCTGTAAGGAGGTATCAGGGCTATTTATTTAAACTGATGATGCTTGAGTTACAAAGAGCCCAGGAGAAAGGATGTGTTTCACATTTTCTAGATTTCTGCAAGGATTGGATGAGCTATCATGCATAAAGAGTTTAAGACAGTGCTGTTATAGAGAAGTACTCAATAAATGTTAGATCCTATCCCTTGTTATTATTTTATTATTGCTTAGTATAGTGCCTTATGTATAACAGCTATTCAATTGAGTAGTTGATTAATAAACAAGAAACCTATATATTAATATTTCACTTGTTCAGTTCACCTTATGTATAACAGCTATTCAATTGAGTAGTTGATTAATAAACAAGAAACCTATATATTAATATTTCACTTGTTCAGTTCTAGAAGAGAGTTTGCTGCTAATTGTGAATAAAATATTGCTAATACAATGAATCTGAATATACACAGCAGACAAAGTTCTAAAAAAGTGAAAATGAAAGTTGCTCAATCGTATCCTACTCTTTGCAATTCCATCCACTGCCTGTCAGGCTCCTCTCTCCATGGAATTCTCCAGGCAAGAAAACTGGAGAAGGTAGTTGTTCCCTTCTCCAGGGCACCTTCCCAACCCAGGGATTGAATCCAGGTCTCTGGCATTGCAGGTAGATTATCATCTGAGCCACCCAAGTTGTGTTTTAGTCAGGTTTTTGTTTATTTTTTTTTTAACAAATTCAATCATGTACTTTTCTTCATTCTATTAGAGGAACACAAGGAATCTGAAGTTATATGTGGTTATTAACTACTAATTAGTGATTCCTAACCTGGACAGCGTATTAAAACCAGAGGCATCACTTTGCTGACAAAAGTCAATATAATCAAAGCTGTGGTTTTTCAAGTAGTCATGTACAGATGTGAGAGTTGGGCCATAAAAAAAAGCTGAGCACCAAAGAATTGAAGCTTTTGAACTGTGGTACTGGAGAAGACTCTTGAGAGTCTCTTGGACAGCAAGGAGATCAAAGCAGTCAGTCCTAAAGGGAATCAACCCTGAATATTCATTGGAAGGGCTGATGTTGAAGAAGCTGCAGCTCCAATACTTTGACTACCTGATGTGAAGAACCAACTCACTGGAAAAGACCCTGATGCTGGGAAAGATTGATGAGAGGAGGAGAAGAGGGCAGCAGAGGATGAGATGGTTGGATGGCATCACTGACTCAATGAACATAAGTTTGAGCACACTCTGGGAGATAATGAAAGATAGGGAAGCCTGGCGCAGTCCATGGGCTCGCAGAGTCTGACATGACTTAGTGACTGAATAGAAACAACAGGAGTTTTATGGATCTATTCAATGTAATTTTTCCATAAAGTAGTAAAATCACCTATACAGTGCTTAAATGTACTAAAGAAAAGTCATTAATTTAAGGTGACATGTACTGAATCATTCTTCAAATTTAAGAATGACTTTTGTATTTAGGCAAATGTGTAGTTTAAATTTGGGGAGATATATAAATTGATTTTTCTAATGGCTGGTCACAGCTGTGTTTCTAAACTGACCCATTGACTGGTTATATAGGGTCTTTAATCATTAAATTTATGTAATGAATTTCCCTTACTATGACTCTAAACTCATCAATAACTTTTTTTTATATAATAATATTGGCTTCTTTTATAGTTGTTGTTTAGTTGCTAAGTTGTGTCTGACTATTTTGTGACTCCATGGACTGTAGCCCAACAGGCTCCTCTGTCCATGGAATTTCCCAGGCAAGAATACTGGAATGGGTTGGCATTTCCTTCTCTAGAGATTCTTCCTGACCCAAGGATCGAACCCAGGTCTCCTGCATTGCAGGTGAATTCTTTACAACTGAGCCACCAAAGTGCGTTTGTTGCTCAGTTATGTCCTACTCTTTGTGACCACATGGACTGTAGCCTGCCAGGCTCCTCTGTCCATGGAATTCTCCAGGCAAGAATACCGGAGTGGGCCACTGTTTCCTTCTCCAAGAGAGCCACCAAGGAAGCTCACTATAAAGGGCAGTCCTTTATAGTTAGTACTGAGAGAGAACTGGGTAACCAGTGGTAACATGGGTTTCTCAAGGTAAACTAATAAATTGGCATTCTGCTATTTATTCAATGTCTGTTTAATTCAAGAGCTAGGAAAACTGAAGCACACATTCAGTCAGTTCAGTTCAGTCGCTCAGTCGTGTCCAACTCTTTGCAACCCCATGAACTGCAGCACGCCAGGCCTCCCTGTCCATCACCAACTCCTGGAGTTTACTCGAACTCATGTCCATCGAGTCGGTGATGCCATCCAGCCATCTCATCCTCTGTTGTCCCCTTCTCCTCCTGCCCCTAATCCCTCCCAGCATCAGGGTCTTTTCCAATGAGTCAACTCTTTGCATGAGGCGGCCAAAGTATTAGAGTTTCAGCTTCAGCATCAGTCCATCCAATGAACACCCAGGACTGATCTGCTTCAGGATGGACTGGTTGGATCTCCTTGCAGTCCAAGGGATTCTCAAGAGTCTTCTCCAACACCACAGTTCAAAAGCATCAATTTTTTGGTGCTCAGCTTTCTTCACAGTCCAACTCTCACATCCATACATGACCACTGGAAAAACCATAGCCTTGACCAGACAGACCTTTGTTGGCAAAGTAATGTCTCTGCGTTTTAATATGCTATCTAGGTTGGTCATAACTTTCCTTCCAAGGAGTAAGCATCTTTTAATTTCATGGCTGCAGTCACCATCCGCAGTGATTTTGGAGCACCAAAAAATAAAGTCTGACACTGTTTCCACTGTCTTCCCCATCTATTTCCCATGAGGTGATGGGACCAGATGCAATGATCTTAGTTTTCTGAATGTTGAGCTTTAAGCCAACTTTTTCACTCTCCTCTTTCACTTTCATCAAGAGGCTTTTCAGTTCCTCTTCACTCTCTGCCATAAGAGTGGTGTCATCTGCATATCTGAGGTTACTGATATTTCTCTCAGCAATCTTGATTCCAGCTTGTGATTCCTCCAGCCCAGCATTTCTCATGATGTACTCTGCATATAAGTTAAATAAGCAGGGTGACAATATACAGCCTTGATGTACTCCTTTTCCTATTTTGAACAGGCAAAGGCCAGGCATTACACCAACAGAGTCACTTTGTTTAGCCATTGTTTTATAATGAGTCTTCAGGTGCCAATGCTTGCTGACATTTTTAGTCTCATCCATATGAGCATAATGTAGCCACTGGATGAGGTAAGTTTGAACCTTAGAAAACTGGATAATTGATGTTGCTATTGCCATCTTACATATTCTAATTGCCTCATGGATGGCCATTTTTTTAAAGTCTAGTCTTTAGGAAAAAAATTCTTAGCAATAAAATAAAAATAAGGTTCTGTTTAACAGCAAAGTACTCAATTTATAACTATTTACCATCAAGGTTATATATTTAAATTTTTAGTTGTCAATAGAGTTTCTCAGCAAAGGAAAAGCTGAAGCACAGCATTAAATAGAAATCACACTGTAAATTTCTTCAGGCTTTTGCATGTTGGAAAGACATTGCCCAGTTGTCTGACTTAGTTTTTTTTTTTCTTTTTCTGCCTTTCTCTCTCTCTTTGTTTTTCTTTCTTTATTCTCTTTTCTTTTTGTCTTATCTTTATGTTAAATTGCTAAAAACAAAGACAGCTTCTTTCCTTGTTTTAACTCAATGTTTTGTTGCTTGGATAGATGTTCAGTTTTTTCTTCCTTTTGAAATACTTTTATTGTCATTGTCATTCTTCTCTGGTAATGGAGAAATATGGGAGAGTATAAACAAAAATACAGGACAACTTAGGGCTGTAATAAAACTGACAAAGGAATCCGAGGAAGATTCTACTGATGCACAATGTATTACAAGGATTGTGTCTCATGCAGCAGGGAGTTAGATTTTACAGTAATACAGACTTGGAAAAAAAAAAAAAAACTTTCCTGTTTTCTGTAACTGAGCTTATCTTTAATGGCCCCAGATTTGATAAACCTTGTAATAGTCAATATAAACAAAAAAAATGTAGTAAGTAAACTTATCCATTTAAATTATCTCAGTCTTCTCTAGGTTAACATGATCTTTTACAGGTAACCCCAGTTTCTTTTAGATAACCAAGCCCTCAAGCTTTCTCCATTCAATCACCTCCACCATAACCATCCCCTTCCCCAATATGCACACATCCTAGACTCACCTTGTTGCTATGCTCCTCACTTGTGTTGAGGTGTTGAGCACCTCAGTTGCTCAGTCATGTTCAAGTCTTTGTCACCCCATGGACCACAGTACACCAGTATCCCTGTCTTTCACTATCTCCCAGAGTTTGCTCAAATTCATGTCCATTGAGTTGGTGATGCCATCCTACCATCTCATATCTGTCATGCCCTTCTCCTCCTGCCTTCAATGGTTCCCAGAATCAGGGACTTTTCCAATGAGTCAGCTCTTCACATCAGGTGGTCAAACAATTGGAACTTCAGCTTCAGCATCACTCCTTCCAATGAATATTCAGTTGACTTCCTTTGGGATTGACTGATTTGATCTCCTTGGTATTCAAGGCACTCTCAAGGGTATTCCACAGCATCACAGATTGAAAGTATAAATTCTTTGGCAGTCAGCCTTCTTGATGGTCCAGCTTTCACACCCCAACATCAGTTCAATTCAGTTAAGTTCAGTCGCTCAGTCATATCCGATTTTTTGTGACCCCATGAATCGCAGCATGCCAGGCCTCCCTGTCCATCACCAACTCCTGGAGTTTACTCAAACTCATGTCCATTGAGTTGGTGATGCCATCCAGTGATCTCATCCTCTGTCATCCCCTTCTCCTCCTGCCCCCAATCCCTCCCAGCATCAGGGTCTTTTCCAGTGAGTCAACTCTTCGCATGAGGTGGCCAAAATATTGGAGTTTCAGCTTCAGCATCAGTCCTTCCAATGAACACTCAGGACTCATTTTCCTTAGGATGGACTGGTTGGATCTCCTTGCAGTCCAAGGGACTCTCAAGAGTCTTCTCCAACACCACAGTTCAAAAGCATCAATTCTTCGGTGCTCGGCTTTATTCAAACCCCAACATGACTACTGGTAAAACAATAGCTTTGACTATACAGACCTTTGTCAGCAAAATGATGTTTCTGCTTTTTAATATGCTGTGAGGTTCATCATAGATTTTCTTCCAAGGAGCAAACATCTTTTAATTTCATGGCTTCAGTCCCCATTTGCAGTGATTTTGGAGCCCAGGAAAATTAAGTATATCATTGCTTCCATTTTTTCCATGTCTATTTTGCCATGAAGGGATGAGACCAGATGGCTTGATCTTAGTTTTTTGAATGTTGAGGTTTAAGCCAGCTTCTTTGGTTATTGATATTTCTCCTGGTAATCTTGATTCCAGCTTGTGCTTAATCCAGACTGGTATTTCACATGATATTCTCTACATATAAGTTAAGTAAGCAGGATGATAATATACAGCCTTGACATACTCCTTTCCCAATTTTGAATCAGTCTCACTTATGCTGTATCAATAACATTTTTTCCCTTACCTATTAGTGTAAGGACCCAAAGGAAGCTCATATTGCAACCTGAGCAAGGAAAATAGGGGGTTTTGTTGATATTTGTGTTAATCTCTAAATAAAGTGTGGACTTGTCTTTATTCAACAGCTTTCCTATATTCATGGATTAACTACTGAAAAGGTATAGTATGAACTATGCTGTCTCTGTTTAATTAATTTCTAGCTTTTCATCCTGTAAATATGGACAAGTTTCTCTGCCTGGCCTTCAGCTGGCTCTGCTGATCCTATGCTTCTCAATAAAGTAATACCATTTGCTTTTAACTTCTACTTACTTTGGACTTGCTATCAATTTGCCTGTTAATACAGGAATTAAGAGGCAAACTGATAGCAATTAATCTGGTGACTAATAATTCACAGAAATCTTTTGCATCCCACAGTGTACATAGGAGCATTTGTATTTTTATCAATATCACATGCAAGCTACCAGGGAATAGACTTGGCATTTTATCAATCTTTTTCTTGGCCAAAAAACATGATACCACATTTATGCACATGTGCTAAGTCACTTAAATTGTGTTCAATTCTTTGCAGCACTATGGACTGTAGCTGCCAGGTTCCTCTGTCCACAGAACTCTCCAGGCAAGCATTGTGGAGTGGGTTGCTGCGCTCTCCTCCAGGGGATCTTACTGATCCAGGGATTGAATGATACCACTTTTATCATCTGCCATAATCACCTCACATGGTCATAGAACATTTTAGAAAATTAGAGATTTAAATATTTTGTCTTCACCTCATTCACTCATGTGAGGTATTCCTCTTCAAACTCCAAAAATTCTCTATAAACCTTGGCCTGGTTCAGTAGATCACAGATTACTCTCAGAAACAGAGGCAGAATTTTCACCCTGGTTTTATCCCCGCTGAATATTCCATTTTGGCTAAACTACCTGCTGTTCAGAAGGATTTTTCTTGTCACTGTGGAATAGAAGCTCCCTTTATGCCATACGCTTTGCCTTCTGTATTCCAGGGCTGATAGTAAAGTGTTTTACTCAGACTTCTATGCTTCTCTCTTTTCTGGGCAAGACAATGCTTTGGAATTTAAATTATTTTATTATCAGAGAAGCTTGGCTATCATGATTGTGCTCTTGCCTAAGATTCAAAACGTCTGACTTGAATGTCAAGCTGTGCAGTGATGCCTTTATCCTAATTTGTAGTTATTCTTTCTATAAAATGATGAGTGGCATTAATACAAAGAATGTTGAGTCATGAAATAACAAGATTTATAGGATATTAGAATATATTGACTTTATATTTCAAATTCATTGTACTCACTACAATACTTTTACTTACTCTGTAGTCATATGCTGGCAGTTTTCCCAGTAACGCTTGATATCTAATTATCTGATTTATCATTGGATGAAAAGCATATATTTTCAAATTCTGTCCTACCAGGAGCAAATCATTAAGCATCTCTGAGCTTTGATTTTTGTTATGGATTAAACTAATATAAAAAAGTACTGACCTCCTATGAGTTTTGTAATGGTTAAATGAAATTATTTATGGAATAAACACAGCATACTTCATGCCATATATTTCTAAATTAAAAAGTTACCATTTATACTGGTTAGAGGTAATAATAATGATGATGACAAGAATCATGATGAGGATATGATGATAGTGTTTGCATAACACAAACCCTGACTCTTCATGAATTATACATGTTTAGATGGTGGAATTTAATTAAGAAACTTATGCTTTTTTTTCCCACAAAAGTCACATTCAATAAAGTGGTTTAATCAAAGCATGGAGAAAAATCTGTGAATGCCATAATTTGTGCAAGACTTAAAAATAGCAAAATGTAGAGTCATAGCCAACTAATTCTAATTTAATGTAGGAAAGAAAAATATTTCAAAATAATGAGTAATTTGACAATGTTCACTAAAGAAACTTTAAAATCTAGAAGTTGCAATACATTAGGAACTCTGGACGTTTGAAAAAATATTGACAAACTGTTGTAAAATTTTTACTTATATTTATATTATCTACCTGAGGAACTTTATGCCAAGCATAGTTTAATTATAGCACTATCAAATCTATAGGTAAAACATAGAATCCAGGGCAAATATCCCTCATTTTTTAACAAGTTGGAAAAGCAAGTTCAATTTAGAAACACAACTGGATTTCTAGAGTATCTGAAGTAGGCAGAATAATGGCCTCCAAAAGATGTCCCATGTCCTAATCCCTGGAATCTGTTGATATATCACCTTACAAGAGAAATAAATAATTAATCTTGGAGATAGTAAGGAGATTATCCTATATTGACTAGGTGAGTCCAATGTAACCACAAGAGGACTTAGAAGAAAATGTTAGAATGATAAGATACAAGATTTCACCTCATGTTGCTGATATTAAAAATTTACACTGAGCCAAAGAATACAGGAGACTTGCCAAAGTGACTAATAACAATTAAACAGATTTTTCTCTTGAGCTTTCAGAGAGAAACACAGCCTTCCCTGCGATAACTTGAGCCCAGTAAGATCATACATACAACTCAGTAGCAAAATAAACCCAAACAAAGAAAAAAAGTACACAAAATCAAAAAGGCCCAAACACTCAAATTAAAAATTGGCAGAGAACCTGAAGAGACATTTTTCTAATGACAATGTACAAATGGTCAACAGGTATGTAAAAATGTTCTCAGCATCATTAATCATCAGAAGAATGCAAATCAAATTCTGGATGAGGTGTCACTTCACACCTCTTAAAATGACTATTATCAGAAAGCTAAGATAAGTCAAGTGTTGTCCATGATGTGGAGTAAAGGAAATTCTTGTGCATTGTTGGTGTGAATATAACTTTGTATAGCCATTACAGAAAACAGTATGCAGGTTCCTCAGAACTTAACAAAGAACTACCATAGGGCGCAGCAATCCAACAGAAAACATGAACAAAAAAAAAAAATAGCTAAATCATTCTTCATCAAAATTAAAACATTTGTGTTTTAAAGGACATCATGAAAAAAGTGGAAATGCAACACAAATTGGAGAAAATATTTGCAAATCATGTGTACAAAGACTTGTATACTAAGTATATGTAAAGAACTCTTGAAGTTCAATAAGACAAATAAAAATAGGTCTATTAAAATAGACAAAGGAAAAGTAAACATTTTTCCACAGGAAAGTAAAATGATTAAGAAAGAATAAAAAATGACTATTAACCTCATAGTAATATTGTCATAATTAGCTGTTAGGAATGGCAAGTAAAAACCACAAGAAGATATAACTTCATATGCCCTAGGGATGCTATAATCAAAAAGAGAGATTGAAAGCAATATTCATGAGGGTGTGAAGAACTTAGAACCTTATATATTGCTATTAGTAATGCAAAATGAGGCAGACACTCTAGAAAACATTTTGACTGTTACTACTGTTACTAAAAATCTTACACTTAGAATTATCATAGGATTTAGCAATTCCATTCAGATATACACCCAAGGGAAAGGAAGCCATATAACTATACAACTCTTTCACATTATGATTATTCATAATAACCTCAAATGGAAACAAGTCAAATGTCTATCAACTAAAAATAGATGTAATGTGCTATACATACACAAGGTAGTATAATGTAGCAATAAATGTATGAATATGCATGCTACAATAGGAATAAATCTTTAAAATGTTATGCTAATTGAAAGAGGCCAGTCACAAAAGACCACATAGTGTATGAGTCCACTTACATGCCATGTGGTGAACAGGCAAGTCTGTAGAGACAGAAAGTATGTTTGAGGTTGCTTTGAAATGAAAGCGGTGAAGGAGAATTAGGGATGACTGCTAATGGGTATGAATTTTCTTTTGGGAATGAAGAAAATATTATAAAATTGATTATGATGATGGGAGCAGACCTCTGTGAATATACTAAAAAATACTGATTTTTTTTTTTGTATCTAACCTGCTATAAATGTTCTGAGAACATAAAGGGAGTAGTTTCATATTTTTGGGGGTGTGAGGTGTATGAATAACTTAATTTAGCTTAATTTTAATTCTAAGTAGCATTAAATAATATGAGCCTAATGATAGAGGTGATAATGAACAGAAATTATGTGGTAAGTAGTCTATAATCCTGATGAGCGAATGTTGGAGAGATGAAGGAAAATAGTAAAATATAAGTATAGGAAGTTAATATGTAAGTAAAGCTTGGATAAAGCTGCCAAGGTGAGTTTGTTGTACAGTATGCATAATTTGGAGCAAGCAAAAGTTTCTTAGAAGAAAAAAGTGGTGGTAGCAGATATGGATGCTCTAGTAACTTTTAGAATCCAATTCAATTTTAATAATGCTAATGCAGTTGAAGGTTGTATTTTAGGCAACCAAATACTTATAAAATCCATTACATAATGTGTTTGTAATGTCTGGAAACATGGACGGATATAGCTAATGAATGGTTCACAATAAAAGATCCTGTTGATACACTGTCCCTTGGCACGAACACATAGTTTTGTGTACTCGCAGAAGTTACATCTAACATAGTGCATTAATGCAGAATTTTTTCTATTTCTGTCTATACACCTTGATATGTTACCTAAGATGATTTTTATTGCTCTGATTTTTACTGAATATAATCTGTGTTTAGCATATCCCAAAAGTAATTATGTGGAGAGTTCAAAAATCTTTTTCTACATTTCCAGACTTTGTAGCTACCCTTTCAACAACATATCACTATTAATATAATCTCTCCATATATCCACACCACTAGTTTATGATTCTCACATACCCTATATTTTTTACATTTATTTTTAAACTTGGAGATAAGTTTATACGAAGACAAAAATCTGTGTCCTTAGCAATGGGTATACAAACCATTCGAACAGAAACCGAAAAGAACAGATAATGGAATGCAAAATGTCTCACAAACTTTTAAATACTATAAATATCAAATCACAAGTTTATTTATTAGGAGCAAATTGATTACCTAAAAATAATTTGCCATTCTTTGCTGCCAAAATCATATTTTGATTGTCTTTATCTTAATTTTGTTTTTTCAAGTTCAGGATACATAGGAATAAGAATGAAAGTAAATGGATCTTATAATTTATATTCATAATGAATAGTATCAACCTAACCTTGGTACTTCCTGGATACAGGAACAAGTGCTAAAGTAATTGTCTATGGATAAGGATTTAATTTTACTTTACACAGCTTTCAGAGTTATTACAGAGTCAATTTAAAAGTAAGAGTGCTACAATATAATAATAGTTGTTCACTGACGAAGCTTGCACAGAGAATCCATAATTAAATATCCAATTAATATTGCTTACCTATGGTACACGAGTTTAAAAGAGACTAGCTTTGTAAAGAATTTTATCAAGATTTCCTTAGCATGAAAAGGGTACTAATTAAGGGAAGCAAGTGGGTTTGTTAAGTCTCAAGCTAGCAGTTGGCTTTATGCTGATGAATTCCTGTATCAGCTCGACTTTTCAGGGCTAGTACAGTGTGATACTTTCTTTTCTCTTTTGCTCTTCTTTTCATGTGTCAGATTGTGAGCAATGAGCTTGAATCTTTCTAATCTATCCCTCAAGAGTAATCGGTTTTCTATTTCATACATGCTGTTCTTAGCACTTGGAGGAGATAGGAAAAGCAGAGATGTCTTGACCAGAAAACAACATAAAACAATTTATATAAAATTGCTGCTGTCACCAAATTCATTAAAAACTTCAATTAATAAATATTTGCAATTAGTCAGCTTTTTGTGGGTACTTAGTGATATGCAGTTAAAGTTGAGTGTGAAGGCAGAGTAATCTTTAAGATGGTCTATATTCCCTCTCCTAAGACTTGGATTGCTATTCCTAATTTGCTCTTTACTGAATGATACTGGACAACATCTTAAGCCTTTTTGAACTAGGGAAAATAAATGAGACAAGATACATTAAATGCTTTCTGAAACTACAAAGCACAGGGCATGTTTAGGAGTTACTGTGATAGCTGCAAATAAAAAGAAAAATGTAGAAGCCTGTATAATCAAACACAATGGGGATTTCCTAAAGTTGCATCTTTATCTGTGTCAGTGTCTCTCAAAAGGTAGGAATAGATAACAGTAATTCTCATCCACTTGGAGACTGTGGTATACATAGAAATGATAGTATTTGTAAGGCATGTTGAAGTAGGTGGGCAAAGTTGCTTACACTTAAGTTGACTATCTGCTCTGGAAAATTGAGAGGGTTAATAATTTAGCACAGAGAGAATCCATTTTGCTTCCCTGGTGGCTCAGATGGTAAAGAATCTGCCCGCAATGCAGGAGACCTGGGTTCAATCCCTGGGTCAGGAAGATCCCCTGGAGAAGGGAATGGCAACCCACTCCAGTATTCTTGCCTGGAGAATCCCAAGGACAGAGGAGCCTGGCCGGCTATAGTCCGTGGTTTCACAAAGACTCAGACATGACTTAGTGACTAATACCAACAACACAATCCATTTGTAACCAACTACTGTGAGGCAGAAAACTTTCCCTGTGCATATGAATATCCTCATTATTCTAATTTCACAAATTTATTGTAGGGACTGGAAACCTGCACTTATTGTGTTACCTACTCTTTGAAACTGTACTTCAAGGGACATATTGTAGATATATGGGCTGACCTAATTTGTTCCTGAGTATATATATTTTTTTAACCCAGTAAAGAAAGTAGTTTCAGAATAATCATGCATGGAAACAGTACTTTGTCAATATCAATTAGAGTAGTATGAAAAAAAGAAAAACAATTTTAAGTTCAGAAGACCTGGTTTACTTCCCAGTTGTGAAAATTACTGTGATCATAGAAATATCGTTTAACCTATCTTTGCCTTAGTTTCCTTGACCATCAAAATGGGAATAATTTATATCCTTTAAAGTGTCTTGGTGGAAAAGGAAATGACAACCCACTCTAGTATTCTTGCCTGGAAATTTCCATGTATAGAGAAACTTGGAGGGCTACTGTCCATGGGATCAGAGAGTTGGACACAACTGAGCACACATACGCATATACAAATGGTCATGGTGGAGAACAAGAAGGAGAATATTTATGCAAACACATTATAAGCCTCCAATTTCTTATAACTGTCAGAAGTTGTATTATTCTTATTGCATTTACCTTGGAATGTAGAGATTAATTTCTTATTTGAGTTTGGTGATTATTTTAAAAGTAACTGCAAAGTTACACAATAACTCACTTGAAATAGATGACTTGTTTGTGCTCAACAGAGTATCTTCCAGAAAACATTTGCAAAATGACAAGTAGAAATCTATCAGGAAGATTGATGTGGTAGGATAATACAGCTTATCACTGTAACTCTTCATTATAGTGTTCAAATGCTCATAAATGTGATTCTGAAATAATTTTATGTATCAAAAATAAACATTAAATTGTGATTTGATAAGGCAGACCTATAGTTTGAAAATAAAATACTACAGAAAATGGAATGTTATTCCAGAGAAAGTTAATATATCATCTATCAATCTTGCCAATAGTGTTGCTAATTCATAATTTTGACAGCAACACATTGCAAATTATTCACAAGGGGAAAAATTGCCAAAACCTTTTATTGCTTAATTAAGGAATCCATATACAATTGATTATATATGTCTTATTAAATGTTGTGCCTCTTTAGAAGATTTGTTAATTCAATCATACAACAAATTTTAATTGAAGCACTGCTCTTAATCAGGCATATAGAGGATAAAGAGGAACTCTGGCTAGGACCTCAGAAAGCCTGCTGTGTTGATGGAAGATTAACATAATAATTGTAAATATAATATAAAATATTATAATTACAAGATAAATTTCTATGAGAATGATACTTGATTTTCTTGTTGAAATAAAGAAAATTTTAGGGATGAAATTCTTTGAGAAGACCCAGACTGATGCTAATTTGCATAAAGCCTTTCTTAGTAATGCCAATGTCGCACATCCTTATTTTGTTAATAGAGTGCTCCCATCATCTAATATATATACACACTGAAAGAATTTTTACTTTATTTTCTACTGTCAAGTCAGTCTGAAGTAATTGATGAGGTTAAAAAATGGGGGAGAGAGTAGAAAAGAGGAAAAAATAAATACTTAGGTTATACAATCAAAAAATAATAGGTGCATTGATGTTTGGTAATTGTGGATTAGATAGGAGGATTTACATATTTACTTCTTCATGTGTCTTTAAAGAATTAGGGCTAGGTTTCTATGAAGAAAGTCAAGGGTGAAAATAGTCCTGATAATAGCAAGAAGAATGAGCTGAAAAAAAAGTCAGAGATTTTATTTTCTTCTTGAAGTTTGTAGAGTTTATGAGTATTGCAATGGTATCCCTATTTGTACACAATTTGTAATGCTATTTTTCTGGAGGAAAATATTAGTTGACATTTCACAAAAACTAATGTTTAAGCTTGAAATTATTGCATTACACATACTTGAGGGGGGATCCCCAAAGAGAAATGTAAACAGGTCTACAGTCAGATGTTATATCCAGGCTATTCAGCCAGCATGCATTGGGTGCTTTCTACGAATCACAGCATAGATAAAGAAAGACATAAAAAATGAAGTACACAATTGTACTGAAATGTGGTAAAAGTAAAGATGAACATGAGGTACTCTATAACTCTTGGGAGATATTTTTATTTGGAGGCTTATATTTGGGGGTTCATAGAAAGTGCTTTAGAGGCAGTTTGGTCTGAAGTTGCTCCTAAAGAAAAACTGAAAGTAAATCAGGCCCAGTAGATGGGTGAAATCATTCCAGATTACCAAAATTTACTGCACAATGGAGCAAACATGTTCCATCAAAGAATATTCAGGGACTATGGATTTATAGGGGCTTCCCTGGTGGCATAGAGGGTAAAGAGTTTGCCTGCAATGCAGGAGACCTGGATTCGATCACTGGGTTGGGAAGATCCCCTGGAGAAGGAAATGGCAACCCATTCCAATATTCTTGCCTAGAGTATCCCCATGGACAGAGGAGCTTGGTGGGCTACAGTCCATGGGGCCGTGAAGAGTCAGATATAACTGAGTGACTTCACGTTCACAATTTTTTGGTGATTTATATAAAAAGCTTCCATCTTCTATGAATTTATAGAAGAGAACAAAAGATTCACACTGAAATATATTTGAAAAGGTGACTGTTAAGGAGATGTATTATATATATTCTATATACTCATAAAGTACAAGGATTTTTTATTTATTTTGACTTTTATAAAGAGAAGAGAATGTTGGAATATAAGAGAACAGTGAATCTACAAATTAAGCAAAGGCTTAATACACCAGAGTGACTTCAGTGACAATATTAATAATAGAATGTAACATTCCCTGGGGCTTCCCAGGTGGCTCAGTGGAAAAGAATCCACCTTCCAATCAGGTGGCACAGGTTCAATCTCTGGGTTTTGAAGATCCTCTGGAGAAGGAAAAGGCAACCCACTCCAATATTCTTGCCTGGGAAATCCCACGGACAGAAGAGCCTGTGAGCTACAGTCCATGGGGTCACAAAGAGTTGGACACACCTGAGCATTCATTCACATAACCCTCCCACCAAAAGAACACAAGATACTGAAATTCAGATATCTCATTTGTTAAATGAAAGTATTGATCTTGTCTCTAAATTATTTGACAAATATAGCATTCTATAAATATTTTTTATTTGAGGTATAGTTGATTTATTCTGCAAGTCTTTATAGAAGTTTTCTTTTCCCCAATCAAAATAGTTCTCCATTATATACCTTTAAAGGCAACTTAAAAACCCTACAGTTTAGATTATGCTACCATTTTCTATAGCTTCTCCTGGTTCCTCTTACTTGACATCCCATGAAAGGATACGATATATCTGATTTTCTGTTTAATTGCAAGTAATATCATTTCACTGTTATCCATTCACAAGTAGGTCAAGGCCTTGAGGAGGTGAAGTAGAATAAGTAGAAAGATATGGTACTGCCTCAAACTAAAGGCTTTACAAGTTACAAAGTCTTGAAAATAAATATGAATTTTGAATAGTTTCTCTTTTTTTCTCCCTGGGGTCATCTTATGGCTTTTAATAAAAATAATGAACAAACCAGAATCTTAAAAGTGTAGATGAAGTGAAAATTTTTGAGTTAAGCAATGGAGAAGATCATTATCATGGGTGAGAGAGTTTTAAGTATGTTTTTTGCCCCCAAAAACACAGATAAATAATAACCTCAAGGAAATGTGTACCAAGGACATTGATGTTGGTATAAACTTCCAACACATAGGAGTGAAATTTTATCACATATTTTTTATTCCATTTGAATATAACCCAGGTCATCATTCTGTTGAGAAAACAAAAACTCAGTCAACATTGAAATAGGACATTCCCAATTTCCATGATATTCTACAGGAGCCTTGAATTTACATCATTCAAAAATTGGGGAAAACATCTCATGTTTAGTTCCTCATCATACCAAATTCTGATGTTCCTTCTTCTTTAGGAGCAAGCTTGGACACAGGAATATTCAAAACACCAAGTATAGTTCTAGCCTTCTCAGAAGCTATCTTACTTGAGCTATGTTCTTTGTGTTTGACCTAGTAGTGCAAAGTACAGACAGGGACAGTAAGCATGGCACATAATCAAGTGAGCTTGGTTTCAGGTTATGACCTGCTAAATTTGTGTGTGGTTTGTTTTACTCTTCATTCTGTTATTGGTATGAGAAAGGAGTCTCTTAATGAAGTCATCTAAGAATGAAAGATGTCCTTGTTATTAAGTTCTTAGTAGGGATGTTTGCCTATTTGTTCAAACTTCAGTTATGTTCTTTGCAAATTGACTCTTACAGTTTCAAGAATGTAGATTCTTCTTTGTACCTTGTCTTCATAACAAGGAAATTACTAGCTAAATCATGTAAATTAATATATTGTGTGTCTAATAAATGCAGAAAGGCTTTCCTCACATGAATGTATAACTTTTTGATTGTACCTTACACATCTCCTGATCAAATGCATACTTATTTTTAACAAAGTACATTAACCTTGTCAAGTAGAATAGGCTTCATTTCTGTTCAGTTCTGTTCATAACTCTTACATTGGCAACATGAATCTTGTAAATATCTCTTGACTGAAAAGAAGCTCACTTTATGCTTAATGTCTTTATACTTTTCTGATTATTACTTCTGGTCACACAGTCATCCTATTGAGATTCACCTATATGATAACAAGCAGGATGATCTACCAGAAAAATCTCAAGAATCACTCCCTACATAATTTTAGGAAATAGCATAATTCAGGGGTGTTTGCACTCCCCATTCAGCTCAGATGACCAGTTTTCATCTTCTTTGGACTTGGCAAAAGCAAGTTTGAAGCCTGTCAATGAATTTTTAAAAATCAGCTGTATATTTGGAAGAGATACAATATATATATGAATTCTAAAGTAATCTGAGATTTTTATAATATACATGATGACTTCTGCTCCTCAGAATGAAGGAGAGAGAAAATGTATGAATTTTTTTCTCCCCGAATACATTACTGCCATGGTTTTCAAAAAATAGACCATTTTTTTCTTTTTAATAAATTACCCCATGAAACTTGCTATCACTTAATGAAGGCAATAGATTTGCTAGATATGGCTATTTACATAGATATCAGTAGGGGAATGATGTTACACTCTATCCTTATTTGAACTAGAATTCAACTTTCACTATAGTCACCTGTATAGACACAAAACATATGAAAATAGAGGAAGTTTCTCAAAAATGTTTAGTATTCATAATTGTGTAAGTGTACTTTTTGGAAAAGGATAAATGTTTTTTAGTTAAATGAGAATGAATGAAAAGTTGATTGGTCATCTCTAGGTATTTAATATGTATGATTCTAATACCTTGAAGACTGATTTAGTGTTTCAGGATGGAAAATATTGACAGTGCAGATAATTTTGGCTGAAATAAGAACATTTCCTGCTGGATTTTGAAGCATCTTGTCCTTGAAATATATTTTCAGAATGTATTCCAATTACACATTGTTTGTATAAAAATTTCTATCAGGGTGTATAGCTTATGTAGACACTAGTCTACAATTCTGTTAGACTGTAGTAGATCACAATTTCCTACAGGTCGTTGTTTCTCAAAATGTCTCAGACCCATCTGCAACAATATCACCTACCAATATATCAAGGAAGATTAACTTTTTGCAGAGTTCACTGTTTCACACATTATGATTTCTCATTTTGTATGTAACCTATTTTAATTAATGAGTGTATGGTATCCCCTCTCCCTCAGAAGAAACATTTCAAAGTTTCACGAGATCCACGTCTGTGAAGGCCCTCTTCTGTCTCATGGACCTCTTTATTCCATACAATTGGAAAGTTTTTGTTCTTACACATATTTAATCATTAATATCTAAAAGAGTTTGAATCCACAAAACTTGGTTGACAAAGTAAATGGATTAAAATGAAAAAGTGAAGAAATTTGATAATTAACTTTTTACAATTTTGTGCGAAAACTACAGATTGGATTGCATATTGAGTTGGAAGTGTTATCAAATTAAGTATTATTAAAAGCCGAGAGATCAGTTCTTCTGCAATTCTAATATTTGGTTTTCCAGTATCTGCTTGATTATTTCTGGTTGTACCTTTCAACTTCACAAAGCAGACAATTCAATGTAGAGTGTGTCTCTTAAATTTTTATCTCCCTTGTACTTAAGATAGATTTATTGCATAATATCTAATTTTCTTCTATAGAGTGACACAGAGTAATTCTTCATTATGTTGACAATATTGCAGATATTTGGAAATACCTGTCAAGAGTTTTTATAGTATTCTCTCTACTTCTCTAAGCATTCCTAATGCTTTAATCATCAGTTATATTAACAAATCAAAATGCCTAAAGACATCTAGTTTTACATGTGACTAGTCTCAGAGAAGATAAACAACAGTTTGTTGATATGTATACATCTAAATGGGCTTCCCTAGTGGTTGAGACAGTGGAGTATCTGCCTGCAATGCAGGAGACCTGGCTTTGATCCCTGGATTGGTAAGATCCCCTGGAGAAGGGAATGGCAAGCCACTTGCAAGGGGTCAGCATGACCAGCATTTACAGTGAGAATTTAGATTAGAAATTAGATTATATCCTTCAGAAATAGATTTAACTGGAAAAAAAAAAACTCTATCTCTGTCTCTATGTATGTTAACTACAGTGCCTTAAATATTCTAGAATTAGCTGCCAGCACTGATTTGTCTCCAATAACACCAGTGCTGAAGCTTGCATGATTCTTGTGGTTTTTCTTTCATGGATACAAGATGACTGTTGCAGCTTCTATTGTTAAATCCACGTTTGAGAGAGAGCTGTAGGAAGAAGAAAGTTTCTTGCCTATGCCAGGAAATAAAAGGTTCACTTAGGAATCCTGAAAAAGTCTTGCACTTACCATTTTCACTGAATGTTAGAGCTGTGAATTGAGGTATGGGTCAGTCAACCACAGTGTATGCTTTATGTATCTTCAGATCTTAGACATGTACCCTGTTTAGGAAAATATTTGTTTAATTTACTCCTCTATGTAATGCTTTCCTGAGTAATAAGCATTCTGGTCATCTTTTTATACACATAATTCTATATTAACAATATTGATAAGAATTAACTTAGTTGAATATTAATAAATTATATAATTGTTTCATATCATTTGATGATCATGATTGTGACATCTCACTTGCCTAAATATCTTGCTTTGGCCAGTGACACAGGTTTAAAAGTGACAAGTGCTATATCCAAGAAAGCCATCATAGGATTGATTCCATCTTTGCTTTTCTTCCTATGCCACAAGAATGGCATGTCCCAAATAAGGACTACCCTTTCAGCATGATCCCTGACAGACAGCAGATGATAAAAAACAGCAGGCAGTATCTGTCAACAAGTATCATGAATAACAATTTTTTGTTGTCATAAGTCCCTGAGATTTTAGGAGTTTTAGTTATTCCTCAAAATTTGGGAAAATCTGACTATTCTATGAATTTTTTCATAGATAGTAATACTTCATATATTTTTTCTAATGTGACATTCAGCATAGATATATGATGTAAGCCTAGTTTTTGTCATTTATCAAAGAACTGATGTTCAGAGAGGTTTAATCCATTTCTTAGAGGCCTTACAGTGAATAACTCAGTCTCCAGAGTAAGACTCACTATTCCACATACATTCTTACTATTAAGAAGCTCCATGAAAAATAAGCAAATTTGATCTTTATTGTATAGCTGTATTAAGGAACTCTCAGATTGAATTGCTACTTTTTACCATATGATTGGCTCAGATGGGGGTAAAATAAAAATTTCTTGTCTCTTCAGCATAAATATTTTCAAGTGTGGCATCATAGTAAAATAATCAAAGCAATAAATATCTTTTAAAAGTAGATGACATCAATCTCTTTAATTCCACCACATAGATTTTCTAGTATAGTTCATTACTAACTTTGAGTTTCTGCTCTAAAAGTGACTATTTCTTGCAATACATTTTATAGTCAGAAGGTATATAGATAAAATTTAAATAGAAATGGATAACCTTTGAATCAATTCAGTGAGAGGAAATTTTATACACAATGAACTTTCTGGGAGAAATAAATTTTCCATGTAATTTAATATTTTGGATTTCCCAAATGTGCCAATGATAGGGCCTATCACTGTGACACTAATTCATATTATCACACGTGTTTTCTATAAATCAGATGTTCTACTCAGTAGTTTGGAAGGTTTCATACACAAGTAGAATGCTCCAAGTTTCTGAATATACTCTTAACTGTAATTAGTGGGAGAAAGATGATGTAAGTGCTTCAGAAAGCAGACATGGATCATGTTGTATTTAATAAATTTTATCCTCTTTACCTAATTTAGGGCTGCTGTGAACAGCATGAGGCTCCCACCCCTCACTTTTCTCCATTAATTTCTGGTTGTTGAATATAAAACTATTACAAAAGATGGAGATACACATCCTCTGTTTCCCATAATTTGCATTTCTCCCACTCTCTTCTACCTCAGGGCAATGTGATTACAGAGTTGTCTAATTGAGATAGTCAATTTAAGGATGATGAAATACAGAAAATAATTATAAGCAGGGTTCATTAGACAAAATTAAGGCAGGGTCTACAGTAAATCTCATCCCCTGCACAGCATTTGACATTCAAGACTATTTTTATGGATCTTTAACTGCCATATTTTTTCCTCCAAATGCTTAATTAGAACATAGGGCTTCCTACTGATGGTTACAAGATCATTCAAAAGTAATCTGATGAACTCTCTCTAGATTAAAAAGCTTATCAAAGGTAGGTAGCTTATCAATGTCTCTACTCATCTAACCTGATTTTTTAATAACAGAAAAAATAATTATTTTAATAACATCACTTAATAACAGAAAAATTTCAGCTCTATACAATGATAAGCATTTTTTTAAAGCTCATATGTCTGTGTCAGCTCAGTTCTAGGTTGATCTAGCCTGAATTCTTTGTCTAGGTACACACTTTCTCTCATTCTCTCTTCTCTCTTCTGGCTGGCTGGCTGTCTCTGTCTCTTACCCACATCCACATCCACAGTCACCGCCCGCCCCCCCCCCCGCCCCCACAACACACACAAATACAAAACCAAAATTGAAACTTACAGCACAGAAATGCTGTGCTGTGCTTAGCTGTTCATCATGTCTGACTCTTTGTGACCCCATGGACTTAGCCCACCAGGCTCCTCTGTCCCCGGTGATACTCCAAGAAAGAATATTGGATTGGGTTGCCATGCACTCCTCCAGGGGATCTTTCCAACTCAGGGATCAAACCCAGGTCTCCCCCATTGCAAGAGGATTCTTTACCATCTGAGCCACCAAGGAAGCCCAAGAAAACTAGAGTGGGTAGCCTATCCCTTCTCTTGGGGATCTTCCAGACACATGAATTGAACCAGGGTTCCCTGTATTGCAGGCAGATTCTTTACCATCTGAGCTACCAGGGAAGCCTAGTGCTCAATTCAAATGTGGTCTAATCCTCAGGAGTTAGAATTAAATGCATTCAAATAATGGGAAGGAAATAGTGTGCAGATAGGTAAGTTTAAATGCTAGATAGAATTAGATTTTTAAGTTTGCATACATAACAATTCCTCTCACTCCATTCTTCATGTATTAGAAAACCATCAAATAACCTTAATCTCCTCAAAGTGGACACATTTGTCAATGATAACAATGGGCAGACTTTTTTTTTTTTTGCATCACTAAACTTACTGAATCAAGTTTGTTGTCTTCTGTAAGACATAATTCTCTTTTTATAAATAATATGGAAGAGACTCTTTTTTAAAAAAATGATATTTAACGCAGTATTTTAAAAACCAAAGTCAATGCAGAATATCCACAATGAGTTAATTATCACATTTTAAACAAAGAGATGACCATATTATTTTTCTATTGTGTCAGATTTCAATCTCAGCATGGCACTATTGTGTTTTGTTTTTGAAAACCAGTTGGATTTTTTTTGCGTGTTGTTGTGGTTGTTATATCCCCCTACCCCAGCTTTGTAGCTTTATTGAGATACAATAGACAAATAAGATTGTCTGTGTTTAAGGCATATAATGTAATTCAACTTTTCAAATCCATTGTTAGATACATACTTTAACTAATATAGCATTTCTGTTCTAATGTTTAAGCATATTAGCATGAAAATCCTTAAAATTTTAGTGCCATACAATGGTACTAAATGGATCATGGCAGACAAAAGAGGAATTCAAAAAGGCCTGGACATAAATGAAAAGAAATTAATTATTTTTAAAACTTAGAGTCAATACATCACATGCTCTGTTCACATCCTGCACTAAGTTAATTAATAATAATTTTTAAAAATGATTGTTTGCTAGTAAAAGATTTTTGGATGGTTACTAGAGTAAAATCTGACAAATTTTGTAAAAGGTTTAAAATTTGTTTTAATTACATTCTTATTAAATTTAAGTACTATAATAAAGAAACTAGAAATTTTCACTCTGTCTCCCTCTAGGTATGGTGCTTTGATTTACTGTATTTGAATTAAACTCTTTATATTTATTTTTATAGTTTATTGGCTAGTGGATATTCTTCAGTCCAAATCCTGTCTCTAATCTTTTTTGAGATCTCACTTACTCAATATACTAAAACCTTAATTGAGCTTCAGCTTGTGGGATATTGTCTTGCTTTTTCTTATCTCTGGCTGTTGTCATTAGAGAATTTGCCTCTTCCTCCAGAAGTAACCATGGTGAGCTATGTGGTTCTTTTACAAAATATGTGCTTATCCAGTAGAACTGTACCTTAAAGTCTGAATGATATGCCTCAGGATGGAGCTGCCAGGAAGAAAATAATGGAAAAGTGAAAAATATAGACTTGATAATTAAACGTACTAAAGCAGATGCTTTATTTCATTCTTCCTTGATACACATTTTCTTTTTTTTTTTTTTTTTTTCATTTCATGTCACTCAACCACTGCTGTCAAGTTGTTTTTATTTTTTTTTTAATTTTTTAATTTAAGGGTGATTGCTTAAAGAATTTTGTGTTTTTCTGCTGTGCATCAACAAGAATCAGCCATAGGTACATGGTGTCCCCTCCCTCCGGGGCCTCCCTCCCATCTCCGTCCCCACCACACCCTTCAGCTACAGAGCCCCTGTTTGAGGTCCCTAATTCATACAACAAATTCTCATTGACTGTTTATTTTACATATGGTATTGTAAATTTCTATATTACACTCTCCATACATCTGCCGGTCTCCCTCCTCTCCTCCCCCGTGTCCATAGATCGGATCTCTATGTCTGTTTCTCTTTTGCCTCCCTGAAAATAAATTAATCAGCACCATCTCTTTAGATTCCATATATGTGTGTCAATATGAAATATTTATATTTCTCTTTCTGACTTAACTCACTTTGTATAATAGGCTCTAGTTTCAACCACCTCATTAGAAGAGATTCAAATGTGTTCCTTTTCATGGCTGAGTAGGATTCCATTGTGTGTATGCATCACAGCTTTTTTATCCATTCATCTGTTGCTTCCATTTCCTAGCTATTGTAAATAGTGCTGTCAAATCTTTGTGTTTCCTTCTTTCTGACTGGCTAATTCACCCTGTAGTAATGCATGTGTGCTGACCAGTTCCACTTGTCCCTGGACTATGAAGTTGGTGAACCTTGCTCACATAATTCAACCACATTTACTACTGAGAATGATCTCCAAGAATATTTTCTTTCTTTTTACTATTTTCTTACTTGTTTGTTACTTATTTATCTTCAATATAGTTAACAGTTTATTCATTTATTTGTTCAATAAAAATTTAATAAAAATCACTCCTTTTGCATGTCCTATGTGAGAAACTGAGAATAAAATCAGCAAAAAATTAACATGGTACCTACTATCAAGAGGGTTTTAGTAAAATGGAGGTGAAGTTGCTCAGTCGTGTCCAACTCTTTGCGATTCCGTGGACTGTAGCCCACCAGGCTCCTCCGTCCGTGGCATTCTCCAGGCAAGAATACTGGAGTGGGTTGCTATTTCCTTCTCCAGGGGATCTTCCCAACCCAGGGATCGAACCCAGGTCTCCCACATTGCAGGCAGACGCTTTAACCTCTGAGCTATCAGGGAAGCCCAAAATGGAGGTAGAGTCAGCTAAATTTTTATTTTGGTTAGATTCTCTGGGCTAATATAAGGTGCACAAGAAGCACATAAAGTACTGACCTTAATCTTGAAAGTCAAGATGGATTGTCAAATGTGACATCTGTTTTAGTGTGATCAAAGAGTAATTGACTGCTTTCAGTGATGAAACTAAGAATAATTTCTTATTTTTCTAAGCAAACAAGCTATTTAAGCAGAGAATCTATATACATAAATACAAGGAATATAAACGATACTTAAAATGTCACTTTCTCCTGATCTTAAGAGCTGCAGTAAATGAAAAGTGAATCAAAGACTTTTCCCAAGAAGATACAACTCTCCACACTTGGTGTAGTGGGGATGATACTGATGACAGAGGCAGGCAGTATGGATTTCTTAGTAGCTTTGGATTGTTGAGAAATTCTGAATCTACCTCTCTCGGGCAGGGAGAAAGTAGTTCTGTCAGAGAATCCCGGCAGTGCTACAGCAGGCTTCTCTAGAAAGAGGATGCAGGGACTTTCACTTCATGAGGCTAGCTCTTGGTTGCCCTGCCTTTCATTGAGCAAGCCCAGTCTCATAGAGTGTGATATGGATATACAAATTCCTCATTAAGTCTTGAAAATTATCTCATTCTGAATTTTGAAAAATGTGTACAGTACAAAAAGCAGTTGTACCTGAATCATATTATTTCATGATATTAAATACATGCAATTGTTTGAGTAGTGACAGTTTGGGGAGTAACAGGTGTTGATTTCATATTTTCCCTAGGGGCACCGATTCCAAGGAAGCAAGTGGTCCCAAGGGGTCTTA
Organism: Odocoileus virginianus; assembly: GCF_023699985.2. Classification (NCBI taxonomy): domain Eukaryota; kingdom Metazoa; phylum Chordata; class Mammalia; order Artiodactyla; family Cervidae; genus Odocoileus; species Odocoileus virginianus. The sequence goes on from NC_069680.1 coordinate 38,095,110, forward strand.
ATAATAATAACAACCACCACCAAGACAATGGTGAGTGTTCACACGCACCAAACAGCAGAAACCAATAGACCAGATAGTGAAAATACAAGTAAAGACTTTGAAAAAAGATTGTATCTGTATCTGGGGTCTTTATGATATGACAATGCATTGTGGTAATAATTGACCTATGGCTCTTTGGCAGAAACCAACAGAATTCTGTAAAATAATTATTCTTCAATTAAAAAAGTAAGTACTTTTTTAAAAAGAGTTTGGAGTTTGGGAATTTAGTGTGTGTGGAGGAAGGGCTGCTTCTTTAATTTTGTTCTCAATATATTTCAAAGAATGTAAGTAAAAGGAAAAAGACATTTGTATCTATACAATGAAAATCAGAAAAAAAAAAAAAGAAAATCAGAGAATTTAAGAGTTATTCTTTTGGAAACATACTTTGAATATATGCAGAATATATTTAGCATGTTCTATAATAATTATTCTAATACATGTGTTTTTTGTTTGTTAATTACATCCTAATTTACACAGAGGAAAATATTACTCATGTTATAATTGAGCAACTGATGCTGTATCAGCGTACGCAAATGGGAAATAGTCATCTTTTCTCTTTTTTCTATGCCTTGTGCCATGGAAAAGGAATACAGAGTGATGTACCTATAAAAAGCAAGGCATTAAAAAAAAAATAGAAAGAAGGACACAAAAAGCTACACAGTCCCCAGTGGATCCAGTAGATTTATGGCTTGTATATTGCAATTGTACTCATATTTATTGGAAACTTGCTATTTTCTGGGTGATATGGCAGGTTCTCAGGAGACAGAGATTATTAGGTCATGCCCTCTGCACCTTAATACCTAAGAATTTTATGAGGAAACAGATATTCCTATAACTTATCACATGCTTTACTGAAAATATAACCAATGTCCAAGCTGCTGCTTCACAGAGGGAGGGATTAATGGTGGGATTTTTGAACATTTCTCAGCACAAAGAAAAATAAACATTTGAAATTTTCCTTTGTATATGCACAAAGAGAATATTTTGTCCTCCAAAGGAAAAAAAAAAAATCTAATAGCATATTATTCTATGTAAAGTTATCAATTACTACATACTTGCTGTCTAGTATTATATGATACCAGAGCATATCTTAATAAATCAATGATCTTTATCTTCTGTATTTTCAAAACTGTCTTGTAGTCTAACTCTCCGAGTTATTTTCCAAGCAAACTGATAAGCAGATGATGAAGTAAGATCATCTTTGAGAATTAGTTAAGGGCCTATCACCATGCTAAATATTTTACTTACAGTATCTCTGACAATTCTCACAAAACCCCAGGAATCTTAATTCTGAAATTAAGCCAAGAAAATGTCAAAATAAAACTAAATTTTTGATCTCAGTTTTATGTGGTGGTGGTGTTGTTTTATGTGTGTATATATGCATTTGTATAGACATGTATTTGCTTATTTACTTTAACTTGATCTGATAAAAGTACTATCTTTTTTAGAATGTAAATATATTTTAATTGTTGCAGTTGAAACTAAGATGGAAAGGAAATGATCTAATCAATTTCTGCCCCCTCTAGACAGAGTCATAATCTTAAAAGCATGTCTGGAAAGTATAGACTTCTAGGTTTCCCAGTGTTGATAATTCTTGAACAGATTTTCAGTGATATAGCTAATAGTCTGGCGCTGATGTAGCTAACAATCTGGCAATATTTAATAACAAACTGGACATTGGATTCTCTTTGATATCTGGGACTGTACCACTAGCTTTCAATTTCTATCCCCTGTTGCTTATGGGATATCAGGTTAATTCTTTGGTAGTTTATGCTGGTGGAAGATTAGTCTAACCTTAGGGTGAAGAAAAAGATGTTGCCTCTCATATTTCTGTCTTTTTTAGAGACTTCCCTCTGTGTAAACCTCTGGACTGTACGTTGATACTACATGTGAAACAGAATGGGATTAACCAAATTAGCTTAATCTGAGTATATTTAGAAAGTAAATCTGAGCATATTTAGAAAGTAAATCTGTTAATCTCTTCCATTAAAAGTGGCTTATTATATTCAAAATGAAATGTGAAAAGGAAGCAAATTCTGTATTCATGATACGCATACATCATAGTTTTAACAGAAAAGCTTTGCTTGAGCCAGATTGCCACCCTTATTCCTTCCTACAGTGTTTAACTGAAGTTCATATTCATACAGGAAAAGACAACTCTATCCAGTTTTCTAAGGATTAAAGCAATAATCTCTTTCATGACCTAGTTTCCTTGAAAAGCCTTGCTTTCTCAGATTTCCTGTAACTGTCCTAGGACCTGGCATTTGTGTTTGCAAGTAATCTGATATTGTTTGAACCATTGCTAACCTTAGAAATGACTCCAAAATCAACTAATTAACTTGTTGCATTAGAAATGAAGGATTATGTGGAAGAATTTATTAAAGTATATATATTTTTCCTTTGGTAACATGTTTGGAAACTGCATTAGCTGTGTTCATATCTTAATTTCTCAACTGAATCCATTGAGTATGCTGATTTTATACATTTTTTGTGAAAGGAATACAACATCATTTGTATGCATTTATGATGATGAAATAATGGGTAAAAGAATTTAAGTGATTAAAGCCTGTGTCAAACTTCTGATGTTAACTGTTTTGTTAAATCCTTGCTTGAAGAAAATGAAAAACAAATACTTCTGTACTGTTCTTCTGTTTAGTGAGTCAACATCTTTATAATGTGACAGTGTACAACCTAGAAAAGAGCCTGGACTTAGAGGACAAATCTATGTTTTGTTGTTTATTCATTAACTGTGAGACCTTGAACAACTTTTGTGAGATAATTTGAAAGGGTGTTAACAATTTCTGTTTCCAGTACAAACTGTTTAATATATAATAACCATTCAGTAAGCAAAAGCTAATTTAAAATATAAATGAATTTTCTCCATATTTTATTTTTATCCTCTTTCTTTTTTTCTTTACATCCACCTTCTTGGTTTTTCTCTTTTCTTTACCTTTTGCCATTTTGAGCCACATACACAAAATGACACATAGACATTTACTAGAGCTAAGAAAGTGGTATATGACTGGAGTGGTATGATTGTTGTTGTTCACTCACTCAATTGTCTGACTCTTTGCACCCCCATGGACTGCAGCACACCAGGTTTCCCTGTCCTTCACTATATCCCTGAGTTTGTGCAAACTCTTGTCCATTGAGTCAGTGATGTCATCCAACCATCTCATCCTCTGTACGTCCTCATCTCCTGCCCTCAGTCTTTCCCAGCATCAGGGTCTTTGCCAGTGAGTTCACTCTTCCCATCAGGTGGCCAAAGTATTGGAGCTTCAGCTTCTGCATCAATCATTCCAGTGAATATTCTGAAACAATTTCCTTTAGGATTGACTGGTTTGATTTCCTTGCAGTCCAAGGAACTCTCATGAGTCTTTTCCAACACCCCAGTTCAAAAACATCAATTCTTTGGTGCTCAGCCTTCTGTATGGTCCAAGTCTCACATCCATACATAAACACTGGAAAAACCATAGCTTTAACTATACAGACCTTTGTCGGCAAAGTGATGCCTTTGATTTTTAATATGCTGTCTAGGTTTGTCATAGCTTTTTTTCCAAGGAGCAAGTTTTTTTGTTTTTTTTTTTTTGGTAGTGGTGTTGTTAATTTCATGGCTGCTGTCACCATCTGCAGTGATTTCAGAGCCCAAGAAAATAAAGTCTCTCACTGTTTCCATTGTTTCACCATCTATTTGCCATAAAGTGATGGGACTGGATACCATGATCTTAGTTTTCTGTATGTTGATTTTTAAGCCAGCTTTTTCACTCTCCTCTTTCACCTTCATCAAGAGGGTCTTTAGTTCCTCTTTGTTTTCTGCCATAAGGGTGGTGTCATCTGCATGTCTGAGGTTATTGATATTTCTCCTGGCAAACTTGATTCCAGTTTGTGCTTCCTCCAGCCTGGCATTTCACATGACACACTCCACATATAAGTTAAACAAACAGGGTGAGAGCCTTGATGTACTCCTTTCCCAATTTGGAACCAGTCTGCTCCAAGTCTGGTTCTAAATTGCAGCTTCATGACCTGCATAGAGGTTTCTCAGGAGGCAGGTAGGGTGGTCTGGTACTCGCATCGTTTAAGAATTTTCCAGTTAGTTGTGATCCACATAAAGGCTTTAATTTAGCATAGTCAGTGAAGCCAAGAAGGTTTTCCACCACCCCTGCCCATCCCCCAGAATTCTCTTCCTTTTTCTATGATCCAATGGATCTTGGCAATTTGTCTCTGCTTCCACTCCTTTTTCTAAATCCAACTTGAACATCTGGAAATTCTCGATAAGCATACTGTTGAAGCCTAGCTTGGAAAATTTTGAGCATTTGTTTCCTAGCATGTGAAATGAGTGCAATTGTGCTATAGTTTGAACATTCTTTGGCATTGCCCTTCTTTGGGACTGAAATGAAAACTGACCTTTTCCAGTCCCGTGACCACTGCTGAGTTTTCCAAATTTGCTGGCATATTGTATGCAGCACTTTCACAGCATCATCTTTTAGGATTTGAAATAGCTCAGCTGGAATTCCATCACCTGCACTAGCTTTGTTCATAGTGATGCTTCCTAAGGCCCACTTGACTTCACATTCCAGGATGTTTGGCTCTAGGTGAGTGATCACACCATCGCAGTTATCTTGGTTATTAAGATCTTTTTTATATACTTCTTCTGCATATTCTGGCCACCTCTTCTTAATATCATCTGTTTCTGTTAAATCCATGCCATTTTTGTCCTTTATTGTGCCCAATGAGAGAATTGCTTGAAAATCAGTTTATTTGATTTTTTTTAATTGCCTGACTGGTGGTTTGTGTTTATTGATTTTTTAATTTTTAATTATTTAAAATTATTAAAGGTAAGTGCCTTGGCCTGTTTTTACAATGGAGTAGGACAGAGACCTATCTCTGTATGTTCTTATCCATTATGCTGTTGTACAGATATATCATTGTAAATATAGCTTCAGAGATGTTACATATAATTGGAATAGTTATGAAACTTTTCTGACACCCCATTAAGTAGGTACTGTTTGAATCTGCAATTTCTTTTAATTTGCCATATCATTAAACCTAAACCATTGTTAATTTAGGAGGGGAATTATTTGAATAGATATGAAAATAAATTTGCTGCTACTACAATCAAAGATACTAATTAAGTAGTATCTCCTTCTCTCTTTTTCTTCCAATGGAATATAAAATTCTATTGGATGCATTGTCCAAAGTAAAACCTTACATGAAAGGGTAGAAATCAATTTTTTCAGAATTTCTTTCTGCTTTATGATTTAAAATATAATAATTATAAAATAACATTAAATATACCTCCTTTGCAGAGTGTCTATTAATTTTATAAACTTGAGTTTAAAAGAGGAAGAAAAAAACCCCAAAGGGCAAGAATTTGAATCTTGTTTTGACTTTAACTTCAGAGCATGAAATTACTTCCTTGACATATATCAAATACATAAAAGTGATAACTGAGTGATTCAATTGCTTGTTCAAACAAATAGAATAGCATCATAAATAAAATCAGATAAAACATGTTTTATAAAAGGAGATTATCACTTGTACCATAATAGTAATTCTGTTTGATTGGCTAAAGTATACTGAGAATAAATGACTCTGGTATCACCAATTATATGTGCTGTTTTGGTGGTCTTTTGCTTTATTAACATTGTGATAAGAACCAAGTTTTTCATATCATTTGACAAATGAGCCATGTTGTTCAAATAGCTGCTGAAACAAATAAAATATGGAGTCACATAATATTGTGTTTATGCCACCAGACTTTATACAAACTCTGTTTAGTATTTTATTACTTTTATATTTTAGATTTCATTTTTGCTTTTGCAGTAACAGTACCTTATTTAGCCTATTCAGAGAAACCTGTAGGGGGAAAACAAGTAGATCATTACAATCTTAGCTGATTTGTTTGGAAGTCTGAATGGTCATGAATTCTATACATTTTCATTAACTAATTAAGACATTAGCTTCAACTTACATAGAGGTAATGAGTAATGCCTTGCAACAAACTAAACACTTGGAAAATGATAGAATTTGACATATTACTTTCAGAAGGGTCATACCATCAGTTGTTTGATGATGTAGTCCCTTCCATCCAAGATACACTGTAGTGTTCATTTTCTCGCCATGATACCCACTGCTTTTGCTCTTTTCTACCCACTAATATCTTTGGGAAGGACAGTTTTTTCCTGCATTTGAGTAAGGAAAGGTCAATGAAGATATTTATGTATAAATATTTGCCAACAAGAAAGCAAAGTATAATTTGAAAGATAAGAGATATAAGTTTTATTTGTTGAGTGAGCCTGGCTCTGTATTACATGTGTTGCAAAGATAACCCCCTTAATGTGGACAAAGGGATCTTCTACTCAAGGAGGTGAAATAGTTTACCCAAGTGCAGGAAGGTGAATGACTACCCAGAAGTGTGCATCCAAAAGTGTGCCTCCATGGTTGATTTAAAGTCCAAGCTCTTTCTCACTCTCTTCTCTATTTATGGAAATAAATAATAATAAAGTACAGCTGAGCTCAGGCATGCAAAAAAAACTTGAGATGTTATATATTAATAGGAAATCATAGCCCTTTGGGCAGAGTGGGAAACTGCCCAGTAATGGCATTTGACATTTTCCTATAAAAGTGTTGCAACTCATGGTTTGCAGTGTCACTGTGTCAGCTCCTTCAAATAAGATCAAGAAGCCTGCATCCACATTTGTTTTTCTTACCCTACATGATGATATATGAGAGTAGATTTGAAGTTTATTGATTAAGTCTAGAAACTCAATATTAAGATATAAAGCAATCTACTTCTGAGTTATAAATGAGAGAAACATTTTTTTTTTTGGTATGTTACAGTTACATTAAACTGTTGGTGACTTTGTGGCTGGGATTTTATCAGCTTTTTGGAGTATGTGCAGTATTTTGCTTTACAAAATAATTTTCTGTATTTATTACTTTGGATATCTGGTAAATTTTATTAACAAATATTTATCTTGAAGATCTAAAGATACACAGTTATAAAATTATAACTTATTACTGAGAAGAAACTAATCATTATTCTTTCTCAGAGAAATTAAGTATTTCCTAAGTAAGCTTTATATAATTTAGTCCTGGAACTTTCAATTATATGTATAATAAATGTAAAAGAAATGACTATAAATATTCACTCTTACTGGCTCAAACCAGTTTAATAGAAAAGGTAATAAGTAGCTCAACTGTGTATTTGACAATTGTTATCAAGTCATTTTTCAGTGAGATTTTCCTGCAGAAGCAAGAGTAATAGTATCAGTCATATAAAACTTTGTAAATGCTTCAATGTAGGTGTCAGGTAAATTATAATAACTTACGGATTTTGGAAAAAAACATAACATTTAAGGAAGAAAGACTCTTTTAGATTTTGCATTCACAAAATATGTTTGTGTTCATTGCTGAAAAGTGAGGGAATGATACTATATTATAATATACATTCTTGAATAAATCAGATTATTGGTATGAATGTTATCATTAGATGATGAAATTTTCTCTCTTATAAACACCAAAATCTAGATTCAAAAACAGAACCAGAGATATTTCATAGACACTTAATACTAATAGATGAGTTGCTGTTGTTTGATTGCTAAATCATGTCTAAGTTTTTCAACCCCATGGACTGTAGCCTGCCAGGCTCCTCCATGGAATTTCCCAGGCAAGAATACCTGGAGTGGGTTGTCATTTCCTTCTCCAGGGATATTCTGAGCACAGGTATCCAACCTGCATCTCTTGCACTGGCAGATGTTTTCTTTTCTAGAGATGAGACTCTACAATAAAATTTTTAAACAATTCAATAAAAATTTAACTTTGCTTTTATTTTGTTTTTTTTTTATATATGTACCTGACGGTTATAATCAAAAGACCTAGAGCACAAATAATATCTTAGTGGATACCAAAATCTATTGCTGTGTTTTTTAACTATTAATCCCTGCTATGAAATTAAAAGCCACTTGCTCCTTGGAAGAATGTGCTTATGTGCTTAATCGCTCAGGCATGTCCAACTCTTTGCAACCCCATGAACTGTAGCCCGCCAGACTCCTCTGTCCATGGAGCTTCTCCAGGAAAGAATACTGGAGTGGGTTGCCATGCCTTCTCCAGGGGATCTTTCTCACCCAGGTATCAAACCCAGGTCTCCTGCATACAGACAGGTTCTTTACTATATGAGCCACAGGGAAGCCCAAGAATACTGGAGTGAATAGCCCATCCTTTCTCCAGGGCCTCTTCCCGCCCCAGGAATTGAACTGGAAGAAAAGCTGTGACAAACCTAGACAGTGTATTAAATAGCAGAGACATCACCTTGCTGACAAAAGTCCGTATCATCAGTGCTATGGTTTTTCTGGTAGTCATGTATGGATGTGAAATTTGGACCATAAGGAAGGCTGAGCACTGAAAAACTGATGCTTTTGAACTGTGGTGCTGGAGAAGACTCTAAGAGCCCCTTGGAGAGCAAGGAGATCAAACCAGTCAATCCTAAAGGAGATCACCCCTGGATATTCATTGGAAGGACTGATGATGAAGCTGAAGCTCCAATACTTTGGCCAACTGATGTGAAGAGCTAACTCAGCGGAAAAGACCCTGATACTGGGAAAAACTGAGGGCAGGAGAAGAGGTGACAGAGGATGAGATGGCTGGATAGCATCATCAACTCAATAGACATGAGTTTGAGCAAACTCCAGGAGATAGTGAAGAACAGGGAAGCCTGGCATGCTGCAGTCCATCGGGTCACAAAGAGTCAGACATAACTGAGCGAATGAACTCCAAAGCAAGTAGAATATTACCTGATGGCATATACCATCGGAACTTCCTCATCACAAGCTAAGGGGAGTGGTTAAAAGAGTTTAGCCTTTTTTTTTTTTTTTCCCGAAAACAAAATGTTTTGTGAAGGGAAATTTTCCACACTGAGACTGAGACATGGACTGAGGCACTTAAACTGAACTCCTACTCGGTTTTTATACAGCAGTGAACCTGATATATAGAAAAACTTACTGTGGTCACGTTATCCATTTTCATATTTCCTTTTTTTTGTTAAAGGATATGGGGATATATCTTGCTCATATGTCTATGTTACAAAAACAAAAAGTGATGGCCATGTTTTTAAAGCCAAAGGCAATCCTTTGGAAGTCTGTAAAGTACAACGTACAGGGATATTTTTATGTGCAAAAGCAATGAAACAAAATTAATTTCTTCTTTTTGAAATCCAAGCAAATTTAATCTTTTTCACTAATTTTGATAGTGCCTTAATCAAAAGCTAATAAACATGATCATATGTTCTACATAAATTAGACAAATGTTATTTAAGACTTCCTTCAAATTTCCCTTTGGTTTACCTATGCAATATTATAAGCTGATGCCACCCTACTCACAAATCTCTTTTCTTACCCTGACCATTTTCACCCTTGAAGTTACCACTTTCTAACATCATATATGATTTACTTGATTTTATGCTTATTGTGAATTTATTATTTTCTGTGTGTTTCTATATTGTAATTGCCAGAATAAAAGAGTTTAGTAATTTATGTACTGATATGGTCCAGGTGCCTAGAAAAATGCCAATTACACCAGCAAAAATATTATATATACATATATATATATATGTATATATAAAATGAATAATTAAAACTTTTAAACAGTGATCAGCAACACAAAAATCTTAAGAAACTGAAATTTCTCTATTTCTAATACAATACATATTTGAAATATATGTCACAATAAAAATTTATAAAACAAGTATAAATAGATAATAAATTGTCTCTAATCATGAGCTATAAAAAAATCACAGTGATATATTTTTAAACTTAATATATTTCTCCTTCTTATTTGCAACTGAAAAACAAAGTTCACACCATTGAATCATAGATAAACATTCATTTTTGTATCCTTGTGATGAATAATAAAGTTGGAAAATATTAAACTAAAAACTACAATACTAAAAGCATCTTAAGGGGGAAAGATTTAAACATCAGCTCTTTGCAGCATCTTAGCATGTTAGGACATAACTTATATTCACTTTATATTCATCTGATTTCTACAAATAAATATTCTCCTAAGTCCAGCAAGTGAATTATTTATAGGAACTTCATACAGTTGAATTTCTTTTCATGTAATTTTTTAGTGTGTGGCAGTGATGCTTTTTTTGATGGGTCTTATTTTCAGTCCTGTGCAAATGTGCTGCATGACCTTAAACAGTACAGTGTCTTACAGTGCATCATTTTAGATTCCTAAGATGTCGGATTCAGTGTTCATGAACTCTGCATTTCTTTCTGCATCTGTGATTGTGTGCCTTTGGGTCTTCCATATCTGCGATTGTGTGTCTCTTCTTACTCATTATATGTGCTTTTTTTTTTTTAACTTAAAGCACTTAGCATTTACAAATATATCTGGATCTACTTTTAATTTATCATTCCACATTAAAGAAAAATTGAATGTGTTATGTTAAAGCAATGGTTAGTTTTAGAATTACCCAGGGTATCTTATGCTATATATTATCTATATACTAAAGATATACTATATATTGTATATTATACTATGCATGTGCTTAGTCATTCAGTCATGTCTGACTCTTTGGGACCCCAGGGACTGTATCCCACCAGGATCCTCTGTCCATGGGGATTCTCCAGGCAAGAATTCTGGAGTGGGTTACCATGCACTCCTCCAGGGGATCTTCCCAACTCAGGGATTGAACCCACATCTCTTAGTCTTCTGCATTGGCAGGTGGGTTCTTTACTACTAGCGTCATCTTTACCCCTTCCCACCTGGGAAGCCCCATGTTATGCTATCTGGATCAAGAAGATTCGTTGGGGAAGGGAATGGCAACCCACTCCAGTATTCTTGCCTGGATAATTGCATGGACAGAGGAGCCTAGCAGGCTACAGTCCATGGGATCGCAAAAAACTGGACATGACTAAGAAACTAACACACACATATACTAAGATATATTTATAAAAGTATTCTATATTTATAAATATACATTTGCACATTGAAGATAATAACTATTAATTATGTTTTCCTAGAAACTTTAAAAAAGAGTGTTCTTATATTTATGAGTCTCTATTGTTCTAGGTATTGAATTAGGTATTTTACTTCTACTGTCTCCCTCACTTAGAGATAAAGAGTTGCTAAAAAATAAAACCTGACAAGTTTAAAGACAATATATTTTAACATAGGCTTAGATGATAACTTAGTTACAAGTCCCAAATATTAACTCTTGTCTCAATGCCAACACAATAAATATTGTTTTTTTCAAAATGTGAATATAATGCTAAATAAATCATTATTGCTTTGATTATTTTGCCAAAACTTTATTTTTATTTTCTCTGAAAGGGCTAATTTATTGTAGAGTGAATGTACTACTTTTGCATTTTTGAGTAAATGAATATATTGAGTATATGTACAAAAAGAAGGAAGTGTTTCTCTAAACTCATTCCTCACTTTTAAGCATTACATATGTATCTAATATATATATATATTTAAACATATTTATTGCCCAGTTTATTTAAAACATCTTGTTTATTAATCCTAACCACAACATGCTTGGGGTATGCATTATGTCCATATTTCTTGTGAAATCAGAAAAATTAGCTTTCAAAATGATCTAGTATCTGGATCAAAAATCACTTGAGGATTTTAGTATAATAGATTATCAGAAATAATATTTTTTAATGGTATGGGCACACATTGTAGTTTTGTTGTCTGTAAGAACATATAAGGCGATTTATAAAATTACATCTGTATCAGAATTTGTAGTGAAATATTTGATAGTTCAATATCCCTTAATTACAAAGTCATTGCTCAGATTCAAGTTTGAAAATGCATTCAACTCATCATGTCTTTTTATTTACAGGAATTTACAGTGTCATATTTCTGAATGCCATGCACAAGAACTGCAAATAAGGTATAGTGTATTTTATTTTATATTAAAGTTATGCATTTAAGATTCATGTCAACAGTAACCAATTGTTATACCTCATAAAGAAAACCATAAGTCAAATCTTGGTTTTGATATCCAACTTACAATCATTATCTGTATGTTGGCAATTACCTTGTGTTTATTTTGTTCTGTTGAAAACACTCTTGTATGGGGATGTCTACCATAAGATGCTTTTTTCAAGTATCAGTTGTTTACAACAAAATACAAAGGTTTGATTGACTTAGTTTTTCTGCCATCCAACAAAATTTTTCTTTCTAAACATCATGAAGCAACTGTACGCTGCAGCCGATCCACTGAAAGGACCTCATGTAGAAACATTTGTCTAAATTCAACAGTCACAATGACAAAATTATGGGAAGTAAGAATTTATCAATGCCAGAACAAACATAGTATCTAAAAATCTGAGTGTGGAGAAAGTTTAGAGACTGAAAGTTTCCTTTAAAAGAACAGAATATCTTTATTCTCTTCTTAAATGCTGTACTGGAGTCATTAAAAAGTTGACACTGTTAAATTGAATTTGCATATTGTCTGACCCTATAAAATAATGGTAGAAATACTGTTTATTATTCCTTCATATATTCTAAGGAAAATTTAGTATTTAACAACAAAAGCATTTTGATATGCAAATATATTTATTTGCAGCTCTTCTTTTCTCTCTGAAGAGACTCTTGTCAATGTACTTTTGACTGAGTGCTCCTTGAAAGAAAGGAAGAAAGGAGGGAAGGGCAGAGACATTAAAATATGAAAAGCAAATGACAATCCTCAAGGCCTTGGTTTTTAGGCAAGTTGAATAATAGGAAACACATTTTGTAAAAAGTCTTAATGGAATGACTTGAGGTTCAAATTACAAATAAAAATCTAGTCAAGGAGGTGAGCTGCTTTTTTGTTGTTGAGAAAGCTAATTACTTCTTAGTCTAGGAAATAAATCAAGGAACAAGCATCCCATTTCATTATTTTAGCCATGTTTCCATTCTTAGCTTCTCGCCAGAAGGTTCAAAAAAGTCAACAGCTGTGCTGAAGAACTTGGAATCTTTTAAAGACTCATATTTCTCAGCTGTTTCTTCAGTTTTGATAGAAGGAGAAAATCAGATGTGTATGCTTTATGAGTATAGCTTTAAATGCATATTTCTAATTGAATATAGTAAAACAAATTTAAAGTGAAATGACAACCAATCTACATTTATACTCCACTGATTGTTTCTTAAAAAAACAAAAAACAAAAAACTCTTTGATACCCTTATATGCTTTTCAATTAATTTATCACTGATAGTGATACAGACTTTAAAATAACAGTTGATTAATATGTGTCTCCTCTAGTCAAATATACCTCAAAATAATACAAAATTATTATCCCTTCAATCCCTGGCATAATTAATAGCAAAATAGAAAAAAAAAATTGCAATAAAATAAGCCCAACTTAACTAAAATAAGATTTTGCAGAAGAAATATTTTGCCTTCTTTAGGAATCCTATTATTTGACATAATACAGTGATTTTTTTTTAATTGACTACTCTGACCAATGAAATACATCAAGTAATGCAGAGTGGCAAGACCCTCTTCCCTAGGATGTTACTCAGAACAGTAGATGTAAAAGTACAGTAGTGGTGAAAGAATTTGGTCAAATATTGAATGTGTCCCTTGTATTTGAAGTATTTGTCTGAGTAGAGTAAGGCTCACCTGGACAGTCAGCTCAGGAATTGCTGTGATTTCAAAAGTCTTCTAAATATGTGTTTGGACTATTATTATTACTGCCTGAATGGAGTAGGGTATGAATAATCTGCAGGATTATGATTACTAGACAGTATATCTAGGATTTCTTATAGACAGTCTCTTTGTTATTGACTTTTAGGAGAAGAAAGAGGAATTAAGATTTATAAACCAAATGATCAGTATGCTCTGTTGCTCTATACTTATCAGGATAAAAGGAAAGATACTCTGTTCTTAGTTTTACTGTTTATTCTAAGAAGCTGTCTTTTTATGTCTATATTTTGCATGTCCCATATTTAGAAGATAAAGCAATTGCACATCTTGTTTTCTTATCTGAATTTTTATTCTTGATTCTACTGTCAGAGTGATGAATATGTATAGATAGACACATAGCAAGAGAACTTCTGAAAGTGATGGAGATAAGAAAATACTGAGAATAGTATTTTCAGTAGCAGATAAATGAAAAGAAAATCTGTTGGTTACATTTGGTATTCAATTCTTTTAATCAGTGCTTGTAAGGCAGGCTTTCAGAGCTTTTAAAAATATTTCACATCCACTACTTCTTTCATGCAAGCCCAAAGGATAGTAATCAAGCAGAAGATGACTGCTTTGTTTAAATTTATCCATCCCATTTTTGTAATGCTTTATTATAAACAGCCTTCCTTCGCTCAGGTGCCATATATTTTATTTTTTATGGACCTTGATTTCTTTTTGACTGCTAAGGTAACTGGATTCTTAACAAAGAAATAAAAATCATCTTCATCTCATGTGAGTTACAAATTACAGTCCCAGCAATCAAATCAAGATCATTGAACTCCAGATTGTTTTGACTTTGCAGTTTAACTTTGAAGTTTATCTGAATTACCTCTTAATACTATGTCTCCTTTCTCCTCTATTTCATCTTCCACCTCTAAGTCTGGCTAGCCCACATTTGCTTTGACTCATGTTGTTTATATTGTGACTTCTAGATTTCTTTATACCTATACTACCCATCGTTTAAGGTTTCATTCAAGCCTGACCCCTATGAATCCTTCCCTATACATTAGAGCCTTGCTAACTCACAATAATTTTACATTTGCCATGTATACTCTGTAAATAATCACATTATAAATTCCTGGTCTTTTTGTATCAGTGAATAAAATGTTTATTAATGCACAGTACTGTCCATTGACTTTTTAAATTGTATTAGTGCTAGATGGCCGGAGAAGGCAATGGAAACCCACTCCAGTACTCTTGCCTGGAAAATCCGTTGGACGGAGGAGCCTAGTAGGCTGCAGTCCACGGGGTCGCGAAGAGTCAGACATGACTGATCGACTTCACTTTCACTTTCCACTTTCATGCATTGGAGAAGGAAATGGCAACCCACTCCAGTGTTCTTGCCTGGAGAATCCCAGGGACAGCGGAGCCTGGTGGGCTGTTGTCTATGGGGTCACACAGAGTCAGACACAACTGAAGCGATGCAGCAGCAGCAGCTAGATGGCAAGTTTCTGGTAGAACTGACCATGATTTTTATTAGAAGAGATAGATGCAATAAAAATGCTGTTGAATCTAAGTAAGCATAGTGACTATGTCACATGCACATACTTTACAAAAGTAATTGTTAAGAAATGTTTTTTTTTTTTTTTAATTTTATGTATTGTATTATTTTTGACTGTGCTGGGTCTTTGTTGCTGCACGTGGGCTTTCTCCAGCTGTGGGCAGGGTCTTTTCTCTAAGAGCAGTGTGCAGGCTTCTCACTGCGGTGGGTTCTCTTGTTGTGGAGCATGGGCTCTAGGGTGCCTGGGCTCAGTGGTTGGGGTGGATGGGCTTAGTTGCCCCACCTTATGTGCTGTCTTCCCAGACCAGTGATCAAACCTGTGTCCCCTGCATTGGCAGGCAGATTCTTAACCACTAGACCACCAGGGAAGTCTAAGAAATTGATAATTTTTGAAAAGGAGTATCTTCTTATGAGAAACAGAGAGACACTTTTTATAAATGTTGCTTTTACAGTGAATATGGAAGGTTACAGTAGAGAGGAAATGTTTGACATATTACAAAAAAAAATAATTTATCTCATTTTTTTTTAAACTTATTCTCTTATCCACGAAGTCACATTCTGCACATCTGTCAAGAATAAGATTTGATTGCGTATGTCGAGCTACATTCATATTCAGAAATCCCATACTATTTTTATCTGTCAAACTATAGATTATTATATTTTATTTATATAAACAAGAAAAATTTTACTCTTTACTTGATAGATGAGGCATAGAGAATGTGTACTGAACTCCTTCCTAGTTTTTATAATTTTGAAGTTATAGGTTTCACTGTTTTCCTGTTTTCCTCTAATGTTTATAATATTTTTCACAGAAATACACATATACATACAAACATAGACACATACACGCACTAAAGAAAATTATCCTGCTCAAGGAAACATAACATCTGTAAGTCATCAGTGAAAATATTGGGATAGAAATGGGCAGCAGAGGTATTTACCACACAAAAATGATCTACAGAGTGACTATATTTTTATAATGAAAGAATTTTTAACAAAATAGTAATTAGTAAATGCTTGATATAAAATATATTCAATTAATAGCAAAGCAATCAGAAATATTAGTTGTTAAAACTCTCATATTCAGTGCATTTATAATGCCTACTTTCTAGTTAATGTTTTTGATTATTAATTATCTTTCATGATCTTCATGTGGATTATTTAGAAAATCGTGTTCTTCTATTTTTTGTGTCCTTGTATATATCAAAGTGACTTCCTCTAAGAATATAAAAATATATATGTTGCATTAGTATATATAAACAACATATTGTTGGAATAAAATTTTTAAGCCAAAATGTTTTTCTGTTATGATTTCCGTAGGTGGTTGCTTACAGTGTTCCAGTGTTTAATGATGTAGACAGCTTAGAAGTCAGTCTAATTCTTATATCTTTGGGTGTTTTTCCCTCTCAAGCATCTATCTTTATCATTAACATTTGAAAACTTCAGGACAGTGTGTCTTATACAACACTTCTTTATTAAGTTTGTCTGGTAACTATTAATTTTTAAAATGTTATTTTTAAATGAGGAAAATTTTCTTTTACAATTATATTCTCTATACTCTTCTGTCCTGCTTCCTTTTCTTGTATTTTCTTTAATCATAGATTGAGTCTTTCAGATTAATCCTCCATTTCATCATTTTTTATTTATTAATTTATTCTCTACCCCTTTCCTTTGAATTTCTGGGAAATTTCAGTGTGTTACCTTTAGTTTATGTAGATTATTGTGTCCCTTCTACCAACTGCTCTTCATTACATTTTTAATGACTTTTAATATGATAATTTTGTTTTCTTTTGTCACATTATAATTCATGAGTTTACATTACAACTAGATCACACAATATTACTGACAAAAAATTTGGTCTATAGAGAAAGTCACATTTCTTCTCTTTAGACTGTAACTAGTCTTACCTACATCTCAAGCTTCCATATTCTTTTCAGCTAGATGGAGGATATAGACATATTTCAAATTGAATTGGCCTACCTATGCAGAATTCAACCTCTCTTGGATATTAAAAAAAAGCAAGAAAATAAAAATTAAAAATAAATGTTTTGGTGAAACCAATTCCTTCCTCTTTCCTAAAGAAGTGTCTAGGTGTACATATATGTGATGGTGTGTGGGACAAGAATGTAGAGAACAGGGTAGTTGTAAAGATCTCATGACGATATTAAAAAATTGTGGCATTAGGCACTCTCTAGTCTTTGATATGGCATTCCTTGTGTCCCTGGGACTTTTCATCTGAAGTCTGAATCTCTCTATTATTTGGAGTCCTGATTAGGGCCCAGTAGTGACCTCCACCTTGCTCTGTGATAAAGTTCTACTCCTTGACTATGGTGTTTCATTGGCTATAATGCTGAGGCATACTCTATAGAAAACAGAAACAGACTCACATACACAGAGAACAAGCTAGTGGTTGCCGTGGGGGAGGGGGGTTGAGGGGACGGGAGAAAGGGATTAAGAGGGACAAACTATCAGTTGTAAAATAAGTCATAGGGATGAAATATACAGCACCGGGAATATAGTCAAGAATATTATAATAACTTTTCTTTGCACATAATCTATAAAAAAATATAGAGTCACTATGTTGCACACCTAAAAGCAATATGATAGGTCAAGAAATGTGAGCTCAGTCACGTCCGACTCTTTGTGAGCCCATGGGCAATAGACTCCTCTGTCCATGGGATTATCCAGACAAGAATACTGGAGTGGATTCCCATTTCCTTCTTCAATGTGATAGGTCAGTTATACATTACTTTAAAAAGTCTGTCTGGGATAGTTTCAGTCACCAAAGGCAGCACTCATTTCAGTTGAGAGGATCACTTGTGCCAGTCCAACCACTTTATATTTTGTATAATGCTGAGGAGTTATGAATATTTTTGTTGGATAAAGACAAATGGTATCTCAGGTAGTATGTTACCTCCAATCTATCTTGTGGTCTCTTGTGGTGTTCTGGTCTTTGTCCTTAATTTCATAAGGATCTGTGATATTCATCTGTGTAAACAGAGAGGCATGTTCTGTCAATAAGCACTATTGTACACAGGTCCTCAAAGCCTTCCTCTAATGCTTTTCCCATCCTCATGATAACCAGCAGAAATTCCATTCATATGTGTTAAGAGGATATTGCCATCCATCTATTAAGCACCAAGGTACAATTTTCATCTTCACTGAGTTTATTATATATATATATATATAGTATTACTTGCCAAACTCAGTGTTAGGCTTAGTAAGGTATCTCACAGTTTTTGACCATTTTTTAAGTTCTATGGCCTGCATCATACTTCTTAAGCATTTGTATTTGGAAATGTATCAGTTTTCCTCTTTTGATCTCTATTTATGTAAAGCTGTTAAATTATTTCCAGGCTCACTTAATAACGGGCAATATTATTTTGAAATTCCCCATTAAGGATTCATAATCACATTTAGTGTATATCACCTCAATTTACCAAAGTGATCTTCTCACTCCAAGGACCAGAGTCTGCCTTGAGCTGTGTTTTTGCAACATCTGAGTATATGGAACATTTCTCTGAGTATGTGTATTCCCTCTGCCTAAACAGTATTACCAAGGGCAATATTTTTTAAATGAATTTTTCCATTCTATAGATTATTTAATAAATGAAGAGTTAAAAATGATATGATTTTGACTCAATAGTTGTTCCGGTTCAGTTGCTCAGTCATGTCCACCCCTGTGCCAACCAGGACTGCTGTAGTCTGCCAGGCTCCTCTGTCCAGGAGATTCTCCAGGCAACAGTACTGGAGTGGGCTGCCATGCCCTCCTCCAGGGACCTTCCCAACCCAGGGATTGAACCCACGTCGCTTATGTTCCCTTAATTGGAAGCCGAATTCTCCACCACTATTGCCACTTGAGAAGACCTCCTATATATATATATTAAGAAATATATATATAATATTTTAAAATGATAGCAATTTCCCCCCACAATAAATAAGACTGATTTTTCATATTGCATTCTCTTTTAAAAATATAAGAATTGTGATTCAATATAGTTAATATATTAAAACCTTATGTATGCCATCTCTATTTATATATATATAGATGTATATATGTATATGTGTGTGTGTGTGTGTGTGTACACGTCTTAGATTTATCAGGATCATTTTCTGTGACCTACATCATTACAGATAATATATTGTAGAATTTTTAGATCCTTGACAATCCCAAGTAGTCATATTTATAGGCCAGGGTGATTCTTCCACGTATGGACTTATCAGGCTTTTCTCTCATATTCAGGAAGAGTGTTTGAGTGCCCCTGTGCTAGTCCTCAATTTGGTTTACCTAGATCACGACTGAGCTCCACAATCAGGTGTTCAAATGCTTTGAAATTCACATCTGTCTTATTTCATATTTTCTTATGTGAATTCTTTGTGTGTGATGTTTGGGGCAAGGGGTGAATCTTCAATATAATCATCAGTATGCTATTGAAAATAAGGAAGCATCTAGTATACACTGATACTTACATATATTACACATTGATTACATTATCTAGCCTTTCTAATCATACATAAAAGAAGTATTATTTCCGCTTCCAGGCATGTGAAAGAAGAAGGTAGAATTATCCATGATTAGCAGAACTGATGTTGCTCAAAGATCTGTCTCACTTTAAGTACCATGCCTCCCAGTTTCATTTTACTGCTGATTAGCTGTACTAGCAGTGAAGATATGGAAATTCTTAGATTTTGATAGGCATCAAGTTTTCACTGAGCAGGGTCATCAATGCATATTACACATAACTTGGCTTCTCTTTTTGATGTAGCTATATTAATATATATGGTTTATTGGAAACATCATTTATAACATATTGTGTCAAGTACACCACATGGAACATTGAACAAGAAAGACCATATTCTAATTATACTCTCACAATATAATTAAAAAGATTAAACTCAAGCCAGAGTCTGTAAAGAAATTATTTGCACATTACACATCTGATAAAGGACATGTATTCAAACTATATAAAGGACTATCAAAACTCAATAATAAGACAATCCAATAAAATAAAAATAACATATTTGAACAAATACTCCACCCTGGAAGATGTACAAAGGATAAATAAGAACAAGAAAAGATGCATGTCATTCACTTCAGTTCAGTTCAGTCACTCAGTCATGTCCGACTCTTTGCGACCCTATGAATAGCAGCACACCAGTCCTCCCTGTCCATCACCAACTCCCGGAGTTTACTCAAACTCATGTCCATCAAATTGGTGATGCCATCCAGCCATCTCATCCTTTGTCATCCCCTTCTCCTCCTGCCCCCAATCCCTCCCAGCATCAGGGTCTTTTCCAATGAGTCAACTCTTCGCATGAGGTGGCCAAAGGACTGGAGCTTCAGCATCAGCATCAATCCTTCCAATGAACACCCAGCACTGATCTCCTTCAGGATGGACTAGTTGGATCTCCTTGCAGTCCAAGGGACTCTCAAGAGTCTTCTCCAACATCACAGTTCAAAAGCATCAATTTTTCAGCACTCAGCTTTCTTCACAGTCCAACTCTCACATCCATACATGACCACTGGAAAAACCATAGCCTTGACCAGACAGACCTTTGTTGGCAAAGTAATGTCTCTGCTTTTTAATATGCTATCTAGGTTGGTCACAACTTTCCTTCCAAGGAGTAAGTGTCTTTTAATTTCATGGCTGCAGTCACCATCTGCAGTGATTTTGGAGCCCGCCAAAACTAAATTCTGACACTGTTTCCACTGTCTTCCCCATCTATTTCCCATGAGGTGATGGGACCAGATGCCATGATCTTAGTTTTCTGAATGTTAAGCTTTAAGCCAACTTTTTCACTCTCCTCTTTCACTTTTATCAAGAGGCTCTTTAGTTCCTCTTCACTTTCTGCCATAAGGGTGGTGTACTCCCGTATCTGAGGTTATTGATATTTCTCCCGGCAATCTTGATTCCAACTTTTGCTTCTTCCAGCCCAGCATTTCTTATGATGTACTCTGCATATAAGTTAAATAAGCAGGGTGACAAGATACAGCCTTGACGTACTCCTTTTCCTATTTGGAACCAGTCTGTTGTTCCATGTCCAGTTCTAACTGTTGCTTCCTGACCTGCATACAGGTTTCTCAAGAGGCAGGTCAGGTGGTCTGGTAGTCCCATCTCTTCCAGAATTTTCCACAGTTTATTGTGATCCACACAGTCGAAGGTTTTGGCATAGTCAATAAAGCAGAAATAGATGTTTTTCTGGAACTCTCTTGCTTTTTCAATGATGTAGGTCTTTAGGGAAATGCAAATTAAAACCACAATGAAGTAACACTGCACATACATTAGAAAGTCGAAAATTAATAAAATGCACACTGGTTTTAGATGTTAGTGTAACAATTTTTTGAAATCATTACACATATAACTACCATATGACATGTCATTCTATTCATATTTACCTAAAAGAAATAAAAGCATAAGTTAATACAAAGATTTATATATGAAAGGTCACAGCAGATTTATTTGAAATAATATCAAAGTAAAAACAGCACAAATGTCCATCAACAGATGAACATATAAACAAATTGTGGTGTATGAATGCAGTGAAATACTCTACAATAAAAGGTAATGAAATATTGATATACATTGTCAGGATTGGATTCAGTTCTTAGTGCAAATGAAATAACATCCTAGTTGACTTTCTGCCTATTTCTAGTTGACTGCTAGCTTTTCAGTCAAATGTGAAGATGGCAGTACACTTGGCTGAGTTCCATGCCATCCTATTACAAAATAACACCATCTCTGTCTTATATTTAGCAAAATACGAACATATTTAATGTCCAGATTACCATGCAATTATTTTAAAATTTTATTACTTATATATTATTATTTTAGCTGTTGTTTATTTATGGGCTTCCCTGGTGGTGCAGATGGTAAAGAATCTGCTTACAATGCAGGAGACTCAAGTTTGATCCCTGGGTTGGGAAGTTCCCCTAGAGAAGGGAATGGCAACCCACTCTAGTATTCTTGCCTGAAGAATCCTGTGGACAGAGGAGCCTGTCAGGTTACACCTCCTGTGGTTGCAGGGAGTCAGACATAACTGAGTAACCCTGGAAGTCTCTTTTTCATGACTTCTTTTCCTCTCTCCTTTTATCCCTCCTTTCTGCACTTTGTTTTCATTTTGCCTATCTCCTTGTGATCAAAGCTAGCAAAATTCTATATATTCTAAACAATCACATTCTCACCAGTGGAACAGCTATAAAACAAATATGTCTTTTATGTGCAAATATTGATGGCTTCTTACAGCATGACTTCGGTGTGACAGTATTCAGTTCAGTTCAGTTCAGTCGCTCAGTCGTGTCCGACTCTTTGCGACCCCATGAATCGTGACAGTGTTATACTGTGGTAAAATGCAAGTTTTCCAGATAGCTTTTGTTATTACTATCAAGGTTACAGTGCTTCATGAGAATCAAGTGCTCAAATGCAAGTTTATGTTCCCTCCTCTTTCCTGAAGCCCTGCAAGTATCAAATTTCTTTCCAGCACCTAACCTAGGAATAGGACTGTTACTGGTCTAGTGCACTCTTCTACTGTTAGTTATCAACAGCTTTTCTTTGGTGATATCCACTTACTTGTTTATTTCCAGTTTATTCATTCATTTACTATATCAGTTGCTAGCAGTAATGCTCTTAGTAAATCAGCAGAATCTATGTTATTAAGGGATTGGCATTCTCAGAGTAAAGGGGATACATGATTAGTTAGTGTCATAATATTATATATAAATATAAAACATTCATTTACATACATACAAAATATATATGTATATAATTTATTAGAAGTATAAAGGCATATGAACAAAGTAAATAGAGACCAAAGAGTGCTATGTTGCATAAAATCGGAGTTAATCAATATTTCACTTTAAACCAAATATGCAATTGAATCGAGACTTTTCAATGTATATGTAAGAACATTAAAATGGAAAATGATAAAATAACTCTATTGATATGCAAATAGCATGGTTTTGCTTTAGTTCTTAGAGTATCAAAATCGTATTTATTTAAAATTCATATTATACTGAGAAAACTCTTACTTTCAAAACATTTCAAACAATTTGCCTGGTAACTTCAGTGTATCTCTGTAGTCCCACAAACTCTCATTAAATCATATTTCTCTTTTCAAACTGCTTGAAACATGTAATTTTAAACCTGGGTCCATCACTGATTTGACTCTCTGGAAGTAGTTTATTCTCTTGAGATTGTGGTCCTCAGAGATTAAATATGTCTAAGAAGTTTCTGAAAAAGTTATAAATATTCACACATGCAAATGCTGATTTTAATAATCTGGCTATTATAACTCTTTATGTTTTTTGTTTGTTTTTACCTCCACTGTTTATATTAAGCAAAGTTACAAAAATCATTGATACTTTACTGGTTTTGGCTTTCTTCCTCTGAACCTCATTATAAGGCAAATTATGGATTAGTGTGTTGATTTGATTTATGCTTGTATGCTTAGTCGCTCAGTTCTGTCTGACTCTTGTGACCCCATAGACTGTAGCCTCCCAGATCCCTCTGTCCATGGGATTCTCCAGGCAAGAATACTGGAGTGGGTGGCCATTTCCTTCTTCAGGGGATCTTCCCAACCCAGGAATCGAACCTGGGTCTCCGGCATTGCAGACAAACTCTTTACCAACTGAGCTACAAGGGAAGCCCCAAGATTTGACTGAATGTGTCTCTTTACATTTAGTATCAAGCCATTCTTTTCTATTTTTTCCAGATTGTTATTTACCCGCTCACAGCAGTCACTGTACTCATCTACTATCTAATTGCTTAACATCCTAAGATAGAAAATTTCACAGATATAAGAATGTACTTGTGTGCTAAATTGCTTGAGTTGTGTCCAACTCCACAACCCCATGGACTGTAGCCTGCCAGGCTCCTCTGTCCATGGGATTCTCCAGGCAAGAATACTGGAATGGGTTGCTGTGCCTTCCTCCAGAGGATCTTTCCAACCCAGGGATCTAACCTGTGTCTCTTGTGTCTCCTGCATTGGAAGGGAGAATTTTTACCCCTACTGCCACCTGGGACTGAAAAAAAAAAAAAAAAACAACCCACAATTTTTAGGACATCGTTTCCTGCTATTTTCTTGTCATTCATAGATTTAGGACCCTAAAATTCAAGCTGTAATCATAGTAATGAGACAGTTTTGAGTTGCAGTCTTACATTTTGATTCATACAAGATAATAAATCTCATAATACTATCTTACTTGTAATCTAAATAAGGTATAATCAGATTATCCATTTTATTTTTCTTTTTTTAGTTATGGGTAATTTAGTTAAGGGTAATAAAATAAGCTGAAACATAAAATAGTTTTTCACTACTCATGACCACTTCTTATATATTTTCCGCTTATATAAAATCGTTATGCTTAAAACAGAAACATATTGGTAATTCACTTGTTTTGTGTTTGCCTTTGGTATCCACAAATACGAAAAAATGGCAATCAGTTCTACTGAGTTCTGAAGAAAGTCATGGTTAGGAAAAATAATTTGAAGATTGTATGAGATGTTCTATTTTAAAACCATTTCTTTTCCAAATTGAGAATTTCTATGGTATGATAAGATTCCTTCAACAATAAATGAACATGTTAGAATCCATACTTTATCCATTATGCTTTCTCTTTACCTGAAGGTAATTTTCTCAAAGGCATATATGTGATAGGATACATAAATATGCAGGTATTGCTTTTTACATAGCCATATTTTCTTCATGATACCTCCTATCATCCAAGTATAAAACTTAGATTGAAAACATTATTCATCTTTTTCATATTGCCTAGGGAAAACCCTCCAAATTTAACTAAATTAGATTCCAGTGTACTTACACTAAAATATAAGAATATTATATATACATTGAAAGCATTCATCCTATAAAAGGATTTAATAGAATTTATTCTAAAATTCCTTTTCTTTAGAATAGCAATGTGTATGATAAAAATACTGAAATTGATTTTACTTCTATTTGAAGTAATATTTTGAAACACATTTATTTATTTCCTAAGTTTTTCACCACATGGTGCTTAAGTGCTTCTCAAGAGCTGTAGTCTAGTTTCAGTATGTAAACCAGAGTAAATTCAAGATGGTAGCTGTTAGTTTCAGTCTTCCCTGGATGATTATTTGATAGAAAGATAAGTTTGCATACAGATAGGAAAAACAATTTCTTTGTAAACAATTTCTTAAATTCTAAATTGCAAAGTCAAAATATATCACAGACATAGTTTTCCTGCCTACATCATTTGCAGCTAGTTTTCTGTGGGTTTCCTTGCATCTCACTGAACTAGATTACACACAGTATCAATTTGGCATGAACTACATTCACTCTGAAGACAGTAGTGCTCTGAAGCTCATACTCTGGTTAAACATGTAAATTGACTGCCCATGACTGTGATGACAATGCATCCTACTGATTCACTTTCACTTCTATTGTCCTCCCATAGCACCAACTGCCAGGACTGCAACAAGAGATCTTTAAGTGCTGTGTTTGTAATTAGCTTGCTGATCTCTTCATTGTCCTAAATAGGATGGTTTCTTGAGGATTTTGCTTTACATTTTGACTGTAAAGCAATAAAATGGTAACTTAGTATAGTCACTGAAGCACAGATTCTTAAGCCCATTTTACCTCCACGTTTTGAAATCTATTTTTAACTGGAGAATGATTTCTTTACAGTGTTTTGTTGGTTTCTGCTGTACAACAGTTTGAATTAGCTACAGATGTATACCTATATCCTTGAGCCTCCCTCCACCCAGCCCAACCCCCAGGTCATCACAGAGCACCAGGCTGAGCTCCTATACTATACAGCGACTTTGCACTAGCTACTTTACACATGGTAGAGCTTACGTGTCAATGCTACTCTTTGCTCATCCCACCCTCTCCATCCCCAAGAGTCTGTTCTCTGCATCTGCATTGATATTTCTGCCCTGCAAATGGGTTCATCAGTACCATTTTTCTAGGTTCCATATACACATATGTGTTAATATACAACATTTGTTTTTCTCTTTCTGACTTATTTCACTCTGTATAACAAGTTCTAGGTTCCCCTACATCACACAAAAAAATTATTAGAAGTATTTGAAATACAATTACAGATAATAGTAATAATATGGTTCCTACTATTAGATTGCTTATATGAAAGTCTAACCATTTGGGGAGATAATAATGGGATTTTCTTTTATGCATTGCCTTCTGGAGACATTAGGAAAACTTTAATGTCTTGAAGTTTCATTTTGGTTTTTTTTGTTTTTGTTTTGTTTTGTTTTTTTTTTACAAGTAGGCTTTTTTTCCCTTTTTATGACTCTTTAAAACATTACTTAAGAATATTAACTATGGAAAAGCTGAGTTTATGAGACTATGAGGAAAATTCAACATTTAATTTTAAGCATAAAAATAGGAAAATATTATAGATTATACGAAGCAATTTTAATTATTTTAGTTGAAAATATAAAAATAGTTTTCTAGTATATCTATTTACAACACTTAGAAAAGTGACATTGTTGAAAGTCCATTTCTTAAATCTACTATTAATAAAGATATAAAGCCACTTCTCTCTTCTTTAATTATTTAAAGATTCTCTTTAAAGTTGAAATAAACTTTGTCTTGTAGGTTTGGCTTCAAAATAATGCAGATTTAGTCATTCTATAAGTGAGCACTTCTAGAGGCAACATACCATTCTGGACTCTGATGATATAGTCATGAACAAAACAGAAAAAACTTACTCTTGTAGCACTTATTGTTAAGCAATACTGGTATTTTCTAATTTACATTACTAAATGTATTTATCTAATTAAAAACATTGAACTGTTACTATTTTCTATTACTTCAAATGGAGAAGGAACTGGCAACCACTCCAGTATTCTTGCCTAGAGAATCCCATGGACATGGAGCCAGGTGGGCTACAGTCCATAGGGTCGCACAGAGTCGGACACGACTGAAGTGACTTATCATGCATGGATGCGTTACTTCAAAAGAACTTTGAGAGAGCAATTACAAGTAAAATGATATATTATTTTTAAAACTTTGTCTTTAAGAGAGAGCCATGCACAAAAGCAACATTAATCAATTGACTTAGATTCCACATTATATTGATAATTCAAATTAATCTTTTAAAATTGAGGTGAAGTGTAATCCGCTTCTATTATTGGTTATTAAGCTTGTGTATCTACTAGTTTTTGAGGTGGAAATATAATCTATTACTACAAGTTATTCACGGCTTTAATTATGATGTCTCATTTAGTGAACTAACTTTGTAGTCTTTCTATGAGGAATCCAAACTGGGGGAGGTAAGAGATAAGAAGAATTTATGAAAAGAGAGGAAAATGGAAAAAAAGATTATTTTATTAGACAGTAGTTGACTTTATGCTATTTCTATACCCTAATATGTGTGAAGCCCCCAAATTATTTTATTAAAAACTAAAGAAAAGAACACCCTTTGAGATTAACTCAGTAATTTGATACCCACGTTTCACAAACTCAAAATAGAAAGCAAATTAGATATTGCTGCTGAAAAACTTTTATAGAGACCATGTTCATATGGCTTAAGGCTTAGAGGAGGCAAAACCATTTCCTTACATTTCTTCTCCCAGAGGGAATACAGCTCCATTTGCCACTCTTTTTAATTCCTAGTGACCCTGCTGAGTTATTCCTCAAAGCGCCTCTTCTATGAAGCTGCTCAGCCCACATGACAACCAAGGTATGCTCTCGTTTTACCCTGGAGAAAATTACCAAAGGCCTTTAAAATCATCACATATCGCAGAGACTTTCCTTCCTCATTTTTCAAGTATCCTTTAAAAGTCAGAAAAGATGCTGGAATTCAATATTGTATTTAAATTCAACCCTGCCTATGGATCTCCATCTGAAACCTCAGTGGCACTTTTATCGCAGATAGAAAATATTCTTGGTGAGAAGCTAGAGGATTATCCATTTTTCTTTAACCTTAACTTTCTTTTCTTTAACATTTTCTTTTAACTTATGTACAGAAAAAAATGCAATTTGTACAGCATCGATGGGAAGTTAAACAAATGTGGTCTAAATATTTTTAATCCTGTATTTTATCCCTTTAAAGACAAAGTTTTCTTGTATGTCATTTAAATATAAATATTACTAGTCTAGTATGCAGCTTTCCAATTTCTTATATGGAAATGTATAGTTTAACCTTGTTCCTTCTGATATAGGAACATCATTATAAATTTTGATGATTGTACCCAATTTTAATCTGTGAAACAAGAAAAGATAAGCAAGTCTATTCAAGGTAGCCATGTAAATAGCTGTTTGAGGATCTTCTGACTGTACATTTTATCTATTGTTGGTCGCTGGTAGTTAGAAAAAAAAATACGTGAGATGCTTAATATAGAATCTGAGTCTAAAAATATTGACTCAGGATTTGGGATTTAATCTAAACGTACATGTATCTACTTCATACTTTAAATTTCAGGAAGTGGATAACCATTGGAGGGATGAAAAGTGGAACTTTAAGTCTGTAATATTTTCTTTCCTTCTATTTTTAATTTTCAATAAGATCTGAATTCAGTTTGAAAAATGTTCACATTAAGAAACTATGGTGGTTATAATATTTGCAAAATTTTCTCAAAGAACTATTGAAACTCTATAGCTATAAATTTAAATTTGATTTATTCACATTCATTAATACTTTTTAAAAACAAATGTTAACCATGTTGGATATATATAAAACTAAAAATCTGTACATCTTTATAGATTATATTGTATAAGTTAAAATATTAAAATAATTAAATATGTTATTTTAAAAAGGATACTGGCATTTAGTCCAAAATTTTTTCCAGTCACCAACTCTGTAAATCACTCCAATAGCACCTTTCTAGTATAGTTTATTTCACCATATATTTTACTACAATTTCTGCTTTCATATTTTATTCAATAAAACATATCTTTAAGGGCCAGATAGCTCTTAGTTTGAACACAATCTTTTCCAGTTTCCAAGTATGTGTCATTGAAAGAGATAGATAAGCTTGGTGAGTGTCAGTTCCTTCTGATGTAAGATAGGATGTGGTAATATATACCAGGACATTTTTTATTGAAATGTTTTAGAGATACTCTAAAGAAAATGCCAAGAACATACATGTAATATATCTTGAAAAATGAGGAGTTAATAGGCTCCTAACTCTAATGAATGTTTCCATGACACCTGAACGCAAACTAACCACACTTGTGCATGCATATATGTAATGACCTGCTTTTTTGCTTTGTACACAAGTGTACATGAAGTTGTTTAAGTAAGTATATTTGAATCCAAAGTTTTTAATCAGAAACTATTTTATTATGATTATCAAATGTTAATGTAATGTTATAATCTCTTCTTCTTCCTCATCACCTTCCATTTTGATGTCAGGATGTAGTTTTATAATAAAAATAATATTCATTCAGAGTAAAATAATAGATACACATTAAGCATATAAAATGTATGAAGCTCAAGAAATATAAATGCATAATTTTATCTACAGTTCGCAACTCTATGATGTAGGTGCTGTTTTCATAAACATTTTATAAAAGAAGACTCTAAGAAACAGGATATTTGAGTAATTACCCCTACGTCAAAACTGTGATTTTAAAGATTTGATTTTAATCCCCCCAAAATGGAAGCAATGGAATGAGCTCTTCTAGCATAAATGGAGCATAGCCTTAGGCTGATAAAGTCATATAGATTCTGACTCTCTCCCTATGGAACATCCTTGTACTTGTAAATAGCAATAGATACCAATACAGTGAACAAGTGATTCCTTTATCTAGAGGGCAAACATTTTCTAAATCACTTTGTCCCTAAAATAGCTTGGTTAAAAGCTATTTGAGGTGAATATTCAGTGTCATGTTTCATTGTTTTATCTCTTACAGAATAAATTCTGTTCATTATCTTTGGTTCTTTTTTTTTTTCTTTTGTATTCTTAATTTTATTGTTGCTACTTAGTTGCAAGAAATTTATCACTTGGTATAAATAAAACCAAGTTGATTTGTTTAAGCAGTAGGTTACTACTGGACTTAATGATATTATATCATTCCAATATTAGTTTGAATAAATTCCTATTATCTTATTTTTCAAAATGAACAATAATACATAAAGTCTGCAGTTGAATCATTGTAAAAGCAGTATGATTACGCTGCTGCTTCACTACGGGGTTTTTTGTTAATAAACTGAACTCTGTCAGCTTAATGTATTTAGGACTAAGGGAAAAATTAAAACCACAAGCAAATTCCTATCGTACTCACTTTGTGTATTATTCTTAGTTGAGTCCCACGTCTATTTTTTTTATTTCCTAGACATTAAATTATGAAAGACAGTAAGAACTTGTAGAGAACTATGGGGGGAAGAAGGACCCTAATGATTAGAGATGGAGAAAACAGGAAAGGTTAAATGGACTGAGAATATTATTATAATTATTTGGATTTAAAAAAAAATATGATGTGATACAATATGATGCTAAGAACTGGGACAATTCAGAATAATAAAGCAACTGGCATTTAGTGCATTAAAAATATAAGTAAAGATTCCATTGAGATTTAGAATATTTTTAAAAATTGTCTACTGTGTACATGGCAGTATGTTTACTTTCTCTAGATTTCATCTTCATCTCAAGGGAGGACATTAAATTTATAGCTCTGTGAGGTTAATATTTGACACTGGTTCCTGAAAAATTCATTGCTCAATACTGGGAGAGATTGCTTGTATTGTCCTCTTTGCCGATTTCTAAAATATGATAGATCCCCACCTGAGATAGGATTAAGCATAGACAAGCTGGCAGAAGGTCACTGGGAGTCTAGTGATTTTGCATTATGTTAATTTTTTTACTCATATTTTTCTTATTTTTTCCCATTTATTTTTATTGGTTGTAGACTAATTACTTTACAATATTGGGATGGGGGAGGGAGGTGGAAGGGGGATCAGGATGGGGAATACATGTAAATCCATGGCTGATTCATGTCAATGTATGGCAAAATATCTTTGGTTCTTATAGAATCCTTTAAAATTGTTGATACAATTCATAAGGCACTATTAAAATGTTACCTTTGAGGAAGGAGCTGGTGGTTGAAAAACTATGACTGATTTTGTCTATTGACCAAAATATATATATATATATATTCTCCAATACTACTACCCCACACTCAGTATTTGAATTTAAAACATATATGTGTGTTTCATGTAAAAGGTTTGTATATATGTATATGCTGCTGTCTTTTTTTAAATCACTTAACATTTTAATCTTTTTTTTCCATTTATTTTTATTAGTTGGAGGCTAATTACTTTACAATATTGTAGTGGGTTTTGTCATACATTGACATGAATCAGCCATGGATTTACATGTATTCCCCATCCTGATCCCCCCTCCCACCTCCCTCTCAACCCAATCCCTCTGGGTCTTCCCAGTGCACCAGGCCCGAGCACTTGTCTCATGCATCCAGCCTGGGCTGGTGATCTGTTTCACCCTAGATAATATACATGTTTTGATGCTGCTGTCTGTATTAATAGTAACACATTGTTTATTTGAAATTCTTAATGTTTAATAGTGCAGAAAACTGTGTTATTGAAAATTTCAGTCATATATTGATCTTATGGGAATGATTCTTCAGTTATATTTCTTTAGGAGCAAGTAAACTGGTTAAAAGGACACGTATCATATCCATGGGCTAATATCATAGAATTTGTATTTAACTGGTTTTATAGAAGTTTGATAATTGTAACCTTTCTCTATAGGTAGCAGTTTTCATTAGGTGCTAATTTTGAAAACATGTAGGCTATAAATCAACTTTATCATCAATTAGCTATTTGCAGATCTGACTACAATATCAAATTGAATACATAAGCAAAAATTTTCAAGTCTCTTTCAGTAAACTGAGATTTCTCACACCTGTGGTTTTGTGAGAAGGATAAAACATAAATCACATAAATTATTTCAAGCTGTAAAACACCAGTTGATAAGTGGCTAAGACTGTGAATAAATTATTTAAATAAAGTAATACATTGGAAGTTTGGGTGGTCTTTATTTCTATTAGGCAGTTATTATATTGGCTAAGATACTTTGATTTTCATTCTAAATCTTAAACAAAATCTCAGGTAACATTTTCCTCTCGTGATTTTTTTTTTTTTCCTCTAGTCTAAAGATAACTGAGCATGGTGAGGTTATAATTTACTGGCATACATTTTTCAAATTTATTTATTACCCAAGATGTTCAGATGATCACTTGACTAATAAGTCAAATAGGCACTCAGTTAATATTTGTTCTTTTACTTGTAGCAGCAGAGACAGGTTATATTAGGACAAATTAAAAGGGTTTTCTTTATGTTTCCATCACAAAACTATCACTTCAAGATAATTTGCATGAAACATATTCAAAGTTTTGCATTTTGTAGAAACTACTTAACACAATTTAAACTTAGTCCTTAAAACAATTTACTAAACTATTTCACAAGCTGATCTTTGTTTAGGTAGATCTTATTGATTGTTTATCCCCATTAAAAATTTCCAAATACTTATGATTTTGTTAGGAGATAATATAAATATACAATGACTTTAGATATTACTAAATATCTGAAAATATAAAAAACTGCACATTTATTTAAAAACATATACCTTAAAAAGGTGTTTAAATAGATTTCAGAGTTTGTAGAATTTATATTCCCTGAAAGGTCAAATTTACCATTTGTCCCAGACAAAGCTGCCCAGAAAACTGGTGTAACTTATGGATTTTCTCACCTTCAGAAAATTGTTTCCTTCTTGTTTTAATGATTGGTAGCTTTTAGAATTTATAGAGTTGTCCTGGAACATTTCCAAAGTGACAAGTTTATCCTGACACCTTGGTTTGGTTCCTTGACACTAGGAATGAATTCCAAAGTGGTTTTCTCCCATAGAGTTTTTAGAAATTAGACATCAAAGATAAAATTTTTATAGACCACACTTTCTTGTGTATATCCAATCTGTTAGAGACTGATGTCTTGCTCATGTGATTATTTTATAATCCCAATAGTTACATTTTGTGGCTCCAAGAATAGTCCACCAGTAACAATCTCATAATCTAACTATTAATATACCTACCATGATGCAAAGATATTTGTTGATGAGAGAATCATAGTTTGTACTATTGTTATCATAAAGTTAAAAGGGTGAGTGTTAAAACCTCTTCAGGAAGTTCTATGTAGTAGTCCTCAAAATACCAGATGATGAGTTACTGTCAATATCACTTAGATGAAATTATTTAGAACAAATGAATGGAGAGTTATATTAAAATATAAATTTGCATTATGCCAAAATACTACATATATAAATCTATAAGTACCCCCAAGTAACTTATTTACTGACTATTTTTTGACCAGTAGATCAAGTGCATATAGACTGGCTTAAGGTATATTGATAGATATAGATTATCTTGAACAATTTACTTTTGCTTTCAGGATGTTTCTATGTGGTCATCCAGGTCAAGTTTCTCTGATATAAAGTGGTCTCTTCCTGTTACTACAAGAAAATAATGAAAACATCAGACAGATGCTTTTTTTTTTTTTTTTTTTTACCATATATAACATTTATTTATCCCCCTTCCACTTATTTATTAAAACTAGTAAGTAAAGATATACTTGTTCTGGGTAAGAGGCAAAGATATATAAGAACATAACTTACAAAATAGATAAAAGATTTAAAGACAGTTTATTTCAAACTTTCCTAAACTTTATTTCCTGTTTAGATTAGATTCCACTAGATTGAATAGATTGGGGCTCTAATAGTTCTTCCTGACACACAGCCATGCCCACATCTTACTTAGTCCAATTTGTTGGAGCAAAATCAATTCTCTTCTCACCCATCTTACCTTGAAACTGTTAAAACTCAGAGTAGTTTATCACTGGGTTGTTTTCTATTCAAGTGCTCTCATGCAAGGATATACGTGTTTTTGAATTGAGGCCCATGGGGTCAGTTTTCAATCATGATAGATTTAACTATTTAATCTTTCTGAGGATGAAAATATGTAGTTAAAAGTATGAACTAAAAATTATTTATAAATCTGGGCCTCACTGATTATCACAAAGTGATATTGATTCATTTCATAAGAATAATTTGTTTTAAGCCAAAATATATTCAGTATCTAAACCTTAACATATGAAATATAACTTTTAAACAATTTAGTTTAAAAAAAGATTTCTTTTTTTTTCCTGTTAGGAGAGATGTCTCAGCCAGCCTAGAGTTCTGTCACAGTTTCTCTTTTTTGACATCTCTCATTCTTCTTGTTATGCTAAACTATTATATGAGGATTATAGCATTTTTGTCCTTAGACTGCTGTAGGAAGCCACTCTTTTCCTAAACCTTTGTTTCTGAAATTTAGAATCTACCTATGCTGTGAAGGATCCTGACATTGCACAAATTCCAAAAAACCAGAGGGTTCAAAATCACAGGGATTTTCTTATTGTCAAGCAGAGATATCAGTCATATAGCCTCTGAAAAATCTTTAGTTCAAGCTGTGGTTCTCAACCCCAGCTACACACTAGAACTAATTTAGGAATCCCCATCCCCTGGGACTGAATCAGAAAACCTGATTTACTTGGTCTGAGATGGGGATATTTTAAAGTGTACACATAATTCTAATGTGTAGCAATGGCTAAGAGCCACCCTTAAAGTGGGGCTGCAGGAGCTAGAGGAGATTCTAAGACTGCCATGAAGTTACCAGTGAAACTCTGATTTTAGAGCTTTATTTCCTATATCATACTTTTTGCAAAGTAACTATGTGGATAACAGTTTGAGGACCTTTTGCAGGTGTATCTCATTTAATTGAATGGGGGATGGGAATGTAAGAGTGGTGTGTGGGATATTTTAGTCTAAGGCTTAAAACTAAAATGGGTGTTGTTAAATATTAATACCTTCATCTATTTTTGAAAATTATCCCTAAAACAGAACTATTAGTCTACTAGTAGATGACTATTTCATACAGGCCAATCTATCTCAAAATGTGACTTTCAGACTACCTGCAACAATATCACCTGAAAAACATGTGGAAATATCAGTTTCTCGGGACCAGCTCTGACTTTATGAATCAAAGTCCCTTGAGGCCAGAACTGGGCTTCAGATGATTTTTAGACACTCTGAGCCTAAGAAACATTAATCAAACTCGAGTTCTGATGGATACTGGAAAACTCTTCTTGCTTCTGTAACATCTCTGAATAATTGTAGCTTATAGATCCTAATTTTGTGTAGATCTTCTTTCCTGTTTGATAAATAATTGAGACTCAGTTGTCAGCAAGGCAGTGTGTTCACTGGGTACATATACTTTGAGATCATAAAAATATACAAATCTGAATTTAATGGTGGTAGTACTGCAAAGGGGAAAAGGTGAAAAAAGTTATTAACTTCCCTCCAATCCCATTCATATATTATGCATCATGTAACTCCCCATCTACAAGAAGATTGAAAGAAGATTCAAGAGTGCTGCTGTGAAGAATTACATGCATCTGGGCAGGACTGCAGTGCTAGCTGTTGGGATGACTTGATGTGAAAATGTGTCAGCGTGTAGAGCAGCATGCTCATATCAGAAGTGCCAGCTGTTCTGTGAGAGAGAACAAAGAAATTCATTGGTTTTGTTTTATTTCTCAAGTGTCATTTCACTGGGTGTGCTTCTGACCTTCAGGAGCACTCTGAATGGGTCATTGTATTTGAGTGAATCTACAGGTAAGAATAATAGAACTTCTACAGTAGGGTAGACAATGTGACATGTACTTTATATACATTATCATTTTTTCATGCTACAAATGAAGATGCAATTTTTATTCTATTTCCACATGAGGAAATTAAGATTGATGAGGATTTATAGCTTACCTAAAGCCGCAGTACTTAGTGGTATAGCTAAGACGTGAGTCCATCTTTCTGATTCAGAATACACACCTGTGTCATTTATATATACTATATACTCTTCAATATAGCATGTTTCATGACACTTGTATTAGTTTCCTAGGAACACTAAAAGAAACTAGTGACTTCAAACTACAGAAATTGATTCTCTCAAGGTTCTGGGAGGCTGGAAGTTTGAAATGAAGGTATTGGCAAAGCTGTGTTCTCTCTGAAGGCCGAAGGAGAGGATCCTTCTTTGCTTCAAGATTCTGGAAATTTGTTGATAATTTCTGGCAGTCCTCGGTTTGCTGCTGTGTACTTTCAATATCTGCCTTCATCATCAGGTGACCTTTTCCCTGTGTTTCTGTGTCAAATTGCCCCTTTTATTATTATAAGAAACTAATTAGTGGATTAGTGCCAACTCTAGTATAGTATGACCATACCTTACCTTGGTTACATTTGCAAAGAACCTATTTCCATATAAGGTCACATTCATACTTTTTGTGGGAGGAGGAGAAGATAAGGGCTACCATTCAACTCAGTAGATCATTTTTCAATACCTTGTGGAAACGCAAGCCATCTGACAGCACATTTTGGAATTATCACGATGAATGGACTTATATTTCTCCTGCTCATCCTTAGCTCCAATTTCACATTTCCCTTGAAATCTCTGTCTATTTTTCATGCCATGCCTCCCATGATTTCTGTCACATTTTTAAGGGGAAAGGAGTGAGGATCACTCACTATATATTAGAATATATCTTAATTCTTCTATATCTTATAGATCTACCATAACAAAGAAGGTTGTATAAGGTAGAATTTCACTAACCATTCTGCTTAAGACTATAGACAATAACTATAGGTTGCTCCCTAGCTATTTCCTAAGTTTGTAAGTTTTCCCACTAAGCCATGCGGCCTCTGTAATGCACTGATGGTGATAAAAATATGGATAGTGTTTTTTCTAAGTAAGGGGCTGAGAGAAAATGGTGGAGAATAGAAAGATGGTGAACTGAAGTACAGAGGGAAAGAAGTCAATATGGTTCAAAGTTGGTTTAGAACATGGAATGTGATCTGATGAGGAATCTGGAGGTTTAACACCCTGAGATGGAAAAAATGAGAAAGGTTGTAGTTCATTTACAGAAGCAAGGGACAGATGGAAGGGGAGAAAATTCAGGAAAGAAGGAATTAAATTATTTCTCCTAAGATATTACTTATCTAAAATAAAGTAGTCTAGATGCTTTAGAAGAAAAGGTGTCTGTGCATAGTCCTCAATACCTGAAGACTGCAAGTGAACTGCAGGTGTTCAAAGACATTGGAAAATGTTCGAATAATGCACATTTAGAAGTTAGAAAGTATGAACTTCGAGAAATATACATGATGATGGCCATTTGCAGCATACATTATATTCTTAAGGTAGAAGAAAAAATTCCATGGACAGAGGAGACTGGTTACGATCGATGGGATTTCAAAGATTTGGACACGACTGAGTGACTAAATTTTTTTTTGTTGTTGTACTCTACTTAGATCATTGTTGAACATGAGTGTTTATTATACAGCATCAGATAAGATGACGGTTAAATACAAAACAGCAAAATGTGAGCTGAGTTGGAATGCATCTATTACAATAATACGTGCATAGTAGACCTGCAGTAACTGTTGAGTAGTTTAAAGTAACCTGAAGTTAAATAAGGACTGCCAGAACAGCAAACATAAGGGCCACTGTGACAGTTCATATTCTCCAGAGACTGAATCCCAATGCTCAATACAGTACCATGCAAGCCCAGAGGAATGCCTTGGAAAGCATACTGTCTACTTTCATTCCCACATTGCCATCATAATTGGGTCTCCATGATTTCTCCAGTTCAGTATGTTGCTTCATATATATATATTAATTAATGAATATTATATTATTATATATTAATATATAATAATTAATATTAATATATATTAATACCAAGGATTTAATAGTGGGTAGCTGCAGTTGTTGCCTCATGCTATATCATATTCCACAATTTATTTTTGATAGATAGAATGCCTGAACTCTGACTATAACACAATTACTGAAGTAAGTGTTGATTTTTGTCTTTCCACAAACAGAAAGTGAAATGACACTGTGTTCATTTCTTGTCAAACAAGAAATATTCCTAGGAGACCTTTTCCTTGTTCAGTGCAATCTCTAATAAAATTTGACAGCAAAGAATGTTTTTCTTTCGGTAAATCTCTGGCAGTAAGTAGATATCTGCTACAGATGCCAAGTTGTTAATTTTATACCACCAACCTACTGCCTTTACACTTTTGCACTTCTTTCTCAATTTAGAGGTTAAAGGGATGTAACATATTTTTTCTGTCTTGAAGAAAAAGAAATATTGGTACATCTTTCTTTTTAATCAATATTTTTCTTCTAGAATTAGTGATAAAGATGAGAGAAAAATAACTTTTCAGTAAAAATTCTTGTTTTTGGCAAAATTGGGAATTCATAAAGTGTTTTCATCTTAGGCTGAAATTATTTTGAAAGTATTGCAATAACATAAATAAATAGAAAATAATTATTTATCTTTGATGTTGAGCTCATCCTTTGGCTAATATAATGCAATATTCTCTAGCTTTTCTAAAGCATTATATACAAATGTGATGAAGTCTAGGGAAAGAAGAGATATCTTGTTTTCCTCTCCTTCAGTAAAGAAAAAGTCTGTTCCAGATGACTGCAGTATACTTTCCATAAATCATTCTCCAAAAATGGATCATAACCCAGTCCTGAACTGATAGTCAGCAAAGGAGTTGGAGTTATGATAATTGGCTTAAATTAATCCACTGTGATAATAATGGATGTTAGAAAGTTGAATACAATGTATTCTATGATAATACTCCTCTGAATTAATGTTCTAATTAAATGGGAGAATTAAAATGTTCAAGCCTATGCCTGGAACATCATGGCTCATGCATCAGGACTCAATGCATGGCTTGTATTTTTTAGAATGCTATTTGATTCTCAAAATTTATATCCCATTGACTACCAAATTCTTTTTTATTAACTCACATTTTAAAAGAAGTCTCTTATTTATCAGTATTTTCATAAGCATCCAGATCATATCCAATTTGTACTTATAGTTTTTTTTCCTACTTCCTGTTTCATGCCTTGTTTGATTAAGCAGTGGTTTTGTTGTTCTGCCAAAATTGTTTTCCCTTGACTCACAAGTTTGCAATGACATTATCCTTCATTAGTTACTTCAGAATAGCTCTAAATTTTCTTCTTTCCCTATCCCAGGTGCCCAATACATGATATTATTAGGTTGAGTCTACTTAGCTTTCAGTTTATTTTTCTAAATTAACACCCACTATGCTCTTATGTACTACTCACATTAAATGTTGAGTTCCTCCCTCTGTCTTTGGTTCTCCTCTTAGTCTTGTGATCAGATTTCCATAGTACAACTCAGAGATTATTACCAATGTCTATCGTGAAAGGAAGCTCTGTGATCCCAGCCTCATGGTATTCACACCATGTTTAATTCCTTCCTCTTGGATGTGTGCTGGGCAGTTGTATTCTGTTCATTAGAACTGAAGGCATGGAATGTCCTTTTTAAGATTAGTTTATTAAAGGACAGTGGAATCTTTCTTAGGCTCCCTTGCTCTTTCTCAAATTGCTTACTCTGGGAGAAGTTAGCTGACATGTTGTGAAGCAGCACAGTAGCACACATGGTAACAGAACAAGATGAATAATGTGAGTTTAGACTCATCTTCCAGCACCACCACCATGAGGCTGAAGCCACGGTCACCAGCTAGACTGCCAGTTCCTGAGGAGCCTTGATGCAGATCCACCCAACAAAGTATTCCTGACTAGAAGAATCTGTAAGATAATAATCTGTCATTGTTAAAGTCACTAAAATTTTGGGGTAATTTGTTACATAGTAATAGACAATTAATACAACTACCTTTGACATAGAGATTCCGTGTATTTTTTCTGTGGTATCTCCATATTTAAATCCATTTTTCATATCTCTTTGTTAGTCTAGAATTGGAAAGCTCTTCAGTTTCCTTCAGCAATTTTATATGTGACATTTCATACGAAATCTGTCTATTAGGAAAAATTGATTTAGGCTTTCTCTCTTTATTGTCCTTGGTCTCCTTTCCCCTAATTTCTATTTTATCTATGCCATCACCTGCATATTCTCCTATTTGCAAGGCCACTAATTTTATGGGCTATCAGGTTTCTTTCTGATAAATTTACACCCTATATACAAAGAACTCCATGTGTGTGAAAGAATCATGGACAAGCCATTTCTTTTTATTTCAGATGGTCTCATATATATTACTGAATTCTAAAATTGTCATTTGTTAGACTTTATAGAAGCTGTCAGCTCTTGAAAATCTATTCTATGGATTCGTTCTAATCTGTATGGCATGATGGATTTTTAAAAAGACTTCATTAAGGAGAGTTTTAAATATGATAGTTTCTATAACTGATTAAGTCCAGTTAGGCAAGTATTCAAACATAACAGTTGCATATTTGACATCATTAAAAATTATTATAGTTGAGGAACTATCACTCAAAACTTAGTTACATCCTACATACAGTCCCCTTGAGCAACTTCCTGGCTTTCCTTTTGACTGGAGTTTTGATTGCAGGTTCCATACCAATTCTAACCCTGACTCTGACATAGCCCATCAAAAATAATGAAGCTTGACAAATACAGCTTGAAATCTCCCTCTTGTTCTCCTATAGTATTTGCAGCCCCAGTGCTCAGTCTCTACTACATATAAACAGCAGCTATTTTTTCACTCTGGCTCTAATTTTCTGATTGATTAAGGAAAATTTTATATCTTGTATAACAATATTCAATGAAATATTATATTTTTATAAACATAACATTTTAAAATAGAGTATTTTTCAGCGCCAGCTAATGATAACTTATAGGAAAACAATATTACTATAAAATTAGTGACAGAAATATCATTATAACTTTGATCATCTGTAAAAAATTAAAGCAGGATGAAAATTTTATGAAATATGTAGCCCAAGCATATCTTTAGGGACATTTATGATAAGAATATATATAAGAAATTACAATGTTTTTAATATAAGTGAAATATTTAGATATTTCTATTATAATATTTATACATTTACTATAATTGATAAAAGCTTATTTCTGCTTTCATCAAAAATGGATGAACATAATTAAAATGAGCATAAAAATTACTCTTACCTTCTCATCTAAAATAAAAGTTTTCTCCCTAAAAATTTCACTGCATTTCTATTGACAATTATGTGAGCATGACATTTCTATTTTTGTGCTTTAGTTGCTGTTTTTAGCCTTTTAACAACATATGCCATAAACTTGCAAATCATTTTAAATCTTACAGTTCCATCTACTCGTGACAAAAATTGAAGAAAATCAATCAAATATTTTCTAGAAACAGCCATGGATGCTGATCCCAATACTTGTATTTTCACTGTATTTGTTTATAATTATCTATACTGAAGTATTAGTCATTCCATCCTGTCCAATTCTTTGTGACCTCATAGACTGCACCTCACCATTCTCAGTGACTCAATGGACCATAGCCCCCTAGGCTCCTCTGTCCATGGAATTCTCCAGGCAAGAGTAC
This sequence comes from Odocoileus virginianus, assembly GCF_023699985.2. NCBI lineage: Eukaryota > Metazoa > Chordata > Mammalia > Artiodactyla > Cervidae > Odocoileus > Odocoileus virginianus. Next base: position 38,136,757 of record NC_069680.1, read on the forward strand.
TGTATTGGGTTTCCATTTCCTTCTCCAGGGGATAAAACCCACCCAGGAATCAAACCCGAGTCTCTTGAATTGCAGGCAGATTCTTTACTGTTTGTCTGATCCACCAGGGATACCCTTACTCATTATTTAAATCTTAATTTATCACAGATGGAAATGAATTACATAAAAACATATTACTAGTACAGAATTTTTTACATGTTCTATCTCTGAAGATTCCTTCAGTTCAGTTCAGTACGTTTCAGTTCAGTCACTCAGTTGTGTCTGACTCTTTGTGACTCCATGGACTGCAGCACGCCAGGCTGCAGACCCTGATGCTGGAAAAGATTGAAGGCAGAAGGAGAAGGGAATGACAGAGGATGAGATGGTTGGATGGTGTCACCAACTCCCAGAGTTTACTCAAACTTAGGTCCACTGAGTCAGTGACACCATCCAACCATCTCATCCTCTGTCATCCCCTTCTCCTTCTGCCTTCAATCTTTTCCAGCATGAGGGTCTTTTCAAATGAGTCAGCTCTTCGCATCACATTGTCAAAGGATTGGAGTTTCAGCTTCAACATCAGTCCCGATGAATATTCAGGACTGATTTCCTCTAGGATGGACTGGTTGGATCTCCTTGTAGTCCAAGGGACTTTCAAGAGTCTTCTCCAACACCATAGTTCAAAAGCATCAGTTCTTTGGCATTCATCTTTCCTTATAGTCTAACTCTCACATCCATACATGACTACTAGAGAAACCATAGCCTTTTTCCTTAGTTTCCTTAGTAGTTGTTATTTATTTAGTTCTTGGGCAAACTGATTCCTTAAACTAGTTGACATTTGTAGAAGTTACTGTTATTATGGTCTATGAGGGCTATTTCTTAAGTTAACTAAGATCTTTCCAGCTCCATGTGATATCCTAAAGATCCTCACTAAAATCTCATTTTCTGAGAGGAGAAAGTACAGAGAATGTTTAAATATGCCTTTGCTTCAGTTCCATACATCCACTGCTCCAGAAGACCTGGAATTGAAAATTATATAGAAGAATTAATTTCAAATAAGGAAAAAATATTAAAGCTATTTCAGTTACTTTTTTCTATATTAAGGAGAAGGAATGCACAAAAGTTTAAATATTATAAAATAAATGAATCAAGCAGATCGACCAAATTTGATACAATATTAGAATATAACATTTGAATGAAAAAATTCATTAGATAAAAGATTCTCTATTTGTTCTAATCATTTTTGATGGAAAAGACTAGAGACAACTATTTTAATAATCACTTATGTGATAAAAATATCTGGAAAATGCAGTTATCTATGAGGCTAATGTGAAGAAATACTATTATGAGTCAGCAAATGATCATTATATTATCCAATATGTTATATATTATTATATATTATATTATATCATATTATATTATATATTATTATTATATTTCATTATATTATTATCAATATTTTGGCAAAATAATGCATTAGACAAAATTGATAAAAATCTGTTTCAAATCTTCAGTGGAGCAAGGTGAGAAAAATAATGGCATATATGTAAGAAAATGTATATTGTCCAAAACTAGTGAGGAAACACATGTTATTCGTGCCCTGCCCTGATCAGATCATAGAGCCATGCGATCTGAGGTGTCAGTTTAAAAAACTTGCTGGAGAATATGATAAGCTTAGAAAAAAAATCAGACAATTACATTAGTTGAAACTTAAAAAGCTGAGAGTTTTACATAAAGTGAGAGATAAGTGTGAATAACATTACAGCTTTATGTTATGGTGTTCAGCATTTAGACATTTGCTGGTCATGAGAAATTGAACAAAGTACTTAACCTTTCTGAAATTTTGAATTACTTAACCTTTCTTTGTAAAATGAATATGGCTGTCTCACAAGAACACAACAGACAAAATTGTAGCTCAATAAATGTATGTACTCTATATTAGACTGAAATATGAAACTATTCGACTGAGAACTAGATAAGATAGAGGAGGGAGATGGGCTGCAAGGGAATACTGTGGAACTCAGCAAATCATCTTTGTTACCTACAAAATGAGATGAATTTTAACTAAAAGTGTTTTAGAGAAAAAAGACAAATGGCACAGGTGTTTAAAAGAGTTTTCAGAAAGAAAACGAAAGTCTTACAGGAAGGAATTTAAACTCTGAATCTAGGGACAAGTATACAGGGGGAGTAGAAAGGAGAAGATATAAAATGTGGTTGAGAAGGACAAATATGAAAGGATTATGCTCATTGTAATGGAAATGAACTATTACTAGTTAGATTTGGGATTTATGAATATTAATGTGGAGGAAAGAAGATATATAAATGAGAATTATTAAGGTGTCTTTATAAACAGAAGCAGCTTCATTTTTCTTGCCTTGTAAGAAAAATGAGAAGGCGAGGGAGAGCCATAAAGAGAAAATGTGGTGATATGAATTCAGTTGACACATAGCTAGAAGAAGATAATAAAAAGAGGGCTTTACCCTTAGGAATAATGATATGCTCCTAACCTGTGGCCGTGCTGATTTTACTACCATATTAATATCACATAATACATAAAGCTACATGTATATATCTTTTTTAAGACTAGGGGAAAAATCCTAAAGGAGGAATTATCCCATTATGGGCTTTTCATTTTCTTTTCTTATTCAGTATCTGTGAAGTTCTCCTGTAATTACTGTGTTCAGGTAAACTATTCCATTCTGAAATTAAAATCCATGGAGTAATATCATATTGCTAAACCACAAAAGATGTTTTTATCCATTGCAAATTATATATTTAAACAGATGTTTATATACATATTTATAATTATTTTATCAAGAAGGATTAAAGAGCTGAGCAGAGTATAATAAAATTGTTCTTACTTACAAGTGAAAATGTGAGTCACTCAGTCATGTTTGACTCTTTGTGACCCCTTGGACTGTAGCCCATCAGGCTTCTGTCTATGGAATTTTCCAGGCAAGAATACTAGAGTGGGTTGTCATTCCCTTCTCCAGGGACCGAAGAGAAGGGTCTTCCTGACCCATGGACCGAACCCAGGTCTCATGCATTGCAGGCAGATTCTTTACAATCTGAGCCACCAGGGAAGATTTTTACATATATATGTGTGTGTGTGTGTGTGTATGTATATGTATATTTATATACATATTTATATGTATATATGTAAATAATAATTTATAATATTATATATTATACTATATAGATATAATATATATATAGTTTGTAAAAGAGTAACAATGTGAAGTTAATATATACATTTGTTAGTTCTGCTATGTGTTGCCATCACAGTCCCATGCTGATATACTGAGGTCTTTTATTCAATCAATCAATATATAATCTTATATAACATCAAGAATTAGGCTGTAAAAATACTCTGGAGCTTATAAAAAATATTGAAATTTGTTCGGTGTCTCATTACCAGAGCTCAAACTCAGATCTGAAAACTAGGGCACTAAAGGAAGGAACAGAAAATGGATATAAAGTGGTTTCATGATAGCAATATGAATAATGAAAAGCAAGTATACTCTCAAAGTGTGAAAGAATTGTTTATAAATAGAACTTGAAAATATGTTTATATCAAATAATCAACATTTTATGAGGAAACACTAGATTCACGAATTAGAGATTTTTAGATGATAACCCTGATTCAACTGAGTTATTTACAGAAGGCTCCTGCAAATCAAGTAAGATGTCATAATTTTTTACTTTCTGTGAAAATCAGGGGTTGGATTAGCTTCTATCTATGGTTTCATTTGGCTATAATAATATATTATTCTAAAATGTTTTCATGACTTAAAAATTTTATATATTTATGTATTTATTTCTGGTTGTGCTGGATTTTGGTTGTTGTACACTAACTTTCTTTAGTTATGGCACATGGGCTTCTCATTTTTGCTGAGCACACGCTCTAGGGTATGCAGGCTTAGTTGCTTTGTGGCATGTAGAATCTTCCCAGACCAGGGATCAAACCTGTGTCCTGTGCATTGGCAGGTAGATTCTTAATCACTGGATTGCCAGCGAAGTTCAATTAATTTTTTTTTAATCTAACAAATTTCTAGTGCTTATTTGGTATATGCTCATGGAAATGATAAGGATGCAGAGGTGAATTCACTGTCCATTAAACTCACAGTGCAGTGTCTTGAGTGGGTAACAATGTTGTATAGAAAATGCACACTTCACATCTTCAGTTAGACCTGACATTCATCACTTGGTAAGGTCTCTGAGGGTTCTGTCAGCATCTTTCTTCAGATTCAAAGATGAGGAGGGAACATTCAGAATTAGGAAAAGCACTTTAGAAAAGATGTTGTTCAAATCCATTAGGATGAAGTCCAGATTCTGCCACAATTGTTCTTACCACTGGATTTCTTGTAATGTTGATCATTCTTATGATAGAGATACTTAGAGATTGTAATACATCCCAAAGTTCCCAAAACACCACTTCCAGACACTTGATATCTGTGAAAATATGCACAGGATCACCAGACAGACATTTGATAAGGCTGCCCTTATTCCTAGAACTAGGAATCCAAATTCTACAATCAAAATCATATAGATTTGTTAGGGATGAAAGAGAACAAACTGGGGTGGGAGAGTCAAGTGTCAATGCAAAGAGATCAGTAAGGACACTGGCATAAACTGAGGCAAATTATGCTCTCAACCACTCATTTCATTTAGTTATCTTTTGTGCTTCCAGGAAAAACAAGATGGGCTGTGAATAAAGACTTTGATTTCTATAGGGTTGAAGAATAAGGAAGCTAGGAACTAAGGGCAAAATCTTCTATAATTGTCACTTATGACCATATTATTTTTGAGATATAATATGGGGGGGGGAGTCTGTGTCTTTGTGATATTTTCTATCAATTTTACAGGGATGAAGTCTTAGTTTAGGTTTTAAGCAAATGATCTCATGTGCTATTCTATATGCACAGCTTTCTGAGTTAGACTTAGGAGGATGTGCATTTTCCACTGAAAAGTGTTGTCAGAAGACCTCTCTGCTCCCAATCCTCATTAACAATATCCCAAATCATTGCATATGAATATCAATTTTTCATTTTGAAAAAAAAAGTGATATAAGGATGTCTAAGTGATAATGTTTCAATTCATGAAGCAGTTTATTTGCCTAGAAAAAATACTACTCTGACAAGAGAGCAATATTTTTTCTCAGAAAAGTCATTACTTAGTATTGACATGTCTACACTCAGTATACCAAAGGAACATTTCTTCTACTTTTAAGAGCCATACATTAATTAAGATATTGAGAAGTAGGTATAAGAATGTATCCTATGCCAGGCTATGCAGTAAACAAAGGGAAAAAGACCAAGAAGCCTTGGTTAAATTTTCATATTAATGTCCTGGGCCTGTCTCAGTGGAACATATTTCTCAAAGTGGAAGATTTATTCTTAGAATGAAGTTTTAAATTCTTTTTATGCTTCTTACTACAACAGTCACAACTCAGGGCTAATGATTTGCAATAAAAAGATCCTCAGATAATAATATTTGTGATATTTCATTTGAATTAGTCTCAGAGTAATTTAAGAATTCTGTGGGCTGGAAACTCAGTTGAGCTAACCATGCTTACTTGAGAAAATATTTTGGTAGAAGATAAGGATGACAAAGGGTGCTTTGAAGCAGGATGCTGTGTAGTCATACCATAAGTCTATAATCTCCTATCCTAAATACTTGCTGACAAAACTCAGACTTAAAAAAATATATATATAAAGGAAACATGATAAATATCCAATAAATTATATATTGCCCTTGGTAGGTTCTAGGCATATATTCCATCATGAAACACTTAATATTTCTCCAACAAACATATCTATTTAGTTCAGGCTTTGCTGCTAAATTCATTTAAACTAATCTTAGTAAAAAATAAAAGCTCGCTTTTTCAGAGACCTTTAGATTTGAAGAACAGAAATAATGCATTTTTATAGTGGCATGTTATAATTTTTATTTATCTATCTCTATACTAAGTTATCTAACATAAAGCTAAAAAAAATCTTATTTTGAACACTATATCACGATACTTTTTAATTTTTTCATAGGAATTATAATTGAAAGCTCAGACATCATTTTCTCTATGAAAAGTGAAAAAAGTGAAAAAGAGTTAGTCATTCAGTCACATCTGACTGTGTGTGACCCCACGGACTGTAGACTGCCAAGGCTCCTCTGTCCATGTAATTCTCCAGGCAAGAACACTGGGGTGGGTAGCCATTCTTCTTTCTTCAAGGGATCTTCCCAACCCAGGGATTGAACCTGGGTCTCCTGCATGGCAAGTGGATTCTTTACCACCTGACCCACCAGGGAATCCTTCCCTTTAACATCAGTGTATGTAGCCTGGACTACATTCCCCTCTTCTGTGTCCTCATATCCTCCTTCTGAGGCACTTTTCACCTTTTGCCATAGAAATTTTTTACGTTTGTGTCTCTCCAGACTGTTCTTCAAGGGTCACAGTCTAGGGAGAGGATGAGCCACTTTCATGTCAGTCATTTGATAGAAGTTTCCTTGAGAACTGTTCAGCAAGGGCAGAACCATTAAAAACAATTTACTTAATGCAATCGTTCTGCTTTTTCACTCATAATTTGTAATCTCGCTAGAAACCAAAACCAATCCAATGATCATTTCTTTTTGTCTTTTTTGACTGCTAGCTGACGGTGCTTATTTTTCTATGTCTGTTAATATAATAGAGCTATGGAAAAGAGTAAAATAAATGACTGCTGGATTAACAGCAATCCATGGATTCCATTTAAACTTGTGTTACATGCTGCATTAAAAAGGGGAATTAATGTGAGAGCAGACCAATTCACAAAATGACCAATTTACCAGTTTAAAAAAAAAACAAAAAAACCAAAACTGTTACTTTAAAATACATATTTGGTTGCCACAATTTGTGTTAAATGTGTATAATACTCAGAAAAATAGAGTTTATAATCATTAATAAAATAGATTCAGACTATCATAAGGGTATATTTTAGTTTACACTGATTATTTTTAAATAATCACTGAAGACAGTTTCTATAATCCCATTTTTATGTTTTTTATATTATACCAAGGAATTTTTTGCCAATTTCTCAAAAAACACATTGCTTTTAATTTGGCATTTATAACAACTAGCAGTCAGAATTTACTAAGAAATTCCTGTTGTCATTTTGTAATTTATTTAACTTGTCTTTTTTTGTTGTTTTTTCCAAAATTTTTATCCTTAACTTTTGATTATTTTACCATACGAGGGCTTCCTTGGTGGCTCAGATGGTAAAGAATGTGGGGGACCTGAGTTTGGTCCCTGGGTTGGGAAGATCCCCTTAAATAATCTCTAAAGATAGTTTCTATAATCCCATTTTTATATGTTTTACTTAATTTTTGATTATTTTATCATAAGATCATATTTATACATGACATCTAAGTTAATGAGTTAATTACAGATTGGAATGTAATACTTTCCAGATTTTCTCACTTCCTTTTTTTCTTCTTTGCTCTTCTCACCCTTTCATACTAAAGCTTCTACAATCAGATACCAGGCAATATATTCCAGTTGCTCCCTGTTAAATATCAGCATTTTAGCATTTCATCTGACATAGGGGTTGTTTCAGCCACTTCTGCTTTTTCAGATGCTTTTAAATATCATTTTCTTGGACTGTAACCAGTTATATTATAATTTTCCAAATCCTCATGTAGCATACACTTCTAGTGTTGAGTAACCAAAACATGGCATTTCAATTTGATATGGTAATGATGGAGTTTTTCTTTTTGGTTTTATGTTTATATTTTCTCTCTGTCCATGCATTGTTCTGATTTGGAGAACATCCTTATGCATATTACTTTGAGCTCTTCATCCTGTAAATCACTTATCTTCATTTCCTTAAGGTCTTTTTCTGGTCTTTTGTTTTGTTCTTTAGTTTGGAAAATATTTCTCTGTTTCTTCATTCTCCTTGACTTGCCCTGTCAGTTTCTGTGCATTACTCTACCAGTTCTCACAGAATGGTCTCATGTAGAAGATGAACCTAATCACTCAATCAGACCATAGCTCTTGTTGTGATTCTCCATGATGACTTCTATCCTCTTAGTTTCTTCCAGTGGTTGAGGGTGAGTCAGGGCCTGTTAAGAATCCTGCAGGGGAGGGTCTCAGTCAGCACAGAGCAGCAGGCTGATTGGAAGCCAGCTCCTCAGGCAGCAGCTTTTAAGGTATGCATGTAGACCTCTTTCAGGGAAAAACTGAGAGCTGGATGTGGCTCTTTTTGTACTGACTTCTAGGGAGACCGCTGGTCAAGAACTGTTTCTCTGTTTGCTTCACACCTGTGGGACCCAGGAGCTCAAGTCCCGCTGGCCTGCAGAGCCAGGAAATCAGAGTTTGTTCTCTGGGAGGCAGCCTCAGAAGTCTGAGTTGCCAGATGCTCCTGCCCAGGAGATATTGGTGATTTGGATGGGCTACAAGGAAAGTACAGGATGGTTTGTGCTGGCTTCCAGGTCCTGAGGAAGATCAGGAGGTTCACAGTTTATCCCTGGATACATCACTTGTAGCTTTCAAGATATGCAAAATAAGCTTCTTTCAAGAAAAGGCTGGAGGAAAGGTTTTTCTGTCTACTCCCTGAACTGAGCCCTGAGGTGCTAGACATAGTGAGTCAGAAGAGAGCCAAAAGCTGTTTTTCTTATGGGTCTCATAGATACAAGCCCTGTTGACTTTTAGAAGTAGGTTTTTTGAATGCAGAAGTCTTAAGTGTTGGGGTGCTAGATGTTGGGGCTAAACTCTTCTCTCCTTAGGGAGAGTCTAGGAGTTGTGAGTTCCTTCACAATTGTATAATGCTGTGTGAGGGATGAGCTTATGGTGAGAATGTGTCTCAGCCTTTCCTACTTGTGTCAGTGTGGATATTTTCTTATTCACTGATGCATAAGAGCATTTTGGAGGGAACTGCTTTTATGTGTAGTTGTGGATTTAGCATCCCCATGGATGGAAGAGAATTCAAGAACCTCTATATTGCAATCTCAACCAGAATCTGTCTCTTCAACTTTATATTTATAAAAGAAATATCCAATTTAGAGGGTGCCAGTCTTATTAGAGGCTCCTTTATGGCTCAGCTGTAAAGAATCTGCCTGCAATGCAAGAGGCATGGGTTAGATCCCTGGGTAGGAAAGATCCCCTGGAGAAGGGATTTGCACACTCCAGTATTCTTGCCTGGGATGTCCCATGAACAGGGGAGCCTGGCAGGCTGCAGTCCATGGGGTCTCAAATCAGTAGGACATGACTTAGTGGCTAAACAACCACCATCTTGCAGAGAAACTTTGGTTATACATACCTTATGAAATATACATTCTCAAATATTAAATATGTTTATAAGAAGACTAAAGCACCTCAGAATTTTTATGTTCACAAATGGGATATTCATAGAGTACAGCTTAGAAAACCAAATAAAATCTTGTCAACAGTAAATAGATGATACTATTAAAATAATAAAACCAATGTGTGACATATGAATTAGTTTCCATTTTTAAGCACTTAAAGTATAGTTTTGGAAAAATGATAAATTTTTTACACTTAGAGAATTTATGATCTATGAATTTTAGCTAATTAGCCTAGGATCCCTATGAGCATCTTAATATTTGATATTTCCCAATTCTACACATGTACATAAATATTTACCCTAACATAGACCACATCGAGATTTTTCAGATAAAATGGTCATAGAATAATTTCTTATTTAAAGATATCAAATTATATTAATTAAAAAAAATGCACTTCAACTCAGTTGAGTTCAGTCACTCAGTCATGTCCAACTCTTTGCAATCCCATGGACTGCAGCATGTCAGGCTTCCCTGTCTATTAACAACTCCTGGAGCTTGCTCAAACTCATGTTCATCAAGTTGGTGATGCCATCCAACCATCTCATCCTCTGTCATCCTCATCTCCTCCAGCCTTCAATGTTTCCCACCATCAGGGTCTTTTCCAATGAGTCAGTTCTTCCCATCAGGTGGCCAAAGTATTAGAGTTTCAGCTTTAGCATCAGTCTCAATGAATATTCAGGACTGATTTCCTTTAGGATGGACTGGTTGTATCTCCTTGCTCTCCAAGGGGCTCTCAAGAGTCTTCTCCAACACCACAGTTCAAAAGTATCAATTCTTCAGTGCTCAGCACTCTTTATGGTCAAACTCTCACGTCCAACATGAGTACTGGAAAAACCATAGCTTTGACTAGATAGACCTTTGTTGGAAAAGTAACGTCTCTGCTTTTTAATATGCTGTCTAGGTTGGTCATAGCTTTTCTCCCAAGAAGCAAGTGACTTTTAATTTCATGGCTTCAGTCACCATCTGCTTTGATTTTGGATCTTTAGAAAATAAAGTCCATCACTGTTTCCATTGTTTCCCCATCTGTTTGCCATGAAATGATGGGGCCCGATGCCATGATTTAGTATTTTGAATGTTGAGTTTCAATTCAGCTTTTCCACTCCCCTCTTTCAACTTCATCAAGAGGCTCCTTAGTTCCTCGTTGCTTCCTGCCATAAGGGTGGTATCATCTGCATATCTGATGTTATTGATATTTCTCCCAGCAATCTTGATTCACCTTGTGCTTCATCCAGCCCAGCATTTCTCATGATGTCCTCTGCATATACATTAAATAAATAGCGTGACAATATGCAACCTTGACGTACTCCTTTCCGAATTTGGAATCACCCCACTGTACCATGCCCAGTTCTAACTGCTGCTTCTTGGCCTGCATACAGGTTTCTCAGGAGGCGGGTAAGGTGGTCTGGTATTTCCATCTCTTTAAGAATTTTCCAGAGTTTCTTGTGATCCACACAGTGAAAGCCTTTTTCATAATCAATAAAACAGAAGTAGATGTACTTCTGGAATTCTTTTGCTTTTTCTATGATCCAACAGATGTTGGCAATTTGATCTCTGGTTCCTCTGCCCTTTCTAAATCCAGCTTGAATATCTGGAAGTTCTCGATTTGCATACTATTGAAGCCTTGCTTGGAGAATTTTGAGTATTAGTTTGCTAGCATGTTAGATAAAAGCAATTGTGCATTAGATCGAACATTCTTTGGCATTGGAATGAAAATTGACCTTTCCCAATCTTGTGGCCCTGCTGAGTAGTCCAAATTTGTGGACATACTGAGTGCAGCCCTTTCACAGCATCGTCTTTTAGGATTTGAAATAGCTCAACTGGATTCCATCACTTTCACTAGCTTTGCTGGTAGTGATGCTTCCTAAGGCCCACTTGATTTCTCATTCCGGGATGTCTGGCTATAGGTGAGTGATCACATGATTGTGATTATCTCGGTTATTAAGATCTTTTTTGTATATCTCTTCTGTATATTCTTGCCTTCTGTTCTTAATAGCTTCTGCTTCTGTTAGGCTCATACCATTTCTGTCCTTTATTGTGCCCATCTTTTCATGAAATATTCACTTGGTATTTCTAATTTTCTTGAAGAGATCTCTAGTTTTTCCCATTTTATTTTCCTCTATCTCTTTGCATTGGTCACCAAGGAAGGCTTTCTCATCTCTTCTTGCTCTTCTTTGGAGCTCTGCATTCAGATGAGTATAACTTTCGTCTTCTCCTTTGCTTTTAGCTTCTCTTTTCTCAGCTATTTGTAAGGCCTCCTCAAGCAACCATTTTGCCTTTTGTTTTTTGGTTTTTTTTTGCACATCACCTAAATCAGGTTACAAATATTTGATAAATATTAGAGCTACAAATCAGAGAAGGAAATGGCAACCCACTCCAGTATCTGTGCCTGGAGAATCCCAGGGACAGAGGAGCCTGGTGGACTGCTGTCTATGGGTCGCACAGAGTTGGACATGACTGAAGCGACTTAGCAGCAGCAGCCGCAGAGCTACAAATATACATGAATGAAGGTTCCTGCTTTGAGGAACTTATAATCAACTTCTTTTTACCATCCAACTGATATGATTTGAAAGGTGTTTGACTTGAAATGAAAATGTACAATACACACACATGATCAAAGTAATCAATAGTGAGGAAGTGATTTTTATTTTTGGTGTATGGATGGCTTATGAATCAAAAGCTCCTGCTGATCCAGTACAGATTTTTTTTTGGAAAATGGCCATTTGGAGAAAGTGCAGAATAAACTGGAGATACAAGTATCCATTTACCAGTGGGTACATTGGCTGTTAATGGCCTAAAATTCGAGCTTCACATTTAGTCACAGAAGAAACAGAGAGTAACAGCCAAGAGACTTGGAGAGAGGTTGAGGAAGATAAAAAAGGAAGCAGATAAAATAATTAAGACATCCTTTCTCACAAAGGCTTGACTCAACAGTTCAGATCCCAGGTCTCAAATATAAGCAGAAGACATAGAAAAATCTTTGTGAGGATTTAAGTGCTTGCTAAAGACCGAGATTTTCCATGATGGAACTTCAACAAGTACAGTTTTCTTATTAAAAATAGAAGGTAAAATTTACTAAACTTTACTATATATTTCACTGAACATTGTATTCAGAATCAACAATAAAAGTACTCACTATACATATTAATAACCAAAGGAGAAATGTGAAATTTCACAAAAATAAATTCCCCAACATAATTTGGATTTAAAAATTGCAGATAACAGCAAATTAGGATATGTAGGCAGTAAAAAAAAGTTTGTAATCTGGCAGTATCAATGTCATATGGCTCATTAAATAGTTTTACATAGTATTTTCTCATAGAAGTATATTTCTTTCAGTTTTCTTTTAGTATTCCCTTGGCTAAATCCTGATAATGCTTTGGAACTCAGCTTAAATTTTACCTTTTTCAGCAAAATCTCCTCCCTGTCTAAATTAGTCCTGATGTCTCAGTTTTATAATATATTTCTGAAGCCTAAATGAGATAAATGTACTTGAGGTTTGTAGGTAATTTGAACATTGCTGCAGTCCATGGGGTCACAGTCAGACACAACTGAGCGACTGAACTGAACTGAGGTTTGTAGGATCACATAAGCACAGAATAGGTGCTAAAAGCATTTAATTTATTGTAGTAATTTTGTTATCAGGATTGGTATTGTATCATATAAAGTACATGGGTTTGATATCAGATAGTAGTGTATTCAAATTTTTATTGCCATGGGTTAGCAATCTGCCACTTGAGCAATTTTCTTAAAATTTCTGAACATCAGTTTTTGCATCTGTAAAGGAGTCAGGGGAATTAAACCTAATTCTACAAGACATATATTATGGTGAAAGAAATAAATGTAGGTGCTCAGTAAGTATTTTATTCACACACACACACACACACACACACACACACACACACACACACCTCTCCATCTACCCATCCTTCTGCTAGCCCTCTCTATAATTTGCCTAAATGGTCTAATTTGCACAATTTGTTGCAGGAGAGTAAAAATTTAATATAGTTTTGGTATGCAACTTACTAAGAAGTAGGAATAAGAGTATAGTTGAACATGTTTTATGGTGTTCAATTGTTATAACACCTTCAATATTCAATTTAATTCCAGGTGAATAACCATCTGTTTCTCAGATTTCAGGTAGATAGTATAAACACGTGGAACAGTGTAACTTTGAGTTTAGTTTTAACTCTTTAGAATAAAACTAAACTATATGTTTGTTAGCCATCTGTATGTCTTCCTTGGAGAAATGTCTGTTTAGTTCTTTGGCCCATTTTTGGATTGGGTCATTTATTTTTCTGGAGTTGAGCTGGAGGAGTTGCTTGTATATTTTTGAGATTAATCCTTTGTCTGTTGCTTCGTTTGCTATTATTTTCTCGCAATCTGAGGGCTGTCTTTTCACCTTGCTTATAGAAATGCAAATCAAAACCACAATGAGGTACCATTACACACCAGTCAGGATGGCTGCTATCCAAAAGTCTACAAGCAATAAATGCTGGAGAGGGTGTGGAGAAAAGGGAACCCTCTTACACTGTTGGTGGGAATGCAAATTAGTACAGCCACTATGGAAAACAGTGTGGAGATTTCTTAAAAAGCTGGAAATGGAACTGCCATATGACCCAGCAATCCCACTTCTGGGCATACACACCAAGGAAACCAGATCTGAAAGAGACACGTGCACCCCAATGTTCATCGCAGCACTGTTTATAATAGCCAGGACATGGAAGCAACCTAGATGCCCATCAGCAGATGAATGGATGAGGAAGCTATGGTACATATACACCATGGAATATTACTCAGCCATTAAAAAGAATTCATTTGAATCAGTTCTAATGAGATGGATGAAACTGGAGCCCATTATACAGAGCGAAGTAAGCCAGAAAGATAAAGACCATTACAGTATACTAACACATATATACGGAATTTAGAAAGATGGTAACAATAACCCTATATGCAAAACAGAAAAAGAGACTCAGATGTATAGAACAGACTTGTGGACTCTGAGAGAAGGCGAGGGTGGGATGTTTCAAGAGAACAGCATTGAAACATGTATATTATCTAGGGTGAAACAGATCACCAGCCCAGGTTGGGTGCATGAGACAAGTGCTCAGGCCTGGTGCACTGGGAAGACCCAGAGGGATGGGGTGGAGAGGGAGGTGGGAGGGGGGACTGGGATGAGGAATACATGTAAATCCATGGCTAATTCATTTCAAGGTATGACAAAAACTACTGTAATGATGTAAAGTAATTAGCCTCCAACTAATAAAAATAAATGAAAAAAAAAAACTATAAAGACAAGACTGATCTTAAAGGGAAAGAGAAGATAAAATGTTAGTAAAATAACACAATATAATTCTAGAAAATAAATTGAAATATGAAATTTTAAATTAATGCTATAGTGTACACGTGAAATAATACATCAAAGTAATGCACTATTTCAAACTCTTTTTAAGACTACATTTAGAGATTGTAAAGTTTTGATTCTAGGCATTAAAGTTATAGCACAAAGCAAACAAATTGATTTAGTTTTCATGATTATGAATCATGAAGGTCAAATAAAGTCTGAATTTTTAAGAGATTCAAAAGGAGTCACACAGAACTAGGAAGCAGTTAGTAAAATCCTGAAAGGGTAGCTCAATGACAGAACTATTTAGGGATGTTCAGTAATTTGAAGCTGAGACCTAAATTCTATACAATAAACTTCACACAAATTGTCTTTCAAACAGTTAGCTTTGATGTAAAGTAGGATAAATGGTAAGGGTAACAATCAGAATGAAATATTACATAATATATAAGTGGTATGTACCTTTAATATTATATCAGACCTGAGTACTCTGTAACATCCACATCTGTTCTGGTAGTTTTTAACTAGATTTTATATCTTTTTTTTTAATCCTTGAAGAGGTAGTCATTTTGGGCAGGGATCATTTAACAGACCTATCACCTAAAGCAATTAGTGTATTGGCAGGAAAGGGGCTTTGGCTTGATAATTGGATACAGGTGGAAGAGAAGTAATGCCAAGGTCGATTCATTAGCAGTAATAATATATCCTTGCGAGGCTCTTCCTTCCTTGCAACCCCTATTAAAAAAAAAAATAACTACACTGTTAGAAATCAAATGATAAACAAAAGCATATTTTTCAGAGAAACTTAAGTTTGGAATGATGATCTGGTGACAGATTGCTGGAAATTACTTTGTTGATAATCTTTTTTATCCCTTCCTGCCTTAATGACTCTCCTTCTAAAAATATGAAAGAATTAGATCCTCCTCAAGTTGGTACAGAAAGGAGCTTTCATTTGTTCTACATTATTCATCATAGATTTAGCAGATCTTGAAGAACCCGTAATTGTACAGGCCACCAACACATACAAACACACATTTACATATTGTAAATAGTTGACCTTGCGAACTTTTTTATTTGATTGTCACCCATTTCTTTCAACATCAGGGTAATGAAAGAGAAAATGTTAATAATACTTACCACCATTACCTGGATTTAAGTAAATTGAAGCTTTATCTTATAGTTTGTCAGCTTGAGATAGTGGTTGTATTAGAGACACAGTTGATAACATCATCAATCAAGTTACAACACCTTCAGCCATAGCTAGATTTTCTCTGGTATTGACATTTACTGTGCAGTAAATTGCTATACTATTCTATAATACACAAAATTGTATAGACTATTTCTTAGAAAATATATTATATGCTTGATTGTCTATGTAAATGCTATATAATCATTAGCTTCCAAATATATTTCAGGTAAGATTTCTGCAGTTTGGAAAAATTCCTATTTCAAGTTGCTTACCTAGTCCTTGGGCATTAGAAATAGTTTAAATATAATATTGAGGAAGTTAATTATTTCAGGTCAACTTCAAGTCATTTTGAACTTTCCAAAAGATAGTGTGTTAGACAGTATCATGTATCTTTATTCTTATACTCAGTGCTGTTTGTCTCATTTTTCTTATGGTTTACATTCTACCCCTTTTTGTGTTAAACACTGCTCTATCCACTTGAATATGAACTCCAACAGTTAGAGTCCTTCTTTCTATTCAACATGGCATTCTGGGCAGCCACATAGAATTCTTTTGAGACTTCATAAAGAATATAAACACAATAGATGATAAATCCTCTCATAAGGCCCTACCTATTCACTAACACCTCATATGCAGAATTTTGACTGCATTATTCAATAAAGTATTTAGCATCAATAGCATCTTTGGTTAAGTTTCAGAAAAGCAACCTTTCGGTGAGACAATAATATAAAAAGTACACCATTCTTTAACTTGACTCATCCTCGATTCAGGGTGCAAATACTGGGGAGTGGATTTCCATTCATTTCAGTATCTGCTTGCCCTCTCAGCCAGTCTTTGTGGGGTGCACACACTGCTCCACATACACCAGATAATCTTTCTTTTCCTCACAGATATGTTATGGCAATTTAGAAATAGTTAATCCATTTTGCAACTATGATTTTTTTTAACCACAAATCAAATATCATTTGAAATTATAAAATTGACACAGTATATAACTTGGAGGTAAATAGGCACCCTGGGGGAAAATTAAAAGACTTTCCCTTTTCTAAAAATTCTTATTCAAACAACCCCTTATAAAATCCATTTGGTTTGCTTTTACATTAAATATACAAATCTCTTCAAAATATGTTGATTAAAAGTAATACATCTATTTCTGCTTCAATGACTATGCTAAAGCCTTTGACTGTGTGGATCACAAAAAACAGTGGAAAATTCTTAAAGGGATGGGAATACCAAACCACAATAAAGGACACAAATGGTATGGACCTAACAGAAGCAGAAGATATTAAGAAGAGGTAGCAAGATACACAGAAGAATTATACAAAAAAGATCTTCATGACCCAGATAACCATGAACGTGTGCATACTTACCTAGAGCCAGACATCCTGGAATGCAAAGTCAAGTGGGACTTAGGAAGCATCACTACAGACAAAGCTAGTGGAGGTGATGGAATTCCAGTTGAGCTATTTCAATCCTAAAAGATGATGCTGTGAAAGTGCTGCACTCAATGTGCCAGCAAATTTGGAAAACTCAGCAGTGGTCGCAGGATTTAAAAGTTTTGTTTTCATTCCAATCCCAAAGAAAGGCAATGCCAAAGAATGCTCAAACTACCGCACAATTGCATTCATCTCACACGCTAGCAAAGTAATGCTCAAAATTCTCTAAACCAGGCTTCAACAGTATGTGAACTATGAATTTCCAGATATTCAAGCTGGATTTAGAAAAGGCAGAGGAACCAAAAATCAAATTGCCAACATTTGCTGGCTCATTGAAAAAGCAAGAGAGTTCCAGAAAAACATCTACTCTTGCTTTACTGACTACACCAAAGCCTTTGACTCTGTGGATCACAACAAACAGTGGAAACATCTTCTAGAGATGGGAATACCAGACCACCTACCTGCCTCCTGAGAAATTTGTATGCAGGTCAGGAAGCAACAGTTAGAATTGGACATGGAACAACAAACTGTTTCCAAATCAGGAAATGAGTACGTCAAGGCTGCATATTGTCACCCTGCTTATTTAATTTATACGCAGAGGACATAATGAGAAATGCTGGGCTGGATGAAGCACAAGCTGGTATCAAGATTGGTGGGGGAAATATCAATAACCTGAGATATGCAGATGACACCACCCTTATGGCAGAAAGCAAAGAACTAAAGAGCCTCTTGATGAAATTGAAAGAGGAGAGTGAAAAAGTTGGCATTCAAAAAACTAAGATCATGGCATCCAGTCCTATCATTTCATGTCAAATAGATGGGGAAACAATAACAACAGTGACAGACTTTATTTTTTGGTGCTCCAAAATCACTGCAGATGGTGACTGCAGTCATGAAATTAAAAGATGCTTGCTCCTTGAAAGAAAAGCTATGACCAACCTAGACAGCATATTAAAAAGCAGAGTCATTACTTTGCCAACAAAGGTCTGTCTAATCAAAGCTATGGTTTTTTCAGTAGTCATGTATGGATGTGAGAGTTGGACTATAAAGAAAGCTGAGTGCTGAAGAATTGATTCTTTTGAACTGTGTTGGTCAAGAAGACTCTTGAGAGTCACTTGGACTGCAAGGAGATTCAACCAGTCCATCCTAAAGGAAATCGACCCTGAATATTCATTGGAAGGACTGGTGCTGAAGCTGAAACTCCAATACTTTCACCACCTGATGGGAAGAACTGACTCACTGGAAAAGACCCTGATGCTAGGAAAGATTTAAGGCAGGAGGAGAAGGGGACAACAGAAGGTGTGATGGTTTGATGGCATCACCAACTCTATGGATATCAGTTTGGTTAAGCTCCAGGAGTTGGTGATGGACAGGGAGGCCTGGCATGCTGCTGTCCATGGGGTCTCAAAGAGTGGGACTCAACTGAGCAACTGAACTGAGTGTTTTAATAATTAACTCTGATGGAATAAGATTGAAATTTGTTTCTCAACTTCCTAATGTTAATAGTGTTACCACTATTGCTGGAGGTGTGTAGGGGTTTCACACATTCCTCAAAAAAAAATCATAGGGAAGTCTTTGTCTAACTTCTGATGCTTCCACCAGAGGGAGAGTCGATGAAAGCAAAGGTATGTAGGCATTATGGAGACACATGTCTGAATTTCTCATTTTAAGAATGAGAGTATATAAATGGCATGGCTCCGGTTCACCAGAGGTGTTGTTCCTGAGTTCCATTATCTCCTCAAATTATATTTTAACATCTTTACTTCAACAAAAGCAGTTTGTGTTCTCTCTCTAGCACATTGTCTCCCCCATACATACACACACTTCATAAAAATTCAGATTTCTGCTAATATTATTGTAGCATTCTAAGTCTTCTAAATAATATAACACTTCTAGGTTCATTATATATGGATGCCAGATGGAATTGTCCTTTAGATAACATCATGCTTCATCTTGAATCAGCTCTTCTTAGTGACAAATGGTTGAATAAATAGACTTTTTTTTTTCCTTTAAATTGTACTTTTCTTGTCTTGGTAATATAACATTGAAATATGTATGAATGGTGACCCCAGTATAATATTCTGGAATAAGCATACTATATTCTGTACTAAAACTATTTTCTTGTTTTCATACTCACAAGATATAAAAATGTTTTTTTTTTTTTTTTTTTTTTTTGCTTATCCTCACTTTCCAAGTATTTTCAAACTGGGGACTCGTAACCCTGATCCTCTTGTGTTAATCCTTTGAGATGCATCAGGGAATATTTTGAAACTTCAATTGTTTGTCAGGTAATTTTATGGCATTTATTAAAGCAAATTTGTTTAACAAGTTTTGTTCTTTCAACAATCCTCACAATAGTTGAATGAAATTCACTCTGTTATAGAAGTTCTGAAATATAGGGGTTAAGTTAGTAAGTGTATAGATACAGAAAAGCTTAGTAACCCTTAGAATAGTGGAAAGTCGATAAGCAAAAACCTTCCATCTGAGTTATATCTCTCAGGACATAAAAATAATGTTAAGCCAGTGAAAAAGTAAGTAGAGATCAGATGTCAGCCTGTCAGACACCTACAAATCATAATTGTTTTCGAATTAGAAATTCATTCATTTGCATTCAACTCCCGCTGTACCACGCCAGAAAGAAATGTTAATATTCTGACCCAGAGGTCTGGCAGCGTTAGGCTTGCCTGGTTTTTAAGCTCACATATTAATATAGGATGTACCTTTGTTTGGCTCAAATCTGTCTCCCTTGAAGCACGATGCCAATTATTTTCCTAGCTATTTTTCAACGGGCAGGGCACATCTCTACTTGTTCAGTTCTTCCTGAAGTTCATGAAACCAAATGATGCAAAAACAATGAAAGGAAAGCTTTACTTACATTACTTTTAAGGGTTTTCTGGATATTGCTGAGGAGATAGGCTCCACTATTACATTTCAAAAACTGTTTGAAATGCATGTTAGATTTCCCTGGCTCAGTAAGGATTATAAAAACTGGTAATGAACTGCCTTTCAGCTATGGTATCTGTGTTCCTCTTTCCAATCGTCAACTTTCATTAAATTTATATGTCAAGCCATTGTACTTGTTTTTTGTTTGTTTTCTCAATAGTGTCTGCCTTCCTACTTCTTGAGCAATATCAAACCTAATTTACTCTGAAGTTTCTGGATGACAACTACTGGTTATAAAAATAGTTAAAATACTCTGTATCTTCTGGTCAAATTCTATGCTATGAAAAGTAAAATAGTTGACTCTATCCAAATGATGCTTTAGTCTACTTTAAATATATTTATGTGAGATAACATCATATGAAGTTTAATTTCACTGATTATATGCAGAAATAAACAAGAGATTCTTCTGATGAAATTATAGAAATTGGGTCAGGAATTATAAACAGGCTCACGACTATAAAGTCTGCATACATATTAAGATCAGTTTGGTTTTGTATCTATAGTTAGAACATTTCACATTATTCCTAATCTTTTCTGACATCAAAAATCTAGAAACAGATATCTTAGTTGAATTCCATAACATATATTTTAAAAAAAAACCTTGGATCAGTCCTTATAGGATTTAATGACTAAATTTTCTCCTGGGGTTTGAACTGCAATTCATTAGCAAAACTTCATTGCTTTGAGAAGTGAAAATAAAAGGCAAATTACTAAACATGAGTTACTAGAACCAAAGACAATGATGTTCAGAAAGGTACCTGAAGAAAAGATCTTATAGAAGGAGAGGATGCTAAGAACAGTCCTGGATGGGGTGAAACTGTAATATTAAATAATTCTCATTTGTTCATTCTCACTCTTTCTGCATCTATTTGAGCCTCTGTCTTTCCTCACTTGCCTCATTGTCTGTCTTTCTCCCATACATAAATGCACACAGAATTCTCTGTTCCCCTTTCACCTGCCTTACAAATTTGAAATTACAAAGAAAGTTAATGAACTTTGTAGTAACATAAAGAGACCAAATCCAAGTTCCTTGGTATAATTAAAACTCTTCACCTGTGACATGATTTATTCTCTTAATTCTCACCTACTCCCTGTGGTAAAAATTATATATGCTCATTAAAATGAGGTTAAGCAGTGCAGAACCAATGTACTGTGTCATATCAAAATAAACATGGTTTGCATCAGATAATTTTGAGTCTAGACAGCTCTATAGGTCCATACACAGGTAGAAAAAGAGATGACTGCAAGATTAGCTGGATACTTGGAGAAAGTGGATATTCAGGTGAGGGGATGTATGAGAGTTCTTTAAACTATTCTTATCCTTTTATTTGGCCACTATGTTCAGCATGTAGAATCTTAGTTCCCTGACCAGGAATCATATTCTTAATACATTATGTTTAATTTGCAAACAATATTTTATCATATGAGAGAGAAAATTTGGGGTTGTTAATAAATAAATTTTAGAGAAAATAAAAAGTTTTAGCTGTCTAATTAGAGTGACAAATATGCTTATGAAAATGGATTATAATATACATGCTATATTTCATTAAAATAGTAAATTTAATTCTGTTGTGTTTAATAAAAGAAAATAAGTTAACTGAAAATTCAAGCAGTAAGAAACTTGCAATAATAGTTAAGATGAATTTAATATTGATAAGAAAATTGCAAAATTATCATTAAGTTAAAGCCATTGTGTTTTGAACTACACTTTCATATTACATAGTGTAGATTGGCTACTTGATATGAAAATTTGAGAAGGATAGCCAATTATTGTTTTTCCTAATTTTGTGAGTCACATTATATTTTTTAAGCCTTGTAACAATTTGCTGTAATTACATTCATTTTTTTCAATCACATTCCCACAGTTTTCATTCTTGTTTAATTTCATTCAATTTTCACTTTTCATTCTTTAAACACAGTTCTTCCAATACTTCCTGAGTTCCTTGCTTTTCTTAATTGCTAATTGGTTTAGTGTGTATTTGCATGTGTGTATGTCTGTGTATGTATGTATGTGTGAAAGACTTATGAGAGTATTATCCAATATGTTTTGTTTTGATTTGTTTTTACTTTCAAGAATGTTTTCATTGTTTTTGTTTTGTTTATACATAAATAGTACCTTGACTGAGTATATCTTTAGGGCATATTTTTTTTCTTTTATACATTTGTAGCCATTTTCTCCTAACATCTAGTCTTGATTGTCACATTGGAAAATTTAAAATCTGGTTAAATTTCCTTTTTTAGGAAATTTGATTTCTCAGCCTAGATAACTGATGAAAAATTATATTTTATCCTTGATATTTAATAACTTAAATGTGGATATATTATTTTACTTATTATTCATATCTACTTTGTCCAGAATATGATTTGTCTTTTCAAACCGAATATTCATTATTTTCAGAAAAATTTCCCTAAAATATTTGGATTATCTTTTGGATCTATTTTTTTAAAAAAATTTAACCTAAGTGATAGCAATTATTCTTATATTGGAATATCACTGTCCTATATCTCTTAGTATCTTCCCTCTGTTTGACATTCTATTTTACATCATATTGATTATCTCAAATACTTTCTCTATCAGTAATTTAATTTTTAGTTTGCCATACTGTTAGTTAATTACAAGTGCTGCATTAGTATCATTTTAAACCATTCATTAGCTCTTACATTCCCTTTATTCAATCTATTTTTATTATTTTCAGTTGATATATTTAATAAATTGATTTATATTATCATTTAGTATAGTAAGTGATAATATCATTTAATAATGATATTACTAACTTGGGCAGTATGAAAAATTACTGGTGAGATAATTTCTTTTGTCCCCAGGATAATGTTTTATTTTGTCCTGAGTTGCTCACATCTCTCTTGAGATGTATAATTTTGAAGGTTTTTATTTTATTTCATTGCTTATTTATGACCAGTGTCTAACTCCTTTGATATAGGGTCAATTAAGTTTCCTGTTCAACAAATATGAATTATGCTTTTTGTGTTTTGCAGATAAAGTTCACCTGAAACTATAGTTTTGGGTGGGGATGGAAAAGAGAGAAGGATCATGTTTCTGTTGTTCCTTTGAAGATTTCATTGTATATACTATAAAGCCTTGACATTTATTCTACCCAGGTTGGAAATACTCTCCATTTGGTCAGCTGAGTTTGAAGCCTTGGCATTTTTTAATGTTCCAGAGTCAAATTTTTACTTTAATTATCCCCCTCCATGAACTCTAATTTCTACCCCTCAGGATCTGAGGACATGGGTGATGAATGTCAGAAAGTATTTGAATTTCCCAGAATTATTTCTGTGTAGTATGAATAGAATTTGGAACTTCTTGTGCTATGCCAAAATCATTCATTTCTTGTACCAATTGATTCCTCTGTTTTTGGAATAGTATCACATTAGTTTATAATCTTGCCTTCATAGGCTGTTTCTGATGGATTTTTAAAGAGGTTTGTGTCATTGTATACACAGAAATAAGATTCTGTGACCTATCTACATTCAAATATCTTTACTCAAAATTTTCTTCCATGTGATTAAAACCTATACATGTACTTTTTATGATAACAATGTCTTAATGAGTTTTGTGTGAATAGTGAAATGTTGTATTTCTTCATGATTGCTTCTTTTTGTAGTAAGTTGGGTCTATGTAAACATGGGAGTATGTGTGCATATGTGCATGACGCATGTTCATGTTGGTAGCATGTGTGTGTTGCCAATGTTACATGTATTTTGGGAATATGTCTGGGAATAATATCTACGTGTGTGGGAGGATTTGTATGGAAATTATGCATGCATCTGCATACACAGATATGTGTGTTTGGAAGACTATGTGTGTGTGCGCCTGTGTACCTGAGAGAGAGAGAGAGAATTTCTATGTGAATGGAAACTTCTAATATAGGTAAAACCATTAGAAAATTGAGAGGTAAGTTTTATGTCATATGTGTTGAATTTACAGGTTTAGAGACAAGTGTTAACACTTTTAGCAATCCTAATATTAGCTCTAGAGATAGTTAATTTTGACCACAAAGATATCTTTGTTTCCCTTTTGCAGTGTAAGTCTACCACAGTGACGTTTGAAATTCTTATTGTCCCTGTTCAACATTATATTATAGCTTAGTAACTGATTAAGCTATCATTCTTTTTGCTCTTTAGCCTGTAATAGCACTAGGTGTCACCAAGATAGTTATTCTCTCCCAGTTGTATCTTAGCGTTCTTCAGTAAGAAGCCACTGTCCATGAACAATGCAGTTAACTGAACTTCAACTCTCACTTCATGGGCTACATGAAATAAAGCTCCTCAGCCAAATTTTTGAAAGTTGAAAATATAATGAGAGCTGTATCACTGTGAACCTAAAATGGCCAGAGGTTAACATAATACATGCTAGCATAGAAAATAAAAAAACCACTTGTCGAACTAACATTGCATCTTCTGAAGAGTTCATTTTCACAAATAGGACAAATGCTGTAGTATATTTTAAATGTTTCAATTATTATTGATCACTAAATACTGTCTAAACAAAGTATATAAGCTAAGCCATTTTACAGACTCATACTACTTATTGTATGTTAGCCATCGCTTCAATATAACACCTTAAAAATAACAAATATCCTCAAAGAACATACAATGACAGAAAATCCAGTTTAGTGTTCAGATTTTTCCTAAATTGACTTCCTTCCTTTCTTTTTTCCTCCCTTACTTCCTTGTTTTACCTTTCCTTTCTTTCAAGAGCTACCATGCATATTATAAAGGATATGAGTTTGGGAAATTATTAACAATCTGAGTTCTTAAGTTTTAGACAGAGAGTATGCAGTATGTTAGGCACTGGATATCCATTACTGTACTTAATATATGAGTCTTATTAACATCTCCTCCTTGGAGGGAGGGAGAGGGAGGGAGAGAGAGGGAGGGATGGACTGAGTTAAAGGAATTGGCTTAAGTGATTGTGGGGGCTGGCAAATCCAAAAAATAAAGGGCACATCTGTAGGTTGGAAATTCAGATAAGAGTCGATGTTGCAGCCTTGAGTCTGAAAACCACACCACAGGCCAGCAGGTTAGAAATTCAGGAAGGTTTTCTCTGTTGTAGTCTTGAGGCAGAATTGCTTCTCCTTTGGGAAACCTTAGACTGTGTCCTTAAGGCTTTCAACTGCCTGGATAAAGCCACTCACATTGTGGATGGTAATCTGCCTTACTCAAAGTCTACTGATCATAGATGTTGGGCTTTCCTGATAGCTCAGTTGGTAAAGAATCCGCCTGCAATGTAGGAGAGCCCAGTTCAATTCCTGGGTCAGAAAGATCTGCTAGAGAAGGGATAGGCTACCCTCTTTCATAATCTTCAGTTCAGTTCAGTTCAGTTCAGTCACTCAGTCATGTCCAACTCTTTGCAACTCCATGGACTGCAGCATGCCAGGCCTCCCTAATTATTGTCAACTCTCAGAGTTTACTCAAACTCATGTCCATTGAGTCAGTGATGCCATCAAGCCATCTCATCCTCTAGTGTCCCTTTCTCTTCCTTCCTTCAATCTTTCCAGTATTCCAATCAGCCCAGTATTCTTGGGTTTCCCTTGTAGCTCAGCTTGTAAAGAATCCGCCTGAAATGCAGGAGACCTGGGTTCAGTCGCTGGGTTGGGAAGATCCCCTGGAGAAGGGAAAGGCTACTCACTCCAGTATTCTGGCCTAGAGAATTCCATGGACTATACAGTCCATAGAGGGTAGCAAAGAGTGGGACATGACTGAGTGACTTTCACTTTCCAGCATCTAAAAACATACATTCACAGCAACATCCAGAGTAGAAACTGGGCAGGATAGCCAAGTCAAACTGACACACGAACAGTAATACTTTGCAATATCTGCAATTTAATAATGATGTGATCTTGCAATCTTGAGATAGTTCTTCATCATTTCATTTTATTTTGTAGTTCTTTATCACTTTATGAGACTCTGATTCCTATCAGTGACATATGGCTAACGACACATACAGCATATATACTTTATGTATGTGTGTTTGTGTGTGTGTGTGTGTGTAGTTTACTTATTATTCCATTTTTATTGAATAGATATAGAGCTTCCATGCATTAGCTGGGCAATCCTAGTAATTTTCCTTTATTAATCTTCAGTTTTCTCACCTCTAAAATTCAGCACAGTGGAGTAGAAGTTCTTAAGTTCTCTTGCAGCTGTAATGTTTAATCAGCCTATGATGTCACCACTTCAGTGACATTTGCTTATCTCTTCATTCATAAAACTCTTAACTGATCTCTGAATCCATTGACAGAAGGAATACTGCCATTATATGACATTAAGGATCAAACAAAAGAAGGTCCTTGTTTATCTTAGTGAGAATAGTCTTGAGCTGGACCACTGACATTTTCTTGCTTGGTTGCCCTGATGACCAAAGTCATACATTTGTAGTAAAAGTGGTCATACCCAGGGAACACACTTTTTTTTTTTTTAATTTCTTTTTAAAATTTCAATGCAAATTTACTGTCCAGGATTGGAACTGAGTGGTATATTAACCCTTGGACCTGGGCATGGGAATATATACATAACAGGAAAATAAGCTAAATTTTTCATAACAGACTTCTACTGCAAATGCAGTTGTTTACCACATCTAGTGTTTTTGTTTTGCTGATTGAAAACATACCCACATAATTCCTCCCAATTTAGATATCTAAATAAAATTGGCATTGAAAATAAATGTTACCAAAAAATGGCAACTGATGTCTAATTTGCATATTCCATTGATTATTTGTGCTCAGAGTTAATTCAGGTCTGACTAGTGTACTGTGACTGATTCAGATAGGCGGTAATGGAATATCATTGCCAAAGCTTCTCCTGGGGCTACTCAGTCTGTTCCAAATCAGTCTCTTTATGTTCACAGCCAAAAGGGACATCAGCCGTGTAAATAGATTTTTGTGAGCCCACTTTGGCATCAAGTTAGAGAATGGAAACATAAAGGAAGTTATAGAAATATACATACTTCAGTAGCAATAAAATCTGTAAACACGTTCAAATTTCCTGAATTATGAGTATTTACATCCTGAGGAAAATACACCTAAATTGAGCATACAAATATCTATGCTTCAGTCAGTGGATTATGTAGCTGTTTTGGAGTTTCCCCCCAAAACCAGTCTAAGTCAGTGTATCTGTCTTAGCTTTGAAGCTCTCTGGGAGAATCTTTATACTTGGTCTTTTCTCTGCTAATAGGATGTAGTAAAGTAAACCAGCAACTATGCCTGGTTGATCACTTAATAAAATAATTGTTTTATGGTGATAGAACACCCAAACTCTTCAAACTAAAGAGCATCTAATTACACTATTCTTTCAAATGTATTATGTCCCCAGAATATCCATTGACACATGGAGTTCAAGATCATCTCCCTCTTGTGTTCTTTAGCTTTTGATTAGACATTGTGTTCACAGAATGCCAGTTTATTTCTTAACCAGCAATTAGCTTCCTAAAGCTCTACCATATGGTTTACACAAACAATGACAATTTGGGTTGTGAACAGGCCAAATCTTCACTCAGACTAAGTTGTAAAAGCACTCTCACAAGTTAACAGATATCACACTGTAAAAAAAGATGACACACACACACACACACACAAAAGACTGTTTAAAATCATCCTAAGCTATACCTTATTGAAACTATCAAGATGTTGGTGTTTCTATGAAATGCATTTGCTATTTGAACTGCATGAATTATTTCCAATGTTGAAAATATCTTTGCTATCATTTTGTTACCTTGTTCTTTTATTTCATGTTCCCATAAATCTCACAAACAGTAAAATTTT
This sequence comes from Odocoileus virginianus, assembly GCF_023699985.2. Taxonomy (NCBI): domain Eukaryota; kingdom Metazoa; phylum Chordata; class Mammalia; order Artiodactyla; family Cervidae; genus Odocoileus; species Odocoileus virginianus. Next base: position 38,164,753 of record NC_069680.1, read on the forward strand.
AAGGACATGAAGAAAGTCAACATAATAATTTACATTAGATCAGGAATTAAAAAAAAAATCATTGCAGGTATCTTTTACCACAAATCTTTATTTTCAGGAATTCAAATAAAAGTGCTTATGTGAGGGATTATATTTATTAGGATTTATTAAATTAAGCAATGGGTACATATGCATAGTGATAACCTACTTCTGCCAAGAATAAATTAACTTTCCATAAGGATAGTCACCCTCTGGAAATGTGCATAGATTTTTTCATATTTGAGCATAATTGTATTGATTTTGTGGGTAGCTGCTCCATTACTTGGCCCCTGCCTATTCATTTTGTGAGGTATTAGAAATTGAGGAAAAGCAGGCAGTCTATTTGCTGGATTTATTCCCATTATTAGAGAGTATTTTTAGGTGTGTGTTGATATGTACAACAGAGCTCGCTGTTTCTTTGAACATATTTTTTTCTGAGGTAATAAGCACTATTATAATTTAGAAGCAAAATAGATTTCGGTGTTTCAGTGTGGAGATTACAGAATTGGATGACCTGAATGAAACTGATAAAAGTGTATCGCTGAGAGCCTCTATCTATGAGGCACTACAGATGCTGGAGCAAAGTAGCAAAGAAATGTAAATGTTTTCAGATAAATGGAGAGATTTCTCCACTTATTGAAGGCACACTGATAGGTGCACTTCATCTTTTGATGGAACAATGTGCAACTGAAAAAAAAAAAAATAAAAGCACCTGGCAGCTTTGGTTATGGTGGCTGTATAACTTAGAACCAAGCTGGACATTTCTGAAAATGGGACGGTTTGTTAATAAATAGAAATAAATCAGGAATGCTCAACTTGTCAGTATTATCTTCTTGCTTTAGACAATTACGAAGCATGGACATTTGGAAGCTTGGTGATGAGATGCTCAGGAACCATCTTATATCAGAGACTAAGTGTTCAATTTTGAGTTTATCATGGAAATTTAACTTGGATTGACTAAGTTAAATCCCTGGCTCCACCTTTTATTAGACGTTCATCTCTGGACAAGTTATTAATGTCTTTGTATATCAAACTTCTGATTGAATCTTACGGATAAGAATAGTACCCATGTCCCAGTGTTAGGAGGTAATTTCATTGAGATTTAACACATAAAACACTTAGTGCAAAGCATCAGTTATTTGAGCAACTATATTTCCTTTTCCTAGAACAGTGTTTTGGTGGTTTTATTATTACTGGTTGCAGTTGTGTAATTCGAGCTTTAAAATGAGAATCTTGGTTTGAAACTGACCTAAGTCTCTCCACTTTTACTTTTACCACACTCACTGTCCCACTATTATTCACTAGGACTTTCTCTTCACCATAAAACAGCCAAAATATTTTCCTTAAAACCTTTCAATGCCTGTCCATCATATTTGAAGTTGAACCTATTTTTACCTACAAAGCCTGTGTACAAAAGTTATCCTTGGAAATCTAATTACCTTTCCTTCTTTCTGTTTGTCATCTCTGCACATAATACCCTGTCTTCTTGCTGTTTTTTTGTTTTTTTGTTTTTTTTTAAGCATGATATATTCAGAGACCTTCAGGGCATTGGGCATTGCATTTGAAGTTTTCTCAGACTGGGATTCTTCATCAAATCTCCAAACCGGTCACTACATTCAGGTCTCTATTTAAATCCCCATCTGAGAAATGGCTTCCTTGACTTTCTTCTGATCACCCTCTGCTTCTTTACCTTTCTTTATTATTCTTTGTAGCACATACCACTATCCAATGTTATGTCTGTCTATTTTATGTTTCTACCATGAGAATAAAAGTTTTAATATGTCATGTATGTTTTAATGGTGTATCCCAATATATAGAACTGTATCTGGTACCTAGGAGTTACTAAAAGGAACTGTTTAATGAATGTCTGGATGAATAATGAATTAAAGACTTGAATGAATGAATGCATTCATAGAACCCATGTTTAAAGTTGGATAAACAGATGAAAAGGATAGAAAATACATTATCTCCAGAAGTTCCTTTAATGACTAGATGCTTTTCAGGAAGTAATATACAATTATATCTATTTATATAAATGCACATTTTGTGCAACATCAGTAGGAATATTTTATTGAGCAGATTCTTACTTAAAAATGTTTTTCAACTGAAATCTATAATTATAAGTAAATAGAAGTTAAGTATATGCTAAAAGTCAGAAAGTAGGTCAAATGAAATAAATCTATAGAACATATAAACTGAATTATAATGGTTTTATAAGCTTGGCAGCTCAGATCATCAGGATCCTAAACTTTAGTCATAGCTCAGCCTTTACTTGTTTTGTGTGCCCCAGGGAAGGATATCTCGACTTTCTCCAGGTCTTATCAGTAGAATATTATTTTTGAACTTTCTGCCTTCCCTCACATTGCCTATAGACAGATAATATTGGTCCAAGCCAAGGTATGTTAATGCTTCAAATAGACTAAATATTTTACTGAGAACTATATCTGTCTAAAACCTGTATGTTTCTGAAAACTTACTGATATTTAATCCAAGGCATCATTACCAAAGTTAGTTGATCACATAAGCCATAACATTTATAAACTATCCAGAATACAATAAAGTTAGTTTAGTTATCTAAATAAGCTATTCAGTTTTGCAAATACACACAAACCACACACAAACACACACATATATATGCATATATATATGTATATATATATAAGCTACTTTTTAAAGAATATATATACACACACACATATATATGTATATACATATACATATAGAATATATGTATGTATATGTATGTATGTATATATACATATATATATGTATGAATGTATGTATATATACATATACATAAAGAATATATATATATTCTTTAAAAAGTAGCTTATTGAGGGACATACATTAATAATTCATAAGTTCCTTTCATCACCTGCAGCAAAGTTGTGTGAGTCCACATCCCAAATAACCTATAAGGAAAATCTGCTTTCTTACATATTGAGTATTAATGTTCAGAGAACTTGGAACATGGTAGTTACTAACTATAAATATCAGTTGTCTTTGCCAACTAAATGAAAATTGTGATTAGTTCTATAAAAAATTTAAAGGTTTCAATAAGCCCAGCAGGCACTTTAATAAGAGGCAGTTCTTTTTTGCCAGGTCTTTCTGGCTAAAAATCAGTACTCTGCTCCCAGTGGAGAGAAAGGGACTGAAATGCAGTAGATTTAGATATCTATGAACTAAAAACTGGTTTTCTTCTAAGTATCTTGCAGATTTCAGGAAAAAACAATAATTAAAACTAAAAACTACATTTGAGCATTTTTTGGCATTGCCTTTCTTTGGGATTGGAATGAAAACTGACATTTTCCAGTCCTGTGACCACTGCTGAGTTTTCCAAATTTGCTGACATATTGAGTGCAGCACTTTCACAGCATCAGCTTTTAGGATTTGAAATAGCTCAACTGGAATTCCATCACCTCCACTAGCTTTGTTCATAGTGATACTTCCTAAGGCCCACTTGACTTAACATTCCAGGATGTCTGGCTCTAGGTGAGTGGTCATACCATCGTGATTATCTGGATCAAGAAGACCCTTTTTGTACAGTTCTTCTGTGTATTCTTGCCACCTCTTCTTAATGTCTTCTGCTTCTCTTAGGTCCATAACATTTCTGTCCTTTATCAAGCCCATCTTTGCATGAAATGTTTCCTTGGTATCTCTAATTTTTTTAAAGAGACTTCTAGTCTTTCCCATTCTATTGTTTTCCTCTACTTCTTTGCATTGATTGCTGAGAAAGGTTTTCTTATCTTTCCTTGCTATTCTTTGGAACTCTGCATTCAAATGGGAATATCTTTTCTTTTCTCCTTTGCTTTTTGCTACTCTCCTTTTCACAGCTATTTGTAAGGCCTCCTCACACAGCCACTTTGCTTTCTGGCATTTCTTTTTCTTGGGGATGGTCTTCATCCCTGTCTCCTGTACAATGTCAATGTCATGAACCTCCATCCATATTTCATCAGGCACTCTGTCTATCAGATCTAGCCCCTTAAATCTATTTCTCACTTCCACTGTATAATCATAAGGGATTTGATTTAGGTCATACCTGAATTGTCTTGTGGTTTTCTTCACTCCCTTCAATTTCTGTCTGAATTTGGCAATGAGGAGTTCATGATCTGAGCCACAGTCAGCTCCTGGTCTTGTTTTTGCTGACTGTATAGAGCTTCTCCATCTTTGGCTGCAAATAATATAATCAATCTGATTTTGGTATTGACCATCTGGTGATGTCCATGTGTAGAATCTTCTCTTGTGTTGTTGGAAGAGGGTGTTTGCTATGACCAGTGTGTTCTCTTGGCAAGACTATATTAGCCTTTGCCCTGCTTCATTCTGTATTCCAAGGCCAAATTTGCCTGTTACTCCAGATATTTCTTGACTACCTACTTTTGCATTCCAGTCCCCTATAATGAAAAGACATCTTTTGGGGGTGTTATTTCTAAAAGGTCTTGTAGGTCTTCATAGAACCATTCAACTTCAGCTCCTTCAACATTACTGGTCGGGGCATAGACTTGGATTACCGTGATGTTGAATGGTTCGCCTTGGAAATGAAAAGAGATCATTCTGTCATTTGTGAGATTGCATCTAAGTAATGCATTTCAGACTCTTTTTTAGACTATGATGGCTACTTCATTTCTTCTAAGGGATTCCTGCCCACAGTAGTAATATAATGGTCATCTGAGTTAAATTTACCCATTCCAGTCCATCTTAGTTCGCTGATTCCTAGAATGTTGATGTTCACTCTTGTCATCGCCTGTTTGACAAATTCCAATTTGCCTTAATTCATGGACCTAACATTCCAGGTTCCTATGCAATACTGCTCTTTACAGCATCAGACCTTGCTTCTATCACCAGTCATGTCCACAACTGGGTGTTGTTTTGCTTTGGCTCCATCCCTTCATTCCTTCTGGAGTTATTTCTCCAATGATCTCTAGTAGCATATTGGGCATCTACAAACCTGGAGAGTTCATCTTTCAGTGTCCTATGGAAATTCTCCAAGTCAGGCTTCAGCAATACATGAACTGTGAACTTCCAGATGGTCAAGCTGGTTTTAGGAAAGGCAGAGGAACCAGAGATCAAATTGCCAACATTCACTGGATCATCAAAAAAGCAAGAGAGATCCAGAAAAACATCTATTTCTGCTTTATTGACTATGCCAAAGCCTTTGACTGGGTGGATCACAATAAACTGTGGAAAATTCTGAAAGAGATGGGAATACCAGACCACCTGACCCACCTCTTGAGAAACCTGTATTCTGGTCAGGAAGCAACAGTTAGAACTGGACATGGAACAACAGACTGGTTCCAAATAGGAAAAGGAATACATCAAGGCTATATATTGTCACCCTGCTTATTTAACTTATATGCAGAATATATCGTGAGAAGTGCTGGGCTGGATAAAGCACAAGCTGAAATCAAGATTGCCAGGATAAATATCAATAACCTCAGATATGCAGATGAAACCACCCTTATGGCAGAAAGTGAAGAAGAACTAAAGAGCCTCTTGATGAGAGTGAAAGAGGAGAGTGAAAAGTTGGCTTAAAGCTCAGCATTCAGTAAACTAAGATCATGGCATCCTGTCCCATCACTTCATGGCAAATAGATGGGGAAACAGTGGCTCACTTTATTTTTCTGGGCTCCAAAATCACTGCAGATGGTGACTGCAGCCATGAAATTAAAATACACTTACTCCTTGGAAGGAAAGTTATGACCAACCTAGACAGCATATTAAAAAGCAGAGACATTACTTTGTCAACAAAGGTCCATCTAGTCAAGGTTATGATTTTTCCAGTAGTCATGTATGGAAGTGAGAGTTGGACTATACAGAAAGCTGAGTGCCAAAGAATTGATGCTTTTGAACTGTGGTGTTGGAGAAGACTTATGAGATTCCTTGAACTGCAAGGAGATCCAACCAGTCCATCCTAAAGGAGACCAGTCCTGGGTGTTCATTGGAAGGACTGATGTTGAAGCTGAAACTCCAAACTTTGGCCACCTGATGCGAAGAGGTGACTGATTTGAAAAGACCCTGAAGTTGGGAAAGATTGAAGGCAGGAGGAGAAGGGACGACAGAGGATGACATGGTTAGATGGCATCACCGATTCAATGGACCTGAGTTTGGGTAAACTCTGGGAGGTGGTGATGGACAGGGAGGGCTGGCATGCTGTGGTTCATGCGATTGCAAAGAGTCAGATATGACTGAGCGATTGAGCTGAACTGAAAAAGTACATTATTGCAAATATAGCAGAATGAAGGCATTTTTTAATACAACTTAAAATACAGCTTCTAGTCACTGGTTCATTGGATGATACCATCTGTTGTTTGACAGTTTTTGAAAAAAAGAAGTGTTTGCTTTAGTGTTTCTTGAGTAAACATTTGAATCCATTATAAATATTTGTATTCTGGTTAGTCGACCTCAAGAGAGACTGTCATACTGAGTAGCTGTTTTTTCAGAGAGCATTTGTGCTCTTTCAATGACATTGCTAGTTGTAGAAATCACTGTCCTACTAGAGAAACCACTGTCACTCAGAGGTGAAGTGGCTATCTGACCATCTGGTTCTATCAGACATTTCCTGGCTTCCATTCCTTACAACACATGAATTCCCATATGTGTGCTTGGAACCCAGCTCCTAGTGTGCCCGAAAATCCAACCACTGTCTTCTTAGTTTGTTTTCAGTAGGAAAAGCAAATAGCTTTCATCTCAGGAGATGAGTTTTAGTGTTTGTGTAGAATGTTTTCTCCAAAATCCTGAGTATGCACCTAAACTCAGTAGAAAAGAATGCTTGTAATTAGTTACATTTTCCAGAGAGAGAACAGTGGTTATATCCCTGCTTTATATCTGCCTTCTCTGTTATAGGTCATCCTATCTTTTAGGATTTAGCAAATGGGGAAAATATGGATATTGTAACATGTAATTTTTTTAACTGATTTTGCTTTTATTCAGTAGTCAAATTTTTCCTCTTTGCCACTGTTTAATTGTCATTTTTCCACTCTTATTGGGAAATGGTTGCCATACTTCACTTATAAGTTTGAGATATACATCATGATGAATTGATTTACTTATGTCGTGACATGATTACCACAATAGGTTTAGCTAACATTCATCTTCTCATATAGCTACAATACAAGGTAAAGAAAGAAAAAAGGAGAAAAAAGAAAAATAGTTTTCCTTGTGATGAGAACTTTCAGGGTTTTATTCTAACTTTCCCATATATCATAATGTTAACTGTCATTATTACGCTGTACATTACATCCCTAGTAGTTTTTTACCCTCCTACTGGAATTTTGTACCTTTTCACCACCTTTCTCCAAATCTCCCTCCCCCAACCCTCTGTCTTTGGTAACCACAAGTCTGATTTATTTTTCTATGAATTTTTAAAAAATAGATTTTACATATAACTGAGATCTTCCAGTATTTGTCTTTCTCTGTCTTTCTCTGATTTCACTTAGCCCAATATTTTCAAAGTCCATCCATATGGTAGCAAATGGTAGGGCTTTTTTCATTTTTTATGGTTGAATATATATACTGTGATTTCTTTACCCATTAATAGACACTTAGCTATTGGCTATTATAAATAATGCTGCTATACACATAAGGGTGAAAATATCTTTTTGAATTAGCATGTTTGTTTCTTTTAAGTGTGGTAGGAAAATATCTGAGGTAAGTGAAATTACCAGAGCAAATTAAATCCACAGTGATGTATCACATGATGCTTGTGAGAAGGGTCATCAGCAGAGAAAGATACTGGAAAGGATGTGGAAATCTTTGTGCGCTGTCAGTAGGATTATAAATTGATGCAAACACTATGGAGAACAACACAAAGTATAAAACTTATCATCTAGTAATGACTCACTTTTATGATTTTAGTGTGGTTTTTTTAATGTGTCTTCGTGTGCTTAAAATCTTGGAGGGTATTTGTATAATACAATTGAAAAGCATAACACATTGTTTACCAGTCTGCACTCCAACATAGCAATTTTGTTTTTAAGTGTAAATAAAATTTAATTTTACAACTCTCTTTTTTCTATTTTCCTTGTATATACTTCATAATTTGTCATAGTGCTTTAATAGGCCTACAGATTATTTTGGGAGTGTGGACTAATCTCAGATTTTGTTTCAGCTGTCTTCCCATTTTATATTCTCCTCACATATCTATATAGGGATTTCCCTGGTAGCTCAGATGATAAAGAGTCTGCCTGCAATGCAGGAGACCCCGGTTTGATCCCTGGGTTGGGAAGATGCCCTGGAGAGGTGCATAGTGACCCATTCCAGTATTCTTGCTGGAGAATTTCTGGAGAGGTACCTGGTGGGCTACAGTCTGTGGGGTCGCAGTCAGACACTGACTTTTACTCCACAAATCTACCATTTAAGTCTATATCTATGCTGAACTTAATTAACTTTGATGTGATAAACCATACTTTTATTAAACTATCTGAAGTTTAGGGAGAATTCCACAAAGCAGTCTAGGTTGAGTAAAAGTTACTAAATGCCAGATTTACCAATTGATTGATTACCTTATTCAGTCAAAAATCATCAATAGTGTCCCTATTAATGAAATTAGGCCCTTAGCTAGGTTCCTGTGATATCAGTTAAAAGATAAGATCTCAACCCTGTGAAGCTAAAGATTTCATACAGTAACACAGATTATCATAACAGAAAGAATCATTCCAACTGAAGGCATTAGACAGTGTTTTACTGGAGAGGGCTGCTCTGCCATGGAATGGAGTTTTTATTTAACGGCTGTGAGTACTTACTGAAACATTTTAAAATGATGCCATAATGGACTTAACATGTGGAAATCACTCAAGATTAGAGGTTATAAGAATAAGCTCTGTGCTTAGTGAATATATTATGGATAATATAGTGTTTCCTGATATTTGGCAAGTTTAGTTTCCTGTGTATAATGTCTACAATAACATTGGTTTATTCTATATTTGAGTACAAAAAAGAACATATTACGTGATAGTCAAGTAAATGGGACTAGTATGCCACAGAACAGGAAAAACATTTAATTATATAGATAGTGCATTAAAAATTAAACAATAACATTTTTGAAGCTTTGAAGGGAAAATATTTCCACCCACCCTACGGATTTTCTTGAGATTTGTAGTTAAATGATGATCTATGTTTGTCTCTGATGGAGAGAAATAAGAGCACATCCAAGCTGCTAGAACACATCCGGTTGTCTCCATAAGGTCAAGTAAGGAAGGGAGAACCACATTTGCTACCTTCTTGCCTTCCACACCTTCTCTTTCCCATTTCTTTCTGTCCTGAGAACTGTCAATTGACCCATGTGACAGGAAATAATGGAGGCCTTTGGGGGTTCTTTAGACCTGAGATCACAACAATGAGAGGAAAGTGCCTCCTGATGTATATATGAGGCCACATTGTTCTGGTTCTTTCTTAAAGGTACAGGTGGGGAAAAGCCCAGTTAGCCATGAAATGCATTTAGCTACCAGCCCTCTTTGCCACAGTTATTGCTGCTGTTCTTTTTTGATGGACCTTGAAAAACAACAGTAACTGGGATCACGCAAGGGTTTTTCCTTCTGGTTTCTTGCTCATGATATCAATTACATTTAATAATCCCTGCAATAGTGGGCTTTCCTCCATATACCCATATCACACATCTAAATCCTGCAGTAACACTTTGGATTTCATAAACAAATGATAACTTTATACATGGGTTTGGAAATTGGAAAAAGGAAATAAAACCTCTTGAGTTTTAGGATGGCACCCCTGTGGAAAATTTTCTATAGGCACTTAGACAAAAGATGTAAGACTTTATTGGGAAACCTGGGAACAATAAAGAGATAGTACTAATATACTTTGATAGTAGGTATATGGTAGGCTTTGACAGTATGCTAGTCCAACTGCAGATTGCATTTTTTGTTATAATCCTGGGAATGCAAGGAAGAGAAATTACATAGACTGTTCAAAAAAGATTCTACAAAATCTAAATCATCATTTCTTCAGTTGTATGAAGCTTTTTCAAGAAAATAATAAGTATCTTTCTTTCTGAAAAATAAACAATTTGTGTTAGCTTTTTCTAATTTTAAAATTACATGCAGGAGCAAGTTTCCACTGCATTAAATGAGGTAGAATAGTAAAATTTGGTACACGATTTGTTATTATGTAACTTAATTTTCACTGGAAAGATGATTATTAAGACAAAAGGATATTAGAGTAGTTAGTCCTTACAATTTTAAGATTAATGAAAATTGGACTCAAATCTATTTTATAATTGTTTCTTATTTTTATCCTTCTTTTTTATAAGGATACCAGTATAAAATTCACTTTAAATGCCCTAAAATTTTAAAATATCAGCAAAATAAATACTTCATACAGAATTTACCAGAGTATATCATGAGAAATGCTGGGCTGAAAGAAGCACAAGCTGGAATCAAGATTGCCGAGAGAAGTATCAATAACCTCAGAAATGCAGAGGATACCATCCTTATGGCAGAAAGTGAAGAAGAACTAAAGAGCCTCTTGATGAGAGTGAAAGAGGAGAGTGAAAAAGTTGGCTTAAAGCTCAACATTCAGTAAACTAAGATCATGGCATCCTGTCCCATCACTTCATGGTAAATAGATGGGGAAACAATGGAAACAGAGGCTGATTTTTATTTTTTTTGGTTCCAAAATCACTGCAGATGGTGATTGCAGTCATGTAATTAAAAGATGCTTAACCTTGGAAGGAAAGTTATGACCAACCTAGACAGCATATTAAAAAGCAGAGACATTACTTTGCCAACAAAGGTCCATCTAGTCAAGGCTATGGTTTTTCCAGTAATCATGCATGGATTTCAGAGTTGGACTATAAAGAAAGCTGAGTGCCAAAGAATTGATGGTTTTGTTCTGTGGTGTTGGAGAAAGCTCTTGAGGATCCCTGGGACTGCAAGGAGATCCAACCAGTCCATCCTAAAGGAGATCAGTCCTGGGTGTCCATTGGAAGGACTGGTGTTGAAGCTGAAACTCCAATACTTTGGCCACCTGATGCGAAGAGCTGACTCATTTGAAAAGACCCTGATGCTCGGAAAGATTGATGGCAGGAGGAGAAGGGGACAACAGATGATGAGATGGTTGAATGGCATAACCAACTCAATGGACATGTGTTTGGGTAAACTCTGGGAGTTGATGATGGACAGGGAGGCCTGGTGTGCTGCTATTCATGGGGTCGCAAAGAGTCAGACACTACTGAGCGACTGAACTGAACTGAAAAAAAAAAAAAAAAAAAAAAAAACCTCCAACAAAAGGAAGCTTCTAAACTATCAGTAATAACTCCAAAAAGATAAATTATATTTATCTTTATATTTATCTTTCAATTATCAATTGAGATATTAATATTACAAAATTGCTGTACTATCATTGGATAAGACCCTGATGCTGGGAAGGATTGGGGGCAGGAGAAGAAGGGGACGACCGAGGATGAGCTGGCTGGATGGCATCACCCACTCGATGGCATGGGTTTGGGTAGACTCTGGGAGATGGTGATGGACAGGGAGGCCTGGCGTGCTGTGATTCATGGGGTGGCAAACAGTTGGACACGACTGAGCAACTGAATTGAACTGACTGATTAAGCAAAGATGATGAAAGCTAAAGCATATGAGAAACAAACAATATAGATCTGCATCATGTTTGCTCTTTATTTTGAAAAGAAAAGATTTTTATTGATCTTGTGAAGCTAGTGGTGTATATCAACTATTAAAAAGTCTGAGTTTTTTTGAGTTATGTTTTATTTTTCAATATGAACAAAATGTTCACTGTTGCTTTTGGTTTTACATTTGTAAACTTGTGTTATTTTTCTTAAAGAGAATCATAAAATTGTACAAGACTTAGGCCCTACAAAAATGAAAGTACCACATTGAGGTTCTAACGTACCTAATTAAGACAATGTTTGATGGAAGTTTGTGTTCAGCAGACAACGTATTTTGATATTCAACAGTAACTTTGATGCTTAGTCTAAAAATCCACTTTCAGAATGTGGGTAGATAGAATTTGAACATGCTGAATATGGATTTTATCAATCCCATGAAAAAGGCATGGAAATCCATTTCCAATTGGAAAGCATTTGATAGTTATACAGTTTTTCATTGCTAATTTTTTTTTCTGAAATTAAGTAAGATTGAATAAGTAGAAGTACAAATAAATTATAGTAGTTTCGTGGTTCAGTCAGTTCAGTTCAGTCACTCAGTCGTGTCTGACTTTCTGAGACTCCATGAACCCGCAGTATGCCAGGCCTCCCTGTCCATCAGCCAACTCCCAGAGTCCACTCAAACCCACGTCCATTGTGTCCGTGATACCATCTAACCATCTCACCCACCGTCGTCCCCTTCTCCTCCTGCTGTCAATCTTTCCCAGCATCAGGGTCTTTTCAAATGAGTCAGTTCCTCGAATCAGGTGGCCAAAAAATTGGAGTTTCAGCTTCAACATCAGTGCCTCCAATGAACACCCAGGACTGATCTCCTTTAGGATTGACTGGTTGGATCTGCTTGCAGTCCAAGGGACTCTCTAGTCTTCTCCAACACCACAGTTCAAAAGCATAAATTCTTCGGCGCTCAGCTTTCTTTATAGTCCACCTCTAACATCCATACATGACTACTGGAAAAACCATAGTCTTGACTAGACTGACCTTTGTTGGCAAAGTAATGTCTCTGCTTTTTAATATGCTGTCTAGTTGGTCATGCCTTTTCTTCCAAGGAAGAAGAATCTTTTAATTTCATGACTGCAATCACAATCCGCAGTGATTTTGGAACCCAGAAAAATAAAGTCAGCCCCTGTGTCCACTGTTTCCCCATCTATCTCCGATGAAGTGATGGGACCAGATGCCATGATCTTAATTTTCTAAATATTGAAAATTGTAAGCCAACTTTTTTGCTCTCCTCTTTCACTTTCATCAAGAGGCTCTCTAGTTCTTCTTTACTTTCTGCCATAATGGTGGTGTCATCTGCATATCTGAGGTTATTGATTTTTCTCCCGGCAGTCTCGATTCCACCTTGTACTTCTTCCAGCCCAGTGTTTCTCATGATGTATTCTGCATATAAGTTAAATAAGCAGGGTGACAATATACAGTCTTGATGTACTCCTTTCCCAATTTGGAACCAGTCTGTTGTTCCATGTCCAGTTCTAACTGTTGCTTCCTGACCTGTATACAGCTTTCTCAAGAGGCAGGTCAGGTGGTCTGGTATTCCCATCTCTTTCAGAATTTTCCACAGTTTATTGTGATCCACACAGTCAAATGCTTTGGCATAGTCAATAAAACAGAACTAGATGCTTTTCTGGTACTATCTTGCTTTTTCAATGATCCAGAGGATGTTGGTAATTTGATCTCTGGTTCCTCTGCCTTTTCTAAAACTTTTCTAAAAAGTTTCATGGTAGAAGGTACATATTTGTCAGATATATTTTATGGTCCATTGTAGCATTTTCCATGTAAGTATTCAGCTGCTATTTCTTTAAAAAAAAATTAAGCTAAATGCCTTTAAAACCCTTTTGGGGCCATGAATTAATCACATTTTTATTTTTGTTTTTTGAGCATACATAAAATTGGTAAACATTATTAATTGAAAAGGGTAACTGAATTGATCATATAGGGCTTTAACTATAAACCTATCTATTTGAACACTATTGATCCTCTGTAAACTTCAGATTCAACAAATTGTAGTCACCTAAACTATATAAAGTCTATGGTACTTACAGGAACTAAGAAAATAATAGAGTAGCAGAATACTTAAGTAACATTGGAAAGAAAATATATGGTTTATTTTTCCAGCTATGTAATACAAAGTTAGTTTATAAGGTCAATAAGGGAAATATTCAAATCTAATTATTGTTCAAACACTTTAAAAATGTTTTAACTTGGCAGCACCAATTTTAAGCAACATGATTTCTTTCAGCTTTCAGAACAATTTCTAAAACAAAAAAGAATCAAGGAAAGGAATGAAAACCTGTCATGTTCTTACATTTAAAAAGGTTGAGTGAGAACATGGGAGTGGAGTACAGATGATTGCAAAGAGAATGTCATTATACTCTAAGAAACAAAACTTTTCTTCAAGCCAATGAGTGAATCATTTCATGAAGAACATGGTGATTGGAAAAAGTAGCTTTGCAAAAGCCAAAATGAGTTTCAGAATGTGAATGCATATTTAGGAACATTTTTACTTTAGAACTATCATACCTCTCATTGCATCAGATGGATCCACTGAGTAAATTTCATGTGCCCTGATAAGATTATTTTCCCTATCCCTGTTGGAATGATTTCTGTGGAGAAGTTAGCAAAACTTTTCACAAATTTAGCACAGTCACAGGCCTTGGTGATGATTTCTTTGCCATCACTGAAAAATTTTGAGGAAAACTTATGCTTTCTCACAAGGTTGTGAAAGAAAGTGAAAGTTACTCAGTCCTGCTGGACTCTTTGCAACCCCATGTCTTATATAGTTCATGGGATTCTCAGGCCAGAATACTGGAGTGGGTAGCCTTTCCCTTTTCCGGGGGATCTTCCCAACCCAGGGATCAAACCCAGGTCTCCCACAATGCAGGTGGATTCTTTACCAGCTGAGCCACAGGGCATTCCTTTGAATTACAAAGGCATAGAATAAAGACAATCATATAAGCATTCTAGAAAAACTTGTAGTATTCCCTTCTCTGTGAAGAAAAAGAAAAACTGATCTTAGTCACACAGCACAAGCTGCACTGAACTTACAATTCACATAGTAAAGGGAAGTGATTTCTCTGTCGTGCCGGAGGAAATGTCTTAGGATAGTTATTTTATGGTATATAGTCTTCTTAATAGCGATGAATTTTATACCATATTATTGTATGCTGTACTAAGGGTAAAAAATTCAGGAAAACAATAGTGAAACTAAGAAATATAAAAAAAAAAATACTTTTTTTTAAATCAAACCTTTACTTTATGAATTCTGTATTATTACTGAACATCCATAAGAAAACATGTTCTAAAATCACAGACATTATGATACTAGAAGTCTTATAAACCAAGAGAATATATAAGCTTTGATGGTTTTCAATAAATTACTTTAAATGAAATTCAGCTATCACTTGTAAGAATAAAAATAAAGTTTTTTTTTTAATTTAAACTAATAGAACATGATTGAACACTAATAACAGATCAAAGGAGATACATTACACTAATTGAATAATTGAATGTTTTTTGCATATGCAATTTGAGAGTTGCTATTTCTTACTGTGTTTCTTATTGTGAATTTTTGAAATGTAATATCAAAGATACTGCATATCCTAAATGAAATGGATATGGTCAAACCATCAAGCAAGTTTGTTTTGTTTTTTTGTTCTTTAGTAGGTGCAGGTACTTAATTGTGTCCCTATATACTGTTCTGAAAGAATGTATAGATTAAAATGCAGGGCTCTAGTCACTCTAGTGTAACAAATCACCTGAAAACATATGGGCTTAAAGCAACAATAAAGCAAATAGTTCTCTCTCATGGTTTCTATGAATAAAGGAATTTGAGAAGTTCTCAACTGGAAGTTTTAGATCAAGGTCTCCCAGCAGTTGTATTCAGATGGTAGATGGAGATAAAATGCTGGAAGAATGCAGCAAGTGAGACTTCCACCTGTATATTTTTCTTCAAGTCATTTCACAGACTCTTCATATAGTCTGTTTTCCTGGCCTAATTTGGGCTTCCTCACAGACTGACTGTTCAGAATTCTGAGTGTCTCAAGTGAATTTGTATAGCCTTTTATCCCCTAGCTTTGTTGTAGGAAGGGGGTCCCCCTCCAGGGCCTCAAGAGTGGGCTCTTGTCTAACACTCAGTAAACAATTGTCCAAGGAGACATGTGCTGACAAAGCAAGAGACTTTATTGGAAGAGGGCACCCCAGTGGAGAGCAGGAGGGTAAGGGAATCCAGGAGAACTGCTCTGCTACGTGGCTCGCAGTCTTGGGTTTTATGTTGATGGGATTAGTTTCCATGTTGTCTTTGGCCAATCAGTTTGACTCAGAGTCCTTCCTGGTGGCGCACGCATCACTCAGCCAAGATGGATGCTAGCAAGAGGGATTCTGGGAGGTGGATAGACACGTGGTGTCTCCTTTTGACTTTTCCCAAACTCTTCTTGTTGGTGGTGGCTTATTAGTTGCATGTTCCTTACCAGGACCTCCTGTTGTAAGAGAACCTGGCCAGGGAGGGTGGTTTCAGTCAGTGTGCTTCCCCTAACAGTTTCAGAACTCACAGAGTGTCCCTTCCACTGGAGTCAAAGTAACAAACCAACATAGATTCAAGGGGAGAGATCATTCATTATATCACTTAGTAGAAAGAGCTCCAGAGACCTATTGTAAGAGAAACATATGTGGTGAGAGATACTGATGTAGATATTATCGATTTTCCACAATTAGTAATCATTAATCTTCTTTTTTTTACTGAGAATATCCTAATAATCAATCATTTTATTCTCTTTCTAATCAAATAAAAGCCATTCCTTTAAAAATGTTTCATTCTAAATGGAGACTTTGACATATTAACTTTTAAGCTAGATATTGATCAATTAATTATGATAGATGAGTAGATTAAACAGAAATAATATAGATTGCATGGATAGACGGCTGGATGAAAAAATGAAGAAGGGGAAAAAGAACTATGTGATGTGAATTAAAGATTTTGATAAGCCACACTTTGGAGTAGCAACTATATACTAAGTTGTATGCTAGGAAATGATATGATACAAATAAGAAGGAAGCATGGTCCTTTTCTTAATATAGTTTATCAACCTCTGAGGCAAATAAATCATTATAATTCAAGAGAGGGCGAACTGTACGTTTTTAATGCATACTTATATATATTTGAATACAAGATGGACTGTAATATTAATAGTATAAATAAGACTGGTAAAATGAAAAGACCTTTCAGTTGTTAGTGTCACTGTATTGATGTTTTAACACTTGGGAACTTTAGCATTTCATGTTTGAAAATGGAATGATAAGCATATTTATTAAGATACATTGTGATAGTGATATATATGTGCCTGATAGTAATCTCAAATGCATACTGTGTAATTCATTCTAAGATGGACTGAATGCAAATGAAGTGATTGAAAATGCCAAAAGTCTCTCTTGTTAGCATTCTTTCATTTATAATTTTACTGATGAAATTCTCCTGGTAAAGATCCAAGACAGCAGTGTTGAAGTTGATGTGGTAAACCACAGGATTTATCTTTCCCTTTTTGACAAATGGATGCTCACTTTGGATTTCTTTAACATTGAGGCAGTTGACAGAGATGCTTAAGAATGTGGGTTACGGAGACAAGCAAGAGTTATTATCTCATGCTGCCTTTTAGTGGCCATCTGATCCCAGGAAGTTTCCTTAGAATAATTAAGTCTCAGTTTCTTAATTCTTAGAATGGTGATGATAATTTACTTAAAAGGATTCATGGTAATTGGTCTATGCATGGTAACTCTGTCATTATCATTATAGCTCTAAGACTACTCTTCAAATGTAGTACACTATGAGTATTTTCACATAGCAAAGTTGTGCTACATCTTATTCTTAGATCATTTCTTTCTGGAACTTTCCTTTTAATATATTCCAAATATTAACAAGATGTTAATATAATTTCATAGTATATTAAATATTGTTTTAATGAGGTAGATCACAATGAAGGCTGGCTCAAATATAAGACTGAATGATAGTCAAGGGTTAGGTTGCTTTCCCTTCAGTTACGTATAGAGGAGGCAACAAGCTAATTGGAAAAATACACAGAAGGATTGACTTACTTATATTAAGATTAAAGTAAATGTATGATCTTCCTCTGAGAAACACTGAATTTCCGGAAGTAGGAGGAGGAACCCATGAGGTCAAGGTAGCTCAGAACTGTCAAATTGCTACATTTCCTATCATTTGATTATAGTAATGCCATGTAGAGGCAAGGACATCTTTACTTAAGATTCCCTTCTGTAAAAATATAAGGAATATCGCTAGACATTTGCTGTGTATTTCTGATTCTATTTTTTTATTCCAGCATTAGTCCTAAAGCGGATCTGTTTAAGTCTACCCTGTAGGAAGGTATTCAGATTTATTTATAATCATGTTCATATATCATTTTTATTTTTCATTTCACTAAAATTGGACTAATAAAAGTTAATTACTTTGGTTTTTTAAAGTTTCTTATGGATGACCAAGTAGGTTGTTGAGTTAAAAACATTTTTTTTTCTGCTCACATAAAGAGCAGAAAAATACCAGAGTTTCTCATTTCCCTGCGAAAAAGGTTATGTCCATAAATATGGCTGGTGTTTCGACACAAAGCTTCTATAAGCCTTCTGATGCTGTAAGCAGTGGCTTCCTAAACAAGTAATAACATGCCTTGAAATGCTTCTGATTTAGTAATTGTATCTTTCTTCCTTATGCAGCATCGTGTATAATGATGAGCTCAAATGAGCCACTTGATTTTTGTTATAGCCATTACCAATTGTTCTGCATTTAGCAGGTATGAGTTGTGAAAGACACTGATCTAAATTTAAATACTAGCACCTATATCCATTTATTTAAGTTATATGAGTTATATATATTAAGTTTAATATATATATTAAGTTTAATAAATATATTAAACATATATTCATATATTTAAGTTATATGTTATATATATCATGTTATATATATGTGTGTGTGTGTGTGTGTGTGTGTGTGTATGGCATCTTCTATTTATTAGGCATTTCTTTAGGACCAGGAACATAATGCTGAGGAACATGTAGTCTCTGGCCTCTAGGAGCTTTCAGTTCATGGATGAGACAAGTAAGCATTTACTATGCAGTGCTATCAATTAGGATAAAAGTGAGCATTGATTTGCAAAGATTCACAGGAGGAACATGAAACTGTCCCAGTGTGTAACATAGCTGAGAGGGAGAAGAGAAGATAGAAATAGCTGGGAAAAGAAGAGAAGTGAAAGGGAAAGAGGAAAAGAAAAGGTATACCCATTTTAATATAGAGTTCCAAAGAATAGCGATGAGAGATAAGATAGCCTTCCTCAGTGATCAGTGGAAAGAAATAGAAGAAAACAATAGAATGGGAAAGACGAGAGATCTCTTCAAAAACTTAGAGATACTGAAGGGAACATTTCATGCAAAGATGGGCACAATAAAGGACAGAAATGGTATGGACCTAACAGAAGCAGAAGATATTAAGAAGAGGTGACAAGAATACACAGAAGAACTGTACAAAAAAATCTTCATGACCCAGATAATCACAATGGTGTGATCACTGATCTAGAGCCAGACACCCGGAAATGCAAAGTCAAGTGGGCTTTAGGAAGTATCACTTTGAACCAAGCTAGTGGAGGTGATGGAGTTCTAGTTGAGCTATTTCAAATCCTAAAAGATGATGCTGTGAAAGAGTTGCAGTCAATATGCCAGCAAATTTGGAAATCTCAGCAGTGGCCACAGGACTGGAAAAAGTCAGTTTTCATTCCAATCTGAAAGAAAGGCAATGCCAAAGAATGTTCAAACTACCGCACAATTGTATTCGTCTCACACGATAGCAAAGTAATGCTCAAAATTGTCCCAGCCAGGCTTCAGCAGTATGTGAACCATGAACTTCCAGATGTTCAAGCTGGATTTAGAAAAGGCAGAGGAACAAGAGATGAAATTGGCAACATCTTCTAGATCATCAAAAAAAAACAAGCGAGTTCCAGAAAAGCATCTACTTCTGCTTTATTGAGTAAGATAAAGCCTTTGACTGTGTGGATCACAACAAGCTGTGGAAAACTCTTAAAGAGATGAAAATACCAGAGCACCTGATCTGCCTCCTGAGAAATCTGTATGCAGGTCAAGAAGCAACAGTTAGAACTGGACATGGAAGAGCAGACTGGTTCCAAATAGGGAAAGGAGTACTATCAAGGCTGCGTATTGTTACCCTGCTTATTTAACTTATATGCAGAAAGCATCATGAGAAATGCTGGGCTAGATGAAGCACAAGCTGGAGTCAAGATTGCCAAGAGAAATATCAATAACCTCAGATATGCAGATGGCACCACCCTTATGGCAGAAAGCAAAGAAGAACTAAAGACCCTCTTGATGAAGATGAAAGAGGAGAGTGAAAATATTTGCTTAAAACTCAACGTTCAGAATACCAAGATCATGGCATCTGGTCCAATCACTTCATGTGAAATAGATGGGGAAGCAATAAAAACAGTGATAGACTTTCTTGGGCTTCAAAATCACTGCAGGTAGTGACTGCAGCCATGAAATTAAAAGACACTTGCTCCTTGGAAGAAAAGTTATGACCAGCCTAGACAGCATATTAAAAAGCAGAGATATTACTTTGCCAACAGAGGTCCATCTAATCAAAACTAGGGTTTTTGGAAAACCCTAGGGTATTGGAAAATTGGGTTTTTCCAATAGTCATGTATGGCTTTGAAAGTTGGACTATAAAGAAAGCTGAGTGCTGAAGAATTAGTGCTTTTGAACTGCGGTGTTGCAGAAGACTCTTGAGAGTCCCTAGGACTGTAAGGAGACCAAATCAGTTAATCCTACAGAAAATCAGTCCTGAATATTCATTGGAAGGACTGATACTGAAGCTGGAGCTCCAATACTTTGGCCACATGATGCGAAGAACCGACTCATTGGAAAAGACCCTGATGCTGGGAAAGACTGAAGGTGGGAAGAGAAGGGGAAGACAGATGAGATGATTGGATGGCATCACCGACTCGATGGACATAAGTTGAACAAGCTCCGGAAGTTGGTGTTGGACAGGGAAGCCTGGCGTACTACAGTCCATGTGGTCACGTAGAGTCAGACATGACTGAGAGATGGAACTGAACTGAGCTAGCAGTTAAAACTGATGACTCGTGTGATTGATCTGAAGTGAGGTGAGAGAGTATTAAGAATCAAGAGTGACTCTCAGATTTTCAGCTCAATAAATGTGCAAATAGAATTATTCTCTGTGGAAAGGAAGAACACTTGACCACAGAGAAAATTGTAAGGTATAATGGAAGAGAAATTCCACATTTCTTTTGTGTTTTTGGCAAATTCAAACCACTGTGCCACCTGGGAACCCCAATACCTAACAAGCAGTTGGTATGTGGAAAAGGTCTTCTGCTCTAGAGATGGAAACTTGTGGCTCATTTGCTTCACTGGTAAATGTATTTGCTGGAATGGAACAGAAGCCTGTGAGGAGAAGTGAGCTTTAATACATTGATAGGAGTACCTAGGATAGAATCTAAATGTTTTCAAATTTTAAAGAAACTAGAGAAAGAAGAGTCACTAAAAGAGACAAAAAAGTAACAGACACAGATAGAGGAGAAAACTGAGAGGGTGTTTTTTTCTAGCAATTCAAGGAAATAGATTGTAGTAAGAGAGATTTTGAAAGTTTCTGAAAAGTATTGAAAGGGTAAGGAAAGGGGAGATGGAAGACTATGGCCCCTCTGAGAAACAGTGAGATGTCTGATTGGTCATAGAATCCACATTCAAGTATTTGAGCTGTAAGTGGGAGGTAAGAATAACCTTCTTGAAAGATTTTAAAGAGGAGAAGGAGAGTGATAGCTGATAAAATCACTTATTTTAAGTTTTGATCATATATTTATGTTTGTTTTGGGTATTTTGGTATTGGGAGAGAATACATAGATCTGAGAGAGAAAACATATTCTTCTTGACTGAATGTAACTATTGGTATTCGGGATTGTGTTATGAACACATTTTATAACTGATACTCTCAAAACATTTTCCTCATTACCCTTAGTTACCTACCTGATAGCTTTAATGAATTAAGAGTTGTGGAGATGTACCTAATCTTGGAAAAGGATTTATAGTTAAGCTTCCTTAGCAATTTGGAGTCTGCTAAAGTATGTTTATAAATGCCAGATAGCACTGGAGATGAAGTTTTTTTAAAACTGAAAAAACATCCTGTTCTGAAGAGATGATGGCTTCTAAAACTGCCATTTTGAAAATAACTTGTGTTCATTTCTTTCAACTCGTAGGACTATCAATATTAGTTATTTTTTTTTTTTTTTTTGCTGAGAAAACTCTAAGCGTATAAATAATTTTTGAAATTCAATCATGTGGCTATTACTGAATTCTTACTGAAATGCACAGTTTCAAAGAAAAAAAAAATTGACAAGCTAGCAAATGTTAGAATAGAACTGCACAGTTAAGAATCTCAGAATTGGAATATTCTGTCAGTTCTGTTGAGTTCATTCATTCAGTCATGTCCGAATCTTCTCAATCCCATGAACCACAGCACACAAGGCCTCCCTGTCCATCACCAACTCCTGGAGTCCACCCAAACCCACATCCATCGAGTCGATGATGCCATCCAGCCATCTCATCCTCCGTTGTCCCCTTCTCCTCCTGCTGTCAACCTTTCCCAGCATCAGGGTCTTTTCCAATGAGTCAGCTCTTCGCATCAGGTGGCCAAAGTATTGGAGTTTCAGTTTCAACATCAGTCCTTCCAATGAACACCCAGGACTGATCTCCTTTAGGATGGACTGGTCGGATCTCCTTGCAGTCCAAGGGACTCTCAAGAGTCTTCTCCAATACTGCAGTTCAAAAGCATCAATTCTTCAGCACTACGCCTTCCGTATAGTCCAACTCTAACATCCATATATAACCACTGGAAAAACCATAGCCTTGACTAGATAGACCTTTGTTGGCAAAGTAATGTCTCTGCTTTTTAATATGCTGTCTAGGTTGGTCATAACTTTCCTTCCAAGGAGTAAGCATCTTTTAATTTCATGGCTGCAATCATCATCTGCGTGATTTTGGAGCCCAGAAAAATAAAGTCAGCCACTGTTTCCACTGTTTCCCTATCTATCTGCCATGACGTGATGGTACCAGATGCCATGATCTTCGTTTTCTGAATGTTGAGCTTTAAGACAACTTTTTCATTCTCCTCTTTCACTTGCAGCAAGAGGCTCTTTAGTTCTTTTTTCAATTTCTGCCATAAGGTTGGTGTCCTCTGCATATCTGAGGTTATTGATATTTATCTGGGCAATCTTGATTCCAGCTTGTGCTTCATCCAGCCTAGAATTTCTCATGATCTACTCTGCATATAAGTTAAATAAGCAGGGTGACAATGTACAGCCTTGACATACTCCTTTTCCTATTTGGAACCAGTCTGCTGTTCCATGCCCAGTTCTAACTATTACTTCCTGACCTGAATACAGGTTTCATCAGAGGCAAGTCAGATGGTCTGGTATTTCCATCTCTTTCAGAATTTTCCAGTTTATTGTGATACACACAGTCAAAGGCTTTGTCACAGTCAATAAAGCAGAAATAGATGTTTTTCTGAAACTCGCTTGCTTTTCGATGATCCAGCAGATGTTGGCAACTTAATCTCTGGTTCCTCTCCCTTTTCTAAAACCAGCTTGAACATCTGGAAGCTCACAGTTCACGTATTGCTGAAGCCTGGCTTGGAGAATTTTAAGCATTACTTTACTAGCATGTGAGATGAGTGCAATTGTGTAGCAGTTAAGTATTCTTTGGCATTGCCTTTCTTTCAGATTGGAATGAAAACTGACCTTTTACAGTCCTGACCACTGCTGGGATTTCCAAATTTGCTGGCATATTGAGTGCAGCACATTCACAGCATCATCTTTTAGGATTTGAAATAGCTCAACTGGAATTCCATCACCTCCACTAGCTTTGTTCTCAGTGATCCTTCCTAAGGCCCACTTGACTTCGAATTCCAGGATGTCTGGCTTTAGGTGAGTGTTCACACCATCGTGGTTATCTGGGTCATGAAAATCTTTTTTTGTAGAGTTCTTCTGCATAATCCTGCCACCTCTTCTTAATATCTTCTGCTTCTCTTAGGTCCATACCATTTTTGTCCTTTACTGACCCCATCTTTGCATGAAATGTTCCCTTGGTATCTCTAATTTTCTTGAAGAGATCTCTAATCTTTCCCATTCTATTGTTTTCCTCTATTTCTTTGCATTGATCGCTGAGGAAGGCTTTCTTATCTCTCCTTACTATTCTTTGGAACTCTGCATTCAAATGGGTATATCTTTCCTTTTTTCCTTTGCTTTTCGCTTCTTTTCTTTTTACAGCTATTTGTAAGGCCTCATCAGACAGCCATTTTGTTTTTTTGCATTTCTTTTTCTTGGGGATGGTTCTGATTCCTGTCTCCTGTACAATGTCAGGAACCTCCATCCATAGTTCATCAGGCACTCTGTCTATCAGATCTAGTCCCTTAAATCTATTTCTCACTTCCACTGTATAATCGTAAGGGGTTTGATTTAGGTCATACCTGAATGGTCTAGTGGTTTTCTTCACTTTCTTCAATTTCTGTCCGAATTTGGCAATGAGGAGTTCATGATCCAAGCCATAGTCAGCTCCCAGTCTTGTTTTTGCTGACTGTATAGAGCTTCTCCATCTTTGGCTACAAAGAATATAATCAGTCTGATTTTGTTGACCATCTGGTGATGTCCATGTGTAAAGTCTTCTCTTGTATTGTTGGAAGAGGTTGTTTGCTATGACCAGGCATTCTCTTGGCATAACTTTATGTGCCTTTGCTTTGCTTCATTCTGTACTCCAAGGCTAAATTTGCCTGTTACTCCAGGTGTTTCTTGACTTCCTACTTTTGCATTCCTGTTCCCTATAATGAAGAGGACATCCTTTTTGGGTGTTAGTTCTAGAAGGTCTTGTAGGTGTTCATACAATTGCTCACCTTCTTTGGCGTTACTGGTTGGGGCATAGACTTGGATTACAGTGATATTGAATGGTTTGCCATGGAAACGAACAGAGATCATTCTGTCATTTTTGAGACTGCATCCAAGTACTGCATTTCAGACTCTTTTGTTGACTATGATGGCTACTCCATTTCTTAAGGATTCCTGCCCACAGTAGTAATATAATGGTCATCTGAGTTAAATTCACCCATTCCAGTCCATCTTAGTTCACTGATTCCTAGAATGTCGATGTCCACTCTTGTCATCTCCTGTTTGACCACTTGCAAGTTGCCCTGATTCATGGACCTAATATTCCAGGTTCCTATGCAATATTGCTCTTTAAAGCATTGAATCTTTCTTCTATCACCAGTCCCATTCACAATTGGATATTGTTTTTGCTTTGGCTGCATCCCTTCCTTCTTTCTGGAGTTATTTCTCCACTGATCTCCAGTAGCATATTGGGCACCTACTGACCTGGGGAGTTCATTTTTCAGTGCCCTATCTTTTTGCCTTTTCATACTGTTCACGGGATTCTCAAGGCAAGAATACTGAAGTGATTTGACACTCCCTTCTCCAGCGGACTACATTCTGTCAGACCCCTCCACCATGACCCTTCCATCTTGGTTGGCCCCATATGGCATTGCTTAATTTCATTGAATTAGACAAGGCTGTGGTCCATGTGATCAGATTAGCTAGTTGTCCCTGACTTTAGTTTCAGTAAGTCTGCCCCCAATCCCCTCTCTCAGTGCCTACCGTCTTAGCTGGGTTTTTCTAACATTGGATGTGGTGTCTCTCTTCATGGCTGCTCCAGAAAAGCTCAGCCACCATCCCTGACCTTTGGCCTGGGGTAGCTCCTCTCGCCGCACTCCATCAATGTTTGGGTCCTGGACAATCTATGTATGCTTTTTTCTCCCCATAAGTGTTTCTCAGGTAAAACATAATAATAATAATAATTTAATTTAATTAAGTTAAATGTTATGAGAGTAAGTCACAACAAGACAAATACCATGTGTTAATGCATATATATGGAATTTAGACTGATGGTACTGATGATCCTATTTGCAGGGCAGCAAAGGAGATGCAGACATAAAGAATGAACTTAGGGTCACAGTGTGGGAAGGAGAGGGTGGGATGACTTGAGAGAATAGCATTGAAAAATATATATTATCATATGTAAAATAGATCAGAGACAGCAATGGCACCCTACTCCAGTGCTCTTGCCTGGAAAAACCCATGGACAGAGGAGCCTGGTAGGCTGCAGTCCATGGGGTAGCTAAGAGTCAGACATGGCTGGGTGACTTCACTTTCACTTTTCACTTTCATGCATTGGTGAGGAAATGACAACCCACTCCAGTATTATTGCCTGGAGAATCCCAGGAATGGTGGAGCCTAGTGGGCTGCCGTCTCTGGGGTCACACAGAGTCGGACGTGACAGAAACGACTTAGCAACAGCAGCAGCATGTAAAATAGATAGCCCATGGAAATTTGCTTTTTGACGTAGGGAACCCAAAGCAGGTGCTCTATGACAACCTAGAGGGGTGGGATGTGGAGGGAGGTGGGGGAGGGAGGTTTAAGATGGAGGGTACATATGTATTCCTATGGCTGCTTCATGTTAATGTATGGCAGAAACCATTACAATATTGTAAAGTAATTATCCTCAAATTAAATATAAAATTAAATTAAGAAAATGTTATTAGAAACAAATCCCTAGAGAAAATGTTCAGATTTATGTTGCCAAGATTATGTTGCATTATTCTGTATATATTTTCATTTTGGACAGTTCCAGTGTATTTCTGAAATTCCACTTATAAAAAGATATGGAATAACTATGAGGAAAATTATAGACAAATAAAGCTTTCAAACAGACAATTATAGATACATAGTGGAGTGGCCCTGCTTATTATTACAGATACATTTTGATACTCTATTCCTTATTGCCTTACACCACAAAGTTATAATCTTATTAAGAATGGTCAGGATACTTTTATATTGTCCTTAGGATTAAAACTATACAGTGGAAGTGAGAAATAGATTTAAGGGACTAGATCTGATAGACAGAATGCCTGATGAACTATGGACAGAGGTTTGTGACTTTGTACAGGAGACAGGGATCAAGACCATCCCCATGGAAAAGAAATGTAAAATGGTTGTCTCAGGAGGCCTTACAAATAGCTGTGAAAAGAAGAGAAGCGAAAAGCAAAGAAGAAAAGAAAAGATATACCCATTTGAATGCAGAGTTCCAAAGAATAGCAAGGAGAGATAAGAAAGCCTTCCTCAGCAATCAATGCAAAGAAATAGAGGAAAACAACAGAATGGGAAAGACTTTTCTCTTCAAGAAAATTAGAGATACCAAGGGAACATTTCATGCAAAGATGGGCTCGATAAAGGACAGAGATGGTATGAACCTAACAGAAGCAGAAGACATTAAGAAGAGGTGGCAAGAATACACAGAAGAACTATACAAAAAAGATGATCATGACCCAGATAATCACAATGGTGTGATCACTCACCTAGAGCCAGACATACTGGAATGTGAAGTCAGGTGGGACTTAGAAAGCATCACTGCTAACCAGGCTAGTGGAGGTGATGGAATTCCAGTTGAGCTATTTCAAATCATGAAAGATGATGCTGTGAAAGTGTTCCATTCCATATGCCAGCAAATTTGGAAAACTCAGCAGTGACCACAAGACTGGAAAAGTTCAATTTTCATTCCAATCCCAAAGAATGCTCAAACTACCGCACAATTGCACTCATCTCACATGCTAGTAAAGTAATGCTCAAAATTCTCCAAGCCTGGCTTCAGCAATACCTGAACCGTGAACTTCCAGATGTTCAAGCTGGTTTTAGAAAAGACAGAAGAACCAGAGATCAAATTGCCAACAGTTGCTGGATCATCGAAAAAGCAAGTGAGTTCTAGAAAAAGCATCTATTTCTGCTTTATTGACTGTGACAAAGCCTTTGACTGTGTGTATCACAATAAACTGTGGAAAATTCTGGAAAATATGGGAACACCCAACCACCTGACCCACCTCTTGAGAAACCTATATGCAGGTCAGGAAGCAACAGTTAGAACTGGACATGGACCAACAGACTGGTTCCAAATAGGAAAAGGAGTAAATCAAGGCTGTATATTGTCACCCTGCTTATTTAACTTATATGCAGAGTAGATAATGAGAAATTCTGGGCTGGATGAAGCACAAGCTGGAATCAAGATTGCCAGATAAATATCAAAAACCTCAGATATGCATAGGACAACACCCTTATGGCAGAAAGTGAAGAGGAACTAAAAAGCCTCTTGATGAAAGTAAAAGAGGAGAGTGAAAAAGTTGGCTTAAAGCTCAACATTCAGAAAACGAAGATCATGGCATCTGGTCCCATCACTTCAAGGGAAATAGATGGGGAAACAGTGGATGCAGTGTCAGACTTTATTTTGGGGGGGCTCCAAAATCACTGCAGATGGTGATTGCAGCCATGAAATTAAAAGACACTTACTCCTTCTAAGGAAAGTTATGACCAACCTAGATTGCATATTGAAAAGCAGAGATATTACTTTGCTAACAAAGGTCCGTCTAGTCAAGGCTATGATTTTTTCAGTGGTCATGTATGGATGTGAGAGTTGGACTGTGAAGAAAGCTGAGTGCCAAAAAATTGATGCTTTTGAACTGTGGTGGTGGAGAAGACTCTTGAGAGTCCCTTGAACTGCAAGGAGATCCAACCATTCCATCCTAAAGGAGATCAGTCCTCAGTGTTCATTGGAAAGACTGATGCTGAAGTTGAATACTTCAATAATTTGGCAACCTGATGCAAAGAGCTGACTCATTTGAAAAGACCCTGATGCTGGGAAAGATTGATGGCAGGAGGAGAAGGGGATGACAGATGATATGGTTGGATGGCATCACAGACTCAATGGACATGGGTGTGGGTGGACTCCGGGAGTTGGTGATGGACAGGGAGGCCTAGTGTGCTGTGGTTGATGGGGTCACAAAGAGTTGTAAACGACTGAGCGACTGAACTGAACTGAATTTTTGTTAACAGTGTAAAAAGAAAACCAACTCTCATACATATGTTCATATTAGAGTCCCTTATTAATACAGGTTCCCAAAACATATTCACTATCATCTGGGGCTGATAGTTATTATCTTTCTTAGGTTGTTTGACTTCGTTGAGGGTAAAATTTAGAGTAGGAAATGTTAGACTCAATTCAAGAAATTTGGGTAACAACAAAGTTAATAAAATTGTTTGATTTATTATAACATATTTTAATATATGAATCATTGATATATTATGTATTTGACCCTTCAGAAGGGGGATTGGTGGACTATATATCAATAGTGTTAGTCACTCAGTCTTGTCAGATTCTTTGCTACCCCATGATCTGTAGCCTGTCAGGCTCCTCTGCCCATGGAATTCTCCAGGCACAAATACTGGAGTGAGTTGCCATTTCCACATTTCCATATTAATAAGCCTCTTCTAATAATAAACAAATGTTGATCTAATATATATTTTAACTCATGCAAGAACTAGAATCTGTATCATGCACATAAGTTGTGATAATAGATTAAATTTTTCTCAGGTATGTGAAATGAGGGGGAAAAGTACCAAAAATGCTTCTGAGATGAAGAATGACTATCTGAGACTTATTATGCCTCAGTAGTGTGTACAGGTCTCTTTGTCACAGGAGGTCCCCAAAGTAACAGTGAAGAGAATTCAGATCTGTGCAGTTCAGTTCAGTTGCTCAGTCATGTCTGACTCTTTGTACCCCATGGACTGCAGCACACCAGGCTTCCCTGTCCATCACCAACTCCCAGAGCTTGCTCAAACTTATGTCCATTGAGTCAGTGATGCCATCCGACCATCTCATTCTCTGTCTTCCCCTTCTCCTCCTGCCTTCAGTCTTTTCCAGCATCTGGGTCTTTTCCAGTGAGTCAGTTCTTCGCATCAGGTGGCCAAAGTATTGTAGCTTCAACACTAATCCTTCCAATATAGTCAGGACTGATTTTCTTTAGGATTGGCTGATTTGGTCTCCTTACAGTCCAAGGGACTGTCAGGAGTCCTCTCTGACAACACAGTTCAAAACCATCAGTTCTTCAGTATTCAGCCTTTTTATGGTCCAACTCTCACAACCATACTGACTACTGGAAAAACCATAGCTTTAACTAGATAAACCTTTGTCAGCAAAGTAATGTCTATGCTTTTTAATTTGCTGTCTAGGTTGATCATCGTTTTTCTTTCAAGGAGCAAGTGTCTTTTAATTTCATGGCTTTAGTCACCATCTGCAGTGATTTTGAAACCCAAGAAAACAGTCTGTCACTGTTTCCATTGTTTCCCCCATCTATTTGACACGAAGTGATGGAACTGGATGCCATGATCTTGGTTTTTGAATGTTGATTTTTAAGCCAGATTTTTCACTCTCCTGTTTCACTTTCTTTAAGATGCTCTTTAGTTCTTTGCTTTCTGCCATAAGGGTAGTATCTGCATACCTGAGGTTACTGATTTTTCTCCTGGCCATCTTGATTCCAGCTTGTGCTTCATCAAGCCTGGCATTGTTAATCATTAATTTTTGAAAATTGACGAGAGTTTCCTAAGTGCCCATTTTGTGGGGGAGGGTCATATAGAGGTTATTTAAAAGTATACAGACTGAGAAAAATATTCAACAAATTATTACTTTTCAGTAGAAGAAAATTATTAAGTATTTGATCAGATTGAAACTAAGGGATCTGCTCTGAATATAAGAGTTGTTTCCCTTGCTCTGTGTTTTCAAGTTACAACTACTAATGACTGGAGCTAACATTTCTAACAGCAGAAGTGATTGACTGAAAAATTGTCCAAGTCGTTCTAACTATTCACATAAAGAATTCTGGCTTGAGCAAACTGATGATATCATCAATGTCTTTGTCTACCATATTCCTTTCCTTTCTTTCCCTCTTTCTGTGACACATTTTTAGAAATATCTGCTCATTTATATGTGTTTCGTATGCCGGCCTTAGTTACCACCATGCTGCCAGTAGCTTTTCCTGACACATTTTTGGCACTCAATCCTGAGCAGATAAATGTGCAGCACTTCTTCAAATAAAGTATCTCTGGATTAAGAGATGAGAGTTTGGAAAATGAAATAATACGTAAATATAGTGTATAATAAACATGCCTCTATACAGAAGGCTGGATTCTCACTATGATTTCATTGAAGTGTATTTGCTGAGCTTAAACTTTCTTATTGAATATACTGACATTTATCATAGCACAAAATGGGAGAACCATTTGTTCTCTAGGATTATGGGAGAAAATAAGGGGACAGTGTAGACCTGAAATAAGCAGGAGTGTTGGGTAATTGAAGACAAGTTGAGTTACAGTTTAGATATTGGAGGGGGCAGTGTGGGGATCAGAATCTAGCAATGTGGTTATTAGTGAGCAATGATTAATTCATTTACTTTGCATATGAATTCAACACTAAGTATTGCCGAATTTACATAATTTCATTGCTTGAAAGTCCCGTAGAAACTTCCCCAGAACTATCTTTCATTAATTCATTCAGAATTGTGTGAGAATTACAGAGGGAATAGATGATGTTAGTAGATTAGATTTTGTATTTCTTTTGTTTCCCCCTATCAGTATACATAAAGAGAAATCTAGGAAGATGTTACTAACAGAGAATGTTGATAAAAACTCAATTAAGATTGCAGCAATCTCTGACTGTTCTAAAATCTAATAGCTTGCCGAACATGCTAGAGCAAGAGACTTTGTGGGTAAATAACTTACAAATGATATTCACACCTTAACACTTAAGGTACAGAGTTGTTCTCAGTGTAGTTTATGCTCTCTTACTATAGCCATACTTGTATCAGTTTTTATCATCTAAATCAGGAAGAAAAATGCTGTTTCTTAGGCTGTCAGTGTTAGTATTAAAAAATAAAAAATAAAAACAATTTATTTGTTTTCCAGTCCCTTAAATTATCTTAAAGGATGAATCAATATAAAAATGGACATGAGCATGTCAATGGCATATGTATCTCGGAAAATATCCCTGCTTCCATATTTCTACCTGTTTCCATTAACTGCAGAATTATCCTGTCATATCACTTTTTGTCTGAAGTGGGGCTTGGCCTTTTTCCAAAATATGTTATATGATAATCTCTGGCTATGGAAATTATGGAATCTCTTCTACATGAAGCTATTAAGCAGGTATAAAATCCTTCAGTCCAGCAGGATATGGATTTGAAAGAAGATCATACATTTTGGAGAGATCTGAATAATTGCAAAGGAATAAATCAACTGCCCATCATCCTTTAAGACCCAGGAGCTGGTGGTGGCTCCAAGAGGAGGCAGTTGGAGCTACAGGATGAGGCTGCCTGAATTCGTGAACTGCTTAATGCAGTGCAAGTGAACAAAACGCCTGCCTCCCTTCCTTACCTTTTAACTCATTTCAGTCTGCTCTGCCACAAGAAGAAACCTGCTCAGCTCCGAAATAACTCAGGTTCCACGTTCTCTCTGTCTGTGGTGTTTTGTTTGGAAAAGCTTAGCAAATATACTTTATGCTTTGAATGAATGGCAGGTTTCCTTCAACACTCCTGTCCATGACTACTTTTGGAGGTGAAGGGAAGAGGCAGAGAGGGACAGAATGACAGAATAAATTTATTTACAAATTTGGGGGCAAGCTTGTCTCCCCACATTCTGCTCTTTGGAATGAGCTATAATAGTGATTATTGAGTCAAGAAAAAACAGTATAAATAAAAATGTCCAGAAATATGTCATTTAAGGTAGACATTGGTGCTTTGTCTTATTTCATCTGAAAATAAAATATATATAAATGCATCTAGAGGGGTATACAAAGTGCCAACTAATATTTGCTGAAACTAGGGCTCTAGGAGAACTGTAAAATTTCTATAAAATTCAAAATGATAGTTTTAGAATTATAGATAATGAGACCATTTTAAAGCCACCAAAGTACTATGTTGAGTATTTCTTCATAAGTCTTCAGTGTAGCAGGGTGGTGAAGGTAATTCATAAAACTTTTTTCTTCCCCATCACCTAAATTCTAATTATGAAAGCTTTAAATGAGCAAAGTAATCCCATTATTTACCTGATAAGTATCCGTGTGTGTTTATATGTGCATTTATATAAATAAATATATTTAAAAATATATTTAAATAAATACCAATACTTTTATATATATTTCATGTATATAGATAGACATACATATATGTATCCTCTCTCTCTTTCTCTGTGTATGTATATATATATATATATACACACACAAAAACATGCACACAAATCTGAAAGCTAGTCTCTCAATTATGTCCAACTCTTTGTGACCCCATAGACTATAGCCTACCAGGCTTCTCTGTCCATGAGAATTCTCCTGCCAAGAATACTGAAGTGGGTTGCCATTTCCTTCTCCAGGGGATCTTCCTGATCCAGGAATCGAACCCAGGTCTCCTGCATTGTAGGCTGATTCTTTACCAGCTAAGCTACCAGGGAAGCCTTGTATCTAAAACCTGTGTTTAATAATAAGTCTTAGGCTCAAGAAATCTAGTATATCATCTTGGTAATCTATCTTTGGATTTTTTTTTTTATTAGAGTCAGAAGACAAAATAAAGCTGAATCAAATTTTATTTTACACACTAATAATGTCCTCAGTCTTTAGAAATGTATATAAAAGTATAGCTCATAGCAAACACTGTCCTACAACATGTGATCCCTAAGTAACTCTGGTGGATGTAGGTTAAAGTTATACTGAGATATATTTTTACTTTTTCTTGTATATTTTTGGAAATAGTTTCCTCAACTGCTCTGTTTTTAATTATATCAACTAATTAATCTGAGTGTTTGTATCTTAGTGAGAGTTATATCATTATTTTCATGTGCTAAAACAATGTGTAATTTATATACATATAAATTTATTTATATACAAAAAGTTCTATTAAGTTTTCAAACATATTGAAAACAAACTTTTAATGTTTAGACACTCAAATTCTTTATTTTATTAAATTCCTATATATGCATACATAGAGAAATTTGCTATCTCACTGAATATATTAAATACATCAAGAGTTTATCCAGTGTGGTAGACAGATTTCTAAAACCACACCCGATCTCATCACCTGGTATGAGGTCCTGCATTATCCTTCCCCCTTGGATATGGAAGGAACCTGTAGCTTACTTATAACCAATGGAATAAGGCAAAACTTCT
Organism: Odocoileus virginianus; assembly: GCF_023699985.2. Lineage (NCBI taxonomy): Eukaryota > Metazoa > Chordata > Mammalia > Artiodactyla > Cervidae > Odocoileus > Odocoileus virginianus. The sequence continues at coordinate 38,198,558 of NC_069680.1, forward strand.
AGAATACTGAGTTTGTGATTATGTACAAGAGAGATGTAAGGTTTTGTTTTCCTAGTACACATGGAGAGCTGCTTCTGCTGGCCTTGAAGAAGCAAACAGCCATGTTGTAACCTGACTGAAAGGAAGGCCATGAGGCAGAGGAAACAATGTGCAGCCTCTAGCGCCTGAAGGAAGCCACCAGCCAGTGGTCAGTTAGAGGTAAAGCCAGGCCCTGGGCCCTCAGTCATATATACAGTCACCACCAAGGCAGTCATGCAGATCACTCGAATCAGCTTATAAATGGAAACTTTCCTCATCAAGTCTCCTGAAGGGAACTCAGCCCTGTTGTCACAACCTTGATTAAAGCTTTGTGGAGTCCTGACCTGAACCTATGACCCACAAAAACTATGAGATAATAAATGTGTGTTATTTTAAGCTGATAATTCGTGGTAATTTGTTGTACAATAATGCAGCTAATGGGGCTTCCCTGGTGGCCCAGACAGTTAAAGAATCTGCCTGCAATGCAGGAGACCAGGATTTGACCCCTGGATTGGGAGAATCCTTTGGAGAAGGAAATGGCAACCCACTCCAGTATTCTTGCCTGGAGAATTCCATGGACAGAGGAGCCTTGCAGGCTACAGTCCGTGGGGTTGAGTCTCACAGAGTCGGACATGACTGAGCAACTAACACTTTCACTTTCAAAGCAGGTACTATATATCCAGCAGATATGAACTGGAATTGAGAAGAGGTAGCATTTTATATATATATAGTATTTAGACTAATTCAACTATTTTGTAATGTATAAATGTTTTACTTTAGGGAGAAAAAAGTATCTCTAAGGCAACTATGAAATAAAATAGCTAAAGATTAAACATGGCATTTAGAACATATTTTATAGCAATTATTTTTATTTTCCTAGGTCAAAAGATTTTAGACTACATGAAAGAGATAAGTAATTTCACTTTTTAATGTTTAATCTCATCCAAGCTTAAAAATAGTTCCTATATTTCAAAATCTATCAGATACATTTCTCATTGTAAATTCACTACTCTTTAAGAATTAAACTTTAAAAAATAGTGTGAATGGTTCAGCGTCTTCACATATTTTACATAGTTACATTGTATATGTACATATGCAACTATATATTTATGAAATTGGTTCTTTCACATTGCCCTTGAACTACTGTATTATATGCCTAAACCATTCTTCTAAAGTAATAGCCTGTCTGTTTGATACTTCAGCACAGCCAAGTATTAAATGAAGATTATACTATCACTTTATCCCTCAAGCTGTTGCTATAAAACAGGCAAGTGCTGGGAGATACACACACACACACACACATAGATGTGTGTGTGTGTGTGTGTGTGTGTGTGTGCGTGTGTGTGTGTGTGTGTGTATATACACACATACATATATTTGCCAGCAATATATATATATATTGCTGGCAAAAAAAAAACCCACCAAAGTTATGTTAATTATAGCTGTCTTGAATCCTGACAATAAAGAATTGTCAAAATAAAAAATAAAGACATGAAATCACAACAAAGATTTACTGATGTGAATATAGATAACTCTCCAGCCCCAGGTCCCTGGTTGAGATTTTATTGTGTAGTTATTCCCAACAGCTTTGAATTTCAACTCTAAGTGACCACAGACAATAACAAGCCCAGAATGACTTGATTCCTGGCAACTTGGTGAGACCCTGTCTGTAATGAGCAAAGCTATTCTGATATATCAAGAAAGCTTTTGTTCACTAAAGCTTTAATTTGGGTTAAAAAAAAAATGCCTTCTCTACTTTTTTGCTTTGCAGTTCCTATTGACTCAAGGACTCAGTCCTCATTCTGAAAGGACAGACAAAATCCTCTTGTGACTCACTTTCTCAGTGAGATATATTTGAGAGTAATGTTTGAGTTAGTATTGGTTTGCTTAACTTAAATCAGATACTCTGAAATTCTTCCTACCAGCAGACTGAAGTCTAAAGCCCATAAAAAAAAAAAAATTCTATTTAGTTAGCATATAAATTTGCCAGAGATAGTGAACAGAATAGGCAGTATTTTAAGTCTCTTGATAACAAGAAAAGTAGCTTTGTATTATCAGCCTACTGTTGGTAGGTATAATATAAACCTATCATGAAAACAAGTCAAGATTTCAAAAATTAACTACTGAAAATGAAATTTGTAATTTTGGCTAGCTATTTGCTTTTTATTGTTCATTAAACACCAGTGCACAGATGAACTGGCTTGAATACAAAAGTTTATAGTACTCGTCACAGCTGTATGTAGGATGTATCTGATTTTTGGCATACAGCTGAAACATTATGTGTTTCTATTCAGTTTCTCTGGAAAATTCATCTTTACAAGAAGGTCTCACAAAATATTAATACAATTGGCTTAATGAATTTTTAGAATAACATAGAATATGCATTTCTGAACAAGGACAAACAAAAATACATGCTAAATATATTCAAATGGTTTTCTATGAAAGGGAAGGGGATTTGAGAATAAGAGCTGCTAAAAAATTAATTTAAGAAATAAAATTACATTAAAAGAGACCTGGGAGTTGGGGGAATCCACCACTGTCTCTCCCGTGGTAGTCACCAAAGCTATATTGACCATGATGTTGCCAGTACGTATGTTTATGTATACATTTTAATGCAGTTTTTAAGAAAGGATGACACAAGTTTTCTTTAAATTTAAATATTTGACCTTTTATTTTGCCATTTTAAAAAATAATTTTGTGATTAGTACTGTAATGCCTGAATAACTATCCTTAAAGTTATTTAATATGCATATCCACTTTGCTATCATTTTTATATTTAATAATTAATTTCTTATGAGCTTCCATAAAAGTTCATTTTTATGAACTTTTATATTCAATGATTCATTTCTTAACTATATATATAATATTTTCCTATTATAAAGTAAGTGAAATTCTAAGCTTTAATGATTAAATGTTAAAATGTTTTCAGTGTTTAAAATCTTTCTAAAGATTCTAATGTAGCCAGTTTATTCTTCAAAGTAAACTAGTTCCACATGTGTGTCATTGACTGCTGTACTTTAAATAATACAAAACTTTTGTTAACTTTGTGCTATGTAGTTTACATAGTGTTCAGTTCAATTAAGTCACTCAGTCGTGTCTGACTGTTTGTGACCCCATGGACTGCAGCACACCAGGCCTCTCTGTCCATCACCAACTCCCAGAGTTTACTCAAACTCATGTCCATTGAGTCAGTGATGCCATCCAACCATCTCATCCTCTGTCATCCCCTTCTCCTCCTGCCTTCAATCTTTCCCAGAATCAGGGTCTTTTCCAATGAGTCCACTTGTCACATCAGGTGCCCAAAGTATTAGAGCTTCAGCTTCAGCATCAGCCTTTCCAATGAATATTCAGGATTGATTTCCTTTAGAATGGACTGGTTTGATCTCCTTGCTGTCCAAGGGACTCTCAAGAGTCTTCTCTAACACCACAGTTCAAAAGCATCTATTTTTCAGTGCTCAGTCTTCTTTATGGTCCAACTCTCACATCCAACATGACTACTGGAAAAACAATAGCATTGACTCTACAGACCTCCCTGATAGCTCAATTGGTAAAGAAACTGTCTGCAATGCAGGAGACCCTGGTTTGATGCCTTAGTCAGGAAGATCTGCTGGAGAAGGGATAGGCTACCCACTTCAGTATTCTGGCTTAGAGAATTCCATGGACTGTATAGTCCACGGGGTCACATAGAACCAGACATGGTTGAGTGACTTTAACTTTCACCTTTGTCAGCAAAGTAATATTTCTGATTTTTAAACTGCTGTCTAGATTTGTCATAGCTTTTCTTCCAAAAAGCAAGTGTCTTTTAACTTTATGGCTGCCATCATCATCTGCAGTGGTTTTGGAACCCAAGAAAATAAAGTCTGTCACTGGTTCCATTGTTTCCCCATCTGTCTGCGATGAAGTGATGTGACCAAATGCCATGATCCTAGTTTTTTGCCTGTTGAATGTTAAGCCAGCTTTTTCACTCTCTTTCATCTTCATCAAGAGGCTGTTTAGTTCCACTTTGCTTTCTGCCATAAGGGTGGTGTTATCTGCATATCTGAGGTTATGGATATTTCTTCTGGCAATCTTGATTCCAGTTGTGCTCATCAAGCCCAATATTTTGCATGATGTACTCTGCATACAAGTTAAATAAGCAGGGTGACAACATCCAAGCTTGATATACTCCTTTCCCAATTTCGAACCAGTCTATTATTCAATGTCCAGTTCTAACTGTTGCTTCTTGACCTGAATATAGGTGTCTCAGGAGGCAAGTAAGGTGGTCTGGCATTCCCATCTCTTGAATAAGTCTCCACAGTGTGTTGTGATCCACACAGTCAAAGGTTTTGGCATAATCAATAAAGCAGAAATAGATGTTTTTCTGGAATTCTCTTGCTTTTTCTATGATCCAACAGATTTTGGCAATTTGATCTCTTGTTCCTCTGCCTTTTCTAAATCCAGATTGAACATTATGAGAAAATTGAACCTTAGACATTGAGCAGCTTGAGGAAGATCAACTGACTTAAATGTCAGAACAGAGTTTGAATTTCTATAGCCAGTCCCAATGCACAAGTGCTTGACCACAGCCTTGTGTTGCATTATTGTGAACCTTGTGACCTGGGGCTGTGAACCAGGGTTCTTGCTGTATATACTACCATGACAGTGAATGGACATAAGCTTAACTTGACTTTTCCACTCACAGGCCCACTCCAGATCTTCTGATTTATAGTCCCCAGAATTTTTTATTGTAACAATAACCTGATGACCCTTAGGCAAATAAAAACAAGGAACATATAACATAACTGATTATAGGACCTCCTTGCCTGAAATTCTATAGTGGCGTGACAAAAATCAAACTTTATCATATTTTGAACTTTTTATTTTATATTGGAGTATAGCCAATTAACAGTGTTGTGATAGTTTCAGGGGGCAGCAAAGGGACTGAGCTATACAAATACATGTATCCATTCCCCCCCAAACCCCTCTTCCCCAAAATCAAACTTTAAAGCACTGAATTACAAGTATTGGCTCTTTCTTACTTGCACCTGTAACCTAATCACAGCAAACTTTATGTTAAAATAATAATACTAATGCCTAAAAAATATCAAATATTTGTAATATTCCTTTACTGTTTTAAGTATTTGTAAAATATGTCACATTTAAATATTTTACTAAGTGTTGGTAGTTACTATGCTAATATCCAGATGAAGAATTAGACTGTCATAGGGGTTAAAGAATTAGTTCAAGATCATATAACCATTAGCTCTCAGGCACTTACATGCCAGCTCTAGCGCTCTTAACATGGGTACTTATATGTCTCCTGAATTATAGACATAGCTGTAGAGGCATGAGAAAGCATAATGTGTTTAGAAGAATAGCAGGCTCTTTAGTGACATAATTCTCTGAAATTTTTTGCTCAGTATAAATAAGAAACCTGACTGAGACTTAAACAAGTCAGATTATTGCCTAGCTAGAGCATGCAGAGTCAGAAATCAAACTCATAGTCCCCAGGCTCTCAGATTTAGGTTCTTGACGCAGCATGGTGCCACTCAATCCACTTTGCTGGAATCCACTCTTTTGAATTAGTTGCATGTTTCCATGGTTGTGTTCTATCCCTGAAGTTCATCCTAAATCACAGTTAAACTGTAAAGTATGTTTATCTGAATTATAAGTACTTTCTTTATTCTTTTTGGATTCTCATAATAATATCTTGTACCTAGTCCATAGTGATTCTTGTTTCCATGTATATCTTTCACTCAGTCTTAATTTTCACAGATTCTCTTTAGTCTAATTTGAGAGCTCTGTCTGGTCCATCCTGGATTATTGTTTCTGGCCATTTTAAACATGCTTCATTCAATCTGTATCCACCATGAACTTTGCTATTCTTTTCTTTTTGACCATTATTTTAAATATTTGCAATGAAAGGTGAAGTTTCATATTCTGTATTATGGAAGGAGTATTTTATAGTGTTTAAAATCATTTGTTTCAAGTGTATATTAGACAAATAAGATATTAGAGCTGTATGCATGTACTTTATCAATAGAACATTTCATTAAACATTTACTTCATATGTGAGACTTTTGGCTAGATGTAGTAAGGCATGTGAGTATGTGTGCTCAGTCATTCACTGACGTAGACACTTTGCAACCCCATGGACTGTAGCCTACCAGGCTCCTCTGTCCATAGGGTTTCCCAGGAAAAAATACTGGAATGGCTTCCCTTCTCCAGGGGATCTTCCTGATGAAGGAATTGAATCTGTGTCTCTTGCATTAAACCTGTCCAGGGATTGAAACTGTGTCTCCTGCATTTCCTGCATTGGCAGGCATATTCTTTACAACTGAGGTATGTGCGAAGCAAAAGATAAATTAAATCATGCCCTTGTTTATATAATAACTTATATTACTCGGGATACTAAGATAAAACAAAAATCATCAAATGTCATCCATGAGTTTATTTGACAATAATGAATGATCAATTTCCTTAGACCAATTATTTCCATTCCTGGAAAGTTATGCTGATAATAAGAATAGAATAAAAGACATTTCTACAAACATTAAAATTAGAAACAACATAAATGTCAAAATGTAGCTATTTTGATAAATAAATTGTATGTATGGATATATGATGAAACATAATAGTAATCATTAAAATATAGTTTTATTGACTAAAAGAACATCCCAGTTATTTTGTCAAAGGAAAAAAGGAAATTGAAGTACAGAACAGAATTTAATTTGGCTTTAAAATATATGTGGGTGAGAGAAACTTAAAAAAGTCTAGTCTATAAAATTAAATGCCTTATTTTTTAATAGAAATTATCTCAGGATCTGTTAGTGACTTTTTCTCTTCTGTTTATTATATTTTTTAATTGGTCCCCTAAAATTCACCTATACTTATCCTTTAGGATAATGCATTTTATAAACATGTATTTTCCAAAAATATCAATATAGAGTTGTTTTTTTAAAGAAAAAAAATTAGCTATTGTTATCTACAAGAGTTCAATTTCTAATGATCTGATTTCTCATAGGACATGAGGAAGAGATGAATTTTCTGCATTCTAGCTATCTTTCTGATGTGTCATCAAAATTATATGTAATTGGATGTCACCAGAAATGAAGCTGACTTTGTCTTTTAAAAAAAATTTCATTTAATAACTCTTATTGTTACTGGAACAGTTTTCATAATGACAGCTGCTTTATCTAACCAACCATATCAGTGTATGGATTATTCCATATATGTACTATTTCCCAAAGTGAAAAAAATCTCCTCAAGCTAAATATACACAACTTTGTGTAAATGTTTATTGATAAAAGAATCTTTATTAAATTATCAATGTTTGAATTTTTAAAACATCAATTCTTACAACTATAAAATGAATGTGTCTCCTGTAAGCTCTCACTACTGTCCTCCAGCCTTTGTTTTGAAGGAGGCAAATGCTTTCATTTCTTTGAGCTGTATATAAGGGCAATCAGGTTCTGTCTGAAGAGTCTGAGTTCACCTATTAGTTATCTGTGACTCACCTGTGCACATTTTACTGCTTGGCATTTGTGACACGTTAGACTGGCCCTGGATTATTTACACATTCTTCTAAATGTTTCTCTCTCTGGAAGACTGAACTTGCAAGAAAAGTGAATTTTGTATTAAATGAGATGTTACTCTCTAAGAATGAATGTGCATGAATATGGCAACACTCTAGAGGCACTGTGAATTTTTTTTTTCTTAAATAGGATGAGTATATGATCATGATATAAATCTCCCTTATCTATGAAGAAAACATGTGCTGTGGGGATTTTGTCTGTGTACTTTTCATCTTGTCACTTTTAACCAACTTCAAGATATTTGCTCTGTCACAGCCACACTTCCAAAATTGCTTTTATTTTTAGCTTCTTCTTTCTGAGAGCTTCAGATGAACATGTGGGTAAAATTTGATATGAACTTGCATAAATACTAGCAATAAATGGTATACCTGATTTAAAAGCTATATTTCTCATAGTTAAAAATAACTATGCTTTTTCACCAGTTTTCATGTCCATTTCAAAATATTGTTGTAGGCATCTCATATACCACAATATTGAAGAAATATACACTATTTTATAGTATGTTTCTGTATAACACTGTTAATGAGTCATGTGTGCCTATAAGAACCTAGAAAATATATTTTTATCTTCTATAGAATGTGTGAAGTTTCCTTATGCCCTAAAGATATGAGGATGTGGAGGACTTGATATAAAAGGGTAGATTTAAAAGGGAGAGAGAGTGAGAGAGAATGCTGAAAGGAGATTAAGAGACTATTTTGACTTGTCAGTAATACTGTCACGAAATGTAAGCAGCTAAACTTCTTAATGCTGATGAGGTAAAACAGTAAAAACAACCACACAAAAGAAAACAGAACCACCAGACAGGCTGAGAGGACGCAGTACAATAAAGCAGCCAGCACTGATGATCAGCGGGTCATCTGTTTGTCTATCAGGTTGTACCCCTGTTACTAATTGGTGCGAAGAGCTCTCTGGTCACTGTGTGGTTTACAGCCTTCAGCTCTCCCCTGCAAGGGCTGAAGCAGGACAGCTAATTGCTGTTGCTTCCGTGCCAGTGAATCAACGTGCTGAGCTAATAGCAACAGATAGAGGGCAGACAGATCCCTGCTAGCAGCTTAGAGTTAGTCGCTTGTGATAACTAAGGCAGTTGGCATATATCTCAGAACCCGGAGAAGGATAGTATGCCTTCTGGATTAATACGTTGAGGTGGTTTTTGTTTTTTTTTTTTTTTAAATCTCTAGTTACTTTTTTTCTTGATGATGTGAAACTGGATAACAATGCCTCCCAGAAACGAGAAGTGTGACGTGAGAACAAGCCGTCTTGGACCTAGATTATGAACATTGGTTGTTTTGAAAGGAATGTGCAGGAGACAGCCTTTGGAAGAAAACTTGCTGCATAACCTTAAATGGGCTAAAGATGAAACTTTAAACCGGCAAGTAAGTTCTTTCTCCCCCCTCCCTTTTATTGGTCTTTCAAATTTAAGGCAGGAGTGAAGTGTGGAGAAAGTTGAGACTTTGTTTCAGCATAATAGATCTCTGTCATGAGATCACTTTCTGTCAAGACTGTTCAAAGACTTGAGCAGTAATGATGTACATGTAATTATCTGCTGGGAGAATGAGCACAACCCCTTGTCCCCTCAACCTTCTGGATTATTGTGTGGTACTGTAATTTTGTTGAGAAGTCAATGCAATATTTGGAAAGACATGTGCTTTTGAATTATGACTCTGTGGCTTGTCATTTTTAAAAAATGTAATCCTCAACTGTTTTTCTTTTTTTATTTGTTTGTTTCTGTCTCCCTGACAAAATATAGGGAAATGGTGTCAGCATTGACATGGTATATTTGGTTTTTGTGTATTCATGTACACGTGCATGAGATTTTGTTTTGTGTGTGATAGTTGGAGGAGGTTAGGGTTAGTAGGTAAGTTACCGTGGCTAACTCTGTTTCACAATTAACAGAATTATATTTTGTGATTTGTAGTCATCTAGAGTATCCTGATATTTACACACAGATCTTTCAGTGTATGAGTGTCGGCTTCTTTACAAAAATATTGGGAGCATTAACCATTTAGAATTTGAATCCAGGAGGACTTTATCCTTGTAAAACAAAATTAATGCTAGATGGTACTAACTGCTTTCCTGCTTTGTGGTATGATCATTACATTAAACACATACTAATGTGTCTCTAGCGTGCACAGATGGCCATCAGTGTGATGGAGCTGTAACATGCATGGATGCAGAGACCCATTGTTAACTTGGTATAATATGACAGCCTCATGTAAGGTTAACTCCAAGTCCATACTCATTTGCTTTCACAAGTAGAGCTAATTGTCAAATCTGGTAACCAAATACTTAAAGCATAGGGTTATTGCATTGCTTCAAGTCAGGGAAGCAAATGCTTTGTGAAAGAGGCACATGTTAAACATAGAATGCTTCCTGTAGTTTGCACACCTTGTTTGAAACTTTTTATGCATGCTCATGGGAACTTATTTTTCACTGCAAATGGCTCCTCTGTTAGTTTCTTTAGCTTTCTTTAGTTGTGGCTAAGGGCAAGTTGGTGCATTGATCTGTATGTGCAAGTCTTCAAATTTCAGCAACTCGATCCCCTTGACTGTGGACTCATTCTCCTATGAAATAGAAGTTCAAGTTAATGTGTGCCCAGTTACACTGAACGGGGACACCCTCATCTCTCAGATGGCACGATAATGTGCATGTGAAACAAGGAATGTGATTTCCATCAGTTTGCCACAAAATGACCCTTAAACATTAACCATTCAGGGACTTGAACAGATGATTATGTGTGCTATCTTTCTATTAGCTGCCTGTGTGGAATATTATGGGGTAAAGTTTTGAGTATTCTTTAGAAAGAGGTTTAAAAACTCTTGCTTTCTAAGAGACTTTTTAAATTATAGTATATCCATTTATGAGAGTATTTGAACTCACTGAGCTAGAAAAGTAGTTTAAAATTAACAGTAATAATTATAATTCTAAGAAGAAAGAATTTAAGTTAAACATTAGTTACAGACTTTTGTTTCTTAGTCTTTCCACATTTAAATTTTGCATAATCTGGATTGTGTCTTTTCACCATCCAACTTTAAAGGCAAACATAAACTGAAGCCCTTTGTAAAAATTCCCCAGAATTTTGATTCAAAGCTCAAGTTTGAAGTTAAACTCAAAAGGTAATTATTATTTTTCTTTGATCAAAAAATGTGTGTCAAGCAAATGTGTATTGAGTAATTAATCTTTTCTGTAATCACTTGATCATGTGGGCTTTTGATACTGAATAAATAATGAGACCTTGTATAATAATAGTACAAAGTAAAATTTAAAAACAATAAGGTAATCCCCTAAATGTGAATTTTCTAAAGGATAGGTAAGTATATTCCTCCTGTTGTAAATGTACAGATATAATGTCAAACAATAGGAACTTTCATCCCTACTTCCATGTGTAAAATAATACTTCTCTCAGCTGTTATCTCAATTTTTTTCTAGCATGTATACATTTACATTTCATTGTGGCCTTAACATTGAGGGGAAGATAGAGCTTTAAGTTTTACTCAGGATCCCAACCTATGAATAAATTCAAGATGGCAGAAAAAATAATCTCAACAGAAGACAGGATATTTTCTGGATGGAGTGGAGGTGTTTATCAACTAAAAGTTTAATTTTACTTGATTTCTAAGAGTTGGTTATAGTCATTTTTCCCCCCACTTTTGAAGAGTTATTTTTACTCTTGTCATCATTTGTGTCTGTGAACCATTTTGTTTTTCTCTGTCTCCGTAGATTACATATGTGTCCATGGGGGAGGCTATAAAATTATATAATATTGAAAAAATAGTGTTATTCAACCTGTGTGAATTTTTATTTTCATTACTATTTTTATTTTAACTAAAAGTTTGCTTGGATATAGATACATTTCCTTTTGCACTGGGGTTTTATTTGTTATTAGCTTGTAATATGGCAGATCATTGATTCCAAACTAATGATGACATATGGGGCTTCCTATATTAGTTTCATGCTCAAATATCACTGGTTGCATGAGGAAATATTGGAAGGAACTGTGGGAATTCATTAGGGCTCACAGTCAATTTTGAGTGTGAAAAAGAGCTACTGTGAGTAATTTATGGCAAAATTATGTTCTCTTGGTAGAATCTCTGTATAAATTCCAAAGGTTCAAAGCACTCAGAAACTGAATTAATATGCAGCCTTTTTTTCAAATTGAATACTAGAGCCACTTAGATTGAAATGGTGACAGGACCAGGAAATATACATGGAAATTCCAAATGCAACCATTACCTCCCTGAACATGTGAGTGGATAAGGGGAGGCAGAATGAGGAGGTAATTTTGAATGTGAGTATGAATAGTATGGCCTTGAAGCAGAATCACCACCTGTGATATATAAGCCGCAGTGCCAGATTTTAAGGATCACTAAATGAATATTATTTTGTCTCAGCCTGCAAATAAATGAGACACTAATGAGCAAGATACACACATACACACACACACACACACAAACACACATACACACTTTCTCTTTATTAATTGATATAAGGAGCAAAGAAATCTCAGATTCTGGTATAAAGACAGCAATAATTTTCCTTGTAAGCCTTGGCACAGTCCCTAAATATCTCTAAAACAGCCTACCAGAGTTTTTGTAAAGATCAGCCAAGTTAATGAATAAGAAACCTGTATGTTCCTAAATAGTAATCAATTAACAATTCATCATTATGATTGTCTACCAATTCCTCAAGGTGATTGTGTCTCTGGGTGTGTATCTATCAACAAGTAATAACAGCAGAGACATAATTTCCACTCTAAAGAATAAAAGTTTCTAGCTAAGCAATGCAATGGACAGAGTTCCTTTTAGCTCATGAGTGGTTTAAAAGTTGCACTCAACCTTCAATATCAGATCATGGCTATTGAAGCTATAAAGGTAAAAGGCAAAAGTAGTCATTATTTCAAGAAACAAAAGCATTTCTTTTCTTCTGACTGGTAAACAGAAAAATTCCAAGCTTGTTTATTGTGCTTCTTGATGGATAAGAAATTGACAGGAGGTGTAATGTTCTTTATGGCATCGGGAGTGTAAGCAGTCTCAGGCTATGGCAGATGTGTAGTTCCTATTACTTTGAAAAGTCATTCATTCTAATGCTTAGTGAAAAGGCGGGTTTCAGACAGAATTAAGCACTGTTTCCTGAATCAGGGAGGACAGCGGTGTGTGCGATGAAGTGCATCATTCAGTTGGGAGCCCAGCTAATGAATGCTCTCCCTGTTGTTTTCATGGAGGTGTCAGAATGAGCCTTTTCTGATTCTGCATCACTGAATCCTTATGGAAATGCAAATTGTTTATCCAAGGACAGTGACTTTCCTTTTTGCTTTATCATTTAAGGGACTGATTTTGTCAACTTTGCAGCACATCACTAGAATCCAGAGAAGGTTCATTAAACTGGATGAGAGGTTATTTCTTTAGAACTTTTAAGTCACTGACTGTGGACAGAGACTGGAGATGTCCTAAAGAGTACTCACAGAGATAGATACATGCTCAAAAAGAGACACAGAGGTAGCTACATGAAGAAGAGACAGAGAGACTCACAAGAAGAGAGATAAGTAAATTAGAGACACAGAATGAAAGATGGAATACAAGAGAATGGGAGCTGAGAGAGAAGCTGAAATACACAGTGAGAAAGGAACAGAGTGAAGAGAAAGGTAGAAACAGTGAAGGAGCAAAACAGAGCCAGAGAGACAGAGAGAAATGAACAGAAAGACACAGACTGAAAAATAAATGGTTAAAAAGAAAAAAAAAAAAAAGAAAGATAAGGAAAGGGGAATAGAAACAAAAATTCTAAAAGCAGAGACAAAAAGGGAGATTGAGACAGGCAGACAGAGAAAAAGAAACAGACCAGATAGCAATAGAAAAAAACCAAAAGAAGAACAAAGAGGCTTTTTGATGCAAAGATGGAAAATTGAGACAAATATAAAGGTGAGGAGAGCAGATGGAACTGAGCTTAAATCTGCCCTGGTCTCTTACTAATGGTGAGCTTGTTTTCTCACTTCTCAGCCTGGGCTTCTATCTCTAAAATGGTGGCCAAAGGATGCAATTCACAGGCATAAGGCATCCTGGAATAGGAGATAAAACCAAGGAATGTCTTAGTAAACAGAGATTGATATTTATCATCATCATCACCATTTAAGTATAATTTGGACAGTAAAGACTTTAGAGTCAGAACTCAGGTCGAGTCTTGCTTCACCCCTTATTCTACAGGTAAATAATTTAACATTGATAAACTATAGTTGCTTTACCTGTGACACTCTGATATTATTTTCTACCTCATAGTCTTGCTCTGCAAATTAAATGAAAGCATATTTCATCTGGGGCTTTGCTTTGCACAATGTATTTTAGCAGTTCCACTAACTAGCTCAGTGTCCAGAATTTAGTAAGTAGTCAATTCATATTTAATCAATGAATGCATATTTGCTCTAAATATTAGTTTCTACAGAGTAAAGGAAAGTTGAAATGGTGTTTTGGAGTTTCAGTGTGAAACACTGCAATAAAAAGTTTCCTCTATTCTTTGCAGAGAATGATGGTATTAGTTTGCACAGTTGGTATAGTAGTGGTCTTCCTGAGTCCATTCTACTTTCTTAAGAACAGAAATAGTAGTTGTGACCATGAACATTTGTCTTATCCTGGTAACGACTTTTGGTCCTACTTATTTATTTGTTTACTACAAAGACTATTTGTTGAAAAGTGACAGGAATTTAGAAAACAATGAGTGAATGTTTAGATTAAGAAGAGTAAAGATGTATGAGGGACAAGAGAAGGGGGTCTTGGGAAGCTTTGAAGAGGGATTTAAAGGCCATTAAAGGTATTAAAGGTCATTGCTGATGTCAAGAAGCTAAGAACTAAGAAACGAGTGTTGGTTTCAAAAGTTAGAGGTCATTACTGACCATGACAAGCAGTCCAGGTGCTATGATACTGGTTAAAAGATAATTGGCCTGGAAGTATTTTGGTCATTGTTTTATTATTGTTTCTTGATTGTTTTAATGGTTCACACTTTTAAGAGTTCCTTCTTGTTCTCTGTTACTTAAGTTGCTTTTTTATGAACATATTCTCTTATCTCCATGAGGATATTAATTGAGTGCCTGCTGTATACCAGGAAATATTCCTGGTGCTTATGCCATCCATTTAACCTCTTCAAGGTAGGTGATATAGTACAAATGTTCCCTCCCGATTTACTTTTATTTTTTAATATCTCTGCCTGAGTCCTTCACGTAAAAAGCCTTGACAGTCTGCTAAACAACCTGCTCTCTGATACTGTAAGCATGAACTAGAATGCTCTCTTTGGAGCCTTAGCTACATCAATGTGCTAATATTTTATAGAATGACAGCAAGGCTTTAAAACATCTTTGTAAGGTTTATTGTGAAACTTTCACTCAGGATATACTGAGTTCTGGCTAGTATATATTATATAAATTCTTATACTTTAGTATAAATGAGGTTGAAGAATAGAATAAAATTCAACAGAGCTTCAGATAAAAAGGCTTCACTTTATTGCTGTTGCAAACAGTTTTTTCAAATGATGGTGACTTCAGTGGAAAATATTGTGTGAATGAGAAAAAGCTAAAACGAAAAGCATTTCTAGTATTTATCGAGGATAATACATAATTTGTAAACAGTTGCCATTTGGATATAGATTACTTTTTCTTTCTCACTTTTTTTATACATTAACATACACACATGTCTGTGTGTATGTTTATATGCACATAAAGTGCTTTCTTAGAGCCCATTTTATTTTAGTAAAAGTTGTAGGTGTGCATTGTTTAAAAAAATCCACTTGGTGCATGTAGTTAAATATGAATTTTACTTTTCTAGTGAAGTTTCCTTATCTGCTCAACCCTCTATTCTGGGAATGTAGTATCTTTATTTTGTCTACATTTCTCCATCATAATATACTTATGATTCTTTCTCTTCATTGATTATTTATCTCCTGAAACATTTGGCTGCTTTATGCCATCACCACTTTTTATCCCCTCCCAAGTCCCAAATAGAAAAGCATATTGTAAGTTCTAGTTATTTTAATATGCTAATCATATAACAACAATGGGCTGTGATTTGATTTTCTAATTTTTGTTTTTCTATTGTAAGCACATTGCTTTTTTGTGCTTATTTTTCTAAATATGTATCTTTAATATGTTGTGCAACATTATACAGATCATTCCAGGCAATAAATCTTTCCAAATCCTCAAAAAGATGGATGCCTTGGTCCCATTTTTTCCCCCAAAATGGCAGCCCTCCTTTCAGTTATATTTTGACGTAGACTGGCATGGCCTCTTTGCCTCTGAGTGGGGTGTAAGATTACACTGGGATCCACAGCCACTCAGATTGGGAGTGGGGGTCTACTGTCTACTGAACTGTTGCTGCAGGATTGGGATGGAAGTTGACTTCCACTGAGTCCTGCTAGGGTTGGACAGGGAGGTGGGAGAGTGAAGTCCACAGATTACAAGCTCAGCCTAGTGCTGCCTCCCTAGTTAAGTCTGCCTGGTTCTGGGTCAGAGTGGAGGCTTACCTGCATTACCTGGTGGAAGATCCCTCTGGCAGCATGCTCAGCATGAAACAAGGGGAATCGGAGCACCTCCAGCTTCTGTCCAATGGTGAAGAGAATAGCTCCCCACTCCACCAGGACTGTGCCCACTCCATACAGGCCAACACTACTGTATTAGTCAAGATTCTCCAGAGAAGCAGAACCAATGAAAGTTATATGTATTTTCCATTTAGAAAGGAAGATAATATGTATATACACATACATATTTATACACATATATACTTATATACACAACGGAATTAGTTCATGCAATTATCACGCTCAGTCGCTTGAGTGGTGTCCAACTCTTTGTGAGCCCATAAGCTGTAGCCTGCCAGGCTCCTCTGTTCATGGAATTTTTCAGGCAAGAATACTGAAGTGGGTTACCATACCCTCCTCCAGGGATCTTCCTAACCCAAGGTTTGAACCCGTATCTCCTGCATTGCAGGTGCATTCCTTACTGCTGAGCCACTGGGAAGCCAGTACAATTTTGAAGCCTGAGAAATCCCAAGATCTGCAGTGTACAAACTGGAGGCCCAGGAAGCCCAATGATATGCAGTTCTAGTATGAGTCTAAAGGCAGATAAGACCAATACCCAGTTGTAAGATAGTAAGATAGAGAAAGCAAATTCTCTTGTATTTTGTTGCTGTTGTCTCTCAGACCTTCAGTGAGTTGGATGAGGCTCACCCAGATTAGCAAGGACAATCTACTTTACGCTGACTACAAATCTGAATGCTAGTCTCATCAGGAAGCACCCTCACGGATACCCTCAGAATAATGTTTAGCCAAATATCTGGATGCTCCAGCGCCCAACGAGGTTAACACACAAAATTAACCATCATAACTATGCTGGTAGGGAAATTGGATGGTGGCTACCTTATTCTCTGAGAGAGGAAAGGATTGCTGGTGGTAGGAAATCAACTTCCTACTTTACCCCACTGAAACCCCTGGGAAGAAAGACGGGATGCAGTTTTCCCTCTGGTGTTTGGCTGGAATGGGGTAGGTATGGCTGTAAAATTTATCTGTTGTACAGCCAGACTTTTCCCAGTTCTTTAGCTGGAGGATGAGACTTTTCTTGGCATTTTGGGGTCTTTGTCTCTCAACAGTTCCATGTTGGAGGCTTCTCCCAGATATGTGGAACACAGTAAGAAAATCCAGAGGGCTCACTGTCTTGTTGAAATAATTCAATTTATTTGCCTTGAGGATGCTGAGTGGAAATAGCTTGTAGGCAGGCAAGAGCAGAAGCCTGGTTAAGGTGTCAAAGCCATAATCCAGGCAAGAGGAAATAGGGGCTCAGACTAAGGTATTAGCATTATGAATGGACAAAAATAGTTTTATTTGGATATATTGTAAAGATAAAACAAACATAAATGTATTGCTGACTTGAATGTGGTGTATGAAAAAAAGAGAGGGAACTTCTTGGATGACTCTCAGATTTTTGGAGTTGTCCCTGAGATGAATTCTGAAAGGCATTAGAAAGGCAAATCAATATTTGACTTTTCATCACGTCATATTTGAGATGAAAATAATATATTCAGATTAGATGACTCTGTAAGCTCAAAGGAAAGATTGGGCCTGGATATGAATGTGTAAGAAAAAAACGTCTGAGGATTGTGCTCTGGAGTTTTGGGAAGTTTAGAAGAATTCGTGTTTTAAAGGCCATTGCTGGTTCCAGGAAGATAAGAATTGAGAAAGAAACATTGGTTTCAAAAAGTGCCAGTCTTTAGTAATCATGAGAAGGAGTCTGAGTCCAGATGCTATGGTATTTGGTTAAAAGACAATTGGCCTGGAAGTATTTTGGTTATTGTTATTACAATTTTTTCCTCTGTGTTTTTAATATTTCACATATTTACAAGCTCCTTCTTGCTCTCTGTTACTTCAGTTGCTTTTTTAGGAACACATTCTCCTACCCCTGTGAGGATATTAATTATAAGTTTATTTAAATTTTGTTTGACTCCCTTTGTTATGTTTTCTTTCCCCATCCCTACCTTTCATTATATGTACTGCTTTGTTCTTCCTTTTTCAGATTCCAAGTTTTCCTCAGAGAGACAGATTGATTGCTTATTCATGCCTCCCTACTCACATTTAAAAATTTATTAGGTTATATATGTCAAGGAAATAAATGTACTCTCACATGTAATTGTTCCATACTTATATTTTTGTTTATGTAACTTTGTGCAGGTGGTTTTATGTCAATAGTATGTAGGGAGTCTGAGGAATGATATTCAACACATGACTTACAAATTTTCTTTTGAGGCTCTGCTATCCAGACAACCTTCTGTGGAAAACCATCAGCCTGCAAGGTGGGGATTATGGGTCACGACTGGACTGAACAAGGCTCATGGGACTTCTCTTATATTCCTTTACCTAGAACTCAGTCACGTGGCAACTTTTAACTCCAAGAGAAATTAAGACGGGAAATTTTGATGTGTATCCTGAGGGGAATGGATTTTTTGAAAGACAGTTGTCTGTGTCACTGATGACATGGAACAGATATGTTCCTTCACAACCCTCTGTGAATGACAAGCTCAGGGCTTGTCAACAGGTAGGCTTTACTGTGAAGTATTGAAACAAAGAGATGGCCTTGTGTTTGATGACTCACAGCGTGGGGCTCTGTCACAATGCCTTCAGCAAACTCTCTAATCTCTAAGCTATGGGACAAGAGAAGATTTGGGGAAGATAGCTCAGAACCTAGTTATTTAACCAGAACCCTTATACGAGGTATCTCTGCTGACACCAATACCCTCCTCTGCTTTTCATATTGCTCCAATATACTGAGCTTTTCATATATTCTGTAGAGTCAGTTGACTGTTTTTATTATCATATCTCTCCACTTTTGCCATTTGTAGCATAATTTTCTGTCCTCAGCTAAATAAGTTACTCATCTTCCATTTGCAGATTTAAACAATTTTGATCCTATTAAATATATGTTAATTCCTTGCCAGTAAATTATATTTGCAGTTATTAAGTCACCTCAAGTCTCCGTCTTTTGCTTAAAGTGTGCATGTGTGTGAATGTATGCACACACACACTGGGCCAGACTTACTACCATACTTATTTCTGCTGTAGTAATTTAATGTTGAACGTGGCTGTTGGTGACAGCACAGGAAGAAGGAATAAGCTGTTACAACAGTTCATCAGGAAATTCTCTCTCCTGCAGCTTTTCAACAAGTGACAGTGTAGGAATTTAATAAGGGACAAAAGAGAAACAAGAGTTTTAGATAAAGTGCAGCTTTCACAAAAAAAAGTACATCTTTGGGTGTGTTTTTATGTTTTCCTTTTTATGGGGTCATAGCAAAGAAATTCTTATAATTGTTATAAAATGTCTTAGTTGTCAAATCAATTTTAAGTTACAAATGTTTTTGAAGCCACATACTATGTTAGAAGTCCTTGTTTTGTCCTTTAGGGAAAGACAGCCACAATTTCTGAAGCAGTCAATATTGCCTTCTATCCTATGTAGTTAGGATTCTCCTTATGGGAAGTGACAGTTTTGACTGAGTCTCATATAGGAAATGACTGAGTTCCGGGGGTCTTTGGTTCTTTAAAAAATTATAATTGGAAGTGTGAATTCAACTCCAAATTCATTGACCCATTAAGTGAATTATTAAAGTAGTTTCACTATTCTCATTACAATCAGGCTCCCACTCCACCTACTCAGCAGTAACGCCTAATACCAGTATCAGCAGCGACCTCCTATTTGCTAAATTAAATGAAAGATTTCAATTGCCTCATACTCATTTATTTGCATTATTCAATTTTGTTGACTATTCCTTGATCTTTGAATTTCTCTCCTTATTTTGTTTCCCAACACTTTTGTTTTATTGTTGTTTTTATTTTTTGTTTTTATTTTTTGTTTTTAATCTTATTTCTCAAGACATATTCCAGATTCATTTTCAGGCAATTCTTTCTCTATGTAGGTGTTAGATGTTAATGTGCTCAGACATATGTCCTTACATTTTTTTCTCTTCTCTTATTTCATATTATTGATACTTCTGATTTATTCCATCCACTATTAAATTCTTAACTATTTTCTGTGTGCAGATGGCAGCTAAAATGTAACTCTAACATCTCCAAATTTCATTCTAGAATGCAGATTTGCAAAACTTAACTGGAACTTCCATTTGGATACCCCATGAGTAATTAAAATTCATTAAGTGTGAAACTAAATTCATGATATTAGTCCACCTCCTCTTCCTAACCTTTCCTTTTACTTTCCCACGTTCTTATTTCAGTGACTAATGATAACCAACATGAAACTGTACTAGTTTAAAACCTTGTATATCAGTCCTTGATTTTTCCCTCTCCCTTTCTGCTCCTGTTTCATGAACTGCTACAATTCTTCTCTCAAGTCTACCTCCCTAATAGTTTTAGAATCAAACTTCCCTTCCATCCTTTTCTTAAAGTCCTTATCATTTCTCACTTATTGCCCAACTCATCTGTTTTCCCTTTCTCCATTTCCTATGTCATTCTTCTTCCTTCTCTTGGCTTCTTTTTTTCTTCTGAAAACTACCAGTCTCATGATATCACTACCTTGCAAATATATTTCAGTGTTTTTTCTGTCTATTTATCCATGCTCTTCCTTAGGTTCTCTCTCTGCCTCTCTCTGCCTAATCAATTTTCTTCAAAAGAAAGTAAAGGCAGTGCACTGTTCTGTGCAATTAAAAGTCCAGATATGTAGATCTAAAATGCCATAAGGATTTAAGCTCAAATGACTCCGAGATACATCTTTTAATTTGCTTTTTTGGCTAGTTGAAGCTGTTTTCAAAATCCATATTTTGGCTATTGATAGCTTTGAGCTCATGTGATTCAGCATGTAGTACAAGAGAAAATAAAGTTCATGCTCTGATAACTGAACCCCATATCTCTATATAGGATCTACTTGGCTCTGGTATACCTGAATTGATTCATGTACCTTATGAGGTGACAGTGAAAAATATTGGCTGGCTCATTCTAACTCATGACTACACTCTTGGTTTCTGAAAAAGGGTCAGTTCTAGATAGTATAGAAATAATATGGATTGGTTTGCAAAAGAGAATACTTGAAAATAATTGAACTGGTAAACATTATAATCACTCCTTACATTAAACCAAAATATTTAGCTTTTTAATACTATATTGGCTAACATATAATTATGTGTAAGTCTTTAGATATGTTCTCTAAAATTTCAAAGGTGAAAATTCAAAACTATATATAGTTTTTAGGCAAAGGACTGTACTACAAATCAAATAGGATTATCTATATAACAGTCACAAATTGTATACATTAATAAATATAGACTATCGTGTTTGATCATTCAGATTCTTATGAAATGAATTTTCTGTTTTAATCATTATGTAGATTATTTTTTGAAATATTTTATACTTTGGCATACGATATAAGCTACTTCCAACACATGTTTGTCATCATTTCCGTCTATGGAAGTTTTCACATTTTTAAAAATAGCTTAATTAATCAATTAACATGATGTGATTTGAGTTTCCTTGTTGGCTCAGACAGTAAAGAACCTGCCTGCATGCCGGAGACCTGTGTTCAATCCCTGGGTTGGAAAGATCCCCTGGAGGAAGGTAGGGCAACCCACTCTAGTATCCTTTAAAAAAAAAAAAAATACCAAATTCAAGGTTATATAGATTTTATTCTTTAATAGGTATGATTTTGCATTTTAAAAATTATGTTTGTGGACTATTGAGTGAATTTTTGTGTGAGTTAGAGCATTTGTATCTATGTTCATTTTCCCACGTGGTTTCCAGTTCCTTTAAGGCCTTTTGTGGCCTTCTTCCTCCTTCCTCCATTTCCTTCCTCCATTACACACTTCCTTCCGCTGTTAAACTCTGTCCCATGGACAAGTCACAACAAGATTCACAGGGGTCTATTGTCATGCTCTCTATTTGCCTGGAGAATCCCCATGGACAGAGGAGCCTGGCAGGCTGCAGTCCATGAGGTCACAAAGAGTTAGTCACAACTGGGAGACCAAGCACAGCATAGCACTGCATGGTGTGATTCACTTGTAAAAGGGAACTTAAGCATTACTTTTTTACATCAAAATTGACATTCTGTCTGAAGGTGAACTCTTCACAGGCAGATAGTTTAAGTGTACCAGTTTTTGATGTTACTCTTCTAAGCTAGATAAGCAAAATCTAGAACTAATAACCCCAGTGATGTTACATAGCAATGCTGATATCTTTTCATAGTTAACCTTGAAAGGAATTAGCAAAGATAATTTCAATGGGTGCAGACTATAAAAGCACAGTTGTAGTGATACGGCAGTATCAGGACATGTTATCATTGTTTTAAAACAATTGTTATTTTAGTAACATATATGCTAAGAGGAAGAAAATACCAGTCACCTAGTGAAGAATAAAATATAAGAAATTACAGTGTGTCATTTCATTGTTTTGACATAGATTTGGTAATTTATAACTTATCGTATTCTTAGAGCATCCTCCTAATTAGAAATTCTGCTACTCTAATTATATTTTTCATATTTATATTCCCAACATCAGTGACTTGTATGGTGCCAACAAATGTTTGTTAAATGAATAAATTAGAATTGTTTTTCAAGATAATCTTTTTCTGTGTCTCATATGGACTTTGTGTCTTTGATTTCTATAAACGAGAATGGTATTGTACACATTTGAAATCTGACTTGCCTGAATTTTTTAGAAAATAGTGCTGACAATATTTTGCCCATGTGTTTATTTGGGCTTTTGAAAGAGTCTTGTTAAGTCTTCCATTAGGAAGATACTTTTCTAAAAGCTCTTACTTTAATTAGTAGCAGATAGTGAAGCAATATCATAATCAAGTGCCTATTCTTAGTGATTATACATGTCATATATGATTCATTCCAAAGCTACATTAGAGGGTTTAACTGTGGACTCCCCAATGATGTGATCATCTTAAAATATTTCCTAACGGTGATATACTGATGAGTTCATGAGAGTCATATTCTCATTTTGTTGCCAGTTTCACTTCATACATTTTAAAATCTCAGGATGATGACTGATGGTGATGATGAGACTTTTGCTTCCTGTAATCCCAGAAATCAGTCATTTTTTTTCATGTTAATGTACTTGGAAAAGTGAAGGAGAATATTATGTCATAAGGGTAACTACTCAGGACATTTGTTGAGTGAATATATGAATAATTGTAGAATCTACAATAAGCACTTCAGTCTACATCTCTAAGAATTCAAGAACAAAAAAGTAAATAGATGAGGAAAGAACTCTTTAACACTGTATTATCTGCTTCTTAAATATACTTCAATATTATTTATTTTTTCACATAATTGAAGTTGGAGATTATATAATCAGTATTATTTATAGCCAGTATTTATTAGTATTAAAATATCATATTTTGTCTTACTGAACCAAAAATATTTAAGAAATTCTGTATAAATCCCTGTAAAAATATGAAAAATTTACTTGCCTTTTTGATGTCTTTAGAAATATTGAATAGATGTAAGCATCTAAGGTAAGATGTCCTTATCATGTAGTAGCACTTAAACAAGGATCCTCATTAACAAGAATTATCAGTTCAGTTCAGTAACTCAGCCATGTCCAACTCTTTTGCAATCCCATAGACTGCAGCACACTAGGTTTCCCTGTCCATCACCAACTCCCAGAGCTTGCTCAAACTCATGTCCAACAAGTCGGTGATGCCATCCAAACATATCATTCTCTGTCATCCCCTTCAATCATTCCCAGCATCAGGGTCTTTTCCAATGAGTCAGTTCTTCATATCAGGTGGCCAAAGTATTGGAGTTTCAGCTTTAGCATCAGTCTTTCCAATGAATATTCAGGACTGATTTCCTTTAGGATTGACTGATGATCTCTTTGCAGTCCAAGGAACTCTCAAGAGTTTTCTCCAACACCACAATTCAAAAGCATCAATTTTTCAGTGTTCAGCTTTCTTTATGTTCCAACTCTCACATCCATATATGACTACTGGAAAAAACATAGATTTAACTAGACGCACATTTGTTGGCAAATAATAATTTGCTGCAGTCATCATCTGCAGTGATTTTGGAACCCAAGAAAATAAAGAAATAAAGTCTGTCACCACTGTTTCCCCATCTATTTGCCGTGAAGTGATGGGACCAGATGCCATGACCTTAGTTTTTGAATATTGAGTTTTAAACCAGGTTTTTCACTCTTCCCTTTCACTTTCATCAAGAGACTCTTTAGTTCCTCTTCATTTTCTGCCAAAAATCTATACATTTTTTTTCTGAGTCTCCTGTGAATGATAACTGAGTGAGTCTAATCTTTTCTAACCTTCAAAAATATGGGCAGTCTATTTAAATGAGAATAATACGATCTGTTTATCTATATTATACTCCTTTACCTGAGAAAATTCACCCAAGCCTAGATCAGACTTGGCTGGTAAAAATTCTCAAAGGTAAAACTAGACTTTCTCTGTATATTCTATTAATAATTTATAGATATGAGAAAAATAAGTATGAATAATGTGCATCTGTACATGAGTGGAGATAAATATATTTGCTGAAGACTGATCATTTTAAAACATCTGTTAGTGTTTTGGTTATTAGTATCATCATATGACTCTGTGTTGAAGAGTAAAATGAACAAACTGCATTAATATGCCCCAACTTGATTTGTTTACCCTGAATAGCATATAGACTTAATACCCACAAACTTAACAAGTAATGGTTTCAGTTATAATTACTTCTGACTTTTTTCATTTTTTCATATTTTTTCATTATATTGCTATTTTCCTCTTTAAGTATATCCATGTATATAAATGCATAATTGCACACAGTAGTTGGTTCTTTATATTTTCAAAAAGTGTTTAGAGATTTTGACTTAATATGGTAATCAATTGTCATTTTTAAGGATGTGGACACTGAAGTAGGATGGGTGATCAGATATTAAAAATCAGTGTATGAATCGTGTACCAATCATCTGTTGCTAAAATAATGCTATGTAACAGATGACCTGGAAACCTCAGTGTCATGAAAGAATAATCCACTGTTGCTTATGCATGTGAGATAGTCAACATGGCAGCTCTGTTAACAAGAGTGGGCTCACTCATATCTGAGTGTGTTGGCTGATATAGATTGGACTTAGCTGAGAATACTGGGGCTAATGGCTATGCTTCACATCTGTCTTATCCTCTAGGCTATGATGGAATGTTATTGAGTTGTTTTAAAAAAAAAAAAGCAGATACGAAAAACAGGGCAAGTTCAAATACTTGAGTTCTTTTCAATATTTTCATCAGTTAAAGCAAGTCACATGGCTGAATGTAGAGTTGAACTGGAAGGATACTGCAAAGTTATACAGCAAAAGGAGAGGACACTGAGAATGGTGAAGAATAAGGGCCTTTCGGGCAGTTTATGTCTTACCAAATCATATAGCTCTGGTTACCTCAAAATATTTCTATTAGAAAAATATTATAAAATTATTTTAAGGGCTTATATGGCATTATTTTAATTTGTGGAGCAAAGAAGCAGGAAATTCAAGTGGTGGGTCACACTTGGAAGTCAGGTGCATAAAATGTCTGAGAAATTTCTCTGTGAGTGGAAGGACCACAGTAATTGAAGTTATTGTAATTAATGAAGTTCAGGATCTTGTTCTAAAGGAAGACTGGCATATGCTATGTGGTCACTAGATAGTAGATTAGAAATGAGGGGCAAAGTAGCATTCTGGTGCACCAGAGTAGGCCACCAGGCACCGAAGACCATGGAAAAGAAGATGTGGATTGCCAGAGACCACTCACACTGCTAGTGCCATTAGATACAATTTCAGCAAGAAAAATTGAGGGGAAATTCACTATCTTGTCAGGTGACTCTGCCACCAGATTCTGGAATGGAATGAGAAATTGATAACTAAAAACCTGGGGAGAGGGGACCCAAGGCTGTTGCTTTCTATCGTGGTGATTTTAGTCTAGAAAAATGGTGAATCACACAGGACCCTTTCTCTGACTCACAAGAAGAATTGGGAGGGGAGTGTGGTAGATTTAAATTTACAGCTAGGACATGTAAGAGTTTTTTAAAGTTTTGTCCCCATGTTTCTGTTTCAGCTGTAGATCTCTAATTATAGGAGGAAAATGTCTAATGTCTCCCCTTGAGATTGAAATGGAAAAAATTAAAATGAATATTTCTTCAGAGAACAATGTGCCTTTTTTTTTTTTTAACCTTGCATCACCTGAATTTAGACAGGACTGGAATAGAGAGACTTGAAAGATAAGCAGCCATTTACATTTCGGTTGACACCCAAGCTCATTACACAGAGGAACTGGTGAGATTCTGTCTTGAGGGCTAAAAGAATGGTGGGAAACCTGCACTTCTTAGGAACATTTGTTCTGACCAACAGGGGATCCAGTTTGACTTATCACAAGTGTGCAGGTCATTAACCCTGTCAGTTGTTTCTTAAATAGCCTCTTAAGAAGGGTATAGGATGCTTAATAGGCATTGCCATGTCTGGGAACTTATTAAAGGACTAGAAAATGAAGGTAAGAAAGGGGAAGGGAGTCAGGGAGAAAAGCAAAACACTTTTTATTCATATATTAATTCTGAGGTATAGGATTAGGTAGCACGTGAAGAATGAAGAGACTGAGGCAGGCTCCTGTACTTCAGAAAAGGTTAAACAGTTACTTTTTACTAGTGTGAAAGGTTATAGTATAAGCCATTACTTGACAGAGGGAATAAATAAGAGAAAAATACAGTTTTATACAGTGGAAATAGCTTTATGTTATCTTTCCTTCTTTTCTTGTTTTCCCTTCTCTCTTTCTCTGACCTGATTTTTGGGTCACATTTGGGTATCTGAAGGTTTGTTCTGTTCTAAAATGCACACATACTTTTTTCTTGATCAGATCAGAGTTGTTTCAGGGCTTAGAAAAGGACTGATGAGACAGGTGTGAATTCATTAGTAAATTAGCATGGGACTGCAAAGGAACTAGAAAAAGTCAGAGGCAAACAGATTAAAATAACATATAAAAATTTATTCATTTGCCTATTATCAGATTCTAATTATTCAAGACCAGAACCAGTTTGGTATAAGACTATAAGGAAAGCAAAAAGCAATGTGATGTTCTAGCACCCTGATTTTCCTTGGGAGATACCCCTCTCCCATGATTAATTATAATTGATATAATCTGATTAGTGATGTCCACACTGCAACTATTCCATGTAAACACAGGAATAGGCTGATGAATCAGAAGCACAGTGATTCATCAGTATAGGACATGTCCTAATTCAGGCTAAATAGAGTCAATGTATATCACAGCTGGGAATTTTACTCTAAGTGTCTACTTCTACTGGAATATATACACATATGTACCTGCATGTACCATGTTTTAAAAAAAATAATGAGTGTATTCTCTAGAGTTTGTTAAAAATGTGCCAAAGTGCCATTAAATTTGTTTGTTGGTTAGATACAGAGTAACCAAGGTCAGTGTTATAACCTCAGTATGTGTTCCCTATATGGGTCCGTTAAGTTTACTTTTTTCTTTGCCTAATCTTAAAGACAACATGGATCTTATTTCATAAACCTGAAACTGTTGGGGGAGTGTGTAATTTCCTCAGTTCTGTCTCACCACAGTAAAAATTTGAAGCAACAGATGGACCAGTGTTGCAGCTAAGTTTTATTTAGAAAGCAAAAGAAAATACATCCTCCAGACGTGAGGGCGGGTTGACTCAAAAGATATGAAGGGAAGAGATGACCACCCACCCCTGCCTCTGCTTAATTTTGGCCCCTCTTTTTATATGATTTTTTCTCCTCCCCTGATCCTGTCCTATGTAAATTTGGCTAATCAGGAGTGTTTGCTGTTTTTGTTTTTTGTTTTTTGATCTTTTTTTACCTGAGGTCCTCATTCTGGTCCTTGGACCTTCCTTTGTTCTATTTTCTGTGGGCTTTTCCCTCCTTTTTCTTTTAGCCACAGCCATTCTGCACTCCTTTTTCCTATTCTAAACCTCCCAGCAAAACTATATATATCCCAGGTCTTCTGAGACTGCCTTTGTCCTTAGGGTTGGGTAAGTATAGGTCCGAAATAAAGGCACTAAAAATTGTAATTGTGGACTCCATCATGGGATATTCTTAGAAAAAAAAAATAAATAGAATTAAGAAAATAGACTTTTATCCTTTAGAGAAAACTGGGGCTCCTTTCAGAAAACTGGGCAACTGAAGCATCTTCCTTGAATATGCCAGCATCATCTTATTAGACCATGGGGCTCAGGTCTGCTTGGGTATGGGAGTTAGACAGATTCTCCCTTGCATTACCTGAGCTTCCTAGTGATTGGGGAAAAATCCAACAGGAAGGGGAAAACCAAGTGAGGGATACCAGACCTCTTTACTACTAGTGTTGATAAATTCTTTTGTAACCATTTGGAAATAGAAGAGATTATTACTGAGTCCAAGCTCACTCTGCTCACTGCATGAAAGGCCAGTGAACCTGAGAGATGAGGTGTTGAGATGAGAAATATGACTTTATATAGAAAGTCAGCTGACATAAATGGCAGACTGTATCTAAAACTAACCGTCTTTTGGGGATCTGGATGGCAGGTTCTTTTATGGATCAGAGATAGGGGGGTGAAGAAACAAAGTAAAAAGTCCATCTAATCTTGCAAGTATCTCCTAGAATGGCAAGCCTCAGGCAGGGGGATGTGTTAATTTCTTCCTTCTTGACTTCTGTTGGTGGACAGGGTTCTAAACAAAGGCACTTTAGGTTAACAGTCAGGTTGAGGGGCAGGATTCTCTGAGGCAGGCCATTATGTGTGATTATAATCACAAAAGCAGCCAAAGAAACAGATCTAGCCTGGAAGAGTAAAATTTGAGTCTTCCCTGTTACAATTTGATGG
This sequence comes from Odocoileus virginianus, assembly GCF_023699985.2. Taxonomy (NCBI): domain Eukaryota; kingdom Metazoa; phylum Chordata; class Mammalia; order Artiodactyla; family Cervidae; genus Odocoileus; species Odocoileus virginianus. The sequence continues at coordinate 38,227,470 of NC_069680.1, forward strand.
TTTAGTACTCTTTCATCTTGCTTTGACTTACATTATTTTAACAATGATCTTTGCTATATGATAGGGAAAATGGTGAGCATTTTGTAGCATTTCATAAAATGCTTAAATAGGCATTATTAGCCTAATACTAAGGATGTAGTGCCTAAGACTCACACATTTAAGAAAGTGATATACAGTGACCATAAATTGTGGAGTCAGAACTATAACTTATCTATCTGGCTACAAAGTTCATACTTTTTCACAGTGTCATACTACTAAACTATGCAATCATATGACATCCTCAAAACTGACCTTCAAGTGAGTGAATAATCACTAATATTGAGTGAGTATCCAGTTCTTTTCACAGCAGGTAACTAAATCACCTGTCCTATACATAGTGCTTCCAAAGGCTGGCCCATCCTGTTTTATAGATTTGTTCCATAACTTCACTGGTTAAAGACTGAATTTTGTTTTTAAAAATCACTGTCTCTGAGACTCTCGAGCTTGTTTGAATTAGTTGCCACTATGTTTTCCCAGGACTGTGACAAATCTAAATTACTTGAAGTTGCACAGTATGTCTTTGTAAGATTTCTTCTGTATAAATATAAACACACAACACCAGCTGTTGAGGTAATTGAAACAATGAACCTTGTGTTTGAAACATTTCTTCTTACGGGTAATATTCTTTCAAAGCACTATCTTCCTTCTAGAAGAAAGTATATGTCTTGAGGAAGCATATGGTAAAGTTGCTTAGTGAGCCATCATATTTAAATCCAGTGGGAAATATAAAGATTTAGAGAACTGATATCCAGTAGTTCAAATATAGACAAAGTTTATTTGAAACAACTAATAATTTTTGTTTATAAATATGTTCCCTTGCAGGATCAATAATTCATACTCCATTTATTAGAAAAGTATGTCAGTGTGATGGCTCCATAAAGATTGCTTCATTTCAGTGAATAACTTTTCATTAGTTGTAAAATACATTATCATTACAGGGAAAGATAAACTTACATTTGATGTAAATGTACTATGATGAGCATGTCATTATTACAAATATATTAAAATATGAAAAGGTCACATTTTATTTTCAAAGAATTATGGTTAGATTTTTCCTATAGTTGAAAACTATCTACATAGATGTGTGAAGTTTTGTGAATGATGCACATGTCATGTAAAATGTGTTTGGCACTTCCCGTATGGCCTAGATCCTGAATGTATTATGTTCTAAGCTACTGATGGCACTTTCTTTAAAAAAGAGGCCTCGAAGTGAGGAACAAATTAGGATCTGGGGTGACTTTTACACATTGCACCTGTCATTATCCTTTACCATAGACAGGCCTGTTGAGTTCTCTCCTTCTGTATTTCTATACTTAGAACATTATGGCAGTGCTTCTTTTCTAAGGAGTGTTCCATTTTGCTGTAGCATTTTGGGTTTCTACACTGGCTTTGACCTTTGTTGTCAATCAAACATCTATATCTTTCAGTGCTACTTTGACTAATTAGCTACCAAATCTCTCCAAATAGTTCATTCTTGTTTTTTAAAAGATAACTGACACTTCAGAATGTGTTTTTGCATTTGCCTATCAACTCATGAATACAAATGAGACCACTTTCTTTTTAGCTTTGTTGAGATCTAACTGACACATAGTGTTGAAAATGTGAAAGCATTAGTCACTCAGTCGTGTCCAACCCTTTGCCACCCCATGGACTGTAGCCCACCAGGCTCCTCTGTCCACGGAATTCTCCAGGCAAGAATACTTGAGCAGATAGACATTCCCTTCTCCGTGGATCTTCCTTATCCAGCTTCAAATCTGGGTCTCCTGCATTGCAGGCAGATTATTTATTCATTGTGTTTAAATGTAAGGTATACAATGTGTTGATTTACATACAATATATGTTGCAAAATGATTATTGCCATGAAAGTGAAAGTGAAGTTGCTCAGTCGTTTCAGACTCTTTGCAACCTCTTGAACTGTACCTGCAAGGCTCCTCCATCCATGGGATTTTCCAGGCAAGATTACTGGAGTGGCTTGCCATTTCCTTCTCCAGGAGATCTTCCCAGCCCAGGGATCAAACCTGGGTCTCCTGCATTGCAGCCTGACTCTTTACTGTCTGAGCCACAGGGGATATTAGCTAATTCCTTCATCCTTTCACATGATTACCATTTCTCTTTTGTGGTTAGAACATGTAAGATCTACTCTCTTAGCAACTTTTAAGTATATAATATAGTGTCATTAGCTATAATCACCACTTATCTGATGTGGTATTTGTATTTCACTTAGCATAATGACTTCAAGATTCATCCAAATTGTAAACAACAGGATTTCCTTCTTTCCCATGGATGAATATTATTCCATTCTGTATAAATATTATGTATATATATAATATCTTCTTAATTCATTCACTGATGGACATAAGAAATATCTGCACTTCCATGTTCACTGCAGTATTATTAACAATAGCAAAGACATGGAAAAGAGACCAGATTTTATTTACATAAAAATTCTAGTTCCTCAAGTCCCTCTCCTTGGCTAAAAGCTTCATAAAGTTTTTCATAGGTTTTCTTCCTCAAAATATTTCCAAGAATACCTGATATAAGAAGAGCTCACTTTTGTCATGATTATGACAAAATTATGGTATGACATTAATTTATTAGCAAATGGTATAAAGAATAATGTGTGTGCACACACACACACACACACACACACACACACACACAATTCTCAAGGGAGATTTTTTTTCAGTTTCACATCCCCTGGTTCACAGGGCTTACAGATTTTGCAGTAGATAATATGCATACAATCAGCTAATGGTGAGATTTCAATATATCTTAAATATTTCAGTACTTACATTGGAGATCAGATTAATAACAATCCATTATATTCAAGTTATAACAACTGAATTACATTTCCTCTATCTTAAGTGTGTTCAGTTTGTAATAAGGGCCTTTTTGCTGATCTTGTTACAAAATGATCAAGTATTTTTTAGAACTAGCCTGTGGCACCTGAAACTAAGATCTTTCTTATCACAGAGATCACAGCATATTTGAGAGCTACTTTGGTAAACGTGTCATGAATTTATTATTGAGAGGAAGCAAAATACAAAAAAAGGCTAAACAATTTAGTTTTTCCCACTGTTACACATAAGAATAATTGCAAATGTTCCTCATACTCTTGGTTTATTCTGTTAATTATGATTTTTGGCAGCACTAACCAAAACTAACACTAGCCAGTTTAATCATAAGAGGAACTTATTTGGAAGATATTAGCCCATGGAATTGATAGGACTGTTTGAGACTAAAACTATTATGTGAAAGTGCTGCAATAAATCTACAAGGCTCTAAATAAAAAAACACATTGACAATGGTGAAAGAATACCACTGATTCAATGAATGAAGTCCATTCATTTTTCTGTTCCTGTGTCATTGCCCTTCTAATTTAAATTACTGGGAATAAGAATAGGATCTATATAAGCTCTGCTAATTCTCTACTGAGTTCATTTTTGTCTAGGTAAGGGCAGGCCTCTGGATTTATCTTGTAGTCAGAGTAGGACAGATCAGAGGAGAATCAGGGTGCTATTATCAATGGAAAGCAGAAGAAATGCTGGTGTAGAAAAAAATGTGACTATGCTTATGACTGGTCCTCGTTACTACCAAGCTTGGCACAGTTAAGAGTATAAAGTATTTAGCCTTAACCTTGATGTAGAGTTCTACTCACCAGCCGAGGCTCCTTGTTTCCTCACTGTGTATTTTGGCTCTAGAGCACAGGTATTCTGTGCTCTAAATATGGCTTTAGGAAGCTAAAATGAGGTCTGTTTTATTTTTATAGTCTTGCCACTTAAAAGAGCATTAGAATTTTTGCTATCTCCTGAATTAGTAGTTATGAACATGTAAGTAATAGGGGACATTTCTCCCCATAGCACCAGCATATAAGACCCTTAAAGCCATTCAGTGCACTGGGGGCAAAAAGAAGATGAAGCCATCTACTTCTGGGTCATACCACTGCCATTGGCAGTGTACCCTTTACATGCAGTCTTTCATTCTGATGTCTCAACACGAGTGAAATGCTAGAATCTTTGACCCCTTTAAAACTGAGCTAATTGTGACTATATTGTGACTTGGTCTGCAATTATTAAATACCTTTACTCTTATGTCAGTATAATAGGAAATTGAATCTAACCAGTCAAGAGTAGAGAAATCCTTTTACAATTATATTTAAGAAAACTTGAAATAATGATTATCTTTATACATATCCCAATTTTAAGTAAGATTATATATTATTTCATATTAGGGTAAAAATACCAATCAAAACCAAAGGCATGAAGGAAATAAAACCTGACCTTACAAATTTTACAAGATAAACAAACCTAAGCTATTCACATACCTTGAGATTTCTTTATTCTATCATGCTTCCATATAGCGGAAAAATTTTAATGATACTTAGCAAGGGAAATAGTAGCTGGTAAATCTCCATGAAATTATTAAAGAATTTGGAGACTGCCATTTAATGGAAGCATAATATCTTCAAAATACTTGGCTAATGTAGTATAAATAGGGAATCTGTAGAAAATGCCTGTGTCTCTACACTAGAAATTTATTCTAGTGAAAGCAAGGGAATTCATCAATGTATCATCCTGAGATCAAACCCGCATGTTGAACTTACCCAGGCAAATACGTAGCGTTTGTATTAGCTACACTTTTGTCTGCTTTGCCTGGTGTCAATAGATCACTGCCAAAATTTATTGAAGGGAATGGGATCTTGCATATTGTGACTGAGGTGCTTCTAATGACTCCACCCCGTTTCACAGTGACTTATCAGTATCTTCTGATCTTGTCAGTATGCACCTAATTACTAACCCTTTTCAAGGTTTCCGTTCTTCCGTTCTTTCACTAGTTCAATTCTACTGATCTCCTGAACTGACTCCTTATTTCCAGGAAGATTGATTGCAGGAAAGAAAAGATCTAAAACCACATGCTACTAGCTCTTAAGCTCTTAAGTGGAAAACTCTTAAGAAACCCTCATTTCCAGCTTTGCTATAAATATCTATATTTAATCTTGGCAGAAATAGATCTGTTTTAATTTTCTCATTTTCCTTTTCAATTATTCAAGTAAGTATAAAAAAGTCACAGAAGTTATTTAAAATTAGAAATTCTGAATGAGAGCTTGTGTGGAAATGAGCAATATTAGAGGAAACCAAGCAGTTTGAAAGTGCAAAAGGGTAAATAGACTGAAATTGGATGAATGCTTAAACTGAAACAGCTCAGCTACCATCCCTATGTCTGCTCTATCATGAAGAAGGTGTCCATTATCCTTGAAAGACTCCTCTCATTTAGATGAGGTGACCCTTCTGTAGACAGTCTTGGCTCTTGCTTAAACACCACCTTGAGGTTCTGCCTGAACTTTTGTAGTGGATACCTCAGTGCATGCTCAGCTCTAAGTGGTATTTGACTCTTTTGGGATCCCATGGACTGTAGCTTGCCAGGCTCCTCTATCTATAGGATTTCCCAGGCAAGAATACTGGAGAGGTTACCATATGCTTCTCCAGGGGATCTTCCGGACCTAGGGATTGAACCCACGTTTCCTGCATTGGCAGATGATTCTTTACCACTGAGCTAACAGGGAAACCCAAATACCTCCAAAATTGCTATTTTGTTAATTGAGATATATTTTATGTATATCATCATGTAAGCCTAAGGTGTACAACATGTTGATTTGATACATTGATATATTGCACTATAATCGCCATCACAGTATTAGCTAACACCTGTATCACATCATAAGTTTATCATTTCTTTGTAGTGTTAATTGAGATCTAGCCTTTTAGCAACTTTGATGTTAACAATACAGTATTGTTGTTTATACTATGCATTAGATCTTCAGGATTTCTCTACTAGTTGCAAATGTATAGCCTTAAACAAAATCTCTTCTATTCCTGACACCCCTGCCCCTGGTAACTTCCTTTCTACTCTCTGTTTTCATGAGTTTGGCTCTTTTAGATTGCACATAGAAGTCATATCATACAGTGTTTGTCCTCCTTTGTCTGACTTACCTTACTTAAAAAATGTCCTCAAGGTGCATCCATGTTGTCGAAAATGGCAGGATTGCCTTACTTCTGATTACTGAATAATATTCCCTCTTTTTGATCCATTTATCCACTGGTAAACAGGTTTCTTTAATGGACACATAGACCAGTGGAACAGACTAGAGAGCCCAGAATTAACAACCCCCACCCCCAACCCCTCCCACCAAACACAAACACTCACACACACACACGATCAACTAATATTTACAGTGTAGCCAAGAATACCCACTGGAGAAATGATAATGTCTTCAATGATTGGTTTTGAAAAAACAGGATGACAAAATGTAGAAAAATTAAATTCAATCCCTATCTTACAGCACTCACAAAGATTGACCCAGAACAAGTCCAAGGTTTAAACATAAGACCTGATATCATCAAACTCCTAGAAGAAAACAGGAAAAAAGCTTTCTAGCATTGGTCTTGGCAATGATATTTGAATTTGACAATAAAAGCACAAACAACAAAAACAAAAGTCAATCAGTGGAACTATATCAACCTTTAAAGTTTCTGCATAGCAAAAGAAAAAATATCAGCAAGATTGCTCTTTCTCCTAAACCGTCTGCAGTGTTGACATCTAACAACTTTTAACTTATTCCTAGCCTAGAAACTGTCTTCAGATTATGACAGCTGCTGTGCCCAAGACCACACCCATGCCTGCTGGGTGTGGTCCATCCCAGCTTGAGCTGGGATTCAAGGAGTGGTCTGATGGTCCTATTGGGGTGAAGTAGAAGGTGTTATATAAAGATCAGCAACAGTTGCCTCAAGTTGAGACAACTCTGAAGTGTTAATTGTGAAACGATTGCAGTCAAATAGCTATCTTAAAGTTTGCTTGAGAGGTAATCAGCCTAAGTCATCCTTTTAATATCTTCCAAAGCAAATCTAATGCATCAAATAGAAAATGACATTTTAATGAAGTTAAGCAAGAAGATTGAGATGGCAATTTATATTATACAGCATAAACTTTTTAAAAGAAAAAAATTTATTTTAAAATATTTCTGCTTCCAATTTCCTTTTTTCTTTCTCCCTATAGATCCCCCTTTGACTTCTGTATCTCTCACACTGTCTCTAAACTCCCTCTACTGTTATAATGGGGCTATCTTCTGCTCCTCCTCATGTCTGGTGTAGCAGTACCTACCCATATCTGCAAAAGACGTAAAAGAAACGACAGAACCTAGTAAATGAAGCTTAGAATCAAATAAAGTGAAGCCTTCTTTTAGGAGAAAATTCTGCTTGTAGGAATATTTTGGACTCCTTTTCCTTTTTATTGGCATTCAGTTTAGCCTGAACTGAAAACTGAAACTTCATGAAGTCTTCTCTCATAAATTCTCTCCACCAGAATCTGTTTTTCTTCCCCACATGTACTCTCCCCTCAGTGTTTATCTCCATATAGATGCTTCATAAAATATTGGTGGAAAACCACTGTCCTGATATTTAACTAGAGGCTATGCTGTAGTCTGGGGCTTACCAGATGGTACTAGTGGTTTAAAAAAAAAAAAATCTACCTGCCAATAAAGGAGATTTAAGAGATGCTGGTTTGATTCCTGGGTCAGGAAGATCCCCTGGAGAAGGGAATGGCTTCCCACTCCAGTATTCTTGCCTGGAGAATCCCATGGACAGAGGAGCCTGGTGGGCTACAGCCCATGGGGTTCAAAGGAGTTGGACATGACTGAAGCAACTTAGGACGAACACATGCTGAAGTCTATGGCTTGAGTGATGACTGAGCCTTTCTTTCTTTTCAGATAGAATGATCATAGTCTCATCCAACAGTATATAAATGAACTATGTTTCTTCATCCAGATAACTTAAGCTGGGAATAGTCAATTTAATCAACCAGTTTGACAAGTCATCTTGAGGTAAAATCTCAGTCGATGAAATAATTTCATTGTGTTGAAATCCTGTAGACTGAAATTCCAATAAAACCTCAAAATATGAAGTTCTTAATCTTGTTAGGATAAAAGTATAATAGAGTAAATTAAATTATTTCCAGGATTATCCTTCTGGCCAAGACTTTGTCAGCTATTTACTTTCAAGTTTTTGAGGCATCACTTTCCTTTGGATTCTCATCGGTTAAATGATACACCTGTATTTTTTCCACATAATTAAACTATATTTTTGTCCTGTTGAATTTCATTCAGATTTATTGTTTATATTGTTCAGTTGCTGAGTAATGTCAAACTTTTTGCAACTCCAAGGACTGCATCACAGCAGCTCCTCTGTCCTCCATTATCTCCCAGAGTTTGTTCAGATTCACATCCATTGAGTCGGTGATGCTATCTAGCCATCTCATCCTCTGTTGCCTCCTTCTTTTCCTTCAGTCTTTCCCAGCATTCAGGTTTTAATAATACATTAATGATACAGCCCAATTCCTGTTACATATTACATATTAAGTCATCATTACAAAGATGATTTTGTGTTTAAGTAAACCTCAGAGGAAAAAAAGATCACTTTTTTCTTCAAAGCAGAAGGATATTTAATAGAAATAAAACTAATACATAAAAGTAGTAAATGTCAGATACTGAAAGTAGTAAGCCCCTAATAATGACTTACCTAAGATTTATTTCAATAGCTGTGATTTCTAATATTTATCTACTCATAAACATCATGGTAAGTTTTGACATTTAGATTTTGCCGACTAGTGGAATTTAAATGAAAATAATGGTCTCTGAGGCTTGTAAATAATACTGTGTGGAATATCTAACTATTGGTGAATTTAGATGTATAAGATCTGCTAAGCAGAAGTTTCATTTAACATTAATTTATATGTGTGTGCACATAAATATGCCTGTGAAGGCAGGCGCTTGTGCTATTCTCAGAGAAATGTGTATTTAAAATGTTGATGCTTGTTTATCCTTTGTTTTTAGTTTCATGGTATGATAGAAGCAGATAAACTTATTCATTCTATATTTCAATCTGTCAGTTTATAGTAAACACTGATTGTTTTTATTACCCTTAATGACAGTAATGTATATGTAAGACTGTGAAGAATGCCAATTCATCTAGACTTGGCTTCTTTGAAGTGTTAAGTAGCAGGTGTTAAGAAATAGATTGCCAGAAATAAGAAGAGGGTCTTACAACAGTTACAAATCTGACTCCATAAGAAATCAGCTTATTCTTATTGTATGAATAGTCTTAGAATATTTTTTTTCTGCATAGACATTTTTGCCAGAATTACATGACATATTCTTGGCATTTTTTGAAAGTGATAAAAATATAAACAGCTAGAAAGAATCAGCAAATAACTTTGCAAAATATAATTTCAAACCAGAGCAAGAAGAGCAAGCAAGTCAATAGTTATTGACCTATTAATAATTATCTAACATATTTATAGAAGAATCAAGAAGGGCTAGAAGCAACATGTTTTCATGTGACAATATGACAATTATCCCAAAACACTCTTAACTAAAAGATTTAATTACATTGCTCTTGCCCTGATATAACACTGAAAATCATTGAGGGTTGACACTGCAATTACAGATGTGGGTGACCAAAGACAAAGTCCACTGAGGTGCTAGCTGCCAGGTGTTAGGGACGTGGATACTTAGCTGTACATGCTTTGGGGAGATGGAAAGCTAAGATCTTTCCTTTATAATTTTTTGGAGACCTACGTGTGTTGATTAGCACCATTCTAATCTATGAGGAAAAAACTGCAGGAGAAATGAGCCATTATGTTCATTCTAAGCTATAATTACAAATGTAGTTATAAATACAAGAAAGCTTTAAATTATTTATTTCAAAAAGTAAATTTTAATTATTGGAAAATAGGCTGGAACAGGGACATTATAAAGGGACATTCTCTTTGCTTGAGAATGTGCACTTAATGTCTCTTCTGAAATAAATTTAAGTTGTGGAACGCAGCTGAAAAACTGGTAAATTAAAAGTTACTACTTAAATTTATATAATGTATAGCTATAAAAAAAATGCTGTATTTCTCATTGTTTCTAGTTCTTAAACTTCTGTTTTTTGTAGTATTGCTCAAATGTAAAACAATGAAGAGGAAAATACACTATTTGAATAGACTAATGGTGGCTTTTCCTGTTAGATGTTTTATATTTAAGAGCTGACATTCATAGCATGCTTTGTACTGTGACACTGTATTCCACCAGATACTTAATATACAGAATTCAAACCCCTTCTCTTTTGCAGAGTGGTATAATAGGGCAGATTTTTAGATGTGACTTTGCCTGAATTTACATGTACCAATATTTTTCACTTATTAACTTATGTTCAAATGGTGACATAGATCAGTTTATGTGTGTAAGTAAAGAGAAGATGCCTTTTGTAAATCTTGTAGGCTGGATGTGTAAATTTAAATCAAACCTCAACCTGTCTTCTGTATCCTCAGTTTTAACTGCCAATATAGCGATCATTTATAATTATGCCTAACTTGTATCTATCAAAGTAACTGTCAACCTGCTTGGTGTTAGTTTACACTGACAATTTTATTAAGCTCTAAGCCCTTTTGAGTTTGTGAGATTATTGTTAGCATACCAAATTTTTCATAATGTGTGAACCAATTGAAGCCTATTGGAAAGATTTACTTACAAAATAAGCCCTATAATTTCATCAGTCAATCCTGATTAATAGAAACCATTAGGTTTTAGAGTGATTTATATGTTTTATGATCATAATCTTGAAAAGATAATTCAGGAAGGTATATTATCAAATGTCTAACAAAGTTATTGGACTGCTTGCTGATGTAGAAAATAAGACTTAAATATGTGTTTCCTCCAAATTGACCACTTTGACAACATGATTTCTTAAAATATCCAACAGATTTGATGAAGCTATATCTATCTACAACAGTAGTTCTTTTCCTCCTTTCTCTTTGCCAACATCACTCATAGCACAAACAGATGGACTTTTGGCTTCAAAGAGTTAACAATTTTGGGGAGATGAAAGCAATGTTTTGGCAGAAGCAGGCAGTACTAGGCTGGTTAAATCATTCCTGGGCAGCTGAATTCAAAGTTCCTGTCTGGCAATCGCTGGTGTTAGCAGTGTGTGAAGCTATAATGGCAAAGGGCAGGAAGCAGGAATGACATTTCAAACTCAAGCCCAGATAGATTTCAGGGCTCATCTGGTGGCCTAGATGGTAAAGGATTCTCCTGCAATGCAGAAGACCTGGGTTTGATCCCTGGGTCAGGAAGATCCCCTGGAGAAGGGAATGGCTACCCACCCCAGTATTCTTGCCTGGAGGACTCCATGGACAGAGAAGCCTGACAGGCTACTGTCCACGGGGTCACAAAGTATTTGACATAACTGAGTGGCTAACAGTATGGGCTCATCAATGTTTAGGGCTCCTACTAGCCATAAGTACTTTCTCGTTAATCAATTGACTATCTCAGAAGAAAAATTTAAAAAGAAAGAAAGAAAGAAATTTACAGGAAGACATACATTGAAAAAGAAGTTTAAAGAATCAAATTTTAGGAAGGACAAAGTGAAAACAGGTCTAGGGGTGGGGCATAAAAAGAAGAACAAATGAGATTTTGTTTCTGGTAGCTGCAGTTGTAATGACCTAATTACATTTAATTTTGCTCCTTACAGTAAATTCCTGCAGGACAATGCAGCCAGTTAACTTGCTTCTGAAGCACCTTGGTTGACAGAAGAACTAAGGTTGCAAAACCAACGAGGGGGTGGATAAGAAATGGAGTGTAATTAGCGAAAAGAAGTGCATGCAAGGCAAGTGCAGACAGTAAATAACCACCTCATGGAAGCAAAATGAATACTCAAATGTAAGCTTAACAGATTTTTCTAAAAGGATGAGTCTGTTAGTGTTAGGCTTTAAATTTTACTAATGGAGTTTAATATCATTCCTGAGGAGGAAGCCTTCAGTGTTTGGTAATGAGTGCTAATGAGATTTCATTTTGTTACTCTAAAATGAAGTGAGCCCTGTATCTAATTTGATCACTTGTAACCTTGCTAGCAAAATCAAATAGAATAATGGAGTGAAGGATGAATATGATATCACATGTTATCAAGGTCATAACTTGAAAGTGTTAACAAAATCAATCAACCCAATACCAAAGTCTTCTCTAATCTGAATGCAGTCACGTATATCTCAGTCAAGTTGTCTGTGCTTCAGAGCAGTGCTGACAATAGAAGTTTCTTCAGCAATAGAAAGATTATTTCTATATCTTTGTTGTCACATATGATAGCTGCTAGTGATTTGTGGTTTTTAAGCTCTTAAAATGCGACTAATGCTACTGAATAAATTTATTTTTGATTTTCCTTAATTTTAATTAATTTAAATAGCTACATATGTATATTCCCTATAGTATTGGACAACAGAGACCTTGAGTATTTACTTCCACTGGGCAAGCAAACCAAAAGTAGAGAAAAAAACAAACAAAGAATATGTTTACTAAGGAATTCAAGAAATATATCGTGGGGAATAAGAGGACTAAATCTATCAGTATTCTGAGTTGCACACAATAGATTTCATTCTTCCCTGGAAGCTCAGCTGGTAAAGAATCCACCTGCAGAGCTGGAGGCTCCAGTTTGATTCTTGGGTTGGGAAGATCCCCCGGAGAAGGGATAGGCTCCCCACTCCAGTATTCTTGGGCTTCCCTGGCGGCTCAGCTCATAAAGAATCTGCCTGCAATGCGGGAGACCTGTATTTGATCCTGGTTTAGGAAGATCCCCTGGAGAAGGGAAAGACTACCTACCCCAGTATAATGGCCTGGAGAATTCCATGAACCCTATATTTCATGGGGTTGCAAAGAATCAGACACAACTAAGAGACTTTCACTTTTTCAAATTATACAGGAAAAAGTACTGAGGGGTACAGATACCATAGCTTGACTGCTGACTTAAACACTGGATTCCAGAAACTTTGTCACAACTGCTTTGGAAAGGGCATGCTTCTACTGTTACTTTCACTAGAATGAATTCTGTACAGAACATGTTTTCTCATGCAATTTTGTATTGCTATCTTCTGAATATGCCACATTTGTGGATCCCAGGTTGCATGCTAACATCCCACTGATAAGGAAATCTAGGCAATTGAGTTTCTACCTTCTGCTTTAGGGTACACAGGCTCATAACATGCATTTACAGAGGGTGCTGGGTTCCTCAAACTCATTAATATTCACAAGGATAACAATGAGTAAAACTTCATTATAGTTTTCATTATATAGTCATCATATTCCGAGAAACATTCCTGCACATGATATAAGCAACTTTTAACTTACAAAAAAAGAAAAAAAGAAAGAAGAAGTTCAATTAAATGTGCTTGGTAAAAAAAAGAAAAAAGTAGAGGGATATATATATATATGTGTGTGTGTATGTATGTGTGTATGTGTATGTGTGTGTGTGACAACATATTTTGTTGTCAAATGTGCCTATTATTCTATTCAAAAGTGTATATGCTATGCCCTGGAGTGACTGGCAATATGAATCCACTATTATCTTTATCTGTCACTGTTTCCTATAGTTCTCAATGTAAAGTTTCTTACAAATTTGTTTGTGACTTACTGTTTATCAGTGGCTAAGTTGTGTCTGACTCTTTGTGACTCCATGGATTGCAGCATGCCAGGACTCCCTGTCCTTCACTATCTCCTGGAGTTTACTCAAGCTCATATCCATTGAGTTGGTGATGACAATCCAGCCACCTAATCCTCTGTCACCCTCTTCTTATGCCCTTCAATCTCTCCCAGCATCAGGATCTTTTCCAGTGAGTCAGCTCTTCATATCGGGTGGCCAAAATATTGGACTTTCAGCTTCAGCATCAGTCTTTCCAATAAATATTCAGGATTGATTTCCTTTAGGATTGACTAGTTGGATCTCCTTGCAGTCCACAGGACTCATAAGAGTGTTCTCCAGCATCCCAATTCAAAAGCATCAGTTTTTTGGTGTCCAGCATTCTTTATGGTCCAACTCTCACATCCATACATGATTATTGGAAAAAACATAGCTTTGACCATATGGACCTTTATCAGCAAAGTGATGTTTCTGCTTTTTAATATGCTGTCTAGGTTAGTCACAGTTTTCTTCCAAGGAGCAATTGCCTTTTAATTTCATGGCTGCAGTCATCATTAGCAATGATTTTGGAGCTCAAGAAAATAAAATATGCCACTCTTTCCACTTTTCCCCATCTATTTGTCATGACATGATGGGAACTGATGCCATGATCTTAGTTTTTTAAATGTTAGTTTTAAGCCAGATTTTTCACTCTCCTCTTTCACCTTCATCAAGAGGCTCTTAGTCCCTCTTCTCTTTCTGCCATTAAGGGAGTATCATCTGCATATCTGTGGTAATTGATATTTCTCCTGGCAATTTTGACTCCAGCTTGTGAGTCATCTAATCCAGCATTGCACAGGATTTACTCTGCATATAAATTAAGTAAGCAGAGTGACAATGTACAGCCTTGACGTACTCCTTTCCCAATTTGGAAACAGTCTGCTGTTCCGTGTCAAACTGTTGCTTCTTACCCTGTGTACAGGTTTCTGAGGAGGCAGGTCAGGTGGTCTGAACAGATAAGAACAGATAACACCTCACTATGGCAAGGAATAGTGATGAAAGTGAGTCACTCAGTCGTGACTGACTCTTTGCAACCCCATGGACTATACAATCCATGGAATTCTCCAGGCCAGAATACTAGAGTGGGTAGCCTTTCCTTGCTCCATGAGATCTTCCCAACCCAGGGATTGAACCAGGGTCTCCTGCATTGCAGGCGAATTCTTTACCAACTGAGCTATGAGCGAAGCAAGGTGGCCCGGTATTTCCATTTCTTTAAGGATTTTCTAGTTTGTTTTGGTCCACACAGTCAAAGGCTTTAGAGTAGTCAGTGAAACAGAAATAGATGTATTTCTGGAATCCCTTGCTTTTTCTATGATATAATAAATGTTGAAAATTTGATCTCTGGTTCCTCTGCCTTTCTGAATCCAGCTTGTACATCTGGAAGTTCTCGGTTCACATACTGTTGAAGTATAGTTTGAAGGATTTTGAGCATTTCTTACACGTGAAATGAGGCAATTGTGCAGTAGTTTGGATGTTCTTTGGCATTGTCTTTCTTTGGGACTGGAATGAAAACTGACCTTTTCCAGTCCTGTGGCCACTGCTGAGTTTTCCAAATTGGCTGACATATTGAGTGCAGCACTTTCACAGCATCATCTTTTAGGATTTGAAATAGCTCAACTGAAATTCCATCACCTCTACTAGCTTTGTTTATGACTAGTGTTTAAAAATAGATATTTTAACAATTCCACTTACCTCCTATACAGGATATAACTACTCACACAGATTTCATTTGTCTTCAAATCGTTTGGTTTATTGAGAGAAATGATGACTTTTTTCATTTTTCCAGGGTGAAATGATACAGGTAATCTGGGGAATTAAAATTAACAAATATTTCTATACTAAGTCTCAGAGTTCCATCTTTTCCCAACCGGAATTGTATTCTTGGGAGAGAGGGAAATCTAGGATCCAAATTTTGCCTTCTCTGGAGTTTTAATATTAAATCCTAGTACTGGTAGTTAACTTTCTCTGCTTTCTGGCTACACGAGATGAACTCGATATGCTTCCAAGAGATTACCAAACATAGTCTTTAGTCTTAAATGAATAATTAATCACCTTCAACTTGTCATTGTATTTCTCCAAGCTCTAGTTACCCCCAGCAAGAACCATCCAGTTTCATTGTTACATACATAGTTGCTACTCTGACATGATTCTCAAACATTTGATTCATACCACCTCTGAGAGTGTGTCCTTCCACTAGTAGCTTATCAAAGTTTATTACCACCAGTGAAAATTTTACTATCATAAACTCCCTTGTTTCATGGGTTCTCTATAATCTGCTACACTCCAGGTATTGGGTCCTCACTACTTGCCAGGCAGCAAGTAACCCAGGTCCAGAATGTCATCTTCATGTCACTTTTCACACACCATTTGTTCCCTCAACAATGCTTACTTGGGTTCCTGTAAAGAATATGCTATAATGGAGGTTATCTTAGAGGAGGTGTATTAGGCAGTGCTTCCAAGACCAATATTTATATTTGTTGGTCTATATCTGACTATCTTTGTTTTTGTTATGTTGTTTCTCCTCATGTGCCTGATGTGTTGTGTTGTGTGTATGACATAATAATTGTGAAAGTGTTGTAGAGAGTATTTGAGGCTTAGAAAGATGATATTTGCCTCCAGAGAGGATTTACATTTGCTTCTTGTAGTCAAATGAGACAATGGCACTTGAGGATCACATCAATCCAGTTTCTGGAATTGACAGAATTAATAGCTGAACTGCAAAGTGTGCAATGCCCTTTATGTCCAATTCACTCTGCTTCATGAATGGGAACATTCAGATTCCCAGCTGGAAGTACACAGTTCATCATTTCCTATTTATCAGACCATGGGCTGTAATTTTCTCTCCCTAGATCCATAAGAATTGTAAATCTCTCATTTCATCCTTTCAGCCTCTCAGGGGTCCCCTGTGGGATCAGGAGATGTCCTCAGGAGTTGAGGACTCTCCCTCACTCTTGGTTCATCTCTTGGACTTCCTTCCTACTTCCTGATTCACGTATCCTAGGAAAGAACTTCACTATGTTATCAGCTCAATGATTTTTTCAAGCAGATTTTTTAAATGCTTTGTCAAGCTTTTTAAATAATTCTCAGAAGATAGGTTTGTGCATATTATTTAATACACCACTAACAACAGTCCAAGTTGATAGCTTTCAAAGTATGTTTACCTGGTAACTGATCTCATCGATACTAACCTTGAAAATTTTTAGCTGAAAATGTTTTGTGTTTGTTATATAAACACTAAAATGCCACAGTACAGATGTGAAGACATGTAAATTCCAGAGATTGCATCAGTACTGTAAATAGTACAGCTTGTCCTGGAATATTGTATGCACATATGTCTAATAATCATATACATATGTTTAATAATCATCCGATCAGAAAAAAATACTTTTTGTGAAACACACATCTTACATGTATGTGAGATAGCTATGATATAGCTAAAGTTTGTTTTAGAAAACTGAATTGCTTTTGAGGAACTGGAAGAAATTTTGAGGAAGTAAAAAGCAATTAATAAAAAGAGCTAGTAAGCAGCCATCACTCTAATTTAATCTAATCTCTCATTTCATCCTTTCAGCCTCTAGGATTTTTTCCCCTAATAATAGGTTTTCCTCTCTAGATTAAACTAAGTTTCGTCTCTGTAAAATCAGTACAGGAAATATTATCAGTGGCATTTCCATTTTTCTGTGGTGCATAAAGAAAAACTGCTTTGCTGACTTAAGGACAAGTTTTTGCTTTCAACTAATGTCTTACCTAATTCTCTGAATACCACCATTAAAAAGGAATTTGAGATATAAACCAAAGGATGTTATATTTGGCTTGTAGGTCATGGGAAATACAAGGTTGATGTAAGTATAATCTTTGAGGGAGAAAAAGACAGAGAATTAAACAGAAAAGGTGCTCATTTAACCTCTCTGGTATTTGTTGATTTCTGTTTGGTGAGGTACCAGAGAGGCTACATGATGTAGGTACTTGAAAGATGCAAAGATTTAGAAAATAATATGAATATATCACAGTATGATGGAGAGGGAGAATCTTCTTATTTATCTAGGGTATTCATCCATTAGTTCTACTGAACAGTTGAACTTTCCTGATAGCTCAGTTGGTAAAAAAAATCCTCCTGCAATGTAGGAGACCCTGATTTGATCCCTGTGTCGGGAAGATCTGCTGGAGCAGGGATAGGCTACCCACTCCAATACTTTGGGGATTCCCTTGTGGCTCAGCTGGTAAAGAATCTGCCTGCAATGCAGGAGACCTGGTTTGATCCCTGGGTTAGGAAGATCCCCTGGAGAAGAGAAAGGCTACCCACTTCAGTATCCTGGCCTGGAGAATTTCATGGGGGGGGGGGGGGTTGCAAAGAGTCAGACAAGACTGAGCAACTTTCACTCTACTGAACAATTATATCCTAGTCATTGTGACTTCTACTTTGTACATCCATTACTTTTTTGAAAACTAAATTTTGTAGGATAAACTCCTTGAGTTAAACCATAACAAATATTTATTATGCACATATATGTGTTCAACAGACAAGTATAAAATAAATGTAAGGTCAGACTACATTTAATCCGTGACTCAAATGTGGTCCATGATAGGAAAGCAGGCATCCAAGAAGAAAAGTTATTCTCAGTCTTCCTCACCATCATCCTCACTATTATCATCATCATTGTCCTTTGCTAGGTGTTGATTTGGATGTAAAGATTAATATTATAAGGCATCTTTCATTGAAGGGGAGAAGAAAGTTAGCCAATTAGCAATGATAGATGCAGTGCCTGACCACCTTGAAAGGCTGAATGAAGGTATTCTGTGCTCTTGATAGAAGGACATTCTAAAAGAAAGGAATTTTCTGAAAGACAGGGGTATCTAACAGTATATTTATTCAGGATACTTAAAGGAACTCACAGTTGCACTAATGTAAATCGGTCCCCTGGTGACATGACATAGGTTTGTGTTGCTGACAAGGGCAGAGTTGGGAAAGGTTGGATATATCATTCAAGGCACTTTGATTTGGTACTCTGGGTGATAATAAAGCATTGAGGGATTTGAAAGAATGATTTATCTCTGTCAAAACCTGAAATTCTGAAGTATAATGAAAAATTAACGTGTGAGTCAGATTCCAATTATTTTGGATAAAGGGTGCCCTTCACTTCATCCATATCCATCAATATTTCAAAGTGGTTCTTCAGTGTCACCCGCTTCTTAATTCTTTCATGAAGTTATTTTTTCTGGTCTGTAGAGTATAAACACACAGCATATGACCTCAAACTTTAACTGTATTCTAAATTTGATTTGTTTTGTTTCAGTTTTAACAAGTATCCTTCTTTCATGGGGGTTTTAATTTCTCTGGGAGTTATGTCATTTTATAGACACATTAATAGAATAATAGAGCTTAGGCGGGTCTTGTGCTTACTTGTGCTAAGTCATGTCTGACTCTTTGTGACGCTATGGACCATAACCCAGCAGAATGCTAGAACTCTTTTAATTTGGTTCATTCATTTCAGAGCACTGGGCAGCCTGAGGGTTTAAATTACTTATCTAAAAGTACACAAGCAGCTTGTGGCAGAGCAAAAAGAGAATGACTGCCTGTCAAGTTCTCTAGACTGTGTATTTGTAGTCTTTTCATGTGGCTTGTTGTAACATGCCGCAATGTTGTTATGAGTTAACCACACTCACATTCAGAGTTACATCATATCAGGCTGTGTACGACCAGCGTGATTTACAATGGTTGTTATTGACTTTCATCATTTGACTGAAGTGGTGTTTGTAAGAGTTCTCCACTGTAAAGTCTCTCATTTTTACCCCTTTTCTTACTGTACTCTGGAAGGAAGTCACCATAGAATTACACATAAGAATTGGGGAGTTATGCTTTCCTTCTTCTAGCATGGATCATCTGCATAAATATTTAGAATTCTTCTTAGTCAGAAATTTCTCTTCTCCCCATTTATATATTCAATAACTTATACCAGTATAGACTGATATAAAAATATCAATATGAGCTTGTATGAAAAAAGGATGTTCATTTTATACTTTGAATTATCATTTAATATTAATAGATTCTCTTTTATTTTATTAGAATTAAAGGAATTCCCCCTAGGCTTTCCCCCTTAGTATTTTTTTAATATCTAAAATGATTATTTTCAACTTTCTGAGTATTATTTAATATTTAAAATATTTTAGCATTTTTAATAACTTTGGAGCCAATTAATTACATCTTTTTAAAAGCATGAAGAGATGTCTGCAGGTCAGAGAACATGAAGTCAACATGGCATGTCTTGCTTAAGTAGCAATGCTATTAAACCTAAAATGCTAAAAAAAATAGCATTTATCTTCACAAAAGCAGTACATATGACTGCGTGTTGAACAGAAAGTTTATGTTAAGAGCAAAATGTTGTGGAATAGATAAACTTTTAAATATATTTTTATTACCTTAAAGTTAACTGATTTGTATCAATTTAAACCATACTACTGATCGAGCAAATACTCATTAAATGCTCAGTATGATACTTGCTCTTGAAAAGTACAAATAGAGAGATCTAAAATAAATAACTTTTTATAGTGTGATAAATGCATTAATTATAAAAATTATTCAGAATCTCTGCTAAAAATGTTCAAATTTCTCTAAGCTGGGTACAGAAAATACATTAGGAAACTGCAATGACATAAATGTCTGATAATTATTTTAAACAGAAAAAGAAATGGGTTGTTACTTTTTTTTCTTCTAACTAGAACACAGATTGTTTTAGATATTTGATATTTGTTTAATCAATGAATTAGTGGATTGACAGGTCTTCATGCAATTGCATGCTGTATTTCAAATATATTAATAGTTCAAAATCAAAGGTCAGATATAAAAGGCAATTGACTGAAGAGCACCCTAAGTGCTTATATAATAGTTTTCTCAAGTTGTTTGTTTAAATCTAACTTACTTAGCTCCGTTCTTTTGCCATTTTAAAACATTTTCCTCTAGACAACTTAATTAAAGCACTCTTCGTTAATCCTTCAAACTCTCTCACACACACAAGAGGATCTAATCTTTGTAGTTCTCATTAAAATAAAAAATTGCAAGGAGATATCATACTGTGTCATAATTTTTAACTTTAATTACAACCATGTATATAAATGATAACACAGGATAAATTGAGAGAACAAGTGAGTGCAAAGGAATTTATAATTTTATCTTGTATCACAGACCAGATAACAGCTAAGTAGGGCTCCTATCTCACAGAATTGACTGTTTCAGATAATAAAGCATGATAATTTATTACATTCATATGGTCTTAAACTCTAAAAAACTTTTTAAAATTACATTTTAACCAAAATAACACAGAGAATGAACATTATACAAAGATTGATTTCCATATATACTTAACAAATGTGCATACACAATATTTTGAACAATATATAAAGTTAGGCATTTCACCATATCAATTTAAGCAGAATTCCCTCTTTCTAGATATAAAACAAGCACTTGCTATTATTCATACTTTCAGACCTACCACTGCAGATCATATATAGGTTTATTACTTTGTGAAATTCCTTTAAAAATAGCAAGGCAATGCCTTGCTATCCTAATTACCTTGATATCTGACATTATGGGGTTTTCCCCATGTGATTATGGGATTAACTTTAATTTGAAGTATAAGGAAGATGTTTAATCTCAGTAATGTGTGGGTACCTGATTTCTATTGTCCTTCTTTTAAAACATGTGATATAATGTTGGGATTATTGTCATGAAGGTCAAAATAATTTCCTATTTTCTGATTAAGTGAGAAATGTTTCTTTGCTTCATACAAACATCACTCCAGGCTCCCTCTCTCACCTGGATATCACAGAACTGCACTGGGCACTGGGACAGTTGCCTAGAGCTAAAGGTGGCAATGCAAGTTCCAGAACTCAACTGCAAAGGCCAGTCATGCCAGATTCGTAGTCTAAGTTTCAATAATGGAGATATGATATTATTACAATTGTTTTGTTATAATAGCCATTGTCAAAACTTAATGATAAGAGCTAGTATGTAAGAAGAAATTATTATATATCAGGTGCTTATTTTTATTAAGATTTTTTTTTAAAAACAGTGTGATAAGATTGCCTCATGCATTATCTCAGCTCCAAACAACCCTGATAAAAAGGTGTTTTACTCCTATAATGGTGGATTTGAATATTTGAGTTTTGTTTGTCCTGTCAGAGTGGGCTATGATTTTCTCAGCTTTCTGAACTCTAAACTGAGGGAAAAATGAGAAAACTGAAGCTCAGAGATGACAAACAACTTGTCTAAGATTGCATGGCTATTAAGTGTCAGGGTTAAGATTTGAACATATGTATTGTCTGGAACCAAAGTTAAATCCAAAGGACTCAAATACAGAGATCAAGTTTAAAATGAGAATGTCATAAACAGGTGTTGGAATTGAGGTTAAGACTTGGTTTTCTAGTTTAAACTTGCTACTTGACAAAACAGAGAAACTGTGGGAAGTTTAACATAAAGAAAAATGCAATAAATAATTCTGTAATAAAATATTTAAATTAAGATTTTAAAAGAAAACCTTTTAAACTATCATTTTTTTTATGGACATTGTGGCATTTCACAGTAGTTTTTGTTGCTGTTCAGTCACTAAGTCACGTCAGGTTGACGTTCACTAAGGTTGACTCTAGGCAACCTCATGAACTGCAGCACACCAGGCTTCCCTGTCCTTCATTGTCTCCTGGAGTTTGCTCATACTCTTGTCCATTGAGTTGGTGATGTCACCCAACCATGTAATCCTCTGTCGCCCCTTTTTTCTCCTGCCTTTAATCTTTCCCAGCATCAGGGTCCCTTCCAATGAGTCAGTTCTTTACATCAGGTGGCCAAAGCATTGGAGCTTCAGCTTCAGCATCAGTCCTTCCAATAAATATCCCAGGTTGATTTCCTTTAGGATTGGCTGGTTTGGTCTCCTTGCTCTCCAAGGGACTCTGAAAAGTCTTCTCCAACCACAATTCAAAAGCATCGATTCTTCAGTGCTCAGCCTTCTTTGTGGTCCAACTCTCACATCCATATATGAATACTGGAAAAGCCATAGCTTTGACTACATAGACCTTTGTCGGCAAAGTGATGTCTCTGGTTTTTAAAGCACTGTGTAGGTTTGTCATAACTTTTCTTCCAAGGAGCAAGTATCTTTTAATTTCATGGCTGCAGTCACTATCCACAGTGATTTTGGAGCCCAAGAAAATAATATTTGTCACTGTTTCCATTGTTTCATAGTAGTAGCTGAATGAAATATTTTTAGGTTATTTTAGAAAGTATGTGCACTTCAAAAGACTTGATGAGCTATCACTTCAATGGGAATGTTTTTCTAATCATTGCTTGCTTGCATATATTACAACAAACTGCAATGTGTGTTTAGTAAAAACTAAAAAGTAAAATTACTATAGTAGATTGATAAATTATATGATCTTTATCTTTAAGGAAAATTAACTCGTGTCATACTGCTAGTTTATATTTTATGTTTGTAAAATAATGATTTATAGGAACTAATATTATTTTAACTTTATCATATAATTTCCTCATCTACTTAATACATTTTACTTCTTTTAGACTCATATTTTCATGATTTGCATTACATGATCCCTTCAGAACAATGTAGAATTGTACTTAATTATTGAGAAAAGAACAGATTCTACAGGCAAAAATTGTCAAAGTTGCTTAATGTGATTTATATTCTTTGAAGTGAACAATACCAGAATATTAATATATATGTTGAATATCAATCTTCAGTGCCTGGATTTACTCTTAATTTAATAGAACTGTCAACACAGGTGTGCATATCCCTAAAGTCATTAGCCAGAAATCATTTAGAGAAAATTATTTGTAATATATTTTTGATTGATAAGCACACAAAGAACAACAAGATTAATAGTTTCATGATAGAATTAATCAGTCAGTGCTCATTATTAGTTTTATTTTAATATTTTGAAATTGTTTTAAAATCTATCACTATTAGGGAGATTTTGAAATTCCCAGGATTGGATAGAGCAATGTGATATGTGAAATCAAGACCCCTCTAAGATATCCACATGTTAAATCCCAGAAATTTTGAACATATTAGCTTATATGAGAAAATAAATTTTACAGATGTGTTTCAAATTACAGACCTCAAATTAGGGAGATCATTCTCTATTATCTGGGTTACCTCAAGCTGATCACATGCGTTAAAAGCAAATGAATTTCTCTGGTTGGGAGCAAGAGAGCTGAGGCAGAACAAGAAGTTGTAGTTTCCAAGCATCAAGAGAATTCACAATTGTTCAGAAATACAGAACACATGTAGGGACCAAAAAAGAAGCCTCTAAAAACTAAGGGCAGTCCCTGGGGACAGCCAGCTTGAAAACACAGACCTCAGATCTACAAGAAGCTGAATTCTACCAGCAACCTGAATGCGCTTGAAAGCGGATTCTCCCCAGTGCCTCCTGGTAGGAGCCCTGCTGGCCAACACCTTAGTGGCAGCCTTGTGAAACCTAGAGAAGAAAAAAAGGCAAATCCAACCCAAACATTTAACCTTCAGAACTGTGATATAATATAAAATTGTCGAAGCCACTAAGTGCTTAGTAATTTGTTAAACAGTGATAAGGAAGGTAGCAAACTGATTTAATGGAGGTAACATCTATTCATCTCCATTAAATCAGTGAGGTGACTGTTACTCTTTTCAAATGTTCCATTCAAGTAATTCCAAATAAATATATACTGTGGACTATTTCATTTTTATATGGGATAGAGAAGAGAACACTTGAGTTATTGTGCCAATAAAATATATTTTTTTTCAAAATTCAAACTTAAAATTCCTAAATAAAAATTACATAACATAACCCATTGTCCATACTATCCAAATTACATACTCAAGTACATGTCAGTTGTACTTACTACTCAAAGCAGTCTACAGCTTCAATGCAATCACTATCAAAATTCCAAGATGTTCTTCAAAACAATAGGATATATAATACTAAAATTTGCATAGAACCACAAATTACCCTACATATCCAAATAACTCTTGAGAAAGAACAAAGATGGTAGCATTATGCTCCTTGCTTTCAAACTATATCACATAGCTATAGTTATCAAATAAGTATGATATTGTCAATCTACAACACAGTCATCCCTGAATATTCATTGGAAGGACTGTTGCTGAAGTTGAAACTTCAATACTATGGTCACCTGATGCAAAGTGTTGATTCATTGGAAAAGACCTTGATGCTGGCAAAATTTGAAGACAAAAGGAGAAGGAGGTGGCAGAGGATGAGATGGTTAGATAGTATCACTGACTCAATGGGCGTGAATTTGAGCAAACTACAAGAGCTGCGGAGGACAGAGGAGTCTGGCATGCTGCAATCCATGGAGTCAGACACAACTTAGTGACTGAACAACAACATCAACATGAAACAGACATAGAGATTAATTGATTTATGACCAATCAATTGATTATGACCAAGAGCCAAGAACATACAATGAGGAAACAACAGTCTCTTCAATAAGTGATGTTGGTTAAACTGGACAACCTCCAGCAAAACGATGAAACAGAAAACTTTCTTATACCATACAGACAGCAACCCAGAATGGATTGAATATCTGGATGTAAGAGCTGAAACCATAAAACTACCAGAATAAAATACAGCTGATAAACTCCATGATGTTACTTCTGGTGATAATTTATTGAATTTAGCAACAAAAGCAAATGAAACAAAGGCAAAAATTAATAAGTGGGACTATATCAAACTAAACAGCCAATTTGGGCATAAAGTTTGGTGATTTCTCAATCTCCTAAATAATAGAAAAGTAAAACCCAATGTTTTATTTAAATGCTATAAAACAACCTGTTCTTTTTTTTTTTCCATTTATTTTTATTAGTTGGAGGCTAATTACTTTACATCAATAATATTGATAAAATCAAAAATATTTCCAGTTTTGTATACATTCTGTGACAAAGTATTCATATTTTATACAGAAACCTCTTTTTTTCTGCATACTTAAGTGACAGGTATTAAGTCCGAACCCATGAAAATTAAAAAATAAGCAAAAAATAGCCCACACAGATTTTATATTCAACTCCAGGTCTGGTATGAAGCGGTAGATAAACAAATTAAAAAGTAAATTGTATAGTAGGTCATATAGCAGCAGGCGGTACAGAGAAAAGCAAAACAGATAAATAAAGCTTGTGAATAGGGTACCGTTTAAAATGCTGAAGTCAGGTAAGACTTTAATAGTGAGGTGACATTTGATCAGATACTTGATGAAGGTAAGGGATTGAGCCATGTTGATGTCTGGAGTATTTGTTGTAAGAACTTTTTAAGAAGGAAAGGGGCGGAAAGGTCCTGAAGTCTGAGTATACATGAAATGTTTGATGTAATATCAAAAAGAACGTGTGGTTGGATCAGAGTGTGATCTGACTTGTTTTGGCAGAATTACTATGAATATTATGTTGTTAAAAACAAAACAAACAACAGCAGCAGTAAAAAATGTCTATGGATGGCAAAGTTTGCAGGATATCTGGAAAAAGTCTAATCCAAAGAAGAGATCAGAATGGGTCATATGACTGGAACCAGGGTCATGGTGGTGGTGATGGAAGTGATGAGATGTGGTCAATTCATTGTGATTAAACAGAGATTCATCTCAATAAAGAGAAAATCAACAGTATAATATTGTGGATAGGATATAGCATAAGAGAATGTGAGAAGTCAAGGATGACTCCATGAATTTTAGCCTTAGCAATGTGAAGGATTATGTTACCTTTGAGTAAAATGAAGAAGATGATGAAGGATCTGGTTTGAAGGAGATGCTGAGGAACTTGGTTTCAGATATTATGCTTGAGATCTCTTTGGATATCCAAATGAAGATGAGGAGTACACATGAGTATTGAGTTCACAGAAGATGTTCAGATTGGAAATATAACTTGGGCAATCTTTAAAATCATAGGACAGGATGATATTATAAAAAGAGGGAGTGAGTATAAATAGAGGAAAGACTAAATATAAGCACTGAACCATTTGTACCCTAATGTTGAGAGTAGAAACAGGACAAAATACCATGGAAAAAAGACTGAGAAGTTAGGTACAAGGAAATTCTGGAGAATGTTGAGATCTGGAGGTACAATGAAAATATTTTTTTCACTGAAGACAGGACAATCAACTATGGTAAATCATTCTGATACTTTGAGTAAGATGAGTATGGAGAAATGACTGTTGAATTTAGTAATCAGGTCATTGCTTGTGCAGCTTCAGGAGTATGATGAGATAAGAGACTGATTAGAATGGTTTCAAGTGTGAATGAGTTGAGAAATATAGTATAGAGAGCTCTTGAAAAAAAATATAGGTAAGTTGTAGAGTTTGCTATAAATAAATATTATGAGGTTTACATGGGAATAAAGATAAAACAGACTGAATGTCAACAAATAGAATAGAGAGGGACATATTATGATGCTGAGAGAGAGGAATAATTGCTACAGTAGTATCTTTGAATAGGTGAAAGTGGTTTTGTCAGATCATTTAGAATAACTTCATGCAAATTGATAAAAGACCAGGAAATCCCCTATCACTTCTTGCCAATTTTTGTTCACTGTAAGTGTAATGAACAAATATTTTGATTCATCTTAGTCTTCTCCATTTGAGTAAATCCAGCTTTTTGCATTTCTTAATAAAAGATTAATTTGGAGTTTTTTCCCAAAATACATAGCAAAATAACTTTTAAGAGTTTTAACTAAGTCTGTTTATAATGTGTGAAAAGATTTTATGGTTGTGTGATTCATTTGTAGAAAGAGACATCTTTTTCTTGATTAGCATTGTCATATCTTGCATTAATCACATTAATCTGGGTAATAGAAACTTATATTTAGCTTTTATGTTTGACAAGATACTAGCATTGTCAACAATTTACAAATTAACTAGGCATATGTTTCAAAAGGTAGTTAAGTCTCAAAATCATTAAAAGAAAAGTCAAGTCAAAAATCAATTCAGTATACTCCTAAACTCTTTAGTGTAAAAGTAAATAAATAAATAAAATGATTTCATTGAATGCAGTGTTCTCAAAATGAAGTTCTTTCTTTATTTCATTTCACTGAGATGTCTCTCGAAAGGTATATGATAGGTAAAGAGATAAATATACAATAAATGGATATATAGAGAGATAGACCATAATGTTCCTACACACACATCTTTGACTATATTATGTCTCTTCCTTACTTTCCTTATTCTTTTCCCTTATTTTTTCTTACTCTACCTGCTCTATTTTGTACATTTTTTCCCCTGGCAATGGAAACTTCAAAATACTGCTCATTTTTATTCCCTCATTTTTTTAATGTTGACATAATTTTTATTATTTCAGGTATATTGCATGATTATTTTCCTTCAACTAGAAGATATTACAAGATGCACAGTCTATACTTCACACAACAACAGATATCATTGCAGAGAAAAAGTAATGATTCTTGTATTAATATTTAGAAAACTGAACATAAAATACTGAGAAACAAATTATGAATCCTGAAAATGAAGATCAGAATTTCCTGATGAGAATGTGGCCTTCTTCTGTCTTCTGTGAAAGTGTGCAGTTCCATTGGCACTATTTTCTTTGTAGCATTACTATCTGAATAATGCAAAGAGTCTGTACTTTCTAAAAGACAGGATCTGTACTTTGAAGTCAGCATGATTTTAGACTAATTACTTAATATATCTGAAACTCCACTTCTCTTCTATAAAATGAGCATGAAACTACCTTTCTCAGACATTTTCATAGTAATTACACAAACTAATCTGTATAAAATGCTTTGCACAGAAAAAGTAGGTAGTAAAATGTCATTAGGTAATGTATTCACTCTAATACAAGTTGTATTCAATCTTTTAAAAAAAATTGTTCCATCATTTGATACATCTATTGACTACTTAAGTGTATGGAAACACCATTTTGAGTAGTGGGGATGCAGCAGTTAAAAATAATTTCTGCTTTCATGGAGCATGTATTCCAGTTTTTTTCTTTATATCATTTTAAATTTGCCCTTGTTTCTATTCTATTTGTGATTATTGTCTCCTATTTTTTAAATTTTTAATCTTTTAAGTCCTTTCTTGCTAAACAGAGTTGACAGTGGTTCATAGAAGTCTTATTACTTAGGGGTGTGTAGCAAATTCTGAAGGAAAGTAGATGGAAAAAAAAAAAAAAAGCAAAGCTTGCCAGTGGCTTTAATATAGTTGCATCTTCTCTTACCACTTATTGAGGTCTTCTCTTTATTCTCTTTTGCATTAGCAGTTCTCAAAAGTTCTGTATTTGTCATGGCAAGCTCAGTGAATCTTTTTTTTTTTTTTTTTTGGTCTGTACTGGGAACAAAGCTAGATATGGATAACAATAACAAAGTTCATGAAATGCTTTGAAAACAATAATATTTATTTTCCTTTGCCTTACTTTCCAGTTCAGTTTGCTTTAATAATTCTGTGTTGGGAAGTCAGTCAGTTCAGTCATTCCATCTTGTCTGACTGTTTATGACCCTGTGGACTGTAGCATGCCAGGCTTCCCTGTCCATCACCAACTCTGGGAGCTTGCTCAAATTGATGTCCATTGAGTTGGTGATGCCATAAAACCATGTCATTCTCTGTCATCCCCTTCCCCTCCCACCTTCAATCTTTTCCAACATCAGGGTCTTTTCCAGTCAGTCAGTTCTTCTCATCAGGTGGCCAAAGTATTGGAGCTTCAGCATCAGTCCTTCCAATGAAAATTCAGGGCTGATTTCCTTTAGGATTGACTGGTTTGATCTCCTTGCAGTCCAAGGGACTCTCAAGAGTCTTCTCCAACACCACAGTTCAAAAGCATCAATTCTTCAGCTCTCAGCATTCTTTATAGGCCAACTCTCACATCCATACGTGACTACTGGAAAAACCATAGTTTAACTAGATGGACTTTTGCTGGCAAAGTATTGTCTCTGCTTTTTAATATGCTGTCTAGGTTGGTCATAGCTCTTCTTTCAAGGAGCAAGCATCTTTTAATTTCATGGCTGCTGTAAACATCTGCAGTGATTTTGAAGCCCTCCAAAATATAAAGTCTTTCACTGTTTCCTTTGTTTCCCCATGCATTTGCCATGAAGTGATGGGACCAGATGCCATGAACTTAGTTTTCTGAATATTGAGTTTTAAACCAATTTTTTCACTGTCCTTTTTAACTTTTATCAAGAGGTTCTTTAGTTCTTCATCACCTTCTGCCATGAGGATGGTGTCATCTGCATAACTGAGGATATTGATATTTCTCCCAACAATCTTGATTCCAGCTTGTTCTTCATCCAGTCCAGCATTTTGCATGATGTAGTCTGCATATAAGTTAAATAAGCAGGGTGACAATAAATAGCCTTGACGTTTTGGGTAGGGCATGGAAATACAGATAGAGGTTCTCTTTCTTCAAGTTGATTAAAAAATCCCAACTTTCACTTTTAAAAGTCAATAGGCCACCCTGCAGTTTCCCAAGGAAATCTACAGTTCCTCTGGAAACTTACAAAAATGCTAAATATTCTGTATTAACATTTAACTTAAAGTGCCATCCATTCACTTAATTACTGCCAAGAGCTCTTTCCTGCAGTTAGCAATATAAGCACAGGCACTTGTAGAAAGGAAAGATTTCATGGTAGTATTAGATTCTGTCTTTATTAAACTTTGAAACCTCCTAACATCTGTGTTTTGAGTACCTCATGGAATCTGAGATACGAAATGTGAATCATAGTCTGGCTTTGTACACGTTCATGACATAGGGATCTCAGTGGTTGCCACCTGTCATAGTGACAGCAATACTGCAAAGGTTTGCTGGCAGAGTAGTAGGTTTGTTTTTTTTTTTCCTCCAGTATCATTCTTTGTGTTGTCTGTACCAACCACCTGTCACTCTCCAGCTTTCACAAAAAGTCAGGGTGAGCCCTTCTTCAAAATGAGTCTCCCTATTCCCTGAGAGACAGATGAAATAATGCCCTCTCACAGATGGTCTGCCGTATATACCTTAGTTGAGTATCTAAGCATGACAAGTAGTCAGGATTAATGGCAGGTTTGCTAGCATTAACTTAAATTGTGACACAGATCTATACTCTAAAAGCCTTCGAAAAAAAGAGAGATTATTTCAAGATGACAACAATGTTGGCAACTATACTCTATTTAAAATGTGTGTTTGGCAATTGCATTTCATTTCATTGCAACATGTCTAAACAGCTCAAATATGTGAAATGCAATTCACATATTCCTGTTCCATTATAAAACATTAGTTTGCAGGATTGTACTTTTTAAAATGCTAGTTGCAATGCTTAAGGCTTTCATAAATGCTTACTCTAAGAGAAACATATTAACTATTAGGATAGTTTAAGATAGATAGATAGACATAAATGGTAGATAAATATAATAGTTTTCAAAGGACTTTAAAAAAAACAAAAACAGACAAACATAGCTAAGATCTCAGTAGTATAGTGTTTGTTTTGACAGAGTCATGAAAGTTTTTATTTTTGTTTTAATGAATGCTCCATCAACTATGCCAAAATAAATAGAAATATCAACTGCTGAATTTGTGTTATAAGGAAGGAAAAAGTTTTCCTTGACCCTCCTGGGGTTCCTGGCTGAATCTGAAAATTAAACTGACAAATGCAGATTAATAGGAAAAAGGCATACAAACATGTTTAATATGTTTTATGTGACATGGGAGTCTTCATGAGGAAATGAAGACTTGAAGAAAGAGATTGAATATTTTAATGATAGGTTTGATGAAAAGCAGATAGTCTTGAAGAAATATGATACAGGTCAAAGAGTATGGAGGTAAACGTAGTAAACTGGGAGAAATTAGCACAGCTTGTTAGGATTCTTCTTAGCATCTTTTTGTCTTCAGAAATAAGGACTCTGGGTATGTAAAAGGTACCACTCATATTAGGTTTTTTTCCCCCCCCTTCTTTTCCTATTAGTGTTTTACTACCTGTTTCAGGAGAGAACAGCAGTGGGGGAAAAATAGAGTGATCTTATTGCTTTTGCTGTTTATCCCTACTCCTTCAGCTAGAAATATTCAATATGCCAAGGAACTATATTTTGGGTTAGAATGTCCCTGTCTGTAAGAACATTTTAATGTCTTCACTACCACCAGATAACCACTCTCAAGAGATTATAACTTGACTTTTCTTTCAAAAATCTCCCGAACCCATAATCATATTCACCTGAGCCTGGACCAAATTCTTGCACTGTTTCTCCTCTCCTCTGGGGGAGAGGCTAAGAGGGTATTATGTTCTGCAAATATTTCCAGCAGTGTTTTTTCTTAAAGTTAGTTGACACATAAATACATTTTCAACATATATTTCACTCCAGTTAGCATTACAGCGAGCTAAAAAAAACAATGAGCTATTGAAAATTGGTCTCATAACCATGGTAGATGCTTACTCCTTGGAAGGAAAGTTATGACCAACCTAGATAGCATATTAAAAAGCAGAGACATTACTTTGCCAACAAAGGTCCATCTAGTTAAGGCTATGGTTTTTCCAGTGGTCATGTATGAATGTATGAGTTGAAGTGTGAAGAAAGCTGAGCGCCAAAAAATTGATGCTTTTGAACTGTGGTGTTGGAGAAGACTCATGAGAGTCCCTTGGACTGCAAGGAGATCCAACCAGTCCAACCTAAAGGAGATCAGTCTTGGGTGTTCATTGGAAGGACTGATGCTGAAGCTGAAGCTCCAATACTTTGGCCACCTCATGTGAAGAGTTGACTCATTGGAAAAGATGCTGGGAGGGATTGGGGGCAGGAGAAGAAGGGGAAGACAGAGGATGAGATGGCTGGATGGCATCACCGACTCGATGGACGTGGGTTTGGGTGGACTCTGGGTGTTGGTGATGGACAGGAAGGCCTGGCGTGCTGTGGTTCATGGGGTCGTAAAGATTCGGACACAACTCAGCGACTGAACTGAACTGAACCACGGTCAAGGCCTGCCGTCAGTGATGTGAACATTGTTTGGACCAGAGTTAGAATATACATTTTGTCATCACTGCCTAGCTTTCCATCTCTTTGACGTGTACTGCTATCTAGTTCCTGGGATGCTACAATGCTTATGAAGAATGTCTTAGTTCTGTCTTAAAGATTACTCTGTAATGCTTGCTTTTTGACTATAGAAATCAGTTGACTCTGACTAACCAGAACCCTTCCTTCATTGGTTTTGTATAAGAATGCTAACTTTCCTTTGGAGAATTACCTATCACCTATTCTTAGTCCAGTGGTTTTAGAACTTTATTCCCTAGTTCCAGAGTTGGATATATTAGTTCATTCTCTGATAACTGTGATTAGTTTTTATCATAAACATGACCTAGGTCAGGAAAAATGAATCAATCTTAACATTTTTACTGGAAAAGCATAGAAATTACTTATTTTGGAAAGCTATGGGAAGAAGGACAGGAGGTGAAGAATGTCACTTTATGATGATCATCTTTGTCACCATTACTAGGGGAGCTGAGCTGGAAATTAAGCCATCATGGAAGAAGCCCAAATTTCTAACAAGTTTCTAATGCTATTTGAAGCTCATATTACAATTTCTCTTGTTTTGAACTGCCAGTTATTTAAGTTTATAACTTCACTGCATTTTATGAACTGTATTGATTTTGGATTCCTACACACAAAAAAGACATACTTGGTGTATCTTAGCATTCACAAATTTGAACTTAGTTTCCTGCCTTTCCCTACCACTTCCATTTTATCTGGGAAAGAGAGCTTCTAGTAACAAAGAGAGAATAGATACATGAGAATTATGCTTAGCAATTTTATGTAACTTTGCATTTTTCTGCCATCTAAATGTAATATTTAATACTAAACATCTTAAATTGTTTATGATGTTCACAGTCCTGATAACTAAACACAAAGGATGGATCACTGAATTCAGTAACTGCAAAGAAAATGATCAAAAGTGCCACTATCATCAAAGATTGATATTAAAAACACAGGCTCAAGCAGTAGTTTGTGAATTGCATGGATGCTTCCACATTTACACGCCAATATGAGTTAATTTGAATAAGATATTTAGTAGTCACTTCTACTCTTCCCTTCGCCTCTGCTCTTCTCACTATGCAGTAAAGTTAACACATTAGATGAAGCAGGAAATGGTATGTGTGAGAAGAGACATTCTTCACATCAACAAGGTTATTGATTGACTATAAATACATATGTATGCTTATAAAAATTTTTCCTATGTTCACCCAACTTGTTTTTAAAAGAGTTTTTCAAAGAGATAGTGATAAATATAACTTGAAAGAACTAGCAAGGTAAACTCACAGAGAAATGTGGTCAGTTATCTACTCTTAATTTTTAAAGGATATTCTGGGAAAACAGATCAAGGTGTTGTTCCCTTGATACACTGCTTATATTAGCACGTACCACTTCGCAAATTATGATCACGGTTTTCAAAACATTCTGTGTGTGTACTCATGACACCTCCTGAAAGTAAATGCAGGCAAATTTCACTGGATTTTTATAGCATTTTTTTTAGTAAATATAAATTATGCTCTGAAAGCCAAGTATCTATTTGTCCTGCTCACCCCTGTGCTCAATATGAACTGATTACCCTTTCTTGCCCTGCACATGTGAGGAGGTCATGAAAAAAGGAGGATCTCTTTTCAAAGTGGAAGTTGAAGAGAAGACATTTATTTATTCCTATAACCCAGGGATAACTTTGCTTGGAGCATAGTTTGAAATCATTCTCGGACACAGCTACACAGAGGCATCCATATTCCAACCATATTCAAGTCCAAAATGAGATAAGAGAAGGAGAGATAAAGAAAAACTAAGCATAAATCTCTTCTCTGGATTTGTCAGGGTTTTTCAAAAAGTTGGGGGAGGTTTTATGTTGTAGTTGTCTGTATTATTGCTTGAAGGTAAGCACACATCTTTGAATGTTTTCTATTTCTTAATTTGTAACACTAAAAAAATACACTGCCAGGAGACATATGATGTCCTAATTATGTCCCTAGTCATGGGCATGACCTTAGTGTTTTCTATGTTAAGACAGAAAAAACGAGGTTATATATGGTTAAGGAATTTAAAGGTACACATGCAAATTGTCTCTATACTTAGAAAACAGAAATCTTAAAAGGAAGTTTGGAAATGAAAGTTTCTTTAAGGATTCATATATTTTACTAAAGGACTGGATATTTATTTAATACATCAATTTTATTAAACCAATTCATATTAGTTCCTATTAAAGTACTCTTTTTTTTTTGAAAATTGTGTTCTGTTTTACTGCTAAATTGACAGCAAGTTGTGAAAACTCCCTTTCTGCAATCTGAACACAGGAAAATCCAGATATTTACTTGATAAGATTTGAGTGGAATTGAGCACTTTTAGAAATAATTTGCTTTGAATATCCTGTAGTATATTCTTCATTGTAAAGAAAATAATTGTAATAGCTTTCAAATGCCTACTTAAAACCTAATTTATGATATAAGTGATTTTTTTTTCTTCCTGTTTATCTAAAAGTACTGATAAGAAGCAAGATAGATGAAGGGAGAGGGAAAGATGGATCAGGAACACAAGTAAAAGGAAAATGCTAGGCGAAAGACATGCCTGAGGGCACATGCCATAGAGATAAGAGAAGAGGAGAGTCAGTGGGAGATTAGAAAATGAGAGGGCAGAGGATGCCAGACCTAGAGGAGGCAAGGATGAAAGAAAATTCAGGCACAAGTCAGGAAACTTGGGAGGATAAATCACACAGAGAAATAATATAACTAGGAAAGCCTCAGCTGAAGAAAAGACTTAAAGAATATAATCTAATATTTACCAGATTAAAATATATGCATATATGTATATAAATATATATATGTATATATGTGCATATATACACACACAAATGCATTACTTTATTGAAAAGTTCAAAACTCAAGCCAAAAGTTAGGTTTTTATTTGAATTTCCTTCTTAAATGATATTATCCAATATTCACTGCAATTTGAATCTACTGATTCTGTTTCCTTTCTAAAGGATAAAAGCAGTCGCAATTAAGTATAAAAAAAGGTTCACATATTTATATGCAGATATTCATAATTGAATAATTTGATATACACTAAGAAATTTTTGAGGAATTATTAATTACCTCAATAGACTTTATATTTTATAATTTAAATATTTCAATTAAGTACACTTATATCAAAAGCATATTCATGTTTTTATTTTTCATATATATATTCACCAATATTCTACTCAACTAGTATTCATTAGAGCTCCTTTGGTTGTAAGAGAATGAAAACCAGCTCAAATAAGCTTAAGTAATAAAGAAGGAGCTCTTCATCCATGGCTCCATCCAGGTACTCAAGTAGATTCTTTCTTTCTTGTATTTTTTTCAGGTGTCTAATGACTCACGCATAAATAAAACTTCAGGGGATATTCTAATTCATCCTGTTCAGGTCTTTTGTTGTCATTGGTAATAGGCATGGTAGTGATTGCCACAAAGAAGACAAGGAAGTGGCTGCCCCCACCCCCCCAAATCAACTAAGAAAAGAATGGATGCAAGACAAGGAAAAAGCAACAGATAATACACATATCTCAATTCTTGACAGCCTAGCTACATATATATATAATCTTTTTTAAAAAAATTATTTTTAATTGGAGGATAATTACTTTACAGTGTTGTGTTACTTTCTGTTGTACAACAATATGAATCAGCTATAAATATACAAATACCACCTCCCTCCTGAGCCTTCTCTTTCCCCCATTCCAGCCCACTAGGTAATCACAAAGGACTGAGCTGAGCTCCCTGTGTTAGAGAGAAGCTTCCCACTAGTTACATATTTTACACATTGTAGTGTATTTATGTATATAAAGACTGAAGGCAGGAGGAAAAGGGGACGACAGAGGAAGAGATGGTTGGATGGCATCACCGATGCAATGGACATGAGTCTGAGTAACCTCCGGGAGTTGGTGATGGACAGGGAGGCCTGGTGTGCTGGTCGGACACGACTGAGCAACTGAACTGAGTGTTAAGTATGTCAGTACCACTCTCTCAGTTCTAACAGACACAATTTCAAATTGCCCCCCCCAAACCTAATATAATAAAATTCTCCCAGCTATGACTAAAATTATCTTAGCTAGGAGGGGAACATTCAAATTTGTGGTTTATACTTCTCATTTCTCTCTCATGTTACCTAAAAGATATTTGCATTATGTTGATTGAGAATTAAAGTCTTCCTATTGAATGAAAGT
Organism: Odocoileus virginianus; assembly: GCF_023699985.2. Taxonomy (NCBI): domain Eukaryota; kingdom Metazoa; phylum Chordata; class Mammalia; order Artiodactyla; family Cervidae; genus Odocoileus; species Odocoileus virginianus. Next base: position 38,264,214 of record NC_069680.1, read on the forward strand.
TATGAAGAATCAGAAGAGAAACAAGGAAAGACTGATATCTTGTTGTTCAGTCACAAAGTTGTGTCCGACTCTTTGCAACTCCATGACCTGGAGCATGCTAGGCTTCCCTGTCTTTCACTATCTCCCAGAGTTTGTTTGAACTTATGTTCATTGAGTTAGTGATGCCATCCAACTATCTCATCCTCTGTCACCTCCTTCTCTTCCTGCGCCCAATCTTTCCCAGCATCAGGGTGTTTTCCAATGAGTTGTCTCATCCCATCAGGTGGCCAAAGTATTAGCAATTCAGCTTCAGCATCAGTCCTTCCAATGAATCAGTTCAGTTCATTGGTTTCCTTTAGGATTGACTGGTTGGATCTCCTTGAAGTCCAAGGACTTTAAAGAGTCTTCTCCAGTACCACAGTTAAAAAAAACTAATTCTTTGGTGCTCATCCTTCTTTATGGTCCAACTCTCACATCCGTACATGAATACTGGAAAAACCATATCTTTGACTATACTGATCATTGTCAGAAAATTCATGTCTCTACTTTTTAATACATTGTCTAGATTTGTCATAGCTTTTCTCCCAAGGAAAAAGCATCTTTTAATTTCATGGCTGCATTCACTGTCCACAGTGATTTTGGAGACCAAGAAAATAAAGTCTGCCACTGTTTCCACTTCAGTTCAGTTCAGTTCAGTCACTCAGCCATGTCCAACTGTTTGTGATCCCATGGACTGCAGCACACCAGGCCTCCCTGTCCATCACCAACTCCCAGAGTTTACCCAAACTCATGTCCATTGAGTCGGTAATGCCATCCTCTATTGTCCCCTTCTCTTCCTGCCTTCAATCTTTCCCAGGGTCAGGGTCTTTCCAAATGAGTCAGTTCTTCACATCATGTGGCCAAAGTATTGGAGTTTCAGCTTCAACATCAGTCCTTCCAATGAACACTCAGGACTGATCTCCTTTAGGATGGACTGGTTGGATCTCCTTGCAGTCTAAGGGACCATTGCCCATCTATTTGCCATGAAGTTATGAGACCAGATGCCGTGATCTTAACTTTTTGAATGTTGAATTTTAAGCCAGACTTTTCACTCTCCTCTTACACATTCAAAAAGATACTCTTTAGTTCCTCTTCACTTTCTGCTATTAGAGATATATCATCTGCATATCTAAGCTTGTTGATAATTCTCTCAACAATCTTGATTTCAATTTGTGATTCATCAAGTCCAGCATTTCACATGTTGTACTCTGCATATAAGTTAAATAGGCAGTGTGACAATAAACAGGTTAGATGTACTCATTTCCCAATTTTGAATCAATGCATTGTTCCTTGTCTGATTCTAACTTGCTTCTTGATCTGCATATAGGTTTCTCAGATCAACTTCAACAGGTTTCTCAGGAGACAGTAAGGTTGCCTTGATATTCCCATTTCTTTAAGAATTGTCCAGTTTTTTGTGATCCACATAGTCAAAGGCTTTAGTGTATTCAATGAAGCAGAAGTGTATGCATTTTTTGGAATTCCCCTGCTTTTTCTATGATCCAACAGATGTTAGCAATTTGATCTCTCATTCCTCTGTCTTTTCTAAATGTAGCTTGTACATCTGAAAGTTCTCAATTGCCATTCTGTTCTGAAGCCTAGCTTGAAGGATTTTGAGCATTACCATACTAGCATGTGAAATAAGTGCAATTGTGCATTAATTTGAACATTTTTGGTATTGCCTTTCTTTGACATTGAAATGAAAACTGACCTTTTCCAATCCTGTGGTCACTGCTGAATTTTTCAAATTTGCTGACATATTGAGTGCAGCATTTTCACAGCATCATCTTTTAGGATTTGCTTCCTAAGGCCTACTTGACTTCACACTCTAGCATGTCTGGCTCAGGTGAGTGACCACACCATCATTACTGATGGTGCCATTAAGTTATTGATGGTTATCTGGATCATTAAGACCTTCTTTGTACAGTTCTTCTGTGTATTCTTGCCACCTCTTCTGAATCTCTTCTGTTATGTCCTTGTCATTTCTGTCCTTTATTGTGACCATCTTTGCATGAAATGTATCCTTCATATCTCCAATTTTTTTAAAGAGTTCTTACCTCCTTACTTCTGGGTTCTGAAATTCCAATTAGAAAAGCATTCCAACTGTTAGCAAGCTTCCTTTTCCTTCTCCTATCTTAAATCTGCCCTTCTTAATATGTTCAACCATCTCTCCTTTTACACACACCATGTTTATTCATCAATTATCAGTAAAACAAAAAAGAAAAGAGAGTTGCTTGATAAAGCCAATACTTGCCAAAGCATTCTCTGTCTCACACAAAATAAAAGAAAGTCCAAATACTCAACACATTGAAACCCCCTCCCTCTTGTTTGTAGATTTTATTTTTTGGTAACTTAAATTTTGCAATGCAGACAATTAGTTAAAATGCTGAATATTTTCTTATATATGCATAGGAAAACTGACTGAAGTCTTTTGACCCATCAAAAGGAAAGCTAGGATTTATAAGACAAAATCCAAAAAATTTCACACATGCAAATGTGAATGTTTTGTTAGCAAATCATTGGTTTTTCAAATGTATTGCATTGGAGCTCTGTATAATCTTGACTTTTCCACCAGGTCCTTTAAATTGTGTCTGTTCCCAGCTGCCCCCCACTCCCCAAGATCTGTGTGAGTTCATGTGTCCCTTTATGCTGTAGTTTTTCTTTCTTTCTTTTAATGCCCATGGCTCGTTCTCAGCTTATGGTACTAAAGGAATATTGGACCACAGAGCCAGACAAACACAAAAACCAGTGCTGCTGTCAAGACCTTTCTCTGTATCTACATATTTGAAAATGACTGTTGCTTGTCTCCTATTATGTACTCAACACTATGTAAGGATGTAAGGGATAGGTCCTTATAAGTAACAAGGCAGCTTTTGTTCTTGCACCCATGGAGTTTACAAAACAGGAGAGAGCAAGTAACATTAATTTAGCATCCACTATTTCCTATACTAAGTAAACACTTTATATGCATTTGTTACTGTGAATAGTATCCATGATAACTCAATAAAGAAGGCACTGCATTATCCTGATGAACCAATAGACATATTTACTTCATTCTTCCTAATCTTGTGCAGTAGGTTCTATTACTAACTTAAGTGACTTAAAATGAAAAAAAACAATACACAGCTGGATCTTTATATACAGGACTATGTTTGTACTGAATCATAAATTATGTATGTGTTTAATATGGTGTCAGTCAGTCCTCTAATATCTTACTGTATTTGTATCTTAAGATCATGTATCTTCCTCTTCTGTTTTTTTTTCTAAATCCATATTTCATTTTATAAAACATGTCTGAAGTTTTAAGTAATTTTATCCACCAATTATTATACTTTGCACTGAAGTATGAGTAACTAAGGGTCTTCCCTGATGGCTTAGTGGTAAAGAATCCACCTGCTAATGCAGAGACTTGGATTCAATTCCTGGGTTGGGAAGATCCCTTGGAGAAGGGAATGGCAACCCAGTTCAGTATTCTTGCCTGTGAAAATCCATGGATGGAAGAGCCTGTCAGGCTACAGTCCATGAGGTTGCAAGAGAGTCAGACACACAAAAAGCAACAACAATAGCATGACTAATTAATGGGTTTAACTGAAGCTAGATGGAGCCTTAAGCATTTTAAGAGTGAAATATATTAACTGAAGTAAATTTATACACATTTTTGTTTGAATAACTTGATTTATTTCACTCTTTAGACAAATGTATAAAATATTGTGTTCTTATAAAAAAATTCTGCTAATCATTTTCTGTACTTGATACCTCATGAGAAAATTCAATCAACATTGACATTACTTTCTACATAAAGGGAAATTAGAAGCATGAACGTGACAAATAATTTTACCTTAATCTACTTAAAGACTAACTTTTAAGTCGGAAAGAACATACATATATGAACTGACTGTAATTTTTTTTTCCTGGTGTATTTATAATAATCCAATTATTGACTTCCCTGGTGACTCAGATGGTAAAGAATCTGCCTGCAATGTGGGAGACCTGGGTTCGATCCCTGGGTCAGGAAGATTCCCTGGAGAAAGGGAATGTCAACCCATTCCAATATTCTTGTCTAGAGAATCCTACGGACAGAAAACCCTGACAAGCTACAGTCCATGGGGTCACAAAGAGTCAGACATGACTGAGCAACTAACACACACACACATACAAACACATATACACAGACACAAAACAGCACACTATAATTGATTAATTTCATCAATATTTTTGTTTCTTTAAAGAATTTTGAAAAGGACTAAAATATCCATATGGATTACTATTTTTGAATTGAAATCTAAATTAATCAAATCTGCTAAATACAACTGCTTAAAATTTGATAAATTGATAATTAAATGATGTACATATATAAATGTCAAGATTTTTTATTTAGATTTTTTTCTAGTGTATATCTATCTCTGTATTATCAAGCAAAAAATTAAAATACAGCTCTTCTAAATTGAAATAGTTTGAAGGTTATCATATTAATGGGGAATATTATTTTAGTCTATCAATATTTAAAAATAATTTAATTTTGATTAAATTATTAACTAACGTTTAAGACTGATTTAATTTTGATCATCCTTGGCTCAGATTATATTTAGTTTGATGTGATATTGTATATACTTAATTTAAATTGTAAGCCATGAGAATAAATTCCATCCATTATTTGCCAAACAATATTTACTAAGAATCACAATAATGAATCCTTGGTTCATTGTTGATTGTACTATCTCAGTTCACTAGAATGTCACTCTTAAATCAGATTTTTAAGTTTATAAAGAACTAGCAATAATTTTAACCTAAAGAGTCTAATCCAAAGAGTATCTTAATGAAGTTTGATGACCAGTCTTGTCTAAAACCACTATAAATTACTCTATCTGCCACTTTGATTGTCTGTGAAGATCCACATAATAAAGTTCAAGTACAATTTAGGGAATTGAGCCAATACTCCATAGTGCCGAGGTCACCTTTCTCTACTCAGAAAAAGAGAGCATTTTATCTTCTGAGTCTGGAGAGTATTAGTTTATTGTTTCTAGCTTTTCAGAGAGCTTTTACATAGTTTACAACGTTTAATCCTTAAAATAGCTCAGTAGGAAAGAAAGACAAATACTGTTCTTAAATCATGGTTAAAAAAGTAATCTGAAGGCACAGAGATTAAGTGACTTGCTAAAATCAAATAAGTAGCTGGAATAATAATGCAACTCAAGTAATATTTGAATCCATGCCTCCATTTTTTTAATTTATACCAACAAACTTCCTCTGGTGTTAGATGTGTCTGTGTAATGTGTAATCTGTATATTCAATAGACATGGATAAAATATTTATATGTGAGTGGCCAACCTTATGTATCAGTATCTCTACTGTTAATATTAATGAGCATATGACTGGTGAATTAAAAACAAGGAATTATAAGTGTATTTATATGATGGATTTTTAAATATACTTCTTTTTTTCTCTATTCAGGTATCTCTGTTGCTAATTTATTTGAACCCAAATTGTGGGCTTATTTTGATACAAATCACTGAGTTTCACTCTGTTCCTCATGTTCTGACTATGCACCCTTCTTTATGTATTTCAGCTTGTACACCATTGATTACAAGGGATGATAGCCAGGAGAATCTGAATGAATGCAAATCCCTCCTGACTGCTGTTAGGTCAGCAGGACCACACTTTCCTGTCAATTAGCTACATAACATTTCATTGTTTACAAATCCTAAAGATACATTGGCATTAATTTTTAGAAGCATAGAAAACACCAAAGAATACAGTAGAATTGGCCAGTTCAATGGATTCATTCAGGGATTTACATACCCCATAACTAAACGCAAAACAAATTTGCATGACACATAAAAAAGACTGTTTTATTCTTCGAAGTATTTAAAATGGCCTTAGCTATATTCAGCTTCTGCAATGATTGCTAGTGCTTACATACTCCTGGCAATACAGATGTAGCTTGCAAAGCAAGTTAGAAGTAAAAGAAAAGTTCTTTAATTTCCATTACTCTGAAAAAAATATTTTAAATAAGTTTCAATATAAAACAAGCTTTTTCTAGCCATTTTATTAACTATAGATTTTGAATGAGGATCCTGAGAATCACTGATACTAGATTTTTTTTTAAAAATAGTACTAACTATAAATATGATATCCTTTTTAAAATATTGGGGAAGACTTTTAAGCAAAATGTTTTATATATAACTGAATGTTACCACTTTTTAAAAGCTTTTCTTAAAATGGGAGATAATGGTATTGAATAGTTTTTAATTTTTCTTCTTTTTTTAATTGAGAATTAGCCTGTTTCAGCTTTTAGATTGGGGAAAAAATTTAAGTATTGTAACTGAAACTACCTTCTGGAGATAATATGGAAAACCATAGAAAAGAATTTATGAGTCCAGTTTAGATTTTGAAAATTTCTGGATAGCAATTGGGCTAAATCATTTAACACATTTTGCCCAAGTTTTTTATAACATAGAATGTTGGACTAGACTTATTTTTAAGTTTCACACTAGATTTGATATGTTATAAATTTCTAGGCTCTTTGTTCTGGATACCCTTGAGTATTTGAAAATATCAGGATATTATTGTCAGTTATATGTTTAGCAGGTGCCATCTGTTTCTGCATATTTTATAAGCAATGTTAAAAGCACACCTGTTTGAACAACAGCAAGATATGCTGGAAAAATCATGAACTTAGAATAACACAAACCTAATTATGAATCCTGGCCCTCCTACCAAGTAGTTGAATAGATCAGGCAAATTTTAAAAACCTTTAGCCTGTTTTAATTCTTCAGAGTGGTGGAAATAATAATTCTCATCTGGCAAAGTTGTAAAGAATTAAGAGCTACTGTATTTAGTGCTTATACCTATAATACTTGCTACTAATTCTGAATGATACTTTGAAAACCATATATCTAATATAAATTTAATGTATTTTAATATTATTAATATTCATGATTTCAAAAGTACTTAGTGTATAGAGAATGTGTGTCCACTAAACCTTATTACCTCTCTTGGCCTTTCTCTTCAATGTGCTTTAAACTCATATTTGTTTATTATAGAGACACATTTTTTTCCACTATTGCCATCATGTATATAACTGGTATTACTTAACAAATATCATCTAGATATAACTACAATCAATAAAATTGAGAAATTACTAAATTTTTATTGCTGGTGATGATGTCGGAGTTAGGAAGAACATTTTGAATTTTAGGTGTCAATGAATTTACAGCTGACAATTCTTTAAAAGTCTTTTGTTCTGTAAACTGACAAAATTTACATATACATTTTTATCTGTGAAACAAATATCTCTGAAGATTTTTACCAAAAAATTGCTTTGTCCATTTGCACTGTATTCTGAGTACAAAAATAACAATCTATATTAAGTGTAGAAAAATGGGTATCATTTATTTAAAATAACATAGTTGTTCAGTCGCTTAGTTATGTCTGACTATTTGCAACCCCATGGACTGCAGCTTGCCAGGTTTCCCTGTCCTTCACATTTTCCCAGAGTTTGATCAAGCTCATGTCCATTGAGTTGGTGATTCCATCTAACCAAGTCATCCTCTGTCCTCCCCTTCTTCTCCTGACTTCAATCTTTCCTAGCAACAGGGTCTTTTTCAATGAGTCTGCTCATCACATCGGATAGCCAAAGTATTGGAGCTTCAGCTTCAATATCAGTCCTTCCAATGAATATTTAGGGTTGACTTCCTTCAAGATTGACTGATTTGATCTCCTTGGTGTTCAAGGGAACTCTCTAGAGTCTTCTCCAACACCATGGTTCAAATGCATCAATTCTTTGGCCCTCAGCCTTTTTTATTGTCCAGCTCTCACATCTGTACATGACTATTGGAAAAAACCAGAGCTTTGACTAGATGGACCTTGGTCAACAAAGTAATGTCTCTGCTTTTGAATGCACTATCTAGGTTTGCCATAGCTTTTATTCCAAGGAGCAGACATCTTTTAATTTCATGGCTTTAGTCACCATTTACAGTGATTTTGGAGCCCTTGAAAATAATATATGTCCCTGTTTTCATTGTTTCCCTATTTGCCTTGAAGTGATAGAATCAGATGACATGATCTTCATTTTTTGAATGTTGAGTTTTAAGCCAGCTTTTTCACGCTACTCTTTCACTTTCATTAAGAGGCTCTTTAATTCCTCTTGGCTTTCTGCCTTTAGCGTGGTGTCATCTGCATATCTGAGGTTATTGATAATTCTCTGAGCAATTTTGACTCCAACTTGTTTTCATCTAGCCAGGCACTTCACTTGATGTACTGTTCATCTGAGTTAAATAAGCAGGGTGACAATATACAGCCTTGACACACTCCTTTCTCAATTTGAAACTGGTCCATTGTTCCATGTCCATTTTTAACTGTTGCTTCTTCACCTGCATATGGGTTTTCTAGGATGCAGATAAGGTGGTCTGGTATTCCCATCTCTTTAAAAGTTTTTCACAATTTGTTGTGATTCACACAGTCAAAGGCTTTAGCATAGTCATTGAAGTAGATGTTTTTCTGGAATTCTCTTGCTTTTTCTATGATCCAATGTATGTTAGCAATTTGATTTATGGTTCCTCTGCCTTTTCTAAACCCAGCTTGTACATTTGGAAGTTCTCAGTTCATGTACTATTGAATCCTAGCTTAATGAATTTTGCCCATTACTTTGCTAGCCTGTGAAATGCATGTAATTGTGTGGTAGTTGAGTATTTCTTGGCATTGCCCTGCTTTGGAATTGGAATGAAAACTGATCTTTTTCAGTCCTGTGGCAGCTGCTGATTTTTCCAAATTTGCTGGTATGTTGAGTGCAGCACTTTAACGCCATCATCTTTTAGGATTTGAAATAGCTCAGCTGGAATTCCATCACCTCCACTAGTTTTGTTCATAGTGCTGCTTCCTAAGGTCAACTTGTCTTCACACTCTAGGATGTGTGGCTCTAGTTGAGTAACCCCACCATTAATAACAGCAAAGTTGAGTTTTATCACCATAGGTGATTCATTATAGGTGAGTCTGGCTCTAGGTGAGTGATCACACCATAAAAAATATCATTAGAAATACAATAATGCATATAAAACATTGTTTGATTGTCTGATAAAAGTGTTTTCAAAGAAATTTAAATTATAATATAAAAACATTAAAAATTAGAAGGTGGATTATATGACACAGTGAAGTAAATTTTTATTTGGTTCATCACAGTAGAAATTGACTGTTAGCACTCTTACTACTAAATCTTTTCCCTAAGTGGCATGTATTAATTGAGGAGACTTTTCCTTTTATTGCTTTACTAAAATGTTTAAAGAAGAAAAAACTATAGCTATGGTGATTATTTATTTACCCTACCTTTCTTTTCTTTCTTTTTTTTTTTTTAATCCTGTGGATGAGTTAAGAATTTCACATTAACAATATAAACTATCTCTCTCAAATTCACTAGTTGACCCATCACTCAAAATTTACAACATTTAGCAGTGTCTTCCAGTTTATTCAAAACTCATTTTGAATAAAATCATTTTTTAAAAAGTGAAAATTAATAACTGTGAAAAGAAATATGATTAAATTGACTGAGGAGAACAGTAACCTTAATTTTTCCAGCTCTATTTTAAATTACTCTCAAATAAAGAAGATCAAAAAAAGGAAGGAAGGAAGGTAGAAAGAGATACATGGAGGTCATTGCATCTCTCTGGGTAATAGAATCCTTGACATTGAGGTAATAATATTAATATTTTTTACTGAAAGCAGCTAACACTCCCTGCTTCCCAACACACACACACAAGCTCTCTCTAACATATGAGGAAACTGAGATCAGCGAAATTTTAAAAAGATGTTCAAAGTCATTAGTCTTATGTAGTGGTAGTGACAAATCCAGATCTGTTATCCCAGAGCTGTACAGTACAGTACTGGGACAGTACTGTACAGTACAAGCTGGGTAGTATCATTTAATCAAGAAAAATAAAAACCCAAGTGAATGTCTACATTTTAACTTCAAACTCTGCTACCAAACATTTGACTTTTCAATTACATTGACCTTTGTGACCTTTGCTTAAAGGTACAATAAAATTGAATAATAAGCAAAAGTACTTGGAAGGAAGTAACTGGCTGATTTCTGTTTATATCTAAGAAGAATGTATGAAGTTAATTTGAAGAGCTTCCAATAAAGTGCACCATAAAAGTGAGTAAATGGACCTCTAGATTTTATAAAAGGAACTGAGATGTTGTAATATTAAAATATTTCCAATATAAATTATCTGCTTGTAATCATGCCAAAGATTAACTAGAATTTTGGATTCTTCTAATATGTTCCTCAGTGCTAACGGGCTGAATGCTTATCATCATTCAGGATCTATAAAACAGTTTATTTAAAACCAACTACTTTATAATGTATTACTTCTTAGTTCTGAAAGAGTTTCTAAAAATTGACATTATTATTAAATATATGTTTATATTGCCACAAATGTAATGCTTTTATTTTAAATGTCTTGTATAAAACATTGTTACTGAAGCACATTTGCATATGGAAGAAAAGCTTTGGTAATTAGAAGGTTGGCTTTTATTGGCACAACTAACTAGTCCTTACTTCATGGAGCACTGTCAAGTATGTTAACTCCATGATCTCAGTCAAGGTACTCTTCCAGATGGAATCAAAATACTCCATGTAATTAATGTTTTTCAACTCTGTTCTCAAAAATTTCAAACACAGAAAATTATAGTATTTTTACAGCACATGGTGAAAAATGTTTGTGCCTGTTTATGCCAGATGTAGAATGTAGAATGTTTCAAGGCCTTCCCAAGTCCTATTTAGAATCTTCTGAATGGTATCAAGGTCCACCTGAAACCCACTTATAGCACACCTTATAATCAAGGAAACAAATTATTCTGTTTTGTCTTTACTATACATTTTTCCTTTTGCTGTTTTTTGTTTTATTTTTTAAAACTTCTGTTTGCTTTGAAGCTAAATACCAGAAACAACCTAGGAACACATGGACTTTGGATCATGATCCTTATGTGTTTTTATTTTTAAATTTTCTTTCATCAAGTGTCTGTTATTTGCCACATACTGTGCAAGGTGTTGGGAAAACACCAAGAGAAAACAACAACAACAAAAGAACCTTGCTCTTACTAAATATTGCATTCACAGTGGAGGGGGGTGATGAGCAGACAATAATCCAAAAACAAAAGCTAACCGTTTGGACAAGAGTTATATGATGATAGGAAGTGTTTTGCCATTCATTATCATGAAAAGAACAGTGAATTCTATTTTCTTAATTAGATAAAGGTAATTTCTTAAACTGTCCTATTAATCTAGAATGGTTTGTCTGAACTGAAGAACAGTAGATGGTTCAGTTATTTCCAGAAGAGTTTAACCATTGAGGAATTTTATTTTTTAAAATGGCATAGGTTTCTTAGTAGAAAACAGTTGATCCTGTAGTCTTAGAGTCAATTCTAAGTAAATTCCTCATTCTCTTAGTGGTTGCATTTGGAAATTGTATGAGCAGAATATTACCATATGCCATTTCCTTTTGACTATCAGTGGGCTCTGTGCCGTATTGAACTGTTTGAAGATTTTCTGGAAAAGCATCTCAAGTCTGACATAATTAACTTAAATCTTTTAATTTTAAAACTTGTGATTATGCTTCGTTGCCAGAAACATTTCAGTCTACTTAGGGCTAAGAGCCCCTAGGAACAATAATCTAAATAGGACAATTTAATCAATTCTTATGGAAAACAAGATTGATTGCTTACTTCACTCACTTATTCATTCTATAATTCTTTAGGTGCCTAAAATGTGATTGACCCTTCACAAAACCTTGTATAGGCAAGTATCCAGAAAGTGTTAGTCTTGTAGGTCTGAAACAACTCTCCTTGGAAACTCCTTCTTTCAAGGTTGACCTCTGGCTGACATTTGGAAACATAGATTTCCCAAGGTTTTCTATCATTACTGTGTATGGCTCCTGCTACATAATTTATTTGTACAAAAACCGTGATTTTGGCTAAGTACCTGCTTCCTTTCTCAGAGTCGGGGATTTTCACACATGCTAGGCATTAAGTTTCTAAGGAGCTTCTCTGATGCACAACACTTTATACCTGTTGTCACACCTCATTGCTGGAGGAATTACTTGTATCTTTGTGATTCTAATGAGAAAGGGCTTTTGGAAGCTGGCACCTAGTTTCCTCTGGACTTTGTCCTAAGTGACTTTTCTTCTTTACCAATTTTGTTTTGTATCCTTCTACTGTAATAAATCATAGCTGTGAGTATGTCTATATGCTGAGTTCTGTTAGTACTTCTAGTGAAGCATTAAACCTAAGAGTAATCTTGGGGACCCCTGACTAAACTCAGGAAGAGGAATACACACACACACACACACACACACACACACACACAGTGTGTATGTGTGTACAAATTGGAATCTAAGATTATAATCTTGTTTGTATATGAGATAAATTTGTACATGAAAGGCTATTAGATCAGCGGTTTTCAACCAACAGTGATTTTGCCCAAAGGAGACTGTCTAGCAATGTCCAGAGATAGTCTTGGTCATCATGGGCCAAGAGGAGTCATCCAATGGGTAGAGAGAGGTCAGGGATGCTGTTGAACATTCTATAATGCATAGGACATCCCACACTATAGTGAATTATCTGGCCCCAAAGGTCAACAGTTCTATGCTTAAGAAATCCTATACAAGTGTAAAATATTATATTAAATGAAATATAATATCAAAACAAAGAATGTAGAAAACAAATATTAAGGCAGAATGTCCCGAAGGAGAAATGGTTTAATCTGAGTTGAAGTTGCTACTAAGAGTAAACTCTTTAGAATGCTTATGAATCTCATGGAAACTTTAAGACTCATATATCTCTCCAATAGTTTGTATATCTACATCATCCCCAGTGTTGAATGAACAGATTGTTTGTAATACAGAATATTGTTTTCAATAAGAACAGCATCAGAATTCCTTTCTTGCAAGATGTGTACAACTCCACTACTTTAAATGTATAATATGTAAATATTATGCATATATCCTATTATTACTACCAGGAAATGGATTTGGAACAGAGAATTTCAAATATCTATTATCTCTGCAGGGATTCTGGCAGTGGTTCTATAAATTATACTCCTAGTATTAACATGAAATGGGCAATAAAAAGATTACTTTATATTGGTCTTTCTTAAAATAAACCTTACATTCTATAGAAATAACAATACAAGTGATAATTGCAGCCCTTTGGGTTAAATAAATAAATAAATAGAGTCATTTAAACTTCACATGTGCCCACAAACTGAGATTATTCTCAGTATATCAATTTGGTTAGTTTAGAGAAATAAGAAAGTAAGATAAGGCTTTCAGTACTTCCAGTTCAGTTAAGAACTTGATCTTCATTGTTAAGCTAAATAGACAGATGACAGGCAAATCTTAAGTAAATAGGGAATAGGAAGCCAAAGGTCAACCATGTTTATTCTCAATTAACTGTTCATATATAATATTATGAGCATTTAAGTAATTACATATCTCCACCCTATGAGTAAAATGAAATTGTTCCCAATTAACCTTGGGGTCCATCCAGGGCATGGGAGAGCAACATTATGTACATTTGGTGCTAGTTCACAGTGATTTAGGCATTTTGCAATCAGACAGATCTGAAGTCAAATTCCAATGATCCAACTTACTGATTGTGTGACTTGAAGTAACTTGTTTGACTTTACTAAATCTTCATTATATTTTGAATCTTAATTTGGAGAAGTGTGGTGCAATTATGAGGGCATGATAGGAGCTAAAAGGAAGTGCTTAATTTTTTATTTAGCTGTTGTCCTTATGATGATTTTTTTCCTCCTAAATGATACATTGGAATGAAGGAAAGTATAGAATATATCCAACACTCTTGGAAAACTGAGTTAGACCATTAATCTTTATGGACACATGGAAGGTGAGGATGTAGTATACCATGACATGAGGGTAATAGTAGCTGACAGGCCTTCCCTGGTGGTTCAGTGATAAAGAATCCGCTTGCCAGTGCAGGTAATATAGGTTTGATCCCTGGGTTGGGAAGATCCCCTGGAGAAGGAAATGGCAACCCATTTCAGTGTTCTAGCCTGGGTAATCACATCGACAGAGGAACCCGGTGGGTTACAGTCCATGGGTTTGTGAAAGAGTCTAATAGAACTTAGCAACTAAACACCAGTAGCTGACAAAGACAGAAATGTGTGGTCACCCCAGTCACTCTCGTAGGTAGATTCCTCACCTAGAATAAGTGATGTGTTTAAATAGTAAAAAATAGGATGGAGACACTTGTTTCCGTAATCACTGTTTTCAGAAGTTAAAAGCACAGTCCTTTCCACAGCTGGAAACTGAGGACTTCATGAAATATGCCAAAATTGTTTTCTTTCATGTTATATAAAGCTAACTAGTTTAAGGTATGAGGTTAAAGTGCTGAAAGGCCAGTTTGGAGCCCAAAATGTAAAAGAAAATGAAACTTGGTAGCTGGAACATGTTTTGAAAATGTTTAGTGACTTAATAGAAGAGTTTAAAGAGGAGGATGTAGTATATGTGGAGCTGTTTTACCTCACTGTTCAGAGGAAAGGATATTCTGACAACTTTTTCAATCAGTTATAATCCTTTACCTAAACAGACGCCTTGATAGACTACCACAACTTCAAGAAAGCCTTCCATAAAAGTAACTTCTTATCTATAATGTCTGGTTCACTCAACAGTATTGTAACTAGTGATTATGCTCTCCAGACATGTGCTGCTTGTATGCATGCTCAGTCGCTTCAGTCATGTCCAACTCTTTGCTACTCTATGGACAATAGCCCATCAGGCTCCTCTGTCCACGGGATTCTCAAGGCAAGACTACTAGAGTGGGTTGCCACACCTTCCTCCAGGGAATCTTCCAGACCTAGGGGTTGAATCCAGGTCTCCGGCATTGCAGGCAGATTTCCTACCATTTGAGCCTGTAGGGAAGTCCAGTGATGTGAAGTAGCCAATATTTTTCATGGAATCAGAATCAGAATTTTGTCACAAACCAGTATAGAGTATTCCTTTTCATGCTTTTCACAAAAAAATCGAACCAGAGTCTCCTGAATTGCAGGCATATTCTTTAACTGCTGAATCACCTAAGAAGCCCTCCAGGCATGTGGAAACTGTTAAGGAAAAGTGCTGGCTCATATTTGAAACCACTTGGAGCTTCCCTGATTAATTTTACATTTTATTTTTATATTCTGTTTTATATATTAGCTAGTTTTTAAATCAGTGAGTTCTGCTCACAACCCCCATTTTTTTAAAAAACACTAACAGTCCGGTATTAACTGATAAAAAAATAAGTTTCTAAACCTGCCAAGAGCATGGAAATCCCATGAAGTAATAGCACCATGTAGAATCCAGCCAGAACTATCTTGTGAATCTTACTGATTTCAAGTTGAATGCCAGATTCACTCAATTGTGAAAGCCAAGCATACATCCACCTTGTGTCAATAGATACTTGTCTACTTAGAGAACTTGTTTACCCTTATGAGATATATTACATACTTGTTGATTCTTTTTGCTTACTTTGTGCAATGCTTCTGATCAGATCACTTTCTTTTTTTATGCATTTTTCACAATGCATATATAAGACGGTTTGGTTTTTGTTTCATTATTGTTTGAATAGAATTTCCTATGGTTAAAGGCAATCAGCAATCTAAGTTTCATCTAAGCTCCAATCACATGCAATTTATAAAATCTTAGTAGAACACAGGCAGGTACTAAGTAGTAATCAACTTACTTTTGAAAGGACAGTTTGACTTTTTATTGTCCGCCACACTTATAAACCCAGTGAGTCGATTTAAATCATTGAGGCATGATTGCTTTTGAAAGACTTTTGATTTCCCCTCTTCTCCTGAAGTCTCTATTAACAAAATGAAAACAAAAGGTTTATTTAAAAATTAACAGAATTTCATGTCACAAAGGAAATTTTACTTATAGAAGTTAGTGATCAGATTAAAAACAACTTTGTTAGGAATAAGGGTCTTTGCAATTTGTTGGAAATATTCACAGAACAAACATTTGTAAGCAAACACAAATGTTTTTACTGAAGTATGGAATTATTCATTTCCTGTCCCTCATTAGAAGTAGGTGACTGTTTAACTCGAGTGTTGCTTACTTGCCACCAGTTTGCTCCCCAGAACTTTATTTGTTATAATGTATCATTAGAACAATCATTACTGAGATAGGAGACAGATATTTTTTGAATTGTTTATATTTTATTTAAGACATAAAGTCTGACTTTGAAGTTTAAAAATTTAAAAATGTTTATAACTACCTTTCATCACTTCTCTATTATCATTTTCTTTTTTTTTTAATCTCATAGTATACAGATTTCTGGAACATTCTAGTTTCCTATTTAAGTGTTTAATAAATTATAAAGAAAAGATAATTTATGATTTTTGCACACTGTAATCAAATAATTTGTTGAACTTTGACAGTTTGTTTACTGCATCTAGGTTTTTCCCTCAAAAATTTTGTTTTTTCTTATGTATGTGTCCTTGTGCACTAGTTATGTATTGCTGTTTAACACATTATCCCAAATCTTAGTTACTAAACAACAGCCATTTATTATCTCACAGTTTCTATACATCACAAATCCAGGAGAAGCTTAAACTAAGACCCTTGGCAGTAAATATCTCACAAAGCTACTCTCAGGGTCTCATTGAGGCTTTAGTCATCCGAAGGGTCCATGACAGAGTGAGTGGATCCTCTTCCACAGTCACTCAAGTGATTCTTGGCACAATTCAGTTCATCCAAGCCTACTGGAAGGAGGAGCTCAATTCCTTAATGGCTCTTGGCCAGAAGCTTCCCCCACTATCCTGTCACATGAATGTTTATTTAGCAGACTGCAACATGAAAATTGGCTTCAACAGAGGAAACAAGAGAGAAAGAAAGGATGAGCAAGAAAAAAGTCACAGTCTTTTATTATCTAATCTTTGTTGTTGTTGTTGTTCAGTCCTGTCTGATTCTATGCGACCTCGTGGACTAGAATAGGCCAGGCTTCCCTGTCCTTCACTATCTGCCAGAGTTTGCTATAACTCTGACTCATGCGCTTTGAGTCAGTGATGCCATCCAACCATCTCATCCTTGGTAACCCCCTTCTCCTCTTGCCCTCAGTCTTACCCAACATCAGGGCCATATCCAATGAGTAGGCTGTTTGCATCAGGTGGCCAAATATTGGAGCTTCAGTATCAGTCCTTCCAATGAATATTCAGGGTTGTAGCCTTTAGGATTGACTAGCTTGATTTCCTTGCTATCCAAAGGACTCTCAAGAGTCTTTTCCAACACCACAGTTCAAAAGTGTCAGTTACTTGGCACTTGGCCATCTTGACAGTCCAACACACACATCTGTACATTACTACTGAAAAAAAAAAATCACTTTGACTATATGGACCTTTGTCAGCAAAGTGTTATCTCTTCTTTTTAATACACTATCTAGGTTTGTCATAGCTTTTCTTCCCAGGAGCAAATGTCTTTTAATTTTATGGCTGTAGTCACCATCCACAGTGATTTTGGAGCCCAAGAATATAAAGTATGTCACTGTTTCCATTGTTTCCCCAGCACTTTGCCATGAAGTGATGGGGCTAGAGTCCATGATCTTAGTTTCTTGAATTGAATTGAGTTTGAAGCCAGCTTTTTCACTCTCTTGTTTCACTTTCATCAAGAGGCTCTTTAGTGCCTCTTTGATTTCTGCCATAAGGGTGGTATTATCTCCATATTTGAGATTATTGATATTTCTCCCAGCAATCTTGATTCCAGCTTGTGCTTCATCCAGCCCAACATTTTGCATGATGTACCCTGCATATAGGTTAAATAAGCAGAGTCACAATATACAGCCCTCACATACTCCTTTCCAAATTTTGAACCAGCCTAGCTTGAAGGAGTTTGAACAGCATTGTCTTTAAGGATTAGAAATAGCTCAGCTGGAATTCCATCACCTCTGCTAGCTTTGTTCATATTAATGCTTCCTAAGGGAAGCTATTAATCTCCAGTATAATTAATTGCAAACCAACTATCAAGGCAAGAAGTAGGACATGAAATCAGGAGGAAGAGGTCATTGAAGGAGATTTCAGAGACTGCCTACCACAATGTATGTGTGTTTTAGGAAATGAAAATTTCTTCTCTTAAAGCAATCTGAGTTTACTTTCTTTACTTCTCCAATACACCAAATATTTTAGAACCCAACACATGAGGAAGAAGAAATTTTAGCATGTACTTTGTCACCTGTAATATTTAGGAACAATATTTAGGAGTACAGCATAAAGTGTATTATGTTAAATATGCTCCTTTTGCCCATATATTACCTTGGAAAGGATATATTCACCTCTCTCTCCTTTTTCTCTGAAGTGCTAGTGATTTATAATGACTAAATTAAAGGATACTTAGAAGCCAAATTAAGGATTATTCTTTGGGGTATTTGTATAAGCTTATTAAAGTGTGACTAAGTGGTCCTGTGTGTATTTTCATAATCCTTAAACTTTTTTTTCCCCCCATTGTGTTATCTTTTTGTATTTGTGTGAACCAAATGTAGCTTTTGAAATAGAATCTTTTGGATAAAATACAAATCAATAGTAGCTTGCCAGTATAAAAAAGTCATATAGCAACATTTAGGGAAGAGGGTTTGATTGCAAGACAAGCCCTAAATAGATTTAAGTCTTTCGAAGGTAGTATACCTTTTCCTCATATCCAGCACATATGTCTCAGGTTTCAGTACCTGGGATCATAAATGCTTGGATAAATAGCCTGATCCCAATATTACTTCATTTTATGTAGGAATTTAGCCATTTACCAAGTGTCTAGAGATTTCCAGGGACATATATCTGTTCCAAAATCTTTTCTTGCTTTAACTTTCCTCTATTTACCATTTGGTTCCAGGTCAGAATATCTAACCACTTTTCTGCAAGTTACCCATTTTTGAGTCTTGTCACAGCCAAGTAGCTCTTTTCTAAACACTTAACTGAGCTGTGGACACCTATCCATATTTTTCAATATTTTTCAATTTTGAAATATTTTTCAATATTTCTGCAAAAACAGTGAGAGGTAAGGCAAGTTTGTACCTTTTAATAAAATGATGCTGAAGATGTATGATAGTGGTAAAACTTATGACACAAAGACATTTAAAATTTACTATGCAATATGGCTGTTGTCAAAGAGTATAAATCCATAATTTCTATTTTTTTTTAAGTAGGTAATGTATAATCTGTGAAAATGATAAACTTCTTACCTAAGCCCAGGCTGCCACCCTAAAACAGGAACTAGTGTAACACTCTACTTTGAAAATGCTCTTGGACATTTATACCCTATACTGAAAGCAGGCCTTAAATATAGGTCTTTGAGGAAAGAAAATATTTAGACTTCTCCTGAGCATAATGCCAGCCTCCATAGCCTAATAAGGACATCTACAGTAGACATTTACAATCTCTTCAGGAGAAAAACCTGTGTTCCAGGACTATGAGTGAATATCCTGTTCGTGTGTCTCTCAACATAGCAAGGTCTTCAACATTCAATGCTTAGTATATTAGAATGTTTTTCAAGTCTATCTTGAGTAGCATCACCATTCCATTTAAATAGAGACTTATAGTTTATCATCTAATGAGTGGCAACAACTAGGCTTGCATGCATCCTATCTTTATGTTCTTGATTTGAAGAACATAGTCACCTTCTGAAAAGTAACATATACATGCACACACTCACATAATCTAAGGATAAGCAATAATCAAAAGTATTCAATATTCTAGGTTCATCATTTGGAAAGTCTACTTCTTAGGCAACTTCTTTCATGATCATAAAGAGAAATACACTGATAAAGATAAACTGTTAGAATCTTAATTGTTTTCTATAAAGATCCAATGACTTTACAAAACATAAATTTAAAAATTAAAAATGAGTATTTGCAATAATTTTAAATGGTCACAGATATCCTGGTATACACATTCAGATTTATTCTTTCAAGTTATGATGAAAAGAAAGATTTATTTGGAATCCATCACCTTAAATCTATCTCACCCTGTGTTAGACACATTAATGGGTGAGCCCCCAAAGATGTTACTGTTCTAATCACGCAAATATGTGAATATGTTAAGGTATATGATGACTGGAAATTGAGGTTGTTAATAAGATGACACTGAAATGGGGAAATTATCCTGGATTGTCAAGGTAGGCCCAATGTAATCACAAGTGTGCTTTAAAGTATAAAAAAAGAGGCAGAAGTCAGTGCCAGAGAAGCACATACGGAAAAAGACTAAACTGGTTACTGCTGGTTTTCATGATAGAGAGGTGCCAAAAGCCAAGGCAGATTGCCAGCCTCTATAAGGTAAAAAACAAGGGGATAGTTTCTCCCTTTGTGTCTACAGAAGAAACACAGCTCTGCCACCATTTTTATTTTAGCTCAGAGAAACATATTAATGTTTTTCATTTCTTACCCCCAAACTAAAAGATAATGTATGCTGTTTTATACCCTTGGTTTTGTTGCAACTTATTATAGCAGCAGCAACAAGCAACTGATATACTATCCTTCAAATTTCTCTGCTACCAATGGTTATACCTCCTCCAGTATGTAAATCTCCACTTTCAATTTCTATATGACTTTGATGAGGTGACTCCTCTGTTAATGGAGACATGAATGATCTCATGACATTGTGAAGAATGTAAAATATTTAGAGAACATTTTTTAGTAAATAATACAAAAATATATATAGACCTGTTCGTCTTTTTTTTTTTTCCATCATATTACTGAGAGGCAAATGTACTTGTCTATGGTAAGTGGCATTTTAATTCTGGACCTCTCCACAAATTGGTGTGGGAATCTAGTCTACATTAGGTGAGTAGAATTTTTTCACTCAGTCTGATAGTCACAGCATTATAAAAAAATAAATAAATAAAAAACTAAATTAAAATATGTGGTATCATTGCCATTTATTTCAGCCAAGTTATTAATTTTATAGATATTATTTTCAGATGTATCTTTTAGAAACTCTTGTTTCCATATTCCTGTTTACCTCCTTGCCCAGTGATAATCTATTCTAACACAGCAGCCAAAGTGATCCTTTTAAAAGCCTATGTTAAGCCACATAATTTCTCTGCTCAAAAATCCTCAATGATTCCATCTAATTCTGAATAAAAGCCAAAATACTTAAATGTTGTATGGATGCTACATGTCTGATCTCCTCTTAACTATCTGACATCGTCCCCATAATTTTCTCTATTTCCATCACTTGGCTCAGGTCACAGAGCCTGTTATTAGCTCGCCCTTCTCAGGACACTTGCACTGTTTTTTCTACCTTGGATGCCCCTCTTTCATTATCCCTGTGGGTGGATTGCTCACCTCAGCTTTTCAGAGGGGCCTACTCTGGACACCTTATTTAATATTTTAACCCAATGCTCTGGACTCATTAGACACTGTCATTTCTTTTTCCCTCTGTAGCTGATTACTTTCTATCATACTGTTCACTTATTTATTTTGCTTTGTGATCCCTTACTCTAGGATTTATACACTAGTGTGGCAGTTTAGAAGTCTTTTTTCATTACTGTGTCTTGTTAGCAATAAGACAGATGCCTAGCTCATGCTTAGTAATCTTTATTAAATTAACTTTTAATTATTATTTGCCATAGATTCAAGATCTTAAGCATATCAGCTTCAAAGTTTTGAAAAAAACTTAGATGTCATCAAATTCATTCATTTGACTTCTCAGATGGAGTAAATGAGCCCAGAGAGATCACACAGCTATTTTCACCAAAAATAGAATTAGAAAGCTGCCCTGATTTTCTTAACTACTTAACAAAACTGAGTACAAGTCATTTACATAACTTTGTACTCATAGTAGCAAGCTATAACTCCTTCCAATCTTAAACATTTAGAAAAGACCAACCTATTGTGTTCATTGTATTTTATTTTATTCTTAATGGAGCTATTCACTTTAAATATGACATTCACTCTTATCTTTCAATACACTTTGTTAACAATATTATTTATTCAGTAAGTATTTTTAAGTGTTTGAGTGTCTCCTGTGGAGGCACAGATCACCAGTGGCTGCCATGGGGACAGGGACTCTGGCTCCAACAGACCTTGGAGTTGCTGCATGTGGCATAAATCTTCTTGGGGATGGTTGCCATTAGCCACCACCATAGAGCCACCAAGGAGATGACCCACAAATTGGAGAACAATTATATCAAAGAAGTTCTTGCACTGTTGCAAAAGTTCTAAGGCCCACAACAGATTCCCCAGACTGGGGATCTGGCAAAGGGACTAGGAAGCCCCAAGGATTTGACTTTGAAGGCCAGTGGGATTTTACTACAGAATTTCCACAAGACTAGGGAACAGACTCTTAGAGGGCACAAACAAAACCTTGTGCACAACAGGAGTGAGGAGAAAGGAACAATGACCCCACAAGAGACTGAGCTAGACTTGCCTGTAAGTGTCTGCTGTGGGGTCAGGAGCCCTGAATACAACAGTCCTGAGAGGAATGGTGCTGGCATAAGACCTTTTGAAGAGGTAATTACCAATATTACCCCTACCATAGTTTGGCCTCAGGCCAAACTACTGGGAGGGAACATAGCCCCACCCATCAATAGACAATTGTGTTAAAGATTTACTGAGCATGGCCCTGTCCATCAGAACAAGACCCAGATTCCCCCACAGCCAGTCCCTCCCATCTGGAAGCTTCTCCAAGCCTCTTATCCATCAGAGGGAAGACAGGATGAAAAACAAAATCACAGAACACTAAGCAAACTGATCACATGTACCACAGTTTGTCTAACTCAATGAAACTATGAGCCATGCCATTTAGGGCCACCCAAGATGGATGGGTCATGGTGGAGAGTTCTGACAAAACGTGGTCCACTGGAGAAGGGAATGGCAGGCCACTTCAGTATTCTTGCCTTGAGAACCCCATGAACAGTGTGAAAAGGCAAAAAGATATTATACTGAAAAATGAACTCCTCAGGTCGGTAGGTGCCCAAAATATGCTACTGGAGAAGATTATAGCAATAACTCAGGAAAAAATGAAGAGACTGGGCCAAAAGCAAAAAAAAAAAAAAAAAAAAATTCAGCTGTGGATGTGACTGGTGATGAAAGTAAAGCCTGATGCTGTAAAGAGCAGTATTGCATAGGATCCTGGAATGTCAGGTCCATGAATCAAGGTAAATTAGAAGTAGTCAAACAGGAGATGGCAAGAGTGAGCATTGACATTTTAGCAATAAGTTAACTAAAATGAACCAGAATGGGTGAATTTAATTCAGATGACCATTATATCTACTACTGTGGCCAAGAATCCCTTAGAAGAAATGGAGTAGCCATCACAGTCAACAAAAGAGTCTGAAATGCAGTGCTTGGGTTCAATCTCAAAAAGGACATCTCGTGTCCTTCCTGTGCTTCCCTTGCCTCCCCTTCAAGGGCGTCAGTGTTACCACTGAAGCATATGATGCTTTTGGATCCTCTTAGCACCCATATGTATCCAACTTATTTGCATAGGGTATAGATGCTCCATGGGATAAACATTTGATCAGTGGGAAACAGTAGCTAGCCTGTGATTTCTATCCTCCTAGAAAGTCTTTTGACCTCCTGGAAGACAGTTTTTCAAAATAAAGTGTTACATCACCTGTGTTACCAGCAGTGATTAGCTCAGTAACAGGCTGTAATACTGGCTCTGCTCTTCTCTGCTTCACTCCCCTTTTCCCTCACTCCTGACTCACTGGGGCTGCACTCCTAACAAAACTGTGGCATGCTAATGTTCATTTCAGGCTCCTCTTTTTGGGAAAGGCTCAGACACCACATTTAAGGATCCTGTAACCTAGAAAGAGAAGGTATATTCAGACCTACATCACTACTATAAAGCACCATGTGATATATTTTTGTTGTTGTTGTTGCTGCTGTTGTTCAGTCACTCAGTTGTGTCCGACTCTTTGAGACCCCATGAACTACAGCACACCTGGCTTCCCTGTCCTTCACTATATCCCAAAGCTTGTTCAAAGTCCAAGTCCATTGAATCAGTGATACCACCCAACTATCTCATCCTCTGTCACCCCATTCTCCTCTTGCCTTCAATCTTTCCCATCATCAGGGTCTTTTCCAATGAGTCAGCTCTTTGTATCAGATGGCCAAAGCTTCAGTTTGGCACCAGCTCTTCCAATAATATTAAGGGTTGATTTAACTTGGGATGGACTGGTTTGATCTCCTTGCTGTCCAAGGGACTCTCAAGAGTCGTCTCCAGCACCACAGTACAAAAGCATCAATTCTTCTATGCTCAGCCTTCTTTATTGTCCAACTCTCACATGATACAGGAACAATGTACTGGCTTGACTACTGGTAAAACCATCCCTACATGACTACTGGTAAAAGCACAGCTTTGACTATATGGATATTTGTCAGCAAAGCCAAGTCTCTGCATTTTAATATACTGTCTCTGTTTGTCATAGCTTTTCTTCCAAGGAGCAAACTTCTAATTTCCCAGCTGCAGTCACCATCCACATTGATTTCAGAGCCCAAGAAAATTAAATATAGCACTGTTTCCACATTATCCCAGTCAATTTGCCATGAAATTATGGGACAAGATGCCATGATCTTAGTTTTCTGAATGCTGAGTTTTAAGACAGATTTTTCACTCTCCTCTTTCAACTTAATCAAGAGGCTCTATAGTTTTTCTTCACTTTCTGCCATTAAACTGATATCATCTGCATTTGAGGTTGCTGATATTTTTCCTGGCATTCTTGATTCCAGCTTGTGATTCATCCATCCTGGCATTCACATTATGCACTATGCATATCAGTTAAATAAGCAGGGTAATAATATACAGCCTTATCATACTCCTTTCCCAATCTTAAGTTAGCCCATTGTTCCTTGTCCAATTCTAACTGTTGCTTCTTTTCCTTCATATAGGTTTCTCAGAAGGCAGGAGTTGTGGTCTGCTATCCCTATCTTTTTAAGAATATTCCACAATTTGTTGTGATCCACACAGTCGAATGTTTTAGAATAGTCAACAAAGCAGTAGATGACTTTGGAATTCCCTTGCTTTTTCTATGATCCAGCCTATGTTGGCAATTTGATCTCTGGTTCCTCTGCCTTGTCTAAATTTAGCTTGTACATCTGGAAGTTCTCAATTCATGTACTGTTGAAACCCAGCTTGAAGGATTTTAAGCATAATCTTGCTGGCATCTGAAATGATGATTGTACGATGATTTGAACATTCTTTGGCATTGCATTTCTTTGGTATTGGAATGAAAACAAACTGCCCATTACCATTCCTGAGATATCTTACTAAACACTTTAAAGAGTATGCAAGTTCAGAGAACAGGAGCTCATTTTTCATGTAGAAGGATGTTTGTTAAGAAAGTAAAATCCATTAGGTATTAAACTACTTTTGCTAGAAAGAGAATGATGAGTGTAACACAATATATAATGCCGGTGATGGTCATAGCATATCCAGCATGTGAGATATGAGTGCACAGGTTAAAAGGAGTTAATTCTGATTACATTTCTAAATACAGAAAGGTGTGTTTGTGTGAGCATGTATGCATGTGTATATGTGCGTGTGTGAAATATGTTGAAATCATCTTCCAAATTCTGCTATCTGTAGAAAATTCTAATGAATATCAATCATTTGAAATTTTAGACTGATAAAACAAAGTTAAACCCTGACTCTTGAAATGTGCAGTTTATCCTCTACTAAATTAAGCATTACAGCTTTTATCAAGAAGACAAGTGACCATGCTTTAGAGAAATAATTCAGTGATACCATTGAACACGTTTACACACTACAGAGCTAAAAGCAGTCATCTGGGTGCCAATATCCAGGAGTGTTTGTGAATTCTATAGACTCAAAAGAGATAATCTTAAATTGAAGCTTGACTTGGACAGTCAAGATCCTGACATTCAGAAAGCATGGTTCTATTTATTTCTGTTACAATATTCAATTGTATATTCAGTACTTCAAATAGAATTTTTTAAAAAGAAAAGCAAAAATAAGCAAACACAGCCAATGAGTCAGAAAAGCCCTTTAATGAACTCCAATCAAATTGAGCTGATTGCCATCCTCATATCTTTTAGTGGTTTACAAAACCAAATTGATTTTAATGACTCTGAGGTCTGATGAATGAATCACTCTGCTTAGAGATGGAAGTAGATTTTCTTAATTAAATATGATTGGTAAAAACTATAGGTATTTTTTAAGAGAAATCTACATTGCTGTCTTGATTCTCACTTCTGATTTATATTGTTTTTGTAGATCATTGAAAATCAAGATTACTTTCTAATTTTATATTTGTCTCATCAATGTCTTATTTTTACTCTATTTAATGTTCAAGTGACTGTGTCACATTTTTATTTAAATGAATATTACCTCACAGACTTTCTAAAATTTCACCTTGAATTTTAAAGTTTGAATCTAAATTTGAAGAATGAATAATTTGTGGGAAAAAAATCTAAGGAGAAATTTCATTCCATGTTATTTAATCTATTTGAATATTCTAATAAAAACAGGCAAGAATCAGAATGGTTGCCCAAAGTAAGGTTTTAAAATGCTACAAGTAGTTACATACATCTATTAACTATGTTTAAAATTGTCTTGAAGTTCATACATTTTTTTCAAAATCAGATCTGAGATTTTTAAATTGCATTTCTTACAACATGCCCCTCAGCATTCTCCTTGTCAAGGTCTCGCTCTATTAATTGAGAGTATTAAGATTAGAGAATTGTTGATGGATGAGAAAGCGTTAACTTTATAGTTTTCTTGTATGTTGTCACGGGCAAATTCCATTTCACATTATAGTTTTATGAACAAGATAAGAATAATAGCATGTTATCAGTTTATTTTATTTATCCAAAATCTCTACCTTCTATCCATTGTTTCCAACCCACCCAACATATATATTTCATATATGTTATTTCATATATGTTTCATATATATATATATTTAAATCAATCAAATTATTTAATTTTTTTCTCAGCCTACCAATGATTCCATAAGACTGTGGATAGGAGAATGTTGATGGCATTTTTAACATTAAGTATATTTTTCTTTTAGTGTATATCTATGAAATCTTTTCTCATTCATTAAAAAAAAAGGTTTTCTTTGATTATTTCTTCTAAATACTGTATAGTTTTAAATTTTATATTTAGGCATAGCATTCATTTAAAGTTAAATTTTGTAAAAAAAATAAAAATAAAGTTAAATTTTGTATAAATGAGAAGAATAGATCAAGGATTTTTTTTCATAAGGATGTTCAGTATTTCTGGCATCATTTATTGAAAATCAATTATTTTGCTGTCAATTCCCTTTAAATTATCTTAAAAAATAAACATATTTTTTTGTAAGTCTGTTTCTGTGCTATCTATTCCTCTGGGTACTTATAGTTTAGCAACAAAACATTTTAGCAACAAAACATTATTATAACTTTATGCTATCTTAAAATCAGATGTCATGAGGCCTTGAAATATAACCATTTCAAAGTGCTTTGGTTATTCTTTTTTTCATTTCTGTGGGTTCAATTAGGAATGTGTAGAATGTATAGATTAATTTAGGAAGAACTGGTGTTAACAAAGAGGAGTCTTCCAGACCAGGAACACAATATATATACCCATTACTTAGGAATTCTTTTCTTTTTTTGTGTGTTTCTTTCTAGCATACTTACCATGTACATATTTTGTTAGATTTAAGTCTAAATAATTCATTTTTGTTATTCTACATGAAATCATTTAAAAATTTTAATGTATAGAATTCATTGGAAGTTTACAATTGAACTTTGTATATATTTGTATATTTTCTAATGTATTTATTTTTGTAGATTCCATGTGATTTTCTTTATGGACAGCTGTGTACTTTTTAAGTAGAGATTTCTCTCTTTCTGACCTGGGAGTATTTTATTGATTTTTCTTGCCTTATTTTACTTGTTAGGACTTCCAATACAAGTTAGGTAGTATTAGAAAGCAAATGCATTCTTAGTTTTTCAGTCTTTATGAATACCATTATAATATTAGCTCTGAGTTTTTAATAGGTGACTTTTTATCAGGTTAAGGAAGTATCCTTTTTTGCTGAAAGTTTTCCTTGTAAAGTAATGTTGAATTTTATCCAATGTGTTTGTGTAGATCTATTGATGGTTCTTATTCTGATAATATCAATAATTATGTAGACTGAATTTCTAGTGTTAAGCAAGTTTACATTGCTGGAATGAACTTCACCTGGCTCTGATTTATCAAGCTTCATATATCTTGCTGAGCTCAATTGGCTAATATTTTGTTAAGAAATTTTGCATCTATGTTCACAAGGAGTTTTGATTAGATATTTTCTTGCTTCCCAGAGTATTTGTCTGACTTTGGTATAAGGGCAACACTGGCCTTATAAAATCGAGTGAAAGGTTGAGATTGACATATATACACTACTATGTATAAAATAGGTAACTAGTGAGAACCTACTGTGTAGCACAGGGAAGTCTACCCAGTACTCTATGATAACCTAACTGGGAAGGAAAGCCAAAATAGGTATATGCACAGCTGTAAGGGGATCTAACCAAGTAATTAGCCTCCAACTAATAAAAATAAATGGAAAAAAAAAAAAAGAAAGCTGAGTGCTGATGAATTGATGCATTTGAACTGTGGTGTTGGAGAACACTCTTGAGAGTCCCTGGGACAGCAAGGAGATCAAACCAGTCCATCCTAAAGGAAATCAGTCCTGAATATGCATTGGAAGGACTGATGCTGAAGCTGAAGCTCCAATACTTTGGCCACCTGATGTGAAGAACTGACTCATTGGAAAAGACCCTGATGCTGGGAAAGATTGAAGGTGGGAAGAGAAGGGGACCACAGAGGATGAGATGGTTGGATGGCATCACTGACTCAATGGACATGAGTTTGAGTAGTCTCCAGGAGTCTGTGATGGACAAGGAGGCCTGACATGTTGCAGTCCACGGAGTTGCAAAGAGTCAGGAACGACTGAGCCACTGAACTGAACTGAACTGAACCAATAGCTGATTCATTTTCCTGTACAACAGAAACTAACACAACAGTGTAAAGCAATTGTACTCCAATAAAAGTTCGTTGTAAAAAATCAAATAGGAGGTATTTCTTCCTCTTTGATTTTCTGGAAGAAGTTGTACAGAATTGTTTAGCTCTTTAAATATTTGGCAGAATTCCCCAGTGAATCCATCCAGCCTAAAATTGATTTGTGAAGATGTTTTAAATATAAATTTAATTTGATGACTGAATGTTGGATATGTCTAAAGTTATCTATTTCCTTCTTGAGTGCTTTAGTGGTTTTCAAGAAATTAGTCTGTATTTTTGGTGAATTTAGAAAGATAAAGGTTTTTCTTAGTATTTCCTTATCATGCTTTATATATTTTTTGGTTCATTCATTATATCCTCCATTTCATCATGATATTCACTTCTTTCTTTCTCTTCCTCTCTCTCTCATCAGTCTACCTGGAGGTTAATCATTTTTGTTTAAGGTCTCAGACCATTTATATAGATTTCAGCTGACTGGAATTTGAAGTTAGGTTTGTCTGTTTCTTAATCCATGCTGTGCTGGATAGTATACTGTGCTGCTCCTTTACATGTCAATTGCTTTACTTTAAATATAAATTCTGAAACCCATACTCTTTCTCTAGCATTTCTCTTATCTATTTTTACATCAATTTCTTTCTATAGCTGTTCATTGTATTCAAACACACCTGTGTTATTATTATCTACATGGTAATAATAGTACAGCAATAATGAGATTGATTTTGAGGCAAGGTCTGTAGAATCAACTTCATTATTTTATAAACATATCATATGCTTATCTCTTTTAATAAGTGCTTATCTCTTTTAATAAGTGCTTATCTCTAAGACTACTTATTTTCTTCAGAGATTAAGCTAAGTTGTTCTGTGGAATCTACTTTCCTATTATATGTTTCTGAGCTTTATAGTCCATTTATTTCTCTCTTAAAAAAAAGGATGTAAAAGACTTTTAATACTGCCATTCACCTCTGCCCTTGCAAAAGAATAAAAAAGAGTTCAAAGACTGAGAAGCTAGAAAACTCTTACTCTGTAGCCTGATCTTGGGTAAGTGCTTTTAAAAAGTTATAGTGATGTCCTGAGGTTGGCATGATTATATTTGTTACTGTTGCCTACATGAGTTCAGAAATATTTCTATTTAGTTCTTTAGTTCTATTTAGTTCTTTAGTTCACATGCTGACCTGTGACAACAAAGTCAGGGCAAAGCAGCGGTATTTATTACCAAAAGTGAATTCTGACATGTGACTCCTCCACTAAAAACAGTAGCCCCAGGATTCTAGTCCAAGCGCTTTGTGTTTGTATTTACTGCAAACTATTATTAATCTCTGGAGAAGGCAATGGCAACCCACTCCAGCATTCTTGCCTGGAAAATCCCATGGACGGAGGAGCCTGGCAGGCTGCAGTCCATGGGGTCGCTAGGAGTTGGCCACGACTGCGTGACTTCACTTTCACTTTTCACTTTCATGCATTGGAGGAGGAAATGGCAACCCATTCCATTATTCTTGCCTGGAGAATCCCAGGGAAGGGGGAGCCTAGTGGGCTGCCGTCTATGGGGTTGCATGGGGTCGGACACGACTGAAGCGATTTAGCAGCAGTAGCAGCAGCATTATTAATCTCAGCCTCTCACATGGATTCTATTTTCTCTCTTACTTTTCTCAGCTTTATCTTAAGGCTGCTCTTTTGAGCTTTCAAAAAGTAAAAGCTATACAAGATACAATTTTCAAGTTTGTAAATACCTTAACTGACTTAAAGTACAGACTTCAGACTATTTCTTTATGAACAATACAGCTGCATTGCCTTAATTACATTTCTACTTGTATCACAGAAATAAGCTGCTAAATTATAACTTTGAGTCAATCAAACTTAAATCTACTGCTTTGTCATCGTTCATCTAGCTTGTCACTTTATAATTTAAACTTTTATTCATTATCTCAGAACATACATATTCTCTTCAACATTTTTCATCTTAGAAGTATCTTCTTGCACTTCTGTAAACATGTTTGTAAACAAGTAATTCTCATTTATAGAAAATTTTATTAATAACAATCAAAGTAGTAATATCCATTATTGTTGTAACCTGGCTTTCAAAATGAAGCCTGAGAGTTGGAATGTTCTGCAGTTCATGTGATGTGTCTTATTTTGACAGTCAATACATACAAAATTTATTGTTGTGTTTAAAGCTACTACGGAGAGAGAGACAGAGGGAGAGACTGTTTTTTTTCCTGCATCTCCATTCTTCCTTTTTTTCTTTAATAGTTTTTAGGTCATATAAATTTTACCTATTATCTTTCAGTGAAGGTATACCACTATCTACAGCCAATAGTAATTTATTAATGTACAGAAAAATCAAATCTATTCAAATAGTGTATATAGTCACCATTTGAAAAGATAATTATTTTAATTAGGATTCAAATCAAATATAGTACTGGTGATAAAGTAGTGAATTAAAATATATACATGCCCTAATCTTGAGAGATTCATTATAGTTTCCCTATATATTTTTAGTTTGGAGACAGACTTAGGAAAAAATGATGGGAATTACTACTTGCAACATTTAAAAAAATATGCTTAATAATTTCTATTAAAAATATTGGAGTTTTAACATTTTAAGAAAATGTCCTCCCTAAAAATTGAACATAAAACAAGGCACTACACAAATGATTTTCACATTTTTTAGACTTGAGTGTGTTTGTTGACATCACAAATGTAGAAGTTACAAAAATGTAACATTAAGTGCACAGAAAATATGAACATGCATAAAAAGTTATGCGTTTGACCTAGAAAGCTTATGGTTTGCAAATGATAGGAGGGCTCCTAAGAAGTTTGAAGGGGTGTCAAATGATTGACTTGAAAATTAACCCTCTTAGACATGGACTTAAAAAATTGGTGGCTTAGAGGGTAAAGCATCCGCCTGCAATGCGGGAGACCCAGGTTCAATCCCTGAGTTGGGAAGATCCCCTGGAGAAGGCAATGACAACCCAGTCCAGTATTCTTGCCTGGAAAATCCCATGGACGGAGCAGCCTGGTAGGCTGCAGTCCATGGGGTCGCAAAGAGTCGGACACGACTGAGCGACTTCACTTTCCTTTCCTATGAAGTGTAATGATGGGTTTCTTGTCATTTGAAAAAACCCCAAGGTCTTTTTATTACATGCTTGGGAGAAAAACTTCTCAGTCAAATTCACTGTTTTAAAAGTTTTAGTTTCTATACTGGAGTTAAATCATGATGTTATTAACTACAGTAATGAAGGCTCTTAAGAAGTAATTTGTTGAGTCCTACTGAGGACAAAATGTAGTATTTTATAGGATGCATAGTTTATGCACAGCTGAACCTATACATAGCACTTTGAATGCAAACACAGTCTGAGTGCACTCTATAAAATGCTGCTATTTCCTGTACCTGTCTCTCTGCTTGCCTCTCCACTACTGAAAAAGGCTGCCTTTTGGTTGTGACTAGAGAAGCTATTTACAGACACTGGTGATGTTTGCGATAGACAGTTCACCTCACAGGATACCTAACACCTTTCTCAAAAAGAGATCTTCTCTGATTACGGTGCTGTGTCCCACTTTACTGTCTGACATTATTCTTTCTAAAGAGTCTATGGCTGTGAAGTTGCAAAGAAGTATAAGCAAAGAATGGAAAGACTGCTAAGTGGTCAGTATCTGATGCAAGCATTGAAACTCAGAGGGATTAAGTAACTCCAGCCACAGCCTCTATTCTGTTCCCCACAATATATTAATTTCTTGACAAGAATCAGACACAGAATTAAGATGACTGCTTCATTCTTTTGGGGAAGCAATATTGTTCCACTGTTCCTCAAATCAAAAGTCAAATTAGAGTTGATTGGAAATGAGTTGAATATTTTTGATAAATTTAGTTTTGCTTCTCTGAGTCTAGGGAGATAAATTTATTTGGCAATTTTTAAGTTAATTTCTTAATCTAAATAAAGAAGACAGTTATAGAATAGAATACAACTTAATAAATATATGGCCAGATAAAGTCAAATGTTCTTAGAGCTTTATCAAAGTTTCATAGTATAGTCTTTAGCCATGTTGATACTTTGCACAGAGACTGACTGTATTCATAATCTAAAATATATACTGGGTTTTTAAATCTCCCTTGTCAGTAGAATTCTGCAGTTAATCAATCCAGAGTATATTTATTTAAACTGTGGCTTCCTCAATTTTAGGAAGGCCACAATAAAGCAGATGGAAAGAATTAGTATACAGTAGGAATTTGAGCAATACTTACTGTGCTAGTATAAAAAAAGAAACAGTTTTCCACCCAATTCCAGTGTTATTTACCTAGTCTTCTGCTTCTGCCCATAGTGTTAAGCTGCAAAATGACATGTGTGACTAATTTTAAAATTTAACCATGTTGAAATTTTTTGTTTGATGTACACTATTAAATGTAAGCAACTTTATTCCCTTTGTTGTTTTGAAAATTTATTCAGTCACAAATGACTATGTCCAAGCACACATTTCAGATTGAATAAATTCATAAAACAAAATCTAAACAAACACATGTTCTAAAGGTACTCCAGTGCATTGAGGGAATGTTCCAATGTATTTGTTTTACTGCCAGCAGTTTATATTCCCTGCTAACTTAGGGACATAAATAAGTAGAGACTGAAAATTATCTTTATACAGCTTATCTATGTTAACTTCTTTTATCATACACCCATTATATATTTTAAGCATAGAATGCTAAAATCTGTTTTACTATACTGAAGTTCAAGTTCATCTAAACTTCTCATTTACTTTATAGTTATTATGATAAGTAAATTTAAAGATGTGTGTTATGATACAGTATGACTCAGAAAATAATTAATACTGTGTAGTGTTTCAGTTTAGACCTATATTTATCCCCAACCCACTTGGTTAGCTATCTCTATTCTTACCATTTTATTGATGAGAAATAACTTACTAATTTATTTACTAAATCACTGCTCCCTTGGTTTTTTTGTTTGTTTATTTGTTTTTGTTTTTTCATTTATTTTTATTAGCTGGAGGCTAATTACTTTATAATAATAATGTATGGCTTTTGCCATACATTGACATGCATCAGCCATGGATTTACATGTGTTCCCCATCCTGACCCCCCCTCCCACCCCTCCCCATCCCATCCCTCTGGGTGTTCCCAGTACACCAGCCCTGAGCACTTGTCTCATGCATCCAACCTGGGCTGGTGGTCTGTTTCACCCTTGATAGTATACTTGTTTCAAGGCTGTTCTCTCAGAACATCCCACCCTCGCCTTCTTCCACAGAGTCCAAAAGTCTGTTCTGTACATCTGTGTCTCTTTTTCTGTTTTGCATATTGGGTTATCGTTACCATCTTTTTAAATTCCATATATATGCATTAGTATACTGTATTGATCTTTATCTTTCTGGCTTACTTCACTCTGTATAATGGGCTCCAGTTTCATCCATCTCATTAGAATTGATTCAAATGAATTATTTTTAATGGCTGAGTAATATTCCATTGTGTTTATGTACCATAGTTTCCTTATCCATTCGTCTGAGGATGGGCATCTAGGTTGCTTCCATGCCCTGGCTATTATAAACAGTGCTGTGATGAACATTGGGGTGCACTTGTCTCTTTCAGATCTAGTTTCCTCAATGTGTATGCCCAGGAGTGGGGTTGCTGGGTCATATGGCAGTTCTATTTCCAGTTTTTTAAGGAATCTCCACACTGTTCTCCATAGTGGCTGTACTAGTTTGCATTCCCACCAACAATGTAAGAGGGTTCCCTTTTCTCCACACCCTCTCCAGCATTTATTGCTTGTAGACTTTTGGATAGCAGCCATCCTGACTGGCGTGTAATGGTACCTCATTGTGGTTTTGATTTGCACTTCTCTGATAATGAGTGATGTTGAGCATCTTTTCATGTATTTGTTAGCCATCTGTATGTCTTCTTTGGAGAAATGTCTGTTTAGTTCTTTGGCCCATTTTTTGTATCCCCAGTGAAAGCTATCCCAGTCACAGAACAAATGCCACCCATCTATCTTGTTCTTTCTTATTTGCACTGATATAACGAAGTCCTTCTCTCTTCTACTATAAATATGAGGTGTTTTCTGGGATGCTGTCTATAGTTGTTGTTGTTGTTTAGTGGCTAAGTTGTTTCTGACTCTTTGTAATCCCATGGACTGCAGCATACCAGGATTCCCTGTCCTTCACTATCTCCCAGAGTCTGGATGAAATAGTTAGATAGCATCACTGACTCAATGGACATGAATTTGAACAAACTCCATGAGATTGTCTATATTACTTGAAGTTTTTCAAAACATCCCTGCTTTTTTATCAGAAGCCTTCTTAAAACGTCTCTTTTCCCCATCAGTGTCTTTTCCATCAGTATAATATTTCTTTAATTTAAAAAAAAATATTGGAGTACAGTTGATTTACAATCTTGTGCTATTTTCCACTATCCAGCAAAGTGAATCAGTTACACATATATCCACTCCTTGTTAGACTCATTTTCCATATAGGCCATTACATGGTATTTAGTAGAGTTGCCTGTGTATGCAGTAGGTTCTTATTAGTTACCTGTTTTATATATGTGTACCTGCTCAATTGTGTCTGACTCTTTGCAACCCCATGGACTGTAGTCTGCCAAGCTCCTCTGTTCCTGAGATTCTCCAGACAAGAATATTGGAGGGAATTGCCTTTTCGTACTCCAGGATTTTATATATAGCAGTGTGTATATGTCATTTTCAATCCTACCACTGTCTGCTGTGTCTCCGTCGTTACAATTTTTTATTATAATTTTCTTTAACAATCAATTTGTGGTTAGAACAATAATTTGAAAATATTTATTTGAAACTAGAGGACAATTTTTTTATTTTCTCTAAGCCTGAATATTCAACAAAAATTTTAGCTCTTTTTCCCTTTTCCTTACTGGTAGGTTCTGAATTATGCAGAAACAATATTTTCTTATTTTCCTTATTGCTTGTAAAACCTGTGTAACAAATTGAAGAATGAGTGAAAAATATATCAGATGATTTCATAATATCATATAAAGAAAAACACCTAATTTCTATTCTCTTAGCATTCTAATTTAGAAATGCCTCAGAAGACCTAATTATTCTGACAGTACACAAAGGATATTTCTGTAGGAATTTCAAAATTCAACAATGTTTAACAGATTCTTTCATAGTCAGTGGCAGAAAAACCAGAACCAATTAAACATTATACAAATCTAAATAGCATTAATGATAAAAGATCTGGAAATTAAACTCTGCAAAACAATTATAGAAAAAGGATACTGTACATGAAGAAAGATACTTTACTGAAAACTTAGTTGTTTCCAATTCTTGAAGGTTAATTTTTTAAATTGACTTTTACAGCATAACTACAGAGCTAGTGATACTGATGTTGAAAAAAACAGCATACATTTGGGTTTCAATAAGGTTAAACTTTTCATTCTATTCATGGGGTTCTCAAAGCAAGAATACTGAAGTGGTTTGCCATCCCCTTCCCCAGGGGACCACATTTTGTCAGAACTCTCCACCATGACCTGTCCATCTTGGGTGGCCCTACATGGCTCATAGTTTCATTGAGTTAGAGAAATCTGTGGTCCATGTGATCAGATTGGTTCATTTTCTGTGATTGTGGTTTTAAATCTGTCTGCCCTCTGATGGAGAAGGATAAGAGGCTTATGGAAGCATCCTGATGAGAGAGACTGACTGAGGGGGAAGCTGGGTCTTGTTCTGATGGGCTGGGCCATGCTCGGTAAATCTTTAATCCAATTTTCTGTTCCCTGCTATTTACCTGGGGCCAAACTATGGTGGAGGTAATGAAGATAATGGTGACCTCCTTCAAAAGCTCTCATGCATGAAATGCTACACTCACTGGCCTCAACCGCTCAGCAAACCACCACTGACCCACACCTCTGCTGGAGACTCCTGGACACTCCTGGGCAAGTCTGGGTCAGTCTCTTGTGGGGTTACTGCTCCTTTCTCCTGGGCTCTGGTGCATACAACATTCTGTTTGTGCCCTCCTGTGTAAGTTCTGACTCTATGGTGGGGTTAATGATGACCTCCTCCAGGAAGGCTTATGCCATAACCAAGTCTGCTGCAACCAGAGCCCCTGCCCCTGTGGCAGCCCACTGCTGACCCGTACCTCCATAGGAGATGCTCCAACAGTTCTGTCTCAGTCTCTATGGGGTCCCTGGGTCCTGGTGCACACAAGGTTTGTTTGAGCCTTCTGAGCATCTCTGGTGGGAATGGATTTGATTCTAAACTTGAATTCACCCCTCCTACTGTCTTGCTGGGATTTCTCTGACCTTAGACATGGAACATGTCCTCACAGCCACTCCAGAATCATGCAGCTGCCACTCCAGCCCAGCATAGCTAGAAAAAGGTAGGACACTGAAAGATGAATCCCATGTCAATATGTGTCCAGTATGCTACTGGAGATCAGTAGAGAAATTCCTCCAGAAAGAATAAAGAGACAGAGCCAAAGCAAAAACAACACCCAGATGTGTATGTGACAGGTGATGGAAGTAAAGTCTGGTGCTGTAAAGTGCACTATTGCATAGGAAGCTGGAATGTTAGGTCCATGAACCAAGGCAAATTGGAAGTGCTCAAACAGGAGATGGCAATACTGAACATCAAAATTTTAGGAATCAGCGAACTAAAATGGACTGGAATGGGTGAATTTAACTCAGATGACCATTATAACTACTGTTGTGGGCAAGAATCCCTTAGGAAAAAGTGGAATAGCCATCATAGTCAACAAAGGAGTCCAAAATGCAGTACTTGAAAGCAGTCTCAAAAAAGCCAGAATGATCTCTGTTCATTTCCAAAGCAAACCATTCAATAACATGGTAATCCAAATCTATGCCCCGATCAGTAATGCTGAAGAAACTGAAGTTGAACGGTTCTATGAAGACCTGTAAGACCTTCTAGAAATAACACACCAAAAAAGATGTCTTTTTCATTATAGGGGACAGAAATGCAAAAGTAGGAGGTCAGGAAATACCAGAAGTAACAGGAAAATTTGGCCTTGGAGTACAGAATGAAGAGGACAAAGGCTAATGAGGTTTTGCCAAGAGAACGCACTGGTCATAGCAAACACACTCTTCCAACAACACAAGAGAAGACTCTACACATGGACATCACCAGGTGGTCAACACCAAAATCAGATTGATTATATTCTGTGCAGCCAAAGGTGGAGAAGCTCCATACAGTCAGCAAAAACAAGACCGGGAGCTGACTGTGGCTCAGATCATGAACAACTTATTGCCAAATTCAGACTTAAACTGAAGAAAGTAGGGAAAGCTACTAGAACATTCAGGTATGACCTAAATCAAATCCCTTATGCATATACAGTGAAAGTAGGAAATAGATTCAAGGGATTAGATCTGATAAACAGAGTGACTGATAAACTATGGATGGAGGTTTGTGACATTGTACAGGAGACAGGAATCAAGACCATCCCCAAGAAAAAGAAATGCAAAAAAGCAAAATGGCTGTCCGAGGAGGCCTTAAAAATAGCTGTGAAAAGAAAAGAAGGAAAAAGCAAAGGAGAAAAGGAAAGAAGTAGCCATTTTAATACAGAGTTCCAAAGAGTAGCAAGGAGAGATAAAAAAGCCTTCCTCAGTGATCAGTGCAAAGAAATAGAGGAAATCAATAGGATGGGAAAGACTAGAGACCTCCACTAGAAAATTAGAGACACCAAGGGAATATTTCATGCAAAGATGGTCTCAATAAAGGACAGAAATACTATGGACCTAACTGAAGCAGAAGATATTAAGGCGAAGTGGCAAAAATACACAGAACTATACAAAAAAGATTTTCACAACCCACATAATCACGATGGTATGATCACTCACCTAAGCCAGACCTCCTGGAATGTGAAGTCAAGTGGGCCTTAGGAAGCATCACTACAAACAAACCTAGTGGAGCTAATAGAATTCCAGTTGAGCTATTTCAAATCCTGAAAGAAGATGCTGTGAAAGTGCTGCACTCAATATGACAGCAAATTTGGAAAATGCAGCAGTCGCCACAGGACAGGAAAATGTCAGTTTTCATTCCAATCCCAAAGAAAGGCAATGGCAAAGAATGCTCAAACTACCACACAATTGCATGCATCTCACACACCAGTAAGTAATGCTCAAAATTCTCCAAGCTAGGCTTCAACAGTACATGAACCATGAACTTCCAAATGTTCAAGATGGGTTTAGAAAAGGCAGAGGAACAAGAGATCAAATTGCCACTATCCTTTGGATTATCGAAAAAGCAAGAGAGTTCCAGAAAAACATCTATTTCTGCTTTATCGACTATGCCAAAGCCTTTGACTGTGTGGATCACCACAAACTGTTGAAAATTCTGAAAGAGATGGGAATAGCAGACCATCTGACCTGCCTCCTGTGAAATCTGTATGCAGGTCAAGAAGTGACAGTTGGAACTGGACATGGAACAAAAGACTGATTCCAAATAGGGAAAGGAGTACATCAAGGCTGTATATTGTCACCTTGCTTACTTAACTTATATGCAGAGGACATCATGAGAAACACTGGGCTGGAGGAAGCACAAGCTGGAATCAAGATTGCCGGGAGAAATATCTATAACCTCAGATATGCAGATGACACCACCCTTATGGCAGAAAGTGAAGAAGAATTAAAGATCCTCTTGATGAAAGTGAAAGAGGAGAGTGAAAAAGTTGGCTTAAAGCTCACCATTCAGAAAACTAATATCATGGCATCTGATTCCATTACTTCATGGCAAATAGATGGGGAAACAATGGAAACAATGACAGGCTTTATTTTTGGGGGCTGCAAAATCACTGCAGATGGTGATGTAGCCATGAAATTAAAAGACTCCTTGGAAGGAAAGTTATGACCAACCTTGACAGCATACCAAAAAGCAGAGACATTGCTTTGCCAACCAAGGTCCATCTAGGCAAGGATATGGTTTTTCTAGTAGTCATGTATGGATGTGAAAGTTGGACTATAAAGAAAGCTGAGCACTGAGGTATTGATTGTTTTGAACTGTAGTGTTGGAGAAGACTCTTGAGTCCCTTGGACTACAAGGAGATCCAACCAGTCCATCCTAAGGGAAATAAGTCCTGAATATTCCGTTGAAGGACTGATTATGAAGCTGAAACTCCAATACTTTGGCCACCTGTTGCAAAGAGCTGACTCATTTGAAAAGACCCAGATGCTAGGAAAGATTGAGGGCAGGAGGAGAAGGGGATGACAGAGGATGAGGTGGTTGGATGGCATCACTAACTCAATGTACATGAGTTTGAGTAAACTCCGAGAGTTGGTGATAGACAGGGAGGCCTGGTGTATTGCACTCCATGGGGATGCAAAGAGTCAGATACGACTGAGCAACTGAACTGAACTGAAATGAAGATTAAGCTGCATAATTAATAAATGTGTATATTCTAATTGCAATTTTTGTGAAAATGATCTAATATTTCTGGACATTTGTAAGCAGAGAAAAGCTTACTAGAAATCAGTGATATTGTAGATGTGATTTTTCCTTTATTGTAATGTTGATTGTATAATAGATATTCAGGTTTATACCTACCCACCATTATTTGGTCCTTTAGTTTTCATACATATAATAGCTGAGAAGTGTTGGTTCTGTGTTTTCTTTATTTTATTGTCCTGGAAATACATATCTTTGGCTTGTAGAAGGTCATATGAGTTCAAGTAATTCATAGTGATAGTGTATTCTATTTCAGTAATGAAGGTAACCTGTTTTCAAGTTTGAAAGGTGCATATTTGTCAGATTAAATGTCTGAAAGGGAATGTCACTAGATCTAGTCTTACTGTCACTATCGGAAAGAAATGGTAGTAGGTTGCTCTTAATGCTACTATGATAATATATTGCAATGAATTATTGAAAGAAAAGTGCTTTTATCTTTTGAGTGATATGTAGGTTAATCAATGATACTGAACTCCTCTTGACTAGTCTTTCAGTTTCAGCCTGAGTTGTAATAACAGGCAGACTCTTACCTGCTTAGCAGATATAATAAGTAGATGAGTCAAGAAAGTGGACTTCAAAATAATCCAAAGGCTCTTCTGAATACAGTAGGTGCACAAAGTCAAACACTGGAATGTAGCTCCTTAGATACAGATGGTCCAATGTCCCGGTTTCCCCACATCAGACACAGTTATACCTGTTCTACACTTATTCACAGCACCCCATTACACTCTCAAAAGTATTCTCATTTGGAAAAAACAAAGTTGAACAGTTCTGGTGGCTCAGGCAGTAAAGAATCTGCCTGCAATGCAGAAGACCTGGGTTCAGTCCCTGAGTCAGGAAGATCCCCTGGAGAAGGAAATGGCTACCCACTCCAGTATTCCTGCCTGGAGAATTCTATGGACAGAGGAGCCTGACAGGCGACAGTCCATGGGGTCGCAAGAGTTGGCCAAAGTAAGACATGACTATACTAATACTTCCGCTTTCCTCCTCCTACTAATCATAAAATCTGAAATGAAAATAATTAGGTGGTGGTCGATTAAAAGAAAGCTGAAAAATCAGGTCATTAAGTAAAGAAGTAAAAGAAATAAGATTGAAACTTATTGCTTTCTGTTGTTTATTGCTTATTTTTTTAGCTCACATTACTCAAAATTTCATTTTGTTCTAGACTATGTATATCTTTCAATGCCAGTTAGGAAAAACACTTCTTTGCCTCTTCCACTTTGTGGCAGTAAGCTATGACAGGGTGGGAACAAAAGCTAGAGGGGAGGTATAATTCAGATTCTTTTGCCACAAACACGCTGAATTTAGTCTATGGCCGTTATGGAGGCTCTTATTTTCTATAGCAGCCAATAGATAATGAATAGGCTAATAATAACATGCAGAGTACATCATGAGAAATGCTGGCCTGGAGGAAGCACAAGCTGGAATCAAGATTGTTTGGAGAAATATCAATAACCTTAGATATGCAGATGACACAACCCTTATGGCAGAAAGTGAAGAAGAACTAGAGACTCTTGATGAAAGTGAAAGAGGAGAGTGAAAAAGTTGGCTTAAAGCTCAACATTCAGAAAACTAAGATCATGGCATCTGTTCCTATCACTTCATGGCAAATAGATGGAGAAACAGTGGAAACAGTGGCTGACTTTATATTTTTGAGGGCTCCAAAATCACTGCGGATGGTGATTGCAGCCATGAAATTAAAAGATGCTTACTCCTTGGAAGGAAAGTTATGACCAACCTAGACAGCATATCAAAAAAGAGAGACATTACTTTGTCAACAAAGGTCCGTCTAGTCAAGGCTATGGTTTTTCCAGTGGTCATGTATGGATGTGAGAGTTGGACTATAAAGAAAGCTGAGTGCTGAAGAATTGATGCTTTTGAACTGTGGTGTTGCAGAATACTCTTGAGAGTCCCTTGGTCTATAAGGCGATCCAACCAGTCCATCCTAAAGGAGAGCAGTCCTGGGTGTTCATTGGAAAGGCTTATGTTGAAGCTGAAACTCCAATACTTTGGTCATCTGATGTGAAGAGCTGACTCATTTGAAAAGACCCTTATCCTGGGAAAGATTGAGGGCAGGAGGAGAAGGGGGTGAGAGAGGATAAGATGGCATCACCGACTCAATGGACATGGGTTTGGGTGGACTTCAGGAGTTGATGATGGACAGGGGGGCCTGGTGTGCTGCGGTTCATGGGGTTGCAAAGAGTCGAACACGACTGAGTGACTGAACTGAACTGAACTTAATAATAACATAACATATTGTTATTTCAAATCTTTGAGTGGTAGGTAATATAGTCTTGAGAGAGACTATATTTCACTCAAATTTAACCCACAGTGAGAATCAAATCATCAGTGTTATTAAATAACATTAAACATGATTAATTTTTAAACTAGCAGTATCCATCACAATAATTTTCCAATGCTATTTATTGATTTCTCAGTGTTTGTAACCCTCAGAGGCAAGCTCCTGTCACTAGATAACTGATGTTTGGCTTAGTGATTTTAAAAAGAATCACCTCTTGATCCTTCTCCAGAGTGGGGACTGACAACATTGATTGAAATCAGTGCAGCCAGAGGAAGAAGGATTAGTCAGACTTTTTCTTGGTGGGATCATGTTAATGTCTTTGTGAACTGCTATCTTATGCAAGATGTAGTATTCAATTAGGGTTGTTAGTAACTGCTAGAACTTCTTAAATATTTCCTTGTGAAAGACATATCACTAGCAGTTCTTTCTCATTTATTCCTCACAACAATAGAAGGTAGATATTATTTTTATCATAATTATTATAATTATCCTTATATGCATTTTACAGAAAATAAAATTGAGACTGAAAGAGATCAAGCAATGGACCTTTTAAAGGAAATGAATATTTATTTCCTAGTTGATAATAGTGTGTGGAGTAGGTTTATTTCCAACTCTCCTCTATCCATTCAAGAATAAGTGCAAAATATTGGAATAAAACATAACATTATTTACTATAAATAAATAAACAATAAGCTGTTTCTATAGCATGATATTAAATTTCTAGCACTATGAGGAGTATATTTGCAAAGCTTTTGTTTCACTGGTTAAGCATTGGTTTCTAATTGTAGAAAAAGATAACTTCCCCTTGGTGAATTGTCTGCCTTTCTTCTTCTCTGGAGTAAAAAAAGATACTCAGTGACTGTGAAGATTTAAGACAAAAATCTATAGCCATGTCTCCACAGTCAATGCCAAGTTATTTTTTCCCAAAACTAGGGCACTTCACACCGGGATGTCTAGCTCAAGAGATGAAATTTTAAAACTCAGGAAATTGTAAAAACAGGTGTTTATTGCAGAGATTTTATTATTTTTTCAGTGATCTTTTGAATTATTACAGTTCATTATCTGAGAGAACACTGATGAATTTCCATTCAAGCACTCTAAGAATTATGGTAACTTCACACACACTCACACACACACACACACACACACACACACACACACACACAAACTCTCATACTAATGCCTTATTCTGGCTTCTATAGGGGTGATCCTGGCTATCTTGAAAGGGGATGTAATCAGGGGTTAAATATTTGAAGTGGTCCAGTTTAGTATCCAGGAGGAAGCCATAACTGTAAGAATTAGCAAAATTAGAGCTGAGAAACAATCTAGATACTATAGTAAAATGCTGATGATGAAAAAAGAAAAAGAAGAGTAAACCAATAGGAGCAAAATTCACAGACTTGGCAGAATATCAGAAAGCAGAGGCAATAAGAAACAGTAGCAAATGGATTAATTGTGAGAAGGGAAATTGGTTTTACATCTGAAACCTCCTTCAAAATATTTTACATCTGAATGTTTTAAATGTGGATGCTCCCAACTCTAGTTTAATGAAAACGATATATGATCACCATTATTGTATTATATTAATAAAATTAATTAAGTAGACAGTCATTTCTAAGGAATATTACCAAACTACTTTATTCCAAAGCTACTGACATTTCTACACTCATATCTTATTACCTTGGTTTATCATGTTTTAATTTACTTGCAGAGAAAAGTTAATTTTTACAGTTTTGATTAATTCTCGCTGAAATTTTTAGGTGTTTAGTACATAATAAGAAGTTCTCTTGGATGCATACAAATTGTTTCCTTGTCCAAGGAAATTCTGCTCTAAGAATGAAGGTGATGCATCAAAGAAACATATACACACGCATGTACTCTATCCTAAGAAATTAAATGGAAAAGAGACAACTATAAATTTGGTGAAAATGGTCATGATTTCAGCAATCTTTTTTTTTCTGTGTAAACTCCTTGTAAGTTCTTTATGCCATCAGAACTGAAACTTTTTTGCCTTTCTATATACTTATATAGATATTTATGATATTTATTAAGTTATATATCATAGCATCTCAATGAAAACTATTCAACAGTATAAGATTCAGCATATTTGTCACATTTTAACCTGGGATTATTTCCTTTATTGG
Source organism: Odocoileus virginianus (assembly GCF_023699985.2). NCBI lineage: Eukaryota > Metazoa > Chordata > Mammalia > Artiodactyla > Cervidae > Odocoileus > Odocoileus virginianus. The sequence goes on from NC_069680.1 coordinate 38,309,081, forward strand.
GTGCAAAGAAAAGCCATGTCCCTTGGCTTTCTATCTTGCATCCCTAAAATCCATTCTGCATTGTTGCCATAGTGATTTATCTACAATTTGAAACTGACCTTTCTATTTTAGCATGCCTATGGCTTTATTGTGATCATCTACTTGGCATACAACCTGTCACTTAAATCACAGTTCTAGCTTGCTTCCCTGGCCTTATAATCCAGCCTGTTACAATTTGATATTCAAGTTACAATACTATAGATATGTTATTGGCTCCTCAAACACATCTATGTCTTTTACAATTGCCTACATTTGCTCATACTTTTCTCTTGCCTAAAACATGATAACTCTTAATATTTACTTATCTAACTCATTACCTACATTTAAGATTTATATTAGACAGTGTGTTCTCCAAAAAGATATTCTTGATCCGCTGGACTAGGATAAGTGCCCTTGCTCTGAGTTTGTATCCTGTTGGTGCTTGCTGTGTGCGTTTTGTTGCTCAGTCATTTCTGACTCTGCCCACCAGGCTCCTCTGTCCATGGGATTCTCCAGGCAAAAATACTGGAGTGGGTTGCCATTTCCTTCTCCACTGTTGGTCCTTACCTTTCTCAAAATTATTTTTTATGTGTTTCTTTATTCAATTAGATAGCAAATTCCCTGATGTTAGAGCATATGTGTTTTTCATCTTTGAATGCTTGTTACTGAGCATTATTTCTGACAGACTTGGGGGTAAGGCATAGTTACTGAAATGAAAAGTGAAAGTGAAAAGTCCTGTCAGACTCTTTGTGACTCCATGGACTGTACTGCATCAGGCTCCTCTGTCAATGGAATTCTCTAGGCAAGAATACTAGAGTGGGTTGCCATTCCCTTCTCCAGACCTAGGGAATTTTCCAGACCTAGGGGCTGAATCCGGGTCTCCTGCATTGAAGGCAGATTTCCTACCATTTGAGCCAACAGGGAAGCCCATTGAAGTGAAACAGTCAACATTTTTAACGAAATCAGAATCAGAATTTTGTCACAAACCAGTATAGAGTATTTCTTGACTTCAGTGGCTTCCTCACACTTTACACACACACAAAAAAATCATTCTGAGTTTTAGATTTAACAAAAATTTTCTCTCTCCCTAATGATATAAAAGATTTATGATAGGGATTTATTCATAAGGATATGGAGGTCAAGAAATCCAATAATCTACAGTCTGTAAACTGGTGAACAGGAAAGTCAGTGGTATAATTCAGTCAGAGTCCAAAGATCTAAGAATTGATGAGGCAATGGTAGAAGCCCCAGTCTGACTCTAAAGGCCCAAGAACCAGGAGTGACAGTAACCAAGGGTAGGAGAAGTTGGATGTCCCAGCCCTAGCAGAAAGTAAACTGGCCCTTCAGTTCAGTTCACTTGCTCAACCATGTCTGACTCTTTGTGATCCCATGGACTGCAACACACCAGGCTTCCCTGTCCATCACCAACTCCCAGAGCTTACTCAAACTCATGTCCCTGCAGTCGGTGATGCCATCCAACAATCTCATTTTCTGTCACCCCTTCTCCCACTTTCAATCTTTCCCAGCATCAGGGTCTTTTCTAATGAGTCAATTCTTTGCATCAGGTGGCCAAAGTATTGGAGTTTCAGCTTCAGCATCAGTCCTTCCAATGAACATTCATGACTGGTCTCCTGCAGGATGGACTCATTGGATCTCCTTACAGTCCAAGAGACTCTCAAGAGTTCTCACATCCAAACATGACCACTGGAAAAACCATAGCCTTGATGAGACAGAACTTTGTTAGCAAAGTAATGTCTCTGCCTTTTAATATCCTATCTAGGTTGGTCATAACTTTCCTTCCAAAGAGTAAGCATCTTTTAATTTCATGGCTGCAATCACCATCTGCAGTGATTTTGGAGCCCAGAAAAATAAAGTCAGCCCCTGATTCCACTGTTTCCCCATCTATTTGCCATGAAGTGATGGGACCAAATGCCATGATCTTAGTGTTCTGAATGTTGAGCTTTAAGCCAACTTTTTCACTCTCCTCTTTCACTTTCCTCAAGAGGCTTTTTAGTTCTTCTTCACTTTCTGCCATAAGGGTGGTGTCATCTGCATATCTGAGGTTATGGATATTTCTCCCAGTAATCTTGACTTCTAGCTTGTGCTTCAGCAGTCCAGCGTTTATCATGATGTACTCTGCATATAAGCTAAATAAGCAAGGTGATAGTATACAGCCTTGATGTACTGCTTTCCCTATTTGGAAACAGTCTGTTTTTCCATATCCAGTTCTAACTGATGCTTCCTGAATTGCATACAGATTTCTCAAGAGGCAGGTCTGGTGGTGTATTCCCATCTCTTCCAGAATTTTCCACAGTTTATGGTGATCCACACAGTCAAGACTTCGGTATAGTCAACAAAGCAGAAATAGATGTTTTTCTGGAACTCTCTTGCTTTTTCGATAATCCAACGATATGGGCAATTTGATCTCTGGTTCCTCTGATTTTTCTAAAGCCATCTTGAACATCTGGAAGTTCATGGTTCATGTATTGTTGAAGCCTGGCTTGGAGAATTTTGGGCATTACTTTACTAGCGTGTGAGATGAGTGCAGTTGTGTGGTAGTTTGAACATTCTTTGGCATTGCTTTTCTTTGGGATTGGAATGAAAACTGACCATTTCCTGTCCTGTGGCCACTGCTACATTTTCCAAATTTGCTGGTATATTGAGTGCAGCACTTTCACAACATCATCTTTCAGGATTTGAAATAGCTCAACAGGAATTCTATCACCTCCGCTAGCTTTGTTCGTAGTGATGCTTCCTAAGGCCCACTTGACTTCACATTCCAGGAGGTCTGGCTCTAGGTGAGTGATCACACCATCATGATTATCTGGGTCATGAAGATCTTTTTTGTACAGTTCTTCTGTGTATTCTTGCCACCTCTTCTTAGTATCTTCTGCTTCTGTTGGGTCCATACCATTCCTGTCTTTTATTGAGACCATATTTGCCTGAAATGTTCCCTTGATATCTCTAATTTTCTTGAACAGATCTCTAGTCTTTCCCATCTACTGGTTTCCTCTATATCTTTGCACTGATCACTAGAAAGGCTTTCTTGTCTCTCCTTGCTATTCTTTGGAACTCTGTATTCAAATGGGTATATCTTTCCTTTTCTCCTTTCCTTTTCACTTCTCTTCTTTTCACAACTATTTGTAAGGTCTCGTCAGACAACCATTTTGCTTTTTTGCATTTCTTTCTCTTGAGGATGGTCTTGATCCCTGTCTCCTGCACAGTGTCACAGACCTCTGGCCATAGTTCATCAGGCACTCTGTCTATCAGATCTATTCCCTTAAATCTATTTCTGACTTCCACTGTCATAAGTGACTTGATTTATGTCATACCTGAATGTTCTAGTATTTTCCCCTACTTTCTTTAAATCTGAATATGGCAATGAGTTCATGATCTGAGCCACAGTCAGCTTCTGGTCTTGTTTTTGCTGACTGTATAGGGCTTCTCCACCTTTGGCTACAAAAAATATAATCAAACTGATTTCAGTATTGACCATCTGGTGATGTCCATGTGTAGAGTCTTCTCTTGTGCTGTTGGAAGAGGGTGTTTGCTATGACCAGAGGGTATTTTCTGTGTTTAAATGACTTAGAAGCATTTGAACCAGGTTTGGCAGGCATCACAGTTGAGGACTTTTGGATGACAAAGATGGCTTGGATGACAAATATCTCATTTCCACCCCTTTTCCCTGGCAGATGTAGCAACTGATTCATAGCTTTTATTTCTTCTCAACAATGCACACCCTTAAAATCCTTCTAAACACAGAATCTATGTAGCACTTACCTATTGAGGAGATTTGACACCAAAATAAAGCCAAAGGAAACATTCCGTTAAAATGCACCAAGTAGTCTCCTCTGATTTTCCTTGGGTGGCCCCATGTTACTGTATCTATGAGTGATCTTGTAACTGTTTCAAAAAACTCATTTACATATTATTTTTATATCCCTTCCTAGTTTCCAAATTTGTTAAATTTTCTTCTAGCCCATGAAATCAATCTATCTGGGAGTGATTTCTAGCCAATAGAATGCAAACTTGGTTTTCTTACATTTCTGTTTGGATGACTTACCCTTTCTTTAGACGACTGTGACTAGGTTGAATTATAGGATGATGGTTTCAGATAAACATGGACCTATTTTTTCCTCCTGATTGCTTCATCACTTATAAGCATCACCCATCCCATATATTAAGGCTTTCTCTCCAGGTAAGTGTTGATTTAAGAGTCTCTCTGCCAATTGTAATGAGAGGTGCAGAATGCCACTCAATTGAGAAATGGGCAAGTGACTAAATTGTATCTCAGTGTCTTACAGAGTAAAGAATTACCAATAAGTTAAAGATAATTTTTATGTTAAAAAAAAACTTTTCTCTCTCTCTGCCTTCCTTCTTTGCTTTTTTTGATATATCTTGGAGGTTAGAAAAGGAATGAGCAAAGTTATAACAGAAACATTTCTAAAAGGGTTGAAAATTGCAATCATGGAATAGTTATAGAAGGAAAAACAAAATAAAAATATAAGGAGTGATTGTGCTGAAATAGAATTTAAAGTAGAAATTTAGTGTTGAAATTAAAATACCTTAGTAGTTATTTATGAGAAATAATATGTTATAAATGAGTAATGGGAAGGTTTTAGCTTTCAGCTGCCAATGTTATTTCTCTTTTTTCTTTTTCATGATGCCCATACCAGATTTAAAATAAAATTATTGCAAATATGTAATATTTTGTAGCTAACTAATAAAAATTATATGTTCCTGTAACTTAATCTTAAAAATAATTTATAGCATTTATTGTTAATATTAACATGTTTCTCTCAATGAGAGTTTACTATTTTAAGTTAGTTTATTATAAGCTCTGTTCACTTATTTTTAGTTAGCTAGATTTTGACACATTTTTCTTTAGGTCATTTTCCTCACTTTGGGACAGAAGTCATGTCCTCTTATAATGTTTACCACATATAATACAGCAGTATACTAATTTATTTTGACAATTAGTCTAAAGTGTTTGCTTGCTGATTTCTCAGGTTTTATCAGTGAAAGAATTGCTTTTAGAACTTGAGTGAAATGTTGAGTATTATCTTGTCCCATTCACTATTGACATTAATCATGTTTTATAATTTGAAGTTATTATTCTACATCCTTATAAAGCATCTTGACATTTGACTGTGACTATACCTTATTCGAAACAGATTAATTCTTTCCAAAATTGACCACACTGTATTTATTTCTATTCAAATCATTTTTATTTGTAGTCTTAAAGCCTATCATAATAATGATAATAACACAAAAGTTAGCACTTATTGAGAACTTATGTGCTAAAGGATTTATGTGTATCATTTTGTTTAAATCTTTTAACTATTAGAGTTATTCATGATTTTATAGGTGAAACAGCTGAGAATAGGAGTGATTATGTTATTCACAATGGAGAGTCCTAGCCTGAAACTCTTAAACATGTTTCTTGAAGAAAAAAAAAAAAAACACCCTCTTTTTATTTCTTGTCTCTCTTGTCAATCTCTGATAATCATAGAATTTCATTCCATAAATGGTATAAGCTGACTGATAATCACTGAAGTGTTAGATCTTCACCCCTTGTAATTATTTCAGCATTAACTTCTGTTCTCACGAACATGTGCCCCTCTTCAATCGAAGACTCTAATCTGGTCAATTCTAGATTTAAAATGTTCACAGTCTTTCTCTATCCATTTGAAAATACTTCTTTAGAAAAGGTGAGTGATATAAAATCATGTATTTCATTGAGAATTAAGTTACTGGAAAAGCAATCTACTTTTGCAACCAACTTTTCCTTCAGGAATCAAATTAGAGACCAAGTAACACACAGAGGGCTTCCCAGACAGTGCAGTGATAAAGACCCATCTGCCGATGCAGGAGTCTCTGCAACTGTGGGCTTGATCCCTGAGTTGGGAAGATCCCCTGGAGAAGGAAATGGCAGCACACTTCAATATGCTTGCCAGGAAAATCCCATGGACAGAGGTCACAAAGAGTATGACCCGACTGAGTTTGCACACAAGCATGCAACCCAACACAGCTCTGAAATTTTCACTACTCGTTTAATATGATAGGGTCAGGGAAAAAGTATTTGTTTTACTCAAAAGATAAAGAAATCCAGATCTCAGAAAATGCTGCCAATTTAGGATGTGATCATTGCTTCTTAAAATAGAAATTAACTAGCATACAGTGGTATTACATACCAGTAATCTTTTAGAATTTCACTTGCACGCTTCATATGAAAAGATCATTTACTTATATAAAGTGTAACTGTGATCGTGTGTAAAGTCACTTGGTCATGTCCTACTGTTTGCTTGCTACCTGTAAGGACAAACATATAAAAAGAGTCTCATTATCATTCTTTCTAGTGCAGAGATAAGAAGAAATGTCATGATTAAAATGACTGTCATTTATCTGGGTACTTAGTTCATGCCTGTATTTATGGTGAGAGTGTGGCTCAGTTATCTCATGTCATCTCTACCATAACCATATTCTTTTTGGTAGTGTAGTACCTGAGATTGGGGTTCTCAGCTGACTGATAAGCTTATGATTCTGAGCTCTTCATCAGAGATGTTTGGAGTTATTTTGTTTTAGGTTTAAGAGCAGTTTAGGCATATGAATTAGTTCAGAAAACTATGGAATTAACATTTCTAAATTTTACATATCTGAAATCATAAGCTTTAAACATTTTTTTAAATGTGTGGGCCATTTTCTATGCATGGGCTGGTTTAGGGAAGGCTAAATCAGAGAATAAGAATGTTTAACCCAATTAGATTTCATCTACAAAGCATCTGACTTGAGAGGAAATCAAAATTTAAATGCATGAGAAATGATTTTGCTTTTGAGAGTTTAAACAATAAGAGATCATTTAAATCTCTGAATTAAAACCCTGCTGGAATCAAATATATGCTAGTTTAAGAGTTAAAAAGCATTGACAAGTTTTATAGATTGATTGAATGTATGATACTTTTTACCATATATAATACATATGTGATATGACTATATAGACACAGAGAAGATATCAGTGTAGACATTATCTTGCCTTTGAAGGGTTTGAATAGTAAATATACAGTGAGTGTATTTAGCTTTATAAGAGGATGTGCAGGTAAGAATTGGAAATACATCTATTTAAAAGTGGCATATCATATGAGCTTTATCTAAATGAAAAAAGTATTCTGTAAGTTCTGTCCAGTGTAAGCAAATAAATATAATAAATAAAGCTAAATCATACTATGAACCATGTTTTATAATATATATTATTTTTCTCACAGAGGCAGATAATTTGAGAACAAATAAAAGTTATTGGATACATTTTAAATGATCAGATCTGAAATATAGTTATAATTAAATATTACCTTGACTGTCAAGAATTTTAAAATAGATCCCTCTTTTCTCTGTAAAATGGCTGAAGAACTGCTATCGTGCTCTAATTATGTGAAAGAACCTGTGATGTCTATTTCTAAAATTTGGTGGTATCTCTGTTCCCTACCCTCTCTCCACCCCTTCCAACCCCTCACAAAAAGGGAGAGAGAGAGATTATAAAGTCAGTAAAGCTAAATTCTGTAAGACAAGTAGGAAACCTACAGAAGGCATAAGATATTCTCTCCAAAGCTGTCGAAGTGTTTCTCTAAGTCATATGTAATAATCACAGACAAGGTGTAAAGACAGTTCTTATTCAGGAATCCAGTTCCTTGAAGAATGATGATTATAGCTACAGTGTTTGTAAAATACAAAAATTTAGATGACAGTGTGGTTGAAAAGCTTAGCGTTGTCATTAGCATTGTTATTTCAGTGCTGTCCCCGCCAAGCCTAAAAGAGTTCTTTCCCAGCTCCTGCAACAAAGAGCTATCACAATTAATAGACTGTTTCAAAAGATCATTCTTAACTCAAATTTGTCAGTCATGGAGTTCATAATAACTTAAACTGAGGCTGTGTACTGAAGCAGAATTGTAGGAACACAGTGGGTTCCCAGTTAAGGGGTGTTATGGTGGAAAAAGTTACACTGGGATAATTTCATGGTCTGAAAGCTTCTAGTGCCTGTGGGCTAAACCAACCCCATCTAAAACATCATACAGCAAGGGATTGTATAGTAGATCACTTAGTTACCTGAGCAACTATTTTAAATAACTGTTTTTAGTGAACATAATTTTCCGTAGGCTGCTCTTAAATACAGGTAAAATAAAATATAGAAACATGGAATTTTGTGTTTTCAGAGACAGATCTAAACACTGAAGTGACTGCCTTTTCAACAAAGAGGTAATTTCTTTGTGCATTCTTATGTTTGAAATTTCTACTAGGATTATGTTGTCAGTAAAAATTGATTAGAAAAACAGACTTCCTTCTCTTCTATGCACTTTTTTGAATCTGTTGGACACAGTCATGAATTATTTTGTTCTTTCATTTTCACCATTCCTTCTATTTACCATCTCTCTTGGTACCATTGAAAGCCATGAGTAGAGACTCCACTCCATCTTAGCAGACCTTTGTCTCAGGATAGGATCTTGAGGTGAAACCATTATGGTACTTGCTTTTCTAGGGAAACTGAGGTATTGAGCAGAGCTTCAAACATAATAGGTGATTTTAAAAGTTAGTGAATGATAACAAACCTGAAGAACTGCAGTTTTTCTATCATTATAAGTATTATTCTATTATTATTATTATTAATGGTTTAGAAACTTCTCATAGCTTAAAATACAAAATTCTGATACTCTGTTAGGACCTGACACTGGATATTAGACTCTACCACAATCTCCCCAAATTATCCCCCCACAGCTCCAGCCATGCACAAATACACACACACAGAGCTTTCTGTGCCATGGATGAACAAGCTGTTTTAGGACTGCTTTTAACAGTTTATTTCATTTTAACTGTATATTGGCTATTGTAAGTTACACCAAAATAGCAGCCTAAAAAGCAAATCCATATTCCCTCAAACATGCCATGGGCAGGAATTCTGGGAGTGGCCTAACTAGCTAGTTCTGGCTCAAGGTTTCTGATATTGTTGCAATCAATCTTTTAATTGTGTCATTCTGGTAAAATCTGCTTCCAAGTTCGCTCAGGTGACTGTTGGCATAACTCAGAAATCTGCTTCTGTACTCCTTCATGAGTTTTTATGGAATGCCTTAGTTCATTGCTATGCAGGCCTTTCCACAAGGCTGCCTGTGACATGGCAGCTGGCTAGAACATAGTTTTAAAAGTGAATTTTGTGTTTTGAGAAATTTCTCAGTAACTATATTCTCATTTACACATATTATGATCTGACCTTAACCTGTTTCTCCAACTTTGTCACACCCAAATATACTAAAGTCCATTGAAACTTACTATTTTGTGATCATACTGTGTTCTTCATATTTCTGTTTTTGCATGACTTCTACCTGAGCTAGGAATGTTCTTTATATGATAACCTCTCAATCATCCTTCAAATATATGCTCCAGTATCACCTACTGCCTTTCCCCATCCAGTATAGTTATTTACTTTTTTTTTTAGTAGTACCCAAGAGATTTTTTTTTTTTTTTTTGTATTGTTATACACACTCCATCACAGTTGATCCTTGAACAAAGATTATGGGGTTTAGGGTTCCTACCTGCATGCAGTTAAAATCTGCATACTACTGTCTCTGCCTCAAAAAAAGAAAGAATTGATAAATAACAAACCTAAAGGTAAGAAGCTGAAATAGTTTGGATAGATAGAATCAGGTTCAGATTCTAGTTCTTTTCATTCCACATATTGTGATCTCTAACAAACACAAACTGTTCGCCACACTGTAAGATCTGTAAAATGAAAATATAGGCATGCCATATTTATTGAAAAAAATCCACATATAAGTGAACCTGTGCAATTCAAACCCATGTTGTTCAAGGTCCATCTATATGTTACTATTTACGTGTTTGTTTGTCTCTATAGAATTGAAGAACAACTCAAAGCCACAAATATATCTTCACTCTCTCTGCTTTGTAACTACCATAGTCATGCAACTAGTATATGATATTTGCTTTTTAGGATAAACATCATTATTTAATGTCATTATTTAGTGAATGGGTGAATGATGATAAAAATATCAGAGATATCACAAATACATTTATTTCCCCAATGCGCTCTTCATTCCCTAATTGCTAGCTTATGTAAAGTATTTTCTATGTCTGATAAGTTAATAAGGAAAGGGGTTAACAGCAACATATAAGTTTGAATAGAAATTTTCTCCTATTATATATGAACACTCATGAATTGATGATGAATTATTGGTTGAGGGACCAGCAATTTCTATGAACATCTTACATAATACATAAACTCCTTGCTTCTGAGAATTTTGAAATTACAATTTCCAAAAGAGAGTGCTTTGTATTTGAATGTTTTAAATGAATAATGCATTTCCCATATGTATTTGTAGAATTGCTTATATTACCATCATTTTGCTCCCACTTAAACATTACCTATTTCATATCTATGCAAATCTATCATTTATGTAGGTAAAGCAATATAAATACTAATCTTAGCAGGAATTCTTCTATTAAAGTTTTGGTAACTATGAATACACAATTGTATTTAAAAAGACTAACTGTTTTTAGAAAAACATTTTGAAAATATTATTTGAGAAAGAAGGAACTCAGCATAGTAAATATAAGAATATTAAATTACTTTTTGAGCACTAAAATCTTTAAGCAGTCTAAGATCTCTTTATGAAATCATCTAATCTTTTAAAAAATCATTAACTCTACTGTAACTTTAGAAATGTTCTTTGTATAAGTATTGAATGAATTGGTCTATATTTTCTCATTCACAATGGCTAAATATAAATGCAAGTCTTGGTTCTTTTTTCTATAGAAAGACAACTTGCTACTGCTTTGTTGAAATTTTCTCATGAATTTTTCTTATCGAAAAAGTAATTGCTTTTCATCGTTGATTTACAGATGTTGCTTTTGGAGTTAACTTCTGTGAAGTTCTTGAGCATTTTAATTTTAATAAGAGTTAGTTTATCTCTGCATTATCACTAAATAGCAACTCTAATTTCACAGGCTTAGCTAGCTTTTCAAAACTAAGATGGAAGGAGAAAACAATATAAGCATGCTTATCTAAGGACATCCTGACACATTTAATGGAATCTCTGTGTGCTTTTCATAAGCATATATTCTTCTTACAATATTATATTTTTAACATCTGGATTTATCAAGCTTTGGACTCTGAAATGTTAAGTTTGTGCTATAATTTCACTTGTGTGAAAACGAGGAAATTGTATTAAATATTCGTTCAACGTTTAGCCAGAATTACATTGAACTGCTATTTGTTAGTAACTATGTTTTAACACTGTCACAGTCCTCTTGGTCTAATATGATTAGTCCAACTCTAAAGGAATAAAATTGAGGCTTAAAGGAGTAAGCAATTTATCTAATCCTACCTAACTGAAGGGCTTCCCTTGTGCTCAGCTGGTAAAGAATCTGCCTGCAATACAGAAGACCTGGATTTGATCCCTGGGTTGGGAAGATCCCCTGGAGAAGGGAAAGGCTACCTAACTGAAAAATGCAGTTGTGAGGCTCAAACATACATTTTATAACTTAAAATTCCAACACTTCCATTATTTCACTCTTCCATGCTTATCCTCATTTTTTAAGCTATGTTTTCATTGCACTGAAAATTTTCTTTTTTGGTTTAATTAGAAACCTCAGAAATATTAGTTATTTTTAATACAATGAAGACTTTTTTTGCTAAAAAAAGAAAGATTTAAAGTAACTCAGTAAACCATTCCCTATTATTTTTAAAAATAACAATCTAAAGCAAAACATTGCATTAAAATATTCATTCAGAAAACCTGCTAAAATGTTCTTTTATTGAAATATAATTGACATAGAGTATCATTTTTGTCTCATGTGCACATCATAGAGATTTGATTGTTGTTGCTGTTAAGTTGCCTTGTAATGTCTGGCTCTTCAAGAACCCATGGACTGCAGCACACCAGGCCTCCCTGTCCATCACCAACTCCCAGAGTTTACTCAAATACATGTCTAATGATGCCATCCAATCATTTCATCCTCTGTCATTCCTTTCTCCTCCCACCTTCAGTCTTTTCCAGGATCAAGGTCTTTTCCAGTGAGTCAGCTGTTCGCATCAGGTGACCAAAGTATTGGAGCTTCTACTTTAGCAACAGTCCTTCCAATGAATATTCAAGGTTGATTTCCTTTAGGGTTTACTGGTTTGATCTCCTTGCAGTCCAAGGGACTCTCAAAGGTCTTCTCCAGCACCACAGTTTGAAGGCATCAATTCTTTGGCAGCCAGCCTTGTTGATAGTCCAACTCTCACAACCATACGTGAATACTAAAGAGACCATAGCCTTGACTATATGGACCTTTATCAGCAAAGTGATGACTTTGATTTTTAATATACTGTCTAGGTTTGTCATTGCTTTCCTGCAGAGAAGCAAGGATCAAACAGAGGACTAAATGTAGAAAAAAATATAATAGGTTTAAAAAAGTAAAAATTAAAATTATGAAATAGAGAAATGAAAAAAAGAAGAAGAAGAAGAAGTGGACAGAGAAAGAAAAAGAAAAGAAAAAAAGAAAACTCCACAGAACTGCAAAAGCCCGACATAAAGGCAGAGGTTTATAACAACAATAAAAAGTGTGACTGAATATACACATATACATATACACCCATAAGCAAAATGAAAACAGTCTAACAAAAATAAAGTTCAATGGATCGATCAGGTGAACAAAGAAAACCAAAATTATATCTACCAGTAAATAATAAAACTAGCTAAAGCACAAACAGGAAAACAAAACTAAAGCAAGATGCCAGTTGGGGAATAAAGCATTGAAAATAAAACTAACAAATATGTTAAGGAGAAAGGAATAAAAGAAAGGAAAGAAAGAATAGATATACAAAGTTAAATAGAGGTAGATAAAAAAGATTTATATACATTAAAGATTAACTGCAAGGGGAAAGGAACAGTAGGATAAGCTAGCAAAGAATACATGTAGAAAATAATAATAGGTTTAGAAAATTAAAAATGAAAATAAAAAGAGAACAACAATAACAACAACAAATGGAAAACTCCACAGAACTGCAGAAGCCCAACATAGAGGCAGAGATTTGTAACAACAGTAAAAAATGTGATATAATAGTCCAATTACTAATAGTAGTAGATAATTTTAATTTTCAAAATACATCAACCTGGGGCATGATTAAGATCAGATTCCACCTCTCAGATTTGGATTTTCATACAATAATTTAATAAGGAGGGACAATATAGCTTTTGTATATGAAATATATGTACACATACACATATATTCACAGTGACTTGTTTGGAAATGGGGTAAAGTAGATTGAAATAGAAGAGGCCAAGATATACTTCTGATGTAGAAACCACAGGATTACATGAATAGAGTGAAAAGATGGAAAGATGGGTGCAAGGAAATAGGGAGAAAAGAGTACCAAATAGTGAGGCATGAATTTATATCCTGCCAATGTATCAAGGCAGCTACATTTTGAATAACAGAAATTTAGTTTTCCTGTCAGTTCTATTGTTTCACATTGAACAATTAACATGAACATTTTACAATTAAAAAGTGTATATAATTTTAAGCATAAGAACACAATAAGGGAATTGCTGAATTTTTTATGCTGCTACTTCTTATAGAGATAAGATTTTTTTTTTTCCTATTTCTCTGTAAATGTATCTTGAGATATTATTCTCATGCTCATGCTCCTACTAAGTTGCTTCAGTCTTGTCCAACTCTTTGTGACTCTAGGGACTGTAACCCGCCAGGCTTCTCTATCCATGGGATTCTCCAGGCAAGAATGCTGAGGTGGGCTGCATGCTCTCCTCCAGGGAATCTTCTAGATGCAAGGACCATACTCTTGTCTCTTAAGTCTCCTGCATTGGCAGGTGGGTTCTTTACTACTAGCGCCATCTAGGAAGCCCCATACAAACTTCTGTTGTCTGAGGGAGTGCAGTGTGATAAGTATTTGACTTGAGGATAAGGTGCATATTATTGTTACTATTAGATTTTCTATAAAGAAAATGCAAATTTGGAAAATATAATTTAAATATCCAGGTGATATTGACCTAAATAATTTCCTTACCTCCTGAGTATTTCTTAAGTGTAGAAAATTAAGCTTGAAGTATCTTTATTACAAATTCATTTAAAAATGTTTGACATGTTCAGAAGCTACTTTTTCTTCTTATATATCCTATGTTGCACAGATAAAAGGAAGAAATAAAACTAACTTCCTTTATGTTGAGATACTAAATGGCTTCTCTCCTGAGAATATACATGTATCAACCAGTGGAGTATAAAAGCATTTTTGTTTTAACTAATCAATGCCCGTAAGAAAAAAAAAAATACATTTTTTTGTGATTTTAAGTAGAATATCTCATGAGCTTATATAAAATAATTATGAAAAGACATATGTATATATATTTTATCAAGTGGAACATATGACTGTTTTTAGACTTTCTATTAAGAAAGGGAAAAAACTTGGTCAATTCAATATAAACATCCAGGCTTTATTAGGCTAGGCAAATTCTTTACCTCTCTAACAGTATGTGTTTGAAAATCTTTCTAATTTGGTTTTAAATATGATTCTTGTAAAAAAATAGGTATATATCATATACTCAATCCATATTATAGAATTTCAATTATTTATCTAGCTATTATCATTGTGCATTTTAATTATTCCCAGTCTCTTAGTATTATAAATGATACTTCAGTAAATATCTATATACCTCAAACAAAGTTATCTGGAAATATATGTGAATATTATTGTAGGATAATTTTTAATATAGGATTACTATCAAACATATATATTTTATTATTTGATAGTTTCCAAATAATAAATGTCAAAAAATGATTTCCAAATTATTTCCAATAGAATTTGCAGCATTTACATTCACAGAAATGTTTGTGAGAGTGCCGGTTTCTTTACAATTTCTCCAACATAAATTACCCAACTTTGTCTGTGGCAATCTGACCCCTGAAAAAACATATCTTCTGATATTATTATGTATTTTTCCTGATTTTCTCATACATACACATATATATTCATCCACTATATCTATCTATATATACATAATAATATAACATATATATCGTACGTGTTCTTGTGTCTATATGTATACATTGCACACACAGGCATACCTGAGCTAAGGTAAATTTTAACGCACAATCTCCAAATCCATACCATTTCTCTCCTTTACTGTGCCCGTCTTTGCAAGAAATATTCCCCTGGTATCTCTAATTTTCTTGAAGAGATCTCTAGCATTTCCCACTCTATTGTTTTCCTTTATTTCTTTGCATTGATCACTGAGGAAGGCTGTCTTATCTCTCCTTGCCATTATTTGCAACTCTTCATTCAAATGGGCATATCTTTCCTTTTCTCCATTGTCTTTCACTTCTCTCCTTTTCACATCTATTTGTAAGGCCTACTCAGATAACTATTTTGCCTTTTTGCATTTATTTTTCTTGGGGATGGTCTTGATCACTGCCTCCTGTACAATGTCATGAACCTCCATCCATAGTTCTTCAGGCACTATCAGATCTAACCCCCTGAATCTATTTCTCACTTACACAGAATAATCATAAGGGATTTGATTTAGGTCATACCTGAATAACATGAGCATAATAAGGACAGAAATGGTATGGACCTAACAGGAGCAGAAGATATTAAGAGGTGGCAAGAATACACAGAAGAACTATACAAAAAAGGTCTTCACAACCCAGATAATCATGATGGTGTGATCACTCACATACAGCCAGACATCCTGGATTGTGAAGTCAAGTGGGCCTTAGGAAGCATCACTATGAACAAGGTTAGTGGAGGTGATGGAATTCCAGCTGAGCTATTTCAAGTCCTAAAAGATGATGCTATGAAAGTGCTTCAGTCAATATGCCAGCAAATTTGGAAAGCCCAGCAGTGGCCACAGGACTCGAAAATGTCAGTTATCATTACAATCTCAAAGAAAGACAATGCCAAAGAATCCTCTAGCTATCACACAATTGCACTCATCTCAGATGCTAGCAAAATGATGGTCAAGATTCTCCAAGCCAGACTTCTACAGTACATGAGCCATGAATTTACAGATGTTCAATCTGGATTTAGAACAGGCAGATGAACCAGAGATCAAATCGCCAACATCCGTTGGATCATCAAAAAAGCAAGACAGCTCCAGAAGATCATCTACTTCTGCTTTATTGACTATGTCAAAGCCTTTGATGTGTGGATCACAATAAACTATGGAAAATTCTTCAAGAGATGGGAATACCAGATCACCTGACCTGCCTTCTTAGAAATCTGCATTCAGGTCAGGAAGCAAGAGTTAGAACTGGACATGAAGCAACAGATTGATTACAAATCAGGAAAGAATTATGTCAAAGCTGTATGTTGACACCCTGCTTATTTAACATATATGGAGAAAACATCATGAGAGATGCTGGACTGGATGAAGCACGAGCTAGAATCAAGACTGCTGCGAGAAATATCAATAACCTGAGATATGCAGATGACACCAACCTTATGGTAGAAAGCAAAGAAGAACTAAAGAGCCTCTTGATGAAAGTGAAAGAGTTAAAGTGAGAAAGTTGGTTTAAAACTCAACATTCAGAAAACGAAGATGATGGCATCCGATCCCATCATTTCATGGCAAATAGATGGTGAAACAGTGGAAACAGTGACAGTATTTTTGGGGGCTCCAAAATCACTGCAGATGGTGACTGCAACCATGAAATTAAAAGATGCTTGCTTCTTGGAAGAAAAGTTTTGACCAATCTAACAGCATATTAAAAGGCAGAGACACTGCTTTGCCAGCAAAGCTCCATCTAGTCAAGGCTTTGGTTTTCCCAGTAGTCATGTATGGATGTGAGAGTTGGACTATAAAGAAAGCTCAGCACTGAAGAATTGATACTTTTAAATTGTGATGTTGGTGAAGACTCTGTAGATTCCCTTGGACTTCAAGGAGATCCAACCAGTCCATCCTAAAGGAGATCGGTCCTAGGTGTTTTTTGGAAGGACTGATGCTGAAGCTGAAACTCCAATACTTTGGCCACTTGATTGGAAGGGCTGACTCATTTGAAAAAACCCTGATGCTGGGAAAGAGTGAAGGTCAGAGGAGAAGGTGATGACAGAGAATGAGAGGGTTGGATGGCATCACCCACTCAATGGACATGAGTTTGAATAAACTCTGGAAGTTGGTGATGGACAAGGAGGCCTGTCATGCTGCAGTCCATGGGGTCACAGAGTCGGACACAACTGAGTGACTGAACTGAACTGCTGAATCTTACTCATTTCTGATCTTTTCTCTAAAGAACTTTGGCTACTTACCAATAATGTGTGTAACCTAAAACTCATTAGACACATCATTTCTCTCCAATTTCTCTTTTCTACAACTTAACACTAATTTTCATCCCACCACCTTTATATCTGATTATCTTTTAATCTTCGTGTACCCACTATTATGAACTATTAGTAAAATATACTTTTGACATGCTGACAGATTAATGGGTTTGGACAGAGGGATGATATTTGTTTCTTCTTCAGCTATTCATTTCACTCTACCCTTCCTTATCATTATTAAAATTGCAGCTCCAAAATCATCTATAATATCTGATTTCATCTTTGCCCATGGGCATCACACTAATAAGTTTTTAATCCTAAGATTTCTACTTCCTTTCATCCACAAAAGATGCCTGATTCTGATTTATTCACCCAGGTCTGAAACTGAAAAGTAGAAACAAAAAAAGTTCTTAGTCATTAATTTACATAAAAGTTAGATCTCTTTAATGATATTTTTTCTAAGAGAAACATCTTGCTGAATCATGTAAAATAGAAGACTTTTCATAGTTTTGAAAGTTACACTGCATCCTTTATGAGTAGCAATTAAAAATTTGAACCTTTGAACTTCAGCAATAATTCTAAAGGCAAAAAATGTTATTTTATGATTATTGTTTAATTGGACAAGAATGCTAATTAAGCAGAAAAAACTATAGTTTGTGCATGCTTTGTTCTTTGTTTTTATTTTCTGAAAATTCCTCTTAAAGGAATCTTTATCACTTTTCATTGCTTTTGCCATTTCAGGAGAAATAGTGTTATATGGCTTATGTTCACATCCTTTTAGAGATTTTTCTATGAAAACTCATCAAAAATAGACATTATGATAGGTTATTGTGCTCATATCAATGTACTTATACATCACATATATTGACTTATTTCATTACTCATAAAGTATAATCTCTATGAAAAAATAAAGTTATTTAAATTGTTTTCCTCTTAAACATAAAGAATAATAATTGTATTGAGTTACCTTTGATAAATAGGACAGAATTTTACAATTATAACACTATCTTTTATAAAGAATGTTCTAAAACCAGCTAACGGTATTCTTATTTTAGCTGTCCTGCAATTATTGAGCAGCTTGCTAGGTGTATTTAAACAGAATAAAACTGAAGTAATTAAAGCATTCAAAAGCACTTAGTCTATCACTCATTATTCCCCTCAAATCCATGCTACATACTTCTACCAGGTGAATATACCTATCCTCTTCATGCACCTTCTTTTTAAACATATCAGTACATCACTAGTACTATTAAAAAACAAAATAAAAAACACAAAAAATTGTTAGCTAGGTTTTCAGTATCATGTGATTTGATTAGTGAGGTATACTTTCAATGTATCACCTGAAACTCCACATGTAGATTTTCTTTTTTTTTCCCTAGCGCTTGTCCCCTGTGTCCCCATTCGGCTCCAGCCATACACTGCTGGTCAACGGTCTGACCTTCCTGAGCTGAGCCACAGGGGTGCCGGGGGGGGGGGGGGTGCTACCCTGCTAGAGGGCGGGAACTGCAAGTCAGGAGCTACCTTTTCGGGTCCTTGAGGCCTGCTCAGAAGCCAACCCCGTCTCCTCCTGCCCCCAACCCATCCCAGCATCAGGGTCTTATAATGAGTCAACTTGTCGCATGAGGTGGCCAAAGTACTGGAATTTCAGCTTCAGCATCAGTCCTTCCAGTGAACACCCATTTAGGAAAGGCCACATTGACCTCGATGAATCTGTAGCATAAATAAAGGGCTTACATGACTCTTGTATATTCAGTTAATTTTCTAAGTCAAATCATTCATCTTGGTACTTACACCAGTTGAGAACATCAAACACTTCTTTAATCATATAAATTTATAGCATAAATAGTAAAAGCTTAAAATAATTACATCAAAACAAACTTAGAGATGTTTAAAAATACTTTCTTAGCTGTATTTCTTCCCCTATTTAAACAATTAATTGACTTATTATATTTGAGATGATATTTCTGAAAATATCCCAAACTACAAATTTTACTTATACTTTTTTAGGACAAATAAGAAGAGCACAAAGTGAAATTAAGCAGAACAGTATATTATTTGTTTATCTATATTTACCTAAACTAGTACAATATTTTAATGCTTTTAATAGCAGTAATATCTATCACACCCAAAATAATGATCTTTACCAGCATTTTCTTTTTTTTTTTTTTTTCATTTATTTTTATTAGTTGGAGGCTAATTACTTCACAACATTTCAGTGGGTTTTGTCATACATTGACATGAATCAGCCATGGAGTTACATGTATTCCCCATCCCGATCCCCTCTCCCACCTCCCTCTCCACCTGATTCTTCTGGGTCTTTTCATTAACAGTAAACTTACAGATTTAGTCTTTAACAAAATATTCTATTTTTTTTAAATTATGATAAATGACATATTTTTAGTTCAGTTTCTTGAGTACCTTATTTGAAAATTCCTGCAAAGACAATACAAATTAGTATGTGTTTAGTTTCTGTATATGCACTCATATAGTATACAACTCCAGGAAAATCATGTTTGTACAGAAGACTTCCATGAATAAAAGGCAGGCAACTCTTATCAGTTCAGTTCAGTTCAGTCGCTCAGTCTCAATTGTTGCACCACAGCACTGAAAATTGTGCTCCCCATACACTTCCTTTCATTGAAACTATAGCCATTAGTTTGGCAAGACAGCTCTCTTCTTTGTTGAATGTGTGTTTCCCCCTTTAGTTTTGTTTAATATGTCTGATTCCATCCTCAATCCCATAAGCAGCTGTTATCTAAAATTCAGAACAAACACTAAACTGATCAATGTTTCACATATACCATGTTTACATCAGATCTTCCCATGCATTAATTGTCTACTGTTACATACAAATTACCACAAACTTGATGGCTTAAGACAATCCACAATGATTAGCTCACAGTTCCCCTGGGTCAGGAGTCCCACTACCAGTTAGCTGGGTCCTCTGCTAAGTGTCTTACAAGGCTGCAATCAATTGCCTGCCAACCTGCATTTTTATCTCTAGGACTGATTAGGAAAGACTCCTAGACTCATTTAGTTTATTGGCAGAATTCTTTTCCTTTTGGTCGTATAACTGAAGTATGTTGTATGGAGACCACTTTCAGGCACAAGATTTCTGGCTTATGTTCCTCTTCATAGGCGGTTTACAATGTTAATAGTTGCTTCTTAAATCTCAGATGGAAAATTCTCTCTCCACCATGCTAAAAGTGAGTCTTATATAATTTAACTGAACCAAGGAGATAATTTTGCATTATCTTTTCAATATTCTATGAGCTAAAAGCAAAGTCACAGACTTCATCTGATCTCTATGGGATGAGGTGGGGGATCATACAAGTGCATGGTTTATTGTGGGACACCTTAGGGTGTGACTCACGCATCCTGTTAAAGACTATAAATTCACATAAACCTTTCTCCCTGCATCCCTCCCTTCCTTCTAAACTTTCTTCCTTTTTTTCCCTTCATTTTTCATCTCTTCATTTTTTTTCTCATGCTATCATATTTTCTATATCTTATAAAATACACTTTCCAGAATCAGCACTCAATAAACCACTTAGGCAGTGAATTTTAAAAGTAAATGCTCTTTAGTAGTCCTATTTTGTTGTTGTTGTTAAAATTGTCATCTGTTGACTATAACAGAATGAAATAAATTTTACTTTAAGCAGAATCTCACAAGTCTACCATTCATATGATACAGAGGTGACAGAACTAGGAATGTATCATAAGTCTCTCTCATCCCAAACTAGGACTTTCATTATAATGTCTCAAGAAAAGGCATTGCAATTTTTACAGTTTCAACTGTAACCTCTCTTCACTGGCATAATACCTTTATTTTTGTTAATGGACATATGTTAAGAGAAAAATAATCTGTTTATTATTTTATTTGTGTTTCTCGGGATGTTTAACTTGCATCAAACAATAGTATTTGTCATCTGTTTCCTATGCCTGAGAATGACATTACACAGAACTCTCCTTCAAGTTTCCTTTGAAAATCATGCACAGACTTGCCTGCGCTTTACTCAGTTTCAGACTTATTTGGTTATCTTCTTAAGTCAAACATTCCACAGATAAAATAATGCTTGGGCTTTTTCCATTTCTTGGTGTTCAATCTTGTCAAGCTAAATTTTTTTTTTCTTATTATTTTTCTAAGATTATGGTAAATGTATTTATGTCTAGGACTAGTATTTAGATGCTAATTCAGAAAGCACAGATTGAAAGCAAATCTCTTAAAACTGGAAACTAAGATTTAAAACTCCTTTAATGTAGAATCACTACTAATGCACTTTGAATTATATACTGAACAAAAATATGAAATATGTTGCTTGGTCAATAGCAAAATCATTGTGAGGAAACTAAATTGATTTATTTCTTCAGTAGAAGCAGAGTATCTCACATGCAATAAACATACAATAAGTTCTTATTGAGTAAATACATGTATAAACACTAAAAAGAATATTCAGTCATAATGGACATGGGTATTGAAATCTACTTCCTTTTTAATATTTAATTTATTCATATTTTATTAAGCCAACTAGTATGAATAGATTATTATAACATATATCTTATACTTGTTATTGGTTATATTGAATATTGGCTTTTTGTAATAGGATATAATCTTTACATGTAAATTGAATAGGCTAGCTATGTTTATCAGTTGTTTGTATCCTTGATGAGTAGTATTATCCAAAAAGAAAACCCAGGGTCATTTCTTCCATCATTTAGAGTTTTATGATTCAAACTGCCATTTGAAAAGGAAAAACCCCTATGGACATGTTAAGTTCTTAATGGTTGTTATCGTTGTTCAGTCTCTCTGTCATGGCTGATTCTTTGCCACCCATTGGACTGCAGCATGCCAGGTTTCTCTGTCTTCACCATTTCCTGGAGCTTGCTCAAACTCATGTCTATTCAGTGGGTAATGCCATCCAACCATCTTGTCCTCTGTTGACCCCTTCTCCTGCTGCTTTCAATCTTTCCCAGCATCAGGGTCATTTCAGATGAGTCAGCTGTTCAAATCAGGTGGCCAAAGTATTGGAGCTTCAGCGTCAACATCAGGCCTTCAAATGATTATTCAGGGTTGATTTCCTTTAGCATTGACTGGCTTGATCTCTTTGCTGCTCAAGGGACTCTCAAGAGTCTTAAACAGCACTGCAGTTAGAAACCATCAACTCTTCAGTGATCAGCCATCTTAATGGTCCAAGTTTCTCATCCATACGTGACTACTGGAAAAAACCATAGCTTTGACTATATGGACCTTTGTCGGTAAAGTAATGTCTCTGCCTTTTAATATGCTGTCTAGGTTTTCACATCTTTTCACCCAAGGAGCAAGCATCTTTTAATTTCATGGCTACAGTCACCATTTACAGTGATTTTGGAGCTCAAGAAAATAGTCTGTCATTGTTTCCCCATCTATTGGCCATGAAGTGATGGGACTGGATGTAATAATCTTAGTTTTTTGAATGTTGAGTTTTAAGCCAGCTTTTTCACTCTCCTCTTTCACTTTCATCAAGAGGCCCTTTAGTTCCCCTTTGCTTTCTACCATAAGGGTGGTGTCATCTGCATTCAATTCAGCTCTGTCGTTCAGTTGTGTCTGACTCCTTGTGATCCCATGGACTGCAGCAAGCCAGTCTTCCCTGTCCACCACCAACTCTCGGAGTTTACTCAAACTCATGGGCATTGCATTGGTGATGCCATCCAACCATCTCATCCTCTGTCATCCCCTTCTCCTCCTGCCTTCAATCTTTCCCAGCATCAGGGTCTTTTCCAATGAGTCAGTTCTTCGCATCAAGTGGTCAAAATATTGGAGTTTCAGCTTCAGCATCAGTCCTTCCAATGAATATTCAGAACTGATTTCCTTTAGGATGGACTGGTTGGAACTCCTTGAAGTCCAAGGGACTCTCAAGAGTCATCTCCAACACCACAGTTCATTCAAAAGTACCAATTCTTTGGCACTCTCCTCTTTTTCACTTTCTCTTTTTTCCACTTTCTCTTTCACTTTCCTCTTTACTCTTTCTTTTTCACTCTCCTTTTTCACTTTCATCATGAGACTCTTTAGTTCTTCTTTGGTTTCCATCATAAGGGTGGTGTAATCTGCATATCTGAGATTATTGATATTTCTATCAACAATCTTCATTGCTGAGATGGGATGCTTCCTAAGGCCCAGCTTGTGCTTCATCCAACCTAGCATTTCACATGATGTATTCTGCATATATGTTAAATAAGCAGGGTGACAATATATAACATTGACTTACTCCTTTCCCAATTTGGAACCAATCCATTGTCCATGCCCAGTTCTAACTGTTACATCTTGACCAGCAACCAGATTTTTCAGGCAGGAGTCAGGTCAGATGGTCTGGTATTCCCATGATTTCAGAATTTTCCAGTATGTTATGATTCACACATCAAAGGCTTTGGTGTAGTCAATGAAGCAGAAGTAGATGTTTTTTTCTGGAATTTCTTGCTTTTTTCTAGGATACAACGGATGTTGGCAATTTGATGTTTGGTTCCTCTGCCTTTTCTAAATCCAGCTTGAACATCTGGAAGTTCATGGTTCACATACTGTTGAAGCCTCACTTGGAGAATTTTGAGCATTACTTTGCTAGTGTGTGAAATGACTGCAATTGCACGGTAGTTTGAATATTCTTTGGTGTTGCCTTTCTTTGGGATTGGAATGAAAACTGACCTTTTCCAGTCCTGTGGCCACTGCTGAGTTTTTCAAATTTGCTGACATATTGAGTGCAGCACTTTCACCGCATCATCTTTTAGGATTTGAAATGGCTCAACTGGAATTCCATCACCTGCACTAGCTTTGTATGTAGGGATGCTTCCTAAGGCCAACTTGACTTCATACTCTAGAATGTTTGGCTCTAGGTGAGTGATCACACCATTGTGGTTATCTGGGTCATGAAGAGCTTATTTGTATAGCTCTTCTGTGTATTCTTGCCATCTCTTCTTGATATCTTCTGCATCTGTTAGGTCCATACCATTTCTGTCCTTTCAGTTCAGTTCAGTTCTGTCACTCAGTCATGTCTGACTCTTTGTGACCCCATGAACCACAGCACGCCAGGCCTCTCTGTCCATCACCAGCTCCCAGAATCCACTCAAACCCATGTCCATTAAATCGGTGATGCCATCCAACCATGTCATCCTCTGTCATCCCCTTCTCAATCTTTCCCAGCATCAGGTTCTTTTCAAATGAGTCAGCTCTTTGCATCAGGTGGCCGAAATATTGGAGTTTCAGCTTCAGCATCAGTCCTTCCAATGAACACCCAGGACTGATCTCCTTTAAGATGGACTACTTGGATCTCCTTACAGTCCAAGGGACTCTCAAGAGTCTTCTCCAACAGCACAGCTCAAAAGCATAAATTCTTTGATGCTCAGCTTTCTTTATAGTCCAACTCTCACATCCATACATGACCACTGGAAAAATGATAGCCTTGACTAGACAAACCTTTGTTGGCAAAGTAATGTCTCTGTTTTTTAATATCCTATCTAGGTTGGTCATAACTTTCCTTCCAAGAAGTAAGCGTCTTTTAATTTCATGGCTGCAATCACCACCTGCAGTGATTTTGGAGCCCAGAAAAATAAAATCAGCAAATGTTTCCCTTGTTTCCCCATCTATTTTCCATGAAGTGATGGGACCATATGCCATGATCTTAGTTTTCTGAATGTTGAGCTTTAAGCCAACTTTTTCACTCTCCTCTTTCATTTTCATCAAGAGGCTTTTTAGTCCTTCTTCACTTTCTGCCATAAGGGTGATGTCATCTGCATATATGAGGCTATTGATATTTCTCCCAGAAATCTTAATTCCAGCTTCTGCTTCCTCCAACCCAGCGTTTCTCATGATGTACTCTGCATATAAGTTACATAAGCAGGGTGACAATATACAGCCTTGATGTACTCCTTTTCCTATTTGTAACCAATCTGTTTTTCCATGTCCAGTTCTAACTGTTGCATCCTGACCTGTATACATGTTTCTCAAGAGGCAGGTCAGGTGGTCTGTCCTTTATTGTGCCCATATTTGCATGTAATATTCCCTTGGTATCTCTAATTTTCCTGAAGAGATCTTGAGTCTTTCCCATTCTACTGTTGTCCTCTATTTCTTTGCATTGTTCACTGAGGAAGCTTTCTTATCGCTCCTTGGAATCCTGCATTCAGATGGGTATATTTTTCCTTTCTTCCTATGCCTTTCACTTTTCATCTTTTCTCTGCTATTTGTAAGGCCTCCTCAGACAATCATTTTGCCTTTTTGAATTTCTTTTCTGGGGCGAAAGTTTCTATCACCACCTACTGTACAATTTGTGAATATTTGTCCATAGTCCTTCAGGCACTCTGTCTATCAGATGGATTCCCTAGATCTATCTATCACTTCCACTGTGTCATTGTAAGAGATTTGATTTAGGTCATTATTCCATGGCATTTTCCCAACCAAGTGAACAACTCAGGTCTCCCAAATTTCAGGCCCATTCTTTACCAGCTGAGCTATGAGTGAAGCCCTGTTTATTGTTAAGATCCATCAAAGTTTGTAGAAGAATATCTAAACTTAGACTTTTCTTGTTTGCATCATGTGGTTTTAGGAAATGTATTTTGAGTGAAACTATTCTCATTTAATATTCACAACTGTTGAGTTATATTTCAAGTGTTAAAACTCTAATGCAGCACATGTCCTGTGCACAGTTACACTGTTAGTGAAATAAGTTCTTATGGATTTCTTCTCTTCCTCACTTTTTAAACTATTTTTTATCAACTTTGATTTCATTATATTGAGAGTATATGTATACATATTGAATTGTGTAAGACGAGAGGAAGAGAGGAAGGGAGGGAGGGAGGGAGTACATATATATATATATATATGAAATAAATGCACATATATGTATATTATGAATGCACACAGAAGGAGTACACACAAATATACATTTAAAAGTGAAAACAGGAAGACAGCATTTATATATATTTATAAAGTAGAGAAAAGAACCCTAATGCAATGCAGGAGACAAAGGAGACCCAGATTCGATCCCTGGGTTGGGAAGATCCCCTGGAGTAGGACATGGGGACCCACTCCAGTATTTTTGCCTTGAAAATCCCACAGACAGAGGAGCCTGATGGGCTACAGTCCATGGGGTCTCACAGAGTCAGACTGAAGTGTCAGCATGTGTGTACATGCTCACGTGTGCACGCACACACACAATATTATGAAGGCACATATGTGTAGATATATATACACATATATATTTATATATTATGAACACACAGAGAGTGACCACAAACAAATATACATTTTAAAGTGAAAGGTAAACTCAGACACTGTGGCACGTCAGACTGTAAGCTCCATCAAAGATTAGGTAAGTCTGGTTAGTTTGGGCCTAGTTGGAGAGGTACCTTAGCTCTCACGGTGCCTCACAGTGAATGTTAGCTCCCACAGTGCCTGATGAAAACACAGGTAACTTTACTGTCAGGGGCAATCTGGCCATTTCTGTCCTTGCAACAGAATTAAGCTAATGAATAAAAAGACATATATAGGATTAATATTTATCTATATGTAGTATAAATATAAATATAGCATAATGTTAAATAAAATAAATATTTACTTACATAGTTTTTATGAATAAAGTAATATGAATATAAAATTTTCAATACATTTTATTCTTCAAAAATAAAATATATTTTCTACTTCGCATATATACTTTTATAAGGATAGTATATTTTATAAATGTGATATGCATGTGTGCATGCTTAGTTGCTCTTTGGGGTCACAAAGAGTCAGACACAATTGAGCAACTAAGCATGGACACATGCATGCCACATTTATAAAATATACTATCCTTATAAAAGTATATATAGTCTGCACCAGACTCCTCTGTCCATTGGATTCTCCAGGCAAAGATGCAAGAGTAGTTAGCCATTCCCTTCCTCAGGGGTCTTCCCAACCCAGAGATCGAACCCAGGTCTCTTGCACTGCAGGCAGGTTCTTTACTGTCTGAACCACCAGGGTAGTCCTAAACATAGATATATTAATATATATTTAATAAAATATATAAAAATTATTGTAAGGGATAAATAGAAAAAGAGAATAGATCATAAAGCCTCTGAAATATTATTTTTTGAAAGTGCATATTACAAAGGAAAAAGATAAAGATTGATTCATCAGGTCATGCTTATGAGTGATAACTGTTTTCTCTAGCGATGAAAACCTTCTTGTTTATTCCCACAGCAGTGAAGTAGAAGAAAGATTTTCAACCAATCAGTTAAGGGAATTCATATATGGTATAGTGAGATGTGGTGACTTTGGAAAGGCTTGTATTTTAAATTTCATAGTTAAGGCTGCTTTGAAAGAGAGTTTGTATATTCTAGGAAGTAAACGGTATAAATTTCGTATAAGCAGTATAGAAGTGACAAGTTTTGTTATTACAACTGTATCTAGATGTTGTCAGTGATAGCAAAGTACCAAAGTTTGACTGAACAGACTGTTGAAGGGAAAAATGCTCATGTTCCACTCTCAGCTCCCTGGGAGATTTCAGCTCGCTTCCTGACACAATGCTGATGTGGGATTTCTCATCATGGTGTTGGTATCCACACTTTGATACATCAAAGAAATTAGTGGCTTTTCATGTAGTAGTCAGGGCAGAGCCTTAAATAAAAGAGTAAGCATTTAAAAAAATGTACCAGAGGGAAAACTGCTGTTATCCTTGGCTGTTTTTGCCATGTGTCACCACAACCAACCCAGGCTCCAGAAGGCAGGGATCATCAGGTAAAGAGTAAAGCATTGTGTACTGACGGATTTTGCATTTATACTTTCAAGTAAAAGACCTTTTATGTAGTTTCCCTCCAAGAGATGAACAGTAATCTACCCTCCAGATACTAGATACCATCAAGGGTGCTTTCAGCAAGGATGACTTAAATAGTTGTGCTTTGCTTGTCAAGTGTTTCTGCAGGTGTGTTCAGTTCAGTTCAGTTTAGTCGCTCAGTCATCTCCGACTCTTTGCGACCCCATGAACCGCAACACTCCAGACCTGTCTGTCTATCACCAACTCCTAGAGTCTACCAAACTCGTGTCCATCAAGTTGGTGCTGCCATCCAGCCATCTCACCCTCTGTCGTCCCCTTCTCCTCCTGCCCCCAATCCCTCCCAGCATCAGGGTCTTTTCCAATGAGTCAGCTCTTCGAATGAGGTGGCCAAAGTATTGGAGTTTCAGCTTCAGCATCAGTCCTTCCAATGAACACCCAGGACTGATCTCCTTTAGGATAGACTGGCTGGATCTCCTTGCAGTCCAAGGGACTCTCAAGAGTCTTCTCCAACACCACGACTCAAAAGCATCAATTCTTCGGTGCTCAGCTTTCTTTATAGTCCAACTCTCACATCCATACATGACCACTGGAAAAATGATAGCCTTGACTAGACAAAACTTTGTTGGCAAAGTAATGTCTCTGCCTTGTAATAGACTGTCTAGGTTGGTCATAACTTTCCTTCCAAGGAGTAAGCATCTTTTAATTTCATGGCTCCCGTCACCATCTGCAGTGATTTTGGAGCCCCCCAAAATAAAGTCTGACACTGTTTCCACTGTTTCCCCATCTATTTCCCATGAAGTGATGGGACGAGATGCCATGACCTTAGTTTTCTGAACGTTGAGCTTTAAGCCAACATTTTCACTCTCCTCTTTTAATTTCATCAAGAGGCTCTTTAGTTCTTCTTCACTTTCTGCCATAAGGGGGAGTGTCATCTGCATATCTGAGGTTATTGATTTTTCTCCCAGCAATCTTGATTCCAGCTTGCACTTCCTCCAGCCCAGCGTCTCATGATGTATTCTGCATATAACTTAAATAAGCAGGTGTGTTACCAGAATGAAATTGTTTGTTTCTTATAACCTTACTCCACTTTCTGAACGTAAGATTCATAGAAGCAGGGATATGCATTTTTTAATTGATAAGTTCCATCTGTCTATAAGAATGGGTGGGACCTCATAGACCCTCCATAAATGCTTGTTGAATAATTGAATTTCTGAGACTATTCAATGCCAGAGAAATGGATATGAATTTTATTCTGGCAGCTTTATCATACAAATGATGTGAAACTCAAAATCAATATATTGTGTCTTTAGAAATAATAGTAAAATATTCCAAAGACTACAGAAA
Source organism: Odocoileus virginianus (assembly GCF_023699985.2). NCBI lineage: Eukaryota > Metazoa > Chordata > Mammalia > Artiodactyla > Cervidae > Odocoileus > Odocoileus virginianus. Next base: position 38,338,532 of record NC_069680.1, read on the forward strand.
ATATATAGTAAATATCATGAAAATGAAACCACTTATGTGTAAGATTATAACATAATTGGAAAACCTGCTTCCCCACCTCCCCAATATTATTGACAGTAAAATACTACAGATAACCCTTGAACAACATGGGTTTGCTCAGCACAGGTTCACTTTTATGTGTTTTTTTTTCCCCAATAAAATTAGCACCTATAATTTTATTTTACAGATCTTCAAGTGTGGGAAAAAATATGTGTTTGCTTAGAGAATCACAATGTGTGTGTGTGTGCTAAGTTGCTTTACTCGTGTCTGACTCTTTGTGATCCTGTGGACTGTAGCCCACTAGGCTCTTCTGTCCATGGGATTCTCTAGGCAAGAATACTAGGGTGCTTTGCCATGCCCTCCTCAAGGGTATCTTCCCAATCCAGGGATTGAACCCACGTCTTTTATATTTCCTGCATTGGCAGGCAGGTTCTTTACCACCAGCACCATCGGGGAAGCCCAAGAATCACAATACATGGACTGAGAGCATCCTAGAGTCTTGATTCTATCCAAACTGTTTTAACTTCCTGCTTTTGGATAAGTCATTTGATGCAGATATATTTGGATTTTTGGTTGGAGGAAGGGGGATGATTGATGTCCTTAACCCCTGAGTTGTTCAGGGATCAAATGTGTTTTCAAATCACTATTGCAAAATCATGTCTTATTAACTATAACAGTGTTGAATATGGTATAGTCAATCATCTCCAAACAAGCAAGTACAATGACATTATTTATAGGTCACCTACATTTCTTTTTAGAATCGAGCATGATCTAGGTTGATAGAGCATAGCATTACAAACCACGGAGATCTGGAGGGAAATTTTGTGTTCAAGGAACAAGGCAGTGTTTAATATGGAATTGATAATAAAAGTACAATACCATGTTAGAGTGTTGTTTGAAGGCACCTGTAAGTACTTTGTCTGCAATTCTAGAGAGTGTAAAACTAGTAAGGAAAATGGATATTGCTTTTTTTTTAGTTTTTTTTCTAATATCCTTTAAGTGTTTTCCCTTATTTTTAAAATTTAAACACTATTTTCTGTTTCTTAATGTTGTAACATTTCTTTAGAAAAAGAAAGAGGGATTGAAGCCATTATTTGCACAAATCTTATGTATACTTCAGGTTTGGGAAGAAGTATACAGTATTTCTCCTTAGTATACAGGAAAGAAATGCAGCAAGCTCTTCTGGGCCTCCATGTAGTTTGAAACCAGAACCATGTGCTCTCTTGAAAATTGCTTTGTCCTTTTTTGTAATGGAATGAGCAGAAATTTCAAACTTACAAACTTCACCACCACTTCAGCCACTCATGGATTTGTAACCTTGAGCCTGTGAGCATATCCTTTCCTCCACAGAGTAGAGACAATAATACCTACCTTAGAGCTTTCACTCAAGATGAGTTGAGAAAAATGTATGTTTAACCACTTTGAAGACTTCATAGATGATGAATGAAAAACACTTACTTTAAGCTTTGTGGAGTGCTCTCTTTGAGGTATTCTTCTAAGCATGTATTTATAGCCATTTACCTAATCCTCCAAATAAATTTATGAGGCAAGCGCTATTGTATCTCCATGTTAATAATGAGGTAAGTGAGACAGAGATGCTATTTCATTTGCTCAGCCATAACAGGGAAGTTGAAGAACCTGAATTTAAAAAGAAGTCCCACTCTAATCAACTGCTCTTAAAATGACTTTTATTTGTCAATTTTATTTTTCCTTTCCTAAAATAAACATGTATTTTTATAGTTGCTTGATATTTAAGGATGGGCTCTATCTTTGCCTAGAAGTTTTAAAAGTAGAAGCTGAGTTCTTTACCAGTTAGAGGGGGAAAATATGTGAGGGTTAGATAAAAAGGACACTCTTTTTATTAAGATGAAGAAACACAAGAAGAAAGATTCCATGTTAGAAGGTCTATGATCTAGTTCTGTGACTTGAAATTTGTGGACCACGGATTCCATGATTATGAGCTTCCCTGGTGGCTCAAATGGTAAAGCATCTGTCCACAATACGGGAGACTGGGTTTGGTCCCTGAGTTGGGAAGATCCCCTGGAGAAGGAAATCGCAGCCCACTCCAGTACTCTTGCCTGGAGAATCCCATGGATGGAGGAGCCTGGTAGGCTACAGTCCATGGGTTTGTAAAGAGTCGGACATGACTGAATGACTTCACTTTTACTTTCATTCCATGAATAAAAATTGTTTGAGCTTGTAATTTTAATATGATTTTAAATAAATTGCATAGTTTGCTTGCTATTGTGCAAATAAACCTCATAAAATGCACAAAAATAAAGCAGAAATACAAATTTAGCAAAATACATGCAAAAGTAAAATTCAAATTATTTCCTTTGTGCATTCTGACCTTACCCATGAGTAGTTTAGTAGAGAGAATCCCTGGCAGGAGTTGTAAACTAAAGGAGCTTAGGAGACAGTATGACCTGCCAGAAGCTTTTAATCTATAAAAAGTTTTGGGCAACCATCTGAACACTCAGCAATCTCACGTGGAAATTTGAAATTTACCATGGAAACAGAAATTTATCATGTTCTGGAAAATCAGAAGACTCAGTAACGCTGGTTTACATTCCCACATGTTTCTCCAGACAAACCCTGCACTTTACAATTTATCGCAACCTTCATGGTCTCTCTTGCCCCTTTAGGCTAATTCACTTTTTCTTTTCTGATGGAGATAGAAAACTGGCCCATCTGCTCACAGGCCACTAACACCTCATTCAATTTCTTTATTTACTGGCAGATTGCAAAGAAAAACAAAAGAATTGAAATTAACGCAAATGTTTCCAAAGACAGATGTGGTAAAAACTGATGGCTTATTCTTAGTCTTATATGACATGGTTAAGTCAATCTCCTGTCACTCTACTAAAAATGAATTTCTGTTTTGATGATGAGTTTTTCTACGTAATTCCATAAGACAAATGGCTATTGAAATTTTACGTAGGACACCAACAGCTTAACATCTTAAGTTATTGCAAAAACTTACATTTTATAATTGAACTGTTCTATATTGAAGATAAATTCAGTGACTTAAACTGATTGGCATTTGATTCACTCACAGGGTCTCAATTTTAAAGATGTTCTAATGTCATCAGTATGTTAACATCTCAACTTACTTGCTTACAAAGTAAATAAAAGAATGGATGTCTTTTCTTAGAGATCGCTCATCTGCAAACTCATGTAGATGAGTTCTAGTACATTAAACAATTATGCTACATTGATAATGGATAGTGTGGCACAGGTAATTAACTATGAAGTCATGAAGGCTTTTCTGTGCTGTGACAGGTGTGTTTACCTATAACAGATTAATGAACTTGTCAAACATTTCTTTTTCCCTCTTTCTATTTCAGATCAGCCTTGAGTGGAATTTGACAGAAGATGTTCCAACAGTTTTCTCTCTGGAAATGGTTCGCTTCAGGGATTATCCTCTGTTGTCTCTTCACAGTCTGCTCGGGCCAATATGATGACGGTAAGTGTGCTTTTACTCTGACCTTTAGCGTTAGCCAGGATTTTTATGGAAAATGCTGTACATCATAGAAATGAATAATGCTAATTTGCCGTTCATTTTTAAAAGTTGGTGACTCCTTGCCACAATTTACTTTAATTAAAATAATCTTACAACAGTAACATCTGATGCACTTTGTTTCTTAGTAAAGATTGCAATATGGTAGAAAATCCAGTGTTCAGCTTCTATTTGAACACTTACATGTTCTCACTAAAATAATGCTTAACTGTTACAAACAACATGAAATTATATTTGCTAACCATGAGACAAACACAAACAGTAGCCTTGGATAAAATTAGGAATATGAAAAATACCAAAATTCCCTATGAGAAGAGATCTCTGAAGGGGTCAAAGGTGGATGTCATAAGTGATTTTAGTGTTAGCACTTAAATTGGGGGGTTTCATGCCCTCACTATTTTATTTGAAAAGAGCAAAAAAGTGTAAAAGACTTGGCATTAGACTTTGAGTCATTCCTTAACAGTAACTCAGTCACTTAGTAAAGATACATTAGTCATCAGGCTCTATGGAACCATTTAACATATTATATCTGCAATGGCCCAAATGTGCCAGTCTTAGATATTTCAATATTGAAGGCATCTGTCTCTGTGTACTACATAATGGGAAAGTGGATCTCTCTAACAGAAGAAAAATGGATAAATTTTCCCACCCTAGAAGTTCACGATTCAAGAAAACTCTTTTGTTCTATTATTATCAATATGCTTATTCCTTTTACTAGTCATTTGTTGTTGTCATATTACCTATTTCCTCTTAGAGACATCAAAGATTGTGAATTTTGTATGTATTTTTGTTAGATTTGCTTGGCTAAATTAAATAATCTGATGATAGATGAAAGAATTTGACTTTATCCCCCATACAGTGTTCAAATGGTATACATATTAAAACATTCTCAGTCCTCCATAGTTAGAAAATCATGCTTCTTTAGGGATTTGCAGAATAATTCACAATATCAACTATTTTTGTGAAGTCAACAGTCTAATCCCTTGGAAAGTTCAGCTAATTAGTACAGTGTTTACTCCAAGTACATCTGAATTTAATGTCCCTGTCATTGCCATTTATAAGGATTGTGAGTCTCCAGTCTAACAACAAAGTAAAAAGTGTAGTAAGAAACAAATAATGTCATTGCTACTTTAAAGCAAAAATAAAAATCAATGGAACTTAAAAATGCATGACTTTAAAGTAAAATAATACATTTTAATTTATGCCCCAAGAATAGATGACAAATCGGTGTGTTAATATTTCTTCATTCCATAAGGCATTCTATTTTTATTCATATTTAGTGTTTGCACTGAGATGGAAGGACTGTCATTGCTCATATTAGACTTTCACAAACTGTGTACTTTTTAGCAATGTAATTTAGGTTATCGGAGGAAATCATCCCTGGTTTAACCTGTAATGCTATAAATTAGCTTCTTTAATAAGTTCATTTCAGCTCTTGGTCTTTCTAAATGTGCTTGTATTGACAGCCTCTGAAACAAGATCATCAGGTCACCGCTGACTGTGAAGTAACTTTCTGAAGCAGAGTATAACTTCACCCCTGCCAAGTTACATTTCACAGTAAGGCTGCCCCCTCACTGCACTCATGGGAAACCTTCCAGCCACAGTTAGAAAGCCTTTTTAGTTCTTTCCTCCTGGAGTTAAGTTGCTCAACACCTAGGCAGACTGAAAGAATCAGTTCAGTTCAGTTCAGTAACTCAGTCGTGTCCAACTTTTGCAACCCCATGAACCACAGCACGCCAGGCCTCCCTGTCCATCACCAACTCCTGGAGTCCACCCAAAGCCATGTCCATTGAGTCAGTGATGCCATCCAACCATCTCATTCTCTGTCATCCCCTTCTCTTCCTGCCCTCAATCTTTCCCAGGATCAGGGTCTTTTCAAATGAGTCAGCTCTTCGCATCAGGTGGCCAAAGTATTGGAGTTTCAGCTTCAACATCAGTCCTTCCAACGAACTGTGGCAAAGAAACAAAAATTTTGCATAGTTTTTTTATAGAGGTTTCTCAACTTGATGCTTTTCAGCATTCCTTCCATACTTGCATCCTCTGATACCCCCCCAGAAGTAATAACACATTCCTGTAGGTCGCCTACTTCTCTCTGGTCTCCCGCAGTAAGGGACTCTGACATCATTTATATTTTATTGTTCATGAAAATGGTTTTCACAGCTACTATTTTTTAAAATTCCTATTAAAGTCTGTGCCCATATTATGCAAGAATGAAATCAGAAGTAAACAAAGCATGTCTAACGCACAAAATAACACAACTGAAATATGTGATATGGATTTCTTGAGCCATTTTTTCTTATCCAAATGCTTGAGGATGCAGGTGTTAGACTGAAGGAAGATGAAGTGATAATACTAATCATGACAGAAATGTGTGAAAAAAAGTTTAAGAGGTTTACTGGTTGGATTTACTGTTTGGAGTAGCCTATCTGATAGTTGATATCTGACTTCTATACATAGTTAGGATCTAAGATGGAGAAATATGAAGGTGGAAAAATTTTAAATACCCTAAGGCTATTAGTATAGCAGTTTATATTTTTCTTATGTTAAAGAATAGAATTCTTCTGAACTTTCAAATTAAAGGTTTCCTGTGTTTATTCTGTGTATTTCCTTAATTAGCCATATGGAAGTTAGAAGGGAAAAAATGCTATTTATTCAAGAAATATTTTACCATGAAATGGAATATTCTAGTATTATCCACATATGTGAATCAGCTTCTAAGAAAAGTTTACTGCATAATAGTTATTTTCAAAATTTTTTTACTTAAGACATTGGGCTAACTTTTGAGTCTTTCAATATTTCTCAAATTGTTGGGATAAGCTTTAGATGCAATAATAAAATTTACAGATGACCTATTTGTAATGAACATTTCATTTGTTTGATAACTGCAGATTTAAGAAAGAATAAATACATAATTGAGATTGATAGTATCAAATTAAATTTTAAAAGTCAGAATTTAGCTACCCAGTAGAATATTGGAAAACATAATTGATTTACAGTTTTAGTAGCTACTCTAGCCCAATATGAAAGTATTGGGATTGTTATTTTAGCATGCAGTTTAATTCATTATCAGTCCTGACAGCTTGCTTGAAATGGGAACATGTGCTATGATCCCAAATCGAGTGTGGGGAGCCTGCACAGGAGATGCCATTAGAAGCAAAGGAGGCAGGGCTATCTGTAAATTATGTATTATGTGGGATAAAAGATATTAAGACCGTAGTCCTTATTCTACCATATTATTCACAGTGAGGTAAAAAAAGCAAGTTGTCCATGGGGTTTGTGTTTTTCATTTTGTTTTGATTTTGAATGAATTAGTGAATTATGAAAGGGAGGGAAAGAAGGAAAGGAAGAAAGGAAAATGGTATATAAGGGGTAAGTTTTATTTTCATTTTTTATTACTTTCTTTGCTTTTTCAGATTGTCCATATTGACTAGATAATACTACCATGATCAGATAGGAAAAATATTTCTTTAAAAAGAACCATATATCATAACATTATAACTAACTTTGAATCAAAGTGTTAGAGTATTAGAGGAGCTTTAAAAGGATATATGTGCCAATGAGTATGTGAGTGTGTGTGAGAGAGAGAGTTCCTAAGTGTGTGCAGACCACGAAAGTCAACATAAGTTTTTGCTTTTTTTTTAAGGAAAGGGTTCTCCCTGACTGCTCAGGTATTCAGCCTGGAAACCAAAATTCTTCCATCCTGCCCTTGAACTATTATGTAACTTAGCATATATCTATGATGTGAATGAAACCCTTATATGCTGCACAACCAGAGCAACTGTCTGAAGAGATGCAGTTTACAATCTCAAAAAGTCACATATTAATATTTCCTAAGGCTGTTTCCTTATTAAAAATAGCTCTCTGAAATGCATTTTTATGCAGTTTAATACACTATCTGACATATCATCAGTGTTCACTAAAATACTTTTATCTTTATTTCTATTGTTACTTCTAATTATATATAAATAATTGTTTCTCTTTATGTTTATATACATACATATATATATATATATATATATATATATTTTAAATGAGTACTTTGTGCTCCTGTGCACAGTTTATATATACTTTCCTTATATCTCTTCATATTTACTGAACACCTTGACGACTTCCTTGGTGGCTCAGATGGTAAAGAATCTGCCTGCAATGCAGGAGACCTGAGTTCAATCCCTGGGTTGGGAAGATCCCCTGGAGAAGGGAATGGCAACTCACTCCAGTATTCTTGCCTGGACAATTCCATGGACAAAGGAGCCTGGCAGGCTATAGCCCATGGGGTTGTAAAGAGTTGGACGTGACTGAGCAACTAACACTTTCACTTCTTTGAAGACTTAACTTTGTTAAATTGCATTTTCTTTTATTGTTATTATTTTGGCCATGTTGGGTCTTCCTTGTGGTGTGAGCACTCTTCGTTGCGGCTCCCGGACTTACTCTGCTTGCAGAGCACTGATTACGGAGCGTGCAGGCTCAGTATTTGCAGCACAAGGGGTTAGGTGCCCCATGGTATGTGAGATTTTAGTTTTCTAACCAGGGATAGAACCCACTTTACCTGCATTGAAAGGTGGATCCTTAACCACTAGACCAACTGGGAAGTCCCCATTTTATTTTTCAAAGTATTAATGACTCTATTTTTTCCTTGGAGGGCTTACTAATTCAAATGAACCCTGCAATGAAAATTGAGGAACATTTCCAGGTGTATTGTTTTGCTTGTGAGGTAATCCATTAATCCATGGAATGTCAGTGATGAGATAGATATGTCATCATTAAAGGTATAGCCATGTTTTAATGTCTGAGACTAAAATCTTCTAAGATTTGACATTTAAGCCCAGAAACTTCATTTTTATCAAGTATGTCTAGAGGTCAAAAAGTAGAGTGACAATGATTTATACTAATAAACTTAAAAGAGGATGGCATACAAATTACAATGCTAATAATAGCATTATAAGGAAAACAAAACCACCCAAAGAGCTGAAACACTTATGTTTCTTAGAATGATGTTTGCCCTCTTTAGATACCTTAAGAAGAAATGACTACATAAACTTAAGTCTTCTGCAAGAAGAATTAACAAATCTTAATTGTTCGTGTTTCCATACTATTACAGACTATCACATAGGGCACTGTTATAGCAATATCCTTGCCTCATGGACTGTACTGGTCTATTTGTGGGATACACATGGTCCCCCTAGTATTATTCTGGAAATGTTTGTAAGATTTCTTTATTTTTCAGCTTGCTATTTCCAAGTTTAGTTCAGGTCATCTTCCTCTTGTTAACATTATATTTCTCTGAACACCAGTTCAGTTCAGTCGCTCAGTTATATCTGACTCTGCAACCCCATGGACTGTAGCACTCCATGCTTCCCTGTCCATCACCATCTCCCAGAGCCTACTCAAACTCATGTCTATCACATCAGTGATGCAATCCAACCATGTCATCCTCTGTTGTCCTCTTCTCTCGCCTTCAATCTTTCCCAGCATCAGAGTCTTTTCCAAAGAGTTGGCTCTTCGCATCAGGTGGCCAAAGTATTGGAGTTTTCGGCTTCCAATAAAATCATGACTGATTTTATTTCTCTGAACATAATACAATGCAATAGTTTCTTTTGAGTCTGTTTCAATTATAACTAAAGATGATTATTGGAGACTATACCTAAGTAATTTTCTTTTTTTTTTTTTTTTTAAATTTTTATTAGTTGGAGGCTAATTACTTTACATTACAGTAGTTTTTGTTATACATTGATATGAATTAGCCATGGATTTACATGTACTCCCCATCCCAGTCCCCCCTCCCACCTCCCTCTCGGCTGTGGTATATATACACCATGGAATATTACTCAGCCATTAAAAAGAATTCATTTGAATCAGTTCTAATGAGATGGATGAAACTGGAGCCCATTATACAGAGTGAAGTAAGCCAGAAAGATAAAGACCATTACCTAAGTAATTTTCAACGAACTTGATTGTCTCTGAAACATCTTTCATTTAAATATGATTTCTTAAAGCAGCACACATTGAAAAAAATTGAACAATATACATGCACTCATACATAATAGATAACACATTTTGAAACCACACATAGCATATCTTTTATGCAAATTTTAATCTTAGTATAATATAGGCATATTTTCTTATCTACCCCTTTCACTTCTTCCATCTTAAAGAGTGTATTTTTATTCAGAGATATTAAATTCAAGCTTTCAGAATAACTTTGTTGTTTTTTCTATAGGCTGAGTTTTTAAATTCTGAGTGTCATTTTTTTCTTGAAGCTTTATAAACTTTTGGATATATATGTATATGCCATCTAGATTCTGTTATTATAGGATATTTAGAATAATATGCCAAGAAACAGCACTTCCAGTGCTTTGCTGTTGTTCAGTCACTGAGTCATGTTCGACTCTTTTTGACCCTATGGACTGCATGCACCAGGCTTCTTTGTCCTTCACCATCTCCTGGAACCTGTTCAAACTTATGTCCATCGAGTCAGTGACGCCATCCAACCGTCTCATCCTCTGTTGTTCCCTTCTCCTCCTGCCTTCAATCTTTCCCAGGATCAGGGTCTTTTCCAATGAGTCGCCTTTTCGCATCACTTGGCCAAAGTATTGGAGCTTCAGCATCAGTCTTTCCAATGAATCTTCAGGACTGATTTCCTTTAGAATTGACTGGTTTAATCTCTTTGTAGTCTAAGGATTCTCAAGAGTCTCTCCAACACCACAGTTCAAAAGCATCAATTCTTCGACATACAGCCTTCTTTATGGTCTGACTCTCACACCCGTACTTACTCCAGCAAAATTTTCTAAATATCATTTCTAAATGTCTAAATTTCATTTCCAGATAAAAGCTTGGCTGTTTCCTCTGCTTTAGTTTGTACCCACATTAGCATTTCTTATTTCCTCTTTTTTGAAGGTGAGCAATCTTATAGATTCTTTATCTCCAAATTGGATTTTGTTTTAGGGCAGAGGTTTGAAAAGGCATATATCTTTTCTTCTTTCTGCAATGATTTCTCAGTAAGCAAGTTCAAAAATGTTAACTTTGTAACTTCTCTATACTCTGACCCTTTGCCTAGAAGAATTGCTTCAGTAGTTTCTCTGAACACTAGTAATAGGCTCGGTTAAAGCCCATCTGTACATCCTGGGAGCCAGAGAGCTAAAGAGTCCAAAAAGTAAATACATAAATAAACTCTGAGAAACATAAGAACAATTATTGTACTTTATAAAACCACTACAATATTGTAAAGTAATTAGCCTCCAACTAATAAAAATAAATGAAAAAAAAAAGAAGACTTTCTCTGTGCTAATACATACACACCCAAGAATGTTATATCTAAGGTAACTTAGAATAGCTAAGTACTGACATTTCAGATACTTTCATTTATCCTGTTGAGAAAGAAATAGGTCTAATTCACTATATAAGTAATATAATAAAATTAATGATCACCAGGAAGGTAGATGGTTCCCTCTCTGGTTCTAACAACCTTAAAAATATGAACCCACTGAAACATAAAATACTCACATCCAAATTGTGTGAGAAGGTGGAATCCATTTTAACTGTTCTTAATAAAAATCAAAATTGAGCAAAAGTGTAATTATAATCTTGCTTGGCTCTGATACAACTCAAGAGTGGCTTTTCCTAGTTGGGTCTTTTCCGATCAAATCTCTGTACTTGTCACCACGACTTCTGCACCAATTCCCTTAAGCTCTGCAATTTGGGTTTTCTCACATCTCTACTGAAACTGCGCTCTCTAAAGTCTCCAATGACTACTTTCTTGGACAAATCCTATAATTTTCTAGTATTTCAGCAAACAACACTATTGATCTACTTTTCTTGCAACTTTCTTTTCCTCAGTGATTCTTCAAACTGACTTTTTCTGATTGTCTGTATATCAGACATGATCTTCCTGGTGAATATTCTACCTTTCTCTCGTCCGTGATTTTGTAATTGCCCCACTTTTGTTTGTATATCCATGAAGAGTCATATTTTATAATGAGCCAGTTTGAATATTTTCTAACAATTATAAAGGTCCTCTCCTTGGTCATGTTCTGCTTTCTCTAACTTCCCTTTCACAGTACTTTTAAATTATTACATGTCCACTGTACATATTCTCACTTTTTCTCTAGTCCACATTTTCACTTCTCTATAGAACATTTATTTAGTTTGCATTTTATTGAATATCAACTCCATGAAAGATATTAGGGGAAAAAAAATAGGCAGTTATTTCATTCAAATATAATAATGAGGTGTGCAATCAATATGATGATTTATATAATAATAGGTGCATATATAGCCCATGTGTTTTGGGAGAATACAAATGCAAAATCTCATGAAGATTTTGGGATGAAGTAGTCAGAAAATGTTTGCAGAATAAATTTTATTTTTTCAAGGTACAGATTTGGAAATTTTGGAAAACCTGAAGAATCCTGAATACTGGTGCTCTGATTTAAGATGTATACATCTTAGAATTGAGGATTGTATATGCTATTTTATGACCTTGTTCAGAGAAGATTTTTCTCAATTCTAATTATACCTTGAAATCAAATTGCTCATTGCTCCTTGATGTTGTTACTAATGATATTAAGTGAGGAGAGGTTGGTTAAAGGGTGCAAACAGTTAGTTATAAGATGGATAAGTTTGGTGAATCTAATGTACAACATGGTGACTATAGTTAATAATACTGTAGTATTATATACTGGAAACTTGCTAATAGAATAGATTTTAAGTCTTCTTACCACACTAAAAAAAAAAAGGAACTATGTGAGGTGATGGTTATGTTAGGTTATGCTAATTAATTTGGTTCTGATAATCATTCATTTTACAGTGTATCAGTATCAAGCCATATATTGTGCAGCTTAAATATATACAATTTTGTTTGTCAATTATACCTCAAGGAAACTGGTATAATTAATGTCCCTCGTCCCCTTTATATTAAGTCAAATAATGTTTGTTTCTATGTTAAGATTATAAGTTTCTGAACACAGAAAGTCTCATTTACTTTTTGTTTCCTTCAGTACCTGGAAGAATGACCCAGTTAGTGATTATTTAAACTAGTATGCCTTCCATAAAGAAAAATAGAGCTGAGAGATGAAGTGTCTTTTACTAATATAGGAGCAAGTAGGTAACCTTTACGATAGTACTTGGAGTTCAAACAGTACTTGGAGTTCAAACAGTAATTCAAAGACACATTTAGTGAGGGTTTTATTTATATGACACTGCTCTATATTGACATAGGTACCAAGGCAGTCAATAATTATCTCTGCTATGGAGATATTACACATAGCATCCTTTTTAGGATTCTATAGGAAAACAGAGTTTAGGTAAATTATATGATTTTTTTAGAGACTCGGTTTTTATCCCTTGAGAGTGCATCATTTAGAAAAGTCTTTGTATAAAACTCTAAGTGAATCTATCCTTTCTTCAGTGTGTTTTCTGTCTTTTTCTGATTATTAGCAGCTGTTCTGGGCATTTTGTTTATAATGTTGGTGGATCACACTGCACCATTTGTTTCTGACATCAGCCTCTGAGTTCCAGATACAATCTTCCCTGCTCCTATAGGATCCTATACTGCCACTCAGGGCTGCTCAGTCAGCCTGCTCAGTGATAAATGTTCAGCTACTCTGAGTTTATTAAGTGGCTTTATTGAATAGTTGGAATACTGATGACAGTTGTTCAGGCTTCTTAGATCGTGTATGAAAAGGACAATATTAACTCAGTCATCAATATTTTATGTGGTTATATCCAGAATTTGGCCACAGTTGGTCTGTTGAATGCACAGAATGCAATTCTGCTGGTATCCTCATAGAGGAAAAGCTACAGTGTTTTAATGTAACATGAATAATACATTATGCTGGTTTTTTATTCATTCATTCTGCAGGTATAGCAAGCATATGTAATGTCTACTGTGCATATATAAATTTTCTACCAATTATAACTAATATTTATTGGGTGATTTCTATGTGACAAACAGCTTAGACATAATACACACTCTACTTACATTGTATTGATATATTTATATTTGATACATATGATGTCTGCTCATGTGTAGTGCACATGCTATGTCATAACATTTCAGTTATAGAAGCTTATATAGTTTCATACAAATGCTTTGAAGTGGCTACTTGATGTCAGGCCTTGTACAAACTGCAGATATATGTGTGTTTAGTCATTTAGATGTCCAACTCTTTGTAACTCCATGAACTGGAGCCTACCAGGCTCCTCTGCCCATGGGATTTTCCAGGCAAGAATACTGGAGTGGATTGCCATGCCCTCCTCAAAGTGATCTTCCCAACCCAGGGATCAAACCCCCACCTCCTGTGGCTCCTGCATGGCAGGCAGATTCTTTACCACTGAGCCCCCAAGGAAGCCCAAATAGAGCAAACAGCAAAATAGACCTAAAAAAATCATTTTTGTGAGGTGAGGTTTGCTTGATATTGGAGGGAGACAGAAAATAATCCAACCACTAAAAGAGTTATATAGTATATTAGTATATGAAAGAGGTTATGTCAAAAAAATTAAGCAGGGAAGGAGATATTTTGGGGAACATAATTTTAAATAGGAAAGTGTGGGAAGAACTTACTAAGAAGTACCCTTGGTGTAAATTTCAGAGAGGATTATGGGAAAATTATGGAGGTTCCTAGAAGAGCATTGAAGACAGAGATCACAATGCGTGAAAGGGAATTGAGATGGGGACATGCCTATTCTGTTTGCAGAACACAATTGCAAGCAAACTGTGGTGGGTGAAATGTGGGGCAGAGTGAGGAGAAGGGGAAAGAGATGAGATCAGAGAGCTGGCATGGGTGAAGGCAGATTGCCCAGGCCTTTCAGGTAGTGGAGGACATTGTCTTTTTCTCTCTGAGATGGAAAGCTACTGGAGTGTTTCAAGCAGAGGAGTGAAATGATTTCACACAAGTTTTAACGAAATTGCTTTGACCCTTGTATTGTGAATCATCGGTTAAGATCAAGGTGACCAGTGAGAAATGTATTAATGATATTCCAGGCAGAAAATAAAGATAGCTTAGACCAGGTTTTCATGACAGAGGTGGTAAAAATGGTTGACTGTCAATGCGTTTTTGAGGTACATCAATAGAGTTTGCTGGTGTCTTGGATACAGAGAAAACAAAAAATATAGCATATAAGTATTTTTGATATATATTAGTATATTTGGTCTAAGCATCAGGAGAGTCTGAATGATCAACGTGGTCAACGATCATCAAAGGAACAAATGTGGCTAGAAATGAACCATAAACACAGTGATCATATAGTCCAGGAAGATGAGAAAGAATCAAAAGGAACATTAATTTGTGAAGATAATTAATGAGAGGAAAACTAGAAGAGAATGGTTTACTGAAAGTCATAGGAAGAAGACGTATTTAGGAGAAAGTGATCAGCTATGTCAAGTCTTACCAAGTAAGATGAAAAGTGAGAACTTAATATTGAATTAGCAACATGGCACTCATTGTGGCATTGATAGGGATGGTTTGAGGTAATTTTGAGAATGAAAATTTGCAGTGGTTTTGAGAGAGAGTGGAGGAAGAGGAAATGCAGAGTATTTGAAGATATAAAAAGCTTTTTGTTCTTTTTTCCTTTCTTCTTTTTTTTAATCTTTCTTTTCTTTCTAATATGGTGGCAGTACTAATAGGGAAAGAAGAGTATGCTTAAGAATACACACCCCACCTCAAGTCCTAGTGATGTAAGGATATAATAAAGCAGCCACCATCCTGATGAGGCACTGAGAGAGCTATAGAAAAATAGCATCTTCTGGGAATAGCCAGATTTCTAGTAGAGCAAGAAGAAAGGAATGTATATATATGTATATATAATTTAATCTATCTCAGGTTCAGGAAAACACCATAAGATAAATTTTATTGTTGCTCCCATTTTCCAGATGAGGAAACTGAACCTTTAAAGATATCAAGCTATCTCACTTAAAGTCACACAGCTCCTACATCTAAGAGTCATAGTTCTAGCTTAGGTATCCTGGATTTTACAGCCTGAGTATAAACTGCTACAGGAGTCATTAAAGTATAATAATATGAACACTAATCCATGGAATCTTAAGAGAATGATAAAAATTATTATCAGTTTCTACTATACATTCTATTATTTGATATATGTTTGTTAGTGTATACCAGTTTTGTGCTACATTTGGGGTTGAAAATATAAATGAGATACACTTCTTGACCTCATGTATGTTAATGCCTACGTTATATGAAACATCAGCAAAAGGGATCGAAAGAATAAACCGATATACTGTATATAGATTGTGAGAGGCTGAAGTTAAAAAGATGACATTTATGCTGCCTGCCTGGACGTGTGCTAAAGTCTGTATCAGATGCAGTTAGTGGAAGAAAGACTTATAGGATGAGACACTTTTGAGCTACATGGAAAATGGATAAGGAGCTACTTTAGATTTAAATCTGATACATACAAATTCATATGTGCAGTCAAAGCAAAAGGAAACATAAGAGGATTAATGATGAAGCATTGGTATGTGGGATATGAAAGATCATCTATGGCACAGTAGTTAAAGCCTGAGCTTTGGTATCAAATAGACTTTGTTCAACTCCTGGCAAAATCAATTTGTGATCTTTGATAAATTATATAATCTCTCTATGACTTAGATCTCCATCTGTTAAACAGGATAACAGCAACTCTGATTTGATTGTTGTTAGGATTAACTGATGGTATGTATGTAAGTTGTTTAGCATGCTTTCTAGCATATAGGAAATGATAAAAATATATTTTGGGTTTATTATTCATTAATCAATATTTCTTTTGGTTTCTTTTATCTGAAAACATTTACACAAACACACAGGCCACACATACAATCACACACTATATTAAATTGACAACTTCTTAGAACAATCACTATGCTTTCTGTATACTTATTTCTGCATACTACAATTCTTTGAATGATTTCTATCCTGTGAAAATTTTCAGCTGCATTTATTAAAGTGTCAGGCATAGAATTTATAACATTTCAACTTTTTAGTAATTTTATGTATTTATTCATTTATTTTTGGCTGTGCTGGCTCTCTGTTGCTGCACAAGGGCTTTCTCTGGTTGCGGCGGGCAAGGGCTAATCTTCATTGCAGTGCACAGGATTCTCACTGAAGTGGCCTCTCCTATTGCAGAGAAGGGCTCTGGGGAGTGAGGTTTCAGTAACTGCAGCTCAAGGGCTCAGTAGTGGCTCCTGGGATCTAGAGAAGGCTCAGTAGATGTGGTACACGGGCTTAATTGCTTCACAGCATTTGGGATCTTCAGGATCAGGGATCCTACTGCATAACTCTGCATCGGTAGGTGGATTCTTTACCACTGAGCAACTGGGGAAGCCCCACCTTTTCCTTTTTTTTTTTTTCTTTTTCTATGTTTTATTTACCTCCTTCAAATTTTTCTCAATATTTATTAGTTTCATTTTTTTTAAAAAAGAAGCTCCTTTATAGATCTTTCTTGTTTACCTTTCTTCACTCATATCTATTTCTCAATTAGTTTATTCTTCTCATTTTTTAAATATGTTTCACTCAACTCTTTCTAATTGTACCTCTCTCCTGTTTCTTTGAGACAGTATTCTCCCTGTCTCAACTTTTGTTATCTTTCTGCCTCACTTTAGCTAATTTAAGTTCTAGAAAGCACAGTAAGCATTTCCTTGGCTACAGGTACTTCATATTTCTAACTGCTAGGTCTACTTTTAGAAAATAATCTTAACTGGAATTTTAGCCTCTCTGGTTACAGAAAGAATTAAATAGTATTTTAGACCAAAGGAAAAAAAAATTCCCAGCATGTATTTTCATTCTCATAATATAAAAATTACCAGAAGGCACACACATGTTTTAAAACCTCTAAAGCTTCTGTCTATTTTCAGAAGAGGAACACTTTAAAGGAGATGCCAACCAATTTCCTTCTCAGTGATACTGAACTTGGGAAAAAATTCAATTTATGCTCTAAATTTCCAAGATTTAAATTCAAACTAAGATCTCTGTCAAAAATAATTTATTAAATACTAATTTCATGGGCGTTGTTTGACAATACAAAGTGAGATATATTCCCAGAAAAAGAAAACTAAAAGGAATATTGTCCAATGAATTACTGACACTGGACCCAAGTCAGTGTAGGCAATGTGTGGTTATCACTGAGAGCTCCCTGGATCCATTAAACCCAAATAGCCCTTTTCTCTAGCCCATTTAGATGTGTTTTTTGAAAGCAGGTCCCCAAAAGTGACATTTGAAAGCATTTGTAATGTGTTTTAGTTTTTTGTTGTTCAGTCACTCAGTTGTGTCCGGCTCTTTGCAACCCCATGAACTGCAGCTGGCCAGGCTTCCGTGTCCTTCAGCATCTCCCAGTTTACCCGAGAGTTCACGTTCATTGCATCAGCGACACTGTCCATACATCTCATCATCTGCCACCCTCTTCTCCTTCTGTCCTCGATCTTTCCCAGTATTGTGGACTTTTCCAATAAGTCATCTATCTGAATCAGATGACCAAAACACTGGAGTTTCAGCATCAGTCTTTCCAGTGCCTATTCAGCATTGATTTCCTTTAATATTGACTTGTTTGATCTCTTTGCTGTCCAAGGGACTTTTAGGAGTCTTCATTTGATACATAAAACTAACTGCTTCATTCCATAGCATGAACCACAATTACACAGAGGTTAATTTATTGGGTTGGCCAAAAAGTACATTTCGGTTTTTGTAACATCTTAAAGAAACCTGAATAAACTTTTTGGGCAACCCAATACATTCTAAAAACAGTAAGAAAATCAGCTTCTATTTATTAGGGAAAAAATTGCAATGCAATGCCCATGCTAAAGTTAAAAGTTAGATTATGCCAATATCCTTACAAAGGAACTCTGTAATTCTAGATTTTCTACTAACCCTGTCTCATTACTGGAGAAGATTAACTGCAGTAACAACTGGTCAATAATGGAATTGCTAATACGAATAACTAGAAACTTATGAGAAAGCCCTTTGAAAACAGATAAGATTCAATCACATTTCCCAAGAGATATGTCAACTAGTAGTTCTCCTTTTGACCTTGAACAAATATATTGTGATATGAAATGCTGCAATTTAAGATTGCTAATGTGTTTTCTAGAGTAAACAAATAATAGATATTTTTACATCAATGACAGAATATAAAAAATAATACATTTTGAAAATAACTGAATCTCATTCAGAATTATATGGTTTTGTGATTATTATACCCATATTTCAAATGGAATTTCTTTTCTGGATCTATACCAAATTGCAAATTTATATATTGCTCTAGCAAAGAACACATGTATGTATTTTAAAAAATGTGACATACTTTCTTTAAAGATGTATAGGAGCAGGTAGATTTCAAATGTATGTACAAAGGCAAAATGATATTCTAACCTCAGAGAATATCAAAATAGACTCTTTTCTCATAACACTTATGCATGCTAAGTTTCACAGATATGTACTTGAATATATTGTACTAATCAATTGAATTATACTAAGTATATTAATCAATTGAATTCTATTGCAAAATTGCACTAGAAAAAAATAAAATATACTTACTGGGACTTCTAAAATGCATTTATTAAGTATTTTGTGAACATTCTTTCAGATTTGAGATTCAAAATCACTTTGAACAGGTTTAATATAAAGAGTTATTTGAAGAGATGCTTCTAAAATAAATGAAAAAATGTATGTCAGAATAGGTTTATCAAGTTTTATCACCTCATTCTCATTCTCCACAGTGGAAAGTTACAACAGACACTTATTAAAACAAACAAACAAACAAACAAACGGGTCAAAGTCATTTTAGTAAAGTCTCTCAGTCCTGTCCAACTTTTTGTAACCCTTTGGACTGGCATCCACCAGGCTCCTCTGTCCACAGGATTTTTTTGAGCAAGAATGCTGGAGTGGGTTGCCATTTCTTTCTCCAGGCGATCTCCCTGACCCTGGGATCAAACCTTTGTCTCTTGTGTCTCCTGTATTACAGGCAGATTCTTTACCTGTTGAGCCATGGGAGAAGCACTAGTAAAGATTAATATTTTTATATAAAGTGCATTAGGTACATTTATTTTCTTTGGATTTTGCTGTAAAATGTAAGGCAATAAGAGCAATGTAAATTGAACTGCCGCCTCTAAACTGACCCATCATGGTTATTCTGGTTTATAATTTAATTGTAATTGCTTTAATCAGTCAGAGACACTGATTTTTCTATAAATCACTGTACCTCTGCTAATGAATTAATTTTTCTATAATTCTATAATGGATATCTGTAATGCATATGTAATATGTCTGAAGTACTAATTGCTTTAGTCATTATTCATCCATCGATTTATTTACTCAATACACTTTTATAGGGTCTCTACTCTATGCCAGGGACTATGAACAATGTTGAGGCAAGGGGGTTATTCCAAATGGAGGGAGCAGATGAAGTTTCCATAAGTGCATATCAAGCACGATCAAGAGTCTGCATGAAGGCCAGTATAAATCAAATGCTAATGAAACTGAGGAGGTGTGTAGGGAACAAGGCTTACTGGCATGGATAATAATTTTACTTATAATTGTAAGTGAATCCATTAGAGTTCTAAAAGTAGAGACAAGAGAAGGAGGAAGTTGTGATGGTATGATCCTGTTTATTCTAAAACAGATACTATCTACAGTGAGGAGAATAGATTTGTGCAAGGACTGATGGAGAAAGATAACATTATAGACAAGATAAATACCTAAGACACAGTACAAGCAAGAGGTGATGATAGTTTAAGTGAGGGGTGGTTAGAAAATGAAATTGGATCTAGAGACCAGTGGAAAGATTTTTTTTAAGGAAATTTTATGTACATATACATGTTTCCTCCTCCGGGGGATCTTCCCAGCCCAGGGATTGAACTCAGGTCTTTTGTCTCTTTTGCATTGGCAGGTGGGTTTTTTGCCACTAGTGCGACCTAGATAACCCATCTGTACACATACATATATATATAATGCACGATTTATTTGGAAATCAGCAGGGAGTGCAGTAAAAGTAGGCAAAGATGGAGATAAATGGTTACAGAGTAAGACCTTAGTAAGACCTTAGCTGAGATAGAAAAGAAAACAATTTTAGGGGAGATCATGAATTTAGATGTAGACAGATTAAGTATGAAATAGTAAGTAGTTTGTTCAGAATGATGTGAAACTTTTGCGACAATAATATTAAGAAATCAGTGTTTTGCCCCGATTTTCTAAAAATAGTAATAATAGTAGTAAGGTAAAAATATGATAATTCTCTGGATATGTTACGTAATGTATGTAATTCAGCGAGTCTCATTTCTTTTTCATTTCAGTTCAGTCACTCAGTCGTGTCCGACTCTTTGCAACCCCATGAATCGCAGCCAGGCCTCCCTGTCCATCACCAACTCCCAGAGTTTACTCAAACTCATGCTCCTTGAGTCGGTGATGCCATCCAACCATCTCATCCTCTGTTGTCCCCTTCTCCTCCCGCCTTCGATCTTTCCCAGCATCAGGGTCTTTACAAAAGACTCAGCTCTTCGCATGAGGTGGCCAAAGTATTGGAGTTTCAGCTTCAGCATCAGTCCTTCCAGTGAACACCCAGGACTGATCTCCTTTAAGATGGACTGGCTGGATCTCCTTGCAGTCCAAGGGACTCTCAAGAGTCTTCTCCAACACCACAGTTCAAAAGCATCAATTCTTTAGCACTCAGCTTTCTTTATAGTCCAATTCATTTCTTTTTAGGCATGTCACATATAAAATTGGTGAGAGTTAAGTTATATATTGAAAAGTCCTACAATGAATACTAATTAATTAAAATTTTCCTTTAAGAAAAAAGACATTAATATTTTATATTTAATTAACTTGTTCAAATAATAATTTGAAGCCAAAATGATAGAGAAATAAAAGAATGTCAGTCTAGCATTCTAGATTGCCGAATATTTCTCTAAAAAATTTAGTTTTCAAACCTCTTTTTTCTCTTTCAATATTATAAGTGAATGAATATAGACTCTACTTCATGAAATACCTTTTAACTCTTAACATTTTGCTCAAAAAAGATTTTACAAATCTAAGGCCAAGGAATATGTATTCTTCCTCATGGACTAGAAGAGGTCATGTTTGTGTGAGTCTCTATACATCATTTTATAAACTACAGAAATTGAAAGTAATGTTAAGGTTTGCAGTGGCTACATTATACAGCAAAATGAATTTATAATTTATTCATAAACATATATACATAAACTTTTGAAAATAAATTTAAAGAAAATGATCATATTTCCTGTTACCCACTTGTAATTCAACATGAAAATATCAAACACAGCTATTTATTTTGGAAGATTAAAAGTAATACTCACTTGAGAGTTTTTGACCTTCTCAAGGAACAAAGGAAATAAAAGGGCAGCATGCTTTTTATTCCAAGGTAGGTGTGAGTATAAACAATAGACGCTAGGCACTATCCTAATCCCATTAGCTATCTCATTTTTTTCTTTTCCTTCATTATTCCTGTCTAGATAAATTTTTGCCTAAGAACATTATTTTAGGATTTTACATATTAAATGACTTAGCTGAGTGTAACCAAATATACTCTACACACCTTAACCCTGTGGGGAGACTGCTGAGTGAGCTTTCTTCCGCCATAATCTAAACTTGAATTTTGTAAGAATAATCTTGATAAATCTGTAAACTATTTGGTAAATCACTTCTTCCTTTTCTTAGTGCATTCATTAGCATACAATAAAAATGTAAAGATTTAATGCATAGGGTTTCTCCCCAAATTTGGAACCATTGCCATTCTAACAAAAACTTGTTTACAATAGAAAGGTCAGAAGAAACTCCCTCCAAATAATAATAATAATAGTAACTTTTTTTATGAAAGACCCTGAACCAACAAAGAGTCTAAGTAGCTGGTTTTTGTTGTGTAAATAACAACATGTGCCACAGAATAAAAGAAATGGAATAGTTTCCTTATTTTTATAAAGAATGTAGAATAATTTCAGCATTTTAAGCACATTAGTGAATGAAGCACTATTTTGTTCCTTGAGTTTTCAAATGTGGGAGCATTGAAAGATAGAAATTTGGCATGGGTATCAATGATACATTGTATTTCCTGACAGCAGTAGGAATGCAATGCTACCTTCAAGGGTTTGAGAGCATAGGATCAATAAGGGAGACCATTATATAAGATTATTTTGTCAAAAGGGCATCTCAGGAATGGCAGGACTAACATGTGAGAGGACATACATTTCAGCTATTCTACCAAGCTGAAGAGAAGTTCACCCCTACTATCTGGAAACAGTTTCCCTATATGTTACATAAAAAGAAAAACTTGTAAGGAATTCTTTAAAAAGATACTCTTGTGTTAAACGAATTACCAAGTAAAACTGGGCATTGTCCACATACAGGGTCTTCATCTGCTCTAAATGTTCAATAAATTTAATATTCCCTGCACTGTCCATGATGCTGAATAAAATCAGTTAAATATGTCCTGAATCTTGATTGTTTCATTACCATGTTTATTGAGCTCATAACACACACCAGATAATTTAGTATACCCCTTGGGATAAACAGAAGAATAGCTCTCAAAAGATTCCCACATCTCAATTCTCAGAATCAATGAATATATTATATGACAAAGGACATGAAAATTAATATTTCAAATAAAATAGTTAGCTCATCAGCTGACTTTAAGATAAAGAGACTATCCTGGATTATCCAGATTATATAAGGTCCTTAAAAATAGAAACCTAAAGCAGATTAATTTAGAGTCAGAAGGAAATGTGATTATGGAAGAAGTTGGAGTGATGTGCAATGAGAAGGACTCATTTGGCCCCTACTAAATTTAAATGTGGAGGAAAGACAGTGAGCCAAGGAAACCAAGCAGTTTCTAGAAGTTAAAGATAAGAAAATTGATTATCCATCAGACCTTAGGAAAAGAACACAACCTTGTCGATGCCTCAATTTTAGGCAATGACTAAAATTTTAGCCAATGAGACTTCTGTCTTAAAGAACTGTAACATATTTGTGTTGCTTTATGCCACATATTCAGAGGGAATTAAAAATAGCACAAACAAAGGAAATAGCATATGCTATGAAAGTAAGTTTTGGGTGGCTTTTAAACACTTGGGAGAGTCAAAGCTTAATGAAGTCATCTTGACTCATATTTTACTCTCAGTTTGTCTCAATATAGCCATGGAGATTTTTACATGATTTTGGATGAAGCAACCAAAAACTTGGCCCTGTTTTCTAGTATTAGAAAACAATGGGACTTATTTTAATGTTTGGTGTCTTAAGTTCTTTATTAACAAGTTATACAACTGAGGGCTTTAAAAATATTATGTCATACAGATTTGGGTTTCTTTGTATTTTTTTTTAAATCATTTCAATTATTAATTCTAAAAAGCTGAATAGCAGCAATGCTGGGCTGTAACCTGCCAACCTTACCTAGGTTCATCTGTCAGATCTGCTCGTTTTCTTTTTCTTTCTGTTTTGTACATTTCAAAACATTTCAGCATGCAAAAGTCTTTAAGCATACTACTGCTTATTTATTTATTTATTTTTTAACATGTGACTTCTTGAAACCAGCATTACAGCTCAGTTACAGCTCAGAGTTTTATTCCGCAAACAAAGGATAGTACACCCTCGAGGCATGAAGGCAGGCTGACCCCAAAAGAGAGGCCCTAATCCTTCTTGGCTTCCTCCTTTTCTACATTTGTCTCCTCCCTGTTGAGTCTGCCCTATGCAAATTGGGCTAGCCAAGAAGGGGGTGTGTTTGTTCACCTGAAGTTTTCACTGTGGATTTTCTTTTGTTCCATTTTCATGGTCTTTTCTATTTCTTTATATTTTAACCACCACCATTTTGGACTCCTTTTTCCTGTTCTAACTAATTAACATATGTGTTTAAGATAACTTCATGATTTGCCAACATTTGTCATAACATAAATTTCAGATGCAGAGGGAAAATGTGATATACCAAATTAAATGCAATTTAGTTATACAGTGTACAGAAAAGAGACCTGAGACTGCTGTCCTTGGAAAGATCTGCTTACAAGGATGACCCTTGTCTGGCATTTGAGAGAGCATTCACCTCTGGAGGTGGAGAGGCAGGGGGATAAAGACTAGAGAGGCATGTACAGATGCAACTTAATCAGTAACATTGCAGTTCTTGGATTAGGCAAATTGGTAATGTTTATTTACAATATATAAATACCTTTTAAGAAAAGCATTGTTCATGTGCTAATGATGATAGAGGAGAATAAGCTAGTTTAATAAAGTATCTTTAAAATATTTAAAATGTTAACAAAGGGGAAAAAAAAGTCTTTGGAATTAGATCAGTATTTGATTCTTAGAATTACTGGATTAATGTATATGTTGGGGAAGTTTGTACTTTCCTCGCTTCCGTCTCAGCACAGCAAAAATTTGGAGCATCGGATGGACCTGTGTTATCGCTCAGTTTTATTGGCAACCAAAGGAAAATACATCCTCGAGGTGTGAGAAGACCAAGAGAACAGATGCCCCCAAAAGAAGTGAAGAGAAGAGAAGCTCCCTTCCCAATTTTGGCCCCTCTTTTTATATGTTTTTTTCTCCTCCTCCTGAGCCTTCTCTATGTAAATTGGGCTAGATAGGAGGGCTGTCTGTTTTACCTGAGGTTCTTACTCAGACTTTCTTTTGTTCTATTTTCATGGGCTTTTCCCTTCTTTGTCTTTTAGCCATTCTGGACTCCTTTTTCCTCTTCTAACTACCCAGCAAATTTAGGTCTATTAACTTTATCTCTTTGAGCTTCAGTTTCTTTGTTTCACAAAAGTTAGTAATGACTCTCTCAAAATCTTTTTCTCAGAGAAGTTAATCATTAGATCTGTTACCAAATATTTCTGATTCTTAGGGGTGCAATACAGGATTGCACTTCTGTGAGGTTTTGCTTTCGAAGTTATGCACAGCTATATTATGTGTGATTTAAAGTGAAGGTATGCAGGCCACCTCTGGATGAAAACTTTAAAGTCAGTGTCTAATTACTACATTTTCTTCTCTCTGTCAAGTGTGTTACTCACCACCATCAACCTGCTTTCCTGAGCAGCTGTGATTCAAAAAAGAAAAATATTTGGACATGGAGAATGACCAAAAGTATATACATTTTGTTGTCTTAAGCCTCTTTTATTTTTTGTTACCACAGCATACATTTTTCCTATCCTAATCAATAAAACTTTTATTAAATGAAATAAGTTATTTCAAATAATAGTACTTATATTTATATGAATTTCACTTATGTAACAGAGGTCTGACAGAATACCACATAGAATGGGTAAATTTTGGTGAGTAGAAGATTAGAAAATTTCATATAGTAATGTATAGTTCCATTTTTTTTTTTTTTTTTTTGGCCTGGAAATGTTTCTTATTATTTGAATTGTTAAAGGATAGGTCAGCTAAATAAGTCTGTGTTTTATATGAATTTATTAAATAATTGTTTTTATTCTAGCTTTCCCTTCCCTATGAATCAGGGAAACAAGTCCTGGAGTGATTTACATCTTTGTAAGATCATTTTTATATGTTTTAATAACAGGAAAAGCTATGCAGTTTATTGTTTAGGCACACTTTGTGATTGATAGATTTTATAAGGAAAGTGAAAGTGAAGTCGCTCAGTTGTGTCCGAGTCTTTGCGACATCATGGACTGTAAGCTACCAGGCTCCTCCATCCATGGGATTTCCCAGGCAAGAGTACTCGAGTGGGTGGCCATTTCCTTCTCCAGAGGATCTTCCCAATCCAGGGATTGAACCCAGGATGCCCACATTGTAGGCAGACACTTTACCATCTGAGCCACCAGGGAAGTCCGTAATCTTCTGGTGAATGTTTACATCCACCCATGAGTTTGACAATGCATTCATGGCTGGAAATCTCTATCTGCTTAAAGAGGAATATACACTGACAAATCTACTTTAAAAAAAAAAAAAACAAAAAAAAAAACATCTTGTCAAGGTCCATACATAGGTTGGAAAAGAATTTCTAGACATAAGGCAGAATGAAAGGAGAATGAAATTTATTAGAGTGGGAGATGCTATTAGAACAGCAAGCCAGCACAAGGGAGAGCTGAATCCTTTGCAGGCTAGCAGCCAATTTTTATAGTCTCAAGACAGAGAAAATTCCTATTGGAATGGTGGCATTAGGTGATCAGTTATGATGCTATAGGTGGATAGTAGGGTGGGTATTTTACCTAATATGGGATCAGGGAACTGGCCAGGTTAGATCCAGAGGCTTATGGTGACAGTTGCTATGGGGCTTGGTCAGTTTCCAAGATTTTTATTTTGTGACCTTTGTACAGGGCTCCACACCTGTGACCTTGGTATAGGGCTCCACAATTCTCTATCTTGTGCTTGCTGTCTAAAGTAGTGATGCAAGGTATTACATGGCATTTTAGGAGTATAGAGAAGAATGAACTATAGTTTTATGATTGTAAAGTCTAATCACATGTCTTTTCTATTTCACTGAAGTTCAAATTTTTGGTTAGTATATCTGCAGTTGAAGAAATTGGAAGGTGTCATAGATACAAAAGCACCTTTCAAATTAACTCTCCCAATTACCAAAGTTAAAACCAAATATATAAACTTTCTTCTTAGTCTCTTTTCCTGTTCTTCATTGTGATTTCCATTCTCATCTTCTTTTAAGAAACTTTATAGAGCCCTGACTAGTACACTAAGAAAACAGCCATCTCTTATATTAACAGATAAATAATTCTCCATTTTCTAAATGAAGTTATATATTTTTAGATAAAGTCCAATAAGTGCAGGGACTTATATAGACTTCAAGAAGGAAAATTAGAAAAATATTCTTTATTTTCCATAGGTACAACAAACTATAGTTGCTATTGACATCTGTGAAGGGATATTTTGAGATTTTAATTATTATTATTATTTTTTAAGTTGCTATTTGACAGATATGTAAATTACATTTCAAAGTATAGAAGACAGTATCCAGTTCTCTTAGTTTCCTTCATAAAACATCCCATTCTTTTGAAATGCAGTATTGCTTTCACACTTGATAACAGAAGTTGCTCCTGACACAAGTATCTGAGAGTGAGGAGCCCGTATGAATTAATCTTAGTAATTTGGCTGCGGACATCAGGATAGTCAAAGTGTGGAAGGGATCTGTGATTCTGAGGAATGGCTCTCAGAGTGGGATACAGATGCATGGATGGTGTGTGAGTGTCTTGTAGTATCAGAGAATGCATGGGCCCATCTATACTCTGGTTGTTTGCTTTTAAATTTTCATAAGCTCTCTCTGTGTGCCTAAGCACTTTTTATGACTTAAATTCAGGTTTTCTTTATTGTTGAGAGGTCTCTTCACAGTGCATTAGCATTGTGTTAAAGCCATCATTGATTTACATGTAATTCTTACTTTCTAAAATCTTGGAGATCAGAGACTCCCATTTCCCTCAGTGTGTGAGTACTGTGTGGGGAATGAGAGTTTATACTGCTTTGTTTTTTGCCTTTTGCGTCTATTCTCTCATAAACACTTTTCTCCATGGTCAAGATGTTCTCAATTGTAAGTCACTCTGTGTTTTATACAGTCTAGTCCTTGGATTCAGACATTCCTTACCCATACATTATTTTCCTTTACTGCCTGATCTAGAGAAATAATATTTTAAATAACCAGCTTCGTTCTTTGACATCACTGTTTTTTGTTTAGTAAAACAAAACCTCATCAAAGTTCAGGATCATGAAAATGTTAGTGAATGATTAGAACAAAGCATCAGAATTTCAGAAGGAAATGAGTGTGGGTTCTATCTAGGGTGCTGCAGTATCTTTAACTTCTCACAAAAGAGCACACCTAAAATCTAAAGCATTTAGAAAATACCGGATTCCCTTTCACTCCTAACTTGGCTTGTGCTGATCTTCAGATTTATCTATGCTCAGGTTACTCTGTGTTTTTTGGGTTTTGCTTTTTTTTTTTTTTTTTTTTCCTTAAGAAGTACCTACTTCCACAGGAAATTTTCCCATTTACTGGGATCTTCTTTGATCTTTATACTCCATCATGGTGTTACACCAAATACAATTTGGAGTGAAAATCAGACTTCAGTCCATTAACCAGAGATTCTTGTGGGATTTAAAATTTTTTTTCTCTACGAGTGAGAATATACTTATCATTCCCTGCTTCCTTTTCACTATTACCATGAGAAAGGGTATAAGCTATCTATTTCCTACTCTAGTTAACCTATAATGTTTACACATCTCCCCCAAAACTATATTAATGTTCTTTCCTCAGAACTTAACAGAACAAATCCTTTTGAGGCAGGATCCAAGTCTGATTTTAGAGTCTGTGGCATATTTTTGGATTTGGAAATTTCAGATAAGTGATTAATAAACCTGTGACTACTCTCTTTTAATCTAGTTTTGGGGAAGCCCCTTAAATATCTATCTAGAAGGCTCAACACTGCTGAAAGAATTTACTCTTTTTCCAGCCAAAACCTGAGTAAAGGTGCCTGACCTATCTCTTAGAACATTTCCTTCAGAAAACATGCAATGGTAAATACTTCTCTATCCCTTTGAGATACATTTTATACAACCTAAGAATGTCATTCTTCGTGGTCCTTTGAAATTTAATCATTAAGAATATAGGGCCCAAAAGATAAATAAATAAACTAGCAGAAGCCGTATAACACAGAATGTACAGCCTGGCACCGTGTGATGACCTAGAGGGGTGGAGTCGGGGGAGGGGGAAGGAGGCTCAGAAGGAGCGGGATATATATCCACTAATTTTCATTGATGTATGCCATAGGCCAACTCAACACTGTAAAACTTACCAATAAAGAAAGAAAGAAATATAGGGTCCCTGTCCCCTAGTCTCTGCTGGAAGATAGGAACCTGACTTGGATAAGTGCTAGTTGACAAACAAGCGGCCTAGACACGTTGGCAACATCTTTAAAGTCCTTTGGCATTTTTCCTTTAGCATACATCAGCATTGGAAAATCCTTCTGCCTTTTGTTTCAGCAGAGTTGAGTCCAATTTCTGAAGTCTTTCTCCCATATTGCAGTACTCTGAATAAACTGTGTCTGGTGCTTTTTAACCTAGCCAGCTTTGTTTCCTTTGACAGCTTAATGTCTGTAAGGTGTCTTTGAACAACAAACTCAAGATCTCAGCAATTTGTGTCCGGTAATATTTTTAATACTTCTAATTTTAAAATATCAAGTAAACTCTAGATGATTTTTCTAAATCTTTTCACCATATTTCTCTTCTCTTCTGTTCCTCCACAGCAAACTGCAAGTTTGCTTATGCCAAATTACATTTAGAGAATTATAATTAATCTTCCCTGTTTTATGTGGCCAAACACCTATACAAATATCTCTGCAGAGAAACAGTATTATAAAATTAACATATTTCCAGCAAAGGGAAAAAAGCTTTATTGCTTTATGGCTCTGTATATTTTAAATATTTTAATTTTAATTAAGCTTTTACAAAGATTTTAAAATGCCCTAAACATGAACTCACCTTTTTGGCTTTGCAATCACTGTAATAGATCCTAGCAAATTATTTTTTAAATTAATTAATTTCACAAGATGCTACTTTGTACAATTAGTGTAAAAAGGAATGATTGTTTCTAAATTTTCTTGTGTTTATGACAGCGAATATTAGAATGGGTGGCTAGTGGAGCCCAATGTATAACTGTGAATAAACTATACCAACAATAAATGCTTTCACAGAAAATTGTTCATGATACGTTTAATGGTTTAGAATCTAAAATAATTCAGCTGCATCCTGATTAAGAAAATGGATTTTTAATGTAGTTCACATTTTAACTAATGAGAGTCAACTCATGCATTTTAGTGTTTTAGAGAATAGAAGCTTAGTTTTAAAAGTACAAAGTGTGGCACTGTCTGTTTCTAACTAAAGTATATAGGTGAGTCGACATTAAGACTGATGTTAAACAAAATTTAATTATAATAACTTATGCACTATTATCTAAGACTGTATTGCATACCCAATTAGATATAGTCTCAATGAATACATAGTAAAATTTTGATTTTACTTTTAACCTGCTTCTTTAAGGTAGATGATAAATTAATAATTGAATAAATGAATAATGGAAGAATTCATGTCATGAATTTATAGGTGTGCAAGAAGAAAATACATGTGAATCTTCAAAGGAACTTCCACTTAGTATTTCCTCTTTATCAATTATAAATATACAGGTTTAAAGCCTGGCTTTGAAAGGTTGGTGTGCTGGTGCTCAATTATTGAGTTCAGCAGTATTCATTCCCTATTGTTCATAGCTCATACATAATGCTGTGATAGATGGGTCAACCCAGTAATAATTGTGTGACAGCCATTAGCAAAAATGGACATAATTTCATGGTTATTTTAGCTTGAATTCCCACAATAATATCATGAGTGCACCTTTTCTAATTATTTAAGGATGTTAAAATCTGGTTATACTGAATGTTGTATGAACAACTATTGACTATATAATTTTTCTTTGATTGAATGCACATATAAAAGATAAAGTAATATGAAGTGTTATATTTTTAGTTGTTTTCTTAGAACTGGTAAAATGGCAGTACATGTCCACTCTAGTGATAGTTTCGTTCCCTTGAGTGCCTGCTCAGTCTCTAAGTCATATCCGATTCGGCAACCCCATAGACTACAGCCTGCCCTGCTCCTCTGTCCGTGGGATTTTCCAGGCAACAATACTAGAGTGGGCTGTGTTTTCCTCCTCCAGGGGATCCTTCTTACTTAGGGATCAAATCTGCATCTCTTATGTCTCCTGCATTGGTAAGTAGATTCTATACCATTGAGCCATATAAGAAGCCAAGTCCTAAAGTTCAGTTCAGTTCAGTCACTCAGTTGTGTCTGACTTTGTGATCCCTTGAACTGAAGCACACCAGGCCTTCTTGTCCATGAGCAACTCCTGGAGCCTACCCAAACTCATGTCCATTGAGTCGGTGATGCCATCCAACCACCTCATCCTCTGTCTTCCCCTTCTCCTCCTGCCCTCAAGCTTTCCCAGCATCAGGGTCTTTTCCAGTGAGTCAGCTCTTCGCATCAGGTGGCCAAAGTATTGGAGTTCTGGCTTCAACATCAGACCTTTCAAGGAACACCCAGGACAGATCTCCTTTAGGATGGACTGGTTGGATCTCCTTGCAGTCCAAGGGACTCTCAAGAGTCTTCTCCAACACCACAGTTCAAAAGCATCAATTCTTCAGCACTCAGCTTTCTGTATAGTCCAACTCTCACATCCATACATGACTACTAGAAATACTGTAGCCTTGACTAGATGGACCTTTGTTGACAAAGTAATGTCTCTGCTTTTTAATATGCTATCTAGGTTGGTCAAAACTTTCCTTCCAAGGAGTAAGTGTCTTTTAATTCCATGGCTGCAATCACCATCTGCAGTGATTTTGGAGGCCCCCAAAAATAAAGTCTGACACTGTTTCCACTTTCCCCATCTATTTGCTATGATGGGATTGGATGCCATCATCATAGTTTTCTGAATGTTGAACTTTAAGCCAACTTTTTCACTCTCCTCTCTTACTTTCATCAAGAGGCTCTTTAGTTCTTCACTTTCTGTCACACGGGTGCTGTCATCTGCATTTCTGAGGTTATTGATATTTCTCCTGGTAATCTTGATTCCAGCTTGTGCTACCTTCAGCCAGCATTTCTCATGATGTACCCTGCATATACGTTAAATAAGCAGAGTGACAATATATAGCCTTGACATACTCCTTTTCCTATTTGGAACCAGTCTGTTGTTCCATGTCCAGTTCTAACTGTTGCTTCCTGACTTGCATACAGGTTTCTCAAGAGGCAGGTCTGGTATTCCCATCTCTTTAAGAATTTTCCACAGTTTATTGTGATCCACACAGTCAAAGGTTTTGGCATAGTCAATAATCAGAAATAGATGTTTTTCTGGAACCCTCTTGCTTTTTTGATGATCCAGTGGATGTTGGCAATTTGATCACTGGTTCCTCTGTCTTTTCTAAAACCAGCTTGAACATCTGGAAGTTCATGGTTCACATGTTGCTGAAGCCTGGTTTGGAGAATTTTGAGCATTACTTTACTAGTGTGTGAAATGAGTGCAATTATGTTGTATTTTGAACATTCCTTGGCATTGCCTTTCTTTGGGATTGGAATGAAAACTCAAGTTGATTAAATTATAGAATATGACAAACATTGAAGAAATACAGTGAAAATTAAAGATTACAATCAATATTAATAGATAATCCACTGAACAGTTTGAGTTAAGTGGATTAGACATTTTTAATGTAAAATTATTTATGCTTATTTTTTACTATTTGAAATTGTTTATCCTATGACTTTCAATCTAATCTATAAAATTAAATAATCAGTGTTCCCCAAATACCCTTATCTATCCACCTTCTATCTAATTGCTCAAAGCAAATTTTGATAAGCTGCCTACATTTCCTTTCTTTACTAACTCTCATATATTTATACCCATTCTGAATATTAATTCTATTGAGTCTACTCATTAGTTCCTTTCTCTATGCATCTTGGTATTTTACTAGTCAATATTCTCATTTTCTATTAATATGACAACTACAGTAGTCTCTCAATACCCACAAGAAAATTGGTTCAAGGAACCCCCACATATACTAAAATCCACAGATACTCAAGTCCAGTAGTTGACTCTTCATAGTTCCACACTCAAGGATTCAGTCAACCTTGGATTATGTAGCACTAAATGTATCTATTGAAAAAAATCAGCATAGAAGTGGACCCATGTGGTTTAAACACATGTTGTCCAAGTGTCAGCTGTACAGTGATCCCCTAAATGATCTCACTGCCTAGTTAAACTTCCACCTTTTTTCTTAGAGAATTATTTCCAAAAAACAAGGAAACCCTACAAAAATAATTTCATTTTTTAAGTTAATGTTCATGTTTTTTAGTTAGTACTCAACAGCAAAATGAATCAGTTATACCTATACACACATCTACTCCTTTTTAAATGCATATGGGTCTTTATACAGCACTGAGTAGAGGTCCCTGTGCTATACAACAGATTCTTTTTAGTTAACCTATTTTATATATAGTAGCGTCTATATGTCGATCCCAATCTCACAATTTATCCCTCACCACTTTCTCCCCGCCTTGGTAACTATGTTTGCTTTTTATATCTGTTACTCTATTTCTATTTATAAATAGGTTCATTTGTGCCTTTTTTTTTTTTTTTTTTAGATTCCACATATAAAATATGTTGTTGTTGTTGTTGTTGTTGTTGTTGTTGAGCCATGTCCAACTCTTGTGACCCTATGGACGGTAGGCTTCTCTGCCCATGGGATTTCCCAGGCAAGAATACTGAAGTGGGTTGTCATTTCCTTCTCCAGAGGATCTTCCCAACCCAGGGATCAAACCCAGTTCTCCTGCATTAGCAGGACTGTTTACCACTGAGCCACCAGGGAAGCTATATGTAAGTGATATATATGTCTGTATCTGGCTTACTTCACTGTGTAAGACAGTCTTTAGGTACATCTACATCACTACAAATGACCCAACTTCACTTCTTTTAATGGTTGAGTAGTATTCCATTGTATACATGTACCACATCTTCTTTAAACATTCTTATGTTTGTGGACATTTAGGTTGCTTCCATGTCCTGGCTATCGTAAACAGTGCTGAAATGAACAATGGAGTACATGTATCTTTTTGAATCATGGCTTTCTATGGATATATGCCCAAGAGTGGGATTGCTGAATCATATCATGTGGTAGTTCTATTTTTAGTTTTTTTTTTTTTTTCCATTTATTTTTATTAGTTGGAGGCTAATTGCTTTACAATATTGTAGCGGTTTTTGTCATACATTGACATGAATCAGCCATGGAGTTACATGTATTCCCCATCCTGATCCCCCCTCCCACCTCCCTCTCCACCCGATCCCTCTGAGTCTTCCCAGTGCACCAGGTCCGAGCATTTGTCTCATGCATCCAGCCTGGGCTGATGATCTGTTTCACCCTAGATAATATACATGTTTTATAAGGGACCTCTGTGGGCTTCCCAGGTGGTGCTAGTTGTAAAGAACCCACCTGCCAAAGCAGGAGACATAAGAGATCTGGGTTTAACCCTTGTGTTGGGAAGATCCACTGCAGGAGCCCATGGCTACCCACTCCAGTACTCTTGCCTGGAGAAGAATGAACAGAGGAGCTTGGTGGGCTACAGTCCATAGGGTCGCAGAGTTAGACAAGACTGAAGTGACTTAGTGCCCATGTAAGGAACCTCCATACTGTTCTTCATAGTGGCTGTACCAATTTACTTTTCCGTCAATAGCATAGGAGGGTTCCCTTTTCTCTACATCTTCCCCAGCATTTATTAATAGATTTTTTTGACACTGGCTTTTTTGACCAGTGTGAGATGATACCTCATTGCAGTTTTGATTTGCATTCCTCTAATGATTAGTGATGTTGAGCATCTTTCATGTGCCTGTCACCTGTATATATTCTTTGCAGAAATATCTATTTAGATATTTTGCTCACTTTTGATTGGGTAGTTTATATTGAGTTGCATGAGGTGTTTATATATTTTGGAGGTTCATCACTGTCAGTCACTTTGTTTGCAAATATTTTCTCCTATTTTGTGAATTGTCTTTTATGTTTTCCTTTGCTGTGCAAAAGCTTTTAATAAGGTCCCATTTATTCATTTTTGTTTTTGTTTTCATTACTCTATGAGGTAAATCAAAAAAGATCTTGCTATGATTTACATCAGAGTGTCCTGCCTCTAAGAGTTTTATAGTATCCGGCCTTATATTTAGCTCTCTAATCTATTTGAGTTTATTTTTGTGTATGGTTTTAGAGAATGTTCTAATTTCAAAAGGATTAAGTCTTTTAACCCAGTCTACAAAATGCTCCATAATTCATCCTGCATTCCTATTCAAGCTCATCTACTCAACTCTTACCTTAGATTTGCTCAAGCAAAGCATACATCTTATGTCTCAGTATCTTTCACGGAGTTTGTTCAACATCTTATTTGGAAAGCTTCTCCTTATCCTTGAAGAATAAGCTGGGACATTTTTCTCTATAAGCTTCCTTCCAACTTCATCCCATATAGAGTCATTCACACTCTATTATATGTGCTTCTAGTTCACAAACTGGCCTCCATACAAGAGGGCAGAGAGAGATCAGAGAAAGAGACAGGCCACTCCAGATTGGTAGGTGATAGGTTTAATAAGCAAGGGAGTTTATATATGAGGCCTATCTTGGGTGGCTGTAAGAAAAGTAGATCTCCACATCTGTCCATAAAAATCTTAATGTTTAGGTAGAACTTTAATGCAGCTCAATCAAGAATACTGTCCATATAGTCTCAACAACCATACTCTCTAGAGATTATTCACTTGAAACAGCTCCCACTGGGAGACTGATGGCAGAACATACATTCCAAGGACAGAGGAGGGGATAAAGAGC
Organism: Odocoileus virginianus; assembly: GCF_023699985.2. Lineage (NCBI taxonomy): Eukaryota > Metazoa > Chordata > Mammalia > Artiodactyla > Cervidae > Odocoileus > Odocoileus virginianus. The sequence continues at coordinate 38,374,399 of NC_069680.1, forward strand.
CTCTTACTATCTGAGTCCAGCTCTCAGGTCAACAGGCCTTGCACACAGCAAAGCATTAGTGGCTCAGATGGTAAAGCATCTGCCTGCAATGCGGGAGACCTGGGTTTGATCCCTGGGTCGGGAAGATCCTCTGGAGAAGGAAATGGCAACCCACTACAGTACTTTTGCCTGGAAAATTCCATGGACTGAGGAGCCTGGTAGGCTACAGTCCATGGGGTTGCAAAGAGTCGGACACGATGGAGTGGCTTCACTTTCACTTTCTTCCCAACAAGATTATCAAAATCTTAAAGGTAATAACTTGGTAATATTTATCTTTATGCATGACTTCCCTGTAGGTCAAACAGTAAAGAATTGGCCTTTAATGCAGGAGACCAGAGTTCAATCCCTGGGTTGGGAAGATTCTCTGGAGAAAGGAGTGGCAATTCACTCCAGTATTCTTGCCTGGAGAATCCCATAGATAGAGAAGCCTGGTGAGCTACAGTCAGTGGCGTTGCAAAGAGTCAGACATGACTGAGCGACTAACACACTGACATGGGTATTTTAGGTGAAATGTATCTTCCAACTGGTAGATTGCTTTTGAGGATTACTTTATTTTGCTTTTGGACTTAGCTGTTGGCCCTCAGTTAGATTCCTTTCATCTATTTCACCCAATATCTCCATGGTTGGAATCATGAATGGCTTAAGTTCTGTACCATCCTCTCTATCAGTTCCTTCAACTTGAACTCAACTCTTGGTCCTGGTATGCCCTCTTGAACATGGCTATTTAGACAGTCCCATTTTTTTTAGTCTTCCAGTGTTGATTCTTGCCAATATGGCCACCTACATTCACTTTTGCTCCTAAATAAAATGCAACTTCAGTTCGCTCACATCACTAGGTGAATACATAGTACATCCATAGGTATATGAGTAAATATGTAATAAATAAATGGTTAGAGGAAAACATGTGTATTTAAAATGTCATAATGCCTGATATTTTCCTTAATTCTAGAAAAAAAGTGTTATTTTTATTATTTAAAAACTCTTCCTATTCCAATACATGAAAGACAAGAAGTACAAGTCATGTAAACATTGAATTTACATTTTCACTTGGGGAGAAATCTTCACAGATATCAAATCCCTGATTCTATTTTTTAGACATGTCTTATGACATTCAAACATCGAGTACAGTTAACAAGCAATAATAATTAATCAAAGTTGATTTTAGTTGCCTGAAACACTATCTCTAAGGAAAATGGCATAGCAAATGTTCTCATAAAAATGTGTTTCTATAAGCCACTGAAATACATAAAATAATAAAACAAAAGATATGTGAGAGAGTTTCCTCTCACATGTTTTGATCTTTTATATCAGTTAGTTATTTGCCAAGTCCTGACAGATTTTCCCTAAAAATTGTCTGTTGACTTTTAAACAACTCTTTGGGTTTTTTATATTCCCATTTAACTTTTTATTCCTTCTGTTTTTTAAGTTAATTTATTTGGAGTATAATTACAATGTTGTGTTAGTTCCTAATGTAGAGCAAAGTGAATCAGCTATATGTGAACAGATATCCTCTCTTTTTTGAATTTCCTTCCTATATAAGACACCACAGAGCCCTGAGTAGAGAGAATTCTCTGAGCTATACAGTAGGTTCTCATTAGTTAACTATTTTATACACAGTATCTATAGTATATATATGGCAATCCCAATTTCCCAATTCATCCTACCCCTGCCCTTTCCCCTCCTGGTGTCCATACATTTGTTTCTACATCTGTGTCCCTAATTCAGCTTTCCAAATATGATCATTATATCATTTAGGTAGCTTTCATGCCTTGGCTATTGTAAATAGTGCTACTATGAACATTGAGACACATGCATATTTTAAAATTAGAGTTTTTGTCTTTTCCATGTATATACCCAAGAGTGTGTATGCTGGCTTATATGGGAGTTCTATTTTTAGTTCTTTAAGGAATATTCTTACTGTTCTACATTGTGTCTGTACCAACTTACATTCACACTACCAGGAGGGTTCTCTTTTCTCTATATCATTTCCAGCATTTATTATCTGTAGACATTTGATGATGGCCATTCTGACCAATGTAATAGAATATTTTACATTTCTATTTTAACTCTAAAAAAAACTTCTTGTATATCTATTCAATTATAATTTGGAATCTATTAGAGTTTTACAACTAAAATTCAATATTGAATTTTTAATGTTTCATTTTTAACATTTTATTATGATTTCTAATTATCATCTTTCTTCAGTAAAATATTTTTTTTCAGTTTGTAACAAATTTTCTAGTATTCAGATTTTTCTCTGCATGTATAAATATATTCAATAATATTCAATTAAAGGGACATAATTTTAATTGTGCTTATTTAGATTTTAGTTGCTTCCCACTAAAATATCAGTATAAGTGAAGTAAATCATTTCCTAAGATAATGTGATATATAGTTTAAAAATAAACATACAAATACTACCAAAAATTATATATGAGACAACATGTGAAACCAGAGGCATGATGGAAGTATACATAATTTCTGCCAGTAACACATCTGAAGGTTCAAAGACAGTGGACAACTTATGACTTGATTTTCACTTTAGTTGTTGCTGCTATTGTTGCTTGGTCGTTCAGTCATGTCCGACTCTTTGCTACCCCATTACTGAGGCACCAAAGCTTCCCTATCCTTAACCATCTCCCAAAGATTGCTAAAACTCATATCCAATGAGTCAGTGATTCCATCCAACCACCTTATCCTCTGTCATACCCTTCTCCTTCTGCCTGCTATCTTTCCCAGCCTCAGGGTCTTTTCCAATGAGTCAGCTTTTTGCATCAAGTGGCTAATGTTTTGGAGCTTCAGCTTCAGCATCCGTCCTTCCAATGTATATTCAGGATTGATTTCGTTCAGGATTTACTATTTTTATCTCCTGGCAGTCCAAGGGACTCTCAAGAGTCTTCTCCAATACCACAGTTCAAAAGCATCAATTCTTTGGTGCTTAGCCTTCTTTATGGTCCAACTCTCACATCCATACATGACTACTGGAAAAACCATAGCTTTGACTACACGGGCTTTTGTTGGCAAAGTAATGTCTCTGCTTTTCAATATGCTGTATAGGTTAGTTATAGCTTTTCTTCCAAGGAGCAAATGTCTTTTAATTTCATGGCTGCAATCACCATCTGCAGTGACTTTGTAGCCCAAGAAAATAAAGTCTATTACTGTTTCCATTGTTTCCCCATCTATTTGCATTAAAGTAATGAAACTGGATGCCATGATCTTAGTTTTTTGAATGTTGAGTTTTAAGCCAGCCTTTTCACTCTCCTCTTTCATCTTCATCAAGAGGTTCTCCAGTTCCTCTTCGCTTTTTGCTGTTAGGGTGGTGTCATCTGCATATCTGAGGTTATTAATATTTCTCCCAGCAGTCCTGACTCCAGCTTGTGTTTCATCCAGCCTGGCATTTCACGTGATGTACTCTGAGTATAAGTTAAATAAGCAGGGTAACAATATTCAGCCTTGATGTAGTTTTTCCCCTACTTGGAACCAGATAGTTGTTCCATGTCCAATTCTAGCTGTTGATTCTTGACCTGCATACAGATTTCTCAGAAGACAGGCAAGGTGGTCCAATATTCCATTCTCTTTAAGAATTTTCCACAGTTGGTGTGATCCACAGAGTGAAAGGCTTTAGCAAAGTCAATGAAGCAGAAGTAGAATTTTTCTGGAACTCTCTTCCTTTTACAATGATCCAGTGGATATTTGCAATTTGATATCTGGTTCCTCTGACTTTTCTAAATCCGGCTTGAACATCTGGAAGTGCTCAGTAAATGTACTGTTGAAGCCTAGCTTGGACAATTTTGAGAATCACTTTGCTATCAGGTGAAATGAGTGCAATTGAGCAGTAGTTTGAACATTCTTTGGCATTACCTTTCTTTGGGGTGGAAATGAAAACTGACCTCTTCTAGTCCTGTGGCCACTGCTGAGTTTTCCAAATTTGCTGGCTTATTGATTGCAGCACTTTCACAGCATCATCTTTTAGGACTTGAAATAGCTCAGCTGGAATTGCATCACCTCTACTAGCTTTGTTTGTAGTGAGGATTCCTAAGGCCCATTTGACTTTGCATTCTAGGATGTCTAGCTCTAGGTGAGTGATCACACCACCGTGGTTATCAGGGTCATGAAGATCTTATTTGTATAGTTCTTCTGTGTATTCTTGCCACCTCTTCTTAATATCTGTGCTTCTGTTAGGTTCATGCCATTTCTATCCTTTATTGTGGTCATCTTTGCATGAAATGTCCCCTTAGTATCTCTAATTTTCTTGAAGAGATCTCTAGTCTTTCCCATTCTATTGTTTTTCTCTATTTCTTTGCATTGTTTACTTAGGAAGGCTTTCTATCTCTCCTTGCTATTCTTTGGAACTCTGCATTCAGATGGGTATATCTTTCCTTTTCTCCTTTGCCTTTCACTTCTCTTCTTTTCTCAGCCATTTGTAAGGCCGCCTCAGACAACCATTTTGCCTTTTTGAATTTCTTTTTCTTGGGGATGGTTTTGATCACCGCCTCTTGTACAATGTTATGAACCTCTGTCTACAGTTCTTCAGGCACTTTGTCTATCAGAGTTAATCTCTTGAATCTGTTTGTATTTCCTTGTATAATTGTAAGGGATTGATTTAGGTCACCCCTGAATGACCTAGAAGTTTTCTTTATTTTCTCAATTTAATTCTGAATTTTGCAATAAGTAGATCATGATCTGAGCCACAGTCATCTCTCGGTCTTGCTTTTTATGACTGTACATTCTTCTCCATCTTTTGTTGACTATGAGGGCTACTCAATTTCTTCTATGAGATTCTTGCCCACAGTCATAGATATAGTGGCCATCTGAAATAAATTTGCCCATTCCAATCCATTTTAGTTCACTGATTCATGAAATGTGGATGTTCACTTGCCATCTCCTGTTTGACCACCTCCAATTAACCTTGATTCACAGACCTAACATTCCAGTTTCCTATGCAATATTGTTCTTTACAGCATCAGACTTTACTTGCACTACCAGACACATCCACAACTGGGTGTTGTTTCCACTTTGGCTCAGCCTCTTCATTCTTTTTGGAGCTATTTCCCTGCTTTTCTCTAGTAGCATATTGGACACCTAGCAACCTGGGGAGTTCCTCTTTCAATGTCATATCTTTTTGCCTTTTCATACTGTTCATGGAGTTCTCAAGGCAAGAATACAAAGTGGTCTGTCACTCCCTTCTCCAGTGGACCACGTTTTGTCACAACTCTCCACCATGACCCAACTATCTTGGGTGGCCCTATACAGCATAGCTCATAGTTTCACTGAGTTAGACAGGCTGTGACCCATGTTTCACTTTAGTAGTTGGTGTTATTTGCTTAAATGGATAAGACTGGAAATATAACAATTCTAGGCAAGAAGTCAACACAAAGTGGAAACTTGTACACTTAGAATAGAATTCATGGAAAGGCAGGCAGGGAAAGTAAAATCAATTGAACCAAACTGAATAATTGGACTGGTGAGATTGCATTTTGTTTTGAAGTAATGGGAATCAAATAGGCATTGAATCAAAGAACTAACCAAAAGATAAATGTGATGTTTGAAGAAAATTTTATCTGAAAGTAATAAGGTTCATCAGGTCTTTGGAGAGTTAAACAAACTACTTTGAAAGAAACCACAATGAAAGAGATTATGGAAAACACTTGTGGGAAAGGAATGGAAAGAAATTACAGACATGTGAGACATTATAGAGGATGTAGCCACTGGGTTAACTCATGGATTAGCAAAAAAAAAAAAAAAAAGCAAGATTACAGTGATGTTTAACAATAGGATTTACAATAATGAAAGAAAACATTTAAAACAGTTTTGCAGACTAGGTTAAAGCATTAGGACAGATGATACTAAAGTAGCCAGAGTGTCTCATTATTCAGGACCTATAGAATATGAAGATTAAAGTCTTGTCATTGACAATTGTAGTTTTCAGAGTCAAAGGTATCAAAAAATTCTAACACTCACTTTCCCTGGAGCTACAACGCCTCTCTTCAGAGACAGGAAAAGCCAGGGACATCTTTGCCTAACTTTCCTGTTTCACACACCTGACCATATACTCATAAACACACACACACACACACACACACATGTTTATAAACATATATACTTCCTTTTATATATATAAAATATATATACATATATGTATGTGTGTATACACACACACACACACACACACACACACACACACACACACACACACATATATTTAAACATATATACTTTAGACTTCCCTGGTGGCTCAGGAAGTAAAGCGTCTGCCTACAATGCGGGAGACCCGGGTTCAATCTCTGGGTTGGGAAGATCTCCTGAAGGAGGGCATGGTAACCTGCTCCAGCATTCTTGCCTGGAGAATCCCCATGGACAGAGGAGATTGGTGGGCTACAGTCCATGGGGTCACAGGACACAACCAAGAAAGTAAGCACAGCACACAGCATACTTCCTTTAGTAGAAATACACAGCATAGGCCCTTATCCCCATATACACCCTTACAAATGTAAAAAATAATCTGTCACTTTTCAACAGCAAGTTTATTTCATGATATTCTCCTTTTTCATCTACATATGTTGCCCATGCCTCTGCACAAAATCTTATCCTTACTTAGTCCAAATTATCTACCTTATAGGAAGGAATGGTGATTCATAAACAAATGATCACACAGAAAATTTAATCCTCATTTCTTGCTAATAAATCTAACTTTCAGAGTTAAAATGGATCCCCCTTATGCAAATGAAAATCTCCACCTTCTTTATCTTTCTCTTACAGCATTTGATGCCATCAGTTTCTCCAGTTTCACTTCTCCTTGGTTGCACCCATGTCAAATACCCTTTCTTTCCTTTCCTGAAGAATATTCCTTCCTTTCTCCTTCTCCCACCTACATTTTAGCTTTCATTAAGCTTTCTACATGTCTCTTCATTTATTGATAAACCAGTCTTTCTTGTAGGGTAGGTGATTCCTACTAAGGATGAGATTGCTCAGAGAAGATTGGAATTTGAGGGGAAAAGATAAGGAGTTGTAAAATAAAAACAATGCTGAAAGTTGTACTCTTAAAAAGAAAGAAAAATAAGTTTCTTCTTAGGTTAAAATAAGAAAAATGGGGACTGAGTTTTCACAAGCAGTGAAAAATAGCAGATAGTGATTATTTTTTTCATTTATGAAAAAGGTAGGTGGATTTAAAATTAACCAGTTAAATTAACCAGTTAAAATTCTGACTTTAGGTAGATAAAGTATTCAGAGAAATGAGCTTCTATGAACCTCATGTTTTGTGAAGTTCAAGTAAACATTGTTTGCATATATCTTATTAATATTCTCATACAAAGTAAAATTTTCTTATAAAAAATAATCTTAGAGAGAGATGCAGAGCTCAGCACATTTAATAAATTGAAACACTTAATATGTGCTCAAGAGAATATTTTATTAATGATGTAATTATTGCTGCTAGTACAGGTTTTGAAGGTCTCTAATCAATAGATGTTCATTTACTTCAAATAAAAGAATCCTAGACTTAATCCATTTTAAGATGAATGTTGCTCTTGTTACATAATTACAGATAAATTTAGATTTTATGAGTGAATCAGATTTATGTCCACAAGGTTTATTTAAAATGAACAGCAACTCTACTACTTAAATAATAGTTTTCTCTACTTACACAGTACACCTTAGGGAACAGGTTATGTTTAAATCTGCCATGTCCAAAAGGAATGTATTTTCTATTAAAATTTAAAAGATTGGATTTTTTTCTTACATGTTCAAAAAAATTAGTATTAGATCTTTTATATTATTGTATTTTTTTTTTTTTTTTTTTTTTAGGAAATCATGACAATGTGTTTTATGAACAGTCTTCCAGTAGCAGGGAATAGCAGAAGCATCATATGGATAATATCTCCCTTGGAATGGCAATGTTAGTTATTAGTGTAGACTGCTGTTTCTTCTTTTGCAAACAGAATTTTATTTTAAATACAGGCAATTCTACAGATTAGGTAGACATATATATTTATAAATTTTATAGGTTGTTCAGTTGCTCAGTCTTGTCCAACTCTTTGTGATCCTATGGACAGCAGGACATCAGGCTTCCCTGTCCTATATCATCTCTCAGAGCTTGCTCAAACTCATGTCCATTGAGTCGGTGTTGCCATTCAACCATCTCATCCTCTGTTGTCCCCTTCTCCTGCCTTCAGTCTTTCCCAGCATCAGGGTCTTTTCCAGTGAGCCAGTTCTTCTCATCAGGTGGCCAAAGTATTGGGGCTTCAGCTTCAGCATCAGTCCTTCCAATGAATCAATTCAGTTCATTTATTTCCTTTAGGATTGACTAGTTGGATCTCCTTGCAGTCCAAGGGGCTCTCAAGAGTCTTCTCCAGCATCACAGTTCAAAAAAATCAATTCTTTGGTGCTAAGCCTTCTTTATGATTCAACTCTCACATCCATATGTGACTACTGGGAAAACCATAGTTTTGACTATACAGAACTTTGTTGGCAAAGTAATATGTCTCTGGTTTTAAATACAGTCTCAGTTTGTCATAGCTTTTCTTCTAAGGATGAAGCATCTTTTAATTTCATGGCTCCAGTGATTCTGGAGCCCAAGAAAATAAAGTCTCTCTTTGTTTCCATTGTTTTCCCATCTATTTGCCATGAAGTGATGGGACTGGGTGCCATGATCTTAATTTTTTGAATGTTGAGTTCTAAGCCAGCTTTTTCACTCTCCTCTTTCACTTTCATCAGGAGGCTGTTTAGTTCCTCTTTGCTTTCTACTGTAAGGGTGGTGTCATCTGCATGTCTGAGGTTGTTGATCTTTCTCCCGGCAATCTTCTTTCCAGCTTGTGCTTCATCCAGTCCAGCATTTCACTTGACATACTCTACATACAAGTTAAATAAGCAGGATGATAATATCCAGCCTTGACATACTCCTTTCCCACTTTTGAATCAGTCCATTGTTCCATGTCTGGTTCCAACTGTTGCTTATTGACCTGCATACAAGATTCTCAGGAGGCAGGTCAGGTGGTTTGGTATTCCCATCTCCTTAAGAATTTTCCACAGTTTGTGTGATCCACACAGTCAAAGACTTTGGCATAGTCAATGAACCAGAAGTAGATGTTTTTCTGGAATTCTCTTGCTTTTTCTATGTTCCAATGGAAGTTGGCAATTTGATCTCTGGTTCCTTCGCCTTTTCTAAATCCAACTTGTACATATGGATTTGTGTAAAATTGAAATTATAATATAAAATTATACATATAATTTTATAATGAAAGCTACTCTTTTATGATGAATCTAATTCTACATTAAGATCAGTTTCTGCTTTAATTTCTCAGTTGTATCTATCATAAAATGTGGTTTTCAGCTTTCCCAGGAAAGCAGATGGCGATGACATTCAGAAATTCAAATGTAGTGATGCAGGCCTCTCTCTGAATTTTTTTTTTTTTTGACATATTCATTGTCCTTGATTTTCACAGATGAGCTAAAAGAATCAATTTTAGAATGCAGCCCATATTATTTGTATTCTTTGTATGCAGCCCATCAGGCTCCTCTGCCCATGTGACTTTCCAGGCAAGAATACTGGAGTGGGTTACCATTTCCTTCTCCAGGTGATCTTCCCAACCCCAGGGATCAAACCCTCCTTGAGTCTCCCGCATTGGCAAGCAGATTCTATACCACTAGTGCCACCTAAAGAGCTAGTATTTGTATTATGTTATCATTTTCTTCAAAAGCTTTATTTTGGTCCAGTTTCATTTATAAGACTAGAAATATCAGAATTCTTTTTATTACTAATTCCCATCTAATAGAATAAATCCGTTATATCAGATTTTTCCTACATGATGTGCCATTGTAATGTAACAAGGTGGATATTTGATCAAACTTCTCCTTTATAACTTTTCTCTTATTCTATAATTATACTGTAGGTTCACAATATGACTTTCCCTTCAATGTATACAAATCTATGCGTATCTAAAATAATGTCCTAGATCAAGTGTCAGCAAACATTTTCCATAAACACCAGAGAATAAATAATTTGTCTTGGTGGCCCAGGTTGTCTCTGTTGTAACCACTCCACTCTGCCACGGTAGCATGAAAAACATCACAGATACGTAAAGAAATGGACAAAACTGTGAACATTGAAATTTGAAGTTTATATATTTTTTACTTGCCAATAAATAATGTTCTTTAACTTTTTCCCATTTTAAAATCGTAAAAATCATTCTTATTCTATTGCTTTTGCAAAAATCAGGTAGTAATCTAGATTTTTCCACTGGGCATTAGGTTGTTCACTCCTGTCATAGATGGCACAATTGGCAAACCTACTCTTAGAAGTATAGTCACAAGATTAGAAGGGGACAGATTTAGAAATGCAAAAGAATACAAAGATGAAGTTGGAAAATACTGTAACCTTGTTCCACACAGCAATGATTCTAGAATTTCCATGAAGGGGAGAACATTAATTGTGGTAGTATAGAAAATTAAAAATGGGAATCTACTTAGAAATGGAGTATAATGGTAATGATTGCAGCTAGTTACTTTTTCTTGAGCCACTTTTACAAAGCAAACATTCTTATTTATTTACATCCTACGTTTGTTTAAGGTGTCTTTGGTGGGAGACAGTCCCTCTTCCTCACCAGCCTTGGCCCCCATCATTCCCAACTCCAAGTACTTACTTAAACATGACCAATCTGTTACAATAGTACACAACCAAAACTAAGGGGAAAACTGTGTATTTTTCATCAGTTTCATTATGTGTAATAATTGTGTTAATTTCATTGCCAACATGAAATCATCTCTGTTTCTCTTTCATTTCTTCTCTTAATCCAATCCATAAATTATCAACCCTCCTTCCTTTAAATATTTAATACAAGTGTTTGGTCCTTATTAACAGATGCTCATTGGTAGTCTGACATGCAAGAGAGTTGAGGATTTCTTATTTTAAATCTCTTTGAAGCTATAGGTTCTGAGGAGATAGGACCCTTCTTAATATTCTCACTAGTTTCTCCAGGAGAGGTTGTCACTTTTCATTCTGTTACTGAATCATTTTATTTTTTAATTAGATTAAACCTATAAGATAAAAAGTAAAATTTTTTCAGCCTCTTAACTATTGACTATCTGGGCTTGGATTTCTTTTTGATATGCAAAAGGGAACATTTCCTTAAAAATAGTAGTAATAAGGAACTTCCTGGCAGTCTAGTGGTTAGGACTTTGGGCATACACTGCCAAAGGCCTGGGTTCAATCCCTGGTCAGGGAACTAAGATTCCACAAGCCACATGGCATGGGCAAAATAATAATAATAAATAATTCAGTAAGAAATTTTAAAAAATAGTAATAACTGATAGCATAGACCAAGAATCAATTTTTAAAATTTCATATGGAATATATCCTTTTAATGAACATATCCATTTGATACTTAGATATCTTCCTGGAGTGCCTTTTTTCCTACAGATTTTATTTTTTTCATATAGACTAAGATGCTACTGTTATCTCCATATAAAGCTACCTCAGTGTATCTTCAAGTACAATTCCTTTAAAATGAGGTTTTCCTTGCATGTAATAGCTTAGGATATTTTTTTAAATTTTCTTAAAACACATACTTTTATAACACAAATTCAGCATAACCATGTATTATAAATGTAGAAATAGGTAACATGCAGCAACTCACAATTTTGCCATGCCCACATCTGTGTGTATGTACATACTTATGATCAAGTGGATAATTTGTTATTAGAATGTATATATTTATTTACAAAGGATAAGCAGTGAAATAATATTAACAATAATAATCATAATTATAGTAATACATTTGTTGAATTCTTTCTCCATGCCATACATTATGTTATGCATCCTACTTGCATTTTCTTCTTTGAAACTTCCAATAGTCTTGGTGATGAAACATAATTTCATAATCATTGTCATTTCCATTAAGAATGACTTTACCTGCAATATTTCCCTGCTCCTGCCTCACAATATATGTTCTAGCATGAGCCTAGTTAGCCATGAATATCTGCATATGGAAAAGTACCAAATGAAGCAAAAACTGAACTCAGGAGGCTATTTTTTATAGCCTAAATATCAGTTTATGATGGATGGGTATGTTCATTGCCCCAGCCAAACAAATACTCTTATTTTGATAAATATTTCAACCTCAAAGACTCATATATTTTGTTAATATACATCATCTGCCTACAGCTAAATCAGAGATATCAAGGTGTATATTACCTCTCCTCATATTATAATAAAATGATAGGACTTTAGAATATATTTATAGTGGGAAATAGCTTATATAGATGAACCCTTCATCTCTCAATATGTCCTGAAAACTGAAAGAGTTGGGAGTGAAAACTCTTGTTTCAGATGCTTTTTTAGATGGTCAATAACCTTTGTTTTAGCACCTTTCCTTTTCTTTCTCATCTTCTTATTCTTCTCCTTTACTTCCATTTTGTTTTATTATAAATAATAACACAAGATACACTGTATAGTGCATTTCTTATCAGTGGTATAGGTTTATAATCCTGTTTTGCTCATGGAAATGCACCAGTGAAAGTGGTAACAGACACCGGATCACAAAATTTTAGCCATATGAACCCATAATGTAGTCATTTCCCATATAGTCAAGAGTAGATGTTTTTTATCTTATATTAATTTGATTAGTTTCTGAGCAAGATTGCCTAAAACACAAAGTCACCATTATTCAAAGATAGGTTCACAAGTAGGTTAGATAACTGAGAAACTGCTAGATGTGACACTTGGAGGATAAAAATTGTATCTATGAGTTGCTCAGTGGCTACTTATGCCACTAGAAATAGTCTTGGTAATACTCTTAAACCATCATAACTTTTATCAAGTGTTCATGTCTGCTGGAGAAAGAACAGGCTACCCACTCCAGTATTCTTGGGCTTCACTGGTGGCTCAGCTGGTGAAGAATCCCCCTGCAATGTGGGAGATCTGGGTTCAATCCCTGGGTTGGGAAGATCCCCTGGAGAAGGGCATGGCAACCCATTCCAGAATTCTTGCCTGTAGAATTCCATGGGCTGTATAATTCATGGGGTCACCAAGAGTCAGATACAACTGAGCAACTTTCACTGTCACTATCATGATTTTAAAGTTACAGTGAAATTGAGCTTGCAATAATGCAACATTCTTAAGAACTAGGTTTTCTTTTTATGCTGAATTTAAACACACTATAGGTCTAGAATGTAATTTTACATATAAGTTATATACTTTCAAATTACCAACTTTATTCATGAAAAGGAGAGTCCAAGAAACATTAAAAATAAGAGTAATGACTATAATGCAATAAAATGTAGTCTGCATGCATATGAACACACAGCAAGGTCATTTAGTTAAGCTTGCCATAAATATAAATCTCTTAGGTCTCAGACCTTGGAGATTCCAGTGAGTCTACATGGGACTTGGAATCTCTGATTGGACAAGTGTCTTTGGTGGCCAGTCTGTGGATCAGTGTTGAAGAGACTAAGTCCAGCTGTGTAATTCCAAACTCTTACTTTGTTTTAGAGTTAATTCACAGTAATTTTTTTAAAAATACATATTTCTGTGCCCAAGAAAAATGATTCAATTCTGTAGAGCTGGAATGGTATTTAGGAACATACATTTTAACAAATGCACCAGGAAATTCCAGTATTGGGAATCCATAGGCATACTCTGGAAACCTGGCTTATTCATCAGAACACACTTGGACAGATTTTACTCAAATTACCTCAAACAGAGTAAAATTTAGGGCTTCCCAGGTGGCGCTAGTAGTAAAGAACCAATCTGCCAATGCAGTAGACATAAAAGACTAGGGTTTGATCTCTGATCAGGAAGATCACATGGAGAAGGAAATGGCAACCCACTCCAGTATTCCTGCCTGAAGAATCCCGTGGACAGAGAAGCCTGGCAGGCTACAGTCCATGGGGTCACAGAGAGTCAGACATGACTGAAGTGACTTAGCACACAGGCACATTAGAGTTAAGAGAAAGAAGGACAGAGAGATAAACAGAAGATTCCTCTTCCCTAAACTACGTGTATTTTCATTATTTCTATAACCATCAGGTCTCCATAATGCTTCACATAGGGGCCAAGCTTCCCATTCAGACTTTATTAAAATAACCTCAGAGTAAAATTAACGGCCTCCCCAAGAAGAAGCATCTGTGATTTCACTTACTTAAAAGTTACTTGTCTATCTATGAATATTTCTTTTATTACTGATCTAACTTTGCATAGAAAATTTAAGGAGAGTTACTCTTTGTTACTGTTCTGTCTGTCCTTTCAAATTTTCTCTAGTTTCTGAAGAGCTCTCTTTCACACTTCCCTTTTGTATTATAATTCCTTTAACTCAGGATCAAATGAATACTAGAAGCCTAGAAGTTAATTCCATCCATAGACATAACTGGAAATTTTAAAATTGTATTTTTAAACTGTCTGTTGTTTCAGTGTTTCTGTTTAAATTGAACAAACCATTAATACCTTTGCACATACACAAGAATTCTAGTTTGATTTTCCCATGTTAAAAATTTGAGATAATTTGATAATGTTGAGCCTGAGGGTTGTAAATGGTAATAATTTGTGAGTAGAGCTCACTTGCTTTTAATACAGTGTGATATATCTAGTTTACCATGATCCCTACCACTTCTGGTATTTTTTCTCATGTTCCACATGTTAGCCTTATGGCCACAAATAGAAACCACCTACCTCCCAGTTTTAACTTTATGTACTCAATCCATAGTATTTTACCACTTACCTATTTTTAAATACACACTCATTTTAACTTCATTCATATTATCTAATTACTCACTGAATGCATGGTCTATATTTTTAGGTAATGACCACCTTCCCATGTGCTTTTATCCATACGTTTAGCAAGCATGGTGAACATTTAGAAAACATTGTGGATAAACACATGTCCAGCACCCAATAAAAATAAATTAATTAAAATCCAAGCCCAAGTGAGCAATAGAAAAATTATCACCATTTTCTGAGTACTTATTATATGTTAGGCATGAAAATTTTTTTGCAAAATATCTCATTTGATCCTCACTTCAACTCTTTGACATGTTTATTTCTCCTTTACTGAGGATTAAAAAAATAAAAAAAGAAACAGATTCAAGGAAGAGGTAATGACGGTCAGAGTCCAGAATGGAATGGCAGACTCTCAGATCCCGAACAGTTGTTCAAGCCCACAGTGCTCTGCATCGTGACTTGGCCTCCTGGTGGCAATGTCTGTGGGGAAGCATGGAGGAGGTCAGGAAACACCAGGAGAAAGTGGAGGGATGCCAAGATCCCTTAAGGGGATATTCATTGGAGAGACTGAGCACTTCATCAGTGCTCATTCTGTTTGAACCTTTGAGACTTAGGTCAGATACAACAAGTAAAATTGTAATGTAAAATAATTGTTTTGTGGTTGTTTATGAAAAGTATTGAAGTTTAAATTGCTTAAAATTTCCAAAAATATAAAATTTTGACATATATATATATAATTTTACTATAAAATTAAAGTTAAGCTATTAAAATTTCTTAAAAGAGTCACAGTGCCTTAATAAAAATCCCTTAAAGATGAATAAAACTTTCCACATTTTCTACAGCTTTTACATATATTTTTAAAATTCTGAAAAGAAGCAACGTAGCGTAGATTTGCTACTGGCAGGTAGTCATGAAATGCTTGAATGACCCAACAGATGGTAAAACTCAAAATCTCTTATGACCTCACAGCCCCACAGGTTAATAACGGCTCAGTATTTCTCGTGTGTGTGACATTTGAGATATTTCAAGAATTGTTTTCTGTTATACTAACATAGAGTTTCAATAATATACATATAGTTGTTATATGTATGTGTACACATGTGCAAATATGTTGATATATATTACTTACTAATCCTCATGCCCATATCTTGTTACTCACTTTGTCTTCTATATCAGTAGCATAGTTATCTTTATCAAGAAAAAGTCATGCTTATTAAAAAAAGATAATAAGCTGATAACTCTTTGTTGAAAAGCCATATAACTTTAAAGTTGGGAGTGTTTTTGGAATTACTTATCTTCCACATAGCAGGTCTAATTTCTGCAACATTCAGAGAAATCATTCGAGGTTGAGAGACTCACAAACTCACTTGTTGATCTGGATTGTTGACATATTTCTGCAGGACAGTTCCCAGTAATCAATCAAACCATTTTCCTCTCCTGTGTTTTTTTTTTTTTTTTTTGGGGGGGGTGGGGCATAGGAAGGGTGAATGATCAAAATAAAACTCCTCTGTGTGTCTTCTTTCCTTTTAATCCTAGTTAAACTGTTAATCAGCAGAAATATATTTTAAAATCATCTCAACTTTGCCTAATTAGGTATTTTCTCAGATTGTTCCAGAAAGCATCATACACAGAAATCCCCAACTATAGTACAACCCATTTCTTCCAGCCTCAATTACCTTGCCTGTGTGTGCATGAGAGAGAGAGACTAAGAGATAGACAGAGAGAGACTGACTAGAACTTCGTATTTCCTCTTGAAACTGTGATGGTGCATGTGGCATGATGGTACATGCCGCAAAGTGAAACAAGTTTGCTTGAAATCATTGTTATACCACAGAAACAGACTCTTCAAAAAACAGTCTTTCTTTTTTCTTGTTCACACACTTGACAGATTTTAAACCTTACCTTTAGGAGGTGGTCAAGTTTCTTCTTCTCAAACTGAATGTGCTTTAAGTGCACAGCAATTCCATGTTTACCTAAAACAAGCAATACAGAGTATAAGTATCATTTCTAGCCTTAAATCAGTATTTTAATCTGATCATCTGTATTTCCTTTGCTATTCCAAATATTTTTGACTGCTTCAAATAAAAATGTGAGGTAATACCATGCTTCTTATGTGTTAAAAATGTAATTAAATAAAAATATACACATTTTGTCTAACAACGGTATTTTTATGCAACTGAGAAACATATAAGAAGCTAAAACATATTTAAATAGATTAATTTAATTTAATTTTATTTTTTGCCATTTTAAAGAAAGCAACTAAGAGTAAGTAGATACATATTATATCCAGAGGGGATTAAATCCTTAATGTTGAAATCTGATCATTTTACATAGAACAGATACTCTAGTTAAACAATAAATAAATATATGTTACTCATTGACTGATTAATTTGTGTAACTAGTATTAGTCTAGGTTTTAGGGATACAATCTGACAAAATCTCCCTTTTTGGAGCAAAGAAAGGAAGTTTCATCTATTATTCTATAATATGTTGGTCCATTCATGTAATTGACTTTGAGGACCAGGGTGTTATTGCTAAATAGAAATATTGAAACACACATATCAAGATGGACATTGCAAATTGATAAGAAACTTGCTTGGAGTTCATAATAGGTTTTTATGCTGTATAAATTAATACTTTATAGTTCATTTCAGCATGACTTTTGCCCAACTCTTAGGTCATACATACACAACATTAAAGTGTTTTTCTAAAACTAGTTTTATTTACTTCACAGAATTTAAGTCAAAGGCAAAAAATATCTAATAGTTTAGAACATAAAAAGAAACATACGTATATATTCTGCTGTTTGCTTTCCAAAATTTTATATTATTATTTTCTCTGCAGGTTGCTATCAGACAGTATCATTTATCCTCCCAACCCAACTCATTCTAAAATCATTCTAGGTAAATAAAATCAATTGCTTTATATGAAGAAAGAAGCTTAAAAATGCAGAGTTGCATTTGTTTTGTTAGTGAATAGTTGAGTTTAAGTACTTCATTTTCCCATGCCACTCTGTGTAATACTTTTTCAATCAATATATTTTAATAGAGCTTTAGAAATTTATCTCATTTTATTATACACAAAAGGCCTTCACAATATAGACTTTTTTGTTGTTAAACTGAGGATTTTTTACTTTATTTCATTTGTTCATTTTATTTCATTTTTTGGTCTCTTCTGCTTTAGGGATTATGTAGTTCATCTCTGTTTAAAAAGTGATTGTTTTAAAACAAGATGAGGTTCCTACTCTTCTAAAACCACTAGAACCACTCAATAGAAACAGCCAAAGGGTTTTAAAACCTCGATACATTAAGAAAATAAATTTAATAAAGGAAGATGGAATTTATTTTTATTTATTTTAGTCTTTGTGGTTGTTTATACCTTTAAGAAGAGTAAAATACTGTAGAAGAGGGACATTAAGAAGAAGGATTATTATTCTTTTTTTTTCCATTTATTTTTATTAGTTGAAGGCTAATTACTTTGCAACATTGCAGTGGTTTTTGTCATACATTGAAATGAATTAGCCATGGATTTACATGTATTCCCCATCCCGGTCCCCCCTCCCACCTCCATCTCCACCCGATCCCTCTGGGTCTTCCCAGTGCACCAGGCCCGAGCACTTGTCTCATGCATCCAACCTGGGCTGGTGATCTGTTTCACCCTAGATAATATACATGTTTCGATGCTGTTCTCTTGAAACATCCCACCCTCGCCTTCTCCCACAGAGTCCACAAGTCTGTTCTATACATCTGAGTCTCTTTTTCTGTTTTGCATATAGGGTTATCGTTATCATCTTTCTAAATTCCACATATATGTGTTAGTATACTGTAATGGTCTTTATCTTTCTGGCTTACTTTGCTCTGTATAATGGACTCCAGTTTCATCCATCTCATTAGAACTGATTCAAATGAATTCTTTTTAATGGCTGAGTAATATTCCATGATGTATATGTACCACAGCTTCCTCATCCATTCGTCTGCGGATGGGCATCTAGGTTGCTTCCATGTCCTGGCTATTATAAACAGTGCTGCGATGAACATTGGGGTGCACGTGTCTCTTTCAGATCTGGTTTCCTCAGTGTGTATGCCCAGAAGAAGGATTATTATTCATATTGTACCTTTCTTTGTCATTTTTCTTCTTATCCTCTTCTTTCTAGTTGCAGAAAATTTAAGCACAAGAGGAGTAGGAATGTGGCTTCTTTGGGGGACTGATGGCAAATATGCAAGGCTAAAATTCTGTAGACTATTCACAAATCTGCTTTGAGCATAGTCTGGATTGCTACTAAAGTGCTCGGATTAAATGCAGCATAATTAAAGCTATATGGTTGCTCTCCTACAGTCAACTCATTGTCTCTTCAGATGTGTAGCTCCTCCTGTATTCTATTACTGTGCAAAAAGTCTAGACCCCTCAAACTCTCTTCTCATTAACACACACCTTCCTCACTGGCTAGTGTACCATCATCTCAGCTTATGGAGTCAGCTGTTAACCTAATTATTGGGCAAAATAATTGTCCCAAGGTATGAATAAGCTTAAATGTATAATGGGAATGTTTATTTTAAAGATGACTTTAAAGCATGTGCTAACAGAATTCTAAAGGAATCAGAGAAGATAAGTTGAGGATAAGTACTGCTGTATCCTTTGCTCCTCCTGGAGGAGGAAGTGGCAACCCACTCCAGTATTCTTGCCTGGGAAATTCCGGGGACAGAGGAGCCTAGTAGTCTATAGTCCATGTGGTCACAAAGGTTCGGACGTGACTGATCACGCATGCACATCCTTTGTTCCTATTTCAGTCTCTTTCCTTCCACTTAAATTACCTAGAACATTTAAAAAACTATGAAAACATCAATATTCCTGTAACACCACAACTTCCTTGCTAATATTTGCAAAAGGTCCCCCCTAGTGTCTAAAGACATGTGACTTGAGGATAAAATGAGAATAGCACAGAGAATTACAAAATATTCAAAGTGAGAATCACAAATATTCAAAATCAAGTTTTCATCCCTTAATTGTCAGAAAAGAATGCTATACTGTGTTCGTTTTCCTTCGAATTTTGTGCACTGTCCTTGTCTTATATCTATGGTTGTTTAACCCATTTAGATATTTTATTGAAATATTAGCAAAAATCTACAGAAGTCATGCACCCATGTTGCATGGGTGAAGCAAACAGCTATCATAAAAAGCAGAAACAAAATAAAAAGCAAATAATATTATGTATTTTACCTGTATTATTACCAGGAGGATACCTGGTCCTAGAATACGCCTTTTTCATTTATTTGTCATTTACTGGCTGCTCTTTTAACCCATTTTCTTCAATCCAATTTACTTTCAGAAAGTCTCCCAGATCCCAAATCTTAACTGCCTCTCATTTTTCTTATACTCTCCTTTTCATACTATATATATATTATTACAAAAGCCCAAAGACACCAATGTAACAAAGCATAACTCTACTCAGAAGGCGAAACAATGGAAAGATTAAGGAGGCTAAGCTAAGAATATCTTATGGAAAGAGGGGGAGGAAAGCCTGGGGGTGTTCTTGGCTAAGGAGAGAAGACAAGCATACAAGCAATAATATAAATTTCTTAATCAACACAGACCTGAGTTTAAATCATACCTTGCAACACACTAGCTATTCAACTTGGAAAGATTAATCTCTGACATCCAATTGTTTAAAATTGTACAATGGCTAAAATGTACCTATCTCATGAGGTTGGTATAGAGATGGAAGGAGACAGTGTGAGTAAAATGTTGACAGTGCCTTATATGAAACACTTAGCATAAGAAAATATTTTTGAGATACCAAGGTTTTAAAAAGAAAGCTCAAAAATTAAAGCCTTGGAAAAACACCAAGCCCATAGTTTTTAAGGCATAAAAATTACTGCATAGCATTTCTAAAGAGACACTTTGGAAAAACTAGGATCTGTCCTAGTGGACACAGCCCTGGCAGCTTCTAGGCTATGATCTCACCAGGTTATGTGTACATTCCCTGGAAGGAGGAGCAGTGACAGCAATGGTTATGTTGGTTAACAAAACTGATAGAAAAAGACAAACATGAAGATGGTAACTAACCGTTTCCTGTGGCGATTTTATCCACAACATGCTATTAGTTTCACTGATGAAACTAGCAATAAATACAAATGAAAATAAAGTTTGTAAAGCAATATTTAGAGAAATTATTTTAATGACATAAGTTTATGAAAATTATCAAACCATATAAGTGTTAAACTGACATTTAGCCATCTGATATAAAATAGATTTTACTTAACACATGTTTTTTCCCTAGGGAGCAGAGAGAGTTATTTACATTCTATAGATATTCAGTATTCTTCAAAGTGTCTCTCTTATAAAAATGTTAAATTAATTATGCGGGGGTGAGGGAGAGGTCGTTAAGAAAACACACTGCTTTATACCAGCACATATAACTATGTGATTTATATAATAAACAGAAGCACAGTGGCAGTATATTTTCTGGATGTTAATAGCTTGAAATTCCTTTCAGGAGCAGCATTAATCAGTCAAGGATGGGTTATTTTATGGTCTTTAATGGCCTTTGTTGATAAATGGAGATATTGTTTACAGATTATTCTTCATTGAACCGCCATACATTGCAAGCTATGATTCTTAAGAGATGTTCTCAAAATACAAATTACACTGCTGAGAAATCTGTTCACTGCTAAATTAAATTAAATAGCTGCATTCTGTATGAAGCATAGGTAATGAAGCACTATGCTAAAAATGCCTTTTCCTGAGATGCTAGTGTGGAATGTCTCAAACACACAATTTTTCCTTAAGAAATATTTATCTGCTTGTGTGCAAGTTTATGAGGCTACTTGTTGTTGCTCCAGAGTAATTTATGTGGAATACATAACATTTGAAGTTTACTTTATGATGTTTGACTATTATAATGAATATATGCCTTCAGGTCAGACATTACTAACAATTTTCATTTTTTAAAAGTGAACAAAAACAGAAGTGCCCATTTATATTTCTGAAATGTTTTAATAATACCAGATATATTGAGTGCAGTGGTAAGAGTTTTAATAATTGTCGAAACGTTTTGTTTCACAGAGAATAATTGTTTATTGTACCTTTGAGGGTAGCATTATTCACATGCTTGTAATACATGATTATTGTTCATCTTGGTTCTAATAATATTTTGCTTACATAAGTCTTATGGATTGAGTGCAGGGTCTAAAAGTTTTGGTATGATTATGCTACTTCAGAATATATTTTTATTTGCCAAGAAACCTCTATCTGGGGATTTAGTGTGCTTTTGTTCATTTTTGTTGTTACTGGGTTTTTTTTTTTTTTCTTTATTGAAATAATACCTGTAGAAACAAATAGTTGTATTTGATTGAACTACACTAAATGATTCAATGTAGCAGTCTGGTTTTTTAAGAGAATTTAAATGCCTGGCTTCCTAAAGCATGTCACTTGACTAGATGACATAATTTTACTTGATGACTTCCTCCTTTTATTTTGGATGACGTTTTACATGGAGTTCCTCATAGAGCAGAGCTGTGCTTGTTCATCTTTTTAACTCTATCATTTTTGCACTATTTGTCAAAGAAAAATATTTCAACTTAACGACTTTATTTTGAAAATGGCAATGTTTTTGCAGTCTTCTCACAGAAAACAAATAGAATATAGGCAAAGCCTTTCCAAAGAGATATATGGAATGCCGAGGTGATGTGGGTAACAGTGTCTTGCCTCACTTAGTCCCTATGGCAATGCATTTTTTTCTCCGCCATCACTCCTAAGTATCTGAAAAGATTCTTTGTTTTTTCTCATTTTTTTTCCATTTATTTTTATTAGTTGGAGGCTAATTACTTTACAATATTGTAGTGGTTTTTGCCATACACTGACATGAATCAGCCATGGATTTACATGCGTTCCCCATCCTAGATGGGAAAAGATTTTTAAGGTAACTATTGAATTATTGACATAATCAGTATTAATTCTAGTATATATTAATATAAATTTGAAAATATTTATATTTTAATACGGTAATGGAGAGGGTGATCTCCATACCCTCTAGTCTATTGTATTTCCTTACTAAATGAAGTGTTGATATGCTAAGGCAATTCTAATGCTAAGGATCAGAGTTTTGTTTTGTCTTGTTTTTATTCTGAGCCTGAAAGTAAATTAAGCACACAGACAAATCGGCAAGATGCACAAAAAGTAAGCATATGCTAGGAATTGAGAGGTCCCTGAAGATGGGAACCTGCATTTTATGTATGTTTTCCAGTTTTTTCTCCCCCTCTCACCTGTGCCATGTTCTTACACATTTTTCATATTTAATAATTCCACACTATTACATATTAGGTGGGGGGCAGGGAGAATCAGAAAATTTGCCCCAGGATCCTCAGATGAAAAACATTAATAAGTTTAGATAAATTATATACTTATATCCTCTTATCTTTAGTATATCATATGTCATACACATAATATTTTCACAAATATTTTCAGCAAAATTTTCTTTTTTAAAAATAGTACTGAATCTTAAAAATATAAATAACCCCACAGCTGAAATACAGTATTACTGATTTTTTTTGGTCATATATTTGACATGTAACATTATATAAATTATAGGCATACAATATAATGAATCACAATTTTTAAAGGTTATACTCCATTTATGCTTATAAAATATTGGCAATATTCTCTGTGCTGTATAATATATCCTTGTAGCTTTATTTTTGGCTTACTCTGATTTATTTCACTTAGTATAAGACCAAGCCCACCCATGTTGTGGCAAATGGTAAAATTCTGCTCTTCTTTTATGGCTGAGTGGTGCTCTGTTGCATGCATTATATATATATATATATATATATATATATATATATATATATATATATAGTGTCTTCTTTATCCTATTATCTTTTGATGGGCAATTTAGGTTGCTTCCATATCTTAACAATTGTCAGTAATGCTACTGTGAATATTGGAGTGCATGTAACTTTTCAAATTAGTCTTTTTGCACCTTTTGGG
The DNA here is from genome assembly GCF_023699985.2 of Odocoileus virginianus. Lineage (NCBI taxonomy): Eukaryota > Metazoa > Chordata > Mammalia > Artiodactyla > Cervidae > Odocoileus > Odocoileus virginianus. The sequence goes on from NC_069680.1 coordinate 38,398,130, forward strand.
TATTTGCTTCTTTTGGATATTACCCAAAGTGGGATGGCTGGATCATGGTAACTCTAGTTTCTTAAGGAACCTCTGAACTGTTCTCCATAGTGGCTATAACAATTTATATTCCCACCAACAGTGTAGAAATGTTCCCTTTTCTCCACATCCTCTCCAGTGTTTGTTCTTTTTGACAATAGCCATTCTGACAGATAGAAAAATTTATTAATATCAACTCACTCCTGAGAGATGGTTGGTATCATCTCTATTTTAATTTACTGGTTTTTATAGATTTGCAACTACCCACCATTCAGCATTAGTATGATGACCCCTGAGAATTGTGAATTAAAAGTTTTAGACTAGTAGACTGTAACAGAAGACAGAACTTTTAAAGACTTTCCTCACATTCCTCTCTCATCCTTTACTTAAGGATCCTTTTGTACTCTTGGTTTTTAAATGACTGTGATGTTACTTTTCCTTGAGTTTTGAACATCCTTTCCCAATCTATTTTTATTCCCCACTCCATAATTTCTGAGCAGGAAGAAGTCTAACCTGACTTCTCTATTTGCTTGATTTTGGATCCTTTCTCCTCGTCTTAGGCTTTTAGTTGCTGATTCTCTTTAACACTCTTTCTGATTTTCACCCCTGAGATCTGAATCTGGTCTCTCCTCATAATCTTAATCCTGATGCATTGCTTGTGTGTTTAAGGCAGCATAGAGATACAATGAAATTTCTTAGTTTCTTCGGTTTCTTAAGTTTCTTGGGTTTTCCTGATGGTTACACCAACTAAAGAAGCATCTCCAGGCAGTATATGAATGCTCTTCAAGAGAGTTGTAATTGCTTGCATTCTCTAACTATACATATTCTCATACATGTCAAAATTGAAGATGATTCCTGTCTTTGTAAAGGTTTTCTGATAGTGGCTTCTAGAGTTCTATTTGTCTTTACCTCTCAATCCACGACATGTATTCTCTGCCAGCAGTTTCTGTCTATCAGGAATTTTAAAAAATCACACATATGATCAGTCCCTGTACAAATAAGCTGGTGTACTTTTAAAAAGCTGGCTTAAAACTCAACATTCAAAAAACAATTTCATGTTATCTGGTTCCATCAGTTCAGTTCAGTTCAGTCACTCAGTCATGTCTGACTCTTTGCAACCCCATGGACTGCAGCACGCCAGGGTCCCTGTCTATCACCAACTCCCAGAACCTACTCAAACTCATGTCCACCGCATCAGGTGATGCCATCCAACTGTCTCATCCTCTGTCATCCCCTTCTGCTCCCTTCTTCAATCATTCCAAGCATTAGGCTCATTTCCAATGAATCGTCTCTATGCATCAGGTGACCAAAGGACTGGAGCGTCAGCTTCAGCATCAGTCCTTCCAATGAATATTCAGGACTGATTTCCTTTAGGATGGACTGGTTGAATCTTCTTGCAGTCCAAGGAACTCTCAAGAGTCTTCTCCAACACCACAGTTCAAAAGCATCAATTCTTTGGCACTCAGCTTTTTTTACGGTCCAACTCTCACATCCATACATGACTACTGGAGAAACCATAGCTTTGACTAGATGGACCTTTGTTGGTAATGTAATGTCTCTGCTTTTTAATATGCTGTCTAGGTTGGTCATATCTTTTCTTCAAGGAGCAAGCGTCTTTTAATTTCATGGCTGCAGTCACCATCTGCAGTGATTTTGGAGTACCCCCTCCCCTCAAAAAAATAAAGTCTCTCACTGTTTCCTATTTGCCATGAAGTAAGTGATGGGACCGGATGCCATGATGCCATGATCGTAGTTTTCTGAATGTTGAGTTTTAAGCTAACTTTTTCACTCTCCTCATTCACTTTCATCAAGAGGCTCTTTAGTTCTTCTTCATTTTCTGCCATAAGGATGGTGTCATCTGCATTTCTGAGGTTATTGATATTTCTTCTGGCAATATTGATTTCAGCTTGTGCTTCATTATGCCCAGCATTTCACATGATGTACTCTGCATATAAGTTAACTAAGCAGGGTGACAATATACAGCCTTGACATACTCCATTCCCAATTTGTAACCAGTCTGTTGCTAAATGTCCAGTGCTAACTGTTGCTTCTTGACCTGCATACAGATCTCTCAGGAGGCAGGTTAGGTGGTCTGGTATTCCCATCTCTTTAAGAATTGTTCATAATTCGTGGAAAATACAAATATCAGACTACAGATAACCAGGATGGTGTGATCACTCACCTAGGGCCAGACATCCTGGAATGTGAAGTCAAGTGGGCCTTAGGAAGCATCACTATGAACAAAGCTAGTAGAGGTGATAGAATTCCACCTATCCACCTATTTGAGCTATTTCAAATCCTGAAAGATGATGCTGTGAAAGTATTGCACTAAATATGTCAGCAAATTTGGAAAACTCAGCAGTGGCCACAGGACTGGAAAAGGTCAGTTTTCATTCCAATCCCAAAGGAAGGCAATCCCAAAGAAAGTTCAACTACTGCACGGTGGCACTCATCTCATACTCTAACAAAATAATGCTCAAAATTCTTCAAGTGAGGCTTCAACAGTATGTGAACCATGAACTTCCAGATGTTCAAGCTAGATTTAGAAGAGGTAGAGGAACCAGATATCAAATTGTCAACATTCGCTGGATCTTTGAAAAAGCAAGAGTTCCAGAAAAACATCTACTTTTGCTTTATTGACTATGCCAAAGCCTTTGACTGGTTCCATCACTTCGTGGCAAATAAATGGACAAAAGTGGGAAAAGTGACAGATTTTTTTCCCCCCCGTTGGGCTCTAAGATCACTGTGGGCAGTGACTGCAGCCACAAAATTAAAAGATGCTTTTTCCTTGGAAGAAGAGCTATGACACACCTAGACAGTATATTGAAAAGCAGAGACATCACCTTGCTGTCAAAGATCTGTATAGTCAAAGGTATGGCTTTTCCAGTAGTCATGATTGATGTGAGAGCTGGACCATAAAGAAGGCTGTGCATCAAAGAATTGGTGCTTTCAAACTGCAGTGCTGGATAAGACTCTTGAGAATCCATTGAACAGCAAAGAGATCAAACCAATCAATCTTAGGAAATCAACCCTGAATATTCATTAGAAGGACTGATGCTAAAGCTGAAGCTCCACTACTTTGGCCACCTGAGGTGAAAAGCCAACTCACTGGAAAAGACCCTGAGGTTGGGAAAGCTTGGGGGCAAGAAGAGAAGGGGGGTGACAGAGGATGAGATGGTTGGATGGCCTCACTAACTCAGTGAGCAAGAACTTGAGCAAACTCTGGGAGATAGTAAAGGACACAGAAGCCTAGCATGCTACAGTTTAAGGGGTCTAAAGAGTTGAACGTGATTTAGCAACTGAATAACAACCACCTTGAGAATAAATCCTTAAAGAAACATGGTCTGTAAAATGAAGTGCATATACTTTTTTCAATGCTTTTGTGTATTTAACTACCATCTTAAATATAACTTTTGATATTTATTCATCATTCCATCTTATCAACAATAGAAGATAATATCTATGCATGATATATATTTCCTACTATATTTACAAATACTAAGATGCTGGCTTGAGGATTTAATTCTCTTTATTGTAGACACAAGTTCAGATTATGTCTCTCGTTTGAACATAAATTGTCTTCATGCCTTCTGTGAAGCATATGCTGTGAGATTTAAATTGGGTTCTGATGAGCCTGGGTTCTGTTGAGCAGAGTTGGGACTGAGTCATACTGATATTACTTTTATAAGGATATAATGGTAGGTTAAAAATGTTACTTTCAGGTGAATTATGACAAGTTATTTATTTCTTCATATTTGGGTAGAATACTTTCTTCACTGCATTTTAAAAATAGTTCAAATTTCCCAAATATTTAATAGGAAAAATCTAAATTTCATTTTTTTTTATTTTTTGTTTTAATACATCAGGTTTAGCATGTTGTGTGCTTTTTACAATTTATATAAAAATTATTCCCTAGCTTAATTATCTATTGTTGCTTTGATAAATTACCACAAATTTAGTGATTTGAACATCACAGATCTCTGTCAGATCTGTCCCTCACAGGTTTCAGGGGACTAACATCCAGGTGTTAGCCAGGATGCATTCCTTTCTGGAGCCTCTAAAAATAACTTGTGTTTTTGGCTTTTCCAGCTTCAAGATGCTTCCCACATTTCTTGGCCCAGGCCCCCCTTTTTCCATGTAAGGTAAAATATTCATAGGTTCCAGGGATTAAGGCATAAACATCTGAGACCATTATTCTGCCTACCATATTAGACTTATGGATTCCTGAGCATTTAGGCAACTACCTAGTGGCTGGCTCCGAGGGCTGAAATAGATACAAATATAGTCTGTAAGCATGTGTGTATAAACATATATATGTGTATATATATCTAGTGGGATTTAAAAATATCCACTGGTAATGCCATTGAATATTTACCGACTATCTATATTTATAAATATTATTCTCTCTGAGTTTTTACCTATCTCCCCAAGCATATTTTGGGCTTCCCAGGTGACTGTGGTGATAAAGGACCTGCTGGCCAATGCAGGATACATAAGAGAACTGAGTGCAATCCCTGAATCGGGAGGATCCCCTGGAGAAGGGAATGGCACCCCACTCCAGTATTCTTGCCTGGAGAATCCTATGGACAGAGGAGCCTGGTGGGCTACAGTCCATGGGGTCACAAAGAGTCGAACACAACTGAAGCAACTTGGTGTGCACACATTGTGTACTCACATGGAAATATATGGTTGTACCGTGTGCAAAATGCTTTCATATAAATCAGCTCATCATATTCTTACAGTGAGACCCTGGGGTAGGCAAAGTAAATTTTAAAATTTTGTGTTCCCCTCTCTGTCTTTATCCAGTCAGGATCCTCAATGGATCTGCGACAGTTTGGGAAATATAACTTAGAGTCACATAGCAAATAATGTTCTGGGACTTTTCACTGTTATCATTATAACATATCTAAATAGTTTTCTTGGAAAGACAATTTTCCAAAGGTATTTGGCCACCAGAAATATTGAAGTAATTTTTATAATGTTCACTCTGAATACTTGTCTCTATAAATAATCCTTTGTGTATCAGAGCTAATGATGATGGAAGCTACAAAATTACCAAAGTCATCCAAAATACCTAATTTAAGCAGAAGGTAATTTTTGGATCAATATAGCAGTTCTAATAGATATTGAGACATTGGAATCAGTCCAAATTTGAGCCAGACAAATGTATTTCTACTGTGATTCTATAACTTCTTATTTGAATTTGTGCAAGTCAGCTATATTCTAACAGAATTTCTTATTGATGAGTAGGAAACGGTAAATCTTGGTTAAGTATACAAAGAACATCTACTTCTTCCTTATTGGCTACATCAAAACCTTTGACTGTGTGGATCACAACCAACTGTGGAAAATTCTGAAAGAGATGGGAGTACCAGACCACCTGACCTGCCTCCTGAGAAATCTGTATGCAGGTCAGGAAGCAACGGTTACAACTGGACATGGAGCAACAGACTGGCTCCAAATTGGGAAAGGAGTATGTCAAGGCTGTATGTTGTCCCCCTGCTTATTTAGCTTATATGCAGAGTACATCATGAGGAACACCGGGATGGATGAAACATAAGCTGGAATCAAGATTGCTGGGAGAAATATCAATAACCTCAGAAATGCAGATGACACCACCCTTATAGCAGAAAGTGAAGCAGAACTAAAGAACCTCTTGATGAAAGTGAAGGAGGAGAGAAAAAGTTAGCTTAAAACTCAACATTCAGAAAACTAAGATGATGGCATCCAATCCCATCACTTCATGGCAAATAGATGGGGAAACAATGGAAACAGTGACAGACCTTATTTTAGGGGGCTCCAAAATCACTGCAGATGGTGACTGCAGCCATGAAAAGACACTTGCTCCTTGGAAGAAAAGTTATGACCAACCTAGACAGCATATTAAAAAGCAGAGACATTACTTTGCCAACAAATGTCCATCTAGTCAAAGCTGTGTTTTTTCCAGTAGTCATGTATGGATGTGAGAGTTGGACTATAAAGAAAGCTGAGCGCCAAAGAAATGATGCTTTTGAACTGTGGTGTTGGAGAAGACTCTTGAGATTCCCTTGGACTGCAAGAAGATCCACCTAGTCCATCCTAAAGGAAATCAGTCCTGAATATTCATTGGAAGGACTGATGCTGAAGCTGAAGCTCCAGTACTTTGGTCACCTGATGTGAAGACTTGAATCATTTGAAAATACTCTGATGCTGGGAGAGATTGAAGGTGGAGGAAAAGGGGATGACAGAGGATGAGATGGTTGATGGCATCACCAACTCAATGGACATGAGTTTGAGAAAATGTCGGGAGCTGGTGATGCACTGGGAGGCTGGCATGCTTCAGTCCATGGGGTCGCAAAGAATTGGACATGATTGAGCCCCTGAACTGGAGGGTACAAAATATCACAAGTAAAGACATTTGATTTAAAAAGATATATCCCTGGGCTTCCCTGGTGGCTCAGTGGTGAAGAATCTGCCTGCCAATGCAAGAGATACAGGTTTCATCCCTGATCCAGGAAGATGCCACATGCCATGGAGCAGCTAAGAACCATGTGTCAGAATTATTGAGCCCGTGCCCTAGATCCTGGGAGCTGCAACTATTGAAACCTGCATGCCCCAGAGCCCATGCTCCACAATGAGAAGCTCTTGTGTCACAACTAGAAAAAGGCTTGTGCAGAAACAAATACTCGGTACAGTAAAAAATAAACAAAATTATTTTAAAAGTGTACCCTAAATAGCAAAAATCATTAAAATATTGCTTGGGGGAAAAAAAAAAGTGTTATGCACTCAGTCATGTCTGACTCTTTGCAACCCCATGAACTGTAGCCTGCCAGCCTCCTCTGTCCATGGAATTCTCCAGGCAAGATTACTGGAGTGAATAGGCTTTCCCTGCTCCAGGGGATCTTCCTGACCCAGGGATCTAACCAGGGTCTCCTTTATTGCAGGCAGATTCTTTACCATCTGAGCCAACAGGGAAGCCAATAATTAATGATGTTTTTAATCTAAAAATGAATAATAACCAAACCAAATATGGAAAATGAAAAGCAGCCATTCATTGCTGTTTTAGAATTCTTCTCATTATTTAAGAATGTATAACTGCTGGCAACTGAGATAATAAAAAAATGGTCATTGGCATTATATATATCTTATCCTAATATGCAGAATTTCACCTCAAAGGTCTACTCCTTTATTCCACCATTTATACTACTATTTGCTATTTGTGGGACACTTTTCTGTAATCTTGGAATGTCAATGCAAAACACAGAAATAATCTGTCATTTTAGAGTCTGCATTCTGTTGAGAAAGCTAGATCATAAACAGTAAGGATAAAAGGTGAGATTAAAAAAAAAAGAGCTTGTATGTTATGCTAAGAGGTGATAAATGCTATGGATGAAACAAAAAGGAATGGACAATAGGAACTGAGAGGGGGTAGAGTAAACTGGAACTTTAAGGATTACTAGATAACCCTCTTTGAGAATGAGATGTTTAAGTGCTCGTTTGGAGGAACTGGAGAAATTAACCAATTTGATTTCTTGGGGAAAGTTGTTCCAGGGAGAGAGACCAGCAATGTAGATGTGTTTGATGAAGAGCAAAGAAATAAAGATGACTAAAATAGAGGGAGTGAAAGGTATACCACTAGGAGATGAGATCACAGAGAAATTAGAAATAGGGTCTTTTGAGATAAATGGGGTATATCATATCCCAGTTTCCTTCAAATTGTTCATTCAAAAATATGTATTAAGTACATATACCAGTGAACAAAACAGATCAAGATTCTACTACTTTCTCAAACTCTAAAATGCCTCTGAAAATAGCCCCAGGTTTAAATATCACCATTTTCTCCCACAAGCAAGCAGCCATTCACAGTTTTAAGAAATTGCTGATTCTTAAAGACCTAGTCATATATGGCCTTCAAAGTTCCTGTACACTTTTAAATTTCTATGTTATAGAAAATCTTACATAATGTGCAAATTAATATGAAATATGTATCTTAGAGCATGATTACAACAAAAACAATGGTAAAATGACTTTATTCATGTACATGAACAATGTAGCCCTAACACATTTTAGCAATGTTTAAATCTACAAATAATTACACTGAGTCATTAATTTTACTGACAGTAATTGTGCCACCTGCTGGGATGCCTGTTCCATGAATATTTACAGCAAGATGATAGGAAAAAACATATCAAAAAAATTTTTTTTTCCATTTATTTTTATTAGTTGGAGGCTAATTACTTTACAATATTGTACTAGTTTTTGTCATACATTGAAATGAATTAGCCATGGATTTACATGTATTCCCCATCCCAGTCCCCCCTCCCACCTCCCTCTCCACCCGATCCCTCTGGGTCTTCCCAGTGCACCAGGCCCGAGTACTTGTCTCATGCACCCAACCTGGGCTGGTGATCTGTTTCACCCTAGATAATATACATGTTTCAATGCTGTTCTCTTGAAACATCCCACCCTCGCCTTCTCCCAGAGTCCGCAAGTCTGTTCTATACATCTGAGTCTCTTTTTCTGTTTTGCATATAGGGTTATTGTTAACCATCTTTCTAAATTCCATATATATGTGTTAGTATACTGTAATGGTCTTTATTCTGTCTTACTTCGCTCTGTATAATGGGCTCCAGTTTCATCCATCTCATTAGAACTGATTCAAATGAATTCTTTTTAATGGCTGAGTAATATTCCATAGTGTATATGTACCACAGCTTCCTCATCCATTCATCTGCTGATGGGAATCTAGGTTGCTTCCATGTCCTGGCTATTACAAACAGTGTTGCGATGAACATTGGGGTGCACGTGTCTCTTTCAGATCTGGTTTCCTTGGTGTGTATGCCCAGAAGTGGGATAATTTTGAATTATTAGTCTTAAGTGATATTTTCCTACTGATACTAAACAGTGTGTCTTTCACTGTAAATAGATAGAAATTAATTTTGGCAGTTTTCATTTTGGGTAGTAGTTCAAGACCACAAGAATGAGTTTGGATCAGCTTTCTCAACTTACCTTTTGTTCTTTCAGTGTTATGAAGTTACCTCTGTGATTTCATGTAAAGTTATTGATTTTTGTCTTTTTTTTTTTTTTTTTTTTTGCTAACTGGGCAACCTTTATCTGGTACATCATCATCCTTTTATCACAACCTCATTTTTCATTTAAGCTGATAAATTTGTTTTCACTAAGTTTCTTCTGCAAATCTAGAGTCTCTAGATTGGCAGCAGTGTCAGTATTCCCATGTCAACTGATTCTCCTATAATTCTGTGTTCAATTACTCAACTTCTACCTGCTTCATTATCATTTTTTGTCTTTGATGTACTTTCATCATCTCTAGCTAATTATCTTAATTATTCATTTTTGAACAGTGTTAATTTGGCTTATCAGTGGATGACAATAAGACAACATAACTGCACATTTTTCTATCTGAGCATGAACTGAATAATGAATGTGCAATGATCAATCACAGTCTGATTTTGAAAGAAATGACATGATTAGTCACTGATAGTGAGGCACTTCTCTTGTTTTCATGGTGAGTTTGGGCTAAAGACCAAAGAGCAAATGCTGTACTTTCTGTAATTAATCACAGTTAATATACTGTAATAACAGAAATTTGAACTTTGTTCCTGGAGAACTAGTGTAATCACACTAAATCATAATGCATTATTCAGCCTGAGCTGCCTTATCAAAATATCATAAATTTGGTGGTTTATTTTTTTTTAAGTGGAGTTTAGCTGCTTTACAATGTTGTTAGTTTGTTACATAGCAAAGTGAATCAGCCACATGTATACATGTTTCCCCTCTTTGTCACCTCAAAGCATTGAGTCAAGTTCCCTGTGTGATATACAGTAGGTTCTCATTAATTATTTATTTTGTATTTATAATGGACTTCCCTCATAGCTCAGTCGGTAAAGAATCCACCTGCAATGCAGGAGACCCCAGTTCGATTTCTGGGTTGGGAAGATCCCCTGGAGAAGGGATAGGCTACCCACTCCAGCATTCTAGGGCTTCCCTTGTAGCTCAGCTGGTAAAGAATCTGCCCTCAATGTGAGAGACCTGGGTTTATAGTACTGTATATGTGTCAATTCAAATCCCCCAATTCTTCCCACCCCTCTTCTCTCCTTTGCGACCATATGTTTGTTCTTTATATATATGTCTCTATTTCTGCTTTGCAAATAGGTTCACAAAAAGTGGCTTGATGATTTTCAATTATATTATGCTTATATCTTCCTTTTGATTTCTGTGAAACTATTGTATGTTTTTTGGTTTGTAATTGCCTTATTTTTCAAGTATGTTAACTCCTTCCTATGTCCACTTGCTCTGGACTGGTAGTCATAGAGGCACACACACATTCTAGAAAACATTTGCATTTACTCTCCCACCTCTTTCCTCTGTATATGCTGGCTATTATCCCCTTGAGAGGAGGTGTGACTCATGCTGTGCTGACCAAAACCTGCACTGGATATTGGGAGGGCCCCCTCTTTGCTCCACGGTCGTCACTGCGCCCCTCCAGGGCAGGGTCTGCTCCTTAGTTGGAGCAGAAGCCACCCCCTGCTCCACTTCTGAACTATGTGTATGTCCTGGGGTTGGGAGGTTGCTGGGGTTGGCGCACTCCCACTCGGAGAGCAGCCAACAATATTCCTCCACTGGAGATATTCACCTGGGCATGTGCTCTGCTGTGTCACCTTACACCCATTTTGTGGGTTCCTAAAGTGCACTGTTGTGTCAAGAGCAGTTGGTCCTGCTCTTGGCCCCATCTCGGCCTACCTTGTGTATGTAGAGGGGCGCCAGTATTCAGTGGTGTATTCTGTTGAGCTGTAAACTTGAAATTAATGTTGTAATGCAAAGATTGCTCAGTGCATCAATTTTCTAATGACTGCATCTAAAAATACAGAATAACTGAATTACCCATGAAATGTTTAAGGAAAGAAAAAAAAAAGCATTTCCCAAGTATATGATTTTTTAATGAGTGTAATGCTATTTATGGTCTTTAAATACAATGCAAATCTGAGGCCTCTAATTTGTGTTGGATGGTACAACTAAACTCACTTTTTAAGAGAAAATTCAGTTTCTCTGTTTAGAACAAGGTAGCATTAGTCCTCAAAAAATGTTCCTAGTGTCACAGAGATAGTAAACATCAAAAACCTCTAAAGAGAAAAAGCAACATGTGCACACAAAAGTATAATCAGGAAGTGCAAGAATACATTTGAATCCATGTTAAATCAAGAGATTTGCATTTTGCAAGGAAAAAAAAAGATGTATTAAATCAAACAAATAGGACTTAATTCTAGAAATACAATAGCATAACAGCTACTTTTCATATATTGTTGCTTTGTGCATGATTGCAGAAAGCTGATGTTTATGAATTATAATCATAAAGAAGCACATAAAATTAATTATAACAATTGGAGGATGATAAAAGAATAATTTGGGGGAAAGTAAAAGCTGAGCTATTAGAAAATCTTGTCACCAAAATTCAATTATTACTTTATATGTATGCTAAGTTGCTTTAGTCATATCTGACTCTTTGTGACCCTATGGACTGTATCCCACCAGGCTCCTCTGTCCATGAGATTCTCCAGGCAAGAATACTGGAGTGGGTTGCTATGCCCTCTTCCAGGGGATCTTCCCAATCCAGGCATCAAATCTGCATCTCTTATGTCTCTTGCATTAGTAAGTGGGTTGCTTACCACTAGCATCACCTCCAAAGCCTGAATTTTTACTTTGGTTTACTGTAATGATGCAACATCTTGAGTAACACATATCCATTTCTCTTGCTTAGAAAATATGCACATGCTGATTGACTTTAAAGCACAGCGGGCTGTCATTTTCACTACTGTGTGTACATCAATCAGATTTTTTAAAATATTTCATCCCTATTGTTAGGAAAATCTTTTCTTTCAATTTTCCTCACTTACAGACACTTCAAAAACAGTATGTTTCCTAGAAGAATATAGTACAAATGTATTTTGTACCTCAGAATAGTCTGAGCTGACCTACCACCCACAAACAGAAATTAGAAACTCACTTATTTTAATGCTTGTAAATTTCTGTCAAATCATGCACAGCACATTATTAAAGAAAAGATAGAGTATGCTAATATGATTTGAAAGAAGAAAATGTTACAAAATGTCATTAGTACTTCCCTTTCAGCCACATCAATTAGAGCCTCCAATAAAACATTTCCAGACTCATGTAACTTGACTAGTTTGACACGAACTACTATTCTCCCATATTCCCAGAACAAATATTTTATTCAAGTTATATATATTTTAGAATCTTTGAAGATTGTACCTTGTATACAGTTCTGGGTATCTGATTAAACTCTCTCCTTCTAGAATGTCTTCTATTCTTTATAAGACTAAACTTTATCTATTTCTCATGCTCTAGCTCCATTTTAAAATTTTGCACAATTGAGGAAAAGTAAACAGTATCATTCTTAACTTATAGTTCAAGAAAAGACAGCTCATACTCAAGAAGCAAGTTTTCCATCGCTACACCAATTGTACATGACAGATTGAGAAGTCAAGCCTCTATCTGACATATGTCTATGTTCTCTTTTACATGAAACCCTTTAATGACATTATCAATTTTCTGTTTCTAAAACTTTTCTCTAATTAGTAATATATTAGAGGCATTAAACATATTAATAAAGAGTGCAGGATCTGTACCATTTTGCTTGGACTTGAAGTCCAGCTGATGACTTACTGCTTGCTTTGCTTTGGGCAAGATGGTTATGTAGTCTGGGTCTCAGCTTCCCTATTGTAAAAAGGGGATAATATGAGTATCTACCTCAAGGGAAGCAATCAAGAGAGCAGAGTAGTAGGATGTGGAGCTCACCTCCTCCCACAAATACATTAAAAACATGTTAACATGTGGAATGATTCTCACAGAATACATACTGAATGCTGGAAGAAGACCTCAGGTTTCTGAAAGAGCAGGTAAAACTCCATGTAACTAGGTAGGGTAAAAGAAAAAAGAAAGAAAGGAATTGGGCCTGGGGACCTACCCTGGTGAAGGACCTCTAAAAGAAACAAAAGCTCCTGCCCCCTGGGAAGTTCCCTTGTCCTTGAGATCAGCTGGGACAGAGGTGGGGCTGTGGAGCCACAGAAGAGAACACAGCAACAAGTTTGCAGTGGACAGAAAGGAGAGAGACTGCACAGATGGCAGCTCCCCAGCCTGAGACAGGTATCTGTCATTGTGGGCCAGGGCTGGTGGCTGAAGCTCAGACTTTGGAGACCAGATCTAGGGGTTGGCTACAGGGCTACAGCCTAAGGGGCTGGAATAAGGCATGACCACAACTGATGGTTCCTGTGGATGAACCCCAGGCCTGTCTGAAAGGTGGGGTGACATCATTGGAGATGACACATGAGGAGGGTTGCAATCTCTCTAGCTGTGTGCACTTTCAGGGGACACAACACCACCTCCACAAGCTCTGGGAACAGTCATAAGCTGCTATCTCAGAGAGCGGGCACCAGAGAGGGTGTATCTGCCCTGGCCCCATCAAGGGGATAATGCATACATGCTAAGGATAGCTGCAGTGGGTATTCATACTACAGACATCCCTCACATAAACTACGCAGGGATGCTCCCACAAATAAATAGTCCTCCAAGACCACAGAAGATAGTTGTCTCTCCTAAACTCACAGGCTATCTCAATATTGCTAATTATTAGAGAAAAGAAAATCACAATGATTGATACAATGAGGTAGTCTGAATAGTCATAATTAAAAAGTACACAAAAATGAGTGCTGGAAAGGGTGTGGAGAAAAAAGAACCCTTCTATACTCTTGGTGGGAATGTAAGTTGGTGCAGCCACTGTAGAAAACAGTATGGAGGTGCTTTAAAAATCTAAAAATAGAATTACCATGTGATCCAGCACTCCAGGGTGTATATGCAGACAAAACTATAATTTAAAAAATACATGCAACCGTTTGTTTATAGTAGCACTATTTACAATAGCCAAGATTTACTTTGTCAACAAAGGTCCACCTAGTCAAGGCTATGGTTTTTCCAGTAGTCATGTATGGATGTGAAAGCTAGACTATAAAGAAAGCTGAGCACTGAAGAATTGATGCTTTTGAACTGTGGAAAAGACTCTTGAGAGTCCCTTGGACTGCAAGGAGATCCAACCAGTCCATCCTAAGGGAGATCAGTCCTGGGTGTTCATTGGTAGGACTGATGGTGTAGCTGAAACTCCGATACTTTGGACATGTGATGCAAAGAGCTACTCATTTCAAAGACCCTGATGCTGGGAAAGTTTGAGGTCAGGAGGAGAAGGGATGACAGAGGATGACATGGTTGGATGGCATCACCGACTCAATGGATACTAGTTTGGGTAAACTCTGGGAGTTGGTGATGAACAGGGAGGCCTGGCTTACTGCGGTTCATGGGGTCACAGAGAAGGACACGACTGAGCAACTGAACTGAAGACTTGGTAACAACCTAGTTGTCCATCAGGAGATGAATGGATTTATGTATATATATATATATATATATATATATATATATATAATATATATATAAAAAAGTGAAAGTGTTAGTCACTCAGTCATGTCTGACTCTTTGCAACCCCATGGACTGTAGCCTGCCAGGTTCCTCTGTCCATGGTATTCTCCAGGCAAGAATACTGAAGTGTGTTGCCATTTCCTTCTCCAGTGGATTTTCCCAACCCAGGTCTCCTGCATTGCAGGCAGATTCTTTACCATCTGAGCCACTAGGAAAATCCTATGTATATATAGTGCAATATTACTCAGTCATAAGAAAGAATGAAATAATGCCATTTGCAGCAACACTTATGAATTAGACATTATCATACTAGATGAAATAAGTCAGAAAGAAAGACGAATACTACTTGATATCACTTACCGTGGAATATAAAATATGACAGAAATGAAACTCTCTACAATACAGAATCAGACTCACAAACATAAAGAAAAGACTTTTTGTTGCCAAGGATGGGGAAGGAGTGATGGAAAGGGACATTGGGATTAGCAGAGGTAAGATATCATACATAGAAGAAAAAGTCTTTCTATACATAGCACAGTGAACCATATTTAAATCCTGTGATAAACTGTAATGGAAAAGAATGTATTAAAAAAGAATGTATATACATATAGTTATATAACTGAATCACTTTGTTGAACAGCAGAAATTAACACAGCATTGTAAATCAACTATACTCCAATTAAAAAAAAATGTAACTATCTCATAGCATTGTTTCAAGTGTTAAGCATGTAACTGTGAAGCAGGGGGAATTAAACCTGGTACAATGTAGTTGCAATTTAATATTAACTACTGCTGCTATTTACTCACTAAGTCATGTCTGTGTTTTTGCAGCCCAATAGACTGCAGCCTGCCAGGCTCTTCTGTCCGTGGGATTTCCCAAAAGAATATTGGAATAGATTGCCATTTCCTTCTCTAGGGGATTTTCCCAACCCAGGGATCAAGCCTACATCTCCTGCTTGGCAGGCAGATTCTTGATCAATGAGCCACCTGGGAAACCTAAAGATTAACTATTCATATCTATTTTTTAGACTCTAAAGGTTGAGGTCATCTGATCAGTGTTGTCAACATTACTCAGGTGTGGGTGACAGTGGTTTAGTTGTAATTAGGAAACCATTCTCCATAAACTTATTGTAAAGCAATAAATAACTTCATTGCTTATTTTTTCATGACATTCCAACAGATCAGTTTATTGTATTCGGTTGGCCCAAAAGTTCATTCAGGTTTTTCCATAATATTGTACAGAAAAACCCAAATGAACATTTTGGCCAACCCAATAAATAAGTCTGTTCATCTGAGCAAACTGTTCATGGTTTATGCATCATGTCCAACAATCTTAGACTGTAATATCCACTTTTTGCAATAGCAATTAGAGCTCCTTACCTTGAAAGACTTTGGTTAAATCATTTCAGCCCTTACCCCAAAGCTTCTATTAATATCCTACTATGTGTTACCCTTCTGAGACATTGCTAAGATTCCTTCAAGGTGATGTTCTAATTACTCTAAATTATAATAAATTTATATTTGGCTTTACCAACAAACAGATTATCTGCTGATGCTTTGAAATCAATAATCTGGATGCACGACTGCGAGACTGTGATGCAGTTGAGATCCCCTCTCTATTGTGGCCCCTGGAAATACCATGCTCCTTTGGGGAATCCTTGGAGAAGTCTCTTCAATTGTGACAGTGGCGTATAAATGCTAATATTAAGTCTGAACTTCGATTTGTTATCATCAAGTTTCTTAATGATATATTTATTTTGTCTGTTAGAAAATAGTATCTATTTTAGGACATTTCATCTAATCTGATCAGGTTTAAAAACGTTCATGCTTAATGGAAATCTGCCTTATTACCAACATTACTCATAGTTTTCTGTCTTCATCACTTTTAAAAGAGGAAGTTTCAGCCAGACATTTACCCTGATAAATTGATTCCTAGAGCTAGCCCCACAGCAGACAAATTCAGAAGATTCTTAGACTGATATCTTTTGTACACACTTTGCCTGAGGTTACTTTTCAAAACCTATGTGAACTTTCCTAAATCTCATTTACTGCCTGAGAGTCTTGTTCAATGTGAGATCTCTTGTAAAAAGTTTCTGTTCATCAAGAATTCAAATCATTGGGTCTGGGATTTTTAAAAAGTCACCCATTAACTTGGGCATCTTCAAAATAATGTGCAAAATGGACTTTTAAACAAACAGTTGCCAACTTCTCATGGCTTTGTCTCTTTCTAAATCTAAACACTTTGCCTACTTCAGGCTGGACCCTTCTTGTATGTATTTATATGGTAAATTTAATCTCCAAGACTTTTTCCTTTTCAGTTCAGTTCAGTCGCTCAGTCATGTCCTACTTTTTGTGACCCCGTGAACGCAGCACACATGGCAGGCCTTCCTGTCCATCACCAACTCCTGGAGTCCACCCAAACCCATGTCCATTGAGTCGGTGATGCCATCCAACCATCTCATCCTCTGTCGTCCCCTTCTCCTCCTGCCCTCAAACTTTCCCAGCATCAGGGTCTTTGAAATGAGTCAGCTCTTTGCATCACGTGGCCAAAGTATTGGAGTTTCAACTTCACCATCAGTCCTACCAATGAACACCCAGGACTGATCTCCCTTAGGATGGACTGGTTGGATCTCCTTGCAGTCCAAGGGATTCTCAAGAGTCTTCTACAATGCCACAGTTCAAAAGCATCAATTCTTCGACTCTCAGCTTTCTTTATAGTCCAACTCTCACATCCATATATGACCACTGGAAAAATAATAGCCTTAACTAGTCGTACATTTGTTGACAGAGTGCAGTCTCTGCTTTGTAATATGCTGTCTATGTTGGTCATAACTTTATTTCCAAGGAGTAAGCGTCTTTTAATTTCATGGCTGCAATCACCATCTGCAGTGATTTTGGAGTGCAGAAAAATAAAGCCACCACATAGCATATGGGATCTTAGTTTGTTGGCCAGTTATCAAACATGTACTCCCTGAAGTGAAGCATGGACTTCCAGGGAAGTCTCCCCAAACTATATTTTAAAAGGCATAATTTCACCAAGGATAGTTTTAAATTATAGAAGTCACTCTGCAAACTGATATAATAAGACTGTTCATTTGAGAGTTGTCTTAGAATAGAAAGGAGTGAAAATTCTGATCACAACTTGAACTCAATGGTCTTTGTGTGTGTGCTAGTCGCTCAGTAGTGTCTGACTCTTTGTGACCCTATGGACTGTAGCCCACCAGGCTCCTCTGACCGTGATATTTTCCAGGCAAGAATACTGGAATGATTTGGCATTCCCTTCTCCAGGGGATATTCCTGACCCAGGGATCAAACCCAGGTCTCCTGCATTGCAGGCAGATTCTTTACCATCTGAGCTGCCTATCTTTCCTATTTTTTGTTCCTCCTCATCCTCTGCCTTTACCCCCTTTTCTAACCTACTCCCTTACATCTGGTCACACTGAAATTCATAAATATTAATTGTGTATGAAAGTTGAATCGTCTTCAGAAATGGGCAAACCCATGACAATTTATTTTTAGCTTTCATGTCAGTCTGAACTAAGAATCATTGCAAAAGACTAGACAAGATTCATAAAAATTTTCAGAGGAATTTAGAATAGTTCTAAGAAGATATACTCTACAACTTCCAGTTCTATATAAATGCTTACTATGTCAGTAGGAAAATTAGATGTTAAAAAGTATTGGGTGAAAAAATGGAAAAAAAATGGAGTTAGGATAACCCCAAGATGATAAAAGACCCTAAATTTTATAGAACTAGGAGTATGTAGGACTTCTGTAAATGGAGGAAAACTCCAAAAGGCCTTCTTTTCTAAGACTTCCTGTGAAAAATAGATTGCATTCTAATTTAGTCGTAAGAAAGAAAGGACAAGTCCATTTGAAATATTAGGAATAGGTCCTTTCTTTAATATCACTAGAAAAATAGGAGTGTTTCTTGAAAGAGATGAGAACTCACTTCTCTCCTTAATTTTTGTAAAGAGACCTAAACCAAAATTAGGATATGTTATAAGAAAAACTAGAATAGGAAGTTGTCCCACTGACAGAACTCCAGTTCCTCAATGATGTTTTGAAAATGCATTGAACAAAAGCAGAATTTGACACAAAATAAATTAATACTCTTACAGATAAAACAACTAAATATTTCCACCCAATTCATCAAGCACCAGAGGAGGAAGCCTCTTTAATAAAGATATTTGTAAACCGTATACACAGGAAGAACATTGTAAACAAAGTTATTTTGTACTAACTATGAAAATAAAATGAACAAAAAGGTTGTTTTCAAGGAAACTGATGCTGATCTGAGGGGAAATCATGTGCCTGATTTCCCATCTTGTTCTTAAAGTCAAAAGGACAAAATTCTTTAGATTGTAGATCCATTCAGGCTCAGTAATAGAATCCACAAACAGCTATAGTCTCACATGTCAGTAAGTGGCATAGAAGGGCATCTCCAAATATCCACAACCACCACCCCTTGTCAACCTATACTCTTTACCCTCAGCCCTTTAACACCACTTCCTCCTCTTAGCACAGCTAGTTTTTAATAGGTAAGAATGCACTATTTAAATGGAATTATCAACTTAAATGCTTTTCAGGGTACTTTGCTCTTTAGAGCCCAGATAATCACCTAGTCATAGAACATACCTAATTTCAACAATGGCTTACCAGTAGCCTTGTATTTAAATCAAGCCCAAACTGAATTCCTCCAGGAGGTTTCAATTGTTTGTGGGCAAATAAAAATCTACTCACATTGGGAGAATAATTGAGGAAGAACCCATCACACTCTAAATGACCCATTCATATACATTTGCTCCCTAAAATGAAAAGCAAAAGGAAGACAAAACACAGCAATTAAAAATCTAACAGAGAAGGAATTAAACATACCTGTAGCAGTTCTCTTTTCCCATTCAAGAAACCTAATGGACTGTATCCATTCACTTAGGACCTTGGGATTGTGAATAAAATATTTGTTCTTATTTCTCTGTTGACAATAAATCCCTATTATTATTTTGATTTCCATGTCTCCTGAGGTTATGTAATTTGTCTTTTCCAGGGGAAAATAAATAATGTACCTAGACAGTTTTTGTCTGATACATAACAGTTTTGTCTGGGGATATACTGGAGCACCCTTCTATTTTTCACAAGTCCTCAGCCAAAATCTAAAGGACTCTG
Source organism: Odocoileus virginianus (assembly GCF_023699985.2). NCBI lineage: Eukaryota > Metazoa > Chordata > Mammalia > Artiodactyla > Cervidae > Odocoileus > Odocoileus virginianus. The sequence continues at coordinate 38,417,795 of NC_069680.1, forward strand.
ACTCTGTCTATAATTCTACCCTTATGTAATATGGAGGTAAACTTTTGCTGTGTTCTAAGGAGCAACTTCACTTTCACTTTTCACTTTCACACATTGGGGAAGGAAGTGGCAACCCACTCCAGTGTTCTTGGCCTGGAGAATCCCAGGGACGGGGGAGCCTGGTGGGCTGCCGTCTATGGGGTCACACAGAGTCAGCCACGACTGAAGTGACTTAGCAGCAGCAGCAGCAAGGATGACATGAGCTTTGAGGCCAACTCCAACTACTTTGTATAACCCAGAAAGCATATAAAGTTTCCAAAGTATATTTTTTCAGAAGAAAATGGAATGTGTAAGAAATAATTTATCCCTAGAACTGTTAAATTATTTTCTGAGTTTTTTTTTTTTTTAATCTCATAGATTGCATGCAATAGATTCTCAACATTTTTAGAATTGCCACACCTTAAGATTTAATTTAGTCTTTGGTAACTTTCTTCCATAGATTTCTCACATGATCTATGCATCTGTGCATGTGCACACATGTGCAAGTCAAATTTAAAATTAGCTCTTTGGCCTTCCTAAATACCTTTTTTTTTTTTTAACCAGTTTGTACATGGGCTCTCTGGACAAGCCATAGCTATTCTGATTTAATCTTATTGGGATCTTTAAAGACCAATTATTTACCACAGCCTTTCCCTAGACTAAGGGGCAAAAGTCTACTCACCTTGTTTAAGAGCAGCAGTACTGGCAACCATCCACCAGAGATTTCTGCTGACCTGATTCCTCTTTCTCTGCAATATTTTTTTTTTTTTTTGCAACTGTAAATTTTTCACTGTGCAGGTTTACCATCTATGAACTTTTATGAATTTTTCTAGTCATCACTTATATTGAGCATCCTGATACTTCCTCTCTTCACTTTTAAGAAGGGGATTTCCATGGTTGTCCACATCTGTCTAAAAGCTAACTTTGCCTTAGATAATTAGAAACAAACAAACAGAAAAAATTGCCTCGGGTGCAGCACTTGTTCTACTAACCTGAGCTTGTCAATTATCAACTGCTAAGAGAATATACAGTGCTATTTTGGGAATAGTCCATGATATTGACATGCTATGGAAAAAGACTGTTGACTTTAACAGAAAAACTAAAAGTAAACAACTTAATAAATATCTTAAGATGAGTATCATAATGGTAGAAATTCATTAAAAAGTTCATATGTAATTCTGAATAGTTTCCTTTTGTCTTTAAACCATGCTATGGCTCATATTTTTTTTCAGGGGCACTGGACAATATTACTAAGGACATAGGACACATAATGTAAGAATTTCATAATTTTGGGCAGGTGATGCTTCAAAGCAGAGCAGTCCCAGAAACATCAGCCTGTCAGTATGAAATGTGAGGCATTTCGGGGGAAGAATATTGTACTCATATTCCAAAGATCTTTCTGTCATCTTTTATGTTACTAACATATGAGTAATAAAAAGTGAAATAAGCAAGAAGGTCCTACTGTATAGCACGGGGAACCATATTCAATATCGTGTGATAAACCATAATGAAAAAGAATATAAAAAAGAATGTGTGTGTGTAAACACATTGTAAATCAACTACAATAAAAAAGTGAAACAATACGATTAGATAATTTGGCTAGTATCCTCACATCTCTTATTTTAAGTTGGACACTCTTGGTTAAGAAGTATAAAATACTCTGTTTATAACCCTTCTGTTGATATCTATTAATATAATTCAGCAATCACATGTGTGATCTTCATGGTGTTAATGTTCTTGGTAACCATAGCCATATATGATACAACAAATGATCGTCAAACAAAACAACAGAAATGTCAGATGTATATCACAGTTGAAATAGTCCCTGTCCAAAACCTGATATGTAATCATGATCCTTCAAACAGCAGCTTGGATCTTGATGGATTGTTTAGATGATAAACTGTTTATCCTTCAGCTTAGACTGGACCACAGTAAAAGTATGAAAAACAAAAGATCATCTATGTTAATTTTGTTTTGATTCATCAAAATACTATCCCACAGAAAAATAAGACCATAATCTACTTTGCTATTACTTTATTTTTTGCTTTACTATTTACTTTAGGATATTCTCAGAGATTATTTCTCTGTAGACAACAGTCTGCTAATCTAAATAGTTAGCTTATCCATCAAATGCCCATCAATCTTAAAGTATTACATCATGAATTTTGTCCAATCCCAATTAGCTCTCTGACTCAATTGACTGATTTTAGCCCAATCTTCAGAGCTCACAAGTAACTCACTTCTGAATTTCTGAGACACTGGTAAGTTTTTGCAGTGTTTACACCTGTTAAAGTTCCAATAAATTTAGATTTTCTTAGCATAGTATCTGTCTCAGATTTAATACAGATAGTTGTTATTATTTCTATTATTTTTATTACTAGCACTATGGTATTTCTCCATAATTTACTATTTTGGAAAAACAAGAAAAAAAAAACTATTTATTTTATTCACTAAACCAGTGTTTGTCTTACTTACATACACTTCTAAAGACTTTTCCTATATTTTTAAATTTTCTTCTTGGTTATATTTTTATATGATATATTAGATATATATTTTTACCTGCCTATTTAGTCCACTTGTTCTTTAAATTTTTAATATCTACTATACAGATTATATGTGAAATGTAAAATGTTACAGGGATAGAGCTTAGCACAGGACCTGACACATCTTATGAGCTTAAGAATAATATTCCTTACTTTATTGTTATTGTTTTGTCACTAAGTCATGCCCACCTCTTTGCAATCTCATGGATATCAGGCTCCTTCCATGGGATAGCCCAAGCAAGAAAACTGGAGTGGGTTGCTATTTCCTTCTTATGATACTTCATAATACTCCTCTAATGCCAAAGAATAATGTACTTACAGTTCCTAATAGGTATTCCCTTAAATATCGCTATTTATCTTGTTATTGATATTAATACACCCATGAGCCTATGTGGATAAACAATTTCTATATAAATAAAACCACCTACAGAGGTCAGATTTTAAAATATTTCACATTAATTGAATTATACATCTTCAGTAAGAACAAGTCCTAGCTCTTAAAATGCCAAGTGAAAGGTATTGCTTATGTGTTTGCATATGTGGTCTGATTATTATTCTGAAGATAAATTATAGGGCTTGTATTTTCTGAATCCTTTTCAGAGAATGAAATATAAGATTGGAAATGTTTTCTTTTCCTCCAAAAGCCCTCAGTGACTAAAATAATGTGGATTTGGTCCAACAATGACTGTCCTTCAGGTCCACCAAAGAGAAGTACCACTTCATACTGCATACTTTAACAATGATCTCTTCCTGAAAACAAGTAGGAAAAATGCTTGTTAAACTATGAATGGAAAGAATATAAAAAAGAATGTGTGTGCCAATGCCAAATGACAGAATTAGAGCTGATCAGCTTAAATGAGGATTATGTCCCTGCTGTAATAAGTTACTCAACATTTTTTTTTTTTTTTTGGTCTTAGAGTAAAAAATATTTACTCTAGCATAGCATGGTGTTAAGGCAAGTTAAATTAATTACATAAGTAATGTTTGTCCCTTTACACAATATGGCCTTTAAGTTATTATTTATAGCATAATGTCCATTGAAGAAACCTACTTAGGTGACATAATTTGTCACTTTTAATTGAGCGTATTATGGCATTCAAGCTAGAAATTGGTGACCTTGAACTTTTAGAATTTGAGCTGACTTATCATGTAACTTATTGTGACCTTCTTGGGCCTCTTCTCTAGTTTCTCTGCAAATAGTCCCAATTCTGCTCATGAAGTATTTTTTGCACAAGATGACATGAGGATTAATCTACATAAGAAAACATTTGCTATCACAATTTTCTCTCCAAAGTCTGAAGTATGATTGATGTTACTTCCATTTCTTGGCTTAGATGCAGATTTCTAAAAGTGAGTGTTCTTGAGTATTCAAGATGATACTTTGAAAAGTACATAGGTATAAAGCTAGCTCTATAAAATCATTGCATAATGTTGAACTAGTTTCTTATTGATGGATATTTGTTTCCAATTATTCACTAAAGCAATGTTGTAAGGAGTATCTGTTATATATAATACTTTATGATCATATGAAAACCTTTCTATAATAAAGATGAAAGGTTGTTGCTGAACCATGAAAGATGCTGGGATTCTTGGCCTCTGGAGGAGAAGAATTCAATCCAGGGCCAAAGATGAGGCTTGATCACTCAGAGCTTTTGTGTAATAAAGTTTTATTAAAGTATAAAAGAAAAAGAGAAAGCATCTGACATAGACAACAGAAGGGGGCAGAAAGAGTGCCCCCTCAATAGTGTTAGCAAGGGAGTTATATACTTTTTAATTAGTTATTACAATGAATCAAAATAATGTCTGGAGGTTGTAAAGATCTTATTAGACCCACTCCCGTAATTTACATTTTAAAATAACAGGATTAGCCAGAAGGTTTTCAGGAAGCAGAAACTGTCCCCAAGCAGGATACATTGTTGTTATATAATCCTTAGTACAGAGTTTAAACTGAGTTTGTTGTGTAAGCATCAGTTTGAGGCTTAAAGATAAAAATGTTTTGTGTGACTAAGGCTAAGGAATGTAGAGGAAAAGGAAAAAAAAGAAGTTTGTCCTTTCCTCCTCCTTGAGAATTCCAGACCCCTCTCTCCTTGGGGACCCCTGGACTCATCAAGCTGCCTAGGTATTGACTCTCTCAAAGACTTCTAGAATTGAAGCTATTAAAATCTTCCAAATTGCTCTCGCAAAATGATGGACATATTTAATTGTTCACAAAACATGTATGAAAGAGCTACCTATATTTTTATAACCATTTAAATGAAAAGTCACTTGTTTTCACTCTTTATGAAACAGTTTTCACTCTTTCATGCTATAAAAAAAATTAACTTGTTGCTAGAAAGATTATGCTTTGAATATTAGATTAAAATTTACATGTTAGGATACTTATAAAAAAATCACTCTTCTCTCTTTTATTTCCCAAATTAGCAAGGGATGTTGTACTTTTAAAACTGATTCACATGAACATGCATTAAGACATTGGATGGCTTACTCTCTGTCCCTGCCAACTAGTAAATGTATTAGAAAATTTCTAAACCCATTACCTTCCACACAATGCTTTTGAATAAGCTGCCATTGGAATCATTTTCTCCCTCACTGGTTTAGAAACTAACAATGTGAGCCAGTAACTGAAACTAAAGAAATAGTAAAATGTAAGATAAAAATATTAAACAACCTTGGCCACCTGATGCAAAGAGCTGACTCATTTGAAAAGACCCTGATGCTGGGAAAGACTGAATGTGGGAGAAGGGAGCAACAGAGGATGAGATGGTTGGATGGCATCGCTGACTCAATGGACATGAGTTTGAGTAAACTCCGGGAGTTGGTGATGGACAGGGAGGCTTGGCATGATTCAGTCCATGGGGTCTCAAAGAGTCGGACATGACTGAGCGACTAAACTGAACTGAACTATTGAAAATAAAATGACAGGCCAAGTTTGATGAAGAAGATTAAAAGATGTCCGAAAACCTTAACTAAATTTCCAACAGTCCTATTTTAGCTGCTCGTCATGTTTCTTTATGGAGGCTTCCCAGGTGATGAAGTGGTAAAGAAATCACCTGCCAATGCAGGAGACACAAGAGACTTAGGTTCGATCCCTGGATTGGGAAGATCTCCTGGAGAGGGAAATGACAACCCACTCCAGTATTCTTGCCTGAAGAATTCCATGGACAGAAGAGCCTGGCAGGCTATAGTCCATGGGGCCTCAAAGAGTTGGACATGCCTGAGCAACTGAGCACACATGCATACATGTGTCATTACGGAAACAATCCAGAGAACAATCAGTGAGGTCACTTGTAACATCAAGTCACCAGGAAATTTACTGTCCTAATTACTAATGCAATTTGCATGCCATCATTTGAAAAAAGATTTTCCACATGAGGGCTTGAAACTTGAAAATATTTATTTATTATAAAATGTTAATTGTAGAAATGCAATCAAATAAAGACCAAAAATAAAAAAACAAGACCTGAAACAAACAGAATATGTAACTTTCACCAATGAAACAGGTCAGATTAAATCAGATCCATGGCAATCTAACAGTGAAATTTTTTTTTTTTTTTTGCTTTACATTCCCAGATACATGCACCAATGAACAGTGGTTGTGGTGATAACTTTGATAAAAAGAATGGGTGGAAGAAAAGTTTCTTCAAAATGAGTATTATTTCACTTCCTATGTTTTGTCATTTCTATAAAGACAATTTAAATTAAAATTTTATTCTCATTTTATGTAGTAAAACAAAAACATGAATAAAGTGTCAGGTATTTTTTATCAAGTATTTGTCAATTTTTAGTCATTGATCCATTTTCCAAATAAATATTTTGATTTAAAAAAATCTATTTGATACTAATGATAATTTTTATTGCATCATATAAAGATTGTTTCTTCTCATCTAATCTTGTAAAATTGTAAATAGAATGGAACCCAGGGATTCTTCATTTTATGTCAAAAAATGAGAAAGAAAAATGCAATACTATACATTGAAGATAATGATTACTTTTACATGAAGTTTTTCATGGTGTGCAAGGTCATGCAATATTGACCAGCATCTCTCTTAATAGGTGTTATTTACTCCTGTATCCAAGTGAGTGAAAGTCACTCAGTCATGTCCAACTCTTTGTGATCCCATGGACTGTAAGGTCCATGGAATTCTCCAGGCCAAAATACTGGAGCGCGTAGCTGTTCCCTTCTAGAGGGGATTTTCCCAACCCAGAGAGCAAATCTAGGTCTCCTGCATTGCAGGTGGATTCTTTACCATCTGAACCAGCAGGGAAACCCGTGACCAAGAGAAAGGATTAATGAATTAGGCCTCAGTGGGTTTAGAAGCTCACTTTTGAGCTAAAAGGTATTTATTAAAAATGACAAATGATATGAACACAAAACAGTACTACTAAAGTGGATTTTATAACAGTTTACCTATTGGTTACCATTGTGACCCCTTTCCTATCATCTGTACAATTCCTTTAAAAATTATTTTTTAAACATGTTGTTGCCCATATTTGGAAGTAAGCCTAGGTACCATTAGTGTCACCAGCTTAAGCCTGGGCCTACTATGAACATAAAGCCACAGACCTCCAATTCTTGGCCTGGAGTAATTTTAGTTTTGTAGCAATTTGTTCTGATGTGTTTCTGCTTTCAATAGAGCAAAACCATGGATTTCTTTTTGTAATTGTATTAAGATCTGAAGTTGCCAAGTGTTAGAGAAAACAAATTCAAATGAAAACCTACTCAAAGCACAGTACTACTTTTTCAGCCAAAGATAATACTTAGGTCAGTGAGATACCAGGCTGCCTGCTAGATTCCAAGTTTTCCACTCAGTTGGCCAGAGTAACTGATTGATTGAATAAGTGAAGATAAAAATCTCAGACAAAAGTTCTCTAACATAATTGTAGGATGGTGTCCTTACATCAGTGGGATGTGTCTCAATCAGCAATAACTTCGAAGAGATAGGGCACCACCTTGCTCCAGTAAGAGAGTAATCTGTCAAACTGGGGCTCCAGTTTGAGAGTTGGTAATGTGTCAGCTATAAGATCCACCTCCTGTTCTCGTTGTGTGTACTGCAACAATAAAAGCAACACAGTCCTACCAAAGAAAATACTTTAAAAAATGCGACTGTCACCCTAAGAAATTACATATGTAAGAGACCTTGTTCCTCTGGTCAGTGTTGAGAGAAACAAATAATCAGCTGGTTACTTTACAAGAAAAACAAATACATAAAAGCAAAACAAAACAAATGAAAACCCCAAGAGGCTAATTGACTCATTTTCAAGAACACATAGAGTAAACAATAGAGAGGACAAGAGTGTTGTTGCCTAATACCAAATTAATTAATGCTGAGTTACCCACAAGAAAACACCAACAGCAACTTGTATAAAGTTAATACTTAGCCCCATGCTCTTGAATCCACCAAAATTATCACCAAAAACTTAAAGCTGACTATTTTTATCTATTCATGGCAAATATATATCAGAAAATATTTCTAACATATGAAATTGAGTTATACATTGATATCTGAAAGAACTATAATATTCTATTTAAGGCAAAAGTGGAGTTTTGAATCACCTCAAGAAGACACAAGAGTAGGGCTAAGTAAGAATGAGGGTACACTTGGCATAATCTTTACATTAACACAATTGTATTAAAATTGTGCCATGTTAAAAATAGCAGAAGACGATCTTTGAAAGCTATCTCCAAATTTACCTTCGGTATAATAGAGTCTGCTTTTAAAAAAGTTCTAAAATGATAGCAAACTTTATAATATTTTTTATAGAAGCTATTGTCCAGCTTGCCAAATGTATTTCCCAGTCTCACTTGCATATTGAGGTTTTGACTTTCAATATGGATTTAGGGAGCTAATATTTATTTACATTTTTATTTTTTAGCATTAAAGTTAGATGACAATAAAACCTAGAAAACTGAATATTTAGTGTCTCAGGGCAAGAATGGCAAGTATTGCATTTGTTACCTTATGCATCACATGGGAATATATTTCTATCTCTTTGGGTTGTTATGAACATTAAGTTAAAACAGTGTATTGAAAGTCTTTAGTATAGAACCTACTACAAAAAAAAATGCTAAGCATCATTGTTTATATATTATTCAAAGTGTCATTACTATGCATTTTAAAAATGTGACTATATTAATGGAAATAACATGTATTTGAAAAAAACTATAATGATGTAACAGAAAGAATATTTTACTCCTTCTTTATCACTGTCAAGAAAAAGGATGCTTTAAAGAAAAAATTTGAAATATCTATTCCAAACAGAAATTGATACATTCATTGAGGTAGCAAATTTTGATGAACCCAACAATCACCAGCATGAAACTCATATTACTTAATCTGATTCTAATAGCAGTTTGGGGATTGAAATTATGCCTCCCATTTCTAAATTTCTACAGGAGAAAGTGTACTTACTATCTAATAGATTCATACATCCCAGCCCCTTTGTCAGTTATATCTCTATTTTTAAAATTAATTTTTATTTCTTTATTTATTTATTTTTCCCCCACACTGTGCAGCATGTGGGATCTTACTTCCCTGACCAGGGATCAAACCCATACCCCTTGCATTGGAATGCAGAGGCTTTTCCAGTACATCACCAAGAAAGTCTTTATCAGTTATATCTCATTGTTGTCAACAAATTGTCAGTTTATCACATAGACAAGTCTGGAATGGGTTTGGATAATGTGATCCCTTCCTCTGAGTACAAATGTAATTAGGTATACAGACCTAGTATTTCTAGATACGTGGTTCAGCTCTTAATTTCCCCACCTAGGGGCTTCCATTCATTAAGGCCTGGCCTGAAGTTGGTGATGGACAGGGAGGCCTGGCCTGCTGCCATTCATGGGGTCACAAAGAGTTGGACACAACTGACACAACTGAACTGACTGACTGACTTAACAGTCATCTAGCCTCTTTGGAGAGCATCTGTAGCCAGTCTTTCTAGTTGCAGCTCTATGTCTATAATTTGAAAAGTTTCTGAAACAGAAACTGACTATCAGTATGGCGATGTAACAGATTTCTCAATGATGATGATCACGATAGTAATGATAACAATAGAAGAGAAAATTGGTCGGGTAGGGGCATGATGCTACTTTTTGGAATGTGAAAATGTTTAATCCTTCTTTGGCATAGTATTTACACAGGTGTATGCAGCTATTAAAACACATAAAATAAAAAAACCTTACATTTTATTTAAATTATACCTCAATAGATTCATTCAGCAGAGAAATCTAAAGCATTTCTTGTGCATAACTAAAATGGTTTGTGAAGATCTGGGGTAAGCTATGCAATTTGTGGCATAATTATTTTTAATAAAAATAAGTTTTGACAGAGAAATATAATTAAATGTACTGTATAATTTCTCATTTTCTGTTGATGCTTTTAATTCTTCCAAATCATTTTGAAGTGGTCATATTTCTATTGTGTTAATAAAATCAAATGATGGCTTATCTTTTCAAATGGCAAGGCTTAAAAAAAAAATCCTACAGTGAAGTAGCATAACCTTTTGTATCTATTTTAATAGCTCAAGGACTTTGTACAGTATAATTAAGCATTGTCATGTCAAAGCTGCTATTGTATTGTCTGCATAATTTTCTAATTATTCCAAAAAGATTTTTCATCGTTTACTTACATGCATTTCTAAAGGCAATAATAAGGAAGATAACATAGAAAAAGATATAGAAGTCATTTTAGTAAGACATAAAGAGACAACCCATATAAAATGAAGTTGTAGTTACATCATGAAAGCTAGTCCTGCTATGCTATTATGCAATCAGAAGAGAAAATAACTGACAAAGGATTAATTTCCAAAACATACAAGCAGCTCATACAACTCAATGCCAGAAAAGCAAACACAATCAAAAAGTGGGAAAAAGACCTAAACAGACATTTCTCCAAAGAAGATATACAGATTGCTAACAAACACATGAAAAGATGTTCAATATTGCTCATTATTAAAGAAATGAAAATCAAAACCACAATGAGATATCGCCTCACACCAGTCAGAATGGCCATCATCAAAAAGTCTACAAACAATAAATGCTGGAGAGGGTGTGGAGAAAAGGGGACTTTGGTGGGAATGTAAGTTGATTCATCCACTCTAGAAGCTGGTATGGAGATTCCTTAAGAAACTAGGAATAAAACCATCATATGACCCTGTGATCCCACTCCTAGGCATATACCCTGAGGAAAACAAAATTGAAAAGGACACAAGTATCCCATTGTTCGTTGCAGCACTATTTACAAAATCTAGAACATGGAAGCAACCTAGATGTCCATTGACAGATGAATGGATAAAGAAGTTGTGGTACATATACACAATGGAATACTATTCAGCCATACAGAGAACTGCATTTGAGTCAGTTCTGATGAGGTGGATGGACCTAGAACCTATTACACAGTATGAAGTGAGTCAGAAAGAGAAAGATAAATATCATATTCTAATACACATATACAGAATCTAAAAAAATGGTACTGAAGAATTTATTTACAGGGCAGCAATGGAGATATAGACATAGAGAATAGACTTATGGACATGGGGAGAGGGGAGGAGAGGATGAGATGTGTGGGAAGAGTAACATGGAAGATTACATCACCATACATAAAATAGATAGCCAACTGGAGTTTGCTGTATGGCTCAGGAAACTCAAACAGGATCTCTGTATCAACCTAGAGGGGTGGATGGGGAGGGAGATGGGAGGGAGGTTCAAGAGGGAGGGGGTATGTGTATACCTATGGCTGATTTATGTTGAAGTTTGACAGAAAACAACAAATTCTGTAAAGAAATTATCTTTCAATAAAAAAAACAAATTAAAAAGAGAAAAATGACAAAAATAAAGTTGTAAAATTAAAAAAAAAAGAGAGAGAGAAGCGTTCATCCTGCATAGTTTCTAGCAACTGCTACAACTACTTGCAGTGATTCTATGTTATTAAAGCTATCACTGTTACACAGAGTTATCTGAATACATAACCATACTTATAAGAAATGGAGTCTTTTGTCCATTTAGAAAGCTAATTTAAATCTAATAGCTAATTTGTAGAGCTTGGTTCATAAGATACTGTGTTACATTTAAAAACATATTTTCAAAACTTAGCTCTTATTTTTTTTTTTCCCTCTCCCTCCCCTGGCTTCAGCTATTTTGCTATCATTTAAGTATGATCTTTGCCCAAAATGCTTTTCTTCCAGGTGCTTGCCTGCCTTAGGGCCTCATTTACTTCCTGTCTCTACTTAAGTGTCACTTTCTCAAAGAAGCCTGTTTCACCACCCTATCTAATATAGCCCATTACCCATTCTTTCAGGGTATATCCTCCTCCTGTTTTGTTTAATATTATATATAACTTCCTGAATATTATGTTAGTTTGATTAATCAAATTTGGAATTTTAGACCTAAAATTATCAGTAAAAGTCTTCAATTAAGAGTTTGTCTTGTTTACTTTTCATTGTACATTAGAACTAATACACAATAAAGTATATTGATCTTAAATGTTACAGTTCAGCAATTCTGACAAATGAGTACAGATGAGTAACTCACTCCACTAGGAAGACACAGAGCACATCCTTCATCCCCAAAGTGTCACTCTTGCTCTTCCCCAGTCAGTATCTCCTCTAAGCATAGAATCATACCACTAGTCTGATTTGTTCCACTGCAGTCTTTCTGCCTATGTATAGCTTCACATAAATGGAATTTTATGGTTTGTTCAGTGTCTTCTGTTTCTGCTACATGTACATCTTTTATTTTCTATTTTAACACTATTTTCTATTTTAATAAAAGAGATCTAAAAGGCAAATAGAATGTTTAAAACTCATCTTTATTATACTAACCTATGGAACTCAATCATCAAATGCAAGTTAAAACCTTAGTAAACTTCATAAATCATTTTAAATGTGTCTGTAGAAATTTTATATTTCTCAGTGCATATTTTCTTTTCTTCATGCAGGGCTCAGATTTTAAATTTGGGTTTCAAAGAATGATCTCTGTAAACATTTTGCCCTATAATAGTTCTAAATTGCTTTTTGTATTGGAACAATTATGGTTTCTAAAAAAAAAAATGGAATTTTAGCATGTTTTAATCCTAAAATTAAAAAAAAAAAAAGAACAGGAAAAAACTATATGTGTTGAGGTAGAGTTGAATACTTTGGTATAGTATTGAAGAAATTACATTCAATGTGTGTGTGTATGTATGTGTGTAATACCAGTAAACACACTAAAAATTACATTGTGAAGAAAATCTATACATATATACTGAGGAAAGATAGTTGACTGTCCTTTCAGTCACAATTACATTCCTATTACCTCCTTCCTGGATCTGATTTGATATAAATTCCCTTGGAGGCTTCCACTGTGGGAAGGTGGCATGTTAGAGGGGCCTGCTGTGCCCCTCTGCCCCTGGATGCCTTGATCTGCCCTGCCCTAAGACCTCATGCTATCGCAGGCCAAAGAGTGCAGACAAGGGAAGCCTATGGACTCTGAAAACTTTCCCTCCCCCTGCCAGGAATATTCATGCACAGTAGTCCATTCAATTATCTGTGATTTATAATCTGTTTTATTTGATCTTGATTGTCATAGAAATTTTCATCTATCAAATTCATAGGAAAATTTTGTGGCACAAAACCCCCTAAAATCTGCATTTCTTGCATATTTGTAAGAAAAATAAAGATTTATTATTCCAAAACATTAATACTGATAGCACACAAGAATGCTTATTATTAAAAGAATAAAGTACTTAGGAATAAAACTACCTAAGGAGGCAAAATTTCTGTACTCAGAAAACTATGAAACACTGATGAAAGAAATCAAAGATTACACAAACAGATGGAGAAATACACCATGTTCTTGGATTGGAAGAATATTATGAAAATGAATATATTACCCAAAGCAATTTACTGTTCAATGCAATCTTTATCAAATTATCGATGTCATTCCTTACAGAATTAGAACAAAAAAATTTACAATTTGTATGGAAACAAAAAAGGCCCTGAATAGCCAAGATAATCTTGAAAAGAAAAAGACCTGGAGCAGTCTCCCTGACTTCAAACTATAATACAAAGACACAGTAATTAAGACAGTATAGCACACGCATGAAAAAAAAAAAAAAGAGAGAGAGAGAGAAAGAAAAAAGAAATATAAACCCATGGTACAGGATGGAAAGCCCAGAGATAAAACCACAGGCCTCTGGTCACTAATCTGTGACATAGGAGGCAATAATGTACTATGGAGAAAAGACAGCCTCTTCAATAAATGATTCTGAGGAAGGAAACTGGACAGCTGCCTGTAAAATAATGAAATTAGGGGACTTCCTTGGTGGTCCAGTGGTTAAGAATATGCCTTGCAATTCAGGGAACATGGTTTCAATCCCTGGTTGGTGAATTAAGCCCACAAACCACAACCAGAGAACTCATGTTAAGCAACTAAGACCTTACACAGCCAAACAAATATTTGGGGGAAAAAAAGAAATTAGAATACTACCTAACACTATATACAAAAACAAACTCAAAACTTATTAAAGACCAAAATTTAAGGCCAGACACTATAAAACTAGTAGAAGAAAACATAGGAAAAGCACTCTTTGACATAAACCACAGCAGGGTCTTTTTTGACTTACCCACTGGAATAATGAAAATAAAAGCAAAAATAAGCAAATTATAAACAAAAACTAATTAAACTTAAACACTTTTGCACAGCAAATGCAATTTATACAAGACAAAAAGACAACCTCAGAATGGGAGAAAATATTTGCAAATGAAACAACTGACAAAGAATTAATCATTGAAATACACAAACAGCCCATGCAGCTCAATATCATAAAAAAAAAAAAAAAATCCAATCAAAAAAAGGGCAGAAGACCTAAATGGACATCTCTCCAAAGTAGACACATGGATGGCCAAGGGGCATGTGAGAAGATGTTCAACGTCACTGATTTTTAGAGAAATACAAATCAAAACTTCAATGAGTTATTACTCATACCCATTAGAATAGCCATTTTCAAAAAGTATATAAACAATAAATGCTGAAGAGGGTGTGGAGAAAAGGGAACTCTCTTGCACTGTTGATGGAAATGTGAATTAATACAACCACTGCAGAGAACAATAGAGGTTCCTGAAAAGACTAAAAATAGAACTACCATATGACCTAGCAATTCCACTACTGGTCATATATCCTTCAGTTCAGTTCAGTTCAGTCGCTCAGTCCTGTCCGACTCTTTGCGACCCCATGAATCGCAGCACGCCAGGCTTCCCTGTCCATCACCAACTCCCGGAGTTTACTTCAACTCATGCCCATCGAGTTGGTGATGCCATCCAGCCATCTCATCCTCTGTCGTCCCCTTCTTCTCCTGTCCCCAATCCCTCCCAGCATCAGGGTCTTTTCCAATGAGTCAACTCTTCGCATATATCCTTCGAAAACCATAATTCAAAAGGAGATATGTACCCCAATGTACCAGGACCTGAAAGCAACCTAAATGTCTGACAGATTAATGGATAAAAAAGATGTGCTACATATATACAAAGGAGTATTACTGAGCCACTAAAAGGAATAAACTACAGTCTTTTGTAGAGACATAGATATGCCTAAACTCTGCCATATAAAATGAAGTAAGTGGGAAAGAGAAAAAAAATTACCTTTCATTAATGCATATATGTGGAATCTATAAAAATGGTACAGATGCACCTATTTGCAGGACTGGAAGCAAGACACCGATATAGAGAATAGTCATGTGGACACAGGAGAAAGGGGAAAATAAGATGAATTGTGAGATTAGGACTAACATAGCTAGTGGGAGCCTGCTATAAAGCGCAGGAAGCTCAGGTGCTCTGTGATGACCAAATGGGTGGGGTGGGGAGGTGTGGGATGGGAGAGAGGTTGGAGAGAGAGGAGATATATGTATACATATAGCTGATTCAGTTCACTGCACAGCAGAAACTACCACAATATTGTAAAGCAATATCCCAATAAACAATCAAAAATTGAAAAATAAATAAATTTTAAAGTGTTCCATTCCAGTAAGCAAATGTTAAGAAAGTTAAAAATGAGATAGATAATTGTGCCAAATAAATTTTAATGAAGTTTTTATAAAAGGAAATAGAGTACACGTTCTAGCTCAGAGTTAGATTTTGGGGATTTCCAGACCATGTTAGAAGCCAAAAGTGTGGCCAATAGTTCTGATTGGAATAATTTCTACTTTCTGGGAACTCTAATATGCTGGAAACAGTTAAGTAAAGAACCCATCAGAGGAAATGAGAGTTATGCCATGGAATACTTTGTCACATGAAAGGTTCTTTCAGATTTTTTTGCCCAAGAAGACACATAAAATTTTCCTATAAGATTTCTTGTAGTTTGTGACCTCAGTACATACTAGGAGTTGGAAATTATGCTGGTTCTGACATCAGGGTTTTTAGATCAGATCTAGAATTCAAGGATAGTAATTCAGACTACTACATGAAGATGAAGGCCCAGGCTTAGCTAACCTTTCATAGACAATAGAATCTCTTTGCCATCCAACAAGGGTTTCTTGTGTTTATATGTGTCTTACTATCTCATGAATGGGCAATGGATTTCCAATAGATAGAAATCCATAGACATGATGGAGCAACTAAAAGTGGTAATTGGTGGTACCATTTATCAACATATCAGAGCCAGAGGTAGAAGAAGAAAAGTGCTGCCTTATATATGTTTTCCATAAGTATTGTAATACAAATGCCATAAGTATTTTTTAATGTTGCTTTAAAACATTAAAATAGTTGAAAAAAATAATGAAAAATTGAAAGTAGAACATACAATATTATTTTCAAGTTTAAATATTTGACTTATACCAAAGTCAGGATATATTGCAATCTTACTTTTTGACTTTCATGAAAGAAAACTTGCCAACAATATATTTAAATCTACTCTTTTTACTATTCTCATTCTCAATTGAGAGAATTGCTATGTTTGACAACTCATATGAAAGGGAAGAAAAAGAGAGAAACAAAAAAAAAGAGGTCCTTTCCTGTGCAAATATTTAATAAATCTTGTCAAATTCTCTTTAAATATGAGTAGAGGTAGACGCATGGAGGTCACCACTGCCCAAGGAAGCATATTAAACATGTTTTGATGGTAATGACAGTGATCTTAGTAGACACTTCATAATGGAATCCATTATAAAACTGATCCAAATATCATTATGATGAGTTCTAGTTCCTTTACTATTTAATAATTTAATGCAGTTTATTGCTTGTCTACCTTCTGTGTTTCCAGCACATGGGATTAAACCCAACAAAGTTAGAAAAGCAAGTAAAGGCTTATACTAATAACTTATACTAATTTTGTATCCTTGAGGAAATTACAAACATTTTCAAGTTTTAATTCTTCATTTAAATTCTTTGTCTAAAAATCAAAGACTGTAATTACAATCTTATATTCTACCTGACTATATTTATGTATATTGATATTTATATATTGATATTTTAGTTTCTCACATTTTCTTCAAATTATACCATGCTTTGATTCTGCTGGAATTATTTATATATTTGTATACACACACGTATGTGTGTAGGTTATAATTTTATATCTATGTATCAAGAGACACATAATTTTTCCCCAATTTTAGGAAGAGAGGAAAAATGAAGAGCCTGATCCATATTCTTGCTAAATCATACACCCTAAGTAAGTACTTCCCCAGAAAGTCCAAATTTAAGAAATTGTAGCCTTAGTTTATATATATTTTTAAATGCCATATATGTATTTGTTATATATATAAATATATAGTTGCTAAGTTATGTTGGATTCCTTGCAACCCCACGGACTCCTTTATTTTTCTAAAAGACAAATATATGCATACATGTGTAAATATACATCCTTTATTTTTCTAGACTTTTGCATGAATTCTAATAAAAATAATATAAGTGCTGAGGCTGGGTATATAATAAGCTATTTATATAGAGAGGACAAAAGTGTTGTTGCCTAATACCAAATTAATTAATGCTGAGTTACCCACAAGAAAACACTAACAGTAACTTGTATAGACTTAACACTTACCCCTATGCTCTTGAATCCACCAAAATTATCACCAAAATCTTAAAGCTGACTATTTTTATCTATTCATGTCAAATATATATCAGAAAAGATTTCTAACATATTAAACTGAGTTATACATTGATATCTGAAAGAACTATAGTATTCTATTTAAAGTAAAAGTGGAGTTTTGAATCACCTCAGGAGGACACAAGAGTATGGCTAAATAAGAATGAGGGTACACTTGCCATAATTTTTCAGTTCAGTTCAGTTCAGTCATGTACAACTCTTTGCGACCCCATGAATAGCAGCAAGCCAGGCCTCCCTGTCCAACAAAGGTCCGTCCAGTCAAGGCTATGGTTTTTCCAGTGGTCATATATGGATGTGAGAGTTGGACTGTGAAGAAAGCTGAGAGTCGAAGAATTGATGCTTTTGAACTTTGGTGTTGGAGAAGACTCTTGAGAGTCCCTTGGATTGCAAGGAGTTCCACCCAGTCCATCCTAAAGGAGATCAGTCCTGGGTGTTCATAAGGACTGATGTTGAAGGTTAAACTCCAATACTTTGGCCACCTGATGTGAAGAACTGACTCATTTGAAAAAAAAAAAAAAAAAAACAACCCTGATGCTGGAAAAGACTGAAGGCAGGAGGAAAAGGGGATGACAGAGGATGAGATGGTTGGATGGCATCACCAACTCAATGGACATTATTTTGGGTAAACTCTGGGAGTTTGTGATAGATAGGCAGGCCTGGTGTGGTGAGGTTCATGAGGTTGCAAAGAGTCAGACACGACTGAGCGACTGAACTGATATTTGAAAAATTGGATAGTCACCTGAGTTTTAAGAGATAACTTGCATGGTTAAAATATTAATAATTAACCAAGACACAGTTTTATTTTGTTCCTCCAAACCAGTTAGTTGGTTTTTGTTTTCTGGTTAAGAAATATGAATATAATAGGATTATGTAGTTCCTTCAACTATTGAATATTAAAGAGAAGCAGTTAAACTCTTCCATAACTTCACAGAAACCATTAAAAAGTTCTATTTATTCTTCCCTCCCATATAGATTAGAATGGCATAATTGACTTGAAAATACCAAAGTGAGAATAGTAAGTACTGATTAAAAGTTTTTGACCATAATAAATCCATTATTGTAGTAAATCCATTGTTGTAGTAAATCCCATTCTGATTTTGGAAAATATTTCTGACACAGTGATTCACCTTCTGTTGACAAAGTCCTAATCAAAGGTGAAGTGAGTCTTTGTCTTGAAAGCAGTGCCTTTAAAGCAGATACCTTATCACTATTATTTGTTAATTTTTCATACATTTATTTTGTCAATCAGCAAACATTTAACAAGAGACTTTCCTGATGGTCCAGTGGCTAAGACTCTGCACTTCCAATGCAACGAGCATGAGTTCTATCCCTGGTCAGGGAAAAAAGATTCCCACATGCCACAAAATACATAAATACAATTTAAAAATAAACTTAAAAAATGAAATAAATCACACTCAAATAGAAAACACACACACATTAAAAACTGACACTATGTGCTAGACACTACATTGGTTAGATTATAGATGACCTAGGCAGACACTAGCATAATCCTTGACGAGCTTGAATTTTACTGTAGGAGAAAGACAAGTAACTAAATAATACAGTGTGAATAGTAGGAAAACTTAAATATAAACTCACTCATTGTAAATAATAGTGGTAATGACTATTCAAGAGGCATTGAGATTGAAAGTGGTAGCTGTAGAAGGTTTCATATGAGATGACTCAACTAAGACTTGATATATGGGTCAAATTCACCATTTATTAGTAGATCAACACCCTTCAAATATGAATGCATTGATGAAAAAATTAAGGAATGCACGAATGACAAAGTAAACTCAATTTAAAAATTCAGCAACAAGGTATAGGGACATTTAAATATTATCAGGGAACTCTGCAGAAACAATGAGATCTTAAGAAATTAAAGGGTAATGTTGAACAATAGACAACACACCAAAGAGAGAATTCAGAAGCTGGGAGGCTGCTCACATTTCATCATATTGCCCCTGTCTACTCCTAAGTCTAGCCCTGCTGCTGCTTCACTGAATTTTACAAAGGTACTGACTGCTATTCTACAGCTTTAATAAATGTCAACTACTCTGATAGTATAATCATAATAACATAAGGGTAAGATTGCTGATCTACTTGAAAAATATAGGACAGAAACAAAAATCAGAAACATTTTAGCATAAGTACTCAGGAACTTCAAGCCTGTATCATAGTCACACTTTTTCACAAGCTTGTTTTGTTAGTATAAAAATGCTAAGCAATATTTATGGAGTAAAATGCACTTAGAGCTTTCTTTGCCCTTCTATACTTATTTTTTAAAATAATGCCAAAGTATAACAACCCACGATCTCAGTTGTGAACAATGCACAGATATATCTTACTATTCTTTCTTCTAAGTGAATTATGAAGAACTAAAATAGGAAAAAAAAAACTGGAGGAAAGTGACATTTATAGAACACTGATAATAATACAGAAAACAACATATTTGAAAAACAGATGCAATATTACATTATTTTTAGCTACTGTCTTCTCACAAAGAGAGTTGCTAAAAAGTAATTTCTGAACTTTATATTTAAAAGAAACTGAGTAGATGTTTCTCATTTTTGTTTGGGCCTTTGAAGACCAAAAAAAAAAAAAGTCTAATAATTGAAGATACATTATGAAATGTGAGAAATAAACTGATTTCTTCCAATTCCCAAGTTCTTGTTCTCAACAGGCCTTGTTTCGCTCTACAACTTTAATTCACTTTTTTCAGGTCTGACCTTGGTGAATGAGTACAAAAAAAAAAATCACCCTTTTAAAAAAGATGTCTTTATGAATTCATCAATTTTTATGAATTCTTGAAAACCTAAAGTTAACTGTATTTTCAGGAATAATTTAATCTACTTTATACATTCACTCATTCGTCAATACACTTTGATTGCATGCCTGCTATTCTAGCCCTTATGGGGGAAGTTGTGGAGGAATAATCCTTGCCTTTACAGAATTGATATTCTTGCTTTATCTTGAGACTAAAACAGTTTAGAAGTCATCTCTATTGCCACAATTTAATCTTTTTATATTTTCCCATTCTATCCATAGTTTTGAAAATGAGTTAATAAAATAAACAAGTGACTAAAGCAAACTCCAGAAGACTGCAATATCCTTGAGCTGTGCACATAAGTCATCTTAGAAGGGAATAAATTAATCTTTGAAAAGGTGGTAACAAAAGACCCATAATTCAGTATTAAAAATTTTTCTATCTAGAGTTGTCAGAATAAAACAACCATGACTGAAACCATAATGGAAATATCTCCAAAAACCATAGCAAGGTCAATTTACATCTATGAAAGTCAAGGGGTTTGTAAGGGAAAATATGTGTCTTATAGCAACTGGAATTTATAGATTGCTTTGAGTAATAAAATGACTATACCACCCAAAACAATCTACAGATTCAATGTAATCTTTATCAAATTACCAATGGAATTTTTCACAGAACTAAAACAAAAATTTTACAATTTGTATGGAAACACAAAAGACCCTGAAGAACCAAAACAACTTGGGAGAAAGAAATCAGAACTGGAGGTAGCAGCTCCCTGACTTTGGATTATAATACAAAGCTACAGTTATCAAGACAGTATGGTACTGGCACAAAAACAAAAATACAGATCAATGAAACAGTATAAAAAGCCCAGAGATAAAATCACACACCTATAGTCAATTATCTTTGACAAAGTAGTCAAGAATACTCAATGGAGATAAGAAACCCTCTCAATAAATGACTCTGGGTAAAATGGACAGCTACATGTAAAAGAATGAAATCAGAACACTTCCTAACACCATACACAAAAATAAGCTCAAAATGGATTAAAGGCTTAAAAGTAAGGCCAGACACTATAAAACTCTTAGAAGAAAACATAGATAGAACACTCTTTGACATAAATTGCAACAAGATCTTTTTTTTTGACCCACTTCCTAGACTAATGACAACAAAAACAGAAATACACAAATAGGACCCTGATCAAACTTAAAAGCTTTTGCACAGCAAAGGAAACCATAAAAAGACAACTCTCAGAATGGGAGAAAATGTTTGCAAGTGAAACAACTGGCAAAAGAATAATCTCCAAAATATACAAGCAACTCACACAGCTCAATATCAAAACAAACAACCCAATCAAAATGTGGGCAGAAGATCTAGATAGACATTTCTCCAAAGATGTTATAAAAAAGGTCAAGAGACATGAAAAGATGCACAACATCACTAATTATTAGAGAAAAGCAATTTAAAACTTCATTGTGATATCCCCTCATATCTGTCAGAATGGCCATCATAAAAAAAAAAAAAAAAAAAAAAAACACCTACAAAAACAAATGCTGGAGAGAGTGTGGAGAAAAGAGAACCCTCTTGCACTGTTGCTAGGAATGTAAATTGATACAGCCACTATGAAGAACAGTATAGAGGTTCCTTAAAAAAATAAAAGTAGAACTACTATATGACCCAGCAATTCTACTACTGGGCATATACCCTGAGAAAACTATAATTCAAAAGGATACATGTACTCCATTGTTCTTGGCAGCACTCTTTACAATAGCCAGGACACAGAGGCAACTTAACTGTTCATCAATAGATGAACTGATAAAGAAGATGTGGTACATATATATGAAGGGATATTGCTTAGCCATAAAAGGGATGAAATTGGGTAATTTATAGTGATGTGGAAGAATCTAGAGCCTGTCATACAGAGTGAAGTTAGAAAAACAAATATTGTATATTAATGCATGAAATATAGAAAAATGTATTGGTGAACTTATTTGCATGGCAGAAATAGAGAATCAGAGGTAGAGAATGGATTTGTGGACATGGGAGAGGGGAAAGCAGAGGGTTGGATGGATTGAGAGGTAGCATTGATGTGAAGACACTACCATGGATAAAATAAGATAGTTAGTGTGGAGTTTCTGTATAACATGGGGGGTTCAGTTCGGTGCTCTGTGATGACCTAGAGGGGCTGGAGTGGGAGGGAGGCTCTAGACGGAGGGGCTATATGTATACAAATAGCTTATTCACTTTGTTACACAACAGAAAGTAACACAAGATTGTAACTCAATTATACTCCAAATATAAACAACAACAACAACAACTAGAATCTAAGACAACATTGTGAAATCTAGTGTCTGTGTTTTGGGATAGGTAAAGTTAAATAAGTGAGATTTGGTTTGTGAGATAAAAACATGCAATTTCAAATTTTATTTCTATATTATTTTAAAGTATGGGATCTTCATTTTAGATATAAGGAGATAAACAAGTCTAGTAAACATTTATTCTGTTACTGAAAGATGACTTGATAGTTATATTTTATCACTGTATTCTAAAGACTAACATATTTGAAGTCAGAAATACCTTTTTACATTCACATTATGCCATTTACCTTCAATGTATTGCAGGGTGTTTACCTCAGTTTTGTAATCTGTGCAATGGGAATTAAAGGATTTGTCTATACAAAATAAACTGTATTGATCTCAGCATTAATAATATAAACACATGCAAAGCATTTGATGAACTACAAACCACTAAAATATATAATAATATTAACAAACTTGTTACTTAGATTGTATCAGTTGATAGATATACTATAAGGTATACATCCCCAAACAATATGTGTGCTATTGCTTTTTTGGACTTTATATAAAAGAAATCATGTTTTTTGTAGACTGAACAGATCAAATACTCAAATATGAAATATTTGATCTACAGAATTAACAAATTTGACCCAATGGTTGATATGGAAGATACATCAAACAATTGAAGAATTAAAATAATTTCTAGAATTTTTTTTATTATTACTATGTTATGTGGCTAGTTGATCTTTTCCTCCATTTTACTTTATTAATTGTAATACTGTTTTATGTTACCTTTTCACAGTCAGATCAAAATTAAAGATATTTCACAGTTACAGTGTGGGTATAAGAATGTACATAACACTAAAATGAACACAGGGAGAGTTATACTAAAAAGGGATATTATAATTGACAAATACTTTAATCATTTGACCTATAAATGAGAAAGGGACTGCAGAACTATAGATGTAATAGCATCTAAACAGAAATTTCAACACGTATGTTAGGAAAGATTGTCAACTCTCAAATACTATCTAAAGAAATAATTCTGTATGCTAATTAAACATATCAAGTATTTATATTACAAACCTCACATCCAAGTCTAGAAGAAAAATAAACTTATTTTATTTCTGATATCATAATGGATGTGTGAAAACAGATACTCAAAATATATTCAGCACCTGCACAATAACCATTCAAAGGTAGATCTATTTAACTACAACTATTTACTTGAAATTAAAGTGGAAGACACAAACTATTGCCTAAGCACCAATTTTATTATTTTAAATTAAGACAACTAAACTGTCAATAGTAACCTATTTGATCTTAAGATGTTAGTGTATGTGTGTGCATGTGTGTATGATATGTGCTTTTATTTAGGATGTAAAGATAGACTAATAGACACAAAGATGCACAACTTTTAGAATAGAAAAAAGAGATTGTATAACAGATCACCTTATCATTATTACATTAGAAATGGCTTTAAAAACAGAAGTGTTCCTGTTAAAAAGGTTGCAAACACCTTAATAGTGTTTTCTCAAATTGGGATATGTGGAAAAAGTATTAAAAATGGTACAATATTGATAAAATTATCCCTAAACTATTATCATGGGATATAAATATATTATCTCAATAATATAATTTTGTAAACTTTTATCTCTTTTATCAATTAACCATTTTATTTTCAAACAACAAAGCAAAACAAAAGGAAAAGAATACAAAAAGGGAAATGTCAGGGGCAGTTACAAAAAGAAGAATGAATTGATAAAGTGGCAGTTTTTCCTTCTTTATATGAAAATTTAATGAGCATTTTTATAGCATCAGAATATAACAAACTGAAAAAAAATATCTCAAAAAGAACATGTACGTATCTTAATCTAAGACCTGGCTGAAGAAAGACACTTTTCAGGAGCCCTAAATATATACTTTCTCTAAGTCTCTTAAAAACTATAAATGAACCAAAAAAATTGGCTGCCATAAAGGTTTACTTTACATTAACCTCCCAGTGTACACCCCAACTGGGAGCTCAACAGATCCTGTAAGGTTTCCCAGTTTTTTGTTTTCATACTCTCAATATAGCAATTCTTTATAAAATACCATGTATTTCATAGAAATTCTTAGCTTGTTTAGGGAGCTAAGGGCTTCCCTGGTGGCTCAGATGGAAAAGAATCCACTTGCAATGCAGGAGACCTGGGTTCAACTCCCAGGTCGGGAAGATCCCCTGGAGAAGGGAATGGCTACCCACTCTAGTATTCTTGCCTGGAGAATCCCATGGACAGAAGATTCTGGTAGGCTACAGTGCATGGGGTCACAGAGACAAAAGAGTTGAACAAGACTGAGTGACTAACACTTTCACTTTCACTTTAGGGAGCTAGGTATTTTAAAACTCAGCCTTTATTTAATGTTTTTAATAAAAGTTCTAATCAACCTATACTTTATTAAATGATATACCCCTACCTTAGAATAAGTAAAGTCTTCTTACAGTAATTAAAGCTAACCCTCAGAGCGGTTGTTAATAACTAGATAAAGATTTTATTTTTAATTTGCCTTTTTTAATAATAATTTGATAGTTATAGGTTAATCAGTAGTTTCATTCTCTTATTATCAGCACCATCATTTCTCCTAGCATGCTTACTATTAGAAAGCAATTTTAAAACATGGGGGTACCAAAACTGTACAATTACTGTCAGTACATTTCTACTCTTTGGTACTGTCAGCTTAATAGATAATACCACAGATACGAGTGCAGTCAACTTCAGCAGCTTCCCAGAGGCAAGCTCTTGCCTTTTGCTGACTAGCTTCATTCAATTATGGCTTAATTGTTCATGTGCTAATGTTCATTAAATGAAAAATAATATTTCTTTCCTGTAAGGTAGAACACTTGAGATATGAAAAACTGTTACTTTATCTCTGTCTCTAAGGCACAAATGAGTTAATCTGATGGTATCTAGAAAAGCCCAGTAGATTTGTGCAAAGATAGTCCTGTACCAAGAAGGGAGAACAGGATTAATAAAACTGCTAAATTCAGTCACAAACAAAATTACTCTCAGTTTTTCCTTTAAAGCTAATTTTCAGGAAAATTGACCCAGTTTTCTAGTATTTATTATGCTCACACATGCCATATAATTTTCATTTTAAAAAGAACACTTATTGCTGTTCCATTACATATTGAATGTGGAGAAGGAAAGAAAGTGTAATATGTTTTGAAATTTTCCCAAAAATAAATTTTGACATGATGAGAAAAGAGAGTGTCACATAGTTTCATTTATTTATAGTATTGTTCCAAGAGTGAAGAAACTAAGTTTTATTCATTTAAATAGCTTGATTGAATACTAAGTATGTTTTAAGTCTTGTGCTAGATAATGAGTATGTAATAGACCAAAGAACTGACATGTGTTAGACATTTATTCTGTGCCTGTTAAGAGCTTGCCCTATATGCAACACCTTATATAATCTTCCAACTGTCTTATAATAAAGATCATATTTTTCCTATGTTACAGTTGTGTAAACTAAGGCTTACAAAGACTAAAGTTTCTTTCTAATGTCTCATAAGTGATAAATGCTAAACATTTGAACCATATTCAACTCCAGCATGATCTCCTAACTGTAGGTAGTCCTTACTTCACATGGCTCCTATAAATGCAAATTTTAGTTATTAGGAGCCATGAACTGAATTTTGTTGTGTCTATATTCATATGTTGAGGCTATCACTCTTGACATGATGGTATTTGGAGACAGGGCTTTGTGAGGTAATAGGTTCCCATGAGGTCAGTTGGGCCACAAAGAAGAGAGTCAGTCCTCAATGATAGAATTAGCATCTCTTTTAATAAACACTAAAAAGTTTGTTTCCTTTCCCTCTCTCATGCTTACTGTGAGATCACAGAGGACAATCCATGTGAGGATGCAGCAAAAGGGAGCCATCTACAACCTAAGAAGAGCACTCTCATCAAACGCTGATCCTGCAGGCACCCTGATCTTGCATTTACAGTCTCCAGCAGTTTGAAAGAATAAATTCAGTTGTTTAAACCACCACCTCTCTCAGAAGTGGTATTTCTTGGGTTGCAGATGATTTACCTCTTGCTGAATCCTTACATGGCCTTAGAACACTCCCTTATAACATACACAAAAATAAACTTAAAATAGATTAAAGACCTAAATGCAAGGCTGGATGCTATAAAACTTAGTGGAAAACACAGGCAGAATACTATCTGACATAAATTGCAGCAAGATCTTTGATCCACCTCCTATAGTAACAAAAATAAAAAGCAAAAATAAACAAATGGGGCCTAATAAACTTAAAAACTTTTTCACAGCAAAGGAAATAATTAAAAAAAAAGATGAAAAGATAACCCTCAAATGGAAGAAAATATTTGCAAACTAAGCAACTGACAACATATTAATCCCCAGATTATACAAATAGCTCATGAAACTCAATATTAAATAAGCAAATAACCTAATAAAAAAATGAGCAGAAGATGTAAAAGGACATTTCTCCAAAGAATACATATGAATGTTCAAGAGACATGTGAAAATATGCTCAGCATCACTAATTATTAGAGAAATGCAAATCAAAACTACAATGAGGTATCATGTCATATGGTCAGAATGGCCATCATCAAAAAATCTATGAACAATAAATACTGGAGAGGCTGTGGAGAAAACAGAACACTTTTCTACTGTTGGTGGGAATATAAATTGATACAGGCACTACAAAGAACAGTACAGAGTTTCTTAAAAAACTAAAATTACTACATGACCCACCAAACTCTGGGATACAGTGAAGGACAGGGAATACTGGGATGCTGCAGTCCACTCTTTGGGTTACAAAGAGTTGAACACAATTTAGTGCCTAAACAACAAATGACCCAGCAATCCCACTCTGGAGCATATACCTGGAGAAAAACATAATTACAGAAGATATATGCAACCCAAATTCATTGCAGCACTATTCACAAGAGTCAGGACATGCCTTCCCAATAAATTCAGGAATAGGAACAAGATGTTAACTCTCAAAACTTATATTTAATACAGTATCAGAAGTCCTAGAGCTTCTGCTTCAAGATGGTGGAGTAGAAGGATGTGCACTCAGCTCCTCCTACAAGAGCACCAAAATCACAACTAGATGTTGAACAACCATTGACAAGTGGAAGCTGGAATTCCCCCAAAGAAGAATCCCCACATCCAAAGAAAAAGAAGCTGCTGCAACGAGATGGTATGAGGGGTACAATCAAGATGAAATCAAATGCCATATCCTGCGGGTGAGTGACCCACAAACTGGAGAATACCAAGGAATTTCTCCCACCATTGTGAACATTCTGAACCCCAATGTTAGGCTTCCCAACCTGGGAATCCAAGAAAGAGACTAGGAATCCCAAACGAATCTGATCTTGAAGGCCCGCGGGATTTAATTATAGGACTTTCACAGGACTGGGAAAAACAGAGACTCTAGTCTTGGAGGGCGCAACCAAAATTTTGTTCATACCAAGATCCAGAGGGAAGGAGCAGTGACCCCACAGGAGACTAATCAAAGATACCTGCTAGTATTGGAGAGTTTCCTTAGGTCAACAGGGGCTTTCCACAGGGATGGGAGCACTGGGAGAAGCAGTCCCAAAAGATCCCTGTTGGCATAAGGCCACTTGGAATTCACCATTAATGGTACCATAGAGCCCTTAGATCCCAGAGCTGGATTACCTCAGGCCAAAGAACTACCAGGGAGGGAACCCAGTCATCAGAAGACAATTGGATTAAAGCTTTACTGAGCAAGGCCCTGCCCACTAGAGCAAGACCCAGTTTTTCTCACCACCAGTCCCTCCCATCAGGAAGCTTACACAAGCCTCTTAGCCTCCTCTATCAGAAGACAGAGAGAAGCAGCAAGAAGAAGCACAGTACAGCAGTGGCTAAAACAAAATCCACTTTACAGAAAGTTATGTCCTAGATGAAGGGACAAGATAAACCCCCAGAAAAACAACTAAATGAAGTTGAAGTAAGCAACCTTCCAGAAAAAGAATTCAGAATAGTGATACAAGAAGATGGCCTAGGATTTCAGGAAAACAATGGAGAAGATGCAAGAAATGTCTACCAAAGGCCTATAAGAACTAAAGAATAAACAAACAGATGAATAATATACTAGAAGGAATCAACAGCAGAATAACTGAGGCAGAATAATAAATAAATGACTTGGAGGACAGAATGGTGGAAATCACTGCCACACAACAGAATATAGACAAAAGAATGAAAAAAAAAAAAAAATGAAGACAGCCTAAGAGACCTCAGGGACAATATTAAATGCACCAACATTTGCATTATTGGGGTCCCAGAAAGAGAAAAGAGAGAGAAAGGACCTGAGAAAATATTTGAAGAAATAATAGCTGAAAACTTCCCTAATATGGGAAAGGAAATAGTCAACCAAGCCCAGGAAGCACAGATAGTCCCATGTAGGATAAACCCAAGGAGAAATACACCAAGATGCAGAGTAGTCGAGCTGACAAAAATAAAGACAAATATAAAATTTTAAAATCAACAAGGGAAAATGACAACACACAGCAAGTGAACTCCCATCAGGCTATTAGCTCGTTTCTCAACAGAAATTTTACAAGCAAGAAGGGAATGGCAAAATATTTTTAAAGTGATGAAAGGGATGGACCCATAACCAAGAATAGTCTACCCAGCAAGACTCATTCAGATTTGATGAAGAAATCAAAAGCTTTCCAGGCAAGCAAAAGTAAAGAGAATACAGCACTACCCAACCAGCTTTACAAATGTCAAAGGAACTTTTCTAGGCAAAAAACACAAAAGAAGGAAAAGGCCTACAGAAAATAGTTCAGTTTACTCACTCAGAGGTGTCTCTTTGCAATGCCATGAACTTCAGCATGCTAGGCTTCCCTGTCCATCACAAACTCCTGGAGCTTGCTCAGACTCATATTCACTGAGTCAGTGATGGCATCCAACCATCTCATCCTCTGTCATCCCCTTCTCTTCCTGAACCCAAAACAATTAAGAAAATGGTAAAAGAATTATCAAGAAAATATCCATTTTTATCATAGGGGACTGGAATGCAAAAGTAGGAAGTCAAGAGATACCTGGAATAACAGGCAGGTTTGACCTTGTAGTACAAAAGAAACAGGGCATGAGGCTAACCGAGTTTTGCCAAGAGAATGCAGTAGTTACAGCAAATACCCTCTTCCATCAACACAAGAGATAACTACACATGGACATCACAGGGTGGTGAATACCAAAATCAGATTGATTATATTTTTTTGCAGCCCAAATAGAGAAGCTCTATACAGTTAGCAAAAACAAGACCAGGAGCTGACTGTGGTTCAGATCACTAACTCCTTATTGTAAAATTCAGACTTAAGTTGAATTTAGTAGGGAAAACCACCAGGCCATTAAGGTATGACCTAAATCAAGTCCCTTATGATTGTACAGAGGAAGTGACAAGTAGATTCAAGGGATTAGATCTGATAGACAGAAGTGCCTGAAGAACTATGAACAGAGGTTTGTAACATTGTACAGGAGGTGGTTATCAAAATCATCTTTAAGAAAAATAAAGGCAAGCAGGCATAATAGTCATCTGAGGAGGTCTTACAAATAATTGAGAAAAGAAGAGAAGCTAAAGGAAAAGGAGAAAAGGAAACACATACCCATCTGAATCCAGAGTTGCAAAGATTAGCAAGGAGAGATAAGAAAGCTTTCCTCAGTGATCAATGAAAAACAATAGAGGAAAACAATAGAATGGGGAAGACCAGAGATCTCATTAAGAAACTTAGAGATACCAAGGGAATATTTCGTGCAAAGACGGGCACAATAAAGGACAGAAACGTTATTGACCTAAGAGAAGCAGAACAGATTAAGAAGAGGTGGCAAGAATATAGGGAAGAGCTATATAAAAAAGATCTTAATGACCCAGATAGCTACAGTGGTGTGATCACTAACCTAGAACCAAACATCCTGGAATCCGAAGTCAAGTGGACCTTAGAACACAGCACTACAAACAAAGTGGAGGTGATGGAATTCCAGCTGAGCTCTTTCAAGTCCTAAAAGATGATGCTGTGAAAGTGCTGCACTCAATATGCCAACAAATTTGGAAAATTCCACAGTAGCCACAGGACTGGAAAAGGTCAGTTTTCATTCCAATCCCAAAGAAAGGCAATGCCAAAGTATGTTCTAACTACCACACAATTACCCTCACCTAACACTTTAGCAAAGTAATGCTCAACATTCTCCAAGCAAAGCTTCAACAGTATGTGAACTGAGCACTTCCAGATGTTCAAGCTGGATTTAGAAAAGGCAGAGGAACCAGAGATCAAATTGTCAACATTCATTGGATCATAGAAAAAGCAAGAGTGTTCCAGAAAACATCTACTACTGCTTTATTTACTATGCCAAAGCCTTTGATTATGTGGATCACAACAAACTGTGGAAAATTCTTCAAGAGATGGGAATACTAGACCATCTGACCTGCCTCCTGAAAAAACTGCATGCAGGTCAAGAAGCAACAATTAAAACCAGACATGGAACAACAGACTGGTCCCAAATTGGGAAAGGAGTATGTCAAGGTTGCATATTGTCACCCTGCTTATTTAACTTATATGCAGAATACATCAGGTAAAATGCCAGGCTGGATGAAGAACAAGCTAGAATTAAGATTGCCAAGTGATATATAAATAACCTAAGATATGTAGATGACACCACCCTTATGGCAGAAAGCAAAGAGGAACTGGGGAGCCTCTTGATGGAAGTGAAAGAGGAGAGTGAAAAAGCTGGCTTAAAACTCAATATTCAAAAAACTAAGATCATGGCATCCAGTCCTATCACTTCATGGCAAATAGATGGTGAAACAATTAAAAAAAAAATGACAGCTTTATTTTCTTGGGCTCCAAAATCACTGCAGATGGTGACTGAGGCCGTGAAATTAAAAGACACTTGTTCCTTGGAAGAATAGCCATGACCAACCTAGATAGCATATTAAAAAACAGAGATGTTACTTTGCCAACAAAGGTCCATCTAGTCAAAGCTATGGTTTTTCCAGTAGCTATGTATGGATGTGAGAGTTGGACCATAGAGAAGGCCGACCATGGAAGAATTGATGCTTTTGAACTATGGTGCTGGAGAAGACTCCTGAGTCCCTTGGACGGCCAGGAGATCCAACCAGTCAATCCTGAAGGAAATCAATGAACTGATTCATTGGAAGGACTGATACTGAAGTTGAAACTCCAATACTTTGGCCACCTGATGTGAAGAACTGAGTCATTGGAAAAAACCCTGATGCTGGTAAAGACTGAAGGCAGGAGGAGAGACAACAGAGAATGAAATGGTTGGATGGCATCACCAACTAAAGGACATGAGTTTGAGCAGGCTCCGGGATTTGGTGATGGACAGGGAAGCCTGGTGTGCTGCCATCCATTGGGTCACAAAGAG
This sequence comes from Odocoileus virginianus, assembly GCF_023699985.2. Lineage (NCBI taxonomy): Eukaryota > Metazoa > Chordata > Mammalia > Artiodactyla > Cervidae > Odocoileus > Odocoileus virginianus. The sequence goes on from NC_069680.1 coordinate 38,449,913, forward strand.
TCGGACACCACTGAGTGACTGAATTAAAATGATTACAACAGATTTTTAAAGACATTGGAATACCAGGCCACATTACCTGCATTCTGAAAAAGCTGTATGCAGGTCAAGAATCAATAGTATCTTACACTGAACAATGAACTGGTTCAAAATTGGGAAAGGAGTATATCAAGGCTGTATACTCTCACCTTGCTTATTAGCATATGCAGAGTACATCATGTGAAATACTAGACTGGATGAAACTCAAGCTGGAATCGAGAGTGCTGGGAGAAATATCAATAGCTGCAGATATGCAGGTGATACCACCCTAATGGCACAAAATGAAGAGGAACTAAGGAGCCTCTTGAAGGTGAAAGAGGAGAGTGAAAAAATTGGATTAAAACTTAACATTAAAAAAACTTAAGATCGTAGCATAGAAAATAGTTGGGGAAAAAATGGAAACAGTGACAGATTTTATTTTGGGGGGCTCCAAAATCACTGCAGATGGTGATGGCAGCCATGAAATTAAAAGACGCTTGCTCCTTGGGAAAAAAGCTATGACAAACCTAGACAGTGTATTAAAAAGTAGAGACATCACTTTTGCCAACAAAGGTCCATATAGTCAAAGCTGTGGTTTTTCCAATAGTCATGAACAGATGTGAAAGTTGGACCATAAAGAAGGCTGAGCACTGAAGATTTGATGATTCCCAACTGTAGTGTTGGAGAAGACTCTTGGGAGTCTTGGACAGCAAGGAAATCAAAGCAGTCAACCCTAAAGGAATCAACCCTGAATATCCATCGGAAGAACTGACCCTGAAGCTGAAGCTCCAATACTTTGGCCGCTTGATGCAAAGTGCCAACTCAATGGAAAAGATTTTGACGCTGGGAAAGATAGAAGGCAGGAGAAGAAGGGGGTGACAGAGGATGAGATGGTTGGATGGCATCATCACTCAATAGACATCTGTTTGAGTAAACTCCAGGAGATGGTGAAGGACAGGGAAGCCTGGCATCATGAAGTCCAAGGCGTTGCAGAGTCAGACACTACTGAGTGACTGAACAGCAACAAATAGGATAATATATATTGATAACTGCCTCAAATATAAATGGGTTAAATGCTCCAATCAAAAGAGATAGACTGTCTGATCTGATGAAAAATATGTGCTTGTATGCACTTCCACTTACCATATCACTCTGCTTGACCCCCCAAATTTTATCTGATTATTTTATATTGTTATATTAACTATGTTATTATGACTTACAAATATAAATATTTTTTGTGTGGCTATTGATTGTGAAAACTGGTAAATAGGTTTTACTAATATTATTATGTAACTATTACTCACTTAATACTATTGTATCATGATTGGTAAACAAAAAAAATAATAGAACTCTATATCACCAAAATTACCATTTAATAGGAAAAGCTGTTATCATTTTTTAAAAACCTGAGGCATATCAGAATTATTTTTTTGAAAATCACATTTTCCCAGTTATTGCTTTTTTTTTCTCCAGAGCACCAGATATGTTTCTAATGAGCAGGAATGATTTAAAAAAAACTGGAGTATATGATGATTTTTTACTTTTATCTAGTTTCTCTTTTTCTATTTTATTTTCATTCCTCTCATTTTATTTAGTTCATGTTTTCCAGTTTCTCCATCTCTTCTTTTTCACCTTTTTTTCCTAAATGTTCTTTCTCATGCCTTTATCAAGCATAGTAGAAAAGGTTTTTTATATAAATATTATTTATATAAAATAATATTATTAAATAAATAAATAAATATTATTTATTTTTATTATTATAATATATGTATTTTAGACAACTTATGAATTTTACCTAACTGAAAAAATTGACATTTTGATTCCACTTGTTTGACTTAGTATGAATAGAATGCTAGATTATTAATTAAAAAAAAATAGATATGCAACAAGCAACATGTTTACTGTATAGCACAGGGAAATATAGTTAAATATCTTTTAATAACCTATAATGTAAAATAATTTCAAAAATCATATAATGTATATGTTGAAGCTGAAACTCCAATACTTTGGTACCTGATGCAAAGACCTGACTCATTGGAAAAGACCCTGATGCTGGGAAAGATTGAGGGCAGGAGGAGAAGGGGACAACAGAGGATGAGATGGTTGGATGGCATCACCGACTCAATGGACATGAGTTTAGGTGGACTCCAGGAGTTGGTGATTGACAGGGAGGCCTGGCATGCTGTGGTTCATGGGGTCACAAAGAGTCGGACACGACTGAGCGACTGAACTGAACTGAACTGATATGTATACCTGAGTCACCTTGTTGTGCACCTGAAACACTGTAAATCAACTATACTTCAATAATATTTATATGTATTATAAATAAATAAAAATAGACACACACATACACAAAAAATTCTAGACACAACAATAACACAAGAGAAAAATTGTTTAAATTGGAAAGTCACAATTTGCAGATGGCATAATACTCTCTAGAGAGCCCTAAAGTCTCCATATAAAATCCATTAGAATAAATGAATTCAACAAGATAGCCAGATATAAGATTACTATACAGAAATGTGTTGCATTTCTTATACACTAACAGTGAAATAACAGAAAGGGCATTTAAAAATCAACAACAACAACAAAAACCTTTTAAAATTGCATCCTCTAATATAAAATATTAATACTTAGGAATAAACTTAACCTAGGTGGTGAAATACTTATCCACATAGAACTATAAAACATTGATAAAGGAAACTAAAGATTATTCAAAGAAGTAGAAAGATATCCCATGCTTTTACATGGGAAGAATATTGTTAAAATTGTTAAGTAGTATGCTACTTAAAGCAACCTACAGATTTAACATGATCCCTATCAAGATATCCATGACATTTTTCACAGAACTAGAGCAGAGTCCTAAAATTTAAATGGAACCACAAAAGGTCTAGAATTGCCAAATCATTCCTGAGAAAAAAACAAACAAACAAACCAGGAGGCATATCTCTTTCAGACTTCAGAAAATATCACAGAGCTATGGTAATCAAAATTGCATGATATTGGCAACAAAACAGATATGCAGATTAATGGAATAGAATAGAGATCTCAGAAATAAGCCCACATACCTACAGTCAATTAATACTTGACAGAGGAGGCAAGAAAATACAATGAAGAAGAGATAATCTCTTCATCAAGTGGTATGGGAAAGCTGGATAACTTCATGCAAATCACTGAAATTAGAATACTTCCATATACCATATACAAAAAATAAACTCAAAATGGTTTACAGGCCTAAATATAAGACAAGACATCATAAAACTCTTAAAAGAGAGTGCAAGCAAAATACTCACTGACATAAACTGTAGTAATATTTTCTCAGATCAGTCTCCCAAGGCAAAAGAAATAAAAGCAAAAATAAATAAATGGGACCTAATCAAACTTGAGTCTTTACATAACAAAGGGAATCACTGACAAAAGTCAACCTATGGAATAGGAGAAAGTATTTGCCAACTATGCAACCCGCAGGGGGTTAATAGGCAAAACATACAAAGAGCTCATACAACTCAATAAGATTTAAATAGACATCTCTCCAAAGAAGATATATGGATGGCAATCATGCACATGAAAAAAAAAACACTCAACATCGCTAATCGTTAGAAAAATGCAAATCAAAACCACACTTAGGTATCACCTCACACCAGGCAAGATGGATATCATTGAACAGTCTACAAATAGTGAATGCCTGAGAGAGTATGGAGAAAAGGGAAATTTCTTGCACTGTTGGTGGGAATGTAAATTGGTAGAGCTAATATGGAAAACAGTATAGGAGTTCCTTTAAAACAAAAGCAAAGAAAACTAAAAATAAAGCTACCATATGATCCAGCAATCGCATCCCTGGGTGTATATTTAGAGGAAACCATAACTAAAAGATACATACACACTGATGTTCCTACGTGCACTATTTATAATATCTCAAAATCTATAGTGTCATCTATGGATATACCACCCTGAATGTGCCTGACTTGGTCAAAAGCTATAGTGAATGTACTGTAAATAATTTATCCACTATTCAAAAAAAACAGTAGAAACAAGCAAGCAGACAAACAAAGAAAAACCTCTTAAGAAAGGAACTTTCTTAAATTGATAACAAAATAATCTAAATATATGTAAGAATTATCTTCAAAATCAGGATGACTAGGATGGCAACTCATTACTTTCATTCAACATTTTATCACCAGCTAAGCTAGAACATTAAAGCAAGATAAATATAATAATTTGGTTTAGAAAGGAAGAGTAGGTACTGACCTTTACAGGTATCAATCTCTATAATTAAAAAACAAATAGTAATTTACACACTATAAAAATTAACAAAGGTGTGAAGCAAGGTGCTTGGGAAATCAGTATGATAAATTCTATCATGTGTGTTTCTTTGTGCAACAGCAACTAACATAAAATGTAATAACAAGGATTTAATTTACAATAACAAGGTATTTTGGAATGCTCTACTAAAGCGTAATCTAAGAAATATATAAGCAACATCATTATTTGGAAATTTATTACATTCAGTGAAAGACATTAAGGAGGACTTATATCTAGAATGAAAAGACAAACATCATTTACACTGTTTAACAAAAATCAATGGCTATCAATGTTGAAACTAAACTATAAATAAATTATAATTACAACTGAAATTCCATGTGCTAGTCTCTCTGGAACTTGACAATTTGATTCTTAAATATATTAGATAGAGGGGGAAAGCAATCAAGGTCCATCAAGAAATTCCTAAGAAAGAAAAATAAGATGGGTACATTTTACTTACTATTCATGGAGATGAATTTTTAAAGCTGTAGTAAATCAATGGGATCTTAGTTCTGGCTAAGACCAAACAGACCAAGGAAACCAAATGAAAAGTATAAAAACTAAACCACATACACCATGAATAAATGAATGCATAAATAGAAGTAGTATTTGCATATCAATGGGGATGTAATTGACTCCTAAATTGTTCCTATTAATTGATTTATCACAGGGAAAATGAAAATTGCTCGACTTTAGCTAAGCAATAATAGCAGACAGTTTTCCAAATACATCAGCTATTTATATGTGAAAGATGAACATCTAAAACAGTCCAAAAATTTAAGAAAAATATAGTTGTCTTATGATCAGGCAGGTTTTCTTAAGCTACATAAAGGAAAGTGTAGAAGTATGATATGATAAATTAGAAATGAGAGTAAAAGACATGTGATCATCTTAATAGATGCAAGAATACTTTTGACAAAATTCAACACCCATTTATGATTTAAAAAAGAAAAAAAATTCTCCAAAGTAGGCACAAAGGGAACCTACTTTTACATAATAAAGGCCATATATGACAAACTCACAGCTAACATCATATTCAACAGTGAAAAGCTGAAAGCATTTCATCTAAGATCAGGAACAAGAAAAAGCACTCTCACTACTTGTATTCAATGTAGTTTTGGAAGTCTTAGCCACAGCAATCAGACATCAAAAAGAAGTAAAAGGCATTCAAATCAGAGAGGAAGAAGTAAAATTGCCACTGTTTGCAGGTGACATAAAAGTATACATGAAAAAATCCTAAAGATACTACCAGAAAACAATTAGAGCTTACTAATGAATTCAGTAAAATTGCAGCATACAAAATTAACAGAAATGTGTTGCATTTCTCAGTTCAGTTCAGTCGCTCAGTTGTGTCCAACTCTTCGTGAGCCCATGGACTGAAGCACCCCAGGCTTCCCTGTACATCACCAAATCCTGGAGTTTAGTCAAACTAATGTCCATTGTGTCAATGATGCAATCCAACTATCTCATCCTTTGTCATCTCCTTCTCCTACAGCCTTCAATCTTTCTCAGCATCAGGGTCTTTTCAAATGAGTCAGTCCTTTGCATCAGGTGGCAGAAGTATTGGAGCTTCAGCATCAGTCCTTCCAATGAATGTTCAGGACTGATTTCCTTTAGGATGGACTGGTTGGATCTCTTTGTTGTCTAAGGGACTCTCAAGAGTCTTCTCCAACACCACAGTTCAAAAGCATCAATTCTTCGGTGCTCAGCATCTATATGGTTCAACTTTGTTGACAAAGTAATGTCTCTCCTTTTTAATATACTGTCTAGTTTGGTCATAAATTTTCTTCCAAGGAGCAAGCATCATTTAATTTCATGGCTGCAGTCACCATCTGCAGTGATTTTGGGAGTCCATCAAAATAAAATCTTTCACTGTTTCCACTGTTTCCCCATCTATTTGCCATGAAGTGATGGGACCAGATGTTATGATCTTAGTTTTCTGAATATTGAGCTTTAAGCCAACTTTTTCACTCTCCTCTTTCACTTTCATCAAGAGGCTCTTTAATTCTTCACTTTCTGTCATAAGGGTGGTGTCATCTGCACATCTGAAGTTATTGATATTTCTCCTGGCAATCTTGATTCCATCCTGTGCTTCATCCAGGCCAGCATTTCTCATGATCTGCTCTGCATATGAGTTAAATAAGCATGGTGACAATACACAGCCTTGAAGTACTCCTTTCCCAGTTTGGAACCAGTCTGTTGTTCATGTCCAGTTTTAACTGTTGCTTCTTGACCTGTATACAGATTTCTCAGGAGACAGGTTAGGTGGTCTTTTATTCCCATCTCTTTCAGAATTTTCCAGCTTGTTGTGATCCAAAAGTCAAGGGCTTTGGAATAGTCTATAAAACAGAAGTTGATTTTTTCTGGAACTCTCTTGCTTTTTTGATGATCTAATGGATGTTGGTAATTTGATCTCTGGTTCCTCTGCCTTTTCTAAATCCAGCTTGAACATCTGGAAGATCATGGTTCACATACTGCTAAAGCTTGGCTTGTAGAATTTTGAGCATTACCTTGCTAGCATGGGAGATGAGTGCAATTGTGCAGTAATTTGAGCATTCTTTGGCATTGTTTTTCTTTGGAGTTGAAATGAAAACTGAATTTTCCAGTCTTGTGCCCACTGCAGAGTTTTGCAAATTTGCTGGCATATTGAGTGCAGCACTTTCACAGCATCATCGTTTAGGATTTAAAATAGCTTAACCAGAATTCCATCACCTCCACTAGCTTTGTTCATAATGATGCTTCCTAAGGCCCACTTGACTTCACATTCCAGGAAGTCTGGCTCCAGGTGAGTGATCACATCATCGTGATTATCTGGTCAAGATCTTTTTTGTATAGTTCTGTGTATTCTTGTATCCTGTGTATTGTGGCATTTTTATACACTAACTAAATATCTGAAAGAGAAGTCAAGAAAAAAAATGCCATTTACCACTACATCAAAAAGAATAAAATGCATGGGAATAATCTTACCAAAGGAGACAAAAGAACTGTACTCAGAAAGCCGTGAAGTTTGATGAAATAAATCAAAGATGATACATAGATGGAAAGATATACCATATTCGTGGATGAGAAGAATTGATATTGTTTTAATGACAATATACTACATAAATCAATCTACAGATTCAATATATTACCTATCAAATTACCAATGGCATTTTTAACAGAACTAGTAAAGGAAAAAAAAAGTTTAATTTGTATGGAAAACACAAAAGACCCCAAATAGCCAAAGCAATCTTGAAAGAAAAATGGAGTTGGAGGAATCAGGTGCCCTGACTTTGGATCATACTACAAAGCTATAGTAATCAAAAAAGTATGGTATAAGCACAGAAACAGAAATCTAGATCAATGGAACAGGATAGAAAGCCCAAAAATAAACCCATGCACTTATGGTCAATTAACCCATGACAAATGAGGAAAGAATATATAATGAAAATAAACAATCTTTTCAAACAATGGTGATGGGAAAAGTGGACAGCTATATATAAAATAATGAAATCATGACATTTTCTAAAACTATATACAAAAATTAATTCTAAATGGATTACATACCTAAATGTAAAATGAGATACTATAAATCCCTTAGAGGGAAAGATAGGCAGAACACTCTCTGACATAAATTGCAGCAATATCTTATTTGATCCACCCTCCTCCTAGAGTCATGAAAATAAATAAAATAAAATAAATTTGAAAAGAACTTAATCAAACTCAAAAGCCTTTGCACAGCAAAGTGTTGGGGTCCTTTAATGGACCGGAACCTGGTGGTATGGAGTCGACGATAAGAAAGTAAAAGAGAGAAAGAGGGAGAGACACACAAAAAGACCTGGGGACCTAAGCTCTGATGAAGCAAAGGTGCTTTAGTGATTTTTCTATGAGTATATATAGGCTGTGGTACAAGAAACTTCTTTCGGGAATGATAGAGATCAGAAAACCAAATGTACAGCAACCGTTACCAAGGGAACAAGGGGTAATGTTAGTCACAAGGTCAGGACACAATCCATATCTCAAGAAAGGGGAACGAGACTAAGCATTTTGTCCTAAAGAGAATGTTTACTAAAGGAGACCCAAGCCTGCCTCACACAATGACCTCAGTCCCTGGGAGCAGCGTGCTGTTCCGCTTGAAGAGGGACAGAGGACTCATGAGAGACAGAACGGAGGAATCCTCCCGTCAAACATTCCCTGACAATCCCCCCTTATTTATTTATAATATTTGTAAGAAGAGTTCTGACCATCAGAGTTTGTTTAGTTTTGACAATCTTTGCATGAAGGCAACAGTAGACAACAAGTATAATTGTTAAGACAATCACCAAAATTATAATTCTAGACCCAATGCTATGAGTAAGGCTTTGAAACCATCCATGTGTGTAACCCAGATAATTGATCAGCTAATTGTTTAGCTAAAGTTCCCATACTAGTGGAAGAGGGCAGATTATTAGAAAAGGTTTCACATATTTCTTTTTTTGTAATAACTGTACATTCAAGAAAGGCATTATCATATATGTTTTGTAAATGAAATGATTTGTTTCCAGTTGTAGGCACTATTATAAAAATGAACAGGAGTAACATAAAATTGAGTAGAATTTCAATCACATTTTAGCATCATCTGTTTTTGTACATCTGTTCATTGATCTCCAACCCATTTGATGGCTGTTCTCAGTTCCTGTATTTCTTTTTGAATATCCTCATCTATTTGAGCCTGAGTGGCCCACACAGTATGAGCATCTTTAGTCCAATTTTGGATAAAATTTTGTGTTTGAATTGAGGTTTGTAAAGTAATGCTAGTGGTGGCAGCAATGGTGCAAATAGTTATTAATCCTATAATGCCAGAAATCAGCCATCCAATGAATCGTTTAGATCACTAGAGCAATTTAGTAAATAACTGGGAAGCAAGTCTAGCCTTAGGACCTTCTTCCCAGGGCCATTGGAGAATTATTGGTAACCATAGATTATGTTGAGATGGAAGAATCAAAAGGGAGTCATTTTTTAAGGAAATAGAGGAGTTAAGACAAGTATATAATTTACAATTTATGCAAGTTACAGAATGTAAGGTCTTATTGAATTGTAAATTTCCTATAGCTACAACAAAAGGAAGTGGAACAGGCTTGTATAAAATATGATTGATTATAGTGAAAGAAATAATTGCTATAGCTATGATTGGTCCCTGTGAAATGTCTGGTCCAAGTCCCAAGTTCTTCAGTGTTTGCATCAAGTTTTCAGATGTCCCATTGTTTAGGCCCAATCTGTTGTTATCAAGGATGATTCGAGGACGAGGTGGGGGCCATTCCATTGTCAAGCTAGCCAAGAAGTCCTCTGTCATGGTAATGTTCCATTGTAGTATTAGTAACCTTCCATGTTACTTGAGTAATATAATCATACATAGTATTGTTAATATCATCTGAGCAGTTCAATAACCACATACTATGGGGTCCCCAATTGACAACTGTATGATTAGCTATAAACATTAATTTTCCTGATTTGGCCTGACATTTGTCTTAATGAACAGGAATACATTTAAAGTTCTTATTAGTAAACCGTTTGCATAATGTTCTTTGTTTTTTTCTTTAATTCTTTTCCTAAAGTTTTAGTAGTATAAACATGATTAATGGACAAAGGAACGGCAGTAAGTAATCTAAGAAGCATCAGAAAGTCCTCTTTTGGAGGCAGGGGGAAGGCCTAAGTTAGTCAGCTAAGGTTTATGCATAATTCTGTTGTGCCCATACACAAAGGAAGGATTTCATAACCTAGAAAGATATTAATTAGTTTTTTTCTTCAGGATGAGAGGGCCCTCCAAGTTCCAAGGAAGGGGAATATGTGTTGACTCATTAGTGGATATGATTGGTCCTATATCTGTCCATTTTATAACCTACAATAAAAAGGGGGGTTAGGTATATAAGCGCAATAAGTGTGATCAATCAAGTCAGCCTGAGCAGGGGAAGCAAAAGTAAGCAAAGCAAGCATAGTGAAGAAAAATATTTTCAGGATTCCAAGGCATTCTTTGCTGAGAAATCAGATTTTCAGTTTGATTAGTAAGGGTTTTTATTTGTCCCCAAGTAGGGAGATCACAAGGTCGATGACGTCGAGTGCGCCGTTTTTTGGAAATTTTTTAAGTCGCCATGGCTTGTATTGGAATTCTTTCTTCCTGGGTTTTTTTGCTGTTTCATCTCTAGTCTGAATGCTGGGGGCCCCCTTAGGTTGAATCTTCTGAAGAGAAAGTCATGTGAGCTCGTTGGATCCATCTGGAGAAATAGAAGCATACCCCTTTCCCTGTAAGATTAATTTCTTAGATTTCCATTGAATAGTTAACCCTTCTTGATATCAAATGGGCAAAGGAAAGAAGGTGTCCTTTAATGTTTCAAAACTTCTTTTTTTGTTTTTGTTAAAATATCTCTTTGTGGAAAGTTTAAAAAGTTTAAAACAAATAAGGCTATGTTAACAATAGTTATAAAAAGAAAGGAAAGCGATAATGATGAACACATTCTTAGGAAATATTTCAGCCCAAAAGAAAAAAATCATTCAGAAATCTGTTTGGGACTGTTATTTGGCTGTGGTTTTGAATTAATGGGTTGATTTTCTCTTCATACAATGTACTCATTTTTCCTGATATAAAAAGAAATGGGATCTGACTGTGTTGTAAGTGGTTTGTGTTATTTGGGGCAAAGGATTAGGAGTAACCATTCAAATATTTTTTCCTAAGTGAAATTATTGAAAAAGTGATGCAGAACAACTTGACAAATGAAATGTTGCTCACATCCAAATATATTTGACCTTGTCCTTGAAAAAGAAATGCAGCTTAGCAACTGTTGAATCTCTCTGTTCAGTGTGTTAAAGAAGATGATTATACTTTCAAGACAGACCTGAAAAGAAGGTGAATATTTTACATTTTTGATGTTCTTAGGAACAAATGATTTATTCGGGAAATGGTGTCTTATTTTTATGTTGTTTTTGTTTTGTTTTAAGAATCTTACAGATTGGAAACAGAAACAAAGTCATATTAATAATAGTTATAGACTTAAAGAATATATTACATTAGAATCTAGTAAAGTTTGTTCTAGATAAGGAAGAAAAAGTGTTCCTGTGTATTTCCTCTTATTTAATTTTTTATTTGCAGTTACAGTGTGTAATGTGTTTAATTATGTCTTGTGTTTGTGGATTATAAGGAATGTCTGTAATCTATTTAATAGAGAGTGAATGTAAAAATTGTTTGAACTGCTTAGAAATATAGGCAGTAAGCCAATGTTCAGCAATTAATGCTTCAAAATCCTACTTCATTTGGAAATGACTCAGCCATTCAACAAACCTCCACTATTTAGTTCAGTACAACTCCAGAAACCTAAGTCACTCCAATCCTAAGAGATTGTTTTAGATTACAATAATAGATTATAATAATAGATCATTTTATCAAAAATACAATTCTTTTCAATAGAGCTTATCTAAAAGTTTTCATCTCACCTATATATTTTTATATATATATATATATATATATATATATATATATAAAGAGTTACCTTTTTTTTGACAATCGTATCTTACCCCAAACCAAGGCATAACAAATGTATTATATAATGTTGATGACTTAAGACATGTCTTAATTAGATTAATAATTGTATTTAAATTATATTTATATTAAACATTATATTTAATATTGAATATTTTTCAGTTCATGTGAAGTTGAATTTAAATAGAGCTTATTAATTTCATATTATCCAAAAACAAAGACATACATTGAGACATAGATAATTTTAGATAGATAGGCATAGTTCTCGGTTTAAAATATCTTTTTGTTTTATTTATTTATTTTGAGCTCCACCAATTTGCTCATTGCTGGAGTCCTAGATAGAGTGGGCTGTGTATCCCAAGAACATGATAAGAGTTAACTTAAGGTTTTTTCTTAGGCCTATTTTTGTTTCCCAGGCAGAACTGGAGTTCCGAAAAAAAAAAAAAAAACAATATTTTAACAAGTTAACCTTTCCTTAACTACACGTGCATCAAGTACCGGTTTTGCAATTTCAATAAAGATTTTATTTTAATCAGTTTTCTCTGGAGTCTAAATAATATCATGGCCATTCAGTGTCAAAAATATCCTTTCTCATTTTTGTAGCTATAGTATATTATTAATGATATACGCATGAGGGAATTTTTGTCACATAGGACGTAAAGCCTTGGCTACAAAATTTTGACAAATGCTAGGACTATTATGGAGACGGCAATGGAACCCTATTTCAGTACTCTTGTCTGGAGAATCTCAGGGATAGGGGAGCCTGGTGGGCTGATATCTATGGGGTCGCATAGAGTAGGACACGACTGAAGTGACTTAGCAGCAGCAGTAGCAGGACTTTTAAGCATACCTTGAGGTAACATAGTCTACTGAAATCTTTTATGAGGCCCGATATGATTAGGAAAAGGGAGAGAGAAAGTTAGTCTCTCCTGGTCTTAAGGGTGTAAAGGCATATTAAAAAATCAATCTTGTGAATCAGTAATAATAATGTGCCAATTTTGAGGAATAGTAATAGGTGATGGGATCTCTGGTTGCAAGACACCCATAGGTTTCATAAAAGAATTAACTTTTTTAAACTCTGTTAAGAGACACCATTTGTTATATTTCCTTTGTATAAGAAAAATAGGAGAGTTCCAAAAAGAGCAAGATTCTTCAGTATGTTTCCATTTTAATTGTGTGCTTATAAGTTCTTTAGTAGCTTGTAATTTTTCTTTTGTAAGGGGCCATTACTTTGTCTAAATAGGCTCATAAGTTTTCTCAGTTACTTTAATAACTGTTTTGTTTGTAAAATGAGCAGTGGCCCCTAGGAAAAATGTGGAATGTATATCTGAGTTTGCCATTGCATAAGGAAGTCCCTTCCTATTAGATTAAGGGGTGCATCTATCACATTAGGTCTTAATGTTGTAGGTTGGCCTTTTGGTCTATCATATGTGAAGATTTGAATATTTTGATAAATTTGTTGTACTTTGGCTTGAGAAATTCCTGCAATTTGGCAAGAGACCTTTTGTATAGGTCAGGATTTGGGCCAAAATTGTTTGGAAATGATAATAATATTAGACCCAGTGCTGAGGGGACCAGAAAATCTTTTACCATTAATTTTGATATTTATATTTGGTCGGACATATTTAAATAACAATGATGTCCATAAGGATTGTTTTTTATCTGTATTACCAAATCTGCCTCTCCAATACATTAGTAGAGAAGTTAATAGAGGTGTAAGGCAAAAGAAGTAATTGAGGAATTTTGTCCCCCTTTTGAATTGCCATAGAATATGAGCTGACATCATAATTTGAATTTCTCCTTTATAATTTGAATCAATTATTCCACGCCGAACAGTAATTCCTTTAGAAGCCAAATTAGATCAGCCAAGTAAAAGCCTGAAGGTTTGTGGGGGCAGGGGTCCAAAAACTCCAGTAGGTACTCTAGAAGGGACTGCTTAAGGGTAAAGGAAAAAATCATTTAGGGCTGGTATATTAATGGCACCACTGCTGGATGTTGAGGGTTTGAGGGAAAAGATAGAATTTGCCCCTCTTTTTTGTTGTAGGGGACCTGGGAGGTCCCCTCTTTGGAGTTTCTTGGAATAGGTTTTCCTTCAATATCAAATTTAAATTTACTGTCTTTGGCCCAGTGCATTCCTCTGTGGCAGCAGGGGAAAACTTTTGGAAGCATTTTATTAGCTTTCTTAGGGCCAGTCCCTTTTTAAACGCTTTTTATCTCCACATGTAAAGCATCCTTCACTTCTCTTTTTAAAAGTTTGTAGCATTGATTCAGCTTGTATTTGCATCTTTTAGTTTTTGATCCTAGACTTTGAGAAGCCTTCAAATAATCAATAATAGTCCTAGTCTCACAAATTGCAGCTATAGCTCTTTGACATTTCTGATTTGCATTCTCATAAGCAAGTAATCTCTCTAGCTCTTTTTTGGTTTCTTCTCTGATTACAGTATGGGAAATAGTAGCTTCTAATCTAGCTAAAAAATTAGCATAACTTTCATTAGGTTCCAACAAAGAGACTTTGGAGTTGTGACTGTTGGCAGAGGAGGAGCATTTGGAGCAGCCAGGGCAGGGCTAGCAAGAAAATTTGAGATATTTTGTAATGTTTTAATTGAGCCTTTTGTAAAGTTTTATCATTTAATTTATATTTATGTAATAAGTGTTCTGTCTGTTGCTGAATATTGGAAGGGCTAGAATGTACCTTGAAATGGCAGAATTACAGATTTAATGAGAACCCATAAGGGCTAGAGATCAATTGGAATAGTTTTTCCTTGTTTGGATGCTCATTTAACATTTTCTTTGACCCGGAGCCAAATTTATAAGTCAAAACTGCATTTATGAGGAAACTAAGGATTATGTTCAATTACTGTTTGAAGGCAAGCCTCTATTAATTGGCGTGAAACCAGAAGTCCCTGAAATGTAAAGAAGTGGTGAAGTAAAGTAGAAAAATAATGGGGCTGGCCAGCCTTTTGACCCATGCCTTAGTACTTACCGACCTCAATAGGTCCCTGAGTCACTCCACCCGATATGCCACGTATACCAGTGTCCCTGTTCAGGCGCCATTTGTTGGGGTCCTTCAATGGACCGGAACCTGGTGGTATGGAGTCGACGATAAGAAAGTAAAAGAGAGAAAGAGAGAGAGAGACACAAAAAGACCCGGGGACCTAAGCTCTGATGGAGCAAAGGTGCTTTAGTGATTTTTCTATGAGTATATATAGGCTGTGGTACAAGAAACTTCTTTCGGGAATGATAGAGATCAGAAAACCAAATGTGCAGCAACCGTTACCAAGGGAACAAGGGGTAATGTTAGTCACAAGGTCAGGAGACAATCCATATCTCAAGAAAGGGGAGTGAGACTAAGCAATTTTGTCCTAAAGAGAATGTTTACTAAAGGAGACCCAAGCCTGCCTCACACAATGACCTCAGTCCCTGGGAGCAGCGTGCTGTTCCGCTTGAAGAGGGACAGAGGACTCATGAGAGACAGGACGTGGGAATCCTCCCGTCAAACATTCCCTGACAGCAAAGGAAATCTTAAACAAAATAAAAAGACAACCCAGAGAATGGGAGAAGATATTTGCAAATAAAATGATTGACAAAGGATTAACCTCTAAAATATGGAAGCAGCTCATGCAGCTCAATAACAAGAAACAAATGACCCCTCAAAAAATTGACAGATCTAAGCAGACATTTCTCCAAAGAAGACATACAGATGGCCAACAAACGTGTGGAAAGATGCTCAACATTGCTAATTATAAGAGAAATGCAAATTAAAACTCCAATGAGGTATCACCTCACACTGGTCAGAATGTCCCTCATCAAAAATATACAAACAATAAAAGCTGGAGAGGGTTTAGAGAAAAGGGAACCCTTTTACACTGTTGGGGGGAATGCAAATTGATACAGCCACTATGGAGAATATATGGAGTTTCCTTAAAAAAAATCTGAAAGTAGAGGTGTCATGATTCAGCAATCCCACTACTGGGCATATGTCCAGAGAAAACTCTTTGGAAAGATACATGCACCCCACTGTTCACTGCAGCACCATTAACAATAGTTAAGACTCGGAAGCAACCTATGTGTCCAATGACAGATGAATGGATAAAGATGTGGTATATGTATCCAATGGAATATTACTCGGCCATGAAAGAAGAATGAAATGATGTCATTTTCAGCAGCATGGATGGATTTGGTGATTATCATACTAAGTGAATTAAGTCAAACAGAGAAAGACAAATATCATATAATGTTACTTATATATGGAATCATTTTTTAAATGATACAATGAGCTTATTTATAAAACAGAAGCAGACTCAACCGCATTAGAAAACAAACATGTTTACCAAGGGAGCAAGCCAGGGGGGTAAATTAGAAATTTGGGATTAACACATACACACTACTCTTTATAAAACAGATAATCAACAATGACCTACTATATAGCACAAGGAACTCTACTCACATTCTATAGGAACCTAAATGGGAAAATAATCTGAAAAAATAATAGCTATTATATATGTGTGTAAAGAACTAAATCACTTTCCTGTACATCTGTAACTAACAGCATTGTAAATCAAGTATACTCCAATTTAAATATAAATATGAAATTTAAAAATAAAGAAAATTAAAGAGTCCTCCTTGTCAAAAGACCCAAGAGTATGGTATCATATAACATAGTGAATAAAAGATATTTTCAACATATGTAACTATTAATTAACTAGTTACCAGAATACACTAA
The DNA here is from genome assembly GCF_023699985.2 of Odocoileus virginianus. Classification (NCBI taxonomy): domain Eukaryota; kingdom Metazoa; phylum Chordata; class Mammalia; order Artiodactyla; family Cervidae; genus Odocoileus; species Odocoileus virginianus. The sequence goes on from NC_069680.1 coordinate 38,466,442, forward strand.
TTAAGAAAGCAAGGCAAGGAATGCAATATGAAATTGAATATTCATTTCATAGGTAAGACTTGTTCACTAAACATGAAAAGTTGCCTAGTAATTAAAAGTGTAAACATATGAAATACTCCATCACAACAGTCAAAATGACAGAAATCAAATATCAAGTATTGTGGACACTGAGGAGAAAGAGGAACTCCAAAATTTCTGATAACTGAGGAATGGTACAGCAGAATAGGAAAATAATTAGAGATAACTTAGTATATTTAAATATGCACCATATTTATGACCCAGCACACCTAAGACTATGCTCCCAAATCCTATTCCAATTGCACACCAAGAGAAATGGCTTGTATATGCATTGGGACTTTGTTTGTAACATGCAAATAAAAATATTAATCACAATAATAATTCTGCCTATAGGATAACAGGCAAATGAAGCGCAGTCCAGTTGCACAATGTAGTAGTCAATACATCAAGTCTATGAAAGCATATGAATTAGTATGGATTCATCTCAAAACAGAATTTCAGGGAAAGAGACAAGTTTCAGGATACCTGCAATGTAATTCTATTATGCAAAGCACAAAGACTCACAAAATTCTACCATAAGGCTCAAAGAAGATATATGAGATGCTAGTACTGTTTTATTACTTTTTGTGGGTGGTGGGGACATAAATATTCATTTTATTATAATGCTATTGATTTTTAAATTCCAAAAAATATATTACATACCCTTTATTGTGTGTCTGGTTTATGATACATTTTTTAAAAAGGAAAACCAAAATAGTAAACAAAGAGAATAGAGAAAGAAGATGGATGGCAAGATCGTTTTCTGTGTAAATAAAACATTTTGCTCGAGAAGCATTAAGTAGTGTTAAATGTCATGTTAAACTGCATGCTCAACAATTTTATTTTCTCTTCCTAAAATATTACTAGTTCACTCTGTTCACAATGTGCATATCTCACTACACAATAAATAGAAGGAAATAGAGTAGTAGCAAAGGAAGGAGAGTTGAAGTGTTTTGAACAGAGTGGATGCCAACATGCACTGAATGGATGACGGCTATTCCCTGCCTTGCATTTGCCTTTAATCTGAATGTGAATCTCCTGCCTATGCATGTCTTATTGGGTCTGGGTGTGTGCTCAGTCATGTCCACTCTTTGTGACCCCATGTACTGTAGCCTGCTAGGCTACTCTGTCCATGGAACTTCCCAGGCAGGAATACTGGAGTGGGTTGCCATTTCCTACTCCAAGGGATCTTCCTACCCAGGGATTGAACCAGTGTTTTCCTGCATTGGCAGGCAAATTCTTTACCAGAGTGCCACGTGGGAAGCCGTTACTTAAGTGGCTTTCTTACTATATCATGACAATCTTCTTGGAGTGGTGAATACTAGCTTGGTTCCCTAACTGATTGCAAGTTGTTGACTCTTTGAGATACTATCTGTCATGTTGCCATTAATGCCATGTGCTAAATTTCAAAACTTGAACTGATGAGGATGATTCTGAGTTAAAGGAAGCATTAATGAAGGACTATCACTCTGCTTATAGCAGGTGAAATGGCAGCTTCCAGAGTACTTCAGAGTGCAAAGTGACAAGAAGGCATCTTTCATGCTTTAATGAATTTTAAATTTAAATGTGTTCTAACACAATATATTTTACCACATTCTAATATTCTTCATTTTATATTACTTATAAGATTATTTATTCTATTTAGAATTTTGTAATATATCCTGTTTTTACAGATAAGTGAAGCTCCTTATCTTACTTTCCAAATTGTATTTATGAATGTTTTCTTATTAGAAAAACAACACGTGAACAAATTTAGAAATTTTAAGAATGAGAAAGCACTGTTAACAATAATTAAAATGGTCATATATTAGCTTACCATATTGACTATTTATACACACTCAAAAAAATTAAATACAGCTCTAAAACCTGTTTTTTTATTTCAACTTCTTATGATCATTGCTCAAGATATCATAATTTCCCAAACAATATGTGTATATATATATATATATATATATGATGGCTAATTTCAAATTGATAGATTTTATTGGTAGAATCTACACAGCCACTTTCATCTGGACTTGATTTACTGACATGTATTAAGTGATTTCAACAATATGTGAAATGAGAACTTCCAGACATACAAGCTGGACTTTGAAGAGGCAGAGTGGTCAGAGATAAATTGCCATTCAGAGGACTATGCAGAAGGCAAGGAAGTTCCAGAAAAACATCTACTTCTGCTCCACTGACTATAGTAAAGCCTTTAACTGTGTAGATCACAAGAAGCTGTGGAAAATTCTTAAAGAGATGGGAATACCAGACCATCTTATTTGTCTCCTGAGAAACCTGTTTGCAGGACAAGAAACAATAGTTAGAACTTCACATGAAACAACTGACACGTTCACAATTGAGAGAGGAGTACAGCAAGGCTGTATATTGTCACCCTGCTTATTTAAATTCTATGCAGAGTTGTTATTCAGTTGCTCAGTCTTGTCTGACTCTTTGTGACCCCATGGACTGCAGCATGACAGGCTTCCCTATCCTTCACCATCTCCTGGAGCTTGCTCAAATTCATGTCCATTGAGTAAGTTATGCTATCCAAACATCTTGTACTCTGTTATCTCCTTCTCTGCCTGCCTTCAATCTTTCCCAGCATCAGGTTCTTTTCTAAAGAATCAGCTCTACGTATCAGCTGGCCGAAGTATTGAAGCTTCAGCATCAACCCTTCCAATGAAAATTGATGATAGCTTTCCTTTAGAATTGATTGGTTTGATCTTCTGGCAGTCCAAGGAACTCTCAAGAGTCTTCTCCAACATGACATAAATTCTATGCTCAGCCTTCTTTATGATTCAACGCTCACATCCATACACGACTACTGGAAAAACCATAGCTTTTACTAGATGGACCTTTGTTGGCAAAATAATGTCTCTGCTTTTTACTATGCTCCTAGGTTGGTCATAGCTTTTCTTCCAATGAGCAAGCGTCTTTTAATTTCATGGCTGCAGTCACCATCTACAGTGATTTTGGAGCCCAAGAAAATAAAATCTGTCACTGTTTCTATTGTTTCTCCATCTATTTGCCATGGAGTGGTGAGACTGGATGTCATGATCTTAGTTTTTTGAATGTTGAGTTTTAAGCCAGCTTTTTCACTCTCCTCTTTCACCTTCATCAAGAGGCTGTATAGTTCCTCTTTGCTTTCTGCCATAAAGGTGGTGTCATCTGCATATCTGAGGTTATTGTTATTTCTCCTGCAAATCTTGATTTCAGGTTGTGCTTCATCCAACCAGGCATTTCGGCATTTTGCATGATGTACTCATGAATGGTTTGCCTTGGAAATGAACAGAGATCTTTCTGTCATCTTAAAGATTGCACCCAAGTACTGCATTTCAGACTCTTTTATTGACCATTAAGGCTTTTCTTCTAAGGGAGTCTTGCTTGTAGTAGTAGATAAAATGGTCATCTGAAATTAAATTCACCCATTCCAGTCCATTTTAGTTCACTGATCCCTAAAATGTTGATGTTCACTCTTGCCATCTCCTGTTTGACCACTTCCAATTTACCTTGATTCATGGACCTGACATTCCAGGTTCCTATGCAGTATTGTTCTTTATAACATCAGACTTTACTTTCACCACCAGACACATTCAAAACTGGGTGTTGTTTCTGCTTTGGCTCAGCCTCTTCATTCCTTCTGGAGCTATTTCTCTGCTTTCCTCCAGTAGCATATTGGGATCCTACTGACCTAGAGTTCATCTTTTAGTGTTATATCTTTTGCCTTTTCATGCTCTCCATGGAGTTCTCAAGGGAGGAATGCTGAAGTGGTTTGTCATTCCCTTCTCCAGTGAACCATGTTTTGTCAGAACTCTCCACCATGACCTGTTCATCTTGAATGGCCCTACACGGCATGGCTCACAGTTTCATTGAGTTAGGCAAGGCTGTGATCCATGTCATCAGTTTGTTTAATTTTCATAAACTGTACTTTTCATTCTATCTATCCTCTGATAGATGAGGATAAGAAACTTGTGGAAACTTCCTGATGGGAGGGATTGGCTGTGTGGAATACTGAGTCTTGCTCTGGTGGTCAAGGCCATACTCAGTAAATCTCTAATCCAATTTTCTGCTGATCGGCGGAGCTGTGTTCCCTGCCTGTAGTTTGGCCTGAGGTCAAGCTATGGTAGGAGTAATGAGAGTAAGGATGACTTTCTTGAAAAGGACTTTTGCCAGCACGCCATGGCTCCCAGGACTATTTTAGTCAGTACCCCTGACCCCACTGCAGGCATTGTTGACCCACACTTCTGCCAGAGACTTCAGACACTCACAGGGAAGTATGACTCATGCTCTTGTGAGGTCTCTTTCTTTCTTTCTCCTGGGTCCTGGTGTATACAAGGTTTTGTTTTGCCCACCAAGAGACTGCTATTTCCCCAGGCTGTGAAAGTTCTGTAATCAAATCCCACTGGCCTTCAAAGTTAAATTCCTTGGGGTTTCTCTGTCCATTAGCTGGACCCCCAGTTTGGGAAATCTGTTGTGGGCCCTAGAACCTTGGCGACAGTGCAAGAACTTCTTTGGTATAATTGTTCTCCAGTTCGTGGGCCATCTGCTCAACAGTGGAGCTAATGATCACCTCCTTCAAAAGGACTTATGCCACATGCAGCACATCGCAGGTCTGCTGCAGCCAGAACCCCTGTCCCTGCATCAGACACTGTTGACAAGTGCTTCTACAGAGGACACTCAAAGGCACCTCTGGCTCAGACTCTTGTCTGGTTTAGTCTCAGTCTCTATGCAGAGTACATCATGCAAAATGCTGAGCTGGATGGATCACAAGCTGGAATCAAGATTGCCTGGAAAAACATCAACAACTCAGATATGCAGATGATGCCACTCTAATGGCAGAAATCAAAGAGGAACTAAAGAACCTCTTGGTAAGGGTGAAAGAAGAGACTAAAATAGCTGTCTTGAATTTCAACATTCAGAAAACTAAGATCCTGGCATCTGATCCTATCAATTCATTTCAGTTCAGTCACTCAGTCATGTCCTACTCTCTGTGACCCCATGGACTGCAGCATGCAGTCCCAGTCCGTAACCAACTCCTGGAGCTTGCTCAAACTCGTGTCCATTGAGTTGGTGGTGACACGCAACCATCTCATCCTCTGTCATTCCCTTCTCCTCCTGCCTTCAATCTTTCTCAGCCTCAGGGTCTTTTCCAATGAGTCTGTTCTTTGCAGCAGGTGGCCAAAGTATTGGAATTTCACCTTCATCATCAGTGCTTCCAATGAATATTCAGGGCTGATTTCCTTTAGGATTGACTGGTTTGATCTTTCAGTCCAAGGGACTCTCAAGAGTCTTCTCCAACCCCACAGTTCAAAAGCATCAATTCATCAGCACTCAGCTTTCTTTATGGTCCAACTCTCACATCCATACATGACTACTAGAAAACCACAGCTTTGACTAGACAGACCTTTGTTGTAAAAATATTGTCTCTGCTTTTTAATATACTGTCTAGGTTGTTCATAGCTCTTCTTCCAAGGAGCAAGAGTCTTTTAATTTCATGGCTGCAGTCACCATCTGCAGCAATTTTGGAGCCCAAGAAAATAAAGTCTGTCACTGTTTCCATTGTTTCTCCATCTATTTGCCATAGAGTGATGGGACCGGATGCCAAGATCTTAGTTTTTTGGATGTTGAGTTTTAAGACAGCTTTTTCACTCTCCTCTTTCACCTTCATTGAGAGGCTCTTTAGTTCTTCTTCACTTTCTGCCATAAGGGTGGTGTCATCTGCATATCTGAGGTTATTGATATTTCTCCTGGAAATCTTGATTCCAGCTTATGCTTCATCCAGCCCAGCATTTTGCATGATATATAGTCTGCATATGTGTTAAATAAGCAGGGTGATCTAGTCCTATGACTTCATGGCAAATAGAAGGGTAAAATGTGAATGCAGTTGTAAATTTTATTTTCTTGGGCTCCAAAATCACCGCAGATGATGACTGTAGCCATGAAATTAAAAGGCACTTGCTCCTTGGAAGGAAAGCTATGACAAACCTAGGCAGTATATTAAAAAGCAGAGACATTACTTTGCTGGGTAAGGTCCACATTACTTTGCTTTGACAAAAGTCAAAGTTATGGTTTTTCCAGCAATCATTTATGGATGTGAGAGTTGGATCATAATGAAGGCTGAGCACTGACAAACTGTTGCTTTGAATTGTGGTGCTGGAGAAGACTCTTGAAAATCCATCAGACTGCAAGGATATCAAATCAGTCAATACTAAAGGAAATCAATCCTGGATTTTATTGGAAAGACTGATGTTGAAGCTCTAGTATTTTGGCCACCTGATGCAATGAGCCATCTCATTGGAAAAGACCCTGATGCTGGGAAAGACTGAAGGCAATAGGAGAAGGGGGCAGCAGAGGATGAGATGGTTTGATTGAATTACTGACCCAATAGACATGAATTTCAGCAAACTCCAGGAGATAGTGGAGGACAGGAGAGCCTGGAGGGCTATAGTCCATAGTGTCATAAAGAGTTGGACACAACTTACTGACTGAACAACAACAATTAAGTGACTTAGCATGATCAGAAACTTATACTCAAAAGCAAGATCAAGAAAGCAAGAGGCACACTTAGCTATTAATGAACTTTCTAGTGAAATTTCAGTGGCACGCCACCCAGAATAGCACCTAGGATAACCTGAGCCTGCCACTGATTTATGTACCACAGTTGACCCCAAAGGATTATAAACTTCTTGTACTATGCTTTGGTTCATTCTGTCCTTTGTTCCCTTTGACTCTCTCAGTCCTTTCTTATTTTCAAATGTCATGAGAATGTGTACTGTTTAGCAGGTTATGAGAATTCTGCAAATGAGTCTGGGAAGGCAGTTTTAAGATTCACAACCTCTGTGGCATTAAAAAAAAATGCTAAAAAAGGAGTTGGAGTGGGTAGACCAGTCTACAATACCTGCATGTTTGTGGAGTAAGCTCAAGTAATAATAGTTTAACAAAATTATATAATATCTTAGTGATATATGCACTTTTAGTAGCAATGTGTACTTGTCTGATTATTTCTGTATTAGTTTATCCCCAAAGTAAAATACCTCTGTCAAAAGGAACTTTCTTAAAATTCTTGCCAAATTGCCTTTCATTTTTTTCTTTCATAAACACACAAACACACACACACACACACACACACACACACACAATTTATAGCCCCACCAAAATCACCTATTAATTTATGTTTTCTTACTTTCTAATTGAATCTGGTTACTATACATTTAATAAAATTCTTGACAATTTGATAGAACAAAAATATCTCTTCATTTTAACTAGTGTTTGTTTTTATTATAAGTCGCATGGATGCAAATCTTTCTAAATTATATATTTTATGCTTTTCTATTATTTAAATACTTTGCATAAATAAAATAGTATGGTGCTGAGTTAAGATTATTAACATTAGTAATTAGCACCATGTTTTATAAAAGTCATGATGGAGCTATTTTGGTACAGAAGGACATCATTTGCTCTAAACTACTATGTTTGGTAGGCTCTTGTACTTACTTTCAATAATTTTTACTCACTCTGCCTTTCCTCTCCAACTGAACTTGTGCATTTCTTTAGACATATCTCTTTTCCCCCATACATTCCCTACTTTATTAGTATTTTATAATCCATTTTGGATTAGCAAAAAGGAAAACAAATTTTATAATAATAGTGTAGAAAAACAAAGTAGTTTTGATTCTGAGTGACTATCTAGAGCTTTCTTTAAGTGTCTAGTTTATGAGCATTTGTGTATAGACAGTTTGGGATATAATGGACTATGCTTATCTCTTTTTCTGCTTATTGACTAGGATAACTGGATTTTTTTAAAATGATCTCATGATAATAGGAATATTACCAAAGTTTATGGGAATAAAAATCTAACAACAGAATTAGGAAGTCTATGATCATATTCAGGTAAACTAATTTGAAGAAAGGTATAATAAGATTCTCTTAATGTAACAGAAATTCTAAGATTGTTTTCTACTATTTGTAGCATCATTCCTTTTTTTTTGACTATCATATAGATAACCATTATGTGTGTACCATTAGGCACTGGTAATAGAAGAATGATTATAAAATAAAAAACCATGTAGTTTGGAAAGCAACTAGGAAAGAACTTATAACAATAAGGTATTCTTTGGACTCACTGTTGGCAAACTGTGTCATATGAGCAAACACAAAGAAATAAAATATGGAATCCTACCCTTGAGTTCTTTTCAATGATAGCAGATCTTCAAAATTGCAGACATCTATATAGAGGATTATCTAAAAATGAACCTATGCGGGGTTAACTCTACAGGGCATAAAGCTTTCATCATCATATGTAATACATATGGATAGCAAACTGTCAAAAACATAATCTCTAAATGCCAAGGGTGGTAAAATACTTGGCTTCAGTACTATATTATTTTCCATTTTTGAGAATACTAAGAAAACTTCTGGAACAACAAAAAAAATCAGGTTTTCAATAATATATTTTTTTGTTTGTTTGTCTGTTTGTTTTTGGTATGGACATGGTCAAAACTGCAATCCTAGCTTCTACTAACCTGGGCACTGGGTGATAACCCACAAACCATGGCTCCTACTCAGGCCCAGCACCAGGTCAACTATTACAGATCCATATTTTTGATCTAGCCCAGTGCCAGATCAGCCTCCAAGGATCTAGAATACAGATCAAATTCAGCAAACCCAGGCTCTTAGTCCACCTTAACACTGATCTCCCATAGCCTCAGCCTCTAGGTTAGTGCCCATAAAATTAGGTTCCTAGCCCATCCCAATACTTAACTAGAGCCTCTTAATTCAAATAATATGTCCACACAAGTGACAACTAGCACATGAGACCCCTGTGGACCCAGAATCCAGGGCCACCCACATAGACCCAAGTCCACCCATGTAGACTCAAGTCCACCCACATAGACCCAAGTTCCAGGGGTCTTGTCTGAAGACTCAGGTATCAGGCCTACCCTAGAAGACCTAAGCTCCAGATTGCTCCCACAGGAAGAAGCATCAGGCTGGTCCCCATGAACTCAAATCCAGGCCTTCCCACCTACTGACCCGGGTACCAGTCCTGCCTACTTAGGGATTCTAACATTAACTGTTCCTATAGACACTGCCAAGACAGACCAGTCAGAACCTCTGGATGGGCTGATTAGTGAAGGGCTTTGTCTGCCAAAGCCAATATGCAACAAATAGAAGAAGTGCTTACTTCCCAAATGCACAGACACCAAACTAAGATCACTGAGATCATGAATATCAAGAAAACATGACTCTACCAAAGGAAAGTAATAAAACTCTATTTATTTGACTGACCCTAATAAATAGAAGTCTATGAATTGTCTGACAAAGAATTTGGAAAAACTCTCTTAAAGAAATTCAAGAGAGGTAAAGGGTGCTTCATAATATTCTGAAGCTTGTAAAAATGTAAAATAGACTTCTAGTGCGATGGTAATAAATAGTGAACTATAAGGAAACACACACAGACAAGTAAATTAGAAAAATGAGAAATTCAAGAAATATGTCATTTTTAAATAGAAGAAGAAATCTTAGAGCTGAAGAATGTAATGACCGAACAGAAAACATTCAATAGAGATCTTGAAAAGTATACTCAGCCAAGCAGGCAAGAGAATTTGTGAATTGGAAGATAGATTATTGGAAGTTATTCAGTCAGAGGAGAACAACAACAATAACAAAAACAAAAAGTATTAAATAGAGTGAAGGGAGACTAAGTGAATTATGGAATACCATTTTTTTAAAAAATCTATACATTATTAGAGTCCCTGGAAGGAAGAGAAGGAGAAGATGGCACAAAGCTATTTTAAGAAAAAGGGCTAAGAATATTTCAAATCTGGGGGGGGGGGGAGATTTATATATTGATGTCCAAGAATTTAATAGATCACTCCCAAAATTTCAATCCAAAACAATCTTCAAATGACACATTATAATAAAACTATCTAAAATCAAAGACCAAGAGAATTTTTTAAAAAAGCAAAAGAAAAATAATAATAATAATAATTCTCACATATAAGGGAAATCCCTTAAGACTATAGAAAACTATAGTTTTCTCAGCAGAAAATTTATAGGGCAGGAGAGAGTAGGATGATATATTCAAAGTGCTTGAAGAAAATATGTGCCAACCAAGAATACTTGACATAGCAAACTGGCTTTCAGGAATGAAGGAGTGGCTACTATACCTACTTTACAAGAAATGCTACAAGGAATTATTTGAACTGAACTAAAAGGATGATATTTAATAATAATAAAACAAATATTTTAAAACATGCTGGTAAAGGTAAATATATAGTCCAATTCAGATTATTTTAATGTTGTAATATGGTGGCATCACAATCACTTACTTCTAGTATAAATGTCAAAGGACAAAAGTATTAAACAAAACTATAGATACAATAATTAGTTAATAGGTATACAATGAAAATGAGGTAAATTCTGACACAAAAATGTAAAACTGGGAGAGTAAGCATGTAGAATGTTTGTATGCAGTTGAAGATAAATTGTTATCAGCTTAAAATATACTGCTTTATCTATAAATTGCACTCTGTAAGCCCCATGATAACTGAGAAGTAAAAACTTTCAGTAGACAAACAAAAGGCAAAGAGAAGGGAACCAAAAATCATCATTACAGAAGACCAAAAATTCATAAGAAAGGCAACAAAGAGGTTTAAAAAGGGAACAAGAAACTACAGAAGAGCCAAAAACAATAAGATAGAATAAGCAAGTCCATATCCATCAATAGTCACTGTAAATCTAAATGAACTAAATTATCAAATCATAAAGCATAGAGTAGCTAAATGATTTAGAAAACAAGACCCAACTATATGTTACCTACAAAAGACTCAGTTCAGCCTTAAGGATATATAGAAGCTCAGAAATAAGGGGTTTCCATCTAATTGGGAACCAAAAAGGAGCATGGGTAGCACGGGTAGCTTGAGAGCATTTGTAGCTATACTTATGTTAAATGAAATTAAATTGAAGTAGAAAACTTTAACAAGAGACAAAAGAGATTACTACATAATTAAAATGGGGGGATTCAACAAGAAGATTATAACAATTCTAAATATATATATATATGTGTGTGTGTGTGTGTGTGTATGTGTATATATATATATATATATATATATACACCCAACATTGGAGCACTAAATATATTAAGAAAATAGTACCAGGTCTGGAAGGGAGAAATAGATAACAACACAATAATAGTAGGGGATTCCAGTATTCTACTTGCAACAACAGATATCCCATCCAACCAAAATATTAATAAGGTAATACTGAATTTGAATATACCTTACACAAAATGGTCCTAATATACATACATTCCACTTAATAGAAGTAGAATATACATTTTTTTCAAGTGCACCCAGAACATTCCCTGGGGTAGTTTATTCATCAAATTACAAAACAAATATTAACAAGCATTAAGAAGCAGAAATCATACCAAGTCTCTTTCCTGACCACAGTGTTATAAAATAAGAAATCAGTAACAGGAATAAGCTGGAAAAATAACAGATGTGTGGAAATTAACTGCCAGAACATCAGTGGCTCAAAGAACAAATCAAAGGAGATATTTTAAAAAGTATATTGAAATAAATGGGAACACAATATACCAGAACTTATGGGATGCAGTAAAACAGTGTAACAAGAAACAAGGTAATAGCAAAAAAAAAAAAAAAAAAAAAAAAAAAGAAAGAAAATTACATTAAGAAAAAAGAGAGATTACAAATTACAACTATACAACATAACTGTACATTTCAAAGGACTAAATGAAGCCCACGGTTAGCAGAAGGAAGGAAACAAGAGCAGAGCATAAATACATGGACTTCCCTCCTGGTCCAGTGGTTAAAGTTTCATCTGCCAATACTGGAGACGCAAGTTCAATCCCTGGTCTTGGAAAATCCCACCTGCAGCAGGGAAACTAAGCCTGTGCTCCCTAGCTATCAGGACTGTGCTCTAGAGCCCATGAGCCACAGCTGAGCCTGCACCCCCAGAGCTGGTGCTCTGCGAGGGAAGCCATCACGGTGAGATGCCTGTGGGACAGCTAGAACGGTAGGCCCTGCTCACTGCAACCGGAGACGGCAATGGCACCCCACTCCAGGACTCTTGCCTGGAAAATGCCATGGACGGAGGAGCCTGGTGGGCTGCAGTCCATGGGGTCGCTAAGAGTCGGACATGACTGAGCGACTTCACTTTCACTTTTCACTTTCATGCATTGGAGAAGGCAATGGCAACCCACTCCAGTGTTCTTGCCTGGAGAATCCCAGGGACGGCGGAGCCTGGTGGGCTGCAGATCATAGACAGTCTACTAAGATTGAATCAAGAAGGAATATGAAATGTGAACATATCAATAATGAGTAAGGTAACTAAATCAGTCACCACAACCTCCCAATAAAGAAAAGCCCAGCACCAACCAGATAGTTTCACTAAATTCTGTCAAATATTTAAGAAGAATTAAGGTCAGTCCTTCTCAAACTTGTCCAAAAAAGTTGAAGAAGAAGGAATATTCCCAATTCATTATATGAGGGCATCATTATTCTGTTATCAAAGTCAGAACAGGATGCTACACAGGAAGAAAACTACAGACCAATATCCCTGATGAATATAGATGCAAAAATTCTCAAGAAAATACTAGCAAATTAGAAGCAGCAGCAAATTAAAAAGGTCATACACCATCATCAAGTGGCATTTGTTCCTGGGATGCAGCACGGTTCAACATTAATGCAAATTAAAATGTGATATACAACATTAATGAAAATATAAAAATATATCATCATCTCAAAAGATGCAGAAAAAGCATGTGATAGAATTCAGCATTCATTCATGACCAAAAGTCTCAATAAAATGAGCATAGAAGGAATGTATCCTAACATAGTAAAAAAAAAAAAACTCCATCCATATACAATATGCCCACAACTAATATCATACTCAATGGTGAAAAGCTAAAAGCATTTTCTCTAAGATCAGGAGTAAGACATTTACTCATTTTGTATATGAAAGTCCTAAATAAAGACACTAACAAAATGAAAAGACAATGAACATATTATATGACTGATAAAGGATTAACATCTAACATAGATAAACAGCTCATACAACTCAACATCAAAAAAAAAAAAAAAAATAAAATGAGCAGAAGAACTGAATAAATGTTTTTTCCAAGAGGAAATGTAGATAGCCCATAAAAACATGAATGATGCTTACTTAACATTGCTAATCATAAGGGAAATGAAAATTAAAACCACAATGAGACGTTATCTCACACCTCTCATGGCTATCATCAAAAAAAAAAAAAAAAAAAAAGCACAAATGGCAAATGTTGGTGAGGATGTGGGGAAAAGGGAACCTTTATATAACTGTTGATGAGAATGTAAATTTGTGCAACATCTGTGGAAAACAGTATGCTTATACTGTTTCTTTAAAAAAAACCAAAACTAGAACTATCATATGTCTGTGCTGTGCTTAGTCTCTCAGTCATGTCCAACTCTTTGTGATCCTTTGGATGCAAAGGTTCCTCTGTCCATGATATTTTTCAGGCAAGAATACTGGAGGGGGTTGCCATTTCCTCCTCCAGGGGATATTCCCAACAGAGGTACAAACTGCATTTTCTGAATCTCCTTCATTGTAGGCAGATTGTTTACTGCTGAACCATCAGGGAAGGCCCCTGAACTACCATATGACCTAGTAATTCTACTCCTGGATATAGAACCAAACAACAAAGACACTAATAAAAAAAAAAAAAATACTGCATCCCAATGTTCATAGCAGCATTGTTTACAGTTGCTAAGGTATGGAAACATCCTAAGTGCTCATAAGCAAATAAATGGATAATGAAGATGTGATATATACACACCATGACATAACACTTAGAAGCAAAAAAGAACAAAAATTTGACATTTGCAACAACATGGATGGGCTTATAATTAAGCTAAGTGACTTAAGACAGAGAGAGAAAGACAAATACTATATGATACTATTACATATGAAAGACAAATACTTTATGATATTACTTATATGTGGAATCTGAAAAAATACAAGAAAATAGTGACTATATCTGTGAACAGACTTACAGACAGAAGACAAACTAGTGGTTACCAGTGTGGGGGTTGAGAGGGAAGGAATAATATATGAATGGGGACATGGGAGATACAAACCACTGGGTGTCAGATATTTTCAAGGATGTATTGTACAACATAGGAATATAGCCAATATTTTATACAAACTTTAAGTGGAAATTAACTTTTAAAAATTATATAAAGAAAAAAATTTTAAGAGTAGATATTGATTCCCCCATGAAAGGATTAATAAACATGAGCTACATGTTCAAAAAAATAAAATAAAATGGATAAAGGACATGAGACATTTTTTCAAAGGACATACAACATACAAATGACCAATAAGTACATGGAAAGATGTTCAGCATCACCAAACATCAGGGAAATGCAGATCAAAACCATAGTGAGATATCACCTCACACTTGGTAGAGTGATTTATCAAAAAGACAAGAGATAGCAAGTATTAGTGAGGATGTGAAGAAAGTGAACACTTATATCTCATTGGTAAGAATGGAAAACAGCATAAAGTTTCAAAGATATTAAAAATCAACTACTATGTGATTCAGCCATCCCACTTCTGGGTATATATTTCCTAAAGAAATTATATCAATGTTGAAGAGATATCTGTATCCCCAAGGTCACTGCAGCATTATTCATAATACTTAAGACATGGAGATGATCTATATGTCCAATGAGAAATAAGTGAAAACAATGTAGTATATGTACACAATGGAATATATACACAATGGAATATTGTTGTTGTTCAGTTGTGTTCAACTCTTTGTGACCCCATAGACTTCAGCATGCCAGGCTTCCCTGTCCTTCACCATCTCCCAGAGCTTGCTCAAACTCATATCCAATGAGTCAGTGATGCCATCCAACCATCTTGTCCTTTGTTGTCCCTTTCTCCTCCTGTCTTCAATCTTTCCCAGCATCAGGATCTTTTCTAATGAGTTGGCTCTCCACATCAGGTGGCCAAAGTATTGGAGCTTCAGCTTCAGTCCTTCTAATGAATAGTCATGATTGAGTTCCTTTAGGATTGACTGGTTTGATCTCGTTGCAGTCCAAGGGTCCAACACCACAGCTCAAAAGCATCAATTCTTCTGTGTTTAGCCTTCTTCATGGTCTAACTCTCACATTCATTCATGACTACTGGAAAAACCATAGCTTTGACTATGCGGACCTTTGTTGGCAAAATAATGTCTCTGCTTTTTAATATGCTGTCAATGTTTCTCATGGCTTTTCTTCCAAGGAGTAAGCATCTTTTAATTCCGTGGCTGTGGTCAGCATATACAATGATTTTGGAGCCCAAGAAAATATAAAAATGAAGGAAATCTTGTTTTTTTGCAGCATCTTAGTTTTTGAGAGCCTTATGATAAGTGAAATAAATCTGAGTTAAATACTGTATGTTTTCACTTATAGATGGAATCTTAAAAAAGCTGAAAGTGTTAGTCATTCAGTCATGTCTGACTCTTTGCGACCCCAGGGACTATAGCCACCAAGTTCCTGTGTCCAAGGGATACTCTATGCAAGAATACTGGAGTGAATTGTCACACACTTCTCAAAAAAAAAAAAAAAAGAAAAAACTTAATTTATAGAAATTTGTGGTTGTCAGTGGCTAGACAATGGGGAAAGTGGAAAGATGTTGGCCAAAGGGTACAATATTCCAGCTCTAAGATAAGTAAATTCTAAGGATTTAGTGTACATCACAGTGACTGTAAAAAAAAAATCCAAATGAACCAGATTACTGTGATGGTGCAGTCAGCCACCCAGAGCCAGGCATTCTGGAGAGTGAAATCATGTGGATTTTAGGAAGCATTGCTGTTAATAAAGCCAGTAGATGTGATGGAATTCCAGTAGGACTATTCAAAACTCTAAAGGATGACATCATCAAGGTGTTGCATTCAATGTATCAGCAAATCTGGAAGACCCAGCAGTGGCCAGGGGACTGGAAAAGGTCAATCCTCATCCCAATTCCCAAGAAGGGTAATACTAAAGAATGTGCTTACCATTGGACAATTCCGCTTATATCCCATGCTGGTAATTTTAATGCTTCAGCATTAAAAGAATCAAGAACTTCCAGATGCCCAAGCTGGGCTTAGAAATGGAAAAGGAACCAGAGATCAAATTGCCAACATTCTTGGATCATACAGAAAGCTAGGGAGACCCAGAAAAACATCTACCTCTGTTTCATTGACTATACCAAAGTCTATGACTGTGTGGATCATAATAAACTAGGAAAGCTCTTAATGAGATGGGAATACCAGACCATCTTACCTATCTTCTGAGAAACCTATATGCATGTCAAGAAGTAACTGTTAGAACTGTGTATGGAACAACTGATTGGTTCAAGATTGAGAAAGGAGTACAAAGGGCTGTCTGCTCTCACCCTGTTTGTTTAATCTATGCGCAGATAGAGGGGGAAAAGGTGAAGTAGTGACAAATTTCCTCTTCTTGGGCTTTAAAATCACTGAGGATGGTGACTGCAGCCTTGAAATCAGAAGACAATTGATTCTTGGCAGGAAAGCTATGACAAACCTAGACAGTGTGTTGAAAAGCAGAGACATTACTCTGCCAACAAAGAAAGGTCTGTATAATCACCACTATGGTCTTCCCAGTGGTTACGTATAGTAGTGAGAACTAGACCGTATAGAAGGCCGTGCACCAAAGAATTGATGCCTTCAGACTGGTGCTGGAGAAGACTCCTGAGAATCCTTTGGATAGCAAGATCAAACCAATCAATCTTAAGAGAAATCAACCCTGAATACTCATTGGAAGGACTGATGCTAAAGCTGAAACTCCAGTATTTTGGTCATCTGATATGAACAGCTGACTCATTGGAAAAGTCCTTGATACCCAAAAAGATTGAGGGCAGATGAAAAAGAGGGCATCAGAGGATGAGACTTCTGGATGGTTTTACTGATGCAATAGACATGAACTTGGGTAAACTTCAGGAGTTGGTGGGGTACAGAGAAGCCTGGAGTGCTGGTGTCCATGGGGTTTTAAGAGTCAGACAGGACTGGGTGACATGAACAACAGTGATGATAATTAGCATTGTTATATACTTGAGAAGTGCTTAAAGAGTAGATCTTAAATGTTATCACCATATACAAAAAAGTAATTATACAAGAGTATGGCAGTGTTAACTAACCTTATGGTGGTAATTACTTATATATATATGTGTGTGTGTGTGTGTGTGTGTGTGTGTGTAAACTCTTTACATTGCATGCTTTAAACTTACATATACATCAATAAAATCTTAGTAGAATTGGAAAAAGCTTTAAGAAAACAGATGTGATGTTTGCACAGATATGGTCTTTAAGATTATGAGTAATAAAATGCTTAACATTTTTCCTTATGATTTAATCCATACAGTTTGCTTTTTTAAAACTGACAGCTTAGGTACTCATAATTGGATTACAGTAAAGAATTTGTTTAAATAGGCAAAGCAGACTGTATACAAATAATTATTTTAAAACTCTGAAGAATGTAGTTTTAAACAGAGGTAATTCTGCAGCTTTTAGCTTTTGACCTCATTGAGCTTCTTAATAAAAATTGTGACTGAGAATTTTGAGAACTCTGAGTTACCCCATTAAGAGTAATTAGAAAATAAATTAGCTTTCAGAAATATGAATGTAAATTCTTTAACTGCTATTCATAAAGCTTTTTCATATAATTTAGCTTTTCTCATTGACACAAACCCTTATCCCTCCCTTTCTTCTTTGTATGCTAATTATAAATCATAAGGACAAATTGGATAATATGGTAAAATAAGCTAACCAATGGAAAAAGCCTTTTAGGAAGATTTTAAAGTAATAGAAAGCAAGGTCTTGCAAACAGCTCTTTTAGAAGAGGGACACAATTGACTTTATATTTTCAAAAGATCTTTTTATCTGTATTCTAGTTATAGGCATTCCTCTGATAATTTTAGAAATGAGATCTTTTGCATGATTCAGTCATAACTATGTAAACTTAGCAAGCTGTGGTCATATAATGAAATGAACTGTCACTATTTCAGTATATTAAATCCACACCAAAAGCAGTAACATATCTGAAACCTATTTTGATCTGCTAATAAAATATAGCTTTCCTTTGAATGTTTTAAAAGGTAAGAAACTACTACTTAATTAAAAACACATAAAAGTCACTGCATTTAAAATGTAGAGGTATACAAACTTTATATGTAATTAGCTCATTTGGTTAGAATACAATTTACCTAACAATAACTTATAAGGCACTTCCATATGCCAATTACTATTTCATACAATAATTTCAGTTTTACAGCTAATTCAACTGAGCTACAGAGAGTTTGTCATTTTTAACTTGGACCAAGAACTATGTCATCCATCTCAAATTCCTCAGCTGTAGTTATAATCCTGAGATGGAAGTTTAGACAAGTAAGAGAAAACTATCACTATCAATGGAAATAAAAAAGAAACTCAAAACACTTCTAACTCACACATTGTGCATTAAGAAAATTACATCTGGATACAAATACTAACATATTTGACTTTTAATTTACATGAAATTATAAAATAATGAATTATATTAATCCCGTAAACAAAAATAACTTAAAATATTACTTGGTTTTTTGAGCAGACTTCAACTAGCAATTCTGTTCCTGTTCTGCCTTCTTCCTGCAGTCCTTGATTTATCTTTCTTTTTAGTGCTTAGATTAACTTCTTAAGAATGGATATAGGTTTCTCTCATGAAATGTCATGTACAAATCTACTGTTGTTGATTTATCAAATAGAATAATATGAAATAAATAGTAATATTTGAAAAAATAATGTAGAGACTGAGGGTGTCATGGCCTATGTGATAAATCGTGCTAATGAAAGCAAGTGATGCAGAGCAATAATTATTAGTGACTTTAGTGAGCATATTGTTGAACCATATTGTTGGAACATCATAAACAAATTATAGAATCTAATTAATGATGGCACTAAGGCATCATAGGGAAATAGATGGGGAGACAGTGGAAACAATGTCAGACTTTATTTTTGGGGGCTCCAAAATCACTGCGGATGGTGACAGCAGCCATGAAATTAATAGACACTCCTTGGAAGGAAAGTTATGACCAACCTAGATAGCATATTAAAAAGCAGAGACATTACTTTGCCAACAAAGGTCCGTCTTTTCAAGGCTATGGTTTTTCCAGTGGTCATGTATGGATGTGAGAGTTGGACTGTGAAGAAAGCTGAGCGCCAAAAAATTGATGCTTTTGAACTTTGGTGTTGGAGAAGACTCTTGAGAGTCCTTTGGACTGCAAGGAGATTCAACCAGTCCATCCTAAAGCAGATCAGTCCTGGGTATTCATTGGAAGGGCGGATGTTGAAGCTGAAACTCTAATACTTTGTCCACCTCATGCGAAGAGCTGACTCATTGGAAAAGACCCTGATGCTGGGAGGGATTGGGGGCAGGAGGAGAAGGGGACGACAGAGGATGAAATGGCTGGATGGCATCACCGACTCGATGGGCATGAGTTTGAGTAAACTGAAGGATTTGTGATGGACAGAGAGGCCTGACGTGCTGCGATTCATGGGGTCGCAAAGAGTTGGACACGACTAAGTGACAACTGACTGACTGACTGAAGGCGTCATAAAATATACCTTCCTCCTTCTATGGTAAAATTTGAAATATATTAATGCTAATGTCTCATTCTTGAATCAGACTTACTTACTTGTAACGTCCTGTGGTTTACTAAATTCATTTTGCTTTTTCAGTCATGGTCTAACTTCGTGTTTTTAGTGACTACTATTTTAGGCAATACAAATTAGTGTATGGTTCTACTGATATTACAAATGTCATGGTCAAATTCTTTTTCTTTTGGATGAGAGTCAAAGTGTAAAAGAAGAAGTTTTTGTGTTAAAATTTCACTATGTGCATTTTCCTGAAAATGAATATTCTGAGGATCAACATAAAAAAAATGAGAATAGTTCCTCTTCTACTGCTTGTGACAAGCACATTGAAAGTAAAATGTTTGTACAGCATGAAATTCCAAGAGAGCAAAGTGCTCCTTTGATTGAGAGGTCAAATTGCTTTCAACTAAGGAACTGATTCAAAGAGAGAGAAAGTGTGTGTGTGTGTGTGTGTGTGTGTGTGTGTGTGTGTATGTGTGTGTGTGTGTGTGTATGTGTGTGTGTGCGCGGGCGCATGTGCACGCGCATAAAAACAAAAGCTTCTAAATAAGAAAGACCCGATGACTTTGAATATGCAAAGTGATATTCACAGGAATATAGAAAAGGGTAGAAGTTTCAGAAAATCTCTAACTCTTTCATGATCTTTCTGCTTGATCATTTTGACACCAGTGCATTTCCAGACTATTGTTAAACCCTGAGACTATTGTGAGTGACTCTAAGCACTTTATTTTCTTAAACCTAGAGTTCAAGGATTCTATTTGCATCTAGTAAATTCAGTTCAGTATAGTGCATTTAGATTGGCATCTGGAATAAGAGTTTCAACATTCCAACAGACATTCAGTGGCAAGTCATGTGAGTGCTTTTATTCTTAATGAGAATGCACTTTACAACCATAAATGTAACAATACCAACTCTCACTGAAAATTTGGAGATATCCAAGGGATTCTCTACTATCTTTTGATCAAAGGGACCAGTGGCACTGACTCTCCAAATACATTCCACAGTAAATACTGTAAAAATTAGGTGTTTTTACTTTGCCTGTACATCTTGCCAGACAAAATAAAATTATCATGGATTATCTCATTTATACTTGTAATCAGTCAGTTCAGTCTCTCAGTCATGTCCGACTCTTTGTGACCCCTGACTGCAGCACTCCAGGCATCCCTGTCCATCACTAACTGGCTGGCTCAAACTCAAGTCCATTGAGTCAGGAATGCCATCCAACCATTTCATCCTCTGTCACCCCCTTCTCCATTTGCCTTCAATCTTCCCCAGCATCAAGGTCTTTTCCAATTAGTCAGTTCTTCTCATCAGGTGGCCAAAGTTCTGGAGATTTAGCATCAGTTCTTCCATTGAATATTCAGAACTGATTTCCTTTAGGATTGACTGGTTTGATCTCTTTGCTGTCTAAGGGACTCTCAAGAGTTCTTAACCTCTATGCTAAACTAGGAATCAATTCCTTTAACAATTTAAACATTCCCCAAAATATTTGAAATGATGAATAGTAATGATTTAGTTATTTGTTTTATTCATATACCTTAGAAGAGGATATTCCATAATTCAAAAAATATACTGAATGGTTATGTCAAATACTATGCTAGGTGCTAGAATAATTCACTGATAATCATAGGGAACTGGTAAGGAAACAGGTGAGTAAAAATTATAGGAATTTCTAGGTTCTTGACTGAGAACTCCACATAATAGAACAGTTAACAGGAGTAAAACAAATTTAATTATATACACAAGTATACACAAGTATGAGGCACAAACACAACCAGGCAATTAAGTCTTAAATATCATCTTGAGCTCAGAAAAGGATAAGGGTCTGAGGTCTCAAAGGGAATGAAAGGAGCTCACAGGAAGATGAGAAAAAATTACATATATATATATATATATAATTATATATATATATATATGTGTGTGTGTGTGTGTGTGTATATATATATATATATATATATATTTGGTTAACAAATGCTTGTCCTGCCATGCACATACCTCTCTGTGATGAAAAATTTATCTCTGGTAACAGCTTTCTTCCTGGTATAGGGCCCCCTTTTAGGCTCTTAATAGAAAAGTTTAAAAAAAAAAAAAAAAAGCTTTTCCTGAGTTTGCTGGGTCTTCATTGGCCTCAGTTCCACATGCCACAGTGGCATATTTTCAGGTGACACATTCTGCTACCTTCACATTTCTGCTGAGGTAGTATCAACAGTCTTGCCTTTTAATAACTGATTTGTTACTCATTCTTTCCCAATTATTTTTATATAAGAATGATACTTCAAATATTAAGAAAAAGTATTAACTTATGGAAGGCTTTTTAAAAATTGCTGTTGCAAATTTGGTTGAGGCTATTCATTTATGCATTCAAGAAATATTTGCTTAGAGTCAATTATGTGGCAATAACTTTGCCCTGGGAACACTAACTCAGAAACAGAAATAAGATCTAGCTATCACTGAGTTTTCTGTCAGTGAGGAGTCAGTTGATATTAGAAGGCAGAGTTAACTGAGTATTAACTCTGATAATATTGATAAATTGATATTAGAAGGCAGAGTTAACTCAGTATATGAGCCTGGGGATTAGAAATGATTTCTTTGAAAAGTGAAGCATTAAGTTAAAATCTAAAGAAAATACATGTGAAGGATGGGTTAAGTGTGAAGATTAGAAACAAGAAATAATGTAATCTGGAAAGGTCTTTAGGTAGCTCAAGATAAACCATAGCATGATTAAAGAAAAGAAAATTCTGTCTGGAATGTAGAGGGCATGCAAGAACATGGAAGTAGATGAGATTGGAGAGGAAGGAGAAGGCTGTATCATGCAGGATTTTTAGGCCATATATTTTGGATTTCAATCTAAAATCTTACTATATAGGGGGTTGTTGGCCATGAAAATTTTGTTGTAAAATAAAAGCAATGGCACACTATTAACAGGTAAGCACCATTTAATCTGTTAAAAGATCACTGTGGTTAAAGATAGAAAATTAAAGAGTGAACCAAGATTGCCTGTAGGGTGAACCTTAGGAAACCTATTACATTACATAGGAGACAGTAATAGCACATTGACATCAAAGATTGAAAACTTTAGGTGGATATGAGAAGTTTTCTGTAGGAATTAAATTCAAGATTTTTTTGAGGGATTAAACACAGAAAGGCAAGGAAGATGGGCAGGCTCAAAGGTGACCCCCTAGTTTCTGTGTCATGAAACTTGGTGCAAAATTGTGCTATTCCCTGGAATTATATACAGGAAAAGGCCAGGTATGGGCCGGGGGGCCACAAATAGAATTCCATTTTGGAATGTTACATTTAAGGCACTTTTAAAATTGCAAGTACAGATGTTGTCTGAGCAGTAGGACACAGACTCAGGAGAGAAATCTGGGCAGGAAATACAATATACTAGCCATTGGACATATTGATGGCAACTGACTTGTTGACATATGACAATAGCCAATATATTTGAAATTATATTAAAAAGACATTATTTCTCAATTGCTTCATTTGCAAATATTTCTCCCAATAAGTGGTTCTGGGAAAATGGGACAGCTACATGTAAAAGAATGAATTTGGAACACTACTTAACACCATAAACAAAAATAAACTAAAAATGGATTAAAGACCTAAATGTAAGCATGGTTTCCTGAGGAAACCATAGGAAAAACACTTTTTGGTATAAATCACAGCAAGATGTTTTCTGACCTACCTCATACAGAAATGAAAATAAAAATAAACAAGTAGGGCCTAATACAATTTAAAAGTGTCTACAGAGCAAAGGAAACTGTAAACAAGATTAAAATACAACTGTCATCTCAATATCAGAACAGTTCAGTTCAGTCGCTCAGTTGTGTCTGAATCTTTGAGACCCAATGGACTGCAGCACTCCAGGCCTCCCTGTCCATCACCAACTCCTGGAGTTTACTCAGACTCATGTCCATTGAGTAGGTGAGTCCATCCAGCCATCTCATCCTCTGCCGTCCGCTTCTCCTCCTGCCCTCAATCTTTCCCAGCATCAGGGTCTTTTCCAATGAGTCAGGTGTTTGCATCAAGTGGTAAAAGTATTGGAGTTTCAGCCTCAATATCAGTTCTTCCAATGAATATTCAGGACTGATCTCCTTTAGGATGGTCTGGTTGGATCTCCTTGTAGTCCAAAGGACTCTCAAGAGTCTTCTACAACACCACAGTTCAAAAGCAACAGTTCGTTGGCGCTCAGTTTTCCTTATAGTCCAACTCTCACATCCATACATGACTACTGGAAAAGACATAGCCTTGACTAGACAGACCTTTGTTGGCAAAGTAATGTCTTTGCTTTCTAATATGTTGTCTATATTGGTCATAACTTTCCTTCCAAGGAACAAGTGTCTTTTAATTTCATGGCTGCAGTCACCATTACGGTGATTTTAGAGCCCCCCAAAATAAAGGCAGGCACTGATTCCACTGTTTCCCCATTTATTTTCCATGAAGTCATGGGACTGGATGCCATAATCTTAGTTTTCTGAATGCTGCCATCATCCAAAAAACAATAAATACTGGAGACAGTGTGGAGAAAAGGAAACCTTCTTCCACTGTTTTTGGGAATGTAAATTGATACAGCCGCTATGGAAAACAGTATGGAGTTTTCTTAAAAAATAGAACTACAATCAGCTCATCAATTCCACTATTGGGTATATATATATACTAAGAAAAACATAATTCAAAAAGACACATGTACCCCAATGTTCATTGTGCACTATTTACAATAGCCAGGATATGGAAACAACCTAAATATCCATCAAAGGACAAATATAGATGATGTGCACATATATACAATGGAGTATTCAGTAAGTTCAGTCACCTACTCGTGTCCAACTCTTTGCGACCCCATGAATTGCAGCATGCCAGGCCTCCCTGTCCATCACAAACTCCCAGAGTTTACTCAAACTCATGCCCTTCGAGTTGTTGACTCCATCCACCCATCTCATCCTCTGTCATCCCCTTCTCCTCCTGTCCCCAATCCCTCCCAGTATCAGGGTCTTTTCCAATGAGTCAACTCTTCGAATGAGGTGGACAAAGTATTGGAGTTTCAGCTTCATCATAACTCTTACCAATGAACACCCAGGACTTATCTCCTTTAGGATGGAATGGTTGGATCTCCTTGCAGTCCAAGGGACTCTCAAGAGTCTTCTTCAACACCACAGTTCAAAAGCATCAATTTTTCAGCACTCAGCTTTCTTCACAGTCCAACTCTCACATCCATACATGACCACTGGAAAAACCATAGTCTTGACTAGACGGACCTATGTTGGCAAAGTAATGTCTCTGTTTTTTAATATGCTATCTAGGGTTGGTCATCACTTTCCTTCCAAGGAGTAAGTGTCTTTTAATTTCATGGCTGCAGTCACCATCTGCAGTGACCTTGGAGCCCAAAAAATAAAGTCTGACACTGTTTCCACTGTCTCTCCATCTATTTCCCATGAGGTAATGGGACCAGATGCCATGATCTTAGTTTTCTGAATGTTAAGCTTTAAGCTAACTTTTTCACTCTCCTCTTTCACTTTCATCAAGAGGCTTTTTAGTTCCTCTTCACTTTCTGCCATAAGGGTGGTATCTGCCTATCTGGGGTTATTGATATTTCTCCCGGCAATCTTGATTCCAGCCTGTGCTTCTTCCAGCCCAGCGTTTCTCATGATGTACTCTGCATAGAAATTAAATAAGCAGGGTGACAATATACAGCCTTGACGTACTACTTTTCCTATTTGGAACCAGTCTTTTGTTCCATGTCCAGTTCTAACTGTTGCTTCCTGACTTGCATACAGGTTTCTCAAGAGGCAGATCAGGTGGTTTGGTATTCCCATCTCTTTCAGAATTTGCCACAGTTTATTGTGATCCACACAGTCGAAGGCTTTGGCATAGTCAATAAAGCAGAAATAGATGTTTTTTTGGAACTCTCTTGCTTTTTTGATGATCCAGCGGATATTGGCAATTTGATCTCTGGTTCCTCTACCTTTTCTAAAACCATCTTGAACATCTGGAAGTTCCTGGTTCACGTATTGCTGAAGCCTGGCTTGGAGAATTTTGAGCATTACTTTACCTGCATGTGAGATGAGTGCAATTGTGCAGTAGTTTGAGCATTCTTTGGGATTGCCTTTCTTAGGGATTGGAATGAAAACTGACGCTTTCCAGTCCTGTGGCCACTGCTGAGTGTTCCAAATTTGCTGGCATACTGAGCGCAGCACTTTCACAGCATCATCTTTCAGGATTTGAAATAGCTCAACTGGAATTCCATCACCTCCACTAGCTTTGTTCATAGTGATGCTTTCTAAGGCCCACTTGACTTCACATTCCAGGATGTCTGGCTCTAGGTGAGTGATCACACCATTGTGATTATCTGGGTTGTGAAGATCTTTTTTGTACAGTTCTTCTGTGTATTCTTGCCACCTCTTCTTAATATCTTCTGCTTCTGTTAGGTTCATACCATTTCTGTCCTTTATTGAGCCCAACTTTGCATGGAATATTCCCTTGGTATCTCTAATTTTCTTGAAGACATCTCTAGTATTTCCCATTCTATTGCTTTCCTCTATTTCTTTGCATTGATCTCTGAGGAAGGCTTTTTTATCTCTACTGGCTATTCTTTGGAACTCTGCATTCGAATGGGCATATCTTTCCTTTTCTCCTTTGCTTTTTACCTTCTCTTCTTTTCACAGCCATTTGTAAGCCTCCTCAGAAAACCATTTTGCCTTTTTGCATTTCTTTTCTGTGGGGAAGGTCTTGATCCCTGTCTCCTGTACAATGTCACGAACCTCCGTTCATAGTTCATCAGGCTCTCTATCAGATCTAGTCCCTTAAATCTATTTCTCACTTCCACTGTATAGTCATAAGGGATTTGATTTAGGTCATACCTGAATGGTCTAGTGGTTATCCCTACTTTCTTCAGTTTAAGTCTGAATTTGGCAATAAGGAGTTCATGGTCTGAGCCACAGTCAGCTCCCAGTCTTGTTTTTGCTGACTGTATAGAGCTTCTCCATCTTTGGCTGCAAAGAATATAATCAACCTGATTTCAGTGTTGACCATCTGGGTAATGTCCAGCCACTAAAAGGAACGAAATTGGATCATCTGTAGAGATGTGGATGAACCTAGACACTGCCATTCAGAGTGAAGTAAGTCAGAAAGAGAAAAATATTGTATATTAACACATATATGTGGAATCTAAAAATGAGGTACTAAGGAGCCTATTTGCAGGGCAGGAATCAGAAGCACAAAAATAGAGAATGGTGATGTCGATGCAGTGGGGGAAAGGAAGGGTGGGGTGAATTAGAGATTAGGATAGATATATGTTCACCACTATGTGTAGAATAGACAGACAGTGGGAAACTTCTGCATGAGGCAGATAACCCAACTCAGGGCTCTGCAGTGACCTGGATGGGTGGGACTAGGGTGGGGAAGGGAGGTCCAGTATGGAGGGGATATATTTATAAACATAGCTGATTCCCTTTGTTGTACAGCAGAATCTAACACAACATTGTAAAACAAGTATACTCCAATTTTTTGAGAGACATTGTTTGACTTTAAAGAGAAGTTTTGAGGATAGGCTAAGATGGAAATAGGGTTTTCCTAGCTATTCACACTTCCTAGTAATCATTTCAGATCAGTTCAGTCTCTCAGTCGTGTCCAACTCTTTGCGACCCCATGAACCGCAGCACACCGGGCCTCCCTGTTCATCAGCAACTCCTGGAGTCCACCCAAACTCATGTCAATTGAGTCAATGATGCTATCCAACCATCTCATCCTCTGTCATCCCCTTCTCCTCCCACCCTCAAGCTTTCCCAGCATCCGGATCTTTTCCAATGAGTCAGCTCTTCACATCAGGTGGCCAAAGTATTGGAGTTTCAGCTTCAACATCAGTTCTTCCAGTGAACACCCAGGACTGATCTCCTTTAGGATGGGCTGGTTGGATCTCCTTGCAGTCCAAGGGACTCTCAAGAGTCTTCTCCAACACCAAAGGTCAAAAGCATCAATTCTTCAGTGCTCAGCTTTCTTAATAGTCCAACTCTCACATCCATACATGACTACTGGAAAAACCATAGCCTTGACTAGATGGACCTTTGTTGGCAAAGTAATGTCTCTGCTTTTTAATATGCTATCTAGGTTGGTCATAACTTTCCTTCCAAGGAGGAAATATCTTTCAATTTCATGGCTGAAATCGCCATCTGCAGTGATTTTGGAGCCCAGAAAAATAAAGTAAGCCACTGTTTCCACTCTTTCCCCATCTATCTGCCATGAAGTGATGGGACCAGATGCCATGATCTTAATTTTCTGAACATTGAGTTTTAAGCCAACTTTTTCACTCTCCTCTTACAATTTCATCAAGAGGCTCCTTAGTTCTTCTTCACTTTCTGCTATAAGGGAGGTATCATCTGCATATCTGAGGTTATTGATATTTCTCCCAGCAATCTTGATTCCAGCTTGTGCTTCCTCAAGCCTAGCATTTCTCATGATATACTCTGCATATAAGGTAAATAATCAGGGTGACAATATATAGCTTTGACACACACCTTTTCCTATTTGGAACCAGTCTGTTGTTCCATGTCCAGTTCTAACTGTTGCTTCCTGAGCCAGGCTTCAGCAATATGTGAACTTCCAGATGTTCAAACTGGTTTTAGAAAAGGCAGAGGAACCAGAGATCAAATTGCCAACATCCGATGGATCATCAAAAAAGCAAAAGAGTTCCAGAAAAACATCTATTTCTGCTTTATTGACTATGCCAAAGCCTTTGACTGTGTAGATCACAATAAACTGTGGAAAATTCCTAGTAATAAATGAATATATTTGGACAATTCTGGATATTCTTTTTGCAGAGTAACATGCTCTTAAGCTTCTGGATGTAGTAAGAATAGCATATCACAGGTTTACCACATTTGAAACCAGTCATTACATATCTGCTAATAGTTTTTAAGTTTGAAATCCTACCTGTTGTGTAAAATTATTTAAAAACATACAGAAAAAATATGACTTATTTTTAGCTTGATGACAAATTTGCATAAATAAATCACACTGGGCATTCAGGTATTTATATTCATATCCTGCACTTTACTACAAACTGGATATGGGAATCAGGTAGGGGCCTGAGAGGTTAGAAATTTGAGGCACGAAAAACAATGAATTTGTGATTTAACCTGGACAGTCAAGGGTGAAATTAAATAGATTACAGAAGTGCTTTTCCAAGGTACAGTCATCATCAGCTAACCTGTCTTTCCTGTGGCAGACAGATTATCCATAGACCGTAGAGAACAGGATCACCTAGCCCCCAAATTGCTTTCTAGTTTTCACTTTGATCTCCACGTGTATATGTGCATACCTAATACATCCTGGCTGTTTCATTCAAATTTACTTTTTTTCTGAATATACTTACAATTAAAAATACTTTGTGCATTTCAAAACTAATTATAGTTTCACAAGGACATCATTTCAAAGCAAACACTGTTGTGAACAATGTTATTAATAGATTATTTTTATGTATCTGACTAACGTCTCTACATTAATGTTGTCTCAATTTTTTTAACCACTTATGTTTTGATTCAGAATAAATAAAATTTATTCATTTATTTGGGCATGAAAATATCTTATGTGGCGTTTTGGAACCTGCTAAAAGAATAAAGCTGAGTTAAAATCATCCTTTAAAGGGGTCTGACTGGGAGGAACTGTACCTGCACCTTTACTCCTGGGCTGTTTCTGTTGCTAAGGATGTAATGAGAACAGAGACTTCTGAGTGCACTCCTGGAGAGATGGTCAATGAGAGATTGCAGCTGGGCTGACTGTAGTTCAGACAAATTCAACAAACATTCTTTAACGATCCACTCTGGTTGAATTCTGAGGTTACTAAGATAAATATGACACAGACTTGGTCTGAAGGAGCTCTCATTAGAGAAAGAAAAATTACTAACATATTTTTATGAAGTAGTTTTTTCCAGTGGACTACAGTGTATATTGGTAGCTCAGCTGGTAAAGTATCCACCTGCAATGCAGGAGACCCCGGTTTGATTCCTCAGTTGGGAAGGTCCCTGGAGAAGGGACAGGCTACTCACTCCACTATTCTTAAGCATCGCTGATGGCTCAGACAATAAAGAACCCACCTACAATGTGGGAGACCTGGGTTTGACCCCTGGGTTGGGAAGATCCCTTGGAGGAGGGCATGGCAGCCCACTCCAGTATTCTTGCCTGGAGAATACCCATGGACAGAGAAGTTTGGTGGGCTACATTCCATGGGGTCATGAAGAGTTGAACACAACTGAGTAACTAAGCACAGCCCAGTGTATACTGAGGGCTTCCCAGGTGGCATTAGTGGTAAAGAACCCACCTGCTAATGCAAGAGATGTAAGATATGTGGGTTCGATCCCTGGGTTGGGAAGATCCCATGGAGGATGGCATGGTGACCTACTCTAGTATTCTTACCTAGAGAATCCCATGGACAGAGAAGCTTGGTGGGCTACAGTTCATGGGTTCACAAAGAGTTAGACACCACTGAAATGATTTGACATGCTTACACAGTGTATATTGAAGGAATGCAAAGAAGATGCATTTAGTTTAGACCAACAAGGAAGATTTTCTAGAAGAGGTGATGCTTTGCCAGGTTCTTGGAAGAGAAATAAAAGTTAACCAAGGGAAGAAGAGGAGGAAGGGAATTTCAGCAGATGTCACAGCAAACATAAATTTGGTTTGCTATGGCTACAAAATGAGCAAAGAAGAGTGGAAAGGGTAAGGGAGGTAGGGCTGGAATATGGAGACTCATACTTGACTTACCTGAGCAGAAAAAGTCTATACATAAATATAATAGTAACCAAATGATGAGTGGTTGTTGTATATGTATACCCAAGTTTCTCCATCATTCATTTCCCTTTATCCTGCCTGCCTATAAAGTTATTGATTAAATATCTATTCCTCTACCAATACTTAAATGAAAATTCACTGCACTTTTTCTCTACTTTGCAGCTATGAGGATTTTAACTGAGGCAGTAACCCTATATATAAATATTATATGTACATTTAGATTGTTGTTTAGTTGCTAAGTCATGTCCAGCTGTTCTGTGACACTGGGCTCACCATGCTCCTCCATCCATGGGGTTCTCCAGGAAAGAATACTGGAGTGGGTTGCCGTTTCCTTCTCCGTGGATCTTCCTGACTCAAGGATTGAGCCTGTGTCTCCTACATTGGCAGGCAGATTCTTTATCATTGAGTCACTGTGTGTGTGTGTGTGTATGTCTGTGTGTGTGTGTGTAAGTGAGGGAGGCAGGGAGAGGGAGGAGGAAGAGAGAGGGAAAGAAGGAGAGTGGGAAGAAGTAAAATAGTATTGAATAGTAACTACTCTTTGAAATACAAATGGAAGGCATGATTCATAATCCAGGAATTGCTTCTTGTAAGAATTGGTCGTGTTTCATTTATTCTTTCCACAAATTGCCTCTGCCTTTTTGTGTATCCCATTTCTACTCACAGCAGGCATTGTCTCTAATTTAATCATTTGTGTTGTTGATGATCATATTAAACAACTGACTTACATAGACAACATTGTGCCATAATTTTGTGGTTGTTTATGAGTTTTTCCTTTATCTGACCCCTTATCATCCCCACCTGAGATCTGTGAAGAAAGGAGTTGTTGATTTTTAATTCCCATATTCAGCACATAGTAAGCTATCTACCAGTTTGACTGAATAATTTTTGTATTTACAGATGAATAAAAAGCTACATGAACAGATATGAGAACTCAGTAATAAAATTTAAATTTTCACTGGGATATAAGAAAGTTTTGGTGGAACAGGTGAAGTCTAATTTTATGAAGAATAACAGACTTGCCAGGCAGTAGAGGCAGAAATGACTTTAGGTAACAAAGCTGCCTTAATAATACAAGATGTAATCCTAGCAAGAGTAAGGGCTCTAAGGTGACTAAAGGGCATAGTGCTTAATAAGTAAACAATGTTGAGACTGTGACACCCTCTGAATGATATCCTAAAACATTTTTCTTCACTCCAAAGGAAACATAAGTGCTTTTGTGCAGAGAAGTGCCATTAATTCACCTTTGATTTGGGTGCACAAAAATTATTCTCATGAAATGAATGGATGAATGCAGGATGAGAACAAAGTTTCCAGGGGATTAATGAGGGAACCACTGTAAGAGTAGAGGTTGAAAACAGTGAGGAGTTGCACTATGTCAGGGGGTGTAAGAAGGAAAGGATGGAGTGTGGTGAGATATTTTAGATATAAAACCACTGTGACCTGAAACTCCTTGAATATTGACAAGGACAAAGAGAGAAAAACTGGAGATTTCAGATATTGTAAACTTTACATGAGAGAACACACATCTTACAATATAGAACAGTGCTTGCCAAAGCCCTTATTATTCACACCCATGTACATAATGGCAGAATTTTAATACATGGCATCCAGTCCCATCACTTCATGGCAAATAGATGGGGAAACAGTGGAAACAGTGGCTGACTTTATTTTTCTGGGCTCCAAAATCACCACAGATGGTGATTGCAGCCATGAAATTGAAAGATATTTCCTCCTTGGAAGGAAAGTTATGACCAACCTAGACATCATGTTAAAAAGCAGAGACATTACTTTTCCAACAAAGGTCCATTTAGTCAAGGCTATGGTTTTTCCAGTGGTCATGTATGGATGTGAGAGCTGGACTCTGAAGGAAGCTGAGCGCCAAAAAATTGATGCTTTTGAACTTTGGTGTTGGAGAAGACTCTTGAGAGTCTCTTGGACTGCAAGGAGATCCAACCAGTCCATCCTAAAGGAAATCAGTCCTGAGTGTTCACTGGAAGGGCGGATGTTGAAGCTGAAACTCCAATAATTTGGCCACCTGATGTGAAGCGCTGACTCATTGGAAAAGACCCTGATGCTGGGAAAGATTGAGGGCAGGAGGTGAAGGGGACAACAGAGGATGAGATGGTTGGATGGCATCACTGACTCCATGGACATGGGTTTGGGTGGACTCCGGGAGTTTGTGATGGACAGGGAGGCCTGGCGTGCTGCAGTTCATGAGGTCGCAAAGAGTCGGACACGACTGAGTGACAGAACTGAACTGAACTCTTGAAATCATCTTCCAAATAACACACCTGCTTGGATGACTTAAGCCAATTTATGTTTCAATCACTGGAACATTCCATATACATTTAACCGCATGACACAACCCTGTCAGGCTGGCCAAGTATCTCTTGCGAGAGCACTTTATGTCTCAGAAATATACTTTTGACATCCTTCAGGCGAAGCCTTCACATTTTAATTATCATGGATATTATAGTTCATGATACTATTTATATGTTCATTATCCACGCATTAACAGTTCTTGAAATAACAAATTAATCACTACTGATTGACAGGCAGTATTCTTAAGGTTTGTTCAACACAGAGATAATAGACAACTGATATGTAATTTTATTTACTTTTTCATAGGACACATAGGTGTATTGTATATTATATTCAATTTGATCTGCAATTTTTAAGATGTGAGTGACATACATTATCAAATTAACTTGTTCATACTGTGTTTGAATTATAAAAGTAAGGATTTTACATATTTCATTTCTGGAAATCGTTAGGTGTGATATATCTGTTATTGTACAATGCTATTTATATCTTTCAATCCTCACTAAATATACACATATATTCTTTCTTCCTTTCTTTCTTTTATTTTTCTGATCTGCTTCCATTGATGACTCTATACTTTTGACTACAGACTGGCAATATGAGGGTAAGATGACAAAAATAAAATCTCAAACCCCACAAACATTGCTTGTCTGTCTCTGTTTCATCCTCTTTAGAATATTATTAAAATTCTATTCACTCTTTTTAATTAGACCCTTTATCACAATTAAAGTCCAATTATGTTTGTTTCTGTTGTGAAGCTTTAATTACAATTTATCCTTGTTAATCATCCCTTTATGTCATTTCTTTGGGTTAAATTACCATCCCATTATCTCTGTCCTGAAAGACTTCCACTCTCCAGTGGTCTCTGCTGGTGTTTTCGAAGTATGGTTTGAACCATGTCATGGTCTATAAAGTGTCTTTGTTGCAATGTGGTAAGGAATCTGTGTAGTTCTTATGAACACTTTTTTTTTAATTAAAAAATTATTAACAGTAATGATGCATATTAATTTGATTATAGGATATTTATTTGTAAATGTCAGTACATATCACTGTGAATTTAATCTCAGGGTGAATGTCCCTGCAATAGCTACTTCTTACTTTGTCTTGTTTTCTCTTTAGATTGTAAACTAGCTCGAGGAGGACCACCAGCCACCATAGTTGCCATTGACGAAGAGAGTCGGAATGGTGAGTGAGATTTCTCTTTTAAAAGTGACCAAATCTAACAGGGATTTCTCATTTCAAACATATTTTTGATATATGTGGAAGCACTAAATGAAAGCCCCAAAGCAAATTCACTAACAGTTCTCTTTTAATTTCTTCCCTGTATGACTTTAATTTACACCATTCCCTGGAAATGCTTGGATTATATTATGAGAGACTCAGTGAATAGAAATGTTTAGTTTTGATTGCAGAGAAGTCACTTGATTCAGGATAAGTCCAAGAAGACATCTAGATACTGGCTAGAGCTTTTCTTTGTCAATAGGTAGATTCAGCTATCACATATACTGTTACCTAGTGCATTCCTCCAAAAGAAGTGAACCACAAGGTAAACTCTGCACTGTTAATTTCAATTTGCTACACTCTGGTTAGGATTAAGATCCATAGCCTATCATTAGGCATGGTGATTTAAGAAGTTACTGAGAAAACTGAAAAAGTTCTTGATAACAGAGAACCCAACAAAAGGTCTAGAACAGAGGAGAAAGTCTGACTTTTCACTCAGTCTGTCTGCCATAAGTAACATCTAATTCTTAATCTATATTAAGCACTCCAGCAATATAATTTTCTTTATCAAAACAAAAATTAGCACTTTTGTTCCCCAACACTCTCTTGGTCTCTCTAAACTTTACAAATAGTTAAAGATGCTACTCCTCTATTAGGTAAAAGTAAAATGGAAATCTCTTGAGTCTTGGTTTCTATTGCAAACTCTTCTAAATATGAGAATGTCCTTTAGCTCATTTTGTCTATTGATTCTGCAACAGACCTTCCACTATGTTTAATTTGTACTTTTATTTTACCATGTTGATGTCTTTTTAAAAAACAATGGCAAGTGGCTTATTAGAAAATGACTTTTCACTGCAATTCAACCTATATGTATCTTGAAAATTTCTATAGTATACATAATACCTGTATTGGTGTACTTAATCATAGATTTATTATGCTGTATTAGAAATATTTCTTTTCTTTCTTAGTAGAATCTGTATAAACATTTTAAATTCTTAAACATCTTTCACATCCTTTGGAATCAGCCAAAAAATGTCCACAATTCTCCTGGCCTCTGTTTAAACAAATTTAAGTGTTTATACTAAATTTTAGAAATGTTTTTAAAATTACACAGGTTTGATAGTTTATTTTTAAAAATTCAGTACTTATTGATGTTGAAAACATGTGAAGTTAATGTATTACTAAGATGTATTTAAATAAATTAGAAATAAGTTCTGTATGTGTCCTCAGAAAAGAAAAAAAAGTATATATATAATTACTATACCAGAAAATGTATATTTCACATGTAGAATTATGATTTATCCTTAAATGCTTTTCTATGAACAAATCTGCTTTCTAAATGTATTATAGTAAGAAAATAAAAGTTTACTTTTTAAACAGAGACACAAAATTAATGTAATAGAAAACTAACCTGTATTTTCTCATTGTTCACCAGTTCTCTTAAACATATAAGCTGAGCTGAACTAAAGCATTAATTTTACTAAATGGCTGTTTCAACATAATTCTACACAGAGCTTATTTTGCCAACCAGATAATTATAGCCACAGTAATATTTTACCTCTCCTTGTGCTGATTAGATGCCACTTTTTGAAGGAGCTTAGGAACTCTACAAAGATGTTGTCATAGCAGTGCTGCATGGCAGCATGTGGTGAAAGTTCAATATTTATATTTTAGAAGAATGTGACATGATGTAGTGGTGTAATGTTTTGCTCTTTAATTGGCATGTTTTGTAGAACCTGCCAACTACTCAAAAAGCTGCCAAAGTTTTTTGAGTGTCATCACAAGGAGTATAAATACCAATCTAGAGATTAAATGTATTACATTTTTGTTTCACATTAAATTTCTAAAAATACGGTGATCAAATGAAACTCTGCCAGATATTATAATGTAATGTGTAATCATACTTGCCTTAGAAGTCTAAAGGAAACAATGCATTAAAGTGTTTTCTTATTTTTCTTTAGACAAATCTGAGAAATTTCCCAAAAGGACAGTTAATTCTAGTCCTTCTCTTAAACTCTTAGTTTTTTTTTTTT
This sequence comes from Odocoileus virginianus, assembly GCF_023699985.2. NCBI lineage: Eukaryota > Metazoa > Chordata > Mammalia > Artiodactyla > Cervidae > Odocoileus > Odocoileus virginianus. The sequence continues at coordinate 38,502,529 of NC_069680.1, forward strand.
TCATGAAACTTTTTAATTGGCAGTAACAAAACATGAGGGTATCCTATTTTACTAGTGTAATAAGCACCTATTTTTAAAGGTTCTGGGCCTCTTAAAAGTAATGCATAGCAAATCCTTCATTAAGTCAAACTAGTAAGTTTGTGTGTCAATTTGTTCTTTGTTTACTTTATTGATGTTACTGCTAAACAATCTCCATTGTTAAATACATCCTCGAGTATAGCTTTTAAACAATTCAGGCCTTTTAAATTATATATTTAATTTTCTTATATAAGTCACCGCTGCTACTGCTAAGTCGCTTCAGTTGTGTCTGACTCTGTGCAACCACATAGATGGCAGCCCACCAGGCTCCCCCGTCCCTGAGATTCTCCAGGCAAGAACACTGGAGTGGGTTGCCATTCCCTTTTCCACTGCATGAAAGTGAAAAGTGAAAGTGAAGTCGCTCAGTCGTGTCTGACCTTTAGCGATCCCATGGACTGCAGCCCACCAGTCTCCTCCACCCATGAGATTTTCCAGGCAAGAGTACTGGAGTGATACAAGTCACTAAGATACATTTAAAGAATGTCCATTATTTGTTATATACATCTGCATATTTAAAAATTTTTATACTCTGTGGGAAATATTTCTTTTTTAAAATATGTATGTTAAATTTGTTTGCACATGTATATGTTTGAAATACTTAAAAATTTAATAGATAGAGATTCATAAACCTCTTTCTTACCCTAGGACCTGTTAGATTGTTCCCTTCCTTGGTCCTTGTCCTCAGCTGTATATTGATAACAGATTCATTTTCTCACCCTCAATCTGAAAAGTTCATTTTCATCAGAGCCACCAGAAAATCAAGCTTATGTGGTAAGGACCCAAAGTCAGCCCATTAAGAAAATCATATTGGCCCTTGATCACTGCCCGAAACCTCTAGAACTAGTATATAGGACATATTTAATGAGTAATTGCATTTAGAGGGGAGAATGTATAGTGAGAAACAGACTTAGAATATATTATTTGAAAATATCTAAATTTTTTTTCCAGAAAAGTTTATGTATACAGAAAAACCTGCACATGGACATGTACAGCAGTTTAATTCATAAATTTCCCAAATTTGGAAGCAAGCATGATGTCCTAGCAAGTAAACTATGGTGCATCCAGACAAATTCAAACTAAAATGAGCTTGATAGAAGCCATGAAAAGACATGAAAGTGATTTAAGTGCATATTACTAAGTGAAAAAAGCCAACCCAAAAAAAAAAAGCAGGGACTGTATGATTTCAACTATGGCATTTTGGAAAAGGTTAAAAATAAAAATGAAACAAATAAAAAGATTACTAGTTTCTAAAAGTAAGTAGGAGAAAGATAGGCAGAGCAAAAAGGAATTTTAGGGCAATGAAAACACTGCATTATATTTTAATGATGGATATATGTCATTATATATTTGTCCAAACCAATAGAATGCACAACACAAAAAGGAAATCAAAGGTAAACTGTGGACTTTGGGTGATTATGATGTGCTAATGTAGGTTCATCCTTGGTTAAAAAAATTGTACCATTCTAGTGAGTGATGTTGATAAAGCAGAACACTACACATGTGCAGGGTAAAGGGTATATGGAAAAATATACTCTCTCTGTACTTCCCATTGTGAAATTAGAACACTGCTCTAAAAAAAAAACTTTAAAAATATTTCTAGAAATACACTTTTAGGTTCACTGGACTCTGAATTGCCTAATGGCATTGAGTCCTTACTGGAAGGAGAAAGGCCAGGAACAGTTACACTAAAACTATTTAAATTTGCCTCTGGGTGCCAGCCAAGTCAGGGTCTTGGATGCTTTACAACAACTATGGAATGACATTCAAACAAACTTTGGAACAACTGGCTCAGGCTAACTCTCAGAAACTGGATAAATATACATAAGCAGTGCTGAGTTAAGGGGACAAGAAAACAATTTGAAATCATGGTTTGAATACAACACTATGACTGTACAAAAGTAGACAGGTTCAGAAGCAAAAGGATATCACTAAGTAAGTGAGAGATTTAGGAGGCAAATCTGTAAGTGTCTTTTATGGATTTGCAGTTAAAATATTGTGGACTCACAGGTAATTTGGGAAATGAAAGATAATGGAATGTATTCACATTATGAAGGGACCCATCAACAGAGGATGCCGCAGCTGATTTAATGAGAGTGTTTCCTAGTCCTTGTCAGGGTACATTTCAAAACCAAGTATAAGCTGGGTTGAGTATTACAGACCTTCCTGTGCTTCTAGGGAGGTAGGGGAGGTTATAGAAAGGAACAATGAATTCAATTGCTCACTCCTTCTGTGGAGATTCTCTGGCCCAAGCATGTAGCTTGGGGAGGGAAAGGAGGTTGGCTCTTCATTAGAAACAATTACGTTATTGAGGGGCATTTGCAAGTTGCTTGGTGTCGTGTTTTTCTTTCCATTGTCAAAAATCACTAAGCTTGGAAGAGCAGAAGATTAAATGTTTATGCTGATGTTCTTCTTTCCTTATAGTTACCAATTTCATATCTTTGGGTTATAGCAAAGGAGTTTGCCAAACTCTGCCTCGCATACCTCCAAAGGGTTGCAAGTAGAGTTTCACATATTCCTAGTAAAATAGATCTTGCATTCATGGAAAGATAAGTTTTGAAGAACCAATGTTTGTTTATGAATATTCCCAAGGTTTAAACAAAGTGTGATGTCATTTATATGTGTGTGTGTGTGTGTTCAGAACCATCTCTTTTTGCCAATGTTATCTTCACTCTTCTCTTTTTTTTCTCTAAAGAGAGCAAGGTCTAATCTGGCAGAAAAAAATCACAACAACAACTAGAGTGGAAGGATACTAAACTGTATGAAGTAACTCAGAGTAGAAAATGATGAGAACCGGAGATGAGAGATGACATAAGATGTTGGGAAGAGAGGGAACGGAGGAACCAACCTAGCAAGTTATCAGGCAGTCTGGATGACTGTTCTGTTGGGCTAAAGTCAAAGAGGGTGAAGATGCCACCAAGAGGTTAAAGGTGCTAGAAATTATACAGTAAGTGAAAAAAGGTTTCAATAGAGTTGCCACAGACAGAATCCTTGGCTCATATAAATGTTTTGGAGACTTGTTAGTAAAGATTGAAACACTTATCTGGGTCTGTCTTTAGTTCATGTTTCTTTTGATGTGTCGAGACAAGGATACAGCTTAAGATGTTTCCAGATTTAATTTCCTCTCTGTTCTATAACTATTTTAGTTATTTCAAGTATGAAATATAACAAAGTGTTGCCAACATAAGTTATATATTAAATAAAACCTGACATATAGGATACATTCTTAGATATTAAGCTTTTGAAAAATTGTAGAGTTTTACTCATGAAAATAAAAGGGAGAGAGGGATCTAGTACATATGTCCTATGGGAGGGGTTGTTTTAAGGGTTTGGTTTTAAACAGCTTGTAAAGGCACTTTTATCCTACTTCTATTCTGTGTTGTTGTCTTATAGCTACAGTAAACAGCATTAGTTTCCTTGATGGTTTTCACCAACAAACCCTAGAATTCTATTTGAAATATGGAAAAGTTAAAAATAAGTATGTATTCTGCTTCATAAATCTTTATGAAACATAGCAACTCTAACAATAGAAATTATACACATTATATGAAGGTAAATTAATGGATGACTGTAAAAACTTTTGAAGGATTAATAACTAATATTGTGTACAGGGTTATACATGATCATCAGTGTTGACATCAAGCAAATGATCTTTAGCACAACATGACAGTTTTGTTTTTCTGGAGAAATAGAGAAAAATGTTTTCCTATTGTTTTGTAATTCTATAACATCCAGACTTGCTCCTTAACTGCCGAAATATTAAATCTTTTTATAAGACATTAATGTTCTTCTGGCTAGATTGCTGTGGATGTTGCATAGCCTCAAAATCATAATTACAAATGTCGTTGTTATTCTATTATTTATTTCTCCCAATCATCATCAAGTCATTCTGAGTTCTTTCTAGTGAAATGAATACACAATGAAGAAATGTATTTTTTATAAATTATGAAGGAGTTAAATGAAACTATCCTAAATACATTTGTAAATATTAGACAAAAATGATGTAAAAATTCATGTCTTTCCTCACTTATTTTAATCCTCTTGTTACAGTGACTAAGACAATTGTCCTAGTAGAAAACAATTTGGCTCTGCTCATTACTGCTGGAGCTACACACACAACAATGCATTCTGCTTTTGTTCATTTGTGCTAAAGTATTATTTTCTAAAAGGTCAGCAGTTGCAGACTTCTGAATATATAACTGTGAAATAAGTTGAAAACTTTCTAAGCATTAAGGAAATAGATAACTTGATAAGTAACAAGCTAACACACATTAGCATTTAATCATATTTCTTTTATGATATTTCTTTTCTCATTTGTTGACTCTGTAGCACCCAATATGCAATGCTATTGCTGGACCTAGTGAAATGACACTAAAACAAGGGACAGGGGAAGTACACAAAACAGACAGAGGTCAAAAAGGCTGGCAAGCTAGTGTTTTATACAAGGAAAACAATTCTATTCAAGTTAGTGACCCTCGTTTATGTTTAAGTTTCAGAATGCTAATGTTAAAGATGATGAAAAAATTAAGTTATGTGGGGTAACCCTTGGTTTCTAAGGCAAACATTTTAGAAAAAAAGCATTCTAATATTTTGCATTTTCTCTGAATCCTTTATTTTAATCTCACATCTAACAAATAAATTTGAATTATATAGAATTAAATTACATCACACACACATATACAGTCCCAAATGATGCTGTTATAATGGACCACTTTTCTATAGAGAGAATATCTAAATCCTAAGTTACTAGGGCAAACAATTGAAGCTAGCATTGATTTAATTTGCTTAGACTGTTAGAAGATGGGCCATGGGTCTTGCTGGCAACAAGAATGGGACTGTGTGACACAAGGAGGGAAGATCTACTGAGTTCTCTCCATTTGTACCCATGTAGAAAAACCTTCAGTCATTTTCAAAATTGGAAGTTGTGTGTTAAAGATGTCATTCTAATTTAAATTTTGATTTTTTATTAGCCAAACAAAACACATCTGTGTGGTTCATATCACCTGTAAACCACCAGTATTTTGACTCCTAAATTAGGCAACTAAGATGACAGAGGTGCATGGGGGAGGGGACATCAATGAGATTTTTTTTTTTCATTTATTTTTATTAGTTGGAGGCCAATCACTTTACAATATTGTAGTGGCTTTTGTCATACACTGACATGAATCAGCCATGGATCTATATGTATTCCCCATCCCGATCCCCCCTCCCACCTCCCTCTCCACCCGATCCCTCTGGGTCTTCCCAGTGCACCAGGCCCGAGCACTTGTCTCATGCATCCCACCTGGGCTGGTGATCTGTTTCACCATAGATAATATACATGTTTCGATGCTGTTCTCTCGAAACATCCCACCCTCGCCTTCTCCCACAGAGTCCATGAAACTGGAGCCCATTATACAGAGTGAAGTAAGCCAGAAAGATAGACCATTACAGTATACTAACACATATATATGGAATTTAGAAAGATGGTAATGATAACCCTATATGCAAAACAGAAAGAGAGACACAGATGTACAGAACAGACTTTTGGACTCAATGAGATATTTTTTATGGAAGGGAGTGAAGGGACTTGGTTTTGAGCTTTCTGTGCATAACTAGCACACTGTTAGCTCTTATGTTGTGTGATTTTAATTTAGCTGAGGAGTGAGTCTCTGATGGAGATCTAGGAACTTGGGGATGGGAGAGGCACCTAAGTTCGGTTACTGGTTTTAGCATCAAGCTCCCAGAGGTTCTGTCTACCACTTCTCTTCCTTGTGCAGTCTTTCAGATTCCACCATTACCTTGCTCCTAAAGAATTTTTCAAATTCCTGTTTGTCATGCACGATTCTTTCACTTCTGTTTCTCATGATCAAATGTTGGCCACTAGATTATTGATCTTTGTTGTGGGTCAATGGGGTATGACTCTTCTGTTAGAACACTGGAAATATGAAAAGGATCACTTCTGTTACTTTTGACTATAGTAGTCAACAATATAAAGGTTCTTAGTAATTGCTGGATGAGAACAGTCACCCCCAGATGATTTGAAACATCCTTGGAGTTAAAATACCTCCTACAGAAGTTTTCAAAACAAATGTTCAAATGCCACATATTTACACCTGGAAATGTAACAAAATTCAATTAAATATGCTTAAGAGTGTCATGTGGATTAATGAATATAAAAGTACTTAGTATCTCTTCACCTATTGCTATTTCATGAAACTGAAGGATGCACTAAAACTAGATTTTATATTCATATCAGATGGTACAATTTAAGCAAATAATACAAAATATATTAATAGATATTAATACTTATTCCTTAGAATAAAAATTAATCTCCTAATTGTACTCAGTAATAAAAGGTTTGGGGAATCAAAGCTATGCACCATTAAAGTAAATTCAGCTTGGTTAAAATACTAATGGGTTTACTTAAATAAAATGTGGAGATATAATATATTAAAGCATTCCTTTTAGCCTATCCAAACCACTTGCCACTGGTTACCAAAGGCAAGGTGTTTGCTTGTTTGTTTTTTAATCAGTCCTCATTTTTGCTTTCTAGATTCTGAGTTTTGTTTAACAGTAACTCTTAGTTCAAGGCTCAAGTACTGGCTGCTTAGCACAGAACTCTCCTATTCACTCAGGGCACCTCAGAAACAAAGTTTTTCTTTTCATTATAAGAACATTAAACAATCTCCTTTTGCTTGTTCTTGCTTCTGCTGGTATTTGTCTCCTTGCTTGCTTGCTTCTGAAAGTTTACAAGTCTACAAACTGGGAATTTGAATTGTCAGACCTGTGTTTCATTGAGATTTCTTCTTAAAATGGTTTTGAGTAGAAAAGGGATAGCTCCTTATCTGGGTACACTAGAAAACTAGAAAACAAGCAAAATCAATCCCCTCCAGGTGGCAGAGGCAAGATCTCTAGGGGGAAAACAACAATAACAAAAAAAACAGAGCAGAGCAAGAGAACACAGAATGTTAGTCAAGTGGGGAGGCAGTGATGCTATTGTAGGTATTTATTTAAAGAGATAATATTTGAGCAAAGAGCCCTGAACAAAACTGACTAAAGATGTGAGCCATGCACTTAGCTAGGAAATTCACATTTCAGATGGAAAATTCAAATCCAAAGACTATGAGGATGAATTTTGCTGGTCAGTTTGTGTGCATTCATCATTTAGTCGTGTCCAATTCTTTGCAACCCCATGGTCTGTCTATGGAATTCTCCAGGCAAGAATACTGGAGTGGGTTGCCATTTCCTTCACCAGATGGAAATGATCTGGTCAGTTTAAGGTAGGGTTAAAAAAAAAATGCCTGGAAAAAATGATAACAAATGTAGTTGAAGTAGAGGAGATGGATATTGATTGAATATAAGGACACGCTTCAATCAAAACCACTTGATTGTGAAATGCAAGTGGCTAGAAGAAACCGCTAAGGATAATTCTTCCTGTCTCACTCAATATTCTAGTTTGCACATTTCATAATTTAAATAGGTAATTGTATCTGTATACATGTACAATCTAAGAAAATGTTACCCTTTAAAAGGTCTGTCTGCTAAAATACTAGAAAACATATTGATTCACTCAGTTTGGCTTGGTGGTATCACTGGCTCACTTAACACAGAGTAACCATTCCAAAGGTCAGTGTGAACATGATAGTTATTGTAAATATTGAAAATCTGAAAGTTTAATAGCGTGACACCATCAAAAGTATAACCAATGATCTTTGTTATATTACACTGTCTTCAAAACACCATTAATTTTTTAAAAAAGGGAAGATTCAGTGCTAATCCACATTTCAGAAAAATATTTGCAACTTGTAGTATTTGTAAATGTGTCACTTCACTTGATAACATGATCATCTTTATAGAAGCATGCTTTGGTGAAAATGTTGATTAATTGTACTTCGTTTTATCTTAATAATTTAGGACAGGCAGGATGTGGACCTTATTAGTAAGGGACTAGCATCCCATCACTCTGTACAGGGTTAGTTTACTATTTTTAAAAGTGTTTTTTTTTTGGGGGGGGGCAGGAGGATGTGAGGACTCAACAAAGAGCCAGACTAAAGATTATACATTAATTAAGAGAGTGATTAAATTAACAGAGTGGGTAATTTGGAAATTTGTCCCAAGTCCCAAGAAAATTTGTCCTAAGTGTTTAATATTTGTAGTGAATAAGCTTTGAGAACATTGTTCAAAGCAAAGCTTTTCCTTCTAATTTCGCATCACTAATGACCAGTTAATATCTCTACATTTCCATTATATAATAACTAGCAAGTATGAAGGTGAACATTTCATTTATATTATTTGCATATTCCTTCAACACTTTGAATCTGGAAGTCTCTCAAATGTTCCACAATAAATAGATTCTTGTCAGTTAATATTGTTTGTTTTTTTGAAACCTATTATATGTCCTTAAATAAAATTAGTTAGTTTGATTTTAGTTTGTTTCAAAATGTCAGTTAAGTCTCACAAAATATTTTCTCTGTACTTTCTCATTCTCTACCATAGGCTATATCTTGCTTTATTCATTCAGTTGAAACAAAGCATCTAAAAACTAACATCTAACTTTGAATAGACTAATAGCAATTGGAATTGAATAAACTATCTTCCCATATAATCCTGATTAAAAGGCTATCCTTGTGAATTTTTTGTTGGAAATTCCTATTTTGTACATAAACACTTTTATCATTGTAGACATTGATAGGACATTACATAAACACTCTTTGATTTTATATTTTAGAAAGCTTCAGAGGATTATCTTTTGTGCTTTGGTTTTATAAAAGCATGTTATTTAAATTTATATCTTTGAAGTATATTTTAAATATCACTGAATTCAACATGCTTCTCTAACTATAAATTTTTACACTTTGACTATTAGTTAAAATTAAGGCTTTAGGAAGATGGACCTTTATTCTATGACAGTTATTTAGAAATGGCACAAATATTCCTGACATGTGACAAATAACTTCTGTAAGCTATATTACATGTGTGACACATATAGCTGTATTTATATTAATAGTAGTTGAGAAAAGGAGAACCCATTGTAAATATACAGAGTTCAGTTGGCCTATATAAATACATGCTTTAGGGCAAAGGAAAGATGGAAGGCAAACATGTAAGTCTGTGTGCTAGTATTTTTTCTGCCAACAACTGATGGTACCTTTTTTCTCAAAGTGGAATTATTATATTAAGTTACAAGGTTCATAAGAGCAAAGGCTATCTGCTTCAAGTCATTGTTGTAATCCCAGAAGAAAGTGAAATACCAGGTGTATTGTACATATTCAAAAAACTTGGTTGATGGTTGATTCAAGTAAATAATAAAGACAAATTCCACAAACACAATTAAAATCTGAGTTAAGTGGCACATACCTGTCTGTTTAGAATAGTTTGAAGTGTTATTATTTATATTTCTCAATATAACAAACCTTTCGTTAAAATTCATTGTGCACATAGAATAATTTATAAACTTCAAGTGTTTTCTGCCTGCATGACAATGTCTGCAATGATCAGGTAATTTTTTTCCCAGAAGACTTTTTAAAATGGTAATATTTATGATAATATTGAAATATGGAATGCTAATACCTATGCCATAAATATAACCATATTATTGCTTTAAATCTAAGAAAAAATATATATAATTTTAAACATTTTAAATGGCCTATAATATCATCTTAAAGTAGAAATACAGTTCAGGTACTCAGAACCCAGAAGTAAGGAGGTAAGAGCTCTTCAAGAAAATTAGAGTTATGAAAGGAATATTTCACTCAAAGATGGGCTCAGTAAAGGACAGAAACAGTATGGACCTAACAGAAGCAGAAGATATTAAGAAAAGGTGGCAAGAATACACAGAACTGTACAAAAAAAGTCCTAATGACCAGATAACCACAATGGTGTGATCACTCACCTAGAGATAGGCATCCTGGAATGTGAAGTCAAGTGGGCCTTAGGAGGCATTACTATGAACAAAACCAGTGGAAGTGATGGAATTCCAGCTGAGGTATTTCAAACCTTAAAAGATGATGCTGTTAAAGTGCTGCACTCAATATGCCAGCAAATTTGGAAAACTCCTGCAGTAGTTACAGGACTGGAAAAGTCAGTTGTCATTTAAATCTCAAAGAACGTCAGTGCCAAATAGTTTAAAACTACCACACAATTGCACTTGTTTCACATGATAGCATTGTGAAATGCTCAAAATCCTTCAAGCTAGGCTTCAAAAATACATAAACTCAGAATTTCCAGATGTACAAGCTGGATTTAGAAAAGGCAAAGGAACCAGAGATCAAATTGCCAACATCTGCTAGATCATAGAAAGAGAAAGGGAATTCCAGAAAATCATCTACTTCAGCTTTATTGACTATGCTAAAGTCTTTGACTGTGTGGATCACAACAAACTGTGGAAAATTCTTAAAAAGATGGAAATACCAGATCACCTTACCTACCTCATGTGAAACAAGTCAAGAAGTATATGTATGCAAGTCAAGAAGTAAGAGAACCTGTCATGGAACAACAAACTGGATCAAAATTGAGAAAGGAGTACAACAGGCTCCATATTGTCATACTGCTTATTTAACTTACATGCAGAGTACCTCATGTGAAATGCTGGACTGGATGAAGCACAAACTGGAGTCAAGATTTTTGGGAGAAATATCAATGACCACAGGTATGCAGAGCACCACCCTTATGACAGAAAGCAAAGAGAAAACATAGAATCTCTTAATGAAGTTGAAACAGGAGAGTGAAAAAGCTGGTTTAAAACTCAGCATTCAAGAAACTAAGATCATGGCATCCAGTCCCATCATTTCATGGCAAATAGATAGGGAAGAAATGAAAACAGTGACAGACTTTATTTTCTTGGGTTCTGAAATCACTGCAGATGGTGATTGCCACCATGAAATGATGTTTGTTTGCTCCTTGGAAGAAAACCTATGACAAACCTAGACAGTATATTAAAAGCAGTGTATACAAGGGGAGACATCACTTTGCTAACAAAGGTCCATATTGTCAAAGCTATTGTTTTTCCAGTAGTCATGTATGGATATGACTTGGACCATAAACAAAGCTGAGCATTGAAGAACTGATGCTTTCAAACTGTGGTGCTGGAGAAAACTTTTGAGAGTCCCTTGAACAGCAAGATAAAGCCAGTAAATCCTAAAGGAAATCAACTCTGAAGATTCATTGGAAGGACTGATGCTGAAGCTCCAGTACTTTGGCCACCTGATGTGAAGAGCCAACTCATTGGAAAAGACCCTGATGCTGGGAAGATTGATGGCAGGAGAAGGGTGACAGATAGGATGGTTGAATGGCATCACTGACACAATGGGCATGAGTCTGAGGAAACTCCAAAGAGATAGTGAAGGATAGGGAAGCCTGGTATGCTGCAATCCATGGGGTTGCAAAGAGTTGGACATGACTGAGCAACTAAACACAACAACAAGTCTCCTGAATCCCTGCATATCTACCAGTGAAAGAAAATTACCCAAAATTCTAATAGATCACTTAAAGTTTTAGCAATCTTTCTTAAAATCACATTATGGAAACTCTGACTTACTGGTGAAGAGAAATTCAGAGAACAAAAAAGCCTAGAAAGAAATTTCTCATTTAAAAACATTTGAAGATTTAAAAACAATATTAAAGGTACACCTGTAATTAGAAAAATGACATAGACCTCTGAAGTTTCACTCATTGAGGTTTGAGAAAACTCTGGGAGTTGGTGATGGACAGGGAAGTCTGGCATGCTACAGTCCATGGGGTCACAAAGAGTTGAAAACAACTGAGTGAACTGACTGAAACCAGCTTTACAACAACTTTTAAAGGAACTCATCTAGGCAAAAGAGAAAAAACTAGTAAGTATTAAACAATGCAAATGCATAATGCAAGTAAGTATTATGAAATGCAAAAGCTCACCGATATAGGTAAACATAAAGACAGGAAGCCATCCATGCACAAAGCTAGTAGGAAGGTTAAAAGAAAAAACTAAAATACATATCCACAATCAGCAGTAAAAGAATGCTAAACAATTGTAAGTATAAGTCAGCAGCAGGTTCAGGCCACATAGTATGAATTCTTTTTATCTATCACTGTATCACCAGAGAGAACAACTATTTGGAATTGAGCTACCTCATTTTTGTCCATAAGAGTTGGCTTTCCTGCCATAGTGTCCTCTTGAAACCCCTTCATATTTAATGTTTTATGAGAGACTAGAATTTAACTGGGTTCCCTTGTGACTTCGTCTCCTACTGAAAGACTGGAAATTGGTCTTAACAGGTAAAGGAGGTACAAAGAAATTAGGAGAGGCTGGACCACATAAAATGTGCAGAGAGGTGAAGCCAAAATTAGGCAAAGGTCACCTGTATGTGTGATAGAGTATTCCTGTAACAGACCTCCAATTCCAGGGCACAGGATTCACTTTATAGACCAGAACAATCCTTAACTGGATTGGGCTAGGCCTGCCATGCACAACAATGTGTATGTGTGGTTTTGTTTAAAAAAAAAGGAGGGGGGCGTGTTGATAAGTATAGGTTTTAAGAATGATGCCTCTGTACCCATCTTGAGCTATCCAGGGCTGGATATATAAATCAAGGTGAAAATAGTTAACCTTTACCAATGAAGGGCTTTTTCTCCTTGGCTTTCAAAGAGTCCACTAGTGGTGGCTTCTTCGTGGTTTCCAGAGCATGTCCTGCCCTGTTACAGCAGTCATTAGTGTCTTGGTGGCTAAAGGAGAAAAGTGTAGTTTTGTTGGTTTGTTTTAACATGCTGTGAGGTCACTGCAAACCTACCTCACTGTGTTTTAATGGGGCAAATGCAATAGAACACATCTGTTGGGTGATGTGTGTCTGATCTTAGGTTCTTGTCTCTCATAGCTACCTGCCTCTGGTTACTGTATTTGTCTGGGCTTTGTAGGATTTCACAAGTAATTAATCTGGTTATTCCTAGGTAGCCTAGTTTGTATAAATATAATGTGTTCCTCTTCTCCATATCTTTAGTTTTTTTTTTTTTTTTAATAAGTTTTTTTTATGTTGATAAAAGTAGCCAAAGCATGTTTGACAAAAGTTCCTGCACCAGGCAAGAGATCTGAAAAGTAAGCGTGGAGGGTCACTCTTCTTGAAATGAGGAGCCTTGAACCACACTTTCTTTTGTGCTCCTCTTGTTTTATTTCTAATTTTGAACAAGATCTTCCATCTTAAAAACTAGATTCTTATTCTCTCTTCTAGTTCCCCCTTCTCTACAATCCTAAAATATGGCCCATATACTTATACATTTAATTTGCAAGGTGTCTGCAATTCTTAAAATGATTTGTGTCAAAGTCCTGAAAAACTATGAACTCTCCATCTCTTGTTCCCAATCTCCTGAATCAAGACCGTTCCTTGATATGATTCATGTCAGACAGACTTCTGTCTTTGGATAGATTAAAACCTACTTTAATCTCTAACCCTAGGGTAAAGAGAAGCAATGAGGGGCCTTCCATGTAGAAAGTAGGGCTGGGAGACCAGTCAAGGAAGGATGAATGTATATCTAAGTCACTCAATAACTTTAATGGGTGTTCAAGAAACTTATGTCAAAATGGCCACAAGACTGTTTAAACAGGAGATGGGAAAATATAACTGTGTTTATTGCTAGGAACCAAAGCTTTGTGTGAAATTTTGAATTTATGTGATGAGAGAGAAGGTAAGAAAGATTGTATCTATTTGTTCTTTCCCTTATTTCTTCCCTTCATTCCTGAATTGCTTCAGACTGAGCACCCTTGGGTTTGGCGACCCCTTCTGGGGGAAAGTTAATTTGATGGTCGGTTTTACTGTACCAAGGTACATCCTTTCCCATTTAGTATTATTTTGTAACACACATACTGACCCTTTTTCCTCTCCTTGTTTTTCCCTGGGAAAATACAATGAATACAGACTTATTGGTATAGGGAAAAAAAGTATTGTGTGACCCAAGACTACAGATTCAATGCAATCCCTATCAAAATACCAATGACATCTTTCACAGAACTAGAATAATTTTAAGACTTGTAGGTAAACCAAAAGATGTCCAATATCCAAAACAATCTTTAGAAAGGACAGAGCTGGAGGAATCGCACTGTGACTTCAGAATATACTGTAAAGCTACAGAAATCAAAGCAGTATGATACTGGCACAGATACACATAGACCATGAAGCAGAGTAGACTCCCCTGAAATACAACCGCACACTTACAGTCAAGTTATCTATGACAAAGGAGTCAAGAACATACAATGGAAGCAAGATAGTCTCTTCAATAAGTGGTGCTGGGAAAGCTGGACAGCTACACATAATGAAGTCAGAGCAGTCTCTAACAGCACATACAAAAATAAGCTCCAAATGGATTAAAGACCTAAATGCCAGACCAGATACTATAAAACTCCTAGAGGAAAACAAGGCAGCACAATCTTTCTCATAAATCACAGGAGAATTTTGGGGAAAACTTTTCCTCAAACAAAGGAAGCAAAAACAATAGCAAACAAATGGGACATAATTAAACTTATATCTTTTGTATAGCAAGGGAAAATCATCAACAAAAAGACAACCTACTGAATAAGAAAATATATGCAAATTATATGACCAATAAAGAGTTATTACCCAAAGTATATAAACAGCTCATATAATTCTTCAAAAAAATTTAAAATGGGCAGAAGACCTGAACTGAATTTTCTCTAAAGAAGCTAGACAGATTGTCAACAGGCACACAAAAAGATGCTAAACATCACCAATCGTGAGGGAAATGAAAATCAAAACCACAACGAGATAATCACATCAGAATGTGTGAATGGCTATCAGTCAGAATGACTATCACCAGAAAATACATATAACAAGTGTTGGTGAGAATGTGAGGAAAAGGGAATCCTCTTGCACTGTTGATGGGAATGTAAATTGGTGTTGTCACTGTAGAAAACAATATGGAGGTTTCTCAAAAAGCTAAAAATAGAACTACTATATGACCCATAAATTTCATTCCTAGGGGTAAATCCAAAACAGATATACTAGTTCCAAAAGGTACATGCACCCTGATGTTCATAGCAACATTGCTTACAATTGCCAAGATATGGAAGCAACCTGAGTGTCCATCAACAGACAAATGGATAATAAATATGTGTATACATACACACAATGATATACTAAATCATAAAAAAAAATATTTTCCCATTTTCAGCAATATGAATGGACTTAGAGGGTATTATGTTAAGTGAAATAAGTCAGAGAAAGACAAATACTCTATGATATCATTTGTGTGTGAAATCTGACAAAAATACAACAAAATAATAAACATGATGAAGAAGCAGTCTCACATGTAGAGAAGCACTAGTGACCAGTAGGGAGAAGGGAGGAGAAGGCATTGTAAGTTTAAGAGATTAAGATGTACCAATTATTTGATATAAAATAAGCTACAATGATATGTTGTACAATACAAGGAATATAGCCAGTATTTTATAGTAACTATACATGGGATATAACCTTTAAAAATTATCACTATATTGTGTTCCTATAACATGTAATATTGTACGTCAGCTACCTTCAAGAAATTCATTTACTAACATTCTCCAAAAGGAAGAAAGTAAAACCTCCCCATGCTTCATACTTTCATAACATTTTGGGATCATAGTAAATAAATATATATGCTTGTGTTAAATATTGCTATTGAAAAGATCATTTGTGAGACAATTAACAAATTGAGCCTAATTAAGCTTGAAAACTTTTACATAGTGAAGGAGACCATATATAAGATGAAAAAACAACCCTCAGAATGAGAGGAAGTATTTGCAAACAAAGCAAGTGACAAAGGATTTATCCCCAAAATACACAATCAGCTTATGGAACTCAATCTAAAAAAAAACCAAAACAACATAATCAAAAAATGGGTAGAAGACCTAAATAGACATTTCTCCAAAGAAGACGTATAGATGGCCAAAAAACACATAAAAAGGTGTTCAACATTATTAATTACTAAAAAAGCACAAAACCATAATGAGGTATCACCTCACACACGTGAGGATGTCCGCCATTATAAAAACTGACAAACAATAAATACTAGAGAGGGCTTGGAGAAAGAGAACCCTCCTCCAATGTTTGTAGGACTGTAAATTAATACAATCATTGTGGAGACCAATGGGCTTCCCAGGTAGCTCAGCTGGTAAAGAATCTACTTACAATGCAGATTTGATTCCTGGGTCAGGAAGATACCCTGGAGAAGAGATAGGCTACCCACTCCAGTACACTTGGGTGTCCCAGGTGGTTCAGATGGTAGAGAATCTCCCTTGAATGCAGGAGACCTGAATTTGATCCCTGGGTTGGGAAGATCCCCTGGAGGAGGGCGTGGCAACCCCCTCCAGTATTCTTGCCTGGAGAATCCCCATGGACAGCAGTGTCTGGTGGGCTACAGTCCATGGGCTCACAAAGTCAGACAGGACTGAGTGACTAAGCATATACGCACAGACCAATATGGAGGGTCCTGAAAAAACTAAAAATAGAACTACCATATGACCCAGCAATCCCACTCCTGGGCATATGCCCAAAGAAAAACATAATTCAAAAAGACACATGTGCTGGAATATCCATTGCAGCACTATTTATAGTAGCCAGGACATGCAAACAACTTAAATGTCTATCAACAGAGGAATGGATTAAAAAGTTATAATACACATATACAATAGAATATTGCCCAGCAATAAAAAGAAACAGTATTAGGTCATTTGTTTGACAGTCTTTAGGTCCATCCATGTGTCTACAAAGTGAAATAAGTCAGAAAGAGAAAAACAAATATCATATTTTAATGCATATATGTGGAATCTAGAAAAATGGTATAGATTTTATTTGCAAAGCAGAAGTAGAGACAGATATATAGAATAAAATGTAGACACCAGGGTGGGGAGGGGTGTGTGAGATGAACTGGGAGGTTGGGATTGACATATATACACTACTATGTATAAAATAAATAACTAATGAGAACCTACTGTATTGCTCAGGGCATTCAGTGCTCTGTGGTGACCAAAACAGAAAGGAAATCCAAAAAAGAAGTGATTTATGTGTGTACAGCTTATTCACTTTGCTGTACAGTAGAAACCAATATAACATTGTAAAGCAACTTATACTCCAATAAAATTAATTAAAAAATAAAATAAAATATTGCTAAATGTACCCACAAAAATAACTAATGGTAGTTAGGATACCTTAGCAGATTTTAAACTGCACAGCTTATGTAGATATGAAAATGAAAGCTGTATCACGGGACTTTGTAGACAGAGACCATTAAGCTTAACTGCTTAGAGGTAGCCTGTCAACATTAGATCTTTTTGTTAAGGTCAATAGTCTCATGTATTTAATGGAGATTCTTTAATCAGCAATTCCTTTTGAAAAAGAAGGCTTTTTAAGCAGAATTTTCCACATCATCCGTTTAGTGGAGAGTAACGGAATAGCAAGATGGGCATCTGACCTTACCTTGTTCAGCGTAGTGATGATAAGCCATGGAGATTCTAGCACTTAGTTCACGGTCTGGAATTAATCATTATTTCTGGCAATTTTTCAAAAATATACTATAATAAAATGGCTGATAGTCACACCTATGGTTCGGTAGTGTGGCGAGGGAGGAAGAGAAGCACAACTCAGTTAAAGGGATTAACTGCATCAATCCTGGGTACTAAGATAGTGAAAGGTGTTCTCAGATCCCTAAGTCCCAGCACAGAGGATAATTCTAGCTACGCTGCATTGTTAAGTTCCTTTTCTTGAAAAAGGTGTCTGATGCAAACTATTTATAAGTATTTTATTCCTAGAAAGTAAATCACTTTGATGAAAATGAAAAAAAAAAGCAAACAGATTTGCACATGAGATAATATGTGTATTTCAATCATATCTTAAAAAGTAAGGCTAAACATGTACTTGGATATTTAACTCTTAACCACAAACCAAGGAATTTAAAGTCCCTTTCTAATTTCATGTGATCGCCTGACACAGATTGTATATTAAATGACTTTTAATATACAAACTGAAAGTGACAATTGGAGTTTGATATGGGAAGCCAAACCATAATAGTCAATATGGAATGAGATTTCTTACAGGAAATAGACAATAAAATTGTAGGATCTGCTGTGGAAATCTGTGAAAGTATGTCGCCTCTGCATCTAGTGTTAGGCATGAAGAATCTGCAGGTATCTAGGCTCACCATGTGGGGAAAAAACAAAGCAAAACTGGAATGAAGCAGAAGAGAGCTTGGAGAAACGGTGGATAAGTGAAATTCAATGAGAACAAAAGTGGAAACCCAATCTGTCACCACATTTAACAATTCAAGTGACCTATAGAAGAAACTGATGTGCTTTGCCACACTGCTCCACATACATTTGGCTCAGGACTCAAGCTGAAAGAATGTGAGATACAGTGGAACCTAGAGGGACTGCATAGAGAAGGAAATGGCAATCCACTCCAGCATTCTTGCCTGGAGAATCCCAGGGACAGAGGAGCCTGGTGGGCTGTTGTCTATGGGGTCACACAGAATCAGACACGACTGAAGCGACTCAGCAGCAGCAGAGGGACTGCATGTCTAACAACTCCCCCAACCTACCAAGGCAAGTCAGCATATTGCTAACTGCACACAGAAGGGGCAGCAGGAACGGTAGCCTACACCAACATTCAGGTAGGCTAGCTGCTGTTTCATTTTTAGCTGCCAAGTTTTTCTTACTGCCAATCTTAATAGAAAAAGTATTCTTTTGACATTCAGATCAAGCACAGTCTACCCTTCAAATCAACAACAGTACATTCCTTTTAATGTTTATATTCCAAATAAAAGCCTAACAACACATATTTTTCTCTAGCAAAGTACATGAACCCTTTCTCCAGGGTAGACAAACTCACCTAGGTCACTTTATTCACCTTTGAGAAGTGTTCATTCCTCTTCTGAGACATTCTTAGCCCCTTAAGTAGCATATAATTTAATTACAGAGATATAAAGTTTAACTACTGTTAACATATCTCATGTTAGTAGAGAAATGGGGAAAAAAAAATTTGAAGTAATCTATTTCAGATATATTCATACCAAAATAAGGAAGAAATACTAATAGCTATTACAATCCTTGTTTATACAGCCAGTCACATGGTCATAGTTGGTTTATAACTTCCTCATTATTCTATCCCTTCTATTGTCTCCTTCACTTGCAACAACAGCCATAGTTGGTCATGGCTCCTTGTCTGGTAGAATAACCCAAAACTTCATTCCTGAAGAATTGGGGCTGTTAAAAATTCTGCCCATATGGAGATAGTTGTAGCTTTCCATTAATTTTGATCACAGGATAAGAGAGTACTAACAGGACCCCCCAGGGGATGTCCTACTATTCAGGCAGAGTAGCTAGGGAAATGGGTTGACTCATATCTCCAGAAATTATCATCTTTCCTATCTGATGATATCACTCTTTGATTAGCATCCATCCAATAATACAATTTTCCAGCACCCATAACTATATTTTGTAAAATTCATTGAAAGTCATAGTAAAGTATATACTGTATATTTCTATAGTTTTTATGGTTATGAGGGATCTATAGAAAGGCAATAAAAGTGAACAAAAAGTAATCTAAAAACTAGCAATTCATATGCACTATATGTATAGGGTACCTGTGTTTCAAGTTTCCACCTGTAGTTATACTTACAAATTTACCAATCAAAAGTTTAAGTACTAATCTGTTTTCAATTTGAGTGGCTGACATAATCCTACTCATTTTAGAGGCTATTAATTTGAGTGCCTGCTAAGTCACTTTAATTGTGTCCAACTTTGTGCAACCCTATGGACTGTAGCTCACCAGGCTCCTTTCTCCATGGGATTCTCCAGGCAAGGATACTGGAGTGGATTGCTATGCCATCCTCCAAGGGATCTTCCTGACCCAGGGATCAAACTGACATCTCTTACATCTCCTGCATTGGCAGGCAGGTTCTTTACCCATGGTGCCACCTGGGAAGCCCATTTGGAAAATTATCTTCCTATACAATGCCTTAGATTGTTAACTTTTGCTGTTTCCTAAGAAAAGTTTCACTAATTTAATTGTCATAGACAAATCTGGAAAATATATTCCCCTCTGTTCTCTAATAAGTGTAATATCCTTGGCCCTTAGAAAAAAAATACTCCTCAAAAACATACTTGAACACTTTTGGATGAGTTCTGGTAGTCTATGGATATCTTTAGTCACAGATAAATTTTCTTCCCTGGAACGTAATATGTATTTCTATGATAGGATAGCATAAGTCATAGGATGTTCCTAATATCTCTTAGAATTCTTTATTCATTCTTCAATAAATATTTAGTCTGTTTGACTCAGGTACTATATTAGAAACAGTGAACAAAATCATTTAAGAAATGGTTCCCTGAGATGGATAGAAGAATCAGAGAGCAACTTCCAATGTGGCATTAAAAATAGACAAAGCACTATGGAAACAAAAAGAATTGAAAAAAAAAAAAACTCTGCCTGTAAACACTTGGAAGACATCACCAGTTATACCAGACTTCCAGGAGAGAGTCACTGAGGCGCCTATTGCTATCTGAAATATGAAGGCAGGAATGCTGTCAGCAACATGGTGATTTAAGATAGTCTTCCTTTCTATCTTGCTTTTTAATCAATGAATTAGATATCCACATATAAACAAAGGCACCTTGTGGGTGTTTTTAGACCTAGGTCTTTACCAAGCAACCAAAGAAGAATCTCACTAACATTGAGCAGCCAATAGGATACAAACAAGTGTCTGTGTGAGCTGCAGAATGGGTGGAGCCAGTGTTATTCCTAGACTCCTCCTGGCAGTATCAGGCAAAACTCGGGCAGTGCTGTCCCAGGCAGGCGCACACCCATGAGTGAGAACCTGCAGAGATCCAGCCTTCCCAAAGGAAGACTCCAGCACACCATTTAAAGAAAAGTGTGAAACTGGTCACAACAGAGGCACTAAGAGAAACATTCCCAGCACTGCCCTTCCCTTGAGGAAACCCTGAATGGAGCTGATTTATCCAACAGAGGCAACTTCTTCTATAGGAAGGAAAAGGAAGTAGTGAGGGATAACCCGGCTCCCCCAGTTGGATGTGAGGACAGGAGAAACCCGATTTTCCCCAGCAACGCCATAGTACTAAAGTAGGAGTTCTATATCTGGAGGGAGAAAGATATTGGGAATGATACAGATGAGAAATTTCAAACAGTATTAAAGAGGCTACGCTAAGCAGAGACGTCCACCCACATGCCTGTATGGGTAACATACCCAGAGATCTCCCTTCTGGTCCATGGAACCCCAATGTGCTGAACACTAAACATATACCTACCTACCAACGCGCCCCCCCGCCACTGTGCCCCTCTCCCCGACCCTCCTTTGACACCTAAGTGAGTGAATGCTAAGTTGCTTTAGTCTAGTCATATCTGGCTCTTTGCGACACCATGGACCGTAGCACACCAGGCTTCTCTGTCTATGGGATTCTCCAGGCAAGAACACTGGAATGGGTTGCCACACCCTCCTCTAGGGTACCTTCCAGACCCAGTGATTGAAACCCTGTCTCTTGTGTCTCCTGCATTGCCAGGCAGGTTCTTTACCACTGGCACCACCTGAGGAAGCTTGAAGTGCTAAGTAAACAGGTCACAGTTGGTCTTCAGTTCAGTTCACTCACTCAGTCATGTCTGACTCTTTGTGACCCCATACACTGCAGCATGCCAGGCCTCCCTGTCCATTACCAACTCCCGGGGTTTACTCAAATTCATGTCCATTATGTCAGTGATGTCATCCAACCATCTCATACTGTGTAGTCATCATCGTCTACCACCTTTAATCTTTCCCAGCATCAGGGTCTTTTCAAATGAGTCAGCTGTTCGCATCAGGTGGCCAAAGTACTGGAGTTTCAGCTTCAGCCATCACTCCTTCCAATGAATATTCAGGGCTGATTTCCTTTAGGATGGACTGGTTGGATCTGCTTGTAGTCCAAGGGACTCTCAAGAGTCTTCTCCAACAGCACAGTTCAAAAGCATCAATTCTTCAGTGCTAAGCTATCTTTATAGTCCAACTTTCACATCCATACATGATTACTGGAAAAACCATAGCCTTGACTAGACAGACCTTTGTTGACAAGGTAATGTTTCTGCTTTTTAATAGGCTGTCTAGATTGGTCATAACTTTTCTTCCAAGGAGTAAGTGTCTTTTAATTTCATGATTGCAGTCACCATCTAAAGTGATTTTGGAGCCCAAAAAAATAAAGTCTGCCACTGTTTCCCCATCTATTTGCCATGCCGGATGCCATGATCTTAGTTTCCTGAATATTGAGCTTTAAACCAACTTTTTCACTCTCCTCTTTCACTTTCATCAAGAGGCTCTTTAGTTCTTCTTCACTTTCTGCCATAAGGGTGGTGTCATCTGCATATCTAAGGTTATTGATATTTCTCCCGACAATCTTGATTCCAGCTTGCACTTTATTCAGCCCAGCATTTCTCATGATGTACTCTGCATATAAGTTAAATAAGCAGCGTGACTATATACAGCCTTGATGTACTCCTTTTCCTATTTGGAACCAGTCTGTTGTTCCATGTCCAGTTTTAACTGTTGCTTCCTGACCTGCACACAGATTTCTCAAGAGGCAGGTCAGGTAGTCTGGTGTTCCCATCTCTTGAAGAATTATCCAGTTTATTGTGATCCACACAATCAAAGCCTTTGGCATAGTCAATAAAGAAGAAATAAATGTTTTTCTGGAACTTTCTTTTTCGATGATCCATTGGTTGTTGGCAATTTGGTCTCTGGTTCCTCTGCCTTTTCTAAAACCAGCTTGAACATCTGGTAGTTCGCAGTTCATGTATTGTTGAAGCCTGGCTTGGAGTATTTTAAGCATTACTTTACTAGTGTGTGAGATGAATGCAATTGTGTGGTAGTTTGAACATTCTTTGGCATTGTCTTTCTTTGGGATTGGAATGAAAACTGACCGTTTCCAGTCCTGTGGCCATTGCTGAGTTTTCCAAATTTGTTGGCATATTGAGTGTAGCACTTTCACAGCATCATCTTTTAGGATTTGAAATAGCTCAACTGAAATTCCATCACCTCCACTAGCTTTGTTCTTAGTGATGATTCCTAAGGCTCACCTACTTCACATTCTAAAATATCTGGCTCCAGGTGAGTGATCACACCATCGTGATTATCTGGGTTGTGAAGATCTCTTTTGTACAGTTCTTCTGTGTATTCTTGTTATCTCTTTTTAATATCTTCTGCTTCTGTTAGGTCCTTACCATTTCTGCCCTTTATTGAGCCCAACTTTGCATGGAATGTTCCCTTGGTGTCTCTCATTTTCTTGAAGAGATCTCTAGTCTTTCCCATTCTGTTGTTTTCCTCTGTTTCTTTGCACTGATCACTGAGGAAGGCTTTCTTATCTCTCCTTGCTATTCTTTTGAACTCTGCATTCAATTGGGCATATCTTTCCTTTTCTCCTTTGCTTTTCACCTTCTCTTCTTTTCACAGCCATCTGTAAGGCCTCCTCAGACAGCCATTTTGCTTTTTTGTATTTCTTTTTCTTGGGGATGGTTTTGTTTCCTCTCTCCTGTACAGTGTCACAAACCTCCATCCATAGTTCATCAGGCACTCTTCCAGATCTCACTCCTTAAATCTGTTTCTCACTTCAATTATATAATCATAAGGGATTTGGTTTAGGTCATACCTGAATGATCTAGTGGTTTTCCCTATTTTCTTTAAGTCTGAATTTGGCAATAAATAGTTCATAATCCGAGACATAGTCAGCTCCTAGTCTTGTTTTTGCTGACTGTATAGAACTTTATTATCTTTGGCTGCAAAGAATATAATCAATCTAACTTCAATGTTGACCATCTGGTAATGTCCATGTGCAGTGTCTTCTCTTGTGTCCTTGGAAGAGGGTGTTGCTATGACCAGTGTGTCCTCTTAGCAAAACTTTATTAGCCTATTGGCTCTGCTTCATTCTGTACTCCAAGGCCAAATTTGCCTGTTATTCCAGGTGTTTCTTGACTTCCTACTTTTGCATTCCAGTCCCCTATAATGAAAAGGACATTTCTGGGAGGTGTTAGTTCTAGAAGGTCTTGTAGGTCTTCATAGAACTGTTCAACTTCAGCTTCTTCAGCATTACTGGTCGGGGCATAGATTTGGATTACGATATCAAATGGTTTGCCTTGGAAATGAACAGAGATCATGCTGTCATTTTTAAGATTGCATCCAAGTACTGCATTTCAGGCTCTTTTGTTGACTATGATAGCTACTCCATTTCTTCTAAGGGACTCTTGCCCACAGAAGTAGATATAATGATCATCTGAGTTTAATTCACCCATCCCAGTCCATTTTAGTTTGCTGATTCCTAGAATGTCCACATTCACTCTTGCCATCTCCTTTTTGACCACCTCCAATTTGCTTAGATTCATGGACCTAACATTCCAGGTTCCTGTGCAATATTGCTTTTTACAGCACTGGATCTTACTTCTGTCACCAGTCACATCCACAACTGGATGTTGGTTTTGCTTTGGCTCTATCTCTTCATTCTTTCTGGAGTTATTACTCTACTTATCTCCAGTAGCCTATTGGGAACCTAGCAATAGGGGGAGTTCATATTTCGGTGTTCTTTTTTCCTTTTCATACTGCTCATGGGGTTCTCAAGGCAAGAATACTGAAATGGTTTGCCATTCCCTTTCTCAGTGGACCACATTTTTTCATAACTCTCCACCATGACCTGTCCATCTTGGGTGGCCCTACATGACATGGCTCATCGTTTGAGTTAGACAAGGCTGTGCCCCATGTGATTAGATTGGCTAGTTTTCTGTGATTGTGGTTTTCAGTTTGTCTTCTCTCTGATGGAGAAGGATAAGAGGCTTATGTAAGTTTCCTAAGAGACTGACTGAGGGGAAGATTGGGTCTTGTTCTGATGGGTGGAGCCATGATCAGTAAATCTTTATTCCAATTTTCTGTTGATGGGTGGAGCTGTGTTCCCTCCCTGCTATTTACCTGGGGCTAAGCTATGGGGGAGGTAATGAAGATAAAGCTGATCTCCTTCAAAGGATCCCATGCAGGTACTGCTACACTCAGTGCCCCCACCCCTGCAGCAGGCCACCACTGACCCACGCCTCCACTGGAGATGCCATACAAGTCTGGGTCAGTCTCTTGTGGGGTCACTGTTCCTTTCTCCTGGGTCCTGGTGCACAAGGTTCTGTTTGTGCCCTCCAAGAGTCTGTTTCCCAGACCTGTGTAAGTTCTGGCAGCTCTACGGTGGGGTTAATGGTGACCTCCTCCAAGAGGGCTTATGCCGTACCCAGGTCTGCTCCACCCAGAGCCCCTGTCCCTGTGGCAGGCCCACTGCTGCCCCGTACCTCCACAGGAGACACTCAGACACAGTTCTGTGTCAGTCTCTGTAGGGTCCCTGGGTGGGCAAGTGATAAACTAAAACTTGAGCTACAGCTTCACCTTCTGGAAAACAAAATAAAAGATTTCAATAGCCACTTAGTTGAAAAGTGTGAATATAAAAGCTAATATGTTCACCCACAAGAGTTAGCAAGGTTGGGACAGATAAACTTTTACACTTTTACAAAGACTAAAAAAAAAAAAAGTGGAGAATGGATATGGACTATTCAATAAATGAGGAGATGTGTTAAAAAATAAAAAAGCCCTCAGATAATTTATAACTCTATGGAATATAACATTTTATCTGCTGAAGGCAATGGAAAAAGAATTAAAGAGGTATCAACTACTTCAAATGTATAAGCAGAAATACATAAGTATAAGCAATGTGAAAACTCAAGGTAATATGGCATCACAGAAAGGAATTATTCTAAATAGTTGTTATAAAGAAACTCCATGAGTTACAACTCAGAAAGATGATTCTATGAAACTGAGAATGAGACTCTGGGGAACTCCCTGGTAGTCCAGTGGTTAAGGCTCAGAACTTTCACTGAGGTGGCCTGGGTTCAATCCCTGGTCAGGGAACTAGGATCCTGCAAGCTATGCAGTACAGCAAAAGAAAAAAAAGAAAAAAGAAAAAAAAAAGAGGGGCAGGGAAGAGAATGAGAGATTCCAGCTGAGATGAAGAAGGAAAAGGACACAAAACTCACCTCTCCCAAAAATCTATTAAAAATACATCTATCTGTGGAACAATTCTCACTAAAAACTAACTAGAGATGTATAGGAACACTCATCTACAACCAAGCTTGTAACAAAAATCCACATGGAATCAAGTAGGAAGTGAATAGTAGAAGTGGTTGGGTTTGAACCTGTGCCCTGGGAAAGGGACTCAGAGAAAAAGGGAGATTACTTGGGTGGAAACCTTCCATGGGAGTGAGTGGTTCTGGACACACAGAGGGTATTGTATTGTCGAACCTCATCTTGGGGTTTGACAAAGGGAAGATGACCCGTCTACCTTTGGCTGGTTGGAGAGACAGTGAGAATAATAAGAAGGCCATGGAAAGGCTGGACTCTACTCATAAGTAACACACAAATGCTTGCTTGATTTTGAGGTAGGACAAAAAGGAGTGGATTGCTAATGTGTAGATGGCTGGCTAAAGATGGCTAAAAATCACATGAAAAGATTCTCAACATCACTAATTATCAGAGAAATGCAAATCAAAATTACAATGAAATATCACTTCACATTGATCAGAATGGCCATCAAAAAAAAAAAAAAATCTAGAAACAATAACTGTTAGAGAAGATGTGGAGAGAAGGGAACCATTCTATTCTGTTAGTGGAAATGTAAACTGGTGCAGCCACTATGGAGAACAGTACGGAGGTTCCTTAAAAAACTGAAAGTAGAGCTACCATATGATCTAGCAATTCCACTCCTGGGCATATATCAAGAGAAGATCATAATTCAAAAAGATATATGTACCCCAAAGTTCATTGCAGCACTATTTACAATAGCCTAACATAGAAGCAACTTTAATGTCCATTGACAGAAGAATGGATAAAGAAATTATGGTGCATGTATATAATGGATTATTACTCAGCCATTAACAGAATGAAATATAATATCGTTTGCAAAAACATGGATAGACCTAAAGGCTGTCATACTGAATGAAGTAAATCAGAGGACAAATATTGCATGATATCGTATATATGTGGAATCTAAAAAGAAAATGGTACAAAGGTACTTATTTATAAAACAAAAATCCAAGATAAGAAGTTCAGTTCAGTTGCTCAGCCATGTCTGACTCTTTGTGACCCCATGGACTTCAGCCCACCAGGCTTCACTGTCTATCACCAACTCCTGGAACTTACTCAAACTCGTCCATTGTATCAGTGATGCCATCCAATCATCTCTTTCTCTGTCATCCCCTTCTCCTCCCACCTTCAATCTTTCCTAGCATCAGGGTCTTTTCCAGTGAGTCAGTTCTTCACATCAGGTGGCCAAAGTGTTGGAGTTTCAGCTTCAGCATCAGTCCTTCCAATTAATATTCACTCCTGATTTCCTTGAGGATTGACAGGTTGGATCTCCTTGTAGTCCAAGGGACTCTCAAGAGTCTTCTCCAACACCACAGTTCAAAAAGCAACAATTCTTTGGCACTCAGCTTTCCTTATAGTCCAACTCTCACATCCATACATGACTGCTGGAAAAACCATAGCTTTGATTAGACAGACCTTTGTTGGTAAAGTAATGTCTCTGCTTTTTAATATGCTGTCTAGGTTGATTATAGCTTTTCTTCCAAGGAACAAGCATCTTTTGATTTCATGGCTGCAGTCACCATCTGCAGTGATTTTGGAGCCCCCCAAAATAAAGTCTTTCACTCTTTCCCCATCTATTTTCCATGAAGTGATAGGATTGTATGCTATGATCTTAGTTTTCTGAATGTTGAGTTTTAAGCCAAATTTTTCACTCTCCTCTTGTATTTTCATCAAGAGGCTCCCTAGTTCTTCTCACTTTCTGCCATGAGGGAAGAAGTAGGAAAGGGATAAATTGGGAAATTGGGATTGACATATACACACTATTATATATAAAACAGATAACAAATAGGGATCTGTGCCATGTGTAGCACAGGGAACTCTACTCAATACTCCAATCACTTCCAGGGTAGAGAATTAAAAAAAAAAAAAAAAAAAGAGTGGATATGTGTATATGTAAAACTGATTCACTCGCTGTACAGCAGAAAGCAACACAACATTGTAAATCAACTCTATGCAAATAAAATTAGACACAAACCAGAAATGGATAAAATGAAGAAATCAAGGAGGAAATCAGAAGTATCTGGAGAAAAGATGGCAGTGGACTTTAATACAGCAAAAGCAGTACCAAGAGGAGAGTTTATAGCAACACAGATCTACTTCAAGAAACAAGAAAAATCTCAAAGTATCCTAATATTCCAACTAAAGGAAATAGAGAGTAAGAAACCAAAAGTCAATAAAATAAGGGAAATAAAGGCTAGAGATAAATATACCCCAAAATAAATACAGATAAAACCAAGAGCCATTTAAAAAAAAAAAAAAAAGATAAATTGATAAACTTTTAGTCAAGTTCATCAAGAGAGAGGACCCAAATAAACAGAATAGGATATTAGAGAGAAGAAACCACCACTGATAATTCAGGGATATGAGGAAAAAAAAATTCAAGGAGAAACCACCACTGATAATTCAGAGATAGAGGGGAAAAAAATCCATAAAAGATTCTGTGAACAGTTATATGCCAAAAAATTGGAATACTTAGAAGAAAATGGACAAATTTCTAAAGACATGCAATCTTACAAAACTGAATCAGGAAGAAATGGACTATCTGAATAGACTGATCAATAGTAGTGAAATTTATTTTATAATTTTATAATTGATTTTATAATTAAAAAGCCCAGCAACCAAAAATTCAAGACCATATGACTTCATGAGAGAATTCTACCAAACATGTAAAGATTTGGCACCTATCCTTTTTATACGAATCTAAAAATTGAAGAAGACAGAACACTCTCAAATTTATCCTGAGGCCCATTACTACTTTGGTATCAAAACCAGACCAAAACACAACAAAGATTTAGTATAGCCAATGTAGAAAATAGTATGGGATTTCCTGACAAAAACTAAAAATAAAGCTACCATAGAATCCAACACTTGCATTCCTGGGTATATATCCAAAACACGAAATGAAAAGATACATGCACCCCAATACACATTCTCCCTAATGTTCATAGTTTATTTATAATAGCCAAGATATGGAAACAACCTAAGTCATCATCAACAGATAAATGAATAAAGATGTGGTATATATACAATGGAATTTTACTCAGCCATAAAGAATAAGTTAGCCATTTGCAACAGTGTGGATGAACAAAATGTTGTGTTCAGTTGAATGTCTGACAGAGAGATAGGTACACTATCATTTATATGTGGAATCTAAAAATAAATAAAACATGAATGCATATAACAAACAGACTCATACGTAGAGAAAAAACTAGTGGTTACCAACAAGGGGAGGGAAGTGGGGACAGGGGAGGTCTGTATATGAGATTGAGACACAAACCAAAACTTTACTGAACAAACTGAGTTCTTTACCATAGAGATTAAAAAAAATAAAAAAACAAACAAACAAACAAATTCTGAAGCTGAAAAATTAAATGAACATGGTGAAGAATGCAACAAGATTTCAGTAGCAGAGCAGACCAGGTGGAAGAAAGGATAAATGACTTTGAGGATAGAATTCTGAACACAGAAGATAAAAGGGAATTAAGACTTTAAAAGAGCTAATAAAGCCCATGAGAGCTATTGAAATCCACCAGAAGAAACAAGTATCAGAACTGATATGTTAAAAGCATAAAGGATGGGGCAGTTTATTTAAAGAAATAGCTGAGAACTTCCCAAACCTACAGAAAGCACAAGAAGCAATCAACAAAATGAAAAGGCAACCTTCCAAGTGGGAGCAGACAGCTGCAAAGAATATATCAGATAAGGTGGTAATGTACAAAATTTTTGAAGAGCTCATACAACTTA
The DNA here is from genome assembly GCF_023699985.2 of Odocoileus virginianus. Classification (NCBI taxonomy): domain Eukaryota; kingdom Metazoa; phylum Chordata; class Mammalia; order Artiodactyla; family Cervidae; genus Odocoileus; species Odocoileus virginianus. The sequence goes on from NC_069680.1 coordinate 38,532,481, forward strand.
ATTTAAAAAAATAAATTAAAAAGTGGCAAAGGAACTGAACATTTTCCAAAGACATCTAAATGGCCAATAGGTACATAAAAAAGGTCCTCAATATCACTAACTAGGGAAACACAAATATCAATAAAAGCCACAGTGAGGTATTATCTCAAACCTTTAGTAATTGTTAATAAGTTTGGCAAGGATGTGAGAAAAGGGAATCTTTGTACACTCTTGGTGGGACTGTAAACTGGTTTAGCCACTAGGGAGAGCAGCATAAAGATCACTCAAAAAAATTAAAAACAGCAACAAAAAAAAACAGGACTACTACACTACCCAGCAATCTTACTTCTGAATATATGTACTCTAAGGAAATAAAATAGATCAAGATACTCGTATACTCCTATGTTGATTGCAGCATTATTCACAATAGTTAGATGTGGAAAGAACCTAATTGTCTATCAGTGGGTAAGTGGATAAAAGCATGCTCTGTATGCATTACTCAACACTAGTCATCCATAACAATAAAGGACAACATGCTATTTGCCACAGCATAGGTAGGCCCTAAGGACATTGATAATATGACATGATAAGTGAGATAACTCAGAGAAAGACAAATACTATAAAGTATCTCATATGTAGAATCTTAAAAAAAAAAAAAAAAAAACTCAACCCAAAACGTGGAATGGTGGTTTCCAGGAGCTGGGGCGGAGGGGTTGGGGGTGGGAGAATGGGAAAAAGGAAAAAATGTTTAACTATATATGCTTACAATTTGCAAGTAAATAAGTCCTTCATACCTAATACATAATACAGTGATTATAAATGAAATGGTTCTATCAACAAGAGGATTTTAATCCCAATTGTCCTATTTCCTAGTTGTGTAATCTCAGGAAAGTTACTTCATCTTTCTGATACTTAATTTTCCCAATTTAGTAACTAAATACAATATTTGCCTTGGAGAATTATTATGAGGATTAGAGGAACTACAGACATACCTCAGAGATAAGGTTTGGTTCTAGACCACTGCCACAAACTGAATATTGTAATAAAGTGAGTCACACAATTTTTGATTTCCCAGTGCATATGAAAACTATGTTTACATTACACTGTAGTCTATTAAAGTGTGCAATAGCATTTTGTCTAAAGAAAGCATACATACCTAAATTAAATTTATTTTAGGTAAATTATTGCCAAAATGCTAACAATCTGACCATGCAGGGTAGACACAATTCTTAAATTTGTAAAAATGCACTCTCTGTGAAGCATAATCAAGGATAGTGCAATAAAACAAAGTTTACCTGCAGTGTTCCCAGTGCTTCTGATCACAGTGGGTGATCGGTAAATGGAAACCTATTACCACCACTACCCCCACTACTAAGACCACTACTGTTGGGCTGAACCTTTCAGGTTTTATGGCTGCCCAGCCTCAAGACCAAAGAGAGAGCTCAGGTTCGGTGACAAACATCCACGGTTTAGTAGATGGGGGATCTTACACATCGGAAGCAAGTCCTGGAGTTATACCCCAGTGTGCACGGCAGGCGGCAAGCAGGACGCAGCTATGCTCACTATCTATGGGAGAAGGAGGCTATGCTTTTTTGAAGGAATTGATATTAGCTTGGTTCCTCAGCTACCAGGGAAAGCAGCTCCCAAAACACATTCCCCGCCCCTCAAGTTAGTGACCATCACCAGGGAAGGTGTTTCCTTTTAATAATCCATGAGGTGGAGCCATTCTGACTTAAGGGGCAGGGGGCAAGCACATTGATGTGAGCAAGGCGTAGGGGAAGCAGAGACTGGTTGCGCAGGGGACATACAGATAGCAAGAGAATAGCCATTTTGAGAGACCTGACCTAACACTCACCCCAACGTACCCTGCACAACCCTTACAGTTTTGTTTTTCCCTTCTTCCGTGAAGGGGGTCGGATGTGTAGAGGTGTGTTGGTCCTTTAATGGACTGGAACCTGGTGGTCCGGAGTCGAGGATAAGAAAGTACGAGAGAGAAAGAGGCTGATATCCCCTGGTTTACGCGGAAAACCAATAGAGTCCTATTCTCAGGGCTCGCGCTGCTGCGCGTGGGCACCGGGCGCCCTCTCCAGTGGGTCTTAGAAGCCCGGGCAAGAAAGTGAGCTCAGCGGGCCTCCGTGCTCCAAGGATTAGCCAGAAATAGAGAGAGAGAGAAAGATAGACAGACACGGGGACCAAAGCTCTGATGGAGCAAAGGTGTTTTAATCCACATGGTGTGGGCACACATACTGTCTTACAAGGTGGTTATTCTCCGCAAAGATAAAGATTAAAATTCCAGACTTACGAAACATGAGACGATCCCTATCACAGAGAGAGTTGCAAGCAATCACCTTTTACTGTAGGGCTCATAAAAAGGAGGAGGGTACTTGTCACCGTAATGAGAAATGCCTGGATTCCTCAGCCCCGGGAAAGGCGTGCCTCTCCTCTTAATTCCTGAATAGTCAGGAATTAATAAGGGCCAGAGGGTTCCTGATAGATCCACAACAGCACACAGGAAGCCTCTTGTTAAATGCTTCCTGACAGAGGTGGACTCCAACCAAATACCACAAATGCAACACAAACAGCAATGGGTAAAGAAGATCAAGAATAAAGGGGAGCCCAGGGTGGGGTTAATTTTTAATGGAAATTCAGAAGAGGATGACAAAGACATCTCACTGAGGACCCAGAAATCGAACTCATTTCACAGTGAGTCTACTGTTGTTGCTTGGCCTATGAATATATTCCTTCTGCTCAAACCAGAGAGGAAATGTGAGCTGTTTATTATGTTTAGACATAAAGCAGGGAAAATTATGACCAGTAAGCAAAATACAAGCAGTAAGAGCAGCTCTGCCAGTGGTGTGGCTCCCGGCCTACAGTAGCATACTGCCAGTTCACCCTCCAGTCCCCATGACAGGTGACAAATAGTGGACCACAGGACAAACAACACACCGCAAAGTTAATATAATGGTGCCTTTCTCTAGTATGGAGACCTGGAGGAATTAATTTTAGGTGGGTTTGGTAGAAGACAGGAGAAATCTGTATGGCCCTTTCTAATCCTATTCCCCACATGACAGCAAACTCAAACCACCTGGGGACTCAACTGTCAGTTCCAGGACCACTTTGTACTATCGTCCTATAGGGGTATATCCTGTGGCAAGGACAAAAGTTATTGTTCTGACCTATAGTTGGCAACGGTCCTTTGGAAGTCAACAGTTGAACTTGGATGGTGTTGACTAGTTGCCTCTGAGTTAACATGGCATAAGCACTGGGACTATTGCTCCAGGGACATTTTCTGCTCTACAGCAAAGCAAACTAGCTATACGTACACATATATCCCTTCCCTCTTGAATCTCCCTCCTATGCCCACCTCCCACCCATCCAGGTCATCACAGAGCACCCAGCTGAGCTCCCTGCATCAGATTCCCACTAGCTCTCCATTTTACACGTGGCAGTGCATATTCATCAATTCCAATCTCCCAATTCATACCCCTTTCTCTGTGTCCACATGTCCATTCTTTATGTCTGCATCTCTATTCCTGCCTTGCAAATCGGTTCATCTGTACCATTTTTCTAGATTCCATATGCATTAATATACAATATTTTTCTTTTTCTAATTTCACCCTGTATGACTGTCTACATGCAGATGGTCAAGAAACACATGAAAAGCTGTTCAGCATCACTACTTGTTAAAGAATTGCACATCAAATCCACAGTGAGGTATAACCTCACACCAGTCAGAGTGGCCATCATCAAAAAAAATCTATAAACAATAAATGCTGGAGAGGGTATGGAGAAAAGGGAATGCTTTTGCACTGTTGGTAAAATGTAAATTGGGATAGGCACCAGTATTCAAGTTCCTTAAAAAACTAAAAACAGAACTACCATATAACCAGCAATCCCATTAATGGGCATGTACCTTGAAAACAAACCATACTTCAAAAAGACACATGCACCCAAATGTTCACTGCAGTACTATTCACACTAGCCAGGACATGGAAGCAGCCTAAATGTCCATCAACAGGTGAATGGATAAAGATGTGTTACATATACACAGGGGAATATTACTCAGCAATAAACAGAAGCAGTATTTGGTCATTTCTCACTTTTATTGATTCATTCCTGAACTTTGTGGCCAATAAAGTGGATTCCTTGGTAGCTATCAATGTCCAAATGGGTCCTATATGTCACACACAGATGTTTTAGATCCTGCATAGTGGTTTTTTGCATGGCTCAAGGCCTTAGGTAGCTCTTTTATGTCTTCCACTGTTGTAATGCATTATAGACTGCAAACAGCTGCTGTTCCATCACAATATATCATTACTCTGCCTCCTTCCATAGCTGGGACCAGCAGCCCCAATATACTGTTTGATTATTTTGCTGTCATCACAGTCCCTGACCAAACCCTTCTAGGTAAATGGTCATGACCAATTCACAAGCCTCTCAGTGAGTTAATATCCCTAAAGCCTGCATCTATAATTGCTTAGGGGTGATGAGTCTGGGGTGTGTATTTTGTAGATAATCCAGCTCCTTGCATTTTGTCTGTATTCACCAGCCATCCTTTTGCAATCAGATGAACCATAAGCACAGGACAGTTACTTTTAAATTGGAAAGAGGCTCCGAGGTTAGCAGGATATCCTCAATGCCATGGAAAGAGAAAGACATCTCTGACAATGGACAGTTGCCACAAGTCCCCACAGGCTGGAGGAAGGCCGTCTTGGGATTACCCCCACAGCTTTCTGTTCCCATCCTTATTTGCCCACATCCTGGCACTCACAGGCATTTTCTCAGCCTCCTGGCTGGCTCAAGAGTTGTTGGACAGCACCTGGAAGGCCTGAAAGCCTGTCGTGGACCAACCTTGAGACTGAAGAAAGAGCTCAATTACAGTGACAGGCATCAGCGGTTCAGTAGATGGGTATGTTACACATGAAGCAGTCCTGAGGCTACACTGCACTGTGTTCAATAGACGATGAGCAGGACACAGCATCCTCTTCCCTGATCAGGGGAGAAGGAGGCTCTGGTTTAGAAGGAGAACTGATATCAACTTGACTCATCAGCTACCTGGGAAACCAGCCTATGGGCCACGTTGCCCATGGCCTCTAAGGCTAATGACCATCAGTTGGGTAGATGTTTTCTTTTAATAAACTAGCAGGTGAAGCCATTCTGACATAAGCAGCAAAGGGCAAGTGCATTCATGTGAGCAGGGTGTAAGCAAAGCAGGGACTGGTCAAGCAAGGGATATACAAAGAGCAAGAGAACAGCCATTTTGAGGGGCCTAACCAAACTGTCCATCCAACATACCCTGCACAAGCCTTACATCTTAGTCCTCCCCCTTTCCTTGATATCCCTGAGGTCAGGTATGTAGAGGTAGACTACAACCAAGTACCACAAATGCAATACAGACGACAGCAGCTAATGAATATTGAGAATCCAAGAAGTAGGCACACTTTGGAGCCAGGCACTTTTTGGGTCAATATATGGAAGTCCAGAAGAAAACAACAAAGGCATCTTGCTGTAGAACCAGCAACCAAACATTTCACAGTAAGCCTACTGTTATCACCCAGACCATGAACAGACTCCTGCTCAGACTAGAGACAAAATATGAGCTGTTTATCAGGCACAATACTGGGTATATCATGACCGTTAAGCAAAATGCAAGCAGTAACAGCATTCTGAATTAACACTACTCCTGCCAGTAGTTTTTGTCCTGCATGCAGTACCATACTGTGTGTCCACCCTCAGTTGCAATAAGTTCAGTTCAGTTCAGTCGCTCAGTCATGTCTGACTCTTTGCGACCCCATGAATCACAGCATGCCAGGCCTCCCTGTCCAGCACCAACTCCCGGAGTCTACCCAAACCCATGTCCATCGAGTCGGTGATGCCATCCAGCCATTTCATTCTCTGTCATATCCTTCTCCTCCTGCCCCCAATCCTTCCCAGCATTAGGGTCTTTTCTAATGAATCAACTCTTCAAATGAGGTGGCCAAAGTATCGGAGTTTCAGTTTCAACATCAGTCCTTCTAATGAACACCCAGGACTGATCTCCTTAATGGCAGGTGACAAATACTGGAGCAGCACTATAGCAATAAATCACAAAGTTAATATAATGGTTCCTTTCTCTAGTATGGGGACCAGGAGGAATTAATTTTAGGTGAGTTTGGTAGAATATAGGTGAAATCTATAAGGCCCTTTCTAATCCTATTCCCCACAAACTCAAACAAATGGACTTACCTGTCAGTTCCAGGCCTACTTTCTTCTGTCTTCTCCTGCGGGTGGATCCTGTGGCAAGGGCAATAGTCCTTTCATGGTCAGCAGTTGAACTCGGACGATGTTGACTAGTGGCCTCTGGGTTAAGATGGCATAAGCACTGGGTCAGTTGCTTCTGGGCTCTGTCCCTATTTTGAGAGGACAGGTTTCCCATCTCAGTTACTGTTTAAATAGCCAAGCAGCAGTGACATTGTAAGGCAAGTGGGAATGGCAGCATATATCTTTTTTACCAGTACATTTCTGAACTTCATGGCCCATAAAGTGGATTCTTTCATCACTATCAATGTCCATGGGGGTCCTGTATGTCACACACAGCTGTTCTAGATCCTGTGTAGTGGTTTTTTGCACCACTCAAAGCCTTGGGTAGGTCTTTTATAATGTCTTCACTGTTGTAATGCATCATAGACTGAAAATAGCTGTTGTTTCATTGCACTAAATCCTTGCTCTGTCTCCTTCCAAAGCTGGGAACAGCAGCCCCAGAATAATTTCAAAATTTTGCTATTGCCACAGTCTCCAACCAAATTCTTCTGGGTAACTGATCATATTTAATTCACAAGCCTGTCCCAGAGTTAATATCCAAAGAGTGTGCTTCTATAATCATTTAGGGATGCTGGGTCTGGGGTATATTTGTATTTTGTAGGTAATCAAGGTCCTTACATTTTGTCTGTATTCACCAGCCATTCCTATGCAATCAGATGAGCCATGAGCACAGGACTGCTACTTTTAAACTATAAAGAGGCTCTGAGGTTAACAGGATATTCTCAATGTCATGGAAAGAAAAATACATCTCTCATAATAGACAGCTGCCATAAATCCCCACGGGGATGACCACCTCGGGATTACCACCACAGCTTTCTCTTCTCATCCTTACTTGCCCACATCTCAGCACTCACAGGCATTTCCTCAGCCTCCTGGCTGGCTCAAGAGTTGTTGGGCTGCACCCCACAGGCCTGCAAACCTTGTAGATGCCCAACCTCAAGACAGAAGACCCCATAGACAGTGGCAGAGACATCAGTGGTTTAGTAGATGGGGTATCTTACATCTGAAGCAAGGCCCTGGAGCGACATCCCACTATGTGTGATGAACAGTGAGAAGGATGTGGCAGGAGTCTTCTGCTCAGGGGAGAAGGAAGGTCTTTGCTTTAGAGGGAGAATTGATATCAGCTTGGCTCATCAGCTCCCAGGGAAACCCACTTGCGGGGCACGTTGCTCTCAGCCTCTTAGGCTAAGGTCGGTCAGGAGGGAAAGTGTTTCTCTTTAATAGCTTAGCAGGTGGAGCCATTCTGGCCTAAGGGTGTGGGGCAGGCGTGTTCATGTGAACAGGGTGTAGATGAGGCAGGGCACTGGTTGAGCAGGGGATATACAAATAGTAAGAGAATAGCCATCTTGAGTGGCCTGACTGTACAATGATGCAATAGAATGTGTTGTGTGCTAAAAATTGCAATGCTCCTACATAATTGTTCTTATGAAGAACCTGAGGCTCAGTTACTTTCACAGGTGAAAATGATAATTAATTGCCAAACAAGCACAATAGGGAGTTAATCCATTGTTTAAACAACCAGACTCTGGAAGCATATTGACACAGTTCAAATCTTGGCTCTTTTACTTGATTACTTTCCTGGGAAACTTTCTCTACTTTTTGTGCCTCAATATCCTTATCCATAAAATGGGAAAATATATATATATATACTCACCTGAAAGAGTTGATCTTAGGGATCAGAAGAGTAAATGCATGCAAAAGTATTATATACTGCATGTGTGTGTGTGCTAAGTCGCTACAATCATGTCTAACTCTTTGTGACCCCATGAAATGTAGCCTGTCAGACTCCTCTGTCCATGGACTTCTCCAGGCAAGAATACTGAGCTGGCAGGTTCTTTATCACTAGTGTCGCCTGGGAAGCCCGTTTTATACTTTATGAAACATAACAAATATTAGCTATCATTATTATCAGCTTCTCATTTCTTCCTTTTATGTACCTTTGACAAAGTAGTGATTATAAAATAAAATTCTAATAAGAATAAATATAAAATTATTAAATTATATGTACATACATACATACATCTTATCAAGACTTTAATATGTGTATAAGTCAAGAAACAATGATTTTTTTAATCCTTACTTAAATGGAACTCTGTAAAGTGAAAAAGCAAGAAACTTACCTCAAAAACACATTGGGATTCCCAGCACTGTGTTTATTATTAAAGTACTTTTGAAGTGTAAAATGCAAAAAAAAAAAGAAAAAAAATGCATTCAATATTACCCTGAAATGTTCTCATAGGAACAACTAGGTATATTTTGTTATGTATACATTAGGATATACAATAGTTTATTAGCCATATAATTATAAAGGTATCCTAAAAGTATGCATATAATTAGGTCCCTGTTAAGAAAAAGCCTTCAGTTTGTTCAGAAATAACCATTTCTTTCTTTCTTTTTTTTATTTATTTTTTTTTTCCTTTAGGTCAGTTAATAAAAACATAGATTGGACTTTAAAAATCTGTTTACTGATATGGTCCATATATTTATTAATTTCCAAAGGTCGTGATGTCCTAGTGTCTATACATAATCATTACAATAAAGAATGGGAAATTTTATGTACTTTATTCATTTAAAAAGATTTCCTCCTACCATTGGAAAGTATTGCTGAAGAATACTGATGATTTAATAATTGGATATAATTTTACATCCACTTTATTTAAATGCAAAAATTGGTTTTTTAAAGCTTTTTATTTTACACTGAAATACAGCCGACTGACAATATTATGATAGTTTCAGTTGAACAGCAAAAGGACTCAACCAAACATATATCTGTATCATTCTCTCCCAAACTTCTCTCCCATCCAGGCTGCAACATAACATTGAGCAGAGTCTCCTGTACTATGCGATAGGTCCTTGTTGGTTATCCATTTTAAATATAGCCGTGTGTGCGTGTTAATCTCAAATTCCCTAACTATCTCTTTCTCCTTTCCTTCCTCCCTGGTAACCATAAGTTCATTCTCTAAGCCTGCGAGTCTGTTTCTATTTTGTAAATAAGTTTATTTGTACTATTTCTTTTTCGATTCTGCATATAAGGGCTATCATATGATATTTCTTTCTCTAACTGACTTACTTCATTCAGTATGACAGTCTTCAGGCTCATCCATGTTGCTGCAAATGGCATGATTTCTTTTTAATGGCTGAGTAATTGTCGTAGAACACTGCTGATTGAATAATTGGATATAATTTTTACACCCACTTTATTCACTTGCAAAAATGCTTAAGTCCAGCTTTTGTAGGTAAATTAGTATCAACTCACATTTTAATATAATAGATTGAAAAATGAATGTTTCTACTTTGTTATTCTACTAAACTCAAAGGTATTAACCTCCAGCCTTCAAATTTTAAGTCTTAGGGCAGGCAAATGGTTATTCATTACAGGATTACAACTCTATGTTAAAAATTACATATTAAGAATAAGGACAGCATTCTTTACATTTTGTGGTGTATGGTTCAATATTTTTAACTTAAATATCAATACACTCTCACATACATTTTCAAAGAACATGGACTTCATTTGATTTCTTTTTGGTATCTCAAAGAACAGCTCATCTAAAATTCTGAACTTGAGATACCAATATTCATATTTTATAGGGTGTGGTCCCATTGAGTAACTCATCAAAGCACTAACTTTATGGAAACATTTTTTTAAAGCTACCTTGCATGTTTACAATGTGATTTATTTAGACTGAAAAAAGTAATTAGCGTCTTATAGTCTGACTATTCCCTCAAATCCCCAAGTGGCTTAAATGTGATTCTCCTATGCATGGGTCTTAGGTTTCATAAATACTGATTTTTTGACTATTTAAAAGAGCAGATTTAAGTCATGCACTGTGCATTGGACACAGCAAATAATGTGATGAATGGAATAATGTGGACAATGTCTACTCATTGGTATTTAGCATCAGTATACTTCTTCCAAATGGTAGTCCAAATATGTTTTATAACTAACTACTATTATTATTAGACAATGATTGTGTTAAATAATATTACTACTATAGGAGAAGGAAGACCTCCCATATCACTGATAATTTTATTTTAATTGTGGTTTTATTACATCAAATTTCACAATTTTATTCTGTACCTCCTTAAAAAAATAATTTAAAAGCACAAATTGCAATTTCTCTTTTTAGTATGCTTAAAAGCATTTTCAAATTATTTAAATTATGTCTATATAGCTTAAACTATTTAGGACTTAGAAGAGAAATGTATTGACATATGATGAAAAGTTATCTGTATAGTATATAAAGATTTGCATGTGATACATGCCTAAATGGATTTTATACATATGACCAAGGGAAATATCCATTCCTTTTAATATATATAGAGAAAGAGAGTCAGAGAGAGACAGTAAGAGAGAACCAAAGGGAATTTTGGAATATATGCATAGATCCTTTTATAAAGGGTATATGACCTTGGATAAGGGGGAAAGATAAGGTGGTTTTTTTTTTTTTTTTTAAACAACCCATTTTAGGATGTTACTACAAATACTCAGGGCTTTCCCAGGTGGCTCAGTGGTAAAAAAAAAATATCCACCTGCCAATGCAGGAGACATAGGAGATGTGAGTTCAGTCCCTGGATCAGGAAGATACCCTGGAGGAGGAAATGGCAAGCCACTCCAATAATCTTGCCTGGAAAGTCACATGGATGGAGGAGCCTTGTGGGCTGTAGTCCATGGGGTTCCCAAGAGTTGGACACGACTGAGCAAGTGAGCACTCACTGGTACTTAATTGGAGGGTACTTGGGTATCATTTGTGACTCCATGATCTTGCTGATATCAACCTTAAATAGAGAACTATGGAAAAGGTTAGTTTTCATTCCAATCCCAAAGAAGGGCAATGCCAAATAATTTCAAACTATCACACATTACACACATATCACATGCTAACAAGGTAATGCTCAAATTCCTTCAAGCTAGGCCTCAATGGTACATGAACTGAGAACTTCCAGATATGCAAGCTGGATTTAGAAAAGACAGAGGGACCTGAGATCAATTTGCAAACATCCACTGGATCACAGAAAAAGCAAGGGAATTCCAGAAAAACATCTACTTCTACTTCATTGACTATGCTTAAAAACCTTTGTCTATGTGGATCAAAACAAACTGTAGAAATGTCTTTAAGAGATGGGAATACCAGACCACCTTGCCTGCCTCCTGAGAAACCTATATACAGGTCAAGAAGCAATAATTAGAACTTGACCTGGAACAACAAATTGGTACAAAATTGGGAAAAGAGTATGTCAAAGCTGTATATTGTTATCATGCTTATTTAACTTCTATGCAGAGTACATCATGGGAAATGCTGGGCTGCAAGAAGCTCAAGTTGGAATCAAGATTTCCAGGAGAAATATCAATAACCTCAGATATGCAAATGACACCATCCTAATAGCAGAAAGCAAAGAGAAACTAAAGAGCCTCTTAATGAAGGTGAAAGAGGAGAGTGAAAAAGCTGGCCTAAAACTCAATATTCAAAAAACTAAGATCATGGCATCTGATCCCATCACTTCATGGCAATGCATAGGGTGGAAATGGAAACAGTGACAGACTTTTTATGTTCTTGGGCTCCAAAATCACTGTGGATGGTGACTGCAGCCATGAAATTAAAATACACTTGCTCCTTGGAAGAAAACCTATGACAAACCTGGACAGAGTATTTAAAAGCAGAAACATCATTTTGCTGTTAAAGATCTGTCTAGTCAAAGCTATGGTTTTTACAGTAGTCATGTACAGATATGAAAGTTGGACCATAAAAAAGGCTGAGTATCAAAGAATTGATGGTTTCAAATTGTATTGCTGGAAAAGAGTCTTGAGAGTCCCTTGGACAGCAAAGAGATCAAACTAGTCAGTCCTAAAGGAAATTAACCTTGACTATTCATTGGAAAGACTGAGGCAGAAGATGAAGCTCCAATACTTTGGTCACCTGATGTGAAGAGCCAACTCATTGGAAAAGACCATGTCTCTGGAAAGATTGAGGGAAGGAGGAGAAGGGAATGACAGAGAATAAGCTTACTGGATGGCATCATCAACTCAATGGACATGAGTTTGAACAAACTCTGGTAGATAGTAAAGGAAAAGAATGCCTGGCATGCTGCAGTCCATGGAGTCACACAAAGTTGACACGACTGAGTGACTATACAACAAAATATAATTCAAATCTTTGAGGCCCAAAGATGTGTGTTTTGCAGGCTTCCTGAGTGGTACTATGTATTTGAGAGTTGGAGGACAACTATGAATACTTGAGTGGCCCAGAATAAATGTGATGAGTGTTAAAGAACTGACTACTCTGACCAGGAGCCTGCAGTGTTACTTAGCAGTGAAATTCATGGTCAGCTTGCAATTCATAGGATCCTTCCAGAGACTGTGGCTTAGCTTCTGGAGTCAAGAGGATTCTGTTTTGATCCAGGAGATACATGATGAGGATTTGGACTATGTCCACTGCTGTAGGAACAGAGAGAAGAGGATAGACATGTCAGATTTTTTAGTATTAAATAAATGATTAAAGAGTGTTGCAAAACATCCTTCTTGCCTCACATTTTACATGTCCCTCCTTCATTTCTCTCTAGTTTTAAATATAAGAAATAGTTATCCTTCCATATCATGTATTATATAATATATAGTTTTGTTATCCTGATCACTTAAGAGTCCATGCTAGGCACATTTTTTTTACGTCTTGGGAAAGTCAATTATTACAAGCACTAACTTTCTAGATTTTTCAAAAATCATTCTTCTGTTTCTATCAGTGTCTATTCTGTCTGCAGTATCTCATTTAGGTTTCCTTGGTCATCACAGGCCCAGCACAGCACCTGCCATAGTTCACCCTTCTTCACAAACTACAACTGTCTCGCCTCTCTAAACTGCCAGAGGATTACCTGCTCTCTCTTCACATTGTCTTCTGGCTCTCATTTCTTTGCCTGATCTGCTGTGCAGATTGAGATTCAGGAACCATCAATGTCTCCTAGGAGTGCCATCAACAGTCTTTGCACACATGTTGCAAATGAACTTTAACTAGGAGCCCCTACACAAACAATATTTTATAGTAAGCTTAGAAAGAGTCATTTTTATGTAGATCATACTGGAGGTAAAAGCATAAATACATGAAGGAGAATCATTGCTAACAGCAAATGCTTATTGTGTATTTATTGTGAGCTAAGTGTTGTTATATAAACTGAAGACAGAAAATGCATGATTTGAAGAGATTTACAACTCTGTTCAACAGGCTGAATGTGTGCATAAGAAAAAAAAAAAAAATAACATTTGAGAAACAGAGGTAAGAACACTAGACACAGCAAGAAAAATTGGATTCAAGCCCAGTTCAACAATTCTATAAACTTCAAAAAAGAATTCAGCCTCACTTTTATTATTTTTAAAATGGAGAAAGTAATACCTATTTTTATAGGGCCCTTTGAGACTGAATATAAAATGAAATCATTCATTCATTTAACAAGTAAGTGTTAAACAGGAGACTCTGTTTCATACATGGTGTTAGGGGATAGGGATTAGAAAAGGAAAATCTGGATTTCCACTTTCTCAGAGTTTATACTTTAGTGGGTGAGGTGAAGGGGAAGAAAAGGTGCATAAGTAAATAGATGGTAAAATTCAAAGAGTGAGACCACCAGTGTTAAGGCCCTAAGAAGAAAAATCTTGGCCTGTTGAAGACACAGAGAGAAACCCCGTGTGGCTGGAATGCTGTGACCCAGATGAAAAATGTGAGAAGAAAGTTGGAAAAGGTGAGCAGTATACAGTTAACATCAGCTCATGTTGCTTAAATTTTCTTTTTAACAGATAATGTATCAAGCATCTTTTGTATATGAATACTCAATATAATAACCTTAAAATATTGAGATTAGCATTATTCTTATTTTACAAGTAAGGAAGTGGCATCTTGATCTATACTACTTCCATATCTGGTGGACTCAAGATTGAAATTCAAACATTTTAGTTCCAAACTTGATGTTAACTTGAGGAAGGAGTAGTCCAATTATAGAAAATTAAGGTGAAGACGACAAGGAGGAGGAGTGAGAAGGAAGGGTAGGAGGATGTGGAGGAGGAGAAGGAAAAGAGGAGGAAGGAAAGAAAACAGTTAAAAGACTGTCTAGCGTGTATCATATATTCTAATTCATGCAATTATATGTAGACATGTATACATGCAGAAATTAGAAAATATAAACATTCGCTTACCTTGAGATGACCATAACATATTTTTAAAAATTAAGTCATAGACAAATGTGTATAGAATGATTTTTTTAGTTAAAAACACATATATAGAGTTGTGCTTTTATATATTTTATACATGAAAAGATATAATCATGGAGATATGTACACATTAAATTTAATAACATTGGATATCTTTAAAGAAGGCATTAAAATACAACATACTGATAAAGAAACTAAAAAGAGAAAAATGGAAAAGTGGAAGAGAGAATGTAAGTACAAGTAACCTTTCTTTTCATCTGTCAGTGGGTATGTTTATAAAATATATGGTATATCCAAAAATAAAAGCATAAGGATTTTGGCATCAGACTGGATGATGAGACTCTTTTCAAGGTTGTAGGTTAAACATTGTGCAAAGTAATTATCATTTTAGATGGAATAATGTGGCATTTACTTTATCAGTTGTCATAATTATTAATAAAATACTGTTAATCTGCAGATTACTGCAGGAAAATTAGGGAGATGTTTTTAATCCATCCTGAGCATCAGTTCTTTCATTATTTCCCACTATTCTTCAGTCCTTGTCATCCCCAAGTCCTTGGATAACCAATATGTAGTTCTTCCATTATATGTCTCTTTGCTTTGATTTTTGCAAGTACCATATGGAAGTTTCTCTGGGTGCAAAAGGGTGGGAAGGGTCATCATCTTATCTTAGACTCAGTCCTTTCCTCGGTGACAATAAAGGACTTTTGGGCTAATTGATTTGAGTTATTTGCTAATGTGTTTATTGCTAATGCATACATTTCTCTAAGTAAAATGATACTATATTCCATTTCATACTTTTAAAATGAACCATTTTAGATTTACTTAGAAAATAAAACTAGTGGTGAAAGTGGAAACAGAGTAGGTGAAGTTATGGCTAAAATGAGAATGAGTTGATCATCTTGAAGCTAGCTAATGGATAAAAGGGAACACATTACAGTATTTGCTGCTTTTGTATATGTCTGATATTTTGTAGAAAGAGACAGAGTGTTAAAAGACTGAGATAAAACCTTAAAAATTTAAACCTTCCATCATCATGGTGTTCAGGTCAGAGCTTACTAGAAATGTTAGAGAAAAACTGAAAAGAATTCTCAGAGTGTCCCTTGGTGTTCTGATAAAATACATGAACAGAAAACTTCCAGAAGTAATGAATAAACCAAAAAAAAAAAAAAAGAGGGGGGATTATCTTTTAGCTGGTGAAAAATGTCTGGAAGGGGGCAGGTGTCTGCTTCCCTGTTTCTTTTTTTTTTTTTTTCCCCATTTATTTTTATTAGTTGGAGGCTAATTACTTTACAATATTGTAGCGGTTTTTGTCATACATTGACATGAATCAGCCATGGACTTGCATGTATTCTCCATCCCGATCCCCGCTCCCACCTCCCTCTCTACCCGATCCCTCTGGGTCTTCCCAGTGCACCAGCCCCAAGCACTTGTCTCATGCATCCAACCTGGGCTGGTGATCTGTTTCACCCTAGATAATATACATGTTTCGCTGCTGTTCTCTCAAAACATCCCACCCTCGCCTTCTCCCACAGAGTCCAAAAGTCTGTTCTGTCCATCTGTGTCTCTTTTTCTCTTTTCCATATAGGGTTATCATTACCTTCTTTCTAAATTCCATATCTATGTGTTAGTATACTGTATTGGTCTTTATCTTGCTTCCCTGTTTCCACTCTGCTGTCCTTAATGTGTGTCTTCACACATGTTAATGTTGTCCTCGTGGTCAATTCCTATATCTCAAAACACCACATTTAAGGCATTACGATGGAAAGTGTGTGTGTGTGTGTGTGTGTGTGTGTGTCTGTGCACGCTCAGTTGTGTCCGAATCTTTGCAATCCCATGAACTGTAGCCTGCCAGGTTCCTCTGTCCTTGGAATTTTTCAGGCAGGAATTCTGGAGTGGGTTGCTATTTCCTACTCCAAGGGATTTTCCCAACCTAGGGATTGAACCTGTGTCTCTTGTACCTCCTGCATTGGCAGGTGGACTCTTTACCACTGTGCCACCTGGGAACCCCAAGAGGAGGAAGAAGAAGGTAACAAAAAGAAGAATATTGCCCACATATGAAAAATAAAACTCTCCCTAGCAAATTTCCATTCCAATGTCCAGAATTTTGTCGTATAAAAATTGCAGGGGACATAAGAAATTTAATTTTAAGCTGGAAACACTACTTTCCATCCTAAACCAAAGTAATATCAGTGGGAGGTTAAAGAGAATGTACACTGGCTGGGAAGGTAGCAATGCCTGCCAGAGTCTTCCTCTCTGGCTATACAACATCCTTAAGCAAACTTCTTCCCAAATTTACAACATAATTCCTCCTTCTCACCTCTCTTATGAGAGACAAGGGCCTGAACTCGAATTTTGTTTTTGTACCTCACCAAAGTCCAGACTTTTACCTTTATTTGAAACAAAACCCAATGTTAAGATTTCTGCAATAATTTAGTTAAGATAACAGGAAATGCTTACAGATTACTAACAGGAGGGCACATTCAGAGGAGTGCATTGAAGAAAAACCTGATCTGTTAAAAACCAAGTAGCAGGATATTGAAAAATCCCAATGACAGACAGATAATGTGAGACTTAACCAAAAAAGTGGAATGTTAAAGAAAATTTTTGGATAGAGACTCACTAGATCTAATAAATACTGAGTGGATGGCAGGAGATCAGGCAATTAAAGAGAGAATCAAAGGTGATGCTTAGGTCTAAATATTCTAGGAACAGGTAAAAGGAAGCTCCCCATTTTTCTCCTCTATAACTTCTGTTATCTCTGAGAAAGGAACAGATTATAATAAGCATTCTTCTCAAGGAAACAATAATATACTCTCTTATTTCTAAATGCTATTCTTCAATTTACAAAGGATTTTTGTGATAATAAATATTATTTATTGAGGGCTTATTATGGGCCAAGTTCCTTGCAAACCACTGCAGTATTATCTTATTTAATCATCAGAGCAATCTAATAAGAAAAAATATGTATTTTTTTCTTATAGATGCAGAAGTTATCTTAGTAAAGATCACACAGCTGGGATTGAAACTCAAATTTGCATTGCTACAAAGGACATGTCCTTTTTCTTTTATACTGCCTCACATACATTATCATTCATATCCACATATATTTGCATTTTTTGTAGATGAACTTTTAAC
Source organism: Odocoileus virginianus (assembly GCF_023699985.2). NCBI lineage: Eukaryota > Metazoa > Chordata > Mammalia > Artiodactyla > Cervidae > Odocoileus > Odocoileus virginianus. Next base: position 38,550,089 of record NC_069680.1, read on the forward strand.
CATAGAAGCACCTCTAAATTTTAATATGGATATGGAAAGTAGATTGGAAGAGAAATTCCCTTCTAGGGAGCTTTGACTACTATCTTCACTTACCCAACACACCCACCCCTCCACCCCTCACTCTCCACTCTCATGCTCTCTGTGCTAGAACAAAAGGAATTTCAATCCATGACATTAAAATTATGGAATGTTTCAGACCTCAAATAAAAAAATATGATCAGTACTTTAAGAGAAAGCAGAGAGTTGAGAAAATGAGAGTGTTTGGTGGAGGTAAAAGCTATTGGACTTAGAACACATTGCTTAGGTCAATGGTTTGCTGATTATATAATTAGCTTCAGAAATCAAATCTTGAATTTAGGATAGTCAAGACATACCCTTCTTCTACTTCTCATTGTTTCTTGCCTCTGCTTGTCCTCAACCATGGCCTTCATTCTGTCTGGCAAGTAAAGGAGAAATCAGAACTTCATAAGGAGAAACTTTATTCAGAAAGAGTTTTCAAAGATAAGAATAGAACCATTGCAACAGGGAGAATGCCCTGCAAGTTTCACTAAATAAAAGGGATTTCTACCTAAACTGTGTTGGAAGTGGATTGAAAGAGTGGCATGATTGATTAGCGGATCAGAGGAAGTTTTGCCCCGAGTCCTGCCTATTCGCAGGAGGGGTTGTGTGGAACAGGCTGAAGATGGGTCAGAGTTGAGGGGTTTGGGTAGGGGAGAGAAATTTAGTCAAATTCTTGTTATCAAGCATTTTGCTTCAGATGATCAGTGGGGATAAAACAGTTCATCTAATTTATGTGAGAGGCAGCAAATATGAATATGGAGGGCTGGTCTTGGCATAGGAAAGCAAGGGGTTGTCCAGGATTCCTGTCATGCAGAAGGGTGGTTCATTGCAGTAAGTCATTCCCAGGAACACAAAGGGGATGAATAGGTTTCTTAACCTTCTAAACACAGTGCTTAGGTAAAGTTCAATGTTGTCCCCTATTCCAGACAAGTTTTCTCTTTGTAGCTGTTCTCCCCAGGCGCACGCTTTTAAAGTTAGCTTCTAAAAGCAAAAGAGATATAGCATTCTTTTCTAATTTGGAAAATTCTAGGCAGGGATTCCAAGATGCTAAACGCCAATATCTGTGCTCAGTGATGATAAGAAATTATGATGTAAAATGTCACTCCACAGCATTTGGGTAGAAGTGTTTGGGTAGCAGTGGTTGGGTAGAAGTAGGAGGTATCATAATTCATCCTTCATCTGTTCGAGGATTCATTTTCCTTGAGGGAAGAAAACACAATTAGAGCTGGTCGGATAATAAATTATTCTGAGCAACCAAAGACAACAGCTACTAAAGTCCATGATACTTTGTTTCTTTATGTTTATTTTGTAAATTTTATTTTGAATCATGTACAACTGGGAAATGATTTACTGAAACCTGAAGACACATAGTATCTCCCTCAACAGCTAAGTATCTTTGATATTTGAATGCCTCCACACATCTCTCCATTGTGAGTGGCAGAGCTGTGCTCACTTCACTGTGCACAAAGATGAATGAATGATCACGTTGCCTCAGCCTGCCTCTTCCATTATTCAAAGGGGCTCTGTGTGATACTGACACTTTAAACTAGTCCATGAAATAGGGTTCAGTCTGAAGTCTTATATTACATTTAAGACATATAGCTTGTTGTTATTGTAGCTACTCTGTGCCTAATGGGAAAACAGAAACAGTTATTCTTGAAGAACTATAATACTATATATGAGAATAATAAATGACATATCATCAATCAGGCATGTGTAACATACGAATGGTTTATATTATGTACTTTCATAACTAATGTTTTTCAAAAATGTAAAATTAGACTCTCAAGTGTTTACAAGAGAATTCTCAATGAGATTTTTCATTCCCATTTTGCAGAGAAATTAGTAATGAGTGAAAGGGAGCACTTTAAAAATAGATCCCTAAAAGTGAAAGGAAAACCCAGAATTCTGCCTTTTCAGGAAACATTATACCAGGGTCACTTTGATTTTTACATGTGAAAATCTAATTCACTGAACTGAATTTTGAAGCCTTTGGAGACTTGGAATCTTTAAGAAAGGGTGTTTTTTTTTTTTTTTTTTTTTTAATGTTTTATCAAGGTGTGTCCTAAAGTACTAAAAACTAGTCACTAGTAAAAATGTACTTGTTGAATCTTTTCTGCACTTATTTTGGTACTGAAAAGTAAAAATAAGAAAGTTAACTTGCTCCTTAATTGTCACCAATGCTTCCCATAATTTTCCCCTCACAATATTATAGGAATGTGATAACTTTCTTTACTTAACTTATTAAGAGCATTTTACTTGGTAAGCACTTATTCTATAAACATAATGTATGGGCAGAATTATTAGATGATAGTTTAGAGTTTTTAAAAAACTATGTAGATTGTTGAAGAAATGGCTCAAAACCTGAAAAAAAGTAAGTTTAAATACTGAATTTACCAGTTGATATGTGAACTTGCCTAACTTTTTTAGGTTATTTTTGTTTATTCTTGTTTTGTTTTGTTTTATTTTAGAGATACCATGCGGATTTTAAGAATTTTAAAATATACAAAGAACTTGGCATGGTAGTCTAATAGCTATTTGGTAACTATTAAAATTCCATCTTACATTTTGAACTTTTCCTACAACATCCCTCATTTTTTTAAAAAATAAATTTGAAGTGATCTCTGCTACCTGTTTGGAATTTTATTTTATTTACTTTTAATTGAAATGTAGTTCATTTACAATGTTGTGCTAGTCTCTGCTATTCAGTAAAGTGATTCAGCTATGCATATATATATATATATATATATCTTCTTTTAATATATATATATATATCTTCTTTTAATATATATATATTATTTTCCATTATGTTTTATCCCAGGAGATTGAATATAGTTCCCTGTGCTATACTGTAGAAATTTGTTTATCCATTCTATATGTAATAGTTTGCATCTACCAACTTCAAAACCCCAGTCTATCCCTCTCCTTCTACCACCCCTCTCCCTTGTTAATATAAGTCTGATCTCTGCATCTGTGTTCCACTTTGGAATTTGATTGTGGCTAACTGAATTTGCTATATGTACCTCCAAAGAAGAGGCTGCTGCAAGCTGGTTTCTTTTATATGTACCTGTATTTCCTAAAGCTCCCACTTTGACGAAGGCCATACTGTTGTCACTAAAGAAATATATCCTGGCCAGGAGGTGCTAAAAGTGAAACCACCACCCAATGCTGCTGGAGGTGAACCATCTGGAATCTCATGCAATTTTTGAATTCTGGAGCCTTCATTTCACTTTTTGTCTTTGAGAAAGATGCTCTGTGGAGCATCTGGGTAAAATATTTTCTCCTGATTTTATGTGTTCACAAACTCATTTGTTTAGTAATGCCAGAAAACATGTACGTTGAAAAAGACTCTTTCTATAAAATCTTCAGTATATGTGATCAGCCTTTCAACTTTTACTGCTCTTTCAATACTTTGGTGGAGATTTGTAAAACTACTCTACCTCAGATATTCTGATTCACCTGATCTAGGATGGCATGGCTTGTATCTGCTTTTAAAATGCCATGACTGATTTTGGTATTCATCAAAATTTAAAAGTTCTTGTTATTACATCTTCAATATGAAACTGAAGACATATGCTGGCTTCTTAAAGGGATTAGAAAGTAGAGATGCACAACTACAAAGATTCCCAAATATTAATACTTTAATACTAACAGTCAGGTTTGTTCCTTGGCTCTTGACCATTCAATATTTCTCTATAATTAAGTGTAAATAGTATTAAATGTGTCAGAGTAGCTTAGATATGATCCTAATGCTCTCCCATTTTGAATTTCCTTTTTAGGGTAAGATTTATAATTAATTCTTAGCATATGTCAGCTATCAAACTTAACATTTGGCATAGATTACCTGGGATGTTAATTGTCCTTATCTGATAACTAAGGGAAGTGATGCTAGTGGGGTTAGTTGAGGATTGTTGACAGAATGTCCAAATTCATATTTGTTAACAAGGTGCATAAAAAGAGTATCAGTCTGATTCCAGTCAATTACAAATCTTCATCTCCCTCTTCTGAACGTGTCATCCTCTTCAGGGGTCAAGTGAAAACTAAATCTAACTTTTGACTCTGTTCTACCTAATTTCCAGCATTCTTCTTTTCTATTCTTTCCACTAAGGTCCTAAAACTCTCCTTTATTGAAGGTCCAATTTCTAGCCTATTACTTATAACAGAGTTTTTAGACATTCATGAAAAGAAAGTTAAACTTACCTGTTGGGGACAGAATTAAATAACTGTGGTACATTTATTTAGAGGACAAAACATATCAAAATGATGTATAATAAAATCTCTTACAGTATAAATTGTAACTATTTATAAGAACTTGTAGTAAAGTTTCTGTGAGGTAGAAGCATACAGTAGTGGTACTTATAAATCTCCATAGTATACAGTCTCTGAAATATGCATATTTCTATACATTTATATATCTGTCCTGTGTGTATATGTATGTGTAATATATGCATGCCAAAATTACATACTCTAGGAATTTATAAACGTACATTTTATTTGAACAAAATTATCATATGAAAGGCTTCTTTGATAAATCATCTGTCAGAATAGTGTTGAATTGTGTAAGAAATATGGAGCATTGCAAACAAGTATAATTATTTTCAGTAGTAATTTTTTATAGAGTAGAAGAGCAAATATTTGTGATTTTTCTGTAGCCATCCGAGATATCTTAAAAATAGTATTAGGTATAAAAGACACATTGAGAATTGTATTTTCTAAATGTTAGGACTTAATCTTGAGAAGACAATGTCAAGAGTTATTTGAAGATTTATTCACTTGATTAACATAGGAATGTCATTATCTGAGAACAACAGAAGATAGTAGCTTGACAACCTGTTGATCAAGAGACAATGTGACATGATAAATAAGCATAGAAAATAGAAATGCAGCTTAAAGTATCTTAGCTCTTTCAGAAGTGAAAGAATAATGCAGGGGATGATAAAGTCAGTGCAATACATAACAATTATTCTGGTGAGCTATAGAATCTCTGCTATTTGAGTAGATGACATGGAAAGTAAAGAATAAACTCTTCTTATTTCTTGTTAAGTTCAGCCCAAACATAACTGATTGTTCTAATAGAAAAAAAAAAAAAATCAGTTTTGTGTTGTTAGTATTTGGCAGTGAAAGATTCACAAGCTTCTTTAATATTTTCGATCTTAACAGACCAACCACCAAACCTGACCCAATCTTGGCAACAGTTTTAACAATTTCACTGTTTTTGATTGTTTCCTGGATTCTTTTTTTGATGGGGTTATAATTTTAGGTAGTTAAACTTTCTTTTTTCAAACCTACAACTTTTTATTTCATCATTTGATGACTCAATTTTACATTTGAACACAACAGACGCTTTAGGATAAAATGATTCTTTTTTACTTTTTAAGAAAACTACATCCTTTTCTTTTGCATACAAAATATATATATACTTATATATATATTCAAATATATGTTAAATTAGCCATATGAACATGAGTTTTGTTAACTAACTTCTACTTTACAGAGTGAAATGGGATTTAATACTGACACATCAGCAAAGCTAATAATACTATGCCTAATGGCCACACACACTATTTTTACAACTTCTTTAAAAGGCAAAAATGAAGACATTTGAGAAAATGGCCCAAAGAAATAGCTAGTTACTCTGTAACTTACAAAAGTAAGAATCAAAGGAATATGCATTAAAGCTATATTTGATAAACATATTTTAGTACCTACCTTAGTTAAAAATAATCCAATTAGCTAAGATGTGTTTGTTAGTCACTCAGTGGTGTCCCACTCTGCAAACCCATGGACTATATAGTCCACCAGGCTCCTCTGTCCATGGAATTCTCCAGGCAAGGGTTGCCATTTCCTCCACCAATTAACCAAGATAATTAACTTAACTTAATATTAGTTCAAAATTATATTCTATTAATATAGAAATGGTAGTTAGAAATGCAATTTTATCTAACTGAACACAAACTTTCACTTTTTTTTTAACTCTACGTGGAAGTAATGTTAGCCTAATTTATTAGGAAATGGTATAAAAAGTGTAGGAATTTTATATTAACTAATATTTTAGGGATAAAAGTACAGATTTTATTTAAAAATAAAATAAAATATACAATATTATGTTGTACTCTTTAAAATCAGGCAAAATAGCTGCATAAAAACCTAAATTATCAAAATAGCCTGGCTTGTCTAAGAATTCACTTTAATAACACAACCTTGGTTTATTTTAGAAAATTCTTATCAGCTAAAATTTTCAGTAAGAAAAGTTTTTTGGGGTATTATATACATTTTAATTGTTGTTGCTTTCCCAAAAAGGGTAACAGGTCAAGAAGTTCAGTTTCTTTATATTCTGGATTCAGTCTACAAAACCATGTTATATATTTATATATCTAACACCTTCTAGCAACTTTTGACCATGATTTTAAGAAGAGATGGAGACTGAATTAACATGTGGATCCTTTTATAAATTTGACTAGTCAGGTACCTTTAATAATAATACAAATACTTTCTTTTGTAATTATTTTTACTAAAAAACACTACTTCATATGTATTTAAATAACCCTTAGAAGGCTAATAAAGTAAAAGTTGTCACTGTAGTGATTTCTTCAGCTCAGTTCAGTTGCTCAGCCATGTCCGACTCTTTGTGACCCCATGGGCTGCAGCATGCCAGGCCTCCCTGTCCATCACCAGTTCTCGGAATTTACTCAGACTCATGTCCATTGAGTCAGTGATGCCATCCAACCATCTCATCCCCTGTCGTCCCCTTCTCTTCCAGCCCTCAATCTTTCCCAGCATCAAGGTCTTTTCCAATGAGTCAGTTCTTTGCATCAGGTGGCCAAAGTATTGGAGCTTCAGCTTCAGCATCAGTCCTTCCAATGAATATTCAGGACTGATTTCCTTTAGGATGGACTGGTTGGATCTCCTTGCTGTCCGAGGGACTCTTAAGAGTCTTCTCCAACACCACAATTTAAAAGCATAAATTCTTTAGCAGTCAGCTTTCTTTCTAGTCCAACTCTCACATCCATACATGACTACTGGAAAAATCACAGTTTGGACTAGACAGACCTCTGTTGGCAAAGTAATATCTTTGCTTTTTAATATGCTGTCTAGGTTGGTCATAGCCTTTCTTCCAAGGAGCTAGCATCTTTTAATTTCATGGCTGCAGTCACCATCTGCAGTAATTTTGGAGCCCCCAAAAATCAAGTGTCTCACTGTTTCCATCATTTCCCCATCTGTTTGCCATGAAGCGATGGGACCAGATGCCATGATCTTAGTTTTCTAAATGTTGAGTGATTTCTTAAGACCTTTGAAATGCTCTGACTTGTAATATAAACCAATTTAGCATGTAGGTTATCTTTGTGGAATAGAAAATCCCAAAATAATAAGTAAGTATGGCAGTTGGCTTCCTATAAAGGAAAGCTGGATTTGGTAAGCAAGCAAGTAACCCTACAGTTCTCTGAGCCCCTTGCTGACTCAGGCTCATTCCCGTTTACCACTCCACTGCTACCATCTGGCCCTTGTTCACCTGATCTTCAGTGGCTGCTTGAACCCGTCACCACACCTACGTTCCAGGAAAGAGAATGGAGGAAAGAAGAGAAATGACAAATCCCCCAGGTCTCCAAAGACCCTTTCTGCAAGCTTTACATACTACAGCGCTTACATCTAAATAGTTAAAACTTGACCCCAAAGTCACCAATAACCGAACGGGGACTGGAGGGTTATATGGTCTTTTAGATGTATAAAGCCAAGAGGTTTCACAGCTAAAGAAAAAGGGAGTAATGGTCATTTGGTGGTACTGAGTGACCTCTAACACATGAAATTATCTATGCTCAATCTAAGTTTAACACCATGAATGTAAGCCAATTACTTAATTATACATTTAAAAAATTATAAATTAGAAATGTTACTCTAAAAGGCCAAATTTTCTTAATTTTAAGAACATAAAATAGAAAGTATTAATAGACTCCAAACATTAATGAAACTACTTACCTCAGATTGCATCTTGAGCTCTTCTGGTTAGAACTGAAACTCAGCCAAAACCCTGCTTAGTACTTGAAATTATGTGCCTGGAACTTGAACCCAGCCAAGGTCCACAGTCTTCCAATTGAGATCACAGACCAGGTTTTAGGACCTAATGAAGCTCAGGTTCTTGATTCTTTCATCTAAGAAAGAATCAGTTAGAGACAAAGTAATAGATAAGAAGTGGGTTGTCCATAGAGAAACACATTCCACAGGCCCAGTGTGGGCCATCACTGAGGGCAAGTGTGGCCTTGAAATGTGGTATGGTTAGCTTTTATGTGTTTGTTCTAAGTTGCTTCAGTTGTGTCTGACTCTGTGCAACGCTATGGACTGTAGCCTACCAGGCTGCCGTGTCCATAGGATTCTCCAAGCAAGAATACTGGAGTGGGTGGCCATGCCCTCCTCCAGGGGACACTCCCGACCCAGAGATGGAACCCACGTCTCTTACATCTCCTGTATTGGCAGGCAGGTTCTTTGTCACTAACGCCACCTGGGAAGTCCAAGATTTCATAGATTGGTAAATTATAGACCAATGGGTAGGAGGATTATTCCAACCACTTTGGGGAAGGGGCAGAGGTTTCCAGGAATTGGGTCACCTCCCACTGTTGATGGCAGGCCTTGGAACGACATGGCACCTCTGGGTGTGTCATTTAGCTTACTGATGCGTTACAATGAGTGTATACTGAGGATCAAGTATGATCCTTAGATGAGGATCAAGGTTAGTGGAAGTTGACTGGTCTGCCACCTTGGGCCCATTTGATTCTAATCAACTTATGTTGTGTCTTTGGGCTATGTCATTCTTTCAACGGTTGTGCCCTGCCTTCTTCCCTCCTGTTTCATTAATACTCCAATATAGTTCTCTTCAATATCTACAAGCATGGCCCTAAATCTCACTATAATAAAGAACATATACTCATTAAGGGAACCTTTTTGTGTCATGTGTTTTCAATGATCTCTCAAGGCTATGTTTGCAGTTGTCTTCTTGCTTGACAGAATTAATAACAGACAAGAACCTGACCAGAGTGCTGACCAGATTCTTGTCTCACACCAGTGGAACTCACTGAGCACTATTTAGTGTTCCAGTGTTATTGTGGCTTCACATTCTGTGTTGCTTAGATTCAAGTTACTAACTACCTGATTGGTCTGACTCATGGAAGTTGAAAGTCAGCTAATTCCAACCACTGTGCTAATCAATGACTAAACTTTAGAGTTGGTATGACTGATAAGATATTTAAATACCTTCTCATAGAACCAGTAAAGATTTGTTTCTCTCATAGCTTTGTCTTTGTTCCAACCTTTAATGTCATTGAACTACAAGAGACTTTTAAGAGTTATTTCAACCTCTTGGATGCTAGGGTATGCTTTAAGAACATGTTTTGCCAAATTTATGGAGAACCATTCTTGTTTCAGAACTGAATATAAATTGTAGTCACACATATGGATGCTCCCTGCTGAGAACTGGACTTTTGAAAAATAAATGGCTAAGAACTCATGTTCTGTAAAAAGGTAAAAAGGCAACTCCATCTGTTTTTTACTTCAGGCTAAAAGTCTCCAGCTTGTTTCTTCTCATGAATATATCACAGCTGAAGTCTAGCAACTGGCTAACATCTAACTACATAAGAAATAGAACCAAGTGGCTTTCCATTTCTATTTTTCAGGGAACAAAGTTTCTCTCTCCTAGGAAGAGATACATATAAAGTATAGCAAGAGGTATGAAATTTTACTTTCCCCCCCAAAATATTAGATATAGACTCCATCACTATTTTCAATATTCAATTTTGACCTTACTGCAATATGGTGCTTTTAAAATGTAAAGAGGTTCAGTTGCTTAGCTGAGAAATTGGATTCCCATGTAGCAATTTTGTAAACCCTTTCTAGGGACACATTCTCAGTTAATGGGGTCCTTTAGTTTCCTCAGGTAATAAGGGAAATGAAAGATTCTGGCATACAGAAATGTACAATTTTATTATTCCAAAATTCTGTCATGAGCATTATTGGCAGAAATAACCTTTACTCCCTCCAAAAATGGCTATTCTGAGCAAAATTTATTAAAGAATTAAAGGTCTCCTGTTGTGAAATCACACAACCCCAGCCCTGATTCAACTTCATCTGATAATTATTACAATTAAGGGTCTCTTCATAGTTGGAGTCTTGTTTTTCCTGTGGTCTTGGTTTTTATACCTAAGAAGTTTGGCCTGAGAATCACTATTTACACACTTTCATTTTTACTATCATCAAATACTGTTTGAGGGGCTGAATGTAACTCCACTGCTCTTCAGGATGTTGGTAAAAGCTTTACCGAAGTGTTGATCATCAGTTAGTACCATCAGTGAATACTTGTTGGAACTTAGAGATTGTTGCAGTATAGAGATATATATTTTTCTCTTTGATTTTATCTTTGTTTTTCTAATTCCCTACACTGTCATATAATTTCTGGTCATGAATCTATCTACTTCTATTGATTTTAAATTTATCCCAAAATTCAAAGAAACCCCTCTCTTTCTCCTGAGGAGCTGGAATTGATTTTATCTCACACATCTCATCTCAGTTTATTAATGTGACTTTTTTCTGATTTATGGCTGTTAACTCTTCTTCTCAGTGCCTTCTTGACTGCTAGTACTTGTGAATTTTTCATTCAAGATACTCCAGATTTTCTTTAAAGATTCTTTCAATTCATGCGAACAGTATTAAAAAAAATAAAAAACATATATTTATAGAAACTGCTGCTGAAGCCTCTAACCAGGCAAGTGGAAGCACTCTGACTTGGGAATTCCATTAGGAATGTATTAAAGGTTGAAAAGCACTATTAGATCTTTGAGTGAGTCTCCTGAGAGAGTGAGAAGGAAAAGCAATCTTCTTGCTTCCTTCTTAAAAAAAGACACTTCAGTGCCTCTCTACACAGGTACTGTCAAAGAGCCAATTTGCACAACTGTCCCTTATTATGTTCTGTTCACCTGCTAGACGTGTGAGTTTTTGTGGATTTTAGTTGTTGTTACTGTTGCTTGATTGTTTTGTTTCCGTCTCTCAAAAACAAACAAAAAAAATCATCACTGCCTTTCTGTTCAATTCTAAGGGCAAGAATCACTTGCAACAGCAAAGTTGCAATATTGGATTGTCTAAGCTATTTTTCTTCTCTAAAGGGGTGAGGGAACATTTCTAAAGATTGTGGATAACATAAAAAGTAAAAACAAACAAGTTTTGGATAGTAAGGAGAACCATCTAAAGTCTAACATGGTACAGCAGAAAGAGCATAGTTATACAAATGAATCAGACTTTAAGTTTGTATACTAGCTCATCACTGAACAATTGAATGCTAATTTCCTTATCTGTCAAAAGAGATTCACAATATTTAGGTGATAGTGTGGATGTTAGGATTAAATTTAAAATGTTTTTGAGTCCCTGGCATAAAACAAAAACTAAAATAACAGTTTCTTCTCTTCCCCACATTTTTGGAATTAGAAGGGTAACTTTCAAGAGGAAAAGTGGGGAAAAAATAGAAAAACTGTAGTGAACCAGTTGGTCATCTGATGCAAACAACTGCCTCATTGGAAAAACCCCTGATCCTGGGAAAGATTGAGGGCAGAAGGAGAAGAGGGCATCAGAGGATGAGGTGGTTAGATGGCATCACCGATGCAATGGACATGAACTTGGGCAAACTTCGGGAGATGTTGAGGCAAAGTGAGGCCTGTCATGCTGCAGTCCATGGGGTCACAAAGAGTCAGACACAACTGAGCAACTGAAAAACAACAAGTAAAGTAAAACTCAAAAGTAAAACTCATAAATTCATGCAAATGGGAAGATTGAACTGAAATTTAATATTAAGTCCTCTCTCTTCGGAAAGGTGTTGCTGTAAATCTCACATCAGTGTAACTTATTCTTTGTCCATCAAACTTAATCTCGAGGCATTTGACCCTCCACATTTCAATTAAAATTTTATCTGACCCCAAACAGATTCTATGGATAACATTCTCTAAGCTTGCTCTTTCTTATACCTCTGTGTTCCTATTGATTAGTTCATAGAGTCAAGAATCATGTAGCTTTCAGCAGTTGAGAAGCAGGGACGATGGCCAGGAGAAGGATGTCAGATTTCTCTGTCCTCCCAGCCTTTCAAACCTCCCCAAAACCCCTCACTAAAAGGATTTGATCTCCCTTCCCCAAAATCACATTTTATAACTTTATATCACTTTTTATTCAGACTTTCTTTCACAGGTGGGAATCTGAAAAATGATTCTGGAAGACATAGGACCATTTCTTATTATTGGATTCTCTTTATGGTATTTGACTGCTAATGCTTTTATTAATTCACCTGCCTTGCCACCTTGAATCTCATGCATGTTTCTGAGAGCTAGAGAGCTAGGAAATATACAACAGAGTATAATTTTTTTGATACTGGCACCTGACTAGCAAGTCATATTTTATTCTTTTGGGCACTACCCATGTCAGCCAGTAACTGAGCTTTATTCTCTGGTTCATTTCATACATTTCTGACTCTGGAGCACAAATATTAGGAGATCCAGGTGAATCAATGTGAAGTTCTATCACAAACACAGGCTGTTCCAATGAGCCCAGACTTTCTGCTTCCAGATAGTCATTGTGTTCATATATTCTAAGTGCCTTGATGAACTCCACCATTTTGTTTCTGCTTTATTCAAATATGTGGCATGTCCTAAAGCATGTGCATGAAAGATAACTGTGTTTGAAAAGAAACACAGTCTGGGTTTCTGACAAACTAGCTAGGTAATCTCAAGTAAGCTTTTCTTTAACTTCCTGAACTTTTGTTTTCTCATCTGTGAATCATGAGTAACCATACAAGTTTCTTGTTATAACCTCATTACGATGCTGAAATCTGTCTCTGTTCACTGATGCTGAATGAAATCTTGGAGACAGAGTTTTGGGTGAAGTAGAAAAGAATAGCTTCATTGCTTTGCCAGGCAGAGGAGAACACAGCAGGCTCATGCTCCTCAATAACTATGTAGCCCACCTGGGAGGATTTGAGGAATTTAATACTAAAGGTTAAACAGTAGGATTGCTGATAAGATTAGCGTGTGTGCAGAGTCTGAACCCCTTTCATCTCATCCCAGGCAGTCTCCTAATGTTAATGAGCTTCTCTTTGTTGTTTTTGTTGTTCAGTTGGTAAGTCACGCCCATGTCCAGCTGTTTGTGGCCCCATGAACTGCAGCATGCCAGGCTTTCCTGTCCTTCACTATCTCCTGGAGTTTGCTCAAACTCATGTCCATTGATGGAGAAGGAAATGACACCCTACTCCAGTACTCTTGCCTGGAAAATCCCATGGACAGAGGAGCCTAAGTAGGCAGGAGTCCATGGAGTTGCTAAGAGTAGGACACGACTGAGCGACATCACTTTCCCTTTTCACTTTCATGCATTGGAGAAGGAAGTGGCAACCCACTCCAGTGTTCTTGCCTGGAAAATCCCAGGGAAGGGGGAGCCTCGTGGGCAGCTGTCTATGGGGTCACACAGAGTCAGACACAACTGAAGTGATTTAGCAGCAGCAGCGTGTCCATTGAATCAGTTTTGCCGTCCAACCATCTCATCCTCTGTTGTCCCCTTCTCCTCCTGCATTCAAATTTTCCAGCATCAGGGTCTTTTCCAATGAGTCAGTTTTTTTGCATCAAGTGGCCAAGGTATTGGAGCTTCAGCTTTAGCATCAGCCCTTCTAATATATATTCAGGATTGATTTCCTTTAGGATTGACTGGTTGGAACTCCTTGCAGTCCAAGGAACTCTCAAAAGTCTTCAATACCACAGTGCTAAAGCACCAATTCTTCAGTGCTCAGTACTCACACCCATATATGACTACTGGAAAAACCAGAGTTTTGACTAGATGGACCTTTGTTGGCAAAGCAATGTCTCTGCTTTTTAATATGCTGTCTAGGTGTGTCATAGCTTTTCTTCCAAGGAGCAAGCATCTTTTAATTTCATGGCTGCAGTCACCATCCACAGTTATTTTGGAGCCCATGGAAATAGTCTGTCACTACTTCCATTTTTCCACATCTGTTTGCCATGATGCGATGAGACTGGATGCCATGATCTTAGTTTTTTGAATGTTGAGTTTTAGGCCAGCTTTTTCACTCTCCTCTTTCACTTTCATCAAAAGACTCTTTAATTCCTTTTTGCTCTCTGCCATTAGGGTGCTATCATCTGCATATTTGAGATTGTTGATATTTCCCCCAGCAATTTTGATTCAGCTTGTGATTCATCCAGTCTGGCATTTTGTATGATGTACTCTGCATATAAGTTAAATAAGCAGGGTGACAACACACAGCCTTGACATGTTCCTTTCTTAACTTTGAATCAGTCTGTTTTTCGGAGTCTGGTTCTAACTGAATTATATATCTGGAAGTTCATGTACTGTTGAAGCCTAGCTTGAAGGATTTTGAGTATTACCTTGCTAGCATGTGAAATGAGAGCAATTGTATAGTAGTTTGAACATTCTTTGGCATTGCCCTTCTTTGGGAGGGTAGATGGTTTTTAGGAAAGATGACTGGGGCCCCAGAAGAATATATGGGAGATGTAGTTTGTGATAAATTTTGTCTGGGTGCAGTTTGGACTTGCAGTCTCCTCCCACATGATGAGTCTATCTTCCCTGGTGGAGGAAATTCCCTGGGAAGTGATCCATGACAATTGAGTTTCCTTTGGTGATGACAAGGAGAGAACTCCTTTCAGAGTTCCTTCAGGCAGATGACGGGAGTTCAGAGAAAGCCTCTGCCTTTCGTTGCATATTAAAGGTGGCTCATATGATAAAGCGTCTGCCGACAATGAGGGAGACCCGGGTTCGATCCCTGGTTCAGGAAGAACCCCTGGAGAAGGAAATGGCACCCCACTCTAGTACTCTTTCCTGGAAATCCCATGGACGGAGGAGCCTGGTAGACTACAATCCATGGGGTTGACAAAGAGTTGGACACGACTGAGCGACTTCACTTTCACTTTCTTTGCTGATTTTTAAGTTTCTGCAGCTGACATCTTTTGCCACACTTTACTACCTTCCCCTCATTACCTCTCCATTTGATTTCTCTTCTCTCCATCTTACATACTTGCTTCCAATTTTTGTGTGATGTGGGATAGACAGACAGGAGGAAATCTGTGAGTTTAGGGAAGACAATTTAGTTATAAATCTCCTTGCAAGTGTTTCAGTTAATCTTTTTTTGTTGTTAATTCCAACCGTAGCTAAAATGCCTGCTAAAGTGTTTAATGCCCTCTGTTCTCGAGAATTTTTTCTGACAAATTGAGATGCAACTAGCATTTCTTCTTATTGACTCTAAGTTGTTACTTTGGTTTCAGTTCTTTCAGCTCTGCAAATCATTTAAACTTTTTATTTCTCAATATTTCTAATATTGAATATCTCTTTTCTGGTCCTTTGTTATTGTGAGTTAGATCTTTTTATTCCTTTAGATAGAACATATGGAAGGAATTCTGTAAGTTCACATCTATATGTTATCTGGACCTCCAAGGAGATAATTGTGAAACATTTTGCATCTGAATCTATCATAAAATTTGCATTCTGTGATTTTATTATTAGGTACATTTTTTTGATGTGTGGCTTGCAGTATCTTAGTTAGCCAACCAGGGATTGAACCCTAGTCACAGCAGTGGAAGCATCGAAAGCACTGGACTTCCAGGGAATTCCCTAATATAGATACTGTATTTTCAGAACCTTGGTCCATGTTTAATTTATCAAATATTAATTACATAGCATAACATGTACCTACTGAAAACATGTCATTGCTTTGGAAATTTAATGGACAGTGCTTCACTTCAGTTTTATGATTATTTTTATTATCTACTTGTACTTTTAGGGAGAAAACAATTATCATAAATGTGTTATTTTTGTTGTTGTTGCTGTTATATAAGCAAAGAAAAATTTGAAGATGCAAGATAAAGTACACTGTGTACATTTCTACCAAACTGAAATTTGCTTTGTGCCCCAGAAAAATAGTCTCAACACTGGTTATTAAAATTGTGTAATGTTGAATTTTTTTCCTGGTGTGTGGTTTGTATTCTTATTATAATTTTGGAGTCATAGAGAATATTAAGTGGCATGAATAGCTACAGGGACACCAGTGGGATGCATCTGAATAAATATACTCACTGCTTATCTACTTATAATAAGCTTGGGGAAATATCCTTTCTTATTGGAAATTATGCTAATTTTCAGGACAATCTTGTAATTTAATTGGGGTATCAATCTTTATCTTTTAAAACTGCATTTATATGTTTAGGATATAACATCTGTTCTCAGGACGTTCTCAACATTGCACTTCTCCCCTCTTGCTATATTCTTTTGTTACTGAAGAGAGAATTCCAGCCTTGTGAAACCCTTCTGGGAATGATTTCTGAATAACCTTGAAAAAGCATAATGTTAGATTTACAACTAAAAGTTCCAAAAATTTTTAAATAGCATTTCTTTTCTTTAACAAGTATTAAAAGTTCAATTGATTGTCATATTTTTTTAAAATTCAAATGTGTTTCCATCATGTTGCCAAAAATAGGTTTATTCTCAATGAGCTATACTCTGGAAAACAGCTATTTTGCTCTTTGTTTCTGCACTACAGTGGTGATCTTTCTGATACCATATGAGATTTGGACTCTGGTCCTAAATAAGATGTTTTGTTTTCTTTCCTTATTAACATATGCCTCTGCATTAAATTCCAATTGATGAAATTTTTTATGTGTGTAATATAGACTAACTCATTTTGTGCATTTAAGTCTTAAGAACTCTTTGGAAGTGCCATTACTCAGTTAACAAAGCTTGTATGAAAATTACCAACTACTGGACTTCCCTGATGGCTCAGTGGATAAGAATCAGCCTGTCAATGCAGGGGACATGAGTTTGAATCTTGGTCCAGGAAGATTCCCCATGCCATGGAGCAACTAAGCCTATGGGCCACAACTACTGGGTCCACCTGCTCTAGGACCCAAGAATCGCAGCTACTGAGCCTGTGTGCCACAACTACTGAGACTCACGTGCCCTACAGCCTGTGTTCTGTAACAAGAGAAGACACTGCAATGAGAAGCTCACACATTGTGACAAAGAGTAGCCCCTGGCTTGTAGACAGCGACCTTCTCTCAGTGTCCTCATGGCTGAGAGCGACTGTTTCTTTTATGTCTCTTCTTGCATGTGTGCGTGCGTGCTCAGTTATGTTCAACTCTTTGTGACTGCATGGACTGTAGCCTGCCAGGTTTTTCTGTTTTCTGTTGCTCTGAATTTTCTAAGCAAGAAAACTGGAGTAGGTTGACATTTCCTTTTCCAGGGGTTCTTCCCAACCCAGGGATCAAACCCACATCTCCTATATCTCCTGCATTGGCAGGCAGATTCTTTACCACTGAGTCACCTGGAAAGCCCGTGTCTCTTCTTGGTGGTTCATTCGCTAATTGTGTCCAACTCTTTCGACCCATGGGCTGTAGCATGCCAGGATCCTCTGTCCATGGGATTCTCCAGGCAAGAATACTGAAGTGGGTTGCCATTTCCTTCTCCAGGGGATCTTCCTGGCCCAGGGATCAAACCTGGGTCTTCTGCATTGCAGGCAGATTCTTTACCAACTGAGCAATGAGGGAAGCCCCCCTGTCTCTTCTTATAAGGGACTGACCCCATTCCCTTATAATAGGCATATAGTGAGGGCTTCACTTTAAATTAATAACCTCTCAAATACCCAACTTCCAAATATCATTATACTGGGGACTGGGTTACTTAACATATTGTGTTGGAAAAATGCAAATAATTAGTCCACAGTGTTTACCTAAACCAACTCACTAAAAGCGATTCAAAGTTTTTTGGAGAAAGGTACTGATTCTGTAAGTTGCTGAGAGAGTAAATTGTGGTTAGGAAGTATACTGTGATATTATTTATATCCATAGTTGGAAGAAAATACTTATTACTATGTGTTCAAATAATTTAGGAGATTTTTATGTTGTTGCTGTTTTTGCTTTTTTTCAATTCTTTTTTCTGATGAAGTGAGGTATTTTTTGTTTTTGTTCATGAAGCTGGAAATTTTAGTGAAAGAATGTAAAGTTGCATGTCAAAGGGCATGAGTAGAAGAGAATGAATAGTCAGTAATTTCACCAAAAAATATAGTTTAAATGTATTTTTTCACTTCTTCTTCTTCTTCTTTTTTTTTAATAGGAAGAGGTGCATCTTTTACTCTTTCATGTGTAAAATGAGTTATTATAGAGAGAATTAATTCTGGATTATGACCCAAAACAAACTCAGGAGTTTAGTGGGTTATGTAATTATATATGAATCACATCCAAATTAGGTGATTTATAAAGTATATCTCTAGAGACATTACACTGAAGTATTAATTTAGTAAATTGTATATATAGATGTAATTTTAAGCCACAAATGTAATACATTTGTCTTAGGTTGCTCCACAATCCAGACCAGCAAAAATACTAATGCACTGATAAAATAAGGAAGTTCATCTATGAATATCTTGAGGGTAGAATTTAACTAGGTCCATTCAAACTAGTAAATTCACTATATTAAAATGGATCATTAAGAAATCTCACAATCAACAACAACCAAAAAAAAAAAAAAAAGCATTCTATAAGGCCATATATATGTAGAAAAAAGTTTTCTTTGACTGAAATTTTAATGAGAAATCCAATTAGTATACAATGTCTTTTCAAAATTTATTATCAAATCAAGATTAAAATGCTGCTGTTTCTCCATTTACATTGCTGGCCCAATTTTCCTTTTCCCTCTGTGTGTGT
The DNA here is from genome assembly GCF_023699985.2 of Odocoileus virginianus. Classification (NCBI taxonomy): domain Eukaryota; kingdom Metazoa; phylum Chordata; class Mammalia; order Artiodactyla; family Cervidae; genus Odocoileus; species Odocoileus virginianus. The sequence continues at coordinate 38,568,880 of NC_069680.1, forward strand.
TTTTACCCTGGCCTTTCTTTAGGTAGAACACATTGTGCAGATTTTGTGAGGCTGATTTTCAGTGTGACACAGATGATAACTCTGAATTTATATTACATCTGTTATTACCATTTTGCCTCTAGACTTGACTGTGATCCCAAGCAACACAATATGTTACCATTTAATTTTATAATAAGCCATTTGCACAACTTTTTCCTTTATTTTTGTTTTTACAACAGTTATATTAATGGATCTGCTAGAATAAGTCAAAGACAGGCAGAAAAATGAAAATGACACACCAAAGAGGATTTAATTCTTCAATTATTTAAAAAGTGCTTGTTAGGTTTGCTTCTAGGTAGAAACAGATGAAATGATGGAGAGATAGTGTGGAGTGACACATCACTTATACTAATCACTTAATGTAATCCTGAAATTTAACTAATGTTCATTTTTATGTTAAATATGGGCTTTGTATTGTTGGGGCCAGTGTGAGAAAAGCAAGAGAGACTCCATCTTGAAGCCTGTCATCCATCTTAAAGATAGGATGTGAACTGGGCCTGAACCCTGCCCAAGAGTGAAGAAACCATTATTAGTAAAAACCAGGTCTCCTGGAGACTTCCCTCCCTGTAAATGACAGAGATCGTAGTTGAGGTCAGGCTGCCCCTGTTAGATTTAACCTTGGAGACACACCCCTTGATGTACAATCGTTGTGTCCCCGCCCCCCACCCCTCTCCTTTAACCTTAATTGTTTGTTCTCCTAGCACCTACTTGTTGTAAAACTCAATCACATACAACAAAGAGGTTGGTAACATGTAACCAGTCATGGCTGGGGGCGGGGCGGCGGGGGAGGGTGGTTATAAAACTTGGGCCTCTCAGAAACATCAGAGTCTGTTGGGAACTGATTCCCCTTGGACCCACTGCTGTAATAAACTGTACTCTACTGTCCTGAGTGTCCTCCGAGGAGTCGTCTGTGACTCCGGATTCCAACAGTATCACTTCCTTTTGAAGGTGAAATTCTTTTTCTTCTGACCATTTGGCTAAAAGGAATGAGTTAGCACTCTATATCTCAAACTTCGCAATGCATACATATTTTTCCTTTCTAGAAAAATACATGTAAATAGCAGATGATTTTGGTGCTAGTAGCTTTTATTACTTAAAACTTTTGGGCATTTAACTTTCAGAATTTATTAGCTTACTAGTTTCCATATTTTTCTCCTTAGGACATATTTTGCTTTCTTTCTGCAGATCTAATATTACTATAAAATGTTTTATGTTATTTTTTGAAAATATTTAAATTTTGCATATGCCTGTCAATCAGAATTTATCAAAATGAGACAATCAGGAGCATCACCAAAGCAAAAAAGCTGGATATTTTCATTGGTCTGTGTAGTTTTGGGTGAGCAGTGGGGAGTGGTTGGTAAATAAATGATCAATCTCTTCACTTCCCTAGTGGCTCAGATGCTAAAGAATCTGCCTGCAATACAGGAGATCTGAGTTTGATCCCTAGGTTGAGAAGATCCTGTGTAGCTTTGGGTAAGCAGTGGGGAGTGGTTGGTAACTAAATGGTCAATATCCTTAGAATTTTATAAAATTCTGGAAATAGTTTTTAACTATATGTATATATAGAGACAGGATCTTAGTACCCTCATCAGGGATTGAACCTTGGCCCTCAGCAGTGAAAGCATGGAGTCTTAACCACTGGACTGAGAGGGAATTTCCATGGATATATTTTTATGGTGAATAGATATTTAGGCTTTTTGAACCTGACCACCCCTAAGGTCCCTTACAGAAATAAAAATACAGAAATCTATGCTAATTAACAGTATCCAAAATTGGTCTTAGTTTTTAAGGAAGATATGGCTGTTTAAAAGCAGTGATCTTTGCTAAGTGAGCATTTAACTTTTTCCCTGTATTTTATTTGTTCATTCATTCAGTACTTTATAAGCATCTAGCATGCAACTGGTTCTAGGCTATACTCTATGAGCAAAACTTATACCACTCTTCTTAAAAACCTATGTTTAATGATAGACACATGTGTTAAGAGTCAATTATAGCACATTGCAGTAAGTGCTATTACAAGAATAGTAATAATAAAAATAAAAGGAACACCTAATAGAAGCAACTGACCCAGACTTGGAAAGCTTCCTGAGAGAAGTGGTTTGTCACCTGAGAATTGCAGGTCATATAGGAGTTTGCCAAAGAGGGGATATATGAGGAAGGGGCAAAGGAGGAAGGTTTTCATAAAAATGCAGCAACATGCTTTGAGAAAATTGCAGACTGTAATTTAGTATTTAAGTGCATAATCTGTGAAGATAAGAACATTAATGGAGTAATGAGTTAGAATTATTAGAGTAAAATGAGTAATTATTAATAGAGTAATAAATTAGAATTGAGTCATGAAGGGTCCCACCTTATTATGAAAGTAGGCAAAAGGTTTAGCAGGTGTCAGCATGACCTTATTTGTGGATTTGAAGGCTCAAATAGCACTAAGGTGCTTAGTCCCATGGGCTGTAGCCCACAAGGTTTCTCTGTCCATGGGGTTCTCCAGGCAGGAATACTGGAGTGGGTAGTCATTCTCTTCTCCAGGGATCTAACCAACCCAGGGATCTAAGCCTAGGTCTCCTGCAGTGCAGGTAGTTTCTCTGCTGTCTGGGTCACTAGGGAAGCCCCAGATAGCACTAAGGAGAACAGATTAAATGAGATAGACTATAGGCAAGGAAAAAGTCAGACACTATTGTGGAAACTAGGGCAAGAGGAATAGTATCTGAAATAAATGACAGAATGAGGATAAGAAGAAGTACTTTGGCCACCTGATATGAAAAGCCAAGTCATTAGAAAAGACCCTGATGCTGGGAAAGATTGAAGGCAAGAGAAGGGGATGACAGAGAACAAGATGGTTGGATAGGATCACTGACTCAATGGACAAGAGTTTGAGCAAGCCCCTGGAGTCAGTGAAGGACTGGAAAAGCCTGCCATGCTGCAAATCCATGGGGTTGCAGAGTCGGACAGTCACAATTGAGTGACTGAACAACAACAACAATGGGCAAATGTGACATACATTTTGGAATTGATGGACCAAAGATGAGAGAAAGGACTTCCCTGGAAGCTCAGACGGTAAAAAATCTGCTTTCAATGCATGAGACCTGGGTTCAGTCTCTGGGTTGGGAAGATCCCCTGGAGGAAGGTATGGCAACCCACTCCAGTATTCTTGCCTAGAAAATCCCCATGGATGGAGGAGTCTGGTGGGCTACAGTCCATGGGGTTGCAAAGACATGACTGAGCGACTAAGCACAGCACAGATGAGGGAAAAGAGTGATGATGGAACCAAGATCACAGGCTCAGCACCACACTGTTCCCGTGGGCTTGTTCGTTCATGCGTGGCCACAGACCAATTGTTAAAAAGAGATGACCTTGAAAAGAGCCTGAATTGTTTAAAAACATTTGAGTCTACAACAACAAGAAAGAAAAATTTGCCTCTTGATCCCTTAGACTATCTGTTGGCTTCAGAATACAAACATAAAAGAACTAGGGACACAGTCCAATATGGTTTGCTGTGCATCTACCATGGAGTCAGACTGCCTACTTATGAAATTGTTCTGCTGCTCATCTTGGATCAATTCTTTAACCACCTTTTTTCTAAGTAGGGACAATAATTCCCTCAGAATATCACATAAAGAGCATATAACACATTATGAGAGAAAGTGTTAACGAGTTTAGCACAAGCCTTGGAAGTGCCTTAAAAATTGTATCACTTAATGTATACCAATGTGTTAAGACTTGGCCTTAAGGGAACTTGTTGAAAGTGTACACACAGATGTATCAATGAAAGTTCATTACCATTTTTGAAATAATTCCCATGATAGCCCCTGACAATAACAATCAACTTTACTTGCAACTATGCACACAAATTTTAGGCACCAGTTGTCTATTAGTAGTTTCTTCTTTGAACCAAGGCAGAATGGTTATAAATTACCATGCTTTTTGCTAATTTATTTACATTTGCTTCTCTAAGTAATGTATTTTATATATGAAGTGAAAGTGAAAAATTTGCTCAGTCGTATCTGACTCTTTGCAACCCCATGGACTGTATAGTCCATGGAATTTTCCATGGACTGGAGTGGGTAGCCTTTCCCTTCAGGGGATCTTCCCAACCAGGAATCAAAGTCAGGTCTCCCACATTGCAGATGGATTCTTTACCAGATGAGCCACCAGGGAAACACATTTTATGTATACATTTCAGGAAAAAATTAGGCAATTCTATGATGATTTAAACTGCAAGAGAGTGAAGATTTTGGTTCAGTTCAGTTCAGTCTCTCAGTCATGTCTGACTCTTTGCAACCCCATGAACCACAGCACGCCAGGCCTCCCTGTCCATCACAAACTCCCGGAGTTTACTCAAACTCATGTCCATCGAGTTGGTAATGCCATCCAGCCATCTCATCCTCTGTCATCCCCTTCTCCTCCTGCTCCCAATCCCTCCCAGCATCAGGGTCTTTTCCAATGAGTCAACTCTTCACATGAGGTGGCCAAAGTATTGAAGTTTCAGCTTCAGCATCGGTCCTTCCAACACCCAGGACTGATCTCCTTTAGGATGGACTGGTTGGATCTCCTTGCAGTCCAAGGGACTCTCAAGAGTCTTCTCCAACACCACAGTTCAAAAGCATCAATTCTTCGGCACTCAGCTTTCTTCACAGTCCAACTCCCACATCCATACATGACCACTGGAAAAACTATAGCCTTGACCAGACGGACCTTTGTTGGCAAAGTAATGTCTCTCCTTTTTAATATGGTATCTAGGTTGGTCATAACTTTCCTTCTAAGGAGTAAGCGTCTTTGAATTTCATGGCTGCAATCACCATCTGCAGTGATTTTGTAACCCAAAAAATAAAGTCAGCCACTGTTTCCACTGTTTCCCCATCTATTTCCCATGAAATGATGGGACCAGATGCCATGATCTTAGTTTTCTGAATGTTGAGCTTTAAGTCAACTTTTTCACTCTCCTCTTTTGCTTTCATCAAGAAGCTTTTAAGTTCCTCTTCACTTTGTGCCACAAGGGTGGTGGCATCTGCATATCTGAGGTTATTGATATTTCTCCCGGCAATCTTGATTCCAGCTTGTGTTTCATCCAGCCTTACATTTCTCATGAGTACTCTGCATATAAGTTAAATAAGCAGGCTGACAATATACAGTCTTGATGTACTGTTTTTCCTATTTGGAACCAGTCTGTTGTCCATGTCCAGTTCTAACTGTTGCTTCCTGACCTGCATATAGGTTTCTCAAGAGGGCATCTATTATGTACCAAATACCATAGTAGGTAGTTTACATGTATTACCTGTAATGGTTGTAAGAATCCTGCAAATAGGAATTCTCAGAATTGTAAAGATAAAAATATTATAATTTAATGATGTAAATTGTCTAAATATATGAATAAAATAATTATAGAGTTAGGAGGTAAATTTAGATAGCTGGTCACATCTCTAGATAAAGTTTAGTTTCCAGTGAAAAGAAATTATGCATATTGCAATAACTTATTTTTTATAACTTCTATACAGTCATTGGCATGAATTGAAATATTAAATAGATAGTATCAATGGTTCCAAACTGACTTAATTGCTAAAATATAAATTAAGTCTACATGATGAAACTAAATAATATATATACCAAATATTTGAAAAATAAAATACAATAAAGCATTGTGTTCCACATTGTACTTTAATTCAAAATGTGAGTATGACATATTTAAAACATTCTAGAAGTTATTAAAAGTTGTGAAAACATACAAGAATAAGATTAATTTCATAATGGCTTCCATATAAGGAGGTTTGGCATACCTGAAAAAAGAAAGTAAATTTATTATTGCACTTTAAATAATTTATTTCACTGATGGGAAAACTGAGGACACTATAAAAATCAGTGTTAACTATTTTGCAATCTATTTTATAAAGTTTGTCAGAGTTTCAGTTATCTATCATTTGTAGCCTAAGAGGTGTTTATGCTTTGTTTTGTGTTTTTGTCAATAAATGATTTATTTCTAGAAGAAATACCTGTGGACAGTATGTGATTCATTAGATCACTCAATCTTAAAATATTCTTCCTTCTTGCCTGCATTTAACTCTCAGTCTATTCATCAGCAGCTTGTCCTGAGAAGCTGTTGTACATTCAGCCCTGCCCTTAAAAGGGGACTATCTTGAAAGATTGGTTTGATTTAATAGGCATGGTGATTGTATCAAAAATTAAGGTAAATATTTTCATATACATGACTCAGTGACCTGGGTAAAGGTTACTCTAGGGCTTTAGTACAGGGTTTGAGACAAGAAACTCCAATTCTTGTTCTGACCCTGAAATTACCTCCTAGGCACCCTCGGGCATATCACTTAATCTTTTTAATCCAATTTTTCCTCATCTGTGAAACATTGATTTGAGACTATTTTTTCTGTTCACTTCTAAGAATCTAAGTTTTGGTTTCTCTCTAAACTTAAATTTTATTCCCAAGATTTCTTCTGTTTGAAAAATCAGGATACCACTGTGAGAGAGATGGTCAGCAGATGTTTTCTGCGCATATTTCATAAGCAATACAAATAATTTATATGTTTTTGCCAAATTCCTTACAGTTTGAACATAGAAATGAAAGCTTCATTTCTTTGTATTTCTATTTACAGTATATTTACTTTGGCAAGAATCTCTTTTGAGGTTTTAATAATTTGAAAGGCATATTTAATATATTGTCTTACTGGTTTGCAAATTATTGTGACTATTTTATCAAGTCAGCTTTGCAATTATGTTTATAGAGACTTTCATTATTGAGGGATAATTGACATGTAATATTATGTTAGTTTCAGGAGTACAATATAATGATTTGATAAATGTATGTATTGTGAAATAATTAGCCTAAGTCTAGATCAGCGGTCCCCAACCTTTTTAGCAACAGGGACCAATTTTGTGGAAGGCAATTTTTCCAAGGACTGTTTGGATGATTCAATTGCATTACATTTATTGTGCACTTTATTTCTATCATTATTATATCAGCTCAACCTCAGATCATTAGACATTAGATCCTGGAGGTTGGAGACCCCTGGTCTAGATAACATCCATCACTACATAATTACATTTTTTTTTTTCTTGTGATGAGAACTTGTAAGATTGACTGTCTTAGTAGCTTTCAAATACATGACCCGCTCCAGTATTCTTGCCTGGAAATTCCATTGGCATTGGAATCTGGTGGGCTACAGTCCATGGGGTCACAGAGAGCCAGACACGACATAGCAACTAAACAACAATTATTAACTGTAACCACTGTGCTATACATTCATCACCAACATGGAGACTTAACTAAATATACAGTACCTCAGAAAATCAAACAAGGTTTCAAATAGTCATACCCATCATACAGAAACATGATTAATTAGAATTCTGTGTTTACAAGTTTCCTATAAATTTAGAGGCAGAGTTTAATATGTTTCAAGGTTTATATATGAGTACCTTATTTACTTGGAGATGACAAAACAATACAGTAATTACAAGGTATTGTAAAATGTCCTTTCAGTGGATTGTTACATTATTTTCTAAGTATCTTGATAATTCTAAGTGTTCCAACTGGAGAAGAGCATGCTGTTTGAATATTGAATAAGCAGGCAAATAATTAAAGTGTCTATTTTACCAAATATCTGAGTGAGAACTGAAGGTTAAAAATGAAATAGAAGTAAAACTTGCATCCAAGTAATATTATGCACACAAAAAAAGTTAAGAATTTATTCTTATCTTAAATGAAATGACCATTATAGCTTTTCACCTTTTTTTTTCAATTGCTAAACTAATATTTCTATAATACATTTTAAAACAAGTTTTCAAAATATCTCTCAAGAACATAGATTTTGTACATTTTAGTTAGCAATCTTTTACAAACTATGATTCCAAAGAACCCTTAAAAAAAAACCTTTGCTTACTAAGATTATGATTTTACTTTCTTAGAACCGCCCACCCTCAAAAAATTTCATTGACATTTATCTGGTCAAATCTCAATCAGTATTTGCATATGGTGTGTTTTTTTTTTTTTCATTTAGTTTAAATTAGTGTTTCTTAATATTTTTCTGCTCTTAAGCATTCCTTTGGCCATTACTTAAAATAATCCATAAAATTTTTGTATAACATAAACAAAGTTATCTTACTCAGATTTACCTGTCCTCTGCATTCCAATAAACTACAGTACACAATGATACAGTAGTCTCGATTTCCCATATATCTTTATCAATAATTTTCTTCCCCCTAAGTGTGGTGATGGGTAGTTATGTGGGAGTTTATCTTAAAAATATTACTCTTTTAAAGAGAACAGAGAAGTTGTACAATGTTATATAAATATGATATATGATACATTTCCTTATCTGGTCATGGTTCCCTCTTCAGGTATCTGTTTCTGTGGTCCTTTGTGAGAATGACTGTCCATTCCTTTTTACTTTCCTCCTCATCCTCCAGTCCTGGTCAATCATTACCTCTTCCTGGAAGCTTCTCTTGATCACATGTCCTTCCTGACAACAATCTACTGTTCCTATTGCTATGCTTGAACTGCACATTTTAAAAATATATTATTTTTCTGGTTTTGTTTCTATCTTATCATCTCTCTAGATTGTGAAGGGCTTTTGAATTCTGAGGCCTAGAATATTGAAATAACACATCATTTGTGATGATAATATTTCTTAAAGAAAGTTCTTGTATCTCATATACAGGTCATTTTATTTATTTGATAACACAGTGGCTTTTTGGCTAGAGCTTACGAATTCAAAAAATATGTGACTTATGACACCTTGGTAAATTTCTTTACACTTACTAAAACTGTAGTTATTGAAGATGACAAAAATTAGATGAACACTCTTAGAAACCTAATACCAAGTAACCAGTTTGACTGGTTTTCCCATCAAAATGGTATTTTTCATATTTGGGCAACCAAATACTTTTTTCTGTTGTCAGAAGTTATTGTTTAGGGAAAGCATGTTTATACACTTCAGAATTTAAAACATTAAAAAATAAGTAAAATATTTTGCAGCAATGGAACATGTAGAATCTATTAAAATGCATTTCATATTTGTAAAAATCATTTTTAAAATATTTAAGTACTATTTTTATAAAATGACTATAAGGTCACATTTTTTCAGACCCTACCAAGTTTTTAACCTTTCTGTCATTGTCTTTATATTTGTGAGCAGCATACCTTCACTGGCTTAATACTGAAAAGCCATTTGCTCTGTCATAAATCAGATAGTCCTATTAAAATTCATGCTTGTTTTCTGTGCCATGGATAAGTATTATTTATCAAGCAACATCATAGCAAAAGGAAATGTTTAAAAATAAATAACATCCCTAATTTAAAACAAAATAGCATAATATTTATCAAAATATATCTTTGACATTCATAAAATTAAATCTTTTAAATTTCTGATTTAAAGAAATATTGGACTATGCTTCATTATTTCAAAGATTGCTTATGAACCTAGCCCTCTATTTTTATCATATGTCATGTTTCTCAAGATGTGAGAAATCATATTCTATATAGAAAAAATCCAGCTCTAAAAAATTAAATTTTAAATCTTCAGTTTCTACTCTTGTTTCAATACATCAGCCATTTGTTAAATGCTTACTATGTGTCAAAATTTTAAAATTTTCCATCAAATAATTTTAGAAGATTAAATAACAGCAGATTTAATAGCTGCTCACATAAAAAGAGAAACTGTTATAAGATCTCATGTGAGTAACTGCTTAATAACTGTGTAGACAATAATTGTGACTGATTAAAAGAAAGAAGGGCTTCCCTGATAGCACAGTTGGTAAAGAATCTGCCTGCAATGCAGAATACCCCGGTTCGATTCCAGGGTCGGAAAGATCCGCTGGAGAAGGGATAGGCTACCCACTCCAGTATTCTTGGGCTTTCCTTGTGGCTCAGCTGGTAAAGAATCTGCCTGCAATGCGGGAGACCTGGGTTTGGTGGGTTGGGAAGATCCCCTGAAGAAGGAAAAGACTACCCACTCCAATATTCTGGCCTGGAGAATTCCATGGACTGGATGGTCTATGGGGTTGCAAAGAGTCAGATATGACTGATCGACTTTCATTCAGTCACTCGAAAGAAAGAGTAAATCAAATTTGGAAAGCCTGGAAATTCTTTTCAGGAGGTATGGAATATATGATTGATGAGTAAAAAGGTAATAGAAGAATATTGTGGAGAAAAGTAGCAATGTGATTGGCATTCAAGAGGTCAGAACAAGAAAGCAAAGCAAAAGACAAGCACTCGTGGTAGAAGTCAGAGCATATTAGTTTTCAAACCTTGCATGATAATTTGATCCCTAAAGCTAAACTTAGACCTCATTACTCACTTAGTTTAGTGAAGAATCTATTTAACTCTTCACTCTCTCTGTTTTATGTTAAAAAAATGAGTTAAGCCAGTTCTAGATAGTCAACCTTGAAAAAAAAAAAGGTTACATGAGGAGAGATGGCATGGTCTTTTCATATGATACTGGAACACTTTTAAGAAGCCTGTGGAAGGATTATTGTAACATAATATGTACCTGTGTTTTATTTTACCGTTTAGTGTTTTCCCAGGTGGTGCTAGTTGTAAAGAATCAGCTTGCCAGTGTAGGAGATGCAAGAGACCTGGGTTCAGTCCCTGGGTTAGGAAGATCCCCTGGAGAAGGAAATGGCCCCCCGCTCTGATAGAGGAGACTGGAGAGCTACAATCTATGGTGTCACAGAGTCAGACACAACGAGTAATTAAGCACATAGAGTCCAGAAATTGTAAAAGTGTGTGTTTATCTGTAGATTTCTGTTCAGTAGAGGCAATAACCCTAAAGTTTATTATTTTACTGTGTATAAACTATTACCATTTTGTATTTCAGACAGAAATCTTATTCAAATGTGTTTTTCCTCAAAAGGCATAAAAATACCCAGTTCTGAATACTCTTAAATTCTAATAACCAGATTTATCATCTTACAAGTTCCAATGTTAATAAATTAGTAAATCATTGACACATTCATTCATTCATTATGTATGCATATATAGTAGCACTCTGTTTTGAACTTAATTAGATACTATTTGATATTTCAGTCTTACCTTCTTATGTAGTCATTCTTAACCTCCCCACATTAGCACCCTTGTTACACCTTATGCTAGATTGTAATGTTTGTCTGTGGAGAGACTAAATTTCAACAACACTGAGGCACAAATAAAACTAACTGAGTTGTGCCCGGTTCTTGAAGAGCTTCCTGAAACTTCACCTGTTCCCTCTACTAATCTGAATGCACCAGTTCTGTATGTGGCTCTGCGGATGGAACCCTGCTCCTGGCATAAGGCTCTCCTTTCTAAACCAGCAGGTCTCCTGGTTCAGAATCTTTTTCCACACTCTCGGACTTGTTCCACATCCAAACACCCATTCCCTAGATTTATCAAATGTTTTTTCATTCTCAAGCCTCTGGCCACACATATTTTCTCTGTCTCAAATGTCCTTTGCCCCTGAATCTGTTCCTTGAATACCTGTATTTATATTTCAAGACAGAGTTCAAATGTCACTTCATCTATAAAGCCTTCTTTCTCTAGCTCCACTAATTCTTTGTTATCATTTTGCCATAAAACAATAACACACGTTTAACGAGGTCCTCTGTGGGGTGGGCACTGTTGGAGGCTCTGGGAATAAAAAGTCAAATAAAACATAATCCCTGCCCTTGAGGATTTTACAGTATGTTGAAAAGGTTGCTGCCTGCTTGGAGAGTTTATTTCTCTCTTACAATACTTGAGACAGTTTTATTAAAAGCCTATGGTTACTTGGCATTCCACTAGAAATAAGATAGTGAATTTTTCCTTCAAGGATTTGGCATACTGTTAGAAAATAGTTTCCAGACACATAGAGCAAAGATCCTGAAGTCAGACTACCTGAGTCCAACTCCTGGCTCTCTGCTTATTTAACTGTGTGTATTTCGTTAATCACCCTCACTATGTTTCAATGTTATCATTGATAAACTGTAGCTATTCTTTTTTTTGTTATTATTATAGTTGATACAAAATAATTACTAATTGTTAGGTTCATATTTTAAAATTGAATGTTAGCTTATATATTTTAAAGTTTACCCTATGAATAAACTGAAGTCACTACAACATATAAAAGGAATAATAGATCAAAGCAACATTTTGAAAAAATGTCTACATTAAAATTTACTGATTTATTTATATTCAGCTTACAACTTTTCTTTTATAAAAAAACTTCCTATGCTTGGAATATATTTTATATATGAGCTTCTTTAATGCATGAGGAGAGCTGGGCTTGATTCTCTATTATTTTCAGATTCTGATATAACCAGATGATCTTTTGACGAACTTGTTTTATTTTTTTTTAAATGTATTTATTTATTTATGTTTGGCTGCATTGAGTCATCGTTGCTTTCCATGAACTTTCTCTAATTGCGGCAAGCAGAAGCTACCGTTCTTTGTGGGGTGCAGGCTTCTCATTGTGGTGGCTTCTATTGTTATGGAGCAAGATGCATGGGCTCCAGCAGCTGTGGTGTGTGAACCCAGGCACACAGGCTTGGTTACTCTGCATGCACCATGTGGAATCTTCATGAATGAGGGATCAAACCCGTATCCTCTGCATTGGAAAGCCCAAATTTGCTTTCTTTTGATATCAAGTTTGTGTGTAAACTACTGTTAAGCTACCTAGAATATTGTTATTATATTTAATGTAAGTTTTAAAGTGCTCTAAAAAGTTTTGATCTTTTATTTTAAAAATCAGCACAAGATGAAGCATCAGGATGTGAAAATTATGTCATCCCAAATAGCAGAAATGTAACATCACAGTTTACAAATGGGAAAAGAAGAACCTAGGCATGAGGAGTTTTGTGACAGATTATTTAGATGAAAATAAATGGCATTAGCAAGGCGAAATAAACACAGATGAAATATGCATCCAATGTGTAGTTTCAGTTTGGATAAAATGTGACCTCATAATATTTTTTCCAGAAATTAAAGTATAAATGTTACATATAGTAGTTAAGTTCATTTAAAAACCAACTTCACAGAAAGTCCTAAAGCTTGCCAACATTATTAACAATTATAACAGATTTGGAGAAGATTTCTCAGATTCTGAAGATTAACTACTAGCTATACTTCCTTTGAGAGACTATAAAAAATAGAGAACCTGTTTCATTTATGGAGCAGGAAACAGATACACAGACAACTGAAAAAACTTATCCAAGACCTTGATCAGTATTTAACATTTGCCCAAGGTGAATCTAATTCTAGAAGTCCACACCTATGTGACATGTAAAGAGTTGTTGTTAACATGCTTTCCCATATATATGAATAAAAATCTCAGATAGTTTGAATATTATAGGCACAGAGTTATATACTCAAGAGATTATCTAATTTCAAGGTATTAGGACCTGACAGTTAAGCTATACATGGAGACAATCACATGACTGTAATTAGCACCAGTGCTAAGAAAACAACAAAAAAATATATTATCAGTGTGAATATTCTGCAAAAGGTAAAGAAAATAGATGTGATCTGCTATACATGAAACACAAGCTACTACACATAAACATTTTTCTGAGTTTAATTATGTTGCATCTCATGCTAAAATAATCCAAATGTGTACTCATTCTTTGTAGAAGAATAATTGCTGGAAACTCTGCCAGGCATTGCATTTTATTTTTTATTTAGTTGTTTAGGAAAGTTTACGAATACAATGAAAAATTTTTTTCAGTAATGCTTCTGGAATGCATAGTTGAGCATAAATGCCAGTGGCGATTATTTTGTCATTCTTATAATAGGTAACATTAAGTAGCAATTCTACATTGTGATATCATTTAACTAATGAATTAATTGATAAAAATGAATCATTTAGGCACCTTACATCTGTTTACCAGGCACTAGTATACCTTGTATCAATTCAAAATATGTTCTTTCTATGATTTAACTTCACATATTTTCATAGAAATATGTTTTTCAGTGAACGTTCCTGATTACATTTGATTAGATGTGTGTATAAAGCTTCTAAACAACCTCCTCAGATTTCTCCAGTTCACTTCAAACTCATTTTTTCAAAAGTCACATAATTCCTTAACATTCCACCCTGAAAAATACACAAAAAAGAGAAATCCCTTCAGTTTTCCTATTTCTTGAAGGCCACCACCATCTAGTTCCTCGGGCCAGAAAGATGAAAGTCATTCCTGATGCCTCCTATTATCCCATCTCCCACATTAAATGCATTGGGGCATCTTGTCTTTTATTCTATGTATTGTTCGATGCTTTCTTTATCTTCTGCCACAACCAGGATTCAAGCACCATGTTTTTATAAACATGAGGGCTGGGCATAACCAAGTGTTCGGAAAAATTTATTAAACAAATGAAAGAATGAAAGTAGTCACAATATCCAGACAGTTCAATATGGACTCATTAATGTCTTACTAGGCTGCCTCATACTCCATTTTATTCCTCTGTTTTAGTTCAATCAATGTCTCCCTCAATATTGAGATTCAACTGTGTTATTCCACCTCTGTTATTGCCCAAGCCAACTATGGAAAAGGAACTGTTCTTCAATGCTTTTATTTTGGAAGATTTCAATGTGGGCTTGAAATATGTATGTAAAATAAGGGCTGAATGGAAATAGCTAAACCATGTAGCCAAGGAAAGCTCATAAAATGCCAAACATATTCATAGTAAGATTTTCTATAAATGAAATATATTTCATATTTTAATCAAGGATAATACTACTTACTTTAGTCAAGTCTGGGTGAAGAGACCACTGAAATAGGGACTTAGTCCTAAATCAGCTTCTAAACTTCTTGTGGGACATTATAGTGCTTAAGTTTCTTTATCAGTGAATTGAAAAAAGATTTTGCATGAAATCTCTCTAATATTATATTTCTGTAATTATGTATAAAAGGATTATGTTCTCATAGAAATAATGTTTATTGCAGTTTTTTCCCTTATTTCTATTCTGTCCCTCACTCCTTGTTCTCAGGAATAATCCTCACGAAACAGTGACTCCCTCTTAGTCTCAGTTCTAACATCGTTACATACTTTAAGTCATTTATACTTCATATAACCTAAAAAAGCCAATTCCACTGACTTGAGAATGTGTTGTTCTAACCACTAGGCAACACTCTCTGTTGAGGTCAGGAATTAAGGTGTGTCTTGAAAGGAGTCATGAATGGTGGATGCCTGACATCAAGAGCAAGTCCTTCATGTGTATAAATAATTAAAAGCATAAGATAATCCATGGTAAAATATGTAAAGTATATATTATATAAAGTAAAATATGGTAAAGTACTAGTTAATAAGGAGAAAAGATTCACTCTGCAAGCATCAGATAGCATGTTATCAAAGAGATGACATTTGAACCAATTATTAAATACTAAGTTCAAGTTAGGAAAACCCTGACAGAGTAAAAGTCTTGAGAAATCAAGGAGCCATTAAAAGATATGAAATATTAGGAGTTTTTTGCTTGTTTAATTTATTTTATTGAAGAAGAGTTGATTCACATTGATGTGTTAGTTTCTGGTATAGAAGGTAATTCAATTATACACACATATAATAGTTTTCATTGAAATATATGTTTTGAGGTTGAGTGAATAGTATAGGAAGAAGAAGATTTGTGTTTGGATAGACTGAGAAGGACTTTGTTTATCAGACCAGATATTTAATCTTAATGTGAGAGGCTTCTAATAGCCTGGAATTGTTAAAGTTTTCTAACTGCTATACTCACATATTTGGGATTTTTCAAGACAATAACTTTATGGTAATGTGGAAGTAAGCAATTGCCCATGGACTAAGGGCTATTGTTAGACCTACCTTAATGTCCAACATTAGCTGGTAACAAACTAATGTTTGGAGAAAGTCTACACAGTTAAAATAAAATGTGGTTGTCCAAAAGTAAAGGAGAACAGAATTTATAATTATAATAAGAGACAAGCTTATGGGAAGACACCTCCTTTAAATAAGAGAAGTACATAAAACACACATGAGAAGCACACATACTGTTGTCAAACTAAGATCTCAATTGGCAGTACCTGTTACAAGCATGCCTTCATAAAAACAGAATGTGAGCTTCAGTTTTATTCTGTGGCCATTGATATGTGGTAACACTATCCCATATACACCCAAACTACTTACTTTGAGGCAGGAATATTGTGTTATGCTCATGCATAAAACTGTGCTGAATACATAGTAGATTTTTATATATAGGTTTTATAGACTTTGTAGAACGTCTGAGAACTTTTATATTACATTTTTCCCTGTAGCACACACTTTTGTGTTCATAATTATCATTTTGATGCTATTTCATTTTATATGCTTACAGCTATAATTTATCATTAAACTTTAAGTATTTTTAAAATGTTTGTCAATTTTAGATGTGGTTGTATAATTTTTATGCTTAGACTTTTTCCATTGAAACATATTGCAAATTAGCTTTTAGTTACCAGAAGAAAAAAATAAAATTTTAGATAAACCAGTTTTCTCTAAACATGAGCTGAGAGCAACAGCAGGTGGTCCATGCACTGGGGAATAATCTGAGAGCACTCCAACTGTAAGATAGGAAATACTGAAATGGTGCAATATAGGAATGGGGTCTGAAGGCTAAGGAGAGCTTAGTGGTTCAACACAAGTTCATCTCCTTTGAAAACACAAGAAGACAGACAAGTTAGCTGAAGAATAAAGTATCTAGAGGTAACCTAGAGAGATGTCAGAAATCCTTGACTGTCACCAATTACATTACATAATGGGTTTCAATCTTCCTAATATTGCTCATTGTTTAGTTGTTTCTGTTTGCCAGTAAAATAGTGCATGCATTTGGGTGACTTTGATAGCTCATTTTCTTGTCACTTTGACAGTTGGTATTGAAATCAGTCATCTGCAATTGATTGTTTTGAACCATGCATAATACTGTGGTCTGAATTAGCTGCTGAATTCAAGATTTATTTAAGTCTTTGCAAGAGTGATTTATACCTCATTATTTTTACCTTGACTTTAATTGCATTCCTCAGAAATAAAAGCTGAGAAAGATAAGGGCAAAAATTGTCAAAATATACTAGAATATTTTAAAACTACTGAAATGTAGCCAATATATTCTTACAAGGTATTATTTGAAAAAGTCAGACAACAAAAGAGTGTAAATGTGTTATAATAGTTCTCTTTGCACCTAGAATTGTGTTTGTTTGGTTTTCTTTTCAGAAAGCAAAAGGATTTCATTGTAACACAAATATATTCTCTTCTTACCTTGCAGTGATAGGCTAAGAATAAAGCAC
This sequence comes from Odocoileus virginianus, assembly GCF_023699985.2. Classification (NCBI taxonomy): domain Eukaryota; kingdom Metazoa; phylum Chordata; class Mammalia; order Artiodactyla; family Cervidae; genus Odocoileus; species Odocoileus virginianus. The sequence continues at coordinate 38,586,136 of NC_069680.1, forward strand.
TATACTGAACCACACATGTACATTCATGTCTACACATGGACACTTTTAAAAATATCTCAAAGAAATACTGTATGCAAACATATTCCTTAAATCTTGGTTGAATTAAATTCTGAATATATCATTTTAAATGTGATTCATCACCTTTATTATTTTTAAATGTTACAGTGTGCTATTTTCTCCTTTGCAATTCTTGCTTCAGAACTGGAGAACTCTGTCTCCATATCTGAATTTCTTTCTCCTTTCTCTTATGAAAACACCTGTCATTGGATTTAGAACCCACCCTAGTTAAATATGGGCTTCCTTGGTCGCTCAGACGGTAAAGAATCTGCCTGCAATGAAGGCGATCTGGCTCAATCCCTGGGTTGGGAAAATCCCCTGGAGGAAGGCAAAGCAACTCACTCCAGTATTCTTGCTGGGAGAATCTCCATGGACAGAGGAGTCTGGCTGGCTACAGTTCAGTTCATGGGGTTGCAAAGAGACGGATATGACTGAGCAACTAAGAATGACACTAGTTAAACATAACGCCCTCTTAGCCAACTACATCTGCAGTTTCCTATTTCCAAACAATGTCACATTCTGAGGTTCTGCATGGACATGAATTTGAGTGGGGGGGTGGGGAGGCAAAATTCAACCAGGTACACCATCTAAATGTGTACATGTGGGATATGTTATTATGTACTCATGACTCAAAGATCTACTCCCAGTCTGCATTCTAATCTGCTTATTTCTACTTTGGGTATCTAGAAAAGAATTGAACCCTTGCAAATTCCTGGACCTTTCATATCTTCAGTGCTCCTATAAACAAGAGCTTTTGGGAAGACTCCCAGAAAATCTATTCAACTGTTCAAAGAATGCCTATGCATCAACCCGAGAGGGGGTGATAAAAAGGAAAAATTGGAAGTAAAGGAATTTGGAGCAACCAAATAGTTCCTAGGAGTTTATTGATGATGTGGTCTTAGAAGGATATATAAATTCTTTAAAATATAACCAGTTAAATCATTTATTGTGATAAAATTTGAGCTAAATTCTATTAATCATAGCAAAAAGAAACAAAGAACGCCAAGGTCTCAATGGGGAAAATGCTGAACCTAGCAAGAGGTAAAAGGTAAATCTGAAATTCTTCATATAAACTCAAAATTTGGATAATTCAAATAGAGTGTGAAGAAGAATCATTTTACAGGGTAATCTCTGAAAATTACCTATTAACAGATATTTTATTTGGCTGAAAGATAAACAGCCAACAATGTAAGCCCACGTGTCCCCACCCTTCATGAAAAAAGTATGTTTTGGTTATTTTAATGTGAGAAGTGTTAAACTTGACTATTCCTGCCAAGTTGGAATATACCTCAAAGCTGGGGGCCACAAACCAAACTGAGGTTTTGAGGAAAAATAATGATATACACGTTATATATTATAATGGGCATTAGTAAAATGAGTTCTATGTAATTTAGAGTGCTTGACATTGTGCAGTCTAACACTTGCTTAAAGGAAATAAATGTATCTAGACTGGACAGGAACATTATTTAAAGGCACATGATAGTTATTCTTAAATATCAGACTGACTGTCATGAATTACATTGTTTAGACTTACTCTGGACCTATGAATAAGATGAATAATCAGCTTTTGATTAGCTATAATGTGATGGGGAAATTCCTATTTTAATCCATTCCAAAGGCTAGAGTAGGTTAAAAAAAAATACATGTAAAGATATATCTAAATGATATATTTGTATTTGTATCATAGAATTGTGGAGTAGGAATAACTATATTTTCCATTAATTCTTCTTAACTGTTTAGCATTGGTGAGGATAGTTTTAAAATCTATAGGAAATATCTATTCAAATTTATTTTTAAATCTCTAGTGTCCCCCATTTGCTCTATTTAAGGTCAACTTAATAGAGTTATCTAGTTCCCAACCTATTGAGAAAAGGGGCAAAATAATTTCTGGTTTAACTTTGTAAAAACAGGTGTTAATTGTATAAGTAAAATTCTTTCCAAATCATTTGACCAGAATTTGTAAAACAGAAACATCTGTTGTTCAGACTCATCCAAGCTATACCTTATTCTGTATTCTGTATTTATAAACCACAAATGATAATGCACACTAGTTGTTGAATTCTATACTTTCATGCATTATTTATAAAGTCAGTAAAATTTTCAACTATTTACATAATAATTGATGTCAGCAGTAAGAGTATGAGGCTATAAATAGTTCCTAAGTGCCAATAAATGCCAATGGTGAAGATAAATAGAAAAAGGTGATTTTATCACAGCTGATTTAATGCTGTTTTTCTTTTACACTTCTACAGAGCCAGTGGGATCTTGGCAATGGAAAAGATAAATAGGAAGAAATTCTACATTGTTAGAAGTAATATTTAAATTATATTTGTGTATATGTGAGCATTGTACATGAGTATAAGAATTCTAGGTTTTTGAGGTATTAGGTAAATTTAGATATCTTTTGGGTAATTTTCAGCTTATTGACAAGATTTTGTATATTCACTCGAGGAAAATATCACAGTGGATTACTCATGTTTCTTCACTAGTTAGTCAATCCAACTGAGAACTTTGGCATGCACATTTTGTCGGACATGTATTGTGATTGTTAAATTGTACTGAAGAGGTCCCAAAGGTATTTTGTTTACAGAGAAAGAGAAAAATAAAATATGTGTTTGAATATATCAATAATTGAGTTTATTTTCCTTTGAATGTGGAGAAGATGGAAGCAAATATCAGACTTCATAGGATTTGTTCTTTTCTTGAAATCAGCAAGACCTGTTGGGCTTTCCTGGTGACTCAGTGGTAAAACATCCACCTGCCAATGCAGGAGAAATGGCTTCAACCCCTGGGTTGGGAAGATCCTCTGGAGAAGCAAATGGAAACCTACTCCAGTATTCTTGCCTGTGAAATCCTTTGGATAGAGGAGCATGCTGGGCTAAAGTTCATGAGGTCGCAAAGAATTGGAGACAACTTAATGACTGAACAATGACAGCAGCAACAACAACAACAAGGTCTATTTGTTAGGGATATCTCTATAGATCTGAGCAAAGTTATTCTCTAGCTCTTTTCATAACTTTGTATTTTGGTTATGGTTACCTACAAGTGTCTAGTTATCTGAATGACTAACTTTCTTTGTGCTTACTCGCCCAGTTGTGTCTTTCTTTAGTATATAGTTTATATAGGTTAAAACAAAACAGAAACAAAGAACAAACCAAAAATAAATTTTAAAGTAACACATTTCATAGTACCTCCCTGCAATGACACATTACCTTGACAGGATGTCAAGGAAACTTTTTCAGTAGAGAAAGGAGCAATCATCTGTCATTTCAAACTTGCTTCTAAAATGAGAATATTTGGGGGCTTCCTTGGTGGTCCAGGGCAGGGGGCATGAGTTTGATCCTTGGTAGGGAAACTAAGATCCCACATTCTGCACATGACTTAAATGACATAAATTCATTTCAATAACATGAGAATATTTGTCCCTAGAAGGTTTCTTCTCTTTTCTCCAATTGATCTCTTTACATTGTTTTCTTCAGCACCTTTTCAAATCTTGGGAGGATCTAGGCATTTTAAGATTCTGAATATGCAGGAAATAGAACTTCATCTCCCTTAAATTAACAACAATAGATCAGTAGGAATTTCCCCATCACATTGTATCTAATCAAAAGCTGATTATTCATCTTACAATTTTGTGAAGTCTACATAGTGGCTTCCCAGGTGGCGCTGGTGGTAAAGAACCCACCTGCCAATGCAGGAAATGTAAAGGATGTGGGTTGGGAAGATCCCCGGGAGAAGGAAATGGCAACCCACTCCAGTATTCTTGCCTATAAAATTCCAAGGACAGGGGTGCCCGGTGGTCTACAGTCCATGGGGTCAACAAAGAATCAGGCATGACTGAGTGACTAACACTTTCACTGTCATTAATCAGATGTACTAAACAATAGATCTATTAAACAATAGATCAAATAAGTAATACAATTTTGTGAACTCTACATATTATTGTTCCTCCTCCCTAAAACCAAGAGCTCTTTTTGTGGCCATATGGAAATATTTCCCTAGGTTTCTCTGTGTATATGGGTGCTTAAGTGTTTCATTTATTTTATTTGCTGGATGATGGGCACCTCCACCCTCCTCACTATGCCTTAGAATTTATGAATATTAAACTGCATGACTCAAAGGAAACAATGGATCTGAAATGAATGTATTACTCACATTGTATTACACAGTAAACAGCAAAAGGATTTTTCAATGAAAAGGGCTTAGGTCCTACAAAGAGTGAAACAAAATGCGTTGTATTGTTCTGGTATTCCATGTAACTAAGGATGAACTGAGTTACTCCCTCTGCCTATACCTTTCCCCCACAGTGAGCTGGGTTTGCATAACCTGACATCCCTATCACAGCCAAGAGGGGGAAATACTGGGTTTTCTTATCACTCACCAAGAAGGCAGTGATCAAGATCATGTCCAAGAAAAAGAAATGCAAACCAGCAGAATGGTTGTCTGAGGAGGCTTTAAAACAGCTAAGAAAAAAAGAGAAGCAAAAGGCAAAGGAGAAAAGGAAAGATATACCCATCTGAATGCAGAGTTCCAAAGAATAGCAAGGAGAGAAAAGAAAGCCTTCCTGACTGATCAATGCAAAGAAATAGAGGAAAACAATAGATGGGAAAAGACTAGAGATCTCTTCAAGAAAATTGGAGATACCAAAGGAATATGTCTTGGAAAGATGGGCTCAATAAAGGACAGAAATGGTATGGACCTAACAGAAGCAGAAGATATTAAGAAGAGGTGGCAAGAATACACAGAAGAACTAAACAAAAAGATCTTCATGACCAAGATAATCACGATGGTATGATCACTCACCTAGAGCCAGACATCCTGGAGTCCAAAGTCAAGTGGGCCTTAGAAAGCATTACTATGAACAAAGCTAGTGAAGGTGATGGAATTCCAGCTGAGCTATTTCAAGTCCTAAAAGATGATGCTGTGAAAGTGCTGCACTCAAAAAAAAAAAAAAAAAAAGTGCTGCACTTAAATGCCAGCAAATTTAGAAAACTCAGCAGTGGCCACCAGACTGGAAAAGGCCAGTTTTCATTCCAATCCCAAAGAAAAGCAATGCCAAAGAACGTTCAAACTGCCACACAATTGCACTCATCTCACACACAAACAAAGTAATGCTCAAAACTCTCCAAGTGAGGCTTCAACAGTACGTGAACTGAGAACTTCCAGATGTTCAAGCTGGATTTAGAAAAGGCAGAGGAACCAGAGATCAAATTGCCAACATCTGTTGGATCATCAAAAAAGCAAGAGAATTCCATAAAAATATCTACTTCTACTTTATTGACTATGCCAAAGCCTTTGACTGTGTTTAGCACAACAAACTGTGGAAAATTCTTGAAGAGGTGGAAATAACAGACCATCCTACCTGCCTCTTGAGAAATCTGCATGCAGATCAAGAAGCAACAGTTAGAATGGGACATGGAACAACGAACTGGTTCCAAATTGGAAAAGAGTACATCAAGGCTGTATACTGTCACCCTGCTTATTTAACTTATATGCAGAGTATATCATGTGAAATCCCGGGGCTGGATGAGGCACAAGCTGGAATCAAAATTGCCAGGAGAGAATATCAGTAACCTCAGATATACAGATAACACCACCTTTATGGTAGAAAGAGAAGAGGAACTAAGAGCCTCTTGATGAAAGTGAAAGAGGAGAGTGAAAAAGCTGGCTTAAAACTCAAATTTCAAAAAACTAATATCATGGCATCTGGTCACATCACTTCATGGTGAAGAGATGGGGAACAATGGAAATAGTGAAAGACTTTATTTTGGGGGGCTCCAAAATCACTGTAGATGGTGAGTGAAGCCATGAAATAAAAATACACTTGCTCCTTGGAAGAAAAACTATCACTAACCTAGACAGAATATTAAAAAGCAGAAACATCACTTTGCTGACAAAGGTCTGTCTAGTTAAAGCTATGGTTTTTCCAATAGTCATGTATGGATATGAGAGCTGGACCATAAGGAAAACTGAGTGGTGAAGAATTGATGCTTTTGAACTTTGGTGTTGGAGAAGATTCTTGAGAGTCCTTTGGACTGCAAGGAGATCCAACCAGTCAATCCTAAGGGAAATCAGTCCTGAATTTTCATTGGAAGGACTGATGCTAAAGCTGAAGCTCCAATAGTTTGGCCACCTCATGCGAAGAACTGGCTCACTGACTTACTCTGATGGGAAAGATTGAAGGCAGGAGGAGAAGGGGACGGCAGAGGAGAAGATGGTTGGATGGTGTCACCAACTCAATAGACATGAGTTTAAGCAAGCTCTGAGAGTTGGTGATGGACAGGAAAGCCTGGCGTGCTGCAGTCCATGGGGTTGCAAAGAGTGGGACACAACTGAGTGACTGAACTGAACTGAGGGAGATATGAACAGAGAGGAAAGGGGAGGGGAGGGTTTCAAAGTTGTTATCGGTCAAATTCACAAATGACTAAGACTCTTTTCATGGTGTGAGTAAAGCCCTGAGAGGAAAAATATTAATAAGACATGTGTCTCCAGATGCTGAAGAATTTTGCATTGTTTCAGAGAAACTAAACATCCATTTAGTGATCAGTTAAAGAGGTACAAAAATTGAGTTTGCCAAATAACTGGCCTAGGTTTGGATTTTCTGTTGAGGTGTGGTGGACCTTTCTATGTTGATTATCTTTGTCCTAGTGATGTTCTTATCCCTTTGCTTTGCAGACACCTTCCTTTCATCAAACCAGGGCTTGGCCTAAACATATGTATATATCTTTTCTTCTTCATATCTCTTAAACAAAAATAAAATGATTCCTTTTGGGGGAAAAAAGGGAAGAAAGAAATTGAGTTTAGTTTGGTTAACTGATAGTATGATCATTACATATAAGACAGTTGCTAGCCTTTTTGAGAAAAATGTTAAGAGTACATAAAAAGACTGTTACTATCCCTGTTTGCCTTTGAAGATTAAAGAGGATTACCATGAACATGCAGAGATAATCGTGTTGTAACTCAGTTTTAACAAAAAATTCTGTGGTTAAAACTTCCTCTCTCTCTCTCTCTTTTTTAATGTAACAGAGTTCCTAAGATTTTGATTCTTGTTTAACATAAGAATTGTAAAAGCTTATGTTTTCCCTTAGAGTCTTCCTAATTATGGAGAGTAGGAAGGGCTGGAGGTGACTCTATTGAGCTGCTCTAAAATGTATTTGTCCCCCATTCCCCAATTTAAAAATTTAATGTTTAATTACTGGCAGGTAAATAACTCTAATATTGGCAACACTACAAGTTGCTTATAAAGTAATAAAGTGATTAACCATTAAATCAAGATTAATGGACACTCCAGAACCTGGCTTCTTCTCTGCCCTTGTCTATTTCCTTCCTCTCAAATATCACATCTCATAATTGACTGAGAGCATAGATGCACAGTTAACCCACAGGGGGTGCAGTGGTAAAGAGTCTGCCTGCCCATGCAGGAGATGAGAGACTCATGGGTTCAATCACTGAGTCTGAAAGATTCCCTTCAGTAGGAAATGGCAACTCATTCCAGTACTCTTATCTAGAAAATTCCATGGACAGAGAAGCCTGGTGGGCTACAAACCATGGAGTCACAAAGAGTTGGACACAACTGAACACACATGCATAATCAATATTTCAAAACACTTTATTAGCTGTTCAGTCTATAGTTTGAGTTTAGGTTGATGATGTCTCTTAAAGGAGACATAATAAATATGTTTTGATTATGCATATTTTTCCACATGGACCAATTATGAGTAGTAGAAGAGAGTATTCTTTGAAGTTTAGATTAATTTTGTATATATTAAAGAAGAGATCCTTTAAGATTACTAGACTGAATGAAATCTAATTTCACAAGGAGAAAAATTTTGTATTCAAATATTATTAGTTACTATATTAATAGTAACTAATACAGAAGCCAAATAACTGTAGAGAAAAATTGAATAATGTTCTTTTCTTAAAGCTTTAATTTAATTATCTTTCCATATCATGTAGTTCATGCATAATAGTGGTTTTGTCCTTACTTTTTTTTTGTCAAATCAAAAATCATTCAAAAATTCATGTGGAATATTTATTGACTATTCAGCTATGATTTGATGAAATCTGAGCAACCAAAAGTTCAAGCCTAGAAGACTTTGACTGATATTATCTGTATGTGTAATGCTAAGAAATAATTAATATTTATAATAAACCTATTTCCTAGACTAATACTATTATTTGACCCATTATAAGCTGTCACATTTCCAACTCATTCAAATGGCATATAAGTGTCCAATGATTATCTTAGTAACAGCTTTATAACAGGTTAATGGGAAGAATTAAAAAGCTGAAATAACAGGAAATGGTGACTAAAGAGTCAAATATGGTTTAAAACAAATATAAATAACAATAAATGGTGATATCTTTTGAAGGATCTTGAAAGTTCACTAAAGAAAAAAGTTTAGAAGAAAACTACTTTGCTGGTTTTATAAATACTGACCTAGACATACAAGAAAGAGTTCAGAATATATTTGGATATAAAAGAATGTAACTTAATATCAGCTAACAAACTGGATTTTGAAGTACTGACATTTAGTTAATAGTCATGTTACTGAATGGTGTCTGCCTGTGTACCTGAAAGACACTAAGGCCAAATAATACCAAAATGCTGGAGTCTGGAGCAAAGGTCACAGGGTCACGAAGGGGACAGGTGACTTATGCCTTAAAAGCTCCAAACTCTTCAAAAGATTTCCACAAAACCCTTTCATAGAAAAGTTGAGGGAGGGGTGTGGTTGGTTGTTGAGGTCAGCTCAGGATGTTCCTCTAACCAACACCAAAACAAATGCTATTCTGATCTTCTGGAGGAGGAAACGGGAGCTCACTCCAGTGTTCTTGCCTGGGAAATTCCATGGCCAGAGGAGCCTGGTGGGCTTCAGTCCATGGGGTTGCAAAGGGTCAAACATGACTAAACGTGCACTCATGCCTGAACAAGGAAAAAAAAGGTACCAAGTCTCAACTTTCATTCTCCAAGGTTCAGGCCCCGGCTGAGAGGAGGGAGTCCCTGAAAGAGCTGGTTAAAGTGCTGGGGAGCACTGGCCCGGTACCCAGTCCGGATCCTCCCGCCAGTGCTCAGGTCCAGCTAAGGAGGTAAATCGCAGCAGGTGGCATCCCCAGGGCCAGACTGCCTGGCCCTTGCCCAGACGTCATCACTGAGGAGCCAGGCACTAGGACCCAGCGAACTCTCAGATTCCTCAGGCCGCCTAAACAGGAGCCTGGTCCCACAGACTGCGACCCAGGGAGACTGCCGCCGCCATTAGGTCCCAAAGGTAGGAGGCTGCTGTTACTTCAAGGCCTGGCTCTGACCAACAGGGCGGCCGTGGAGAGGCCTCTGGCGCTCTGCAGGACACGGCCCTCAGTCTGTCCCCGAGCCCCAGCTCACCTGGGCAGCCGGAGTGTGTAGGGCCTGCTGCTGCTGCTGCCGCTAAGTCGCTTCAGTCGTGTCCGACTCTGTGCGACCCCATAGACAGCAGCCCACCAGGCTCCCCCGTCCCTGGGATTCTCCAGGCAAGAACACTGGAGTGGGTTGCCATTTCTTTCTCCAATGCATGAAAGTGAAAAGTGAAAATGAAGTCGCTCAGTCGTGTCCGTGGACTTAGCGACCCCATGGACTGCAGCCTATTAGGCTCCTCCATGCATGGGATTTTCCAGGCAAGAGTGCTGGAGCGGGGAGCCGTTGCCTTCTCCCGTGTAGGGCCTAGAAGGCCCTAAAGAGAACCTGTGATCTACCTTTCACCGCACTCTCTGCCATGAGGACCACTGCGAGCCCAGCTATTCGCCAGGGGAACCTCTATCTGCAGGTGGCTGATGGTCTCATGATAATGATCCCGCGCAAACCTGGGTTGCGCACTAACAGTCTCGGTCCAGTGGCCGCACATACATCCTGCCATATTACAGTCAAATCCTTAACAACAGGCAATTTTTCTAGAAAAATATAGCTAGAAAAGAGCTGAAAACTGACATTTGTACCATTATACCTAGTGCTTTATGTCCTAGTTTATTTATGGAAATAAGTAAACTAAAAAGAAACAGAGGAAGAACCTAAGAAGAATCAGAGAAAAACAAATGAAGGCTCCTCATTTAATCCAAGTAAGAAAATGCTTTCTTTATTACAGGTCGCAAGGAAACAGATTTGCAAAAGAGGAAAGATGTGTGGTTTTCAGATTATCTGCAGTATGAAAGCTTGAAGTAGTAAAAGATATTTTTGTATAAACCAGTAAAGAAACTGGAATTCAACTTCTTGATAATGAAGGTAGGCACATGAGGAGATATGAAATTTACATTTGTTAGATGGAGCAAAGAAACACATGAAAGGATTTTAAGGAAAGGCTAAGAAAGTAAGGTTAGAGAAAACCATCCCGGAAGTCAAATAACGGACACAAAGTACATGGGTTTTAAGACTTAGGTGAAGGAAAAGTATAGGGAAGTAATTAAGATTAATATTCCATACAAGTAAGAAGCATACAGACATGCAGCAATATTTCATGGTGTAATTTCATAGGAAATGTATTAGATATGTGTTAGGAATATGTTTATAAGGAAAATCAGAAAATAAAGAGAAGCTTTAGCTTTACTCAACTTTAATAATTATGGTACATTGGATTACAAAAGATATATTTTAATGACAGAAATAATAATGATACTTTTCTGAAAGTAATCTAGCTTAAAGTATTTCATCCACCACTATCTCTTAAATTGCCTTAAAAAAAATCTCTAGTTGTATACACATGCAAGCTCACTAAATAGAAACATAGTTTACCCCCAAGACTTTGGGCATTGAGGAGTAAATAATGCTATCAGACTCATGAATAGATTTCCTGTTTTTTACTGTTAACAAAATTTTAGGACTACTGCCTACAAAGAGAAATCTAAACAGAATTTTAGTCCTACCACCTACAAATGAAAATCTGCTTATATTCAGTGCCTGCATGGTTTGGTGTATGAAAGTGAAGTGAAACTGAAAGTTGCTCAGTTGTGTCCAACTCTTTGCACCCCCATGGACTATATAGTCAATTCTCCAGGCCAGAATACTGGAGTGGGTAGCCTTTCCCTACTCCAGGGGATCTTCCTAACCCAGGGATTGAACCCAGTCTCCCACATTGTAGGTAGATTCTTTACCAACTGAGCTATCAGGGAAGCCCTTGGCATATGAAGAGCAAATAAAAGATAAAAGATTAGTAAATTTTCAGTTGTACTGTTGTAGATGTATAAGGTTAAAGACAATAAAAACAAATGAAACAGAATACCACACATACACGTGTGCGCGCACACACACACACACACACACACACACAGGACAATTGACAAGTAAAAGATCAAGGTCCTTGACTCAGAGAAAATGAATACTGACGTGAAAATCCCCATGAGATATGAAAAGATGGAACCCAGGTCACAGAGTAGACAATTGCCAGATGAGAAAAGTCTCCAAGGAAACAGCAGAGAAGGAGTCTTTCCTTGACCTAAGAAAAAGAAAGCTACATACATTCTGGCACATTAAATATAGATTCCTGTACCCATGTGAAGACGTGTAATGTAATATGAAAAAGAATGCTCCTTGCAAGTGGCTGAACATGGAAAAGTTTGCTAATCAAAAATATGCCAAACTTGCTTCCTAAATTTAGGAAAGAAAATTAAATGATTCTATTAAATGCCAACCACTACACTAAATCAAGGCCTTCAAGTTGTCACTGGCACAAGTTAAGTTCACACTCATCTCAAATAAATAAAAGATGCATAACGTTTTAGGAGGGGATGAATATATGACAGATGAATGGCTAACATTTTAGTGATATGACAAGCTTCTGTGCTTAGTTTTAGAGTATCTTTAAGCTTAGGGAGATAGAGTTAGGTCAGTCTGTCAGATGCTTCTCAAAATTGAAATTATATGAAATCAAAATACACAAATTTCAGAGAAATGCATATAGTGTGATACTATAGAATAAAGTCCTTCTATCTGAAGGAATATAAAATGGAAATGCCTAGAAAATAAGGCTGTAAAGAAAAATATTAAAATAATAGTATACTTTTCATTTGGTTACTGGTAAGGGAGCAGGGACCAACTGTATGTATAACTACAAAGAGGGCAAGGCAGGTATGATGCTGGAATGTACAATTTTTGCTTGTGCTATTCATATCTTAGTCTATGGGACTGATGTTCCTTGGAATTATGCAATGTATAACCTGCCTTTTTGGAGGTGCAATGGGTAATGATTAAGATGTGAAGGCAGTCTTTTTTCATTGCATCCTTTATAATATATGCTTTCATTCATGCGAACTTTTATGAGTGAAGATGATTTTGAGAGAACTACCAGGCAAATATTTTCCTACTTTATCCTTGTTGCAAAGTGTTAATCAGTTACTGTTTCAGGCTGAAACAGTTGTTAGAACATATAAAGATTTTATTCCCAGAATGCTATTATTTCAAGGAGGAAGACACATGAGGACTTTGTGTATAGGTTCAATGAGAGGATTTTTAAGATGGGCATGTATACTTGGCAGACATGATCCACTTGTATCTGATGAGATGAGAGGCACACAGTAAACGGGTAACATAACTTAGAGCTCCATAAAAGAAAATCTCAAGCTGGGGGCAAGAGAGAGTGGTGAACTGAAAGAAATCAGTACAGCCAGTAAAATTTGGACTGTCAACAAACACGAACAAAAATAAATGAAACTGTAATCCAGGGGATTACTAAATAGAAGTCAAGAAGTCACTACCTATAACAAAATTGACAGATTTTGATATGAAAATTAGAAGCAGGAGAGAAAAGAGCCTCTTATGGAAAAGAAAAAGTGTTTTGTGGTTGAACAGATGGAAGTTTAATTCTTGAGTTCTCTGTTGGTAAGCTTAGTTTATCTTCCTTTCTGAATCTCAGTTTAATGAGAATTATTTAATGTAGGCTTTATTGCCATGTTGTTAGTGCGTCTGTGCGGGTTATATGAATAGCATATGTAAATATCCTGGCATGCACATGCATGCGTGCTAAGTTGCTTCAGTCATGTCTGATTCTATGCAACTCTAGGTACTATAGCCTGCCAGGCTCCTCTGTCCATGGGATTCTCCGGGCAAGAATCCTGGAGTGGGTTGCCATGCCCTCCTCCAGGGGGTCTTCCCAACCCAGGAATCGAACCCATGTCTCTTACATCTCCGGCATTAGCAGGTAGGTTCTTTCCAACTGTACCACCTGGGAAGCTCATCCTGGCACAGAGATGTTCTTTAAATTAGAGTGCTCTGTTTTCTCTATCATTGAATCTAGAAAAAAAAATCTCATTTTCCAAGGTACTTTAGATATGAGTATGAAATCATTTACAGCTAAGTGTATGTATCAGATAGGCAAGGTTACATCAGAAAAATGTCCCATTGTAAATATTTCAAGTAAATAGGGTGTTTACTATAGGGACTTGAAATCTTAACTAATGAATGGAAGATCTGTGTGAGTGAAGAAAGGAAAACAAAATTGTTATTTTCATAAAACCAGATATACAAGAACTGAAGGGAAGTTACTACCAATGATTTTAGGTACCTGTCAAACCAAACAGGAAACTACTAGAAAAATGCCTTAACCTTCTTGTCTATGCCTTACTCATCTCAGATGAGAGCTCCTCATTAGCATCATTTCTCCTGGAACTGTTGCCAGGAAATTCTGGAAGATGTAGTGGCCAAGTTTCTCCTTTACAGTTCAAGAATACTTTAAATGGTAGAAGAGATAAGTGGGTAACAGGCAACCTGGTGTACAATAAAAGTTGGATAATGGGAGTTGTTGATGGACAGGGAGGTCTGGCGTGCTGCGGTTCATGGGGTTGCAGAGTCGGCCCCATGAGCGACTGAACTGAACTGAACAGTATTTCCCTGCTACAAATTTGGTTAAAAAAGTAAAACCAAAACAAAAGCTAATAAATTGGGTTTTCTCTCTTGCTATTTACCCCAGGAACAGTTAATTATTTAATTGTGCAATTCTTTGCTTAATGTTCAAATCTCTTACTAGACATTTAAACTCTATAAGGACGGAGACAAGCTGTGCATTTTTATTATTGTTTAGGTCTCCAACATTTAGTTAGTCATAGGACAAAAAAACAACAACAAAACACCAAGATCTTGTGTGTCTAAAATGAAATAATCTGCAGAGATGCAGCTCCATTCTAAAGGCACACAACCATATACATAATTATGAAGAAATCCCCTAGCCCAGAATTGGTTTTTTGCTATTCCTTTTCATAAACAAATGATCTGTAAAGTACTTTTTAAAAAGAATATCGTCCCTACAAAAGTCAGTTGCAGCTTCTACCTTTTGTATAACCAAGAATTTTTTAAGTGTTGAATGATCTATTTCTTCCCAAGATTTCAAAGCTCCCAAGTCTAATGTAGTCTAAACTTAAGATCAAAGAACCTGGTTGTCTTCCTTACCTGATCCTTTGATTTCCACACCACCAAATACCACACCCCAGAAGTTTTCTGCTAGAAGATTAATTTACCTAAGCACATTGCCATGAAATCTGTTGTAGTGTTGAGACAGACAAACATGCAGGAAATTTGATACCACATTTTAAGGCAGCCCCTCTTGTTTTTATTTTAGATATTTTTGTTGCAACCTGAGAAGTCACCATTTTAATAAATTTTCAATGATAGATTAATATATTTCTCATTGAATATGCTATTAATTCCCTTTCTGGTGAAAACAAGTGGAGAAAAATACATATTTCTTTTTCTTGAATTCCCCCTCTATGCTCTCTTTTAAGCTTTAAACACCTTCCACCTCAATCTTACTTCTTTAATCAGTAAATCTGCTCTTGTTCTGTATCTTAGTGTTCCCTGTCTGTCAATCACTGTTGCTTATTATTTCTTATCTTTGCATTATAAAAATATCCTGCAAACTCAATAAATACCTGCTGAGTAGAAAAGGACTCTCAAATTTGTAAAGACATAGAATTCTAAAATTATAAATTTCAATTTAACAAATGTTTACTGATAAACATCTTTTTTTTTTTTACTTATCTCACTGAATTCTGTGGTCAGAATTCTGTGTTAGTAACTTGCTGAATTGTTAATTGCAATGCCAATAATTAAAGAATGCTCAATGACTCATCCTCAGCTATTTCTCACGTATCATGCTAGAACTCACTTAAAAGGTTGACAATCTATGCCTGTAGAAGGCTGGCCAAAGGGTCGGGGGAGGTGACTCATTACCATTTTCATTGGAGATAAAAGACACAGTGAGTTTAATAGTACTTCTATGTCTTCAGTTTCTTAAAAATAGCAGTGCTGTCTTGATTTAGTTGAATTTACTGTTAGTCAGGGTATAGTGGAAGAAGCAATGCAATAAAAAATATCTCTAATGTCCTTTTGCCTGCTGAAGTGATTCATGAATGAGAAAATTTGAATTAGTACACACTGATATCCTTTGCCAACCTCCATGCTTACGTGAGCCCTGGGGAAGACAGGGAAGTGAAAAGATAGAATGCAACATTGCCTCCGAATATGAATATGATTAGACAATTGTGTATTGTTAAATGATTAACTGATATTTCAAAACAATGTTTCAAATAAAATTGAAGCACATTTCATAAGTTGCATGTTTAATTTTATAGTCAGAGTGTTTAGAGCTAGAATGCCTCTTAGTTAGCAAATTCTTTTTACAAGTAATGATAGAGAGGTTAAAAAACTGAGGTGAGACATACCTAAGGCCTCAAGGAGAGTAGATGTCACAGCTGGATATTTGGCAAAGCTCTTGTGATGCTGGTCCCTGTATGTGTGTTTTTGTTTTCTTTCAACATAAACTTCCCTTAATTATTCTTTCCTGGCGGAGAACAATGTTATGACTAGGCATTTATTTTTCAAAGTGTGCTATTTCTGTTTATTGAATAGATTAATAAATATATGGGCTAAAATGATAAGCAGTGTTTATAAATATTTATAAACATGGAATTTTTAAAAAATGGATAACCTATATAATGGGAACATAGGTGGGACCAGGTATGGTTCAAGAAGGGTATTTCAAATTAAAAGCTCAATGCCATTTTAAGAATTTGATTCTCTAAATTAAAGAAAGTGGATGCAATTTGACACATTAGAGAAATATATCTAGAATCACCTAAAATTTCCTAAAATATTGATCAAATCAAGAGGGGAAGAATGTTCATAGCAACTGAAGTCTTCAAGGGTAAGCAACTTGATGTTCAGTTTACTTGGTAAATAGCATAATAAACTTTAAGGAGGTTTTCCTGGCTGTTAATTTTTAAGCATAGAAAAACTTGACCTAGTTTTTTTAATGATATTTTACCTCCTGTCTGAAAGCCACCTGCAAATAGCTTATTTGCATGAAGATAAAATGCAAAGGCGTTCATCTTCCTTTTTCTTATTACTGGTATAACAAACCTCTGTTCATGAACTACAGCATCGTTTTTGTTGTAAATGAAGAAGAATCAGCCAACTTTCTGCCACATCGTGCTGCTGATCTATAAGCTTTGAATAAACAGTAGACATTCAATTGCCAGCATCCATTCTTTAAAAATTCAGAGTTGTTTTTCTCCCTAAATTGCCCTTTACTATAATTGCATCTCATTTTTGAGAACAACCAAGACTTTAAAAACAGTTCAGGTTTTATGGTGCAGAGTGGAAAACCTTTTTTTTTTCTTTTTTTAACATAATGTAAGAACAAGTCTATTTGTAGTTCATATATTAAATCTTTCCCAATGTCCTATTACCCATAAAAAGTAAAATAGTTACTACAGGCAGAATATTTTTACAGTATTAGAACTAACATTTGTATCTAAAAGTAAATTCTACTTCTTTTTGAGACACTTACTGGAAAGTTATCAATTTTATGAAGAATCTAAAAACAACCTGACTAAAATCTTAATGGCTTTCCACTAGACAAAAAGGATGAGAAGGCTGTTTAAATACAACAGCTAAAAATATGGCATTTAAAAAGTAAATTTAATTAAAAAATAAAGAATATAGCATCCATAAAATTCAAAGCCCAGTATTAGCTCTTTTCTCCACTGCTTCCATACTGCCCTAGCTTAAACTTTGCCTTAAAGCAGTGCCTATAAATGGTTACCAGACACAGATCTATGGAATTATCGTTCAGGGTGGCTACAAGAGAATTCACTAGAGCAGGGATCAGCAAAACTTTTTGTAATGAAATCCATAAAAGTACTTCATTAAAATGTTTCACCAGGCTGGATGCAACTATAAAATATAATAAGATTGTTCTCACCATTGATTTCCTTATATCAGTAGAACGTCATGATATGGAAGTATATTTTAGCAGTTATTTCAAACTGTTGACCCCAGTTGTATTAATATTTGTAACTTAATAACACATGTATACCTTTGTCCCTAGTCTTCCACTTGAGTCCTTCCCATTTCATTGTTAAACTTCCTCAAGTTTGGTTAGGCTCTTGTTTTAAACTGAGATTATGTTGAATTTTTATATTATTTATTCTATTGTCTATCATGCCTAATAATTTAATGTCATCTGAAGATTGATATTAACTCCTTTTATAATTGATCTGTTTCTTTATATCTATAGTTTATAATTTTCAGAAGAAGATGCAAAATGTTTTCTCTTTTCTCAGATCAGTCCTGGTAACTTATTCTTGCTTTCAAAATTCTGAAGGCTATTGAAATAGTTTGTGATGGCCAAGAAAGATAAAAGCTGTCAGATAGCTCTTGTGCATTTTGGATGAGTGAATATCGTGTAGGTCAAGTAGATGCTGTAGATGTAAGAAGCTTGTGTCTTCTGCTTGTATCCAGTGACAGGTGGTTGCAAGAAGTCAGCTGGAGAACAAATTGTCTAGGTTAGAGAATAAATAAGCACTGAGTTCCAAAGAATGCACAAATGTGCTCTGACAAATCCAGCATTGGGAGTCTGCCTCTTAAGAAAGCAAAGATCATATTACTTAACAAGCCTTCCAACTTTTTGTTCTTTCTGTTGTAGTCTTCCTGTTATTCCTGCTATAATCCTGAGGAATCCATAAATAATAAAAAAAGTGCTGGATAAGCAAGGAAATGTGGCAAAATTGACCACTTCTCTTCCTATTGCGTATCAGTTCTGAGCTATAGGAAGAAGAATGAGGAGGTTTTTGATTTGGTTGTAAGAGTACAGTTTTTTGATGCACATTCAACCAGACCTTTGAAAACCTGAAAATAAATTTACCCAAGTTAAATTCATTGAACCTGTTGTGCTCAGATTCTCAGTTGTGTCTGACTACTTTGAGACCCCCAGGGACAGAGGACCCACCAGGCACTTCTATCCATAGGATTCTCCCAGCAAGAATTCTGGAGTGGAATGTCATTTCCCCCTCCAGGAGATCTTCCTGACCCAGGTCTCAAATTGGTGTCTTTCATGTTCTCCTGCATTGGCAGGCAGATTTTTTTTTTTTTTTTTTTTTTACCACTAGCACCACCTGTGAGTGCATGCTAAGTTGTCTCAACATCTGACTCTGTGACTTCTTAAGTCTCCTGCACTGGGAGGCAGGTTCTTTACCACTAGTGCCACTTGGGAGTTAGGCACACCTGTATTTCTTTAATTATTCATGAGAAGATATTGCTTACCAGGCTGTCAAAGTTCCTAAAACATTTAATTGGCATGTGTGTATAGGATTTTGCAAATTCAAAATTGTTATACAAATATATTCATTTTTCCATTTACTTTTTACTCATACCACAACCTTATTCTGTCAAGTCCATTATTTCATGGTCATTACTTCGGACCCTTTTCAATATATCTTTTGAGGGCATAGCCATGTAGCTGTATGCACAGAAACTTGAACAAGAAGCAACTTATAATTAAAAAGGCATGCTAGAGCAGAGAGATATTGTCAAACTTTAGAGGGTGTTTTGTGTGTGTGTGTGTGTGAGTTTTTTTTTTTGTTGTTGTTGTTATTTTTGTTTTCAATGTCATGCATTTTGAAAAAAACAATTAAAAATTGTTTTTTGTTCAAGGCAAAAGACAGTAAGCTTATTTTATGGACCAGTGAGGAATTTGCTGAAAGCAAACGAGTTGTGTTAGGATGACTGGATTAGGATATTATATAGAAGTGGTTCATGTCGTTACATTTCCCCCTTTGTCTGGTCTGAGAAATAATATGTGCATTCATTACATAACCTACAGATGATTTTGTTTGTCATCTTGGCTGAATATTCTTGGTTTGATGTTTAATGATTTGTATCATTCTCCTAGCTAGCAATTCCTATATCCTTTGCTTTGGTTGCCTATCAACTCTGCAGGATATTAGTAGAAACTGCACTTAGTCTCCCAGTAAAAGGGAAGGAATCTTGTTCCAAGTGAAGATTATACATTTTTGTGATTGCTGACAAAGGCCTTGAATTTTTACAAAACCAACAAAATTCTGTTTCAGGCTTCCATCCTCAGTTTAGAACCCATTATCTAGCCAGGAAGGAGAAAAGACATTTTTTACAAATTTCTAATGTCTTAAATCAAGACTTTCTGGGTGTTTGAAATCACTATTCTCTGATCACTTTGAATAACTATTCTCTGTTGATTAGAGGCAATCCCAACAAACCAGGGTTGAGAGTAGCTGCAGCAGAGACAGGGGTATGTACTGTTTAATATCTTAAATTGTTAGACTACCATACTTTGTCCACAGATGAGATTTTGGATTATGAGTTTGTAATCTATTATTCATAAAGATTATCTATTTATTAATAAAGACAGATGTGGTAAGTACCAAAAATGGTTTTGGGGTCTTAATATATTTATTTCCTTTATATTAGGGAAGATATATATATATATATAGTCTTTTTTTTTCCTTTTTCATTATAGCCTATTTGGTGTATAGATTAAGAAAAGTTAGAACTAGCATAAATGGTAAAAAAAAAAAAATTACAAAAAAATAATTAAATGAACTGCTTTGTGTGCTTGACATTTTCATGAATCCTTTAAGAATTTCTGGAGCTGTAATGGCCCTTGGACTAAAGTGTCTCAAAACATTTCTTATTGGTATATATGTCTTAACTTATTAAAATTTCAGAGAACCATGCTGTTAAACTTTACTAGGTTTTTCCTATATGTTCTCTCTCTTATTTTTTAATAGATTTTTATTTTGTACATTAAGAAAATGTCTTATCTGACTACTAAAGCAAAGCATATCGTATATAAAGGTGATTGCCTTGTCCTTTATTTTAATATCTAACTTTATTATAAATCAGGGTGACTTTATTCAATTAAATTTTAAATAAAAAGCTTTCAACAACTACAAAATACTCATTAAATTAGGTTTTGTATTCTTTTTGAGTTTGTTTTCCAAATCATTTTTTGATTGACTTTATAGTTCAGTTGCTCAGTTGTGTCCAACTCTTTGTGACCCATGGACTGCAGCTCACCAGGAGTCCCTGTCCATCGCCAACTCCCGGAACTTATTCAAACTTATGCCCATTCAGTCGGTGATGCCATCCAACCATCTCATCCTCTGTCATCCCCTTCTCCTCCTGGTTTCAATCTTTCCCAGCATCAGGGTCTTATCCAGTAGTCAGTTCTTCGCATCAGAAATGAAATATATTTCACTGCTGTACCTAATTCTAACAAGAAGAACAATAAAGAGAGCAAAGTCTCAGACTGAATCATGGTTAAAGACTTTGTGATGCATTAAAAAAACCTCTAAGAAGGCTAGCATGACTGAACATTGAGGGCTAAGAGCTGTATAGTATGAGATGGAGCTGGAGAGGTAAGAAAGGAGAAAAATTATATAATTTTTTAGTTTTTAGTCTGTGGAAAAGATTTACATTTAATCAAAATCATTGAGAAATTTTACAAGTCTGTTCCATACATCTGAGTCTCTTTTTCTGTTTTGCATATAGGGTTATCGTTACCATCTTTCTAAAGTCCATATATATGTGTTAGTATACTGTAATGGTCTTTATCTTTCTGGCTTACTTCGCTCTGTATAATGGGCTCCAGTTTCATCCATCTCATTAGAAGTGATTCAAATGAATTCTTTTTAATGGCTGAGTAATATTCCATGGTGTATATGTACCACAGCTTCCTCATCCATTCGTCTGCTGATGGGCATCTGGGTTGCTTCCATGTCCTGGCTATTATAAACAGTGCTGCGATGAACATTGGGGTGCATGTGGCTCTTTCAGATCTGGTTTCCTTGGTGTGTATGCCCAGAAGTGGGATTGCTGGGTCATATGGCAGTTCTATTTCCAGCTTTTAAAAAGAGAAAGAATAGCCTATATATTTTAAAAAGCATAGGGGCTGCAAATAAATAAATCTATTTTCTCTTCCTAAAGCTCGTTTCTAAATGCAATATTCCTATTGCAGATATTTTTAATTGTTTGCATAGATTTCTTTCTACTAAAAACTGATATGTTCTCAGGTATCCTACACATAGCATCGTAAGCAATATGAATTGACTTTAATAGTTAACAAGAAGACATATATTTTCTGTATTTGACCTAAAAGAGTAAAACATGAAAGGGAACTGTGATATAATGTTTATGTAAAGAGATCCTTTTTGCATATTGATAACTTCAGAACTTTGTTCCAGAAGGTAAATTTGTCAGAAGGCTGGTCTTGGATAAATAAGATGGTCTGATGCACATGCATTAGATGTAGATTATGTATGTATGTATACAGCCAAATTCAGCATTGTCTTTATTAATCTAATTCATTTTTAAGAAAATGGAAATAATATTTTATGAGTTAAACTTAGAACATCAGTATTTGTAGAATAGCTTATGCTATTGAAAAAAGTGAAAATGTTAGTCTCAGTCATGACCAATTCTGGTGGCTCCGATGGTAAAGAACTGCCTGCAGTGCAGGAGACCTAGGTTTTATTCCTGGGTCAGGAAGATAACCTGGAAAAGGGAATGGCTACCCACTCCAGTATTCTTGCCTGGAGAATTCCATGGACAGAGGAGTCTCTGCCCATCTCCTGTTTGACCACTTTCAATTTACCTTGATTCACCTAATATTCTAGGTTCATATGCAGTATTCTTCTTTACAGCATTGCATTTTACTTTCACCACTAGACACACAAGACAACTGGGCGTCATTTCTGCTTTGGCTCAGCCTCTTCACACCTTCTGGATCTATTTCTCTGCTCTTCTCCCTTAGCATATTGGACACCTACCAATGTGGGGAGTTCATCTTTCAGTGTCACATATTTTTGCCTTTTCATACTGTTCATGGTTTCTCAAGGCAAGAATGCCAAAGTGGTTTGCCATTCCCTTCTCCAGTGGACCATGTTTTGTCAGAACTCTCCACCTGTGATCCATCCGTCTCTGGTGGCCCTACATGGCATGACTCATAATTTCATTGAATTAGACAAGGCTGTGATCCATGTGATCAATTTGTTTAGTTTTCTGTGATTGCCATTATCATTCTGTCTGCCCTCTGATGGATGAGGATAAGAGGCTTGTGAGAGCTTCCTGATGAGAATGACTGGCTGTGGGGAAGACTGGCTCTTGTTTTGGTGGGCAGGACCTTGCTGCATAAATCTTTAATCCAATTTTCTACTGATGGGTACAGCTGTGCTCCTTCCCTGTAGTTTGGTCTGAGGCAGCCTAGCCCTAAAGTCTGCAATCTCTAAGTAGGGTTATAGACTCTATTGTGGGGTAACGGCAACCTCCTCCAAGAGGACTTATGCCAGCACACTGCACCTCCCAGGACCGCTGCTGCCAATGCCCCTGACCCGGCGGCAGTCCACTGTTGACCATGCCTCCAGCAGAGACTCCCAAGCACACACGGGCAAGTCTAGCTCATTCTCTGGTGGGATCATTGCTCCTTTCCCTTGGATCCTGGTGCACACAAGGTTTATTGGTACCCTCCAAGAGTTTCTGTTTCTGCATACCTATGAAAGTTTTGTGATCAAATCCCACTGACCTGCAAAGTCGGATCTCTGGGGATTCCCAGTCCCTTTGCTTGATCCCCACTTTGGGAAGTCTGTTGTGGAGCCAAGAAATTTTGCAACAGTGTGAGAACTTCTATTATATAATTGTTCTCCAGTTTATGGGTCACTCGCCTGGAGGTTCTTTGGTGGGGCTAATGGCAACCTCCTCCAACAGGACTGATGCCACACACTGTGCCTCCTCTGATAGGTATGAGGACTGATTTTAAAAGTGATTGTGCCTGTTCTACCATCTTTTTGCACAAAGGAGAACTTTGTGCTTGGATGTGAGGTATCTTTTTTTGGTGGGTTCCAACAACAAGAAAAGATCATCCCTCTACTATCAAAGATCTGTAGCTATTTCCTTCCCCAGAGGTAGGGTGGGGTTGCTTTCTTGGGCAGAGATCAGAGTACAAACTGATTCATTCCTTGTTCTATGACTGAGGTTCTAAGAAGCTCAGACTCCCTGTGACCATCTCACCAGAGACAAAGTCTTTGGGAATGATTCATTTTCTTCTCACTTCCTTTTCTGTAGGCCTTTTCCTATGTGTGTGCTGTGTGCTAAGTCATTTCAGTCGTGTCCAACTCTTTGAGGCCCTATACACCATAGCCTGCCAGTTCCTCTGTCCAAGATATTCTCCAGGCAAAAATACTGGAGTGGGTTGCCACGCCCTCCTCCAGGGGATCTTCCCAACCAAAGGATCAAACTCACATCTCTTATGTCTCCTGCATTGGCAGGTGGGTTCTTTACTGTTAGCACCACTTGGGAAGCCCCAGGCCTCTTCCCATCTTCTCAAATGTATTTACTTCTTTTTATTCTGCCCTCAGTCTCCTTTTACCTCCTTAATTTAGCAAGTTATGCTAATGTCAGATTCCTAATTCATTCAAAACAGGAAAATAGTAAAGAATAAGCACATTATTAGGTAAATACTGAACTATGCTGTCCTTCTTTTCCTCTTTTTATAGCTGAGAATCTTTGGCTAATTCAATAACCAAGGGAAATGTGTATAATGTCTCAATAATCTGGTGGCAGGGCAGCATCTGGCCTGAGTGAGTCAGACCCTAAATTTACAAATACCACCAAGTGAATAGGATACTATCAATAATTTCAACTATTTTTTCCTAGTTTTTAAAGATACTGGATGCAAAATTTCAGTGTTTTGATAATAATGTAGATTATTGACATATGTGCAGGTTTTTGCTAAACTGGAAATCTCTTCTTCCCTAACTGGAAGCAGCAAAACCAACTGGAAGCAGCAAAGCTTCTGCTTCTGCTTATCAATAATACTAGGCAAAGTCACTCAGATGTTGGATGTGATCTCTGAATGGTCACTTTAAATTCAGTAGTTCTTAATGAGGGAGATATTGCCAGGGGATATTTGTCAATGTTTAGAGACATTTGTGATTGTCACATATTTCAGGGGAACAATACTCACGTCTAGTAGGTAAAAGCCCAAAGTGCTGCTAAACTTCCTGTAATTCATTGGACAACTCCCTGCAGTAAAGAATTATCTGGCCCCAAAATGTTGCTAGTGCCAATTTTGAGAAATTCTCTAAAGACTCTTACTTCATTATTCAATCACTATTATATGTGAAATGTCTGTCACATAACTAATAGCAAACAATACTGAGCATTTATTATCTCATTCTAAGTACTTTACATGCATTAACTCAGTTTATCCTCTCTTCATTATAAAATAAGGCATGCTATAATCCCCATTTTACAGATGAGACAACTGAGATACAAAAGATGTAACTTGGTGACAATTGCATAGGTAGTGAGAGACCTGGGATTCAAACCAGGCAGAATCCCACTCTTAGCTACTGTAGTAAAAGGAATCACATTCTGCTTCTTATATCCTTTACTTCTTTCCAGGGTCTTGCAGCTTGAAGAGGACCTTTGTGAATCTCAAGCTACAAAACAATGCCTAATTCCAGGTCTCAGAAAAAGAGTTTTATGCAGTATGCCGTGTTCCACCATAGTTGTATTAAACTTTTGCTGAAGTTATTTTTTTTTAATTGAAAGATAACTGATTCATTTCCTGGTTCCTAAATCCAGATTAATTCAGATTTTTAATAATATGATTAAAAAAGAAAATATAACTTCTAGCTCATATAATTAAAGTTTAAGTTTCACAGATCAAAAATGTAGGGATGTGTATTGTGGACATTTTAAACTAATAATCTAATATTTACTTCTTTTAAATTTTATTGCAACATTTGCTACTATATTTGCTTTATAATATTTGTATGTAAAAATTAAATAGTAACTTAATAGAATTTATTTTTATAGTCTAAAGTTTTAATTTAAAAGAATGCCTAAATGATATTAAGCTATTTATTTTGTTTTATGATTTTTAGATGCAAATTCTGGCCAGCATCCAAATATTGATTTCATATGTTGTGGCACTTAAAAACTATAGTCAGTCAGAAACTACTTCTAAGTACTTTACTTATAGTTTCATCCAATTTAAGTCATTTTAACTTTTTTTTGTTAGCAAGAATCTCACTTTTTTAATGTAAAAAAAAAAAAAACAAGAATTTTACCTCCCTTTGCATGGCATATTGGTGTTCATAGCTTCAATAATAATTAGTACAGATACTGTCTCATAATTGAAAATACTTAATTAGTGAGGCAAAACATAAAATCAAGTAACTGGAAGGGCTACAATAATAATGCAGCATGAGAAACAATGTGCTTTTCCTTTATATGTGGTATTTCAAGATTCAAATGTTTAATATGCCACATTCATACAGCTTTATATTGGCAGCCTTCCTTAAGTATGTCAGTGTCGCACTGATGGTATATGAACAGTGTTAATTTAAAATATTTATATAGGCAATGTTTCTTAGGGGAAAAATGTGCTGGTTTTCCACTTATACTGAGAATTTTAGCAAATCCTGTTAACTCTTCCCAGCACTACCTCCTGCCTCCATCTGCTATTATCACGAAAATCCAGGCCAATATTGTTTCTTGCTTATAAATGCGTGAGTCTCTTACTCTCTCTCTTAGGTTCCATTGCTACTCCTCTGTACTCTGTTCTCCGTAGAGCAAAAAGATCTATTAAGAATATTTGTTCTATTGTGCTTATTCTCTACAGTCATGTCTGACTCTTTTGTGATCCCTTAGACTGCAGATCACTAGGCTCCTCTGTCCATGGGATTCTCCAGCAAAAATACTAAGTTGCCTGGATCCCCTACTCCAGGGGATCTTCCCCACCCAGGGATCAAACCCCTGTCTCCTACATCTCCTGCATTGCAAGCAGATTCTTTACCGCTGAGCTGTAAGTCACATCATACCATTTCTCTACTTAAAACCATTTCAAGCTACTCATTTACTTAGAATATCACTCAAACTCCCTATTGTGATCTGCCCCAGGAACCCTTTTCAGATCCCGTCACTCAATCTCTACTCCTGATTTACTTTTCTCCAGCAAAGTGGTCTTTTTTATTCTTCCTCAAACATCTTGGGCTCAGTCTTGCTTTAGGACATTGAACCATCTCTTTCTTCCACCAGAAACATTGTTTTTCCAAATCTTTTGGCTAACTTCCCCTGAGGTTTGAGCTTGAATGAAATCTTCTTGATAGCTCTCAGAAAGTAGGAACTTTTTTTTTTTTTAAGATTGCTATTTTCTGAAATAAAGCATTTGGGGCAAAATATTACATGATTAATATATGAAAAGAAAATTATACATGTTTTAATTTTACACCTTTCTTGCAATTATTTTCTGTGTACCTACCACTTATCATTTTCTAGAAGCTTCTCAAAATTTCCATGTAAACAATATGCATATTGAGTTTACTCCTCCTGGTAATTCTGTTCAAACCTTTAATTTTATGTCTCACAATGGTTGAGTTACACCTGCTATTCCCTCGGGTCCTAGAGAAATAGCTGCAAAGAGAGACATTCTTTAAACACCCTGAATGCACCTCTACTCTCCTCCTGCTTGCAGCCACAGGAAGGCCTGTCCATACTAGCTGTAACCCAAACACCTTTTTCTGTTCTGAGGATGTAGGGTAAAAATCTGCACTCCTGCTCTGCCATTTACTTTTACTATTCTTTTCTTTATTCATTCCCCTATCACCACTTTTTCTGATTATACCCAGCAGGATAAAGCTGTTTTTAGTAAAATTCTGCTTAAGGGAAATTGATGGTTGGAGAGAAATAATTACAGTGTTGATAGTGTTTATCAGAATGCAAATCCATCTTATTAAAGGAGAGAAGCGCATTACTAAGTAGAATATCTTGAGTCAGGAATTTATTAAGGTTTTGGGAAATATTTTCATAACATGAAACAAGAATTCACATTTAAATTTTTGAAAAAACAATATTGAATTATGAAAGTAAATAAAATTTGAACAAGTAAAACAACAAGTCTGGTCAAGATAGTTAAAGCATCAAATCCTACTTGCTCCATCTAAATGTTCAAAAGCAAAAACAAGTACAAATGAAGGACTTAAAGGCAGAGCTACATGTACAAGTGCTGACTCAATACTGGAGAAAAGTCAAGAAGATTTGAGAGAAATATGTGTACTGCATACAGTATGACTTCTGAAAGGATTTGGGTTGAAGTTGAGTTGTTAATGTGTGTATATGTGTATATTTTATGCATATATATACAAATATATGTGTATGGGAGAAACATCAATAACCTCAGATATGCAGATGACAGCACCCTTATGGCAGAAAGTGAAGATGAACTAAAGAACCTCTTGATGAAAGTGAAAGAGGAGAGTGAAACAGTTGGCTTAAAGCTCAACATTCAGAAAACTAAGATCATGGCATCCGGTCCCATCACTTCATGGCTAAAGGGGGAAATAGTGGAAACAGTGGCTGACTTTATTTTGGGGGGCTCCAAAATCACTGCAGATGGTGATTGCAGCCATGAAATCAAAAGACGCTTAATCCTTGGAAGGAAAGTTATGACCAACCTAGACAGCATATTAAAAAACAGAGACATTACTTTGTCAACAAAGGTCCGTCTTGTCAAGGCTATGTTTTTTCCAGTAGTCATGTATGGATGTGAGAGTTGGACTGTAAAGAAAGCTGAGTGGAGAAGAATTGATGCCTTTTGAACTGTGGTGTTGGAGAAGACTCTTGAGAGTCCCTTGGACTGCAAGGAGATCTAACCAGTCCATCCTAAAGGAGATCAGTCCTGGGTGTTCATTGGAAAGACTGATGAAGCTGAAACTCCGATACTTTGACCACTTGAATGGAAGAGCTGACTCATTTGAAAAGACCCTGATGCTGGGAAAGATTGAGGGCAGGAGGAGAAGGGGTCGACAGATGATTAGACCGTTAGATGGCATTACCAACTCATTGGACATGGGTTTGGGTAGACTCTGGCTGTTGGTGATGGATAAGGAGGCCTGGCGTGTTGTGGTTCATGGGGTTGCAAAGAGTTAGACACGACTGAGCAACTGAACTGAACTGACATGTATGTGTGTTCTAGAAATCAGGGGTGGGCAAAGAGTTTCAGAAATCTGAAATTTTAAATAGCAACCCGGATAACCTTTGACCAAACTGTTCTTGGGCTTCACTTTGAGAAACACTGGCTTCAAACTTGCATAAAATTAGATATATAGAGCCGCAATAGTTAGTCATTATGTATTATTTCTCATTTGAATTGGAAGAACCCCTAGGTTTTTTTTTTTTTTTTTTCTTCCCCTACTAACAATGCTGTTTGTTTTTGGCTTAAAGAGGTATGCTGTATTGTATTAAAACCATTCATCCAGCAAGTAATCAGAATACATTTTGTATTTTAGGCAATGTGTTAAGCTTCAAGATTCCTAGTGATTTTATGCTAAAAGTCCCTGCTCTCATGGAATTCACAGTCAGTAAGCAAGTATTAAGATCATGACCAGGTCTGAATTTATTTCTTCCTTGGCCTGGGGCATATGGTGCATATCAATGGGTTGTACATTCTTATGTGTATGTAATATGCTGGCACATAAGTATAACCTAATCTTTATAATGTCTTTATAAGCTGTGAACAGTTCAGTTCGGTTCAGCCACTCAGTCATGTCTGACTCTGCAACCCCACGGACTGCAGCATGTCAGGCCTCTCTGTCCATCACCAACTCCTGGAATTTACTCAAACTCATGTCCATTGTGTCGGTGATGCCATCCAACCATCCCATCCTCTGTCATCCCCTTCTCATCTTGCCTTCAATCTTTCTCAGCATCAGGATTTTTTCAAATGAGTCAGTTCTTCGCATCAGATGGTTAAAGTATTAGAGTTTCAGCTTCAGCATCAGTCCTTCTAATAAATATTCAGGACTGATTTCCTTCAGGATAGATTGGCTGGATCTCCCTGCAGTCCAAGGGACTCTCAAGAGTCTTCTCCAACACCACAGTTCAAAGGCATCAATTCTTCTGCACTCAGCTTTCTTTATAATCCAACACTCATATCCATACATGACTATTAGGAAAACCATAGCTTTGACTAGATGGACCTTTGTTGACAAAGTAATGTCTCTGCTTTTTAATATGCTGTCTAGTTTGGTTATAACTTTTCTTCCAATGAGTAAGCATCTTTTAATTTAATGGCTGCAGTCACCGTCTGCAGTGATTTTGGAGCCCCCCAAAATAAAGTCAGCCACTATTTCCATTGTTTCCCCATCTATTTGCCATGAATTGATGGGACCGGATGCCATGATCTTAGTTTTCTGAATGTTGACTTTAAGCCAACTTTTTGACTCACTCTCCTTTTCCACTCTCATCAAGAGGGTCTTTAGTTCTTCTTCACTTTCTGTCATTAGTGTGGTATCATCTGCATATTTGAGGTTATTGATATTTCTCCTGGCAATCTTGATTCCAGCTTGTACTTCATCCAGGCAATGTAACACAATAATGTTGGTACCTGGAACCTGGATAAGGTAGGAGAAGTGGCTTGATAAAGGCAGTTTCCTGAGTAATAGGCACAAATAGTAGTTTTACGGATTGATGTTCGGGGGTATCAGAGGATAGGTAATCTGAGAATGAAAAGGAACTCATCCTGGACTATCAAAACACCATTTATCACAACTGAATTCAGTATATGTCCCCTGAGGAGTTGAGGAGAACTGAGATGTCTTGCTAACCCAATTCCCCCAGGTTGAATTTGTCTGGAATATTTTGCTAAATTTGGGGAATTTTATAGAAATCTCTAATAGCACAGATCCATTTTTCTGTGAAACAACTCTGGTGAAGATCATTTTAAAGATATGACTTTCAAGCAGACCCACAAGGGTGGAAGTTCATTTGTGCTTGATCACTTAGTCATGTCCAACTCTTTATGACCCTATGGACTGTAGCCTGCCAGGTTCTTCTGTCCATGGGGATTCTCCAGGCAATAATACTGGAGTGGGCTGCCATGCCCTTCTCCAGGGTATCTTCCCGACCCAGGAATCAAACCAGGGTGTCCTGCATTACAGGCAGATTCTTTACCAGCTGAGCTACCAGAGAAGCCCCAAAGTTCGTTTAGTAACTCCTATTTCACTAAAGAGATGCATATATCCTATGTACGTTTGGTTTGTGCTCAGCTTCTCAGGCGTGTCTAATTCTTTGTGACCCCATGGACTGTAGCCCACCAGTCTCCTCTTATCCATCAGATTTCCTAAACAAGAATACTGGAATAGGTTTCCATTTCCTTCTCCCAGGTATCTTCCTGACCCAGAGATCAAACCCGGTCTCCTGAATTGCAGGCAGATTCTTTTCCACTGAGCCAGCAGGGAAGCACCCATATAAGATATACACACACATATATATTTAAATTAGAGATTTATTTTGAATTTTATCAAATACTTTCACTTACTTTTGTTCTTCAGTTACTAACCTTTATCTCTTCTGAGTTTCTCAGTCTTTTTTTTCTTTTTCCAATCACATGCCTTCTGTCCCCAGCAACAATTTTCTGCTTACTGCCTTAGAGTTTTTTTTGTTTGACATTTCAGTCATGCCCCTTGGCCACCATTAGACATGAATAAATGAAAGCTTTGGCCCCAAGGAACTGAATGGTCAATTCAGGAGAATAACTCTACTATCACTAACTTAAGCAGAAGCAGAAAATAAACAACAGATTGAGCTCCAAGGAGGAGAAAGGTCAATGTAGCACACTCTCTTGTTACCATTAGCTAAAGTAGAAGCAGAAAACAGTAAAAGAGAATAAAATAAATGGTCTAATCAAAGTAAACTGAAGCTATGGCCATAGTGAACTCAGTATCGGTTTCTGTAATGAGTCATATCAATTCAGCTAAGCTTTTTGTGTGACTGCTATAAGAGACATTTTCTTGGTTACTAAGGATCCAGAAGTGAAAAAAAATCACAGCAGTTCTTATAATTGAGAAAGTTACAGTCTAGTCTTATGTGAAAACTTTTGGTAGTTATTCAGAAATACACTGATATTTTATTATGATAATAACAGCCAACATTTATTAAGTACTGTGCCAGATATAGTGCCAAGAGAAGGACCTCTATGCATGAAGTTATGATTTTCAGTTTGCAAATATAAACACCATGGATACAGAGATTAAGTAACCTACCAAGGATCACATTGCTAGTGATTAATAGGGTTGAGATTCAAGCCCAGCAGTTTGAATCTAGATCTTATAGACTTAAACAATGTTTTCTCAACTATGCTCTATAGTTTAGTCTATTTTTATCTTAAAAAATGAATGAGGCTATGGTAGTCATTTATATTTCTTTCAATTTTGATTTTCTGACTAAATGTGATCTGAATATATATCAGAAACTGGTGTCTAAAATCTGTCAAAAGAGAGACCTGGTACATCAATTCAGAAGCATAGTAGGCCCTATCTGTAATTGGAATGCAAGCATGTTTATGGTTAAATAGTGTATTGTTAATGACCCACAACCTGTGCAATTAGCATTGTTCAACCTGGATCATCCACTTCATGATAAGGCCAGGAAATTTTCCTTTGAATGACTTTCAAAGTTTCTCTTAGTACGTGCATGCTCATGCGTGCACACAGAAATACACACACTTAGACTCTATATAATTTCAAGTTCTACTAGTTGTATTGTAAAGTGACACTATTCCAACTATTCCAATAACTGAAGCCTGCAGAGCCAACTGTGAGCAGCAAATCAGAGCCCTGTTTCAACAATGCCAGCTCAGCCAGGCTCATTATCTTCTCTCTTTACTCACCGTGGGTCTGTCATTTTGAAAGTGACTGTTGCCTTTGCATTTCTAATAGAATCCTCGCTAAAATTTACATTCTAGCCTAACTTGCAGGAGCCTACCTTCAGGGTTTAAAAGTAAAGGTAATCATATTATTGTATCTTCAGAAGGCTTCCTGTTTCCATTTTCCTTAGAAAATTTGTATATTGTGAGTTTCATCAAAAACTGAACAAGACTATTTGGAAATAGATAAAAACAGGACTCTGAATAATTTATTGTGAAAGAACCATGTTTCTGTGCAATTATTTACATAAATGCTAGCATTTCAAAGCTTTTATAATATCTACAAGAATTATTAAACCCATCGAGTTCTGTTCGAATATTCCCAGCTAAGTAATTTCTTTGAACACATGATTGCCTTTGAACTCTAGCTGCCAGAGCCTCACAGTCAAGGAAAGTCTAAAAGAAATAAATGAAACGTTATGGCCAAATTCAAAGCCATGATCATTCTGCATCCTGACTTGTTTTGTTAAGAAATGTAAGTTAGAGAACTCTGATGTAATTTTAAGCAATCAAAAAGGAAAGGTATGCCCAAACCCCTTAGGTTTGTGTGTATATTAGCATGAACTAGATATGCATGCAGAAAACTCTTCTTCAAACTCATTGCTTTTCACATTCTCAGAGTAGCAGAAACTATGGCCTCATTATTAACCCAGGCCTGTTCTCCTAATTAATAGCTGAAATTTTGTCTAAATTCTATTTTAATTTTTTACATAGGAGAATTATAGTTGTGGGATTCCCACAAGGTGTGAACAAAACTGAGTATGAGATAGGAAATGGAAGATGGTTTCACTATGACTGAGAAATTAGTTGAACATATTACAAGTGGTGGTAGTAGTAAATAGTACTACAGAATTTTGAGTATGAGGTTGGTATGTATACAGCAGGGGCCAACTACTCCTAGTACACCCACAGTACTTTGCCAAGATTGTTGGCTTTGTTTCATATCATATATTCCAAGGGAAAGAATTTTATACCTCTACTTAATCTTCAACGAAATGGTTTTGTGTGAAGTCTATAATACTGGCCAGGGACCTTTGTTATAAACACACACACACACACACACACACACACAGAAAAGCGAAAAAAGAATGCACTCTAGTTTCTTTAAGCAGGAGGAATTTCTTCAATACTAGAAATAGCTCACATATGATCATTGAAAAGACAGGAAAGGTAGAATCTATTTTGGCCTTTTAGGAACAAGTTGCAAAACTATAACAAAACTGGACCACCATGGAAAATTCTGTCTTTGCTATGATCCAGAAAAGCGGAGTCAGAAAGCTGCTGCCACAGTTACTAACTCATTTCTGCTTTAGTCCATATCTACAAAAACAAATGTCTAACATCTACTTTTCCCAATAGTATTTATTCCAAGCGATGTCTGATCCAAAATATATCATGTTGAAGTAATCCAATCATACATAGATTTCTATCTGCAATTGAATATTTTAAGTGTAGTTTTTAGCTTCCCAGATTATGCATTTTAGAAACATGTGCAAAGAAAGTGGTCAAAATAAATATTGTGTGATGTGGCTATGTGCATTAGCGAAGTCTGTCATAGGCTGGCATTTTGTCATCTGTCTCATACATGGTGATATAACTGGAGTCCAATTAACGTGAAACAATATGTTAACATTCATGGAAATTACAGGTTTCCTTTTCAAAATCATTTTGGATTGTGAAAAGTATTAGGTAATTTATTAACATTAAATGTACAGTCTTTGTTTTCACACAAAATCATGCTGGTGCCTATTTTACGGAAATGGAGTAATCATTTTTATGATTTGTAATGAGATTATATGTTTGTCACTATATATTTAGACATTATGTGATGCTCATCCTTATGACAGCAGTTTTAAAGGAGGAAATTATACTATTGTGGGTAAATATTATCACGTTGTAAACATCATTAAAATTTCTACATCATGTATCTCCATACACAAAGAGAATATGCCTGTATGAGTTAGTTTTAAACACAGCTAGTTATGTTCCTAAACACAGTGAAGGGCACTACTTAGAGTTATCTCCCAGAAAGTAAGTTTTATGTTTTCTTTGCTCTTTGGCTCCTTGTCTTCTTTAGCAAAATAAATTGGAAGTTAATTTCATATTCAGGGAAGAAAAAAAATAACCCTGGATCATTTGTTTTCCTTAGTGAGGCAAGTGGATAATTGTAGTACCATATTGTGGACAAAAGATATATCAATCACCTTTGTGGGGATTTTTTGAGTGAAAATCCAGAAGGATCTAGTATTCCAGCAAAACTGCATAACCAATACTTCTCAAATGCAGAGTTTTAAAACTTCAAATATAAATAATGTAAATTGACTATCATAATGAACCCTCAACTACCCAGTATCTGGCTTCAACAATAATCAGCATTCTGCTATTTTTTCAACTATACCTTCACCTATTCCTTATCAATTATGTGATTATTGTTGTGGCAATTTGATGTTAAATTTATTCCATTGAAATGTAGAAACATTACTTATGTGATTTTGAAAAATATATACATCTATAACTACCACCCCAATCAAGACAGAGCATTTAAATTACTATGAAGAATTCCCATGTACCCCTTTGCAGCCATTCCTTCCCACATGCTTCCCCAAGAAACCACTGATTGGCTTTTAATATAGATTAGCTTTACTTCTTTAAGAATTTCATATTAATGGATATTGAGCAATGCATGTGGTTATTAGCCATTCATACATCTCTACTCATGAAATTTCTATCAATTCTTTACTCCATTTAAAAAGTTTTGTACTGTTGAGTTGAATTTAATGGGCTTCCCTGATGGCTCAGATTGTAAAGAACCTGCTTGCAACTAGGGAGACTCAGATTCGATTTAGATCAGAAAGATGCCCTGGCAAAGGAAATGGCTACCCACTCCAGTTTTCTTCTCCTGGAGAAGTCCATGGACAGAGAAGCCTAGTGGGCTATACCCATGGGGTTGCAAAGAGCTGGACATAACTGAATTGAGTTTCATATTATTGTATAAGTTCTTTGCTGGATATGTTTTGCAAATATTACCTAGTAGTATGTGGTTTATATAGCGATGTCTTTTAAAAAATGTAAGTTTTAAATGTTGATGGAAGTCTAAATTTATCAATGTTTTCTTTTATGCTTGTTGCTATTGTGTCTTGCCTAAAAATTGCTGTCTCAGGATGAAGAGATACTCTCTTCCATTTTCTTCTAAATGCTTTGTAGTTTTGCTTTGGCCCTTCTCAAATTAATTCTTGTGTTTGAAAGAGGCACTGGTTGAGGTTAAATTTTGTTTTTCCTACAGATACCCAGTTGTTCTAACACCATCTGCTTAAAAGATTTTCCTTGCTCCATTGAATTCTTTTAAAGTGTTTGTCATAAAGCAGCTCTGGGTCTATTTCTTGTCTCTAGTCCAGCAGTTGCCAAACTATGACTCATGGCTTATTTATGTATGACCCACAAACTGATAATGGTTAATGCATATTTAAAATATTGTCAAATGAAGCAGCAGCAGATATCCCACATGCGCCCCACAAAGGCTCAAATATTTACTGTTGGTTCCTTTACAGACTAACTTGGCCAATCCTTGAGTTAGTCTATCCCACTGATTTACATTTACTCCTTTGCCCATCTCTCTCTATTTTTGTTGCTTTATGGTACGTATTAAAGTCAGACAGTGTAAAGCCTATAGCTTTAATCTTCCTTTTCAAGATTGTTTTATCTATTCTAGGTTATTTGCATATCCATATAAATTTTTGAGTCAGTTTAATAATTTCTATAAAATATTGCTGAGATTACAATTAACATTTCATTGAATCTCTAAATACATGGAATAAATTGCCATTTTAACAATATTAAATATTCCAAACCATGAACTTGGCATATCTCCCTATTTATGTGGATCTTTAGTTTATTTCAGCAATATTTTATAATTTTCAATATTGAGATTAAATGTATTTCTAAGTATTAAGTGATCTTGATGTCACTATAAATGAAATATTTTATACTTTAATTTTCATTTCATTTTATTTTTAACCTTTCCTTATCTTTCACATTTCAGTATTTACCTTGTGTCCTGAGATCATGATAAAATTATTTATAAATTCTAGTATAGGCATACTCTAGAGATCATGAGGGTTTGGTTCCAGATCACCACAATAAAGTGAATATCCCAATAAAAACAGGCACTCACATCTTTTGGTTTCCCAGTATCTTTAAAAGATATGTTTACATTATACAGTTGTCTTTTAAGTGTCAATAGCATTATATGTTCCTTAGAAATATTTTATTGCTAAAAAATACTAACAGTCTTCTGAGCCTTCCTTTGTAAAATGTTATAACCTGCTTTGCTGGTGGAGGCTTTGAAATATTGTAAAAGTTATCCAAAAATGTCAAAATGGCACCAACAGACTTGTTCAATGCAGGGTTGCCACAAGCTTCCTTCTGTTAAAACATAGTGTCTGTGAAGTTCAATAAAGTAAAGCACAGTAGAACAAGGTATATCTGTAATTATTATTTTCTTTTATTTTTTTTTCTCCCAGTGTTATTGAAATGTACTTGACATACATAAATTAAAAGTGTGCAGTATACTGATATGATTTACATACACCATGAAATAATCATCACATAAGCTAGTGAACATCCATCATTTCACATAGATACAAAGTTTAAAGAAATAGAAAAAAAAAATTTTCC
The DNA here is from genome assembly GCF_023699985.2 of Odocoileus virginianus. Classification (NCBI taxonomy): domain Eukaryota; kingdom Metazoa; phylum Chordata; class Mammalia; order Artiodactyla; family Cervidae; genus Odocoileus; species Odocoileus virginianus. The sequence continues at coordinate 38,622,900 of NC_069680.1, forward strand.
TTGCTTTGTGAACTCCTAGTATTTACTCTCAGCAGCTTTCACATGTAAAATACAGCAGTGTTAATTATACTTATTATATGTACATTTTATCCCTAGTATTTATTTATCTTATAACTGGGAGGTTGTACCTCTTCAACTGCCTGCATCCATTTTCCCTCTCCCAATCCCGTGCATCTGGTAACCACATATATAATCTCTTTTACTATAAGTGTGTTTGTTTTTGGTGTATGATTGTCTTACAATACTATGTTAGTTTCTGTTACACAACATAGTGATTTGATATTTCTATACTTTTCATGGTAAGTCTTATTGCCATCTATCACTATATAAAGATATTGCATAATTATAGAATATATTTCCTATACTGCATATTTCAAATCTGTGACTTGTTCAGTTTGCAACTGAAAGTCTGTACTTTTAAATCTGTTTCTTTCTCCTCCCCAACCTGTCTGTAGTTATTCTGATGATGATTTAACATGTTGTATGTAAATAACCATGTGTCTATAAAGAGGAATAGTTTGTTTCTTACTTTTTAATCTTATGTTTATTTTTTCTTGTATTGCACTAGCTGGGATTTCTCACCACCATGCTGAATAGAAATGATAAAACTGGATACTCTTGCCATCTTGTAGGTGTTAGTTGTCATTGTTGTTTTAGATGTTACTTATCAGATTGAGGAAGTTACCTTTTATTTCTGGTTTGTTGGGTTTTTTAATATTGAATCAGTGTCATTTAAATAAATATATTTTCTATGTTGCTTGAGTACTTTTTTTCCTCCTTTATTCCATTAATAAGATTTAGTTTATTGTAATTTTAAACTAACCTTGCATTTCTGATATAAAACCAACTTCATCAAGAGGTATTATCCATTTTATATACAGCTGGGTGTGATATGCTAATGTTTTTGTAATAATTTTATTATTAAATAGAGTTGTCCCTAGATAATGAGGATGCTACTCTATATTTATCATTTCTTGCTGTATCTTTATCAGGTTGGTATCATAAAGCAAGAAGGGATATGTTTCATTTCCCTTCATTTTTAGAAAGAGTTTGTTTAAGTTTATTATTTCTTCTTAACAAGTCAAGAATTTTATTCTTATGTTTGATAGAATTAACTAGTAAAGTCATCCAGGCTGGAGTTTTCTTTGTGGAATAATTTCAGATAAAGAATTCAATTTCCTTGAAAGATATAGAATTATTCAGATCTCCTGTTTTGACTTGTGTTTTTCAGTAAATTTTGTTGTCTGAGTCAGATATATTGGTGGAAAAATGTTCACAACAGTCTCTTGTTCATCTTTTAATATTTATAGGAGCTCTAGTAATGTTGTCTTTTTCATTCCTAATATAAGTACTTCACATTTTTTATCTGTCTTACTAGTGGTTTATCAATATTATTTTAACTGATCAAATTTTGCTTTTGTTTTTTGTCATAACTGTTTATTTTATATCACAGTGATTTCTGTTCTTAGGTAAAAGTATTTCTGAACACTCATTATACCCGCATTTAGATCTTTGTAGATCAATACTCATAGGCAGCACTTGTGCACTTAGAAATCTTTGCATATGAATGAAAAGAACTGGTTGCTAAGACTTTGAGCTGAAATAAATTAAAATACTAGAGCCCTGCTATTAAGGTTGATCTTGAGTGTTCATTGTTCTCTGAGAAACACTACAAAGCATCTCTTTTGGTAGTAGGATATATCAAAGGCTTTGCCTTGACCAATAAACTCAAGACTGAAAATAGAGACCACTTGGCTGTTCTTTGTTTCCCAATGACTTTCATTTTCTACTTAAGATTTAACTTCTCCCATGGTCTTGAGAAGCCCTACCCTCCTTCCCAACCTGTCACTCCCTGCAACGGGTTTCCTAAACCTCCTCTTGCCTTGTAGGTGGACTCTTGTAGTTGAAAATCCCAGGCTGGTACTTGTGAATATACAGGAATCATAGAATTCATTCAGGTTACATGCTTCAGACATGTAACTTTGGAGTGTCGATTTTCACTTAAAAGACAGCTTATGTATACCAATGTCTTTGTTGTTGTTCAGTCTCTAAGTCAGGTCTGACTCTTTGTAACCCCGTGAACTGCAGCACACCAGGCTTCCCTGTCCTTCATTATCTCCCTGAGTTTGCTCAAACTCAGGTCCATTGGGTCAGTGATGCCATCCCACCATCTCATCCTCTGTCACCTCCTTCTCCTTTTGCCATCAGTCTTTCCTAGCATCAGGGTCTTTTCCAATGAGTCAGCTCCTTACATCTGGTGGCCAAAGTATTGGAGCTTCAGCTTCAGCATCAGTCCTTCCAATGAATATTCAGTGTTTATTTCCTTTAGAATTGATTAAGTTGATCTCCTTTCTGTGCAAGGGGCTCTCAAGGGTCTTCTCCAGATCACAGTCTGAAGGCATCAATTCTTTGCGGCTCAGCTTTCTTTCTGGTCCAACTCTCACATCCTTACATGACTACTAGAAAAACCATAGGTTTGACTATATGGACCTTTGTCAGCAGAGTGATGTCTCTGCTTTTGAGATGGTTGGATGGCATCATCAACTCAATGGACATCAGTCTGAGCAAACTCCAGGAAATAGCGAAAGACATGAAGCCTGGCGTGCTGCACTGCATGGGGTCACAAAGAGTCAGACATGACTGAGCAACTAAATGACAACTAGGTTTGTCATAGCTTTTCTTCCAAGGAGCAAATGTCTTTTAATTGCATGGATGCATTCATGATTCACAGTGATTTTGGAGCCCAAAAAAATAAAATCTGTCACTGTTTCCTCTTTTTCCCATCGATTTGCCATAAAGTGATGGGACCGAATGCCCATCTTAGTTTTTTGAATGTATGTTTTAAGCCAGCTGTTTCACTCTCCTCTTTCACCCTCATCAAAAGGCTCTTTAGTTCCTCTTCACTTTCTGCCATTAAAGTGATATCATCTGCATATATGAGGTTATTGATATTTCTCCCAGGAATCTTGATTCCAGCTTGTGAGTCATCTAGCCTGGCATTTCACATGTTGTACTCTGTGTATAAGTTAAATAAGCAGGGTGACAGCCTTGACATACTCCTTTCCCAATTTGGAACCACTCTGCTGTTCCATGTTCTGTTGCTTCTTGTCCTGCATACAGGTTTCTCAGGAGACAAGTAAGGTGGTCTGGTATTCCCATCTCTTTAAAAATTTTCCACAGTTTGTTGTGACCCACACAGTCAAAGGCTTTAGAGTAGTCAATAAAGCAGAATTAGATGCTTTTCTTGGAATTCCCTTGCTTTTTCTCTGATCCAACAGATGTTGGAAATTTGATCTCTGGTTCGTCTGCCTTTTCTAAATCCAGCTTGCACATCTGGAAGTTCTCAGTTCAGGTATTGCTGAAGCTTAGCTTAAAGGATTTTGAATATAATATTTCTAGCATGTGAAATGAATGCAATTGTAAGGTAGTTTGAACATTCTTTGACATTGTCTTTTCCACTCTCTAGACTGCTTATATTATATGTATATGCCAAATAGGCAAGGATTAGATATATAGGTGAAATATTTAGATATTCTCGACCTCCAGATGTTATTTGTAAGAGAGGAATCAGGTTGAATTGAAACATGTTGCTTAGAAGATTCATTCAGCAAATATTTATTGAACACCTATCCTGTGCAAGATTTTCTGAGAGGATGTAAATAGGAAATAAATGCATAGTTACATGATTATTGGCAATAATCTATCATATAAAAATTGAGTGATATAAAATAAATTTGCTTTATCCTATGTGTTTTGCCTGTTTTCCCCTTATTTCTTTTCCAACACATATACAAACCCATTCTTAGCTTTGTAACCAGTATATCCATGTAACTTGCTTTTCTGTCCTATAATTATGGTCAAAAAATCTGTGACTTATTATTCAGGTCATTGTTATTTCAAATATCACCATATCATCATTTATTGACTTAAATCACAAAATTTATTGTAACTTGGCAATAACAAATACAAAACATACATTTTTCTTCTTTATTAAACCTTGTTTTATTTTTTTTTAAAATACTGAATTTTAGCTTATATGTGAACAAATGCAAAAAATCAATGAGTTTTTAGAAAATGTACATAACCTCATTCATATCAGGAAGTAGATAAAAGCCCTGATCTTGTTCTTCCCAAAATGTTCACTCTTTCTGTCTCAACAATAATAACTGTCCTGATTTCTAATCACAGTTATATTACTTAAATGGAGTCATACATTCTCTGTGTCTGGCTTCTTTTACTCAAATTATGTTGTGAGATTTATATATGATAATGTATAGAACTGCATTCATTTCTTTGTTGTATAAGATCCCCACTGTATGATTTTCAAAATGAAAATATTCTTTCTGCTACTGATGTTAAAGTTGTTCCCAGTTTAAAGCAAATGTAAGTAATCATGCAAGGAACATTCTTGTATATAACTTGTGTGTGTGTGTGTGTGTGTGTGTGTGTGTGTGTGTGCGCGTGTGTGCGCACATGTGCTCAGTTGTTCAGTTATATCCAATTCTGCATGACCTGTTGTATACACCACCTATTTCAATTGGGTATATACCTGACAATAACACACATGTATCACTAGATTTGTCTATGCACAAATATTATGCACAAATTTAGTATCTAAAGCCAAACTGTTTCTCAGAATAATTTTCCAAATTTACCCTCTCTATAGTTTTATATAAACAGATCATTCTTATCCCTACTTGCTATAATCAGTCTTTTTAAGGCTAGCTATTCTGATAGGTGTCTGTAAGCATATTATTGTGAATTTAATTTGCATTTCTGTGAAAAACAGGGCAAACCTCCTTGTATATGGTTATTAACATATGTTAACATAGATATTAACATAGATATTCTCTTTTGCAAGTGTCTATTAAAATGACATTTTAAAAAATGCCTGGGGTTTACTTTATTTTTCTGATTGAATTTAATTATTTCTATGCTCTGGACATAAGACTTTTGTATCATCCTATACTTTATAGCATGATTTATTTTTAATTTTATAGTGCTATATTTTGATACTATTATTATTTTGATAAATATTTTATTTTAATGCAGTGTAATTTACCTATCTTTAAAATTTTCTGGGCTCCAAAATCACTGCAGATGGTGACTGCAGCCACGAAATTAAAAGATGCTTACTGCTTGGAAGGAAAGTTATGACCAACCTAGATAGCATATTAAAAAGCAGAGACATTACTTTGCCAACAAAGCTCCGTCTAGTCAAGGTTATGTTTTTTCCAGTGGTCATGTATGGATTTGAGAGTTGGACTATAAAGCAAGCTGAGCACCAAAGAATTGATGCTTTTGAACTGTGGTGTTAGAAAAGACTCTTGAGAGTCCCTTGGACTGCAAGGAGATCCAACCAGTCCATCCCAAAGGAGATCAGTCCTGGGTGTTCATTGGAAGGACTGATATTGAAGCTGAAACTCCAATACTTTGGCCACCTGATGTGAAGAACTGACTCACTGCAAAAGACCCTGATGCTGGGAAGGATTGCGGGCAGGAGAAGGGGACGACAGAGGATGAGATGGTTGGATGGCATCACCAACTAAATGGACATGGCCTTGGTTGGACTCTGGGAGTTGGTGATGGACAGGTAGGCCTGTTGTGCTGCAGTTCATGAGGTCGCAAAGAGTCGAACACTACTAAGTGACTGAACTGACTGACAGACTTTAAATTTAGTGCCTTTTCTGCTTAGCAAACTCTTACCTCTCCCAAAATGTTGAAAACATTCTCTTAAATTATCACCTAGAAGTGTCATTATTTTATATGCCTACAATGTAACACTGCTTTGTGCTTTTGTGAGATAACAGTCAAGTGTCACTTATCTTAAATATCTGTATTCAGTTGTCTCAGCATCATGAATTTTTTATGACTGAATCTCTTTCTAGACTATATTTTGTTCCCCTTGACTATTTGTCAGTACTGCATCAATGCCATGTTGCCTTGATTACTGTAGCTTTAGAATAAATATTGATATCTAATAGTGTAGCCCTCCAAAGTAGTTTGCTTTCTTCAAGCTTGTACTTGCATCTAAGTACATCTTAGATCTACTTGGCATTTTGAAGTTTTATAAAAATTTTAGGATCAAATCTTCAGTTTCTTCAAAATCACCAATATGTTTATTGGTACTGCATTAAATGTATTAATTAATTTGAGTCAATTTTAACATCTTAAAATATTCAGTTCTCCAACACATTAATATTACATATCCCTCCAATTTTTAAGATTTCTTTAATTTCTCCTATACACATTTTATTGATTATTATTTGTACTTTATTTGGAGGAATTAAACATATTTTAAAAAGTTTTCCTAGGTTGATATTTTTTGAAGCTATTTTTAGTAGTATCAGTGTTAACATTTAGTTTTTCTTTCTGCTGTTAGAATAAGGAGTTGTTTTTATGAGGTGCTTAATACTCATATTTATGATTTTTATAATTCTTATTGAAATATTGAAAATGCAGTTAGCCTAAAATGCCTTTTTTCCCCCAAATATACAGCTTTCTCATTTTTCTTGTGTCAAATCTGTCATCCCCCCACCCCAAAGTTCATATAAAAATTTTCTTGCAAGATGATGTTAAAGCTGTTATTCTGTAATTCTATGCCATTGGTACAGAAAATCCTTCAAGGAGAATGACCATTTAGAGTTCATGTTTTACAAAAAGTAAAGCTTTAGCATAGAGCAGAGATGGAAAGAATCTATAAAAGCCAGGAAATATCTCTGAGAACTAAAGACATTTTATTTTTCACAGTGATGACTAAATGTTGTTAACTGCTTAATCATCAATTGTTTCAGATATGCATGTCTTGCACTGAAAATGATTGAATACTTTTAAGACCAAAATATCATTAACAAGAGTTTACTGTGTATACCCATTTTCTACAAACCACGAAAACTAAATACATGACCTCTGTAAGAATAGGTGGAGGAATTTAACTCACTTTTAGTTGTGTGGAATGTATTTTCTCTCTCTCATACTCTCATTTTATTTTGGTGATTTTTTTTTTGGCAGATACCTAGAAAAAACATGAACAAAAATTCAATTTTGTTTGCTTGTTTTTATGCAGTCTTTGTCATGAGAGCAATACTCTGATGATGAATAAATAATTATTTTTTTACACTGTAAGAATAACAAATTATACTATATTCTCACTGCAGCCTTATTGAGGGAACTGGAAGAATAAATTTTACCAGATATTAACATCTGATATATAACCATAGCCCAACTGGTATATTGGTCAAAATTTTGATTTGAACCAAGGATCACTTATAAAGTCATCTTTTTTTGATACATATCACATAGTGAAAATAGGGAAATATTTTCACATAGTAAATATATATGCATAAGGGAAAACCTTTTCTTAAAAATAAAATTATGTTTATATAGTTGCATATAACTCAACTGTTTTGAAGTAAAAGACGAGTATTTGTTTTGTTTTTACATTCTGAGATTAAATTAATGGGAAATTGCTGAAGAAAGGTGGATAGTGTTCCATGTGATTAGGTCACTGTGTTAGCTAATTGTTGACTTTGAGGGTTAGGTTCCTCCCTTCCCACAAGACTAAAATGGCTACTAGGTCCTTGAGAAAGAATTTCCTGGGTTGCAGAACTGTCAAGAGGTTCTGAGATAAAACTTACCTGGCAAAGAGACAGAGAAAGAATTTATGAAGGAAAGTTTTCTGAAGTAAATGTTAAAAAAAGGGAGATCTAGGGGTGTGCAATTAGGAAGAAACCTGTCTATGGCTTACTCAACCTGAGGGAAATGAGAATATTGAAGTTGTATTGGTCAGTTTGACTTTTGTCTGAGTTTCAGAAGCAGTTATTGAGTAATGCAAAGATACACACAATAGTGCAGAATGTGCTTAGTCGCTCAGTTGTGTCTGACGCTTTGTGACCTCTTGGACTATAGTCCACCAGGCTCCTCTGTCCACTGGGATTCTCCAGGCAAGAATGCTGGAGTGGGTTGCCCTGCCCTCCTCGAGGGGATCTTTCCAACCCGAGGATCAAACCCAGGTTTCCCAAATTGCAGGCAGATTCTTTACTGTCTGAGCCAACAGGGAAGCCCATATTGCAGAATAAAATTATGTAAAAATATGTAAGAAAAATTAAAAAAAAAAACACCTAGTACTTAAATTCTTCTCCTTAAACTTTTATATGTGTGAACCTCTTCCACTATAGGCATATCTGAAAAGAACATATTGGAAAAGAGGCTTCACAGAACCATACTTGATTTAGATTGTCTTTTAATTAGAACTATACTTTGAACCCTGAACATCACCTTTATCAGTCTAAGGATTCCTTAATTTTTTTTTTTCAAGAATAAGTCTGTGTTTGCATAAAAAGTATTTCAAGATATAATCCTCCTTTTTCCTACTTTGTATTTGTACATTAATTACAAGAATTTAAAAAGTGACTTTCCACATATATTTCATGTCAAATTCTAATAGGGAAACTTATTTTAAGAATGATAATCAAATGCACCAAAAGAACATTGCTAAAAAGAGAATGAATTGTAAAGTCTATGTAAATACCATTGCTCTTTCAGCAGGAAAATGCTAAATATATACATTGGTTCTGTGAGAACCATTTTAAAAATGACTCCTCTCTGTACAAACACACACACAATGTCATATCCATCTACACTCATGTGTTGAACATTTGTATGCTAAAACCTATTATCTGTCTTTAAAGGGCTTAATAAATCATCATAAGCATAATTACATGGATGGAAAGTGGAATATTCATATGTCATTAAAAGACATAAAATATAAGACAGTATATTCTATATAACCATATTCTCAAGTATTGAACACAAGCTGGAATCAAGATTGCTGGGAGAAATATCAATGACCTCAGATATGCATATGACAACACCCTTATGGCAGAAAGTGAAGAAGAATTAAAGAGCTTCTTGAAAGTAAGAGAGGAGAGTGAAAAAGCTGACTTAAAACTTAACATTTAAACAACTAAGATCATGGCATCTGGTCCCATCACTTCATGACAAAAGTAGATGAGGAAACAATAGAAACAGTGATAGACTTTATTTTGGGGGGCTCCAAAATCACTGCAGATGGTGAATGCGGCCATGAAATTAAGACACTTACTCCTTGGAAGAAAAGCTGTGACCAACCTAGACAGCATATTAAAAAGCAGGACATCTAGTCAAAGCTATGGTTTTTCTAGTAGTCATATATGGATGTGAGAGTTGGACTGTAAAGAAAGCTGAGCGTCAATGAATTGATACTTTTGAACTGTAGTGTTGGAGAAAAATCTTGAGAGTCCCTTGGGCAAGGAGTTCCTACCAGTCTATCTTAAAGGAAATCAGTCCTGAATATTCATGGAAGGACTGATGCTGAAGCTGAAACTCCAATACTTTGACCACCTGATGGGAGAACTGACTCCTTGGAAAATAACCTAATGCTGGGAAAGATTAAAGGCAGGAGGAGAAGGGGATGACAGGATCAAATGGTTGGATGGCGTCGCTGACTTGATGGGCATGAGTTTGAGCAAGTTCTGGGAGTTGGTGATGAACAGGGAAGCGTGGCATGCTGCAATCCATGGAGTCGCAAATATCAGACACAACTGAGTAACTGAACTGGACTGATTCTCAAGAATATCTGTGTGATAGTCACAAAATATTAAAAGCAATATTTTCCCTGCTATTTTTGTGTATCTACTAAGAATTATACATTTCATATAATGTAATATATATTATAATATCATATATTGAAATAATATAAAGATTAATGTAATTTACAGGAGTAATTCTGTGTATTAGCACTAGACTTTAGTTTCTACACAGGCTAAAATTAAGGCAAAATTATTATATATATTTAAAAAATTTTTTTCTTTATAATCTGTTCATTTGTTATCCTTTTTTGCTGCGACTGTTTTCTATTGCTAACTTGTACTGACAGTATATCTAGGCTCTAGACTTACTCATATTTTTATTTTAATTTTTAAAACCCCTCTTTCTTTCTTCCACCTACTTATTTCCATCCTTCTTTTTTTCCTTTTTCTTTACTTTTCTCCCATTCCCATTCTAGAACATGCATTAAGCTATACTGTACAAATGTAATACTAGAGGAATGCAACATATTTTAGAATAGTTCTTCCCATCAAAATTGTGCAACCTAGAAACTGAAATCTCATGCATATTGATAGGTGTGTTTTTGTATATATTAATAATAAGAGCATTAAGAATTGCTTTTATGGGTTATTTGTGTCTCCAAAGTGAGAGAGCTCTTTATACTGAAAATATGATGCTAAGCTTGATGGAGAAAGGAGCATGTGTGTATCACAAATGATGGCTATTGTTCTAACATCTTGAAATAAGAAAATACAGGTTATGTTTTAAAACAAAAGGAAGAACCTAAGGTTTTATTTATAAAGTTTGTAGAATTTACGTGAAAGAAAAAATACTTGAAAAATAGATTGACAGTGCATGTTCTGAGTGACAGCTTTTCCTATATCCTTGTCTCCTAAAATTCACCTCCGAATCTGATATTATTTTTCTGTGCTCCATTTTGTTCAGTTCTTACTGTTTCACTACTTTTCATTCAGTTTTCTGAGTCTCTCATTCTCCAAATAATGTGTTAAATGCTAAGAACTTGAGAGCATGTCCTAGTGATATTATCTGTATTTTACTAGAAATATTCCTGAGAAAGAAAATTTAATCACTTAACACAGTTGCTCAAAAGATAGGTATTTCAGTTTTTTAGTGTAATAATTAAGGAGACTGCTCTATTAACCCATTCAATAGTTGAATAAGTAGTCTACTTTTACCTAGTACTTGCTTACTTGTTCTGACTTCATTGTTCTAGTGTAATTAGAGCAGAGAGTTGACTCCCAGTTTGCATGCAGTGAGGCTGATATTATATAGATTTTAAATATACAGAATAAATGAGACTTTCAGAGTGCCTGAACCTAAATTCAAAAGGAAATGAGCCAAACATCTTAAATTATTAATGACATTACTTTCAGAACTTAAAACTTATGTTAAGAATTTCAATCATATATTGATGATAAAAAGTTATGATATACTTGTCTCAGCTGTACTCTGGCTGGATCAGAATCTTTTTCATTTTGCAAAAGCACAGTTGTTTTTTTTTTTTTATAGATATCTCATTTATGTGGACACTGGGACAAGAGGAATAACTTAGTATGCTGTCATTATTTTTGTATTTAAAAAAAGTCAGTTTGGAGAACATGTGAGATTACAGAACTACAGAAGATTGATATTTTTATAAAATTGTTAAGTTCATATAGGAAAAAGAAAAGATACTTTAATTTCCACATTCTGATGTTTCCTCCCTCACATAGTAAGATACCATTTCCGCCTAGTCAAAACTTTTAAGATAACAGCAAGATTAGAAACATACCCTGAGTCTTCACTGTTATGTTGAGGAAGTGAGAATTCCATTCATGTCTTTTCATGCTTAGTCACATTGCCATCCATGTTGGCATTCACGGCATTTTCTTTGTAATGAAAAGAAGTTTAGCTTTCTTCATTTGTCAGCACTCTCTCTCTCTTCCCATATGCATTTGTATGTTTGTATATATATCAGCTGTGATACATGTATCCTCATAGTCTGATATACTTAAAACATTTCATGTTCGGGTATAGATTTAAGGCTTAGATAGAGGGAATTTTGTACTGTTATTATTAGTTTTTCATTACTGGATGAGTTATTTAGCTTGAAAGTTAAGAGAGAAGGAGTTTAAAAATGGAATGGAAGCCACTGTGTCCAGAGTTCTAGTGATGGACTTTGAAACTGCACTGATAGCAGTGATGTTCACCCATACCTCAGATGTTAAGCAGAGATAGGAGATGAGGAAAATGTGTGAAATTTAAGAGCAGTAGAGGACTGGTTATCACTGAACATCCACAAAGCAAATGAGAAAGACTCACTTACCATGTAGAATTATTTCCTAATACCTGTTAATGGACTTCTAGTTCTTTACTCTATTGGAATTATTGTTTGAGCAAACAATGCCTAGCCTAAGGGTAAGAAACATAGATTATGTATAATATGAATAGTGTTTAGTAGCATCTTTTACTTGCTATTCTTGATTCCTGTGTGTTCCTCCTGTTAATAAAGCTAACAAATTCCAGGGTGACTCAGTATGTAGTTTTTCCATTCATTTTACTGCTATTTTCCTCACCTAACTAATAGTGGGCTTATGTTTGTATCTGTGTGTTTGTGTGTGTGTGTGTGCATGCTCAGTCATGTCCAACCCTTTGTGACCACCTCCTACATATAGCATTATCTAAATAAATTTTCAAATAAAATTATTTAAATAATCAAAGAGACAGCCTCTAGCTTAGTGTACAACAAAAGTATTTTAAAAATTATTTCATAAATCTTAAAATATTTACTGAGGAGTATATAAGCACATTACATTTAGATTTAAAGTCACTCAGTCATGTCCAATGCTTTGGGACCTCATGGACTATACAGTCCATGGAATTCTTCAGGCCAGAATGCTGAAGTGGGTAACCTTTCTGTTCTCCAGGGGATCTTCTCAATCCAGGGATCATGGTAGCCTATCCCTTCTCCAGGGCATCTTCCTAACCCAGGAATCGAACTGGGGACTCCTGCATTGCAAGGGGATTATTTACCAACCGAGTTATCAGGGAAGCCCAATATAAGCACACATATGCCTAAGTTATAATAAGTCTGGCGAAAAGATACAGAAGTATCCTTGAAATAATCTAGCACTGAGAAGGAATAACACAAAGTATAGTCTCAAACGCTCTTAGGTCCTTCTTTCTCATCAGCACTCCTTCAGTTCAGTTCAGTTCAGTTTAGTCGCTCAGTCGTGTCCTACTCTTTTGACTCCGTGAATCACAGCACGCCAGGCCTCCCTGTCCATCACCAACTCCCAGAGTTTACTCAAACTCATGCCCATTGAGTCGGTGATACCATCCAGCCATCTCATCTTCTGTCATCCCCTTCTCCTCCTGCCCTCAATCCCTCCCAGCATCAGGGTCTTTTCAAATGAGTCAGCTCTTCGCATGAGGTGGCCAAAGTATTGGAGTTTCAGCTTCAGCATCAGTCCTTTCAGTGAACACCCAGGACTGATCTCCTTTAGGATGGACTGGTTACATCTCCTTGCAGTCCAAGGGACTCTCAAGAGTCTTCTCCAACACCACAGTTCAAGAGCATCAATTTTTCAGTGCTCAGCTTTTTTCACAGTCCAACTCTCACATCCATACATGACCACTGGAAAAACCATAGCCTTGACTAGTACTGTTAAATATTTACCATCACACCATCTTGTGCATATCAATTTTTATTTCATTTCCTTAAAATACAAGTTTGTTTGCTTGTTTGTTTTTTAAAAGGAGGAGACCTGAGGTTTATATTTAAGCTGAAATCACATTAAAAGGAACAGACCTTTATTTCTAGGACTAAAAATCACAAGTCTAAGACAGTTCAGTTCAGTTCAGTCACTCAGTCGTGTCCGACTCTTTGCAACCCCATGGACTGCAACACACCAGGCTTCCCTGTCCATCACCAACACCCAGAGCTTACTCAAACTCATGTCCATCGAGTCAGTGATGCCATCCAACCGTCTCATCCTCTGTTGTCCCCTTCTCCTCCCACCCTCAATCTTTCCCAGCTTCAAAGTCTTTTCAAATGAGTCAGTTCTTCGCATCAGGTGGCCAAAGTATTGGAGTTTCAGCTTCGGCCTCAGTCCTTCCAATGAATATTCAGAACTGATTTCCTTTAGGATGGAAAGTCTAGGACAGATCTCTCTGATTGCTAGCTCTATGGTAGATGCCCAGATGAGCCCATGAATACTGGACTAGACTATGTAAAACAGCTGCTCGTGTACAACTATAAAGACCGGGGGAGAAATATTCATCTTTGTTTAACTTTTTTTTTCATCTCACCAAGTCCCATCTAAACTCTTGTCTCATGACTCTCATATTTAAATCTTCAGTCCAGATCTCTTTTTCCTCTTTTCTGGGCCAAAAACATACATCCTAACTGCCTCTTCCACATTTCCACTCATATGTCTAATAAGCAAATGAAACAGATCTGATCAAAATGAAAGATCTGGATCTTTCCACACACTTCTGTGCCTGTTCCTCATGGTGTCTTTCTCACATTAGATAAAGGAAATTCCATCTTTACAATTTTTCCAGGACAAATTTTTATTAGTCATTGTTGACTCACAGTCTGTCATGTTCAATATCCAGTTTATGAGGAAATATTATTATATATAGAATATACCCACATTGGGCCTTTATTCTTTACTACCTTTATTGTTATCAACTTGTTCTATGTCACTGTTATCTCTTGAACAGAATACTGCAATAAAATTACAAATAATCTTCCTGTTTCAGACCTTCCTCTGCCTCAGTCCATATTCAACATAATGGCTAAAGTTACCCTTCTAAAATATGTCAGCTTAAAACTTTCTCGTGGCTCCCTATCTCCCTGAAAATAAAAATATTATCCTAAAATGCCTGCTTTGACTTTTTAGTCACTAGCCTACAAATTGTTTCTGCAATAGACACCGAACACATTCCAAACTTAGTACCATTGCCTTTTGTCCTTCCACAATTTTCAAAATGTCTACAAGCTTAAAATAAATGCATTACTTATGAGAACTGCAATTCCTAATGGATTACACAGGAATTAATCTGCAGGGGAGGGGGAGAAATGTGTGCTGGAGGGAGTGGGAAAATATAAATTATATGACTGTATATGGTATGTTAGATCATTAAATAGAGTGTTTGGAAAAGCCTTCATTGAAAAAGTGATATTAGAGTACAGAGCAGAAGGTGATAAAAGAGCGGGTCTTGTGTCTTTCTGGGACTGGAGATTTAAATTTGGGAGTCATGGCTCAAGAGTTTAGATGGGACTGGATGAGACTATCAAAAAAAATAAAAATAAAAAACGGTTATACAAAGATTAAAGTCCTAGAAACAAACATTAATGAGTAGAGTAGACCTTACTCTAAGAATTAGTACTTAGTATAGCAACATGCATTTTGTATCTGTCCAGGAGTCTCTGTTAGAAATATACTCCTACTATGGGCTCCATGTGCACCAGAAAGAGTTACTAAATTTTATCATCTCTTTCTTTCACCCAATAATTTTATTCTTAGGTTTCAGATGGTAGAGAAATTCTTGCTCATGCATATCAGAAGGCATGTGTGTATATGTGTGTGTGTATAAAACAAAGAGAGCCAAACATGGAGGGAAAACAATATATCTCTGAGGTTTGAGGAAAATGATTGTGCACATACTCACTCGCATATTTATATGCACAGATAGCTTTTTCTGATCGGAACATAGAATTTAGCAATAGGATAAATTTAATATTGAGTAATATTTCTCAAAAATATGTAAGGTGAGGTGTGGCAAAAGGATTATGAGCTACTCTTTTGAGAATTTTTCTGTGAAGCATGTATTTTTCATTTATTGACACAGCCATGTCATATAACGGACATTCTGTCTTGAATGTGCTTTTATTAGATAAATGTCATTTTTCATCAGCTTTGAGAGCAGGGAACCTTTATGGGGTCACTCAATAAAGTTGTTTGGGGATTGGTTTAAACCTGAGAGAAAAGATTTCTTAAGGTAGAGAGAACAGCAACTTCCCTTTTAGAGTTTATAGTCTTTCCAATGGTGAGACATATATGTGGTCTGGTTCATTTTTTTAATCTGCTTTTTTATAATCATATTTAATATATATACATATATACAACATGGCCTGTTTCTTTATTTCAACTGTATCATTTTGACTGTTTGAAAATAGGATCTTGCTGTATTTTGAGAGTAACAACCTTCTTTATTTTCATATACCTGTGAATTGGATGTAGTATAATTCACTAAAAGTTTATATTTTATCAGTTAGCTCAGCTGATAGAGTAAATGCATATTGATAAACACTTTGATGTCAGTAATATGGACTCCTTGTGTGCTATCTTCTTCACTCTTATTTACACCAGGAAGAAGGGGCCTTTGATTTATGATAAATTTTCAGTGATAGTGTGAATAAATTATTGCCCCCCCTTTTATTTTCCGTTTTGTGTATGCACAGTATTCTCCTATTTTTCTGTTGGCTTTTGTGTATGTTATGTGCTTCTTCTATCTCAGTTTTTACAAAGTGATATTAAATTATAAAATATGTGGCTAGTGTTTCTAATTTAATGAAATAAGATGGATAATAACTTTATATACTTCAATCTATACAAACTCCCATCCCAGTGAGAGTGAGATGAAAAGTAATATTTATTGAGTAACTATGTGCCTTTACTTACATCCATTACTTTATTTTTCATAGCAATGCATATTGCTGATTATAAGAATCTGAGGGACTTACCTAAGATTGTAGATGTAGTAAGTAGTGAGTCCAAGATTTTGAAGTTAGATCTTTTCCCTTTAGGGCTGTGTTAGGTGTATTGAAACAGAGTTTTACAACAGCATACATCTATCATTTCACAGTTTCTTTAGGCCTGGAGTCCAGGCATAGCATAGTCCTGTCCTCTACTCATGGCCTCACAAGACTGTAATCAAGCTGTTGCCAAGGCTGTAGCCTCAACTAAGACCTGATTAGCTAGGGAAGTGTTTGCTTCTGAGGTAACTCAGGCTTGACAAAATCACCTTCCTGTGGTTGTAGGACTGAAGTGTTCTGTGTCTGACTGCCTGTCAGTTGACTACCCACAGCTCCTAAAGGCTGTCATAGCTCCTTACCATGTGGGCTTCCCAACATGATAGCTATTTTATCAAAGCCAGCAAGGGAAAGAGAGAAAGGCTCAACAAGATAGTCACTAGAATCTCATGTAACATAGCCACATATTATATGTGTAAATATGACTTCCCATAACTTTTACCATATTCTTTCAGTTAGAAGCAAGTCACAGGTCCCACACACACTCAGGAGAAGGGAATCACATAAATCCAGTGTTAATGAGGGTAGGATCTGTCTGCTCACTGCTGAAAAGCCAAAAAAATAAAAAAGAGGCCAGGTTGATGGAAAGGAGGAAAGTTTGCTTTATTTTAGATGCTGGGAATTGGGGGGTGGGGGGTGGGGGGTTGTGGTGTAGGGGATAGTGGGTGCCTGTCCAAAGGCTGACTCCCTCCACTGACAATAAGTGAGCAAAGGTTTCTGTAGATGAAGGGAAGGGGCTACAAGCAGAAACAGCACAGTCAACTCTGACAGTCATCTTAAAAACTGGTCTTCAGTGGTCTGGCCAGCACCATCTTGATTGTTGTAGGTACAGTTTCAGGGTCATTTTGTTTCCATTTCTTGATGCCAGTTCTTGAAATCACGGTGGCTTATGTCATGGCTACAGTTAACTTCTTTCACCTGGTGGGGGGGTCTCAGTATCTATAAGACAAGTCATAGGATGTGGCTCAAAATATTATCTATAGCCTATGAGAAGGAGCCAGAGCTCCTTGACTATGCTTAATAACTACATTATTAATATTTGATTCCTTTGACTGTTTTCCTTTGTTTCTGTGTGCTTATTTCTCTGATTAAGCTTGTTCTTTGGCTGACGATTTCCCACAGACAAAAAGGCAGGCAGAGGACATGAAGGGAAGGACCATAGTGTCCTTCTCCATTTCACCAGGAGACAAGTATCACGGGCGTACCTTAAGAGTCTGTCTACCATGGAGCCATTTTAGCTTCTCTAAGCTCAGAATCCAGCTTGTTTGTTTGTTCAGAATGCTTCCTCTGCACAGTGGAAAGGAGAGGTACAATGTAGTCCCTGTCCCAAGGGATGCTAGGTTAGTATGTTCATTTCTTAAACTAGTACTCCAAGTCTGACCTGAAGTTTTATTGAGCTATCCTTAATGTCAACTATCCTCTTTTATGCGTTGTTAGCTATAAGGTCAGAGACTATTCCTATAGCTAGGGAAGTGAAAGTGTTAGTCACTCAGTTGTGTCCAACTCTTTTTTTGCAACTCCATAGACTGAAGCTTGCCAGGCTCCTCTATCCTTACAGATATAATTTGGGGAAAATTAGTTCTAAGGTCAGGTAGTTGATAATTATATTGTACAATTCTCCCTATACTTTATGCTATTTATAGTATAATTTATACTATTCTTTGACTTTAGAGCTGTTTCCACTTTTCCCCTTTAAATGTCATCAACAAATTTTGGACACAAAACTCCAAATAATGAGGTTACAACTCAACTGGATTTTGTCTGTCTTTCCTATGAACTCAAAACAAAGCTAACAAAGTTTCTATACTTTCATATTTAAATTAAAATGTTTGTGTATTTCTGAGATGATAGCAAGATATAGGGAGAGGAGATCTAAACTATGAATTAGTAACCTGGAATTTGGTCTTAGATATACTTCAATACTTTGGTCACCTGATGTGAAGAGCCAAATCATTGGAACAGACCCTGATGCAAGGAAAGATTGAGGGTAGGAGGAGAAGGGGGTGATAAACGATGTGATGGTTGGATGGCATCACCGACTCAGTGGACATGAGTCTGAGCAAACTTTGGGAGATAGTGAAGGATGGGGAAGCCTGGTATGCTGCAGTCCATGGGGTCTCAAAGAGTCAGACACAACTTAGTGACTGAACAACAATAACAATGCATTTATTATCCACACCACCTTGGTCAGGTAATTTTAGTGCTTGGGGAAATTTGGAGATACCAGATGATTTGCTTCATTTTCCATGTATGTGTGTGTGTGTGTGTGTGTGTGTGTATGCATCATATATATCATAAATATATAATATACACTTATAGAAGAGATGGTAGGTCTTCTTCAAGTTCTAAAATTCTATCATCCTATTTCTAGTTGAATAAATAAGCATGCGTTCTACATCAAAGTGCATAACATGTGTGCATTTACTTATTACTCTATTTACAACAGAATAGAAATGCTAACAATTATCTAAATGTCAAGATACTTATATCAATTTCTAAGAGCAAAGTAAAGAATAGGAGGGAAACAATCCCTTTATTCTTAAAGTGTTATAGTTGTATGTCTTTGTCATACTTGATATATCACCTATCATGTATCATGAAGGAAAATATGATTAAAGAAAAGGTATTATTACTTAAGTAATATGAGTGAAGTACACTTGAACAAAGCTGTCCATTTTGTAAATGTTTGTTCTTTTGAAGTAAATAAAATAATTTTTAAAAACCAACATAGTTTTGCAAAGCAGTATATGTTTAGTCTTTTTTTTTTGTTTTAATCACTGTTTATTTAATTGATATCATTTTCCATTGTTAGCAAACATTGTGTGTAATTAATATATTCCTAACATTGAAACACAGTCCAATCAATGTTGACAGTTTCTTTATGAAGTTGCAGGGTACACATATATTTCCTTCCTTTTACCAATTAGTTATCTAGATATGATATGAACATATGCTTAACTAAAATGTGTTTACACATTATAAATGTGTTTACAATTTATATAATTGTAAATTAAGAAGTATGAAAAATCAAAGTAGGAAAATAGTCTAGGAAAGTCCAGGAAATTTTTGGCAAAGATGAGGATTTGAGCATGAGAAGAGTTTTGTTTAGCTGGGTAATATTGGAATCTAGATTTTACTCAATAAACAAACAACTATACAGTGGTCATGCTTACTGATTAACCTCACTGAAAAACTATGTATTAGCTACAATTTCAGCTTTTTAAAAAAAATTTATTTTAATTAAATAATGCACATTTGGGAACTTTGTTTATGGTTTCATTTACAAGGGGTAAATGCAAGGAAAAGCATCCACTGCTCGTGACTGTATGTTGCAGTTGAACATCTTTCCAGCTGACTTTAACTAGAGAAAGATTGTTGTGAGAGATTTTGTGCAGTTCATATTATTATACACCTTTGCATAATTAACTGTTTAATGGCAAGTACTGAATTCTGTGCACAGAGTGATTTTCTTATTTTAATGTTTGGAATGAGCCCAAACAGTCAATTACATTCTCTCCCTGTAGAACTTACTCTTTCAGCATCTTTGAATTAGGTTAATTAGAAAGGCAACAAACCCCTCTCGCCACTGCCACCTCCACAACATATTTATAGACTAACACACTTGTGTTATAACTGCCTAGTTCAAGAAGCAAACACAATTTTCAGGAAAATATTAAATATCCAATTATGACTTAAGTCCCTATAATATACATATTATGTATATTATATATATGTATATATATGTATATATATATGTATATGTATATATCTATATGTATATGTATATGTATATAATATATATGTATATATACATATACATTATAGTATATGTGTATATGTGTGTGTTTAGTCCCTAGTAGAACCAAACATATGCCGGGGATGAGTAAAAGGTATTCATTCAAAAGATCACTATGAGTATGAAGTTGTTGAATAAGATCCTTTTCTTGTCCTGAAATCTAATTTTAGCTTCTTTGAGAAAAATCAAAACTGTCTAATGTTACTAAATGGAAAGAGTGAGTCACTCTCAAGTGAGCAGGCCTGGATGGCTCACCTATCAATCCCTGGATGGACTGCCATTCACCGGAGTCAAGGAGTTATCTTTATAATTTTCTCTACAGTGAACATTTTCTCCCTTCCTTCTAACTTCCCAGAGTGGATATTTTGCATTCAAATCTTTTGAGCCCATGTAAATTCTCCAGACAACTTGCCACACCTATCTTAACTTTGTAGCATGAAATGTAGATTTGGTTTATAAAAACTTCTGGAACATAAAATAAGTCATTTTGCTTTAGTTTCAAAGGCTTTCTCTTTTCTCTTCCAAGATGGAGTTAACAACATTAACAGCAATAATCATAATTCACATTTTTCAGGTTTTTTTTTTTTTTTTTCTGTACCAAGGACTGCAATCAGTACTTCACATGCATTATCTCACTTCGTCCCCAGACCAACCTAACAGCCTCCTCTTTGAAGCAAATTACCTTATACACCTTGTAAGTAGGGGAATGGAGCTGGTATAAGGAGGCAGTCTTATTGATTCATAAGTTATTTTACAGTATATTTCTGTTTTTATATATTCTGGGCACAATTTTATCATAGTTAAAAATAAATAGCTATGTAAGAGGATCTTAATACAAAAGCTGAAAACCTACTGCAGCACCTTTATTTAATGCAACTAGGGTTTACATTGGTGGCTATGATTGATACTATGCTAATAAGGAAGAAGGTATGGGTACAGATGAAGAAGCTGTGAAATTATTTTTCCAAGTTAAAAACAGTAGATTAATGAAGAAAGCTTAAGTGCTGGATCAGATTTTTCAATTTCGTTGAAAAAAGTTTGTAGTTGGAAGCATTTTGTTGTTTAGTCACTAAATCGTGTCTGACTCTTTTGCGATCCCATGGACTACAGCTTACCAGGGTTTTCTGTCCACAGGATTTCCCAGGCAAGAATATTGGAGTGGGTTGCTAATTCCTTCTCCAGGGGATCTTCCTGACCCAGGGATCAAACCCCGGTCTCCTGCATTGGCAGGCAGATTCTCTATCACCAAGCCACCAAGAAGTTCATTTAGAAGCAAATGAATCTCAATAACTACTTGAAGGAAGAAGCATAAACCCCAGTATTTAAGGCTGAAAAATTGACTATGGTGCTTGGAGAAAATATCATTAAATATTTAACCATGTTAGTATTTTTGTTGGGGTTGTTTTAGATTTTGTTAGTGCTTTCAATATTAGTGCACAATTTTTTTTCCAAGTACATGCATGAGGTGTCATAATAAAAAACTACCTCTTCTATTTTACCCATTTCGGTTTTGTAGAGGAGGGAAACTGAAGGTGAGTGGAGTTAAGTAATCTATCCACTTTCACATGGCTAGTATATGGTGAATCCAAGATTGGATTCTATCTCTGTCAGTTCCAAGCTCTGCTTTCTTCACCTCTATGATATGACTGTCAAACTAAGTTAATTCCTTTCTTATGATTTTAACCATGCTTTATTATGCCCTCTCTTTGTGTCCCTCATAGCATATATGTATACTAGAGAAAGAACTGTTAATGCTCTATTATGTGTTGTTGAATCAAGGCATAAATGTTAATTTTTAATTGATGTACTTATTATACATTTATTTTTCTAGTCAGGAAATAGAATCCTATTTAATTTGTTAATTACATATTGAAAACACAGACTGAATAATTTTTCAAAGGTTAGTGATATGAAGCATTTGTAAAAGAGTATATACTCAGGCACAGAACATATTTGTAGACAAGAAAATGCCACCATTGTCTGATCTGTGCTTTTGACTATCTGTAGATTATATATTTGCCAGTTCAGTTTAGAAAAAAAAGACCGATCAGTTTCACTCATGTATTTAAATGTATGTGCACTAATATGTGCAAAAGTAAAAGTAAATAATATGCCATTTAGAAAAGTGTGTGTGTGTGTGTGTGTGTGTGTGTGTATTTAAATATTCAGTTCAATTCAGTTCAGTTCAGTCACTCAGTGGTGTCCAACTCTGCAACCCCATGGACTTCAGCACTCCAGGCTTCCCTGTCCATCACCAACTCCCAGAGCCTACTTAAACTCATGTCCATTGCATTGGTGATGCCATCCAACCATCTCATCCTCTGTCCCCTTTTCCTCCCACTTTCAATCTTTCCCAGCATCAGGGTCTTTTCTGATGAGTCAACTCTTCTCATCAGGTAGCCTAAGTATTGGAGTCTTTAAATATTATTTAGATATATCATTGTAAAAGAAGAATGGTACCTTTCAGCATTCCTTAGTGAAATAAAGCTCATTGGTAATAACATGATAAACATTATAGATTATTATTGTTATTATTACTATCATTAACTTTCTAAGAAAAATCTTCAAGAGACTCTCCCTTTTGTTTATAATTATGCAATGACATAACATTTAGGCCAATTTTGTGCCTTAAGGAAATGCAGCAAATACATTTTGTATTAGTGTTCTTTGAGCTAGATTCAAATTTATAGATTTTCTATGTATTCTCATATACTATCCTAAAGCAGTGAATTCTCTAAATAAAGCCCATTTATTCAAATGTCCTTAGGAGGGTACATTTTTATTTGCATAGTCACAACTCTTCTTTATGCCGTAAGTTTAAAAAAATGGATCAGCTGAAAATGATTGCTATAAGTTATATTGCATTATTGTTTGTCAAAGGGATCTGTTTGAGCTGTTTGAGGGTAAAAGGGGGTTTTGAATTGCATCAGTGCTGTTTGTGTTCAACTTATAAAATATATGGACTCTTTTACAAGAGTAGGAGAGACTAGAAATCTACTCTTTTATTCACCAAATGTCTAAAATTCAGCCCACTGAAAGAATAATAAGAAAGCAAGCATTGAAATGTGACATTAAAATAGTATGTTGTTCTAGCTGAGTACTCCAGATATGCCTTAAAGAAGAACAGCTTCTCTGTGTATCTGCACATTAGTTTTGTCTTTCACATTAAGATTTATGTTACATGGATTTGCTGTAAGATAAAAGAGAAAAGAAGTAGTTCTCACCACGGGAGTCTCTGCTACTTCTTTATCTCTTCCTTTTTCTTCCTTTCTCTTACTTTCAGGATATCTTTTTTCATATCAGAAGTCTTACTGAGTGAACTGAAGTATCAGCCTCTGTTATTATAGGGTTTTTCTTTTGTTCAGGATAAAATCCAGTGATAACTCCTGTGAGAAGTGATGGACAGGGAGGGGAACACACTGATGCTCTTAAAAAGAAACAAGAAATAGATGGTGAAACTCACCAAGTGTTTGAATCTCTGCGTTGCACCTCATCTTCTCAAAATATCACTTACAAAGAGCATTAAAAGTTTTTTTTTTTTTTTTTTTTTGCCTTTTTGAAACAGAGCATTTTCTATATCATGCCAGATAAAAAATTGAATATCTTCTGCTTTGAAACAGATTTGCAAGTCAGCCAGGGTGTGAGTTTATGAACCTTATTGAAGAATGCATACATGTAGAACGTATTTTCAAATAACTTTCTTTGGTTTGCAGGTACAATTCTGGTGGATAACATGCTGATCAAAGGGACTGCTGGAGGACCAGACCCAACCATAGAACTCTCTTTAAAGGACAACGTGGATTACTGGGTATTGTTGGATCCTGTCAAACAAATGCTTTTCCTGAACAGCACAGGCAGAGTTTTGGATAGAGACGTTAGTACATTTTTTTTTTCCCCTTTGCCCCTCTATCACAACTCTATTATAATTTAAATATTTGTATGTGTTTGTTAATATATCAAATTTTCATTGTATAATTTGAGTTTATTTTCAATGTTCATCAACAAAAACATTTATTTAAAAACTCCTTGAAAGAAAAATTTAGAGAAGAGCTAACACCTATCTTACTCAAACTCTTCCAGAAAATTGCAGAAGAAGGTAAACTTCCAAACTCATTCTATGAGGCCACCATCACCCTAATTCCAAAACCAGACAAAGATGCCACAAAAAAAGAAAACTACAGGCCAATATCACTGATGAACATACATGCAAAAATCCTTAACAAAATTCTAGCAAACAGAATCCAACAACATATTAAAAAAATCATACAAAATGACCAAGTGGGCTTTATCCCAGGAATGCAAGGATTCTTTAATATCCACAAATCAATCAATGTAATACACCACATTAACAAATTGAAAGATAAAAACCATATGATTATCTCAATAGATGCAGAAAAAGCCTTTGACAAAATTCAACATCCATTTATGATAAAAACTCTCCAGAAAGCAGGAATAGAAGGAACATACCTCAACATAATAAAAGCTATATATGACAAACCCACAGCAAGCATCACCCTCAATGGTGAAAAATTGAAAGCATTTCCCCTGAAATCAGGAACAAGACAAGGGTGCCCACTCTCACCACTCCTATTCAACATAGTTTTGGAAGTGTTGGCCACAGCAATCAGGGAAGAAAAAGAAGTGAAAGGAATCCAGATAGGAAAAGAAAAAGTGAAACTCTCGCTGTTTGCAGATGACATGATCCTCTACATAGAAAACCCTAAAGACTCTACCAGAAAATTACTAGAGCTAATCAACGAATACAGTAAAGTTGCAGGATATAAAATTAACACACAGAAATCTCTTGCATTCCTATACACTAACAATGAGAAAACAGAAAGAGAAATTAAGGAAACAATACCATTCACCACTGCAACAAAAAGAATAAAATACTTAGGAGTATATCTACCTAAAGAAACAAAAAACCTATGCATAGAAAACTATAAAACACTGATGAAAGAAATCAAAGAGGACACAAACAGATGGAGAAATATACTGTGTTCATGGATTGGAAGAATCAATATTGTCAAAATGGCTATACTACCCAAAGCAATCTATATATTCAATGCACTCCCTATCAAGATACCGACGGTATTTTTCACAGAACTAGAACAAATAATTTCACAATTTGTATGGAAATACAAAAATCCTCGAATAGCCAAAGTAGTCTTGAGAAAGAAGAATGGAACTGGAGGAATCAACCTGCCTGACTTCAGACTATACTACAAAGCCACAGTCATCAAGACAGTATGGTACTGGCACAAAGACAGAAATATAGATCAATGGAACAGAATAGAAAGCCCAGAGATAAATCCACGAACCTATGGTCACCTTATCTTCGACAAAGGAGGCAAGGATATACAATGGAAAAAAGACAACCTCTTTAACAAGTGGTGCTGGGAAAACTGGTCAACCACCTGTAAAAGAATGAAACTAGAACACTTTCTAACACCATACACAAAAATAAACTCAAAATGGATTAAAGATCTAAATGTAAGACCAGAAACTATCAAACTCCTAGAGGAGAACATAGGCAAAACACTCTCCGACATGAAGCACAGCAGGATCCTCTATGACCCACATCCCAGAATTTTAGAAACAAAAGCAAAAATAAACAAATGGGACCTAGTGAAACTTAAAAGCTTTTGCACAACAAAGGAAACTATAAGCAAAGGAAACTATGAGCAAGCCCTCAGATTGGGAGAAAATAATAGCAAACGAAGCAACAGACAAAGGATTAATCTCAAAAATATACAAGCAACTCCTCCAGCTCAATTCCAGAAAAATAAATGACCCAATCAAAAAATGGGCCAAAGAACTCAACAGACATTTCTCCAAGAAAGACATATAGATGGCTAACAAACACATGAAAAGATGCTCAACATCACTCATTATCAGAGAAATGCAAATCAAAACCACAATGAGGTACCATTACACGCCAGTCAGGATGGCTGCTATCCAAAAGTCTACAAGCAATAAATGCTGGAGAGGGTGTGGAGAAAAGGGAACCCTCTTACACTGTTAGTGGGAATGCAAATTAGTACAGCCACTATGGAAAACAGTGTGGAGATATCTTAAAAAGCTCGAAATAGAACTGCCATATTACCCAGCAATCCCACTTCGGGGCATACACACGGAGGAAACCAGATCTGAAAGAGACACTTGCACCCCAATGTTCATCGCAGCACTGTTTATAATAGCCAGGACATGGAAGCAACCTAGATGCCCATCAGCAGACAAATGGATGAGGAAGCTGTGGTACATATACACCATGGAATATTACTCAGCCATTAAAAAGAATTCATTTGAATCAGTTCTAATGAGATGGATGAAACTGGAGCCCATTATACAGAGCGAAGTAAGCCAGAAAGATAAAGACTATTACAGTATACTAACACATATATATGGAATTTAGAAAGATGGTAACAATAACCCTATATGCAAAACAGAAAAAGAGACTCAGATGTATAAAACAGACTTGTGGACTCTGTGGGAGAAGGCGAGGGTGGGATGTTTCAAGAGAACAGCATCGAAACATGTATATTATCTAGGGTGAAACAGATCACCAGCCCAGGTTGGATGCATGAGACAAGTGCTCGGGCCTGGTGCACTGGGAAGATCCAGAGGGATCGGGTGGAGAGGGAGTTGGGAGGGGGGACCGGGATGGGGAATGCATGTAAATCCATGGCTAATTCATTTCAATGTATGACAAAAACCACTGCAATGTTGTAAAGTAATTAGCCTCCAACTAATAAAAATAAATGGAAGAAAAAAAAAAAAAAACCTCCTTGAAAGAAGAGTAAGAAAGGAAGAAGGACCATCTGTGTCTGAGAGAACCATTGTTTGTCTCTTCTGAAATCCTGGAAGCTTATCAAATATCTGAATAAGGAGAGAACATAGTGCTCAGAATAAATGGGTGGTAACCTTGGAAAAGTAGGATAAGCACAGCCTAATTCATGGCAAAGTTTGAGAGTACAGCTAGGTGTTGGCTTGAGGACAGAAAGTTTATTTGGATTGCTAACAAGAGGCTACTCATACAAGTAATAAGTGTTGGTTGAGAGATGAGTGGCAATGTGCTTAAAAAGCTGACAAAAATTAAAAGAAACTGAGCAGAAGTTTCCTGGCAATGTCCCAACCCAGTCATTCTCTGGCATGACCTGAGTATTTCGATATTAAGAACACCTACATAACCAAAGTTAAATGTCTTCTTTCTGAAAAAGTTGAAAAACTTGAGTAAACTTAAGTAGCTCTCTAAAGCAACTTTATTTTCACTCATTTGCATTCTAGTCTTGAGTGCAGAGAAAAGCATGTGTGAATATGTGCATATGGGTGTGTCAAGCAGTAATTGACCAAGACCTTGTGAAAACTCAGGAAGTACATCACGTTGCCTACTCCCAAATTTCCATTTTATAAAATTCAAATGTCAGATCCTCAACCTAGTGAACCTGAATCATCTCCCTCCAGTGTTTGGGATTTATGATCCACTTCAAATATGGTATGGAGTGTATGACTCCCTAATCTATTTCACATCTAAATTCAAACTTTTTAAGAGCTTTGTCGTGAGGTGGGCAGTAATAGAGCTCTCCTACCAGAGTGGGCTGCCCTTGTACAGTGGGGGAGGCCTGTAATTCAGTGACTGAGCAGTTGGGGCAGATGTGAAAGGAGGTGACAAGGGGAGAATAGGAATGGATCTGTTGTGTTCAAATTGGAGGGGCAAAGTCATCTCTGATGCTGTTCTCATTTCTACTATTGCCCTCACTCATCATGTCCTTTAATCGTAGCGACATTCGCTGCACCCCACAAATCAAAGTTTTGCGTGGGTTGCTAAGACTGTGTGAAATGGAATAAGGACAGCTGTTATCCTAGAATTTATCTTGCCTTGTCTTATCTTATATTCAGTCTTTCTTTTATGAAAAAAATTTGAAAATGGCACAAATTGGCAAGCTGCAAGAGTCTCCCCAAGCTGTGTTACTCACAGACACCCTTCTTTTTTATATTATATCTGGTTTCAGGTGTATAGCATTAGAGTTCAGCATCTGTTTACACCACAGGGTGGTCGCCACCACAAGTCTAAGTGTCATCCTTCACCATACAATTGACCCCCTCTATTTAGTTTGCCCATTCCCACAATGCATCTTTTACTAGCTTTAATTAGGAACACTCATATCCAAATCATATGAATTTTATAATGTAGCATGTTTGTAGAATTATAGAATATATTTGTCTAATTTAAGCCACTGTCATTTTGTATTTTGTTCCCTTTTTTAAAATCATCTATGATTATAATAATTGACTTGTTTACTGGTAAATTACTTTCTTTTTGGAATCACTTTGTTTGTTGTTTGTAGACGTTTTAATGATGCCCTTTCTGAACAGTGTGAGGTGGTATCTCATTGTAGCTTTGATTTGCCTTTCTCTAATAGTTAGTGATGATAAGCATCCTTTTATGCATCTATTGGCCATCTGGATGTCTTTTTGGAGAAATGTCTATGTAAGTCATCTGTCCATTTCCTAGTTGAGTTGCTTGTATTTTGTTGTTGAGTTGTATGAACTGTTTGTATATTTTGGAAATTAGTCATGTCATTCACAAATATTTTCTCCCATTCTTTAGACTTTTTCCTTTTGTTTATGGTTTTTCATGCTGTAAAGAAGCTTGCAAGTTTAATTAGGTCACATTTATTTGGTTTTGCTTTTATTTCTATTGCCTTGGGAGACTGACCTAAAAAAAAAAAAAAATTGGTAAGATTTATGTCAGAGAATGTTTTGCCTGTGTTCTATTCTAGGAGCTTTATAGTGTTCTGTCTTAAGAATATTTAAGTCTAAGCCATTTTAAGTTTATTTTTGTATATGGTGTAAGCATGTATTCTAATTCCATTGATTTATTTGTGCCTGTTCAACTTTCTTAACATTGTTTGCTGAAGAGACTGCCTCTCCCCATTGTATATTCTTCCCTTCTTTTCCAAAGATAATTATCCATAGTTGTGTGGGTTTGTTTCTGCTCTCTCTATTATGTTCCATTGACCCATATGTCTGTTTTTGTGCCAATACCATGCTTTTTTGATTACTATAGCTTTTTAGTATTGTCTGAAGTCTGTGAGGGTTATGAATCCTGCTTTGTCCCTTTTCCTATTAATTGCTTTGGGTCTTTCAGTGGTTTCATGTTAATTTTAGGATTATTTATTTTTGTTCTGTGAAAAATGTCTTGAGTAATTTTATAGAGATCACATTAAATCTATAGATTGCTTTGGGTATTATGGCCATTTTAACTATATTAATTCTTCCAATCTAAGAGCATGAAACAATCCAGACATCTTAACATCTCTTCTTTTAAATCCAAAGTTGGTAGGTACACAAAGAGCTTTGACTTCTATTCCCAGCCAGTATGCATTTAACTACTGTTTTTCACTTTTATTTCCATAGTATGTTCTGCATTTACCAACAGCATAACTCCAAGCCCTCTTAATTCTCATTTGACTTTGGAACCATATCCAAGTAGTTCTCCTTACTATATTTCACAATTCAAATTGATCCAGTTTTAGTGTCTCAAAGCAGAGTTCTGGCCTTTTCAGTAGATGAATTTTCATTGCAAACTGCTTTATTTGGCCCTTGAGATTTCCTAAATTCTATCAATCTATTCCTTTTATTTAGAAACATATATTCTCAAATCCAGGAAACTAAACTACTGTTCTCTCAACATAATCTTCCTAAGTCAGAAAGATCCACTGGAGAAGGGATAGGCTACCCACTCCACTATTCTTGGTCTTCCCTTGTGCTCAGCTGGTAAAGAATCTGCCTGCAATGAGGGAGACCTGGGTTGGACCCCTGGGTCGGGAAGATCCCTGGAGAAGGGAAAGGCTACCCACTCCAGTATTCTGGCCTGGAGAATTCTGTGGGCTGTATAGTCTATGGGGTTGCAAATAGTTGGACATTACTGAAAAACTTTCACTTTTTCACTTTCAACATAATCTAATTTTTTATCATGTCTTCCCTGATACTCTTTTTGAACCTATGCTTTGAAATGACCTTTATCTATTACCATCAGTTGAATGTTATCTACTACCAAGATATGTCTCAAAATGCTACTCTCTACATAAAAGAATTTCCTAATAGTAACACCAATATATAATTTCTTATTGTATACTCCAGAGCATTTGAAACTCTCTCTCTCTTTTTTTTTTTTTTTTTTTTGGCCACACTATCTGGCTTTCAGGATTTTAGTTCCCTGACCAGGGATTGAACTTGGATCACAGCAGTAAAAGCACTGAGTCCTAACTACTGGACTGTCATGGAACTCCTTCAAAATTCTTTTTTGACTCACATTATAGTTATCTATATTTATCTCATATCAGTTTCACAGAATTTGCTTAAGGTACAAGGACTATGTCATATTAATCTTAACACATGTTGAACTTTGCATAAATGAGTACAATTAAATAAATGTGATGTCCTTAATAGTTGATGTGAAAAACCTACAAGCTTCTATATATTATATATGCTTAATAATATTTTCAAGTAGGTACTTTTTATTTAAGGCAACTTCTTTAAATATGCTATTAATTATGAAAGTTTAATTTGTAAAGTACACTTTTAACTCTGGCCAGCCATTTATGTCAAGTTCAGCTTCATCATTTAAAAAACATTTCTATAGCTCATTACATCTTTTTTCTTTCCACTATCTTCCAGTTTAATATTTGAAATAATTATTTTTTTTTAATTTTGTAAAAATAGTATGTATGTAGGAAGAAAAATCATGATAAAAACCTTTCATTACAATGAGGAGTGAATAACTTTTGCCTTTGTTTAATGAAAAATAAAATTATTCTATTCAAGTTGGCTAAACACTTATTTTCCATTTAAATTATTAAATAATCCAAATATTGTTTCCAGAAAAATCTCAGTTCTCCTTAGACTGAATATGTATGCTATAATCAACACTGTTCACATCAATACATTATTTATAAATGCTTCACCTTGCATGTTGCAACTAAGTGATTGTACAACATTTTTCAAATTAAAAAAAAATCTTACATATTTATTGGAAAAATTCTTCCTTTATGTTTTACTCTCAACCTTACTTTGCAAAGATCATTTTCATCAACTGTTGGTACATATCATTCCTGAATTTTATCTGTGTGTGTTAAAATGTATTCACACATATATGCTAACATATGGATATGCAAGTATACATTTAAAGTAGATCTGGGTTCGATCCCTGGTTCGGGAAGATCCCCTGGAGAAGGGAATGGCTACCCACTCCAGTATTCTGGCTTGGAGAATTTCATGAACTATGTAATCCATAGGTTCACAAAGAGTAGGACATGACTGAGTGCCTTTCACTTTCACACCATACTAAACATTTGTCTTAAACTTGAAAAATAGTTTGCATGTCTAGGGAAATATGATGGTAATCACTCTAAATAATTACCCTCAAACAATTTATATACAGCATTATTTTTTTCTGATTTGTTTCATGAATGAAGCAAATTAAGAGAATCAGAGAAGATATAATTGCCATGACTTATTTTTGCCACCAGTTATTAAAAGTAAACCAGAATTTTCCTAACATTCCTAAGTTTGTTGGAGTCCCTTCACTCTCACTAATAGGCTTGGTGGAAATGTACTTGGTATTTTTTTATGACCATCTTATATAGCAGAATAGAATCTATTCCAATGTGAGATCACAAGGAGTGTTATATATTAACCACAGGGAATTCTTGCCTTCATCATGATCCATTATGGTTGGAATTTATTGCAAGCCAAGTTCTATCCATGCTACTAACAGTTGCATAGGGACGTAAAGTTGTTAGTGACAAGAGTTCCACGTGACCTGATTATATCTAATTTATGGGCACTTAGCAGGACTAAGTGTGGGCTCAGCACACTACATTGGATTCTCTACTTGCAAAGATTTTGACCTTTCTGATATGGAATGGTTTTATAGGTCTCTTCTGCAATGTTTATAAGATAAATAACTTCAGAACATAAATTGTCACCTGATTGTCTTCGAGAGGTGTGTCAGAGAGGCTAATAGTACAACTATTTGTTCTGTTATTTATTTTACAATTGAAGTAGACAGGATTTTTTTTTAAGTCTATTAAGATAAATACTGTAAAACCAATACTCCACTGTAAAGATGGAGATCATCTAATTCAAATTCTTTCCAGAAAATTTCTCAGATCTAGTCTTTTAAGTTATGTTTTAGCCTCAAGCGTGCTGATTTTCAGTGATGTGGCTTGACTTTTTGGATAGTTCATTCTTTTCTGTCCCACATTGGATTATTAGAAAATCTCTGCTTACATTGGAAACATATGCTTTGTAATACTTTTAATTTATTATTCTTATTTCTGCCCACTGAGACTACAATGAATAAACTAATTGATCTTTTCATAACAACCATTCAGATGTCTGATTAATCTTGTAATCTTTAGTTTAGACATTTTGAATTTTATCACACATTCTCAGTGTAACTAACTTCACACCCGATTTGTCCTTAAAATGGTATTTATTGTAATTCACCTATTTCTTCATCTATTAATGCATATGAAGTAATTTGTATTATTATTCAGCATTGTATTATTTAGTGTTGGCAAGTAAACTCTTCTTTTACTCATCCAAAATTTATATTTTCATATTAATGATGTAGATATTTATTATTATATTTGGGCAATTAAGTTTTTTTTCCTAATACAAATAAGGTGATTTTAATTAATTATTACAAAAATTTAGGGGCTTGAAACTTATTATTGACTCATTAAAATGATTTTGAACCTTGTTTTGTATCATTAAATGTGTTATGTATCCTTCTGGGCTTGTGGTATTCACTGTATTCACAGATTTTTATACACACGACTTTAATACCTTTTTATATGTTAGTGATTTAAAGTGATTTGAAGGGACTTCCCTGGTGGTCAGACGTTAGATTCTGCACTTCCAGTGCAGGGGGCATGTATTCCATCTCTGGTTGGGAAATTCACATCCCATATGTGTGTGGTACAGCCAAAAATCTTTTTAAACAGTGAATTAGAGAAGACATTAGATTAGAACCCAAAGCTGTGTGGCACTTCATTAGAGACCTTCCTCCATATGATAATGATGTTTCTAGTTGCTCTTTCTAGATGTAATTATTCAACCAGGTACAATACAATTCAATTGCCTTTCTCTTTATTGGCAATAATAATATCCTGATATTAAACAATGTTTTTTTTTTTTCAGGTTAGATATAGTTTCTACAATGTTCTTCTCATTAGAAATGTGACATTTTTAATGAACCAATTCTAGCTTCTGGTAATTATTGCTGTATCTTTCTGTGCATGCATGATAAGTTGATTCAGTCAGTCCAGCTCTTGTGATCCTATTGACTGTAGCCCGCCAGGCTCCTCTCTCCATTGTTCTCTTGGCAAGAATA
The DNA here is from genome assembly GCF_023699985.2 of Odocoileus virginianus. Classification (NCBI taxonomy): domain Eukaryota; kingdom Metazoa; phylum Chordata; class Mammalia; order Artiodactyla; family Cervidae; genus Odocoileus; species Odocoileus virginianus. Next base: position 38,656,512 of record NC_069680.1, read on the forward strand.
CTGGAATGGGTTGCCATGCCTTTTTCCAGGGGATCTTCCCGACCCAGGGATCGAACTCGCATCTCTAACTCTCCTGCATTGGAAGATGGTTCTTGACCACTAGTGCCACCTAGGAAGCCTGCTATATCTTTAAATTGGTTTTAACCCAAATATTTAATATTTTGTTTCATAATCCAGGATGATCTGTTTGTGTTTTATAGATTCTTTTTTTTGGGGGGGGGGGGGAATTTAGCATTTTATAAGTAAAAGCTGGTCTGCATTTTATGTGTTACTATGTTCCTAGCACAGGATAAGTTCATATAATACTTATTGATATAATTATTATGATAGTTCTATCATATCAGTGTTTATTGTTATCCTCATTTTTAGAGATGAACAGACTGAGCACAGAGAGACTTTGCATCTAGATCATGTAATCCGTAGGTTATGGGAACACGACTACAAGCAAAGTGGTGCAGCTCTGATAGCTCAGCCACGTGTTCTAGGCACAGTGCTAGTTACTGTGTAGAGAGATTAAGTCATGACAAAAATAGCATCCACAGCTTTATGAAACTTCCAATACAGTAAAGGGAGACAAAGTACAACGAATATATAAAACGTATAATATGCCATGTGGTGCATGAAAAAAGCAGTAAAAACAAGAAATAAATAGAGGGGAAGTTGAAAGGAAAGAGCAGATTGGAGGCATGGCATTCTAAACAAGGTGGTCAGAATAGATCACACTGATAAAATTATATGCAAAGATAATTTTATAAACTCAAAGAAGATTTGAAAAATTACAAAGAAATATTTTGTGTCATTACTTTGTATATCTAGAGTCAGAAATGCAGGTGTGTATCATACTCCTGCTAGCCCTTTGTCATAGCACCTGAGTAATAAGTGCCTCCTTGATGAAAATTCTCTCTTTGTAAAACTGTATCGTAAAATAATTAGACAAATTAGCACCTATTTATGTATGAAATGTTTATTGAAATCTTGCTTAAAATGACAAAAACTAACAACAGTAAACATATCATTATAAGTTTTTACTTAGACCAAGTGAGCTATAGATTTATATAATGGAGTACATACTGCAGATTCATAGTAGTATACATCAAAGTGCTGTAGTAGATCTATATTTACAAACATGAACATGGGGTGATAATCTCGTGTGTCTGTGTGTGTGTGTTTAAGACAAATTATTTTTGGAGAGAAGAAAAAATTAGCAAAATAAACTTTAACTGTATAGATTTAATAAATTTGGGTTGTGAATGGATTCTCTTCTGGTTATCTATATTTTGGTTTATATCAGATAGGAACATTTAATATTTTAGAAAAATATAAATAAATGCAAATGTTATACAATCTCTCTACCCTATGTATATTATCATTTATACATTAATTTTATAAATTAGAAGCTTATGTCATTGCTTCTTTGACTTTTTTAAAGACCAAAATTTGTGGCATCCCAGCAAATCTCAGCCATTACTTTTGTGATTGTGTTCATTGGTAGTCCTCTAATTGTGAACAGAATGCTACCTGAGATTCTATTTTTTAAAAATTGAGCAATGAAGTAATCATGATTGTCTTCTCATCCATAAAGTAGTACAAAGTGGATCAATTTTTATAGATTACTATAATTTAAAAGTAAATAAGTATAGATTTTATAAATAAGTACTTTGACAATAATGACAGACTTCAGTTTCAATTGTTTTTTTTAAAAAGATGCAATTTCTGTGTTGCAGCCTCCAATGAATATACACTCTATTGTGGTGCAAGTTCAGTGCATCAACAAAAAAGTGGGCACTGTTATCTACCATGAAGTTCGAATTGTGGTGAGAGACAGAAATGACAACTCACCCACATTCAAGCATGAAAGCTACTATGCCACAGTAAATGAGGTCAGTTTCTCTCCACCTTTCTCTGTTTCCTTTTTATCGATATATGTAACTGACTGCATATTATAAATATTTTGAAATCATCCCTCTGTAATAATAAAATAATAAACTGTTTAGAAATACCAAGAAAACATTTCAAAATTAGTACTTTAGAAGAATAAGGTCTGAATGACTTCTAATATGGTTTTAGGAATTCACTTTGCTACAGAAAAAAATAATTATTTATAATAATGACCAAAATATTGATATTTGTATCATCTTGGGCAATTTAATGTCTGAATCTATATACATACATGGTTGCTAAGGTTTATCAGCAGCTATTCTTAATGTAAAATGAGACAGACTAATTTTTTCTTTTGTATCTTTGAGGTGGTAGCTGTAATTAAGTATTAGAAGAAAACACATATTTAAGATTTTATTAATTTAAAGTTATTTCCTCAATTTTGAAATCAAGTTTTCGCAAATTAAAACAATTAAATATAAATAAAAACTAAATTATTATAAAAATGCTCATCAAATTATCTAAAAAAATATTTAAAAAGTAGTATTACTGATTTTATTGTGCTGTGCTAAGTCATCTCAGTCATGTCCGACTTTCTGCGACACCGTATATTGTAGCCCATCAGCCTCCTATGTCCATGGGATTCTCCAGGCAAGAATACTGGAATGGGTTGCCGTGCCTGTCTCCAGGGTATCTTCCCAACTCTGGAATCAGATCCACATCTCTTATGTCTCCTGCATGGGCAAGCAGGTTCTTTACCACTAGAACATGCTTTTTGTTGTTGTTTGTTGTTTACTTTTGTTTTCCTTTTGAGCCAAAATCCATAAGCCAAGAATCCTTTTAATCTTATTTTTTTTAAATGGTGACTATTATATTAATTTTGGGGCATTCCATTAAATTATAAAATATTTCTAAAGTATCTCTGATATCTATTATGTATAATTTAGACACAAAAAATGAACCACATTTTTAATAGCCTCTACTTTAGCAAATCATATTCCTTCTATGATGTCTTTTTTTTTTAATCTTAAAAATACATATCTACTTTATAAGAGGAAATTGGTACACTTTGAGCATTAAAATAGCATTGTACCTATAACTTCTACATTATTTTTGAAATTATTTTGTCAGTCAATGCTCAACCATTTTGAGCTACCTTTTACTTAACAGATTTCTGCTAAAACAGACAAATGCTAATTAATGTAATTAACCTTGTTACATAATAATTATGTAGCATTTTATTTTAGCATCTAAACTATACTTTTTGAATGAGTTTTTACTTTGTTGAGTGCTAGCTTTATTTGAATATAAACTGAAAGATAAATGATCTCAGGCAACAGACCTAATTTTAAAATCCAGTCTTGTACCATGTTTAACTGTTCTTGGATACATGTCTTTATTTTCTAAAACAAAACTTATAAAGTTCAATTTGCATTCAAAGTAGTCTATGTAATTTGACTATTTCTACCCCTACTCCAATTTTTTTCAGCACCTTGCTGATAACTAACTTTTCCAATACTATTTTAATTGTGTCATTCTCCTATTCAAAAATTGTATGATTTCTCATTATTATCAAGATAAAGATCATCTACTCCACCAGCTGACTTTCAAGGCCTTCTATTATCTGATCTTTTGTCAATGTATTCTTAAATTCAGTTTCTCTCTGACAATACACATTCTGTTCAGATTAACTTCTTCATGTCTTACAAATATACTCTTTTCTTTGGCTTTACTCACACTGTTCAATTTACTTAGAAGGGAATCCTCCACACATTGCAAGTCTCCAAGTTTTATTCATTTTTTAAAGTTTAACTCATGACCCATTTCCATTTCCTATTTCTGTACTCATCCCAAGCTATACACAGTCATTGATCTTCAGTTTCTCCAAACTCTAAATTCCTATGTCATCTGGTTAAATGCAATTAGAATGATACAATTTGTAGAAACATTAAACATTTTATCTTAAATATTATTTGGAGAGGCAAGATTTCTATACAAAACTGCCTAATTATGTTTTTCTCTTATGTGTTTCCCAAAGCCAATTTAGTCAATCCTATCCCACTGATACTATGGTCAGATTTTCTATGGTCTGATTCTGTGGAACATGTGTAATTGATATTTTCTTTCACTGATTTTGTTTGTACTCTCTCATATCAATTTTCTTGTAAAGAATACAAAGTTTATTTAAACACCAAAGCATAATTATAAGAAAAAATGAAATTTAGCTATTTTTCTCATCCTATTTTTGAATAATTTTTAGTTTAATTGCCTTGAATGAGTTTATCTATATATCTTTATCTATATACTTATCTCTCCATCAGGGCAAATATATTGCAATTTTATATATACCCATATATATATATGTATGTGGGTATATATATATGTATATATACACTGCAACTATATATATATACTGCAACTACAGTGCTACCTGTAAGATAAAATTAAATAAAATGTATTCTACTCTGTGAAAGATTGCAAGATATTTTCCATGCTGTTTCTCCTTTCGGTACAAAACATACAATTAAGGTAGTTATGACTAGAATGATCTAAATGTTTTCCTAAAAATAAATATAAAGCCATGAGAGGTTTAAGAGACTGTTGGTGTCAAAATATTTTACACTTCATTGAAGTTCTAAAGACAGTTATAAAGTCATCATCACAGATTTATAAAAACGTCTTAAAGTCCTGATTGGTCACTCTCCTTATTCACCGTGGGAAAACTGAGATCTGGAACAGCACGTGAATTGCCTACAAAGGTTTAAATTATTTTTTTGTCAGACATAAGATATTGCAAGTATTTTTTTTTTTCTCTCTGGGTAATTGGAGACTCTCAATTAATTTTGGACAATTGTATCATTAAGTAATTAGTCTGGCTGGTTTGAAGAACAAGTTGTACAGTCTAATTGCTGCTGATCCTTCTTAAGTAATTTCTGGAAGATAAATATTTTCTGGCAGTGATGTCTTTGATAACATATGCATCTCATTTCAAAACATTCCTTTTGACATAATAGAAAGTAAACAAGGACAAATCAAGGCAAACATGTTTTCTTAAGCTTGTGAAGAATTAATCTCAGGGTAATAGAAAGGTTATATCTGTCCTGGTCTTTAATGATCTCTTTACAGACAGGGAAATTTTTTTAGTCAATATTAATTTGTTCTCTCTATCACCTTGAATATCACCCTAAAGGTACTTTGCATCTGTGACATGCTGTGATTTATTGCAGATAATTTATTGGCACTTTCTGGAAGAATGTTCTCTTGCATTTCTCTTGACAGGTAGATGGTATACAGTTAAGAAAGAAAGAAAGAGAGAGAAAAGGAGAAAGGAAGAAAAGAAGCATGCATTATGTAGTACTATAGTATTTACTGTTGAAAAAATCTGCATATAAGTGGACCCATACCATTCAAACCCATATTGTTCATGGGTCAACTGTATATATAAAGCTTCTAAACTGTATTTCTTTAAGTGTCTAGGAACTCAGAGAAATATAGTTCATATATAACTGAAAAGTTGGACTCAAGGAATTTGCCAGTGTTCAACTATTTTTGAACTAGAAAAATGGCAATTCATATTCTATAAATTAAAAAAAAACTGTTTTACGTAAAAATTCATACTGCTGTATTATTGCAGTATTGATATTGTGGTCTTACACTAGTCAAAAATGCACACTTCATGTCTATTATCAATACTATTGTCTCTTGATGGTGTTTTAAATTTATTTAGTGAACTGTTTCTGTCAACTTTTGTTTAAAGTAGTAGTCCTGATTTCTGGATTGCCACTAAATTAGCTATAAGGAGTTCTGCACAACAAGCTTAAATTAAGAAAGGACAGAATGGAAGGACATGAAACTGAAGAACACACTTCCCGTCAGATCCTGAAAGGCACCATAATGCCTATTCAGTTCTGTGATGAAAAAGAAAAAAACATGATGTGGATAGCTAATTTGTGAGAATTATTGACCATGAGTAGCAAAAATAAAATTTCCCCCCAACAAGATATTTAAACATATATTATTATGTGTAATTAAAAGATAACACATAAAATGTATAAAGAAATTGCATATCTTCTCTCTTTTCTTACTTAACGTTCTTCAATATGTTTCTGTAATATTGCTTTCGGATTCTTGTCACCCTATATCCAGAGGTGTTACTACATGGCTGTTTGAGCAGGTTTAGATTCACATAATCTCTATTACTTCCAGTCATACAAAATATAAATCCTCTGGTTCTGATTGAGGTAGACTAGATATTTGGGACTAATTATTCTCTTGAAGATAACCAGAAGAGGCATGGAGATATTAATAAATAATAATAGAGACAAATTAATAAATAAAAGGAAAATAAATCATTAAATAAATAAATATATCTACAAAAAGGCATTAAAGAACTAACAAGGAAAGATAAATAAAAATTTGAATATGTAAATAGAGAATAAAAGGAACTTTTCACAATGATGAGAGCTCAATCTGCCAGACAGTTGTAGCAATTGTGAATGCAATTTCACTTAATAACATTGCCTCAGCAATAATCAAGTGGATATTGAAACACTTAAAAGAGAAAAGAAAAATCTATTATCATAGAGATAATTTAAAACCTGTGGTATTTAGAACATTAGTCACTCAAAGAAGTCCATATCCACATCTCAGGCAAAAGAACTTTACAGACATGGTTAAGGTTATGGATGCTAATCAGTAGATTATGCTGGATTATCCTGGTGGGCCTAATCTAATCATACAAGCTCTTAAAAGGAGAGAAATTTCTGTGACTGGACTGTCAAAGGAAGAGGAAGTAGTGAAAAATATGAAACAGAAAGGAGAGTTGAGATCAAAGAGAATCAAAGAGTGAGAAGAAATTAAGCCAACTTTTCTGGTTTTAATGATGAATGAAGCCCTCCAATAAAAAAGAGCTGAGAATTGAACTTATTCCCAGAGTCTCCAGAAAAGAATCCAGCCCTACCAATACTTTGATTTTGACTTGGTGAGACCTACCTTCAACTTCTAACTTACCTGTGAAATAACAAATGAATACTAATTTAAGCTACTAAATTTACATTAATTTATTTTGGTAGCAATAAGTATTAATGTAAAAGCACTCCCAGTAATTGACAAAATAGGTAAGGGAAAAATAGCAGTAAGAAAATAGACGAGCTATGGAATTAGCACCATTGACCTGGTAAGTTCTTATGGAAGGAACACTATACCTAACAACTGCAGAATTCATTTTTTCCAGTCACATGAAGCATTTGCAAGAATTTACCAAATGTTAGGCTATAAAGGAAGTGTCAACATATTCCAAATGACTGAAATTAAACAGAGTATGTTTTCTAATCACAATGCAATTTAGCTTACAATCAATAAAAACACAGAATTAAATTAGAAACTTCACACTTATTCTGAAAATGACATATAAAACTCTCATTATTCCTAACTAGTATTATTGCATATGTAGAAACCCAACAGTATTTACATGTAGATTATTATAATTAATAAATGAGCTTAGCAAATTTGAAGACAAAGTCAATATTATTTGTTTTAATAAAACAGTAACAAACAAGAAGCAAATTGTAAAAAACAAGAAGCAAATTGTAACAAGTCATTCCCTGATCTTAGCGCCCTCAATATGAAGGTTTCAATTATATCAGTTTACTCTAAATTAAATTAAACTTTTAATTGAAAGGAGGTACAATTCCACATCTTGATAAAGCTACAGAGTAAACACAACCTCTATACATTGTTGGTAGAGGAGTAAATTGGGACAATTACTTTGGAGATTTGCTTGTAGTTTCTACAAAAGATAAACAAAAAGATATCTTATGACTCAACAATTCTGCTCTTCTGGTATGTATGTTCACCAAGTAACATGTACAAGAAGATTCACTGACAATATTTACATAATAGTCAAAACCTGGAGACAATTCAAATGACCAACTATGTTAGAGCTGGCTTACATTTTTAATTGCATTTATCTTGTAAAAATAAAGATTTCTCTGTGTTTCAGTTTCCTCATGTGAAAACTAGACATGAAAATATTAGGGCACCTACCTTATGGGGTTTAATGAATACATGCAATAAATCTTAAAGTAGAAAAGAAAAAAAAAAAGCCCACAGATTTTAGTGTACAATATGTTACTTGTATGTTGTTTAGTCACCAAGTCATGTCTGACACTTTGTGACCCCGTGGACTATTGCCCAATACTGGAGTGGGTTGCCATTTCCTTCTCCAGGGTGTTACTTGTATATTTTATAACTAATTTTAAAATACAATCTGAAAAGAGTTATCTTTATTTCACTTATTTAAACCTGATATTATATTTATGTGTGTTTATGTGTGTGTATAATATCAAGCTTAAATAAGTGATATAAAGATTTAAAGTGTGCAGATATATGTTTGGTGGTGGTGGTTTAGTCTCTAAGCTGTGTCTGACTCTTTGTAACCCCACAGACTGTAGCCTGCCAGGCTCCTCTGTCCATGGGATTTTCCAGGCAAGAATACTAGAATGGGTTGCCACTTCCTGCTCCAGGGGAACTTCTTGATCAGGGATCAAACCTGCATCTCCTGCATTGTGGGGTGGATTCTTTACTGAGTGAGTCATCAGGGACACTCATATATGTGTGTGTGCATGCGTGTGTGTGTGTGTGTGTGTGTGTGTGTGTGTGTGTTTTGAGTTAAATTTGAGAAGAAGCTTATACATGATAAAGTGTTCTAAGGAAGGAGTAAAAGTTTTCCAGATTATTGTGATAAATTATATAGGCTGACAAAACAGTGATGACAGAAAAAGAAGCCCAGATTTTTTTTTTTAAACTTGGTAAATATGAGCTATGTGAATTACAGTATATTTTACATAGCCCTAGGGGGAAGTTACATATTTATGTGAATTATAGTCCCTTTTTTCATAACTCTAGGGAGAAATTATGTTTTAATTTGTATATGACTATTACACCACTTAACATTTACCTTAGTTTTCGTGTCCCAACAGACTCCCCTGGTGGCTCAGATGGTAAGGTGTCTGCCTACAATGGGGGAGGCCAGGGTTCAATCCCTGGGCTGGGAAGATCTCTTGGAGAAGGAAATGGCACCCCACTCCAGTATTCTTGCCTAGAAAATCCCATGGACAGAGGAGCCTGGTAGGCTACAGTCTATGGGGTTGCAAAGAGTCAGACACGACTGACTGACTTCACTTTCACTTTCACTTTTGCATCCCAGCAAAGCTAAAGTTATATTAAATAATATTAATATGACTCCCTTTTAACCAAATGTCTTTATTTTCCTCAACAAGGTTTTCCTACATGCACAGAGTTATGAAGTTCAAATGTAAAGTGTCCTAAGAGAATCACAGTCAATTTAATAAATTGTCTTTGGTCAAGGTCTCTAAGTTCTTAAGAACAGGAAACTTTAAAGGATACTTCACAAATCTAAATATAAAATGCCATTTATAATTTAGGAAAGTAAAGGTTAGCAGTGGAAATAATCTTGGTTTTCAGGAACAATCAAGTTGTTTCATAACTATTGACATTACAATTATATCACAAAATATGTCCTGGTTAACAGTTTAAAATGTCTATAAGCTTTAAGTTTTGAGTAATTTTAGTATTTATTTTTCTTCTTTGAATTTTAGCTATACTCATTAGTAAGTAACTTGACACATTAAAATTTGTTCTTATCTAAAATTTGTTCACAGGTTTCTGCATAGACCTTCTTGCTAATTTAGTGGCATCATATCTCCTGATATTGACTGGAATTAGGTCAGATTACAATGATAAAGATAGATTCATTCTAACACTTATCATTTATGAGTGCTAAGTTTTTCCATGAAACATCTTGCTTAAAACTTACTTAAACCTACACACACACTCAAAGTATTTGTATTTTTTTTTCATTTTACACAATAAGATGAGAAAATACTGAGACAGAGAAGCATTTAATAATTTGCCTAAGATTTCACTGCTAATAAGTGGCAGATCTAAGTGGAAACACAGGCAGCTTCGCTCTAAAACTGAGTGTTTGATCACTATACTGTACAAATGCATCAAGCAAAAGAATGACAGTGCTCAGAGACATAAAGAATAAAGGATAAATACAACCATTAATCTGAATAGTATTATTACTAATTTATTATTTATTTTTATTTTTGGCTGTACTGGATCTTCACCACTGTGCACGGGCTTTGTCTAGTTGCCACAAGCTAGGGCTATTCTCTAGTTGTGGTGCTTACACCTCATTGAAGTTGCTTTTCTTGTTTCAGAGCGTGGGTTCCAAGGCACGCAGCCTCATAGTTGTGGCACGGAGGCTAGTTGACCTACAGTATGTGGAATCTCCCCAGATGGGGATCAAACCTGTGTCCCCCACACTGTCAGGCAGATTATTAAATACTGGACCATCAGGGAAGTCCTAGGTTGAGTTCTAGGAGAAAGGCACAAAGCCTTTGGATTCACTATATCCTAGGTTCTGATATAGTGTGACCACTTCCTCTCTGCACAATCACAGAAAATTGATTAATTGCTAATACACTTAGTTTCCTCAATGGAAAAACATAGTGTTAATTTCATTTATTGATTCACTTATTGAAGATGAAAGGATAGAGAGATGTAAAGTGAAACCAATGGTTCTAGGTATGTTCTAGGCACTCACTGAATGGTAAGAATGGCAATGGCAGTGAATTTTCTAATTAAATCCAGCAATCTCTACTTTTATCCATTCATGCTTCCCACAATTTAATTCTCAAAGTAGAGTAAACTTGAATATTTTCATTATGCGATGTTTTTTAGTTGGAATATTTTGTAAAATTTTATTTTTGTTTTTACCATCTGTTTTGGATAATAATTATACATCTCATATTCATTCTAATTATACTGCTAGTACTCAATATTTTTTGAACTAAGGAAAAAATAGTGTAGCAGAAAAATAAAAAATTATGAATAGGACTGAATCCCATGTAACATTGAGACTAACAAACGTAGGTCTAAACTTCATTCTGTTCACTGATGGGCACTTTCCTTAAGGTATATTTTTTCAACTTCACATCACCAAAGATTTTCTATTTTCTCCAAACTTTGTGAGATTAATAATCTTGAAAACCCCCTTTAATGCACCATGATGGGCACTGTAAAGTATCTTATTTGTAACATAGTAACTATAGAATATAAAATGGATTATAGGATGGTGATGTGGTGTCAGATTTGAACTGTCAAAAGAGGAATATTTATATATAGCTTTTGTATAGAACACTTATACATTTATGATGAATTGCAAAAAGTAATGTAGTGATGAGCACACACCAATTACTTCTAGATTAGTAGCCATATCATGTGAAGAGTATTTCATGGTAACTGGTAGAAATTTTACTTTAAATGCTGTTATATCTCTTTCTAACACAGCATGATTGTGCCTTTCAACAATACCCATTAGGTTAATGAACTCACTAATTTTTTTGAAAATGGACTCTGAAATGATTTTCTTCCCTTAAGATTTATGTGTATGGTTAAAAACATTTTAGTGATCAAACCCATCAGCAGAAACTAAAGGCTGAACTTCAGCCAAATTAAATCATAGAAAAGAGTAGGAACCTCTCTCTCTATTTTGTTCTTTCTCTCTTTTCTCACTCTTTTTCTCTCTTATATTTTGGCTAACAGTTGGTTCAAATGTATGTTATATATTTATAAGAACTACATGTAATATAAAATTTTATCTTTAAAATATTTTTATAATAAATGATATGTTTAAGTCTTAGACTTAGTTATAATGAAAATGATTATGGAAATGGTCTGTTTATGTTAATATTTTCTACCATTTACATAAGCAACATAAAAAATATTTAGACCTAAGTAACATTTTAATAGAAGTAGTGAAGTTCCATATAACCCACATCCATTTTCCTCTATTCTTAATGTGTTTCATTGGTATGGTACATATTTTAACAACTAGTGAACCAACAGTGACATATTACTGTTAACTCAAATCCATATTTTATCTAGGTTTCCTTAATTTTACCTAATGTGTTTTTTCTTGTCCCAGGACCCCATCTATGATACCGTATTACTTTCAATCATCATGAATCTTTAGTCTCATCTACACTATATCTGTGTTTTACTGTCTTTGTTTTTAATACCTTGAAAGTCTTGAAGTACTGGCCAGATAATGTCTCTTTCTAATAGATAAATAAACAGATAAATAGAGATGTGCATATACATGCATACACACATAGATGTATATACACATAAATATAAATGGCATGCATTATATTGCTTATGTGCATATGTACCATATAGTTATATATATATATATATCATATATAGCTATTTTTTTCTATATCAATGAAGAGCAAGTTGTACATATGAAACCTCTTAAGCGTGTAACATTTCATTGTGTATTTCTGAAAAACAAAGACACTCTTCTATATAATATAACCATCGAACTCAGGAAATTACATTCATGCAGTATTAATCTGTAATCTTCAGACCACAAATTTTTCTGTTTTTTTTCTCCCAATAAATTCCTTTATAGTCCAAAGATTCAACCTAAGATCACACATTACATTTATTTGCTGTGTCGTTTTTAGTCTCAATCTTAGTTCCTTGATATTTCCTTAACTTTAATGACCTTAATAATTTCCAGCAGTGTGATAGTTTACAGAATATTTTTAAATTTAGAATTAGCTGGTATTTCCTCATGATCATAGATTTTATTCAGGAATACCACAAAAGTGATAATGTTTTCTTCAGAGCACATAACAAAAGAGACTTAACAATATCAATGTGTCCCATTACTGGTAATGGTAGCTTTTATCATTTTGGTAAGAAGGTTTTTCTTCTATATTTATTCTTTCTTTGTACTTAATAGTTAACAAGTAATTAAAAGCTTAAAACTTTTAAATATCCTATTCCTCATCAAACCTGGACTCAGCATTTTTATTAGTGATTTATAAAACACTGATTTGTTAAAAAACCATTGATGAAAATACAAATTTCAATGATTGGATATATTTTCTTCCTTCTTCTCTTTGCCCCTTGGGCATGTACTGATGTGCTTTTTTAGACTTTATGGAATACACTAGTAATACATATTTGATTACTAATGAAAACATTAGCATGCTGAGATGGGGAATTTAGGAATTTATCAAATAATTTGCTTGCTTGCTGAGAACAAATTTTCTAAAATGCAGGCATGAACTAAATTGAATTTTATGTCTTTATGTGAAATATCTCAAAATTATTTTTCCTTTGGGCTAAACATAAACTATATTTGATGGAATGCATCATCCAAATTGTATCATTTCAGTTTAGAGTATATCTTGGTTCTGTTATGTGCCAAATTATATTTAGTTCCTCTTTCACTGGGCTTCCCTCATATCACATTTGGTTAACAATCCACCTGCAATGCAGGAGACCCTGGTTCTATTCCTGGGTCCAGAAGATCCACTGGAGAAGGGATAAGCTACCCACTCCAGTGTTCTTGGGCTTCCCTTGTGGCTTAGCTGGTAAAGAATCCATCTGCAATGTGAGGGACCTGGGTTGGATCCCTGGGTTGGGAAGATCCCCTGGAGAAGGGAAAGGCTACCCACTCCAGTACTCTGGCCTGGAAAATACTGTATAGACCATGGGGTCCGTAAAGGCACAGACATGACTGAATGACTTTTACTTTCCTCTTTCATTTCCTTTTTTTCTCAAAAATTTCTTAATAGCAAATTATGAAATTTCTGAAACAATGTATGTCACAGTGCTCGTGAATTAACAGTTTGAAGCCAGGTAATCTGTGTCATAGTCTTTACATACCAGCTATTAGAAATATGATAGGAGATAGAAGCACTCTTAGCCTATTATTAACTATAAAATAAATATAGGACAAAATAATAATGTGTTGAGGATTATAAGAGATAATACTTTTAAAATATGTAGTACAGGTTCTGGCCATCTTTAATTGCAGGTCAACTCTGCCCTGAATATGTGCTTTTTAAGAAATAGTTATAATTTATAACTATTTTTTAAAATGAAGGAGATCTTAAAAAACCAAATGCAAAATAAATCTGTAAACAAGTAGTAATTAATGAAACATTCTTGCCTGGGAAATTCCATGGACACAGGAGCCTGACGGAATACAGTCCATGGGGTCCTAAAAGAGTGGAACATGACTGAGTGACTAAACAACATGTTGAGAATTTTTTCTCACAATGGTGAAATATCTGAATCTATTCAATTTTAGTTTTTGCTTTCCTGATTAAATTTTTAGCTCTGTGCTATTCTTTTACATTTCATTGTGACTATATCATCTCTTTCCATTTAATATATGCATTTTTGAACATCTGTTCTTCTCAGAATCATTTTGGTAGATCTAAAGGCACAGATGGTCTTCACGATGAAGCATAACAAGAGAGATTCCATATATAGTTAAGAATATTTTCTGCACATTTTATATGTTTTCTTTACAGTTTCTTATGTATTTTTTTTAACCAAGGAAGGTTTATTTTGACACATAAATAATTTCAAATCCAGAAATATAAAAATTATACAAGCTTTTTCTCTAAAGCATTTGTGGTGTTACTAAAAAGAGCCCTGCTTATCCCCAAATATCAATATTTTAATGTTTATTTCTGATAGATAAGAATATTCTTCACATAACAATACAGCCATCAAAAATCAGAAAATGAACACTGATACATTACTATTTTTAATCCATAGTCACCATTCCAGTTCCATCAATTATCCAGATAATGTTTCTCTTTTTCGTAGTGCATTAATTATAACATTTATTAAATTCATATTCTATGAAGACATTGTCCTTACCCTCAAGGAGTTGAGTATATTAGTAGTTTACAATCTATTTTTTTGGTTTATAACATTATATATTCATGTGTATATTTTGATTTTTGTATACACTATAGTGTGCTCACCACCTAAAGTTTAGTGGAAAACCATCACCATACCAGTGACCTCCTTTACCAATTTTTTTCTCTCTATCCCATTTTCCTTTAGTTATCATGACTCTATTCCCCATATCTATGTGTTTGTTTTTGTTTGGTTTGGTCATTTATTTTTAATTTTTAAAAAATTTCCAGTATAATAAGGTGATTTTTTTATACAGGTAAATTAAGTCTTTTTTTTTTTTTTAAGAAATATGGTCTATGATGGGGCTTCCCTGGTGGTCCAGTGGTTAAGAGTCTGTGGTCCCAATGCAGGACACTTGGGTTCAATCCCTGGACAAGGAATTAGATACCACCTGTTGTAACTGTTAACATGTCACAAGGAAGATTGAAGATTCTAAGTGCCACAACTAAGACCAAGCATAGCCAAATAAATTAATTATTTTAAAAAAGAAAGAAAGAAAAAGAATATGGTCTATGGTATTGAAAACTTGATGCATTTACTCAAGGAATAAAAATCACTGGACTTATACAGCCATTTCCATTCACAGAGTTTCTTTGGATAGAGAATACTAACATTTAATCTAAAGCACACAAAAGCTTCTGAAAAAAGAAATAAGACTAAACCCTCATTCCTTTTTCTTGTCTATTTTCCTCCTCCAAGGAATTAAGTATATTTTGGGAAACAAGAGATAGGTAAGAGAGAAAAAAAATGATATTAAGGGAAAGAAAAAAAGCACATAAAAATACATTTTTTTAATTTAAGCATATAAATGGAAATCAATCTTCCACCTGTTTTAAAATATTCAAGTATGCTACTATTCAAAAACTTTAAATAAGATCTTTCATATACATATGCATATATGTATATATATATATATATATATATATATATAGTCTCTCTATATATTTTATCTGTCTATATATATGCACACATATATATTTGATTAAGCTTAATTCAGTTTCAGTTTTTAGAAAAATGACTAGGCTAGTTATTACTTTCTCTAATAATAATCCTTTCTCTTGTTTTGAAAATACTTGTCTACATGAATTATATTTTAATAATCTATTGAGAGGAAATTATTTTTCAATATTAATTATCTAGCTTTCATGATAAAGAATGGAGTAAAGATTTTATGCACAGGTGTGAAAGCTATATTATGTTAAAGGAAACTTGAAGAACATATGTAATTCCTTTCTTATATTTTTCTTTTGATTCAATAAATCACAGCAAGAGAACATCTGTTGAATGTGAATTCAAAATGTGTACTATTTGATAACATTTCTAAAAGTTTTAAGATAAACCTCAAATAACCATTTGATTTGAATGAATGTTTTAGCAAAACAAATGTTATATCAATCAGTTAATATAAAACCAATGTAATGGTCATAGAAACAGTGTTTTGGCACATAATAAGCTTCAATAGATAATCACAGATTCGGAGATAGGGTAATGTTATCATAGTGAGAAAAAGTTGAAGTTCTCACTAATGTCCACCCCCTTACAAATACATAACTCCATTTCATTTGTGGAGACTGCACTGGTTTTTAAACATGTCATTATTTCTGAGGCATATATGTAAGGTAGGGATGATCTGCAAGAGAGATTTATAAAATTACTTTATCAGAAGAGGAGGTTAAAGGCTGAATTATAGCCAAAGCATGAATGACTTGCAGGTTGGAAAAATTATTTTTATGGCAAATGATCTTTGGACTATACAGTGCAATCGAAAAGACCCTGAAAATAAGTAAAGAGGGAAGAAGACAGTAATTAATCATTTTAAACTGGGTCTGTTTTCTAGAACTACAATATTAGAAGTTTACAATATTTTACATAGATGACTATGGAAGCACTGTAGACAATCTTGAAAGGATCATGTGTGTGTATGCTCAGTTGCTGTCATTTCTGACTCTTTGCGACCCCATAACTGTAGCCCACCAGGCTTCTCTATCCATGGTGTTTTTCAGGCAAGAATACTGAAGTGGGTTGCTATTTCCTCCTCCAGAGGATTTTCCTGACCCAAGGATTGAACCCAAGTCTCTTGTGTCTCCTGCATTGGCAGGCAGATTATTTGCCATTGCACCAGCTGGGAAAACCCTCAAAGGATCATAGAGTATAATCAAAATACCAAAAGATTGCATGGCCCCTGTTGCAGTTAAATCAGCAATTGTTCCATAGAGTTCCACATAGCAGCTATACAGATCTTGTGAGTTAGAACATGTGAGACCAATTTTTATGTCTGCAAAATCAAATACTCAGCTTTACTTTTTCACTACTGAGAAACTGCATCAGGGACATATTAGTCAAACAGAACTGAGGAATACATGATAGATAGGTAAATAGACTGAGTAAGGGAGATTTATTATAAGGAATTGGCTCACAAGATTATGGAGGCTAAGACGTTCTAAGATTTGAGTTGTCAAGCTAGAAACCCAACTGATGTAATTCTAGCCAAAGACCAAAGTTTGAGAACCAAGAAAGTTGATTGTGTAAATTCCAATTTGAATCCAAGTCTAGAGGAAAGAGAAGACAGATGTCCTAACTTGAAGACAGTCGGGCACAGAGAGTGAATTCTTCCTTACTGAGCTTTTTGTCCTATTCGGGTCTTCAATGGATTAGATGAGGCCCACCCATGTTTAGGGAGCTCCTTGGTGGCTCAGCTGGTAAAGAATCCGCCTGCAATGCGGGAGACCTGGGTTCGATCCTTGGGTTGGGAAGATCCCCTGGAGAAGTGAAAGGCTACCCACTCCAATATTCTGACCTAGAGAATTCCATGAACTGTATAGTCCATGGGGTTGCAAAGTGTCAGACAGGACTGAGTGACTTTCACTTTCACCCACATTTAGGGGGTAGAGCAATCTGTTTTATTAGGTCTACCAATTCACATGTTAATCTCATACAGAAACACCCTCATAGACTCAACTAGAATAATGTTTAACCAAATATCTGGGTACTTCATGGCTCAGTCAATTTGACATATGAATGCAACCTCCCTGTGACTGCTGATTTTATGCTACAAAAATGTAAGAGAAAGTTATGGAATTGATATCTTATTGTTAATTAAATATGGAGGTGGAGGCTCCAGTTTCACTAGTAGTGATAATTTGTACAGGATGTCACTTTCTGTTGAGCATTTGTTCTTAAGAGAAATTTGGTGTGAAGTCTAGTTCACAACAAACTGGAAAATTCTTAAAGAGATGAAAATACCAGCCAATGTGACCTGCCTCCTGAGAAATCTGTATGCAGGTCAGTAAGCAACAGTTAGAACTGTACATGGACCAACAGATTGGTTCCAAATCAGGAGAGGAGTACATCAAGACTGTATATTTTCACCCTGCTTATTTAACTTATATGCAGAGTACATCATAAGAAATGCTGAACTGGATGAAGCACAAGTCAGAATCAAGGTTGCTGGGAGGAATGTCAATAATCTAGATAGGCAGATGATACCACCCTTATGGCAGAAAGCAAAGAAGAACTAAAGTGCCTCTTGATGAAAGTGAAAGAGGAGAATGAAAGTGTTGGCTTAAAACTCAACACACAGAAAGCTAAGATCATGGCATCTGGTCCCATCACTTCATGGCAAATAGATGGGGAAACAATGGAAACAGTGACAGACTTTATTTTGGGGGGCTCCAAAATTACTGCAGATGGTGACTGCAGCCATGAAATTAAAAGATGCTTCCTTCTTGGAAGAAAAGCTATGACCAACCTAGACTCTTATGAAAAAGCAGAGACATTAATTTGCTAACAAAGGTCTGACTAGTCAAAGCTATGGTGTTTCCAGTAGCTATGTATGGATGTGAGAACTGTACTATGAAGAAAGCTGAGGGCCAAAGAATTGATGCCTTTGAATTCTGGTGTTGGGGAAGACTCTTCAGAGTCTCTTGGACAGCAAGGAGATCCATCCTGTCCATCCTAAAGCAAATCAGTCCTGAATATTCATTGGAAGGACTGATGCTGAAGCTGAAACGCCAATACTTTGGACACCTGATGTGAATAACTGACTAATTTGAAAAGACCCTCATCCTGGGAAAGATTGAAGGCAGGAAGAGAAGAGAACAAAGAGAAGAGAACGACAGAGGATGAGATGGTTGGATGGCATAACTGACTCAATGGACATGAGTTTGAGTAAACTCCAGGAGTTGGTTATGGACAGGAAGGTCTGGCATGCTGCAGTCCATGGGGTTGCAAAGAGTCGGACGTGACTGATTGACTTAAATGAACTGAATTGGATGTCTAGTACATAGTAAATTAGATTACAATATTTGTAACTGAAAAATAAATGTGCGTTAGTCCAATGCAGACTAATGCATAATCTTGCTCCACTAAAAATGTTTCTGTTTTGATACTGTCTTTGAGTTGAAATATAGCACCTACTACCATTGTTAGTGTTCTGTCATTAAATCATTATTACATGTCAGTCATTGTCTAGAGAATTCTAGTTCAGCTAATCTAGTTTACATGACCCTTCCGATATTCCATCCTTTTTTTAGACAGTGGGGGCAGAAAATTAAAAACTTGGATTCCTGATGAAGTGTATAAGAAAGTAATATCTCATCAATTGCATTTTAAATCATTCCTTTGGGATGAGTTTTTGAGAATGTTTCCAACTTGATAATATCATCATTTGTATGAATTATTTCTCAATTCAAGTGGTATTATTTTAGTTGTGCTTATTATAAAAAATACTATATTCTTCTGTATCCTTGTACATTTTCTCTTTAATCATTAAAGCCATTAAAGTCTATCATAAGGTATTATTTTAAAATATGTATAAAAATTTTTAGATATTCAATATTCAGCAATTGTTTATTTTAGCATTTTGTTTCTACCAAATTGTCTATTTCCATGTAAATATATTACATGAGACTTCAAGAAATATTCAGTAGGTATTAATGTCAGGCGACTTCCCTGGTGGCTCAGTGGTAAAGAATCCACCTGCCAATTCAGGAAACACAGGTTCAATCCCTGGGTTGGGAAGATCCCCTGGAGAAGGAAATGGCAACCCACTCCAGCATTCTCACCTGGAGAATTCTATGGACAGAGGAGCTTGGCAGGTTACAGTCTATGGGGGTCGCAAAAGAGTCAGATACAACTTAGCGACTACAGCAACAACAAAAATACATCAGATTATTGTTACCTATCAGTACAAGGGCATTGGCGCCAGTGGCATTATTCTATCACTAATTATGTATATTTAGCACAATATTATGATTTGTGAAGTGCTTTCCAAGATTCATCCTTCTCAATATGTACTTCAAAATGAGCAAGATATTTCTTCACTAAGTATAAATTTGGCCTATAGTAATATCAACAAATTATGATGTTGTAAGATGTCCCTTCTTTAAGTCCTCACTTTGAACAAATAAAACCTAGCAGCTAATTATGAACAAAAATATCTCTATATTAGTTGTGGGATCCAACACCGTATGCAAAGAGACCTGGAAGTAGAAGCCTGTGTGTTAGGTAATAGGTATACAGACCTTAGTGTGGAATTCAAGTTAGCAGAACCCATTGGACCTGCTGAGCAAGGAACTGACCCTAACTTCTCAGGGCCATAGCCTGGGGAAACCTGGGTAATGCTGATGTAAGCACATACCCATGGATGAGAGAGATTTTGTGAAAGTCCAGCCCTCCCAAGGAGACATTCCAGCCCTCTCTTGGAGCAAATAATAATGTTTGATTGAATTAGAAAGGGGAGAAGTGCTTTTCCAGTGTTACCCCTCCCTCTAAGGTAACACAATGTGAGGCCTGGTGGAAGCTCACATTGTATAAAAAGGAGGGAGAGCAGTTGGTGACTGCCTGACAACCTAGCTGGGTCAGACACAGTGGCAGCCCGATTATTGAGGGGGACCTCCCTGACTCTGGGGAGGGAGGAGATTGGGAAGGAGACAGATAAGAATATCAAAAGGTATTAAAAGAATGAGGTTCCTCCTGACTTTGCTCAGAACTTCAGTTAGAAGTCAGCCCACAGGCAACTTGTATAACTTCATACAAGGATCTCTTCATTTGGCCTGTGGTCATCCCCAACACTCCAAATGCTAAACCTGCAAAATTCCCTACCCTATGCACATTCTCAAGTGAGATGCTGAGAATGAACTTGGATAAATAGTGAATGTTCTCAGAAAACCAGACCAGGGACTGTGGGCAAAGGAGAAACCACAAGTTTAACTACAGTGCCACCTTTTGGAAAACAAAAGAAAAGTTTCCAGAAGCCAACCCAGTGTGTTTTTAAAACCAGAAAAAAAAAAAAAAAAAAAGAAAGAAAGAAGACAGCCTTAAGAATTCAGCCAGACCAGGGCCTTCCAGGGCCTTCCATCATAGCTCAGTCAGTAAAGAATCTGTCTGCAATGCAGGAGGCCTGGGTTTGATCCCTGGGTTGGGAAGATTCCCTGGAGAAGGAAATGGCAACCCACTCCAGTATTCTTGCCTGGAGAACCCCCTGGACAGAAGAGCCTGGCAGGCTACAGTCCATAGGGTTCTAAGAGTTGGACATGACTTAGTGACTAAATCACCGGAGAGCAACAAGTGTGGAGCAAGTATATTCATACAAGTGATGTGGGTTCAATCCCTGGATTGGCAAGATCCCCTGGAGTAGGGCACGGCAACGCACTCTAGTATTCTCACCTGGGGAATCCTACAGACAGTGGAGCCTGGCGGGCTATAGTCCATAGTGTTACAAAGAATCAGAGATGGGACTGAAGTGATTTAGCACACATTCATGCCCTGCTACATTAAATGCAAAAGCAGCCAATGCAAAACTCCAAGGAATGTGAGCAATCAAAGAACGTGTCATCCCCGAAAGAACAATTATCCTGTAGTAATCAAACACCAAAGTATGGAATTTGGTAATTTACCTGATAAAGAATTCAAAATAATGATTTTGAAAAAACTAAATGAACTACAAGAAAACACAGAAACACAATTCAGTGAAATCAGAAAAACAAGATATGAATAAAATGAGACATTTAGCAGAGATGGAAATCATCAGAACCAAATAAATTCTGGAGCTGAGTAATTCAGTGAATAAAATGGAAAGTGCAATACAGAGCATCTACTCTAGAACAGACCAAACATATTAAATAAAGTGTTTTTAAATAGAAACACACATAAAGCAAGGTTATGTACTGATTTGTTGATGGAAAATGTTGTAACCAGAGGCTTGCAAAAACTTAACCCTGTATTCCCCTCAGCAATGTAATAACCCTGTAATCCCCCTAGAAGCAATGGTTAAGTATTTGTTAATTCAGTATTCATGGTGGCTTTATAGTATAGAACTACCATGGGTGATGAGAATCAACTATATTTATATAAAACGTGGATACAATGCTTCAGTGAGGAATATTGCAAGAGAGATTAGTAAGAGAATTTTTCTTTTTGAAGCATTGTTCCTGTTTTTTAGGTTGACTCAAGCAGCAATGGCTCACAAGATAATTGAACAATTAACTACTCACATTTTACATTCAAATTTCTATGACACATCTTCATGAAATATTGAATTTTCTTGCTTTATTTTCTTTAATTATTACATGTGCATTTGTGCACTTTTTGTATTTTCCTAATAGTTGTATAAAATCATTTGTGGAAAAAGACACAAACTAAATAAACAAGTAATACCCTCAGGCAGCTGCCCAAGGTGATAATCATCCCACGCATAGAGTGCCCTTCAGAAAACCAAATTTATATTTCTGAGACCTGTTGAAGTGTTAAAGGACGTGGAATACGACCATCTGTATGGCATATGTGCCCTGAAAATTCTGTTTAATGATGTATAGAGAAATGCATTTTAACAAACAACCTATCATGTGAAGATTTTCACTCCCCACATAATATTTAGAAATATGTGTGTATTTATATAATGTTAATATATGTATGTACATAGATATGTACATATTTTTGTTGGGATAAATATATATTAATGTATTCTATAATATACTTATTCATTTTATGTATATATATATATATATATATATATCTCCATATTGCATGCTTTAACTCTCTTTTGTTTGTTTGCATCTAGTATAGGTCATTTCATTGGAGCCCTTTGACTTTTGCCAGACCTTCCATATTAAAACAAAATGGTTATCCTCTTTTTTACCTATCTGTTTCTCTTATATTAGCTTTAAACATTCCAAACCCTAGCTTATATCTGAACAGGTCCATATCTGAGTGGTAGATCATGAATAAATGTGTGTAGCTCAATTACTGATACATTTTAACATTACATTTTACATGTGTATGTCTGTGTGTGGATGTTAACATATTCCAGTAATGAAAATGTACAATCTATGCTAATATGTTTGGTATAAATGTGCAACTATGGAAGGAAGTAAAACTCACTAGCTTATGCAAATGTTGAGCTAATAATTTGACATACTACTTCAGTCATTTGCAGTCAACAACTAAATATCACATTTCCAAAGTTGGGTCAGAAGTCTATTTTCAAAAATTTCAGACACCTACTCTTCAAGTTTTCTGGCTTTTTCCTTTTTTTTGTGTTTTTTTTTTGGGTGGGGTTAATTTTTTAATTCAACTCTGTGGCACAATTATCTACTTTGGCAACAAAGATCTTTAAATATTCTGTTTTATTAGATATCAAGAAGCAAATTTTTGCCATTCAACTTTAAATTTTCATAATGAAAAATATTAAGAGTGGGTAAATTTTTTTAAGAGAAATCAAGGCACAACTACATTAGAGTGGGTGAATTTTTACAAAAGTGACATATTTGGGGACAGGGACTACATTGAGAATATTAAAATGTTGGCTTGGAAGCCTTTTAGTTAACTATTTCCAATGGTGTGTCCATGTTCATATATATGCTATTTGAACCATCTCCTCTCACTTTATCCTCAGTTCTCTTTGAGCTGCAGAAAGTCAAAGTTTACCTTTAAAAGCTACTTGCCTGGAGGACTGACTTTGTAAATACACTATTTCATACTTACAGTTCCCCAAACCATGGGCTCCCCAAAGCAGAGTTTTAAAATCACTTTTAATTGAAATTGTATCCTTTTTCTAAATCAGAGATTGCAAACTACTGTGGTTGCTGTGCCACTGGATGTACTGGGGGTGTGGCGGGGCATTAAATTCATAATATAATTCTTTAAAAGCTATTGTCAACTCTAGAACCAAGAGATTTCTTATAAAATTGGAATATTAAAAGATGTAGTATTGGGTTGGCCATAAAGTTCATTAGGGTTTTTCTACAACGTCTTTTCCACAACATCCACAACATCATTGGAAAAATCTGAATGAACTTTTGGACCAACCCAATAGCATTGGCTCCATATTCCATTATGAGAATTTCCTGAGGCCGAGTAGCAGATACCCTTTCAGAGAAGGACGCGTTCTTTAGTTGCCATATTCCCATGAGATGTGCTTCACTTCTTGACATTGCCTGATGGATCCCTACAGGTATCTAGGTCTGTAACCCCTGAAAACGGAAGTAAATGAGATGACGCTTCTTTCCTCTCCCTCTATGAAGCTATTTCTCCATGAAAAAATCCTATTTAAAAGCTAACAAAACATATCTCAGAACAAAATGTAAAAGTCTATTTTCTGTAGAGGCACAGGTCTTGTGTTTATTGACTAAGTTCATTTATTCACTGACACTGCAATAATTAAGAAAGTAAAGTGTAAAATGTAAGGGTAATGAAAAAGTTGCCATGTACTGACACGGAGTAGGGAAATGCTATGTCAGGAATGTTTTAGAAGAAGATGATACCTAATTAAGTTGAAATATAACTAATGAGAAGGATTCCACCTAAAACTTGAGAACCGGAGACTCTGCATGTAGGAATACACTGTGAAAAGACTTAGAAGTAAGAGAAAACAACGGTGATTCTCTGATGGAGATTAATAAGAAATAAAGCTAAATATTCATGCCAACTGTGAAATCATGGTTTTATATGACACGTTATGTTTCATTGCTGTTTTAATTCAAGATGAAATCCAGTTCTATCTCTCCAGTTCTATCAGACAATGAATGGCTTTCTACTCAACCAGTGCTACAATCACTAAAGAAAATCCCAGCTTTCTCTCTCCTCTGACAGACAAGGAATCCATAGTCTCCAACTTTCTTCCTCAAATTTGCATCCTGCCTGCAATTACCAACCTGGATTTCATTGATCTCTCTGATTTTTTTTAATGTTAAAATAAAGTGACTTTGATAATTCCTTCATACAATTTAAATCCTAGCTTATAGATAATCTAATGCATCAAAGTGTTTTTAAGTAGGAACAACAGATGCATTTTCTCCACAAGTTTAAGATGCTAATCTTTTTAGACTGGTCCAAATGTGCCTCACACTGAATCAGGGGCTTCTGTTTCTTTATGCAAAGCAAGGACTCTGATGTTGGAAAGTTTCAGACTTTGTAGAAACTCCTGAGTAATGTTTCCAAGGATTCTTTTGAAAAACTTTGAGTCTGTGTTTGTGGGCTGCTGCCTACTTTTTTCCTTTGTGTGATTAATGATTGTGTTTTTTGTGCTGGAACATATCTGGTGTGCTGTTGATCAAATGAGAATTGACAGTTTGTCTTTTGTATTCTTTCCAGCTCACTCCAGTTGGCACCACAATCTTCACAGGATTTTCAGGAGACAATGGAGCTACAGACATAGATGATGGCCCAAATGGACAGATAGAATATGTTATTCAATATAATCCAGATGATCCAGTATGTAAATATCTACTTGCAATGAAACCTCAAATTAATATTTATTTAAGCTGATATTTATTATATTTTTCTATTGCTGTTGCTAGAACCATGTTAGTAATTGTACTATTATTAATAACTATCCCAAATTACATTTTATGATATATTTTTGCTATACTTATAGGCTAAGTTTGAATGGGTTTTGTCGGTAAAAGTTTTAAAATGTCTTCATAGGTATAATAAGTCATTTTTATTAAATCTCTGTTATGTTAGTTGACTCCTAAGCATTCTAAATAAATCACTTCATGTGTTATTACCAATGTAATGCATATGTTTTATGGAACTTGCAAATTAATACCACCACTATCCCTTCTCCACCAGTGAAACCCGAGACAGAAAAGGGGGCAAAGCCTCTAAGATAGCTTTTTTTGTTTTTGTTATTATTATTATTTTTGCTTTAGAAAATGGGGCTTCTATTTTGTGCTCTAGGCTAAGTTCTTCCTAAGATATAGGATATATAATACAAAAAAAGAATTGTTTTCTTGATACTAGACCTGAAAGTCCTGCCTGCTATCTTTCTCTTCCTCTTTTCCCCAAGGCAGCTTCTCAGAACACAAAGAGCTCCTCAAAGTGGTTTTACAATCACTTAAATGATGTTTAATTAATGTTTCTCCTTTATGTTTAATATTAGGAATATAAAAAGTGGTGACATTAACATGTCTTTATATCTCTTATGAAAGCTCTAAACAACAACAACAACGAAAAACTGTTGCGCTTACAGATACTAAGAACTCTCAGTAAGATCTGCCTCACAAATCGATTGTCAGTTATGAATGCAGTTTCTCATTTTACCATCACAAATCAATTAGTAACAGTACTTCTATCATATAGGAGAGAACACAGGTTCACAGGTGAAGTTACTTGCCTGGTTGTTGCTGCTGTATTCAGTCATCAAGCCATGTCCATCTCGTTGTAACCTCATGGAGTGCAGCACCCCAGGCCCGCTTGCCCCTCACTGTCTCCTGGAATTTGCCCAGGTTCATGTCCACTGAATCAGTGATGCCGTCTAACACACAGCTCTTTCTAAGCTGGAGAGGCAGGACTTGCTTTCTGAGTACTGTGTGCTCCACTCTTCCTCTGTCCTGCTCTAATAAAATAGTTGCAGCACTCGTGTTAAAATTTAAAAAAAAAACAAAATTGGAGAGCAAAAGCAAAATACAAAAAGCCCATGAGTCTAGCAGGGACAAGGGAAGATTTAGGGGGATTTTGTTTTTGTTTTTCCCCTAAAAGCTATGCCTCCATATGTTTATAGGCAGACACAATGAAGCCAAGAGATGGAGAGATGATGAGAATGTGACAGAAAAGGACAGTAATGATATAAGGTGTTGCATAGAAGAAGAATGAAAAAGATAAAAGAAACAGAAGAGAAGAGGGCAAGAGAAACATTTTTTTAAAAGATAGAAACATGGAGATGACTATACAGAATATTTCTAAACCATTTATTTTCTTACTATTTAGATTTTTAGAGTAATCAATTGTATGCATGTGTCATGTTTTTAGCTTATGTTTTATGAGGGTCATTTTCTAATCTTTACTTCTCAGTTTATAAAAATGAAACTCCTACAAATTAGAGGATGGTCAGGTCATGTATTTTAAGGAAGTATTTATTATGTTGCATAAAAGAAAGAAACTTATCCAAGGTTTGATATAGTGTGAGAAAAAAAATGTATTACTTGGAAGATATCTCTTAGAATTTTTGTAAGGCTGAAATTCCTTGTTAGCTGTGCAATAATTCCTTCTGAATGCTTTCCTTTTCAAGGATTTTGTGGGCTTAGCCTGGAATATAATATCATGTACTTTTACTACCTACAGATAGAATAAGTCAGTCACATGCAGTTTCCAAATTGCAAAAAAGAAAAAAAATGTACTTTAGCAAGCTAGCACTACTATGGAATAAAGAAAGAAATTCTCTGGTCGTGGTTAATTGATGAGGCAAAAGATTAAAACGTCATGGCAGTACTTAACAAGAGTGTGTGTGTTGAAAGAGTAAGCATTAACCAAATCACATTCTTTTTTTTTTTTTTTTCCAAATCACATTCTTATAGAGTGAATCCAACTTTAATCATCATGGAGACTTAATGATCAACACCAGTTTCTTCTTGTGTAAAATCTCTTGAGCACTCTCTTATGATATTCATATTATTAAATTATTAAATCTCTAGAAATTCTGCTTATAATTAGGAGCATAATTATATTATCCAGCTTATTTCTTAGTATCAAACCAAACTGTATGTATTACAAACGTGTGCATGCTAAGCCACTTTGGTCATGTCAGGCTCTGCAAGTCAATGGACTGTGGCCCACCAGGCTCCTCTGTCCAAGGGATTCTCCTGGAAAGATTGCTAGAGTGGATTGTCATGCTCTTCTCCAGGGGATCTTACCAACCCAGGGATCGAACCCACGTCTGTTATGTCTCCTGCATTGGAGGTAGATTCTTTAACACTAGTTCTACCTGGGAAAATATGTAACCTCAAAATGTGGACCCTTCTGGCTTTTGTAAACACAATATAATTTTTAAATAAATTTTATATAATTAAAATTAGTCTATTTAGAATTGAAGATGTTAGTTGCTCAGTAGTGTCCGACTCTTTGCGACCCTGTGGACTCTAGCCCTTCAGTCTCTGTCCATGGGATTCTCTAGGCAAGAATATTGGAGTAGGTTGTTATTCCCTTCTCCAGGGGATCTTCCCGATGCAGGGATAGAACCTGAGTCTCCTACATTGCAGGCATATTCTTTACCATCTAAGCCACCAGGGAAGCCCAATTTCACATTCAAATTTAGTTTTCTCTTAAGAAAAAAAAATATATATATGACAACCCTGATTTCCAATAGGCCAAAAATCTGCTAGAGTTGAATTGTTTTCCCAAAAACAAACTTCTATCATACAGACAATATATGTATATCCACTTTACCTCTATCGTGTCACTCATTTACATTATCCAAGTCATCCTTGTAGAACTTTACAAATGTAACTTCTGCTCTACTGTAATGCAAAGTATTTTTTTCTTTTTTGCATTTTTGTTGGCATATTTGCTCTACACTGCTATGTCAGTTTGTGCTTTATAGCAAAGTGACCCAGCCAGATGTACACATACATCCCTTCTCTTTGGGATTTCCTTCCCCATTTGGTCACCACAGAGCGTCGAGTGGGGTTCACTTTGCTGTAGAGTAGGTTCCTCATTAGTTATGCATTTAATACTTAGTAGTGTATTTACATCAACCCCAATCTCTTAATTCATTCCACACCCCCTTGGTATCCATATGTTTGCTCTCTCCATCTATATTTCTATTTCTGCTTTGTAAATAGGATCGTCTATACCATTTTCTGGGCTTCCCTGGTAGCTCGGCTGGGTGGGGAAGATCCTCTGGAGAAGGGATACACTACCCACTCCAGTATTCTTGGGTTTCCATAGTGGCTCAGATGGTAAACAATCTGCCTGCAACGTGGGAGACCTGGGTTCGAACTCTGGGTTTGATCCCTGGGTTGGGAAGATCCCCTGGACGAGGGCATGGCAACTCACTCCATTATTCTTGCATGGAGAATCTCCATGGGCATAGGAACCTGGCAAGCTACAATCCATGGGGTTGCAAAGAGTCAGACATGACTAAGCACAGCACATACCATTTTTATAGATTCCACATATATGCATTAATACACATTATTTGTTTTTCTCTTTATGACTTACTTCACACTATATAACAGTCTATAGGTCAATCCATGTCTCTGCAAATGACACAGTTTGGTTCCTTTTTATAGCTGAATAATATTCCATTGTATATAGGTACCATATCCTCTTTATCCATTCCTCTGCTGATGGACATTTAGGCTGCTTCCATGTCCTGGCTGTTATAAATAGTGCTGCAATGAATATTGGGGTGCATGTATCTTTTCAAAGTATGCTTTTCTCCATATATATGCCCAGGAGTGGGATTGCTGGATCACATTTATTTTAGTTTTTTAAGGAACCTCCATACTGTTCTCCATAGTGCCTGCACCAATTTACATTCCCAACAGTGTAGGAGGGTTCCTTTTTTCCCATACTCTCTCCAGCACTTACTGTTTGTAGATTTTTTGATGATGACTTTTCTGAGTGATGTGAAGTGATACCTTACTGAACTAATTGTATTTTTAAAAGTGAAAAGAAAAATTCAGAAAAAGAAAAAAGAAGAATTTGTCTTCAAATGTTCTATGGAATTTTTAATTTTAGAGAGTTTATCTTACTTAGAAAAATGCAATTATGTTAGGTATCATTCTGATAGTTTATTGATAAATCTTATTATTAACAGATTGATAAGACTGTTCATACAATAGATTATCATATCAGTTTTCTTATCTTGATCTTTTATTATTTTATGCCAGACTTAAGTGGCCTTTATTCTGCATTTCAAATGCTTTTCCCAAAAGTAGTAAGGAGAGATCTGATGACATATCCGTTATAGCAGTGTCCAGTGGACTGAAAGCAGCACAGCATTTTTATTAAATCCCACTCAGAAAAACACTTAGGACATTTAAGTAAAATGCTTGGGCTACTTCTTTCTTGGAGGTAGCAGAGTGGTCTTTAAGAGGGTTATAACATCTTTCATTATCTCCTCCTCAGTAGATTGTCCTTCTTTTGTAATATGCTTGATTCTCTTTAAATTTTGAAGGAACTGAATAGGGGAAAAAAAAAGCGCCATTATTTATTCTGTAATGTAAAGGGGTGTAATTCTTTTGAATTTCCTGAATCAGGAAGATAAAGTCACATTTTAAATGCAAAAGATATTTAACAAATCATTATCTGGAAGTAGTTTTGCATATAGGTCAAAGTCAAATTTCAGGTATTACTAAAATATCTGGGCTAAGCAAAAGTAATATTGCTTACTTTTAGATAGTTTACTAAAAATATTACCTTACACTTTGATACATTTTTTTTACAGAATATATTATATTAGATAGTCTCATGGCCCCATAGTCATGTTAATTTTTTTAATAATGAACATTCATGTTTAATTAGGCTATTGCTTAAAATCTTTGTGTTAAGCTTTGAACCCAGGTCTTTTCACTGTGAGTCTGTGACATTTTAAATTTATAATATATATGTGCTTTTGAAGTTAGAAACTTCTAAATACAATTTCCTAAGACAAGGAAATAAAGTATATTGTAATTTTTCCTGTATCACTAACTATGCATATGGATATTTGTGTGTGTTTCTATAGCAGGGAGGAATGAGTTTGTAGGAAACAGAGAAACAATCATCAGAGTGCTGGTATTTTACTAGGAGCAAATTAGTGTTGCTGGACTTCCCAGTGAAACTTATTTGTGCCTTGGTCCTGTCATTAGATCACCAGGAAATATATATGTACGTGTGTGTGTGTGTGTGTCTGTGTGTGCAGGTCTCAAAACCAAATCTCTGCTTTCAAATTGAATTTCCAGTCCTTACAGTTGAATGAAGAATATCAAAAACAATATTTGTAAATGTAGCATGAATTTGAGAAGCCAAACAGAATCTTTCTTGATTATTAAAAAATGATGGGTGACCAGATTTCTCAGCTGAAAACAGATACTGCAAAGTATATCATTCTCTGTTTCCAGATAGTCTACATCTCTGGAGCTCAACACCTCCTTAAATAGCCAGGGGAGAGGTGTTATTTTATTTCTGTTATTTTATCTCTGACCTATTCAGCTTCCCACAGGTTAATAAAGAGGGTCGTAGGGGAATGGAGTGCACTCTGAAGAAACATGGAATTGAGAGAGTCAACATTCTGTCTCCTTATTTGCTTAAGTCAGTGTGAGTATGTGTGTTGAGGGTGGGCATTATATATGCCTCCTACACTTTTTCTCATCCTTCCAGCAGTGATAAAATCATTTAAACTGCCATATATGCCCATTTACTCAATGGAGAATTGCCACTTGTCTGGCAGTTACTGAGATACTAAACTGCCAGGAAGTTGCTGAGTGGACCTTTCCTAATGGAGACCAGATGCTTGGGGCCTGTGGATATTAAGAGGCTTAGTCATCACTGGAATCCCTATTGGAATAGCACTAGGCAGGTAGAGGTCAGCATTTAAATTCTCATCACTCAAGGAAACCTGTGCTAGTTTGTGCTTTACAGAGTAATGTCCAAAATTAACAGAAAGTGGGTCAGGGACTTACTTCCAAAAAATGTAGGTGGCTTAAGGAAAAGGATATGACTGTGCTCCTACACCGGAGAAGGCACTGGTGACCCACTCCAGTACTCTTGCCTGGAAAATCCCGTGGACGGAGGAGACTGCTGGGCTGCAGTCCATGGGGTTGCTAAGAGTCTGACATGACTGAGCGACTTCACTTTCACTTTTCACTTTCATGCACTGGAGAAGGAAATGGCAACCCATTCCAGTGTTCCTGCCTGGAGACTCCCAGGGACGGGGGAGCCTGGTGGGCTGCCGTCTGTGGGGTCGCACAGAGTCGGACACGACTGAAGCGACTTAGCAGCAGCAGCAGCAGGGCTCCTACACTCCTGTCCTTTGTTGATAAAACAGATCACTAAGGATGGAAGGGGAGGAAAACGAATGGTAGATGGAAGAAGGGTATAGACTTTTCTTCCCCTCCCAACTCAAAGAGTTCTTTGACAAAAGTCTAAGACTGAGTTACTATTGGTATGCCTGCTCACACACACATATATCTATATCAGAGTTATTGGAAAGTAATAGAATCCTATTTCCTGGTGATCTAATGACAGGAACAAGGCACAGATATGTTTCATTGGGAAATACAGCAACACTAATTTGCTCCTAATAAAATACCAGCACTCTAATGATTGTTTCTCTGTTTCCTACAAACTCATTCCTACCTGCTACAGAAACACACACAAGTATGCATATGCATATTTAGAGATACAGGAAACAGTATAAGGTAGTTTGTTTCACCTTGTTCTAACCAATTTCCTGTGAAATTGTATTTAGAAGTGTCTGTTTGACTTCAAAAGTACATATATGTTGTAAATTTAAAATGTCACAGACTCAGTGAAAAGACCTGGGTTCAAAATTTAACACAAAGAAAAACTTTAAGTAAAAATAAATAATATTATTTATTATTATAGAAATAGATTGAATCAGGACTAAACCAGTGTTAATAATTATTCAAAATGTGAAACATTAAATGCTCAACATGTTATTACCTTTGACAGTCTTCACTCAAAGTGTATTTAAAAGTCCATCCCAATTTCACATAACTAACTCCAATATAAAGAAAAATGAAAGACTTGTCCGTCTTAAAAATGGGTTATAGGGGCTTAGGGATTTCCCTGGTAGTCCAGTGCCTGAGACACACTCCCAATGCAAGGGGCTCAAGTTTGATTTCTGATCAGAGAACTAGAGCCCATGTGCTCCAACCAAAATGACTCTACATACCTCGACGAAGACCTCGTGTGGTCAAATAAATAAATATTTTAAAAATGTATTACAGGAGCTCACTATTGAGCTGAGTTCACCATTAAATGCCAAAACTCATTTATACTTAACTTGATCCTTATTATCTTCTAGTTTATTGTTCTCAAAGTAAAATCTAAACCTTTTACTTGAGAATTACCCAAGATTTTGTTAGAAATACAGAATGTTTGAGAATTCTGGAATTTGGAGGAATAGATGCTTGGAATGTGAATCTAAGTGATTACAACATTGCAGTAGTTTTTGTCATACATTGAAATGAATTAGCCATGGATTTACATGTATTCCCCATCCCGGTCCCCCCTCCCACCTCCCTCTCCACCTGATCCCTCTGGGTCTTCCCAGTGCACCAGGCCCGAGCACTTGTCTCATGCACCCAACCTGGGCTGGTGATCTGTTTCACCCTAGATAATATACATGTTTCGATGCTGTTCTCTTGAAACATCCCACCCTCGCCTTCTCCCAGAGTCCACAAGTCTGTTCTATACATCTGAATCTCTTTTTCTGTTTTGCATATAGGGTTCTCGTTACCATCTTTCTAAATTCCATATATATGTGTTAGTATACTGTAATGGTCTTTATCTTTCTGGCTTACTTCGCTCTGTATAATGGGCTCCAGTTTCATCCATCTCATTAGAACTGATTCAAATGAATTCTTTTTAATGGCTGAGTAATATTCCATGGTGTATACATTTCTACGACCCTTATATGCTCTAAACGTTGAAAAACATTGTCCCATTGCCTTATCAGATAGCAATTAAAAAAAAAAAGCAACTATATTTTCTTACTCAATTTTGGTCTTTTCGTCCCTCCTTAGGTAGAACTCTAGACATGTTATTAGAGCAGGGCATTTATTTGAGTTGATCTAATCCAATATTCTTCTTTTTTTTTTTCCAATATTCTTTTTGTTAGAGGAAAAATAAAGAGCATCCCAAGCATTTACCTACATTTTGCTTCTGCTTTTTCTCATGATTATTATTCTATTTTTTCAAGACAGAATGCACACTTCATAAATAATTGCTTATTAATATGTTAGCTAATTTTAACACAAAGTCTTTTCATATGCAATAATTTATAAACATCATTGATCTTAAAGCCGATAGTCTCCTTATGTTTCTTCGAACATAAGTATTGATGGAACTCCTAGCACATGGAAAATCTCAGATATCTATAAAAGAGTGATTTAGAAAATAAGAATTAGGTTTAATCAAAAGTGTGTTATAGGAGCATAAGAACTTCCCTGGTGGCCCAGTGACTAAGACTCACACTCCCAATGGAGGGGGCCCAAGTTTGATCCCTGGTCAGAGAACTAGAGCCCATGTACCACAACTGAGAAGATTTTGCATGCTGCAGTGAAGATGGATGTTCCATCCAAAAAGTGCTCTTCAGAGCAATAACAACAATCCCTAATTAGCAATAAAATCCCTAATTACTAACTGTAATGTTAATAATAATTCTACAAATAACGATTGTAAACTAAAACAGAGTCACAAACATCCATTATGTTACTTGACTGGAAACATCAAGGTAAGTATCTCCAGATCATAGACTGAGATCCTTGAGAAATCTGTAAGGGAAAACAGAAAATACACAAATAACAAATGTTTTTTGGAAAAAACAATATATCATAAGATCAAAGACTTAATCCTAAATTGGATGACAAAGAAGATTTTACTGAGTAGGATTTATAGAATTTATAACTCAGAAAAATGAGGAATAGGATGTTTAGGCAGGAGAAAATTAAAAGCAAGTGTCACCTGTAAAGAGTCATGGCACAAATGGAAAAGAGAGGGGACTACAAGATGAGGACACACAGACAGGAGATAATCATGTATCAAAGTGCTTTCAGCTGCAAATAATAGAAAACAATTTAAAGTGACTTTGCCAACAAAGTCATGGATTATCTCTCATAACAGGTTGTTCAGAGAAGGGGTGGCATCAGGATTCGTTAAGCAAATCAGAGATATCACAGAAATGACTTTTTTCTATTTTCTGCTCTTCCATTTTCAGCATTTTGTTTACTTCTACATTAACTGTATTAGGAGTTCCAAAATGACTGCTGACATTTCCAGGTTTTATATTCTTATAGAAGCATCTAGAAGCAGAAAAAGGGGAAAAAATTCCCCCATCTCTCTCTCTCTCTCTCTCTCTCTCTCTTTAGAATTAAGAAAAGTTCTTCAGAGTATCTAGAATTAGATCTCACGTACATTTCCAAAACAGTCACTGGCAAGGTGTGGAATTTCCATGGTTGGAGTAGATTTGTCAAAACTCACTCTACTTAGGGGCATATGTCTCTGTGCTCAGTTACTCAGTCCTGTCCGACTCTTTGCAACCCCATGGACTGTAGCCCACCAGACTCCTCTGTCCATGAGATTTCCCAGGCATGAATACTGGAGTGGATTGCCGTTTGCTTCTCCAGGCAATCTTCCTGACCCAGGGATCCAACCCGTGTCTCCTGCATTGACAGGTGGATTCTTTACCACTGAGCCACCTGGAAATCCCTGCTTAGAGGCATAGCCTCCCCTAAAGCACAAAGCTACCAATTACCTGAACTCATGAAGTTCTGACACCAAGAATGAGGTGGCTTTTTGGCAAGAAACCCACCACAAGTCTGTTCTATACATCAAGGGTGGGATGTTTCAAGAGAACAGCATCAAAACATGTATATTATCTAGGGTGAAACAGATCACTAGCCCAGGTTGGATGCATGAGACAAGTGCTCGGACCTGGTGCACTGGGAAGACCCAGAGGGATCCGGTGGAGAGGGAGGTGGAAGGGGGGATCGGGATGGGGAATACATGTAAATCCTTGGCTGATTCATGTCAATGTATGACAAAAACCACTACAATATTGTAAAGTAATTAGCCTCCAACTAATAATAAAAAAAAAGAAACCCACCACATATTTCATAACTATACTTAAAATTGATACATGGCTCTGTAGTAATTGTCTTAGACAGTTGATAGCCTTGTAACAGCATATTGAGTTGTGTTTTAGAGTGTATATGGCAATTATTAACTGAACTGTCCCCTATAACTAAATTAGATATTTAGATTAAACCATTTTTACACTCCCTGGCTTAGTTTAGAGTCCTACAGGTCTTCCCAGGTGGCACAGTGGTAAAGAATCCACCTGCCAATGCAGCATGCAAGAGATGTGAGTTTGATTCCTGGGTTGGGAAGATCCTCTGGAGTAGGAAATGACTACCCACTCCAATATTCTTGCCTGGAAAATTCCATGTACAGAGGAGCCTGCTGTCCTACAGTCATGGGGTGGCAAAAGTCAGACACAACTGAGCACACACACACAATGTTTAAATAGGCGAAAGTGTAGGGGAACTGTCAGATGTCTGTTTTTAGTTGTGAATATCCTACTTGGTACATTTTTTTAATATTTGTATTTTAAAGTGTTACTTCTTTAAATGACTGTATCCAAGAAGACCTGCAAAGTCAATCACATGAGCACAAGAGTAAATCATTAAAAAATATGCATTAATTGAGTGCTGAGTGTGTGTATGTACCAGAAAGAGAGGGAGTCAGGGAGGGAGGGAAGTAAAGATGGAGAGGGAGAGAGCATGGCTCTAGATATTGAAGGGTAATTTGCCTACATTCCCCTCAATAAACTTGAGATGGGAGATTGGATTTGAGTCAACTGTTCTCACATTAAATTTCAGTTCTGAAGTAACTCCCCTTGTGTCAGCTGAGGATGTAAAGACACACAGACACACCAACACCTTCCTCCCACACACACATGCATATACTTTCTTTCTCTCTCTTTCCTTCCTTCCTTCCTTTCTTATACTTTCTTTCTCCTGCTTTGTCTCACCTCCTCCCACCACTCCTTTTTCTGAAACATGTATCTGAGTATTTCATCTGGTGTCCACAATCTCACACCCACCTACCACTACACAAAACAGTCAACCAAAAAAGTTCCAGTGCTAAAAGTAAAACTGATTTGTTGTCATAAATGATAGACTATTTTATCAGTCTTCAAAATGGCACTAAAACACAAAAGTGATGTAAAATCTCTTTAAGGATAAGAGACAGGTCTTATAAATTATATCCTCTTGAAGAATGACTGTATTGTCTTACAGTGAGGCTTCCTAATACCAGAGCAGCACTGGTTGGAGGCATTTTGGAGGTTGCCCTTATGAACTGCATGTTACCAAGAAGGGTAACATGTTACCCTACTAGTGTAAAGGCAGCAGATATGAGGCTTGGAAAAACAAACAAAAACAACCTATAACACATTCTTTTTTGCAAAAACACAGTGTTTCAAGTTAATAGTTATATATCTTTAATACAGGACTAGAAAATGTGAGAATATAGGATGGACTCCAATGTTATAAAGGGATATTATGATAAATCATAAATTGCAATAACTGGACTCTTTGGTGATTAAAGTATTGTGAAAAGATAATATGGTTATAGGAAAGATTTTCAGACATCTGGGCCTAGATTTAGATATATCCCAGGGCTGTCTATGTGTAACTCTAATAATATGTAACTCTATCACAAGAAGTAAGGTTCCTAGATATCATTATCAAAGTAAGGCCTACTGATTAGAATGACAAGTTTTCAGAAATAAGAACATTAAACCTGAAGCTGACATTCACATTCTGTTTTTAGATGATAAACATGTTGTCTATAACTTTCAAGGGGACTAAGCTGAAATATCAGATTCTCTAATCTATCTTAGGTTCAAATGATCTCAGATGTGTATCTTATTTGCAGACTTCCAACGACACTTTTGAAATTCCACTCATGTTGACTGGAAATGTAGTGTTAAGGAAGAGGCTCAACTATGAAGATAAGACTCGCTACTTTGTCATCATCCAAGCTAATGTGAGTTATCAATTTCTCTTATTTCTCTCCTCTGAATTTATGAAATACAGAACTCACCTAGAATGTATGTGCTCACTATAAATTTACAGACTCAACAAGATAGCCCCACCCTCAGTGTAATTTGTATACTATATTCTTCTGGATGAGGTATGGGGTGGAATAGAATGGGAAGATTATTCCCACTTATGGTATTCTTCAGTCTTGGACTCACTCAAACACTTCAATGATTTGTTTTTAGCTCATACTGAAGTATTTCTCAAAGCATGATTGACTGAACAACTACAGCAGAATCACCTTTAGTGTTAGTCACTCAGTCGTGTCTGGCTCTTTTTTGTGACCCCATGGACGTTAGCCACCAGGGTCCTCTGTTCATGGAATTCTCCAGGCAAGAATAATCGTGTGGGTTTCCACTTCCTTCTCCAGAATCACCTTGGGAGTGCATTAAAACTGCAGATTCCTAGACCCAACCTCAGACCCTCTGAATAAAAATTTCAGAAGGTAGAAGTGGAAAACTTGCATTTTTATTAGCTCCCCAGGGAACTTCAAAGTACACTAAAAGTAGAGAACTGTTGAATCATTTATTGAATCACTTATTGAATCATTTATCTTTTATTACTAGTTGCTCATAATGTATAAGTTACTATGAACATGATCTTCATATGTGGGCAGCAATAACAAAACCTGAAGAGCGGTTCTTGTATAATTTTATTATCATTATTATCATCATTATTTTAATAAAATTCTTAAAAATTATGTGATTCAAGGGTTGATTTGACAGTTCAAGTATATCATCAAAGACTCAGATTCCTTCTGTCCTTAAAATCTATCCTTCCCTGAAACTCGGTTGTTTTTCCAACAGTGTTTTAGAAAAGAAATAAAAGGAAACATATCCTCCACCAGTTGTTCTTAACAAGCTTATATGCAACCAAGTGTCACTAAGTGGCCATGTTTTCTCTTTTTTAGAGATATTTCAGTAGAAAGAACATAAATGTGTGTGTGTGTGTGTGCGTGTGTGTGTGTGTGTGTGTGTGTGTGTGTAGAATACTTGTGGTGGTAGTTATAGTTGGAGATCTAGTTCTTGATGACAGTTTTCTAGACTTTCATTCAAAATATTTTGCTTTGTTTTCCAATTCAGTGTGGTTTGTCTTATGGCTCAGTAGCAGAGAATAGAGTAAAAACTGCAGATATAGGAAAAAGTAAATCTATTAAAGAGAACCCCTCAGAATTCCTCAAAAACATTGAAACTTTTTTTTTTCCTATGTAAAGGAAAATGTGAAGAAAAGCTACGATTTTCCTTTCTGACTCAAAATCTCTACTAAAGTTTATAGAAAAGTCAGATTGCTAAGGAATGTATTTGAAAGCTAATTGTTATTGTGTTATTTAAAATGAGTTTTTAAAAGAAATATAAAATAAAATAAATCATCTGACTTGCTGTGTACTTTAAACTATTTATGAAGATATCTGGGACAATTTGAATCCAATTTGCTAGACTACCCATAACTGGGAAAGACTGAGAAATTTTTGGCATTTCAAGGATAAACTAATGAAATAACAGGATATACATGGAACCTTGGAAGGAAGGAATGGAATTGGTGAGAAGTTGAATGAAGTTTTGATTTTATCTGTAATGAAAGTGAAAGTGTTAGTCACTTAGTCCTATCAATGCATCCCTTAGCAGGCTCCTTTGTCCATATGAATTCTCCAGGCAAGAATTCTGGAGTGGGTTGACATTTCCTTCTCCAGAGGATCTCTCTGACCCAAGGATCGAACCCAAGTCTCCCACATTGCAGGCAAATTCTTTACCATCTGAGCCACCAGGGAAGCCCTTTATCTGTAACAGCAGTGTTTATATAAATTTAAATTATGCAATACAAAATGTGAATACTAAACACAGGAAATTATATGATTTTTTTGTGTTTTCAGATTATATCCTTTCAAAAATATATAATATATCAAAATTTAGGTATGCTACAATTTATTCAACTGTCCTGAAGTTTTTTTGTTTGTTTTTTGCCATAGAATTGATAGCTAATTTCAGGATTCTCATGAGAGGCAAGGAGTGTAGTATAGTGGTAAAACCATAAACTTCAGAACCACATTGTCCAAATTCAAATCCTAATTCTGCTTCCCTAGTGACTCAGTGGTAAAGAATCTGCCTGCCAATGCAGGAGACATGGGTTTGATCCCTGCGTTGGGAAGATCTCCTGGAGAAGGAAATGGCTACCCACTCCAGTATTCTTGCCTGAGAAATCCCATGGACAGAGGGGCCTGGTGGGCTATAGTCCATGGGGTTGCAAAAGAGTTGGAGTTGAACATGACTTTGCAACTAAAACAAAAACAACATCATAGATATATCTATCTATATGTATACAATTTATATTCTTATATTTATGTAGAATAATGATATTTATATATTTAAAATTATTCTTTTATAGTCTTTTTTATTATTGTATTGATGTTAACTAATGTACAATGTAAACTGTGTCCATTAAAACCCTACATATTCTCTTAGAGTCATAAGGAGAATTGAAACATGAGCCATCAATTTGGACTTCAAAATAGATGGTTTCTAAGAGGCTAGAAGTCTAATGATAAATTACTAAACATTATTCAGCATTGGCCTGGCTTTGCTTAAAGTACAAAGATTTGATTGATTTGCAAAAGGAATCATTCAAATTTCATGTAGTTGTGCGGTTTCTTTTTATGCATATGAGCATGTTATTATTCTTAAATAAATTGGAAGAGTTTTGAGAGACCCACATTAAAAAAACTTGTCACTTATTTTATTTAGAAATTTTGCAACATTAGTACCCACACCATTTATTTTAAATATGAATAGACAATGAGGCAATGATAAATTCTAGAGAAAAGGAGAAAAAAATCTAGCAAAGGAAGTTCAGAGAAGTACAAAAATCAGGGGTTTCCTTTTGTTGAAACTTCTGATACAGTCTGTATTAGAATTTTGAAGTTATCCTAAAACAAACAAAAAAATCAGACTCATTGCTATATATAGATAGTTTTAAGCCAACTCTTTCTCTCTTTTTTTTTTATTCAACAGCCTGTAAATAACTGTCAGAAAGAAAAGGTTTACATTTAATTAAGACTCATAGCAAGAATATTGTTTTGAATTATTCTATCAATAGCAGTGCTATTCCACATTTTCACATCAAAAAATCTTGAGAAGGGACATTAGCTATCTTTTGTAACAAGATACTATATTATACATATTTGTTGAACCAAAATAAATAGACTGCCAAATACTTCTCCAACAAAAATAGGTCTATTTGGGATAAGAAGTTTGGCGTCTACAACCCATGATGAGCCATATGCAAGTCCCCACAAAGCAAGGGAAGGAAAAGAGAAGGGGAAGAAAAAAAAAAGAAGTTGAGAGAGTTATAGTAAATAAAGAGACCATGGCTTTTCTTGGTTGAGTTGTTGCCAGAATAGAAGAGGTGATGAGCTATGCTGTTCTTGCAGACTGTGAGAGCTCCCGCTTCTGGTCTCACTATTTAATTTTGCAGTTCTTTGGCTGGCCTAAAAATTAAATGAACACAACACATCTTAACAGAAGAAAAAAACAAATTTAATAATGCATGTGAAGCAGTCTCATTAAAAAAAAAAGAGAAACTGAAAGAAATGACCAAAGTGAGCTGTCATTTAGACAAGAAAACTACAAATCTGTGAAGAATTTGTAAAGCAAAGAGGTGTGGGCTGAGAATATCAAATTATTGAGTAAGTAATGTGGTAGTGTTACACAGCCTCTTGGCCCCTAAATTCTCTATTTCTGGTGATAATGATGGTTTCTATCCTCCTGGTACAGGGAGAGTTCTTTTCACATGGAAGATTCATATACTGCTTTGCTTTCAGGGAGACAAGTGTTGTCAGAATGTCCCCCTTGCACTGGCTATTTCTTAAGAAACTTTAACATAAAATACTCAGTATGCCAATGTGACGTATTATGAGGTGACATATCCTTCTCTTCTTCAAAACATTTCAACTGTATAGATTTGGATATAAAAATAACATTTCAGAATAACCCTTATCCTGACCTTTCCTCATGTCTACCTCACACTGATATGTGGAATAAGTGCTAATTTTACAACCATTGTTTTTATTCCTGCCAGTTTCTTGGGCATATTCTGGAGAGTAGGACTGAAGTGGAGGAAGATAGAGGTTGTTGGTTTAAGAACTATTTGCAAAATTTTCAAGTAATGAAGGCATGTAATGATACTATTTCTGTTTACTAGTACACATAAAATTTCAGGAAATTTAGGTAAATGTCTCAAAAAAGAAAAAAAAAGTTTCAAAAAAGAAAAGAAAGAACACACTTCTAAAGTGATTTAGACCAAGTCAAACTTGTTGCTGCTATTTTCATTTTTGAATAAAGAAATCCAACAGAGTCAAGTTACTAGTGTATGTTTTACAATTCCAGTTGGTTATCACCATCTTTCATTAGTGAAGGGAAGCAAGACAGATACCTCCAAGGTCTTAGATAACTGAGTTAGGGTCAAAAGACTCAGGACAACTCTAATTATTTTTCTTTTTTAAAATTTTCTTTCTCTAATGCAAATACCTGATAAAGTAATGAAAGAGTGTGTAATATATGTATCTATGAGTGAGTCTGGTGGATGCCTCTAGTCCTTTTGTTAACTTCAAACTACTTGAATACTAAATGTGTGTTAAAAGTCTCTTTATTCCAAGGCTCCAATGATATTGCCAAAAATGCTAAACATCAGCATTTTTTTTTTCTTTTGAACTTTTTATTTTGTATTGGGG
Source organism: Odocoileus virginianus (assembly GCF_023699985.2). Taxonomy (NCBI): domain Eukaryota; kingdom Metazoa; phylum Chordata; class Mammalia; order Artiodactyla; family Cervidae; genus Odocoileus; species Odocoileus virginianus. Next base: position 38,698,986 of record NC_069680.1, read on the forward strand.
CATAGCCGATTAAATGTTTCAGGTGAAGAGCAGAGGGACTCAACCATGCATATGCATGTATCCATTCTCCACTAAACTCTTCCCCCATCCAGGCTACCACATAATATTGTACTATACAATAGCTCCTTGTTGGTTATCCATTTTAAATACATTAGTATGTACATGACCACCTCAAGCTCCCCAACTATCCCTTCCCCTGGCAACATAGTTCGTTTTCTGTGAGTCTCTTTCTGTTTTGTAATGTAAGTAAGGTCATTTGTGTCATTTTTTTTTTTTTTTGAGTCCACATACAGGGGATGTCATACAATATTTCTCCTCTGTCTTGAACATTAGCATTTTTGTCTCATATTCTTTAGAAAACTGGGTTTCATATAATTTCACAGTATTTGTTAGAGTTCACATTTTCCCTGGCTCCACTTCACATAACCAACATTTAACTTAATACAATTCTAAATATAGAGCAGATACTGAATGAATTAGAAATTAGCATTTATCTCTAGTTCGATCAAAGAATAGTGGGCAATTAAACTATTTTACAGCAAGAAAGCCTTTCAATTGAGTTGAAGGAATTGAAGTCTTACTTATCATTTGATGGTTAAAGGTGTTTATTGCCTGAACATTTTCATAGTTGAAATATTTGCAGTTTTATAAAATTGTATTTTGTAAAAAAGAATGGATTATGACTGAGTTAGTTGTCTCTGAGCTATTTGTAACATAAGATTTACTTTGAAGTTCTACTAGGCGTATATATCTTATTTTTGAGTCAGACAAACACAAAAACCAGTTTTCCTGGCAATGCATTGATAAAATTTTCTACTTATTTAATAAATAATTAATTAAAAAACAATGAGGGGCTTTGATATGTCTGGAATCAGGATATAATAAGCTGTGTTATGATCATGTGGGAGCAGAGAACTGGAGACTTTGAATGAAGATTGTCACTAAGTATTCAGTGACAAGGTCAATACAACTTCCTTATGAGGCACTGGCAGAAAGTTGCAGCTGGGTCAATAATCATCATACTCTGATGAATATTACTTGTGGCTCTCTTGATTCTATGTTGTAGTCATCTGTATGCTTTTAAATTCTTCCATCTCAGTTTTTATGCTGGATTATTCTTTGTATCCCCTGCAATTCCTTGCGTAACTGCACTCACAAAAGTTGTGGAAGCTAACTAAAGGTTTTGCTGTAGGGAGGAAGCCAAATCTGACCCCAAGTAGGAACTGATTCTTTGACTTGCCTTTCATTGCTTTTATTATTATAATCAAACAGAACTGTTTGCCTCACAGAGTCATGCCCCTCTGCCTGACTGTTAAAGTATGTTTCTTCAGAACTCTGTCCCCTTGTGGATGACAGGAAGGAAGAAATTAACACACACCCTGCCTGAGGCTTGCCATTCTAGTTCAGTTCAGTTCAGTTCAGTCGCTCGGTCGTATCTGACTCCTTGTGACCCCATGGACTGCAGCACACCAGGCCTCCCTGTCCATCGCCAAATCCCAGAGCTTGCTCAAATCTTGTCTACTGAGTTGGTGATGCCATCCAGTCATCTCATCCTCTGTCGTCCCCTTCTCCTCCCACCTTCAATCTTTCCTTCAGTCTTTTCCAATGAGTCAGTTCTTCACATCAGGTGGCCAAAATATTGGAGTTTCAGCTTCACCATCAGTCCTTCCAATGAATATTCAGGACTGATTTCCTTTAGGATGGACAGGTTGGATCTCCTTGCAGTCCAAGGGACTCTCAAGAATCTTCTGCAACACATTTCAAAAGCATCAATTCTTCAGTTCTCACTTGCTCTATAGTCCAACTTTCACATCCATACATGACTACTGGAAAAACCATAACTTTGACTAGACACATCTTTCTTGGCAAAGTAATATCTCTGCTTTTTAATATACTGTCTAGGTTGGTCATAACTTTTCTTCCAAGGAGCAAGCATCTTTTATTTTCGTGGCTGCAATCACCATCTGCAGTGATTTTGGAGCCCAAGAAAATAAAGTCTGCCACAGTTTCCCCATCTATTTGCCATGAAGTGATGGGACCAGATGCCATGATCTTAGTTTTCTGAATGTTAAGCTTTAAGCCAACTTTTTCACTCTCCTTTTTCACTTTCATCAAGAGGTTCCTTAGTTATTCTTCACTTTCTGCCATAAAGGTGATGTCATCTGCATATCTGAGGTTATTGATGTTTCTTCTGGCAATCTTGATTCCAGTTTGTGCTTCATCCATCCCTAACCCTAACCCTAACCCTAATTTTTTTTGGATGCACTCTGCATATAAATTAAATAAGCAGGTTGACAATATGCAGCCTTTCCCCATTTGAAACCAGTCTGTTGTTCCACATCTGGTTCTAACTGTTGCTTCTTGACCTGCAGATTGCTGACCATACAGATTTCTCAGGAGGCAGGTCAGGTGGTCTGGTATTCCCATCTCTTTAAGAATTTTCCAGTTTGTTATGGTCCACACAGTCAAAGGCTTTGGCATAGTCAATAAGGCAGAAGTAGATACTTTTCTGGAACTCTCTTGCTTTTTCTATGATCCAACCGATGTTGGCAATTTGATCTCTGGTTCCTCTGCCTTTTCTAAATCCAGCTTGAACATCTGAAAGTTCACAGTTCATGTACTGTTGAAGCCTGGCTTGGAGAATTTTGAGCATTACTTTACTAGTGTGTGAGATGAGTGCAAATGTGTGGTAGTTTGAGCATTCTTTGGCATTGCCTTTCTTAGGGATTGGAATGAAAACTGACCTTTTCCAGCCCTGTGGCCACTGCTGAGTTTTCCAAATTTACTGGCATATTGAGTGTAGCACTTTCACCATCATCTTTTAGGATTTAATATAACTCAATTGGAATTCCATCACCTCCATTAGCTTTGTTCATAGTGATGCTTCCTAAGACCCACTTGACTTCATATTCCAGGATGTCTGACTCTAGGTGAGTGATCATACCATCATGGTCATCTGGGTCATGAAGATCTTTTTTGTATAGTTCTGTGTATTCTTGCCACCTCTTCTTAATATTTTCTGCTTCTGTTAGGTCCATACCATTTCTGTCCTTTATTGTGCCCATCGTTGCATGAAGTGTTCCCTTGGTATTTTTTGAAGAGATCTCTAGTCTTTCCCATTCTGTTGTTTTCCTCTATTTCTTTGCATTGATCACTGAGGAAGTCTTTCTTATCTTTTCCTTGCTGTTCTTTGGAACTCTGCATTCAGATTCCTATATCTTTCCTTTTCTCCTTTGCCTTTTGCTTCTGTTCTATTTACAGCTATTTTAAGGCCTCCTCAGACAACCATTTTGCCTTTTTGCATTTCTTTTTCTTGGGGATGGTCTTGATCCCTGCCTCCCGGACAAAGTCACAAACCTCTATACATAGTTCTTCAGGTACTCTGTCTATCAGATCTAATCCCTTGAATGTATTAGTCACTCCCACAGTATAATCGTAAGGGATTTGATTTAGGTCATACCTGAATGGTCTAGTGGTTTTCCCTACTTTCTTCAATTTGAGTCTGAATTTGGCAATAAGGAGTTCATGGTCTGTGCCACGGTCATTCTAGGAAATGCTTTACAAGATTAATGGCCTTCTTACTTTGCTTCCTCACCTCCCCTCATCTCTCATCTATAAAAGAACCTGGCATCCAGACCCCAATAAGAGGGTTATTTTTAGGCACTAGCCTGCTATCTTCTCAGTCTGCTGGCACTCCAATTAAAGTCTCTTCCTTGCCTCAACACCTCATCTCTCAGATTCACTGGCCTGTAATGTAGTGAGCAGATCGATCTTGGACCTGGTAACAGTTTCATGTAATTAAATGTTGAATGTTAGCAGCTATATAAGTGATATGTGAAATAATGCACACTGAGAAAATACAAATTAGACAGTCAAACTTGATTAACTCTTAAAGGAGATACATCCTTGCTTGCCAGTTACAGTCACAGTTTCCTAAACTAATGATATTTTTAAATGTTTAAACTTTTAAAGTATTATCTTATTTTTAAAATGATAGAAAGAAAGAAGGAAATAGAAGGAAGGACTTGAGGGGGGTAGTTTTTAATATGTATTGGATTTTCACATAGCAATAAATGAAAATGTAAACTTAATAAACTCACATAAAATATTTATGGAAATAATTATGCTTTTTTTATACCACTCCCAATTTACAATGCTATTTCCTTTATTCAGAAGAGTCACAAAAAGCAAGCATTTTACTAGAAGATCAAAATACTCCTGTCTTTTTAGCTTCTATTATAATTGTTGGGGGCTTTGTTTTAGGCAATATTTTAAGATCAAATTTGGTTCTGAACTGTGAAAAGAGCATTATGGATTAAAAGCACCTTCCAGAGACTTGCAAGTTAGGAATGTGCATGAGGCCTATTTTCATATCTCTATTTATATTGTATTTATTGGTGACAAATTCTGGAAAATGTCTTTGTATATATTAATCAGGTTGGTGTTTTTCCTTAGTGTATTTCACCTGTAATAGTGAAAAGGAGCAGAATATGTCAGCCCAAAATGTGTATCTTTAGCATGTATACAAAATATTAATCAGTCAATCTAAGAAAGTTATGGAAAATTTTATTTACCAAAGTGAGGATTATAACCCAAGGACAGCCTCTCAGAGAGCATGAAGAGCTATTCTGCCCATCAGAGGTCAAATCACAGTTACATATAAGTTTCTGGGACAAAGGGCTGTATATTAAATGATGTATTATAGACAATTTACACAATCTACAGGTACAAAGAGTAACTGACCATTGATCCTCATGATTCCTTACATGATTAAAAAGGAGGGTTATCTCCTAGGGAGTTTTGACCCTTGATGAGATTAGAAAGAATACTATTTCCTAAGGAGGTATGGTTAACGTACAGGTACAGTACACACTAAAGGGGAAGAAATTTTCTCATTTGCCTAAATTGTTAATTTTATTCATCAAGCATAAGAATTATTTTAGGCTGAATAGTAAACAAAAAACACAGCAGACAGAAGAGAAGCTCTAAAAACTAATAGAAGAATTTTCATTTACAAGTAAAAACTTCAATTGTAAAGGGTGTCTTTCTATCTGTATCAAGAAGAAAGGATGATTCTAAATCTCTAGAAACTTAATGGAGAAGGCTTGCATTTAAGTCTGTATAATAAACATACAGAAGAGTCTGAAGTGCAGTATATGGGTGCTATCTTAAAAACTTCAGAAATGTCTCAATTCCTTTCCAAGGCAAATCTTTCAATATCAGAGTAATCCAAGTCTATGTCCTAACCACTAATGTCTAAGAAGGTGAAGTCAAACAGTTCTGTGACAACTTCGCAGAATTTCTAGAGCTTGCACTAGAGAAAGATGTCCTTTTCATTGTAGGGGAATGGAATGCAAAACTAGGAAATCAATCTATACCTGGAATGACACGCAAGTTTGGCCTTGGGGTACAAAATGAAGCAGGTCAAAGGCTAACAGTTTTGACAAGAGAAGACACTGGTCATAGCAAACACCCTCTTCCAAAAACACAAGAGACAACTCTATACGTGGACATCATCAGATGGTTAATACCAAAATCAGACTGATTATATTATTTGTAGCCAAAGATGAAGAAACTCTATACAGTCAGCAAAAATAAGACCAGGAGCTGACTGTGGCTCAGATCATGAACTCTTTATTGCAAAATTAAGACTTAAATTGAAGAAAGTAGGGGAAACTACTAGGCCATCAGGTATGAGATAAATCAAATCTCTTATGATCATACAGTGGAAGTCACAAATAGATTCAATGGGTTAGATTTGATAGACAGAGTACCTGAAGAACTATGGACACAGATTCATAACATTGTACAAGAGGTAGTAAAGAAAACTATCCCAAAGAAAAGGAAATTCAAGAAGGCAAAGTAGTTGTCTGAGGGGGCCTTGCAAAAAGTTGAGAAAAGAAGGGAAGCAAAAGGCAAAGGAGAAGAGGAAAGATATACCCATATGAATGCAGAGTTCCAACGAATAGCAAGGGGAGATATGGAAGGCCTTTTTCAATGAACAATGTAAAGAATAGAGGAAAACAATAGAATTGAGAAGTCTAGAGATCTCTTCAAGAAAATTGGAGATACCAAGGGAACATTTCATGCAAATTTAGACACAGTAAAGGACAGAAATGGCAAGGACCTAACAAAAGCAAAAGAGGTTAAAAAGAGATGCAAGAATACACAGAACTGTACAAAAAAGGTGCTAATGCCCAGGATACTCACTATGGTGCGGTCACTCACCTAGAGCCAGACATCCTGGAGTGTGAAGTCAAGTGGACCTTATGAAGCATTTTTCTGAATAAAGCTAGTGGAGGTAATGGAATTCCAACTGAGCTATTTAAAATCCTAAAAGATGATGCTGTGAAAGTGCTGCACCCAATATGCCAGCAAATTTGAGAAACTCAGCAGTGGCCACAGGATTGGAAAAGGTCAGTTTTCATTCCAATTCAAAAGAAGGGCAGTGCCAAAGAATGTTCAAACTACCATACAGTTGTGTTCGTTTCATAAGCTATCAAGCTAATGCTTCAAGCTAGGCTTCGACCGTACATGAACAGAGAACTTCCAGATATAGAGCTGGATTTAGAAAGGGCAGAGGAACCAGAGATCAAATTGCCAGCATTCACTGTATCATAAAGAAAGCAAAGAAATTCCAGAAGAATATCTACTTACTCTTCATTGACTACACTAAAGCCTTTTACTGTGTGGATCACAACAAACTGTAGAAAATTTTTAAAGAGATGGGAATACCAGACCACCTTGCCTGCCTCCTGACAAGAAGCAACAGTGAGAACTGGACATGGAAAAATGGACAGATTCAAAATTGGGAAAGCAATATATCAAGGCTGTATCTTGTCACTGTGCTCATTTAACTTATAAGCAGAGTACATCATGTGAAATGCCAGACTGGATCAATCAAAGGCTGGAATCAAGATTGCTAGGCAAAATATAAAAAACCTCAGATAGGCAGATGGTACCACTCTAATGGCAGAAAATGAAGAGGAACTAAGGAGTCTCTTGAAAGTGAAAGATGAGAATGAACAAGGTGACTTAAAACTCAACATTCAAAAAATAGTAAGATCATGGCATCCAGTTCCATAACTGCATGGCAAATAGAAGGGGAAATAGTAGAAGCAGTGACAGATTTTATTTTCTTAGTTTCCAAAATCACTGGGAACTGTGACTGCAGCCATGAAACTGAAAGATGCTTGCTCCTTGCCTTGACAGATATAGCAAATCTTGACAGGGTATTAAGAACAGAGACATCACTTTGCCAACAAAGGTCTGTTTAATCAAAGCTATGGTTTTTCCATAGTTATGTATGGATGTAAAAGTTGGACCATAAAGAAGGCTGAGTGCTGAAACATTGATGCTTTTGAATTGTTCTGGAGAAGACTCTGAAGAGTCCTACTGACTGCAAGGAGTTCAAACTGAAACAGGAAGGAAGGGGGCAGGGCACAACATTTGAAAGAATTTCATACCCCAAGACAAAGCATAAATCTATTAGAATCAAATGGGTCCAAGTTGGCATACAAGTCACTTTCAACTAGACCTTGATCTTCAGTCAGCAAGCTCAATGATATACCCAGAGGAGCCATGACAGGTCAAGGCACCAAAAGACCAAAATATGGGTGGTGGCCCAATTTTCTCTACCCTTTCCCCCAAATGGTTGGAATAATCCTCCCACTCATTAGCCTATGAAATTACCCCGCTCATAAAAACTAATTATGCCATATCTCAAAGCAGCTGCACTCACCCTATGTGATGGCCCACACTCTGTCTATGGAGTGTGCTTCCCTCTGAATAAATCCACTTCTTACCTATCCCTTTGTTTCCATTTCCATGATGAAACATCAAGAACCTAAGCTTCACTAGGTCCTGAAACCAGGTTTGTGATCTCAGTTGGAAGACTGTAGGTATTGTCTGAGTTGAAGTCCAAGCCATGAGGGTTTGAGTACCAAACTAGGTTTTGGTTAGGTTTGAGTCCTGACTCATGAGTTCAAGTCCCAAACTGAGGTAAACAGTTTCAAAACCAGTCAGTCCCAAAGGAACTTAACTCTGAACATTCATTTGAAGGACTGATGCTGAAACTCCAATACTTTGGCCACCTGACTCAAAGAGCTGACTCATTGGAGAAGACCCTGATGTTTGGAAAGAATGAAGGCAAAAGGAAAAGAAGGTGGCAGAGGATGATGAAATGGGAATCAAGAGTTTGGTTCACAGGGCCTAAGGAAGAACTTCACAGTAAAGAAAGAACACTCACAGTAACAAGTGAATAGGATTTATTAAAGAGAAGGAATGTACAAAGCTCTCAGCATAGACACTGAGAGGGGATAAAGAGTCCCCCAAAAGCAGGACTTAGAGCAGTTTATATCCTTGCCAGTATTAATCTGTACAGTTTTGATTGGCTCCTGTCCTTAAAATACATGATTTCTAACCTATCATTTTGAAGATCAAAATGTTTAGCTTAAAATCTTATGGCTTCTCTAAGGCATCATTCTCTATGGCTTCATTAGGCATCACCCTTTTTCATGCCCCCTGGCCATTTTGAAATGGACCATATGTATGGGCTAAAAGATTAATGATCAACAGTTGCCTTTCCCTCAGGCATATGGAACAGAGTTAATTACTGCCCTCCCTGGATCTGAGTGTTAATAGTTTATCAGACTAAGGATATATTCCAGGAATTTGGAACAAAGGGTATAACTTTAGGTTAATGCAGGGAGATATTTATTGAAAACAAGGTCTCAGGGTACTACACTGACTGCCTTCAACAAGATGATGAGATAGCATCACTGACTCAGTGGACATGAATTTGAGAAAACTCAAGAGCTAGTGAAGGTCAGGGAAGCCTGGCCTGTTACATTCCATGCATTGCAAAGAGTTGGACATGACTTAACAACTGAACAACAACACCATGCCTCTAGACTGAATTCTTACCCTTGAGAAAGATAAGAACCAAGGAAATCACCATTGGAATGTGGCACATCCAGTATCACATAAAATGGTATTAATTCAATATCTTTCTTAAACTTTGACACTGTCTTTTTTGCAAACTACATTCTATACAATTGTAGAGATGGGAAATGTTTCCATTCTACCCTTCTAGGTTCTTTGGTAGGTTTAATAATCACATTGCTATAAGACAGATTAATGGAAAAAACACAAAGTTGTATCACATATATGACTTCCCCAGTGGCCTGGATGGTAAAGAATCTGTCTCTAATGCAGAAGACCTGGTTTCAATCCCTAGTTTAGGAAGATACCTTGGAGAAGGGAATGGCTGCCCACTCCAGTATTCTTGCCTGGAGAATTCCATGGACAGAGGAGCCTGGGGTCTTTTCAGTCCATGGGCCTCAAAGAGTCAGATGCAACTAATACATACACATACCTTTTGTATACATGGGGAAGACTCAGGAAGACAGGGTGACTCCTCCCCAGCATGGCAGAAGCCCTCACCTTAAGTATCATCTTTAGCTAAACACAGAAGACATTGAGGGTAGAAGTTTAGTTAAGGGAAGTTAGGTGGCAGAGTGGTAAAGAATCTGCCTACCATTCAAGAGACATGGGTTTGATCCCTGGGTCAATCCCCTGGAGAGGGAAATGGCAACCCACTCCATTCTTGCCTGTAAAATTCCATGGATCCTGGAGGCCTAACCCCATAGGCTTGCAAAAGAATCAGACAGAATTTAGTGAGTAAACAACAACAAAAGTTGATATGTATATGTAAGTTGTTAGTGATAAGATCATCTCCCTCTTCCTGGTATAGCCAAGGAGACACCTTTACAAAAGGAGATTTCCCTTGTATATGTAAATGTCCCTTACAAAAGGCTGACTATTTCCCAGTTTTCAAAGCTTCCTCTGTGCCTACAATTTCTTAAAAATAATCAGCCTAAAATAATCTTTATGCCAAAGAGACATATTTGGGGGTGGCAAATTCTACTCCCCTATATCATAATCATAATTTAAAATAGTAGGTTTGATGTGTTTTCAAAAAAAAAACAAAAACATGTTAAATTAATACTTTTCTATTTCTACTCAGTTCTTAGGTTTAAAGTATAATTTAAAGTTCTTATTTGTAGACCAAAATTATCTCACATGTCATTTGCCAGCCCTAATATGCTTTCAGCTGTACTAGATATAATAAACAGACATGGAAAATTTAAAACAGTTAATGGAGGACTTAAAAAAATTATATAAGATTATATACTTTATTTATTTAACCAATCAGGGGAATTCCCTGGCAAGCCAGTGGTTAGGAATCTGCTCCCTCACTATCAAGGGCCTGGGATCAACCTCTAGTTGGAGAACTAAGATCCCACAAGACATGCAGTGAGGCCAAAAGTTAATAATAAATTTTTAAAAGTAAATAAAAATTTAACCAATCATAATTATCAGTACAACCTCAATATGTTTATTCTCTTCTTGAGAAAGAAAAATGTTTTTCTCTGTTCTCTTAGATTTACTAATCAGAGACTTTTGTATTAGGCTGACCAAAACCAAAATAAAACAAAACCCAAGGGCTTTCCTGGTGGTCCAGTGGTTAAAAAACTGCCTTGCAAAAAAAAAAAAAAGAAAAAAAAAAAAAAAAAACACTGCCTTGCAATGCAGGGGACATAGGTTCAATCCCTGATCCAGGAAGATCTCATATGTTTCAGAGCAACTAAACCTGTGCACCACTGAAACGGGAATCTGAGTTCTTGTTCATGGAGAAGTTCATGAACATGCAAACCCTCACCCAAGCAGAGTTTATATTAAAGGAGAGAGAAGCATAAAGCTCCCAGAACAGACACTGAGAAGAGGTGACATGACCCCAAAAAGGTGGCTTAAAACTGAACATTCAGAAAAAAAGATCATGGCATACACTCCCATCACTTCATAGCAAATAGATGGGGGAACAATGGAAATAGTGACAGACTTTATTTTCTTGGGCTCCAAAATAACTGCAGATGGTGACTGCAGCCATGAAATTAAAAGACACTTGCTCCTTGGAAGAAAAGCCATGCCAAACTAAGATGGGAATCTGAGTTCTTGTCTGGAGAATGGAATCCATAAACAGGCAACATTCACAGTAGCAAACAAATAGGATTTATTAAAGCAGAGGAAAGTACAAAGCTCTCAGCATAGTTACTGAGAGGGGATAAAGAGTCCCCCCAGGGTGGGACTTACAGCAGTTTTTACATCCTTCCTTAAATCACAGTATTTCTAACCAGTTAATTTAAAGATAAAGATACTTAACATCTTTATGCCTTCTCTTGATCCTTGGATTAAGTCACCACCCTTTTTCATACCCTCTGGCCATTTTACCATAGGCCAAATGTTTGGGGTTATGAACTAGAGATAAAATTGCCAAAATCCATTGGATCATCTAATGGATTTTCCAGTAGTCATGTCTGAATGTGACAGTTGGACTATAAAGAAAGCTGAGTGCCAATGAATTGATGCTTCTAACTGTGGAATGATTCTGAGACTCTCAAGAGTCTCTTGGACAGCAAGGAGATCCAACCAGTCCATCCTAAAGGAAATCGGTCCTGAATAGTCACTGGAAGGACTGAGGCTAAAGCTGAAACTCCAATATTCTGGTCACTGGATGTGAAGAACTGACTCATTGGAAAATATCCTGATGTTGGGAAAGATTGAAGGCAGGAGGAGAAGGGGAGGACAGAGGATGAGATGGTTGGATGGAATCACCAACTCAATGGACATGAGTTTGAGTAAACTCTGGGAGTTGGTGATGGACAAGGAAGCTTGGTGAGCTGCAGTCCATGGGGTCACAAAGAGTCAGACATGACTGAGCAACTGAACTAAACTGAACTGATTGGATCATCCAAAAAGCAAGAGAATTCCCGAAAAACAGCTACTTGTCCTTTATTGACTACACCAAAGAGTTTGACTGCGTGGATCAAAACAAACTGTGGAAAATTCTTAAAGAAAAAAAAGTCAGGAAATTGGAACAAAGGGTATAGTTTTAGGTTAATGGAGTGAGATGTTTGTATGAGAGAAAGAGTTGGAATTAAAAAAGAACTGGAGTCTCATCCCTACCATGACAGCCTAGCAATTTCTCAGTCAGTTATTTCAGTCACTCAGTCATGTTTGACTCTTCGACCCCATGAACTGCAACACACCAGGCTTCCCTGTCTATCAACAACTCCTGGAGCTGGCTCAAACTCATGTCTGTTGAAGCGATGATGCCATCCAACCTTCTCATCCTCTGTCATGCCCTTCTCCTCCTTCCTTCAGTCTTTCTCAGCATCAGGGTCTTTTCCAATGAGTCAGTTCTTTGCATCAAGTGGCCAAAGTATTAGACATCTACCTCACCACAATTATTGAGTCTGTGCTCTAGAGCCTGGGAACAGCAACTGCTGAGACCACATGCAACAACTACTGAAGGCTGAGTGCCCTAGAGCCCATGCTCCACAACTAGAGAAAGATGCTCCACAACTAGAGAAAGCCCCCTTCTGCAAGGAAGACCCATCACAGCCATAAATAAATAAATATATATATATTTAAAACCCCCAAACAGATTAACAAGTGAAAAGAATAAAGTATTTTTATATGTGTAAGATAGCAAGCAAATGAAGTTGCTTCCTAAGCAGCTAAAGAATGAGTAGATTTCTAGGGCAGGAGGAGAAGGGGATGACAGAGGATGAGATGGCTGGATGGCATCACTGACTCCATGGACATGAGTTTGAGTAAATTCCGGGAGTTGATGATGGACAGGGAGGCCTAGCATGTGTGCTTCATGGGGTCACAAAGAGTCAGACACGACTGAGTGACTGAACTGAACTGAAAGAAAATTTGTGATGACGTTTGTTTATATAGATTCTAGTGTTTTTCTTCTTTGTTTCTATACTCATGGCTATAAAACTCTCCCAGAGAACAGTTTTATGGAAGCTTCACTTGCAAATGTTTCTGCTTTTAATAAGTTAAAGGAAACACTGAAAAGGCTTCTTTCTGTGTGTGATTGATCTCTAATGTCTTTAATTTAAAACTATTTGTAAATAATAATTTGATAAATTAAACATCAAAGAATACAAGAGTTTTTACCAATCTCATGTTCTGCTGCTTGCCACTTGAAAGCTAATGCTCAAGAGACAGTTGTTGGTAGGAGAAGAAAGGTTGCTTTATTTAGGAGTCTGGCAAGCTGGAAGAAGGCAGAGTTGTGTCCAGGAACCAGTGCTAAAGATTCTGCTCCACCATGAAAGTTTTTAAAGGGAGAAAGGGGGAGTTTATCACAGAGAATCATTTGGGGTGGGGATCAGAGTCTTTGTTATTGTCCACTCTGTGCCATCTTCTTTCTGATTGATTGGTGGTGAGATAACAGGGTGGTATTCTAGGAATCTTCTGCTCACCTGAAGTTACAGTTCTCCACCTGGTGGGGCCATAGTTTCTGCAGAAGAACTCAAAGATATTGTTATATATATTACTTGAGGAGGAACCAGGTTTTACTTTATCACTGCACTATTATTTCTTGATTGCTCTTCCTTTGTTTCTGCATTCCCTCACTCTTCTGGTTAGCAATTGTTTGAATCTCTCTTTGGAACTCAGGGAAGGTCAAAGAAGCTGAATGAAATCTATTTCCTACAAATAAGAAATTGGGAACATGAACAGGATTTGTACCTGGTAGGACCCCACAAGGTCCTAGTTGGTGTCAGAGTCATAAAGTTATTGCATTCCAGAAAGGTTGCACTTGCAAAATTGCATTAATAGAGCTTCTGCTTCCCAAGATCTTACCAAAGAGCACTTTGCAATCCATAGAAATTGGAAAAATAAAACAGACAATAAAATAAAATGGAATCCATGTTCTCTAGCAATATTGTGGTTAGTAGAAAAGAGTAAAAATGGAAATGTAATTCCCATTTCTGATACAAGGATACTCTTCTCAGAAATTGTAGTTTTTAGTGTCTCAAAGAATAAAGAAATGAAACAATTGTCATTTATAAACTTGGAAACAAGTTATTTTAGTGATGCCAGATGGCTACATGGAGAGAAGGAAGGCTCTCAAAATATTACACCTTGTGACAAGCAATCTTATGTGAAACATACAAATACATTTTTCCAATGAGTGTATAGCAGATCTTCTTTCCTTTCTTTTATTCACCTCTTCATTTAATTTTTCTTCTTCTTCTCTCTCTCCCCCACCTTTTTTTTTTTAATAAGCAACATTTATTTCATAAACTTAAATTTCTTGAAGCATCATAAAAAAATAAAATAAAATACTGGGGTGGGGGCAGGAGTGAAGGAATCGAGAGTCATCTTGATTGCTAACTTGTTTGTTAACTGTTCTCTCAAAGAAAAGTAAACATTTATGTATCTTCATAATGGAAGATGGTTTCAGGACTTGGAGAAAACCTTCATGGATGTTAGGCTCCTACCCTCCTATAGGGACTGGGAGATATGAATAGAAGCTCTATCTTCCTTGATTGTTACATTTCAAAGGGATAATTCTTAACTCCTGGAAAGAGTCCTGGGTATAAAACTGTTAAAAGTTTGAGCTGGAAGGTTGACATCTCAAAGGGTCAGAGTAAGTATTTACAAATGCAAGTTTTCTAAAGTAAATGCTCTATGGAAAGGGAAGTCAGATGCCTACAGTCAGGAACAAATGTGTCTATGGTGTCATCAGACTGGAGGGAACACTGAGTACATCTTATGTTCTTTTTCTTTTTTGCTGCTCTCACAGGACCGTGCACAAAACCTAAATGAACGGCGAACCACCACCACCACCCTCACAGTGGACGTTCTGGATGGAGATGACCTGGGTCCAATGTTTCTTCCATGTGTCCTCGTGCCAAACACTCGTGACTGTCGCCCACTCACCTATCAAGCTGCCATACCTGAGCTGAGAACTCCAGTAAGCATACTCTCATCTTTTCCTCTTCACTTCCACCTCTGTGACCCCAATGAGATCCTGTTCAAATATTTTGAACACATATGTGGTGAAAATAGTATGCTTTTCTAGATGGATATTGGAAAATAGTTTATGTCCAAAACCATTTTGAGACAGTATGGGTAAATTTTTGGTCATAATGTCTAATTATATCATTGAAGGAATGTCATGAAGCAACATGGCAGAGGGAGAAATGGCTGGATAGCATCACCAACTTAATGGACATGAATTTGTGCAGACTCCAGGAAATAGTGAAGGACAGGGAAGTCTAGTATGCTTCAGTCCATGGGGTCACAAATAGACACAGTTTAGCGAGTGATCAACAACAACCTGAAATAACAGCCCATTTGACTCTGATTTTTTTTTTCCATGTATAAAGCATAACAAAGATCAGTTGACATCATATACTTGGAAACCCCAAGAAATAACTCCATCATTTTCTTAAATTCACTTGTCAACATTCAACCCTAAGTCAGAGGACACATATATTAACAGCATGCCCTTTTGTCTTTTAGAATCCTGATATATTATTGGAGATTATGCTTGGCTGTTTGGAGGGGGAACTAATGAATCCTGAATGTAAATATTTATTCATTAAAGATGTATTTTAGAGAAATAAAAAGTTAAGTCATGTGTACATATTTTCTATATTCAATTCTTCATTTAAAAAAATTCTAATAAACCTATAAATTTGCATCAGCCTAAAATTCACACCATAGACCTGCCTGGGTGATAAGTATACATATCTAAGAATAAAAGTTTTGAGGCTAATAGATATTCTGTGTGTGTACACATGTGTGCTCAGTCATGTCCCACTCTTTGGACCCCATGAACTGTAGCCTGCCAGGCTCCTCTGTCCATAGAATTCTCTAGTCATGAATACTGGAGTGAGTTGCCATTTCCTGCTCCATAGGATCTTCCCAACCCAGGGATTGGACCTTTGTCTCTTGTGTCTCCTGCCTTGGCAGGCAGATTTTTTACCACTGTGCCACCTGGTAAGCCCAATAGATATCCCACTTAGGCTAAAATATCAGTTTCTTCCTTAAATGTAAAAAAAAAAAAAAAAAAATCTCTTTTAGAGCAGTCAAATTCCTAGGAGTCAACTATTCGATTAGTTTTTGCTGTTCCTATGAAAAGTATTTAGGCTTCTGGGTTAGTAATATGGCTAGTGATATCAGAATTTGTTGTGAGATATTTGATTTTTTTTCTGACATTTGAGAAGTGCAGTTTGAAGGATCTTCTCTGTAGTTTAACTTGTTTTCTTTTTTTTAAAGTATAGAACACAGATTACTTCTAAGTGTAAATTAGATTGCATTCCAGTCACTTTAAATAGTTCTTACCAAATATTTTACCAATTACTTGATCCAATATATTACCCACTTGCTTTACTAGCAATAGCTCTTAAATGGTTGAAAACCACTTTTGTGTTTGCTGGAATAAATGATTGATTACTGGTCTAGTTGGTTTACATGAAAAAAAAAAAAACCTAAAAAATGGATAAACCTTATGATGTGCACTGAGTGAAGAAAATAACATTATTTTTAAGCTGAGTGGAGGAATTTTGCAGACAGAAAGGCTAATGGAAAGTTTGTGTAGACAAGCATTTATAGGTTACCTAAAGTTGTAGGTCATGATATTATTTTGTTGAATATTAGTGAGAAGACTTAATGATGTGAACATTGAACTTTTCTTTGAAAGGCTTAATTGAAATCATGACAAAAATATTTTTAGTATTAATCTATTTTTCTGAGTTAATTTAAGTAGCTGGTATATCAATGAGATCCCAAGAGAAGGGGAATACTGACCTAATAAGACTAAAATCAATGAACCAGTGTGATGAATGTTTAACAGTACTTGATGTAATGAGAGAAGTAAAGACAGAGGTTACTGCTTGAGAAGCAAAGTGTATTGACTTTCTAAGGATCTTTGAGCATCATTTCCTCTTTGCTCCAGCTTATAGACTAAGCATCTCTAATTCCTATGCCATTTCACGCTAGAGATAAAGCCATGTTCCAGATTTGTGATAAATGATAATAATGACTAATGACTATTTAGATTGTTTGGTTTGTCATGAACTGTGCTAAATTCTGCAAACATGTGAACTTAAATCCTTTCAGATAGTTACCACTGTAGTGGTCATTTTATAAAGGAGATCTCTGGGATACAGAATTTAAGTGACTTAGCTTTATATAGCTAATAAATTAACAGTATTTTCTTTTGAAATCATATATCTTGAATTAAAGGATATTCTATAAATCACAGAATGACCAAACCTTGTTCTTCATCATTGTTTTTAACAGATCAATCCGTTCTTGAACATTCTGTGAAACAAGAAGTTTAGTTTTACAGATTTAAATACTTATAGCAAATATTTATTCATCAAACATTATATTTTTCTTGGCATGTAGAAAAATTAGATATGTTTACTTGCAAAATTAGGCACTTATTCTAGTTATTGATCACTGCATAACAAAGCACCAAAATTTAGTGGCTGCAAATTGCAATCTTTAAATTTGTTCATAAAACCACAATTCTGGCAGACCTGAGGGATTACCTCATTCCTGCTCTACACAGCATCAGCTAGGACATTTTGGCTAAGGGCTGTGTGTGTGTGTTTTCTGTCATTTTAGTCATGTCTGAGTCTTTGCAACACTATGGACTGTAGACCACCAGGCCCATCTGTCCATGGGATTCTCCAGGCAAGTTTGCTGAAGTGGGTTACCATGCCCTCCTCCAGGGGATCTTCCTGAGCCAGGGATTGAACCCGCATCACTTATGCCTCCTACATTGATAGTCAGGTTCTTCATTGCTAGCACCATCTGGGAAGGCCAAGGGCTGGGTACCACTTTCCAAATAGTAAACTTAGCAAGTTGATTCTAGCTGTGGTCTCCAGCTCAGTGAGGGCTGTGAGCTGGAGGCTTCATTTCCACTCCATGTAGGTTTTTCCTGGGCTATTTGAGCTTCCTCATATCAAGGTGCTGGCTTCTAAGAAGAAGCTTCCCAAAACAATTAGACAGAATGTTTATGAACTAGACTTGTATTTTGCAGGGTCACTTCTGCTGTAGTCAAAGCTCTGCCAGATTCAGGTAGTAGAAGTATATGCTATGTTCTAATGGGAAGACTGTAGAAGTCATCCTGTACAAAGAACATAAGGGAAAGGGCATTTTACTGTCACCATCGTAGGAAAACAAAATCAGCTATAGTAATGGCATCAGGTTTCATGTGCTCTTTTATATGCCATTTTGGATCCACTCTGGATCCCTAGGGTCAAGAAGTGTAGCTAGTTTTTAAGCTTCACATTCAAATTGCTAAGTTTATGTCTGTATTTTTGTCTTTCTTCTTCTTTTTTTTTTTTCTATTTTTCTTTGCTATTTCCATGTTGTGCTAAAATTTCTAGAATTTCAATAAATAAGATCTTATATACAGAGCAAGAGGACTAACTATTTATGTCAGCTAAACAGGACATGATGACTCTAATTACATGCTTGCTGTTCCTTTCCTGAACTAATTCTTCAAATTTTGAAAGCTTGACACCTGCTTACCTTCTGGGTTGAGTGAAATTTTCTAATTTTCTCAGTGGTATTCCTGACTTGAGAAACCATCCTTAGTTCTACTACCATGCATGCAGACTTTATCAGCTCAGAAAAAATTTAAAAGGTAGTCTAGTAGAGTGTTTATCCCATGAACAAAGATATAATAAAAAATAATATGAATTTGATGTCTCAGGGGCACTAAAGCAATTTGCAGCCCTGAGTTAGTTATGGTATATTTACTAATTAGGTAAATAGCCACTGAACCCTGTTCTGTTTAGTCACTAAGTTGTGCCCAACTCTTTTGGTACTCCATGGATGGTAGCCTGCCAGGCTCCTCAGTCTATGGGACTTCCCGGGTAAGAATACTGGATTGAATTGCCATTTCCTTCTCCAGAGGATCTTCCTAACCCAGGGACTGAACCCATGTTGCGTGCACGAGCAAGCAGATGCTTTCTGATGGTGACCCAGTATATGCTAAACTCTATTTTAATAGAGAAGACATAAACGTGGATGAGATAAAATTCTTCTCATAGTATACATTTATTCTTATTTTCTGAATCTCTTAAAGTTGTTATGCCTATGTGGTTGACGATTTCTAGTATTATGGAAAACTGCAGAATTTGTAGAGTGTAGGGTCATGGCTCAATGTCTCGATTTTTTATTAAAGACAAAGACAGTAAATCCTTACATATTTTTTTTCAGTGTTGAACAGTTGCATACACTTTGGCTAGTTGGATTTATTGCTGAGGAAATTGTCCCTGGTTCAGTTCAGTTCATTCAGTTCGATCGCTCAGGCATGTGCTACTCTTTGCAACCCCATGGACTGCAGCATGCCAGGCCTCCCTGTCCATCACCAACTCCTGGAGTTTACCAAACTCATGGCCATTGAGTTGGTGATGCCATCCAACCGTCTCATCCTCTGTTGTCCCCTTCTCCTCCTGCCTTCAATCTTTTCCAGCATGAAGGTCTTTTCAAATGAGTCAGTTCTTTGCATCAGGTGGTCAAAGTATTGGAGTTTCAGCTGCAGCCTCAGTCCTTCCAATGAATATTCAGGACTGATTTCCTTTAGGATGGACTGGTTGGATCTCCTTGCAGTCCAAGGGACTCTCAAGAGTCTTCTTCAACACCACAGTTCAGAAGCATCAATTTTTCAGAACTCACCTTTCTTTAAACTCCAACTCTCACATCCACACATGACCACTGCAAAAACCATAGCTTTGACTAGACAGACTTTTGTTGGCAAAGTAATGTCTCTGCTTTTTAATATACTGTCTAGGTTGGTCATAACATTTCTAACAAGGAGCAAGCATCTTTTAATTTCATGACTGCAGTCACCATCTGCAGTGATTTTGGAGCCCCCCCAAAATAAAATCTGTCACTGATTCCATTGTTTCCCCATCTATTTGCCATGAAGGGATAGGACCAGATGCCATGATCTTAGTTTTCTGAATGTTGAGTTTTAAGCCAACTTTTTCACTCTCCTCTTTCACTTTCATCAGGAGGCTCTTTAGTTCCTCTTCGCTTTATGCTGTAAGTGTCATCTGCATATCTGAGGTTATTGATATTTCTCCCAGCAATCTTTATTCAAGCATGTGCTTTATCCATTCCAGCATTTCTGTACTCTGCATATAAGTTAAATAAGCAGGGTGACAATATACAGTCTTGACATACTCCTTTCCTGATTTGGAACCAGTCTGTTGTTCTAACTGTTGCTTTCTGACCTGCATACAGATTTCTCAAGAGGCAGGTCAGGTGGTCTGGTATTCCCATCTCTTTCAGAATTTTCCACAGTTTGTTGTGATTCACACAAAGGTTTTGGTGTAGTCAATAAAGCAGAAGTAGATGTTTTTATGGAACTCTCTTGCTTTTTTGATGATCCAGCAGATGTTGGCAATTTGATCTCTGGTTCCTCTGCCTGTTCTAAATCCATCTTGAACATACATAATTTCATGGTTCATGTAGTGTTGAAGGCTGGCTTGAAGAATTTTGAGCATTGCTTTGCTAGTGTGTGAGATGAGTGCAGTTGTGCAATAGTTGAGCATTCTTTGGCATTGCCTTTCTTTGGGACTGGAATGAAAACTGACCTTTTCCAGTCCTGTGGCCACTGCTGAGTTTTCCAAATTTGCTGGTATATTGGATGTAGCTCTTTCACAGCATCATCTTTTAGGATTTGAAATAGGTCAACTGGAATTCCATCACCTCCACTAATTTGTAGTTATACTTCCTAAGGTCCAGTTGACTTCTCATTCCAGGTTGTCTGGCTCTAGGTGAGTGATCACACTATCATGATTATCTGGGTTATGAAGAGCTTTTTTGTATAGTTCTGTGTATTCTTGCCACCTCTTCTTAATATCTTCTGCTCCTGTTAGTTCCATATCATTTCTGTCCTTTATTGTGCCCATCTTTGCATGAACTATTCCCTTGGTATCTCTAATTTTCTTGAAGAGATCTATAGTCTTTCCCATTCTATTGTTTTCCCCTTATTTCTTTGCATTGATCAACGAGGAAGACTTTCTTATCTCTCCTTGCAATTCTTTGGAACTCTGCATTCAAGTGGGTATATTTTTCCTTTTCTCCTTTCCCTTTTGTTTCTTTTCTTTTTATTTTTTTTTCCTTATTTTATTTTATTTTTTCATTCCCATTTATTTTTATTAGTTGGAGGCTAATTACTTTACAATATTGTAGTGGTTTTTGCCATACATTGACATGAATCGGCCATGGATTTACATGTGTTCCCCATCCCGATCCTCTCTCCCGCCTCTCTCTCTGTCCCATCCCTCTGGGTCTTCCCCCATTATACAGAGTGAAGTAAGCCAGAAAGATAAAGACCAATATAGCATACTAATGCTTCTTTTCTTTTAACAGCTGTTCATAAGGCCTCCTCAGAAAACCATTTTCCCTTTTTGCATTTCTTTTTTGGGGAAGGTCTTGATCCCTGCCTCCTGTGAAATGTCATAAACCTCTGTTCTTAGTTCTTTAGACACTCTATCAGATCTAATCCCTTGAATCTATTAGTCACTTCTACTGTATAATCATAAGGATTTGATTTAGGTCATACCTGAATGGTCTAGTGATTTTTCCCACTTTCTTCAATTTAAGTCTGAATTTGGTAATAAGGAGTTCGTGATCTGAGCCACAGTTCTACTCTGGTCTTGCTTTTGCTGACTGTATAGACATTATCCAGCTTTGGTTGCAAAGAATAGAATCCATCTGATTTCAGTATTGACCATCTGGTGATGTTCATGTATAGAGTCTTCTCTTGTGTTGTGGGAACAGGGTATTTGCTATGAGCAGTGTGTTCTCTTGGCAATACTCTTTTAATCTTTGCCCTACTTCATTCTGTACTCCAAGGCCAAATTTGCCTCTTACTCCAGGTATTTCTTGACTTCCTACTTGCGCATTCCAGTCCCTTATAATGAAAAGGACATCTTTTTTTGAGCATTTGTTCTAGAAGGTCTTGTAGATCTTCATAGAACTGTTCAACTTTAGCTTCTTCAGCATTGCTGGTTGGGGCATAGACTTGGATTATTGTGATACAGAAAGATTTGCCTTGGAAACAAACAGAGATCATTCTGTCCTTTTTGAAACTGCATCCAACTACTGCATTTTGGACTCTTGTTGACCATGATGGCTATTCCATTTCTTCTAAGGGATTCTTGCCTGCTGTAGCAGATGTAATGGTCATCTGAGTTAAATTCACCCATTCCAGTCCATTTTAGTTTGCTGATACCTAAAATGTCGATGTTCACTCTTGCCATCTCCTTTTTGACCACTTCCAATTTGCCTAGATTCATCAACCTAACATTCCAAGTTCCTATGCAATATTGCTATTTGCAGCATCAGACTTTACTTCCATCACCAGTCACATCCACAACTGCGTGTTGTTTTTGCTTTGGCTCTGCCTCTTCATTCTTTCTGGAATTATTACTCCACTTATTTCTAGTAGTATATTGGGCACCTACTGACCAGGGGAGTTCATCTTTCAATGTCCTATCTTTTTTGCTTTTTTTCATACTGTTCTTGGGGTTCTCAAGGCAAGAATACTGAAGTGGTTTGCCTTTCCCTTCCCCAGTGGCCCACGTTTTGTCAGAAATGATTAGGAATACTATATGGTTTAGAGATACCAAATGGTTAGAAATACCATAATATTAATGTAATAATATTGACATATTAACTGTGTGTTTAGTATATATATATTTTCTTTTATGTATTGTGTCATGCGGTGTTCAGCATTTTGGCATTAGTTGCTTACCAGATTTAGTCATTTAGTGTCAGGGAATGTTTGACGGGAGGATTCCTACGTGCTGTCTCTCATGAGTCCTCTGTCCCTCTTCAAGCGGAACAGCAGCTGCTCCCAGGGACTGAGGTCATTGTGTGAGGCAGGCTTGGGTCTCCTTTAGTAACATTCTCTTTAGGACAAAATGCTTAGTCTCGTTCCCCTTTCTTGAGATATGGATTGTCTCCTGACCTTGTGACTAACATTACTCCTCTGTTCCCTTGGTAACCGTTGCAGTATGTTTGGTTTGCTGAACTCTATCATTCCTGAAAGAAGTTTCTTGTACTGCAGCCTGTATATACTCATAAAAATCATTAAAGCACCTTTGTTTCATTAGAGCTTAGGTCCCCGGGTCTTTTTTTGTCTCTCTCTCTCTCTCTCTCTCTCTCTCTCTCTATCTTTTTCTGGCTGACTTTCTGGAGCGTGGAGACCCGTCGTGCTCACTTTTCTGCCCGGGCTTGTAAGACCCCCTCGAGAGGGTGCCTGGTACCTTGGTGAGTGATGCAAGCCCTGTGTCAAGGACAATATTGGTCCTCTGTGTAAACCAAGGGATATCAGCCTCCTTCTCTCTTTACTTTCTTATCGTCGACTCCATACCACCAGGTTCTGGCCCATTAAAGGACCCCAACAATCTAGTAGCTAGAATCCATACTTTAATGAATTCTTCCCCATCCTTGTTTAAAGTCTTGGGTTATGTCCCAAGACTATCTTACCACAAATGCTTCCATTATAATCTCTGTCATAAAGAACTCTACTTTTCATGTAACTGTCAAGGAGAGCTCTACTACTTTATTTATGCTGCTCTCCCCTTCCAGGGAAGCTTTCTCAATTATTACAAGAGTGGTGGTGATTTCCAGTGATGTATGACACTTATAATTTCCTGTTGGCTCATACTCATTAAATGTGTTACAATCTGTGAAGTCTCTCCTCTCTTGTCTTTTATGAAATTACTGGTTCTTCTCCACTTGATGGCCATAGATTTCTCCTCTGAAATCTTTGGATTTTTTTCCCCCCCTAAAAAGTATCTCTGTGCTTGGATTTATTTATTTATTCTTAAATCTTTGAAATATTTCAAATTTATATCTTCTGAAGCTTCCCCTCCCCACTTTTTACTGTAGTTTTCACTGAGATTCATTAAGCCTACACCATTGTGTTCTTCCTCTTTGAGCAAAGAATGAGTTCTTTTTTCTCTGATTGTATGTTGTAGAAGCATTTTCTGACCTGAAATCTCTCCTGACTTCCAAGCTTACATTTCTCAGTTTTTCTGGATAGTTTTCCTATACACCCGACAGATGCCTCATTATCCTCTCTAGTACATTCTGATGCATCCACACCTACTCTCTTGTTACTTGTGAGGTCTTGGTTGATTTGGACCTAGACTTCATTGACCCCTGCACCTCAGCTCAATCTCCAAAGATATTCTCTGTGTTATCTATGAAATTTTACTTCATTATGTTTGATGTCTAGTTTACTACCAAAAAGATATTCCCTGGAGCTCAGATGGTAAAGAATCTGCCTGCAATCCAGGAGACCTGGGTTCGACCCCTGGGTCAAGAAGATCCTCTGGAGAAGGGAATGACAACCCACTCCAGTATTCTTGCCTGGAGAATCCCATGGACAGAAGAGCCTGGCGGGCTACAGTTCATAGGGTCACAAAGAGTCAGACACGACTGAGCAACTAACACTGCTCCACTGCTGCTTATTGCCAAAATACCCCTTAAAGTCGTACCCTCAACTCTGGACCCATAAAATTAGAATACCATTCTGATATGTTCTTTCACTCTTTAAATAAAGTTTCAATATTTTCCACCATATGCCAAATGAGTTTCAAAAATTTTAAGTATAGTCTTTAAAACTTTACATCTGACCATTTTCATTCTCTTCTAAATCACATAAAGCAATCTCTCCAGAAATAGATATCTGCATATAACTTGGATTTCTCTGAGAATTAACCTCTCTTTTCTCCACTTTGTTTCATATATTAAACTTAAAGCTTTTATTCAAGCTTCATCAATAATATGCAATAATAGGTCCTTAAAATTGATTTTCTCTGTTATCTGCATGTGTTTCTATCATAAGCACTGAGTTCCCCATTGTGTTGCAGTCATTCACCCTCTTCTCTTTCACTGGTATATTAGCTCTTCAATTTCCCACTTATTATTATATCTTAAGCATAACCCATTCTTTTCACATAGTAAATGTTCAGAAATTATTTGAAGTGAATTAAAATTTCAAGTCTTCTTGAGAGTCCCTTGGACTGCAAGGAAATCCAACCAGTCCATCCTAAAGGAGATCAGTCCTGGGTGTTCATTGGAAGGACTGATGCTGAAGCTGAAACTCCAGTACTTTGGCCACCTCATGCGAAGAGCTGACTCATTGGAAAAGACCCTGATGCTGGGAGGGATTGGGGGCTGGAGGAGAAGAGAACGATAGGGGATGAGATGGCTGGATGGCATCACTGACTCGATGGACATGAGTTTGAGTAATCTCCGGGAGTTAGTGATGGACAGGGAGGCCTGGCGTGCTGAGATTCATGGGGTCACAAAGAATTGGACATGACTGAGCAGCTGAATTGAACTGAACTGAAAATTTCAAGAAACACATATTGTACACTGAGAAGATACTGGATATAAACAGGAATAAACATGGCTTCTGCCTTCTCACTCACAATGAGAGTTTATCATAAGCATGCATATGTAAAGAATATATATTTAATATAAATATGTTTTATCCAAATATTAGCTTATTAACCATGGTATATATATATATATATATATATATGTGTGTGTGTGTGTGTGTGTGTGTGTGTGTGTGCATATATATTATATATATATATATAAAATCTTTTAATACACTTTTAAAGTTTTCCAATTAGAATTGCAAGCATATTATATTTGACCATTGTCTAATCAAGTAGGAATCTAATAGGTAGTCTGGATAGAGTAAGCATATGTCACAATTACCATAGAGAGGTATTATAGTTGTTTACAGTCGTTGTCCCAGCACATTGTTTGCAATGCTTCCTTCTCATTTCAGTAATGTTTCAAATATTAAATTATATCCTTCTTAGCCTTTAGGCCAATTATTCTCAAACTGAGTCCTACAGAGCTCTTTTAGTGCCAGCAAAGTGATGAAAAAAGAAGGAAACAATTGGCAACTCTCAAACTGCCTATAATAATCTTTTAATGAGAAGACTGTCAAAGTAGATTGAAGGCAAAAATGATAAATAATATATCTTGGTCAAAATATTGCATTTTCTGCCAATTTATTTCCTCCCATCAACAGTCACACCTATAGGTCACTAGTAGAAAATTATCAAAGAAACTTCAGAATTAAGTTGGGGAAACAATAGCTAAACACCAAACAAATAAAAACTGGAATTCTAGAGTGAAAGTATATTATTGTATTATGGTAATTCTGAAAGGTTATGTGCAATTATAAGAGAGAAAAGGAATCGTTCACTTTTTTCCTCCTTGGTCAAACTTCATGTTTGAATAGACTCAACTGTATATAACTCCAGTTATAGACAATGTGAAAATATGTTTAATTGTGGAGCAGTTAACGAATAAGAAATAATCAGGGGAATTGTTTATTAATATTAAAGGGACAAAGTCATGATTCTTCCCAATAATAAGACAGAAGTCTAACTTTTCTTGCTGAAGAATTTGTTTAAAATATTATTTCAAATTAGCATAGTAGATATGTTTTCGTATGAAATGCTGAAAAAGAGAAAAGACACAAAGTCATTTGACTTGGACTTGATGTTGATAATTTCATAAGCATTTATTCTTGAACTATCTGATGGCTTACTAAATTATGTAGAAATACTTTGCAAAGTTGTTTCTTATAACAATGTAAGGGAATTTGTTAGAACTCAAAGTACAGGTTGAAGACTGTGTGATGGGAATGTTGCTTACTGTTTCAAAACAGTTTAGGTTTCTTATCTATAAAGTGGGGATCATACTGTCTAATATATGGGATTTTTGTGAACACTACCAAAGATTTGTAAAGCACACTTAAATTGTTCCTAGCAAATACTAAGGATTTAATAATATTTTGCTATTTCTATTATTATTGTCATTTCCTGTGGAACTTCATCATCTGGCTGAGTATTTACTCAGAAACTCATGGGAGGAAGTGGCTGTTTCAAATTCATTTTTAATTGAATTACTTTTTAACTGAAATCCCAGCTTTAAAAAATGTTATATACATTGATAGTCCTAATTTATTCTTATTGTGCTACTCCTAATTAATTCAGCATGACTTTGGTTCTTTAAAAAAAAAAAATGTAATACCTGGAATTCCCTGTTGGCCCACTGGTTAGGACTCAGCAGATAGCCTTTGACTGTGCAGATCACAACAAACTGTGGAAAATTCTTAAAGAGATGGGAATACCAGACTGCATTACCTACCTCCTGAGAAACCTGTATAGAGGGCAAGAGGCAACACTTAGAACTGGACATGGAACTATGGACTGGTTCCAAGTTGGGGAAGGAGTACATCAAGGTTATAATTTGCCACCCTGATAATTTAATGTATATACAGAGTACATCATGTGAAATGCTGGGCTGGATGAAGCATAAGCTGAAATCAAGATTGCCAAGAGAAATATCAATAACCTTAGATATGCAGATGACACCACTCTTATGGCAGAAAGTGAAGAGGAACTAAAGAGCTTCTTGATGAAGGTGAAAGAGGAGAGTGAAAAAGCTGGCTTAGTTCAAAAAACTAAGATCTTGGCATCTGGTCCCATCACTTCATGGCAAATAGATGGGGGATAAATGGAAACATTGACAGACTTTATTTCCTTGGGCTTCAAACTCACTGCAGATGGTGACTTCAGCCATGAAATTAAAAGATGCTTGCTCCTTGGAAGAAAAGCTATTACAAAGCTAGACAGTGTATTTAAAAGCAGAGACATCACTTTGCTGATAGATGTCCGTCTAGTTAAAGCTATGGTTTTTCCAGCAGTCATGTATGGATGTGAGAGTTGGAGCAAAAAGAAGACTTAGTGCCAAAGAATTGATACTTTTGAACTATGGAGCTGAAGAAGACTCCTGAGAGTCCCTTAGACTGCAAGAAGATCAAAACAGTCTACCCTAAAGGAGATCTGATCCTGAATATTCATTGGAAGGACTGATGCTGAGGCTGAACTTCCAATACTTTGGCCACTTGATGCAAAGATCCAACTCATTAGAAAGACCCTGATGGTGGTAAAGAGTGAAGGCAGGAGGAGAAGGGGATGACAGAGGATGAGATAGTTGGATGCCATCACTTACTGAATGGACATGAGTTTGAGAAAACTCCAAGAGATAGTGAAGGATAAGGAAGCACTGGCATGCTTCAGTTCATGGGGTCATAAAGAGTTGGACACAACTGAGTAACTAAACAACAGCAACTTTCATTGCTGTGGTCTTGGATTCAATCTCTGGTTGGGGACTAAGATCCCATAAGCTGTGTGGCACTGCTGACAAAACCAAACCAAAAATGTGATACCTTTACTGAGAAGAAACATAGAATCATTAAAAAAAGACAAAACAAACAAACAAACAAAAGCAGATTTGGCACGCTCGCTTCTTGTGTTGAATTAATTATGCAATATATTATTGCTTTGGGAAGAGGCAGCAGCTGATGCAAAATGCCACAACTAATACCGTGAGCCAAAAATATATCAATTCATCAAATTTTAAATGTCTGTGGGGTGGAAAGTGTCCTACTCCAGTTCCCTCTCTATCTCATGTTTTCTTTTTATAAATATAAAAACAATGGTTTCAGGGTCGGTCCCAAGATGGCAGAGGAGTAGGACAGGGAGACTGCTTTCTCCCCTACAAGTTCATCAAAAGATCATTTGAATGCTGAGCAACTTACACATAACAAGTTTTGAACACTGGCGGAGGACACCAGGCACCCAGAAAGGCAGCCCATTCTCTTCAAAAGGCGGTAGGACAAAATTTAAAAGATGAAAGCAGAAACAACAGAGTTAGGGATGGAGAACATCCTGGGGAGGGAGTCGTGAAGGAGAAGAAGTTTCCAAACACCAGGAAACCCTCTCACCAGTGGGTCTGTGGGGAGTTTTGGGATCTCAGAGGGCAACATAACCCAGAGGGAAACAAACAAACAAACACAAAAACCCCACAGAATACTTGCCTTAACCGCAACTCCCAGTGGAGAAATAGCCCAGAAGCTCTCGTCTACCACCAGCAAGTGGGGGCTGAACAGGGAGGGGCAGGTTGCCTGCTTAGGGTATGGACTGGGCCTGAATGCCCTGAGGACAATCTGAAGGAGCTAATGTGAGCCAGCAACCCAGACTGTGGGATAGCCAGAGACAGAGAAAAAAAGAGAGAGAGAGAGAGAATTTTCCCGTGAAAGCTCTAACCTAAAGCACAGCCTGGCCAACTCACAGAACAAAGGATTGGGTGAATTCCAAGGGGGAGCTAGCCGGCTGTGGACAGGCCCATTTCCCCCACCAGAGGCAGAGAGGCAGGTGGGCAACAGTCAGAGCTGGAAGACGAGAGGCAATCTCAACCCCAGAGACGGCATCCTCCAGCAAACTGTGAGTGGGCTTCCAACTGTTAACCAAGTCTTCCTGGGATCCTGGATGGTTGACATCTGCCAGGAAGGTTGCAGCCTGAGGTCAGCTCCCTAGAGGAGACAGGTGGCACACCTGAGATGGCACTTTGCGGCGCACCCAGGAGACTGAGCGGCTGGGACCAGGGAGGTGAAAAGGCACAGCTCACCTGGGACAGTGCACTCGCCAAGCACCTGGTTGCCTGAGCTCCTCAGACCTGGGAAGGGCACAAAACTCAGGCCCAACTGCGCCTGTGCCTTTGTGGAGTGCCTGAGAACCTGAACCTGAGCAGCTTAGACCTGGGAAGTGCACGCTACCCAGGGCCCATGGACTGTTCCCCTTCAGAGCAACCTGGCGCCTGAGCAGTGTAGACCAGGAACGCACACGCGCCGTGAGCTGGGGCAAACCCAGTGAGGTTCATACACTGTGAGTACTCCCCACACATGCCAGTGATATTTGTTTGCAGTGTTTCTCCCTCCCCACAGCACCACTGAACAAGTGAAGTGACCACCTTTGCCCCCTTGTGTCAGGGAAGAAATCAGACACTGAAGAGACTTGCAAGCAGAGGAAGCCAAACTAAACAAAGAGGGAACCGCTTTAGAAATGACAGGTGCAACAGATTAAAACCCTGTAGCTAGCATTGACTAAGCATTGGAAGGTGCATATAGACCTTGAGAAGAAATATAAACTGGAATAAGGAACTATCTGAAACTGAGCTGACCTCACACTACCCTCAACAGCTCCAGTGAAATTCCTAGATATATTTTTACTACTATCATTTTTTAATTTTTAATTTTTTTTATTTTCAAGTTCTTTATTATTCCTTTAATTTTCATTTTTATAACCTACTATTACCTTGCAAAAAAGGACCCTATTTTTAAAGCAAATTTTATAGTATTTTTTAATAATTTTTGTGATTGATTTTGTTTTGTTATTCTAATATTGTATTTTTGAGTCTAACCTCTACTCTAGATTTTTAATCTTTGTTTTTTAGTATTTGTTATCAGTTTTGTACCTTTATGAATCTAATCTTCAGTACCCAGTTTACTTAGGGGTGTGATTACTGGCTTGATTGCTCTCTCCCCTTTTGACTCTATCTCCCTTCCCTTCCCTTCCCTCAAGAAGACTTGAGGCTACTGTAAGAATAAGACTGAAAGCCAGAGGCAGGAGGCTTAAATCCAAAACTTGAGGACACCAGAGAACTCCTGACTCTAGGGAACATTAATTGACAAAAGCTCATCCAAAAGCCTCCATACCTACACTGAAACCAAGTTCCATCCAAGAGCCAATAAGTTTCAGAGCAAGACATAACACACTAATTCTCCAGCAGGGCAGGAACATAACTCTGAGCATTAAAAGACAGGCTGCCCAAAGTCAAACCAAAGCCATAGACACCTCAGAACTCACTACTGGACACTTCATTGCACTCCAGAGAGAAGAGATCCAAAATCACCCACCAGAACACCGACGAAAGCTTCCCTAACCAGGAAACATTGACAAGCCACTCGTCCAACACCACCCACAGGGAGGAACCTCCATAATAAATAGAAACCACAAACTTCCAGCATACAGAAAGGGTACCCCAATGAAAAGGCAGAGAAATATTCAGCAGGTAAAGGAACATGATAAATGCCCACCAAACCAAACAAAAGAGGAGGAGATAGGGAGTTAACCTGAAAAAGAATTCAGAATAATGATAGTAAAGATGATCCAAAATCTTGAAAATGAAATGGAGTTACAGATAAATAGACTAGAGACAAGAACTGAGAAGATGCAAGAAATGTTTAACAAGGACCTAGAAGAAATAAAAGAGTGTCAATAAATAATGAGTAATGCAATAAATGAGATCAAAAGCACTCTGGAGGGAACCAAAAGTAGAATAACTGAGGCAGAAGACAGGATAAGTGAGGTGGAAGATAGATTGGTGGAAATAAATGAAGCAGAGAGGAAAAAATAATTAAAAGAAGTGAGGACAAACTCAGAGACCTCTGGGACAATGTCAAACACCCCAACAATCAAGTCGTAGGAGTCCCAGAAGAAGAAGACAAAAAAAAAGGCCATGAGAAAATACTTGAGGAGGTAATATTTGAAAACTTCCTTAAAATGGGGATGGAAATAGCCACCCCAGTCCAAGTCCAGAGAGTCCCAAACAGGATAAACCCAAGGTGAAACAGCCCAAGACACATATTATTCAAATTAACAAAGATCAAACACAAAGAGCAAATGTTAAAAGCACCAAGGGAAAAGCAACAAATAACACACAAGGGGATTCCCATAAGGATAACAGCTGATCTTTCAATAGAAACCCTTCAGGCCAGAAGGGAATGGCAGGACATACTTAAAGTGATGAAAGAGAAAACCCTATAACCCAGATTACTATACCCAGCAAGGATCTCATTCAAATATGAGGGAGAAATCAAAAGCTTTACAGACAAGCAAAAGCTGAGAGAAGTCAGCAGCACTAATCCAGCTCTTTAACAAATGCTAAAGGATCTTCTCTAGACAGGAAACATAGAAAAGGTTTATAAACTCGAACCCAAAACAACAAAGTAAATGGCAATGGGATCATACTTATCAGTAATTACCTTAAATGTAAATGGGTTGAATGCCCCTACCAAAAGACAAAGACTGGCTGAACGGATACAAAAACAAGATCCCTATATATGCTATCTACAAGAGACCCACCTCAAAACAAGGGACACATACAGACTGAAAGTGAAGGGCTGGAAAAAGATATTTCATGCAAATGGAGACCAAAAGAAAGCAGGAGTAGCAATACCCATATCAGATAAAATAGACTTTGAAATAGAAGCCATGGAAAAGAGACAAAGAAGGACACTACATAATGATCAAAGGATCAACCCAAGAAGAAGATATAACAATTATAAATATATATGCACCCAACATAAGAGCACCACAATATGTAAGGCAAATGCTAGCAAGTTTGAAAGGGGAAATTTACAGTAACACAATTACAGTGGAAGATTTTAATACCCCATTCACACCTATGGATAGATCAATTAAACAGAAAATTAGCAAGAGAACACAAACTTTAAATGATGCAATGGACCAGTTAGACCTAACTGATATCTATAGGACATTTCATCTGAAAACAATGAACTTCACCTTTTCCTAAAATGCACTTGGAACATTCTCCAGAACAGATTACATCCTGAACCATAAATCTAGCCTTGGGAAATTAAAAAAAAAAAAAAAATTGAAATCATTTCAAGCATCTTTTCTGATCACAATGTAGTAAAATTAGACTTCAACTACAGGACACAGACTGTTAAAAATACAAACATATGGAGGCTAAACAACACACTTCTGAATAACCAATAAATCACAGAAGAAATAAAAAAAAGAAATCAAAATATGCAGAGAAACAATGAAAATGAAAACATGATAACACCAAACCTGTGGGATTCAATAAAAGCAGTGCTAAGGAGAGGGTTCATAGCAATACAAGCTTACCTCAAGAAACAAGAGAAAACTCAAACAAATAACCTAACT
Source organism: Odocoileus virginianus (assembly GCF_023699985.2). Taxonomy (NCBI): domain Eukaryota; kingdom Metazoa; phylum Chordata; class Mammalia; order Artiodactyla; family Cervidae; genus Odocoileus; species Odocoileus virginianus. Next base: position 38,731,748 of record NC_069680.1, read on the forward strand.
TTACACCTAAAGCAACTAGTAAGAGAAGAAATGAAGAACCCCAGGGTTAGTAGAAGGAAAGAAATCATAGAAATTAGGGTAAAAATAAATGCAAAAGAAGCAAAGGAGACCGTATCAAAAATAGACAAAGCTAAAAGCTGGTTCTTTAAGAAGATAAATAAAATAGACAAACCATTAGCCAGACTCGTCAAGAAAAAAAGGGAGAAGAAACAAATCAACAAAACTAGGAATGAAAATGGAAAAAATCACAACGGACAACACAGAAATACAAAGGATCATAAGAGACTACATCAGCAACTATATGCCAATAAAATGGACAACTTGGAAGAAATGAATGAATTCATAGAAAAATATGACCTTCCAAAACTGAACCAGGAAGAAATAGAAAATCATAACAGACCCATCACAAGCACAGAAATCAAAACTGTAATAAAAAAATATTCCAACAAACAAAAGCCCAGGACCAGATGGCTTCATAGGTGAATTCTACCAAAAATTTAGAGAAGAGCTAATACCTATCCTACTCAAACTCTTCCAGAAAATTGCAGAGGAAGGTAAACTGCCAAGCTCATTCTATGAGGCCACCATCACCCTAATACAAAAATCAGACAAAGATCCCACCAAAAAAAAGAAAAGAAAGAAAACTATAGGCCAATATCACTGATGAACATAGTTGCAAAAATCATTAGCAAAAGTCTAGCTAACAGAATCCAGAAACATATTAAAAAGATCTTACATCGTGACCAAGTGGGCTTTATCCCAGGGATGCAAGGATTTTTCGATATTCACAAATCATTCCATGTGATACACCACATTAACAAATTGAAAGATAAAAAAAAAATGATTATCTCAATAGATGTAGAGAAAGCCTTTGACAAAATTCAGCATCGATTTATGATAAAAACCCAACAGAAAACAGGCATAGAGGAACAAACCTCAAAATAATAAAAGCCATATGTGATAAACACACAGCAAACATTATACTCAATGATGAAAAATTGAAAGCATTTCCCCTCAAGTCAGGAACAAGACAAGGGTGCCCACTCTCACTGCTACTATTCAACATAGTTTTGGAAATTTTAGCCACAGCAATCAGAAAAGAAAAAGAAATAAAAGGTATCCATATGGAAAAGCAGAAGTAAAACTCTCACTGTTTGCAGATGACATGATCCTGTACCTAGAAGACCCTAAAGACACCACTAGAAAATCACTAGAGCTAATCAGTGGATATAGTAAAGTTGTAGGATATAAAATTAACACACAGAAATCCCTTGCATTTCTATACACTAACAATGAGAAAACAGAAAGAGAAATTAAGGAAACAATTCCACTCACCATTGCAACAAAAAGAATAAAATACTTAGAAATAAATCTACCTAAAGAAACAAAAGACCTATATATAGAAAACTATAAAATACTGATGAAAGAAATAAAAGATGACACAAATAGATGGAGAAATATACCATGTTCAGGGATCAAAAGAATCAATATAGTGAAAATGAATATACTACCCAAAGCAATCTATAGATTCAATGCAATCCCTATCAAGCTACCAACAGTATTTTTCAGAGAACTAGGACAAATAATTTCACAATTTGTATGGAAATAAAAAAAAAAAAAAACGCAAATAGCCAAAGCAATCTTGGAAAGAAGAATGGAACTGGAGGAATCAACCTGCCTGACTTCAGGCTATACTACAAAGCTATAGTCATCAAGACAGTATGGCACTGGCACAAAGACAGAAATATAGATCAATGGAACAAAATAGAAAGCCCAGAGATAAATTCACGCACCAATGGACACCTTATCTTTGAAAAAGGAGGCAAGAACATACAATGGAGAAAAGACAATCTCTTTAACTAGTGGTGCTGGGAAAACTGGTCAACCACTTGTAAAAGAATGAAACTAGAACACTTTCTAACACCATACACAAAAATAAACTCAAAATGAATCAAATATCTAAATATAAGACCAGAAACTATAAAACTCCTAGGGGAAAACATGTAAAACACTCTCTGGCATATATAACAGCAGGATCCTCTATGATCCACTTCCCAGAGTAATGGAAATAAATGCAAAAATAAACAAATGGGACCTAGTTAAACTTAAAAGTTTTTTCACAATGAAAGAAACTATAAGCAAGGTGAAAAGACAACCTTCAGAATGGGAGAAAATAATAGCAAATGAAGCAACTGACAAAGAATTAATCTAAAAAATATACAAGCAGTTCATGCAGCTCAATTCCAGAAAAATAAATGACCCAATCAAAAGATGGGCCAAAGAACTAAACAGACATTTCTCCAAAGAAGACATACAGATGGCTAACAAATACATGAAAAGATGTTCAACACCACTCATTATCAGAGAAATGCAAATCAAAACCACAATGAGGTGATATCTCATGCTGGTCAGAATGGCTGCTATCAAAAAGTCTACAAACAATAAATTCTGGAGAGAGTGCAGAGTAAAGGGAACCCTGTTACACTGTTGGTGGGAATACCAACTAGTACAGCCACTATGGAGAACAGTGTGGAGAATCCTTAAAAAACTGGAAATAGAACTGTGATACGACCCAGCAATCCCACTGCTGGTCATACACACTGAGGAAACTAGAATTGAATGAGACACGTGTACCCCAATGTTCATTGCAGCACTATTTACAATAACCAGGACATGGAAGCAACCTAGATGTCCATCAGCAGACGAATGGATAAGAAAGCTGTGGAACATATACACAATGGAACATTACTCAGCTATTAAAAATAATGCATTTGAACCAGTTCTAATGAGGTGGATGAAACTGGAGCCTATTATACAGAGTGAAATTAGTCAGAAAGAAAAACACCAATACAGTATATGGAATTTAGAATGATGGTAATATTGACCCTATATGTGAGGCAGCAAAAGAGACACAGATGTAAAGAACAGACTTTTGGATTCTGTGGGAGAAGGTGAAGATGGGATAATTTGAGAGAACAGCATTGAAACATGTATAGTACCATATGTGAAAATGATTGCCAGTCCAGTTTCGATGCATGAGACAGGGTGCTCAGGGCTGGTGCACTGGGATGACCCTGAGGGATGGGATGAGGAGGGAGGTGGGAGGAGGGTTCAGGATGGGGGACACATGTACACCCATGGCTGATACATGTCAATGTATGGCAAAAACCACTACAATATTGTAAAGTAATTAACCTCTAATTAAAGAAATTAATTAATTTAAAAAAAACAATGATTTCAGTAAACTTTTTCAGATTGTGCCATAAAACCTGTAGCTCTACAGAGGCATCTCTTGGACTTCTTCTACAGTTAAAGACAGGACCTCTGCTTTGTATAATATTTAAAATTCTGCTTTTTATGCACTTACTGATTTAGAAAAAAAATTATTTACTCTGATTTTAAAAAAGGATTAGCTACTAATCATAAATTATACAGAGAATTAATTTTTAATTATGCACACTAAAAATTAGAAACCTTCAATCCTCAAAGCCCAATTTCCAGGAAAACAGTTATTATTATTTTTTTAATATTTATTTGACTGCATTGGGTCTTAGTTGCTTGTTGTGGACTCAGTAGTTGTTGTGTTTGGGTTTAGTTGATCTGCATCATGTGGGATCTTGCTTTTTGGACGAGGGATGGAACCTGCATCCCATGCATGAAAGGTGAATTCTTAACCTCAAACCACCAGGGAAGTCCCCAAAGAAAACAATTGTTATATTATTAATTTGATTCATGCTTTTCCAATATCTGGATCCTGTTTGAGGCAATCACATTTTTTTTTTTTATTTAAATGAAACCAAATGACTCTGTCCTATGTAAAGCTGAAGCATTAGTTGTTCACTGGACCTCACAGAATCTACTGGTGACTTGTTTAAAGGGATCCATAATTGGGAAACACAAATCACTACATGTTGTGGATGGAGGTGCAGATAATGTCATCCGGAAGTGACTATGGGGATAGGATGTATTCTTGAGTCACATGCTTACTGTTTAACTAAGTTGAATAGAACCTGTGATGGTTAATTTTATGTGGTGCCTTGTCTAGGCCATGGTACACAGGGATTGAACCCATATCTCTGGATCTCTTGCACTTGCAGGCATTCTTTATAGGTTTGATCCCTGGGTTGGAAAGATCCCCTGGAGTAGGAAATGGCAACTCATTCCAGTATTTTTGCCTGGAAAGTTCCATGGGCAGACTAACCTGGTGGGTCACAGGGTCACAGTCCACAGGGTCACAAAGAGTTGGACATGACTGAGCACACATACATTTTAATTAGACTATGAGTAAAACAGTTTACTCTCCATAATATGGGAAGAGGTGTCCTCATTCTATCAGTTGAAAGTCTTAAGAAAAAAGAATGATTTCCCCACAAAAAGAGGAAATCCTGCCAGCAGATGGCCTTTGGATTCAAACCCTAATACCATTTCTTCCCTTGGTCTCCAGTTTGATGACTTGCTCAGTAGATTTTGGATTTGCCAGCCTCCATTATTGCAGCCTGAGTCAATTCCTTAAAATAAATCTTTGTGTGTCACTATAGATGAAAAGATAGATAGGTAGATAAACAAAACTGTATAATCCCCCAATCTCTGTGTTTCTCTTACTTTCAGTATATGTGATAATATACACACATATCATATTGGTATTGTTATTTAGGACAACCCCAATACCGAGTCCCTGATGAAACTGTGTTTAATTGGCAAAAAGTAATTTTTCTAAGAAAGCAGATATATTGTTAAGAATGGGAAATGTATTCTGGGCAAATGAAAACCCAAATATGTAAGGCAAATATATAATCAAGCCATCACTAATTCTTATCTAGAGACCTACTATAGCTGACTATCAGGTCTACCTGAAACTGAGTCAAAATGGTGTTGAAAAGAAGATACCAGATCATCCAGTTTCTCTGCTTCAGTGCTCTGATAGCATCTCATTAAATGATTTTTTCTAAAGTGAAAGTGAAGTCTCTCAGTCGTGTCTGACTCTTTGCGACCCCATGGACAGTGGCCTGCACCAGGCTCCTCCGTCCATGGGATTTTCTAGGCAAGAGTACTGGAGTGGTTTGCCATTTCCTTAAGCGTTTTCCTATAATGCTTTATCCATTTTTACATGGTTCTTTCTTTACCCACTTCTATAGATTGAATGCTTGTTCCACACTTCCCTACCCCCCATTAATACGAGGAAACCTAACCCCAGTGTGATGGTATGTGGAAGTGTGGAGTCTTTGGGAGGCGATTATGTCATGAGAGAAGAGGCACCTGAATGGCATTCAGTTCAGTTCAGTCGTTCAGTCGTGTCCGACTCTTTGCGACCCCATGAATCGCAGCATGCCAGACCTCCCTGTCCATCACCAACCCCTGGAGTTTACTCAAACTCATGTCCATCGAGTCGGGGATGCCATCCAGCCATCTCATCTTCTGTCGTCCCCTTCTCCTTCTGTCCCCAATCCCTCCCAGCATCAGGGTCTTTTCCAATGAGTCAACTCTTTGCATGAGGTGGCCAAAGTACTGGAGTTTCAGCTTCAGCATCAGTCCTTCCAATGAACACCCAAGACTGATCTCCTTAGGATGGACTAGTTGGATCTCCTTGCAGTCCAAGGGACTCTCAAGAGTCTTCTCCAACACCACAGTTCAAAAGCATCAATTTTTCGGTGCTCATCTTTCCTCACAGTCCAACTCTCACATCCATACATGACCACTGGAAAAACCAAAACCTTGACCAGATGAACCTTTGTTGGCAAAGTAATGTCTCTGCTTTTTAATATGCTACCTGGGTTGGTCATAGCTTTCCTACCAAGGAGTAAGCGTCTTTTAATTTCATGGCTGCAGTCACCATCTGCAGTGATTTTTGAGCCCCCCAAAATAAAGTCTGACACTGTTTCCACTGTCTCTCCATCTATTTCCCATGAAGTGATGGGACCAGATGCCATGATCTTAGTTTTCTGAATGTTGAGCTTTAAGCCAACTTTTTCACTCTCCTCTTTCACTTTCATCAAGAGGCTTTTTAGTTCATCTTCACTTTCTTCCATAAGGGTGGTGTCATTTGCATATCTGAGGTTATTGGTATTTCTCCCGGCAATCTTGATTCCAGCTTGTGCTTCTTCCAGCCCAGTGTTTCTCATGATGTACTCTGCATATAAGTTAAATAAGCAGGGTGACAATATACAGCCTTGACTTACTCCTTTTCCTATTTGGAACCAGTCTGTTGTTCCATGTCCAGTTCTAACTGTTGCTTCCTGACCTGCATATATGTTTCTCAAGAGGTGGATCAGGTGGTCTGGTATTCCCATCTCTTTCAGAATTTTCCACAGTTTATTGTGGTCCACACAGTCAAAGGCTTTGGCATAGTCAATAAAGCAGAAATAGATGTTTTTCTGGAACTCTCTTGCTTTTTTGATGATCCAGAGGATGTTGGCAATTTGATCTCTGGTTCCTTTGCCTTTTCTAAAACCAGCTTGAATATCTGGAAGTTCATGGTTCATGTATTGCAGAAGCCTGAATTCAATTAGTGCCCTTAAATAAAGAGACCACAGAGAGACCCATCCTCCTTTCTACAAGTACACAGTGGGAAGAGGCACATAGGAATGAGGAAGTAGTCTTTCACCAGACAATAATTTTGCCAGTACCTTGTTCTTAAGCATCCCAGCCTCCAGAACTGTAAGAAATGAATTTCTGATATCTGTAAGCTTTCCTGTTCTATTTCCTGTCCTTTATATGACATGCCCTTTCAGCGAAGGGTATGGACTTCCCTGGTAGCTCAGACAATAAAGCGTCTCCCTATGATGCAGGAGACCCGGGTTTGATCCCTAGGTTGGTAAGATCCCCTGGAGAAGGAAATGGCAACCCACTCCAATACTCTTGCCTGGAAAATCCCATGGACGGAGGATCCCCATGGGACAGTCTATGGGGTCGCAAAGAGTCAGAGACGACTGAGCGACTTCGCTTTCTTTCAGCCAAGACTGTATGCCTCATCTGTTTCTTTGGGGAATGTTCTCTTCTGGTAGACTCCTGACTAGCTATTCTAGTTATTTGGTTTCGGTTCAAGTGTTACCTTTTCAGAGAAGCCTTCCCTGATCACACAGTCAGTAAGAATATAGCCTGTTTTCCCCATGAATTTGATAATAAATGAACTTGTTTTATTTTCTACAGACAGGTTTGCTACCTAAAAATTTCTTGTGTGTGTTTGTTTAATTGATTAATATCTGTCTAGTTCCTCAGAAATGTAGATACTATATGAACAGGAACCTTACCTCTCTTTTCTCCTTTCTTGTCTCAAACTCCTTGAACAGTTCCTCAAAGGTAGGATAGCCAGTAAATATTTATTTATTTAAAGTAAATTGAAATTTTCCTTTTTATGATTATGTATCTTACTTTATGAATAGCTATCTAGAAATATTAACTGCATAGTATGTCTTTGTAGAAAAGTACTTAATTTTTTAATATATTTTATACCTTGGAATACTGTGTAAAGTATTACTTGAAAAGTGTGCTTATGTTTAAAAAAAGATCTACATCAAATTTATTTTTCTGTAAGAAATATATTTTCATCTGTTATGTTTTCTTTTTAGCAAAATATACTTTATATCATTTATTTCTTAGTTTTGTTTCTCTTGATTGAAATGAATAATTAAGTATATAACAACACATTTTAAAGTTTTAAACAATATTGAGACTTATGTGTAGCCAAATGGTAATAATAAAAGGGGTAGTGCAACTCAGTGAGGTCACCACAAAAATATCAATAACTGAGTAAATAATAGTAGGAAAAGCAATCAATACAGCTTGTAAGATTATTGACAAACAGCTTTATTTTTTAGAAACTATAAGTATATGGAGTTGGCTTTTTGGTGAAACTTTTTCTGAAAGCATATTATTTCTCTACAATAGCTTTATACCAATTTGATTTATAGAAAGTCTGTTACAATCTCTGTGATTTTTAGTTTGTTTATTAGCATCATTTGCAAAGATACACGAAGTAGAGAAAGAAATAGACCATGGACAAAACAGCTGATTTATTTACTTTCCAGATGATGTTAATTCAAGATACCTTCAAGACCCTTGGAGGAAATCTTATATAAGCCAAGGTCAACTCCTGCCTCTGCTTCTGCTTTGGCTTCCTACAGTCCATTCTTCATGCAATAGTCAGAATACTCTTTTAAAAGCATAAATCAGTTCAAATTAGCTTCTTTCTTAAAATACTCCCGTGGCTTCTGATTATGATGAGAATAAAATCCCAATAGCAAAATATAGCTTACCAGGCCTCTCATGATTTAATTCCTGCCTGTTTGCTCCTGTATTGTCAGGACTTTGATCTTGTTCCTTGGAAATTCTCAAGTCCAAGTTTTTGCTATTTACTCTGTTATAAACACTTGTCTCAGTTCTTCAAATGGCTGGCACGTTTTTATCAACCAAATCCAAATTTCAGCAAAAATAGCATGTCCTCAAAGAGACTTTTCCTGACAACCCTTCCTAAGGTTGATCTTCAAAAAACAGCAATGAGAAATTCGTATAGATTAATAGATGGATTTTATTTCTTTTCAGTTGCTATAGAAAGACAAATAAAATTGATTACAGCTCTGTTATATTTTCAGTGATATTTCCTTAAAGATTAAAGCTAATTTATGGCAATGTTGATGATTTAAGGTGAGGCAATAGTGTAGCTTAGTAAATGATACATAAAATAACTTTTCATTTCAATGAAACTGAAAAAACTATTATATTAATAAAAAAGCAATTATTACAGGTATTTTAAACATTTATATTATATTGTCCAAGAGTTGTATTAAACATCCAAAGAACACTAAACCACAATCAGTAAAAATCTTGGCCGTCAACTTATCTGAAGGTGTATAGAATGAAAAAAACACACCCGCCGCCGGGGCACAACAACAACAACAACAACAACAAAAAAAAAACTCGTAAAAATATTACTCTTAAGGTGACATTTTCACATGAGATAAAAGGAGTAAATACAGAGTGATTTAAGTATGTCTCTGTCATGAAATGTCTCTTTAATGTGGTTTGAGGGCCATATAAAAGAGTTTGTATTTATCAGCATGGTATGTATGTGTCATGTTCAAGAATTATTTTAAATGTTAGTTTCTAATCAGAATGCTTATTTTTCAGTCTGTTTGCTTTGATCTGATGTGTCAGAAAGAAGGAACATCATGGATTATGCACTAAATTTATAAATATTTTTGTGTTCAGAAACAATTTTACATTGCAGAGTGTTAAAAGAGTGTATATCAGATTGACAACTCACATTAGGTCCTTATAAATTGTATTTTGTTGTGTACACTGCAAAATATCTTACTTATAAAGCATGTGTGATAAGACTCTCAGATTAAGACTCATGTCATGCATTGGAGAAGGAAATGGCAACCTACTTCAGTGTTCTTGCCTGGAGAATCTCAGGGATGGGGGAGCCTGGTGGGCTGCCGTCTATGGGGTTGCACAGAGTCAGACATGACTGAAGTGACTTAGCAGCAGCAGCAGCAATGAGATTGTTAATATGCATTTCCAGCCCCTACAATTTTGACTCCATATACTTTGAATGAGACCTGGGAACTTGACGTATCAACCCTAAGGACTTTTGATTCATATGTCCAGGATGAGACCTAACAATTTGTATATATTTTGTTTAATACAGGAATTTTCAAAAATATAAAAAAAGTAGAAGAGTATCATGAATGCCCATGAACTCATTACTCAGTTATACATTCATGAGCATTCTTGGTTCAATTGTATCTCCTCTCATGTTTGTTCACATTATCTGAAGTGCATCTCAGATATTACATCATTTTATCTAAATGTTATTATGTATATCTTGAAATGATAGGTAATATAACGATGCTATAAAAGAAATTAAAGTTGGATATTTAAAAAAATATTATGTCATCTGAAGGATTATTTTCCATTTACAGTCATTACAAAATATTGACTATGTTCCCTGCATTGTACAATACAACCTTGAGTCTAATCTAAACCCAGTAATTTATAGCACTCACTACCATATCTCTGTATTTCCCCTTACCCCTGTAGCCCTTAGTTTGTTCTCTATATCTCTGAATCTGCTTTTTTCTTCTGTTCACTATTTTGTTGATTCTAAATATAAGCGATACCAAATAGTATTTGACTTTTTCTGTTTGACTTATTTCATTTAGCATAATACCCTCTAAGTCCACTGATGTTGCTACAAATGGAAATATTATGTATTTTTTTTTTATCACTGAGCATTGTTCCATTGTATTAATATACCACATCTTTATTCATTCATCTGCTGATGGACATTTAGGTTGCTTCCATGTCTTGGCAATTGTAAATAATGCTGCTAATGAACATCAGGGTGCATATATTTTTCAAATTAGTATTTTTGCTTCTTTCAGATATAGGCCCAGGATTGGAATTGCTGGCTTGTATAGTAGTTTCACTTTTAGTTTTTTCAGAAACCTCCATATTGTTAGTGGCTGCATGAATTTACACTCCCACCAAGAATATACAAAAGCTGCCTTTTCTCCACATCCTTGCTGGTATTTCTTTGTTTTCTTCTTGATAATAGTCATTCTGACTGATGTGAGATGATGTCTCAGTGTGGTTATGATTTGCATTTCCCTAAAGATTAGTGAGCATATTTTCATGTGCCTTTTACACATATGCATTTCCTCTTTGGAAAAATGTCTATTCAGTTCTTCTGAACATTTATTTTTATACTGAGTAATATGAGCTGTTTATATATATGGATATTAATTCCTTATCAGTCATATCATTTGCAAATATTTTCTCCCATCTATAGGTTGCCTCTGTTTTGTCAACAGTTTCCTTCACTGTGCAAAAGAATTTAGTTTAATTCAGTCCCATTTGTTTATTTTGTCTTTTATTTCCTTTACTTTAGGAGATAGATTCCCTCAAATATTTCTGCAATTTACATCAAAGTGTTCTGCCTATGTTTTCTTCTAAGAGCTTTATAGTATCCAGTCTTACATTTAGGTCTTTAATCAATTTTGAGTTTACTTTTGAATATAGTGTTAGAGAATCTTCTAAATTCACACTTTTACAAGTAACTCTTTAGTTTTCTCAGCACAACTTACTGAAGAGACTGTTTTCTCCACTATATATATCCCTGCCTCCTTTGTTGTAGATTAATTGGCCATAAATACATAGGCTTATTTAATTCTGGGTTAAGACAATGTGAATTTAACCTCTTTGAAAAACTGAATTATACTGTAATTTGACTGACATGGGAATATGCTATTGCTTTTATTACCTTGATAAGAGAATATACCTTGATAACACATAGTGTGTTACTATGTAATTTATTTCTTTAACACTTGCAATATTACTTTTGATTAAGGAACTGATAGTTACCTGCAATTACATAATAGTTGTGTGTTGGCACTGGCAAGAGTTAAATTATAGAGCAACATCCTTCCCGATTTATTGGTCTCTTTTATAGATGGTAGTATTAAAATTATCCTTCCTAGTATACAGTTTTCTTGGCACTTGTTATAGCTAACTACAATTTTAAAATACTACACTGAAGAATATTATAAAATAAATTGTAAAACAGAAGGTCAACTTCTCCTAGAGGCAGATTCCATTCCCATTTTGTACCCTAAATGCATTTAATTATGAATTAGTGTTGCTATCAACAACATGGAGTTCATTCCTAGAGAATATTTAAAGATAATAATTTTACTTTAAAATAGTATGTTAAATGTTCAAGAAAGGATATTCATAGAATCAATTTTTATGTTTTCATTTAGTTAAGTTTTGCATAAACCATTTCTTTTATATATTTTTAGTCACGATTCCAGGTGGTGGTTTTTCATCGTGGGTGTTTCTGGAATTTTTGTTGTTTTACTTTTCTCTCTGTGGAAAACATTGAAGGTGATGTTATACCAAATTTCTTTAAGAAGAACCTATTGTTAATATAAGAAATTTAGCCTTACTTCACAAACTGAAAGCAATTTATTTAAGTAGGCTGAGACTTCCTCTACCCAACTAAAGACAAGTTTGTGTTCCTACACATAATTAACTGTAAATTAAGTTTTAGGAAACCTGAAATAACAAGGTAAAAATCTACATGAAGCATTCAATAATTTGTAAACATATATTTTAAAAGTTAGAAAACCACTTTCTCTCCTACAAATTCATCAAAAGAACAACTGAACGCTGAACAAAGTTCACAAAACAACTTCTGATCGCTAGCAGCGGACATCAGGCGCCCAGAAAAGCAACCCATTGTCTTCGAAGGGAGGTAGGACAAAATATAAAAGATAAAAAGGGAGACAAAAGAGCTAGGGACGGAGACCCGTCCCGAGA